>NW_023425351.1:54548868-59348868 GCF_014108415.1 Molossus molossus | reverse complement strand
AAGGAACACATTTAACACTAAAGGCACTGTCTGCGATGAATCAACACAAATTTCTTCATTAAAGGTCATGGGAACCAAAACAACTTTCAGATTCTATCAAACTAAAGGTACATAACAAACACTGTATTTTACACCTATGTGAATATGAGTTGTCCCATTCCCCAAACCCGTTTCTCCGGCTCGGGCAGTGGCCACGTGCCTGCTCAGTGGCCCGCCCCGCGTGCACGAGCCGTCATGCAAGCGCTGTGCCCTCATTCACCATCTCGGTGTCCTGGCAGCCCCACCTCCAAACTCCCGTCTGCTTACCTCCCTCCACAGCCACAGCGGCAGCGGCCCCCACTCCACCAGGACCTGCCCTATGACCCACGGCCACTGCATGCTAATGGGCTCCCCTTCCACTCCTGTCCCTTCAATTCTCAGCCGCGCAGTTGGAATGACTTTTCTAAAATGTGAACTTTCAACCGTTCAGAGAACCCAGACTCCATTCCGCGATCTACAGCCCTCCCACGACCCAGCCTCCACCTATTCTTTACTCTCATCGTCTTCCTCTGTCCCCCACTCATTATATCCAGCCACCGTGGGTGTCTTTCTGTTCGTCCACCTCTCCAAGCTTGCTCCCGCTTAGGAGTCTGGATCTGCTCAAGCCTTGCGGGGGCCACTCTGTCCCATAATCAGCTCCTTCTTCGGATCCAAGTCTCACACAGAAACATCACCGCCTTACCTCAGTGCTCTGTCCCTGACCACTTTGTCCAAACCAGCCCTGTCCCTTGCATCATATCATTATCGACAACTACCTTGATCCTTTAAAAAAAAATTGATTACCTTTATTCTACTCTTAGAACGTAAATCCATGAGAGTAAGACTTTGCTGCCTTGTTTGACATAACACCCACAGTAGCTATTTCAAACTGAGCACATAGTAAGTACTTAATGAATATTTGATGATGGATGGATGGATACACTATGGATCTAGTTACATTTGCTCATATCAGACTTTTATAAAAAATAACTGGCACTTTCTAGAATGAATCTCTAATTGGGCAGTGGAGGAGAGCCTGGCCTATGAGATGAACGGCACTTGCTGGTTTTTTTAGGTCAGGATACCCAGTATCACACCCGAGGACGGTTCATGGGCAAGTGGTTAAGGGTGGGGTCCCAGGGAAGACCTGTAAGGGATCCAAAAAAAAAAAAACAGAACAGGGAAGGGATGGAAGCCACGCAAAGGTATAACCTCAAGTCTGATCCCAAAGGGTGTTCTGCAGCAGAAGTTACGCCTCAAATCAGCCCAAGCTGAACAAGTGTGCTGCACATTTATAATCCGTCACGAGCAGGCGCTGGCTAAGGGCTGCCAGGGGACCACAGACTCCCAGGCCCTGCTGGCTCTCCAGCCTCCAACCCCACCCTAGCAGCACCCAGTACCCCCCTCCACAGCAGTCTGGCCTGGGGCGTGTGGGTGACATTTCTAAGCATTCGTTTGAATGGGCTTCAATATGAGTACCTTTCTCATGGGGAAATGTGGGTATTAACTAAGCTAATGCAATTTAGCTAAATGTCTGAAACACAGACAAACCTTGGGAAATAGCTAATGACAAATATGTCTGGAAGGCTGTGGTCCAGGGTCATTTTTACTGGCCATAAGCTGGGTCTTCGGAACCAGAGGGAGCACACGGCTCTTCTTGAAACTGAAGGTGTTTATGCTCGAGAGGAAACTGAATTCCCTCCAGGCAAGGAAAGTGCTTACTTAAGTGTACAGGGCACAGAACAACACAGTGACTCCTGGTGGCAAACGGACAAAACCAGAGTCATCTGGGGAAGGTAATTTGTGCTCATGTTCTGAAGCAACCGTCCTGCTCAGGCCACTGGACCCAGAATCTGTGCAATGTAAACACTTCAAGGATTTAAACTTATTGAAAAGTAAACAAATAAAGTGGAGTTGTAATTAAAAAAAAAAAAAAAGATGTGAAGAATACTGGAGAGTAGATTTAAGAGAACCAAACAGGCATCATAGTACCTTAATGAAGACACAATGTTCACTTCACACTTGTAAATATCCCTGTCAGTTTCTTGGGGTCCTCTAGAATCTGAGAATATCGGCAGAAAGGAAGCTTGGCATCATAGACATACAGGAGGTGCGTAGCCCAACCATTTTCATCCCCTCTAGAATAAGAAAAAGGTGTTCTACCACGGTAACAGAAAATACACTCAATCGTCTGTTTATGTTTGCATAGAAACCATAAAGCATTGTTGACATCATTTGGGTTTGTCAGCATGCATTTTCAAATATTAACTTCAGTCTTACAGACAAAAGCAGCTGGAGCATCTTCAGCCTCATATGTGGTCACAGCCCATCCATTGGCTAATTTGAGGGGATTCTGCAGTCTGAACCACTTCAGAGGAATGTGAATGAGGTTTATTTGTCATTTTTGCCTTGGTGATGGTGAAATCTGTTTAAAGAGCTCCGGTAAACCTTTTAATAACTGCTAGAGTTTGGATCTGGAATCAATCAGGAGAACCCTCTGAAAGGAGTGGAGAGACACCCATAAGCAGGGGGTGTGTCTTTCCCACTGTGGAGCTACACCTGCTTTTCCCAGGTGGGCGCCCACTGCCCCTCCCCCTTCTGTTAAAGACAGTCATTTGATAGGATGCAAATATGGTCATGTCACTGCTTTACAGGGTTGCTATAAATATTAAATCATGTCTAAGGCATTTAACAGAGTGTCTGGTACATAGTAAAAATCCAAATATGTTATTATTTTTATTATTCCTATTTTATGGATGTTACAAAATGAGGATTAGAGAAGCTTAAAAATATTTCCGAAGGTGAGAAAGTTAATTGTTG
Organism: Molossus molossus; assembly: GCF_014108415.1. Lineage (NCBI taxonomy): Eukaryota > Metazoa > Chordata > Mammalia > Chiroptera > Molossidae > Molossus > Molossus molossus. Next base: position 59,346,030 of record NW_023425351.1, on the reverse strand, counting down.
CAAAGCTGGGATTCAGTCCCTAGAACCGTTTGATTTGAAAGCTTATGCTTTCGCACATCTTGCTGCTTACAATGGTTTAAAGTGAACTATGGATGGATGGATGGATGGATGGATGGATGGATGGATGGATGATGGATGGATGATGGATGGATGGATGGATGGATGGATGGATGGATGAATGGATGGATGGATAGATAATGGATGGATGATGGATGGATGATGGATGGATGGATGGATGGATGGATGGATGGATGATGGATGGATCATGGATGGATCATGGATGGATGGATGACGGATGGATGGATGGATGGATGGATGGATGGATGGATGACGGATGGATGGATGGATGGATGGATGATGGATGGATGATGGATGGATGGATGGATGGATGATGGATGGATCATGGATGGATAGATAATGGATGGATGATGGATGGATGATGGATGGATGGATGAATGGATGGATGGATGGATGATGGATGGATGATGGATGGGTGGATGATGGATGGATGGATGGATGATGGATGATGGATGATGGATGGATGATGGATGGATCATGGATGGATGGATGACGGATGGATGGATGGATTGATGGATGACGGATGGATGGATGGATGGATGGATGGATGGATGGATGATGGATGATGGATGGATGGATCCTCTTCAGAAAAACAAAAGCCCTGAATGGAACTGTCCCCCCTCGCGTCTTAAAAGGCAACTTAGTAAATACCAAGTATTAGTTTTCCCATTAAACAGTGCCCCAAATGGCTTCACAAGAATTCCTCCCAATCATATTATTTTTCTGGTCAGAATTCTGCCAGATTCTTTTCTCCATCTAGTTATCTTCCCTGAGCTGTCTGGCAACTATGTCAGTCAGGGTGAGATCTGAGGAGCAGAACCACTAGGTGATTTGTACAGGATGGGGCCAATTGCAGGGACTGGATCTTAGATGGTGGATTAAAGAGTCTATTGCACTTTGGCTTCTACGGCTAGGGAAGTCAGTCACTCTACATTGCGGAATAGAAGAAGGGTGTGAAGAGGGGATACAAGTTCAAGAGCAACCTTGTAGGAATGGACTAAAACCCAGGGGGATGGACAAGAACCTGCATCAGACTCCAATCGCCTCTGAGCCTCCAATTTCAATGATGGGGAGAATATAAATGAGAATCCTGTGCACTCTGTCATGGAGCTAAAACTACACTTATGTTAGTGCGCTGGCTTGAAATATCAAAGATTTATTTCTTTCCCATATTTTATAGCCATTACAAGTTGTCAATAGGTGTCTGCTTATCTCAGTCATCTCAAGTCCCCAGTTGATGGAGCAGACACCACCTAGAACACTGCCCACTGCTGTGCCACAGGAAAGTGTTTGGCATCAGCAATGAAAAGCTGGTCCAAAAAGGGGCATCAGAGCTTCTTCTCATAACTCGTTGGCCAGAAGAATCACATGGTCCCCATTTAACCACAACAGGGCTTGGAAGAACTGATCAGCCCAAAGCAAGCGAACTGGAAATACCTGGAGAAGACCTAATGACCGACATACTCCTATTCAATTTCAAACAGCAATATCTCTTATTAGAAAACCTATAACCTTGAGAAGGTTGTTTACTTGTTTTTTTGTGGAAAACTTTAGGTGGTAAGTCACAGGACATAACCATTATGTGAAAGGGTTTCACAATCAGATAGGTATGTAGCGCACTGATTAAACACCTCAGATGCAAGTAAACGTCCATCTAGAAGAGTTTCTAACAGCGAATTACCACGGTCTCCTAGAAACCACACACACAGGAAGACGCACATGCTCCCTGCCCTCCATTTGGGATGAAGAGGAAGACAACCTGGAGAAACAGGTCGATCCAAGATTCCTACAGAAAACTAGCCCTACAGTTTTCAACAAACTGCCTTCATGATGGTGTATCTTCATTTGCAAAAACTAGATTTGATCCTTTTCCTTCATTTAGGCATACCATTTCCAGCTAGTGTTCTTGGCGAATACACACTTAGGGGAACCATAATCTAAATCTGCACTAGCTGTGGCTACAAATGTAAATATTTACACTTAAATCTAAATAAGTTAAAATTATATTACATTAAGTTAAAAATTCAGTTCCTCAGTCACACTAGCAATGTTTCAAGTGCTCAATTAGCACACGTGCTGAGTGGCTAATGTATGGAAATTGCACAGATACTGAACATTCCCATGTTTGCAGAAAGTGTCACTGAACAGGTCTGGGCTAAGTCTTTCAGTTTTTCAGTAGACCTTGCACCTTCTCCCTGTAACTCATTTTATCTACAGAACCTTGCGTCCTTCCTTCCCAGGGATGAGTTGTGCCACAGATCTGGACCCAAGAGGACAGTTCGAGAATGGAGGTAACAAAGGGGAAAATGATAATCGAATGCCATCAGAATGCTCTAAAAGTTATTTTAATCCAAATACTTCCCGTTTTAAGATGCTCTTCATATTTAAAAGTACTTGTCCTCCTGGGTGAAGGGAAGGAATCACCCTGGCAGGTTGTTCTGCTCCCCACCTTTGTCCTGATAAACACTCAGCCGACTCTCCGACTTGGAGTCTTAGTAATCTGCGCACATGCATCTGATCTTTCCTCTCCAAGTCTAATATACTGAGACAAATGGTTCCTCCTTCGAGTCCAAAGGGAGCACTGTCATAGAAGTGTTCTGTAAAGAAGAGAGTATTTAAGGAAGTTTGGTAATCAAAAGAGGAGACCTAACAACCAAAGGCATTAACATACAATTGACAAAGGAAGAAAAAATGGCCAATGAAATATATTTTCTAGCCAAGAAATGCAAATGGAAACCGCCATTCAATTTGCTCGTTTTGCCCATTCCTTTGCCACAGTTGAAAATGTCGACAGAGCCCTGGCCGGTTTGGCTCAGCGGTTAGACCGTCGGCCTGCGGTCCGGAGAGACCCGGGTTCGGTTCCCGCTAAGGGCACGTACTTCGGTTGCAGTTTGTCCCCGGCCCTGGTTGGTCGTGCGGTGGCAGCCACTCGATGTGTCCCTTCACATCGATGTTTCTCTCTCTCTATCTCTTCCTCGCTCTCCCTCCCACTCTATCTGTACAAAAAAATGTCCTCGCGTGAGGATAAAAAAAAAAAGAAAAAAAAAAAGAAAATGTCGACAGAGCCTAGTGCACGAGTGTGAAGGCATGCCGTCTGGCGCACTGCTGCTGCTGGGAGCTCCTTGGGATGTGCTTCCAGCAGACAAACGTGGCAGGAGGTGTGGTATCCATCCCGGCGCAGTCAGATCAGAAGCCGCTGTACCGAGGCTCACACTGCAGCTGGGAGTCGGGGGCAGGGTAGATGAGACAGGCCCTTTCAGGAAACCAGAAGTGTAGGATCATACAGAAGTCACCACTCCCCCGCAACACTCAGACAGGTGGTTCTTGGAAGATACCTGGAGATTCTGAAGAGTTCGCCAAGGAAGTCCAAAAGCCGTGGGAAAAACTCCACGGTTGCGTTCCCCAATGTGTCAGCCCTCAGCTGGTCCAGAGAACAATGGCTTGTCCTTTCTCTCATGGGGGGCCTCTCACTGATAGATTCTAAACAGCACCCCGAGTCAAGAGAATCTGGGAAACACACTTCCTGGGCTGTGAGCTCCCATGTTACATGGGGGAACTTAGAAGGAAATTAATGGGCAGTTCCTAGTGCCCATTATAAATATTAATATTTTAAATGTTTCTCTCACCGACTCAGTGATTTGTCCTCTAGGAATTTAAACTGAGAAGTTAATGGGTCAGAGTACATGGTGCCTATGCAAGTATGTTCATCACAACATGGCTTATGACGCTTCACCATGTAAATGTCCGCCAAGGGAGGTTAGTTAAGTGAACTCTAGTACATTCACGCAGCAAACTCATCTTGTGGGAGACATTACTAGAGCTCACTCATCTCTGATTCTCCTCCTCGGCACCAGGCACCCGGGGGCAGAGGCGACATGTCCCGGTCCTCCTGCAGTTAGGTGGCGCCACATAATTAGGTCTGGTCAAAGGACCGACGACAGAGTGTTTTGCTTTACTTCTAGGCTGAAGCCATGGAAAGCTCTCCCTTCCCACGCCGCAGTGACACAGAGGTCTCACACTGAGGCGAGAACCATGAGGTGGAAAAGGCGTGGGTCCCCGAGTCCTGGTTTAGGGGCGCTGGACCCACCGTCAACTGTGTGAGCAAGAACTAATCCCTGTCTCATTAAACCTTGCAGTTGTAGGGATTAGTTCATCACTGCAGCATCACCTTGCCTGTACTGACTAATCCAACTTATTACTCATAGAAAAACCAGTCTTTCTGTTAATCAAAATAGGAAGACACAATTACATATCAGTTTCAAGCATATTGCTTTATAAAGGTTAAGCTTTCAATAAATATTTTGACTAAAGGAGTGAACAAATAGAAGCAGATAATTAGTAGCTTTGGTATGCGTCCATTTACCTAAAATTATATGACTGTACATACACTCGGTGCATGAAATGTGTAGAGAAAGATGCCCATATGTTCTCACGGAATGTTCACTGTGGTTGTCTAGAACTATGGGATTTCCAATGACTTTTGCTTTCTTCTATATACTCTTCTACTTATTGGTTGGTTTCCATATAGTGCCTATGTGTTATGGCAATCAATTACATAGTATACGTATAAGAACGTGGATGCCTGGAACATAGTAGTACTAGCTATCGTTAATATTATCATTATTACTTATAAACAAGAAAAATATTTTAAGTGGGCTCCCAAAACATTTAGGTAGATTTATACTTTATTATATAGTTATTAGACTATTAAAATACAGACTTGGGTAACATATCTAGGTGTGTTTCTGGGCTCTGCCTTATCAGTATGAATTTGGCCAACTTACCTGTAGAAGAATAGACCGGCTACTCAGATAGGCTGTGGGCTTCAAATACCTGGATTTTCATTTTCATTTCTTCCCTTAGAAGTAGTATAATTTCAAGCAAATAACTTAAACGTTGTGGGCCTCAGTTTCATCATCAGTAAAATGGAGCTATATAACCTCCCTCCTTGGGAGGACTAAATGAGCAGCTCTGTGTCATGGGATAGAAGTAAAGAACCTTAACGCTGGAGCCAAATGTCACTGTTCTGACCTCAGCTCTGCCACTGGCTAGATGTGTGTGACTCTGGGCCATCCTCCTTACCTCTCTGGGCCTTGATTTCCTCATCTGGAACGTGGAGATGAATAATAGTATCTGTGCAGAGCTTCCTTCAAAGACTGAATAAGCTAGTGTTCATTGCATTCTCAGACCAATGCTCGGCACATGTAAGTATTTGTACGTAAAAAGAAATACTATGTGTGGTGTGTTTGAAAAAGTGTCTGGTGCGTAAATACTCTCCGTTCCAATCGCTACAGACGATACCCTTATTCTTTGAGAGTGTTATTTAGAAAGTGGGTGCTGCAGATGAATCATACACTCTCCCTAAAATATCCCAAAGGTCACCCGAGGCGACTGAACGAAGGTAGGAGCTGTGTCTCTTTAGTCGTTCTTACATTCCTAAGTCAAACTGCCCTGAAAGGTGGGTGTGGGCGTGAAGAGAGGTTACCTTTCTATCAGAGTCATAGTTTCTGAGCTGAGATCCAGACCCCCCAGAGGCGGCCCTGCTGATGCCTCCTGGAGACATCTGCAGGTCAAAGAGGTCAAAGCCCTCGGCAAACGTGGAAGGAAGTGGAATCACCTGAAGAGGAACGAGCTGGCAGCTCTGGGTCTGGGACCGGCGCAGGCCCTCCTCCAGGCACGGGTCCTCTGAGGTAAGACCGCCTCGCCAGGGGCTGGCCGTGTGGGCGCTCCTAGGACCCGGTGTAAGCGCCTGGCTCAGTAACCTCAGCAGACGCGCTCCGTGGTTGACGTGGGGAAGACGGCGGAGCAGGCAGAACAGCCCTCTCCCGATGGCTCGTGAGACCAGGCAGCAGTCACCATGTGGAGGGGTGGCAGGGCCGTCTTCACCCCAGAGCCTTGTCCAGTGTAAGCGCCGGAGACAGCAGGAGAAAGGGTGGACTTTGCACCAATGTTGGCCACAGAGGCTGGGAGCCCGATTTGATATGGGTTAAGTGAATATGTAAATATGACATCATCTGAATCTCAAGCATTGTGGAGTAATTTAAAGTGTCATTTCATAGGGCTTCAGAAAAATGGTTCTAACGCTTAAGAAAAAAACGTTAGAAAAGCACTCTGATGGCACCTTGCCGCCACCTCTGACCACGCTACATGTCACCTGCTCTCAGGAAGGGTCCCCTGAAGGAACCCTTAGCTCTCACGGGCTCCACATCTGTGGCAGCACACACAGCCCTGCCGAAGTCTGACAGCATGGACCAGAGGGGGCATCCAGGCTCTACCAGGACGTGGAGAGGCAAAGTCTGCGGGTGCAAAGATCCGAGCGACAGCATCCTCAAGGCTACTGTGTACTGCACCTCAGGACAGCCGAGTCCCATTATTGTCTGACCACTGTGCCGTACACCTGAAACTAACACACATCAGTGGGTGTAAATTGTAATTTAAAAAATAATGATGATGATAAAAGAATAGCTGGGTTCCAGTACGTTTAAGAATATCTTTTTTCTATTCTCCATCTCATCCCCATTAACTTTGTTAGCACCCTCCGTCTTTTTCAAATGGTGCAAATACACTGGATCGCGGCTGGAAAATACGGCAAGCCTTGGATTTTTACCGTCTGATTACTTCCAGCCCGGGGAGGCACGACCATGAAAATGCTGTTTCTTGGGGCTGAAATGGAGGCCGTGGAGGAATTAAAATCGTCTGAGGACAATAAGCAGCTGATAGCACAAGTCCAGAGATTAAACTCTCATGATCACTTTTGTCGGGGAGCTCAGGAAGAAACGGAACAAAGTCACCGACACACAGCCAGGGGCCACTCTCATTTCAGGACAAGCAAGTCCTGCTGCTTTTTTTCCTATGCAATTTATCATAAGAGCCTGGCTTCTATCCCAAGGCATGGGGGAAGCTGGAAGTCCATTGTATCCACCTCCTTTGAAAAGGGGATCATGAGTGACCAAGGGAATGAAAACAAGACAGGACAAAATCATGTCCTCCACCAGGAGACATAATATTTAGCAGCGTAAAGAAGACAAGTACCACTGTGATGGTCTGGAATTAATGAGGATGTAGGGACTCCTGTGAAGCTTTCTTTTTAGGAAACTCAGTGGGTATTAAGTTTTGACTCTGAATGACAAAAGCAAGGTAGGCACCCTTCTCTTGAATGGTGGGCACTAGGAGAGGTGGTCCTCCTTGGTTGTGTCTCCCTTGTCAGTGGGTGATCGGCACCTGCCATCCAGCTCCCTGGGCAATGGGATAGAGCGCTGGAAGACAGATGGATTATTTGGGGGAAATATATCAAGTGAGATACTCATCACACACATAACAGCAAAATATAATCCAAGTGGATTAAAAAGTAAAATGCAAAAAATTAGCAAGACCCAGAGTAAACAGATTATGCAGCTAATATTGATACAAATTTTATAAGCACAAAGGAATATTTCAATAGAATTAGTAACATAAAAATTTAAATTTCCACATACCATGAAACATTGTAAATAAAAGCAATAGACAAATAACCAACACAGAAAATATTGGAATGTTTAAGATAGACAGAGATAAGTATTTATGATATATAATTAGTTCTTATAAATCAATACAAGAAACCTCTAGGAAAAACAGACAGTGGAACTAAATATTCAACACTCAGAAATACAAATTATCAATAAGCATAGGAACAAAACTTCAATCTCATATATAATCCAAGAAGTATTGAATAATTAACCATATTCTCACCAACTGGCAAAGTTTATTTTGAAATGACAAACTTTGTACCGATAAAACTTTTGAAAAACAGGTAATGAAAAATGATTAGAAAGCTTTTTAAATAAATTGAAGTTTCTAGTGTAATAGAAAACTCAGGAAATTAGGAAAAACGGGTCCTGCCAAGTCATGAGAAGACCACAGGGATACACTGTCATTGTCCCTCCAGCACACACGACCACTCGGCTTAAGGACATTTCTCTGGGTTTTTGGTGCAAATTTTCCCTTCATCACTAGAAAGAGATCACTGTCTGAGGCCAGGTCATGTAGCAACAGCTGGACTTACACACACAGTCCTCCAAGAAGTATATAATGACAGCCAGTCCTATGTGTCTGCTGAAGGGTGGTAGCAGGACATGTCGCCCCCCAATTTAATATTGTGAATTAAAGACATTAAGAAACAGCTGGCACAAGAAGGGCACTCTGACCTTCATCTGTCCTCCTGAAAGCAGGTAAATCTCCCACGTGGGTGGTGACCTCCCTGCACCAGGAGGAGGAAAGACATTCGGTCACCAGAGACAGGGAATTCGGGGCCAAGAAATCCGCACAGACTAACACGTATCCCCTCATCACTCCCTCACCATTACCACGCCCAGCCCAGACCCCTCTGTCTGGTCAATTCCTCATATTTATTGTCCAAAAGGTATGAAACCTCCCTGCTCTGGTCACTTCTTCGAGTCTTCATTCTCTTGTCAAGGCGACTGTGTACATATCAAAAATGAATAACATCTGCATGCTTTTCTCCTGTGAATTGGTCTGCTTCATTTTCAGACCCAGCAGGGACTCTAGGGGAGCCAAGGGAAACTTTTTGCTCCCCAACACTACTGTGCCACAACATCGGGGGTCACCACGGCCAGTCTGCCCGGCGGGAAGGGCGACAGCAGTGTCTGTCCCAAGTCCTCACATCAGGTGACCCGGGAGTTCCACTTCTAGAAAGCTGACCTGATACAGCCGAGATGTAAACAAAGACATCTGTCCAGGGATACTGACGGAAGGACTTTCTATCACTGAGGAAACTTGAAAATAATCCCAGTGTTTTATACCTGAGGGTCAGCTGTATCAGGAAACTGTCAAATGGTGAAATACTAAATAATTAAAAATAATGTTTTAAAGAAATAGTCAATGACACGTAAAAACACTCAAGATTTATATTAAGTGAAAGAAGTCCAATTGATATTCTTTGTAGAGTTGGATCCAAATTTAAAAGAAAAAGAAGAAGACCAGAAGGAAAGATAATAAAATGTGAACTGGGGTTACGTGTGACACAAGAGATCAATGTTGCTTCATTTAATTACAAAATTATAATTTTTAAAGATTTCTTTTATAATGTCACTTTTTTTTTAATGTTCAATAATTCTGACGTTCACATATTGCTTTTAAGATCAGAAAAATGCATAAACATTTTTGAAGGAGAAGCGTCTACTGCATTAGAAAGGAGAAGGTGACGCCCTAGAAATGTCCCTTGCCAGGTTAAGGGGGCAGCATCTGCCAGGGAAGCCGCCCTTCGCGCAGCCGTGTCACAGCGTCGATGGAGGACCCGCTGGGGGCCGGGCAGGAGGCGGGCCCTGGGGAGCCGGCACGAGTGCCTGACTCAGAGTCGCCCTCAGTAAATGACAAAACGACTGTGCAGCCGAAAGGAAGCGGGGAGCTCCCCACCCCACTGAGCAGGTGAACGGGGAGGCGGGGCTTGGAGTTCTCCGCAGTTCACGGATTTTCCGTTAACGCCTAGTAAGAATGAGACAAATGCTTTTTCCTGCCCCCAGACTCCAGTCACCTAGTTTGATATAGCAACCAGTTGGTGACAGTGGATAGGGACTGAGGGAGAATTGGATGGAAGCCCAGCAAGGGCATGACACACAGTGCATCTCCAGGAGCGACTCCACCCGGAGTACCTGCCCGTCCCCGCCTGCCGTCCTCCTCCATCGGCTCCGCGGGAAGACAAACCCCTCGAGCGGGACCGAGTCATCACTTGGTTTGCTGCCCACGTGCCAAGTTCAGAAGGCACCGGGGCTGAGTCTAGGTCCATGTGACTAACCAAACCTACCATGGGCGTTGGAGAAGGGCGTGGAATAGTTCATTGTTTCCCCAAACCCAGGTATTTCCAGATGTGTGAGCTTATTTTAAAATCACCCCAATGCAAATAAAATAGGAAAACAGTTCTGTCAATGTAATAGGATTTTAAAATATAGTGATAGGATTAGGATTATCTGTGATTTTGGCTTATAGACAATACCTCTCCTACTATTCCACGCATATTTCTCAAACCCACACCTGATTATGAAAAAAATGGAAACACACACACAAAATTGCTGAGTTAAGAGAGGAACCTAAATGAGACTAGAAAGTGATTTCAGCCTAGCTTTGAATCAAACCTACTGTGGTTACTTGGTTTTTTCCCCACCTGTCATCAACAAAGCAAAACAGTTTAACATTTTATTGACCACTGCTATCATGACTTAACATTGGATCAGGGGAGGAAGTAAGTTCTCCCACTCAAAGTGAGATTGATTCTCTCACTGGGATGTAAATGGACTTAAACAAAAAATTTAAAAGCAGTTCATTAAAAGGATGTAGAGAGCTAAAAGCCACTCAGCAACCCCAAATACATTAGTTTTGTTTCTGAAGATGTGTATGCCAAAGTCAGGATACACTGAACCACTCCGTAACTGGAATTTTGACCTAGCCAATCAAGAATGGTCTTGTGTAGATATCATAATTATATCAATGGGTTTTATCCAGAATCAAGGGGTTGTACATCAACAACCAACTGTATGAAGTTCTTAAATCCCTCGGGTATTTAAAAATAAAGCCACTAATGTTTTTTTAATCCTCACCCAAGCATATGTGTTTTGTTTTGTTTTTTAATTGATTTTAGAGAGAGAGGAAAGGGGGGAGAGAGAGAAACATTGATTGGTTGCCTCCTATATGTGCCCAGACCAGGGATCGAACCTGCAACCTTCTGGAGTACAGGATGGCACTCTCACCAGCTGAGCCACCTGGCCAGGGCTAAAGCCACTCATTAAAAAAACAAAAAATATTTCCTCTTTAATGAAGCCTTCCTTGATGTTCACTCAGACTGAAACTATCTGGTCCTGCTCTGAGCCCCCATGACCCTTCACCTGTGTGTCTAAGCTGACACCATGCCACACGACGTGGTGGTGTGGTGTAGTTCTGCTAGCATGTGAACTTTTTTGTTGTTGTGGTTGTACGTGCCCCTAGTGGGAACCGAACCCGGGACTCTCTGGTCCGCAGGCCGATGCTCAACCGCTGAGCCAAACTAGCCAGGGCAGCGCGTGAGCTCTTTAATGCCAAGTCTAGGTCTGCTGTCTTCAGGTCTTCGATGGCCTTTACTTAGTGCATAGCAGATGCTTGGTCAATATTTATGAGATGTACAAAAATGAACACATGTACATAAACCGCTCTAGACGAGGGATGTACAACCTTGCCGTCCTCACCCTACGCCAGGGTTTCCTTCACCAGCTCCAAGGTCCACCTGAAGAGGCCAAGCAGCTAAGTGAGGTTATGAGGACGGTGGGCCTGGAGCGGGGCATTTCGGGAACTGGTGACGGCGGGGCAGCTGCCACTCTGCAGGGATCTGACACAGGTTCGCCAGGTCTTCCCATTTTCTAGGAGCCAGAAATCTTGACTGATGTGACATCTTTGGTTTTAACATTTCACGAACGAATAGTTTCTTGAAAATGGACAGGACGAGCACAAGCTGCCCAGAGGCCGATGAAGACCACAGGCTGCGGGTTTAGCCCTGATGATGGCACGTGGCTGTGTCCTCCACCCACGTGGTTTTCTTGTGGCTTCCCCTGCCCTGCGCCCGTGGACCTCCATCCTCATCTCCCCCATTTCCACCCTCTTCTCTTGCTGAGACTGGGTTTGTTACCAATTGTCTGACTTCTACTGGTTTCTCTAGTTAGAAGAAACAATTTTCACCCCCAGACCTGTGCCTGTTGTACCTGACATTTAAATAATTGTCGTTTTGTGTCTTCGCCAAGTGAAGGCCACCTTTTCTCTTTGTAATTCAAACCACTGCAAACATCCTTTCTATCTAATCTGCGAAATACATTGTTCTCAGCCAGACTGAGTTTCTCTGATTCTACTTCAACTTGAGTCTCCTTTAGTGTCAATCAATTCCCATCTATATTTTAAGTCGGGGTTTCTCCTTGGCCATTTTTCCTTGGGAATGGTTCTAAGGCTTCATATTTTTCCTGGGAACTATGCCCTTGCCTACATAATCACCAGCCAGGAAGCTCACTGTTTCCTTCTTCTAGGCGGGCTTGTGCATCTGTTGTGAGGATCTTTGATGAGGATCTGCACTGACTTACACAAGACATCATTCAATATCCCGTAACCCTGATCATCATTTGATCAATATGTTGTGACTCTTGGGACGCAGAGATGGCATCGGTCTACCCTCATCTTAAGATACCTCGGACATTCTCTCTTCTGTGAATACACTGGGGGGAGCCATTGATTTTGACTCCACTGTTTTTAGCAAGAAAGAGGAGCTTTGGGGCAAAGTGTAATACAGATTCTTAGACAGAACAAAAGTCTTCCTGTGTGATTGTGTCTTATTTGTCTTTTCCAAACTGTTCCCCTGCTCCCAGAGCCATATAACCAACACAACCTGCCACATTTAAAGCAAAATACTGGTGCTCACCTTCAGATTTCTGCTACTCACCTGAAGAGGCTTTTCACCCTTTCTGCCCTAACATGGCCAGCTAGAGATCCAACTTATCCTATCTATAGAAGGTGTGTCACAGAGAACTTCACATGACTGGGCTTGAAAACAAAGAGGATGTCAAATAAAAAGGTTTTGGTTTTTTAATCATAAAATTAGAGATGAGCCAAGTGAAGATAGGCACATTTCAGGGCATTTTTTAAGCCTACAGTGATAATAGGCAATAATCGAAATACCATCCAAGGTCGCCTGCCGGAAACATAAATAACCCACAGCTATCATCGGAGGATACCTAGAAGACAGGCAGGGTGAACTAAGATGTACTATGTACTCATTCCCGAATTAGTCTGGACTCAGGTAAATAAAACTTGACAGTTTTTGTCAGAGGAAAACAAATAATTCCAGCCTGAGATCAAAGGCAGTGGTGGCGAGTGAAAGGGGGTGAAGTTGGGGCCTGGGGACCTTCTGAAAATGATCTGCCAATATTTGAGCTTCAACTGAAATTGGGGTTTGGTAAACACAAGTGTGGTCATGTGCAAATTTAAAACCAAACGTCTACTCAGCATACAGCTGAAGTATTTTTAAAGAGCTTCCAAAATCACTTAAAAGGGAAATTGACCTCCACATCTTACTACCCTGGTCTTCAGGAGTCTCAAATTCTAAGTCACTGAAATATTGTATCTGCCCAGTTTCATTCCCAAGCATACGGTCTAAACTATGGTGAAAAATTGCAATTGTTTGTTATGGCTTATTTCCAAGTCTACATCTGGTTTAGTGGCTCAAAGAATCCCCTCCTTGGAGAAGCAAGAACTTCCGCCTGAGAACTCACCCAAGCCCATCGGAAAACGTCATCTTGTCTTATCTCCAAATAGAGAGTAATTATTCCATTTCCCCAGGGAAACAAGGAAATAATCTCAAGTACTGACCGACTGCCAGTGTTTATTTATTTTTAAAATTTTCCATCATTCTCTCTACTCTTCACCATGATACAGTAACTAGATTTTAAAATAGCATATATTTCATTTATTAAAATAAAGCAATAAAGCAAAAGATTCTAGCATAAAAGCCAAGTTCACTTTGAAGCAAAGCTGCCTCTTATTTAAGAGGGACCCTCCCCCAAATCGTATTAGCTCTAGCTTTTACTTCACAGGTTTTGTGTTTGGTGTTCAAGGTTAACTTCTTAGTTGATTATATGTAAACTAATATTAACAGCAGTGCCTGCCCCTGTGAAAATAAGATTCTACACAACATGTGGTCTGAAAAGTCAAGAACCTATGAGTTAACTAGATGATCTAATCTAGCTTCAAATTAACCACACTAAAATAAATTAAATGCTCTTTCCTCTTCATATTGCAAGACATCAGATGTCATACTCTGCGATTTGAGAATGACTGTTCTCATTTGATTCAGGAGATGGTGTGGTATCTTTAATTCCTTTATCAATATTATCCCAGGCCAACAGATGGCAGATGAAGCAATAAAGGAGAAATGAACATGTGCTGTACTTATCGTGGGTTTCTGGTTTTTTTTCCCCCCTAAAGTTTGCTTACTGCTGGCTGTTTTCCTGTATCCATCAGACAGGAGTATTTGCAGCCAGGAAATGGCAAAGACAAAATGAAAGGGCTGGGGGAAATCTGTGATATGTCAGAGAGGCAGGGACAGAGGACAAAGTCACCTCTCTTTTCTGTCTGTTCCTCTGCTGCAAGATTTTTATTCTAACAGACAGGTATCCAATAATCTTTGAGATGTTTCCTAGATGAGGAAAGTGTGACCTAGATTTTGCCAAGATGGCAAATCAGCCATCGAGTATGCGCTGAGCATCTATTCTGTGCGAACAGACACGGTGACACACGGACAGTGGCCCTGCCTACGAAGGGGCCAGAACACTAGTGGGGAAGACAAATACAAAGGGAGTTATTTCATTTATTAAATGTAAAAGAACCGAATTGGGGTCGCAGCTCTAGGGATCACAGTAAGTTATATGCTGTATCACTCTGGGTCCCAGCAAGAAACAGAGGTACACTTCATAGAGGTAAACGAGAGGCTAATAAACACACTGTTTATAAAGGTGTGGGCAGGACTGAGTTCGCTGCAAGGGATCATGGCATCCCCCAGGGTAATAAAAAGAATGGCATAGTACTTGAAATCTAGCAACAGCAGGGAACCAGCGATTACCCCCCAAGTCCTTCTTTCTGGCCCCTACTCCCATCATCTGCACCTTAAAGGGGAAGGAGGACCATGCTTAGGGAAAACCGGAAGAAGAACTGCACGGAGAGGGCTGACTGACAGGAACCATGGTCTCAGTGGAGGGATGCAACCGACCCTCAGCCCCCAGCAGGGAGGGCTGGGAACACATCCCCCAGCCCCACCCTCCTCCATCCTCTTATTGGTGAATACACAGACAGGACTAAGCACAAAATTTAAGGAGGCTCTGGGGACCTTGCTCCTATCACCCTAAATCTGGCCCGAGTGAACCCCATTAAACCAGAAAGCAGGACCGCCTGTGGGTGCAGCCATGTGGGCCATGGAGCAAGGCCGAGAGAGAGCAGACCGGATCCACAGGAGAAGGTGTAGAATATCCTGCACACCTAATGTATGTTTCTCTGTTATATCATATCTGTTCCGTGTCTCTATCCGTCTAACGGGGGAGAAATTCAATTTCTGTAACTGTTTCTCTCCCAGTCACTTTCTCCCTGGGATTACAGACGGATCCTTGAATCTGTGGCAGAAATACTGGGAGAGGGTCCAGGTCTCGGTGGTTGTTGCCATCAGGAACTTTGCTCTTTGGGCTACTCCACCTTCCCTGTGTTAGGTGTTCACATATCTAGAAATGACCTCTATCATTATTTTCTTGACCTGAAATGTATTTCATTAAAAGAATTAATAACCATAAAACAGCAGTTTTAATGTGCAAGGTATATGTTTTTCCTACATGCATTGAAGTTAATAAATATATCTCGCCTGACATTACCCATCACTGTTACTAGGCATCTTGGGCTTTCTCGGTTTTTCAGTGCATCATCCCAAGCACAGCATCTCTGGACAAGCTCAGGGGTGCATCTCCTAGGAGTCCCCCCAACACCCCAACTCTGCTTCCACAGCCTCCCCCTCCCAAGGAGACACGGTAGGGCCATGTTCTTAGGCTCAGAGGTCTTTCTAACTCTGCCCATCTACCCTCTAGCCTCCTTCTCTACTGAGAAACCCACAGTTAACCCTCCTGAACAGACCCAATCCTTAAAAGCTCCTAACTCTTCCAATTCAACATAACTCAGACATTTAAAAACACGGCCCTGACTTCTCTGTTGTGTGTTAGGAGGGGAGGAAGGAGTCACTCACATCCCTAGGTGTTCTTCCAAGTCATTCCCTTTCACCAAATACTAACAGCTGTCAGAAGACAAGCAGCGGTGAAGAAAGTCGCCTGGGGCGAGAGGGTATGACCTGCGTAAATGACCAGAGAACTGGCCCTGGGCAGCCCAGAGCGAGGTGTCCCGACGTCAGAGTGCCTGAGCTTGGCAGGCATCTCGCTAATTTTGCAGGAGACCTTCCAAGTTTTCTGGGTATTTAGCTTCTCAGCTCTGCTAATGATGATAAACTGCTGCCTCAGGACCACAGCCAGCCCTTCACATGGCATGTGGGTTCATCCCTGTTCTCCTCTAACAATGTGAGTATGTGGTATAATAGAAAAACTCACAGATGTTGTTTTGATCCTGACTGACATCAGTGTATAATTGACCAGGTTTCTGGGGGCAGATCTCCTGAGAAATCTGTAACAAAACTACTGATGGTTTTTTAAAAACTTGAAAAAGAAAAAACAGTTGCCACTTTGGCCAGGCACTGTGGTGGTCCATGCTCAGAGCTGAGATTTGAACTCAGGGGAGGGACCCTGGGCGGGGCTGCAATCACAGGACCCAGCTACTGCCCAGAAGCAGCCCTGACACTGGGCAGGGAAGAACCTGGCCGATCTCTCTCCTGTCACAGGCTCACTTCCGTCTTTGAGAGACAATGAGAGACCGCCAGGAAGGCTGGGGAGATGCAGCCAGCTTTGCAAGGCACAGAGCAGAGAGGGGATTGAGGTGGATGGGCAGAAGGAGGATTAGTTTAGTTATTTTTATCTCCTCTATTCAGGCGCTGAAGACCCACGTAGTCATTTGGACCTGACTGGGATCAGAAATATGGCTAGGGGAGAGCAGAAAATGGTCGCTCCCCCTGGGCAGAGTCTACAAAAGTTATGTTTTTTCCAACAATTTTTAAGGTAACATACTGACATGGCTATTAGACTATGCTATAAAGACATTATAGGAAGAAATGTGAAACTGATCATGAGACTCATAAAAAAGTATTAAAGGTGCCTTTTATTATGGTTTTATTCCCTTACCCACTAATGGTGTAGGTACGAAGATTGGGTTAGTAGAGGATATTCCATAATAGAGTAGCAAAACAATATTTCTAGAAAATTGTTCCTTGACAAGCACTCCTTTCAGAGTATGTAGAACACAGGGAGGCATCATCCAGATTCCTCACCAGGAATAAAGATCTTAGTCCCCTGGTTGCTGGGAATGGTGTTGGCCAATGTTCCCAACCATCAGCGCCCTCCAGGGACTGCCTTGGCTTGAAGAAGGGCATCCACCCAAGGTCAAGTACCCCTTCCCCATCGCAGAAGAGCACACATCCAAAGGCTGGTTAAGACGGGCCTGTAGAGGACCAGCCCTCTCTACTCAGCTAGGGGAGTTTTGAAGGGTCACACCGCCCTCCGATCCCCTTGGAACAGCTGAGGCGTCCATCGAGATTGGGGCTCAGCTTGACGTCTCCCTCTGACCACCCCTGCTTCTTCCACAGTTTGATCCCAAGAACACTCTCAAATCAAAGCCCTACGTGCTGATTTCCATCTCACAGTCTGCTTTCCCTGGGACTCAACCAGCATCACAAAGAGATTATCTGGGAACAAATGAACACTTGTATTTCCGCATGTTGTTCGATGTGCGTCTATTGTGACACAAACAGAGGAGTTATTTTCCTGCCAGTATTTCATTAAACTCTCTGCACATTAGCTTCCTTTTCCAAGTTTCTAGCTTTGCTCTTGAATTGCACTTGAGAAAATTAATAGACCTGGATCCTTTCAAATAAAACCCAAAGCACATGCAGTCTTTTACCAGAAAACCAGAGTAGAGGGCAAAAAGGAGAACCAAGGGCAATGTTAAAAAGAGATGAAAGACTTAAAATCCAGTAGAAGAGCTAGACATATAATAAAATATGTTTTAACTTTGGGGGTTAAGGGAAGGGGGGTGTAATAAATTCACAGACTTACACATCTAATGAAAAACAGACTTAAAATGGAAAGTGGTTGTCTGGCCCCACGGACTTCTTGCACTGGAAATCTACTTCTGTTTAGAATCAGAATCCCTTTTCCTCTGTGGCAACACCATGGGAGGCTGCAAATTTCCTCCTAACATTCTGAACTCCACCCCCAGAGGATGTCAAGGCCCGTGAAGTCAAGTCTTCCTTAGTCTCTTAGTCTTCCTTATCTCTTCCCACAAAGAGATAATGCAATCATACCATATTCTGTGACAACCAAATAATAGCTGAATCTGAAGGGTTATGCATGTACAAGGCACTGCGTGAAATGCTTTAATAATACCTCCTTTAAGGACAAAAGAGGAGATGCCGAGAACTCCAAATCGCATGTTGACATTTACTAAATGATTGTGGGCACCAAAAGAAAGACAGACACTGAAGAGGAGCTATTAGTGGCTTTGCAACATGGTAAGCTGGCTTGACAGAATGACATTTCCTAAAGTTCCTTTTCCTGTATGTTTCATGTCAGGTAAAACCACAGAGAGGTTCTCATGAGAGATTTGGAGGTCAGTCTTTTCATAGCTCATATACATTGTTGCTGATCGTCTTGTTGGCATGAGACAGTGCTGGGCCTTCAGCTACTCCACCTTTCCCGAGATCCTCCAACTCCGTTGTGGATCTGCCTACACATAAATCTGGTTCAGACACTGATATTACATTGCACCATGACAGGTCCATTACCCACATAGAGAGATTTTCTGGAGAGCAAGGCAGGCTTGCAAGGGGGCTGGAAAATGGCTTGAGAGAGAGCAAAGGGATTCGCTTGGGGTTTTATGGTGATTAGAAAGTGGGGCTGGGGTGAGAGCTCCCACACCCAGGCTGGGCTCATGGGGTTTGAACTTCCCAGAAGTGCATCTAGGCTTTCTTATCAGCTTGCAGCTTTACAGCAGAGGGGACTGGAGAGCGGTGGGGATTGAAAGCTGTCGACAGTAACAACAGCAATGGAATGAATCTCTTCGTTACAAATGCTGCCTACTCCTGGACCAGAGGTATGTCTTTCAGCCCGTGACAAAGAACCTTGGCTTCTGTAGAGCCATCAGGATCAGAGACAATAAGAACAGACAAAGGTTTCAGTCCATCCTTGTGGGCTCCAGCTCATGCTTGTGGGTTCCAACTTCCTCTTGCTTAACCCCACTTTATATCCACTGTCCCTTCAGGATCGCCTGACCTGTGGACTTCAAGCTCTTATAGCAAGTGCGGGGGCAACAGCCTTGGAACAATACTTAACCAGAGATCCCCTCCCCATTGCATAGGACCAAATCCCTGAGAGAAATACGTGTGCGCGCACTAGTGATTCTGCTTCTCTGCTTGAACTCTGACTGATGCAGGAACCTAAAACCCTACTTGTTTGGGAGATGGGAACATGGTTTAAGACAAGTTTGGCATCTCTGACCATTTGATATGCCTATTCGGTATATTTAATGATTCTCAATGGACACCTAATAAAGTACCCAGGTGTTTAAGGCCTCTGTGCCTACATGTATACCCTGTACTGTAGCCAAACTGATCAGACAGCATATTCACCTACTCAAAATGCAGCGGCCTGGGAAAAAGGCCAAGCCCAACACCCCCCGATGAAAGACTTTGGCCAATCAGACCTGTTCGCTGGGATTACCTTATTTGTATGGTGGCGTGTGTGGTCCCCTTGGGTAATCCACCACTTTCATCGGCCTTTATTTTGCAAAGCATGAGATCTCATGTCCAACTGGTGAGATCTTTTTAAAAAGAAAGACTCTATACATTGAGACTGTCTTAATTACTATTTTTGTTAGAAACCGATTCTCAAGGGCCTCATCATGCAGCATGTTTTCTAACTTTTGCATCACAGGGTCCGACTGTCCATCATGATGTCGACATGTGGATCATTTCCTCCCCTTTGTTTTTCCTTCACTTCCCTTACTTAACATTTCAAATGCCAAAGCGACTTCCTGCAATGCCAGTTTGTGCCAAGTGAAGATTTTTCATATTTACAGACAGGATTTAAAAGTGCCAGCATTTAAAAGCTTAAGTTCTTATCAAGGTGAATAATTAGAGTCATTTGTGTAATTCTTGCTGACAGTTTTCTTTAACTTTGGTCTCCATGTCATAAAAATTAATGTCTGTAATTTGCTTTATGGTTCGAGAGAGAGAGAGAGAGAGAGAGAGAGAGAGAGAACCTGTTCTGTTAGAGTGTGGCCAGAATTGATCATGTGAGTGAAAACCTGGGATAAAATTAACCACTACTAAGAGGCAGAGCAAAGGAAGTGGAATTTAAAAAGCACTAAACAAATATACCAGGGGAGAAGTATAAACTCTACAGAAGACAGGTCGGCTAAGAAAAGTATAGACTACTAAATTATTATGACTCTAAACTTAGCTGAATGATAGTAGTTATTTTTCAACTCCTGTTTACCAAGTCAAATTAGAAAAATAAACTTGCACAATAAGAATAATGGAGACGCTGCAAAATAAGTCTTGGCAAATAACAGGTGGGAAGCACTTAGGGTGAATGGCAACATAAACATTTGCTCTGGATGATACGCATCCTAACATAATAAGAAAATTAGCAACCGTCTATTGAATTGCTTATAATTGTCTTGAAACACAAAGCACTCAAGATGCACCGTAAGATTAGATAAAAACAAATGTGATATCATTCCACAAAGCAGGTAAGAATGGCTGAGGCAGCTAATGTAATTCAGATACTCTACAATAGCACGAAACAAATATAATAAGATGAAAAAAACCTTTAAGCAGAACAGAATGGGATCATAAGCAAAAGATAAGATGAACTTACAAAGAAAATGTCACGTGAGAGTGAAGTCATAGATTTTTGCCAGCAAATTAGAAAATCAATGACTGAAGGAAATGAAGTAGATGTTTCATAATTGGTCTTTGGTGGAGCTTGTGACAAAAATCTCATAAAATTCTATTTGCTAAATTGATGTGAATTGGCTTGGAGATGAATATAGAGTCACCTGGACTGAAAATTGGTTGCCTCGTTGAAGGGATATACCCAGAAGAATGAATATTTATATTTGCCAATGCTCCTAAAATTTCTTTCTTCTCAAGGCCTTGATGAAAATTAGGGTAAAGTTACAGATTCAGATACTACCCATACACAGACATTAAATTTTATATTTTTTGTCAACTGCACAGTAGCGCATTCATTTGAGGAATGCTGATGTAGAAGCAAATGAAGAAATAGAGTAAAATGAAATATTTCTGGTAAAGGCAAAAGGTACAAAATGTAGTCTGTTTCTGATCATATACGTGCAAACAAATGCAGGTAGGGTTGGTTTGGGTTTTTTGCTTTACTTTGGTTGAGTAATGATCTGCAACTGTCCTGGAGTGAAAATAGCTAGAAGCTAAGGACTTAACCCTTGAGTGAGTCTCTTCTTTTACTGCCCAGCTATGCTTCCCCTCCTCCACCCGAAACCCTTCCTTGTCCACCCAACGGAAAAAGAGTCCTCAGGGAGCTTCCCAAAGAGGCACTTTGTGTAACAACACAGGTAAGAGCCCGGCTCACACAGCTAACTATTTTTACATGCAACAACTTGGAACTATTTTTACAGGCAACAACTTGGAGGTATCCCAAGAAAATGATCATGAGTGAAAAAGAGCCAATCCCAAAAGGTTACACATTGTATGATTCCCTTAATATAGCATCTTTAAATGTCAACATTTTAGAAGTGGAGAACAAATTAGTGGTTTCCAGGAGTGAGAGAGAAAAGGGGAGCTATTATAAAAGTGCGGCATACAGGATCTTTGTAGTGACCAAAGTGTTCAGCATCTTGCCTCTGGTAGTAGCTACATGAACCAATATGTGAGATGAAAGTATATAGAATTTAATACACAGATACACACATGGAAACATAAATGAGCACAAATAAAAGTGGGAAATTAGGAATAAGGTCAGTAGATTTTATCAGTGTCAGTATCCTATTTGTGGTACCAAGCTACATAGTTTTATATTATGCCACCATTGGGGGAAACTAGGTAAAGAGTACATGAATTCTCTCTGTATTATTTCTCATAACTGTATGAAAATCTGAAATTGTCCACATAGAAAGTTTAATTAAAAATGTATGTGACATGCCAAAGATAACTCTTTGCAGAAGGTAATCTATCATAACATGTTTAAAGGCAGAAACAGAAAAAAGATAAATCATTTCCTATTTACACCACATCAAGTCCAACCAGTTTTATACACTGTTACATTATATCATTCCACGTGTATTTTTGTCTACTTTGATGGATGCCTTTTGCCTTATTTTACAGTAAGCTTCTTTATGGCAGGATCGTACCTGGTTTGTTCATTATTTTAGCTCTAGGATCTGACAGTTATTAGGTGATCAAATACTATTCAATAAATTAATGAAGAAAAATTTTTTTGTTTTTTTTAATCCTCACCTGAGGACATTTTTGCATTTCAGATAGAGCAGGAGGGAGAGAGGGAGAAAGAGAGAGAGAGAAACATGGATGTGAGAGAGACACATCGACTGGTTGCCACCCACACAATCCCCACCAGGGCCGGGGACAAACTGCAACCGAGGTACATGCCCTTAGTGGGAACCGAACCCAGGTCTCTCTGGACCACAGGCCGACGCTCTAAACGCTGAGCCAAACCAGCCAGGGCGTGAAGAAAGTTTTAAGAGGTGATGTTAAGGAAGCAAAACCTTACAACCATGAATATAATATTTTAAGCAGTGGTAATGTTTTTAAAAAAAGTACCAGGACAACCATAAAGCTGGTGCACCGGAGTGTCAGACTGACCAGGGTTCACATTCTGCCTCTGCCACTTGTCTGATAGGTGGCCAGGTACGTCACATGGCTTCCACATCTTGCTTTCCTCATCTCTGCAGCATGAATGATGGCATCCATCCTAGAGGGTTTATGAGAACTGAGATTTTATTATAGATAAACCACAATACTCAGGACATAAAAGGTACTCGATAAATGCTGCTGCTTCCTCTACTAAAATTATTAATACCATTATCAAGACTCATTTATAAAACCAGTTGTTCCAACTGAAGAAAAACGATGCTGGCCAGAGGGCTTCAAACAGTAAAGTGATTTTTTTCCAACAGGTCCTTCAATAATGAAAGTGTTCTGCAAGTATATTGTTTTTCTATTGGGAGATAAAAATAATAAACTAGTCAAATAAAATCATTTAAAGTTTTTCATATTCACCAAGATATACCACATTCTGAGTCATAAAATATACCTTAACAAATTTGAAAGGACAGAAATCATATAAAGTGTATTCTCATCTCACAATAGAATTAAACTAAAAGTCAATAACAGAAAGATAGCTGGAAAATCTCCCAAATATTTGGAGATTAAACAGCACTCTTCCAAATAACATGGATCAAAGAAAAAGTTATGAGAAAGATGAAAAAGTGTTTTGAACTAAATGAAAAGTGAAAACATAACTTAATCAAAAACTGTGGGATGCTTTGAAAACATGCCTAAGGGGACACTGATAGCAATGAGTGTGTATATTAGAATTGAATATCTAAAATTAATAACCTAAGCTTTCACCTTAGGAAACTAGGAAAAAGAATTTAAGTCTAATTCAAGCAGGAGGGAAAGAAATAATAAAAAGCAAGAATCAATAAAATTGAAAACAGAAACAGTAGAGAAAAAAAATCAATAAAACCCAAAGCTGACTCTTTGAAAAGATCAATAAAATCAATAAGCCTCTAGGCAGGTTAACCAGGAAAAAAGGAGGGAAGACAATTTTACTAACATCAGAAACAAACAATAAAAAGGATCATCACTGCTGATACCATGGATGTCAAAAGGATAATAAAGAAATATTAGTTTATTGTCCACAAATTTTACAATTTAGATAAAATGGACAAATTCCTTTGAATGACACAAACTACTCAAACTTACAAAAGAGAAATAGGTCATCTGCTAGGCCTATATTTATTAAATAAATCAAATCAATACTTAATTATGTTCCAAAAAGAGAACACATGAGGTCCAGACAATTTCACTGGTGAGTTCTACCAAACATTTAACAAACATATGACACCAGTTCTCCACAATCTCTCTCAGAAACTAAATGTGAATGAAAAACTTTCCAATGCATTCTGTGAAACCAGCATTGTAACCCTAATGCCAAAACCAGATGAAGATATTACAAGACAGGAAAACTAGAAATCAATCTCTTTCATGAGTATAGATATAAAAATCCTTCACAAAATACTATCAAATAAAATATAATGATGTATAATAATAATTACACCACGAAAAAGTGGGATTTATTCCAAATATACAAAGTTGATTTAATATATTTTTTTAAAAATCAGTGAAATCAAAACAACAGGTAAGAGTAAAAAAAAATAATATGATCATATTAATATATACAGCCAAAGAACTTGCAATATCTAACACCCATTCAGGACACAAACCCTCAGCAAATTAGGACTAGAGAGGAACTTTCTTATCTTGGTGAAGAAAGTATACAAAATACCCAGAGGTAACTTACGTCATATTCAACGCGGAGAAATTGAACTCTTTCTCCCTAAGACGGGAAAAAAGTAACGATACCCCTCCTACCAATCCCATTTAACATCATATTGGAATTTCTAGATAGTGCGATAGGACAAGAAAAGGAGACAAATGATATACAGATTTGAAAGGAAGAAATAAAACTTTCCATTCTCAAGTGACATGATTGTATTGTCTACGTAGAGAATTCCAAAGAATCAGAGCACAGACCTTCTGGAACCAATAAGGAAGTTTAGCAAGGTCACAGGATACAAAGTTAATGGATGAAAGTCAGTCGCTTTCCTGCATATCAGTACTGCACAATTAGAACTGGAATTTTAAAAAATACCATTTACAATAGCATTAAAGAAGAAATACATATAGGTATAAATTTAACACATGTACAGGGTCTGTATGAGAAAAATTACGAAATTCTGATGAAATAAAGGAAGATCTAAAAGAATGGAGAGATGTTCCGTTTTCATTGATTGGAGAACAGTATTATTAAGATGGCAATACTTCAAAAACTGATCTATAGATTCAATATAATCCTAGTCAAAATCCCAACAACCATTTTGTACTATTTCCAAACTGATTCTGAAGTTTATGTAGAAATGCAAAAGATCTAGAACAGCCAGTACAATGCTAAAGGAGACCAAAGTTGAAGGACTCACACTACCTGATTTGCAGACTTACAATAAAATCACAGCAATCAAGACAGTGTAATACTGACTAAAGAATTACATCAATTGAACAAAACAGCTCAAAAACAGACTCACACAAACTTAGTAAACTGATCTTTGAAGAGAGAAAGCAAAGGCAACACACTGGAGAAAAGATAGTCTTTTCAAAAATGGTGCTGGAGCAATTGGGTGTCCATATGCATAAAAATAAAAAGAATGTACACACACGGAGACCTTACCTTACACCTTCACAAAAATGAACTCAAAATGGATTATTGCCTATCTGTAAAATGTAAAATTATACAACTTGGAGAAAAGAGAAACGCAGAGAAATTTATGTGAACTTATCCCGTGGTGAGTTTTTACATACAGCACTTGAGAGCATGATCCAGGAAAGCCAAAACTGATTAGTTGGACTTTGTTGAAAAGTTTTGCTCTGTGCAAGATATTGTTAGCTGAATGAAATGGAAAGTTACAGACTGGGAGAAAATATTTGGAGAACACATATTTGAGAAAGAACTTGTATCTAAAATATACAAAGAATTTAAAAACTCAACAGTAAGAAAACAAACAACCCAACGTTTAAAACGCAACAGAAGGGTGGGTGGGGAGGAGGGTGTCTAGGGGGGAAAAAGGAGAACCATCTCTAACAACAATAAATTTTTTTTAAAAAAGCAACAGAAGAGCCCAGCCGGTGTGGCTCAGTGGACTGAGCATCGTCCCATGGACTGAGAGGTCCCAGTTCAATCCCTGGTCCAATTCCCAGTCAGGGCACATGCCTGGGGCTCAGGCTCGATCCTCAAGCCGGGGCGTGCAGGAGGCAGCTGATTGATGTTTCTCTCTCACATCAATGTTTCTATCTCTCTCTCCCTTCTTCTCTTTCTAAAAATATCAATAAAAACATATAAAAAATAATAGTAATAGACAGAAGATCTGAATGTACACCAGAATAGATACACAGACGGTAAATAAGCATTTGAAAAGGTTCTCAACATCATTTGTCATTAGGGAATTTCATATTAAAACGCGAGTAACTTTATAGTTTACGACCATGCCAAACACTCTTAGCCAGGTGATCTAGGTCAGCATCACCAGGAATGTCATATTGCCAGTATGTACTCTAGTCTGAGTCTGATCACTAGAAACATCAGACAAATCCCAAATAAAGAGCATTCTACAGAATACTCAGCCAGTTCTCCTCAAAACTGTCCAAGTCATCAACAAGAAGGGAAGTCCGAGAAACTGTCACAGCCCCAAGGAACCTACAGAGTCATGACAAGTAAATGTAATGCTGGCCTTGGAACAGAAAAAGGAACATAGGTAAAAACTAAGCAAATCTAAATAGAGTACAGACCTTCGTTAATAATGTATCAATCTCACTGATTGTCACAAATGTACCATACTGATGTTCGATGTTAATAATAGGGAATATTGGACATGGATATACAGAAATTCTCTGTACTATATTTGTAATTTTTCTGTAAATATGAAATTGTTCTTTTACAAAGTTTTTCCTTTTTTTTTTAAGACTTGTTTTAATGGGTACAGAGTTGCAGCTTCTCAAAATGAAAAAGTTCTGGTGAACAACTAGATAGATATACTTAATATTTCTGGCTTATACATTTAAAAATGCCTAAGACGGCACATTTTCATGTTGTGTGTTCTTCAGCATAATTTAAAAATGTAAAAGCCTCATTTTCACTTTTAGCTACAGAGTCAAGAGTTTCTCTTCAATCACCTTAACACTCACTATTAATTGTTGCGACATCATAGTTATTATCAGTGTAGCCTCCAGCACTGACAGAATGCTTAATGTATTAAAGGGCCGTGCCAAGCATTTCGCAACAATTCTTCAGTTGAATCCTCGAAACCGGGTTACGTGGGTCTTAGTACTCTGTTCCCCATGTTACAGGTGGTAAATGAAAGTCAGAAGATTTAAGTGAACTGCCAGATCACGTTGTCAGTAAGGGGTTCAAATTTGCAGAGAAACTTGACTACAAAAATCCACACTCACAGCGGACTTTGCTGTAATTGCAAACTTCAGTTCACAACCACCCCACCCAACACCCCCGCCCCAAACACTGAAACAAAAGAAATAAAAAAGCAGGCCAGTCAACAAATGCCAAGCCAGCAGGGCAGCCAGCCACTAGAGTGACTTTGAACTCCTAAGTGTTTCCCATTTTATGGATTGCCAGTCCCCAACTGTGATCCCATTACAGCCTCTATTGGCTGCTGTGATGTGAACCACCCTCCCTATCACTCACTCAGATTCAATTCATTTTATAAAAAGCGGGGGGGGGGGGGGGGGGGGGGGGGATGCTGTACCTTGGAGACCTGAACCAGCCGAAAGGATTTTAACAAATGCGGCATTTAAACAAAATGCTACATTGCTAAGAAAATTGGGCCACAGACGCTCTATCCGAAATGTCATTTCCCTGGTGGAGAGGGAGAGTCTTTGAACAAAGAGGAGAAGTAGTGACCCTAAGAAATAGCTTGATCCTTCATTTCGTTGAAAAAAGAACTGCGCTTACCTGTCTGTTTAACTAAGACACCCCTTGCAGTTGACGGGCGTGGATTGTCTCTGATGGAAAAGCGATTTCCCCGTTTTTAAAATTTCACACTGCCCTCTTGGTATTTTTTAAAAGGCAGAAAGCTAATATGAGTCTACGCTGCAGGTTAAAGTTGGAAACCTTTGAGGAAAAAATTTTCAAGCTCGGTCTGATGTAAAAATCAGCACCAATGCTTCCTTTTAATGTGGAAAGTCATAAATTGCAAGAATAAATCTCTGTTTGGGATGGGGCAGGCCGTGTGACTGGGACATGGAAAATGCATAAATAATTTTGAGTAGAAACAAATGGACACATTTTCCAACTTTTAAAGTCCTAGAGGATGTGAAGCCAGGGTTCAAACTCTGACTTTCGTTTTCCCCCATTAGCTTTCACCAATTTCAGTTTCATTTCTTTCAAAAGAACAAATAACCTCTCTTATCAGGGCTCAGGTTTCAATATGGGGTTATTCGCTGCACATTATTGGTAATGTTAGTTGAGGTTTCTCTATCCTTATTGGTGTCTTCCCCTCTGGTTTTCCCAGGATTGAGATAAGTGTGATTAAATCTCCTTTTAGTGAGTCTATTGCTCATCTCTGTTAGTTTTTGCCTTTTGAAAGTTGTTGTTGTGTTATTGGGTGAATAAACAATAATAACTTTTGCATCTTCTTTATAATTTTCAGCCTTTAGGATTATACAATATCTTCCTTTATTTTTAAAAATACTTTTGGTCTTAATTTCATCTTGTTTATATCAAGACTGCTGTGTTTTATTTTTGTTTTTTGTTTGTATTTCTGCATCCTTTTATTTTTAACCTTTGAAACCATGTGGATTTCTTTTAAACAGCAGAGAACAGAGTTTTGCCTTTTTTGAGCAATCTGAATTTTTTTTTTTTTTTTCTGTTTAATAAGTGAGGCAAGCCTGTTATATTTGTTAATATGATCTATATGTTTGGTCTTTGTTCTGTCATATTATTCTATGATATTTTTTACTGAATACAAAGAGTCATTCACCACATGGTCCTTTTTCTTGCCTCCTCCCTTTTTTAAAGATCCATACTATAAAGTATTTGGTAGTAAAATAGTATAATGTCTGGGATTTACTTTAAAATATTTCAACCATAAAAACGTGGCGGCGGGGGAATGATACAATAAGTACGGATAATGTTCATGGTTATTGGAGTTAGATATCGGGCTTCATTGATCTTTGGAAATTTTTGTTTTCAAAAGTGTTGTGCTTGAAATAGTTATAAAAAATAATTTTATCTTTTTCATGTTATACAAAATTTACGTGCTTTTAAATTTACTTTAAGAAAAAGCCAAGTTATATCTCCTTGCACATAGCCCTGAAATAATTAAAACTTAAGAGCTTCATAAAAAGAAGTGTTAGTCTCTAAATCAAATAAAGACCTTCTCTGCTGCCTCAAGTTCTGCAGTAAATTATACATACTGTAAATGAACACAGCTTCTTTTAAACTTACAAGAAACAATTTTGTCTTTGTGAGAGTTTTATAACTACACCCAACAGCCTATAAAAAGCCTGTCTTGATGCGGTTCCCATGGTGACAGGACATAATATATGTGTCCATTGAGTTTGGAAATGTAATGAAGTGTAATAAAAATCTACTTCAGAAAAAATACACTTCTCAGCATATTTTTATTAATTAAAACATTGCATTGAGCATTTTTCATGTCCGCATGCCTGACAGCAAATAAAAGCTTTGCCACAGATTAACTGTGACTCGAGTTCCATCCAATATTAATTGGTACAAAATGGAAAAGGCATCTCTGCAGAGAAAATATTTTGACTAGTGGCCCAGGGTGATTAATGGGTAAATAGTTATGCTTCCTGAACTGTGCGTACACCACTTCAAATGCCACCAGCAATATGGATTTTGACATTTGTGTCCACAGGGGCAGAAACAAACTAGAAAGTGGATATCTTTAATCCTCGGAGAAGAAGAGAAGTTTTCATTTTGTTTTGTTTTATTTTATTTGATTGCCTTGCAGAGAGTGCGTGACTACTTTGCTTGTGGAAGAGGCATGGTATCATAAAGGCAGTTAGAAACCCCTGCAGAGATTCAACTAACAATAACACAAGCAAAGACCACAAAATCCATGTCAGTATATCAGTAGACGTTCAGAAGTTGCTAAATAAATAAATAAATAAAATGGGGTCAGGGGAGAAGGGACCAAGGAGCAATGAGCCAAATCCCTCTCCCATTCCACTTTGGACAGTTAACATTTTAAGGAGAATCAGAGGAGAGGAAATTCTTATTCTCAAGATGATTACCCACTTATCTTCAGATGAGGAGTAGAAAGCTCTCATCAACTACTTTGGAGTTTCTCCCTGTGCCTGTCCTCCCACGTTAATAATATCTGAACGATTTTGACATTGAAGTCACAGGGAAATATAATGGGGGAAGGTGTGCGTAGTTTCTGCCCAGAGGGAATGGCCTCTCACACATAAAATTAACCTGAGAGACATTTACCTTTTGCGTTCTTATGTCATACTGCAATGTCATAATTACACGAGTCCTCACTGTCCTGGCTGCTGTTCCATGAAGAACCTGATTGACCAAATCACAGTAAATTATACATACTGTACATGAACACCGCTACTCAACTGAAGAACTAATGAGCTGGACTTGCTGGATTCTAAACTCTCCCCAAAACATTTTTTAAGAATACTCCTGCCCTGGCCGGTTTGGCTCAGCGGTTAGAGCGTCCACCTGCGGTCCGGAGAGACCCGGGTTCGGTTCCCGCTAAGGGCATGTACCTCGGTTGCAGTTTGTCCCCGGCCCTGGTTGGTCATGCGGGTGGCAGCCACTCGATGTGTCCCTTTCACATCGATGTTTCTCTCTCTCTCTCTTCCTCTCTCTCCCTCCCACTCTGTCTGTACAAAAAATGGAAAAATGTCCTTGGATGAGGATAAAAAAAAAAAAAAAGAATACTCCTATAGGATTCCCATTACTTAACCATACCTCCATACCCTAGCCACGTTTTTTGGAATTATAGAAAACACCTGGAAAATCCCAGTGCTCCCCCCCCTTAAATAGTGCCATACTCAAAAAACAAAAGGAAGCACTTGGACCCATCGTTAGGGGTAGAATATCAAAGTTACGTTACTATCAGATGGTGCAGAGCTGCCTCGCTGCTGCCATGAAAAAGCAATCGCTGGCAACCTACAAATGTTTGGACGTTCCCCCAAATAAATGTTGTTTTTTCTTACTGGCTCAGAGGCCTTTTTGGAAGTAGGAAGCTCTAGGAGTTGACACACCAGGTAAAAATGGGAAGCAGAGGAAGCAAGAAAACCCAAGGCTTTCCCAATCTGGAGGCTTCTGGGGCCACAGAGCACAGCCAATTACCAACAGCTACTCCTCCCGGGGCAGGGGGGAGACGGGGAGACAGAAAAGCATGCTCCTTTCTCTAAGCAAGCGAAGTGCTTCTCTACCGAACACATCAGAGGGCTGTCGGAGAGTCGGAACTGCAGTCAGCTCCCTGACTCCAGCACAGGCGCTCCAGTTGCTGTCGGTGGTCCGCCTGGTTCCTGATGCTTCATTCCACACCGAAGCACTTACCGGAGTGTCTTCAATAGTCTGTGAGCCCCTCGGTAGAGGGCAATGAATCTTACTCTTTCCAGTATTCCAGTGTTCCTTGTTGAATACAAACTCATAAATGTTGATGTATAGAGATGGAAAAAGGCTTGATGATCTGTTTGTAAAACATTGTATACATAAGCACACTAATTGTGTCAAATATATAATGGCACACCTCACCCTTTGCACCTCAAGGTCACTCTGTCTGGACTGTGGACACATAAGAATGCTAATATCATTCTCTGTACTGGTTTGACTAAAGTATTATTGAATTGTTAAATTTGAATGTGGGGAAAAAAGAAAATACACATATCAAGTCATTATCTCTGCCTATTTGTACCCATTCATTCATTCATGAATATATATTTTTGAGCACCTATGAAGTACTAGGTTTGTGGAAATGCCCTTTGGACCCATGAGCTTACCTTCTACTGTGGTTCGGAAAAGATAGTAAACTAGTAAGCGAAGAAAGGTACCTGACAATCCCAGGTTGAACTAAATGCTTATAAATCAACAAGATGCTATAATAGAGTAACCGAAAGGAGGGAGCGGCTGCATTCATCGGTGGCAGGAAATGCCTCTCTGAGGTGGTGACTTTGACCAGGATACATCGAGAAGAATGAGGGAAGGAAGTGGGGTAGCCTGCAGGTCAGAGAATGGGCTTGGTCAAGATTGTAGAGGATTTGATTTAAAGGATGCTATGAGGACTTCCGATTTGATTGCAATGCCATGAGGAGCCGTCAAAATACTTAAAAAGGAAAGTGACAAGATCCTACTTTTAGGAAAGACCACTATGCCTGCCGGGCAGACAGTGGAACCTGACCTGCCAAGAGGAAACCCAGAGAGACGGGGATGCATTTACTCTACGTTTACTCTCCTGGTTCTCAGGGAGGGGCAATTTCGCCTCTCACACATATTTGGCACTGTCTGGGAACATTTTTGATTGTCATAGTCTAGGAAAGAGGGGTGCTACTGGCATCAAGTTAGGGAGGAGCCCCCGAAACTGTTAAACATTCTTCAATGCACAGGACCATCCTTCTCAACAAATAACAATCCATCCACTGGTGCCCAGGGAGATAAACCCTGATTTGCTCTTTGACTTCTGGATCACATGACAGAAGCAACAGAGAAAACGAGCTACATGAATTCTAAGGGGTGTGTGGTCACGGGAAGTAAAGAGGCGAGCTAAATTTAAGAAGCTATAGAGCTAGACTCAGAGTCACCCCAAACATGGACCATCCAACACCTTTTGTACCAAAAGCAGAGACGCTTTGCTCCTGAAACCAGCCAAACTCTCTTTGATGTCAACAAGGTGACCCTTGGAAGATGGAGAATATAGTTTTTTTTTTTTTTCTTTAATTAAATAGCATCCACTTAGATTACGTTTATATGGACACTTAGAAATCCTTGATGAGTGGGAGTGGCATTTCTTGTCCTTTCCTTCTGTCCACAAGTTGAGCATTTGCCTTCAGAACGCTGAGCCCTGTTTTAGTGATGGGGTTTAAGACTTCCTGACAATGCCTGGGCCTTTCCATTAACTGTGCAGAACTGGACAGCATGCCATCGTGACAGCACTGTCAGGCACGGTGATCTTGGTTAAGCTGGATTTTTCTTTCCCTGAAGAGACTGATGTGACAGGATTCTCCCCACAAATTATTATGCGGAGTCTCAAAGGTTTCACTCACAGGGAGCCTCTGGGAAGCTGTTATTACTCTTTGAAGGACACTTGACTTTCACTGAACAGCTGCCTTGCTTAATGTACCTCTACTAAGTGTGAGCACCTGAACTGAATTTGTTAACCAAGGAAAACAACGAGCAAGAAACCAGTGTGAAAACCCCAGGACTTTGTGCCATTAGGCCAACAGACAGCCGAGATGCTCAGAAAAGAAAATCCTCCAAAAGAGGGTTTGAAGTCTGCGTTTTCTGTATAATCACATTTAGTCAAAATCAACAAAAATGAATAGAAAAACAAAGATTACATATTTGTATAAGAATGTGAACATGAGAGACATACTAGAATAGAATATGAGGCAATATATAGGCAAACAAATACACTTCAAGATGAAAGTATAAGTTAATAGGATGGGTGTACTCATACTCTGCTGGGGGAACAGGATTTATAGATTAGTAAAACCTTTCACAGAAGCACCTGTAAACAACTTTAAAAAAATCTGATAGCTGCCCTTTTATCTTGAGTGATCAGAGAAGAACACAAAGATTTATAAATAACGATACTTGTTGCAAGATTACTAATAATAATGTGAAATTGTAACAACAGTCAGGAATTTGCTAAATGGGTTATAGTTTGCCTAAAATTTGAAATACTAGTAAGTTATTAAAAATCAGGTTTCCAGGAAAATATTCCAGATACTATTTACTAATATATCCCTAAAAATAGTATCTGGTACATGCTATTCAGCCCTGTAAATATTTTCCAGATGAAAGACTATAACGTTGAATGTAAGAGGGTGCAAAATCACTCTTTTCAGCATTACCCAAATTCTCTTATAAGTATAATTGAGATAGCTAGAACCTTACCTGTACATAGGAAAAGATCTGAAAGGAAATACTGAGAATTACTCACGATTGTTTTTTGGTGGTAAGCTTGTGAATTGTTTTCATGTTCTTAAATTTTTAAAATCTACCACAATCCATATTCAAGAGAGATGTTTTTAGTGACAAGAGGCATGTGTACAACAGAAACATAAGTCACCATTCCTTTTGGTGGTGTTTCTCGCTGTCCTTGACCCCATTTCTCCAGTGGAGCTCGGAGTGTTTACGGGATCAATCAATTCATTTCGTTTAACAGACATTTGTTGACACCCTGTAAGTGTCTGCCATGACCTGGGGAGACATGAACAAACAGTGCACTTCCTACTCTTAAAAACATGACAGTACCTACAAAGTTATATTATTTAGTTACATAGTCAATACAAAATAGTATGGTTAATAAACCACAGAACTTATATGCATGTGTGCATGAACAATGGACATGGACAACAAAGCTGGGGACAGGGTGGGGGGGAGGGGAGAATCAGTGAGGGGAAAAGGAGAAACATCTGTAACAAAAATAAATTAATTAATTAATAAAAAAATAATATGGTTAAAACCAAAGAAACCTTTGTCATGACCTGGAGCCAGTATCATACTGGAAGTAAGTGGACACTGGCCACCATGTGAGCAAAGAACAGGGGTGGCTTCGCCAGCACGTGACCAGAAGGAGCGTTAAAGGCATCCAGGAAAAGCCACGAGAGCACACACGACAGAGGCCAAGGGAAGGAAGGGAGCCTAGGAGGAGGCCAAGTTGGCACGCAGCCCAAAACAAGTCAGTCAACACCTGGGATGTGAACTAAACAGCGTGGGTCGCTGTGCTTTTTGGTGTGTATTCTAGTCACATCTCCACTTCTACCCAAGGAGAAATGATAAATGACATGTCTGCTGCTTTCTCCAGCCTCAGGGCCGATCGCCATCCCCTCCATCTGAGTCTCATTTGTGGGTATGACTCCCTTTCGGGGGGTCTCTCCACAGCCTGATGGCCCCGCCGTCTCCTCCCACGTCCCAAATCTCCCAGCCCTCTTCCCTGCTAAAAATACCTTCTATAACGTTGTCAAGATTTTATGACTTTGAAGACAAGAGAAAAGCATTTTAAGACAAGGAACTCATGACTTAAACGGCAGAGAGGGTCAACTCAAAGGAGATTTAAGGAACTGGTAAGAGGCTAACTTTCAAACAAAACCAGAAGCCCTTTCCTGCTGGTGGTCGGGTACGACACTAAAGACGCAAGTCCTTCGTGCCAGGCCCTTTGCCTTCATGGATACCAGGTCCAAAGGGAACGGCTCAAAGGAAAGGTAACTCCAGCCCAGCCGGTGTGGCTCAGTGGTTGAGCATCGACCCATGCACCAAGAGGTCGCCAGTTCGATTCCCGGTTGTGGGCCCAATCCCTGGTGGGGGGCATGCAAGAGGCAGCCAGTCGATGTTCTCTCTCATTGATGTTTCTATCTTCCTCTCTCTCTAAGATCAATAAAGAAAAATAATTTTAAAAAAAGAAAAGGTATCTCCAGCAAGGTTCATACCAACATGTATTTTATTCAACGGCCACACAGTACCTACAAAGTTATATTGATATAAGATATAAGAATTACCAATATAAAACCCTGTGACCAGTAAGAGCTCAGTCCACTTTGTGGTGCAATGTAGAGATAAGCAACTAATATGAGAAGTTTCTTTTTAAACTCAAAATTCAGAAACAATTCAACAAAACACAGAGCGGCATAACCAATGTGTAGAATGCAAAATGCTAACATTTTCACGAAATCATAACTGCTATAGAAAATGAGGGTCCTGGTTAAAAATTCTGGGACACACTAGGTAAGACAAGCTTCTTGACCATTGTCTTGAGCATGTCAAGGTGCAGTGAATGTCTCCCAAAGGATGGAAACAGACGTCCCATTTCCCAAGTTTATTTGACCACACAATCTCTTTTTGTAGATTTTTTTTTTGCAGGTCTGGAGTTTTCTTAGGGAGCATAGCTTTAGAAAGCATAGAACCATCTCTGGTCAGTCTAGCTCAGCAGTTAGAGCATTGGCCCGAGGACCAAGGGGTCTTGGGTTCGATTCTAGTCAAAGGCACATACCTCAGTTGTGGTCCTGGTGGAGGTCATGCGGGAAACAACCAGTCGATGTGTCTCTTTCACATCGATGTTTCTCTCTCCCTCTTACTCTCCCTCCCTCTCACTCTATCGGAAAAGGAAATGGAAAAATATCCTCAGGTGAGGATTAAAAAAAAAAATTATAGAACTGGATTAGATTTTAAAACTATAGAATCAGATTGGAGGAGGTCTCTCATCTCATTCAGAAATGATTTCACAACAGCTGTTCTCTATCGTGTCTGCACAGCAGAATCACCTGAGAAACGTTTAAGGTTCCCAATGTCCAAACTTTACCCCAGATTAACTGGGGCTAGGACCCCGGCGTCAATACTGTGTCAACACCCAAGGTTGTTACAACAGACAACCAAATGGAGACCCACTGCCAAGTCTCCCGCAAACACAGGCTTCTTGACGTCTTGTTGTGCTAGCTCGTCAACATGGGGCACCTCTGTGGCTGCACAGGACGGTGAACCGTTCCCTGCTGTGTCACACAAGGTGAAGTGCACAGTGTCGGAGATAACCCTATCTCAGTCATATCTGCGAAAACTGTAGGGCACACACTACGTTCCTATCTTCCACCTGTAAATGAATGACCAATGTTTTTTCCCTTAGTAGTTTGAATGTAGTGTTTCAGATAAAATGTGCACATAGGGGAAAAAAAACAAGTTTCTAATTTATTAATAAAGTTCTAACAGAAAATATGGAAAAAGCAGATATCTAGACAGAGAATGCAGAATATTAACTGTGACATGTAATATTTAAGGGCAGAAATATTTAGTAATATTTATATACCTGATATGTACAGTCTAGAAATCTAAATAGCAGAGATGCTTTTTGCATTGTGCAGACCTAGGCCCAGTTAATCTAACCAGCCTCCGGGCGCAGAGGAAGACCAGCCCAGAGGCAGTCACGACATAGGTCCCTTCACCCATCTTCACCTTGGTAGAGACCTTAATTAAATGTATGTGTAGTTCTCCCAAGGACTAGCTTGCTTCTTCTCAATAAATTACTTAGAACCCATCTTTGGTTGTAAAACCCTGCTTTCCGTGGAATAGTTGAGATAAAAATATTTGAACTCCAGAGACCCCGGCCACACAGCCATTCAAACCTTAGGACCTAAAAATAAAAAAACGTGTTATTGAATCCACCAAAAGAGCAGTTTCACAACTGACACCCCAAAAGCACTGCCCTGGTTTGAGCAAGTCAATAGGTCACATAGGTCATAAACTTACACAGCCGCTGAACCCTTTTCCACCCATGGGTTTCATGCAAAATTTGCATCAAAGAAAACAAAAATACGGAGTGCTGTACCCTTCAAACTGAACGGGTTTCTCACAGGGGCCTGGCAGGATTTATTTGAATAATAAAATACAGCACAGCTTCCAACCTGACTTCCTCAAACCGTCTATCTGATTTTAGTTGCCAGTCCTTACTTCTTTCATAATCCAGTCTCCTTTCCTTCCCTAATGACTGTTTTGATTAAGGAATTAGGGATAGAAATGATAATGCTGTGTAATTAAGTATGTAGACTTGGAGTTTTTTGTTTTGTTTTGCTTTTAAATGTAGTGTATTCAAAAAGCCAGAACTCAGAACCAGGTAATTTGTGAAATTACCCATTGCATTAGTGATATGCTGGGATAGTTAAGGAGCTAAGAATTTCAGGATTATCCCAGAGTCAGTGGCTGCTGGCCCATAAATCTACCAAGTGAATCTAAGTAGGCCTTTAAAAAATCCAATTTGTTGAATTAAGTATGGGTTTTAATATCCCAATAAAACATCACTGAAAGATAAATATTGCAAATTACATTGCCCAATTTCAACATAACAATTCATTGAATTTTATCTCTCCAGGAAAAAAAATAAATATTATAATTAGTTTTCATGACAAATTTGTATCTAATTTAAATTATATTGCTTCATGAAGCTGATAGTCTCTGTAATAACGGACTAAAGTTACCTGCTGTTTCTAGCACCGTTTGTTAGGTGTTTTGAACTTGAAATTTAAAGAGGGCCTAAGGGGATGTGTAGCACTTATACTAAAACGAGGGAAGGCAGGGAGGGAAGCCGGGAAGGTGGGGGACGGTTATGGAGAAGGTGGGGGACGGTTATGGCTGTGCTTAATCTTGTGGTCCGGCTGCTGTCATTACAACAAGGATGCGACTCGGTGCTTTTCAGAGCTACAGACCATGTAGAGATAGATTCTAAAACAACAGCAGGAGCCCTGACCAGTGTGGCTCAACGGCTAGATCGTCAGCCCACAGAGTGAAGGGTCAGGCCAAGGGTTCGAATGCCGGTCAAGGGCACATACCTGGGTTGTAGGTTTGATCCCCATCCTGGTCCCATCTTGTGGGAGGCAAGCAGTCCATGTGTCTCTCTCACAAGTGATGTTTCTCTTTCTCTCCCCCTCCCTCCCTCCCTTCCATTCTATCTAAAAATCAATGAAAAAATATCCTGGGGTGAGGATTAACAACAACAAAAACAGCAAACCAGCAGGAAATATTTTCAAGCAGTCAAAATTATATGCATATATGCATAACCCAGGGACAGAGACAATAGTGTGGGGAGGTCTGTGGGGGGACAGGAGCAGGGTGGAGGGGGTCGATGGGGGAAATCAGGGGGATATCTGTAATACTTTCAACAACAAAGATAAAATTTTAAACAATTATTTCAAGACAAAAAAAAAAAATACCCAGAAGGAAGTGGATCTTGCATTAATAAAAGCAATGAAGTCCAGGCTTGGCAAACACAAGCAGAAATATTGAAGAAGTATGGTAGCAGATTCCGGAGTCAACTGCATTACTCTTAAAGTCTGTTTCTACCCTGAGACACTAGGTTAACTGAGATTAAATTACAATTAATTGGGGGTGATCAAATATCAAGGAATTCAGTTTAAATAAATGATTTGAAATATCAGAAATCAGAATCAATTGAAAATGAAATTTTTCACCAAAGTGCGGCCACTAATTGTAATTGGATCATTCTCTATTAAACATCTATGCATGTATGGTCATATTTTTCTATATAGTGTCATTTGGGGGGGGGAAATCTGTATAAGAATGGTCTTTTTGATATTTCCCATTAAAAATTATAAATTATTATATAGCTATGTGCTTATAATTGTTATCCCTAGATTGGGACGTCATTGGTGATTTTTATTTCTTTATTCTTGTTTATGTTAATATATTTGTTTTCCTTTAAAAGCCATTGTTAAGGAATAACAAATTTAGCAAAATATTAGAAGTTATGTTTTTACTACCTGTATACATTTACAGAATAAAATTAAAAACAGATACTTAATTCTTCATTAAAGCCTTCCTTTGACCTCAATCACATGGATATTGTAAAAAATATATATTTAAGTAGTTAAATTAGAATTTGTCCTTTAATTTCTCAGTGCAAAAACAACCTATGTATTCCATCATTTGAAAACGCATACAAATGAATGAAATCGGCATTCTGGACATACTTTAGATATGTGAGGGAACACTGTCTTAATATCTTTCATAATATAATTGTGTACTAGGGAGTATTTTAAATTCCATAACATTTTAGTTTAAAATTAAACCATTGTTGATAATTATTTAAGGTTACAATCTCAACAGCTACACCAATTATGGGGGCAGAAACACCAGCAAGATTTAATTCTGATAAAAATTAAGTATTTTAACAATGTGTAGCATTGCAGTCAAAATTAAGGCAATAACCACATGGTACAAATTCAGGGGAAAATGAGATCTATTTTCCTGTAACCTGCGAATATCATGCAATAGAACTGACGAAGGAAGCCGTACTTGCTGTGTGACCATCTTTGTATTCTGTTTTAAACTCAGAGTTGTCATCATTTAAACTCCATGACTGGAAGTTAAAGACATCACAGAGTGCCCTACAAAAGGGTTCAGGCTCCACACTTTCAAGATCATTTGGTATTTCTGGAAATCAGTGTATTGGATAACTCAACTTTTAAGTAAAATTTCAAGTTTGTACCAGCTTTACCCAGTATGCAATTCCATTCGTTTTTCTAGGAAGTTCCAATGTTGGGGTCAGGCCGGGTAAACTAGTGCCATGAGGAAAATGTGATTGTCCTTCTGTTGCCACAGCGTCATTTGCACAGGTGAGCAAGCAGCTGGAAGCAGCACCCTTGGATAAAGAAGTACTGACATCGAATGTTCCTGAAAGCACTTGCTTTGTTCTCTGAGTCCTTCTCCCTTCCCTCACCTGTTCCTGGAGCCACTGGTCCCTCCTGCAGACTCAGCTCTGTTCTCCTGGCCCTCTGACCTAACTGTTCTTCATTGGAGAACACACAGAGTTCCATCTCAGGACGACAGATTTGCGTCAGTTGACCTCTAGACTGTCTTTGGTCCTTTGCCCGAGTTCTGATTCAGTCTTTCTGCCAAGACCCCCATCTTTCATCTCGTCCTAACAAATGATTCCTGCCTTGTTCTTTTGCACCTGAAGAACTGCTTGGGGACCAGCTCAGGAAGCCAGTCTCCATGAGGCTGGGACCCAACACTGTCCTTGTTCTTAAGAAAGATGAAGCCTCCTACATATTTAAAAAGTCTTTCAGACGTGCCCATGCAGGTACACGCGTGTGAAGACACAAAATTCAAAAAGAGAGTTTGAAAACTGCTGTTCTTTAAATGTTTACTTTGAACAAACATGTTTTTAACAGGCAAAAAAGTTCAACACAATGTTATTGTGTGTCACAAGAAAATTATAGAATTAATTTCCAAAATCAATTCAAAATACATTACAAGACATGTAGCAAGAATGGGGCTGAGACATAAAATGATATAACAAATGACACTACAGTCTGATCACTGTCCCTGTGCGTGCTCTCATCAGGAGATGTGCTGAGGTTGGCCAGTACAGACAATTCAACATGCTCTCGTGCCCTTGGCTTCCTCTTGGATTTGCCAATGGGTGGAGGTAGCAGGAGGTTGGAGGGATGATGAGATGGGGTAAGAAATATATTCCCTCAGCTCTCATTCTGCTGGGTGGCTATGGGCTGGCTGCCTTCTTCAACCTAAGCTCAAAGCTCCTATGAAGTTGTCTACTCCACACAGCCTCTCTGTCTCCAAGTTTTGCTTACAAGTTGTGACATCTAGGGATGGTAACTGTTCCCCGCGGTTAGGAGCTCCAGGGTATAGCACTATCCCACGTGGTTTCTCTACACGTGTCCAACACTGTGTGCCCCTCATTAAGCTCTCCAAAAATAACCCATTTGAGAGTGTCATCTATTTCCTACTGCAACTGATATAAGAAATAAAGCCCAAATTATAAGTTTGAGGGTCTAAGTAAATGTAAGGCCAAAGTCAATGGTCCTTCCGAGCCTATTCTGATGGCCATGGGTCTACCATTCCACATGGCGCAAAACTGAAGTCCTGGCTCTGACCCAGGCTAGTGGCTGGTAACTCACATGCTATGAACAGCTAGACCTCCCTGTTGTGACTTCTGCACATGGCGTTTCCTGTGCCAGGCTTTGGTGCAGTCAGAGAACCTCTATAACCTGATGTTCTCCATCAGCTTCATGAACATCTACCGTCAGCTGTCCACCTGCCCTTTATATGTCTGTCTGCCAGACCTTCTCCAACTTCTGGCAGCTCTGTGCATGACAGGGACCTGCCCTAGCCCAGTGGTTTTAGCTTCTGTCTGTATCTACATCTCCCCGTCCTACTGAATCAAACACTCTGAATCTCATCCATGTCCCAGTAGATTCCATTTAAGGGACTTGGTGTAAAAATAGTGTATATGTTCCCTCCCACAACAACTGCAACACCTTCTCTCTATGTATATGAGTCACAGTGGAATAGCCATGTAGCCACCATTCACTTTCAGAAATGTGGTTTACACTGCCTCTCCCTCTGCTCCCCCAGATTGGGTTCCTAGGGGTTACCCCTAGTCGGAGCATCCACAGCTCTTCTTTCAAGCCTCGAAGTCATATACTCAGAGGTAAAGCGGCTATGGGACCTTGACCTGTAGCTACTGTTGCCACTGAGAAGGATCCACACCCCTGCGACACTGGTAGGTATTTGGGAGGAATGGGCATTCAGGATGCACTTGATGTGGTTGGGCACGCGGACTTGTTTCCCGACAGGTACAGCAGAAAGAGTGGTTCTTTTACCGCACAAAGTAAACCAGCTGCTTTGCTTCCTGCTCCCCATGACATCTCTAAGAACTTCAGAAACAAAACTGGGAGGTAGAGTGGGTGGCACTTAACTTGAAATCATTTCAGGAACAGCATGGGAGCACAGCGCCCTCTGAAGGGATGAGGGGATGGGAGAGATTTTATACCAAGTTGATAATACAACTGAACCCTTTGAGGAGACCACCAAGAACTCATTTTCCTGACCCACCTGCCTGGGTGACTGTTAGTCTCATGGATTAACCACAAGCTCCAGACTCCCAAATGTAAACCTTCACCCGCAGCTCTTCCCTGACCTCCAGACTCCCTAGCGGATGCCACCTCTACAGTCCCACAAGGATGTCGACCCAGCATCTCACAGTGAACACGTCCAGCACAGAGGAAATGTTCCCACCTCCCCAGTCTGTTTCTCCTGAAATCTTTCCTATTTCACCACATAATACCTCTATTCTTCCAGGTATGCAGGTACAATTTCTTGATGTCTCTCTTTCATAATTGACCTCTCAGCAAATTCTGTCAAATCTTTCTTCTAAATATCCAGAGTTTGACCTCCTCTTTCCATCTCTGCCATGACAGTCATGGTCCACACAGCATCATCTCTTGCCTGGACTGACACAGCCTCCTCCCATGGCTCCCCTACTTCCGGTTGCCTCCTACCTGTGCTCGGCACTGAGCAGCACAGGAGAGCCTGTAGGAAGGTAAGTCAGATCCTGGCATTGCTCTGCTCAAACCCTTGCAGTGGTTTCTCAATCCACAACACATACCATCTAAATTCTTTACCAAGCCCTCCTGCACCCCAGCCTCCCTCTGCCTCTCACCTGTACCTTCCTGATGACACCTCCTGTCACTCTGTCCCTAACCCACGCTAGACACAAAGGCGTCCACACTACCACACCTTAAACACACTCCTATTCCAGGGCCTTTGCCATGGTGTCCTGAAACACTCTTCTCCTGACCTCTGAAAATCTAAGGTCTCTGCTGCGTGCACACGTAGGGAGACCTTCTC
Organism: Molossus molossus; assembly: GCF_014108415.1. Taxonomy (NCBI): domain Eukaryota; kingdom Metazoa; phylum Chordata; class Mammalia; order Chiroptera; family Molossidae; genus Molossus; species Molossus molossus. The sequence goes on along the minus strand of NW_023425351.1, from coordinate 59,303,053 downwards.
CTGCTCATTCTAGATAAAACAGCATGTCTTACCCATATCATACCTATTCCCTTATCTTGCTTTATTTGTCCTGATAGAACATGATAGATTTATTTACTTATTGCCTGGCCTCTCCCGGAGGACACAGGCAGCCGCGGGTAGGGACTTGGTGTTCTCGGCGCCTTGCACTGGGCCTGATGAGGACAGGCACTCACGACATACTGACTGGTCGATGGGATGAACGAAGTGTGCTCTTTTGTTCTCAGGCCTCCTCCGAAGGCAAGCCTGCTTGTTTGTACATCTTCGCCCACCATCTGGAATGCATCAGACCTCGATCCAGGCATTTACAGTGTCCCAAGGATGGAAAATCTGGAGTTAATCGTCCTTTTCGAATTGGCACTGCCCCGTGGGCATTTTATCATCCTTACACCAAGACTGCTGGAAAACCCAGACTGAGCGATTACAATGTTCTCCTAAGGAAGCTATTTGCTGTTCATAAAACTCTGAAAAAATAGCATCTACGGAACACAGAGGCTGAGGCGGTGCGGAGATCCGTTATCCCGAACGGCTGGCGCTGGCTTCCAGGAATGGGATGTGCCGTGTAATAGCACAATAACCTGTCCATTTCTCATTAACGAGAGACCGAGAGCAACGCGCGCCACACGTCTGTGTTCAAAGCTCTTTCACGGACTTGTTCTCATACCCCAACTGCGGGCTTGAAGGAGAAATACAAGATTCAAAGAGCATTTCTGATACCTGGGAAAATCATCAAAATTCCTTATGCCTTCTAAATGTGGAATGAGAAAACGAGGTGGCAGAGAACGGAGGGAAGACACCACTGCAGAGAAAACAGAAAGTGAATTTCAGACAAAACTTTTACGCTTTCAGAAGTAATGAACTGGTTAGGTGCCACCCGACTCCAATACGTTTTTCCTCAAATAAACTCTAAATATTTTTAATATGTCTCAGTTTATACCTGAACAGTTCTGGTGTCAGGACAGGGAACTGAAGGAGACCCCCAAAGACTCCCAGGAACAACCAGCAACCAGGGGTAGGTACCTGTCAAGCCCGAGTGCACTGCTCCCTCGCTGCCCCTGGAGACCGCGCCAGGTCCCTCTGGGTCCGGGATCCCAGCTCCAGCTTTTGTGTCATGAACTTCCAGACTTTATTTGAGCATTTCTCTCTCTGGACTGGGTCCAGAAACTGGCTGGAATCCACTGGTTCCAACTTAGAAGCTGGGCTGGGTCCAGAAACAGGCTGGTGCCGACGAGGAACTGGGCCGGGTGCAGTGTGAGGGAGGCCTCAGTTTCAGAGACTCGGCTGAGATTTGCGGGGGCACCTCACTCATTCTGGACCCTGCAGACGACATGCAGGACAAACTTGCAGAAGTTGGCGAAGGATAAGGAATTCCTGCCAAAGTCAGCTGCCCCAGGTGTCTGCCTGTGGTCCCTGGTCTGGAGGGGAAGAACAAAGACTCCCCTTGAAGCTCTGGAAGGGACCCTACCAGGCCCCTCACTACCCAGACAGCTGTCCAGCTTCATGGAATCGAACACTCGATTCACATCCCCCCCTTGCAAAGGGCTCCTCCAGGTTCTTGGAACTGCACACCAGCTAGAGATGCAAAATTAAAACTGACTCAGGAGGTTCCTCCCCAGAAGCTGTTAGGATCTTTAACTGGACAGCCCCCCCAAGATCACTGATGATATCTTCATCTCCAAAATACATCCTTTATTCCTTTTGCCTTTTTCCTACATGCTTTCTCTCTGTCCATGCATGGGGAGACGGTGGTCCTCAACTCCGACAACTATCATTGACTCTACTGCTGAGGCCTTAGCTACACAACAAAATGCCCCAGACTTTCTTGCTAAGGTGATTTTAGATCATAGCTTTGTATTACTTATTAGCTGAGCAAGAAGTCTGTGCCATAACAAATACCCTCTGCTGTTTCTCTGGTATTGTAGCAAATACAGAAAATTAACAAACAAGCCTCTTGGTGAAAACAGGTTGATGCTCTTTCAGGTACATCCTATAATTTGTTTGATACCAATCGATGTGGCTTATGGGGGCCCTGGCTAAGTCTCCTGGTATTAACCTCCTACTAGTCGTCCTTACAGTGTCGCTGGTGCGTTGGGTTTTCTCAAAGGTCTGAAATGCACCTGCACAGCCACCATCAGGACATCAGATGGCTTGGTGAGCTCGGAGAGACAGACACGAGATGAACAAGATGAACACTGAAAATATTTCTGCCCCAGATCTGACCTCATAACGTTATGAGTATCACAATGAGGCAACAGTAACTCAACTCTCCTAGTAACGGAGAGAAGTGCTAATACCACATTTTTTGTCCATGCAGGTCTCATGAATGGGAGGGTGACCCCAGGGAGGAAATTGTTAACTTAATTAAAGGAGGGGGTTACACTGAGATGTCTCTAATGGTGCCGTGGTTGTGTAAGCAAACCGAAGGCTAAGCCCATAAATGCCTCAAGGACAGGAAATCAAAACTCTACGGACAACCAATCACAAGCAGCCAGCTAGTCCTTACCCTATAGCCAACCAATCATTTCCTTATTTCTGCCTTTTGTCCATAAAAGGCTCTCCCTGAGCTCCTGACAGCGAAGCGCTCCAAACCACCTCCAGTTTTGCGCTGCCTGTTTCCAACTGAGTTCTGCTCAAATAAACTCTTAAAATTAAGAATTTAAAAAGCAACGGACTGAATGATTAGAGGGGTAAATATCTTGTCCTGTTTGTTTAGCATTACCTACACAACGTGCTGGGCTCAGAGGAGGCCCTGAGTGTCTGGTGGTTATTATTTTAATCTCTGTGATACTGGTTAAGATTGTAGATGTCCATGTCAGCTACACAAGGGTCAGTTCTTAGCTGCTACTTGCTAGCTGTGGGATTGGACCAGTCCCTTCGCCTCTCCGATCTTCTGTTCTCGTACGTGGAAATTGGAGATAATCACACCCTCTGTAGCAGAAGGATTAAACAAAATAAACAAAAGAATGCATCGAGCACCATGTCCAGCATATAAATAAGAATAACCAATACGGTAGGAACAGGAGCTCCAACAGCAGGCTTTGCAGGAAGAGAATGAGAAGAAAGAGAATTGTCTCGGTACAATGCGATTACTCTCCCACTCTTTCAGGTCTTTACTCAGCTGTCTACGGCCTGTGGTGTGAAGAGTTGCTAACAAAGGGGAAGGCTTTGGAAACCTGTATCTCATGCAGCAGCACAGAGGGGACATTATTGCTCTCTATTTGCCAAGTGATTTCCTACCTGACCTCACACTAACTTACCATCCCTTCCAGGGTTGATTGCTTTTCACCCTTCAGATCTTGGCAAATGCCACCCTTTCCCTAGGAACTCACACTTGACCTCTGGGAATTAAAGTGGATACATCCTTTGCACTATTCCCAGCCTGCCAGCTCCTTGCACTCGGTGGGCTCTACTCCTTACACCCCAATCCAAGTGCCCCTGGCTGCCTCTCCCCTACACCCTGTGCTCCTGTTGCAGAAGCATCCTCACCCGCGCGGAAGGAAGAGACTGGCATCGCACAGCTCATCATGTTTGCACCTGTTAATCTTCTTGGTTTTCACCCAAAGTAACTCAGACAAACCCTCGGGATCGAGATCGAGCCCATGCATCACACATCTGTGAAAATCCTGCTGTCCTCCCCAGAAACCACAGCAGAGGGGAATTCTGACTCCTGTGCCTCCTCTGTGTCCTTAAGAGAACTACATTATGTCTTTTAGAACCCACAGTGCAACTACTGGTTCCTCTGTAGTTCAGGATTAAGGTCAGACAGAGCTGATTTCTCATTTCAACCCCCCATTTACTATGTGCCCTTGAGGATGTTATTTAATGTCCTTGAGCCTTGGTAGACTTGTCTGTAAAAGGGAATAATACTTATCTGAGAGGATTACTATCAGAATTCAATGAGACCATGTAAATAAATATTAAATTCATGCAGTTACATTGTAAGTGTTTTCTGTGCATAGTGCCTGGCACACATAACTCAGTCATCCATTCAAAAAATATTTAGAAAGCATTTGCTATGTAGGCATTGTGTGAGTAACTGGCAAGTCAGTGGAGGAAGTGAGATCCAGGTCCAGCTTTCAAGAATCTGGGCGCTACCAGTGGGGTAGGTGAGGCAGTGCTGGTTGGGGGAGGGGTGTGGTAGACCAGGAAGAAGCAGATGTGTAGATCAGGAGAGCTGCAATTACACCACAGTGTGCTGGCAGGTGCTGAGACGGGCGGGCTTACAAGGGCCTCCATCCACTCATTTTGGAGAAGCAGAAAGGCTTCCTGGAGCTTTGGGGATGAAAGCCAAGATCTGAAGGGTGAAAAGCAATCAGTCACACCATGGTGGAGGAGGTGGAGGGGTGGTGGAGGTGATGACGTGGGTGGGTGGGTTGGTGCGAGGAGAGGCAGGGCATGAAGGGCATTCTTGGTACAGAATGTGCAAAGCTCTGGAAACAAGAGAGAGCATAGTGATTTCAGAGAGCCCAAAGCATTTTAGTATGGCCAGAGACAATGAAAATAACCAATAAATGCTGAATGAATTAGTCAGTCATTGAGTCACTGGACTCTCCACACCTCCTACCCTTGGGAAGTTCTTAGAGCACTTTCCTGCTTCCTGCTATTTGAACACATGCTCACATCCAGTAGAACACAGTGGCTCAGGGCAGGGGCTCAGATTCCGACTGTCCAGGTTCAATTCTTAGCTCCCCTCTGTGACTTCAGTTACTTACGTCCAGCTTCCTCTCTTGTAAAACCTAATTAAAAAGAGTCCCTTCCATGGCTACATGAATTTAATTGTTAGTGTGGCATCTGATACAGAACGGTCACCCAGTAAACGGTATTAACACAGCACATACTCCTCCCTAGGTTTTCCCTGTGTGTACTTCTTGTCTTGTAACCTGATTGCAAGCTCCTTGGCATGTTCTCTTCCCTGATGGGACAGAGCGGTACCGGTTTACAGTGCTAGTAAATGTGTGCTGACAGTTAGGTGCGTGCAGGTAGAAGGGCAGGATGCTGAAGAACATGAATTCTGGAGCCAGATCTGCCGAGGTTCAGATTGGTGGGCAGCTCTTCCATTTTCCCTCTCTGTTCTTGGGCAAGCGGCCGAACCTGTCATTGCCTCGGGTTTCTCTTCGGTAAGATGACCACAGTCATAGTAATGACCTCACTGGTTATTTACGAACACTCAAATAACTGAGGTAAAAGCCTTAGACCAGAGCTGGCATTGTCACCGTTGAGCTGTGTGTGCCTGTCCCGTTAGAGTGTGAAAGCAGGACTGAGGTGGGAAGGTACGATGTCTAAATATGCAGTCGACCTAAAGATACAAGGGCAATTAGAAATGTATAATTCCTACGTACTTGTCAAAAATCACCTGCATCGTCCGGCTGGTATGGCTCAGTGGTTAAGCATCAACCCATGCACCAACAGGACATGGGTTCGATTCCCAGTCAGGATACATGCCCAGGTTGTGGGCCTGATCCCCAAGGAGGTGGCCAATCGATGTTCTCTCTCATCGATGTTTCTTTCTCTCTCTCTCTCTCCCTTTCTCTCTCTTTCAAATCAATAAAGAAAAACATAAAATAAAATAAATTTTTTTTAAAATTACCTGCATCTATGTACAAATTAATATTCACAACCTCATGATGTTAAAAGTGACACCATCTAAGGTTATAAGTCTCCCTGGCCAGGTAGTTCAGTTGGTTAGAGTGTCGTTCCAATACACCAAGGTTGTGGCTTTGATCCTCAGTCACAGCACAAATAAGAATCAACCAAATGAATGCATAAATAAGTGGAACAACAAATCTCTCTCTCCCTCAAATAATAATAATAATAATAATAATAATAATAATAATAATAATACCATAGGTTATACATAGATTTCTCTGTGCTTCACATCTGATTTTGCCCTACTGGTCTTGAGTCACAGAATCTTGGCGTTAGTGGAACCCAAGTGAGAGACCGGAGGGCTTCCCCGAAATAAGCAATCAAACAAGAGACCACATCTTAATATCCTGATATCAACAAATACCAAGAAGTACAGCTTTAAAAAGTTAGATATTAATGATTGATCCAATCCTAAGAGATTCCCTGCAATTTGAACCATCAAAGTCAGTTCCAAAGTTGGATCAAATCCACTTATCCATCCCTGATTTAGAGCTTATGGATTTTTATTCTTCTAAGGATCTATAATCCAAATACCTCATTTGGGGCTCATGGGGGAAGGTGTAATAAAGTGCAGAGAATGCCAGGAATTCAAATGGGGAAATTCCCAACTAACTCCTTAATTAAAATTGCAGGACTAATGCTTTCTGCATGAATCAGGTTTATAAAAGTGTAATAACCACCATAGATTTATAGCTGGACAACAGATATATGTCATGCTCTGAGTTACAGCTGAGAACAGAGTTTGTTAAAGCTGAGTTATGGCAAATGCCTTCAACTGAAAAAAAATGTATGCATAAAATATTAGCAGCCATGATACACACTTAGAATACTCTGCAGTATAATAGACAGTTTCTTCTAAAGGTTATAAATTAAGAATGCTTCCTTTCGAATGAATTACAATGATCACTTTCTTTTAAAAAGTGCATGTATCTTACGCCTATCTCCTATTTAAAGGATATGTCCTTAACCTTAACATTTTCCTCTGTAACTTTCTCTAGGGTCCCTGGATCACAGGCACAAAGCTATCATAAAAATGAGAAAGAAATACACCTCAGCTATTACGATCAGTAATTATTATGTTTGGTACCAGGCTGCTTCACACATTCTTTGATTCAGTAGGCAGGTTTACAAGTATTCAGAGTACCCCCCCACCCCCCGTCTTATTATTTCAAGAAAACCCAGATAGGAATTGCTGAGGCCGTAAATATTCCTTAGACATCCGCCATAGAGACATACTTCTTTCTCCAAACCAGGAAATGAGAGGAGAAAACTTTCAGAGCATTTGAAGATACATTTTCATTAAGAGACATGGGGATTTAGAATCATAACTCACCCTCCAGGAAAGGGAGTTTGTTGGGTGGAAAAGTGACCCGATGCCTGCAAGGGGACTCGTCACTTAGCTGGCAGGTGATGGAGTGCGTTTTGGAACATCCAGTTGTCAGATTTGCAATAACATTTAGTCTTTGCAAATTACTTTACCGGTTCCCAAGATCATCAGTCTGTAGTTGATGGTTTGGGGCTTTCTTTCCCCTGAAACTTGGCTTTAGTTCCTACTGGTCTACGGACGTGAGTTATTGCTGAGTTTATCCAAAACTCAGTAGCTTTGGCCTCATCACCTCCTGGCCAGGGTGTGATTCATTACGAAAGCTGCTTCTTTTTCTTTTAATTAGGGAGAGGTTATTATATACAGTTTATTTTTTTAAATATTCTGTAGTTCATTAGACCTTAAAACAAACCATTTCTTACTTTAAAAATTTCTGTTCTTTGAAGATAGTGGAAATTCCCATTCTGTATGTTTTTGCACCAGCTCAAAAAGGAAATTAGGGTATACACTTCCTTAATCACCACCTTTTCTTTCCCGATGTCATTTTTAAATGTATATTTTTCTGGTTTTTTTTTCCTAAACAGTAGAATTATAAAAAAAATTGAAACTATAGAAAAGAAAACACAGAGAACAAAATAAAAAATCATTCCCAATTTGGGCACCCTAAGATAAACACCATTAATATTTTGATATTTCTTTCTAGAACTTCTCATATATGCTTTCTAATAGCATTAGGATAATAATGTATACATGTAACTTGACATACTGCTTTTAAAACATAAAGGGGACTCTAGCACACTGCTGGTGGGAATACAGACTAGTGTGCCACTATGGGAAACACTATGGTGCTTCCTCAAAAATTTAAAAATTGAACTGCCATTGGACCCAGTGATCCCACTTCTAGGAATATATCCTAAGAAGCCTGAAACACCAATCAGAAAGAATATATGTACCCCCATGTTCATAGCAGCACTATTTACAGTAGCTAAGATCTGGAAACAGCCCAGTGTCCATCAGTAGACGAGTGGATAAAAAAGCTGTGGTACATATACACCATGGAATACTATGCAGCTGTAAGAAAGAAAGATCTCTTATTCTTTGAGACGACATAAAGGGACCTAGAGAGTATTATGCTAAGCAAAATAAGCCAGTCAGAGAAAGACAAGTATCACATGATCTCACTTATTGTGGAATATAATGAACAAATTAAGGTGATGAACAAAACAGACCCAGAGACATAGAGGTAGGGATCAGACTGACAAACTTCAGAGGATGGGGTGGGAAAGAGGAAAGAGATAAACCGAAGAAATTATGCATATAAGCATAAATAATGGACATAGACAACAATGCTGGGGGTGGGGGAGGAGGGTATCAATAGGGGAAAGAAGAAACATCTGTAACAAAAATAATTGATTAAATTTAAAAAAAGGTAACATTATATATGAGAATTTCTCATATTTCCCTATTCTTTGAATACCTAATTTTCAATGGTTGTATAATACTCTCTAAATGAATATGCCTAAATAATTTAACCATTTATATCAAGTGTGACAATTACTATGTATTTAGTTTTTCATACTTACACCTAGATCTTTACTCTCATATCTGATTACTTCCTCAAAGTTTCTGTAAGTGCAAATATTGTGTTAAAAGATATCTTAGAAGCCCATCTGCCATATTCTGTTTACTAGACACTGTTGTTAGCTTTAATAACATTGGCTTATTCTATTCTTATAACAGGTAGGTGCTATTGTTATCCTTATTTTATAGATGAGAAACCTGAGGCAGTCAGATTAAGAAATTTCACTAAGTCACACTCTGAGTATGTGGAGGAACTCGGCTTTGAACTCAAGTAAGTGTTCCAAGCTTCCTGCTAAGAAAAGTTGCCAGGCTTTTCATAAGTATTGTCAATTTTGATAAAGATCATAAAATATGCAACTACATATGAGCGTACATACCTCACCTTACATCACCTGACATTCACCAACGCATAATACGGTTTTTAATGTCTATCCTCAAATTTTAGATTTTAAATGTGCTTTTATTCAATTCAATCCCTTTTTAAAATTATACAGATATGTTCGCTTTTTGAGAAAATAGTGCTTAGGACATAACTGGAGTTCAACCAATATTTGTTAGTGGATTGATCAATTAGTGAGCTGAGAAAATAGGATTAATTCAAGTGAATCAACAAGGACTATTTCAGACTACTTGAACATAGGCTAGCAGGCTTGAAAAAACAGTATGGCCACCTGATCTATTAAAGACAAGGCACAAAAAGAAAGGGGGGCAGAGAGAACTCATGGATGCAACAACAGTGTGGTGATTGTGGGGTTGGGGGTGGTCAAGGTAGAAGAGGGTATGGGGGGGATAAATGGTGATGGAAAAACATAAAATAAAGACAAAAAATAAATGAAGGCAAGGCACACATCTGATAGTGCCTACAGAACTCACAGCATCCACGCTTCCATTCAGTGGGGTTCGATTCTTAACTCACAGACAAGCTGACAGACGCTCCTTCAAGAAGCTTATCGTTCCTGAAGGGACAGACAGGAAGTAGTTGGAAAATAGTACAAGATGGTACCCAGTCATGAACTAAATAAAATCAAATGGTGTAGTAGGTCTGAGAAGGGGAAAACTTGCAAAGTAGACCCTACGCTGGACCCTGACAAATGCTTGAGATTGGTCTTATGCGATGATATCGAATTGGTTGAACACATCTTTCTGAGCAATGGTGAGCCCACTCTTTTGGATGAAACCTAATTCAGGAAGAGTAGACGTGTTTGCAAATGGCAATATTTTTTTATGCTAAGTGAAATGGTTCAGACAGAGAAAGACAAATACCATATGATTTCACTTACATGTGGAATCTAAAAAAACAAAATAAATGAACAAACAAAACGGAACAAACTCATAGACACACACGACAAATGGATGGTTGCCAGAGGGGAGGGAGATTGGGAAGACAGGGTGAAGGGATTAAGAAATGCAAATAGCCAATTATAAAAGTAGTCACGGGGATGTGAAGTACAGCATAGGGAATATAGTCATTAATTCCGTAATATCTAAATATGGTGCCAGATGGGTATTAAATTTATTGGAGTGATCACACTCTGTAAGTTACATAAATGTCTAACCACTATTTTGTACACCTGAAACTATTATAATATTGCATGTCAACTGTAATTGAAAATAAGCAAATGGTAATATTTTTAATTGCCTTTTATTTTTAAGCGGGAAACAGATTATCTGAAACTCTTTGTAGGCATTTTCTTATTTCACTATCATGAAAGTGGTTCATTTGGGTTTAATTTATTTTATGTCAAAAATATGGAAACTATATAAGTAGGTTGATTGTATGCTGTGCTTCTAAACACATTTGAAGTTTGAATAAAATATACTGATGCTCGTGGAAGTCAGCTAATTATGAAATGCAGCTTGTTCTAGTTGCACTTTGCAAAGATGTATTCTTTAAAATAAGAGATTTATTTTCTGCTGCAGAGGTCATTAACAGCAGGTTTTTAAATATAGGACTCGTGTTTGTGGAAACAGGCTTATTTCTAAATGCTTCTTGAGAGCAAATATTTCAGCAGTTTAAATACTATACTACTTGTTAATTATATTTTACAGTTATTAAGAAAAATGTAATTATACAGAGGTTAAATTTTTAAAGAAACATTAAGATACAAACATCCATTTCTCCCATTAGGCACCAAACACACCATACCTTAGGCCTATAAAAACTTCAAACCTACTAAAAGTGAAACAAAAATATATTGGCTCTAAAATAGGAAAAGAATATTGTAAAGTAGAAATTAAAAATGCTATTACATCTACCGAATGCATCCTTTTGTTAACTATTCAATGACAATTAAATCTTAAGGCAGTTATGTATAGGTATAAATTCATCACCTCCCTTATTAATATATATTTTATATGATGTGAGCCTCCAAAAACAAGGAACGCTAAGAAATGAAAAGATCTTAAACTGGCTCTGAGTTTAAGGTACTTCTTTCTGATAAAGCTGCTTTCAAACACTGTTCATTAAACATGGCTTTCATTTCTCCATTCAGTAACATACTTTATATAACATACCTAATATACACTTACGATATCAACAGATATTATAAGATTTCTGCATTCATTAATAAAGGTCAGTTGCTTCAAGCATTTGCTTCTGGGGACTATATTATTTGGGATATTTGCAATATTATTTACTCTAATGTAGTCACTGATTAGTCTTCATTAAATATATACTATCAACATTCTTTTCCTTCAGACCCTGGAGCTAACTATTCACTGCTCCTCCCCAGTGGCCATCCAGGTTCTGGAACTTTGTTACAATAGCCTTAGCAAATGCTACATGGTCTCTAGTTTGAAACTGCAAGTTCCAACAAGAAAACTGTTCCATCTTAGGCCAGGTGTCCTCTGCTCTAATTAACTGTGATCATGGAGGCAGGATTACAACATCTGCAGGCCAGGTGTGCACACAAGACAAAGGGTGTGTGTGTGTGCGCGCGCGTGTGTGCGTGTGTCTTAGCCTGTGTCCCTAGAAAATACAGCAGGAATCTAGAAGGAAGTCCTGACCCTTTATTTGGGGAGTGAAAACCCAGAGCAGCAAGAAGGAGGAAGGGCAGGGCTACCAGGCACCCCCGTTGGCTGTCGTCCTGGTTTCCTCCTCTCGTCCAGCTGGGCCGTGAGCAAGTGGTGAGCAAAGGCACAGGTGGTTCTACTCAGCTCCACAAGTCACGTGCCATCCTCTTCTTCAGGAGAGTGCGTGATGCTGTGACCAAAGGCTTCACAGGAATAGAAGTCAGGACCTCAGGGCTATAGTTTTGGTTTTGTTCTTGCCTTGCATTTGGCTTAACAGTTTTCCTGGAATATCAGGTTTGGAAGGCATCTAGGATTTACTGAAAGATAGAGGCAATTTTATAGTCATCTTTTTATTTTAATGTTTTTTAATTGGTTTTTTTAGAGAGAGAGGAAGAGAAGGAGAGATGGAAACATTGATGTGAGAGAGAGGAACATTAATTGGCTGCCTCCTGCACGCCCCCTACTAGGGATCAAGCCCACAACCCAGGCATGTGCCCCAGTGGGAATCAAACCGGGACCTCTCAGTCCATGGGATGACACTCAGTCCACTGAGACACACTGGCTGGGCACGCTCTCCTTATTTTAATGTGCATTACACAAAACAAGCAAAAATCAAATGTACAAAATAGACTTTCTAAATACATATATCTAATGAAAACGAGTGAATCATTTAAAGAAAAAGACTCGATAAATAATAACACAGAGAACACGAGAGCAAAAACTGTGGGGGTGGTTCACAAAAGAAGTTCCTTCATAACGTCAATGTTTAATTCTTGTGCAACAGGCAAGATGCGGTTGAGCCTGACTTTGAACACCTCCAGTGATCAGTTTCTCCTGCTAACCCTTTCCCCATGCTTCAGCCAGGGCTTTCCTCTTCTTCCTCTGTCCTCCACCTCCACCCCTCCATCTGTCCTGACATTCTGCAGGGCCATACTAAATTGTTCTATCACTTCTTCTTTGTGGCCGTCCTTCAAATACTTAAAGTACAATAATCAAAGCTTTCTTTCATTCAGGGCTGACTATTCCTATGGCCCTTCCTCATTCAGAACCTTTATATTCTCTTTGCTGTCATTTTACAAACAGAGAGAGAGAATGCCCACATCTCGGGAGCATATATTTCTAACGCACTCTACTTGTGAAGAACTCCAGGAGAATAATAAGCCTCCACATTTCTATGTGCCAACATTTTAAAAATTCTTACATAAAAACATATCATTTGATCCCCTCTGTAACTTTGCAAGGTAGATCGGTGACATTAGCACCATTTGCTGGAGTAGAAAACTGGGGAACAAAAATATTAAGTGATTTTCTTTCATTAGAAAACAAATAATAAAATCTCTGATCCTACAAACAGTCTCCGTACACGAAATCTACTATTCACATAGTCTCTGGCCTCATGAGGTTCACAGCCCGGGATGTAATTTCAGGCAGACAGATGAGACAAAGGGAAGTCTTTGGGGCTGCATCCCAAGAAAACAGAACCACGAAACACGGAGAACAGGGAGGAAAAGGTAAACTGGGAAATTAAAAGAGAAAACATATGGGATCTGGAAAGGGGCAAATGGGCAAATCAGAAGAAAACGATGGGTATAAAAGAAGTATGTCTTTCTTCATACTGGCCTCAAATGTGAGCTTGCTGAAGCCATGGTCTGCTGCTTTCGTGGTGCTATGCATGCCTCTAAGAAAATAAAATAAAACAACAAATATATTTCCCCTAAGAAATAGAAAGCGTCTCTGCCCTGGCCGGTTTGGCTCAGCGGTTAGAGCATCAGCCTGCGGTCCCGAGAGACCCCGGTTCGGTTCCCGCTAAGGGCACGTACCTTGGTTGCAGTTTGTCCCCGGCCCTGGTTGGGTCGTGCGGGTGGCAGCCACTCGATGTGTCCCTTTCACTTCGATGTTTTTCTCTCTCTCTCTCTCCCTCCTACTCTATCTGAACAAAAAATGTCCTCGGGTGAGGATAAAAAAAAAAAAAGAACATTTAAAAAAAAAAAAAAACAGAAAAAAAAAAAGAAATAGAAAGCGTCTCAAGACAAGCCCCAGGTTTGACAATTTGCTGGGAGGAATTACATGACTCAGTATACAGTTTTACTCATAGCTTAGATTTATTACAGTGAAGGAATATAAAGTAAAATCCACAAAGGAAAAGGCTCATAGGGCAAAGTCCACAGGAAACCAAGTGCAAGCTTCCGCGACACCTGTTGTAGTCAAGTCACACGGGACACACTTCATTCCTGCAGCAACGGCTGGTTACAACACGTGAAATATTGTCTGCCTCAGCAGCTCACCAGGGACTCAACGACCAAAGTTTTTATTGGGAGCTGAGCACTATGGGCACCCACTGCCTGGCATGTACCAACATTTTAGACCCAAGGAGGAAGGCAGGTGTTCGGCATGAATTATATTGTTTGTGCAGACAGTGTAGGCGCAGTGAGCCAACCTTATCAGTTGGTGGCAATTTTATATCAGTACAGGGAACAATTCGCCATTCAAGGCCCTAGATGCGAGCCAAGGCGGCCCCGGGTCTGCCGTGTGAACTGTTCTGCACACCCTGTAAATACTCCATCAAGCCAAACGTTTTATTACCATCACAGGTTGATTAGGCTCCAGGACAGAATTTCTTTTTCCTCTTGGAAAAACAGAGCCCAGACAGTTCCTATGTATAAATACCAGTCATCAGAAATATACGGGAATAGCAGACACAGGAAAATGAGTAAGACCAAGGAGCAAATAGCCAAGTCCATCGATGGATACATAAATCTATAGTTACATCGATGATCCCTAAAGAATTTTATCTTCCAATCACTGGGGAGTTACTACTGGCAACTGAGCTATTTCTGCCCCTTCAAGCTAACCTAAATCTTTCCTTCTTATTGAGCTGGGTCCTTCCATGGGGCTTGGAAGCCTTCCACTCCCCAGGGAAGCTGAGCTGGCGGCAGCGTCACGGAGCATGAGGGCTGTGATGATGTCTGCACTGAGCCGTATCACGAAGAAGAAAGCAATTTAATCCTCATGCGGGAGAAGCGGGGTCTAAACGTATATCCATATAAAATAAAGCAGTCAATTCAGATGATCTGAAGAAAGTGTGTCAGGAGAGCTGGTTTCCTTCAGAGGAAATGTAGTCACTAATTGGCTGTGTCTCCTTGGGCAATTAAATGTCCAAAGCTCGGGGTTTGTTTGTTTGTTTGTTTGTTTTTCATCTGTAACATGAGAGAGTCAAACTACATGGCCTGCAAAATCCCTTCTGACTCTAAAACTCTGAGCGAATGGGTTACGTGATGCTGTCATACACAATACCACTGGCTTTATTAAAAAGGCACAGTGTGCCCTGGCCGGTTTGGTTCAGCAGTTGGAGCATCGGCCTGCGGACCAGAGAGTCCCAGGTTCAATTACCGCTAGGGGCACGTACCGAAAAAAAAAAAAAAGTCACAGTGCTCTGGTCTGACTGGTGTGGTTAGTGGTTGAGCACCGATCCATGCACCAAGAGGTCACCAGTTCAATTCCTGGTCAGGGCACCTGCCCAGGCTGTGGGCTCAATCCCCAGTGGAGGGCATGCAGGAAGCAGCCAATCGATGATCTCTCTCATCGATGTTTTTATCTCTCTCTCCTTCTCCCTTCCTCTCTCTCTAAAATCAATAAAGGAAAAAAAAGTTTAAAAAATAAATAAATAAAAAGTCACAGTGCTCTGGACTCAAATGCCTTTTATCCCATGTCAGTTCGGGTGTGGACTGGGCAGGAGCTGGGCTCAGGGAGGAGCGACATCCACAGACAAAGTTATGGGATTAAAGAGGATCTGGGTACCAAAGGGCTCTCCCAAGTGTTCTCCATCCTCAGAAACTTTTATCTGGATCCTACAGAATTATTTCTGAAGTTCCCCTTCTTGGTTTTTAATAATAAAGAAGCCAGCACATTAATTTTTAAAATAGGAAAGGATAGGGCAAAGACTCCATAAATAGTGGAAATGTTAATCACACAGAAGCTCCCAGAGCAATTTCACCGTGGACTCTCCATGGCTGTGCATCACAATAAGAATTTTCAACAGAACCCTAGCTGGGGGGCAGGCTGCTGGGCAAATACTACCTATGGCAGCCTGAATCCTTGGGCTGGCTCTTGAAGGGGCAAGCAGTACAGAATGTTCCAGAAAAGCCATTGGCACAGATGGTAGTGTTGGTGGGGCCTGAGGCAACAGAGGGGGTCATTAATCCATGTTGAGGATCAATGAGGTACTCTGCATGTACTATCTCAACTGATTTCAACAACAGCCCACGAGGGGAAATGATTTATGATGCTTACCTCACAGATGATGAAAATGAGGTTCAGACAAGGTAGGTAACTTTCCTAAAGTAATACAATCACACACTGTATCAGTTTTCCATGGCTATGTTCTTTCTGCATAACACACTACCACAACCTCAGCATCTTAAAGCAACACAATCTGATTATCTCATAGCTTCTGTAGGTCAGGAGGGCAGTTACGAGTTAGTCGCGTCCCCTGCTCACGTGTATAGGGCTGAAATCAAGGTGTTGGCCGAGGGTTTAAATTCCTGTCTGAGCTGTATGGTCCTCCTCCAGGCTCGCCGGTTATTGGTGGAATTCATTTCACCTAGTAGAGGGGTCACACGCCTGGCCACACAACTCTAGTAAGCAGTTCACAGGGTCAGTCTGGCCCACGCAGGATAATCTCAGGACCTTTGGTTAACTCAAAGTCAACAGGTTAGTAACCTAATCACAGAAGTGCTAACCAATCGTATTCACAGGTTCCCACACTCAGATATGGGGTGGAGAGACCAGGCAGGGTGTGGGGCACTGAGGGTCACCTCAGACTTCTGCCCACCACACCCAGCCAGCAAATGCCAGAGCCCTGGCATGACTTCGGGTCTGTTCACCTCCACAGCACGGTCCTGCCTGCACACCTGAGCCAGCCTGGGTTGAAGCGGGAGCCTAGACAGATACTCCCAACAGTGGCCCTGGCTCAGAGAATTGCAAAGACAGGGAAAGCCCAGGCTGCCCAGCGATCCCTCAAAGGAAGGGGTGATGGCAAATTCCAGGGCTTGAATTTCCCTGCCAAGTGTCTCCTCTGAATGGGATCATTCAAGGGTGCCTCAAAAACAAACGTTTCCAGTTGGAAAGGCCCCAGACCATCGGGTGGAGTCCGGTTGCCCAGCACCTGTGGCTAGATGTCCTTACCTCTTTGATCTGCCCTAGGCTCCCAGCCTTCTGCTCATCATTGCTGTCGTATCTACAGCCTGCCTGCTGGGAGCCAGGAGCTCCGAGAATCACCAAAGAGACACAGACGAAAAGACAAGGCCCTGCCCTCAAGAATTTTAAGTGCTAAGTTATGGGAAAGGGATGAAAGTGAAAAAAATATAAAATAAATGTGTTCAGGCAGATATACCTATATCCATATCTCTATATCTCTATATCTCTTTATCTATCTATCATCTATCATCTATCTATCTATCCACCTATCATCTATTATCTATCTATCATCTATCTATCATCTATCTATCTACCTACCTATCATCTATCTATCTATCTATCTATCTATCTATCTATCTATCTATCTATCTATCATCTATCTATCTATCATCTATCTATCTATCATCTATCTATCATTTATCTAGAATTAGAGAAGAAGGAGATATATGCCTGGAAAGGCCCCATAGAGTTCACTCTGATTCTTAAAGAGGAAGAAGTTGTTGAGTAGACTGGGTGAGGGGTGTGGGTGTTGGGTGGGGAGGGCATTTGAGGCGCAGGAAACATCTGCCTTAAAATCATTCAGTGATTCCCCATTGACTCTTAAGATAAAAACACAGTCTCGAATATGATTGAGAGGATCCTACATGACCTGGGTTCTTCCTCCTTTCCAGACAACGACCCCCAGAATCTGCTGTCTGGACTCACCATTGATCTTTCACACATGTGGTGTCCTGGAACATTGTTTACCAGATCTGCTACTCCACTTAATTCCCCAATCTACACACACACACACACACACACACACACACACACACGCACGCACGCACACACACCATTCTCTGGTTAATTATCGCCTGTTCTTCGGGTCTTGAATCAGACATCACTCGCCCTGGAAAGCCTTTCTCACTGCCGAGCTCTGATGTGCAGTGCGCACTGTGAGTGTTCCCAGAACGGCGCACGCGTCCCCTAGCACAGCATCCGTCAGTGTCTTGGACCCGTCTCTGAGGCTAGTGGGAGATAGGACACAACCAGTTTAAGGGGCCAGGCTTACCTTTTTGCTCTTCCATCTCTAGTGCTTATCAGTTACTTAAGTGCCCCCCAAATTTCTTGGATAGATAAAAGGCTTGTCCATGGAAGAAAAGTAAAGGCATCATGAACTAAATAAAAACTAAATTGTTCACGTCTTCCAGAGCTTAGTGTTTGCACTAGAGTATCTGATATGGGCATTAACAGTAAGTGTGTGTGTGTGTATGTAATTTTATACACACACACACTCTTCAGTGAAGATCAGAGAAATAAAATTCTTAAAATAAAAGGTTGGAGTTTTGATTGTCTGTTGGAATCATAGTTAAGAAATTAGAACTGGAAGTGAAACTGTCATTATTTGCAGATGACATGATACTATGTGTAGAAAACTCTAAAGACTCTATCAAAAATTTACTAAACTTAATAAATGAATTTGGCAAAGTAGCACAATACAAAATTAACAACAAGAAATCAATGACATTTTTATACACCAATGATGTACTCACAGAAAGAGAAACTAAGAAAACAATCTCATTTACCATCATGGCAAAAAAATTAAGATACCTAGGAATAAACTTAACCAAAGAAGTAAAGGACCTATTTGCAGAAAACTACAGGTCATTAAAAAAAGAAATAGAGGAAGATATAAAAAAGTGGAAGCACATACCTTGTTCATGGATTGGAAGAATTAACATCATTAAAATGTCCACACTACCCAAAGCAATCTATAGATTCAGTGCAATCCCCATCAAAATACCAATGAAATACTTCACAGAACTAGAACAAATACTTCAAAAGTTCATATGGAACCAGAAAAGACCTCAAATAGCCACAGCAATCTTGAAAAAGAAGAACAAAGTTGGAGGGATCACATTACCAGATTTCAGGTTATACTACAAAGCCACTGTAATCAAAACAGTCTGGTACTGACACAAGAACAGGCAGATAGACCAGTGGAACAGAACAGAGAACCCAGAAATGAACCCAAGGCAATATGCTCAATTAATATTTGACAAAGGTGGCAAGAGCATACAGTGGAGTAAAGGCAGCCTCTTTAATTAATGGTGTTGGGAAAATTGGACAGCTACATGTGAAAAAATGAAACTAGACCATCAACTTATACCATACACAAAAATAAACTCAAAATGGATAAAAGACTTAAATGTGACCCTTGAATCCATAAAAATCCTAGAAGAAAATTTAGGCAACTAAATTTCAGACATCATACGCAGCAGAATTTTCACTGATACATCACCTAAGGCAACAGAAACAAAGGAGAAAATGAACACATGGGACTATATCAAACTAAAAAACTTCTGCACAGCAAAAGATACAATCATCAAAATGGAAAGGTAACCTACTGTATGGGAGAGCATAATTGCCAATGATATATCAGATAAGGGGTTAATTTCCAATATATATAGAGTGCTCATACAACTCAACAAAAGGAAGATGAAGAACCCAATTAAAAAATGGGCAGAGGAACTAAATAGACACCTCTCCAAACAGGACATACAAATGACTAAGAGACATATGAAGAAATGCTCATCATCACTAATCATCAGAGAGATGCGAATTAAAACAACAATGAGGTATCACCTCACACCTGTCAGAATGGCCGCCATCAACAAATCATCAAACAACAAGTGTCGGCGAGGGTGTGGAGAAAAGGGGACTCTAGTACACTGCTGGTGGGAATGCAGACTGCTGCAGCCACTATGGAAAACAACATGGTGTTACCTCAAAAAATTAAAAATTGAACTGCCATTTGACCCAATGATTCCACTTCTAGGAATATATCCTAAGAAGCCTGAAACACCAATCAGAAAGAATATATGTACCCCTATGTTCATAGCAGCACTATTTACAGTAGCTAAGATCTGGAAACAGCCCAAGTGTCCATCAGTAGACGAATGGATAAAAAAGCAGTGGTACATATACACAATGGAGTACTATGCAGCTGTAAGAAAGAAAGATCTCTTATCCTTTGAGACTACATGGAGGGACCTGGAAAGTATTATCTGAAGTGAAACAAGTCAAACAGAGAAAGACAAGTATCATATGATCTTACTTATTTGTGGAATATAATGAACATAACAGTCTGAGGAATGGGGTAATCCCAGAGATGTGGAAGTGGGGTACAGACTGACAATCCCCAGAAGAGGGGATGGTGGGGGAGAGATAAACCACAGAACTTATATGCATGTATGCATGAACAATGGACATGGACAACAAACAGGGGAAAGGGCAGGGAGGGAGGGGGAGAAAGGAACCAGTGGGGGAAAAAGGAGAAACATCTGTAATAAAAATAAATTAATAAATTAAAAAAAAAAAGAAATCAGAACTGCTTTGCACAGTTAGCCATTCCTAGGATGTAGGTATGTCAGTCAGGAGAGGTGAGGTTTTGCTGTGGTAACAAATGGTCCCCAAAATTGCAGTGGCTACAAAACAAAGGTTTATGTATTGCTCACAATGCACAATCATTAACTGTTCCAAATATTGGTCACTTCAAACCCAGAGTAATAGAACATCCTCTGTCTCTGATATATCTATGGCCATCAGAGAGAAGTGAAAAGTCTAAAATGATAATCATGGAAATGAAGACATTATTTTCACAGGTATTCCACTGGGTAAAGCAAGTTCCCACGACCACTCGTGACTTCAACAGGGCAGACATATAAACCTCACACAAGAAGGTGTTACTCAAGGAGGGAGTACAAAACAAGCCAAAGAGAGGTGTACAATCCCCATCAGAAATCAGCAGGCAGACATTTGGATTGGTCCCTTTCATTTGTCAGCAATTAAACTTTACAGTACTGCCCTACAAACCCAACCAAGATTCTAGAGGAACAAGAGAGAAAGGATCAGAATGCTCAAGCTGAAAAGGTCCCTATGGTATACATTATCACAACACCATCTTTTATGAATGAGAAAACCAGCTCAGAGAAGCTGATGGCCTTCCCCAAGGCAACCCTGTATCATGCATGCGAGGGCTAAGACCAAATCCCAAACTACTGGTCTGAGGACTTGGAATCATACATCATTGCCCACATGAGATAACCCAACTTAATGTCTACAAATCAGACCAAAGCCTTTGCACAGCACGTATCTGGTTCCTGCCCTTGAACCTGATTTATGGTCCTGCTGAGAGAACCTCCCAGTGCAATGTGTTACAATGGAGCTTTCCTCAAACCAATTCTCCTTGCTCTGTTGAGAGAGGCTGTAATTATGCTCCGTTCTTTGCTTGTTTTATAGCTTAGTACTGACATAGTGAGAACATCTACAATAAAAATGTCTACGGGGCTTTGTTCCCTTTTGTATAAATTCATTGTCTAGAATCTAGCAGCCCCATGTTTGGTGATTTATCAGAATTAGTCCATTTAGGAAGGAGTGTTACGCTCAGTTGAAATCTGTTCTTTTTGTTTTATCTGCACACTGGTATTGTCATGTAGCTTAACCTAAGCTCCTGTATATATTTTAAAGTAAAAACATGCACACACAAAAGCCCTCCCTGGTCCACGCTCAGTTCTCCTACAGCCTTTCTATTCTGATCTTCGTGCTGCTTGATGTATAATGGACACTATTTCTTCATTATTTTCTTTCCTGCTGACATTCCATTTAATTTGACGCCATGATCTGATGGCTGCCATCACCTATGAATTGGTCAAGACTTAGAAATGGCAGAAAATGTAATGAAACAGAGAGCTATTTTTAAAGAATAAACTGTGGTTTGTTTAGACTTTTATCCAAAGTCTTTAATATGATATTTTTAATATGTCATGGATTTTATGTCTTTCACATGTTCTATGCAAAAACAAGGAGCACATAGACCAATGTTCTCAAATCCTGAAGAAACAGATACATGTATATTAATGCATAATGTTAGCATTTTTTGACTGAGTTTTGAGTCCATTATTTTACTACTTCTTGTTTTATATGTTGGATACATTTATGGCTGCATTTTTTTTTTCTTATACATCCGTGGTATTGATGTATATAACCCTTGTACACTAGGGTTGACACACTAACCCTGTACTCAGAACTGAGTAAACAGTACACACATGTAAAGAAGTTTACGGATAGAGAAATTGGGCTATTATAAGATATGCAATAAATGTTTACTGCCTGCAGAGATGTTAGAATCTAGATTTTTATAAAATGGCTCCTGACACTTTCAGAATTTGGAGGTTAAAAGGTTGTTTTGGGGTCCCTCATTCCCCAATTTTATTTTGACTGCTGTTTTCTTAATAGCTGTCTCCGGCAAAGGGTGCATACAAGCCCTGGCTGGTTTGGCTCAGCGGTTGGAGCACTGACCTGTGGACCAGAGAGTCCCGGGTTCAGTTCCCGCTAGGTCCTAGCAGCTGGGGGCACATACCAAACAAAAAGGGTACATACGAGTAGCTTATGTGGTTCATCTCTGAACAGCTCCTCGAACTAGGAATATGATAAGCGAATTCACCTTCTAATGATGTGTTGGTCTGCAGTTTATATCCACACGCACAAACATATATAACACAGGTGTAGTATTTCCCTAAGGTCTCTTCAACATCTATAAACTAAATGATGTCACGTCTGGCAAGGAAAATTCTTCATAAAAAGCCAATGTGCTACACAGAATTCAGACATGGGGAGCACATATAACCAAATAGACAGACTGTGTTCTAAAAAACTGCTTTGCTACAATGCCAGGGTTTGGAAAAGCTGAAAATGTGGGGTACTTGAATAGCACTACTCCTAAAAAATGTCACCAATTAGTGGACAGGTGACTGGGCTAGGATGAGCAAGCTGTAATTATGCCCTAGAGGTCTAGGAACTAAACCTGCTCCATGACTCATTTCCACAGCTCAGCCTCATACGATTTCTGTCTTGGCCATGAGAACTATAACGTGACTCTCTCTTTGCTAAAGAATAACTAATGTGATATTAAATCTACTGCTAAACATGACCATGCTAATCCATGATATCTTTTATATTTTAATTATTTGC
This sequence comes from Molossus molossus, assembly GCF_014108415.1. NCBI lineage: Eukaryota > Metazoa > Chordata > Mammalia > Chiroptera > Molossidae > Molossus > Molossus molossus. The sequence continues at coordinate 59,280,264 of NW_023425351.1, read as the reverse complement.
CTGCATATAAAAGTATCACTTGCTCACTGTAGAAATACTGGAAAGTGAGAAAAGTGTAAAGAAGAAAAATAGCATGTAATCCTGTTGCTCCGAGATAAAACTTCTAACATGGTTGGTGTATTTCCTTTCAGCATATTTTTTCTAGGACATCTCCATCTGTATCCCTGTTATCTTCACATCCATACCCACATAGAGCCACACCTCCAACATCACACACACACACACACACACACACACACACACACAGAGGCATCCTCCATCACTTACTAGAAAATTACTTAATCTTTTCACTCCTTAGTTTTCTTATCTGTAAAATGCAGATGAAAATAATGGGACTAGTGCAAGGATTAAATGAGTCAGTTTATGTAATATCCTTGCCACCTCGTCCGGCACTTAACAGATACTTAATACATGCTGGCTACTATTATCTGAATGTCTATACAGGCTTGTTTCCCTTTTTAACTTTATAAATCACATTCGAACTCTGTCTCCACGCCTTCATAACCCTATTCTAAGCTGGCATCATCTCTCTGCTGAATCACTGCAACGATCATCTAGTGAACATCCCCTCTGCTCTCTGTACAGCAGACACGATCATGTGCTACAAACATAAATCAGACCATAGAGCTCTCCTGCTTAAAACCCTCTGGTGATTTCCAATTACACATCGAACAAAATGTTAATTTCTTCCCAGAGTTTTTATTCAGGGGTCAATTACAATTCATGTCATGGAACCCCGGTTCGAGGGGTCAGACCACACGGGAATCCGAAGGTGGGTATTCCAGAGTAAGTGTGACAGCCACGCAATGCCCTCAAGACCCCAGACACCTTTCATCTTCCTGCTCCCAAATCCTTAGCCTAAAGCTCTCATTCTCATGGCTGCAAAGCATCGCTCCATCTGCAGGATTTCATCCAGGCTCCAAAGAGAAAGGGAAGAAACATGAGAAAGGACTAAAGTCCAGGAAAATGAGCTTCAGAGTCTGCTTCCTTTGCAAGAATCTTCCTAGAAGCCTCCTTCCACACACTGATATCATCATACATCTTTGCTGACATGGACAGTATCACACTGTCCCCAACTCCAACCCCAACTCTAGCTGCAAGAGACATGAGGAAAACCAGTATCTTAATTATACACACCAACCTGGTGGCCTCTGTACGGAGATAGAAAAGATGGAACATTAGGGGGAAGCAACTAATAGTAACTTCCACCTGCTGGCCTGCAACATCCTTCCTTGTACCTGCCTGTCCTCTCTCCCTCCTTGCTTACCATGCCCAGCCACACTGGCCTGAGACCTCACAACACACCAGTGTCCTGCCTGCCTCAAGAAGGATGATGGCTCTTGCTTTCCTCTTCTTGGACGGTTCAGCCCTCTGGTCTCATGTTGCAGCCTTCTCTTCACCAGGTCTTCATGGAAATGCAACCACTTCAGAAAGGGGTTCTTGATTTCCTACGCAAGGTCACCCCTCATGCCCCCCATTTGCTTCTTGGCACTTAATCGCTAGTTGAAATTACTGTTTATTAATTCATTCACTTGTTTACTATCTCCAGCACTAGGACGTGAGATGCTGGACCTTCTCCCTTGACCATCTCCCCAGTGTTTTCATCAAGACCTGGAACATTAGAAGTGTGAGATTTGGTGAACAAATGTTGAATTAATTATGATAATTTTCTGTTTTCAGAAAATGTATTCAAGAGACTTAACGGCTGCATAATATTCCATTGCATACACACACACACACACACACACACACACACATATATATATCTCACAACAACTTCATCTGATATTGTGGTAAACTGAATAATGGTCCCCCCAGTCTTTCCACACCCTAATCCCTGGATCCTGTGACTGTTGCACTATAGGGCAAAAGAAACTTTGTGGATGTGATTACTCTTCTTTTTAAATTTTATTTTCCAATTACAGTTGACATTCAATATTATTTTATATTAGTTAAGCATGTTAATTTTAAGAGATTCGGGTTTAAAATGAGACCATTAGCCTCAATGATCTTCATAGACCTGATGTAATGACAACAGTTCTTTAAAGGGGACACAGGAAGAGTCAAAGTCAGAAAGCAGTGTGGTCACAGAGGCTGAAATTATGCTCTTTGGAGAGGAGGAAGGGGCCCAATAGACTGAACAAGGCAGAGGAAGTTATCGGGTCAAAGACCCCGGAACGAACCAGCCCCGCAAGCTCGAGGTTAGGCCAGCAAAACCAGTTTTGGACTTGTGACCTCCAGAACTGGAAGAGACTACATTTGGGTTATTTAAAGTTATTCAGATTTGAAGTAATTTGTGACAGCAGCAACAGGAAATGCACATAGGCACTTAGGACGTTTTCTTTAGGCCGTCACTACCCTCGGGATGCTGTGATGAGCTTCCTCTCCCGGGTGGTTCCTCGCCCTCTCCGTGGCTTCGTTAGCATGGACCCCTAGAAGCAGAGTTCCCGCGAGCTTCACCTCCCGCAACATCTCCAGAGGCGGCTGCGCACATGCTTGAGCGGCCTGGCTGTGAGAAGGGTCTGCTCTCTGGCACCGCGGCCACGGGCCTGCAGAGAATGGGCCCACTCTGTGCAACCACCGCCCGCGCCCTGCGCGGCGGCTTTCCACGGGAGAAGCAAGGCGTGTGGAAAACGCAGGGCGCTCCCGCCTGCCCCACTCCCCCTTTATTAACACTGTAACCTAGGAGGGGTCAGCAGGAAAGACTCAACGTGTAAGACCAGGAAGGGCTGCGGGTCAGCTGCAAAGAGCTAGGCGCACCTTTGGTACCTGCCAGACAGGCCTCTGCAGTGCTGAACAGGCCCACCCCCCCCCCAACCTCCCCCATCCCCCCCAGGGCCGCACTCAGGCCCATCCCCCCCATCCTCCCCCATCCCCCCCCCCCAAGGCCGCACTCAAGTCCTGAGCTGGGACTTCATCAGCGAAGGCGTGTGTGAAAAGACAGACAGACATTAGGGGTGTGATTCATGGGGGCTGCCTGGCCGTGCTGGTCTCCCTGAGGAGAGAGAGAGAGAAATAATCTACTTGGGGGACAAGGGACACGTGTGGGGTCGCATGGGGCAGAGCGTGCCAATGACCATCCCTCCGCACACACAAGAAGTGTGTTGCAAATAATGTAGTACAGAAACTTGGGGATGATTGCATTTATGTGTTTTCCAAGGTTTTCTCGTTCTCCCCACTAGAACCTGGCGACTTGCTGTATGTGTACCGCCGCACTGCCGTCCGATAGAGGCTGTGGAAATGCAGATCTCAGGCCGCATCTGCACCTATGGAACCGGAATCTACACTTGGACGACATCCCCACGTGGTTCTCATGCACATTCAAGTTCGAGAGCATACGCCCTAGAGTCCAAGCTGCCCGGAAGCAGAGCCTTCACGGGCTTGTCCAGTGTCGTATTTCCCCTGCCGCAAGCAGGGCCTGGCATTCCTGGGGGCTGGACAGATGCTTGTTCCATCAATGAATGAACGCACTAAGGCTTGCACGCTGAAGACAAATTTACAAAGAGGAAAGTTACTTGTGTATTATTCTCTGTATTTTACACACACACACACACTTAAATCAAAGATGATGTTTTGAATTCACACCTCAGGCTTGTCAGCACAACCTGAACAAGTGTCTGCAAGGTGGGCTCCTTTCCTGGTCCTGGTGAAGCTGAATCTAAGGCACAGACTAAGATCAGAGAGCTGATGAGCCTGGAGTAGCTCCTTTCATGACTGAGAAGAGGAAGGAGGTCGTGGCCTCCTTGGGAATAAAGGGATCCTGTGCCCAGGGGTTCTAGGGAGGCTGGCCAGGTACTTGGGTGCCACTTGACCTCAGAGAAGATTCCTGCTTCAGCCTTGGCATAAATGCAACATTGCTGACCTCTTTCTAATGAGCACTCATACCAGAAAATGGCCATATCACCATGACCCTGCTGGCCTAGGCTAGTTGGAGCTCCACACGAGCCTCCCACATTGGGGAGTAACCCTAACGAGGGGCCTCTATGAGGACAAATGGAATGTTCCTCCAGCCTTGTGATATAAAGACGGTGAGTCGGATTTCACTGTATTTAAAGAAAGAAAGAAGTGTGACATTCCTTTTTTTACTTTTATTTTTTACCATTTCCATTTAATTATTCAGTGTGACTATTTTAAGTATGCATAAAGGGTTACAAGGAAAAGAATAATGAGTGTTCATTATCCATCATCCAGGCTCAAGAATTAGCAATATATTGCCAAACTTGTTTCATCAATACCTCCCACTCTCATGTTGGTTATATTTATATAACAGCTTTATTGATGTATACAGTTCATAAAACTCGCCCACTGTAAGAGAACTCACCCATGGTAAGAGAATTCACCCACTGATTGATTTTTGTAAACTTATATAGCTGTTCAAACATCACCACAATACACATTTTTATCACCCAAGTCCCCCCAGCCCACCCCTTCACCCCACACTCCCTGCCTGATCCAGTCAATTCTTGCTCCCAGTCGTGCTCCTGGCAACCACTGACCTTCTTTATGTCCCTATGGATTTGCCTCTTCTGGATATTTCATCGAGAGAGATGATCCAATATGTAATCTTTGGTTTCTGAATTCCTTCCTGTAGCATAATGTTCTTGAGGTTCATCCATGTCATAGTGTACATGAGATATTCAATTCTATTACTGAAGAATATTTCAATATATGGATATATTATATTTTGTTTATGCACTCACAAGTTGATGGGCATTTGGATCTAGTTTGGGGCTTTTGTATTATAATAATGCTACGTTATTCGTAAATAACGAATTTACGTTCGTTCATGTAAAAGTCCTTTTGTGGCCTGGTCAGTGTAGCTCAGTGTTTGAGCATCAACCCATGAACCAAGAGGTCGCTGGTTCGATTCCCGGGTCAGGGCACATGCCCAGGTTGTGGGCCAGATCCCCAGCGGGGGCATGCAGGAGGCAGCCAATCAACGTTCACTCTCATCGATGTTTCTATCTCTCTCTCCCTCTCCCTTTAAAAACCAATAAAAATAAATAAATAAAAGTCCTTTTGTGTACACATTTTCATTTAGCAGGGTTGACACTTAGGTGTGGAATTGCTGGGTCACATGGTAGCTGTTTAAGAAACTGGAAATCTGTTTTCCAAAGTGTTCGTACCATTTTCACCCCTACAGCAAGGTGGGGTTCCGGTTTCTCCACATCTCCCTCCACACCTGCTTTTTTTTTTTTTTTTTTATCCTCACCCGAGGACATTTTTCCATTTTTTGTTCAGATAGAGTGGGAGGGAGAGAGAGGAAGGGAGAGAGAGAGAAACGTTGACGTGAAGGGACACATCGAGTGGCTGCCACCCGCACGACCAACCAGGGCCGGGGACAAACTGCAACCGAGGTACATGCCCTTAGCGGGAACCGAACCCGGGTCTCTCTGTACCACAGGCCGACGCTCTAACTGCTGAGCCAAACCGGCCAGGGCCCTCCACACCTGCTTTTTAAAAAATTATTATTATTATAGCCACTGCAGTGCATAGAAAGTGATGTCTCATTGCGGTTTTAACTTGCATATCCCTAATAACTAATTAATAACTAATGATGTTGAACATCTTTTCATGTACTTACTTAATTCTTCACATATCTTCTCTAGTGAAACATCTATCCAGTTATCATGGCCATGTATTAATTGGTTTATTTGTCTTATTATTTAGTTGCAAGAGGTTTTTAAAAATATATATATTCCGGACATAAGTCCTTTATAAGATATATAATTTATAACACTTTTATCAAGCCAGTCTGTGGCTTATCTTTTCATTTGATTGATGATATCTTTCCAGCCCCTCTGACCCAGGATGGTTACAATTTCTTCCTACTCAGGATATACAGGGGCCTTATTTAGTTACATTTAGTTCTTTTATCTATAACATATGACTGAGAAGCCAATTTCGATGGAAATTTTTCAATCTTTACAAAGTACAAAGATCTGAATCTGGAGAAATGAACTCTGGCCCAGTTTCTGGCTAAAGGGCCTCTCAGGAGGGCAGAACAACAGGAAACCTGCTAGGATTTTGAGAGTAGTTTTAGCAGGATAAACATCTCCCAGTTCATAAGGTGGAATGTCCCTTCACTTATTTAGATCTTTAACTTTTGTCACCAGGTTTTATAATTCTCAGAGTACAAGTCTTACACTTCCTTTGTTAAATGTATTCCTAAGTATTTTATTCTTTTTGGTGCTGTTGTGACTAGAGTCATTTTCTAAGTTTCATTTCCAGATTGCTCATTGTCAGTATATAAAATTACAATTGATTTTTGTATATCGATCTTGTATCCTGTGACCTTGCTAAACTCATTTATTATTTCCAGCAGGTTTTTTTATTTCCTGGTGGATTCCTTGGGATTTTCTACATACAAATATGATATATTTTACACTCATGTGTTTGTAGAATAAGATTCATAGCAATTTAATATTCAATTAAACAAATTGAATGCACTCACGATTATTCCTATTATTGAGCCGAATGTGCCCCCTGAGCAGAGTGTGAGAGGGTCACTGGGCCGTGCCGGGAGTCACACGTCACCTGCAACCAGAGGAGGCAGCTTTCTAGCTCGGGGTTTTGTCAAAATGTGCTTCAACCGAGAGGAATGTGTCAGAAGAGAAAATCACTGAGAACTGCTTCCTTTGGAGTGTGGCTGGCTTGAGACATGTCCTTGGAGAAGATTCTAGGGAGAGAGCCGAAGCAGCGAGGCCACACACTGATACAGCCATGTGAAAAGTGTAAAAGGAGGCCTCTTTCCTACTCCAGAGAGGCTAAGTAATGGGGCCAAACCAGCATTGTGAGTCCTGGACAGAGTTTACAACTCAAAGAATTAGATAAAGCCAGTAAAAAAGAAAAGGTGTGGTAATGGCTAAATTGTTGCCGTAGACATCATAAAACCCTTACATTGTAATAAAATTGGATCCCAACCTATGACTGAGTCAGTGTGCGCAATGAACTTAACTCAGAGTTCGGTTGGTAGCAGGTGTCCAATAAACAGTAGCTGTTTCTATTGCTGCGATTACTTGTCAAGCTGAAACTAGAGGTGTTCTGTGGCTCTACAAGCTGTATTTATAATGCTCGAGGTCGCTGCCTGCTCAATTTGATGGGCATTTCAGAGACAATAGCAGGGGACCCTGAAAGTGAATAGGGCAGCTCAGGACAGGGGTGGGCTTAGACAGAACGGTAAGTGCTTTCACAGGAGTGAAGATACAGAACAGAGGAAATGTTCCTCACAGAGCGGATAAAGAAGTGGTATTTGCATACACAATGGAACATTATTCAACCATGAGAAATAAGGAAATCCTGCCATTTGCATGAACATGGATGGACCTTGAGGGCATTATGCTGAGAGAAAGACATACTACATGTTATTACTTGTATGTAGAATCTGAAAAAGCTGAACATGTAGCAGCAGAGAATTGAGTGGTGGTACTAAGGGCTGGGGGTTGCAGGAAATGGGGTACAAACTTCTAGTTGTAAGACAAGTAAGTTCTGAGACCCTAATCGACAGCATGGTGGCCATTGTTAATAATGCCATATTATATACTTGAAAGTTGCTAAGAGTAAATCTCAGAACTTCTCACCACAAACACACGGCAATTATGTGATGTGATGGAGGTGTCAGCTGACTCTATGGTGGTCATCATTTTGCAAACTATGAGTATAAAATCAGTACATTGGACACTTCTACTTAAACAATATTTCAGTAGAGCTGGGGTAGGGGAAGGGGAACTACAAAGTGGTTGTGAAGAAACTAATGAACAAACCTGAAATGTGTGCGTTTGTACCTGTGGATATTTATATTCGGAAAATCTATTTGAGCTTATCCACAATCATAATTAATTATATCTTCTCTTTCTAAATCACCAGATTAAGAAACAAGCTCCCTTCTCATTGAGTTTGAAAACCTGACACTGGAAGTGCCTGTCAGAAGGATGTCACTGTGTGGCCAGGACCACATGCTCAAGGGGCGGTTTCAGAGGATCCCTCCCCTCTCCTCCCCACTCCTCCCCACTCCTCCCCACTCCTCCCCACTCCTCTCCTCCCCTCTCCTCCCCTCTCCTCCCCTCTCCTCCCCTCCCCTCCTCTCCCCTCCTCCCCTACCCCTCCTCCCCCTCTTCCCCCCTTCCTCCTCCCCTCCCCCTTCCTCCCCCTCCTCCCCTCCCCCTCCTCCCCCTTCCTTCCCCTTCCTCCCCCCTCCTCCCCCTCCTCCCCCTCCCCCTTCCTCCCCACTCCTCCCCTCCTCCCCTCTCCAGCCCACTCCTCCCCTCCTCCCCTCCCCTCTCTTCCAGTCTCAACCCTGCTCTAGTGAAGCCAAGAGTCATCTGACCCTAGAGATTACAATATCACTGATTTGGAGAGAGGGGATCTTTTAGCCACATTTAGTTTACTTGGCTACAATGTATCAGCCAGAAACCAAGCTCAACCTGGTTGGAAGGTTTTGGACACTACAGAGCACAGGGGAAATCACCTGTCTCACTCAGCTCCTGTGCTCCAGGTAAAACCAAGCCAAAGCTCGTCTGATAGGAGGGCTCAGGGCAGGGTCCCCAGAAGTGTCCTGAATGTGGTCAGATGGCAAGAATGCTCAGGCGGCCACTCCATGAGGAGAAATAGGCAGTGTCCGAGCTCCATGGTAACAAGGAATTCCCTGCCCGTTTCAGCTTCTCTGCCTCTATGCAGACAACCCTGTAACCAGCAGAGAGAAAGCCCAGGTTGCTGAGGGAAGCTGGGAGCGGTCCATTGATTACATTTCTGTGTGCTGCCTGGCAAACAGTGGCTGCAACCTCAGGAAACGCCGTGCTGAATGGAATAAACATTCTAGACTCAACTGTGCCACTTGGGAAGGGAAGTCATTTCATTTCCCTGAGACTCTGTTCCTGCTTCTGTGTATTGGAAATGTAATAATTCCTACCTGCAGGGTTGCATCAGGATTAAACAAAACATGCTCTAGAATGTTCTTTGTGAGACCCAAAGTACCGCATAAATAGAAATCACAACATGGCAGGCTGCCTGTGTTGCTGTGTCTATACCTGACCTAGATATTAATATTCAATTGGCTAAAAGCAGGGCCAATTTTCTAACTGACATTCTTCCAACAAAGGTAATTTAAGTAGTAAGAATATATTATTTTCATAGAATTCTGTAATATTATTTTCATTTCGATAAAATGAGTATGATCATTAACATTTTGTTGTTGTTGTTCTTTTATGAATGGGTCCCTGTGCAAAAATGGTTTGTAAATCATGGTTCTAATTGGTTCCCCTGTTTCAGGTTGACACGCTCTTAAATCCATCCTTCAGTCTCGAGCCCGCCTGCTCCAGCTCAAAGACAAATCTGAAGCTGACTCTTCTTCCCAAAAGACACAAATCCAATCAGGCAAGTCTTATGGATTTGGCCTCCTTACTATCACTCAAACCCATCTGTTTCCCTCCATCCCACCTGACATGTCTCCATTTTAAGTCACCATCGGTTCTCACTAGAAACTAACACACTAGCTCCTGCATGGTCACTCATGGGGGCCTCCTGTGATGAGCTTCCATCTGATTCCTTTCTCCATCCTGCAGCCGGAATGCTGTTCCTGAAGTGCAGATGTTATCAGTACGTCTCTGCTGGTAACCGGGACTGTTGGGATAATCAGGATACAGTCCTCTGGCCCTGGCCCCTGCCCTTTCAGGTTCAGGGTCAGGCCCTTGCTCCCCTCCGGTGTCTCACGGTGAACATTCCTCTCCAGCCAGTCCTAGCTCGGTAAGGCTCCCTCATGCCACATTCTGCCGCTTTGGGCATGTTGTCCCTTGTACCAGGCAGACTCCTTCTCTTCACCCACTGCCTTCACCTGCCTAGTCCCGTGTCTCCCCACGGCCATCACCTCCTTTGGGAATCTCTCGCAGGACCCCTAAGACCAGGCTAGATGCCCTTGCTCTGTGTTTTCCCAGCACACACCGTGCTCTTGTACTTACCTATTTGCTGCTATGGCTCAAACGGCCAGACCACCAGCTCCCTGCAGACATGACCAGAACCTTGTTCCTGCTATATTCCCATAGCAGGTGTCATTGTGTTCTCACACAGATTTCTCCCCATCTCCTAACTCTGGGGTGTTGATTTCTGATGGCTCAAAGATTTCTGACGCCCTTGTTGGGCAGTGCCCCAAGCTACAAAATAAAAAACATCCTTGCCCATGGTTAAAGCCCTTCTTAGGGACTCTGGGCCATCAAATACCTGCGACACAAGCATACAAAGGCCTGGCCTCCTTGCCTCTTTGAGACACCTATAAAGAGGTATCTCAGCTCCAGCGCTCCTGGTAGAACCAACTAGGCCACAATCACAACCACACAGGGTGTCTGTTTCTCTCCCTGTTCGTGCCAGCCACCCTCAGTGTCTTTTAGGTGTGTCTCGCAAGAATATTTCCCAATAAACTGGCACATGACTGACAATTCTCTGTCTTAGAGTTTATTTCTGGGAAATCCAGTCTAAAGCACTCCCCACCACTCAGAACAGTTCCTGGCACAGAGTAGGTGCTTGGAATGTACTTGATATATGAAGAAATGGGTAAATGCCTTTTAGGGCCAACTCTCGGAGCAGAAGACTGGTATTCCTGATGTCACCATTTCTAGTGCCCAGCACAAGGCCTGACCAGTTGCTTGTTCAAATGGTTCTTCAAATGTTCTCTTGATATGACTAAAGGAACAGTCTTCTGGGGCCATATGGCTCCTTTCAAAGTGATACAAGCTAAAAGCCTGGAATGTATGTATTATCACTCCTCAAAATAATAAAATGCACTGCCTTCAAAGGAAGAAAAAGTGATCTTGCAAATTACAAAGCAGTTAGAAAACAGTTTGCTTTTCATTCAAGTTTAGAGGGACTTTGTTCTCCCCGTGAATTAAAATAACTCTAGGGCAAGCTATGCATTGTTCTAACAGATATAATAGGGCTTTTAAAAAGGTGTATCTTTCAGCCCTGGCCGGTTTGGCTCAGCGGTTAGAGCATCGGCCTGCGGTCTGGAGAGTTCCCGCTAAGGGCATGTACCTCGGTTGCAGTTTGTCCCCGGCCCTGGTTGGTCGTGCGGTTGGCAGCCACTCGATGTGTCCCTTTCACGTCGGTGTTTCTCTCTCTCTCTCTCTCTCTCTCTCTCTCTCTCTCTCCCTCCCTCCCACTCTGTGCAAAAAATGGAAAAATGTCCTCGGGTGAGGATAAAAAAAAAAAAAAAAAAAAGGTGTATCTTTCAGATACTAGCAAAGAGATCTAACTTGGGGGGGGGGGTGCCCACCTAATGATGCTGTGAGATTTGGAGCACCACACCCCTATTCTGCCTGTACCTTTCTGCAGCTGTTAGGGTTATCAGAAGAAATCAACTGTGCAAATAAAAACCCCAGGCTACTATTCAGGACTCTGTGACTTGGGCTTGAGGGAACTCTTCAAGAATGAGATCACAACAGGTCCTGGAAGGACCCCGTGGTTAGGAGTTGCGGTTTTCCAGAACAAGAATGGAACTTCAGTGGGGAAGCCTGGAAGACATGGCTCACTGGAATAGAAGGGCAAAACCGGGGATAGGGAAGTCAGATCGGAAACTAGCTGTGTTCAAGTCCCATCTCCTGAAGGGTTGGCTTCTTAGTCAACACACACACACACACACACACACGCCTTTGGAATCTGAGGAAAGTATATTTAGTACATGGATTTAAATTTTTTCTTTTGAAATAGACTATTTTTTAGAGAAGTTTCAGGCTCGCGGCAACATTGAGCAGAAGGTATGAAGAATCCTCATCTATCCCTGCCCCCACACTTGCACGGCCTCCCCAATATCAACCTCCCCACAGAGTGATACATTGTTGTAACTGATGAACCTACACTCACACATCATCATCCCTCCCAAATCCACAGTTTACATTCGGGCTCACTCTTGGTGGTGTGCATTCTGTGGATTTGGACAAATGAGTAAGGGCATGTATCCACCCCTGTATTAGTATAGTATCATACAGAGTGGTTTCTATACCCTAAAAATCCCCTGGGGCTCAATCCCCCTTTAACATTACACAGTCCTCAGTAAAGAAAATTGTGTATATGTCTACAGACACACATATATCTTGATCTTCTGAAGTGGTGACTCCAAATAGGTTGGACAGTAAAGGAGAAACAGAGCAGCAGCCTACTGAGAAATGGCTTCTCGTACTTCCAGGGGTTAGAAGTGAGCCGTGCCCGGGAAGAGGCAGTGGTAAGAAACAGCTTTCAGAGGCACAGCTCAGGGGGGTTTCTCGATCTGAAACCCGTGCTTGCCCACAACAAGCCGGAGAGGAAAAATCTCAGCAAGATTCCCATTGTACACTCACATATCTGCATCTTCAGGACATTCTATTAGCACAGGAAGCTACTTAACTTCTTTTAAGACTGTCTTCTCCAAAAGCCATCTAGGGTATGTACTGATGTCTGTGATCCCCCATGGAAGGACAGCTGCACCGCCCACTGCGGGGTTTGAGTTTAACACTAGGCTGGCATCAGCAAGAGGATACTCTTGGAGATGGGCGTGATCCCCGGACACGAGGTAATCTGGACATGAGAGGGACTGGACGTTCTGCTCCAGTATTTCCACCCCAGGCCGTACCAGCTGTAGAAGGACAGGGGCTGAGGGACGAGGAGAGTCGGGGAGTAACTGTTAAGGGTGAACTGACCGGTCTTGGTCACTACTTTCTCTAAGGACGAGGAAGCAGGAAGGAGGACTCCCATAATCATAAAACTTTAGAGCAGGGAATGACATTAAGATCACCTAGTTTGGTGATTTTTCAAACTTGCATTTCTCCGTAGGACCTCACACCTCGAAGTTTCCAGGAGAAAGGGCAGAACAGGAGAAAGTAGAGTTTCACCAAACAGTGAAGAAAGGAGGAGGGTGAGGGAGAAATTCTTGTCCTTCATGCTGTAAAATTTGGGCTGGGAACTTTTAGGGCGTTTTTCACAATTCAAGTATCATTTTCTCCCACCCTCAAAATATCCCAGGACAAGGAAGTTTCAGAGGTAGGAAGATTTCACATGAATAATTTTAGTCCTTGACTTGGACTCATAATTTGTTGGTTACAAGCTACATCCTAGAGTTGACTATTTGAGACCAATTCTTGGCTCTATTGAGCCCCTTTGTGCGTTAACATCCAACAAATTGCTTAACTTCTCTGTACAGACTTCAGTTTCCCATCTCTAAAACTGGAATCTTAATAGAGTAGTCTCCATTCCCCTGGGTTATTGTGAACATGAAATGAGCTATTCGATTAAAAAAAAAAAAAAAAAAAAAAAAAATGCTGGGCACACTTAATATAAGGTAAGCAGCAAATTTAGCTCATTATTTAATTAGTGTTCACTCATTATTTAAGATGGTTGCTATACTTAGCAAGATACTATTTAAGCCTTCAAATAATAGTTGCCTTCATTTACTATACACATATTTTATTCTAAGAATTTTACTTATGTGACGTCTTGCGGTGATTTAAAATGGTCCACAAATGCTGAGACACGCCCTCAAGAAGCAGTGCTCAGCTCCCCTTCCCCTGAGTGACAGCTGGGCTGCCTGTCTTGCTTCAAACAAGTGGAATGAGTGGAAGTGCTGAGGGCCTATGTTTGAGACAGGTCACCCTGTTCTCTCTCGATCCCTCTCCCCATTTTGTGAGGACCACGCATTAGTCTCATAAAGACGTCCTTGTAGAAGGCCCTGAGGCCTCCTGCCTGCATCAAGCGCCAGCTTGGCGGTGAGAGAGCCAACACAGAAGTGGGTCCTCCAGCCCCGGTCCAGCCGTCAGATGACCTCAGCCCTGGCCCACATCTTGACCGCAACCTCTTGAAAGACCCTAAACCAGAACCACCCAGCTACGTAGCTCTCAGATGCCCTGAACCACAGAAACTGTGTAAGTTGATAAATATTTCTTATTTTAAGCCATTAAGTTTGGGGTTCTTTCATTAGACAGACAGATAACTTACCCTCATTAAAGCCCCTGAGAGGACTAGATTGTGATCCATTTTATGGATGAGAATATCAAGGCCTGAGAAGTTAATTACTTCACGTCAGCCCACCCAGCTGGTATGTGGTGAGAGGCAGATTTCAAACTCAGATCTATAGGCTTCCAGGGTCCACCGCTGTGCCACCGAAGGCAGAGTCAGCAATGCATACAGCACCTCTCAAGTAGCACCTCTCAGGTAGCACCTCTCAGGTGCACCCTAAGGAACCATGGCCTCCAGGATGCTTTATGGTTAGGTGTGCTTTCCTCCTGAGACCACCCACGAGATGAGAACAAAGAACCCCCAAGGGTCCATGGAAGGGTTGTGTTAGGAAGACAGAGACCACCTCAACAATAATACGCTGCATCACTTAAGAGAGATACCACCCCATTAGCATTTCAAAGGGTGGGGCAAAAATCAGCTTACAATTCACATTTCCATCCATAAAACCAGACTTCACAGAAATACCTTTCACATGTCAAAGCTTTCTCTAACAGTTACCATGGGCTGGGAAAAGCGAGCTGAAAGCAAAACCCGGGCCTGCACTAGGCTAACGGCTGCCTTATCTCGCCAGGCACATCGTGGGTGCATGGCGCTCCGTCTCTCCCTGGTTCGATCTGAATCATCTCCTCTGTCCCATTTTTCTTTCACTTCTTTGAGTTTGGCAGACATGAGGATTGAGCCCTAGATCATGCCTTCAGGTTTATGAGGACAGTAATCTGTCATCAGCCCGTGCAGTGCCTTTTATCAGACCCCGACTGCATGAATTCCCCTGACTCTCACTTTCTGACAAGTGATGGACCTTTCTCATCTCTAACCGCAAAGGCTCGGCTCCATCCTTTTCTTTTGCGACAACACAATACATTGTGGTGGGGTTTTTTTGTTTTGTTTTTTTCTAAGAAAGCACAGAGCTTCCTACAGAGAAAAGGCCGCGGAGGTTGTATTCGTATCACTCACCCGACCTCCAAGAAGAGAGGCACAGGAGATGCTCCTTGGGGACCACACCTGATGTCCACGTATCCAGCCTCTGGTTTTGACTTGGGTTGGCCGCTCTCCAAAACTGCCTGTGGCAGAAACATGGTACGTGGAGGATTAGAAAGGCAGCATGGCGTGGGGTTTAAGCACGTGGCCTTCGGAGCCAGAATGCCTGGGCATTTTTAAAGCACTTGCAAGAGCCCTGGCCAGTTTGGCTCAGCGGTTAGAGCATCCGCCTGCGGTCCGGAGAGACCCGGGTTCGGTTCCCGCTAAGGGCATGTACCTCGGTTGCAGTTTGTCCCCGGCCCTGGTTGGTCGTGTGGGTGGCAGCCACTCGATGTGTCCCTTTCACATCGATGTTTCCCTCTCTCTCTCTTCCTCTCTCTCCCTCCCACTCTGTCTGTACAAAAAAAAATGGAAAAATGTCCTCGGGTGAGGATAAAAAAAATAAATAAAAAAATAAAGCACTTGAAAGAATTTCTGGCAAACTGTAACTGCTTCATAGGTGTTTAATTCAGACAGGTAGGTTAACACACCGTCATTTCTTTAAAGACCCACCTCCACTCTAAGAGGGGGCTTTAATGACCTCATCTAAGCGTCACAAAATCAAATAGCATATTAAGGTATTAGAGTCCAAAAGGAAAAACTTGAAACTGTGTAACCCCCCCCCTTTAGAACTAGGAAGTTGATTATTTTAAGGGCAGACTGTTTTGAATATATAGACATCTGCATAAAGTCTTTCCTTGTAGTCTTCCCTCTATGTGCTCTAACTCTGATGTGCTGGAAATTGCTCTGCGGGATCGTATACATAGAATTCCATGCCCATATTTCAAGGGGCAACGTCAGGAATTTTCAAGCACAAAGCTGCCCATTCCTTATTTTCACTCTACACTTTTATTTGAGAATCTAACCCTATGTGAGTGTTGGCTCCCCTTTGTTAAATTTAGCTGTGGATTAGATGTGACTTCACTAGTGGCTGAAGTTCATATATCCCACACCTGAAATGCTGTCTTCAGCTGTGCCGTGTTTCCTGTCTTAGCCCTGCACAAACAGCCATGCCGGGGGAGGGGTGTGTGTGTCCCCAGGTCTTCCTTTCCCAGCACTGGTTGAAGACTGAACCATGGACTCAGCAATAGGTCTTTGGGAATGATCACTTCCACAAAGGTTCTGGACACTGTAAGCACCTCACCTATGTTTTCGCATTGACTGTCCCCAGCGTGGCTCATGCTGCAGTCTTGGGAGCCAGCCTGATGACCCCTCCCATGTTTCAGAAAGTGAAAATTCATTGCGATGACTTTTAGGTGTGAGAACAGTGCTTTAGCAACTGCACTGATCCGTAAGGCCAGTGGGACCTGGACTCCTCAGAATTATGTCCTTAGTACTGAGTGAAAGGGTTAAAGTTTACTCTACTCCTGGCACCTGCCCCCCCGTGAGTAATTCCCTTCTCGTGGCTTACTCCAACCCTGCCTACTCAGAAACACACACACGATTGGGGCTGGCCCTACTCACTGGTTCTCCAGAGTGATGGCTAAATTCCCCTTTTTGCAAAGCCTAGCTTCTACACCGTATCTCAGAAACAGAGCGGGCTCAGTCCCAGACCACCATAACGAAGCGAGTGCCGCAATCAAGTGAGTTATCATCTCTTTTCTGGTGGGGAGTCTTGGCTTGAGTTTGTAAAAAAAAAACAAACAAAAAAAAAAAACAAAAAGCACCTGTGAAGTACAATGAAGTGCACTGTTGAGCTGCAAGGACTGTGCAGACTTCCCTGGTGCGTGATGCAGTGGCATCTAATTAAATCACCTGGATCAAGACAGACGATTCAGTTCTTTCCTGACAAATGCAATGAACCCTTTTTGTGAGCCAACCATGGCTGGAGCTCCATCTGTAGTAAGGCCACTTAACTTCTCACATGTTAGCTCCAAGTTTTCATTGATAAAACAGGTCTCTCAAACAAGTCCTCACCTCCTGTAGTGCCATGCGTGGCTGCCAGTGACAGCAGTTCCTCTCGCGTGTCAAACTGCAGTTACCCCACGAAGGAAATCGGCCAGTTGGGCAGTATTTGTTATGTCCGTTGTCTCCTCACAAGCCAGAGAGGAAAACTGGGACTCTGCAGGATCCTTCGGGGTGTTTTTGATATCTTGTGCTAAGTCAGTAATCCAACCTGAGACCGTTCTCCAAGAAAAACCCTCTGCAACAATTTGCCTTGTCTGGTGCTAACAACTCCGCAGCAGCCCCCTCGCACACCTTCACCAGCTCTCCCTCTACAAGAGGCCTCAGCTTCTTTGGGATTAGCTCGCTCACTACGCAACTCATCTGAACAACGTTGTCTCTGTCACAATGAGGCGTTGTGATTCCAAACTCAGCTGAAGACCATTGAGTTTATCCACACATTTGGCCTCCCAATTCACTGAGTTGAGCATGTTTTGAGCTGTAATGATGCTCCAGATTGGCTTTCGTCATTACTGCTAAGGCATCCCACCAACTAGGTATAGAAGTTTGCCTTTGACTTCAAGAAAAAAATAATCATTTGTCCATTGCTCTTGGAAAGATTGACACTCTGCATCAATTTTGCTTTTCTTTGTAGTCACCATTTGTAGGATGTCAGTCACATCACTTAAATTTCAATAACTATCCAGTGTGTGTGTCTCCGGTGATGTGATTATTTTGCTTTGATCGCCGTTCTAATCCTGCATCTTGGATTTGGAACATATCCAACATTCGTATCATTGACTCCACTCTTGAGGTCTTTTCTGTGTACTGTAATTTCATTTACCTTCATCTGAGATTCAGTTTTTGCGCAGATTGTTGATTGTGGACATATGAATAAAGGTTGGATTAGGGTTATTGTGTGTCGACAGAGTTGACAACACTGTCATCAATCATCAGAGGCAAGATCTCAACGTTGTGATGAATCATCTCATTGCATCTCATCTCATCATCATCGGATCACTGGATCGCCAGATAGGAAATATTTTCGGACTTGCAGACCAAATAACAAAATTTAGGATATTAGGTAGGTAGTTCTTTATAATTTTCATGTGTCACAAAGTATTCTTCTTCTCTTGATTTTTTTTCCCTCCAACCATTTAAAAATGTAAAAACCACACTTAGCTTATGAGCCATACAAAGATAAGCAGTGAGCAATATTTGGCCCATGGGTCACAACTCATTTATCCAATCTATTGTTGATGAACATTTGGGTTGTTTCCAGTTTGTACCTATTAATCATACAGTCAGGAATATTCCTGTATATGCCTTTGGAAAAGTATATGCATATATGTTTGATTGGAACTACTGGGTCACAAAATAAACACATATTCAGCTTAAAATGCCAAATTGTTTTCCCTAGTGATTGTATCGATTTGCATAGTACACTGGAGTCCTTACTGCTCCACAATCTTGCCAATAATTGGCATTGCCTGTCTTTTTCCTTTGCCCATTACACTGGGACTTTTTTTAAGCTTCCCAGATGATTCTAATATTTATCTAGAATTGCAAACCCCTGCTTAGCTGCTGCTTAACCTTCAGTAGGTGAAACCACATAAAACTGCTTCATTTACAGATTTTTAAAAAGTTAAATATTGGCTATTTCATATGGTTAAATAGATATTTCCTTCATATCTTATTTACATTTACACTAAAAATGAAACTCAAGCTGGAATGCATATCAGTTGGGAAAGCTCTTAAAGACTTCAGCTGAAATGAGGTTTTTAAATTAAAAATGGACTTCAGTGATTTTCACATTTTAGTATCACCCAGATCCTTAAAAGCTTGAAAGCAAACCAATGGTTTCCACCCTCGCTACAGATTACAATTGCCGGCAGATTTTTAAATCCTAAGTGTTCCTGCCCAAACCTCAACAGATCTTCATTCTGTGAGACTAAGGCGGGGCTTAGGAGTGTGTGTTTGTAAAAGGCTGATACACAAAGTTGAGAACTACTGATGTTGCTGGTTGTCCCATGACATTCTTTTCCATTCATTCAATCTAAAGAAATGGATGCTCTGGTCATTTTATATACTTGAGAGAGGAGACTGCACCTGGATTTCAGATCCTTCCAGATTTTTGGAATGCTTGGTTGCATATGTGGTTAGAAAAATTATTTTGCCCATGGCAATTGTCTCACTGAATGGCTCTCTGTTTACCAAAGCTGGAAGCCTTGGGTTTGATTTGCACACAGCTCTATGGACTCAATGTTAAAGTGTCACCAACGGCCTTTAATGCATACACAGGCTTTTTTGAAGGCTAAGACACAGCCACATTACCCAACAGCAAGACAAAGCGCATACATACTTACTGGTAAAAAAAAAAATAAAAAAATGCAGGTGTACTCTTACTGAGAAACAAAACTGTTTGTAAAAAAAAGAAAAAGAAAATTATGACCAAGACAGGAAAAGAAAATCTAAGTACTCATGATAATGGGAAGAATCAGACCTTTGTACTTCCTTAGTTATTTTTCAGTCATTTCTTTCTTTTCTTTTCTTTTTCGGTACATAATGAGGGAACAGAAATGCTGAGGGCTGGGTGGGTGTGGTACCATGTGCATTTCTGAACTGAAGGCCTTTAAAAGTCTCCCAGTAGCTTTGAGTCCTTTCCACTTCCAAAGCCATTCTTTACTCCACCAGCCATAAATGCATCTGTATTTCTACACGCAGGGGGAAAAGTTGGCGAACTTCCCTTTTATCAGGATTTGCTCACTCTGGAATTTTATTGCCCTCCACGTGACTCTTTTTCCTGTGTACTCAAAGCACTCCCAGCACCTGGAATTAGGGCACAGGTTCAGAAGTTGAAAGCACACTAATTCTGAGGCGCTTTTAATTATTAGGCCCTATCCCAGACCACCGGCAGGTCCCAGGCCGGGAACCGGAAAGCTTCCTACCTGGGAAGCCAGACAGGTTTCCCTCTCTGACATCCCCAGCTGGAATCCTGCTTCCAGGGTTTTGCTCCTAATAATCCCTTAGGGATGAAGTCTGTTTGGGAATTTTAAGCCATCCGCCACACCTGTGCTAAATGTGAGCCACCTGAACCACGTGGAGGATCAGCTTTATTACTTGCCAGGTTTCAGCCAAACCCACACATTCCGGGGCGCAGAGGAGCAAGTTTCAACAGCACCCCGTGCAACGGCTCTCTGATCCAGGCGACGAACCACAGCCCAGTGGTGGTGGCTCTGCTGTCCTCACTAAATGGGTGGCCTTGGAGGCCAGAGAACAAGCTAAAGGGATCACACCACAAACCCCGCAGCCTCCTGCGTCCCACTCTACCCCGCCAGGTGCTTACCCCGTTCTAACTGAAGGGGAGACCTCAGACACCGGTCTCTACTCTAAGTGCGGAACGAAACCCAGCTCAGGGCATCTTGGGAAATGTAGTCCCTGCCAGCTCCGGGGGGTCCCCGGGTCCCTTCATGAGACCCCGCAGGGGAATTTCTCGGCGAGGGCCACCGGAAGCCGGAGCTACAGTCCGAGTGTAGAGGGGAGGGCGCGCCCCGCGGAGGGTTCGGGGTGTTTCAGCGGGTCCGAGCGAAGGGAGGAACTACACTTCCCAGGCGGCCTAGCGCGGAGCTGGGAGCCGGCAGCCTCTCTGCGTGACCGCGGCAGGTTGGTCCTGGAGCAGATGAGCGCAGAATATTTAGGCGAAAGCGCGAGGAGGGGGGAGCGCGGGGCAGGAGGAGTATCTCGGCCAAGAAAATTATGCATGCGTTAGGGAAGCTCTGAGAGAATGGCTGTGGAAGGTAAGGGACGCTTGGGCATTTTAAGCTCCCTCTTAACCCGCGCACCCCAATACACACATCCCCGGTGAATCTTGGGGAACGAAGGGAGGAGAGGAAAGGGGGTGGGGGCGAGAGGGCCCTTTCCTCCAACCCCTCTTGGCGCTCACCTGAGCCACAGAAGGCCACTAGGCGCTTTATTCATAGTTGCTTTGGAAAGACACATAGGTGCGTAGGACTTAAGGGTAGGAGACCAGGAGTGTCCCTAAATGTGAAACGATGTGCTGGATATTGGGGAAAAGCTCAGAGACAGGCATGAGGTCTTAGCCCCGAGGTGCCCCTTTCGCTGCCCCCTCCCACTAGGGCCAGGGGTGATCAGCGGGGTGGCCACCCGCCGGGGATGCTCGCTTTGCCCCCCACACGTTGGTGAGGACCCTGGCCAGGTGCGTCATCGGGAAGCATGCACTGCGATTGGGTCGAGGGCCCTCCGTCGTGTGCGCCCGGCAGGGGTGGCAGCAGATGTACCCAGAGAGTGGAGGTGCCCCTACACCTGTCTCTGTTTATACAGCCCGCCCGGGATTCCAAAGTTTACAGAAATGAAATGGAATCAGCCAGGGATAAAAAGGACAACCAACCTATTCGATGTGGGTGCATTCATTTCTTTGACGACCACCTGCCTCTTTCCCAGTATAATTCTGGCCTTTGGCTCAGCAATCCTACCTCCTTTGAACTTCCTGGTTGACAGCAGGGACAGGCGGTTTGTGAGGGATCCCGAGTTTTCATTTCAGATTCTTAGCTCGGAACACAGGTTTTCTTGTTGAGAGTAGTTTCTGGGGAATTATATGTGGACCAGACATGGCTGTGATGTAGAATCAGAGGTCAAATTGATAAAATGAAACAATCACGGGACTAAAGGGAGCCTAGTTCACCTATAGAATTATGGTTCCTGAGCGTGGCTCAGGTCAGAGGGGAAGGGGTAAGAAGGGGGGGGCGGGGTAGGAAAAAGAGGGCATTCTGCTGGTTGCGTAGGCTTCATGCCAAAGGGAAATGAGCATATTCCTTGTAGACTGGAGGCAAAAAAGAACCATAAGGGTTTGCTTTGCTTTCCACACCTCTCCCCGTCTCAGGTGAAAGAAACTAAGCTAATTTGACTCTGGCTGTTTATAATTACTTAACCTGAAGTAGCAACAACCCAGCCCCTGTGCTCAGTTTCCATCAATGCAGGAAATTATTGCCTTTGGGCTACCTCAGGTTCAGAGATCCCCAGCTGGTCACTTCTAGTTATCCATCTACCCATATCTAATATATTTATATATTTTGTTTTTAAAATTATATATAACATATATACCTTTGAAAAGAAAAAAACAGCCAAAGTCTTTTCTAGGTTTTCTGTACAAATGTAATATTAGGTTAGAATCTGGCTTTTTGCATGTTTAAGTTGATGATGAGTGAGACAAGAGTTCAGATTAAACAGGCAAACAAATAAAACCCCAACAAGGTAAAGTTCATCCTGAGCTTGAGGCCAAGATTGACGTATGGACACCCCTCTATTCTCACTCCTCAGATGACATTATTACTACTTCTGTTCCCCACTTCTCTGTGTCCCCAATGAGGAACACTCCAACTGCTTGCCAATCCACAGTGTACTTGAAAACAATTCTCTGCTCATTGGAAGAAGTATAAAATTAGTCGTATTTCTTGTCTGATGGTTATTATACTTATGAAAACAAGGGCTTTGGGAGGAAATATATGTGGACTGTAGATAACTTATGAGGAAAATAAATCTAGTGACTTATTTGTTTAACATGACTATCTGGTAAACAGGAGATCCTGAGTTTGAATTACAATGAGGTCTCCACTTGAAGAATGAAGGAAGTAGTTTAAACTTTGGCTGTAAAAATGCTTTCTCTTTCTGGTTTATGCAAAGGCAGTTTTTTGTTTTGTTTTTTTTTTTTTCTTCGTGCCTGGACTGGGCCCTTCCTGGCTACTCTCATTTGTTCTTTCGAGGCTCAGGGAAAATTTCACTTCCTCCGGGAACCTGTCCCAGCCCTCCTTTTTGTCTGCCTTGCCAGCCCTCTGTCCTGTCTATGGGGGCGGCACCTTCTGCACTATGCAGCCCTACCTGGCTCCTGTGCTTACATCTGGCTTAAGTCTTATCATACTTGATCTCTCTTATCAGAGCATGAGACTGGAACCCTTTACTTCCAGCACAGTACCTGACCATAATAGGTACTCAGTAAATGCTCTTGGAATGCATGGGGAATAAATTCACGGAGCTTTTGCAACTGACTCCATAGGGCATGGGACTTTCTAAGGAGTCCAGAGATTAGAAGGTAGGGGGCAGTTCTCAAGGATGTGCCCCGCTCTTCAGTCTTTTGTCTTGATACTCAAAAAATCTTTTAGACCAGAGTTCTCATCTTAGGGGGCGTTGCCCTCCTAAGGCTTGTGTGGGACAAAGGGTGTGAGGATCAAATAAAGGAAAAGGCTTCTTCTATAAGGGTGCCTGCAGCACAGGTCCTCAGTATATGTTGTCTGTATTCCCTCCCATGCTTTGTTTAAAAAAATCAAAACCTACTTGGCACATGTTGTACATCCTAAGTTTTCACTGTTCACACTAGTCTCTAATTGGTAACAAATTAGAAGGTTTTTGTGATGGTGTAACCCGTTTTTTAAAGTAAACGTGAACTTGCAAAAGAGTTAAAAGCTCATTCCTTTTACCGAACCCATAGCCTTGAGTCTAAGATGAAAAAGAGGTGCCCTTTGCTTATTGTTTTATGTCTGCCCTGATTTGTGTTTTCTCCTTTGAATTTAATAACAACATCCTCCTTCTGTTCTCTGGCCTGACCAATGCCCTGCACTCATGGGCAGCAGCTGGCTACCTTGGAGTTGTGCTTTCCAAGCACAGAACACGTGATGGTCTGCATTCAGATGGGGATTATACTGCATCCATTGTCTCTTAAAAACAAAAACAAAACCATTGTTATAAATTGCCCCCAAATAGCTGGAGAACTGGGACTCCTGGAGAGGAGGTAGCACGCAGAAGCCACAGGGCAGTCCACTCTCCATGGGTAGACGGTGTAGACAGTTGTGTCCACTGAGACGCTGTTAAGTCCCTGAAGTGGGTTGCAGTATTACACAAGGAGAGAGAAAAAGTGGATTCATCAGAGACTGTGTTGTATTCATTTCTTTATTCCAAGATTGGTGCCTGGCCCTTGGAGGACCCGGTAGTTGTTTCATGAACGAAGTATAAAGTGCCCCAAAGCCAGAGAAGGGTTCTCTAAGCCCCTGTCCCCGGTTTATCTCCTTGCTTCATGCAGAGCTGTGTAACTGAAGTGGAGCCGGTGAACATTGCACACAGTGTTCCTATTCCAGACCCAACAGAATAGCCCTTCTTACATGGCAGAACTGATTTCCATTATTCAGCATCCCCCCCACCCCCGCCCTGCAAAAAGTTCAGCTGGAAGGCTGTGTGCTCTAAATGACATCTGTGTCAGGGAATCTGAATTTTCCATCAGAAGTGAACAAATTGGCGTATCAAATGGTCTCTGATGAGTCATTCAGTGCTCAGGTTCTATAATTTTTCTCCTATAAAAGAGGGAAAAAATGGCCCATCACCAAAATATTGTTAGGATCAGTAATAACAGTGCTGGGGAAAGAGCAGAGGAGATACACCTGTAGAGGAGAAGTGGAGGAAAATGTCGGCTGCGGACCCTGCTTGAATTCAGAACTCAGTCACAGAGGGGGACAATGGGCGATCGAGGCCCCGTGGGTTACTTTTCCTAGCTTTGGGTCGAATGAGAAAGTGGACTGGCTAATATTGCACCCCACCAGGGAAACACCCTCCTAGATGTGCCTGATGGTGACACACAGCCAGATGACAGAAGGGGCTCCCACAGGGGGACCTCAAGGACGGAGGGGGACCCAAGCCACCTGTGCTTTGCTCCTCTTCACAGACTTGCGTGTAAATCATTGTCTTCTCCTCTTTAGAGAAAAGCCCATGGGGGAGTGGAGAGAGACCAGAGTGTCATTCTCCTGATGTCCCCTCGTAGGACACAGGAAGCAAGGGAAGCCGGCTGTCTCAGTGGTAGCACACCTGCGTTTTCTAACTGCATTTCCCTGATGACATTCATAGGCACCTCTTCTGCTTGATGGTGCTTTCTGAAGGCAGGTACTGGCCTATGGTAGCCTCTGCAGAAAGCTAGCTGAATGAATGAATGAATGAATGAATGGAATTATGGGTGCTTCTGATTTCCACATAGCCCCCTTTCACTCCTAAGGAAAACTCCCAACGGTGTTCATCTGCAGAGTAGACATAAAAACAGCGGTCCTGTGGACAAGTCTCCCTGACAGGTTCCATCTGTGCAGTGTCACGGAGCTATTGTTCAACTAACTGCTACCCACTTCGCTATCACCAAGCGTCCTTTTTTTTTTTTTTTTGTCTCACCTAGTTTTTATTTTGTTCCCTAGCCCATGTGATCTGACCCTCCTGCACCAGCAGCTTCTATTAGTCACTCTTTTAGGACATGAGAGTGGTGACTAGAAGCCCTTCGCTGACAATCCCTGTGAAGTGACTGAGCAGTGGGGCCCCAAACCTGCCGTGGGGCTGGTTCCTGCCACTCCCTCGCTTCCTCCGACCTCCCAGACCTCCCAGCCGGTCCAGACAGGGCTGCAGCCTAACCCTGCTGTTGCATCGCCTGGCCCAACCCTTACTAACTCCTTTGAGCCCACCCTTCTTTCTCATCCCTCTTGCCTTACTCATAGGCCAGAAGGAACAGGGCCGGTGCTCACAGGGGAGATGTGGGACCTTTGGCGGTGTAGCTGCGGTCCGGAACGCTGAGTCACAGCGGGTGCTGTGGGGACCTGTTACAGGAGGGGCAGCAGGGATCTGAAGCTGGTACTTGAGCTCAAGGGAATGTCAGATGCGCATTTAATTAATTAGGAGGGGGTGGGAATTGCAAACTCTCTTCCAGGGGCATTTAGGCAAGTTTGCATTTTCAGTAGATGAGCAATAAGAGTGCTGCCAGTGTGCAAGAAACTCTAGTAGTTGGGACAAATCTATTAGGAGAGCTTAGCCCACTCTGCTCCCTCCCCCCTTTGGTGAAGGGAACAGAGAAGCAGATTAGGCATAATGATATAAGTGCTAAATAAAAGTCCAAGCGATATAGCGTGGGAGGTCTGAGAACAAATGGAGCATTGAGTTCTGGGCATTGCGTTCTGGGCTGGATGAGGAAAGCCTACCCAAGGAGTAGTGTTTGAGTGAGCTTTTAGTAGGATGCTGATGGATGGGGAATGGGGAGAGGGCATCACAGAGTGGTGTATATAGAATATGTTCTACCAAACGGATGTTTCCCCCACATCAGGTGTTACGGTTGTTGAGTCCGTTATGGGCAGCGAAGTGAATGAGGACCCTCCTAAGTCATGTCTGGGGCATTCCTTTTCCTACAGGCTCTGTTATCTGCTCGGCCAGACCCCCAGCCTCCTCACAGCCCAGCTGGGTCTTGCATGTGGTCCCCTGGCAAGCATGCAGGCCGGGAAGCCTCTCTCCTGTAAATCAGGCGGTTCCTCCCGTTTTCTCTAGTGGGATGCAACAGCTCTACCAGGGCTGAGCTGGCTCATGAGAGCACACTTGGCTATATTTAGTCCGATTTTTCTAAAGTGTGGGTGCAAGTAGCTGCTTGTACAGCTCCATTCCCAGAGTGAAGAGCAGGAAGGGACAGCAGCTGTCGGGTAACAGGGGCGGCCACCTCACTGCCCCAGCAGCCCTCTTCCAAGGGCACTGGGGCTGAGAGGAACCAGCTGGCAAGTTCAGTTTCTTTGCTGCCCCTGCGGCTGCGGAAGGTGTTTGCTGGTGTCCTGCCCAGCACATCCCAGGTCTGCAGTGATTTCACAGATGTTAGTGGACTGCCGTGGGGTATGAACCTCAGAGCTGCAGCTGACATGGAGAGCTGGGGTGCAAAATGGGCTCAGGACGGCTCACGTTGCACTGTTTGGGAGGGTGGGAGTGGGGGTGTGTACTGCTCACAGTGCTGTCTCTTTGTACAGGCTCTACCCAGACTGGGTGTGAACCCCAGCTCTGCTGATGACCTACTGTGTGGGCCTGGGCAAGTCACTGAATAGCTCAGAGACGCCGTTATGCATTTATAAAATGGGAATGTTAATAGTAATATTCATAAAGAAGTTGAGAGGGTTATATTACTGTCAATAGAACTCTTAGGACCGTTCTGGTAGTTGCTCAATAAACATTCAGTAAATGTTAGACAAGATGATGGTGATGATGCTTTCTGTCTCTCCTTGTCTTCCTGCCACACTTAAAGTATCCAAGTCATTTTTATGGCCCCCTAGTGATATAGTGTCTGATATAATAGAAGATGCTCAATGAAGGAATATAGATTCTCACAGTTGGGATAAAACCACTTAAATTGGTAAAATATAAGGCATCCTCATATTTATTTTTATTTTTTATATTATTTTTTAAAATCCTTACCCAATGAGCCCTGGCTGGTTTGGCTCAGCGGTTGGAGCGTCGGCCTGCGGTACAGAGAGACCCGGGTTCAGTTCCCACTAAGGGCATGTGCCTCGGTTGCAGTTTGTCCCCGGCCCTGGTTGGTGGTGCGGGTGGCAGCCACTCGATGTGTCCCTTTCACATTGATGTTTTTCTCTCTCTCTCTCTTCCTCTCTCTCCTTCCCGCTCTATCTGAACAAAAAATGGAAAAATGTCCTCGGGTGAGGATAAGAAAAAAAAAAAAAATCCTTACCCAATGATACTTTTCCACTTGATTTTCAGATGGAGTGGGAGGAAGGGAGAGAGAGAGAGGGAGAGAAAGAGAGAAACAACAATGTGAGCGAGACACAATAATTCATTGGTTGCCTCCTGCATGACCCCAACCAGTTCCAGGGATAAGACCACCCTTGATCCCCAGGACCAAGGATCAAACGTGCCTTTGACTGGAATCGAACCCACAACCCTTTGGTCTGCAGGCCAACGCTCTAACCACTGAGCAAAGCAGGCCAGGGCAAGGCATCCTCACTTTAAATGTATTATTTGATTTACTAATTATCTGATTCCTGCAGTTATAAGGTAATAAAGGGAAGTAAAAGTGATTATGAGTATATTCATGAAAGACTCATCATTTAAATAATTTTTACCCTCCAAAAATTTACCTGCCACATAACACCCACAGTTTTATAGGCTGGGCTCTCTATGATGGTCTGATAATCACCCAACCATACAATACAGTATGTATATAAATTGGTTGCATAGAGAAAATTAAGATCTTTCAAAAGAGGTAAAATTTCATGGACTCTATGAAAGTGACATTAGAAAACCGATAGAATCATACAGCTGTGACTCAGTTAAGATCTGGCTGAGTTAGGCCAGAAAACTATTAAAGAGGAGAAAATGGACATAAGATGCTGACTTGATAAACACCAAAATAATTAAAGACCATCTGAGGATTAAAAGAAGTCTTTGGTGAAAAGTGATACCCTGAAACATTTGGGGCGGGGATTATTTTTATAAATGGGCTATGAAAAGTCAAGCATGAAATGACCAGTATTTTGTCCTGCTTACATAAATCTTGTTGCAGATGTTATATAATTAATAAAAAATAAATTTTTGTTAAGAATGAACAATTTTACAGTTATCTAAGTTGAGTCAAAGAGGAGATAATATAAATACAGTTTTTCTTTTCAAGATAAAGTATCATTCAATCTATTTTACTATTAATTTAGAAACTGGAGTCCCTATTTCAAATATTTTCTCTATTCTGTATTAGTATTTTTTAAAAATTTTAATTTTGGTATTTGTATAATTTACATACCTTAAAATTCACCATTTGTAGTTGCATTTTGACAAACATATACAATGTATTCAGTCTTGTAACCACCATCGCAATCAAGTTCAATTCCTAAAGCCCAAGAAGTTTCCTTGTGCCCTTCACTATACCCAGTCCCTGGCAACCACTGCTTGGAATTCTGTGCCTGTACATTTGCCTTTTCCAGAATGTCACATAAATGATTATCATATACTCTGTTACCATTTGGGTCTAGCTTCTTTCACTTAGTGTAATGCATTTAAGATTCATCCACATCTTTGCAGGCATCAGGAGCTGAGTCCTCTTAATTACTGAGTTTTAGTGAATTGAGTGGATTTACCACAGTTTATCCATTCACCATTTGGATTGCTTCCAGTTCTCGGTAATAGGAAATAACCCATTATAAACAGTTGCATACAGGTTTGGGTGTGAAGATAAGCTTATTTCTCTTGTATAAATAGCTAGGAGTGGGATTTTTGAGTCATAGTGTGTGTGTTTAACTTTTTAAGAAATGGCCGGTCAGTCTCCCAGAATTACTGGGCCTCACATGTTTTTCCTCAGTTTGGAGTTTTTTTCTCCGTATTAATCATCAGCTGATAACAAGGGCCCCACGAGATTGGGAGGATGCCGTTAGTGGGGCCTGTGCAGGCAGGTGGGTGGGAGGACACCCTTTCCAGAAGTGGCTTCCTTGAGCTCAGTACAGGAGAGCGGCAGAGCAGTATAGCAAGCACGACCCTGGTGTTCAGGCTTCGATGTCAGCCTTGAAATGCCCCTGGTTTTGCACCCAGAAGAAAGCTGTTACAATCCTTTCTGGAATGAAAAACACCAGAATCTGTCATCACGACTGGTATTGATTTTATGATGGTGGTGGAAAAACAGATAAGGAGAGCAGCCCAGATGAAGGAGGGCTTCCCTTTGGAGAAAATGAAGCAAAGCCCGGACGATGTGGTTCAGTGATTGAGCATCGACCCATGCACCAAGAAGTCGCTGGTTTGATTCCCGGTCAGGGCACATGCCCATACTGTGGGCCAAATCTCCAGTGGGGGGCATGCAGGAGGTGGCTGATCGATGTTCTCTCTCATCAATGTTTCTATCTCTCTCTCTCCCTTTACCTTCCCTACTCTCTAACATCAGTAAAGAAAAATAATTTTTTTTGAAAAAGAAAATGAGGCAAGGACATGAAGACAGGATAGGGAAAACCGTGTCTGAGAGGTCACAAGGTGAGTTAGAGTATAGGAAAGAATCTTACCTGTTCTTGAAAAGAATTGGTCTTGCCTGCCCAGGGGAGTCATGGACTTCATTTTGCAAGGCCTAAGAAAAGGCAAGTTGACTTTGTTTCCAGTGTGATTTAAATTTGGAAGATGGCAGGGGTGGCAGGGGTCAGATTTGTTTGCTGCCCTATGTGATTCTAATTTGGGGTTTGTTTCATTTGCTGTCCTTGTAAACTGTGGGAGAAGTGCTTGGTTCCCTGGCAAGATCCCACTTTAACCACAAACTGGGTCTGGGGCCTGGCAACAGATCCTGCAGTTGCTTCCAGATGCAGAGGACAGACTTGGAGGCTAATTCGGGTGCAGACACACTAGGATTCCCTGGATTTCCCCCGGTCTGTGGAACCAGTGGAGGGAATATTGGAATTTGGAATTGTTACAGAATTCCTCGACGCAGGGTTGCCTTAATTGTAAAAAGGGATTTCAAGGTTTTGTTGCCTTTATTTATTTTTATTTTTGGAGAAGGTGCCTGTGCATTAATTACATGGAAGTGAAAATATGTTATCAGCAAGGCATCAGTAGGTAGTACTTTACAATTGATTATGGGTGGAGTCTCTTATTGCCCCCTGGATGACCAGTGGTTTGTAGGTGGAGGAGAGAGCAACTAGGAGCCAGGAAGTGGACATGCAGCGCCGAGCCTTGCTGAGTCATGGCTGAGTCATCGCCTGTCTTCCCTTCCCTCTCCGAGAGGAGCACTGAATCTGTGTCCGGACTTTCAGACGCACGAACTCTAGCTTCCTGTTTCTTTTCTGCTCTCTGGCAAAATGTAGCTTTTTACATTGTTTGTCCAATGAACATTGCCGCCTAGATAAACTGTAGGGTTGCATTCGGTGCTAAAGCCATCTAGGAAACTTGGGTGGGTCTAGCGTTTACTTCCTATAGCTTAGAAGTAGGATGGTCTTCGTTTTACGTTCACAAAGATTTATTGAGAAGCTGATGTGTGCCAGGCTCTAGCGGAGTTTGATTCATAGTCCTATCATCGGGTGGGTCAGCTTAGGCCAAGCAGGTGCAGAGGTAGATTTGCCTAGGTCGTATTTCCTTAATGACGAGAGAATCCTGGAGCCCATGATAACTTGTGCGTTCCTGCTCCCTCCCCTTGGATGGTGTGTGTGTGTGTGTGTGTGTGTGTGAATCACAAACATGTACCTTTAGTCATTCTCTACCCCATCCCCCAAGGGTTACCACAAAACTTTAATTTATAAAAAACACAATATCTGTGAGGCACAATAAAACAAAGTACAATGAAATGAGGTATGCTTGTATCTCTCTTATCTCTGACCTTAGTCATTCTTTAAAAAAAATTTTTTTTCCTTTATTGATTTTACAGAGAGAGGAAGTGAGAGGGGGAGAGAGATAGAAACATCAATGAGAGAGAACATTGACTGGCCGCCTTCTGCATGCCTCCCACTGGGGATCAGACCCACAACCTGGGCATGTGTCCTGATGGGGAATCGAACCGGCGACCTCTTGGTGCATGGGTCGATGCTCAACCACTGAGCCACACCGGCCGGACTGACCTCAGTCATTCTTAATAAACATATTTGGGAAACACTGACATCGAGTCAGGACTCCTAATCTAAGATCAAGAGGAGACTGAAGGTTTGGTGGGATCCTCGACCCCCTTACAACTGTGTGCATCACTTGTCTATGGCCATTATGTGTATGTTTCATGAAGGAAAGGCCTGGAGCAGTCGTTCTATTTCCACAGGGGCCAAGGATGAGTTATACGAATCCCATGGGAATACGCATTTGCCTTCATCATCGGATATATCGCTGGTGCCTGCAGTCCTCTCTAAAACATTGAAAGCACCGTATTTGTTGGATAAACAAGAGAACTAACGTTATTTTGTGCCTACGCTTAGCCAGCCTCTTGATGTCCACTCTCTTAATGTTCGCTAGTTTTCATAAGGCAGTGGGTCGGTGGCTGTACCCTGTAATCACTGAAGGACCGCAGGTCCAGAGAAGATAGACATCTCCCCAGGGCCACACAGCTCCTTCGTGGTGCAGCTGCGCTCTGTCGCCAACCTGGCCGCGTTCCCGTTCCTTGCCTTGTCACGGCCAGGTGTTGCTTTCTGGTTTGGGTTTTGTTCCAGTTTGGTAGTTTGGTTCTGGTTTGCTCTGCCTTTTGGAAACTGGTAATTTAAGAAGAAAAATTATAATAAAACATTGCTCTTCAATAGGGACAATTCTTTTAGGTTTTGGGATCAAATTTTTCATAAGGTGTTTGTCTCAATGTTGGCTCTTGACAGTTTTGCTTCTCTTTACCAGGAGCTCCAGGTCTCTGGGTTTTGTCATTGCTGTTGTGTATCGTGCTGCCTTCCAAGTTCACCTGTGTGTCCAGCACACGTGACATGGGTTTCTATTTATTTGGTGATGAGTTTTCATGGTGCACTTGTGATGAGGTAACCTCTGTGAACAGCACTGAGCGATGTAAAAGAATCCAAGGCTCTGAACCTTCCCCTCAAGGGACTTCCAGTTGAGTCAGATTCAAGGCTCAGGTTGTAAATGTACCCTAGTAAGTGCACCCCAGTGAAAAAGGTATGCACATGGGCAGGGTCGGCTGTCTGGGGCTCCAGCAGGGGACCAGCCAGGCCCACAGCAATGGGCCCCCCCATAGGATAAGGCAAAGGAAAAGAACCGAGAGAAGCAGATGTGAGAAACACTCCATAGGGGAAGAAACGCCGGATCCGGAGTTGTTCAGTTACAGGGTGTGGCAGTCACAGGACTGCTCCCAGCCCTGCGGGAGTTCTCCGTGGCCAAGACAATCACGTGCAAACTCCTTCGCTGCCAGGGCCCTTCCCAGAACCTCACTGCCTTCCTGCTCCAGGCTGATTTCCCACCCCTTTATCTTAGGAGTCTTCCCTGATTCCTAGGGCGCCCACGATCAGCTGTGTTCTGGGCTCTCGTTGTACCTTGACCCCTTTCGGTCTGCACGCTCTTCGTCCCACCCGGACGGCCTGTCCACAGGCTCGCGGGCTGTGGTTTCTGCACGCGTCTAAGGCAAGGGGGTGGTTGGGCAGGAGAGAGCGCCCTGTGAGAAGAGTGTGCTCCCAGGCAGCGGAGCGCTTCCGGGGCAGGGGGAGCCGAGGCAGGTCGCAGGGCACCATCGCAGAGCAACATGTGTCGGCATCCCTGGTGTTCAATCAGCCAGCAAGGCCCGTGGCCTTGGCGAGCAGGAAGGGCATTCTGATGACAGGGGGAACATCACAGGGCAAAGATAAATGGCAATGAGGAAGCTACTCTTGAGGTAATTGTGTAGACACAGAAAGAAGGAACTACACTGACGTGGAAAGAGGGGAGAAATCGTTGTAGGAAGCGAGGTGGCAAGGTTGACGGATTTATACCTGATGACAAGTTGGAAGAAGGGCGACAGAAGGCCTTGCCTGGATGGGAAACATGTTCAAAGCAGCTTTTTTTTTTTTAAGCTAGGATATAGTCGGGAGTGTTTATAGACTGTGTGAGTTGACCCGGTAGACGGGGAGATTTTGAAGATCCAGAGAACAGTAGGGGTGACTGAGAGCAGGGCCATCGCATGGAGTGTATTATCTTTGGAAGAAGGTGTTGTCCTTTTGGAAGGGGTGGGTGGTGCAGACAAGGAGTGTTGTTACCTGTAAAACAAATACATAACTAAGAAGGATTAATACCTGCACTGCGGAATGGGCGCTCATCTTACTGCTTATCACCTATTAACGCATCACTCTTCACATCAACCCTGGAGGTCGGCACTGTCCTCATCCCTTATAAATTACAACAGGGGCACAGCGAGGTCAGTAGCGTGGCGGTGGCCACTCAGCGAGTAAGTGGCAGAGCTGGAATTTGATAAAAATAAAAGACGTCCCTTCAATTTCCTAGTCTGGGCATTTTGGAGAATACTGGATTAAGACATCTTCAGAATTTTGTTTAATAATTAGACTATTGAAAGATGATCTGCTTATACACTGTTCTATCATTTATAGCTCAACATTTTTTTTTTTTTCTTAAGGATGACCAATAGGAACACATGGGTCACTGGCAATTTCTTGTGCATTCATTTATTTTGTAATAACCGAGCCAAGGTAAGACAGGGATGAAATAGGACTTACAATTTTCAATGTTCGGGTGGGGGGTATCATTTTCAGAACATGGGTCATTTTCTGGAGAGGTTAGGCCTTGGTGGGTGCTTGTGTGTGGATCGGGGGTTGCACAGGCCAACCAGTGGGTACCACAAGGGAACTCTGACCCTACAGCCTGGGTTGGAGGTTTCAGGAAGCCAACAGCAAATAGGGGTGATGTCAGAAAGGGAAGGTGAAAAAGATGCTGGAAATAAACTTGGCCAACGTGACCGTTTTGCCAGGACAAGACACACTCCCATTCTCTTCTCCTGTGTCCTGCCCCCTTCCTGCTTTTAAAGGCCTTCAGAATTAGGTTTCTAGGATGCTGAGGCCATTGTCCCTGATTCTGATGGCAATGGAGGGTGACGTCCCTGGCTGACGCATGGTCTGTTGCTCGCTAAGTGCCTCTCTACCACCCCATGCAGCTCTGCCTCCCTCTGACCTGCTTTGCTTGGCCAGGGTTTCTTAATTGAAACTTGGTCGCTGGTAGCTTTGCACCTGCGTGTTTGCTGGGCCCACCCCAAGGTCCTCATCACCGAAATCATACCGCCCTGGCTTTACACAGCACCGTGCTTGCCGAAGTACAGTTTCCGTCGGAGCCCCGGCTGATCCGTGGGCAGCTGGAAGGGGCTCATGCTCCCGTTTCATAACTAGGGATGTGCAGGCTCCTTCACCCAAGGTCGCGGAACTCAGTAGTGGCCGAGCTTAGATTGAGAACTTGGTGCCTTGAGTCTTTTTATTACAGCTTCTCCTATGGCTGCTGTGATGGGCGAGGCTGGCGCCGTGCCTGCTTGGAAGGGTTTGCAAATGGAATGTTCTAAACGGGATCAAGAATTTTTCTTAACTCGTGGATGGAGGCAGCCAGAGGGGGCCTGTGGCATGTAGTTCTCCGGTGATGCCTAGTCCTCGGCACAAGTAATAAGAGATTAAGTTTCCTTCTTTTCTTTTCCCAGAATTTTCCTGATTCTCCATAACTGTATCTTCCAGGTAGCTATGTTAAAGTATATTTTACAGCATATTTTTTTTTCTTGGTATGAGAATTCTTATATTCACCATAGAAAGAAAACAAATCATGGCACAAATAAGACACTAAGAACAATAGCTAACGTTTATGAAGCACTGACTACTAGCAGCCAGTGTGCCCTGGGACCGCTACACTGCTCGTTGATAGCGAAGAGCGTTCCAATGGGCTGGGGTTCAGGCACACGGGTGATGGTTTATTTTGGATATTCTATCTGTTTACAATAATCCCATGAAATGGTTATTACTATTATCTCCATTTCCTACATGAAAAAATGAAGGCTGAAAAAGGTATATTTCCCCAAAGTCACCAGCGGGAAATGATGGAGGAAGAATTTAAACCCAAGTCCAGATGACTTCAGTGTCCACTCTGGTCCAGCCAGCAGGTCACTCTAGGGAAAGGCCATGTTTCCTTCTGGGCTTTGCAGAATGAACTCATTGTACCTGGAGTAACATAAGTCATCCTAGCAAGTTTTGATAGTTGTTGGTAAAATATTAATGCGATTTATTATCCCCGCCCCTCTCCCTTTTGCTTCTAAATGTGTGTGAGCAAAATGATCAGTCTCATGCTAAGTACAGATGCCCTTTTGATGAGGGCAGTGATGGGAGCTCTGGAAAGGTAATAAATAACTCTGTCCAAGATTCAGAAGGTAGTCTGTGAGTTCTGTTCCTATAGCTTGTTGATGGTCATTGTTGAGATCAGACCCATAGAAAACACCCTTCATGACAAAAGGCACATCTGTGAGATGGAATGAGAGGTCAGTTCAAGATGAGGACAGGATCCTGCCCTGGCCGGTTTGGCTCAGTGGTTAGGGCGTTGGCCTGAGGTCCAAAGAGACCCGGGTTTGGTTCCCGCTAAGGGCACGTACCTTAGTTGCAGTTTGTCCCCGACCCTGGTTGGTCGTGCGGGTGGCAGCCACTCGATGTGTCCCTTTCACATCGATGTTTCTCTCTCTTGCTCTTCCTCTCTCTCCCTCCCACTCTATCTGAACAAAAAATGGAAAAAATGTCCTCGGGTGAAGATAAAAAAAATAAAGATGAGAACAGGATCCAAGTTTATTGTAGAAGTCACAGTGGTAACACTGTTCTGAAGTTACGCCCAGCCACCTTTATTACAACTTACTAACCATTGCCTTTATATTCAAAGCATTATATTCTCCTAGTTGTCAGTATTTTCTTTTAACAAGGTTTTCCACCTATTCGTTTCTTCTGGAGCTTCATTTTCATCTCCTAGTCTATCTAGTCACTTCCTAATATTTCATCTATCTTTCCTTTTTCCTCTTATTCTGTGTTCAGCCATTTTTATTCTTAATGTTAAAAATCTTCGATTAAGTAAATATTATCCAGAGTCATTGCAATTTCTTATATTCAGCCACTATGTATCAGGGTCCTCTTAGTGTTAAATATTTTGAAATTAGGATTTAATTTTTCAGGTGACAAAACATAATATTGTATATACAAGTATAGACAGATAAATATTTTTACTATATACCAAGGACTGTGGGTTAACATTTTCTCTAATGCCTGCCAAAATTGTACTTATTCTCATTTTGTGTATAAGGAACAGGTTTGGGGAACTTGTCTGAGGTCACTCAGTAAAACAAGTTGGGAATGAAGCCTGTGTAGGTATGTACAGTATAGTTAAAATCATCATTATAAGAGTGTCTAAGTTCTTTGAGTAGTTGCTATATGCCAAGACGTATGATGAACACTTTATAAACTTAAAATTTAGATTTTATTTTATTTATTTCTTAAATATATATATATATAATTTTTAGAGAGAGAGGAAGGGAGAGGGAGAGAGAGAGAAACATTGATGAGAGAGACACATTGATCAGCCACCTCCTGCACGCCCCCCACTGGAGATCGAACCCACAGTCTGGGCATGTGCCCTGACCAGGAATTGACCCCAGTGACCTCTTAGTCCATGGGTCGATGTTCAACCACTGAACAACATTGGATGGGCGATTTTATTATTATTAATTGTTTTGTTGATTTTTAGAGAGAGAAAGGAACATCGCTTTGTTGTTATTCATTCATTGGTTGATTCTTGTAATGTGCCCTGACTGGAGATTGAACCCACAAACTTGGCATATCAGGATGATACTCTAACCAACTGACCTATTCAGCCAAGGCTAGATTTTATTTTTATTAGAGTTATGTGTGAACATAATCTTAAAATTAATCATGATCTTCTTTTAAAAATTGCTCAATAATATTTATTGTTCTTTGCTTTTTGCCCTATACATGTATTATTAATTTCAACCCAAAATTTCTCAATTAATTTTCTCTAAATAATTCATACATTAGGTATTCTGTGAATTTCCTCTCATTGAAGAAATTTTCCCAGAGAGTTCTGACTTGTTTCAAATAGGTCTGGTTGTTCTCTAGACTTGCTTCAGAGCTGCTGTGTTTAGATTTTTCTTTCAATTGTTCTTGGGGTACCTTTCTTGGTCTCTGAGTGTTAGGTCCCCTCTTCCAGGATCCTGAGTACTCCTATTACTTTTAACCTTGGTTCTGATGTAGCTCATATTCCAGTTACCTCTTGAGAAAAGGTACATACATATCTGAAAAGTATATAGTCTACCCTTGTATGTAATTGATATATTGATTAGATTTATTTTTTTTCTTTTTTGATTTTATTTTAATCATTCTTACTTTTTTTTTTTTAAATCCTCACCCGAGGATACTTTTTTCCATTTATCATCAGATAGAGAGGGAGGGAGAGAGAAAAATATCGATGTGAGAAAGACACATTGACTGGCTGCCTTCCACATGACCTCAACCAGGGCCAGGGACCGAACTGCAACCAAGATCCGTGCTCTTGACCGAAATCGAACCCATGACTCTTCGGTCCACAGGCCAAAGCTCTACCGCTGAGCCGAAACTGCCAGGGCTCTTTATTGATTTGAGAGAGAGGAAGGGAGAGGGAGAGAGAGAAACATCGATGAGAGAGAACACTGATTGGCTGCCTCCTGCATGCGCCCCACTGGGGATTGGGCCCAGCAAATGGACATATATCTTGACTGGAAATTGAACTGGTAACCTTTTGGTGCATGAGTCGACACTCAGTCACTGAGCCACACTGGTCAGGCTTGATTAGATTTTTAAAAGTTGGAAATTATCTTTCCTCACAATCTTGAAGCTACTATGTTCAAGTTTTCAGTCTTGTTTTTGAGAAATCTGAAGCCTTCTGGTTCTTGATCATTTGTATGAAATATACATTTAAAAAATTATTTAATCTTCTTTCTATCTTGAGTATTGAGAAATATAATGAGACTATGCTTTGGTATGAGTGTTTTTATCCATTGTATTGTGTATTTAGTGGTCTTTCAAAATGAAAGTGGTCTTTCAATATGAACATTCATTTCTGGGAATTTTTATTGAATTTTTTATGTGATTTTATCCAATCTGTTCTGTTTTTTATTTCTCTAACTGCTGTTTCTGAGATGATAAATTTCCCGAATCGGCCTTGTTTTTGAAGTCTGTGTTTCCTTATGTCTCATCTCGGTTCTTTCTGTTCGGTTTTCTGGTAGATTAATTTTGTCTTTCAAGCTTCTATGGCATTTTATAATTCCTATTATTTTTAATTTTTAAAGAGATATTTTCTATCTGAAGTTTTTATAACACCTAATCTTATTTTGTGGATGTAATCTTTCCATGTGTCATTGAGATTATTAATGCTTTTTTATTTTTTAAATAAAGTTTACTTTCCTCTCCATATTTCTTTCTTCCAAGTTACTTTTTCCCTCCAATTTGTTTATTTTGGTCTCCTTTTATGTCAGATAACCCAAAATGTTTGTATGTAATAGGCTTTCTGCCCATTTGAAAAAAAAAAAAAAGAGAAAGCTCTTTATTTACGAATGGGACCAGTTAGTCATGGTTTTCACTGTAAGATGAACTGACCAGGTATTTTTAGGATGAGAAGAAGGATCTTCTTACTCAGAATGTTTAGGGTTTTTTTTTTTGGGGGGGGGGGAACAGTTGGTTAATAACTGAGAAAAGACCCAATATTTGAACTCTAAAATCTGATTCCATAGTATATTCCCATATCCACTCATTTTATTAACTTCCAGGTAAGGTTCTAAGTTTGGGTATATTGTATTTATTATTTCTAAGAAAGTTAGCAATCTAAATGTAGATATTCTAGGAATTCTCATTTCTGAAGATGATTCTTTTAACCAGAAATTTTCCTCCACTACAGTTATAATCTTTTTGTTGTTTTTCTTCATGGATGTATTTTGGCACCTAGAAGAATACCTGGTGCATAGTAGGTGCTTGGAAAATAATTGTTGAATGAACTCATATTTTGCTCAGTGCATCAGGCATTCTGAACAATGTGTGCTAGGATGTAGAAAAACCCAAGTCCCCTAACCCCCATTGTAATGCCGCGTGTACATGCTCAGATTTGACAAAGGCAGTCAGGCAAACCAAAATAGATTCAAGCTTGAAACAGAGGGTTCCTATTTATGGAAATTCTTGGGGCAAGAGTATATTTCTTTATACGTGAGATTGGAAATCATTATTGAGGTGGCGTTAATCGCAAGTTGGCCAGAAAAGGGCAAGTGTAGAAGGGCTGGCCGGGGTAGAGACCTGGTCCTCTTAGGCACTTGCATGTACTTGTGTGTTCAGAGGTGGCTTTTTGGATCTCAGTTTAAGCATACATTCTGCTGACTGCTTCTTAGAGATGTGGCCATCTGCTCCTTTCTGCTGACGGGGTCTTTTCGAACTTCGAATGGAGAGATGTCCCCAAGGGTCACACACAGCTGCCTCTTTCCATCCCGACCAGCCTTTTCTCCTCCCCCTCTGTGTCTACCCACCATTGGAGTGGGAGTGGGCAAGAGCCTGATAACGTTGAGCTGGCCCTTTTGGGGGAGCACCTGTCAAACCCAAAGGACTCAGCTATGGGCACAGCCACTTGCTCTGTGGTATCGATAGCCTTTGACATCTGGGCTCCCATTTTCAGTGGGGTCGTGACTTCCTGCAAGGAGCAGGAAGAGAGCAAGTCCACACATGAAGGGCTCTTTCCTGGTGAGCATAAGACAACCATTTTTTTTAGATAATTTATCATCCAGAAAAACATAAACTTACAGTAGTGTCAGCCAACCATGTTGTGTTTGTCAGGAAACGAGAAAAAAAGGAACAGTGCTGAAAAATGAGATAATATTGAGGAGGGTAGGGTATCTGGAAATACTTAAAGAAGAGGCATTCACTCAACATGAAGGAAAAAGAATTTATCCAGCCACAAAGCTGTACCAGCTATTTATACCTGAAAGCATACTTTGTTGTAAACCTAAAGATCTTTAAATTTTTTTACATAATTTTCTGTTAATATTTACATAATGTATTCTGTTAATATCCTAGAGCAAGATACATTTAGAAATTCAAGACTTTCTAAAAATGCAATATATTAACATTTTTCTTTTAAATGAACCTTGTAAGATAGTAATAATTACATGCTTGTTTTATATATATATATATATATCTCCCCTCTGGAAAGGAGAAAAGAAAAAGAATTTCATGGACTCACCTTCAAAAAGCCACTATTAGTATTTGGCATATTCTAGCCTTTTTGTCTTTGTGTGGCTTTTGGTTTTGCATAACAGTCAAAGGCATTTGCTTGCCTTTTAGTAAGGTTTTTTTTTTTTTTTTGGAGGGGGCCCTTCAACTGGGGTTGACTGTGGTTACATTCTGATAATGCATGTCTGTGATTTATTCTTTTCTTGTCATGAGGCTGAATAAGCCATGATTTAGTTCTTGGCTTGAATAAATTCTCTGTATGCTTTTAACATAAAACACTGTTCAGATTAGAAAGTGAATAATCCTTAGAGCAAAGAAGTATGATGTGTGTTTCACAACCACTTAAAAAATATATCAGATCTTAAAAAAAAAAAAAAAAAATCAGTAGTGCAAAAATGGCTTGGGGGGAAATGTGTATAACAACGATAAGACTTTAAGGTTCCTGCAAGGGAGACATTGTCTCAGTGGTCCTAGGGCACATGATAGATGTTCAGGGATTAAATACACAATAACTATTATATGTAACATGGTGGTCTCAAGGCTGAGAGAGAACAATCTTTAAAAAAAAATTTTTTTTTTCTTTATTGATTTTAGAGAAAGGAAGGGAGAGGAAGAGATAGAAACATCAATGAGAGAGAACATCAATTGGCCGCCTCCTACATGCCCCCCACTGGGGATCGGGCCCACAACCTGGGCATGTGCCCTGACTGGGAATCGAACCAGCGACCTCTTGGTGCATGGGTTGATGCTCAACCACTGAGCCACACTGGCTGGGCGAGAACAGTCTTTATCTAGAGGCACAGAGGAGAGGGGTGCAGTGCAGTGGAGATGCTACTTGCCCCAGAGTGAGAAACTCTGGTTTTGTTTGTGCTGCTCACTACTCACCACCTTGGGGGCTCCTGCCCTCAATGTCATGACCAACGAAATGAGGCTGTTGAACTTTGTAACTTTAATGAGTTTTTATCTTCCTCTGATGTTCATTTAACTCGATGCATTTATGATTCTGGGACCAAACACTGAGAATATATTGATCCAACAGCAACCTTGGCTCTATTCCCTTCCTCCCTCCTCTCTAGTCAATAACCCAGTTGGACCCATTTGACTGTCTAGGTGAGGGGTTGCAACCAGCCACCTCTTTTCGTAAAGTTTTATTGGAACGTGGTTATGTTCATTAGTTTACGTAGTTTATTGCCGCTTTTGTGCTACAGTGGCAGAACTGGGTAGTTGTGATACTGTATGCTTTGCAAAACTTTAAGTATTTACCATCTGGCCCTTTATAAAAAAAAAAGTCGGTCAACCCTTGATCTAAATGATTTGGAAACTCATCTCCTCCCATCCTCACTACCTTTGTCCTGACTTAGGCCTTCATCTCTTCAACCCAGGAGCCTCAAAATTGTTTTTCTGACTCCATGTTTGAGCCTGCCAAATGAATTCTCTAGGAAAACAGTATACTTTTTAAAAAAACGTGGAAACACCAGTTTGTTTAAGACCCTTCACGGTACCTGCTGGAAGGATGAAACCACATTCCGTACCTTACACACATGGTTAGAAAACCACAGCTCTTGACTGACCCCTGGGACCCCCCTGGCCATAGAGGACCAGGCTTTTGTTTGACATGACATGTGTTGTATGGATTGCAAGCCTCCGAAAACCCAGCCTCACTCCGGCGGACTCAAGTACAGAGAGACTGTGTTCGCTCACCTCGCCCAGAAACCCGGGGTTGTTCTAGCCTTTGGAAAGGTTTGGCCCAGGTTCCGAATTCTCACCGGGACTTTTTCTGTTGGCTCCTCTCCTGCTGCGTTAGCCTGACTCACCCAGAGGCGCTCATCCTGTGAGGCCTGCCCAGCATTTCTTCCTTCATAGCTTTCTGTGTGCACACCTGGCAGGAAAGAGAATGAGTCTTTTTCAGTAATTCTCACCCAGTGAAGAAGGTCCTCTGATTGGACAGCAGAGGGCCTTGGTTTACAGGTTCTACAGAATGGGAACAGTCCTGTTCACCCAGCATGTGACCAGGGATAATGGAATGTGCTGGTTGGCGTAGGGCCAGCTCACCTACTTAAGCCCTGGATTTTGGGTAAAATCCCACCTGAGCACTAGGGCCCAGGAAGGGGGGAGGGCATTACCCTCAAGCTAATATTGTGCCGTTGTGGAAACAGGGTGAACGGAGAAGACAGGGTTGACGTAGCCGACTCCCTGAGCTGTCATGGGCGGGATGGGTAGTCGGGTGCAGGAGCAGGTGCCTTCAGTACCTGGGGAGGCCAGTAGTCAGAGTATCCGAAGGTTTGGGCTTGTGGTTGCCTTACTCAGTGTTCTTAATTCCGGCCGATCCTTAGAAGTACCTTATGCCTGGGCCCTTTGGGGACCAACTAACGCAGGCTCTTCCCTGGTCGGCCAGGTCTGAGTGACTGTACAAATTCTCCAGGTGATTCCAATGTGCGGCCAAGATGAACCATGGACCCGGTTGAGGTCCTGACTTGGTTTACAGGTTCTACAGAATGGGAACAGTCCTGTTCACCCAGCATGACGGCTGGGAGGAATCAATGAGGTGACGTGTGTGAAGAATAGAGCCTGCTCAGGTGCTCGGATAAATGGTAGCTTCTTAGTAGTGGTTCTGAACTGCACAGGGTATTCCATTGCATTCCGGGGGCTGCCATCACGCAGTGCCACAGACTGGCTGACGTAAACAACAGACATTTGTTTTCTCACCGTACTGGAGACTAAAAGCCCAAGGCCAAGGCGTGGGCAGGTGTGGTTTCTCTCGAGGCCTCTCTCTTAGGCTTGTAGATTGCTTGTTTTTGGTCATACGCATCCCTGCTGTCTCTTCTTTCCATACGGACACCAATCATACTGGGCTAGGGCGCACCCGTAGGGCCTCATTTAACTTTAATTGCCTCTTTAGAGGGTCCT
Source organism: Molossus molossus (assembly GCF_014108415.1). NCBI lineage: Eukaryota > Metazoa > Chordata > Mammalia > Chiroptera > Molossidae > Molossus > Molossus molossus. The sequence continues at coordinate 59,236,999 of NW_023425351.1, read as the reverse complement.
GTCTCCAAATATAGCACATTGAGGGTGAAGACTTCAATAAATGACTTTGGGGAGACACAATTTAGCTCATAATGGATATGGACTCCTTGATACCCTGATGAAAACTGGGATTCCTTTGCCCAGAAAAATGTAGACACACGAGCAAATTAAACCACGCCTCTGGTTTTGAGACTTCGAAGAGTCCTGTTGCCCAGGAGCACCGGAGCAGAGGAGAGCGTGCCAGAGAGAAGGGCGCACGAGAGATGAGGGCCAGCTATTCTGCGGCCGTTCAGTTGTTTAACAGCTGTTTCCCCAGTGCTGCCCGTGCGCCGGGCACGGTGCTGCCGGTGTGGCACTGAGTGGCACCGGCGAGACCCCTCCCTCTCATCACTTACGAGTTTTGTTGGAGGAGACAGACTGTAAGCACCCACGCCATTTAGTATCAGGGCACCAAGTGCCACGTGGAGAATTAAAACGGGGCGCTGGGGATGTTGTTTGCCTGGAAAACTACTTAGATTATGTGGTCAGGAAGGTCCCCACTGAGAAGACAGGTACGTGGAGGCTTGAATAGCAAGGAGTCAGCCGTGCAGATGGGGGCAGAGGGTTTAGGGCTGATGAAACGCCTGTTATTCTGGTTTATTTTAGTGTCAGCTGGCAGTCACCTCCTCGCACACCAGCTGCTTCCCAGATTCAGTTCTTCTGCCTGCACAGCAAGGCTTGAGCATCGTCTGCGAGACAGGCACGGTTGCTGGGGCTTGCTCCCCCCAGCTGTGGGCGTCTTTCTCGTACCCCATCTCTGAAGTGCTTGCACCGTGTCTTCAGACATATCGCTGCAAACATCTGTTCCTCTCAGATGTTTGACATTACCAACGTTTAGTCACTGTGGTCTTTAGCCTGAATTAGAACAACCATTGTGGAGGGAGAAGTCAGCACTGATGGTGTGGTAAACACAGAAACAATGATTGTATTGTAGTTCATGGCTCCTATACTAGTAGGCTGGACTTCTGAAGGGTCTCGGTGGACTCCAAACAGCATCTGGATAGAATGGAGAGGACTTCCCGGGAAGCTGCATCCTAAAGGTCTCCTATGACCTTTGGATAAAGAGGAAAATCTACCATGGCCCACATGCCTCTGTGGATCTGACACCGGGCACACTGTTCGGTTCTCTCCACCTCTCTGCCGAGAGAGGCTGGTCTGGATTCTAGACTTGGGGTTGGAGTCCTTTCTGCTTTGTGCACCTCATCTGGGGCCCAGGTTGAAGGAGCGCCAGCCTCTGGGCATGCTCTTTTCCTGGTGACTACAAGTGCATGAGAGACCAAACCAAACTGTATATGCATGTTTAACTCCTGTGCTCACATCTTGTCCACTCAGATCCAAATGAACTCATGTGACCAAGGCCAACGTCATTATAGGGACACACCCTGGGCTCCAAGGGGAGGGGAGTGACTATTTATCAAACAGTGACTTGGTTCACCCTAGCATGTGACGTGCTGGGGATAGTGTCCATATGTGCCCTGGCCAGTGGGGCTCAGTTGGTTAGGCATCATCCTGTGCTCCAAAAGGATGCAGGCTCAATCCCCGGTAGGGGGTGTGCAGGAGGCAGCCAACCCATGTTTTGATGTTTTGCTCTCACATCGATGTTTCTCTCTGAAAGTCAATAAAAATATATATTTTTAAAGAGAATAGTGTCCATACACGTCTGCCTAAACTATAAACAATAATGTGCTTTTAACAGTCTTACTACAGGGAAGGGAGAAAGAAGAGAAGAGTTTGTTAATAAGTGAACAACAGAGTTGGGGGAAGATTATTTTATAGGGCCAGACTTGAGCATGTTAATAGACATGGGGGGGGGGGGGGCTGGTCGAAGATGGAAGCCAGGGCCAAGCTTGAGAATTCGGCTGAAACCTGGAAACTGGGGTGGCCCCGTCTTCCTTGTGGCGTTTGCCATCAGCAGCCAAGGAGTCAAATAGTGGGACTCATAGACTCTCCGGTCTGAACTTCATGCACGTTATTTCCCCCCTTCTCCCTAATCTTAAGGAGAGATTTAGATGGTAGCAGTTGGTGTTTACAGTGTTTTAATGGCTGTCATATTGGGAACTGACGAGAAGCATCTTTAGAAATAATTTATAACACCATCACATGAATTGCTAATCTTTCAGAGTGTATTCTTTAGAATTGTTTTTGTTTTTTGTATACCAGCCAAGAAGATCTAGAACAGTGAGGAAACTGGGAAAATATTTTAGAAGCAGCGTCGGATTTGAAAAGCTAAGTAGGCATATAAATCCTTCCTCAAATACGTAATCACACGCTCTGCCATCTGCTTGTGGTCTTGTTTCGTCAGTTGGCTGTTAGGGCAGTGCGCGTGTGTGATTCGGAAGTCCACAGGGTGCGTGCCCACCCACCAGTGAGCAGCCGTCAGTCTCCGAGGAGGGAACGTAAGGCCTATGGAATATGTGTTGGCTTGCCATTATTTGGCCCCTATTATGAGCCCAGTCTTTAAAAGGACACAGTGACCGACGATGATAATTAACTACAACAGTCTGATTTATTGGCTGCCTACTGTGTGTTGGTGACTTGATGAAGTGGTCATGTGCTGCCCTACGTAGTGTAGATAAATGCTTTGGGAGTTCAGATTAAGGAACCTAGGTGTGTATCATAATCAAGTAGAAGGTTTTAATGAGATTGAAATGGAATCTTGAAAGATGCTCACATATCAACAGATGGTTATTGTCATTATGTGTTTATTCATATTACTGAGACACAATGTTGGCTGAGTTTCCCTCTGCTTGAAACATTTATTGACTTTCCAGTTGTCTAGTGAAAAAAATTTCCAAATTTCTTATTGTAATACCCCAAGCCCCACACACTCATTGTTTTTTTGTTTTTTTTCTTTATTGATTTTAGAGAGGGAAGAAGGGAGAGGGGGAAAGAGAAACATTGATGAGAGAAAACATTGATTGGCTGCCTCCTGCATACCCCCCACTGGGGATTGGGCCCACAACCTGGGCATGTATTCTGACCGGGAATCAAACTGGTGAGCTCTTGGTGCATGGGTCAATGCTCAACCACTGAGCCACACAGGCCGGGCCCCATACACTTATTGTAATCTGCTCCTAAATTATCTTCCTGTCTCATCTCCATGATTTTTTTTTCTTGTGCTTTGGATTTCAAATGACTTGCTTTTCTTTGTAAATGCTCCAAACTTTCACAATCTGTACCTTCTTTTAAATCGGTCCCTTTGCCTGGACACGTATCCCTGAAATATAGGTGTAAACCTGATCTGACGACTTCTTTAGGACCTGCCTGAAATGCCAGGTTTCTATGAAGTCTTGCTGGATACATATATGTATAAACATATATAGATATAGATACATATATATCTTTTTGACGTGGAAGTCATCATTTACTTTCTCAATTTTTGGAACCTCTCATCATTACTTTCTGTGTAGCTCTTATTCCTACCTTCTCTTACCCTCATATCATCTGCAAATAATTATTGGCTTGCCTATCTTGGGTCCGTAGTATAGAAGTACTGCTCAAACCCTGAGCATTCACAGACAAGTACATTTTTTTTTTTAATAGGAATATTCAGAGTTTCTATAACTTTTATTTTTCTGACATTAAAACTCATGCACAGATTCATACATATGCTCAACCATATCTTATCTAAGTTGATAAAAGATAGACAGTTAACATTAAAAAATGCAGGAAGGAAAAAATCAAAATAAAAGACACGCTTGTACACTGAAAACATATGGCCCAGGGAAAACCCACCAGGCTGTGGTTTTCTCTTCACTGAGGGCAGTGAGACTTGCTTCCCACGTCTCCGTGCTGGGCCGGTGTTTGGGGGCCACTGTTTCAGGAGACTGAGCTTTGCCGGAGCTGACTCATCTCCGATTCTCGATTGATCTCCATCTCCCTCAGAGATCATCTGGGGTCTGGAAAAGCTTATAACAGAGAACAAACTGATTTGTGACAGAGGCAGCCAGGTTGGGGGATGGATGACGACAAGATCTGACCGTTGTCTGAAAGAGCTGAACCGGAAGGCTCCTCCTTTGATGGAGGCATCTCCGAACTGTGTGCGAAAGTCAGAGCTGCACAGTCGCAAGGGCTGTCCACTCTCAAAGAGCAAACATCTCACAAAACCCCTACTTTTGGTATCGTAGTTAATTTTTTCCTCATCCCTAAAATTAGAGAAGGTTTTTAGGTCACCAAAAACAATAAAATGAATATAGAAAAGAAAATTTCTGACTCAAATTCTCACTTTCTCAGTTCTTTCTCAAGTAACATCGGGAAGAAGGACTGATTTTTCAAATGTGTGCTGGGCAGTAGATCTTTCTGCGAAGGTGGAGGAATCTCCAGGTCACAGGCACACGGGCGTGCTGAACCACTGAAACGTGGCTGGTGCAACTGAGGAACTCAATTCCCAATTGTATTTAAATATGAATGTAAATTAAAATAGCCAAGTGCAGTATTGGCTCCCATGTTGGACAGTGTGACCAGGTGCCCCGAGGAGAATTGACCCACAATATGTGAAGACAACTTGGATGGCATCTTATCCGTATTCTTAGTCACTCTGGAAAATTTAAAAAGGACCATTTTTTTTTTCTCATTAAAGAATCATCAGCAAGTTATGTACCTGTCAATGGCTCTATTGAACTTTGAGCTATTTTTTTGGTTCATAAATCAAGTTCTGTTAACTCCTTTACATTATAACCCTTTTTTTAGATAATATGATCTTTGATTTATATATACACACATATGTACATATTATATGTCATATACATCGGTGAAGATCAAGTGAAATGAGGAATGGGGCATGTTACACACACACACACACCGACATCAAGTCAAACCAGAACCTATCAAGCCTTTTTCATGTTTCTATGATGTGGCAGGTACTTACGCTTCTGGCTGAAACGGTGTTCTTCTTTTGTCCTTAGTTGCCAGGTTAACCCTCTCAAGAGAATTTTAAGCTTCTCTTTTATTTCTCTGATGCCTTTATCTGACCTTTGGTCCCCTCCACCTTCCCAGACACACTGACTGGTCACCTCTTTCCTGTCTCTGCCTGTGGGCCAAGGTGTCTGTACCAAGGGCCAGGCTATTGTTTGCTTTTGAAGAAATCAGTATCATTAAGATGATATCAGCAAGAACAAGGGAAGAAATACCTATAGCAATACCTATACCATTTGTTGAGCACGTTCTGGGTATCAGGCATTGACTAAGCACTTTAAATATATTTTTATTGAATTCTTCTGAAGATGTATTTAAAAAGTTATTGTTATTCCAGTTTTGTAGGTAAGATAACCATAACCTAGGCTAAGTAACTTTCCCAAGGCCACACAGCTAGTGGGTGGTAGAACCAGATTAGTTAACTCCAAAGCCCATAATTTTACCAACCAATCATTTAAGTAGGAAAAAAAAAAAAAGCATATTCCCTAGAGTAGGAAGGTGTGGTGGAACAGCCCTTGTTTTCATTTCCCTTTGTCATCTCCATGGTGGCCTCAAACATGTCACTGAGCATCTCTGTCTTTCCTTCCTTCTAATCTCAACACCCTGGTGAGAGAGGATAAGTCCTCCGTTGTTGTGAGTTCTGTACTTCTTCCTTCCTGCAGGTCAAGTCTTCCTGAACGGAGTCAGCTCCGCTCACTTGCTGCTTTGACAGAACACAGTGAAGAGAATGGGACGGGTCCAGGCGTTTGCTTTTATCTTTATTTCCAACCTCATTCCTCAACTCTTGCCAAGGTTGTAAATATATCTGTGCAGCTAATCTTTTTCCCTTTGGCTTTATTTTTAATTAATTGATTGATTATTTATTTATTTTTCTATTTATTTTTTTTTACTGAGTTTCACTTTATTTTGCCCTTCTCCCTAGGATTGCCACTTGGCACTTTTCAAGTCTGTACTTGTCCTTAAAAACCAGATGGCTGCTTTTCTCGCAAGTGGCCTGAGGTGACCTCTAAAAAGGTTTTGCTGTTCACTTGACCCAGAAAACCCCACACAACTATGCAATTCAAGAGGTTCAAATCTCCGTGTTCACTTTAAACACAGCGTGAAACTGCCCAGGCCATCAAGGGTGTGCATAACCGAAAAGCCACCAATGTCTGAAGATCTCACTTTATAGAAGCAGTGTGTGTCATTCCACTCTGACAATGGTGGAGCTGGAGGGTGTGCCCAGGCCAAGGAGTGGGCTGGACAAGGGGCGGTGATACGAAAAGTGTTGAATTTTCCCTGCACGCCCTTAAAAATGCAGAGCGATGCTGAGCTCAGTGCTGAGATGCCGAGTCCCTGGTCCCCAAGTACACCCAGGTGGACAGAGCTCCCGGCAGCAGTGCTGAGATGCCGAGTCCCTGGTCCCGAGTACTCCCAGGTGGACAGAGCTCCCGGCAGCTTAGCCCAGGAGAGCGCTCCCTGCCACACGGAGGTGCCCCACTGAGAAACAGCAGAGGGGTGCTGCACAGAACAAGACCCTCCTAAGAAACTGAAGAAACAACACATGTATGGCCCAGGAGTAAATTCAGCATCAAATAAATGCTTATGGAAGTTTAATAAAATTACACGGCTACTATTTTGTTTAAAATTGTTAAAATCGATGCCAACTGTTTCTTCATCATGATAGAGGAGGACAAAAGGCTAAGAAAGGATTGGTGTTCATTAGACACATGGTGTTGGGTGTTTTTATGTGCCACCCACTGTATCGATACAGCAAGGCGAGGACCAATAACACGGCGTCACTGTTCCCACGTCACGGAAGAGGTGACACCGCTTAACCCCTGCGTAAGCAGACACAGTGAGAGGCGGTAGAGCCTGGACTTGACTTGCTGTGTAGCCGACTCTGGGGTCGGGAGAGGTATATGGATGAAAACAACACTTCAAAAATCACTCATAAACTCGTCCTAAAAGGAATTCAGGCGTATCTGGTACCTGTATTTCACTCTTTCGTTACATTTTAAGATTATTTTATATACAAGAGAAAACACACATCTTAAGGGTTCAGGTCACTGGGTTTTGAGTTGGGATTTGAGAGAGGATCGTGTAACCAAAGCACGACGTGGAGCATGTCCGTGTCCCCAGGAGCTCCCTTTCCCCTCCCACGGAAACCTTCCCTGGTCTCTCCCTTCTGCTGTTGAGCCCAGGCACGGAGTGTGCATTTCACTTGTGTACTTTTCAGCTACTTTACATTTTAGTTTTAACATTTTCATTTGTTTCTATTTGCCTCCTGTTTCTTTGGCGAGAGTTTCTATTTCTTGGCCGAAGCTTCCTTTTATTTTTATTTTTATTTATATTTACTTACTTACTTACTTACTTATGTATTTTTTATCCTCACCTGAGGACATTTTTCCATTTTTTGTTCAGATAGAGTAGGAGGGAGAGAGAGGAAGAGAGAGAGAGAAACATCGATGTGAAAGGGACACATCGAGTGACAGCCACCCACACGACCAACCAGGGCCGGGGACAAACTGCAACCAAGGTACGTGCCCTTAGCGGGAACCAAACCCAGGTTTCTCTGGACCGCAGGCCGACACTCTAACCGCTGAGCCAAACCGGCCAGGGCTATTTTTATTTTTTTAACTCATGTCAGCTGTAATTGCTCACCAAGTGCCTTTATCATGGCTGCTTTAAATTCCGTCACCTCCGTCATTTTGGTGTTGCCACTTATTGATGATCTTATTCCGTGTGAGATCCTCCGGGTTCTTAGTGGTGTTTTATTAAAACTTAGATGTTTTTATTTTATGTCACGAGTCTCTGGATCCTCAGTCTTGGTTTTCGCTGGCTTTCGTTACCACCACTCTGGCCCAGTGGGGTTGGAAATCCAGGTTCCCACTGTGCCTCCGATGGTACCTGGAAGGAGGGGCCTCTTAGTTGTCACTGGGGGATGGAGGGGTCGCCTCTTCCTGTCGGGGGCAGGTGGACCTGCCTCCCTACATTATTGCAGCTGACACTGCCAGGTGACAGATAAAAATCTGGGCTGCTTACTGGCTGTCTATGAGTTTCAAGGTATCTTATCGCCGGAGAGGGTAGAAGTCTAGGCTCTCAGTACAGCCTTAGCTCAGGGGTTGGGTCATATTTCTTGTGTGAGGTTTGAGCAGAGTGGTTATAGTCTAAACTTTGTCTTGCCAGGCTGCACCTGCCACGGTCCTTCTGCTGGACAGAGCAGGCTTTTGTTGGCTTGTTCTTGTTCTGTGCTCTGTGGCATTTCTGGTTGTGGGATGTTTCAGCTCCAAGTCTAGAACAGAGGCGGCAAAAAGAAAGTCCAAGGAACTTACCCCGTATCATTCCTTGCCTTCCAAGCTCCCTAGATGTCTTCCTCCTGTCTACCTTTCAAAGTCATTGTGTCTTATGTATAACGTCCAGGGTTTCTTAATTTTTCCTTAGTGTGGTGAATTAAGAAAAGTATTTCTATTCTATCTTATCAGAAGTACCCAAGAGGCACTACTTTATATTAAAAAAAGAAAGGATATAAGAAAACTTGGAGTAGATCACCTATATTAAAGGAAAATGTTGTTCCATAAAATCTCCAGATCATATACATAGATATAGATGTGTCTGGGCACTGGTTTACAATGAAATCTGGTTCTTATCGTGTCATGGTTAAAAATGTTTTAAAGCCACCTGCGTAGTTCATCCATGTCTCTCTTAATCTGCCACCTCAATCCTGTCTGCGGCTGAGTCCTCTAGTCTGTCGGCTTTTGTATTCTCTTCCTGAACGGGAAGAGTTAATGTGTGTGCCTCAGAGCCTTTCCCCACTCTACTGATGTTGAAATATGTAAGTTAAGCACTATTTTAATTTCTGCTATATTTAGATAATCTATTCCAGAGATCATGGGCAGGCAGTGTGAGTAGCTGATGTTGTGATTACACATAAGTTGCCCGGGGGGGATGAGGATCCCTTATAACAAACAGTTACAGAGATGACATTGTCTCTGTAGACACCGGCCAGAGGGAGTGTGCTTCGTGTGGCTCAGAGACAGTGTTCTGACACAGCTGCGCGTGGTCTGAACATCTGTGCGACAGAGTCATCTAGGCCTGGCTCCAGCAGCCACACAGTGGGCGCCAGGGCTGCCATCAGGCAGCCTGGCGAGGATAGGGTTGGTGTTCTGGGGTCCCACCCTTCTTCACGTTTGCGCATTTCTTCCCGTCTTCTCATTGGCATTCGAATCTAACGAAGATTGTAAGTCATCTCCGTTCAGTAAACCGGCCTTTGCAGAACATCTGCTAAGAGTATGTTTTATATGCGAGAGGTATGAAACATGGGCCCTGTCCCCCAGGACTTGGTCTCTAGCTAGGAGCAAGACTTCTGCATGAGATTGTAAGCAGTGTGTCTCAATTCTTGTAGCTAATAATGGGACTGGAATATATTTGTTCCTAAGGTCATTTGTTCACTTAGCAACATTTGTCAGGTGCCAAGTAGGGACAACTGTTTAGTCTTCGCGGGCACAGGGACACATGGGACGGCCTCTGCTCAGCATCAGGCAGTCAGGTGAGTCAGTTTTAGGACAGCTCTGTGGTTCTGGGATTTGGGGGGCATTACCCAGTTAGGTTGGAAGCGACTTGTGTTTGCTCTTTTGGAAAAGCTACGTACATGCTCACACGAAGGGAATGCCGTGGGTAGGACTGGGTCAGGCTCTTTCCAGCATACGTCTGCTCCTGTGAACAGGATTGAGCGCCACTGTAGGCCAGTCCCTGGCCAGAGGCTGATTTGTAAAGCTTAGTAAGAGGTAGTCACCGATCAGAGGATCCCCCGTCACAGATGAGGCAGACATGTTAATAAATATTTACCGTGCATCACACACACACACACACACACACACACACACACACACACAGAGCATAACTTCTAATAAGAGAAGGAGGTGATTGTCAACATCGCTTCGGAGGATATCATGGGTGGAAAGTCAGTTAAAGCTTCACAGTGGGAAGGGGGGAGCACTTACTACTTCCTGCAGGGTTATCCGTGAGAAAGGGCCAGCATGAGCAAAGGTGAAGGCTGTATTGGAGTCTGACTTGGTGGGGAGGTGATGGAGAAGGACAGGAAGTCCTGGAAGCTCCCAGGAGCTCAGTGGTGCTGCTAAGCCACGAATCCCGAGGCAGGAAGCAGCCAGGGATCATGCCAGAGAAAAAGATCAAAGCTATTCCTTTTTCTTTTCCTCATTAATGTCTAAATCCATCCCGTGTTAATCCCCCATCGCTCTACATGAGCACACCCTTTGTTAGTCATCGCGATTTTAGTGTATGTGGCTGAGGAGTCGTTGTAAGTAGGCCGTTCTTTGGAGTTGGGAAGTTGCTTGATACTGACAGTAATTAACCTCGTGCTCGTATAGGCTCTGTCCTCTCTCGACCACCACGGCCTCGATTGGACATTGTGGTTGGTTCTCCAGCATCCGTTTGGTTTCTGTCTTGTTGAGTAGTGGTGACAATGTAGTTGGGGAATTGACCTTAGCTGAAGGTCGGCTGGTTTGAAGGTAATCCTGTCTCTACTGCCAGGGTTTTAGTTCCCTAAGGGCATGAGATTCACTTTGGTGTAATGAGAAGAGGAGTGTGGAGGAAAGAATAGCCACCAAACTCTTTCTACTGCTGGATGAGAACCGGAAGCTCATAGCTCTGTGTGCCCTGAGGGGATCTAGGCTTAGAGAAGGGTGATGTTATGGATAACAGAATGGAGAGATTTAAAAATAAGCATCAGAGCCCTGGCCGGTGTGGCTCAGTTGGTTGGAGTGTAACCCTGTGCACCGAAGGGTCATAGGTTCAATTCTTGGTCAGGACACGTATCCAGGTTGTGGCTTCGATCCCTGGTCCAGGTACGTACAGGAGGAAACCTATTGATGTTTCTCCCTCTCCTTCCTCTCTCTCGAAAATCAATGAAAAATGTATCCTCAGATGAGTTTTTAATGACCCTATTGAACTGGGAAATGAGGTAACTCAGAGTTTACCATTCCTGGCCTTCCTGTTCCAAGAGCTAATACATTTTTTAGTACTTAATTCATTATGGGTTTGTTCATCTGAAATTTGAAACCATCTGCAGCCTAACTGGTATGTGATCTTTGTAACCTTTAGCAGACACCTGTGTGACCTCTTGGGACTGTAGACCTTTGAGCCTCATTTTTCTTATCTGTGAAATGAATGTAATTACGTCTCTCGGTTTTTCATGAAGACCCTTTGAAATCCAGCACAAGCCCGAGGGAGGAGGCGTGAACTAATATATGTGGTGCGCACACTGTGTACTGTGAAAGAGGCCAGTCCTTGGGTTCAGGAAGTTTAGGCGCCAGAGGAGAAGCTTATGGATAATTTCGTAGAAAAGGGTACGAAGTCACCTGCATATGGACCATCGCACACTCGGTTTCAGACCAGTCAACGCTTGTGGAATACTTGGTGCTCCAGGCACGTGGTCAAGCATGGGGCTGAGGCGGGGGACTGAGGAAGGCGTCCCCGAGAGGCGATGTCTAGACTGACGCCTGAAGGGTGAATGGGAGTTGGGTGAAGAATGGGAGACGTCGTTTCAGACAGAGAAGCACGTGCAAAGAGCAGGAGATGGGAGGGACTGGGTGTGTCTGAGGAAGTGTGTGATCCGAGTGAAGTGAAGAAGAATGACCTGGTTGGAGATGGATTCGAAAAGGTACGAAGGGGATAGGTGACGCAGGGCCTTGCTGGCCGTGTTAAGCGTTTTCAAATTTTCTAGGTATAAAAGGAAGCCATTCAAAAGACTGAAGCAGATGATTCCCGTGCTCTGGCCTATACATTTTAAAACTGACATTTCAGAGGTCACACAGCGGGAGCAGGGGGCCAGACAAGTGGGTGGGTTTGAGCAGCACTTTGGGTGTAGAGCTGGGTCTGGTGAGAGATGAAAAGCGCGTGAATCATGGAGAGAGTGATGTCAAGGATGACTCTCCAGCTCCTGTGTGAGTAACTGGAGAAGACTGGAAAGGGTGAATACGTTTCTCATAGGAAAACCAAGGTCCAGTTTGAACATGTAGTTTCAGATGTCCATGATTCATTGCAATTGGGATGTCGAGTGAGTTTCACGTATGTCTTACTTACGTCTGGCTCTCTGGGCTGGAGTTCGAAGTTGAGGGTCACTGGCAGGTTGACGGCATCGAAGGTGATGGGAACAGATGGTACCTGTTCGGGAGGGAGCGGGAAGTGGGGAGAAGACACTTCCGCTCACTCTCCCTGGGGAGTGTTCTCTCACCTCTCATGTGTAAAACACTCAGCAGCCTGGGAAAAAGAAAAGGAAACCCTGACCTGGATGGGAGCCGAGTGAAGGGAGGAGTTTTGAGAATCACAGAAGTTGGTCGAAGGGGGAGAATGATGAGAAAGGGGGAAATTGAAGGTGCTGGTGGAAAGGAATTTATCCGGGAAGTGGAGCCCTGGGGGACAGGGGAGGCAACTCAGAAGGTCCCTGCTTTCAACCCTCTGAGGCCAGGGAGGGGAATAGGATGGGAGCTCAACTGATTCTGAAGGGTTGGGGACACAGGGAGGTGAGATAATGTCCTACTAGAAACCTCAAAACACACGTGAGCCATGTGTGTGAGCATATACACCCCCAGCCCCCACACACCCTGCTGGCTCACGGGGTCATCTGGGGAGAAGGTATGATTCCATGGCGTCCACGTTATTTCTTTGAGAATGCTGGGCACATAGGAGGGCTCGGTGAGAAGTTGTTGAGTGGCTGAATATGCCCAGACAGGGGCGGTGGGTTTTACTTGTGGGCGTGCCCATGCTAGAGGACGTGGAGAGTGAGAGAGGACAAGTCAGAAGCCACGAGGCTGGACTCTCTCGCACCTGCCACTCGGCTCTTTGTCTTCCGTGTAGCAGTTATAACTGTTTTAATTAATGAATTAATCTTTACTGGATTTATTGGAGTGACATTGGTTAATAAAACATGTATAGGTTTCAGGTATACGATTCTACAGCACCTCATCTGTCCCCTGTAGTGTGTGTCTACCACCCCAAGTCAAGTCTCTCCATCACCAGTTATCTCCCTCTACCTTCTTCTGCCCCCTTTGCTCTGGCAGTCGCCATCCTGTCGTCTGTGTCCATGAGTCTGTCTTTCTTTTCTTTTCTTTTCTTTTCTTTTCTTTTCTTTTCTTTTCTTTTCTTTTCTTTTCTTTTCTTTCTTTTCTTTTCTTTTTTTCTTTTCTTTTTTCCGAATCCTTTCACCTTTCCCACCCAGCCTCGAACCCCTTCCTTCTGATAGCAGTCAGTCTATTCTCTGTCTCCATTGAGTCTGTCTCCACTTTGTTTGTTAGTTTATTTTGTTCATTAGATTCCACATGTAAGTGAAATTATATGGTATTTGTCTTTCTCTGACTGGCTTAGCATAATGCTCTCCAGGTCCATCTGTGATGTCGCAAAAGGGAAGCTTTTCTTCTTTTTACGGCTGAATAGTATTCCATTGTGTACCACAGCTTTTATATCCACACATCTACTAGTGGGCACTTGGCTGCTTCCACATCTTGGCTACTGTAAATAACATGGCAGTGAACATAGGGGTGCATAGATTCGGGTTTTTAAATCGCCGGTTCTTTTGTCTTTCACCTGCTTCTTCTGTTGGATTGCGAGTTCCTTGAAGGTAACATCTGTCCTATCCTGCATTCACGTGTCCAGCACCGTGGGATGGCATAGAGTAAGTGCTCAATCAACACTTGTTGGAGAATGCGTGAGGGTGGGCGTGAGCGGATGCTGGGAGAACAGGAGTCAGAAGGGGACAGAACCCACACTTTTTCAGGTAGAGGCAGAAGGATCCGCTAGACTGCAGGGGCTGAAATACTGCACATGTTGTACAACACAAAGTTGCCAGATTTGGCATTCTCGTGTGCAATGTGGTGATCAGTAATTCGCTCAAGATCCAGCAACTTGGAACGGAGGGTGTCCGGATTTACAGTGACGTCCTTCTGACCCCCAAGCTCAGGGTTTCCGCTGTGCCGCGCTCAGCAGACCCCGTCCGTGGTTACCAGACCACCTCCACCCGCTGGAGCCTTGTGTCTTCCCACTTAGGCCAGATGACACATTGTCTGCCCTGGGCAGCGTCTGCATATGATTTGTTTTCTGAGAGTTACCTTTTCTTCTCTCTCGCCTAGCTCTCCACTGCGGTTTGAGTCCACGGGGTATTGATCACCCTGCCCGTGCTGAAGGCATTCAACTGCAAATTGAAGGTGAAGCTGTCGAGTCTCAATCCATTAAAAACAAACATTTCCAGAAGGTGCTTGACCAAAAAGGAACCCCCAAGCGACTGCAGGCCGAAGCTGAGACAGCTAAGGTAGGTCATGATCCCACCCCTTAAGGAGATTCTGAAACAACAGCCTCATGTGTTGTGGTCCAGCCACAGAGAAGAACGGACTGTGCTTTCGCTAATTACCCTTGTCTCTTCACTGTAATGAACACTGCTTCTTGGTTATAGGTAATGATACATGGAAATATTGACTGCCTCCTCTGTGGGGTGAAATCGAAACCCATTTGTGCTCAGTCTCACCGTGTGAGGTCCTGAGTATGGCAGAGAATAGGCTCTGGTGAAGAATGCCTTTGACTAAAGCTGAAAGATTTGTTTACCAGGTTCAGACTGATCATTTGATGATGTTGGGCAAGTCATGTGACTTTCCGAGCCTCAGATTCTTCCTCTATAGAGTGTGTATCATAAAAGCTGCCTCCCTCATTAGGCTGAACAGATGAAATACTGTGGTGTGTCTGGAAGTAGTTTGTGAAAGGCTCAGTTGACTGCATGAGTATTGAGGGGCTTTTGCTGACACTGTTAATAATAACAACAACTGACATTTAATGAAATATAGCCACAGATTCCAGGTACCGTTTGAAGGGCTCTTGATGTACTGGCTTATCCTGTCTCTGTAACAATTCTGTGAGGTAGAGGACAGTAAGCAGGACCCCAATTAATAAGAGATACAATTGTTCTAGTTTATTGGATACTTTATTCTTTTTAGTCTTTAGCCTGGATGTAAGTACAAAACACACATTGGTGAACTGGGAGTTGGAGGGTAAGTGACTCTCCAGTGAAGCTTTTGGAGAAGCTTTTCCACAGGGAAACTGGCACTGTATGGAGTTTTGTCTGAAATAAGTGGAGACGCTCCCGCTGGGGGCGCAGAGTTGAAGGTATTTAGATGAGTTTGACCCTTAGCAGTGGAGAGAGCTGTTGATCTTAGGGTACTTGGTTTCTCCGGTGTGCATCCCCTGCAAGGGGATTTCCTTCGGGATGTTTGCGTGAATGTCTGCAGGCCTTGGAAAGCAAGCAAGGCAGCTGCCCAGGAGAAACCTTCAGTACAGGCATACCTGGAAGATATTTGGGGTTACGTTCCTGACCGTTGCAATAAGGCTAGTCTTCATCTTTGTACTGGTAGAGGATCTTGCCTTCAATTTGTAAAACAAAACAAAAAATAAACACCTGTGTGAAATTCAATAAAATGAGGCATGCCCATAGAGACTTTGCTATCATACAATAACCACCTGCTTCCCCCAAGAAACTATTCCCAAATCAAATGTAAATTTTTTGTTTTATCTGCAGTTTTGAGTAATTAACCATTGTTGCTTCTCTATTTTAGTGTGGATCATTAAAAACTGATGAGATTGTGTGTGTGCATGTGCAGTGGGGAATGATTAACAAGGAAACTATTGCAGATATCCTACACTGGACTTTCTAGCTAAGAGAAATTGCACCTCGTAGGAAATTGGTTTATAATCAATGACGTTTGGTTTATGAGCTGAGTTGGAAATAAATGAGCCCTACGTTGACATGTAAGCCTCACTAATCTCTGATTCCATGCGGGCATCTTGAAAGAGGGAAGGAAAACATGTCGTAATGATCTTCTTTAGGAAGATACGGTTTGAGTAGACTCTTTTTCAAAGGATGCTGAAAATAGTAAAAATTAGAGTGGAGAAAAATAAAATGATTGCTATTTGTCAGGTTTTAATTTATATAGAATTAAACATTTTCAAATTATCTCTTTTATTGGCAAAACCGGTTGGCATCATAAGAAATGTGATTCAATCCTGCTATGGTTTGAATATTTCTGAGTTACTGGGAATACCGGATAGCATGGTGGGTAGCACTGGCCTGTGCCTCCAGGTCACTTTGTATTTGCTTCTCTGGACACCCACTTCACTGAGAACACAGGTCCAGAATGAACATTTCCTCAGGAACAGACCACATCCTGAAAACGAGGTTCATTTGCGTTCACCCACATTCTCTACAGTGAAACCCCCAAACAGATGAGGTTGAAAGGGGATTCTGAGTGTTTCCACATTGACGTCATGTTTAAGCGTGAACAGAATAGAAGCTTAAAAGCTTTCCGGGGAGGGGCCGGTCCCTGGTTAATAGATGGCTGTCATCTCCCTGTGTTCTCACATGGTAGGAAGGGACATGGCGCTCTCTGGGGTCTCTTGTAAAGGCACAAACCCCATTCATGGGGACTCCACCCGCATTGCCTAAGCACCTTCCAAAGGCCCCACCTCCTAATATCAACACATTGGCAGTGAGGTTTCAACATGAATTTTAGGGGGAACAGACATTCAGTCTAGAGCAGTATTTCAGGAGGCCTGGAAGGTAGCAGTGGTGACTGGGGAACAGAATGGAAAGCAAGGCTGTCGGTGCCTTCCTGCAGACCTGGGCTATCACAGACGTTTCTGAGCAGCACACGGGGTGAGCTAGTTTTATGCATGGGCAAGCCCATGGACATGTTCTCTTCTGTTGCATTCAGAGCGTTATTGGGGTTGTGAGTCATCTTCTTTTTTCCTGGGTAAATAATTGAATCTCTGTAACTTGACCTACTCTGAACTTACCTAAAAAACAAAGCCTCTATCAAGCGATGTGAGCATTTAAAGGCACTCAGTGATATAAGTTGCTACAGCTTTTCTGAAAGACAGTCTGATAGCAGTTATCAGTGGTTTCAATGTGTGTCATTTTTGAGCCACTAGTTTTCTCTCCAGGAACTTGTCTTAAGGAAATAATCATCCAGATGTGCAAAGACAGCTGCAGGCAGAGGGTCACGCTAGTGCTGTTGATCACAGGGAACCTCGGAAACAGCCTGCGTGGCCATTCCGAGGACATGGCTCAAGGGACAGTGTGTATTCATGCATTGGAAAAGCATTTTTCCTTTTAAGGGTGAGGGAGACCTGGGAGTATTTATCTTAGTCCATTTGCACTTCTGTAACAAGTACTTTGACTGGGTAGTGTATAAACAATAACAATTTATTTCTCGCAGTTCCGGAGGCTGGCAAGTTCAAGATCAAGATGCCGCCTGACTTGGTGTCTGATGAGGGCCCGCTCCCTGGTTAATAGATGGCTCTCATCTCCCTGTGTCCTCACATGGTAGGAAGGGACATGGAGCTCTCTGGGGTCTCTTGTACCGGCACAAACCCCATTCATGGGGGCTCCACACTCATTGCCTAAGCATCTTCCAAAGGCCCCACCTAATACCAACACATTGGCAGTGAGGTTTCAACATGAATTTTAGGGGAAACACAGACATTCGTCACTGCAGTATTTATGTGGGAAAACGAGTGGACACTATGTGAAAGTGGGGAGGGGAAGCGAAGGGCAGGTCACTGTACAGCGCGTGTGGCGTGTTCCTGTGGAGGTAGAAATGTCTCACAGCCTCAGGTGTCACCGTCTGGACGAGTTCACTCCACAATTTGAGCAGCAATGTATATCTGGAGTTGAGACTATGGAGAGAAACTTTTCTTTTTCCACTTCTGTTTTGTTGGCTTTTTTTTTTTTTTTTAACATGCATTCTTTCAAGAAGGGTATTTATTTTAAGCCATGTACAGATTGCCCTATTAACTTGAGTAGCTCAGCTGTGACTTTTCCGGCCTGGTGAGTCATGCTCTGCCTTTTCGGGTGCTAGAGATCCTTCCATAGCTTCTGGGTCTTGCTGGGGAGTTATATGCCAAGGAAGAAAGCGATCTTGGGCGCTGTGTGCGGTGGGGGAAGCCGTTTGCTGTGGGGTTTTGGTGCAGGTGCTGCTGAAGCTAGCACCGATGAGGTGTTTGTGCTAGTCTCTTCCTGAGTCTTTGGGATGGCACACCTTTGACCAGGTGTTGATTGTTTCAATCTCAATCAATCTCTCTCTCTCTCTCTCTCTCTCTCTCTCTCTCCCCCTCTCTCCTACTGACTGTGCAAATCAGGCCCCGTCATTTGCACTTTCCCGCCGGCAGGTTTCACACAGGGAACCTGGTTCCAGCTCCCTGCCGTGCCTGTGGGCTCTGACACCGTGTCTGGCCGTGTTGGGCTTTGAAACCAATCAGTCCCTCGGCATGTCAGCTGCCCCCGATCTCCAACCGGCACAGGGGGCTTCCCACCTCCTCACTGCCGTGACTTCCTGAAACCTAGACGTCTCTCTTCCGTGATTTGAAGCTTGGCATTATGTACATTTAAAATTATTGTTTTCTAGTATCCTTGAGTGTCTGGAGCCTTGGGGTGGGTTTGTAGTATGAGCTGAATCTAACATCTTGATTCTGAAATTTGTATTGCTTTCATATTTAAAAATACTTGTTCTCTCTATATATATTTATTGATATTTATTGATATATTCTTATATTTTTATATTTATATATAGTATATATTTATATTTATTATCTATACTTATATGTATTTATATATATACAGGGTGGGGCAAAAGTAGGTTTACAGTTCATATGGAAAATAATACAAGAATAAATAATACAAGAATAAACTGTGTTTCATGTACTCAACAGCTGTAGATCCATTCGGGAAAAATACCATCCTTTTTGCTTTTCTCTTAGAATGTGATGTTTGGCCCCAATTCCTCAGAAGACTAGAACTCTGGTTCTAGAAGGAGGTTGTCTGCGCCCCAAGCTGCCTCCGGGGCTCACAGACCAAAGGCAAAGCAATGGAGACCCATGCTCACTTCTGAGCCCTATTACTGGGCGGCATTCAGTCTAGTTGGGAAAAAAATGGATTCACTCGAGGTGTTGATATGCAAAAGGTGTTTTACCTGTGCTCGTCCTGCGAACACTCGGGAAGCCAGAGAGCGTGTGCACGTCCCACAGGTTCAAGGTGCAAAACTGCGCTCACGTTGCTTTACAGGCGGGCACAAAGCGAGAGAGGTCGGAGGGGTAGCATTTCATCTCACTGGGAGACACAGAAGTTACGAATTGACACAGCTTCTTTCCCCTGACTCGCACGGGCACGTGCACCTGCCCAGATGAGAGCCAAGGTGGGAGAGCGTGTCCTGGACCCAGAGCAAGCACGGCCTCGCTTCCCACCCATCTCCCTTTCCCATCCTGGTCAGAGCCTAAGGCCCGCTCAGCTCCTGGAAGACCAGGCGTAGTTCCACAGAGCAGTTCTCAGAGAAGCAGCCCTGTGAGAGATGGGCTCCTTTCTGGACTGGCCCGGGCCTGAGGTTAATTAACCGCTTTCTCCCGGAGGCAGCAGGGATGGGACTCCAGGAGAGGGAGAACTTGACCTGTGTTGTGAAATCTGGATCAAGTTCCAGTACATGACAATAGGAATGGAAGGTGCCCTTCGTGAAGTTGAAGTAGCCTGAGCCAAGGGGTGGCAGCAGACACCCCCCGCTGTGCTCAGCAGCAGTCTCCTCAGGGCCGAGGTTCGTGTTGTGGAAACAGGTTGTAACAGTGTGTTGGAGCCAAGAATGAGGACCATGTATCTGTCTCCTACCTGCACTGTTCAATATGATAGCCGCTAGCCATATGTGGCCATTTCATTCTATTAAAATACAATAAAATGAAAAAAATGACTTTCCTTGGCCATAGTAGACAAATTTCAAGTGGCCAGTTGCCACATGTGTCTAGTACTCTAGGGGCTACTATTTTGGATGGCACAGACATAGAACATCACAGAAAGTTCTGGACAGTGCTGCTGTGATCTATGGGAAGCCATTGAAGTTCTCTGGTATAGGAGCAAGATGGAAAAAGGAAAATGGTGTTAGCATTCTCTCTGACCCTTGTCCTTGGGCCTTGGAGGACATGTGCTTCAGTCATAAGAAAAATGTCAAAGTAAGAGTCTGCTTTGAAAGTGATGTTTCTAAATGTTGTGATGGTTGGAATTTGAGTTTCCATGGCAGCTTGGAAGGTGGCTTTGGAGTTAAGATCAGCCTGTCAGCCGGAAGTATCCTGGCCGTTCCCCACCTTGGAATCCTGGGATGTATCCTTACAAGTGGCCTAAAGACAGTCTTGGGAAGTTAGAAAATTTTGGCTCCTAGATTTGATTTTCTCACAAGGAAACTTACCATTTCTATGTTTTCATCTGTAAAAGAAGAGTCTTATATGGTTGAGCCTTTTTTATTCCCATGTGAGCAATTCACCATGGCCTAGAAAGTGTTGAGTCAGAGTGATAATCGAGAAGAGAGATGCAAATTAAAATGACCATGAGGTATCACCTCACACCTGCCAGAATGTCCACCATCAAAGAATCTTCAAATAGGTGCTGGTGAAGGCGTGGAGAAAAGGGGACTCTAACCCGCTGCTGGTGGGAATGCAGACTGATGTGTTCACTGTGGAAAACAATATGGTGTTTCCTCACAAAATTACAACTGAAACTGCCATTTGACCCAGTGATCCCACTTCTTGGAATATATCCTAAGAAGCCTGAAACACCAATCAGGAAGAATATATGCACCCCTATATTCATAGCAGTGCTATTTATAATAGCTAAGATCGCCCTGGCCAGTTTGGCTCAGCGGTTAGAGCGTCCGCCTGCGGTCCGGAGAGACCCGGGTTCGGTTCCCGCTAAGGGCATGTACCTCGGTTGCAGTTTGTCCCCGGCCCTGGTTGGTCGTGTGGGTGGCAGCCACTCGATGTGTCCCTTTCACATCGATGTTTCCCTCTCTCTCTCTTCCTCTCTCTCCCTCCTACTCTGCCTGTACAAAAAATGGAAAAATGTCCTCGGATGAGGATTAAAAAAAAAAAAAAAGGAAAAATATCCTCGGGTGAGGATAAAAATATATATATATATATATATATATATATATATATATATATATAATAGCTAAGATCTTCAAGTACCCTTTAGTAGATGAATGGATAAAAAAGTTGTGGTACATTTACGCAATGGAATACTATGCAGCTCTAAAAAAGAAGGGTGTCTTACCCTTTGCGACAGCATGGATGAACTTGGAAGTTATTGTACTAAGTAAAGTAAGCCAGTCAGAGAAAGACAACTACTATATGATCTCATTTATTTATGGAACATCATGAACAAAATTAGCTGTTGACCAAAAGAGACCCAGAGTCATGGAAGTAGGGAACAGAGTAACAAACCTCAGAGGAATGGGGGGTGGGAGGGGTGGGAAGAGATAAACCAAAGAACTTACATGTGTATATGCACAACCAATGGACACTGACATTCGGTTGGGGAAAGCAGGAGGAGGGAGGGAGTGGAGAAGAGAGGGGCCAATGGGAAAAACGGGGGGACATTCTTTAATACTTTCAACAATAAAGAAAAAGAAAAGAAATATCCATTCCACATTCTGAATATATTATAAATGCAAAGTGGAATATTTTTAAATGATCGTAATCCAAATATTTCTTTTTATACTCAGATACATTGTTTTTTTGAGATCCAATTTAATCAGAAAACTAACATGGGAATTTCTAAAGGTAATAACGTTGGAGTGTAATTTTTGCTATCATTTCAAATGTGCCTTTTAGTTTAAGCTCTAAAACTGAAGAAAAACCTAAATTGTACTGTAAAAAAACAAACAAACAAAAACCAAGAGTCTTGGTGGCTTTTCACATGTCCCTTGTATATGCATGGCTGCCCCATACCCTTTATTTACAAAATTTGTATCCCCATTTTGCATCCGGGGACTCAAAGAATTTAAATACCTTAGTTTCTCACTGACAACTAGAGGAAGACAGCTTTCAAATCGGAGTCTAAGTCTAACGACTCTAAATTCAGGTTTGTTGTCTTTAATTCCCTTAACAATAAATGTAGAAGTGATTTATTTATTTGAAAAGACAACGGAATCTGTTGTGCTGAGAATCTGGCCCACGAGGAAGAGCAGAGGTTAGAAGGCTGCGTGCAGTCTTTCTGACTCAGACACACGGGGATCTCGGTGGCCGGTTACATAACGGAGAAGCAGCGCCAGCATCTGAGACAGTGAAGAATGGCCGCGTTTGGCTCTGGGACACATCATGCGAAGCTTTGGCAGCGGAGGGCCTTTTCTCATTAGGCTAATATTAGAGTCCGTTGGTATGCGTGTTGGCACAGAGTTCAAGGAGCCGGCCTGAGACTTGGTGCTGGAGGCAGGAGGAGGGGAAGCCTGGCGCTCTGGATAAGTCAGGCCGGATAAGTGGGAGCTGGCTGGGAGGTGGCGTGGAACAGTGGGCAGGAAGCATGCATCTGGAATTTAAATGGAAAGCTAAAAGAATTTGGACTTGGGTTAAAAAGATGAAGCGTGGATTGTACTCAACCTTGATCGAATTACATTGCTCAGCTGTCTCTGAGGAGGTCTGGGGCAATTTGGGGATACAGTGATCTAATTCTTGGCTATCTGTGTTGCTTGGCTCAGGGAGCCAGTGTCTCTCCAAACGAAGCTGCCAACCCAATATTGTGTCACTAATGATATGGAAGGACATAGCGCACGGGAGACATAATGAGCACACACTTCGTTAAGAACTGTCAGAAGGGTCAGGGCAAGTGAGACAAGACAGAGTGACATCATGCTGTGTGTGTGCCCAGGCACAGTGCACATAGCTGGGCACTTGGGACGACCTCAGAGAAAACTGCAGCAAGCCCACATTTGAAAAGGTAAGTACTGAGCGCTGAAGAGTTGAGCTCTGCAAAGTGTAATAAATAGAGTGCAGTTGAGCCACAGTTTTGTGGTACAGTCAACAAAGAAAAGAGCCTCAGGATTCTTGGATTCTCCGGCCACCTAATTTATTTTATAGATAAAGGAACTGGGACTACGATGAGGGTCACGGCTTCCGCGAGATCTTGAGGCCAGGAGTGACGCAGTGTGACCGAAAGCCTGGTTCTTCTGACTCACGACCAGTGCTTCCTACTCTGTCCCGTCCAGCCTGCACGGCACAGCGAGCGCTCGGAGCCCTTTGGTTACTGTTCCTTTTCTGGTGAACTAGACACGAGTGTAGGACACTTGAGGATGCAAAAT
This sequence comes from Molossus molossus, assembly GCF_014108415.1. Lineage (NCBI taxonomy): Eukaryota > Metazoa > Chordata > Mammalia > Chiroptera > Molossidae > Molossus > Molossus molossus. The sequence continues at coordinate 59,213,924 of NW_023425351.1, read as the reverse complement.
GGAACGGTTGATGTTCAGGAAATGGGCCTCTCCCAGTGGGTGGATCAGAGCCCACTGACAATTGCATCGACGGTTCCGACACAGCAAGGCTAGGCCGCCGGGGCAAAGGGCGTTTGCGTTCTGGGGGTGGCCTGTTGGTAGCACTCTGCCCAAATGTGTCGCCAGCCCGCAGCTCCGAAGATCAACAGGGAAACCTTCCAGCCACGTGGCGGCGGTTAAGCGGGCATCCCAGGCAGAAGAGATTGAGATATTTCTGGATCACACGCGTCTCTGTGAAGACACACAGACAGCTTGTACCTAAGGGACAGACATGACAGCAGTGAGCTTATTCTGTTTTGTGATGAAAAGACTGCCAGTCCTTGGTGAGTGACATGGAAAAAGCCGAGAGGTGTCTAAGAGCCCTGGCCAACCCAGCCGAGTGCAGAACTCAAGAAGCAGATAAAGCCGGAGCCATGAGGCAGAGGAAGGTACACCGCCAAGGGTGGCAGTCCAGAGCGGGGTTGGGCCTTTGCCGATGGCAGAGGGCTGCAGACGGTTCCTGGTGAGGGCGTTGTAGTTACACAAATACACGTCACCTCGAGACACGCAGTTCACCCTCTCTGTCTCACACATACACGCCAGATCTTTGTAAAATGCACGCTGTTTAGTAAGGTTCTCAAGCAAACCTTTGCCTTGCTTTTCCCAATGTCCTATGTGGTAGTTGCTGCTGAACTGACTGCTTGGACCCAGGTGACCACTTAGAACAGGGGTTTGCCAAGATCTCCTGTCAAGAGGCAGATAGTAGCCCAGCCAGTGTGGCTCAGTGGTTAAGCATCAACTAATGCACCAAGAGGTCACCGGTTCAATTCCCTGTCAGGGCACGTGCCCAGGTTGTGGGCCTGATCCCCAGTGGGGGGCATGCAGGAGGCACCCAATCGATGTTCTCTCTCTTCGATGTTTCTATCTCTCCTTCTCCCTTCCTCTCTGTCTAAAAGTCAATTAAGAAAAAATATTTTTAAAGAGGCAGATAGTAAATGGCTGTGCGTGCTGGGTGTCACCATCCCCAAGTGACTGAGGAAGTGGCTGCATTTCAGTGAGATAAGTAGTGAGTCTGTGGTTTGGGTGCATGTCTGCTTGTCTTCACTGCGCCGCATCACCTCGGCCGTGCCTCCGCTGCTGGGGGGTTCTAGACAGCTCAGCGTTACACGCTGCACACCGAGTGCTGGGGAGCATTGTGGGGTGGAAGGGGTACTTCAAGTCATTGTAAAGGAACGCCCTACTTTCTCCTCTTCTCTGAATACACAAATGTCCACAGTTGATGTTCTATTTAGATATAAGTTGCCAAAAGTTTATGACTGTAAAGAAAAAAAAAAAACATAGTCATGAGTAATAGATCATAAAATTGTCCTGATATCACTCATATATTGAGAAAGAGAAAGATTTTGTAATAATGATTGGATTGAAGAAGAAAACATATTTCATCATGTAAAAAATATGCAAACGGTCATTCTTTTGTTCGTGGTGATTATTCAGCAGCAGGTCACGTGGGTCATTCTGCACCGACTACGTATTCTGGAATCCACTGCCGTCACGCGTGGGTCCACCTCACCCTCTCTTCTCCCGTGGCCTTCACCAGTCGCCTCTTACCTGGCTTCCAGCTCATTCTTGCCCTCCTGCGGTCCACTCCAGAGGATGCCGCTGCCTGCTTGGTGTCCTTGGTGGTTTCCATAACAAAGTTAAGTTCAGACTCGTTATCACGATTGTTAAGAACCTGAGGCATTGGGCCCTGCCTGCCCTCCCAGCCTTGCCTCACACCAGGCGCTCTCGTTGTCTGAGCTCCAGACCTCCTAGCCTTCCTGTCTCCTGAATTCACCGAGGTCGTTCTCTCGAGAGCGTTGGTGCTTGCCACCCCTTCTGCCTGTGATGTTTTCCCCTCAATCACCGCCTGGCTGTTTCCTTGTCATTTAGGTCCTAGTTTAAACGTGCCTCTCCAGAGAGGCCTGAGCACCCTAGCGTAGTCCCCAGCCACACTCGGACACCCTTCAGTGATGTCCTACATAGAACTTCTCCTTCCTGAAATCACTGTTTGAACAAGTTGCCTCTCCCCTGGAATCGAACCTCCTGGGGAGCAGTTCTCGTGTCTCGTTTCCCGCTATTACATCAGTACCTGCTACAGTGTCCAGCACGTAAGAAAGACTGCATTTGTGATGAAAGAATGAAGTCAGTTGATGGGACACGAAAGTTCCTTGCCTTGGGGTCTTCCTCATTTTTGCCTCATAGTTATTTCATTATCTTCAGCCTCTCTACAAGTGAGCAGAAAGAGAAATCTTGCTGGTTACTATAATAGTTGACCATGTCAGGAGAATGCTTTTCTGATGATGGGTGCGTTTGGGACATTGTCCGTAGCTACTCTATTACCCATCATCCTCAAAACATCGAGGTTGTCCCTAGAACTGGGAAAATATTTGCAGTCTGTGGCAGGCATTTCAAACTTTGCTTAACGAATCCCCAGTGTCCATCCATACCAGGACCCAGTGGTCTCCTGCTACCTCCAGGGCTGGCTGAGATTTCAAATGGCAAGCTCCCTTCATCTCCACCCTGAGCTCGCTTTATGGTCCTCAGTGTAAACATCACAGGTTACCATGGTCTCACCCCATCTCCTTGACGTCAAAACTCGGAAATGGAAAGCAGCAGCTTCTCCTTAAATGACTGGGAACTCCCGGTTGGAAAATCAAACCACCAGCTACCAAGCAACACCTGGAACATTATTTCCAGGGCTGTATGCATTAGACATCATTTTCAAATGTTGCTTTCCTTAGATATATACCATCGTCGCTTGGGCGGCTGTAACAAAATACCATAGACTGGGTGGCCTAAACAGTAAACATATAGTTCCCACAGCTCTAGAGGCTGGGAAGTCCAAGGTCAAGGTGCCAGCCAATTAGGTTCCCAGGGAGGACCCTCTTCCTACAGATGGTCACCTTCTGGCTGTGTCTGAGAGATTGAGCTTCCTCGTCTTAGAAGGGCACTAATGACATCACGGAGACCCCACCATCATGACTTTATCTAATTCTAATTATCTCCCCAAGGCCCCATCTTCAAATACTATCACACTGGGGATTAGGGCTCCAACATACAGATCTGTGGCACAAATAGTCCATGACCTATCCGAAATACGTGTTTTGGCCAAAGAGCTGAATGTTAAATCACTGTTAGGCTGAAGTTCAATATCATCATCATATACTGAATGTCTGGCCTGCAAGAGTATACCTGAAATATTAATAACAATGCCTATTTATTGAAAACAATTAAAATTACACCAAGTACATTTTTAAAATATGTTTTTATTGATTTCAGAGAGAGAAAGAGAGAGATAGAAACATGATGAGAGAGAAAAACATTGATTGGCTGCCTCTTCCACGCCCCCTACTGGGGATTGAGCCTGCAATCCAGGCATGTGCCCTAATGGGGAATCAAACCTGTGACTTCCTGGTGCACGGACAACACTCAACCACTGAACCACACCAGCTGGGCCCAAGCAGATTTTTTAATGGCATTATAGTGCAGTGGTAATTTCTCAGAGCTGTCGGTTCCTGTGGTTTTTATATTATATATTAACAATGTGAAAAATATGCTCTCTGTCAACTGAGGTCAGCAGAGGAGAGCAGATGTTTTTCGTCAAGCTCCGCCCCCCCAGGGTCATGCTGGTGGTGCTGTTCATACTCCCTCGCCCCAAGTCATCAAGCTTTCTTCTTCTCTAATAATAACTGACCAAAAGAAAGACTTCAACTCTTGGACTTGCCATCTTGGTTCCAAAGTCATGATTCACTTTCCTTGCAACGATCCCATAAATCAAGGCTGTGGGCTATACTTAGAGAAGATACTTTTTAAAAATTCTCAGAATCAAGCTGAATTTTGTGGCCATCTCTTGTGATTCCCTTTGTTTTTTGTTTTTGTTTTAAAGCAATGCTTTCACAATAGTTTTCGTAAAACATGGTTCTCATTTCAGCAGCCAGAATGACCTTGTTAATGTGCGAGTCAGATCATGTTGTTCCTCTGCACAAGCTCTTGCAATCCCTCCCCAGATTAAAAGCCAAACTCCCTCCAGTGCCTCCCCAGGCTCTGCTTGATCTGTCTCCAGGCAAGTCACCCATGTCCTCTGCTACATGCTCAGGCTGATCCTGGATTAAACCAGGTCTCTTCCCACCTCAGAGCCTTTGCACTGCTGTTCCCTCTGCCTGCAATTCCCTTTCCTCCGGAGGCACAAGCCACATTCCATCTCCTTCCCATCATTGCTCCGGTGAGGTTTACGTGGGCTCTTCTATCTAAATGATGACATCTTCTCCAGTGCCCCGATCCCTTGGCTCGTTTCTGTTATCCACGCCCCCACCGCCACCCAAAAACAAACAAACCAAAAAGACACCACTGAGCACTTTCTAATGGTATATGATTTTCTTTTTATGTTCATTATTATTTTATGTGCTCATCTACTGGATTGTAAACTCTGCAAGGACAGGGACCTGCTTTGTTCAGGGATATATCCTTAAGACTCAAACCATGCCTGGCACCTTGTAGGAGCTCAGCTCTTTGTTTAAATGGATTCTTGTAAATGAATTCTTGTAATAATTGGTATGCATTTTTCACCTTCCCCAGCCAATGGACTTACTATATGGAACAAACCAGGGGAATTTCCCTCTCTTGGCTACATCTACAATGCCTGCTGTCCTTGGAAAGGGAATTTTTATATAGTGACCGAAAACCGAAAGAATGTCTGTATTTGCGTTACTAATAGCCCTACAATGATCAGATAAGTAAATAACCTGTGTGCTCAATTAATCATTAATTGCACACGACTTCAAAGTTGCCAAAAATATAGTTGGAACGGCAATTGGCTACTTGGTCTGCCACAAACTAAAACTGAAGCCAAATCCTAATAGCAGATTTTTGGCCCAATGCCACAGCCAGAGTGACCTGTGCCCACTTCTTCTCTTTGTGATCACTCAGTTTCATCCTAGATGTTCACATGTCTCACTTGCACATCGTGTGATCTGTTTGGGGGGGGAGGGGGATCTGATACTAGCCTTTTTTTCATGTTGTACTAAATAGACAAAGAACAATTAACCCTACACATGCCTGGATAGTGGTAACCTCTTAGAGGAGGCCAGAACTCAAACAAAAGGAAGAGAGGGAAGCATCAAAACTTGGATTTGTTATCAAGCAGGACGATTTTATGGGGGATATGTGATTTCACTCTTTTGCTGTATCTTCAAATTACGTACTAAAGAGTTTAGCTCTGCCTCTTCCTCACTGTGTCACCTGGTGCTAATTCTTGCCTCTCTCTTCTCCGTGTCTCTGTCCAGTAGGGAACAGTCACAGCATCTCCTTCACTGGGTGACGTCAGGGCCACTGGAGTGCATACATATGAAGTATAAAAACAGCTCCTGGTGTATAGTGAGCACAATGGAAGTTTGCTACGATGGTTATTCTTCATAATACCATTATTCTCAGAAAACATCTAGGCAAGATGGATAAAAGAATATTCTATCTTTTTTTTTTTTTTTTAATCAGAGATTTCAAACTGGCTGCCTGCAGTCATATTGGGTCCATGAACACATTTTGTTTGCCCAACACAAACTTAAATTTTAAATTATTCTTCAACAGTGGAAAAGCCCCCAAACTCCTCATTGTAAAAGCTCCAGATTTCCCACTTCTCTTGAAAAACTAGACTCTGGAAATGATCAGCCTGAAGTTGTGCCAGCCGGAGCCCCGTGCAGCTCAGTGCTGACCTGCGCCGCCCGGCACTTCTGCTGGGCTTCTGCAGGCAGCCTGGTGTGTGGCCCTGGTGTCCGTGGCCCGGACACAGTGGAAGAGGTGCAGCTGACCCTCCCTCTTTCATGACAGTGGCTCTTAGCTCCTGAACGGTGCCCACACTCTGCATTCCAAGTGTCTATTGACCCTTCTCTGACGATACTGCTTTGAGCAAGGCGGGCGTGGAAGCTGAAATCAAACATGTATTCTGATGCAAATTCTAATATATATTTGGAAGGAAGCCAGCTGAGGCCTGAGCACCTGAGATAGAAAATAAAATGAAACCTAAATGTGAAAATGCAGCCGTACCAAAAGATGGGAACAAGAACACTTTATGGACCTGAGTCAGCTTGTGCATAGGCCCTGCCCTGTGTAGGGAAGACTAACATCCTGTGCAGGCAGGTTTAGAAAGGACTCCGGATGGTAGTGGAGAAAGATGTGTTTTCTTCTGAATTCTGTACTTAGTGCGATGGAAAAACCAATCATGGGTCGTAGATAGGGGAGGGACTTACAAAGAGAAGAGTCCAGCTGCCCCTTGGAGAGTTGATTAGACGCTAGCTACTAAGAGTAGAAACGGAGACTAGGAAGTGACTTGGAGTTTGCGGAGTGGAGGGACCACAGTCTCTTGGGCCACGGTGGAGTCGATAGAAATGGAGAAAGGTGGGTATATTTGATGTTTATTTTGAAGATAAAGTGGGTAAGATGTCATTAGGTATAATCTGTGAGGCAAAGGGAGGAATCAGGTATGACTCCTACCTGTCTGGTTTAAGCAGTTAACTGAACCTTGGTGTTCTTTAGTGAAATGGGGAAAACTGGCAAGGGAGGGTGTTCACAGGGGAAGCTTTGGGGCAAAATCAGAAACTTCATGTTAATGTTATGGTTTTTGAGTTTTATCCAGGAGACGGTGTCAGGTGGGCCACAAATCTTGTGAATCTAGGTTTCCAAGGGAGGTCTCAGCTGCAGGTATAGATTAAAGGTCACATGTGTCCCACCAGGTGTGTGCGAGAGAAAGGGACAAGATGTGTAGAGGTCCATGGATTTCCATTGGGTCTTCCCTCTGGGAGGTGGTATCTCTTTGGTTCCTCTGCCTCTGTTGCTGCTACTTCTTGCTCCTTGTCACCCTCATCATCACTGGACTTGGATAAGCCTGAGGGGACCTCAGATTGGAGGGTATTGACATAGCAGGAAAGCACTTCGATAGAAATAGCTCATCCTCATTTTTTTCTTTTCAGCCTAATTTTTGCCACCCATGCTCCCAACCTTGCTCGCTGGCTGTTAACTGTTCTACACATTGAGTGAAAAGAGGCTGGTGCATCTCATGGACTGCAAAGAGCAGGGGGAGGGTATGGGGATGAGCAGCTGATCCCGTTTTTAGGATTTAAGGCTTAACTCTTCATCGGGATGGGATAATGTCTTCGCTGCTTACCGGTGCTGTCATGGTCGATGTCACTTGCGTTCACTCTTTTTTTCCTGGGCTTGGGGGCCGATGCACTTCCCAGTCTCCCAGAGTGACTGGTTCTAAACAATGGCCTGTGGCAGAGAGTGACTTGCTGCACTGACAGGCTAGGACAGCAACAACCCTGGTGCAGACTTCCAGCTCTGTCCCGTTTGGGGAGTGTGGTGGCTCTGTGTTCAGGTGGTGCTGCGCAGTCAGAGGGACTTTGATCACCCAGTCATCATGTGGAGGACAGCTGCCCAGGAGCTAAGTGCAGACTTTGTATAACTAAGGAATACATTTTTGATACTTGTTACTCATTTTGATTTTGTATAAGTAATGTTTGTTACTGTAGCCTGCCCAGATTAATCCAGGTGGCATCTGGAAATGATACAATAGTGCTTGTCCACAGGTCAAGTGCAACCTCCTGGCAAAAAAAAAAAAAAAATAGATTTGCTAAACTATTACTCTAACGCCAGAATTGAGTGTGATGTTGTTGTTGTTTTTTTAACCAGGTGTAGATGATCAGAGCCCTTTTTGCTCTGAATTATTGAACTGCAGAACTAAAATCACTATTTGAAGATGTTGAAGCTTTCTCCCGGGTCTTGGTGATTGTTACCAATGTCAGGACATTCTGGGCGCTTCTCCCTAGTGCCCCAGTTTGTGTTTGCATGTAATTGACAGCAATTAGCTGCCATTTCCATCTCATTCCGATGCTGTGGTTTCCTTTCATAGGACGCAGTTTTTTTATACAGTGTATCACTACGTGCCCAGCACTTGTAACTGTTCTAAATTGTTGGGCTAAAAAGTTAGAGATGAATGTTGTTTTTCCAGTGTCCTTTGTGTGTGTACAGTTTAATCTGTTTAAGCAATTATTTTGTTTTGTAGAAGATGACCTATTTTCCCCCCCTGAATGCAAATCTGGGCTACACATCTTACCATTTGCACATTGACTTTCTGCGACACCAGTGCCTCTCCTTGAATGACCCCTTTCCCTCTTGGGCTTACTTGGCTAATATTTATCGGCAACATCTGGGCTTGCGCGCAAGGAAGTTATTTACAGCAGTGCTTATTAGTGCACGTCTGTGGGTCGTGGGAGTTTGTAGCCTGCCCCATCTCACTGAGGATGGCCCCATGGAGCCCTGAGATTTGCAGCTATTTCTCAGGAAGCAGAAGGCTTGTGTGCCGCAATGAAAACTCCCGGAGAACATATGGGAAAGAAACGATTACAATTGGAGTGGATATTAGGAGTCATCTATTCCAAACTTCTCGTTTTACTGGTGAGAAAACTGATGGACAAAGATGTGAAATGACTTGCAGAGCCTGTAAGAAATACAGAGATGCAAGTAGGACTCAGATTGTTTGCTCTCTGTTTGTTTATTAATCCATCCTGGCTGTTATTTCTTGGGACTTTATTCAATACTTAATCCAGGATATTTATGGGGGAAAAGCTTTCTTTGTTCATCAATTCTTTCTTTTTGTTTTAATACTCACCCAAGGAAATGCTGAGAGAGAGAGAGAGAGAGAGAGAGAGAGAGAGAGAGAGAGAGAAGCATCAGTGTGTGAGAGAGAAATATCAGTTGGTTGCCTTTCCCTACACTCCCAAAGGGGGATCAAACCCACAACACAGGCATGTGCCCTGACTAGGAATCGAACTGGCAACATCCCAGTGCATAGAACGACACTCAACCAACGGAGCCACTCTAGCAGGGCATTCATAGCTTATTTCTTAAATTTTCTTTCAGGGAAGAAAACTCTGAGAAAATTCAAGTTGTGCTTGGTTGGTTATTCTCAGCATTTTAAGCATTTCTGCACCTGCCTCTTGGAGAAGTCTCTTCAGACACTGCTCAGTGAGGCAGAGCAGCCGTGCCTTTGGCTGGGTGTCCGAGGTGCGCACAGGGGACCCACTGCCCAGAACCAAACCAAAGGCCATGGCAGCGCTATCTGCCGCTAAAGGCGATCGCCAAGCTCACGCGTCCACTCCCACTCACTCTTTTTAAAATATATAGGTGATATTTGATACGCATACAGTAGCACATAAAATATGTCTGTATGACTAATGGTAAAATTAATACTGGTGAAGTTACCACCACACTTAGGAAAATCTGCTCGCTTTTAAACTCATCCCCTCTGTGTTCTCTGGAAGCAGCTCTCTTAGCTGCATCCTTTCATTTTTATCACTGCATACTGTCTTCCTATAACGTGTCATTAAACACGGACGAGTATCTTCTCTCTTTAAGACAACTACAATTACAACAACATTTTATGTCTGTAAACTTCATTCCTCAAATACAGTGATTTGTTCCAAACCGCCGCCAGCCCGTGCTTGGCCCTCCTGGTGGGGCTCAGACTCTCCCGGGACACTGCGCCTTCGGCGGCAGGTGGGGTTACACTGCGCTCACCGCAGCGTCACAGGCCACGCGGAAAGGAACAGGGGTCGCTCTTTTTGGCCACCACCCTCATTTTAAAAATCTTTTTGACTGGTGCAGCCACTATGGAAAACAATATGGTGTTTCCTCAAAAAATTAACAATGGAACTGCCATTTGACCCAGTGATCCCACTTCTAGGAATGTACCCTAAGAGGCCTGAAACACCAATCAGGAGGATATATGTACCCCCATGTTTGTAGCAGCACTATTTACAATAGCTAAGATCTGGAAACAGCCCAAGTGTCCATCAGATAAGTGGATAAAAAAGCTGTGGTACATATACACAATGGAGTACTATGCAGCTGGAAGAAAGAGAAATCTCTTACCTTTGAGACGACATGAAGGGACCTGGAGAGTATTATTCCAGGTGAAACGAGTCAATCAGAAAAAGACACACATCACATGATCTCACTTATTTGTGGAATATAATAGACAAAATAAACTGTTGAACACAGTAGATCCAGAGACATGGAAGTAGGGAGCAGACTGACTGAGCTCTGAGGGAAGTGGGGTGAGGGGTGGGAAGAGGAGAACCGGGGAGCTTATATGTGTATATGCACAAGCAGGACACAGATAACAGTGTGGGGAAGGGGGCGGGGAAGAAGGTGTCAGTGGGGGGAAAAAAGGAGAAACATCTGTAATACTTTCAACAATAAAGATCCCCCCCCCCACTGTCCTCTTCCTCCCCACCCCCTCACCCCCTCGGGGCCCTCTTGTCTGTGTCCCTTGGTGTGCAGACAGACGTGCAGAGAAGTTCTCTGGCTTCTCTCTTCTGCCGTCCCTCCCACCCCTTCCCTCTGAGGTTTGTCAGTCTGGTCCCTGCTCCCATGGACACTCACCTTAAATCTTTTGCCACTTGAACTGTGGCTACGCTGCTGGAAGTCTAGTCTCTCAAGTCAACAGCCAGTATTTCTCCACCTTCACGTCGTTTTCCTCGGGTCTCATTCTTCTCCCTTCGCTGCAGTGTTTCCCACTGTTGATCAGTCCTAGAGTGGGAGGGAGAGAGAGGAACGGAATAGAGAGAAAAACATCGACGTGAAAGGGACACATCGAGTGGCTGCCACCCGCATGACCAACCAGGGCCGGGGACAAACTGCAACCAAGGTACATGCCCTTAACGGGAACCGAACCTGGGTCTCTCAGGACCGCAGGCTGATGCTCTAACCGCTGAGCCAAACTGGCCAGGGCTCTCTCTCTTTTTTTTTTAATGGCCTCTCTTGTTTCTGAGTCCCCAAGTGCGTGATGTCCCAGCGTGCCCAGCCCTCTCTGGTTCTCCCCGGAGCATCTCTGCAGACAATCGCAGCTCTTGCTCCCCAGGCCTGATCTCTCCGGGCGCCGTCACCTTCTGCTGCCTGGTGGACAGCTCCCGTGGGCCCAGGCACCACGGCCCGGCCACGTCGAAAGGGGCGTGACCAAAAGGAACGCTCCCTTCTCCAGCAGTTTATAAGCCTTAGACTCAAACACCAAGGGGCAAAGCGAGCGTCCTTTGTGTGAGATGGCAGTCACATCCAGCTCTCATCCATCTAGTTATTTTCAAGGAAGATACTTTCTTTTAGAAATCCTGCCCACCTACATTATTTGATTAATATTCACTTTTCTAAGTCATTTTCTTTTATACTCAGTTACTAACTATGAAGTTCTGTATTTATAGACTGAACAGGAGCTTATTCTTAATATTCTGTAACTTTCTGAATAAAATGTATTAACCGGATAGTCCCATGAACCATAAACTTTAATATAGCTTTGTTTGTGTTTTTACCTCAGACCAGGTTGAGAGTTTTAATTTCACATTTGACTTCTTTTATTGAAGAAGGCAGTTGTAAGGTAACAATTATAACCCCTGAGTTAACGTTTGGGATATATATCTAAATGGTTTTAATTCCTATTCTAAGTTAACCCTACAGAGGAGCAATGCAGATAAAACTTTAAATGCAGAAATTCACTTTTCTTAACCATTTGTTCTAATCGAATAGATAAAAGAATGTATTAGCTATGTATTAACAAAAGCTTAAATTTTCTTTAATGTGGGACCTCAAATCTCACTGTTCCTTACTTCATTAAATGTGTTTTTCTAATGTCACTTCCACTCTAGTTGCTTCTGTTTTGTCCTCCGGGTAGATGCAGGTTTTATGGGGTTTGACACTTAGTTTTGGAACTTTTGCTACAATATTTTCAACACAATAATTAATATCGTATGAGTGCTATTTTAGAATAACAAGTCAGAAACTTTGCAAATCTGAAAGAGCTGACAAATGACACAGAATCCAGAAAAATAAGTTTTAACTGATTGGCATACCTCTATACAACTTTTGTCTTTATATTTCGAGATCTTGCTCATTGATTGCGTCTCCTTAAATCATTGACTTGGTGCCATTTCCTAAAGCAGAAATAGAAAGATAACTCAATTTTCCCCTATATGTTTGGTGAAAATTTCTTGATATCATCAACATTAGGATTCATATCATGTGACCACTTATCCAAACATACTAATTGTAGCAATGCTATAGTTTTGAGCTGAAAAACAGGAATTATGATCGATTCTACTTCCTCTGATTCCTATGAAAAGAAAATATAAGGTGTGTCTGTCATTGTCTGTGCCATTCAAGTCTGTTTCCTAGTTTTCATTTGACTTTGTGTCTAGGAGAACTAGATTCTCAGCTCTCAGTTTTTCCATCTCTAGACATTGGAGGAATTTTCCCAGGACTAGCTCCCTGCTTCATTACATGTCAAAGCTTGCACCCCACCACACACGCACCCCTGGTGCCACACGCCACTAACTCATGACTGCCTGAGTCCACGCGGGCCGGAGGGCTGTATCTATCCCTATACTGAAACACCCAGTGATACTGTGCATGGAAGTAAGTTAACCATGTGATACCATACAGACCACAAGCATCCATCCTGTTAAACAAAACAGAGTGCAACTCCATCTCAGCTTCTCCTTAGCTGGATCCCCACAATGTCTCTTGGATGCACCAACACTGCCCAGCCTGAGGGAAGTGTGATGGAAAGGAGAGAGGGTAGAAAGAGCCCATTATCTTAACTGACAGTGGATGAAATTCTTGACCTTCGCAAGTTTCACATATTGTAACAAAGTATATGATCATGTGATTCCATCCATAAGACTCTGCCCTTATTTAGCCTGAAATGTATATGGTTTCTAAACTGCATCTGCTTTCTGAACCTTGGCTACTTTAATGTACAGCTGATGACATGGTATTAGTTTGTATTATCACTTGGAGGTTTAATTATTAAGTTTATGTTTTAAAATAAAAATGTATTGTTTATTGGAGTAACTCCTCAACGAAGAGCACATAATCAATTTAAAGGAATAGACAACCCACAGAGCAAACACAAATGAGCAGTGATATGTAAAAAGATACTTAATATTTAAAAAGCATGTTTTGCCAATTTTATCAGCAAACATTTAAAAGATCAATAACATGCAACAGTGCGTAAGGAAACGCCCCATCCAGACAGTTGTCAGGAACATAAATTCATGAGTTTGGGGAGGATAATATCAAGTTTTAAAACAGGTAAATCTTTGACCATGTTTATAAGATTATATATTAAATATGAGAATGTTCCTTCAGCAAAAAAATAAATTAAATTAAATTAAAAAAAAAAAAAAGCCCTACTCGGTTTACTTAACAGGTATTAATTAGGGTTAAAAGACACAGTTTTGTGTTATTGTTCAGTAAGTACAGCCAACCAGACGCTATGCGCGTTACTCTACACAGAGAAGGTGAGGGCACAGAACTTCTGATCGCGCCGTGTACCTGTTATCCGGTGGCAGGTGCTCTTCTGAGTGCGTTTCGTGTGTCACCCCTTCCGGTTCTGGTCGATAAGCTGAAAGCCCTCCCATTACAAGAAATGCTAAAGGAAACCTAGCAGGGATTCTAGGAAGCACGGCAGGCCTCGTAAGGAAATGAAGGCAATCACCAGAAGATGCAAACACACGGGACTGGAAACGAGGAGGTGACAGAGTGGGAGGGCATGGTGCTGCCCTTGGGAGAAGGTTGACACTTGGGGGTCAATACTCAGGATGTGAGTTCTTCTTTTCTTTCTTGTAAACCAGGTTAGTAGAAAGAACATCACTTAATGACTGCAAAATACACTGAAATTACCGAATTCCAGGGACCAGTGACTGTGCCCAAAAGATCATTTAAAAATTAAATTTGCTTTGCCAGGTAGTGAGTTGACACGGTTCCCAAGAGTCCGGCCATACCCATTACCAGTCTCACACTGCAGCGAGTGTTGGATTACCCATAGAATAACATACACTTTCTTACGGTGTGCTTCTCTGTTCAACATCTGTGGTGATAAACACGCAGAGCCAGGAGCTGCACCGCTGTCCGACGGCTCTGTTACTTAGAGGAGACAGGGAATTGACAACGTGCCGATGTACACAGTAGGAGAGAATTCATTTAAGTTTTATGACATTAATAATTTTGCATATTGATATGGCTGTCAACATGGGCGGAAGAATTCATTCCCTTCTTTGATTCATTCGCAGAAGTTTTGTATCCAGTGTCCTTGTGATGGTGTGAAGAAGACACGCGCATTGTTGTATACGAGTAATACAAAGTGGTACTCTTCGAGCACATCCCTCTGCAGCGTGGGGGGTGGGGGAGGAAGAAGAGGGATGCTGCTGTTTTAGGGAAATGAATTTGGTGTATTGTTTTCCTGGCACCCACTCAAAAAGAGAGAAAGATACCGTAAATAGACTGTGAAACTCGAGTAAGAGTGTCTTAGTGGTTTTGTTAGTGATTTAAACAAAACAAATGGAAATCAAGTGTAAAGATAAACAACATCAGGAAAGGGATTCTCCAGTCTGTGCCCTGAAAAAGTTGTAATGGGAGCTCATTTATAATTAATTGATTTGTGGAGCTACTCTGTGTATAGCTTATTTTGTTTTATTCTCACATTTTCTGTGTTAACAAACAACAGATGAATGTTAGCTTCTTTGTAGTTGTTGAATTACTGATTTTCTCCCCCAAATCCCTGATTGGTCATCTTTAAGCATCTTTAAGCATCCCCCCCCCCCCACACACACACACACAAATGCACAAATATAGAAAAACAGTGTATTAAGTCAGTGTTGTCTAGAGAAACAGAACCGATAAGATATATCGCTCTGCATACACCCTGGGGGCTGGCACCTTGGAAGTCCCCGGAGCAGGTGGCAGGCAGCAGGCTGGAAACTCAGCAGGGTGTGTGTGTTGCAGATCTGAGGCAAAAGTCCTGCCTCGGAAAACCTCAGTCTTTGCTCTTGAGGCCTTCAGCGGGTGGGATGAGGCCCACCTGCACTGCACTGCGGACGGTGTATTAGGGTTCTCCAAAGGAACAGAATAGGCTGTGCATGTTTGGTTTATCATAAGAAATTGGCTTATATGATCTTGGAAGCTGAGAAATGCCAAAATCTCCAGTCAGCCAGCTGGAGACCCGTGAGAGCCAATGGTGCGGTTCCGGTGCCAAATCCGGCGGGCTCGGCACCCCGAGAGCTGCTGCTTCGGTCTGAGTCCAGAGCGGGGGAAGACTGATGTCCCAGCTCAGTGCAGTCCGATGGAAAAGGCCCTTCTTCCTCGTGAGAGGGCCAGCCCTTTATTCTGATCAGAACCCGACCATTGAACGAGGCCCACCCCCAGTGGGGAGGGCAAAGTGCGTGACTCAGTCCACCGATTCAGATGTTAATGTCATTGAAAAGCACCCCCACAGAAGCACGCCCAGAGTAATGTTTGACCACATATCTGGGCACCAGTGGCCCAATCAAGGTGACATAAAATTGGTCATCAGAAAGGGTAATCTGGTCTACTTACAGTCAACTGACTGAATGTTAGACAATACACTTTCACAGTAGCCTGTTAGACTAGTATTTGACCAAACTACTGGGCACTATCGCCTAGTCACGTTGACACATGAAATTAACCATCACATATGGTGTATTTCTTTCTTTCACTACAAAATACTGGAACCACATTGTAAGTTAAACTAGGAAGGAGAGGAAAACATCATGCATCTATTACAGTACCAGACTTGTTTTATTTTCTAGCCAGTCTACTTCATAAAAGGGTATTTTTTTAAAAGCATCTTGAAAATATTCGCAATAATGTGTTGGGTGTTTCAAAGCTTTTATCTGTTTCTTATATTTGTCCCAGTTGTCAAAACAAACATGAAAATGGGAGCTGGCGCCTTGGGTGTTTGTCCAGCGTCTGCCACTTGCTAATTTCATCAGTGGAGAAAGAAATGGGAGCTCTGGGCCTCCGTGTTCTTATCTATCCCTGGACGGTTGGGCTTGGCAATCTCCGATGACCTTTGCAGCCTGAATGTTTCCTTAATTCAGCATTTTTGCAAGTGAGTCGCATGTACCCATCTATGATTGTGCTGGACGATTGGAGGTGGTATATACATAAACAATGTTGAGATTAACCGTTCAATATATTATTGTATATTTGGGGAAAATATAATTAGCACACAAAATCATGAGTTCCCAGTTATTGTGGCTTAGGGCAAAGTGAAAACTAACAGAATCGTTTTGAAGAAAAATAGTGAAAAAGCTCATGTTTTAGACTGATCTGGCAAAACATTAGAAAGGAACAAAGCTTGGGACATGTGCACTGTGAACTACGAATGAAACTTGATGTACTCTCATACGCTTTTCCAGAGACCACAGAGACTGCCTTCCCTCAGGGAGCCGTGTAGAGTGTTGTGCATGAAACATTTTGCTCAACCTGCATTGTGTACATCCTGCTGGTACTGAGCTGGTGCAAGGATCCTGGGGTGAGTGGGATGGGACTTTGGCCCTGGTAGTTGACAGTCTAGTGGAGCATCAGAAGTGTGAATGATTAATTATTATGCAGTGTCCTGTCTGCAGTAATAGAAGTATATACTAGGGACCAGGCTTGGGATGACACAGAGACGAGAGACTCACTCTGTCGGGGACACCAGGAGAAGCCTCACTGAAGTCATTCTTGATGATGCTGGCACATTGGGGATGTGCATGCTAGGTACAGGGAATAGGATATCCAGAGACTTTCAGCCAACTCTTGGGTGTTTCTGATAGGTATGTATGTATCAAGAGTCTGCTGAAATTATCCATTTTTATAGGAGGTGCCTATACATAGAAGATGATCTTTCCCAGTTCCATGTGGCAAGCCGGAGCTAATTTTTCCATATTTCCAGTTTAGACTCTGAAATATTTGCCAATTCTGTGCATACATATTAGCTGTCTTGGGGCTTCTCTCTCTCTACTTCTGAATGAGTCTCAAGCAAAAGTCTGCGTATCCTATGAACGTTCCTTTCCAATATAGCTTTTGTCATTTAAAAAAGAGAAAGAAAAGAAAAACGATTTTCAATGATCTTGGGCAAGAGAAAACTTTGTATCCCTAATTGAAAGCCTGGTTTGGTTTTCTGTTTGCCGGGAGCCTACTGTAAAGCAAACCAAAGTGGCCTTCTGTTGTGTTCCCGACGCCAAGAGCTTGCAGGCTGGGCTCCCGCTGCGTCTGTGTCATGCGTTCCTTCTGTCCCACCCCCGCTGCAGGTCTGTGGAGGCTGACGTCATCGCCTTGGCCAAGAGAGCCCTTCCCCAATGTGCTCCCAGTGAGCTGCCTCTAAGAGGAGGGATGGAGTGGGGGTGCAGAGGGGCTTGCCAATTAATTCAACATTTCAATATTTGCCATCATTTAAAAAGTCCTCTGTAGAAATAAGAGCGATTCCACATTCAAATGTGAACTATTTTGCAGGGCTGATGTCTCGCTCCGTTGCCGTCAGCCCCGCAAGCAGATCTGATCGTGTGTTCCCTGGACAGCCCTCTTGCTTTGAGTATGCTC
Organism: Molossus molossus; assembly: GCF_014108415.1. Classification (NCBI taxonomy): domain Eukaryota; kingdom Metazoa; phylum Chordata; class Mammalia; order Chiroptera; family Molossidae; genus Molossus; species Molossus molossus. The sequence goes on along the minus strand of NW_023425351.1, from coordinate 59,196,443 downwards.
CCCTCCCGATGGCATCATCTGGACACCTCGGGAGCTGGCGGGAATACGTGGGCAAAGGGGGTGTGGGCTGCCGGGAAGAACTGTTGGACGCACCCCTATTCTGGTTGAAAGCAGGAGAGCAGAAGGGTTCTTTCCTATCGGGGCTGGGGTGTACAGAAACCACGCCCCAGGCCCCTTGCTTTGGGAGCTAAATGCTGCTCATTGTTCCAGTCTCCCCTGAAATGCCCCTCAGTTCAGGATCCTTCCCTGCCCGCCTGGGCGTGGGTGAGGCCCGCGCGCGTGCCCTGTGCCCTCCTCTCCTCACACGTGGTTGCGGTGACCTGTGAAGGCAGGTGTGACGGCGTTTGTCAAGAGCTCGCTTTGTGCCAGCGCTGGTTCTGAGGTTTGGTGCATATTCCCAGACACACGCGGCGGAGCCTGAGTTCCAGCCCTGGCTCCGGATGCTCGTGTGAGCCTGGGGGGTGAAGAAAAGCAGTCCTCGGGCTGAGATTGACGTGGTGTCACCAGCGGGCCTGGCTTTAGGGTCAGGAGCTCTCTTCGCTTGGTCTCTTACTTGCTGTATAACTCAGGGAACTGAGTCTCAGTTTCCAGGCATATGACCACAGATTAACCCTGACCACACTGGGTGCCTAATTATGTTAACCATATTTCATCGATTCTAAATGCACGTTTTTTGAAACCTTCTAACATTCCTGAAATGGAGAGGCATCTTAGAATTGCTTGCACGTCGTGGTTGAATGGGCAGGTGTCTCCTCCTAGCGATGTGTCTAGAAGAATGGCAGACCCTGCTCCGTCCCCTACAAAGGGCAGAGAATACGGGACCTCGGGGAAGCGGCAGGTACCTTCACTCGGGCCACGCCCAGCACCTGCGTGGTATTTAGAATCGCCTGGGCTGCTTATTTTAAAATGTGTGTGTTCACATGTATGTGTATATACATAAGTATGTGTATATATTTATGCAGCTTTGGGGGGCCTCCTGCCAGCTCTACTGCTTTATATGGCGAAGGCCTGGGCATCTGCATTTTATCAGTTGTGCCGGGGGTTCTGTCACAGCTGCCACGAAACAATTTAGAACCAGTGCCCTCGTTCACCTGCTGCCCTACTGCATCCTGCTTCCAGCCACTACTCTGCCGTTTCCCATTTCCCTCTTTCCTTCCCTCCTTCCTTCCTTCCTTCCTCCTTCCCTCCTTCCTCCTTCCCTCCTTCCTCCTTCCTCCTTCCTCCTTCCTCCTTCCTCCTCCCTCCTCCCTCCTCCCTCCTTCCCTCCTTCCCTCCTTCCTCCTTCCCTCCTACCCTCCTTCCCTCCTTCCCTCCTTCCCTCCTTCCTCCTTCCTCCTTCCCTCCTTCCTTCCTTCCCTCCTTCCTTCCTTCCCGCCTTCCTTCCTTCCCTCCTTCCCTCCTTCCCTCCTTCCCTCCTTCCCTCCTTCCCTCCTTCCCCTCCTTCCCTCCTTCCTTCCTTCCCTCCTTCCCCCTCCGTTCCTTCCTTCCCTTCCTTCCTTCCTTCCTTCCTTCCTTCCCATCCCTCCCTCCCTCCCTCCCCCTCCTCCCCTAGCGGGAACCGAACCCAGGTCTCTCAGGACCGCAGGCCGACGCTCTAACCGCTGAGCCAAACCGGCCAGGGCCTAACTTCTTTTTTAAAAAAATACATTTTTTTTTTTTAGAAACAGAAGAAGGGAGAGAGAGAGATAGAAACATCGATGTGTGAGAGAAACATTGATCAGCTGCCTCCTGCACGCCCCCTACTGGGGATCGAGCCCACAATCCAGGCACGTGCCCTGACTGGGAATCAAACCTGGACATAAGTCCATGGGACGGTACTCAATCCACTGAGCCACACTGGCCGGGTTTTATATCTAACTTCTTTCTCCATTGTTTTTCCTTAGTATTTCCTAAATTGGTGAGTAAATACAATGTGTAGGGAGCTGAGTTGCAGGACATGCTGAGGAGGCCATGGAGAGGGACCCCGAAAGCCACAGCCTGCCCTTTCTCCAAGAGGACTGGGAGGGAGCAAGGAGGGTGGATACCTCTGCTTGCGTGGTTCTGGGCTGTCTCTGTACCATGCTGGGCCTGTTCCCGTGACACTCTGTAATGCACATCAAGGACTTTAGTTTCAGTTTGATTTTTCAAGGCATGTAGCCTGGAGTGAAATCCCCAGAGGAACTCGCTGTCTGTTTTGACTGACTCTTAGTCCTGACTCCTCTAAACCTCATGTGCTTAGAAAACCTAAAGGCTGGGAAGCCCCGTGATTCACCTGTTCTTGGTGATGAGTGAGTGGGACTCTGACCCTGGACATCCTGGAGCCAAACACCTCTGTGTGCTCTCTCCCACGCCCAAGTGGCTGCTGCTTCTGGCCCTGCCGTGCATCCGTCCCTCCTTCCGCATCCTTCTGCGAAGGTTTTTGTGAAGCCTGTTCTCCCTAACCAAGTCTCAAAGAGAGACGGGGCTTCCTTGTTGTTTCTTTGCTCCTCTTAGGTCTTCTCAGCCTTAGAGCTAACATTCTCTTGTCAAACGTGCCTGTCAACCTTGTACAGCTAACCCCTTCCACCTAAAGGAGTGTAGTTCAGCCGTGAACGTGAAGTGTGGCCTATGTGTGTGCCCCGCAGGTGTAGCACACAGCAGATGATGAATGTGAATGTGTGTCCGGGACAGGTAGGAATGAGCATTGTCGTCTGGAGAACAGTTGCTGGTCGTGGAGGGTTTTGGTCTTGGGGAGCTGGGAAGAGTGGGTTGGGAATAGGTGATGAAGGACCTAAGACACCCGACAGGAGCTGACACTTTGTGTTTTACGCAGAGGGGTCCAGCAAAGATTTGCAGAACAGTGGACTGATGGAGTAAAAATGGTATTTTTCCAAGAAACAACTGGCCCCAGTGGTTTGGAACGGGGAGATGCTGGAGATACCGTGATGAAAGATGAATACTGTTCTAAAGTTCATGAGTGCCTAAGACTTTTGAATGTTATCTAAGGAGATGGAAAGGGATAGATGCTAAAATGTGTCAGGATGAAGGACTCTGTTGTTGAGGGAGGTGGAGTCAAGATCCCTGCAGTGTCTACCAGGAGCTGAACGAGGGGCGTGGGCAAGGGAAGCTGGCTGCAGGACAAGGTGAGCTTTGGTGGGACCACATTCGGGTTTGAAATGAAGGTGGCTGCTGTAAAGGGAGATTTAGAGCTGATAGTTGGAGATGCGGGCTGAGAGACCAGGAGACGGGTCAGTGACAGACAGAGTTGGAGTCACGAGTGTAGACAGGTGAGCTGAGGACTGAATGCAAAGACTCTGGGGGTGCCCCGAGTGAAGGAAGGGGTCAGGCAGCAAATCCCCGGGGTCCAGACACGGGACAGGCCATGCTAGGGTCTCTGTCATCTTAGCTTCTTTTTCTCCTTTCCTTTTTTGGCTAGGACTACAGGATAATCCTTTTTATTCATTCTTAGACTGCTTAACTCTTTCTTTTTTTCTCTTTTATTCCCCCTTTCTCAGGGCCCTCCCATTAAAAAAAAATCCTTACATTTTATTTATTTCCAGCTTTATTGATATATAATTGACATGTAACATTGTGTGTTTAAGATGTGCAATGTGATGGTTTGATATACGTATACATTGTGAAATGATTCCCACACTCCAGTTAGTTAACACATCACCTCACATAGTTACCGTGTGTGTGTGTGTGTGTGTGTGTGTGTGTGTGTGAAGGACATTTGAGATCTATTCTGTACATACTTTCAAGTGTACCATAGAGTATTTTCCCCCAGCTCTACTGAGATCTAATTGACATATAACATTGTATAAGTTGAGGTTGTACCGCATGTTGATTTAATACATTTATATATTGCAAAGTGATTATTACCTTAGGGTGAGCTAACACCTCAATCACAGCACATAATAACCATTTATTTTTTGTGGTGAGAACACTTGAAGTTTACTCTCTTGGCAGCATGCAAGTGTACCATACAGTGTTGTTAACTATACTGACTGTGCTGTAGGATCAGCCCCCTGAACTCACTCATCTTCTGACTATAGTCACCATGCTCCTCCACGTTACATCACCTTTTTTCCCTCTGCCCCTCCCCCCCTCCTTCCCTTCTTTCATTCCTTTTATTTTTTTCTGTCTCTTTGGCTTCCTTTCCCCCAATCCTGTGCAAAGATGCCCGGGTATTTAGGTGTAGGGTAGGGACAATCGTGGGTGCAAGAGAGAAGAGTGTAGCAGAAAGGAAAGTATAGGACATCTCAGGAAGCCCATGGTTCTGTTTTATATATTACACACCAGACTCCTTTGTCCTTCAAGGGCAAATTATTCCTCATAGTAAAAATAAAAGGCATTTTTTAAAATGGTATTTACAGGCAACTTATTATTACCTAAATGTGTATAGGCTCGGAAATTAACTTTTCACGGGGATCTAGTTAAGTAACCTCATAAAAACGATTGTTATAAAATTTGACTTTTCTTGTTCTCTGAGTTCTTAATTCTGGAAGACTGGGGACAACTCTGTATTTCTACCTAGTGATATTGGAAGATGAAATCAGAACTCCACCTTCTTCTCCAAATTAGAAACATGGCCCCTTGGAAACAGACTTTTAAAAAGTATATCTGAGATTGTCTTCTTTCATTCGTACAGTATTTTAAGTGATAATTTATATTTGCAGCAAATATTGTTATCGTGAATATTTTCATTTATCTCTAAGACATTCATAAAGTGATTTACTTTGAAAACCAGATGCTGTTGGAAAATGACCATTTTCCCACTGAGAATGAGATGGCCTGACCATACTTACACCTCTCAAAGAAAGAGAGTACCTTTTTGGTGTAGCATTTTCTTATCTTGCTGTTGTCTGGAAGCACCTTGCACTTCCGCTCCGTGCCGCCAGGGGCGCCTGTTTCTCAGGGCTCAGCAGTCCTTCTGCCCTCGCGTGCAGCACGAGACCCCCCTCTCCGAGGACATGTCCTCCCCAGCACTGCCCACTCTCTTAACTCTTTTGAAGTTTTTAACAGTTCAGCTATTGGAGCACTCGTCTTCAAGAATCAAAGTACTCAAAATCGTTATGAGCTAACCTATTGACTTAATTAGTACATTTGTGTACTTTGTATGTGTCTGCCAGCTGGTTGCTGAAATAAGTGTGCTGGTATGTGCTTAGTCACGGGTAAAACAATGCAGACATATTTTCATATGGTGTCTGTAAGGAACTTACAGTCTAGTTGCAGGGGTATAGCTTAGAACCGCAAACTGCTACCCACAGGCCGGATCCTGCCTTTCCCCCACTGCCTGTTTTGTAAATTAAGTTTTATCGGAACACAGCCACACACATTCATCTACATATCGTCTGTGACTTCTTGCACACGACAGTGGCAGGTTTGAGTAGTTTTGGTGGAGGTTGTGTGGCCCACCAACCCGAAAATACTCAGCTGGTTCTTTATAGGTAAAATGTGCTCGACCCCAAGCTTAAAAGCACTGAAGTGTAAGTCAGCTGATGCCCAAAGACTTGCCCAAGTCTCATGAGTGGGCATTTTCAGATTGGTACAAATTCAGATAAAGTGGTCCTCCTTATTGGTGATTTTGCTATCTATGGTTTTGGTTAACTTTGCTCAACCACTGCCCAAAAAATATTAAATGGAAAGTTTTGGAAATAAACAATTCATAAGTATTCATTGACATGCCATTTTGAGGCGTGTGATGAAATCTTGCATCATCCCACGCGGGATGTGAATCATGGCCTTTGTCCAGTCTCTCCATGCTGTATATGCTTCCCGCCCACCAGCCACTTAGTGGCCTTCTGGGTTATCAGAAGAACTGTAATGGCATCACAGTGCTTGTGTTCAGGCCACCCTTAGTTTACTCGATAATGTTCTCTAAATGCAAGGGCGGTGATGCTGGCAACTCGGACATGCCAAAGAGAGCCGTGAAGCGCTTCCTTTAGTTAGTGAGGAGGTATGTATGCATAGGGGGAAACAAAAACAAAAAACAAAAAACGGTGGATATTGGGTTCAATACTATCTGAGGTTCCGGCATCCACAGGAGGTCTTGGAACAAATCCTCCATGGATAATTGGGGGGCTACTGTCAAATAGTATATACCTTCTTGGAGGACAAGCCAGAGAAACTGAGACTGAAATTTCTGCTCTTCTATTTGCTGATTACATGACTTCAGACAGTGATTTAAACTTAGAGTCCTAGTTTTCTTATCAGATAAATGGACTCAACAGCTACCTATTTCCTTAGATCACAAAGATTTAATGAAATAACACACACATAGAACCAAACATACCACTAGGTGGTAGTTTTTCTGAGTTGGCTTCATTCTCTGGGAAAGACAGTTCCTTGCAGCTTTAGGCTGGTAGTATTCTGCTAGGTGAGGTTTGAGAAGACTTGGTCTGTCACTTCAACTTCTAAGAAAGGTTCCTGATTGGCCCCCTCCAGCCACATGCCTGTCCCTTGACCAATCACTGTCCTACCAGGATTCTATGACCTGAGGGAAGGGCAAGGGATGCAACCGAAAAGTAACACGTTAAGTACATTGTCTTTGCCTTTGTTTGACCTCATTATTTGACTTTACCCAACCTTTGCTTGAGATCAGTTTTCTGAAGGACTAAGGACTAGAATCCACATGGACACCGACCATTTGGCGGCTGCGATGGTGCAGGCTTAAGGAGCAGGATGCAAGAGCCGCAGCATCCAGAGCTGAGCTCATCGAGCTCCTGTGCCTAGAATTCTGTGAAAGACACCATCTCTGTGCATCTTAACTTCTCTACCTTGAAAAATAAGAGGGGCGGTTTTCATATAGCTAACATACCCCTTGGACACTCCCAGGATATGGTTATGTAAAATTTCTCTTCCACCAAAAACACATGTGGGAATGCAAGTGAGGATGATGGTATTACACGTGACCTTGAATCTGCTTGGGGCAGGAGATGGGAGTCACAGTCATAAAGCACTAGCCAACTTTACTGCTTCATTGTAATTTGAAAACTACTAAAGCTATACTTCATCATCGATCACAATGCACGGGGGACCTGTGTCATGGTAGTTAAGAATCACTACCCTAGAAGAACTTGGAGTCACTTTAGGCTGATTGAAGATGCCTATGAAATGGGTCTTGATACAAGGAGATGGGTTGAATACCTAATAACTGGAACAGCATCTGGAAGAGCTAAGAGTATAAAAACCCCACAGGTAAAGGATTCTTGTATTTGTGCATCTATATTAGTTATCGGTCTCAGATTACCAAAAAAAAAAAAAATAGAAAACCCTGCCGTTAGCTTAAGAAACAAAGGAGAATTTATTGTAACAATGAAGTATATCTTGTAGTCTTTACTTATCTAAACTGATGCTTGGTCCATATTAGGTGCTCGGTAAATGTTTGTTGAACAAATGAATGGTCCCAAACATAAAGTTATTAGAAACCCAGATAGCAGTCTGTCTACAGGTCTTATCTCTGCTTCTCTGTTCATAGCCTCTCTTTTGTCTTCTCTTCCTGAAGTTGGTATCTCTGCCTCCCAGTCCCTGAGGCAACACCTGGCCACCCCATAGCTCCTGAGTTTATGTCATCTGGTTTCAGCCATTTGGTGAGGCTGACTTGATTCTCTGTTTCCAGCTCTGAACACTGGCGGAGAGAGAATCTGATTGGCCCAGTGTGAGTTAGTTGCTAGATCACCTGTGACACCAGCATGGTGTCCAGCAGCATCTCCCCCAGGATCCTGTGGCTCTGGGTTGGGCAGTGTAGGGAGCATTTCCAGACACAAAGAAATCCATTAGCTCCTGGGAAGATAATCCCAGGGGCATCTACTGTAGGCTCCATTAGATTGATGAGACAAAACCTACTAAAGCCAACTCTCCATGTAGCTTGCAGGACAGGATCTGCCCAGAATTGGTGGTGCAGCTGAAGTCAGACTAGTTTAGCCTCCTGGTCCCAGATGGAATGTCAACCCTTCTCTTCTTCATGGTTATTGTCACTTAGGTTCATCATCGACCAAGAGAGCATAGAACTGTCTTGAGAAAGTGTCAGTCTGAGGCATCCTCTTTTTCTTTTTATTGTATTCATTGGAGTGACATTGGTTCACAAAACCATACAGGTTTCAGGTGTACAACTCAACAAAACATCTGCACACTGCATCTGGTGCCCATCGCCCAAAGCAAAGTCTCTTTTTGTCCCCACTTATCCCCCCTTTGCCCACCTCCACCTACCCGCTCCCCCCTTCCCTCTGGCTATCACCACACTATTGTCTGTGTCTGTGTTATGTATATGTGTTTCGGGCTAATGCCTTCACCTTCTTTCACACAGCCCCACCCCCTTCCCTCTGACAGCTGTCAGTCTGTTGTTCCATGTACCCATGCAGCATCCGCATGTTTGCGATAGCAGCTAGTTGGTGCTGAATAATAATAAGATTCTATTCCTGGACTTCGTGATTCCACCTCTGAGCAAATGCAGAGCGGGTCTTGGCAGGCATCTGTGATCAGCAATGCCCAGGCGGCGCTCGCTGCAAAGGCAGCACAGCGGACGTGAGCGCCATTCCCGGGCTTGTTTGTGCTGAGTGTACGTAACAGCGTGTTAATGTGGGAAGGATCACGCATGGCCCTGGGAGACAGCTTGCTTTGACAGAAAGGGCCAGTAGGTAGCAGTCCAGGTGGCCACGTGCTACCTCTGAAATAGCAGGCAAGTTTCTTAACATTTCGGATTTTCAGTTTCGTCATTAGCGAAATTGAGATCGTGACATTTCAGAAGAAAGAAGGAAAACAGAAATAGATGCCTCCTCACTTTGTACCGTACACAAATATAAATTCCAGATGGGTGAAAGAGCTGGCAGGATAAAGCAAGCTCCCGGCGTTTCAGAAGGCACTGGGGGGGGGAGGGGGGGCTTTCCTAAACATCATGAAATTCAGGGTTCCTGAATACAAAGTCGCTGTGAACAGTTAAACACAGGAGACAGTGCGGGAGAAAATATCTGTGACATATATAGTAGACATTGAGTTAATAGCTATAACATATTTAATAAAACACATATTCACAACAAATCAGGGAAATAAGCTGTCAAATAGATGACTAGGCAATTCAGAGAAGAAATTTTTACATCACAGTAAACGTATAGAAAAACTCAACCTCCCTAATCAAAAAGATACATTTTTTAAAGAATGGGGTTCCTTTGGCAAAAAAAGAAAGAAAGAAAGAAAAAGCATGTCGGACAAGGAGCACTTTCATATACTGTTAATAGGAAGCATTCTTTAGTAAAGCTTCTGTTTAAGTTATTTCGGCAGTAATTCCGAGATACAAAATGTGTATATACTTTGACTCAGCAATTCAACGTCTAGAAATCCATCAAGAATTCTTCAACTGTGCACAATAATGTATGTGCAAGAGTTCTTGTTTCAGAATAGTTTGCTGTAGAGAAAAAATTAGAAACCTTTCTCAATAGGACAGTCATTAAACAATGGTGTGTCCATTGGAGTGAAAAATTGGAAACAAATGCCCATCAATAAGGGGTAGGCAGGCAATCATGGTACATTCATTCTGTGGAATGTTTTGCAAAGATTTAAATGAATGAAGTAGAACCACAAATAATATGGAATCATAATGAATTATAGAATTATTAACTATACTATCTAATTTATGTAAAATGCATTTATATTTATGTACATACAGATACATGTGTGGAAAAAGTACAGGCAGGATCACACCAAATTGGACAGCAGTGGTCTTTATAGAATGTTTAGATGTATGGGTAAAGGACGATAACCACACTTTCCTGTGTTACTGTATTATTTAACTAGGTAGAGCTCTTATTAATTTTTCTTCTGAAACATAAAGTAATACATTATTTTCAAAATAGTGATAATGTACGGGTAAAGTATTCAATGCAAAAAACACTTAGGACAGTGCTTGGCAGATAATGGGTCCTTGATACATATTAGTGTTTTCTTCTCATCCTTTGCTAGAACAGATAAGAATTGTGTGAATCAAAAGACATTCCAGTTGGTGCTTACGATATGTCCTTGGGGGAGCTTATCTGTAAGGACCTCTCAGTCTGCCTGTGCACATAAGACAGATTCGTAGATATTCCCAACAGTGATTTGGGTTGGTTCCTGCGCTCTGGTGCTGGTTATGCCTATTACTATGTGCTACCACAAACTTCTACCAGGACTACGTTACTTCTTGTTGACATGGACAATCAACTTGTTAGTGCTCTTTAGTTAGCTACATGTCTAATCATTTTTTATTCCTCCCTCCCAAGGAGAACAAACCCACCCTTTCATGCATGTCCTGCCTTCCTTTCTGCAGAGCTGTCTGCTAAAGCATGTCTTATTTACCCGTCTTCATGGCTGGATTCTAGAGCTCCAAAGATGATATGTGTTTGTCCACGGGCTGGGCGCCATGCCAGACCCAAGACTGGAAAGTGGGTGGTTGATGACAGCGTAGTGTGAGGTTCACACGCACAAGGCATACAGGAGTATCGGGGGCCTTAGGGAGGGCTCAGAACAGAATAGTGCTCACAGATTTGTGGGAAGAAGGTGGAGGTGAGCAGGTAGAACGAGTGAGGTGTCAGGGTTGCTCTAGTGAAGACAGCAGACCAGTGGCAGATGGAATGTCAAGAGGCTAGTGTGAAATGAAGGGCAAGTTGAGAGAGATGATGCTAGAGAGAAGGCAGGAGCCACATTGGAATGACTTTGTAAGCTCTACCTTGGTCTTCGTCTGGGAAAACGGTGGCACAGAATCAGGTCCCTGTCGCCTCCTTCCTGATTCCAACCTAACAGGTTTTCATCTGTTCTGTGTGGAGTAGTTATGGGTTAGGGGGAGCACCTGGGGATTTTCTGGAATCCAGAACCAAGGGGCCAAGCCAGGAGCCAAATCGAGCCTGGGGTGCAGTGTCAAGGAGCCCCCAGGGAGTATCAGGATGCTTTGCTTTCTGGAACGAGCTTGGTCTGCAGAGTGCTGTAGGCCTTGGGATTAAGGGCAGTGCGCGCCCCACAGTGGCTCTTGGAGGACCCTCAAATCTCAAAGAGCTGTGATGGGGAATGAGAATACAGAGGTTGGGTCTTTTCTTTCCACCTGAGCAGGAGAATACCAGCTGTATCACCTGAGGGATCTAAGAAGGAAACAGTTCCCTGTCCTGGTATATTAGTCCTGGTAGGCTTGGTTAAATCTGTGGAAACAAAAATTCCCCCAATCTCAGTGACAAAAATACAGCAAACATTTCTTTCTTTTTCATATTACATGTCAATCACCCATGATTGGAGGTCTCTGCATGAGGGACCCAGGCTGATTGAAGCTCTGTCATCTGGAAAGTCAATAGTCACCATAGCAGGAAGGAGGAAAAATGAGTATTTGCACACTGACCTTTAAATGTTTTCACCCAGAAGTGACACGTATCATTTTTTCTCATATTCATTGGACAGAACAGTTCACATGGGTACACGCAGCTTTGGGGTTTGGGAGGAGTGTAATTCTTTCTCTGCCAGAGTTAGAGGGAACTGTATAGAGGTGGACAGTGGAAATGTCTGCTACATCTGGGAATGGCAGCTGCCAACTTGGCCTTTGCTGGTCTGTAGGGCCACTGTGCCATCTGTCTTTTGTCAGCGTTTTGCTTGAAGGGCCTCTGCAGCTGGACCTGACCCCCAGGGCTGAACAAAGCCTTGAATGGGCAAAGGAAATAACCTAATAGGGGCCTGGAGCTAGAAAGAGGAAAGAGACGCAGAGCACCCGATAGCAACACCTACCGGGGTTGGCCAACAACAACCCACGGACTAACCTGTCCCAACCACCTGCTACGGTATGGCTTTCAAGGCAAGAGTGATCCTACAGTTTTAAATGGTTGAAAAGAACTGAAAGAAACGTAACACATCAAATGCTTTACAATGTGTCATGCCTTCCTCCAAATGTTTGCATGTGTCACCTCCATAAATGTTCACAGCAACCCTGTCATGCACAGGTACTAGTAGCTAGTAGTCATTTTGTAAGGGAGGCATCTTCAGTTTCTAGATAGGGTAAGCAGTTAGGTAGAGCCGATTGGTCATTCCCTGGAGTTCGAACCCGGGAAGTCTTCCCTCAGAGGCTGTGCTCTTAATCCGCTCCCCCAGATGAAAAGTTTGACACTGTAAGCACCGTATTTAAGGGACAAAGGGAAAGTTGCAGGCAACACATTCTGCTGAGTCCCCAGGACAGAACGTCACTATTTCAGAGAAGCAAAGAAAGGCTTTCTGGGAGGAGGGAGGAACTTTGAACTAATTTTGAACCTTGATTAAGTAAAATGGACCCATCCAAAAAAATTTTTTTTCACTCTTCTCATTAGTAGACCTTAGGTTTATATTACAAAAATTATATTCAACTCTTGCTATTATATTTTGAATTTAGCCAACGAAGAATTTATGAGAATTGATTTCCTCTCTTGCTATGTATACAACTACATGTCCTCAGTCTGGCCTCCTGGCCCACAACGCCTGACCTGACTCTCTGACCCTTTGCAGACAGTTTGCTGACCCTGAACTGGCGCCGTGGATGCTCAGGAGACCACCAATAACACTGATCAAACAGTAACACGGATGCAGTGGAGGTCCAGTAACAACACAAGAAGCCTGTGTATAAATAATAAATATGATTTCCCCTTAAAATTTTTAATATGAAGTATTCAAACATACATAAAAAAAAAAAAGGTAAAATAGACTACCAGCTACCTAATACTTACTTTTAAAAATATCTAGTTTTACATATAGCTCCAACTGGTTCTCCCCACACCCTGCCCCAGTGTTAAAGTATTTATTGTAAAGTAAGCAGGCATACTATCATGTCATTGGAAAATATTTCAGTATATAACTATAATAGATGAGGATTTCTGTTTTTTTTAAAAAAGCATGAAGCCTCACCCTGGCTGGGTGGCTCGGTTGGCTTGAGCTTCATCCCATGCACCAAAAGGTTTTGGGTTCAATTCCCAGTCAGGGCAAATGCCCAGGTTGCTGGCTTGTTCCCCAGTCGGGGCGGGTATGGGAGGCATCCAGTCAATGTTTCTCACATCAGTGTTTCTCTCCCTCTCCCTCTCCCCTTTTCCCTCCCTTCCTCCCTTCCTCTCCCTCTCAAATCAATAAAAACATATCCTCGGTGTAGCCATAATGCCATTGTCATACCTAGCAAAATTAATAATAATATCTTAATACTAATACGAAATCCACATTCAGTTTTTCCTAAGTATCTCAAGACAGGAGAACTTATACATTAACCAGGTGGTAAACGGGGGAGACATAAAGGGTAACGTGATTAAACCAAGAAACACAAGAAAAAGAGAAAAAAGGAAACAACCAAGTAAAATTAATACAAAACAGCGGAAGATACAAAGAGTGGAATTGTGTATCATATTATTATGAACATGACAAATTCCCTCCCAATTTTGTACAGATTCAGTTAAAACCCAGCAACATAGAAGCACTTTTAAATCAAAAAGATGAAAAATGGTTTAAATTACAGTAATGTGCAAATAGATACCAAGAAAAATAGAGGTTATAATTTTAATAGCAAACTTATGAGAATTTAAGGTTAAAAGCACTGAACAGCATAAATAAGGACATTACTTAATTATAATAGGCACAATATAAAAGAAGATATATTAGTGGTAAGCATAAATGCACAAATGAGACTGAAAAATACAAAGCAAAACGTATTAAAATTCAAGGGAACTTGGTGTTATAAAATTTCAGTGTGTGATATGCTGTACATCTTTCAGGAGCACCCACAGTCAGGCAGACTGTGTAATAATAAACAGAATTGAATGCATTTAACTTTTAATTCTATGCAGGGGAAAAGTATGTGTATTTTTTATATCTGTGAAAAAGTTCCAAGAATTGATTATGTTCTTAGGCCTAAATTTTCAAAGGTCATGCCCTCTAATCATAATCTAATAGATAAAAATAATTCTAGAAAGAAATCGATGCCAAAGTGATGACCGAAAAGGTCTTAATTATGTGTTAATAAAATTCTTCTAAATTATTCTTGGATCAAAATAGAAGTCAAAGCCTGAATTATAAACTATCTAGAAAGCAAGTAAAAGGAAAAATTTACCAATATCTACTAGACATACTAAAGCTGAACTCAAGGGAACTAAACATCAATATTTTAAAAGTAAAATTAAGGAACATAAAATGTATCTTAAGAAGATAGAAAAAAGCCCTGGCCGGTTTGGCTCCGCGGTTGGAGCGTCAGCCTGCGGTACAGAGAGACCCGGGTTCGATTCCCGCTAAGGGCACGTACCTTGGTTGCAGTTTGTCCCCGGCCCTGGTTGGTCGTGCGGGTGGCAGCCACTCGATGTGTCCCTTCACATCGATGTTTCTCTCTGTCTCTCTTCCTCTCTCTTCCTCCTGCTCTACCTGAACAAAAAAAAATGGAAAAAAAAATGTCCTCGGGTGAGGATAAAAAAAAAAAAAAAGATAGAAAAAGAACATAAAAATAAAACATGTGGAAAAAGAGAAGGACTAAAGATAAGCGCTGAATTGGTTCAAGTAGAAAGTTGACAACTTGTAGAAGACTTAAATGCATCCAAAGTCTGGTTCTTTGAAAAGACCGATAAAATTAATAACTTCTTTTTTATTACAGTTGAGAACGAGAGACAGCCAAAAAAAAAAAAAAAAAAAGCATCTAATTGGGAACCAGGAAGGTGATAAAAGCACAGATAGAGACTAGTGTAGCATTCATCCTTGTAACAATACTTTTGAATGCCCAAAGGAAACAATTCAGATGCAAATTATAAGTCATTGCCGGTGCTGGAAGACTCCGAACCCACCAAGCCCATTTCTCCCACTGATGACAACTCTCAGTTCTGGACAGAACACCCCAAGCCGTGACCTGAGGCCTCCGAGGAAACAGTGCAGAGGGAGAGAAGTCAGCACCTGACGACCTGCCAGTACAGTGGAGGGTTCCCGGCGTTCACCTTCCTGCCCTGGCGGGAACTGTGCACAGGGAGTCCATGGCCAGGAAGGGGGCCCCCGAAACTGGGGAGTGTGGAAGGAATCTCCCTTTCTTCTTCTTTTTGCTCTTTTCCTCTCTAGCCTCATCCCAAGGGTAGCCTCGGCAGAGGTGCAGGCACCTAAAACCTTGAGAGAAAATGGTCTGTAGCCAGAAGAATCAGAAAGGGGGATCCATGTGGTCCAATGAGTAATGGGGAGAAGGGTAGCCCCCATTTTTCCTCTTTCTCTCACCACTTAGCCTGAGACAGCCCCAGTTGCACAGAAGCGTGGACAGTGAGGTGTCTAAAACTCAGAGAGTCCCACCTTTTGGGCCAGAAGAGGGAAGACAGGTGCCTGTCGTGGTTGGTACAGGACTCTGCCATTGGCCAAGACAGAATTATAGAGCTGTATGCCGAAGAGAATTAACCTTACTCTACATAAATTCAATACACACACACACACACAGAGGAAGAAGAAAAATTGCATAAGATATCATAGAAGATACTAGAAACTTAATTAAAGGTGTACCATTTAGAAAATCACAAGAACCAGACCATTATACAACTAAGATCTCTCTAGATCAGCCAGCAGTTAACTTAGTGTTACTATACTATTGCAGACTATAAAGGAAGACAGAGTAGCATTTATAACAAAAATGATAAAAACAGTAGAAGGAACAGAAACTATAGACCAAAGTCATATGGCTATAAATATCAACTAATCTAACTGTGTCAATGAATAATATACTATGCCCAAGGAAGCTTTTTCCAGGAATGGGAAAATACCCACTGTCAGGAAATCTGTCCATGTAACTCATTTCTATAACAAAGAAAATAATGATATTGAATTAAAATGCTTCTAAAGGCATTTCCTAAACTTCAGCAGGTATTCCTAATTAAACAAACAAATTCAAGGTTAAGTAGGAATAGGTGGGAATTTCACAATATAATAAAGGCCATTTTACCCCAAAACAGTGGTTAATATTGTCTTACATGGCAAAACACTGAAATCATTTCAGTTCAGCTGAACTAGAAAAAAGGAAGACTACCGTCACCATTATTATTTAGCATTGTTTTGGAGATTCTAATAGAGTAAGGAAAGAAAATGTAAAAACTGGTGTAAGTATTAGAACTAATAATTCAATTACATCATCTTTTTGCTTATTATACAACAGTGTGCCTAGAACATGCATGATCGACTGGTAGAGTCCTAGAATTAACAAAGACCTCGTACACAGTAACTACATAAAATCCCAGTGTTTCCCCCACATTAGCAAGAGTGATCTAGAAATGGAAACAAGGAAACATTTTGCATTCACAGGGACGTCTGCAATTTACCTGTAAGCCAGGGGGGACATCGGAAGGATACGCAGCCTGGGAGAAAGTGGATCAGGTTTGCATTTTGAAAAGAACGCTCCAGCAGCTCTGAGGAGACTGGTTCGAAGCAAAGAGACCAATTACCAGGAAGAGATGATGAGGCCTGAAGCAAAAATGGCCGTGGGGAAGACAGACCGGGAGAGCTGAGAGGGCAAGTAGGAGAATCAGGGAGGATTTGCAATCAACTAATGGGAAGGGAGGGAGAGGGAAGAGTTACAGAGGACTCCCCGGATTCTGGCCAGGACCCTGGGCCAGGGGGTCTGTTCGCTGAGGAGGAATGCAGGGGGATGAGCAGGCTCCAGGTGTCAAGTCTGTGGGGTACTGAAGGATTCAGCAGGCAGATGATTGTGTGGGTTGGAGCTGAAAGTAAAGGATACATTCGAGGCAGATGTTTGGGTGTGGTCAGCAGGTCTGTCTGACATGACCAGTGCAATACTGGACCAACATACCTTCCCTTCCGTAGGAAACTGCCTCTCGAGTGGTGGGTGAGCAGTGTTCCTGTTAGCCCTCCAGATGAGCATACCTCTCCTTCCTCCTCTGTGCTCAGACCTCCGGGTCCTGTATGTGGACTATGGCCAGGCTCTCTTGCTGTCTGGTTTCTGATTGCCTTTGGTCTTGATGGAATGCTCCAGCTTCTGCCAGGCTGTCTTCTCTGGCAGCAACAGCAATTTTGCAACCTTCTGGCAACTTCTTCCTCAGCTATCCCTTTCAGCCTAGAGGTATGCACAGCTCTCTGCAGGTAATCAACTCCACTTTATCCCTGCCTGCTCCTTTATAAGCGGTCCCTTCATTAAACTCCTCCGAATCTCCCTCCTCTGAGGTGCTGTCTTCTGTTTGCTTCACCTGGTCAGTGAATTGGCAGCGTGAAAATCACTTGGGGTGCCTATTAAAACATGGCTCTTTGGGCCTCATCCCAAAGTTACCAAAGCAGAATTTCCAGGGGTGAAACCAAACACTGCAATTTCTCAAACATCTCTAGTGATTCCGAGCTGTAGCCAGATTGGGAAACCTTCCCTGGTCTTCTTGGCAGCCCTGCTGAGGCAAGATAATGTCGGGAGCCAGATGGTTGAGGCTGAACAGTTCGGTCCTAGGCTCCGCCACCGCCACTGCGTGACCTTGGCCGTAATTGTTCTCCGCGTCTCGGCTTTGGGTTCCACAAATGTAAAGGGACTTCATAGTTCCTACCTCATGTTGTTTTCCAGAGGCTTAAATGAAGTAATCCATGTAACACAGCAGGATGCTAATAAGTTTTCAGTAAGTGTTATTCATGATCTATTAATAGTATCCACTTAATCTCTATAAACTGACTCAGATTTTGCCAACTCTAGGTCAAATAAGACTTGGTCCCTGTATTCTGTCTTGGGAAGGAAATAGAGTCGTACAATAATTACAAAAAGGTAAAATGCAATTAGATGCTTCCGTATTTATAAACTTCTAATCTGGGAACCTTCACTGATGCCCATGAAGCCATGGCCCAGAGCAGATGTTTGTCAGCTCTGTAGTCCCCACGGGACAGGGTGATGGATTCGTGACTTCATAGGTGGGGCTGTCTTCTAGTGAACCGCTGTGGGAGTCGAGAAGAGGTGGGAGAAGCAGGGCAGGTGTCAGACACATTTGTGAAGTCTCCCAGACATTTCGAGCTGTCCATCGCGTGGGCCGGGAGGCAGGGCACGTGTTCTCTGACAGGGAATGGCATGTGGCGTGTACGGCATGTGAAGTGTGGGGTCATTGGGAAAGGCACAGTTTGGTGCGATGGGAACACAGTGTTAGACGCCGCTGATGAACTGGGTGGCTGTTCTTTCATCCAGCTGTTTATAGAACGTCCTCTACGGGCCAGGCTCCAGGCTGGGCGCTGGGGACACAGAACCACTGTCTGTCCTGATGGAACCGACATTCTAGTAAGAGTTTTAATTGATGAACACACAAGTAAATGCACAAAGTGAAATGGTGACTATTGCCACAGCAAAGTATTATAAAGCAAGCGAAGGGGGAAAGAGGTGGGGCAGGGTGGGGAGAAGGGGAGACAATGCAGGGCAGCCGGGGAAGGCCTCTCCAGGAGGGAATTCGGGCGCTAGCCCAGGGGACGTCTGGGAGAAGCCTTCCACCGGGGGACCGATACAAAGACCGGAACACAGAGTGTGCACGATGTGCTGGGAAAATGCAAGGAGCCGTGTGACCCGAGGAGGAGGACATAGAATAGGGATGAGAGACGAGATCAGAGAACGGGGGTGGGGCGGCCTGGAGGTGACTGCGAACATTTTGCTTTGACTCCAAGGGAGTTCTGAAAGCAACACTGGGATTTGATATCATCTGACCTCAGGGTCTGGCTGAGAACAGACTGTAGGGGGGCAAGAGGGAAGGGGGCACCACTCGGGGAGCTGTTGTAATGATCCGGGGGAAGTGAGGTGGGGACGGGTCAGACACGTGGCCTGTCTTGAAGCTGGATCACACATAGGTGTGCGCACGAGAGGTGAGCAGTTAAGGTTGACTCACGGTTTTTGGCGTGAGCCACTGGAAGGCACAGTAGGTAACTGATCGGAGAACTACAGGAAGAGTGGGGCTGTTGTGAGGGAACGGAAATTGGGGAGTCTCTTTCAGACATCTGCAGCTGGAGATGTTGAAGGGGCAGCTTGGTAAGTGAGTCTGAAGTTCAGGACAGAAGGCCAGGCTGCGGATACACCTGTGGGAGGCGTTCGTGTATGAATGGCCTGAGCTGTAAAGCTTGAGACTTGGGGAGTTCTTAGGAAAAGACGAGAGCTGCAGGGATTGAGGTGGGGCATCCGGTACTAAGAAATGGGGAGACTAGAGGGAAATAGTAAGGAGTTGGAGAAGGAGGCACCTGTGAGGCAGGAGGAAAGGAGGTAAGTTGTGTCCTGGATGCTAAGACAGTGTTTCTAGAAGGCGGGATGGGAGAAGCAAGTGTGCCTGACGGGTGAGGACAATGGGTGGAAAGGGACCAGGGGTGCAGCCTGCGGAGCCCATCGCCGGTGACCCTGGACAGCTGCCTCGGGGAGCGGTGGGCAAGAGGCCTGGTAGCAGTCAGTTCCGGAGAGGACGGGCCCGGCGATCTGAAGAACAAGGACACTTCTGAGGCTTTTTCCTTTAAAGGAGGGAGAGAGGAAAGGAGTGGGAGCTGGAGGAAGGGGTGGGACGTGGAGTGAAGATATAGACATCCATGGACATGGTGATGGGGCTGACGCAGCAGAGGGGGGGTTGAGGTTGGGAGAGCAGTGGGCATGTCGGGGTGGAGTCCTGAAGTAGGCACGAGGGTGTGAGGTCCAGGGCAGAAAGGGATGGTTTGACGTCACATAGGAACAGCCAGAGCTACACGGCAGAAAGCAAAGCTGACGGGCCCAGAGATGGGGGCGGGTAGGATGACGGGGGTATGACTGGGACGCTTTCTTCCACGGACTCGGCTTTTCTCAGAAATAAGATGTGGAGTTGTGTTCGACCGTGTGCACGGAGAGCGGCCGTTGGAGGGGAGTGCACATGTGATTGGGCTAGGGACATGTAGCGATGATGTCCAGGAGCACCAAGGTCCTCTCAAATTACTGGCCTTGAAACTTGAGGGACACTGGTCACCAGGGCTGTGTAGTATTCTTGAGTCCTGTTCAGCTGGACAGCTGGCTGGAGGTGTTGAGTAGGCAACGTTGCATTGATCTCAGGTGGGGTTAGGCCAGGCAGGTGCATGGACCACGTGACGAGAAATGTGGTATTTGCATTGAGTTGAGCTCTGCTCTCAGCACTGGGCGTCCTCTGTGATCAGACCTGTATTTTCCGAAGACAAACCTGGGACATGAACACGGGGGAACCAGCAGCGTCGCAGCCCATGGCGAGGGCTGGTTCCCGGTTGCTTCCATTCCCGCCACCTGGCCGTGTCGCCTGCTCTCAGCTTGATGGACTTTTCAAAGCCTGGATCTCACATTAGACTTGTCCACAGGCAACTAATAACTTCCATTTCCACAGGAGGTTGAGGGAGCCCCCTGCACACGCCCGCATCCCCCTCCTTGAAGCCTTCAGGAAACCACGTGCCAAGTCAGCGGTCCCTGGAAGGTGTGTGGTCCCCAGAGCTCATTTTAAAACTTTCGTATATCTCAGCACACACGTGTTGTGCCCCTCTTGGCTCAACTAGACCGATAATTTTTGGGTACAAAATACATTTTACGAGTTAGATATGTATCTAAAGAGTACATTTTGTAAAGCTGGATAAAATTGCATTTTCAACTAGAGAAATATCAAATATCAGAATGACCTCCAAGGACCAAACCATCCAGAAACACTGCGTATTTTATTAAGTAGAGAGATCTAAACAAAATCCATCATGTGGGTTTGTATAAAATGTGTTTACACCAGAATCATCTATCTTGGGATGACCTTCTCATGGCTAGTTGCTTATGCCCTCAGAACAACACAGTATCTTAGGGTTTTTAAAATTCATATAAGTAAAGAATAATTAAAAAAAAAACTTTAAAAACTATTATTCTATGAAGCCAGTGATTTTCAACCTTTTTCATCTCGCAGCACACGCGAACTAATTACTAAAATTTTGCAGCACACCAAAAAGTATATTTTTTGGCGATCTGACAAAAATAGGTATAATGTTGATTCATTCATACCAAATGGCTATTGGTGTGTTGGCTGTTGTCATTTTTTTAATTTGATACTGTAAGGGGAAAGAGGTCAGCAGCCCTGGCTAAACAGTCCGGTATGGTCCGGTACGGCATGTTTTAAAAACACTTGCTGCACACCAGTTGGAAATCGCTGTGTTAGGCTGTTCCGATTTTGTTCAGATTCCTTTCAGTCTGTTGCTACATTGTTTCTCAGTGTAAGGAATCAGGCAGCCCTGCTGACGGAGATGTACAACTAAACTGGCTATTAAAGTCCTTAATCTGGAATTGCCACAAATAGAGGAAAAGTTCGCAGCAACTTGAAAAAAGTGTCTCTTTAAACGATTCCTTGGTTTCTCTTGGATGGAAATGTCCTTAAAGCTTATGTTTGCTAACGGAAGATGATTATCTATTCTGGAACTTTGTATCAGTCTTTTTGGCACGGGCAGTCATTTGGAACTTAGTTTGGTCCGTGAGTGTTTAAGTTACTCTATATCTCGAATTGATGTGCCTCAGTCTCCCCAAAGAAACTTTCTTTGCTGCCCCCCCCCCCACCTCAAGCTCTTAGGAGTGGCCCCTATAATGTGAATTATAAACACGGCAGAGTTACGGGAGGACCCAGTTCTTAGCCCCGAGAGCTCCCAGTGTGGGCAATACTGGCAAATCGTGGTATGTTGATTACCATGTAGGTTACAGACCTTGTTAGTTAACCGGTACTTCCTTGAAACAGTCATTTTCTCTTGACAAATATGTATAGTAAGTCACTTTAAGAATGAGCAATGGAAAGTGAGTTTGAAAAACTAGGCCACAAAATCTCCCCTCCCCCCACGGTGAAGCGGGGACCTCTCTTCTGCCTTTGCTGTGTACTCCTGAGTCTGGATGGAGGCCAACGAAACGAAGCAGTGACGAGGATATGCCGCTGAATTACCTGGGAAGGAAGAAGCCTAATAAATCCTCAGCCGTATTGTTTAGCATTATCACCATTAAGGGCGATAAGGACCCGGATAGAGATCAGGGCCACCCAAACCGTCCGCGGTGACGCCCGAACGCGTGCATGAGCACAGCGCCGAAGGTCACACATCAGTCACTCCAGCCGCACGCGTGCATGTCTGCTAGCATAACACTATCAGCCATACCGTCGTCAAATATGCGGGCGGCTGGAGAATAAACAGGGCAGTCGTGTGAAAGGTGAAGGCGAGAGTGGAAGAGTAAATGACAGGGAACACTTACCTCTCAATAAGAGAAATGATTTCAAACGTGCCCTCCTTCAGACCAGCTCTGACAGGCCTTTAATACGGAATCCTTCCCCCAAGGCTCCTCACAGCCAGCACCTGAGGGCTGGGGACCCCGTGCTCAGACACCTCGCTCAGCAGAGGGATGAAGGAAGTAGACACGGAGCCCGTGTGAAAGGAGCTTAGCTCGGAGGGAGGATCAAGGGAAATGCGACCGACGGGTCGGGGAGTGCTGGGTAGGGGTGACAGCTGCCTGACGGATATTCAGAAATGCGTGAAAAATGGGACAATGCAACCAATCGAACGGAGAGGTGGAAAAGACTACAACCTTCAGATTAGCATGCGCCGTGATGCCAGTGTAGACTTGAAGGAAGGACGCGGGCATTCTCGTGGGCGTGGGCTAGACGCCATGAAGGAGGAGAAGTGTGTACGTCTGCGGTTCAGATACATTTTAATTACACAGAGTCCAACACATCTTTAGTGCCTGAGCAAATACAGACTGACAAGACGGATGGGGAGTCTGTACTACATAATAGGTTTACCCTTGTCC
This sequence comes from Molossus molossus, assembly GCF_014108415.1. NCBI lineage: Eukaryota > Metazoa > Chordata > Mammalia > Chiroptera > Molossidae > Molossus > Molossus molossus. Next base: position 59,173,774 of record NW_023425351.1, on the reverse strand, counting down.
TAATTATTTTTTATGGATCACTACCCGGAATGGATATAAAAAAGAATGGCTTTAACCTTTCTCTCGGGCTGATTGGAGTTTTACTATCTTTTTGGTCTTCTCCTTTCTAAATCAGTGTGTGGGGGGGTGGATTTTGTATAAAAAACAGTAAATTGAGCCACTCTGGTCTTTTATATTTGGATAAAGCAAAAATGTAGGTGATTATCTTCACACATCTTATTGATGAGTGTTCCAGAAGAGAGACATAAGCCACCTGCCTTTCCGATTACTTTTCCTGGGAACCTGGTTCTTTATCTCTTAACATTTTACCGTTGAGAGCCTGTATCTTCCAAAACAGGTTATATTTTTTCAGAAACAGCTAATTCTTCTAAGTTCCTTGGGCTAAATGTGTTGGTATATAGATTCCGCTGTGCATTTATATTTTAAAGTTATCTCATTTTTACTCCCTCTGTCCTCATCGAAGTGTGCAGCAGAGTCGGCTGTGCCTTGTGTCCGGTGCTTTTTCTTCCCTGACAGCAGGAAGGACTGGTTTGGAAATATCCCCCACCTATTCAGGGAGGTCGCGCGCCTCAGGCGCCTGACAGTTCAGACATTTGAGATGTAAAAATGTGCAGGTAGGCTTCCAGATGATTTCAGGACACTACATTTTCCTGAAAAGTCAGGAACTCGACGACGGAATGATCTTTTTCTGGATACTTTTTCTTCTTTGCTAATAGCTGCTGCTGTCTTTCAGCATATGGTTGTCCTGTGAGGTCCTTCAATCTTCAGATTCTAGCAACGTATCCGTGTTCGAGAATGAACCAAGCCAACGATACTAGGAGTGCTCGCCCCCCCCTTCCTCGACTCCCCCGCAGCTCTGCAAGGCCTTCCCTGGGGTACTACCCAGTGTGGCACCACAAAAAGCTCTTTCATATTGCTGACAATTACCTGAAATTATCAGTAATCATACAAGAGGCAATTATAACTCATAGAAGCACCAACATAATTACTCCGTCTTTTTCAGGGCTCTGAACTTACACGCACTCTGATAGCGGCAGCACAAACAATGTGGCTGTGTCTTTCTTTAGTCAAATTATCCAGACTGCACGGACTCGATACAAAACCACTTTTTTTTTTTTTTTTTTTTAGTTGTGACCAGTAAAAGCAAAGTCCGAATTTTAAAAGTGCGGCGCGGCAGACAATCCACGGACCTCTTTTTCCTCGCTGCAATGGCAGCGTGCCCACTCAGGCCACACCACGAGCAGACCCCCTGCAGGCAGAGCTTACTGTTACGAGGGATGCGAGCCGGCTTCCCATCAGCATCCCTCCACGCACAGGTACAATCATCAAATACCGTGTGGTGCTTGAAAGCAAAGGTGCGGCCATGATGCCTGTATCAGTCGTCTGAAAGCATAAAACTGTGCTCCATGTACTTTAGAATGGACATAACTCCACTGATTAGGGAAATAGCCCCAGAGGACTTTTGATTTTTACACAGGAGAAAGAGTGTAAGAAAGTCAACCAGGCTTGTGTTAAAATTCTGATATAGCAGGCTCATTCTTAAGCTTTAGTCCTCTAGACTTGTCTTTATTAATGATTAATATAACTAAAGAGGTGAGGTGCCCAGCCAAAGGCCTGGCATATCGTAGGTGCTCAGTAGATGGTAGCTTGTGTTATGTGTAGAGTCTTGTTGGAGGATCCTGAGAGCTTTGTAGGGCTGGGAAGATGTATATAGGGATGTGCAGAGAATCAGAAGTCTCCTAAAGCTCAGCGAGCAGGGCTCTGGATAGGTGTTTATCCGCCGAGAGTCTAATTGAGGAGGAGACAGCCCAGTGCCGTTCTGACCTTGGGTTTCTCTTATTCCCACATGATGGGCTACTTGTCTGTTAGTATAAACCAGCCTGGACCTCAGTTCCAACTGCTGTTGGTAGTTGTCCCGTCTGCTGCTAGTTTTCTGCATTCACGGGTCTCCTGCCTCTTAAACCTGACTGTTGTACAAAGCTGCCATCTAGAGCCCTTGGCTTCCACACCCCCTTCTTTCAGAGTTCAAGCTTTTCTTTCCACAAACCTTTACTGAACAGACACCGTGCACCAGACCCTTGTGTCTGTCATGGGGGAGACTGAGATTATAAAGGACCCAGCCGTGCATTCCAGGGGCGTGCATGCCAGCTGAAGATGCGGTGCTACTTGATGATGCTAGGACCGAGCACGCTTCCTCAGCCTTTCTGAAAGAGGTCAGCGGTGCCATGCACGGTGGTGCTGCAGTGGGTATGGAAAAACCTATCGTTCCAACAGTGTCCTGCATGTGTTATGTAGCAGGGGCTGAGAAGGGTGACCGAGGCTCCCGCGTTACTGAGTGATTGCCCTTCACCCTCAGTTTAACACCACAAAAGTTCACTGATAACTTAGAAAATGTCAGACAAGCCCTGTGCTAAATGCTCGAAGTACACTTCTAAGTAGCAGTCTTTGTCCTTCTGTAACCACAGGGACACAGGGGGAAGATTGGAGGAAGGGATCTGGTAGAAGAGGCTGTTTTCTGATTTATCAAGATAAGACCACTGGCCTCTTCGCTTCCAGGATGTGGACTTGCACGGGGCAGTGGCGTCTGCCTCGTTACTGCCCTGTCACAGACCCTTGCTTTGTGGATGATGCGCCGTCCAGGTTGCCCACTGAAAGGGACTTGTCCGGGGGTACCCACCCATCATTGTTCCCCCTGCCTGTGGTGACACAGCCCTCAGTCCTGCGGGAACCTCTTCCACGTGGCTTGTGGAGCCAGCTGCCCCCACCCATTGCACTGACGTCACCACCATGAGTGGCATCTGTCTGTGCACCTGAAGTGGTTTTGGTCTGTATCCGTTTGGAATCCCTTTGGATAATATCGCCCTTGCCTTCCCGGCTCCTTTTTCTCCCCACGTGACGGGTAAGTCTAGTACCCACTTTGAGGGAGGAACCATTCAGAAATCAAAATGATTTCTTCCACAGTGATTACTTGTGGGGAGGGCTATTCATCCATGTAAGGAAAATAAGAGTCAACCTAAAAAGAAGATTCTAGATTTTCTCAGAATATGGAACTGTTGGAAATACAGCCTCTGCACAAATCCTGTTAAAATATCAATAGTTTGTCTTTGACAAAGAAAAATGTCAACAATAGCAAAGTGCCACAGACTAGATTTAAGGGAAAAAATGAGTCAACAGGAAAAGAAAATTGGAAGCAGAACATTTATAGTCCAACAAAGGAGTAGGTGCTTCTGGGCTCTCTTAAAAACGACGCTGCCCTTCTGTACCAAGAAGAGCTTCACTTAAACTATTTCATGCCATCCATCAATCAAGTAATGGGGTAGACACTTTTTGGCTCACAACACTGAAAAAGCCAGTCATAGTGCGGGCATGGTAGACCCAGGGCTCACAGGGTCCTGGATTCCATCTTTAGGTCTGTTTTGTCTGTCTTTGCTTTCCTCTCCAGCAAGATCTCTGCACATGGTAATCTCAGCCTCAAGCCCAGTAAACAACGGTGTCTTTCCTGGAAGTTCCTGCCAAAGTCTTCAGAGTTAAGGAACCACCCTGATTGCATTCACTCGCCCACTTGAACTGTGGACCTGGGGGTGTTTGAGGTGTCCCCAAGGAAACTATAAACCCCATGTCCAAATGAAGGAGTGGAAAGTAAAAACATGCCCACTACAGTACTCTGTTCTTCTCTCTTAGAAAGAGCCAACTACTGATGTCTATTCATTTACTTACTATTGACCGTCGCAAGCTCAGATTTCATAGAGGAACAGAAAGGGCACGTTTGATCTGTCTGTTTTTCGGTCCGAAAGTAGCAACAAGTGTTTGCCAAAGGCCGATGCTTTGTTCAGCGTGGATGTGGGCGTGGCCCTGTCTGTGCTTTTACAAAACAAGTGGATATTTTTAAAGTCCTGACAACGAGAAACCACTTCACTACAACCGCGTGTGTCCGATTTCTTACTACCTGATCTACATGGCATTGCAAAGCCCGTGCACCTTCATTTTGTTGTTGGTTGTGTGTTGTGTTAAAAAATATTTGACACTGTCCTTTTGACTTTACATTTGAGCTTGCTGTAGAAGCTGGAGTGCAGGGCTTTAAGAAAAGTTCCTCTTCTATGGGAATTGGCCCGCAGAGGTGCAGGGGACATTGTTCTGAGGTTTGCATTCTCCAGTCCACTCAGATTTTCCCATCTACAAAACCTCTATTCCAGCACTTTTTTTTTTTTTTTTTTAACATCAAGAGATTTCTAAATTAGTCAATTGACCTGCTGGACAGTGCATATTATGTTGCCTAAAATAATACCATAAACTGGAGGGGAAAGTGAAATTGTCAAATCACCTCCAGTTTTCAACGGTTTTCTCTTTCATATGAACAATTTCAATTCCGATTGCTGTCAGTTCCTCTAAATAAGAATCGATCTTTTTTTCTCTCTCTTCCTATTCCCGTCACTCAGAGTGCTTTCCAAGGAAGTAACCAAATTAAATGAATCTCTGCAGCTTTGAGGTTTTATATTTATTTATTCTTTTCTAATTTGGTAAGTCTATTGCACTAAGACATTTCTTTTGTTAACAGTTCAGTTTCCTTCCGTGGTTCCAGATGAGTTGTCAATGATAAGCGAAGCAATATTCAAATTCCAGTAGGTTCTTTGTGAAGAAACAGAAAATGTCCCCGACTGTTACAGTCAGTTTATTTTTCAGATGACAGCAGTGATGTTAATACCTTTTCACTTGAATTTCCCCGAGGAGCTTCAAGCTTCAGTCATTTTAAAATCAGTAGAAAAGGATCCACATTCACACTTTTCATTGCTTGGAGGGAAGCATTCTTTCTCCTGAATATTTGTTCGCTATTAACATTTTTAACTATTGTCCAAGCTCTTGACAGAAACTCTGCGAAGAATTGTGAAATGAATGCAATGCTCCGGTTTTTTTATTGTTGCTTTCTGTTGTTGTTGTACTGTGGGGTGTTGTGTTGTGTTTTTGTGGCGTGCTTGGAGGGGTTTCTGGCCTTGCGTGCCTAGTACAGCTAGGCTGTTATAGCTGAAATTGACCAGTAGGTGCCACTCTGTCTCCTTGTCTAGTGACTGTGGCCAAACAGTGCTTGTTGGAGGGGGTGGGAGGATTTCATCTGATTGATCATAAGATGACTCCTGGAATTGTCTGGCCAAACCTCTCCCTCAAAGTTCAAGTTTGAGTTATATAAACGTAATTATTGCCCTCCTTCATAGGCAGTAATGGACTATTATAAAAGAAACCCCCATAAATGTTTGGTTTGTTCCCTCTCTGTTTCTAAACCTGACTGTGGTAGTGAACACACCGCGCTGTGCCTCGGGTGGGGTCTGGTCGGCCGCAGGCGTGCTTGCCACGGAGGTTCCGTGCCCACCTCCAGGCCTACTCGGCACATTGGTTTCGGTGCGGAGAGTGCTGATTACCACACTTCCCAGGGTATTTCGTAAAGTACAAAATAAGAACCACTATTGTAGAAGGTTACTGATGATTGTAAAGTATGGGCCCAACACGCGTTTATGGCAGTTTTCCCATGAAAATGAGAGGAGTGTGAAAAGGAAAGAAATATTTTATTTATATATAAGTATATGTGTACGTATATATGTATATATGAGTACATATACATATGGGTGTTTGTCTAACTACTTTAGCTCGCAGAGGTAACACTCCTCCCTCAATATTATCATCTATAAATATCCATCACAATATTATTCACTATTATTAAAATTTGTTGAATGTTAACAGTATATAATGTTACACTTTAACGTAGATTAATGCATTATTATGTAGATAACACCTTTCTATCAAGATTTATAGTAATCTAAGATAAACAACAGTCATTCTAGGATATTTAGGACATATGCTAAGAACAGAAATCAAATAAATTAAATATTTAAATTGCATAAATTAATTTAGAGCTGTTCATGATGTTAAATTTTAATTGAAAATAATTAGCTATAATCTGGACTAAATGATACAAAAGGTGTCAGAGAAGACATGTGTGTGTGAGCCCTGGCCAGGTGGCTCGGTTGGTTGGAGCATCGTCCTGTACACCGAAAGGTGGCGAGTTCGATTCCCAGTCAGGGCACATACCTAGGTTGTGGGTTCCATCCCTGGTCAGAGCGCATAAGGGAGGCAATCGATGGATGTTTCTCCCTCACTTAAGTGTTTCTCTCTCCCTCCCTCCCTCTCCCTTCCTTTCTCTAAAATCAATTTTAAACAATAGCATGTCCTCGGGTGAGGATTTAAAAAGAAAAACAAAAACAGTGTATACGTGTGTGCGTGTGTGTGTGTAATGTTCAGTTTTGTGTTTTGTGGAAGTTGTGTCTGTGATTTTTACCAAATCATATACTTCCCCATTTCGGAAATAGAACCATTTTAGAAACAAAGCACGTGTAGGTATGTCCATACCCTCCCACAGATCAAAGCCGGGTTCGTGAAGACGCGGTAACATCTCTGTTCCTTGGGGCACTGAGCTGGGAAACCCTGAGGCTCCTGCCCTGTAGTTGAGGTGCCTGCCCTCCAGGCCCTGCCACTGCCTGCCAGCCTCTGCCTGCTCTGGACGGGGGTCAGCCTGCTCTGGACGGGGGTCAGCCTGCTCCAGACGGGGGTCAGCCTGCTCCGGACGGGGGTCAGCCTGCTCTGGACGGGGTCAGCCAGGCTCCACAAGGCGCCCGTGTTGGCAGTGAGTCATTCTTAAGGGTTAATCGTTATTCAACTTTGGATAGTTGGCCAAATTCATGCGCACGAGAACTTTTAAAGTGTTAATGTAATTATTTGGCATTCATCAGATACAAACACTCAGATGTGCATTTCAGGAAATTTGTGATCTTTTCGCACCTTCATTGAAGATCAGTTCGGAATCACCCAAAAAACGTGACGCTTGTCTTTTAGCAGACAATTATCTAACCTAAAGGGAAGAAGGCTAATATTCTTGGTATATTTCTTATCATCCTCTTGCCTCCCAAGTGGCAATCCACTGCCAATATTTAGACCAGGGTGTCATTAAGAGTATGAAAGGTTATTACAGAGCAGATTTTGTAGAAAATTTGATCCATTACTTAGGTCTGATCCCAGACTTTCAATCGTGTTGTAACATTAAGGTTCCATTTTTAATGTTGCCTGGGCCTGGAATTATGTTCAGAGGTGAAGAATAAAATGAGTTTAGTGGGGGAAATCATCCCCTTCATTCATATCTCCATCTCAGTCATACTCTGCCTACCTTTCTGACTGCTCATAGGAATTTGGTTGAAAATGAGACAGTGTGGCCCTGGCTGGTTAGGCTCAGTGGCTGGAGCGTCGACCTGTGAACCAGAGAGACCTGGGTTTAGTCCCTGCTTGGGGCACGTCCCCCCCAAAAAAAAAGAAAAGAAAAGAAAGAAAATGAGACAGTGTGTATTGATTGAGCACGTGCTTTATGCCCAGCGTGCCCCCAGATTTAGCAGTAATAAAAATAAGCCACCTTCTGCCCCAAATAAGAAAAACTAATACAAATAAATAGTGATTGTGTAAGTGATATTGAAGCGAGAATATAAGAACACACAGAGATGTCTTTTTTCCTTTATTTCATTAGACATGCCGAAATCATTGGCACCTTGAAATGACATTAACAAGTCAAGGTTCTTGATTGTGAAAATGTTGACTTTCTAGACGGCAAAAAACAAACAAAACACATCTTTGGGAAAAGATTGCTTTAGTCTTTGATACATAAATTCTTTTTTTTAAAAAAAAAGGAAAAAGATTGTATTGTCTGGGAGTTTGTTCAACCAAGCACTCTCGCCTTTTTGAGAAAGATAAGATCTTTCCTCAGAGAGAATTTCTCTCATAAATTAAAAGTTTGGGCTGTTCTCCTCTTGTCTGTGGGTCTAGCTCTATATTCCATATAACAGCTAATATATATTTAATTCTTACTATTGGTCTTGTGGTTCAGAATTCAAATCCCAGTTTGCTCTGGGCCTTGGGCAAATCACCTAGCTTTTCCAAGCCTCAATTTTTTTCACCTACAAAACAGGCATAACAGGAAAGAAATAAGACAATGATCAGACCATGCCTGGCATCAGGCCTGGTACATAATAAACCCTGAAAATGTGCCCTGTGTCCCTTTCAGGAGTTCACAATCTGGTGGTGAAGGTGGGGACTAGATTCCTACTGTTATAACCGAATACAAGGTAGAGTTCAGAAGGGGGAGAGGTCACCTCTAACCCACGACTGAGAGGAGGGGATCATGCGACCTGAGCCTTGAATAAAATGAGTGATAGTTCAGCAGGTAGGGAGCCCTTCCAGAGGGAGGGAATTATACACGCGGAGCTGGAAAGGGGGGGAAGTGTAACCTACCAGGGAGGTCCTCAGCGTGACTGTGTCATCGACGTTGCAAGCCGCAGCGATTGGAGGAAGCCTGACCTTGACTGTAGCTGGACCGATGACTTGGGACCTGGAATGCTTGGTGTTCAACAATGTGGCCTCTGATCGTTTGGAGGGGTGCCCGGCCAGCGCCACCCCAGCACAGCTTCCTGGGGGCCGATGCGATGTGGCAGCAGGCCAGTGGAGGAAGCTTCCCGGGCAGGTCTGGACGTCAGTGCCGTCCCGGTGGTCACACCTTCCACCACACCTATGTCGGCGTCGAGTACCCGATGCCGTCTTTTTAGGTTGGCAGAGCCGCGGCTAACATTTTCTAAATTGGCTGTGACTGATTTTTTTGTAAATAGCGTCAGCCGAGGAATCCAGCGGAGAAATGGGACCCTCGTGCCTGTCACCCAACATCAGTGACAATATCAAGTACACATGGCCCTTTTTATATCGAGTTATGACTTGCAAGTGCCTTTTTTTTTTTTTTAATCCATTATGGTTTGAAAAACCCAAACTAACAGATTGTGTAGCTTTTTCTAGTTCTTGTAAACATCGTTGACAGAGTGGCAGTGTCCCTAGTCCAGTTTCCCTTGCCCCGTGGAAAACTGGGAAGTCACGCATACACGTGGAAGACCCAGGATGCTGGGCAAGCTGGAGACAGCCAGGAAGGCCTGCCCCTCCAAAATGGTCTGCAGTCCGACCTGAAGTGGAGTCCAGGAGGTGTTTTGTTCACCTGAGACCAAAGCCAAAGCAGGAATTCAACACACTTAGGTATTCAAGGCTGTAAACAAATGAGTACGTTAAGTTTAATGAATAACCAAGATAATAAAAAATTGAAGGTGACAAAGGAAAGCCAGCGATTAGTTGGGAGATAGAATCAGGAGATAAAAAGCTAGTTCTGTAAATCCCTGGGAAGGACAAGGGGTCCGTCTTCGAGCTGTTTCTGTCTAGGTCTTCCTTAGGCTGGTACTTCCTCCGATCCACCCCGCGAGTATACAGGGACCTGTGCTTGGTTCCACCGTGTTCTGCACCTAGGCCATAGGTGTGAACGTGGTCTGATGGGAGCTGAGTTCTGCTAGTGATGAGAGCAGTAAGCAAACTCGCTAACATTTACTGAAAGGTTCTTTATAGAGATGACAATGAGATTGGGGTACTAATGGATGATATTATGGCCAAAGCACCAAGTAATACTGGAAACCTGTTCAGGGACCTGGGAAAGATATTTCAGTGACGGCAAAATGGGATCCGGAGCCCACTGGGCTAATCCGCGGTGCTCTCATTTCAAGATCTTTGACTCAATTAGCTCTGCCAAGATTCTCTGTCCAAGTAAGGTCACGTTCACAGGTTCCAGGGACCAGGACAGGGGCACAGCTTTGGGGGGCCACCATGCAACCCAGTGTACTCTCTTTTGAGCACTGATTTTTCTGCAGGTCAGCCTATAACTTTTAGAAATGGCAAGGTAAAGGCACATTCACCACGTGGTCTCACCAGCTCTTGTCTGTGCTGAGGGAATAGGGAGAATGGTTAACAGCCAGGTCACCTTGCATGCGTAGGGTTGCTTTGAGGGTTAGACGGACCTGGCACTAAATAGGTGTTCAGTAAAGATAACGCTTTTGTTGTTATTACAGGGTTGCTCTTGCCTGGGCTTCTCTGTAAAGCCTGGTGGAGGAGACAGGAGGCAGGCCGGAATCTGCTGTTCGCTAGTGAAGAGCGGCCTTGCACGCCGGCGCTTTCTTTCCCACTCGGCTGTGTCCTCAGGATGAAAGGAAAGCGTGGGGATATGAATGTCATGCTATGCGGAGAGGAAAAGACGGGGCACTCGGGGGCTGGCTAGGGAGTGCCGGATTTAGATGATGGCAGGGGTGGGGGTGAGCCAAGGAAACAGTGACATGGGCTATTTCTAGGCTATGACTCATCTAAGGAACTGTTTTGGAGGACGTATGTTTTGAGATACCCCCAAATGACAGTTGAATCAGGTTTGGGGCATGACCTCCACCCAGTGTGGCCGACTTGCAAAATTAGTGTTACTGCTCCTCTCACCCTCTACAAAAGCACCTCAACGAACCATTTTGGGGTAAGATCCATTCTTATTATAGTTCTGCTTTAGTTATTTATTGTAATTGAATTTTACGTGGGGCAGAAAAAGAGGTGGTGGTTATGGACCAGGATTGACTTGAGAGAAGGAGGGGGAGGGGGACGGCAGCAGTGCTGTGATTCCCCTTCCCACCACCAGGTGGCGCGTGGTTTCTGATGGAAGGCTTAGCCTTAGAACATTGTCTTTCTCAATTTCTTCAGAGATGATGAAGGCCACATCACCTTGAAACAAATGACCAGCTTTCCGTGGACTCTATATGCCTTGAGGATAAAGTTTGGCCTTATAGAAAGTTTTCTAGAGTGTCAGAAGCAGGGCTTGGTGGGATGAGTCTTGGAAGTGTTGTTGACTCTTGGGAAGGGATCCTTGAGCACAGTCATTCTTCTTACAAACGTTTATTAAATGAACAGATGACTCTAATAACTTTCCATAAAGAACCTTCCCCATTGGAGACCCAGTACCAGCCATAGAAATAATCACTGAAGTTTCCTAATTTTCTTCCATGATGCACTACGGGTAGGAGAGCTTAATTTCTAGTATTAAACCAAACTCAACTGCATGATCTATTTCCTTTAACTTGCAAGAAATCCCCACAGACAGCATTAATGGATTTATTTTAAATTGTTGTTTGTAAAATGAAAGCAAACTCCAAATAATTATATAAAATTGTTTTTTAATGTTTGCATAATTTGTTCATCATTAAAAGCTACCAAGCTCTTTAATATTGAGGCAGAACCATCCATTGAACATAAAAAATTGTTACCTTGATGCTTTTAATATCTCTGCCTCTCTCTCACACACAGGCATTCTCTGCTCTGCGTGGTTATATATAGTGCTTGTCATGTTAGTAGCTTATTCTGAAAATGTATTGTTTGGGGATGAAGTTCAGTAAGAGAGCCGGGAAAATCTTAATCCTGAAACTTCCTAGAAGCCAAGCCCGTGGACTCGGCCTGCTGTGGAGAATTGGACAAAGGTGCTGCTGTCACTTGATCATTGGAGAGACCTTTGAGTGAGACTGTTCTTAGCCCCTCCCCTATTTTCACTGTCATCCTCTGCACAGGGTCATAAGTCAGTGTTGGGAAAGCATACAAAACCTGCTTGGTAGGATAAGGTGTGGTTTTTAAGATGTCTTCATCCAAATTGCAAAGGTGGCTCAGGAGTTCAACAGATACTTGCTCCGGATTTGGTTTTACATCATTTTTACTCCCTGAACACTGTAATGAAAATATGCCCTTAAACGTACACTCAATTAGAATACACTGGAGACAATTAGTGATTTGACTTGCCCTGACTTCTACACAAATATTAGGAAAAACCTTTGCCTGTCATTATTGTTTCATTGACATCTAACCTTAGATTGTAAGGCAAGCTGTTAAGGAATTGCAAATGATTATTATTTTTTTGTCTCTATGAATCAGGACATTCATCTAGACATGCAACAATAAGTACAAATGCTAATGCTCGTTTGTCTTACATAACCCTTGATTTCAAATCTTGCGCTTATCATAACAGCCTTACTGACCTTTTTGACTTAACTGACTTCATAATTAGAAATGTTACAAATTTGAATTTATATACTCAAGCTAATACGTATTGCTTTTGTAAGAGATTGTTTTAAAATAGCCTCCTAAAAAATAAATAATTAAAATAGCCTCCTAATAAACAAACTAACAAAACAGCTAGCAGTGTGACCTTGCCATTCAACGCATGGTCTGCACACCAGCAGCCTGGAGGTCGGTTAGAAAGGCATAGGCCTGGACCGCACCCTAGACCTGCTGAACCCAAGTCTGCCTTTCAGTAGTATCCCAGGCGGTTCGCGTGCGTGGCGGTCTGAGAAGCTCTGCGCCGGACTAGACAGCAAAAGTTTCTGCTCAAAACATGTAGACTGTGGGAGTCACCCTTTATCACCCATGAACGCATATTGTAAAGGTGCTTTTCAGATGTCACTCAGAGGGCCAGTGTCCAAGCTGGACAGATTCCCGGGCTACATCCACAAAATGATGCATGAGTAGGTCTTAGGAGAATGATAAATCTGTCTATATTTTAGAAAGCTTCCCAGACAGTTGTGCTGAGCAGCTAGTTCTGTAGAAAGCAAGACTTTTGAAGATGGGTATGAAACGCGCAGTTTTTAAAGTTTGGATGCAGAGACGATGGGTAAAGGAAGGTCCGTAGGGAGAAAGAGATCTCTCTAGGTTGGCTCGAAAGGACCAAATACTAATCAGGCAGGGGCCATCTGAGATGGCCAAGAGAAAACGGAAATGACCGACAAAGTGGCCAGAGAGGCACTCCATCCCTCCACACCGGTTGGTGACTTTTTTGCAGCCCACCATGCTGGACAGTGACGAACAAGGAGGCAAGTAATCAGACACCCTCTCTGCCCTCAAACACTCCCTAATAGAGTGGGAGAGACAAGAATATCAATCATCGTAATTCAAGTAAGAAGGAAATAAATATGAAAACACGGTGAAATAATTGTATTCTCAGCAGAGAGGAAGGAACGGTTGGTTTTAGCATCAGGAAGCCGCCGATCCCCGCGATCCGGGCCTCGTTCTGATCCCACCTGGGCGAGACTGAAGTGAAAGGGGAAGCTGGAGCGAAGGGCCCACGGACAGCGTGGAACTTCGGGGCGCGAAGGAGATGCTGGGGCCCAGGTCGGCGTCTCCGCTGATGCGGGGGGAGAGGAGGCAGCGTCAGAGGGCCCTTGGTGGTGGCGGCATGGAGGGCCATGGGCCACTGAACGACGGCCTTCCCCGGATGCTGCCACAAGCTTGTGGAGTCTCTGAGTGAGACTCAGAGCTCAAGGAAGTGAGCACCCTCAGCCTGTTTTTTATCACCCAAGGGAAGAAATGCTTAAAGCTTTTGGCCTTCCGCTGAGTGGTCATGGAGTCTGTGGTCGATATTCATACATTATTCGAGCTTCGAGCACACCGATCTTTTGGCCGCCCCCAGTGTCCAGCAGTTTTTCTCGATCCCTGGCCACCTGTGTCCTCCGCGGCCTCACGTAACTCATAGGCCACGCGGTTTCACGTCCCTGGAGCACGTCTCGGCTCGCAGAGCGTTGTCAAATAGCAGTGCTTCCGGCACAGCGGGCCCAGCCCCGAGGTGCAGGACAGAGAGCATCGCCTCTGACAGCCTGGAGGAGCTGAGGCACCTGGTGAGCACGTGGCTGGTGAATCCGGGGGTGGGCGCAGATCAGGTTAATTGTCCGCTCCGTATTCCCACACTTGTCCTTCCTCCAGGCAGGGAGCCACCGTGGTGCTCATGGGTCCTACTTACCAATGCCGGACCCTCGTGGTCTTCTCAGCACGTGGAGCAGTGACCTTTCAGGTCTCCATCTGACCTGATGTGAGTGGAGGTGACGAAGGTCACTTTCAGGCTGGAGCATTTAGTTACTGGTTTTAGACCTAGTGGCCCCTTGCCTGTGTGTGGTCGTCATGGAAACCATGTCGCGGTGAGGCCTCTGTCAGCCTGGGTCCCTGAGTGGATGATGAGCTGAGCACCTGTACTGGGCGTGTCGTGTAGGCAGGAGGGACACTTTCATCATTAAATCTCTCAAATTTGGGAGTTACTAGTGCAGCATAACCTAGTCTATCCTGATGGGTGCAGCCTCCATGAAATCCTTGTGTATACAAGCCAGCATGTGTTCACTGTGTGTATGGGGGTGCAGATGAACCTGGTAGGAAGATAAAGCATATACCTGAGACACTTCATAGTTTAAGACTCGCTATTCTTGGAGGGAAAGTGCTGTGTCCACCTCTCCCTAGTAATATGGTCCTCTGTGGTGCCCTGTCTGTTTTTTGTTTTTTCTTTACTGATTTTAGAGAGAAAGGAAGGGAGAAGGAGAGATAGAAACATCGATGAGAGAGAACATTGATTGGCCGCCTCCTGCATGCCCCCCACTGGGGATCGGGCCACAACCTGGGCCTGTGCCCTGACCAGCAATCAAACCGGCGACCTCTTGGTGCAGGGGTCGACACTCAACCACTGAGCCACTCGGGCTAGGTTGTATTTATTGAATGGATGAATAAACATATATTTCTATTTTAAGGTAAAATAGAAAAGCTTTATAAGTTCCTTCTATCATGACAGGTCTTAGCAATGTCATTTCTATTTCCACTAATTTTCATATTTTTATATTATACACCATAAGCCATGGAGATTTTAAGTGTGAACCCGAAGTTTCTGCAGGATACTAGGTCGCGCAGGATGTGAGTATTGTCACGGAACACACAGCTTCAGAGGGCTAGAGGGCGAGGGAAGGATGGAGCGGTGATGTCACTAGGAATCCAGAGCAGACTCCACACTCGACTGGCTGGTGGCCTGGGCTTTCCACGCAGCCAGGGCTCGGGAGGAAGTAACTGTCACCCGTGTAACATACGATCTCGTCGGTCTCACATAGAACAGGTTAGTGTGTTAGGTTTTATATTTCATTGAAAACACTCTCATTCTCCTGCATCTTTTATGCCCCTTACACTGACCCTTCGTTCAGGGGAGCCTCTGCGAGAGGGTCTCAGGGACTGCTTCTGGGGCTGGGTGGGCCCTGAGACATCAGCCGGGCTGCGGGCACCGTTCTCGAGAAGCGGGGCTCCCTGTCTCAGCTGGACTCAGAAGCGCTGGGCCCGGGAACGCGTCGGTTCACATTGCCGCCTTGTTTCCGCTCGTTAACTCTTTGTTTCCAGTGCTTCTGTTGAATTAGGCCTGTGTTGTTTCATTTTCCTGCTTCCTGACTTTCTTCATTTCTTTCCTATTCTCCATCTGTTCCTGTCTTTGAAAATTTCATGTTGCTCTTTTTTTTTTTTTTATCCTCACCGGAAGACATTCTTGCACTTATCTTCAGATAGAGCTGGAGGGAGAGAGGGAGGAAGAGAGAGAAACATCAATGTGAGAGAGACACATCGAGTGGCTGCCACCCACACAACCCCAACCAGGGCGGGGACAAACTGCAACCAAGGCACGGGCCCCTAGCGGGAACCGAACCCGGGACTCTCCGGTCCGTGGGCCGCTGCTCCAACTGCTGAACCAAACCAGCCAGGGCTCATGTTGGTCTTTAAGTGTAATTGATGTCTCCTCTAACATTTCATAGTTCATTAGCATTTTCTATCCGATAGCGTTCATTCCATTCAACCACTTTACATATCCAAAAAATCTTTGAACCCTTGATTAAGTGTATCAATCCTCACGAAGTCATCATTTTTTAGTAAATAAATATCCCCCAATGCTTGTGATTCTTATAAAACTTTTCTAGTCTCGTCAATCCAAAGTAGGTGGTCTATAAGATACCCTTGATATTATAAGCTGTGTTATTTCAAAACATAATTAAACAGTTCTAGCTAACATTTAATGAACAACTAAATGTGTCAGGCATCTTCCTATTTGCTTTGTATTTATTATCTCTTACAATACTTCCTACAACCCTAAGAGGTCAGTGCTGTTGTTATCCCCGTTGTACAGATGAGGAAACTGTGGTACAGAGAATGTAAGTATCATTCTCCATAGTCCACCCAGGCAGCTGGTTCCAGGCCTCATTCTCTTAACCATCACAGAGAGAGAGAGTCCAGGTAAATGATTGGTCAGAAGTACCTGCAAGGCTGTGAGGCTTAATTATCTTCTTATCAGTGTCAGAATATATTGGTTAACCAATTTTCAACTGGTCATTATGCATGTATTTATTTATTAGCTGAATTGATCGTGTAAAAATCATACCAGCTGAACTTGGAAGAAAAGAAGTGTTTCCAGAGCCGCTGTATGTGGCACCGTTGCGCAGACTGGGAGAGAGCAGGAGTGTCGTGGTGTGACACTCCCCCAGAGCCGTGGAGTTGGGGCCCTGAGATCGTGCGCTGTGGCTGGCTCGATGCCCGAGAGCCCAGTCGGCCCTACATCCACAGGGACCCCTGCATCTCACGACAGTCTGGTGGCCTCAGCTGACACATATGGTTCTCGTCCCGTGTGGCTTATTATTGCCCAAGCTCACCCCACATTCTCTGATCTCTGCTGCTGGTGACGACAAGTCCGAAGGCAGCTAGCATTTACTTAAACTCACCGTGTCACGTGTCACACACCTGTGCCATGTGCTTCCTTGGCATTTTCTCATGTGATACTTAAAACAACTGCACATCGTATAGTTGCTATATCCCAGCTATAGACAGGGCACCTGAGCCTGGAGAAGGCTGTGTAGCTGCCGACAGGACACCGCGGGAGACAGCAGGACTGGAACGGGGTTCCCAGCCGTGCATGAGACGTAGCACGGCCGCCACGGCGACTTAGAACAACACAAATGTATCATCGTGCAGTTCCGGGGATGAAAACTTCGGAATAAGGGTATGGGCTGAAATCAAGGTGTGGGCTCCAGGGAGGAATCCATTCCTTTGTCTTCCAGCTTCTAACAGATGCCTGTGCTCCGTGACGCGTGGCCCCTTCACCCCCTTTGCGGTCAGCAGTACAGTATGTTCACATTTCTCCTCCTCTGACTGTCCCGCCTCCTGTGATGACGCTGGACCTCCTGGATAGTCTAGGGCAATCCTCCCTTCATCTTAATCACCAGGTGCCTGCAAAGGCCCTTTGCCACGGAGGTGACACCGTCACAGGGCGTGCTGGCCACGGGGGCTGGTAGAGGCAGTGATGGAGAGTTTCACTCGCTGTGCTGGGACCTGGGCCCGTTTAGTAGGACCACAGGCAGTGACCGAAGCACAAGGGGCTAAGGCAGCTGCTGGTGAGAACGGAGGACGGTCTGCCCTGAGGCCGGGTCCGTGGGAAAGGGGAAGAGGGATCCGTTTGAGAGACATTTAGTACGTGTTGCACTTGGCAATGAACTGGACAAGTGGATGGAGGAGAATTCGGACGTGACCCCAGATTGTCCCTTGGCTGGCTAGTTAGTAAATGTTCTTAATTTTCTCTTGAAATGCTAATTCCCGAACTCTTCAGTGTCAGCGTAAATATTCAGGTTAGTACAGCACTAGCTGCCTCAACTTCTCGCAAGTCACTGGTGAGGTTGCCCAGGTCTTCTAGTCTGTGTTTGTCTTCCCTCTGCGGCGGGCTGCTGTTTGGGATGCTGGCCCACCCAGACGTCCTCCCCACTGCCCTGGGGCTACGCTAGCCTGTGCTCAGAGCTTGGAACACACCACTCTTGCTGTGGCTCTAGATGTGTGTCACGGAGTATTTTTGATCCAGCAATCCTAATTCTGGGTATATATCTGAAATAAAACAATAAAATAAAATCCCTATCTCAACCAGATATCTGTACTTTCATATTTATTGCGGCATTATTCACAGTAGCATAGACATGGGAACAACCCACATGTCTGTTGGCAGCTGTGAATGGATAGAGAAAATGGGGGCTGTGTGTGTACATATGCAACGGAGTATCAGTCGGTCTTAAACAAGAAGAAAATTCTTCCATCGACGACAACATGATTGACCTGGAGGACACTTTGCTGAATGAAATAAGCCAGACACAAACACAAAAATATTTTATGATTTCACTTCTTTGTGGAATCTTAAAAAAAAAAAAAAAAAATTGAACTATAGCAACAGACTGGAATAGTGGCTCCCAGAGGCTGGAGTTGGGGGGGAAAGGGGTGATATCGATCAAGGGGCACAAACGTTTGGTTATAAGACGAGTTAAGTGCTGGGGACCGAATGTATAGTGTGGTGACTGCAGTTAGTAATAATGGATCAGACACTTGAAATTTGCTAAGAAAATAGATCTCCAGTGTTCTTGTCTCGCATCCACACACACCAAAAAATGGTAACTATGCGATGTGATCAGTATGTTCATTAGTTTGATTGTGGTAATCATTTTATATTTCATAAGCATATACATATATCAAAACATGTTGTATACCTTAAATATATACAATTTTATTTGCAAAAGTAAACATTTTTAAGTCATTTTTGTAAGTACTTGCATTAGGTGACTGAATCAAGTCTTATAATCTAAAGGCAGAACACTGGCTTTCATATATGGTCTTTACATCATAATCAAAACATACTAGACGATGAAGTCACCAGAACCAGTTAATTCAGAGTATTCCCCGAGTTCTCTCTTTAAGAGTAGCACCATGCTACATGTATTTGAAAGGTAAGGGAAATTGTATGTTTCTTTTCTCAAATAACTTAGGGATACTGGGTACACTATGATAACACAAGTGGAATGGCTGGAGAGATGTATAGAAAACACCCGTCATCTCTGAATCGATGTCGGAACATGTGAGAGAACATGACAGCAGCCGGAAGTTACAAGTCTGAGGCTCGGTTTCTTCATATGAATTAACCTCAGCCACCTCCTCCTCCCCCCGGCAAGTGGCTTCCATCCCTTTCAACTTAACTCAAATTATATTTATTAAATCCTTACAGTAAAACACCGTGTTTGCCCAGGATGAAAGGAATATGTGAAATGCACACATCTGACAAATGACTTGTGCTCAGAATACATGACGAGGTCATCAGAATCAATAAAAAAAAGGACAAATGGCACCATTTTTTAAACTGGAAAAGACTTGAACAGACACTTCATCAAAAAAGGTATTGAAATGGCCACTAGCACATAAAAAACTATTTAATATTATTAGGGAAATATAAATTAGAACCATAGTGAAAGCACATGAAAATATATTTGTTGTCATTAGGGAAATGAATTGGGACCCCAGAGAGATGCACGAAACACCCCTGGAATAGGTAAAACAGTAAAAAGATCAGCCATGGAGCGGAACAACCAGGACCCACATGGAGTGTGAGGGGAACGGAACATGTTGCTGCCACTTTGGGAAAACTGTTGGCAGCATCTCTAGCGGAGACCTGCTGGTAAACACATTAAATCTCTACTTGCCCAGTGACTTGGAAACTCTCCTCCTAGGCACTTCCAAGAGAAATGAAAGCATAGAGCCGCACAAATTCTTGTACAGGAATATTCGTGACCATTTTATTCGTAATATCCCCAAAGTATAAACAACTCACTTATACACACAGCCACATGATTGAATCTCACAGAGATTGTGTTGAGTGGAAAAGCCAGGCCCAGAAGCGTCTATACTGTGTGATTCCATTTGTATGAAGTACAAAGGCCAAACCAATCTCGTGATAGAAAATCGTTGCTGTAACCAGTGGGGGTTGATTGGAAGAGGACATCAGGGCATTTCTTGGGGGGATGAAAATATTCTATATTTGATTGGGGTTACACATCTCAAAATGCATCGAATTGTGTTTTTAAGATATATACATTTTACTGCACGTGGATTTTACTTTAAAAATCCTGGGGTGGGTACCAGGGCTGCAGTGGTGAACAGGATAGATGAGTCCCTGCCTCCCCAGATTTTGCAGTTGAATGGGTAAGAAAGACATTAAGAAATTACTTGTGGGAGAAGGCTTACCTGGTGCCCCAGGAGCACGAAACAAGGGGAAACACTCAGGAAAGGCTAGTGGCCCAAGGAAATGACATCTAAGCAGACTTTAGAGGATGAGGAAGAGTTTCCAAAGAACTTGGAAAGTGAAAAAGAACTGTTTCTTGAAGACAGGAAGACGTCCCTTACGGCCAAAGGAAGCACGGGGACGAGTGTGGGAAGGGACAGGAGATGATGCAAATGGAAGTCTCCTTGGGCAGCTTCTTTCTGGAAGCCTTCTCTGGGAGACATTTGGAGTATGCCCACCTTCTACATTTCCTTCTCCTTCCCGCTTCCAGGAACTCGGCCGTGGCCTTGGACCTGAGGATGCTGGCACACCATGAGGTCTGGTCCCGAGGGCTACACGGAGGAGAGTTTGCACAGCAGTCTTGGGGTGCAGCCCCTCAGACTTGCATGAGAAGGAGAGGGAGCTGGAAAAAGGGGAGAGAGAAAAAGTCTCTTCAGAGTCCGTTGTTCCTGCTAGGGGCACCTAAATCCGAACAAACACTGGCGGATTTAAATTTCTAAAAGATCACCCAGGCTTCATTGCCGTTCCCGAACACAAAGTTGTGTCCACTGTCCTGTCATTATTTCACTTCCTCTTTTGTTTCCTGGTCCCTTGGGGATGGAGGTGATGAAAATGAAGCCATCCTTCATCAACAGGAATAACATTTTGTGGTTTTTACCTTTAGTTGCTGCAAGCGACTGGTTTAAGGCATAGGAAATGATAGACGTGATACACAGTTATAAACTAATTGCCAAGAACACGAGAACCAAATCTCAGCAAATGGTTCCCCCGCCCCAGCATCTTAAATAGGAACCTTGCAGGACTCTCATATCTGAGGAGCTGCAAAATATTAACATATGATCATGACTTGCTACATCAACACTGTCAGACCCCTTATTTTTTAAATGCTTACCTAGTATGGACTTAACACATTTTACTCAATAAAGACTTCTCCTGTCTGCAAGCAGGAGACCTGAGCAGGGACTGTGCCAAGGTGGGTGCATGGGCACTGTCCCTCCTTGCAGTGACCCGAATCCTCCAGGGTGTTTCCAAAGCACGCAGCTCCCTTCCCCCCACACATACACCCCCCTACCCCAGAGCACCAGGACCTCGATACCCTAATAATAACCAACAATTGATGTCGTTGTTTAGAACCATTAAATCACATTACTTCCTTTCAGTGTATCAAACAGAAGGAAAAGTTGACATACACACACACACACACACACACACACACTGAAACAAAAGCCATTACAACAACTGTCCTGAGAATAGAAGGAAACTATGATCTAAAAATATTTTAAATTTGTTTTTAATGTGAAAATTAAAGGCATTGTAAATCCATCACATAAACAGGATTGTAATTTCCAGTCGATATAAAGCAAAAGCACCCTAACAGGAAGGGTTTTAAAGCACCGGAACAGATCACTGAAGGAGATTTGTCAAGGTGGTTTTGCTAGAGCCTCTTTAAAGGGATAGCAGCTCATCTGTCTTTGCTGGTTTAGAGAAAACTTGGTAGAAGGCAAGAGGCTGGAATTGCTGGCATGGAAGTTCTCCTCTACTCGAACAGTTTAGAAGTCATGCAAAGGAAATATCTTCATGACCTTGCGCCAGGGAAAGACTTTTGAGGTAAGATACAACAAGCACTAAACACACACACACACACACACAAAAAAGATAAACTAAATGTCATTAAAATTGAGAACTTCTGATCATCAAAAGACATAGGGGAATGAAAAGGTGAGCTACAGAATAGGTGAAGATATTTACAACATATAAATAAACCCAGCAACTCTTATATCTGGAGTTTATGAAGAGGTTCTATAAATTAGAAAAAAAGGCAAACACCTTAGGCAATAAACACATGAAAAATTTATCGTCATTACTAATCAGAGAAATGCAAATTAAAACCACAGTGAGATGCCGTGACATCCTTACCAGACTTCTACATCGAAGCCCCTGTCAATACCAGGGTTTGGTCAGAATATGGAGCAACTGGAACTCTCACACATTAATGGCTCAAGTGTGAATTTGGAACAATCTCTTCAGAAAACTGGCCGACTTTTTTTTTTTTTAAAGTTAGACAACTATCCTGTGACTCCACAATTCCACTCCTAGGTATTGGAAATGAAGGCGTGTTTCCTTACAAAGACTTGTATAAGAATGCCGTAGCAGCTTTACTGGAAATAGCTACAAAAGGAGGACGAGGAAGAAGAACAAACCAGCAGTGGTGTAGGTGCTACACAGTTTGAAAGAAAAGTGAACCACTGACGCATGTAACAGGATGGGTAAAGCTCACTGGTGTGCCGAGCAGAGGAACCCAGGCACCCGAGTGCATTCTGCATCATCTCCTGACCCGAAGCTTAAGACAAGGCAACACTAAGAGGTGGAGAGAGGCACCAGAATAGCAGGGGCTGGGGTTGGAGGGGAAGATTGCGTGGCAGGTTGGCAGGGGCCATGAGAGGAAACGTTCTGGGGTGATGGAAATTTCTGTTGTCTGATCTAGATTGCGATTGCGTGGTATATACATACACACACACACATATACATATATATATATGAAAAATTATTTCATCGTACACTTCAAAGCAGTGTACCATTTGTACACCTCAAAAAAGTAAAAGATACTAAGTAAAAGTAAACACTGTGTTGAGATTCTGAATTCCCTTGGAGTTTCCACCATGTAAAGCACCTGTCATCAACGACTTTGGACCGTGTACCCTGTCATTTAAAAAATGATCGAATGAATGAGTGAACATGTATACAGTACATGGCTCGTTAGCTAGATCCTGTGGAACGGAATGGGGTTGGAGCGGGGTCGTCATTATTGGTAGTGGTTGTGAATCCACGTGTGACAGTCTTGACCTTTTTTCCCGTGCTGACTTCATGCCTCTGATGCCGGAGGCCATTCTCAGCAGGCTTGCTGATAGAAGGGTGCCGTTGGACTCCACAGGGAGCCTCGTGCAGGGGTAAGGAGTTGTGTTGAGTACAGCCCACTGGGGAATCAGATCGCAGGAACAGGAAGCCGTGCTGTGTCCATGCTGGGCCCTGTTGCAACGAACCGGGAAATGGACTTGGAATCCTCAAGATGGGGGTCAGCTCCCAGTCTGTCACACATTAGCCCTGACCCAGTTAGTTTTCGTTTCCAAGTTTCATTTTCCTCTTCTCTGAAGGGGTGGGGAGCCATTAAAACTTCCCTGGAAAGGGTCATTTGGGAAACTAAAATGAAATAGTAGTTGTGACAGTGCTTAGCACATTAGGTTCAAGCTCAGGAAAACGCCATTCCTCCCTTTCCGTCCCTCCGAGGCCGGGACGCATGTAGACAGGGCGTTTTCTCCTTGGCTGAAGCCATCGCATTGTCGCCGCTCAGGCTGCCTTGACCTCGTGCGTCCAGGGCGGCTCTGAAATAAGCGAAGTGTCCTTGATGCTCGTGGGGGTGTGGGCTGGACTGTCTTCCAGCCTCCCTTGGACCTTGTTCTGGCTCATTCGCTAAATTCACTGTGCCTCCCCCAAACTCCGCTTCACGAAGTGTGCAGTCTTTTGCACTGGATACATTGCCCAGAGGACAGTAAGCACTCAAGTCTCCTACTATGTGCTGAGCACAGTTTCATAGCTGGAAAACAGCAGAAAGAGAACCGAGAGCCACCACCAGCCAGGGTGGTGGCATGTGTTACCTCGGTGGGAAAGACTACCAGGGACCAGGTCCTTTAGACCATGCTGCTCGGGCTCCCCGGCCCTCTGACTCCCGGTGGAAACCACAACGCAGGAGGAGAGCGAGGCTGGAGTGTTGCTCTCTCCCCGTCGCCGTACGGGCCATGGCTGCGGTCGGTCCCTTTCGCTGCAGCTCGGCCTGGCCCTCTGCAGCACCTGCCTCCCTCCATTGCCAGCACAGAGGCACATCACCTCCGCTTGTTGGTCCCATGAAACCTTCCTGTACCTTTGTCCATACGACTTACTGCGTTCATTTTCTATTGCCTCCATAAAAACAGCACAGATTCTATGGCTTGAAACAATACAGCTTCATTGTCTTATGTTAATGCACGTTTGAAGCCTGGCACAGGTCTCGCTGGGCTAAAATCAGGATGTTGTCAGGGCTGCGTGTGTGCGCGCGCGTGCACATGCGCGCTCAGGGACTCTACTTTCTTGTATTTTCCAGCTTCTAGAGGCGCCTGCGTTCCTTGGCTTGTGCCCTCTTCCTCCACCTTCAAAGGCAGCAGCAGTAGGCTGAGCCCTCACGCCGTCGCTCTCTGGCTCCCTCTTCTCTTACCCTTCCACGTTTAGTGTTGGGCCCACTGAGATGGCCTAGGATACAATCTCTCCATCTCAAGGTCTTCTGCCTTCATCAAAGCAGCAGAGTTCCAGGTGACATGTTCACCGGCTCCAGGGGCTAAAGTGCGGACGGGCCACCGTTCTGCCCGCCACAGCTACCCTCGTTAAGTTCGCTGCGTTTGCCCTTGTGGCATCTGCTCGCTGCCAGAACACAGGCTGGTAAACCCTGCTTCACTTGATCCCATGGAGACTCTGTGATTCAGGAATTGTTTCAACGATGGAGAAATTGAGAATGGAAACCAGTCGAGTGTGCTTGGATTTACCATACCAGTATTAGGTAATTGTAATGATATTGGTTAGTAAAAGGAAATAATAGGAAAATCCCAACATTATTTATGCCTACTAGCTGCTGAAACTGCCCATAAAATTTCATAAACATTGGCTATCTCAAGGCAGAATTGATTTTCAGTATGTATATATCAAATATATATGTACATATGTCGTTGCCCACCGACTTCTCTAGCACAAAGATTATCACCCAGAATAAAGTTTTAAAAAGAAAAAGGATTAGGAGGCGCCCTGGTCAGTTTAGTTCAGTGGTTAGAGCATCGGACTACGGTCTGGAGAGACCCAGGTTCGGTTCCCACTAAGGGCACGTACCTCGGTTGCAGTTTGTCCCTGGCCCTGGTTGGGTCGTGTGGGTGGCAACCACTTGATGTGTCCCTTTCACATCGATGTCTCTCTCTCTCTCTCTCTCTTCCTCCCACTCTATCTGAACAAAATATCGAAAAATGTCCTTGGGTGAGAATAAAAAAAAAAAAAAGGATTAGGAGGAAAGAATCATGAATTTTCAAGTAAGTCAAACTTCATTCTGGTTCCTTTATCCTCCCTGTCTTCTCTCCTCGTCCAAGCAGTCCTTTAGTTTTTTCTTCTTCCTTCAGCCCCCACCTCTGTTATTTACAGGACAAAAGTTACTGAATTAATAAGTGATTGAGGTTTTGGAGTGAATTGGTTTAGTGTGTTACCTCTCCCAGAGGTATTGATGTGGTGAGGGAGGAGGTCCCCAGGCAAGGAGGTATCTGCAAACCAGGCCATTGGATTGATTTAATGTGAGTAGATAATCTTGGGTCCATGGGTCTTTCAGTCCTGTCCAAAGAGGAGCCACTCCCTCCATACCCTCACTGCTGATCCCGTGTGCAGGGCAGCCAGCGTGACATAGAGACTGTGCTGGTGAGAGAGAACGTAGCTGAGAAACAGTGAGAAGCCACGGCCAGGTCTGCAGCCATGACGGTGCCGTTATAGACCAACCAGGGCAGAGTGCAAGCAGGGAGGCCAGGGCCACCGCGAGCGCCACTGAGTAGAGCTGTTAGCATCAAAGTCCCGTGGGATTTCCCCAATGTGGAGCATTGTCTGGGTTCCTTGCTCTCCATATTCCCGAGGCCCAGAGCAAATATCCTGTAGATACTTGTTACATGAAAGACTCAGAGAGGAGAAGGAGCGAAAGAAGTGGGTTTCGGGGCTTGTAGACAAAGACAAAGGCTGACTGGTTTTCTTTGGGCATCTTTTGCTCCTCTAAGAGTAGAGCACTCAAAGGTTCGCAAGGGTGTCGACAGGCAGAAAGAGGCAGGGCTCCCCAGGTGATGTTAGCCGTTGATTTTGCAAGGGGGTCTCAGTGACTACATTGTGCTGCGTTAAAAGGGAGCAGTCGTATTTGAACCATAAAGCTATATCAATAATGCATGTCTAATTTACTTGTAATAGAAAGAATATCATAGATCAGTTATCAAGTCCACTTGGCCAACACATCGAAACCCATTCTTTGAATAGTCACATGACTGACTTCACTGAGGTCTCTACTCACCTGTTCCCTTCTCAGGTGTGGTATCTCAACCTCCCTCCGACCCCCTTCTCCTTACCCTCCTCTCTTTATCCCCAAAGCACTTCTCACGGTATAACGTTATATTACATGATGACTTTTCACTGTTTATTCTCACTAGAATGAACTTCCACGCAGGTAGGCACTCCGTATTTAGTTTTTTGTTCCAGTGCTGAGAACAATACTTGACACAGACTTAGCACTCAGTATATATTTGCTAAATGAGTGAATCTGGCTTTGAGTCTATCTGGTGACCTTCTGCAAGCTCGTCTCTCTGAGCCTCGTTTTCTCATCTGTGAAATGGGCATACTGATTACTATATGGGGTCATTTTTAAAATTAAATAAGAACCAGTATGCAGAAAATCCTGGCACAGCATCTGGACCTTAGAAGGCCCTCAAAAATGTAAGTTTTTTAAATGTTGTGTATTTTAATTGTGTATGTTCTTCAGGGATATAAGTAATTTTTTATTATTTTATGTATAAATATTAGGTATTCAGAAAATATTAATGATCTAGATCTGAGTTGTGATCATCAAATTTCATTATTGAGACAGATAATCAAAGTTGGCCACTGACCGTTAAATAAGACATTACAATGAAATTAACTAGATGGCAATCTTGATCTCAATTTGGCAAGAGTTGAGTGATTGACAGCTGTTCTTATTTGTTAAAGCAAACTGTAAATGACCACATTAGATGACTCAAGCAGAGCAATAAATGTAGAAAGTGATTTAAGGCTAGGTTCTTATAATGTCAGTCTTCTTCGATTTACAAATCTAAGTGGTGTGTTTCTCCATAAAAAGTACATGTTAATGCAAAATAGTGTCTCAAAATGTCAAGTGCCTTGAATTACTAAGATGTTGCTGATGGTTTGTGTTTTAACCTCAAATACTCCCGGTTATTGTCTTGATTGTTACAAATAGCAGATATGCTTTCTGACATGGTTATTACTTTATTAAATAATTTAGTCTAATGCCCTTATACTTCTCCCACATCTCTCTAATAATTTATTCATGAGGTTCATCATATTGTGCATAAAACTAGCATGATTATCTCTGCACCTGAACTTTTTTTAGATTGAGATGGATGGCAGAGATCAGATACTTTAAAAACACATTGGTGCACTGCCCTCTGATTGCCAATGTTACTGAATGTGAAATACATTTTCTTTCTCTTCATTGTGGCTTTCCTGGGAATAATACTAAAAAAAAATAAAGAAATAAAGGAAAACCCCTTCGCTACAGAGCAGGCATTCAGGTGGGTCCTTCTTGGACCCTTCCTAGAAGAATTTTATTGCAAAAGTGTCATAATGTCTTAATTCTAGGGTGAGGTGACCTCTGTGCGTGTCCTGAATTACTGATCCTTGAACAGCTTGAAAACAAGCAAAACATATGCCTATTTTTTTTCCTTTGGTAGCTGTTCAGGAAAAATCAGAGTTAAAGTATACAAAGGGGAGTGAGTTGTGATAAGTTAACATGATCTTTGCCTCAAAAGGTCTCCATTACTCTTGGGAAAAGATTGTAATGATGGCAGTGTTGTTTTTGGAAGGGGGGTATCATCTCGTATCCAGAGTCTGACTTGCCGCATCAAATGCTTATTTCATGTCTTTGAAGCTGTGGGATTCTACATCAGTTGGATTAAGAAGATACTCTACTCATGATCATTTTGGGGGAATTAAAATAATGGATGATCATTGAACACATGTCACTGGGCAAGGCTGCCTGGACTAGAGTCCCTGCTCTCCCAGTAATTAGCTATGTGATCTTGCCTCGCTTGTAAAAGGAAGATGATAACTATAATCTACCTCACGGGGTGATTGGGGGGGATTAAATGACAATGTATGCAAGGCCCTTGAAACATTGCCTGGCTCAGAACGGGCGCATCTGTAAGTGTCTGCAGGGCACACTGGCCAGCCTGCTTCCTCCATGGGACCTTCTTGTGTCTCTCCTCTTCCTGGCTGCCTGTGTGATTTGTGGTCCAAACCATATATTGGGGGGCTTTGTTCTAATGGAACCCTTCATTGTGCCTCGTTGTCCCCCATTCGTGTAAGTCAGTCTTGCCCACACATCTAGAAGATCGTTGAGGGCAGGGGTAGTGATCAGCCATTCTTTTTTTTTTTTTATCCTCATCCGAGGACATTTTTCCATTTTTTGTACAGACAGAGTGGGAGGGAGAGAGAGGAAGAGAGAGAGAGGGAACATCGATGTGAAAGGGACACATCGAGTGGCTGCCACCCGCACGACCAACCAGGGCCGGGGACAAACTGCAACCGAGGTACATGCCCTTAGCGGGAACCGAACCCGGGTCTCTCCGGACCGCAGGTGGACGCTCTAACTGCTGAGCCAAACCGGCCAGGGGTGATCAGCCATTCTTAATTTCTTCTTGTGCTCCCAGCAGCACAGAACTGGTTAAGTCTTTGACTTCAGCTCTTTGGGAAAAACAGGTCAAAATGACCCTCCTCTGCAAAACCTGTGAAGGTCTTATTTTCCTGTCTGTATGGGGAATTTGGTGTTTGTTTGTTTTAGCGTTCTTTTATTTCCTAAAACCTATTTTTTCTTCCTTTTCTTCCATCCTTCCTTCCATCCTTCCAGCCAAGCTAACCACCTATCCAGCTAATTCAACATTTTTTATAAAACCTCTTGCTGGGTGCCAAAAACAGGGTTAAGTGTTCAGTATACAAACGGTCAACCTAAAAACGGCCCATGTTGTCATGGAGCTTATAGTGTGTTGTAAACAAATAGTTTAATACTTAATTTCAAATTACTTTAACGGCTAGCAAGAACAGAGTTCCCTGGATGAATAACAAGAGGGACCTACTTTAAACTGCATAGTTAGGTTCCCCTGAAGAAATGACGTTTAAACGGGGACATAAAAGATGAGAAAGAAGGTGAGGGGCCCAGGCCAGTGGCGCGCTGTATGTGGGGAGGCACAGAGGCCTCTGTGGAATGCGCAGGACTCCGTGGTCAGCACAGCTGGGACCCAGTGAATCTGGAGGAGACCACGGAGAGCGACACCTATGGGACAGACGGGGACCGTCACCTGGAGCCTTGCCGGCTGCATCCAGGGTCCAGATCTAAAGTGTAACAAAGTCAGAGACGTGGCGAAAGGTTACATTTCTGATTTGCATTTTCACATGTTTCTGGCTGCTTCTATGGCTACTGTTTTGGAGGAGCCTCAAGCCATCAGAAAACCTGGAGGCTCCTGCAGCAGTTTATAACTCTGGTATCACATTAAACACTCCAGATTCCTTTAATGATTGATATCTTGGCTCTTCATGTTTGCATCGCTGAGCCCTAACACCCTGGACGCCTGCTCTGTGGTGAGGCATGTCCGCCACTGTTCAGGGGATGAAGGCCTGAATTAAAGGCCACCGTTAGTGAAGTCTGGGGGTCGGGAGAGTTGGTTTCCTGTCTGTGACCTTCCGATTGACTCATGAGGCCGGGGTCATCTGCTGTCTCCTACTCAGGACACGTGGCTGTGTGCTGCCTCCCCCCACAGGCACCAGGGTCAAGTACAACATCTTCCTGTGAAGTGACCTCAGAGAGAAGCCACCTGCTTCTCCTTGCCTAGACCTGCCGTGAACTGCTCAATGCCGATGATTCCAAAAGCATATGCCTACTGTTTTGTTTGTTTTTTTAATCCTCACTGGAGGACATTGTTTGCATTTATCTTCAGATAGAGCAGGAGGGAGAGAAGGGGGAAGAGAGAGAGAGAAACATCGACGTGAGAGAGACACATCGACTGGTTGCCACCCACACGACCCCAACCAGGGCTGGGGACAAACTGCAACTGAAGTAAGTGCCCTTAGCAGGAACCGAACCTGGGTCTCTCTGGTCCTAAGGCCGACACTCTAACCACTGAGCCAAATGCCAGGGCCATATGCCTACTTTTTCCTTTGTTGTTTGTGTGTGTGTGTGTGTGTGTGTGTGTGTGTGTGTGTGTGTATCTATGTGTTTGGTTTTCTTGAATCTAAATATCCCTCTGATACTGATGTACACCCCACTTTCTTGTACCTTTTTTCTCTTTTATACTGTTTTCAGTAGATAATTTGACAACTACAGAGCAGGAGGTGCCACAGGGATGAGGCCATGGACACGAATATAAAAAATATCTGCCTTTGCAATTACATGAGAAGATGATACGGAAAGAAGACAAGAAGCGTGAGGAAAGGCTGCTGGGGGGTGGGTGCATGGTTCAAGAAGGCTGCACTGAGAAGGCAACATTTCAGCAAGTGCTTGGAGACAGGTGCCCTGTGAGGATATTAGGGAAGCGTGCTCCCAGTGCGGAGAGCAGCTAGTGCAAAGGTCCTGAGGTAGTGTGCCTATGTTAGAGGACGGAGGGAGGCCAGTGTGGCTAGTGGGAAGTGAGCTAAGGGTGACTGATAGGAGATATGATCACGGAGATGCTATGAGGTGACAGGTGGAGAAAGAAAGGCTGTGGTCCAGTGTAAGGACTTCACCTTCTCTTTGAGGGAAAAGGGGGCACAGTATTGACCAAAGGAATTGCAGGTGCATTGACTATTAACTGTTCACTATGTGACAGAGGGAAAGCCATCTACCGAGTCCATTTGTCCTGACATTGGTGTCTCAGGTATGACACAGGAATTTGCTGACACCGGCCTTGAGTGCTGTGACATATTGCCATGGCTTGGGTAGCTTCATATCAAATAATGGAGTGTCAGCTTTTTTCTAATGAGGTCCTGGAGCTCCTACGCACTTCTGGAGAGAGACAGTCAGGGTCGTGAGAAGCAGAGCCGATGATGACAGGAACTGTCCCAAGCAGCCGGTCATTAGGAAGAGACTCAGAGCTGGCTGACGTGGAGAGGAGCCCGGGAGGGGTCAGCAGTCGGGGTGCTTGGCCCAGGCTGCCTGGGTTGGAACCCAGTTCTGCCGTTTGCAAGCTGTGTGGTGTCAGTCAGCGTCTGTGCCTCAGTGGCCACGGCCACGAAATGGGAATCACTGTGGTACCCCTTAGGGTTGCCATGGGGATTGGTGAGTTACTGCTTGGAAATTGCTTTATAAATGTTTTTACATAAAATTGCACACATACTCCCTACTTTGGGGGAGTTTATGGACCAGTTTTATTACTTTGTGACTGAAGGAAATGAGATGGCTCCCCACAAGCCCTGCTGGCTCCCCCCTGGGGCCCCGTGTTTTCCTCTGTCTTTGGTGGTTGATGACTCTCCTGACGATGGGACGGCCGCTTTCCTTTAAGAGGAACATCCTGTTGGAAGAAAATATGTTGGCCAGGCCATCGTGCTAATTATCTAAGGCTTACTGCCTTAAAAAGAAGTTTATTAAATTAATGTGGTATAAAAGGATTTCTAGTCAAGTAATTGGGTGGTGACTAGAATGAGAATGAGGGCATATTGAGAACAGAGGTGCCAAGTGAGGCGGGCAGGGGCACTGAACATGCCTTCCCCATAGGTTCTCGGATTTTGAGGAACGGGCATTGACTTTGATGCTGCACTTCAATAGTGTCTGGGTCTGTTTTACTCCAGAATCAGGTCATTACTGAGACAGAATCTGATCAAGTACTGAGTACTATCCTATTCTGGGTGCTTTACAATTTTTTATTTTATTTTATTTTTTTATTTTATTTTAAAAGCACCAATATTTATTGCTGGTGGGTATACAAAGAAAACATATCATTTCAACATTACTATTGGAAATAAGAAGTGTGGTCATTTTGGGAAAAAGCAACCGGAAACTTCTATAGAAAGAATTTTAAATGCTTCACAAATCCTCTGACCCAGCAGTTCTGCCTCTGAGAATTGTTTCCCACACCGATAAAGCCACCCGTGCCGTTCCGAGTGGCAAATGTCGGGGACAGTGAGTGGCAGCCAGTGAGGTGGGGGCTGAAAAATTACGGTGCAGACAACTGAAAAAGGAAAAATCGCCCATAAAAAGGCAGTACTATCCCCGTACCTTTGGACAACTATCTCAGTTCATCTTCACTTGGTAAATAGTGGCATCTCTGATTCACAGTTTGACGAGAGTGAAGTGAAGAGGCTTACAGCTACCAATGGTGGAGCCAGAGTCCAGAACCTTCCATGTCTGCTTCCCAGGACCCCACTCTATCTGCCGTACTCTCCTGCCTGCCGTGGTAGGTCAGTGCTGGGCCTATGAGCCCACGGCCTGGATCTCGTCCATCCTTGCAGGTACCGTTGATGCTGCCCTGTCAGAATCTGGATCCCTGCAGCCGGTATTGGAGAACTGGCCCGGGAATAAGTCCCGCCTGGGCCCTGGGCCCAGTGAGGATTGGGACTTACAGACTTTCAACTGGTTTTCAAACCAAAGGACCCTATCAGCCATTCACAGGAAGACAAAAGACTAGCAAACAGGAAGAACACTGGCTCCGAAGAGAGAAGTAGTAAGCGGTCGAATTCTCTCCTCTGGGCGGCGATGGCACAGGAGCCTTTACCGCCGCTAACTGCGTGGTGGTGACTCGGGAGCACGCAGGGCTGGCTCGGGGTCACGAAGCGGCCGTCTGAGTGGGGCATCGCAGCGACCTCAGAACCGGGCTGTGCTCCCTCTGGGGCTGTGGCCGTCCAGACGACCAGAGGCCTCTGAAGCGGACAGGTCCAGGGAGTGCCGTGTCTTCACCTGCGGTTGGAGAGCGGCATCGGGCTGGCCGGGACCCTGGGGCGAGGCGGGCAATGCCACTTCGGAGCACTCGGGCTTCTTGCAGAAACCTGTCGACGACGGAGCTGCCGGGCTGCAGAGAAGGGCGTGAAGGAATCCCCGTGTCAGTGGCGTGGTAGGGCCATGCTTGCTAGAGTCTTGTTCCTAGAGCCCCCTGTTGAGATTCGTCGAGTCGGCATGGGGACAGGGCCAAGCATCTGTGGTCTCCTTCCCGGCCACCTGAAAGTCCCCCACACGCCTCTCAGGCGTCTCCTTGTCCACGTGCGGAGCCCTGCTGGCCGTCCTGGGCGCTGTGCTTTCCGCTCTGTCTTTGGAAGGTGGCGGCTCTGCAGGGGGCCTGATGGTCAGCGCTGCCCCCCGTGCTGACTAAATGGAACAGCAGCCTTCCTTTAAGGGCACCCCTGTTGGACGAAGCCGTCAGCCACGGAGTGGACCAGTCTGGGAGCTTTGGGGTGGTCGGAGGGTTTGGCGCAATTAAAGATGTCTTGCTTTGCTGGGCTAGACAATCCCAGGATGATAATTTCAGGTACCAAGAGATAAAAAGCATCCAAAACATGTTTATTCTCCCTTTGTTCCCTAAAAACGTAGAATGCCCAGCAAAACCCAGAAATTGCCCACACTGCCCACGCCCTCTGTGTCAAGGTGAGGATCCTCCCTTTCCTGCATAGTCCGGGGCGTGAGAATTGGGTCAGTTCACCAGGCTTCGCGGTGGATGGCAGAGGGCACACCCACACGTGCCGCTGAGACTGTGCCATCCAGTGTGTGGTGGTGCCAGTGCCCGGAGGCGCTGTGACTCCGGCAGGGATGGAATTGTGGACCACGGGGACAAGTCCATGTTCTTCATGCTTTGGGAGCGGGTTTGATAGGGACACCCAGGCACAGTCTTTTCATTCCATTCGGGATACCAAGTGGCAGATGTTTTATGCTCTTACGTAAAGGGATGGTTTATACAAAAAGGAAGGCCTTTTCACAGGAAGTGTGCAACTTGGCATCGCTGCTGTGGAACTCATTTCAGGTTCAGTAAGTCTTAGGGAAGGGACGGCCAGGAGGGAGACCCCCGCAGTGCCTTCCTGGAGAACATTCACTCATTTGTTATCTCACGACTCCATCTGCGTCTCGTGAGAAGGGGGAAGTCACATGGTGATGGCACTAGATCTCCAAACCCAACTGAGATTTCCCCTGAAGTCTTCTATAAGACCTATCCATGTCTCCTTTGTATCCAATTTGACATCTGGTAAGCTCGCCAGTATTTATTTAATAATCCAAAAACTGTTGATTAAGTACCTGTGAGAGGTAGTACAGGATGGGGGTTAAGACTAGAGACTCAAGACCTACTCTGCCTAGATTTCAATCCTGGCTCTGCAGTTTGCTAGCTGCATGATGTGGTCAGTTCTTTTTTTTGTGTGTGGTACGTGCCCCTAGTGGGAACTGAACCTGGGACTCTCTGGTCCTCAGGCCGACACTTCAACCACTGAGCCAAACCGGCCAGGGCTGGTCAGTTCATTTCGTCATTCTCTGCCGAGTTCCTGCATCTATCAAATGGGGGTAAAATTAATATCTGTATTAGTGTTTGCTGGGAACAGTACATGCATTACTGTATCAAAAGGAGGAAGAACACATTCTGAGACAGAATGAGCACTGTTAAGAGCTTGTGGAATGATGATGATGACGACGATTTGGTGGTTAGGCTGAGACTACAGATACAGTTCTGCTATCAAGCGGCTAGTATTCTTGGGCGGGGATACAGCCGAGTCAGTCAGCAGGGACCATGGTGTGTTTGGACAGATGTGCGTGGGAGAGACTTGCTGTGCAGTGTGCAGGAGTACGTCAGGGGTGTGATGTGACGGGCTGTGTCCTGCAGGAAGCGGGTTGGCGGGGATGAGAGGTGGGAGTATTGCCTTCCTGGTAGAAGGGCCAGCGTGAGCCAAGACCTGTGTGTGACAACCTCCGAAGCGCGGGCAGTTTGGCGTGGCGAGCTAGCAGGTAGGGTGCAGCTGAGGGAGGAGTGAAGGGTTGAGTGGAAGAAGGAAGTAGGAGCCAGATCACAAATGGGCTCAGGCGTCTTCGTGGGGAATTGGGGTTTTATCTGGATAGTCTGAAGCAAGGGAATAACAGAGCCAGGGAGGCAGCGAATTGAGAAGTCAAACGGGTGAAAGCATCAGGGACTCTTAGAGCATTTTGAGATTCCTCGTCTATGAAACCGGGGGCTCGGGGACTGTCAGTGCAGAGCCAACGGGCAGGACATTCTCCTTTGGCTGCTCCGTCAGCAAGGCCAGAGCAGATGGCACACTCCGCGAGGATTTTGGAGAATCGGTGTTAAGGAAGGGACTGATTGAGAGGTATGGTCAGGGTTTAGAAATCACCAGGGCTCGGTGTGGGACCCAGTGGGGAGCTCTAGAGCAGAGCAGGAAGGACCATGAGGAGGACACAGTATGACAGAAGCTGGTTCAGAGCTGACGCTGTGGACGAGGGGCCACATGATGGAGGATGAGCCATCACCAGGGCTGCTGGGGAACAGGGAAGGAGATGCCCTGTCCTCCCTCTCCCCACTCTCTCACTGACCCCCCATGGAAGCCAGAGAGCAAATTAGAGGTCAGCCTCCTGCGGACCAGAGAAGGACCACAAATAGACCCCACGAGAAGATGGGGAATAACCAGCACCTCTCTCAAGACGAACCATTCTGAAATG
The DNA here is from genome assembly GCF_014108415.1 of Molossus molossus. Lineage (NCBI taxonomy): Eukaryota > Metazoa > Chordata > Mammalia > Chiroptera > Molossidae > Molossus > Molossus molossus. Next base: position 59,138,492 of record NW_023425351.1, on the reverse strand, counting down.
ACTGCCAGTCTCTTTCATTTTTATTTTTTGCCTGTCAGCATCCATTGCATGACAATAGCTGTGGCTAAGAAAGAAATTGAGAGAATTTTTCAACTCACCTTCCTCTTCTGAATCAGAAGCTTATACGAGGCGACTTTCTTCCATCAGGGCGTTCTCATGGAAAGCCACAGAACAGGGACAGAAATGCCACCCACCCTTCCCATTTGCTGAAACTCACCCGTGCGACAGGCTCTGCGACGTGGTGCCCGTCCTCGCCACGGTCCTAGTCGTTCTGGCTTCACTCTGGTTGTGTTTTTAATGGCAAGCTTCAGTTTTGACTCTTAAAGGGGTTTTTTTTATCAGGTGTCTCCCGGCAGATGTTTTCCGCGGTGGCATAGTGGTTATAACTTGGTGCCGTGAAGCATTTTGGTGGAATTGTCAGTTTGGCCCCTACTTTTCTGCTGTTTTGATGGAACTAGAGTGTCTGCAACAGTGAGAGACGGAGCTGCCCAGGGTTGTCCTTCTGTTCTCTCCCCAAAGGGTGGCTGTTAAAAGTCCCTCCAACTGCAGACGAGGTAATTGAATAATTTGTGTACCAAATTAAGGTCCAAATTATGCTTTTAATAGCATAATTACTCATAATAAGGAAAAGGTCAGCTTTCACTAGTAATTATCTATTCTCTATAATTTTTAAAACATGACAAAAACGCTGTGGCAAGCACGTCCGAAGGGGACGAGGCTTCATGAAACCTCGCTGGTAAGGCAGAGCCAGGCTCTGTTATTAAATCAGTCATTTCATTTGAAAGACACAATGTATAATTGATCAGCTCATTTTTCCTGCAGCCTTTCATTTAAATACCATATTTCATAGATTCTTAAGTTTCTTTCACGCTTTGACGTTCCAGAGTTAGGCATCATGGTGTGATATAGTTTCCTTAGCATCTTGCTCTGTCTGTCTCAGTGGTTCACAGATAAATGCGTATCTTAGTACCAGTGGCCTCTTCCATGAAATGGGGATTTAGACCTTTTTATTTTTATTTTTTTCAATAAGATGTCTCGGAAAGACTAAACGAACTCTTTTTTTTTTTTTTATCCTCACCTGAGGACATTTTTCCATTTTTTGTTCAGATAGAGTGGGAGGGAGAGAGAGGAACAGAGAGAGAGAGAGAGAAACATCGATGTGAAAGGAACACATCGAGTGGCTGCCACCCGCACGACCAACCAGGGCCGGGGACAAACTGCAACCGAGGTACGTGCCCTTAGCGGGAACCGAACCCGGGTCTCTCCGGACCGCAGGCCGACGCTCTAACCGCTGAGCCAAACCAGCCAGGGCTAAACGAACTCTTTGAGAGGAGCTAACCTGGAAGACCAAATTTACATATTTTAATAGACATTTGTTTTTCTAACGTATATTGTGTGCCTTATCTGTGTGAACCACTGTGGGTACCTCATGGGAGTAAGAAGCACAATGATAAATAGTATCTTCTACATTTGGATAGCGTTTTATAGACTTTAAGGAACTATTACACGCATCATCTTATTTATTCTGAGTTACCCTGGAATGTAGGCGTCATTCCTACCTTCTGGCTGAAGCAGCAGCTGCAGACCTTCTAGAGGTTGGGTGACTCAGCTAAGATTTCCCAGGTCAGTAATAACAGGCCAGAGCTGAGCTGGGTCTCCCAGCTCCAAGTCCACTGTCTCTATTTAAAGGGACAGGATAGCTTGAGAGGCAGCAGGGTCTCCTGGAGCCGCTGGGCCTGGGTCCAGCTCCTGCTTCGCAGTCTGACATCAAGGCAACCTCTTCCCCAGGTTCTAACACCTGGGCAACTTTGTGTCTCATGTTAATATTTTTAATTACATAAGGAATACATGGCTGTAGTCCACTGTGTTTTTAAAAAGGTAAACATGCAATAAAAAGTAAAGTGCTCCCACACCACTACCCCTTTCCAGTCTTGACTGCATGTGTATGCAAATAGCTTTTGAGCATAAATGGAGTCACACCAGACATAGTGTTTTATGATTTGCTTTTCTGTTTATGGTATATTTTTAGTCATTCGTTCAACATTTACTGTTCTCAGTACCAAGAGATTCTCGCATCATTATATAAAGTTTTGTCTCTCTTTAGACCAATAAAAAATATTTCGTTCTGTGTATTTACCATAGTTTATTAAGTAAGTTATATCTAAATTATGGTTCCTGTCACTGGACATTTGGCTTGTGCACAATGTATTTTCGGTTGTGAATAAATGCTACAAGGGAAATGTAAAAACCCTAGCACGTGCCTGTCTGTGCAAGCGTGTGCACTTGTGGTTGAGTGTCCTAGACAGCGAGTTAAAGAAAAACATACTTAGAGTGTATTTACTTTTGCCCAACTGTCCACAGAGGGAGCTGAACCAACAGTGTGTCAGAGTGAGCACACGGAATCACTGTGAACTCTTTTTTCATTTATAAAAGGAAGGCAATAACAGAGTTCTACTGAAAATCCTACAGAGTAAGAGTTGGAGCAAAGTAATGATAGCCACCTTGCAGGATTTCACCGTCTTTCATGGGTAAGACGGACTCACCAGAAGTGCACAACCAGGCCGTCAGTGCCAAGGGCACCCAGACAGCAGGGGCGGTCTTGAAAGGTCAGAGGGAGACCAGGAGAGTCCAGCTGCTGTGCGGTGGGAGGGCAGAAACAGCCTGCCAGCAGATGGGGGAAGCACGCTGGGCTGCAGCATTTAGGCAGAAAGAACGGTGTGGAGTGAGGCCAAGCGAGGCTGAGCGAGGAGATGCACGTGGGGTCCAGCAGAATCCTCCACGCTCTGATGGAGCCGCAGCCTCTTAATGTTCGGATTAAAACTTCTGCTTTGCATCTCATTAGTCATGCAGCGAGATAAGCCACTTTGCTTTGTCTCCTCAGTTTGGCCTTTGCTTTTCCACCTCGCTGCTCTGCACAGTGACAAGACTTGTACGCCCAGGGACAGGCTACCAAAAGCCCTGCGGACTCCTCGAGCAGAGGAGAGTGTTCACAGAAAGTTCGGTGACACAGTTGGGACGGGAGTGAACCGTCCATTCTGTTGTCATAGTAGACAACAAACGCTCTCATAGTAGAAACAGAATTTTGTTTCATATCAACAAAGCCCCGTGAAGCACTGCGCGCCCCATCGGAATCTCCCTTGGCAGTGGGCTATTGTCAGAAGACATCTCTGCAGTCATGGAAATGATAGTAAGGTAGCTGGAAGACAGCTGGGCTTTTCTGAGGAGGAGGATGCTGCCGGTAGAGGTGGGTCGTCTTGTGAGCCTGTCAAGGTGGGGTTGGATGCCAGAGGCAGTTGGCTAGAACCCATCCCTCCTGGCTAGTTCATGTTGCCACCTGGTGACTCGGCCAGAGATCATGATGATACACCTTTTGGTCTGCCTGCTGCGGCTGTGTGCCCACCGTCTACATCCATCCCATGCTGTTAGCGGTCAGGCCTGGGGCGGGAAATGTGTATACACCCTTCCTGTACTACGGTACTGCGCTGTTACTGCTCACTGATTTCCACGTCTGTGCTGTTGACCTACTCTCCTGTTACTTGTCGCGAAGAGAGAACTGTGGTGTGCAGAAATGGTGTTACTGAAGGAGAAGGGGGTTGTGGCTTGTAGCGCATTCTGACTTTCCACCGGGCAGATGAAGCCGTGTGCGGAATGGTGCACACTGGCCCCACCTCACCCAGTGGCGGGGCCTGGAAGCCACCGTCCTCTGATCTCCTCGAGGACTTCTGGGCTTTTGGATTGGAATAGTGTCTTGGTGATTTGAGTGTGTATTCCAAGTAGCCACTCTGGGTCATAATAGATTGACCTCATCATAAACGATGGAGAACCGTCTAGTCTGCAGTTTTGTCTCAGACTGTAACTGATGGGGAAGGGGTTGGGCAGATCCTTTCCAGCTAGCCTGTTTGGCCAGTGCCAAGCTCCAAACTGGGTAGGAGTTGCTGAGCCCAAGGCTGTCCTAGGTTGGATGCTCAACAAGCCTGTAAGGTAAATGGCTGCAGTCTAAATGTCTCAATATTATCTATTCCTGAGTCTCTAGGCGGCAGTGAAGATCAATGCCCCATATTCTGCAAGGGGGCTCTGCCACTTTCTAACTGAACCCAGATCAGAGATCCTAACTTACTTTATTTATTTATTTATTTATTTATTTATTTATTTATTTATTTTTTGGTACGTGCCCCTAGCGGGAACTGAACCCGGGACTCTCTGGTCCGCAGGCCAACGCTCCAACCGCTGAGCCAAACCAGCCAGGGCCAGAGATCCTAACTTTAAAGTAGAGGTAGGCACAGCATTTGAAACATTAGGAAAAAAGCAATAATAAAAGTAATAAGTATTCACATGACTCCAGGCATTCTACATGGACTGTTCCAGTTACTCTTCCAGCAGCCTGTCAGTGAGGCAGGTAGTTACCCCACTTTACAGACGAGGAGACAGGCACGCTTGATGATGTGCTCTGGTCATAGAACTATTGGGTGATGTGAGCCCAGGCCGTCTGACTTCAGGATCCATGGGCTCGAATGAATGATGAGGACTCAAAGGGGCCCAGAAGTAGCCCCCTTCGAACAGGGAGGTGTAGACAGAGGCACCTGACGGTTGGCCAGTTGCCTCTGAATAGATGACTCACGGAGATGTCGTCCCGTCATAGTCTGTTCCCAACAGCCTGGTGTCTTCTTTTGTGACTTCTACTGGGAATCATTGATCACCGAAAACGGTTTGTGAAGCAATCCAATTACGTGAGCCAAGAATTACTTGTCAAGTGTTACCATCTTTATTTGCTTATGTCAAGTGGAGTCAGAGCCCTTCTGCGATCGGCAAGCAAGTGTAAAGTGGTTGATTAATTTTCTTTTAAGTTTTGTCAAAATTTGTGGGCAGGGAATCTAATTTTCAGTTTAATTTCCCTTCCTACCACACACAACTCCATTTTATTTCTTATTCTTTCTCTCCCTATTACTGCTACCCAGAACACATAATTTGTCGTTTCACTTTCTTTCAGTGTTGGGTTGATAATATTAGTCTGAATCCTCTCGCTTCTTATCTTTATTTTAAGTAATTTGTAAAGGATGGTCCATTACAGACCCACTTAAATGATGTCAGCTGTTTCACAGAATACCCGAAAAAGCAAAAGATTTTTTTTATCAAATTGTCCTTTAAAAGACTTATAATTCCCACACTGAAATTTTTTGTGGTTAATAGTCATTTTTGTGCGATTTGTGTATCTACTCTGGACTGGACATGGAGGAAATACATGGGTGAATAAAACCTACACCACAGCATTAGTTTTCTCATATACAAAATGAGGACAGTCATTAGATTTTTCTCATGGAGTTCTGATTAAATTACACAATCTCTGTGAATATCTTAGTGTTAGCTAGGTGTCAAGGTCGTCTTGCTTTCTGACTATGACTTGGGACCAGATGACGGCCCTGGTCCAGGACCACCCGTGCTCTCCAAGCTCCCAGACCTGTGTTGAGAGTCCCGTTTCCTCTCTTCACATTTCCAGTCCTGAACTGTGACTGTTTTCAGTCCAATACCGAGATGTCATCCGTACAAACACCATGCTAGGTGTTAACTCCAAGCCGTGCAATGGGGTGTTTGCTGGTTTCTCATGATTACTGCGGAGGAATTGGGATGGGAGGTTGAGAACATTTTTAATCCCCCCTCAAATCTACATGTTTCCCTTGAGTTACTACTAGGTGATCAATGAAGCCTCATTTATAAAATAAGTGTACCTTAGAAAACGAGGGGTATTTATGGGGTCACCGACTCATTCCAGACTTAGCATGGACAGTCTTGAGTCCCAGGAACCCCCTAAGGAGTATTTTCCCCAGGACTGTCTCAAGTTATAAAACTGAGAATCCACCCTGGCTAGGTAGCTCAGTTGGTTAGAGCATCATCCCAATACACCAAGGCTGCAGGTTCAATTCCCAGTCAGGGCTCATATAAGAATCAACTGTTCTCTCTCTCTCTCTCTCAAATTAATAAATAAAAAATTGTAATAAATAAATAAAACTGAAAATCTCAGTTTCCAAGAACCTCCTAGGATTCAGGCAAACAGGGATATTGGTCATGCTAGGTGCAAAAGTCCAAGGCAGTCAAGAATGCATGCCTCAGCCTGGCCAGTGTGACTCAGTGGATTGAGTATCTCCCCATTAACTGAGAGGTTCTGGTTTGATTCCCAGTCAGGGCACATGCCTGGACTGTGGGCTTGATCCCCAGTGTGGGGTGCGCAGGAGGCAGCTGGTTGATGTTTCTCTCTCACATCAATGTTTCTATCTCTCTCTCTCCCTCTCCTTCCCCTCTCTCTAAAAAGTCAATAAAAACATGTAAAAAATAGAAATGCATTATTGCCTTTAAAATACAACAACTGCCTTTTAAATTCTGCTCGTCACAGAGGTGGGTCTATTACATAGCTCTCCTGAGGGCCGTGCCTGAGAGACCCACAAGCGACCCACGTCCTGTCCTTGGCTTTGTATGTACCTGAAGCCAGGTGCATTTCTTCCTCTCTAGAGAAACAGATTCCACTGGACCTTTGAGAATCACCAGACAACTGACCAATGAAAAGTCCCTTTTATTGATTTGAAATAAGAACTATAACTGGTAAGGAGGCAGAAGCTGTGAGTCCGCAGATCACCTTTATTTTTTAATCCTCACCTGAGGATATGTTTGTATTGATTTGAGAGAGAGAGAGGAAGGGGCAGAGGGACAGGGAGAGAGAGACAGAAAGAGAGAGAGAAACAATCAAACATCAATTGCCTCCCTTACGTACCCCAACCAGGGATCGCACCTACAACCTAGGCAAGTGCCCTGATCAGGAACTGCACCTGCAATTTTTAGGGTATACAAGACGATGCTCCAACCCACTGGGCTCCCCACCCAGGGCTGATCACCTTCCTTTAGTCCCTATGAAAAGAGTCAACTCAGAAAATAAAATAACCATGAAAAGGTTGCTTGTTAATCATAGTACCGAAGTTGGGTAATCATATTAGAAAGCCATCCAGTTTTATGAGTCCGCTTACCCATCTGAAAGCATCTATTAATTCTCAAGCCTGGCTGTGAAGTATAATCATTGCTCTCAGGTCTGCTCCCGAGAGGCTTTAAGTTAATTTGATTGGGGTGAAGCTCAGACACTACTTTTTTTTCAAAACTCTCCAGCTTATCCTAATTTTTATTCAGGCTTGCAGCTGAGGATGTAGGGAAACCTCTCTCCTGCTGGCACGGGGGAGCCTCTCCACTGGGTGGTCCCAGACGCACGGAAGAACACGCATTGGCTTCTGTGTTAACTCCATAAAGACCATGTCGTTCTAAGACGCAGCCAAGCACCACATCCATGACTTTCTGTTTGTAATTTCTGGACTCTGTGTGTACTCTCCTCAGGTTATCTCAACCAGACTTGGGGGTGTTTCCAGTTTCTTATAGTGGGATACATCTTTTGAGTTGCTGATGTCCTTCGTGTATCATCGATTCTTCTGGGCTCCAGTTTCAGAGAATGCCACTTGCAAATCCGGGCCCCAGTGCTTAGAAGACACTGGGAGCTTCTAACAGGCAGGCAGTCTATTAGCTCCAAGTAAAGAGGTCAGATAACCACAAATAGAATGGTTTCTGTGTCCGCTCCAGCCAACTTTCAGAAGACTGCCTTTGTACCTTCTGGACTTGCCTTTGGAACCGTTTGGGAGAAGCCCTTTCTTCTCAGCTAAATCGTCAGCATCCCCCTGGTGAAACCTCGTGTTGACACCACGTTCCCACATTTGGACCGCTCCCCAGTCAGTCCGATTCTTTCCCGAGTTCTAACTGTCGTCGGCCTGGAATACCCTCTTTCCGGGAGCCATCTTTTCTCCAGAGTGTTCTGGGCCGTGGTTCTGATCCAACTTCTGGGTCCCTGGGAACACAAAGTCCCTTTGTCCCTGCTGTTTCCCATCTGCAGGACTCTTCACGGTAAACGGCGCCGTCGTATCGCACGATTGCATAGCACGGCCGATTCAGACTCAGCAACGCGAACCTCTTCACCCGCACAAACACGAAGCACGTACCTTTCTTTGCCGTGGTTATTTGAGGGGAATGTCTCCCAGACCCCCTTTACTTTTTCTGTAAGACCAGGCGGAGGGCATTATGTAATTCAAGGATCAGCTGATAGCCTTATCCTGTTAGCAACACTGTTGCTGGTCAGGGCTTCTCCTCTAAGCCGCCTCTGAAATATTACTTTCCATTTTTTAGATGTGGAAATTCATAGTCTCACAAAGAGATTAAATGACCTCCCCAAGGACAGTCACTGCTAGTCAGAGGTTGATCCAGTAATCTGATTAAGGCCTTCTAATTTCAGCAGTGTTGCCAAAACCACAATTTTCCCTCCTCCTTCTGCCAGACACAGTAATCAAGTGTGATGACTTGCCTGGCCCCCTGCCCTGGCAGCCTTGTGATGCCCATGGCCGAAGCCATCTGACCGCACGGAAGGGTCTGTCCTGGGCCAGGGTGTCGGGTGATCAGTGGTGGTTAATTAGAGGGAATTCAAGGAACTGTCCTCGGGAGGCAGGTCCTGACCTCTGGTCGTGATGCAGGTTCGTTCGTGCTGTAACCCGGCACTGGCAATAAATCGGCCCGCGCTTCTGTGCCCCTCGGTTGGATTCTCCCGTTTGTCCTCCAGTTCCTGCGACACTGGGGAGCCCTGTCCTGGCACCTGGCCTGCCTTCCAGAGTCCATGTCCTTCCGCTGAGCCTTTGCCAAGCAGTGGGAGCCCTGATTTCTCTTGCCCACTCACCATCTGCTCGCCCACCTCCATGACGCAGGCTTTCTCGTGCCGTTGTTCCCTGTGGTTCCCGGGTACGACTTGACCTTTCTTCTAGACCTGGTCTGTGCATACCCGGCTGGGCCACTGGGTCTCGCCGTACGCCTATTTCAGCTGTCTGACCTCTGCTCCGCCTGGCGGGGCTGCTCCCCACTGCCTCCAGAGGCTCTGCCCATCTCCGGGAGTCTGTCCGCGTTCAAGGCTTTAGTCTCAGCCCACCATCGGTGACGCTCCAGTTTCTTGGTCTGGGAAGGAGTCATCTATTCCCTATACCGACCGAAGGTTCTACTTGGACTCAGCACTTTCCTTCACTTTTTATTTATTTCTTGTAGGATTTGACCTTTTGTCCTGGCTTCTGGGTGTAACCAGTGTCTGCCTTTTGTCTTTCCAAGTGCTGTCTGACCTCTGCTCCTGACTCTGTAGAACGCCCTCATTTCTCATGGTCCCAACTGTCATCCGTGCTGCCGGGGTTGGTTTCTCTCTTGCGTTTCTGTCTTCCCTTCCTACTTGTTTGCTTCTGTGGATGGTCATATTTGACCTGCCTTTCCCGGCATTGCTCTGGCCGGCACCATGGATGGGTGACGGGCAGATGGACAGACACACATGCACACATTCTTGATCCACGATTGCCACACTCAGTGTCTGATACGTGTGGAGCTGAGCAGCGGTCTTTGAGTTTTACCCCTGTCCTCTCCACCATGCCTTAGACGTGGTTAGCAGTCAACACATGCCTGTTGTTAGTAATACAGCCAGTGACGTCGTCTGGCCAGACTCAGGGTTGGCGTTGGAATGAAGGAGAGCCTTGCCCGGTGTACCAGAATAACCATATCCTTCTCTTTGTACAGGAAGAGAAGCAAGACAGGGCTATTGCAATAATCAATGTCTCTAAAGGAATCCCATTTGCAGATATGCCCATAAACCTGAAGTGCAGTGTTTGAAAATATTAGAAAATATGAGCACTTTTATAAAGCAGCCTCAGAAAGGGGCAGGCATGGGACTAGAGGGAGGAAAGTTAAATTCACTTAATACCATGTACCCCGGGCTGGCAGGATACAACACAGGTATTCCGCACTTTCTGGACTTGTTTTAATTTAAAAAATGTATTGTAATTGAAACATGACAGTGGCAGACAGTTAGGATGCTCCTGGTCTTTCACTGTTTGCAGATTCCGCAGCAGTGGCCACATCTGCGCGCCTTCCAGACACGGGGGTCCGTGTTGGTTCTGCACGCACACCTTGACATGGCATTTCACGTTGTAAACTCCTAGAAGACATTGATTTGCACTTCAAACAGGCAGAGCGGGCCTGAGAGAGAGCCCGCTTCCCAGTGGGTGCTGCCAGCCTTCCTGGTGCCTGCGTCTCCTTGAGTGAGAGCTCAGCCCTGCTTTCTCTGCACGTCGCTGTTTCCCAGCGAACGTCTGCAGCGGTTGAAAATAATGAGGCGAGGCTGTACGTGGCAAGGTGGAAAGATCTCTGAAATCTGTCGCGAAGTGGAAAAGTCGATAAGCAAGGCGTACGGTGCTGTCCCATTGGCCGAGGCGGGCCAGGCTCCTAGCAAACCGCACTTTCCTATTCCGAGTATACACATGTGTCAGATGCATGGGAAAGGGGTGTGTGCAAAGCGACCCCTCGAAGGGATGGCAGTTCCAACTCCGAGGAGAATGGAATTGGGCCGACAGCATGAAAAGAGCATGTGGCTCTTCGTACATCTGTGCCGTCTGAATGGTCACAGTGAGAATGCAGTCAAGGTCACCTTGCATAATTTTAAAAAGATGAATGCAAACAGCCGTAGTGTAATGTCTTCTGTCTTCGGTGTCAGAGCCCTTGCTAAATGACCGCGAGGGTAACAACATATATAAAAGGCAAGATTTATATAATCCACAGCGGTGTGCGGCGGGTTGATGCTGTGAGGGGTAGAAATGACGGCTAGAACTGTCAGCACCCTTGGAATGTTCATGGTTTTGTGTGGGATCAGACATTTAGACAGAGAATTAAGCCTCACTGGGTAAGAGACTCTCATTGGAGAATGTTACCAAGAACTATGGGAACAAGGCAGGGAGGGTCGGGAGAAGCCTCCAAAGGAGGTGCATTTCATTTGGGTCTTGGAAGGTGTGCAGGAAGTCTCCAGGTTCGGGTGGTGGAAGCACACCCTCGCAAGATAAAACATTACGCACAAGGGCCCAGAAGCACAAGAAAGAGCAGGGAGTCTTGGCCGGAGAAACCGACCTGGGAATAGATGAGTGATGAAGCTGGGAAGCTGTAGTAATCAAGTCAGGCTCCCCAGATGGAGCTGAGAGATGGGTCCCTTTCCCTCTTGCTTCCCAGCACCCAGCTGGCACAGGTGGAGAGAACGCGTGCATGGTGCGTGCGGGTGTCCCTGCCGAATGAGGGCGCGAGACCCCGTCACTGTTCACGGCTCCTTCATCCCCAGCACATCCCAGCTCTGCTCCCATCCTCCGCTCCCATCCTCCGTCAGCCACGTTCCTTTCTCAGCGTCTCCCAGCCCCCTCGGTCTTCTGGTGTATCCTTTTCACCACACCCATATCCTCGGATCCCTCTGTCCTAAATGCCAGTGTTGGCTCTACCTCCTGACTGCCTGCATGTCACCTTCGCTCAGGCAGCAGGCTGGTGCCCTCTGGGGACACTGCCGTCACCCACCGCAAGCCTCTCTCCTGCTCTTCTGCCAGACGTTGCTCTTACCTGATTGCCTTTCTCCCTGTGCTTCTGTCTCTTTTGAAACCCGCAGCCTCGAGCTCTGAGTCTTCATCCGTGTGCCCCAGGAGACAGCCCGCTGCTGCATTTAGCAAGTGCTTAGTAAACACAGACTAAACGAACTGAATGAATGAGTTTCCCCTCCCTTTGTGTTTTTGCACCTGGCCCATCACACAGTGTCATGTGTGCCTACTGAACAGTGCACTGTGTAGTTATAGGGCCCTGGAAACCATGATAATTCATGAAGGAAAATAGTGGGAGTGAAGCATTTGTGAGGAGCAATGTCGTGAGAGTTCAGAGCAGGTTGGAGGCCATGTCATTATTGGAAAACACATTTCTGTGGGAAAGCAGAAGCTTTTCAGTGATGTCAGTGTTGTGTGACACTATTTCAGTTTTCATGATCTCATACTGAGGTTTATATATGTTAATTTATTTTTCAAATATCTCCAACGTGTATGGGTTTTATTCTAGTGACTAGTTGTGATATGAGATAAACCCGACCACCCCGTCCTGACAGAGCCCCTCCCCTTTGTACTGGCCTCAAGTTTTCTGCAGACCCAGCTTTGCTGTCTCCATGACACTTGTCACCGCTCGGCTTCGACATGTCGGTGTCCGTGTCCTCGGCTGGAACATAAGCCCCGTGTGGGCAGGTGGCCCTTCATGCTCTCGCCAGTGCGCCCTGAGTGCCTCGCGTGTAATGGACACTTGATTAAATATTTCATGCGTGAGTGAGTCTTCTCATTATTCTATAGAAAAATCTATCTAACCATTTTCCTTCTGCCCGATATTAAAAATGTATCGTACTTAAGTGTTTTTTTTAACCTTGAGGAGTTAGCAGGGGCCGCTAACTCTGTAGATTTAAAAACCTTTGCATGGCTCGGCCGGTGTGGCTCAGTAAAAGTTGAGCATCGGCCCATTCACCAAAAAGTCACTGGTTCAATTCGCAGTCAGGGCACATGCCCAGGTTGTGGGCCAAATCCCTGGTGGGGGGCACGCAGGAGGCGGCCAGTCGAGGTTCTCTCTCATCGACGTTTCTCTCTCTCCATTTCTCTCTCTCTCCCTCTCCCTTCTTCTCTCTCTCAAATCAATAAAGAAAAAAATTAAACAAATAAAGACCTTTGCATGCTCCTGACACTATAGTCATCCCTAGTGATTAATGGTTGTTTGCTTGTTCGAAGTGGTTTTTAACTAATTGGAATGATGTTGCTCAGAGGCGTCCTCCTCCTTTGGCATCTGGGTGTGCCGCTGACTTGTTCAGAGTAGATGGACAGCAGCAGGGAGCCGCCGCTGAACGTGTCAACCACGGGGTCAGACGCTTCGCACGAGGCACCGCCACACGGATGTGAGAGATGATAAACTAGCGTCTGACACCTTGTCCGTGCAGCACATTAGTTAAAGAGCGCTGTATTAGCATCGCAAGAACGGCAGCCACGAGCGGAATACACACGCGCACACACATTTAACAGCTGGAGACGTAGCCGCTATCTGCTTTGAACTGGGGGGCAAACGGAGCCTAAAATTAAGTGTCGGACACATGACACCTACGGATTTTAAACTTTTTATATGGTCACTTCTCAGGGAGGAAGAGTAACATGAAAACTAGTTTGACTCTAAAAAATATTAGGGGATAAAATACATCTGATGAGTAGAAATAACATCATTGAAAGGGTAGGGGGGAGAGCTGGAGCCACCCTGCTTGTGGTATGAAGGACTTTTGCTGCTTCGTAATCAATTAGCCCAAATGACTCTGAAGGCCTCCACCGATGTAGAAAAGGTGCAGAGAAATAATGTCACGGAGGAACAGAGAATCAGTGGAAAATTAGTTTGGAATCCATTTTGGGGGCTTTTCTTAAAAGCATCAGAAAAATGTCCTGCACTCAATTCTCTCTGGCCTGTATATCAAACATGTAACCCAGATATTTTTATTATTAAGGCGATGCGCTTTCAAATCAAAGACGTGGAGGAACAAGGGAGAAACCTGCGACCCTCCCGTCTCCCTTCACACCTGCTCAGAATGCCAAGTGGCGGAAAGAGCAGACCTGGGCCCCAGAGTAGAAATGGAAAATAATGTGCAAGCCAAAACAGAGAAGGTTTTTTGATTCAGCAACCTGTGTCATTTCAAGGAAAAATGGACCTGAGATAAAAAATAAAAATAAAATAAAGGAGGGGAGCTTATTAGAAGGGAATAAACAGAAGGCAGAAAAACCTGAGACATGAAGGAGGGTTTTCGATGATGATCCGTGGGAAGTGCAGTTACAGACCAGCAGGGGAACTGTCTTTGGGCGTTTCGCTTACTGCCGCTGTCCGTCCCTACGGACGCTGGATGGGGCCTGTCGAGTGGAGTTCTCCTGCTTGGGAACGGTGAGCACTTCCATGAGACCCCAGGCTTCCTCGTCACAAATAAGACCCACGAACCCGGGGAGGCATTGCTCAGTGAGTCCAGATTTCCGCCCATGGCCCCGAAGGATCCTCCCTCGAGGGCCGTCAGCCACACAGACCAAAATGACGAGACCTGTTGGGAGGAAGGCTGAGAAAGTGAAGATGGTGCTCCTGGCCCAGGTGTGCGTGCACTGGGGGAGCTGGAGCTCATGCTGAGCGGGGTGTCTGTGGCCAATCAGAGAGGATCGTGGGGTTTCTCTTTCGAAAAATAAGTGCCAGCTTCACGCCTGGGTCTGAGGAAAGACCTAGATGTGATGCTGTGTTTCTCGCCTTTTCGAGCTGTTTTCTGGAAAAGAACCGTCAAGCCCTTTGATGTCTGCCTTCCTTTGGGCCTGGGTGGGTTATGCCACTAAGAAACGACTAGTATGAGGTATGATATCGACAGGTGTCTCTGAAAGCATGTTTTACCCCAATTTCACCTGGCCCACACTTCTTCAATAACGGCCAGTCGTGACCGTGGTGGCAATAGCAGCTATACCCGCCTTAGAAGTCATCATAAAAGAAAAATGACGGCAGAGACTACCACTTATGAATTAGCACTAATTATCATTAGTAGCAGGAACTCAATGGCATTTTGAGTCTATTTTCTAATGAAATCACCATAGCAAACCTGTGAGATAAATCTGTAGTCAGTCTTTCCTTTATGGCGAAGCAGGGGTATAGAGGAATTAAGGGACCTGCTAACAGTGATACAGCCACTGCATGGAACAACCGGGGTGCGAACAGGGCCCTGCAGTTCCATCTGGGCGTCGGGTGAATGCCTGTCCACACGCCCTGCCGTCTCCCTATACACAGCTCTCGGTCCATCGGGTTTATACTTGTGCATATTCAATGTCCAGTGAAGAAAAGCCTCTTCTGCGTTATTCAGTGCTCAGTACCTCGCACCTAGTATGCTACTAAGTACTACTGAACAAGTATCTAGTGAATCCGTTCAAATGAATGAATGAATCAGACAGGGCAGAAGCCCCCTACTTGCAAATCCAGATGCACAAGACAGCTCCTGGGTGTGGCAGATCGCTTCATGGCTTCTTTTGTCTTATGCCAAAACCTTGTTCTGTTGTCGAATTAGGGCAAGAAGAGACACAAGGAGGACTTCTGGTTGCTGGGCCAGCACAAAAGGAACTTGGAGGATGCCACTTCATCCTAAGAACAAGTAGAAAGCTGAACAAACATAAAAATCAGTAACTCAGATCGGTAAGAGAAGTGAGGTCCCAGAGCAGTCTGCTGCCCCCCTTCCAAATTGGAGAGATAAACAGGTGCATAGAGCATCCACAGAGCAGAAACCTCTTTGGGAATCAGCTCAGTGGGGAAACCTGACCTGTAATTGATGAGCTGCTGAAGACTCGGGGCGGACAACTCTGAGAGAGAAACTCCAGGCAAAAACCAATTTCTAGAGACTGAAGAGGCATCAGAACAAGACTCAGATATGGCAGGAATATTGGAATTATCTCGCCAGGAATTTAAAATAATTATGATGGAAATGATAAGAGCTTTACTGATAAAGCAGACATGTAGTAACAGATGGACACTATAGGTAGGTAGATGAGAATTTCAAGAAAGAGCCAAAAAGAAAAAAAGAAAACTAGCAGAGATTTAAAAAAAAAAAAAAATGGTCACAGCGAAGAATGCCTTTGATTGGCTTATGAGTTGACTGGACACAGCTGAGGAATGAACCACTGTGCTTGAGATAGCCCAACAGAAACCTCCGAAACTGGAAAGGAAACAGAAAAAGAAAAAGACTGAACAACAACAAAAAGAATAAAATATCCAAGAGTTGTGGAATAGCTACAAAAACTATGGTGTACCTATAACACCAGAGGGAGAAGAAGGAGAGGAACCAAAGAAATAGTTGAAACAATAATGACTGAGAATTTTCCCAAATTAATGTCAGACACCAACCACAGATCCAGGAAGTTCAGAGAACATTAGCCTTCTTTAAAATGAGCAATCTCTGCTCTGTGAAAGACTCAATGGATGAAAATCCAAGCCACCAACTACGAGAAAATATTTGCAAGACACATATCTAAAAATATATACAAATAACTCTTAAAACTCAACAATAAGAAAACAACCCAATCAAAAACATGGGCCAAAGAGCTTTACAGACACCTTAATAAAGAAGATGTACAGCCCTGGCCGGTTTGTCTCAGCGGTTAGAGCGACAACCCTCTGAAGAGTTGTAGGTTTGATTCCCAGTCAAGGGCATGTACCTGGGTTGCAGGTTCCATCCCAGACCCCGGTCAGCGTCATGTGGAAGGCAATCAATCGATGTGTCTCTCTCACATTGATGTTTCTCTCTCTCTCTCCTTCCCTCCCTTCCCCTCTATTAGAAAAGCAATGAAAAAATATCCTTGGGTAAGGATTAACAACAACAAAAAAGACATACAAATGGCAAATAAATATATGAAAACTGTCATCAGGGAAATGAAAATTAAAATGAGATGCTATTCTATACCTATTAGAATGGCCAAAATTCTGCATACTGACAACAACAAATGCTGACAAGGACATGGACCAATGGGAAGTCTCCGTTATTGCTGGAAAGAACGCAAAATGGTCTAGCCACACTAGGAGATGGTTTCATGGTTTCCTACAAAACTAAAGGTCTTCTTATCATGCAATCCAGCAGTTGCCCTCTTTGGTATTTTCTGAAGGGTGTTGAAAATATATGTCCACACGAAAAGCTGCACACAGGTTCATATCGCACCGTTATCTGTAATTGCCAAAACCTGAAAGCAATCAAGATGTCCTCCAGTAGAGAAAGGGATGTAAAAAGTAAAAACTGTGGTACAGACAAGCAATGGAATATTATTGAGCACTAAAAGCAAATGAGCTATCAATCCCTGAAAAGAAACTTAAAGGTGTATTACTACATGAAAGAAGTCAATCTGAAAAGGCTACATACTCTATGATTCCATACATATGACATTCTGGAAAAGGAAAAACTATGGAGAGAGTGAGCATGTCAGTGGTTGCCAGGGGTTAGGGAGGAGTGAGGGATGAATAGGCTGGGCTTCGAGGATCTTTAACACAATGAAACTACTCTTTGTGCTACTGTAATGATGGATACATGTCATTATATGTTTGTCCAAACTCACAGAATGTGCAACGCCCAGAGTGAACCCAGGTGTGAACTGTGGACTTGGGGTGATGATGATGTGTCAGTGTAGGGTCAGCTGTAAGAACCGCACCTCTCTGGTGGGGAATGTTGATAATAGGGAAGATAATGCATGTGCAGGGTCAGGAATATATGTAAAATCTCTGACCTACCCATCAATTTTGCTGTGACCCTAAATCCGTACTGGAAATAAAGTCTATTTTTAGAAAAGCTATGCAAAAACACAAATAGAAAAAGCACGATGCTGCAGTCTCACTTCTAGAATTCAGACATCACCATATCACCAAGAATCCATCCAGATGCCGGAGATAGCGCTGTATTTACTGTACAGTGCGTTCATCTAAAGAATGTTCACTTCGTGCCTGCGTGCTAGGTGCAGGGAATATTGCAGTAAAAAGGTAAATTGAAAGCTATCAGATAACAATAAGGGCTATAATGCATTAGAAATATTTAGGGGATTAGTTGTGATCAAGGAAGACTGCCCCGAGGAAATGACAGTTAAACTGAGATCCCAATGACAAGCCAAGGCCAGCCTTGGAAACACCAGCGAGAAGAGCTCGCTTTCATTACCAGCCCTCAGGTCGGGATGGGCGCCATGAGTCGCAGGGACTGAAAAAAGACAGGAATGTCTGGGTCTTGGATCATCGAGACCCAGGCAAACAGAGGCGGAGAGTGCTTTGCAGGCGGAAGATGGGATTTGGATCTTATCAGAAGGGGAAGGAGAAGGCAGTGAAGGATGTGATGCTGGAAGAAATGATGTCGGAATTAGCGACCTGTCTCAGTGGCCGTGACAAGAGCATGTTCAGTAGAAAAGTGGGGAGAGAACCCCAAGTGGAGTGATGGCACAAAGTGCTGAAACTGTTGACCTGAGGTTGCCGGTTCGATTCCCGGTCAGGGCACACCCCCAGGTTGTGGGCCTGATCCCCAGTGGGGAGCATGCAGGAGGCGGCCAGTCAGTATTCTCTCTCATCGATGTTTGCATCTCTGTCTCCCTCTCCCTTCCCTCTCTCTCAAATCAATAAAAGAAAAAAAATTAAAAAGAAAACAGAGACAGGGAACAGTAGCTGGGGTAGAAGAGGGGTGGGGGAGGCTAAGGGTTTTCAAAATATATAGTAGCAAAAATTTGAAACAATACGAATGTCTACTAATAGGGGGATGGTTAAGTTATTAGCTTTTCAGTGGGTACACGTATGTGTGACATACATTTTTAGTATGGATGAAATACACCTCAATCACAATTTTTGAAAATAAGTAGATGCGGAGATCGCACATATAAGATGACAAACTGGGTGGGCACAGTTGTCCATTTGCTGTTTCCACCAAATGCCATTGAAAGATGACAGGGAAGGGACGTAAACTCCAGACGGCAGTAGCAATGCGGGAGGAGGGGAGGGCAGCCCAGGGACTTGGACTGTAGAACGTCGGAGGCTCCGGATGTGAGGCCAGGAGTGAGAAAGAGGAAAACGGATTATTTATCAAAAAGTCTTTTCTTTATGCCTCGGGCACAAAAGCGAAAGAAGTGTGTTCCGTGCACGATTTTCTTTCAGGGTCGAGGACGAGCCGAGTTGGAGCACGTGGCGTGAGACCAGTGCTGCAGAGTCACCTTCACATAGTTTATTGACCCCAACGGTGATGCAAGATAGGGACAGTATGTAGGAAAGAAAAGGAAACTATGGCATGAATTTAAACAACTCCTGACATATAAGGAAAATCTCTTTGGTTTTCATGTTGGGAAGCTTCTTTGAGGTTCTCAGCACTTAGGACATTGGACTTCTGAGAATGTAGTACAAGGGAAAATAATCCAAACCAGACTAATTGGCCCAGCATTTGAACAGTGTTTACACAGCCATTATAAGGTAAATGCAGCTTATTGATTTTTTTAACGTTGAATCAATCCACAGTCATAACATAGCAAATCAGGGAGAGTGCGTAGGGTGGAAAATAGGTGTGATTAACCTTGACCATATAAAAACAATACTGTGGATGACAGAAGGTGGGGCTTGGAAGGAGAGGAACAAGTACAGAAAACATAAAAAGGAAATGAACACATAGAAAAAAATTAAAACGAGTCTTTATTTGGAAAATCATATAGATTTAAATATATTATTTAAGGTTATAAAAATAAAAAGGGCAGAGGACCTGAATTGACACTTCTCCAAAGTGGACATAGAGAGGGACAATAGACATATGAAAAGATGCTCAGCATCACTAATTGTCAGAGAAATGCAAATTAACACCAAGTGAGATATCACCTCACACCTGCTCGAATGGCTGTTATCGATAAATCCCTAACAAGTGTTGGCGAGAATGTGGGAAAAGGGGAACCCTTGTGCACTGTTGCTGGGAATGCAGACTGGTGCAGCCACTCTGAAACCAGTGTAGAGGTTCATCAAGAAATTAAAAATGAAACTGCCCTACAATCCAGCGATCCTGAGAATATATCTGAAGAAACCTGAAACACTTATTTGAAAGAATATATGCACTCCTATATTAATTGCAGTGTTATTTACAATAGCAAAGATATAGAAGCAACCTAAGTGTTCATCAATAGACAAGTGGATTAAAAAGTGGTGTGTGTGTGTGTGTGTGTATACATTTATATATATAAAATTGAATAATACTTGGCCATAGAAAATAATGAAATCTTATCATTTGCTACAGTGTGGATGAACCTAGAGGGTACTATGTTAAGTGAAATAAGTCAGGCAAAGACAAAATACCATATGATTTTACTTATATGTGGAATCTAAATAACAAAATAAATGAACAAAGTTGAAACAGACTTAGACACAGAGATCCCACCAGTGGTTGCAGATGGGAGCGAGGTTGGGGGACTAGGTGAAAAAGGGGAGGGACTAAGACATACAAATGGGTAGTCACAGAAGAGTCATGGGGATGTAAAGTACAGCCGAGGGAATAGAGTCAGTAATGTGATAACTATGTCTGGTGCCAGGTGGTTACTACAAATATAAAGGGAACACTTTGTAAAGCATATGCTAGTCTAGCTATGATGCTGTATACCTGAAACCAATACAAAATAATGTTGAGGAAATAAATTACATGGCAAAAAATAACCAGTTAAGAATTAAAATTAATAATACCAAAAGGAAACCAAGGAGAGGGGAGAAGGAGCCACCATATGTGTGCTAATTCCTGACCATTGTCATCAAGGTGTCCACAAATAATTCTCTGAGACTGATCTCTGAGAGACTGAACAGAACAACTATGAAGAGGTTGCCCCTGGAAATTGCACCTGGGAGACACTTGAATTTGACCAGACCGTGTGTGTTTTACTTAACAAATATTAACAGTTTCCAGTGAGAAGAAATGGGACAAGAGAGTGGTGTTTTTCATGACAAGTCCTTTGTATAATTTATTCTTAAACCATGTGCATGCTTTCTTTTGATAACCATAAAAAGATAAACAGTAACCAGGAAAATGACAGAAGCATAAAAGTTGCTAAAGTTGTTTGTTTTATCATGATAACAATTTTATTTTTTAAATTATTTTTATTAATTTATTTTTGTTACAGATGTTTCTCTTTTTTCCCCCATTGACACCCTCCTCCCCGTTCCCTCCCACCCTGTCCCCAGCTTTGTTTTCCATGTCCATTTGTTATGCATACATGCCTATAAGTTCTGTGGTTTATCTCTTCTCCCACCACCCCTATTTCTGAAGTTTGTCAGTCTGTACTCTACTTCTACATCTGTGGGTCTCTTTTGTTCATCAGTTTGTTTAGTTCATTATAGTCCACAAATAAGTGAGATCATGTGATAGTTGTCTTTCTCTGCTTGGCTTGTTTTGCTTAGCATAATACTCTCCAGGTCGCTCCATGTCATTTCAAAGGATAAGAGATCCTTCTTTCTTACCACTGCATAGTACTCCATTGTGTAGATGTACCACAGCTTTTTTATCCACTCATCTACTGATGGACACTTGGGCTAAGTAAAATTTTTATTAGAGCGAGATGTGGCCATAAAGACGTGTGCATGGATGTGGATTCTGGAAAAACAGTTTATAAAAATAAAAGTAATTTTGTTAATTAGTAAAATGTTCTGTCATTTAATAGAAGTATTTGAAATGTAAATATGTAAGAAGAGTATTTTTTTTAGTTGTGTTATAATTCATCTCATCTCCATTTTATCCTCTTCCCTACTATATGGATATGGTGAGGTTTTCAAAGGTTTATGAATCTTAGATTCTCAATAATTGGGCTGAATTTACTCATTTATCTGAACTAGAGTTTGCGCCTGTATTAGTCAACTCGAGCTGCTATAACAGAACAGCATACACGGTAGGGTTTAAGCAACATCGGTTTTTCCATGGCTTTGGAGGCTGGATGTCTGAGATCAGGGCGTTGCAGCATGGTCGGATTCTGGTGGGAGCTCCCCTGTCTGCAGACAGCAGTCGTCCGCCTGTGTCCTCACCTGGCACAGAGACACAGAGCTCTCTAGTTCTCTCCCAGTATGACACCACAAGCCCTATTGGATCAAGATCCCACCTTGTGAACTCATGTAACCTTTGTTACTTCCATAAAGACCCTCTCTCCCAATACAGTCACATTGGGGGCTAGCATTTTGACATCTATATTTTGGGAGAATGCAGACATTTGGTCCATTGCAGCCCCCACTGAATCACGTTTTTATGGGCTGGATTGAACACATGGACACATTGTTTTACCACGGAGACATCATGGAACTGGGCAGTGGCCATTCTTCCTGTAGGCTTCTCTGAAAACTCCGGAAGACTAGTACTGGAAGTTCTGCATAAACTGACCCCTGCCCTCACAGATGGTAGAGTTTTAGGCTCTCCAAACCCCGGTCCCCGCTGTGCCCCTGCTAAACACAGTCGCAGCAGCAGTTTTCTCCTGACTGCCAACAGCACAGTGGGCCCAAAGCCCCGAGGGCCCGTCAGCCCTCTCTTCTGTCAAACCATGTAAGCGCTCAGCTTCCCACGCATTTCCTGTGACCCTCACAGACACTGTAAGGTGGGCAGAGGTGTTTTTAGGCACATGTTGTTGGTGCTGGAATGAGCAAGATTAGCACTGCCCAGACGTGTCGTGCACCCTCCCGCGACAGGAGAGTGGAGCGCGCTCTGGACCAGGGGCCGATGAGGTCTCGCCTGCCTACCTGGGTTAGGCCGAGGAAGGGTTGTTTCCATCCGATTTCTCTTAATTGATTCACTAAAGGAAGCAACTGCACTGGCAACGTCAGGAAGATCGCTTGCGTCCTTCGTTCCCTGTGTCCGTCAAGCCCGAATGATACGACGTGAGCACGGGGCTGAGCTCCCTGGCAGTGTGACCTTGGCGGGTCGCTTCACCGCTCGGAGCCCGTGTCTCTGTACACTGGAAGAAATAATTATGTCATAAGTTGTTGGGAAGATTAAAAGTGGTTTATCTAAAGTATTTAAAACAACTATTTCCATGTGCAGTATTATAAAATAATATCTAACAATTTATATATGTCTGGAGCTATGATGTGTGTCTGGAACCCTGATGTGTGTCTGGAGCTATGATGTGTGTCTGGAACCCTGATGTGTGTCTGGAACTATGATGTGTGTCTGGAACTATGATGTGTGTCTGGAACTATGATGTGTGTCTGGAACTATGATGTGTGTCTGGAACTATGATGTGTGTCTGGAACTATGATGTGTGTCTGGAACTATGGTGTGTGTCTGGAACTATATATGTGTTTGGAACTATGGATGTGTGTCTAGATCTATGGATGTGTGTCTGGAACTATGATGTGTGTCTGGAACTATGATGTGTGTCTGGAACTATGGTGTGTGTCTGGAAGTATATATGTGTTTGGAACTATGGATGTGTGTCTAGATCTATGGATGTGTGTCTGGAACTATGATGTGTGTCTGGAATGGCATTCACAAGCTTATGTACCATGTTCCCAAGCCTGATTTGGTCAGACTTTCCCAGGCATGTTCTCATAGTGATTTCAGAGGAACTAGAATGAACACACAAGCACAAAACACCTCTTCAGAAACCATCCCACACCTGGCTCATCATCACCTCCATCTTGTTCTTTGACAAAGCAGGCCACAAGGCTCCCCTTCCCTTCCTCCCCCTCCCCCAGACCCAAGCAATGGAGAAACAGATGCCACTTTGTGATTGACAGACCTCAGGTCATATTGCAGAGGGTCCATTTGCACTGAGAACATTTTTGTTATCGATCTACTACATTGTAATTCCAAAGGAATTGTGGTAGAGATATGAAATGATGATGATGATCAATAACCATTTTTATGGTTCATATTTGTTTCCATTTTTGCTTTTGTCATGGTTTCACTCATCCAACATTCGCACAGGGGTTTGCCCAGGAGGTCGTGCTCAGAGCGTGCATGCAGCTGGGCACCTGCATGCACAGCATCTCCCGTCAAGTGGGCGGATCTGGGCGGATGAGTGATGGGTTTTCCTGCCACGCTGAGACAGAGCAGACACACAGTACACTGTGATCCTCTCCCTCCATATTTGTCTTGACAGGAGCAACAATCTGGGCTGCTAGGAAGAGCAGGCCTTGGTACCCAGGGCCATCTGGGATGCCAGAGACATGTTTCCTGTTGACTGCCTGTGCGTCTCTGCATTCCCCCTGTGAGCTTTTATTGTTAGAACCCCGATGCCCAGCATGCACTCGGGAGGCAGCAGAACCTGCCAGCATGGTGTGCAAGTGTTCACTTCACAGCTGGTGAGCAGCAGCAGCAGCTACACATCTGGATGGCGCTCCTGGACAAATAGCGCCATCAGGTGCCTGGGGCGTCTGGGATGAAGCTTTGACGTGGGATTAGGAAACTTTGCCAGCAGTGGTGCCTGGAGACAGGAAAGGGCTGGCGGAGTCAGGGAGACAACTGGCGTGACTGTCCCTGGAAGACACGGAGTGCGACCTATCTGTGTAGTGCAGTAAAGCCCAGCCTGGATAAGGAGGGGCTCCCCTTTACCTCTCCTCGTTTGGTATCTTTATCTTTCTGTCTTTCTTTTTTTCCCTTTTTCTATATTTTCTCGCTTTTCTCTTGTTCTTATACCCACCTTTCCCTGCTGCCTTTTACTACTCCTTCCTTATCAGTTGTGTTTCTGTGGGTCTTAGCCCTCTGCACCTAACACCATCTCACAGTGCTGCGACTCCGCTCCAGTCGGCTGGACCCCAGAGGCTCTGCTGCGCTGCACTGTGTCCCCACGCAGGCTGGGAGCCGGCAGGAGAGCACGCAGTGCCCTCCAGAGTGTGGAGGCGCCCCTCCCGAGCACACAGTATGCGGCAAGCACTTCCAAGTGCTTCAGAAGCAGTGCTAACCCTTCCGCAAACAGCAAGACAGGCGCTATGGCCGGCGTACCGAGGCCCGTGCTCAGACAGGTCCCGTGACGGGCCCAAGGTCACGATGCTAGTGAATGCCACAGCGGGCCCTCGGGTCTGCGTGCCCCCAAACGCCACGCCCTTTTCACCACTTCACTCCCGTGTCAGAGTAAGAATAATATTAAGGATCAGAAATGTGAGCTCTCTCGCTAAGAATGGTAGTGCTAGAATGACTCTTTTTTTGGCTTAGTGTAGGAGAAATCTAATCAGAGCAGAGGCTGTTTTAATCCCAGCCTGGGAATGTCAAGAACACAGCTGGGACTTGAACCGGCTTTCTGACACTCAAGGGTAGGAGCTGTGAAATATGATGACCAACCAGACAGTTCTTTGAGGCGTCTGACAAATAATCACTGGGTGCCTGCTCTGCGCCAGGCACTGTCCTCAAGTCCTGGATTCTTCTCAAAACAAGAAAGATCCCTGCCCTTGTAGAGGTTGCAAGGACATGGGAAGAGATAAATAATAAACAATAGACAAAATAACTTAGCTGTGCAGTGTGTGAGATGATACTTGTTATGGTGATGGAGACAATAGAGCATGATAATAAGCCCTGGCTGGTTTGGGTCAGTGGTTAGAGCATCAGCCCAAGGACTGAAGGGTCTCAGGTTCAATTCCTGGTCAAGATTGTGGGTTCAGTCCCCGCCCCAGTTGGGGTCATGGGGGAGGCAACCAATCCATGTGTCTCTCTCACATCTATGTTTCTCCCTTTCTCTCTCCCTCCCTCCCTCCCTTCCATTCCATCTAAAAATCAATGGGAAAATATCCTCCAGTGAGGATTAACTAAAACAAAGATAAGTATTAGAAGCTTCGGAAGGAGGAGAGTTGCATTTGTTAAATAGGGAGAATGGAATAGGACTTCTGGAGGAGATAGTATTTAAGAAAGGCTTGGAGGGAGTGAGAGAATTCGCCGTGTAGGCATCTGGGAGAGGCGCGTTCCAGGCAAAACAAGAAGTGGGCACAGTGGGCATTTGTGAGCAAGGGCAAGGGGTGCGGGGGGCAGAATGTGAGAGGGAAGAGCGGTAAAGCTGACATCAGACACTGCGGAGCCAACGCTTGAGGCCTTGTAAACTAGTGTAAAGATTTAAAATGAGGGCAAGGGAGAACAGAGTGACCTTAGGTGTATTAGGTACCTGGATGAAGTGACCTAGTAGGTGCAGCGTAGTAGTGTTTCTGATCAGGATTGTAGCGCTGTTCGTGGTCCAAAGGGATTGGAGTGTGGATGTGCATGGAGGTAGACCCCTAGGGTTTTCCAGTAGATTGGATGTGGAATGCGAGAGAAAGGAGGGAGTCTGTGATGAACCCACAATCTGGGGCTTCAGCAACAGGAAATACAGAGTTTCAGGTGAGATGAAGGCAATTTTGAGAAGTACATGAGGTTGGTTTGGGACATGTTGAACTTGAAATGTTTACTAGATATGCAAATGTAACTGAAGTCATCAGCTGAATATATGAGTAGTAGTTTGAAGAGAGGACTGAGCAGGAAATATAAGTGGGGATTCATTAACATATACCATGGTTTTTTAAAAAAAACATGAGTCCTTGCCCTGGCCAGTTTGGCTCAGCGGTTAGAGCATCGGCCTGAGGTCCAGAGAGACCCGGGTTCGGTTCCCGCTAAGGGCATGTACTTCGGTTGCAGTTTGTCCCTGGCCCTGGTCGGTCGTGCAGGTGGCAGCCACTTGATGTGTCCCTTTCACATCGATGTTTCTCTCTCTCTCTCTCTCTCTCTCTGTTCCTCTCTCTCCCTCCCACTCTACCTGAAAAAAAAATGGAAAAATGTCCTCGGGTGAGGATAAAAAAAATAAAAATAAAAATAAAAAAACATGAGTCCTGGTCGGTTTGGCTCAGCGGTTATGACGTTGGCCTGCGGTCCAGAGAGACTCGGGTTTGGTTCCCGCTAAGGGCATGTACCTCGGTTGCAGTTTGTCCCCGGCCCTGTTTGGTCGTGTGGGTGGCAGCCACTCGATGTGTCCCTTTTACATCGATGTTTCTCTCTCTCTCCCTCTCTCTCCTTTGCACTCTATCTGAACAAAAAATGGAAAAAATCTCCTCAGGTGAGCATAATAAATAAATAAATAAACAAACAAACAAACAATAAATAAAGGCATGAGATCTTACGAGCGCCAATATGATGTGCAAACTGGAAATTGGTGCAGTGGATGGTGAGATTTGTCTGGCATTGCTCCAGAGACAGGACTTAAGAATCAGTGGGACAAAAGGAAGACAAAGAACCCAATTAAAAAATGGGCAGAGGAACTAAATAGACACCTCTCCAAACAGGACATACAAATGGCTAAGAAACATATGAAGAAATGCTCATCATCACTAATCATCAGAGAGATGCAAATTAAAACAACAATGAGGTATCACCTCACACCTGTCAGAATGGCATCCATCAACAAATCATCAAACAACAAGTGTTGGCGAGGGTGTGGAGAAAAGGGGACTCTAGTACACTGCTGGTGGGAATGCAGACCGGTGCAGCCGCTATGGAAAACAATATGGTGTTAAATCACAAACTGAAAAATTGAACTTTCATTTGACCCAGTGATCCCACTTCTAGGAATATACCCTAAGAAGCCTGAAACACCCATCAGAAAGAATATATATACCCCCATGTTTGTAGCAGCACTATTTACAATAGCTAAGATCTGGAAACAGCCCAAGTGTCCATCAGTAGATGAATGGATAAAAAAGCTGTGGTACATATACACAATGGAGTACTATGCAGCGGTAAGAAAGAAAGATCTCTTATCCTTTGAGACTACATGGAGGGACCTGGAAAGTATCATCCTAAAGTGAAACAAGCCAAACAGAGAAAGACAAGTTTCATATGATCTCACTTATTTGTGGAATATAATGAACATAACAGTCTGAGGAAGGGGGTATTCCCAGAGACGCGGAAGTGGGGTACAGACTGACAATCCCCAGAAGGGGGGGGGGGGAGATAAACCACAGAACTTATATGCATGTGTGCATGAACAATGGACATGGACAACAAACTGGGGACAGGGCAGGGAGGGACGGGGAGGGGGGAATCAGTGGGGGAAAAAGGAGAAACATCTGTAACAAAAATAAATTAATAAAAAAAAAAAGAATCAGTAGGAAAGATGATGGGAGTCTGCTTTTGCCTTCAATGTAAATGACCATTTTAAATGGAGTGACCTGTTTCACAGGATACGTTTTCTGATACCACAAATTTTCAGGAAGAGTCTTGAATCTAGATCATTGTTTTCCCAAAATCTTTATAGCCCCCCAACCCCTCCCCCACAAAAAAGAGAAAAGAAAAAAACAGTAATTATTTTCTATTAGGGTATTTATACTTAGTCTTTATTTATCCAAATAAAGTTTACACACACACACACACGCACACACACACACACCCCTTAATATATTTATTATAATCCATCAAAACCTGCTAAGTAGCCATTGCTGGGTGGTTGTGTGTATGTTCTTTTCTCTCCCCCTCCAGTCTCCTTCCCCTCCCCCAACCTTGAGTAAGATTCCATACACAATGAAAGCCAGTGAAACAGTAGACGGAACTAAAGAATCGCATGGCAAGGTGGTTAGAAAAGGAAGAGGGGGTGTTGGAGCTCGCAGACACGTGCTTGTAAATGAGATGCTGCAGGTGTTTACCACTTCTGATATGTGGCCATGAGCTCTGTCCTTCCAGTGGGTGTACACACTCTTGCTGTCTCTGCTTTCCCACAGTCCACTCTCCGGGCCTCGTGTACGCTTACCCGTTAGGAGTGTACCGCCGTTGGGAGCTTAAAATTGCAGTGTTCTCTCATAAATCAAAACCCAATAACTTAAACAGGAATTTATATCACAAAACAGATATGGGATCATTGGATTACAAAATGAAATCCAACTTGAAAACTTCGGTATGTGTTCTTTCCATAACAGACTTCTTGAAAGCATTGAATTATTTTATTCACAGAAAAGCTTCCAGTTTACCTTAAAGAATTTGAAAATTAAGAGTTCTTTCTAGTTTTATCTATAAATCAGAAATTGCTATAAAGCATAGCTGAAATTATTGTCTAAAATAGAATCATTTGCAAAAAAAAAGAAGCAATTTGCAGACAAACTTTCCCTTAAAATGTGCCTTTTTGCATAAAGTGAGGTCATCCTGTGAAATACAAAGTAAAGGCACTTTCTGCTTGTGTGTAGAAAAGCCAGGACCAACTCAGAAGGGAAATGCCTGAGTTCTGCCTGGTGTCAGGATGCACAGAGGTTGGAATCACAAGCTGCCTCCGGCAACCCAGTGCCCCCGAGCTGCAAGCCGGGAATGCTGCAGGGACCGAGCCTGGGAAAGACCCGGCGGATGCTTCTTTCATGTTTGCCTCTGGGAACGACCTTTGTTTTATTAGTTTACTGTTTCTAATAAATATGAAATGCTCTTTCTTTGTTTTATGAACTCTTGTTATTTTGGTTTAGGCTCTGGTTGTGGAAAAACACACACAGCGCATCAGACGAAAGTGCCATCAATCGGGTGTGCAGGGACGTGTGAGTGTTGGGTGGCTGAGGAATGGACCGCAGTTCCCATAACTATGGAACTATTGAGATGCGATACATAGATTGATGTGCGTTAACAGATGATTGTTGTTTCACATTGCATATAGAAAGAAAGGCATTGGGTTATGACATTCACTCCCCAACGCTTGCTTGCTATTGGGGACGGAGGGCACCTGGGGTGTGGCAGAGAGAAGTTCAGGCAGAACAGATGAAAGTCAGCTCTGAGGACCCTGGGAGCAGCCGTAGACCCGGCAGCTGGCGTCACGTGGCTCATGGCTCGTGATGAGGAGCAAACTGACAGCAATTCCGCAGTAAAGCCAGGGCAAGGAGTCGGCTGGGAAACGGAGCCTGTACTTGTATCCCTGTCTGATTAGAGAGACGGACAGCGCTTACTCACGCTGGGAATGCTCTCCCTCCCCCTTTGATTTACTCTGCAGTTTGCATGGAGGCACATCCCTGGAAGTCCATGCAGCCTGAGAAGTCCATGGCTGAAGCTTTGTGTGTATTGCTGCCCACGCAAGGGACAACCAAATGACCGCTTCGCAAGAGTATCTTCTGAAGGAAAAATAACTCTGCTTTTAAGTGTTAGCCTCAGAACACCTGGGTTTAAGATCAAAGGGAATGATATAAAGGAAGCATACATGGGGGCCTGGCGAGGCTGAGTTCTGAGATGACTTGGCACGTTTGAGTTCCTCTCCACCGGAGCCTCCCACGGAACGGGCTTGTCTGGGTGCTGAGGGTCCTCTGTTTCCTGGGAAATGAGCAAGTTAAGACATGACCCTCCAGGAGGTTTAGTACACTGATGTATACGCAGCTTTCTCCTCTGTCCTTTCCCTTCCTAATGTCCAGCCTGCTGTGGCTGGTTTATCGGAGTTTTCAAGAGCGTGGTTCGCTTTACCTGCAGGGAGCATGCAAGGGTGACAGGGTAATGATGTGTCGGCTGTGAATTCATTCGGCTAATCGGAAGGCGATGTGTAGAGCAGGAAAGCGCCAGACTCAGAGGTGCTGACTTGTGAAACGTGGCGGTAAGTGCATTTCTAGCTGAAGGAGCCGACGTTCCAGCGTCCTAATCATGAAAAGAAAAGGAGACGATGACGGGCAGAAAGGGGAAGGCGGAACAGCAGCAACACCTTTACTGGTCTGCACCATCCGTGCCGGAGGCCCACCTCTCACCAAAAGGAGGAGAGCAGAGGGCAAACGTCTGGCAGCCTGTGACTCGGGGACAGCAGGTCGAAGGAAGACGCCAAGGTTAATTAGGAGCCATGTGAGCACAACACAAGTGGGTGGAGGGGAGCAAGGGCTAGACGTGAGGTTCACTGCTGAATAAACAGTAAGCAGGTCTGCGAGCCCGGACTCAGTGAGAGCGGCTGCATGTCTTTAATTCATTCACTTATTCCCGGCGGCCGTGCAGAGCAAGGCCCTCTGGAGAGCTGCTGCAACTGCGCAGCCCGCACTGAGCATGTGACAGGGTCTCGGTTGCTGGGGCTGCAAAACAAATTACCCCAAAATTCAGCGGTAGAAGACAACTGTTTATGATGCTCGTGGATTATACGGGTCAGGAATTCACTTAGGGCTCAGCAGGGACGGCTTGTCTCTGCAGCGTGGGGTCTGGGGACCTCAGTGGAAAGATTCAAAGGCTGGTGGCTGGAGTCACTTGAAGCTTGTTTGCATATGTGTCTGGGGGGTGGGGTTGGTGGCTGATGTCAACTGTGACCTTAGCTGAGCGATTGGACAAAATTCCCACACACGGTCGCTTCGTGTGGTCTGAGCTTCCTCACAGCATGGTGGCTGGGTTCCATAGAAGAGTGTCCGGAGAGGGTGAGCCAGGCGGAAACTGTCTTTTTATCACCGAGCCTCAGAGTCACACAGATAGCATAGTCCTCTGGCCAGAGCCATCACGGACTGAATGCCAGTCACAATAAAAGAAAAGCAGATAGAGATATATGGACATGTGCATGTGTATACATGTACAGATAAAAAAATCTATCCATTTAACAGGAGTGGAAGAAAAAATTAACCACATCACACAGTAAAAAGTGATAAGTACTTTAGTGATTACTTTGTCAGTGATGGCACACAGAATCGTGCAACTGAAATAGACTGATGAAAACTGACCCCTGAGCACTAAGCTTTCTAACCGTAAACCTGCTGCTCGTCTCTTCCAGCATTTTTACCATTATCCGTACTATCGTTTCCTTAATTTTTTTCTTAAAATTGACCTGTTGTTTTTTTTCAATTTTGTTTTAAAAGCGAATTAGATAATACTATCTAAAATAAAATTTTTTTGCTACAGTACATTTGCCATAAAATAAAAGCAACTCTGAATATAATAAGAGGAAAACAGAACAGTTGTTACATGCTAACTACACACTGTCAGTTGAAGGAGCTGAGACTGGAGGGACCCCTCCCTTCTTCAGAAAACAAGTCGGCAGGTGTTCGAAAGACGTTAAATCACACTCACAGGAAACTGAGGCTGTCCCCTGACTTCACCCGAAAGATTGAAAGAAAAGTGAAAGCAAACGCTCCCCAGTGAGAAGGTCAGTGATATTTATGGCCAGGTCCGTGTGCCTCCCAACATCTTTCAAAGAACCATCAATATTATCATCCTGCTTTGCTGGCAAACACTGGATCGAGGGATAAAAATTAGATAGCTGAGCTCTTATCCAGGTTCAGCCAAGTGCCTAGGATCCATGAGGAAGCCCAGCCTTGAGCCCGGTGATCGTTGTTAATTAACAAATGTATTTGTAACCTGCCATCTGTCAAAGGCTGGGGGGGCCCTCGTTCCTCCGTTTGGTTTGGTTTGGTTTTATAAACACCTCCTTAAAAGATCCAGGGAGCAATGGAGGGTCTTGGCTGGTTGCTTCCCCAGAAGGTCTAGCTGCCCCCATTATCTCATTACCATTCCCCACCTGCTGGCGGAATTGACTTCCTGCTCCCCCAACCCCCCACTGTGGCATAACTGATATTCTTGGGCTTTTCAGAGCTGCCCGCAGTCCAGAGCTCCCAGGCCGACATGCACTCTTTAGTATGCAGTATCTAAGTCCTGTAACGTTCATTTGAAAGATAATTATTAGCATCTGCCAGGACAAGTGTTGTACTAGGCCCTGGAGATATCAGAGGACAAAAGATGGACACGTTCTTGGAATACAGAGAAAGACCACTTGGAGGCAGCTCTTACCCCACCCCACCCCCCAACGTTTAACGACTTGCTTAGCAACCCCATTGTCTCGTTGTCAGAGTATTCATCAGAAAACACTACCACCTGCAGATGGTTCCCAGTAGAGATGATAACCTGAGGATAGATGGCATTTCCATGGGCTTCTCTACCTGGAGCTTTACTTTTTGGTTTTCAGGGGTATGGAGAAGGTCTGCTCAGGTTGGGGAGACAACAGTCAGATATTTTCATTGGGGAATCTGGCCGGCAGCCCTCACTGCACTCTAGGACCTATGATAGTGGTGCCTTTCCAGGCCAGGGGCTGGCATTAACAGACCTCCTCTTCCTTCTTCATTTGTAGTCAGCCGCCGTGAAGCTGTCCAAGCCCGTGGCCCTGTGGACGCAGCAGGATGTCTGCAAGTGGCTGAAGAAACATTGTCCGAGTCAGTATCAGATCTACAGCGAGTCGTTCAAACAGCATGACATAACTGGTAAAGTATGCAGTTTCCAAACTATTCCCCTCCCTCTCCCCAGCCCTGGCTGTTCCCATACCCTCACAATGAGATAGCGTCTTTCTGCTTTCTGGCACGGATTCTCTTAGGGGCGACCGACTCCAGATCCCCGTGAGCCTTGCTACTTAACAAGCACAAGACCGTGTTGGAGAGAAGCATGGATTCCTAGCCTCCCATGTCAAGATGTGTGGGAGTCAGGATGAGGGGCTGGGGGCTCCCAGAGGAAAGGAAAGCAGTCCTAGAGAAAAGAAAGGGAAGACGTCTTTCAAAAGAATTTGGTTACAGGTTCAGCAGGTAGATCTTCTAAGTAGAAAAAATGTCTAAGTAGGAATTCTGAAGTGAATATAATAATACTAACTGACCGGCCCTGAGATGAATTCCTTCAAAGCACAAATTAAGGCTCCATTTGGATCAAGGGCCTTTGAGATCCATGTGTGGGGGTCAAGGAGCACAAAAAGGTCAGTACAATGAGCTGTAAAAGCCCTCAGGGTCAAGTCCCTCCTTTGGAGGAGGGGGCGGGCAAGGGGAAGAAGATAGGCCTACTGAGGGGGCCCTCGGAGCACAGGAGTCTTTCCAGACCTCGCCTGCCCTGCTGCCACCCTGAGGTGCTTTCCATGCTGCACCCCCCCCCCCCCCCGCCCCTGCAAACGCCATGATCAAAGATAGGACTGAGGAATACGCTCTGTGCGCCAAAACCAGGCTTCAAGAGGAAAAATAAATGTCAAGAGAGTGCTGAGCCCTGGCCAGTTTAGCTCAGCGGTTAGAGCGTCGGCCTGCAGTCCAGAGAGTCCCGGGTTCGGTTCCCGCTAAGGCCACGTACCTTGGTTGCAGTTTGTCCCCGGCCCTGGTTGGGTCGTGAGGGTGGCAGCCACTCGATGTGTCCCTTTCACGTCGATGTTTCTCTCTCTCTCTCTCCCCTCTCCCCCACTCTATCTGAACAAAATATTTTTAAAAAAAGAGTGCTGAGTGTGGTGCAGAACCTTCCTCGGCGCCGAGAGGAAACGGGGCTGCGGTGGAAACAGCCTTGCTCCGAGGAGCTCCGCGTTCTGGGTGCCTCTCTCCTCACCGCACTCTCTGGCTTCTGAAATCCCATCCTCTCTGCAGACCCATTGCTCCTGCACTTTGGAAAGCATGATTGCTGCCGTTCAGTGTTTGCCCTGGAACTCCGAGAGCTGCGCAGGTCCTCTGTGCCTGGAGCAGGACTTGGTGGGTGGTTTCGAAGTGGGCTCCGTGGAGCCCTTGGGCACAGTCAGGCTGCCAGGGGACCAGGGGCACGGGGAGTGTGC
The DNA here is from genome assembly GCF_014108415.1 of Molossus molossus. NCBI lineage: Eukaryota > Metazoa > Chordata > Mammalia > Chiroptera > Molossidae > Molossus > Molossus molossus. The sequence continues at coordinate 59,104,635 of NW_023425351.1, read as the reverse complement.
TTGGGTAGAGGTATGTCAACCAAAGCAACTCCCTTTGCTTTTTATATTCACATTGTATAGAAAACTTGATTTGGAATCACCCTGAAGTTTGAACATCACTAAACTAGATTATCATAGAGTCCTGAGGACCAAGTCCATAATGTTTAAATATATAAGGAACACACCCAAGTGTAGCGCAAACTGGGTTAACAGAGCATTAAATACTCCTAATTTAAGCGTGAAAAAAGGTCTTTAATTCACTTCCTCTCTCCTCTCAGTGGGAGGTAATGGCCCATTTGGATAAAATTCCTGAAATCCTGAGGGCAAGGTTGGAACTGTGCTTAGATTCCAGGTGTCAGATTTCATTTCCTAGTCCCTCTCTTAAGAACCTAAGAAGATCCGCGGAAGGTCAGCTCTTCCACCCCTACACGCGATCAATCAGCTGGGCACCGGTCGGCTGATTATGGTAGCCTTCATCAGGTAATGTCTGCCTAATGTTTCCTAATGCCTGTGATAGTGAGGGCGCAGCCTTTTTCATGATCTTATTGGAAAGCAGTGTTCGCTTTCATTAAGGGCGAGAATTATGAGATACCCTTGAGGGAAGGGTAAGCGTTCCTAATGGTTGGAAGAGGATGAGCGTTTCGCTCCTCGGAAATGAAGATCCCACGCCTCAGTGCTTGTGGAGCAAAGGGCATGGCTTTCCACGCTCTCTGCTAAGTGACACGAGGAGAGGGGGTGCGGGAAGGAGACTGTGCTTCAAACAGCTGGCCTATCGCTTTCGGCGGCATGCTCGGTCCCGTGGAACACTGCTGGCGTGGGTAGATAGCAACCTCCTCGGGACCTTGGGCGAGATCCTGGCAAGGATTCTGAGCAAGTCATTGAACCTCACTTCCTCATCTCCAAAATGAGAGAGAATGATGGCACCTGTCTCAGCGCGTCGTCGTGAAAATTAAATGCAATAATGTGAGTAAAGTGCTAAGTCAGCCGTCTGTTGACACCTTTTGCACGCCGGCATTGCACTGTCATTTACGTCTAGGCTCTTCGGGAGTGCCCAAAAGCACAGTATGACTTCATTCCAAGGGCAGCCTGCTTTCTGGCAAGAAGGGAAAGCAGGGAATTATTTGGGGACTTAGGGATCAGAGAGAATGACATCCGATTAACATCGGGTCCACTTCTTGACCCTTACCTATTTGAGGCCTCGAAAGACCAGTCTCTTCCCCTGTTCTCTGGCCAAAGATAGAATGTAAAATTCCCAGGGGATCACAAGTGCTACGTGACCAGAAAATAGCTTTCAGAACTAGGGCCAGCCTGCAGTGGCCAGCTCCATGATGCTGGAAGCTGTGGGAATCCTGATACCCTTGAGACTGGAATCAACAAAGCCAAAAGGCTTATCAAATATCAGGGTGTGGTGAGGGCACCCCCGTCAACAGCCTACGCAGACTGCAGGGTGACTTAGAAAGGTCCGGGCAGTGGGTGCCGCAGCTGAGCTGTGTCATTTTGTGAAGGTGACTTGATGTCCTCCAGCTTCCTCCAGCTGTGAAAAGGGGATGATGCTGGTCTGCGCCTGGTAGCGCTGCTGGGACAGAAGTTCGAGGCCACAGTAAGCATGCAATGAGTGTTAGGCGTCGCTGTTTTCTGAGGTGCTGTCCTGATTCCTAGGAAAATAAACAACACAAACAGTGTTGAATCCGTCTGTCTTTGTTTTCATGAACACTGGGAAATGAGCACCTCAGCGGGGGAGGGAAATAATCTGGGCTGGTAAATAAGCTGTGCTTGTGTGCAAGGCTGCAGTAAAGATGTGCATGAGTCTCTTCTTTATGCTTAGATTTTCCTGAGTACTGCTGTTCATCTGTTTCCTTAAAGTAAGGCTCTCCAGTATCATGCTCATTGAGGAGGCATGCTATATCAATGAAACATATAAATAACCCCTTAATTTAAAGGCAAATGGTACAGTGAGGATATATATTAAATGCAAAGGAAAGAGGATGGAGTTTCTGACCACAGACCTGGGTCAAATCCTCCTACCTTGTCCTCCACGCCCAACCTTGGACACATGCTAGCTGTACAACATCATGCAAGTTTCTCATCAGTGAAACAAACATAATATTTATCTTAAAGTATGACGGGACAGATTAAATGTCATGATGGAATTGAAGGGCCTAGCTCAGTGCATATAGACATTGATTCATTTAGCAAGTATTTCAGAGCATCTGCCCTGTACCAGGTTTGGGGAATGCAGAAGTAAATAAGGTCGTCAGTGGTGTGTGTGGGTAAAAATCTGTGCTTCCATGGAAAACGATGCATCGTCAATAGCACACTGTTTTATATCGTCTCAATCTGTGTCTACAGAGATGTTACAACTCTGTAAACTGATAGCAATACGACATAATTTTTGTTGTAGACATACGAATCCTGCCCCACGGGGTTTCGGGTGACTTCCCTAGCTACTGTGGAAAAGGTTAGCTGTGCCTTCCATTTACACATTCATCCTTCCCTCTACCTGATCTACGAATGCTCCTGCTGTGGGACCCTCCACTGGGCCGGTTGTAACATCTTACCATTTTCCTCACTAACGACTTAAATAAGATCTTAAAACATGCTCATTGTTATATTGATCGTGGTCATGATTTTAACTTTTGAAAAACATGTAACCTTCCACCTCGGTAGTTTAATTTTTTTAATTTAGGATTTAGCCAGTCATTTCACTGTGTGGACATTCTCTGATGCCTTTGTTTAAAGGAAGAACCCAAAACAAACTTCGCCCTTAGTTTCTCCAAAGTCTAAGGAAACTTTTGATATATTTTAACCCACCGGCATGCAAAACCTTTCGCACATTTTCTCTTGGAAGTTCTGAGAATTTCACTGTGTCCAGAAGGTACCTGCTATGTTGTGGCAGATGTGTTTAATCAGAAGAGAAGCTGCTGGGTTAACTCCCTGCAGAAGGGCTCTTAAAAAGGCATAAGATGGTTAGAACACCTGAGAGGCATCAGGATAGATAGATTTAAATCATCAGATTAGGCTGGAAGGAAAGAAATTTGTCTATTTTCCTGCGCTTGCAAGATTTCTCTCCCCAGCTTTCTGAAGCCAGGCTTAGCATGCTGATGAGCACGCTCTGCTGGGGCCAGGTGTGAGCTCACAGACAGCTTTCCAGATTCTCTTTTATGCACAGTTAAGAATCTTTTCAGGTTTGAAGCATTTCAGCCCCTGACTGTGCCTGGTATTCTTCCTGTGGCGGTTGCTAAAGTCAACTCACCTCCTTCAGCGTTGCGTCCTCCATCGGCAGAGGGTTCTTTCCCCTGCCAACTTTAAAGACTGTGTTCATGGGTGAAGCACTCAGACTTCCCCGGAATACAAAACATGTTTTAAAAAGCCATTTTGAATGTGTAAAGGTTTTCGTGTCGGCTGCTTTGTGGTACAGCGACAGGAATCCTTTAGATGTCTAGATATATACAAGAATAAGTAGTTACCATGTGGGTATCCCCTGCAGGTGGTCAGCATTGATCTGTCATATTTCTCAATGAGCTCCTACAAAAGCAATGAAGACTTCTGGTCATTTTTTGTGCTTCAAGCACTGTCCATTTGTACCTCTTCAGTTCTCCTTATGCTGTTGAATGGAGGGGGTGCCTCTGTCTCTTTTTCAGATTTTGGCTTTGTGTATTTGCTAACATTGTTCCCTTCCGTGGGGATTTCTCCAAGCTCTTCCACCCCTTTATCCTCCTGCTGTCTTGTGTTTTATTATAGTTAGGGTTCTTCATGGAGACCAGTGCGGGGGTGGGGGGGGTTAGTTAACAGGTGTAAAAAAAAAAAAAGTGGGATAATTGCTTTATGTGATGTACCTGTGAGAATACTGCTTAGAGAATCCAGGTTGACCAAATAAAGCGTGGGCATATTTACCACTGTGCCTCATCTGCACATTTTCTTATCTTTATTGGTTTCCCCCTCTGGATAGTATGTTCTACTTTTCTATATCTTTGTGTTTTTGTTATATTTCTGTTTTGTATGAACTGCTCTACATTTTTGATTGAACCACAAGCGGCATTTTAGATCTGCATTAGAAAGTTTCTGACATCATCAGGACATACATTTCCCAGAATTGAATTTCCCAGGAATAGAATTTATTTTTTTTTGGTTTTAACCCCTTTTGATGAAAAGCATACAAACGTCACTTTTATACTCCTCGGCATTCTTAAACCGATGGTGCTGAATTTGGTTGTCTTGATGATTCAGGATAATAGCCTTCTGAGTGTTGGAAAGGGCTTTAGTTTAGGATGTCATCCAAGGTTTTATGGAGTCAATAAAAAATACCCCTTTCAGTGAGAAGTATGAATGGAGATCAAAATATCAGCCTCGCTCCTGATAAAGCTTTTTGGGAGAATGTCATTTCGGTCTTCCAACACATTGATTTGCTAAGGATATTTTCCCTCTGCATAAGGCATTCATATTGGGGCCTGGGCCTTTTACCTGTGGCAGAAGGCAGATTGCATCAGGTGCACACACAGGTCGCTAGAGAGGACAGAGAGGAGCCTGGGCTGAGCAAGCCCATTTCCTGCTGCCAGAGGCTTCAAGGAGAGGGCAGGAGGGGCCAGGAGCCGTGATCAGGTGAGGCCTTCCACGGGGACTGGGAAGAATGGGGAATGCGAGTCTCCCCACCAGTTCAACCAAATGTCTCCCCATGTGTTCTCTCCAGCATTTCTGCCTGATGGCCAACCTGCCTTTGCTTGAATATCTCCGGGATGGGCATTTTTCATAACTTTTTAAAACAAACTGGGTTGTTGTTATTGTTTTTGTCTAAAATTCGTGGTGGTGGTGGTGGTGGGGGTGGTTACACTGTTTTATTTTCCTGACCCCCTACTCAGAGCTACATGCCTGTGGGTTTGCTTGCAGGCTCTCAAATGCCATGTTCTTTTCTATGACCCTCAAACTCACCCATTTACCTGGATAATCCCAACTTCCCTTCAGTCTTTTGTTCAGTTACCACCTCCTACAGGAAGTCTTTCTTTCTCCTACTCATCTGCATTAAGTAACCTATCCTGTAGCTCCCTGTGGTAGGTAGGACTTGTCACATTAGGTTGATAATTGTAATGTTTAATTATTAGAAAGTTCTTGAGGTTTAACCGAAACCCACCCTTGGGTCTGGTTTAGGTACCCAGGTTAGAAAGCTTTGCTGAACAAAGCCCTTGGTGATGGCCCTCAGGGTAGACTCTTGCTGCTAGAGCTCCGTGGGGCCATGGTGCCGCCTGCCCATCCTTTTCTGCATCCTGGTGACCTGTGGGTTAGTTATCCCAAAATGCCTCCCTCCAAGTTGTTCCTTCGTCTCCAGTGGATGTGGTTCTTCTGTTGTCCTGAGAGATATAAACTATCTGCTGAGATTCCCTTACAATTGTTACCCTGTATTTCATCTGTCTTCTCCTTCCTCTTGCTTCAGAGAACAGGGCCTTGTTCCCGTCTGCCGGCATGCCTCAGAGACATTGCAGGTTCGGTTCCAGACCACCACAATAAAGAGAAGATTGCAATAAACCAAAATAATTTTTTTTGGTTTCTCAATGCATATAAAAGTTATGCTATAGTGTAGTCTATTAAGTGTACAATAGCATGGTGTCTTAAAAAGCAATATACATACCTTAATTTAAAAATACTGCTAAAGCCCTGGCTGGTTTGGCTCATCAGTTAGAGTGTCGGCCCTTGGACTTGCAGGATCGCAGGTTCTATTTCCGATCAAGGGCACATACCTAAGTTGCAGATTTGATCCCCAGCCCTGGTCAGGGTCATGTGGGAGGCAACCAGTTGATGTGTCTTTCTCACATCGATGTTTCTTTCTCTCTCCCTTCCTCCCTTCCACTCTATCTTGAAAGAAAAAAAAAAAAAATCAAGGAAAAATATGCTCAAGTGAGGATTAACAAATAAATAAAATAAATAATAAATACTGCTAAAAATTTAAAGGAGCCTTCAGCAAGTTGTAATTGTTTTGCTGGTGGGGGTGGGGGGAGTCTTACCTTGAATTTGCAATATCTGCGAAGCACAATAAAGCAAAGTGCAATACAATGAGGTATTTCTGTACAAACAGCCTTTTCCTGCCTGTTTTAACCAGATATCCCTTTAAGCCTCTGGAGAGTTGCTTCCTCAGTTACAGTCTCCCCTCGTCTCCAACCTAGCCACACCGGTGACCTCCCTTCTCTCTGAACAGTGCAGTCTAGGCCCTTGACACCTCCCTTTCTATTCATTTCATTTATCAGTTAATTCACTTATTTTAAAAAATGTTTGTAGCCACTACCACTTGCTAGGCAGAACACTACACCCAGCAACCTCAGAATTCATACTCTTTTCAAGATTATGACAATTATTCACCACGATATACTATATGCCAGGGTAAAAAAAAGTTGCAACAAATTTCAGAAAACTGAAGTATTACAGGGTACATTCTCTGACCACAATTTAATTGAATTACAAATTATTAACTGTCACAACATCAAGAAAATCCCAAATAATTAGAAACTTAATGCACCCAAGTAAACCACATGGGTGGGGGAAAAAAATCACAAGAGAAATTAGAAAATATTTTTAACTGAATAATAGAAATGTAATGGTTCCAAAAGAAGTAGAACTTAGAGGAAATTACAGCATTAAATGTTTATATTAGAAAATAAAGAAAATTTGAAATCAGTGAGTTAAATTTCCACCTGAAGAAGTTAGAAAAGGAAGAACACACCAATTCCAAGTAAGAGCTGAAATCAATGGGACAGTAAATACACAAGCAATTTTTAAAAATGAACAAAAATAAGTTTCAGTTTTTAAAGGATTAACAAAATATCTAGTTAGACTGGAAAGGAAAAAAACACCAATATCAGAAAAGAAAGTAGAACTATTACTAAATATTCTACATATATTAAAATATTTTTAAAAGATAAGAAAATATTAGGAACAACTTTATGCCAAAATACCTAACAACTTTGATAGAATGGACAGATTCCTTTAAAAACATGACTTAACAAAACTGACTCAAGCAAGTTAGAAAATCTAAATAGCCACTTGTTAAATTAAGCTTTTCATCAGAACTTCCCACAAAGAAAAGTTCAAGCACAGAAGGTTATTCCAGTGCATTAAAACAGAGAGGGATTAGTCATCAAACGTATACAAGTTGTTTCAGAAAACAGAGAAACAGTACTAATACAGAGGTGGGCAAAAGTAGGTTAAATTACCAGCCATCATTACCTTAAAAATAAATCATAAGTAAGGATATGTAATAACCACAACAATAATAAGACAAAGACAAATAATTCACATAAACAACACAATAATAAATAATAAAAGAATAAACTCAGCATTTTGCATACTCGTAACTGTAAACCTACTTTTGCCAACCCCTATATTCTAATACCTATGTATGGTTCCAGCTGGTTACTGAAAATATCAGGGGAAACAATTGTAAAGTATTTGATTATCTAACCACTATACTGTACGCCAGAAACTAATACAAAAATAATATTGAATGTAAACTGTAATTGAAAAATAATATTTAAAAAGAAAGAAAAGGGGAACACTTCCAAACTCATTTTATGAGAAAAAAGTAACCATGATACCGAAACCTGACAAAGATATTACAAAAATGTTATGGGATAGATCTTTCATGAACACAAACCTAAAAACTTTTACAAAATACGAACAAAATGAATTTAGCAATAGACAAAAACATTACATCATGGTCATGTGTACATAGAAATGCAAGGTTGATTCCGTTTTTGGAAATCAATCAATGTGATTTACCACAATAATAGAACAAATGAAGGAAGTCATGTGACCCTCTCACTAGGAACAGAAGGCTTCTGGTTTCAGCTCTGATATGTACAGAGCTTGGATGTCATCACTCAGATCTTTGCTGCAAGAAAAGGCTGAACAAACTGAAAAGCAATGATTTGCGGGGGACCCATCAGAAAGTTGATGCCACAAGATCACCCTGAAATCGAGGTTGGGCACATGCAGAAAATATAGCCTGAAGACTTGCTTAGCTGGAACAGAAACCAACTCAGTAATAATGGACCAGAGATTTGGACACTTTATAAGATTTTTAAATGAAAATATGCTCAGCAATATTAATTCATCAGGAAAATGCAAATAAAACCTCAGTGAGATACCACTCTACACCAAGTAGAGTGGCTAAAATTCAAATGCCTGGCAGTATACCAAGTATTGCTAAAAATGTGTAGTGATTGGACCTCTTATACATCTTATTGTTGGATATGACACCACCTGATTTTAAAACTGTCTATTTCTTATACAGTTAATCACACACATATTAAATGTTCCTGCAATTCTAGTCCGAGGTATTTTACCCAAGAGAATTGAAATCACATGTTTATAAAAATTCTAGTTCACTAATATCCAAGGGAGCTTTGCTCCAATTAGATAAAGTTCTAAACAACATTTAGGTCCATGAAGAAGAGCTCTGACCAGTTTGGCTCAGTGGTTAGAGTGGCAACCCATGGACTGAAGGGTCGTGGGTTCGATTCCCAGTCAAGGCCATGTACCTGAGTTGCAGGTCGTGATCGGGGTTGTGCAGGAGACAACCAGTCAATGTGTTTCTCTTTCTCTCTCCCTCCCTCCCCCTCCCTCCCTCCCCCCCCCCCTCCCTCTCTCCCTCGGGTGAGGATTAACAACAAAAACAACAAAGCATAGAATGGATAAACAAATTATGCTATATTCACACCAAAAACACTGCTCAACAATAGAAAGGAACCAACTCCTGATGCATTGCAACAACATGGATGGATCTCACATCATGCTAAGGGAAGTTAGAAACAAAAGAGTGCCTACTGTGTGATTCCAATCATGTGAAATTCTGCAATAGACAAAATTAACCTACAGTGATAATCCGACCAGCGATGGCTTCCCGTGGGGGTGGACGGGAGATGGACAGCCCAGAGGAGCAAAGGAACTTTGTCCTGAAGAACATGCTTTATACCTTTGTCAAAAGACATCTACTTTTCTAATTGTGAAATTTATTCTATTAAATTATAACTCAAAGTCATTTTTAATGACTTATGTTTTCCAAATGTTCTAAAATGGCATACTGTGTTTTAAAAGGAAAAAGTGAAAATGTCATTCTACACCTTTCCATTCTGGCTATGGGATCATCTATATGAAAGATGATGCATAGATGGATAGATGGATAGATAGATAGATAGATGATAGATAGATAGATGTGGTTTTATATCCATCTATTATCTATACATATATATTTATGTAGATAGAAAGTTGAGTTTACATCCACTTTACGCATTTTTCACTGGAAGAATAATTGAAGACACTAGAACATTTTTATAGAGAAAGGAAGAGTTTTACCTGTTGTTGGAAGATTATCCCTGACAAAAGGAGCAACCTCCTTTTCCTGTTGAGATTCCACTTGTTTGACCCTACACCAGTGCATTGGATTTCACAGATGAGTTTAACTTCAGAAAAATGTTGAAATGATGTATAATTGTCACCTTTGTCTTTTATACATTTATAGTTTTTAAGTTAAAAACTACCCTCACCATCATTTTATAAACCAAAGGAATATTAAAACCAACAACAACAACAAAAAACCCTCATGATTTAAAAATGGAATAAATTTGACTTTCAGAAAAAATACATTACTTTTATTTCTTCCATTTTTATCACAGGACAGCGCCACTTTGCAGGCTAGCATAAGGAAACTATTGCTCTAAAGGGACATTTATTGATTCTAAATACAGCATTTAGTTACTATTACTGATGATATTTGACAGGATAAGAATGAAACTTGTCACCAAATGAACTATGTGTGTCATAGATCAGAGAACTAGAACAGAAGGAAGACTTTTTACCTAGGAAATCGACTCCAGTACACCTCCGTACAGTCTTCTCTGTCACCTGCTGACTGCCCACTGTAGAGTTATTACAATCAAGGCAGGCGCGGGGGTTCCTGCGGCCATATGATTCAGTTCTCTCTTGGGTGACATTTCCCTCCCGTCACCACTTTTATAGATCTTGTAGTTTGGGAAATTGAGACTGAAGGACAACTGTTGGCTGGGTCCCGTGACCAGGAAATGGAGAGCTGGGGCCGGGAATTAGCTTTTGAACCCTTACCATCTACACCCCTGTCACTCACCAGACACCCTACTGCCTTTCCCCAGCCAGCATGCAGCAGCAGAGCCCAAGCCAGAGGCTTCTGAAACCTGAGAAATGCCGGTGCCAGCCAAAAGGAATATCTTCCCAAAGTTGTAGCCCTGGAGCAGCCCTGCTGTAGAAAACCCTGTTTCTTGGAGGCTTCTGCGCCAGAGGCTGTGCTGAGAACTGTGTGTGCATTTCCAGAGGAAGCCTGATGTCAGCACATCAGTAACTCCAATCATCTTGCAGGCTTCGCAGATGAGGAAGCAAGGTTGAGTTCAGTTGGGTGACTCAAGGAAAGTCCAGCTGCTGAACACTGAACATCAGCTTGTTGGGAGATAAGAGGAGTCAAAACCTAGGAAGTACTTAGAATAGTGCCTGGCACATTGTAGGGGCTCAGTAAACGTTACCTGTCTTCATCATGATTGGTCTGTGTTGAGGGAATGATAGCAATTAATGAGTGAGCACCACCATGGGCCATGCACTGTGCTGATTACAGTGAGACAGAAAAACAGAATGCCATTGGTCCTTGACACCAGACTGGAAGGGACCTCATCCACCTCCTGTAATTCACATGACTAAATGTGAATTAGAGCTGAACACGTGACCTAGAGCTAACCGAGTCACGCAAGAGCATACAACTTCTCAGATGACCAGAAAATGTTAAAAGCTAGGCCACTAGCCTGGCTACTGTGGTTCACTGGTTGAGCGTGGACCCATGTACCAAGAGGTCGCCAGTTCAATTCCCAGTCAGGTCACATGCCCAGTTTATGGGCCAAATCCCCAGTGGGGGACATGCAGGAGGCGGCCAATCCATGTTCTCTGTCATCGATGTTTCTATCTCTCACTCCCTCTCCCTTCTTCTCTCTCCAAAATCAATAAAGAAAAAAAAATTTAAGCTAGATTACTAGCTGGGGGCGATCAGACCACTCTTAGAAGTCCAGCAGCTTAGCTCACTGAGAAATCATCGGAACAGGGGCCTGAAATGGGCAAGACACCCTTTGGTGAGCGTGCTTTTCCACTGCAAACTCCAAGAGCAGCACGAAGGTTTTATAGCCACAAAACTCAATCTCTTCCTTCCTTCTTTCCCACCAGATCCAGTGTTTCCTCCTTTTCCCTCCTCCTCATTCCACCTCTCTAGTCCCTTTGAGAATGTCCCATGATTCTACGTCAAAATGACCCAACGTCTAAGTTCCTTTGCTGTTTCCTTTGAACACTGAGCATTTTACCCTATCAGAGAAATTAAATTTACGAAGCACAATTCTTTTGATAAGTCCCTTTCTGCTTTTTAGCTTCTGTATCCATTTGATGCCTTTTTCTTTGAGTGATGACTTTGTTAATGGCTGTGTCTGTCTTGTATGTTTCCGAAAAGCGCTGGAGTCAGATGGCAAAGTTGGAGCTCCCTTCCTCTTGGTGTTGCTCTCATTCCCTGATTGAAAATTAATATACTGTGTACTGTCATCCTATCAAGTCAGATTCCCCATCCTGACAGAGCCCCAGGTTGCATGGGCAGGACCTCCACCCCTGCATCCTCCTGGGGGATTGGAAAGTGGACCCATTTTGAGGCAGTCTGCTGAAACTGAGTCTTCCGCCAGGTGGCATCATTTGCGGTGATGAGTGTGATACCAGTGTTCTTAATGGAGGAAACCGAGGCCCATACTCATGGGAGTAATTATATTCAAGATCTTCTCTGGCTGTGTTTTGAATGAAATACGACTGTCTTCCAGAGTTCGTGGCCAGTCTCATTTTAGGCCCTTGTGTTTGGATACTCATTCAGAGTATCATTAGATGTTTTCAGTTCCCACATTAACTTAAGGATAGGGCAGCCAACAATTCCATTGCTCTTGTCAAGCTTCGTATGTTGGATAGTTAGAAAAGGTTAGAGAAAGCATCGGCTGTAAAGGCCTGTGATAGAATCCCCTCCACTGGTTATCACTGTGACTTTGGCCAAGTCTAGTAACCTCTATGAAGGTTCATTTCCCTTTCTCTAAAGTATAACTGTGATCATGTGTAACTTACAAGTCAGTATTAGTTATTGATCTGTCCTTGTGGGACTTCATAAAAAAGATTTTAAGAAGCAAAGAAGAATACAGAAATCACTTTGCAAATGGTAAAGAATTGTTTAAATGTATATATGTGTGTGACTAGCTATACATATGTGTATGTATGCATATGCATGTGTGTGTGTGTTTCGTTTTTGTTTTCCTTCTTTAAGGGTATCTTGGTTCTCCAGTTAGAGGACTAAAACCTATCAGCAGTTTCAATTTTTCCAGCCCACCAAAATTTTGCTTTGCCAAATGCATTTTTGAGCAGTTATAATCATTGTAAATAAATAACAACTTACCTCCCAAATATATACTTAGCAGCAAATACTCCCAAGATATTTCTCTAGTGACTTAGAATATAAAGAATTCAGAAGATTTGATTCTTGTCTTTAAGGAAATTATCATGTTGGGGAAACGCATATATTTTTAAAATATTTTGTATTTATGTGCCAGGCACTCTTGTAAGTATTTTGCATATATTATTTAATTTTATCTTCACAATAATCCCATCAGGTGATAGTATTATTATTCCCATTTTACAAAGGAGAAAATGAGACTCAGAAAACTTCGGTATCTTGTCATGTGTCATACAAGCCTAAAAGTGGCAGAGTCAGGATGTTAACCGAGGGCTGGCTGAGTCCAACGCTCATGTTGCGACCTCTATGCTGTGAAAGACAGCATCTCACAAGTTTGAGTGCGACAGAAAGTGCACATGAGGGTGAGTGCCAAGGACTTGAAAGGGAACTCATATCTAGGAGACTGGTTGATTGGGAAGTCGGCTTGGCGGAGGCTGGATTTATCCTGTAAAATTTTAGAAGAGAAAGCCCCTAAAATACCAAGTTGTGTTCATGTGTTTTGTTTGGCCCTCCGAGAATTCGGAAAGGAGATCTAACAGCTTTTGAGCCAGGGGCCTCACCGCTCCCTATGCCTCAGACCTGCCTGCTTTCGTGCCTGTCTGAGCCTCCAAGCGCTTGGGGTCCTGAGACTTGGGGAAGGAACAGCGATGGAGTGGAGGCAGCTCAGGAGCATCTGCTCCATTAGAGACTGCTTGGAGTGACATTCCACACCTGTTAATGACATTTAATGACGAATGACATGATGAGTTCAAAGCACTCTTGGAAAAAAGTCAAATAGGTGTGCAGATGAGAGACATCACCAATGTATGAGCTGTTGGCCCAGGTGAGTCCTGCGGCTCGAAGATAATTGCTTTAATATAACTTTTTTAAAAGTTATTTTTGATTGAGGTGACATTGGTTTGTCGCAGCATATAAGTTTCAGGTGTGCAACATCACAAATCGACGTCTGTATGTACTACCTCATGCTCACCACCGATAGTCTAGTTCCCATGTGTCACCATACAGCTGATGCTCTAACCGCTGAGCCAACCCGGCCAGGATCCTTTTTACTTTTTGAAAGAACTCCTATTTGGGAAATGTACTAAGCCCCCCAATGCCATCTGTAAGTGCACTTGTGTGACACGCTCTTGGAGTGTTTCAGGGTCCGGGGTCCCACCTTCCCTGCAGGAAGGTTTTCCCGGGAATGTTGGGCAGACTGTCGGAGCCTCTGCCCAGCGCCGAGAGTGGTCGTCACCGTGTCTGGCCGCTGGCTGGGCCCACCGAAGCTCAGGAGCAGGTGTTACTCTGGGGGGGAAAGAGTGTCGTTCATCTGAAACCTGCTGAGACAGCAGCAGAGCAGGAGCCGGCCTCCACCGCACCGTAGGCGCACTTAGCGCTCCTTTGCCTGGATTCCACGAGGAACAGCGGACCACAAATCAGCATTACTGCTCCAGACTGCCAAGGGCCTGGATTATCCCCCGCCCTTTGGGGCAAATGAGCCACCCCCAAACTACCTTAATGACACTGACACCATCTCAGAGATGCTGACTTACACAGAAGAAGTGAGGACAGGGAGCGGCTAGCGTATAACATTGCTAATGTTGAACCGTTTTGACCAGCAGAAGTGGCAATTTCATTAGCTTTCGCATAACAGTGGAATGATGTATCTTGCATAAAGGAGGTACATAGTAAGTAAGATACTATTTTTGAGAGTTTCCTAGTGAGACACGGTGTTACGCACTTTTTGTGATTAACAGTGCTAAATTGAGTTATCTTTTTTTTTTAATCCTCACTCGAGGACATTTTTGTATGTATCTTCAGATAGAGCGGGAGGGAGAGAGGGGGGAAGAGAGGGAAACATTGACGTGAGAGAGACATGTTGACTGGCTGCCACCCACATGACCCCAACCCAGGCTGGGGATAAACTGCAACTGAGGTACGTGCCCTTAGTGGGAACCGAACCCGGGACTCTCTGGTCTGCAGGCCGACGCTCTAACCGCTGAGCCAAACAAGCCAGGGTGAGTTATCCTTTTCTTTATGTGGACAAAGGAGACACAGAGGTGACGACTCCCTCGGGCCCACAGAGACAGGTGCAGTGGGTAACCCAGTATCAGAGGAGGAATTTGTCTAATCCAGGTGTTGGCAAACTTTGTAAAGGGCCAGATAGGAGCGTTTGGTTCTGCAGGCTATATGGTCCTTGTCACAACTACTGGACTCGGCCCTAATAAAACTTTATTTACAAAAACAGTTGGTAGACTGGATTTGGCCCACAGGCTGGAGTTTTCTGACCCAATATTTTTTTCAGTGATGGTTATGAAAGAAATCAGAGGTCCTAGTTTTTTGGTTTTTTTAAATATGTTTTGATTGATTTTTTAGAGAGGGAAGGGAGAGAGAAATAGAAACATCATTGTGAGAGAGAAATATCGATAGGCTGCCTCGTGTACATCCCCTACTGGGGATGGAGCCCACAACCCGGGGTATGTGCCCTGACCAGGAATTGAACCAGGACCTCTCAGTCCATGGGATGACGCTCAGTCCATGGGATGACGCTCAGTCCACTTGAGCCACACCAGCTGGGCCAGACGTCATAGTTTTTAAAAACATGTATTCATTTTTTCCTTTTTGTATATTAGAAAATAGACCTACACAAAAGAAAAACATGTAACATTCCCTCTAAGTCTAACATCCAGAGGCGGTCTGTGGCACACGCTGGGTGTGTGTGCTTTCAGACTGTGCTCTGGGACGGGGAGTGAGTAATGAGAGCTGCATCATACCTGAGAGAGCGGGATGGCCTCCCTTTCCACTTGAAAATATGTGGCAAATGCATTTCGTGTCAGCTGTGAGATGCAAAATATTGTCTTTGGCTGCTAGTAGTTATTCTCTGGATGTCGTCTGTGTTCCAGACAAACCGTACATCTGGTACCTCATGCTTCTCCATTCGGCACCCACCCTTTGTTCCCGGGCTGTGCCCGCCCTCGCTGTGTTCTGATTTCTTCTGTGTCATTCTCTAGCACAGACATACAGAGACTCCCAGAACAGCGCCCCCACGCCACTTACTCCATGTCAGTAGCCCTCAGCTGTGAGACTCATAATTGTCTGTCGCCAGCATTCGTACTTCTGATATTGATCAGATTCCTTCACCCTTGTCCCGGCTGTGGCCAGCGGCAGTAGTAGAACCAGCCCTGTAGGTAAATGGGCACCAGAAATGTTAATACATCGTCAAATCCCTGTCATTGTCCTCTGTAGATGCCACCCTTGGGGGCAATGTCATTTCTTTGAATGTTTTCTTTCTGTTGGCTTTCCTTTCCCCAAGACTCCTCCAAGAGAGAGGCTTGCGCAGCTTTTTATAAATTCATTAAATTTTCAGTGTCTTTCCCCAGTGGTTGGTGCACTGCAGGTAACATAAGACAGGAGGACATTAGAATTCCTTCTGGGGAGAGAACATCCTGTGAGCAGTTTCCAAAGGTCAGGTGTGTCCAGCGTCCTTCTTTATAAATCTTTCAGTGCATGGTGAGGCGCTTCTAGAGGGGAGAGCTGAGGCTGCTGTAGTCATTCTGGGAGGATCCTAACCCCAAATCTGTCACTTGGTAGTAAATTCACAGTGATAATCTGGATGACTCATAGAAAAAGAGGGACAAGATCATTGCCTGTTTCTGCAAAATATGCTCACACTACATTCAAGTCAAAGACTAGCCTCTCTTCCAACAAATAGAGATGGTTATAGGGTAAAGAGTGCCGTTATAGCTGGATACAGACCCCCCAAAAATGCCGCTGTAGAATATAAAAGGGAGACCTCTTCATGTCTCTAAACAATTACCTGAAAGTGTTCTGTTAACTATTCTGAGGATGTCCCCAGAATCTTGCAGTTGTCATTGCTCATAAGAAATTTCCCACTGAGATTTGTATCCCACTTCAGATTTATAAAGCGATATTTTACACACACTATCTAACCTCAGAACCCCGCTGATGATGATAGTAGATGAGGAATCTTAAGAAGATGGACCCGGCCCACATAACCAGCAGATGGCAGTACCTAGTTCATTTGACACTTCAGTCTCCATTTTTTTTTTGTTCCATTCCAAGGCAAGTTCTGCCTTCCTTACTCCCACTACTCGGCCCTGGTGCATTAATGCTCAGCCCAGTCATATTTGGCTGTTGTAGACCATGCAATGCTGTTCTATGCTATAAAGCATGCACGCTATAGGGGTAATATCTTGAAACCAAGGAGAATACTGCCTTAGCAAATTCAGAACTTAAAAGGTCTGAACTGGCGGGAGATCGCATCCACAACACAAGGCCAATGTCGAGCAAAATGGCTTTACTGCATGCGCCTGGGTGTAGGCAGGCTGAGCCGAAAAGGGTTCAGCATCGAATAACAGTTGGGGTGTAGGCTATATACTCCACTTTTAGCTTCTGGCAGTTCCTGCTGTCATACTCTGCATGGCCCATTGTCCACTTTGCAGTTGGACTGGTCTGGTATCTCGTCTGGCATCTGCTGGGTGATTCATTGTCTTGTGGATAATCCAGATAGTCCTTATTCATGCTCAACAGAAGGCTAAGCAAAGGTCATGCAAGCAACACAATTTTCATAGTTTCTGCCTTTGCAAGCTTTTACTTTTACTCTTTAAAACATTACTAACCCTTTCAGAACTCTACAATGGTATATATCCCAAGCATGGCTATTCAGGATCATTTAACACTGAAGCTATTATTCACCTAATGATATTGATACCTTCAACTAGAAAGAGGAGAGAAAGAACATGTATAGTGAAACCCTTTTTTGAGATAATTAGCAAAATGTCGGGGACAGGTGGACTAGAGACTATGGAAGAACATGTTTTACTGATGGTTCTCTTTGATCATGTGTCAGGTACTGTAGTGACATAAACCTGTTTCCTGGTTGGAGAAATATCCGTACCACTTTGTCTGCTTTTTATGTAAGGAGGTGGCTGGCTTTCACTTGGAAATTTTTGTCATCTGTATCCCCATTTATCACCTCTGGCTGCACACATTGAAGTTGGGTTTTCTTAGTACATTTAAAGAGAAAAGCTAGGAAATAAATAGAATCTACGAACAGGTCCTACTCTGCTTCTTGGAAGCAGCATCAGTAGAAATGATTGTTTCTCACTCCTCTAAGGGTAAAACCAGGTCAGGTTCAGAAGGTGATTGATAGTCGAGTGCCTGTCTTTGACACCTCATCGTTTAAAAGGGTAAGTTGCAAATATACCCTCATATACGGGAGACCCCAGTACCTCTTAATTCACAAATATTGGCCGAGCGCATAAAAGTGACACACAGCCCAGAAGAAATAGGGATTGAGGGATAGAGGAAAGGGAAAAACCAACACTGCAAAGAAGGCCAGGTGTGCTGGCCAAGGAAGCGTGGGCGGGTCCTACACCTGAAAGAGGACTCAGATTCCTCATTTGCAAAACAAGGCGGTTTGAATAGAAAACGTCTTGGGTGTATTTTAACAGTGAGATTCTAAATTAAGTGTTTAGCAGTTGAATATTAAAGACATCTTTGTTAATAAGTTATTATGCACAATGGCGCAGCCATTGCTGTGCTCACTAATTTATCTAATTTTTTTCAGCACCATTTATAGCTCTCTGTGTTGGAAAATAATAACATTTCTTTCTGTCACAAATATTCTGTAGTTTAGACCTTTAATTTTTTAGGGTTTCCTTTTTTATTCCAGTAATTTGTTTACTTACTGAATATTTTATCACTGTCTCTATTGAAGCTTAATTATTTACTGGTTAACCAAATAATTTGTAATTTATTATAAATTGCTAATTTACAAATCATTCATTATCTACTAATTGTTCAATTATCTTTAAATTAGTGCTCATTAATTTGCTCAATAAACATTTGCTGAGCAGTTACTAGCTGGCCAGCACTACAGAATGGAGACAGAGCCTGGAGAAGGGAGTTGGGCTCCTTCTTCAAGGGATTCACTGCCTTTCCGGAAACTGGGTTTTCTTTAGTGCAAACACATATGCTCACAACATCTCTCTGTTAACTTCGTTCTGTTTAGCTCCATTTTTTTAAAAAGTCCAAAAATAAAAAGGATGCTATGTAGAAATTTTTATCTGCTACAATTTTTCCCCAGATTGATCAAGTGAAAAGGACCATTTGATAATCTGGGAACGCTGAAAAATCAAAATGCACAAAGTTAATTGAATCACCAAAATCAGATTTTTGTTTTATGCAGTCCCAAATCCTATACATACAGCACTTGTCAGATACAGTATTAAGTATTCAAGGGGTGAAATAAGAGAGATGGCTAGGCACACCGGGGGAACACAGTTGTGGGGAAGTTAAAGGGGGTCTCGAGGTTATCCTGTGAGTCCTTTGTGCTGATTGTCACTGGCCGCCCCTGCCAGGCTCATCACGCCCAGGCGGCTGAAACTGTGCACCGCCAAACGGTTAGGTTTGCACATAGGATAATTCCTTCGATCTGGGATTTTGGCAACTGCAACATTCTCTATAACAAGCAAAATGTTATTTTAGATGAAACCAAGTCTTTGTTATTTGATTCTGCCCAAGTTTAAAGATTTTCTTGATTTCAGCTGACTCCCTAGGGCATGATTGAGATATACTAACTGAAAGTGTAATATCATTGATTATTCTTTGCCAGAATTTGAGTAACATGCCCTGCAAAAAAAAAGTTAATGCCTCTTGGCCTGAATTATTTTCCTGGTCTGATTATCTTTCTGTAATTATGGTTAGTAATCATGGTTAATATAGTAGCCCGGCCAGTGTAGTTCAGTGGATTGAGCATCGTCCCATGGACTGAAAGGTCCCAGTTTGATTTCCGGTCAGGGCACATGCCCAGGTTGTGGGCTCGATCCCCAGTGGGGGGTGTGAAGAAGGCAGGGGATCAATGTATCTCTCTCACATTGATGTTTCTATCACTCTCTCCCTTCCTCTCTCTCTCTAAAACATCAATAAAAAATAGCTAATATAGTTAATGATAATAATAGAAGCTCATCACTTCGTATAGTGTTTCCCTGTATCTTTCCGCACATCCACACTGGACAGCATCAGACGGCAGTTTAAATGGACATTAGGCATCACAGCCTGCAAAGTAGTTCCACTTCAAGGGGAACTATTCAGCTGTTGTTGGAACCCAGCTTGGCTGATCTGATAGAAAGAAAACCCTATTCTCCTTTTGTAATGCTGAGCATTGATGTCTGTCCTTCATTGTGCTGGGAGAAGTGTCTCCAGAAACCTTAAAGGGAAACTGGGAAAGCCACACTAGGTGAAGAATATCGAGGCAACCTGATGGCTGACCCGTCTGAGTCGCCTGAGGCCTTGGGCGCTGTCGGTCCAGTGGAGCCCTCTCTGCAGCCCTGGCACACACCAGTCAGATCCCGACTCGCGAGCTGCCGCGTCTGCATGTGCAGTGTGCCCTGGAGGCTGGCTTACGTGACTTATGGGGCAGACTGCAGAGCTCATTCTGAAAGCATTCGGAAAGGGAGCCTGTTTATCCTACAGAAGAACGGTTCCTGGAGACCCTAAACCAGACCAGAATGAAATCTAATTCTTTCAGAGCCTCAATAAGGGCCAGCTTTCTGGTGTGCTCATCTTGTACACAAAGCAGAACCTCCAAATTCTCATTCGGCCAAATTATTTTTTTCAATTAATTATAACCTTTTGTTAAGAAGTGTCTTTTTCCCCCTCATGTCATTCTCAGTACAGAAAGCAACTAATTCTTGGCAGAAATCTACACCCTTGGTGCACAGTTATCTGTATTTTTTTTTCGTGGTGTTTTTTCCTGAGGTTGGTTGAAAGGTGTCCTGGCTGGTGCAGAGTAAGCATGGTGGTATCGTTGATCATATGTCTTATTTCCTGCTAGAGATACCAGTTAAACAATAAAGTACCTTAGATGGAGGCAAAAAAGAAAACACTTTTGTAAAAATAGTCTCTAACAGAAACCTTCGTGAAGGATGCATTCTCCTCTGTCCTCAAGGAGTGCCTACTTCACCTTTTCTTGTGAAGGACCAGAGCTGCCCATGTCATTTCTCAGTTGAGTGTTGCAGTTCTTTTTATCACCTCATGGGGGAGCTTTCACACAAGCTAACTGGAGTGTACTCACCTCCCAGCGTGGACTTGGACTTTCAGTGGGTATCTCCTTATCCATCCCTTTCAGTCCTGGTAGGCTTCCCTCTTTGGTATGCAAGTTTTGCTGTTTTAATCGACATGACGGAGGCAGCCAGCTGCAATCTCTTGGAAAATTCTATCAAGTTGTATTTGGATGTAAATGAATCAGTTTCAGTGTTAGGTGTCCCAGTGTATGTAAGGGCAATGGTCAGTTTGGTCAGTATCCCCACTAGGTCAAGAAAGCAATGCCATTTACTTTTAATTAGAACGTCTCTGTGGATAGGGTTGTTCAAACCTACCATTTCATACTGCCACCAGTCTATGATTCATGCCCTCATCTGTTAGCAGCCTCAGGAGGTGTTCCCCAGCCCCCCTGCCCCTTCAACAAATCTGTGTCAGTGTGAGTACATGTTTATCCTCATTCTTAATGTCAGGATGTAAGTCCTACCCGGGCTCCTTTTGCAAAAGTAAGAGGAAAGATAATAACTGTACTTAACCTTCATTGCAGTTGAAATTGGGTATAAAGAAAGACTTTTATTTTTTTCCCAACAAAGGATTAAAAGTTATTTCCCTTTGCTCTTTTTTTTTTTAAGAAAAAATTCAGATATGGTCCATTGTCACTAAAATGTGATTTTTGGCAGGTGATTATTTGCTTGAATTCAGCCTCCCCATTATCCTCAGAGGTAATTTCCCTGGGGAAAAAGTCGAGACAAAGAGAAGATACAGAATAACCTTTATGATTCTTGGAAATATAATGCCCTTTCATGAGAAGTACAATCTTTTAAAATAAAATGGTTCCTCTGTTTTAACTAATACAGTGGGAGGATTCTGCGGCACATAAATATTTGAAAACCCTTTATGTAAGCATGCTTTACCCAAACACCTGGTAAATGTTGAGCAGTTTATTAATGACTTGCAAAACCTCCAAGTTGGGAAATACAGCTATGCCGTTACGATCAGTCATTTGGCAGATAGTCAAGCCCGACAGCAACTGTTTAATACCTTTTTACCCATAAAGACTCTGAATCACTGAAAACATCTAAGATTTCGGCAGATTTCCCTCCCACCCCTGACCCTGCACCAAATTACTCAATTATCTTCCATAAAGAATTCTATTATTCTTTCAAATTTGAAGTAATAGAAAATGACTATGCCATGTTATAAAATGTGTATTCCACCGTTTCTACATGTCTCAGGCCCTCTCAGAAGCTCTAGTTCAGCCTTTGCTTTCTTCCTGTATTTATTTAACACCTATTATGTGCAGGAAACTGAGCTGCCCTGTAGGAGCTTGGGTCTTAAAATATAAACAGGGAGCAATGAAGCACAGAAGTAAGTTAAGTAGAATCTCAAGGCAACAGACAGTTAATTTATTAAGAAGTGGTTCAGAAAGGGAATTCTACAGGAGTCAGAGGTGAAGCCATTGTGAGATGGAATGACTCAGGCTGATGCAAGGTACCAGAATTTAAACTAGGCTACAAGAATATGCAGAGTAGGAGAGGCAGCAGGAGGGCACAGGTGTTCTGGAAGGGAAGGGCAACAGAGGGTTGAATATCCCAAGTGTTTTAGAAACTGTGCGCAAAACTGTATAATTAGAAACAAGGTGTTTTTATTAGGGAAGCACCTTGAAATAAAAACTCCCATTGCATTGATCACCTCTGGTTACTACAGGTACGTAATACCACACATGCACATCCTCCAGAGGAGAGACTTGAAACTATCAACATTTAGCTCAAAAGTTCACAGCCTGACTCAGGCCAGGTGTGGTCAGTGGTCCTTCTGGACCTGCCTGGACTTGTTCACTTCTCTGTGAGGACAACTCGGCCAGGATGGCAGGAACAACTGGCACCTCTGTTCTGTGGCCACGTCTCTCACCCGCCAGCAACCTGGCCCAGAAATTCTTCGCATCGCGATGGTGGAGGTACAAGAGAAGAGAATGTCAGTCTTGCACACGCTATTCCATCCTCTGCTTGTGTTGACTCGCTCACCTTCCATTTACCAAAGCAAGTCTCATGGCTTGGTCCGCAGCACCACCCAACAATGAGTGTGTTCTACGTGTGCACGGGGAACATTCCAGTTATCTACGGCTACTTGACGAAATACTCCATCACTTCGTTGCTTAAAATACTGACCATTTATTACCCCTCACAGAGTCTGTGGGTCAGGAAGTCAGAAGGGGCTTGGCCAAGCTATTCTTTTGATTCTCGTGACATTCGTGGTACTCAGCTGGTAGGTGGACTGGTCTGGACGGTCTGAGACAGCTTCACTCACACGTCCAGTGTCTTGGCCACAAGTCTGGGCTCAGCTGGCCTATCAAAAAGAGTGGCTGTCCTCCATTTCAGCTTGGTGATGGCTTAAGGTTACCCAAATCCTTACCTGATGGAGGCTCCTTCCAGAGCCAGCTTCCCAAAAGATCTAGCAGACACTGCATGACCTTTGCTGACCTAGCCTTGCCGTTCATGCAGTGAGCTCTGAGGCACCCAATAGGTCAGAGTACACACCAGCCACCTCAGATTCCTGGAGAAAGGACACAGACCCACTCCGAACGAAAGGGTATAACTACATTTGGAGACATGTTTAGAAAACACCATGGTCATTCTACAAGGAACAAATTACATTTTTCTTATGTGTGAATTATACTCAACCCCTTAATAAGACCACCCACCTAACGACCCATCCCATTGTAATATTAGGCTCAGGCACAACAAGATCCAGGATCTTATCTAAACCAAGTACAGATGAAACTTCTACCTCGGGTGCTATTCCTTGGGTGTGGTTCTTTTTTTATCTGATCTGAAGATTAGTCAACAAAAGAGAATAGTTATGTGACCTCCAACCAAAATGATGGAACAGGCATGGGTTAATCTTGATTGATGCAAGTCCATATTTGTTCTGAAACATAGCCAAGGTCACATTACCAGTTTTATGATCAGGGCCCATATTGTACCCTGGGAATGAGTCTTCATGTTTCTTGGCTTCATCCTGTAGGTTAAGGTTACCTGTTTTCTATAAATGCCCAGTTAGTAACTATTTAGTCTTTGCTTGCAACATATAGTCTGTTGAATTTTGTTCTTTTTTTAAACAATCTTTTCAGAATATAAAGACATTCTTAGCTCACTGAACATGTAAAATTATGTCACCACCTAAATGTGGGCCATAGTAACTTCTGTTACTACACTTTGGGTTATTTTTTCTTTCCCACTTAAATAGCCTGTGTTTACAGCTGAGTAGTGGTCTCAGGCCTAGCTGGCAGTATATTCTGCCAATACGATTCTCTTAAAAACTTGGTGGGTTTTCTAGAAACCTTACTGGACAAAATCCACATGCAGTAAAGTCTTTGAAACATGGCGTTCTCTAGCATGAGTCCCCTGTGAGACTGCTATGGCACAGTGCCCTTACGATTTTTTAGAAGCTCTATTAGTTAACAAAAAAATGCACACTTTTAAGATCCTTCTGATGCTTGCTTTTTGTTTTGTTTTACGAAAATGATCTGTGATACAGCACCTCAAATCTTTGGAGGCATTAAAAAGTGGCTTTATAGTTCATGCCCTGAGCTCATATTGACCTTAGAACACACCCTCCTCACAAGATCCTAGATTTGATCTTTGCCTTTATACCCTTTCTTACTTTGATAATGTTCTGCTGAGAGACATAGGAGTTGAGAAATCGTTTTATTTTTGAACTAAGCACGTCTGACTCTTAATTTTCCCTAAAATCTGCTTGATACAGTCTATTTCCATTTTTAGCTCATCCCGCTTTATCTGTGACTTTTAAAATACAGTTAAAAGAAACCAATTGAAACTTTTGATGTTGTGTGGGAAGTTTTCTTAGCCAGGTTCTTCAATTTATTAGTACATTTTAGGTTTTACAAAATACTACAGGCATTGCATTTTCTAAAATTTCTAAGACTATATAGGAAGGTTCTTTTTTCCTTCAACTTCCAGTAATATTTTCTTCGCTTTCTGCTAACAATACCTCGCTTGCCTCACTGAGAGCTTCCTCAATGTCTTTCTATCTTCTGCCCACCACCTATTTTCAAAGTCAATGAAAATAGTTTTTTGTTATATTAGCTCCTTACTTCAGGTAAAAAGTTTTAATGTAGTTATCTATTGCTGCATAACAAAGAACCCCCCAAATTTTGTGGCCTTAAAAAAAGCCATTTTTTATATATCAGAGATTTTATGTTTTAGGAATTTTGGCAAGGTTCTGCTGGGTGATTTTTCTGTACTTTGTAATGTCAATTGAGGTCATTCACCTGGTAGATAGACTGGTCTTGATGGTTCGAGATGGCATCACTTACATGTATGGCTCAGGTTATTTGACTCAAGCGGAACCATTCACCTACCTTTGGCCTCTCCAATATGGCTGTTTTAAGGTTGTTGAACTTCTTACATGACGGCTATCTTTGTCCATAGAATAGCAAGCATCCCAAGTGCCAGGAATATGACGAATGGCTTTTACTGACAACAAAGTCTACTGATCAAAACAGATACAACTCACCCAGATCCAAGGGGAGGGAACATAATCCCTATGTCTCAATGTAAAGAGTGTTAAAATATTCAAGTTAAGCCCTGGCCAGTTTGGCTTAGCGGTTGAGCATTGGCCTGAGGACCAGAGTCCCGGGTTCAGTTCCCGCTAGGGGCACGTACCACACGCACACAAAAAACATATTCAAGTTAATATTTTGAAATTACCACATGGACCATTAATGCAAGTAATCCGTATGAGACATTTTTCATGGCCCTTGTGGAAGTATTTGGACTTGACCTTGGACTGTTCGTGCTTTTCTGTATTCAGTCAGACTTAGCACTACTGTCTCTCTTTTAACCTTCATTTCCCATCCTAACTTTCATTCATTTCCAATATTTTTATCACATACCCCAGTGTAAAACACTTTTGAATATGTATACCCAGTGTGTTCCCAATATGTGTAAATATGCTTGTGTATATAATTCATGAATAAATAGTCTAATGATTGCACTCATTATAAAATATGAAATAAAAATGGATGTGATAAAAAAACAAATTATTTTTTAAAAATAAATAAATAACGTATTTAGATATCTTGCTAATCAAGACAAAAAGAAATATTTAACATGACATTCATAGTTAACAATAGTGAATATAAATATGTATTTAAATTAGTCTTTTTCGATCATTGTTCATTTAGAAGCCATTCTCTGGTCAAAATAGTATGTTAGTGTGGCTTTTACCTCATGGTGCAGGTAATTAAATGTTTTTTATTGGAGTAAAAAGTACCAGTTTCATAATTATATTGGTTTTCAAGAACTGTTTTAACTTTCTTGTCTATTTTATGTAAGTCGTTTTAGTTAAAACTTAATGTTGTAAGCATAAAAAAGCTGTGGTACATATACACAATGGAACATTATGCAGCTGTAAGAAAGAAAGATCTTGTGTCCTTTGAAACAACATGGAGGGACCTGGAGAGTATTATGCTAAGCAAAATAAGCCAATCAGAGAAAGACAAATACCACATGATTTCACTTATTTGTGGTTTATAATGAACCAAAAAAAAGCTGATGAACAAAATAGACCCAGAAAGAAGTACGGTTCAGACTGACAAACCTCAGAGGAGGGGGAGGAGGGGAGGGATGAGATAAACCAAAGAACTTATATGCATGTATGCATAACCAATGGACATAGACAACAATGCTGGGGGGGTGGGGCAGGATGGGGAGGAGGGTGTCTAGGAGGAAAAAGGAGAAACATCTGTAACAAAAGTTAATTAATAAGCTACAAAGGTATTTAACCGGGCACTTTATAAATAGAGTATTTCCCAGGACACTCATCAGAAACTACCGAGGGTGGACAACACTGCTATCATCAGGCCTGTCGGAGTCTCACTTTTCTCTTGGGAAAACTTTCAATAGATGGATCTTATTTTTTTAGTTTAAGAAAATCAATGTGGACACATAGTCTAAGATTTTCTTACCACACCTTCATGAGTCATCAGGCACTCCTGTGTGGGTGCAAACTCACCATCATGAAAGCAGTCGACGTAGTGGACAGTCAGTAAGCATTTGTTGCATTAGTAATTTTTTTAAAGTCTGACACAAAAAAGTAGGCACTTGCTATTTGTTTAATGAAGAATGAAATTGCTGTATGTGCAACAAAAAGAAAATTGCAGAAATCTCCATCATTTCTCAACAACTCATCTCCTCAGTGATCTAGTCAAAACATTGTGGGGAAATTAGAGCATATTTTCCTATGAAATGCACTCTCACTGCAGGCTGATTTGGAAAATTAACCTTCTTTATCAGTGAAGATTAACAATTTTCGTCTCCCCTTCACACCCTTTCCATTTTTAATTTCACCTTGATGTCTTGGGTTTTACATTTCATGACAGCCTCTTAAGTCTTTTAATTTTCTTTAACAATTAGCTGAGCTGAGTTTGCAGTATTACTATCTTTCTGTTCTTGTTAATGGGAGAATTAAGGCATATGGTGTTGAGAATTTTTGCTTAAGGACACATAGCCAATAATGGAGATTTTGAAACCAAAAGCAGTTAGCATACCAAATTAAAAATGATATTTTATGAAACAGAGTTGCTACAAAACAACCTGTTAGAAAAAACAAAGAAGCAGACCACTTGGATTCTTCCAGACTCCTTTTTGGGGACGGTGTAAGATGGCCACTTATCTACATTCACCCAAAGCAATCTGTTGGTTGGTGTTAGAGCAGAAAATTGCCGACCCAGGTTTGTCTGCAAAGCGGAGCACTTCTAAGTGATGTTGGGTTGTAACTGGATAAGGAGAGTGGGATTCTGGGGAATTTAGAGTCACAGCAGCACAGAGTTGAGAAGAGAGTCACAGGAAGAACTGTTTGGTGGATCTGAGGGTCCAAGTAAGGATGGAGGCCATGGCTTCGCTTACAGGGCCCAGAGTCCACAGACAGCTGCAACTTCTCTCCAGTAATGCGAAGGTTGAGAAGGCAGATGGTTGGTGTGATCTTTGACAGTGAACTAGTCTTTTGCATCATCAGTACAAGGTACACTGAATTTGAGGATTTGTCAAGGGGCTCTGTTACGCAATTAAGTATAGGATTGGAGTGAGAAAGGGAGCACATGTGGGAATTTAAGGTACAGCCACTTGAGTGTGGATAAGGTTGAATCAGCTGGAGGGTGAGGACAACTAGGCAGATGTGGTGAAGTTTAAACTCGAAGAGCTCAAATAATTCACAGTGATTACAAAGTCCAGAGTGTGGCTATGTGGGTGGGTGATTGGCATAGTGTAATAGTAGGATCATAGGTTCATTTCTTTAGTAGAGAATAGAATTTGCAGTAAAAATGAGTCTGGGATCCAGGTGCCATATTCCTCAAGGGAAATGGTGAATGAGAAGAAGGCAAGGAGGTGGAAAGATGCAGTTGGAGGATGACATGGACATCAAAGTAAAGGGCTTCTTTTATGAGAAGAGAGTGACAATCAAAATAGCAATAGAAAACTATTTCCAATAGTCACTCTGAACCGAATTTACTGTCTCTCCCTCCAGTGACGTTAGTCAAGGAGGCAAGGAGAGTGGCCTTCCTGGTTAGTTATTTTTAAAAGAATAAACATTTTTTAATAAATTTGAAATCTGTATTCATGCATTGTTCTTCTTAGTTTAATGAATGCAAAATGTCTTTCCCTCTGAGTTTATTATTTTGTAATTTATTTTCTTTTAAGAGTACATAGTGTTTATGTTAATCTAATTGTCTCCTAAGAAATATGGAACCCAGCTCATTTCAGGGAAGGCCTTGTGTCTTTTTCCTCTTGAAGACTCTTTTTTGGTCAGAGGGAAATACTTAAATCTGCTTGAGTCCAGCTTATGTAATCTAGTTAAACCAACATTCTCCCGCCTCTTGAAGTTGTTGAACTTGTTGTATTTATCCATGGAAAATATTTTTTATGACTGATAGAATGCCAAAAGAAAATCAGCAAGATTGTCCTTGCTGTCTATTTACACATGTGATTTCCATCGATGGTTAATATTTGTTAACAGGAAATATTTTATTTATCTAGGCTTTCCTTATAGTCTATGTCTATAATGGCTAAGAACAAACATAATAAAACCTGTGAAGTCATTAGTGGCAAGGACTGGAAAGACATTCAAACGTGTTTTTTGTTTGTGTTTTTTTTTCAGATTTTCAAGTTCCAAGACAAAGTGATTTCTCTTTCTTTCTTCCTTCCACTCTCTGTCCCTCCCATCCTTTCTTCCTTTCTTTTTTGATTCCAGTAGAATCCCTTGTCCCTTCTCACCGCTGATTGTCTTCAGAGTGAATCACTATTCTGACTTCTACCCCCATAGCTTAGATTTATTCATTTTTTTGAACATTATTTTGTGCTTGGCTTTTTCCACTCAAGGTTTTCTCTATGAGATTCATCCACATTGTCAAGTATAACTGTGGTCTGTGATTTTTCATCGTTGAATAATATTTCATTGGGTGACTATATTTTAAATTTTAATATTCCGTTGC
Source organism: Molossus molossus (assembly GCF_014108415.1). NCBI lineage: Eukaryota > Metazoa > Chordata > Mammalia > Chiroptera > Molossidae > Molossus > Molossus molossus. Next base: position 59,075,581 of record NW_023425351.1, on the reverse strand, counting down.
TGCGGAACTTAGGATGACTTCCAGTTTGGGGCTAATTTGAATAAAGCTGCCAAGCACGTTCTTGTACATGACTTACAGTGGAAAGAAACACTCATTTCTATTCCCAGGAATGGAATTGCTGGGCCCTATATATGTTTAGCTTAATAGATTCTTCAAAGTTTTCAAAAGTGATTGTTCCAGTTTATACTTTGACCAGCAGTTCTTGATAGTTCAAGTTCTTCCACATCCTTGTCAACACTTGGTATTGTCAATGTTTTTAATTTTAGCCACTGTAGGAGAGTTGTAAGAACAGTTCATTCTTAAACTAAAATAAGACAATTTTAAGATGAAAGAAAATATAGGTTCAGGCAGAAGACCATTAACCTTACAGAACTTACTGGAGTGCCACCAGTAGAAAATAGTCATTTGTTGAGCTAATGTTTCTCTAAATACAACCACCTTATCACCTGCCTCAGTTTCATCCATGGTGCTTGGTAAGGATACATCATCGCACCCTCACTCCAAATCCACCAAATTGGAACTCCTGTTTCTGAATTCTACATACACACCAAACTCCCTTCGTAATTCTTATGAACATTAAAGTTTGTGCATCACTATGTACATATTCGAATGACGGAACCTTCAAATGGCATCTAAGAACCATCTGGTTGTATCTCTTTTCACTGTATTTCCAGGCTAACAATTGAGGTACTCTGAAATCAGGAAGGCCTCAAAATACCTCAGCCGTGCTCAGTACCATTTGGAATTCTAGGAGGAAAAGAGAAAATGAGGCCAAGAAAATATTTGAATTTTCTTTGAGAAGCCAAAGATTTTCCAAAATTAGTGCAGATACCAAACTGCAGATCCAAGAATGTGAGAGAACACCAAGTAGGACAAATACCAAAAATCAACCAGCCAAACAAACAAAACACATCACACCAAGCGTATCATGTTGCTGAAGACCAAATGCAGTATACTGTCTGTGTTCCAAAGGCATGGCAACATTTTTCATCAATCACCCCCTGCCCTTCAGAATTCAAGTTACAGGTTCTTCGGGTAAGACAATGGCACCGATGTTCAGCTCCCTCAGCTGAGTTTCCCTCCCTTGATTTCCTTCTCGGGGTGCATGATATATTGCATGATATCGTGAGGAGCCTGTCAAGGGCCAGCCTTTAAAGCTGACCTGTTGCTGTCAGTATCCTCACGGCAACCTTATTATATAACTAGTGCTATTGTTACACTTTCCTTTTCTTCACACATGTAGAACCTGAGGATAAAAGAACTTAAAATAGTGTTCAAATTTATTAAGCAAGTGAGTGAAACAGCTAGAATTTAACCCAGGCAGTCTGGCTTCAGAACTCCTACTCTTTTGATCCCGTTTTTACTGAGGTATAATTGGGAAATAAAAATTATATATATTTAAGTTGTATGACAAGGTTTTGATATATATAGAGAGAGAGATATAGATATAGATGTAGATATAGACACCCTACTCTTAACCATTCTGCTATATTGTCTCAATTTACACACCCGTGCACACGCGCACACACACATAGGTTATATTACATTTAACATTTATCAAAGTATAGAAGACCTTATTCCTCATCTCCACCGAGAATTCTAGCCCAATTTGCTCAATAGTTTAGGGCACATTTTATCTCTCTACCTTTGTTTTCATTAGCCCAGTTGCAACAGCAACCTGGCTGAAATGGACAAATGTTGAATTCTCAGAGCTGGGTTAAAGGAGTTGGCAGGCTGGCCAGGGGGTGCGGCGCAGATGCCAGCCTCAGTGTGTGTGTGTGAAGAGATGCAATAAACCAAGAGAGAAACTTTGTACCCAATTCCCTGTGCGGGGTGTGTGGGTGGACTCTTGACTAGATTCTGATCAACTTTAGAAATTACCCACCAGCAACTTCTTTGAACCCATTTCACTATGTATTCTGGCAGGCTTCTGTTTTTCAAGTGGCTTGTAGCAACTAGTTACCAGTGTCAGATTGTTTTGTTTTTAATGAAGAAATAGGGTAAAAGATCAACCAGACTATGCCTTACCAAAGATTGGGGTTATCAAAGGTCACGTGGTGAAATGAGAAGATACTTAAAAGTTTCTGGATAACTCTGCAGATTGTCCTGGTAAATGTCAACATCTGTTCCTTTATGTCCTTGCTTTATCAACCCTACGCCCATACCGCCCCCTTCCCAACACGCGCTCAGAAGAATATTTACTACTCCCTCGCCTTCGCTCCTTCCTAGAAGGAAAACAGCAGGATTCTAAGGGGGGTTACATTCCGTAGATGAAAGGTTGGGGTTTTACACACAGTAATCACCTTAGGCCTTTGACCCGTCTGGCTTTTCTGGCTGTGACAGGTCCCTTATACACCCCATCCCTGGACACTGTCAGTATCATGGATACCATACATGACTTCCTCTCTATCTAGAAAACCTCCAAATCAACTTTAATCTCCTTGAGAGTTCAGCCTCATTTCTCCGTTGGCCTCTCCTCTACGTCTTACATATTTCTCTGCGATATTTCCATCTGGGAGGACTTGCCTTTGATTAAGGGCTCTGCTATTAAGTGTTCTTTTTCAGTTTCACCACTTTATCAAAAGATTAGAGCCACCTCGGGTGACCCAATATCTCTGGCATATTAAATCTGGGTGTCATGTGCATGTACTTTTTTTTGATAGATGACCTAATAAGCCTTTTCCTTCTCTAATTTCAATGATTTTGAAATACTGAATTATTTCTTTTTGTGGGCATATGATTTCTTTTTTCTCTTGGAGCTTTCCTGTTTTTAATAATCATATGCAGTGCGTTGTTTAGACTCTAATCTTGGAAACGTGACTTTTTCTTACGGAAAGACGAGGAAATGGAGCTTCATAAATCAGAATATTGAGCTTAAAATATAATTTGTAGGGAACAAATGAACGAAATGTAAATCACGCTCAAGAAAGACTTACTTTCATCTTAAAAGTTGGATTGAAAAAAATCACATGGATACATTTGTAAGTAATGGAAAGGCATTCTGAAAATAAAATCTCAAGGTTAAATGTAGAAGCACATTTAGTAGATATTTGAGCAAACCCAATATCATTAGATGTTTTATGCTTGTGTGTGTGTGTGTGTGTGTGTGTGTGTGCGCGCGCGCACCCACACGATCCCAGCAATGAATCTCATGACTTACCTCATTTAAAAGGCGAATCACTGAACAAAATAGACCCAGAGACATAGTGGTAGGGTACAGACTGACAAATCCCAGAAGAGGGGGAGGGTGGGGAGGAAAGAGATAAACCAAAAACCTTATATGCATGTATGCATAACCAATGGACATAGACAACAATGCTGGGGGGAGGAGGGGGATCAGGAGGAGGGTGTCAATAGGGGGAAAAGGAGAAACACCTGTAACAAAAAGAAATTAATAAACAATATATTGCAATCGCTCGAATATATTAGTTACCTATTTCTGTATAACAAATTATCCCAAAACTTATTGTTTAAAACAACAAGAAATATTTATTCTCTAAAAAAAAAGGAAATAAAAGGTGAATCATCATAGGGTCTGACTTCTATGCCCTCATTAGTTTTTAATGTTTTTGTATATCAAATAAAGCCCAAAGCTGTAATAATCCAATACAGAAAGTATATAGGACCTAAAGCAAAAATAAAGCTGGAAGACTATTGCCTTATTATCAAAGAAAGTCTGAAAGAAATATTATGAATTCAAATTTTTATCTGCATCCACTTTTCATATCTCTCTGTGATTGAGGGGTAACTCTAGGAATATTCACTACAAATACTTACATTCTTTCTGGTAGAAGCAAGATACAAAAATGGTCTGGATGTCTTAGACGGGGGTGATGTTGCCCTGGGAGATGCAACCCAAATCAATGGAAATTTCATGTTCAAATGGAGATTTATGATTTTAAACCTAACAATTCTATAAAGTCATTTCTAAGGATGGTATCATCTAATTCTTCAGTTTAGGCACAGTTTGAAGCTATTACTCACTGCAATCGTGAAGTTGTAACATTTGACATCTTTATGTAGAGGACTTAATTTAACCAATATAGTTTTCATTGAATTCAAGCTGTTGATGTTATGATAGCAATACGTTTATCAGTTATGAGATGTTTTTCCATCTCAGTTCTGTTTTTAGTGGCTGATCAGTATTCATTGGAATCAGCCCTTCCTTTGACAGAGGCTGTCTCCTGGCTTCTGAGGGTGTGTGTTCTCACAGTCACTACTTGGTGGAGTGTGTGTTGGTTTACAGATTTTTGTAGCTGAGGGCATGTCTGCCGCTATGCTCCATTACTCTGCGTAGAAAGGAAAACATTTCATTTGTAAAGGCAAAGCTCACTTCAGTTGTCGAAAAGATACAGCTCTTAGCAGGGGCAAAGGACAATGTCCTGTATTTCCCTAGTGTTGTTTGTGACGTGACCCATTTGCATTGCTAGGTGTCTTCAGATTCAAGGAAACCCATTATACAAAACCCAAGTTTATAAAATGAAGGATCAGTGAGTCTCTCATTTTGTTTTTGTTATTCTCTTGTCAAATTTACAGATTTTTATAAGAAATTTGCTCAAATTAATGTTTAGTATGGTTTAGTGATTAAAAGTACAAGTTTTGAAGTCCAGTGATCCTGGATTTGACCCAAGGCATCAACTCATCTAGCTGGGATGTCTTTGTCAGGATCCTCAACCTCTCTAGGCTTTTGTTGTCTCTTTTGAAAAACAAATAGAAGTAGTTTGTGCCTACCTCAGAAAATGAAATGGGTTAATTCATATCAGGCATTTTTTCTAGTGCATGGCATAGAGCTAGCCCTCAGCAAGATAGATTATATATAGATGTGCGTGTGTATATGAAAATATATGTGTGTGCATATATATGTATTTATGATTTACATAGTGCTCAGATACAAAGAAGACTGTGATTACATAGTGTTTTATGGAAATGAGGCACACTTATAAAATCAATAGGTAATATGCACACAGAATTTTTAGCAGCAGAATTATCTTACTAATTATGTATTGCAGAGGTCACTATAAAAATTCATTTTCATTCCCTTCACACACATCTATGAAGGTAGGTGACCCAGAAGCATGCTGGATGGTACAGGGAAGCCACTTGGGCTGTTTTAAAATCACTACATGCAACCTTTAAGGTTTCTGCCAGAGAATCAGGCTCCCCTTTGTCCAGTGCAACCCTGTCAGAGTTTGGGTTCCCCAGAAAGCGGAGGAGATCTGTGAACTGGACATATATTGGATGGTGTCCTCAGGTTCAGCTCCTGTGGATAAAATGAATGAAATGACTGAGCAGAAAGAAAAGTAGGGATGTGGTTCTGGAGCTGGAATTGACCTTTGGAGTTGTCCCAAGCTGGGGTCAGTGTACCCAGGGAGCTGGATTCTTGTGCCTTCTCCTCCCCACCTCATCCACCAGTCATTGGATGCAGACTGTTCCCAGGAAGACGGGCATGCCCTTGGACATGGTGGCTCTTTTCAACCCAGGTGAAAAGAAGGGTCAACAGCTAAGAGCAGTCAGCAGACAAAACTCACTTGCAGCATGTGGAAAAGTCATTAGTCCTTAAGGAAGGTCTACACGGCACAACACAGTCTGTACCAGTTGGTAGAACTGATTATTCTTGAAAATTTGTGTGGTCAACGTTATCTGATTTAAAGTTTTCTCTGGTCTTTCTTCCTCTATTTCTTTCCTTCTCTCCCACCCTTCCATCGGCCATTTATTGATGGTCTAGCGTGTGGCAGGCATTTGCCTCCAAGACCGTGAATGAACTTGTCTTTGTCAGGTCCTTTGTTCTCATCTCAAGCCACCAGCCTCCAGCTTTGCCACAAGCCCAGCTCTCTGTTCCTCTCGCCTGCACTGAATGTACTGTTCTCCACAGAGCATTTGCATATATTTTTTTTCTTCTGCCTCAAAACTTCACCTGTCTTTATCGTCCTACAGATCTTAGTCTAAAGGTTCCTTCAAATCTGCTCTCTCCGTACCGCAATCTAACTTGGGTTTCCCCTGTTTTTCTCAGGAAAAGCATTTTGTTCTTTTCCTTTCCTGAAATTACTTATTGGGGTATTTTTGTAATGTGTGCTTCCCTCACCGAACTGCACCTCTGAGCACAAGGACCATATGGAATGTATTCACTGCTGACCCCCCGCACCTAGCCCAAGAGCTGGCATTAGGAGAGCACAGATTGTTACGTGAATGCAAAGCTAAAGTGTGCATAGCCTTTCTGAACAGACAGCATGGCCCTGGCTGCAGTGGCTCAGTGGCTAGAGTCTCAGCTCATGTACCAAAGGGTCATAGGTTTGATTCCCCATCAAGAACACGTGCCTGGGTTGCAGGTTCGATCCCCAGCCCTGGTTGGGGCACATGCGGGAGGCAACCAATCAATGCGTCTCTCTCAACAACATTTCTCTCTCTTCTCCCCTCTGCCTCCCATCCACTGTCTCTAAAAATCAGTGGAAAAATATGCTTGGGTGAGGATTAAAAAATCAATAGAAATGTAAAAACTAAACAGGCAGCATAAATTTGAATCAGATGTCTTATTCTAGTCTTTGTTCTGCCAGTCACTAGCCATGTGACTTTGGGCAAGTCTCTTCACTTTTCTGGGCCTATTTTTTTTCCTTTTAAAAAGGGGATGATGTCATTTCTTCTCTCTTTCTCACAGGGCCATATGTTCATTTAGTGAAATTTTAATGAACATCTACCAACTGTTGATCACCGGAGTTATTCAGTTAAATGAAACCCACGTTGTCTTCATAAAGAGCCCAAAGTTTGGAAGGGAAGACAGGCATGTGAACAAATTCATGATTATGTTATAATATAGTGAGTATATAGAAGCCCAAATAAGGCACACATCTTTGTAACCCTTGTGTTCCGTTTGAAAGAACTGTGTTGAGTCAAGTAGTATGTACTAGACACTTTCAAATGTACTACCTCATTTAACTTTCACATCAAAAAGTGACTGAAATCATTACTCCCACCTTACAGATGAGGTTGCTGTGACTCAGTGGCCTTAAGTAAGCTACTCAAGCCCATAGCCCTAGTGTGCAGAAACACCAAGCCTCAAACCCGAGCAGTCTACTCCAAGTTCAGGTTGCTTTCCAAAATAAACACACAATTCAAGCATAATGTATTTATTGCATTGTTGCTAGAAGAATGAATGAGCTAATAGTGAACTGAAGTATTTTATAGCCAAATTTAAGTCAGAAGAGAATGTCATACCAAAAAATCTCACTTTTTCTTCATCTTCCTCTTTTTTCCCCAAATTTCACTAGGTCCATTTTATTATTCATGATCAAGTATAGAACAAGTTAATTATTGATTATAGCATTTTTTTATATGTTTTTATTGATTTTTAGAGTGAGATGAAGGGAGAGGGAGAGACAGAAACATCAATAAGAGAGCGACATCAATAGGCTACCTACCTCCTGCACGCCCCCAATGGGGATTGAGCCCGCAACCCGGACATGTGCCCTGACCAAGAATCAAACTGGCAACTGCTTGGTCCATGGGTCAACGCTCAACCACTGAGCCACGCTGGCTGGGGAATTATAGCGTGTTTTTACTTGTACCCACAGTGAACAGAGTTTTACAACGATTTACAACTTTATGAGATTGGAGAACCCTTATGTGTGGTGGCATTTTGGTCCCAGGACACTGTCCCTAGTATGTGGTTGTTGGAGAAAACCCAAGTGAGCATTGCTTTGCTTTCTTTCCAAACATTGTTGAAATGTCTTGTTGCAACTTAGAGTTCTTTAGAGAAAGCTCAATTTGAGATTACTTTAAATATCTGAGATACACATCCTGTAATAATGGAATTATAAAAAGGGGACATGAAGGACAGCTAAGTGACCCTAGCTCTCAAACAGAGGTTGAGAATAACAGTGAGTGGAGTGCACTACACAGGCATCAATGTATATAAATATAAATGGGCTGTACCATATAATAAGGATGTGCCATAGATTTCACCTGTGATAACAAAGGGGTCACATTGCACCTCATAGAGTCACCTGGGCAAGCCCTCCATCCTAGGACTTACGTTATCATCCTTCATTGCTAACTTCTATTAAAAGCTTATTTATGATGTACAAGGTACTGTGCTAAGTGATTTCCATGTACCATCTCATTTAACCTTCACAAACACTCCTGTGACAGAGGTCCTGTTATCACACCCATTGGTAAGAGGGGTAAATGAAGAATTAAATTAGGTCAAGTAACTGGCTTAGGGTAGCATGACATATAATGAGCGGAGATATGATTTGCACCGAAGCATCCGACTCCATGGGCAGTCCCTTCATCCTCTTAAAGCCATTGTTCCCCTTCCCCGTGTGGGCAATCTTCAGGAGTGGTCCAGCTCATCTCAGCGTGAGACCCTTCCCCTCTCCTCTCATCTGTTCCTCCCACCTTCCCCCTGCTCCAGCATTATAATGAAGCTGTCATCCATCCATGTCCCACATTCTAAAGTCATTAGCACCATCGCTAGCCTGGACTACTAGACAGCTGTTGCAAACCTACAGGCCTTTCTGCAAAGTCAAGGTATTGGCTGTATGGACATGGGAAAGTCAGTAAATTCAAATGTACATGAAAATGCAACAAGGGACGGTTACCCTTAGGGTCTGCCACTTTCTCTAACTTGGCTTTCTCTTGACCCCAGAGTTCATTTTGACACTGTCAAATATTATTTTCACTAGCTTCATAAGCAGCATCTTGGATGTTGGCAATAGATAAATGAAAAGATACACCCTTGCTTTAAGGACCTTTAATTTGAGTAGGGAAATAGACACTTTTACTGTAACATGTACCACCTTATACTTTAGCTGTAGGTTCCCAGTGGAGTCAGGGATGACCTGCTGAGGAAGTAAGACCTGAGCCAACCTTGAAGCCCACGAGACAAGGAGAGAGGAAAGACATGAGAAGGCAGAGCGCGAGGGAGGCCCAGGTAAAGGAGCCACTGAAGAGAACCTGTTCGTGCTGCCTTCTTATCCCAACATAACTTTTTGTGATGTGACCTATTGACATCAAATTGTGGACTTCAAGTTCAATGAGCTTATTTGCAGTCTGTTTTGGAGGACAGAAGAGGAAATTATGTAAATGTGCATTTTTATTGTCTCTTCAGCGTTGAAGCAATGCCAAACTGTCAGACAATGTTTCTGGTCTTGGTTCCCTCAAATTGTTGTTACTTATCAAACAGTTACCTATCGTTATTCTTTTATTCATGATGCCCCTTAAATCTCACTTGAAGTGCTATGGTTATGGGCTTTGAGACATTTCAAGATCAAATCATGGGGCTTTTTACTTGCAGAACTGAGTTGGAATTCCTATTCCGTTATATGTCTGCTTAGGGACCTCATCTTCGTGAAGGTCAGTTTCCTCATCTTTAAGATGGAGATAAGAATGCTTCCCGGGCTGATTTGTACACTAAATGGGACAGTGGATTAAGTCGGATGAGAAAGGGCTGATACATGGTAGGTGCTTTGCCTAGGAGTACGTTTTGTGTCGGTTTGCCTCCTCACCCACCTGAGTCCCATGACCCTCCAACACTAAGGATTAGTTTGTCTCTTGGATTAGCGTTTGAGAGTTAGTTGGTTGAAAGCAAACATCTTCGTCAGTGGTTCTCAACTAGAGGTAATTTCGCCCTTCAGTGGACATTTTGCAGAAACCGGGAGATGTTCTGTGGACACAGCTGGGAGTAGGTCCTACTGGAATCTAGCAGGTATAGGCCAGGGATGCTGCAAATCATCCTTCAGGGCACAGGACAGTGCCCCAATTACCCGGCCCCTGAGGTCAGTAGTGTCAAAATGGACAAGGTTAGGCAGGTAAGTTCCAGTCCACTTGCACATTATGTTGATGACTTTTGAAATTTGGCATATAGTAAATAGAACCTCATTCTCCTTGTCACCCTTCGTCCTCAGAAAGGATTCCCACTGTCCCCATCAGGAGGCTCTCCCGGCAGGTGCCCCCGACATGCTTTTGGAATGAACACACCAACTCCCTTCAGGGTCTTGGGTGGGCCCTTTACCTTTCTTTAGGTCGATTTCCTAAAAGTGGCGATGACACTTCCAATTCTACTTACTTTGTAGAATACTTAATCAATACAACTTGGGAGACAAGGTGTCATTCCATCCCCAATTTACAAGCGAAGAAACCGAAGCCTGGTGAGGTGATCATCACAGTAACCATGTAGCAAATAACCGGTTAATTCAGCCCTGACTTTGAACTCCAACCCCAAGGCCTCTTCCTTTTCTCCAGGGCTTTCCTGATAGACCTCGTGGCCCTCGTGGTCTTCGCTGTAGGTTTTATATTTCGTTGTAAAATTGATGAGATGCCATAGGAACGCAACTGTTGTTTACATCAATTATCCTATGGTAAAGTTGGTTTCATCATGCATTGTTTCACTTAAAGTCACAGAACCTATCAACGACGTTAAATGAGGACATACTGTAATTGCTTTTAGGCTGCTCCGTGCTTGCCGACCTTACAGCTGCAGGTAATTATTTTTAGCTCCCTGAAGCAAGAACACTGTTTCCATCTCTTTTGCTGAATGTAGCTGGAGCTGGGACAATCCTCATTTGTTCATTTTGCTACTAAAAAAAAAAAAAAATCCCTGGTGCTAATAAAGTTAAACATTTAAAAGTTAAAGGAAAAACAATTCCTCGGAATCAGGAAGAGAAAGTCAACGTGGCTTTGAACATTTTTAAAGACTAGTTTGGAAATGGGTCACTAGTTTAAGTTAGTTCCTGTTTGGCAGCCAGCACACCTGTGCCCATCACTTCAGCACAGGAATACCGTGTGTGCTTGGCTGCTGCGGCAATCAGTAGACCATCTGGGGGAGGAGCAGGCTGTCAATAGGCTCTTTGCATGCTTCTTGGTAATTAATTGTACAAGATGTCAAACGCACAGTGTGTTGCTCACCTGGTGACACTCGATTAACAGAGAATCCCAAAGCAATGCATAAATAAGCTGACAAGTAAACACCAGCGTACCAAGGGTTTAGGTCTACCTATCAAAAACAGAAAAGACCTTGAAGGCTGTTTATGATATCATAAATCTTCCGCTATGGTCTGTATTGTGTTGGTACCAGACTTCTTCGCGTGAAAAATCTGCTCTGAGGTACAAGAGAAGTAATTACTGAGGCTTCCCAGGGACTGAAACAGAATCACCAAATAAAACGTTTTAGGGTTTTCTTCAATTAATTTTTGGAGAAGATTTGGTAATTCTGTGTACTACCAACAGCGTAAAAGGATTTAACCTTGAATTGACTGTTTGAAAGCCGTGTATTCTTTCTCGAAGGGCAGAAAAAATAGTGCAGGGCCGCCTCTCACTCTCTCTGAAAAAACACTGTAATATCATTTCTTTCTGAATTTATATTTCAGACGGGAATTAATTATTAATATCATCAGCACTTGACTATATCCAGCCAAAAACCTAGATGGTCTAAAACAGTCTTTTTACCTAAGTCTGGTTCAAAAATATCCATCTACAGTTATCACAGTTATCATCAGTATGGTAAATTACTTGCAGTAACCACAAGGCAAATATTCGTTAACCCTTCTCCCGCTCGGCACAGAGAAAGGCCCGCCGTTTACTGCTGGTCGGTCATTGTAAATGGGACCGAGCGAGGCAGCGCCTTGGCTCTCGGGCTAGGAAGCGTGAGCTGTATTCTCAGGTGGAAGTGAGAAGGGACACTGGTCTTGGGAGGTTTTGTGCACATCCCTGCCAGGAAATGACGCAATGGGTTGGCCGACCTCAGAGTCCTTGTCGGCTCTGGCACTGGTGACTCGCAGTCACCTCTAGGAAGTTGGACAGTGGGCTGGGGTTCCTTAGGAGGATGGATTTGCAATGCACGTCTAGGTTTTAAAAATAATCAGGCCAGTCTTCAACTACCCTTGGTCTTGGTTCGCTGTTAATTTAGAATGGGCTGCACAGATGGACTGCTGGTTGAGAATGGGTATACCGATGGACTGCTGGTTGAGAATGGGCTTTACAGAATGGACTCACAGAGCTCGAAGTCCACCCTGAAGTCAGCTGAAACCCTGACGGTGAGGCTGCCCGAATCCCTTTCCATCGCAAGTGAGAGGGATGGGGCAGAAAGTCAGTGCTGAAAGTGGCAACTTGTGAGCCAGATATGACCCGTATACATGATTTAGTTGGCTCTCAGAGGATGGGAAAATGCGCAGATTTTAAATTGGGAGATTTTGTAAGACTTGTGGATTTTCAGTTCTTAAAATTAGAAGTGGCAACACTCAGCCTGTTTAGCATAGCAAAGACAGGAGGGAATTGCTCATTTTAGGGGGGAAAAAATGGTCTACTGCACTGTGGCCCACCTAATCCGATCACACTTAGAGTGGTTCTCGTCACACTGTTACGTTATCCTGACGTTTGAGTTTGTGACCTCTGGTAGAATCGGATTAGGGGGTTGCCCTGTGCACACCAAACTTGGACGAATGCAATCAGAATTGAGGTGTATTCAAGTAATTTGTAAGGAATGATCATTAAAATACCAACATTTGCCAATGATTAACATTTTGGAAACAAATTTCTATAGGTTCATATCCTTCTGACTCAACTACACGGGATGGGCTCCTTGAAATGGGGATAAGCAGACACACAGGGAGTCCACGGAGAATTACTGTGAGCCTGCGTCTGTCTGTCAGGCAAGGTTCTCTTGCGTACAAGTGCTGCAAATGTGCTCAGCTCACTGATGCCCCCCCCCCCCAATGATGACTTACATAAGTGAGAAATCCAGGGGTGTCTGCCTTCTGGGGGGGACTCAATTCAGGAAATCAAATAATATCGTCTTCTCTTTCTCCCTCCCTCCTTTCGCTCATCCGCCTTTTTCTCTTTCTGACTCTCAGCTCTGTCTCCCTGTTGTCTTAATTTTCTAGCAACTTCTCTCGATATGGTGGTAGAGACGGTCACTGACAGCAAGCCGAGACTTATATTGTCCCTTAAGACGTGATCTAAGAAAGAAAGAAAGATAACTTGTCTCTGAGAAGCCCTGGCGTTTCCAGGAAGGAGTCTTTCTTGGCCCCGTTGGGTCACACCCGCATTAATTGAACGAATACTGCGGGTAGTGCCTGCGCTGGGTCAGGCCCTGGCTCGGTGCTTGGAAACCCAGCGAAGCCCGGCTCGTATCTGTCTTCCGTCGCGCGAGGAGGCGGAAGGGAGTCACAAAACAAAAAATAAACTTAATGAGCAAGAAAGTTAGACAGCACTTTAAAAGTGAAAACAGCTACAGGAAAAATTTTTTTTAAGTTTTGAAAGGCCCCCCAGGTGAGGAGCCTTTGGAGTGAAGACCAGAGGCGGAGGGACCGTCCGTGTGCACCGTGACCCCAAACCAGTGTTTGCCCTGCTCACCTTCACGTCACCAGGCGCGGTGACCCTGCCCAGCCCTCTCTCTTCCACCTGCCTGGCGGGGCTCCCTCTGCGAGAGTTGGCAGGAGTGGGCGCGGGGAGAACATACGGTCTGTTGGAAGAATTCCTGGGCAGCAGAGTAGGGAGGGGTGAAGAGCATGGCCCCTGTGTATATCTGTACCCCAGATCTGCAGTCCAGTGAGTATATGACCTTTTGCTGTGGAGAGGAGCTCTTAGTTGATTTTTGTTAAGAATGATATCTACAGAGAATTGTTGAAAATGAGGAAGTCCATGTAAAGCCCAGTGTTTAATACATCATAACAACTTAATAAATGTTTGCTATTAAAATCATTGTTGTGATGCCGAGGAGGAGGAAGAGACGGAGGAAGCATCCTCAGCCATCCGAGGGCTGTCCTACCCACAGCGCATCCTGATAGCGCCTCCAGTTTGCAGGGTGTGTGTGTTCCGTCATTTATCCTCACAGTCGCCCTATGAAACAGCATCGTTTTCATCCCCATTGTACAGAAGCGGAAACTAAGACTCAGATGTGCTTTTCTGGGTGTGTATCTCTACCTTTCAGCTCCTGGCCCGATGCTTTTGGGATCACATCTCTCTCCTTATTCCTTTGTTTCAGAAATTCCCACGGCGGAATAATGCGCGATGAAGAAACGGGCTCAGGCTGTAGAACGCTGGGTACATGCCCAGCGCCTGTCCCTCGGCTTCCCTGGCCCAGCTGGGACTGGGTGGAGCCAGGGACTTCTACCCGCTGGGGGCTACAGGCCTTTACCTGGGTGCAGGCTCAGAGCTAACCCAGTAAACCAGTGGCCATTCGTTTGGGGAACCGTACGGTGACCTCTGTTTCTATCGGGAAGAGGCCCTGTAATTGAGCCTCTTCCTGGGAGCTGCGGACTCCCGGCCACTTGCTGTGGGACCAAGACCTCCCAGCAGGCTGTGGGCGGCAGGCACACTCCCCAGCCCTGCGGTGTCCCGCTGTGCTTCATGGCACGTGAGCTTGCACCTTGAAAAGCTGTCACAGGGCTTCTGTGACAATTCTGAGCCAACGGGGGTGGGGCACCTGAACCAGAGAGCAAGGACCAGATTGGGCCTGAAGGTCGGCGACACCCAACTGGACCTAAGTCTCCCCCTGCTCTCTGAGTGGTTTTAGACAAGTCACTTGCCCTGAACCTCCATTCTCCATGTGGACACCGTGAACCCCGGGCCGTACATTCTCAGAAATCCCAGAGGTTCCTTCCAGCTGGAGTAGGCTGAACAGTGGCCGCCCAGAGATACCTGGTCTTAACCCGTAAACATCACCTGAGAAGGAAAAGGGTCTTTGTAGTTGAGATTAAGTTAAAGATCTTCATATGAGGAGATTGTCCCGGATTATTTCAGCAGGCCCTAAATCAAATCCCAGGTGTCTTTGTGAGAGAGAGGCAGGGTGTCCAGCCAGTGAGGCTCAGTGGTTGAGCGTCGACCCATGCACCAAGGGGTGGCCAGTTCGATTCCTGGTCAGGACACATGCCCAGGTTGTGGGCCCGATCCCCAGTGGGGGGCATGCAGGAGGCGGCCAATCGATGTTCTCTCTCTTTGATAGAAACATTGATGTTTCTATCTCTCTCTCCCTCTCACTTTCTCTCTCTCTGAAATCAATAAAGAAAAAAAAAATTTTTTTTAAAGAGAGAGGTAGGGTGAGATACACACACACACACACACACACACACACACACACGAGATGATGATGTGAAGGCAGAGACAGAGATGAGCGTGACGTGGTCACACAGGAATGGGACAGCCTGCAGGGAATGTTCCCTCGGCCTCCGGAGGGCGTGTGGCCCCATTAAAGCGACGCTGACCTCGGGCTTCCGAACGACGTGGAACACATTTCTGTTGTTCCAGCCGCCATGTTTGTAATTTGTTATGGCAACAGGAGGGAATGAGTCCACTCCGAGGGCATCGGGTCTCACCTGTCCTTGCTGCCCTTCTACCCAGCAGAGCCTGTCATCTCACGTGCTGCCTGTTTAGAAACAGAACAAGACACTGTCTTGCTTTCCACCTGCAGAGAGACCAAGTGCTCAGGTGGCCACACAGTCCCCACCGCCCTCGCTTGGCACGTGTGTCCGCGGTTGCCCCCAGCCCAGCGCAGCCCCCGCCCTCTGCTCCCTGCGCCTTCTCAACCTCGTCCTCACGAGTCAGTTTCCAACCGAGCATCTTGCATCAGAAAAGACGGGAATTTAATGACCTTGTGATCATTAGTCTGTGAATAATGAAGACAACATTCATTCCGGCACCAAGTATATTCATTCAGTAAATATTTCTTGAGCATCACTGTGTGCCAGCCACAGGCCACAATAGGGAGCCTGTGACAATGGGGAACCTGGCGGGGAAAGAGCTCCTTCTAACGGAGCTGGTGCTGCGGAGGGTCACGCACAATGAAGCTTTTATGTATGTACTCCAGCTCCGACTGCAGCGACATTCTAATTTTCCAAGATGGTTAGCAGGGCATCAGAGCCATGTCTCTGCTGGTGAACTTCCTCACAGAGTGTTCCCTGGCTTGAATTTCTATAAGGGGTCCTGAGAAATGTTTGGAGCACTGAAGACAGCTCTTGGGGCTAAGCAATACAGAGCTGGGGTCATAAGAGGGTCCTCTTATTTCTCTACATTCCACAGGACATGCCTGTGCTCACGTTACCCCTCCAGTCAACTCAGAGCTCTGGACTCTGAGGAGGGTGCTGGAGGAGTGAAAACACTATGGGGGTGCCCTGGCCAGTGTGGCTCAGTTGGTTGAGTGTTGCCTCATGCACCAGGAGCTCACCAGTTTGATTTCTGGTTGGGACATGTTGCCAGAGTTGCAGGCTTGATCCCCAGTTGGGGGCGTGCAGGAGGGAGCTGATCAGTGTTTCTCTCTCATCGATGTTTCCCTCTGTCTCCCTCTCCCTTTCTCTCTCTTTCTGCAATCAATAAAAACACATTAGAACAGGGAACAAAACACTATGGGGAAGAAAGAAGAATATTCTAATTGTCCTTCTTTTCATCACTTCTCCAGACTCCAGATGCTCTCAGAAGGAAAAACAGCAGTAACACCAATGGGATTTCCTCCCTCCAGCACATCCTCTCTTGGAGCCGTGACTCAACTTCCTGGGCTGAAATGATGCCCCTTGAAATGAGGCTCCCTGCCCCTGGGGACTCCAGTGGAAAAACCGAGTCATTTCTGATGTCTGCTTCTCCTTCAGACCCACTTCGGGGCATCCCAACATTGTTTAAAATATATCCAGAATTCTACTACTTCCTTCTACTTCTTCACGTCCACCCATGTCCAAGCCACCATCACTTCCTGTTTTGACTCCTGTGGCAGGATGCTGACCCTTCTCATTGCTCTTACACATTCCTCCCTACCCCTAATCCGTTCTCCACGTATGACCACAGAGAGTCTTTCAGTACACTGCAGTCATGCCCACGTCATCCCTCACTCCAACCTTTCACATGCAGAATAAAACCCCAACTCTTCACCACAGTCCAGGAGGCCCTGTCCGGTCCGGCTCCTGCCCCCCTTCAAACCTCATCTCCTGTCCTTCTCTTACCTTGCCTCCTGACACTAGCCTTCCTGCCATTGCCCTAACTGCCTTGACACGTCTAGATGTTCCAGGGTTACCTCTTCTGAGAGCCCTTTTCTACCCACCCGAACTCTCTAAGAGCTCCACGCTCCCAATGGGCCCCCGTCTGCCCCTAGGTGTCAGCTTATCTATGTATCTTCTGCCTCTCAGGCTAAATGGTAAAGTCTGTGAAGACAGAAGACACCCCTTGTCCACAGCCCCAGCACCCAGAATAGTGTTAGGCATTTCATGGTGTTCAACAAACACTTGAAAAAGAAAATAAATAAAAGGCCAGGAGTACAATCCAGGCGAAGGTCTTGAGCTTCTTTCTACTCCAACAATCTCGGAGTCGCTGAGTGGCCCAGCAGCCCAGCTCACCTGAATAGTGATTTAGGATCTCAGCAAGTTTAGTTGGTGCTGCTTGTTTGAGACTGAGTTGATTTTCCCCTCCTGGATTCCTTCCTGTGTAGGCAGCTGACTGCAGGGCTCAATGAGTTAACCTAGGATGTAGTAAGACTCAATAAATGTGTGTTGAATTGACAGTTGGGTTTCTATGATAAGCAGCAAAGAGTCACAATAGAAATTGCAAAAAAAAAATGATGTGCTTGATGATTGACTACATACTGCTCTCCTGATACCTGCATAAACAAACAGCACCATACCTATTGTGACACTCTTATATTTTGTGATCAACGGGAGGGAGTGGGATAGGTGATCAAGGGGACATTGACTCCTGGATATGATCTAATTATTATAGAGATATTTTCAGAATCATGGACCTGCGTGGCACTGTAGAAACCATCCAAGGAAAAGAGTGAATTAGATTTTGTCCATGAGATCCTCCGTGTGCTCCTCAACTCCTCCTCTGGCTATTGAGTTTCTTCTTTGAAGAGGTAGACCATTTATCTTCTGAAACGTATATACTCTTATACCAAAGACATACCGTTGATCACACGTAGTTGCCTCTGGGCATTCTTCATCAATCGAGAAAAGATCTGCGGTGTGATGACTGGGAGTGTTGGGGGCAAGAGCCCAGGGTGGTGCTGTGCCACTGAACCACAGCCATTCTCTGCGTATCTTGCATTCAGCTCTCACAATGGAATTATGCTTATTTCAAGGCAAGTACAGAGACGGGAGAATTTGGGAATGTGATGGAAACCGCAGGAACCATGGAAGCCTGCGACCTTCCAGGGGAGGAAAGAGGTTGAAAGGAAGCCACGCCGGGCTGACTGGGGTCCTGGGTGACTGCACACTGCAGGCACGCACACCCTGAGACTCCTGTCTCACAGTCTGCAGCTGCTCTCGCTCACGTACTCCTCTCGGCCTCACCCCTGCCGGAACCCTTGCCTTAGGCCAGTGATCGGGATGAAGCCTTCGCTCCCCCCAGCTGGACGTGGAACCCAGCCCAGCACCAGGGGTGCAGCAGGGGAATTAATGCTGCAGATTAAAACTGGAACTTTAAATACGTACTTCACAGAAACGTTACTGTAACCCAGATTAGACGTCATTGGAGTTTCTCTCTTGCCACAGTGAGAGCACCCAGGTCTTCTGCTGGGTTGGCAGTGACATGGGCTGCTGTGGGCCGGCCTCAGAACCCATCACCCAGCAAAAGAGCATTGTTTCCATGGAAACCTGCAGTCTGTGACCCAAATACCCAGGTTAAAATGTGGCGGTTTTATTTCACTCAATGTGTGGGTCAGCTGGGGATTGCCAATATCAGATAAAAATTGGGCTTCTTTTCTTAAATGTGTGGATTTGTTTTTTCCACCCAGATTGTCCATTTCTGTCAGAATAACGGGGGACCCTGTATTCTAAAGCGTCTGTGTCGAGGTGGAAACTCGGTACGGCAGAATTAGCCAAGGCTGAGTTGGAAATCCTTCTCCGGCCCTTGCTCATCGCTTTTCCTTCTATTTCCCAAAACCCTGCAGGGCGAGCCTTGCTGAGACTTACGGACAAGAAGCTGGAGCGAATGGGGATTGCCCAGGAGAACCTCCGGCAGCACATCTTACAGCAGGTGCTCCAGCTGAAGGTGCGGGAGGAAGTGCGGAACCTCCAGCTGCTCACACAAGGTGCCCTGCTGCGTCGGGGGGGGGGGGGGTTCGGGGGGCTGTTGCTGGGGGGGAACTCCGCCACACAGGGGGCCAGGGACCACCTGTCATTGGTTCGGTGCTGTTTTGTTTTGGCAGCATCCCCTTTATTTAAAAAAGTCTGTCGATGTAAAAGCCACTTCTCAAACTTCCCTCTTTCATAGCTCACTGAGAAGGATGCTCAGAGGAGTCTCGGATGGGCGGGCAGGGCGGTCTTAGTTCATTGTCAAGGTCATCACACAGCACAGTGCAGTGCAGAGCTCTCTCCGTCTGGCCCACTCGGACGGGGCCTTGGAATCCGAGCGGTCCCATCGTTCCTGTGACCAGTGTTTGGTTTCACTTGGCTTTTTGCCGACTACCCGGGGGAGGCCATTCTAGAGGTCTGTGTCTATGTGCACACGCGTACACACACACTCCAGAGTTTGTGAGACCGCTGTTTAGAATCTTGAAAATAGAACCATTTTTTAAAAAAAACACACAATAGACTCTAGGGAAGTTAAAACTGGAATGTTAAGACCATATAATTCTAAACAAGAACAATTAATAACTTCAATATGTTGCGATCACTTGAGAGTTCCGTGGCTGGAAGTGACGGCATGGAGCTGGAATTCGGAGAAAACCTGAGGTCACTCTGTGTGGAACTCGTTTGTCTCCGGTTTTGGTTGCTGTCAACCGCCATCGGCTCTAACCCTTTATTTTATTTTCATGCCCCATTGTATATCGTTTTAAATGAAAGGATAATAAGATATGTATTTTTGAGAGCCTTGGGTGTTTTTCGATATGTGGAATATTGTAATTGGATGCATACTGATACTGGAGAAATCTGGGTCAGCCAAGTTTTATGTTATTGCATTTAGATGAATCCAGTAATAGTCATTTGCCTGGAGGAAGTAATGTACTGCCTAAAAGCGGTCTGCCCCAGAAGGATAAATATAGACGTCAAGTGATATGAAAATAGTATTGTTTATTTGTTAGGCATTATTTGTACTTGTCTCCAGAGACTTCCACTGGTAAATGGATAGGTATGGGTACATCGAGTGATTTAAATTTGAATTTGACACATTGATATACACTAAAGTTTCTTTTAAGAAGTAAATAGAGAGCCAAAGATTTATCACAAGAAAGTCCAGTGTGATGCTATTCATAAAACTGAAAAACTAGAAACTACCTAGAGGGCCAGCAATATGGAAAGAATTGAATAGTTCTGCTTAAATTCCTACAATCCAATATAATGCAGCTATTCACATTACACTTTCATAAATATATAACAACATGAGCGCGTATTCAAGAAGTGACAGGAAGTGGCGGGGAGAGGCCATATATAAAATTTTATTTAAATATGAGCCCCATTTTATAAAAAATATTTTTATATGTACATAGAAAAAGAACTGCAAAGGAATATGCCGATATTTTGATAATGGTTCTCTCTGGGTGGTGGTATTGTGGGTGATTTTCATTTTCTCCTTAATATTTTTCTGTACTCTCCAAATTTTCTAGTGTAAGTCCATATTACAGTTATGATCAGAAAAGACACATGCATTTTTACAGCTTCAATCACATGCATGGCTCGGCCAGGTGCTGTTTGGTGTCTGAGGTTTCCTCCGCTCCGTTTTGTTTTCCTCCTGTGATGATATATAAAACAAAAATGGGACCTGAATTTATCACGTGTGCCCTAGACTCTTTTTTATCTCTGCTGCTGTCAGCCTGCAGAGTGTTTGCTTTGCACAATCATTTTCTACAGCTTTCATCGCCCTAGATGCATAATATATAAGATTTTTCCTGAGATAGTCCTCAAGTCTATTAAGCTAAATATATGTTTGTGTTCTGGGAAGGTAATGCTAAGTTCAGCCTTTTCAGCTCAGTTGGCGTCTCTTTCTTTAGCTCTGGAGAGCTGAGCCTGTTGGATCCTTGCATTCCGTTCCCTCTGAAGGAGGTCGCCTTCTCCAGCTCTTGGATATGGTGTCCGCACTCACAGTACCTTCTTCATTGCTTTCCACGTCAATGTTCACACCCATTTCATGTCAGGCAGCCTTTGGGAAACCCACAGCCTTCTTGAAAAGATGGTTTCTTCTTAAAACATGAAACAAAAAATGGGCAAGCTGTTTTATGGTCTTTTTGTTTTGTTTGTTGTTGTTGTTGTTGACTGATAATAGAAGTTCTAAAGACAGCTGGGGTTGCCTTAAAAAAAACTGGGTCTAGGTTTGCTATAGAAGGATGGAAATTGGACTTTTGGTGGTGAGCACGCTGTAGTATATACAGATATTCAGTTATAGTATTGTATCCCTGAAGCTCATATAATGTTGTATACCCATGTCATCTCATTTGAAGACAAAATATCACCCATTAAAAGTCACTCCCCATTTCCTCCCAACATCCCCCCACCCCACCAGCTGCCAGCCCTTGGAAACCTCCAATCTGCTTTCTGTCTGTTGGCCTGTTCTGGACATTTCCTGAAAATGGATTCATTCAATATGTGGTCATTGGTGACTAGCTACTTTCACTTAGGATAATGTTTTCCAAGTTCACCCATGTTGTAAGTAAGTGTTAGCATTTTATCTCTTCTTATCCCCAAATAATATTCCGTTGCATGCGTGTAACATTTTATTTATCCATGCATTAGTTGACGGACATTTGTTTTGCTTCTGAATCTTGGCTATTATCAGTAATGTTGTTTTTCAACATTTGTGCTCAAGTTTTATATGGACCTGTTTTCATTTCTCTTGGGTATGTTCCTAGGAGTGGAATTGTTGAGTCATATGATAACTCCATATGTAACCATTTGAGGAGCTGCCAGACTGTTTTCCAAAGCAGCTGTATCATTTTACGTTCCCATAAGCGATGGATGAGGGTTCCAATTTCTCCACATCCTTGCCAACATTTGTTATTGTCTTTTTTATGATAACCATTCTGATAAGTGTGAAATGGTGCCTCACTGAGATGTTGAGTTGCATTTCCCCGATGGCCAGCAGTGGTGAGCACATTTTCACGTGCTCATCGACCATTTGTGCATGTTCTTTGGAAAAACATCTATGCAGATTCTTTGCTTGTTTTTTAATTGGATTCTTTGTGTTTTCCAAGTTTTATTTTTGACCCACCATGTTTCACCATGCTTAATTACCCATTTTATTTACAAGATCTAGAGCTAAATATGTGGTGGCTGTTTCTAAAGAGGAACCCCATCTTCAAAGGGGGAGTCTTGCCAGCACTGGAGGCATTCAGAAGAACCTGCCACAGACTCGGAGACCAACTATATAATGAAATAAATGAATGGACTTTAAACATTCTTTTTTTTTTTTTTGCTCCCCCCACCCCCCGGACTCTAAACATTCTCTCTCAAGGAAACAACATGATTTTGGATGTAGAAACCACACACACACACCTCAAACCAGTTGCATTAGTTTGTAATCAGACCTCCAAATTAGACACACCACCTGAAAGCTCATTTCCCCATCTTTCTAGAGGAAATAAAATAATAGATAACTAAGCCTACTTTCCCAACTTGTCTTAAGCTTTTAATTCCACACCAGTCATTTTCACCCAGTTGGCCAGGAGCCCCAGGACAGTAATAGGACCAAGATGGTCAGAAATAGACGGAGATGATCCTGGCCAATGGGAGTTACCTGAACTCAAGGAAGATGAAATATTTGTCCTCCTTTTCCTTGCTGTCCCCCTTCTGGATGCTGACCAGAAGACAAGAACTATAAGGTATTTAACACAGGTGTGTGGTGGATATACAGTAAATATATCTGTTTATAGGCACCAGGACTGCAACAGGACAGAAATTCCTGAACCAGCTCATCAACTAACCAGAGCTGTCTTTCAGCTGAGATTCTGGCCTCTGGTTTCCCTGCCTTTATCCACAGGGGCCCTGTAACCACCTGACATTTGCAAGCAACATAATCAATGTTTGGCCCTGCTTTAATGTTGTTTCCCTTGGTCCCTTTGAAGTGGTTCCCTCTTCCCCGCAAGCCTTGTGGTCCTCTGTGTCCCATCAGTGGCTCCACAGGATGTCCATCTGGTGGACTTGCTTGTAGGAAACTTTGCCCTGTGAGGGCACCTTCAGTTTTCTCTCAGGACACTCAGTGCAGAGCTGGGAATGTTACTGTTATACTTTCCTTTTGCTTGACTCATGACAGACGGAAGGAGAGGTGTCTTTTGTGACACGGAACAGGGTGCACACTATTTTGGGATCCTTTAAAGTGATCCATAACCAACTGTATGATGGACATCATTCGCGTTTTATTAATGGACAATATCTCTAGGAAGAAAATCACCCCAGGGATCCCAAAAGCTTTCCTCACACAGCTAATGCGTGTTAAATGTTTACTGTATACAAAGCACAGCACCACTTGTCATGTCTACTCCTGACATTGACCCTCCCCTAACCAGTACTGTTGGTCCCAGCTTACACACGGGGAGGCCGAGGATGGAGAATGTCAGTGATACACCCAACGTCAGACAACTAGGAAAAAGCACAGCGTAGGTCTGCCTGACTCCACAGCAAACTCTTCTCCAGTACACGTCTCTACCTCTGATCTGGCAAACGGGAAGAACAATTCCTGTTTCGTGTGGTGCTAAGATGATTGAATGAGATGTTATGTAGATGCCACAGAGCATAGTTCATGGCATGTGCTTTGGAAGCCGGTTGGCAACGTTTGGTGTCAAGGGCCAGGGAGTCAGTATTTCAGCCTCTGAGGGCTGCACGATGCCGAAGCAACCACAACCAGTCTTTAATGAATTGGGCCTGGCAGTGTTCCAATAAAACATTATTTACAGCTGTAATTGCTAGGCGTGGTTTGTGGGCCCCTATGTTACAAGAGTAAAAATATAAACTTTTGATATTAGTTCCATCAAGATTATTGTTTTTATACTTAGTATCTTCCCTTTTGAACTTAAATTGCTTCCTTCAGCCCCAGGGGCACTATAAGGTGGAGCCACCTCTGGCTCCTTTTCAGTGTTTTCTCATCTACAAGTCCATGGGTCGTGTAAAAATGTAACAGCAACTGCGAGAGGTAGGTAAACTCATGCCGTAGAAAGCAGTGCTCCCACCAGAGAATAAGTCAGATGAAGGTAGTAAAAGCATCCATCTTGAAATGCCTTTTTAATTAGTGCCTCCAAAATGAAAAAAAAAAAAAAAAAGGAGAGCATGGTTGTTTACTGAGGCCAGTTATAGCTCATTAAACATTCGTGTTTCCCAAAAGACTTTTTTCCACATTGTCCAAATATATGTGTCAAAATTTAATTGCGAATTGCATGACCAGATGGACTTTCCCAAAGCTCCATCTTTTGAAACAACACAAATTAGAAACACTACTTTCCAATCCAAGGAGACTTTTCAGAACCATGTGTACAGACTGGGTATTTTAGTCCGGTCACCCCCGCAATGATACTTCAGCAACTGAAGTAGTTCATCCGAATTGAAATAGGCCATCTGGTCCACCACCTAGCTTAGAGAAGGAAGTCTTTATAAAACATAGCAATAGACTCGCTGAGAAGTTTTCCAATCTCACTTTGCAGATCTGGGCACCAAGACCCAAAGAGGATTAGAAGATAGTCCATGGCTACCCAGCTAGTTAGTGGCATAGCTGAGACCGGATCCCAGTTCTCCTAATACCCAAATATTCATTTTCTCACTGTTTTGTTTTTCTCACCCAAGGACATTTTTGCATTCATCTTCAGATAGAGCAGGAGAGAGAGGGAGGAAGAGAGAGAGAGAGACATTGATGCGAGAGACACATCAAGTGGTTGCCACCCACACAACCCCAACCGGACTGGGGACAAACTGCAACCGAGGTACGTGCCCTTAGCGGAAACCGAACCCGGAGCTCTCTCGTCCATGGGCCGATGCTCTAACCGCTGAGCCAAACCAGCCAGGGCTTTCTCACTGTTTTGAAGTATGATTTACATATGGTAAAATTTTCATTTTTAGTGCACAGTTCTGCAAGTTTCAACAAATGCATACAGTTGTATAACCACCACCACCATCAGGATACAAAATAAAAGTTCCAAGATATAAAATAAAAATACTCTCCTTTGTACCCCTTCATTGTCCACCCTCTCGTTACTCCCAGCCCCTGGCGGCCGCCGGCATGTTTTCTGACCCTTCAGCTTTTCCCTTTGCAGAACAGTGGGTAGGTGGACGCCTAGAGTCTGGCTGTCGCACTCACTCCAGTGCTTCGAGATGTATCCAGACCGCAGTGGGTACCACGGGCTCCTTCGTTTCCGTGGCTTGGTCTTCCACTGGATGGATATGCCACAGTTTGTGTATCCGTTCCCCGGCTGAGAGACATCTGGGTTGTTTCCAGTCTGGGCAAACACTCACACAACGGGCGGAAGCACTCACATACTTTTGTGTGAAACCCATTTTTACTTCATTGGGTACGTGCCTGGGAGTGGGATTGTGGGGTTCATCCTACATGTATGTTTAGCTTCATAAAAAACTCCCAATAAGAAAAGTAGATGGATGGTAGTAGAGAGTGGCTTTAATAGGTATAAAAATGTGGGTGAAAGTGTGTATTGGGCGTGTTCTGAAAAGTTCTGTGTTTTTATAGAAGACCCTCTCACACTTCCTGGAAACACCACAATGTGAAGAAGCCCATTTCACTGACAGTATCTAGTACATTGTCTCAAAATAAGTTCAGGTCGAAACATGTTTACAGTTTCCTCATTAATCTGCTAAAAATCTTCTTCACATCTTTGTTCAGGTCATAGGATGTGGCTTTCCTCAAATGCCACTGAGAAATGCCTCCTTTGTCTCTCCTCTGAGGAAGAACATCCCATACTAGGTCTAGCTCCCAGGAAGAAAACGTGAGCCCCTCGGGCTCCCTTCGGTGCCGAGGGGAGTATCACCGATGGCCTTTCCTAGTGACTCTCAATTTGCACCATTCGGATTCCTAGGCTTCTTGTCTTTCACTTGGTCATGCTCCAGGTGGGACAGATCTGGGGTTCACATCTCAGTTCTCCTCACACTCGGCTCTACTGCCTTCTCCCCGGGTTACATCAAGCTCTTCCCCTTCGTACTCGTCTGTCTTCATGAACGTGGTGATGACCCCCTTGGTTCCCCTCTTTTCTCTCAGGTCTCCTTCTGAGGCTGGCGGCAAGCTGTCTTCCCCTATCGCTCCCCAAATGTCAATGTCCCATCAATGTGTCCTCTTAACTCTTATTTTTCTTCCTCTCTGGGGAATGCCATCTATGCCCATTGCTTTAACCACCCCCTACTTCATAGTGACTGGCAAATATATCTTAGACTTCTCTGAACCTTCAGTTTCTCATTTTAATCTTCCCTAAATATGCCACTGACGACTCAGAAATATCCAAAGTTAACCCCCTTGTTTCTCTCACCATCTCCATGGTTTGTTCTGCCCCCTTATTTCTTCCCAAGGTTAATAAGGCCATTCCTCACTTCACCTCATATAGAAGCTCAGAGTCACCTTTGATGCCATCAAATGTAATCAGTGACCAAATCCCCTGCGTTCTGCTTGTGAAATGGGTTTCCAGTCGTCCCTTGCTCCACCCCACCCTTGCCAGTGTGCGTCCCTCTCCTCTCTAGCTCCTTCATCGACCATTAGAATAACCTGCTAATTATCATTTGCTCTTGTCTCAGCCCTAACCAATTCCTTCTCCTTTAATTAACATCCTACTTCTATTACCAGAGTTCATTTAAATATATTTCTGACCATATTACTTTCCTCCTTAAAACATTAATATCTCCCCATTGCCTACAGAATAAAATCCAAACTCTTGAGCATCCCGCAGAAAGCCGTTCTTGGCATTTTATAGATGCATTAACTTCGGCCAAGTCAGTCATCAGAGATTAAGGTCCCTCAATATAAAAATGGGGAGAGGCTCTATTTCACAGAGTTGTTATGAATATGGTATAATAAAATTCATGAAAGGACCTAGCCTTGATGAGACAGCACCTCTTCTGAGAAACCTTACCTCTCCTCTCAGGCAGAACCAATCATTCCCTCTTCTGCATTAAGCATTTTGTTCAGGCTGATAATGTCTTCATTCCACAGTGTCTTCTTGTTCTTCCATCCGGCAAGCGCAAGGCTCTGTGGCTACTGGGCATAAGAAGGAGCACCCAGTCTCGCAGGGGGGAGGGGATGTGTATGCCATGGTAGAGATGCAGAGATGTACAGGTAGCACAGAAATGGACCATAAATAGCCTCACCTGGGAATAGGGGGGATGAAGGAAGACTGCCAAAGGTATGACACATGAACTAGATCTTGAAGGATAAAAGTTTGGACAGAGGGGCGAGGGCTGGTTTGAGGCGGAAGGAGTAGCCTCTCCAAAGGCATGGTGGCACGGTGTCCCTCCATCTCCCCAGTATGTCGCCGACAAGCTCAGTTGTCCTCTGGTTTTGCTTTGTACTCCTTCGTCCTAGCACAGCACCCAGCAGAGAGTGGTTCCTCTGTTTTTCCTGATTTTAATTGAACCGTTGTGCTTTTTTCCTATTTGCTAAGTCTATTTCATTTTCAACGTAATCTCAGAGCTATGAATGCAACATCAATTTTTTATGGCTTCATAATTTAAAAATGAGAGTAGCTACAAAGCCATTTTGGATAATCTTTCTCCATGAGCAGCATGACCCGGAACCTCCTTTATTCTCTGTGATTTTTTCTTATTGGCTTGACCAGTAAAGATGATGGTGAGGGCCCTTAAGGATAGCACACACCTTTGGCAAGAGTCCTTAACTGTGTAAGCTACCCACTTGCCTTGACCTGTTTTGCCTAATATTTTCAGTTCTCAATGTTCTTCTGAGATATACTTTCAGGCAACATAAAGTGAATCTTTTCTCCTAAAACCCTTTTAATTGCACAGGGACTCATGGTAGATGAGGGTGTTCGATCAGCAATTTTATAGGATTTAATGCAGATTATTCTTCTGCAGTTGGGGGTCTTTCATGACCACGTCTTATTCAGTGTTATTTGGTTATGATCTGCCAACCAAATGTTCCTTCCTGGTCGCATCCAAGGTAGCATTTCCTCCGACTACTGCCTTTGCGCTTTCTCTAAACACATTTAAAAATCTTTACACCCTGTTGTACAAATTTTGTGACCAGGAATATTTCTAACTTCATCAAGTATTTGAGCCTTCAGAGAAACGTCCTGTGTCTGAGCTTTATGTCTAGAAGCCTACACCCAGATTTCTTTGTGGGCCTTTTGAAGCTCACATGCCAGTTTATCAGTAGGAGTAAGCATTGTGACCCAGGTACCTTAGCTAGCAGCCTCTATTTCATTTTTATTCTGTAGTTTCTATGGCTAATTCATTCAAGAAAGTGTTTTGTTTGAAGTGGGGCTGGACACGGACCCTGGCTTCTTGGCTGTTGCAATAGTCATGGTAGAAAAACACCTGCCCATCCTGAGTGCTGCTGATGGCCCCCACAACCAACATGTGGAAGAAGTACGACACCTTCTTCTAGTTTGGACACGTTCTAGCAGGAATTATCCTTGCCGTGGCTTCTGTACAACTCAGTGTTGGACGGGGTCTTTTACATGGTGGAGAGTAACCTTAGGAAACCCAAACAAGTCCAAATATATCATGTTTGCCTCTGCAAAAATCAACCTCGGCATTCTTTACCATTGATCCCTTTGCATTTAAGTGTTGTAGATGAAATAAACACATACTTGATGCCTCTTGTCCGGGCAGTTCAAGACGGCCATGGGCTTGCATTGTTATTTCCCCTTAACCTTGTGGTGTGACTGTGGATTTGCAGGATCTTGAATGACAGCTACTTACATGGGTTTTCCACAAGTGACACTGGTTGATTCCTTTAGGGAAGCCTAAACCCGTAGTCTGGGCTGTGTGCTGTTCAAATCTTCTACGGGTTTTTGGAAAGGCAACTGCATAGGACAGCGGCCTGTGGACTAGAAGGGAGAAAATCACAGCCATTTTCAGGGAGACACTGAGCGGGTTTGGCTTTTCTGAGAAGAAACAGAGAAATATGTCATCTATGTGCTTTAGAATCTCTGTCCCTGGTGTTCTATATTATCTGCTTTCTCTGGGGCCAGCAATTCCTGGTGCCCGGAGTAAAGCTTACACGGTGCAGATGTTCAAGGCTGTCCTTGTGCCCAGGATTCTACGTGCCAGTTCCGAAGGCGCCAGGCACCTCGTAGACTGCCCTGCGAATGGCCCAGCCCCGTGCCCCCGCCAAGAACGCAAATCTGTTCTTCTCTGAAACAACCCCTCCATTCTTAGGGTCCCCCTTTTTTTGTTTATCCCTTTGAAAGAGTAATTACACAGTCATTCATTCAGTAGTTTGTCCAAAAAACACTTCCTGAGATCTTATCATGCACCCAGCACTGTCTGTTATGTGTTAGGGACACAAGGGACGAATACGACAACCCTTGACCTTGAAGTCCAGTGGGAGAGACGTAAAGGAGGACACAGGTAAATGTAGGATTCTAGGACCGTGGAGCAATGGCATCCAGTCCACAAGGGAGAGACGTAAAGGAGGACACAGGTAAATGTAGGATTCTAGGATCGTGGAGCAATGGCATCCAGTCCACAAGGAATATACGTTAGGAACGTTCGAGAGTGAGTGACCTCTGAACTGAGCCAGGTGCCATAGTTAGCGGGCTGTGTTTATTTTCCCTTTAGTCATCAAATGTAAAATTGCCAAGACATTAGGAACTTTGGAGAGGTATATCATGCCATAAAAGTACATCAACTAAACAATGGTATATTTACTGCGTTTCTGCTGTGTGTCGGGCCTGTACTGGTTTGGTGAAATTCCGTGAGCAAGATAGACATGGTTCTCACATGCATGGGTTTTGCATTTTAATGGAGAAGATGCTCATCAAACAAGGAAGCATAGTGACTTGGTGAAGGGCGGGAAGGGGACTGTTAGCTGTACTTCATAGAGTGAGTAAGCAGAGGGGCCTCCCTGACCCCGAGGGATCTGGAAAGTCTCCCTAAGGAAGCTGAGGTATAAAAGAGGACACGGCGTTCACTGGGACAGGTGGGGGAAAGGTCGCGGCTGGAGGGGACAGTCTGGTCTGAGATTGACGAGGAGGCTTGGTGCATTCCAGGAATATGAGGGAGGTTAGCGAGTAGGGTTAGAGGGTCAAGGGTGAGAGGGATGGGGGGAGAAGGCAGGAAGTGTGGCTGGAAGGGGGAGGGAAGTGAATGCCTTGTTCTTCTACTCTCCTTAAGGAAGGTAAAGACGGGTGGGGGGGACCCCAGAAGTTTGCAATCAGAGACTATCCTGATCAGATCTGTATAACAAACTAAGAAAATAAGGAGATGTGCTGGGGAAGGATGACACGGTCCAGACGTCTGGGGAGGAAGCTGTTGCTTTCATCTCTGTAGGGGATGATGACAACCTGAATGAGGGTGGTGGCAAGTGGGCAGGAGAGGAGTCAGCTGGGCACTAGGCAAACCTGTGGTGATAGATTAAGAAGCAGTCAGTATTAAGATGTCTCTTAACAGCTTCTTATCCACAGAGCCTCACTCCCAGTCCTCCAGTGCCCATTTCTGGGGCTGCCAACAGGAAGCGCAGGGTTTGCTGAGCTGCCTGCTGCGTACCTGAGATACTGGGGCACGAGGAGATCAAGTTTATCTTCCAACGTGACATCATGATGAGGCAGAGATGCCCATCTAGCATTTCCTGATGCCCCCCCCCCATCCTGAGTAATCTTAATCTTGTTAGATCAATGACTTGACATTTTACTAGTTGCCGTTTTAATTGATTTAATTGAAATTGATTCGGCATAAATGAGTGCCTGGAAAATTATTAAAAGTGACCGCGAAGGTTTCGAATGCCTGCTCTGTACGAGCTCGCGTGGCTTTGACTTCTACACGGAAAGCTCCCTCTTTCCAAGCTCTGTCAGAGAGACGAGATGGGCACACAGCGCCGAGAACCTCGGAGTGTTGACCCGGGCGGCGCACGCGGTCTGGAAACACAGGGGAAGCCTTGGAGCAGACCCAGGCCGCCGGTTCTGTCTCGTTGGCTGGTTGTCATGATGCATGTTTCCAGTAAACTACATGTGTGAGTACTTACCTTTACTTCTGAGTGTCAGGAATTTTGATTGTTTTTTTTTTTCTTTTGTCATTTGTGTCCCTGAAATTCGGACCACACTGTGGAAAAGAGGAAGAGCTCATTTCATGGACCTAAATGTGTTGTGTTTTCATTGACCCCTTCCTGAGCCCTGGGCATTTGTTTTGCTGCACATTTACCATAATAATTTTGGTCTGGCAGGATTTGACATGTACTAAGGCATAAATAGATGGTCTCTAATTGCTCTTCTGTTTCTAAAAGTTTAAATACGCAGGCTCTTCTGTCTTCTCTCTCCCTCTTTTGTCCTTGATTCCCTGCTGTCCCTTCCCCTCCCCGATGCGCCCCTTCGCTGAAGACGCCTCTCAGCCCACAGAGCTATTAGAAATTTATTAATTAAGAACCTGTTTCTGCTTCTTTGTCAGGGATAATCATTTGTTTTAGGGCTGATTTTCTACTTTAATTAAATGAAAATGTCACTCAGTCAAATGAATTCATTTATACTTATCTATCCAGTTCTCCAGGCTTGAATTTCTTAGACTTGGGCTCGTCGTGTTTGCTCACAGAGTGAACTGAAAAATGTCCCTCACGTCGGTGTAAAAGGCTCACAAATGATGACTCCTCCCCCGTAGAAGTGCTGTGTGAACAGAGCTGTGATGAACAAATGTGCAAATGGTGGTTTTCTCGTGTCCCTGTTGTCTAAGCGCCTAGAGGAGTGGGTGTTCGAGGGTGTGTGTGTGCACACACCTGCCTGTGTGCCCGAGCAAGAACGTGGGTGCCACCCATCACCACGGTCCCTAAGGACTTCAAGAAAGTGTCAAAGTCCTATTTTAACCATCTGTGTGTCTTTATTTGCCTTTCAAAGTGCTAACTGACGGTGCAACATTGAAAGTCTACCCAATCTTTCCCTTCAGACTTTTTGAAGGGTCACTTGTTGAGTATGGTCTTATCTAACGGTACAGTATTTGCTTTAGGACATTAACATAGAAGAAGCATACTTAGTCATTCACTTATTGAACAACTTTCATTGGGTACCTACCATGTGTCGGCTAGGTATTCACTCTATGATAAACGGTGAGTTCCTTGAAATGGACCAAGTGGGCTGGGTGTGAAAGGTTCACCAAGGTCGTGTTGGCATGAGAAACCATGTCCGCGCTCCAGAAGGCTAACACCCTGGTCTTCGGAGATCTACTCTGCCCTCCCAGGACACGTGCTGAGAGGGGGAAGTGTTGCCTTGAATACTTCTCAGGAAAAAACTTCAGTTGAAGTAGCTCTCTGTCTTATTGTAAGGGCAGAAATTGGCACTGCCGCCCAGCTGGCATGGTTAGACTTCTATTTAGACTTTCTGGTAATCTCACAACCCCAGATAGGAACGCCTTAATCACCCACCCTCGGTGGAAAATCCCTGTGGGTACAAAGGTCAGATCTGAGGTGTTGTGCTAAAACACTGGCTCCCTCATGTACATATTGCCATTTTTCTTCCATGGTGTGAGCAGGCTGTTCACTTCACCTGTTTGGTTGTTGTTGTTGTTTGTTTGTTGTTGTTTTTTATTTTGAATGGTCTGGAGACAAAACTGGGTTTAAAGGGCTTGAAATTTGAGTTTCCAAAAGCTTAGTGAGTTACCCCATGAAATAGGCACAGTTTTCCTCTTTAAAGAAGTTATCCTTGTGTTGTCTTCTCTGCATCATCATATGAGTTAAGTGATGACTGCTTGGCAGTTTCTATTGTGAGAGACATTCTACTGGGAGTCACCTGGTCCCTTGGGTTAATCCAGTGGTTAGGAACTGCCAATGCTTGAGTTTTCTCATCCTTAAAATAGCTCCTGGTAGATACTAAGTGCTATGACAGTAAAGATAATTGTAATGATCATTACTTAGACTCCAGGGAGCCCATCCTATTCAAGCCTTGGGATTAAAAAGAAAAAGTTAAGAAAGATTTGTTGACCTTTTTGTCACTTGATAAAGGATGTTGAAAGTGTTGACCCTGGCTGAAACCCCACGTCCCAGGTGGAAAGGAAAAGGTGATTTGGTTTCTCCAAAGGCAGGAAAATGGCTTCAAGTCGGGAGCTCCATTCCATATCTTATAAGGGCAACTTATGGAGTATCCAATGGGATAAACATTTATTGAACATCTATTATGTGCAAGATACTGTACTAAACCAAGACAGTCTCTGCCTTCAAGGATCCTTTAGACCCATCAGCATTCCAAAGACTTAGACATTTAGCTTCTCTAAGTCATATCAAAATTGGTCCATAGGCCCAGAATACTTAGCCCCACATGAGGCCACGGTGAGTGGCAACAGCAACAATAACCACCACCGTTTATTGTGTACTTACCATGTATCAGCAGTGTTCCGAGCACTCTCTGCGTTGTCTTCCTGTCCTTACAACAACCCTATGAGATGGGAGTTATGATTATCCCTGTGCAGCAAGCCAAGAACAGTCACAGAGAATGATGAGTCCAGGCCACAGAGCTTAAGAAGTGATGGAGTGAGGATTTGAACAGAGGCTCTCTCCGAAGCCCATGTTCTTGGACATCACGCTAAGTTTGTTGCTATAACTCTGGCTACACTGTGAATCAATTATTTCATTGCTTTGCGCCGAGTTCCATGCCAGGAACTAGAGTTCCAGATGGGAACACAGTAGAATTGGTGCCTGTCCTAGCTGGTTCCAGGACCTAGGGAAGAGGAGGATGTTACAAAAAGAAGCATGTAGTCCTGTCTCAGCACCACCTCCGCAGCACAGCTTCATTATAACTACTTTCCTCATGTTTTCTCTAACGAAGCTCTTCTGTTTCTATACCTATTGGACATAGCATGTGTTAGTTTTTGTGTTGTTTTTTTTTATCCTCTCTCGAAGAAATTTTTCCATTTTTTATTCAGATAGAGCGGAAGGGAGAGAGAGGAAGAGAGAGAGAAACAGCGACTTGCAAGGGACACATCGAGTGGTTGCCACCCACACAACCCAGCCAGGGCCGGGGACAAACTGCAACCAAGGTACGTGCCCTTAGCGGGAACCGAACCCAGGCCTCTCCGGACCACAGGCCGACGCTCTAACCGCTGAGCCAAACCAGCCAGGGCGCATGTGTTAGTCTTGTTTTCCCACTCCATGAACACTCCCCCAGTCTCTCATCCAGTGGGCGGTGCAGCACACGTACTGTACACTTTCACCCCAGGGGCGTCTGTGTTCGTCTCTGGAACATGTTCAGCCAGTCAGCAGTCTTTCTTAATATTCTCAGTTAATTGCGCTCCCTTGCTTGTATTTATTCTGCTGTGGCCTCTTTTCCTTCCTTTTATTTTGTCCTATGGCGACCAGTTTTTACTATAATGGCAGAAAAAAAGGCATGCAAGAGAGTGTGTTGGAACTACAGCAGAGACGCTCCAAAAAAGTGTGTAATTATAGATGTAAAACGGCAAGTTCTATAGAGAACCAAATTTGCTCTCCATAAAGACTCAACTTTGTTTTCAAAGAAGCAGAAGATAAAGGTGAGTAGGATATTAGGAATTGTCTGGACCTAGGGAAAGCCAACATGAATATCACAAAATCGACTACTGGTTGTTGGGAAAATCTATGGTGAGAGGAATGTGAGACTTTGTGAGACTGGGAGAGTGACCACCACTCTCCAGTGACAGGTCGGGATTTCGGAGCAGCTACACTGCACGGTCGGCTGCAGCATTGCTGCTAGCACATTGCTTCCTGGGTCTCTCCCACGGGAGATGAGGGTGTGTGTGTGTGTGTGTGTGTGTGTGTATGTGTGTGTGTGCGTGTGTGCACGCGCGCTGTAAAATTGTGTTAAGGATGATGAAGAAAAAATATAAAATGGAATGCGAGGTCCTAACTGGGGAATTACAGTGCCATGTAAGTGGAACAGGAGAAATGAGGGTTGCCAGGTGAAGAGCAAACGGACAGCTGGGAAAGCATGTGCTGAACTTGGAGGCACACAGGAGTTTATTTAGCGCGATTTAGGAACTGAACAAAGACCACACATTGGGCCACGGAGCTCAAGTGAGAGTCATGTTTGAGGTCCCTCTGAAACGTTTAGGAAAAAGTTAGCTGTGTCATGTGGCCTGCAGGACCTCAAAGCCACGTTAAAAATTTGGGAAGCGGTCTCATTAAGTGTAATGAGAGGCTGTTTAAGGATTTTAAACAGAGGAGTGATGAGATCTCATTTACCTTTGTTTTTCCATTATGCAAATATTTTTATTCAATCATATTGATAAAATTAGATAATAGGATAATCTAAAATGAAATGTTAAATGTAATAAAATTATTTTTTCATTTTTAAATTATTTTTTCATTTTATTAAATGTATTGGGGTGATATTGGTTAATAAAATTATGCAGGATGGATCTTGAGAATATGATGCTAAGCAAAATAAGTTAGATGGAAGAAGTCAAGAACCATATGATTTCACTCATTTGTGGGGTATAAAATTGAAAGCAACAGATCAACGAGACAAACAAAAACTCATAGACACAGATAACGGTATGGTGATCCCTAAAGGGCAAGGTGGCGGGGGGTAGTAAAGAGTAAAAGGGGTCAAATATACGGTGATGGAAGATGATTCGACTCTGGGTGGTGGTCACACAATGCAATATACAGGTGATGTATTATAGAATTGTACTTGAAACCTATATAATGTTATTAATCATTGACACTTTGGCAGCTATGTGGAGAATAGACTGGACAAGGTCAAGAACGGAACTGGGGAGGCCAGACAATGACTTCTGCAAAAGTCCAGAGAACAGATGATGGTTAGAACTCAGGTGGTGGCCACTGAACTAAACGGGGATGAATCTGTTTGCAGGTAGAATCAACTGGCCTTGAGGATGGATTGATGTGGCTAGGAGAGAAAATCAAAAGTGAGTCCAGGTTCTTGGCCTGAGCTGCTACCCAGACTGGGGAACCTATGCTGAGCAGTGTGAGGCAGACGCTTGAGTGGGGAATGAAGAAGTTGGTTGTGACGTGTTAAGTTTGAGGTCCCTCTGAAACGTTTAGGAAAAGAGTCAGCTGTGTTGAGTATGGTGCTCCTGTGGGGATTGGCAATGAACATGTAAATTTGGCAATTATCAGAATATGTGTCTGCCTTGGGGGTGGTCCAGTTGCTTGACCACTAAGCATCCCTGACCTTTACTCACGTTACATTTTGTTTTATGTCAAACAAGAGAGCTGGAGGGACATGCTCCAAGACCCTGGGTGTGGGTCCTTCGCTGGGCTGCCCTCAGGGTTTGTGCCAATCGCTACCTCTTCTGGTGAAGGTTTGTGCAGATAAATATCAGAACGGGCCCCAAGGGTGACAAGAAGCCGTCCTGAGGAGAGAGCATGATGAGGCTGTCTGCCACGCCCTGCCTGGCCGGCTCACCTCCGGCATCGCTTTTGTCGGTGTTCGGATGGACTGTCAGAGTGACCCAGGCCTGATCTTCGGAGTCAAAGCATCTGAGTTGCTATCCCAGCTCTGTCCTTCACTGCCTATTTAACCCGAGACAGATGACATATCCTCTCAGTACATTTTTCTGTTATGAAATAAGAACAAAAACATCTAGTGCACTCAGTTGCCACAAGGATTAAAAGAGATTTTTTTTTAGAAAGTGATTATTAGCACAGATTGGAATACATGGTAGATAAGAAGTGGACCTACGTCTAAGAACACATTCTCTCTTTTTAAATTTTTATTTTTTTAATTAATTTATTTATTTTTGTTACAGATGTTTTTCCTTTTCCCCCCACTGATTCCCCCTCCCTCTCCCTCCCCGCCCTGTCCCCAGCTTTGTTGTCCATTGTTCATGAACACATGCATATAAGTTCTGTGGTTTATCTCTCCCCCACCACCCCCTCTTCTGGGGATTGTCAGTCTGCACCCCACTTCCACATCTCTGGAAGTACCCCGTTCCTCAGTCTGTTATGTTAAGAACACATTCTTGCCAGAGATCAGGAGAAGGCTGGAACATGTGCTGTAGAAGGCTGTTCCGGTAAGTCCAACACTGAAGTTCTGTTAAGATTCTGCAGTCGTCTCGAGCTGGTGAGATGAGAGAAGGCGTAGGATATAGAGCTTATCACGTGCATGAAATTGCTTCTGACACAGGCCAGTGTCTTTGTCAACCAGAATCACAGTCAAAAGTGTACCGGCACCTGAAGACAGTCTCTCATTGTCTGTGAACAAGTCTAGAGGATGGTATAGAAGCTTCTGTATATAACGGTGCCTTTGGGTCCTTTTGATGATTTCATCTGATCAGTGTATGTAGCTTGCTAAAGAACCATCCCTAATATTTTACATAGATTCAATCTGATTACATGTGTAGGACATTTGATAGGACACGGAGCTTTTGCCTTTATTACTGTGGGGACTAGAAGAATCCCTACCACCACTGCCTCCAAACTGGCCAGTCTGTACTCTTGCAGTAGCCTTGTTTCAATGATTAATACTTCCTTGTGTTTTTGTTCAACTGACGAATAAGCATGGTCACTACCCAAGTCAACAAGCGTATTTACTATCTCCTTGTGTGCCCAGCGCTGTGTGGACTTAGAATGAAGAACGCAGACTCTTCCTTATTGTACTTTGACTCTACAACTAGAGAAAAACAGAAGAGCCTGTTGATTTAATACTCACTGGAGTCGTACTTCATTCGGTGCTCTAGACCCGCTCTGTCCAGCATCACTTTCTGAAATGTCCTGGGTGCGCACTGTTCGGTCCAGTCTCCTGAACACATGTGGCTACTGAGCACTTGAAACATGCTTAGTGTGACCAAGGGATGGGATGTATAGCTCAGTGTTAGTTTCAGCAGCCGTGTGTGGACCCCGTACTGAGCAGCACAGCTCCAGTAATTCTAAGGAGAGGGTTTGTGAGCTCCAAGAGCCAGGAAGGAAGGAAGACTTCAGCTGAGCTGAGGGAGGAAGCTGCAGGGCCGTTCTGTCTTCGGTAACAGCGTGAGCACGGTGTGCAAGGAAGGGGGACGTATGTGGTTTGTGAGCATTCCTGAGGGAAGGAAACTGAGGTTCTATGCTATATATGCTATAACAAATATCATTGACTGGGGGGGGGGGTAAACAACAGAAATTATTTTTCACAGTTCTAGAGGCTGAGGAGTCCAGCGGACAGCTGACTCGGTTTCTGGTGAAAACTTTTGTCCAGGTTCCCAGAAGCTTGCCTCCTTGCTGTGTGCTCCCGGGGGGAGAGAGCTTTCCTACAAGGGCACTAATCCTGTTCCTGAGGACTCCACCCGTATGACCTACTGACCTCCTGAAGGCCCTACCTCCTGATACCATCACTTTAGGGATTAGGGCTTCAGAATTTTAGGAAGACACAACCATTCCGTCCATATCAGGCAGTAAAATGGAAACCATATAAAGATCTAATATGTTGGTCCAGTTATGGCAAAACCATACAATTGATTATGCAACATTGAAATTATATGTAAGGCAAGAGAAAATTCTCACTAGGTATTAAGTGAAAAGAAGCATATGAAAACAGCCTATACTGGGGGATCACATTGTTATTTTTAAATAGTGTATATATTATTCACACTAAAAAGAAAAAGAAAACTGGAGAGAAATGTACACACAAAAATTTAACAGTGGTATCTGGATTGTGGCTTAAGGGTACTTTTTATTTTCTTCTTGGTTCTCTCCTGGGTTTTCAAATTTTCTGAAGCAACATAATTACTGTATTTTCTTAACTAGGAGAATGTTTCTATTGTTCTTGTATTTTCAGAGCTATACTGAGTAGAGCAAGGTATGTGACCGAGTTCCTTTTCATCAGTCATCCACTAACGCGACAGTTATCTGAAGTTTCATTATGCACCCATTTCTGCAGTGACAACAAGCACCTGAGCCACACTTCTCTGTGCATTAAAAATGGGATGAGTCAATAAAATGCTCTTCTTTTAAAATATCCCACTGAGAAACCAGTAGATCCTAGAGATGGCCTGGTTTCCTGTTGATCTTTTTATTGCCTCAATCATTTTCTCAAACATGGTTTGTTCATTCAGATCCCCACCAACCACCTTTCCCTGTTGTCTGTTACATTCGGTCTGTGTTGCGTATGAATTCTGGGGGCACTTCCATTATTGCATTGACAGTTGCGCAAAGCTTGATTGGCATCTTTAGGAACACAGCGCATTTCCTAGGAACCGTGGAGATGGTAGCCATTTCTTTTTTTCTGAACCACCTGAGCACGGACAGTTTTTCGGTGCTCTTGGAATCTTCATCTTGAAGACAGCAATCCACCTGTTCCATTGTTTCATTCTTTCCTCATAGACAAACATGTTCCCCTACTGTCTTACTGATGTACGGTTATCCGACCTTGATGGAGTCTTGTAGACAGACTCACCGCCAGTGATTGCATGACTTCTCACATTCTCACATTTGCTATCGTTTTAGTAAACCCACTGCCTGTCCCTGGCTTGCTGCTCAACCTGCAGCTGCTGCGCAATGATTACTTCCCGGATGGCTGCCCCGCAGCACGCCTGCACTACGTGCTTGTAGTCGACAGTAATAATAATGAGCAGTTTGTAACTGTGCACAGTGTTGAATGCGGATAAGGATTATCATCGCTAACCCTAAGAGTAGTCATAGTTTTGGCACTGGGTTCAGTTAGGATTCTTGTGATTCCAAAGAACAGAAGCTGAAGGTGGCTTCACCCCAACAACGAGCTTCACGGGACAGTCCTGACATACAGAAACAAGTCTTTGGCAGGGCTGGGAGCAGAGGAGCAGTAGGACCTTGGGAAGAAATAGAACTGTGAATTGGAAAACCAGCAAGAATCCAGACCATACTCTGCTCTCTCTGCCTTACTTCTCCTTTTTTCTCTCCACGTCATCCCCTATCCATGATATCTCTGTGACTCAAGTCACAGGCTGGTGGGTGACCTCTCACCCCTTTCAAGTTTGCTAACTGTGGCTGAGACCTCAGACCGCTCTCAAGTGCTTTCTCAATTTCTTCTCTTTCTGCTCCCAATTATTTTCTGCCCCTCCTCATGCCAGTTTCATGTTCCCTGACAGGAACTGATTGTCCCAGCTGTGACCCAGTCAACAATAGCCAGTGACAGAGTTGAGGTGTACCTTCCTTGCTGCCCAGAGATAGCTCCTGTGGTCACTGTGAGGCAGTCAAGCAACCCTAAAAGGAATTGACCTTACTGATTATATATGTCAGGGGTGGGCAACCTTTTTTCTGCCAAGGACCACTTGAATATTATAACATCATTCATGGGCCATACAAAATCATCCACTTAAAAACTAGTCTGCTGTATTTGATCAGGCTCATTCGGTGAGGTGTGTGATGTTATAGCTGGTTCCCCACCCGTCGTATTTTTTGCATTAGTACTTAGAGGAAGAAGCATTTAGCTTATAAAGGTGGAGTTGTAGGAAACGTAAGTTTTGAAGACTTCTTCCCTACATGGCAAACAAAGGCAGTTTTGTGTTCTTAAGAGATTGTCACATTAATATGTCAGGGAGGTGATGGGACGTGATCGAAGGAACTGAAGTGGAGTGTCACCATGAATGACACCAAGGAAAGTAGAACAGAAGGACAAGCCGATGAGAGGCAGGCAGGTTCCCATCATGAACATGTCCTTCTTGGTATCACATTTAAGAATCTACTACGCCATGGTCTGGACACCAACCTACACATATTTTATAAAGCTTGCATCCTGGAAATAAGACCTGTTTTGAGACAACCAAAATACAAGTAGCCTTTCTGTGTGGTTTTTATTGTATTGGGTCTTCAGATTGAGACATATGTATGTTCATTAATCTAATAGACGTTTGTAGGAATACCCACTAGCGCCCAGGCTAATCTTAGGCAGAATGGCTATCAAACAGACCCCTACATGAGTATTAGTATTAATTAAGCTCTGTGCTGGCTACTCAGTAAGCACTCCATGTTTCTCCCTCTTTATCGAGAGGAGACCGAGGTTCAGAGAGACTGAATGGACACAGTCCAGGTGATAGGGTTAAGGTTTGGAGAGGCTGGTGCTCAATCCCGAGGTGTCTGACC
The DNA here is from genome assembly GCF_014108415.1 of Molossus molossus. Taxonomy (NCBI): domain Eukaryota; kingdom Metazoa; phylum Chordata; class Mammalia; order Chiroptera; family Molossidae; genus Molossus; species Molossus molossus. The sequence continues at coordinate 59,034,574 of NW_023425351.1, read as the reverse complement.
ACAACACCCTTGATTTTATTTTTCCAGTGTTTGTGTTGCATGGGTTTTTTTCGACCTTTTCTGTCGATTGTTTGAGGAGTTACATGGGGAACACCCCTGGCCCATCACAGCAGCTCCCAGGCCAGCCCTGACATGGACCAAGGAACGGTGAGACCATGATAAGCTGCACATGAGGTGGTAAATGCTGTGACTGAGGCAAACAGAGAAGAGGCGTCCGCTACTTCCTAGGTGAGGACACCTGGGCAAGTCCCTTTCTCCTCTGGGCTTTGTCGCCCTGCACCTGTCCAAGAACCGACCAAATAGGTGACCGTGTGGAGTAAAGGAGTTGATGCACCTCAAGGTCGTGGAGCAGTGTAGGAGGCAAAGCAGGGGTTCCCGCAGTTTTTACTGTTCCCACATTGTGCTGTGGACTGTGAGAACCGTACTCCTCGGTGGAGCCAGGCAGAATTCAGAAAGGAAAGAGGCTTTGACGCATCAGATGTTGCCGGGTAAGGAGGCAAATATTGGCTATGTAAAGCAGAGGGACCTGTGAACAAATGACTCCGTTTATGCAACACACATTTATTGAGCATATACTGTGTGCCAGGCACCCAGCCAGTGCTGGTTACGGGTAGATAGGCAGAGCACTATGAAAGTGTATGGGGTGTTCTAGGTCCTGACTTCAAAAAAGAGGTGAATCCTAGGAAAATGGCTGGAAGAAATTATCTGTAAGAATAATGATGGATATGACAAACCTAGGATTGTCTCAAGGAGGATTCAACTGGATTTCTTCACCAAGCCCTTTCAAAATTCTTTATCCAAGGAACTGTTTACACATCCTGGTTCACCAAGGGGTCTCACCCACGGGCACAACTTTACATGCACTGTGTCTACTGACTCACTGCACAATACATCACTGTCCTTCCTGTAACAGGAGGACACTCGCTGGTGACCCTTCATGGATCTCGGTGAAGAATTACTCAGTTATATAGGGCATTCCTCAATGGGAGATAGCTTGAGAAGGGATCGAGAAAAAGTGTTAAGACATATTAAAAATTGGCTTTCTCCTGGTGGCAGTTCGTCATTTTTCAGTTTGGCAACTTTCCCTGTTCCTTTCTCTACCATGTAGATCTGCGTGAGGCTTGATTCCGAGAGGATTTTCTTATGAGGGGTCTGTCTTCAAACATATGGGAAGTGATGGGGGTGGGGGGACATCTGTAATGATATCAACAGAAAAATATAAACTTTAAACAAATACTTTTTAAAATTTGCCAGATTTAATTGAGAGAGGTTTAGAATTTTGCTCTATTTACAGTCATAAGCAGTTCACTTCTGTTGCTGGCCTCCGTCCTAGACTCCCTGGAAACTAATATGCCTCTTGGCTATGACATCTGCATTTGCTCGCCGGCTTGGGCTCCAGCTGTGGCTTGCCTGGGTATCAAGGCTTCCAGGTCCCAGATAAGGGACCCTTATCTGAGCATCCCTCCCATAGGCCCTGAACCAGGAGAGTCTATTATCTGTGCCTCACCATGACTCATGGCGTAGAACAAGGGATCGAAATGATTTGAGCTGGAAAGAACTTCATGCACTTAAAAAGAAAATTCAACAAGCACATTGGTAGCACTTACAATGTAGTAAGCCCTGTTCTCATTTTTCAGATAAGGAAATTGAGGCCCACCATGGATAAGCAGGGTGTCATAGAGCCGACAATGGGCAAAGCCAGGACACTAGCTCAGGCAGTGTAATTCAGGGTCTGTGCTCTTACCCCTCCTGTGCTTAGAGGCTACCTAGTCCAGCCTCTTACTGACCAAATGAGTCACGGCATAAAAAGCTCCTAACATGCAAAAAGTGCAATGTATGTGCTAGCACATACATCCTAATATTAATAAGAAAATTAAATATTCTTATTAGAATACTTAATAAATAATGAAACTTGAGTCCAGAGAAGTGATGCAGGTATATACATCTAGTTCAGGATTTCCCAAATGATGTTCTGTAGAATGCCAGTATCCAAAAGGATGTAATAAGTAATATAAATATATAAAAATAATGATCAAATAGGCTTGCAAAATATTGGCTTAAAAACCAGCCATCTAGCCCTGGCCGGTTTGGCTCAGCGGTTGGAGCGTCGGCCTGCGGTACAGAGAGACCCGGGTTCGGTTCCCGCTAAGGGCACGAACTTCGGTTGCAGTTTGTCCCCGGCCCTGGTTGGTCGTGCGGGTGGCGACCACTCGATGTGTCCCTTCACATCGATGTTTCTCTCTCTCTCTCTTCCTCTCTCTCCCTCCCGCTCTGTCTGAACAAAAAATGCAAAAATGTCCTCGGGTGAGGATAAAAAAAAAAAAAAAAACCAGCCATCTATATTGCAGTACTCCTCAAAGCCTTTAATAAAGTGGCCAAGGTACACAGACTTGTTGGAATTATTGGACCATCATATAGAAAAAGTTGACACAGCAGGCCTGAGGCTGCCTCTCTTAGAAGGTCCTGCTTGCAAGGTGGCCCCTGCAGGTGTCAAAACTTGGATCCCAGGGTGGGTCCCACCACTGCTTGATCAGAATGGCTCATGTGCCTAAACTGGACAGTGTCATTTATGCTGAACACCTGCTTTCTTCCTGGGAGTCTGGAATCGGGGTACATGGTAGACAAAGGATGCCAATGTGATCAGTCCCCAATAAAAACCGTGGACACTGAGTCTCTGGTGAGTGTCCCTGGTAGACAACAGTTCTCACATGTTGTCACCACTTGTTGGAGAAATTAAGTCATCCTGTGTGGCTTCACTGGGAGCCACTCTTGCAGGTCTGTGCCTGGTTTCCTCCGGACTCCACACCATGTGCCTTTGCCCTGTGCTGATCTGGCTGGGTGCATTTTCTGTGATAAGTCTGAGCTGTGCGTACAACTCTGTGGTGAGTCCAGTTGGTCCTACTAATGAATCACCGAGCCGGGGGATATTCTTGGGAACCCCCTCCCCCGCCCCCCCACCCATCACAACCAAAATCCTTTTCTTCACAATGCCTTTTAAGCATCTCACAGGTCCCTGGGATTTTAAAGCAATGTAGACAATGATGAGCTGCTCAGCATCACAAGTCAGAGGCAGAGATCAACCCACATCACCCCTCTGGGCTTCTTGGTAAAAAATATTAGGCCCACATAGAGGTCACCAGCAAGTAACAATTTTCCTCCCAGCTGGGACACATAGATTAAATATATGTATATTAACCGAACAGAACTTTTAAAAAGAACACCCAAGTGGGAATGGTAAGGATAGAACCAGTAGCGTCGAGATAGAGCTGGCTTTTATGTTCTTCCATTTTATACTTAGCTATTTAGCCCAGGATGAAATTATTTATATAAATTGATGTGTAACATTATATTAGCCTTTACATAAAAATATATTAAATTACATCAATTATATATGTACAGAGGAACGTTTTAATACATCTAGTTTGACAACCCTACCAAAGGGTCTTTATGGCTTCCTGAGCCTCATGCCCGAGCCTGTGGCTTGTCCCTCGGTGAATGTGATTTCTCTGAGTTCACTGTGCAGACCAAACAGACGCACGAGGGTGTCCTGAGGGCAGGGAGGGCGGTCAGCGCAGTGTGCCTTCTCCGGGTACCTGGCCGGCACTCCCCCTCCACCCACTGGCCCTGCGTTACGTCTTCGCAGCCGCCCAGGTTATATTTGCATTTCCTGCACCCTGGGCGAGGCACCGCTTCCTGCCGTCCAGCGCGCTCCAGTGATTTCCTCTCGGTGTGTCTAGACCCACCGGAACCCATTTTCCTCTGACCTTGTTCTCACAACCCTGCTTGACCTGTTGCCAGATAGAAGCCAGTCTATCAGTGGTTAGTTGGTTTCGTGGGCTCCTTGCCACGCTGACTGGCAGACGGTTCGTGCTCTAAGCCGTGTCCCCCTCACTGTCTCAGTACCTGGAGCTCCTGCTGTCCCATGCCTCCGCTGAGGTGACTTCTGTCCGCTGTGCCTTTTTGACCTCCCCAAGTCCCAGCTCATGCCCTACTCCGTCCTGCATGAAGCTGGCCTTTTCCACTGCACCCCTGTGGGCCTCCCTGGGCCTTGAATCCCTACCAATATGCCTGTCTGTAGCAGATCTCTTGGCACATGCCTATACAGTGATACCTCGGTTCTCGAACGCCTCGGTTTTCGACCAAATCGGTATTCGACCAGGAGATTCGAGAAACTTTTGTCTCGGAATCCGAACAAATATTTGGAACTCAAACTTCCGAGATGAGCCGAGTTGAGCCGAATGGCGTTCATTCGGCCCAGCGCGCCTTGCTCGCGTCATCAGTGTGAGTGCAGAGAGAGAGTCACGCTTTGTGGAGAGAGTCACGCTTTCCTATTGGTTTCATTGCTTCGGTTCTCGAACAATTCGGTTCTCGACCGTCCTCCTGGAACGAATTATGTTCGAGAACCGAGGTATCACTGTACATCCAACCCGCAATGATTGAGCTCCCACTTAAGAGCCATTCATTGCACTAGAAAATGGAGATACCAAAAAAATAAAAATAATAAAACGAAGCAAAGCCCCTGCTTCCAGGGAACTTGCTGTTCAGTTGAGCTGCTTGCACCATGCTTCACTGTGTTTCCCCACGCGGGTGCCGACTCCTCCCCGCATGCCTGGATCCCCTGGGTGGTCGCGTTTCCAGTCACGCGTGCTCAATAGTAAGCAGTGGTCGCGAACTCAGGGAAAATCCCGTTCCGAGCCCACTTCTGAAGTTCACGAGCCGCGGCCTGTGTTTCCTCACCTGTGAAGTGCTCAGTCACATGTGCATAGTGTTGGAAGGGCAGTATGGATATTGTTCATGTGTGCCTAGCACTGGGCCAAGCAGATACGAATCACTTACTCAGCCTATGACACAGAGCGTGTCATATTTTTTCCTGGAACTGTGGCCTTGAGCAGCGCCGGGAGGTTTTCCTGGTGGGTGAGATCCTGGCATTGTACTGTCAACCTTCCCATATTTGGCCCAACCTGAGCAGGATGGGAGGAGGCAAAAGAGAAAGCAGTGAGTCAGAACAGCCACAGCGTGTTGAAGACCTGCCCGGCTTCCTCTGCACAGGGACGTGGATTTCCACACCCACTTGGGGCTTGACGGAGGCTGTCTCCAGCTGCCTGTTTCCTGAAACTCGCTCAAGGCGGCCTGGAGGCTGGAAAGGAGACAGAGTGTCCATGTCCTGAGAATACTAGGTGCCAGGTGTCCTGCGCATGTTCTTCATCCTCACAGCATCCTGCCAAGAAGGTGTTCTTATTCCCATTTTACAGATTGGAAAACTGAGACGTAAAGTACCTTGACAAAGTTGCTCAGCTGACCCAACACACATCGCAGCCTTTGCCCTTCACATCCAGTAGCCTTCAGTAAGTCACATCTGCGGCAGTTCTGGCCTCGTTTGGCCTGATCTGTGTGCTGTCCGCCCTACAAGGACCCACTCCCACTCCACCCAGTGGGCCTGTGGTGGAGAAGACAACTTCACAGCCAGCCTGCCCCTCCATTGTCCTCGCACGGTATGACAAGTGAGCTGCCTGGTGCAGAATGTAAGGAAGCAGGCGCCCCCGGGCTCACAGATGTGCGGACCTCAGTGTTGCTGACCCCAGCCCTGTCCCTCCCCCTCATCGGCCCAGTGTGGAGCTGCTGGGCTTTGTTGGAGAAGACCACGCCAAGACCCCCAGCCAGATCTTCAGGACGGGCCTGGAGGGCCTGGCAGACTGCTGGGCACCCTCGTCCTTCTCAGACGGCACATTGCCATTTCCGTGTAGCTCCTGCCCCCAGAACTCTCTTCTCTCTTCCGAAACTACCTTTCCTGATTCCCTTTCACCCGACTTTCCCTCCGAGACCATAACGCAAGCACACAACAGGAAGAAACCAGAGATCCTCTTCCAGGGCCGAGACTGTGGTTTTCACCCGTGTTAACTCCGGGGTGTTGGAACTGGCTGGGTGGAAGTTGGCAGAAGCAAGGTGCCCTGGGTGAGCAGAGTTCCCCCTGGACGCAGGGTATGGGCAGCCGCACTTATCATTGCTGCACCCCAGGCCAGCCCTCCTCATCTTACAGAAGAGGAAACCGAGGCCATGGGAGGGGACATGACTTCCCTGAGCTCAGTTAGCTAACTAATGCGACATTAGGGTTAGGAGCCCTGTCTCCTGCCAGCACATTTTCTGCCGAGTCAGGGAATCAGAGCCCCCCCCCGTTACACTTTTCTCTTGACTCCATCAACTCGTAAAAGGAGGCATGATTCATACTACAGCTGTGCCCAGTCTTGCTGTCCCTCAAGGACCTGTCCCTGTAATAGAGAACAAGCAGTGTTCAGAAGCATCCAGAGTGTTGATTCACAGCGCGGAGTCTTGGGAGATGCCCTAGTTCGGAGTCAGAAAGTGCTTCAGTCACTCAAGTTTGCGAAGTTCTAATGTGAAGTTGGGACTTCTTGTAGCAGTGACTTATTTAGCTTCTGGGCTTCTCTGTTTTTCTTTCCGTTGGGGGCCTTCAGTCAGTATCTCCATCATCGTCTTGTATTTCCAGTTCTCAGTCAAATTCCACAGGAAATGAAAACGACTATACGTTTCATCAAGCTGTGATCGGACCAGGATAGAAACGGGAGAAGGGGAATTCTCAGAACAGGAGACATTCAATTTCCCTTGTGGGTCGAGAGGGAATTACATAGAAAGTTTCCTTATTTGGTATGTTTTCTATCAAAAATCTACTGTCAAACACAGTGAAAAGCTCATAAGATCTTCATTTTTGGTTGTAGGCAAATATAGGGTTGTCCCCATAAGATGAATACAGGGTGTCTGTAGGTTCTCTTACACTTTGAAAATGAAAGTATTTCAGTAAACCTGGCTTTAAATTATTCAAAGTTGTGTATACATTTTTTGGGACATTCTATTTGCACATACATGTCAGCATTTGCTTAAAGCTCCTTTGTAAGCATTTGGTTCGGTGCCTGAAGGGCAGGTGGGCACGGGCCGTGTCTGCGAGCGAGCGCACCTGGCACACAAGTGTTTCTAAAATGTGAATTAGTTGTCGGTATTGAAGAATCGGGATATTTACATGTTTACATGTAAATTTTCATCTTCTACTTAGATAATGTCAGATGATTTCCTGCTGGGCCACAGTCTCACCTGCAGCCGCCTGGAACCCAGGCGCTGCTGTCTGGGACAGACCACGGCCCCTCGAAGATGCTTGTGAATCCTCCGATCCCCTTCCTATTGAGAGGGGGTCTGCATACCCTGCCCTTGAAGCAGGGGAGGCCTAGTGACTTCGCCGACCAGGAAAACATGGCAGAGGGGACGCTTTGTTTCTGGGCTCAGGCCTTCAAACACAGGCAGCAGCCCCTTCCTGTCCCCTGGGACCCTTGCTCAAGGGAATGAGCCTCCATGCAGCTGCCCTGAGACCGCCGCGCTGTGACAAAGCCCAGCCTCGGGAAGAGGTCCGAGACCAGGGGAGCCATGGGGAGAAGAAGGTCAGGGGGCCCCAGGGCACCAGGCACGTGATGAGAAAACCGTGTTGAAAACGGATCTTCCAGCCCCAGGAGGGGCCAAGAGGTGGATTGAAGGTGAACCGCCCCCCTGAGTCCTCCATGAATTCCTGAAAGTTTAAGTGTAACAAAAACCATTGCTTTGAGCCTCGAATGTGGGCGATAACTGAAACAAGGTCTTGTATCTGCAGCTCATGCTAACTCCCATTCTACCCCCTGGCTTTTCCAAGCTACTGTGCAGCCAGGCTCCCGTAGGAATTTGAGTTCACAATTCTTATTTAAACCATGGTCTGGAGAACCTTAAATTATGTGAAATTTGGAAATTAAAATATTAAAAGTAAAATAAATACATACATATATACATATGTGTGTGTATATGTGTGTGTGTGTCTATATGTATATGTGTGTATATATATACATATACATATACATATACATATATATATGACAAAGTTAGGAAGTGAGGGTTGGAGGGATACAAAGAGCAATGGAAGGTCTACTTGAAGTGTTTTATGCTCCGTGGACCACTTGGCTCAAGGTGAAAAGTGTACAAGTTCAAGGACTGGTCCCCTCTTTCTGAGGGCTGATTGGCTTTCTTATCTCTAAGAGCAGGTCCCATTCATCTTTAGCCTCCGAAGAGTCCATGAGCACGATAGCTCGGCTTCGGGATGATTGATTTCTGGGGTGTGCTGTGTGTCCTGTAACGTGGTAGAAAGTATATTCGCCCCCTGGCAATCCAGCCCGGGGTGCAGAAGAGCATGCCCAGCTCTTTGCCGAAGCCTGCGCCTTGTTCGTCGTGTACCTCCGGCTCTCAGTAAATATTTGTTGAATAAATGAATGAACAAATGAATGTGTGTTAGTCACCAAGGGTACGAAGACAAATGAGACGTGGTCCCTGCCCCTTGAGGAGCTCACGGTCTACAGAACACAGGCAGCAAATTAAATACCGGTTATGCCTCCTGGGTGGCACATTCTTTTATTCAGAAATGCCATTTTATCTGTGTCGAGCTGCTGTTCACATCCAAACCCAGATGAAACAGCAGGAAAATGCCTTGGAGGAGCCCAGAACGGAGGGGACTGACAGCCACCTAGCCTGACGAGGCAGCCTTCTCGTGCCGAGGCCCAGCCATGAGGAGCAGGGAGGGAGGCCTGTTCAGCACAGGTGTGGGGGCCGAGCCATCCTCAGACGCACCTGGGGACCCAGCAGGAAAGCAGCCCAGGCTCACTGACACATGGTTCCATCGGGCCCGCCTGCTCCACCGGCACCGGCCCGCAGAGCTGCCACCATCTCTGAGACCAGGCCAGCACCAGAATTGGGTTTTGGTTTTTATTTATTTATTTATTTTTTATCCTCACCCGAGGACATTTTTCCATTTTTTTTGTTGTTCAGATAGAGTGGGAGGGAGAGAGAGAGAGAGAGAGAGAGACATCGGCATGAAAGGGACACATCAAGTGGTTGCCACCTGCATGACCCAACCAGGGCCGGGGACAAACTGCAACCGAGGTACGTGCCCTTAGTGGGAACCGAGCCTGGTTCTCTCTGGACCGCAGGCCAACGCTCTAACTGCTGAGCCAAACCGGCCAGGGAGGATTTTGGTTTTTAAAAGAGATCCGAAGGCCCTGATTTTAATCAGCCTGCCCCGCATGGGCTCCAAGATGATCTTTTTTTTCTCTTTCCCAAGTGCGTTTGGCAAAATGTCAGCTTGTGCATTTTTCCCTCTTTCCTTTCTTTATAAGTGGGGACTTCGTGGAGCTAGACGGGAGAAGCCAACTTTTGTTTAATATTCAAGATAAGTGGCTTCTTCTTTATTCTCCCAGTGAGATCAAATATCAGTGTCAATATATTGACATGATCAACATCGTACAGAGTATTGGTTACAATGCATTTGGGTTTGGAAAGATTTCTTATTTATTTATTTATTATCCTCACCCAAGGACATTTTTCTATTTTTTGTTCAGATAGAGTGGGAGGGAGGGACGGAGGGAGGGAGGGAGGGAGGGAGAGAGAGAGAGAGAGAGAGAGAGAGAGAGAGAGAGAGAGACATCGATATGAAAGGGACACATCGAGTGGCTGCCACCCGCACAACCCAACCAGGGCCGGGGACAAACTGCAACCGAGGTACGTGCCCTTAGCGGGAACCGAACCCGGGTCTCTCTGGACCGCAGGCCGACGCTCTAACCGCTGGGCCGAACCGGCCAGGGCGGGAAAGATTTCTTTTTGTTCATGTTCCATAGCCGACCATGGGGATGCGGGGACCTGCCAGGGAGGGGTGCTCCCGTCCATCTCCAAGCAGTGGGCTGTGTTCCAGGCGGGAAGCGGACCCCCCAGGCGGAAATGCCTTTCTGTCCGCAAAGCAGAACCTGGTGAAATAGCTAAACCTGTAGTTAATTTGCTGTCTGTTCAATAGACTCTGAGCTCCTTCGAGTAGAAACCCTACAAGAGAAGGTAAAAGCAACAACAGCGGCAACCACACCTGTCTTCCTCACTGAACCTTGGCCAGCGCCCTAACACTCCGGGGGAGGAAATGTCATCTTCACTGGGGGTCATTTTCCTTTTTAAAAAGCAGCTCATTCCCTGAGGCGGTGCATAGCAGGATGTAACTCGGAGATTTGGCATAAGCTTTAAAAGGAAACGTGCGTGCTACCTTCGGAATAGCAAGGTAAAGTGAAGCCATGTCGTATATCACACTGCACATTCATGTCCTGGGGCTGCTATAACAAACGGTAGCTGAGAACGACCGAAACGGATGGTCTCACAGTTCTGGAGACCGTAAGAGATCGTGGAAAGGTACTGGAGAAGGGACCGTTCCTGGCCTCTCTTCCAGCTTCTGGTAGCATCGTACATGGCAGCATAACCAGTCGTCACATGGAATTCTCTCTGCATGTGTGTGCCCGTATCGTCCCGTTTTTTAAGGACACCATCATTCTGGAGTGGAGGCCCGCACTACTCCAGTCTGACCTCGTCTTATACATATAATTGCATTTGCAACACCAAATCAGATCACAGTCTTCCTCACGGGGGATTAGGACTTCAAGGTATGAATCTGAGAAGGAGGACACATTTTTGCCCATGACACACTTAGTTGTAAGATAGTAATTCCCGAAAATCTTTTGCCAGGTACTATTTGACTTAATACTTGGGACCTGAGACGAATTATTTTGCGTCCAGCCCCCCAAATAGTGCAGAAAGACAATTCCTTGGAAAACCAACCTCAAACCCTCTTCATTACTGGGAGGGTGGGCAAATATGGTCCTCATGGACAGCCACAGGGTCACACGTGAGGGAGGAGAGCCTGGACAGGTGGGCAGGACAACCAAGGGCCCCCGCTGACAGTCAGGAATGTTGCCCGTAGATAAAGGGCCCTTGGGTCGGGAGGGCTTCTCTTCCTGGCCACGGCTGGGCCTTCTCTGGGGCTAGGACCTTCTCTGGGGCTAGGACCTTCTCTGGGGCTAGGACCTTCTCTGGGGCTAGGACCTTCTCTGGGGCTAGGACCTTCTCTGGGGCTAGGACCTTCTCTGGGGCTAGGACCTTCTCTGGGGCTAGGACCTTCTCTGGGGCTAGGACCTTCTCTGGGGCTAGGACCCTTCTCTGGGGCTAGGACCTTCTCTGGGACTAGGACCTTCTCTGGGGCTAGGACCTTCTCTGGGGCTAGGACCTTCTCTGGGGCTAGGACCTTCTCTGGGACTAGGACCCTTCTCTGGGGCTAGGACCCTTCTCTGGGGCTAGGACCTTCTCTGGGGCTAGGACCTTCTCTGGGACTAGGACCTTCTCTGGGGCTAGGACCTTCTCTGGGGCTAGGACCTTCTCTGGGGCTAGGACCTTCTCTGGGACTAGGACCCTTCTCTGGGGCTAGGACCCTTCTCTGGGGCTAGGACCTTCTCTGGGGCTAGGACCTTCTCTGGGGCTAGGACCTTCTCTGGGACTAGGACCTTCTCTGGGACTAGGACCCTTCTCTGGGGCTAGGACCCTTCTCTGGGGCTAGGACCTTCTCTGGGGCTAGGACCTTCTCTGGGGCTAGGACCTTCTCTGGGACTAGGACCCTTCTCTGGGGCTAGGACCCTTCTCTGGGGCTAGGACCTTCTCTGGGGCTAGGACCTTCTCTGGGGCTAGGACCTTCTCTGGGGCTAGGACCTTCTCTGGGGCTAGGACCTTCTCTGGGGCTAGGACCTTCTCTGGGGCTAGGACCTTCTCTGGGGCTAGGACCTTCTCTGGGGCTAGGACCTTCTCTGGGGCTAGGACCCTTCTCTGGGGCTAGGACCTTCTCTGGGGCTAGGACCTTCTCTGGGGCTAGGAAGCTCTGGGCCCACAGCTGTGGTGCAAAACCAAGAGCTTTGACAGTCCACGGGAGAAAAGATTTTAAAAAGAGATCTAGACTCAAACACTGGCCTCCACAAAGAATACATAAATTGAGATTCTCAACACCACATTTTTTTGGAAGTTGGGATGGGGAGAGAGTAAGTCAGAATAATTTTCAAATATGTGAAAAATGATGAAGACCAACATTGTGTAATTCCAGAGAGCAAGAGAGAATTGAAAGGAGGCTTGAATTATAAAAGATGTGATTCAGATTAGATTTCAGAAGGACTTTCTGACAGTAAGAGTCTATTTTTTTTTAATTGTGGTCTCCTTCCTACATTTCTCAAATACAAATGTGTCGTCTCTTTATTATAAAATAAGCATAGTTAGTTCTGAATATCAAAACCTGGGCATTCTCTTTCCATCATTTTTTCTCACGCAACAAAGAGAGATGTGCATCTATCCTATGCCATGTCCGTGCCAAGGCCTAGGGCCCCAGGGATAATAGGCACAGGCCAGGTCCTCCGAGAGCTCCCTGACTAATGCACCATGCTCACTAGCTAGTTATTGAATAAATATATAAGTGGAGACGTACAAATAAATACACACTAATAAAATGACATAGTACTAATAGCTGCCCAGTACTGTGTTTATATTTCTAACTATGGGCAAAGCAATTAGAGAGTGTTTTGCAGAAGATTTGGCATTTGAGCAGCATCTTGAAGGACGGTTGTGGGGCTGCGGATGGCTCAGGAAGGTATGGGTACACACACGTGCGTTGAGAAGCTTGGCACTGGGCTATTTGGACACTCGGTGCAGTATGACGGGTGTGGAGGTTACCTGGAAGGACTTGCTGAGAGGGCCAGTGATCAGAGAGAAGGCAAGAGGAGAACCAAGGACATAAACCCTCATTCTTTAAAGTGTCTCCTTGAACTCTGAGTGTCTCTAATATCTATTTACTATACGTCAAGTCCTACTGTAATTAATATCCTCTCTACCTGTCCTGAAAATAAGACCTTCCTTTTTTTGACTTTTATTTGTAAATCTGTAAAATGAAAGAATCATTGCTTGTTCATATTCGAAAAGATAGGCATTGAGTGAGATGTTAATCCTGTTTGGGAATATTTGCCATCCACAGCAAGTATTTGTGAATGTCCCTTCTCTTTCCATAGTGACACACTCGGAGTCATGCTACAGAGAGCGGAGCGAGCCCTGTGTCCCCTTCTGTCCAGAGAGAGGTGGGGCGTGGTGTAGGAGGCAGATGCAAGACACACAAGATAGCAAGGACCTTCAGTGGGGCTGGAGCCCAGAGAATAGCCTTTGCCAGAGAGCCCCGCCAACTTACTTTGCTGTGTGAAAGTCTCACCCATGCATAGGGACCGGGTGGAACTCTGGAGCTCAGATCCGGTAGGAGGTACCTGTTAGATCCTAGGATCTCCCCCACCAAGAACAGACGCGAGTGAGGGAAGAAGGGCTGGGAACTGGGGTGCATCGGCTCAGGGGAGCCCTCCGTGCATGCCTGTCTGTGGAGTCCCTTCTGTTTCCAGGACTGGGCTAATTCTGGAAGGCAGACACTGGCCATTCCCTGCCAGCAAGCATCCCAGGCCTTCCTCGTGAGACAGACATTTCCGCTGCCGGACAGATTACTGAGCAGCCAGAATACAGCCTGAGACGACTGAGGGCTAGGGAGAGGGTGCTGTGGACACTCTCAGGGGCCCCTAACTCCCCCGAATATGGTAGAGCATTCCGGGCATGGCAGCCAGATTTAAGAAATGACTTTTCCGCTGTGGCTGGAGTCTGTGGTGGGGGCAGTTATGGGGGCTGTTGTGTACCTCTGTGGTGGTTCTGTTGAGAAAACCAGAGAAGAGCACAGTTGTAAAAAGTAAGCAGTGTTGTGACTACATAAATGAACACCACCTGTGCCTCCTCTTTGGGGAAATGAGTCAAATTAGTGAAACAAATTGCATAATCCCAGCAAATGCCAATCTCCGCCACTGTCGCTGTGCTGGTCATTTCTAGTTTCAGTGAGTGGCTTCGTGACCAATGTTCACTCAGGTGAACGAACAGGACTTTTAGGCTTATGTTTTATTTCCAGTCACATACATAATATGTAATCATTGCCAGAAAATAAAAATAATACTTATGCAAAAATAAGTCAAAGTGACTCTAAACTCACTACGTAGAAATGACTGTCAACGTTTTGGTGCAGATAGTTTCAGACTCATAAATATGTATATTTACAAAAACAGATTATTTTGTTGTTTCTGCTGTTCCCTTAGTTTACATTTGGCTTTCCAATATTTTTTTGTTTCCTGTGTTCCTTCCCACTCCTTTTATGACCTGGGTTGTTTTGTTTTGTTTTCTATTTCTTCTCTCTGCTCCATGCCACTCCAGAAATTGGAAAAGTATGGGACTTGTTTTAGCTTCCTCTGATAGTTACTATCTAATTATTAAGTGACATTGATACATGTTTAAGATCTACGCTATAAACCATGTTTCTCAAATTATTAATATCATTTGTTCAAAGGGCTGAGTATCTATTGACTCAGCCCTTTGAACAAATGAAAAATGACCACCCTCCCTTCCGCCAGCTCCCCACACACACCACGCCTGCCTCCCAGGTTTTGTTATCCTACTTAGGGATTTTTGTTCCAGTCTGTAATAGGTAAATGTTGATTCGTATATCATCGGACCCCTTGTTTCAAGAAGGATATCATTTACATTTTTCTCAGGACCGCAGGCCGACGCTCTAACCGCTGAGCCAAACTGGCCAGGGCTCATTTACATTTTTCTTAGAAACAATGCCATTTAACAATGTTTGCATTCCTCAATTTCCGGATTGTTGGTTAACCTTCGTTACCGTAGAGAACCTTCACTCCTTGCTGACATCGTGGGCAGATGCTAGGATCCAGGCGTCACAGCATAACCATTCTCCCGGCAATGAAGACAAACGCCCTGACACCCTTTTCTTTTCTACGGGATCCCTTTCTTCCTCCTGGATTTTGGGGAGATTATTTTTTTAACCATATATTTTTTTTATTTTATTTTTTATCCTCACCCAAGGACATTTTTCCATTTTTTGTTCAGATAGAGTGGGAGGGAGAGAGAGGAACAGAGAGAGAGAGAGAAACATCGATGTGGAAGGAACACATCGAGTGGCTGCCACCCGCACGACCGACCAGGGCCGGGGACAAACTGCAACCGAAGTACATGCCCTTAGCGGGAACCGAACCTGGGTCTCTCAGGACCGCAGGCTGACGCTCTAACCGCTGAGCCAAACCGGCCAGGGCGGGGAGATTATTTTTTTAGACAGCATATTCGGTAGATCTAGATGTGTGTTCATTTTCACAAAGTCCACAGTAAAACCTTTTAAACTAGAGGGGTGTTTTTTTATTATTTTTATTTCAAGGAGATTTTCTTCAATATCTATTTTTGAAGTTGGTTCTGTCGCACTGGTTCTGATCACTTCCTCCCTCACCGGCCTTGTGCACGTGATGCGTAGACTGTTGGTTTCTGGTCCATCTTTTCCTCTTTAATCATTTAAGTTGCCTTTTTTTTTTTTTTTTTCTCCTTCTGAATGTTCGGTGATTGTCTCAAGTTCACACTCACCTTAATAGTTTCTAAACCAGATTGGTTTTCAAAATCATTCCAGGATATTTTGGGAAATACATATTCCTTAGCTTTCACCCAAGACACACTGAATCAAAATCTCCTATATGGGACCCTTGCCATGTCTACATTAAATGTACCCCCTCATGTCTGATGACTGTCTAGGTTTGGGAACTCCTGTCCTCTTTCCCTGGTCTAATTCCACCGAACTCAGGGGTGATTTTCCTCTTTCGTGCCTTTCCTGCCATTTGAAATTCCGCACTAGAAGTATTTGCGGGCTTGTATTCTTTTCATAAGATCCCTTTTATCTCTGTCTGTTGCCTCATTACCTCTTTTAGTGTTTTGAGTAATTACCTTGAGAATACAGAGTAGTTAACTCTCTTAAACTTTTGTCTTTCCCATGTGGTAAATCTTTTGCCAAGTGTCCTATTTTTTTAATCTTTTGCATATTATTTATTTCCTTGCATGTCTAATATATTTATAATTTGTGCGGAGGAACTCTTTTTATTCCACACGGGGGGTCTCATTGAGAACCCATTCTCCAGTGGTGACTTAAGTGACTTCTCTGCACTCCTGGGCACTTGTTTTTATTTTTATTTTATTATCTTTTAAATTATTATTGAACTTATTGGAGTGACATTAGTTCATAAAAGTATATAGGTTTCAGGTGTACAGTTCTACAATACATCATCTGTATGTTGTGTTGTGTGTTCACCACCCCAAGTCAAGTCTCCTTCCAACACCATCTATCTCCCCTGTACCTTCCTCTGCCTCCCCCCACCTCCCTTTCCCTCTGGAATCACCATACTGTTGTCTGTCTGTGAGATGTTTTTTTCCTCTGCTCAATCCCTTTATCTTTTCACCCAGCCCCTCCTACCCCCCTTCCCTCTGACAGCTGTCAGTCTGCTCTCTGTCTCTTTATTTGCAATAGCCAAGATCTGGAAGCAGCCCCAGTGCCATCGGTAGGTGAGCGGATGAAAACGCTGTGGTCCATTTACACAATGCAATTCTACTCGGCCATAAAACAAAGAAGGAAGTCTTACTAGGTGCTCAGGACACGCATTTACGTCGTGAGCCTGTCACTGAGCAGCCTGAGGAGCGTGGCAAGGAGCCATCGTCATCAGCAGAGCCAGCAGTAGGACTTTGCCTTATATAGAGTTTCTGCATATCCGGGAACTCTTACACCAAGACCTATCTCCCCTGGGTACCCATCGCCCTGTCCACTATCCTGTGTACCTAGTGTGACTTCCTCTGGTATCTCACGTGAAATGTCCATCCACGTGGGTGGGATGGAACTTACATGAGTTGGAGCAGTATCCTGTCTAGTTGCAGATTGTTTGTCCTGTTACTTCAGGAGTTGTCACACATTGGTGACCGTGGGTCAGAGAAAAGCCCCCACTTCACAGAGCGCCGTGAGACAGGCCCATGTGCACTTCCTCCTCGCACTGCATGGTCCACACTGTTCCCCATTGGTGACCCCCTCTGCCTCCCATCGACTGTGCTTGCCTGCAGGTCTGAACTCTCCACAGTAAGAACGTCTCCCCTAGGCATTGGCGGAAGTCCACAAAAAGGGCAAGTAAAGCCCCAAACTAGAAGTAAGCCCATCGTCCATTTGCAGCGGTGGTTCATAAGTCCAGCTCTATGTGAACAATGGAATGCAATCCCTGATACACATCAGGGACACACATCAAAAACCAAGTTGATCAAGAGTGAAACGGAAGACGCCGTGCAAGTGTGCTCCCCTCTCAGGGTGAGAGCTGCGTGTTTGCCCTCACGGGGGCGCTCTGCAGGGTGTCGTGCGCGGCTTCTCGTGCTTGTGGAGTAGCTCTGCTGGGCGACCTGGTGCGGCACTGAGGGCTGTTCCCTGGTCCTGCTGCTCTTCGGAGGAAGATGGGGAGCTTGCTTCCCTGTGAGGCTTTTCCCCAGAGATACAGACAGAATGGCTAGAGCTGGACGCAGGCAGTGTCACGGTGGTGCACCTGGGGACAGTACAGAGCGACATCTCCAGGCCGCACTGTGTGCACACTGTCGACATCATGGGGTCGTGCTGCTCTGCTTACAGGTGAGGGCCGCGAGCCTCGGTGGGGGGAGGGACGCGTTTCTCTTGTTGTCCAGCATGGAAGCTAACTTCAAATATAGTCCAAAGTCTGCCCACTGCCCAACGCATCACAGACTTGATGCTTCAAGTCTATAGTCAGCTCAAGTTGAAAGATACTTCCATCCATTCGACAGATATTTACTGAGCACTTGCTATGTGCCGGGCCAGGTACTGAGGACACAGCAACGAACAAGACATACATTTCACTGCTGTCATTACACTTCAAATAGAGAGTAGACCACAGGCATTGAAGAAAGATATCCACAAATAACTATCTGTTACTGTGTGAATATATATATGTCTATAAGGGGGAGCCTAGACTACAAGGTCAGAGAAAGGATTTCTTAAGAAAGTGGCCAATAATACGAACTCCAGTTGATAAACAAGTTAATCAAGTGAAGAATTGGATGGAAGAGAACTACAATGGAACTACCCGTGGGAAGTGTCCAGAGGCCGGGAGGAACTAAACTCAAGAATTTAGCATAAGCACAGAGAGAGGAAGGTGGCCAGTGGCCAGTGGCCAGAGACGGGAGCAACATCCTTTGCAGAGCCATGGCAGCCATGATGACCAGGATTTGGGTTTTATTTTAAAAGTAAGGACACGTCTTTACGGGGTTTAAAGAAAAGGGAGGCATGGTCATATCCATTACTCCGTCTACTAGAAAGAGGGTGAAAAAAGCAAAGTTGCTTATTCCTGAGCCAAAAGAGACTGGGGAATAATTAATATGGACTAATTACCTGTTACTTATTATAGATAGCATCTATAAGACTCTTGAAATAGATGCAAACATGCCACTCTCACTCAGAAATCTGGCAAGCCTTAAAGGCACCCCTGGCTCCACAGCATTTCCAGTTGAAGCTTCATCTCGAATAGATGTCAGGATCTTGATGTGACCCCCGTCGATCTGGCCACACTCCGCCCTCGCCTGTCAGACTTGCCTGCCCTCCAGCCAGCAACAGGTTGGGGCCACAGACCCCAAAGATTGCTTAGGCTCTTCAAGGGGCCAAAGACTTATACCTCATGGAAAATAAACGGGCCTTTAGTTTAAATCAGCTGGTTATTTTTCTAGATTCTAATTCAATGATCGTAAAGGGCCCATTCATTAGGTTTTTCTCACATCAGAAAATTAATTTCAGTATAACATCACGTGACTGCCTACCAGCCTGCCCCCTCTTCTAATGCCAGCTATCCATTGGTCTGCCATAAGTGGGGAAAGAACAGGTTACTCTGCGGAATAATGCCACCTGGAGTGACGAACGGGCCAGGTCACCCGTATTGAGCACCTGTGGCATGCAGGTACTACATCTCATGATGCGGAAATGGATGGCAAAGATGAGCCGGCCAGGTGTTCTGCCCCGACGAGGCTGCAGGCACAGGAGCGGAGGACAGCGGTGACAACGACCTGGGACATGAGTGCTGCCCACGCGGCGAACATGTGTTTTCAGACGCGAGAGAGAAACCAGGAGCACTTTCAACCACCTGGATCTCTGGCAGCAGGAATTATTTTTTAGGAAGTTGTATTTATTTTTAAATCATTTTTATTTTTTTAATTTATCTTTATTGGTGAAAGTATTACAGAGGCCCCCCTTTATCCCTCAGTGACTCCCTTCACCGCGCTCACATGCCCCCCTCCCCAGTCCTTCACCACCCTGTTGTCTGTGCCCATGGTGATGCATATGAGTATAAGTTCTCTAGTTAATCTCCTCCTGCCTCCCCACCCCCCTTCCCTCTGAGGTTTGTCAGTTGATCCCTACGTCCGTGTCTCTGGCTCTAGTTGTTCATCAGTTTATTGTGTTCATTAGATTCCACATATAAGTGAGATCGTGTGATACTTTCTTGTTTTAAAATATATATATATATCTCGAAACCCCATACTCTTGAAAAATTAATGACAACAGAGTACCAGGCAGTCTGGTGGCGTGTTCCCTGTAACCTTCTGCTCTCCGAGTCAGCTCCTTGCAGCTGACGGGCTCCGAACCAGCCGTGCCCCGGGGCTCACTCCGTGCAGGCGAGGGGGCCACGGCCGGGTTCCTCTGTGGAAGGCTGGAGGAGCCACTGTCTCTGTTCTCCGCTTCGACTTGCTTTGCCAGAGCGTGATGTGAACTGGCTGCGCTAAGCTAATTATTCCTAAACTCTGATTTCTACTGCTCGACAGAACCATATAGAGGGCATCTCCCCCCTCCCCCAGCAGAATGGAACGCTGAACCACAATAACCTCTTTTACATTAGATGAGGCACTTTTCTATCCTTTAGGATGTTGTTGCCACAAAGTTTCTGACTAGTCAGAGACACACAGCAGGTCCTGCAGCAGCACATTGTGTTTGCTGGTCAGTAAAAACCCCAGATGCCGTAAAGCGGCCTCTCCTTAGTGGGGGGAGGGTGATCTCCACGAAATCAGTTCTGATGTTGGTTTATACTCCTCACAAATAGACATTTCTAAACAGGCCAAAATGGTTCTTTTTCCCTCTGCTTGGTACCTGTCAAAGGAAATTTGGTGCCTTAGAGGAAATCTGAAGGAACACAGATTACACACTCAGATCATCAGAACAGAAGGAGAATACCACCTAAAATACACTTTGGGTACATAAATAAAGACCTTCCCAGAGCCTGGGACCCTAAGATTTTGGCCCCATTTAGGAGGTGACATTTCACTGCTTACCCTCCATTTATGGTAATTTAATGTCAGTACAGGTCCAGGGATAGTTTCTCCCCAAGTCTTTAGGAGAAAAACTCAACTGTAATTTGCATTTTAGATCCCTGCAGCAATGGGTTGGCGGGCATTAGAGAGTTAATCCATCCTTTTCTTTCTCCAATTTGACACAGTGGAGCAGGTTGCTGTTATTGAGAAATTGAAGCACCAGGTGTGATTAAATAAGATCACACATTTCATTCTCCCTTTAATGTCACATCACTTTTCAGCAGCTGAATCCATTTGCGGTCCCCCGCCCGCACGCACGCCCCATGGAGCCAGGCAGCACCTTGCATTCTTAGTGTGCCCAGCCAAGCAGGGCAGGATGTTCCCACAGTAAGCCTCCCTGCTGGGCTGTTGTGAGTCCAATCTGTTTGTACCTCCAAATTATTCAGGATTGCTCGGTCTGATCTATTAATCCATTTATCTCCCTCAAGAGTAAGACTTCTGGTACTTTTACATCATTGATGCCCAATTCCAACCAGAAAGTAGTTTCCAAACGTAGAGAAGACTAGGGTCGTGGGTACAGAAACACTGAGACAGAGTCTTCCTAGCCTTTCCTCCCCGCCCCTCCTCTTGTTTCTTCTGTAACTCCTGCAACTGCGTCATCCCCCCACCCCCCGATTCTCGGCTTTAGGAGGAGTGAGAACCAGCACTGATACATTTCCTCTGCAAGCGTGTCCTAAGAAGCTACATTTGTGGCATTCTTGATGTCATTAAAAAAGGAAATTGAATGAAGGGGCCTTTCTCAGGTGAAGGTTGAGACAGCAGGCCATGAAGGTTCGGGGTGTCTGACCCCTGCTGTGACAGCAGGCCATGAAGGTTCGGGGTGTCTGACCCCTGCTGTGACAGCAGGCCGTGTAGCCCAGCAAGAGTGCAGCAGTGTGTTGCATGGAGAACCAAGCGGCGGTCACCCAGCGGACCCAGCCCGGCAGTCAGCACCAGCCCAGATGAGTCCCTGGGGAGAGGGGGAGAGTCTGTCCCTTCTCAGCAGTGTGTCTGCTTCCTTTGCAAGCAGAGTCCACTCACTGTGACAGACCAGTAATGGGTCAACTATGCAGCAGGGTGTCGTTGGTTCATTGCACAAATGCAGATTGAGTGCCTGCGTGCCAGGTGCTGTCCTGGGCAGCGCTGAGCATCACCGACTGCCGCGCTGAAGCTCATCCACTCGTGATCTGACCTCCGCACACTTCTCAGTTCTTCTCCTCACCCGCCACGTGCTCTATTCACGGCCTGTCAGGTGGGATGCCTTGCAGTCCCAGGAGTATCATGCTCTTTCCGGTGTCTGTCCATTCTGGCCCATGTGCTTGGGGAGCCTGGACTTTTCCCCACGCCTCTGCCTGCCTAACCTCCACCCAAACGTCAGGTCTCCTTTCCTCCAGGGACCACCTCTGCCCTCGCCCCTCCTCTGAGTCACCTGAGACGTGCCTTCTTGTCTTTCTGCCCCACTTCAACTTTTCAAGGGTAGAGACGGTGTCTTAGTCATTAAGTTCCCATTCTGTCTGACACATAGTACACTCAAAAAATATTTGTTGAATTAATCATTGAATTAATTTATATCCTTGTATAAGATTCACACAAAATCATTTGCCCTCCATGTAATTTTTATGAGATCCACATGATAGCTCTTAAGTAGAAAGTAGAGAGATTGTGACATTTGTAATCTTGATCACCCTAATTGTAGTGACAGTGAACACCCCCGTGTCTTTCTTATGAAAGTCACCCTCTCTCCCCAGTATGCTTTTTAATAAGAATGGCACCCCTTGGCAAAATTAAATGGGAACTGCTAGAAATGTTAGGTGGTTCTTTGTTGGAGTCGTTTCTGGAGAATTACCAAGCCTGTGCTTTCTTTACTGAGCACAAATTAAAATTTATTTTAAAAATGAGAAGTAACAGATTTATAACTATAAAGAATAGACACGCATGCAGCTAAAACTTCTAAGGCACTGGCTAAAATGCAAGAGCTGTGTTTGGGTGTTGAGATTAAGGGTGTCTCTTTTTTCCAAAATGTTCTTTAATATTTCATCATTTATTTTTGATCAAAAAACATCAGAAAGAAAAACAGTCCTTTTGAAAGAAGCACGTATTCAGAAGGTTTTTACTTTATTTACATGAGTTCAAGTGAAACAGTTCAAGATTTTCTCTGCGCAAACAACTCTCTTGCCAGTGCCGTTGTGTTGTAGGGAAATTGTTCTTAATCTCAGGCTCTTCATCAACAAGATGTTCATTCTTGCAGTCAGCAGATCCATAGTAACTGTCCACTCTGTGCCAGGCAGTCTGATGGGCACACATTACCTCCGCGTCAATAATGGTGAGTCACAACACGTGTGTGTCGAGTCAGCACACTGTGCACCTTAAATGTACACAGTGCTGTATGTCAACTGTATCTTAATAAAGCTAGAAAAAACTATAATGCAAATTTTTATCACACTCACTACCCCCTAAAGCTCTTTCCTGACCATTAGAACTGTTATGTCTCACAATTCTCTAAAGTACATAGGACATGTGCATTACTCGAAGAAACACTAGCTGCTATAACAAATATGTTCCTGAAAGGGAGCAGCTTCCTTCTGTCTTATGTAACAGACCTCGCTGAAGGTTTTGCTGGTCAGTGGGTGACTCTGTTCCGCACAGTCATTCAGGGGCCCAGGCTGAGGGCATCTCTGCCACCTTTAAAATACCATTGTGAGACTGCTCTGGTCCTTGCCATGTCAGCCTGGCAGTGCAGAGCCTCGAGCAAGTAAACAGGTTACAAATGTCACTGTGCTTGCTTTCTGGCGAGAGCTTAATCCCATCACACGCCAGCCTCAAGGGGAGTCTGGAGTTGTCGCATAGTCCTCTACCTGGGGAAGGGAAAAATCGCTGCAGTATCTGCCATGGCAGGAATTTTTAAATCGTCGTTTGCAAGATGAAGACACTAAGGCTCAGTGAGGTTGCCCTGCTTAAGATCACTCAGTCAGACATGGACAGTCAGAACTAGAAGTCTGGCTCCTGAGTGCCAGATCAGTATCTCTTCCATCACTTGGTGCTGCTTAGGAATGGAGCTCTAGTGAAATACTAGCTTGGGGGAAGAAGCATTGCAGGTGGATGTCCTCTGCACGGCCTGCAGGACGGTGAATGTCACAGCACGGCCAGAATTTCATTTTCTCGTCTTGCTTTACCTGGTTCAGCCTAAGCCAGAGGGGGGCTTGCAGAAAGGTTAAATGCTACCTTGTAAACATTTTAATGTAGGCAATGTGTTTGGCTTTCCACCAGCTCACGAGCAAGACTGAGAACAGACTAATGAAATTCATACCCACGTGGAAAGCAGAAGCAGCATCCGAAGGCATGACTATAGCCAGGGATCTCCCTTCTCGTTCTCCCCTCTGATGGCTCATTTAATGAATGTCGATGGACAGCTTATTAGGAGGTAGGCACAGGGCTACAGAGGGAATCAAGGCAGATACAGCCCCAGCCATCGTCAGGCTCACTACAGACAGCAACGACTAACAATAATTACAAACTGTGACAAGGATGCTGAGGGAGAGAGCGAACTGGTAGGAGACTTATTTCAGAGCTGGCTTCTCGGGATGTATTTCTGAGGAGGTAACGTTTAAGCCGAGTCCCAAAGGAAATGAAGAAGTCAGCCATGTGAACAACAGTGAGGAGTCTTCCGACAGAAAACATGAGCAGTGCTTCTGAGCAGGAAGCATGTGCTCATTCAGGGAACTGAAGGTGCCCCTTGGGCTTGAGATACTGGGTCATTGGAAAGTGGTCAAGATAATGATGGCTCAAGTGTTCTCACTTAATCCTCACCACAGCCTGTGGTGTGGGTTACTCATCACGCCCATTTTATAGACAAAGGAACTGACCTTGTAAAGAACATAAATGGCTAGATAACTTGCATAACGTCACCCAGCTGATAATGGAGAGCCGGAATGCAAACTCAGGGAGTCCAGCTGAGTCTGACCCTGCACCGCCCGAGCGAGACTCCAAAGTCCATCCGTAAACAATTTTCTCTCATTTAAAGTTGAAAAAGGACAGATCTCTTCTCTATTAGCAAAAGGTTCATAAGCTAACATCTCTGGATCCTTCTTTTCACCAAGGGAACCACAGGTAGAATTCAATGGGGCTGATTAATTTAATATTAAAATATAATATAAATATATTATATTTTATGTAGAATAGATACTATATAAAGAATATGCTTTATTTTAATCAAATAAAATTCTACTTAATTTCATACTGAATTTAATATACAAAGTTATACTTAATTTTATTTTTACAGAAATTCAACATTTTTTTCCCTGTTATGAATAAAATACAAAGCCTCAGTGTTCTTAGTTCACGCAGCTGGGTCACTAGAATCCCGTAACAGTTGTTGAAGAAATCTTGCAATATCATTTGCACTCATCACTGCTTTCAAATTGTTTTTTATTCCTGCCAATAACTCCTTTTATTTAATGCATTGAAAAGAAACACATGTATTGTTGTATCGCAATCTTTTTAAATCTTCACCCTAGAATATGTTTTTATTGATTTTTAGAGAGGAAAGGAAAGAGAGAGAGACATTGATCGATTGCCTCCTGGGGATCAAACCCACAACCTAGGTATGTGCCCTGACCCGCAGTGGAACCCACAACCTCTCTGGTGTATGGGACAATGCTCCAACCAGCTGAGCGACCTGGCCGGTTCTATCACAAATCGTTAATACCATTTTAATAAGCGTTTTTCGATATCAGTTGTTTATTTTGTGATCTTACATATTTTCCTTTTTGTGTTTAAATGCATTCTTGAGAAGGAATCCATTGACTTCACCAGACCGCCAGAAGAGTTCATGGCACCAAAAACCATCCCTTTCCTCAACCTTCCATGTGTAAACGTTGGCCCTCCTTTCCTTCATCCCCAGATTTCTAGAACAGTCTATAGATTTTCTGTCCTTCCTCGCGGTCATTTGTCCCACAGTTGAAGTCATTGATAGTGGCCCCCCAACCCCCCTTATCCATGGCTTCACTTTCCATGGAGACAATCACCCACAGTCAATGGTGCATCCGTTTCAATCGCATGCTGTTCCGAGCAGTGTGATGAAATCTCGCTCCATCCCACTGTGTCGCACTGGGACGTGCGTTATCCCTTTGTCCAGCTGTCCACACTGTCTGTGCTCCCCACCCACTAGTCACTTGGTAGCCGTCTCGGTGATCCGATCAACTGTTGCAATATCACAGTGCTTGTGTTCAAATTACCCCTATTTTTTTTATATAATTGTTCTATTTTATTCTCAGTTATTGTTGTTAATCTCTTACTATGCCTAATTTATAAGTGAAACTTTATCATAGGTCTGTATGTATAGGAGAGCACGGTGTACATAGGGTCGGTGCTATCCGCAGTTTCAGGCATCCACTGGGGGTCTAGAAATGCCCCACAGATAGGCGGGTAGCTGCATGGCCTCAGCCACAAACCCTGCCCTGTCTCCTGCATCTACATTCTGACTACTGCCCTCAGTCTCTTCCGATCACCCAAGCTCGAACCTCGGGGCTGCCCTCAGTTTCTCCTCCCTCGCCCGTTTTACTGAACAAACAGTTCCCACAGGTCCACAGGATTGCAGAAGTGGGCTGACCTGGCCCAAGGCGATGTGTAGCACTGGGCCGCAGGAAGCCTTCTAGGGGTAAGTTAGGGGAGTGTGAT
The DNA here is from genome assembly GCF_014108415.1 of Molossus molossus. Classification (NCBI taxonomy): domain Eukaryota; kingdom Metazoa; phylum Chordata; class Mammalia; order Chiroptera; family Molossidae; genus Molossus; species Molossus molossus. Next base: position 59,008,759 of record NW_023425351.1, on the reverse strand, counting down.
ATTGACAAGCGACCTCTTGGAAACTGCTCTGTGATTTTAACTACCTTGCCCGGGGCCATAACTTCCGCCAGAAATCTCAAGACTGACTTACGACTTGAGATTCAAATTGTAATGTATGTTTCTTCTTCTTCTCAGTGTGCAATGTGTTAGAAACAGCCCACCTTCCCCTGCCCAGGATCCCATAGAACTCCCTTGCTAACTAGGGGTTCCTAACCTTTTTCTGATCAAAGCAGGGCGAGGGAGGCATGCAGGTCAGGAGAGTTCTTTGTCCTCAGCCAGCCCCTGCTCTCGAGGGCTGTCAAGGATTTGCTCTTTGGTGGGTTCTGCACACACCACCACCACCCCACTGCCCCACTGCTGGAGAGGGTTCTGCACACACCACCACCACCCCACTGCCCCACTGCTGGAGAGGGTCCTGCACACACCACCACACCCCACTGCCCCACTGCTGAGAGGGGTCCCTGCACAAACACCACCACCCACTGCCCCACGCTTGAGAGGGTCCTGCAACACACCACCACCCTCACTGCCCCACTGCTAGGATAGGGTCCTGTCACACACCACCACCACCCCACCGCCCCACTTCTGGAGAGGGTCCTTCACACCCCACCACCACCCCCAACTGGCCCGCACTGCTGGAGAGGGTTCTGCACACACCACCACCACCCACTCCCCCTGCTGGATAGGGGTCTGCACGCAGCATCACCACCCCCCCCTGCCCCTTGCTGGATAGTGGTCCTGCACAGCAACCACCACCCCCCCCTGCCCCATGCTATAGCGTTTCTGCCCACACCACCACCCCCCACCCGCCCCATTGCTGGGATTCCTGCCACACCACCACACCCACTGCGCCACTGCTGGAGAGGGTCCTGCACACACCACCACCCCACTGCCCCACTGCTGGAGAGGGTCCTGCACACACCACCACCCCCCCGCCCCACTGCGTGGAGGTGTCCTGCACACAAACCAACACCCCCTGCTGGAGAGGGTCATGCACACACCCCACCACCCCACCTGCCCCACTGCTGAGAGGGTCCTGCACACACCACCACCCACGCCCCACTGCCATGTGGAGAGGGTCCTGCACACACCACCACCCCACTGCCCCACTTGCTGGAGGAGGGTCCTGCACACACCACCACCCCACTGCCACTGCTGGAGAGGGTCCTGCACACACCACCACCACCCCACTACCCCACTGCTGGAGAGGGTCCTGCACACACCACCACCCCACTGCCCCACTGCTGGAGAGGGTCCTGCACACACCACCACCACCCCACTGCCCCACTGCTGGAGAGGGTCCTGCACACACCACCACCCCACTGCCCCACTGCTGGAGAGGGTCCTGCACACACCACCACCCCACTGGCCCCACTGCTGGAGAGGGTCCGCACACACCACCACCACCCCACTACCCCACTGCTGGAGAGGGTCCTGCACACACCACCACCCCACTGCCCCACTGCTGGAGAGGGTCCTGCACACACCACCACCCCACTGCCCCACTGCTGGAGAGGGTCCTGCACACACCACCACCACCCCACGGACCAACTGCTGGAGAGGGTCCTGCACACACCACCACCCCACTGCCCCACTGCTGGAGAGGGTCCTGCACACACCACCACCACCCCACTGCCCACTGCTGAGAGGGTCCTGCACACACCACCACCCCACTGCCCCACTGCTGGAGAGGGTCCTGCACACACCACCACCACCCCACTGCCCACTGCTGGAGAGGGTCCTGCACACACCCCCACCCCACCGCCCCACTGCTGGAGAGGGTCCTGCACACACCACCACACCCCACTGCCCCACTGCTGGAGAGGGTCCTGCACACACCACCACCCCACTGCCCCACTGCTGGAGAGGGTTCTGCACACACCACCACCACCCCACTGCCCCACTGCTGGAGAGGGTTCTGCACACACCACCACCCCCCCACTGCCCCATTGCTGGAGAGGGTCCTGCACACACCACCACCCCCCCACTGCCCCACTGCTAGAGAGGGTTCTGCACACACCACCACCCCCCCACTGCCCCATTGCTGGAGAGGGTCCTGCACACACCACCACCACCCCACCGCCCCACTGCTGGAGAGGGTCCTGCACACACCACCACCCCACCGCCCCACTGCTGGAGAGGGTCCTGCACACACCACCACCCCACCGCCCCACTGCTGGAGAGGGTCCTGCACACACCACCACCACCCCACTACCCCACTGCTGGAGAGGGTCCTGCACACACCACACCCAGCCCCAGGGTTCGCACACACCTCCACCCACTGCCACTGCTGGAGAGGGTCCTGCACACACCACCACCCCACTGCCCCATTGCTGGAGAGGGTCCTGCACACACCACCACCCCACTGCCCCACTGCTGCAGAGGGTTCTGCACACACCACCACCACCCCACTGCCCACTGCTGGAGAGGGTCCTGCACACACCACCACCACCCCACTGCCCCATTGCTGGAGAGGGTCCTGCACACACCACCACCACCCCACTGCCCCACTGCTGGAGAGGGTTCTGCACACACCACCACCACCCCACTACCCCACTGCTGGAGAGGGTCCTGCACACACCACCACCACCCCACTGCCCACTGCTGGAGAGGGTCCTGCACACACCACCACCACCCCACTGCCCACTGCTGGAGAGGGTCCTGCACACACCACCACCACCCCACTGCCCCACTGCTGGAGAGGGTCCTGCACACACCACCACCACCCCACTACCCCACTGCTGGAGAGGGTCCTGCACACACCACCACCCCACTGCCCCACTGCTGGAGAGGGTTCGCCTATGGGTCTCTCACGAGGGCTGATGCGCTGTGTCCTTGTAGTGAATTTTTCCTCAACCCTCAGTGTTGCAGCAATGCACGGCTTTTGCCTTGAGCTGCCTTTTCCCCTCCGCCCCTCCCCGTGGGCTCTCTGTGTGGGAAGGCTGTGATCTGGCCCACGGGAAATGCTTGCGTAGTCCTTGTCCCGCCAAGCTAGGGCACACTGTCCCAGCATTCAAATCTTGTGTTTAGTCAGCCACCAGAGCACTTAGCCAGCTGTGGGTTCTGGCTCTTAGATGTCTCCCTTTGTCCCCAAGCTCGCAGAGACATGTGTCAAGTTGTTTGAAAGTCCCCTCAAAGCTTCCTCACCAGACTCCGGATCAGGGAGCCCCTTCCCCTCCAGCAAGTAGAGGCAAGTTAGGATGTCAGGGACTCATACCCCATTTTATTTATAGAAAACCTCCTTCAAAAACTGTTTCACTGAAGTATACCTACAGAAAAGTGCACGTACATTCACTGTGCAGCTCACTGAATTGTCACAAATTGAACATACCTGTGATTCTAGCATCCGGATCAAGAAATAGAATATATCGGGTACCCCAGAAGCCCCCCTTATTGGTCCTTCCAGATACTGCCCCTCAAAGGGTAAACCCTTGTCGAAATTCTAATAGTAAAGAATAGTATCATTTGTTTTTTTCATGGTATAAATGGAATAACTCATTAATAGTTCATCATGTACTCTGTGTCTGGCTTCTTTCACTCAACATTATACTTGTAGCTAAAAAGGAGTGGCGGAAGGAAGCCCGCGACAGTGGAATAGCTCTGTGTTTTGATTGTGGTAGAGGTTACGCAAAGCCACACATGTGACAAAGTCACACACACACACACGTAATGTGTTGATATTGTGCTCTAGTTAACAAGATGTTTGCCTTGGAGGATGCTGGGTGAAATCCAGGATCTCTCTGAAGATTTTCTTGTAACGTCTTCTGAATCTATAGTTATTAAATGTTTTGCATTATACAACCGGAATGTATTCTTCCACAGTTCTGGAGGCCGGGAGTGTGGGATTCGTTTCCCTGTGTCGGAGGGACGGCCCTCTTTCCAGAAGCTGTAGGGTTCCTTGTGCCCTCCAGCGCTGGCGGCAGCCAGCAGCCTCGGCTTGTGGTGCCATCAGTTCAGTGTCTGCGCCCGAGGCCCCACTGCCCTCTTCTGTCGGTGTCAGATCCTGCTCTGCCTTCTCTCTGCCTTCTCCATGAAGTGTGCTTGTGATGCATTTAGGGCCCACCTGGATAGTTCAGAGATTATGATCTTATCACATGATACTGTCTTATGAGCTTTAACTTCATCTCATCTGCAAAGTCTATTTTTTAAAAAAAGAATAAAGCTGGTGTGTGTGTGTGTGTGTGTGTGTGTGTATTTTCAATCCTCACCCGAGGGTATTTTTCCCAAATTTTTTTCTTTATTAATTTTTAGAGAGAGAGAAATATCAGTGAAAGAGAACATCGACTAGCCGCCTCCTGCACGCCCCCCACTGGGGATCAGGCCCACAACCTGGGCATGTGCGCTGACTAGGAAACAAACCAGTGACCTCTTGGTGCATGGATCAATGCTCAACCCCTGAGCCACACCGGCTGGATAAAAGCTGGTATATTTTATATCTTCATGTTTTCATTAGCAATGGAGTTCCATTATCCTACTTTTAAAATGGTACTCAGATTTTATTGTATTCTATAGAATTTATGAATTAAAATAGTGTTGTAGATGCAAAGGGGAAAAAAAATGGTACAGAAGATGCCAAACCAGTATCTGTTCCTGCCACTTAGTTTTCAGTTAATAGGAATAGTGAAAGCTAGGATATAGACATGTTTGGAATTATACTTTCCTTTACATTTATTTTAGCAAAATTAAAGACAAAGTTACCTTATTAGGAACCTCAGTCTTTAGCCTTTTTCAAGAGAAGATTCAAATTTAGTCGTCAGCAGGGAATCCCTTCTTTTCCCACCTCCTCTCACGTCCCCCCTCCCTTTGGGTATATGTCGGATAGCAGTTTTAAAAAATAATAAGCTCGGTTGGAACCCAGATAATTACTGAATTACCATCAGGAATGGAAGACTTTATAAACTTGAGCATTTGTTCTTCCCATCAAATCATATTAACCAGGGTGCCTGTTGCAAACTCAGGGAAAAACTACAATACATGAGGTCATGGGCGGTGTTTTTCTCCAAGTCTATAAGCTGACCTCTGTGCTTCACCCCTGCCCAGCCCCTCCCTCTGCCTGGAGGGACCACAGTGCTCTCTGAAGTCACTTCTTCCATATCCTGTCTGCTCTCCCCAGTGGTCCCGATGTAGCATGCTTTCCACAGAAAGAGAGAATGGACTCTTCATTAATTTCCAAGGACTTCTTTTTTTAGTGTTGCTAGTGTTACAGGTGTCCCCTAATTTTCTCCCCTTCTCCCCACTCCTCCCAGGCCTTCCCCGCACTGTTGCCCGTGTCCGTTGGTTATGCCTCCATGCATATCGGTTCTGCGGCTTGGCAGACGCTGGTGCTTCGTGTCGCCCGTAGGGTCGTGGAGATTGGCGGGTCCCACATTTACATCTTGGGGGAATTTCACCGCCATCGCTTCCACTGTTGTTTTGCGCTTGGCCAAGTGGAGAAATACAAGTGAAGAAAAGCCAGAATACCTTCTCTCCACTTACAAATGAGCAAATTACCAGCAGATTATCTAATTTTGCTCCCCGCTGCTCTCACACCTGCGTTCCGTCAGTGCGTCGAACTTCATGTCAATACCGGAGCACAAAGTGCTTTACGAGCTACGTGGGTTTCTAGCCTGGGTGTGTGTGTTTATGATAGAAAATATCTTCCTCAAATCCCACAGCTGACCTGGGATGGGGAGAGAGTCTCTTAAATACCTGTCTCAATGGTTTTGTATCAATGGCTCTAGGTAAAGGGAAAATTGCAATGTTGAGATCTGTATGAGATAATCGACTCTTAGTGGTTGCAAATTCTAAATTTTTCTTTCCATGGTTGTCTCCCACCCATTTTGGTTCGGTCATCTTAAGAAAGGATAAGATTTCTCAGTGGTAATAAGAGAATATTGTTGTTGATTGGATAGCAAACGAAGGTAACTCCGTTACCCTGTACTTATTCTGTGTGCCATCTGTGAGTAGAGTCTAGAAATAACAAAAGTGTTGAAGTTGGCCCAGCCTTTGAGCCCAGCTCTGATTTGTATTGGGTGTGTCACTTGGACACGTCATTTGACTTTTCTGAACCTCATTTTCCCCAATTATAAACTTTAGATAAGATTGTTACCATAAAGGTTCTCCTCCTCCTCCTCCTCCTCCTCCTTCCTCTTCTCCTCCATCATCATCATCATCACCAGGGGAAGGTTAGGCAGGGTAGAGCAATGGAAAGAGGAAGACTGTGAAGCCACGCCAACCATGTCAGTCAGATCCCTGGCAGGAAGCAGATGTAACACTCAAATGGGGTGATTTGGAGGAGAATTTAATCAAGAAACTACCATATTTACAGCATGGCGAGCTGTAGGGGAAGAAAGGGTTAGCGTACTGCCTCCTCCTAGTTCGAAGAAAGAGAGGAAGGAAGCCAGTTATCATTCGTAGGCATGGATGGGCAAGAAGAGGGAATGATGACCAGAACTTGGAAGGAGGCAGTCATGTGTTAAGTCACTGACAAGGGCTGTGACCTTGGGTCAAGGGGTGTAGCCCAGGCAATCTGCATTGAGGGAGGCTGGGAATAAATACTCTGACTCACTCTCCTCCCAAACCCCCATCTTCCCAGCCCTTCCCACTGGCAGAACTCAACCCAGCGAGAAGCCAGAGGGCAGACAGGTCTGTGACACGGTCACGCAGGCCAGGGTCTAGCAGTAGAGAGCATGATGGGGAAGGGTACAGATCGAAACTAGAGAAACAAACAGAATACATCCAGCACACACAACCCAGCCTTGAAGCCTCTTTTTAACTTTAGGCAAGTTGCTTAATTTCTCTGGGCCTCAGGTTGCTTTCTGTAAAACACGAGTAATAATAATAGTGATCGGGCAATTGCAAGCGTACACCAAGATGATGTATGGGCAACGCCGAGCGGAAGATCAAGTCATATTCTCCAGCCTCTACCCCAGCTAATGACATCTGTCTCCACTGGTGGCTGCTCCAGTTCCCCAGGTGCGGCATCCATAGACCATGTGTTTGAGAGGTACCCAGGGTCCTTTTAAACAGGCAGGTGTGTGGCCCCCGCCCTGGTCCAACTAAATCATGAGCAGAAGGGTGGGATTCTTCATTTCAGACAAGTTCCCCCGAGTGAGTTTCATGCACAGTAAGGTTTGGGAACCACTATCCTAGAAGCCCATATTTCTAATTGACACCCCCTTGGGTAAAATACAGCCGAGATTTATCTGTGCTCAGCAGCCGTGAGGCTCGGTCACAGCCCATCAGGTCTGTGAAGAGGGGCTGTCGGACCAGGACACTAACGGTCTGTCCTGTGGCGTTGGGCCACATGGATTCTCCATTTTACTGGTTTTATTAATACCTGAGGAACAATGTTCCCAGGCTTTTAATTAAAAATTCTCTAACATCCAGACTCTAATCATTTTCTAAGTTGGACATGGCTTGGTGGGTAGCTGGATTTTACCCCCCTTCCAGAGAAAACTTAATAAGCAAAGCAGAAGCTGTTAAATGGAATAAAGCTTTCTGAGAGCACTGTAGTTGAGAACAGGTCAATTTTGAGTCTACACAGGAGGAAGCCAAAACTGAGAATAAGATCAGACGATAGGGGACCATGTTTTCATTTAGTAAGAAATGGTAGGAGAAAATTCACGAGTCATCGAGGGCAGACTTCGTTCACGACTTGGGTCTTGAAGTTGTTAGGATTCAGATCGGCTGCTATAAACAGACATGAAATAGCAGCAGCTTAAACAAAGAGAATTCTGTTTGCTTCTCCTGTAAAATCGCAGAGGTAGGAAGAGCATCGGGGTGGTGGTTTTACCCGCAAACTCAAGGATGTGGGCTCCTTCCAGCTTTCAGTCCTGTTCTCCCCAGAAAGTGGCCCATGTCCTCAGGCTGCGGAGTGGATCCCAGTAAGTCGTCACATCCATGCTCCAAACCACAGGAAGAGGAGGGAGGACTACTGCGCAGAGCCCACGGAGCGGTGAACTTCCGGGGACATCTGCTCACACACACACCTGATCACATCCCTTTGGCCAGAACGTGTCCCCACAGCCACACCAAACTGCCCGGGAGGCTTGGAAATGGAATGAAGGCTAATATCCTGTTCAGTGGATGATCCGTTGAGGACAGCTAGAAGTCACTGCCACGGGTTCTGCGCCCTGAGAAAGTGAACCTTCTTTTCCCCGTAGAATGGTTATCAGCCAGGAGCCCACAAACCATCCCAAGTGGATTGAGAAGAGGGAACTTAATGGGTGGAATTGGCAGCACAGGTGATGGAAGAGTTGACTATTCAAAGTGCAAAGATGAGGCAACTCGGAGTATAGCAAGAGTAGGAAACTTCTAGCTTCCCTGGAGCTTGGAGGTCAGGGTTGCCGGACAGAACGTGGAACCCCAGTGGGCTCTCCTGGTGGAGCTGAGCCAGGGGAAGACGCAGCCACTGTCCAAGATGCCACAGGAAGCAAAGCGATAGAGGGAGAAATATACTGGCCTTCCCCTTCTTCTGCTCCTCATCTGCTTCTAGTGCCTCACATTGGCTGAAACTACTGGGAAGCCAGAGGGCAAGGGAGTCTGGGAAATGTAGTTCTGTGTGATCAGAGTGGGCAAAAACAATAAAGCACGGATCTGAAATCAAACGGGACTGGAGCAGCTCCCAAACCCAAGTTGCAGAGCAGGATAAATTACTAATGATTGAAACCGTGCTAGACACTATTTCTAGACAAAGCTGAGAAATTTGCAAAACAAAAAGGGGTCCTTTTGTTGAAAGCCAGGACTCAAATAGATGCATGTATGTCATTGTTTACAGTAGTAGTATTCACAATAGCCAAAAAGTAGAAACAATCCAGGTATGTATCAACAGATGAATGGATAAATAAAATGTAAGAGATATATATAATGGAATATGATTCAGTCATAAGAAGGAACAAGATTCTGACACATACTACAACATGGATGTACCTTGAAATCATTATGACACGTGAAATGAGCCAGACACAAAAGAACAAGTATTGTATGATTCCACTTATATGAGGAACCTAGAATGGGCAATTTTATGGAGACAGAAAGTAGAGCAGATGTTTCCTGGGGCTAGGAGTTTGGGAACAATGGAGAGTTACAGTTTAATTGGTATGAAGTTTCTATTTGGGATGATGAAAAAGTACTGGACATGGATAGTGGCGATGGTCGCAAAACATTGTTGATGTGCTTCGTGCCACCAACATTTACATTTAAAAGTAAAGTAATATATATATTTTTTAATGCAAAAATTTGTTAGAGGTAAATCATAAAAATGAAGAGGATCCTCTTGCTTCCTAAATGTATTTACCAATTCTAAGAGCCCTATATGGAGAAGGCGAATGTTGGTAATAAAGCAACAGAAGTTGACTAATGGACAGAACAGTGAGATCAAAAGACCACGAAGACTTAAACACCAAAACTTTTTGTCCAAGATTTCCTGTGAGGTTAAAACAACGTCAGTGGGGGAGGAGTGGGCTATTGCTTTCTCTTTCCCAGACTGAACTTGTTATGGCCAAGGAGCCTAAGAACTCAGAATGAAAGGGCAAAGGCACAATCAGAGGCACAACATGGAATTGGGTGTCACCTCTGCATAGAAAGGGAGCATCTGAGAACTTGGAAATAGGTAATCTCACAAAGAAAGAGAAGAGGAGAAACCCCAGAACGCCTACAAGGGATCCCTTGAAGAATGGAGGTTGCTGGGGAAAGGTTTAGTTTCTGAGTCCTCTCTTAACAAGAGGATATACTCAGGTATGTCGAAAGCAGCCCAGAAATGTCATGAAGGACTAGCCCTTGATGATAGATGTTTGTTGGCTTTTGCGCCCAAGAAGGTCATTAGCTGCTTAGTGAAGGCCATTTCCGTGAAGGGAGGAGGACTCCAACCTGGGGTGGGGCCAGCACCACAGTCTTTTCTGCATTTCTCCGTTTGCTGGTGCAACAGAAGCAGGAAACCAACCCTATTCCCAGAACTCCGCTCACAACATTGATGATGGCAGCACCAAATGAGGAGGCAAACAAAAAGCCATGTTAATTTCAAGCTCCATTAGAAACACAGGCAGGAAAAAAAATCAACATCTGCCCCATAGAAAAGGTCAAAATTGGAAGGGAAAGGAACTGTCTTTTTGAGATCCTCAGAAGGGATTGCCAACATTGAAGACATTCTGTTTCCTCTTTGACTTTTGTTGCTCATTAAAAACAACAACAACAACAAAACCCTCTCTTGTTAATGTCTCCTCCAGTCAGTTAGGTGAGGTAATGGTGTCTCAGCTGCACGCTCTTTCTTTTGGAAAAGGAGATCATGCAGTGTTTGGGATATAGCCACAGGATTCCATTCCAGAACTGTCTTGTATTTTATCTCTTGCATATAATTTTTTTAAAGAATCTGCAATAACGTTGATGGCTTTGGCGTAATGCATAAGTATTATTCTTTTGAAGACTCCACCGCATAAGTTGTCTCTGACATGAAAATGACACCAGCTCATCTTGTCTAAGTGACCTTGGCCCTTTAATCCCTTTGTAAAATGTGTTGCATCGCCCACATCCAAGAAACGCACACATGCCTTTCTCGTCTGCTTGTGTTGAAGCAGATGACACACAAATGAGAACAGCTATCTCTCCTGAATTCTGTTTCATGTCATGGCAGTGAGCATTCTGGGTCTTTGATGATGGATGTGTCTTCATTTGTAAATGTAAAGCCATATGCATTAACTTAGTTTGCTTCCAAGCATTTTGTATTAGTGAGCATCACATATGGCTTTCTAATGCTCCAGCCCAGATGCCTGCTTACACTTTGATTCAATATATGCAGAAAGAGAAGATATACGAGAATGTCACGGTAACTTCTTGGCTAAGGAGACGGTCAGGAGTTCTATCCCACCTGGAGGCGAGGGATTGGCCCTGCTGGTTTCTCTGGCTCCTCTCTCTAGAGTTTATGATCCTGTGACATCCTTTCCCAGAGGTAGTAAATTTGAAGAATCAATCACTAAATGCAATCAAATCCATTCCCTCTCCTCAAAAGCAAATAGGTGTTTTTAAACACACACACATGCACATTTCAGGAACAACGGATTTCCCTTTGGAGGATGGAAATATAGTCATTGCTAAATTACATTACTGGACTGAACTCCAGGTATTAACTACAATGGAAAGGAGGAACTGTAGGAGACTCTTTCCTTAGAACCAGAACATGGATTATGGCCTGAATTTAATTAAGCGTTGCTCATGGCACCATGCTGGCTGGCACTTAATCATATTCAGTTTATCTCCTTTTCTATACCATCTCTTACTATTCTCCAAATGTTTCATGTATGTTATCCTGTTTTCCCAGCTCTGTTGTAAGCTCTTTGAGGTCAGAGCTAACGCCCCACAGTAGATACTCAATAAATAGATCATAAATAAGTAAATGAGCAGAGGAATCGATGAACATGGCCGCAGATTCAAGGTGCCAGCATTCACATTTGAGATGTGACCTGAGAAATTCAAGAAGAGTGAACAAGTGAAGATGTTCCCTGTCCTTCCCTGGAAGGCATCCAAATGCTCCTCCTCGGGCTTTCATGAATAATAGACGAATTTAATTTGTTTCCCTCTGGCCCTTTGCCCTTTTAATCTACCCCAGCAAAAATGCTGAACTATAGGGTACTGGAAAATACTGCGAAGAGATTTACCATATTCCAGCATTTGTGTATTTATATACTTATTCTTGACCTTAGCTTGAGCTATATTTAAATTTTCTCGGTTTCCACTGTCATTTTCTAAGTGTCTCTGCTTCGTCTTCTTTGTGACAGCTTAAGAAGATACCTGTTTTAAATGAGATCTTCCTAAAATACAGGTCAAGGATTCTGCATTTGTAGAAAGTGTCCCTAAGAATAACAGAAGGGACTGGTGGCAGTGGTTATGTCAGGGAAGTATAGAAACGCAGAAGAGGAGAATGTGTACTCTCCTTTTCGTAACCATCTGTATGGATCATTTTGGTCCATGAGCCTGTGTTACTTTAATTTATAAACTGGTTAAAAAATAAAAATATCTATATTCACCATGACATATACCATTCCAGCAGGTTGTAAACGTTTTACTGAGATACCAATGTCATTTGTTTATGTAGATATTTATTGTAAATGAATAATCTCATTGCTTTAAGATGAAACACTTACTGAGTCCAGTAATCCAGCTTTGGAAGCACCTCTAGGTGTCCGTCATTAACTACTGGTCCGTCGTTCACACTGGTGTCATTTATGAGCAGGTGATGGGGGAGCTGCTTTTGTAGCTGTAGCTTTTTGCTTTGAATGACGTGCCTCCAGTGAGCATTTTAATAATACAGAAGGCGTTTCCGTCAGCGGGTCGGGAGCACCCCTTCACCACAGCTTTTCATAGTTTCTGTCATGTCGTTACTCTTGGCAGTGCTCACGGTGGTAACACATGTCACATGTTAGGGGCCTCCACATCAATTACAGCTCGCTAATTATTCCCATCCAGCCCTCCCCCCCACACACACACATTTCACTCTTCCCGTTTCCAAAGTTTTATTTCTGCTTCAATTTCTTCTGTCATTTTGGTCTCAGGGTTGGAGTCCCATGGCAGTCTCCTGAGCCGGCTTCTCGTGTGCCTGTAGCATTTCTACTCTGGCTTGTTTGTTCTCAGTCTCTGCAAACGGTTCACAGCAGCTAGAGATCTTTAAACCTGTTAACTTTTAAGTAAATAAATGCTTACAAGTGCATATAATCATTTGACTCTATAAATCAGCTGCAGGTTGCGACCACTTTAGGGGTCAAACGACCCTTTCACAGGGGTCGCCTAAGACCGGAAAACACATATTTCCGATGGTTTTAGGGACCGGGACACCGCTCCTCTGTCCGTCTCCAGGCAGGTCTGCCCACGTGCAGATACGCCCACACACAACATGAGAAACTGGATTAACAGGTCGCGGCATTAGGAAGGCTGAGAACCACTGCTATAAATGAATGTTCAAAAATGCAGGCAGTTCTTACACACATATTTACGTATTGTATTAAGTTCAACATCCGTACCGATGTTTAAGTTTGCACATTGTAGAAACTAAGTATAATTCTCAGTAGAGTACATCTATAAAGTCTCAAAATGCATATGATTCTCTGAACATGCACCCTCTGAGATCCATAGCATTTAAAAATTAACAAGAAATTTAAGTGAACAAGAGTTGTGAGAGAGGCTGGCTAAATACCCTACCCCGTGGTTCTCCAACTTCACTGTGCATTGGACTCGCCCGATTGCCCAGCACCTGATTCACAGAGTCTGCTGTAGACCCCGTGAATTTTCTTTTCTGACAAGATCCCGGTTGATTTGCATTTTGTTGATTTGGAACTACACCCTGAAAACGATTGCTCCCACGTTTCTCCTGAGCACACAAGCTCTGCATTTCCCAGCGGGGCTGGAGGTTAGGTGGACAGCCTGTGTGGTTCTCCTCTCTCTCCTCTTTCCTGGGCACCTGCGGAGGTTACCTATGGTTACCTATTCCTGACGGCTGCCCGCCTGCCCAGGGGGAAGGCACCCAGGTGGGGGAGGGGGGCTGCCTTTCTCATGTAAAACTAGCACATGAGAGAGGAAGGAGGCTTTGTGATCTGAGGTCACCGAGGTCGGGGGCGTTCCCTACCTTACCTTACTACACAGGACTTTCAGAACGTGATCAGAAGACGAACATGCCCCGTTCTGAGAAAACTTTCATGATGTCCGTTTAAATGAAGATTAAATCAATCTACCAGCCACCGTTCCTATTCAAAAATATGTATTCAGCAGATACTTGATACAGCAGATCCTTTGGTTCCATGTCATTTCATTATAATGTTGATGAGATGCTGTAGAAACTTAGCTCTGGTTTATATCAGTTAGCCTAGGGTAAAACTGGTGTCATGATACATTGTTTTGCCACAGTTTTAAGACCCTATTGACACCATTAAGGGTTTACTGTATTTAAATTGATTAATCCCAGAGCCCCGTATCTGTAGGCCATGAAGAGATTTTTGCCAATCTTTCAGAATCTCTCCTAAATTCATCTTACTTTGGGTAGGCTTCATCTGAGCTTTTCCAACTGCTGGCTCTTTGGGCTCCTGTAGTCTTATATTCTCTAGATGGTTCTACCGACACACCCTTTGCTTCATGTTGGGTGAGACCAAGGCTCTGTTCCTCTTGCTCAGAGTGCATTACAGGGCGGCTCTGCCTTGCCTGCCTCTGTTCTACCTCGTTCTGCCCATGAGGCCATCCCGGAACTCCTGACCCAGCGTGACCAGGGCAGAACTTCCGTTAGGCAGGTGCACAGGAAGGCCCATCAACCCAGAGTGACCCTCATCTTTCCTCCCCGTCGTCGGTAGAGGGGCCTTCCAGGAGATTATGCCCTAACCCCATCGCCGACGCTGCTTTTGCACCCTCGCTCTGGACTCTGCCTAGATGTCCATGCCCCCCGTCCTGTCACTGATCTTGCTGAACATGACCACTTGGGAGTGTTTTGAACACAAGTTCAAAGACACAAAAAGTAAGAGGACTGCTTGGGTGGAGGGGGTCACACAGGGAGAAAATGGGAGACATCTGTAATACTGTCAACAATAAAAAATAATAGTAAGAGCACGTGCATTGGAGAAATGGAGGAAATGAACGTGGGAAGGAGGGAGATGTGGGGAGGGCACTGGGAGGTAGATGAGAAGGTCTTGGCAGCTCTGCCTGTGATGAGGGAGATACACTGACCTGTGCCAGCAACGCGGGCTCTGTCACACCTGCCTGAGAGGGTTGTTGTGCGTATAAAACACGTGTGGCTCTTTGCTTAATGTCTGGCCCATAGGAACTGCTCAGTTATAGTCATTTTCTTTTCCTCTTTCTTTTATTACCTACATTTTGAGTTCATTAAGAGCGAGAACTTGGTCTTACATTTCAGTGGATCCCCTTCGTTCCCTCCCAGTGAGAACTGATTGGTAAATGCACAATAAATGACAGCTGGGATTAGCGTTGTTATTACTAAGCAGCCCTTTGTATGCTAGGATTTTACATGTATTTTCTTACTGGGGCTTTTATTTAATAAAGTATCGCTGTGGCTTTGCAACAGCAAATTGAGTTTCTAGCATCTGATACTTTCACATGTGGGATTATGCATCTTTGTTATTCATTGATATTTAGAGTTGTATTGTATACTTTGGACATGGTTTTGTTTTCCAATAAGTGGATATTGGTTATTTCGGAGCTTCAAAGCATCTCTAAGATGTAGAATGATGAGAAATATAATCCATATATATATTGAATTGCAACATATATTTACATCACAGCACTTTTCTGATAGCTATTAGAAAAGTGTATAAATACAGAGATTAAATGAAGGCATAAAAATAAAAATATCCTTTTACCAATAATTTGCTGTTCAAACAACAAAGCAATGATTTAGAGTTCTGACCTTGTAATTCAGCCGAGTGGAGGAATCCAATTCTCATTTTATTTCATGTTACAGTGTATCTAATTGATGAAGAAATCTAAGTGAATCCATATGCCAAATACTGACTAGACAAACTCCATTTCTTTTGTGTCTAGATGCTTTGGATGCCCTGTTTAACCAATTTTCTGGTTAAAAAAAAAAAAGGTTTGTTTTATTGTTTTATTCTTTCTAACTGCCAAACTGCAAATTAAAGCTGGGTTCTCCCTCTTTCTCTCTCACAATAACATGGTAAAAACCCTGCACTCCAAACTCTGCTGATCATTCTATTGACAATACAGAATAGAATGCACCCCAATCTTCCTTCACTAAATGAGTCTAAACACTTACAAAAACCCCCCTTTATCAGATTAGTGAACTTACGCTCAACCAGGTGCTCTGAGAGCAGATCAGAGGAGAAAGCACCCCCTTTGTTTACCTGACCCTCCGTGATCTTTTTTCTGATTATTGACATTAGATGCAAGATAATATTTATTTTTCACATATTACTCACAAGGGGTTTTTTGACTTTTCTGTTCTTCTGCTTTTACTAAGAAGTTAAGTTCCTGTTTATCCCACCCCTCGGTCCCTCTTACAAATACGGTCTTGTGTACTGGTCTGTCGGTTCATAAGTTATTACCGTCACGTTGGAAAGAACCTTGCAGAAACAGGCCCTCCTGACATGTCACTACTGGTCATTTCAGCTGAGCTTCCGGATGCCTGGGGCATGCCCAGCTCCCGGTGACGCAGACTCGTCTTTCGCCGGGAAACAATGAGCCTTGTGTTCCTTTGCCGAAGGTGGCACGCACCTAAGTTGCTCATGTGTGTTAAACCCGTGTCAGCCTTCGCAGCCTGCAAAGCTGAGGGCAGAGTCAAGGTGTACAGCCAGGCTCCAGAGCCTTCAAGTAGAAGTGAAGAGACCTGACTCATCGAACAGGAGAATGGCATTCCTGGCTGCCCGTCTGCAAGGGACAGCTTTCTCTGCGACATCGCGGGCTCTGCTCGTGTCCCCCGATGGCAGCTTGTGCCTCATTGCTGAGCAAGCATTTTCCTGCCAAACCTGGCAGGCAGACGTACATGACATGAAAGTGAGCTGCCCTTAGATTGGGGCGTAAGGATGCCCCAAAGTTAGGGCCAAATCTGTTAAACCGAGTAGGTCGTGCCAAGTCTGACTTTGATGTGGGTTTGTGATCAGCTCTGAGATGTGCCTTCAATGCCCAAGATATTGAAGGTGAGGATGGTGTGACGGCTGGCTTGTCTGATGTCCTAGTGAGGGGCACTGGTCTTCTCCCCTGGCATACCCTGCCCCCTCGCCTTCCCAGCCACATCTTATCCGTTGCTGAGTACCAGAGTGTGCTGACAGAGTAGCTGGGAAGGGAGCTGGGATTTCCTGAAGGAAGGGGCATGGCACCCCATGGGTAGAAAATATCCCCAGTTGGGACCTATGATCCGACTCACTTTTGGGGTGTTTTGTGTTTCACATTTTCAATGGCTTCTAGCAACACATGTCTGGCTCTGGTTTTCACCAGATGTTTTCTTTTAAAGGCAAACTCATGGAGGTCGTTCTAAAGGAGATAGAATATAAATCTGAGGAGGAGAACCGTGCATTTCATAACCAGTCATAAACTTGCTTAGTTCGTGTTTACCATTTTATAGATTGTCCTTTCATTCACAAACATTGATGAAAGGCCTCGTTTGAGGCACCACTAAGGCAAGCCCAACAGTCATTTCCCCGGCCTACCAGGGGCTGGCTATCGGCGTATCCTTCCTTCAGTTATCAGGAACCGCCAGGGGGGACTGTATATGAATCCACAGCCTCAATGCTTCAGACTCTCCCCTTTACCTTCTTAAACATCTCGTGGCCCTGAGTGTCAGCATCTCGCATGTAAAACGGGGGACATCGGTCTGGATAACCCTGAAGGCACCTGGCTTCTCCGTCTGCACCTGTGCAGCCTTGGGGACGCGGCTTAACATTTCTGAGCCTCAGCCTCTGTGTCGCGAAAATGAAATAATGCTCGATTTTCAAGGGGTTGAGGGTTTGTGTGTGCGCGTGCTTAATGGCATGAAAATTGGTCTAGCCTGGCCTAAGAGCACTGCAAAACAGAACTCTGTTCCTGTATTGTTGCTGGTTTTTTTCTTCTGTGAATCTGTAAATACTGCTTTTGATCCAAAGATTCCAGAATGTGTTTTATGAGATTTACCCAAATCCCCCGATGCAGGCGTGCCGCAGTTTATAGCAGGCAATGCGCTCCAGTTTCCGAGGCCCACTCCGGAGGCTTTGTCTCCTCTTAGAGACCCGTGTGCAGGGCACAGGCGGACGGAGGCCGGTGCGGGCGCCGCGCGGAGCTGGGCCCTGCCAAGGCTGCAGTGCCATGTGCCTAGCCAGCTGTCACCAGAGTCAGCTGCTCCGTGCTGACCCGGTACCAAGTTCTAAAGACACACTGCTACGGTTTCAGGCGAGCCAAACACGTGACAGTTTACATGGATCCTTTAGACTCCTTTGGCTTTTTCCGTCTGTGTTAGAAAAGTGACAGAGATTTTTCTGGGAACTGAAAGGTCACAGATGATCATACCGAAGCTCCAGGAAGTTAGTAACTGTTTCCCCGCAGAGCCAAGAACATGTGGAAAGCAAGCCTCTGAAACAGCAACGAGGCACTGGAAACTCACCTGATTTGGCTTCATTAAAAATACCAAGGAATAATTAGACCAGGAGGGGAATGCTGTTTTCCATTCCTCGGGGACTATGATTAGTGAGTGACTTTCCAGTCATTCTTTTTTCCACTTCCTGTTTCTCCCCCTTTGAGAAAACTATTTGTTAAATGATAACAGCAAGTGGCATTGGGGGTACCCACAGATGGCCGCAGGATTTTCACTTCCATCCACCAGACCTAGCCTCTCCCCTTCCTCTCCATCTAGACAGCCAAAATGACAGAACCTTGAGATCTCTTCTTTGCATTGTTACTCTTAAAAGAAAGAAAAAGAAGTTACAAAGTGAAGCCGTCTGTAGTAGGAAAGTGAGGTTACTTTATTTGTCAGTGTCCCTGACAAACGGACACAGTGAAACACAGTCACAGGCAGGATGGGTGCTCAAGGTTTTCATCGTACCGGGAACTGTACAGGTTTAAATTGGAGTATAAATGTAAGCCTGCGTGCTGGTTAAGCTGCTTATTACAATAATTAGGGCAGTGAAGTGAGGAGGGTGGAAGCCAGGGAAATGGGGAGGTTTGGTTAAAATGCTCTCCCTGCAGGTACAGAATTGAATGAGAAAGGCATTGTAAAGTCATGGGTTTGGTAAATGAAAGCTGTTCTACCCTGAAAACCAAAGGTTACCATAAAAGGGCTGAAGGAGATATATTTACAGATCTGTAGCAATAGAAACCCTGAGCTGGAAGGGGCTGTTGTGCAACCATTTCTAAACTGGCCACCACCAAGTCCGCTGTGAAACACTTTTCCCGATGAGTTTTACTGTTTGAAAGATTCTCTTTACAGTGTGCACGTGTGAAGTAGTGGTTAAATAGATTTCCCACTGAGTAAAAACAGGGTCCTCCAATTAGAGGATTGGATTCGTGCAAAATAACCGGTGTTACTTCTTCCAGTTAATACAATTCAAAGCAAAACTAGTGCTCAGAGGCCCCCTGCCACCTTCGAGGGTGACGGGTTGGGAACCACTGTTTCCTCCAGCCCTGGGTCAGGGGGCGGGTTAATGACGCAGTGTGTCCCCAGGAAGGCTCTCAGTCCTAGTGTAGCACGCTCTTTGCTAAACCACAATGCTGCTTGGTAAACTTGGGAGGCTGGGCAGTTTTGAGTGCTAGTAATTCCAAGATTTTGGAAGTACAACCGGAAGACCGTAGACACAGCACTTTTGTAACCCATTGTCTCTGGATGTCTCCTGACATTTTCCTAGTATCAAATCGGTCCTTCTTCAATGTGTCTCAGGTGCCGTGCTCTCCCGTGAGAGCCACACTCTGTACTCAGCTGGCCTGTGGCAAGAGCCTGGGAGCCCTGGACCCTTTCTGCCTGGGCCCTTCGGTGTGGAAAGAGCCACACCAACCCTTAGCTGTGTGACCACAGACAGGTGAGACCTGGAAACGCTCAGAGGACTCCTCTCTTCAATAAATGATCGTGTTAAGATTGCTTCTTTCTGGCAAGTATCACATGGTCTCACTTACTTGTGGAATATAATGAACAAAATAAGCTGACGAACAAAATAGACCCGCAGACAGGGGGTCATGCTCAGGCTGACAAACCTCAGAGGGACGAGGGGTGGGAGGGGAGAGAGAAACCAAAGAACTTACCTGCGTATATGCACAGCCAGTGGACACAGACAGCTACATGGGGAAGGGTGGGGGGCGCAGGGAGGAGAGTGTCAATGTGGGGGGGGGGGGGCATCTGTAATACTTTCAACAATAAAGATACTTTTAAAAAATTAAAAAGATTGCTTCTTTCTGATTATAGCTACATTTGGAATCCAGTTTTGTACTCTCTGTATCTCAAAGCGAGCTGGCCAGCGTCTCCGCTGTGCAGTTAGGGACTTACAGTGTATTTGAAAAATCATTTGAGTCCATACTAAGTATGCTTAGGGCTGTATCCT
Source organism: Molossus molossus (assembly GCF_014108415.1). Taxonomy (NCBI): domain Eukaryota; kingdom Metazoa; phylum Chordata; class Mammalia; order Chiroptera; family Molossidae; genus Molossus; species Molossus molossus. Next base: position 58,988,780 of record NW_023425351.1, on the reverse strand, counting down.
TTCGGAACTTTTGGCAGATGGGAGTTGGTATCAGAAAAGTGGTAACATTAAAAAATAGAGTGTGACCAGGGATCAGAACCAGTGACAGCCACACGGGAGGTGTCAGCAGCCCTGATCTGGCTAGCTCTCCGGGAAGCAGAGAAGCCATAGTGAATGACTGGTCCATCACACCTGGCCACAGCCTATTTTTCGACCTCCTGAGCATGCAGTGAGTGCCTGGAGGGTTTCCTGGTGCTTAGCAGAGCTCTTTGGAAAGTGTGGGCTCACTGAATGCCACACTGGCCCCTCCGATCACTCAGATTGCATCTGGGGGACAGAACGTATAGCTGCCTGCCATTCTGAGCTCCTTGCTGCAGAGAAGACGCCTCCTGATGTTTCTTCCGGGGGATGGTGGCGGGATCTAGCAGGTGTCTCTCAGCCTATCAATTAGAAGAGCAGCCACAGGTGTGATATATTAGATTGCCCGAAGATGGATCGCTCCGGGAAAATCTCATATTGGCAAGAGTAATTCAGGTTGCCAGGAAGCCACAGTTCACCGCGTGACGTCCCCAGAAGTCTGACAGGGCTGGACTGGCTTACTCTCTAAACAACACTGCCGAGGCGACTGTGGCAAGGTGATTAATAAAGTGCATAAATCTCAACGAGGACTGATGCACTCACGTATTGGGAACGGAATGAAAGCATATGGAAGTGACCAGGAGTTGCTAACACGTTACAGAAACAATACCCTGTTTCGTGTTCCTCGCCAGCCTTGTTTTGTTGGTCTCATTTGGAAAATGACCAAGAAGACATGTTTGGTTTTATTTTGTATTTTTCTAGCACAAGAGACTAGAATGGGCAAGGGAGCAGGAAAGTGATAATGATATAGTGAATATATGCCCCTGGTATCATTTATTATTTGTTCCCCATGTTAATGGAGCTAAAGAAGAGAGAGAGAGAGAGATTGGTTCAGCTTCCCTCAAAGCAGCTTGTGAATGCTGTTAGTAATCATATATGAGTTTTGCTAGTTTTCAAAGTCATTAGAACCCCAGAGCAAATAAACATTAAATGGGCTCTCATCTTTGAAGCTATTTTTTCTAACTAAATAGCTCTGTTCTGCTATAATTACATACTCGTCATTATGAAATTAAAAATCATTTTAAGTAAATGGGGTGCTTTTTTTTTTTAAGGAAGCATTTGTTTCTTGCTAATTATTATGAACTGATTGGAGTTTCTGATGGTCTTCAAGAAATTAGAGCCCACTCCCCAGTGGTTGCAAGTTTCAGAAGGGAAAAAAAAATTGATGGGAAAGAGGATCCAATGCAGTCCAAGCCTGAAGTTTCAGGATTTTGAAAAGCTCGGACTGTCTGGAGGTCATCAAGACAGCTGCGCAGGGTGTTGGCATAACACAACTATATTATCAATGGACCCGAATTTCGTTCCAGCATAGCTAGAAGCTCAGTGACCTTTGGTGTGTTAGTTAATGTCCCTATGCCCCAATTGTTCCATTTGCAAAATGGGGCCAATAATATCTACTCTACAGCATTGTTCGGGGGACTGAAGATAATGTTGATAAAACTTTTAGCACAGAAGCTGGCATCACAGTTAATTGCTATTCTTTCATATCATTTCTGTGGTAGTTTTTGTGACAGGAAAATGTACTGCTCAGAGTCCCAGGCTTTGTCTTCGGGGCTGTCAGCCCCTGGTGTCTTGTGGCAGTGTTATTTTCAACGGCAAACTTGTGTCTACCAAGAACACGGGATGTAAGTGAAATAATCCAGAAAAGCAGAAGTTTCCTTTGTTATTTTCCTCTCCTTACGGGCGAAGGCCAGGTTAGGTATGGGTAGAAAGTGTGACTGTACGGGCCGTCTATTTATTAGGGGCTTTCCCATGAACCAGCGAGTTCCCGATAGCCCACCCATCTATAGCTTCATGAAAGCCCACACTTGGCCAACCTCTCCCCAGGACAAGAAGGAAAACAACCGAGATAAACAACAATAACAGACAACCAGATATCAAACAGTAAGAAAAACCCCTACAGATGTGTCTCATAAGTGACCCCTTGTCCCTAATCTTCTCTCTCTCTATTTTTTATTACAAATTAATACCATGAGTCCTGCAGGTTAGTAAGAACTGGGCACCAGGTGTGTCGGTCAGGAGGCAGAGATGCAGAATGTCACGTTCAGGGTTTCCCTCCGACTCCCAGACTATCCCAACCATTTTTATCAATAAACTGGTCCTTCTTGTTGTCCTTAGCTCTTTGCTCCGACTTCTCATTTTTCCTTTTGTTGTGGATTTAGAGAATGTCCTTCCTTAGTTTCTTGGTTTCGGGCACTAAGTTTGCTGATTGTTTCTTATATTCCAGGCACAGGATGCTTCCTCTCTGTTATCTTAATTAATCCTTAAAACAGTTCAATACACAGCTGAGAAAAAATTGTGGCATTGTGTGTCCAGCTGGTGTGGCTCAGTGGTTGAGCGTCAACCCACGCACTAAGAGGTCATTGGTTTGATTCCTGGTCAGGGCACATGCCCAGGTTGTGGGCCACATCCCCAGTGGGGGGCATGCAGGAGGCGGCCAAGTGATGTTCTTTCTCATCGATGTCCCTCTCTCTCCTTCTCTCTCTAAAATAAAGGAAAAAAAAATGTTCTTGATTGTAGCATCGTGGAGATAGTAAGTGCTGGAGCAAGGGCCCGAGTGAGACATGACTACCCTCCTAGCGATGCTCAGCCTGCTGGGTCCAGATTGGTGATCTCAGGGGATACCTATCAGAGAAACCAAATCTTGCTCCTAAATGTAGATGCTATGGTGCGTACTTAGACCGTGGACCCTTAAATCCACTTCTCTGTACCTCCCTTACCATTCCCACCAGGTCTACCCGGTTCTCCTGGTGCATAGGGAGTCGTGGAGATATGCAAATCCAGCTGATTCTCATGGGTCCATCCCTCCTCCTTGGATCCATCTCATTCATACACACAGCTTCCTGGTCCCACCAGCCTGGCTTCCCCGTTAAAAAGAACAGGAGAACCCTGCCAGTGTGTGACACATTGCCTGCGGGTAACGGAAGATGTTCTCATCGTATTAGGGGAAGGGAGTGGTAGTGTTAGCCTTTATCGTGCTTCTTACAGATACTGAAAAGAAAACGCAGCTTGGATGGGTTTCAGAAGGGAGAGGGATTGATGAGAAACAGAAAACAAACCACAGTCAGAAATGAGCAGACCCCCCAAAAGACAAGAAAAATGCACAGCATCTCAGAAGGAGAAGCCCAACACAGCGTTCTGACACAGGCTTACCCCAGCCACCCAGCTTGGGCACCACAGCCGTGCCAGGCCGTCCTCCAAGTATCCAACAAGAGTTTTCTCAGGTCAGCTCCCAGTCGTCCACGCACCCTGTGCCAGATAACTAGACTAGGTCCTACTTCATCGCTGCAGTGACTCTGTGGAACTGGTAACATATTACTCCCGGCTTCTAGACAAGAAAGCCAAGGCTGAACAAATTCCAGAAATGGCCTACTGTCCTAGAAGCAGGCTGATCTGGTCTTGAAACTAAGCCCTGTGGTCTCCAAAGGCTGTGACCATTTCCACCTTGCCACATTCACAGCGGGACAGGTTTGCAAGCGTGCCATTCAGATTGGCAGGTCCCTTCTGGAGGGGCAGTGGTGGAATGCGGAAAAGGTTTTCAGAGAAGCCTATTGATGCCCCAGTGACCTGAGAAAGTATAATGAGTTTCTTATTTTTTAATGGCAACATTCATCATAGTTTATTAAACACAACAAACCTTCAAGCCGCTAGATGGATTGTTACCCACTCTTTAAAAAATCATCCCTGCAACCTTCCCAGTTTGCATGATCGCTATATCCTGTGGGCTATCAGATAGCTGATGGAAAGTTTACTCAAGACTTAAGAGTTCCCACTGTGCAATTTGGGCAAAATTTGGGAGATCCAGTCCAGCAGTACATTCCTGCAATTAATATTCCAAGCTCTTTTTTGTGACCTTCCTGAATAAACATAGTTAAGAGCAGAGAAATTGAACCAGAAATCAGAAGCCGCCTGCCTGAATAAAACAGGATCTTTTCTGGATTGTTTTACTTAAATCCCATGTTCTTGGGCATAACACAGCCTTCTGCCCCATGTGGGAATTAGAAGGAATTTTGGCCAGGTCATTTATGTGCCTGTTGTTGTTTTTAGCAACAGATAAATTTTTATCCGGTACTTCAAGATTCTCCAAAGCCTGTTTTCCAAAAGGGAATGATGCTGAGTATCTATGTGTCACCTCTGAGAATTCCAGGAGAATGTGATGAATTTTACACCATCATTTCCAGTCTTGACGCTTCATTTCTGTTTATACAAAGGGTAAGAGGGACCATTTCACATTTCTTATAAAGATCAAACAATCAGAATAACTCACTTGTTAATCTGTGCAGATGTTCAAAACAGGATATGCATATTCTGGTCCAATTCAGTGTGAAAATTTATAGAATCACATTGCTTGAAAGGAAGTTATGAGGTTGTCCTAGCCAGTTCCGCCTCAAGCCAGATACACACCCAAACTGTAAAAGGCAGAGATTGGCTTATTCTTTCATGTGTTTTCGAGAAGTGCAAGAAACCTGGAGCTTCCTTCATTTTCTCATAAAGGGGAACAAAAAGTAACCATCAGCGTTGCCCACAGTGAATCCAAGGAGTATGTTTGGAAAGGCTTCATTTAATGAGCTTGGTGGATGGAAGAGTTGGCAGTATTTTAAAGTCACCCTTACTTTACCCATTTTATTGATGCAAAAGGTATGACTCAGCGTCATCTTTGTTCTTTGCAAATGAGCTCACACGCCTTCCAGAATATGATGCATTTTACTTTTGGGTGTTGGCGGGCGTCTAGAGACCAGAAACCACTGAGTCTCCGTGGTTAGAACCTATGAATGGGAACATACCACAAAAGGGGAAGTTTCTGAATGAAATGGACAGATAATGAGACCCTTGTCGCCAGCCCCTATTCCATGTTCATATTCCATATTCCTCTCCTCTATCCGTATGTCTGCTCCTTGGAGCCCGTTCCTTCTGTTTCCCTCCCTCTCCCAGTTCTAGCCATACGGACAAGACCCAGTGGCAACCCTTCCTCTTTAGAGAAGGCTCGTCACTGGAGTTGGCGATGTACCTCCCTTCCCTGGAGTGCAGTGCTTGATCGTTTTTTTACTCGTGTCTTTTCCTTTGTCTCGCAGATTAGTTCAGGTGTGGTCAGTGGGCTCCCCTCCTGTGCTGGTTCGGATTGGGCAGGGCTGGTGGGAAGATCACAGGGTACTTACAGGGTCTGCGAGGAGGATGCTGTGGTGGATTCGCAGCGTCTTTCATGGGTTTACTACTTAGGAAGTGGTTCTCAACCTTCCTAACACCGCGACCGTTTAATACAGTTCCTCATGTTGTGGTGACCCCCCCAACCATAAAATTATTTTCGTTGCTACTTCATAACTGTAATTTTGCTACTGTTACGTCGTAGGTGACCCCTGTGAAAGGGTTGTTCGACCCCCAAAGGGAACGTGACCCCCAGGTTGAGAACCACTGAAATAGAGCATTTGGGCTACGGGTTCACCACTCAAAACTGTCCCACAAGTACCAGAGAGTAAGAATCTCTTACCTTGGATTGTATATCCCTCTCATGCCTGGTGTGACCTCATAGCAGGGGCTCAAACCATATTTGTTGATTGATGTCCCAAAAGGTGCCATTAACACCTCAGGAAGAAGATCTAAAGGTGTCTGGAAAGTAGTCTCTTGTTTTTCCCCACACAACATTTTCTCTACGTGAGCCCTGGCCAGGCATCAGGATGAAGCGAAATCCTTCATGCAACCACATGGAGTACATTTTATTTGTGATGTGTCTAGGCTCGTTGAATTTTTATTGTTTGTGTGTTTAATCCATGAGAGCTGTTGTCCAGCTCCTACCTGATGCCTAATTTAGGCTTAAATGATATGCTTAAAGGAAAACAAAAAAATATATATTTGACTGGTATATAAATAAAAAGAAAATATTGCAGGGAGCCACAGCTAATGAAAATAGTCTGCACGCTAAAAATAGTCCTATTTGCTTTGAAAACTTGCCCTTCTTCCCTAAATTTCCAGTCTGGGTGCTGGTGACTGAAGCATCCAAGTGCTGATTCCTGTCCACTTTCAGCAAATTCCGATAACATTTGAAATTTGTTATTTCAAATATTTTTATTCTTTGTTTCATAAAGAATAGAAATCTCCCCTATAATTATAGCACTTTCTGCCCGGGTTAATTGGAATTTCAACATCATGTTTCTACAAGCTTAGAGCAAAATATTGTGTTTGAAAAGCAAGAGAAATAAATTGCAAGAGATGGGCGGGTTGGGTTTACACAGAAGTTTCCCGTCCTTTGCATCAGAACTTCTTTGGACCATGGAAGGAAAAGAGAGCTAACTACTGGAGCCCAGCCTTCCGCCCGCTCAGTAGACAGCTGGCCTGTGTAGGAGAGGCCTCGCGTACTGAGGGAATGGGAAGCACCAGAGAGAAGACCCGAGTTCAAGTTCTCCCAGATGTTTGACCTTGGGATGTGATGTAGCCACTTCAGACTTCGAGTTCTTCTCTGAAAAGAAAAGAAACAAACATTTTTATTTATGCCAAGTGGCCATGATGGTCAGAAAGAAGTGAAAGGGCCCAGTATACTGCCACGAAGGCTAATTAGGCTACTACCATCTGATGTCACTCAGCTCCAACTGCCCGCTCCCTTCTGCACCTAACGTGCCCTGAAACCAACCTCACTGATGGCTTTCTTCCATGGCATTGACCTCACCTCTGCCACAAGCTCCTGAGTGACACAGCTTGGTGTGTAACTGTGGCTTTCTGTTCCTAGACAGTGGGAGAGGAGAGATCCAGGTGACTCGAACAACAGGGATTTGAACTGCATGGGTCCACTTAGACGTGGATGTTTTCAATACATAGTATAAATGTATTTTTTTAATGATTTTCTTAATAAAATTTTTTTCTTTGGGTTACTTTATTATAAGAATATAGTATATAATACAACATACAAAATATGTGTTAATCAACTGTTTAGGTTATCGGTGAGGCCTTTGGTCAACAGTAGGCTATTAGTAGTTACGTTTTGGAGGAGTCAAACTGTGTGGGGGTTTCAGTGCCCCAAACCCCTGCATTGTTCAAGGGTCAACGGTAGTTTGAAATGACTTCCTGGTGAGGACTGTAGCCTTTAATGTAGACAAGTGGTTGCTGGGTAAATCTGAGGGAGGATAGAGGAGAAATTGTTTTAGAAATTGAGGGAGCATTCTTCACCATCCTGCTCACGGGAGGGTCTATAGTTAAGGCTATCTTGACAGATGCGCCTCACACTCAGCAGTCTACCAGCTTCTCTCAGGGCCTGGTTCAGAGCCCCCCACCCCGAGTCAAGTTTCTAAGCAACTTCCAGATGTGTGACGTCATTTGTAGAGATGACGGGCATGGAGATGATATATCCTCTGTGATATCTGATGTAGAGATTGCCACTTTATGCCAAATGTCAGCAACCTGTTCCTAAAAATGCCTGGCGTCTCTTAGAAGACCTGAACACACTCAGCATCATGTGCACCTGTCACAGAGCGGGTTCTGTGCGAGGAACTGACTGTAAGATGGTGAGCAAGGTCGAAAGGGTCCCCGCCTCCGAGCTTTTGCCTTCCTGGACCTGCAGCTCCTGCACGCGGGAGCACCCTTGGTGGAGGAGACCTCCTCTCTGGGCGTATGTGATGCTACGTTTTAAAAGAACACTGGAGCCCCGCTGGTGTGGCTCAGTGGACTGGGCGTCGTCCCATGGACTGAGAGGTCCCAGTTCGATTCCTGGTCAGGGCACATGCCCGGGTTTTGGGCTCGACCCCCAGTAGGGGGCATGCAGGAAGCAGCTGATCAATGTTTCTCTCTCACATCAATGTTTCTATCTCTCCCTTTCTCTCTCTCTAAAATAATCAATTAATACATATTTTAAAAAAGAAAATAATAGAGCACTGGCTTCCGAGTCTTTGTGGAATTGGTTCTTTCTCTCTTGCTAACTCACCTTGTGGTCTTTCTCGTCCTCTGTCTCCTCATCTGTTAAACAGAGGCCGAAATTAGTTTTCAATTCGAGAATACCTAATTCCTTGATCTTAGGCCTTGGTTTCCAATTTGTTAAAGAGAAATCATGATATTTGCCCTACTGACACCACTGTTTCTGAAATTGAATTCTGATAACATGTGAATGAGTTTTAACATGCAGGATGTCCAGGGAAACATAAGGTACCACTAAGACTATGATGAGGACATGCCCATGAACAGGGCAAAGGAAGATGGCCTTGCAGTCTCTGCTTGGGGGCCCCAAAGTTAACCTGTACCACTCCCCATGAAAGAATGGAGGTCCCTGTCCCCGTGCAGTTGGGTAAGATAGCCTGTAGTTATTAAGAACTCTTATTTCTAGAGAACCTCCCCCCTCAAGTGTTTGGGGCAGAGTACATCTATGGTACTGTAGCTGAGATAAGTCTCAGTTGCCTAATGAGAAAATTACCTCCTGTTCCCGCTCCTGTTTGTTCCCTAGAAGCAGGATCCCGCTGGCTTCTTCTCGTTTCTTTCCCTTTTGCTGGTGTGTGGGGATTGCTTGTGGAAGCAGCGTCACAGTTTTTCACCTCCCCTAGCCCAGTGTCACAGCCTCATCCAGGTCATTAAATACTCTCAGCAGCATCCAGGCCACCTTCGCCACATTTCTGTTGAGGACTGTAACTCACCCAGGAGGTATCAATGAGGATAATTTTGTCCTTGATTCTATCTCCAACTCAAGCTTATCCCGGCCCTTGTAGCACCGAGTGGGTGCTGCAGCTGATTGGAGATAAACTCGAGGCGCTTTGAGTGATCGTGCCGACCTCGGAGTCGCTTGGCTACCCCGTGGCACCAGGGGAGGTTTTGCCTTCGCTGTAACACCATAACAACGGGACCCAGAAGTATATTTTGACTAAGAATGAAGCCATTGTGCTATCATTTACTCAGGGATTTGCTTTCAGAAGTCCTTGCTCAGCTAAAGAAAATGTTATGTCTATTGATTTTGTGGTTTATGTGGGCACTTGCAACAGAACAAAGCCTACCAGGCTTCACTGTGCTTCCCCCATCACCCCACCACTGGAACGCAAGGTGGCCCAGGCCCGTGTGCACGTGGAGAGAAAGTACAAAGGTCAACTCGGAGTCCCAGGGCAGCCTTTAGAAGGGAAGTATTTGCAGACGAGAAATTTGCCCAGTCAAGTCACGTGTGTCCGTGCGTTTGAATGTGTCACCGTCGGTGCTCAAGTTGTCTGCTTTTCTCTTTGGTGAAAATCAATCCTTCAGGCCAAGTGTTTCATCTCCCCTTAGCTGCCCCCCAAAAGAGACAGATGTCAGACTCACAGGGAGCAGCAGTTGTGCTGCATGGGAATCAGGAGTGCATCAAATACGCGTGTCCAGATCACGGTGCTACAATCAACTCGCTCTTACTTTCCTAAAGCACCAACGATGTACCCACCATGTCAAAGCAAGGAGATGGTGGGAGAATCAACTGTTTCAGTTCTGCCTCTGCCGGCTACCGTCTTTGCTCTGGTTCAAGGCGTAGTTCACATGTAGACCAGAAATGAGTGATTCAAATCAAGTTGAAAAGGACAGTGTTTGCGTCACTTCTCATGTAACCATCCCCTGTTAATGTTCATCACAAACAGTAACGAGAAGACGGTGATGTTTGATTATTACCTAGAATTAAAATAACTGGGGCTCACCCCAGTTTGAGCGAGGTATCCATTCCAGCTAAAAGCATGGGGAGGTGTTAGGATATTTTTCTTCTCATGTGTATTGAAACCGTAATAAAAGATGATTGGTCTGATCAGTGGAAGGTCTTACAAATTATAAAACTAACACCAGCTGATTGTGATTTATATTTTGGAAAAACGGTTGTTAGGTTTTCCTTTCCAAAAATGGAAAAAAATTGTCAGGGGTGAGCACTTTTGAGCCTTTTGATCACTTGGAATTCGTCTTCATTTTTGCATCAGAGGCTAAAGCAGCCCCAGACCCAGATGTGCAGTTGATTTCTGTTCAATTTCAACTCTTTGGGGAAAATTACACAGAATTGCGTAATTTTTTCCCTGAATTCCCAGATTCTGTAAACACACCCATTTCATTTTCACAACAGAGCTAGAGACACCCACTGGGAGAGCATGCTAATACTTTTTTCTCTAAAGTGTGCTTTGGGGCCAACTTTGCACAAAGAAGGATTTAGAGCTGTAACCCGGCCGTGACATCTTGTGAGCCACTTTGCAAATGCACATGGCTTTGTGTAATGGAAACCGTGCCTTTACTTCCCTTCCCTTGACTTTCGACTGCCATGTTGGTGCCTTTGATCATGTATGAAGCCCTGAAATAGAAAACCTGCCGGACTTGGTTTCGCATTTGTGACCGCTGGCCTCCAAATTATAGTGACTCGAACTCTAGCCCCTTCCCACGTGGCTCCAGCGCGGACTGTCTCTGGGTATGTCGCCCCCCAACCTGATTTCGAGCATAAATGGTGACCACTGGTGAGGCAGCCATGACCAGTGACCGCGGCCCCTTGTGCCATCTCTGTGGTTTTCCTAAGCTGCCCAGATGCTGGAGGTCTCCTGGATCCTCTTTAGACATTCCAGGTCAGCTAATGAAAGGGGGACCTGTGGGAAGACGTGGAGAGAGAGCATTTCCACAACCCTCTGCCTGTGGTAAGTTCCACCGTGATAAAGCACAGGAATAAAATAAGATTAGCTTATCTATGGCACTTCTGGGTCATCCATTAGACTTGGCAAGGTGGCCTTTAATAACAGTTTAGGCTTAGCCTGCAGGACTACATAGGCTCTTACATAAACAGATACATTATTTTGTGACATTTAGTACGGGAGCTGACATCAGAATTTTTTGAAAGGCTTAATTACTCTCAGAGGTTTATAGGGTGTTAAATCTGAGATCTTTGGTCAAAAGTAAAAATGGCAATTAAAAATAAAAATGGTTTGACACTAGGACCCAAACAAAGGTTTGCTTTGAAAGTATTTGTTTATGTTTTCCCACAATCTGGACTCTTTCTGGAGTTGATAAATACCATGTTTGCCGACAGGATGAGTGCTAGCAATTAGCAGCGTTCTAACCAATGGTGGGTAAATAGCTGCATTGTTCGCTCTGAAAATTGCCAGTGAAAGACTAACTGTGATTGTTTCTACCAGCCCTGAAAGAATCCCTCAGAGCTCTCTCCTTAAGGAAGGTGGCGTGATTCAGGATAAAGGGCATGGACTATGGAATTAGACAGGCAAGCATTTGAATCACAGTTCAGTACCTTAGAAACCTCAAAATGTGATCTCAGACACCTCATCTATAAAATGAGGGTAATAACTGTCCTAGGGAATCATTTCAAGGATTAAGTAAAGTTAGTATGTGAAAATAATATGCATAGCTGAAGGAAAGCATTTTATTAGGATTAATTCCTTTTGTTTTCTTGATCCCTCAAGAATATCTGCAAATTTTGCAGGATACATACAAATCAAATATATTACTTTTCCCCCTTTATCCCAGGCCTGCATAAACCTGTCAAAACTACATAAGGAAATGATTGCATCACAACCAAAGCCTGGTCTCTTACTTCTAGCAAAATGGATGACCAGATGTTTGGAGAAAACCCTCCCAGTTTGCACTTAAACATACTAGATGATAAATAGGAGATAGATGGATGGATGGATAGGATAGATAGATAGATAGATAGATAGATAGATAGATAGATAGATAGATAGATATAAAGGAGAACAAAGTCAAAAGGCATCCAGAAAGCTCTATTTCACAGGGTTAAGCAAATCCTAGGGCTGGCACTTGTGACCTAGATTTTAGAGCTATGCACAGTATGGGAGAGAGATGGGCAGGAGTGAGCACCCATCCCTGAGCAGCATGGGAGACTGAATCAGATGTTCTTCACAAGCATCCAAAGAGCCAGGAGCCCAAAGAGTGACATTTTTAAGTGAATCAAGAGAGAAAGACACACCACAGAAGACTTGCTTCTCCTAGCTCCAAGTAACAGAGTGCATGTGTCTGTAATTTCTAAGCCTGTAGAGGGGAAAAAAACTATACACAGAAAATTTTCTAAAACTTCCTCAAGAAGTCAAGAAAGAAAAGTGGTAATAGAAGAAATACAGGGAAAAAAATGGAAGAGATATTGCAAAATAAAATTGTAGAAATGAATCTAGATATTTCGGTAACCAATTCAATGTTATTACTCTTCTCTATTAAAAGATATTGTCAAACTATACACACACACACACCATCAGACAAAATCCAACTATATGTGTTGTTTATAAGCAACACAGAATGGTTTAAAGACTAGAAAAAAAGGTATTCTAGGCAAACATGAACCTAAAGAAAGCCTTCATTAACATAATGATAACATCAAACAAAAATGGAATTAAAGATAAAAAATAATATGCCAGAAGTAAAGAGGTATGCTGAATTTTCTTTTTTTTTTTTTTTTATTGTTTTGTTTTTTTTTTTATCCTCACCCGAGGACATTTTTCCATTTTTTTGTACAGATAGAGTGGGAGGGACAGAGAGGAAGAGAGAGAGAGGGAAACATAAAGATGGAAGGGACACATCAAGTGGCTGCCACCCGCACGACCAACCAGGGCAGGGGACAAACTGCAACCGAGGTACATGCCCTTCGCGGGAACCGAACCCGGGTCTCTCCGGACCACAGGTGGACGCTCTAACCGCTGAGCCAAACTGGCCAGGGCTGAATTTTCTTAAGAGTTAACATTCCTCAGGAAATTGTAATAATGTTGAGTTTATATGTAATGAACAGTATAGCTTCAAATATTAAAAACAAATTAACAGAATTACAATGAGAAACATACAACTTCACATCATAGCAGGAAATTTTTACATATGTTTTAAGTAAAATATAGAAAACTAGAACAACACAATGAATCAGCTTGACCTCAAAGTTATGTGTAGAATACTGTTTCAACAATTGAAGAGTAGAAACTCCTTTGAAGGAGACACAGAAAAGTTATAAAATGTAATCATATTCTAGGACATAAAGCCAGTCTCAACAAAAGTTAAAGAATGCATTTTATCATACAGAATATAAACAAATCAGTTATAAAAAGATAAATGCATGCATATGGAAATGTAAAAATCTACTTTTGAGTAATCTATGTGTCAAAGGATAAATAGAAACCATAGAAATTAAATAATGATAATATAAGTACTACTTAACGTAGTATATGAGCTGAAGCTAAAGTAGTACTTAGAGAGAAATTTATCGACTTGGATGCCTAGATTAGGAAAAATGCAGTGAGCTCATCACTAAGAGAAAATTTGGGGAAAAGAGCAGCAGAGTAAACCCAGATAAAGTGGGAAACATGTAAGATAAAAAAAAAAAATACTAATGAAATAGAGAACCAAAATAGAGAGAGGTTCACCAACATCAAAAGCTAATTCTTTGAAAAGAATAACGAATTAACAAGATTGATGACCAAAAAAGTGAAATTGTAAAAATAAATATACAACTTCAAAGGACATAAAGGGGTCTGTAATTACAAATATATAAGAAGTTAACCAGATAATAAGACAAAATTATAAATTACTTTATGCGGATAAATTTGAAAATGTGGGTAAAATGGACATTCTATAAATACATATAAATTATCAAAACTAGTTTTAGAAAATATGGCTTTATAACCATGAAGAAAATATGGTCCTATAACCAAGAAAAATGAAATCAGTAATTAAGTTTATTTCTACTGAGAAACACTTGACCAGAAGGTCATGCGAGTTACACCAAACATTTAATTCCAAAATACACAAACTCTTTTAGACAATTAAAAAAAAAAAGGGAATATTTCCAAACTGTTTTTACACAGCCAATATTACCCTTGGATCCAAAACTTGACTCACAGTATAAGGAAATAAAATGACACACTATTCAAATATCTAGAACATTAACAAGTAAAAAGAACATTTGCAAACCAAATTGAGCAATGGATTTTAAAATGATATATCCTAAATGTGGGTTTATCCCTGGAAACAAGGTTAGTTCATTATTAGAAAATTATTAAATGTAATTCCTCATATCAACTGATTAGAAGAGGAATCTGTATGTCATCTTAATACATATCAAAAAATCATTCAATAAAATTTTACAACCCTTCACAATAAAAATTCTTAGCAAATTCGAAATACAATGGAACCTTGTTAACCTGATAAGGTGTATCTACAAAAAAACAACAACAATGGCAAACATCATAGTCAATGGTGAAGTATTTCTTAAAACCCCTTAAAAATCAGGAACAGTATGAGGATGCTAGCTTACCACTTTGTTGTTGTTGTTGTTGTTGTTGTTGTTGATCCTCACCCTAGGATAGTTTTCCTTGATTCTTTCACCCCCCAGATAGAGTGGAAGGGAGGTAGGGAGGAGAGAGAGAGAAAGACACATTGATTGGTTGTGTCCTGCAGGACCCTGACTGGGGCTGAGGATCAAACCTGCAACCCAGGTACGTGCCTTGACCAGAATCGAACCCTCGACCCTTTGGTCCCTGGGCCAACACTCTAACCACTGAGCAAAAACATCCTGGGCCTAACTCACCATTTCTGTTCCAACATAATCTGGGGAGTTCTAAGGAAACATGACCTAGAGAATAACTTGTATACTACTGGGAGACATGAACCAGAATATTCATAGCAGTGTTGATTTTAACAGCAGAAAACTGGACATTGCCAGATTAACCTTTGATGTAAAATGGATAAATGAATTGTAGCATCTTAATATAATAGCTTCTTCTACAGCAGGAAAACCAATGGGCCTTGTGCCCACATGGATGAAACATGTTGAGCAAAAAGGTAATCACAGAAGAACAAATATAGAGTATCAATGTATATGAAGCTCACATAAACTTTGTAAGAGGAAATTTTAATATATATTTAAAAATGCACACATATATATGTAAACTGTAAAGAGAAGTACAGAAATGATTAACACAAAATTCAGAATCTTGGTAATATCTGTGAGAAGCGTGGAGGATGAGAGCAAGAAAGGGTTCGTGTACAATTTTCAGTATCTTAAGCTGTTAATAGATACACAGTTATTTATTGTTATTATTATTATTATTATTATTATTACTATTTAGACTCTACATTTTGTATTGTCTATATATTTCACAGTGCATAAAACAAAACAGAAAATTGTTATGACTGTGGATGGAATACACATTCTCTCTTGATATATTGTCCTGTTTCCCCATCAAGGGGAAACCGTTCTGAAAACTGCAAATGCCATGTGCCAGAAACCTCACAGAGTAATCATTTAACTGTCATTTTTGTGCTATCTGTTCTGTGGCCCAATTATTTTATTTTCCTTTACGTTCTTCTAATACGACCCTTTCTCTTATAACAACAGGCTCATGCCATGTGGCACTCATAACTACATGCCCATTTGGTCATTTGCGAATTCCTTAACTCCCCTCGGGTACTTCCTCATCTGCGAGGCAGGAAATGTCATCCCTGCCCCACACCGTGGGGGTAAGACTTAAACAAACGGGTATCAGCCTGGAATGTAGGAAGTACTAAATAAAGAAATATTATGGCCCTGGCCGGTTTGGCTCAGCGATTAGAGCGTCGGCCTGCGGTCCAGAGAGACCTGGGTTCGGTTCCCGCTAAGGGCACGTACCTCGGTTGCAGTTTGTCCCCGGCCCTGGTCGGTCGTGCGGGTGGCAGCCACTCGATGTGTCCCTTCACGTCGATGTTTCTCTCTCTCTCTCTCTGTTCCTCTCTCTCCCTCCCACTCTACCTGAACAAAAAATGGAAAAGTTTCCTCTGGTGAGGATAAAATAAATGAAAGAAAGAAAGAAAGAAAGAAAGAGAGAGAGAGAGAGAGAGAGAGAGAGAGAGAGAGAGAGAGAGAGAGAGAGAGAGAGAAAGAAAGAAAGAAAGAAAGAAAGAAAGAAAGAAAGAAAGAAAGAAATATGGATTGTGGTGAAGAAGTGAGTTCCAGGAAAATGTTGCACACAAAGTAGACACTGAACGCATCACAAGCACTCTTAGTATCAGGGATGCAGCCTTATTTATTTCCCTTTGGTGATAACCCTACTGCCAGGACTGTGCCCACTTCCATGATGCTTAGCCCTCATTTCCATCGTCCTGTTCTGTGAGGCACGTCCTCTGTTTTCCCGTCTGTGTATCTGCATTGTTTGTTATGACTCATTGCTGGGTGGGGTGGGGGATGGGAGGGTTCTGAGTGCTGGATTTCTGTAAGGCCATGTATGGGCATCTGTTTCCCAGCTATCACCATCTGCTACCTCAAAGCTCATCACAGGGACATCCCGGAGTACTTCACTCTCCCAGTCTCCTTAACTCCCTCCTTTGTCTCCGGCTGATTAGTTGACCATCTATGGTGTCTAGTAAGTCATCACAGTGAGATAACGTGTACAAGCTGCTACTGCACAGATAATGTTGAAGATCCGCCTCAAAATTATTTGTTCCATACCCTCTCTCCTTCACACCCTTTCCTTGCAGTCAAGGGTTCTCAGAATTCCAACACTGAATCGTGGCTTTCCTGTCTATGAATAAGTGATGTGAGAGCTTACCCCTGGCTGCATTTGCCTTAAACGCGAATCTCCTGTGACTGCCGCTTACCCGATAATTATGTTCAACTGATGCAGTTACCCCTTGGCCTGCTCATGGTATAAATATTGTGTTTTATCTCTTCTTTATCCTTGTTTGCTCTCTGTTTTTGCTCTGTGTTCTTTCTCTCTGTGATCCAGGATATACGTCACTGTTGTCTTTTGGATGGTAAGATCAAGCGTATAATCTGGAGAATGGTCAAGGAGGTACAGAGGAGATCGCTGGGAAAGACTATCTTATAGCTGTGCCATTAATTTTCCTTCTAGTGGCCAAGCACCAAAACGTACTAAAGTTCAGCAGACAGTATGTTCCGTGACTCCATGACCTCAAAAAACAAGACCAAATAAAAATGAGGAATGTTTTCATTCAACATGCTGTGTGTGCAATGCAAAACTTGTACTCCGGATAAACATTTAGAAAGGCAAGATAAAAACTCCAGCCAGACCTTCCTACCCTCTGCGAATTCAAGTCTACATAGGAGTGAGCTAGGAGAGAAGAAGGTAGGTGGTAATGGTATTGCTGATTCTAATGTCCATTCTGGAAATGGAAATATGTAGAAAGAGGAGTCAGCTAGTTCTTGAGCGCTGGTCAAAGACAAATGGACAAACATGGAAGGAGAGGAAGGTCACTTTATTTTATAACACTCTACTTCTGATTTTGGGTGATTACACAGCTAGCCTACCTCTGCCATCCCCGGGATTCTGGGTTATTTTGGCTAACATTATTTACAATGTCCCTAAACTCAAAGGAGGTTAGTGCTAAGGGAATATGAAAGAATAGTCATTGTGCAAAAAAAAACCATAAATACATATAAGGAGCAGAAGATGTATAGGAATGTGTGAAGTGGCCTGGTAAGGTTCCCATAGTAGTAAGTAGTGAGTACTGCAGAAAACTATGCAGGACTTTCCCCGCCTCCACCACCACTAAAGGCAGTACATTCCCCAAAAATCCTTTATTGCTCCCGCCACACCACGTCTGCTGACCCCAGCTGACCCGTAGGATACCCATGAATGAGCCTTAACAACTCCCGCTGCACAGGCGAGACACGTCGATCGTGGTAGTGATTTACCTAAAATCACAGAAGCAGGCAAAGATAAGTCCAGGATCCAGTCTGAACCTAGGCAGGCGGCCAGCTGCAGGTGTTCTGAGCAAACAGCTTTGGCTAGCTGGAACAAAACGAGATGAGAGGAGAATGGAAGTTTTGCAAATAGCCCCAACGCGTTGGGATCAATAAAAGGAACCAAAAATTTGACTGAATAAAACATCCTGCTTCCACCTCATTGCATCCTTGTCCATACTGATCAGCTGTATGGAGCACGACGAGCTATTGATTGACTGAAGCAACTCTCAGGTGTTTGGGACCTAACACGGTCATAGACCATCAAGAAGGTAGTGCTCTGCAGAAGCCTAACATGAGGGGGGTTAAGTGAAAAGGGTACTGGGGCATAAGGTATTCTGTATTTACTTATTTGTATTAGTATTATTTTTTTTAGTCCTCACATGAAGACATTTTCCCATTTTTGTTCAGATAGAGTGGGAGGGAGAGAGAGAGAGAGAAACATTGATGTGAAAGAGACACATCAACTGGTTGTCTCCTACATGACCCCAACCAGGGCCGGGGACGAATGGCAACCGAGGTACATGCCCTTGACAGGAATCAAATCCGCAACTCATTAGTCCATGGGCTGACACTCAAACCACTGAGTCAAACCAGCCAGGGCTAGGTATTCTGTATTTATTATCAATGTAGAAAATGATAGATTGGTTCTCTTTTTTTTTTTTAACCTATAATTTATAGGTAAGCGTATGTTGATTATTATCTTACAAATAGCTGTTGATAAAGTGCCTACTTAATGTATTTGCCTGGGTTTTCCATAACATTGATTTCTAAAATATTCTCAAAAGCATTGAAAAGAGATTGGATACATCGTTCTACATTTGTTCCCTACTTAAAACACACACACACACACACAGCCAAGAAAAATGTTAAGGGCATAAATCCATGAAGACATGGAAAACAGAAGGGAAGAGGGCGGTACACAAATTTTGGAAGCTGGAAAGCAGAGGGACACATGGGAAATGTGTTAGCAGACCCAAGATACTAGTGTCTGAGCTAAAAAAACAAAGGTCATTGGAAAGTATGAGAAGCAATCATCCCCAGAGCCCTCTTCCACTCCCGGGATTCAGGAGACCTCCACACCCCCACCCTGGCCAGCTACCGAAGCTGTATTCCTAAACAGGGTACAGCAATATCTGGGAATGGGTGGGTGCACCAGGCACTGTTGTGATCAAGGCTCTGGAAGAGGCTTCTCCAGGAAGATGGAATTGATGGAGTACCTGAAGTATGGTACATCTCCAGAGTGTATTCACACAACTGATGAAGGGTTGGGGGCTGAGTTAGTGATAAGTATTGAGAGAACCAAACAAATTTAAACAGAAGATAATTATTGCCTCCCAGGAAAACAGTAGCCATGCAAAAAAGGAATTGTGATGGGAAGTTGACTCCATGCTGAATTTTGAATAACACTTAAATAGTATAGTAATATCAACACTAGATATTGAGTCAATGAAAATTACGATATTGGGATGAAGAGAGGACAGAAAGGAGAACATGGGAGACAAGAGTTGGGGAGGAAGGAGAGTTAAGTCTTCTGTGTTCATAGTGGGTGATCTTTTTTTTTAAAGTAGCAATATAAGAATATGATTTAGAGATATGGAGGTAAATGCCAAAATAATCAGTTAGACAAGGAAGGAGTTAGGGAGAAGGAGGAGGGATATTGTATGTTTTAAATAGCATATCTTATAGAGCAATTCAGTTCTTTAAAATTAGGCCTAGATATCTGTGATTTTAAAAATATATATAACTTGTAGGAGTTTGGTAGGGGTTCTTAGAGATAATTGCCTCCTGAACTGAAGGAGACTACACATTATAGTTACTTCAATATTTGTTTAAATAGATTATAAAATCACAGTATTATAAAAATGATATGAAATTTTTATTTTGAAGTTTATATGGATTGAAATATTCAAAAATAATGACCGTAAAAAAATCTAATCTTATTTTAACAATTTAATCTTGTTGGCAAAGGTATATTTACACCGCAATGCTAAGCCTATTGTGAAAAATTTTTTAAATTTTAATTTCTCAAGGGTTTTGTCAAATGTCAAATGAAGGGTTACCTTTTTCTTAAAAGATTGGTGGTCCCAATGTCAAATTTTGGGAGCACATAATGGTTTATGAGCTTCCATCTTATTAGATTTAATATCTGCTCTGATATATTAAAAATATTATTCAGAAAACAAACAAAAAAACTTTACAACCTACAATATAGCTATATTTCAAACTGACTAATAAAAATAAGAAGGAAATACGAGCTGAAAAGCCAAATGAGTGAGACCGTTTGTCTCCTCCCATGTCTGCGTCTTGCGCAGCTAACCCACTCGTCCGCGGTGTCCTGCCTTCCTCCGGAGCTGAGGAAATCGTGCGCCCTAGTTTAGGGTTAATAGGAAGCAGGTGGCCTCAACCTGCTCAGAACATCTCATTTCAACTGTTTTTATTTATCTCCCACTTTGGGTTGTATTTCTTTAGATCTTGCACATAGTAAAAATAATTTTCTGAGAATCATGGCATTGTAAGACTGAAAACTTCTCTGGAGTTTGTAGAGTCTACTTACCTACCTTCTTTAGAATAAATAGATAGATATAGATATAGATATAGATATAGATATAGATATAGATATAGATATAGATATCTAAAAGGGCTCATCCTAGTGTCTTTGTGTTTTAAAATCTTAGATTTGGAGCTCTGTGGTTCTTAACCTTTTTCCAGTGATGGGGCTTTTGATCTCATTGAAACTGTGGACCTGCTCTTCATAGAACGCCCCATGTACAGATTTTACATACACTTTAGGGAAATCAGAGTCCCTGATGCCCATTCTTACACCACTTAAGAGTCTGTGCACCTGTAATGAGTCTGATCTATAGCACTTGCCTGTGAATAGACTCTATGTCTGTGTTGCATCAAATGACTGAATGGACCCGAAGAGAGGGACTCTAGTTCCAGCTCACTTATTAGGCGAAAACACAATCAGCGCCCAGTTTTATTTTCTGTCTTGGGTTTTCCTCTTGGAATATGGAGAACTGGTTTTGGACCCCTTTCTCCCCCACCTTTCTCCCCTTGTTCTTTGGCCTCTGGCTGCCCTAGTAACATCCTCCATCCATCTTACAGCAGTATTGAAGGGATGTCTTCTCCACTGCTTTGACTCTTGAGCTTCTAGCCTCAACTTGTAAAAAGTGCCCTCACAGTACATCTTGCCATTCTGAAATAAATAGTAAATAAATAAATAAATAAATAAATAAATACATAAATAAATAAATAAATAAAAAGAAAGACTTCATTAGGCTCAATTTGTTCTACATAGTCAAGGTAGCCATATGGCTTCCATGCCTGTCTGGTGAAAATGCGTGTACAGTGATACCTCGGTTCTCGAACATAATTCGTTCCAGGAGGACGGTCGAGAACCGAATTGTTCGAGAACCGAAGCAATGAAACCCAATAGGAAATAATGGAAAGTGGATTAATTCGTTCCAAGCCCCAGAAAATGCCTATTTACTGGCCTGATTTGTATATAATATGTAGAAAAACATAAGTCTCAACAAGAAATAAAAGTGTACAGTATGTCTAAGGGTTAAATTCAGTGTAAAGCGTGACTCTTTCCACAAAGCGTGACTCTCTCTCTGCACTCACACTGACGGCGCGAGCAAGGCGCGCTGGGCCGAATGAACGCCATTCGGCTCAACTCGGCTCATCTCGGAAGTTCGAGTTCCAAATATTTGTTCGGATTCCGAGACAAAATTTCTCGAATCTCCTGGTCGAATACCGATTTGGTCGAAATTCGAGGCGTTCGAGAACCGAGGTATCACTGTAATATCTCACAAAACCAACATAAAGATGTCGAATGCCCGTAATGAAAGACACATCGTCTTTGAGAGATCACTTTACAATTAGCCGCCTGGAGCTGTCTGGCCGAGTCCTCATCAGTTAGCCAGCGGTGGTGGACGTCTTGAAGATGTACCAGTCCCACGGAGAGCTGGGATTACCTAGCAAGTTAGTAGAGATGTGAGCGCCAGGGTGTGTGGATCCCGGAGGCTCTCATGATGAACACGCCGTATCGCAGACCGTTTGCACTTCCTCGAGTAATCACCGTCGGAAGTAACTGGGCAACGTTACCTGAGCCCGACCTTTGCAGCATTACAAAACGTTCAGGGACGTGTGAAGGGCAGTACCGGGGAGGTCATAGGAAGGTACTTGAGTAATCCACCTGACTCTGTGGGTGGTCCTTTCTATGCCTCAAAGGACAGTAAGCCTCCATTGCAGTCCTCACCTTGTGATGCTGCCAGATTCACAAGATTTCATGGTCATTTCTGTCTCCTGTGAGTCCCCAGCCAGGTAGGGGCAGCTGTGGGGAAGGTGCATGTTGGCGTGCCTCCGCATCGCTCCAGGAACACGCGTAGACCACGTGGATACCCGTGCCACAGTCCCAGAGATTCGAGTCCTCACTCTAGTACGTTCTCTGTCTTCCCCTGGCCTCCTGCCTTCTCCCTTCTCACTCTGGAGCACATGGCAGTAATCTGACTGTCACTCCAGCGGCTGTCCTGACCAGCATCAGAAAGCAACCGGCCATGAGTATCCTGAAAACTTCGTGATGAGTCACCAGGGCTTGCAGAATGTTTTCTATTAAAACAATTCTGTCTTCCCTTTTTGGCTTAGAAAACCAGAAGACTAACTACTCCAAGACATTATTTATATCATGAAGCTGAAACATGAAGATACATTTTAGGGTGGAAATTTTTGTAAAAGATGGCCGGAAGTCTAGGATTTGAGCACATTCTTCAGGGGAACTTGGTAGGGATGAAGGGGACATGTTAGTGTTGATATCACCAAGACCCTCGAAGGGTAGTAAAGGCCCCACAGAACAACAGCCATGGGTGTGGTTACCCAGGGACCATTAGCCTTAGGATAAATAGTTATCTAAAAGATTGTTTTGATCTTTGCAGGTTTAGCTTAAGAAGCAGAGTAAGAAAGTTGGCCTTAAACTGAAAATAAAACTGAAACTTATGTTAAGAAACAACGGAGGTAGCACTATTTTAATAGCAATGAAATATGGCTTCAGAGTTCACCCAGTGCAGGAAGTCTCAAATCCCATGGTTAAAACCATCTTTTCGGGGCTGGAGAGAGGAATGGTGGGTGCATTTGCACTTGGTGAAGCCTTTTAAGGACTGTGTGTGTTTACTATCAGCGCTTTGACTGGAGACACTCTCCTCATCTCCACCCCTGCCTCCTTGGGCAGCGCCAACCCCTCTCCACCTCGCTGGTGCTGCCTCTGCCCAGGACCAATTAGTCAGCCGCATCCCCTAAGCATCCACACACGAATTTCTTTTGTTGTGTGTTCACATATGAGCTCTCGATCTTCCACGGATTCTTTCTCCTGCAGCTCCTCCGCATCCCCCATGGAAGTCTGAGCTTCCTAAAGCTAGCAGCAATGCCTCTGGAGGGGGGCCGGGCGCAGGGGGGTGCATTTAGGGAAAGACTACAAATAAAAAGCCAGGCTTCAACCTGTGGGTTGACTCTCTAACAGATTTTTTTCTGGGCTCAGAACAGAATTATGTTACTTAACTTCAGTTTCATGTGAAAAAAATTTCACCTTTTCCAGTAGCCAGTATTTAAAATATGCCACGTCCCGGAAAGCCACTGGTTTTCCTGTCCCGTTCTGTTCTCTTCCCACATTTGACAATGAAAGTCTCATCGCCACACACTCCCTGCCATTGTGTTTATGTGTCCACACAGAAGAATTGAAACGATGTTGCTGAATACTTCCCCTAAGGATTCTGTGCTTAACACTTTGTAGCTTTTCTTCCCAGCATCAGCCATAGGAAGTAGGCACATTTTATAAAAACAGGGAAAGGAAGAAAAAGCACTTTATCAAGACTTCCTTAAGATACCAAGAAAAATAGTGGAGCTGGAACAGGTGTGAAGGGAGCGGCCAGCTTGGATGGCTATTGAAGCTGGGTGGCGTGGCTGGGCCCTGGCCGGTTTGGCTCAGCGGTTGGAGCATCAGCCTGCGGACCAGTGTCCCGGGTTCGATTCCCACTAGAGGCAGGTACCAAAAAAAAAAAGAAAGAAAGAAACTGGGTGACAGGGAGGGTGGGTTACTGGTGGCCTTCTCACAACTTTTGTATATGTTTGGAAATGTCTCTAAGTAAACGTTTTTAAATTATAAAAATAAAAATAAGTCAATAACTTCTCAGGGGAAATAACATCTCTTCTTCAGCTCATCTTTGGTTAGGATTAGTTGGGTGCCTCCCCTTACAGAGAAAGCACATTGTCTGAACTCGGCTAGAGGTCCCTTGAAATGCTGGCTACTTTGTTTCCAGCCTTCACCTACCCATGGCCTTAGAGTCTGCAGATTTCATTTAGCTTGGTCTGGAGTGTTACACAGAAGCCTGTTTTGTATCCCAGGAGGACCCAGGGGAATGCCCTTTGAAACACCATGGAGCAATCCCTTAGCTCTGTTCAGTGGTGATAATGTTGCATTTTCCTACAGTGTCTCTCCGGGTAAACTGTCTTTGCCCTGTCATCTTTGCCACCGCCTCATTCTCGCGTCGTTAACTGAAGAATTGTTCATCTCTATTTAGGCTCCAGGTCTGCATCTGCTTTATGCTTTCCATCTGCTCTGCGTTGCAGTTTCTCGGTAATATGTTCGGTTCTGGGTAACACTTAAAGAAACCGTCAAGTTGCCATGAGCCTTGAGCTCTCTGTCTCTTCTGTTTCTTAGACTATCAACAGAAATATAAAAATGGTGCTCGGTTACCAGGTAGAAAGCACTTCACCTTTAAAAAGCTGTGAAATGTTTTTCTGTGTTTATTTTTGAATAGTTTCCTTTTTTTTCTTCATGTCATCCCAAACCCACTCTCAGAACTAAGTGACTTGGTCTCCTTGGCCAAACGGAAGGTCAAACACTTCCACACGGAAAGAACCAGTACGTATATAGTACACTGGGAACAGAGAGGTCCCTCTGCAGTCACGTCTTTCTTTTGGATAGTAGGAGGGGCGGCTCGTGGTCAGAGCAGGGTGTCTCCACCTGTGCCCTCTGAGTCAGCCTGTGCAGGTCTTCATCTCGTCTCTGCACGGAGCCCCCCAGACTCAGCGTTGCCATCTGTGAAATGGCAGGCAGTGTTGTCATGAAGACAAGCCTTGAAAAGTGTCCAGCGTGTGACCTACCACCTACTGTAAAAACTTTCCAAATGGTCAAAAGCTATCATTCCTATGAACTATACAAGTCATGGCATAAGAAAGTACTACTGCGGACTGTAATAGCTACGATGATGATGATGATGATGATGATGATGATGAGTTCTCTTGGTTGCCAAATTAAGTTGAAACCAGTTTTCCTATTAGCAGCAGGTATTTGCTTCCATAGAATACACAGCTACCAAGGAGGGTCCAAAAGACTGATGCTCATTCAATGTGTCACATCCACTTTGGATAAAAACTAGTGCTGAAATGCAAGAGGCTTGGTGAATTTGTTTGTTTCCCTTTCTTGTCTGCCCAGCTGTCATTATGGTGTATCCTCAGAGGGAGAGGTTTTCTGACCAGGGCTGGTTCGGACAGAAGTTTCGTGCTTTGATTTTGTTTTGTGTTTGAGGTTACTGCTGAGGAATTCAGGAGAATTGTTGATGCTCCTGGGAAGGTTGAGACGTCACCTTATTTCTGTTTTCTGTAAAGATAAAAATGACAATGAGCAGCAATGCTGATAATAAGTGAAACTGTGTCTAGTTGAGTTCAAAAAAAAATTCACTACTTCTAAGGAAATAGAAGCCTTTGATGAGAGCAGATTTTTTTGACATGAAAAATTCTGACAGCAACATTTTTTTTGGTAACATCAGTTTTCATTCATTTACACTCTTAACAAACATTTATTGAGCATCTTCTTTCAGCCGGGTATATTGTTAGACGCAGGAATACTAAAATGAGTATGACTGTTATAAATGGAGAGAAATAGCTCCTTTAAATTCTGTCATTTGAGGAGAGATTCAGAAGGATGGACTGGGTTTAGACAAAGTCACAGGGATGGTGCAGTACCCCAGGCATCATGATAGCAGGGCGTTCATGTTGACTCAGATGAACAAGGGGAAGGAGTTTGTCCTGGAACCTGGAGAGAAGGTGGCATGAGTAGGTCACCTCTGGGGGATGCACCCAAGGACCTCATGCAGTGAGCTACAGCCGGGGTCACGCCTCTCCTGCCTTCTGAAACTCCTACCAGAAGCCAGAGGGAAAAGGGACCCATTGGTGTGGTGCACAGAGGTCAGCCTCCCAGGGCACGGAGCAGAATGGGGGAGGGGCTGGAAGGGCAAAGGGGGAAATCCAGCACAACTGCCCCTCTCTGAAGAGACTCAGTCTAGTGGTGGAAGGTTGCCACACAAACAGGTGCATTTTAATACCCAGTGCAACTAGCGTTATATTTACACCTAGAAAACAGTATGAGAGCCCAGGTGACAAAGCAGCCAGCTCTGGGATTAGGGAACATTTCTTCTGGATCTCAACAGATGAGTATGAGTTTGCTGGGCGAAGGCAGGATGCCACAGGGGCAGAGGAAAAGGCAAGTATTAAATCACACAAATATGCAAAGCTTGGGTCTTGGGTTCGATTGCCGTCAAGGGCACATGCCTCGGTTGCGGTTCGGTCCCTGGCCCTGGTCGGGGTCATGAGTGAAGCAATTGATATGTATCTCTTTCAGATCAATGTCTCTCTCCCTCCCACTCTATCTGAAGATAAATGGGAAAATATGCTCAGGTGAGGATTTACACACACACACACACACACACACACACACACACAGGAAAAGGATTTGGGACTTGAGGAGGCTTCGTTTGGATCCTTGGAGAGTATTGTCCAGAGTCCCACAGCATGTCTCATGAGACGGTGCAAGATTTCTGGCCCTCGGGCCTCGTGAGAGGTCTGTTTTGTTCTCTACCACAGTCCTGTTTGGCCTGTGTTCTGTGCTCAGTTGCTCTTTGGAGAATTACTGAGCAAGTGAACAGAAGGACCGCTCTATGTGAACTTAGTCCCACGACTGTGTTGATTTGTAAAAATTAAATGTGACATAGCAAGTGGCACTATTCTGACTCCCGCTTCTTGTCCTAGAAATAGTTAGATCTAAAGAGCGGTGGTCAGGGGAACAAGCACCGGCTGGGGAGGCGGGACATCTGTTCATCCCGGGACACGTCATGTGGCCTTCTGTGTCCCAGCTCTCCCGTCTCCCAAGTGGAAGCTGCGCCTGCTCCCTCGGCTTCTCGCGAGGTCGTCGTGTTGATCCAAGGGGCCCTGCCATGTACAAGAACCTGCCAGACAGGACACAGTGATAGTTCCTGCTCCCGGATCAGTAGCGACTGAGATGGGCCACATCGGTGAATTTTTCAAAGAATTAAATCATGTTCCATTAAGCCAGAGTTTCTCAGTACTGTGCACACGTGGGCCCGGAATCCTTTCCTGGTGAGGGAGCTGTCCTGTGCACTGTAGGATGTGTGATGGCATCCCTGCCCTTTACCCATACCCACTGGCACTCTCCTCCTCCCAACAACCGACTGTGACAGCCAAAAAATGTCTCCAGACTATGCCAGATATCCCCTAGAAAGCAAAATCATCCCCTGATCGAGAACCACAGCATTAAATGTTCTTTTTCCATCTTACCCATTCTGCATGGGACTCTCTCTAAAGCATGTTGTCACATCCTTGCCTGTCAAACATGGGCTCCTGGGTTGCTACGCTAGAATACTGGCTGTAACAATTACAACATCATTAAGACATGTTAGAATTACTGTCCTGTGTTCCTGGTCTGTTACATTTTTGGAGACCTCGTGTCTACATTTCACACTTTTTATTTTTCCTCCCTCTCTCCCTGTGGGGCTGGCAGCTGTCATTATCCTGTAAGCCTCAATGTGTACTAATTTGCTCTTTCTAATCTGCTGAGGATTTAAAAAGCAGTTAGCCAGCCCTCATAGAATGCACCTAAAGTGAGAGTCAACAGGCCCTGAGTTTGGGCCCCCAGTGTGCAGAAGCCTGGCAATGGACCTGGTTTATTTGAGCCACGAAGAGGCTTTCTTGCTCCTCATTCTCAGCTCCTCTCTTTTTAGGGACATCTGCTAAGTGTGGTGTCATCAGGGTGATTTTCAATAGGACTGTAGGATCTTACATCAACTTTCCCATATCCTTGATTTAGGATGAAATAAGAGAGGGCTAAAAATAGTTCAAGCATCTCTACCAATGGACTACGAAAATTTCAGAGAACAGTTAGTCTTTTATGTTACCACCCTCTCCTTGCCTGCTTCCGTTAGAAATTATGTGAGAGCAGCATATGTCATTTACATTGTCTGGGAGGCTGCACAGAGCCTGGCAGCATGGAAGCCCGTAAGATGTTCTTTGATATTTTAAGTAAAATACATTTCTAACGCATTAGTACCTAGTATAGTGACAAGGTATAACTTCACTTCTCAATTGTCAGGATAAAAAAAAACCTCATGTAAGGTGTGTCAAGACAAAGATAAGGACTTCAAAAATCCAGATGAGGAAGGGGTTTTAATGAAAGCACAGACTAACCTTTCATGTCACCGATAAAGAGGGAACTAGAATAGTCCCGGGAGAGGGGGGGATACAATGATTAACCACCAAACCCATTTCCTGTTCAGCTGCAATTCTCCTTTACGTTTGCAGATTGGGAATGGCCCGGCAGATTTTAGTACCGAGGACAAAGTCAACTCCTTTCGTTTCCCCCATTGCAAATGTCTGTGCTCTCCACCGGGGAGGAACGAGGCGAAGCCTCCCGTGGCTGCCTGACACCAGTGGAGAGAATCTCAAGGGTCTCGAACAGCTTGCTTGGTCAGGGTGTTAGGCTATTTCTGTCTGCTGTAGCTAGGAACAGGCTCTCACGCCAGAATAGAGGAACCTGTAGGGGAGCTCTTACATGGATGGTGTGCAAGGCTGGAGGAAAGCATTTCATTAAAAAAAAAACAAAACGGCTCTGTAGAGAGTAAGGAAAGGACTGGTGTCCAGCAGGACTCTGGACACTGGGAGAAGAATGGCTTCTGACGTGCTGTGTTTCTCAAGGTCGTGACTGGTCTTAACGCCCCCCTCATGGATGACGGGGTTCCAGATGGTGATTCTGGACCAGCCGGACCCTTGAGAAAGAAGGCCAAGACTAACCCATTTCCGCCTGGGAAAATGAAACCTGAGATCATGGTATTAGCAAGGTCACCCCCTAAAGGCTTGGCCTGGAATCCAGGCTAACCCCTGTGCGTCCCCTGAGCTGAATGAACCCCAGGACGCTGTGACTTGTACTTCAGATTTCATCCGGCCTTTCGGTGAGGAGTTCTGCGGAAGAAATCAAGACAGTACGTCCTGGCTAAAGTCAAGAAAATAGCCAGTCCTTGAAAGATAAATTCTTAGACGATAGTAACCTTCTGTCTGTGTCTTTCAACAGGCAACATTAGCCAGAAAGGATCTCCGTGCCTCTTGGGGTCTGCAGTCCCGACTTTTCGGATAGGTCCCTGGGTTAATGGTGCTTCTCCTTATGGTGACTTTTGACCATATTGTAGCCTAAGGTGCCTGGTTAAATCATGGGCTGCTGTCGAGTCAAAGGTGCTGCTTCTCTGGCATTGGGTCTCCCCAGCACAGAGCAGAGGAGCACGGCGTGGCTCTGGGAGACAGTGGGTGCCTAGCCTTGTTTTGTCTACATTCATAACAAAGCGTGCAGTCAGGGGTGCTGATGCCCCTTCTCGTGAGATGATCACACGGCAGTTTCCTGTGGCCAGCGTGTCTGCAGCAGGAGCCAACGGGGGCGGTACGAGCTGAGTTCCTCTCAGACGGGACTCGGGATTACTCATCGGTTAGGAAATGAGAGACGTGGGGAGACTTAGGCAAAAGGGGAACGGTGCATTTGTGGGGTTCTGGGTTGAATTCTTGCAGTCGGCTTGAATCTAGGTGTCCTGAAAGGCTCACTGAGCAGTGGGCTCTGTGGCGGACGAAGACACCTAGGTGAGGTGTTGCGTTAGGGAGATCCTGGTGCCCATTCTGTAATTGTTCATTGTGCCCTTGCCAGGTGCTGGCCATTTTATCCACGTGGTTTAAGAGAATGTTTATAAGCCTCTGAGATATGAATTACTGTGTTATTTTCAAGGTGGGAAATGAAGGGGCTAGTCATTTTCATATATGTGATTTGAGAGATAAGCTTTTGAGATATGAGTTATTATCTTTATTTTAAAGATGGGGAGTGGGGGCTTTTGCCGTGTTTGTCTTACACGCATTGGACTGAAGCTGGACCGATGGCAGGGCTGTATTTGGGAATGGCAGACCTAACAGTAGAAAACAGGGTTTCTGATGGTCTTGTCCATTTTATACTAGATACGGCTTTTCTTATGCCTTAAATTAAATGAATTGTTGAGGTCTAGCCTGGGAAACTCAACTCCAGGAATAGTACTGAGTCAATGAGGACATGTTTTCTCATAGCAAATGTAAAAAGAAGTTGTTAAAACACAACCCATTTGTAACTTGTAGGCCAACCACATCTGTTTATATTAGTTATAAAGAATAACCTCTGTCTGCAATAAGTAAATATATGTCTACACGTGTATGAATATAGTAGTTATTTACCTAGTATATGAATATAGTAGTTATTTACTTAGTATATCCTGTCCACGACACCCAGAAAAATTTAGAAAACAATAGATATTAAAATATTAAAAATAGCCATCTCCAAATAATAGGATTTAGGGCCTTTCATTTTATTTATTTTTCCTTTTTTTTTTTTTTTGCTAAGCTGAATTTTTCCTCCACTGGGAATGGAGCACAGGTTATATTTCTTAGGAAGAGAATACGTGAAGGAGCAGGCACACACTGGGCTGTTTTAGGTTCAGGTGCGCTTGGTTTTCCTCCTGCACGGGTGTCAGGAAGCCACGCAGCTGATGGGATCCATTTCAAAGGGATTCCGTGAGCCTACTGACTGAGAGTTTGTGCAGGTATCAAAATACCAGAGGCGCCCGGCCCGTGTGGCTCAGAGATTGAGCGTCGACCCATGTACCAAGAGGTTGCCTGTTCGATTCCCGGTCAGGGCACTTGCCCAGGTTGTGGGCCCAATCCCCAGTGGGGGGCGTGCAGGAGGCGGCCAATCAATGTTTTCTGCCTTCAATATTGCTGTCTCTCTCTCCCTTCCTGTCTCTCTAAAAATCAACAAAGAAAAAAAAAAAAATACCAGAGGCATCAACTTTACACTATTGGATACTGCATCATAATTACAATTGAGAGAGCATTTGGGAAGGCCTTGGGGAAGAACTGTGGAAGCCGAAGGGAAGGAGTCGGCTATCCCTGGTCTGTAGGGCCCTCCGCAGGAGATGTAGGCGTGGGGGAGGGGCTAGCAAGTTCAGGGGAAACTAACTCCAGAGCGTCCACCGCAGCCTCTGCGCTCGGCCGGGACAAGAACCGAGGCTGGATCTTTAAGCACGCGAGGGGCGATAAAGATGGAAACCCCAGGCCAGGGCGGTGCAGTGAAGACAAGCTGGCAGCCCTGCGGTGGAAACTCTGAGCAGCCCCACGGCCCAGCAGCGGGCACGGGTGTTTGCGAGGCCCATCCCGTGGTGTGGTCGTGTAGGAGCAGAGGGACTCTCATGACTCATTTGTCATGGGAAAAACGGGGTGGGAGTGTGTAGAAGGATCCAGGCCCCCAGCACAGAGGGACTGGAAACAATTTAGAGACGTGTTATTAATTATTGTCTCCAAAGAGCCTGGTGTGGAGAGGATGAGAGCAGAGCAGTGTGACTTGAATCCTTGCCAGCATAGCTCACTGTCTCCGTGCGGTGTGGACCACAGCCTCGGGAACTTGCTAGATAAGGGCTGTTGGGAAGGCTGTGTCACCTCCCTGCCGCGTCTGCAGCTGTCCTTCGCCGTCCTGCCAGCCCCGTGCTGACAGATCCAGGTGGAAACGGTCCCTGCCACCTACTACTGACATTCCGGGGAGTGCTCTAGAACGATGTTTCACAACCTAAGTTCGATTCTAGAGTGAGTGGCGTCTGGCTCCCGTGCCCACCACTCTCCTCAGCATCTGTCGTCTTTTGTCCACAACAGATGTGGCCAGTTTTCCCATGGATGGAATCTCTTTTACTTGCAGGAGACCATGGTTTATGCATCCCTATTGTTATGGTGGTGGTTGTCATTGTCATTTAAACTCGACCTATTTCTAAAAAATGTTTAAGAGAGTTTTCTGGGATACAGTGGAATCTTTCAACAAGATCGAAGTGTAAGGACTTGTTGACAGAAGTTATCATTCTAATCCGCAAGCTGTGGTGCTATATTTCACCTTTGGGGCGTTTTCTTCTTGGTGCATAGCTGGTACTCAACAAGTATTTTGGAATTAAGAATAAATAGATTTTTCCCTGGCCGGTTTGGCTCAGTGGTTAGAGCGTCGGCCTGCGGTCTGGAGAGACCCGGGTTCAGTTCCCGCTAAGGGCACGTGCCTCTGGCCCTGGTTGGTCGTGCGGGTGGCAGCCACTCGATGTGTCCCTTTCACGTCGATGTTTCTCTCTCTCTCTCGCTTCCTCTCTCTCCCTCCCACTCTGTCTGTACAAAAAATGGAAAAATATCCTCGGGTGAGGATAAAAAAAAAAAAAGAATAAATAGATTTTTCCCTGGCCGGTTTGGCTCTGCAGTTGTTAGAGTGTCGGCCTGCGGACCAGAGAGTCCCGGGTTCGGTTCACCTGAAGGGCACGTGCCTCAGTTGCAGTTTGTCCCTGGCCTTGGTTGGGGTCGTGTGGGTGATGTGTCTCTCTCACATCGATGTTTCTCGCTCTCTCCCTAATCCCCCCTATCCCTCCCGCTCTATCTAAAGATGGATGCAAAATTGTCCTCCAGTGAGGATTTAAAAAAGAAGAAGAAGAAATAGATTTTGGTTGCACATAAATCATCTTACTGTTACCTATTAGTATTCTATTCATTGGTCATACTGTCTTCCTTTTCAGAGGCTGGCCTAGGTTGGTGGATAGATTAGCGGGTTAATTCATTTCACTAACTGAACATATGCTGAGTGTCAGAGATTATGTGAGGCACAGAGAATACATCACTGCTATGTGTTCTCATCTCAGCACCAGTGATATCAGGGAGCTTCACAAATACCTGCCGTCATCCTGGCCAGGTAGCTCAGTCGGTGAGACAATCATCCAGATAGTCCAAGATTGTGGGTTTGATCCCCAGTCAGGGCACATACAGGAATCAACCAATGAATGCATAAATAAGTGGAACAATAACAAAACGTATGTCTTTCTGTATCTCCCTCCCCCTTTCTCTCTCTCTCTCTCAAAAAATCAATAAATAAATATTTAAAAAAATACCAGCTGGCATTGGCAAACACAAATTGGGGATCTACTGTTTACAAGGAAATTTGTTAGGCCATGAGGTGCAGAGTATATATAGTGTGTTCTTATAAATACAAAAAAAAGTAGAACATTCCACTTAAAAAGAACACTACAGAACATTATAGTTGTATGATAATTTAGCACAGATAATTTATTTAACCGTTTGCACAGAAATGGTACAGAATATAGGTTTTGCCACTGTTCCCATTTTGGCATTGAGATAACACCTACTAGGAGATGTTTGTCTAGGTTCTCTAGACAGATAGAGCCAATGGATGGGGGTGGGAGCATATTATAAGAAATGGACTCATACAGTTATGGAGACAGAGAAGTTCAAGAACTATAGTCAGCAAGCTAGAGACCCAGGGGACCAGCGATGCTAAGTCTGAAGGCAGGAGAAAACCAATGTCCCAGCCCGAAGACCGCCAGATGGACAGAGAGAGGGAGAGAGAAGGAGAGAGATTGTTAGGGAGGGCAATCTGCTTCACTCAGTCTACTGATTTAAGTGTGAACTTCATGCAGAAACACCCTCACAGACACACTTGGTTTAACCAAGCGTCTGGATACCCTGTGACACAGGACATCGAAATACCAGAGGCATCAGCCTTCACATACATGTGCTTTCCAGACATTGCACATCCATGAAGAGGGGATCTCAGAACGCACCGCCTTCCACAGGTGTCTCATTGACATGCCTGCCATGCCCAACCTGACTCCGCTCTGGCAAACACGAAACTGTGTGTGGGGGGGGTATATGCTATCGACAGCAGGTTCACAAAGAGATAGCCGGTCGCGTCCCATCTCTCACCAAACGGCTCCTTTGGCCAGGTGCCTCTCCTACCTCTGCTGAGCCAGTAGCTACCACCACCAAGGATGTTGGTCTGGGAGGTGCCTAGACAGTCGATCAACATTTGGTCAATGAAAGGAGGGCAAGATGAAGTGGGGAGAGGATGAGAATGTGGCAGAGGAAGGAAGATGAGAATAGAGAGTGGGAAAAGTGAAGGAAAAGAGAGAAGAAGTGAGGGAAAGAAGAGAGGAAAGCCCGGCTGGTGTGACTGAGAGACTGAGCAGCGACCCACGCACCAGACCCACGCACCAGACCCACGCACCAGACCCACGCACCAGACCCACGCACCAGACCCACGCACCAGACCCACGCACCAGACCCACGCACCATTTGGTTGCAGGTATAAGACCCATGCAGAAGGCAGCCACTCGATGTTGGTGTTTCTCTGTCATCTCTGTTTTTGTCTCTCTCTCCCGCTTCTTTTCTCTCTCTCTAAAAATCAATAAAAACATTTTTTTAAAAAAAGAAGAGAGGGAAGAAGAAAGAGAAATAAGGAAAGCAAGAGAGGAGAGAGAAAAAAAGAAGGAAGACGCAAAGGCAGCGAGAAGGTGCTGGAGCTGGGCGGGGAGGAGGACCAGGAGTCAAGCTAGAAGCGCACCGCCCAGGCCCAAGAGAAACGACAGCGTTCTTCTGAGCTGAAAGCCAGCTCCAGGACCTCGGACGGGTCGCCCAGCCTCCGCGGACCACAGAGGAAGATGCTATTTGTAACAAGAGGGAATCAGACCAGGTCATCTGACCGAGCCCCTCTCTACATGAGCCAGTCTCCGCCCTGGTCCTGCAGGGACCAGCAAAAGTAGCCTGGCAGCCAGCACCCTGACCCCATCCATTCTCCTCCTCCCCCCCCCCAACCCCCCCCACCCCCGTCTTCATTTCTCATCAGGCACGTAGCGTCCCAAACCAACAGGGGGAAGAAAACACGCGACAGCTTCTGTAGGAGCTCAACTGCAGAACATGGAGAGGATTCAAGAAGGGCAAATCTTATCTCATTTCGCTGCTTTTAAAAGCCAGGACCCGTGCAATGCCAACCTCGGGCTCTCCCCTCTGCGGCACCCAGGCGGAGCCCGCTAGGACCCTCCAGGGAGGGGAATGTAAAATGAAATATACAGGTTTATAATTGAAGTATCTTTCCCCTGGGTATCTCTTTTTTATTTTCTTTAATGAAAACTCAGCCAGCTGAATATTTCGTCCCCCCAGGAGGGGTCCTCAGCTGTGGCTGGCACTGCACGCAGGAGGAGAGGCCGTTGGGAAAACGAGCCCGCTCCTGGCTAACGATCCCCTTGCTCCGGATCAGTAGGAGACAAGGTCTTTGAGGTCAGCCCCGCCCTGCTGGGAATCGGGTATTAGGTACAGAACAGAGCGAAAAGCATTTTGTGGGAGCCCGCACACCGAATGGATGCTGAATCCAGTTTCATACGTGTGCAGGTATATCAAATAAATTTAATTTCCCCATTGAAGGCGCTTGCTTTTAATTCTGGGGCCAGCAGTGCAGAACAGGTTTGAAGATTAAATTTCTATTCCCAGAAAATAGTCGTTGTGGATAGAACATCTGAAGCAGAGGTAACCAAAAAGCCAAAGATGTTTTTCTCCCCGGTGCTCACAGAGGGGGTGGGGCTGTAAGAAGATGTAGCCCGAGCACTGGACAGACAAGGCCTTCAGGGACAGGCCTGCCTCTACCACCTCAGTTCAGACCCGATGACCACCGTGTCTATAACCAGAGCAGAACTGGCACTGATCCCCTGACCGCAGCAGCGGGGACCCTGCGGTCACCCGAGACACCGCCGTCCTGTGTGTTATATGTGACTGCCCAGCTTCCTTAACGACTATTACAAAATGCACATGAATGAGGTAGAATTTTAAGGCCAAACTGAAAAGTTTTGAAGAATCACCCTAGGTCACTCCCCCATGAAGCCTTCCCTGATTTCTGCCACCCACGCACCGCTCCGCCCTGTGTCTCCCTGACTCAGACCCTAGGCACAGAGCTGGGACTGGAACTGTCGTATGAGGTAGTGTTGCCTAAGGGTTAAGTCCTGCCACCTCAGGCAAGTTACCTGCCCTCTGTGCTTTGCTGTTTCGTGCACGTTAAATGGTGATGACGCTGACAGGGTTGTGCGGACTGAATGAGCTGCACGTGACTCAGTACTTGGCACACGGAAGATGTTACAGGTGAATGTTATAGGCCCGTGGAGGCCAGCCCGTCTGGGCCTCAGGTCTTAGCCTAGGGGCGGACACATTTTCACAGCTAATGAGTAACACAATTTATTGACTGACTCTTGATCTCAATTTTTTACCTGCCTCGCATTTCATACTTTAAAGTTTAGGGTGTTTGGGGGTATTCATCTAACAGAATAAGCTTAGGTTATTCCCATTTATTGAAATTTTTTTTCTTTATTGATTTTAGAGAGAGAGGGAGGGAGAGGGAGAGAGAGAAACATCAATGAGAGAGAATGTCGACTGGCCGCCTCCTGCATGCTCCCCATTGGGGATCAGGCCCACAACCTGGGCACGTGCCCTGACCAGGAATAAAATCGGCGACCTCTTGGTGCATGGGTCGACGCTCAGCCACTGAGCCACACTGGCCAGGCCTATTCCCATTTATTGAATGCCCATTGCCTGCAAATACTATGAAGTATTCTATTTCATCTTTATGTAACCCTCTTACTTTTTCCCATTCTTAATATTGGGAGAGTGAGGCTCAGAGGGTTTAAAGAACTTGCTCAAGGTGGTAAGCTGGTGTTCGGTGAGCCAGGATTCAAACACATCCCTCTGAGCTCACGGTTCTGGCCTTTCCGTGGCCTCCTGCGGGCACCAGGGATTGGGCAGTGTAGTGACGTGCCGGCGCTCCCGGGCGCTCTGCCTACCCACGCGGACCACCCTCCTTGCGCGATCAGGGAGATCCCCAGTCAGCCCGACCGGCTGTCCCTCCCGTCCTAAGGCCAGGAGCTCAGCCAGAGTTTGGACAGGGGGAGATTTCCTCAGGGGGCCGCCAGCCTCGCAGGAGCCCCACCCCCAACCCGGAGTGTGGAATTGCTGTGTTCGCTTTCGGTCACCCAACTAGTGTGCGGCCAATGGCACGCTGGGTCCCTGCCGCCTCCACCCTTGACTCCATCAGAAGGTCACCGTGCAGTTGAAAAGTAATCCTATTTAAAGTTTACGTTTCATCTGAGATCATTCCAAGGGACTGTAGCTGCTGCTTAAATCAAGAGCAAAGGGAACCTGACGTCTTACAGACAAGACGCTGAAATCCTGGGATTACAGCGTGTCTTTTGTTAGTGAGAAGCTACCTGTCATTAGAATTATCTTTCTCGCTTTCTAAAATACAGTCTTTCAGAAGGTGCCATTGTACCGGAAATCTAAAATAATTTATGAGGCTAGGAACTGCGGTGGAAGAAACGTGTGTGTGTGTGTGTGTGTGTGTGTGTGTGTGTGTATCACACATATCTACTGTATATTCCCTTTTATGTAAGAAAATAAAATAACTGTCAGTTCAAGTAGTATTTTGAAAACAGGAGCAGTTTCATTCAGAGGATGGTTCTTGAACATGAACAGATTTCCTTGCATAAAGAGGTACTCATAGCTGTATTTATCTTAAAATGGATTTATTTTGGGGCGTTGAGTATTTTGCGGAGAAGCACATGTTAAGAAGTTAAAAGTGTTTTAATAAAAAAGCTGTCTGTGGCTTTCCGTCACATAGCACTGATCATGTTTGAACTGGCTTCCGTTCATCGCACTTACGTTTTAGGAGGAGAGTGGACATCTTCTAATGCTTAAAAAAATAAAGTTGCCTACTCGCTAATCACTGTCTCAGGGGCCAAAAGAAATAGTAGGCTAGGACCAGGTGAGCAAATATACCATCATTATTGCCCTCAGATCTTGTCCGTGCCCGTGGCAGACATCAAAAATCAACCTGAGCGACCTTGACATTCTTCTCAACTCCGCCTTCCATGTAGCCACCACCAAGTCATTGATGTCGGCCACCCCTCCGACCCTGAGCTAACAGCCCCCTGTTTCTCCATAGTCAGAGCCAATGTTCATACAAGAGTAGCCAAGAGTAAGAACAGGATTTCGTGTGGAATAATAAAGATGGAAGTATTCACTGTGGAAATCACACCACAGGGATCCCTGCTTTATGAGCAGAAGTGGGGTGGTACTTTTGGTATAGGAAAACAAGTGATCACTTTGAGTTAGGCTCTGTTTAGGGTGAGTCAGGCACAGTTCCTCCTGTATGTGAACTTCACATCTTCCTCTGGTGAAATGTTCCTGCGTGTCTAGCTCTATGGGTACCGTCTCATTCTGCTTCTTACCGTCTCTTATCTGAACTACGATGATTCCAAGCAACGGTAAGCTCTCCCAGGCCAGGGACGCTGTCTGTTTTCCTTCTCACCGATTGTTCGTGCCTCCCACCACCTGGCACAGTGACTGGGGGTGAATTAGTTCCCCCGATAGAGCTCCCTGCCTCCTTTAATCGTATCCTCCATTTGACAGCCGTGAGTACCTTTGTACACAGCACTCCGCTGCCTCCTGCCTCATCCCCTCACCCACTGAGGGAAAGACACACGCCTCTCCAGCCACACCAGCAGCCGGCCAAGCTCTCACTTGATCATCCAGTACTACGAGCTCTTTCATGTCCCCACAAATATCATGTAGCCCCCTGAGCCTCCTTCCTCACCTAATGCTAGTTCACCCTTCAGAGCTCAGGGGAATCATTATTTCCTTAGAAATTCTTTCCTGAATGCAGACTGGTGCAGCCGCTATGGAAAACAGTATGGTGTTACCTCAAAAAATTAAAAATTGAACTTCCATTTGACCCAGTGATCCCACTTCTAGGAATATACCCTAAGAAGCCTGAAACACCAATCAGAAAGAATATATGTGCCCCCATGTTTGTAGTAGCACTATTTACAATAGCTAAGATCTGGAAACAGCCCAAGTGTCCATCAGTAGACGAATGGATAAAAAAGCAGTGGTACATATACACAATGGAGTACTATGCAGCTGTAAGAAAGAAAGATTTCTTATCCTTTGAGACTACATGGAGGGACCTGGAAAGTATCATCCTAAGTGAAACAAGCCAAACAGAGAAAGACTAGTATCATATGATCTTACTTATTTGTGGAATATAATGAACATAACAATCTGAGGAACGGGGTAGTCCCAGAGACGTGGAAGTGGGGTACAGACTGACAATCCCCAGAAGAGGGGGTGGTGGGGGAGAGATAAACCACAGAACTTATATGCATGTATGCATGAACAATGGACATGGACAACAAAGCTGGGGACAGGGCAGGGAGGGAGAGGGAGGGGGGAATAAGTGGGGGGGAAAGGAGAAACATCTGTAACAAAAATTAATTAATTTTAAAAAAAAAGAAGTTCTTCCCTGAATCCCAGAGTTGGGGTCAACACCTCTCCTCTAAAATCTCGTATTAGTCGGTTCATATATTTATTATAGCACTTACCATGTGATGGTTTAATGAGCTATGTTTATATCTTCTTACACAATTATGTTTTTGCTGCACATTACACAGAACTCAACTCAAACTGGTGTATATTGGTTCACATGAATAAAAAAGAGGTACCAGCTTCAGGTATAGTTTGATCCAGAGGTTCACAAGCTCATCATGTTTCATTCACCTGGATTTCTTTTCACCATGTCTTCCTGGCTTTACCATCAGACTAGTCCCTTGTGGTACCAAAATGATTGCCACTGCTTTTAACATGAGTTTTCTCAGTAATATCCAAATGGGAAGAAAGAACTCTCTTCTCCCCAGCAGACAAAAAAGCTCTTGCATTTTTACTGATTCCATTAGTAAACAACTTCTGCCTATCCCTAAACCAACCATGAGTGCAAAGACACTGAGAATGTGATGATTGGCCAAGTGTTTGGGGCTGAAAAGATTAGATCCTTGTAGGAATAATGAAAAGATAAAGCTACTTTGGAGGCACCAACAATATCCACTTAGACCAGGCTCCCAATGGTCATACACCCCCATCATTTTCATCTTTGGGTTCCCAGCAAGTAGCACAGTGCTTGATGCACACAGAGTAGATAATCAATACACATTTGCTTCGCTGAAGAGAACTGAGCATGCTCAGAGCTGAAACATATCCGTGGCCATGCCCGCCTTCGCCCTCGCTGGAGCTCTGCAGACCCACCTCCATGCTGGCCGCCTCCTACAGCCCCCCTCACCCTCCCACTGCCCGAACTCCTCTGCCTAAAGCGGATTCCAACTTCCTTTGTTGTAGGTTATCTTTTCTCAGTCGAAATTCACCCTTCAGCCCCACCCATGGCCACCCTAGTTCCAGAAAGATCTTTCCATTTAGAGACTAAGACTTCCCTTACAAGTTGAAGATTCTGTGATAAATGCCTGAACATATCACCAGAAATGATGGAAACATCAAAAGAGAAGGGTTTGTTAGTCATCCCTTTTTTATTAAATATTCCCCAAAGGCAGCTGCTATGTGTCTTCTGACTGATCCTTCAGAAGAAAGAGTATAACAGAGCAGAAAGAGACGAGGCTTTGCAAACAGGTCTGGGTCAAATCCTGGTGCCGTCACCTCTTAACGCTGAAATGTTGGGCAAGTGATTTAATCTCTCTGAGCTCGGCCCCCTCCTGTGTAAAAGGGGGCTAATAAGACTCATTTCCTGGGGTTGTAATAAGGGTTAAATAA
The DNA here is from genome assembly GCF_014108415.1 of Molossus molossus. Taxonomy (NCBI): domain Eukaryota; kingdom Metazoa; phylum Chordata; class Mammalia; order Chiroptera; family Molossidae; genus Molossus; species Molossus molossus. Next base: position 58,948,183 of record NW_023425351.1, on the reverse strand, counting down.
GATTGGCTGAGTAATACGACTGGGACAGTACATGGCCAACCCATGTGACGTCCCTCCTCGCCCTGTAGCATCAGAGTGTGTTGCTGGAACACCTGGTGTTTTTAGTGCCATAATGCCCGTCTTCAGGTGGTCCAGGCTGTTGGAGACACTCACCATCACAGGAGAAGCTCCCCCGAAAGGTAGTCTGGCCTCACACTGTTTAATCACGGGAACTTGACAATCTATGATAACGTGTCCTGTTCCCCAGAAAGGCAGTTGTCTGTCCATTTGGCGTGCCCTGATTTTGTTTTCCTGATGAAGCAGAAGATTAAAAGTTTGCCTGCTGTGGTCCCTCCGAAGGCCTAGAAAGGACCGGAGCGGAAGTCGGGGCGGCTGGATTCTAAGGAGCGTCAAGTGTCCTCGGGTGTCACTCTCGTTTCATACATGCTGTCTCCATGATCTAAAACTCAGCCCTCTCTCCTGGTTCCAAAAATTAGCCTTACTTAAAATGTGTGGCAGGGAAGAGGAGCTCTTTGGAGACCTCAAACAACTTCAGATTTGTCTTCTATGTCCTGGCTTATACTGTAGAACTCTACACGGGTTGTTATCTGCTAATTCCTTCAGACCTTTGTAGCTTCTCTCTGTATATTCCCTTCTCTCCCCTTGCCCAGTGTTGGCTCCTCTTTTCTTTTGGGAATAAATGAAATTCCTCTCTCTGTCTCCTCAACTTTTGGAGTTTTGACTGCCAGTTTCTTTTTTTTTTTTATCCTCACCCGAGGACATTTTTTGATATTTTGTTCAGATAGAGTGGGAGGGAGAGAGAGAGAGAAAGAAACATCAACGTGAAAGGGACACATCGAGTGGTTGCCACCCACACAACCCAACCAGGGCCGGGGACAAACTGCAACCGAGGTGCATGCCCCCAGCAGGAACCGAACCCAGGTCTCTCCGGACCGCAGGCAGACGCTCTAACCGCTGAGCCAAACAGGCCAGGGCTTGACTGCCAGTTTCTTTCTACCCTGTAGAGCTCATGAAAACTCTCCATCGAACAAAAATAGTTTCCTCCCTCAGAAGAATTCTAATGTCAGCTATCAGTAATCATTGTTAATAACACATTCATTTCATCTAGAACTGTGAATGGATTTCATTCCCTGCAAAAAAATACACAGAAAGGGCCGCCCCATGGAAAGGACCGCAAATTTCCCCAAATCCCAGCGATTAAAGAAACAAAGCCAGTGACATTCTTTGACATCTGAATGGGAGAAGGGCAGATATTTTAAGTGTTCTAACCAAGGGGGGGAAAGGCCTGACAAGCCTTCGGAGACATTTTTTCATCATACCCTTGAGTTTCTTGGGAGAGCCAACAAAAGAAAATAATTGCCCCCGTGAGCCATTTTCTCTGTCTTCTTGCAGAATACTTTCTTGTGGTAAATATGACAGCCACGGGCTCAGCTCTTGAAAGTTTTACACCTCTCCGTTTTCATAAGAACATCCAGAAACAGGAGCTCCGAGTCATCTTTCAGGGACACAGGTCTGCAGAGCCCCACAGCGTGGGCACGTGTGCAGGTTACTAAGGCAGAAAAGCATAACACGGATCCTGAGTTCTAGCAAAGTTGTTTTCCCTTGTGTGCGCAGCGGAGAAAGTCTTAGGAGATACAGATAAGCAAAAGAAAATGCGAGTCACATCCCATTCCAGCACCCAGAAATAACTGCTGTTAACATTTCATTGCACATGCTTCGGATATTTCATGTGTGTACATACCTGGGTGCATGATTTTTACAGAATAACGAAATCCTACACTGTATGCAGGTGTTCTTTCTGAGCATCAGGGGCACGGGTTGATTTCCCTGTACTACTTGATTCGTGGCACACAATTTAGTCACTTCTTTCAAGACTCTGTTGTGGGTTTCTCCTCTCCACCCCCCCCCCTCACTTTTATTTCTATTCCCCACCCACTTAAGCAAAAACACCAGTGTTTTTAACATATCATCTAACATATTGCTTTGTGTGTGAATGTGTTTGTAAAGCACACAAACAATACGGTGGTAGAGACCTGTTTCTTCATATTCATCAAACACTGTTGTGAAACCTATCCATGTTTCTATGTTTATATCTAGTCCATGGCTCTAATTGCCACGTGGCATTCCATCAGTTTCTCAACTACCACCCTAGACACGCACACTTGGGTTGCCTCACACAAAGACCTGGGGAGAATGTACTGTATCTAATGAAGATCGAGGATGGAGATTCTGGGTTGTAGGGCACCTTTGTGTCTAATTTTACTAAATGCTGCCAGATTGCAGCCCGTACGTGTGAACTAGTGTGCATTCCCTTTGGAAAGCACAGTATTGCCCAGATTTCTAATTTCGGCCACTCTGATGGGTGCAGAGCAGGGTCTGGCTATTTGAACTTGCGTTTTCTGATCATCGGAGTTGGAGTATAGTTCCAAATGCTTCTCAGCCAGGGAGGCTCCCCTATTCTAAAACAAGCCCCTTCAAATCCTTGGATTATTTCAAGTGGGAAGTTTCCTGCCTCTTTTTCTGTTTATTTGTCCTTCTTGCGGATTCAAGATAATATCTACTTTAAGTTTTTTGATATTGCCTGTATTTGGACAGTCTGTTATCATTGTGCTAACACTTTCTATAGTTTGGGGGTTTTGCCAAACATGATTTCTTTTTTATCCTCATAGTTTTATTTACACTTAGAGTTTATATCTTTCATAGGATACTGTTTTGTTTTGTGCTGGGGACATGTGCTGGTTAAACCTGGTTTGTGGAGTTTCATGTTACAACTGGAAAGTTTATACAAATTGAAGGCCCCGAAAATGATTATTTTCAGAGACCTTTTTTTGTTGCCATCATCTCATGCGATCCTGATGAAAAGAAAACCCTGCAAACTAGATAAAACAGGTTTTATTCTCCCATTTTCTCAGTGAGGAAACTGATTTGACCCCGAGAGATTTGGTGACCTGTTGAAGTTCACATAGCTGAGCGGCGGCCAAGCCACATTCAGCAGCCACGTCTCCTGTCTCCCAGCAGCGTCCCCACGAGGCGCAGTGACAGTTGGGATGGTTTCTAACGAGAGAAGTCATTTTAAACTTCTCCACGAGAAAGTTGTTCACCACCTGATGAACTAGTCTCATAAAACATGTTTTGATAAGTCTGGATCAACCTATCATCTTGGTCTAAGAAGTGAGCCAGATGGTCTTCTTCTCCCAAAAGGCCGGGTGGCCGTGTGGGAAGGGGTGGCCCACCTCCTTGAACGCTGGTGTGGGAGATAAGTCTCCGTAATGAGTCCCCTTCTGAAGGCAGTGACCGCAGACAAGTTCCAGTGCCCAAGGTGAGCAGCCCTCGGATGACGGAGACGAGATGAACCACTGGGCCAGGAGGAACAGAAGCCTAGATATGAAGAATGGGAAGCAGGAAAAAGTTTCGAATGACTCTCACATCAGAATGATGTTCTTTCAGAAAATGAGTATGTGGTTCGTTTTGACCTCAGTGCAAACCATAGAAAGACAGCTTGGAAAGAACACGGGACTCTGGCCCCTAAAATCAACGAAAGCCATCCCAGGGGTGAGTCGTAGCCGGAGGTCAGGGGACTGGAGGGGCGGGGAAGCCCCGCTCTTGCTCCCGCTGGTGAAGGACGAGGTGACGGGCGGGGTGACGGAGGACGCCTTCAGCGTGATCCTGATCGGCATTCTGTTACCCTTGCCGTGTCCTTCGCACCACGGGCAGACGCAGGCAGAGCCGTGTTCTCTGACTGAGCGTGCCTTACTCAGAACAAGCTTCCTTTCGCATGATCCCGTTGAGCAAGGCTTCCGGCCGGTACTTGAAGGAAAGTCAGTCTTTCAGAGATTTGCCAAATGAGCGCAGAAGGTTCTAATGGCAATACTAATTCTATCTTCCAAATCCCGACTGCTTGCCGTGTGCCAAGCTCTCTGTTTAACGAGCATCATTTCGTTTACTCAGGTGGGGAGGAACCCAGGGCATACGTGCTGTTAGCATCTCCGTTTGCAGATGAGGCCATTGAGGCAGGAAAAGGTGGAAGAAGTTGCCCAAAATTTAAAAGCTGGTAACTGACAACACTGGAATACCAATCCAGAACTGTCTGATTCCAAAATGAATGTCTTTGCTCCTACAATCTGCATTAGTTCTCCATTATGGCATAACAAGTTACCCCAACCTTTAGCTGTTAAAATGACAAACGTTATGATCTCTTATAAGGGTCGCAAATCCAGACGTGGCTTAGTGGGGTGTTCCTGGCTCCAAGTCGCTCATGAAGTTTCAGTCAAGGTGTCCATCAGGGCTGCAGTTGTCTGAAGACTTGACCAGAGCTGGGAGATCTGCTTCCCACGTGAAGCAGAAACTTCCACCAAGTCCACGTGAGGATCAGCTGGGACAGTCTATAGACAGTGGTGTGCGAGCTGGAATAAGCTCGGAGATGTGATTATTATCCTATGAGTGCATCACTGTCTTTTATAGCATATTCACGGAAGTGGAGATAATACTGACCCCAGCAAGAGAATGGCCAAGGCCATGCCTAATTACCTGCATGTCCTGGGAAAGCCCAGCCCCTGTGAAGGTGACAGCGTATCCAGGGCTCTTTAGAGTGAAGAGGATGAGGACCCCTGGTTTCGGCACACAGCCCCGTCAGACAGTGCGCATCCGGTAGTCCAGCTGGGACTCCCTGCTGCTGCCTATGTTGGAGAGAAGTAAAAAAAATCAGAGCCTCAGCTCCAGAGACCTGGGGGCTGCTAGAAAGTGAGCACCCAGACCCTTTTGTGTTCTAGCTCGAGATACTTGGATCTAAACCCAAGACAGAAATAACAAATGGTCGGGATAGAAAATGAAGCCAGACCGTAGCCTAAGAGAGCAGAATATGTTAGGAATTCTTTAGTGTCAGACAGACCCAACTGTGTCCATATTTGTTATAGGGAAACTAAGGTTCGTTGAGGTTGTGTGACCTGTAAAACAACATACTTGATATGTAAGGCATTCAGAAGAGTATCTGGCACATAGTAGGTGCTCAGTAAATGCATGTGTCGTGGTGGTTGTGTTATTATTGTCATCATTCCAACCTCATGCGGTTGTTTTGAGGCTTGGGGTGGCATATTCAATTATTTATTAATATTCTTATTGATCGATGGATTGTAAGTTCAGTGACAATAAGAATCTTGTCTTACTACTGTATTCCCAGTACCTGAAACAGAGAAGATGCCCAGGAAATATTGCATGAATGAACACACCTAATGCAGAACCTGGTCTATAATAGGTACTCTATGGTTGATAGTTAACAGCATTAACATCAGCACCAGCATCATCATTTTCATCTCCAGGGCATCAAAATGCTCTAGTGTGATAATACAATAATGTTCTTGATCACAAGACCTGCTTCTCTTTCACTTCAGGTACCCTTCGCTCACAGATGGGTCTGTTTCTTTCTTCCCATGGTGACAAAGATCTAATCTACCATACTGGTACTGTGTTGTTATGGCTCAGAGGGAAGAAACTCTTATCCCTACAAATACCTTAACAAGCTCTGTCCCCAGATTTATCCCAAATCTCTTGGAATCATATCCCCCTAGTACTGAGTCCTATCTCCATTATTTACTAACTGTGTGGACTTGGGTCACGTACCAGCCCTTTCTGGATATCCATGGCTTCATTCACGAAGTGAAAAAATAATACCCACCAAATACCAACATGGCTGTTATGAGGAATAACAGATTCTCCTTGCCAGATTTCTTGTGTGTGTCCTTTCCGTAGTAGATGCTCAATGAACATTTATGAGATAAATGTGTTGAGTAAACAAATGCTGTAATTTTATTCCCAACTTTGCTACTCATTCCAGACCTTGAGTTTGCACAAGAGGAAGAAGAGATCCTTCCACAAGCTAGGGCACTCTGACGAGATGGAATAGACCAGTTCCGGAGCTCATTGTAACTTTGGGCAAGTCACAAGATAGGATTCTGAGTCCCGCGGGTCTTGTCCCCAAAGCAAGAGGAAATGATGATGGCCCAACAGTGTGAATGCACTTAATGCCACTGAACTGCACACGTAAAAGTGGTTCAAATGGTAAACTTATGTTTTGTATATTTTACTCCAATAAAACATTTTTAAAAAGAGGAAAATTCTGCCTGGCAAGAGTACTAGCTTTCTGACCCTGGAACGCTAAAGCTTGAGACAAATAATATTAGATACTATTATGATCTTTGACTGCATGCCAAGCACTACTAAAATGTCAAGTGCCTGATCTCATGTAACCCCCTCAGTGGAACCATGAGCCAGATGTCATGATGCCCTCATTCTATAGACGAGGAAACAGAAGATCAAGCTAGGGTCTCCGGACCCGGGGTCTGAACCAGTGTGTGTCTCACTGAGGAACTCGGGTGTTGAGCACTTTCTCTGATGCTCTTTTGAACAGATCCCAGGTTCAGATAGCCCAGATCTTGGTCAAGGAGAACTTTGGCAGAGCAGGTAGGGTGGAGGCCTGTCAGAGTTTGGAAAAGGCCTTAGCTACTCCTGCTCTTCGAAGCTCCCAATGTATTAAACAGAGGGAGGGAGGCAAGGAAAGGAAGGAGGAAGAAAGGTGCAGACAGAGGGAAAGAAAGAACATCTTGTCAGGGTTTTATAACCTTCACTTTCGTTATAATTGTGTGGTTTTAATAGTAACAAAAAATAATTTATTAAGCAACAATATCCAGCGCCCCAATCAAGGCCCTACAGAACTGGGGGGCCTGACCAACAGCTGGTGGCCTCTGTCTCTTCCTTCCCGCGTCCTGGCTCCTCCCTTCGAGAGAGGCTGTGAGTGGCATTGTGGTGTAACCCAGGTGGCCCGTCTCGGCACACCCACAGACCACAAACAAGGCTTCTCGGACACACAGCAAGTCCAAGGCCCCCAACCTGTCTTCAGTGTGACAATAGCTATTAGGACCACAGTCCAAGAAAGGTTGCTTTCTCCAATCTACTCTTATGGACTTGATTGATTCTTAAAATACTTGCAGTAGTCAGAGTAATAATAATAATAATAATAGTAATAGTAATAATAATAATAGCAGCAGCAGCTAACATATGAGAAGCTTACTATATGTCTGATAAGCATGCCATACTTAACTCATTCATTTCTCCCAACAATTTAGTAAAGTGGGTACAATCATTAGTCATCATGTTTTTCCGTGTGAGGAAACAGCTGCACCTAGAAGTCACGCAATCTGCCCCAGGTCACAGTGTCTTTAAGGTGCAAACAGAAGGCTACCATCTCCAAGTCCTTCCAGGGGTGTTGTTGTGAGAATTGAATGGAATAATTCATGTCAACATTTAACCCAGACCCGCACTCCAACCCTGTGACAAAGGTCCGATGACGACCGTCCTGTTTACCAACGGGGAAAGCACAGCTTGGGGTCGGTGAGAAACTGGCTGCAAATACACAGCTCGGAAGTGGCCAGAGCACAGACGCTGACCTGCCCTCACCCCGGCCTCGTCAAAAACTGATCACAGCCGAGAAGGTCGCGTCTGATGTGTTGTCACACCACTTTGGTCGCACGAGTGGTTTTGTGCTGTGGACCACTGTTGTGGTTTTTTGTTGTTGTTGAATGGTGTTTTGTTTTGTTTGTTTGTCCTCAATCTGAGTGAAGCGTAGGAGAGGGTTCCAATCTCCTAAAACATGTCTTTTCATCTTAAGGGTCAGTTTTGACAATGAAATCAATTGTTCTACTTAGTCACTGTGAAATTTCTTCTAGAAAGTGAACGTCGTGAGCAGCCCCTTTTGCGGGCATGGGCGACAGTTAATTGCTTCTGCATATATTTTCCAGGGAGCGATGCGGGCTGATTCCAGGCAGCCTGGCAAGCTGTTTCCCGTAATGTGTCTGTACATAATCCACCGTTTTCCATTTATTTCTTCAGTTTCCACAGTTCCCAAGCACACCTCTAATCTTATATTCGGTGATCAACTGCTTCGGAATTGCCCTGTCTTGCATTTAGACCTTGCACTCGGCAGTGTAGCTGGAGAGCTTCATTGTCGGGGGCCACTCTGTCACGGATGAGGGAGAGTGCTACTACTGGGGCCGCAGTTAACACTTAGCATCTCGCACGTTGACTTGGATACCCCAGGGTTTAATGACGCTGGGTGTGCTCGCTTGAGGCCGTGAAGGAAGGTGTGACTGCCGACATGCCTCATCTTTGCAGGACTCTCCTCAACGGGACGGTTCTACTGAGTGGGGCTTTCTGCTTTGACATATTAATAAAGCGAGTATCACTGCAATGTGGAATTTGTGGAGGAATCAGTGAAGGGTATGAAGTAGTCACCAAACAGAGCTTTTAGTAACTGCTGGCACACACTGGTGAGGCCTCGCTAAGTGCCTGGCACTGTGCCATCAGCCTATTTCATCTCAGACAACCCTAGAAGGTGGCAACTATTACCATCCCCCTTACAGCAGCTGGAAGGGCTTCAGCTGTTGTGAGTCACGCCGTCCACAGCAGGGGATGCCGGCTCCCCAGTCAGGGGCTGCCGTTTCTGTTCCGTTGTCTTCCCAAATCAGGCTACTGGTGGAGGTTTTTGTGAAGCATTATGGAGGGAGTGAGTGCTGGAGGCAGAAAACAGCACAAGGTGGTAACCGTGCCAGGAATGGAGAGAGTCCCTGATGAGTTGTGAGCTCCGGAGGTTGATCTGCCTGTCTCCCGGGCGGACTGTGCAGGCACCAACTGCCGGTCGGTGTTGTCCTTATTTCTGTCCGCCTCCCTCGTCCGCTCCTCAAACGTGACCCAACCTCCGAGAGCAGAAAGAATTATGCCCTCAAGTGTGGAGTATCGGATGAAGCTGTATCAATTCCCACTGCTCAGATCCCTTTTACTTGGTAGGGAGACTCATTGTTGATGGCCTGATGAAAAATGATTCCTTCTTCAGCAGACTGTTTAAACTCTGCGGACGCCAGTGCACGTGTGGAAAATATAGGTTTATGGTAATCACATTTATTTAAAGTGTTTGTAATACATACGTTGTTTGTCAGTAGGCTGGGAGTGACATCCTACCCTAAAATGTAAACTTTATACATCTGAGAACACTGAGCAGATTTTTAGATAAACGGAGGTAGAAATGACAGCGTATCTGGATAATACCTTCTGATTACCAAGAAATGTGACGAAATTCTAAAATGTAAGTTGGAATTCATCGACCTAACATTGAACTTTTTGAGAATACTTACGCAAGAAAAAGTAGAGGAAAATCAATTCTGCTTCTAAAAGTACTTCTAACTCAAGAAAAAGTGGCTATTTCTTCTGGGAAATTATCTATTTTTAACATCTAATTTTAGAGCAATAATTAAATTTTGTTTTTACTTAATCATTCTCCTAAGCTCTAAAAATAAAAACAGCAGTCACGGTACACAAATACACAGTCTTTTGTTGGTAGCTTCATTGAGTAAGTATTTTTGTATCTCTCATTGTGCCCCGTGGATACAATAGCGATCGGGATGTAGTACCTGCCGTCACAGGTGCACACCACAGTGGGGAGACAAGTTAGGAACACAACATCAAATCGTGTGTCATTTCAGATGATGATAAATGTTATAAAGTTAGGAGGTAGACAGTGCCTTCTTTGGGGAGCTCAGGAGTTAGGGAAGTCTTTCGAAGGAGATAGAATCCCAGCAGAGATGTATGAACGAGAAAGAATGTTGCCATCCTTTTGTGTGCTAGCACCTCACTGAAAAAAGTTGGGGGATCACCTAAAGGAAAAGAACACTCTCCTGCCTTCTCCTCCGCCACTTCTTTTTCCTAGTTCTGTTTTGTTTGGAAAATATTTACCCGTCTAAGGTGAAAAGATCTCAGTCCAACTTTCATTTCATGTTGTTCCCAAAGTGAGGCCAAAGCATTTCTCATGTCCTGACGTTGAACCAAATTTGAGCAACTCTGCCGAGTGACCGAGTTGTACTAGTAATGAGCTTTCAGCCTCCGGTTTCTGTTTTTTTTCCATCACAGTGTATATCCGGTATTATTTTGTATTCGTTTCGGATGTGCAGCATAGTGGTTAGGCAGTCCACTGTATGATCCCGCTGTATTTCACGTGCCACACCTAGGTATTACCGTAGTATTAACTCTGCTCCCTAAGCCATACCTTACGTCCCTGCGACCATTTGCTGTGTCTGCTTCATCCCGTGAACTCTTCAGAACACCTCCCCTGCAGGAAGCACCTTAACAGTTAACATTGCATCCCCCCTATCTGTGTCTGATAGTATTATGGTAGCCCCCCATTATCCAAGGGGGATATGGTCATTGACCCCTAGTGGATGACTGAGCCCAAGGATAGCCCTGAACCCTATACACACACCCTGTTTTCTTCCTGTACATACTTACCGTTTCCATTAAAGCAGCGCTTGACAGCTTCTCTTGGGCACATCTGAATGGCACCATCATACTCTGGTGCTTTGGCGCAATTGTTATAAATAAGGGTGACTTGAACACAAGCACGGAGATATCGAGACCGAGGATCTGCTAGCCAAGGTGGCCTCAAAGTGACGGATGGGAGGGAAACACAGTAAGGAGATGCTGGACAAAGGGATGATTCGGGTCCTGGCAGGGTGGAGGGAGAGGCATGAGATTTCATTGCACTGCCAGAATGGTGGCAATTTAAAACTTATGAATTGTTTGTTTCTGTAACTTTCCATTTAATATTTCTTGGACCAGAGCATAACTGCAATGGCAGAAAGCAAAAGCCCAGGTGAGGGGGGACTGTGGAGCTGTCCGTTTCATGGAGCTGGGACTGAGGCATGATGCCAACGGAGCGCGTATGAACCAGGAAACAAACCTCCGTGCTGTTGTCCTGGCTTCACAACCCCTCTCCCAGCCCGTCGAGGAGGAGGAGGAGGAGGAGAAGTGCCCTGTGATAGGATTCTCTTGAGCAGCAGCCGCTAGCCCAGGCATTGGCACCCTTACCTCAGCCGATCTTTGCGACGTAGCAGGATGTCCTCGTTGCACAGGCCAGAGGAAGTGGAGGCCCAGCGAGCTCAGACCACTTCTTCAAAGTCACCCAGCTCCTAAGTGGTGGATCGGGGACATGGTCCCATTTCGGATTCCAAAATCCCATGCTCTTTCTACTACATGGATCCAGAAAGCTGAGAGCATTCCTGGTCCCAGAGGGAAATAAATACGGAATTCCCACTGCTTGGCATGTCCAAAACCCTTCCGCCTCCTCATGGCGGTGCCTGGAAACAGGACATGAAAGCGGCAAATTAAGGTTTCAACCAAAGCACGTGTCTAGAAGAGTTTTCAGTAAAAGCAGATATTTCGGGCAGTAAACTGACTACCTTAACTGTGGGTGCCAAAACCGAAGGGGCGATGTATAGAGAAGTTGAAATTAGGAACAATAGTACGCTGAGACTTGACCCAAATCCTCTCCATGTAGGAGGAAGGAAAATAGTATATTCCCTGGAAATAGAAAAAAAAAAAAAAATAGATTCATTCCTCCCTGCTACTGCATGTGTCCAGCTAAGCAGTAATGCATGGCGGAGCCAAAAGCTCTGATCGGTTTCTCTGAGCTGTTATTCAAGTTTGCAAAATATTACTCAGATTCTTCCTGGCAGAGTTTCAGCTTTGTCTGTTTAATCTGGAACTGGGCTGGTGCTCTTCATTTCTGCTAATCCTGCCAAAGCTGGTGATCCCGCTGCACAAATCCCCGGCCCTGTGGCCTTCATCCAGCGCAGGCGGGTGGCACCCTGACAGCCAACCCTCTGTGGGCTCTTTGATACGATTCAGTGCAAAAATGACAGAATTGACTTTCTTCCTCCCCTTTCTTTTTGCCTCCCTCTCTTACCCCAACATGCATGTACACACACACACACACACACACACACACACACACTTTGTCTATGCAGGCAGCACAACTCTGGAGGAATTCCTCCAGTGAAGTTGGGGCCTCAGAGCCTTCTATTCTGAAAGAAACACGAGACTCTTCTCTCCTTCTACTAGCAGATGGTCTGAAAGCCCCAACAACACCCTTACCACTCCCCACCTTGGCCCTCTGACCTCAGTCTGGCCACACCGCACCTGTTCCATTTCCTCACACACCCCATGCTCTTTCCTGCCCCAGGCTGATGGGAACGCCCTTCCTCTGTCCCCTCCCAGTGAACCCCAGTTTGCCCTCTAGGTCTCAATTTGAATGGCATTTCTATGATCCCCCAGGATGATGGCTTAGATGCCCCTGCTATGCGCGACTATGGGTACTTGTCCTGTCACAACCTTGACTGTAATGTGTGTCCTGTTGCAGCCGAAAGCCTGAGGCAGAACAGGCCGGCCTTGCTCACAGATCTCTAGGAAGGGAGGCCAGCCGCGGTCACACACTGACCCAAGAAGTTATGAACGCGCAAACATGGTTGACTTTCCTTCCAGCACGGGTAACAGTGCTAGGCAAGCTGGACAGGCAGACGGTCCACACCCATGGAATCAGTCAGCCGTGCAGGTCACCAGAGGCTCCGCCAACACGTGGCCTTCAGAGTCCTCCTGGAGGTTGTCTCCATTCAATCCAGTCAAAGGGAAACAGTGTGAAGGAGTGCCTCCTGGGAGGCTTGTCTGGGCCAGGACTGGAGGGGTGTACATCACTGTTGTTCACCTCCTGTTGACAAGGACTCAGTCTCCTAGCCACACCTACTTGCAAGGAATGCTAGGGCATGTAGTCCCTAGCTAGGCTGCTCTTCCTAGTAGAAGTTATATGGAAGGGAGAGCACAAATTTTGGTAGACAGGTAGACAATCAATAAATAGTTGCTAAATAATAAATGAATCAATTAGTGAGAAAACTTAGGCCAGCCCTGGCTGGTATGGCTCAGTGGTTAAAGTATTGCTCGGCCCATGCACCAAAGGGTCACAGGTTCAATTCCTGGTCAAGGGCACGTACCTTGGTTGCAGTTTGGTTCCTGGCCCTGGTTGGGGCCACGAGGGAGGCAACCTTTTGACATGTCTCTCTCACATCAATGTTTCTCTCTCTCTCTCTCTCTCTCTCTCTCTCTCTCTCTCTCTCTCTCTCCCTCTCCCTCTCCCTCTCCCTCTTCCCCCCTCCCTCTTTTCCTCCCTCCCACTCAATCTGAAGATAAATAGAAAAAGATCCTCAGGTGAGGATATTTTTATCCACACTCCAACTGTTGAGCCAAACCAGCCAGGGCAAGTGGGTTTTTTAAAAATATATTTTTATTGATTTTAAAGGAAGAGAGAGAGAAACATAGATGGGCTCAAGCCCTCAACCCAGGGATCAAGCCCACAACCTGGGCATGTGCCCCGACTGGGAATTGAACCAGTGATCTCTTGGCCCATGGGATCACTTCCAACCAACTGAGCCACACTGGCCAGGGCACATATCACCATGTTTACATTGCACTGGCTGAGTGCCCCTTCACAGGAGCACACTCACAACCAAAGTGCCACCTGACATCTTAGTGTTAACATCCCTGGTCATTAGAATATTTTCTCGTCCATTGAGCTGAAACCTGGCCCCCTGCACAATCCCCATATGGGTACTTTACCTGTCCCCTCCGGTCAAACAGGTATATGTCCTCCAGAGTTGCTCAGACCAGGCAGCACATCGAACTGCAAGGAAGGCTTTAGGAAGCTCTGTTGTCCCAGGTGGCATCACTAGAAACTCTGGTTCTGTACGTCCTCTGGGTTATTCCAGCATCGCTAGTTTAAAAAGCTACTGAGAACGACCCTTCTATGTAGCCAGCCTAGGAAACCTTGTGCCTGCTATTTCTGGGTGGGCGAGAGTCCTGCTTTCATCACTGGCTAGCTGCAGTCCCTTGGGCAAGTCACCTAGCCTCTTTGTGTGTTGTCTCCAAAACTGTGACAAGAACGGAATCTATGTCGTAGGGTTGACGTGAGGACGGCTTGGGCATTCTGGACGAGGCTCTAACACCCCGCTGGCCCACAGCAAGCCCTCATTAAATACGGTCGCCTTTGTCACGCTACCTGGCTATCCATTTTACTTTGCCTCAGCTGCCCTCACAGCTTTCGAGGAGGTCAAGCCAACCATGACAGAATTCCTCTCTTCCAGGCCAGCTACCCTCAGATTTCCTTTTTTAACAAAATTCTTTGCCCATGTGGCAGATTCCTGTTCCTCCTCTCATAGACAGATGACCTCCCGGGAGGAGGTGTAGTATTTCTGCACCCCAGAACTAGTCAGGATGGAACCATCTGACACAATAAAGGTAGGTAATTGGGCTTCTGCTTTGAACTCCAGATGGCAGTCATTACGGGTCATAGTAGGGCAGTGTGCGTGTTCCCTTACCCTGGGGAAGTCGGCCCTAAGGGAAGCTGGGATGTGTGGTGCGTGTAATGAAGGGGGAACCAGGGAGAGGAGATGGGGGTTCATTTCCTGAATGCTTTCATCCTGATGTGCTTAGTTGAGAGTCAGAGCCCAGCCCTAGTTAGCTCATTAGGTTACCAAAATTTGTTGTACATTTTCCACCTTTAGTCATCATAGTCCACACCACAGGAGCAAAATTAATGAAAATGGTGCCTGGGGAAGTGGGAAGGATGTGTCTAAAAGTCCACGGTGAATTTAGAAAGGAGGGGGAGAAAGGTCATATGTGAAAAGAAAAATGAGCACTAGTTAATGGTAAGGTGCGGTGTGGACTTTGGGAAGGCCTAGGTGAGGGAGAAAAATATCGACACTGTACAGAGGCTACTTCCTGTCTTATTGGTTAGTCATGCCTCACTTTTCTTTCCCTCAAGGTTGAGACTTGTCCTTAGCTGGTGAGGGACAGCTGGGGAGGAGAGGATAAGTTCATTTTTAATCCCAATGATCTATATTAACAAAATGTGTTTCTGATGCTCTGTAAATGTTCGAGTTATGTCCTTATGAATGAGAGGTGAACCAAGTATCAGTATTCTTGTCTAATCACTGAGGACGGTGAGGCTCAGAGAGACAGAGTGGTTTACCCAGTGTCACACTTCCATGTTGTACCAGGCCCGCGAGGAAAACCTAGGTCTTATTCCTATGCCAGTGTCCCTCGCTCCTGATGCTGCCGGTGGTGTCTGTGTGTTCCACTCATTCACCTCTGACTGTCCTCGGTCATGCACATATTCCTCCAAGCATGTTCCTCCAAGCAGCACATGCATCACCTTACAGGTCACCGTCTCTGGAAGTTCTGACTCCCTCAGGCTGATATCTACTACCTTCTTCCTTTGTGAACTCACAGAATTACCTCAGTTATGCTATGGATATCACTGAGTTCTCATTATTTTTATAAGACTGCCCTTGTATCCCCAGCACCTAACCGGGTGCACAGCATGTAGCAAGCCCTCTGTTAATGTGTATTGAATGGTTGGGTAGGTGGATGGGTGGATGGACAGATGGATGGATGGGTAGAAGGTCTTTCAAAGTTTAAATTTAAAGAAATATTTGAGAAGCCAGCGTGCCATCAAGGGAGTTTGCTGTCTTGACTTTTTGAAAGAGACAAAATCCTCCCGGTGCCTTTGGTTTAGACCATCTGCCATAATTACTTATCCATATTCTGCTATAACTTCCATTGCTGAAATATTTGGTACCGATCTTCAACGTGCCCCAGAGGGAAAGAGCTCGTTCCTAGGCAGCGGTGTCGTGGGTATAGCACTGCCTCCAACAGCCGGAATTTGAATCCTGGTTCCTCGAGTTGTTGAGTATATGAATTCTTGCTAGTAACTTAGCCTCCTTGTTCTTCAATTTCATCCTGTGTTAAAGGGGGAAAATAATGGTGCCTTCTGTACACATGGTGTGTGGGAATTAAATGAGATAATAAATGCGAAGTATCAGCACTTTGGACAGCGCCTGGCACAAGGTGCTCACTATGCCTGGAACTCTTCCATTTTCCTACTGTATACATATGAGCCCTGTGACCTGAGAAGCTGGCTGAGACTAGTATGTACCTGGAGGCCCAGCTCCTGAAACTCCTGAAGAGGTGATTGAAGCTACTCTTCTGGGGACTAAACAGGCTATAATTCACAGCACCCTCAGTCAAGGTCCTCCCCTTCTCTGAGCCTCGGTCTCATCATCTGTTCTTACAGTTGCTTTGATCTTTTAGTGAGCTCAGGATAAAGCTCTGAGTACCCCCACTACGCCTGGATGTCCCAAGGTGTGACTTGAACTGCAAACTCCTTGAAGACGGGAGATCTTTTCATCCTCCTCATCCTTACGCGTCTGGGCCCAACGTGTTCCTCAAAAGTCCCTTCATAAAGTTTTGCTGAGTTGAAATAAACTTGCCAAAACCACTTAACATGCTCTTTGGGGGACTTAGTTGAACTGCTGAACACTAAGTTCCAGAAAGATTCTGGCCCATTAACCCTATTCCCCTGCAAGCAGTTAGTGAACGTCATGAGTCCACTGCCCCCCGCCTGGCACCAAGCCTGTTTGCTCCTGGATCTGCTCAGATTTCTCCTGGATCCTCTGGGGGAGCCAGAGGCATCGTGAGCCCTGCAGCTGCACATCCCAGCAGCCCTTGGGCAGCGAGGCCACGTCTCTGTAGAGCTCAGGGAGGGGCCTTGCTTCGGGTTCCAGACAACCCAGCCTCATGGTCAGAGTCAGAAGCCTCTCCCTGGAGTTAGGAGCCTTCCCTAGTCTTTATGTCCATGCCCACCTAGCACAGCACCTGGAACGTAACCAACACTTCGCACATGGTGAACGATTGAATAAATGAATGACGGAGGCACCATTTTTTACTAGTATCAGCCTCAAGATGTGTAGCGTTTACCTGAATGCAGGAAGAAGACAAGGCAGAGCTACTTTTGCCACGTTCTAATAAAAAGTCTTCTCCCACAAGTGATCTTATAACCTCTATACGCAAAGGGCATGGGGGAGCAGCAAGATCTTTCGGTCCTTTCAATATATACTCGCCCCAACCTGTGCCATCTTGAGAAGTCTCAGTTGAGAAATATCTGTAACAGGTGAGCGATGATAATGTCCTTGAATAATGATTGATGGAAACAGATATAAAACCAGAATGTTTTTAGTGCGAGAAATACTGTTTGCTCAACAAGAAGTTACATCAAAGGCTCACGCTTTTCCCACGGAGGTCAGCAGTTCTGCGAGCGGCGCTCTGAAATTCACACCTTCGCCAGGAGCACTCTGTTCCTGGCATGAAACAGAGAAAAAAATCAAATCTGTTCATGCTAACTCCCAGAGGGGGCAATTTTGCCTTTTCTGATTATTGTTCAGGTGTGTCATTCTCAAAGAGCCAGCCTCTGGAGGCCTGTCAGACTTGTTGTAAAATTAAGGCTTTTTAAAAAAAGTATGCAAATCCATTTTGTGTTTGTGTTTTCTCTCTCTCTCTCTCTCTCTCTCTCTCTCTCTCTCTCTCTCTCATTAAAACTGTAACGTATAGCTGTCTGTCCTGCATGACTCTTAAAGGTGCTTCCATTTCAGCAAGCGTGACTGTTGTTCCCATAATCAGCATATCTTGAAGCAAACTACCGGGACTAAACTATATCCTCAGTTTTCTTTGTGATTTTTAAAATATTGCCCTCTGGTCCTGGCCGGTTTGGCTCAGCGGTTAGAGCGTCAGCCTGCGGTCCAGAGAGACCCGGGTTTGGTTCCCGCTAAGGGCACGTACTTCGGTTGCAGTTTGTCCCCGGCCCTGGTTGGTCGTGCGGTGGCAGCCACTCAATGTGTCCCTTCACGTCGATGTTTCTCTCTCTCTGTCTCTTCCTCTCTCTCCCTCCCACTCTATCTGTACAAAAAATGTCCTCGGGTGAGGATAAAAAAAAATAAATAGAATAGAATAGAATAGAATAGAATAGAATAGAATAGAATAGAATAAAATAAAATATTGCCCTCTGTTGCCTGGCTGGTGTGGCTCAGTGGTTGAACATCAAACCATGCACCAAGAGGTCGCCAATTCAATTCCCGGTCAGGACACATGGCCAGGTTGTGGGCCAGATCCCCAGTGGGGAGCGTGCAGGAGGCTGCCAATCGATGTTCTCTCTCATTGATGTCTCTATCTCTCTCTCCTTCTCCCTTCCTCTCTCTCTAAATCAATAAAGAAAAAATATAAAACATTGCCCTTTGTCACTGCAGTACCTGTATTCTGAGAGTCATGGTTTTGGAGTCAATGTATTTGAAGTTAGAAAATAAAGATAATAATAATACCATCTGAGGGCTAAGTGCTTTTACTTCCCCTGGTTGAGTCATCACAATTATATAATTTGTTATGAATGAGGGGAGTCATGAGTCAAAGTTAGAGTGTAGCCCTGTCCGAAGCCTGCAGTGTGCTCCCACCCACACCCCTGCTGCAAGGTCACCTGACTTGCTCCGTGTGCTTCCCTTTCATATAGCTCCTATCAACTTCCGACGTACAAAACAATTTACTTATTGTGTGCATTGTTTATTATCTCTTCCCTCACTAGAATGTAGGTTTCGCCAGCCTTCACTATAAATTGCTTTTCTCGTCGTTGCCTGTTTACCTACTGCGCCATGCCACTGCTGTCCACGCTTCCCTGGTGGGCAAATGGGGTCAAGAGCCACCCAGTGATTCACTAAAGATGACACAGTGAGCAAGTTGGTGAGAAAAAAAGTCAAACAACAACAACAACAAAAAAAAACATGCTCTCCTTACTGCCAGCCCAATTCTTTGCCTAAATCCCAGTTCAATCTTGCCACACTTTTATGATGCTATAAAATGAATGAGTGTTTATGAGTTCATTCCCAGGCACATGATTGCTTTTATATCACATCAAAGAACTTGAGACAGGCTAAAGATAGAGCCCTATTGATTGTGCTCAGAAACTGCGCTTTTCCATTTCGTGCGGAAACCGTGCTCGAGGCTCCTGAGGGCAGGAGCCCGTCTTTAACAGGAGGCTCCCCCACAAGCCCACCTCCACGTCAGGGCAGAGCTGCTGCAGTGTGGTTTTAGGAATCTTGAAGTCCGTCATCTGAATCAAGGACCCTTTTTTGTCCCCATCCACCAGACTTTTATGGAACTTTTCAACTAATCTAAAGTCAAAATGCTGAGATGTCTTTAGCAGGCCTGTCCTCCAGGAGAAATCCAGATGCTTCAGGAAACGGCCTGGGAGGCCCCCCCACTGCCTGAACCAGGCTTCGACTCCATGGGCACCTCGGCGATGGCTGAAGAAGAAAGTGGCAACTTTAGAAGTGAGGGTGTGTTCAACTAAGGGATTTGTGTTTGGCTTTCTGAAGAGGAGGAAAGACCTCAGAGTCTGTCCAGAGAAGACATTTGTTTGAGCATGAGTCGTTTTCTTGTCACTGGCAACAAAACACACCTCCTAATCCTCCTATTAACCTCTCCTCATTCTGTTTCAAATGGAACATGTCACTCTCAGTAGAAGACATACGGAGAGAGATTTTTGCTCCTTCTGCCGATGTGCCTAGACTACTCTGCTGTTACGGTCCTGGACAAAAGGGAGTGACCTGTTTGTAGTCTGAACAAGTCAAGGGGCCCATACACATTAACCCTGTGACCCTGAACTGACTAGCTCCGTGCTCTTTGAAAGGATGCCTGCCATCTTTCAGGGAAATGATAATAATAGTAACTGCGAGTTCTCATAGAGCTCTGTACACTTCACAAAGCGCTTCTTCATACAGTTCCAAACTTCAGATTATTATAAAATCATCCCGAGTGAGTTATGGCAGAGATTCTTATCATCCGCATTTTGTAAGTTAGAAACCTGAGCAGAGAGAAGCTGCTGACATGCCCTGAGTTAAGAGACACTAATCCCGCCCTGGCTGGTGTGACTCAGTTGGTTGGGCATCATCCCATACACTAGGAGGTCACTGGTTTGTTTCCCAATCAGGGCACATGCCCAGGTTGCGGACTTGATCCCCTGTAGGGGGAATGCAGAAGGCAGCTGATCGCTGTTTCTCTCTCATCAGTGTTTCTCTCTTTCTCTCTAAAATCAATAAAAACTTTTTTTTTTTTTAAGAGACACCAGTTCCATAGCTGGTGAATGACTAAGCCCAAGTCCAAGATCCTCTGGCTTCTCAGTCTTTCCACTGTGGCATTCTGTCTCCTGACCATATGACATCTCCACCTGGATGCCCTGCTTCTCAAATCCATGCTGACAACCAAATTCATCATTATCTTCCCCTCTCAAAAAAAAAACCCCAAAAACACTGCTCTTCCTCTTGTTTATCTCATGACTGCCCTCCCCCCAGTCTCTCACCCTGAAAACTGGAGGGTGCCCCTTGCACATTCCTTCTTTCTCCTGCCACACTTCTTAGAGTTAACCCTCAATTTTCATTTTTGAAATGTCAGTCAAATCTCTTCTCTCTTGCCTGTTGTCCCTGGTACTGCCCCGATTCGGGCCTTTATCGCCTCTTGCTGACACTCATAGTCAATAGTTTGATTCCTTCAACACGTCATCATTGAACCTCTGCTGTGGGCCAGGCTCTGTGCTTCGTATAGGGACACGGCTCTGAGCAAAAGCAAACATGGACCTTGTTTTCATGGGGCTCCGTTTTCCAGTTAGTAGTAATCAATCACTCCGACAGATGTAAAAGGGCAACTCTGACAGTTGTCCCAAAGGCAAATACATGATCACCCAACAGCAGTACCCATACAGACTGGTATTTCTAAACCATAATAGAGGATCATGGCACACCCTCTGCTTTAAGAGGTTCCTAACTGCCCACTGCCTACATGATAAAATCCAAACACATCAGCCTGGTATACGTGTCTCTTCATGAGCTGGCTCCAAACACTAGACTATGTTGCAAGCCACTGCAGCCTGCCCGCTCCCCGCCCCTCAGCCAGTTAACTCACCCTGTGACTAAGCCACATCTAATCTTTTTTCACATCTTGCCATGCCAGAAGCAGCTCTGCTCCTCCTCTCTTCCTATCTTGGCTTCAGCACAACCGTCTTCCAGAAATGCCGTTGCTGTAGCTGCAGGAGATGCCTACTCACTTCAGCTCAGTTTAAATGCCCCTGCCCACTCCCTGCATGTCGTTAATATTCCCTGCTGGTTTCTCACACGTTTCCACACCATCGTGTAGCACTTCTCCCACTGGCTACAGAGAGTGGCTTTCTTGTACCTTCCTTCTCACCAGACCGTGTGCCCCTTGTAGGCAGAGAGTGTTTTAATTAATACAGGCTTGAAGTTATATTTATTCTGTTACAGAGAGTGGAACCATAAATACACAATAGAGTAGACAAAAATATTTTGTTCGTGTGTCTCTTCTTTTCGCCATGAGTCTCTAATTTGTCTTGAGTACCCTTTCCCCCCAGTTGAACTTCAAGGAGCTTTCTCTCCTGTTATTCCAGAGGTCTTTATACGATCATATTCTGCTATCTCTCCTGTTTATTCCAGAGGTCTTTATACGATCATATTCTACTATGTGTCTTCTCTTTTCTATGCATAATATGTCCCCCACCCCTCCTGCTTTTTCAACTTCTGGCAAAGGACAGGTCTTTCATATTTGCACTGGTTAAATGATTTCAAAGTGGGCACAACAAAATATGGGAAAGGTGTTCTTTGGGGGGGGCTTGGATCTTTTTGTTTGTTTAATGGGGGTGAAGTATTGGGAATGGATGAGGTAACTGTCCACCCTGTTTTCATTACCCTTCCAACCTGGGCCAAGTCTGGATCTGTTTCTCTGCTCAAGTAGCTTGAATCATGATTACTGTCGATTGGGTCCCAGAGTTTGCAACAGGAAATTGAGAAACGCACAAGAATAGTTGAGAACAGGTCTTTGAGAAACTGCTTTTACAACATGATGAGAATGATAGAAGAAAAAAATGTAGTGATTCACTGAAAACAGATTCTCGGGAAGGAAATAGGTTTTTATTAAGAATGTGCACTTCTTGAGGACTTCAAGGATCTGGCAACTGAAATGAAACATTTCTTAGAGACTATCTAATTTCATATTCCACCGCCTAATCGTCACAGAAACGAAGTCATAAAGTACAGGATCATGACCAGATTATTTATGTATATCAAAATAACAGATACCTTTGTAAAATGTAAAATAAAAAATTAATAGCCCAGCAGAATTGCTATGGAGAACAAGAATATTGTTCACCACTTCCATCCTGAAGGACATGACAGTGGAGTCACGCGTAGCCACAGTGCTCACTCACCCTGGCACCTGCGCCAAGAGATGCTGTTTCTCGCAGCCTTAGAGGCAGAACTCCCACGCCCGCCTCTTCACCCACCAGCAGCCTACACCCTTCACCCAGAAGGCCAGACAAGCATTATCATTGCCAACGTGTACCTTGACTTGCAAAAGATAAATAAGGATTGAATGTTGATAATAAGGATGCCATCTGGGTTAACAGTGAAAACTTTCGGATAAATTGTTTCATTTCTTTCATTGCTATGTAACACACTGTCCCCAAAACTTAGTGGCTTAAAGCAACAACTATCGTGTCACAATTTTGAGGGTTGAGAAATGGGGCAGGTGTCAGCAGGGCGACTTTACAGCTTCACATGGCACTGGATGTGGTTCTAATGTAGTATTCAGCTGATGGCCCAGGGCTGATCCAAGACCGCTTTCCTCCCATTCCTGGTGCTTTGGCAGCGATGGCTCAGCTGGGTCCTTCCCTTCTCCATAGATTCTCCAGGCTTCTCTATATGATCTTTCCTGCACGGTAGTCAGACTTCTCAACGGAGCGCACAGACGCTGCCTGTCCTTACAGGCCAGGTATAGAATGAGCATGGCCAGGTCTAGAATCCTCCCAGCATTCTCCACTGGTCCGAGCAGAGGCCAACCCAGATTCACAGGGAGGAGAGGTAGACACCCATCTCTCCCGGAAGGCGGTGCCAAAGCATTCGTAGCTGTTTTTCATCCACCAGAGAATGTTAATAGAATTACTTTGCACATCTGAGTTGATTTAAGAGTTTTACTTCAGCTTCGTAACCTAACGGAATAGATCGTGTGTTCATTCAGTTATTTAAAAAGTATATATTAAGCACCTGCTTAACAAATGTTATGTGTATAGTGTTGTGCCATCTACTGAGAGGGACTGAGAAGAACTACAGGGCAGTCTCTGCCCTCCAGGAATGTGGTTCTAGATGTGAACACAAGACAGATGCACACCAAGCAATTAGAGTGTGTGATAATGTAATTAGAGCAGCAAAGCGCACATCACAGACCAGTGTGGCCAGCACAAACACCTACAGGGTTCAGGCAGGCACAGAGGGCACTGCGGGGAACTGGCGAGTCCGTGTCATAGCCAAAGAAACAGCTGTCCTGAGCTGCAGCCAATAATTGCCACTTGCGGATGTGGGACAAGGATGCCACAACGACCCATTTTTCCAAAGAAGTGTAAATCTCCCAATTTCAAATGCTGGCAGTGAATGCAAATTAACGACCTCAAACAGGTCACCAGTTCTTAGCCCCTAAAATGGATAATTAGTTCTTTAAAGATCCATGGGAAGAAGGGATGCAGTCAGACCAGAGCAGTGCGGTTTAAAGCGTGGGCACCGCCAGGCTGTGGGCCATGTATTGCTGATCCACAGTGGGAAAAGTACGTAAGTTGAGAATAAGGAATTAGGCTCCGATAGCAATTCAGTATTCAAGCCTGTAATTGGTGTGCTGGTCTTTGGGGTACTGGCCAGCTCCGGGGTTGCAGAGCTGGGGCTGCGAGCTGGATTTGGTGCGGGCTTCATGCAAGTCGTGGACAAGAGGACCATAGTGGTCAAGCACTGGAGTGGAGCCCCCTGGGAGGCCCCAGGGAGAAGCTGGATTCCAGTTCACAGAGAGAGTTGAGGTGAACATAAGGGAACAGAAAGCTTTTCTAAATGTTAGGAATAGCATGCCCAAAGCCGGAGTCGGGAAAGCTCTGAGAGCGACCAGGAGAGAAGGTGTGCGTGCGGGGTGTGGTGACGGGGCGGAGGGGCGGTGATGTGGACCGCCGCACACGCAGCCCTGCGCAATGGAACCGATCTCGAGAGGACCGTGGAGCCGTGGGAGGTCTTTGAACGGAGATTGACATGGCTAACTTCCTAGGATGTCCTTCCCCTCTCTTCTCCTTTCTTTCAAGGCCCGATTCAGATTCCACCCTCTCCGGGACCAGTCCATGCAACAGCACTCCCTCCCTCTGTACAACCCATGAGTCTTCTTTCCGGCATCAACTATAAGGATCTTGTCATTCCTCCCAGTATTTTAAGCGCTTTGTGGGCAGCTCTGCATCTCCCTCAGAACCCTTATCCGGCTCTGAGTCTCCTTCGGACCCAGCACAATCTCTTCCCATCGGGGATATACACTTGGCATGTGCTGATGAGCAAGGCAGGTAGTTTTTTAGGGAGACAGATCTGGGGAGAGTGTTTTGAATAGATTAGAGCAGAAGAATAGAGAGGAAGAGATTAGATAAAAGACTGTTGCCAGGGCCTAAGAGACCAGGGACTGGAAAGGAAAAACGAATGTAGGGGAGCGTGCTGTTCACACAGAGTCATTGCAGCAGTTTCTTGACGTCTCCCGCCATATTTTTGGATGGCTGATCTCCATCAGGAAGCATTCCGAATGAGCTCCAATACGTAAGGGTTTTCCAGATTCCTGAAACTTTCTCTCTTAAGCACCTAAATGAAATGTTTAAATCTCTCGTTTTGCACATCCATTTATTTCGTTGGCTGCAGTACATATGCTGCTACACAAAATGGCCCAGACTGCTGCAATTCAGTACTTTTCTATTTCTTCAATCTTCTGCCAAGCACGAATAATTGGTACTGTCTACAGGTCCTTGCTACTTCTGCCTGCTAGCTTCCTTCCAGAACTTGTTCTGAGCGAGGAAGGAAGGACTCTTCATGCATTTCCGTGGAGTAGAGGTACTTGGTAACAGCCATTCTTCCCGCAAAAACTTCTTAAAGCCTTTCCTCACCATTTTGGTGTATTTCCATACTCTACGTTCAGAGTCAGCAAACTTTTGGGGGCAGAAACCACATAGTATTTTAGGCTTTGTGGATCACGTGATCTCTACAGCAAGTACTCAACTCTTCCATTGCAATTTGAAAGCAACCATAAATGGCTCGGACGGTGTGACTCAGTGGTTGAGCGTTGACCCATGCATCAAGAGGTCACCGGTTTGATTCCCGGTCAGGGCACATGCCCAGGTTGTGGGCCCGATCCCCAGTGGGGGGCATGCAGGAGGCGGCCAATAGATCTTCTCTCATTGATGCTTCTATCTCTCTCTCCCTCTCCCTTCCTCTCTCTCTAAAACCAATAAAAAAGAAAGAAAGAAAGAAAGAAAGAAAGAAAGAAAGAAAGAAAGAAAGAAAGAAAGAGAGAAAGAAAGAGAGAGAGAAAGAGAGAGAGAAAGAAAGAAACCATAAATGAATGGGGGTGGCTTCATTCCAGTAAAAGTTTATTTACAAAAATAAACTTTGTCTTATAGGTGTTATAGTTTATTAACACCTGTTTTTAGATTATTGAAATTGCCCGAGCCTAACTTGAGAAATAGAGAAGTTGGACTATAACTTGGTTTATATAAAAAAAATAAAAATAAAAGAACAGAAATATAAATATGTTTTCCTGTGTAGAGAAGCTACGTTCCTTTGGCTTGATCATTCTCATTCAGATGTTTTTAATGCTTCGAATAGCGTCTCCCTGCCGTGAAGACCCGTGTGTAACCTCCCTTCTAAGTAGGGGTCCTGCCAGCCTGACCTGCACCCACAGCCCTTGTCCCGCTGCACATTGTTACCCCTCCCTCATTTATTCGGTCCACACGCTGTACGGCACCATCTCCTGCACCACTGATGTTGTTACGAAATGGGAGCTTCGTCATCCACCAGCAAGTCATGGCAAAGAATTACAATTTCATGAGTGCTATAACTTGAAAGCCAAGATAAGCCCCAGCTCCCAGTATTAAATTCAACCCTAAATTTACTTATTATGCTACAGTAATATGCCCCTACATGAAATCGCCCCGGACTGCTGAAATTTAGCACATTCTCCATACTTTTCCTCCCCCTTTTGATTTCCAAAATAAACTTAACACCTCGTTTCCAATACGCATACCCACGGTAGAGGGCATCCTGCATGTACACCTGTTAAAATGCTTCCTGCCTCAGTGATAGTTGGAGTTTCCCTGAGACAAGAAGATCTGATTCCTGAAGTCTCTTTAGATGAACATTGTACTGCAGGATGACGAGGCCACGCGCTACCGTCGGCTCTGAGGTGCTGCCTAAGCCACAACCTCGGCACACCCACTGCGAAATGTCAAAACAAAAGATCCTGACCTCTGGGCACAGAAAGTGAACAACGGTGTGAAATATACTAAGTTGCTTTGAAAGTGGCATTGTGGCCGGCCAGCCCTACTGATTCCACTCCCTGTGTTTTATTCTGTCAACAAGTGATCCGTGTCTTCCTAGGATTCCATTCTGAACGCCCATGACCGAGATGACTGAATCCCCAGCATCTTCCTTGTTTCCACAAGCATCTCATTCCTTGAGGCCACCCCAGGGTATCTTGAGAAGCTCGGGCATTTCACAGACACATTTGCATCTAATTCATGAACTCTGCTCCCAAATTCCAAGTTAGGTTTAAGAGTGTGTGCACATGTATGTGTCTTATACTGAAACTTTTCCCATCTTGAATATTTTTTCATTCTTTCCTAGAATTGGCCTAGACCCCACTCCTAATACAGTCACGTGACAGCTAAGGCGTGAGACAGTGGGAGCCCTCCAAAACATGTTTATAGCTTGCATACTCCAGTGTGTAGAATTCTGCAAGGATCTCGGTCCAGGAGTCAGAAGATCTAGACTCGCTTCTAGGTTCTGATCCTTGAGGTTCTAGATTAGGTCTCTGTTTAGAAGAACATCTGTAAAAATATACAAGGTAGTGACTTTCGATTATTAATGCATAACAAACTACCTCATATTGTAGAGGCTCAAAGCAACAGCAGCCATGCTTTGTGATTTTGCAGCGTGGGCCAGGCTCAGCAGGGACCTCTTCTGTCTTCCCCACACGCGGTCAGCTGGGGCTGGCAGGGCGACCTCCCAGGCGGGCACTCCAAGGACGGGCAAGCTAGTCCAGGCACGTGGCTGGTTGCTCAGCTAGAACGTCAGCAGGGAGCCTCGGTTTCCTCCAGGTGAGCCTCCGTGGAGCCCCTTGGTTTATCAGGGCATAGCTACTGAGTTCTGAGGAGGGAGTGAGGTTTCCAGTCCTCCTGCAGGTTGGACCCCGCACTGGCCCAATGCCATATTCCACTGGACAGAGCAGTCTCAGGCCTGACCCAGATTCAAGGGGGTGAGGAAAAGACCCCACTTCTCGCTGGGATGTAGTGGGAGGGCTGCGAAACTGAATTTGCAGCCATGTTTCACATAGTATTTGGAAAAACATACTGATTTCTCTGGAGATTGTTCATGGTTTTACAGTTTCTAAAATGTAAATTTTATCCATCAAGAATCAGCTTTAAGTCCAGTATGTTATCTCTTTGCTAAAATATGAGTCTAGCCTCCCTGCACTCTTTCGGGGTTCACCGTTCTCCTTTATTTAACGGGGAGGGATTTGAGATTCATTGGGCATCTGCCGCGTACAAGGCTCATAGTATATGCTCTTTCAGTTACTGTATTTCATTGCATCTGAAATGTACCTTTTTCCCCCCCACATCTTAACATTTTTGAACTGTACCTTTGACAATGTAGGCAGCCTTACAATCACGTTAGGTCACATGGCAGGCAGGCATGCATGAATTTGGCTGTGATTATTTGTATTTTCATCACTTCACTCAAATTGTGTATGCTCTTAGAACTTTACCTGTTGAATTCAACTGCTATCCTAAAAAATGCTTGAGGCGTATTACACTATAATTTGACACTGAAGCTGAAGTGTATCTTGTATGCCGAAAGTCATCCACATAGAGCACCTTCGGTGAGGCAAATGCATGTGTGGTGTTGGAGGCATGACCTCAGCTTCATCTATTTTGGCAAAGCAGCACTTGCGAGCTCTGCTCTGCTTCCCCTATCACGAGCTGATGAGGGCGTGTTGCGTTTTATTACCGGCACGCACGAAAGGCATCGCCTGTTGTACACAAGCTTGTACCTGAAGACAGAGAAATTGCCAGGTTCTAACGAGCAGATGAAAGGAACAACGCACAAAAACTGTGATCATGTCTTGTCCAGGACTGTCCAGGAGTCCTTGTGTTTAATTAGCAGTGGGGCGTTTTTCTTTCTGAGTGCTACATTAAACAGAAATAAAAACGCATCTTGGATACACTGAAAAGTAGTAGATGATTTTACACAAAATCATCTGCAAAACACACATGAACTCCCTCCTCGTGCAGCCAAGGAAGCTGTGGCTCGGAGACCTTCCATCACTTGGCCCGTCTCAAAGCGAACAAGTGCGGGGACCTGTTTTCATCATCCCACACCCAGTCCTTGAAATAAACACAGGCTGGCCCTGGCCGGTTTGGCTCAGCGGTTAGAGCGTTGGCCTGCAGTCCAGAGAGACCCGGGTTCGGTTCCCGCTAAGGGCATGTACCTCGGTTGCAGTTTGTCCCCGACCCCGGTTGGTCGTGCAGGTGGCAGCCACTCAATGTGTCCCTTCACATCAATATTTCTCTCTCTCTCTCTCTCTCCCTCCCTCCCTCCCTCCCTCCCTCCCTCCCTCCCTCCCACTGTATCTGAACAAAAAATGGAAAAATGTCCTCGGGTGAGGATAAAAAATAAACACAGGCTGGTGTTTGTGGGGAGATACGAATGTTGGGCGGTGACACCCATTGCACCCCCGTCCCCGGCAAAGGTCACAGAAATGAATGAAACGCTGTTGCGATCTCCCAAAGCCAAACTCAAACTCTCTACAAAGAGCTTTTCATGGGGCTGGGCCACTGCCCCAGCCTCCCTCACAATCCTGTTGAGAAGAATCACTAATAAAGAGATGTGGTTGTACAGGGTTATAGGAGAGGCCACATTATCCTAAATAATCAGAGTGTCTGCTCTGAAACGGGAATCATTTTATATAAGAACTACTTCCCACAGCTTGGGAACAAGGGTAGGTTTGCAAAGACTTGCCCAAACTGTCATTTGAAGGCGGTCCAGGGAACTTTCCTCGGCCCCTCATGGAAGAAGACGATGGCTTGGGCCACTGCTGCGCACTGACCTAGGGACACACCAGGAGCTTCCTGTCCCCGTCTCTGTCTGGGTCACCATGGGCAACAGCCAGGGTCAATATCTACTGTAGAGCTGCTCAGTTTGGAGACTGTCGTGATTGCTCAGGAGCTGTACAAAGATGCATAAAATACAAACATGAAGTTTCCCAAACTAGGAGGGTGCATGAGGTGTGGACAGAATTGCCAGGCATATCTGTAAACAGCAGTGAGCACCCCCCTTCTTGCTGCTCCCCTGGAACCTGGTCTTTCTGTAACAGCACGCAGGGCTTTATGTAGTAGTGGGTTTCCCACGATCCTATCTCCACTGGCCTGGGAGCTTCCTGAGCACAACGAGCCGGGCTACTGGTTACTCATCTTTATATCCCCAGTGTTTTACGTGGTGCCTGGTACAGCGATCAAGAAACAGTGTTTATTGATGCCACTGTTCACCCATTCACTCAACAAACGCATTCACACAGAGTTCCAAAGTGGGGAGAGGGGCTTTGTGGGACTAGGGGAAGCCTTCTCGAAGTGGCCTGTGAGCTGGCCCCGGAGGAAGGGGAGAATTGGGGCAGGAGGATGAGGAAGGAAGGAAGGAGGGACCATGTAAACAAAGAACAGGCTGTATGGAAGGAATTTCATCAATGACCGTGTCTGGAGTGAATAAGGAGGGGCTGAAGCATGATCATAAGACCAAGTAGTCTTATCAAAAGGGATGCATTAAGTAAAATACCCCTCTTCTCAGATACTCAAGAGATGGCGCTGTCTGCAGGACGACAGGGAACAGGGATACTGGGTTGTCTCATTAGAAAAAATGTACCTGGGACTTTTCTCCTGTCTTACAGATGATGGAAAAGGAAAGCTGACTGTGTGGCCGGTGTGGCTCAGTGGACTGAGCATCGTCCCAGGGACTGAGAGGTCCCAGTTCGATTCACAGTCAGGGCACATGCCCGGGTTGCAGCCTTGATCCCCAGTAAGGGGCGTCCAGGAAGCACCCAATTGATGTTTCTCACATCAATGTTTCTCTCTCTCCCTTCCTCTCTCTCTAAAAAAAAATCAACACTTTTTTTTTTTAAAGGAAAGCTGAGTAGCAACAACAGACTCCAGGTCTTGTCAGTGATGTTGACGGTTCTTCCATAGGGAGGTGGCAGCTCATTGTAACTCAGACCAGAGGACCCGCTTCCGCCCTGGCTCCATCCGCTATCACCTGGGTGATCAGCCTCTGTATGCCGATGTTTTCTTGGCTTCAAAGTGGAACTGATAATCCTATCGACCTCAAAGCTGTTATGAGTCCTAAAGGCAATGATGCACAGAAACCCCATGGGAACAGTACTTCTTGGTGCATAAGGGCTCCGCAAATGTTAACTGCTATTATCCCTTCTCTTCTGTGCACCTCGGTTTCCTCATCCAGATGGAGATGACGGTACCTGTCCCAGCCCGTTTCTCCTGAACCCTGACAGAATAAAATGCAGTTAATTCTGTGAAAGCAATTTGGAAGTTAAGTGATGCATAGTGCCAAGGTGGTGGTAGGAGCTGTTAATTACCATATCCTTGCTGAAAAGTAACCCTAAAAGCCTGGGCAGGAAGGTAGGGAGCTTTCGTATCTCCAGGCTGTGGGCCACAGGGGTGGTCCGTGTATAGCTTCTCAGGTCAAGATGAGGGCCTAGCACTTGACTGGTCCAAGATGACATAAAGATGGGAACAGGGACATCTACTAACCATGAAATAAATAAGGTGTGAGCCCTGCAGCCTTGCAGGCAATGTAATCTCAAACATCATAGTCTTGGACATCTGGACTTCATTACCTGAAATCCCATTAAACCTTCAGTTTCATAATTCCGTGTGGAACCTGGTAAATTGCAAGATCATGCAGATGGCCACCAGCCAGTTCAAGCAATTAATCACAGGGGTCCCCAAGCAGGTTAGCAACTCCTCCCAAGTGGATTCTGTAAGGAAAAACTGTGTACACAAAAGAAACAGCCCAACTCATGCAGTTTTCATAGCAACGTGCTTTGTACCTCTGCCAACCCGGAGAAATTATCTGTTATCATTAAGACATCCAAGCCTCATAACTTTTTCCTCAATGGAAATTAGCACTCACCAGCCCAGGGAAGATCCCCAAACCTTGTTAGCTGTAATATAGATTAGAGCCTGCTGAGAGCTGACGAATCCAGTTTAGACAAAAACAAACCTCCTCTTTCCCCACCCTCAGCATTTTCTCCTGTGGGGGAACTCAGCTTGAACTCAGATCTCTTTCCTTTTCAGCTTTTCTAGAATGTCTGGACTGTTTGCATTTTCTCCTGTGATCCAGGCCAAAAGGGCCAAAACTCACAGCAAAGAAATAACCTAGGAGCCTGTCTCCAGAATCCCGCTAGACATACCCCAAGCCGAAAGGACCATAACAAAAGAACTTTTCTCATAAGATATTTTTTTTGGCTTGGTTTTGCCAAGGCAAAGGGTTTATGTAAACGAGATAATGTTCTGCGCTTCAGAATGTTTATAAAGTCTTTCCTAATTACCATTTTGTTTATAGAGTGATTCTGGGAACAGGACGGAGAAAGGGGACAAGCCTCGAACCCTCCCTCCAGAAAGCAGGAAATGGGGAGAGTGGGGATCAGAATAAATTTACTACATGGGTGACAAGATTTGAGGCTTCACCTGGCTTTTCAGGCTTCTTCTTTCTAAAACCTTTTTAGCAAATCTTTCCGTCTCATTTTCCAGCTCCACAAAGCTACACCGCCCAATATGGTAGCCCCACTAGGCATATGTAACCATTGAGATTTAAATGAATTAAAATCAGATACAATTTTGAGTTCACTTCTACCAGGCACTAGCCACATGTCAAGGGTTCGGTAGCCACGTGAGGCTGATGGCTGCCCTGTCGGGCAAAGCAGAAGGCTCCAGGGGACAGGACAGCGCTAGATTACGGAGCCCTGTGGCCTCTCCAGTCTGAGTGTGGTTCATAGACCAGCATTTGTACCACCTGGGAGCTGGTTAGACCTGCATGATCTGCTTCTTAACAAGATCCTCAAGTGACTCATAGTCACATTAAAATGTGAGAAGCACTATTCTCAAATACCCTTCTGCTCCAAGATTCGGTATGGTGACATCTATTATTGTGATCAGCAGTATTTGCTCATATTTATTTAGCTTGTATAGCATTGTTTCAAAGAGATCCTTCTAGCCCCTTGAGTCTTGGCATGCAAAAGGAGAAACACTAAGTATACCTTGTACACTCATTAAAAAGCATGCTCTTCTCTTTCTCTTTGAAAAGCTGCAGGATGTGCAGAATTTTTTGGATATATTTTTTCTAAAGAAGTGAATCTCAGAGAACACTTTTCCAATAATGCTATTGGAGTGGTCAACAGAGAAGCCTTTGAGATTAAAATAAGATTAAATAGAAAGAGAAAGAGATGAATAGATGAATTTAGAGAAGGAAAAAGCACTTGAATTATTCGTGCAGTTGATGAACGCGCAGCGCACCGCGCTCTGTGGCTGAGTAGGGTGGAGGACAGGGCAAGACGAGAACCTAGGGCACAGTCGCTCAGAGTATAATCTTCCAGCTGGTCTGACATTGTGGAGCTGGGGAAGGATTTCTGTGGCAACTTGGATGAAACATCTTATTGTATTTCATGCTCTGTCATGAGACATGCATGGTGGTTTGAGCCAGGGGTGGAGTTTTCTTCTGGAAGGTTCTGTGGGCTTTTAGAGTGACTGTTGGAATTTAATGATTTGAGATGCTTGCCTCTGCCCAATGCAGAGAATTGAATCACTGGGTTTGCCTTTAACTGGCTGTACAAATGCCCCCCTGCTGAGAGCATCTGGCCTGGATACTTTCTTCCCAAAATGTACCTTCCCATTTTCACGTGGTACAAGGTGGTAGCTACTGTTGTCA
Source organism: Molossus molossus (assembly GCF_014108415.1). NCBI lineage: Eukaryota > Metazoa > Chordata > Mammalia > Chiroptera > Molossidae > Molossus > Molossus molossus. Next base: position 58,915,325 of record NW_023425351.1, on the reverse strand, counting down.
GCGGACTTCTGATTCGAGATGGCCATAAAGTTCAGTGAGGTGTTGCTATTTTCCCAGGGAAATCGTGCCCTGAGACTGAATTTGACAGGTGTCCTGAATCATCACTGAGCATTTAAAGAGTTCAGATACTTGCACATACTGAAATTCCTAAATCAGTTCTCATTAGAAAACAATACTATGGCCTCCAAACAAATTCTGCCCTGACTTTGGGAAACTGCTAACCTCACTCATGTAGCTTTCACCATTTATTCACTCACTCATTCATTCATTCATTCATTCATTCAACAAACATTTCAGATCACCTTTGATATTCCAGGCATATTCCACATACTTCAAAAAGAAGAATAAGGCATGCTTTTTACCTGAAGAAGCATGGAGTTAGCAGCAATGGTGCATAGAGTGGCCCTTAGATTAGCAACATCCATGTCCCCTGTAAGCTTGTTAGGAATGCAAATCCACAGACCCACTCCCATCCTATTGATTCAGATTCTTTCTATTTGGGGCCCAAAATCTGTTTTCTCAAGCTTGCTTGGAGATTTTAAAGTACGGTAAAGTTCAAGAAGCATTAGTCTATAGATATCAGAAGATTCTAATATAGTAGGAGAAATGCAATGATATAATTGAAACTCCCCAAGCCCTAGAGCCCCCAAGGCAACATGGGATATTTTAGTAAGCGCTCAGTGGAATAAATGTTACTTCCTAGCTTGGTTGACTGATGCGTGGATCAACCTATAGAAACTAAACAGTACCCCAGGTCTCGGAATGGTTTGGATAGCTAGCTCGGGTCTCACCACACCTGTCTGTATCGCTCTAAAATCCAATGCTTGGATTACTGCATTATATCATATCCAGGTTTCTTGGTATTTTGTTATATGAAGTGAACAAGACTTAAACCAGTTTCCCCACTGTCTACACACTTTTCTCTGTCTGACGGACAAGTCTGGGGAAAAGACATACGTTTCCTCTGTGGATTTGTGCCAAGCTGGCTGCATAAGAATTGCAGAGATGCTTATTAAACACAGAGATTTCCAGGCCTCCCTCTGAATGTTCTTAATCAATGGAAATGGCGAGAGGCTGGACAACATGTAATGTAAAGAACTTTTTTTTTATTTTTTATCCTCACCCGAGGATATTTTTCCATTTTTTTGTACAGATAGAGTGGGAGGGAGAGAGAGGAAGGGGGAGAGAGAGAGAAACATCGACGTGAAGGGACACATCGAGTGGCTGCCACCCGCACGACCAACCAGGGCCGGGGACAAACTGCAACGGAAGTACGTGCCCTTAGCAGGAACCGAACCCGGGTCTCTCCGGACCGCCGGCCGATGCTCTAACCGCTGAGCCAAACTGGCCAGGGCTAAAGAACCTTTTTGAGATGAGTCTGATGCGGTCAAGTTTGAGAACCTCAGAGTTCTTGCAACCTTGGAATCCAGAGACTCAATTTAACCCGCAGGAACAAGAGTCAGTTTCCAAGAGGTTTTGAGCTCCATAGTGTAGACTAGTAGCTTTACTTGTAGTTGATCAGTAAGGGAACAAATAGAATGTTACTGGGGGTTTTTCTGGGGCTGAGGAAAATGAGGGGGACAGTTTGCATACAGTCTGTTCTTTTATCTCTCAGAGAGAGAGAGAGAGAGAGGTGGTGGTCAAGCTTCACTCATCTCATGAACCCTCTAGAACTCCCTAGAGAGGTGTCAGCCCAAGCCAATGAGGACTGCAGAGCCACCTGCAGAAAGACTCCTCTTATAATCGGGAGCCAATCACATTTGAAATAGTAAAACCGGGGGCTAAGCGAGTAGAGGACAGAGGCCAAGGCCTTCCTGTGCTGCCCAGGTATAAACGATTGCCTGGAAGTGTTCCATTCGCCCTTGGGATCTCATACTTCCTGCTTAGCGCTTCTGAGACCAGCAGGCTCCCGACACGTCGTAACCAGGGCAAGGGTCATAGACTGGCCTAACGGCTGCAGCCTGTGTTAGGTCATTTCTCTCTCCAGCCATGACTTTCTTCATCTGTGTACAGGTATACCTCATGTTAATGTGGTCAGCTTTCTTCATCTGTGTACAGGCATGCCTCATTTTAATGCAGTCGACTTTCTTCATCTGTGTACAGGCATGCCTCATTTTATTTCATCTGTGTACAGGCATGCCTCATTTTAATGCAGTCGACTTTCTTCATCTGTGTACAGGCATGCCTCATTTTAATGCAGTCGACTTTCTTCATCTGTGTACAGGCATGCCTCATTTTAATGCAGTCGACTTTCTTCATCTGTGTACAGGCATGCCTCATTTTAATGCAGTCGACTTTCTTCATCTGTGTACAGGCATGCCTCATTTTAATGCAGTCGACTTTCTTCATCTGTGTACAGGCATGCCTCATTTTAATGCACTCCACTTTACTATGCTTCACGGATGTTGCATATTTTACAAATAGAAGGTGAGACCCTCTATGTATTGCGATACTCGCTTTATTGCCGTGGTCTGAAATGAAACCCACAGTATCTCTGAAGTATGCCTATAGTGAGGTCAGGTGATTTACCTCCTTGGTTGCTGCAGAATGGATATGGGTTCTTAGCATGATGCTAGGTGTGTGGAAGGTACTTGGTTAATGACAGTACTTACTATTGAGGTCATTGTTGTCCATAGACTCTGTGTTAGTTGCTGTTCTCCAGAGAAACAGAACTAGTAGGAGTTACTGGTTCTCCAATAGGAGATATATTGATATATCTATACATAGGTATCTGGAGAGCAAGAGAGAGAGAGGAATTAGCTCACATGATTATGGAGATTAAGCTCTGCTGCCCAAGATCTGCCGTCAGTAAGGTGGAGACCCAGGATGGCTGATGCTGTAAGTTCCAGTCCAAAGGCAGGAGGAGACTCAGGTCCTGACTCAAAGACAGGCCTTCAGTTGATCGGATGAGGACCACCCCCCTTAATGAGGACAATCTGCTTTACTCAGTCTACTGATCCAAATGTTCATCTCATCCAAGACACACTCAGAGTAGTGTTACACCAAACATCTGGGCACCCCGTGCACCAGCTGAGCTGACACATAGAATTAACCTTCACAGAGTCACTGTGGTAGGAGTTAGGAGAGGTCCCAAGTCTGTAAGCATCATCTGTCTCATGGCCCTCAGCCCAAGTCCTCTGCCATCCTGATACCCATCGTGTCTGAGCTTCTGACCTCAGTCTTCATGCAGTCGGGGCATAAGATTTATTTTTTAATCATACTCTCAGAGGCAAACAACGCCTCCCCCCGCAACCATCAGGGGTGAGGTAGTGGCGGAAATAAAACCAGTGAAACTGAGAGTGTGTGTGACTTCTCCCACCAAAGGGCTGGTAACAAAGTTTCGTTTTATTGCCACATCAATCTTCCTTTGTCCTTTTTTTGTCTCCTAACTTCTCCCATACATACTAATTAATTAATTGAGCATACCTGTTTAAATCATTCAATCTTGATTCTCATAATGGCATGCCTGTGAGGGTTCTAAAAGTCAGAAAATGATTTAGTATTAGAGGTTTTGATTACATTGAATATAAAATCAAATAAAATGAGCAAATGATGAATAGAAGAGGGGAGTGAGGGTTGAAATTAGCCGTATTTCCTGTATGCACAAGAGACACACTTACGTTGGTTTGTATCTTGGCCTATTTTAGGAATGATATATTTGGCTCACAACCAGGCTTAGAAGGTGAACAAGGACCGGTATCCTCCAAACCAACCCCAGCACTATTGACATTTTGAGCCTGATAATTCTTGGAATTAGGGGGCTGTCCTATGCATTCTAGGATGTTTGTAGCAGGGTCCCTGGCTAATACCCACTAGATGCCAGTAGCATTTCCTCCCCACCTACCCCAGACTGTGACAACCAAAAATGTCTCCTGACAATGCCAGATGGACCCTAGGGGGCAAGACTGCACTCAGCTGAGGACCACTGCTCTAAACATAGGAAAGATTTATTTATTTATTTATTTATTTATTTATTTATTTAATTATTTATTTATTAGCTGCTCTTTATTGTTGAATGTATTACAGATGTTCCTCCTTTCCCACCTATTGACCCCCCCTCTCCTGCCCCCCCTCCTGCCTTTCCCCACACTGTTGTCTGTGTCCATTGGTTATGCATATATGCATATCAGTTCTTTGGTTTATTTCTTCCCACCCCCCACCCCCACCTCCCTTCCTTTGAGGTTTGTCAGTCTAACAACCAATTTGTACTTAATCCCTTCACCTTTTTCACCTATTCCCAAGATTTTAGACTGTTGAATAGAAACATACTTGCTCTAGGTCAAACCTCTTATTTATGGCATTTTACGTATGGGATTCACATTTGATGATCATTCTTCTATACAAACACAGCTACTTGCCTTTTCTCCTCTGCTCTCCTTGGAGTTAAGAAATTTGCTTTTCCAACACATTTATTGTTGAGTCAGGAAAGCATTGTGGTGAGAACGGATCTGGGTTCTAGTCTCAGCTCTGTACATTCTGGCAGCATGACCTGTACAATTTGGCCTCATTTTTTACAGGTGTGTCAGAAGGGTAATGCAATTCAGGCCTCAAAGATGGCAGTGAGGACACAGTGAGTGACAGCCTATGAGACTGTAGTTGGCCAGTTGTAGCTGCTCAATAAAAATGAGTTCTGCTGGCCCTGGTCAGTTTGGCTCAGTGGCTGAGCATCGGCCTTCAGACCAGAGAGTCCCGGGTTCTGTTCCCACTAGGGGCACGTCCACCAAAAAAAAAAAAAATGAGTTCTGTTTATTATTGGCTGTGGTGTGGGGGCCACCGTGGGTGTCACTCCTTGGAAATGTGTATCTCACACCTTATATGAAAAGTCCACATCGAAGTGCAATTCAGGGCCACCCCAGATTCCTCAAACCTGAGTCACGTAAAAGACACAGATAGAAGGCATGGATCTTCTTTTTTGTTTTGTTTTGTTTTTTTTTTTGTTTTTTTATCCTCACCCGAGGACATTTTTCCATTTTTTGTTCAGGAAGAGTGGGAGGGAGAGAGAGGAACAGAGAGAGAGAGAGAGAGAGAGAGAGAGAGAGAGAGAGAGAGAGAGAGAGAGAAACATCGATGTGAAAGGAACACATCGAGTGGCTGCCACCCGCACAACCGACCAGGGCCGGGGACAAACTGCAACCGAGGTACGTGCCCTTAGCGGGAACCGAACCCGGGTCTCTCAGGACGCTCTAACCGCTGAGCCAAACCGGCCAGGGCCATGGATCTTCTTTTTGAATGGAAGGTGCTGCATGACCTTTGGAAGAGATGAAGTTTTCTTTCTTCCCTCAGCCCAGGAGAAGTGGGCTTTCTGCACACAGTCTCTTTACTTCTTCCCCAGGCACACCAATCCCTCAGCCCCTCACAGCCGGAGTGGGGAAGTGCTGCACATAGCCGGTCCCAGGTCTGTTCTTAAATCCCCTGCAGGCTGGCACTGCCTCCCAGACCAGCCCTTCCTGCCTTTGATGTGAGCCCTCTGTGTCAGGGGACTGTCTGTCAAAACCTGCACTGATCCCGGGGAGAGTGGAAGCCAGAGGGTGTTGACTGAGGCCTTGGCAGGCGAGAAGGGTGGTATCTGCCTCCTGGAGGCTGCAAAGGCTTAACCTCCAAAGCGCCATGTCTTCTTCCTGGTCCCCAGCTGTGGCATTAGGACATTGACCCACTTGTGCCTCTAGTTTCTCTAGGAAATTTTGGGAATTTGTAATAATAACAATGATGATGATGATACCCGTGATGATGATGATGATAATAAATAGTAGCCATCACCGAACAGATATCTACTATTCGCCAAACACCACCCAAAGTGCTTTTTCTGTGAGCTCATTTTATCATCACAGCAACCCAGCCAGCGGGGGATTATGATCGTCACTTTAAAGGTGAAGACATTGAGAAATGCATATTTCAACATTGTGTAATGGACAAGCGATGAGCTTAGGATGTCAACCCAGATCGTCCTGATTCCAGAGCCTGTGCTCGACCACTGGACTCTAATGTTTCCCTATCCATCCGGACTCTGAAGCCACTGGACCAAAGAGGAGATTGGTTCCCAGAAGGCTTAGGCTAGTAATGTTGGCCCATCAAACAGAGATTTGAGAAAGAGCCCTTTACTATCCGTTAGCTGCTCGTTTATACGTGGCCAGCCCCAGGATGTCGGGCTCCTTGAGTGGTCCTTTGATGTAGAGAAAGAAACCCAAACAGTGCGCCTCTCTATAGGCAGACCTGAGCTACAAGATTGAATCTCCAGGAAAATTAGGTATTGAATGAAATAAAAAGATTTTACAAACCTCTTCCTCTTCAACATCACTCCTTCATTGATTTCACAGCTGTTTGTCCAGCAGTTTCTGTATACCTGGCACTGTGCTTTGCGTTAGGAAGTCACATAAGAAGACACAGCATCACCCTCAGAATGTGTAGGAGGAGAGAGAGATACATTGTAACCAAGTGTTTGCTGTGTTAGGGGGTAAATAGGTAATGTGCCGATATATTGGAGGAAGTTGTCAACTGGTATCTAGGGGGAAAGAAGGCTTCCTCTGGAATGTGACATGCGAGGTGGTCTTGGAAAACAGAGGAGTGGGTGTTCACTGGCGTTGAGGGGCCACAAGGAAGGCGGAAAGGATGCACAAAGGCTTCAGGTAACCTAGTGCATGTGAGGAGCTAGAGCGCACCCAGAAAGTGTACCTTCTCAAAAATCACGTTTCCCCCGTAAAGAGGCAGAGCCATCGAATGCAAAGTGCCACTTTGCATTTTGACTTCTTATAGCTTTTATAAACCTGCTTCCTATTGCCGATGAAAAAAAAACTCTCCAGCAAAGTGATGACGGCAGGGCCCATCACCGTACATCTGCCACAAAAAGACAGTCGTCCAAGCCAACTGTAGCCACATACCTTGCACGTATAAACTAGTAAATAGGGGCCTCTGGCTCCCACATAAAGCTCAACTCAACATGGTGACCTTTCCAAGATGCAGCCAACTGCAAAAGCATCAAGAGAATGAGTGCTTTGCTGATTCCATGGAAAGGTGGTCCAGGGGTCTTTAGGCCACAGCACACTTGTCTCTTTGGCCATCACCCCAAATCTCCTTTGTCTTTCCCCAAATCCCCAATGTCTCTCTCTGACCTATACTTACGTCTATATTTAGGTCTTGTAGGTCTGTCTCTCTGCTCCTTCTAATATCTCTGTCTTTCTAATTTAAACAAATTTAGCCTCCAATGTTCTTCTCTGCCCAGCAGGGCCCGTATAGACTGATTGGGCGTATAGATAAATACAGAATTCTACTTCGAAGACAGGAGAAAGGGGAAGGCTCTGAGTACTTGTGCTTCAGATATTTGTTCCTGTCACTCCTGCATGTCACTAGAGTGGGACACACCTGAGTCTGCTGAAATCTGTCATCTTGGGCAAATAATACTTCTGGGCCTCCATTTTCTTATCCATGAAATGGGGATAATTTTACCTATCCTAGGAAGCGTATTGGGGAACCACAGGTGAAAGAGCTTAAAAGTATAATGGGCTCAGCTCATGTTCGTGTTGTAAGTGTTATTATATGCTAAAATGAGACACATTCGCTTTTCATCGGCTATCAGGGCTCACAGGGAAAACAAGCCTATTTGAAAAAGCAGCAACTGTGATAACTGTTCACTGATCTGACTTGGGATCCAAAGTATAGCAGTTAAGTAGTGTTCATTCTTTTCTATCATTTTTCAGTTTTAAATTTTGTTATATAGGATATTCTTTTTCTTTTTTAAAAAAATTGTTGTATTGATTTTTAGAGAGAGAGGGGAAGGGGAAGGGGGAGAGAGAGAGACATCAAAGAGTGAGAACATCAAGGGGCTGCCTCCTGCACGCCCCCGACTGGGGATTTGGCCCACAACCTGGGCATGTAACCTGATTGGGACTCAAACCGGCGACCTCCTGATGCATGGATCGACGCTCAACCACTGAGCCACACCAGCTAGGCTATATAGGATACACTTAATACTACTTTTCTAAGGTCACACATTTTCCAGAGCTGACTTGAGCAAAGGCTTGAGGATGCTGGACTGTTGGGGTCCTGGCTCTCTCTCTTGCTCTAGGCTGTACTGCTTATATTGAAGCCACTGTTAGCAAGTGAGAACAACCATGGATGCTTTCATTTGTCGGGGCTCATGGGTCAGATCTGCACCCTGTGAGCCTAATTTTTGCAGTTGTTTTGCAAAATATTGTAACGACAATAACAAAAATTCTAGCGTTTTCACTGTTTTGCTTACAGTTCTTTGCTGTGCATGTGTGGAAGTTTGCTATTGTGGTGTATCATAACTGTTTACCACATTGCTCCGTAATCATCATAATTATTACTCTAAGGCCCATGCAATCATCCGTCTTGTTAACACATCATAATTTAGGAGACTGGTTGTTTTCTAGTTTTTCCACTATTATGAATACCCTCTAGGTTACGTATTTGTGAGTATAGCTTCTTTCATTTTTTAGATTATTTCCTTAGGATATACTCCTAGAATGGGATCGCTTAGTCAAAGAATGTGAATTTTTAATAGTTTTTAAATAAATTGGCACTGTTTCTCCGGTTTACAGTGCCACCAGCAATATGTTAGTATTCTACTTTCATTACAGGGTTATCAATAGTGTGCATTATTATTTTATATTTAATATGCTTAAATAGTGCTTTACTTTTGTTTTTGCATTTTTCTCAAAGATGGTGTGTTTTAATCAAACATGTGCTTATAAATTGTGCATTCAGTCCTGTTTTGAAAAGCCAGTTTGGAAACCTAGCTAGATTTGTTTTTGATATTGAGAACCCTTGCTCCCCACTGCCAACACGTTATAGTTCTGTGTGTTAAACAAAGCTAATATGGATATCTTTCTGAGCAAAACGCTAGATTGCACGTCTGTATTAACTAAAAACTGAGGACCTATGTATAGGAACTGATGGGAGAACCCAGCTAAAATAATAAAAAAATTAGAAATTGATTTTTTTTTTTTTAAATCAGGAAAATCAAGAGCTACACCAGCATTTCCAAGGTCAAAATCAGGGTTGCAATTTAAGTAGTTCGGTCTCTGGCCAGATGTTAATGACTTTCTCTGTCTAGTCTCTAACCTGCTCAGTCAACCTGACTTTTCAGTATTTCCTTCTAGGGTTCATCCCAGGAAGGCTTTTTAATGGATGAACCCTCACCCCCTCCCCAAAAAATGCCTTCATACTGTTCCCAATCTGATCTCGTTCCAGAATAAGTAAATGCTTGAAACCCTATCACATACGAAATGCTTTCCCAAACCACAGCCCTGTCAGGGCTGAATGCCAATTCCAGAGATCTGGGTTCGCCCTCACTTCCAGGTGTCAAAAAATACAAATAAACAAGAGCCGCTTTAAGATAGAGCCGGGGCTGCCATGCCAAAGGAGCTACCTTCATGTCTTCCACCCCCAACCTTGAAATCTTAAAATGGAAAATAAACCTTGGCCTGGGCCTAAAGCAAACTGTTCCCCAGAGAACTGTTTGCAAGGAGAACCAGAAAGCAGATATGAGACCACTCCCTGACGACTTCAGGACTGAAAGTTAAAAAGCATCGCTCTGTGAGCTTATCTGCGCCAACAGAAATTCATTCCTCCTACCGATGTAATGGTTCCCCTTCCCTTTCTCATAAATACCCACGGCCTTTGTCTACGAACTGGAACACTGTGGGCTTCTGCCTGAATCACTGCTTACCTGAATGGCTGTTCTCTCTTTTTTTTTGAACCTTAAATAAACGCCAGTTGGCTCTCACTTTGAAAGACCTCTCACTTTTAGGTTGACACAGGCAGCCTTGCCCATCCGCGGGGCGGATGCCTTCCTGCTCCACCAAATGGTGGAAGGACATTCATTGCAAGAATCCAAGCCACATGGTTTGTTCTGGAGTTGAGTGACCAGTGTCTTTGCAAGAACTTTCTCTTTGATTTAAGGACGTTAGGGATTGTTGGGATAGTATAACCGCTTCGATCCAGAACCTGGGAGCATAAAGTAATAACTTATTGTGTCTTCCCCTGTTCTTTCTTGCAGCCTCGACGGAGGGCTCTCCATAAACGTGGTGAGCCTTCCAAGCTGCTGTCCTGCCAGTCGATATGACGTGACTGCTCCTCACAGAAAGGCTGCCTGATGGTCCTGCCAGAACATCGACAGATTAACCAGACTAACTGGGGGGAAGAAAAGAAAAACCAGCCATTCAGTCAAGATGACGGGATTTGCGAAATCTTTGCTTGCTGTGGATTTTTCAATGAGGTGCACAACATGAGTGCCGACTCGTCGCGGGCCATCGTTGGCAGACCGTTAGCTGGAAAGCGCTTCCAGTTTTCATCACTGTGCATAACTCCAGCGCCCTTTGGGGAGCTGTCTGTGCCCTTCACTAGAAGTCCTGTTTCCGCATGGCCACTACCGGATCCTTCTGTAATGTGTGCAGATGGCATGACGTGTTAGAACAAAATTACAGCAGTTCTGCAATGTCGGTGGAAGTGTGTCCCATGTTACGCCCTGGTAGGAATGTCGACGTGTCTCGATTATGTTAGTTACGACGTCTCAAGGTATTCTCTCCAACTCTTAAGCACTTTATAGGAGAACATGACACCGAAACGAATCAGCACACTCAGCCCCTGTGAGACAACAAGTATTTTCTTTCTTCTTTATAAATCTTGTCCTCTTTCTGGCTCAGACTGTCCAGACTCCATTCCTAGCACATCCCCAGTCGTTTAGGGTGGATTGCTGTAAACATGGCCACGATACTGTTAGACTTAACCTCTTGACACTTTACTGAACAACTGGATCCCAAAGGGCAGTGGACGTGGGCTGATTGTGATGTCTTAGCTCCGGGCTCCTTGCACTGGGCACAGCCTGTCCACCTGCGCACACCCACGCAGACGCAGGCTCCTTCCCGGCCGGTGTGCGTCCACCCAGCCCACAGAAGAGTTCATTCGAAAAAGAAAAGGGAACTGGCTTTCTTTTCATCAAAGACCATGGTGGGTCTATGTTCAGGCAGCAGAATGCAGCTTTCTTGTATGATCTGACTTTAAAACTGTGGAAGACTTTCTAGGTCAAGTTCAAATCACAGCCCTCTTGGGGGAAAACCAGCATGTGACTCCTGTGTGCCTAGAGAAGGAAAAGGGTCCAATCTTGCATGAGCTTCCTTCCTGAGTAGAGAACCTGTTCATCCCTGTGAATCCTTTCTGGGATTATACCCACAATTGATTTTTTTTTTCTGTCTTACAACAAAGCACAGTCCTGGGGGAAAGGTCAATCCAGTTATTGCTTATCTTTAAGCATAGTGTCCATATTGACTGACCCTGCATAATGCTTTAGCATTCTTTTTCCTGAAAATACAAATTTGGCTAAATCCAAACTTGAGCAAAATATCTTCTGTGCGCCCATGGTCTCAGCCCGGGACTGACGGGCATTGAAGTCCTTTCCATAAACATCTAGAACAACTCTGGGTCCCTGCCTACACACGCAAGCTGTGTATTTTAGGGGGTCTCCAGACACCCTCCCACATCTTGCCTCCCCTCGGGGTCTCATGAAATCACAGCCCACTGGAAAAAAAGGGGCTTACACTGAGATTTGAAACCCTGACAGGGAAGGGCAGAGAGATTCAGGTGGGATTTAGGTGAGTCACCCGGCAGATGACTCACCACGGCCTGTCAGGCTGTCGTAGCAAAGCAGGGGACTTCCAAGAGGGAACTCAGAGGAGTTTCAGATACCACCAAGATGCGCCCTTCCACAGGTTAGCCATGCTTCACAAACTCAGAATCAGGAACCCTAACCCTGGCTGCCAGCGCCCCGACACAACAGGCCAGTCTCCACTGCCCTCAGTCTCCGTTTCCGTTCCAAGAGCAGGGCTTCCTCCTCCTCTCATTCCTTCCTTTATTCAGCAAGCGTTTGCTGAGCACCTACTATGTGCCACCTATGTGCTGGGGCAGCAACAGTGCAGTGACTCTCCCTGCCCTTATGAAATACTGTGTCCCCCCGAGCACTGTCCGCCCACCTCGCCTTTTCCATAATGAAAACAGCACTTGGACAGCATTCACCCCGTCGAGGTAACCTGGGAAAATGCACGTGGTAGCAGGCAGGTCTCTTGCTGAAGAAGAGGGCAGAGGAGGAAGAGGTGATGAACAGCATCAGGCCACACATGTGCCACCCTTTATGCACAGTCAGCCACCCCAGGGCCCAGATGTAGCTGGTAAAACTTCCCCAAGCAGCTTCCAGCTGCTTCCCTTGATGTCTACCTTGGTCCCCTATATTCCTATCCTTTTAAAGACACAACTCTTCTTCATTGTGCGGGATTCTCTGAAACTCCCACTCCATGACTGGTCGTGGGGACACAAAGTTGGGCCTGATGCATCCAAAAAAAAAAAAAAAAAAAACTATTGCCAGGTGCTAAGATACTGTAGTTTGGAATCTATTGGTGTAGCCAGGGACAGTCTGAGACCACCACTGACACCCATGGGAAGCTAGACATGCTTGATGGTGCAGATGTTCATTAAATGATGGTGGTTCATCTTCATCCTTAGTTACTTTGGCGTTTGCAAAGTATGTTCTGAACAATTAAATAAGTTGAGTTTCCTAGCTTTCTCTGAGTCAGACGAGTGCTGGAAAATTATAAAAAGATGGTGGTGAAGACGGAGATGGGGGAGGAGTAAGAAGACAGCGCAAGAGCCCGGTTGAAGATGGCTTCTCTAAAAATGCCTTAATTCCTGGCAAGTACCACATATTTGAAAATGAACTACAACTGTTTACCAAACTGTCCACCTCTGTTTGAAATCATTTTGGGGGATAGTTTAGAAAACATGAGAGCATAAAATCTGAGCAGCCACGAGCTGAACCCCCAAAGTGGAGCAAGGATGCTGTTTGCAGGCCCGGGATTCTTGGCTACTCGAGCCACAATTTCCCACGATTGCTTTCCGCCGGGCTGGACCTTCCTCCCGAGCCATGCGTGGGAAATCTGACCTCCCAGAAGTTCAGAAACGGCTGGGGTGAGTTTTATTTGGTAGGAAGCAGGAGACGGGGAGGTGTGGGATGGACACGTTGATGTAGAAGGACTGGCATCTGTTGACTCCTGACTTTTCCCTGAACCTGTGCTACACCTTTCTTGAAAAGGCTGACACCCACCCGTGGACAGGACAGGCCCTCTTAGGAATGAACAGAAATGAATAATTCCCAGACTCCCTGGGGTGCCAAAGGGATTAGCATTTCCCAACTCCAGAACTGAATTTAAATACGAAGAACACCTAGGTTCTGCTAAGGTGCAAAGCAAATCACTTCAGTAGTTTACGACAAACCTAAGAGGATAGAGACCCCGTGAGCATTCTTTGTGGGTAACGATGCATCTTCAAATCCCTGCTCAGGCTCTGTGAGGTGTGTTACCACACAGCTGATGCTACCTCCAAAAGATGGGTAAACAGTGCAGGGGCCTCGCAGAATCACTTCCCAGTTGTCCAGACAGAGGCCCAGGGTCCTTAGTTCTGAGGGGATTCTGCCATTTTAAATATGAAAGGGGAAAAGGAATTATCGACCTTATGTGAGAACATAAACTCAGCAGAAAGTCAACCCCTCGCTACTTGCCAAAGCTTTCTTTGTCTGCAAACGTCATGGAATTGACTTTGGATAGGAACACAAAAAGTCTTAGGGAAGAAAAGTTTCAAGACCCCCTAGCACTTGATTTTCACCAAAACCTCCTCTTTCCGGAGCATTAGCAGCCCCGTTCTTTGTGATGTTTTCCTCCACATTCTTTAGGGCAATTTTGTTACTTGACAACTAGACTTAAAGCTGCCTAGTCTCCTTTTGAACATCTAATCTTTGAAAATGACATGCACTTATTTATGCCTTAAAGGCTGTTTTTATTCATCTTTCCCACAGCCCCCTCAACCCCACTTTTTTTGCTTTGTTTTCTGATTTTTTTTCAGATTTCTTCTTTTAACATAGTTCTGTGGGTAGATTTCAAGGATTCTATAAAGAACTCAAACAGCAAAACATAGTCATCACCTTCTTGCCCTCAGTACTGACTAGTAAATTCCTTCTTAAGCCTGAGGTTGGTGAGAGCTCGCTGCCCGAACACCAGTGGGACATAGATGCTCATGTCCAGGGAATGGCTGGTCATTGCGACTCATCAAAACGAGGCCCAGGAGACCACAGAAGAGGACAGACCAGAAGCTGCATCTGCTCAGGGCACAGCTGGGGTGGGGAGGGGGCCTCTGTTTCAAAGACAAGCACTGCCCCTTGGTCTTCTTAGATCTGCATCTAACCCTGTAGCCAGAAAACTAGCTTAGAAATTCTGCTTTATCAATGTGCATGATTTCTGACACCACCGCACAACTTCGAGATCAAAGAGGGCCACACTTCCATGATTTTGCTCTGGTGACTTACACTAGTGGGGAGACAGGAGCATTCTTTAGAAAGCTGACCACCTATGGGAGGCTTAAGGAGAAGCTGGCCAAGTGCACAGGGAGGTTCTGCCGCAAAAAGAGAAAAATAGATACTTCCCTGCATGTTCTCATTTGGGAAGGTAGCTAGAGAGAGGGTCTCCACACTGGTTTTCTTTGGGCCATCATCTTGGCCCTGCAGGGAAAATGTTAGGCTGGGGATAAGCACTGTTTCTAAGACCTATGATTTTTAGGGTGAACGTCACCTGTGCCATTGGGTATTGGTCCAGTTTTAGGCTCCTGCCCAACAGCACAAAGACTGGGAAGTGATTTGCTTTGTACATCTGGAGCTTCATCCCCCACGCAGGGCTATTTTAAAGTCGTGAAACGCTCTGAACATTCTCACTTCAGAGCCTCCTTTCCTGGATCCCATCAAGCCCTGGAAAGCACCAGTAACATGCACCTAATAATAACGTTTCAAAGGAACTGTTACCGGAGGAGAGCATGCCTTGTTTCCCCCGGTTGCTTGTGGGGGTACTGCTGGAATAAGCATTTTGGAGCACCCCCCTCCCTGGGAGGATGAAATATAATAGGAAGCTTTATTTCCATGGAATTACACCTCTGCGTTTCCAAAGTCCCATTTCCCTTAGTCCGGTCATAGAAGAAGTGCAGCCGGGGTTTCAGGAGAGCTAAAATCAGAGCCAGTGTCCAGAGTTTCCCTTCCATGTTGGAGCGGGTCAGTTCAGCATCAGGCTAGCTGCAGTCCATTAGCCCATTGCATGTGGGGTCTGCATGGCTGTGGGCCACACAGGCGAATGCAAGAGAACCAAGGGAATGTGCCCCAAGCAACAGGAGAACCAAGAGAGCAAACTTCTTTTTTAGGGGAATATGTACTCCCAAATGTTTTCATGCTTGCAGTGGCCACACCCATTCTGGCCAACCATCTCTGTCTCCGGTGTGATCGACAAGCAAGCACCTCCCCTGTGTCACCCCACTCTACTGGATGTGCACCTGTCTTCCCTGTGTGGCTCCTTGGGGAGTGTGAAGTGCCAGCTTCTTGCTGAAGCTGCGCGCACGATATGCCTAAATGCCTGGCCTTTCCTCTGCTCCTTGTCTATCATTAATAACCCGTTAATTACAACAGTATCATAACCATATGACTTACACTGAATTGCAGTTGACCGGTGGACATAACATTAAGTGTTGCGGCTATTTAGATACTATTTCTGATGACACGACATTCTTTTCATTTTTGCAGCCAGTGGTTTGGGCGCTTCACTTGTTTAATTGCTTGTTTTATTGCTCTTGTGTTCCAAACCTCAGGCATTTACAGAAGCCTTAGGAAGGCTCTTTAACCCAGGCCTTTTTGCCTAAAGTGCAGAGCGATAGAAACAGCCTGCCGTTTCTACGGCATTGACTCAGAGATGGTTGGATTAATCCAAAGTTGGAGATTTATACCTAACACATTAAGACGTTGAAGATTCTGCCTGTCGCCTTCTGCTTGTTTATAGCCTTTTAAGTTCCAGTCGTTTTTGCTGAAGCTCTGCCACACTGGCACACACACAGCTGCCAAATGTGGAACTCTAAGCTGGGGTGATGTTCACGAGCACACAGGTCTGCCTTGCGTCCTGTATTTAATTACCACCACCACCCAAATTCCATAAAAATGTGTTCAAATGCTTTACTCTTTTAAAAAAAACTGTACAATGAGAGATTCTTATGAGATCATTACTTCTCTCAGGGTGGAGGAACTGATTTTGTGATATAACCTTGAAGACAAACTTGCTTGCCATTAGATGCCTCGGGCGTCTGGCTGTTGCTCCCTTCCCGTGCCGCACACCGCTGGTGATCCTGCATCTCCCCAGAGGTCAGCCTGGACTGCCTCTCAAATAGCACACACGCCGTGAAGATCATTTCTGAAACCCTAAGTAGACTCTCTATTCAAGCATCATTCCAAAAATATGATTTGGATGGAGCACAGTCATGGTCCTTGATTATATTATGATCCCTAAGTCAATTCTCATTCTTTGTATATATTTCTAGTATTTTTTTTTTTTAATCAACTGCATTTCTGTTTGCATTTGGAGCTCACTCTGCGGCTCTTGGGACAAGTCCCCTGCCTAGTTCCCACACATTCAAGAGGAGACCAGGAATGTTTCCCCTCTCACCAAGCTGCAGAGGTTTTTGAGGTGCACAACCAGGTTCCCATCCAAAGGCCCCTGTTTATAGATGTCAACTTAAAGAGAATAAGGGAGAGGGGTTTTCATGTTCGAACAGGGGCACATTTGTCTTTTTGCATTGTAATCCATGTCTTACCTCCAATCACCAGAAAGGAAAGATGTACCCTCTCCAGTGAGTGTTGGCCCCAGCTGGAGGTAGTTGGGGTTCCATTTGTTTAACCTCATACTTATGCAAGTTGAAGTCTCTTTGGGGCTCTGAATGATCTCTCCACCAATAGAAAAACACTGTCCTTATAAGGCCATATTTGAGGAGACCGTGGATGAGCCAGTGAAAGCAAGCTGAATAATGCCATGTTCTTGACTTTGCCCTGTAGGTCTCGGTCACAGTTGGCACAGAAGCAACTTGTCTGCTGAAAAGCCAAGCCAGCACAAATGTTTTGAAACTAATTCCACCAAAACTCTCGTGTCACTAAATCATGCTACTGTAGTGCCAGTTAATCCAACTATTTAATATCATCAGGCTGTATATGAAACAGCTGCACACAGAATTTTAGAAAAGATCAATATCGTTAACCAAATTGCATATGAGCCGTCAAAAGTACCTGAGAAAAGAAAACATTGATCTGGTGGGGTTTGTATGCTTGAGTTATTCTTGGGATGTGGTGGGCACGGGCACTGCTCTGGTAAAGGGGAAGAATGCTTGAATTCAGTGAAAATCCCCCATCTCCCTGCATCCCTGCTCTTCTGTCCCACCTCAGCACACAGGTTTGTCTGGAGGCTAAGATGAGCTAAGGGGAGAGGTGTCCTATACCACCAATGTCTCTGGCGTTTTCATGGTGACTGGGCTACAGTCTTTAATCAATGAACCGTTCCCCTTGCTTTCTGCCTTCTCCTCATAGCTCTCATCACTAAGGCTCCATGTGGGGATTTTCAAAACTAAAACAAAGAATAAGAAAGTACCAATCGGAGTTTTTCCCACACGTTCTGGTATTTGGGGCTGATCGGCAGAGCCCAGGGCCAGGGCGTTCACCGATGGCGACCTCTCCACCTCCCGAGGGGTTGGAGCACAGTGACGTAGCCAAGGCAGAGAGCCCGGGCTTGGCCAGGCACAGGCAAAGATTGCCAACCCCAGGGTTGGGCAAGACCAGGACAAGAGTGAAAGTGACCCATCGAGGGTCCCAGGAAGAAGAGATTCCTATGGACCTTCTTGAGCTGTAGTGTATTAGCGTTTGTTCTAGGAAAGAACGAAGAAATCATTCAATGTGAAATGAATACAAGACCAGTGCTCTCCATTGTGTATGGGGGGGGGGGGGGGGATCTGATCACAAAAACAAACAAAACTGGTTCCGTTTTCTCACAAACACTAACAAACATGGCTCTACACACCCATTTCATGACACAAAAGCCTACGTAAATGTTAGACATTTTTCCAGCTTCCTTAAGTGAGTAGTTAAACCAGCAGTCTGAACTCTTCGTCCCTTAAGAGTGGTTAATTAAATAAGTGTTTTCTTTATTCGTTGCCCACATGTGGTTTTTTTCTCTGGGCACCCTGGAAAAACCCCCAAGGCTGGACATAGGCGAACACAAACAATTATGTGGCGAAATAAGAGTGCCTTTTCCGTTGGATGTTTCACTGTAGTGCCCTGGCTTTCCAGGGCTCACAGTGTTTAGAAAATTCTTCTCTAAACATAAGAATTATTGTGCACCACAACTTTGAGCCACCAATTTCCATATCTTAAGCAGCTATCAACTTGCCAATTCCCTTTGGGTCTCCTTTATATTTTCTTATAATGTTTCCTTCTATTGGGGGTTGTACTCAAAAAGAATTGGGGGGTGGGGGCGTGATTCTTTTTAAATTGGTAGAAGTGAAACTGTACAGATGTTTGCCCCTCTGTATCTGTGAGCATGCTCTCTATCGGGCCTGAAAATCTGCTTTATCATTTTGTACACTTGACTCTTTTGTATTCCGCATTACTTGATTCCTTATGTGCATGGTGATGTATTAAAATGCGGGATTTCTATTACTGTGTAAAAGTGTTTTGATTCCGAGTTTCAACATACATCCTTGGGGAAAAAAAATTGCATTAAACTTTTTATTTCTATTTTCTTCAGCTCATCAGCTTTGCAGAAGAAAAAGAAAAGTTAACAGCATTTCACTTTCCCTGTGTTAGCTAATGATGCAATTCGTGGTGGAAAATTGTCCTCAATTATGCTGAGTTTCCTAGAGAAATAATGTATGTGAAATGAATTGGGGGCTTCCCTCCAGCTCCCAGTGCACAGAGCTCCCCCACCACCAAATCTCCCCAGTGCGACGGCTATTACTGTTGAATGGTTTAGAGTTGAGCACAACTGGGCAAAACACACAATTTTCACCCCCAGATAGGGTAACACCCTTGGAAGAGATGGAACGACAGTTCTTGGGCCACCAATTTGCTCTCACCCTCCAGCGTCGTAAGTGCATGTAACAGCATGATGGATAGCATTTCCCAGCGCCTCCGTCTCCCTCTCTCAGGGAGTGACCAAGTATGAGCTATCTGTGTTTTATCAAAAGAGATACTGACCTTCAAATAACACCTTCCCCGGGAGATCTGGGATTAGACACCAGTTCTCCCAAACGGATTTGGCTCAGTGGTTTTCCAGTTTGGCAGACATCTGGAGACACTCTGCTCTCAACCACGGGTTTAAAGGATGCTGAATTCTTTTCTCAAATTACCAAAAAAAAAATTACTGATTAATATGATCCACCAGATATAAACAAGAGATCATTCTACCTGCTCCCCACTACCTCGTGCCCCCCTTTCTTCAGGAGACATGTGAGGAGTGCTTGCAGCCCCTAGACTTTCCTGAAAACGAGGAATTGCTTCAACTTGTCCTAGAGACACACTTCTTTCCCAGAAAGGAAGAGGCACTTGTAAATTGCATGAAAGAGAAGGAAAACACCCATGCTTTTTATTACGATCATTATTACATGTTTACTGTAAATCTAGTTTGGGGAGGAGTTCTTTTCCCAGAAGAGGTTTCTGAAAGCAAAGCCTATGATAACCTTTTAGGTGAGCTTACTGATTTAATGTTTAAGCCTTCTAAATCTGCCTGCACACCTTGTAACTCTAAAAGCACAATTGACTCCCAGTCTGTTGATGGAGACTGCGAACACAGAGAAATGGAGAAAGGTGCCCTCCTTAGAAGATGTAAACCAGAGCCCAACCCCCAACATTCTCTTTGTCTGGACCTTTCTTAGATCGTTTCTGACCGTTGCCTTCTTCTTGTCTCTTTCTCTTACCATTTTCTTTCTTTTCCTCTGTCAGTTCTCTGTTTTTCACTATGGCTCCCTTTCCATGTGCTTGTCCTGTTACTTGTTTCTGCTTTACCTTCCTCTCCCTCGGTCCCTTCGCCTTCTCTCTCCCTTTTTCTTTATTTTATTTTTTATTTATTTATTTATTTTTATCCTCATCCGAGGACACTTTTCCACCCCTTGTTCAGGTAGAGTGGGAGGGAGAGAGAGGAACAGAGAGAGAGAGAGAGAAACATCGACGTGAAAGGGACACATCGAGTGGCTGCCACCCGCACAACCGACCAGGGCCGGGGACAAACTGCAACCGAGGTGCATGCCCTTAGCGGGAACCGAACCCGGGTCTCCCAGGTCCGCAGGCCGACACTCTAACCACTGAGCCAAACCGGCCAGGGCCTCTCTCCCTTTTTCCATCCCATTTCAATCTCTCTCCTCCAACCCGTCTTACCTTTTCTATCTTCTTCCTCTCTGTAGGGTAGGACACTTATCCTATTTGCATTTGATCCCCATTCCTTGGCACACAATGATAGCTCAATAAATGTTAGGTGAACTGGATTAAAGGTGGTGCCGCGTGCTGCCACCTTCTGTTCCCCTTCCACTGAGCTCGGCACTGACACTGCCTGAAGCACATTAACTCAGAGTAGTAAGACTGAGGCCAGATGGGGAAGCATTGGGTAGGAGGTTACCTAAGCAGCGTTGGGTAGCCCACGCCAGAAGGAGGCAGAAGCCCCAGAAACCACTCTGCCAGGACAAAGACAAGTTTTCCTGGCGTCTTCGGTATTTGGGGAACTCGTACTCGCCTGAGTAAACACGGTGACCATATTTGGGGGGAGGACAGTGATGTGCATGAGAAGCTCAGTTGAGGCCACCAAATCGCTTGTTGACCTGCGATCATTCAGAATCTTACAAAATCCCTCCTCGAAACATAGTCAAGTCCACTGCAGTGCTGGGTATTTTGTGCAGAGAACGCTGTCTCCAGGTGAGGGGGTTTTTTCGGGTGACCATAAATTGTGGGGGTGGTCAGTGTTTTCTCTTTCACGTGAATCGATTGTTATGACATAGACATACGTACATTGTAAAATAGCTTTCCGTTACTTTTCACAATTTGGTACATACATTGAAAAACCAACCAAAAGAATCTTTAACAAAGGCGACCATGTCCTTCTGTTTTGGGGTACAGCGTGTACAGCTGGGGAGGTGTGAGGGGGAAGTGGGGTAGGGAAAACTGCAGGCGGTCGTTTCCCAAGTGAGGGTGTCCCCATCGTCGCGGGGAAACAGGCTGAGGTCCTGTTGTGTCCCGCACAGCTCTGTCCTATTGATAGTGTAACCCAAGTACGATGAAGTCTCCCATCGCCCAGTCTCTAGAGGGGATGTCCAAGAGGGAAATAAAAATATATGAAAACATTTTCAGATTTTGCTTTGTCCTTCAGCGAACTTCCAGAGCAGAATGTCTGGGTGTGGGTATGTGTCACACAGAAACGAAGACTTGAGTCCTTCTTCCCTTCTATGTCACCCTCGTCATCCATCCAAAGGTGGTTGCTTCCATTCTTTCCCCCAAATCTTTCTCCCTCTTTCACTCTCAACTCTCTGCCTAGACCTGTCCCCCCACCAGACTTCCCTGGCTCACGTCACCCTCTGTACTCACCCTTCTCTTTTGAATCTGAGCCCTCGTACCTGTACATTCTCCCTTTGCTTCTCCCACTCTGCTTTCCGACTCCTATTGCCCTGATTCTGCCTCACAGAAGCTGGTAAATACCAGCTGACCTTTGGTGAGCAAGGAAGGAGAAAAGATGGTATAATGCAATATTTTTAATAATCCTATTTATCAATTATTAATAGGTCTTGCCCCAGAACCATAGTCTAGATGATCAAGAAATGAAGAGTAATGGAAGGTTAATGTGGTTTCCACTGAAGGCTCCAATGCCGTGTCCAGAAAGTAAGTCTTCCGGGAACTGCCGGGTTTTTTTGTTCACTCATTGAGCAAACACAGATGGGACTTGTGTTGTTTGTGCTGTGTGCCAGGTCGTGTGCGTGGTACTGGGCTGGTGACTCAGAGATGAAGGACATTTCTTCGTGCCTTTAAAGATCTTACATCGTAAGGCAGAGAAACCCGTATTAACAATGCAAATGTTTCTGGAAGGCTGATAACTTAAACCCCAGTCATTCACAGATGCTGGGACCATGCAAGAATGTCCCATGTCAAGTAAGCCCTGAAACCATGACACAGGTCCTTGACCCCACTCCTAGAGACACACGATGCACTTCAGCATATTAAAGGCTCTGAGAAGTTGTGCAGGAAATAATCATATCCATCTAGTCAGTGTCGCATTTTCAAAACTCATGGAAGCAGCCACTGTTTCCCCCCAGAGGATACCACTATCCTTCCCAGAACAAGCAGTTGGATATGCTTGACGGCAATGTTTTCTCAACCAGGTGAGTATGAAACCCCTTGGGAATTAAATGGTGCAGAAAAATGAGCTCCTGAGAGGGTGATGGAGGCCCATGGGCCAGAAAGGGGGCTAAAACCAAGCTTGCTCATTTCTATTAATAAAAATAATTATGGAGCAGCTACCGCAGGTCATCCCTAGCTCTGCCACCAGCCATGGAAGGATGAGGGGACAGTAGTGCTGTGACTTTGGCCATGGCTCACATACCTCTGGATTTTAATGTTCCTTGTTGGAATACTGAGGAACGGATGGACTTCAATATCCGCTTGCAGAACAAAATGGTAAGCCCAGTTACAACTTCATACCACCTTATCTGCAATTTTGCTTTCAAAGAGAAGTAAGCATGTGTTTAAAAATCAAGACGTTCCAATGCACAGTCGCTTCTTTTCCTTCTTAAGACTGAAGAAGTCTTTTTATTTTACGTGTTTTGTTTTTTTTTCCTCACAAGCATTCTGGCAGATTCTCAAAGGAAATGAGAACCTGGACCACGGTTTAAGCAATCAGACAAGCACAGAGGCCCACAGTTGGTAACTTCACTGACACAAAAAGATATAGATTTCTATTGGTTAATCCAGAACTCTTTAAAAATTATTCTTGGATGCGTTGGAACTAGGGAAAAAAGAAGTCATTCAAAGAATTTGAAAGAAAAGAATAAGGGGTATTAAACTTGACACAGGTTGTCTTCCTTGAATGACATTCTATTCAAACGTTAAATTAGGGGAATTAGAGAAAGACTGAATTTAGAACTCTATTTTAAAAAAGGATTCAGAAAGATTCCCACTAACTCTCAGGGATGATATTTCTGAAAGTGTGTTGGTGTGTGTGTGTACACACATGTGTGTGTTTGTATGTATGTGTACATGCACAGGGGAGGGGTGGACGGGGAGGAGGAAGAGACTGGAAAAGTTTCACAGGCACACCTGACTGTCCTGCAGTCATGTTGACGTCCTCTTGGATCTTGGACCAGACAGGTGAAGTCCTGCCTTTGTTTTCCCTTTGGTTGTTGTTGTTGTTGTTGTTTTTCTTTATTGATTTTAGAGCAAGAAGAAGGGAGAGGGAGAGAGATAGAAACATTGATGAGAGAGAACATTGACTGGCCACCTCCTGCATGCCCCCCACTGGGGATCGAGCTCACAACCTGGGCATGTGCCCTGACTGGGAATCGAACCAGTGACCTCTTGGTGCATGGGTCGACGCTCAACCACTGAGCCACACCAGCTGGGCTATCTTCCCTTCGTATTTGTCTCTATCACATTCCAAAGTTATTCAGTGATGCATAAAAATAGAATCATATTTTTAAGTTCTTTTATATTTTTTATTTCATTTTGAAAAAGAAACATTGTTATGAGAATCTGTCCTGATTTAATCGACTCGAGCAAAACAAGAGCTACGTTCCCTGAGTGCTTACTATTAGATGTGTTATTCCCATTTCACAGATGAAGAAACTGAGGTTTACAGGGCTTACATTCTTCGGCCAGATCACATAGTTAACTTGCCTGTTTCTGACTGGGAAACACAGAATCTAAACCTTCTGCTTATACACACATTTATTGAGCACCTACTATGCACAAGGCACTGAGCTAGAGAATCCTTGCATCAGTGGTCCCGGACTTCTTCAAGATCACAAGTACTGGCCCATCACACAGTGCTGACTACTTGTGAGCCCTTTTACTCCTGTTCCATTTCAGAGCCGACATTTCATCCTCAGAGGCCCCTTCACAGCTCCAGCTGTGTAGAAGAAATGTATTTAATCAAAACAATTAAAAATAATAATAATAAATTATATATTGTACCACATTAAAATTAATAAGTTCACTTCACAAAAGAGACCATTAAGAGAGTGAAATGTCAGCTGCAGAGTGGAGAAAGATATTTGCAATTACATTCATTGCACAAAAGACTTGTGTCTGGAAGATGTAAGCAACTCCCACAAATCACTAAGACAGAGACAAATAATCCAAGAGGAAGATTGGTTAAAAAAAAACCAACATAAGGCCCTGGCCGGTTTGGCTCAGCGGTTGGAGCGTCGGCCTGCGGTACAGAGAGACCCGGGTTCGGTTCCCGCTAAGGGCACGTGCCTCGGTTGCAGTTTGTCCCCGGCCCTGGTTGGTCGTGCCGGTGGCAGCCAGTCGATGTGGCTTTCACGTTGATGTTTCCCTCTCTCTCTCTCTTCCTCTCTCTCCCTCCTGCTCTATCTGAACAAAAAATGGAAAAAATGTCCTCGGGTGAGGATAAAAAAAAAAAAAAAAAACCAACGTGAGTCTTGAAACTCTCCTGAAAGCGATGGACGCCTTCATCAAAAATTTACCCAGCGTACGTACATTTCAGTGGGTTCTAGGACCTTCTGAACCCCTTCCCATTGTAAGAACCCCCGCCTTCAATAACAACAAAGGGTCTGATTGGTGAAGAAAAGATGATAGCAGAAGAAAGAGCCAGCAGTGACTTACCCCTCAATACACAGCAAGTTCCTCTCACGGAAAGAGGAAGGTTGGTCATGATTCATAACTCAAGTGTTACTGGGTGCCTCCCCCAGGGCAGGCCTTGGGAAAACAACAAGAAATTGTGCAGATGGGGTCACTTCTCGTGGAGAATGTTGTTCAGATGGGGAGACAGGTAGTTCAGCAGGTATTAGATTTGCTGCCCTCATTCTGCATTTTCAAGCTTCTCGATGCTTCCAAGGGTGTCCAAAAGACCAGTTCACTCATTTCTGGATGAACATAAATATATTGCTATTGTCCAGTTTCTGTCCCAATGTGTGAAGTTGAAGACAGGATGAGCATTTCTATTAACAAAAACATTTTTGTATTGCCTCTGGTAAAAGAAAGAAAGGAAGGGAGGGAGGGAGGGAGGGAGGAGGGAGGGAGGGAGGGAGGGAGGGAGGGAGGGAGGGAGGAAGGAAGGAAGGAAGGAAGGAAGGAAGGAAGGAAGGAAGGAAGGAAGAAGAAAGGAAAGAAGGAAGCCAATAGACCTGCTCTTTCAAATGCTGATTCCAACATTTAGCCTCCAAAATCAGTCTTCATGTATTCACTTCAAATTAGGACTTCTGATTTTCTGTGGATAACAAGAATATCCACTGTGTTTTTAGTGCCATTCCTGTTAAAATTTTAAACACTTTTTTGTTCAGTGTGTTGTTCATTTCAGCTGAAGTTTGGGGAAAGATTTCTATTAGTAGGAAACCAAGCACATATCCTGTGTCTTTCATACGGTATCATTTCAAGCATGTCAATTTTTTTTTCAATATTTATATGAACGCTTTTACTTATTCATAACCCATTTATTTCCACAAAGTAGTTGAGGCAATTCACAAGAACATATACCATAAAATGGAAAGCTGTAAATATGCTAAAGTCAGTGTCAGAGAAATTGTGGAGCAATTAGAAGATCAAGACAAGGATGCCGGTTGTAGCCTATATACTTTGACTGTCATTATTAAAGAGGAGCCATAAATTCCTCGTCAACCTCGGAAGCAGTCACAGTGATCTGGCACAGGATTACAACATCCATAAAAATAAACACGGATGTCTAGTGGAGAAGAATACTAAGATCATATGGATTTTTTTTTACATAAAACAAAAGTTGTGCTCCCTGTGCTTAGGGCTATGCCTCCATCCCCTGGGAGAATGAATGAGTTCAGTCTTCCCTGATGATGAGGGTGAGAACGTTACAGACATATCACCTTTGGGGGAAGTCAAGTTTTCCTTCCCACTTAAGTCTGAGAAAATTTCTTAAAGCTTCTTTCTAGGTGGGCCCCTGAGTGAGCAGTGGACAATGTCCCCATGACAGGTGCAATAAAAGTCTGCAAGGAGATACTTTGTATGATGTCCCTTAAAGGCAGCAAAGGGCACAGCAACTGTGAGCGACCAGGTAGAAAAAATTCTGTGGGGCCCGAAGGCATGTGGTCACAGTTTATGAGCTCATCAAATCTTAAGGTTACCTGAAGGATTGAGAATGGGGAATAGCAAGATGATGTGCTCAGGGCTGGAGACCCTTAGCAGCCAACCTCCTGCTAGCAATCATGACTGGAGCATTTGCAGTGTGGCTGGCACTTTAATACAGTGTTTTATTTAACCCTTATAATAACTCTCAAGGTGGTGGCATTGATCAGGACTCTTTCAGTTGCAAGTGACAAAAGCCCAACTCAAACTATGAGAGAGAGAGAGAGAGAGAGAGAGAGAGAGAGAGAGAGAGAGAGAGAGAGAGATTGGAAGATGTATAGAGGAGTCTGGGGCTCAATACAACTTGTGGCTCCCTCTATCCACCTCCACTTGGTGTCTACTTTCTTCTGTGGGTAGATAAGGTGATAAGCTCCAGGCTTACATGGGAAGAGACCCTTTCTTACATCATCAAACCAGACCCCAGTGCAGACTCTGATTAGCCATTGTCGGGTCACTTGCCCACCCCATGGCCCAGTCATTGTGTCCAGAGGATGTGGCCCTCTTGCTGGCTGGCCTGTGGGTGGGAAAATGAGCCCCTAGATTTGACAGGCCTGCAGACTCTCATGGAGCTGGAGGAGAAGGAGCATTGCCCAGGGGGAATGAATGCAGATAGAAACACCAGACTGTCCTGCCGTACCCACTTTACAGGTGAGAAAATAGGGCACAAAAATAGGAATTGATGTGATTGAAAGCCTTGCATTAGTCTTCACTTGCTAGGTTCTTCTGCAGTAACCAGAAATAAAACCTGAGGTGTCAGTGACTTAGTGCACCAACAGTTAACTCATACTTACCTTCCACACCTGAGCCCCACAGAATTCAGGGACCCAGGTTGACAGCGAAGTTTCTAGTCAGGAAAGGTGCTTTGAACACTTACCATCTGCCAACAAATGACCAACAGATCAGCAAATCTGGTGGGAGTGTTCACACACAGCCCTGCCTGGCGACACAAACAGGGAGCTATCAGTCTCAATGGAGACATTAGGCAGGTTCACCCAAAGCAAAGACGATTGCGAGGCTCCTTGTCACTTTACAAAGGCACTTTGGCAAACCTTGGCCCAGTAAACCCTCAGATCAGTCCTACAAGACAGGTAAAACTATCAGTCTATTGACAGGAGGGCACCGAAGACCAGAAGGGTTCACAGGACTGGCCCAAGGTCCAGCACTTCTAACTGGCAAAGCCAGGACTTGAACCCTGCTTTTCTGACTTTGAATAATTCTCCCTTTTCACTATACATTGAACTACTTAACAATATTACTCACGATTACAAAGACAGTATTTTCATTGCCAAGTAAGTTATATATTTGTGTGTGTGTGTGTGTAGTGGTCAAAGCCGCATTCTCAAATAGTTTATCACATTTTTAAAGAGATTACTTGTCTAAAAGATAGAGCCTTGTATGTGCAAGGACAAGTTCTTCTTTTGTCACTGAGATGAAGGTTCTAGATGTACTGGTTTTGAACTAAGCCTCTGGGCCCTTTAAGGCAAGTGCTTCTGGTCCTTAATCCACCAGCTTGCCCTGCTGCACCTCCCCCTCCAACACGACAGCGGTGGACTCGGAGCGTCGGCATCGCACCCTGACAACGCTAACACCTTGTAAGCTACTCGAGCCCTGTCCATGTGTGCATGGAAAGCAAGAACAGAGAAGAAATTTCAGGCGCCACATGGCATAGTATTGTTCACTCAGGAAGTTGCCGTCTTTGCCATGAGTCAACGCTGTGCCCCTTGGCCGATTGGAAACCAGGGCTGGTGAAAAGCGTCCTTCCGATCTGATTCGAGAAACTGGAAGGCTGATTCCCAGAAGTGGCACTTGATAAAAATCCAATAGTACCTTCTAATTGGACCAAAATCCCTTTTGGTCAAGGTTCAACTCAGGTCATTGCATTCCCACCCAAACGTCTAATGGTCTCCAATTCGCTTAAACGGGCTTCCATACTTTGCAATAAAACATAGTGTCAAGCTAAAGCAATGCAATGTTCAACTATATACTTTATATTTTAGAAACCAATGGTGAGGAAACAGATTCTAAAGTCTCCATTCAAGACTTGTTTAGGGTTTTGTTTTCTTTCTTTTTTTTTAAACAACCTTTTTGCGATATAATTAATATACAAATCACCCATGTTAAGTACACAATTCAATGTTTTAAAATATATTCGCAAGGTTATAGACTACAATCCAATTTTAGAATATTTTTATCACCCAGAAAGGAAGGCCTGTGCCCACTGGCAGTCATTCCCTGTTCCCTCCGACCCTGCTCTCCCCCAGCCCCTCCCGGCCACTAAGCTACTTTCTGTCTCTGTAGAATTGCCTATCCTGGAGAGGTCATATGAATGAAATCATACAATATGTGATCTTTTATGATTGACCGCTTTCACTTTGCATGTTTTTAAGGTTCATCCATGCTATATAGCACACATCAGCATGTCATTCCCTTTTGTTGCCAAATAATATTCTATGATGTGAACATACAGCATTCTGTTTATCCATTCGTCAGTTGATGAACATTTGGGTTGTCTCCACTTTTGACCATTATGAATAACACTGTT
Source organism: Molossus molossus (assembly GCF_014108415.1). Classification (NCBI taxonomy): domain Eukaryota; kingdom Metazoa; phylum Chordata; class Mammalia; order Chiroptera; family Molossidae; genus Molossus; species Molossus molossus. The sequence goes on along the minus strand of NW_023425351.1, from coordinate 58,886,574 downwards.
ATAAACATTTGTCTACAAGTTTTTGTGTGGGAATATATTTTTATTTCTCTTGACTGGAATTGCTGGGGCTCACGGTAACTATATGTTTAACTTTCTGAGGACCTGCCAGACTGTCTTCCAAAGTGGCAGAACCATTTTACATTCCCATGGGCAATGTGTAACCTCTCAGCATCCTCATCTGCACTTGTTATTGTGAAACTTTTTTTAAATCCTCACCCGAGGATATTTTTCCATTTATCTTAGATAGAGTGGGAGGGAGAGAGAGAGAGAAACATCAATATGAGAGAGACATATTGACTGGTTGTCTCCCACATGACCTGACCGGGGCCCAGGACCAAAGTGCAATTGAGGCATGTGCCCTTTGGTCCAAAGGCCAACGCTCTAACCACTGAGCGCAACAGGCCAGGGCTAGAGACTTTTTGATTACACCCATCCTACTGGGTATGAAGTGGTATCTCTTTGTGCTTTTGATTTGCATTTCCATAATGACTAATGATGTTGCGTTTCTTTTCATGTGCTTATTGTTCATATGTAGATCTCCTTTGTTGAAATGTCTCCTCAGATCCTTAGGCCATTTTTAAATTTGGTTGTCTTTTCATTGAGCTGTAAGAGTTGTTTATATATTTTGAATACTAGTGCCTTATCAGATATATGATTTGCAAATATTTTCTCTCATTCAGTCTGTTGTCTTTTCACTTTCTTGATAGTATCATTTGCAGCCCCAAAGTTTTAAGTTGGGGTGTAATCTGATCTATTTTTTCTTTTGTCACTGCACTTTCATTGTTGAGTCTGAAAAACTCACTCTTCCTACTGTTTTTTTTTTTTTCTTTTCACATTAGTCACAACACTTTAGAAACCACATGTGTAGGGTTTTTTTTCACACGAAGCAATTCTGACACCAGCTGGGGGTCCTACAATTAAACTCAGTTCTGACACTGTCTACCTGAAGATAGTGTCAGATCCCACTTGCCAAGGCTCAGTCCCACGAGACTGCTCCTGCCTCAAATGCCAGTCTCAAGTCCATGTTGTTCCCTGTTCATGTGACAAACTGGCTACGAATTGGAGGTTCCCACAATCCCCTCCTTGGGTTCGATGAGTTTGCTAGAGCAGCTCACAGAACTCAGAGAAATATTTACTTATGTTTTCTGGTTTATTATAAAATAATATGATAAATGATGCAGATGAACAAGCAGATAAAGAGATACATAGCAAGGTCTGGGAGGTGCCTGAGCCCAGGAACTTCTGTCCTCGTGCAGCTGGGGTGTGTCGCCCTCCTCAAACCCCAGACTTTGGGGATTTTTATGGAGGCTTCGTCACATGGGCCCGATCAATCACTCACTCAATTTCCGGTCACGTTCCCCTAACTGGATAATAGGGGATGAGGCTGAAGCCTCAAGCTTCTAATCATGGCTTGTTCCTTCTACTGACCAGGCCCCATCCAAGAGCCCCCAAGCATTGCCTCATTAGATGCTCCCATCGCCCAAGAAATTCCAGGGGATTTAGGATCGCTATCAGAAATCAGGGTCAAAGACCAAGCATTAGAACAAAAGACGCTCCTAATGTTTTCATCACTTGGGAAACTGCAAGTTTTAGAGGCTCTGTGCCAGGAGACAGAGACAGAGACTGATGCATATTGTTAGGGATGGAGAAAGGTTCTCCTGCTTGGTTCTTCTGGCTGGTGGAATTATAAAACTGGCGGAAGGCAGATTAACAGGAGAAAATCAAGTTCCAATCTGTGCATGGGGAATTCATGTATACATGAAAATTCCAAAAACATCAAGCAAAATGAGATATATATGACATTGCAGACCAGGCATGGGGAGGGAGGGGTTTAGGACTTTAACGTGAAATAAGACAAATTTACAAGGGGATGAAAAAGAGTTAATGTTTAATGAAGCAACAACAACAAAAAATGTTTGCTGGGTCATCTTAAAACAATGGGACCCAGGGAGGACCATGATCAATGGGCTTGGCTAGTTTCCTCCCCATCTACCATCCCTACTTCAGATTAAACCGTAGTTATCTGGGATGACACCTCCCTTTCTGGAGCAGGTCCTTGACCTTAATTTATTGTAGGCAGTAAAGGGGAATACCAAAGTTTCTTCCCGAGTCTTCTGATCCTTGATTGTTTTCAGCTCAAAATAATCTTCATGTCAAAGTGGCACATCTTGGTGAGACTTGTCCTGAACACACACACACACACACACACACACACACACACACACACATTCTATATACAGGGTGGGCCAAAAGTAGGTTTATAGTTGTATTATTTTCCATATGAACAATTGTAAGCCTACTCTTGCCCTACCCTGTATTCGTTTTATTATTTTATAGCTGTCTTATTCAAAAAGCTGTTGGCCATGGTCATGAAGATTTATTTCTATATTATCTTTAAATTTTTTAATTTTTAAAAAATATGTTTTAAATTATAGTTGACATACAATATTATATTAGTTTTGAGTGTACAACCTAGTGACTAGACATTTATATACCTTACAAAGTGATCACCATGACAAGTCTAGTACCCATCTGGCACCATGCATAGTTCTTAGAATATTATTGACTGTATACTCTATACGTAGGTCTATGATACATTCTGAGTTCATTTTGTGTATGGTGTGAGGTAGGAGTCCAACATCATTGTCTTTCATGTGGCTATTTAGTTATCTCAAAACCATTTGTTTAAAAGACTACTTTCCCCATTGAAGTGTCTTGGCATCCTTAGCTTCCAATTAACCAGAAATGTAAGAATTGGGCTTATTTTTACATTAGCATGCTTTACATGAACCTCTAGAAGTTACAATTATTTCAATTGATCTGTTTCATTGGGAAATATTTGATGTGTTTTTACAAAATTTGCAAAGTGTACATAGACCCATAGAATATGGCATCTTAAAGATGACTTTAAGATCCTTCCATAGTTTATAAGGAATATTAATTTTCAAATCAAAATTTAACTAATATGTCTGCAATCATTGTAAGCATAATAACGGGCAGCACAGATTGAGCCTGGGACCGTGCTGAGCTCTGTAAGAAAGCGTGGCACTCAATCTTTACAGGAATTGGAAGGGTTCATTGCACAGCTGTTCCCCAGAGGAGGAACTGGAGCTCGGCGGGGTTAAGGAACTTGCGTCACACAGCTAGTGATTCACTTGTGCATCTCCAAACCTCAGATGAACTGATCACCCTCCGTGTGGTTCTAATTTGTAGGCACTACCTAGTAGCAGATACAAAAGTCTAAATTTTCTCTCAAGGTCTGAGAGCATAGCCTGAAGCAGCTCACTACAAATCCAGAACTTCCTTAAAGGCCCCATGTTTCATCGGCAAGATCACATAGAATTTCCACCTCCGTAATAGATGTGTTCATTTAAACTGCATTATATATGTGCTTATTTAAAATAAAGCTGGCTCGCCCTGGCCGGTTTGGCTAAGCGGTTAGAGCCTCGGCCTGCGGTCCAGAGAGACCCGGGTTTGGTTCCCACTAAGGGCACATACCTCGGCTGCAGTTTGTCCCCTGCCCTGGTTGGGTCGTGCAGGTGGCAGCCACTCGATGTGTTCCTTTCACGTCGATGTTTCTCTTTCTCTCTCTCTCACTCCCTCCCACTCTATCTGAACAAAATATCGAAAATAAATAAATAAATAAATAAAGCTGGCTCTTGGAGGTAATCCTTAGAAGTAGGGGATTCTTTTGTCCTCCTTATTCTTTATTTTTAAATTACAACTTAAATGTTTCAGAAACTGTACGTAACCCCTCTTCTAAAACTCTCCAGAATGATCCTTAGCCTCCCCGAAAGAGCTCCTGGGGTCCCGGGATTCTGACTGATGGACTCCACGTGCTCTGAGCCCTGGCTGCAAAGCAATTTCCTTTAAGCAAACCTTATTTTCATACTGATTCACATTATACAGTGAAGATGTATTCCCACAGGAACAAAGAAATGTAGCCCCAACATGTAATTTTGAAACAATTGCATCGGCAGGAAAGCTTTTCAAAATCACATATTTAAAAAGACAGTGAATCACTTTTGATAAAACAATAATAAAGCAAAGCTAAGGAGCAGGAAGAACCAACAGGGCTAACACTTTGAGTGCTGAGCCAGGATGCACTTCCTTGTGGAACAGCACCCACGAGAGGAAACTGCTCTACCACGTCCCCTGGCTGTGCAATCAGTCTGTTTCTGGGTTTTGTTTTGTTTTGTTTTTATCCTCACCCGAGGACATTTTCCCATTTTTTTGTTCAGGTAGAGTGGGAGGGGGAGAGAGGAACAGAGAGAGAGAGAAACATCGATGTGAAAGGAACACATCGAGTGGCTGCCACCAGCACGACCGACCAGGTACTGCAACCGAGGTACACGCCCTTAGCGGGACCCGAACCCGGGTCTCTCAGGACCGCAGGCCGACACTCTAACCACTGAGCCAAACCGGCCAGGGCTGTTTCTGGGTTTAAAAGGAAGGAAAAGGGGGTGAGGAAGGGTGAAAAGGTGAAGGGATTAAGCAAAGCAAAAATAAAAATTGAGCGTCTTCCCACGACCTGAGAGGTCCTGGTTTAATTCCTGGTCAGGGCACATGCCCAGGTTGCAGGCTCGATCCCCAGTAGGGGACACGCAGGAGGCAGCCAGTCGATGTTTCTCTCTCACATTGATGTTTCTATCTCTCCTTTCCTCTCTCTAGAAATATCAATAAAACCATATATATGTATTTATGTATTATTAAAGATTGCACCTGAGACCTATATATTTTTATTAACCAGTGTCACTCCAATAAATTCAATAATTTTTAATAGAAAAAATGTGTTAAAATGCTTACCATCTAAAGATGTGTTAATTAAAGGTGATCTGTTAGGCACTCTGTGGTTAGAGCCAATGTCATGTTTGCGTAATAGTCTTTGTATTTTCTTTATAGTTAAAATACGCTCATTCAACATACTTATGTCTCCATTGTCCTAAATTTTTCCTGCAGGACTTGATTTCCACAATGGGCATTGATTTCCACAGCAGTCAGAAAAGGAGAGGAGAGACCTGCCAATCAGCTGACCTTGAAATTTAATAATTTCTGCAGGTCTTTTCTAAACCTGCTCATTCAGCTGGTAGGGCAACAAAGGGATAACTTGTGGCTTCTGCCCTGTCTGGGGTGTTCCTGACAAACTGGTAAAGCAGGCAAGCCAGAGGTCTATTAGCAAGAGGACTGAAATACATCTCTGGGATGAGCCCATCCTAAGAGAAAAGTGTAAGAGCATATTGAGGAGAAAAGTAAGAAAGCTTTGGCCCTAGCAATAAATAGACAGTACTTTCAATTTGGATAGTTGATGAGCTTTTAATCTCGACATAGAAAAGAGTGTGGTTCAGACCGACAAACCTCAGAGTAGGAGGGCAGGGAAGGTGGATGAGATGAACCAAAGAACTTGTATGTACGTATGCGTAACCAATGGACATAGACAACGATGCTAGGGGTGTGGGGAGGATGGGATGGGGAGGAGGGGGTCTAGAGAGGGGAAAGGAGAAACATTTGTAACAAAAATAAATTAATAAAAATTGGAGAGAAAAAAAAAGACACTATCTACAAAAGTGTGCTCTGATATTAGGGAAGCCAGCAAGATCTGGAGCAACACCTCAGGGCTAACAGCACAGACGAAGACTGTGATCGCTGGAATGTGGACAGAGAGGAAGCAGCTGCAGGAGGGCAGAGAGGGGGAGAAACACCTCTTTCTCCTCTTACCCTTGATCTTCTGCTGGTTCCTCTCTGGCCAAACCCAACAAACAGGAGCAAGGGATCCCACTGTTAGGTTCACCAGAGTGTCAATGCGCTCCAGCCAAAGACCTCCAGGAACACAGCTGTGGTTGAGCAACTGGGTTTTGCTTGTTGTAGTGGAGCAGAATGCACACCCTAGAGCACCTGGGGGATCTCTGTAAAGGGGTGTCAGAAAGACTTGTTTCTGGGATTTGGGCCGGTGGTGGGTTATTCGGGGAAGAGCTAAGAAGAGAGAAGCTTTGCCCTGGATTGGATGCTGTTGGAACATAAGGCAAAAGCAGCTTCTTTATTTATTACAGCTTTTGCCTCACGTTGGTGCTCCCTCGTTCTAGGTAAGATGAATTCAGATTCCCATTGGTAGGATTGTCCCCACTTCCTGAGAACATCCTTCTCTTCTAGCGAAAAAGGTTGACCATTTTTGTGACTCGGTCAATGTTCACGTTTTTGTCTGTGTTCTGGTGTGATTCGAGTGGGTTTGCTGTCTTGATTCACCCCGGTCACTGAGTGGCCTTGACGGTTAGGATCTGTGCTGGGACCACGCTCTGCCTCTGCCTGTCCACACTGGCGTGGACCCTGGGAGGCTGGTCCCTGAGCCAGAGCGAAGCAGCCCCTCTTCTCCAGGACCTGGCCTGATACAATCAGCGAGGCTCTGGGGTTCTCCTACTGAACATACACATTTCCTAGAACCTCAACGTTGGGCAAAACTGCTCAAGATGCAAAGTTCTGAGTCCATTGTGATGTCCGTCATCAGAGGCTGCATCTCTGAGCCCAGTCTCCATGGGGAAAAGCAGGGATAGAACTCTTGGAAAGTAAAGTCACTGGCAGAACACTAGAGCTCAAGATGCTTGCTGTGCCTTGGATGCCTCCTAACAGGACATGGCAGGACGGGAAGAGGCCATTCCCGCCACGTCTCTGAAGGTCACTGGGCACGGAGCAGCTCAGGCAGAGCAATGGGGAGAAACCGCATTCCAGCCCTGACTGGGAACGATGCTCAGTGAAGCAGGCACAGGTGGTCCATGAGCACAGAAGAGATGCCCACCGAGGTCCCCCAGATACAAAACAAATGGCCTTTGCAGGAAGCTGAGGCCTTGAATCATGTAGGAGGGAAGAACCAGAGAAATTGGGACTTATCATGATTATGGTCTGTTGAGGCCTAGAAGAATCCAGGATCCGTATTTTTAAACACCAAATAAACTACTTTTATAGGTGTTTAATTAGAACGATCACCTTCTTGTGTTTGGCAGCGAAGCACAATGCACTTTTAACAGCTTTGTGCATCATTCCCAACCTATTAATGTGGATAATCATGCTTACTTATTTATAAAGTTCTTTGAGGTTTTTGGATGAAAGGTTCTTTTCAAGTACAAAGCATTAATTTTGTGTGTGTGACAGAGCACCATATGAGAAATGAACATGAAGGAATATAAAAATTTTTGTGTTCTTTCTTGCTTTACATTTTTAGTTGCTTTCTTCACAGAGACACAAAAGCCAGGCTCCAACAGGAGATCTGGGGTTTGAGATAACAGAACTAATAAAGTGCTGTAAGTATGAAATCCTAAATAAGCTGCAATCAGCTGCCCCTTTGGAGAATGTGAGAAATAAATTGATAGACAACGCAGTTTGTGCAAATGAACTCATTTCAGTAAGTTGCACTGATCATCTTAAGAGTATGTAAATGGATCTCTATTTATAGACCTGTTACATCCATTTTTGACCAACTTGAGCCAGTGAAGCCAGAGCAATAGTCAGTCATTACAAATAACTAGACCACAGGAGAAAAATGTGCCAGTTGCTAGGTGATGACTTTCCATCTATCACTTTAGGCAATAAATATAAGATGAAGTTATGAGGAAAGAAGCTATTCATAGCTAAAACTCTGGCTAAATGGCTATTATTTATTACTCGGAACTGAAATCGGATGAAGTTGAGAAACCCAACATACCAACCCAGAAGCCAAGATACTACCCAAGCGGACACAGTTCAAGGACAAATCCAAAGGTAAGTAGAAAGCAAGGATTTCAGAGAGGGGGTGGAGGGGCTAAGAGGTTTAAAAAATAAATTGGACTTGACTCCATTATTTAGTATCATATTTCAAACCATAGAAGTAAACAGAAAAATGATTTTTCAGAACTTCCTCATTTCTAAAAAGAAAAGTCCATCAGCCTCTGCCAATGAGTTAGCAGGTGGCAATGATGAATTTGGCACAATGGCACATGAAATGCTTTGTGACACCCTGTGCTCCTGCCATCTGAGAGGCCAGCTATGAGTTTGGAAATGCAGGCCATGCAAATGAAATGATCAGAGAATAATACAAGGTGTTAAAATCCATTGGTTAAAACCTATGCCTGGCACAAAGCAAGCAACCGATGCCAGCTAAATAATAAAGAATTATATAGTGTAATGCATACTGTAAGGGGCACCTTTTGCTGGATCTACAATGTGGAAACCTTAGCCATCACAAACACAGTGGAGAATTACAAAGCATGAGAAAAAACCCTCCCTCATTACCCACTTACTTCAGCAAGCCCAGTAATCTAGACCAGTGGTACTCATACTTGAGCATGCATCAGAATTACCTGGAGAACTTGGTAAAGAAGATTACTGGGTCCTACCCACAGAGTTTCTGATTTAGTAGGTCCAAGCAGGATAATTTGCAGCTTTAATGTGTTTCCAGGCTAAACAGATAATTCTGATCTGGAAAGCACATTGTGAGAACTACTGTTGTAAAAGATTATAAGTAAATTTAAGAGCACAAAAGAAGATACTAATAGCTAGTATTTACTTTGTACCCACAATACCACGATGCTTCAATTTCATAGATAGATGATAGATAGATAGATAGATAGATAGATAGATAGATAGATAGATAGATAGATGATAGATATAGAGAGGGACAGATTCTCTAATTATTATGTACACATATACATAAAAATTGGCATTATTTATTTTTATTTTATAGACAAAGAACTTGGCCCTGCCGATGTGGCTCAGTGGTTGAGCATCAACCCATGCACCAAGAGGTTGCTGGTTCAATTCCTGGTCAGGGCACATGCCCAGGTTGTGGGTTCAATCCCCAGTAGGGGGCATGCAGGAGGTGGCCAACTGATGTTCTCTCTCATCAATGTGTCTATCTCTCTCTCCCTCTCCCTTCCTGTCTCTCTAAAATCAATAAAGAAAATAATTGTAAAGAACTAGAATGAGGCTCAGAGTAGTTGAAACACTTGCCCACAGCATGTAAGAGGGAGACCACAGACATGAGCCCTGATCTGCCTCGAAGCCCATGCTCTTTCACCATCACATTCTGCTTCTCTGGGGAACGCCGTTGCATATATATACATATATATATATATATATATATATACATATATATACATATATATACATACATATATACATATATACATATATATATACATATATACATATATACATATATACGTATATATACATATATATATATACATATATACATATATATACATATATATGTATACATATATGTCAGCTAGGGTGTTGGAAGACTTGAAAGTTAACCGAACCAGACAGAGGAACACAAAATGAACAGCAGCCCAGGGTCTTTAGGACAAAACAATACAGCCTGACCCTCTGCAGGTTGGACACAAGGGACCAGGATTGGGCTGTACAGTTTTATTGCTTGGGGTGACCCTTGACAGCAATGTGGGGGGCTCGGTCTCCCCGAGAGCTCTGACTTTGTTACAGCTGAAGCTGCTGGGGTGACCTTCACAATCCAGAGAAGGGACAAGAGGAGATGCTTCAAAATTGTATTTTCTTCAAAATTACATTTTCTCTTTGAAGGGCTCACATTTCCCCCATTGACCTTGACCCCAAACAATAATTGCAAGTGGAAGCTGAGAGGGTAAAAGCTATAGAAAGTGTCTCCTGACCATAACATAACACCAAAAAACAAAAAACAAACAAACAAACAAAAAATGGGAAAGGAGTTTGCCCCTCCTCTCCCTCCTCTCTCTCCTCCCTCTCCCCTCCTTCTCCTCCTCCTCTTCCTCCTCCATGAAGAGCCACCCATTGCCAAGAGTGGCTACATAACATTGAAAGGCAAACACTTTCCCCTCAATGCATCTCTTGCTCCCTACTCTGAGAATACTGAAGCCGCCAGATTTTGCTCCAACCGGAGATTCTGATTTGGTGCATGAAGACATCAGTATTTCTTCAGAGCTCCCCGAGGGGTTCTAACGTATAGCCAAGTGTGAGAACCACCATGTACTAACTTGTCTTGACTTGTATCTGCAGTCTCTCCTCTGTTGCTTTCTTCCCTCTAAAACCATGCTCACATTATTTCAACTCTAAAAAATAAAATAAAACACTTTCTCTGACCCTGCATCTCCACAAATGACCTTGTCACCTATGTTCTTAAAAAGTAAGAGGTTGTGTATGCTTGTTTATTTAAATCCATTCAATACTTAATCCTCCAGAATCAGGCTTTGGTCTCTAACAGGTTACCAACACAGGGTTTTTTATTTTTGTTTTTTAAGCCCAGATAACTGGTAACCTACTGCTTTTTTTTCTCAGTCCTCCCCAACTTTAATGATGTATTTGATATCAGAGACCATTTAATCTTTAAAACCCTCTCATGCCTTAAGTCTGTGACCTCACTGACTCCCGCGTTTTCTACCTTACCAGCCACTGTTTCCTCCTCATTTTCACTCCTTTCTCTCATCCCCTACCCTGTACCTGCAGAAATTCCTCCAAGTTCCATGCACTTCCGGTTCCCCTTTGCAATTGCATCCACTCACAGTTCATAAGTTCATTTGTAAAGAGGTCTGCACCATCCTTCTCTCCAATGCCTCTCAAGAACTCGAGACCTCGATTTCCCCAGTCCATTGGACATCTCCACCTGAATCTCCCATCAGGATCTCAAAGTCAACATGTCCCAAAATGAACACATCATTATCCTCAACCGATCTGTTTCTTCTCCTCTCTTCTTCATAGAACCACCATATTCATCAGTCACCCAAAATTTGAAACCTTGACATTATCTTGGAGTCTGATTTTTTCCTTTTATTCCTGGCCAACAAGAGCATATTACCTATGATTATGCTAACAGATTTATTGAGGTACATTTGACATACAATAAAATGTACCTAAAGTATGTAATTTGATAAATTTTGACATAGGTATATATCCATGAATCACACAAGACAGTGAACAATACAATAACTTTTTCTCAGCTGTCCCTGTCTTCCCCATCCCAGGCAACTACTATCTGTTTTCTATCACTAAAGGTTATTTTACATTTTTTACAATGATAGTGATCTTTTCCTGTGATTATTTCTCAGTTGTGTTATTTTGTAAGGTGTCCATTTAAATCTTTCGCAAAGAAAATGCCCGGCCAGTGTGGTTCACTGGTTGAGTGCCAACCCATGACCCAAAACGTCGCTGGTTCAATTCCCTGCCAGGGCACATGCCCAGGTTGTGGGCCTGATCTCCGTGGAGGGCATGCAGGAGGCGGCCAATTGATGTTCTCTCTTATCGATGTTTCTGTCTCTCCCTCTCCCTTCCTCTCTCCCTAAAATCAATAAAGAAAAAATATTTAAAAAAATAAATAAATAAATCTTTTGCAAAAATGTTAATTTATTTAGTAAACAAATTAGTAACAATAATATTATTATTAATAAATTTTATTGTTGAATTTTAGGGCTATATATATATGTATATACACACACACATATATGGGATACAAGACCTCTGACAGATACAGTATCTGCAAATATTTATGCCAGACTGTGACTTGTCTTTTCATTCTCTCACAGTGTCTTTTGAATTGAAGCTCATGGTTTTGATGAAATTTAAGTTTTTTCTTTTATAGATCATGTATTTGGTGTTGTATCTAAGAAAATTTTGCCTAATCCAAAATTACAATGATTTTCCTTTATGTTTTCTTCCAGAACTTTTATAGGTATAGGCTTCACATTTAGGTCTATGATCCATTTTCAGTCCATTTTGCATATGGTTCGAGTATCATTTGAAATTCCCCTTTCTCCCGCTTTGCATATGGACAGTGAATTTTTCCACACATTAGTTGAAAATTCTAATAAAAATATTCCTCTACTTTGTTGAAATTAATTGACCATATATGTTTGAGTCTCTCTTAGTTTCTGGACTTTATACTTTGTATGATTGATCAATTTGTCTAAATTGTTTTTTTATCCTCACCCGAGGAAATTTTTGCATTTATCTTCAGATATAAAGGGAGGGGAGAGAGAGAAAGAGAGAGAGAGAGAGAGAGAGAAACATCAGTGTGAGAGAGACACATCGAGTGGTCACTACTCACACAACCCCAACCAGGGTTGGGGACAAACCGCAACCGAGGTACATGCCCCCATCGGGAACCGAACACGGGACTCTCTGGTCCGTGGGCTGATGCTCTAACCGGTGAGCCAAACCGACCAGGGCCACATTGTTGTCACTGTGACACCATCTTGATTACTGTAACTTCATGATAAATTTTGAGATCAGGTAGTGTCAATTTTGTTCTTCATTTTTGAAGTGTGTATTGTCTGTTCTATTTTCCATACATTTTCATCTGGACTGGGATTGTGCTGAATCTACAGATAACTGGGAGAACACTGAGATATTACAAATACCAAGCCTTCAGATCTGTGGGCGTAGATTTTCAAGTCCACTTAAATTAACCTCCGCAACATTTGGTAGTTTTCAGTACAGTAGTTCCCTCTTATTCACGATTTTGCTTTCTGGGGTTTCAGTTACCCAGGCTCAACCGTGGTCTGAATTTATTAAATAGAAATTTCCGGAAATAAACAAGTCATACGTTTTTTGTTGTTTTTTTCTTTCCTCCCCGGAGGACATTTTTGCATTCATCTTCAGATAGAGCTGGAGGGAGAGAGGGAGGATGAGAGCGAGAGAAACATCGACAGGAGAGAGACACATGGACTGTTGTCACTTGCACGACCCCCAACGGGCTGGGACAGACCGCAACCGAGGTACTGCCCTTAGCGGGAACCCAACCTGGGACTGTCCGGTCCGGGCCTACACTCTAACCGCTGAGCCAAAGCGGCCAAGGCAACAAGTTGGAGATTTTCCACTGCAGGTAGTTCTGAGTCCTGGGATGAAATCTCGAGATGTTGCTCCATCTCGCGTGAGCCCTCCTTTCCTCCGGGCTCCACGCAGGCGCCGCCGCCGCCCCACTGAGCAGCCGTCTTGGTTATCGGAACAGTTGTCTCGGTGTCACAGGGCTTGTGACACAGCGCTGCCTTGACGCGAGGAGGGGACCGTGCTCCACTTCCGAGGACGGAGGAGACCGTGCGCCGAGGTCGCTGCGCCCCGCGGTGAGAAGGACGCTCCAGGGACATTGTGACGAGGACAGAGGGTCCCCTGGCTTTGCTGTCGCCCTCACACTGCAGAAGTCGGGCCGCAGCGGGTGCGCTGGTTCGTGGACGGGACAGCGAGCTCGGGTGGACGACACAGCAGAGACTGCGCTGAGGGGCGCCCCGTCTGGCCCAGGAGAGCGGAGCCCGCAGGGAGGCCGGGGAGGGCCCCGAGGTGAGCGACACCCCCGCCCGGCAGGTGGGGTGCACGCGGGTCAGGGATCCTGTGGCACCTGATCTCACAGCGTCACAAGCAGAGGGCTGAGCACCGCACAGTAAGACACACACAGAGACGACATTCTCCTTCCCATTATTATGTGAATAGCTTTTATTAAAGTATATTGTTATAATTGTTCTATTTTCTTATCAGTTTTATTGCTCATCTATTACTGCGCCTAATTTATAAATTAACTATCATAGGTATGTATTTTTAGGAAAAATATAGTATATATAGGGTTTGGTGCTATTCATCGTTTCAGGCGTCCAATGGTGGTCTTCTCCCCCTTGGATATATGGGGGACTACTGCATACAGGTATTATTTATCTTTTGGTAGACCAATCCCTAAATATCATGAGTTTAACCTTGTTGGGTTCTGTATATTTTTATATTCCTGTATGTATCTGCGAGCTTTGTTCTGGAACATGGTTAAGTTACTTGGAAATTGGAAGCAGGGTGATTCTTTGGGGTCTCGCTAGAAGACGTCATTAGGCACAACCGGAGCAGCACTCGCGCAGGATTAATTTTTCCCCACTAGCGAAGGAAAACCCTGCCGAGCACTCTGCTCCGTGCCTCGTGAATGACAGCATCGTCTATTCTTGCTGGTGAGAGCAGGCAACCTTCCTGGCCCCATGTGAGATCCTCAGGGCTGCTTCCTCTAATTCTTTCGGTAGTTCTTGTCCGGGTCGTGGGTAGTTTTCTTCTATGCAGGTGCTGATGATGACTCCGCTGAATAGGCAAGGGATCTCCTCTACAAACCCCGCCCGAGTCCTCTCTCTGGGCAAATCTCTCTTTCTAGGCATTCTCCCATTGCAAACTCGAGCAGTGTGGGAGCTTGGCCTCCCTGAACTCCCATCTCTGCTCATCTCAGGGAGACCACTGGCATCCGCCCGAGCTCCATTTCCTGCTCCAAGGCCTGGCAACGTTCTTCAAGCAGGAAGCTGGGGCGAGCACCAAGTTCACCTCATTGGTTTCCCATCTTTCTGGGAACACTGCCTCTGCTTGTCTGCTGTCCACTCTCTTACACAGCTTTGCTTTATTTATGTGTCCATTTCTTTCCCAGCTGTTTTGTTTTTTTATCCTCACCTGAGGACACTTTTCGATATTTTGTTCAGATAGAATGGGAGCAGAAGAGAGAGAAGCATCAACGTGAAAGGGACACATCAAGTGGCTGCCACCCACACGACCCAACCAGGGCCGGGGACAAAATGCAACCGAGGTGCATGCCCTTAGCAGGAACCGAACCTGAGTCTCTCCGGACCGAAAGCCAATGCTCTAACTGCTGAGCCAAACTGGCCAGGGCTCTTTCCCAGCTGTTTTAAGTGGGAAGACAAATCCAGTCCCTGTTCCTCCCTCTGGACTATAAGCGAAAGTACTTCCTGCCCCATAGTTTCATTCTGCCATATTTCTTCCATCCTCTATTTTCTGTTTTGCTACCCTCATTGTCACATTGTAAAAACAATGATGAAATAGCTTTCATTTATGAAACCCTGTATGTGCAATGGCTTGTATCACTCACTTGATAAATATGATCAGCAACCATGACTGCAAGCGGGGACTTTTTTATTTATTTATGAAATGTTCCAAACATTTAGAAAAGTTGAAAGTAATATAAATGTTCTCAACACCAAGCATTGACAAGAGTAACCTTTGGCCATATTTGCGTCAGCAAAAGCTGACGTTTCCTTTCAACCTCCTTCCTCAGCCCAGCGACCTGGGTTCTCTCTGTGAAGTAGCCATTATCCTGGCTTCTGCGTTCTTCATGCCCATGGACTTACACACTCAAGATAGGCTAATTATCTCCATTTTACTGATGAGGAATCTGAGGCTCTGAGAGATTAAGTAAGGTGCTCAGGGTCGTGCCATTTATAACTGGTGAAACTAGTTTTGAAGCCCAAGTCTCTCTGGCCCAAAGCCATATACTTCACTAGAAAAATACATTCATTTTCTTGAAGTGCTCTTTAGATCCTATCATTCCCAATTTTGATCGCTACTCCTGGGTTAAATGTAAGTTGTTTTTTTGTTTTTTTTTTAAATATGTTTTTATTGAATTTGTAGAGAGAGAGGAAGGGAGAGAGAGATAGAAATATCAGTGTGAGAGAGAAACTTCAATCCGCTGCCTCCTGCATGCCCCTAACCGGGAATCAAGCCCCCTACCCGGGAATGTGCTCTGACCGGGAATCGAACTGGGACCTCTCAGTCCACAGGATGACGCTCCACTGAGCCACACGGACCAGGCTAAATGTAAGTTTCTTATCTTGGATTTATAGTCCTGACAACGCATGACTTCAGTGTACCTCAGCCACACTTACTCTGTATAACTTTTTCCTCTTCAAACCCTATAAAACCATGTGTTGCCTTGTATTCCTGTAGAGTTTCTGGCTGCTGTGCTATTGCCTATATTTTTTCCTCTGTCTGGAATGTCCTCCTCTCCCAACTTCCATAGGTCAAAATCTACAGATCACTCATAGTTCACCTGACAAAACACATCATTGATTGATTCATTCATTCATTCATTCATGTCAAATAGGTGACTGCAAAGAGCAGAGGAGCAATGGCTCTTTGAGTCTGTGCTTCTTCGTTGCATCTGGGTGCTCTCTCACTCTACTAAGAGCCCTATAGGAAAGCATTTTAAATCTCTTCCCCTAGCATTTTGCCATCTTTTATAGTATCTTGAATACATGCCCCCCTTCTTCTATCTGGTAACTTGCTCTCTGTATTACCCTGAATGTCTACCACAGTGCCTTTGTTCATAATGGGTGCCCAGCAAATGCTTATTGAATTGAATTGTACACCCAAAATCTGGATATCCCGGGAAATGAAGGAAAATGGATAAATTAGTAGTATTTGTAATTTACTTTCAGCTATTTAAAAAATACTGAGTACAAGAGGTTTCTTAGATTGCTACGGATATAGAGCCCTTTTAAAACATCCAGTGTTCTGTCCCTCAGAGCCGTGATATCCAGTGTTTGCTTCTCCACCAAACCTTTGAAACACAAAGGAACTATCACCTCTGTCTTTCCACCCACAGTAAACAGCATTAACATCTTAAAGCAAGTTGGCTGAAAGACATTTGGATCCAAGCAAGTGATAAAGGCCAAATTTTTGCACTGATACAATCTGATGTTATTGCATACCACAGTTGTTTTGTTCTTTGTGGCTTGAGTGATTGCATGTTGTTATTATTATTGCCATGGAAAGTGCCACTGAAACGAAAGGCATTGCTATCAATGGGTCTTTTTATGGGTACTGAGCTGCGATGCAACCCACTTGAGCTGGAATAAAAAATACAGTAGATTCTCCAGCTAATCCCATGCAAGTTTAGTCCCATTTTAGAGTTTCCTCTGTCTTCAATTGAAACAAAATAGTGACTTTGAGATTATTCATTACAGAAGGCTGAAAATAAGTCATGTATCAATGCTACGTATTATGAAAAAATGTATGCTTTATGATACAAAATGAATTTGGTGCTGGATAGAAATGCTTGGATTTACTTCTATGCTTGTGACACAAAATTTCACTCAACTGGGGGGAGGAGCAGGGGATTAACTAAAGAATGAGAAGGGAAAAAAATATTTTTCAAAAACCAGATTAAAAATTCCAAGCTGCTTCACCTTCTTCAGGTCTATTCATGGACATTGTTGATTAGGACATGTACCATTTCCTTTTAATTATTCATCCTCCTGGAAGCTAGGCAGACTAGAAATGTCCTAAGGTGTGGTTGTGAAACAGTAATGAAATCTCTGCCGTGGGCATCCTTCCCATCCTGGGCTTCATTCACCAGGTGTAGCAACCCCGGAACACCTTGTGGCTCTTGTCCAAGGAGCAGCCCAGCATCACTCTCTGGGAAGGACATCCATCTTCAGTCCAGACCAGGGTACATCATCAGTGGGCATCATTCTGGTGCCAGTGCAATTTAGATCAGTGAGCACTGATTGAATCCTTAGCTGAGTGCTGGACACAGCACTAGGTTCTCTAATGGATCCAATGTGATGCCTGATTTTGCAGCTGTCACAACTGAATAGAACTATAAAGAACTTTATGTTGTGTTGGGAAGTGTAATTACATGTGGCCCACCCAAAAAGGAAATATCCTGTAGTGATATATGGAGTCTGTGTGCTCTGACCATTAGATTGTTATTTTTATAGAATTGGGTCCATTCCACCTTTGGTGCAAATCCAACAGGGTTTTCTACCTAGGACTTAATAAAAACAGTAAAAAGGATTAAATAGTCTGACTGAACCCACAAGTTAAAAATATATTAGATATAATACACTAAATAGATACTAACAAATGTATTTATGTTGATTACACATGTATACACAGTATTATAGTTTAATAGCTAAGCCATAACCAATGTGCAGAGCTAACTAAAACAATTACAACGTGAGCAGTTTTGCTAACAGTGCCACCTAAGGGATGTCACCGTCACAATTGGGTCTAGTTTTTCTTGGCTATCTCCAGGCCCTGTGTCTGTCTTCTCCATTTCTTTGGTGTCCAAAACTGGTCTCGTGTTAAGCCATTGGCTTACTTTTTATTCTGGGACTCACATACATTTACAGAGAATTCTCATTCTCTATTTTTCTGTCACTGCTCTCAAGATTCAGGTGTTAAGTCTTCACTGGACATTTCACTAGACCCCAAGCTATGATTGTCCCTAATTTGCTATTGCAGAAATGTGTGTGGTGCTGGACCACAGGATGCCCACAGTCCTCCAGCACCAAGTCTACTCTACCATCTCTTAATGCCATCTAGATTCCTTGTCTATATTGAAATTTCATGGCTTAAGGGATTCTATAGAACATCCTCAGATCTCAGGAAGGGGAGGAACAGATTCCAGGCTAAGCACTTTCTGAAAAGTTTTCTGCATTGTGCAGGAGTTATTGATGCTCTTTTTTTTTTTTTTCCTGGGGTTTCTGTGAGTAATCGATACATGCATGTTTATGTGAGGTCTGCACTGTGATAATACCATGAATAAAACACTGTGAGAACACAGAGGAGAGAATGAGTGATTCTGAAAGGACAGTGATTCTTGAGGAAAGTAATTAGAATTTTTGGTCTGGCAGAGGATGTATGGCAGGGCATGCCAAGCATGGGAAACAGCAGGTACACATACAGTAATGAAGTGAATGGCATGTATAAAGAATGTGTAGCTAGTGGGATTGGAGCACAGCTGAGTTGAGACAAGATGAAGCTGGAAAGGGAGCATGCTTTTGGAAGCCCTTGAATGCCATGATAAAGGTTTGAGAATTTGTCCTATTGGGAAAAAAAATCTGCTTTTGCTTAAGCAGCTTTTGACATGTTTTAATTTGCTTTTATCAAATGAAATTGACTGCAGTGTAGTAGATGAACTGAGGAGGTAAGGGACAGTGGCAGGCAGACCAGTTTAGGGTCACTGCAGTAATGTATGTGACAGATACAATGAGGAAGGTAGCAGAGAGAGCGAGTATGTCATTTCAGATGTGGAGACAAATACCATGTGACTTCACTTACATGTGGAATCTAAAAAACAAAATAAATGAACAAACAAAACAAACTCGTAGATATAAAGAACAAATTGATGGTCACCACATGGGAGAGGTTGGGGGACTGGGTGAAAAGGTGAAAGAGATTAAGAAGTACAAGTGTCCAGTTATAAAAATAGTTTTCACCATTAGGAGAGCTTTCCCCTGGGTTGCTCTTTCCAGGCTCCACAATGAACATTCATGGAGCAGAGCCAATCCAGTGGCTGTCGCTGGAAGCCAAGCCACTCAAGCCTACACAAGGAAATACATAATGACTTTATGCCGTTGAGTTTTGATGTGTTTTGTTACGCAGTGAAAACTGACTGATGCAGCCTGTAAGTGGAAAGTATGGTTATGGGTGGTGATCATCTCAGCTTCTCTTCAGCCAGCTTAGGGTTGAGACAGTCTGGCATAGCCCCCAGCTATTGAATCCCGATCTGAACAGCAGCTGCAACAGTGCCCACTGAGATTAGACAATCTATTCACATGAATGATGTGACCCTGCATGGAATTTCAGCCACCTTTTTAAAACATTCACTTCTGATCATGAATGGCACAGTGCTTGTGTTTTACAGACCATTAGTAACAGAAATTCCATGACCAGTGGTAGACTTTGGCAAACCTTTATTACTCCTGAGTCAAGGAATTCTTGCTACTTTGAATCTCAATTTCTTATTCCATTCTAACTCTTAAAGTCTTTATTTGGGGTGCAGGAGAAGTTAGTTTTGTGTTCTTGGGATGTAGACTATCTGGTCAGAAATCAACTTTAAATACCTGAACACAAGTATTAAGTAGAACTTTGCCCTTTCTTTCTCTGGGTAAATAACCCAAACTCATTTACCTTTCCTCGGAGGTTCGACTTGCTGATTGATTATTTCTCTGCTCTTTTCTGAACCCCTTCCTGCTTCATTATATCTCTTCTAAGTTGTAAAGACTCAAATTGGATATGGTCTTCACATCTGAACTAGTGTTAAGTGCAATCCCTTTATTTGGGGTTCTTTGAGAAGGTACCAGGTCAGACACCTCAGGGTTGAGTTAGCTTCCATGCAGACTTATAGAGGGTCTGTGCTCTTCTTGGATGTCCATCCTCCCCTGACATCCCCATCTTGTACCTTAGATGTTGATTTTTTGATGCCTCAAAGTTTTCATCTGTATTTGGTCCTTGTCAGGATCCCTTTAGGTTGTGGATGATTGTTCTTTATTTTGTTTTTATTCCTTCTGCTGAGACTATCACCTGTATAATCTAGGTTTGCAATTTCAAAAGTTAAAGAAAAGAGAGCCACATTAGATAATTATAATGAACACACATCATTGTTATAAGACTAGTCAAAGATAAGATTATACTTAATTACTAAGTATAAATATTATACTAACATAATTAAATACTAACACAAGGTGTAGCCTGTCCAAAGAAAAAATGAAAAATAACATAAAATTTATCGCTTTTGTAAAAGCCTCCCCTCTCCCCAAAATGAGGTGAGGAAAATTAACATCAATGCTAATAATAATAGCTAACATTTATTGATTACTAACAATGCCCCACGTATTGTACTAATTTTGTATTTTAGGACAGACTCCCCACAAGAAGACTCATAGGTAAGTAATTAGTGTGAATAATTCATTAAGTTGTGCTCCCAGGACAAGCCCCTAGAATGGCTATAATAAAAAATAGACACAAAAGCGTCAGTGAGAATGTGGAGAAATTGGAACCCCCATGAATTTCAGGTATGAGGGTAAAATGGGGCACCCATTTTGAAAACTAGCCTGTGCTTTTTTAAAAAGTTAAACATAGCCCTGGCCAGTGTGGCTCAGTTGGTTAAGCATTGTCTCATGTACAAAAGGTCACTGATTCGATTCCCAGTCAGAGCACATGCCCAGGTTGCAAGTTTGGTCCCAGGTCAGGGTGTGTGTGCAAGGCAGCTGATCAATGTTTCTTTCTCTCGCTCTCCCCCTTCTCTCTAAAAAATCAATTAAAAAATGTATTTAAAAAAATTAAACATAAAAATACCATGTTACCTAGCAATTCCACACTGAGATTTATACTCAAAGAAAGAAAACATATCCACACAGACTTGCACATAAGTGTTCATAGCAGCATTATTTATAATTGCCAAAAGTAGAAATATCCAAAAAATGCCCATCAACAGGTGAGTGGATAAAGAAAACATGTTATAAGCATACAATGGGATACTATTTGGTACATAAAAGTAACAACAGTGATTAACCCTACAACATGAATAAATCTCAGAGACATTGTGCTAATTGAAAGAAGTGCCGGGCCAATTTGGCTCATTGGTTGAGCATCAACCCATGCACTAAGAAGTTGCAGGTTTGATTGCCAGTCATGGCACATGTCCTGGTTACATGCCCCAGTGGGGGGCATGCAGGAGGTGACCAATCAGTGTCCTCTATCATTGATGTTTCCCTCTCTCCCTCTCCCTTCCTATCTCTCTAAAAATCAATAAAGAAAAAAAAGTTTAAAAAAAAGTCAATGTGGATGGTTACATATCATATGATTCCATCTATATGAAATGTCCAAAGTTGACTATGGATGGGAATAGGAATGGGGATTAACTAAACAGGCGTGAGAGGTTGGAGTGGGGGGAGATGATGGAAATACTCTAAAACTGAATTGTAGTAATGCTTGCATAACTCTTGAGATTTTCCCAAAATTATTGAATTGTACAGTTAAAATTGATTATTTTTATAGTTATGTAAGTTATGCCTCAGTGAAGCTGCTCTTTAAAAACAAAATAGTATAGTATGTACAATTTTCCATTCCACTTTTTTTTCACTTAAAACCATACCATAAAAAAATAAATGAATATGCCCTGGCTGGTTTGGCTCAGCGGTTAGAGCGTCGGCCTGCAGACTAAAGAGTCCTGGGTTCGGTTCCCGCGAAGGGCACGTACCTTGGTTGCAGTTTGTCCCTGACCCCCGTTGGAGTCGTGTGGGTGGCAGCCACTCGATATGTCTCTCTCACATCGATGTTTCTCTCTCTTCCTCCCTCTCTCCCTCCCACTCTATCTGAAGATAAATACAAAAAAATAAAAAATAAATAAAATAAATGAATAAATAATAAAAACATACCATAAATATTTGTTAATGTCATTCAAGATAATTAGAAAACATCTTCCTAATAACTACTTAATATTCTTTTATATACACATACTCAAATGTACCTTATAGTTTCCCTTTAGATTGTTTGTGATCTTTTAAAATAATGTTTTGTTAAACCTCTTTGTGCATATTAACTGTGTGATCTCAGACATGCCATTTAACCTCTCTCAGCTTTAACTTTCTGATAGAAAAATGGGCAAAGTTAATTCTTCCTACTTCTTAGGTACAATACGGTTGTACCTAATGCTCAGTTGTTCTGAGCTTGTATACAATCTCGTGTGAAGTATATAGCGTTTGACAGTGGCAGACACCAACTAGCTATCTTGATTCTCAACAGCAATCATAAAACTTAAATTTATGATTTTCCCTCAGAATAGAATCACAGAAGTAAAATCTCAGGACTGGTTTTTTAAAAACACTGCTCTCTGAATTGGAAGTAGGCAAAACACATTCTTGGCTCTTCTTCACCCGTTTTCTGATACTGGGAACCCAGGTGGCCTGGGTTTTTGCTCGGATGCCTCGGTCTGCCGCCTCTGAGAGTTCATGGCTCTAGTCTTTGCAGTGTCGCCAACCCAAATCCATCAGCTGCAAGTTCTCTCCTAGTGGGCGGTGAATTAGGTGGACTTGAATAACAGTAATGGGCAAAAGCGAAACTAGGTGATGATAAATTACATTGTTCCTCATAGGTAATATATTTTCCTTTCATAAGCATCACTAAGGTCTATATAAACACAGAGAATTGGAACGTGGGGTCTTCACGATTCTCTGCTGATGGGGAGAAAAAGCATTGGTCATTACGTGTTCAGATTGCAGACCACTTTGCATGTGGTTGTGCTGCCTGAATTCCTTAGCACGGTGTACACGATCCTTCACTATTGACCCCTGTTCACCTCTCCAGCTTCAGGCCTTGCTGCACCCCCATGTGGTACTAACATATTGTGGATGTGCCATGCTTTCTCTCCCACAAGGCTTTGTGCATCTCATTTCCCTGCCTCGAACACTCTCTTCCTATCTCTACCCACTTTGTTTGACTAACTTCTACTTAAAACTTTGGCTTCTGGTATCGTAAATACTTGGAAGTATTTTCTGTCCCCAAGATGGAGTTAGATACTCCATCTTTAAGCTCCCATGGCACCCTGTCATTACCTTACCGGGTTTAAATTGCCTGTTTATTTGCCTTCTTCCCGATCACACTATGGGGCAGCCATGGGGTTGCATCACTTTGATCTCCCTTCAAGAAAGAACTTGCTATTTAACTGCAAGGAGTGCAATTAGCTGACAGCCTCTAGCTGTTAATGCTTTCAAATCTGCCTCAGCTTTCAAGCTGAGGCCACAGTCTTTTGGGGCAGTCCCAGCCAATGACTGAGCATAACAGTGGTACCAGGGCTAACTCGGGACTTTTAGTGGGAGATCTTGGGGTTGGCTGAGACTTCATCAGATCTGCATTGTGATCTGAGGTTATCTCTTCCTCACCATACTTCCTCCCTCTTTTCTTTTGCAGATGTTGTATCTGTTTTTGGTGTGAAGGGTTTCCCTGCCTTATTCTGCTTTCTCACTCTCTCCCTTCCATGTTGTCCTGAAAGTTGTCACTGTGCCTGTTTTCTGGTTAAACCAATTAACACGGACTGTGAGCTCTTCAAAGGTGAGGGCCGCATTCTTTTTCAAATTGTGTCTTTAGATCCCCAGAACAACACACAGTAGGATCTCAATAAATAACTATAGAATCAATGACAGCACCTATGCTCAAGATAGATTTCAACAACACTGAATGATGTCTTGATCTTATGTAATTCACAGATGCTGGTCAACATTTAAGAACATTTTGATTTGAAAACTCAGATTTGCTTATGAAATGCACTGTGGGAATGACATAATTGTGCACTTTCAAGTGGGTATTTTCCAATGGTTAAATTTATGCCAAATATATAATTTACCCCTTAGGTTACTCCCATGGGCTAATGTAGCTGAATATGAGTCATAATAGATATTTATACTTGAAATTACACAATAGCTATAAAATCGTTATTTACTACCCAAATGGCAAATTTTAAATATTACTGCTTATGCCTGGAAATCTCATCTAAATGTTGCTTTATAGAATAAAATCCAAAGACATTAAAAATCCTTCATAATCTGGGCCCTATTTATTTGACACTTGTCACACTACGATTTGCGTGAAGTTTGTACCTTGATAGCTCCGCCAATAGACTGAACTCCCTAAAGGCAAGTATACCATGGACTTTTCTGTACCCCGTCTGTCCCACCGTAAGCTAAACCCCATCATCTACAAGGCTGCATTATACTGGACAGCAATAGATTTCAAATACCTCAATTGAAATAAAAGCTTCATCTAACTGTAACCTTCACCTTCTAAAACTAGTCCTTGTTTTCCTCACGTGAATCCATTTTATAAGAATTAGTAGTGAGATTTAGAGATATGTCCTTTTCTCTCCTTTCTCTCTCTTTGCTCTCACTCTCATATTCTCCTTCCCTGCCCCCACCTTCCTTCTTTCCTCCCTCCCTTCCTTGCTCACCCCTTTCTTTTCTGATTTTCCTTCTTTCTTTCCTTTCTTCCATTCTCCCCTCTTCACTGCCTCCTTCCTCCCTTTTTCTCTTCTTTTCCTCCCTTTTTTAATTCCCTGAACACTCATTAGATCTCTTCTATCTCCCAGGTCCCCTCCTAGGTACTTTGGAAGCAGCCATGAGTAAAGCAGACAAGGCGTATGTCCTCCTGGACCCGCACGGTAAGGGTGGGTATTATCAAAATAGTTACCCACATAATGAATCAGTAAAGTTAGAAGTGAAGAGGTGTGCCCTGGCTGGTGTGGCCCAGTTGGTTGAGCATTGTCCTATGCACGAAAAGGTCACTGGTTTGATTCCTGGTCAGGGCACATGCCTACGTTGCAGGCTCAATCCCCAGTAGGGAGTATTGCAGGAGTCAGCTGATCAATGTTTCTCTCTTACATCAATGTTTTTCTTTCTCTCTCTCTCTCTTTCTTTCTCTCTCTCTAAAATCAATAAAAACATATTTTAAAAAAAGAAGTGAAGGGATGTGTGGGCCACGAAGGCCCCCTTCCGAAAGATAACCAGTCAAGTCCTGGAGCCTGTGAATAAATTCTTTCTATTGGGGGCAGGGAGTCTTTGCAGATGTGATCACGTTAAAGACCTAGAGATGAGGAGATAACCCTAGGTTATCTGTGTAGACCCTAAAAGGGCCGTGCCAAGACTTTGATTTGGGATTTCTGGCCTCCAGATCTGTGAGAGAATATATTGCTCTTGTTTTAAGACAGTGGTTTTGTGATAATCTCTTACAGCAGCCTATGGTACAATAACACAAGGGGGTGTGTAACAGAGGTCCTCTAACCTAAGCTGTGGCCCCTGGGGTAGGGTTGGGGGTGAAGGGAGGTGTCTGGGAAATGACCCTATCGTAGACCTTGGTTCTCCCCATGGTTTTCTGTCTTCTGTGTTCCACAGCTCTTTGGAATATTGTCTCATTTTCTAGACTCTACATTTTTTCCTCTCTGTTTAGCACACTCTTCCCCTTTCCTTACCCAGAAAGTTGGCATTTAAGTCTTACAGGTTTGCCCTGGCTGGTTTGGCTCAGCTGTTGGTTGGCCTGCGGACCAGAAAGTCCTGGGTTCAATTCCCACTAGGGGCACATATCAAAAAAATAGTCTTACAGGTTTGATCTGAACCCTTCTGGCTGTATATTCTCTGAACTGTACTCCACATTTCTAGAAGAACACCATTGAACTCCATCAGCCTGGGCATTTTCAGTTCCAGAGAAGGGAGGCTGCTATGACACTTTGCCAGTAGGTGCTGCTCCCTGACATAGGGTACAAAGATATGATGTAAAGGGTACAGGTGGGCATCATGAGTTCTGCACTTTAATTCACCTCCTAATGCCAATTGATTGTATGATCTGTGGTGGGTCAATTAGGTCATTTATGCTTCAGATTTCTCATGTGTGAAATGAGGGTTTGGGGATGGGTTTCACCTTAAAGTTCTCTTCTGGCTTTAAAAATAACCATAATTTCAGTAGTCAAATGTTTTTACTTTTGTGGAAAAATTTATATAAGGTTTGTTTCTATAAATTTATATAAGTTGACTTGAGATCCTATACAGTTAATTCTGTAAGCAAAAAGTTCTGCAAAGCACATGGTCTAAAAGGAAGAGGATCTGAACTCTTAGGTCCTGTGTGACGGTTGGTTTTACCCAACCCAGATGGTTTCCAATATCAGATGAACAGGTAACGGCAGGTCTTGACTTGACCAACAAATCACACCACTCAAGTCAAGCGTTGGGAATTCACTTTTTTTTTTAATGTCATGCGTTTCCTTGTGTCATATTATGCTTAAACAAGTAGTATACGCTAAGATATTCAACTAGAAGAGGTTCACCATCATACTTCCTTAATGAGATTGGCAGTAAGCAGGCCCTGACCCGTGCCTGTGATGGATTATTCATCATTCTAACAAATCTCTGGGTCTGTGCTCTAGGCAGACCAAGTCTAAACAAGCCTCCTCTTACCTTACTCACCTCTCACTTTCTGTCTCTAGAGGACACAGGATAATATTAGTCACTAATATACATCACTAGATATTTATCAAGCAGCCTATTTCTTTGCCTGGCACTGCAGGAATCAGAAATGTACAAGGCATGAGTGGTCCCTGACATCAAAGAGCTTACCTATTGCAATGGTAGCCAAGCATTCATGTCAGCAGTGTATTATAAGAGCCGATGTATGATTACTGGAATTTCTTGTAGAAGCAGAGAGCAGAAAGCAAATATTCTGCTCTGTTACACTGGAAGCTACCCCATGGATCTAAGCTGTCCAACTTAACCATTGTATTCCCAATGCCTAGCACAGTTGGCCCAACAAAGCAAGCACTCAACAGATATAAATTGAATAAATAGACATTTGGTCTAGAGTGGGTAGGGATGGTCAGGGGAAGCCTCCCAGGAGAAAAGACAAGATACTTGAATTAGGGTTTGAAGAATTGAGAGACATTAGGTGCTATAGGCAAGAGGAAACTTCTAGAGAGATTATAAGCAAAGTTACAGAAATAGACTCTGCATAGAGATAAAAGTAGGGTTTGGATGCAAAATTAATTCTGAGATTGATTCTTAAAAGGTTAAAGTCATTTCACTTCATGGCTTATATATTGTGGATGAACCTGAGCATCCTTCAACATTTGTTTGGGCAGTAGAAACGAGATTCAAGGACCTTGGAGAGATGCATGGCCTCTCTCTTGGATGAGAACTTTCCTAATCAAGTGCCAAGGACTTTCTGTGTCTCTAAAACCTCTACATATATAGTGAGACTCTTTAGTTGGGGCAACAAGATGTGTTTGGCTATCTGCCACTGAGCCTAATAGGTACTATTTCATGGTAAAATGAGCTGGAGTTGCCATCCTGGTATATATGCCATTGAGAGCTATTTCAGAGAGAGGCAAATTTCCAAAAATTTCCAGAAACAGTCACAAGGGATGGCCAGGACCATGTTTACAACCATGACCCTTTCTATCCATTCTTTATTCTTCTCCTTGGGTCTGGTTTTCTAGATTTAAAAGTCCATATCTAGTCTTTCTTCCTTACTCACATCTTAGGAATTGCCATGGGGTTAGGTGGCAGAGCAGAGATAAATTAAGTATGAAGACACTCATTTAAGGTCCATATGGCTTCTATCACTCACTGAATAAGAATTAACATTCTAACTCTTTATGTCAAAACTATTTACCCAAGTTCTTCAGGCTACCTCATTCCTTTCCCCTTCACCTACATCTCAGTTTCTGCACTTGTATTTTTGCATCATGGGAGGTTCAACATCAGACTGTCTACTGGGAGGCAACTGGGTATATAAAGCATTGGCTTCAAACCTGAAGACCTTGGCTTAAGACTGGATTCTGTCACGAAGGAGCTCTCTGGCCCTCACCTGCCTAAGCTTATTTTCCACCATGGTAAAATGGGAACAATAATACCTAACCTGTCGTCCTCACAGGCTTCTGGAGAAGAATCAAATGAGATTATGCCATTGCCAGCCTTTGCAAAATATAAAGTAAATAACGATGTAAGGAGTTGTTACCATTTTTGAGTTTTCTCTAAGCATACAGCAGTCTCAAATTGCCAAGCACATCTGTTCCATTGTACAAATAGCTACTGAAATCCTAAGACTTTCATAAAACCTAAGACAGAAAAGGGTTGACAATGTCTCTTGAATATCACATTCCCTTAGAATTTGCTTCTGTAGCTTTTATCTTTTTTGCCAGGTTCTAAATTTACTCTTGCCCCTGCTACTAATACTCTGGAGTACTCAATAAACGTCTGTATGAATTACTCAATATTTACTAATCAGGGTAGTCTAGGCTATACTGCAATAACAGATACACCCTGAAATCTCAGTGAGTTGCCCAACAAAACTTTAAAATCTGATGTAGATCCGGGGGGCAAAGGGATGCCTCCAGTGCTCAGAGGTCCAGGGTTCTCCTGTGTTGTGAACCAAGACATGGTTTCCAAAGCTGCTTCAGGGAAGGAAGAGAAGAAAGAGAAAGCTCAAAGCTTGTAACTGCCCTAGAAGGGACACATGTCATTTCCATTCACAGCTAATGTCCAGAACAAATAATACAGCACCACAGAACTGCAGAAGAAGCTACAGAATACAGAGGAGCAAATGCTGAGTGCCAGGATATTTCTGAGTACCCACTTCTTCACTGTGACAAAAGCCCCTCCCTCTCAACAAGTCATTGTCTATTGCATCCCGGATGGTGTAGTAGGCATCGAGAAACACAGCAATACATAGGACGGAGAAATTCCTTGATTCTGTGGAGGCCACACTGAGGTGGAACAGAGAACATATTGTGTCCACATTGTGATTTTTACAGTATTGTCTACTCTCTATTTCTCCACATCAATTAGTGCTGGTCTTCTATGTCAACTTTGCCATTTTCGAAGGTGTTCAAGTTTGTGAAAGACTGGGATCGTTCTGGTTGCTCTGTGCTCCTCCCCAGGAAAGTGAGACTTGCTTCTTCTGTTTTAGCTCATGTCTGCTGGTTGTGCGGTTCAGAAGCCCCTGTGGTTTCAGCTGGGAGAAGGAAAGAGTGAAGGAAGGCTTGGGGGCAACGCCTTCCAGCTGGACTTGTTTGGGTTGGCACAGTCTCTGTAAGCAGCCGTGACTCCAGAGCTGCTGGAAAATGTGCTGATCACCCTGGGGGCTTGAGTGGGAAGGGAGCGGTCTCAGCTGATAGAGTCTGAATGAGAGCTAGTGCAAAAGGAGCCTCAGTCTTTTGGGGGGTAAGCAGGAGGAATATACCGGTCCAGCTTCGGTAGGAGCAAGCTGTGATACTCTTTTCACTCTCCTAGCCAGATGGAATGGAAGCCATTGTTAGTTTTCATCAAATGAATGGGAGAGAAATGCAATTATGTTTCCTTCTTTGCCAGTTTCTTGTGATAGTCTTTTCCTTCTATCACTGGAGCTTAAAATAAATATTTCTTTCTTATCTGCCAAAATGCTGACACTAATCTCTGGGCTAATTTCACCCAACATGACTTGCTACTCTAATGCAAACTAGCTTTTCTTGGGTCTCTGCACTGCTCTTAATACATACACGATATTTTTAGCATCCATTGCCACCACCTCTAGCTCCTGTTTGCCTTACATCCCATGGGCTAGACAGCTAAAAATTACATTCCCCAGTTTCTCCTTGCTACTAAGTCCAGATGCAGTGTAGAAGCCACCAATGAAATGTGCTCTCATGAGACTGGAAAGTGGAAGGGAAGTGGATTCTGATTCCATGTCATTGTTAGCTGAAGCACACTCTCACCAGATGGGAGCTTTTGTAGTGACCCGGGAAGCTGGGCTGGGGACCAGATTTGAAGCTGTGGGGCAGCTGCAATGGTGAAGGTGGTTTCCTGGAGCAGCTCTAAGAGTGGTCCTAAAGCCTGGTGGCAACCCCGTGTCCAGCACCTGCCATCCTCTCGAACATTTTGTACCAAATTTCCCTATTTTAAATCCTGTTGTGCCTGAAATACCTAGAGTGGTTGCTATGTCCCTACTTGTGCCGTGCTTCTACACACCATCTCACATGGATAGGCGTCGGCTGCAGCCTGTCCAAAGTCCTCGCTCACTGAGAAGCTGTTGGCATACGTATTCTGAGACCCATGCTCACCACTATTTCACACCACTTTCTTCCTTATCTGTTAAGGCCCAGATCAAGTTTCACTTCCATTCTCACCCTAACGCTGATTCCTCTATTCCAAATAGATGTCTCTCCCACACCTCTTCCTGTTGACTCATCCTGCCTAATATTAATATTTAATTTTCCTCTCTAATCTTAGCTCCACCAGAAGAAAAGGAAAGAAAATTTAGCTCTTATGGAAAAAGATGTTTTCTAGTACTTCTGCAGCCACCTTTCATGTGTATTCTTAATATGTGTGGGTAGTACTGTGCTCAGCCTAAGAGGAGGCCTCTGTTCTTTAGTCTGAACTGGTACTTCTCCCATCCTCATAGCTCAGTGTCTGCGGGACAATTACCAGCACTACTGGGGGACAGGCATGCACATCCTGGTGGAGGAAGAACCCCTATTTCCAAAGAAATGGAGGAGAAAGAGGAGACAGAAAGGAAGCATGTAGGAATTTGCCCACACAGGAAGCCCTGGGTTGTCTTCCTTTCCGACTGATCACACATTTGCTTTATTCCCCACATCTTCTAAAGTCTCCTGCCTTTGCTCTGGCTGGTTTGGCTCAGCGGTTGGAGCATAGGCCTGTGGATCAGAGAGTCCCGGGTTTGGTTCCCACTAGGGGCATGTACCAAAAAAAATACATAAATAAGGTCTCCTGCCTTTATTTCACAGCAGACATCAAAGCAACTCTCTCTCCCCCAATTTACACTTTTGCAGCTGGGGTAGGGGAGCAGATCCAGGAGCAAAGATACCTGCATGTCACCGCTGTCCTCAACAGGGAGCTTCGAGGTAATTTCCAAAGTTAAAGAAAACTTGCGATCTGAAAGCTGCTGGAGAAGCCCAACACATACTCGATTTCTTTCCAGTCTAAGGAGAGAACCCAGGGGATGGGGACAGTGTCGCTCACTGGGAGAACCCCCCGCCCCGGACATTGGAACTCAGTGGGGAGCATCTGGATTTGAAACAGAAAAGTCTTCTCTAGGTGGTAAAATAGGTCTCTTTAAATTCCACCTTGTGACTTTCCCGCTAGATCTGTTCCTAAGTTTTGGTACTGGTGTTGGCCGTTCAGTTCATGAGAATGGATGTTAGCCCCAACAAAGAAGCTACCTTCAGACTGAAACGACCAGGCAGGTAAACAGAAACTGTATAAAGGTGTTGGGGTTGGGGACTGATGGTGAGGGTGTCACATGGGGGGAAGGAAGAGTGGGGGGGTCACAGGGAACTCAAGGAGGAAGAAAGCAGAGATAAAGAGCATTTCTGCAATGGAAATATTCTTGTCCCAGTCTCTTCAAGACCCAACCTAATAAACTCATAACAGTCATCGTTTAGATCACTCATGTTGTACTGACCAACTAACAAGCCCTTTCGAATTGTTTGTAGTTTTTCCCTGTGTGTACAGCAGGTCCTAAAATAACAAATGGCATTCTTTTATTATAACATTGATGAGATGCTAGGAACTTAACTCTTGTTGATAGCAATTAGTCTATGGTAACATCGCTTTCATTATGTGTCATTTTGCCTAAAGTCACAGAAGTCATTGACCACGTTAGGTGAGGACGTATTGTACTTGGTTTTATAATTAGACTGCTGACTCCCGCTCTCCAGTAATTTCTGTGTGGTCTTTGGGCCAGTAGCATCTCTGGGAGCTTGTTGAAAATGCAGAATCTCAGGCCTCAGCCAGGCTAATCAGAGTCTGCATTTTAACAAGAACGCCATAGGCTGCGTGTGCACATTGAAAATGGAGCGGCAGTGCCCTACAACTCCAGCAATAAACGAGGAAGGGAGGACCATAAGAGAGGGAGAGAGGGAAAAGATTAGTATAAAGGAGTGTACACTTGCCATGGGCTCTATTCCTGGGAAGACTAATGGAGGTTAAGCAACAGATAAGCTGCTCCAGATGAGGCGGCTGTGGGCTACCACAAACCAGGAAACCCTGGTTCTCCCCTAAGCCAGTGGGTCTCGGTTCAGTGTGCATCAGAATCACAAGGAGAGCTCTTTAGAACAGAGATTGCTGGATCCGCCCCCTTCCAGAGTTTCTGATTCAGTAGGTCTGGGGTGGGCCTGAATTGCATGTCTAATCAGCGCCTAGGTGATGCTGACGGTGCTGATCCAGGGACAACACTGGAGAACAACTGCCCTAAGCAATAAAGATACTGAGATTAAAGACTCTCCCGTCTATAAATGATTTGGGATAATTATGGTCTCAAATCCCCTATTGAATTTGCCACTGGAGACCAGACCACTACAATGACTTCCAGAAAGAAGCCCTCGTGGGAAAGCCCTGATGCATTTCTACCAGCTGTGTTGGGTTGAGAGCTAATTAGGAGGGAAGCTAGAATGGCTCTGCTTTCCCAGCCGTGTGATCCAGCAGACCCAGAGACAGTGGGTCGGTGCAGAAAATTACACAGACGGACCCGGAAGCTGCCATTTCATCAGGGAAGGTTTTGCCTTTTCATTACAAGAGAAAGCTAGCATTCCCCACCCTTCCTTCCACCAAAAGTAGGCAACCATAAAACCAAAGTCAATTTCTTACAATTTAGTAACCTCAGTGCCAACCAATTATATTCTGGGACATGAGAAACAGCTGTTGTAACATTAGAGCTCGAACAGTTTCATCTCAGCTATTTAAAGGGATAAAAGAGCCAATATTTTCATTCCCTTGTGATATTATCAAGACATGATAAACAACCAAGACTATGGTATTAATTACATTAATTTGGAGAGGAGAGAGACCACTTTAATTGCTCCAAGCTGGAATATAATTTTTTATGAGCAGACAGTCATTCCATAAATTCACATTAGAAAGGGTACCTTGTCTTTTTCTATCAGCAGCAAAACTTCTGGAGGCAAAACAAACAAACAACAACAACAAACAACAACCACCCCCTTTTAAGGAGGATTTCAACAGAAAAAGGAACTTTCACTATTGCTATATATCTTTTGTGGAACCGTGACATGTTGAGGCATTTGACAGAAAGAAAGGTAGGGAATTATTTGTCTTGAAATAATTCATAACCTGAAGCAGAAAGTAGGACCTTTCCAGCTAGAGGTCGATACTTCCCATATATAGAATGGACATAGAGTATGGCACCTTCCTCTCAGGGTTATAAAAAAACCCAGACATATGATAGACATCAAAATGCTTTGTAAGATGTAACGTCCTATAAAAGCAGGAAATGAAAGGGAACTATCATTTCTTGACTGCCTTCGATATAAGGCACTGAGGAGGTGCTTGACTTACATGATCACATTTTAATACTCATAAGAAATCTTAGAAAGAAATAAAAACACAAAAAGGAGAGAAGGTAACAAATAGATAATGAACATACCAATTTCGTCAGTGTAGGAATTATTTAGATAAATTGTACGGCTCAGATTAATTAATGTGATATATACTATGCCCTCTAGGAATTCTCTTTTACTCCCGAAACACACAATAAATACTGGTTGACTAATAAGTGGTCATATTCTGAAATCACCCTAACTTATCCTATAGCTTTGGAAATGAAAATATACCTAAGTAAATGTATCTACTACGGCTCCTAGGATTAAAATCTCCACTTGGCTCCAAGGGTTGTGAGGGGAGGGGAGAATTTAGGGGGTTCCAGGAAGTAGCACTAGCAGCTGTTGAATGTGGCAGGGTTTCTGTGGCTTTGGACCAGCATTTGTGCTGCGGGCCCAGGGTACTCGCTGCGGGCCCAGGGTATTCCACCTGGGTTTCTAGAAGTGCTTATTCTAGAAACTCTGTACGAGCCCTGCTAACATGTTCCAGTTGCCCCGTTTCCCTGCAGATGCCCCCAGACGTACTGCGGAGCAGCTGTGAGGAATGGGTTGCCTAGTCTTCTGAATATTCTGGAAACGTATTTAAGGATAAGAGCAGGTCAGTACTTGACTAATAGCACTCACCCAAAGGAAGGAGGGGTTCAAAGCAATCAAAAGAATAGTCCACTGACCGAATTGGAGACATTGTTACAAATGGGGGGCACTCGCTGGAGTGTGAAAAACTGAACATTCAGAATTTCTCAACCACAGAATTTGCGATATTCTCCTAACTTAAATGTCCAATAGGAGATAGCTTGAGCAAATATGGAACAGCTGTATGAACACACAAAAAAGTCACGCGGTGAAACTGTACATATCAATATGGAATACAGTGTGAAATAGATTGTAGGAGAGAATTTCCGTTTCGAAACAGCAGTGTTCAATATGATCTTACTTCTGTTTAAAAATGTATAAATACGGATGGAAAAATAGTGGATGCGTGTATATGAAAATCTTAACATTGGTTATCACTTGACAATGGAATTACAGGCCATTTTTATTATCTCTTGGCTTATCTACATTTTCTAAATTTTCTATAGTAACATAACTTGTGAAAATAAATTTTTCCGAACAGTCATTATTTTCCTTATCATCAGGATAATAATAAATAATGTTTATTGAACGCTTACACTGTGCACAGCGCTTTACCTTTGTTAAGGCCATTTTCTCCTCGCAATGATGGCACCACGAGGTGGTTCTGTAATGGGAAAAGGTATTTACCTTATCAAAGCAAACTACTTACGGTTAATTGTAGTTTCATTCCTCTCTACTCTCCTCAGTCATCAGAAAATTTAGCTCTTCCTGACTTCTATCTACAGCCTTCTTTTGGGAAATAGGCAATAAAATCAGGACGAGGACGGTTTGGGGAGGAGGATGCTGGTATTCAGAAGGAAAGGACTAGAGATACAGAGACAGGAATATGCTCACGCCTGCTCCAGTGTTCAGGTCACCCTGGCCAAAAAGCTTTTTCTAAGTGAAGGTAAGTGCAAGATATATACATACTAAAATAGCTTTCAAAGAAATACCTTTATTTTAATTTAAATATACAAAGAGGGATGAAGTAGGGTATACTAAAAAAATTTAGATGTTCTGAATACCTGGAAAGCAACTAGACCCCTCGCTAATAGATCTTCCATGAGTCCTCAAGTATGTGCACACTCGAATGACCCCCTCCCCTCCAAATGCCATTTACTCTTGTTTTATAATGACCCAGAGGGAGAGTGGTATGACTAGCATTTGTTTTGGGTTTGCTGTTAACTAGTTTTTAAAAGCTTAGGTTTTAAAAACCCAGAACTCACTGCAGAAGAAACTCTGTGACCTATCCAGTGTCCCACATTTCCTCCTTGTTAACGCAGTCCAGCGTTTGTTTGGGTTGGGCAGACACCTGCAAGGGGAAGGAGGCTCCGCTCTGATGGCTTATTCTTCATCTGCGCAATGCAGTGGTTGACTTCGTGTGTCAGCTTTACTGGGCCATGGGGTGCCCACACATGTGGTTAAACCATAGTAAGTCTGTGAGTGTGTTTCTGGACAAGATAAGCATTTGAATCAGTAGATTTATTTATTTATCCTCACCGGAGGACATTTTTCCATTTTTGTTCAGATAGAGTGGGAGGGAGAGAGGAAATGAGAGAGAGAAACATTGATGTGAAAGGGACACATCGAGTGGCTGCCTCCCGCACAACCCCAAGCGGGGCTGGGGACAAACTGCAACTGAGGTACATGCCCTTAGCGGGAACCGAACCCAAGTCTCTCTGGACCACAGGCTGATGCTCTAACTGCTCTAACCGCTGAGCCAAACCGGCGAGGGCTGAATCAGTAGATTTAGTAAAGCAGATTACCTTCCCCAAGGTGGATGGCTTCCTTCAATCTGCTGAAGGCCTGAATCCAACCAAGAGGCAGAGTTAGAGAAAGGTTTCTCTCGACCCGTCTTTGCCCCTGGGACATCAGTCTTCTCCCTTCGGATCCAGACTGAACTTCAGCTCTCCAGGGTCTCCAGCTTGCTGAGTGCAGATCTTGAGACATCTCAGCCTTCATTACGACATGAACCAATTCCTTAGTAAATCTCTCATTATAAATCTTCTCTTGGAACCCAGACTCATTCAGCCAGTCATGGTCATTGGTTGGTGTTTTCTTTTTTGCTGATGATCGGTAGCCCCATGACCCACTTCCGGTGTGAAATGTAAGAGTAATGCTGGTGGCAGGGGGTGGGAGGGGATCGTCTGGGACAATTTTCCTCTTTAATAAGAAGCTGTTGTGCCTTCCCTTGCTCCCTGCTTTTGATCAGGGTTATGTGAATGATGCCTGGAACTGGGGTGCAGACATCGCAGCATTAGTGCAGACATCACTAACACATGATAGATGGCAAAGTGGCAGGCTGGGAAAACCCTGGATTCCGATGGGCATTGCTGACCTGCTTCACCAACCAGTGCCGATCTCTAGACCACCTGTTAAGTGAGGAGCTAATCATCAGACTTCTGTTAAACCACTTTGCATTTGAGTGTGCTATTACTTGATTCAGAAACTAGCCAGAGAAAGAAAAAGTATAACTCTCCACTATTATTATACTGTGTTAGTTAACTTGTGTTTGAATGTTTGCTTTTTATAACCATTTCAGCCACAAAATCAGAAACTTTAAAAAATATCTTTTTTCCTTACCTCCAGGACACTGAAAGTAGTCCCCGCAGGAGGATGAGAGATACCTAGAAAGGTGGATCCCTTCTGGCATGAAGTTATGTCACACTGTGCTTGGTTAGTACACACCTGTATTTGGAAAGTGAGTGGGAGAAGATGCCCTCTTTTCCGCTGACCACGGGTAATGTCCATGCTGCAGAATCGCCCTTAGACTTCAGCTATTAGTGAACACAGTCAATCTAGCTTCCAAAGGGTAACACTGGTTTTCACTGGCAGGATAGTTTTATAGTGAAGTTTATTTTTCCTTGTATCCAACAAGAGAAACCTTTATTGTAAAAGGTTGAAAGCGGGAAATGGTTTACTGATGTTGTTGTCTGTGACCAGAGACACACACTTGGGCCGTGGCAGCTGGCCTCCCCGCCCTCCCACCTCGGGAGACTCGGGTGGGGCTGAAAGATGGCTGGGATGCAGAACTTGACAATGGCTGCTTGGCCATGGGGCCACTTTATTACTGGAGGGACACTCATTCTGGGACAGTTAATGACCTCTCGCTAGAGCCAAAAAAATTAAATACTTGGGTGAAGGATTTAGTCTTGAAAATGAGTAGTAAACCTGTTGAGAATAAGGCAAGTGGGCCTGTAGAAATAACATAGCCATTCTAAACGGGTGCTTCCTTTTACTGATTATAAGTAGCACTAGAAAATGAGTGAAAATCAACTTATTGCAGAGAAACTGGTCTGTATCAGATCAAAATTGGTTTATCAGGCTGACGAATTTTAAGTGGTATTTGTCTCTAATCCTTTAACTTAAAATTTTTCTCCTCCCCAAACCTCTTTGTAAATTTACATTGTGTTACATTACATTAGGAATTGCACTCCTTCCTTTATTCACTCATAAATGTAACAAGCACTTAACAGTGTGTCATGCACTGTGCTAGGTATCCAGGACAGAGGTGGAAAATAGATTTTCCTTGTCCTTATGAAGTTAATGGTCCTTCTGAGGTGTCTGTGTGTAAATCACCATCTGAAACAAGACGGGAGCAGCATGACTACGGGGGTGTGGACAGGGTAAAGGAGTGAGCCACACCAGGTGAAGTGATCCACTTCCCAGGGAGAGTCAATAAAGGAAGCTTTCTTCCATACACGTCTCTGCAGCGTTAATAAACATTGCGGAAGTGATCCATTTTGGTCAGATTTCAATGAACCAATTTGTGTTAAAGCAGGACTTGGCTTAGACAATATATCTGCTCTATATTATTTTCATTAGCTTTTTTTGAGAATATGGGTTTATCTACTTTGAAAAAAATTCATTGCACTCCATTATGTGCTGGGGAGATAGGGAGATGCTGGTTCCCCAGGGAGCAAAGAGAAGAGGTAAGGATTGTCCTGAAGGGAAGGAATGAAGGGAACACATATTGGTGGCTAAGAGAATACTTAGGGACCTGGGCCTCATGAATCTGAAAATCTATTTCCCACCTTCGATTAAGAGACCAAGAGGTGCATGCCCCTTTCTTTTCAGTTAAGGGACGGATCTCAGATCTCCACGCCCCACTCAGATCAGTAACTGAGCTTGGAAACATCCCAATCAACACTATTAATGACCTACTTTAAGGCTATACTTGTGTGCGCACACACGTTACATATAATATGGTTTACGGTTTTCTGGAAATTGATTTACGGTTCCGACAGAAGTGACAGAAAGCACTAACACCCTGATGGCTGGCTGCATTTCAGAGACTGCTTCCCTGACGGTCTCAAGCATGTGGCTCTGAGTTCTCCCTGAGAAAGCCTGACGTGCAAAAGAACCTGGAAGGCTTCGAGGCTCCAAGACAGCAAGCGCTGTGTGTCGTGGGAGTGGCAGAAAGGACCAGAAGCTGTCAGAGTGTGACAAGAGGGCATTTATTTTAAGGGTGTGGGGAGAAGAATAAATTAGGCTGCAATTGGATGCTTCAGTCAGAGGCAGGAGTTGAGAGGGGCCCTGTGCTTTGTAAGGATTTTTTTTTTTTAAAGAATATCCAAGTGGAGAACAAGGAGATATAATTTTCTTGACACACCAATGTACAATACGAACATATATTTAGTAACATTCGCCTCCTGCGCCCCGAGCAGCTGTTCAGCTCTGGCACACACCCCTCCCAGGCCTGGCCCGTGTGCTGCGGGATTCCAGCGGCAGGGGGTCGACCACAGCCTGGGGATGGGAGCAAAGGCAGAGCTGGGGCTCCCCGGGAAGACCCACTGGAGAGTCCTGTTTAATTTAGGCAGGAAAAGCCAATCTGCTTTAATTTGGCGGTCACTCTTCGGTCAGTTTCTGAAAGGCCTCAGAGGAGTTCAAGTTCACTCGTCTTACTAAACTTTCTTAAAAGAAGGGAACAGGAAAGAGGCTCTCTTAAAAATAGCCCCCTTTGCCCTGTGAGACTGTAACTCACTGGGCAGGGTTTTTGACTGTCAGGGAAATGTTTTCTGTCCCCTGGAGGCAAGGCTTATGGGAAGTGGAAGTCAGGATGTAGCCACTTCAGGTCAGGCCATTGTTTTCTGAGAAGTGACACAGTGGACATCTGGTTTCCTAGGTTCGTAGTTACCATCTTGACAATTTTTTACGGGAGACTTGGGGGTGCAGGTGGCAGGCAGTGAGGACCGGCCAGGGAGGAGAAAGGACATATGTAAATATAATATATGATCCAGTCGAAGACAGGTGTTCATGGGTCTGCTGGTTTCCTTCCTTCTTTTTTTACTTTCCCCTCCTTCTCTCTCTCTCTCTCTCTCTCTCTCTCTCGCTCGCTCTCCCTTCACCCCCATCTCCCTCTCCCTTCCTCCCTTTCTACATTCCTTCCCCTTCTTTCAGCTTAGTGTACTGGTGCAGTGTACAATATGGTCCTCTCCCAGCGGCCGCATCTTCACTTGAGAGCTTGGTTAAAATACAGATTCTTCAGGCCCACCCCACACTACCCCCACAGGGGGTCTCTGAGGCCAGGCAAAGTGATGGATGTCATTTCCCAGGTGAGGCCATAAAACATGTTGGCTATAGCCTTGGGTACACTGTCTCACTCGCTTTGAGGGGAGTCAGCTGCCCTGTGGTGAACAGCCCTTGGGGAGGCCCATGTGGCAAGAAACTGATGCCTCAGGTCAACAGCCAGCAAAGACCTCCAACAGCCAGGGGAGTGAGCAGGGAATGGGATCCTCCTCAGTGGAGACTTGAAATAACAGCAGCCCCTGACATCTTGATTGGAGTCGTGTGACAGACTGAGCCAGAGAACCCACCTAAGCTGTGCCCACATTACTGACTCACAGAAACAGGGAGATGATAATCGTGTGTTGTTTTAAGCTTCTAATTTGGGGTTAACTTGTTATGCAGCAACAGATAAGTAATGCAACTACTCTATCAGAAACTCCAAATGGGGCCCTAGATTGTGTTTTTTAACATGTTCTCCAGGTGATTTCCATGCACAGTAGTTTGAGAAGCACTGTACTAGCTATGTGAAGAGCAGGGCCTTTGGAGCCAGATTGCCTGGGTTCAATTCTAG
Organism: Molossus molossus; assembly: GCF_014108415.1. Lineage (NCBI taxonomy): Eukaryota > Metazoa > Chordata > Mammalia > Chiroptera > Molossidae > Molossus > Molossus molossus. The sequence goes on along the minus strand of NW_023425351.1, from coordinate 58,846,471 downwards.
CTCAACTACTTCCCAGCTTTAAGATCTTGAGTGGGGTACTGAACCCCTCTGTACCTTCATTTCTTCTGTAAAAATGTCACTAGCAGTTGTACATGCCCTTCGGCAATATAAAGAGGATTAGTTGAATTACTACATTTATAACACTTAGCATGTTGCCTGGCAACAGTGAATAAAATAAATTTACTGATCATTCATTCATTCAACATTTATAAAGCACCAACTAAGGGCCTGGCATTGTGCTAGATGCTGGAGTAACAAAGATTAATAAGACATAGTCTACTTCTCCTGGGACTATTGTCCTATGAGGTAGATGGGCACTAAAAGAATAAACACAATAATGGTTACAATGCTGGCATTGACTTCTGGAGGCCAGAAGATGTCAATTCTATCATGGATGGAGGCATTAGGAGATGCTTAATAAATGGGGTAGTTGGAGGGCCAGATAAGAATAAACAGCATGGCCCCAGCCAGTTTGGCTCAGCGGTTGAGCGTTGGCCTGCGGATCAGAGAGCCCCAGGTTCGGTTCCTGCCAAGGGCACGTACCTCAAAAAAAAAAAAAAAAAGAATAAACAGCATGGGCTTCATTCCCCCAACACCTCACCTCATTCTTCTGAGTCTCTATAGCTTCCTTTTTATGTGAAAAACTGGCAAACCTACCATCACCAACAGCCTCTTCAGACCAGAGCTGCTTGAACACAGGGCTTGGGTGTCTTATTCACAAGGCTTTAGCCACATGGTTCTGTTTTCTGCTCCTAGATCAAGCAACCTAATTTATCTGACCTTCAGGTGTATGGCATCTGCTCTTCCTTCTCTCTGAAAGCTTCTTCCCCGTCCCTGCTCTCTTAGCAAGGCAGGCTCCTTCTTATCCTTCAATCCTTCGACTCTGCTGAATGACTCCTCGGGGAAGTCTTCCTAATCACTCTATTTATTTATTTTTATTTTTTTTTCTTTATTGAGTTTTTTAGAGGGGAAGGGAGAGAGAGATTAGAAACATCGATAAGAGAGAACATCAATTGGCCGCCTCCTGCATGCCCCCCAACTGGGGACTGGGCCCACAAACTGGGCATGTGCCCTGACCAGGAATCGAACCGGCGACCTCTTGGTGCATGGGTTGACATTCAGCCACTGAGCCACACCGGCCGGGCTCACTCTATTTAAATAATGCCTCCATGTTGGTCCACTTTCTATCTCCTAAGCAGCACTAGAATTTGGATCTTAATTTATTTACCTGTTCACCATGTCTTCCTGAGTAGACTTCATCATTTCTAAGGGTTAACACCTGGTCTGTCTTGCTCACACAGTACATGCCCAGTGCCTAGTGCACTCCCTGGGACAGAGTAGGCATTTAATGAAAATTTGTGATTGAATGGATAGATGAATGAAGGAACATGTCCTTCCACAGCCACTGTAACAAGTCAGCATGATTTGCTGAAATGTCGATCTTCATCACGAAGGACATTAATTCAAATTCTGGAAGACAAAACTGCTGATAAACAGAATGTGAAACCGAGTCACTAACTTGAAGGAGCTGCTAGAGAACTGGGAAGGGATGGGAGAGAGTGGGAGGCCATTATACTAGTTAACATTTACAGAGTACCTCCTTCTAGGTGCTGGGCACTGTAGTAAATGTTTTATGTGCATCTGAAGTAGTTATTATCATTATGGGGCAGATGGAGAAACTGAGGCTCAGAGTCCTTAATTAACATGCCTAACATCACAGGCAGTGCAATGCAGAACCGGAACGAGCCCAGGTGTCAGACTCCGAAGCCCTTGTGTTTAACCCCTCTCCTGCCTCCAGTGGAATGAAGTTCATGAAGCAGATATTCTGCGTGAACAGAAGTGTACACAGGTGAACAGCTATATGACACTATAACATGAGATCAGAGCAGGAAATACCAGAAAGCTTTCTCAGGAGACCACATCCTTGAACGAGGAACTGGAGAAGCGGTAGCGCACTCATGGTGGCACCTTCCCACCCAGGGGTCCCATGTTGTTTGGAAGAGAGGTGCTCAGAACTTTAAAACAGTGTCCCACTACCTCCCACTGATGGGAGTGCGCTCACCCTCAGAAACAGGTTCAGTGGTCTCTTCCTAAACCCCAAAGGATTAGTCTTCCCCTCGGCAAGGCAGCGTGTAATTTACAGCAATTGCCAGTTCCTGTTGCAAGGAATTCCAAGATCAGAGGGGTGAAGGAGGGTGACAGGTCAGATCTGAGCTTAGATGGAGAAGTTATTGGGGGGGGGTTGGAGATTTACAAAGCAGTGGGGCCCAGCTACATTGTGCCTGGAGCAATCTTTGAGTAGAGGTTCCCATTAGCAACAAGTCTCCACAAGCCTAAAAGAACAAGAGAGGAACCAGGCTCATCCAGTCTTAAAACAGGACAAAAGTCTGCATTTTCCCCATTTGATGAGGAATTATTGGGCCAGTCGTGAGGGTGAGCTACTCCCCAGTAGGGGAGAATAATTAGGGAAATTGAGAATTATGCTCCTGTGGGCAATTTCCTTCTCAAGGCTTGCTTAAAGCCAGAATGTATATTTTTAGTCTGCTTTTGTGACATCTAAGTATTCAGATTTTCAGAGAGACAAAGCCTATGCTGAAATTTACATATGACTACATTGAAATATATTTAAATATTAGTCTTCTTCGTACCTTTTCCCTTAGAGTTCCTGAGTGTCTACATTGGGGCTGGTCTCTGGGAAATGAAGAATGCAAGTGTCTGAAGAGGCAGAGTTGAGGCAGAATTGCTGGGAGGGTGATATACCAGGGTGGACCTAAAGTTATATATAGTTTATAATTTGAGGAATGGTTTTGTTTGTTTAGATTGCAAGTTTTCAGAATGATGGCCTCTGTGAGCCAAAGGAGAGTCCCCAGTCATGCAAGACTTTTGCAGATGGTGTATTTTTACCTATTTAGGAAGACTGCACGCTCCCCCAAAACTGACCTGGAGACTCCCTCTTAAGACCTCGAAAACTCAGGATTCATAGAAATAGAAGGAATTTGATCAAAGTGACAACTTTGGAGCATCCAGGAACATTTGGATAACTAGCTCTGTAGTCCATCTTATCATAGTGCTAATCACAAGTTATCCCATAGCCTACACGGATCACCAACTTGAAATGATTTTGACAGTTATGAAATACACTTAAATCACTAAAATAGGACTTTATGTGATTTAACTTTCCTTGAATGAGTTGGCAGATACTTTAAAGTTCTGCAGGGTCTCTGATTATCATTGTTGTGCCATAGTGGCCCAGCAGAATCAGATAATTAAAAATATTCAGTTGATAAAATATCAGACATACTTGGTTCTACTGGGTAGCAGAAGTTAAAAAAAGAGAAAAACAAAGTCACGGAAGCATTGAGAGACTATAATATCAGAAGAAGCGTTACTATCTAATGGAGAAAATTGGCTTGCATTTGTGGGTGACTTTCTGATTTCATCGCCTTCAATAGCTGACATTTTCATTTCTCATTTTCTCTGTTACTCATCCATAAATGGATCTACAAATGCTAATAGGGACCCACGCAAATTTAACAAATTTAACCACTTCCTCCTCTATTAAGTTATACCATGGAGCCAGTTTTATTGTTATTTTTCTGCAGGTCTGGTTCTCCTCCTGAAGTTTGAGTCCCTAGAGGGCAGGGGCTGTGGGGCAGGTGCAGTGTTCAAGGAATGCAAGTCTTTGGAGCAAACAGGAGCATGCAGACAAGCACGCAGGGTAGAGCACCTGCGTCTTCCACCAGGGGTCAGTAAAACTTCTGCAAGGCTCCTAGGATGGCATCTAGACTTAGCTAAGGGCAACTTCTTTGTCACCACTTGTCCCTCAGAAAACACTCACCAGCAAGGGGGTGTCCTATCACCAAAAATAGCAGCCAGTCCTAAGCTGATAAACACACACAAAAAAGACAAAGCAGAATATAAATATAAATATAAATATAAATATAAATATAAATACACACACACATATGACTTGGGTGATAGCAAGCATTAGTTCATGTCATAAAAATATTAATATATCAAACTAGAGTTAAGGTCATAGAGAGAATTCTCAGTTGAAATGTACAGTTCTGACAAACACTAAGATAAGCTGTCTTGCCTAGTTAGCCATCACAGGCTAATTGTCCAGTGACTAGGGCTTATTGGCTTGATGCTGATGGTCATAGTTTCCGCAGCATGAAAGCAGGACCTGAAAGGCCCTTCTCCTCCTGGTTTATAATAGATGTTTTTGTAAGGAATAAAGACTCTGAAATATGTACTAGATATGCAAACTTGACCTCCTGCTCCCACTTTCGCCCTACTGTCAGCTACAGGGACTTCTTTTGTTTTCAATCCTCATCCGAGGACATTTTTCCATATTTTGTTCAGATAGAGTGGGAGGGAGGGAGAGAGAGAGAAACGTCAATGTGAAAGGGACACATCGAGTGGCTGCCTCCTGCAGGACCAAGCCAGGGCCGGGGACAAACTGCAACCGAGGTATGTGCCCTTAGCGGGAACCGAACCCGGGTCTCTCTGGACCGCAGGCTGACGCTCTGACCGCTGAGCCAAACCGGCCAGGGTACTACAGGGACTTCTTAAAAATCCTATCAGTCCCCTGCTTAGAATCCTCTGAGGCCTACCTACCCATTGAAATAAAACCCAACCACTTGGCCTGGCCTGCAGAGCCAGAGCATGCTCCAGTCCCTACAGTTCCTCTGATCTCATCTCCTGCGCTCTTCTCTGCACAGAGCACACGCCAGAAAGAATATGCGTTGGTGGACGCTGCAACTCAGTGGTTCTCAGAGTATCACCCGTGAATTTACAAATGCAAATTCTTGGGTCGCACACAAAGTCACTGAATCAGAAACACTGGGGGAAGGCACCAGCCATTTGTATTTTAACCAACCCATTTAGTAATTCTGGTACCGGCTGAAGTTTGAAAACCACTGTTGTCATTCTTCAAGCTCACTTCTGCCTCAGGACCTTTGTAGTGCCCAGACTCTGCCTTTAGCCCTCTTCCCAGGGCCCTTCTCACATCAATCAGACACCAGCTGAGATTTTAGCTCCTCAGAGAGGCCTTCCCTGACCATACTATTTAAAGTGAGCCTCCCTGCTCCTCATCCCAATCTATACCATCATCCTTTTAATTTCTCCATGAAACTATCTGAAATTATCTTGCTTATTTGTTAGTGTATTATCCCCCCCATTAGAATAAGAGCAGATATCTATTTTCATACCATGGGTCCTGCGTGCCCAGACAAGTGCCTTGCCTATACTACGTTCTTAATTGTATTCGACTTTGTTGAGCAGCCTGTCTCCTGGAAGAGAGGGAGATTAGGTTCTCTGAAGGGAACTGCAGTGTTGTGGCAAAGCTCTGGCACGGAGTCAAAAGATGAGTGTCAAATTCTAAATTTTCTGCTTAAAAATCAGCTGACTTTGGGCAAGTCCTTCTAACTAGATTAGTAGGTCTCAAACAGGGGTGACTGTCTCCTAGGAGCGTTTAGCAATGTCTGGACACATTGTTGGTGTCACAAGGGGAGACACAGGTAGGAGTGGAGAGTGCTGTTGGATGTGGCCAAACATCCCACGGTACACAGGCCAGCCCCCTGCAGAGAAGTATGCTGAGCAAAGTGCCAGTAGTGCCCAGGCTGAGAAAGCCTGGCCTGGGGCCTTCATTAGGGCCTTGTTTTGCCATTCGTAAAGTGGGGATAGCATACTCGTCCTCATCCACAGGGGTCTGAGGACACTCGAGCAAAATTCTTCTGAAAGTGTTTTGTCAATAAAGCACTGAGGACAAATACTCTCCATATCTGGCACCATTCCTTATACAGAATAACTGCTCAATAAATATTTGTTCAAGGAATGAAAAAACGAATTGTCAGGAGACCCTTCCCAGGACTGAGTTTCTGTTTCTCCATTTGTGACCCGGGATAAGGATAGTGCTTGTGTCCTAGGAACCTTGTGAGGGTCACAGAGACAATATATATAAAGCCCCTGGCTCAGGATTTGACACATGCGTGGAAAATGACCCTCATTTCGCCCTTGGTTAGCTTTCTTGCCTGGCCGCCCTGCAGAGGCCTGATAGAGGCTCTCACTTCCATTCGTTTTCCTCCCAAGCCCCCTCCTCCTCTATCCCCTTGGTCTACACAGGGCATACTTGACTGTTCCCACTGTGTCACCATGACCCACCCTGCATGTTTTCCAATGAGATCCTCAAGGCCTGACATTCAGAAACCAGCTGCTCCAGATTTCCTTGAGAGAAGGAACTGGAAACCAGGCTTCTGTCTCCTGCTTGGGACTCTCTCCATCCTCCATGATGTTCCAACTTTCCTTGGCCTCCTGGTCTTTTCCCACCTTCTACAACCAATCAGCATACACCCAGTGAAGTTTCCCGACCTTTCCTGGAGCCAGGAATGCTCAACATTAGAGACCCTATCACACATCACCAAAACACTAAAATGTTTTATTTGATGCCCACATCCAGTAAAAATCTCATGTAACTTTATGAAGATTGGATTGCCTTGCCATTCAACCTAAAGTGTCATTTTAGAGAATTTAAACATTCATTAATTTTGATACTTAAGTTTATTTACACATTTTAAAATAGATCCATTATTTTTATAGCAAATATAATTGTAGATCCTTGAAAGGTATGTGTGCCTTTGGTGCTTCATACATTAAAAGTTTTCTTCGCTTTTTGTCCATTGGTGAGTTTTTCTTCTTTCCTCTTCTTGTTTGCTGACAATAGTCAATGACCATTCCAGAATCTGTAAAGCATCTGGAAATTGTGTGTTTGGTGGGTGATATGTCTTGTATGTAATGCTGTTGACTTGCAAACGTGATCTCGTGCCCTTGTGTCCATATTTGTCCAACAGTGTGACGATCAGATCTTACATTTGCTATGTGTACTGTGGACTGCAAAGGGCCTTTGTATGCATTATCCATTTGTTCTCACTGGATTCTCATGCTAACCTGGTGCTACCACAATATATATTATATTACAGTTTAGTCCTGATTTTGCCACTGACAATCCAAAGTTTAGGAAGGTGAAGTGACTCATTCAAGGTTATAGAATGATTGGCAGAGACGGATGAAAAGCCACATCTTCGGGGTTCTGTGGTGTCATGCTGTTTTCGGGTCTTTGGTCAGCCCTGGGGAAGAATTACTCCTGGAAAAGGAAATTAAGCAAGGCTTGAGTCACTGGGACAGCTTTAGTCCCATGTGCAAGCAATAGAATAGAACTGTAGCCTTGACTATTCTCTATTTTCCCTACAAACAACAGAATCAAATTAATTAATTAGTTCAACAAATACAGTACTTACTTAGTAACGGTCACTGTTGTAGGTTCTGGGAATATAGCAGGGAACAAAAAGATCATGTCCCTGCCTAACTGAGCTCAGTCTAGATGTAATTGATAAATTAACGAGTCAATATATAGTATGTCAGATGTTGGTTAGTGTTAAGGAGAAAAACAAAGCAGGATGAGGGGATAGGAAAGTGGGGAGGGTTTGCATTTTTTATTTAGAGTGGTCAAAAAAGGCCTCAATAGTAAGGTGGCACTTGAGAAGAGACTTTGAGGAAGTGAAAAAGCGTGTCACGTGGATGCTCGCAGAGACAAGCATGTGCAAAGGCCCTGAGGCAGGGGCATGTTTGACATGCCTGAGAAATAGCGAGGAAGCCTGCCTGGGAAAGAATGAGTAAACTGGGATGGAGAGAGAGAGTTATCAGCAGGATGTGAAAGGGGTTTGGCAAGGCGAAGTGGGGGACAGTTAGGGAAGATCCCACAGGACCTTATAGGTAAGGGCTTTGGCTCTAATTCTGAGAGAGACAGGGGTCCTTTGATGGCTTCGAACAGAGAAAATCATGATCTACCATATGTCGTTAGGGGATTAATATTTGCCCTCTGTTAAGATATTTCTGGATGGTAATATTTCCACTTAGAACAAGAGACTTAGACCTGCTTTGAGAGACCACCATGGGGGTCTTTCTTTTCAAGCATGATCAAGTGCTGTGGTGAAGTTGAATTTTAGTAATATGTTCATTCATTCGTATCAGTGATTGAGCTCCACCTGTGTCAGAAACGAACCTGGGCCTTGGGGATTAAGGAGTGAGTACAGTGACACACGGGGGTCCTGCTCTCAGGGACTCCCTTTAGGGAAGAAACACAGACAGAAAGCCAGCAAGCAAACACAAGACTTCAGTTAACGAGAAGGACTAGGAGGAAAATAAAACAGAGGGAGATGCAATGATGCCATTGTAGGGGCGACTTCAGATTCCAGTTGTATTTTGAAATGTGGAACTTGGACTGAAAATATTACACGGGTGGAGCAATTTACAGTTTACAAATTCAAAGAGGCTGGCAAGAAAAGTATTATTTTGACTTTTTCCATGAGAAACGGAGGTTCAGTGAGATTGAGCCACATGTGCAAGGCATTGGTAAATGTCCAGCCTGATTCCAAGTTTTCTCCAATTTTCAGTACTGAAGTTTTTCTCACAATATGCACCACGATGGAATGTGAGAGCGGGGCTGGGGAGCAGTGGGGCGTGGGATGGGGAAATTAGCACTAGTTAGCCAAGCAAGAATCATGAGCCAAAGCAGGAAGAGATAGCAAAAGAGTAAGGACGGTAGCTCGTCCCCCCTAAAGGTCACACAGGACAACTGGTCGGATATAGAGGGGCTGCAATCCCCCAGCCTCCACTTCCATAGGGTCCAGATTATCTGTGTCCTAATCTCAACAGAAGGACCCCTGCCTTGGATGGCTACTCTCAGCTACCAGGCTAGCTAGGGGGTGGGGTGGGGGGCTGGGTCACATATCATTTGCATTTGTCTGCATTGTTGTCATTGTATTTCTAAGATGACTGAATTCTCATTTCTGTCCCAGGCATCTCCACATTGTGTGTGGAAACAAGTCAAATCTGGAAAAGCTGCCTCATCTTTGGCAGATCAGAAATAGGGAGAGGCTTCAGGAATGTACAGTAATGTCCCACCCATGCCCCTTCCCCACTTTATTAAAACAAATCTGGAACAACAGATGTCTAAAATTTTCCACTTGATCATTTCACCAGACTTGTTATAACCGTGGCCTTTGTCCCACCCACTAGAGTTTTTTTGCAGCCTGAGGGAAACTGGGAAGTGTCTGTCCCTTGCTCTCAGTCACTCCCATAATAAACAATCACTAAACAGCTTGCTGCCCTAGGCAACTGTTTGTCCAGCTTGGCCAGGCCCTGCGACATCAGCTAGGGAAAGGGGTGGGAGGCCTTCTCAGTAAAGCAGCATTCAGGGACAAGGCCAGGGAGGTTGGCTTTGACCAGAAATACTGTCTGGGAGCCTAGCTCATCACTGCGGCTCTGGAAGACCTTCAGAGGGACTGCAGGTCCTTATCTGAATTGCCCAATGACGTTCCGTGGGGCGGGTAGCAAGAGCTTGGGGCTAGGGTATGGAAGGGTATTTGAAGGAAGGACCTACCATCTTGCACTAATTGTAAATAAGGTCATTTCCGGCTTCAAGTTTCCCTTCTACAGCTGGGACAGTTCTATTAGTCATCCATCACTAAGGAACATCTTAAAAACCACCACCACCACAAAAAGAGTAACATCACTTTAGGAACAGGGACAAACTTAACCAGTTTCTCCTCAGCCATTAGAAAATCTACTTTTTCTCCTGATGTGATTAGATCTCTTCGAAGCTTTGTACAGAACATTTTCTACAGAATAGAAGGGGCTTCAGATTGCGGAGGTAGATAATGAAGATTTAGGATAGGTGTGTCCTCTCAGCAGACACAGACAGACATGAAGAATGGTAATGGCATCAGGTCCTTGATTGTAATATTTCCTCTTTATTCTTGGGGTGCCTTCCTGGAGGAAGAAAAAAGAAAGGATGGGCCATGTCAGAAATAAGAGACCTGTTTAAATGCTTGGTAGGAAATAAAAATATTGGGCCTCGCTGGGAGGGTCGAAGGTAGGCCGGTAGAGGCATCGTTCTGGTCGCCAGTCTCTTTCTATGAAAGCTTTCTTTCCTCCCCCACCCCTCGGGCTCGCCCCAGTGCTCCATTTTCAAGCATCCTCTCCAGGAACCCGCACACTCCCAGCCGCCGGCTCGGGGAGGCGCTCCCGGCAGGGAGCCGAGGAGACGGGATTCAAGAGGGCGCCCGGGGCAGCCGGGGCAGCCGGGCCTGGGGAGCGCCGGCCGGTCTCTGGTTCTCCGGCCACCGCGGGCGCCTCCTCTGGGCGGCGCTGGTTCCCGGAGGGAGGAGGCGTGACCCAGGCCCGGGACCAGGCCGGGACGATTCGAGGGGCTTGCATGGGGCCACCCCACGACTGGCCCTCCGGCCCGCAGCGGAAAAGGCACCCAGGCTCTCCACGATCCTCGCGCCCGCTGCACCCCCCGCGCTCCCCGCGCCGCGCCGGCGCCGCGGTCGCCGGCCGGGGGTTATGAATGGGCGCAGCGGAAGCACCGCCCCCCCCGGACGTGACGCTCGGCCAATGGCAGCGCGGGCTGCGTGGATGGATGAGGTCAGCGCTGTCGTGTCGGGAATGGAATGTGTAAGTGTAACATTCAGAACCGGGTAACATTCGGCGACCGAACGCGGCGGTCGGCAGCGGTCGCGCGGGGGCCTGCGAAGCGCCGCTCGGGGCCGGCACTGCCCGCGGGGAGGACGCGCCGCCGCCGTCACCCAGCGCCGCCGCCGCCGCCGCCTGCAGCCGGGCCGCCGCGCGTCCCGGGGGCCGGCCCCGCGAGCGCAGGAGTAAACACCGCCGGAGTCTTGGAGCCGCTGCAGAAGGCAATAAAGAGAGATGCAGGGATTTGTGAGGTTACGGCGCCCCAGCTGCAAGATGCACTAGCCGGTTGAACCCGCGGATCGGCTGACTTGTTGGAACCGGAGTGCTCTGCAAGGGAGCGTGGATGAGTTGAAGTTGCTTTCCCGGGGCTCGTTCTCCACGCTGCCGAGAGGAATCCGAGAGGCAAGGAAATCACTTCGTCTTGCCATTGATTGGGCATCGGGAGCTTTTTTCCCCCTCTCTTTCTTTTCCTACGTCTTGTTGCATGCAAGAAAATTGCAGTCCGCTGTTCGCCCGCCCCGGGTGCGAAATATTCAGCCCTGCTCTCTCCCGTCCATTGTGCAACCCAAAGATGAAAGACCGAAGGGGAGAAAGTTAAAGAAATCGCCCACATGCGCTGGATCAGTCCACGGCTTGGGGAAAGGCATCCAGAGAAGGTGGGAGCGGAGAGTTTGAAGTCTTTACAGGCGGGAAGATGGCGGACTGGAGCTGAAAGTGTTGATTGGGAAACTTGGGTGATTCTTGTGTTTATTTACAATCCTCTTGACCCAGGCAGGACACATGCAGGCCAAAAAACGCTATTTCATCCTGCTCTCAGCTGGCTCTTGTCTCGCCCTTTTGTTTTATTTCGGAGGCTTGCAGTTTAGGGCATCGAGGAGCCCCAGCCGGAGAGAAGAGCACAGCGGTCGGAATGGCTTGCACCACCCGAGTCTGGATCATTTCTGGCCCCGCTTCCCGGACGCTCTGCTCCCCTTCTTTCCTTGGGATCAATTGGAAAACGAGGATTCCAGCGTGCACATTTCCCCCCGGCAGAAGCGAGACGCCAACTCGAGCATCTACAAAGGCAAGAAGTGCCGCATGGAGTCCTGCTTCGATTTCACCCTTTGCAAGAAAAACGGCTTCAAAGTCTACGTCTACCCGCAGCAAAAAGGGGAGAAAATAGCCGAAAGTTACCAAAACATTCTAGCGGCCATCGAAGGCTCCAGGTTCTACACCTCGGACCCCAGCCAGGCGTGCCTCTTTGTCCTGAGTCTGGATACTTTAGACAGAGACCAGTTGTCACCTCAGTATGTGCACAATTTAAGATCCAAAGTGCAGAGTCTCCACTTGTGGAACAATGGTAGGAATCATTTAATTTTTAATTTATATTCCGGCACCTGGCCTGACTACACCGAGGACGTGGGGTTTGACATCGGCCAGGCGATGCTCGCCAAAGCCAGCATTAGTACTGAAAACTTCCGACCCAACTTTGATGTTTCTATTCCCCTTTTTTCTAAGGATCATCCCAGGACAGGAGGGGAGAGGGGGTTTTTGAAGTTTAACACCATCCCTCCTCTCAGGAAGTACATGCTGGTATTCAAAGGAAAGAGGTACCTGACAGGGATAGGGTCAGACACCAGGAATGCCTTATATCACGTCCATAACGGGGAGGACGTGCTTCTCCTCACCACCTGCAAGCATGGCAAAGACTGGCAAAAGCACAAGGATTCTCGCTGTGACAGAGACAACACCGAGTATGAAAAGTAAGTGGCTAGGCTGATGGGCCTTGGCGGGTCAGCCCTGGGCCCTGCCCACCTTGTCCAGGTGTGTGGTTGGGGGTTAGCCTGGAATGGAGGAGCGCTCTGGCCTCTTCCTTCCCATCCTGAACCTGGCACTGAGCATCCTGGTTCAGGTGTGTGGCAAGGAGCGAGAGACCCAGAATTTGAACTCCTGGGGGCAAACAAAAAAGCCTGGAGCACTTTCCTGGGCCAAGTAGGTGACAGTGCCTCCCTCTTGCTTGGAAAACCTTCAGGCCCATGTGTCTCTTCTGAAGGGTGTGGGTGTGATCCAAGTTGGGAAACTTCACCAGTTTGTGTTGGGGTGGGGGGTGCTTTTGAGAGTCTAGACCTGGAGAGGTCTGAATCCACACACAGTCTGGAGAACTTCTCCCAAGATTGATGCTTTATTTGCTTTTCTCACAAGCAGGGGGAACTACTTTCCCTGGGATTTTCCCAGCCTACAATTGTCATCTTTCCATGAGCTTTAAATTTGTGTTAGCAGTGGAAATGTTTTGATTTTAGCTGTTAAATTTTCTGTGCCTGTCTCTTCCCTACCCTCCATGGCATTGACTTTTGTGAAGGGAGAGTGTAAGTTGGTTGGGGGTCTCTTCTCTCTTCTCTTCTCTTCTCTTCTCTTCTCTTCTCTTCTCTTCTCTTCTCTTCTCTTCTCTTCTCTTCTCTTCTCTTCTCTTCTCTTTTTCATGGCCGTTTGTTTGTATGTATATATTATGTCTCTTTCTAGGAGAAGCTGTTTTTAAAATCTGGGTCTCAGCCCCACAGCTGTAAACTCCTGTTGCTAATTTAGATTTCCCTTGCCCTTTTGTCTTTATCTATTTGCATGTAAATTGGAGACTGTTACTCTTTGAATGGGCTTGTGATGCCTCCTTACCCTCTGTAGTGAGGCAAGTTTTATCCTGTTGCTAAGTAACTGAGTTGCTGACTTTGTAGCCCTTCTCATTCTTTTTTTCCCTTCCCAGTGACAAACTGACACATTGGATTTGGGGTCAAAACTAGTCTCCCCAAATCTGCTTTAACCTGAGCTTGCAGTTTCCTAGGAGGTGGTGTCAGTGCCCCAGACTCACTCACATCTGGCTGTGAAGGAGTTAGTGAGTTCCTGCAGTGCATTTCCACGTTACGCCAGTTAAAAACCAGAGCAGCCTTGTGCTACCCATGGAAGGAAGGGGAACCTCTCAGCTGAGTACAAGAGGAACTGGCAGAGGTTGGCAGATTTTGCAGTTGATTCATGAAATGTAGAATAGGGGAAACGCTTCATAAACCTGATTGGAAAAGGAAGGGGTATGGTGGGAATGAGGCCCTGAAATGAAAGGTTTGATTGTTGTCTGTGGATTTCCTCAGACACCCGGGCCTCTGGAGGAGTGATTGGAAGGGAAATTAAAGTCCTGCTGGACTGGATCATAGACAGTGAAGGAAAAAGTATCCAATACTCTAATTCCCCAACCCCCAACACCTTGCCTTTCAAACATGAGAAAAGCCTGAGGCTGGGGTCAATTAAGAATTTACATTTTACTCTCTTTCAGGGGCCCTCATGTGTGAATGTTGGGTACAGTTGAAATGGATTAAAATGTGTCACAAAAGAAACAAACTGTGGTTAGTAATGAGCCGCTTTGTTTACACGACATTTACATTGACCTATTTCTGTGGGTGCTTGTAAGGGGAAAAATGCTTATAGCCTTTCAGGAATTTCTTTGTCTGGCTCATGGTGGAGTAACTCAAGATGAAATCTAACTTTTCAGTGTCTTCTAATGCAAATCTCACCGAATCTTGTAGAAGGATCATGGTGGTCTTCATTCTTCTGAAGGAGCTGGAGCTGAGATCTCACCTTAGGAAATTTGAATTACACATTTATTTGGGACACACCATCAATCCAATAATACAACCCTACCTTCTTTACCCTGTTATTCCCCAAATAAATATTATATCTCTACAGTCTCTGTTGAAGCTTTTTCTAGAGATTGGCAATAAGGGAAGGAGGGGCTGGTTTCCTAGAGACTTTAATTTTTGATAATTAAATTTAGTTTTTGACCTCTTTGTGATTGGGCCAAGAAACCTGACACCCACACCCTTATTTTGGTTTATGATTAAAGACCACAATGGATCAAGACCTCAAGATTGCATTTCATTGGAAAAGTGGCATTTAGTTAGAAAAACAAGTTTTCTCTTTCTCCCGAGCAGGGATTTCTTGAGCAGAGTCACTTCTGGATTTTCTTCCTGTTCTCCTTTTGTACACTTTCCAGTTCTAACCTTGTTTGAAAGGACAGGGTGGTGCTGCAGAATGTTCATGTTCATTAGCCTGGTCTACGAGGAGTTTTAACTCATTCCTCTCATTGGGTTATCAGAACCTTTATCTTTGAGAAATGGTGCTTGCCAACCTGAATGCCTTTTACTACTGACTTTGGGACAACCATGAAGGTGAAGAATGAGCCCTGAAATGCTGCGAGAACACCCATGCATAGGAAGCAATGCCTGTTGTGCTCTGGAGTAACAGTAACTACTGTGGTAATTATACTGATGTTTTCTGTTAGCCTTGCATATGTGAGATGCAGAACTCCTCCACTTCAATGCCAATCTCTCCCAGGCTTTAGAGAAGGAGGTGATATTGAAGTTAGGTCTACAGAACTCATCTGGGTTTGACTTCTTATACTGACTCGTGGTGTGACTTTTGATGCATTACCTTGAACATTAGTTTATCCTTTTGTGAAATGGGTTTTAGACTTCTTCAGGGGTGCTGTGAGCATTCATTTGGTCGTGGTGTGTAAAAACATCAATTTTCATCTACTCTTTTTTATTAACAAGCGCCTATGAACAGTCTTCAATTTAATTTGCTGCCACAAGCAACCACATATAAATTTGCTTTGGACTTATGGGGTCAGATAATTAGATTGAAAGTTTATGGCTGAGGTAGGATACTATAGAATATATACAAGCGTATCAACTAAAGAAAAGTTATTTTTAGTGAAAGTTAACCTTATGTGACAGTAAAGATTTAGTGCTGAATGGTTGAGGACTTTCGCCTCACCTGTACTAAAAAAGTTACTTTCAGTGAAAATTATCCTTTATGTTGATCAAGATTTAGTGTTAAATGGTTGAAGACTTTCCTCTTACCTGAACTTCCGTGGAAATCAGATATTTATTATAAAAAGCATGGAGAGCTACATGGAATGAAGAAAAACACTTTTCTCTTATAAGAGAGTAGTAGTATTTTTGATCCAGAATTCCAGGATTATATTAAAACATCCATTTTTTATGATACCCACAATTAATTGTCATCAGTTATGTATATTAATAGATGTGATTAGATGGCTAAAATAAGTGGCTGCAGTGATTAGATGATTTATAATGAGGCTTTAGAGAAATTGCTTCCATTTTACATTCTTTGAGCTTCTTATGCATCTTTACAGAATCATTGTGTTTTTGCATGAATTTCATAGTTCAGATCTCTTCCCGAGGTATTATTGTGACACTTCAAATTCAGCTTTCTGAAACAGAAGAAAGAGAAGGAAATGAGAGGTGGCTTCTATCTTTGACCCTCCAAGGAAAGCAGTGGTGAATATTTTAAGCAGCTCTTCTGGGAACAGGCAGGATTCTGTGCAGGCCTTTTTGACATCTTTTCCTGTGTTTGTTGAAGCCATGCCTTTTAATCCTGGTATTTTTAAGGGTCTTGGAACTAAGTGATCATTCAGCTCCGACATCCTCATCTTACAGATTTAGAAATTGAGGGGTAGACTGTGCTTACGGAATTCACCCAGGTTAGGAATCTGGTTAGTGGCGGGGGTAGCTCTAGCATGCAAGCCTCCTTGAATTTTTCCCCTTGACCTACAGTTTCCTTCTGCCAGTTTCAGACTCGCTGGAAAGTTCTCCAGCCACTAGACCTTTATTGATGGTGTTTCTCTTGGAATCCTTTGGGAAGCTGCTGATGATTTTGGACAAACCATGCAAAACAAAACACATACCTGCAAACAAAACAAACAAAACAAAACACATACCTGCACAGTTGGTCATAGTTTCAGGACTTGACACGCAACCCCTGACTCAGGGCATTGTCAGACCGAGGAGCCCTTGCTCCAGGGCTCCCATTTTGCCTTTCATTGCTAAGAAGGAGTCCATGCCTGGAGCTGGTTATTCTCCATAGGAGTTTTTTGGACCTTTCAGTTTGGCCCTAAGGGGTTTAGGGAATAGGCTGTGAATTAACTGAATGGTAAATTGAATCCAGGTGCACAGGACAAGTAGTAATTTTAAATGATTATTTGCTTATTTCCCA
Source organism: Molossus molossus (assembly GCF_014108415.1). Taxonomy (NCBI): domain Eukaryota; kingdom Metazoa; phylum Chordata; class Mammalia; order Chiroptera; family Molossidae; genus Molossus; species Molossus molossus. The sequence goes on along the minus strand of NW_023425351.1, from coordinate 58,829,899 downwards.
TTACCCCAAACTGGAATAGCAGACACCTTGAGCAAATGCAGGGGCCAGCAGTGAACCTTACGGGACTCTTTTCCTCTTCCAGAATGAAAGGTAGAGGTTGTGTGCCTCAGGTTTTAAATGTAAAATGTTAGTGCCTTTCCCCACAGGTGTATGAAAGCCCACAGATATTTCTTTCTTTTTTTAAAAATGTTTTTATTGATTTTTTTTTTTTTAAGAGAGAGAGGAAGGGAGAGAGAGCTAGAAACATCGACGTGAGAAAGATATATCCATAGGCTGCCTCCTGCACGCCCCCTACTGGGCATGTGCCCTGACCAGAAATTGAACCAGGACCTCTCAGTCCATGGGACACTGCTCAATCCACTGAGCCACACAGGCTGTTTCCCACAGGTATTTCTAAAATAAACCACATAAGCGCAGTTTAAAAATACAGATAGTGCCAGCACTCTGTAAAATTATGAGGTTGTCAAGCATGTCTTCTCACACTGAGGGAGATTCTAGTTCTCTGCTCTGTCCTTTCTCACTTTGGAACTTGGCTTTTTTTTCTTGAGAGCACCTGAGAGCTCTTTTCCAGGGTATCTTCCAGTAAAGGTTGGGGTGTTGTGTGCTACTTCTAGGGATGCTTGCACCTTGATTGACACTTTAACAAATGAAGGTTCGGAGTGGAGTCTGTGACTTCAGCTAGGAGCCTGCAGGATTTGTTATGCAGAGAATGGCTTGCTACTAAGACTTGGGCAGGCCCTGCCTCTGGAAAGGAGGCCACCTTTGGTCCCCCTGACTGTGACAGCAGCTTTGAATGGGACAGACTTGGCAAAAGGGAGTTGTCACACCCTCAGGTTGTTCTCTGTGTCAGAGGTCTGCAGATGTGCCTCCCCAGGACACAGTGTTAGAGACACCTGCCAGCAATGACCTTGAGAACCCTAAGGTCACAGCAGAGGCTGTGTTCAATAGGGCCTGGCGACTTTGCTCAAAACCTCTTGCAAGGTGTCATGTCAGGCAATTTCACAGTGTGCAGATTGAGACTAATGGTGGTGCGGTGCTTTGTCTAAGGCTGCCCAGCCGGTAAGTGGCCCAGGTTTTCTGGCTCCCAGTTCTCCAATTTTTACAAAACTGCTGTGACCTCATAACGTCCACTTTTCAACACAGTTTCTTAAGATTGGACCAGGTCCACCTGGCCGTTGTGCCTCAGTTGGCTGAGCGTCATCCATCTAGTACACCAAAAGGTTGCTAGATTCCTGCTCGGGGCACATACCCAGGTTGCAGGTTCGATCCCAGATGGGGTGTGTGCAGGAGGCAGCCGAATGATGTTTCTCACATTGATGTTTCTCTCTCTCTCTCTCCCCCCCTCCCTTTCTCTCTTCTAAAAACATTAATGTTTCAATAAAAAACATTAAAAAACAAGAATGGACCAGGTCCGGCTAAGTGGTCATTGGATTCTGTTGTCTAATGAACATGTCCCATGTTCATATCTGAACATGGGAGCTCATGTTTCTTTCTTTTTTATCCTTACCCGAGGATATATTTTTCGATTGATTTTCAAAGAGAATGGAAGAGAAGGAGGGGGGTAGGAGGAGAGAGACACATCAGTTGGTTGTCTCCTACATGACCCTAACCAAGGCTGGGATTGTACCTGCAACCCAGGTATGTGACCTTGACTGGGGATTGACCCCGTAACCCTTCGGTGCACAAGCTGGCAAGCTAACCACTGAGCCACACTAGCCAGGGTGGGAGCTCATGTTTCCAAGAGCTTAATGACGGGAAGTGTTTTTATGTAAAAGTTTTCCCATCTATGACCAAGTTCCTTTAATAAACAGGGACTCCCATCCCCCCAAGAAAACTGGAAGATTTGTCCAGTGACTATTATTTGAATTTACCTTTATTAGCTCATTTAAGTCTTTGAACAACAGTATGAAGTGGGTTAAATCCCCATTTTACAGATTAGAATGCAGGCCCGAGAAGGTGAAGTAAGGAGCCCAGAGTCGCATCCAGGGAGTAAATGGCAGTGTTTTAACCAGGGTCTTGAATTCCGAAGATCATTCTCTTTCCTCTACAAAATATTACCACTGTAAAGAATCAAACAAAATTTCTACCTGGTTACATGTCATTAATCAGGTCAGTGGCATTCAGGGGTTTGTGTTTTTGGTCTTTTTTCCCATTGCCTTTCTTTATAAACATGTTTCCCAGGGGAAAACAATAATTGGCTCAGAGATGTGATAAGGATGGCCCCTGAAGCTAACTCTACAGCATTGAACTCCTTGAACTGTTTCACTCAAGGAAATTGACCACCTTGTTTGCGGAGACCCTGCTTTGAATTCTTTCCTGGAGCCCCTCTGAGAAGAGGGAGGAAGTGCACCAGGAGCTCCGCCCTCTCTGAGCGCCCTGCGGTTCCCCTCTGAGGTTGCCAGGGATGGCGACGGGGTGGGGGGGGTGTCGTCGTTAGGAGCCACTATTTTCCAGCTGGGCAATGAGATCCAGCAGAAATGTCAGGACCCCTGGAAAATTCTGGTTCCGATACAGTGGGCAGGTTTCTGGAACACTTCAAGGTTCTCAGGCTCCCCAACAAAAAACAGTGCTTAAAAAATGATGCATGTGCCCTGGCCGGTTTGGCTCAGCGGTTAGAGCATCGGCCTGCGGTCCTGAGAGACCTGGGTTTGGTTCCCGCTAAGGGCACGTACTTCGGTTGCAGTTTGTCCCCGGCCCCGGTTGGTCGTGCGGGTGGCAGCCACTCGATGTGTCCCTTTCACATCGATGTTTCTCTCTCTCTCTCTGTTCCTCTCTCTCCCTCCCGCTCTACCTGAACAAAAAATGAAAATGTCCTCGGGTGAGGATAAAAAAAAAAAATGATGCATGTTTTATCCAGCCTTTGTGGACAATTGGAAAAGAGCCCCCCACTGTTACTAAACTTTGCCTAGTCAGCCTGTTCCAGACACACACATAGCTCTGAGAGGAGACCCTTCTCTCTGCAGATCCAGGTACCTTGCTTGCATTGATATGTTAATGACTTAACTAAAAGTTAGTAAAGAATGAATTCAACACATTTGCCTTAAGTGCTTAGTTGGTGCCAGACACAAAGGTGTTGGAACTGGGAGCACAGCCGCGAACTCGAGACCCTTCTCCCGCCCTCCTGTCGGTAGGTTTGTAACCCTGCGGACAGCTGTTGCATGTATGTTTGTACACTGTTTTATCTTCACGTTATGCAACAGCATTCACCTCATTTACTAAATAGGTAAATCCTATTAAAATGGGATTTTTAATGGCTACCTGACGGTTTTTTCCCTAACTCGTAGCTGCACCATAGTTTTTAAATCATTTACATTTTCTTAGAGATTTAATTTGTTCCCCATCCTGTTTTGTTTTTTTTTTTTTTTTTGGTTTATTATAAATAAGTCTGTGATGAATTTCACTGTATTGAGTATTTGTTCTATTCTGGACCAGGGTCTCAGAAAACATCATAGAACTTCCACGCCATCACCCCCAGCCCAGTCTCTTTGGATGAAAAGGTATTTTTGAGGTGAGGCTGAACACCCATTTGTGAGCCGTCATTAAATGACTGCTTAGATAAACATTAGTAGGTGTTAATTGGTCCTGCAGGGGGTCTTTGAAGCTCCCACAACTTCTGTTCCCTTTGAAGTTTTGTTTTTGCTGGAGCCAAAAACTTCCCTGCCTTCCTGAGCCGGGTCTCAGCCTTCCTTGTGCAGAACACAGCCCTTCCTGCATTTCAGAAACCGCAGCTTCACCTGGTGGACGCCATTCTTTAGCTGTGCCAGTCAATCAAGGCCCTGCTCTCTTTTCCCTTTTACTGTTGACTCCATGGCTCACTGAATTGGGACACGGCTTTACCCTCTGGGCATCCAGGTAAGGAAGGTCTGGGACGCCAAGTGCAAATGAGGCACTATTGCAAGTGATTTAAAAACCAAGGCAGAGAAAGCGAACCAACGGTTTTTGCTTAGTTATATTCAGCACTTTCTTTGCATTGCAATTGCTTTGAGCAGCAATGAAATTTGTGGGATACACTCTCATCTTCTGGGAGGCACTTTGGAAAGAGCCCATGTGGGACCCTGCACCTGGGAAGTAACTGACCCACACAGCTTCTTGGACAAAGTGCTTAACCTCTCAGCCTCAGTTTTCACATCTTGGGGATCATAACACCTCACAGGGTCATTAAGAGGTCCAAATGAGTGTGAATGTACCTTGTGTTTGCAAGGTATCGTTATTATTAAAAACCACCTTCCTGTCATTTTCTAATCGACCACAGAGGTTTGCTTAGTTTCATAACTTAACTAAGCCACAGAAATAACTGCTCATCTCTTCCTTGATACTTAATCCCCAGGAAATTGTAGCAGATGCCTTGGAAACCCAGCCCTTGTTTGTGTGGGCTGTGGAAAGACCTGCGTGGGGCCTTCACGTTGCAGCTTGCAGGTGGCATGGCACAGGGTAGGAGCAGGTGGAGAGTGGTCTGTCGGGCAGCCAGGTACTAACTTAGTCCCGATCCTCCAGGTTCCCTGTTGACTGCTCTAGAAATGCAGGTGACCCCTTTTGCAGTTGACTTTTCCATCCTCACGAGTTGCCGGGGACATTTGGTGGGGCGGGGGAGGAGGAGGGTACCTCATCTAAATGGAGCTCCTCTTCTTGGCGGCCTCTCGGGCTCCTAGGTTGCAAAGAGCAGAAAATCAGTCAGGCCACCTTAAGTCATAGGATTCATTGTGAGAGGACATGAGCAGAAACTGACCTGGAGCTGTTCCACTAAGTTCTCAGGACCCAGCACAATACCTGGGATGGGCGCCTCCTCGGCTCCTGTCTTTCCACCCTGGGCCTTCCTGCTTCCCTTGGCTGGCACCTCTGCTCTGCGAGTATCTTCCCGCTCCTGGCTGGTCTGTCCTGACTCCTGTCATCCAGGCCCTGCAGGAAGCCAGCCTGACTGCTTTGCTGGTGACCATTACTCGGTCTGGGAGAGCCATTCATATTAGGTGTGGTATGACCTCACCAGTTAAAAGACTGCCCTGTCACATCCCCGTTCTTGATTTAAGTGGTGGCCATCCTTTTGCAAAGAAGAGCCTGAAGTTGCTTCCTGGAACAAGGGACTGTGGTTAGGGGAAGTTGGCTGTGGCAGGCACTGTTGAAGCCATATCCTGTTGGCACTGACATATATGTTAGCCCTGCTGACGCTGCTGCTAATAGCAATAACAACTAATAGATCTTGAGCGTGAACTGTGTGTTGTATGTTGGGCAGCATCTTTTTTAATCTGTGTGTCTACTGAGCAGGAAGATACTCATTTTAGATGCAGAATGGATGAAGGTAGGGGAATCTTTAAAATTGACTTGCCTCCTGGGGGTGGAGGGGGGCTGGGATTGGGGTGGAGGGGGCTAATGGGGGGAGAAAAGGGAGCATCTGTAATACTTTCAACAATAAAGATACACTTTTTAAAAAGTGACTTGTCTAAGAGCACGCACCTAGGATATGAACCGGGGCCATCTGACTCCAAACCTGAGTCCTTAACCATGCACAGCCCTGCACGGCTGCGACCAATGTCATGAAGGCCACACACTCACGGACAATAGAGTGACTGATTTAGGAAATGTCACTTGGGTTTCTCACCTAGAAGTTATTTAATCTTACTTTGGAGAGGCAGTTCTTAACCGGTGTGGTAATCTGGTTTCGCGTCCTGCAGTAGATGAGAAGCAGTAAATTTAAGGACAGAGGGATTCTTGTAGACAGATCTGTGAAGAAGGGACAGCTGGCAACCCGCACGCAAGGAAGCAGGCCAGGAAATTATAAATGTAACGGCCAAAAGTAAAGAAGCACTGCAATTTAAGAACAGCTGGCCCGGCGCCCGAGACTGTCCTGCAGACTCCTCAGGAGTGCGCCTGTAAATCCCCCCGCCGTGCTCCGTGCCTGTCACCAACCTGAGCTCGTGTAAATATTTGATGGACTGCAGTGTTGACCCTGAGCCATCACTGGTGTGCACCTTCCTTTGTATAAGAAAGTAGAGCAACAAGTAATGCATTTTATAACTCTTCTGACCTGGATGGTTAAAATAAAAATATTGTGGTGCTCCTAAGAATAGGTTCTCCATTGGAAAACTTGTCTACCAAGCTTAGCAAGTTTCCCAAAGTTCCTTGGGGTCCCCTTTGAGTTAGCATTGGAGTCCTGGTATTCGTCCCTAACTCAGATTTCTGGAGATTTATGACACATATCAGCACTCGTTATAAGAAATAGTTTCCCAGTATTGTGCTGTGGGCCTGTGTTGGTAGCTGTTTTTGATGGACTGGTGCCCAGAATGACTTGGGCCATGGGCTCAGGTAAAGAAAATGGCCCCAGGCCAGGCTGGAGATTGTGGACTGGAGAAGGGAGGTTGCTTAGAGGTTGCCCTGGCATCTATGTTGGGGTACATGTCATTAACCTGCTTTCTCCACATTCCCAAAGGTGCCCTGTATGGCAGCCGCTGGGCAGAGGTTTAGAATGGATTGCGCACTTCCTACCTACATTTCACCACCCTGACAGGTTGGTGGACATCATGCACAGCACTGCTGATGAAAAACAGGACTGTGCCCCTTTTCTACTTGGACCTGCCTTGGAGGCTTCTCATTGTCCATTCACCTGATATCAAGGTGGGGGTGCTGCAGTGTTACCAGCCTGTGGCTGAGCCATATTCCCCCTCCTCCTTCTCCCCACAGCCCCTCTTCTCTCTTTCTTGGAAAGCTGCCCCCAGCTCCGCGTTACTTCTTCCAGTGCCTTGATGCGGTCAGATGCTCCTGGTCGGGGCTCCTATGGAACATTTCATACTTGCCACAGCTGTGGTTTTATATTTATTTAACTACTTGTTTCTCTCCCTGGTAGATTGCATAATCCCAGAGGGGAGGATGCATGTTGTTGTTTCATTAATTTATTCTACAAATACTTATTGAGCACCCATTGTGTGTGGGTACTGGGGGTTCAACAGGGAGCAAAACAGACATCCCTGTCCCCAAGATGCTCACTGTCTGGTGGCTGGAGGCTGATGCCATGCCAGTTATGGTTCATATTAGAAGGAGCTAGATGCTGTGAAGTAAAGCAGCCGATGGACAGAGTACGGCTGTGGGTCTCAGTCTGGGGGCTTCTGGCAATGCAGCGTGGGCCCTACTCTTGCCTGATCACTCTCTAGGGATGACATTCTGGTTTTTAGAGAGCTCACCAGGTGATGTGGATGCATGATGAGAGTGGGGCGAGGGTGTCGCAGTTTCCCTGCAGAGGAAGGAAGGCTTTCTCGGGATGGTGACGGTGAGCTCACTACTGTGTGTCTTCACAGCCTAGCGCCATGGGAGGCTGCCTAGTTTTTGTTGGATAAATGAAAAAAATTACATGTATTTAACCAGTGGAAATAGGACCACTGTTGACCGTGATCTCTGAAGATGTCACTCGGGTTTACAGCCTCCCTGTGTCCTCCATGTTCTCTCTCTGAGTTTCTTTGTGTCTTCTAATGGGATGCTTCTGCCAGTAAACTCCTCCCTCCCCCCCAGAGAGTTGCTTCCTTTTTCCTTTTTTTACTGGTTCTGTTGGATATGAGTAGCAGTGAACTCAAATTAAAATGAACTGAGGGGGTTTACTGCGTAATCCAAATCGAAGGAATTTATTACTGCAGGAGAAACCATTACGTTCTTTTTATCATTTAATTTTAATAATCTGTAGGTATTGGGACTTTTTGTCCCCCTTAATTGCAATTTTTCTCCCAAATGGTCAGCTGAATATAACTTTTGGCTTACTTTTTTTTTGTGCTCAGGTTACGTCCAAACTCTGCTAACTGATATTGAAGCATTGCCCCAGAGTATATAGTAACATCGTGCTTAATTGAGCTGTCAGGCTTCTAATGAATTCATATTGAGATTTACCATTTAATTAAAAAGCAAAGGGGAAGAAGCAGCAGAGGGAAGGTGTTTCTCCCACTGGCTTCCATTTCCTGCATTTAAGAATCTCCTGGCTTGTTTGTTAGCTTGCAGAATTGTCCAGGTTGTTGCAGAAAAGTACTGAAGGTGTAGATAAAATGGAGGCTACACTGTATCACAATTACTTGGCTTCTTAACGGGCCTTAAAAATGGATTCGGATTTGGTGGCAATCATATGACACTTGATTAAGTCTGAATTATGTTTTATGTTTTTACAAAGCTTGGTAAGGTCGTTTTCCCAAATGATTTTTTAGGTCTGTGTCTCTGAACCAATCTGAAAATCTAATCAGAGGGGATCTAATACTGAAATGCTTTTGCTTTATTGAGAGGCAGAGAATAAATTTTTCTTGAAAACACCATTTCTTACCTGCTGCATGCTCCTTTAACATTCCCTCTGCATTAAAAAAGCCACCTCTGAGCAACACCTTTTATGATAACTGCATTTGTAAGTCGGCAAGTGTAATGTTACAAACCTGTAAATGGAGGGCAGCCAGGCTTTCATTGATTCAAAGAGTGGAAATGTATGATATTTTCTGTATTTAGATTGTAGAGTTATATGTTTTTTAAAAAATTGAATAGTATTTTATGTTAAGATAAAATTTAAGTACCTGAATGTTTAGTACAGTTAAATGACAGAGTATTATTTTTCCTGCACTTATTTTGGACTTAGCCATATCTGAGTAACCCAGGTAGGAAAAAAGAGGGCAAACAAGATTAACTATCCAAATAAATCCTTTTTTGTTGATACAATTAACATGTAACATTGTATTAGTTTTAGGTATACAACATAATGATTTGGTATTTGTATCTACTGCAAATGATTTCCACAGTAAGTTTAGTTAACATTCGTAATCTCAATGGTTACAATTATCTTTTCTTGGGATGAGAATTTTTAGGATCTGCTCTCTTAGTAACTTTATTTTATTTTTAAGATAGAGTTTGCTATTATTTATTTATTTATTTATTTATTTATTTATTTATTTTTGTGGTACGTGCCCCTAATGGGAACTGAACCCGGGACTCTCTGGTCCACAGGATGACGCTCAACTGCTAAGCCAAACTGGCCAGGGCATCTCTCTTAGTAACTTTAAAACATACAGTATAGTATTATTGTCTATATAGTCATGTGTCACTTAACGACTGCAGTCATTCTGAGAAATGTGTCATCAGGTGATTTCATCATTGTGCAAAGATCATAGGGTGTACTTGTACAAACCTGGGTGTCACAACCTACTATACACCTACGCTGCACAGTGTAGCCTATTCCTCCCAGGCTACATGCCTCTCTAGCATGTTACCATACAAAATAACACGAGATTAAATCAAACACAAGAGAAAATGATGCCATCAAGAAATTAGGTAAACAAGAGATGTTACGAGGCTGCTATTGGTGTAACACGACATAGCTTTACTTTTTTTTGTAAGTTGAAATTGTACACATTAAAATAATGATAAAAATATAGTATAGTAACTGCATAAAGCAGTAACATAGTCATTTATTTTTATTATTACATGTCATGTACTGTACATAATTGTGTGCTACACATTTATACAAGTGGCAGCATAGTAGGTTTGTTTATACTAGCATCACCACAGACATGAGTAATGCATTGCCCTACAGTGTTACAATGCTGTTGTATAACTGGGTGATAGGAATTTTTCAGCTCCATTATAATCTTACTGAACCACTGTCATATATGTGGTCTGTTGTTGCTTGAAAACGTGTTATGCGTGCATGACTGTAGTCACCATGCTGGATTACATTCGAGGACCTATTACAACTGGAAGTTTGTATGTTTGGACCAGCCTCACCTATTTTGCCATCCCCTTACCTCCTGCCTCTGGCAACCACCAGTCTGTTCTTTGTATCTATGATTTCTATTTTTTTTTTTTTTGAGATTCCACATGTAAGTGAGATCATACAGTATTTGCCTTTCTCTGACTTATTTCACTGAGCATAATTCCCTCAAGGTTCATCTACATTGTCACAAATGGTAGATTTCTTTCTTTGTTAAGGCTGAATAATATTCCATTTTGTGTGTGTGTGTATCAGAATTTCTTTTTTTTTTTTCTATTTAATTGATTTTAGAGAGAAGAAGGGAAGGAGGTAGGGAGAGAGAGAGAGAGAGAGAAACATCCATTGGTTGTCTCCTCCCCCTGCCCTGACTGGTGATTAAACCCACAATCAGGGCATGTTCTCTCCCGGGAATCGAACCCACTACCTTTTGGTATATAGAACGATGCTCCAACCAATTGAGCCAAACTAGCCAGGGCACATTTTCTTTATCCATTCACTGATGAGTACTTAGATTGTTTCCATGTCTTGGCTATTGTAAATAATGCTGTCAAAATAGTGTCAGATAGTTTTGTCTGGAGAGAAGAGTCATAAAGTCATAGAAGTGACCTTAAAGACCTCTTGTGACTCTTGCATTATGTAGGTAAGGAAATAGAGATACAGGGAAGTTGGGCAACCTGCCCCAAATCATGTGGCCCATGTGACAGCATGGGGAATAGAACACACATCTCTTGACTTCTAGCCATGTGTCCCATGGAGGGTATGTACATGGGCTCGAGCATGGTGGCTTGATTTCCAGTGGTGGCTCTGCCCAGCTGCGAAACCTCAGGCAGCTCCCTTCTCTGCTTTCCTTTCTCCACTTGTATAATAGGGATAATAACAATTCCTACTCCGTAGGGTTGTCACTGTGAGGATTAAATGAGTAATATTACACATAATGTGCTTAGAACAGTGCTTGTCACATAGTAAGCACTCGATAAATAACCATTGTTACTGTCATTAATCTGTCCCATTATATCACATTTGACTCGTATAATTTCAGACTTACCACTTGTGTGTGTTTATCATTGTTTCCATTTCATTTCTCTCATTCGACCTGTCTGTTTACAGCTCATTATCATTGTAATGTGCACCATGATATAGTAGCTTGCCAGTCATATAGGAGCTCAAGGTAGTTTGGCAAGTGCCCAGAATTCCAACCACCTGTTGTAACTGTTGCCAAAAGGAAATAGATTTTCATTTCCCATACATTGTTGAACCCAGGGTCCACATCATTAATATGACTTTATGTCTTAAAACACATCTTTCTCCTTTTACAGAAGTTTCCTTCCAGTTCTGTGAAGGTGAGTGATCCCTTGGGTCTTCTGGTTTCTGCCTCTTGAAAATGCACTAACAAGTTGGCAGGTGTGCGGGGGGATCACCCGGAATGGCTCTGAGAGCAACCTGCACAAGCACAAGATGGGAAGCTACAGCTATTTCTTCTCTAGCGATCCAAGTAGCCAGACTGTGATCCCATCGTGATGGGGCAGTGAGCAAATCAGGAAGCAGTAACAGTGAACACGTTTCTACTTTCAACCATCTTCCTGGTGGTGCACACCTGGTGACCTTCCTCTCGGCGGGCGCACGGCACAGCAGCCGTACCAGACCCCGTGCCAGGTCTGCGTGTTAAGTTTCAGCAGTGTTGCCTATCCTGGATGGTACACTTCCAGTGGCAGTCAGGGAGGACATTTCAGCCTGTGTTTTGAAGATCTGGGAGGGTTCAGACAGGTGATAACGTATATTCTCATTCTTTCATAAGTCATAGCGGCAGCTATGAGCAATCACATTGTCCGAGCTTTCCCGTGATACCATTTCTGCCATCAAATCCAGATGTGGTCTGATTGCTCCTGGATTCCACACTATAGCAGGCCTCGCGGTACCTGGGATATGCCGCAGGTCAAACCCTGTCCATTGGAATTCTGTCGTATATAAAAAAAAATCATGTTATAACAGGTTTATATCCTAAATCACAGAATCATATAGAGTGTTCTCGAACAGCAGTGCTGGCCAGAGGGAGTCTAGTGAAGTCACTAAGTGTCAGTAAACTGAAGCTTTCCTGCCCTCATTTCAAATTTGATAATTCTTGGCTCCAAACAAGTAAGAGGTGTATATTTTATGCACAGTGGAGTTAAAGAGTCAAAGTCCAAATATTTTTTTCTAGGAACATTATTGGGTTAGTGTTGGATATTATTTTCAACCAAAATTTAAGATGCTACTTTTTTAAACATCCTCACCCAAGGATATTTTTCCATTGTTTTTTTTTCAGCTAGAGTGGGAGGGAGGGAGGGTGGGAGGGAAGGAAACAGAGAAACATTGATGTGAGAGAGACATGTCGATTGGTTGTCTCTGTATGACCCGGACTGCTACTGAGGTACATGCCCTTGGCCAGGAATCAAACCCAAGACTCCTTGGTCGGAGGGCTGACCCCCCAACCACTGAGCAAAACTGGCCAGGGCAAGATGCTATTTTTAGTATTACTTTTTTTTCCTCTTTGGTTTCTTGACCCAAAGTCCTCTTATCTCTCCTCAAAATAAAAATTGCCTTTTCTCCCAGTAAGCTGACTTGTAAATTCACATAGCAATGAGATAAAAATACCATATTGTATTTCCAATTAACTCATTTAATTAGATGAGGTGAATTAATTGGAATTTTTGGACATGTTCCTGAAAATCCAAAATACTCTCTTTTGGAATTCTCAGGCATGGTGGTGTCTTGGGAGCCTTCCCAGTCTGCTGCCATTCAGGACGTGGCGTCAGACCTGTCATTTGAATTGAACCTGTCATTTGAGTTCCTCTTGGGGTATAGAAATGGTCCAGTGACTTTTCAGATAGAAGAGCACACATCAGCAGGCCATTTGGCCTGCCCTTCAGCCCAGGACATCCCTGGTTTTCACCAGCCTCAGCTGAAGCCTTGATTAAACATTTCTCTGTCCACACTGTGCAGGTGAGATGGTAATCGGGGGGTCTGTGTCCAACACATGCAGAGGACTGAAGTGCACCCCTGTTTTCCTACCCTGCATAATTTTAGGGGTCTGGGCATGTAGGCTGTGAATGTCCCCCTTATGTTCTGTCAATCTGGGGAAATTCTGGAATTTAGACTGGGGGCAATTTTAACCCTTAGATCAGTCTACTTTGCACTGTTATTATTTAGTTTTGATCTCTCTGGGTTTATACCCCTTCCGGGGTAGAGCTGGTTCATTCTCTGGAGCAGAGTTCACCCCCCACTGCCGTAGTGTGCTTGCTTAAATATTACTGTAGTTGGTTATCCCATTGTTCTTTAATCTAGAAATTCTAGAACCAAAGCAGGTGAAGGCATATTCTTAAATTTTTCATCTTTTTTTTTAGTTTTCTTCATTATAGTCTTTTAAAGATACAGATAAGGGGAACCAGACAAAAAATATTGGGAGCAAAGTATACAGCCTCTCCTTTCCTGGTGGGAACATGCCCCTGATGGGTGCTTTCTCTCTACCATTTGCCTCCCAAAATCTTTAATCACAAAGTCATTTGGATGTTTTACACCTCACATTCTACTTGGACACAGATCAGTAAGTCTTATCTCAAGACTTGTATATTTGTTTTTAATTGGTTTCCCAGGCATCAGCACAGTGAGCATGTACTAGATCCTTAAGAAGTACTTGTGAAATGATTGTCTTTGTTCACAGTGGCCTGTTAGCACAGAAAGTAAGACTTCTGGAATTGAATTATTAGAATTCAACAGTCCAAGGACATGTTGAATAGAAAAATAAGAAAATAAAAAAAATAAGTGTTGAAGATACTCCCCCCACCCGCACTTTGGTGTTCAGCATAGCAGAGGTAAACTTAGAGATTCATCACAATCAGATGTCGTCTTACAGCTTTGAAATAACTTGTACCTTTGATTGTCATTTTAGCTGCTAGCAGGTTCTCGGTCATAGTTCTGTAATATCCCATTAGCCTGCTTTAAGGAACTTGAACTGCGTTGCACTAAGATGGGCCTCAGTTTCTGGCCACAGAGAGTTTCTATTGCTCCGAATCTGGCTTCCTGTTGGGGCGCAGGCTGAATGAGTGAAGTCACTGAAGAAAATCATAGTGGAGTTCTCCAGGCTTCTCCACCATAGAAGAATCCTCTGTTCCTTCCTTTGGTTCTTCAACGGCCGCCTGCAGGGACGGGACCCGCTGGGACTAGAACCTCAGGCCCCACTGTCTGCTGATGAATGGGTCACAAGCATGCCACGCCCAGCCAGCCACGTGTGGAGCAGTCTGCGTTCCTGGACTCGAATCCTGTGGCTTCATCCACCAGGGATGTCGTTTCCCACAGACTGATTTCAGCCTTCATGGATCACCGCTAGGCCACTGGGCTTTTTGTAGGCCCTTGGTTGACACTTCCTTCTCTGCAGAGCGGCACCTGGCACTCCCCACTTCCACTGCGAGGGTGGATTCGGCACAACCCCCTGAGGCACTCTCAGCGGCTCTTAAGGGACCATCGGAGGCTGGTCCTCTGAAAGCCATCCCTCCAGTCTGAGTCACCCCATCCGGCTCTCTGCTTCTTCCTTTCAGTTACTGCTTTTTCAGTAACCCTCCCTTCCTCCTGCGAAGGCTCGCGCCTCTACGAGAGTGCATGCGTGTCCCACACACGCATGCACACACACTCACACTCTTCCTGTCTCCTGACTCTTATCGTACGTACATCAGGGCCTCCAACTGTCGTTCAAGCCGAGATGCTCCAGCTCATAAGGGTTCCCACCTCAGAAGCTCAGTTTTACATGTAACTGTTACGACCAGGGCCACCCCAAGGGTTACAGCATAAACCACAATCTGGTGAATGTTTTGAAAGAAAAAAAAATTTTTTTTTGAAGTCCAGATTGCAGATCACAGAAGTTAATACTTGAGCCTTGTTCAAAGTTCAAACATTACAGAAAGTGAAAGTTACCTACAACATGCTTCCCATTGACCACCTTTAACAGTTCAGTGTATATTTCTTTTTTTCTGGGCCCAAACATATTTATTTTCTTGAAAATAGGATCATTTTATATATATAGAATCCCTTTCATAATTTCTTTTTTTAATCACTTGATTATATACCAAGCTGTGTTCCATGTCTGTACATATCTCTCTCTCTCTCATTTTAACAGCTACAAGCTTGTGAAAACAGTCATTTGGTTAGATTATAACAGAGTGTAAAATGTGGCATTTGATTCCAATCATAGTCCCTCTGTATATTCACCCCTGATTCTAGAACAAGGAGTGCCATATATATATGACACACACACACACACACACACACACACACACACACACATATATATATATATATATATTAGGAAAATAAGTTTTTTTTGTTTTGTTTTGTTTTTTGGAGTGGAGATAACTAGTTTCAGTGCTTTATTTTCTCAGTTGCCTACTCCTGTTTAAAAACGTATCTTAAAGCAAAAAAAAAGCCGTAGAGTTTTAATTGTTTTTTAATAGAAAATTAATATACAGTTTATTTTTTCCATTTAGCCCAAAGACCAAAGTCCACTAACCAAAAAAACCATTAGTCACATGTAAACCATGAATGAAAGCTGTCCCTGAATCAGGACTACCCTGGTTTTCAGAATTGCAAATAGTAGAACTGGGGCGCGGCGCCTAAAAAAAGTGTGATTTGAAAAAGGTTTGTGGATCGTCTTCGTGGAAAGTTGGTTAGCAGATATAATTGCAGGCTGTTTCACATTAGTCCAGGTAGTGCTTACAAAATGTTTCTTTCTGTCTTGGTGCTGGTAAGTACAGATCATAACTAGCTAGATGATATCAAAGTCCAGGACCAGCTAGAGAGTGGGTGTCTATGAGTTGCTCAAAAGCAAACAAGAAAGCAAAAGCAAAGGGAAAAAAATGGGTACTGTGTTTTTCTCATTGTGGGACTCAATTGCTTTGTGCTGAATTTTCACTTTCTGATTAGTACTGACAGTTGAACAGATATGATTTATTTCTTTGGGGTCTGGATAAAAATGGTCAAATTTTGGTTTGGCTGTTTTTGTTTCTGTCTTCCCCTACTTTTTTTTTTTTTTAAGAACATGGGTGTATTAATCAGATAGTAGCTACTGTATGCTATGTCCTTCTACGGTAAGTTTGCAGGTTAAATCAGAACCATGCCAGAAATCACTTTACATTTTTCACATGTAGCAGGAATGAGCCTGGTTCATTCCATCTCAGCAGCCTTACCCAGCATGGACTGGCCTGAATTCATAAAGGAGGGCTAATACAGGGTCTGCTTTAATCCAGGTGCCAATAAAACAGGTTGTTGTTTTTTTCTCACCTCCAGGCTTTGTATTTCCATGAACATTGGCCTTAAAACAAGTCTATGAATGACCTTGTTCAAGTATCTCTTGCTGATTTCAGCTCCCGAGTAATAAGCCCGGCATTGCTTCCTCTCTCAGCTCAGCCGGAGGAAAAAGGGAATATTCTGCTGTTGCTGCTGGATACATTTACTTTCTACCTGCTGGCTTCAAACAGTATTAATTTTTATGTGCTCCTTGTGCATTGTGTTTAATTAAAAGCATTTCTATTCGCAGAGGTCCTTGTAGCTTTTTTTTCTTCTCCCTGAAATGAATAAAACAAATAGGCATCTGGTATTTGTTTTGTATAACACAATTTCCATAAAATGAAGAGTTATAAAACATAATTATCTGTAAAGGCTTGTTTTATAAGCCTGAGAATGGGCTTGTTTCTACCAGGTTTTTAAATTCCACTCATACGATGAAGAATCCCTTTGTCCATTAATATATAACAATAGTCACAACAAAAGCTTCCCAATTTTATGCATGACTCCAGCTCATCTTTTATTAAACAAGTGCTTTATTTTCTTTTATAGTGTACATGATAAAAGTTTATCATCACATTCCTTCTAAGGAAGCACATTAGATTAAAGGAAATATATTTATTTCCTGTTCTGTATTCTGTTCATTTGGTATAGCTTTATTTATGCTATTTCCCCATAATTAAAGAGTTTTATTGTCAGTTGCCGAATTTTTTAGGTCACAGTACACTCTATGGATTTTTAAACTTCCATTTAGAAAAGTACAATTCAAACTTTTACATAGGTTTTTTTAAGGTTTATAGGTCTTATGACCCTTGGTTCAAGAACCCTACCTATGCCTGAAGGTTATTATGAAAACTTTGCTGATTATCTGAAGCTAAGGTTTTAGCTTTAGTAAATGATTAGCTGATGAAAGAATTTCACTCAAAGGTTTTGTAGCATTGGATTTAATTTCAGGGTTAGGCTCCTTTCTAAGAATGGAGGTATACTGTCTGTCATCTGAGGAAAACACATTTAGAATGTGGGAAGTATAAAAATTATTAATTTCAGAGGTGGCTTTGCTGTCAGATTGGATGGCGGTGCTTACGTCCCTGGGGGCTCCTGTTCCCAAGACTGTTTTTATTGTTTCTATCCAGTGCTGGGCACGAGCCTTGAAGTGGTGAATTCATCCTCCGAGGTTGTGTGTCCATTGCTGCCAGAATAAAAGAAGCAGTAACAAAATCATGCAGCGCAGTATTTCATGATGACAGTTTTATGTGGTTGTGTGATGTTGCCGAGTCTTGTATGTGATATCGACCCTTCTCTTTTGAATCAAAGCCCAGGGTTTTATTGGAGAAGGGAGGCTTCAGAAATAACTGAGTCTATCCCAAAGCTGAGCTCCTAAATAGTTATCCCATTGTGTCTACCATTAAGCTAATTGCTCACAAGAAGTAAAAGTACATATATCTAATATGTATAGCAAGTTTGAGTAGTGATTCCTAATTTTAGATTTCTGACGCTTTTTTGACTTTATCTTTTTGTGTTGAAGTGAACCTGAAACATTTATATTTTTACGAGTGCAAGTTGAATTAGAGAGACACCGATACTTGGTTTCCCCTTTATTTTCTCTTCTGTTGGAGAATGAGTAGCTCAAAATAAGAGCATCAGTTTCTCATCCAAAGGCAGGCTGACTATTTCATTCTAGACCGGCAGTCACTTTGCATGCTTATTTGAAATACCATTTTTGAACATACTTGGCAACTGAAAGTGTGCAATTAAAAAGCTCTGTAGAAAGAGGAAGTCCATGGCTGTGCAATTAGTCCTGAGGATGCAGAGCGTTTCCTTTATGTCTCGAAGGCCATAATACAAAATCACTGGACACAATAGCTTTATGCCAGGTGCTAAGAATAGAAGGCATTTTCAGGATGGATTATTTCTGTACCCTTGCTCCTAAAATGGATTACCTAAAGTGGCTCCCAACTCCATAACGATATTGGTGGTGTGCAAAATAATTGACAATGTCCTGTCACAAAATCTGAGACAGTTGATAGCTGTCACTAGCCAAACAAGTGGTAGAGAATACCGAACCATACACAGCAGTGCTTACGTTCTCAGACTCTCTTTTGATCCGATTGACAACTTTGCTCCACCAACCTGTTATTTCATTTTATTTTGCTAAAGAGATGAGGGTTGGATGTCAGAGAATATGCCAGACTTTGTGTTGTTCATACTAACAAAATGATGCCTCATTGAGTAGAGCCAGATGAGCTGTATATTCTGAGATTATTTATAGTGTTATTATAGACCCAAAACACTAAGTACATAATAGCTTTCCTTATTTACAAGTCAGATTCAGCCAAGGGATATTATTTTATTTTTCTGGTGCATGAAATGTTCCTTTAAAATAGATTATAGAGGAGGATACAGAGTGACATAAAATGTGTTGGCTTTGAAAATGCAGAATGGAGAACACTTTCCTTCTTTAATGCTCTACAACAAAAACGTCCATTTTATTCAAGTACAAATACTGCTTTTTGCCTAAGTAAATTCACACACACACACACACACACACACACACACACACAACATGGGACAGATAAATGTATGTGAATAGGTGACTCTTATTTCCCAATTATATAATAAATGCATTCCATTAAAGTTTGTGGCAAAGTGAATGGCTATTAAGTAAATTATTTTTCCCCAGTGACTTCTACTGTAGAAATAGGGCTGTCTTCCACTAGGCTTTGGATGTGAAATGTTCCCAGGTAAGAATATCAAGGAAAAAGAACTAAAGAAAAGAAACAGAAGAACAACCCTTAACTTCCTGATGAACACTTAACTTCCTGATGAAGCGTCCAGTGACACTTAAAATAGTGTCTGTTAGTTAAGCTATGGTATATGACTTTAATAACAGAATGGCAATACACAGCAGTTTCACAGGGCTGAAGGTGTGACTCTTTTTTCTCACCCTTTGTCCCATTGTTCCTGTGGGAGAGAACAGTGACCAAGTAGGTTATTTTAATGGCCTCTGCATCCTGTGTCCATATAAGTGTGTGTGTGTGTGTGTGGTGTGTAAACTTCACATCCAAGTTCTGTTTTGTTAACATATATATAGGGGTGGACAAAGGTAGGTTTACAGTTGTAACACAAATAAATAATGCAATAATGAAGAATAACACAGAAATAAACTCTGTGTTTCTCATACTCACAACTGTTAAACTACTTTTGCCCACCCCTGGATTTACTCTAGCTCAGATAAGTCCTTTGAAACTTTTCTCTTTGGACCCTGTAAGTACCAGAGAGCCTTGGTCTAGGTTTTCCTGAAGGTCCAGTTGGAGATCTTGATTCTTTCCCATTTCGTTTGTCTGGGAGAGCCTGGGTGATAAGACCAGTCATTGGTATATTTCTTCAATTTTTCTCCCCAAACTAATGGACACATTCCTCAGGGCCTGCCTTATGGGATTAGTAGGTCCCGGAGAAGACATCCGCTGGGACTCAGCAGGCCGGTGTGATGGTGGTCTCTCTCACCTTTCTCTGCTGAGACCCATGGAGCAAAAACTAGTGCTTGATTCCTAGCTGTAGAAAACCCCTTCCGAGCAGCTCACTATGTTCTGGGCAGTGAGGTCACCAGGATGAGCGAGATTATCTAGGGGCCAACGAAACTAGGCTGGGCTAGGAAGAGGTGTGGAGGTATCGTACAGGGCAACGGCAGAAGACTCGTCTGTTTAATGGTTCTGGGATTTCGTTCTTGAATTGTTCACATTCAGAATATGGATTAGGGCTAGGCCGGCTTTGACAACCAGGATCATTACACACTTAGGTGACTGGTGGTTGATTGGCCACATTTTAAGAAGATCTACTCATGAGAGCTCATAGGAGCAGAGGGGACTAGATGGAGAGTATTTAACAGAACAGTGTTCTCAATAAATGTTCTTTAATTGTGAAGATAACTGTTCTGTAGATGTATTCATTCATGCATTGAACGTGCATTTATTAAATGTTTTTGTGTGCCAGGCTCATTCAAAACTACATTTCAAACTTGGTTATTATTCAAGTTCAGAATTTAGCTAAAAACATTGTTTTGTTACGAGAAGGGATTTTGTCAAATTATATGCTTAAAATAAGCATATAAAAAAATTATATGCTTAAAATGAGAGAAAAGCCTGTCTCTCATCCCCTAAGCCCCATCAGTTCTACTATTGATTGGGCTTGTCAGTCAGTTCTAGGAGGCATAGGAATGTCTGGAGCCCTAAGTGCCATACTGCATAAGGTATCTTGGTAACACAGTTTGAGAAACTGATTGGAAGAGTTGAATAGGTTGTACTGGCCTCACCGTTCTGAGATTTCAGATTTCTTTCCCTCACCACAAACTTAATTCTTCCTTCTCTGTTTTCAGTTTCAGAAGGACTTTAGAAGGAGACCACCAGCAAAGGTGTGATTGGCAATGTCGATAGGGGTGATGTGTGAGAAAGTTATTTGAAGTGGGATTTAAAAAAATGTGGTCAGGTCAGCATCAGTTCTATTTAGCCTGAAATGTTGTTTTTGGTTGCATTATCTGTAAGTTTGGACTTTTTTGTTGTTGTAGAGAATATTGGCATCCACATTTTCTTAAACTAGCCCTTCCTTTATTGCCAAAACAAAACTCAACAAACACAAACCACACACACAACTGTGGGCATCTGACAAAATATCCTTGCTTTAGCATACTCGATCTTACTTTGTAATGGTTTTATTTCTGGGAAGTTTTGTTCACATTGGTATGATCGAGAAAGAGCAAGCAGATCTTATGGGAAAACAAATTTAGAATTTTCCAAATAATAAAATCAAAAGATTTCCAATTGTCATCTTCAGAGGGTCTCTCATGGTATCTAGTTTTAGAAGCACACTCCCCCCCGAACAACAGTGCTTCTTAGGACAGTGGCGTGACTTTCCACATGAGGATCACCCTTTTCGCTTGCATTGTGGTGCATGATGTGAACGGTTAGAAATAAACACACCCCTGGACACAACAGGCCTCAGTTAGGACACCTGCTATTTTTAATGCATTTTCCTAGTTTTGACCTGGCATGTTCTCTCTGGGTGAGAAAAGCCATCCAATGGCCTTGGTCTGAGGTCACCTGTAGCTGTCAGTTCTCTATAATGAACTTGATGATGTTATAGTTTTAAAATAACTGAAAATTAACATTTCTTGTCCTATGATTGTGGCTGCAAACACACTATCATTTTTATATGATTAATCACACTCTTTTTTTTACAGGAACCCTTTACGAAGGGTTAAATGCCATAATTTAGCACACCTAAGTCACACGTGGCTGAAATCCTGTAATTTTTGTCTTGTTCCCAGCTTTTGTGACAGTGTTAAGAGGAAGGCAAGGAATGTCGGGGTTGGGTTGAAAGAGGAGAAAGTGGAGCCCTTGTGATCCCCCAAGGAGGGTAAGAGATTGTGAATACATTAGTGGTGGGAGGGCTTCTGCAGAAAATATGGAGGTACAATTAAGGGGGGCTATGAATGGCACACCAGCATCAATTCATTAATGCCTGTAAGCCCTCTCCGTCTGGGGACTCAGTGTTTTCAGGGAGGAGAGGAGCATCGCAAAGACGAGGAAGACTACCAAGGGAAGAGGTGGTTACTTAGATGCATACTGCCTCACTTCCTTCTTACGGGGCTGATTAAGAGACTTAGCGAAACTAAGGTCCCCAAATACCCATTCTTATCTATAGACAAAAATGGGGCATCCTTGGGGGTGATCTCGTATTGCACCCCAAAAACACTCCTGACTTTATAGCAGATACCTCTGTAGATCACATCTGCTTGGAGATGAAACAAAATGGAAAATTGTGTATTAGAATGTTTTTATTGCAAAAGGATAGTGAATTCACATTTGGTAATCTTGTGTTGAAAAACTGCAAAAATGTTTCTTTTTTAGGAAAACAATGTGTTGTACAGATCACTTGGAATCGGATTACCTGCGTGATTTAGTGCGAATGTCAGGGCTCACGTGATTAAGCTCGATGTCAAACCGTGTGGTTGGTAGTGTGGAAATTCTGTCCCGGCGTCTCCTTGTGTCACTTGTCTGAGCCCCCGTTCCTCATCAGCAAAGTAGGGGTCCCAGTAGGTGTTTTACTATAGTTGCTCTGTGAGATACGGAATGGAAAGCATTTAGCACAGTGCCTGGCATAAGATAAGTGCTGCTCTAAATATTAACTTGTTTTTATTATTGATTAAATGTTAGGACCAAATAAATAAATAAACCACTTGGTGATCTTATTATTAACTGAAGGGTTAGACTATGAGGAAGCTGAGACCCAGAGAGATGATGTGTTTATTTGCAAAAGAGTTGGAATTAGAATCCAGATCTTAGGACATTTCACTGCACCGTGATCCCTTGCAGTGTATGAGCTTGTTCTGTATTTTGTAAAGGAGGATGTACCCTTAAGAATTCTGGTCTCATTTCCTGGGCATTACACAGCTCATAGGGATTATATGAACCTTTACATTTGGCCTCAACACCTTCTCCACCCTCTACTGTTGTATATGAGGCATGGTTTTTATGTATTTAAGAACGTAGATTTAAAGTTCTTCATTGCGGAAGTTCTCTAGGTGGCAGACACCCCTGCAATTTTGAAGGCATTCTCATTGTCTGAATATTGAAAGAGCTTCCTTCAGAGAAAAAGTCATACTTTTCTATTATGCCTGAGGCCTGCAGAACACCATTTAAACTACAAGTGATAAAAAGGGCAAGTATTTGATTAAAACCAATCTCCCTTCAAGACTAATGTTTCAGTCTCCATCAGACCTTCTTCAAGGGAACAGCAGTGTGTTTTGCTGATGGCTAGATCCAATTTATGTGGAGATAAAAGGAAAGGTGATTCTTTTTTTAAAATTCATCTATTAGCTTCCAGACTTATATGGAATGTAAAAAAAAAGGTGTTAGATAATAGAAGAAATCGAGTGCTTAAAAAAAGTGTATGACATGGCCTGTACTTCAAGGAAACAGCTATTTGATCAGATTTTAGGATTATATGAAGTTCTCATTGATAACAGGCAAGTGGCATTTATCAGCTGAACAAGTCAGGAAGCACAGGGTTTGAACTAGTAGAGGCGTCCTCCATGCAATTTTCTGCATCGCTTTTGTGATTGGGGTCTCTGAGGAATAGTCACATCTCCAATTCAAATCATTGCATTTGCTATTTCTACTGCTGCTACATTGTCCACCATTAGCCTCACCCTCACCTAGTTTTTCACGTACCTTTACCTCCTTCAACATTCAGCTGTAGCACTCCCTCTGAGACTGCTTCTTGCCTTCCTCTGCCCATCCAGACTGGATCAAGGCCCCTCTCTGGCGTTCCACGGCACCCTGCTTTAGTTTCTCCCAGGGCAACTTATGGTGCAGCACTATAACTGTGTTACAGTCATCTCTTTCCTATTGCACTGTGAGCTCTTTGGGGACAGGGACGACTTTTGTCTTTTCATCCAGTTCCACACAGGGTGCCTGGAGGCCTTCAGTAGTGAATGTTCATTGAATAAATGAATGAATCACTTTCTGCCAAAACCTGGCTTCCCAGAGTTTATATGCCCCCGGTAACCTTTTGTAAATGAAACCATTTTAATATAATTAGCCATTTCTATTCTTCTTTTCTACTGAAGTAATTTTTATTTCCACATAAATCTTGTTGTGCCTGCTCCCCACCCTACTACACCCAGTGTGGCTCATGCTTTTCTTTTTGAATTTTTGGAGGGGTGTGAAATACAAGATGGAATATAATGTGGGCTAAATCCGGGGCCATTCAACTTGACTAGACTCTTTTAGTGTTCCAGAATGTTGAGAAAGCAATTAGTTGGGGGTGGGGGGAAGTGTTAGAAGAAAGGACTGAGATTCTTTGTATCCAAAAGAATGTTTCTCCTTGGTGATGAGGTAGGCATTGTCACCCTTGGGCATAATAAATCCTTAAGCAGAGTAAAAAAACACGAGCTGGCAGAACAAGGACCAGCGGCTCCCTTTGGGATCGCAATACCTTGTACGTTAGGATGCGAAACGGGTTTCCTGTGCAGACTTCTGACGTGTCATAATTTTGAGTGGCAGGCTAACCTTTGAACTTTTTGAGTTTTTGACATCAAAAGGAATTCTGTGCTTTACCAAAGAAAGTTTTATTCAAGGAATTAATACTCTTAAGGCACAGAGGGAAGTTAGCATCAGAGTTGTGGACACAGTGGAAAAATTAGTATCTTTCATTGGCTCTGGTTATTTAGGCTGTAGGTTCTTGGTGTTTTTTTTGTTTTTGTTTTTTTTTTAAGATGGGGAAGTCAAATCTTACTGTATGTTGCTTTCAATACCTTTAAAATTATTTTTCTTATGCAAAATTGAATTTGGTGAAAGGTTTTTTTTTTTGTTCTTTTGGTTTTTTGTTTTTTGATGATTTGCATATACCTCTGATTCCCCAGTAAATCTAATTGTGTTCATTTTACTCATGATAATCTCAAAGAACATGTTTTTGGTAACATTTTTATAGTATATGACAACTTTTATAGCAAAAACATGAATTAGTAAGTGTGTATGCCTTTGCCATAATGAAATTTAAAATCATAACTGTTGTTTTGGCAGCAAATTTTTGCACAGAGTAGGTTTTTAATATTGAACTGAATCCAGTTTGACTCTTCTATGTGTTTTCAAAGTCTAAATCTATGTTTCAGTTTGTCCTTCACGCAAATTGGTGTTTTTTTTCCCCTGTGCATATGGAGATGAATCATGCTTGGTTTTCTATTCTTAATTTTTTAAAAAACTAAACACTTCTATTACTCAGTGTTTTCCTCTTTATGAATAAGAGTGACTTAAATCTTTCCAACATGGCATTATGTGATGTGTATTGTAACCAGAGTCTGCCATTTATCTCCTTTATTCCTTTATTCACCTTCATTTTCAGAGTGATGACTTTATTTATTATGTACCATGTCTTTAATGATGACCTTTGGGACCGAGATTTTTTTTCCTAGGAAGGCTTATTATTAAAATTTAAAAATTAAAAGTAGTCAAACGCCCCTTATTCTTCAACAGATAAATAGTAAGTTTTATAAAGAAAGGGCTGGGTGGGGAACCTGTGGAGTCAAAGTGACTAAAATGATATAACACGTTTTGTTTTAAAGAATGGGCGAGACTAAATCATGGTGCCCAGGGAGGCATGCTCGGGTGATAAAACTGATGATATGATGACTATTAAAAGTAGTCTACAGCCCTGGCTGGTTTGGCTCAGCGGTTAGAGCGTCGGCCTGCGGTCCGGAGAGACCCGGGTTCGGTTCCCGCTAAGGGCACGTAGCTTGGTTGCAGTTTGTCCCCGGCCCTGGTTGGGTCGTGTGGGTGGCAACCACTCGATGTGTCCCTTTCACGTCGATGTTTCTCTCTCTCTCTCTCTCTCCCCCTCCCACTCTATCTGAACAAAATATGGAAAAATGTCCTTGGGTGAGGATTTAAAAAAAAAAAAAGTCTACAGATACATTGCCAACAGTACAGAGAAGGAACACTCAATTTATGACAGCAGCATTTTGGTATTTATAAATGTTCTCTCTAATTTTTTAAGAAACCACAAATGAAATCAGATTGTGGGCTCTAGATACAGATTTTCATTACAGCTAATGTAAAAGTGCTGAATTGTTAATAAAAATATGAGGAATATTTTCTGAACTGTGGACCTATTGGGAATACCAGGTAGAAAGGTGGCTCTGTTTTTTTCAAATTGTGAAGTAAATGTATTATTGTTTTGTTTGCTATTTATTACTGGAGTTCCTATATTAATTCTGGTTTTATTGCTTTTCAGAAAAAATAACTGCCTAAGTCTTCTGCTGAATTCTGCTTGATTTTGTTACTTCTTTGGCCTTGTCCTCTCATTTTACAAAGCACGTTCACTGTGCCGTGCCTTGTGCTGAGGCCTCAGTGAATGAATGCAATGAGGTGACCTTGCTTTAAGGATCTCCCAGGACTGAGTATTGAATAAGACTAAGGCTCTTTATTTTGCTGTAAAAGTTTATGCAGATCCATCTAGAATGACATTACTGGGGTATATGTCTTGTCTTCTTTAGTTAAAATACCCATTTTGTTCCTGTTTGCTGGGAATTTGCCCAGGGTGGTCTCAGTGGAGGCTTTAGCAGGGACGCCTGTGAGCCAAATCGTGGCGACTGCAGAGCCTGGCCATGCTCTGGGCGGCTGGAGAATGCCTGAAACCAGCTCACTGCTCAGGGGAACCTTTTCCAGGGGAGGGCAAGCCCTGGCATTCCTAGCATACCACCTCCTAGGAGTTCTGGACATTGCAGGAGTCATTGTTCGTATTATTTTTCAAAATCTAAAATGTATTTTTTGGAAAAAAAAATGAACCTGTTTATTTAGCTGCAATAGCTTGAGCTTTACTGTGTTGTTGCCTTCACTGAAAATGCTGTCTGGCCCTGGCTAGTTGGCTTAGCGGTTAGAGCATTGGCCCGCAGACCAAAGAGTTGCGGGTTCGATCCCAGTCAAGGGAATGTAAGGAGGTTTGGTCCCCGGCCCTGGATGGGGTCATGCAGGAGGCAGCCAATCCATGTGTCTCTCTCACATCTGTGTCCCTCCCTCCCTCCCTCCCTCCCTCCCTCCCTCCCTCCCAGTCTATCTGAAAAATAAATGAAAAAATATCCTTGGGTGAGGATTAAAAAAAGAAAATGCTGTTCGGAAATGGAATCTCATTCTCCTTCTCTTCTGTGTAGTTTTCAAAAGGAGAAAATTGGGACATTACTTTTCAGACATTTCAGTAAAAGCAGCCCCCAAAGTAAAATCTACATTGTCTTTTATTATTATTCTATTTTTATTTCTCTATTACTATTACTTGATTTTCTGACTATATGAAGTGAAACAAAAATTACTTTATAATCTCTATTTGGTTGCATGCTCAAATTCTATAATCTAAAGATAAAAATAATTTCAGTACATTATTTTTCTAAAAGAAAAGCATCTCTGTCTACGAAGAATTCCATCAAACACTCATTCAGTACTTTTTTTATAGAGCAGCTCACATTTATTGGTTATTACATTGTTTTTTGAGCACTTACATTGTGCTAGGCATTGTGCCTCCTGAAGAATCCAAAGGGCATTAGGGTGAGGAACACAGCCCCTGCTTCAAGACTTCAAAGATGGAAGGTGCAGTGTGGGGAGAGGGGCCCAGACAGACACATTCACAAGAGGAACAATCACTGAGTGATAGGCAAGTGCATACACAGACTTAGAGCAACAGAGAAGGCGCATGCATTGAAAACATTTTAATGTTTACATTTGTTGTTAAAATTCATCCAAAGTAGCCAATCAATGGTATCAATATTCTCTGAAAGTATAAAATGCATATAATGGACATTGTTCAAAACTCCACAGACTACCATCCCTTTTCCCTCCTAGAAGGGGAATGTAAAGGGGAAAGGGGAATTTGTTCTTGAAACCTTATCAGGGAGGGTTCCTTACATTTACATTTCAAAGCAGCCAAGTCTGTGTTTTGTGGACTTTGAGATCCTGTAATTCTTGCATTGTCAACGGGGAACTTTCTGTGAGGCTGTTTTGGAATTGTTTTATGTCTTGTTTTCGGGGATATGCTTCCCTCTCTCCTGTGTTACAATAGTGGAGATATATAAATCCACACTCGACGTAAAGCGTAGCCTTAGTGGCATATATTTTCTCTTTTCAACATATAAAGTGCAAAAGAAAACAGAATAATTACCCCCTACAGTACAAATAAGAACTCCTTCTTCCAAAAGAAAGTATTTCTTTGTTTAAATAATGAGAAGTTAGTGTCCGCAGGAACATTGGTTAGTGCACAGCATCCCCTTATAATAAACATTTCTGTTCCTCTCAGTGTATATTCCCACCTTACAACTCCTTAAGGTGAACAGATGAGTCATCCTCTCTCTCTCTAAATGTACAAGTGAAGTGTGAGACTTTGAAACACATCACAGCCAAGGTTCCTAAAAGGAGGAGGAGGTCTGGGTCAAGCAAGCCTTGATGTTAGCACCCCTGGCTCTGTCCTTTGTCAGATGCCAGTACTGCTTGGCAGCCTCTCTCTCTCTCTCTCTCTCTCTCTCTCTCTCTCTCTCTCTCTCTCTGCCAAAGCTCTGGGCGTTTCTCAACGGTTATTTGCAGATGCTACTGGAAAGATATCTCAGAACAGAGATTACTGGATGTCCGTTTTCTTAGTCAAGATAGATGATCTATTTCAAGAATTTGGACCCGAGTTTAAGCATGACTTAAAACAACGACATCTGCCAAATGTTAACCATGCCGTCCGATTTGAGAGGGAAAAACTTCTAGGAGAAAAAGAACGACCTTTAGGAGTGTGGTGTAGTTGCAGTGTTTCACTGTAGCGGTTGGGAATGAATGGGCCCGGGATCCACACCTCCTGGGGTGTGTGGAAATGGGGCCCTCCGCCGGCTCCCCTCTCCCGGCAACCCCAGCCTCCTGCGGCCCACATTTTCATATTCTTCCCAATTTGCCTCAGAGCACGCTGTGACCCTCATCCATCTTTTCTGCATTTAACAAAGTTGTAAAGGGATTTATATGCTTTCTATTAGCCTTAGCAAAGCTGCTGTCATGAATATTTAATGGAGAACACAGTTTGTTTTCTTTCTCTTTCTTTCCCAGTCTCTGCGCCCCTCCCCCTGCTCCCTTTAGCCAGCCCGGGGAATGTAAATACCTCGGCCCCTCGCCCCTGGCCCGGGGCCGAAGACGCTCCGGGCGCTCTCCATGCAAAGCCTTGACCCGGGATGGCAGGCTTTTATTCCTTTTCCATTGACTTTTTCCCTTTGTCTGCACCCCCCCCCCCATCTTTCGGTCTCCTCTCCCTCTTTCCTCGGTGGCAGTGGTGTGGGGACGGTCGCGCGTGGGGCTCTGCTGGCGCCCGGGCCCCCGGCCCCTCCACCGGCGCTGGAACCCAGCCGACCCCCCCTCCCCCCGCCCCCTCCCCCCCCAGCCGCTGTGATCGGTCTTTTCCTTTGAACTTCATTGAAGCATTATAGCAGCTCTGCAACTTAGCTGGGGCTCTCCCCAACGCATTCCTGACCCTTCACGGGTCGCTGGTCCCTTTCTCTTTGCAACAGAAAATGACTTTCGAAGACACTAAAAGATTTACATGTCTAGAGCAACTTCTGAACTTCTGTGGTTCTCTCAGAAAAATTCACTTTTCCTATTGGTTGCTTAGCTCAGCCTCTTTCCTTCCAGCCTCCTTCCCTCCCTCCTCTCATCCCAGCATTTACTTATGGGACTTCCCTTTCTCCTCTGTGCTCCGTCGGTCCTGGGCCAGGGGCGTGAGAGTCTAAGGTGGCCCCCGGAGGGAACCCAAGGCTTCAATTGGTGATTGAAGGGGAAGGTTGAGGGAAGTGGAGCCCCGCCCCTTCCTCCTAATGAAGTCAGACCTGCTTGAACACATGATCTTCAGGGACCTGCCCTAAAGGATGGTTTGAAAGGTTAGACAAGTAAATCCATAGAAAATGTTTAACACAGTATTTGGCTACAGTAATTGCTCAATAAATATGTTATAATTAATATTATACACGCTTACTCATTTTTTTTTAATTCCCCAGTGTCACCTCAAAAATTCACATGGGTTCTCAATCTTTTTCATTTAATTAATTGCGGAACAGAATAATGTTCGAGCTGCTGGGCTAGATTCTGTGTATCTTTTACATGTACAAATATAGCTTTCTTTTTGCATTGGTTAAACAAAGCGAAGGGGTATGAACTTGATTTTTCTTTATTAGCTTCAGATTTTCACTTTTTGGCTTTTCACTTTGTCTGTGTATCCCGGGCGTCTCCTTATCAGACTTTAATCTTAGTTCCTTTTGATGTAATTTTACCCTCTAAGCACATTTTATAAAACTTCAAAAGCAGTATTTCGTCCTGAGCCAGAAGGCAGGGTATTCTGGTCTCCATACCTCTCCGAGTCCTCTGCTTGTAAAAGCTCACTGTGCCTCCTCCTCCCTTTAATTGCAGACACCGGTATTAAAAAGCGATGTAACGTCACAGCAAACGTCCCAAGTGATACCTAACTTTCCCTTTAGTCTTCCCGGTGAAACTTGTAAATCTAGTAGTAAAACTAGGCCCGTGGGGAAGTCAAATTTATTCTGGGATATCAAGGGTTTATTTCTTACAGGAAAGAGTGGGAAAGAAATGCTACAGCTTGGGGAAAGCCAGGAGACACACTTTATAGGAGTCTGTGTTAATCTGCCCTTAGGCTCCTGCGGACTCATTCTGTTTGCCTTCAGTGAGGATAGGGTGGTAATCATTACCTGGTGCGTTCAGGGCACTCACCTTACAAATGCATGGGGCTGTTGAAGGAACTGAATGAGTAAGATTTTTCTCCTTTGAGCTTATTCATCTGCAAAAGCTAGAGACATATGACAGGCTTTGGATGTGAGTGGTTCCCTCTCTCGGAAGGAGTTGTTTTCACTGGGTGCTCCTCTGAGAAACGCCTACCACAGCACGCTGCATTGATGGGGGTGTTGCTGCAGGTCTCTTCTGGTAACCCAAAACTGCATTAGTTAGCTTGTGGGTAACCTCATCTCACTAGTTCATAGTGCAGTTATCATCAACTAAAATCTCTGAAAAAGTTCTGCATGGGCTACTAATTAAACACAGCCTCCTCTATCCTGTGTGGATTTAACTACAGCTTTTACGTATTTCTATATTAAATTCCTTCTTAATGGATTTGGCCCCAGATTCTAGCTAATGAGATAATTTCAGGTTCTGCCCCTGAAGTTGGGTCACACTTTCTCAGCTGCAGGCTTCCCTCAGGCACCGCATACCACCCGTGTCCTCCATGGCTACCTTGTCGGGGAAGTAGCAGACAGGACCCCTTTTGGTTCATCTCTGTAGAACTCCTTGCCTTGCTTTGACGTAGGCCCAGTGATAGGTCCCTTTGGGTAAGAGTTCCCACCAACAGGTTTTCCTCTCCATTTCTTTGCATGATATGAGGCTGACTGGAAAGATCTTGTCAAATGTGTTGCTAAAATCCCAACACACTTGTGAATAGATGTTGGTATGATTAGGCTGGAGGAACCAAAAACCATATCCATCTCCAGAATACACCAATTTCCACATTGCTTTTCTTTTTAATCCTCACCCGAGAATATTTTTCCATTTATCGTCAGACAGACTGGGAGGGAGAGAGAGAGAGAAACATCAATGTGAGAGAGACACGACGGGCTGCCTCTCCCATGACCCCAACCAGGAGGGCTGGGAATGAACCAAAACCGAAGTACGTGCCCTTGACTGGAATCAAACCCACGGCTCATCGGTCCGTGGGCTGACGCTTTAACCACTGGGAAAAACCTGCCAGGGCTCCACATTGCTTTTATCTTATTCCATTCTGTTTTCTGTAAGCAAGACTTTTATTGCAGATATTAATTCAACAAGTGCTGAGGGTCTGGTCAGAGGGGACTAGGGAAGAAGGGGAGAAACAGAAGGGGGTCTCTCTCCCTTGGAGTCAGCTGGAGTCTTGCTTGGTCAGACAATCATGTAACAATGTAAGGCAATAAATAATTAATTGCTAAGTCATGGAGAGTAGATTTTAAGTGTTATGGAACAGGAAAAAATGAGTCTTACAGCATTTCTAATGTCTTAAGCTGGTTTCAGAGCTGTTTCAGGAAAGTCTCTTCTCTGTTCCAAGGCTGCTCACTCTCATGGAGATTTCCCTGCTTTCGAAGCAATGATACTAGTTAATGTTTGCTCAGTACCTACTATATCTCAGGGGGCTGGTCCAAGACCTTTACTGATATTAACTCGTGATCCTCAGCACACACCTCTGAAGTGGATGTACTTTTCTCCATTTTACACACGAAGAAGTCAAGGTGGAGAGGCCGATGCCCGCCAAAGCGAGCTCTGATCGGTTCCTTTCTCTGTCTGCGGTGGTGGGCTGGTGGTGAGTGTGGCTGAGGAGAGGCAGTGTTGTATTTTGGGACGAGAACCCACATTTTAGTTCTGATTTCTCTACCTGCTTACCTGTGTAGGTAGGATTGCAGGCAAATTGCTTAACCTCTCAGAGCTTCTCAACTGTAAAACAGGGCAGGATTGTTTTAAGGATTTAAGTGTCTCCTTTGCATCAGATGCTCAGTGAATGGTAACTTGGTAGAATCATCATCATATGCTCCACCCAAAGAGACCTGTTAGAATTGTACAGAAAAGGGACATGTCTGTCTTGGTAAGTATTTAGGTGCTAAGCACATTATTAGGCTTTTGTGGAATATTTGCAGACTAGATGGATGAAAGGATGGAATAGGACAGGAATCGGAAGAGTTCTTGCAGCAGATGAAAGCAGTATCCTTTTCCAGTGGAGCTATTCTTAGCCTTACTCATCGGTTGTTAATCGAAACAATCCTTTTCTTAGCCTACCCTCCACCATTTGTGCTGGTAATGGTCCCCACATGACTTTTTTCTTTGGAAAACAAGCAAACGGAGCTGGCTCTTTCTGTCATGGAGATCTTAACAGTAAAAACTCACTGCATCATTACTCCTGCCTTGTATTCCAGACAATAGCAAAGGACATTGAAACATCACTGTGTCAACACAAAGAAAGAACTATGTAATTTTACCCCTATTAATACATTGTTGCACAGAAGGTACTATCATTAGATAGCAATCTATAAAAATGGCCTCTGAGACCAAGCACTGGCACAATTATTTATTCTTCAATTATTTATTCAGTCCTAAGGATGTGAATGCTGACAGACACTGCAAAATGCACTCACTACCCACCAATTTACAGAAATTGAATGACGGAATCATTTGCAGACTGAAGTAGCTTTTTATTGACACTATTTTTATTTATTTAAATTCTTACTTTCCCAGCTTAACTATGTTTACTATACCTACTTAGTTGACAAAATGAGAGGCTGTTTCGTTCACAAAAGCTACTTCAAAACAAATAAATTAGCATTTAGTCTGAGAGAGTCAGATCACAAATGGAGGTTTTAAAACAGCCTCTGGAACATCCATATCGCATTCTTAATATTTTATATGGCTTTATATTTAGATTGGATATTTTATGTAGAGTCTTTTCTTCCTTTTTAGTGCTTGGACCTCTTGAGATCCCATTTCTAGTTGGGTTGGAGAGAACAGTTACACTTAGCCTCCTTTTACAGTAAGTAATTTCAATTTAATTTGTCTCGAGGGAGATTACCAGAAAGTTCCTGCCCTTGTCTCTTTCTTCTCAACTTCAATGTACTGATAGATGCTGTTCTTGTGAATCCAATATATTATCTGGACATGATAAAATATGAGTCTTGTGAATGTGCACTTAGCAGTCATAAAGAATTAGTTTGGACTTAACTCCTAAAGTGTAAGAGATTACTTATATTTTTATTGACACTCAAGTCGAAAAATCGAATCTTTCCTCAGATGGCATGGCTTTCTTCAGAGATCACTTTCAATTTTTCTTTAATCAGTTATTTTCAAATTCCTGGGTAAACCCCAGGTAATTTTGCCTCCTGAGATTTCTAAAGAAAAATAATTTTAATTTACGTTAACTTTTAAATGTTTGTATGCCAAACACTAATTGATTTGAGGGGATTGATTACATAAACAGAAATACTAAGAGCAAGAAAAAACTTGCAGTGCTTTTGGAGATATTTTTTGAAATAGCCATAATGCTTACTCTGGAGTGGTCTTTGTGTGTATGCATGAATCCATTCATGATGTACACAGACACACAGAGAGAAGATTGTGATGTGCCTTCAGAATCTTGAGACTGTCAATAAACAAAATAAATAAAATAAAATAAAATTTAAAAACGTGTTCCTGGAGTGAAAGTGTACCAGCACTGTTACATTTCTGTATACATCAAATTTACTGATGCTTAAAGACGATCCAAAGTTTTTAGGATTACTTTAAACTTGGGCAGAATCAGATGTATCTACTGTTGGCAATAATGACAACATAAAAAGGATTGCATTTTTTGCTTAAAGCCTTGGTCTCCTTGGTAAACAGGTATGTAAGGATATCAGCTAGTTCATGAGGGTCTTGTCAGTATTAAATTAGCTGATATAGTACCCACCTTTGTAGTGGGCCTGTAGTGTAGCTAACCTGTTCAGAAAGATCATTGCATTATTACTAGAGTTTGGCTTTCATCCTGGGTCTTATTATGAATCATTTCATAGTACTGAGCATGGTACAGAGTAGTAGATGAAAAAAAAAACCCACAAAAAACCTTGCAAATGCCGGTGACATTGCTAAAGAGTATCTTTCAACATGTGGCATTATTTCCTGGAGGAAAGTTGGTCATCCAGCTGTCCTTTGGTTTTATTTGATTTCTGCAATACCCCTCTTCCTGTCTGTCTTCACTAACTCTAAATCTCTGTTCCTTCCAAATGCACACTCTACCACTTGGACTTTGCCAAAGCATATTCTTTGTTTCCTTTTCAGCTAAACCAGAGAATTTTATGAGTTTCAAGTGGGAAAGGGTGCTTGGTTTACAAGACTGACCTCCAGCAGGAGTTCTGAAATAACCAGTTTAGAGAGGAGAAAATGGAATCAACATAGCAAAATGGGAGCAGACAGGGTACTGGGCCCAGCTTCGGGAATCGAACCCGAGACCCTTGGTGGACAGCTGTTAGTGATTGATACTGCTACAATGCCAGGTATGAGGCTGCCTTTTGGTTCTATTTGAAGACACCTTAAGCTAAAAATGACAGGTTGTTGCCTCTCTTTGTGGAGAGTATTACATGTAGGAAGTCAACCTCTGCTACATAATACTGACCAAGACAAGTCATGGGCAAACAGAAAGATCTAAGTGGCTTACTTCCATCTTACTGGTATGTCCTTTCTCATTCTTTCTTGTATTTCACACTGCCTGCTTCTTCCAGTGTGTCTAAGCTATGTTTAAGTAAGAACTGCCATTTAGTGTGCTATGAGCCTGACACTGTGATGGGAGCCAGGGGTTATCCAGTGGGAAGGCCTTCCCAGCAGGTTAGCTTGACCTTGTTCACATGGCA
Organism: Molossus molossus; assembly: GCF_014108415.1. Lineage (NCBI taxonomy): Eukaryota > Metazoa > Chordata > Mammalia > Chiroptera > Molossidae > Molossus > Molossus molossus. The sequence goes on along the minus strand of NW_023425351.1, from coordinate 58,794,917 downwards.
ACAGTGTCCCAAGAGGTAAAAGTGAGAGCTGCAAGGCTTCTCCAACCTGAGGCTTAGACTGAACAAAAACAACAGCTGCAAAACAAGGGTAGCAGTAATAATGAAAATAGCACTTCTAGGACATTTAAGACTAATCTCTTATCCATTGAATATCAATAATTAAGGATTATTTTAAAAATTGTATTTAGTGTTTGTTATTTATCAGTCATATGCACTTGGAATAAGGTGCTTTTTGTTACACATTCTGCTACCTTAAAAAAGAGGCAATATGATTACAGGAGTCATGCAAATGTATCAGTTCTAGTTTCTGTTTATCTTTTTTGTTTTGTTTTTTGATATTTGGTTTAGATAGAGTGGGAGGAGAGGGAGAGAGAGAAACACCGATGTGAAAGGGACACATCGAGTGGTCGCCACCCACACGACCCAATCAGGGCTGGGGACAAACTGCAACCAAGGTACGTGCCCTTAGCGGGAACCGAACCTGGGTCTCTCCAGACCGCAGGCCGACGCTCTAACCGCTGAGCCAAACCGGCCAGGGCTAGTTTCTGTTTATCTTTAATGTTACTGCATTAGCCAAACTATTTAACTTGTCTTTCTTTAAGACAAGTAAGATTTTAGAAATGTATCTATATATTTTTTAAGACTTTATTTTATTTTTTAAATTTTTTCCAGAGGATATTTTTACATTAATTTTTTTTCCAGAGAGTGGAAGAGAGGGAGGGGGAGACAGAGAGAAACACTGATGTGAGAGAGACACGTGATCGGTTGCCTCCAGAACAACCCTGACTGGGGCCGGGATTGAACCTGCAACCCAGGTATGTGCCCCTGATCAGGCTGACACTCTACCTAACTGCTGAGCCAAACTGGCCAGGGCTATATCTACACTTTTGAGCTTTCTTTGAAGATGCCGAGAAGAGGCTGATCATATCGTATGAAGAAATGCTAAGAATTGACTTTCAGGTCCAACTCTGTTGGATATAGGCTCTGTGACCACACACTTTGCTGCACCAATTTACTCAGCTACAAAATGAGAATAAGAACATCTCCATTGAAACTGGTAAGCAGATTAACTGAGAGTATGTTTCTAAAGATTTGAATGCACAGGGGGCCCTTGTCAGGTAGTCAGAAGTTTACAAAAAAATTGTTTTTTCCCTTTATTGATTTTAGAGAGAGAGAAAGGGAGAAGAAGAAAGAGAGAGAAACATTGATGAGAGAGAACATCGATTGGCTGCCTCCTGCATGCCCCCACTGGGGATTTGGCCCACACTTGGGCATGTGCCCTGACCCAGAATCAAACCAGTGACCTCTTGGTGCATGGGTCGACGCTCTACCACTGAGCCACCCTGACCAGGCTAGTTAACAGTTTTGTCATTGTTATAGCAGATGCTCTGAAAATAGGCCTCAGTGGCTACTTGTCACAGATGGTGAGTTAAGCTCACCTTCCTCAATGAGGAAATCAATTATTTGTTTCTTTTTCATAGTTGTCATTGGTTGATCCAGCCCTGCAAAGCCTCCATTACAGTATGGGCTTATGAATCATGGATCAAAACAAATGTTATCAAACTAAAAGAGAGTTTAGCAGAAGTAGCTCATGTCAAGATAAGGACTCTGGTTTAATGTGCAATTTCTGAAAACCAGCCAGCATTTAACGGGCCTTATCCCCGCTGAGATAAGATTGCTGGATAGTTACTTTGTGATTTTAGTAATTGGAGGAGAACAATTCCTATAATTTCCAATTAGTATTGATCTGGCTGCTGCTTTGGTCTGGGATGAACCCCCTCGGTCTCGGCTCGATTTCCTCAGCCGTGGTGTGCCTAGCCCAGTTTAAGCGAGCTCACTTGTGTGCTGGTGACTTCAGCGGGCCCGGCGCAGGGCATGCCCTCCCCGTGAAGCAAAACAGCCAGCCAGCCCGTGAACACTGTAGAGCGCATTTCCTTCCTGCTGCTGTGTCCTTTCTCGTTCCCTCTTGTCACTTCATACGACCTGCTTCTTCCTCGAGGCCAAGCTATGATTGTCTGAGTAAGAACTGCCATTTAATGAACACTTGCTATGAGTCAGATGCTTTCCCGGTTGGGGGTCTAAGTCCTTGAGGAGGAAGGTCTCTCCGTCAGGCTTGAAAGTCTCACAATGTCATTTCCACTACATTCTTGGTCAAAACATGTGCCTGATTGGACGCAGAGTCAGTGAGGGAGGGATCTGAAGGGGGTGCAGCCAGGGGGTTATCATGGCCATGCTGCAGACACCTACCAGAGGCTTAGAGGGAGCACCTTGCCTTTTCCCATGTGTCTTCATCATTTATGAGCTGAATTTGTCAGACACATGTGGGGTGGCAAAGCATTAAGTTTTCACTTTCAAAAAGCATTTTCTTCATAAACTTTAGCTTCGTCGAATACATATCCTTAAAATGATCTAATATTCAAAGAGATGTGGTGGATAATGGAGAAAAACTTGTAAGACCATTTAGGACAGAAACCTCATTAGAACTGGAATGTAGAAGGGGAATGGTCTTTAAAAGTCCCTGAGTCCAGTGTCTTCTCACTTCCTTCTCACGAGCTCTCCTTCTCTTCAGATATGACAGTTGAGACCAATAGAGATTTCAGTCCCATATCCAAAGATAGGCAGCTGTTAGGGACAGAGCAAGGGCTCCAGTTCTTCCTGTGGCCCCATTGTTCCGCTGGAAGAATTGGGACAGCAGGAGTATTTGAAAATGCCTACCCACTGCCCTGGCTGGTTTGAGTCAGTGGTTAGAGCACTGGCCTGTGCACCTAAGGGTTGTGGGTTCGATTCTCGGTAAGGGCATGTACATGGGTTGTAGGTTTGATTTCCGGCCCTGGTTGGGGCATGTGCGGGAGGCAACCAATTGATGTGTCTCTGACATCGATGCTTCTCTATCTCTCCTTTTTTCCCTTCTTTCCACTCTAAAGTTAATGGAAAAAGTGCCCTCAGGTGAGGATTAACAAAAAATATATAAAAATGCCTACCCACTAAATTTTATCTGCCAAATTTTCCCTCCACACAAATATGCTCAAATTCTTAAAAACATTTCCATGTTTGTGTGTGGTTTGCAAAAATGTGTGATTAAGACCACTCTTTAGCAAATTCCCAAGGCATAAGTTAAAATATGGAGGTTATTTTTTTCCCCTTGATGCCTTAACCCAGTATGCAGTTGTACAACACACACCAGATTCTTAAATTCATCTGTGAAGCCCCTTAAAATTTTGTCTGATTTGAAGCTGGAGAAGAAATAGAAAATGGATCCATTTTTAAACAGAACTTTGTGCAATCATGGTTCCAGGCTTTTCTGGTCTGCTTCTACCACTCAGTTCCTCACCGATGTGTCCTGTGACCACCTTATCGCTTCTGGAATGTCACCAGTGTTTCCTGGGAAATCGAGCCGTTTCAGACTCCATCTGGAGGCATATTTGAAAGCATATTTAAAATCCTGTAGCCCCACTCTTACTCAGTGTATGATGTTTGTCCTTCACGCAGTAACTGTAAGAACTGAAGTTAGCACTTTAAGAAAAACCTGCAGCAAAACAGTCTCCTGAGTTGGGCTCCTGATCTCACAGGTGAATCCACTAGCAAACCGAAGGCCAGACTTTGTTTCAAACCCCAAAAGAACAGAACATCTGCACATGGTACGTGGCTGGAACATTAGCAAATGCAGTGAACTTGGTGGTCACATGTGCTGCCATTTTTCAACACTGTCTAAACCGATTGTGTGATGAGCACTTCAGCAAAGCTTTGCAAAATGCCTCATCCACTTTGGTGAGGGGTAGAAAGATAACGAGGGAGCCGCTCTCCCTCCAAGCCTTGCGAAGTGTGTACCTTTCACACAAACCCCCCTGATGAGCTGCGGTGGGAAATACAGGTTTGCGATCCTTGTCAATGGGGTGTGATTGCCTCCACGAGCACTCTGGTTACTAAACAGACATTCGCTTTTTTGTTTTAAAAGGGAACTGGAGTTTTGTTTTTTTTTACACTGTAACTGCCAGTTGCTTAATCTCTACTATCTTAAGAATTTTTTTTTTTCCCCCAAAGAATTTCCACGTAATCTGTGCTTGTCAGTGATGGCAAGTTTTAAAAGTAATTCATGTTTTTTAAAAAGGCAAAACTGTACACGCCATCATCTGTCAGAAAGTTTGCATGAACTTATTTCTTTCAGGTAGAGATGAGATACTTTTTTCTGCTACCAGAAAGCTAGGCGCGCGTATCGTTTTGAGCTTATGAGTTTATAATAATCATTATGGAGTGGTCGGGAGCGGAGGGGCTTGGTGACAGAAAAATGTTAAGCAGAATAAATTGTGTTCTTATTTTTGACAAATAATCCAGCATATAGTTTCCCCGCTGTCCTCAACTCACATAGATACGTGTTTCTTTCTGAAACACTTATCCAGTTAGGTGAAATATTTTCTGTTTTTTTTTAATCCTCACCCGAGGATATTTTTTCCATTGATTTTTTAGAAGCTATGGAAGGAAGGTGGAGGGAGGGAGAGAAGGAGGGAGGAAGGGAGAGAGAGAGAGAGAGAGAGGGAGGGAGAGAGAGGATCATCAATGCGAGACACACATCAATTGGTTGCCTCTTGGTTCGGTCTGGGAATCGAACCAGGTATGTGCCCCTGACTGGGAATCAAACCCGAGACCTTTTGGTATGTGGGCCAACACTCTAACTGCTGAGCCACCCTGGCCAGGGCAGTTAGGCGAAATTCTTGTTCAAAAGCTGAGGACCAATGAGTCATGGGTTTGATTCCCATCAAGGGCATGTACCTCGGATGCAGTTTGTCCCCCATCCTGGTTGGGTCGTGTGGGAGGCAACCAGTCGATGTGGCTCTATCATGTCAATGTTTCTCTCTGTCTCTCCCTCCCTCCCTCCCACTCTATCTGATGATAAATAGAAAAATATCCTCGGGTGAGGAATAAAACAAAACAAAACAAAAATAAAAGCTTTCTGGCCCTGCCCCTTTCTTGTAAGCAGGAAAAAAAAACCAAGCTTCAAGGTATCATTCTTTCTAAATTGACCCTATTCATCATTCCCAGGTCATCCTTACTTCTATTACTCATGAATGTCTCACATTCCCGGGCTGGTAAGTGGCTGTATTCCTTCTGTTTTGGATGCCCTGAAGGCCCCCTCCTTCTACCAGCTGGTGAAATTCCACCGGCGTAGATCAAACGTCCTCACTTTGTTGAGTCTTGGGATGATGCCCCGGGTTAGGCTGGCCTGGACATTCCTCCTTTACTTTCTGAGCCCTGTACAGTCCTTTCGTAAAGCACCTTGTGTCCTGCTGGGAGTCTGTGTCTCCCCATTTAGCTCCTCACTAGGACATAGCTTATTTGTCTTGGGACCTCTAGGCCCACTAGGGGCTTGCCACACAGTAGGCTCTGCCTGAATATTGAGCAAGTCAAAGAATGGACCTTCTTTAGTTTAGCACGGAATGGTCTTGTCATGGAATCTGTGTGAACTGGGGAAAGATGGTCGAGAAGCAGGGACCGGGAGGCCTTCCGTTTACCTCTCAAGCTGAATGAGAGCTGCTTGACCACTGGTGTCTTGTTTGTTGTTTGAACGCAGCTCCACCGTGTCAAGCTCTTTTCCTACGTTTCCTGTGGCCTTTCTTTATCAAGATCATCATATTTTGGGGTTTTGAAATCCTAACGTTCAAAGTATTTTATCATTTTGCTAGTTACTCAGATTGTTATCCTAAAAAATGGGGACAGCATCCCTGTTATGAATTTATCGTGAGAGAGACAGATGGAAATATTATGTGATCTACAAATCGCCATAGATGGATGAGCCTCTGTTTCTTGGACTTTTTACTAGGAGCCTGCTGTGCTTTTAAAATCTTGGAATGTTACCTGGAAGACCAACTAAAATTATACATATATATATATATATACATATATATATATATATATATTTTTTTTTTTACTTAGCGTGCCCCTTTCAGATGACTTGTGGTTGAATCTCGAGGTTCAAGTTGAACAAAGTGCTTTTCAAACCTCCCCATAGACCTAGCCGATTCTGCCCCTCATCCCAGAGTGTGCTGAGCAGGGCCATGAGGGATATACCTTATTTTATGTTAGAACATTTGGGTAGGAAGCTTGGGGTATTGAACTTTGTGGGTTATGAAATGGTTTTAGGCGTGTAATGAGCCACACCATGATTCTACACAGATGAACAATTTTATTAGCACATTTTCTAGGAAATGTATTTGCTGGTTACTCTTGAGTCAAACCAAACACAAACTCCGAACTGTGTCACATGCAGCCCCCGACCTACAGGCTGTTGACGTACAAATGTTCCCCTTTCAGTGCAGTGGCTGCCAAAGGAATCCCCTCCCCTCCCCTGTTTTGGTTGAATGTGCTTTTAATTGCGGCATGAATTGTCTTTGTTGGTAACAGAACAGTAACAGTCCTTGGGGCCTGGGTTGAACGTGTGTGCCAGCTCCTGCCAAGGGCTCTGGCTGCAGTGTTTCAGTCTTCTCCCTGCAGTGCTCTTATAATGACTGGTTTCAGACGAGAAACCTGGACCGGGAGGAAGGAAGCCGCCTACCCCAAGGCCCGGACCACAGTCTGCAGACCTGGACGCTGTGTGGAGTGGGTGTGTCCCTGGGAGACTGCTGCTCCCTCCTTTGAGGCTCAGGTGTCAAGTCTGCAAATCACTTTCACTTGAGAACATCATTGTGTGGCCCTTTCTCCTTTTTCCCCTCCCCTTCTCATGATGTCCAGAGAGAGAGAACGATGCTAGGCAGTATTTTTAATACTAGAAAGCAGAGGGTACGTGTCTCCCTCACCCTGCTCCCCTGGGTGCAGAGGAATAGTCTGCCCCGCGGGCTCTGACGGCGGATTTTCGCCTGGAGCGGCCGAGCGGGGTGGCGGTCCAGCCTGCTCTAGGACGTGCTGACACAGCCCCTTCATTGCTCAAGGTATGTACTTCTTCATCGCCTCTCCTTTAACCCAAGGGCTGTGCAAAACTGCGACCCGGAAAACGCAGGCATTTAAAGCACCCCCAGTGTAAATGGTCCTTCCAGCAAAGGCTCCTCAGTACCACAAGCCACCAGCTGAGAAACATCCCAGGGTAAAGCCCGAGGTCGCACAAAGTGGACCCCTTCTTGTGAGCCTGGGGGGCCCCTGCGCACTGGCCTCCTAAGAATACAGGTTGGTGGTTGCAGCCTCGAATGTTCGCAGGGTCTGAGCAGGTCTTGGGAGTGGAGTGCAGAGTAGGAACCTCCTGTGCAGCACATGGGGCTAGAGCAGGGGGTAGGCAAGATCATCAGGTCTTCCCGGGGAAGTTGAAAATATGAAATTTTAGGGGGAATCTTCCAATTTAAAAAAATCAGAACCAGTTCAGGCATTTTGGAAACCTCTGTAAGCCAAAGCAAACATGCCTGAGAGCCAAAGTCAGCTTGCAGGAACCCAGTGTGTGGCCGCTGGTTTAAGGCATGTTGATAAGTGGATTTACTGGTCATTGGCTAAATGGAATCTGGGAAAGATTTATTTTTTGGGGTGAGAATATAACTCACAGAAAGGAAGTTACTTGTTCTTCATTACTCAAGAGCTATTGGTTCATCTTGCAAAATATGGGAAATTTAGCAGTCTTGGGAATTGGCTCCAGAAGTTGGGTCTTTCTCAAATAGGAGAGGGGCTAGGAAAGTGAAGGTTTTAATGGGGGGGGGGGGGAGAGTCAGAGGATGAGAGAAAGTCCCACCTGGAGGCCACCAAATGGGGACCGGAGGTGGAAGCACATGAGAGGGATCTAAAAGCCTTTGCCTCTGTCTCTGTGTGGTTCCCACCTGTTCAGTCAGTAGCCAGGTGACGTGTGGTAGACGGGCCACTGTTGGTCAGCAGGGTTGTTAATCGGGAAGACAGAGAGGTAACAGCCGAAGTAAGAAAGGACAAGCAGAGACCCACTGGGCAATTTCCATTTGTCCATTGGCCTTCTCACGAGCTGGACTGGACTTCTCTTCTACTTTCTAAATCTGGCACAAGCTCCTCAAAAGACCAGCTGTTACTGGACCATGGGGGGAAGGGTATTCTGTTCAGTGGGAGTTCCCAGCTAACCAAGTTGACAGTAGTTCCATCAGCATACTCTGTGAAGAAGAAAGACTCCATCCTCAGAACTGTGCCACCGAGGATTCCTGGGTCTGTGCTCTGTCCCTAGGAGACTTCTCCCCACTCCGAATCATGGGGCTGAAATAACAGGGTTTGGGACTCCTGCCTTGGCCAGGCCAAAGTAGGTGGCTTTCTCTTTGGAATCTCTGCAGCATGTTATCAGCCATTCACATGTACATTAAAGTTAATTAATTCATCTGGTCCTTTTTTCCTGGAAAATTTTGGTGTGATGGGTTGGAGGTAAACGGGTATTTGGAGCCATCATGCAGAGTTGCAGAGGCGAGACAGAAACTTGGAGGTCAGGTTAAAGGAAGATGAAATCATTTTTCCCTTGAGTCCAACCCACACAGATCTCCTGTCCACCTTCTTATCCGTCTGTCCATCCATCCCTTCATCCATCTCTCAGTAACATATACCTAATATCTATTCACACTGATCCATATACATATATCGATCTGAATTCATATACAATATATTTGTTTAACCTACATACAGAGTTTTTCAATGGAAACTTACGGGTTTTTGACCCATCTCATGTTAAAAGTATTTTGTATCAAGTAGATATAGTGATCCTCTGGAGAAAGAAATTTTAGTTCTGGAAATTCTCACACCACATAAACTCAAACTAGTCTTAGGTATCTGCCTCTTTTCAGCCAGCTAGGGAGATCACTGGTTTCTCTCCGTATGAGGAGATACTAGGATGAGTAAGACCTCTCACTGTCCACCCTTTGCCTGACTGTCCAGCGGCTCTTGTTAGAGAGTTAAATCGTTGCAGTGAGGGAAAAATATTTGTAAGTTTATGGCTGAAGTTGGCCATTTCCACCTAAGTGTGAAGTGCTTTTAGGTAATATTTCAACTATTTATTGAAATATCGGCTACTTCCACTTCTGGACTGGTAGGTACTATGCCTGCTAGACTGAAGGCAGGTTGCTTCCCAAGCGGAGAGCAGCAGTCTGGACGTCCTGGGGCACAGGCAGAGGTTCCCTCTTGCTGCCTCTGGCTGCAACCAAACTCTTACTACATACGCTCAGTTTGGTAGATGCTTTTTAGTGAGTTATTTTTTGCCACCAGAATGACCAAACTCCATTTTTCCTCCTTACATTGTTCTTGGTGCGTATTTGTGTCTGTGTGAGGGTGGGGGAGTTATGTGGTTAGAAGTGTTGAGAGACATTATCATCGAGGAATGTTCTCCCGAGGCAACAGAACCTTCTGGATAGAGATAGCGCGTGCTCAGGTTTAGATTTTTGAAAGCGAGCAGACATTCAGTGACCTCTGTGTGCTAGGTACTGACCACTGACCTGGATGCCTGGCCATCCTAGCTGCTCAATGGGAAGGTTGACTACTTAGTCATGGCCCAAGTGCAGAACAAAAGAATGGAAGTTGGACATTTGTGAATTCAACCCATCACATGAATTAATGTAGCATGTATTTATTGAGCACCTAATACGTGCTGCGGGCATTGGGCTGAGTACTGAGGATGTGGTGGTGAGCAAGAAGACAGCCCTGTTGGAGCTTACCATGTAGATGGGGGGAACAGATAGAAATCAAAAGATGAGGCAAATAAGTATATGCACTAATCACTGTGGTAAATGCCCTGAGGGTACTTCAGTGTTGTGGTGGGAATTTGGGACTGAGTCCCGGAAGCTGGGAAAGGCCGTCGAGGGAAGGTAGGGATTTGGGGTGGGAGCATAGACAGGCCTCTCCGGCACATCTGTGTTATTAAGCTGTCCTGCCCTGTACATGCTGTAATTAGAAAGAAGAGCATCCTTGAGGATGTTCCTGCTCTGCATCCCAGGGCCCGTTTCGGGGAAACCGAGTCACACCTCTAGGGCTGTTTGGTAACGGGGAATAGTTGGCTCTTACTCTGAGGGGCTCTTCACGCTGGCTGAGTTCTCCAACTACACCTGCCAAGCCCAGCAGGCACTTCATTCTCAGCCAAGTTGGAAACTCACACAAGTCCCCTTACAGCCTCACTTCTCTGGTGGAACCCTTGACAGTCTGGTTACAGCAGTGTCTAGGTGGCGTGCCTGTCATCTCTTCTTGTGGGAAGCTTTCTGTTTTGTCTAGGCCAGACCGCCCGGCGCGGACCCCTTCCTGGCTTCCTCGCAGGTGGTCACCAGGCTCCAATTCCGCATACTTCCTCTTCATCCAGGGCCGGTTCTCTTCGGAACTCCCTTTTCAGACTTGCCTGCACATGTGCAGGTACACGGGGGTGGGGGTGGGGGCGGGGCTGGACAGAGGGAGGAGGGTAGGGTGGGTAAATAAGCCAGTGCAGGAGCATTTATCACAGTCTTCCTGGAAACTAGTTGATTTCACCAAGTCCATTCATTTCCTTCTCCCTGATGAATGAATAAACAGGTGACTCACAGAGAGCTAGAAGGTTACAACATGTTCTCACTAGTTCTGTCCTGTAAGACCTGGGGGGAAAGCTAATATTTGATGTGTTTTTAGGCAGAATATGTGGATTCTACTGAGATTTTTATTAAAACAATTCCCCCCCCCCCAAAGAAAGTATGGTTTAAATAACGTTTGAGAAGCATTTAGATTGTCTTTTGTTTGCTGCCTGATTTGAAGTGGTAATCAGTTAAGGTAAAATCAGTATAGAGAAATTTGGCAGAAATAATAGGAATTTCTGTTTGAGGGCATAATGAAGCTTAGTCTTTCTTTTTTTTCTTTATTGAATTTAGAGAGAAAGGAAAGGAGAGGGAGAGAGAGATGGAAACATCAATAAGAGAGAACATTGATTGGCCGCCTCCTGCATGTCCCCCATGGGGGATGGAGCCCACAACCTGGGCATGTGCCTTGACCAGGTATCAAACTGGCAACCTCTTGGTGCATGGGTTGATGCTCAACCACTGAGCTACACTGGCTGGGCAGGCTTAGTCATTTTTGACAATAGCTATTCATATTAACAGTGATTATATCTCGCATTTATTGAACGGGGTTACAGTTGCATGTGGGTTATTATTATCATTTAATCTTTATAGTTGTCCTATGAAGGGGGTTCTAGTATCTTGATTTTATACATAAGGAAAGTTAAAGAGATCGGTCCAAATGACAAGATGGGCCATCTGTCCTGGGAGAACATGCTCTTTTTTCTGCAACATGCACTCAGTAAGAGAGCAGTTGTTTTCTGATCTCCATTTCTTTGTGCTGGAAAAACGGTTCACAATTAAACACAATTCCATGATCTGGCAAAATTTTCTTCAGATGCAGATGAATTTAAAAAAGAATGGTGACTTGTACACGTATGTTCATAGCAAGTTTATTTGTAATAGCCTTACACTAGACATAACACAAATGCCTGTCAGGCATTTGGGTGGATACACTGTGGATTCCCATACAGTGCAGTGGTATCCAGCGGTAGGAGGGAGGGAGCTGTTGGCACACACCGACACCGGGGAGTCTCAGAACGCGCTGAGTGAAAGAAGCTGGGGGGGCACATGTGCTAAATGATACCACTCATATAAAATTCTGGGCGATGCAAATTAATCTACAGTGGCAAACACAGAGCAGTGGTTGCCTGGGAATGGTTGGGGGTGGTGGTAAAAAGAGGACCGTGAAGAAACTTTCGAGGGTGATGGATATATCATTAACTTGACTTTGGAGATCATTTCAGGAGCACGTATACATCAAACTTAAAGTGTATAAATTAAATATATTCAGTTAAGTGTATGTCAGGTGTACCTCCAAAAAGCTGTTAAACTATATACACATACCCCATGGACACAGACAGTAGTTTGGTGAAGGCCAAGGGAGGGGTAGGCAGGGGTGGGTGGAGGTGGGCAACGGAGGGGGAATGGGGACACCTGGAATAATGTCAACATTAAACATTTTAAATAAATATATATATATATGTATGCAGTAGGGGAAAGCAAAGAGAATGATGTGTTTATGTGTGGGGTAATAAAAGAGAAATTTAAACACTGGGGACCTCATTCACAGAGCGGCCCTTGAATCCCAGAGTTGTCCTCGTCGGGTCACTCTGTCAGAGGGTGTTTTGAACATTCCGCCAGGTACTTGGGCGTTCCGGAGGGCGGTGTGAGACATGAACTGACCTGTGCCTGGAATGGGACCCATTCAGGAAGCGCTGAACATGGGAGTCACTTGGATATGGACTTGAATCCTGGTTTGAACTCCCTTCACTTCCCTTAGTTTGCACTTTGTGGTGGGAAAAATGGAGATAACCTTCTTTCTTTCAGGGTTGTCCTAAGGACATAAACATATATCGGATGCTTGGCCAGAGTAGGAGCACATGGTAGGAATGCAGTGGTGGTGATCATTATTATGAGCCGTGCCCGCCAGTGGTGCATTTGATCAAAACGAGAGGAAATGGTCGCTGTGGACTGATCTCCGGCAAACTCCACTTGAAACAGCTTTGAGCCCGTGCAGGGGTTAGACAGTGTGGAATGAGTGAGTGAAAGTGAGATGGGAGCATATAAATCAGTGTTTTGGTAGAGGGAGGTCAGGTAGAAGAGCAAGAAAGCCTTCTTGCTAGGAAAGAGGATTTCCTAGATAGCTTTGGTTGCAATTAGTCAACAGACTTGAAGGGCCGAGGAAAAGAACGGAGGAAAGAAGGCCTGTGCCTGAGAGGACGTATCGGAGTTGACATGACTGACGTTTTGGTCTGACTATTCTTCGTTGAGGGGCTGTCCTGTGCATTGTAGGATGTCCAGCTGCATCCCTGGCCTCTACCCACTCCATGTCAGTAGCACCCTGTCCCTAGCCAGTCATGACATCAAAAAATATATATATATTTCTAGCCTGCCAGGTGTCCCTGGGGTCCGCTGAAGACCACTGCTAGTGGTTACAGCAGCTTCAAGGAAGATGTCGTTTTCTTGCCCACGGAGGGAAGAACGGATTGGAGCTGGTACAGTCATGAAATACGCTGCCCTGCTTGCAGAGGGTGAGCAGAGCAGAGTGAGGCAGAGCTTTGACCAGGACTCAGAACTGGTTCCTCTCCTGGCTTCACCACTTACAGCTGCATGGCCTTTGGCAAGGACCTATTTGTACTTCAGTTTCCTTATCTGGAAAGTGGGGGCAATTATGGTACCTACCAATAGGGTTGTTGTGAGAGTAAATAAATTAAATTGTAACTGAAACCATTAATTATTTGCTTAAAGAAAGCAGCCTCCCTCCTTTATTCAAAGGACTTTGAAAGGCGCCTTTGGGAAAACAAGGAAATCTTCTGCCTCTAGCAGTCTTGAGTTGATTTTTAAAGTGCCCATCTCTTGAAAAGACCTGTTAACAAATTAGTCTGAAATGACGGCATTGAAAGATAAATGTGGGAAGTGGTATTTTGTCTCCGGGCTGATCCGTCTTCTTCCCGGGGCCTCTGAGATATCCTTGTGCGATTATCTGAGCGCCAGGTATGCGTGAGCAGGGGAGAAAAATGAGGTCCAGCCCAGGAAGTGACTGCTAGTGAAGAGAGGAGCTGTGTGTTGCAAAGGAACTTTGAAGAGGGGCCCTGGCCTCAGGGAAAGCTTCATCTTTTTGGAACCGAAGACCGTGCCAGACATAAAAACAGGCCATGAAAGGGCTCATACAGGGCCTCCATTCCAAAGGGACTGTTCGGTGACACTGGGGACTTGGGGTGACCATTTTCCAGCTGAAGCCTTCTGCTGCTCTCGGAACACACTTGTTTCAGAGGCTGCTTAGGAAATGCTATTAGGGACATGCCAAGTTTCAACACATGAAAAGTTCCTCCCCACCACCCCTGCGACCCAGAGAGCCCTGGAGGGCCTGGCAGAATGACAGACGCAGTGGCCTATCAAGGTCATGAGTGGCAGCTGGCCCTATTGTGTTCCACACTCAAACGAGGATCCCCTAACACTGCAAGAGCCCAGGATTCCCTCCCAAATTCCTCGGATTCCAGACACACAAAGGAGGTGCCCGGAGCTGGAGCCACCGTCCCCCGGGAAGGCAGGTTATTTTTAAGCCCTTGTGTTGTCTTCACTGCAGACAGATGGGCCTTCTCTGTCCTAAATAGAGGCTATTTAATCACATTTGCTTCTTATTAACTTTCTTTACTCCCCTAATCTCATGCATCTGAACTGCTTCGGAACATCGTTTGAAATGTTCCAAAACAAAGTGAAAATCATTGGGCCCAGTACTTCCTTTGGAGAGGTGAATACTAAACAGGGTTTAAATATATATATATTATTAAAAAAAAAAAATATATATATATATGTATGTTTTTTTTTTTTCCTTCCGATAATTCAGGTTCATTTGAGTAAATTTATTCGGGTTAGGATCAATTCAAATGAGAAAAATAATAGAAATACAAGTCAGCCACACCCCAACCCCCAGAATAGCAGACAGTGAAACAAAAGCGAAATGTTGATCTGTGTCCTCCTTGTCTTACCATTCAGACATATTGATTGAGAAACAAAAGTGCTAAGATTTTAAAAATCAGGATGCATGTATTAGGAGGAAATGCCCCGAGGATTATTTTGGACAGTCTTTCCTAAACATTTCAAGCAGATTGACCGAAGATAAAAAGGATATTACCTACTTTATATAGGTATACTGGCCAATGTTTGTGGTGTCTTCATCTCTGATTGAGAGGGTCTTAATTTTGTCCACTTGCCACGCCCCCTCCCATTTTTAAGGTTGGACAATGGTAAGGATTAGTTGGCACCATCCGCATATGACCTTAATGCAGAAAGACACTGATCAGGTGAAGACACCAGCTTCTAGGTCTAGTTTCTTTATTGCCCTCAAAGATGTTTTTTGACATTTAGAAATGCTCCCACCCCCTGGCTTACCTGGACCCTTCTGGAAGTGAGCAGTATGGTCACTCCCCTTTCCAAAGGCCAGTGGCAAGGCTGGCATGTGTGACTTTGTGGTTACACCTTATGTCGGGATTGGATAGCAGAAAGTAGCAGGCCAGCCATGTGGTGAAACAAAGCCAGAAGAGACAGTAGGTTTTCGGGATCAATGTGGTGCGTGATTGATCTTACTGATACCGCTTGTGTAGTGCTTTGAGCTGGCGGGGTTCACCTGTAGCAACTGGTCAGCACTCATTTGGGAAGAGTCACAGGAGGAAATACATTGATTAAGTTGCTAAGTTAACTCCACGCTCTACAATTAGGAAATCACCCTGTCATTGCTAATTTGGAAAGATATTCATAATGTCATTTGTCTTACTCACCTCTGGCCAGGGTCACCTTCTCTACTTTGCTTTCCTTGTCCAACCTATTCCATCTCCTACTTTTGTGATTTTCAGTTGGTTTTATTTGATCTTCTTTTCCCTCCAGAATCGCCGAGAGGCTGTTGTGCCCAGGAAACAAACTGAATTTACAGGATGCTTCAGAGATTTAAAAAGGACCAGTTTCAAAACTCTATGCTAATATGTGAACTGAATTTATTTTAATTAAGTGTCACTGTAATGCATGCATTTTTCTTTCTCTGCCAGTGTCGAGGGCAAGAGTTTCTTTACATTCTCTCATTGTGGTGTGATGGAAAGACACTTGGCTTGTGAATAAATGTCAGTGTCAATAAAGTTTTATTGGAACCCAGTTGCACTCATTCATTTGCTTCTTGACTATAGCTGATCTCCCCCCACAGTGGCAGAGCTGAGTCGTTGCAACAGAGACTGTCTGGCCGGCAAAGCCTGGAATGTCTGCGCCACAGGGAAGCTGCTTACCTGTGGTGGGAGCTGAAACCTGAGAACTATCAGTAAGAGAAAGAACGGATGCTTTAGTCAGACAGTATGGAGTCCGTGCCTCAGTTTCCTCGAAGCTAAAATGGTTACAGATTGTTCTACTTCAGGAGGTTTTGGTGAGGGTGAAATGAAATAATTACTATAAACATATATAATACTTTATATATGTATACTATATATGTATATATGAAGTGGAATAATCTGTAATATATCTTTTATATTATATGTAATATATATTTTATTATATATATATGCCTCATAGATAGTCAATATTTTTCTCTTTTCTTTTCGGTGTTACCAGTATTTCAAGTTCATTTTCTTTCCTCAGGTCACCTGTTCAAACAGAACTATAGCAGAAAATATCGTTTTCCAAGCCTGACAGTCGCTGAAGAATGAGAAACCCCCTTCCCCTCCCAGCCTCCTCCTCCCTTTATTCAGGGTCGCTCATTCCTCCATCAGACCAGTCATTTACCTTGAGGTGGATGGGTGTGTGGAGTCGGTCGTGGCCTGGAATGAAAGAGAAGCCCGCCAGGCAGGGCCCAGTCTGTGGAACTGGAGAAAAGCCGCAGACGGAGGGGAACCGACAGCACTGACCGCGGGTGGAGGGTTCACACGTGTCGCTCTAGCCCTGCTGACATCCAGCGCGGCTCCTGCCATCATGTGGCCCCTCCACCTGCAGGGCTTTCCCCTCCCCCGGCACGCTTCTTGTTCAGCCCATGTGGTCGCTTTCTAACCGCCAATCCGGTGGCCAGAAAGCAAGCTTCTCTGCGTGAAGATGAAGGTTCTTTGGCAATGTCTCCCTCTGTCTCTTAGCGAGCGCAGCAAACAGAGAACTCCCTTCTTTCTGACTTAAGTTACACATATTTTTTTCCCTCTTTTTTTCCTTTCAAAGCTGGCAACCTCATAAGAGTAGCATTCAAACAGACTGTGCGAGGGATGCGGGGCATCATGAATGGGCCATTTCTTGTCCTCTGGACCCCTTTCCCTCTGTGCTGTCCCTGCACCGTGTATTGTTAACCACCTTGCGAAGTCGGAACTTTGCCAGTAACTGGATTCTTGTGGGTCGCTCTCTGAATCTGCTGTTTGTCCAGGAAAAGGAGTTAGTCTCTTCTGCAAAAAATCAGATTGTTTTAAATGCATTTAGATTATTAGTGTATGCGGTAACTCACCTAAGCAAACGGGGGGTAATGCTGATGCTGTGTGCTCATTTCGGTTTGGGGTTTAATGTGAATTTTGCCTAGATTGATGAATGGTGTGCCTGTTTGACCTTTTACTTTTCATGCCTTTGAACAAAATAGCTCTACTTTGTATCTTTCTCCTTTTTAAAAATATTTTCACATGACTTGCCAGTCTGCCGTAATTGGCTGTAAAGTGGGGGTGTCATTTGAACATTTTATAACTTGCATTTTTTTTTGTAAGGATGGATAACAGCACTTTAGTTCTTATTGGCTTATGATGATAGTCTAGAATTATTTTATAGATTGTGTTCAGCTGCCAGCATGGTGCGTGGCGAGATTAATTTGTGCAGCTTTCCCTTGGATAAATAGTCTTCATTCCTTGGATTCTTGTTCAGAAGGGATTAGTCAAGTGGACTGGAAAACGTGCCTTTGCAGGAGAGTTTTTGCTGTTTGTGATCATCAATGAACAATCTGGTGGTTGATTTAATTCAGTTCTTGCAGAACTAGCTGACTCATTGGCTCTTAATACTTCTTAACTTCTTCTGGAGTGTTTTAATCTTCCGTTTCTTGCACATATACCAGTGTTATGGTGGGCATCGTTCTGAACCAAACAGTTCTCATGGGACCTTACTCGGGAATTCAGCATACATACCTTACAAAATGAGTTTCGAGAAAGTTGTTTTTCGGTGGGTCTGTTTTTAACGTGGAAAAAATTGCTTTGAAAAGGTAAAATAAACTTAGCTTTTTTTTTTTTTTGTTTGTTTGTTTTGGTAAAAGGAGGGTTAAAACAAAATAAAAAATAAAACACATGACACCTTAGAGCCCTGTAGGGGATAGAACTTTCAAAGCCCAGAGTGTGGTATTGCATCATTCATAGGCTACATAATGTATAGTGAAGCTTCTGCCCCACCAAGAGGCAAGATTTCTGTGCAAATTCACAGTTCAGATGTATGTATCAGATAAGTGGCTGCAAAAGAGGGGTCAGTTTAGGAGAGCTTTCTCCTTCTTCTCTCTCTTTGAATGGTTTCCTCCCGCATTTTGTTCATCTGAATAATGCATTGACTGACCTTGTATAGGGAAGCTGGCTGTTTGTCATAGATTGTAGGGACATGTCTTTTGCTACCAGAGAGCAGAGCGCTAAAAGTCCCAGGTACTGGAATAGTTCTATCTATCTATCTATCTATCTATCTATCTATCTATCTATCTATCTTTATAGAGTAGACTCTGCCTCCCCTGTTTCAGTTTTTGCCTAAATTTAAATGACAAGCAAATGTTGGGTTGCAAAATTTAACAAATAAAAATACAGGGTGGCTAGATAAATTTGAATTTCAGATAGGCAGTGAGTGGTTTTTCAATATTTAAACATTCGCCTGTATTTTATCTGGCAACCCTAGATGAGTGTTAGAGAGCCAGGACCCTCTGTCCCAAGGGCACTCAAGTTAGAGCAGGTATTCAGAGACGATTGTGAGTGGGATATAAGAATGGGAAAAGAGAGTGCCATTTATTAAGCATTTTTTATATGAAGCCCTTTGTATTTGGTCCTCTTGTGAGGTGTGTGTTGTGAACCCTTTATACCTTTGAGGTAAAAATAGCTAACATGTAGTGAGTGCCTTCAATATGCTAGGCACTGTTCTAAGAACTTAGATGTTTTCAGTGCTGAAAATAACCCAGTGAAGGTTAAGTACTACTAGGGTTACCTTTTTACAGGCAGGTGGGAGGGAGCTGAGTTGAGAGCAAGGAGCTGGTTAAGGAATTGTTGGGGCCGAATGAAGAACAAGGATGCCTGGGGGTTCCTCGCCTGAGACCACAGACTCCGAGACAGATTCCCGGATGGTCCCTTCACTGCAGAAGTCTTTTCTTGTGTGGCATTTCGGAAGCCCCAGGGGTTCACCAACCCCAGATGCCTGGGCTCCCCCAGGGTTGGATTTACCTGGTCTGAGATTGGCTTGGCCATCCTGAGTTTTAAAGCCTCCCCAAGGCGATTCGAATGTGCAGCCCTGGTGGAGGGTGGCTGCTTTCCCCCCTTTTGGAGAAAAATGAACTACTCTCTAGGAAATCTAGTTCCTCTATGTGGCCGTTCCTCCCCGTCCACAGAAACACACCGTTCCAAATCTGGCAGCTAATTCTTCATGGTCTTTGTTTCCTCAAAATGATTTTCAGGAAGTCCTGGTGAATATACGTCGGGGTATAAACACACCACAAAAAGAGGCCTCTTGGGGTCTGCCGTTGTGTTTTCTGAGCGGCCCTTTCTTCCCCACCCCTCCGCTGTGCCTGCTGGAGGAGGGAATGGCCCTTTGTCCTGCCTTTCACTCCAGCCGGGCTTCGTGCTGGGTTGTTCAAGGAGGTTCACAGATGAAGAAAACTAGACCCCGGCCCTCCAGGAGATTTTGTTTGGAAGGGAAGTACATAAATGTGTCTGCCCATCCTCGCGGTCTGATGCCCTCCTGGGCGCAGGGAACATACCAGTCCTTGATGGGAGGCAGAGCCCGTCGGTGGCGGTGGACTGCACACGGCCAGCCTGCTCAGGGCACAGCCAGTCGGTGTGAGCTGCCAGCCTCTGTGCGTCTCCTGAAGTTCCCCGGAGGCCTCCACTCACACTGATTGGCCTCGCAGTCGGCTCAGCCATGTCCAGTGCTCCCCGAATTCACGGGGTCAAGAATTTTCTTTAATTCAGTAGTCCTTGAGGAGTCAGGGAGGTGTGTGAATGGGAAAATAGACACTTCTAGAAGACCTCCTGTGGCCCAGTAGGAACTGAAAGGGGATGCCATGGGACCCCAAGACTCTGGCTTGGCTAAAGGAAAAGGTACATCGAAGCCAGAAAGAACAGGGGCCTTAACCAGCTTGAAGGCCACAGAAGTAGGAAGAGAGGAAGGCCTTTGGTGCAAGGACTCAGGTAGGTATTGCATATGAGAGAGAGCCTGGGGGCGGGAGCTGGGCTTTCATTCCTGATGACACAGGAGGGGCTCGGTCTGGAAGGGAAGACGATGCTGAATGGGGTTCTGGGCAGAGTTATCGCGCAGCCTTCGTCCCAGGCACAGCAGCCCACACTCCTCCTTATGCACCTGCTGGGATCCCACGTTTGGGGATCATGGCGAATCTAACTTCGCTCCATCAGAGCTTGAATGAAGGACGGTTCACACCACTGCTACCATCCCACCTGTCCTTTATGTTGAACTTGAGCTTCCTTCCCCTAGTCTGTTTGGGTCTAAGTATAAAACTTTGCATGGGAAGTCAATAAATCTATTATTGTTTGACCAATGGGGCAATTTCTTTACTACCAGACAGTTCTGCAAGCAATAAACAAATACATAAATAAGTTCTAATAGCCTGAGTCTGTGTACGCCTACACGGGAGTTAGAGCAGCGAGGCATTTACTCATGCCAGGCTCAACGCACAGCTCAGAAGCAGAAGGCAGATGACTCGCAGGGTTCCCATTCTCGATGGGTAAGGTCACGGGCAAGCTATCGTTTTGGTTGCAAGCTCAGAATTTTGTGTACAACGTGTTAGGCCTCTTAAAAGATTGTGAACACGTAAACATTTGATCTTTGCCAGTATAGCCTGGACCAGGGGTTGGCACACATTCTCTGTGAAGGGCCAGAGAGGAAATATTTTAGGCTCTGGGGGCCACACAGTCTGTGTCGAAACTCCTCAGCTCTGCTGTTGTAACATGAAAGCAGTCATAGACAGTATGTACACAAATGAGCGCTGCTGTGTGCCAATAAAACCTTGTTTACCAGAGTGTGTGGTAGGCTGGATCGGGCCCCCAGGCCGTAGCTTTCTGACTCCCCCGGTGCCGGCAACAACTTGGTTTCATCGGCCAGCTCTTAGCCGTGTGACTTACCTCTCTGAATCTCCGTTTTCTCAGCTATAGAACGGGATCAGTAGAAAAACTGACATTCTGGGTGCTATTTTGATACTCAGTGAGATCATCGAGTAGTTTTGCATAGTGACCAAGCACATAGTGAGGGCACCGAAATGGTCAGTGAAGGAAAAGCAGCAGCGTTCCTCTAACGTCTGCGTTCTATAGTCATCCTGATGTTTGATTGCAGACATTTTAAGGTAAGAAGGAGAGAGCAGTGAAGCAACGATTTTGAAAGACCCTAAAGGATCAGAACTGTGTGCCGTGAACAGATGGAAACTAGTTCTCAATTAGCTTTTAACAGACTAGGAAAAGTTGACGAGATCACGGGACGCTCCACATGACCCTGAGTGTTTATTCATTGGACAGCGCTTCTTGGAAATTTTGTCATTCCCTTTCTGGAAATGAGCTAGACTTTTACCTGTTTTTTGTCATAGCTGTGCCCCCCCCCCCCCCCAGCCCCTAATAGCAGAGGTATAAGGAGTAAGAGGTTTTTTTTCTGGGAAGAAAACAACAAGCACTAGTTTAGCGCCTGCTGTTTGCACGTCATGTGAGGTGTCGCTACTGCAGAGGGTGGTCCAGTCATCATGGAGCTTGCCGTGGAGCGGGATGAGAAACACACATCGACGTTGACGTGCCCGCTCAGTGCTAAGACATAGAAGTAAGGGAGCGCTCGGGCGCACAAGGGGCCACGAATAGGTGCCCAGGGAATCCAGTATGAGAAAAGGGTTGTATGCGATGGTGTTAGCTTCATGAAGGAAATCCAGGTGGGGCCAGGCGTGAGTAGTTTATCTTGGTTGGGTAGAAATAATTCTGCCAGTTCTCCATGGGCATCGAGCTCCAATTTGGGTGGATAAAGTGTGTCCTTGTTTTAAAAACAGGGCACCGAATCACCAAGCCGCCGGTGATGTAGAGGGTGAAACTTTGTGGTGACAACCCACAGGGGAGGTAATGGCGTTGGGCATTTGGTTTGCTTCACACTTTGAATACTGTGACAGTGAGGGTGATTTATTTATTCATGAAGTCCACATGCAACTGCTCCTTGTGTGTGGCATTCTGGTCGGGGGTGGTCAGGCTGACCTGGTGAGACAGTGATGGGGAGAGAGGTGAGGAGCACCCCCCCACGAGGATGGCCATTCCACAGAGCAGGCATATAGGGCTGTTGGGTTCATTGCCATATACTCGCCATATTGGAATAGGGTGTGCCATAGAGTCAGTGAGCTCAATAAATATTTTCTGAGTGAGTGAAGAAATATTTGTGGTGCGCCTGTTGCCCTGAATTTTGGGTCGGGCATACAAGCAGAGTAGTCTAATGACAAAATGGACATAAAACAAGTGAGAATAACTTAATAAATGGGGGCTGTGATCAGTGTTCAGGTGGACATAGGTGAGAGCCAACTGGCCATCTGAGTCCAGGAAGGCTTCAGAGATGGTATTGCGTGAGCTTGGTCTTTAAGGAAGGGCGGGGTTATATCAGGTGTACGAGGGCAGGGAGAACAGGGAAGGGCATGACTCATAGGAGGAATAGCAAAAGTCTGGTGGACTTCAAGCACAAGGTGGGCCTGGCCAGTGTGGTCAGTGGTTGAGTGTTGACCCTTGCACCAAGAGGTCGCCAGTTCGATTTTTGGTCAGGGTTCATGCCCAGAGCATTCAGGAGGTGGCCAATCCATGTTCTCTCTCATCAATATTTCTCTTACTCCCTCTCCCTAAAAATCAATAAAGAAAAAAAATTTAAAAAAGTAAAAAAACAAAAACACAAGGTGGACTTGGGGAATACTTAGAAGCCCTCTGTGATTAGGGTGAAAGGCTCATGAGAGGGGTGCTTGGCACACATCCCCAGAATTCCTTCACAGGTGATTTCTTGATGTTCAGCAGGGCAAACTCTGGAGACAGAGTTGGTAGGAGGGACCTCGTCCATGCAGCTGGCCAGATCACCTTGCCCAGCCCTGGGCTCAGTGGGTGACAGATGTGATATTTGCTAATGTAACCTTCATTTTTTGTTTGTTTGTTTCTTTTTTTTTTTTTTCATTTTTTTTTTTTTTTTTCATTTTTCAGATAGAGCAGGAGGGAGAGAGAGGGAGGGAGAGAGAGAGAGAGAGAAAGAGAGAGAGAGAGAGAGACATCGACGTGAAAGGGACACATCGAGTGGCTGCCGCCTACATGACCCAACTCCAGGTTGCAGGGCCGGGGACAAACTGCAACCGAGGTACATGCCCTTAGCAGGAACTAAACCAGGTCTCTCTGGCTGCAGGCCAACGCTCTAACCGCTGAGCCAAACCGGCCAGGGCGGTACATCTAATTCTTACAATTAAGAATGATTCATGTTCTAAGGGCTTCACCTCCAGCCCTAGATATGGAATTCTTACAGTGGTCCTAGGTGATAGGAACATTATGGTCCTTAGCCTGCTGTTGCTTTGTGGCGGGGACTGTCTCTGTGTTCTTCCCTGCTGTGTCTCCCATGCCTGGCATATCCTGGGTGCTGGGTTTGAGTGGATTAATTGAGTGCAGACATAATTTGACCAAGTCACACGGGTTCGGTGTGGGAGTTGGGGACAAGGACTGGATTCTTTACCCTGCACTGTGTCACCTGCCTGCTGCCTGGAGGAGGAAATCTCAGTGCATTTCAGACCTGGAGACTCTCCCACTGTCCACGGCGTGGGACGCCCTACACAAACACTTCTGCTCGTTTTCTAATTGTTGTGGATAAAATATTAAAGTAAATTTGGTAATGCTTAGAAATAGCTTTGTATTTCATACACTTGCAACAACATATGTATGGACTTCTAACTCCACCTACGGATAATGCTCGCTTTGCAGGAGAATTGGGTCTGCTGCCGTAACGTGACTCCAAAACTGACAGGTTGGAGAACGAGGGGCTTAGCCCATGAACTTCCTCTCCTGGGGTCCGGGTGAGGCCTGGGTCCCGACTGACCTTAGGGCTGGGAATTTAGTGGCTCAGCTGATAGAACTCGTGTGAACAACTGTTGCTGCTGCTTGTTAAACAGGGACAGTGCCCTCCATTCACAGACGTTTTCTAAGACCTCGTTCCCCTTACCGTGAGAAATAAGGAAGTCCTTTGCCCCAGGGAGCTTGTTGTCTGCTCGAGGAAACAAAACTCATGGGAATGGGCAAAATGTGGCAAGTGTGTTAATAGAACCTGCAGGAGCTGAGAGGAGAGAAGAGATGAGTGTGGGATGCCTGCCTCCCAGATTTATCTGTGTCCTTGGATCTGGACGAACACGACCATCTCCTGCCTTTTCCAGTGGCAGCATGGCTGTTCTCAATGGACACCTCAAGGAAACGTCCACTGAGAAATCTGAACATGGCTCTGGCCCATTAGACTTGCTGTCCAGTTCATGGAAGCGAAGTAGAAACGTAGACAAAGGGAAGGAGCTGATGAAGCACAGATGTTTGAAATAATCAGTGACCCCAGCAAATATGCCTAGCATCTTCTCCCACTCTTATCTCCCAAGGTAACCGAAAGGTGGTTTCGTGAAGCTCGTCTCCTACTCTCTCCCATCACTTTAATTACTCGGGATTCCCATCTCTGGGGAACAAAGGCACTCGTAGGAAGAGAGGGCTGCTCCAGGGGTTGGTGTGAGTCTGTGGTTTGAGGGCTGGTAATTAGGCCAGCGGTTTTTTTGAACTATGTAGCAATTTGTTAAAAATAATGTTTAAAAAAATACACCAAAATCTGGTTTCTCACCATAATGAGAAGGAAGGTTTCAGAGGTCAGACATTGGTCCTTTCTACTTCTCATCTGAGAGTTTTATAAGCTCGGAAGCTTCTTCATTAAATAGCAGCTTCAGCACGGCGGGACTGTATCTGGTGCTTTCACAGAACTTCTGAAAGGTGGCCACCGTTCAGAACGGGAATGAGAAGGGAACGTGCTCACACGGACTTAGGAGAAGTGCTATTCCCTGCCCTTTGCTTTAGTAGTTTTGTTTTGTTTGCCTGCTCATTTATTCTTGGGAAAAAGCATCGGGCCGGCACCGTCAATATCCCGTCTCACCAGCCCAGCTGAAGGAAGTGTTAGACCTTTTCACCTTCACTCATAATTCATCCGAGTTATTGGTGCCTGCTTGGGTGTTCAGTGAAAATAATTCATCATGAATTTCTTAAAGAAATACTCATTTTTCTGACTTTTTGACATAATATAATCAGTTGGTGGTCTCTTCACTGTGCTTCTGGTTCTTAATATTAAAACAGGTTATAGGCTTAACCTCGAAGTGAAAAACAATTAGCAAATACATAATCTGGGCATAGGTAGCCCAACATACATTTAAATACATATCTGTATTCACTGTTCAGAATCAGATGATGCCAATTTAAAACTTAGGAAACCTTTATTTCTGGAATAAAGGAATAAATCTTCCTTTAAAGAAATAAATTCATCTGCGTACTCTAACATTTACTATTTTGGACCATGGGTGACAAATGCGGGAAGCGAGACCATGGCTAAGGGGCTGCTGTGAGGCCCTGGTGGTGGGAAGCTGGGAGGCAGTGGGAACAGGCTCAGCCTTGGAGATATGTTATCACCCAGCCTCTTATCTTAGGCAGGAGATAAATGAGGCTCGGAACAAGGCATGGCAGGACACAGAAAAGGGGAGTCCGCGGAGACACATTTAGATGGCAGAATGGACAGGGTGGGGGGAGCCGAGAGGTGGAGGGAGAGGGACCTCGGAGGTGTCTGGTTGGGTTAACTGGCCGGATAGTGGTGTCATTAGGCACATTTAGAATCTGCTGGAAGATAAGCTGTTTGTAGACATGTCAACTTTGACATTCCCAGGGAGGGGGTGAGGGGGAGGAGGGGGGAAGAGAGAGAGAGGGAGAAGATGCTTGTGAGTCAGCTGGAAATACTAAAGTGGGATTTAGGAGTGAGTTGGAATGTAGGAATATAAATTTGGAAGCCACAGAAACACGAAAAACAAAATAAATCTGAGCTACAGAGAAAGGGAAGCAAGAGACAAAATAGTAAAATGTGTCACGAATGCTTAAGGGCTTTCGTTTCTTGAGATAAGGGCCCCACTTAGCTGGTAATGGTGCAGGAGCGAGGAGTGAGCCCCCTCCAGGTGAAGGAGGTCAAAGACTCTGTTCGCCGAATTCATCGTATTTAACTTCTCATACTGGAAAAGTCGAAAAATCCTAAAGGAGCCACTATATCAACGTTTTAAAATTTTACCTTGGAAAAAGTCCAAATGTGAATATTTATGAGTTGAATGAAATGCTTGATTTGGATTTCAAGTGTAGTCATTCCAAGTGTGGTCAAAGAAACTGCTTCTGAGGAGGATACAGTTTTTAATGTACCTATTGAGAAACTGTGCCTATTATGAGTTTGAGATTTTTGAGTGTGTGTGTGTGTGTATTCAGACCGAGTTCATAGAAATTATATCTGAAACCATTCATTTGCCTTCTGTGGGAAATTTTGTTTTTGAGATATATTTTTCTTTTCTTTAGTCCTCTAAACAGTCCGGATTAGGAAGACATGACAAGCATTTTATTCTAGTTTAAAAAGTTTGAATTGAAAAACAGGCACATTTAGCCCTGGCCGGTTTGGCTCAGCGGTTAGAGCGTCGGCCTGCGGTCCTGAGAGACCCGGGTTCGGTTCCCGCTAAGGGCACATACCTCGGTTGCAGTTTGTCCCCGGCCCTGGTCGGTTGTGCGGGTGGCAGCCACTCGATGTGTCCCTTCACATCGATGTTTCTCTCTCTCCCTCCCACTCTACCTGAACAAAAAATGGAAAAATGTCCTCGGGTGAGGATAAAAAAAAACAACAGGCACATTTATTTGAGAAATTTCGAAGAGCCGGGTGGTGTGTAAAAGGGGCTTGAGGACAGACTGTGCTCCTGTGCTTGAGGAAAGCGCAGTGTCCCTGGCTTCAGACCGGTCTGTCCCCAGCGCTGTCGCTCAAGGCTCCGCAGGTGGCTGCCTCTGAGCCCCAGCCTTCCTGTCGCAGCCCAGGACAGCAGCACACATCGCACAGGGTGGTTTGAAGATTGGGTTACACTCTGGATGAAAAGCCAAGCGCAGTTCCAACCTGCCCAGGGCTGGTATTCAAAAAATGTCCATTTCCTTTTCATTCTCCCCTTTCCCAAAGAATGCACGCGCTGATCCTGTGAAGATCCTTTTTGTAACTCTGTTTTAACATGATACGTAATATGTTGTCAGGCATATTAAATGCCTGTGGCGCCATTTCTAATTTCTAATTTAGCTTTTTATTAAAACATTTAAAGCTTATTCGCTTTATAAACACCTTTTGCTGCTATTGCCTATGGGGGATGGTTTCTATTTCTGCTTTTCAGGTGGTCCCAGTGACAAGTGGAGTCCCTGTGTCCAAGCAGAACACAATGACCACTGTGCTCTGGCCACTGGCAGAATGATCTCTCCTGCCTCTGCAGCCTGTGGCCAGGGTCGAATAGGCTGCTGCCCCATGTTTGGGCTGGTGGTGAAACGTCACAGCAGCCTAGAAGTGTAGACCACATCAGGAAAGGAGCAAGTGAGAGTTCTGTCCGGGGCCAGTTCAGTCCGCGATGTTGTGGGTCAGTAGGAGCACAGTGGCTGGGATGTTTTTGAGGCCAAGGCACTGTCACATCAGTATCTGTGTGATCTAAATGCCACTTGCTTTTTGTCATCATCAGGGTTGCTGCTGTTTCTGTGCCTGAAAACATTGCCTCAAAGAAACAGCTTACGATCCAGAACTCTCAGATGTCATTGGTCTTTATCACTTGTCTCTTGCACAAGAAGAGTGGGGTTTCCAGAAATGTTGTCTTCAGATAGCTGGAAGGAAGTGTTGGAAATGGCACATGTGCTTGTGATTCTGGTAACCAAGGAAACATGTCCCTGACTCAAAGCTTCCTTTTAAAGAAATGATAGTACCTTTTGAGGATTGTCTCAGAATCACCCACAGCAAGATTCCAAAGGGATTTGAAATTAAACTAGGTCACCTCCAGAAACGGTATCAAAAATGAACAAAGCACATGAAGAAGCGCCTCTTAAAAAATACGCTGTTTAGAAGGGCCACGCAATACACGGAATAGGGGATGTAGTAGTCTACCATCTGAATAGTGAGTCTAGCATCCATTATAATGGATGTTGAATAAATCTTACCTGGAGTAGGCTTTCCTCTGCTCTTACCTTATTAGCTGTATTATTATTATTATTTTTAGTTTGCCTCCTATTTCCAATTAATCTTTAGGTTCTCTGTATCCCTTTTATTGCAGTCAATGATTAAAGTGATATAGTGATGGTTCAATGCAACAGCTGTCCGGCTTGCACAGTGGTTTTGCTAATGCATGCACCTTGTGCAGAACTATAGAAACTGGAGTTGATTTAGAACATAATCATATACAAACCTGTCTTTCAGTAAATGTGAAACAGAATCTTTAGGAAGAGTTATTTGGAGGAGGAAGCCATGCCCTGAATTGGAATACACACATTTTGGTTATGTTCTTGACACACTAAGACCTGAGTGTTGGCGCAGATCATGTGGTATTGCTACCAAAACCATTTTTACATTTCACCATGTCACAAACAATTCTGAGCACTGAACAGCAGGAAAGAAGTTCTGAATTCACAATCAGCAAAAGGATGAGCAGAGTCCGAATGCAAGGGTCTCCACCTCACATACTACCGCGGCCAGACAGGCTGCACAAATAATGAAGGTGGGTCCGGAGAACAGAGAGCGGGCAGGTATTTGGTGAGTTGCAGTGGGCACAAATACCTAGAATTGCTTAACCTCTGGAAGGACTCTTGATGCCCAGATGGGTAGCATCCCCCGCCTTAGACTTTCTTGTTAGAAGCTATAAACTGAAATTGTGCTCTAGTTTTCTAAGTGGTCTATTTCATGATGAAGAGGTTGAAGTGGGAAGAAGCATACACAGAATTTTTACTTGAGAGCCAATGTCACACCCGATGCCTGGTTATTAATTAAATTATGTACCTGTAAATAGAATTTCAGTTTAGCTTAAAAGTTAAATTCACACTCCTCGTGAAAGGCACTATGAAACTTGGAGGGGATTTTTAAAGATACCAGGTTATTAGAGAGTCATAAATGTTAGCACAGACCCTGAAACACACCTGTAGGGTCCCAATGCCGTGGTCCTCCGACTGCAGTGTGTATCAGCATCACCCTGTCCAGCTCATCCTGCTCCTTACTGCAGGCTTCTGGGTCTCAGCCTGAAGTTCTGCTTCACCAGGTCTAGGGTGGAGCCTGAGAATTTGCATTTCTAACCAATGCCCAGAAGGTGCTGCTGAGGCTGCTCTAGGGGCTGCACTTTGAGGCGGACACCTAACCACTTACAGAATTTAATAGTTATTCCGTTTACCTTGGCACTTTCATTTTATCCTCCGTCTAGTTGTCCAGCTACGGAGGCCGTGATGGTGCATCGAAAGCAGTGATGTAAATGTTTGAATAGTTGGCTTTACATTTGGGGAGGAGCCCTGATGCGTAGTGTTGCCAGTTTCTGTGGTGTCATCACGGCCAATTTCAAGCTACCAGTGGCTCATCAACCAGCTAGTCATCTTGAGGATCCACTGAACCATAAGTGTCAAAGATCACGTTGAAATTTAACCTTAAGAGAACCCGTTGGGCCCTGTGGACGGGAATGCAAATTGTTGCAGCCGTTACAGAAAACAACAGTAGGGAATTTCCTCAAAAAAATTAAAAATAGAACTACCCCATGATTCAGCAGTTCTCCTTTTGACGTCTGGGTGTATATCCAAAGGAAGTGAAATCAACTTCTCAGAGAGATATCTACACTCCCATGTTCATTACAGCGTATTCACAGAAGCCAAGCTGTGGAGACAAACTAAGTACCCATCAGTGGGTGAATGGATGAAAACAATATATTTAGGTATAATGGAACATTATTCAGCCATAAAAAAGAAGGGAATCTTGTCATTTACAACAACATGGATGAACCTTGAGGGCATTATGCTAAGTGAAAGAAGTCAGACAGAGAAAGACAAATACTTTATATACAGAATTTAGAAACCCAAAGAAACAGAAAGTAAAATTGTGGTTGCCAGGGCGGAGGGGTTGGGGAAAATGAGGAGATGTAGGTCAGAAGGTACAAACTTTCAGGTAGAAGCTGAGTAAGTTCTGGAGATCTAATGGTTGGCAGGCTGGACTATAGTTAATAATACTGTATCATATACTTAACATTTGCTAAGGGAGTTGATTTTTGGTGTTCTTATCACCATCACCAAAAAAAAGTAATTCTCTGAAGAAAGAAAGGAAGGAAGGAAGGAAGGGACGGATTTAATTTAACCGTATGTGAGACAGATTCTTACCATCCATCTCTTTGAGGGTCAGGTATGGAGAGGGATGAAAAATAAACCCCTGTTTACACTTGGGGGGTTGGAGGCAGATCAAGGACAAGTAGACACTGTATTTGAAAACTCAAAGACTGGCTGCCTCAGAAGAGTTTTATCGACTCTAAAGCCTTTTAATTTTGAATTTGTTGCTGACTTGGAGATTTTTCACATGAAAAGAAATCTAAGTTTTTATCTTTTCTTGAGTAAAGAATTAGAAGTTGTGGCAACTCCAGGCCCAGACCCTCGCTGGACAACAATTAGATAGGCCGAGGGGTAGTTCCCTCCTGCACCTGCACCTGCACCTGCGCCGCTGAGCCCGGGCAGACCCTGCCCAGTTCACTCTCCCGCCAGGCTCTGCTGTGCTGACCTTCCTTTACCCACCGGCCCTGCTGTGGTGCCCTTGGCATCACTGGAGAGTGGAAATCCAGGAGAATACACATCCTTTTCCCTGGGTACAAATTCCACTGGTGGTGGTGGCAGCATTGATCGCCTTGAAGGATTTCTAAAAATGTAAGCGTGAAAGAGGGTTAGGTATCCGTTTTTGATCCTTCCCCCATGTTGTCATCTGCTTTCCCACACCCTTGCCTTTGCTTTGGGGTGGGAGGGAGAGAGGAGAAAAGAGGAATCACGCTTTCTGGAAACAGAAGGAAGCCCAAATCCCGAGAACTCTCTAATTTCTCTTTCTAAACCACAGACCTGAAATCCAGATGAGGATGTTCCTGACGAGAGAGCACATGCTCCTCAGTGGCTGAATGATTGTTTGCATGGTATCAACACTTTCTTGTCTGTAACCCTGCTATTTATTTGTCACTCCAGTGTTTTGTTTTGTTTTTGTTTTTGTTTCCCATTTTTCTCTCGGCGTCTTGAGTGTCCAGCCCATGGTGGCTTTTATATCCTTAGCTTTTGTTAGAATGGGAAAACACAGGATGGAAGAAACTCTTCTCACAAGTCATTTACCTGCGTGAACCACGCTGCGGTTACTTTCTGCCAGGGTGGTGGAGTGACGGAAAAGTTCGAAGAGTCTCAGAGAGAAAAGCATGCATTTAAATCTGATCATTATCAGATTGAGAGCTAAATACTTTGGCAACTTTCATGAAGAGCTATCCCTGGGAATTTTCTGGATAAATAGCATCCTTGGACCAGGGCGCAGATTCAGGCCACCCACATTGTGTGGGGCATGGAGCTGTTTGGTGCAGTTTAAATGTTGTGTGTCAGGAGTCTGGTGGAACTTGTAATTTAACCTGGGGGAGAGCAGACAGATATTTGTGGGAAAATATTTGTGCTCAAAATCAATAGGGAGAGTGCAAGGACCTTGCCTCCGCTCAGAGCAGCCGCAGCTGGTTAGTACTGGCGGATGGGGGTCAGTAGCAAGAAAAGAGGAGCAGAGATGTTGACCCCTGGCTGGGCACGTTGACTCTCCAAGGAACACCATGGTTACTGGCTGTGTGCCTCATCATGTTCAAATCAAGTTATCCACAGATGAACCACCAGTGAGATTTATTGCATTTCCTTTGTGCTGCATGGTACAGCACGGGAGTTCAGCACGGTCAAGACCCTCACTTGGGAGATGGGGAAACTGAGTCTTGGAGAAGTCAGTTACTCTGCGGTGGTCTCACACCTCATGTCAACGAGCTGGTATTTCAGGCCCAGCTCTGCCTGACTCCACACTTTGAATTGCGTAGCGTCTGTACATGATGTGACCCTTAGTGGTCGTTGCCAGTTTTATTTTTTGTATTCATAAATGTTGCATCTACAAGTGCGTCTTTATAAAAGTTTCTAATTTTAAACTCTTAAACTGGATACATGGAGATCTTTGTATATTGCTTAGCACACACTGTCTATCCAACTAGCCACGAACATATTTTGATTTTTAATGTGTACATCTTTCTTTATAACACATCGCTTTATGCCTTATGTTTCTCTTTATTTTTTTTTCCTTCTTTTCCTTTTCTTCCTTCTTGTGGTTGCTTCATCTACCAACCAACCGCATATATAGGGAAATAGATATTTTAATCTCTTTTTATTTCATTTAGGAAAACTGGAAAACACCAGGTTTTACGACACCCACCTAAACAAAGTAGGCAGATTCCTATATTCTGTGAAAAGCACAGCATCTGGTGAATGGGGCATGTTAGCATTTCCATTGAGAATTCTCTCAGGCATCAAATTTCTGGAGCTATCTGCTGCTTTCCCAGTTAACTCACAAGTGAGCTCTTACAAAGAATTTATGTTTCCTCGAGGCCAGATTCCGCCTTGCCCTTTCTCTGACATGGCTCTGGGCCGCCGTGGAGCGCGGGTAGCTCTCAGAAGAGAGTGGCTGCTTCCGCGGCCCAAGCACTAGGGCCCTCACCATCTGCCTGGAGTTGCAGATTTCATCGCTTTCCATGTTGTCCTCACCACCAGGGCCTTTGAGGGTTGGGGCCCCAGTTCTCCCTCTTATTCTTCCGCTGCAGCTGCGTAATTGGTTGTAAAACTTTCACTTGTAGGTGAACGCTCATTTTGGCTCCCATTAATTCCCACAGTACTTCATTGAGGAACTGCAGCGCTTCTATTAATGGAAAAGTAAACTCAAGCCTTAAACAGCCTGGCTCGTATGTGTTGCTAATTGCTTATTGTTGATTGCTATAAACTCTGAGATTGCTCTAAGAAAAACTCCTCTTTCCAAAGACAACCAGGAAGGGACGCGGGGGTGGGTGCGAATTCAACCCTTCCTTTTTGCCGGTTTACCTACATTTCAACATTTCAACGAGTGGGAACTGGTCAGAGTGCTGACAGGCACTGGGAAGTTTTGGGGGGACTAAATAAGGGTGATTGGAGATTGAAGACTTTGTGTGTTGCCATGGGGACATGGGACGTCAGGGAACTGCTAAGGGCTCAGAGTGCCATAGCAAGTGTTTCTCAGAAGGGTGCAGCCCAGCAGAAAGCTTGTGTGGCCCAGAAGGAATCCGCTTGCCGTTTGGACCACATTTCAGGGCGGCTGGTACTCAGAGCTGGCGCTGTAGACAGAGAGGGAAGCCAGTGACCAGAAGACCTGGGCTTCAGTCTGACTCCCACCCTTAGCTGCAGGGCCCAGGGCCACACCCCTTCAACTCAATGACCTCAGTTTCTTCCACATTTGTAGAATGTAGCGATTGCTTTCGGGATGTTTGGAGAAGTAGATGAAATAATGTAGATATGGGAAACTGCTTGAAAAGCACTGTTGAAACGCGAGGATTGTGGATACCTGCCCTTTCTTCATTTCCCCATGAGACAGAGGGACCCGGGGGATGGATCACTGCAGAATTCTTGTCTCCCCTTGAGGTTCTTTCAAACACCAATGCTGAGTAGTGTTTGTAGGTTCTTCTTTTTTAATGAAAAGTCAGCTTACGACCCATTGTCTGAGGCTGGAAGTGCCTTTTTGGTAACCTAGATGTGGGGGCTGTGCATGGGATCATTGCTTTGCAGTCTGGTGCCTGAGACCTTGCTTTCTGTGTTTCAAATGAACCTTCTTGTGGAAAAAGTACTGTCCGGGATGTGTGACTAATGGCTTGTCAGAGGGATTGTGAATCCATGACTGTTGTCTCTCAGAGCCAACACCATTTTCTCCCCCAGAGGTGAAAGACCCTGGACACAATTAGGTGGACTGAAACAGCAGCGTGGCAGCTGAAAACGAAGCAAAATCAACTTCCTGCTTCTCTTCGGGGAGTTCCCCTGGCAAGTGGCTTCCCATAGGCCAGACCCCTCAAGATGAGGGTGACATCTATATTATCTGCAGGAGGGATCTCTTTTACCTTTTTGAAATTTTGACAGTTTATATTAACATCCTATAACTAGGAGGCAGAGTTGTTGTATTTAATTGAAGTAAAAGAAATAGAAGTAGGGCAACTGAAAGAGGAAGGAGTCGAGATTACCCTTCTTATGTGTGCCAAGGCTGTGTCACAGACTCCGAATAAATAAAAAGTAGCCACCCCAAGCCTTTCATTTCGGGGTTCTGATGAAATAAACACTGTGGCCACACCACTTTTTCTCCCAGTCCTCACCCCAGCAGATCGCCGAGTGTGTCACAGGGAGGGAGTGTGCATTGCCTGTGAGCTACATGCTGAAATTCTTAGTGGAGCCGACATGGATCCTGAGACTGTAGGCTGACGTTGGCCCCTGTGTCTCTTGCTGTGCAGAAGGAGACCTCCGTGTATTTTCATGATGGTGACAGTGGCGGCTGGCATCTCCTATTGTAACCTCTGCAAAATTGCAGCCTCTGTAAGTCAAGATTCAGTCCTGGTGCTGTAGGGTGGCATTCTTTCCTGTCTAGACCGTGGCCTCCCTTTTCTGCTGGAGCTTTTGCTTTGCATCTTTGCTGTCTGTGAAGCCTCCTCCAGCCGAAGATTGATGTGCCCGGATGATTTATGGCAGTGATTGTCAGGGACTTTTGAAGGCTATCCAGTTTCAGGATTCTGGTTCTCATTTCTTGTCACTTATGGCACATTTGATGAATTCTCACTATCAGCTGACATGTTTCATAATTGTCAAAACTTTGATTGAAGTGGTATTTAAAAAAATATGGAAGAAAGAAATTCCTTTCACCACATTTTTTTTCTCTTCTGCCCAAAACTGCTTTGCCTGAGGTTCACAGCCCCATCAATTAGCCACTCAGTGACTCGCTGACCTTGCAAACCCGTTTCTCCACTTGTCTTGTGCCTGCATTTATTGGGCCTTGTATTTTGCTTGTTTGGGCCTTTTTTAGCCCAGATGGTCAAAGCCTTTGAAAGTAGCACTGGGAGAAAGTTTTTATTCAAGGTACCCCTAGCGGGGGCTTGTGTAGATAGTATCAGGCTCTTGCCGTTCACTTCAACCTGGGTTAACTTAGACCTGGTGTGGTTTGTTTTGTTTTTGTTTTTATTCTTTAAGCCAAAATTCTTGGGCTGGAATGCTGGCTGCTTTACAACCAAGAAAACTGCTTCTGCACTTTGGATTTCTCTTCCTGGATCTGCCAGCAAAGATCGGCCAGAAATGAGTCTGCTTCTTGAATATGTAGAGTGTTTTTTTATTTGTTTGTTCCCCCCCCCCACCACAGTTCCGTGCATCTTTCTAATTCAGCGACCTTTTCCCCTCATAGCTACAGACTCCTTTGCCCTCCCATCTGTCCCCAGGATGCAGCGACTGACCAACCTTGAAGTCTCTCTTCTTCTAGCTTGTAGTTTCTTAGTTTCCTTCCCCAGAAGTGACCACTAACATCGGCTACTTTGTATCCTTCTAGAGCTATTCCGTACAGATGTCAGGATTCACTCACACACATGCATAGAAACACACACATATGCGACATTTAAGGTATGGTTTGAACTCATACATCTGGACTCTGACTCCAGTGTTGAAAACATAGCAATATCTAACATCTCCTTCCTGCTGTTTGGATGAAAGACAGTCTCACGAGGCCCTACGGTGTCAGTGGGCCTCCAGTGATCCGGTTCCCCTCTGCCTCTCCAGCTGCCTTTGTCACCACAATTCCT
Source organism: Molossus molossus (assembly GCF_014108415.1). Lineage (NCBI taxonomy): Eukaryota > Metazoa > Chordata > Mammalia > Chiroptera > Molossidae > Molossus > Molossus molossus. The sequence goes on along the minus strand of NW_023425351.1, from coordinate 58,759,310 downwards.
GTATTTCTCAGGTCTCCACATCTGTCCACTGTCCTTCTGTCTGTTCCTCACACGGAAGCCTTCCCTGGTCCCCATGCTATACTGGTCACCTGCCGTGTGCCGCATGGTGTCCTGGACTGCTCATTGATAGCACTTATCGCAGTTTGTAAATGCTCTATTTTTGTGATTATTTAGATAGCGTCCTTCCCCTTCCACTAAACTACAAGTTCCATGAAAACAGAAACTTCTTTTTTTCTCTTAAGCCCTTTTATCCCCAGAGCCTGTGCGTTGCCTGGAATATAGAAGGCTCTCCATAGATGATAGCCGAATGACTGGATGGATGAATGAATGAAAAACAAATGATGGCTGGCTGGAAAACAGTAGAACTTTGGTACCTGAACCCATTTTTTTTATCTGTAGACTAGGCATTTTCTTTTTGTTGTTTCTAAGCAATTTGTAAGCAGCCAGCCATCCTAGGAAGGTTGATCATAAAACACTGTCAAGAAAAACCTTGGCAGTTATATAGGGTATTAGCTTACAGCACTTACACGATCTCACCTGCCTTGATCTATTTTGCTCCTACTGTGGTTTGTGTTTTGAAACATAAATACCCCCATTCTTACTTTGAAATTTTTCACATTGTCATCTCTCAATGAGGCATCTAGAAAATAATAAGGGGTAGATCAGAGATAAGAGAAGGGGGAGGTGAGTGATTGCCAAGCTGGTCTTACAGGCCTCTGAAGGCAAGGTCCTGGCAGGTATCTGTTCCCGGCATCTGGCGCAAGTTAAGTGCTTAATACATGGTGTGACCGAGAACAAATGTGCAGGAAGAAAGGAAGAAATGGCACGGCTAATTCTGGAACTGACATTATCACTAATGAGCGGCTCTGTGTCTTTGCTCAAGTCTTGCTCCTAATAAGCGGCTAGAGCTATCTGGCAGCCACTTTTTCTCCCAAATTTTCCATGACTTTTTGCTGTTTTCATTTTTTTCAGCTAACGCTTCAGTTTTACTCTTTTGTCTCTGAAAAAGAAAGAAAGAAATCGGGCGTTGGGGTAAGGGCGGGGCACTGAGGTTTTGGGAACAGCTCTGCATCTGGACTTGCGTTAGTTCGCTTCTGAAGGCTGATCACCCTGCTTTCCCTGTAGCCTGGGAGTGGGCTTGTGTTTCCATCAGCCCACCTCTTGCATCTAGAGTGGCCAAGGGGGTCGAGCCACTCCTATTTTGAAGCTCTCCCTGTGCTGACAGCATTTCTTCCAAGCCAGGGCCAGGGAAGGCATATTTATTATTATTTCCCATTGTGTTGGATGTGGTGACACTATATTTAATTGCCAATGGTCAGGAACATTCGCTTTTAATAAGAACTCTTGAGTTATTGATAATTAGCCCATTGTTTGTATGCCAGTTATGTTACTGTATTTGAAGTGCTTGAAAATAGTTTACCCTCTCTTAAGTAAGTAAATAATTTCTTCATGTTTACCTTATTCTCCTCAAACTTCCTTTTGCCTTAGCTAATATGAAAGTCAATTTTACCCTAATTGATCCTAAGTACAACAACTATTTTGCTTCTTTTAATGAAACATTTTGAATACTTACATAACAACCAGTTATTTTCCAGGAAATAATGGGACCTTGCCCTGAGATTTTGTATGCTTTATGATTTGGTTTATGTCACCAGACGGAAGCGACAGACTTAAATCCTTCAACACCTGTCCCTCTTCCTACCCTTCATTCATTTGGCTTTTGACTTTTGATTATGTTTTCAAATATCAAAATATGTGTCTTGGTGCCAAGCCGTATGCTTGGATATTACAGGTTTCAAAGTAATTGTCTCTCACTGATATCCTAGGCTTTTACCCCCATAAATGATAGGACACACCTTCTTGTTGTCATGAAAAGCAATTGGTTGTTTATTTTAATCTGCTCCATTGAGTTCCGGAAAGTAATCAAGCCTTTGATATTATTGAAATAATGAGCAACAATGATAAACATTAGTGGATTAACCTTGGGAGTTCATGGCTAATGCTAAGGGGAATTAGGAATTTATCCTTTTTTTTTTAAATCACTCATTCTTCTTTCCATTATATATTCATATATCTGCACTTCGCAGATACCAAGCAAGTTTCTCCTCTTAGCTGACATAATCATACCCGAAGTAAATGCTGTGGCTGAGGTTTCACTGTTGGTCACTTTACTTGGAAGTTGATGAGTCGGGAGGCTTACTGAAATATGAAATAGGACGAGGGTCTCAAGGTCTGGGCCATTCTTATTAAATGCTATTCCAGGTAAATGCTAAAACTGTAGCACAGTATTTTGCAGACTAGCTGTAAACAGGATAAGTTTGACAGTAACCTAACCTGGTAAGTGTAGCCAACTACAAAGAAGAAATCAACCTGTAATCGATGAAACAGTATATATAGCCAATGGCTAAACCTCCCTTCAGGGAGGCAGAGTTTTGGATATGTAGCCCCTGTCTCCTTTACTTGCTGCAAGTAAATAAAATACCTTGGGACAACCATGCCTCATGTACCCCAAGTTCAATAAAAAATTTTTGGTTGTCAGTCAAGTCTATTTTATTTCAGGTGAAAAACCCTTATGTATGACCTGAATCGCTCTCTGTGTTCACTAAAATAGGTTAATCAGAACAGCTCAGATGATCAAGAGGATAGTGTGGATTCCAGAAAAGGTAAAGAGCAAAAAGATTAGGACTTGAGAGTTGTAGGATGAGGGGAGATGTGGAGGGAATAGGCAGGTGGCACATGAACCTGTTCACCGAATTCCACAGTGCTGGAACAAAAGGGCACCTCTCTAAGCTACGAGGAGGTAGTTTAATTCAAATAAAGGGAAAGGGAATGTCTTTGCCCTGAGGGTAACTAGCACACAGAGCTCATTATCCCAAGCACCTGTGCAGTCTGGAGGCCAGGGCTGCGGATTCTGGGCCGATTCCAGCAGCATCCAGACAACACCCCGGCTCAGTGCAGCATCGCACAGGCAGACAGTTCTGTGGTACAGAACATGTTTTGATGGCACTATCAGACATAAAGGCTGATGGAAACTAGACTTCTGGCCTGACCCAGGGTGACAGTTTTTATGTTCTTGAAATTGGCCACCTTCCGGCAGTGTCCATTCTTCAGTGCTTATGACTCAGTACCTGAACTTCTGCTTAGAGGTTTTATTTGAGTCGTAAATTTTTAATGTCAAAACCTTCCTGACAATTATACCAGCTACATGTGTAGTCCAAAAGGGAGATTAAATTCATATATCTTATAACTTAGCTACCAACGACTTAAGCTAGTAAGGATTTCCAGGTTAGAAGTAGTTGCATAACACTTTGGGGAGAGACACCTAAAGATCTCATATTTTACTGGTCATAACAAAACCTTTGTAATCCATTATCAGCTTCCTGCCACATGAAAAATATGTTTATAGAAGCAACCCAAAGTGTATAGTTAGACATTCCTTACCAATTAAACCCTCCCTCTTTCAAAAAAAATTTTTTAATAAAAGTTCATATTTGAACTTTTATTAAAAGACATGATTTATAGAGAAATTTTAATGTGTAAGCTTTCCACCGAGTCTAGCTGAAATTAGAAAGCTTTGAAATGAACTCATAAATATGGTTCTAACGTACAAAATATAGTGGAAACTGTAAAATGTATAGCAGTTTATCACAAAAAAGTTAAGCTGCACTAAAGGATGTAGAGTTGGTTTAACTCTGTGTTCCCCATGTACTAATTTTGTATGATGCTGAACAATCTGCAAAGTGATTTTTTTTTCCATCTGTCACTTTATCTGTACAACTACCCTGTGAAGTCAGAAGGAGGGTAGATATTCTCACCCTGGCTTTACAGACGTAGGAGTGATGGCTGAGAGAGGCTGAGTTTGTTGGAAGGTCACCGAGAGAGCTAAGTGAGGGCTGAAGATCACACAGACTTTCTGAGCCCCCAGATCCAGGGCTCTTTCCCCTCGGCCGTGCTAACCCATCATATAATACCCTTCGATTAGGTACAGTCCTAAAATAACCTCAGACAGGGCTTAATGCTGAAAGGCATATGCTGCGTGTTAATCAAAGAAGACTGTGACAGCAAGGATTAGCTGCCTAATGCTGGGTGGCTGAATATTTGAAAAACCTCTATAGATTTGCATCTTTGATCAGGTGATACACTAAGCGGTGTTTTATAGAGGATTATCGTAGCATCTGTAGTGTGTTTTAGATAGCACAGAATTGTTCTGATTTCCCTCGATTCTTTCAAAACCACCTCTGCCTTGGTCACATACCTCAGCAGTTAGGTCTGGATTGGAATGTAGCACCAACATTGAAAGCAAAGGTGTGTAGAGAAGAAACCACGGGCTGTCTCTCATTCTCGCAAGGGGAGAGATTTGTCGGTAGGATCTCTAATAGTGTCTGAGTGAACGCGAGTCGCCTGGGAGTGAACTGCTAACATTTTATGTGGCATGGGAGCTGAGACCAGATGGGTCCATCATTTCCAAATGAAATTTTATTCCAATTCTCTCCAGGCAAGCATTTTTATAAGGATTGCTAGAAAAGCCCGAGATACAGATTTTAGATTCTCTTCCTTTCTAAAAACAAGACGTTTTTATAAATAAATACATATATATGTACACACAAATGTGTATATATACATTTCTGAAGCTGTTGGAAGAGTGTTAAAATGACAAATACAGGTGGAAGCGACTGTGACTAATCCCCCAAATTGGTCACCAGGGCTGACTGGCTGCGTACCTGGGGTAGCTTTTCCATATTGGGCGGGTCAGGGTCTGAAACACGGGACAATAAATGAAGATTCCTCATGCTATTAGAAAGCAGTCTTCAGGAACCTGGGCGCCTAGGTTCAAATCCTGTCTCTGCCACTTACCTTTGTTTAACTTTGCAATTATAACAATATTTAATACATACCCAGGGTTAAAAATAGTGCCTGGCACGCAAGAATCTTGCTTTTGTTCAGATGACCATGTTAGAGTGGTTGGGGATGGGGGAAAAGAAAGATGAGGACTGGCGACCTTAAGGCCTGGAGGAAACCATCCCTATGACTATCGAAGGGTTTCTTTTCTGGGTCCCGATGGGGTGCGTGAATAGTCACAGGAAACGACTCTCTCCTGCAGTAGAACCCCAGCCCTCCATTTACCTGTGGTTCTGCTAACAGATTAATCCTGGGTTCCTCATATTAATCATTGTTCCTAGTCTGACAAGCATGTCTCTGATTCACTTTTTCCTTCTCCTTTCTCCCTCTTTTGTTACACACACACACACACACACACACACACACACACGCACTCACTACATACACATACGTACACATTTTTTTTTTTTTTTTTAGTATAACAGTTCAGAGGGCTCAGAGTTACATGTGCCCAAGACTTTGGCCTCGCCCTGTATAAAAGTTTGAATGTATTTCTTCCATTTCTATCTCTTTGTATTGGTACGGTCCCCCCTGACTGTGTCCTCAGTGCAAGGGCTCAGTTAAAGTTAGAGAATTCAAAGTTTCAGAAATGAAGAGCTATGGGTTTCTAAAGCCACTCACAGGGCACTGAGTTATTTTGTGTCTATTTCTTTAAGTTTTTTTTTTTTCTCCTCCTCTCTGCGTCTGGAGCTACCAAAAGCACATTGATCACTTTTTACAGCTTTGCCATGATAGGTGCAGTAGTTGCTTTTTTATTGAACTGTAGATTGCAGCATTATAAAGCACACTCGTTCAGAGGAGTAATGAAGGCCATTTTTAATTGCACTTGGGAAGCAGAGCACTATTATTAAATTATACCTGCATCTGTGCTGGAAGGAAGAGAGAGGAAACCAGATCATGTTTCCCTTTGGGATTTGAGGTTTCCCAGAGCTGACGTGAAGTCAGGGCTGCATGACAAACTTTGGAACTTCAGCCTTTTGGGGATTGTGAGTCAGAGTTTCCCTAGTCCTGTGATTAACCTCACATACCCACAACTATTAAAAATGGGACAACCAAGGGGTTAGTAGTCTGAGGTCCTTCACCAGTGGGTAACTGTGTGCAAGCACGCACGATGCGGACCAAGGTGCACACACGCTTTTCAGTTCACGATTTGTGCATATACACTGAATTAGTTTGCTAAAGCCGCCATAGCCAAACGACCATAGGCTCGATGGCTTAACCAACACAAACCTCACAATTCTGAAGGCTAGAAGTCTGAGGTCAAGGTGTCAGCAGGGTTGCTTCCTTCTGCAGGCTGTTTGAATCGGTTCCATGCCTCTCCCCTGGCTTCTGGTGGTTTGCTGGCGACCTTGTGGTCCTTGGCTTAGAAGATCATGCCAGTCAGCCTTCATCTTCATATGGTGTTCTCCCTCTGTGCCTATGTCTGTCCAAATTTCCCCTTATAAGGACACCAGTCCTATTGGATTAGGGGCCCACCCTACTCCAGTTTGACCTCATGCTGACAACTGATTATATATGCAGCAGCCTTGTTTTCAGTAAGATCACATCCTCAGGCACTGGCGTTGGAACTTCCGCATATGAAGTTTTTGGGGGGGTAGGTGCCACAGTTCAACCCATAACATATACCTATAGGTTTGTTTTTATAGGTATTATGTATACAGGGTGGAGCAAAAGTATAATAAACAAGAATAAACTGTGTTTCACGTACTCAGACCTGTAAATCTACTTTTAGATTTACCGTATATCATAATGTTCTTCTATAGATTGTTGAGAATTTCTAAGAAGTAGGTGGGAATGAGTTGCAAGGGGAAAAATATCCTGCTGCAATGAACAGTACTAATTTTTCCTTGATGTTTCAGGGAGCATTCTGGAACATGAAACCGCTCCGAGCCGGTGCGTGGAAGACCCTGAGCGAGCCCTGTTCCTGGGCTGCATTCTTCCAGACAGTCTGCTGGCAGCTCCGCGCTCCGTTCAGGTGCCTTCCACGTCTGGTGGCCGAGGCATGTGTGCACATGAGTGTGTGCAGGCTGCTACAGAGCCAGTTCTGGTTGGAAAGAGTTGCTTAGCTGGCAATTAGGATCCTAGCAGTCTTGAATTATACTGTTTTAAATTAAGATTGTGCAGATTTGAGTTGCTTTGGTAATTCACAAAAGCCGTTTTGGGGTTATAACTAGCAATGCAATCTTCCAATTAGGAGGTTTTTCTGTCGGATACCTGTTTGCTTCATTAGACCGCAGGCCCATTTTAAGTATTTTTCATCAGCTTTCTAAACCAATGGCAACAGTGTTTGTGTGTCAGCCAGGTGAGGAGGGATACAGGGACAGAATCCTAAGTGTTTGGCCCTGGCCCTAGCTGTTTTGAGGACCCAATTCTGGCTTTATTACTGTTTACTTTAGCAATGCAGGTAAAAACAAGCATCACGTAACCCTTCCAGGGCATATAAAATCTGAGGTTTTTTCAAGAGACAAAGCCTTTCAAAAGGGAGATCTGTTGTTTAAATATGAAGTTCTATTCTATTATTAACCCAGGCCAGCCAAGACATGCTCTTTAATTAGCCTGCAAGAGAGGATAATGCATAGGGAGAATGAGATAGATTTTACTTAGTAATGTCTTGTAGGTTTAAAATTCATGCCAAGGTGATCAAATTCGGATTGAAGCAGACAGATGGATAGAAGTACTTTAAGTTCAAGATGATGGACATCGTATCCTTAGAAATATGATTGCACCAGGCCATCTGGGGTAACAAGATGCTAAATGTTACATTTTCTCTCTTTCATTGGAACTTTTATAAATGCTCTGTGCATACAGAGAAGTTCACAAGTCACCAGGACTCAGCCTGATGATTTTTCACCAAGTGAACTCATCTGTGTAACCAGCACCCAGCTCGTGAAGCAGAACTGCATAGGGCTGCTGTGCTCTTCCAGTCGCTCACTCAGAGTTTTGTGAGTACGTTGAAAACTTGGTTTGTCTTCTGCTGCCAGTCAGTACCGAGGGTTTTGGAGAATGCACTTCCATCACGGTGTTTTTTCAGTTGTAGGTTAACTTTTACTGGGAGCATTTTCATGTGTCTCATTCACCTTGCTGGAGGTTGGGGTTAGCTCCTTAGAGTTGACCCCTCTGGCTGGCATGACAGAGCAGAAGATGGCCTTTACTGCTGCAAGGACAGTGTCCTCCAGCCACTGCCCGCTGTCCCCTGTCCACCCAGACGGAACTCCTGTGCTTCCTGGCACCAAGGTGGTCTTCTCCTTTAGGTCTAGGTCTTCACTTGTTGCTTACCTAAGCCAGATCTATCCCCTTCACCTCACTCCTCTTCTCTTAATTTCCTAGGGTTACCATTATACAGACTCATAAACTGGGTGGCTTTAAACAACAGAAATTTATTTTTTCACAGATCTGGTGGCTAGAAGTCCAAAATTATGGTGTTGGCAGGGCCGTGGTCCCTCTGAAGCCTGTAGGCTTCTCTCTGTGCGTCTTCTGGCTTCTGGCGGCCCCCGCAGGGCGTTGGTTTGTGGCAGCAAAAGTCCATCCTCTACCTCCACCTCCACATGGCTGCCTTCCCTGTCGCCACATGGCGTTCTTTCCTCCGAGTCTCTCTCCTCTGCTCTCAAGGACTCCAGTCATGTTGGATGAAGGGCCCAACCTACTCCAGAGTGATCTCATCTTAATGAATTGTATCTCCAACAACCCTATTTCCAGATAAGACCACATTCTGAAGTAGTAGGGTATCTTTTACACACAAGTCAATCTGTAACGTCTCGTTTTCCCTCCTGGGTTTCGATGTCACTTTCTCCAGGAAGTCTTCCGTGACGTTCCTTTGTCCAGCATCTGGCTTTGATGCCATTCCCCTCATGGAATACTTCTTAACATAGCTCATTATTGTTTCTTTGTTTCCCTTCTCTGCCAGACTCTAAGGAATAATGTGTAATTTATGGTATTTTAGATATAACATTACATTCTTGGAACTGTTGTATTACAGAAATGTGGGGACATTTATCCATTTGATGTGACTTGAAATCTGGGTACCTGGGTCATCTCGTCATCTCTATTTTTGGGGGAAGAAGTGATACTTATCAGTAAAAGCAGAAGCTTGGGTTGAACAGTGCCCCCTCTTCTGAGTTCCTGTTATTGTGGACAAACACAGCTTCTAAATCCTTAGCTTGAGAGCGTCTGATTGCCGAGCAGATGTGGCGTCCAGGGCTCTCGAGGACCATAAGCTGCTTACTGATCCAGCAGTTTACTGGCCGTAGGAACATTACTTCTGGTTGCCTGTCTCAATTCATTTTAGATTAATCTGTCTTGTAGTTTGAAGGAAAATGAATTGAGTCAGTAACTTCAAGAGTTATGGAAAATCTGTACTGTGCTAAATAATTGAATGGGGTTTTATGTACGGTCTTGAAATTGAAATGCCAATTTGACACAAATGCTCCAAAACAGAGTGTTAGACGAGCTGATCTGCTCCTCCTGTAAGAGCTCGGAGACCTCCATTCCTGCACCGCCCTAGAACTCACCCCCTCCCTCGCACAATATCCAGGGCCCCTTTGGTCACTGTTTTGAAGACATTGACTTTGGGAAAGGTGAGTGTGGCTCCTGGGCTTGGGGTTGAGGTTTGTGGGGCATGGTGGCCAGACTTTGGTGTGCTAGCGAATCACCTGGGTAGTTTATGAGAAAGGGTACTTCCTGGGCCCCACCCCAGGAACTGATTTGGTAAGACTGCTATTGGGGTCCAGGAAAGTCCTTTGAAACCCCCAGTGGTTCTCATACTGATGTCCTCAGACCCCATTTTAGGGAAATACTGTTTAGGCAATGTGAGGGGAAGAGTATATTAACTCTTGAGAGAAAACTCAAGACAATTTCCCATCAAATACGTTCACATGTCACAACCAGGCAGACCAAACACTGCCTCTTTTGAGTGGGAGAGAATGTATTTTGCCAACCGTAAGAGAATAAATTCCTAAGATTTCCCTAGAGATCTGTGGGAAGAAGGCTAAAGTATCATTCTTCTCAGAAAATATATTTGAATTCTGTTACCAATACCTTTAATCCCATATTCCAGAATGGAAATATTTGAGGCTCTAAGAGCAAAGAAAATGAACACTTGTTGATCGCTTCGTAAATGAAACATCATCACTATCAGTAGTTATTCGCATTATCTGTGTTCATTTACCCATAGAACAGCCCTGTGAGGTGTTATCCTCACCATTCAGATATGGAAAGTGAGAGTCACTTCCACTTGCTAGGATTTCACCTTTAGGTTGGGGTTGAGCTACGATTCACATAAGCCCTGTTGAACTCCAAAACCCACGGTCTTCTTACTACATCAGGTGGAGTTAAGATCGTTACATGGCTAGACTTGCCTGATAAGTACAGGATGCCCAGTTAAATTTGAATTTCTGATAAACAATGCATATTTTTAGTCTGGCCCATGAAGTATTTGGGACACACACTAAAAATTGAGTGGGATATGCTTACACTTACTTATAAACCCCCAAATTAGTGGGATGTACTTATGCTAAAAAACAAACCATTATTTACCAGAAATAACTTTTAACAGGGTATCTAATTTTTTTTTTTTTTTTGCTAAATCTGGCAACCCTGTATGTGGCAAGTGGGTTTCAGGCTGTGGGATCATACCCTCTGACTTCTGACTCCAAGTCCATTGCTTCTTTCTAACATCACACGCTGTGCCACTATCCCTGTTCCCTCCTCTCTGGGCTAGAGTGAGTAGTTTGTCTACCCTGGTCCTCTCCTCCCAGGTAGGCACCGGGTCTGCCCTAAATCGGTGAACACATGCACAGCTAACACTCTCCACCTACAGCATGGATGTTTTGTTTGCTTAATTTTAGGGACGAGAGAGCGCGCCATGGTGTGGTACCTTCTGAGCAATGATAGAATCAGCCACCACTCTGCTCCCCTAAGCTTAGGAGAAGGCTGTTATTTGGGGTATGATTAGAGTTAGATTAATAAGAGTGAGTTGGGGGGAAAAAAACACCTGGAATAAAACTTTTGTGAGGAAAATAATTATGTTTTGGCTACTGTTAGATCGTGCGCCCATCATGTGCCTGGCAGTTCACGTCCATCGGTTTCACAGGCTGCTCGTGGGACCGTGGTCGTTCTCAGCCCGTTTCAGAGATGGGGCAGGTGCTCGGGAAGGGCCGCGCACAGCGCCGGGAGTGACAGGCAGAGCTGGGACCTCGGCCCGGTGGCCCTCTCCGCAGCCCCGTCTAACTGCCTTGTGCTGACTCCAAAGCTAAAGCCTCCTCGCTGGGCACAGCCCCTGCACTGCAGACGGCCCTGTCGAGGGGCCCGCAGTGAGCTGCTCCCCGGCCTCTGGAGGGCGGCCCCACTCGGAGGGGTTTCGTGAGCTCCGCCCAGCAAGCTAGCGAAGCAGCCGGTGTGTGTGCAGGGCCCGCGGCGTCCTCCCTCTAATCCCAGGCGTGGTAGCAGCTGCCCACGGACAGGGCCACCTCAGGAGCGCTTTCTGATGCCCGCGGCACACTGGGCAGCCACGGTGACTTCATCAGGAATCAGACCCCAGCCCAGGGGCAGCGCTGGCTTATGTGCTCTGTGTACAGCGCCAGCTTCCAGCAGCCTCCTTAACTCCGGATGATTGCAGAATTGCTTTGGCCTTAAAAGCAGCATCTGGCACACACTTCAAGGTTCTTTGGTGAGAGCTTTTGAAAGCCTACATCTGCGAGGTTGTTTTTTTTTTTTTTTTTTAAATTAGCAAACGATAATGAAACACTTTAAAGAAAAGAAACGTGTCCGTGGCGGTAGTTCTTGCCCCGGAAAGGAGTGTGGGGAAGAACATGTCTTTCTGCAGGCTGCTCCCTGGGCACCCCCGCAGCCCTGCCTGGGCATCTTCCTTCCGCCCCGGCCGCCGCGGCTGGGTTCTCGCTCCTCTCTGGTGCTCTGGCGGTGACCATCTATAGAAACAGGCTCTTCCCATTTCTGAGCGATTAAAAGTGTTCCTTGAAGTAGCGAGATCAAAGATGCAGTTGGGAATGCATCTTTCAGTGAATATTAACTTTAATAAGTATGACGGCAGCACGGCAGAGGGAATCCTGACCCTTGAAAACGCACGACAGCCCGAAAAGCAGGGGACGTGGGAGGTAAGAGGTGCATGCAGGGACTTCTGAACTCAGACGAGAAATGATCACCTTCCACATGTGTGATTTGGGGTAGGTTGCCTTAGCTCCTCAGAACCTCAGTTTTCCTAATCCAAAATAGCATTAGTAATGCTGAGCTCAGAAAGCCCTAAGAATCAAGTGAATTATTATATGTAAAATGCCAGGCACGGTGACTTAGATACGTTTTTGCTCAATACCCCCCCCCCCCCTCACATTATACTATAGTAATAGTGGGGCAATGAACTTTGATTTAGAGAAATCTCATTTTGTAGGCTAATTTTTAAGTGGAAGAAAAAAAAAGCTTGCCTAATTCCAGCCACTCGTTCATTAACGTTTATAACAGAAATGGGTACCGGCCGCATTTCAGGTGTCCTTCAAGCCAGGGGACGGAGTGTCAGTGGGATAGGGGCGGTCCATTCCCCTCCACTCTAGGCAAAGGGACACTGACAGAGCAGCAGGAGGGGTGTACTGTCAATGTCAGGTACCGTCTTGAAGAAAGAAAAGTCAGGCAGGGAAAAGGGACAGGGACTTAGCTATGGTGGCCAGAGAGGACCTCTCTGAGGAGGAGGCTGTGTTGTCAGAGCTGACAAATAGCCATAGCTGGCCAGGTATGTGTTCCCACACGGAGAGTACATATCTCCGTGTGTGCATCTTGACGGCCCCCATGTCCTTACCCCTCCTCTCCCTTATACTACGGTTGTTCTCCCAGCATCATGTTACTGGGCAGAACCGAATACCCCTTTCATAATGCTCCCCCATTGGAGCGTTACCATACACCTTGGCACCATGCGAGTCGGCCACGGAAGAAGCTTCTCGGAACAGGAGAAACTGAAGCCTGAGATGGGATAGAGTGAGAAAAAGTGAGACGTGAGCTGAGAGAGTTCTTAAAACTTGCATGAGGTTCCATGGATCCGGATAACACTTGGGGGCCGCTCCGTTGCCCGGGAGAATTGATGCCTTGGGCCGAAGGTAATGGAAGGCTACCCGCAAAGTGCTGTGCTCTGTAAATAGGCTCCTGATGGTCCTGAATGCTAATACCAGGAGTAACAGCTCTAAAGGTCTCCTAAATGGGTGAGATGGATTTCAGGAGGTCAGCATAACACATTCAGATAAAATTTATGTTGGTTTTCTTTGCAAGCAGCTGCAGTTGGAAGTCTTCCCAGCTGGTGGTCAAAGTGCTGTTTTTCCCTTGTTATTTTGCTGAGGTTTGGGGAGAGGTGAAGTAGAGGTTGTGGGGGAGGGGAGAGTAGGCCAACAGGTCTGAAAATATACAGGTATCCAGCCAACGCTAAATCCTAACATCCATCTCTTGATAGGCAAATAAAGACATTGAGGAGCGAGGATTGCTCTAACTTATCTCTTTTATGGCTTCTCCTATTCATGGATCTGCCTTATTAGCTCTGAAGCGTATCTGTAACTCCTGGCCACCTCCTAAACCGGTTTCTTCCCCCCTTTGTTTGGCACTAAATGCGCTTTTAGTGGAGCTGGAGGGAGACCCCCGTGGGTGTGTGCAGTATTCCTGGCCGCATGGAGTCTGCACGGGTTGGCTGGTACTGGTCACTCCTTGCTCCGACCCAGTCTGTCCTCCTCATCCTTTTCTCGGCTGCCCTGGTGGAGCAGAGCCATGCGGCCTCGTTCTCCACTGCTGAAAACAGGGACGTGTGATCTTGGCCAAGTTTTTGATGTTTCTTCCAGGATTAAGAGGTAATCTGGGAAATGTATTTTGGCTGCCAAGAAATTGGCATTTCTAGGGCATTCTGGTGGTTTATTTAGAACGACAGAGACGAGTATTAGAATCTGGGTGGTGTGGTCATTTCCCCAAAGCAGCTCAGGAGCCACTTACTTCAGAAAGGACTTCGATCCTCTGAAGCCGCGGTTGTGCCGTGGCCGTGGGCACCCTCAGCGCTGCTTTTCCCGCCGACTGCCCATGGCTGCTTCCACAGGCGGGTCCCCCACTTTTCCAGGACTTCCACCATTACAATCCCTCTCCCATTTCCTTTTAAACGTCCTGGCAGTTTCATGACCTGGAACTTGCCAACAGATATACTTCCTCGGTATGAGATATGGCCCATGTAATTAGTAGCAATCACTCCTAACACTTGCAGAACACTTAGCTAGTTTCAGGAACTAAGGATTTTACATATTTTAAGCTTATTTTATTCTTAAAATAACCCTGTGAGGTAGAACTAATGGGGCTTTCGTTTCTAGATAAGGCAGTTGAATGAAGAAGTCAAATACTTTGACCAAAGATTTTTTTTTCTTTTTTTACTACTACACTTTTGTTTCTAATAACAAAATTGGAAACAACCTAGTAAGTGTATGTCTGATTAAATATAGTATTGGCCCTGGTCTGTGTGGCTCAGTTGGTTGGACCGTAGTCCCGTACACCAAAAGGTCCCAGGTTCAATTCCCGGTCAGGGCACATGCCCAGGTTGCAGGTTCCATCCCCAGTCAGGGTGCATGTTGGAGGCAACCGATTGATGTTTCTCTCTCTCTCTTAAAAAAACAATTAAAAAATATAGTATTATCTATTCATGACTACCTAAATAAATGTAAAATAATAATAATAAAAATCTCTGCAGCACTATTACGGGCAAAACATAGATGATCTAGCTTACTTTGTAGTTAAAATAACAACAAAATGACAGATACTACAAATTTTCATTGACCCAGGCACTTTACGAACTTGATTTAATTCCATCCACCTTTGCACGATAGATGTTGTCATTGCTGTTCAAGGATGGGACACTGAGGCTCATGATGCGTGAGGGGCTAAGCTCTGACCTGCAGATTCCTACACCCCCCTCACGTCCTCGTGTGTCTTTGTGGACCCTGTGCCTCTGCTAGAAGAGGAACTTGGGCAAATTAAACTAAACCCATTTTTTTTATTTTTTATTTTTTGCATTTATCTTCAGATAGAGCGGAAGGGAGAGAGGAAGGAAGAGAGAGAAACATCAATGCGAGAGAGACACATCAAGTGGTTGCCACCCCCACAACCCCAACCGGGGCCAGGGACAAACCGCAACCGAGATACGTACCCTCAGCGGGAACCGAACCTGGGAGTCTCTGGTCTGCGGGCCGAAGCTCTAACCCCTGAGCCAAACTGGCCAGGGCAGTAAACTCATTTGGTCAAAGTACAGAAATCCATTTTGCCAGGTTAATTTGAGGTATCAGTGATGAGTTAGTTAAAATTTTAAAATGTAAATCTTAAAATACAAGGCTCTCATTTCCAAAACAAATGCTTCTCTGTAATTATTTTATTCTTTATTCCTGTGAGACCTGCTTTTTAAGAATAAGACGGGAATCCGTTTTCTGGAGTGTACGCGTTAGAGTCAGAATTCTGGAAGAAGAGCGGATGGGCTTTCAAGGCTTCGTGCAGCTCCACGGAATGTTGGCCAACTTTAGTGTGAATTGACTTGCGTGGAGGCGTTTTCCTTGGGTGGGGGCTGGTTTTCATCCAAGCTATCAAAGGTCTTCTGAGGTTACCCAAGGCCATTCTAACTGTTCACTGTTATCCTCAGAAGGTGGAGCGATTCTTATTTAACCTGTCTGCACTGTTCCCTATGGGCATCAAACACTTAAAAAAAAACGGAGTCAATTGCTAACCCTAACACTTGGGGGATTTCCCGTAAACATCTGGATTTAGCACTTAGGTAGACATTTCAGAAGGCTAACCGCATGCGCCTTGCATCTCTACTTGGCAACATGTTGCGTTCTGGGGCCACAGAGAGGATGCCCTTAACTGGAACGTGTGCCCTCTGGTTTGCCTCAGACCACAAAGGTCACAGCCAGCTGTTGTGTAAATGGCAGAGCTTGGCCCGAGGAGAAGTAAGCTCTGGCCTCTCTTCTCCGTGAAGCAGCTCTGAACACGATGTGCATCGTTTTTTTGCAAGTGATAAAAAAGGAGACTTCGGTGAAATGACATCAGCCCGGGTTGCACTTTGAAGCGGGTTAAGGTAGCATGAAACTTGAACTTGGGTTATCTGACTTTACTCTAATATTTTCTCCACTGAGCTGCAGTTGTCTCCCGTTATGTTAGTTGACTTTCATTGCATTTGTAGAGACAGGTAAAGTATACAGCTGAGCAAACCAACACTCCGTACAGTTCTCAAAAGGGAAGGTTTTCTGAATCCAGACATCATACCCTTTTAGTTGTACTCACAAACCAAAGACTTATATGCATTCCCAGTTTCTTTGCAGCTGAGACATTAATGATTCTAACATATTTGACTCCAAACAGAAGCAGGAAAGGTGGAGGGACCCCCATTGTTCATGTTGTTTCAGAACTGGTGGAAAGTTCCTAGGGTCAGTCAGACATGAACGTGTAGGAGCCTCATTCCTCGCAAGGCACTAACTGGTCTGGGAGCTGAAAAACGAGGCTAAGAAGTTGGAGAGAAGTTGAGAGGGATAACGAATTGCTTTCCAGAGCCCTATAAACTTTGATGGGGAGCTTAGCTGTGTACACCTTTATGAACTGCACCTCCATAAGTGCATGCTAACATTGTGTGAACAGTGTTCTTGCCTGTAGAGTAAAAGGGATGTTGTCGTGCATGGTATCAGCTGGAGATGGCTGCTTGAGGGAGACGTACGGTACGCCATTGGATAGGCATATTTGGAGCATGTCAAGTAGTGCCATGTGTTAGACACTACATTTGCAAGGTGGGGGTTCTCTGCCACAAATGAACAAACGTAGGGGTGCTCTTTTCCTGGATGATCCTTGGTTGGTTGAAGGAAGAGTTGCAGTCAACCTACGATCTTCACTTACATCTAATTGAGATGGATGCAATAGTGCAAAGAGGGCCCATTATCTCAAGAGATAATAGGTATAGTGCTGAAGATCCTGGACTGAGAATCAGCCCCCCAGGTTTAAATCCTGACTCTATCACTTACTAGTGTTGGTGACCTTAGATCATTCATTTGTTTTACTGCTTGCAGCCTCAATTTTCTCCTCTGTAAAACTGGGAGGACAAAAATTCATCTGCCATGGAGTTGTTGTGAACTTAAAGAGTTACATGGGAACAAGACTTAGGACAGAGCCGGGCACGTCTCAGCAGTGTCTCAGTACGAACTGCTGCCGCCGCTGTTCTTGTCATTGTTGCAATGTCTATTCCTGAGTTGCTCTGTTGTAGCAGGTAGAGCTTGGGATCTAGAGCCAAAAAACTGGGGGGCACAGACACTGTAAATGGGTACCCTCTGGAGTGAGGACATGAGACTAATCCCCAGTAGTCCGTCTGGCTCCACAGAAGTCTGGGGTACCCTTCTATTACAGAAGTGTTACTAAGCACTCAGAGTCTCCGAGGCTGGGGCGGCCAACTGCACACATCATGGGCACTGACTCTGAGTTCTGCCTCTGCCAGTCCTCACCTCTGGGATCGCCTGCAAATCAATTTTATTTCAGGGCTTTTGTCTCCTCCATCCTCACGAAAAAGTGGGATAATAGCATCTTTCAAGACCTGTCTGGGGGATGAATAGACAATGTTTGGTAAATTCTCTGCAGAGTGCCATGGCTTAGTAGGTGCTCAGTGTTACTATGAATGAAAAATTCTGGTCTCAGATTCTGTAAATCAAAATGCTGTACCCTCACTCCTTCGGTGATATTGTTGCCTAAATTCAACAGCATATCTGAAGACTAATAAATAATGCAGATTGCGCATTACTTGGAGAATGTGGGTAAACTAATTGCATCCAGCCTGGCAGGGGGTGACTTGCTTGAGATTAAATCAAGAGGAATTTCCGGGGTTTGTGGTGAAAGGGAAGTTCTCAGTGATGTTGGTGTCCAGAGGACCGAGGAGCTGAAACCCCAGACGCAAGTTCAAGAACGGTTGCAAGTGGCTGCCAAGTGCTGGGAAGACCGGCCGAGCCGAGTTGGCATCTACGCTGTGCTCCGTGTCACCCTCCCCGGAATGCCTGAAAGATTCCGAGTTGCAGTGCCCCTTCCTCTCCAGGCAAAACAGTTTCATTTTCCTCCATTATTCTCTCCACCTTTCTTTTCTTGCCTGCATTTGCTAATTTAGCTTTTGCTACTCCAGGTCCTGGAAATGCAACAGTAAAATACACACACTCACACATATATGCGCACACACACATTTGTATGCACGTACAGATAGGCACACATATGTGCACACCTGCTTGTCAGTCCGCCTTCGCAGAAATTACATTCCAATTGAGGAAGACAGAAGAAATTTTAAAAAGTTTAATAAAATATGTAGTTCATTCTCCCTAGGATCGTCGTGGGTTTCTTTACTTTTTTTGTTTCCCCCTCTGGTGTTTGGGAGCTTGCGTTCTGTTTCATTTCCTTGAGGGACCTCTATCTGGCCTATTGAAACTTCACCAAACCTCGTCAAAATATTCCTTAAAGGGCTCTCAAGTCTGGCTGGTGTGGCTCAGGGGTTGAGCATTGACCCATGCACCAAGAGGTTGCCAGTTCGATTCCCGGTCAGGACACATGCCCAAGTTGTGGGCCCGATCCCCAGCTGGGGGCATGCAGGAGGCCAGTCGATGTTCTCTCTCATCAATGTTTCTATATCATTCCCCCTCTCACTTTCTCTTTCTCTAAAATCAATAAAGGAAAAAATAAATAAATAAATAAATAAATAAATAAATAAATAAATAAAGGGCCCTCAAGTGCTTTAAGGGATCAAGGTTTGATCCATAACTCATCAAAAATTTTGTAACATATTGGAACGTAGTAGCAATCTTGCTTTTCTGTTCTAAAAGGAAAAATATAGATAACACAAAACATGAAAATATACCTCGGTTGAAATAAATAAATATGAAAATAAAAAGCATTTAGCTATGGTGGAGGTCAGTATCAAATGAGTTAATTATTTTCTGTGGGATTTTTCTTTTAAAAGTTTAATAATTAGCCAGTTGGTATGTTTTTTACTGAGCAAAATTTAAATTGAAAGCAAAGTAGAGTAAATACATATAGTTGACCCTTGAAGAATGTGGGGGTCAGAAACATAACAACACCCCTTGAAACTGAAAATCCACATATACTTTTGACTACTCCCAAACTTAACTACTAAAAGCCTACTGTGGACTGGAAGCCTTAGCAATAATATAGTCGATTAACACATATTTTATATGTTTATATGCATTAAATACTGTATTACAGCAAGCTAGAGAAAAAAATCTTATTAAAATCATGAGAAAGAGAAAATACATTTACAGTATTGATTGATAAAAACCTGCTTGTTAGTGGATCTGCGAAGTTCAAATCTGTGATGTTTAAGGGTCAGTTGTAATTTGACGAGAACATTTATGTCTGATTATGGGATAAATAATATTTGGTGTCAGTGAAATTTTTAAAAATCCATGACGGATTTTTTGCTTGTTTGTTTGTTTGTTTATTTTGAGATTGTAGATACAGTATGCAAAATGTTTCAGTTTGCAATGCATCTGGCTGGATTTAAGGGAACTGATGTTTTGCTTTCCCATTTATTTTCTTCTGCCTGGACTTATGCAGTACATTATGCAAAAAGGTCTAATAGTACCTGGGAATTAGAAAAATCTCATTTCTTACTGGCTGTTTGGAACTTTAAAAAACATACAGATTTTTTAAAAAAGATTTTTAAAATTGATTTTTAGACTGGAAGGGAGGGAGAGTGAGAGAGAAACACTGATGGGAGAGTGAAACATCCATCAGCTGCCTCTTAAACAGCGCATAGCTGGGATCGAGCCCCGGGCATGTGCCCTGATCCAAAACTGAACCAGCAACCTTTCCCCACACAGGATGACACCCAACCAGCTGAGCCACACTGGCCAGGGCAGCATACAGATTTTTAACTTAAATCTCTTCAATGTAAAGATGACAGTTACCAGTGCATTAAAAAGAGACTTCTTTTCTAATGGAATTAAGGTTAAGAAAAACTGATTTTGAAATTAGTTTGTTTGGATATGTTTTCATTGCTAGATTTTATTGCTAAAAATGTATTTCCATCACTTCCACCCAACACAAACTCTCTTTCCCTCTCTTCTCTCTTTAAAACCACATTGGAAAATGACTCTTGAAACTTTGCCTAAGGATCTTCCAACAGGAATCTCAAAAGTTTTGCTTTTTACAATTCATTTGTTAAAAATACAGAAATCCAATTTCTTCTAAGTTTTCAACAACAACTGATAGACATTAGGAAAATAGCAACATATTCATACATTTCAATAGACCCTTTTTTATGAAATTGGCGAATGGCATCTAAACCTTGGTCACAGTTATTTTCTTGTAACCCCAAATGCACTTCCGTTTAGATTCACACGTTTTTCATAGCTTTCTTACGCAGCACTAGCCTGCATTAATTCCAAGTGTTGGGGAAATCTCTGAATTTCGAACCTGATCTTTGAATCATTGGCTAATGAAGCAGAGCCTGAGTATAAAAATAATGAGGCATGTTTTATCACTTTGCTTTCACCAAAGTTTTTCTAACATTAATAAATAAGATAAAATTTACTTTAAAAATATTATTACATCTTAATTTTATTCCTTTTATTTTTATACATTTTATCATATATGTTAACATATATTGGTAGAATAGAACATGTATGTTGCACAACAATAAGCCAGTACATAGGAGCTGCAGACACTTTTCTTTAAGTGATAAGTTAAATGTACAGTTGGGAGTTTAGAAAATCAGTGTATGAGATGAGATCCAACTAACGCCAACGGGTTAATAATACTTACCTGCATGGTGTGTTCCTCAGCAGGCAGGCACCGCCCAGAAACAGTCTCATTGTATCTTTTATTGTAGGTATTTTATGAATGAAAGGCATTTTTATTATCAAATGACGAAAACATACAGGATTATGGGGAATGACTTCTCCCTCCTTAATCTATCCTTTCAGATGCCCTTCTTTAGAGTATGCAGGACTCCCCACTTTAATTATGTAGACTGGGAGATTTTGCTATAGATGGGTCAGATCACATTCTTTGTGTATTTAGAGTCTCAGTCCCTCTCTCCCTCTCCTCCTCTTCGTCCTCATCCTCCCTCCCTGTCTTTTCTCCCTCCCTCTCTTTCATGAAGATAATCTAATTCCACATCCATGCTATGATGACTTGCCAAGCGCTTCTTTCCAGTTGCAGTGACTAAGGAATTGTTAGCAGGCGCTGGGAGGTGGCACGTGCGCTCTGCTCTGCTCAGCTTGCTTGTTTTCCAAGGGCCTGTGAGTTTAGTGACGCTTGGTGTGCCGAAGGGCAGCGGCAGGGCCAGGGCACATTTATTGCTTGCCGGGGCATGTTATTGACCAACAAGAGGTTAAGCAGTATTCGCCTGTACTGGCCTAGACATTGTCTGGGCCAGGAAGACAGCAGATCGCCTCAGGACACTTTGGCTCTCAGGGACAGGTGGGCAAAAGGGAGCAAGGCTTTAGCTCCAGGCACCCTGTGTGTCTGTCAGAATTTCGGCTTATCCGATCCTGGTGGAAGGGCCTTCAGACCAGTGCGTGATGCCGTGCATTTTCTGACTCCGCCCTCCTCAAGATGAGCAGGGATCGTTCATCTTGAAACCTCAAGAGGGACACCCAGGTCGCCACCAGGTTTGGCCTGGGTGAGATGTACCGGGTGGTGGTCTAATGCTGACACATCCGTCTAGCTGTATTTATACACACAGACCTACTTGTAATTTTCTCTCCCTTGAAAGTGTAATTTAGCATTGAATGAGGGAAGGACAGGAGGGATCCTAGTAACAGTTGATGAAATAGGAAGATGAATGAGGAGTCCCAGAAGTGCACTGTGCAATCAAACTCATAAATAAATAGATAGATAATCTTTAAAACCCGACCTACGTCGTGAAAATCTCCGTTTAGCGTTATGTTGTATTCTGAAACTCAGCTCTGAGGGTTTATGTTCTGGCTATGATAAATACAAAATTTCAGTGACGTTAGAAAGAACGATTTCTCCTCCTTTTTCTTCCTAGGTATAAAAAAGGTACTATTTTTGTGAATGATGGAGGTGGAAGGAGAGGCTGGAGCAAGGAAGACAGTATGAACCCAGGCTCTAAGGAGTAAAAACGAGTGCTCTTCGTTTCATTTTGGTTCCTGGAACTGAAACTGTATGAGCCACACCTTGCAAAATTTGAGACTTGTGTGTTTTTCTAGCCACTTGCCTTACAGCAGGATGGTTCTGCATGATCGGGGCTGTGTTTTGTGTGTGGGGGTTGATCAGAATGGTGCTCGGAGTTCAGTAGAGTCTGGAAACCTACAGCACAGCTATAGGTTCTGTTGCTTGATCACATTTAACGAATCCACAGAGGTGATGAAATAGTGTGTGTGTCTGAGCTGAGAAGGGGGCGGGAGCCGGGTGCGAATCCTAGGAGTTCAACTGTGGAGCAGCTCCTATCAGTTTAGCCAGAATCATCCCCCTTCACAGTCGGAATCAAATATTGACTTGTTAGTTCGGCGTTGTTTGATTAAATGTGCATTGTTTCCGGTTGTGGGAGATGTTTCTGTGCAGCAGCTGGTTGTTTTTAACCCAGAGGTAATGTATTCCATTATTTATAAATAATCCTGTGAAACGCTAAATTTAGAACAACCGGCTTTATGAATGATGGCACTGTTCGGTTACTGTTGGGTTTTCACATGCTTCTCTGAAATCCAGCTGGTTTTCTGTGTGCCAGCCTCTCACTGCAGAATTTTGGAACGGATGCGGAAAAGGGAACGAGCCTTTACCAAGGGCCCGGTCTGTCTTGGGCACTGTGTTAAACAAGACATACGTCCGCTACGGTCTCAGAGCTCTGGGGTGTTGGCGCTGCCTCGGGAGCGAAGAAAGGGCCGCTAATTTGGGCCGGCCACCCACGAGGGGGTAGTTCAGCTGGAGTGGGGGCACAGTGCTGTCCCTGTGCCAAAACCCTACTGCTTCAGTTTTGCGAAAACGGGTTCATCCAGACTCATTGAGGGGCTCACTAGTTGGCCTATGCTGACAAGGGCCTAGGAGCCTTCAGCCGCATTCGGCAGTCTTGTATCTGTGTGGTGGGCACAGAGCATGTTCATGTTCGTGCGTCTTATTTGCAGGATCAGCATGTTTCCACCCCAGAAGCAATCCCCGTCCTTAAAAATACAGAGTTTAGTCCAGCTGGTGTGGCTTGGTGGTTGAGCGTCGATCCATGCACCAAGAGGTTGCCAGTTCGATTCCCAGTCAGGGCCCAGGCCCAGGTTGTGGGCCCGATCCCCAGTGGGGGGCATGCAGGAGGCGGCCAATCAATGTTCTCTCTCATCGATGCTTCTATCTCTCTCTCCCTCTCACTTCCTCTCTCTCTAAAATCAATAAAGAAAAAAAAAATAAAAAAATAAAATAAAATAAAAAATACAGAGTTTACCCATATACACGAGTGGCGGTGGGTTCCCTCTCTCAAAGAAAATGCTTTGCAAAAGCATAAAACTGCCGATCCCAGAGGGTACTACAGAGCAGGCTGCACTGTCAGGATGCTTCCCTGGGGACAGGGCGTGGTGAGCCCAGAGCCAACAGCTTGGTATTACACCGAGGGTTCAGGGCCAGGGCGCTGGGAGATGGAGAGGAAGAGGAAGGACACCCATCCTGGCCCACGGATACTTAGCAGCTTGTGTTAAGAGAATAGCTCATTATGTCTTGTCACGAGATATTGGAGCAGATGAAACTCAGCAGTCACAGAGGGTGTGGCAGGACGGGAATAGGAGTGTCACTTAAACAGCCTCCTGAAGAGCTGTACCTTGGCAGTGGGCAGAACGGCCTGTGAAAGGCTCAGTGAAAACCAAGGCGGAGGGGAGATTCTGTGCAACTTGGGTGAAATACTCAACGGATGAGAGTGCACATTCGGGGGCGGGAGGGGGACCAGTTAGTGAGTTACTGTATTTTCAGTTTGAGGTCTCAAGAACGGCCATCTGTGGAGGGCACACGCTGTGCTGTGGGGAAGAGCTGGAGGGGTGCTAAGCCATGGGCTACCATGTCCCTGTGTAATCTGCTCTGTGATGCTGGGCCCTGTGTAGTCACGCTGGCCGCTGGGACCTCCCGGACACAGCGTCGGGCTGGGAGGAGTGTAGTCACAGATGGGCCAGTGTGTGCCTTTGGGCAAAAACCATATGCTCCTGGTTTTATCATTTGTAAAAGTGAGGACATGGGCTCGGCCCCAAGATCACCTGTCAACATCCTTACCTAACCCTGTGGTTCTGTGTTCCTTTTGTCTCCAGTATAAAGAGGGGATGGCTGATCAGTCCAGTAGCCATCCAAGAAAACGTGTTTCCCTTTTTTACGCACGTGACGTATGAGGGAAATGATTTTGTAATTTTGTGGCTCCATGTGCTATGAGTTATTAATGGAACAGAAATTGTGTTTATCAACTTATAAAAAATAATCAGAGGGAGCCCATCTGAGCTAATGCTTCTAGACAAAGGCCAGAGTGGGCTGTGGATTATTCCACACCTGTACTGAATGATGGGGAATTTGGCATCAGGGCACCCAGTGTAGGTTTTGTTTTTCTTCATCTCTTCCAAAGCAAGCTCTGTTTGAGTTAATGGCATTAGGCACTTATTTTTAGTGTGTATCAGGGGTTGGCAAACCATGAGTCAGGCAGGCAAACTTTGCAGGAAAGTTGGTCCACCTTGTCCTATGTTAATGATTTGGCTCTATTGTATCTGTGTATGTATTGTAAACAACGGCGAATCCTTCCTGAGCATAGGTGGGAATAGAAATCTATATCCATCTATGTATCCCAGTTGGTCATATTGAAAGTTGGGCGTGACCCCTTCCTAGTGTGTGACAGTGATTTGGAAAAAACAAACACAAAATGCCGCACACACACCACACACACACAGGGAAGAGACAGCGCCTGACTTCTAGGGTCACTGTTCACATTGCACAGACAACCAGAAGTGGGCTGCTCCCTGGCAGCTGGGCTGCACTGCAACAGAGGACTCTGGAGGGGGATCTCTGTTTACGGACTGCCACTGTGAATGTGTGGGTGTAACACAGAGAACAGCCGCTGGTATTTCAGCCCCTCACCTCCGTGCAGAGGAGCAGGGTGAGACCCTGGGGAAATATTCCGAAGTGGAGATGATGTTCACCCAGCCTGCACCCAGGAAAGGTACTGGCAGAAATTTTAGCTGCTGCTTCTATAAAATGTCAACTGCTCTGTCCAAGACGGGCCGAGGGTTGGGGACAAGGACTGAGTGTTCAGCTGTGTTACCGTAGGCAGTGTCAACAATGACCGTTTGCCTTTGGTCTGTTGCTCTTTCCTTCCCTTTTCCAGTCCTGCTTTAAGGAATGTAGGCATAATGTGGTTTTGCAGAGGGGCTCAGAAATTCTAATATGAAGGAATGTTTTTCCATTACTATGACTGCATCACAAATTGCTTCAAAATTTACTGGCATAAACAGCTGTTTATTATGTTGATGGATTCTGTGGGTCAAACATCGAGACAGGGCAGAGCAGAGATGGCTTGTCTTTGCTCCGTGATGTATGAGGCCTCCCGAAGAGCTCAAGGCTGGGGCTGTGCCCATCTGCAACCGTGCTGTGTAACAGCCCTTTCTGTGATGCTGAGAATCTGCTCTGTCTGCGCGCTCCATCATGGCACCCGCTAACCACACAGCGCTGTCAAAACTGAAATATGGCCACTGCAGTTACGGAACTGAGTTTGCAATTTGATTAATTTAGGTTTACATAGCTACTAATGGCTAATGGCCACCATATCGGACAGTACAGACCTGAAGGCTTGCTCACAGAGCTAGGTATAGACTTGCACTGCCCAATATGGTAGCCACTCGCTGCTAATTGACAATTTAGTCGGGGCTTCCCATTGCAACACCTTTCTGTGACCTCTCCATGGGGCCTGCACCTCCTCACCTTAAGGCTGGGTTCCAAAGGTGAGCTTTTTGAGAGGAGGAGCCCAGAGCCCTAGCATTGGAGTAGGCAACATGAATTCCACCATATTTTATTCATCAAAGCAGTTACAAACTCCCATCCAGGTTCAAGACATGCGGCAATAGATGCGACTTCTTGATGACCGGTGGCAAGGTTCTGGAAGAGCATTAAGATGGGAAGGACTGCCCTGGTCATTTCTGGGGAACAGAATGGCCACCGTTGCTCCAGGTAATCAGTCCAGTCATCCGCTTACTCATGCAGCAGGCACGGTGTGCCTGCTCTGCACCTGCTCTCAGATGACTCGGCATGGCATAAGATGGAAGGGGTGGTGGGAAAGACACACACAGGTATCTCCAAGGCAGTGTGGTACGTGCCTTGAGAAGATGTAAAAAGTGGAGAAGAGACGACCTGCTCAGACACACAGGGGCCTCTTTGAAGGAGCATCATGGAAACTGGATCTTACAGTCAGACCAGACTGATAAGGAGTTTGCCAGAGAGACACAAGTAATTTGGGCAAACGTTTGAGCATATTCCACAGGAGGAAAGGCTCAAAGCTAAGCTTTTCCTGGGGAGGCCTCCACTCTACAGTTCTTGTTCAAAAAGAAAACTGTCCAGTCACCCTGCCAACCACATCCTTCATTCTGCATGTGTGTCCCCACCTACACCATGCATATTGATAACCAGCTGCATGCCCAGCGGGTCGCCAATCCAGAAAAATCCATAGCCCAAGGGGATATCATTGATGAATTACAGACAAGTTGCCTACCAGCAGGAGACATGGATTGGATTAGAGAATCTTCATACCATGCTGGCTTTTCTAAAGAAGGTCAGGCTCTGAGAGAGGAACAAAGATGCCTCAACACATGGCCAGCATTGAAAACAAATATTGATTGGCCCCTGCTGGGAAGCAGAGCTCGAATGGGTCAGAGTCTGATGTCAGAAAGTGCTGGGATGTGGAAAACCATTAAATGTGCTGATTGACCAGAATAAAAGCTCCATCTACTTTCAAGCTCCCAAAATCGAGGGTGAAATATTTAAGTGGATGGAAGGGCAAAGTGATGGTGAGAACCTGATGCTGGGCAAGGACACTCTCTCGGAGTTGGCCTCTGTTACTCTGGCCAGAGGTCTTGGACCGTCCATTCCAGTCTCCTGTTTTGCATCGAGTTTTTCTGGACCTGAGACTATTTCTTAATACTGTGCAAAATCCACTTAATTGAACAAGAATGTCCAGACAGCTGATGTTTGGGTTTAGGATTCAGACTGTCTGCTGTGTGTTATTGAACTGAGAGAAAAATGCTCTGGCTGTATCTGATTTCATCTGACTGTAGACTAGGTTGGAAGTATTACTGCCAGGTATACGCACTAATGTAAAGGGAACATTTTTTTCGAGCAAATGGATCTAGATTGAATGAAACACTTGCTGCTCCAGGGATAAGGCTGGATTTGGTTCAGTCATTTCTGTTTTGTTTTTTTGTTAATCTTTACCTGCGGTATTTTTCCATTGATTTTTAGATAGAGTGGAAGGGGGGGAGAGAGAGAGAGAGAGAGAGAGAGAGAAACATCAATATGAGAGAGACACATCAATTGGTTTCCTCCCCCAGCACACTAACCGGGGCCAGGGATCAAACCTGCAATCCAGGTACATGCCCTTGACCGAGAATCGAACCCAGCATCCTTCAGTCCACGGGCTGACACTCTAACTGCTGAGCCAAATCGGCCAGGGCCAGTCATTTCTTTTATAAATTTAGGACTTCTGAAATCTGACTAGAGCCCTTTCAATGAAGATTTCAAAAATCTCCTTGACTTCAAAACCTGTGATTCGTTTGTTTTTCTAGAACAGCATTTCCTGATAGAACTTTCTGCAACGATGAAATGTTCTCAGTGAGTGTGGTCACCAGCAGTCACATATGGATACGGAGTGCTTAAAATGTGGTTAGTGCAGCTGAGGAGCTCATTTAAAAAATTTTTGTTTAATTAAAATTTGAATAGCCACATGGGGCCGTTGACTACCCCATTGGGCAGCACAGTTGTAGGATCTGTTTTTAGAAATGGTATTTGCTGAGGTGTGCGTGAGAACTCTGCTGACTCTAATTTGTGGTGGCATCTCAGCTCAGTTCTTTCTTTCACCTACCAGCAGTCTGTGGGAGGAAGCATGGCCGGGTGCCATAGGCGGACTAAGGGCAGGGATGCGGTAGAGAGGAACTGAACGAAAAGAACACCACCAGGGCATCTGTGCTACTCACTTTTCCTGTAGCAAGACCACCTGGCTATTGTTCGGGGGCTCAGTAGCCAAAGAAGTGTGGAGAAGGCCACAGTAATTGCAATGATGCAGGTTTCCTTTCTGAACCTTCCTCAGCCTTAAAGGTGCTAACGTGGTTGTGAGTCTCCAGATGAGGAGTCCGTGCCCAATATATTTGACCTGAACAGACCCCTTTTGTTTTTCTGGTGTTATTCTATGAAACGAGCTTTGGGAAGTGCTGGTTTAAGCAGTGACACTTTCTGCCACAGTGGATGATGGGCTTAAGGTATATATAGGCTTAAGGTATATAGGCTTAAGGTATATATAGGCAGTGAATCTATCCCTCTTCTGGACTTCCCCAGGGCTTAAAATCTGCATTTGTGCTTTGAGTCTGATCATTTCTTTGCTGTGTTTGCATCGTTAGTTAACTCTTCAAGTGCATGGACATGAACATCTGGGCTGGCCAGCTAGATTGCACAACGGTACAGGGCCAGAGACATAGCTGTGTTCCTTGTACAGGTTTAGCCCAGGGCTGTGCCTACGGACCTGCAGGCACTTGAATGTGGCACGTCCTCCCTCCCATAGGAAAGGGCGACACTCTGCTTCTGCTATGCCTGTGCCTTTGCTGTTGACTTTCCGAGAGGTCGAGCTTAGTTCTTGTAGTTGGAGAAGGGCTGGTGTTTTCTCCACCCAGAATGGTTCACTCTTCTTTCTCTTTCTTTTTTTGATCCTCATGTACACCTGCATATGCATGCATGCATACTTATTTCTCCACTTTTTTTTTTTTTTTAATAACTTGATCTGCCAGCAGGAGACAAACAGAACAGATAACAGCACTCTGTTCATTTAATCAAGTGGGTTAGGAGGGGGAAAGAAAACAAATACAAAAATGGAGGGAGGAATATTTTCTCCTCCTGCTCCTCCTTCTCTCTCTCAGTCTGAAAATTGTTCAACAAGTTACCTGCAGAAAACATCTGTCTCCCAACCAATAATGTAATTTGGTTTCTGATCTCAGCATGTCCCCCTCTGGTTGGAAGGAAGAGCTTTTGCCACACGATAGAGGTGAAATCAGCAAGATGCTGCCTGTGAAGCTGAAACATTGAACTTCATGAGATGACAGTCAAGTAGCAAGAAGTGGTGTTATTCTGCTTACCAGTGTCACCGCTGTTCGACGAGAAAGGATTCCGGAAGGAGGGACTCGTAGGCACCGGGCTCTGCAGCCGTCTGTTCCGGTGCCCTTGTGGGCTTCCGGGTCTCACTGTTAGAATTGTCCTTCCACCGTGGAGAGAGCCATCCCTGCCTCCTCCCGTGAGTGGTTGTCTGGCTCTTACTGAGTGTCTTGTCAGGGAAGTGGTGCCTGTGAAGACTGTCAGCGGAGGCTCTGCAGGGAGGAGGAACTGGAGAGGCCTGGGAGAAAATGCCCAGCTGATGTATGAAGCCTGGAAGCCTCTTCTTTGTTGGGAAGATTCATGGGTCTCTGCAGAGTGGAGTCATCAGGGCTGGGGGAAGAATTTGGGCCAAGCCTTTGTCTCCTATATCCATCTGCTTAAAACTTTTTTTAGCTAGTTGAAAAGAGGAGGTCCCATTGAGGCTTATTTGAACAAATATTTGTTCTCCCTAATTATGTACCTGGAGCAGCTCTCCTGAATGTTTAATGCAAACCTTAATATTTACAATAGCATAAGGAAGGGTTTATAATGTGTTTGGGAGGCTTCTGAAGTTGGGACCATAATTCTTCTTTGCACTTAAGTAAGACTTTTCTTCCGAAGAGACCTTGGCCGTATTTACTGTAGCCACTGTTCACAGAAGGGAAGTGAGGGGTGAAGCTCCAGAGAAGGGAGGGGCCCGCGGCAGCTGCCAGCATGTTTTCTAGGTGAGAGACGACACTGTCTTTGCCAGCGGTTTGTGCCAGCCAGAGGCCTTTCTTCCTGAGCAGGAGTTCCAGGCGAGTCCGAGCGTACAGGTGCCTCCTGGTGTGAATGGCGAGTGTTACGTAGGGGGGCCTCGCCGGGCGGTTGGCCTTGACGGTGGACTTCTGGCTCAATGCCTCCACTGTGACAGGCCCAAGCTCTGTTTGTCTCCAGATTTTAGTGACTCTTCACGAGATGATAGGTGGAGAACTTGTCTGTGAGTTGAGGACCTTGGAGTCTGGAAGAACTGAGTTTGAAGCCTTCCTCCTTCATCCGGTGCATGGACCTCGTTTAACTTCTTGGTGCCTCCGTTTTCCCCATCTGTAAAGTAGGCGTCATGAACATCATTCATACGTGGTTGGCATGAAGACTAGAGCCCAGCCCCAGCCGGTTCGGCTCAGCGGTGAGAGCGTCGGCCTGCGTACCAAAGAATCATGGGCTCGATTCTGCTCAAGGGCACGTACCTCGGTTGTGGTTCTGTCACCAGCCCTGGTCGGGGTCGTGGGGGAGGCAACCAATCAATGTGTCTTTCTCACATTCATGTTTCTCTCTCTCCCTCTCTCCCACTCTATCTGGAGATAAAGGGGAAAAAATATCCTTGGGTGAGGATTTAAAAGAAAAAGAAAAAGACCTGGGATGGACTCTTCTGCTGGAGCGGTGGTTATTATTTCTGTCGTTGCCTAAGGAGCCTTTGACACCTGAGGGCCACCTTTATTTTGCAGGTTGGATTTAAAGCGATTTCCTGAGTTTTTTCTCTGCGTGCAATCCATGGTGTCTGGCACAACACAAATGGGTGGTTACTCGTGTCTCCCACAAAGTAGGAGATGAGAAAAGGGGAGGTTCTGATGCTCGTAGGGAGACAGAAGCTGCGGCTGTGCCCAGCACCTCTAGGATGTCAGGTTGCAGGCAGCGAAGACACCCCGGTCCTCCAGCCCTGGATCTGTCGATTTAACGGATGCTCACCGATCTCAGTGCTGTGGGGGGAGCCGCTGGAATGGGTACACATGGCCACTGGGCATTTTGCCGCCAGGGAAAGCGTGCCTATAGGGGAATATGTACACACCGCTTCTCTTCCGTCCCTCCTTGTGGTCAGATGCGGTGTCGTGGGTGCTGTGTCAGCTGCTGGCTGGTCTCAGTTTGCTGGAATCTGTTTAAACGAAGCCAGTTGTTTCTTGTCTGCAGTCTTGAAACCGAACCGCTTTGCTTTTCTTAATAGTTACTGTCTCAAAGGGCAGGAAAAGATGACTTCTCCAGAAAGAGGAGGAGACCCAGCCTGGCTTCCAAGGGATCGTTTGGTTTCCCCCCATTCTCCGCAGAGCGCACACATTGGATTTGTACGTCATTGGCGGCCCATGAGCTGTAGGCATCTTCTGGATGGGCACCTGTTCTCGGGCTGACAGCACGTGCGAGTAGGGACTCTCACCCAGATCCATGATGTTGGCGCTGACAGCTGACTTCCTGTTCCTGACTTTCTCTTTTGAGGGGCTGAGCGGGTGACTTGGCGGTTTGTCAATGATACACATCGGGGCCCCTCCAGTTCTTGCACGTGAGAGAAATGGTTAACAAGCAGAATGGCTTTGGCGTCGGTCAGTTCGAAAGAACTATTGAGTGAATACATCAGGCTCCATCGTGAATCTGGGGCCATAGGACTGAACTGGACGGGCAAGGGCTTGTGTTCTCTGGGAGCGGATAGTCTATGGGGCAAATGGACAACCAACATGGAAGTAAAAATAAATGAAAATAAATAAGAGGGGGAGGGGACTGGAAGCAGTGGATACTTTGGGGGGCTTTCAATGGACTCCGGACCGTGGTCATTCAGCTTAGAGCCAGATGAGGGCTGGGGAGGCGGGACGCTCTCCCAGGTATTGGCGGTAGAGCCAGCGGGACTTGCTAGCTCTCGCCTCTGCTGCGGTTTTGGCATCTTCTTGAAGTTCTTTTTAAAACTTCTCTTTACTTTTTCCCCTCTGTAATGGAGATAATAGTAAACTAACTTCACAAAGTTGTTGTCAAAAGTGCACATTTTTTTAAATTGATTTTTAAGTGCCTGGGTTCAAATACTGACTCCTTTTAAAAAAAATTTTTAAAATTGATTTTAGAGAGTGAGGAAGGGAGAGGGGGAGAGAGACAGAGACATCGATGAGACTGAATATCAACTGGACCCGGGTCCTAAACAAAAACACCAGAACAGGCCCCTCACACTGGTTTTCAGGGGAGAGCCCCTGTCATATCTGTGTGTGGCCACTTGTTCAGCTTTGAGTTGGACCAGCAAGAATTTGTGCTGTTCTCTCTGCAGGGACCATGTTGGCGTTTGGCGTTAGGGGGTGGCAGCTGCTTTCGTTGCCTGGACTGCAGCGTGGGGACAGGCAGACGGCTGACCCTGCCACCTCTTCAGGGCCTGCTCCTGGTGCTGGGGGAGGGGAGAGTGGAGCAGCTGGGGAGGGAGGGGACAGCCACAAGCCTGCACTGTTGCCCTCGCTGTGCCTGGTCAGTCCTGTTTTCTGTCAGCTCCTCGCAGCTACCACCAGCATCCCTGGTGCTGCCTGTGCTTGCCCCTTAAGAGCTGTGGTGCAAAGTGTGGTCTGAGTATCCTTTGGAGCAGAACCACCTAAGATCATTGTTGGAACTGCAGGCTCTGGCCTCACCCTCGACCTGAGTCAGAGTCACTGGGGCTGAGCCCGGTGATCTGCACTTCCCCATGGACTCTCATGCGAGTCTTGTGCACGCTACGTTTGGAGACCCATTTGGAAAATGTGATTTGGATTTTAGAGTAATTATAGTAGCTAATATTTGTTGAGGGTATAGTGTATGACACAGCTCAGTGCTTTACATGCAATAACCATGTGAGATCGATCCTAATAATGTGTTGTCTCACCCTTGGGGAAACTGAGGCAAAGAGGATCGAAACAATCTGCTGGAACACTGATTAAAGGAGGCAGTGTTTGGCCCGGCCGGTGAGTGTCGACCCTGCACCAAGAGGTCGCCAGTTTGATTCCTGGTCAGGGCACATGCCCAGGTTGTGAGCCAAATCCCCAATTCTGGACATGCAGGAGGCGGCCAGTCGATGTTCCCTCTCATCGATGTTTCTATCTCTCTCCCTCTCTCTTCCTCGCTCTCTAAAATCAATAAAGAAAATAAAAAATAAAAAAAAAGGAGCCAGTCTCTGAACCCAGGTCTCCATCCCTGTTCTTCACCTGTTCTCTTCAGCCTCCCTGTGCAGTGATGATGGCATGGATTAATCTTAGTGTAAACTCAGTGCTTACTGCATGACCTCCTGCTAGATAAAAGATAACAAGTTAAACAAGGAATCTTTTAAAATTGAGCTTTCATTTACATTAAAGCCTGGGACTTGGCTCAGATTCTGACTTGAGTGTCCACCCTGAGTCAGTGGTTTGTAGGAATGTTGTCCTTTGTTTTCTGTGGTCAGCTGATCCCTGATGTTTGGTGCTGCTCCTGTCGTAAACACGGGCCTGCCGCGCCGCACCGTGTGTCGCGAGATGCTCGCACCTGGGCCATCTGCGAATGGGCCAGCGCCTCTGCAGGCTGAAGGCCACCTTCCATCTGCTCATCGGAGGCTGTGTGAAGAGACGGAGAATCTGGAGTCTTCCCCATGTCTGGATGTAGCTTAACATTTTTGTTTTGTTTTTCTTAGTGATTCCAGGTTAGTGTCTGTGAAAAGTTGGCCATCAGACTAGGACCAGCCTAAGCAGGTTTGAAGATAAAAATCAATCATTCCATTCATAATGCCTCCTTACTTCACATTCCCGTAGCTTCCAGCTTGGGGAGGACTTAGCTAAAGAAATGACCTCACACATCCCTTAAGGTGGAGCGAGACTGCCAGTGTGTACAGACCTCATGTTCACGAGAGAATGTTCTTTAGAAGACGATAGGAAAGGAGAGGTTTCTACTAACATCTCCTTGCATCTCCGTTCTGAATCGTTAAAAAACTGCTCCTTGTGTCCCCACACGGCTCACGATTGCATTTCTGAAAGCAGCTTTGTTCGTTTAAACTGCACTAGGGTTGTGACCACATTGAAAACCCAGAGTTTATCTTTATTAAAAAATGTAATGGTCGTGCACACTTAAACAGCCACATGTTTTTTGTTTATGACAAACTCAAGATTCAAGGGTAGTTGGTCATTAACCGCTTGCCAAATATTTCTGTGTCATCGGTATGCATTTTACAAGCTGTTTATCATAAGAACTCATGAAGTTTTCTGGCAAGTTTTCAGAAAACGATCCTATGGTCAGTGCACAACTTTCTCTAGAACTTGTGCCTCCATTGATTTGAGCTTCCTCGCTTGTTGGAGGTTCGGGTAAGGACCCCATCCCGGAGCCGTGGCTGCGGGAACTACACGTCTCCAGTGTTCTGGACTTATCTCCAGTCCTCAAGTTGTTCTCTGTGTGAAAGGAGAGTTAAAGAAAGGGATTTCTGAGGGGGGGAGAGGGACACCAGAAAGTTTAAACTTCTTGCCCAAAGGATAAAGCTTAGCACGTCTTGCTATTTGTAAGAGCAAGTTATGAGCTTTTATTAACAGGAAAAAGGGGGGCTAGAGGAGTCTCAGGTTAGAGTGTCTGCGTCTCCTACCCAAAGCACAGTGAATGCTTTATTTTGACCCATAAACTCTGAAGAAAACATAATTTAAAGAATGTCCTTCCTGGAAAATGGCCCCTAGAAACCATGATTGATGGTTGTCTGTAAGTTTAGTATTTTAAAAGCTTGGAAATGGATTTGATGCAGCAGTTTTTGCCTGAGTGTCCTGATGTGCTAGGCATTGTGTGGCACCAGCGAGTCCACGAGACAGCCAGGGCAGAGTGAGTAGAGGTCTCGGTCCATTAAGGCTGCTGTAACAAAAGTGCCGTGGATCCGTGGCCTGAACAAGAAGCCTTCATTTCTCACAGTTCTGGAGGCTGGGTTCAGCATTAGCAAGACTCCGCATCTGATGAGGCCTCCTTCATAGATGGCCGTCTTCTCCCTGTGTCCGCCTGGGAGGAAGGGGGGTGCGAGCTCTCTGGGGTCTCTGTTATAAGGGTGCTGATCAGTCACCTCCCAAAGACCCCCACCTCCTAATCCCGTCATATTAGGAGTTAGATTTCACCATATGAAATTTTTTGGGGGGTGGGGTGGGGGGACACAAACATTCGTATTGGTAGATTCCAAAATGATTGTAATTACAGTTGCAATCTATATAATTGTAATTATAATTTCAATCTAATTTTTTTCTAAGTTTTTCTTGCTTATATAAAAGATGGCAACCACTCGATGTGCTTCTCTCCCGTTGCTGTTTCTCTCTTCCTCCCTTTTTCCCTCCTGCTCTATCTGAGGATCAATGCAAAAATGTCCTCGGGTGAGGATTAAAAATAAATAAATAAATAAAAGATACTGCCTTTGACTGGGAGCATAATTAGTGTTCAAGTAGGAGAAAATGTCAAATGTTAATAATCTCCTGTGGTGACCTCCAACCCTTTCCTGACCCCTCAGTCCCTGCACTTTCAGTGGGTAGTAAAGGGCGCAGGGCAGAGAGATGGGCACACGGGTAGTGCAGGGTGTGGAAATCGAGTCTGGTACTAACTTCCTGCTTGAGGGAGTGTACTTATTTCCTGGGGAACAGGATTCCTGGTTCCACGCTTTAGGGAAATTCATTTGTCCCATTCCGGAGGCCACCTGTTGAAACAGGAACAAATGCACTGTCTGGCTGGAGTTGTCAGGCGGGGACAAAGCCTCATGCGAAGAGCTGTCCTGCTTGCCCTCGGCCGGCCAGGTCCTTGCGGAGGGTCGGCTGCGAGATGTTTAATCTCCACTGTTACTTGGTTTCTTTTTATTTTTGCCCAGAATGCTTAGGTGACAAACCGTAATAAAGTTAAGTACGTTCATTAAGGAGTCGCCTAACACTCGGGGGCCCCCACGCCCCTGTTTCAAGAACACAAGAGGGCCGTGCGTTTCTGTAAGAGAAATCCGCAGTCCAAACACCACTGAGATACGAGCAGAACATCCGATTACTTCTTCAAGCCGAGGAAGACGAGGCGGGAAAACACCCAGAGATGTAACTTGCGCCAGTAAAATAGAAAAGTGATTTGTGGGTCCACTCTCACACTTTAGATTTGTTTAAATCATAAAAATGATAAATTAGCCGAGAAACGCGCAATTGATGTCATCTCCTCTTGGCATAAATTTCGACTTAAATAAAGCAAATGTAATGCATGTGGCTACACCCCCATCGCTTCAACTTCATACAGTTTATCAAGTTACAAAAAGTGGTTCAAATACATGGAATTTAGTTCCTTCATTTCTCAGCTAAAGTTTTTCTAATATTTTCCCTCTTAATTTTCACTCCGTCTCCTCACTTGAAGGCACGGGCTGTCTTTATACTTGCAGCGCCCTGAGCATCAGGCGCCTTCGGAGGCACCTTCCTTCCGGCCTTTTCCCGCACCAGGGGACTTTCCGTGTCCCGGGGCCCCTTCTGCAGATATCCGGGACCAGGGGACCCGCGCAGGTTGTGCTGAGCCTGCATTAGGGTGGGATGCCTCTCCAACTGAGGGCGTGAGTTACAAGGGGTTACTAGGCAGGTCAGTGCCTACTGGAGGCGCTCTCAGCATGGGGGGATGGGGGTAGTGGGATGAAGAGACTGTTGTGTGCAAAGCCAAAGGTGGAGAGAGACATGGCTTGTGCCTTCGGTTGCTGGCAGGATGAGAGAGCACAGGCTTGGTTAATATTCCAAAATTATCCGAGCCTGCCGTACCTCCCCTCCCCCCACCCCATTTCATTTTATATGCCCGGGTTGTTTTTATCACTTTCTTTGTGGCTCCATGTTCAAGTCCCAAAGAGTCGATACCGAGTTGCCTCCTAATTCTTGGGGAGCCAGGCAGGTGGCAAATCAACCCACTCGAAGCCCTGTCCTCGGGTTGCATACGAGTCAGCAGGGCTCTGAGAACGGCTCCTCCCTCCCCAGTCGTCTCCACTGTGTCTTACTCCTTTGGCAGCTTTTCTGGTCCTGGTCCCAGGCTTTCCTGGTTCTTGATCATTTTTGGGGGGGCGGGGGTGGAAGGAGTTAAAACAAACCTTCTTTTCTCTTTGGATTGCTAAAGAGACTCACCCAGCCTACTTGTCATCAGCTGCCTATCTCTTTCAGATCCTTACCAGAGACTCTTTCCAGCCTGTCCCCCTCCCTCCCTGCACCCCATCAGAATGTTCTCTTTTATCTGTTGAGCCAGATCCTGGCATTCATCCGGGGCCTCTCCTCTCTTCTACACGTTGTGGCTCCTGCCCCTCGGGCGCCTCCCTCCCCTTGCTATATGCTCAGATTGCGCTGATTCTACCACCAGGGCGCCTTGGGGCTCCTGCCAGGACACTTCCCCAGGATACCCTCCTTCACGCCTTCCCTTTGCCCTGTCAGTCATCTGAGAGACAGTCCTTGATGGCCACGTCCAAGAGACTCCGTCCTCCACTGCCACCTCCTCTGCGCGTGGTTTCTAATGGCCTCTTGCCTGTTGTCACACCCCCTCCACTAGAACATGGGCTACGAAAAGTAGGGTAGCTTGCTACTTTATTAATTAATTTATCCTTGCACCCAGGACAGTGCCTGGCACGGAGTGGGGGCTCAGTCAGTATTTGTTGCATGAGGAACAGTAGGTTTTTGAGTTTTCCATTTCTCAATGTTTAAAAATGACAACAGGAGGAGAAGCTAGAGAAGACAGACAGATACCATAAACAAAGGAAAGGAAGACAGAGACATGTGTCTAAGAAAAACATCTCTGCTTAAATATTATTGCTAGTTCTGAAAACAATGACACATCTATTTGTGTAGCCCTGTGCAGGAAACACACACATGCAGCAAATTATTAGATTCCTCTAAAAGGTCCTATTTAAATAATGTTAATTTTTTTTTTTTTTTTTTTTGCCTATAGTGTTGACCTTGTTTCTAGTAGGACTGTATTTTTTTTTTGGAGGGAAGGAGGGTGTTGTAACTGTAGGTAGATGTTTAGAATATGCATACTGTTAATTTTGCATGTCAACATTAGGAATTTTCTCACTTTTTTTTACTGTAGCATTTAAGGCTGATACTGATTACTCATTTTTCCCTGCCCCGACTGGTGTTACTTATGTGGAGAATAGAAAAGAAAGACAGGCCTTGTTAGCGGCTTTCAAGGAGACTACAAAGCTTGTTGGATGGGAAGGGAGGGATGGTCGTCTTAAAATGAAACTATTTTATTGGCCTTGATGAAGTGTCAAGAACATTTAAACCAAAAGCAGGAGTATGGTGCTGGCTGGGCAACAATTTTACATTTGTTTTCTATCTTGTGAAAAGCATCATTCGTTTTGAATAACTGGAGGAAGGCAGAACTCTAAACTGGCCCCCAAGATTCCCACACCCTGGTCTCCCTATCTCTGAGCAAGTTATCTAATCAAACATAATGTGGGTGCTGCTCTGGAAGGATTATTGAAGATGCAGTTAGGGTCCTACCTGGTCGATGGTAAGAGAGGGAAATGATCTTAAGTGGATCTGACCTAATCAGAGGAGCCCGTAGAAAGGGGCTGGACACGTCTTCCATAAGATGCACAAGGAGAGGCATTCATGCCGAGGGAGCCTCTTCACTGCTGGCTGTGGGGATCGGTGGTGGGAGGTGGAGGGGATGTGGCAAGAAATGCAGGTGGCCGCTAGTGGCTGAGAGTGGCCTCTGACTGATGGCCAGCAAGGAAGTGGTTACCTCAGTCCTATAACCACATGGAACTGAGTTCCATCCCAGCCATCTGTGCTTGGAAGAGCCCAGGGTCGAGATGAGAATGGGTCCCTAGGGCCACCACTGAGACCCAGAAACCAGTTACCCTGCACCCTGACTTCTGACCTGCAGAACTCTATGCTAATGAATTGGCGTTGTATTAGGCCGCTATGTTTATGGTAATTTATTACAGCAGCAATAGAAAACTAATGCAGAGGGCAATCTCATTCAGATTAAATCTGAAAATAAAAAATCTGAACTTGACACAACAATAGGTATGTAGCTGGCTTTCTGAAGGAAAGGACGTGTTTCAGGTACAAGTAGCCAATGTGCACAGCCGGCGGGCCGGGGTGGGGGTGGGGTCCAAGCTCAGTGTCTATTGCCTTGCTCCTTTGGGGCCTGGTTAAATGGATAGATGAAGAGTTTTTGTAATTAGTAGATCAACTGTTTATAAATTAATGGGTAGCTCCGAAGTAGTAGAGGCGATTTAAAATAGTTTCTGCCAAGTGTTTCATCTATTCTTGGAACACGCACACATGATAATTTGCTCAGCAATCCCTTCATCAGAGGCAGTGCAGAGATTCATTCGAGCCCTCCTCCTGTCTGAATACTACAGTATCTGAATTCGGAGAGTTGATAGTATTTTTAAAAAGAGTAAATAAAGCATTTAAGATTCCCACTGTGGCTGGTTTCCTATAAAGCCATAGCCTTTGACGTCTTTCACGACGTCTGGACACGTTTTTCTATAGAGGCAAATTGTAAAGTGGGTTTGCAGAAAGGAGACCTCTTTCCTGAGACTTCAGTGAAGCATCTTGACACAAGAAGCTGTGCAAGTGCAGCCAATAAACTCATGAGATGGAGCTTTTGAAAGCAAGCCTCTGAGGCTTTGGTAGGCCCGCTTCTGCGTGAGGGACAGACCGCACAGCAATAGGAAAACAGACAGCTGCTCCCGGGGCCGCCGCCGCCACCCTGCACGCGCTGCATGGGGTGGCCTCCCAGCAGGAGAGTGTGTTTGTCCTGCCGGCTGGAACTGCGGTTTGGCCTTTTTGTTTACAAGAGGGGAGAGCGGCCTCTGTCCTCCAGCTGCTGTGAAAACATGGTTGGAAAACCAGACCGAAGTTTCCACCCAAGAGCTCACCCTGGAAAAAACCTGCCCGAACAAACAAACCTCCCTTAATGAAAGACCATCTGGGTGAAAGCTCAGACCACTGGGTTAGAACCCAGATGACAGGAAAAACGTAAGAGAATGGTCATTCTTCAGCAAACTTTCCGAGTGGGATTTCCATACATTAGGTTGGCAGAGGGCCCAGCGGGGAATAACAAAGGGAGCTGACTGAGAGGCAGTATGTACAGTTTGTAAGGGTTTTAGCAGTGGGATTAATTGTGCGCGTTGGTTAAAGAATTCCAGTCTCGCCTGGCTGGTGTGGCTCCATGGTTGAGCATCAACCCTGTACCAAGAGGTCGCCGGTTCGATTCCTGGTCAGGGCACATGCCCAAGTCATGGGCCCAGTCCCCAGTGGGGGGCATGCAGGAGGCAGCCAATCAATGTTCTCACTCATTGACGTTTCTCTCTCTCCCTTCCTCTCTCTCTGTAATATCAATAAAGAAAGAAAGGGAAAAAAGAATTCCAGTCTCTTACGGTATCTCCCAAAGTGAAATAGATTCCATCCATACAAATGGAGCCGTATTGTATGTACTTCTTTGAGTCTGACTTCTATACCTGGCTTAGTATGACCTAAGGACCAGGGAGAGTCACCATATCCCAGGAACCGGGCTAGGCTCTCAGTGGGGTGAAAAATGCTACCCACTCTGCTTTTGTGGAGTTTCTCTTCTTCTGGGGAAAGAGACACAATGCCAGTTAGTTTAAATTATAATTTAAATAGAATCGTGCACTGTAATTTTATCATTAGAAATTTTGCTGTGATATATAAGACACTGACAGGGTATAGTGATACTAAAAGGTACCTGGGCAGGCCACGGAGAGGCACAGTGATGCTGAGATAAGGCAATCAGAAAAGACCTCTATGAGGAGGGGGCATTTAAACAGAGACAGGATTTCAGGATGGATCAGCCTTTGAAATGTTGGAGAAGAATATTCCTGATGGGAAAACACATGCAAAGCCCGAGCTTTTGTATGGTCAGAACTCCGAGGAGGTCTGTGTGGCTGGGGCAGTGATCACCCTTGCTCATGGCCTTCAAGGGGGTTGTGCTGCAGTATCAGGGTGCAGGGGCGCCATCGAAGGTTGTATAGTAGGGGAGTGCCATGTTCTGTTGTGCATTAAAAAAAATCTGCTTGTTTTTATGGAGAATGCACTGGAGAGGGGAAGGCTCGAGGCAGGAAGGCCAGTGTGGTATCTGTTTCTGCAGCAGTGACGGTGACGTGAACTGGGAAGTGATGGCAGAGGTGGCAGCTGGGAAGGATTGGAGTGGCGCTTTGGTGGGAGACCCGGCAGGACTTGGTGATGGCTTGCATCCTGGCAACGGGGAATGAGGAGCAGTAAGGGAGGAAGGACCAGGATGATGATGCCCAGGTCGTTTCCCCTTTGTCCTGCCCCTTTCACTGTGTTATCATCTCAGGAAACATGAGAATGAGCTTGTGAGATCGTTGCTTCAGTCAGTCAGTGCCAGGCCTGGCGATCCAGAATTCTGTGCACAGCATCTTGAAGCCTCTGGATCTTGATGTTCAGTGTTGACCCACTGAATTAATAACACACCCTGAGCTGTCATAGGCAGGAAGCCACAGTCATTTGCACCGGCGGGGGCTGGGGGGCATTTTTCATTATAGTGCTTCCACCTTGTCCATGATGTCTCCAGGCTTCACACTAAAAACTGCGTCCCTGGGCATCATTGAAAACACCTGTGTTAACCCATGGGGCTCTGGGGAGAAATACTGCGAAGCAGACATAAAATGAAACAATTTAGTTAAGTGGGAATTTATTCTCCAGCTTTTGTGTGTCACTCACTACAGGTACAGCCATCCAGATAAATGGTGTTTTGTATGTATGTTTCCCCTGGCACTCTGTTCGGTTAGGGCTTCAGGAGGATGAAAAGAGTCACTGCCCATTCAGAAGCAGAAATTAGGGGAAGGGGGGACGTTTTGTTGTGGAAGTGGTGCATTTAGTATTAGATATGTGTTGCTGGGTCTAGTTATTAAACTGGAGGGGAGGTATCTTTGTCATGTTTCCGTTACCCCCTTTTTTCAGTCTCTCTACCATAATTCTCTGACGTCTTCCCTTGTCTCTTTTTTTTTTTAATCCTCACACAAGGATATTTTTCCATTTTTTATACAGATAGAGTGGGAGGGAGAGAGGGGAACAGAGAGAGAGAGAGAGAAACATCGACGTGAAGGGACACATCGAGTGGCTGCTACCCGCACGACCGACCAGGGCCGGGGACAAACTGCAACCGAAGTACGTGCCCTTAGCGGGAACGGAACCCGGGTCTCTCCAGACCACAGGCCGTTCCCTTGTCTAGAGTATGATGATTCTCTCTCTTTTTGATGTCTTTTTGGGCATCAGTTTCACTTCTAGAACTTTTTTGCTACCTGCTTCACTATGACTGCCCCCCGCAAAGTTATAAAAATATGCCCTATAACCAGTAAT
Organism: Molossus molossus; assembly: GCF_014108415.1. Taxonomy (NCBI): domain Eukaryota; kingdom Metazoa; phylum Chordata; class Mammalia; order Chiroptera; family Molossidae; genus Molossus; species Molossus molossus. The sequence continues at coordinate 58,716,996 of NW_023425351.1, read as the reverse complement.
GAAGACAGAAATTCATGTGATGGGGATTATGGAGACGAAATGGTTCCAGTGGGTTCTAACCCAACATAGTATTATCTTCCTCCTGGGGTCTGGGGCACCGGAGCACCCGATGGCGGGTTAAACGTCTCTTGGAGTCGTTTCCACAGGGTCCATGCTGAGCTCTGCTGGTGACCAGCAGAAGTAATGCCCCTGCTCCGGTCTTTGTGTCTCCAGGGGTCACGGGGTGATAACCTGTCCTGCTCCATCACAGGGCGGAGGGACAATCAGACAGGAACAGGCTCTGTCAGTTGCTCAGATTGTTACCATCTGTGTGTGTTACTTTTATTTCTGACTGGTCATGGGAATATTGGGTATATCCCAATCCAACCGAGCCATTCCATAGTCTCTTTTGTTCTGGTGGTAATCACTAGGACCAGTGCCAGTAGGTCAAAACTAAAACGAAAAGTGTGAGTCATGCAGTTGCAACAGAGTGGAAGAAAGATGAACCACTCTGCTCTGTCCTAGGAATGTTTAGTTTATTATTCCTATAGCTGTCATCTAGCGGAGGAGAGCTTTTCCCACTCCACCCCCCACCCTCGAACAGAAACATAACCCAGCCCCCCCATTTGTTTAGACAAACTGTGATTTTTTTTTTTCAAGGGAGAACATTTCAGATAAGAAGTAATTTTACATAGTTGAATGTGACCTCTAGATTCTTTTATGTGTCCCAGCATTTGCATTAAAATTCCAAAGGGGTGATGTACTGGCTGCAGTTAATTGGAAGACAGGGGGATGGGAGAATGTTAACTCATTACTCAATTTTTATTTTGTAACCACTTAGAATAGTATATGTGAAAACTATGAGCGTAATGACATGGTTTCAGATAGAGCCAGATGAGTTGTTCAGAAAGAAGTCAGCGAAGGGTTCGAGACATTCCTGTTTCTGGGCACCCTGATCGTTCTGCTAGATCTGGCAGCACTGCCCAGGAAGCAGGGTAACCATCTCCTTTCCCTTTAGTGCACCCTAACATCCTGGGCAGAGTGGGTACGGAGAGGGCATGTGCTCTCTGCCTTCGTCCAGACGGATCCCTCCCAAGATCCCGCCCACTGAATTAGGGCAGCTTCACTGACAGCTGTCATCATCACAACTTACTTGCCTCGGAATGAGTCCCGTATCAGCTCTGCCTATTTCCTCATTTACCCCTTTGGGAAATGCCTGGGTTATGCACCGTTCCTCTTAGAGAACTCTCTCCGTTTGGTGAGAAAGAAACCTAATAGCTAACATCACAATTCAGATCCCTAAATGTGTGACCTTTGTTATGTACCTGCCAGACTACCTGTCTTGGGTATTGAGATGTTTACATGGATGTCATCCCCTCTCATCTGATCCTTCATGTGACCAAGGCCAGGCCGTGACTAAGAGGATCCAAAAACCCAGCTGAAGGACTAAACAGTGTGTCATTTCAAACAAGGGTTATTCTACTTCTCCCATCTGTGTTTCTTGCCCCATTTATATGTGTGCTTTGTTTGCTAAATTATTATTTTTTTATCCTCACCCAAGAACATGTTTGCATTTATCTTCAGATAGAGAGGGAGGAAGAGAGAGAGAGAGAAACATCGATATGAAAGGGACACCTCGAGTGGTTGCCACCCACACGACCCCAACCGGGGCCAGGGACAAACTGCAACCAAGATACGTGCCCTTAGCGGGAACCAAACCCAGAACTTTCCAGTCCGTGGGCCAGCGCTCTAACCGCTGAGCCCAACCAGCCAGGGCTCTGTGTGTGCTTTGTCTCAGGCTCACGGATTTGAAACGACTTGTGGTCTGCTGTGCGCCCCACATCCTTCTCACCTCTCAAATTTACCAACTCATTTTAACTTCATCGAGCACCAGGTGATTTCTTTTCCTCCTCGCACTTTCTTCTGCTTTGCCGTGCCATCTGGTGTCCCTGCTGAAGAGGCGCCTGGATGTAGGATCATCTATATGAAAAATCTCAGGACTCAAGTTCTCCGTATGGTTCCCTCAGTGATCAGTTCCAAAAGATTCTGCTCACTGTGTCCAGGGATGCAAACACCTGAATGTCCATATCCAGGGCCACTCTCCCTTTAGGGGTCAGACCTGGAACACCAACGACATCGTCGTTTTTACTGTCCCTGCTTCGCCCATCGAAGAGGGTCCCTGCCCCTCTCCCCCTAACTCCACCAGGACCACGTATCAACTCTCTCTTCACTGCCAGCCCTTCCGCTCTTACTGTGCTATTTTAGGGTCAGATCCCCCATTTGAATTTGTTAAACAAATTTATACTTAAACTTTCATTGAAGTATAAACTTACATAAAGTACCAACTCCTAAGTGCACAATATTGGTGCATGTAATTACCACTAGATTCAAGATTTAGAATATTTCAAGCACCGTAATGCCCCTTCTGGTTCTCTGTCAATTCTTTCTTTTGCCTGTTTAGATTTTATACAAATAGAACCATACTTTGGAGCCCAACTTCTGTGAGTCAGCGCTATGTCTGTGAGAATCATCTGGGAGAGTGTATTTATCTGTGGTCCGTTCTTTGTTCTTCCTGAGCAGTATTCCAAATGCCATAGGCGTTTGGCCATTACTTTTATGGATGAACATTCTGGTTGTTTCCTGTTGGGGACTATTTATGAATAAAGCTTCTATAAATATACCTTTTGATGGAAGCGAACACTCACTTCTGTTGGCTGTGTAGCCACAAATGGAATTTCTGGGTAGTAGGCTATTCGAATGCGATTTTTAATGGGAGATATTGAATGTGATATTGAGAATTATGCTTCATAGTAAGGCTTTATGGGGTGCATTTTTTTCATGAGTTGAGAAATACCTAGTACAGGTCTGAATACTTTTTTTTTTAATCCTCACCCCAGGATATTCTTTTGTTGACTTTTTTAGATAGAGAGGGAGGGAGGGAGGGAAGGAGAGAGAAACATAGATGTGAGAGAGACACATTGATTGGTTGCCTCCCGCATAACCCCAACAGGGGCCGGTATTGAACCCACAACTCTTTGGTCTGAGAGCTGATGCTCTAACCACTTAGCAACCAGCCAGGGCAGGTTTGAATACATTTTTGCTTGTTCCTCTTAGAGAAATGATTTCTCCAAATTACCAATGTCATTTTGAATATTAGTTCAGGTTGTGTTGTTGCTATTAAGCCCCAGCTCACTTCTTGAAGCTCATGTTACTATTTTTCACATTAGCCTTCTTTCTTCTCCAGCATTCTGATTATTTTTGAAAAATAATAACATGTGCGTCCAGGGTCAACACTGTCAAGAGTCTTTCTTGTAAAATTACTCCTGGGTTGACATTGAACTACAGATGACAAGTTTGCCAAATTATATGAAGTCAAACTAAAACTAAAGTGAGGAGGTTAATTTTTCAAATGTATTTATTTGAGCTACAAGCCTTTATGAAGTATCATATGAAGCCATCACTCTCACTACCAAAAAATAGAGCCATTATTTGCAAGGAGCTGAGAGTTTGGCAATGGGGAAGGGGCCAAAAAGGAAACCAGTGTGTGTAAGGTCTTTTATTATTATTTTTTAAAAAATATTTTTATTGATTTTTAGAGAGACAGAAGCATCAATGTAAGAGAGAAATATTGATCGTCTGCCTCTTCCACACCCCCTATTGGGGATCGAGCCCCCCGCAACCTGGGCATGTGCCCTGACCAGGAATCATACCAGGACCTCTCAGTCCATGCAACGACACTCAATCCACTGAGCCACATAGGCTGGTCTTTAAGGTGCTTTAAATATTGCCCTGCACGTGGAAGGGAGTGGATGTGGGGAGGGTGGGGGCATGGAAGCATGGATTAGGGGCACCTGAGTCAGAGTGGGGACTCGAAGCCTTCCTGGAGAAGTAGATTTTGAAAGAAGAGATACTTGTAGAGATTTTGGGAATTGGGTAGAGGTGAGGGGCTTGTCCTTTAGGCAAAGGAACTAAATGGCATATTAAGGAATGGAGACGTGAAATAGTGTTATGCATCCAGTAGTCAGTTTAGGGGTAAAGCATTTTTTTATTCCATTGATGGTGCTATTGCAAATGCATTTTTATACCTGCTTTGGAATGACTTTCAGAGCTAATTTTCAAACCACACCAGAAAATCACTCTTGATACCTTATAACTTTGACCCGAATGGTATTCCCCTGCTGGATAGTCCCCAGATTTGTCTCCTGAGCATTTCGGCTCATTCCAAAGAAATACAATCCATCTTCGGAAGGTTTGAGACTTACCACTATTGAGCACATTTCAGAAGCATGTGTGTGACCCAGTCCCCAGAAATCAATTCCAGAAGGTCAGTTGTATGCACAGAGCACTTATGATTGGAATAAGTCTGTAACCCCCTGAGGTTCACCTTCAGGTCCCCAAAGACTCAGCTTTCAACTATGTTTGTATTTAGAGGTTTTGTTTCAAAACTGGGTTATTTTATATGGCGAAGGGTGGGGGTGGAGATGGCCATACACCATGGGGACTTCTTGTACCAAGCCCAGAAGCTTCTTGAGGAACAGCTGTATTCTTAGCCCTGGACTTGGCTAGACTGACTTGTAGATCGTAGAAACAAGTCATCTGGGAGACAATGTTGAGAAGCAAAAGCCAGTCCAGATCAGCCTGGTTTGAGCTAACAGAACAGCAGATCGGTGAAGCCATGGAGTGGGGAAGGGTGGGGAGCATAGGAGAACAGAGACGAGGGCCTGGGAAGGCAGGGGGTGGGACCTGGAGAGCCCAGGAGGCTGGTCCAGCTCAGACAACAGGCAGTTAAACGCCTTGCTTCTAGATGTATATTTTGAGTTGACCTTTTCTTAGCTCATGCACTCCCATGACATGTAAACAAAAATAAACCAGAAGCCTTCCTACTGTCTATGTAGATCTTATCTGTTGTTTCCCATGTAGTCAGTAAATCCGTGATGGTTATTTTTGAAGACAGGAGTAGTTTTATGACCCAGTGAGGTGAGAGGGGATGGGAAGAGTGATAAACTTTTCACCTTATGTAAAGACTTCATTTAACAAGGGACTAAACAGTTGGGACTGGTCTACCCTGGTCTACAAGCTCAATTAGAGTCTCACCAGGTCACTTACTTGTTTCCACTGTTCCCACAGTTGACGTGACTCACCCCAAGCTCCTGAGTCGCCAGGTTCCAGGATCAGTTTTGGTTAGTACCCCTTTTCAGAGGCTTTCTTAGACTTTTTCTTTAAGGTGTAAAGGCCCCATATTAAACTAGCATGACAACCATTAACTTGCAAATAGCCGTCAATAATTTTGGGGATGGAGATCCAGAAGATTGCCAGAGTTTTCATATACTCATCCACATGCATTACAGATCCTCCGACGGTTTTGGTTAGAAGCACACTAAGGATCTACCAGTTCCTCCCGAGCCAAGAGGGGTTCTGATCCAGCAGTTGCATTGGAAGGGGAGGGACTTGCGCTAATTTCCACTGTCCTTTCATTTTATCGCGTATCATGTGTGGCCTCAGTTCATTGATCCATGAAGAAGTCTGCACTAGGTCGGGGGAGGGGGGTGCCCAGAGAGATTTCACACTTCAGAGCAGAAGCACCAGCACCTGATTCCTCCCAGAATTTAGATATTTACGGTGGCTCTGCAAGTTCTACAATCACCACCTAGTCTGTGTCTGAAGATGTTCTGATTCAGCCTTAAAGCAGCATCAGAAAGGTCTGTTCGTGGTTTTTAGAATCCCTGGTTTCTGATGGAGTGTCTGACTGAAGGAAAGTTATTGGTATTCAACTCATCATTTGCCACCCTAGTGTGTGTGTGTGTGTGTGCGTGTGCGTGTGTGTGTGTCCCTGGAATGGGAAAAGGCACTCAGAGTGTAGGAAGCGGCTCTCCTGACACCTTCCCCCCTTCCTACCGCCTCAGTGGTTTCACGTACCCTCTTCCAGCCGCTGACCTTTCCCGGGTCTGTCGATTACTTACTAATTTTATTTGTGCCTAGCACTCTTGCCACAAATTTGCTTTTCAAGTAGAAAACTAAATATTCCTCTGCAGTGTTTTATTGCTCTGCAAAATAAATGAGCAGAGGTTATAAAATATTGTACACCACTCAATGGTGCTTCAACGGCTCTCTGGAAATCCAGGGGCTTCTCCTAGTGCCAAACTTGATTTTATTCTTCTCTTGTTCAAGTTGCCATTTGTCATGAATGGTCCTCTTGGTGACCCTGCACACGTTGGCACAACCTCAAGAATGTCCTTTCGGAAAAATCCACGACTGGGGATAGCATTTGCAAAAAGAGTCAAACCCAGATAGCTCCTAGGCATCTGTCCTTCACCCCACCACTCGTTCTAGGGGTTTTTTGGGTGGAGAGAAGGGATGCTGAGCATTCTTTATCTCTTTATCACCAATATTAATCGAGTGGCTTCTGGACTTCCTTGTAGTTATATCATTAGTAATCACAATGTATTTATAAACTTTGGATTTAATTTTCATTAATATGTAAAACTCAAAGAGTAGTGTCCTTTGACTTTCAATAGACTGTTTCTCTAATTTAGCCTCAGATCTGCCTTTCTCTCTTCAGGTTTCTGCAGTCCCCTAACTCTGAGAAGCAAGGGCCATGCTCCGATTTTGATCAGGGAACATGCATCAGTAACTGTTCTGTGACTTTCAGCTCCCGCTATGCCTTATGGGTTGGCCAAAGTTTGTCCCATAATTTCCACTCCATGAATTTGCCCCAGTTACTCAGGCTGTAACGGCAGGGAAGAAGGATCATGTTGCGGAGGGAGGGTAAGAGATGCACTTTCCTTTACATTTCTCTAGTGAACGAAAAGGTCTGGTTTGAAATGTGCCGGTGGTTGTAGGCCACTCCCTTTCTAAATATGGTAAATTAAGATCACTTTGCTGTTGGAGGCAGCCGAGGGCAAGCCTGCACAGGGGAGGACCTGAGAGGCAAGCCTGGTGGACACCTGGAGGCGATAGGGAGGGGTGGGGACTGGTGCTTCCCACAGGCCGGCCCCCTGCAGTGCCTCTGGACAGAATGGGGCCAGCAGAGGGTGCACCAGGTTTGAGGACCTTCTTTGTAACAAGAACCACAGTAGGTAATCCCTCAAGCTCCTCAACCATCCTGGAGTTGCCATGATTTTTTTAGGTAGAAAAGCGGAACTAACCTATAAATAACAGAGAGTGGCAGAATTAGAACCCTTGTTTTTCAAGTTGTATAATCCACACATAGCATCTCATACGTGCTATCAGTTCATTCAGATCAGATTTGCAAGGAATTTGAAATCCATCCCAGTCAGGTTAGTAATTGCTAAATTGTGATGTGAGCACCCACATTAGTAAGAATTTCAGCTGAACCTCTGTTTCTCAAAGTGTGGTTCCCACGTATGTACCTTGAAATCACATGGTGGGGTGAGGGTGGGGTCGGCTCTTGCTGAAAATACTGATTCCTGGGCCCTCAGACCAACTAGATCAGAAGTTCAGGGGTTGCGGCCCATGTGTGAGCACTCAGGGAGATTCTCGTGGGCACTAAGTTTGAGAACCATGCAATACAACCTCTCTATAAAGCTTTAGTATAAACAAGGTTTTGGGGGCACCAGTGGATAAACTAATATGTCTGCAAGCTGCCAGTGTGTGAATTCTGCCTAAAGAGCATGTAGTTTTATCTCCTCCTTTTATATACATGGAAACTGTGGTTTAGAGGGTTCAAATTGCTTGTGAACATTCACGGCTTATTTGTGGCAGAGCGGAGACCAGACCAGTCTTCCTCTCTGCACACTGTAGCCGGCTCCCTCCAGCCTTTTAAAAATCAGCAAATCAAGGAAACCTGGATCCATTTCAATCCTGTCATTGACCCTTCACTCAACATAAAAGATGAGTCCTGGGAGAATGTGAGTTCTGGTTCACACTCATTTAACTGGTGAAAAAAACAGTGCATTTCTTCAGAGTTCTCTGTAGGAGGTGGAAAGATTCAATAAGCTAGCTAAAAAGGTTTCCATCTTGCACACACACACACACACACACACACGCATACAGCCCCGATCTTTCACAACAGAAGGGGAGGGGACTGGCAAGCATGTATCACTTATGCAAGAATTTCATGCAATTTTCAGTATTTTGTAGATTTTTCAGTATTTGGAAGCGATTTCTTAAATTATGCATTGAAACAGTTTCATCAAGATTAAGCTGGAATTTCACCTTGGCCTCAAAAATGAGAGAATCTGTGTCTCTGGGGTCCATATACAGTTTAATGCAAGGCATTTCACTTTATGTAATATGGAGGGTCTCACACTATGGCTGACATTTTTAGTTTGTAGAGCTGAGAAACAAAAAAAAGATTGCTTTGCAAAACTGTTCAAGTCAGTTAAGAGACCAATTCCTGAGTGCAGTTGACAATTTCTGGTAGAATAGTGCAAAAGATACTTCTTGAGTGGGGTTGATGGGGGAAGAGACAAAATCCTGCTCGTTTGCATTTTCACTTTAGATTCCAGATAGTGGGGTGTCTTCTAGGAGGCGTGGACCGTGCCCCAGGACCTTCAGTAATACATGTGGCTGCTTTGTTCCATTTCATTGGTAAAAGTCTTATCTTCCCAATGAAGCTGGTAAACTCCTTGGACTAGGTTCACCTTTTGCATTTTCCTTCTTTAAACAACATTTTGGTATAGAACCTATTTTTGCTTAATGAATAGTTTGTGTCATGAAAAAAGATACATATTCGTTTTCTCTTTCAACACAATATATTGAGTGCCTCTGTGCTTAATGTTACAGTTACAGTTCATCTAGATTACAGAGTAACTATATACAGTAGATGCTTCACCGTCCAATATTTATAGCTTTAATAGGCAGGATGGGTAGTGTTTAACTAAGAGGATGTGCTTTGGGATGGGGCAGGATTGAGTTTGAATCCCAGCCATGATTCTTATTGTCCCTTGTGTTGTCTTGGGTAGGTTGCTTAACACCATTCCACCTTAGTTTTCTCCTCTAGGAGTTAATAGTAACTCTCAGTGAAGTTGTGAAGATTAAGTAGCAGGATGCAAGAGTAAGCTCTCAGTAAATGATAGTGTGATGGCTACTGTTGTTATTACTATTATTAGCTAGAACAATAACAGTAGCAGTAGTTCCATTATTGTAGGGGTGGTTGGGCTGAATTATCTAAGTGATCATCTCATTTGACCTTAATTTATGGGTTTGATGTTTTGTTTTTAATTTGGTTTGTTCAATTTATATCCATATTTGATGATGTTTCCATTTTAAACATATTCTCCCAAGTTAAAATTTTAAGCATGGAAATCTCAAAAAAAAAAAATCAAAGGACTTTTATTTTTAATTGAATGACTGTTGCTTCTTAAGTTTTTGGTTTGAGGAAAGGGAAGCATTTCTTGGCCATTGGCTCAAACAAAGACATGATAATAGGAACTGGCAACTGAACAGAAAAGTGCAATTTGTGAGTGGAGATTTGGTCGTCTGCACAGGCCTCCTCCCTGAGACACTCAGGTGCATTCTGGGAAACGTAACTGAATTCAAAACACTCACCTTGGCAGGGTCACCTTTAAGTGCCAAGCACAAAACAATAATGAGCTTCCTTTCTCATAATTCTTCTTTTCATGATTTTCTCAGTTGGATTCTTCAAAGGATTATTTGTAAAGACCTTTATGGTGTGTTATGATTTAATCAGATGGCGCTTGAATTTCCCAAGATGTGTTAATTATCATCACCACACAAGTGCAACAGAGGAAGCAAAATGTTTTTTATTTGGGCAGGTTGAGGGTTTGTTTAAAATGTACTTAGGGCCATTAGGATCAAATCAAAATATAGTGCATGGTAATTATGCATGAAATAAAAGATTACCTGCTGTTTAAGTAGCCAGTTTCCTGATAATATTGCAATAAAGTCTTGAAGGAAATTGGTTTCCCAATAGCAGCAGAACACCTTATTTAAAGGACAAAGTGAACTGTATTAGATTGAAAAATGAAAAAGAGATAGGGACAAGAAAAATAGATTTCATCCTCAAAATTATCAGTGGCTATTATCCTCAGTCTTAAAGAAAAATTATTGTTTCAGACTTTCACTTGGTCAAACGGAGAGTGATTTCTTTGCAATTAGATAGCAATGGTATATTTCAGACTTGGTTAAATACAAGGAAGAATAACTGTCTCATGTAAGAAAGGAAAAGCATGTGTTGGCCTTAGTATATGAGAATAGTCAAAACCCTGACTTCAGAAATCAAACAGATCCCAAAGTTGAAACCCTTGCTTACCAGCGGCATGACCTCCTTCATGCTACTGAACCTTTCTGACCCTCAATATCTTTATTGGCAAAATGGGGACGTGAATAAAACAGACCTGGTTGTAAAGATTAAATGAGATCATGTACATAAAGCACTTAGGCAGACATGTTCCTCGTGTAGTGGTAAATGAATATTAGATGTTGTTATCAAGTTAACTGGGTGCTATGGCTGATTAAACATATTCCGAACAGTAAAGGGGAAAAGTCTTAAACTTTCGAATTCTAAACAGTCATCCAATATACATCATGCAGGGATCTCAGTCTGCGTTGGGATCAGATGCAGCTTTTCGAAACTGTGATGACGGGTGAAATGAAGTTTACTACTCTGCTGATGGGGAGAATTTCATTGTCATCCCTGGGACCATTCTTTTTTACATTTGAAAAGAATCAAATTATGAAAGAGACCTGTTGGTGATGATTTGGCTAGCAAAATAGGAGATTTTTGCGAAGATTTTCTTGCTATGGACCCACCCTTGATGAAGAAGAAACACTTTTTCTTGGTATTCCTCCAACAGGAAATTTGTACATTGCCCTTTTGTTCATGGTGAACGATGTTTCTATTTTCCACACACCTGAACCATCTGTGTAAATAGTTAGCACAGATTTACCATTAAAAATTAACTAGTTGCAGCTACCCTGCCACGGCTCCAGATTAAATTTTAATGTAAAAAAGAGAATAAGAAAATATAAAGATATAATCTTATTCAATTGAAAAAAAACCAAAAAGACTATAAATACAGAGCAAAAATATCAAAAGCAAAGTCAATCAATAAATGATATATTTGGGGAAAAAATAGTAAAGCAGTTAGCCATAGGACTAATATTTAAATTTGCAAAGGTATTATTTCTCATATTGACAAGCAAGCAATATCATCACTGGATTATTAAAAACAATTCACAGCCCTGGCCATTTTGGCTCAGCAGTTAGAGTGTCGGCCTGTGGGCCAAAGAGTCGCAGGTTCAATTCTGGTCAAGGGCACGTACCTAGGTTGCGGTTTGGTCCCTCCACCCTGGTCGGGGTCATGCGGGAGGCAACCAATCTATGTGTCTCTCTCATGTCCATGTTTCTCTTTCTCTCTCTCTCCCCCTCTCTCTCTTCCCCCCTTCCCTTTCTCTCTCTCCCTCCCTCCCTCCCTCCCTCCCTCTCACTCTATCTGAAGATAAATGGAAAAATATCTTCGGGTGAGGATTTAAAAAACAAGTCACAAACAAGCAGATGGAAAATATATGAGAAGAAGTTCCCTGTCATTAATGGAGAAAAGCAAACTAAAGGTATTAGATATCTTTGTATACCCACCAGAATGACAAAACTTTTAGCTCATATATTGTAAGTGAGAATATGAGACAATAGTAAGTATAGTGGGAATATGAGGTGTTGGCAGAAAAAAAAGTCAACTAGTTGCAGAAAGTCCTTTTTCCCTCCTAATTCTAAAAAAGTAGCTTCTTTTGGGGCACTAGGGAAAAAGTTCAGAAGATTGGCTGCTTAATATTTATTGAGCCTATTAATAGCTGGCAATGCGCTAACGCATCCCGGCTTGTAACTTCATTAAGAAAGCTGGAAGGGAAGAGGAAGAAAAAGATTCCTCTTTCATATATGTTAGAAAGCTCTCCTTTAAGTTCCAGGATTGGATAAGTTCTTCTCAATCTCACCATGTCTGTCTGCAAGACTTTGAAACTATTTAACTGGATGCTTCTGACCCCAAAATGTCAGCAGCATCTTTGGTGGTCTGTGGAGTTAACATCCCTTTGTTTTTCATGTGTCTGTTGAAGAACTAAATGGAGAAACTGTGCTCTGCCTCTGAGAGTCCGCACATGGGCAGCAGTAGTTTGGCTCCAGGTTGTTAACTGAACAGGAGCCAGCAGCCTGTGTGATCTTTAATATTCTGATCTGCTGACTGATGCCCAGGACACCAGACATTTTGTAATCGACTACAGAATCATTCCACACTCCAGGCTGAAGCAAAACAACGCATCATTTAGACTGTGGTTTATCTTTAGCCTGAAGTTGTGGAGGATACGCTGGTTGTATCTTTCCATGGTCAATTGAACTCGCAAGCATGCCATATCTCAAGTCCAACACGAAGGTACTGAGAGTAAGTCATGGTGAAGCCACTTATTTCTGACTGTCCCTTTTCCTGCACTACTTACTGAATTCCCGCTGTGTGCTGGGACAGTCTTCTAGGCCCCTGGGATATAACCACGAGTAAAACAAAGATACCTATTTGTGTGAAGTTCACTCTCCTGCTGCATGGAGGTTGTTCAGATTCTTTAAATAACTCCTGGCCTCTTGTGATTGCATTTGGAAAGAAGAATTAAACCAGAAGGCAAAATACTCTACAGATCATATTTTAGTCAATCAACCTTGATTTCCCCACCTACCCCTGCCACTCTTCTCTGCACCCCTTGGAGGCGAAGGAAGGAGGACAAGGCAGTGTTTGCTGTGATCACACCAAAGGTCTGTGTAACTCTGTCTCCAGTCTCAGTAATTGGCATTTTAGAGAATCAGCTTTGACTCTCTCTCTGTTGCCCCCACTGGCCAGTTCCTCATTTTCCTGGAACCAAAAGTTCTACCTCCTCCATACATTTAGGATTATGGCAGTCATTTTTCTCTTTCTCTTTCACACATAGTCCTCTCGAAGACAGTGTGAGGGCTGACCCCTGGACATCCTTGTAGAAACTTGGCAGACAAGAATGATAAGCATTTCATTGGAATTCTACTGATTCTGGATTTCAGATCAGCTGGGAGGGTTGTCTAGACTGAAGGTTATCTTTGCTTTACATTGGTATCTTCAAAGATAATGTAAATTAAGAGGATAAGAGGGGAAATATTTAAAGTACATAAATAAACAAATGATAAAAATACAGTAATTCCCCAAAGCAGGTTGTTTGAAAATATACAATGGCTTGTCTGTAAAATTAATAGCCCATATTTTATAACTTTCACTAGCTTTAATTAGCACAACCATTTAGTCAAAATTATTGAGACTTTCATCATATAAGTCTGACTCTCCAGTGGCAGGGAGGGTAAATGGGTTGCATGTAATAAAAGCAATTTATTATTTGGGATAAACAGCCACACATCATGCTCTTGGGAAGAAAGTAGTTAGCAGTGACTACTTTACATTTGATTTGTGACATTTTACAGACGCAACATAAGTAGTTTCTGTTTCTCATGGCCTAGATTCCTACAAAGAAGAGTATCCCAGATGGTAATGGTTTCCTGGAGCCACTGCGTAGCCTGCAGTGCATTCTTGGACCAGGAGGTGGCAATTCTTTCAATCCAGGAGGCCGATCCCCTGACCAAGATTACCTGGTAACTCAACGAGGGAGAAACCAGTGACCAAAACTGACACATGAGCACTTTGAGGTGGCACCAGATCAATGTTTTGTACACCCCCCCCCCATTGTTCCTAATTATTATCTGAGGTCTCACTTAGCAAAGCATCGCTAACTTAGGGAGGATACTGAGTGGGGAATTCATAGTTCACTGAGAGTTGAGAGATCTCTGAGACCCCTGTCAACTCTGAGGTCTGGGGTTCAGTGCACGGCAGCCACACGGGAAGGAGTCGCGTAGATTCCCTGTTTCAAGGCGGCAGCTGCTCCACCTGGCACGCAAAGTCTCTCCCTAGCTGCATCTTCCTGTAGGGACCTGCAGTTTCTCTTGGCTACCTCCCGAAAAAGATGTCTTTCAGGTGCAAGGCTAATGCTTATTTCTGCAAGACTATTAGCGCTCCACAGTGTACAGCTGAATCTCATTTTGTATGCGCGTTCTTCAAGTAAGTGCATATAAGTTGCATGTTTGCAAATAGCATCCAATTTGAAGAACTCATTTAAAAAACTTTTAGTAATTCAAAGATACAGACTCCATAAAATGTCAACTCGCCTCATAATGATTCTTTTGGTACATTCAGATTCCTTTATGCTGTTTGCTTAAATTCACTTTAAGTCTTGGTTGAGCAACATATTCAAGTCAGTGATTAATGCCAGAGATAGCTATTCATCCTCAGGCCTGTATGCTAGGATTTTTTCCTCCTCAACTCCATATGCTCCTTCCTTGATGTCTGCTTCAAAATCAAGAGGCTCTTTGGGATAAGTAAATGCCCTGAAATTTGGTCAAAGTTAGAATCTCCTCAACACCACAGAAAATGGTATTGCAGCTGTTTCTCCATTTTTAAAGAGTTTGGGGATGTTGGGCAGAGAGAGGCTCCTTTCTGGGTTCTCTCCTGGCTGCTGGTGTCAGGGGTGAGGGTAGCAAGGAGTATCTCAGGCGTGTTTCACCAGTGTGGCATCCTTCCTTGTTATTATTTGAAAAACAAAGGATTCCTTGTAGCCCTTTAGTGCACTGTAACACTGGCATAATTTGCCCCGGGCTTCTCATAAGTAGCAGTATTCAGAATTAAATGTGTAATTTCACTGCTTAAACACCCTTTGTCCGCACAGGACCGGGGTGCTCATTATCTCTGCCCCAAGATGGCTGCCTTAGGCGGTCGGTGCCGTCAAAACCAAACTGTAATTAAACTGTTTCAGTCTTGCACACCTGCTGTCACATTCCCCTCCGTTCATTATGCATGCTACTGATAACGATGTACAAAAGAAATGAAACTGTCTTTTCCAAGATGCATTCATTGATCTGATTTCCTCTCCTGCCCAATGTCAGCTGAGTTCCTCCTGGTAATGGGGGTGGTGAGTGATCTGTGCTTGGTTTGGGAGAATCAAGACTGGAAGTGTCCATTAGGTTTGGAGCATTTTAAAGGTTTGGGAAGAAAACAAAGCATGAAAAGACTTGGAGAAAGATAGTTTTAAGTTTCGCCATGAAAAATGCAAATTTTATTCAATTTGCAGATACATCCATAACTTACATTTTATAGTTTATTAGGTATTTATTATGTGTCCTCACTGTGCGAAATCTAATGTTCTGTCTGCCATGACAACTTTGTGATGTCACAGTGAGGCTTTGAGATGTTAAGTGACTTAACCTTAGTGACAAGGTCAATGGGCTTCCAGGGCAGAGAGGGGATATGAACGTAGACATCCAGCCTCCTTCCCACGGGTTCCTAACCTCGACCACTGCGTGGTTTGGACAACTGTATTATAAAGACTGTCACGGTCTATTCATTATGAGTTTGGGCTCTGCAATCAGACAAACGTGCGTTCTTTTCCTTCGTCTTTATGACGTCTAGCGTTCTCACCTGTGAAATGGGACTAATACATAGTGACCACAGGCTGGCCGGGGGGTTAAGTAAGTGATGGAAGGTGCTTAACCAGCACCTGCTTAGGCAGATGATGATGGTGACAAGGCTGTCCCTCACTTCAGGCACCACCTGCGGCAACTTCAGGGTGCAGAGAAATGCTAGTTCGGGGAGGTGTCCAACATCAGACTCAGAGTTCATCCATGGGACCTTGTAGCTGAGAGGCCCCAGCTGATTGTAACTAGGACGAGACGATTGGTAAAGGGCATCCAACTGCACACGAACTCTTCCTGGGCTGGTTCTCCGTGGATTCAGGGCCGGGCTCCGCCAGGAGTAAAAGGAGCATGTTTACTAGCGACACCAGGGATGGGAAATGCAAGACTTGTGGAGGGAAATGCTGGTATTTTTGGGGGGGAGGGTGGGATTGATCTTTGAATCTATTTTTAACTGAATAATTTAATTTTAGTAAATTACTTATTTTTGACTGGGCGAATTGAAAAAAGGTCCAATTCTCCATGCAGGGACGAAAACAGCCTATGGCTGCATAGTTAGATGCTCATGGAAATATTTGCTACCCAGCTGACTCGAAGATTATTGTGTTTCTCTGGTATAGATTTCTAGTTTATTGTTATTATTGTTGTCATTTTAATTTGGGAAGCAAGTAAGCAGACTAGTGATTATATTAAAATTGGCCATTTAAATGGGAGTAAAGATCAGTTTTTGTCCTCGATTTGATTCAGAGACTGTTTTGGTGACTGAGTTTGGTTTTGCTTTGTATGTGAATTCAGTATCAGTGTTTCTTCAGTACCAAACTGTTGGGGGCGGGAGTGGCCATGTGTGTGTGATTCAAGTATGAGACACACACTTGGTACAGGTTTGGTCCTGTTCGGAGCTGTGTTTTAGGGAGAGGGTCCCCTGTGAGCTGGGACTACATGAGTGTGTATGACTGTAGATCACGCCCCGGGCCTTGGCCACACACTGCAGAGCTATTTCTCTTCCTCAGCCCTGGTTCGGTGCCGGCAGCACCTGGGTGCTTTCCTGGGGCTGGGGCCCTGTGCCCGAGGAAAGCCGTGGGCGACCTCCTTCACCCTGGTTGAATACGGCTCTGAACCTTTGAAAATGAAGTGCACCTATTAAGAAGACATTAACAGGAACCCTGGAGATGGTGTTTGGATTTTTTTGGTTTTTTAATTAAAGTCTATTCCCTTCCCTCCCTTTTCAAAATAACCACCGAGTTCTGCATTTACTAGTCATGTTTTTAGAAGGAGTTGATTGTCCTAGTTGGTTAAGATAAGACCGTTTCAATACCTAATAGCAGCATTCTAAGGACGCCCCTTTGAACAGAAAACAGTTAATTAAGCATCTTGAGCTGCACAGATGTGCTTTCGGCTTTGAGCGGGTAATGAATATTTTTCTCTTCTTTGGAGAACAGGTAAAGAGAAGGAAAATAATGAATTTTTGTTTCACTCTCTCCAGCCCACACCCTTCATAAAAAAAAAAAAAAAAAAAAAAAAGTACAGACATTCTCATTATTTCTTGAAAGTCTGCGGTGCCCAGGTTTGCTCTGGGTGTGTAAGCAGGGCAGGGTTTTAAAAGACTTATCTGGGAGTCCTTAAGGGCTTTGCATTTTAGAACTGCCTCAGCACACGCACGCACACACACACATACACACACACACACACACCTATACACACCTTCACTCACACATACATACACCTACACACACCTACACACCTACACATGCAAAGATGCACACACGACTGTCTCAGTCCAACCCTCTTTGGAGAAGGTTGGGGCTCCACAGACACAATTTACAGTACGACACAGTCCTCATTCGATCATTGCTTGGTACCCGTTGAGAACTTGCTCCCTTTACCTTTCAAAACAGTTTGGATTTTTCCTTCCACAATTTTGATAATAGTCCACACCAGAGTCATGGGAAACTGAGGCCCCGTAAGTGGAAGTGTCTTCTTCAGGGCAGGGCCAGGCCTGAGCCAAGGTTTCCTTGTGCCCTGTTTCAGGGTCTGGTACCCATAGGACAGACCTGCAGCTGCGGGAGAGCAGCCCTTCTGCTCCGGGCAAGGCAGCACCCTTTGGCATCCAAGGAATTACTGGCTGTGTTATTACAGGCCCCGGCATCGCGCGAGGCAGTTTAATTTACTGGCCCTGTTTTGCTAGTTGAATAGTTTGCAACTCCATCAAAAGTAATGGATTTAGCCTTGGCCAGTTTGGCTCAGCAGTTAGAGCACTGGCCTGTGGTCCAGAAAGACCCAGGTTCGGTTCCCGCTAAGGGCATGTACCTCGGTTGCAGTGTGTCCCCGGCCCTGGTTGGGTCATGCGGGTGACAGCCACTCGATGTTTCTCTCTCTCTCTCTCTCTCCCTCTCACTCTATCTGAACAAAAAATGGGAAAATGTCCTTGGGTGAGGATTAAAAAAAAAAAAAGTAATGGATTTAACCAATTTCTCCACTTTCATCTTGGTGTCCTTGCATCTTTGAGTAATAATGAGGTGAGGAAGAATACTCTTTAAACAATCACATATGGGATTTGCTGCTTTTCATATTTGCTAAGGTTTCTCTGCACTTTTAAGATGCTTCCCCGTGGTTAGCATGTAAGTGCTTGTGACGGTTAACACAGCGCTGCGGCCCAGACGCAAAGCAAGGGAACCGCTTCTCTGGAACTGTCAGATGGCTCAAGTTAGAAAGGAAATTAGGATGTTGTTACGGCCCAGGAGGAGTGGAACTGTGTGGTTTGGACTTGCCCCCTGACTTACCGGGGTAGAAATGGCCTTGGTCACAGGATTGAAGTGGCCGAGCCTTTCCAGTTCCCATCTGCTGGGCCTCCCCCGCAGGGGCGGGTATGTCTGCCCGGCGTTCCCTGGATTTCTCCCTGCACGCCCCGATTTCTCCCTGGCGTTCCCTGGATTTCTCCCTGCTCGCCCCGATTTCTCCCTGCTCTCCCCTCATGGTGAGTGCATGCGGGTGGGCAAGCAGCCCAGCTTAGAATGCCCCTTGCCTCGCACTCGAGACTCTCAAGGTAAGGACGCAAAGGTTGCTCTTTTCCCCATTTAAAGATACTTCCCTGGACGCATCGGTGCCTGCTCATAGGGTGGTAGTCGGGGTCTTCAACAGTAGTAAAGAAAGACTGATTTTATTAGTCATCTTGATATTTTTTTAAAAATCTGTACTTTGGACCTATTTCTATAGTGTCATTATTTACTTATATTTTATTTTTTCTTTCTTTTTTTATTTTAGTTTTTAATTAATTTTTTTTGTTACAGATGTTTCTCCTTTTCCCCCTATTGACACCCTCCCCCTGATCCCCCCTCCCCCCCACCGCATTGTGGTCTATGTCTATGGTGATGCTTATATGCGTAAGTTCTTTGGTTTATGTCTTCCCTGCCCCTTGCCCCTCTCCTCTGAGGTTTGTCAGTCTGAACTTACTTCTACGTCTCTGGGTCTATTTAGTTCATCAGCTTTTTAAATTTATGTTTTGTTGTTGAAAGCATTACAGGTGCCCCCCTCTACCCTGCTCCACCACCTTCCCCCCGCCTCCCCACCGCAGGCCTACCCGGCACTGTTGTCTGTGTCCGTGGTTATGCGTACATGCAGATAAGTTCTTTGGTCAGTCCCCGCCTCCTCTCCCTTCCTCTGAGATTCGTCAGTCTGTTCCATGCTTCTGTGTCTGTTTTGTTCACTGGATTCCACAAATAAGTGAGATCATGTGATACTTGTCTTTCTCTGGCTTATTTCGCTCAGCATATTCATGACATGTCATTATTTATTAATAACCACAGGTGGGTGCAGGAGGCTCCGCTTAGCTGTAAGCAGCAGATATTCTACAGCCATTCCGAAGTACCTTTTACATTTGCTCTTTGTGGCTGTTCCGATGCCATCTTCCTTGGGCATTTGTTCTGACGAGAGGACTGGTAGTGCTGGGGGTGCCCTGGGGTGCCGTTGGCAGCACATCTGTTTTAAGTAATTCACAGAGGCAGGGAGTTGGCCCACAGTGATGGGGATTTGAATCTGGACTCCTCTTGAGCACAGGGGATTAGCGTCAGGCTCCAGACTCGGCCTGGGTTTGAACTCAGTGCAGGTCCTGTTTGTGTCCTGCAGCGAGGACATCTACCGACCTGCCGACAGGAATGCAGCGGGCGGGGAGCCTCGGGGCTGCTTCCTTCCTGGTGCACGCACACCCGTGGGACTCCAGGTGCCACGGTACACCTTCCCACGGTGCCATCTCAGCCACCATTCCCGGTCACGAGCTGCTGCTGCTCATCACCTCAGGGCATGGAAACTTCTAGAGTCTCCTCCGGGGTCCTCTCTCAGGAGTACAGAGACGTTCCCTGGAACCCGGTGGCAGACCGCTCAGCTTCCCTCACTGTGAGCAGAGGAACAGCACCGTGGGTGGCCGGCCAGCCAGCTAACCCCAGTCCCCTGAGGAGGAATCAGAGCGGGGGCTGGGGTTACCTCCCTGAAGCAAATGGCCTGGGGCAGGAGAGGATACATGGTGGAGATTCTTCTAGAAAGGAAGAGCGAAGCCAGAAATGGATATTGGAATGATAACCAAAATCTTTACCATGGCCTCAGTATTCTCGACTGTAAAATGGGGGATAATAATAGTGCTAAATGGGGTTGTTGTGAGAAGCAAATAAGTTAATATGTGTAAAGCACCCAAGACAGTGCCACACACGTGATAAACATTCAATAAATGGTAGCTAGTATGATTACAATAGCCAATGCACTATAATTTTTTGGTCTTATAATAAGTGTTCAATTTTAAAACATGGTAGTTACAAAATAGTCACGGGGATGTAAGTGTAAAGTACAGCATAGTGAATCTGGTCAATAATATTGTAACAACTGTATACAATGCTACGTGGCTACTTGAAATATCAGGGGGCGGGGGGAGGCCACTTTGTAAAGTATATAATTTCTAAATACTATGTATACACCTGAAACTAATACAAAATAATGTTTCATGTAAACTGTAGTTGGAAAAAAAAAATACTGCATTAAAAAAGTGGCAGTGACGATAAAACAGTTGTGGGAATTACCCAACTCCATGGCTGTGTAACAGACTGGAATCTGAACTGGGAGCATTCGGCCTTGATCATTAGGGGCTGGTCATTTGGGAAACCGAGGCAGAAGCGTTTGACGCTTCCAGGATGGCACTGTCCCCAGAAGCGTGGCCCTACACAGAGATGTGGGTGAGGCAGAGCAGAGACAGCAGAGCAACTGAGAGAACTCGGGGCATTGATTAGGCTGCAAGCTTTGTTGGGGTTCACAGTACTGGAAAAAGCCATTTGCAGAATCATGGGAGCAAAGTGACTTTCTCCCATAATCCGGGGACCCAGTTCTGCTAGCTGGATGGTTTTGTGAGGAAAGATTAAAGTAGCAATGCATATTTTTTGTATAGCTTGGCTAAGTGACAGCTGAGGGGCCAGCTGGGTTAGAGCTCACAATAAAGTAAGAGTTACAAATCTCTGGAAGGCTGGAGAAACAAAAAAGGGAATTGTTATTTGGGGCACAGTGGAGAAAGTGGGTGAAAAGGAAAGGCAAATTAATTAAAATATATATATCCTTGCCAGAATTAAAAGCTGTTACATACTTGGTTTTCTAACGCTATTACTTACTAAATATGGCTTATAATGTGAATAACCTTTATGTAATCCTAAAATTTATAAATTGGGTGCACACAAATCTATCTTCTTTTTTTCCTGGCCTACCTCATTTCAGCCAATGCAGAATTGAAATGGGGGAAAGGACACTGAGACTGTATTACAAAAGGTCTTGTCACCCATATTTTTTAGAGTTGATTTTGTTTTCCTGCTAAATTATGGCTCCCTTCAAGGAGCTGGGTCCCCCTCATCTTTCCATGGCCACTCTTTAGCAGAGTTCCCGGAATGAAGTATTACTCTGCACATGTTTGCTGGAGTAGGTGTTCGACAAGTGAACCAACTCTATTGTAAAGGTAATATGACATGAATTTTGTATTCAAATAACATTTTAATATTTCATACTTGATTACCTATACAAATAGTTCATGTGCTATTTCATGAAGACAGAATGTGATGATGCGTATTTGAAAAAAGGGATTTTTTTTTAAAGTCTGGCTTGTGACTAACTGTCCTAGGATGATCACCAAATAATATGTCAGAAGCCATTAGGAGCCACGATTTTGTGTGTTCTAATACTGATCATTTCCAATGTTGACTTAATTTACTCATCTTTTTTTAAAATTTTTTTTTCTTTATTGATTTTAGAGAGAGAGAAAGGGAGAGGGAGAGAGAGAGAGAGAGAGAAACATTGATGAGAGAGAACATCAATTGGCCGCCTCCTTCATTCCCCCTACTGGGGAAGTGGCCCACAACCTGGGCATGTGCCCTGACCAGGAATCGAACCTCTTGGTGCATGGGTCAACGCTCAACCACTGAGCCACACCGGCCAGGCTAATTTACTCATCTTAAATAAGGTTCAAACCATCTAGGCGAAGGGTCAGCAAACATTTTTTTAAAAATAAGCCACATAGTAAATGTGTTTGGTTTTGCTAGCCATATGGTCTCTGTCATAAATATTCAGTTCTGCCACTGTAGTGTGAAAATAGCCACAAATAATACTTAAATGAATGGTCGTGGCTGTGTTTCAGTAAAACTATTTATGAACACGAGTTTAAATTTCATCTATTCTGCTTTTGATCCTCCCCCCACCAACCGTTTAAGAATGTGAAGGTCATTCTTAGCGGTAGGCTGTACCAAAACAGGCCGCAGGCCGGGTTTGCAGTGGGCTGTTGTTCACGAGCCTCCGAGGGAGACCAGGCATCTGCTCGGCACCCTGTCAGCAGAGGGAGTGGTCTGTGTAAAGCGCAGTTTTAAAAATCGGGAGTAGGCAGAATGGTTGGTGTGTAGCTTTTCCGCACACCCCTGTTACAGTCCTAATCCAAGGGTTCTTGTGGTTTGCTTGTCTTTTCCATAGGCAGCAGGTGTCCCGGATGGGGGCAGACTCCTGGCTCATTCTTCCCTCTCTTCCAAGGGCCTAGTGCCTGTGGATGAGTGAACAAAAGAATACAAGAGTCACATTTACAGATCATAATAGGTACTTGGTGATACTGAATCCAAAGGACGTAATTTCTTTTGGGAAACACAGAAACAGGAGGCCCACAGGACTGCTGTCGGTTTGCCTGGAGACCCAGAACATGTGGATAGAGTGACTGGTGAAAGGGGCTGTTTGAGTAAGGAAATGAGCAAATCCCGTTAGAAAGATCTCCATTCCTACTGGCTGCGGTTGCCCAGCAGTTTTAATTCTTTCCTTAAAATGATGTCATCAATGATGCTCTGACATGTCACCCCTTCTGTAGTCCACTTTTCTGGAAGGGCTAACTAACCCTCAGAAAGGTTTCCATGAGGAAATTATCTCAAATAGGATGACATTTTAAAAAATAAAACCCTCTCTTTTATGTTTATGGATACCATTCATTCTGATGTTGATTTGATCTGCCCTTATTTTTAATTTAGGTCCAAAATTCAATGAGGTGCCCTCCAAATATATTTGCCCCTTTGTTTTAGAGTAAAGAAACCTGTATAAAGAGTAAAGAAAAATGTACAAAAATAGACATTTTTCATTTTTGTTTCTCCATGGATATCGTATAGAGAGCCAGTAAAATTCTCCTGTTAAACACATGCTGGGGGGCTGTCCAGTGAGCGGGCTCAGTTAGTCTGCTTGAAGCTCTGGACTGGTTTCCGTGAAAACAGTCAGGGTGGATTTGGACATTATCTTTGAGCACCATTCACAGGCCTTCTATCTAATGTCCCAGTACTGATCTACTGATCTTCAGGCTCTACACAGGCCTCTTTTCAAACCACTTCTGACCCTGGTGTGCTCCTCCTGCTTCTAACAGGTTAAGCCGACGTAAGCCCCAAAGGGAGGTTTTGGATTTGACCGTGATACTGGGCACAAAACAACATTTCTTCCTATTATGGCCACTTTCGTTAGCTGTTATGTTGTGGTATTTTGACAGAGTAAAGGTTCATTGTGGCAGAAGCTTAAACAAACAGGAATTGGACTGATACCCCATTTCCAGGAAAGAATGGGAACAGCAGGCTTTATCTGATATAATTAAAGTGTGTTGAACCCTGAGCAAAGCACTCAGTGTAAATCCCCATTTGGCCCTTAGAACCAGTGGCTTAGAATCAGTTCTGTGAATTGCCAGCTGGTTGGAAGGCCTGCGGCCTGTCCGAGGACCTGCGGTAGATTTATGGCAGGCCTGGTCGACATGGCATGGGCAGGAATTTAGAAGGGCGCTCAGGTGCCATCTCGTCAACCCCTCTCTGAGCCCCAGTACCTTGTCTACAGATGGACAGAATTTCATTTCCCATTTGGGATCGATGTTGGGCTTAAAAGAGTGTTTTAAGTATAGTACTTGGCACAGTTTCTCAGATTAGCAGATCTCAAGAACGAGGGACTGTTACCTGTTCATTACTCTTTCCTCTTCTAAACATCCTCCCCAAAGTCTTCAGCTGTTTGTTCCTAGGTTGAAATCTTTGCCTCATACCCTACTTTCTGTTTTACATTGTTGGGGACTTTCTATGTATTATTACTTATGTATAAAATAGTTGAGGCCTAATCTCAATCCACTTATTTTATTTTTATATATATATAAATATATATATTTTTTACAGATGACTCATAAGCAAGCCCAAGAGAATAACTTCCAAAAGTTTAGATTTTTTGACTTGATACTTGTGTCATTCATTTATATATATATATATATATATATATAACTTTTTAAAAATTAGATTTACCTGTGAATTACAAGTTGATTTTTGTAATGCTCTCAAAGATTTTTAAAGCTGCAAGTGTGTAGGCTTATGATGGACCCACTGACTTCAAATGGACATTTGTTATTCAACCTAAACCTTATTCGGCCAGTTTCAATTGCTTTTTCTTTTATCCAGCTGAACTTTTTTTTCCAAGGATGAACAAATTGCTGATATATTTAAGGTAAAAAGGATCAGAACACTGATTGAGAATTAGCAGAATCATCTGGTTCTGAGGGTGAGAATGAGGGTTTAGGATATTTATTTTGCAGAGATATGTTAACCTATGTCTTAAACACACACCGCAGCAGGGAACATTAGCATCATTAGACAACATTTAAAATTCAGGCCTATCCGCCCTTCCAGTTCCAAGTTGGAATAGAGTCGTCTTCCACTGGGGAATAATTTGTCTCTATTAATTGAGAACAAATGTGCTTGGGTGTTTTAATTACACAGTAAATTAGGAGAATTTAAGATGCAGAATATGTGAAAGCCAAGAATTCAAAACCAACAAATGGGAAACGTCAGAAGATAAACAGGGAAAAGATCTCAGCTTACGAGTGCAAGCAGGTCCCAAGACAAAGAAGGGAGAAACCAAGATGGAGACAAATTGCTCGGGTTTTACCAAAGCTGCTCTCAAGCAGAACAATTGTGATTTATGGTTACAAGCTATTGTCTTTACATGGCATGTGGAAGAAGCTGTGTTCACAGGGTTATTCCTGGATGTCTGGTTTCAATGAGAGGCCTTTGATGCTTCCAGTGAAGAGTAAATGTTGAGAATTTCTTATGTGAATTAAACTGTTCAGAGAACTCCCATAGCGAGTACTCACTCTCTGTCCATGGAACCTTGAGAATATATGCAAAACAATAGGGTTATGGGCTCATGTGGGGAGGAGTCTAGAACTTTTCTTAGAGGTTCACTGGAGCCCACAGTCCTAAAATATAGCAATTTAAAGCTGTTGCTTGAACAGGGTGGACATTGGTGGACTTTGTTCTCTGTCATTTAAGATTAACCAAAGTTGTTGCCTTCTCATGAGCTGTTACAGCTTCCTGTTTTTTCATGGCAAGGAGAGTGACGACGACTTTTCCCCCTACCCCACTGTAGTTGCAAGAATGCTTTCAACCAAATTTGATGCTTTCTAGCAAAACGAACCTATTTGTTAGTAGTCAGAGAATGCTTCTCTGTCACCTCTTACCATATTTACATATTTAGGTACCTCTTTCTTTTTAATCGCCCTGGGCATCTTCATTAGTGTTTACTGTAAACTACCTTAAACCCTTTTTGGAAGCAGGTGGGATATAAGTAAAACACTCTCCAAGGTCTCAGAGCACTGGTTGGTTGATGACAGAGAAAGGGAGGTAGAGGATAGAGGTAGCCCCTCAACCATCACCAGCATCAGAAAAGTAGTCTCAAGTGCCTGTTACACTGATAGTAGCTGGGAAAAGTTCTTTTCAAATACGAGGCCCATGGCTGACCTCCAAAGTGAAACTAAGGTAATCTCTGCCTTCCTAGTACTTTAGGCTAATTACTCAGATACCACCACACTCTGTTTTGATGCTTCCAGTGGGATTGCGTCCTTGCTTTTGCTTTCTTCTTATGTCCTCCACCAGACTTTGAGCTCCTGAAGAATGAGGGCTATCACACCCTTTCTACTTATCAGTTGTCCTTTGGGAAATGCTTTCCATAGAAGGCAAGAATTTGAGTTAAGTTAATGATCAAGGCACTAATCTCCCATTAGTCAAGTTATCAACTATTGACTTTCCTGACCTGGGAAACCTAGCTGTCTACCTCGTGGAGGACCCTAACGGGAGCCTCATGGGGATGTTGTGGAAGAAGTCTCACCTTCCCCAGGGTGTCCAAATTGAGGGATGATTTGTGTTTTCTCAAGACATTTTGTGCTCTGCCAGCAAATTAAGAGAGAAATGTTCCCTTTTAAATAGAGGTGATTGAGTTTAATTTATAGTAGCTGATCCCTGGAAATTGTAAGATGCGGTTGTATATTTTTCATATAAATATTATCTCAGAAGAAATGGAAAGAGAGGAAAGGGTGACTGTGGGTAAATGTCAGGTATAATTTATGTGTTTGAACTCTGAACTAATGGCTAGATCTTTTGGCCACCGAAATTCACCACATCTTACCCCTCTGTCACTGGGACACAAGTGTACTTCCCCACAAGGGTGCTTATTCCCCAGCTTACGCGGATTAAGCACATCTGTGTATAATCACGGCTGCCCTTTCCTCTCCCTCCAACCCTAAGTGGAATTAATAACTCATTGTGGCCCCTTTTAACAAGACAGAACAGATCTCTGCTAAAGACGTAGGCGGCTCCTTTATAACAGTTCTTGGCTCACGTAGGCCATATAATTCTCAGAGACACGTCCCATTAATGTCCTGGAACTGGCCTCAAAGTCATGGTTTCCTCTGTGAAATGCTGAGGAAGCAACTGTGGAAGAAGGAAGTATTCTCAAGGAGAAGCCACACGTTTGTTCTTTTTCATGCCCCGATGTAAATTTCACTTTCCCCAAAGATGATGGTGGAAAATCCCTCAGGACAGTGCCAGGTGGTGCCAGGGCCAGTGGTGAAGTCCACATGGCAGCACGAGAAGGATTAAGTTAATGATTAAGAAACCACCCGCCTTCCACCCACCCCTGGACCAGTGCCCGCTGCTGGCTGAAATAGGCCAGCCCGGGGCCCTCATGCCAAGGATGGGCTCCATTTGTTGACGAAGCTTTTTGTCTGCTCTCCCGATGATCCCAAGCTGTGTGCTGGCTCCTGTGGGTGGTGCAGCTCCCCGGTTGTGTCTCAGCAGGCCCTGGCCTGTCTGTGCCTTCCTTCTGGGTGACTGGCTTCCGGAGCAGGCCCGGAGGGAGGGTGCGGGAGCAGGCTCCACCCAGCACATATGTAGGGCTCTCCCGCGCACTAAGTGCTTTGCAGTCCCTTCTATTGGTTCTTGCTCAGACCATTGATGGAAGGGAAGAAATCATTACCCGGGTTTTCATGCCCATGGGGAAACCGAGGTAGGCCAGTCAGGTGTGCCTCACTAACACGCCCAGATTAAAGTAGAGACGCTCTAAACCCCAGTTGTACTGGTTTATATTCGATTAGTTTTCCTCAAACATAACAGAGGCATCTTACACACTGACATTTGTCAAATATTCTATAGCTCTGAAATCTCAGGAGAAATTCCAATATCTAGGAGGAGGATGGGTCCCCCAGCTCCATTAAACTTGGCCCCCTCTGTCCCAGTGGCTCCAGGGAACCCCCTGGAGTGCAGTGTGCGGGGGACTCCAGGGTCTCTAAGTATTGAAATGGAGGCTCACAGAGGGAGCAATGCCTGGTGATTGGATTGATGACAGGTGGCACACCGGGGCTGGAACCTCTGGCAGCAATTCCTAGCTTTGCCAGCTGCTCACTGTGGCATCTTAGTTACTTAACCTCTCCAGGCCTCAGTTTCCTCATCAATAAAGTGGGGACAGTAAATGGGATGACCTGTTCTATAGCAGTGCTCAGTAAGGGATGGTCATGTTATTTTTGTTATTATAAAAATAATAATAATTGTACTTTGTGTTTGGGGGAGTTGGTTTAAAAATAGAAATAGTATCAGTAATAAAAGCAGCCCATTCTTTTAAAATGTTGCCCTGGCCGGTTTGGCTCAGCGGTTGGAGCGTCGGCCTGCGGTACAGAGAGACCTGGGTTCGGTTCCCGCTAAGGGCATGTACCTCGGTTGCAGTTTGTCCCCGGCCCTGGTTGGTTGTGCGGGTGGCAGCCACTCAATGTGTCCCTTCACATCGATGTTTCTCTCTCTCTCTCTTCCTCTCTCTCCCTCCCGCTCTATCTGAACAAAAAATGGAAAAATGTCCTCGGGTGAGGATAAAAAAATAAATAAATAAATAAAATGTATATTCTTCCTTAGCAGGCATGCCAACCACGGACGGGGTTTTTTCCAACGTAAGCACCATGGAGTTCTGTCTTAAAGCCTCTCGGGTGTGTCATTTCTAAGCAGGGTCTTACGTGCGCCGTTTTAGTTGTGGCCAGGCAACACTGTTACTGAATGAATTTTCTCTTCTTCACTTGAATCAGATTGGTAAGAAATACCAATAGCTCTAAAGAGTAGCCAGAGAACAGTTAGAAGCGACTGAGGGCTGGGACGACGTGGTGCCTTGGGAGCATTATATTCCCTGCACCTGCTTCCTTTGCTGTAGTTCAGGTAGAACGGGAGGAGGAGCAATGAATAAAAACCACCACACGACCTGGATCTTATATCCACGATGCAGAAATGAAGAGTTTCTGAGAAAGGCAACTAGAACTGAGCAGCCAGTAGATGATAGGACAGCTGCAGAGGGAACAGACAGTGGGGGTGAGGTCATAGCTTGGGGAGTTTTGCTGGGAGTACCTGCTGGGGCCTTGGCATGGGTTACCCTGCAACCAGAGCGGGGGTGCCACTCGGAGTATGAGGCCTACAGGACCAGATGACTGTCCAAGGAGATGGGGAGATCGTATCCCAGCTGCCTGCTGGCCCGCGGAAGCTTATTTCCCATGGCAAATTAGAAACAAAATGTGTTTTACATCCGTTAAGAAGTATCAGTGGCTGGTTGTGATCTGCATGCCCATATGTGGATACGTGCACTAAACACCCCGTCACGCGCACACACTTTCTTTTGAGAGAATATCACCACTGCTTCCTAACATGCTTCTTTCACCCAGTGGTCTTCTAGACGAATTTTCCATTCTCATAAATACACTTCTATAAGCATGTGTTTGTATGAGGTTGTGTAGTGTTCCTTGTCATGGATGGACTATAATTTATCAAAGTACTTATCGTTGGTCTCTGGTCGTTTGCACTATGCGTTGTTATAATCTGCACTGCGATCATAACAAACATAGCCATTTCTTTATACACCTCCTTGGATAGTTTAGTAGGATAAAAAGAGTCAAAATTGCCTTCCCCAGAAGACCTCCCAATTCACTTTCTTATCAGCAGTTTATAAGGGTCGATTCACCACTGTTGCGGCTGGTATCAGGTGATTATCTTAAGAAAAAAAAAATTCTTGCCCACTTTTCTAGACTGAAAAAAGGTGCCTTTGCTTTAATTTGTTTGTTTGCAATTCCCAGTGAGGTCGCAAATGTCTTCGTCTGTTTATTGACCATACACACTTTTTCTCTTGTGAACCGCCTGCTGAGGGTTTTTTGCCTACTTTTTTATTACGTGGCTCCAATAATTTTATTTTATGAGACCTCCTTATGTGGTCAATCTGTTATCTCCTTGTTGGCCATAAATCCTGGTAGAATTTTCTGACGACAGGAGATGATCTTCCGGGAGAGGATATCCTGGGTGCAGAGCGATCCTCTGTTAGCAGGAGAGAGAGAAAACCCAAGCCCAACGGATTGCGGTTCCGCACAGATGGGAAGCTGTACCTTGGGGCCCTGTAGAGACTGGTTGAAAGAGGGTGTGCTTCCGGTAAATATTACAGTATCGTTACATGTACTTACCTGGTGTACTTGAGAGAAGACATTCAGCCATTACTTTGTTATTAGAACATTTAAGAGCAACAAGGAATTTTCTGCCTCCACCTTTTAATAAAGATGGAGTAAGAGAGAGCCAGCTCTGCAAAGCACTTAAGTGTAGTTTTAGGGCATCCATAGTTTAAGACTGGGTGGCTCGGGGCGAATATCATGCTTCTATTAAAGATGTAGACAAAGGCATTTAAAAAAATTGCCTGTATACATGCTTTCTTAGAAAATACTCTGAAAGAAGAAAGTAGTTACTTAGGCTTTCTGGTGAAACTGGTTAAGGTTTCTACATGAATATTTTCACAAATACACATTTAAGACAGATGCTGGAAAAGTAGATATGGACTATTTTGTTTTAGCGTGAAGGTGAATATTGACTATAGATGGGCATGAATCATTATAATCACATGAGTGTTTCTAACCCAGTGAACTCATGTTTCATTGATCTGTGGATCCTAGGGAAGCTCATATTTTCCCAGGATCACTTGACTTCTATGTGTCAGTCAGACCCTAGGCCGCCTGACCTTTTAATCAATGAATATAGTGGATTTTTTGGTGTGAAGTTTTCTTATTCACTGTGCCAGATCTGCCCCAGGCCATTATCATCTCACAGGGTAGAGACCAGAGAAAGTTATAGTCAGTAAATGAGTGCCTCAAGTATACAAGTGGTGTAGTTACAGTCTGTGCACAAGCTACAGAGAGGATGCAGAGAAAAGTGTGAATTATTGGGGGTAAAGACTTACTAGAAGTGAACCTTGAGCTGAGTATAAAGAGGTGAGGAATTGGGGTTCTCCAGGTTAAAATGAATAAGTTTGGACATTAATGAGGCTAAGGAAGCCGCATGAAGCGGCAGGAAGATCGTGAGCTTTGGAGAGAGTTTGCCCTGTGTTTGTGTCCTGGCTCCTTGAACAGTAGGTTGTTTGCTTTATGTGAGCCTCAAGTTGTCTCATCTGGAAATAGGACGGTCAGTATGCACCGAACATGTAGGATTCAGATTGTAGGGTTAGCACAGTACCCGGCAGAGTAAATGGCAAGCAGAACTCGAGGGTAGAGACAGTGGTGGCATTAACAGTGTAGAATGACACCGTGGGAGAGGGGGAAGGACCCATGAGCCACATTTCTCATGTATGTTGTAAGTTGGACGGCGTGAGGCTTGAAGTTATCATTTCTACCCTGTGTTTTTATTATAACATGGTCTCTTGAAGAAAAGGGACCGTGAGTTTTGTGTTTGAAGCTTTCTGAAGGAACCATTCTGGAATAACAGAGGATTTAGTTTGAGGTTGTAAAATGGATAAGAAAAGAGCCCTTAAGTGCCAGCCCCCTTTGGAGGCCGGTATGGGGTTTGGGCTGAAAAGAGTTCATTTACGATCAGCCTTTCCTGCTCCGTGTATGGCGAAGGCATTGTTTGCTGGAGTAGCGACTAGTTTGCGAGGCACGTTCCTGTTTCTGCATCCTTCTACACCCCACTCTCCAGGCCCCATTGCACTACCCTGGACGCAGCCTTGCTAGAGTTTGCCCAGACCACCAGCCTTGTAAAGGATGAGCCTTGCCCAGCGTCTTTACTCCCCTCCATGGGTCACAGTACCCAAGTCCTAGCTTTCAAATTTTGCAAGTTAGAAACTCTGACTCCCTCTCCTCCTCTAAGGTTGTCCACTGGCTTTGCATTGCCCACATAATAATGATTTCAGCTTCTTGCCACGGCTTTTGATAGACCGCCTGTGTTCATCCATCAGACGTCCACATCCATGCCTGCTTTCCACTGGATCGTCTCTCTGGTTGCTCTCCCTCTTGCCCACTGTTGCAGGTAGGGTCCCTAGAGCCAGGGACTGCGATGGGGATTCTCATGATTTTTTTGAGAGAATATTCTCTATGGAAACTAGGCATGAGGTAGGCAGGAATGAGCAGGGCAAGGAGCTGGGCAAAGAAGTGGGTTCAGTTGCAGTTAAACCTGAACCTGGGGGTGATCTGCAGCATGAGTGGCCCCACATTGAAGCTGGAAGGCTAACCTTTAGACCCCCATCTTAATCAGTCATTGGCAGCTGGCGACCATCTGGGTCGAGGTCACCACCCAGGCATTTCCTCTGGAGGTGACACTGTAGCCCCAGCTACGAGGAAAGTTCTCTGATGATATTAGAAGCCAATACTCACAGCACGGGGATGACTACACTGGCCCAGGAAGGGGATCTGGTCAGGTCACCAGAAGCTTCCGCTATACCCACCAGTCAAACTCCTACTGATCCTTCAAGACCCAGACATAGTCATGTGAAGATTCCCTCGGTCCAGAAACCCTCATTTTAGTGAATGAGGTTTTCTATCATCTCTGCTTTTCTTAATGCCTTGCTATCGGCCTTATCAAGATCCACCTTGTATCACTGCAGATACAGTGATTTGATTGGTTTAATGTCTGGTTCCCTGCTAGCCTAATGGGTTTCTTCTTGAAGGCACAGCACGTTCTAATTCACCTTTAAGTAGCTACTCCCCAGACCCCAGGGCCATCCCTATGTAGCTGTTCAGTAAAGGTCATTTGATTTGCAATGTGTTCTCCCGGGCGACCTAGTGCTTTGGCCCTAAGGGAATATTCCTTCAAGTCTTCTCAATTTGAGGTGTGTGTGTATGGAGGGGGGTCTCTTCTAGGACTGCCAGCTTAGATCACTGCTGTTTGCTCCCTAGAATTCCATAGCTGTTGAGATTTTATAGTCCTATCCAGGTTTTTTTTTTCTGGGATAGCCTTTTCTCCCACCTGCCCCCTGAATGTCACCCTGCTTCATCATCAGTCAGTCTGGGCAGGTAGCCTGCTGTCATCTGCTGCCCCCACAGGCTGGCCCCCAAGGGAGACGAGTTGAAACAAGCATCACTTCTTGGATGACGCTCTTGGCTGCCACTCAGAATCTGGCAGTTGGTAAATTCTGGAGTGTGTCATTGAGCGTCATGGCTTATTGGTGCAATTGTGAAAATTGTTCAGAGGACAATTGAGACATCTTTGGCAGACCCCAGAAGCAGTTCTGGTGATTGTAAAGAGCTACCACTTCAGAGTTTGGTCTAGAACTAGATTCTGAAAATTGTCACCATAATCCAGTAGTTACCTAGCCACATTCATCTGTTTATTCACTGGCTCAACAATCTTTTTTCCCTTGTTTTCTATTTACTGTGTGCTGAGGAGGGGCATGACTAAGATGTGGTCTTGCATTCAAGAAATTAATCCAGGGAAGGAGATAGGATTAAGACAGATATGGACACACCTGACAACAATCAAAGGAATAATATACACCAAAGGAAGTGTACAGGGCACTGGTGAAGAATTCAGTCTCTGAAGTTAGAGGGCCATGAGGTCAGATCCCAGGTTTGTGATTTATTAGCTGTGGGACTTTGGGCAAGTGATTTAATTTTCTAGGCTTCACTTTTCTCATCTGTCAAATGGAAATAACAATAGTGCCCACCTTACAGGGTGGTTTGTGAGGATGAAGTAAGATGATCCCTGTCGAGTATTTAGCTTGGCACAACTGATAAATGTTCGCTATGATTATGAATGCTGTTATTGATGCCCCAGTTCTTATGGAGGTTTCCACAGAATAGGTGGAGTTTGAGTGAGGCCTTGAATTTTTACAGGCCAGTGTGACTTTCCTCAGGGATCAACAGCCTGGAAAAAAAATGGGAGGGAATAATTTATTTGGAAATTAGCAAGTGGGGAGGATTTAAGATGTATTGAGGAATGCTTGATCGGTTTCTATGGGAGCTGAAGTTGTAAACATTTCCTGAATATTACATAAATATAAAAAATATGTAGATATAAATAACTATTTTTATACATAAGTAATATATAAATATTTTTTAAATTTCTTTGATCTGTAGACCTTGAATTACTTTTGTGCGTTAACATTCATTTGTTAAAGAATGCTACTGGGCATTGGGTCCAAATCCATCTTATTGCAACATTAAAATAATACTGAGGGTACCTCCTTCTAGGCAGGGGGTGTTCTGAGATTGGCGTGCTCCTTAATCTGTGCTATCTGGTGAGCCAGCCATAGGTCACAGGGGGCTCCTGAGCACGTGAAATGTAGCTCATTTGACTAAGAAGCTGACTTTTATTTTAATTCATTTAAATTTAAGTAGCCCCATGGGGCTAAGGGCTACCCTACTGCACACCATCACCGTCCAGAAGTGATTTGGGGTATCACAGAGAGAACGCACAGATGCGAGGCCTGGAGCCTGATCGGTGTGGGGTGAGGGGAATGTTTTTCACGGAGGGCTGGTGCTGTAACACCCGGTGAGCACCCCAAAACTAGCGGTTCGTTCTGATCAGTATTGTTTCCGAGAAAATTCCGGCACTCTAGGACTAGAGGCAGCTGCGCTCCAGGAGAGAGCCTTGAGAAAGACCAGGCTGATATCTGAGCCACCGGAAGCAATTGTCATAATCAGGCTCTGTTAATAAACTACAGACCACAGCCGAGGTGTACGCGGACTCTCAGTCTCGCTCGCTCTCTCAGTCTCTCTCTCTCTCTCTCTCTCTCTCTCTCTCTCTCTCTCTCTCTCTCTCTCCAGTGCTTACTCTGGCACATGGTACATAAGAGTTATTTTCTTCCCCGGCCTCAGATTTTAAACAAATAGGGAAAATGCTGTGGTCCCATTGAGTGCAGGGAAAACTTTACAGGCTTTATTGTGGGCGAGCAGTTAATGAGGAAACCCTTGACAAGAGCACGCTTTGTGTCCTGGCTTCTGGCCTCCAGCAGTTCATTCGCTTGCTGGGATGACTCCATTCAGGCAAGCCCAGTTGAGCCACGGCGAGGCGGGCAGAACCGAAAAACACAGACTTCATACATCAGGGCGATTCAGCAAGATTCCATCTGAACTGAATCAGGGCCAGGGACCTGAGCGCCAGGGAGTGTCTGCATGTAAGCTGACGTTTTAATGATTTGATTAGTTTAGGAAGAATATTTTTATGGGTTGTGTCATCGATTATATTAAGTACGGAGTGCAGTTGTTACATTATGATGGACCTCCATTACCTGCCTCAGCTGTGTACAAGTGGTTTGCGCACTGACTTCAGCCCTGGACCCTAAGGGTAATCTCACGCAATCCTCTTAAAGAAAGCACAGTTTAATGACTAAAGCTGTTAATCATATTAAATACATACAGTGCTCTGGGAAAAAGTGCCAAACACGCATAAATTTTAAAAAGGTTTTTGAACTAGCTAAATGGGATGTTTTCAGGGGCTGTTGGGTTGAGGAGGTTGTGATGGGGGAAGGGAATGGACGAGGAGATGGAAGACTGTAATAATAATAATAGCTACAGTAATGGTGCTGTTTATTGATCTGTGTGGCAGGCGCTGGGTGGGGTGAGTATCAGAATACTTTGGGCCACACGGAAGAGACTGCCCAACTCCAAGTCGCTTAAACTAAACAGTAAGGAAAATTTATTATCTCACATAAAGAGAACTGAGAAAGTAGTCCTAAAATAGTGCTTCTTCCTGTTGTGTTTTATTTGTAAGTCAGGAGTCCCGTTTGTCAGGATTTTGGGTCGACGTCTTTGTGATTGCCTTGGTTTTCTCTAGATTTGGCTGTTTTGGGTGACATTTACTTTGAGAAGTGGAAATAGTAGCTGCCCCCATCCTTCTTGACCGGTGGAGGTTTAGTTGACTAACAAAGTGAGAAATCTCAAGTGGATGCATGGGGTGTCTGTGATGGTGGGACTTGGGGATTCCAGATCCACACCCACTGGCGGGCTTCACTAAGAACAGGCTGAAGCCCTCACCTAGCCAGAAGCCAGGAGGGAAACTCCTGCAGGTTTTTGTTTGTGAGAACATGGATAGGGATGTAACCCCACCCCACTGTTTTCTTTGCACAAGTCTCAGTGCAATTATGTTGCCAAGTCAGACCACCATCAGCTTAAGAACTGCAGCTGTGAGCTCCCAGGCAGTTTTGCCTGGTGATGGGCTGAACTGAAGAAGAGACAACCCCACTGGTTCCTCAGAAATTCTGTTGAGGTAGGCACGCTTTTATTAAAGCAATTTCATTCATTCTCCTCTGCCTGGTATGCTTATGTAAACCAGGAACAGGGAGCGCAGGACATGGCATTGCACTGTAGAGGTCGGTGTTCATGAAATATACCTGCCCTTAAAGTTTACTACTCCTTCTTTGACGACCCAGGTTCTCTCTCTGTCTGTGGTTTTCTGAGTTGAGAGACTAGTATGGAGGTGCAGAAATGTTAAAGTATAAAATAAAGCTGTGAGTTACAGAGCTGCATATTTGCACTGGGACAGTTAAGAAAGTGGAGGGTGATGTAGATGACTAAACAGGGTTTTGTGCAGAAAAGAGGTTTGGGTTCGCAGGGTGGACGAACAGGTGAGTAGAAGTGCCACCCAACTATGGCAATGACAGGGGTGGCCCCTGCCCCTACTACTCCCCTGTTGTTCCTTGAGAGCCGCCGGGGTGGTGGGCCTCTTCAACCCCCGTCCTCGGACTTGGCCCCACCACCGAAGGAAGTTTGCAGACCTTCATTTTGGAGATGAAGAAATCGAGTCAAAGAGAGTTTAGTAAGAACAGAGCAGATTGGCAAGCCCTACTCTGTTTTGATAATGAAGCTCATGTGTTTTCTCCCGAACGGTGCCTTTATACGCGGTGTCCTGCTGAATCCTGAACGCTGCCTAGGAGAGCTGCACGCCTGGGACCCCTCAGGGAGCGGGCCGAGCGGCTCTGTGACCCCCAGCCTCTGCTCTTCGGCAGTTTCGTGTCATGAGTTAAAACATAGCAATTTGTGTGAAGGAAAATTTTCTGTGCTTTAAAGAATTAAAAAAAGAAAAGAAATAAGAGTGCCCGCCGCTGCCCCGGGCCACAGTGCTTGCTGCAGCAGGCAGGCGCCCCTGTGCGGTGTGGAGGGCACCCCACGTGGGCCACGGCTCCGGCTCGCTGTGAAGTCACTGCATTGCCATGGCCATGGTCATTCTGTAGAGAGGAGCTAGAGGAGGAGCCCTTGAAAGCTATAGAAGAAAGCAAAGCCGGTCATCTCCCGATGAGGAGGAAGGCAGTTGGGGTGGGACCTCCTGGGAGGGGATTTCCCCATAGGCCCTGCCCCCAGGGCTTCCACACCACAGCTCAGCAGGAGGTCCCTTCCTGCTCTCAGCTGACGCCTGGGCTCTCCCCACCCCTGGGGCTCCCCAGCCCCACTGGCTCTCTTTGCTAAGACCCAGGGGCTGTGCCTCCCTCCCTCTTGTTTTATAAAGTCAGCCATGTTCCATTCTCTCCTCTGCCTCTCAGGATCCCTTCTTAGCTCTTTCTGAAGGCAAGTAACAAGCCTTTTCTTTCATTTAAGATGTTTACTGCTAAGCACTTCTGGGGAAACAGATGGAGGGAAACAGAATCCTGACAAGCTCTCCCTGATCCTGCTGAGTGTGTGTGTGCATGCGCGGGCTGAGGGGGGTGGTTCTGAACATTTACTGGTGTGCCCCAGACCGAAGTGCTTGCGAAACATTGTGCTGAAGCAATGCATGTTGAAGGAGGACGCACAGTTCTGGATGGGAGAGATAACCTTTGTCCAGAATCCGAGACGGGAGAGGAGGGTTTGCTGGCGGGAGGTTCCCGGGGCTGGCGCCAGGAGGGACATGAAGCAAGGCCAGGTGGCAGGACCCCACCAAGCTCATGAACAGGAGTCTGGACTTGTCCTTTGAAAACAAAGCAAGAGGCGTGTGACGTGACACATTCAGAATGGGATAGTGGGCTGAGTTGGATATGTCTATGCCCCGAGCCATGCACTGCTTCCTTCAGTTGTTCATTCAACAAGTGTTTATTGGTTATTTACAATGGGCCAGATTTGGTCTAGGCACATGGGACACAGCTGTAAATCGGACCCAGTAGGACCCAGTTCTACTGGGGCTTATATCCTAGTAGACAGAATAAACAAACAAACTAGCCAATGCTTAGACTAAAATATCCCAGAGTGGTGGAGGCTATGTAAGGAGTTAAAATAGGTTTCTGATATGCTAGAAAGTGACTGGATCTACTAAGGACCAGGAGGCCTCTCTGAGGAAGGGCTCTTGAGGTGAAAAGTGAGTATTGAATGTTGCCAGTCTTGTGAAGGTCAAGGAAGAACATAGCACTGAGAACAGCCAGTGCAAAGGCCCTGAGGCAGGCAAGAAAGCAATATGTTCAGGGAATAGCAAGGCCGGTGTGGCTGGAGTTGAGTGAGCAAGGGGATGAGTGTTAGGACTGTTACTTTTGTGTCCCTGCTGAGTGTCCCTGAGCAAGTTATTCAGCCTCTGCTGCTGTGCCCCTACTGCCAGCTCTGGGCTTCACCACCTGATTTTGGGGTATCCATGGATGAGAATCCAAGATCTCCCATTTTATGTTTTCATTTTGATCATACTCTTAAAGACAGTCATAAAAGAATTTTCTGGTCATCTTGTAACCCTAGAACTGAGCAGAGCTGTGGATTTCATAACCATTTCTATTTGGTTTTTTGCAATTGGCTTGTGCCAAAGTGAAAGCGAAAGCCCAGGATTGGAGAATGCTTCATGCTGGAAGAATTTTGCAGTGGTTTGAACAGGAAAAAGGGCAGGCAAAGTGAGCCATCGGGACACCGAGGTGTGGATGTGCAAGAACCTGGGCAAGGCAGTCAGCACCGTGTGAATGACACGAGTGGGCCCCCCATTTTACATGGCAGCTCCCCATAGCTTTTCCTCCCCTGCTCCCAGACTCGGTAATTGGATTTAGATGCCAGTTAACGCAGCTTTCAGGGCCTCAGAACCAGCCTTATCGTCAGGTGAACAAAACACCTTTTGGATTTACCCGAGTGACTGCTCAGTGAACTCAGCTGCTTGTTCTATGTTTTGCCTAAGCTGAGGTCTGATTATCTTGAACCTGCGAACAAAACTTTGAAGTTCCTGATAACTTCTTGTTCAACCAGCTTAAGTAAATGGAAGTTAAAGCACGAAAAAGACTTAAATACAGAACCCACCAGAGCTCTGTTGTTCCACTGCACCACTCAGCGTGGACCAGTGGGTATTCGCCAAACACGCTTTCCAAGGAAAATAATCTAAATTTCTTTAGTTTTTAAAATTTTGTGTTTGTGCATAAGTAGTAAAAGCTTAATTAAAATAAATTAAGTAAATGCATTAACCAATGGGCTTTTTCTTCTTCAGATAGCTACCTAATAACTGCCCTGGAGGGTTGGTTTGCTCCTCTCTCCTTCCTACCCTCCCCCTTTCCTCTTCCTTCCCCGCCCCCCACACACACCAGTGTAGCCTGTAATTTATAAAGATTTATCAAGTCCTAATATCGCAGTCTGCCTTGTTCCTAATCATGCCCTGTCTGCGGTGTGTGTACAGGAAATGTACCCGTATATCAATCTGCTTGGCGGCTGAAGACTTGTCAACTTGACACCTTGCTTATATAAATATAGAAATACATATTTGAAACTCAGTAGACATGTTGCCATCACATTCTCTTCTCCTCTCCCACAGCCTCTAGCCTATTCCATTTCTAGAAATGATTTTGGGGGGTCCAAATGTAGATATTCATTGATATAAGTACCAGGTTTCCAAAGGAAGAAGTGTGTGGTTGTGTGTGTAAATCTCCTTGTCGTTTGACTATATGGATAAAAGAATTAATTTCTGTCGATTGCCTAGATCTGTCTTCACAGCCTGGGGAAGAATGCTGGTTGTCAACCGTGTGTGCCCGCCCCCTCCCCATTATATTTGGTGTTTTATCTTTTTCTCTCAGTGTGTGAGCATCTCAGAAACGTTGAGTAGCCCACTTGGGGTGAGGGTGGGTGGCAGTGAATGACAGGAAGTTTTGCCCCTGATTAGTGACACGATCCCCTGTATGGCCAGCTCTTCCATGCTCCTGTCAAGCACGTAGCTACAGATAGACATCCAGACTCACCACAGCATGTTAGCAGTTGCTGGGAAGATTTCACCTGCGGCTCATTGCTTCGCCCTCATGCCCCGTGGCCCTAACAGGAACAGTCCTGGGGATTCTGGCATGGTGACTTACCAGAAAAGCCTGCGAAGGGGAGGCCCGGGGGTGTGGTTCGCAGTGGTGCAGCCTGTGTTTGTCACCTTGCGCAGCATGGGGTAGGTGCTCACGTTCACACCTGTGCTCGAGGGACTGGGGAGGTGCTCATCGCATGGGACGCTCCCTCTGCCCTGTGTCTAGGTCACCTGCGTGCACATTGTTGTCTGAGCTTGTGTCTGTACTGGGCGGGCGTTTCTGGACCTCATGTCCGGTAGCTCCCTCTTGAACTCAGCATCATAGACACTATAAATACAGAACGCTGCTTGGCCGGGCTTAATCCGTAAACAGACTGCTCTTACCAACCACTCCCTGCCTACCCAGCCCCCTTCCAGGCACCGCACCTGGGTGAACTCACTTCCTCCTGCCAGGGACCCAGGAGGTTTGTGCCTCCATTCACCTCCGTGGGCACAGCCAAGGATCAGAACGGATTCAGACTCAGTTCACGTGCTCCATCATCAAGGAGGCCTATTTCATCAACCTGGGGCTCCGCTATTTCAGTTTTCGATTTGGCCTTGGGCTTTTGAGTTGTGTTAATGGGAGCATAACTCAAAGTCCTTGGCCTTGTATGCCCATTTTAATCTATGTCACAAGGACTGGCTCCATAAAGAAATGGTCTCACTTTTACCTTTCTCTTGAAAGGAAATTCTCCTCTGTAATGCATTGGTTTATTCTTCTTGTTTTTGGAATATTGACCGATGTGTCAAGAGCCCCTGAAGGCTCTGAGCACGTGCCTCTCCAGTGGCGTCTGGCAGACACACCGGCCCTGGCCCGAGGCCCCCGCAGCGGAGCATTACCAGGCGGGAGACTTGCTGTTGCTGATTTCTGTTGGATGTGAGATCTGAGCCAGTTGCCAGCTCAGCTTCCCTCCCTTGTCATGTTCTAAATAAATGTAATTGCTCTTATTATCATCGCTATTTTTTTGCGATCCCTGTTTGATATTTTTCCAGGGAGGCATTCCTTGCTTGAAAGATTAAAACTTTTTTTTTTTTTTTAATTTTTGAGGAAGTTTAAATAAAACCAGAACTTTTAGATTCTGTGCCTAGTGAGGTTATGTTGCCTCTTCTGCGCCCTCACTCACTCAGTCACGCGTACCTGGGTGCATGCAGGTAGCCTTTCCTGCCGGCAGGGTGCCAGGCACTGTGCATGGTGCATTTCCTGTTGTGACAGGACAGACTCCCGCCTGGTTCACTGGGCTCATCCGACGGGACATAAAGTAGTTGACGGAACAGTAGCCTTGGCTTCAGCATGTCTTCCGGGGACCAACTGTTCACTCTTTGATGAGTCACCCAAACGTCCAGCTCTTCACCAGCAAAATGAGGCTGTTGACCGAGATGTTATCTGTTGACTCCGGAGGGCTAACACATTTATGACAAGGGATGTGCCCACCCAGTTAATTCGTATCCGTCCTGTTCGATCAGGAGGAAGCTGCCTTCTCCACTCCAGGCTGCACTGAAGAAATAACCTTCCCTGTTTTGCTTCTAGGGTCTCATTTGGCCGTAGTGGCCACTGTCCAGTGAGATCACTGTTTGCAGGCTGTGTCCTGCAAACAGGACCAACAACACAATTGATGGGGTCCGGCACAAAGTGAAGGGCAGGCCCCTTGTTCAAAAATCAAGAATTTCCAGACCCAGCCGAGGATTAAATCAAGCCAGGGGACCCTTTGGTTTCTGTGTCCCTGCCTGGGTCACACGCCCAGGTAGCCGTCTGGCCCTGACTGCAAAAGAACCTGCCAGAAGTATCTTCCTGTCCTTGGATTCAAATTAAGTGGGTACATTACTGTTTCACAATGTGTTGCTCTAACTGTCCGCTCTGCCCACCTTCTGTTGTGAGAGTATCAAGTCCGGAGACAGGGACTACAGCTTACCTAATTCATGCTCAGATGACTTTGTGATGTATGTCTGTCGAATGCAGTGAATGCAGTTGAAAGGAGAAATTGGGAGTTTTCAGAGAGACCAGTTTTTTGTTTTTTTTTTTTAATAGGGAAATTGAGTTTTAAAATCCAGTTAAGCCCTGGTTGGTGTCTCAGTGTTTAGAGTGTCGGCATGTACACCAAAGCACGGGTTTGATTCCCAGTGAAGGGCACGTACCTAGACTGCAGGTTCAACCCGGTCCGGGTGTATATGGGAGCCAACCTATTGATGTGTGTCTCTCACAGTGACCCCCCGCCACCACTCTCTAAAAATCAATGGAAAAAATATGCTCAGGTGAGGATTACCACGAGAAAAAAAGTCCAGTTAGAAGTCCGAGCAACCTTTATAGCGTGTTTGTGGGAGCTAAGGTGGGCTGTCTCACGAGGAGCCCTGACATATTACGGCCTGTGCCGCATAGAAGGGAGGAGCCCTCAAACAGTGCGGTGTTTTGTTTTGTTTTCAACCTTTTTGATGCAACACAAATCAGTATTTTTATTGCTAGTTGGGACCTCATGAAAAAATGACAGCCAGATAGGTAGAGCTAAGAAAATCAGTGAGGGAGATTTACAGGCTCACAGTGTTCGTAACTCTGCCTGTATGCTGGGTGATGTTTTAAATCAGTGGTTTTCTTGTGTGGGGGATAGCTATCCCTGTGCATGTCCCACAGGGCGGAGAACCCCAAAGAGGGCTCATTGAAGGAGTTATAAATTGCACGTAGAAACGCCAGGACTTGGGAGTGTTGGTCAAGGCCCTGAGGTGAGATTGATGAAATACATTGTGACATTCAGGGCATTTGTTGCTCGTTTTTGTCTAGAATTTTTGGCAGGTCTTTAACCAAGAGACATCAACAGTATGGTTATTTTCAAGACCCTGGACTCTCTAGGAAATTTTAGAAATCTAGTCAACTAGAAGGTAAGTTAAGCTGTTTATAGGCAAAGCCCTTTCCGTAAGCCTTTCTGTTGGGTGTGGACCTTTCAAAGCGATGGAGTCAACGGCCTGCCTCCTTGCTTTTCCTTGTTCTGTTTTACCTCCTACGGTGTGGCTCTGGCTGCAGTGACCCCCCCACCCCCCAACCCAGTTTCCCAGAAACAAATTATAGTTATGAGCTAATGCATTTAGGCATTTGAATTGAGTCGGTGATTTTTGGCAATAAATGACATTTTATGCGTTCAGTTGTCAGGCACCATCACCCCCAACCCTGCACCTAGCCAGACCCTGCAGGTGAAGCCTGAATGATGAAGCGGCAGGTATGAGAAAGCAGGGGCAGCTTGTCTGAGGAGCAGCCAGGTAGGGCACTGAAGAGGCGGCTCTAGCTGGGGTTACACCTGGTCCATCTCGAAAGGAGCCCACCTGAAACCTCAATCCTAGGATCACAGGCCACAAAGTAATGGTCAGCTTAGGTCCATTTTGGGGGGCCAAAACATCTTTCCAAAATATTTTAGATGTAAGAAGAGGCAGAGGATTGATAAAAGAAGCTCTACCACCAGGTGAACAAGAGAACAAGATCAAAGTTGGCCATGACAGTTGCCCTAGAATTGCACTGAGGTCATGGATCATGTTCTCATGAAGAGGCTCCACCCTCCTACTCACCCCCCTGCCACCGCCACCTTAGAAGCAGAGTGTCACCGGGCTGGAGGGAGAAGAATCCTGTGCTGAGCCAGGCGCTGGCCGGGCTGTGGTCGAGTCCAGGCCCTTCTGTGGACTTGCAATAGACCTAAGGCAGATCGCTTAACCCCTGGGTCTCAGTGCCCTTAACTTTAAAATGAAGAACTAAAGGAGACAATGTAGGAAATGGCTATTGCAAGGTATTAGGGATGGAAGCATTTTCTTGTTTTTAAGCCCAAATAACCTCAGATATATTCTCATGGACCTGGACTCATGTGCCTTCCAGGCTACAATAATAGTAAGCGTTGTATTGTTTCAACACTTGTATGCCAAGGACTATAGGAAATGCCGTGGGAAGAATGACAGATAAGATGGGCAGAACTGTTGCCCTGGTAGCTCCTCAGCCTTCTCTTGCCATGTGAGCAAAGCCACGGAATACAGCTGAGCGTGTGTGTGGGGGGCGACATCGTATTGATTAAACATTTCTCAAGCATTCTCGTTTCTAGTCTAGGGATATCCACTGTGGCAGGAGCTGGTATTCATATAGCCCCTTCCTATCAAAGATTTCACATCTATCTTTTGGGATTTTTGC
The DNA here is from genome assembly GCF_014108415.1 of Molossus molossus. NCBI lineage: Eukaryota > Metazoa > Chordata > Mammalia > Chiroptera > Molossidae > Molossus > Molossus molossus. Next base: position 58,673,126 of record NW_023425351.1, on the reverse strand, counting down.
ATCTCGGGAAATATATCTCTGTGTTTATAATGAAAGTCATTTTAGTGCTAAAATGAACAGAACAGATACTTGGGAGTTTCCGTGCATTGGGAAAACTGCAGAGTTTGGAGCATCTCGTAGTGAGCCCATTATATGTCAAACATTATAAATCTCAAGAGCCATTTACTTATATGCTTTATTAATAACTCCTATCGATGGCATAAAATTCCCTTTGAATTGGCACACTCCAGTACGCAGAATAGAGGGATGTTGATTTCGCCTAATCTTTATCAAACGGGGGTTAGGTTCTGTGTCCTTCAGACCACACTAGACCAGAGTTCACCTTCCTCCCTTCCCCTCTTCCCTCCGAGTCCGTTTCTCTGGATTCCCTACTTCACCTGTTCTGGCTTTAGCGATAATTGTTTCTCCTGAATTGCATAGTGTAACCATGGAGGCCAGTGTGAGGGCAGTGGTATGCACGTGGCCCAGGAATTACTGGCCACTGCTGATTGTCTTCGTGTTCAGAAGATTTGGAAAGAGGTTGCCTGAAGGTGTAAACAGATACTTTCTTTTTAGCTTCTGTTAGCCATACAACCTAAAGGGATTCCACTCACTGAGTTGGCTTTTATTAGCAGCCAAAAATAAAACCCCCCGGACTATTGCTCTGGAGGGTAGCTGATGACATAGAAAGTAAATCTCTTAATTGTATGTGAACTAGAGATCAAAGTGGTCAGCTCCTTGTGGATGTTCTAAACGCTCTAGCCCAATGCCATGCACAGAGAGGACAGTCAACAAATGTGTCACTAATAAAGTAGAGACAGAGAAGGAAATTTTTCCCAAACCAGGCAGTTTTAAAGTTGGCTGTATGAATTACCTACTTAGTTTCTTAAAATGCAGATTGTGATTCAGTAGATTCAGTTGGAGTCTAACATTACACATTTCTCACGGGCTCCCCTGGGATGTCCCTTCTGATCCAAGGGCCTCCTTTGAGGACACCCTTGGCTGCTCCGGGACCAGAACCCCACTGTTCTAACTCCTGATCTGGGACGCCTTCCCAGTGTCCGAGATGGTGAGTACATGTCCCTGTTTTCTGTCTGCCTTTTGCTCAGCCCCTAAACTGATTGCTTGGCGCACTCATTCTCCTGAGCACCCAAGATGCGCATCAGGTTCATCCTCAGTGGGGGCTTCATGCCACCACCACCTACCGTGTCGAGTTTTATTCAAGATTATACTTAGGGGAGGGGGCAGAGTTGGAGGTCATCTTTACACTGCCTCTCTAAGTCAATTAAACTTAGAGGAAATAGCTAAAGTCCCATCCAGCATTACTGTTAGAAAATGTTGCTCTTTATCCTGCAGTAAGTCCAGTGTATGTTCTTTGCAGCCAACAATAGTGAACTCACCAGACAAAGGAATTATTGAAGAATATCGGACAGTTCACAGCATTGACAGGCTGGTTAGGACTCAGTTGGAAATAGTGGCTGGAACCCTGACTGGGTCCTGGTCAGAAACAGCCCAGGTACCCTGGGTGCTGGGCAGTGCCACACCTGGGTGCTATTTCTGATGGATTACCTTAGGTTGCATGTCTGACCCTACCTGGGCAAGGGGGATGAGGGTAGAGAGAAGCTGGCCTTTCCCTTCTTTTATAATGAGAAGCAAACCCTGCCCTCCTCCCCATGGAGAATTCCTCAATCATAGAAAAGAGGGACCAGTTATCAGGAAGCCCCTAAAATGACAGATGTCCACCATAGCTTTCATGCTCATGAAAAGTTACTTAGCAAAATTTCTCCATGAACCCAAAGTTGGCTACCAACCAATTCTAACAACAGCAGTTTGCCCCTCTGTTCTTTAGCGTTCAACTTCAGATAGTTTCTTATTACAGTCTCTCCTTGGGAAAGGACTGTATATGTTTTAAAGCAAAGTGCCAGGCTTATTTTACATCAGACAGCCAGAGGTAAAATCAATTGACTTCTTCAAATGGGTGGGGGCATCCCCTGTCTTCTTTGGGGAGGAGGGCCCTGGGGAACTGCAGGAAGGCATGATGGGTGTGGGAAAGCTAAGTGTTGTGTGGTTCAGGAAACCCCAGGCCACTTTCCAGAAGGCCTCTCCTTCCCAACAGCCTCCTCCTCCAGCAAATCCTATTGGCCACTGAACAACTGCAATTCTTACAGGGGTTTAAGTGAAACTTCTAAAGCTGTAGTATTTGTAACGGGGGTTAAAAAAAAAAGAAAGAAAACAAATCTGAAAAGCAAGATAATCCTATGTGGAGTTTGAACGTATAGTTCTATTTCTTCTATCATAATGTTTTCCAGGCAGATTAAAAAATTTTTTGAATGTTGACTCTATATGCAAACATTATAATTGTGTCTATCTGCTCTTACTCTCCTTCTGCTTTCTCCTCTTCATCCTCTCCTGCACCCTGTGCAGATGGGATGAGAAATACAATTTGCGTTTGTATAAATAAGGCCCGTGCCGTTTGGAGGAATAGCTCCCTGTCGAGGGCGCGATGTCTGGGGATGGCATTTCTGCCTCAGATCTACGTTTGGCCAGGTAATGGGAGAACGCCTTTTATCTGTGTGGACATCAGAGATTACTCACATTTTCACATCTGTTCCAGCATTTGATCTTCACTCCAACTCCATGAAATTGGCTGAATGGGTGCTATTACTTTCATTTTGCCAAGGAGGGGATGGTGCTCAGAAGAAAGTACAGATTTCTAACTAGCGTGCAGTGACATCCTGCAGTAAAATTGCCACTCCATCAAGTGTATGCACTGGCCACTCATTTCTCTCTCTGGTGAATAATACGCCCCTTTATGTGTCTCCTTGAGTTGGTCTCGAGAGGCCTGGTGAGACGGAGCGGTAGGTGTACGGTGCTCCAGGATCCGCAGACAAAGGGAACACCTGTTAGCATTTACTGTGCAAGTGGCAGGACCCCTTGAGGAGCTGCTCCCTTGTTAATGACCCTGGCCAGGGGAGCTGTAGGATCGTGGCTTTGCCCGAAGCCTTTACTAGTCATTACAGCCAGGAAGTGCACCCCCACCAGGATATTACTTTATAAACTCTAAGTGCACTTTTAAAACGGGCAAAGGAAAGTAGAAATCACCTCTTTGGTGTAAAATGTTAAAGGATGATCTGTTGCTGTGATCCTGTGTTCTACTTATTTGACCATAAGGGTTTGTTCAGAATTTTTTTTTATCTCACGTCTTAGGGATAGATTTTGCTATTGGCGGGCTCTTGCTAAATTTTTTGGAGGAGCTAATGGGGACCACCCGGGGCTCTATTCTGAACCAGAAACTTGTGTTATCCCAGGGCAGCCGTGGATAAGGTATCTTAAAAGCCATAGCTCTGCTTCCTCCTCCCTCAAGTAACCATAAGATAATAATGCTGACCTACTTCCCCAGGCATTTGGTGAGAGTAAGCAGTGAATGGTGTAAAGACTTTGGCGTATAAAGGCTGCTGCAAACACCTACTGCAGAAACTAATCAGAAGGCAGCGGCCTGTTCGTGGCCCAGGAGACTTGTGTGATGCTTTTCCATTGTCTTTTCTTTGTTGAGTGAACATGTTGCCCTTGTTTAGGAGAGGATGCTGGGAAAGAACACTCCGGACTAGGATTTAGGAACGTGTTTCTTAGTGGCGAATAATTTTGCTATTAAAAACTCACTGATGCTGTGAGAAAATAGAAATTTGATATTTCCGCCTTGGCCGGTTTGGCTCAGCAGTTAGAACACTGGCCCTCGGACCAAAGAGTCTCGGTTTCGATTCCGGCCAAGGGCACGTGCCTCGGTTGCAGTTCATCCCCGGCCCTGGCCAGGGTGGTGCAGGAGGCAACCGGTCATTGTGTCCCTCTCATGTCGGTGTTTTTCTCCCCAACCCTTCTCTCCCACTCTATCTGAAAATCAGTGCAAGAATATCCTTGGGTGAGGGTTAAAAAAAGAAAGAAATTGGATGTTCCCCTCTTCTGGCCTCACTTTCTCTCCTTCACTCGTTCACCTTGGCTCCCCAGTTGCGTTTGCTCCCTTATTCCTCCATTTCCACTGTCAACATTATGGGGCATGATGTTGCCTCACAGGGAGGTGGGAAAAATAAACCAGACCTTAAAAATTCTTCTTGACACGAAGTAAATATGTAAAACTCACATTCACAGTTAATAAAATGTCATATTAACTGACCTTCTAAATAACATAGAGTCAGTCACTTTAACATGGTTTGCAATTTGGGCTTGAAATAATAAGGTAATTTTCTCTTTAAAAGTCAGCTGCCATCTTAATTTTCACTTTAATGAGCACAAAAATAAAGAGAAGTTGTCCAAATTTTTTTTCCCCTATAAAGTTGCATTCTTGGTTCTCCAAGGATAGATACCTGGGACAAAAATCAAGGGTCTCCTGCACGGTGGAAGTAAGCTATTTTAAATTTAGCAAACCTGTAGATTTTTCTTTCCCCTCAAGAATTTTAAATGGTTCACTTAGGGGAACTGAACCGTGGAGATTATTCTCAGAGTCTGCTCCACTGTGCCCAGTGCATCATGTCAGTGATGGTTCACATGAGTGATGAAACACTCCTAAACATGGCCACTCAAAACAATAATTCATAATTTCTCAGAACCCTGTGCGTTGACTGGGTTGTTTGTCCAGTCCATGTGGAGTCAGCTGGGGGTCTTTCCCATGGCTGCATTTAACTGGTAGCTCGGCTGGGGCACCTTGGTCGCCCTCCATTCAGCCTCTCTCTCCTGCAGGAGAACTTGGACTCCCTTGCAGCATAGTGGCTGGGTCCCAAGAGGTGGACTCCTAGAGAGCACCAGCAGAAGTGCTAGGCCACTAAAAGGCTACACTCAAAACAAACAGTGTCGCATCTGCAGCTATTCTGCTGGATAAAGCCAGTGACAAGGCCAGCCCAGACCAAGAAGAGGGGAAATAGATGTTACTTCTAGAAGGGAGAAGCCGCATACGTCTTTGGGGAAGGGAAGACTTGATGGAGGCCATCGCTGGAGACCAGCATATGCACTGTACCTGGGCAGTATGGTCATTACTGTGATATCAGACCATTTCCAGGTGAAGGTTGAGAGATGGTGCTCCTTTGGAGCAGAAACTGTAATACTCCTCATGTTACTCATAGGACCTGGCACCGTGTCTGGTACAGGGTAGACGCTCACTATTGTTGGATGAAAGAGCGTTCTGTGTAATTTTATAAAGTTGAGTATAACGTAAATCCTAAGAAGTAACATTGCTGACAAATAGGAAATGCCAACTTCATGTTTTGTGTAGTAATTCATGTCTCTTGTGTTCCACCATCTCATACTGTTTAAAGCTACATTGCCGTAGGCTTTGAAGTTCAGAAAGGAAGTCATTTGGCAGATAGCACCGTTAACTGGTGGCTTAAGTAGCATAGCTGGAAAGGACACAGGACTCCCCACATTAACGAGCACCATGGCAGGATCCTTGCTGCCACCCCCAACCCCCAACAGTGTGCTGACCGAGCTTTGCTCATCTTCTGGAGAAGGGCACAGAGCACATGTTAGGCACTCACTAAAGGCGAAGCCAGTGAGTGACAGTGAGTGATGGAAAAGAAATAAGGGAATACAGGTCCTGTGCGTGCAGTGTACGATTGCCTGCCCAGGCACATCCTCCTCTCCTGCCTGTCTCCTCCACCTACAGAGTCCATTGTACTGGACAGATGAAGGGATGGCATGCACACAGGAATGAGCAAACGTGCTAATCCTGCCAGCCCGAGGAGAGCGTTGAGTCTTTGAGGCTATTCTGTTAACTCTGTGCAGTGGGTGTTAGACCATCCACCTCAAAAATTTGGGCTGAGAGTTTTTATGAAAGCATAGTAATGAAAATATTAAAGAAACATAAGTGAGTTTTTAAATTTTCCAGTGAGTATTAGGATGCAGATATAAAAGACCATATCTGGTGATGAAAAGATGTCTTTACGCGGCACTAGCTTATGAAAATCCTTGTTCTTTTCTCCTTTTGTTTACTTCCCACCAATACTATTACTACGAGTATTATGTTGGTAATGTCCAGGGGGGAAGGAATTTATTTTGATAGGTGTTCTTGAATTATTCGTATTGCCTCTTGTCCATTATACTCTGAAATAGCTTTTTCTTAATCAGCTCGGTTAATAAAATTTTAGGCAGACATTTGAATTCTCTGTTCAAAGGGCTAATTTTCTGACTTTAATTCTTAGTTGTTTTTAACTTGTCTAGATGTTTATGCCATTTTAATTGTGTAGACTGTCATTTGGAAAACGACGTTGCAGAACAAGGGCAGGCCTTCATTCGGAGAAGTATAAATCTCTCAAAGAGAAAAAGGAGAACTGGCTGGGTTTCCCAGGTAATAGACGTGTGTGCGTGGGGCCCAATGTGCACATGTGTGCTGGTGCTCTGGGCCCTGGAGACTGGTACCAGAATTACTCTGACCTAAAAATGCACTTTAGATTTTAACACACCTCCAGTGGAAGAGAGGAGAAAACATTTGCCACATGGAATTATCGGTCCCATTACCAGCCAGGTGTCAAAGAAATGAAGCTTTTCTATTACAAGATTGCAGCAAATCACACAAGAGGATGGCAGCCTCGTTAACATGGTAAAGTTACTGTAATTCACTTATAAATAGCTTTTCTGTGTCAAGACATAGTATCCTTCAGTCCCTCCTGGATAACACCTTTTCCACGAAGAAAATGGAAATGCCAAATTTAGCAGTTCCTCTCCGACAAATTCACAGAGGACAGTGCGATCCTGCTGCGAAACTGGCTTTGCCATAGCCCCTCCCCTCTCTGCTTTATAGTTTTAGGTTTTTACGGTTCAGCCGATACAGAATATTCTAGGTCTTATTTCAAACAGTGACTTGATGTGTTGTTGGCTCTGATCTATAAACTGTCTCGGAACCAGTTTAGGGCCAGATTAGATCAGGAGCTCCTTGGTGTCCTTTGGAAAAGGGGTTGCGTTGGGTGAAGAGAGTTTTCATTCTTGACTTTATACTCAGCACGTGGCGTGGCCAAGAGCATCTTCCACGTGGTTGAGGAGGAGGAGCTTTGCCCCGAGTCCCTGGAGTTGGCGGAAGCATCTGGGGAGGAGAGACCCTGATCTACCAGCATGCTCTGAGGCCCCAGGCCTGGAAGCGAGCTCACCGTGGTGACCGAGGCATTCCTTGTGGTTTGAGGTTGACTCCTGGGGAGAAGGCAGGCAAGCAAGGGGGACCAGGCCCCTTCTGTGGGCAGGGGTTCCTTGGACTGCCTGACACCTCTTAACAAGCGTTCCGTTGTCCCATTACCAGCTCGGGCTCTCCCACCCACATTTATTCTGCCTTCCCTGCTGACGCGACGCCGTGGCTGTAAAGCTCGGGGACCCGTCTGTTCTCACCTGACCACCTGTCCAGTGTCATTAGCCTATGAGATTCCGGATTCAGATGTTTATATAGATTTTGGGAAAGAATATTTCTTAAGATGGGTGTTGACTTTGGGACTTTCTCTCGACATGCTTTCGGGTGGCCCTGTGGTGTAGTGAGAGGGGGTCACTGCTGGGGTCGGCATCAGTCGAGCCGGAATAAACTCGTTGCGCGTTGCTGCTCCCCGTGGCCTCTGCCGCCCAGCACTGTGGGTGTCGGAGTGGGAGGTGCCGAAGCTGAGAGGACACGGAGCCCGAGGCCGGGAGGTCTGCACCCCAGCTCCAGCCGCGTCTCACTCACGCCCCCAGTCTTCCCTTCGGCGAGCGAAACCACCGAAATGAATCATTTCCAAGATGTTTTCGAACCCTCAAGGAAGATTTTTTTTTTCTCTTTTTAATTATTTTATGAATGTAAAATTTAACTTATTTTTTTTCCAACAGAAAATTAGTGCTTGCTCATTGAAATAAATAAGTGAAATGAAAGAGTAAGGAAAGGTAAAAAGTGAACGTTCTCCCGCCCCGTCCTTAGGTCCCAAAATGTAACATTTGAAAGGGGAATCCCTGGGCGTGGAAGTTGTGGAGGCGTCTCCGGCGGTGGCAGCAGGTAGCCCTGGAGGGTCCTCAGCTGAGTGGGTTCTGCCGCAGGGCACGGCCGTGTGCAGGGAAGGGACCGCGTCGTGGTCTTTGCGTTTCCCTTGCAGCGGGCCTCTCTGTCTAACAAGTGGTTTGCGGTAGTTTTGTTTCTTCACGTGTTTAAAAAACAGCTCTGTTCTTTCTCGTCTTCTCTTCCTCTCCCCTTTCCTCCTTCTCTTCTTTCTTTTCCTCTTCTGCATTTCTATAGGGGTGTCCTAGAACTAACTACACATTTGCCACTCCCCCGGGAAGATATGTTAGTATTGCAGATGGTCAGTGTTTTAAAGAATGAGCTAATACTATACTGTTAGTCAGAGTCACAAATATTTACTAAGTGCTTTCTCTGTATAAGAAATCAGGCTGAGCCCTGGCTGGGTGGCTCAGTAGGTTGGAGCATCATCCCATATCCCACAGAGGTTGTGGGGATGATTCCCGGTCAGGGACCTAACCTAGGTTTCAGGCTCCATCTCCGGTCAGGGTGTGTACGAGAGGCAACTGATCCATGTTTCTCTCTGGCATGGATGTTTCTCTCTCTCTAAAATCAGTCAGTTAATAAAAAGCTTATCCTTGGGTGAGGATGGAAAAAAAGAAGAAATTAACCTGAGTACTAGAATGAGGTGTGGTAACATGCTATGAGAAACATCAGTGCATCTGGCCAGCTCAGATCAAAGGAAAGCTGAGGGGTGTTCTAGGTGTCCGGGCCCCTGGCACTGCTGGCTGAGTTTCGAAGAGGAAACAGACGATAAAGAGAATGCTTTTTACTAGTTCCCCCTAAAAAGTGTGTGAGAAATGTAAACCTTGGACCCACCATTTGCCTTCTCCCCAAGGCCAGTTGCTGCGAGGCTCCCCGAGCGGCTCCCCGATCAGCTCCCCGATCGGCTCCCGGCTCTGGATTGCCTGAGGTCTGTCGAGTATTTGTTTCTTTGTGTTGATGGTCACTTGCAGACTTGCACCCTCATAAGTGCTTCACTTTTGGTCTTGAGACTCAGTGACTCACTGGATGAGGGTCTGGACAGGCCATTCAGACCAAGTACGTGTCATCTCTTGGGTTACTGAGGTTGGAATAATCCTCTTTCACAGTCTTTACTTTCTTCTGATGATGAGTGGACACACTTTCCAGCTGCGCCATCAGATTCCAAGAGATAGGAAGCCTTGGCCTGTGTCTGTGGCTAATTTGGGGCTCATCGAACCTGTGATCTTCTCCTGCCATTGGTTTGATTATGCAAATTTAATCATGAAAGAGCTTATAATAATTCTAAAGAACTTTCTGTGTGGCAGGCATTGAACTAGGCACCCATTCTGTGTGTAGGCAAGTACTAATATTACGCCCCTTGTAGAGATAAGGGATGGAGTTTGGAGAGGACAAGTGACATGCTGGGGTCACTCCGCCAGTGAGTCTTGGAGTCAGAAATCAACCTTGAGCAGTTTGACTCCAGGGTCCAAGCTCTTCACCTCGGTCCCTTCCAGGATCATCCATCCCCATAGCCTGACATCTCATAGATGTAGATTCGTGGGCCTGTTCATGGTGGCAGTACATGAACCAGTGGCACCTGACAGCAAAGCTCTTTCTCAGGCACACACACAGCACCAATGGGCTACATTGCTCCACTAGACCAGGGTCTTGTGGAAAGAGTTCTTCAGGTGGAATCAAAACACTTGGTCGTGCTGCCAGGCTGTTCTGAGCCTTGGTCAACTCCTGGTGAAATGAGGGCAATGACACCTGAGGGGGTTGTTGGGGTGGTTAAGATGGGTGACATGCCACAGAGACAGGCCCCCACACACATAGTTCTCACTTCATTCCATTTCCGTTATCCGCCGATTCTCCTCCCCCTCCCTCGAGTTCCCTGCTTTCTCTCTTGCTGTCACAACAATTCACTGTCTCTATTGCCAGACTGTAGTTCCAAGTATCAGGAAGGCAGAATTGGATGTGTTTACAGCCGTCTCAAGCTCTCAGGGTGAGAGCTGGTGGTGTTTAGAAGCCGTAGGCACAGCCCGCACCGGGAGGAACGTCTTCCCTGGAGTTCTGGGGAGCAGGGAGAGCCTGCCACTAGCCCCGTGCCTCCGGGAGGAGGTGGCAGCCAGGGCAACCCTCTGGTTCTGATTCTGTCTGTGGGAGCGATTTTTTATCTTTACCAGCAGTCCTTCTTGACCTGGCGTGCCTTTACCAGCTCTGCCTCACAGAGGCTAGTACGACAGTGGCTTCTCCCCTGTGAACCTGGCGGAGGCCCTTAGCCCCTGTGGAGACCCCTTCCTTAGTGGCGATGGAAGCAGATTTTGCCCATCGCGGGGAAGGCACCATCCTGGACACACTGTAAATGAATTCTTTTTTTTTTTTATCCTCACCCGAGGACATTTTTCCATTTTTTGCACAGATAGAGTAATAGAGTAGGAGGGAGAGAGAGGAAGAGAGAGAGAGAGAGAGAGAAACATCGACGTGAAAGGGACACATCAAGTGGCTGCCACCTGCACAACCAACCAGGGCCAGGGACAGACTGCAACCGAGGTACACGCCCTTAGCGGGAACCGAACCCGGGTCTCTCCGGACCGCAGGCCGATGCTCTAACCGCTGAACCAAGGCAGCCAGGGCGTGTAAATGAATTCTTGATAAACCTTCTCCAACGGGGGTTTCCAGGGAGGGAAATGATCTGAGAAACGAACGGTGGCAGGTGAATCAAAGTCCAACTTAGATTTTTAAGAAATTAATAGCATAAACTTTTAAACATAAGAAAATAAAGATAATATGTTTAAGAGCTCTAAACCACCAGCGATTATATGACTGCAAATCCGCCTTCCTTTTTTAAAACCTGTTATTTTGGCATAATTTGATACTTACAGAAAAGTTCTAAAAATAGTATAGAGATTTTCTTTATACCTTCACCCAGCTTTCCCTACAGTTAACATATTACGTAACTGAGAAATTAGCATTTCCACCGTACTCTTGATGAAACTGCAGACCTCACTGGGAGTTCCTCATTGTTTTGTTGCTTCTCTGTCCTCTCCAGGGTCCCACCCTGCATTTCCTCGCGGACTCCTCGGCCTCCTCCAGCCAGACAGACTTTCCTCCATCTCCTGTGACATTCACAGCCAGCAGCCATTCGCACATCTCTTTGCAGCCCTTATCTCTCATTTGTTTCATGGTTAACATTCTCAGACTGCAGCTGTGTGTTTTCTTTTCGCGTGTAAAAAACTTTCAACGTGTGCTGTATTGAGTGGTTGGAATTTCTGTCTGCAGTCCCTGTCAGGGGTTGGCAGTGCTAAAGTCGCAGAGCCTTAATCAAAGAAGGAGCAGGCAGGAGGACTTCCGGCACTTTTCTCCAGCCACCTGGTCTTGTTCTCGAGGAAGTGAATGTGGAGGAAGGTGGGGACCTGCCGGGGACACACACAGATGACAGTGTTGAGAGAGAACCCCACCCCCAGTTTGTCGGCATGTGGGAACTTTCCTTCACCTCCAGCGTTTCCCCATCACACTTGAGATTCAGTCCAGTCTTGTTGCCCTCAGAGACCACCCCACCGGCCTCGCTGCCCCCCACCCCGGTTCTTTCCCATCCCCCATTGTTGTCTGGCCACACCGGCCTCCCCTCCCACGGGCAAGGATGACCTCTTCGGACAGGCCTGGTTTGGCCATCCTTCCCCATCATTTTTGATCGCTGTACCCAGAGTTACCTTTGTCCTCTCACCTCTTACAAGAACCTGTTGCTTCTCGTCTCTAATTTGTAATGTAAAAACCAGTGTTCATTGTGTGTATGCAGTAGTTCTTAAGTGCACGCATGCAACGTTAACCCTTCCATTTAAAAATTGCTTTTAATAGATTCTTTACCTCATTCTGATTTTCCTAAAAGCTTGCCACCATCCTCCTTGATTTTAATAATAGGTGCTGGCTAGACGACAAACCAGCCTGTCCATTGTAGTTAGAAACTGGCCCCGAGGTATACAGTTTGCTTTACTATGTCTTCCCTGAATTGCTGTCCCCAGTAGAATGTGAACCCCGTGAGCACAGGGACTTCATCGGACCCACCACGGTCTCCTTCGGCCCAGAACTCTGCCGGCGTCGTCGGAGAAGCAGCCCAGTAACTGTCTGTTGAGAGCATTTGCTGAGCAGGACCCTCACAGGAAGAGGGGCACTGCCCCCACCTTTCTCTTGAGGCAGTTGAGAGATCTTTCCTGGTCAGGCAGTGAATAGGATTTATTGGAGGTGTCCTTGCCACGCACCATCATAACCTTTTGTTAAAGCTCTCCCTCTCCTTTTCTTCTGTTTAACTTGAATAATGTAAGGGACAGATAGATACCAAAAAGAGGAGCATTTCAAAGGAATTTAAATTAAGGTCAGCTCAGCCACTAGGCCTTGGGTGTGTCCTCTTCGGGGAATCCCCCCTTCCCTGAAAGGTGTTATAGGATACCCTTTTTCCAAACATTTGGAGTAGAATCAGTCTCCAAAGGGTAATAAAATGCCACAGTTTAAACACATTTCGGTGACTTCTGACACCTCCGTTATTGCTTCATTGTCAGGAGAGGCAATCTGGCTGCGGAAGGGCCTCCCCGCACATCAAAGGGCTGCAGGGGAGGCATTCCAGGGCCCCCCTTCCTTCCCGTCCCGAGGCATGCGCCCCACCCCGCCCACACTTTAGATCTGGATGGAGACCTGTTTTATTTGAGAGCCAGACAGGCTTTCATTATTTAAAACAAGGTTTTTATGCAGTTGACTTAGCCAACTCTTTGGCGTGATTGATAGGGCTGCTAGAGACAACCCTGCCGTAATGGCTAGACGCGAACAAGACATATGTATCCCTGACCTCTCCAGCCAGGAGTGTGACGGTGAGAAATGCAGATAACTCGCATACAGTTTTGTTGTTGTTGTTAGTCCTCACCGGAGATATTTTTTTCCATTGATTTTTATTTTTTAGAGAGTGGAAGGGAGGGGGGAGGGGACAGAGAGGGAGGGAGAGAAACATCGGTTGGCTGCCTTCTGCACACTCCCCGTGCCCCACAGGGGCCAGGGACCAAACAGGCCACCTAGGAATGTGCCCTTTTCTGGGAATCGAACTTGAGACCCTTTGGCGTGCAGGCCAACGCTCCAGCCACTGAGCCGCGTTGGCCAGGACAGAACTTACATACTTATATGCATAGCCCATGGGCACAGACAATAGTGTCTGAAGGCCTGAGGGTGGGGCTTAGGGGCTGGGTGGAGGGGAGCAAAGGGAGAGAAATGGGGGACATCTGTAATACTGTCAATATATATAAGAAATACCAAATCAGGCCATTCAGATGCAATTAGAAATATAAAACTACTCTTTTCTTTTACAAGGCAGAACATCACTCCTAGCGTATTTACTGTCTTTGTAAGGATGTCAGTCCACTGGACAGATGAGAACACTGGAGCTCAAAGAAACCAGGTAGTCAGCAAGGAAAGGCGAACTAGAGTCTGTACAAAATTATGAACATACATGTATTTGAACGTGTTTGATTTAGTGAACTGTATGAAGGATGAATAAATTCCAAAAATGCATGCTTGCTTTGCGTTCCTATTTTGTTTATGTTTAGTTCAGGTTCATAAAATAACCGAACGGCTGAGCAAGAGCCCTTGAACAGAAGGGCCGCATACGGACCCCGGCGGCCCAACCATCACCTGTAGAACTTTCTGTCGCCAACTCGGCTGCTTGTGAATTGGGGTCCTTCAGCTTGTGAATTGGGGTCCTTCAGCATCTTTCTAGGCCACACTTTCCTTTATCCGACTAGCTCATGCTCAGTGTTTATCATGGTCTGACCCTATTATAAAGTGAGTATTTTAGAAACTGATTTGCAGAGATATACAGCAGTTTTACATTTCACTTATTTTTTTCCCGTTTGGGGAATAGCTCACTTAAGGGAAGAAACATCATCCCCCTAATTCTATGTGATTGATAACATTTATTTGCTTAAAGAGACATTTTGGTACACAGTATTTAGGTTAATTGATGCCATATTAAACCAAATAATACAAAATTAACCAAATAAATGCTGGCTAAATTTGTGGAAATGTAGTGTTTGGCCAAAATGAGACAGGAAGTCGTTTGTTTACAGTTTAGGCCTTATTTGACAAAGAGAAATGTAGTCCATGTTGATAGATTGTCCCTTGACATTACAAATGATGGAGTGCATTTTCTTTCTTTCAAATTTTTTATAGTAGATGGTATCTGAGTGTTCAGGTGTAAAAAAACAAACAACAAAAATAAAAAAACCACATGTGGCTGGTGTATTTCATAGGCTTCTAATTACCTGAATCACTAACAGGCTGATCACCAAACTTCGTAGATTGCTCTAAAAACCGAGAGCTTCCTATTCGTGCAAAAATACTTCCCCGTTCATTTGTTTTAAAAATGTGAACGTCATCAGAAAGATCTGGGATGGATTTTTACCAAGTTACGTGTGGGGTGACAGGGACCTTCACTGCACATGTCATTCAATCACACGCATACGGCAGAACTGGCGGCTGCTGAACACAGCAAGGGAAGAGGCAGTCCTCATTCAGAGTATCTCATTGTCCATCATTAATAATCAATAGAGCCTTTTATTTTTAAGTGTCACTACCGAAAGCGCCAGTGTGCTCCGCAGTGGGCCATTACAGAATGTTATTTTAAGGTAATGGTGTTCCCACTGGCAACAGAAGTCAGAGAATGGGCAGGAAGCACGCGTATTATCGGAACTGGGCATCAACCTGAAACAGAAAGGGGCTTTGTGGATTGTTCCCCGAGCCATTTGCACATGACTCCGATGCTGGGACCCAGAACAAGCATTTGGCAGTGTTTGGAACCTGGGAAAGCTAGGAGGGTGGATGGAGGGTGGTGATGGCGAACCTGCTGGACCTGAGACAGCTTGTCTTAGCTGCTCGGCGCTCACAGTTCAGTGTTACCTGTTGGGTTTGGGCAAGAGTCGGGATACTAGTGAAAGCATTCGCTTTGCTGAGGCACTCTTGTTTGATTTGGGAGTTGTTTGGGGGTCAGTGTGCAGGGAGGAGGATGTCAAGAAGGAATTCTGGAGGAATGCTATGCCCTTTGCTGAGAATTCAGGGCCGTTTGTGGGTGAGTGTGCAGGGCCAGGCATGGTCTGGGCCATCCTGATACTGAGGAATGAGGGAGACATGCCAAAATAAGCAGTTTCTCTTCTGTTTTTGTTTTTTTTCCTGCACTTGGATTTCTCCAGATTTTAAATAATAGCAGTTCCATATCAACCAAATAATACAGAATGGGCATGGAGAAAGTGGTAAGACCTGTGTGACATGCCCTGTGCCTTCTGATCTCGTAGCTCTGACACCTGCTGATGTCACCACGGTTCTCCTTAGAATAGATGTAAAACATACACTAATTTTTCTCCCAAGAACACACGTATTTTCTCTGTAAAATATGCGTTATTCATTAATGTTTCAGGTGCTCATGGGTACACATCGTTTTCTCCTTTGGTTTTCGGGTATAAGTTGTATGTACGGCGTTGCACGCACGAAGGGATGTAAGTTCTGTGCAGGAAGGATCCGCACAGAGCAGGCTGCACGTGTTAGGGCAGATGCTGGAAGCTGTTGTGCTGAGGCTCTGAGGACTTGCGGGGCTGGCATTTGGGACATTTATTCCTGGGGGAAACTATGCATTTCAACCGATGGCAACTGGGGTCAGTTGGCAGTAACTTCCTGCACTGCAGTGTTGAGGGTTCTCAGGGCTCCCGAATTCAGTAAGGAAGACACCTGGTCCTTCTCTCTGCCAGCGTCCGTCTCGTGTGCTCTGCCGGTGCAGGTTTTCTCCTCTCACAGGAGACCGACGGAGCAGTTTAAATGCATTCTGAACCAGTGCTCGGAAATTAAATCAGGTCCAAGACTCAAGTCAATCAGAATATTTGTTGAGCACTTAACGTGCTGTGAAGAAAACAGATATACAGAGTTAAATCGAAGTATTAGATAAGACATCGCGTGGTGGGGGGTGTCAGACAGCGACTGTAAGAATCAGGAGGAGAAGACAGGCCGAGAGTCCGGAGAATGGAAGAATGGCAGCGGGGAAGCCGTCCTGCGGGCAGAGAGCTTCACCTGAGCAAGGGCAGCGTCTGGTCTTTCCAGAGGAGTGGCGGACGCCCGCCTATTCGAAGTGCTTGTTTGTGATTGGGAGCCGCTGGAGCCACCAGCTAGTCCAGGGCCTTGGAATTGAATTGTTTTCATGGTCTTCTTCCTGCTGCTTTGTTCTAGATGGTAGGTCCCTGGAAGGTAAGAAACTGGTTGTCAGCAGAGATGTATTAAGCTGGGTACCATGTCGCAGGCACCATGTGAAGATGACAAGACTCAGTGTGGGCTCCGACCTAGAGGGTTTATCAGACTCGAGTAGGAATGGGAAAGGATATTACTTCCTGTTCATACCGACATGCCTCTTTAAGGAACTCACTGTTAGCTCCATTATACAGAAGAGAAAACCAAGGTTCAGAAGTGTAAACTTGCCCAAGGTCAGTCAACAGAGCTAGACTTTACTCTAGATCTCTCACACTTGAATTTTGGCTTCTTTTCACCCGAGTTCTTCTGGTTCGTACCCTTTGATCAGGCGGGCTATTATGGGCAGTTTTTATTTAAATTCTCCTTTGCCTAGAGCTAGAGATAGAATGTTCTTGTAGTTCTTTTTGAAAGACATTTAAAGTAAGCATTTATATGGAAGTATAATATGCACACAGAAAAAGTCCACAAATCATAAGTTACGACATGACCAGTTTTCTCAAAGTGAACACACCCTTTATAACCACTACCTAGAAGAGCTTACTTTTATTTCACTTACTTAAAGGGAGTGGAAACTAACCATTGGGGAATTTTTTTTCTGGACACTTTCCCTCCTTTTTCTTTTCTATTCCCCTGTCCCACACTCTTCTTTTTCCCCATTTCTTCCAGGCTAAAGTGTTCCCTTGGGTTTCTTGATCATAGAACTTCGTCCCAGGGATCGTCAGGAAGTGATGGGCTGGAGTCGAACAGAGCTAAGTGCCCCTCTTCTGGGAGTCACTTAAATGATGAACATGGCAAGTGACGGGAATCATGCGTGGTGTTTTAATTCCACTTCAAGTCACATTCTGCTAACAATTAGCATATACCTAGAATGCACCAGGCACTGCAATATTTTAAAAATATATATATTTTACATATAAAGACACTCAAGTTCAAGCAGGTGAGATGACTGCTGCAGAGTTATAAACAACCTAGGACATTTTTACACACTCATCCATTTTCTCCTTAAAATACACCGTGGCTGCCTGCTCTCACCTTCACTTTTTGCCAGACAGAAGTTTGCTGCTTAAAAATAAAACTCAGTGAACAAAGAAAGGCATAAACACTCCAGGTTTGTTATAGGAACTGCTTTTTCTTCCCTTTCTTTTTAAGAATAAGAACCCTGATTCCAGGTAATTGCAGTCCTGGAAATGGTTCTGAGAAGCTGTTCTCACATTTCCATATCTCTGGAAAAGCGGACCTTTGCATCCTTGTCTAGTAACACTGTTGGCTTGACGCTGTTGCAACTGGTTTTCTGAGCAGAACCAGAAGTCCCTAGGAGGTACTCACAAGAGCCAAATCAGATTTCTTTGTGATCTAGTTAATTAAAAAACAAATGTTGTCCTGGCCTGTGTGGCTCAGTTGGTTAGGAGTCCTCCCGTGCACTGAAGGGTTGCTGGTCAGGGCATGTACCTGGGGGGCGTGCAGGAGGCAACCAATGAGTATTTTGCTTTTACATCAATTCATCCCCCCCCCCCCCCGAAGGTCAGTGAAAGATCTTTAAAACCAAGAACACAAAAATTTTAAGAACTTCAAGTCAGTTACTGTCCCTTGAATAACCCATGTTTCTAGGAAATATTTTACATACTCTTTGAATTGATACAAATGAAATTCAAGAGAACGGCATCTAAGACTTTTTTCCAATTTCTGTCATTAGACCAACTCTTCCAGTTTGAGATTTTTGGGGTGCAAGTCTATTTCATTGTGTTTTGTTCCCTCTTGTGCCTTTGTGAACCCAAGAATACTGTCATGCCGGTATTGATCCTATGCTTGGATTCTTGATTAGTGGTGTCATTTAATTTGATATTTCAATGAAGATGGTCTGTGCCAACTTGTAAGACTGAGTTCCCTGGGCAAGCATGAGTCTCAACAAGGAGGAGGAAAGGGAGTTTCAGTACAGGTCACTGGAGATTGAAAATAATTTCTAACACTCCCTGCTTCATTCATGGTTAGTTGAATCCATGATAAATCTTCAAATGTTTGTATTTTTTAAGAGTCAATTCTAACTCGGATCATTTGACACTTTGGGACATTCATAAAATGCTCTCTGATATATTTGTAATAAACATAGAGTTTTTAAAGTGGAAAATGAGACTTTTCTTTTCTCCCTTCACTCATCAGGGAGTTTGGGCTCATCAGGGGAGTGTGTTCTGTGGTTCTGTGGATGTCTGGGGAATCCATGGAGCTCAGCGAACAACCTCCCCTGTTCCTTTTCTAAATATCTTCAGGAGTGTTGGAGGTTTTCTTGTTTGGTGTTTTGTTTGGTTTTACTTTTTTGCCTTGGCACCTTCCTACTTCCTCTGTTCCTTAATTTGAGTCTTCAAATATAGATGAAGATAATATTATACTCCTTAACACCACAAAGAAATATACTTTGGTCTTATGCTTCTTTTGTGCTGAGCATAGATCTAGACCAACACAATGTCATGTGCATGGAGGGTTGAATAAATACTGATGGAACAAATGAATGACTTAAGACAGGGAAGATTGTGTAGCTCAATAGTAATATACATAGATCCTGGTCCATGTCTTTTGTTTGTGTAATCTAAAGAAAGAAATTCCTTGCACCCAGATGGTTGAGTATGTTTGTAATGTTCTTCTTAGTGTCTGACAATGACGAGGATTCTATTTTAGGGTATGTGTGTTAAATCAAGAACCTGAGCTGCTCTTTGGCCTCAATAGATGGGTGTGTGTGTGTGTGTGTGTGACTGTATTGTTTCACTCATGGAAGTTCCCCTTTTGCACAGTGTTCCTGGAGGCTGTAACAGGCCTTTGCATTGTTTTCTGGATATGTTTTGCCATTTACTTTGGCTGGGAAGCTTATCATCATAATAATGCATGGCCAAGTATCCTTTAAGTCAGTGCTTCGGTTTTGCCAAGTAGTGCCCTGGTAAATGCCGGGCTCATCACTGCCAGATCTCATGTCATGCAGATCAGAATTCGGGTCTCATTGTAACTTCTCTCTGCTCCCACATATGACTGAACCTTGCAGAGTTTAGTGCTGACCTCAGTAGGAATCAGAGATGCTTGTTAATGGCGTAGCAGGCTTTCAGGTCAAGCAGACCTGAGCTTGATCCATGGATGTTCTGCTCATTAGCCACGTGTCCCTGGGTATGTTACTTAACCTCTGAACCTCATCAGTATGTCCAAGAATGGATATACTGATAGTAACAGTGACTTGAGGAAAAGTACCGATAAATGGCAGCCTCTGGTTTACTTGATAATGCACTTTCCCTGTTCTTCTGTTTTTCCTTACTTATCCCTAGTTCCAAGAGCCATCAAATCTGCCATTACTGAAAATGACTTACTCAAGAGTTGTAAGGGCAGAGGCAGAAACAGCAGACTGTTGTGGAGGTCGGGTTTCCAGCCAACCCTAGGCCTCTGCCGAGTCCAAGCCAAAGGAGTCGCGCTCACTTTCCTTGGCAGCTGTAACTCAGCAATATGTGGTAGTTTTCCCTGTGTGTCCGTGATGGGAGTGATTGCAGGGTAGAATGGACTGCTACTCCAGAACTGGATGTGTGGTGAACACCAGCCTCCAACGATGAGTTTCATGGCATCAGCCATGATCCTCAGCCCTGTCTGTATCCAGCTATTGTAAACCTTGAGTGGGAAGGAACTCAGTAAGCAAGCATGCCCAGGTGTTTTCTGTCAGACAGAAACAATACAATAAAGTTGTTTCGAACTTGCTTTAAAAACCAAATCAAAGAGCCTGGCTAGTGTGGCTCAGTGGTTGAGCATCGACCCACTCACCAAGAGGTCGCCAGTTCAATTCCCAGTCAGGACACATGCCCAAGTTGTGGGCCTGATCCCCAGTGGGGGGCATGCAGGAGGCGGCCAGTGGATGTTCTCTCTCTTCAATGTTTCTATCTCTTCCTCCCTCTCCCTTCCTCTCTCTCTCTCAAAAAAAAAAAATTAAAACAAAGAATTTCCTCATAGGATTTTTATATGTGGAGTATACATAATTTATCAAATGTCAAGCCTTTGGGGAGTGATGGTGCTGATGCTGCTCTTGCAGACATGATGATTCTGCTTAGCTAGTGCTTCAAGACCAACGCCCAACTCAGTGGCCTCTCTGGTCATCTTTCCTCATCTCCAGCTTTCCTCATCCCCCATTTTCCTCCTGTGCTGACCACTTATGTCAAAGCACCCACCACACTGTAGAAGTGAACTGTGTATGTGTGGGCGTACCCCAGTAAGACCAGAGCCGGGTGACGGCAAGGACCTTCAGGAGTCACCTTGGTGCGTTCATCTCTTAGCCCAACACCTGGCTTCATATGAGAGCTTCATCCCCTTTGCTGTGGTTGACCTCCCCTCGCGGGGCATGAGAGGACTCTCTTCCTCATGTAACCTCAGTCTAATGGAGACCAGCGCTCACGCGCGTGGAGTGCAAGGTGTGAGCCATCTGGACGTGTGCTGTGCTCCGGCTGCCGGCTACAGAGGGCCAGCTTCCTCGGACGGATACGCTCCTGGTTCTCCAGCCACAAGAGGTGGCATCAGCTACAAAACCCCGGCAGCTGATAAGCTTTGATTTTATGTTGGCTGCATTTTTCTTGCTGCTGCTTCAAAACACGGGCCTCTATTGCCTGTGAGACATAATCTTTGCTCTCCCTCTTCCCTCCAGATTGGATTAGTAGATTTATGTAGCTGCTGAACACAAGCTGCCTGAGTGCTTGTGTTTTAACCAGTAGGCACCCTGCCGATCCTTCCAAAAGCAACTTTCAAGAGAAACTGATGTGCCGGGAACACATTAGCGAGCCGTCATTGTGACTTTGTCAGTGGGCTCATCTCAGGGCAGCTGTGGACTCATTCATTTGGAGATTGCATACTTCTTTATGCACCCACATTTCTCTGCTTGCCAGTGATAGGCTGAGACTGAGCTGGTTCTTCAGTGCAGGAAGATAGGTTCCGAATGCTGTATCTTTCAAATAGATCACTTTTCTGTTACGTTCTCCAAAATCTTAAAGCAGTATTCCAAAACTGTGTGTGTGCCGGCGTCTAAAGTTATAGAACTGTTCTTTAAAAAACTTGCCTTTCTGGTGTTTGCCAGTGTGAGCACATGTCCCACTGTCAGTGTAAAACGAGTGTGTGTGAGTGTGTGTGTGTGTGTGTTTAGACAGAGAATGTAAATTTAATCCTACTAAGTGCTTATTCAGAAGATCTTTGCTTCGGGGCACACGTTTTTCCCAGTATGGAATAAATGTATTCTAAAAAAGTAGAGTAAATGGCCTTTTACTCAAATTGCATTTTTCTTTTCACAGTAGTGAAAGCTTTATCAGCAATCACTTCATTTTTCTCCACCTGCAGATTTGGAGGGTCGAAAGAGAAAACATTTGGGGGCCAGTTTTTTTAAAATCAAAACAAATCAGGAATTGGCAAAACTGTGGTTTCCTGTTTACCGACCTGATTGGTATCATTTTCTGAGATTGGGTGAGCCGTGTTCATTCATTTGTATTTTTCTTCTGCAGACTGAGTTCAGCAGGTAATGAGGAAACCATCTACCATAAGTAATGTGTTGCAAGGTAACAAACCGAATGGGAGTCTGGGTTGCCTTCACTTGCTTTTTCCTCCGTCTTACACCCAGCTCTGTCTGGAAAGGCCAGTAGCGTGGTTTTCGGGATGTGAGACATTCTAATTTGCCCAGCTTCCTGTGGCCCTCAGCCATTCACGCGCTGGAAGGTGGCAGGGAGGAGGCTAGAATTCAGCTTCCCATAGACGTACAAGTTAACAGTAGCCACATTAAAAAGACGTGATTGAGATCACACTTAAAAATGTGAGGACACCAAGATTCTGTTACACAGGCTGCATTTCTGAGCCACCGCTAGCTAATCCGACATTTCCATGGTTTAGGGCTCCCTTACCTCTTCTTGTCACCAAATTTGCAAGACTGAAGCTAGGAAAAAGAGTAAATGTTTAGAACATCCTCATGACGGCTTTGTCTGGGGCAGTACCTGGGATCCCACAAGGGCTCTTCCTCCAAAGAACTGCTCCCCACACATGACTGAGAGGAGGAAGCTCAATGTAGGCTGCAGCATGGGGTTGTGCAGGCCCTGAGAGAGCACCGGGCTAATTCGAAGCTTTCGTTGCGGAAGAGTCTAGATACCTTCACTCTTGGTCTCTCTCCATATATCTTGTGGAGTCACAGGGAGATGCTGTGGAGAGAACACATGCTTTGTAGTCGAGGTAAATTAAGGAGCCCATTCCTGGCTTTGCCTCCTGGGCAAATGACTTGACTTTTCATCTATAAAATGGGTATGATAACAATAGGCACTTAGGAGGCACTTCCTATGGATCAACACCTACACTTAATAATATTCTTACAAACCACCCTAGGAGGCAGGCTCTTGCATTCAGAGGGAGAACTTAAAGCTTAAAAATGCCAGCTGAACCGACAAGATGATACTCTTGGAAAATGTTGGGTATGGAATTGAAACCAGGGTGTGCTTTAGATTCAGATCTCGGGCTATTAACCAGTACGGCTGTACAGGTTGTTTCAAGCGTCTGCTGAGCTGCTATATGAACCAGCATGGATTCTGGCACATAGCAGGCCCGAAGTCAAGACGGACTCACCTTGGAGCTAACGTTCAAGGAAAGCAGCCAGGCCCTTCGTTTGCCCCTTAGCTCTGAGCTCACCACACCTCTTTCCTGATGACCAACACTTTTGAAATCACCTCCACTCAGGTGGGCAGTGTGCATGCCCTGCATGCCCCGCTGCATGTGGCTTAGTATTCTCATTCGTATATTGGTGGCGGGAGTGGGGAGCGCGTGGCAACAGGCTGTGGGGAAAGCCCCAGACGGTTCTGTCGAGTACCGTGAGCACAACTGGTTTTGTTGGAATGGTTCCGCTTCTAACTAGCTGCTGCTTTGGCATCGTAGCAGCACAGTCTTGGCCTCATTTTCCTCCCAGTGGGAAACACAGTTACGTTTCATAGCGGGGCATTTCGTGTGCAGAGTAGCTGGCATCGGGATGCCGAGAGCAGGGAGGATGCTGACCGCTGTCTTGAAGGTGACGATGGTGGCCGGGGCTGGGGGTCGGCACCAGTGGAGGGGTGAAGTCGAGCAGAGGTCATTATTCTCCTTTGGGGACAGAGCCTGTGAAAACGAACCCCTCATTTGAAGGCAGTGAATGTCGAAGGCAGCTCTTCTGTTTGTCCCCTGGTCTGTCTCTAAATGTAATTAAGGGGACTTTGAAGAAGGAATATTATGCTAAAACCTAGATAAGAACCTGCTCTCCATTCACCTCCCCAAATCCCTAAAGCCTCATTTGATTTTCATATTTTTTCTTTTGGATTTTACTTTGCTGCTGGGTGAGGGGAAGCAGGTGGGCAGGGTAGAGGGGAGGGTTCCTGGGGAAGCAGAAACCCGTGCGGAAACCGTTTTAATCCGGGTGATGGCGTGGTAATGTAAGCAGTGAGAGTTGGCGGACCAGTGGAAACTACAGGATTAATGGCCTTGAGCCTAATTCCCTGACACCTTTTAAAAGGCCAGCTAACCAGCTGGCTTCGTCCTTTTGTTCCATACGCCCTCCCTCCCACACCCCTGTGCTTTGTTTTTTTTTCCTCCTGTTTGGCCGATTTCTATCTTCTCTGAATCTGAATGTTAGCACCAAAGTATGTGTAAGAGAGTTGTGTGTATTTTTTACCCTAAAGATGCTTAGAAATTAATATACTAACTGAAAGACTTTATAACAAAATATGAGGGATAATTTATTTGCATTATAAAGTAATCTGGGGGGTTTTTTTGGTTCAAGTTTTTAAAAAATATAAACACATTGATGGTGTGTGTACATGCACGCATATACATTCATATGTATGTGTGCAGGAACGTGATTTTTCAAGTTTAAACCCTTGAAATGTTTATTTTCTGTGTAAGTAGAACTAGAACCCAACAAATGATATCAATTCTCATAATGTTCCAGATGAAATATAAATGCACAGCCTTCTTTACGTTTTAAAATCTCACCACTTTACTCAACTGCTCCATTATGTGTCTTTCCGAAAGCCCTGTGACCTCTAAGACAGGGAGACCGATACAGAAGTATACATATCTGTGTTTTGGGATGTGCATGTGGGCTCCTAAAGGTACAAGTGTACAGGGAATGAGTATTACTCTGGGTGTGCATGGAGGCACCCGGCAGGATACAGAAGGAATGACTTACCTCCAGCAAAGGAGAACCTGATTTTGTTCTCAGCATGAAACCTTTGAAGTGGGGTCAGCAGGAAAGGCAGAAAAAGCAAAGCAGCCAGACACGTTGCCTAGGAATTCTGGTAGGCTTTGAAATACCCGTCCTTATTAGTTTGGTGGGTAAACATTCTCATTATTTTCTGTAATTTGCATTATTATTGGAAAGTAATTAATGGCACTAACATTTTCATATAGCACGTAGACTTGGATGGTCTTAATGACTTCTCTTCAGTCTTGCGTGATGTTGTTCACTGTTTGATTTTTTGAGCACTCCGGACTGAGACTGCACGTGTTTCTAGCTGTGAGTGGACTCTCTTGGGTCTGTTCTGTTTTAGAATGTCCTTGCGTTCGCCATGTCATCGGACTGTCTCTGTTCTTTCTGTTCTAGCCTGATGCCTGGCCAGTGTAGGCACTCAATAGATGAGAGCAGTTATTAGAGTATTTGTTAACCAAAGCAGGGGGGGCGTTTTATGACTCATGTCATCATGGCTGGTTTGTGATCATAGACATCTGATATTTCTGGATTGCAGAGTGCTTTCCCCAAATCGCAGATAACCCCCACATTTTATCCATGGGAGCTGAGCCCAAGCCAGCCAGGATGTTATCGGTTGACTCCCCATACCATTACAGCCTTCCTTGGTTTACCACCATTGTGATCACGGCGTCTGAGCTTCCCCACTGACAGCGATGAGTTCACCCATCGGAGGTCTCACCAGTTGGATACAGCAAACCCACGAGCTTGCGGACGTTGTCTTTGCTGTTGATGCTTGACCCAGTGAGCCTGTTTCTGCCCAGTGGAACACTCATACCCCCCCACATCCTTTTCCTCTCACTTCCTGTCATTGCCCTTTGCTGCCCTCTCCCCTCCCCAAACACCGTGCCAGGATTACACTGGACGTTGTGATAAAGGAGGCAGTGTCCTTTGGAAAACGTTTCTTACAACACATTTAATTTGCTACAGTCAGGATCAGCTGGGGTCTCTCTAACTACAAGCGGCAGAGGTGGCGATCTTAGGGAAAGACACAGGCACTGTCCGTGATGGGGAGGATGCAGCATAACTAAGTCATAGCCACCTTAAATTCATTCTCAATAAGGACAATTCCTTTTTAAGGAATTACAGGGGGGTGGAAGGAAGCAAGCAGTAATAGGAATGGAAGTACACACAGCGCTGTCATCTTTGTTGTTTTCTCTCTGGACCTGTTCTGTTCATTTCCACTGCACTGTGAAACCGAGGTGGAGTCAGGAACCTTGGGCCCATCGCTGGCTCACCTACCGCCCCCCTCCTGCTCGACTCCAACAGGACCGCCAGGCGAGAACTAGTCCAAGAGGTGCTTACTCCGCTGGTCATTGTCTGGTCTCAGTACATGTGAACCAGAAATGTAGCAAGGTGACAAGTGTTTTCTTGCTTCAGGGCGTGGTTAGTTTCATGCCAGGGAGAAAGAGCACAGGGCACCAGGGATTAGGGGCCGGCTCAGATGTGCAGCACCGCTAGGGGTTCATCAGCTTGCCGGAGTGCAGCTCTTGAGTTCCTGTGGCCGTGCGCCCCAGAGGTCAGCCTGATGCGCCTTGCCTCACTGCTCAAGTTCCATTTTCACCCAGCAGTCCTCCGAGGACTCCAGAGACCTTTTGTTTCTTCGTGCCATTCTCCCTGTAAGCTTTCCATGTGGCCTCGTCAGGAGCAGGCTGGCCTCAGCCCCTGGCACTGACGGCACAGCATCGTTTGTTCTCAGGGAATTTTGCTTCTGTCCAAATGGCTTTTCTCTGCCTCATCTCTTGATAGATGAGAAAATGCTAATGTTTTTCCTTTTACTTCTTTATACTTAATATAGTTTTAATTCTTGATTTAGCAGAGAGTTCGCTTAGATAAGAAAGATGGCATATCATTTCCATTTCCGTTCTGAAAGAAATGACCAGTTCGGGGAAGAAGAAACTTTTCTCTACCTTCAAGGTTCTTTCGGCTGCTCAAATAATCAAATAGACATGAGACAGAATAACAAGAG
Organism: Molossus molossus; assembly: GCF_014108415.1. Lineage (NCBI taxonomy): Eukaryota > Metazoa > Chordata > Mammalia > Chiroptera > Molossidae > Molossus > Molossus molossus. The sequence continues at coordinate 58,646,696 of NW_023425351.1, read as the reverse complement.
AAAATGACCAAATTAAACTACGTATGTTCACATGGGAATTTTACGTAGCGAATGAGTCGGAGATAGAAAGTTAAAGTGAAGTATATCTGACATTCTGAGTTCAGGATGAGCTAACACCTTGGGGCGTCGGGAGAGGGGCAGGTCATTCCCAGAGTGATAAGGAGAGCAGATGTCCATAATTATATGTTTGCCCTGCCCTGTAGATAATCTGTTATTATGGGCAAGGCCCCTTAATTCAAATTCTAAGTAGCTGATGGGGGGACAGAAGTTTCTCTTGAGCCCACAGGATCTTAGTTGCCTTTAGCTAAGAACAATTCATAAAGCAGAGGCACATGTAGAGGTGATTCACTATGAACCCCTACACCAGCCCAAGGAAAGAGGAAGGAAGAGTATGTCATCCATTCATTAATCCATTCTCATTTTCCATACTACGCACATGTATACATATATACACACACATTTATATATCTCTATGCCTGTGTGTATAAATGTGGCTATAATGCGTCAGATACTTTTTCAGAAATGTCCAGAAGTGAAACAGTGAACCCAGTTTTAAACATAAGAGATTATATTTTGGAACACCATGCCCCAAACCAAGCTTTTGATTTCTCCCTGTTTACCTTCCCAGATGTGCTGTTTCTGTGCCCTTTCCCCTCAGTAAAAAGCAAGCCTTCCTCTCTCGGTCACTCAGGCCAAAAGCCTTGGTGTTGTCCTTGGTGCCTTTCTCCCCTCATGCACCACATCCAACTCACCAGAACGTCTTGTTCCCAGAATTCAGCCACCTTTTACCACCTCCACGGCTTCCTCCCACGTCCAAGCCATGGTCATCCTTGCCTGGCCTTTGCAGTAGCCTCTGTCTTAATCTGTTCAGGTTGCTGTAGAAAAACACCGCAGACTGGGTGGCTTATTAACAACGCACATCTATTTCCCACAGTCCTGGAGGCTGGAAGTCCGAGGTCAGGGTACCAGAGTGGTTGGGTGGGAGCCCGTATCCCAGCCTTCTCGCTCTGCCCTCACGGGGCTCTCTCGGGTCTCTTTTATAAGGGCATTCATTTCACCTCGAGGGCTCCACCCTTCTGATCTAATCAACCTCCCAAAGACCCCCCACCTCCTAATATCACACTGGGCATTAGGATTTTTGTTGTTGTTTTAAATATGTTTTCATTGATTTCAGAGAGAAGAAGGGAGAGGAAGAGAGATATAGAAACATCGATGATGAGGGAAACATTGATTGGCTGCCTCCTGCACCCCCTCTACTGGGGATTGAGCCCACAACCCGGGCATGTGCTCTGACCCAGAATTGAACCAGGAGCCCAGCCAGTGTGGCTCAGCGGTTGAGCGTCAACCCATGCACCAAGAGGTCGCTGGTTTGATTCCCGGTCAGGGCACGTGCCCAGGTTGTGGGCAATCAAAAACGTCTCTAGATGTTGCCGGAGATCCCATGGGAGGCAAAATCACCTCCATTGGAGGACCACTGCTCTTCAGTGGTTCAAGCTTTATATTATCACTGGCAAATAATTCAGACTTTTGGTGTATGTTTAACAAATATTAACGAATCTCCACCACATGTAAGTCAACACAGAAGATACCGAAATAAGATACTGTTCTTGTTGTTTTGTAACAGTTTATAGTACCTATTGGTATAAAAGGTACATTCCAAATTTCATAGTAAGTTTGGGCAGACAAATTTTTCCATTTTTAATCACATACTCTTTTTAAAGTGATTTCAAGATGTTTTATAAGGAAAATCACTGTTTTGTTCTTATAAAACCTGTACATTTTGAGCCAGAGTCTAGCTATATATTTCTTGGAGCGGGCAGAGTAATTAAAGAGAATGGTCACTATATGCTATAAAGCAGAACAATGGGGCTGTTTTATGCAGCTACACCTGATGATGATGTCATGTTTGGCACATTGCATTCCTTCCATAATAAAGGACCATTGAATACAAAGTAATTTTTGCATGCCTTTTTTTCTGGGGATGGAAGAAGAGGAGAGTACATCTAATATGTCAGCAATATCAAAACGGGTCTATGGAAGTGTCGGCCAGCCGACCAAAGAGTTGTGGGTTCGATTCCAGTCGAGGGCACGTGACTCGGTTTTAGTTTGTCCCCAGCCTTGGTCGGGTCATGCAGGAGGCATCCAGTCGATGTGTCTCTCTCACATCAATGTTTCTCTCTCTCTCTCTCTGTCTCTCTCTCCCTCTCCCTCTCCCTCCCTCTCTTCCTCCTTCTCTCCCTCCCTCCCTCTCTATCTGATAAGTGTAAAAATATCCTCTGGTGAGGATTAAAAAAACAAACAAAAACAAAGTAGGTCTATGGAGACCTTTCCTATGCACAGCCCTGCAGTTAGGGATTAAAAATGAGTGCTGACTTTTAGGAAATTGCATATCATTGTGGGGATAAAATACATATCCTTCGACATTCATCAAAGATTTATTGGACATTCCTGCGTTAGGCTCTGTATGAGTCCCTGGATGTGAAACCACGTGAGAAAGAACCCTAGCTCTTAGGGAAATTATGGCTCTAGTGGTTACAGATAAAAAATGCAAATACCAGTGCAAACTACAGAACACACAGTGCCTGAGCCACATCTGTTGTGCACATGTTTTGTCTAGTTCACAGTGTTTATTTTGAAAACTTTAATTAGTTAGGGTGATAAATAGCTATGAGTGACAGAAAACTCAAGGAAACAGTGGCTCAAACAAGACAGATGTTTGTTTCTAAATCCCTTAAATGTAGGCAACTGGCAAGGAGGATCCAGGATCGCCAGGGATTCATGCTCCTGTTTGGTTGCTCCACTTCATTTATTAAATACATGGCCTCCACCTTAGGATCCAATATGGCTGCCCAGCTCCAGCTGTCACAACTGCATTCCATCTCTTGGAAAAGAAGAAAATGGATGGAGAAGTGCCCCTCCCTTAAAGGACCTTTCCTGGAAGTTATACCTTCTGCCTCGTTTGGGTCTATAGGAGCTCCTGGTGAGCTACCATCAAGGCTTGGAATACGTTTGGATTGACCATGTGAATATCATCAGCTTAGGTTTTCCCTCAGTAAAAAAGATTGCTTCATTAGTAGTAGAAAGAGCATGCGCTTAGGCAGGCTAAGATTTGAATTCATCCTGCATTACTGTCTAGTTAAGGGAGCAGAAGATAAGTGCTAATTGACAACAGTGGTTACCAGAATTTAAACATGGGTGATATTAGGAGCTTCGGCAGTCAAGGAAGGCAAAGGGGTGGGACTTGAACAGGCCTTGGCAGAAAGATAGAGCTAGGATAAACAGAAGCATATGGAACCCAAAGAGAGTCCGCTGTAAAGAGATGCACTAGCTCTGGCTTCCTTAGAAGCCGTAGTTCAAGGGCATGTAGCTAAGACCTGAGAATAGGAAATGGTCAGGTACCTGGGGGTCCAACAAGCATTCACAGTTTTCTATAGACCATTTACAAGACTCCTAACTAACCATATTGCCCTTTCTGGGATGGAGAGTATATATACATGAACAGGACTGTATGTGGTGATGGCCTTCAGGATTTCACAGAATGAGGAATATCATATTACTTTATTCAGCCAATTTCCCAAGCTGTTAAATAACCAATTTTGAAGGTCTGAGACTCGCACAGTCTTCATCTACAAGGATCATGAATCTATATAAATGTAATTGTGTTATTTAATCTATTATTATATCATCTATTATTTTTATTATCACCATAATCCTGAGACAGTTCATTACAGCATAGAATTATAACCGCTTTGAAAATGACTTGGCTTGTATTTCTACTAACTTCATATGTTTGTGTAGGTACCGCAAGTGTGCAGAATTTTTGCTTTTAATGTGTTCTTAAAAATAAGTGTTCTGAGAAGCGGCATTATATTTAAATAGAATAGTCTTGTTTTCAATTTTTGGACAATAATCCTTTAAAATGTGGATGCTTGATCAAAAAGAGAAGTCAGGTAAGCAAATGAAAAGAATAGGAAAGGGATTAGAGACATTTCTGAAAACATGTTCTGCTTGGTGGTACGCCCTTACAACATTTTTTGGAAGATTGACAATGGCATGGTGTTTCTTAGTAGAGGCAGGATAAAGAAATTTCTCAGTCATATCAATACCATTCTGAATTAACCAGTAGATCTAAAGAATTATTAGCGAGTAGGGTCTTAGAAAATTAAGGTATGGCCTGGAAAACAAATTCAACAGTATTAGATATACATTACGAAGGTGTGACAAAGGTGATCACTTTCAGGGAGAGAAATCTTCTTGGGCTGAACTGTTAAGCAAAGATTGGATTATCGGTGTCATGCTTCCCATGATTTATTCCATTTCTATTTTGTAGATGTGTCGTGGCGTCACAGATTAATTAACATGCCCAGAGTCACAAGCTAGTAAATTGCAAAACTCTGGCAATGTAACTTCAGATCCTAAGCTTTTGTTTCTCTTCTTTTTTTTTTTTTTTATCCTCACCCGAGGATATTTTTTCATTTTTTATACAGATAGAGTGGGAGGGAAAGAGAGGAAGGGAGAGAGAGAGAGAGAAACATCGACGTGAAGGGACACATCGAGTGGCTGCCACCCGCACGACCAACCAGGGCCGGGGACAAACTGCAACCGAAGTACGTGCCCTTAGGGGGAACCGAACCCGGGTCTCTCCGGACCGCAGGCCGACGCTCTAACCGCTGAGCCAAATTGACCAGGGCTGTTTCTCTTCTTTTAACCTTAAAATTTTAAACTCTCTCCTATATTATATGGGCTTTCTAACTAGAAAGATGGGAGCCCATGAATACCTTTTCCCGTTTAAGCAAGCTAGGAGAGTAGGGAAGCCAGAAACCAGTAAGGAGATGAGCTTACTTGGTTAGCTTGAGCATGATGAGAAAAGGGACCACGATGAGGAAAATGGAGCGAAAGGCAGGTCTCTAGAAGTCTCTGCAGGGTCTTGCTCAATGACTGTGTCAATAGCTAGTTTCCGTCTCTCAGGTGCAGAGAATTTGACATTTGTGCCCATCTGCAGGTGACTTAGTCACCTCTGTCATACTGCTCGCAATTTGATTTAGTAAATGTTTACTTATGTCAGCAGTCCGACTTTGTCTTTTAAGGGTAGGAACGTCACATTTTTATATGGAGGATACAAAAGGTAGCTACCAAATATTTGTGGAATCAGTCTGACAGACCAGCCACTTGGGTGGTTTTTGTCCAAGCTCACATGGAGGTGGAGAGAAACCAACACTGACATTCTCGTGGCCAGCACTCGCCCCGAGACTGAAGCCAGTGCAGCATGAGGGGGCCCACTGTGTGCCAGGCTCCAGGGGATCTAATGGCTGAAACAGCAAAAGAACTTTACTCTAAGGGCGGCTCCCTTATGAGTTATCATTTTACATGGAATGTGGTTGCCATTTTTATCTCTATATTATGTGCCCGGTAGTTAACACATATATATCATCTCATTCATGTTTCATAGCAGCCTGCTGAGGTGGGTATTATTAGATCATCACAAGCGTGGACAGAGACTTAGCGGTCACGGTGGAATTTGTGCACAGTCACGCTGCTTTGAGCTGGTGTTTGAAACCAGGTTCCATAGACTCAGCATTCAGAGCTCATCCCACCATCGCCTACATCACCCAGTCAGCTCGAGGTCCACGGGCCCATGTCCACTGGTGAAGACAACAGACATTTTGTCTTTCAGGGAAATGGTGGTGTTGGGAAGGCTCCAGGTAACACCTGGGTTAAGGTATGAGGCAGGTAATGAACGAGTGAGCTTTTTCATAATGTAAACACTAACGAGAAGGCCTGGATTTCCTTAAATTATGTGAATGGCTATCAGAAGGAAATACATGGGGCAGGACAGGAAGGAAAATCTTGATGGAGCAAATTGGCTGGGGTGAGAGTCTTGTCGGGAATTCCAGCATTACATTTTGAGCCAAGAAATACATTTCCCTCTTCCTGGTCTGTCATCCTTTTGATCCTGTAGGAGGCGCCAACATGTGTCTTCAAAGCTGCATCTCAGAATTGATAGTCTAGATTTTTTCCTGTTCTGTTTCTTTTCATTTGCAGGGGGAAAAATACATATTTTAGTGTTTCTCCTTCACCAACAAGACGAATGTCAATATTGCTAGTAGAACAACTTTAGCTTGTAGATAATAAGAAACATTGACTTAATATAACCATTTGATTTTGCTGTTTAATTTACATCTAAATCTCTAGGCAAGTTCCCAACTTTTAATACTTATTTAAAATATTTGCTTTGACACGTATACATGGCACTTGGTAGGAATGCCTGTAAAATGAGTGTTGATTGACGTATTTGGTTTGTTTCTCCGTAGCTAATGCCATTGGTACTGAAACGAGTTTAGAAGGGTTATTGTATGGGCTAACTCTTCAGCCTGAAGAGTATATTGATGTGTATACTGTCCTGTACTTTGATGGTGAATAGCAGTTGGATGATTTCAAAATAGACAACTATTTGTGTTTTGAGATTCATCTCTAATGTAGCACTCAGGGTGGGGGGCAGAGGGGTGGTTAACAGACCCTTTATTAACTGGGCAGCCACTTTTGTTTTGCATTTGGATCCATTAAAGCTAAAGCTGATTAGCACTTTTCGAAAGGTGTATCTAAACCCTGTGCTAATCGAGGGAAATGGAGCCATGTTGTTAGCCAGGAAAGCCAGAGAGAAGAATGGCTGTAAATGCAAGCTTCTTTTTGATCGACCCCACAGCTTATGGCTTGTTTCACGCCCACTCCCTTCCCTGATAAGCCCCTCTCCTAATGCTTGTTTAATAAAGCAACCCAGCAGGTGAATATTGAGGTGTTGGTGTGATTGAGGTAATTTCATTTGAGTTCAGTAGAGAGAATAGAGGAGATTGGGGGGTGTGGGAGCTATTTCCCGCATGCTGTGTGTGCGCAGGCTTATACATGAATGGCATATTGTAACTGGAGGCCAGATGTGTTTGATGTGCATTGGTGGGGGGGTGTGGACTGTGAGGGCGGGCAGTTCATCCTTGGGTGGTGTTCTAAATGCAGGTTTTGTTATGATTCAGGTGTGAGGTGGACAGAGCAGGAGATGATTTCATTGAAAAGATAGTCTGGCCCTGGCCGGTTTGGCTCAGCGGTTGGAGCGTTGGCCTGCGGTCTGGAGAGACTCGGGTTCAGTTCCCGCTAAGGGCATGTACCTCGGTTGCAGTTTGTCCCCGGCTCTGGTTGGTCGTGTGGGAGGCAGCCACTCGATGTGTCCCTTCACGTCGATGTTTCTCTCTCTGTCTCTTCCTCTCTCTCCCTCCCGCTCTATCTGAACAAAAAATGGAAAAATGTCCTCGGGTGAGGATTAAAAAAAAAAAGAAAGAAAAGATAGTCTGTTACTGACCATTCCCAAGGGGAGGGGCAAGCCCTGCCGCTCGGGGCCATGGAGGGAGCACTGCGTTTGGTCAGGGTGCAGGGAGCAGGGGAGCTTCTGGACGAGAATCTTTATTGTGGTTTCTGGGAGAAGGAAGGATGGGGCCGAGTAAACAGGCTTAGGTTGGCGAATTGGAATCATTTCAGCAGACTCTGGAGTATAGGGAATACAGGAGACCTCTTTATCTTTAGTTTCCCCTCTGTGGTTTCAGTTATCTGTGGTCATGAGCAGTCTGTAAATAATAAATGGAAAATCCAAAAGTAAACAATTCATACGTTTCTAGTTGTGCACCATTCTAAGGAGCGTGATGAATCTCATGTCATTCACTCCATCCGGCCAGGGGCACGGATCATCCTTGAGTCCAGCAGGTCCATGCTGTGTACGCCCCTGCCCCTCAGACACTTAGTGGCCGCCTCAGCCATTAGATGCGACAGTTGCCGCATCGCAGTTCTTGTGCTCCAGTCACCCTTTTTTACTTAGTAATGGTCACAAAGTACAAGAGTAGTGACGCTGGCGATTCAGGCATGCCAACCGGGAGCTGCAGAGTGCTTCCTTTAAGCGGAAAGGTGAGTATGTGGAGACAGTACATGGCATATATAGGGTCTGGTGCTACCCGTGATTTCAGGCATCCTCCAGGTGTCTTGGCACGTATTCCCTGTAGCTAAGGGGGAACCACTGTAGTGGCATAGGGTGTGAGAGCCCGATAGGGGACGTAGTTGGGGTGTGGGCTCTGGACTGGTCGATTTATTATCTCTAGGAATCAGCCAGCTCTGGGAGCAGCCATCCCTCCAGTAGCAGCAAGGCCCCCGATGTCAAAAGCACCAGAATAAGAGGGCGCTTAATACAGGTGGTGTGACGCCGACTGCCCCATGCACATTGATGATCGCATCTAAGAAAACACTCATCTGCCTCTGCGTCCTCCGACTGGGTGCTGATGCCAGCAGCAGGGGGGATGGGGGTAGACTTGACTGGTGGCTGATTTCACTCTTCACCAAGCAGCAACACCAAGAAGAAACCCCTTGCCCATTTATTTTTCTGTGGAGGCTCTTGGGAACCTGAGGCTCCTCCTTGCCTTCCTGCTCTCTAGCATGGAGTGACTGATGCTAAGAAATGGGGTGGAGAAGGGAGAGGTGGGTGTGATAATATTTAGTTTTATTCTTTTGATGCTTAAACAGATTTGAGGAATTTTCAGAGCAGAATCTTGTTTCAAGTGCATGGCCATTTTTCAATTAGAGTCACTTATTAACCTCTACTTCCATAAGCAGAAGCTCTTGAGTCTCTTTGAAGACACAGAAGAAAAGATTCCCTTCCTCCCTCCAGCCCTCTACAAATTCCCAGTGCTACTCATAAGCTGGTTGAGAGGGTGAAAAGCTCACAGATGTGAGGACCGAAAGCAGATTTGCACCTTTGTGGCATGAACACTTTGATGTCTTCTTGCAGAGAAACTACCCTGTGTAATTCAAAGTTTTAAATGTACATTCAAGTCTGACAGCAGTTTACTGGCTGATGCTATTCAAGTGGTGTTGGGCCTAGACTCCAGCTGATCTGTGGTTTCTGAAAAGACAGCCACACAAAGCTGCTGCCATAGCTCCCTACCCTTCCTAAAGGTGCTCCATCGCAGCTATGGCTTAGCTAAGGGACTTTCCCGAGGATAGCTCCAGTTTGGGTTTGTGTGGTTGTATACAGAAGTCCTCACTTAACCCTGTCTGTAGGTTCTGTGACTTTAAGGGAAATGACGTATAAGGAAACCAACTTTACTATAGGCTGATTAATATAAATAAGATTTAAGTTCCTACGACATCTCATCCATGTTACAACACAATGATGTTAAGGAAACGTTCTTCGAGGACCTGCTGTGCTGTGAACATAATGAGGGATCTCAGAAAGTCAAAGAGAAGTGGTATCAATGGAAGTACCTTTGGAAGAAAGCCTAGCTGACTCAGAGTTAGTGACTTTAAAGGAAAATAAAAAACCACATCCGTGAACCCTTTTTTATTTGATTAAGGACAACATGTATACATCTGGGGAGGGTCAACTGGGTTAGAGTACTATATATTGAGTGCTACAGTATTTTTATCTTTAATTCTTTTTTTAGTTTTTGATATTTCAAAGGTTTAGGGCTTCTTTCTCCCAGACAGCAAAACCTTTTTAAACAAAAGGGAATATTTCTATACCCAGAGCATCTAGCACAGCGGGAGGTAACAAGGACTGATTGAGTGACCCTGCTTTGGAAGAAACGAGTGGACATGCAGTACCTCTGAAGTTGCAAAGTCATATTCTTATTCCACCCGGGGGGTTTTACTGAGGCTAATTGGGAATTGGTAGAACTGTGTATTGATTGGGGTAGGGGTTCTTAATAGCTTGGAGGTTAAGATAACAGGAAATTAAAGTAGGCTGCAGGATACCTCCTCCCCTCCACAACAAACAAACCTGCCTTTGGCCATTTAAAATAAACTAAATAGCAACAATAAAAATCCAAATCACTTAGTTTTGTCTGGTTACAGTTTTCTTAATAGACTTTAGTCTTGAGCTACGTATTAACTGGCAAAAAATCCCCTTAGCTTTATTACTGTTTGACTTCTTAATAGTCCTTCTCTTCAGAATAACCTTTGGGGAAGCTGCTTTATGCCAGGACAGTTTCAGGGAATCTCTGGAAGAAGATTTGTGCTTTGTTGGGTGCAGCACCAACTGTTTGGGAGAAGCAATGGGCGTGGTTTTGTGGTTTCCTTCTTTTTAGGGCGGCTCATCACTTCAACCACAAAATCACTGCCAAGCTTCAGAAGGGGAAAGAAATATTGGCCAACCTACATTTTCGTTTCTTTTTTTTACTGACAAGCAGTGACTTGGGTTTTTAGAGACAGGCCAGCTTAGTTGTGTTTGGCGTTCCTCAGTACAGTCTTCACAGAAATGTGGGTGGGTTTCTACATTGCTACAAATCAGTCAACTGTATTAGGGTTGGCCTCTGTCCTGGGACCACAGAAGTGGTTTGCTCTACCAGTTGACTCATCCCGCCTAACTTCTGTGTCATCATGAAAAACCAGCACCCCTCACCAGTCCAGGAGATTGTAAAATGGTGAACATTGATATGAATGGTAAATGCTGGCCAGCTTGCATTAAAAACCAAGAGTCATTCATTCATTCAATTTGAATTTATAGCCTCCACCCCCACTCCAAATTAGCCAGGCATTGCTCAAAGCGCTATGGATATAGTAAGGCGCTAGATCAGCAATTGCAAACTTTTGAAGTTCCAGATAAATATCGTAGGCATTGCTGGACTTACAGTTTCTGTTGCAGCTGTTCAATTGCCCAACTTTTTTGCATAATAGCACCCCTAGCAGTATATAAACGAATATTGGCTGTGTTCTAATGAAACTTGATTTATAAAAACAGATAACGTGTGATCCAGAGTTTACCACTTCTGAACTAGACCATAATATTCTTGTTCTTGTTGAGTATACATTCTAGTAATCTGCATTTAATTTCTACTAGGTGTTTATATTCAGTAAGGAAGATAATGTTCCTAAATACCTCACTTAATTCTAGACAAGAAAAATTAAAAACTTGAAAGCTTAGGCTCCTAAGATAAAAGACTCCTGAAAAAGTTAAAATGTCAGTAAAACCAACAACTCAAGAAGACTTACATAAGAATCAAAACAGCCCTGGCCGGTGCAGCTCAGTTAGTTGGTTGGGTTTCGTCCTATGCACTAGGAGGTTGCTGGTTTGATACCTGGTCAAGGGTACATACTCAGGTTTCAGGCTTGATCCCTGTCAGGGGGCATGCAAGAGACAGCCAAATTGATCAACTTATCGATTGATCAATTGATGTTGCACTCTCACATCAGTGTTTCTATCTCTCTCTCCCTCTCCCCCTCTCTCTCTGAAAATCAATAAACTATTCTTAAAAAAAGATAAAAGAAATCAATTTTTAAAAACAGAATCAAAACAAACCAGTATATATTTTCAAATGTATATGTATTTTAGCAAATCAGTACTAATTATGGAACGTGTTTTATAGATATTCAACATTCACAAGAAAACCAAATCATCTGTAGCTTTTGATGAACTGACCATTCCTTTAATTCTATGAGGATAAGATGGAAACCTGTCACTAACTTAAGAAATCTCATTAAATTGTTAAGCTCACCCCATCTCATCATACACAATTTACTGCAAACTCCATAAATAGTTTTAAAAAAATTGTTCATAAATTTGGTGAATGCCGAAAATTGTTCTTTTGGTATGCTATCTTTGGTGAATTGGCCCATTATAGATTTGATAAGTAGGCATGTTGACTTTTAGTAAATGAACCTAGAAATGGTAAGTACATTTCTAGATACATGTTGTGACTTAAATTGCTCTTTGGATGAATGGCTTGTATATATCATGACTGTATGCATGGGGCCAAATTTGCAAGTAGGGCAGTATTGTTTACATTTTTAAGGCATATCGACTATTCCTACTGGCAGGGGAACTTCTTTCATGATTGTGCATGGAGAGTCTTTGCTCCTGGAGTTCAAAGGCTGAGTCAGTTCCAGACTTATTAAAATTCCCCCCCTCATATTTTATTTATAAATTAACATTTGTAAATTTTTAAATATGTAGAAAAGTTGGAAGTGTCCAAAGAACACCTATATGGCTTATGAATTTTTAATCACAAGTGGTAGGCTCTCAGTTTCCAAAGTGGCTGAAAGAAGACAACTTGACATATACTGGGTTTCTTTAGTGTCACAGAATCACCATTGCTGAGCCTTCCCATAACTGAAATCAGTATGGAAAATGTTAATGCTGGATACCAGCTGGTGTGGTTGAATCCTGACGCTTATTCCTTGGCATGTTGCTAAGAAACTGGACGGCCTGGGATGCCCTTTTGAAGGAGTAAGGTGTGTCTTTCCAGTATTATAATTCCACCTAATTGCTGCAGAACAAAAATTCAACATGTTTGTGTTACTCCAGCCTGTCTCCTTCCTCCTGGCACGGTCAGGGTCACGTGGCTCTCAGGAAGAATTTACTACCTGCAAAGTAAAATGCAGTCTTCCACACTGTAATTTCCTGAGTTCCTTTTCCTTCATGTGGAAAGGAATGATTGAGGGGAGAAATGAATTGTTTGACATCTAACCGTAGAAGGAAAAATTAGTCTTCCTGACTTCTCCGGGCTCTGTTTTTGTTTCATTCTACATCCTGTGTGCTTCTGGTCTGGTGAGGAATTATGATGTGAAAGGGAGTTATTTCCCTTCAGAAGTTTCGGTCACAATTTAATAGTAATCACAAGTTTGGGAAAATTGAAGGGTTGGAAATATTTTCTACATCTTTTTCTTTTGGTAGCCAGCTGCACTCTGATGAATGCTGTGACCTACCCATCACTGGTTGTTTTATTCGCCACTCCTGTTTGTGGTATAAAAATATATTCTTGCTCCATTGACCTCTGTGTTACCTGCTTTGGCCAATGAAATGTGAGCTCAAGTCACCTGTACCACTTAGGAGGAAAAGCTTAAGTCTTTGAATGGCTGTCATTCTCTCTGTTCCTTCTGCCCAGTAAGTATGTCCTCTAGACAAGCCAGCCTGTAGCCTGGGTCCTGGAGTGAAGGTGAGTAGCATAGCCCACGGCCGACTCACACTGGCCATGTGGGCCATGTGGTGGAAAGCCATTGGTCCAGATGCTGGAGTCATTTGTTACTGCATCACTTAGCCCTAGCTGACTGGCTGCCATGTTTATCTTTTTTTTTTTTTTTTGCATTTATCTTCAGATAGAGCGGGAGGGAGAGAGGGAGGAAGAGAGACAAAAACATCAATGTGAGAGAGATGTATCAAGTGGCCGCCACCCACACAACCCCAGCAGGGGTCAGGGACAAACTGTAACCAAGGTACTTGCCCCCAGCGGGAACCGAACCTGGTCCACGGGCCAACACTCTAACCGCTAAGCCAAACCGGCATGTTTATCATTCTTTAGTGCCTGTTCATAGTTCTCTGGTTCTACAGTGAATCCCTAAAAGATGGGAAACCTAGACTCGTGATTGTGAGGAAGTGGAAGGCTTTGAGCCAACTGCACTTAGGACATTGGATTTTTATGTCTGCCGTGATTCTCCCCAAATGAGCCCTTTGAGAGACTTGAATCACAAGCAACGTGGCACCTTTAAGCTAGGACACCTCATTTTTAGAGCATTGTTTGTTTATTTAATGCTAGATTAGAATACAGGCTCCATGTGGGCAGGAGTTTGTTTTCAAGGATGGCTCTCAACTGCAGGCACACAGGTGATGCTCAAACAGTTGGTGAGTGAATGAACCATGTCATCTCTTTCCAGTGGGTGTCTCTTTGTATTTGATGTTAGTAAAGTACATAGTCCAGATAATCACATTCTGTAGCTATGTTTCTGTGCCTGTAATAGAAAGTCAGCTTCTGGTTAATAGGTTGAATACTTATTTCTCTTAATAAATTGACACCACAAAGTCCAGTCACCTCAGTTTGTCATAACCAAGGTGCCGTCATTTGCTTGAAATATTGCCTTTGCCTCATTTGGGGGAAAAGAGTTGTAGTTTAAAAGAGAAGGTGTTTATGAACTAGTACCTTTCCCAGATATGGCCTTCTGCATGATTCCGGTATTCTGATAACAACTTGGATCTGAAATGAAACGTCACCATAGGGTATTCATGGATTTTCTGTGACATGCCCTGGGGTGGGGGTGGGGATTGCCCAGATGTCACTCACTCCCTCTGCTTTGTCATCCTTAGGCTGGTTGAAGTAGCATTACTCTAAAATTTCCCACTGAGCAATTTCAACTGGAAGAGTTTCCTGATCTCTTTAAAATAAAATGGTTAAGAATAGACCTTGTGGGAACAGTTTTCCACTTCAAGAACAAAATCCTGCAAAAATGTTTTCATGCAGATTTGGGAGCTAATTATTTTTTCTCACCTCAGCTCAGCAGGCCTTGTGCTGCGGGGGGACCAAGTGCGCGAGGGTTTTGCGTGGAGCTGGCCACGGCCTCGCCCCTTCCGGGGGCTTTTCTTGGGGGCAGTGGGTCCCACTTTGAAGGCCTCCATCTAGTTCCTCGTTAATTCACTGACCTTCCCGCACGAGGCCAGCAGAAGCCTGGCCGTGTCCACGACATGGCCCCCGGTTGTGGCAAACATGACATCGTGCTGGGCAAAGGTGAAGCGGCCAAAGGAGAACACGCAGAGGAGCCTAATTAAGGTGCAGGGTGTTCGGTCACAGGGCGGGTTAAAGAGAGCCTCTGACACAGGTCAGGCCGAGGATCCTGCGGGAGCCCTGTCTGTAACCCTGCCGGGCATGGCGTTCCCCACCCTAACGCATGCCCTTCCCGCAGCTGAGCAGTGCCTGTGCCCGCGGGGAGAATTTCTGGCAGTTTTTATGGTGGTGGTTGTTTATTGCTGTAGTTCTAAAACCTTAGAACAGAGCCTGGGACATGACGTCCATTAATAGTTGTGGAATGAAGAATCTCCAATTGCTGGTCACTGGGAATTGTTTAATCTTGGGTCTGTGCTCAGTACTTGACTGCCTGTTGGGTGTGGTATCAGGAAAGAGACTCAGAGAGATTCTAATGTTCAGATCTTCTGCAATTGGGTGCTTCACCGTGACCCACATTTATTATTAATTATTATTATTACTTCTACTAGCGGATAGGAAATGATATGTTAGAAATGGCAAATAATTCAAACTCTATTTTAGCAGGAAGGAATGGAATGCTTTTCTCAAAGCTCCTGTTGGACTGCATGTGTGGGGCATTTTTCAAAAGCAGTTTTCTACGAATCCATCTTTCGCCTCTGGGTCTAGAGTCTAGTGTCTTTGCAAGTGAATTTGAATGTTTCTGAAATAAATTGCCTTGTGCTTCTGCCTGTGTCCGGAGCAGAGTTCCCGTTCCTCTCGCGCTCCTTCTGTACGCTCTCCCCCGGGCGAGGTGTTTCCCTGGCCTCTTCCCGCTAATCCTGTCCTTCTTTACAGTGTATTTCAAGCATCACAGCCACTGGATACGCCCCTCGTGAATTACATGCTTCTCTATCTCTGTGCGCCCTGATGTACTCTGAGGGCACTTCAGCATGTATTTATCACCTTTATTGATTAACTCTTAGCTCCTCCAGGCCAAGGCCTGAAATTATTCATCTCTCCAGGGTGGGCATCTAGCCGAGTGCCTGGCACCAACTGGTGTTAAGAATATTTGTTGCATGAATGTGATTGTTTATGTTCTAAAGAAAGCTTCAGTTAGGTGCTTATCGTTTGCAGCATCTCTTTCCGCTGAGCAGTTGCCCTCTTCACTGCCTGGAGGTTTGAATGTAGGGCCAGATTCCGCAGAGCGCATGGCCGTGGGCCCCCCTTGCGTGGGAGGAGGGGCCAGCCCGGCACTTGCTGAACGGGAAACCTGGAATGCTGGTCCCTGACCTGTGCTTTCTGTTTCCCATCATACAGGCAGTCCCTGCCTTACAGTGGTTGTGCTTATGACTTGAAGACTTTACAGTGGTGCAGAAGCAATATGCTTTCAGTAGAAACCATGCTTTGAATTTTGATCTTTCCCTGGAGTAGCAGTAGGTGGTATGAGACTCTCTCGTGGTGCTGGGCAGTGGGAGCCAGCCACAGCCTCCTGTCAGCCACGTGCTCACAAGGGTGAATGGCAGGTACTCTACAGCGTGTTCATTGTGCTGGATGGGTTCGCCCAGCTGTAGGCTGACGTAAGGGCAATAAGCACGTTTAAGGTAGGCTAGGTGAAGCTACGCCGGTTAGGTGTATTAAATGCCTTTTTGACTTACATTTTCACTTAAAATGCATTTTCAACTTATGATGGGTTTATTGGGCTCTAACCCCATTGGGAGTCAAGGAGCACCTCTATTCTTTCCTGTCCTTTTCCTCTCCTCCCCTCAGCCCTCTCCCTGAAGGTAGAACTTAGCGACTGATGATGTAGCTCCCTTAAACATCACGGAACTATAGCAAATAAAGAGTGACCCCGGCAAGTCACTCAGACACAGTGGGAATGTTGCCAGAAACAGTTTTGCATGTGGACTTAGGAGCCTGGGCTCTGAGTTACAATGTTGCTTTCGAAGCAGGAGCATGGAAGCCAGATCCTGAGGCCTTTTCCTTCTCCATCCCCAGCCTGGAGCCGGTCATCCCGGGCAGGTGATTCCCAGCGGTAATACCTAAGCCCAGGGAAGGGTACCACTGTGCCTGTTCACAGTGTCTTCACATGTCTGCTTCCTAGAAAACGTGACCAGTATTTTAACACTGTTTTTGTCTCAAGCTGCAGATTAAAATCTTTCACTCTCACAGCTTCTATAGGTAGGAAGAAAACTAACCCTTCTGAAGGAGGTCCTAATGGACCTCTGGAAAGAAGGAAGTTGGGAAATAAAGCCGTGTTAGAACACTGGGTGACTTAAAAAAGACAGTCACCTGGACATGACACTAAGAAAGATGAAAAAGGAATGTACGTTCTAGTTTCTGTGACCGTCTGCACTGGAATGCATTTGGACGAGAGACCTGAAGTTCATTTTCCTGGACACATGAATAAGAGTTAGCAGATCAGTTGATGGGACTATATGATATCTCACTTAGCTAATTACCCAAGATAATTGGGGAAAGGGGTCAAGTTGCTGTTTTAAAGATACAGTGCATTGACAAACTTAAATGTCAAACAAATTGACACTATATAGCCATTCATAATCATGCATTATTAAATAATCTGTCAAAACCATTTCGTACCTCTCCACTCATTTCTATGTTAAAAAGAAATGATTATTTAAAATTTAGGAACTTCCCATGCTTAAAACACAATGGACTTTTCATTATATCCAAATTCACTCACCACTGATTTACATTTAAACTAATACTGAGGCTATAAGGATAAAAAGGATCGAGCCATCCTGGGTGAAAGAGATACTTGGAAAATGCCCCCAGGCCACCTTGTAACCTTGTATTTGCCACACCACCTGTCTTTCAAGATAGAGGAAGATAGTCATAGTTTGTGGTTTGGGGCATTCTAAACAACGAAATAAACCAGAACTGAAAACCAGAAATCCCGACTGAATCTCATGATGAACTGTTATCCGTATGAATGTCAAAAAGAACCTCCGCTCCTCTGGGGGTGCTCATCCTGGCTACCGTGTTAATTCTCTCGTACAGGTGGGAGACAGGTCCATATTGATCTGAAGTGTGCTTGTAATTTTCTCTACTTCCCTAACCCCTCCTCATTTCATTTTATCTTTAAAAAGAATTTTGCACTTAAGGAGTACTCTTTCAGGGAACTATTTTGAACTGGCCAATCCAAGTATTTTCCTGTAAAAACTCAAAAACCCTCTCTCTTTAATGTCTCCTTACCCCTCAGTGTAGAAAATTCATAATCTATTATATAAATTTCCATCTTGGCTTCCTCAACCCTGAACTAGACGTGCATTTCCTCTTAGTTTTTTTTTTTTTCTTCATTACCTCAATATTTGATTTGCATGTGTTTAGATCATAGAAACTGAATAAATAGTAGGATTTATATTGTAGCTATTAGATGCCAAACTGCATCGTATGATATTGACATTCCTTTCTTTACCATGTTGCTAACATTAAAAATAATAATTTATCTTTCGAATAAAATCTCAATATCAAAAAATTCAGCGTTTCTTTTAATGCTGCCCAATTAGCAGCCATCCAAGCTTCTCATGCTAAACACAGTAAAATCCACACTCCATATTTTTAAGTAACAAAATGTGCACCGAGATACTCTTCATTTGGTAAATTGGGTAATCCCTGTAACATTTGATAGTGTTCCTCTCAATTCTTATCTGTAGCTGTACAGTCACTGAGCTGAATAAAATGTTGCAATGCAGCAATTAAGAACATCCTATCTTTTTTTTTAAATCCACAAGTTCAATAAATTACAACTTGATTGTCTGAGTAAACAGTGTTACCTGCTGTGACTGCTTTGTTATAGAACAGACTTCTGCATGCCAATTAACAACAGTAATTCCCAGTATGACAGAGCACGCTTTTCCTGTAATGGAAAGTTCCCTTCTTCCACCCCAGGAAAACAGGTGAAGACAAACATGTTGTCATAGTATCGTTTTTCTCCAGTCTCTGGGCCCCAGGTGTCCTGCCCACTCCAGCCCTCCCCCAGGGGATCCCGTGGAAGCACTTTGGGGAAGCATGCTTGAGTGTGTTCACCCCTCTGCTCTCACAGTTGTGTTGAGCAGTGCTTCCCAACAAAGCACATACAACCTGAGCAGGACGCTCGATGGCCAACTCCTTTTCCCCTAAGGGGATGGAAATTTGCCTGGACCAGAGCAGCAGCATCATTCCCGCACTGGGGTAACCTGTGGTATTTCAGAGAGGTCCCGCTCTTGTGTACTGCATATGGTCCGCTGTCAGATAGCTTAACACCCGGGAAAATCTGCCATGAATACATTAGAATATATTTGCAAATTAATTGGTTAATTAGGCTTTAGATGTCCCTGGGGGACTGAGCTGAAACAGATGTGTGCAAAAGCCCCTCACAGAGCAGGGGATGAGGGCTTCTCACTGAGCTTCCCGAAGGAGGTGTTCACCTAGTTGGTGCTGGGTATTCCGATATATGCATTTATGCATAAAGCTGTAGAAAGACAGTTCTGCCTGGGAGTTCATTGTGATGGGGATATGCTCAGAAGGTGCTGTACACTTCACATCACTGTGCTGTAAAATAATCAAAGTGTTATTAGAGTCCATTCTTCCTTGATGTCAGGAAACCATGTGGGGACCCAGTTACAACTGGAGAAGGGCAGATTATGGGGTGTTTTTAAGTACTCCTGTGACACATAGAAAATCTGAAAACATAAAAAAGCCAAAGCTTGAGGTCAGGCCTTGGGGTTCAAAATCAGTGGGTATTTGTCCTTTTACCTTTTTTTTTTCCTCTTTTGTTTTACCTTTCTGTAGAATGGAAACTTAGCTTGCCTTCATATGAATACTGCTGATAATACTAACGTGATTTTTCTAATTGGATCATTGAAGTAGACTCTATTTTATTCCTTCATTCATTTTCTTCACGAAGCATTTATGGTGTACCCACTGGGTCCTGGAGATGGATGCTGGATACGAAATAGAATATGCTTTGTGAAGTGGTAAAATTGGTTTATATTTCCTAACATTTGCAGTAGAAAGAGGCAGCCCACACTAGAGCACACTGCATGACAGGAAAATAAATGCAGAGTTTAAGATTGATTATAAATGAGCCACGTGGCCACGGGTGCAGACTCACTGTTAGCAGACTGGTATAGACTGTTGGACAGTGTGCTAGAAATTGAAAACAAATGGTGCATCCAAGATATAAATCAGGTCTCTCCGTTTTCTTTCTACTTGCCAACTTGTTACATTGATTGTCAGCTCCCAGAGGACACTTGGTGTAACCCATGCCTAAGAAAGCCCTTAGCAAAGAACAGACTGGAAGCAAGTGTTGAAGGTGAGCAGGTGCCCAGATGTTTGAATAAGAGACCCACACCTGGAACATCCTAGGGGAACTTGGGGGTTGAAGATGGAGCTATGTCAAATGGTCACAACTGATTTCTTGAGATTCCATTTTGCTTCCATGTTAAGAAAGGTGAGCCATTAAGAAGTAATTTGTGAATAGTTGGGTCATCGTTAAACAAAGTTGTTTCATTTCCTAAATCAGATTTTTTAAGGTAAAAGACAAAGCCTTAAAGGTACAGAAATGATCATCTCATTTGAAATCAGGCGTGTTGTAAGTTTGGGGGTCATTGATTCTTGCAATAAGGGTACAAAAGTCAACTTGTACCATTTTCTTGCTTAATCTCCCATGATAAATGAGGTGGATCTTTTTCTTCCTAAAACTTACAAAAACCTAGTTCATAATCGAAAGGACTTGTATTTGATTTGACTTTGTTAGAACTACATTATTAAAAGCACTATTCACCTTGCATACACTTATTTCAAGGAGAAAAAATATATGTATTTTTTCATGTGAAGCAAAATATTTATGGCAAAAGAATGTAAATTTCACCTTTCTTTACTAAACAGAATCCCCTGAAATGTAGCTTAATCAAATAGGATTGTTTGGAAATCAGAAACCTGTACGCGGGTGGTCTTTGTGTTTGATTCTAAGATACGCTGGTGGTCTTTGTGTTTGATTCTAAGATAGAGAGACCACAGAATGAAACGTTGCATGGAAAATGGACCCTGCTCCTGCCATGCGTCCTTCAGCAGATGCCAATATTGCCAAAGGAAATTTACTAAGCGTGCTCTATTTTAATTTCCAGTCATGGCTCAGGAGGTGGATGTTTTGAAGGATCAGAAGTTTCTGGCAATTGACTTCATCATACACTTGAGATCAGCCCATTCCCCTTTACCCAGCTCTCTGGAACTTGGACTGCCCGTTAGCCAACCTGGACTCAGATATGCGTGTACAGCTCCTTCCCATCCTAACGTGATTGTTCTACCCGGATCATTGAAATAGATTCCATTTTGTTCCTTCATTTGTTTTCTTCATGAAGCATTCATGGTGCACCCACTGGGTCCTGGAGATGGATGCTGGACACAAAATATGCCTAAAAACAACGCTTAGCCAAGAACAGACTGGAAGCAAATGTTGAAGGTGACCTGCTTTTCATGGGCAAGGTCAAACTTGTTCATCTGTTGGAATTTCTATTTGAATACTGTGCATTCAAATTGGGTTCCTTTCGTTAAGTTCTTCCCCACTGTGAAGATGGAGGCAGGCGTAGACGAGTTAATGGGGGGTCCTTAGAGTGGACAGGAGGGCCTGGGCTTGGAGAGAGAAGTCCTACCAACTGGAGCAGAGAAGACTTGGGTGAGGGCCTTTGGGTGCTGGCAGGAGGTCCAGCCTGCGGCAGAACACACACGCAGCAGGGATCGCAGAGCTAAGGGAGGGAATTTTTGGCAGGCACTTGGCACCGGGGAGGTCCCGCGGGCCCCAGGGCGGGTGAGTGGAAGGAGCCTAGGAGCAGACCTAAGAGCACCTGGGTACTCACCTTCAGCTTCGGTGCAGTCTGACACTGGGATCAGGCCTGCTTCCTGGGCTAGGGTTTTGGCAGGACTCCAGAATTTGTTCTGAGACATGTTTTCATTGTAACATACCACTTGGAAGTTAGGATGTATGGAAGGATATATATAGGTTCTTCCTACCTCTACTGCAGACATTACCAACATCTACTAAAAGAACCTGACCAGAGTTAGCAGCCTTATGGGCTTAAATGACTCCCAACACCCTACCTGAAAAACTGGGGCCCCACTGACCCTGAGGTCACATGCTGCCCCTAAGGCTGGGAGTGGGGATTCGTCCCACCGACACTGAAGGGGCTGGGTGTCCCCAGAGGGGAAGTGAATGCCGGGAAGGAAGGCCGTGGTTATCCAATAGGGACCCACGGGGTGCCGTCCAGGTGGAGGGCTCCACTGAGTGGGCAAAGAGGCTGTAGGTTCATGGTGGCCCGGGGTCAAGTACCTGAGCCTGGAATATAAAGAATGAACTTGGTGTCAGGAACAAGGGAAAAGTCCAGTTACTAGAATTTGAAACAAATAATTTAGAGGGCTGATGGCATCGGCCGTGTGCTGAATACCTCAGTCTTGAACCTGAGCATCTCGGGGCTTCTCTCTCGGAGGTGGGCTGGCTCTAGAACCTTCAGTTGAGTTAAACTTGCAAATGGGATAGCCTTGTGTTTCTCTGTGGGGCTCTGAAGACAGCAAGCATCAGGGACCAGCAGGTTTCTATGCTGGTGCATACAAGCTGTTTATCACTAGGCGGCTGGTTGGCTAGGTATGTTTATGTTCAGAAGAACATACAGCCTCCCAATTGGCAAGACAGCTTTTAAAAAAATAAAAGCTAAGAGAAAAAAAAAAAAAAAAAGGAAGATGAAAAGATGTGTTTAAGGAAAGTCTCTCTGAAAATGGTAAGGAGTTTATCAAGCCTTTTTACCTCCAAGTCTCCAATCCAGACTGGATGTGGGTGACTGAAAACCATCATTATATGACCATTTGCTGTTTGGTGGGGTGTTTGGAATGAGCTAGTTAATCCCATTCCAATTCATAGTGGGCAGGTGGCCAATTCATACGGAACACCTTGACAATCCATACTAATTGGTTTGTCTCCATGGAGCAGCCAGAACTGAATTGCCCATGGGGGTGGGCATTCCCTTCTCTCAACACCCCCGCCCCCACACACAGCTGGAGTGACTTCGTATTTAAAGTAACATCGTTTTCTTGTGTGTGTTTTTCCCCACCCATCTTCCTGGGCTCTACATTTCTCCAAGCTTTCTCCAAGCTTTCTTTTTTAAATGAAATGAATTAGAGGTAAGGAAAGTAAACTGAATGTCCTTGGGACATTTGCAGAGTCATTTGTATTTTCGGAGTTGGCTTCATTGCCAAGGGTAGTAACAAGGGAAGTTATCTGTGAACAAAGCAAAATGCACTTTATGTTTTGGAAGGCCAGGGAAACAGATTCCTAGACAAAGATTCATACAGCCTAGAAATAGTTTTAGAGAGATCTACCGGCCCACAAAAACGTCTGCCAGCCCACAGAATCATCTCCAAGAATGGCTAATCCTGTGCTATTGAGAGATACCCAAAAAAGGATAAAAGTATGGGTTTGTGGAACTTTGATTGAGAGCTGGTTCCTGAATAAATAATTACCCTTTATGCCTGGAGGTTGGCTTTACCAGGCACTGACTACCTCTGGGCCCAGCTGATCCTCTGGCATTTCTCAGGGGCAGGGGCATTGATTGTACGCACCCGTTCCGCTGGCCGGCTGCGCAAGCGCTGGCCCTTCCCAGCAGTGAGTCCGAGCTCTGGAGCTGAGCCGCATCCTAGTGATGCCCCTCGCCAGCTCCGTGCCCTTTGGCAACCACTTCACCTCCCTATGTTTCAGGTTTTTAATCAACCCTCCTTGAGCAAAGGTCTCCACTTAATTGAAAGTTTTATTTTATAATTAAATACCTTTTTTTTAAATCCTCAACTGAGGATATTTTTCCACTTATCTTCAGATAGAGTGGGAGGGCGAAGGAGAGAGAGAAAGAAACATCGATGTGAGAGAAATACATTGATTGGTTGCCTCCTGCACGACCCTGACCAGGGCCGGGGACCAAACTGCAACCAAGGTACATGTCCTTGACCAGAATTGAACCCGAAACTCTTTGGTCCACAAGCCAGTGCTCTAATTGCTGAGCCAAACAGGCCAGGGCTAAATACATCTTTTAAATAATTTTCATTGTTAAAGGACTTAACTTTTTATACAAATTTGGGTTTTATATAAGGAAGGGAAATCTCTATGTAGTAATGATAAGCTATAATACCCCCTTGCTGAATTAATGGGATGGTGCCCACATCCTCTGCCCCCCACCCCCAAGGTAAATTAAAGCATTATAATTCAGTGTAAACATTTGTCAGTGCAAATGCATTTCTACATATTCAGTGTGTACACACACCTGGTTACTTACACAATTTGCATCATCTCTAGTTAGGATAAATGTCTAATACCTTCTCGTAGTAAGCCTTGCTGTGAGTCTTGACAGTGGATAATAAATAACCTTACCTATCATGATCTCTGTCTGCAGAATGTGGTAGATAGGGAACAATGGGCGTGGAATGCCCCAGCTGCCTAGGGTCTAGGAGGGGATGGAGAATGAGAGAAAGCGTCCATACAGTAAAGACAGGAGGAAGCCATTTCTGAGGCAGCCCGTTTGATATCTTTCTGGCTGTGGAATCCCAGGTCTATCCACCACTGAATGAATGGATGGTGATCTGATAGGCCCGTTTCTATCGCTGCTGGAGGGCAAAGGAGGTCTGATTTGAGCCTCTGACCCCCAGGAAGTCAGATAAGTAGGAAGTGAAATTTACAAGGGATTCCAACAGAATCGAGAATGTTTGCCAGGGGTTTGCCCGCGGGACTCCCGCAATCAGCGCTCCCTCTCAGATGTTCCTTTGGGCTTCCATCAAGGTCATTTATCTTTTATGCAGGTAAATGAAGGCTAGAGGCATGAAATCGTAACAGGAGCCCTAGCTTCCACTTTTTTGAAAAGCCCTTGTAGTTTTGGAGAAGAGAAAGAAAAAGAGGGAATCTCTAGATTGCCCTAAAAAAGCATTCAGGGACTTAATAACCCAGCTCTGGGGTTTCTTATCATCCTTGTGCATGAATCACTAGATAATGTCAGGGATACTTCTGATTTGGGGAGAAAGAAAAACATGTAAACCTGTTCCTTGGCCTGGGAGAGAATGGAATTTTAAAAAATTTCTGGTGGCCCTGGCTGGTTTGGCTCAGGAGTTGGAGCGTCGGTCAGCATGTGGACTGGAGAGTCCTGGGTTTGGTTCCCGCTAAGGGCATGTACCTTGGTTGCAGTTTGTCCCCGGCATAAAGTAAAACATTTCTGGTGTGTGTGTGTGTGTGTGTGTGTGTGTGTGTGTGTGATTGTTTTAACCATTTTGCTGGAATCACCTTTCAGCAGTACCCCTCTCCTTTCTGAGGGGATGGGGTAGTTGTGGATTGTCTTACCATCATGTCACTGTAGTACAATTCTTTGTACTTGTTGCCTCTGGAAGAGGTTGGAATAAACTGTTGCAGAGCCAGACTAACTGGCAGCAGACACTTTTTCTGCCACATGTGAAACAACTTCGTCTTTGGGAAAATCGCGTCTAGGTTGGAAAGGCTGGCAGCGGTTTGCGCCAGCTCGCTCGGGGCTCCTTACGTGCATTTACGGAGCATGTGGAGCCCACGGGCTTCTCTGCGAGCTGCTGGGTCTGCTCCTTGCAGCCGCCTTGCTCCCAGGCTGACCTGTGATCTGAGGGTCTGTAGGAGGAAGGAGCTGGAATCTGGAGCCGTCTGGAGCCTGCGGGAGGAAGCGCAGGGCCAACATCTGTTTGAAACTTTGTAGAAGTATCCAGTGTGCTGATTTACAGTCCTTTGGGGACCCCGTATTCAGAACCCAGACTCATGAGGAAGCTGGTGTCTGGCGAGAGTCGGGGTACACAATTGTGCTTGAGGACATATGATCAGTCTGTCTAGACCAAATTCTATGCCAAATTGTATATTTCTTATTTGGGCCACTTAGGTTCTCTCGGCCACCAAAAACAAAACAAATTAGGCTATTAAATTAAATTTGAAAGCCCAGACTTATAATAGTCACATCAAAATATATACAGTAATATTGGAATCAAATGATGCTCCTGAGAATCATGAGCGTGTAGAAGCTAAGGCACGCACCTTGGGTCAGAGCGCTGGGGTTTTCAACCGGCCTCTGCCACAGTTGCTCTGTGACTGTGAGCACGTCACATAACCTCTCTGTGCCTATGTTTCCTTATCTGTAAAAAGGGGGTGATAGAAGCAGTATTTACCTTTTGGGTTATTTTGAGAAGTAAATAAAGTTTGTATATGTCAGAGATCCAAAGTAGCACTAGCACCTAACAAGTCAAGCAGTGTGTAACTGAGTGCTTTTTCCTGGAGTGCATGAGTGCACATCACAGCCAGGGACACCCACTGGCCTGTCAGACGCCTTTGGCCGTTGTCACTTGCCTTCCTTCCTCCGCCGCCACCACCACCCAGGCTGGCTTGGTTTCCTTGGTTTGAGTGTGTCGGGAATGTTCCAGACTGGAGCTCCAACCCCATGGCTCCCGCCTCCTCAGTTCTTCTTCCCAGACCTTGTGTAGGAAGCTGGCTTCTCTTCAGCCCTCAGACTGTTTCTACGCTGCTGCTTCGGAAAGGGCTTTGCTGGCCACCCAGTCTTCACCCAGACGCCACCTCCCTCGCATCACCACGCCAGTGCCCACCTGTCCTTTAGTGCCCGTCAGAATCTGTAGCCACACATGGCCTGCATTTGCCTTTCTTCAGGGTTCGCACCCCACAGCAGATGATGAACTCACGGAGCAAGTACCATTTCTGTTTGAGATGTAGCATCCAGTTGAGCACAGCACCAGCATATGGTAGGCACTCAATAAACACTGGCCCACAGTAAGAACAAGTACGTGACTGACAGGGTGATATGCCTTATAGAGTGTGCTCAAAATGGTGTGGGCAGTACATTTCTGCCTTCTGAGCTGGCCAGCCCTGGTTCCCCCAGTCCTGCTGTAGCATCCACTTCCTTTTATTCTTTTCCTTTTTTTTTTTTTTTCTTCTCTGATTTTAGAGAGAGGGGAAGGGAGAGGGAGAGAGATAGAGACATCGATGAGAGAGAACATCAATTGGCCGCCTCTTTCATGCCCCTCACTGGGGATCCGGCCCACAAGCTGGGCACGTGCCCTGACTAGGAATTGAACAGATGACCCCTTGGTGCATGGGTTGATGCTCAACCACTGAGCCACACCAGCCAGACTTCATTTTCTTATAGGAGAGAAAGGGAAGGCAGGGAAATAATCAGATGCCTCCTTTGGAGATGAGACAGATCCTACTCCTCCCCATTTGGTATCTTTTTGACTTAGGTCCTGCTTCCTCCTCAGCTAGCAACCAATTTGTTCTCACTAGGCCAGTTTAGTGGGGACTCTTGCCATGTGGATGTGCCCCATCTACTGGTCGAATCAGGTGGCTGCATTTTTAATGGATGGCATTGCCCGGGCAATGAACGTGGGCATCCAGTCCCTTTAAAAGCAGCTGAGACTGTGCTGGGTTTTCTATTTTGCATTGTTATCCTGCTGGCAACAGAATTAACGGTGAAGCATGGTTTGCTTACCTAGCACACCTTTTGACATCTCTAGTGCCTAAATTTTCATCAGGGCTTCACACATGCTGTTTTGTGGGCTTTGCAAGTTTGAAGTTAGAGTTTCACATCAGTGTTCACTATTTAGTTGTTCCCTGTATAAAGTGTGTTGACCAGTTTTCAGCATTTCAGGGATACTTTCTCTGCAAGACATCTCAAGGAGATATGCACGTCACACCCATTTTCCAGTCTTAAGGAATCATGGGTTTGCAATTAAAGATTTCAGGGAGAAAAGAGAATCTCTTCTCTCTCTCTCTCTCTCTCTCTCTCTCTCTCTCTCTATATATATATATATATACAGACAAACACACACACACACACACACACACACACACACACCCCAACCCAACCCAACCCAACCCCCCACCCCCGGGCTTAAATTGCCAATAGGTCTCAGCCAATAAGTCTCAATAAGTAAATTGGAGAAGATGGAATTTGCTCGTTTAAAGAAACTTTTTTTTTTTTTTTAATGAGAAACTTGCCCCTTTGGTCAATAAATGTTTTCTATCTTAGCTTCTATGCCCGGGTACCTTGTGTAAATTATAAATTAGCTTGTAAGTAGACTTAGCCAAGGAAGCCCGTCTAGTCTGAGGGCCGTGTGGGCGGGTCTTCTGACCGGCTGCTGCGCGGCTGCTCTTGTGCTGGGACG
Organism: Molossus molossus; assembly: GCF_014108415.1. Taxonomy (NCBI): domain Eukaryota; kingdom Metazoa; phylum Chordata; class Mammalia; order Chiroptera; family Molossidae; genus Molossus; species Molossus molossus. The sequence goes on along the minus strand of NW_023425351.1, from coordinate 58,619,010 downwards.
ACTGGCCGTGAATTCAGACGCCTGTTCTATTTTGTCTTTAACCTGTACTGCTTCTTAAGGACCCGTGTAACATATCCACCCGCTAGGACCCCCCCCCCCAAACCACCCCCTCCTCATTTCCACATCAGAAGTAGCAAGAATGATGTAAAACAATCTTAATTCTGGTTACATTCACTCGGTCTCAATCATAGATAGGGTTTTTGTTTTTAGGAAAACTTTAGTTGCTAACTTCTTCTTTCTCATTATTATTACAACGATTCTCCACTCAGTCTCCCAACGGGAAGGTTTCGAACAAGGGTTTTGTGCCTGTATGTTTGATCCCTGAGTTACGGACGACTAGAGGATTTCACAGGGACAAGTAAACCGAATGATGTGCCGCTTATTTGGTTTGGTCGGTTCAGGCTGCTATCAGACAACTGAGCATGCCTAGCACCCTGTCAGGGCAGAGATGGCAGAGAAGAAGCCAGACTATAAAACACATGAACTTATCTAGAATGCAGCAATCAGAAAAACCTCGAAATAAGCCATTTAATGTCAGCCTACCTGTAAGTTCGGTGTGTTAAGGTTCGGTAGTACTTTATTTGAATTACCAATTGAAACAGGCACCAAAATAATTTCAGTGCTTTGAAAGATTTCATCGGTGCCTCTTTTCTTTAAATACAGCCAGTGCAAAATGCTGGTGAAATCTGGCAGGTTCTCATTCTTCAGAGAAACCATCTTTGGATTCTAATTATCCTTCTTTACTGGCTATCTAATTCCAGGCAAATTACTGAACCAGTTAGCCTCTGTGTTCAGTTGTAAAATGGGGACAAAGGTATAACCTGAGTTTGTGACGCTTAGGTTGTTTTGCTCCATGCAGAGCAGGTAGCAAGGTGCTTAGCCTATGAGTGTGCTAGAAATTGTAGTGCTTGTTACATTGTTATCACTATTGGTATTTCTGCATGTGAATGTGTTATTTTGTAAGTATATTTTATATTTTTTTAGTAAGAGCCTTTTCTTGGGCTCTTACTACAGGTTTTCTTATTATAGGAAGTACTTTAATTTCAAAAATGGAAATGATGTGTTTTGTATTGTTAAATGATATTTTTCCTCATTTTCTTCTTCTAGTTTTTTCCTAAAGGATTAGCACCTGTAAAAATCCTGGTGGCAGTTCAGTCTGGTGTGGCCGCACAATATGATCTCTGTTTTGCTATGCCGGAGATCTGGGGTAGGTTCTGTAATCCCTAAATTAGACTAGGAGGAAGATGGATGAAAACAGTGTCGTTGTTGGGCAAATCCCAGCTGTAGCTGTTCTTTCGTTCTTGACTCCAATTTAAACTAATGCCTTAATAGCTCGAATTCCCTCTTCACCCCTCTCGCTTTAAGGACCATTAACATCAGTGGGAAGGACTTATCACCACGGCAGAAAGATACCTTCAGGCCTCTCCTGACCTGCAGGATCCCAGCCAGGCCCCACAGCTGTCAGTACTGAGGACGGGCAGAAGCCAGGGCCCCCATGACTCCCCCCACAAGTGTACCATCTCAACAGCAGCTCTGGCTTCCCCTCCTGTCCGTCCACCTCTGCTTCATCGTAAGGCTGCATCTCTCTGCAATTAAGTCATTTCAGTCTCTTCTCTCATGATTTTCCTTCACCCTAGAGATGCTCGGTGTTAGGGCAAAATACAGGCATTCAAAGCTGCTCATTGCATTTAGGGAGCTGGGGATTTGCCTTTTAATTACTGTGAAAATGTGATTATTTAGGGACTAGCACCATCTCTACAGAGCCCGGAGAGCTGTGCGGCAACAGGAAAAGGGGCTCATAAATAAGTGCTGAAGTAGGGGAGCTGGCAGGTCCCGGGGGATGGGCAGGTAGAATGAACTTGAGCCACCGGAAGTATCTTTCATTAACTCCAATCAAGACAGGAGGTTTCTTTCCTGCCACAGCTTCTCTATCTGTGACATGGGCTAAGGTCTTGGCCTGGCAGTTATTGCTTAGCAGGTGTGTGGAATCTAGACTGCTCTAATGCAATCAACACGTTTAACAGAAAGCACTTATCCAGCCAGACATTCAGTCCTTAACCACACTCATTTCTCCAGCAGCAAGAAGCGCAAACCTTGGTTTTACATGACATCCTGTGGATTTTGTCCACATCACAGCAAGGTGTTTTTGACTCGTTGACATGATGGGTGTATGTATTTTGCTTGTCCACACGTATTTTAAATTTCCTGATGGCCTTCGCACCGAGCCCATGATGATGGCCTTGGACTGCTGCTGCCGGCTCTGCTCACAGTCCTTCATCTCCACCCCGGTCCTGCTTGACCTTGACCCGTCCGTCAGGTCTCAGCCCCTCCTCCTGACTCAGAGTCTCTCAGTCAAACCCCTCCTCCATGTGCCCTGATAGAACTGTAGTCTCTCCTTGGAAACTCACCGCAGCTGTTGATTTTATTATGCTTAATTATTTAACACCAGTCTCCCAAACAAAACTATAAATTCCACAAGGTAAACCAATGCGATGATGATGATGAATTTTCACTCACCATGTACCTCCCTCTTCTGATGATAGCTGGTATTCAAGAGGTTCACAATACGTACTGCTGGTAGAGTGAATCAATGAGTGAGTGAATAAATGAATAAAATGTCAATATCACCCACAGTATTTATTTTGTGTGTCTTCCAAATCACGTTCGCATGGTCTTAGGGCCTTGTACACATAGTAGGGTCTCCACACAGGTTTATTAGGTAACTAACTGTGGGTCTTGATACCAAAGCCCTCCAGTAGATTGGGAAAGTAAAAATATACAAGCTCTTAGGAAAAGAACTTGAGGTTTCTGTCTTCTAAAAGTGGCCCTGTATGGATAAAATATAGCAGGTGAACAACCATTGTTTCTCACCTGCTCCATATCCTTCCCAGGACCCTGGAGTAATATGTCAGTCGGGGGCTGACCTCGGGAAGGATACCAGCCCTAATTCAGAGTCAGATAAAAGGGCTGGTGCAGGGCCAGGAGTATCTCTGGCCAGAAGACCATAAATCGGCCCAGTAGATCCTGTAGTAGTTCTGATGGGACAGCTCCAAGAAGCACTGTAGAGGGAAGGCAGTGTGAATACTGTACAGGATTCTCAGCCACCTCGTAAGTGAATTTAGATAAATTAAGTATAATCCTCACTGTCCCTGCTATGAAGTAGGAGACCTAATACTACCCACCTCAAGGTAGTCAGAATGCCAAATGGCCAAACAGACATGAAGTGCTTTGCAGAGGGTTGGGCATGTAATACGCTCAGGTGACTGCTGTCTATAGTCATCATCATTATTGTTATTGATTGCAGGAGTTTCCACTGCAATCCCACGCTGCTCCCTGTGAAGGTTTCTTTGTGCTGTCCCTTTCAGGTCACACAGGGACCCAGGTCTCCCCCTGCCCTTTCTGCCCACACGCCTTTGGCTCAGACTTCCACGACAAGGACCCAAACGCAGTGTCCAGGAATGGCAGCAGTTGTCCTGTGTCCTGCATTACATTGCCTTCCCCAGTACTGTGAAGGCCAACTTGAACTGCCGAAAATCCACTTTGTGCAGTGACTGGAGGCGTGTGCACCGTCTGTGCAGGCGTACGTAAAGGACGTAGCGCTGACAGTGTGTGTGTGCCCAGCCAGCTTGCCCTGCACTCTTAAATCAGTTAAGCACACTAAGTCTAATGGAACGTGTATGACTTCAGCAGCTTCAGAGTAAAAGTTGGAGAAGAAAATCCGAGACGTGGCACCGACTAAAACCCCCATACGGTTATTTAAGGCAGCTAAGCATTTCCACAGAAACTGGGCTCTGTTGAAGAAATAGCTGTCCTTCTTACAGGATGAAACCTCTTTCTTTTCTGTTCTCTTAAAATTTTTGTTTTCTCTTATTTTTAGATTTTGTATGAAAATGGGGCTCCAAATCCATTTTCAAGCTGCCTCTTCCTTTCTCTGCTTGCTCAGAACTATCCTTTACAAAAATACACACACACACACTCAAAACCCTTCTTTTCTTTTTATTTATTTGGGTGGCATTGGTTAATAAAATTATATAAATTTCAGGTGTACAATTCTATAATACATCATCTGTATACTGTGTGTTCACCACCCCAAGTCAAGTTTCCTTCCATCACCATTATTCCCCCCTTTACCTTCTTCTACCTCCCCACCCCCTTTCCCTCTGGTAGTCACCATACTGTGTCTCTGGGTTTTCTTTTTCCCCCCTTAATCCCTTCACCTTTTTACCCAGCCCCCCACCCCCACCCCTCTGACAGCTATCAGTCTGCTCTCCATATCTATGAGTTTGTTTCTATTTTGTGTGTCAGTTTACTTCATCCATCAAATTCCACATGCAAGTGAGAGCCCGCGGTACTAGTCCTTCTCTGACCTGCTTCGTCTTGCTTCTCGCTCCTGGTGGAGGCATCTTGAGCAAGTTAGGTGACCTCTCCTGGCTTTGCTTTTCATGTAGTGCCTTCCAGCTGTTCACATTGTTTTCATTTCATGATTTCTCTCCCTTGTTATGACCAACAGCACAAGGACTGTGCCTTAAGCATAAGCTTGGAAAGAAATTGTTGATCACGTTGAAAACCTCCACTTTTCACACCCCAGGCCTCTTCACTGGGGCTCAGAGAGTCACAGTGATTTTTCAGGCAGTTTCTGTGCTAAGGGTGGGGTGGTTTCATTTTGGCTTTTCTGTGAACCTTCTTGGATGTATGGCCATTTGATCTTGGTAGAGATGAGACTGTGTCCTGACACACACCAGTGCCCTCACACTTGGCATGTTTGGGAAGCCCACAGGCGGGGTCGTGAGGCTACCTGAGTCACTGTTAATGAACCAAACTGCCCCAGATGCCCAGTGGCTGCCTTTGGCACTTGGCAGGAAAACCCTTTTTGTGTGAGTTTCGAGGTTGTCAGATGTCATTATCCCCAAGTCTTAAAAATTTCAAAGAAAGGAGGCAGTGTGTTTGATTTATAGAATAATCATCTAGCTCTAGCTCTAACTGGGCTTTGGCAATGGTTTTGTGAGCTCTTGAAAATTAAATTCACTTTTTTATGGCACTACAAGGTATTATCTCCCAGCAAATGATAATTAAACACCTGTGAAATCAATTAGCCCTTTAAGCAGGGGGAAAAAGTTTTCCAATTATGCTTTCGCACCTCCAAAACTTTTTAAATTCCAAAACCAACACTCGTGGAGAGGGATGTGGTCGATCAGCGTTGTGGGGTTAACTTCCCATAAAGATCATCCCGAAAATTTGCTGACTTAATCCCAACTAAAGTCACTTTGTGGAACCAGCCCCCTCCCAGAGACGATGCCATTGAGCTGAGGCTCAGCAGCTCTGTGTCTGACACACAGCGGAGCTGTCAGCTCCTCCACAAAGAAAGTCCCTCACTTTATGTTTTGATGCCAAGTTTTACTTGACAGTTTATGTAAAAGCCAGGCTACCTTCATGGAAACCAAGCAACAAGACGTTCCATGTGACAGAATTGCTCTCTCTCTCCGAGGGCTCTGTAGCCAAGAGTTCTGAGCCATCCTCATTACGGATTCAAACTGGGAAAACAGACAGACTGGGTAAGAGCTGAGGACTCTCAGCGGGAAACTGGGAATCATGGCCGGCCTTTCTGCCCACAGGATTTGTGTGTATTTAATCACTGGCTTCGGTAACAAATTAGCTATTCCAGATGTTTCTTTTGGAAGCCGATCTGCACTTCTGAAGCATTGGATGGGTTGGGGTACAGGCCATAACAATTTGTGACTCAAAAAAAGAGAAAAAGAAAACGAATAATGCCAGGCCATTGACATCCTCTACAATATGCCTCGTGATGTACAAAGACCGTTCCAAGGAAATGTTGCCTTGTTCCGTTAGGGCTTTCGTTGGCATGATGTTCTCAGGTATTCTCTCTTGTCGGGTCCTCAGTAGACCCCGTTAGGTAGGTCTCCCCATTTTATACATGAGCATGGATTCAGAACCATAGTGCCCTGGCTTTAAATCAAGCAGTTGATGACAAAGTCAAGACGTCAAGACCAGATACTATATCTTCTAGACATTAGTTTGTATAGGTTTCATCTTATCACTCTACATAAAAGTCTCTTAAAGTTGTTCTTTAAATTTTTTTTGTGAAGACATTTTTAATGGGATCTCTCTTTCATGGCAGATGGCATTTGGAGAAGTTGGCAAATCTTTGCGTTGACTAGAGAAATAAGGCTGGTATTGCATAAAACAAAGATGAGATAGAATATTTCTATATTCTTTTAAAAATTTGTCGTATGAACTATCCCTGCAGGCATGGCCAGCCACTTGGGCATTATGATCTCATAGGCATTCTTCCCCGAGGAATAAGAAGGAGACCTTACATTCATTCAGCAAACATTTCTTAAGATGACTGTGGCCTCGGCTCAGGTCTCGGGGCTGGGGTCAGAGTGGTGAATGGGAACAGTGGTGAATGAGTGAGACTCACTCTCGTGGAGTTTACATTACATGTCGAGAAAAAGACATGAGCCGGTTCAACAGATATGTGTGTGAAGTCAGACAGCGGTAGCGCCTAGGACAGAGGTGAGCTGGGATAATGCCTGGACAGTGGGGGGAGAACACAGGCTGCTGTGTGAGGACAGCCCCGAGGAAAGACTCTTCGGCTGGACGTTGATACGCGTCCCGAGGTCGATTTGGGAGGAGAATGTTCCAGGCGGAGGGCATGGCAGGGACACGTCCAGGAGAGGGTGATGAGTGTGGTGTGTTGAGAAACTGGGAGAAGGCCATGGAGCTGTGGATGGTGAGTGAGGAGGGGCCCGTCAGGGCTGTGGGTGGAGGCCAGTTCTCACGGAGGCCTGCTGGACAGAGGTGTAAGTATCATTCCAAGCACCACGAGGAGCTCTTGGAGGGGTTTCAGCCTGGGAGTGAACATGTTAAAGGTATATTTGGTTGTTCTTTGGAAAATGGATTGAACCTATAAAGACTGAACCTATTCTTGCCGGAAACTAATATGGACCAGAGTGTGCTCCTTGCGGCTCCGCTCAGGTGGAGACCCACAGGATAGAGTGAGGAGATACAGGAAAGAAGGGTGTGAGGAGACTGGTTGCCATGCAGTGGTCAAAGCCATTAGGTGTTTGCATGCTGTCTCCCCAGTGTCCAGCCAGCTACCTGGCGTCGAGGAGCGCTCGGTATTCATTGGTCCAGTGTGCAAACATCGGGACATAAAGAGGCATCTTACGGAACATTTGGTCTATCTCTCCCCTATCAGATCTGAACATTTTTCTCTGTCCCATAGCTTCTTCCCCAAGTGAGGCCACCTAGGAGTTGGCTGGCCTCTTAGCTGCTTCTCCAGGGGAAGTGTGCTGAGCAGAGCTGGCTGGAGCAAGGGACAAATGACTCAGCATCAGACTCTCTCCCCTGGGCACTATTGTGCTTCTACCAAAGGAAATGGCAGATGTATGGGTCGTCCCAATCTCCCAAACCCTCATGGAAGGCTCTCTGGTAAATAAACAATTAGGGCGGTAACCATAACACAAATGATTGTGTCCCATGGACACACATGCACGATGCATTTATGTCCCATGCACATTGATGTTTCCGTCCCATGGACACACACTCACAGTGCACTTATGTCCCATGCACGTTGATGTTTCTGTCCCATGGACACACACGCACGGTGCATTTATGTCCCATGCACATTGATGTTTCCGTCCCATGGACACACACTCACAGTGCACTTATGTCCCATGCACGTTGATGTTTCTGTCCCATGGACACACACTCACAGTGCACTTATGTCCCATGCACATTGATGTTTCTGTCCCATGGACACACATGCACGGTGCATTTATGTCCCATGCACATTGATGTTTCTGTCCCATGGACACACACGCACGGTGCATTTATGTCCCATGCACATTGATGTTTCTGTCCCATGGACACACATGCACGGTGCATTTATGTCCCATGCACGTTGATGTTTCCGTCCCATGGACACACACTCACAGTGCACTTATGTCCCATGCACGTTGATGTTTCTGTCCCATGGACACACACGCACGGTGCATTTATGACCCATGCACGTTGATGTTTCTGTCCCATGGACACACACTCACGGTGCATTTATGTCCCATGCACGTTGATGTTTCTGTCCCATGGACACACATGCACGGTGCATTTATGTCCCATGCACATTGATGTTTCTGTCCCATGGACACACACGCACGGTGCATTTATGTCCCATGCACATTGATGTTTCTGTCCCATGGACACACACGCACGGTGCATTTATGTCCCATGCACATTGATGTTTCCGTCCCATGGACACACATGCACGGTGCATTTATGTCCCATGCACATTGATGTTTCCGTCCCATGGACACACACACACGGTGCATTTATGTCCCATGCACATTGATGTTTCCGTCCCATGGACACACACGCATGGTGCATTTATGTCCCATGCACATTGATGTTTCTGTCCCATGGACACACATGCACGGTGCATTTATGTACTCACATGCCAGGTGGGAAAGATGAGACTGTCCTTAGACAGCTAGCTTCCTGCAGCTTTTATATTCTGTTGGTGTCCTCTCCCTTTTTTTGAGATTGCACCATCTCCACCTACTCAGGGTTCTGAGGTCTCATTTGCTTGTTCAGCGCAAAAGGCCCAGGAATGAGCTAGCCCTGACTCAAAGTCAGAAGGTGGATCTCAGGAATGGCCAAAAACAGGAGAGGAGCCGGGCAAGTGAGGTTAACTGAACCCGCCATCATTTCATTAACTGTAATTGGATTCTCAAGGTATTTTCTAATCACTTGAGTGTAGGGACCAGACGAAAGGCTTAAGAGCTGATGAAGAATGCCGGGCATGTCAGATCCGCCACTGGCCAGCCTCTGCGTAGTGCCTCCTCTGGTGAGGGGAACAGCCCAAAGGAATTCCAGACATTCTCCTAATCCCAAGGCTGACCTATGCTGGCTGTGTAGGCAAGAATGTCTTGGCTCCAGAAGGAAGTGATCAGAATATTGGGTGAGCCAGTTGTCATTGGGGGGTGGGGAGTCATTGCCTTTGGACCAATGCATTGTTTATCATTACAGAAACCAGGAGGGGTTCTGCAGTTTTGTGTTTTGCCTCTCCATCTTAAACATGGAGGAAGGTCAGAAAAAGGTTTTGTTTGAATAGCCCTGTGCATACATTCAGCTTGATTTGCAATTACGGGCATGCCTCGTTTTATGGCGATTCACGTATTGTGCTTCACAGATGTTGCCTTTTTCACAAATTGGAGGCAAGACCCTCCACCAGCAAAAAGATTATGACTCTCTTTATTGCTATATTCGCTTAGTGCAGTGGTCTGGAACCAAATCACCATATCACTGAGGTATGTCTGTAATGCTTCTTATCAGGGCTGGTGAAACACAGATTTCCCACTCATCAATGTTCAGAGAAAAGTTGAAAAGAAATTTTTTAATATTTTTTTTTCAATTTTCTATTTTTAGAGAGAAAGAAAGAGAGAGAGGAAAAAAAATCGATGTGAGAGAGAAACATCGATAGGCTGCCTCCTGCACACTCCGTACTGGGGATCGAGTCCAAAACCCAGGCATGTACCCTGACCCGGAATCAAACCAGGACCTCTCAGTCCATAGGACGGTGCTCAGTCCACTGAGCCACACTAGCTGGGCCAGAAGTTGACATTTTAAATGGTCTGCCAGGCCTTTAGAAACAAAGCCAGAGACGGAGAGATAGAAAGTGTACAAAAGGAAGACCACCCCTCCACCCCAAAAGACACTGTTTTCCATTCTCTAAACTGGGCTCAGCCTAACTGTAGGCGTGAAACTCCTGCCAAGAAGACAGAGAGCTGGGCATGTTGTTATCAGTGAAATCGATCCTTGTGATGAAGGGCATGCCTCTCTTCTGTGTGTCTCTTTTGCTTTCATGTCTAAATGCAAACCAGTGAGCACTGAGCACTTTGCATCCATTTGATGACTGTATTTTTTGAGTGGCTACTATGGGCCAGGCCCTGGGGTAGGTGATGGTTCAACAGCAAGTAGCACCATGGCCCTGTCTGCTGGAGTGGCTGGAAGGGAAACAAGAAACGGCAACTCGGTAGAGAGTGAGCAGCGGACAGGTCAGCCCAGCTGCTGTGTGAGCAGAGGGTCTCTGGCCCAGACGTGGGGTCAGAGAAGGCTTCTCCAGAAGTGGCACTGCAGCAGAGGAAGGAGAGCGTGGGGGGGCAATGCCCCTGCACCGCCTGCTCCTGGGGCTCCCTGACCCCAGGAGGCGCTGCCTAGTCTTGGCGGCACAGAGCCTGGTGAAAGGTTAATGGTAAGATAATGACCTCCGGCTTCCCAGTAGCCCTTGGGCCTGTCACGGACACTTAGCTCTGCAGCCAGGGCCTCTGCCTGCCCCTTCTGGACCCGTTGATCCACCCAGGTCATTGTCGCGGCTGGCGCTTTTCTTGCCCCTCTTTTCTCTCCCCCTGTGCCCAGGCAGCCCTTGATTTGGCATTTTCAGAAATGTTTTATTTCTAGCCAAAGACGGCAGCCCCACGCGTCCTGGAACTGCGTTTGTTTCCGAGCAGTTGGAGATTTGGGATTGCCGAGTACAAAAGCGGGTGCTCCTTGGGTGATGGGCACACGACGCAGCATAGAATGGTGCCCTTGAAGCCTATATGATTTTATTAACCAATGTCACCCCAATGAATTTAATTTAAAAAATGCCGATGCTCTAAAACCTCACCTCCTTCAGCAAGCCCCCCGAAATTAATGTCCCCTTTCACACCGTATTCAAAATTTGCTGGTCCACCTTCGCCAGCACCGTGTTACCCCTTCCTGCCAGGCAGCTCTGAGAGGTGACAGAGCTGTGTGGATCCCACCCTCCGGGGACAAGCCCACAGCACCCTGCTGCTCTGCTGCATCGTCTGTAAAATGGGGCCACTTCACATGTGGGCATAGAGATAAAGCACAGTAATGCGCACGGGTTGTGGATCCCAGGCCTGGCCGCCAGCGACATGGAATCAGTGGGAGAATTATTATTTTCGTTAGCATTAATGCCTGTCCTTTCTTCAGCTGCTTTTCTATATTAGCCACTGAATGGCTGGTCAATGAGTGGGGAGCGAGAAGGTCTCCCCCTTTTGGAGCACGAGGAGCACCTAGTTCCTGTTGTCTTTGTTAATATTTGCAGGTGGCGACCGCCAGCTCCGTTTAAGGTCCTGACTGTGAGTAGATGTTTAGGGTAGGGAGGCGGTGGGGGAGTTGGACATGATATGGGATTATTTCCAGTGTGTTCAGAGGGGATGTTTGATTCCAGACATTTTTCTGACTCTCTCTTCTTCCCTGTAAAAAGCAGGTGTAATTGTATCTACCTTCCTGTGGCCATGAGGCTTAAATGGGATTGTGTGTGAGTGTGTGAGTGTGTGTGTGAGTGTGTGAGTGTGTGTGTGTGTGTGTGGAGTCAGTGCCTTCCATGGGGGGCCTCACACCCTCAGCCAGAGCCCACCACATGCTACCACTCTGCTTTCACTATATTGAAATAGATTTTCAATGGACCTAAAAGGGAGATGATTTGTGTGGAAAGCCACGTGTGGCGGGGCAAATAGAAACACCTGTCCCTGACTGTCACCGGGCCTCACTTCTGCGGTGGACACCCTGGGCTGTCCAGCCTCGTTCTGAGGAGCATCACAAAGAAATGAATTCCTAATTCTGGGCATGACTGGGTGCCCGGAGGTGGGGGCAGCAGGCAGTGCTCAGAGGCAAAGCATGGCCTGTGCGAGGAACCGCACCACCTCCAAACAGTGAGCGACACCCGCCGGGGCGCCGCGTGGCCTGAGACTGCAGCCCGCCTGCTCAGCCACGCCCAGCACCACGCGTGGGTATGGCTCCTGCACACCCAGCAGCAGAACACGCGATGGCGCGTTCATGTGTGGAAAGGTGTGTGAGCAGATGGCGTGAAGGGACTGAGGCTCCGTGGGTCTGGTGGATTCCCAAGACCACAAGGGCCTGTACTGCTCCACAGGCCGCTGCAAGGCAGCGAAGAGATAGTACGGTGGCCAGCTGGAGCCATTCTCTTGTTAAAATAGTGGCTCCCACAGTTTCTCAGTCCAAAGCTGAGAGTGGAGCCAATTTCATATTATTACGTGTCATGGACTTTCGAGTTTCCTGAAAAATAATGGAAATTTTAAGTGTTAAATCTCTAAAGGCCAAGAAAGAATCTGAGGCAACATGGTTAGTAAATAACAGAGCCCATCTTGGATTGACCTCCCATGTGCACGGGGCGGAGTTGGAGTAAGTCAGAAGGTCCTTTAAAGTGTGTTGCTAGTACTTGGAACTAGGTGAACTGCTTAGGATGTCACTACGTAAGAAATGTTATTTTCAGACACTGCATCCGTGTAGGTTGACCAAGGAAGTAGCGTGATGTAGTAGAAAGCAAAGACCCTGCAGAATCTGAGAGCCTGGAGTTGGAGCCCAGCTGGCTTCATAGCTGTGAACTACCTTGGCAGGGTCGCTGGAATCCTGTGGATTCCCACGGGCACCTTGTCATTCTTCTGCTTGAGTCCTTCGTGACTCATGACCACCCACACAGAACCATGTCTGAGCTCCAGGAGATACCACACAGAGTCTTCCCCGTGGCAGACCTCCAGTATCAGCAGCCTCATCCCGCTCTCCTCCGGCCTCACCCCTCCCAGACTAGGTGGTGCCTTTGTTCTTGCCATCTCTGCCCTCAGAAATGCCCATCACCTCCTCTTAGCCTGTTGCCAGCTGAGTCTTGTTCCTCCTTTCATACTTGGCTCAGAGTCTCCCTTCCTGCAGGAGAAATCCCTGCTTGTCACTCTCCCCGCCAAAGCCAGGTGGTGGCCGTTGTTTTTCCTCCCTGCATAGCCCCCACCTCATGCCCCCATCATACCATTTTGCTCACATAACAGTCACCGTTTGGTAACACATCTGCCTTGTCACTGGTTCCTTGGATGGAACCTGACACATGGTCGGCATTCAACTAATGTTGGTCGAATGAATGAGAAAAAAGCACAAAGGAAACGCGGGAGGATTTCATTTGATTTCCCTTATCCCGATGCATTTTGTGGAACGAAGCAGTCATGCATTGTTTTTGTTTTCTTTCCTTTTTTTCATAAGGGATGTGATTCAAACCTGGGTGTAAGCAAAGAAGGTTAAGCTCTTATGAGGATGGGAGCTGGAGGGAGCAGATTAGCTGTAGATGTCAAGTTTCTTTATAAATAAATACTTGAGACAAACTAAGAATATCGTGAGGAGACTAGAATTGTGTGACTACAGAGGTGGGAGGCTGGATCACTTGCTTCTTCCGTCCTCTTTGATTAGCAAACTACAGCTCCCATGCCAATGTGCGTGCTACAGAGGAGTTGTGGGAACCACGGGGGGACCTGTGGGCACACTGTGCCGCCAGCATCCTTGTCTATGTAGCTTTGATAATAAAGCAAAATCCGTTCAGTTAGAAGCTGCTGTTCCATTGTGATTCACAGTTTCTGGTTTCAGTTTATTTTAAAGGTTCTGCTCCACATTTCTTCTTGGCTCTGTCTTTGGGGCTCTGTTCTTCTTTTATTTTTATTATTACTGGCTTTAAAAATGTATTTATTCCTCTGATCCTGACACAATAACTTGTGATTGCCTTGTGTATTACCATTTACACTGCATGGATATGATCTTATTTGATCTTTACAACTTGGAAGCTCAGAGACGTTAACAGTTTGCACAGGATCACGTAGAAAGTGGTAGATACAGAACCCAACTTCTCACCCAGGTCTTCTAACTTCATTTTGGCTGTGTTTTCCATTATGTTCTATTTCCTCCCTTCAGCCGTCATGATAATGGCTACCATAGATGGATTGCTTATAATGAGCCCAGGCTTTACTTAAAATGTATCATTTAATCCTCACAATATTGAGTATTATTCACATTTTGCCAGCCTGGAAACTAAGATTTAGACACATAAGTTTTCCAAGATCACTCAGCTTGAAAATAGCAAAGCTGAAATTAGAACCCAGGTTTGGCTGTCTCTAAAGCTGCTTAACCACTAAGCTTTTAATTACTAAGCTCTTAACTACCATGCCAGTGGTTCTCAAAACTTAGGGCGCATCATAATTACCTGGAGGGCTCATTAGTACACAGGACTCCGGGCCTCTCCCCCAGCGTTTCTGAATCAGCAGGCCTGGGCGAGGCTAAGAAGGGACCTCTCTGGCCAGTTCCCAGATGATGCTCCTGGTGGGGAGAATGCACTTTGAGAACCCTGTGCTCTGCCACACTACCCACCCTGCCCTCCTCCAGTCGCGCTGAGTTACTGCCAGCAGAAATGTGTTTCATGTGGAGGGGAAGGACTTTAATTATGCTTTATTATGTGGCCCGTTTTAAATGGGGTGTATCCCATATATTATCCAATCCAACTTTAAGGAGGAAATTATTATGGCCGTGGGGTGGTACTGGGTTTCAGGGTTAAATTCAGGGTCATGCCATTTTTATTGCATTTTTCTTTGCAAGTCATTTATGAAAACTGTTCTATCTGTGTCATCACTTCTACAGTGGGGAACTTCATGCCCATCTGAAAAGGGTAGCAAACTCATTTATTAATTAAAGCTGAGAGTTTTCTCAGATTAATTGCCTCCTTCATGTACTTATCTTCTTACTTAGGATATCTCTTGCTTTTAAGAAGTTTATGATTTTGATATGATTTGCATTTCTAAACTTAAGTAATATTGGGGAAAATTCGTCCTTTGAAAAGGATTGCCCCTCTCGCTTGGCCTGTTATCTCCTCATTTTTCTCCCCAGGTCCCTCCTACTGGTAGCCAGGTAGCCACTAATCTGTTCCTCACCCCTAGAACTGGGTTAGTTCATGAATGCTGTATAAATGGAATAATACAGTATATATCTTTTTGAGATTGGCTTTTTTACTTAGCATGATTTCCTTGAGCTGGATGTGTATATCAATGGTTCATTTTGTTTTATTGCTGAGACATATTCTAGGCTATAGCTGTACCACCGTTTTGTTGAATCATTTACCCATCGAAGGACATTTGGATGGTTTCCAGTTTGGGGCTATTAAGGATAAAACCGCTGTGAACATTCATGGACAAGTTTCTGCATGAAGATAAGTTTTATTTCTCCAGGATTCTGTGCAATTGCTGGGTCATGTGCTGAGCCCATTTTTAATTGTATAAGAAACTGACAAACTATTTTCCAATGTGGCTGTACCAGGTTACCTTCCCACCAGCAATTCATCAGAGCTTCAAGCTCTGAGGCCTCCTCAGCACCTGTTCTCAGCTGTGCTTTTGATCAGAGCCCTCCTGGTGGGTGTCAGGTGATCTCTGGTTGTAGTTTTGATTTGCATTTCCCTAATGACTAATAATGTTGAGTATCTTTTTCATGTGCTTATTAGTGCTTTGTATATTTTCTTTGGAACAATAGCTATTCAAATCCTTTGTTTTAAAATTGGATTGTCTTTTTATTGTTGAATTGAGAGAGTTCTTTATATATTCTTGCTAAATGCCCTTTCTCAGAGTTATGATTTGCAAATATTTTCTTCTTTCTCTGGGTCATTGTTTTCACTATCTTGATGAGTATTGGGAGAGAGAAGCCCAGTCTTCTTGATTGTACTCACCTGAGCTTCTGTAAGACAGAGCTGGTAGGGGTTGGTTAGGTCGTGGAGCAGGTCATGGCTCAGATGCCCTGGACACTAACTGTTCTTACCAAGATTTGGTAGATTCTCTTGAATGAATGTGTTTCCATTTGTCATTATGCCCTTAGGACAATTTCCAGAACCTTTAAATGCATTTGTAAAAATAATTTTTACCAGTTAAATTTGTTGGTTTGCTTGGGAGAGTGGCCACCGAGTTCCTTACCCTGACCATCTGGAAGACCAGCCTTCCACAGCCTACTTTGTAATGCACGTACCCCCAGATACACGTGAGGTTCTCATCAGCCTTTTCTGGTTGTGGGGTGATTCTTGGATAAGCTTAGCAGCTAGAGAAGGATCTTCTCTGCACAGCATTTGCGGGACTGGAACAGTGCCTGGAACGTAGTACGTTTTGGAAGAACGACTGAATAAGTGAATGAGTTGAAGCATCTCACAGGAGGGAGGTGTGGGGCATGTGAGAACATCAACAGGGAGAGGGGCCCGACCCACAGGAGGTTTTAGCGGGAGGACACCACACATGTCTGTGGCCCAACTAGAACCGCTGTCTGTCTCCCTTGAGGAACATCCTTGCTCCTTCATTTATACTCTAGTCGTCATTTACAGGCTCATTGTCACTGGCCCCAGGAGTTTGAGCATGGCTAGAAATCTGAAAATCACTGTTGGAAGTTATGCGTGTATCTGTTCTGTCTGTGTCTTGGTGTAGTTATGAACACCCGTGTTGAACATCCGTTATGTAAGCATGAGCGGACATCTGTTACGTGTATGCACACACATAAATGCAATAGTTGTGGCAAACCTTGGAGCAGTGAGATGCTCTCGGAGGACGTTCTTTTTTCTTCCCTGACAATCGTAACAGAGAAAAATGGATGTCAAACACTCTTGAGTCATCTAGCCCAGCTGGCTCAGGAGAAAACTGAGGCCCCAGAAGCTCATGGGTTGTGTTCATAATCGCACATCTACCTAGTGGGTTCCTGATGCCTGAGGAATACTCATCCCATATTGCCTCCTACCCCTTATGTGAAGGAACACAAGCTTCAAGCACCATGTAAGCCCTATCTGCTACATCAGCAAAGACTTACTCTCTACAACACTTAAAATCAGCACCCAGGTACCACTGAACTTTTCCTCTAACTTTTCTGCCTTTCTTCTCCCCCTACTCCTTCCCCAGAGTAAATTCTGCGCCTGGCAACTTTGAAACGTGTTACAATCCAGAACATTAATAGGGTTTTACATTTGTAGGAGCCTAATGCTGAGGGTGTAGGACCTTCATGCACGCCCCTCAGGGGTTTCTATTCTTGGCATTCATTAAACGTTGCTGTAGCCTCGAGTATATTTGACCTTCTTATACTGAAATATTGCAGTTTAAACTTGATGCATATATTTGTGTGTACGTGTGTACCCATTTTCCTCTTCTTCATCGATTAGGTAGAGCTTCGGATATTATCAACAGCTGAACTTGAACATGCTTGTCCATGTTTCCCCCTATATTTGGTGAGGAAAAAAAAGAGAAAAAAGCCATTATTGTCAGAATTTAATATTTTCCCTATTTGGCTAAATTTGAGCTCTCTTAAAACTCTTTTCTGCTTTGAAGTCTATTTTGCAGTTTAATTAATGCAGCAAGGGTTTTTATTTTACTCTCAATGGAGATCATCTTAATCCATTCACAGTGACCTTTTCTTGTGCAAATTAGTTCTACACGCTTGTTTAAGCAAATGGCCCTTTGCATGATGTCTCTTCTTAATGACGGGTTTATAATTGAAAATTGGCTTACTCCCGTACGCCTAGTTTGTATGGGAATATAAAAATAGATGTGGACTTTAAAAATATAAATTTATATATCAGGAACCCAAAAAGAGGAGGGAAGGATCCATTGCCTTCGGGCTATGATTAAATTAGACTATTAGAGTCAGAAAATGCTGGTGACATATGCTACTGTCAAAGTCACACCTGTCTGCGGAGCATTGGAAGCTCTTGAAAAATGAGAGTGATTTTGTCTTAGCTCTGAGAATCTGGGCCTTCATAGGACAGGAGTCATCTCTGGTGTCCCAAGTTTTCTTAAATTCGTAATGACCTTGAAACAGTGTGGTTAGGAATGTGTTTATGGACATCACTTCTGTATTGATAACCCTGAACAAAACGAAATGCTCCTTTATCTTTCTGCACTTTCCAAACCCGTGTGCCACAGGAGTATTCAAAACGTGCAGCACCTGACTATTTAGTCAGGGGCACTGACCTCTTTTCCCTGAGACTGTCAAGTAAAAAAATGACAACAGCCAACACAACACTAGCTGTCCGGTGTGAATGAATCAAAAGTGTACCTATTTTTTGTCAGATCAGCAAAAACCTAGAATACATGTTTTGGTGTGCTGCAGAATTTTAATTAATTAAGTTACGTGTGCCGTGAGAAGCAAGAGGTTGAAAATCGCTGGTCTAGGGTAACAATGTTCTGGGTTAAATGTAGGAACTCCAGCTTGCAGAAGAAAATGAATGTTGTTCTGAGCTTGTGATGGAGGTTTTTGAGTAGGTTTTAATAGCATGGTTTTATGGGGTGAGGAACAAGAAAAGTCTTAGTTTGGTGAATGACATGGAATTAAGAAAGAAAAAGTTAGCAGTGACTTCTTTTAAGCTTATGGGGACATTTCATCAGGACTCAAATTTCTGATTTTGTAAGCAAAGGCTGAATAAGCCAAATTGTTACCGGGACCATCAGACTTGTCCTTAATTTGCTAAAAAAAAATCCCTAATAGCTTTGTCCAACATGAAGGTAGGTCCCTGCTTGTTCTCCATGCAACAGTCCCCATGACCCCATGGAAAGGGAGACCTGCCCGGGTGGTGTAGCTGCAAGTTGTTCTGGGAATGTCATGCGGGTCGCCTCCATGGGTGTTCATTCATCCCTCGATTCCTACGGGTCCTCGTTGGCTGATTGCTCCTCCTCTCCTTCTAGGTATGATTATCGGGAAATGCTGCACAATGCCACTTTCTGTCTGGTTCCTCGTGGTCGCAGGCTCGGGTCCTTCAGGTTCCTGGAGGCTCTGCAGGTAAGAGACCCTGAACCGTCCCCAGAACTGGGCTGAGGAATGAAGGCCGACTAGGTAGGTTGAACCTTAGCACTTCTAAGATCTAAACAGAATATGTGATTTGCCCTGAACACCTGAAATCTGTTTTCCTGAGAAAATCCGCAGCGTTTTTCTCAAGCAGGGGGCAGGACGAGGATTGACCTGCCTTTGGACATGAGAAGATCAGTGGTTTCACCACCGGGAGGATGGGTTCTTCGGGGACAAGACTGCAAGCGGAGGACAGCTCTGATTCTGCGGGCAGCCTCGTGGGGCTCCGCGCAGGGACCCCGCTCTTTCCCGGGAAGCCAGGCTCAACAGCAATGGAATGCCTTGTTTGTGGTAGTCCCCAAAAGCAAATTGCCTGTTTGTCCCCCCTCAGTCTTTGCTCAGGTCCTCTGGATTGCGACAACTATGCCCAGGGGGAGGAGGGATGCTACTCACGTGGCCCAGCGTTTCTGAGGCTCTGCCGTTCCTAGCTGCAGCTCCAGACTGTGTGGTCTCTGCTCAGGAACCTCACTCTGCAGACACCTCCCTCTTGTTGAGACTTGTCCACATGCCCCACCCGGAAGGTGCAGCCAGCCTTCCTCGACCTGGGGAACGCGGGCTCTCAGCCTCCTCCCCCACTCCTGCCCCCTTGCTGCCGAGTCATCTCCTGTGCTCCACATTCTGTCAGTGCTTCTTAGCTTCCGTCATTCTGTCCTGTCCTCCAGCAGCAGAGCTTCCTGCTCTCGAACGACTTCTCCAGTGCACCGTGTTCTGCGCCACACAGGGGCGCCACTGTTCTTGTAGCCCCGCGGGATGTTAGTGGAGCCCCTTGAGCCCCGGTGGGGATTGTGAATCCTTTGGAACCAGAATTTTTTTTTTTTTTTTAATCCTCATCCGAGGACATTTTTCCATTTTTTGTTCAGATAGAGCGGGAGGGAGAGAGAGGGAGAGAGAGAGAGAGAGAAACATTGATGTGAAGGGACACATCGAGTGGCTGCCACCCACACGACCAACCAGGGCCGGGGACAAACTGCAACCGAGGTACGTGCCCTTAGCAGGAACCGAACCCGGGTCTCTGTACCGCAGGCCGATGCTCCAACCGCTGAGCCAAACCAGCCAGGGCTGGAACCAGAATTTTGTCATTAGCCCAGTGATTTTTGGCTGGTAGATCACTGGGCAGGGAGTAAATTGGTACAGCCGTGGTTAGGATCCCTCTACCCCGAAGGGAACAGAGTTCTGGTTCAGATATTTGCAGAACAAGGGACAGGTGAGCAACCCTGTGCTGGTTACGTCCCCTCAATGCTGTGTCAGGGAGCCGAGCCCCATTCTTCTCTGTGTTGCTCGTGGCATTCGGGGGAACCACTAGCAAGCTGACTGGCAGTCCCGCTGACAGACTGCTTCTGTTCAAGGGTGGCTCTATGCTGAGATTCCGTTGGTGAAGGATTTTGTTACACCTTTGCCAATGAGGCCAGTCATGTCCGAGGAAATAAGGTCAGCCACACCACGTACTAGAACAGAAATGGGGCTTTACCCTTCTAGGGCAAGACTTGCCAATTTTCAAATCTTGGCTGGATACATAGGCCTTCCTGTGACTTGACACATCAGGAAAGCTTACTTTGCTCCAGCCACAGTGATCCAGGGTTCGTGCAGTGTAAGAAGTGCCAGTAATTGAATTTGTACTGACTTCGCCCCCTGATTGGAACGGTTCCTGCTGTTGCCCTCCTCACGCTCACGAAGTCCCCTTCCTTGCGCAGGCTGCCTGTGTCCCTGTGATGCTCAGCAATGGATGGGAGTTGCCATTCTCTGAAGTGATTAATTGGAACCAAGCTGCCGTCATAGGCGATGAAAGATTGTTATTACAGGTAAGGGGAGGGCTGTGGCCTTCAGCAGATCAGTGGGTTGTTGCTGCCCCCCGTCCAAACGTTCAGAGAAGATGAATCCAAAAGGTCAGCTCCATAAAAGAAATTTTATCGGGAGAAAATGGCCTGTGTCATGGCGAATATGAAGTCGTTTAATATGACACTGTGCGCATTTCAACACAGACTCTGCCCAGGCCCAGGTCCAAGGAATGTGTTAGAAAAAGGAGAAGTTACAGGTAATGGATGTGAGCTTTGATGGTGAGGAGAGGTGTGTATCCGCCCCCTTCTAGATCCAGAATTTTTAGAAATGATCTAAGAGGGGGCTTGGACCGTTCTACTGCGTTCTGTTCCTGTCCCCTCTTTCTGAATTTGCCCTCAGACGGATTTTCAGAAAGAGAGAGGTCTCTAGGGTTGATTCTTATAATTAGTATCATCATTGCTCAAATGATTCACCCTGGGTACCTGAGTGAGTGTTATCTTTAAGATATCTATCTAGTTGAAAGAGGAGCCTCTAATAAAAATGTTGGGTTTTTTTTAAGTGTTTTTTTTTTAATGTATTTTTGGCTATTTAGATTTTTTTTAATTTTATTTTATTGTGGTAAGAACCTGTACTTTGAAGCCTCTCTTAATAAATTTTGACGTGTACAGTTGACTACAGGTACAATGTTGTACTCCGGTCCCTAGGGCTTCTTCATCCTGCTTAACTGAGTCTTTACACCCACAAATTAGTAACTCCCCATTCCCCTCCCCCAGCTCCTAGCAACCAGGAGTCTACTCTTTGATTCTATGAGTTTGACTCTTTTAGATACCTCATCGAAGCAGACTCATGCAACATTTGCCTTTCTGTTACTGGTTTATTTTACTTAGCATAATGTCCTCAAGGTTCATCAATGTTGTCCTATGTTGCAGAATTAAGACTTAATATTGTTTAAATGCCCATATTACCTAAAGCAATCTACAGATTCAATGTAATCCCTTTCAAAATCCCAGTGGCATCTTTTACAGAAATAGAAAAATATTCCTAAAATTTGTATGTAACCACAAAAGACTACGGATAGCCTAATCAATCTTGAGAAAGAAGAACAAAGCTGGAGGCATCATACTTCCTGGGTTTAAAATATATTGCAAAGCTACAGACATCAAAACAGTGTAATACTGGCATAAAGACAGACACACCCATCAGTGGAATGGAATACAGAGCCAGAAATAACTCCACATAAATACAGTGGACAAATCTTTGACATGGGTGTCTAATAAAAGTTTGAACTTCTCAAGAGCTGCCTGGGGGGGAGACACAATACTCACAGAGAAGTCCAAGGACAACAATAGTTGGTCACTAAGGATTTCTCTATAGCCCCTTTGGGTGGTAGGTAATATTTAAGTTCTACATAAATTGCTATGCTCCTTTCTTTAAAATTACAGAATATTTTAACACTTTCCTTTTGTGGCATTCTTTGCTTTATCTTAAACCACCACAGATATTTGCAGAATGACTTTTTTTTAAAAATATCCTTGCATTTTTGATATCCAGAAAATGGAGTTTCTAACTCTGTCATTGATCCTGCTTTGGTGCTGCCAGTCAGTCTGCTAGCTGGCTGGTGAGGTGAGGTGGTACTCTCACTAAAGTGGCAGGTGACATATCTGCAAGTGAGGAGGCTGTGGATTAGGAGAGCCAAGCTAAACCCAGCTCCCAAAGCATTCCTTCTGCGTGGTCCTTGGTGATGGGAGTGGCCCCTGGGACCTCCAGAACGAAAGAGGCATTCGTGGTCCAGCCGGGAGTGAGCTGGTGTGTGCCTAAAACATTTACTCATGAAAGGCCAACTGAATGTGACCAACATGGCTCTTTGTCATGTTGCCTTTTTCCTTTTGTGGTTTTGAAAAATAATGCACGTTCATTAAAGGAAATTTGGGAAACGAAGGGAATAAAAAACATGAGACCTAATTTCTCCATTTGCATGCCCACGTTCCCATGAACCTGATGTGAATAAGTTGGAAGTTTATCTTTGACATGGAGAGTATTGATACTTCATTGGGGTTGTTCATTTTCTACCATTTCACCAAAATTGATGCGTATTTCACGTTCTGAAACAGCCCTTCGGCTTGACCCTGAAGATTGTGTTGTTCATTCCACGCCCACCCAGACTTGCTGATATTTTCATGTACGTCTGTCTTTGCACGGCTGTCTCCCTATTGAGCAGCGACTGCACGGTCGCTGACAGTGGTTTTAAAGAGCTGGCAACCAGCCCAAGTGTCTGCTCCGGGAAATGTTTTTGTTATGTTACAATTTTTCATTTCCTGTTTGCGAACAGCTTGGATGTTTTTATTTGCATATGCTCTCATCATCATGTCACCAAGAGAGCTCCACGTGTCGTTTCTATATCTATTTTGGTAAATCCCATGAGTTTGGTTACCGTACATGACCTTTTATGAAGACTTTAGTTCTGCGGCTTCCAAAACAATCTGGCCCAATGGGAATTTATCACTTTTCCATACTTGCCTCTCAGAGCAAGCAGATGAATAACCAATAGCCAAATGCCATTGTGACTTAGAACTTGGTCTTTTCAGTTGGAATTATCTTCCAGAACACTTTGCAGGCTGCGGTCAGACAAACAAATGGGGTATATTTCAGTTGATGTAGGAGCATCAGGATGTGGCTTAAAGAAGAGGGGAAAGTATTGGTAGGTTAACCCGTGATCTTCCCTTCCTTCCATCATCAACACAGCCTGACCAGTTTTCTGGAGACCACAGAACAAGAGCTCTCGGCATGTTCCTAATGGACTGGGTCCTCATGACCCTTATGAAAACAGTGAAGTCAGTCTTGACATTTAGAAGAGAGTGTGATTATGAAAATTGAGCAGGATAATTTGTTTTTTTCAGGTCTTTGGGAATCTAGGTAATTTCTCAGTGAGTAAATAAAAATAAATTTACTTTAACTTGCCAAGGATTCATGAGATGAATGGTTTTTCTACCTTCTCCAGGGGTATTTTACTTCCGTTTCTCCTGGAGCTCCGTTTCTAGGCTCACGTTTGCCTGTCAGTTTCTCCTTCACCTGTTGCCTCCATGCTTCTTCAGCAACGGGAACCCAGATACACACTTCGGGGCACAGATTTGCTGTCTGCTTGCCGACGTGGCCGAGACAGCTCGTCCTTCTGTTCTTATTATGAAGCATGTTTTACTGCTCCTCTTAAAAGCGATGCTACTACCGTCCCCTCCAGTGGCAATTCAGATGTAGTCTTAGTCATAGTGCCATGGGTGACTTATTAAAGCAGCAAACAGAGCATTCCCGCCTCAGCCCGGGCCCGGGGCCTGTCTGATTAGTTCCACATTAGGGAGGCAAGCATGCAGAAAGAGGTGACACAAAAGGGCACTTCCTAGTCACACGGAACTGCCTTGAAAGGTAGAGAATCCATAAATGAGAGAGACCTTAAACTCAGTGAAGATGGGAAGCAAGGCCAGGAGACTCGCCAGAAACCCAGGAAGTATACTTCAGAGCCCCATACCATGCAAGTTCACGTGTGACACTGAGCAGCTGGTCCAGCTTTGAATAGCATCACCCTGTGTCAGTAATGATCGCATCAGTAGTCATTCTTGCTGTGTTAATTAAGCTTCCCAGGTTCTGGGCACTGTGCTAAGCGCTTACACGATCCTTGTTACAACATTATGATGTTAGTACTATATCCCCATTTTTTAAATGAGGAAATGGAATCTTTGAGAGATCAAGTAACTTGTCCAAGGAAGCACAGCTAGTAACTGGTGGAGACAGGAACCCCACCTTGGTTCGTCTAACGCTTGTGTCTCTGTGCTTAACCATTAGCTCCACTGCTGGTAAACAATATGATATCCCTTTGGTGGCTTCAGATGGTCATGTTCAAATCAGGTCTTGTGTCTTAAATAGCTGCTCTGTACAAGCCCCTCTCCTGCCTTAAGATGTGTAGCAATCTGGACAGGACATCGATCCCTCCTTTATAGCTGTGTGGTGTGGTAGAGAGCAGTGATGACTGGACATACACAAGGTTGGAAAGATTGTGTTAGATTAGGGTAAGTGCTGGAGCCATAAAACAGAGGTCTGGAAAGCAAAAGCGCTCAGGGTGAGGTAGAAGGTGTGTGCACATGGAATCGACTAACCCCAGCCTCAGATTCACTGGAGAGGCTCAGAGACATTCCCTAAAAAGCGCTTAGGTAGATCATTTGTGGTCCCTGGCATGGCATGTCCTGCAAGCGCTTGGGGATAATGTCTTTCCCCAAGGCCTGTAGCTCCTTCTCTGTAAAATGTGGTTGCCCATGTGCGAGGTCACGGATCTGTGGGACATAGAGGAGAAAACAGCACTGGCTGCTGTAGGAACATCCCAAGCAGCTGATAACCTGCTTCGGAATCTTAGAGGTGAACTGTCACTTTCCTTCATTCAAGGTCATTTTTAAAGCTGATGCCCAATAGCGCTGTTTTCTACCTGACACCTCTTAAGGGCATTTTAACCTAGAGGTTGGTAATTTTTAGTAGATCAGTATGCTGGAAGCTGAATGCTGTAAAGAACAAAAGCCCAAGTGGGTTATTCGATCCAATGGCATCTCATTGTTTTCCACTTACAGTTATTATGTGTTCACCTTGTGTTACAGATCCCTTCTACAATCAGGTCTATTCATCAGGATAAAATCCTAGCACTTAGACAGCAGACACAATTCTTGTGGGAGGCTTATTTTTCTTCAGTTGAGAAGATTGTATTAACTACACTAGAGGTAAGTGGGACCACTTGGCTCTCGGACGAATAATGGTCCTTTATCCGCTGCTCTTGGCCTTCTGTATTGCTGTCGGTGATGTGTAATTGGTCAAATGGGGCAAAACCGAATTTTCTGTGCTTGGGTATGACAGTTAACTCTTTGTGTTCCTGCTCTGCCATGCCCAAGCCAATAACCCTGATCCTGTCAAACTCAGGGGAAGACTGGCAAGCGGAGAATTATACCCCTGACACGGAGATCAGCTGTGTCTTGCCTCATTTCAGGGATATGTGGCTAATGACTATCCGCCTGTCACTCATCCTTAGTGGCATCCTTTCAGGACCCAGTTCTATAGCCCTTTCAGAAAACACACAGTGACCAAGCAGGGGAATCTACCGTTCTAAAAATGTGACTCATTTACTGCCACCATAGTCCAGTGGCACGGGGCAGAGCCCAACTGATTCTCGAGACATAAACAACCCAACCCGCATCGATGTTGCAAAGACATGTTGAGAAAACAATCAGGATTCCACCTGTCTGGTTCAGAAAGTGTTAAACTTGGTGAACTCAGAAAATCGTGTCGGCAGATGGGTGCCTGTCTTCAAGTTGCCTTTTTTAAGGCAGGAGGAAGAAAGGAAAGGGAGGCGTGGAGATGATTAAAACCTGTGGAAGCAGAGCAGCTAGTGATGGCCGCAGGCTACAGCCAAGTAGCACAAAATGCTAAGAACAGATTTAGGAAACTGCACACCCAGGAGCCACAGGCTTGTTGTAAGGAAGGCAGCGGCGCCCTGGCGAGGCACAGCATGGGGGTGATTCTGCGGCGTCTGCCTAACGAGTGGGGGCATTTGTGGCCTCAGCTTTGGAGTATTTACTTTGCAAAAGTGACGACTGCCCCGAAAGCAGTACTTTGGAGCACACACTAAGAAGGCCGAGTAATACCAGGAAAACTGACGTCACTCTGCTTTCCCACGTGAATTTCTTGCCGCCCTTGGTGTCAGAGTCTGTGCTGGTCCTGCCCCAGGCACAGCGGGGCACTTACTTACTACCCAGCCCAGCCTAGGCTCCTGCTCTCACCGGGAGCAGGCTCTAGACAGAGTCCTCTCAGGAACGATTCTGTCCTGAAACTAGGGAAAGGGCTGTTTAGGACCCAGGCTCACCCATGAAGGGGACAGGGTCAGAACAGCCTCAAAAGACTTTCTTATCGCAAGCAAACTGCTCCTGTACCTCCAAAAGCTCTCCCTTCAGGGAACATTGATTGGGTCTTCTGTTCATAGCAGCGGATTTGAATATGGAATATTCTTTTCTCTGATCCTGTACTCCATACAAAACCCTTCCTAGGAATAAGGAAAGTTGAATATCATTTTTGTCTTTTCCCTTTTGGAATAAGTGTGTGTGTGTGTGTGTGTGTGAGAGAGAGAGAGAGAGAGAGAGAGAGCGCGCGCAAAGAAATGCATGCTTATTTTAGAAAATAATGGAAAATGCTTAAATCATAAAAATAAAATAACCTTCCCAGGCAAAATCACTACTGACGTATACACATATTAAACACATTTATTAGTTTTACTATGCAAATTTATAAAGATGTTGTCATTTTTAATTTAAAAAGGAGTCTTTCTGTTATTTTTTTCAGCTTACTGAATTGTTAATATTTTTATCTTATTAGATTATTCTGTAATTTTAATGACTGTATAATACTCCATTCAGGGTATCACTTGATTTCTTTAACGAATCCTCAGGTTTAAGATATTACAGTTGTTTTTGGCTTTTTATTATTATATACATCATATAAAAAAAGCAAATAGCCTTAGCTCAAAATTCCTGGGCAGGTTCAAGATTACTTTCTTAAGACAAATTCCCTGAATTCAGAGACCTGGTTCAAAGAATATGCTGAATGTGAAGATTTATAATGTGAATTGTCAATTTTTCTGTAATAGAATTGAACTAATTTATGCTCCCTCCAACTTATATGAAAGGACCTATTTTGATCTTTAGTTTTTTTCCCACTTTTATCAATAGTGGGCATTATGTCTTTGAAAATGATGTCACTATTTTCCTAATTTATATTTCTTAGATGAGATTTTTCATATAGTTCTTGCTCAGGAAACTCACAAAGAAAGAAAAAGGGCCACAGGGTTGTCCCACTTTTTCTCATTAATTTTTAAGAGCTCATTATATTAAAAATATTAACCCTTTAACTCTTTTGTTGCAGATATCTTTTCCCAATTCCTGGTACACCTTCCAGTTTTGTTTATGATTAGTCAGTTATTTAATCTGTGACTTTTCCATTTCCTATGGTTAGAAAGAACTTTCAACCATAATTCTGTTTATACATGCATGCATACGTACTCACTTACGTTTTTCTAATACTTTCCATGGTTAAGCTTTTACATTTAGCTACTTACTTCAACTTATTTTCATATATGATCTGCATTGAAAATCTAACTTTTTTTGGACAGATTGTTGTGTAGTTGCCCAATATATTTTGTTGGCATTTTCACATGCCACTTTTGTGCATCTTTGGGTCTGTTTCTAGCCTGTGAATTTTGCCCTATTAGTTGTCCATTCTAATACACCCAGACCACATGTTCTCATTGTTTTCACTCTGTATGCCATCCTTTGGTGTGAACCTGTGTTTATTTAACCAATCTGCTATTATTGACTATTAGTGTTGTTTCTAATTATTTACTTATTCTTTATAAATAGAGATATAGATCCTTCATTTAATCAATGACTTTCTACATGTATTTTAGACTACATCTCTATTGCTTTAGTATGAGTCTAGGCATTTCTAAGGTCATGATATGTATTGTCAAATTACTCTTTGATCTAGACTCTCACGGGCTGTCTGGGGAGACCCTCCCTTACTGCTTGTCAGCCTTAAGGCGCATAATTAACACACACACACACACACACACACACACCTTCACTAATTTGCCAGATGAAAGATGGTATCTCATTAATTACATTTATTTTGAGTATGGTTTATTGCCTAAATCTGGTCTCTTGCCTGTTAAGTTAGCAGTGCTCAATTATCCTGTAATAACAGTTAGATATGTGATATTCATCAGAATAGGAATTTATGTGAAGCTGTTTTCATCTCTGTCCCTGGAAAATGCTTTCTTCCCCTTGGATTTAAGCCATATCATTCTTTGGTGACACAGTTGTTTTGAAAATACTCCGAACAGTATACTTCATTCAAATTTATAGCAACTGTCAAATCTCTTTCTATAGATTGTATCAATTTGACCTCTTAGCTGGATTGTGTGAGTGTTACCATTCAGTTTCCCTTTTTAATTCAGGACTCAGATCACCAAGGATCCAAGGTAAATAGAAAAGCAGAGAAACTGGCATCCACATACACAAATAAACAAAGCCAATATATTTGTAAGAGTGATTTAAGTAATGCATATGAAAAATGCCCACTTGGCTTTCAACCTAGTTAATTTAAGTCATTTGGTCCTTGTGGGAGCTGCTAAGGTCTGAGGATAATTCAGTTGCCCGTAGACAGTGGAGATTTGAGGATCCCTGGTTTCACGTTGTTCTGCACCCAGACTCTTTCTTCCTTGCCTGCTGGGTTCGAGACCATGAGAAGGGGATTACTTAGGTTTGGAGGTCATGAGCCTTGGAGTTGTTGTAGTACTTAGACACAGTTGAAAACAGGACACCTCATTCTCCTCTCCAATGCCACGGTCAAGTTGTTGGTACGTTCCATTGTGCTACACTCTGTCATATTTGGGATTCAGCTGGTATAGTATTTCCCGTGTGACTGAAGTTTCCTTATTATGCATCTTGGAATTAAGGAGCTATTTAATAAGAGCTAAGCTTTTTAGAGCTTAGTTTTGTGTGTGTGCAAAGTGACAAGTAATGACGGAGACAGTAATAAAATACTGTCCAGACAGTGTTCCTTCCTGGATTTCATTCTTTGCCAGAATACTGCACAGCAGTCACCTGGTGGAGCTCAGTGAGAACCAGGGCGAGTAAAAGAAAAGTGCATGAGGTTATAATAATATATGAAAACAGCTCATAGTAGCTCGGAAAGCACATTTCTTGTGGAGTTTTATGAAGTCTTCATTCTCCATTTTTCTCTTCAGTTATCTAACCAGGCACATTTGAACCACAGTTTTGCTGATGCTATTGCATAATGAAATTTTAAAATCAATGAGATAATGGAAACAGAAGATTGCTTTGGCTTGGAGTGAGGTGACATATGGTGGCACTGTGTGTATTGGGTAACATTGCATTGGTCAAAAGACAAAGTCAGGGCCACATGGAATGATTGTAACCTGTAGTCAGCAGTCCATTATTTTTTTAAATGGCACAGAAAAAAGAAAAATAAGGAGTCTTCCCTTTGAATTCGCATTAATAGGAAATATTATTCTTATTGAGGTGCCATTTGGGACTATAATGAAAAAAATATTCTGTGTGTGTGTGTGTGTGTGTGAGTGTTGATTTTCTTTATGGCAAAATAGTGTCAACCCTCTAGACGTGTTGTCTTCTTTCACAGTAGAAGTGGCCCTTGGAGCCCTGAAAGGAACCTGGGAGCTGTCCCATGAAGCTGCAGGGACAATGGGACATTAGGAGAGGGACAGAAAGCCTTTCTGTTTGGTGAAATGAGATCTACATTCTTTTAAACTTTTGAGAAGGAAAGTCGATATAAATAAACCTTTTGGAAAGACGTGGCAATAATATGAATAGCCTTAAAAGTGTTCCTACCCCATGACAAAGTCTTAAAGAATCAATCCTAAATGTGGAAAAATTTAAGTTGTAAATGTGTTCATTGCTTTGCATAGAAAAAACCGCACTGTTGTTGGTCATTTAGAAGAAATAAACCGTGAATACTATTAGTAATATGGAAAGGTATCTATAACATATAATATCAATGATATTATAGCTATGTAAAAATGGAAAAATCTATGCCTAGAAAATGAACACAGGAATGAGATTTGTTGTTATTGTTGTTAATCCTCAGCCGAGAATATTGTTCCATTGAATTTTAGAGAGAGTGTAAGGGAGGGAGGGAGAGGGGGAGAGAGAGAGAGAGAAACATTGATGCAAGAGAGACACATTGATTGGTTGCCTCTTGCACCACCCTGATGGGGCTGGGGATTGAACCTGTAACCCAGGTATGTGCCCTTGACTGGGAATCAAACCCGAAACCCTTTGGTCCATGGAGCAACACTAACCACGGAGCTAAACTGGCCGGGGCAGGAATGAGATATTTTATTAATGGTAAAAAAAATAAAAAATAAAGTTTTAAGTGTTAAAACGTACGCAGCTCTTCCTGACTATTCTGAGAGGTTGCTATAATTTCTGTGATGTTTTATTGTTCTGTTATAAATGAGGAAAGTGAGACATAAAGGTGGCCCACGGTTCAAGTGAACATTTGCTACTGCTTGCATGCCTTCGCTATCTTCCACCAAGAGCCATTTGAAGAGAGTATAATATACTTATTGGTATTTCAGAAGTACTATAGCATATTGTATCCTTGAATTGAAAGATAATGTTATAATACTCAACCAAAAAAAAAGTCTATGACCATGAGAAGCATACCACCTGAAGATCTGAAGTGAGTGGTGATCCATCTTGTGACATCTCCGAGTCTCATGTCATTTATATGTAGGTCAGATTTATGATGCTCTCTGTTCTCAGTTTACTCTGTGTGTTGATATCCACACTTGTTTAAGTGACCACATGCTAGAAGGTACATAAATTTGGAAAGCAAAAATGGGAGAAATGAAAAACTATAAAAGAAACTAAATAGACCATGGATTTGGGGACATAATAAAAAATAAAAATCTGGAATAAATACTGTACAAAGTGCAAATTGCTAGCTATGTAAAAACCCTCACAACCATGACATTTTCTCATAATTAATGCCTAGACAACAGCATTTTAACGTATCTCTGCGTAACCATAAAGAGTAAACATTAACATTTTAGCTAGATTCCTGAGATCTCCACCATCCTAGAAAGCTCTTCCCAGCCATGTAAAATTAACAATCTTGATCTGAGGGAAGGGAGAAAATGCAGAAGTCATTGAACTAAGATATTTGAGTTCTTCTAAATTTCCTCTTTGCTCCCTTTTTTTTCTTTCTCATTAAGAAACATAAACACGATAAGGTTTGAAAAGATAAATGTAGCTCACCTTTATTACTTGTCCAGTCACCCTGTGGGATGAGACGACAGTGTTAATAACCTTAGCAATAATAAAACTTCATTTAACATGGTCTGTACTTAAAAAGCACATTGCCTTAAATACGGAGCTGGAAAATAATGATTTAGGTTTGAAATCTCTTGAGATGTATGGCAGGCTTTTCTTTCTTTCTTTTTTGTTTTGTTTTCTAAGTAGAAAAAAAAAAAAAAAAACATTGCTGGAAACATGAAATTCTGTATCAAGTTAATTATTTGCTAAATCATTTCTTAATGAGTGGTCGGTATAATTACAAGAGCTTGAGAGTCATGGAGAGAAATTTGACAAATGATCCAGGATGGGAGAACGCTTGACGCTAAGTGTGGAATTTAATGATCTGCAAGGTCCTGAAGTCCAGAGAAACTAATGAACTAGCTTGGCTATTATTAGTCTTCATATGCCATGGCCCTTGTCTTATTATGTAGGATGTTTTAAATAATTATTAACTCACTACTCTTCGAAGTGAAATATAGGAAAACTTTAGCTAACCAATACCCCAAGGTCCAACATGGTTGATTTTGAAAGGAAAATGAAATATGACAAGCAAATAAATCTGCCTCCTGAATTAAAGTCACAGAGCGAAACCTCCCCAGCTTCCAGAACGTGTCATACCTTCCCTGTGATTTTAGCTCTGTCTTCACATGGTCTATGTTAGCATCTCCGTGCACTGGAACAAATGTTCTGCTGTGGACACTGACCCACTGCTAGGTGCTCAGCCATCAAGGAAACTGTTGCACACACTGGGTTTTGAAGTGAGCATGGACTCCTTCTAGAAAGACAAGACCGGATTTGTGGTTAAACTGCAGTTCAGTTAGGAAATGTGATCAGCTCTGATGCATCTGCTCTCTCTCTTTCCATTGCTCTGTCCCTCTTTGTGTTTTAGACACTTTTATCAGTGTGGGGGGGGGGGGGGCGGAGTCACCACGTTGAGTGTCTTCCTCCCTGCAGTGGGCTTGAGCAAGGTCCTCATCAGAGACCGTCAGGTCTCATCCTCACCGTGTGCTGTGTTTGTTCTCTAGATTATTCAGGACAGAATATTCAAGCACATATCACGTAACAGTTTAATATGGAACAAACATCCTGGAGGATTGTTCGTCCTGCCGCAGTATTCATCTTACCTGGGAGATTTTCCTTACTACTATGCTAATTTAGGTAAGTGGGTTTCTTCCAGGGGCGACCCTCCGGTAGCCTCCTGATGTCCAGAATTTAGCCCCTTGATTTTTCTGTCCTACAGCGGGGTCTTCCTAGAAGCCTGCGTTGGAGATTGTGATCGAGCCCTGTCATAAATGGTGTATCGAGGGTCAAGGTCAAGAATGATCAATCCTGCAGAGCAGTACAAAATGAAAAATAAAATTTAAAAAAAAAAACACTTTTTGTATCTGAGCAGCTATACTTTATATTTAGTAGAGTCATTTCTTTTTGAGAAGTGGGTTTCCCAAATTGTGGATCATTTTGAATATGACAAGGGGTTGGCTATAATTTTAAGTCTCTATAAAATGGAGCTAGATCTCACCTTAATATTTGTTCACAAGCCCAACTTCTCTGTCTCATATCAAGGAGAAACTGAATTAATAAAGGGAAAGAAGAAATATTTAAGAATATAGGGTGTCCCCAAAATATGTGTATACAACTTTGAATAATTATAAAGTCAGTGTTTATTAAAATACATTTCATTTTCAAAATGTAATAGAATCTACAGACACCCTGTATTCAATTTTTTGGATACTCTGTATATGACAAGGGAGAAATGTATCACTCATTCAACATTTATTATGCTCTTCTTATGTGCTACCTTTGTGCAATGCCAGGTGATAGAAATAAAAAGTCAAATGAGATATAGTCTCCACTCTCAAGTAGCTTTTAGTTTAATATTGATGGGGTAAAAGGAAATGGGAGGAGGAGCAAAGGTCTACAAAATATCACTGCTGTTGCCATGGATAAATGTGTATTTGCATTCCCAGCTGCTCTAGTGTTAGTAGCATCTTGGACATTTCCCATCATGCACAGTCCCACACTTGAGAAGCCCCGGGATAGGAAAGCATCTTTCAGGTTGATGGGGCAAAATGACTCAGCATCTTTACCCAGTGTTGATACTCTGTAATAACTACCTCGCCCTTTTTTGAGTTGTACATATTTAGCTGCTAAGAAGAAACTTACACAGATGCATGGCCTGAGGTATCAACCAGTGAGTGACAAAGAACCCCTTAGTCCAAAGCAAACATGTTATAGAGACCGTATCAAAATCTGTGAATGGTCCACACTGGGAATATGTTTAGAATTTAGTAATTTTCAGATTGAGTCAGTATCTGGTAATATTTCTACATATTTTTAAAATTTATCTTTATTGTTGAATGTATTACAGATGTCCCTCCCCCCCCCCCACCTCCTCCTCCCCGCCTTCACCACACTGTTGTCTGTGTCCATTGGTTGTGCATTTATGAATATAGTTCTTTATCTCTTCCCGCCCCCTCCCCTGCCCCCTTCCCTTGGAAGTTTGTCGGTCTGATGTCTGCCCCCAGGTCTCTGGTTTAGATCTACGTACTGCTTTGTGGTGCATTAGTAGCTTCCTTTGGAGTGAGCAGTGATGTGTGTGAGTGATGCTCCTTAAACTGTTAGAGAAGAATCGAAAAGCAGTGACTTGCCCTCGCTGTTCGAAAGTGAACCTCCACATCATCTTTATTCCTCTTACGTGGCAGACCTCGAATGTATATCTTCACAGTGGGAAAGCCAGCTTCTTTCTAACATGCAATTAAAGTACTAATTGGATGATATCATTTTCTCTACAAACATTTCTATAATCCTTTAATATACATAGTCTGATGCTTACCTTTATCCCATCGCTATCAAAGCTTAACTCGAATGTCCCCACACTATTCTGTTCTCACTTAAGCTACTAAAATGGGACATTAGTGGATCTAAACTAATGAAGTTTCAAAACACTTTTTACAGCGGGTCTCCACTCCTCAGTGCGTTCTTCTGGGAAAGTCACTGCGGGGAGAAGTCACCTCGCTTCTTTCTCGGTGGTGGCAGCTTCGCATATTTGCGATCCCTTTCCACCCGGTGCTTCAGAGCACACAGTGGGCTGAGGTTGGGGACACATCCTTGTTCCCTCCAGCTATGTCACAGCTACCCAAACAAGAGATGCCTGGGAGTGTGGAGGCTTCCACCCCCAAATGATGGCGATAGTGGTGGTGGTGGTGATAGCATCTACCACAGGTGATCGCTCATCATTGAAATGCTAGGTCCTGTTCTGAGCGCTTTGTATGCGTTAGCCCATTTCATTGAATTCTCATAAAAGCCCCATACGTTTGATGCTGTCCTGTCGATCTCATTTCGCCGCTGTGGAAGCCAGAGGGTTGAGTGATTTTTCTAATTAAGTGGTAGAAGTGGCATTCAAACCTCAGTCAGGCTCTGAATGCTACTCTTCTATTACTTGTGGTTCTTATTTGAAATAGTGTTGATCAGGCAAAAACCTCTAACGACATAATGACAAATAAGACACATGCAGTGCCCTGGGAGAGGGCCCCTCTGCTTAAACCCACATTAAGATGTAAGTGACTAGGGTAGACCCTTCTCGAGTTGAGAGTGGGGTGTGTGTGTGTAATCAGACTTTGGGTGCCTACAAAGCAGAAGGAAGATCCAAGATGCATCTCCAAGGGAGGAAAAGGACATCAGAGGAAGAACCTGGAAGTGGACACTGAGCTGTAAATTGTCAAGGTCTCTAGACTCAGGCAGCAGTTAACCGCAGCTTTCCAGCTCGTTTAGTCCCGTCAGGACTCGAGAGGCGGAGAAACATGCTGGAAGGGAGCATCAGTGGAACGGGGGAGTCATGTGCCCTGGCTCGGGGCAGTGTTTCATTAGGCTCCTCTCCCCTTTCTGTTTCAGGTTTAAAGCCCCCCTCCAAATTCACTGCAGTCATCCACGCGGTGACCCCCCTGGTCTCTCAGTCCCAGCCAGTGTTGAAACTTCTCATGGCCGCAGCCAAATCCCAGTACTGTGCCCAGGTGAGTGGGGGTTCACCTGTCTGCTCCTTCTGCTTAGTGGACTAGAGGTTGCCACACACACACTTTGCTCCCTGGGACTCGTTGAACGTCATATCCTGTTGCTCCCTGTCATTTCTCATGCCTTGTTATGCCCTTTCCAACAACATAGAGGTTCTTGGAAGTGAAATCTGAAAACAGGTAATGGGTGGGTGGCAAAGAGAGCTTTGCACAGGGGTAAGGTTTAAAAATATATATAAAAGCCCTGGCCAGTGGCTCAGTGGTTAGAGCATCAGCCCACAGACTAAAGGGTTGCAAGTCCAATTCCCAGTCAAGGGCACATACCTGGGTTGCAGGTTTGATCCGGTTGCAGGTGCATGCAGGAGGCAACCAATGGATGTGTCTCTCTCACATTGATGTCTCTCTCTCTCTCTCTCTCTCTTTCTCTCTCTCTGTCTCTCTCTCTCTCTGTCTCTCTCTCTCTCCCCCTTGTTCCCTCCCTCCCTCTCCTCCTCTCTTCCACTCTGTCTAAAAATCAATGGAAAAAATATCCGCAGCTGAGGATTAACAACTATATATATATAAAACAAGACATTTTAAAAATAATATATAAGCACATTATTTTGTTTTTGAATGTCAGAATGATAAGTAACATCAGAAGTGCCCCTGGGAGGACCCAGAAAACTAAGTTTCACCAGAAGAAACAGACTAGTTGGTGTCAAGAGGTGTCTGTCACCTTTTCTGTCACCGGAGTCACGGCTGGTGACGAAATTGGGAACGGAAGGTTTGATCTGTAGTAACAATAGTGTGCGAATCAGCATCTCTCCCACACACTATTGCTAACCGTGGTGTTTCTGGTTTGGAAATTTACTTATAGAAAAAGGTTCACCAACGAGGAAAGAATGAAATACTTTTAAAGTATACATTTCTGAACTAAACACGTTTGTTAGAAATAATCAAGTCACATAAAATCTGCAGCCCTTCTGGGGACTCAAAACTGAGCGGCTGCTAGTTCTGTCTGAACTCGTTGGTTCCTCCCACGTGGCCTGGCGCGGAGCACATCCGTAGCAGGGGTCCAGTTGACACTTTCATGGAACTCGATCCATGTTATCATCTCACTCACCTCGCATGAGAGACCAGAATTTAGGAAAGCCTCGATCAAGATCCAGCAACCCCGACACGACTGCCCCCTCCTCCAGCTTTCTCCAACCCCCTTGATGTGATTTTTTGAGCTTATTCTCTGTGTCCTCTCTCTCTAGTTGTTGAAGTGAGGAGGTTCTGAAGGTTGGGTGGGAGTGGACTCCCTTGAAAATCAGTTTTGATGTCTGCCGCCTGCCTCGCTTGGATCTCCTCTCTCGGAGAAGCGGGCTGGAGGCCTCTGTGCCCAGCCTCACCCGCCATCTAACGACCCAATTCCTTTTAGATCATAGTCCTGTGGAATTGTGACAAACCCCTACCAGCCAAACACCGCTGGCCCGCCACTGCCGTGCCCGTCATCGTCATCGAGGGAGAAAGCAAGGTAGGACTGGAGGCCCAGCAGGGGGCCACCGCGGGACCGTCCCTTCTCCCCGGCTGCCTTGCGGCTTGGCCCCAGATGACGTCCCCCTGCTCCTGGCCTGGGCTGCTTTTCCTGAGACTCCACCTGTCTCTGAATGTCCTCACGTTTGACAGTCACTGGCTGTCGAATTAGTGAATCCAGGGTCCCCAGTACTAACTTTAGGAGATGTGTGACCCTGTACGTACCTTTTTCTCGGCTTCCTCATCTACAAGGTGGAAATGGCAACACACACCTCGTTGGGAAGCTATTAGGATTAAATGAATTCAGGGCCGGGCCATAGTGATCTGTCTGCTGGTGATTGGTGCTGCATGGGGTTTGCTTTGCTGATTAATCTGAGTTAGTCGTGTCTTTCTAGTGGTTCTTCCTCACATTTCTCTTTAAAAAAAAAAAAACAGAACATTTTACCTTGATTTTGCTTAGGTGTCTCCATCAGAGACCAGTGAGTGCTGCCTAGCTGCTTCCATTCTCCAATTCATTTTGCCCAGAACCGAATGATCTTTTTTTTCTTTGAATTGAATTGATTGGGGTGACATTGGTTAACAAAATTATACAGTTTTAGGTATACAGTTCTACAGTACAATCTGTATATTGCATTGTGTGTTCACCACCCCAAGTCAAGTCTCCTTCCAACACCATTTATCCCCCTTTCCCCTCTCCTACCTCCCCCTCTCCCCAGTTCCCTCTGGCTGTCACCATCCTGTTGTCTGCGGCCACCATCTCAGTCACCTCATGGCCCTTAAGGGGAGCGGTTTGCTAGTGCTTTATTTAACCTCTGGGGCCATGTGTGATCCCGCCTTGCCCGCCTTCCCAGGCTTCTCTCTCATTGCTTCCCCCGCAGGCCTGGCCCCTGACCAGCTTCATCCTTCACAGTTAGGGACACTGCACCTGTCCCATCCTACCTCTCATTTCTGTCTTTCCCACGTGCAGTAAGTCTGGACCACCCCTCAGTTCCTCATGGCTCTTGCCCACCTTCCCATCCGTGTTTTACACCCCCGTTCACATGCCCCTTCTCTTTGGAATGCCCTGCGCTGTTGGAAGCCAGAGAGGACTGCTGGTTTCTCTGGCTCCGCCTGTTGCTTTCTTGTAGCTCTTCTCCGTTGGGAAGAAATTAGTCTCCACTAAATGAAACCGAGGTTGGCGAAGCACTGTCATCTGAGAGACTTTTTCTCCGTCCCCGAGGCTCATGCCATGGGAGATTACCTCACTCTAAGTAAAACATCGTTCAGCCAGAATCCCACAATGTCTATTTATGAGGTTGAACCGCTGAAACTACCCTTGACTCACTAAAGTGGCAATGTCATATGGTTCACGGCAAGACAGAACTGCAGCTGCTGTGGGGACGAGATGATCAGTGTATTTGTTATCTGTTCAGCTCCAGGGCGTGAGGGCCTACTGTGTGCTGGGAGCGAGCAGCTTGTGGGCGCGCAGTGGGGACGGGCACATCGGCCAGCATGCCGGGGGCTGGGCGCGAGCAGCGTGTGGGCGCGCAGTGGGGACGGGCACACCAGTCGCATTCCGGGGGCTGGACGCGAGCAGCGTGTGGGCGCGCAGTGGGGACGGGCACACCAGTCGCATTCCGGGGGCTGGACGCGAGCAGCGTGTGGACGCGCAGTGGGGACGGGCAGATCAGTCAGCATGCCGGGGGCTGGACGCGAGCAGCCTGTGGGCGCGCAGTGGGGACGGGCACACCGGTCGCATGCCGGGGTCTGGACGCGAGCAGCCTGTGGGCACGCAGTGGGGACGGGCACATCGGCCAGCATGCCGGGGTCTGGACCCGAGCAGCCTGTGGGCACACAGTGGGGACGGGCACATCGGCCAGCATGCCGGGGGCTGGACGCGAGCAGCGTGTGGACGCGCAGTGGGGACGGGCACACCGGCCAGCATGCCGGGGGCTGGACGCGAGCAGCGTGTGGACGCGCAGTGGGGACGGGCACATCGGCCAGCATGCCGGGGGCTGGACGCGAGCAGCGTGTGGACCCGCAGTGGGGACGGGCACATCGGCCAGCATGCCGGGGGCTGGACGCGAGCAGCGTGTGGACCCGCAGTGGGGACGGGCACATCGGCCAGCATGCCGGGGGCTGGACGCGAGCAGCGTGTGGGCGCGCAGTGGGGACGGGCACATCGGCCAGCATGCCGGGGGCTGGACGCGAGCAGCGTGTGGGCGCGCAGTGGGGACGGGCACATCGGCCAGCATGCCGGGGGCTGGACACGAGCAGCGTGTGTGCGCGCAGTGGGGACGGGCACACCAGTCTCATTCCGGGGGCTGGACGCGAGCAGCGTGTGTGCGCGCAGTGGGGACGGGCACATCAGCCAGCATGCCGGGGGCTGGACACGAGCAGCGTGTGGGCGCGCAGTGGGGACGGGCACATCGGCCAGCATGCCGGGGGCTGGACGCGAGCAGCGTGTGGACCCGCAGTGGGGACGGGCACATCGGCCAGCATGCCGGGGGCTGGACGCGAGCAGCGTGTGGGCGCGCAGTGGGGACGGGCACATCGGCCAGCATGCCGGGGGCTGGACGCGAGCAGCGTGGCTGTCGGAGAGCTGCTGGGAGCGTTGAATGAGAAAGGTGGGAGTCAGAACAACCAATCTCACCTGTATGCATCCCTGTGACTGTCTGTGTGGTTGTAAGAAGGGAGGGCACACACAGCACTTCCCTGCCTACGGCCCCAGCACCCCATTCCAGTGCCCAAGGCGGCTCAGCGCCCCTGGGGGCAGGGGAGCAGCTAACTTTGGACGTGGGATTGTTTTCGCAGCTTCGGTGTGTGACTAGCTCTTCTGTAGATAAGCCTCCTGAATATGGCCGGCTATTCAGAAAGGATCTGCTCTGACTGACTCACTGGGA
Source organism: Molossus molossus (assembly GCF_014108415.1). NCBI lineage: Eukaryota > Metazoa > Chordata > Mammalia > Chiroptera > Molossidae > Molossus > Molossus molossus. The sequence goes on along the minus strand of NW_023425351.1, from coordinate 58,579,224 downwards.
GCCATCTGGACTTCTGTGATTCGTATTGCTATTTATTTATTTATTTTTATTTGTTTATTTATTTTCTTTATTGATTTTAGACAGAAAGGAAGGGAGAGAGATAGAAACATTGACGAGAGAGAACACTGATTGGCTGCCTCCTGCATACCCTCCACTGGGGATTTGGCCCACAACCGGGGCATTTGTCCTGACTGGGAATCGAACCGGCAACCTCTTGGTGCATGGGTCGATGCTCAACCACTGAGCCACACCGGCCAGGCTATGATTAGTATTGCATTTTCATGCACAGACTCTTTGATTTTATATTCCTACTCTTAGCGAGGAGTCCCAGTTTCTTTATTTATAAGATGATGATGATAACAATAGTCCCTGTCTCGTGGGCTTCACAGATGTGTCTTATGAGACACCTCACATCCTTCCAGCTAGATCTCTATTGGGCTCCTGGCCGCTGGCTGAGTCCTAGCCTGCACCTGGGCCAGTGCCTCAGTGAGTCCTGTGTTTCCTCTGTCCTGTGACTGCGCCGCCTGGGATAGCATTCGCACTGCGGTCTTGCTTCGGGCTCTGTGTGCCAGGGACCCTGGGTTAAAACGTACACCCATTTGGGGAATTAAATGAGCTACTGCATCACCATGCACTTATATACACCAAGGGTTCAATATACGTCAGCTACCCTTCTGGGAGGCATTGTAATGTTATGGTCTATATCATGGGCTCTGGTGTCAGACTTACCTTTGTGTGACCCAGGGTGAGTTATCCAACTCTCTGTGCCTCAACCCTCCCTTAGTCATTGGAAAGAATCTTAGTACCTGCCTCACAGGGTAGCTAAAAGGATCAAATGTTATGACGCTATGTATGTACATGGACCTGGAAGTGTGAATGCCCATGGTAGGTTCGCCATTATGCTTTGAATAATTACTTAGGGACATTTCTTGTTCTCCTCATTAGTCAACTTCCTGAGTCTCGGTCATGCCCTAGTCATGTTTGTTCATTCTAGAAGGGTTTGGGCTGGTACATGGTCGGTGAATATTTCTTATATGACCTAATGAGGGACACCCAGGTCCCACGATTGACTTTGTAAGTACATGGGTTCCTGTCCAGCTGGTGTGGCTCAGTGGTTGAGCCTCGACCCATGCACCATGGGGTTGCCAGTTCGATTCCCAGTCAGGACACATGCCCAGGTTGCCGGCCTGATCCCCAGTGGGGGGCATGCAGGAGGCGGCCAGTTGATGTTCTCTCTCACCGATGTTTCTATCTCTCTCTTTCTCTCACTTCCTCTCTCTCTAAAAATTCAATAAAGGGAAAAAAAAGTAAGTACATGGGTTCCTTTAATGCAATCCCATTGGAAGGGAGCTGAGGCAAGGTATTTGAAAGAGCCTCTAGTTTTTGCACTAGAATTTGGAAGTGGTTGGTTAGGGACTTTTACCTCCTGTTGATGAAGCAGGTTCAGAAAAATGAAACAGCTCCTTGAAAACCAACGGTTGAGCTCGTGATGGGGAAGAGGCCATGTGCCCTTCCCATTCCTTTTTAAATCTCTATGTCTGGCCTTGAGTTTAAAATTGGTGAGTTTGCCGCTTTGGCTGTGAAATTCTCCTTTGAAATACTGGGCCCTGTGGGTGTGGCCAGGGAAAGGGCGGGGCGTGCTAAGCTGGCAGCTAACAGTGTCTGCCTTCCTCAGTGGGCCTGTATCAGTACCAGGAGAGCCGCTTCAGGCTGCGGTTTCTGAGCACTGTGTGTATGGGGATCCTGATCGCTTTGTATTTATTTTGTTTTGAAAGCCTGAGAAAGGAAAACTTGACCCAGTTGACAGATGTGTAGGAGCAGACCCTGAAGCCCTTTATGCTATAGGTACATCCCAGGAGCTCCCAGAGATGGATCAGAGTGGGCCCTCCAGCAGCCTCACAGGCATGTAAACCCAGTCTGTGAGCCGGCCCGAGGATGAGCCGGTTCTTGGTGGAAACGTAGCTTGAGCACTTTGGGTTGGGAGGTGGACCCTCAGATTTGTTGAGAATATACTCTTGTCAGCCAGGTTAGGGGTCTCTGTCTCCAGTGTCCAGGCACTTCATTCTGTGGCTTCTGTGCCTTAAGAATTGATAGCAGGTGTGTCTTTTCTCTTGGGTTTCTAAGTGTGAATTCAGAGAGGCTCTGGTAATCGCTACTGTAACTTCCAGAGGAAGGTGGTGAATGTGACGTTCTAGCTAGAGAATCACACCATCTGGAGTGAAGAGCTGCTGGGCCCACTGGGGGCAAAACACTGAGCATTTCTGTGCCTCACTCGTCTCATCTCTAAAATGGGTTATAATTATGAAATAACATGATAGACATAAAGAATTTGAGGTTGGGGGATGGGTGGAAAAGGTGAAGGGATTAAGAAGTATAAATTGGTAATTACAGAAATAGTCATGAAGATGTAAAGCACAGCACAGGGAATACAGTTAATCATATTGTAATAACTATGTATGGTGTCAGGTGGGTACCAGATTTATCAGGGTGATCACTTTGTAAGGTATGTAAATCTAATCCCGGTGTTGTATACCAGAAACTAATATAATATTATGTCAACTGTAACTGAAAAATGTAAAATATATAAAGTAAAAAAAAAAAAAAATGAAGTAAATCATTCAAAGCTATAATGCACAGATCAAGGGTTTCATCTGCAATTTATATACAATGCATAGGCACTAAATTAAAAAAAATAAATGTTTAAAACATCATTTTTTCATTTATTTATTTATTTGTTGTTAATCCTCACCCGAGGATATTTTTCCATTGATTTTTTTAGAGAGAGTTGGAGGGAAGGGGGGAGAGAGAGACAGACAGACAGACAGACATGGATTTGTTGCCTCCTGCACGACCTTGACTGGGGCTGGGGATTGAACCTGCAACCCAGGTACATGCCCTTGATCAGGAATCAAACCCGTAACTTTTTGGTCCTTGGTCTGAGTGAAGCTCTAACCACTGACCAAACCATCCAGGGTTTTTCTTTTTCTTTTTAATCCTCACCCGAGGATATGTGTTTATTGATTTGAGAGAGAGAGAGAAACATCGATGTGAGAGAAGAAACACTGATCTATTGCTTCCTGTATGTGCCCTGATCTGGGATTGAACTTGCAACCTAGGTATGTGCCCTGACCTGGAGTCGAACCTGCAACCTTTTTTGGTGTACGGGATGATGCTCCAACCGACTGAGCCACCTGGCCAGGGCTGGTGTAATCATTCTTATGGTTATTCTGTGGTACATCCAACGCAAAGTTTTAAGCCATGAGGGTCACAGAATAGTCTCCCCAGCCTCAATTTTCTAACTAACCCCCTTGTCCCAAGCCCTCACCCCCCACACACGCAGCTGACCGTGCCTTATCCTGGAGTTGCCCAAACTTCATTCATATACTACCTTCATGATTTTCTTAAATCTGTGGACCACATATGTTATTGCTTATTTAATATTTTTAAATCAGCTTTTCATTTTAATGAAATCATTTAAAAATTACTACCTTTCACTGCTATAGCAACTACTATGTATGTACCTATATATATTCCTAATCTGTGCTGAAATAAAACAAATAGTAGGGCCCAGCTGGTGTGGCTCAGTGGTTGAGTAGTGACCCATGCACCAAGAGGTCGCCGGTTTGATTCCTGGTCAGGACACATGCCCAGATTGTGGGCCAAATCCCCAGTGGGATTCTTTCTCATCGATGTTTCCCTCTCTCTTCCCCTCTCTCTAAAATCAACAAAGAAAAAAAAAGTAGTAGGATTTTTAGATGTTTGTCTGCACACCTCCAAAAGTGACCTGGCCTTCCAGTGTGTGTCCCATCCATTGCTTTTTCCTGGCCTCACAGTGTGGATTCTCCCCTCTGCACCTTTGCATCTACTGGGCGCTTTGCTTGTCTGTTATGCCTTATTTCTATTTATACCTGGTGAATTCCTACCCATCCAGGTCCTGCTTCATGCCCCTTCTTCATCTGCTCTTCCAAGGGGCTGGTGGCTGCAGCCTCTGAGCTCCTGGCATTTTCTTATACCAGGCGAGGACTAGACATCTTTCTCTTGGTCTCTCTGCAAACTGAATTCCTCCAAGACAGGGGATGCATCTTCTTCATCCTGTCTTTAAGTAGCAAGGTGTCTGTCCACAGTAGGTGCCCCAAACCATGGAACCAATGAGTCCGCACTGATGAGAAATGGAAGTCTTCAACGTTGAAGGGTGACATAGCGCTAGAAAGTTCTTTCTGAAACTTGAGGATGAGGGAATTGTCCTGAAAAATAAAACTCAAAATCCACTTCTCTTTTTCCTAATTCCTTCTCTTTTTCTTGCTTTCTGCTTCCTCTCAGGTCATGAGCAGCCGTTTTCTGCCCTATGACAACATTGTCACCGATGCAGTGCTCAGCCTTGATGAGGACACCGTGCTTTCCACCACAGAGGTAAGTGCCACGCCTGAGGTGTGGGCGGTGGGCTCTTCAGACAGTCGCCCCAACCCCCAAGGTGCCGGTGCTTCTTTTCCCTGTGCCTTGGCCCAATAGGATACAGTTTTCATAACTTCCTGCAGAGTTGGTTTTAATCAACCCAGTTCCTGTGAGCACCTTGCCATCCCCTGGCACCCTGCTGAGGGCATCTTCCCCTTTGTTTTCTCTGCTAATTGGCTCCTCGTTTGCATGGCTGTACCTCACCTCTCCCCTCCTGCCTGCCCTCATTTTTTTGTTTTGAAACAGCAGAGCTGCTGGCAAGTGTGGAGAAGAACCAACGGGAGGCACCTGTTTAGCATTAGCTTGAAGCCTCACTGTCCAGAGCAGACAGGCCCGGCCTGCCCCAATTACCTGAATTCCAGGGGGTGTGGCCTCTGAGGGAACACTGTTCTGGGTTCCGAAGGCCGCTTTTCCGTCTCTGTTTAAAGTGCTCATTTTCTTTCACCCACACAAGAGCAAACGGTTTCCCTTGCAGGCTGAGATGGAGACCCCGCTATTTCAGACACTCAGGTATGTGTGCCCAAAGTAAGATCGCACAGAGAATGTGTGAGGAGGAGGAGAGAGAGCAGAGCACAGACAGAGATGGTAGGAAAGCAATTTTTGCAACTCGGATGAGTATTGATCTCTGAAACCTTCCTTTAAAACTATGCAGGGGACCAAAGACAGTGATAAAAATGTAGTATATCGGAAATACGTTGTTAATGGTAGCCGCTAAAGAGTGTGGAGACTTAGCCACTTATACCTTCCCCTCCTCTCTTTCTTTTCTTCTTTTTATTCGTAATCATTGTCCTTTCCATTTAAACATGGGCACTGCCCAGCATATACTTTCCCGGGCACCAGGCTGATTCTCCTGGTCCGCAGGCCGCATCGTCGGGACTCCGTGTTAACCCCAGCCACCAGTCACAGCGACTCTCTCTTGAAAGTCCATAGATGCTTCCAATTTCCATCAGATGGAGTTGGGCAGACGTTGTATGCAAGGTCAGCCTAAATAAGCCCAGGACAAAACGTGCTGGGCCTCACCTTGGGAAAATGCTTTTCTGTGTGGCCGAAGCCCCGTAGATACCGGGTCAGTGCATGACTGACCCCGAGGGGTGAAGTGAGCAGAGCAGGAGGAGGGGACATGCGCGGCGTGTCCAGAGGGAAGGACAGCTGGGAGGACAGGGCGCGCACCCAGCTTGCTTCCTGCGGGGGGAGCTGGCCTCCCAGGAGCGCGTTCGTTCCACAGGTGTTGATTGAGGGGTTTCTCTGCTCGGGTCTGCGTGCCAGGTGCTTTGACTACGCAGTTCCAGCCTGTAACCAGCAGAATCTTGGCAGCACGCAGAATTCTAATCAGCTGGTTCAAAGGAAGGGAAGTAGGTTATTGAGAGAGGTGGGTGGGTTAGAAGGCCCCCACAAGAGCCAGGGAGACACCTGCGGAGGAGCGAGAACAGGAAACAGCTCCTACCCCTAGTCCTGTGCCGGGCTCTAGTGCCGAAGCTGGGAGGCCACAGGGCACAATGCAACCTCTCTGAGTCTCCCCCACCTTTCTGCTGAAGGCTCCCACTGACCCAGCCCCGTCAGCCGCCAGTCCACTGACTGTGCCGTCCACAGGGCTCCCGGGCGGGGTGCAGAGCATGGCAAGAAGAGTAGACGGTGGATCTCAGAGCAAACAGGAAGAGCACCCCATTGCCACGGTGAAGTGTCTGGTCAAGACGATAGCGTGTACCTAAATCATTATCCCTGGTCCCGAAGTATTGATCGATCATCTTGCATCTTCCCCTGGGCACCAGGCAATTAGTCTCACTAGGACTTGTTTCTCCCTGTCCCGTGGTGGAATAACTTCAGCGGCTGTGATGCAGCCACGTGCTGGTGAATTTCTGTTCAAAGAACCGCGAGTCCAGCCACTTGGTGCTCACTGGGAGGAACCTGTGTTGTATGTGAAGTAATGAGAAGCCAACGTGGGTTGAGAATGGCATGCAGATGTAAGGGGCTGGCAGTCTGGGTTTCTGGAGCCTGCGGAGTGGAGTGGTTGTGTTGCCTGAACTGGGCGAGGACAGGATTTCTCTTTTCACCTTTTTTAGGTGAATGGATGTTGGTTCCTGTTATTTCTTCTCTAAGGATTCTTAGCTTGTTTGAATGTCTCTCTGTAGTATTAAAGAGAGATTTCTAAACAGCCTCCTTGAAAGAGTATTAGATGTAGTTGGTTTATACTTATTTACATTTATCTGGGTTGCTGCAAATTCTCCAAAGAAAACAGATGTTGGTTTTTAAGAGAAAAGGCCATGAGCTGACCTTTGCCTTCTTTGATGTGTTAATGATCTGCGTGAAAGCAGGCCTATCACAAGAATCACAGTTTTATCTGAATTTACTTTCGCGTTCCTTTGAAAGGACTTGAAGCCCTCTGAGAGGGTAAGGCATCCGTGTGATGAAAACGCCCCATCGGCTCGCTAGTACTCTCCAGTGCATGTGTTTCCTTTCCAGAGAATAATGGAAAACCCCAGAGTGCTGACAGCCAGGCTGGGTCTTTGACTAGGGGCTGAATAATATTCTGTCCCATCAGTTGGTGTCATTAGCATTTGAATACCAGTGACGATAGGCCAGTTGTCACAACCTGCTTTCAGTGTTCCTGCACATACTGCCCACTTCTCTGCTGTCTCGTAACTCTGAGGTGCCCGTGCCCCACCAAGCCTCCTTCATGGGTGCTCCACCACCCTACTCCCCTCACCCTGGATGTTATCGTTTGGGGGAACTAGCTATGTGGTTAAGGGTTTCTCATTTTGAAATAGGACACTTGACTTAATTTTCATAAACATTTGAATTTGTGGCTGCTTATAAAAATGATGACTTCTGTGCCCTGGCCAGTGTGGCTCAGTTGGATGGGTGTCGTCCCGTGCACCAGAAGGTGGCCTGTTCAATTCCCAGTCAGGCACATGCCTGGGTTGTGGGCTCGATCCCCAGGAGGGGGTGTGCAGGAGGCAGCCAATCGATGTTTCTCTCTCACATCAATGTTTCTCTCTCTCTCTCAAAATCAATTTAAAAAATCTTTTTTTCTTAAATGATGACTTCAGAGATGAAAGGACTCTACAGATTACCCAGGCCAGTGTTTCCCAAAAAGTGGTGTGTGCACATTAAATAGTTTACATGGTTCATGACAAGCATTTCTTTAATTTTAACACGTATATAGTTGCTCTAATGTTTGTTAGAAAACAATGTGGCCAGCAGTCAGACTCACAAGTTTGCCTAGGATGAGGCTCGTGAGGAATAAAAAGGACTAGGTAGTTAATAGAAAAAAAGTCAGTCATTGAACATGTGGTCTGGGAATGTGGTAAAGGTATTGTATATATGATGACAGCCTGGGAAATACTGATTTAGGCTTATTCGTCTTTTCTTCTAATTGAGGTAAAGTTCACATAACATAAAATGAACCATTTTGAAGTGTCATGTGGTACATTTACAGGCCCTGTAGTCATTACCTCTGTCTTATTCTAAAACGTTTTCATGACCCAGAAAGGAAACCCCGTACCCCATTGATCAGTCACTCCTTAACCTTAGGAACCACTGATCTGTTTTCTGTCTCTGTCTTTGCAAATTCTGGACTTACACGTAAATAGAATCACATACTATGTGGCTTCTATCACCCAGCCTCCTGTTTCAAGGTTTGTCCATGTCTAGCATGGATCAGCATTTCATTTCTTTTTATAGCTGAGTAAGTAATATTCCGTTGTATGGTTACAGCATATTGAGTTTGCTTATTCATTAGTCAACAGAACTGGGGTTGTTTTCACCTTTTGGCTATTGTCCATACTTATTTGCTCTGCTCTTGAACTTCTGAGAGGTCACTGTGCCACGACTGGAACTGTTGGTGGGATAAATGAAATTTCTATTTTCATTGCTTATCAAGAAGAGGTGGAGCAAAGGTTGTAGGGTGAATGTGTAGCCCGTATAAGAGATAAATTGCTTTCAACGCTGTAGCAACAGAGTTAAAAGAGAGGCTACGGAAACAGTACACACCGAATCTGAATCCAGGTGGCCGGGCTTCGGACACCGGTCTGCCACTTACTGGCTCCGGCAGTTAATTTGAATCTCCATATACCTGAGCTTCCCTCCCTGTTCCCTTGAGAATATAAAATTACCTTTTCACAGAATTAGGATCAAACAAGTTAAAATGTGTAAGTACCTATAACCATGATAAGCATTACACAGAGTATTGTATGATTGTTTGCTATTACTATTTTCATTTTTACTTTCTGTATCTATTTATCACTCATCAAGTAATCATAGGACATCTGAAGTGAGCTTACACATTCGAAAACAGACCATTTGCTAATTATAAATGTTAGTTTATAGATATTTAGAAGTCCCTGCTTTGGGTTATTATAAGCACCAGAAAGTCATGTAGCTGCATGTCCTTTAAAATAATCCTGTGGCTTCCCTTGGCCCTGTTCCCGCTTATTCTTAGTGATTCTTCACTGCGGATACTTTTCCCAGCTCCCCCCAGACCTCTGCATCTTACAGCCCGCGGGGCTTGTGTTCCTGCTTCCTTACGACGTCTGCTTTGTGTTCCTCGTAAACCTCGGGTGTTGGTCAGGCATCTTTACTCTCTTCTTAAGAGGATGCTTTTCTTTTAGTCCCCGTGGCTTGGCTGGGTGCTGGTTAGGGTGTATGCTATACGTTCATGATGTGGGCGTGTACGGGAGATCTGTTCCCGTTTATAAAGCAGACACAGTGGCCACGTGCACCTTGGGGACAGGGGAAGCGACTGCTTTTCTGACTTGTGTTTTTAGGCAGAACAGACTGGATTTCTAAAGGGCATATCAACAAATTTGTTTTCCTTCATTTCTGCACAATCTGAAGTTTCTGTAACAGAAAACATTAAAATGTGCATAATTAAGGGGCGAAATGTCAAGCAGTCCGTTTAATTTGCTGATGAATACATGGAACCAATGTTCCGTAACAGTCGCGGGGTTCGCGTTATGAATTAGCTAGCGAGGGAAGGTAATGTTTTGTTGACATTGTTAACACTGTTGATTGCTTGTTTGGCCTGTGTTCTGCCTGCAGGTGGATTTTGCCTTCACTGTTTGGCAGAGCTTCCCCGAGAGGATCGTGGGGTACCCTGCGCGCAGCCATTTCTGGGATAACTCTAAGGAGCGGTGGGGGTACACGTCCAAGTGGACGAACGACTACTCCATGGTGTTGACTGGAGCTGCTATTTACCACAAGTGAGAGTTGACATGTCTTGTGTGTTGAGATTTCTGTAGACTCCTTGTATTCGTTGCTTACTGCTGCATAATTAGGAACTTGAGCCAAATCTTGTTAACAACATTGACGGAAATTAATTTGAGCCCGCCTGTGAGTTTTGTGGATGTGCCCAACATGTGTCTTTAAAACCAGCAGAACCTCTTGGCTTACTGCATTTTCAGAAATAGCAGGAAAGTAACATCTCCAATTCATCTGAGGTATGAAGACATCTCAAGGTGTATGAGTAACAGAACATTTAGAATAACAGCTACGAACGTAAATGCTTAACTGAGTTACCCTTCCCCCGGCCCTGTTCTGGGTGCTTGGGATTTACCACTGAGGAACAGAGAAACAAATGCCCCACCTGTGACAGTCTTATATTCTAACAAGGGGAGACGCAGTGTACGTAATGGCTCTATGATAGGTTAAGGTGAGACGTGACATAGCAAAAGGGCCAAGTAGAGCGGGTCAAGGCTCAGAAGCACTGAAAGAAAAGGGCAGATTAGAGCGTGGCCAGGGCGATCCTCATGGAGCAGGTGCGGTCCAAGCAGAGACGTGGAGGAGGAGAGGAAGTCGGCCAAGAGGATGTCCGCAGGAAGAGTGTTACGCATGGGAACCAGCCAGAAGAAATGCCCGAGGCAGAATGTTGGAGGGTAGGGAGAACACCAGTGTGACCTGAGTGGAGTGGAAAGCTGTGAGACTGGTCGTGGGAGCCCAGGCCCTTGCTGTCCACCATGAGGACTGACTGTCCTTTCAGTGACATGGGTTGGAGCAGTGCGATCTTTCTATGTTTGAAGCATCTGCTCCGAAGGCTGTGTTGAGGATGGACTCGGGGGGCCAGGGTAGAGGCAGGGAGACCTATAGGGAGGTGACTGTCATTATCTAGACAAGAGATGATGGAGCCTGAGACCAGAAAGGGAGCAGTGGAGGTGGTAAGTAGTGATCAGATTGTGGCATAATTTGAAGAGGGTCCAGTATGATGTCCTGACAGATTGGATATGGAAGTTTTTTGACCTGAAGAACTAGTAGGAGTAGCCAGCAGCAGGTGGAGAAGGCTGTGGATGGAATAAGTACTAGAGGAAATGCAGGAGTTCAGTCTTGGGCTTGGTAAGATATCCAGAGGGTATGGAGATAAAAATTGGGGAGTTGTTTGCATATCTGGTCTTTAAAGCCCGAAGACTTGGGTAAGATTGCCAAGTTAGTTAGTGTTCCTGACTCAGTCATAAATAAAATCCCCACTCTTCTGCCTTAGTAAGGTGAACATACCAGTCTTAACCTAGTCTATTTTAATGTTTCTTTTTCCTTTATTGCTTTTTTAGAGAGATAGGAAGGGAGAGGGAGAGAGAGATAGAAACATCGATGAGAGAGAACATCGATTGGCCACCTCCTGCATGCCCCCCCACTGGGGATCAGGCCCACAGCCTGGGCATGTGTCCTGACTTGGAATCGAACCGGTGCCCTCTTGGTGCATGGGTCGACGCTCAACCACGAGCCACACTGACTGGACTTAACCTAGTCTATTTGAGTCAAGAGCAGAGCATCTTGCCATTTGAGCAGCAGAGCTGGAAATGCACGAGGTGTAAACACTCAGGCTGGCTGAACCTTCACCTCAACATTCTCCTTCTTGCGAGTCCACTGTCCCCTTTCTTCCTGCACCGCTGCTTAATGCATCTGATTCACTCAAATGCTTTTCTTATATAAATATATACTGTATGTCCCTCCAAAAAAAGTAGGGTGAGAATAATTCAGATTAACATGGGTTCTCCACAGTGATTGCCCACCAGATTAATTAGGGTTTTGCTCTCCCCGTTGAAATATATGGCTAATGGGCCACAACAATGGAACAGTATATTGTTGGGTTTAGAGTTATGGGATAGTGTTAAATACAGTTATGATTAAACTAATAATTAAAATTGTAAGTCAGGTTGTAATAATATAGAGATTACATGTAATTAACTTATCTTGCCATCTAAATATTCTGTTTACCAACCAGCCTGATGTTAAAGTTAGACTGGGCAAGCTGTATCTGCATGTGTCTCTGTACCTTGTTCTTTATCTGTAAAATAGGGATAATCATAGTACTGATAGCATAGATTCCTCATAAGGATTAGATGTGGCATTTGTTGTAAAGCACTTTAGAATGTTATCTGGCACACAGAGTGAGCAAAAGTAGGTTTACAGTTGTGGGTGCCTGAAGCAGAGTTTATTCTTGTATTATTTTCCATGCAAATAACTATAAACGTACTTTGTCCCCACCCTGTATAATAAGTACCATATAAGGCACAGTCATTATTATCATCATCCATGAAAAGTGTAGGGAACCAAAGAATGGATATGTATTTTCTGTCAAAGAAGACTGCCATATATAATGATGGCCCCTTGGGACATGTCTTCGGTTTTTACAGATATTATCACTACCTGTACACCCATTATCTGCCAGCCAGCCTGAAGAACATGGTGGACCAGCTGGCCAACTGTGAGGACATTCTCATGAATTTCCTGGTGTCTGCTGTGACAAAATTGCCTCCAATCAAAGTGACCCAGAAGAAGCAGTATAAGGAGACAATGATGGGACAGGTAAGAGAATTCTCCTCCCTTGCTTTGCTTGCTGGTGGTTCACCTGGAGGTAATGAAGACTCAGTGTTCCTCTAGGAAGCATAATGGGGATTCTCTTTCTCTATCTCTATCTCTATCTCTATCTCTATCTCTATCTCTATCTCTATCTCTCTCTCTCATCTATCTATCTATCTATCTATCTATCTATCTATCTATCTATCTATCTAACACTTGACAGGCTCTGAGGGAATGTATGTTTGGCAGATGGATAATTGGGCTGGCATAAGTCAAGGGGATCGTTATGTCAAGAAAATAAAAGCTTTCATGACCTACAAGGTGTCATGAGAAAGACTACAAAGAATTTATGTAAGTTTATCATCAGTGCTTTATTTATTGAATAGATGGTAATAATCTCAACATAGCCTTCTGGTGGTTGCTGTTGAGTTGGGTGAGCATCATGGTGGTAGACCAGGAGTCACAATACTTCATTTCCAGTTCTAGAACCAGCATTTATAAGCAAGTCAGTTGCCTTCTGAAACTCAGTTGGTACATCTTTAAAATGGAAATGAGGAAATCGACCTCACAGGGTTGAGAAAACATATACGAAAGATTTTATAGAAGTAAAATATTGCATTAGTCATAAAAGTTTAGTACTAAAGACGGAGGGAAATATAATTCAACTTTCTCTTTTTATAAGTAAGGGAACTAGGACCTGGAGAATTTAAGCATATTGAGACAAGTCATCCAGTGCTGAGACAGAGCTGGGAGTTGAACTCCAGGCTCTGTTCTTTCCCGACCTGTTCTTCCACACTCCAGGGTCCGGTGTCAGGATGATCTGCATATGCTGAGGCTCATCAACCCGTGTTCATCCTGGACAGAGCATAGTACTGTTAGTAAGAAATCAGAAACCTTAAGTAAGACCATTTAGACTACCCAAGTTAAATCATAGAGTATCATTCAATGGGATCTGAGTCAGCCTTATAGGCCATATTTTAACATTATTATATCAGTTCAATTGTATACGGTTTTCCATTTACCTTGTTCTAACAAGTACTGAAAATCATATACACAAATCTAGCTTTTGCAAAGAAAAACAGCCAGACCTCACAATTGATGGTTTTTCATTCACTAAATTTAGTAAGAGCAAACAAATTGATAGGATTTTAAGTTTATGCAGTGTAGTCATTCAATAGTTACTGAACATGTATAGTTTATATCAGGCACTGTTCTAGGTACTGGTCATGACACAGCTGCTGTCCTAAGTGAGCAAGAGAGTCTAGTGGAAAATTCTATTTCCCTCTAACTACTCAAAGAACAGGCAAGAGGATTTGCAAGGATTCTTCATCTTTAAGGCTGAAAGGCTATTCACATTTAAGCAAGATGTATTGAGTGTCCACTGTATGCCCAGGTATTTTAATGTATATTATCTCATTTGTATACAACATTCCTTGCATATTGTTTGCTTAGAGAGTTCTATGAATTTCCCTCAGATTATGTGCAGATTAGGGTGGAACTCTAATGACACATGATTTCTTAGGAGTTACCCTTCTCATAGATTTGCCTAATTTTACCAAACCAATATTTTTAATAACTTTACACATTTTTGGGAGACAAATCTAAATTTAACCTTAGGTCTAACTAGATGTGTCTAGTTAAAAATGTACTGTATTTGCTTATTCTTCCCATCATACACATTTTTTCTATTGTATGTTGTATGACTGGTGAAGTAAGTCAATATCATGCTTGAAGATTATACTTTTTTACACTGGGAAGCTATCTTCTCTAATGTGTGGGTTGACCCAAAATAAAACCTAGAGACAAAAGGAGTGATTCAATGGACTTTTTAGAAAATTTTGTTTTTAAGAGAGAATAAGAATGAGCTTAAGCTCTTGACAGTATTTCTATTTGCGTTTTGAGCACTTGGCCGGATGTGGGGGTCGTGCCCTTTGAGAATGAGTGGACTGATCCTACAAGCTCATACCCACTTAGGAACAAAGTGACATACCTGCTCTGTCATGAACTCAACTGGTCAGTTCAATTTGATTTACCAAGCTGCGTTCTTGTAGTATAAATGATAAAGAATGGAACCGGAGTTTGGTCCCTTTCTAGCCTTGTAATTTTAACTTCCCTGAACCTACTTCCTCATGTACACAGTGGGGGTATGATTACCCAGGGAGATAACTTGACCAAGTTGTTGTGAGGCTTGGATGGACTTCATGAAAACACTTAACAAATCATATTTTGTTTGTTTTCCTGCTGCTCATAGGTAACTTGACGTTTGTATTTACCTTCAATGGTTGCTTTCAAGTATGTTGACACTTGTTTTAAAGTAACTGAGTAATTTTCACAGTAAAATATACCTTCCTATGAAAGTATTTTCCAACAATGCATGAGGATTCAAGCACAAGGACCATAAACACACACATGTACATCATTAAACAGTGTCCTAATGACATAAATGAGTTTGTGTTCTGCTCCAATAATTGGACAGCCCATTTTTCCTTGCTTCATAAAAACATGGTTTTAAAGACATTAGGCTTAGTTCACCTATTTAAATGTCAGCCCCCAAGTCATTTAAGGCTTCCTTTTAAATTGATGTCAGTCATTTTCATGGTCTAAAAATATTTAACCAACCTTAGGGGCAACACAGAGAACTGAAGAGATGGTATCTACCATCAACCAGTAAAGAAGAAACTTTTAGAAGCCTACTTTTAAAACCACAAACACATTATTAGTCCTAACATGTGATCCCAAGTGCAAAGAGAAGTTTTATATTTAGTGACCATAGAAGTGGAGGTTCCGTTGGTAAGTCTTACACTGAGCAGAGAATTGGTCATTCCACATGGACCTTTGCTAGCGTGAGTGTTGCGCATTGAGGAAAGTGCTGCATTTTGGGAAAACCTCCTCTGGTGAGGGCAGAAACCAGGACCAGAGCCTGAATGTCCCCGGGCCCGGGGCCGGGGCGGTTTGGTGTGGGCCGAGCCCAGCTGTGCCTCGTGGCCATGCCAGGACTCGGTTCTCTGCGGTGTCCCCATGTCCCCTGGCACCTCGCTCACAGGCTGTTTCTCTCCTTCCCCAGACTTCCCGGGCCTCCCGCTGGGCCGACCCCGACCACTTCGCCCAGCGGCAGAGCTGCATGAACACGTTTGCCAGCTGGTTTGGCTACATGCCGCTGGTCCACTCTCAGATGAGGCTCGACCCCGTCCTCTTCAAAGACCAGGTCTCCATTCTGAGGAAGAAATACCGAGACATTGAGCGCCTCTGAGGAACCCGCGAGCGGGGCAGGGCGGCGGGCAGGGCCTGGGGCCCAGCGGCCCCTCCCCGTGCAGGGCCGAGCCAGACCGTGCCAAGCACCCAGTGAACGCGCGTGAGCGGAGCGGCAGATCGGCCAAGGAGACGCACTCCTGGCTCCGGACTGCGCCCGATGCCCGGCCTCACCTCGCTGGCTGCTCTTCCCCAGACTAGGTTGTGTACAGTTTAATTATGGAACATTAAATAATTATTTTTGAAATGATTGCTATGCAGGTTTAAACTTTTTTAATGATCAAAACTATTAAAAACCAGAGTTCTTTCTTTAATCAAAATTGTGTTGGTTGTGACTATTTCATAGCTTTTGCTGCTCTTCCCGCAAGCGCCACGGCCGAGCGTCCGGCAGGGACAGAGGCTCGGCCTTCGGGGCGGCACAGTCGCTCTACCAGTGCCGGGAAATAACTGAGCGTAAGTTAGGACAAGTTCATTATTCAGCTTGGCCAGAGCAGACTGTTTTCCCCTTTGAATTTGCAGATCACCTTGAACTTCTATCTCTAAAATGACGCTGCATGAGAGAACGGATTATGACCTCCAGGTAGACAGTTCTAACTGAAACCTTGGAGATACGTAAGTGTGAGAACCTTTTTCATTGGGGGGGATGGGGGAGTCAGGACCAAGAAAACACTGATATAATCAACAAACGTTCAGCTTGCACGAGGAACCAGGCGGGCCACCAGCACGCACACTAGTGAGCTGGAAGTACTGACCCACAGCAGTAACCCAGTTCTCAGAGGGGGCCAGACCATACGTCCAACACGGGACCCACGTCTGCTTAGAGCTGGGGAAAGCTTTGCTTTAAAGGCAAAGGAAGTATATTGAGAATGAGTATATGGAGAGGAACAGGTTTACAAGACAGGCTCATGTTCGCGAAAACCTCACATTTCAGAGCTGCTCTATTGAGAAAGAACTAAGAAGGTATCAGTTCTCACCGCTGACCATGAGGATTGCTGAGAATTCACTCACTGTTGGGAGCTGGATGCCATGTTGCGTCCAACATTCTTGTTTTGAGCAAGAATCTGGCACACAAAATAATCAGAAACAGATGTGAACTCTTATTTCATTTTAATTTTTAAATCTGGAGACATGCTTTTTGTTATAAAGAACATTTCTATCCCTGCAAATGCTGCTTTGAGCTTCTGATTATTGTAAAACTGCAAATATAAACTGAATATGTACACAATGTCGCTTAACTCCATTGTAAATGATGGAGAGGAGACTTCAGGTACTGTTTTCTTCTACTTGGAAGAGGCAAGAGAGACTAGAGAAGAGGAAGACATTATTGGTCCTACCATCTTTTATGCTGAATAAACAAGCACTTTAGTTCCCCTTCCCCCACCCAAGCTCTCCTGCATCTCATAAACTTATTTTTAGTGTTGTTTAGAAGAAAATTCCATCACAGAATTATGTTCAGATAACTTCAAGTGCCTGGCTTAGGTCAGGGGGGACCATAAATCCAGGAGGCTGTAACTTATCCCTATAGACGTCGGCTGAGAGAGAGGACCTTGCCATAGAGAGCGAGGAGGGCGGGTGCTGCAAAGGAGTGAAACCAGGGGTTTGCAGAGGTTCCGAGAAGTGACTCTACCCCACCCATTGAGAGTGAAGACCAGAGCCCACTCGCCCAGGCACTGTTGAGTGGCACACGGGTAATGAAGTTCAGTGCCAGGGGCTCTCTCTGCAGCCTCGTGGCTCAGGACAGCTCCCCAAATCACTCATTCCATCTGACCCAGCCTTAGTCCTCTCTCAAACATGTGACATATTCTCCTAAGTGGATGTGATCATCTCTGAGGTATTTGTTCTAGGTCCATGGTCCTTGCCCTTGTTTCTTTCTATGCCCAGTTAGTAGGTTTCATGCCATTCGAACTGCAGCTCTCAGAGACTTGAAGGGGTGGCAGTTAAGTTTTATTCATCTGGCCTTTGCAAGTTTGTATTTGAATTAACCTTTCTGGTCTGCTGGATTATTCGTGTATCTTTCTCCTTTGCAAAAATGAATGAGGTGTTTTGTTCAAAGACCCCAAGCCAATTTGAAACGCATGTTGTCTTGGCTTATGGAGAAATGTGCCCGATTGTACCCGCCCATCACATGACTGGATTCAGGGGACTGCTTTGCCAGATTTACCTGTCACAAAGCTCACAGGGCATATTCTCCACGCACAATGTATGTTGTGTGCAAAAAAGAAGGGTAATTATAAATGAGAGCAGGATCTGACACTTTTCAGCCACTTGAAATCTCCATAGTGTCATATTATGTCATTCTCTGAAAACATCTCTTTGGGATACTAGCTAGTATGGTCTCTTCCTTGGAACATACAGCTGGGAATTGAACAATGCTGAGTAAATCAGACCCAACAGTAAGATGTGATTTTAATTCACTAAGGAAGGAACTCTATTTCACTGCAGCAAGTTGACAGATCAGCCATCTCTGTGGGATGTCAGGAGTTATCTCTAACCAGAGGTCCCCACATCAGCCAACGCGAGCTGGTAAGAGGCCAAGAACAGAGAATACAGTGCCAACCACATAATTAATTACATGCAGAACCTCCAGAGATGAGTGGACCACTTAGAATTTCCACACAACATCTTTTTCCAGTTCCACATTAGGACAGATGATCTTAAAAATAATGTTTTAAGCTGGTTTATATATTTATATATGTATGCAAAGTCTTATAAATAACGAATCAAGCTTACATTATGTTTAATATACTTTAAATATATATAAACTTGGTTGAAAATGACAACATGACCCAACATGGAGACTGTACAGAAAAATTCATGAAATAATCATTGCAGTCATGTTGCAAGAGGTAACGTAGGGGGCCTGCCTGGCCATATCAGCACACTTTCCAATAGGATGCTTCCGAAGAAAGTGGAATCTCTCGTACCCGGAATCTCAGATGCATGGCCCTTTAATTTCTTCTTGTTATAAAAGGTGCTCAAAGAAAGATCCATCTCACTTGCGTCCTTCAAATTTTCCTTTAGGAGTGATTTTTGTCTTCCACTTATAGTAGGTTCTGGGATACCTGGTCACTTGAAGGAATATTATGGCCGTGACCTTTGCTAAAGGTTGCGAAACTTTAATCAGGGATGAGATGAATGTGGGTGGACCTATAGACTGTTGTGTTTTTTGAAAAGAGCAGCTCTGGATTTGAGAGCCGGCGAAATTTTAATCAAACCTGTTTAAAGGGCGGGCACAGGAAGGAGGCAGCGCGTCTCGCCAGGTGAGACTGAACAAGATGTTGAGGCAAACTCCCCAGACTTGAAAGTGTCTTCTATTGCCTCAGGTCCCTTTATGAAAGCACCAGTTATTGCCATGAACTCTCAAATGAAAACATCCCTGCCTTCCAATGGTGCATACGTTCAAAATGCAGCAGGACCTCAGGCCCTGTTACTGAATTCATCTGCTAGCTTCTATCTGCAGCAGCTCTGGACAAGGACTTTTTGGGTGGCTTTGTCATCTTGGCCGGATTTAACCAAGGAAGTTCTTTCCACTGCTGGCCCTCCTGGGCGTGCTGATGGGGGCATAGTTGTGACTTGAGCTCTCAGTGAGTAGGAATCACTGGCTGTGTAGACTCGTCCCCTCAGCCCTTCAGCCTCAGCAGGGAGAGCTCACCTGGCCCTGGACTCCACGTGCACCTTTGGAAATGGGATTGAGCCCTGACCAGTTGGTTCAGCGGTTAGGGCATCGGCCCGTGGGCCAAAGGGTTGTGGGTTCGATTTTGGTCAAGGGCACGTACCTGGGTTGTGGGTTTGATCCCCAGGCCCAGTTGGGGTCAGGTGGAAGGCAAGCAATCCATGTGTCCCTCTCACATCGATGTTTCTTTCTTTTTCTTTCCTCCTCCCTCCATCCCTCCCTTCCACTCTCTCTAAAAATCAATGTTAATCCTAGGTGAGTATTAACCAGAAAAAGGGGGCGAGTATCCTAAGAACATAGCCCCCATAAGTCAGTAACGTCGTGCAGAAGCTCTGGGTGGAAAAGCTGCAGTTCACAACACTCTCAATGACGAGATGGCTCCTGGAAGCCATCTGTCCTCTGTCCTTCCCCAAAACCAAATGGTTTGATGGCCACGATTTTTCTTTAGTGGGGATAGTGCGTAGTTGTCACTAATCCAGAGTTTCAGTGTGTCCCACATCACAGCCTGGAGGAGCTGCCCAAATGTGGGACTTCTGTTGCCCAGTTGAGTAGGTGAGGGAGGCTGTGTTATCATTCTCTGGAACTAGAGACAAGCGGTCACCCCGAGACAGCTGCACCCCGGTTAGCATGTCTCAGCTCGTTCGGAAGTTCAGCCGGCCTCTCGGCCCGCGCTGTGGTCATGGTTCTCCCTGTCGGCCCCCAGGGCCGCTTGGTTTCTGTCACAGTTCTCTGTCCTCCTTCGGGTAGACACCCCTTCCTTTCGGTTGTAATTATTTCTCAAATCAGGGCCCTGCACATGAGCTGGGTACCGTGCAATGAACTTTGTGTATTTATTTTAAGAGAAAAATCTGTATACAATAATGTTGAGAGGTAGAAGAAAGACATAGAAACCTGGAACTATTTTAAGTGGCAAATTGTAAAGCAGAAAAAGAAAAAGAAAAAATTCTATCTTATTTTATGTACGATGTACCTTTGGGACAGTTTCCCAGTACGTAGCTGAGGTTTCTGTGGCATCTCCACAGGTCTTTCCTGAAGTGCTCCCCCACCCCCGTTTGTCAAAGACCAGGAATGACTCAGTTAAACCCTGAGCACGGGTGCGAGTCTGGGGGAAAGTGCAAAGCCACAGATGTTGATTTACTTCACGGACCTGTGTAACTTTCTGTCTGGGTTTTGCCATCCAAGATAGATTGTTTCATAGAGAGTGTCACCAAAGACTTTTTCCTTCCAATTCATGGAAAAAGAAAAAAGAAATGATTAATAAACGACATGACTTTCTGTCGGCGTGGTTCTCATCCCATCTTTTCCGTTGGCCAGAGGCAGATGTCAGTTTCGGGAGGACTCGGTGTGCTGGGGAACATGAGGCTGGCTGGAGGTTCTGGGGGAGACAGGCAGCTGAGGCTGGACCGCGAGTGCTGGCTGGAGGTCCAAGCCTCGCAGCCCGGCAGGCTCCTGGGGACACGGAGCCGCCAGCAGCAGCCACCTCCGGGCCAGAAGCAGCTGGTGCTGTTGGGCGCAGGCCAGGCGGACCTGGTGGTGTGCCCAGTTCACAGTGTTCCTCCGCACGGACGCTGGGACAGCCTGGCAGGGCTGGGCCTCAGAGCATCTGGAGCCTGACAGCTGTGGCCGTCACCCCCTCTGGTTTCAACTAATTCGTAGAGCTCATGAATTACTGGCTGGCGACGCATTTATTAGACTGGTTTTTCTCGAAAGAATTTATAAGTGGTTCTAGGTGTGACCGCAGCTCCAAGGCCCAGGACCACTGTAGAACTGTTCTGTGACAGGGTCGAAACGCCTTTGCATTTTCCTCCCTCCTTCCTTACCGGTAGCATCATCTCCTCATCTGTTACCCCTCGCCTACCCTCTTTCTTTGGACACTACTAAAGGACATTAGTATACTCATGTCACATATTTTCAAGGGAGCAAATGCCAAATCGCATTTGGAGGTGTTGATTTGTTTTCTGACTTCAAGTTTTAGGTTCTGTTTTTCAGTTTGTCCATCTGTAAAACGATGACATACGAATATTTATTGACAAATATGTTCTAAACAACTATCGCATGCTGAGCCCTGTGCTGGGTGCCTCCAAGGAACCACAGATGAAAAAGTGCGAGAGAGAGGGGGGGGGGGGTCAGGGTGAGCTGGACAAGCTAGGGCTGACAAGCCATCACAGGAGGTTCCAAAAGGAATTTGCAAATCCCAGCTTCCAAACTGCCATGGCAGTGTTATTCGTAACATCTACATGGTGTGTCTGGCGGTAGAAGCATCCCCCATGGCGAGGCCAGATGAGAAGTCTCCTCGGAGAAGCAGCTTTAGCTTGGTCCGACCCTGCCTTGTGGATGTTACAGTGAACACGCGAGCCTGCAAAAACACCATGAGCAATCGTACTTGATCAATAAAAGATGGTGTTGCTTTACAGTCTGAGCATTTCCACCGCGTCTGGGCGCGACCGGAGGAAACAGGTTGTTTGTAGACCCCTGAGTCATTCAACGTTGGCCTCCCTTACCGCTGTGCATGCTCCCTGATTGTCAGGAATTTAAAACAGGTTTTGGAATTAGGCCGCGTGGCCTACTGTTTCCAGCGCATGCTTTGGGTGCTGCGGTGGAGAAACTCAGGTACTACAGTAGATGTTTTTCTCTTTGACCTTCGGTCCCACTCAGATGAGCTGTCCAAGCTGGTTCGAGTCAGTCTCTGGAACACAGGCACTGGGTTCGAATCCTGCTTCTGCCTCTTGGTACTTCTGTGGCCTTATAGAAATGACTCGCCCACTCTGCCTCGGTTTCCTCAAAATAGAACGTCTCTAGCGCATAGGGTTCTCATGGGGATGCAATGAGTTAATAAATACAAAGTTCTTAACATAGTACCTGGTATGTAATAAGATGTGTGGAACTCTTACCTAATTATTCGTATTTAGTATTTTGCCAAAATGGTTTATTCTAAGAAGCTTTCCCGTAACCTGTTGAAGAGGAAATACACCAAGTTTAATGCTCAGGGTTCTAATACTGACTCAAATGAAACTGGTCTTTCCAGTGTCACAAGCTCCTCGTTTTCAATCATAGACATGTTTCAATGCCTATCACCATGAAGTCACCCGCACATCCGGGAATGGGCACTCTATCAGCAGAAATTATGCAAAGTCGAGTTTTTGTTTTTCAGCTGAACTTTTTTGGAGGAATGGCCTGTTTTTTATTCTCATTTGAGGGACTAGAGTTGAGGCAGTTCGGGACTAAAATGAAGTTTGGGTGCCAGTTGTTATTATTTCTTTTCTGGTGGCTTCAATTATATTAAGAAAGAAAACATGTTCTTGCCAATATAGAAATTATTTGCCAAGTTTGAATTTCTGTTCCAAACTGAACTGCAAATAATCTAGTTTCCTTGGCTAAATGTACTTGTAAAACAAACCGAAAATGTGTCTTTAATCAGAGAGAATCAGATCATCTCATCTCAGAGTAGGGAAGAAAAAAAAAAGATTAAGCTATGAGGAGGGAAATTTGGAGACTATTTTAACTGCTCCCCAAAGATACATGTATACATGTTATTTTATAAATTCCATTTTACTTTATTTTTATTTTTTAAATTCTTACCTGAGGATATGCTTCTTGTTTTTTTACTTTTTTCTTTATTGATTTTAGAGAGAGAGGAAGGGAGAAGGAGAGAGAGATAAAAACATCAATGAGAGAGAGCATCAATTGGTCACTCCTGCATGCCCCCCACTGGGGATTTGGCCCACAACCTGGGCATGTGCCCTGACT
Organism: Molossus molossus; assembly: GCF_014108415.1. Lineage (NCBI taxonomy): Eukaryota > Metazoa > Chordata > Mammalia > Chiroptera > Molossidae > Molossus > Molossus molossus. The sequence goes on along the minus strand of NW_023425351.1, from coordinate 58,556,315 downwards.
GGGAATCAAACCGGCGACCTCTTGGTGCATGGGTTGACGCTCAACCACTGAGCTACACCAGCCAGGCAACTTACTGATTTTTTAAAGAGAGGGAAAGGAAAAGAAAGAGAGAGAGAGAGAGAGAGAGAGAGAGAAACATCAATGTGAGAGAGAACATTGATTGGTTTCCTTTCGTACACACCCTGACCAGGGATCGAACTTGCAACCTTTCAGTAAATGGGATGATGCTCCAACCCACTGAGCTACACCAGCCAAAGCTATAACCTGCTTTTTAAAAACCTAATATATAGTGAATGTAGTTTCATGTCATTAAATCATTTTGAACAATCAAATTTCCATTATATGGCTGATCCGTATTTTCTTTACCCAATTCCTAACTGTTGGATATTTAGATATTTTTAAATTTTTTACAATGATATGGTAAATATTGTCATCAGTGTTTAAACAATGTGACCTATGTTGTGGTAAATATTCCTAAAGGTAAATCTTGGTTGACATCCTTCACATTATCTTGGGATAAATCAGAGACATGTCAAAAGTTTTTTTAAGTTTTTGCTGTAGCCTGGCCAGTGTGGCTCAGTGGATTGGGTGTCGTCCCATGGACTGAGAGGTCCCGGTTTGATTCCCGGTCAGGGCACATGCCCGGTGGTGGGCTCGATCCCCAGTGGGGGGCATGCAGGAGGCAGCCGATCCATGTTTCTCACATTGATGTTTCAATCTCTCTCTCCCTTCCCCTCTCTCTAGAAAATAAAAAAAGTTAAAAAAAAAAAAAAAGCGTTTGCTTCATAGTCACAAGATATTTCGATATAGTATAATGCCTGCTGAAGGGAAATGTAAACTTAGCCAATAACAAACTCTCTAGAAAATACAATAAATGCAGTTTGGCAGCCTAGATGTTTTAAAAATTGGGGTCCAAGGAGGCAAAAATAACAAAGGGTCATCTTTAGTGGCAAAACAATGTTGGCTATTCCTCTGGAGGGACTAGTTTACTGGATCAGCCCTCTTCATGGCTGTTAGGAAGCATTTTGAGGTAACCTGTCCCTTATATCTTGTCTTTGGGTTGAAGTAAAGAGTAATAATAAAGCCTTCCAAACCCTGGCCGGTTTGGTTCAGCGGTTAGAGCGTCGGCCTACGGTCCAGAGAGACCGGGTTCGGTTCCCGCTAAGGGGACGTACCTCGGTTGCAGTTTGTCCCCAGCCCAGGTTGGTCGTGCGGGTGGCAGCCACTTGATGTGTCCCTTTCACGTCGATGTTTTTCTCTCTTTCTCTCTCTCCCTCCCACTCTATCATAAATAAAAATAAAATAAATAAATAAATAAATAAAGCCTCCCTCTCAGATATTTTCTCCTTCCTTCTGGCAATATCCACATCAAGTAAGTTCTAATGAAAGCACATGAAGCTTGTCTCTGGCAGCTGGTACCTCTTCTCTACCAATAGCAGCCTGCTTGTCCTTAGGGGAACCCACCCCCTCTCCCTCTTTCCTACGATTTGTATGATGCTGGCCCCACCCCCCACCCTGACACCAGGAGAGTTTGTGTCCTGGCAGGTCATTGAGACCCTATTCTAGACTGATTGTCAGCAGTTTTAAGAAGGACATGCCGTCTTTCCTCTAGATTTTGTGCATAATATAATGCAGCAAAGATTATACTAACAGGAGAGCAAGGCAGCGTCTTTCTCTTATGAAAATGGAGATTTAACTGACAAGAAATGTGGGAAGGGCATTACTTACAAAGGGACGTAAACTCAAACGCCGCTGGGCAGAAGCCCGTGGCAGAGAGGAGCCGAGAGCCTACATCTCTAAGAAAGACGTTGTAACGCAAAGGTTTGGTTGGTTTAGTTTGACAAGGCTCAGGATGACTGCTTGGCTAAAGGCGGGTGCTCCCAGCCCAAGGAAAAGTAAGTAGTAATCATGATAATAACAGTAATGTTTCCCTCGATTCCCGTTTCGTGCCTCCCAGTACAAAAGTTTCAGTGCAAAACACCGGACTCGTGGGTCATATCCGATTCTCCTGCACTTGTCAGGTGAAGTACACCAAAGGCAGCCCAAAGCAGGCTCTTTCCAACATCTTTCCGAAAGATGTGGCTCCGAAGACTTGTAAAATGGAAACAGTTGACTTCTGTTCCAGGTTCGGATGGAGAAAGTCGCAGGAGATCGTCACGCTCCTTCTTACAATGAGCACAAGTCCAACAAACTCCACCATCGTGGTCATGTACAGCCTGGCCGAGAGCTGAAGATGAAAACAAACAAACAAACAAAACTTCAATGAACTAAATCTTAGGAGGAGTCATTCCATTCCTAGGAGGAGAGTCTCCCATGGCTACTTTCATTACAGCAACGGCAGAATGTGCCTCCACCCAAGAGCCGGGCGAGGAGGAAGCCGGTGCACAGCTGATACGCTTTAGCAGCCACGTGTGGGCTGGCAGGAGGGATGCAAATTCCTAGGTGGCCCGATCACATACTGGTCTCGCCCAGCTGCCAATTCTCCGTGAGCTCCGCGCCAAGGGTCTGCGGCTGCAGGACAGGACGATGGAGGGACACTTCCTGAGGCACCTGGACCTGCACGGGAGGAAGAGCAAAGCCACACGTCTCCTAGAGTAGAGTGAGATTTGGAGCGCAGGGATGTAGCTTTCATGCTACAGTGGGATGCTAAAGCCATCGTCCCTTCAACAGTTTGAGTCTCAGACTCCTTTGAGATTCAAAGCTACGATCTCCGGCCCAGAGGTATACATAGGTAAGCTGTTTGCGCACAGTATTTGCCACACTAGAGTAGTTTCATGGATTCCCTGAAGGCTATCCATGGGCTCCTAGGGCCCCATTGATATCAGGAGAGAAATTGCTTTTCTCAATCCTCAGAGCCGTAGAAAGTGCCAACGCAAAGAACCCACCATTTGCTGAATAAGACAGTCGCGTGTCTTAAGTCACGTGTCTTAAGTGGTCTTTTCTAATACTGGACTTTAATTTTGTGAGAATATTTATATGACGTTTCCCCTAATACAGCATGTCGAATCCCACTAAACCTCCAGTTGTTTTTTGCTATCCAGATTGGTGGAAGTGCCCGAGGTTAATGAAAATGATTAATTTCCTGTGGTCCTAAAATTAAGTTCAATTCCTTGGTCTGAGGATTCCCACTGGGAAAATGAACCCACCTCTAAATCCAACTCACTCTGAGTTAGGATGGAAGGGATTCCCTCAGGGTTCCCACCCTTGCTGAAGGCAGTTGTGGGCTACTCTGCGTCCAAGGAGGTAACAAAACTATGACGCGTGCTGCAGAACCGCGGCCCATGGCCCGACCATGTAAGACAGCCCTGCAGAAGGGAGAGGCCAGGGCCGCGGAACGGGAGATCTTTTGTATTTTTGACAGACGTGGAAAATTATCTGTGACAAATTAATTTGTTGTTTTGTTTTGTTTTTTCATAATCCCAAACCCTTGGCCTAGCTCTGGTTTAGACTATGAATGGATGTAACCTGACCGAGTTTTTCCAATAAATGGGTATAGCATTTCACCTGCTTCCTTGGGTAAGAAAGAGAACATTCAGGTTTTTCGCTGAGTATCATATATATGACCAATCTGTTTCCAACTTATTTGGAGAAAGAAATCCCTTTAAGCCACACATATCTCAGCAGCATTACATGCTCGTTTCTTCCTTTCGGTCCCTAACGCCTTATTTATAGTTTCTAGACATTGGCAGAAACTCTTTGAGCTATTTTTTTTGCATAACATTGTCTAAATACTTTATTTTGAGCCCCTCCCCCCGCTCTTTTTTACCCATCAACTTGTGTCTAAAAAATAAAGCCTCAAGCTACTTAAAGGTAACAAAGTATATCACTGAATCTTTAATTACAAAAACAACTGTCTGCCCAGCTGGTGTGGCTCAGTGGTTGAGTGTCGACCCATGCACCAAGGGGTTGCTGGTTCAATTCCCGGTCAGAGCACATGCCCAGGTTGTGGGCCAGATCCCCAGTGCGGGGCATGCAGGAGGCAGACAATCAATGTTCTTTCTCATAGAGGTTTCCATTTCTCTCTTCCTCTCCCCATCTGTCTAAAAATCAATCAATATCAATCAATCAATCAATCAATAGAATAAAACACTGTCCTCATGTGATTTAGGCAAATACCTTAGGCATTATTCATGGATGCTAATCTACTCCCAAGATGGCCATCTAAAAGCTAAGTTTGGTGGTTAGTGGGGATCACAGGCCATCTAGGGTGGTCACTCCACTGCATTAGTCAAGGTGGGTCATGACTCTTACACAAAACATTGGGTTATCTTATTCAGTTCTGATTATTCTATCATAATCTTTGAGAGTCAGGTCACATTTGGCTGTGGAGCTAGGGCCTCCCTTGAGGAGTGAGGTCATTTATGATGTAAATAAACAAAAAAGAAGCAGACAACGGAAGCCATGCGGGTGAATCCTGGGTAGGCAAGAGTGAGGGTCTCTTAAAGTTCTCTTCTTACCAGCATCACTACAAGAGCTTAAAAATTATATAGATTTTTAAATCCACGTTCAGAATCTGATTCAATTCATATGAATATTTTAAAAGATGGCCACACATTTCTGGTCCAGGCTGCTGCTTGCAAGCACTCAGCGGCTCTCGTCGCCTCGGCCATGGGGGTCACACTCCTTTACAAGATGGGGGAGGGGAGCGGGGAAGGAGAGTGTCTTAGCCACTTTGTGCACCAGCAATTAGATAGTGCCAACCCCGAGTTAGCACTTGGTGAATGCTCGTTGACTGAATAACTTGGAAGGACCCAGAGGGCTTGGAAAGGCTCGTTCAGGTAGGAATGGCTACAGGTGCCTACGCGACGCGGAGACAGAGCAGGTGGCTGGAAGCACTTGCTCTGAGGATCGTTCCTGGGCAGTGTCAACGAACTGAACCTCGGAGCCCAGAGATAACACTGTCTTGTCCATCAGAACACCTAATCTCATGCTTCTTTTCTTCTTCTTTTTGGCTCCCCAGCTTCAGTAAAATACATTTTTAACATACTGGTCCTAGTTTCTGCTCTGAGGAGCCAAGGGCAGAGTCGATAATGAGGGCAGAGGGTTCACGTGGACGCCCTCTGCCCGCCCGAGTCCCGCAGCGGAGGCGCTCTGCTGTTGCGCTGAGCACAGCTCACTCGTCTTGTTTTGTTTGTTTCCATTAAACAAGGCAATGCATGGCCCCACTGGTCATTCATCTATGTACATTTATTCATGCAAAAACTATTTGTTGACTATCTGAAGTTTTATCCTATTCTCGAAAAAGCCCTGAAACTACAAAAAGCAATAAAAAGTCATTAGAAAGTCCTTTCTCATCTTCTAAACTACTAGTACACACACACACACACGGATCTGGCTGCAGGAGATATCTCTAAGGAAAGACTTTCTGATCGGAGGCCCTGATGCCTTCTGCTGTTCCGTAGAGTTTGGAGACTGCATCCGACATCAATCATGGCAAGCCTAGCACTCGGGGAAGAACACTAACAGGTGAAGCAGGAAGCTGAGGCCCTTTTGCATCTTCTGTTTTCAACATCTCCTTTCCTTTTCTTACCACCAGCTGGGTGGTGGGTCATCAGTTGATATATTTAGCAACCTGGGACAAGCATCAGTGTACTCCGGAGCCAGGAAGGGGTGAGTATGGGTGGTATTATTTTAAAATTTATTATTAAATAGGTTAGATTTTTTTCTATTTTGGTAGTTGGTATGCAAAGCAGCACCTTGAAAACCATGCAGTGAGTTATGAGTCAGACTGTGAACACAGAGTAGATGGGTCTGGGACATGTTTCGCTGTGGTCTCTGGCCGCGGGTGAGGTGTAAAGGACAATGACGGTGGCTTATATCCTGGTCCTGCTCCACAGAGCTGCTCTAGCTTAAACTTAAGGCTTGGGACTAAATGTCTTCTGGCAGGGTGTTTGTCTGGAGAGGTTGGAAGAAGCATAGACAGTGTCCACACCAAGGACAAGGAACATTCTGGTTCTGATGGGCCAGGGGAATCATGGTCCATACCAGAACCAGAGAGTCAGTAAAAGGGCAAGAAGATTCATTAGGATGAAAATACATCACAATGTAGGAGGATAGGATAATTGGGAAAACAGTAGACAGGGGTATGAGAGGTGAATCAGGTGAATCATTCAAATCGAAGGCTGCAGGCTTCCATTTGTCCCTGTGGTGATGTAGCTGGTAGTGGGCCAAACCTACCATCAAGACTAACTAGGAAAGCACAAAAAATCTGAAGTCGTGGGAGAAGTCTCAAGGCAGGCAGGACTTAGATGAAGGGAACGGGGAACTTAATGATGTAAGGTCAATAGTCTCTTTCCCCCTTTTCCAAGCGGAGACCTTGCCTATTCATAAGCTGCAAGGTGAGGGGCTGAGGAGTTGGGCAGAGACACAGCAGAGCTCCTGGAAATCTCCTGGTGCTCAAGAGACAAATATTAGGTTTGGGATCATGAAGGCAACATGACTTAACATCAAGATTTTGGAGAGAAGGAAAAATGGCCAGTGAATCGAGTAAAAGTCATAGGATAAAAAGTAAGAGGGTTTTTGGTAGCTTCCCAGTACAAGGGGGGACACTGATTGTAATCCAGGACCCGTGGAGGAGGCGGGTCTCTGGTAAATACCGCAGACTCTTAGTGGGAACCCCTGGAGGATCAGACTTGAGGACTGGAGGCAAACAGAAATAGACAAAACTTTCAACGTCTGAAATCTAGCCTCAAGATCGTCTCTTTTACTGATCGCTCCATCTCCTCTCCTTCAATCTGCTTGACCAGTCGTATGCCATGCAAGTGACCCTCTGGGACTTCTGAGTCGAAGACACAATTAGCTTTGTGGCTTCCACCTGGGTCTCATTGGCATGCCCACTCTGTGAGAAGCCAGTTGCCGTGAAGAAGTCCTACTCCCTTGAGACCACAGTGTCTTGGCGGGGATTTGAAGAATTCCAAGTACAAGTTGATTCTTGGGTCAGAGAGGGCAGTGTGCGGGGTGCTTGGGAACCCGGAGAGGCCCTGTGCGAATGAACGCCAGGACGGGGGTTGGGTGTTTTTCTTTTGTTGGAAGGAAAAGAAGACTCACGGAAGTTTTTCAAGGAGGGATGTGACAGAATTGGACCTGTGCTTTATGAAAATCAACCCAGCAATCATTAGAGTGGTTTGGACAACAGACAGATGGAGGCAGATAGACCAGGTAGAAGACCATTTTAATAATCTGAGCAAGAGTTAATAAGGGTAGGAATTAGGGTGACAGCAAAACAGAATGGAGAGGAAGAGGCAGAAAGAAGAGTTGAGAGAAATGACAGGTCTTGACAGCTGATTAGGTATGGGGGTGAGGACGAAGGACTCCCCTCCTGACTGTGAGCTTCAAGCTTGAGTGATTGACAGTTGGTGGAGGTGTCACCAGAATGAAAGAGTAGAGGGGGAGAAAATGCTTTGAGGGTGGAGTTGGGATTCAGGTTCTTGACTGAATTTGAGATTGCTCCTGACACCTTTATCTCTTGGGGGGTGCTTTATCCTTCTCCTTCCTGGACATATGTGTCTGCCCTGCAGAAGTCTACACCGTCAAGTCTCACCTGATATCTCAGGTGCTCAAATGCTGTGGGTTGTATATGGAATTCCTTCAGTGGGCGCTTTTGGGCTCTGGCACGAGGTTCGATGAAGCCTGAGTATGGTTCTAATTTCTTTATCTGGCTCGATTTCTCTTCTGTTGCAAAACCTAAAGAAGATAATGGTTCTCTGAGCCAAGGAATGAGGACTGATTGCCTAGCGGGCTGGGCTGAAAGAAAGCAGCCCCCAGAGCCAAGGCCCCCGCGGGAAGGACCCAGAGCCCCCCCAGCGTGCCCACACCGTCCCCAGGGAGGTCCTGCTGCTGGAGGCACAAGGCACCTGCGGGAAGGATCCAGAGCCCCCCCCCCCCCCCCCAGCGTGCCCACACCATCCCCAGGGAGGTCCTGCTGCTGGAGGCACAAGGCACTTGGGGGAAGGACCCAGAGCCCCCCCAGCGTGCCCACACCATCCCCAGGGAGGTCCTGCTGCTGGAGGCACAAGGCACTTGGGGGAAGGACCCAGAGCCCCCCCAGCATGCCCACACCGTCCCCAGGGAGGTCCTGCTGCTGGAGGCACAAGGCTGCCAGCCCTGGTTTCCTCTCGGAATGCTTGTGGATACTCTCCGAGCTTTCATAAAGTGGAATGTATCTACTTCATGGGAGCAAATACTGTTTGTAACAAAATAGTGGCTCCTAGTGTTCCTGGAGGAGCCCCAATAACATTTGATGGACAGAAAGGCGGGGCAAGGGAAGGGATGGATTCTATGCAGAATTACCCCGTTTGATGCGAATAACTTGTTCTTGAAAGTTCTCGGTAGTTTATATTGTAGCCTCTTTTAATGCCCAGTGAGAAACTCTACTTAAAGATACCATGCTGCCTTTGTGTAGGGAAAAGCTATTTAACAATGGGACTAACCATTTTCTCTTTTACTTGTCTGGTAAGTTTCAAAGTTTCTTCAAATAAGAGATAGCACAGTAGACACCAAAAAAAACGTGGATATTGGTATGGGACACACCTGGTTCATGTTCCATTGGGCCTCTGGAGTGGACATTATTGAATGCTTGTCTCACATACTTCTCACTTTTCTCCTTAAGAGAGCAGCATTTTTGTGGTTCGTGGGGTACCTAACTGGCTGAAGATAATCCTGTCCCCCTTTGCTAAAGATTGGTTCATGAATGAGCATGTAAACCCAAATGAGGCCACTGAGAAATAAGGAGTGGTCTACAGGTCTGCTAAGAATGTTCTTGCTCACCCTACAGGGACACCTTCCTAAAGCGACTATCTAACTAGTACATGTGAAATAAGGAGTCCATCCCATGACTGAAAGGAGCTGTCTTTAAGGTGACCCTGAAACATGATTGTCTGACAGAAGGAATTTGAGGCCTGGAGCACATTTTGGGGCTTCTAGATAGAGTAACACGAAATTATATACCACTTCTGAAATTGCAATCTCTGAGCCAGTGACTCTCCTAACTGTTTACAGCTGTTTGAGTCATTACTGCTATCACTTACCGTTGAAAGGAGCTTAACTGACACAGCCCCTAACTGATGTAGGACCCAGGCAGATTGCTTCTCCTCCTCAGCCTCAGTATCCGTATCTGTGAGTGGAAAAGGAGTAGAAAAGGGAGGGAGAGTTTGGGGAGTTTTGGAAAAGATGGCAATGTACCAGTAGAGCTGTGGTGCGTGGGGTCATCACAGTCGACTTCTTTCACGTTGCCTTTCCACGAATGGCCATAGACTCTGGATTCTTCCAAATGGGTTGAGAGGCTTCTAGCTGGCCGAGACCCAGTGGCACGACTATGCAATTAGCCTCTTTCGCAACAGAGATGAGAAGCAGCTGCTTCCCTTTATGTTCTTGATTCCTAAATGGCCCTGGGCCTGACTCTAATGGATGTTAGACACATTCTGCTGCTGGAGTATTGTTGCCTTTGCCCCAGTGACCTTTTGTGCAAAGCCTCACCTGAGCCTCCAAAAGGACAAAGATCTAGGAGTCCGTTGAGCTTTGACACTTGCTTTGTGACTGTTTTCTGCTGGCTATTAATAAATGTCTAGTTGTATGGCTGGATGTGGTCTGAGCTTTGGTTTCGTGAAAACATGGGTGTGAGATGCCACTTGTTCCATTTACTCTTGTCTTCATTCAGCAAATAATTATTGAACACCTACTGTGTGCCAGAAACTTTTCTAGGCCTTAGGGATTATGTTAGTTTGTTAGGACTGCCATAACAAAGTCCCACCGACGGGGAGCTTAAACAGTACTCTGAGATCAAGAGCTTTGCTGGCAGGGCTGATTTCTCCTGAGGCCTCTCTGTTGTAGAGGAAGGTGACTTGTAGATAGTCAGCTTCTTCTGTCTTCGCCTGGGCTTTCCTCTGCACACCGTGGTCAAATTTCCTCTTCTTGGAAGGACACCAGTTATACTGGTTTAGGACCTACTCTGAAGACCTAATTTTAATGTCATTACCTCTTAAAAACCTTATCTCCAAATACGTTTACATTATAATTGAGGTTAGGACTTCATCATAGGAATTGGGTTGGTGAGTGGGTGGGTGAGTCACCAGGCAATTCAGTCCCTAACAGGTGTACAGCCAAGCACAAGAAAGGCGAATGCTGAGATGTGAATGGGAGCTTTTTGCCCACGATGCTCTCTTGCTTTGCTTCCCTAGTCAAGTGAGGGACTGAAGGGCAGCAAAGGGGTTTTCAGCAGCAAAGGAGCTCTTCCAGATGGGTTCCAAATCCGTCCTCTTCTTTGCAAGAAACTCTGATCCTTTACCAAAAAAAAAAAAAAAGCAAGCCAGTACATCCTATTACTGTTTTTGCTGATTCTATGCAAAGTGATAAATTTAGCCTAACTCTTTCTGAGTTGTAGGTAAAACACATTTAGAATTACAGACGAAGAAATAGCAAGCTGTCTGCAGAAATGTATTCAGTGGCAAGATGACTGTCATCCATGGAGATTATGTTTAGCTATAGCTATGATATGATTGCGGATCCCCTTCATTAAGCATTTGTTCTGTCACTGGCTTTGTGCTAAATGCGTGATGTCCCTCCGTAGTCTCCAGAACATTGTCTTAATATCATAACTCCCATTTTTCAGATGAGAAAATTGACACTCAAAGAAGTGAGGTCATGTTGCTCAGGTTTGGGTCCTCTGGACCCAGAGCCTGTGCTGTTACCTACCGAGCAGCACTGGTAGGAAAAGGGGCATTGATTTCTGTTTCGGGAAGTGGTAGCTGGTGCAGCTTTGCTGAACGTTGAATTCTATAACCCCAAAGCCGGAGGGGCTGATGAGATCATCCAGTCCTTGCTCAAGGACATTTCTTGGGTGAGTTAAAAAGACAGAGTTATAATTCGGGTTTTCTGATTCTAAATCTGGTATTCCTTAATCTCTCCCATGAGATCCCTTCATTTACTGTATAATCATAAGGATGGTAACAAACCCATAATGTTATTTTTAGAGTGCCTTTTAGTTCTCAAAATGTTTTCACCTACTTAAATTGGAAACAAAACAATGGGCTTTAATTGACGAAACAGGAAGTACCCTGGGCTCTTCCCGGCAGAAGTGGAATTTAACCATGATGAACGGGAAATGTCTTAGTAGCCATTTTTCTACCAGTGTGGGTTGTTTTTAGCCTGGATCCCAGTTGCTAAGATTGACTAGAAGGAGCAGGCGATAACTCTTGGTCATCACCCTGGGGCAGAGGGTGAAGCTTTCTGAATCAGGACACAAAGGACCCAGGGCAAACAGCTGGGCTGCAGCGTGGAGGAAAATCAAGGGGAAGTGATTTCAGGGGAAAGCCAGAAATTAATGTATCAGTAACATTTCTTGGTAGCAAGCAGCAGGATCCTGTGCTGCACTGCTCTGCTGTCAGGTGCCTCTAGGGATGGAAAGGAAGGTTGGAAAAGGCGACTTAGGACAGAGAAGAACCCGGCAACTCCAGATTGTCTCATGAGCTGGAATGAACGAACACGAGCCTTATCTTTCGTCATCGTTTTATTTCATTCAAGATGGAAAATCCCAGAAGAGAAAGTCCAATTGGCCAAGCTTAGCTTATGTGCCTGCCCTTGACCGTATGCTCTGGTTAATAAAAGTACCTGTAGAGGTAGCCTCCAAGGACAGCTTCACCTGTCATAGCAGGAGAGCAGGCACCTGCTTTTACCACCCTTCCCAGCAAGAGCACGAAATGACCTCAGGGCCCCTTTGTCGATAGAATGGCCAGACCTGTTGAGAATTCTTAGGAGTTTATTCGAGCTGCTGCTGACATATGCCGGAGAGCAAGATCTCAAATGCTTCTGAGGGCAACAGCTTTGCAGCTTCTTCTGTGCGTTTGAAATTAAGGGAGGCCAGTAAGGAAGACTCCAGGGATGGAGACAAAGCCACATGGGAATTGGATTGAAGCATAGTCAAAAAGATTACGTGCTTTTCTGAGGGTGGTTACGGCCAATTTCAAACGTGTGTTAACCTAGATGCACGGAAACCATGAGCAGAGCTCAAGGCCAAGAAAAACCTTTTACTAATGAAGTTATGTGCCTGGGGCGTGACCGCCCACCATGACCTGCCCAGTCAGGGGTGTATGATCCTATCACCGTGTGAGGTGACTTTCCATAGAACCCTTTTTTTTCATCCACATCTATATATCCTATAAAATTATTGAGGCTCTCAAAGAGCTTTGGTTTATGTAGATATTAAACATGAAAACTGATCAATTTAAAAATGTTTATATAGCCCTGGCCGGTTTGGCTCAGCGGTTAGAGCGTCGGCCTGCGGTCCAGAGAGTCCTGGGTTCGGTTCCCACTAAGGGCACGTACCTCGGTTGCAGTTTGTCTCCGGCCCTGGTTGGGTCATGCGGGTGGCAGCCACTCGATGTGTCCCTTTCACGTCGATGTTTCTCTCTCTCCTTCCCACTCTATTAAATAGAAAAAAAAATGTATATAGTAATTCATTTGAAAATAGCAGCAATAAACCAATTTCATTTTAATATAAATGGTGTATTTTAAAAGTGAAAATAACTGTATTTTCTAAAAGCAGAAACGTTAGTGGGAAGAGTGGTGGTGTTTCATGTGTTTGCAGTTTCACTGATGTCTGGTTTAGTAGAAGACAGCTGGGTTTTTAAACAATCCTCACCCGAGGGCATTTTCATTGATTTTAGAGAGCGAAGAAGGGGTTGTGGAGAGACAGAGAGACAGAGAGACATCGTCCTCACCTCCCATATGCACTCTGATCCGGGGTCAAACCTGCAGCTGCGGCACGTGCCCTGGAAGGAACTCAAGCCCCGGCCGCTTTGGTGTTCAGGATGATGCTCCGCCAGCTGAACCACCTGGCCAGGCAGACGGCCGGGTGTCCGCATCTGTCTGTGCATTCGCTTCGTCCTGATATTTTCTTCTGGTTAAAGCACATTAAGAAAAGCTGGCCTCACACGGACGTGTACAGGAAAAGGAAGGAGTGTCTTAATAGACTTTCAGTTCATTGTGGAGATTCTTTTTGGATCAACAATAGTCTCTTGAACCCTGAAAGTGTTTCCATGCTGAGATACTCTAAGATCCACCAGTGTCCCCGGTGCTATGAAAGGGTCCTTCACCCACGCGCGACCCTGTACCCTCGTGCGCTAGTCATTGGGGAAGTGGTTCCTCACTGGGTCGTGCTCCCAGACTTCCTCCTCCACAATATCCGAAATCGTCGTGACCGATGCGCTACCAGCCTCGTCAGGAAGACACTCAAGCATTGGGACACTGTCACGCTCACGGCAGACACTGGTTCCTGATGTTTTCCTGCATACGAAATCTCATCAGTACTAACATATCAGCAAATGCAGTCCGTGGCTTCCTTGAAGAGACAGCCTTAGTTCTGCCTAATCCTCGGGTCTGAACGACCGTGGTTTGTCTGTCAGCCTTCTCTCCAGTCAAAACAGAATTCGGGGAAAAAAATGTTCCTCCAGCTCACACTCAAGTACTTACACAAGTGCTTTTCCTCGAGACAACTCTCACACTTCTGCCCGCAGCCAGTGTGCACAGGGCTTCCCATTTGACCACAGAGGTTAGAATGACACGTACCTGGGTGGGCTGTAAGACATTAACTCACCTTTTTATTGAGGTACAGTTGGCATTGCATTCTATACGTTTCAGGTATACCACATTATATAGTAACTCTTACTGCTTCATCAGTGAGATTTGTATGTAAAACTGGCTCTAACCCATCAGTTTAATCCGACACTTTGTGTGGTGGTGAGGAAAGGCACATGGCCACTAGAACCACTTGGTGGCACTCCCGAATCTCTGTAAAAGGACCAGTGAGTTGACTCACTATTGGGGTTATTTATTTATTTATTTGGAAAGAATAGCCCTCTTTCATTTTTGTTTTTAGAATGTTTTTATTGATTTCAGAGAGGAGAGGGGGAGAGAGATAGAAACATTGATGAGAGAGATACATGGATCGGCTGCCTCCTGCACGCCCCCTCCTGGGGACCCAGCCCTCAACCCCAGCAAGTGCCCTGACCAGGAATCCAACCAGCAACCTCTTGGTGCCTGGGATGATGCTCCACCAGCTGAGCCACACCGCCGCTGGGTGTTTTTTGGTTTGGGTTTTTTATTTGTTTGCTTTTGGCTTTTTATTTGGAAATAATGGTAAACTTAGAAAATTAAAAAATAATAATAATACAGAAAACACCCATATAGTCTATATTTTGATTCACCGCTTTTACTCCATTTGCGCTCTCCCTCTCATTTTTGTTTGCCGAATCATTTGGGGGTGAGTTCCACGTGTCCTCGCCACTGAGCCCCCAATATGTCAGTGGTAGTTCCGCAGAGGGGTATTCTCTTCAGTAGCCCCAGTGCAACTGTCCACTTACAAAGTTCTATTCGTGCAACATTTTTATTGCCCAGATTCAAGTTTTGGCAGTTGAACTAATGAGGTCATTTACATGGACAAGATTCATTGTGGAGTCAGATTATTACATTTATTTCTCTTGTCTCTTTAGCCTCCTTCATTTGAAATGTATTTCCACGACCTTTTTTGTGTGTGTGTGTTCTTTTAAGACACTGACATTTTTGAGAGTAAAGGCCACACTCCTTGCAATATTGTGATTTGTGAGGAATGTATATTGGGTCATTCAAATAACCAAAATAGATTCTTCACATGTATTAGGTCTTCATCCACAATTCCTCGGTCACAGCTCCTGAAACCCTTGGGATTTTTCAAGTGTTGAGAGTGGCGTCTTTTGTGATATCGACGAGATGACTTTTGGAAGCACCTGTGAATGGGGCTGGTTGTCGGGAGAGCCAACCCTGTGATGCTAGGGTTGGACCGTTCAGCCCCACCCCCTGACCTCTGGAGATGGAATCAGTCCCCAAAGGCCAGGGCTTTACAGTCATGGAGCCTCCTTAAAAGCCCAAGAGGATGGGGTACGGAGAGCTTTCAGGTTGGTGAACACGTGGGGATGCTGAGAAGCGCTCACCTGGGGAGGACGTTGAAGCTCCATGTCCCCGTGCATCCCTTCCATCTGGCCGTTTCTGAACTATATCATTTTACCATAAATCAGTGATCTAGGGACACGTTTCTCTGAATTCTGTAAGCCATTCTAGCAAATTAATTGAACCCCAAAGGGGGTTGGGAAACCTCTGATCTAGAGCCAGTCGGTCAGAAGCAAGCTAACAACTGGACTTGGAAGAGGCGTCCTGGTTGGAGGATGTCGCTGGAGCCTCCCGCCGAGGCTGGTCCATGACAAGCACGGTCTGGGCTTGCAGCTGGTGTCTGAAGACTGTGGGTGCACGTGTGTGGAGGGGCAGTCTTGTAGGCCTGCAGCCTTCCTGACCTGCGGAGTCCGGTGCTGTCTCCCTGGAGGGTCAGAATTGAGCTGCAGTCTTAGACACGCAGCTGGTGGTTGAGAATTGTTTGTTGGTGTTGGGGAGAACCCCTCCCCCATGAGAAGATTGGTTCTGGGAACACTACAGACCCCTCTATGCCTCTGTGGGGGCGGGGCAGGGGTAGAAGAGAACCTTCTTCCTCTTGGGTTTGTCTGGTGCTCCGCTGTGAGTAGAGTCAGGGTCTGTGCATTCCAGGCCAGAGTCCCGCAGGTGTGGTCCGAGTTCTCCACCATATCATCGCTGTGCTTCATCTTCCTCCTCCGCCACAGTGAGTAGTCCGTGGGGAGGCACTGCAGCACCATGCACATGTCCTACTTTTCATCACAGGTTCCCGCGAGGTTCAGTCTCCATCGATGGTTTTTCCTGCTCTCACCTTCATTATGGTGGCCACAAACGACGCTGCTCCAGCTCCAGCACACCCCCCATGTCCCCCACTGGCCTCGGCATTTTACTGTGAGCAGGAGCCCTCTCTCTCAGCTCTTATGGACGTATGTGACTGTCTGTCAACTACGTACCTGCCTATCGTCTACCTAGTCATCCATCCTTCTAGCATATGTCTATCTTTTATTGATATAAACTCATGAATTCTTATTTTAGAGGACGAGGGAGGGAGGGAGAGAGAGAAACATATATTGGTCCCCTCCCACACGTGCCTCAGCCAGGGATTGAACCTGCCACTTGGGCTTGTGCCCTGACCGGGAATAGAACCCGCCACTGTCCGGTGTACAGGGCTACGCTCCAACCAACTGGCCCATACCAGCTGAGGCAAATTCTTATTTTTTCAATTGTTTATGAGACATTCCTGTACTTACTTATTTTGGTGCTAACATTGTCCAAGATCTGGCCGGTGGGAGCCTCCAAACGGCCTCCTGTGTCCCTGTGACACGGGCCAATCACTTCTTCCTGGGCCCTTTCTTGCTTTGTGGTCTAAGTTGCTCCCAGCTCATCTTGTACCCACTTTGCCCTGGTCCCCGACTCAGCTATGTCTTCAGGGGGCTGATACTTTTAGCTCCCATTGCTTCTGTAGCATCGTCCAAATGTCAGGTGAAGGAGGTGAGTGAGTCTTAACGTGTTATCATCAGAGTTTGGGCCTATGGGACCTGCTGAAAGTGTCTCAGGGATGCTCTGCGGTCTGTGGGCACTTTGAGAATTATTACTGAATATAAATTATGCTCAAGTTAACGATATGGTAAGGTGTTCATAATTTACGTTGGATAATGTGTGTTAAATTAGCTTAATTGAGGAGCGAGAGAGCCTCACTTAGTAACTGTGAGATCTTGATCATGTAGCCCCTCCCCTCCCCTCCCCTCCCCTCCCCTCCCCTGCCTCTCCTCTTGTCTTCACAGTCTTTCTTTTTTCTCCACCCATAGTAGTTTGATTACAAAAAAAAAAAAAAAAGGCCCTGTCCAGTTTTGTTCAGTGGTTAGAGCCTCGGGCCATGGACCAAAGAGTCGCGGATTCGATTCTGATCAAGGGCGGGTTCTTGCGGGAGGTAACCAGTCGATGTGTCCTTCTCACATCCATGTCTCTATCCCTCTCTCTCCCCCACCTCCCACTCTGTCTGAAGATAGATGGAAAAATATTCTCTGGTGAGGATTAAAAAAAAAAAAAACAGCCCTGGCCAGTTTGGCTCAAAGATTAGAGCGTCCGCCTGCGGTCCGGAGAGACCCGGGTTCGGTTCCCACTAAGGGCATGTACCTCGGTTGCAGTTTGTCCCCGGCCCTGGTTGGTCGTGTGGGTGGCAGCCACTCGATGTGTCCCTTTCACATCGATGTTTCCTTCTCTCTCTCTGCCTCTCTCTCCCTCCCACTCTGTCTGTACAAAAAATGGAAAAATGTCCTCGGGTGAGGATAAAAACAACAACAACAAAAAAAAAGCCATGAATTTTGCAGTTAAGCTGGCCTGGGTTTGAACCCACGTGTTACTTACTTGACTTTAGGCAGGCTGTCTTTTCCCTCCCAACCTCACTGCCTCCATCTGCTCACTGAGACTAGTGCAAGCGTATCTTGTGTTTTGTTTGTTTTTTCTTTATTGATTTTAGAGAGAGAGGAAGGGAGATGGAAAGAGAGATAGAAACATTGATGAGAGAGAACATTGAGCGGCAGCCTCCTGCACGCTTCCCACTGGGGATCTGGCCCACAGCCTGGGCATGTGTCCTGACCGGGAATCGAACTGGTGACCTCTTCGTGCACAGGTTGATGCTCAACCACTGAGCCACACTGGCTGGGCCAAGTGCACCTTGTTGATTGCACTTGGCTTTATTGCTCTTCATGGGTTTTGCATTCTTCTTACAAACTGAAGGCACGACCCTCCCCCAGCACAAAGATTACGACTCACTTTGTTGTGGTGGTCTGCAACCGAACCCTCAACATTTCCGAGGTGTGCCTGGCACTGCAGGGTCGTGGAGATGACTAGATGACATTACAAGCATTTGGCATATTGTTAGGGTCACAGGGGCTCACTCTCCACGTTCGTTACTTCCCCTTCTTCACCCACAGCCAGTGTGTTCTCCTGTGCTCCCTCCAGAGACCTTGGACTCTGTCCTTAGACTGTCCCCTTGAAAGATGATGCTCGGGTCCCCTGCGCTCTGCTCTGCTGTGCCCCCGGCAGACCTCCCAATCCAGATGCTGAGAGAAAAGCCCTTGATTCAGGCTGAATACTCGGATGAGATTTGCTAAAATGCAGATGGCACGTTAGGGACCTGTGGGAAGCTTGTGTGCTGGATTGGAAACAGGCACAAACAAAACCTTTTGGCAAAAATGGGCTCCTGGTAGGCGGCGGGCCGGAAGGAGCAGAGCCTATGGGGGCCGAGTGCTGTCGCCATGCTTCTTTTCTGGAGCTCAAATCTCCCCACCACGGCCCAGGTACGAATGAAGGAGGTGCCCCCCCCCCACCTCCAGGGAAGAGGGGGTGACTCACTGAAGGATAGGACAGGGAGAGCTGGGATTCGGGAGACAATATCTTGGAGAATAGAGTTGAAATCCACAGGGTGTTTAATTACCCACCATCGTGTCAGATGGTCGTGCTGGTTGAATGGGCCCGATCCGAGGGTGATCGCACAGTCAGTGGAGTTGTGAGGGCAGATTGGATGCACCCCTCGAACTGTGACCTTTCTAGACAAACAGGGCAGAGGCTGAGCCCAGGGAAGTGATGGGACATCTATCTCAGCGTTTCTGAAGAACTGAACCTGGTCGAATAAAACATTGTGTTCACAAAGACCACGGCAATGACCACAAGGTGGAAATTATGACTCCGAGGTAGAGAGCAAGAGCTATTTCTGTCCAAGGATCTTCTTTGACAGATGCTTTTATGTTTCTACACAAACCTTTTCCCTTTTGGCACCGGTTTCTATTTTGGAAACCTTGATTTAAGTGTTCATGTCGACTCACAGATTGCTAGCGCTAAAGAGATCCTTAGAGATCACCTACTTCCACCTGTTTTGGGCTGAAATTACGAAAGCCCAGAGAGGTCTGATGAATTTCCCAGTCACACAGCTTGTTTGTGGTGGAGCCAGGGCTGGAAGTGTGGCTGCCTGACTCCTAGTCCGGAGCTTTTTCCCAGTCTCTTTTTTCTTTCTATCTTCTCAAAACGTACAGATCCTGCACTTTCTTTGGTCAAACACTACTGATGAAAATATTTATTGCCACCAGTCAATCCTACACCCACAATTTTGCTTTAAGTGAAGTAAACACAGGTTATAGTTCAGCAGAAACGAGTTCAAGTTTGTCTATCCATTCACTTGACAGATATTAATCACCTGCAATGTGCCAGTTACTGTGTCAATCACCATGTTTCAGTAATGAGAACAGAGAAACTTAAATACACAAACACACACGCACACACACACACACAGTAGAAAAAGACCTGGCATGCAGATTCAACCATACGTTTAGTACATTGTGGGGGAATAAAAGGAATATGTTTTATGAGGGCTGGGAGGTGGTTATTTTTGCTATGAATTAGTCAGATATTATAATGTCATATGGCTCATAAAAACCACAGAAAAATAAAAAATGACATAGCAATTTTTAAAAATGACTTCCATGCTCTTATAAGAATAAAAATAAATAGGAGTGAGATGTTTAAAATAGAATTTAAAACCTAAAGATGACTTGAAACTCACCCACGTATGGGGAAATGGTAACTGGCCATGCTCTATCTCCGTAGAGAACTTGGCAAAGGGATATGAGCCTGCGGCACGGGGAGAGTTTGTGTTTGTCCATGTGTGTCCAACGTAAGCGGGGAACATTCCTGAACGCTCAAGGTAAGAAATTCCGGCAATGGGATCAGGAGAGAATCTTTAAAGGAGAAGAAGGGGAAGCTCCCTTTCTTGTTGGTCAGTTCTCTCCTGCCAAGTTCTTGCTCAGGAACTATTACAGTGATATATTTATTCTATTCCCCAAGGTTAGGCATCTGTGGAATCCTTGCACACCTGCGACCTCTGAGTTACTGCTCTACCCCTCTGAGCCTTCCGTGGGCACCAGGTCCTATCAAACTCCCCATGGAGAGAGCTGGCCCCCAGTCTCAGGCCATTGAGTCCGTCTGGTGGCCACCCCCAAGCACAATCTCCTAGCTCAGGTGTTTAGGGTCTCCATTCTAGGAGGATCAGCATCAGCCCAGTCTACTGAGGCTGAATCTGCAGTTTAATCCCAGTGGTTTGTTTGCATATTAAAGTTTGAGAAGCTTTGTTCTAGGACACCGGCCGCCGAGTCGGACAGACTTGACGCCAAAGCCTTGTTCTGCTATTATCTGACTCTGGGACCTTGGCTAAGTCACATACTCCATCCGAGATCCAATGTTCTCATCTGTGAAATGGGTGTAAGAGTGTCTACTTCTTAGGCTCTCAGAAAGGTTTTTCCTGGCTCCCTCACCTCATGTGGATCCTTCATATTATATTTACCTCAGCCCTTTACTGTGCTTTTTTCCCTGAGACCAACTACTACAACTTGAACTCACTTTGGTCTGTACTGTTTCGAATGCAAGTCCCGTGAAGTCGGGAACGATGCCTATCATGTTTACTGTGGCATTCTGGCGCCTGGCACGGTGCGTGGCACCTTGAGGGTGGCTCAATACTCGTTGAATAACCGAATATTATAAGGATTAAATGAGATAATGCAAGAGAAACATTAGATCAATGTCTGACTTGATGAAAACAGTCACTAGACAGTAGCTACTGATAAAACTGGTTGCATAATTTGTGTGGCAAAATGAAAACGCAGGAATCCTTGCTAAAAATGGCTCAGGATTTCGGGATGGTGACAGCCGAGCATGAACTCAGCCTGGGGTCCTTCTCAGAGCTGGACCCTTCATAGTCACACACCCAGGAAGCCAGCTCTGGGTACCAATATTATTGTTGTTGTTGTTGTTCTTCAGTGGAGGGTGTTGTCACATTCGAGGATGGGGCATCTGACCCCTCTCCTCAAAGTGCAAAGTCACGGCCTGGAGCCCCACAGGCTCACTGTGCCTTCCTGGGTCAGTCCCCTCCTTCACCTACTCAGATGGAGAGGCAGAGAGAGAACGAGACCCGAGAAGGTACAAAGTGGACCCTTCCCGGTCAGCCAGCCCTAAGGTACTCCTCAGAGCAAAATGCTGATTTACACCTGACGGGTAAACGTGGCATTCATCGAATCAGCAAAAGTTCTGCAAATGCGTGCGAAGCAGCATTTTAAACGCGCTTTCATAATGCAAGTACGCATAATGCATGGCTTTTAATTTACTTGATAATGTAAAAATACAGTCTGAGATGAGGAATGAGCCAGACAGAGTCACTCAATCCTAATGTAACTGCTTTTCTTTGGGAGCGACTGAAAATAAGGTCAGGGCTCCGAATATAAAACAGCCATGAGGAATCAGCGCTGGAGATGGGGAGGGGAGGGGAGGGGAGGGGAGGGGAGGGGAGGGGAGGGGAGGGGAGGGGAGGGGAGGGGAGGGGAGGGGAGGGGAGGGGAGGGGAGGGGAGGGGAGGGGAGGGGAGGGGGATGAGTTCACTG
Source organism: Molossus molossus (assembly GCF_014108415.1). Classification (NCBI taxonomy): domain Eukaryota; kingdom Metazoa; phylum Chordata; class Mammalia; order Chiroptera; family Molossidae; genus Molossus; species Molossus molossus. The sequence goes on along the minus strand of NW_023425351.1, from coordinate 58,534,956 downwards.
GAAACCAAGCAGCCTGGTGCAGGTTCTAGTATCAGCTGAGCTAGGAGAACGCGAATCACAGTCCTCCGCCCCTTATCTGCAGTTTCTCTTTGTGTGGTTTCACTTCCCCTGGGTCAACCATGGACCAAAAATATTAAATGGAAAATTCCAGGAATAAACCTTTCATTCATTTTAAATTGCTGTTCTGAGCAGCGTGAGAAAATCTCGCGTGTCTGCTCCATCCCGCCCAGTGCGAGAATCCTCCTTGGCCCCGCCTGCCCCCCTGCGGCTCCCTTGGCTTTGGGTCTCAGGTCCACTGCCAAGTGTCCAAGCATCACCGTGCTTGTGCTCCAGTCACCCTTATTTTACGTAATGAGGGCCCCAGGGTCCAAGAGCAGAGGTGCAGGCCCTTAGGATATGCCAAGGAGAAGCGGCCTTTACGTGAAAGTTCTCTACTTCAAAAGGAAAGGGAAACCTTGTGTCTCGAGGTGGCTGAGATCTATGGTCAGAGCAAATCTTCTACCTGGGAAATTGCCTAATTTGGAAAATAAACTTTATCATAGGCATGAGTGTGTAGGAGAAGCCATAGTATATCTGGGGTTTGGTGTTGTCCTGGTTCCGGGCACCCCTGGGGGTCGTGGAATGTCTCCCTTGTGGATGAGGGGCCACTGCGCTAAAAGCCACAGGAAGTGTCCCGGGGCCCAGCCCTGCTGGGCTTGGAATGGCATCCTCCCTGGGCTAAGTCTGTTCTTTCGGAGCCTTGGACCTTTCAGCGGTTAGGCAGGAAGTGGGCGACTTCCCCCACTTCTCTCTCAACATCGCAGAGAAAAAGCGCGCATCACGCTTGTGAGAAATGTTTGGCTCCACGTGATGGCACACAGCGAGATGGCACACGCCATGGGAAAAGCTCGGGCTTGGAAGGCAAATCACCTCCTTTCTGATGCGGTTTCCTCTTTACTGCCTGCCTGCCTTCAGCACTTTGGAACTGGGCAGATCGTCTGTGTAAACGTGGGCGGGTTCTCTGCGCGCTGGGCCTGCTCTCTCACCTGCACGACGGGGCGGAGCTAAATCCTAGGGAGCACGGGCCTGGGGGCGGGGGGGATCGCGGGGGTGATTCCGGACCACCTCAATGCAGCGAGCAATACCGCGAGCGTGGCGATAACCTGAGTCAGGACCCCTTTGCTGGTGGTGGTGGGTCTTGCCTTCAATTGGTCAAAAACGCAACACCTGTAGAACGCAGTAATGCCAAACGCGAGGCATGCCTGCATTGAGCACACCTGACTCGTGGTAATTCCTCGACACACATTCTCAGCCCCACTTTTCTGATGATTGGGCCATTGGGACACTTAGAAGCCCTGTCACGCCCTGTGACATTCTTATGTGCTAACTTCCAACTGGGGAGGCCTTATTGCCCCTGCAGCTCCTCCTCCTCCTCCTCCCTTCCACTGGCCCCAAATTCCCAATAGTTTTCTGGTGCTGGCGGGGCTTTTTGTTCAAGGTCATTTGCCAACTACTCCTTCAGTGTTAACTAGTAACTAGAGGAGCTTGAGCTTGAACGGAGAGATTTTGAAATGATAAGAGCTTTCCAAAGGCAAAAGAGCCACAGGTGGGTGGAGTTGCTATCCAGAGACACCTGGCTCTGCTGGGTATACCTTCAAAATATACAGCTCAGGCACCACACCCTCATGAGGGCCCCTCGATCCAAGGAATTAAATGCCTATTTGGCTAGAAATGCAAGTATTTCTTTATATTTCTGCTCAGCCTTAATGATGGTGTGATTTTGATAATGATCCCAGCCCTGCCATCTATTATTTATTCTGCATAGTTCTCAGCATTACACGTCTCAGGAGACACAAATCATGCTGGCTGCTCAGTTCAGGACTCCCCAGCAGCTGTGTATGTGGTGCCCCGCTTCTTCCGACATCAGATCCCACCTCACTCTAACTAGCTTTGTAGACCCAGGCCCCAGGGTCGCTCCACCACCATGGTTCCCCTCATCCCAGTGAATGGGTCGAGAGGTGTTCGACTCAAGGGAGGTTAATATTGACCCTTCTCTCTATTTTTTCAACAATTGGAGAACACGATGACACATGTGAGGCCAGAATGGTTTGCATCCCAGCGTCTCCGTTGGCACACAGCTATAGAAACAGGACAGATGGGTAGCCATACAAAGCACTCCGATGACGTTCTAGTTAGATTCATCCCTGCTCTTTCCAAGGTCATGTCACTTACCCACAGAAGTCTTCCTTGTGCAGTCCGATACAGTCGTTCATATGATGACCAACAAGACATCATTTCTCTTGGAGTTAAGTAAACAGGTGATATTAGAGGGGAGAGTGAAGTGGGGGGTAGTGATTAAATAGAAACTGGTGGATACAAATTACTCTTGCAAGAATGTTTGTGAGGAGAGGAAAGAAAGATCAGAAAATAGTAGGTGTGATAATAATAAACTTATAGAGTTGACTCAAACAACCCAGTTGTTAGGGCTGCTACCACCTCCCCCAACTGTTCACTACCACCCCTGACTGGGTTCAGTAAAAAATCTACATATAACTTTTGACTCCTCCAAAACTTAACTGCCTAATGTTGAGAGGAAGCCTTATGGATAACATAAACATTCAATTAACACATATTTTGTGTTAGATGTAGTACGTGCTGTAGTCTTACAATAAAGTAAGCTGGATAAAAGAAAATGTTAAGAGAATCACAAAGGAGAGAAAATACATTTACAGTATTTATTGAAAAAAAATCCCAGTATAAGTGGACCTGTGCAATTCAAATACATGTTGTCCAAGGCTCAACTGTAATTGGTCTTTCTCCCCAGTTCCTGGCACAAAACTTATAAAACCCTTGGAATTTCCTGAGTGATAGGATTGAGAAGAGTGTCTTTTGTTATTCTTAATAATTCTTAGTAAGCCCTTTTAACCATAACTGAGTATATGCAAATGAGGTGACTCTTGATGGGACCCTACATAACTTCAGGTTGTGGGCTGGTTATCACAGAAACCAGCAATACGATTAGAGGATGGGCACATTTAGCCCCCCCCTCTGACCTCTAGAGAAGAGAGAGGATCTGGAGATTGAATTAATTACCAGTGGCCAATGAATTAACCATGCCTGCAAAATGGAATCTCCATAAAACTCTAAATACAGGGGCTCTGAGAGCTTCAGGTTGGTGAAGGCATCCCCGTTTGGGGAGGGTGGCACACCCCAAACTCCAGGGAAACAGAGGCGCCTGCTCTTGAGACCTTGTACCTCTTCATCTGGCTGTTCATTTGTATCATTTATACTATCTTTTAGAACAAATCATTACTAATAAGGAAAGTGCTCCTCTGAATTCTGTCTGGCACAGTACAAAGAGGGGTTATGGGAAGTCCTGGATCATAGCTGGTCAGTCAGAAGCGCAGGGTTCCTGCACTGGCCGCTGCAGAGGGGGAGTCCTTGTGGGGCAGAGCCCTGTAACCTGTGGGGGTCAGACTTCCTCTAGGTACATAGTTGAGTCGGAACTGAATTCAACCGTCGGACACCCAGTTAGTGAATTGAGAATTGGTTGTTGGTGTGGAAAAAACGTACACATTTTGTATTACAAGCATTCTGGTGTTGTGAAAACAGCAAACCTTAGTAGGGTAGCAGGCTCAAGAGAGAGTGTTTTTCAAGCGAGAGGGAACTTAGCTGCCTGAATTCTCCCTTCTCTTTAAGAGAGGGAGGGTATAGCCAGTGGAGCAGAGTCTCAGGAGACATCAGAAGAGAGCCTGAGGGGCAGTCGCCTTGGTTGGGAAGGGAGACACTTCTCTGAGAGCACAGGAGAGGAAGAGAGGTGCTAATAGAGAAAACCTGAGCGAGCTGAGAGCTTATGCTAGGATGGTCACACTTTTCTCATTGCAAGAGAAGATTTGAGAGTTTAAATTGCTGTTTGGACAGAGATGGGTTCATCTGGGGCTGAAGCGATGCTCCCATCACCTCTGGAAGTACCCAAGAACCAAGGAAAGGAGGGGGGGGTGGCAGCTACAGACTTCAGGAATGACAAGGCCTTTGGGATTTATGTCTACATTATGATTGATGTGTTGGCATTGACTGGCATATCTCTACCTCCCTCTCGTGGCAAGGCATCTGTTGGCGCCAAGGGACCTATGTGTGGGAGCAGCTGGGGGCACATGGTTATGAAGAGAAGACAGGTTCTGTTGAGTCACTGATGCTGACAAAGCAGAGGGAATCTGTGGGCTTTTCTTCATCTCCTGGTCAACTGCTGTTTCCTAAAGGGAAATTTTCCCATGTCCTGGTCCCGCTGGAAATGTGGAGAGTGAGGTCCTGTACTGCTCTGGCTCTGCAGTCTTCTCTGGTCCCCAGGATCAGACTCATATGAGTGGTACCTGCTTAAGAGGATTCTAGGATACACTCATTGTTTGCCTATTTAGCTCTTTGTTTTGGCTTCATATGTCTCGTTGAGACCATATAAAATGTAGAGGTTAAGAGCTCTGGTTGGAAAGTTCAGTGGACCAGGGTATAAATCTCATAGCTACCCCTGATTATCTCGCATGGCCTTTATAAAGTTATTTAACCTCTTTAACATTCCATTTTCACCTGTAAAATGAGATACTACAAAGACCGATTTAATCTGCTATGAATATTAAGTGAAATGGCATATGTAACAGTCTTAGATTGTACCCTGGCACACAATAGGTGTGGGAGACTTTTGCATGGCATCCACTCTGTTGCAGTCTGCTCTGCCGTCTCCGGCCCCAGGGCGGGGTCTCTCTGCATACAGTGTCTGCATTCCTCTAGATAATTGTTTACTCTGCTAGCCATTCTTTGCTTATCATTTGTTCCACCTGGGGTATTTACTGGAATTTGCTTCAGGTGGGATACTCAGTAACTGTTTCACCTGTTTTTCCCCTATATATTGTGTGAACTCCCCCTGAATAAACGAGACTTGATCAGAAGCCTGTCTTGTCTCCATTTCTCGTGTCTCTTGTCCCTCCTCATCCTCACTCCCCCTCTAGAGTCCTCGTTGCTCGACCTGCGGGATGGGTCAATAGGTGCTCACATAGTCAAATTCAATTAGATAGCTAGGGAGAGAATCCAGGGCTCCTGATGCCTTCTTATAAAATGAAGATTTGGGATTGTGTGTGTTTGTTTTTTAACCTATCACAAGATTCCATTGTACTTTGGGCATTTCTTTTTACAATTAACCAGGGAGGTCAATTTAAAACTTCCTTTATTAAACTTATTAATTTAAAACGTTTTGTTTTGTTTTTATTGATTTTAGAGAGAGAGGAAGGGAGAGAGAGCTAGAAACATTGATGAGAGAGAACATCGATTGGCTGCCTCCTGCATGCCTTTCACTGGGGTTCAGGCCTATAGCCTGGGCTTGTCCTGACTGGGAATTGAACCAGTGACCTCTTGGTGCATGGGTTGACACTCAACTGCTGAGTCACACCGGCTGGACTATTAACTTTATTTTTAATTCAGTGACTTGTTGAAAGGGAAACCACTAGATCTTTCAGGTCAGTAAGTTTTATATGCAAAACTTAATCCATTGGTAGTCACCACCTGGACATTGTAATGATTTATAGGTCAAATTGATTAGTGATGTCTGCCATGGCCATGGTTAGGGGAGTGACTTCACCTGTTCTGCATATGTGCTGAGTCTGCATAGACCATGAGGTTAAGGGTCACAGATGCAAGTCATGGGCCAAGGAATGTTACATAACTCCCAGACTTGCCAGTGCGCATGGAGGAGGTACCTGCTAATTTGAAGAGGCTAGGAAGTAGCTGTGATGAGGCCCAAGGTCACAGAGCCGTGGGTAGCTGTGGGGAGAAAGAAATACTGCAATTTGCAGTCTTGTACTGGAGAATGACAGTGCAGGATGCACGTGTAAATCTGGAGCCTCTAGAATTGACAGGTTTAATGGGCAAATCATGTGTCTGCACGATCTTGGGGAAATTGTTTGCAAAGTTAAAAGATAATGTGCCAGTTGATGGTTCCTGATGGTGGGGCTTGCCCGCCTTCCTGCTTCTCCTCTGTTTCCCCGATGGGTCTCCTTGAACTCTCCCTGAAGCTCAGCTGGCACCGCCCTGTACCCTGAGCCGAACTCTAGTGGGCTTCCAGGTCCTCTGGCATCACCCACCCTGGCATCTGAGCCAGCCCTGCTCTGAGCCAGGCTTTGGCATCTTCAGCCCTTGAGGGTTGGGGGTCCACCTTTCTGATGTCCCTGAGTACATCCTGTTGCCACCTGTCTGTCCAGACCTTTGGAATGATTTTTCATTAGATTCTACATACTCACCTGTCAGGATGTCCTGTTACTTTCCTCCACTGGTCAAAGGCTTTCTTACATGATGGCCTGTATCTAAATAATGAGGCTTTTCACTTCCACAGGTTAGTATAGTAGAGATAATGTGGGCTTTGAAGTCAGCCAGCCCTAGGTTCCAATTTCAGCTTGGCTTTTCCTTCACCATGTAGCACTGAACAGGTGGGTCAATTTTCTCTTCTATGAAATTGGAATGTTATATCCTGAAGGGAAATAGACAAATACATTGGAGGACCTAGCACATAGTAGCTGTGAACACATGAACAACAATGTAATACTAACATTGCTATTCTTTATTGAGCATTTGTCATGTGTGAGGCATGGATCCAGGTGCTCCCTGTAACACAATTAATGCTAGGATCCACATTTCACAGATGAAGAATCTGCAGTGTAGCTAGGTCGGTAATTTAACCCAACATTGCCCAGAGAACAAAGGTCAGAGCCTGGATTTGAGCCATGATCTGCTTGTCCAGCTCTAAGCCTAACCTTCTTTAATCACACTATCGTGTCAACAAATCATCTGAGCATCTTCCACCCACTTGGATGAATTTGCTCCTGTTCTCTGAAGCCGAGTTTGTCTGAGGCATTTACTGTGCCCTCTGGACATAAATGATTGCAAGTTCCCTCTCCCCACTCCCCTCAGTATGCCCCGTTCTGTTCCCATGGAGCATTTTAGGTCTGGCCATGTCACGAGATATGACATCCTCAAGTCTATTATGCCGAACAAATTTGAGTTTTACAATATTGAATTGGTTTTAGATACAGCCATGGGAGTAATTTTAAAATCTGGGCTCCCAACCAACAAAGTAATTTCCCTTTATTAATGGGAAAATAAACATCTCCTATAAAGAATGGTTTCTTCCTTCCATGGCCCTTGTCCTCAGAAATCCAGGGCTGGGTAGGCATCACTCACACCTGAGGATGTCACGTGAGACGAGGGGAGTAGGTATGTACACAAGCGCCCCCTTTCACTGTAGTTTTGCTTTTTATGGTCTCAGTTACCTGTGGTCAACCACAGTCTGAAAATATTAAATGGAAAATTTGGGAAATAAATAGTTCATGAGTTTTAAATTGTCCACCCTTCTGAGTAGCATCATGAAATCTTGTGCAATCCCTCTCCGACCTGCCCAGGACATGAATAATTCTTTTGTCCAGAGTATCTGTGTCCCCACCCATTAGTCATTGGCCTCTCAGTTGTCAGATCTACTGTTGCAGTATCACAGTGTTTGTGTTCAAGTCACCCATATTTTACTTAATAATGGCCCCAAAGCACAAGAATAGTGATGGTGACAAGGTGGATATTCCAAAGAGAAGCCATAAAGTGCTTCCTTTAAGTGAAAAGGTTTGTATGCGTGGGAAACATAGTATATATAGGGTTTAGTATTCACGGTTTCAGTCATCTGCTGGGGATCTTGAAACTTATCCCCTGTAATGGGGGGGGGGGGGAGTCTACTGTATGTACCTACTTGGCCTTGCCCTGTGACTGTGCTTCCTGCTCCCTCCATTTCTATCAAATGTTGTCTGTGTCTTCTCATTAAAGGTGAGGCTGGAGCCCGACCGGTGTGGCTCAGTGGTTGAGTATTGACCCACACACCAAGAGGTTACCAGTTTGATTCCTGGTCAGGACACATGCCCAGGTTGTGGGCCCAATTGCCAGTGGGGGGCATGCAGGAGGCGGTCAATTGATGTTCTCTCTCATCAGTGTTTCTCTCTCTCTCTCTCTCTCAAATCAATGAAGAAAAAGCAATAAATAAAATAAAGGTTAGGCTGGAGTCATGGAGAGACACCTTTTGAAGGGTGTCTGTAGCAAGCTAATGAATAGTGAGGAATTTATTTAAGATTTGACCACTTGAAGTACCTAATGATTATCTGGATGATCTAGCAACACAGAATAAGAAAAACCATAACTTGTTGATACAAATACTGTCCTGAGTGCTTTGTATACAGTATCTATTTAATTATCCAATAATCCTGTAAGGGAGTCATCATTATTTACATTTATACAAACTTGTGACCCAGAAAAATAAATAACCTGTTTTAGGCTAAACAGTTACTAAATAATGGTACAACTCAACATATTTCATAAGACACACCTTTTGAACCCAAAGTTCAGATAGTGAATAATGAGCGTAAACTCTCAAGACTGGTGTCAAAGTTCTCATTGATTCAATACCTGTGATATCAGATGCACAATTAGAATCTACCCAAAACTGACGTGAGTTTATAGCCAGAGCCTGAAATTGAGAGATGCCGTTCAGCTATTTGCATACAAATAGACTACAATTATTATGAAGTATAGTCCATTACGGAATTCAGTTTAGCTTGCATTTTTAGCTAAAACCATAAAGTCAGCTAGGACGGAGTTAGCTTGATCAATTACATTTTTGTGAACCCAGTTTTGTTTTATAAGGTTTCTAAATTGATGTGTTCAATGTGTGTGTGTGTGTGGGGGGGTACCCATGTGCTAAAAGTATGTAATCAATATTGTAGGAAATGAGATTGAAGTTTTTGAAAGTTTGGGTCTCTTTCCAAAGAATGTGCCAGAAATTGCATCCATGGCTTTGATTTGGACCCCGACCTCAGTGTTGAGTCGCTGCTGGGCTGTCAATCAACGGGACAAGCTTTGGACAGTGTGACCTCCTGGAGGACCAGAGACTCCTGGATTCTGGACTCACAGCTCTGGCTCCTTTCTCGTTTCCTTTCAGGGTGATCATCGCGGCCGGAGCTTCGGTAGGAGGTGATGTGTGGGATTTCAGGTTAGACAGATAAGGGGCTGTTATTACTTATCTGTGTGTCCGTGAACGATTTCTTTTACCTCTCTGTGTTGTATAGCCTCCTCGTGTTAGAGAGAGAGAGGAAAGGAGAGAGATTTATAAGCATATTCCTAAAGTGGGTGCTGTAAGAATGAAATGAGATAATGAAAGAAAGTCCTCAGTGTAGTTCATGGTACATGGTAAATCACTCTGAATAAAAATCATTATAAATGTTATAGGGTTGATTTTTAATGTGCATAGCCTAATAAATTCAGTGACCTATGTGGACTGGTTACAAAGCTGGGTGTCACATTCAAGGAAACAGTCCTACATCTGAAGGCAGTTAAGAGTAATAGAAATCTTCTATTTGCATTTCTTGGAGAACATCAAAGAGAATCCCATTACTAAGTCACCTTGACACTTTGTAACATCACTTTTCCCTTTCCCCCCTCCAATTCCCTTATCCCCTGAAGCAGCTCCTGTATCTCCTTCTTATACATCCTAGCTCCAAAAAACTTTCTTAATAACTAAATGACCACGTTTTAAAATCTCTCATCTCCTTACCACCTCTTCCATCACTTTATTATGTAGAGAACTTAGCTTCTCTCCCAGTCAGCAAACATCCTCCTTGGTGGGACTGGGAAGGAGTGGGAACTGAGCAGGCGATGCAGGGTGTTTGCAATGGGCTGGAGGCAGAGTGGGTGGCCGAGGCGCTCATAGACTAATAACTAGTTATGTCCCAGACATACAGTCTCCAGAGTGGGAAAGGTTCTGGCTTCTAGGAGTTCACTCTACACCTGAAGCCCTACCTCACGAGGAGTGCTGATACATTGAACCATGTGGAGAGGAAGAGATCAGCAAAGAAAATTCTCCATGTCAATGAAACATCTTTCCCTATGAAAAGTAAGTACAGGAACTGGCAAAAGAAAAACTCAGGGATGACATGGTAACTGCCTTAGCTATCCAAAATTATCCCCAAATGGCAAAGCTAGAATCAGTTGAACGTAGAGGAGTGGGCTTTTAGCTCAGTTTAATGAAGAATGTTCGTGCAGTCCAAGATGTTGGAAGATAGCATGAGCTTCCTTGGGAAGCAAGGAGTAATCCTTCACTGAAAAATGTTATGAAAGTAAGGCTGATGACGTCTAGGCAGACGTTGTGAATGGTGTGAAGCATCTGAAGAAAGGGAAGTGAACCGCAGCGGTCTCTTTCCATGCTGGGATTCTGTGACTCTGTTCATCAGAACAGCATTCAGTGCATACTTTCCACACTGGCAACGTGGAGCTCCTAATCTGAGGTCATTCACTCACCGCAACTGCGGAGTAGATCTCGGGGTGGGATTTTGTGTCGTGCCTTCTCTGGCCCTGTCTCTTCCTTCCTTGCTTTTTGTAGCATTGTTCTGATCCTCACCCCAGTCCCTGTCTAATGCCTGTGGGATAGTTGGTGTGATTTCAAACATTGTTGCTTTCTTCTTGGCTTCTAGAGGTCAGAGGAGGCCTGGTCCGGAAGACCCAGGCAGGGGTCGTATAATGGCCACATTGTATAATGTTTAGACCTGAGGAGCTTCAAGCTCTTGTCCAGAATGTGAGCTAACAATCTGTGAGCCTCAGCAGATGTTTGGGTCTCTGTTCCCTTGCTTTTTTTTTTTAAATCCTAACCCGAGGACTTTTTTCCATTTTGTTGTTGTTGTTCAGATAGAGTAGGAGGGGGAGAGAGAGGAAGAAAGAGAGAGAGAAACATCAACGTGAAAGGGACACATCAAGTGACTGCCACCCACACGACTCCAATCTGGAGCCAGGGACAAACTGCAACCGAGGTACGTGCCCTTAGTGGGAACCGAACCCTGGTCTCTCTGGACCACAGGCTGACACTCTAACCGCTGAGCCAAACCGGCCAGAGCTCTGTTCCCTTGCCCTTAATTTTTTTTTCTTTATCGATTTTTTTAGAGAGAGAGAAACATTGATGAGAGAGAACATTGACCAGCCGCCTCCTGCATGGCCCCCCACTGGGAATTGGGCCCAGAACCTGGGCATGTGCCCTGACCAGGCATCAAATTGGCCACCTCTTGGTGCATGGGTCAACACTCAACCACTGAGCCACACCAGCTGGTTGTTCCCTTGCCTTTAAACGAGGTACAATAATAGCTTCTTTCTAAGGTTCCTATGGATCTTTGAATTCATGATACTAAGAGCCTAAATGCACCTCTGATAGGAACGGAGTGACTTGGTGAAACTGTTAGTGAACCGAGGCTGGAACCCTGGTATCACCCTATTGAGCGGACAGTTACTGTGTGCCTACTGTGTGTACACTATGTGCACATGCTCTCTAAGGCACGGGGGGTCCAGCAGCTGATAGGGAACGTGAGGTGCCCCCCCCCCCATAGAGCTTACATTCTGGAGACTTAGAACCCATGGAAAGGTAAGTAAATAGATGAGCTCACTTCATATTATGAAGATAAAACAGAACGTTATGTTTGAAACTGACCATGGAGGTCAAGAACGGTTTGTCTGAGGAAGTCCCTTTGAGCTGACTTTCAAACTCTGACGAGGGCCAGCCGTATGAGACGGGAGAGAGAAGAGCGAAGGATTTGGGTTTGTTCGCGGAGCAGAGGGAGCCCACTGCGTCTAGAGCAGGGTGGTGTGGAGGGACCGCGATGGTGGAAACGGTCGGCAGCATGAGATCACCGAGAAACATAAGAGCTGAGATTGAATTTCATGTGTACTCTGGCCACTTGAGAGTTTTCAGCAAATAAAATCAGTCTATTTGCACAATAAAATCCATTGTATGAAAACTGACAACCACGGTGCAGAGAGTGGGTTGTGAGGAGAACCAGAGGGCCAAGGTGGTCGGAGTTCGCGTGCAGGACGAGGATGGGCAGGGCCTGGCCTGGGAGCTGGTGCGGGAGACGCAGGAGGATGCGTGCTGAGAACATCGCCGCGGAGCCAGCGGGACTGAGGACGCAGGGAATAGAGCAGACCTCCCTCACCTGCGGCTTCGCGTCCGCCGTCTTACTTACCCACAGTCAACCACCCTCTGAAATATTAAATAGAAAATGCCAGAAATAAAACAATTGATAAGTTTTAAACTGCATGCTGTTCTGAGTAATGTGATGGTTTTCATATCATCCTGCTCTGTCCCTTTGTCCAGTGTCCCCACGCTGTGTGCGCTCCCTGCCCATCGGTCACCGAGCAGCTGTCTCAGGGATCGGAGCTCCTGTTGCCATTGTGATGCTTGTGTTCAATAACTTATTGTACTTAACAGTGGCTCCAAAGCACACGATTAGTGACACTGGTAATTCAGACATGCCAAAGAGAAGCTGTAAACTTGATCATAGGTGTGTATGTATAGGACAAGTCATAATATCTCTCCTAACAGGGCTCATGGATACTGACAGTTTCACTGGGTGTCTTAGCACGTATTCCCCAGGGATAAGGAGGGACGACTATGTGTGGTGGGGGGCATGAGACAAGGCAGGAATCTAGGATCATTTGGGGGTTTTTCTCTCTGAGTACGTGGGAATGAATGTGTCATGGTGGAGGAACAGGTATTATTAAAAATGACAATGGCGCCCTGGCCGGTTTGGCTCAGCGGTTGGAGCGTTGGCCTGCGGACCAGAGAGTCCCAGGTTTGGTTCCTGCTAGGGGCACGTACCAAAAAAAAAAAAAAGACAATGGCTACTATTTATCGGACAATTATTAGATGAGATCTGTGGGGGCAATGTTGCCGGAACCATCGCCTGCTTACATCTCCTGTTCAATAAAGTTGTTGAAAGACAGTGAATGCCAGGCTCTATTTTAAGAACCTTGCCTACATTACCTCATTCTCACAGGTATTATTTTACATAGTGACTCAGGGAGTGCAAGTAACCTGCCTGAGGTAACATAGCTAATAAGCTACAGAACCAGCATGTGATTCTAAAACCTGGGTTCTTAATATGTATAAATCTATTTCCTCACATACTCGACATTACAAAGGAAGGTGCTCACCAGTTCTGGGGACCGGAGTGGTCACCCAAAAGGCCTCCTCAGAAGATACCTCCTCAGAACATAACTATGAGGAATGACTTTATTTCTAAGAGTTGGAGAAAGCTGGAAATTAATTTGGGGATCTGAATCTCAACCAAACAAAGCTTCTACACTACGGCCCCTCCTAACCACCCCATAGTCAGACTTCAGTGTTGTCTCCCAAAACTGGATTGGAATTGAATTCTGCAATGTTACAGGTACACAGTGAAGCCAAAATCCAATAAATACTTGCAAGTTGAGTCAAGGGTATTTGGCTTTTTTAGTGAACAGAAAACATTTCTTTCTGTAGAGAAAGGGGGCTGAAAGTGTAGTTTCAACCAACTAATCAAAGAGAGAGAGGTTGCATTTTTTTCCTGATGTGCACATAATCACCAAGATCTAGGCACACTAGGTAACATGCTCTGAAGTGTTATCATTCTGCAGAGGACAAAAATAGCCTTTGAAAGGGACGCTTCCACACTGATTCCAGGAACGGGAATCAAGTTGAAGGAACATTTTGTTGTTGTTGTTCTTTAGCTCTTCATTCCAGCAAGGTGTACTCCTTTCCCTCACCTGGAATAATGACAAAAATTAATGAAGACACAGTAATGAAGCCACGTTCTATAGTGACAGGTTGGGGGTATTGTCAATTCCCACCGTTTTACCATCACTTACTGACTGTCCTTTCAGGGACTAATTGAAGTGGGTGCAACTACCTCTCCTACGTCTTTGCCACCTCTTCCTTCTTCTGGTTTATTTTTATCTCTAGAACATTCTTCTATTGTACTGAACTAATAATTGCAGTGCTCTCTGATTTTATGTTTGTGATCACTGGGCTGGAAGCTCCTTGAGGATTATCATATTTCATTTATCTTCATGTGTCCTATGAGTTAGAATGTGTCTGGCTATAAGAGGCAGAAAACAAACCTGGGCAAATGTACACAGTTAGGAAATGTGTAGATTACATAACCGGAAACTCAGAAAGAGAGCAGTGTTAAGAGCTGCGTGAACCTGGTGGTACCGACCCTGCTTCCCTACGGTTCTTTGGTTGTTGCTTCTCTGTCTTCGAGCTGGTGGCAAGAGGTGAGAAGCGGTTGTGGACTTCATATCCATGCGTGGTCATAGGCGGAGGCAAGGAAGGTGTCTTCCTGGGATGCTCTCCTCAGACCAAGGACGAGCTTTCCCAGCGATTCCCAGCCAACTCTCCTTAATTTCAATGGCCACTTAGAAATAAATCACTAGCAAGATAAATGAGTTTACCACGACTAGCTTAGATGACTCAGTGTCCTTAACTGTATGACTGTTACCCAGGGAACAATGGAGTCCTGTAGGAAGAAAGTCACACTGTGGTCCACCTGTGTCCAGGGCCTGGCAGAGAACTTGGCAGTTATGATGCTCAAAAATGTTTGTTGAGTGAATAGGTGAATTTCCATGACCCTACCTGATACGCCTTTTTCAAAACTCCGGTATTTATAATTAGAACCATTTACTTGGGTCCACACTTAATTATATACTTTCTATTGTTCTTTGATAATGTCATAAGTATTAGTCTTAATAATCAGTCTGTGGCAAATAAATGCTAGTTGATTGAATTAAGAATGCTTTCTTGGTGTTCTCTCCAGTGTGGAGACCAGGAGTGAACATGTAGTGAGTTATTTGTAAACTTTATTCTCTAGTGAAGGGCAGGGCATGTGTTTCTTTGATAGCCAACCAGTTACAAAGAGGGGAACATACCTCCTGTGTTTAATTTAACAAAGGCTCTGTGAAACTCAGCTTAAATAAGCTGAAGCCAACAAGAAATTAATCACTGGATTAGAACATTTCGACACTTGCTGTAATGACTCGTGTGTCTAACAGCACACCAGAAAGGAACACCTTCTTTTGTCCCTGTTAGAGTGAGCTTGGCCTGGGTTATCAGGAATAAACTCCCTGGAAGATAAACAGCACTGGGAGGATGAGTTGTACCAGGTACAACAATGCCTCCCGACTGCCAGCATGTACGGAGCAATTCTATTGTGCCAGGCGTTATTGTAATTGCTTTGCATATAAACCATTTTATCTTCTCAACAATTCTGGGAGGTAGTTACTATTAGGAGCACCATTATACAGTTGAGAAAATGAAGGTTTAGAGAATTAAAATAGCTTGCCCAGGGTCTTACTGTTGATAAATGGCAGTGTCACAATTTAAATTCCGATAGATGGGCTTCAGAGTGGATGTTCTTACCCACTATTGAAGAAGGTCCCAAGTTCAAGGTTAAATACAAGGAATAAGGAGCGGGTCTTCTACAAGAAGACAGATTAAATGGTTAAAACTTGTTCATGAAACAAGAAATTAATTAGAGAAAATGGTTCAGGACTAAATTGCGAGTAACACAAAACATTGAACGATGTGAAGCCAAGTGTACGTTGGGGGAGGCAGCCCTAAAGGCTTAACGTTGGTGTCTAGAGCTGGTTGGTCTCTTCCCTCTACAACTTATGATCTGGATAAGAAAATAAGGTGTAGGGAAAATATTAGTGAATTGTAGAAGAAAGTAGATATTCAAGGGCACCTGCATGGGCATTGGGAGTTCATAGTGATTGTATGAGAGGTCTCTTTCTCTCATGATGCATGATGACCGTGTTTTATGCAGATTGGATTCACAGGCAAAAACTGGGCATTGTGTTCCCTAAAGTTCCAAATGCCAGGGGAATCTGGAGCTACCTTCATGAGCAGCAGGTGCGGAAGGCGGGAGCAGAGAGGTCTGGGTTGCCTGGCTGGAGCATGTCCGATGGTGCTGCATCATGGGAGCCTCCTCAGCCCGACTCTGGCTGCTGGATGCTGTTTCTGTGGGACTTTTGCAGAAGGCCTTGTTTCCTTCACTGTATTTGGCTAAGACAGCAGTCCTGTGGGTGGCTTCAATATTAAGTTTGGAACAGAGGAAGTATTGCAACACATGCCAAGAATTGAATTTTATTTTTAAAAGCTGCTTTTTACAGAACTGAAGATCTGTGACCCCCCTGTTTACAGCAGATCCACACATGGGAATCGGTACAGGGTGGGTGACTTGGGCATCCGTTAGTGACAGGTTTATATTCAAGAACTATTCTCAAGGGTACCACGTCCTCTGAGGAGCTCTTCCAAGCTCTCAAACTCTTGCGGTTCCTCTCCCTGTCCTGGTTTCTCCCACTGCGAATAAGCTTTGTGAATGTGGTACCTTGCTTTGTTTGATGGAAAAGATGACCACTGAGATGAAGTAGTCAATTATAAATCTGGGAAGCGGGGTTGATGGAGCATATCAAGGCCACCAGGAAAAGCATTCTCTTGTCCTCTGCTTCGGGTGCTCCTTGATAATCCAGGATGAGAGCATCCTTGGAGGACACCATGAGAGAAATGATGCAGCAAATAAAACACTGAAGATGTCTGCAAGGAAGAATGCCTAGAAGATCCGACAGCACCATCACCCTTTAGCCACAATCCTTAGTCTTCTCTCTTAATTTCTGAGTTGCAACAATGCCCTGATGTTTAGGAGAGGGGGACACGGGTGGCTGTAAGCAGTGACTTAGAGGCCACTGGGTGGGATTTCCAGACCTTAGGAATGCAAGGCAAAGCTGACCACCGAGTGTGAGAGGGAAAGGCATATCTGGAAGATGGGGATCCTGGCCAGGCTCTGTGAAGACTGGAGGCAAGATCGGTGTGCTAGTGTTTGTGCAGCATTAGGGAAGCGTGACATGGTGTTCTTGCTTGGGGGTCGTCCACCTTCTCCTTCCTCAGCTCTGGTCCCCGAAACTGGAGGCGTCTCTCTCCAACAAGACACGATGGCCAAGCTACTTAGAAGGACTTTGGAAACATCACGGAGCAGTGTCTTCGTCAGACACCTACCAGGGCAATGCTCAGGACTGTTATCCAGTTGGCTGTGTCCTCCTTTGAAATGTGCTTTTAGTTAAGTGATTGATTTATTTGGTTTTTGACTTTGCTTAACATTGGGTATTAACTCAGTGCTCAACCTTGTCAGCTCTTAGTGCTCTGGAGACAGGATGGATGTGACTTTGAAGGGAAGTCCTCCTAGTAAAGATTGCATCCCAATATTTTAAACATCAGTTTGGGATGTTTGTCATTACCCAAGTGCTTGAAATGGGGAGGGCTATGAGGGGTGTGAGGCGCCTCTCTTCTTGAGGGCTTAAATCTTTCACAACTTTCAAGTGATTCCAAGGATACTTTAAATTGATATAAAATTCATCACAAAAATGTAGAGGCAAAGAGACCAATGTGCTCTAAGCCCCAAAATCATACTTATCAACTGAAGGCAAAGGGCTAGGTGTAATTTTGATTATTATTTATGTATGTGCACATTTATTTATTTATATTCACTCTCCAGCAAGAAAAACATAAGGAGAAAAAGAGGTAAATAGATGAAGATTCCAGCATTCATTAGAAGAAAAGTTCTATTTCTTCGTCCAAGATGGGAACACAAGGACACTTTGTGTGAGAGATGGGGTGTGCACACCATGAGTCAAGGTCAAGACAGTTGGGACCAAAGATGTAGAAAAAGTAGAGCCAAAGAGCCACAGATTAAAATAAGGTAGCATGTCTCAGGCTAAACACGGCTTCAGAGCTATTTTCGACCTCTGGAAGAAGCTCATAACTCCCCTCCAGCCTAAAATTTTACCCTCAAAAGGAACGTTGATAAAGATTAAGGTCAAGGTCACTTACTGTGCGACAGTGACAGAGACGGGAACATCTTTTCTATTAACTAAAGGGGATGAGTCCTAGGTCCCATGTGGCAGGAGTTTCTCTCGTGGCCTCTAGCATTTCTTGGAATTTTCTTTCCTCTTTCTTACTCAAGACAGATGCAGAAAGAAGGACTCAAGCTGCACGTGTTTGGAGCTTGCCCAGCTCTAGGAATGCCCTGGAGTTGACCCCCGGGCCAACTAACAAGGTTAAATGCTAACTCTGGCTTGTCTTGGCTTTGGTGTGATTTTTCCAGGGACTTGCTTGACCTCTGCATGGCTGTGGGTCCAGGAGGAGAAGGAGCAAGGTCTGCCTTTGACTTAGACAGCCCTGCACATGGTCACCCTTCACTCACTGGGAAATGGAGATGGAGATTGATGCTGGAGCTAAATTGTCATGCAAATAAAATGTGTTTTTGTTGTTGTTCTTGTTCTTCTCTGCATAAGTATCCTTGGGTTCCTTGAGGAGGGAGTTTGTAGGAAGGCGGGATTCAAAGATTTCAGATTCTATATCTTGGCCAAATATAATTTTCTCAATATCTTCCTGTCATATCATGATTTATGGTCCACAGCAGCTGAAGAGGCAGAACAAGGAGTTTGGACAGAGCAACAGGATGTCAGCAACTAAGAGTACCATAGTAATTAAGAAAAATTGTTCATTCACTTACAGTTATTTAAAAAAAAAAAATGTGCGTGTGTGTGTGTGTGTGTATGTTGGCATTGTGGTTGGAAATTTACCTAAGATGGGGTTCTTTTAGCAGAGACTTCACTATTTTACAGGGCAAATACTTACCAGTGGGAGGGGGGCTCTGTTGCCGGGGAAGGTTAGTAGCAAGTTGCGGCAATTACACAGAAATCTAGACAATTTTCCCCTCCTAAAACCCCAACCTCATTCTCCTCTTTTTCCTATAGTTCTCTTTTTGTCTCTTTGTAGTTATTATTTTTAATGTCTGTAAACACACAGCACATTTCAGTGGACATAGAGGTTATGTTCAAAGCATTCCCACCTTGGAAAGCCACCATGGGGGTGGCAGACTGATCGGACCAGTCCCACCCTGGCTTCATTTTCCCTCGGTCTCCTCCTGGAATTCTTCTTTTCCCTTAAGGCCTAGTAAGGCGAGTGGTAGGTGTGGGTCTAGGGGGAAAGAGAAGAGGACAGTGTTGGACTTTCATGCCAACAGGGCACATTCTCGGTTGTGTCATAAGATCTAGCCCGACTCACCGAGAGTGGGTACCTGCATCTGGGGCCCTAGTGAGCATAAGCAGTTTGGCGGTGACAGGGTGGGGTGGGTGCTTCCTTCCTGGTGACTCCAGCTCTCCCATGGAGCTGACGTGGGTGGGTGGCGACTGGAGATAAACCAGGGATGAGGATTCCTGTGAGGTCTGGTGCATTGAAGAAAATGGGCTCCTTTCTTCTCTCTCCCAGAAGAGAGAATTTGTCTAATAAAAAAGTGCTTGGGAGGGAGGTTGGGAGAATAATGCTAAAGACTGTGGAAACACGAGCAGAATCCCTTTATCCCTGCGGGTCAAGAAATGCAAGATCCAATCCATGGCATACATTTTTGCTCACTTAAAGTTTTGTTAAGGAGGCAGATCTCATGCTAAGTGTTCTCACTACAATAAAATAAAATGGAAAGTAAATAAATATATAAACACAAAAGGAGAGAATGTAAGACTCGGGTTATGGAGGTGGGTCAGCAATGCCTTCTTGGTGTAGAGGCAGCATGTCCTGGGTGGATACTTTGGTAGTAATAGAGGACTGGTTGGAATCCTAACTCTACCACTTATTGGCTAGAACATCTTGGGCAATGACGTAACTTTTCCAAGCCTCTGTTTCCTCATCTGTTATGTAGAGTATTTCTATTCTCACAGAGCTGTTATATGGACAAATAATATGCTATATATCTCTACATATATGGCCCTTGTCACAGTTCCCGGCTCTAGAAAGAGCTGAATAAATGATGCTTCTGCTGTTGTGATTAAGGGATAGCTTTGCTGGGAATAGCAGCAGGGCAAGAGGGAGCCTTCTCAGACTCTCAGTGTAGGTGAGAAGCAGACTCTCTTCTTGATGGGTCAGAAAGGACTGGATAAGCAGAGCTCACTTCACAGCCTTGACTGGTGCTATGATCCAACCATATTTTAGTTATTTAAAACTGCATGACAAACTACTCCCAAAACAGCAGCTTAAAATTACCATTCACACATTCGTTCGTTCATTCATTCATTCTTCTGCACTTTGGCCAGGATTTACCAGGATAAGCTCATCTCTGCTCTATGTCACATTGGCTAGCATGGCTCACTCAGCCCAGATGACTAGCTAGTTGATACGGCTATTGATGGAGACCTCAGCTGTGGTAGTCACTGAGGGCCACAATTCCATTCCAGGTGGTTAATTTGGGCTTCTCGTAGCATTGTGGCTGGCTTTTGAGAAGGTGACTCTTCAAAGCAAGCATTCCAAGAGAACAAGCCTTTCTTTGCATCATGCTTCCTAATGTCCCATTGGCTAAAGCCAGTCCTGTGGCCAAGCTGAGATCGGTGGGGTTGGGGCTGAAGGAAATGGGGAATGACACACGTCATGGTTTGTTAGTGGCCACCAACGTGAGGTTCACTAAACACCAAATGAGGAGTAAGAATTCAGAGCAGATTTTCTACCCACCAGCATCTATTCTGCACTGTAATAGATTCTTATGAACATTCTTTGAATCCATGCACACATGATCTTCAAACAGCCCTGGAAGGTACCAAGCAGCCATTGTTAATATGCTACTTCCTTCATCCTCCATTTTCCAAAATATAAACATTTTAGATTAATGTGCAAGGAGTCTCGGACTAGATTAGTCACCGATTTAGGTCTAATATATGCAGTTTTCATAGGCCTGAGCTGAACCATCTAAAAATATCCTCAGATCTACTGGCCCACCCTTGTTCTCCCTGCATGAATAACTATTTTTATGGACAAGGAATGAATTCTCTGAAACCAGCAGCAGAACCATTGTATTCTACCAATAGGTACACATTACCTGAATAGACAAATAAAAGGCTTTATTAGCAAGGGAAAAATAAATTTATTTAGTGATTGAAACAAATTGTTCTTCTATAGCTTATAATATTAATTAGTCTCCCCTTTCAGAAAGAGCATGTTTTAATTGTTGTCTTTCTCATATCCCTTGTTACTTATGTCTGCAGCTTCCAAATTGATACAGGGCTTGCTAGTAAGATCTTAAAAGTAGGCTTACCACACTTTTGAGAAAGACTATTTTGAATGAATTATAAATGATTTCATTTCAAAACTCAGAAACCTACGGTGAATCCCGAGCCTAATACTTATCGTCTCTAATTGCACGAAGGGGAAGGCAGAAATAAATTTGGTCGAATGTGACATTGGCACACTTGTACTAAGGTCACTGTTTCAGCTTACTTAGACTTTCCAGGGAATGTACAGAATCTGCACTCCCACAGAAAGCTTCTGAATTCTTTGGGATCAAATGGTGCAGGGGTGGAAAAGTGCAGATGACGAGTGGGGCACCCACAGACGGAGGAGGGAGGAAAGGGTGGAACAACCCTCCCTAGGGGTCCTCTCCAGATGCCTGTGTTTGGATCAAGTCGTGGCTGCGGTGTTGCGTGGTGCTGATTCTCCTGGCTGCAGGCATGACCACCACTGGGGCATTCCCACCAATCAAATGGAGGTGCTTTCTCCTTGCCTCCTTTTTCCTCCAGCGGAAACTTCTCTTTGTTCCTGACCTGCCTATAGATTATTACTCCATAGATGGCATCTTTGACTATGTCCTTACCAAGTGCCTGGCACTGGGCAGTGCTATTTACATGCATCTCCCAACTCTAAGAAGTAGATGCCACTCTTCTTCTTTTACACACGTGGAAACGAAGACGTAGACAGCTTCAGTGATTGGTCCACATCCACAGAGCTTGGTCCTGAGCTTAATTCTAAAGTCCATTTTTTCCATCATTATTGTATCGCCCTTCATGGAAATAAGAAGTTCCCAGGACGCATGAGGCTAATACATCTTGTATAGGTTACTTGGCTAGGGGAAGGCAGGCACTAGGGCAGGGTTCTGAGAGTACGGTTTAGTGGATGCCAGATCTGACTTGGGCTGTTGGTTGGACCTTGGCAGTTTATTTCGCGTCTCTGGCCTCAGTTTTCTCGTGTATACAATGAAAACCCACCTCAGGGAGAGAAGCACAGTACCATGCTTAAGACTGTGACCTGTTTGGCAGGAAAAGAAATGAAGTGCTAAGACACACTGGGACATGGGGAAACCTTGCAAACGTGCTAAGTGACAGAAGCCAGTCATACATGATCATACATTATCTGAACCCACTCATATTAAATGCTCAGAGCAGGCAAATCTACTGGGACAGAAAGTAGGTCAGTGGTTGCCTAGAGCTGAGGGGAAGAGGGGATTTGGGAATCAACAGCTAAAGGGTATGGTGTTTCTTTTCGGGGTGAAGAAAGTGTTCTACAGTTGATTGTGGTAATGGTTGCACAACTCTGGGAGTATACGACAAACACTGAATCCTACCCTTTAAATGGGTCAGTTGTGTGGTATATGAATTGTATCTCAATAAAGCTGCTCTTTTTTTAAATTTTTAAATCTTTATTGTTGAGAGTATTATAGATGTCCTCCCCTTTCTCCTATAGCCCGCCCTCTACCTGGTTCCCATCTCGCCTGCTACTTTATTTTTTGAAGTGTGGTCTGGGAGACAGACCCCTCGTCTAGGTGCATATCAGACATCTCCCCATCGATACCTTTGTGATACTGGCCCCCGTACTGTAATACTGGGATTAGAGTACCTACTCCGTGCGGTTGGAGAGGGTTTAATGCATGAAGTACAGGAAGAGCATGGGACGGTGCCTGGCACCATAAACTCTTAACAGATGTCATTATCCTTATTATCATGATTGAATGAGTGCGGCGTCTGACCTATGAGAAATGCTTAAGAAGTGAAAGCTGCTGGTAATAGCAACGGGGATTGTTAAAGACTTCACCATTTACAAGAATTATCTGAATTTTACAAATTCCGTGATGGAGCTGAACTGCCTTTGACACGTCAGGCCTAAGGGTCTAAAGATGACCCTGTTCATCCTGCCCGAGAAGCCCTAGTCCCCCTGGCTCTGTGCCCTGAATCATGCCCTGTGTCAGCAGTGTGGAGTGTGTTGCCGTCATCATCGGGGAATCCCAGTGGTGGACTCTTCCCTTCCCTTCGCCACCGCTCTGCGGGGTGGGCTGCCCACTCCGTGGCTGGGCAGGAGGGTATTCTCACTGCCCATGAGGCTTTCTTAGGAAAGATGCTGCGGCCTGCTTCCCCGCTTCCCCACATCCAGATTCCTGTGCCGACTTGCACACACTTGCAATCTGTTCCTTTTCCTGGCTTAGCTTCAGGGAAACTTTAAGCCAACGTGTTGCCTGAGAATGATAATCGACTCAGCTCGGGCTACGGATGGCACTCATCCCTCCGCTTCCTTCGGATGCACTGTGCTCCGCCGTGCTCCTAAACGGCTTAGCATTGTTCCTCAAATCCTATCAGGAGCCGGTGGTGCCAGAAACCTTAACGGAATGAAAACATACACAAGTTTAGAAGTCTCAATGAGGCAACACCTGCAAGTCAAAATGATATAAGTGGGCTATTTTTTTTTTTTTTTAAATCCTGACTTGAAGGTCATCCAGAGCCTACAGAGCTCATTTAAAACCAAAGGAACTGCAAGGAGGAGGAAGAAAGGCGAGGACTTGATCCACAAGCCCATTTTCTCCACGGTGTTCGTGGAACTTTTGGGAGACGTGAACCTCTGAGCCAAGAGAGGAAACAGACATCCTTGGCTACTTGAGAGAAGAAAGATGGGGACCACTGGAAGGCTGAGCCTTTGGCAACTCTCCTTGGCTACCTTGCTGTTTGCAGGGAGAGGTTGAGTGCTGCACACGTGATTGACAGCTGGGACTCGTACTGGGCCCTGTTTTTTAAGGGGCAAGGGTGTGTGAAAACCTCTCCGCCTCACATGGCCACTGTGAGCCATCGCTGGAGCCGGAACTGGCACTGAACTCCAGGAGCCCGATACAAGCTGATGTGTTGCTTTGGCCAAGAAATCTGGGAAAGCGCATTGTGATAAAGTTGCTTCTTATTTGACTGCCTTTCTTTTAAAATAGAAACTTCTGTTACTCACAGGAAGGTGCCAGGGGCTGTTTGCATCTCCCTTTTTCTGGGCAAAAGTGTTTGATTTTTAAGCAGCCTATTTTTATCATCCGTTCTCACCATTACCAGGACTACATATTTTTGTTTTGAGAGCATTGGAGTAATGTCTTCTGGACTTGAACATTAGTGGTGGGCTAGGAGGCTAAGGGCAAAGGGGGTGGGGGGCATGTGGTTTGCTTGGCTTCTAGCCTATTTGGAAACCAGCGAAGAAAGTCACATTTACAGTGAAAATTAGAGTAGCTGAATGTAAAGCAACTGCTGGAATCAGATTCCCTCTGAGAATGCATTCATTTCAAACGCTGGTATTGCGAACTTACCTCCTAAGGGCTAGGTGCTGTGCTAGGGCCTTAGGAAACTAAAAATAATTAGCCATGGTCTCTGAGCTTCAATGAGGAGCTAATAGGAAGGTTGAACAGGAGACAGGCAGGTGACCAATAATGGCAATGAAAGTGTTATTGCTCCTATGTGTAGGTTATGGTTGGGGCACAAAGAAGAGGGTGGCCAGGTCTTCCTGGGGTGTCAGAGAAGTCTTTGTTTCGAAAGTAACACTTTGGAGCTTTAAAGAAGACTAGGTGTTCATCTTGTGGATGGATGTGGAGGGCAGTTTTGCTCCAGTGATTCATCCCAGTACGACATCAGGGAATTTGTGCAATACCACAAGGATCCTTCAATGTACAGAATGTAAAGACAGTACTTGACATATTGTTGGATTGCTGCCATATCATGGGGCGGGAATCAAAGAGAGACACCATGATTTCTGCAGAGAAACAAGGCAGGACCATGGCGCTGTTGGCATTTTGGGCTGAGTAAACTGTTGTTCTGCCCTGTACATTGTAGGACATTTAGCAGCTACCCTGGTCTCACACACTACAAGCCAGGGGTCCCCCATCCCACCTGTTTTCACAACCTGAAATGTCTCCAGACATTGCTAACTGTCCCCCAAGGAGTAAAACTACCCCCAACTGAGAAGCACTGAGCTGGAAAGACAGTGGAAGAGTTCTGGAGCTGAGGAATGGTAAGGGTGGTTAGGAGGACTTTAGAAATACTACACATTTGCAGGCCGATACGCAGTTGCTTGGGAGAGTGGTTGATTTTTTAGTGTATCAGTAAATTTCTGGAGCTACTCATCTGAAGAACAACAGAGAGTATGAGGAGCTTGACGAGGACACATTAAAACCTGTAGTTCAGAACGTGTGAAAGTCACCAGTGAATGACTTTCCAGGGGGATCCACGTGGAAGCCACTGGTTCCCGCCATCTGTGGTCTCAGTGCCCGGAGCAGCTCTCTCCCGACTGGCAGCCAAGCCAGCTCTGTGTGGCATTCCACATCAGTGACTCGCAAGGATGTCAGCCTTTCTCTGTGAGGAGACCAGTGTCTCACCAAATGAATTGCACTTTTAAGTCCGACCTTCACAAACATACTCACCAAATGTGTTCGCACTCATCCGGCCATTTTTGCACGAGTTGGTAAGATGCCTGCAGAGCGCTGTCCCCGTGTATTGTGCAAATGGCTAAGGTCTACCCGAAGCATTGAGATTGAGCTTCTTTTAAAGCCCCTCCAGTGTGCAGCATAGGAATAGGAGGGATGCAAGGCCCTGTGATGCCAGAGCTCACGGAACAAAGATTAGAATTCATGGCGCTCTTAAACAAGTTAATTAACCTCTATGTCTCACTTTATTTCCTCTGTAAAACGCGATAATATAAATACGTATTTTCCTTACAGTGTTGGTGAGAATTGAAAGGAGAGCATCCCAGTGAGCTGTCAGCACAGTGCCTGCCATGTGGTAAGTGCTTGATACACGCTGACTGCAATTTATCATCCATCAATATGCTCTTAAAATGTATCTTTATTGTTGAAAGGATTACAGATGTCCCTCCTTTTCTTCCTCATTGACACCCTCCTCTCCACTCCCTCCCTCTCTGCCTTCGCCACAACTGTTGTCTGTGTCCACTAGTTGTGCATATGTGTGTGTAAGTTCTTTGGTTTATCTCTTCCTGTCCCCCAACCCCCTTCCCTCTGAGGTTTGTCAGTCTGTTCCCTACTGCCATGTCTTTGGAGCTATTTTGTTCATCAGTTTAATTTGTTCATTAGATTCCACAAATAAATGAGACCATGTGATACTTGTCTTTCACTGACTGGCTTATTTTGCTTAACACAGTACTCTCCAGTTCCCTCCATATCATCTCAAAGGATAAGAGATCTTTTTTGCAGCTGCATAGTATTCCATTGTATATATGCACCACAGCTTTTTACCCAGTCATCTACTGATGGACACTTGGGCTGGTTCCAGATCTTAGCAATTGTAAATAGAGCTGCTATGAACATAGGAGGGCATATATTCTTTCTGATTGGTGTTTCAGGATTCATAAGATATATTCCTAGAAGTGGGCTCACTGGGTCAAAGGCAGTTTCATTTTTAATTTTTTGAGGCAACTCCATACTGTTTTCCACAGTGGCTGCACCAGTCTGCATTCCCACCAGCACTGTACTGGATGGAGTCCCCTTTTCTCCAGCACTTACTGTGTCAATCAATATTGTAAATGCTATTATAACGTGTCTGGATGTTCTGAGATCATTGACATGGACCCTTAATGGAGAATGGGCAACCGGTGTCAGAAGAGGCTCTGAGTAGTGGGAGAGACCCAAGGACGAGAGTCCCAAAGGAAGTCCTGAGGATGAGGAGCGAGGGCCGAGTGGGCGGGACTGGGAGGGGGTTTCAGCTTTGACCCCAGATATCTGCAAGCTCACTGCCTTGCTCCAGCAGGAGTCAACGCAAACGCTGCTGTTTTCCTCACTGAGGCTTTGCAGCCGCGTCCTCTTTGAAACGGACTTCTCGTTGCTTCACTCCCTCGCTCCTTTCTGGCTTTACTCTTCTCCTCGGCACTTGGCACCCCTGACATTTTACTTATCAGTTTTGTTTATCGTCTGCTAGTGGGCGGCTCCGTGAGGACAGACTTGTCTTCCTGTTGCTGACAGCTATATAGGTACCATCTACCTTCTAGAACAGTGCCTGGCACAGAGCTGGGGTTCAAGAGATGTTTGGTAAATGAATTCCAGGCATGTGGGCAGAAGCATGAAGGCGAGAGCGTGGTCTGTTTCGGGAGATGGAAGTAATTTGATATGTCTGAAGTGCAGAGTATATGCTTTGAAGAAATAAGAGAGGAGGCTGGAGAAGTAAGCCTGGAGCTGGTCAGAGAAGGCCTTCTTTGATCTTGGCCTTTATCCTGAGGCCCAGCTGGGAGGTTGTCAGGGCCTGGCCACATGTTCATTTCATTAGCATCACCATGAAGGATGCAAAGGAGAGGACGCACACTACGGACAGAGAGAGTAGTCACTTGACTCTCGGCTGTTCAGGTGAAGAAGGACAGGGGCCTGAGCAGGACACAGACGATATGGATGAGGAGACATGGTTGAAGTGAGGAAGTTGAAGTGGTGAGATGTCCCAACCACTCAGATGAGGGAGGTAAATGGACAGCGAGGCATCCAAGATTATGGCAAGATTGCAGACTTGGGCATTTAGGTAACCACAGAGCAGGCTTGTGCCCAAGGCTTAATCCACCCGAGACTGGCCTGCGACTTCGAATCTGGAGTGAGACACGTGGTGACGGTGCACCTCTGGGACGTTTCAGGACCCTCGAGTCGGGAGAGGAGCCCTGCTGAGCAGCAGAGGCAGCCACCCTGATGAGATGCCACCGGCTGTTTTCCTTTCTGCTTAGTGGCCCTGTGGCTTTGCCTTTGTCTTGCTCTAGATTAGTCCACAAAGCAGACATCGAGCCTAGAATTTGAGTGCAGTTAGTTTATTAAGAAGATGAACCCCCAGCACAGTGATTGAGGAATGGGAACATCAAACAGGGAAGGGAAAGAGGTCAAGAAAGAGGGTGAAGCCACTGTGAGCATATGGGGCTCATCTCCACTGGGGACCTCTGGGAGTTTGGGGAGGAAGTGGTTTTCAAAGTGTGGTCCTAGGACCAGCAATGTTTGTGTCACTTGTGAACATGTTAGAAATACAAGTTCATAGGCTCACCTATGACCTTCTTAATTTAATCTCTAGGGATGGAGCCTATTAAACCATTTTAACAAATGCTCCAGGTGATTGTTATACATATTAAACTTTTAAAACCACTGGTATATGCCCAGCTGGTGTGGCTCAGTGGACTGAGTGTCCTCCCATGGACTAAGAGGTCCCAGTTGGATTCCCGGTCGGGGCACATACCTCGGTTTCAAGTTTGATCCCCAGCCCTGGTTAGGGTTGTGTGGGAGGCAACCAATTGATGTGTCTCTCACATCGATGTTTCTATCTCTCTCTTGAAAAAAAAAGAAAATCAATCAAACCACTGCTATAGAATACACCTTAGGGATAGCTTCCACAGACAGCAAAAAACAGCACGTATTTTTCTACCAACTCCTGTTTCTTTGGGTCATTAAAAAGAAAAGAAAAGGGTACATGGGAAATAGGTAGTTATACTGTAATCTTGAGCGAATCAATAAGGCGTTTTGAGGTACATAATTCTGTGCCATGAAGTGCTTCCTGCAATTACACCCAAATTTGGCTTACAAGGTAATGTTTTCAAAACGCTGTGGGAAAATTTAAAATTGGTCTTCTATTTTGTCCCTGGCTGGGGTGTGACTTTGCTTGCTGTCACCTATTCCTCCTCCCACGGGGACCTCTTCGCTTCGTGCGTCACCTTGCATTGGGCATCACTTATAAGAATCACAGGAAAGAAGGAAGGAAGAGGAACAGGAAGAGGTGGGTACCGTGGCTGGCATGCTTCAAAGAAGCCAGATGACAAAGGCTGGCTGTTGAGGTGTCGTGTTAAGTAACCTTGGTTAGATTTCTGAGAAAGTCTGTAAAATTTCGTAGACTTGAAGGACTTTGAAACGAAGATGTGGACTGTCCAAATACTAACCTAGGGACTGGTGGGGGAGGAACGTGTTTGGTATTTGGCTCTTTTTTTGTGCGTGATACACTCACTAAGTTCCCGCGAAGCATCCAGATGGTAGGATCTGAGAGTCGCTCGCTGGTCCTCACCTGGAGGGCTTCCATGGTTAACAGGGCTGAGGGGAACAGGAACACTCCAGCTTTGCAGAGGCCTTCGTGGGGAGAGAAACCCAACGGCCAATAACACACGTCCAAGAGAGAGTTTCCCGCCTCTCATTTACCACGGCTTCCTAACCTGTGACCCTTCTGCAGCTGAATTGAGGAATCAGGAGAGGGAGGAGGTGCCAGCTATAGGGGTGTCCTGGAAAAGCCATAGGCATCCTCCCTTCCCCCACGGCCTGACCTCATCATTTTCATTGAAATAAAAGGTGTCCATTATTCTTCGAGAACTCAAAGCCAAGCTCTCCCCAGTGACAGTTAATAGCAGTTAATTCTGCTGGTAACTGGATCTCACTCCCTCAGTCTCGTCTCCATTTTCACTCTCCCTGGGGGATCACCTCACTCACAGGGCTTTAAATACCAGCTATACACTGAAGATGTCAGTTGTATATCTTCATCTCGGTCATCTTTTGTCTTTGTGTGCTGCAGACCCCACTGTCCGCCTGACTGCCGGCACAGGTCCTGTGGGGAGCTCCTAGCACGCACCTGGTGCCGAAGGGACTCCGGACCCTCTGCTAGGGTCCTGACTGTGCTCCTTCTGCAGGTTCCCACTGAAAACACCGCACCTCCATCCACTCAGTTGCTCAAGCCAGAAATTTGCAAGTCATCCTTGTCAGTTTCCTTTCCCTCATCTTCGGCATCGATTACAGGGGCTTGTTGATTCTGCCTCTAAAATGTGTCTGGAAGCCACCCACTTTCCCCAGGTCCACTGCCCCACAACAGGCCAAGCACTGGCCTCTGAGCTGGGCTCTGAGCCTCTCCGCAAATCCACTCTCTATGCGGCAGCCAGGGGCAACTTTAAAGACACAGAGCTGATGGTGTCCCTCTCCGGCTGAGTTTCTTCAACGATTCTCCACTGCTCTTAGGATCAAGTTCTGAAGATCTGGAAGGCCCTCTGTGATTTAACTCTCCAGCCTCCTCTCCTGTTCTCTCCCACTCAAAATCTTTCCTGATTCAAGGTCTTCATTTTCTCTACTCCTAATCTGGGTAATTCATATCTCACTGTAAATGTAACTTTTCCAAAGGAGACCTTTGCTCATTCCACTGAACAGTTTAAAACAGTCTTGCTGCCCTGGCCAGTTTGCTCAGTGGTTAGAGCACCGGCCTGCAGACCAAAGGGTCTTGGGTTCAATTACCGGTCAAGAGCATGTACCTGCGTTGCCGGTTTGATCCCCGGCCTGGGTCGTGCGGGAGGCAACCAATCAATGTCTCTCTCTCTCTCTCCTTCCCTCCCTCCCTCCCTGCCTTCCACTCTTTGTAAAAAATCAATAGAAAATTATTCTCGAGTGAGGATTAACTAAAAAAAAAAAAAATAGTCTTGCTCATGATGTCAACTTTTCTTTTCACAGAATGTATCTAAATTACAGTTATAGTTATCCATACAATTATCTATTTACTATCTATTGACTACCCACCTATAGTTAAATTCCAGGGTGTTAAAGGCGGCAAAAGAACTGGAGTGTCCAAGAATACTCAGGGGAGTTGTCTGGCATGGTGAGCGGCTGGACAGAGGGACACTGAGACTCTTCCCTCCTCTATTCTGTGTACTCAGCGATAGATAGGAGATGACAGGGATCACTAGACAAATAGGACCCAAGTGTCTATTGATGATGCAGAACAAGAGTTGGTCATCTGCAATTCAGAGCTCCTGGTAACCTTGTTGGAGAAGCTTACCCACCTAGAACTGTGGCCTGATTCGTACACCCAATTACTGGTACAAGGTGGAGCTGGAGCTGGAGAGGGGGAGAAGGAGAAGAGGAGAGAGACCTTATTTAATGGGTAAGTCCTGAGACAAGAAATATATATATATAAAAAGACTCTTTCTGCCTGAAAGCTCAAATGTCCAAGGAAGCAAGAGGCCGCTTTGAGGGGGCTCAGTGAATGGTGACTGACTAATGAGCCTGGCCACTGCTCCCCCTGTCTTGGGGAGAGAGTAAATCAGTAGCTGATGGAGTGAGGGGGCTAAGCGCTCATTCTTAGTATCCCTCTTATGGGAAGGTCACAAATTTCCTTTTCCAGTGGGGAGAAGAATAAGGTTTCTCTCCTTGTGGCCAGGGGGTTGGATGTTATCACATACCCTCTTAGCATCTATGGAGAGAATCCTAAGAATCTTCTCCTTTACTCTATTAATATGATGATTTCCCATTGTACCTCATATCTATAGTCTTTCTATCTCTTATGCAATTAGATAGTTATAATCTCTTTATGAATTAATGTCTCCAGTTGTCTTTGAGCTTTGGGGAGGAAAGACCACCATTTTTCATTGTTGTAACTCCTAGGTTTATGCAGACCTTGGCACATTTTATACTCAGTGTTTGTCAAATGAATACGTATGTAAAAGAAAAGCTAGCCAAGATCTGAAGACGATAAGATATTGTTTGTAATATTTCAGCTTTTAGGAGGCTCCCTGTCTCTGCTGGTACTTGTGTGGCTCCCACACTCTTCGGTGTCACTCAAGTTAGTCTATGATCATGACAATTCTGTAATTCTCCAAGTATATATTTAAGACCCTCCCCCTCCCCCTAAATAATCCAGGGAGAGACAATAGGCAATCACAATTCTAGGCATGTAGAATCCACATAGCTGTGCAGGGTCATTCTAAGCTTACAGGAATATTTCTGTGCGTTGTTTGTTGCATTATTCACAAATAATGAACCACAGTGCCCAACCTCCTCGTGTGTGTCTGAGTGAGACTATGCTTTTTATTTTTATAAGCAAGGTTCTGTATGCGAACGTGTGGGAAGAGACTTTGAAATGAGAATGACTAGTACCCTGCTTTTGATGAGGACCCAGAAATAATGAGATTATGGGACCCAGAAATAATGAGATTATGAAACCAGCCTGAGCATGCTACAGAGCTAATTTAGTCCACGAATTTCTATGCTACATAACAAGACAAGGGATTTAAGCTCTATGGCGCTTTCTCTTTCTCTCTGATGATGGATTAGCCAAAACACAAAGATGTGGGACACAACTGCTCGTATGTTAACAGAAGAGCTATGCTTTTCTCTTTGATGTGTGATCAGTTAAATGTGTCAGTCCCAAGACATGGTCTAACAGCGTCAAAGCAGGAGTGGAAATGTAGACATTTTCCGCATACTACTTCTTAAAACCACCAGGAGACGATTAAGAGATCTGAGACCAAACACTCCAGTAGTAAGATTCCTCACAGGAGAAGCTTAGTTGTTATGAAGGTCACATCTGTATGTTTGGGAAGAAGAATTGGTGCATAGAGAGCAAAGAGAGGAACAAACATAGTAAGATATTCAAAAAGGGGTTCCCAGTCTTAAGGACTTCTTGAAGATTGTTGTTTTAATATAACTTTATAGACATTAAATGAAATCAGATTGGGAAGACACTGTAACACTGAGCTCTATGAGCCTGGCATCTGTACTTTTGTCTTCCGAGTAAGGGTTGGGAGTCTCAGGTGAGCCTAATAGAAGTTCTGGACGTCTGGGCATGTCTATGAAGTGGTGGTGGCAATAGCCTTCAGCCATCTATTGGAGATTATGAAAAACAGACATCTCTCTACGTCTGAAGGACACACTTTGGCACTATCAAGATTTGCTTATGGATCACAGGAAATGAACTCTTGGTATGAATATCAGCGTTGACATGCCTCCGGACCACTTGTTTAAGTTGGAGAAAGAAGGAAATCAACTAGAGACCTGATAGTCCTGACGTTTTATAACAACAAGTTGGAACATAAGTCACTAAGTTCAATGATGTCTGACTTAGATATGAGTATAAACCTCCTGGTAACACTTTCATAATGAGTTCTGAACAGCTCTCTAAATGAAGAGAAAGATTCCACACTGGCATTCTAAGAATACAGGTGGTTGAACATTCAGGACTTTGTTTTCACAATTCTATCTTTTTTCCAGGGAAGTCCTCACTAAGCTTGTCACCAGGCTCACAGTTTCTTTCATGGAAACGCTTAGCATGTCTCATGAAACTCCAGTGCTTAGGTTAGAAACCACTATATGTTCCTCTCTCTCCCTCCCACTCTACCTGAACAAAAAGTGGAAAAATGTCCTCGGGTGAGGATAAAAAAAAAAAAAAGAAACCACTATAATCAGTGCAATTCAGGATGGCCTTGCTGGTGATGCTGGAGAGAAAACATTAATTACCTAAGTTCAACAAGTGTTTTGAAGAGATTAGGGCACTTCACAGTAGCGAGAAGGACCTCGGCGTTCTTCACCTCTGCTCCTCCTTCAACATCTTTTCCAAACAGGAAGATGTTGACTTGGAGATTAAAGAGGAGGAATAGATAATGGGCCACAGAGCTGGGCACACAGTCTCATTCTTCCTTGGAATTCCTTTCCCTCTAACGTGCAATGCTCCTGCGAGGGGTAAACTCTCGAGTCCTTAATACTAAAGACATGGGATAATATTTAAAAAATTGGGATTTGGGAGAATGAGACACTGGCTGAGGGAGGAGAAGTACAGGAAGAGAAAGCACAGGATGGATCACAAATCTCACTGACGTTACAAGTTGGTGCAGGGAAACTTTGTGCACAGCCGTTCTGTTTTCAGTGTGCTCCATCCATCTTCGGAGTTCCCACCTAAAAATGCAATTTTGCCTTCTCTGCCCTTATGAATTCAGAGTGAAAGTATACCTGCGAAACTTGAAACCAATATATTATAACACAGTGTGGATTTTACAACATGATCAATTCTGGGTGTGCCTTGGCTCTAACTCGGGATGTTTCATCCAAGCATGAGAATGTGCTTTATCCCCAGACTACGTTCTTCTCCACCTTTTGCAATTAATGGAGAGATGGCTGGCTCGCTAGGAAGCACAAGCAGAGCTGGAAATAGAACCTAGAAGTCCAACTATGTTCCCCCCCACCATTCTTTCTAAAATTATGAGACCGTTTCTTTCTCTCTCTTTTCCTCATCCCATGCTTTTCTCATTTTTGACTGTTGTTGACACAAGTGCTTCACGGAAATGACTTCCCTGGAAGGAAAAAAGATAGAATTGTGAAAACAAAGTCCTGAATGTTCAACCACCTGTATTCTTAGAATGCCAGTGTGGAATCTTTCTCTTCATTTAGAGAGCTGTTCAGAACTCATTATGAAAGTGTTACCAGGAGGTTTATACTCATATCTAAGTCAGACATCATTGAAATTAGTGACTTATGTTCCAACTTGTTGTTATGACCCATATAAAAGGGGATGAAGTTACATCCACAGTAGGGTTTTCTAGGATTAAATGTAATAATTTATATAAAATGCTTAGCTAGCTTTAATTTCCTGGCAGTAAACAAAAGAAAAAATGAGACTGTGTTGTAACCTTCAGTTTAACATAATTAAAATAATTTCTGTTTCATAAACATTTCCCATGTGCCTATTTGAAGACGTGTCCACTGTTCCTGGGAAGAGGGACTGATAACTGAGTCGCATCATTTCAACTCCAGGTGAGCGGTCATGGGAACCACTATGGAGGAAAACAATGTCCTGAGAACAGTGCTGGTACCATCTTTATGGCATTTTTTTCTTTTTTAACTTATCTTTATTGTTGAATGTATTACAGATGTTCCCCTCTTCCCCCGTCCCTTGACCCCCTCCTCCCCAGTCCCGCCCCCTCCTGCTTTTCCCACACGATTGTCTGTGTCTATTGGTTATGCACGAATGCATGTAAGTTCTTTGGTTTCTCTCTTCCACCCCACCTCCCCCTTCTCTTTGAGGTTCTTCATTCTAACAGCCAGTTTGTACGTCCTAATCCCTTTATCTTCTTCACCCAACTCCCTTCGCATCTGGCAACCAACAAAAATTTCTCTGTACCTATGGGTCTGTTTCTGTTCTGCTTGCTCATTTTGTTTATAGATTCAATTGATAGATATGTATTTATTGCCATTGTATTGTTCATATTTTTTTTCGTCTTCTTCAAGAAGACCCATCAAGCTCAGGGTCCCAGTGCCAGGAAGAGAATCCCATAGCTTCTGGCTGTGAAAACCAGTGGGAACTGAGGCTGAGGGTGGCTGAGGCTTCTAGAGTCCCAGGCAGCGCCTCTTAAAAAGCCCAAATACGGACTCACTCAGACTTGCTCCCTCTGAGCTCCAGCGTGGGGGGGAGGCAGCTTGAAAGGCACCAGAGACATACATACATACATATTTTGTGCCCTTCAAGCCATCATTGAGTCCACTTGACATCACTGGACATTTTTTTACATTTCAGTATTCCCAGGTATCTGCCAGCTCCTGGGCTCATTTGAGGTTGGTGCTTTCAGAAGCTTGACTCTCTGTGGTAGCTGGCATGATTTATTGGACCAACACAGTGGAAACAATGGATTCTTAGAGATTTCCTGTCTGGATGGCACCATCAGATGAGCTAGATGGGGAAGCACTGAGTTGTTTGGCATTGGGGCAAGGACTGGGGAGGCAGCTTTCTCCTGGACAGACGTATATTGCATGTTTCTTTAACATGGTAGCTCAGAACATGAATTCTGGGCCTAAAACTGCCTTGGATCTGATCCTGCCTTTGGCTCTTTTTGGCTGTGTGACCTTGGCACGTGTCTTAATCTCTCTGCGTTTCAGTTTCTTCACCTACTTTGTGGTGGTGTTGTCAGGATTGAAATGGTTCGATTCATGTAGGACAGAGTCATGCCTGGCTTGTGGTAAGTGCTCATTTACTGTTAGTTTGTATCCTGACTTACTGCACTTTGACCAGACTGGATGTATTGTCATCTAGAGGACTTGGCTGCCCATCCATCACACCCTCACAGGAGGAAGTGCCTTGGTGGGTCACTGTGTTCTGGAATCTAGTTCTCTATTTATACATTCAGACTCTCAGTTTTGTATATGCACTGAAATTTATAAATCTGAAGGCCAATTTAGTTATTTGCCGCAATAAATATAACCATGTATATTGTAGTAGTTAAAAGCATGGACTCCACAGATGTGTTTTAACCTTGCTTTGGCTCAGACATAATTAATCGCCTGTTCTTGGGCAAGTTACTTATCCCTTCCGCCCTTCAGTTCCCTCTCCTGTAAGATTAGGATAATACGAGTACCACAGTTTAAGGAATGTGATGAAGATCCCATGCTATATTTTATGTACAGCACTTCAAACACGGGGCAGAAACTCTCAGGACAAGTCAAATTCTAGGTTCTCCTTTCTGTGTACTCAGGAAGACAATCTGTCCCAGCTTCCTTTGCAGTTAGATGAGACCATGTGACTGGTTTCTGGCCTTTGGAAGGGTAACACAGGTGGTGTGTATCAATTCCAGACTAGTCAACACAGCTCCCATGTGCAACCTTTGTTCTCTTTCTCTGTCCGTCAAATTGAATTAATGTTTCCAAGGGCCTGGGGTTGGGGGTTGAGGGACAATAACAGCAGAACCCTCAGTTCCTGATTGAGGGCGTGGAGTAGAACCTCCCTGCTCTTCCCCACCCAAGACCCACACTCAACCAGGGTGAGAGAGAAATTTTAAAACTTTTATTGGTTTAAGCTACTGCGATATTTGAAACAGCACTTTTAGCCTATCTTGAGTAATATAGCCTAGTTGCTGGCTGATTAAAATGATTAACAAATGTTT
Organism: Molossus molossus; assembly: GCF_014108415.1. Lineage (NCBI taxonomy): Eukaryota > Metazoa > Chordata > Mammalia > Chiroptera > Molossidae > Molossus > Molossus molossus. Next base: position 58,498,367 of record NW_023425351.1, on the reverse strand, counting down.
GCTAATAGCCCTTGTCAGCAATCAGACCGTGATGCTCATGATCATCTTCCCTCCTCATACATGGCTCCACTGGGGAAATTAAACAAGGCTTCTGTACATTTCTCAGAACATTTCTGAGCAAAGGGATTAGAACAAAGGGAGGTGGTTAGACCCCCAAGCAACTTCATCTCAGTGACAGAGGTACAACCTCCACTTGTCCCTCAATAGTGAATTCCTTTCTATTGACCATAATACTTCTGCTTTCTGATCCAAGGTCAAGACAGGACTAGGTAATGGCTGATACCTTTGTTCCCACTGGGGTAGCCTTTTGTAGATGGTGTGTGCACCATTCTCTCTGGCCTTGCACATCCTGACAAGAGTCAATGTAGTTGATGGGGTATCAGCTCTGGCCAAGTTATTAAGAATTCATCTTCTTTTTTCCTGGGAAGTTGGCTGACCCTGATATGTCAAATTGATGCTGTGTGCATGCAGTTTGAGATACACTCATATAAGTCGTACATCCTATCTCCTAGTCACCTTGATTGGAATTTTGGACATTACCCCAAACTCTTTAAGGACTGATAGGTCAACAGAAGCAGACTTGACTTTGGGTGATGAACACACAATACAATATACAGGTGATGTATTATAGAATTGTACACTAGAAACCTATGTGATGTTATTAATCAATGTATTCCCAATAAATTCAATAAAAATATTTTTAAAAAGAAATGGTAGGTTGACAGTGAGAGATGGTTTGGGCAATATTTTAGGGATAGATTTTAGTAGCTTTATTTTTAGAGAGTAACACCATTTTTAAGTTCTTAGAGTCACCTCATTTTTGCCCAGATCATTGCCTCACTAATTTGTGCCCTTCAAGCCTTCACTGAGTCCACTTGACGTCACTGGACATTTTGTTACATTTCAGTATTCCCAGGTATCTGTCAGCTCCTGGGCTCATTTGAGGTTGGTGCTTTCAGAAGCTGGCATGATTTATTGGACCAACACAGTGGAAACAATGGATTCTTAGAGATTTCCCATCTGGACGGCACCATCAGATGAGCTAGAGTGAGCATTCTAAGAGGGAAAACATGATAAATGTATGCCCTCTCATTACTGTAATTCTGTACAATTCAACAGTTACATATCAAACACCTATCGGGTGCCAAGAAGTATAATTATGAAAAGTTGCAGTTTTCTGCGGGGGGTGGGGGGTGGGGGGTGGCTATTGGAGAAGTAGGTGGTGGTGGCAGCTTCTTCTTATTATTTCAAGATTATTGTTTGTTTATTTGTTTGTTTATCCTCACCCGAGGACATTTTTTCATTTTTTTGTTCAGATAGAGTGGGAGGAAGAGAGAGAGAGAGAGAAACATCGACGTGAAAGGGACACATCGAGTGGTTGCCACCCGCATGACCCAGCCAGGGCCGGGGACAAACTGCAACCGAGGTACATGCCCTTAGAGGGAACCGAACCCAGGTCTCTCTGGACTGCAGGCCGATGCTCTAACCGCTGGGCCAAACTGGCCAGGGCCAAGATTATTGTTTTTAATAACTAACTTGTTTCTGTTTGCTTAAAGAATCCTTAAATAATACAAAACTTCTGTTTGGAACTTTTTAACCGAGGCATAATTCATATACTGTGAAGTACACAAATCTTCGTTATGGTGCTCAATACATTTTTATATAAATATACACCTATGGGACTGTCACTCAGATTAAGACATAGAACATTTCTAGCACCCCTGAAGGCTTGCTCCTACCTCTTATTAGCTAACACACACTATTCAAAAGGATAGTTTTGTGGTTTGAATTTCATAGAGATGGACTTATATGAATCTTCTTGTAGACATAATTTGCTAATATTGTCTGTAAGACTCATGTGGCCATAGATTTTATCCATAGTGATCTTAGATATTTTGGTTATTTCTAATTTGTGGATTTCATGATAGAGCTACAATGAATATTCTTGTACACACATTTGTTGGACATGAGAACTTATTTGGAGGGCTGTGTACACAGGATTGGAATCGCTGGATCACAGGGACACATATGTTTGTTTGAGTAACTATTGGTAAACAGACTTTTTCAAGGTGTATCTATTTGTACTACCTCCAGCAGTGGATGAGAGTTCTAGTTCTCCATTTTCACCATAGCTTGGTTTTGTTACTTAGTTCTCTTCATTTTAGTCTTCCTTGGGTAGGTGTGTTAGTATATTATTGTGACTTTAATTTTCATTCCCTTGATGACTAAAAAATGTGTTTACTGTACTTGTATATTCTCTTATGCAATTACCTTTTAAGAATTTTTGCCTTTTATAAAGTTGGATTATTTGTTTCTTATTGATTTGTAGGAATTATTTATATACTTTGACTATGCGTATTTTATAAGATACATGTATCATATTATCCTTATAATTTCTGTAGGAAATGTAGTAACGGCTTTCTTTTTCCTAATATTGTGTATTCTCTCTTTTTCATCTCCATCAGTGTTGTTTGGGGTTTACCAATTTTGTTAATCTTTCAGAAAATACTTCTTTGCCTTGGTTGATTTTTCTCAATTGTCTTTCTGTTTTCTGGTTTATTGATGTCTACTTTATTGTTATTACTTTCTTTACTAACTTTGGGTTTAATTTTTCTTCACTTTTTTAGTTCTTTAAAGTGAAATCTTAGAGCATTTGTTGTAAACTGTTTTTCCGTAATATGCACACAGTTTTGTCTTTGTATCACACATTTTAACATGTAGTATTTTCATTGCCATTCAGTTAAAAAATAATTTCTAATTTTTCTTATGACTTCATTTTGACCTTTGGGCTCAGGTTATAGATTTGCTTATTTCTTCTTTTAGTCCTGTCAACATTGTTTATATATTTGGAGTCTGTGTTAATTTCATATAATTTCAAAATGCTATATCTTCTTTTTGAGTTGTCCTTTTTATTATTCTGAAATATTCTTTCTCTTGCCTTAAAGTTCACTTTATCTGACATGAGTGTAGCAATATTAGCTTTCTTTTGGTTAGGTTAGCATTGTATTGATTCTTTTCATTCTTTTGTTAGTGGCAAAAGGCACCAGAAGTTAACCATGGTTCAGCAACCTCAGTTCTTGAGTTTTGGCTAAGAAAGAATTCAGAGCCAAGACTCAAAAGCAAGCAAAAATCTATTTAGAAAGTCACAGAGGAAGAAGTGAGCCATGGAAGAAGTGAGCCAACTGGGTTGCATGGGCTCAGGAACCAAGTTACAGAGGCAAAAGAAGGGCCCTTGGAGCTTAGGAGAAAGAGCAGATACACACCCTGGGGAAGGAGCAGGAGGGAGGCTCAGGCATGCTCCTGAGGGAGAGTGTGGGCCCTGGGGAAAGAAGGGCCTTGGGCAAGGCGTGGGTGTGCTCCAGAGAAGAGAGAGAGAGAAAGTCACTCAGTCCTTTGTCTTGAGGGTTTTATCTGGAGGTCTCGGGGGAAGATCTCAATAGAATATTCATCAGTTTTTTATGTGTCCTTTCAGGATCATAGTCTCTACTGAGGGGTCAGTGTCAAGGCAGGGGGTCATTAGTCCTCAGAGCTGGTCTTGATGTCAGCCTTGGCATTGCCCTGCTGGCTTTGCTGCTTTCCTAGGCCAGGAGCTGAAACACAGCGGAGGCCTGGAGTGGTCGTGCAAGGGCTTGTATGAGAGCTGTACGGGGCTGTTCTCTAATCCCCTGTTCCTCCTCCATGGGGGTTTACCACATGGCTAGCGGCGTGCCAGGGGAGGAAAGGCCAGGGGAGGGTTCAAACCACATGACCAGCAATATGAAAGGTCAGGGCAGTCAAAGCCACATGACCAGCAGTGTGATAGGAGAGGAAAGGTCAACCTGGGGCCGAGGTCCCACCTTACAATTGTCTGCTGCTAGGAACCCAGGGCTTTTTGCCTATTGTCCTACTATATTTTACTTTCACATTTTTTGTTGACTTATATTTAATTTCTATCTCTTATATATCATGTAGTCGATACTTGTTTAATCTAGTTTGATAACATTTATCATTTAAATTGATTTTTTAAAAACCATTTACATTTAATGTAGTTGCAGATATAGGTTTTATTTTTACTACCTTATTTTATTTTTTTTACTTATTTTTATCATATATTTTTGGGTTTCTTATTTTTCTTGTTCTTTTGGATTAATCAAGTTTTTTTTTTGTAAGTGCATTATATGTTATAGATGCCATAAGACATTAATATTGTTGTTACTTTATTTTTTATTTATTTGCTTTTTATTATTTGTTTTAAACATTGATGTGAGAGAGACACATCGATTGGCTGCCTCCCACATGACCCCGACCAGGGCCAGGGACCAAACCACAACCGAGGTACATGCCCTTGACCAGAATCGAACCCACAACTCTTTGGTCCGTGGGTTGACGCACCACCGTTAAGCCAAACCGGCCAGGGCTATTGTTACTTTAATCAATTGATATTTATTTTTATATTAATAGGTGTTACCAGAATTCTTCTGTTAAAAGCTTGGGGTCTAGGTGGGGCCAGACTTACTTTGCATTTTTAAAAGGAAAGACTTTGCTTACTGCATGGTGGAGAGAGGGACGAGAAAGAGAGAGAGAGAGTGGGTGGGGGCAGCAGCTAGGAAGATGGCATGAGGCCAAGAACACTCTGATGTGATTCCTCCTTAAACTACTGATTGCCAAGTCTTTTGTAAACATCACAGAACATTTTAAGTGCTTGCTGAATATGTGTTTTTGGGGTGGGGGAAGAAAATTTTATTCATTTATTCAACCATTTTCATTCGTTGGTAAAACACGAACCATGCATGTATCCAAGCATGGGGCTAGCTGCCTAGTATAAAATGATAAAAATAACATAGATGTCATTTCTGGCCTCAAGGAACTCATAGTCTATTAAATAGATATAAAGAAGTTCTTACTGTGCTGATATGTTCATAACCCCATAATTGATGATCGGTAAATTATTGTGCTGACTTGTTTATAGCTCCATAAGTGATGATTGGGAAAGTCACTGTGTACCCGCTAGCTGGACCTGTTTTGTAAAGAAGAAATTGTTGGGAGCCGGCTACGTGTCTGACAGAGTCCACGGAGCCTGGAGCTCTTGAGTCAGAGACTCGACCTCCCCACAATCTCAAGGAATCAGGCTTGCATTGTGTTTGTGCAGCTCGGGGCTGAGTGTGACCCAATGTACCTTGAAATGCCTGGGTTTTCCTGGGTGAGCCTGGGTGTTCCTGTTGTCCGCAAGGCAAACTAATTCTATGCAGCATTGCTGTGGCCGTGGGCATTATAGCAAGAAGATCCTATTTTCTGTAGGGTATCAAAGGCCCGTGATAAAGCATATCAGGGCTGATTCTGAAGACTGTCACACGGGTGTTTGGAATCAGACGCCGGCCGGCTAATAAATGGCTCTTATTTGGACTTCAATTCGCCAGTGGTCTTTCTTTGACTCTGTCTTGCCACAACATTGGAGGCCCCAGGGCTGGTCTCCGAGAACTCGGGATCAGTCGCCGGCCGGCTTTGCTCTCTATTTGGCTTTAATTTGGCTCCAGTGGTCTCTCGCGCCACAACATTATATTGTTTAGAAAAATGATTTTATTATTTGATTAGGTCACCCACAACTCAAAAATCTCCAATAGAGTTCCATTAGACTTGGGAAAAAAATGGGAACATTTGCATGATTTGCCACTACCTGTCTCTTTCTTCACCTTTCTTTTATGGCCACTCTCTCACTTACATTTTTTTCCAGGACACAAAATTCATTGCTATCTCTGGACCAATCAGGGAATTGGAGGGGTTCAGATTGACTGGCTTGTAGGCAGCAGAATGGGATAGAAGTTCAGAGCATTGGCTCTGGTGTCAGACAGACCCGAGTTCAAATCTCGACGCCACCACTTCTGAGTTGTGCACAGTTGGGCAAGTTTGTCAATTTTTCTGTGCCTTGGTTTCCTCATCCACCAATTCCTTCGGTGAGTGCACATGAGAAAATGTACGAGCGCTTTTCCCAGTTCCCCATAATGATCTGCCCTCAACCTCCAATCCTGGTTTGTGTCGTTAATTTGGCATAAATGAAGTATGAATTGCTTATATGGGTGTACAAGATAGTAACCTTTTTGTAACCACTTAGATCTTTTTGTGAATCGTTATGGGGAAAGCAAGAAGCTCTTCCCAGACTCCTCTCCTGTGAGCTGGGTGGGGATTCTTGATCGCCTTCCACGGGTTGTGAAGAGTTCTCACACTGAGGCAGCACACACTGGCCTCCCTCCTGGGGCATGGGGAGGGTTGCTGGGTGGCTACATCTGCATCCCAGCTTTTCTGAGTAAGCTGGTCACTCCCTACTGATTTGTTATCATGCTAAAAGTGTCTCCTCCCTTCCTTCCTAGAGCTTTTGCAGCTGTTCTGGAAGGAGACCCAGTGGAAAGGGGTTGTTATGGACCAGGAACAGCTGGGATCTTAAATGGTCTGTCAGCAGCTCACAGCGATGTTCCGACACCCTGAAGTCATGATGGGGGGGGGGGGAGCAGACTCACAGGAGGAGCTGACTATGCAGGAAGCTGAAAGGCCCTCTGAGATCTGGTGACACAGCTATTGAGTCTAGCAGGCTGGAGAAGGACACGCAGAGGGCTGATTAGAGGAAAAGTTCCTCTCCAGGGATGGCTTGAGGGCAAACAAATGAGATCCTGGGACACTTCCAATATGGGCAGTGGGGGAGAAATCCTGGGGCCAGGAAATTACAGGCTCCTAATTAGCTGGCCAGAGCAATCAATGGTCATGTCGATTATCATTTGCTTGCAAATTGCACACCTGGTGTTCCTCAGAAAATTTTGGCCACAGACTAAGATTGCTGCTTCAGAAGCTTATGAACAATAATTATACTCTGTCCCATCACCCATCATGGTATTAGCTTCAAGATGTTTGGTCTCTGGATCCTAAAACAGGGTACAAGGCAAGTTAGCGCAGAGAGGCACCTCCTCTTGCAGGGTCTGATGGCCCCATTAGTTCAGTTTTCAGGAAGTCTTATCATGAACTGACAGGTCCAAGGCCCTGGGGTTTAGTCCCTGAGGAAGAGTGGTGGTTATTTTTAAATATTTTTTCACCACCGGAGGTTACCATCCTATATGTTTTTCAGGCCTTGTTGTTGTTGTTGTTATTGCACATGACAAAAACCCAACCCAAATTAATAAATTAGAAGGTGTTTGTGTTAGTGAAAATTTAAGTTTAAAGGGACTTGTTTAGTGTTAAGCTCAGAGGATAACACGGTTTGGACATGGCTCAATCCAGAGGCTCATGATGTCTTCAGGACTCAAGTCTTCTCTGTTGCCATCTCTTAATTCTACATTTCTCTGCGATGCTCATTAAATGGGAGGTTCCCCCCAGCAGGTGGCGGAGAAAGCCACTCGTGGCTCTAAGTCTTTATAGTCTTTATTCTACTAGCTTCACAAGCCCAACACGAGGAGGGAGACTTTCCCAAAGGTTTCAGGGTAAGAGTGTGGAAGGCTCTCACCGGCCTAACTGCATGGTGTCCACCTTGGAATCAGTCATGATGTCTCCTATTAGCAAAGCTTGAGTCCCAGGTGAGTCTGCCCCTGAAAGGGGTTATTCCCACCTGAGCCAGGGGAATGGAAGTGGGAGTTGGCTGGGTCCCTAATGGCAAGTTGGGGTACAGTGAGCAGAAGTGACTGAATGTGTGCTGAGGAGGTAAAAATGATAGATAATTTACTCCATCCCTAAATGAGATTTCAAATCCGTGCTGCTCTTCAAACCTCGAGTTCCCACAACAGAGGATAGAAAGTCTAGTTCAATTCTGTTCAACAAACATTGACCAAGCACTGTGCCAAGATCCGTGGGCTGCCCTGGAAAATCGAAGATGAATGGAAAACAACCCGCTCTCAGAGCGCTCACGGTTTGGTGACCAAGACAGTAATGTAGTCTGGACGAGGTTGTCTGGCGGTGGGATGGACAAAGTCCCATGAAAACACAGAACAGAGTCTTGAACATTAATCGATGGGTGGCTGGGTGCTGAGAAGATACCGAGTGAGCCTTCAAGATTTTAAGTCCCGAGTTTGCGGAAGATTTTGTTGGAGGAGATAGAAGCAGGGGGAGCTTCTGAGCAGAGAGACTGGCATATGCAATGGTATAAAGGTGTGTCATTGGTTAAACATGGGTGACACTGGACAGGGAAGAACACCTGTTAGGTTGTGGCCAAAAGTTATGTGCAGTTCTAAATTCCAGCATTTGGGCAGGGAGTATGGTGGGCAGATTCCAAGATGACCCTCAATGATCAGTGCCCTTATATAATCTCTTTCTGGAGTGTTGGTGGAGCCTTCGGATATGATGACATTCTACTTGTGACTGGGTTATGCTACATGGCACCGCTGACTATAAGAAAGAGAGGCCTGGTGGCCTGGCCTAATCACATGGATGCTTTAAGAGCAGAACATTTTCTTATAGCTGGTAGTGAAGAGGAAACCAGAGATTTGAAGACGGATGTGTTCATATAAAAAAACCTGATAGTGTCTCCTAGCAGCTGAAAGCAACCCCCAGCTGACAGCAAGCAAGGAAACAGGGACTTCATTCCTTCAGCCAAAAGAACTGGATTCTGCCTAGAAGTAGAATGAGCTTCAAGGTAAATTCTCCCCCAGAATCTTTGGACAATAGCTCAGCCTGGCTGGCACCTTGATTTTGGCCTTGCAAGACTTTGAGCAGAAAACCCAGTTTTCTGAAATCCAGAACGGTGAGTTAATAAGTGGGTATTGCCCTGGCTGGTTTGGCTCAGTGGTTAGAGCGTCGGCCTGCGGTCCAGAGAGACCCGGGTTTGGTTCCCGTTAAGGGCATGTACCTCGATTGCAATTTGTCCCCGGCCCTGGTTGGGTCGTGCAGGTGGCAACCACTCGATGTGTCCCTTTCACGCCAATGTTTCTCTCTCTCTCTCCCTCCCACTCTATCTGAACAACAACAACAACAAAAAATGGAAAAATGTCCTTGGGTGAGGATAAAAAAAAATAAATAAATAAATAAGTGGGTATTTATTTTATTTTATTTTATTTTTTTTATCCTCACCAGAGGACATTTTTTTCCATTTTTTGTTCAGGTAGAGTGGGAGGGAGAGAGAGGAAGAGAGAGAGAGAGAGAGAAACATCGACGTGAAAGGAACACATCGAGTGGCTGCCACCCGCACAACCGACCAGGGCCGGGGACAAACTGCAACCGAGGTACGCGCCCTTAGCGGGAACCGAACCCGGGTCTCTCAGGACCGCAGGCCGACGCTCTAACCGCTGAGCCAAACCGGCCAGGGCATGGGTATTGTTTTAAGATGCTAAATTAGTGGTAATTTGTTCTGCATCAATAAAAAACAAACAAACACTGATACAGGTGAGAACAATGAAGAGTGTATCATTAGATTGTACCTATTTGATTCTAGGACTCTCATAGAGGTGTAAGCTCCTTAGGGCTGGGGTTGTGTCTCTTTTATTTACTAGTGGATAGCCAGCACCTGTTACTCTGCCTGGTACAATGAAGACAGAAAACAAGAATTGGTTGAATGAATGGATACGTGAACGATCAACTCATACTTAGATGAAGGCTGCACTTTGACATCCTCCACCCTACCTGCAAGGCTGAATTTCCAAAATGTCCACTTGCAGCAGCCAACTCTCCATTTCCTCAGCCAACAAGTTAGCTAAATTAGTGGTAATTATTAGTGGTAACAATACCCATGCCCTGGCCGGTTTGGCTCAGCGGTTAGAGCGTCGGCCTGCGGTCCTGAGAGACCCGGGTTCGGTTCCCGCTAAGGGCGCGTACCTCGGTTGCAGTTTGTCCCCGGCCCTGGTCGGTTGTGCGGGTGGCAGCCACTCGATGTGTTCCTTTCACGTCGATGTTTCTCTCTCTCTCTCTCTCTTCCTCTCTCTCCCTCCCAATCCTACACACAGTGCTGTGCTAGGCTTTCTGCAAGTAGCTCCAGAAGCAAAAAGACCTGCCTCCTGTCCTCAAGAAGATTGCTGACTTACTGGGGAGTCAAAATCGTCAAACAGAACATCAGGGGCAGTGCCCTATGGGAAGAAAAACAAGGGCTTTGTAGTGAGAGCACCAGGGCTGGAGACCTGACTTACTAGCCATGTGACCTTCAGCTGTTACATATGCCTTTGTGAGCCTCAGTTTCCTCATCTCTCGGGGCACACTGGCAATATTTATCTCTCGTTGCTCTTGTGACTCTCAAACAAAATGCTTGGAAAAGCAGTCTGCAAACCGTCAAGTTAGAAGTCCATGTTAATAACAAAATGAGACCATAGTGGTGTTAAAGGTGCCCTACAAAGAGTTTAGGGAGAAAAGCAGAGGGACATGCTTGTCCCAGGGAGTACTCAGGCAAGCCAAAGGCTTCAGGAAGTCTTGTATAGAATTGGGTTGAGATTCGGAAAAGTCATGGGTGTGGTTTGGTAGAAGGAGGCAAGGGCACAGAAAGGCACGGGGGGGGGGGGGGGGGGACAGACTTATATTCAGAATTCATTTTTGGAACCAGCCAATGAACAACCTTGAAAGACTTTTCTCTTGCTGAGAACCAACCATGTTGAACAAGTGCTGGAAAATTTGGCAAACTAAGAGCACAGAGACCTTGAGATTCTTGTGTTTCTCGAGGATTCCATTGTTCACAGTGGATGTGCAACCCAGTGCCTTCTAAAGATTTGAGAGAACAGCTCTGATCTCAGTTAAAAAGCAAATTGTTTGATTAGAGTAATTAGCAAGTGCTTCCTTGACAGACGGATGGGGCCAGTCAATAAGGTCAAACTGAATTGCTGTCCTGCCATAAAGGAAGGCCTGGAAGCAGAGGCCCCTTGTGTGGCATCCCCAGGGACTTGCTCCGATTACCCCTGACCCTAGTCAGGAGACGAAGCAGCTTCCCAAGTCCTAGCACGCCTGTTCCCTTTCTGTTTGGGAAACTACTAAGCATGCTTTGACAGTGCAGGGAGGGGAGGGGGCAAAGGGAGATTCAGAAGACAGGTTTTAAGGTTATTGCAGGATAATAACAGTGACGAGAAGATGATAGGAAGAAGTCTGGATTGGTGTGGGCAAAAGCTTTGGGAAGACTGGATTTGGGGGGAGGTACCAGCTACAGGATAATGAAAAACATCTGCTGGTTTTTCTCTTTTTTCTTTTATCCTCACTTGAGGACATTTTTGCATTTATCTTGAGATAGAGCAGGAGGGAGAGAGGGAAGGAGAGAGAGAGAGAGAGAGAGAGAGAGAGAGAGAGAAAGAGAAAGGGAAAGAGAAAGATCATTGTGAGAGAGACACATTGACTGGCTGCCACTCACATGACCCCAACCGGGGCCAGGGCCAAACCACAACTGAGGTACATGCCCTTAGCGGGAACCGAACCCGGGACTCTCTGGTCTGTGGTCCAACGTTCTAACCGCTGAGCCAAACTGGCCAGGGATGATTTTTCTGTTTTACATCCTTTCCCTCTTCCGGTAATATAACCCTTCCCTCCTCTGGGGCTTTGGTAAGGCTAACACAGCTGACCCTTCTAGCCACAGGGGTAGGCATGTGACCTAGAGATGTCCAGCAAAATACCCAAACCTCTTGGCCATAGTGATTCAAGAATGAACCCATGTCCCTCCCAGGCTGAACCCATGAATCAAAACACTCTGATTCTTCTTTGACATAGATATTAGGGGACATGTTTCTTTTTGTTAGGGTTGCTGGGCTAAATCTTGGGCTGCTGGAAGCCATCATGGAGTGACCTCATAGAGGGACATGTTTAAGACATGGAGATGGGGGGGGGGGGAGAGAGAGAGAGAGAGAGCGCCCCCTAATGACTAATTTTGAACCTAGCAATATCTGAAGTCACTTATTTTACTTCTCTGTTACATGAGACTAAAATTCCTTTTTGCAAAATTCAATTTGTCAAGCCTCCATTGCTTGTGATGGAAAATGTCTTAACTCATGTTAGTACCAAACCCAAGGATCAAAAAGCTTCTTACCTTGGCAACAGCCTCATTGACTCATTAGTCTAGAACCATCAGGCATTAAGCATGAGGCATTATTTTAGATGTTAACAGCTACCAAGTTCATTTATCCACCCATTAGTAAACACCACTGAAGTACATGCACAAATCAGGTGCTCTGGAGGCAGAGGTTATTATGACACTTTTTTTTTTTGGCCTTTGAGGACATCATGATTTAAGAAGATATATAAACAAATCATAGAGGTCTACATGTGTTTTGAGCATGATGATTCATGGTTAAAGATTTGCAAAATAGAATAAAGATATAAAAATCTGATTAAAATGTCCAAAACATGGTTCTTGCTGTTAATGAGTTTGCTATTAAAATAAGGGAGGGGCATTCAACAAAATGAAATCACAACGCATGGGCTAGAAAATAGTGTGTGGTTGAGAGCCAATGGCAAGTCGTATATTCAGCTGCTGTGGAGCTCAGACAAGGGAGATCTAGGGGAGCTACCAATCATCTGGGTGGGCTTCATGGATGAGGTTGGCCTTGGAAGAGGCTTTCAAGACTGGGTTGGATCCTGATTGGTTGCCCTCAGTGCAACTGGTGACTTTAAATCTGTGGGTAGACAAGCCCGTAGGAAGGTGGTTGGGCAACCAAGTAGATGAACCTTGCTCATGCCTGGGAGCTGTGCAGGGGAGGCTTAGAAAGTGCCTGACATGAGGATTTGTCACTAACAGGGCCTGAATATTCACAGATCTCATGATACCTTCATAGGAGATCAGATTTACTTTCCTCTGTAAGAACAAAGACCTAAAATGACACTGCTTTAAACAAGAGAGACATTAATTTCTCTCAGCATTCTGGGGCTGACATGGTTTCTCCAGAGTTTAGGGACTTAGGCTACTGTGATCTTGATGGCTTTCCAAAGAGTAGTGCCATTGTCCACATGGGACAAGATGGCTCACCACTGTCTGAGTCTCACTCACACGGGGAGTGAGAAAGAAAGGGGAGAACACCTCCCCCCAGCGCCCTACAAAGGTAGGATCTAGACGTGCCTTTATTACTACTGGTCATTATCCGTTGGCTGGAACTCAGTCACATGGCCACAGGTAGCTGCGAGAGGGGCTGGACAATGTCGTTTTCTTCTGAGCATCCATGTGTTAAAACCCAGGGATTCTAGACTTGGAGGAAAAGAAGCATAAATTTTAGGGTACAACCAGTCACTGTTACAGCCTCCTTTTCCTGGAGGCTGTTGAAGTGTTAATGATAAGAAACACATGCGCTGAGATTCTTAACTGGGATAATTTACTTCTCCCTTCTCCCAGCCCCACCTTTGGCCGCGTAATGAAACTGGGGAAATGTAAGGAGAGAGTACTTGTTCCAGGAACTTTCTGCAGCAGTTGAACCTTCACACCACCCTAATGAAGCAGGCATTCTCATCTTCACTTTAAAAAGAATGAACTGAGGTGCATACACAGTAGATTGAGTGGGCAACTAGCATTTTGATCTGTTAAAAAAAACCAGGCATTTTATGGGCATTACACATGCAAAGCATTTAATGTTTGAGAACACATTAAATCCTCACAATTCAGTCAGATAGATATGATTATTTCCTTTTACATGTGGTGAAACAAAGACTCGGAAGATAAGCCTGGAATTTGAATTCAGGTTTAATTCTGAAAACCAAAATCTATTCTACAAACATACTATTTCCCACCACTGTTTGCTACAACCTTTTTGGTGTGAACTGAGTCCTTTAGTCATTCACTAATTAATCAATCAATCAATCGCTTCAACAAAAGTTTTTTAAGCACCCAGGATATGTCAGATTCAAGTCCCTGACTTCTCAGAGCTCATGTTCTAGTTGGGAAAATATTTACCCATTGAAACAAACACTTAGTGTATGGTTATTATGACTAAGATTGGTGTCACAGATACAAATAAGTATAACACTTGGCATATAGTAGTACTCAAAAAGTATTGAATTAATTAAAGACATAACCCTCAGGGACCTCACAGTCCATTAGTTCAGATTCTGAACAACGTGAATTTGGGAAAGAATGTTCTGAACACGTCTGTCTTGGCTACAGCTGCAAACCAAAGACTGTCTTTGGATGTTCTGGGTGTGGAAGAACTGGGGGGGCCAGGTCTGTCTGCTAGTGTCTCACGTGTACGTTCTTCTTGGAGCTTCCTGTGAGTAGGACCTGCTCTCAAAGCAAAGGACATGCAGGACACAGGCAGCAAACAGGTCCTGAACTTGGAGTCAGTAACTGGCAGATAAGTTCATTCCTTGGACCTGTAGGAGTTGCCTTCTTGCATACAAAAAAAAAAAACCTGGTCATGATTTTAGTGTGACTAAGGGCAACTTGAGAAAGAGCCAAAAGAAAAAAAAAAAAAAAAGACATCTTAAATACATCTGTATCAAATCATCTCTGGGTTTTGTAATGAACACGAGGCATTCCTGAATCAGATGGGCCCGACCTGGGGAAAATGTTGCTGAATGCATTCTGCATTACCCTTTGTGTTTTCTCCACTGCCCGTGCCCCCCAGGGCACTTCTGAACCACATCTAAACTTCTCTCTGCTGGAGCCAAGAGTAATGATGGCTTTCTGATAGAGATTTCTTAAAGGAAGATATGAATTTTAATGTCTGGATGAGTGCCCAGATGGGGGAAAGTGCAAAGGAAGAGAGAGCACTGGAATAAGATGCTCCGAGAGTGGGAGAGGAAGCGGGGGGCGGGGGGTGGTGGTGGTGGGATACACACGCTGGCTTCTTGGGGGGTGATCACCATCTCGGTTCCCATCTGATGGGTGGGCTGTTGACCGTTGGCAAGAGAATCTCTGTGAAAGAGGAAAAATGGAGGATAATAGCAGTTCTTGTTGAACTTGGGGCCATCACTTAACCGATCTAATGTGATCATGTTTTGAGTTGGGGGAATGGCTATATGTTATTTCTTCAAGGAGAGAGAGAGACTTCCAGTCACAGTGTGGGTGCGCACCTCCATAGTGGTATCAAGTCTGAGATGTCTGTAAGGGGACAGAATGAGATTTCAGTCAAGCCAGCAAAGCAATCAATCCAAATGTTTACATCCAAAAATCAATATTAACATTGGCTTGGTCACCTTGGAAAGTGACACACTGACTCCTGTAAAGCTACCACTGAAAAAGCGTTTTTGGAATTTTTTTCTCATTTTCTTTTTTTCCCAAATGCCTTTACAGCCATGGTCTGTGCCCTTCAATAAAGCAATTCTCATTGCTTTCTAGTTATTCTGTGTTTTAAAAATACGTTGGCAAGATAGCTCGCGGGGGCTGGGGTGGGATTGGGGATGAGGAGGTAAATGGAGGACAAAAAGGGGGGACACCTGTAATACTTTCAATAATAAAGGTAAATATAAAAAATATGCCCTGGCCGGTTTGGCTCAGCAGTTAGAGCCTCGGCCTGCGGTCCAGAGAGATCCGGGTTCGGTTCCCACTAAGGGCACATACCTCGGTTGCAGTTTGTCCCCAGCCTTGGTTGGGTCGGGTGGGTGGCAGCCACTCGATGTGTCCCTTTCACATCGATGTTTCTCTCTCTCTCTCTCCCTTCCCACTCTATCTGAACAAAAAATGGAAAAATGTCCTCGGGTGAGGATAAAAAAATATATATATAGTTGCAGATTAGGAACAGTAGCACGGGGATTAGAAAAAATATATGTAGTGATATTTTAGCATAGACAAAATAAATTTCATTTTAAATTGTAACTGGACCTATATTCATGGTAGAAAATTAATAATAAATACAAAGTAAGAATTTTTCTGCAATTTCAACACTCAGTGAACAACACTCGTAATTGTTTTAGGCTTTTTCATGCTCACATCTGAGGCAGCTTTCGTGATTTCTCACTGCTTAGGTGAAAGAAAATAAAAATATAGTAATGATTTTTCCTGTTTCTCCCATTCCACTCCCTCCATTTCTCCTCTGTTCTGTTAAAACACCCACATACTTCTGAGAAAAAACGAAATACTCTTGCCTGTGTGAGCGAACAATTGAGCTCATCTGTGTGTGGGTTTGTGTGTCTGAGTGTAAGTGCAGCTGTGTGTGTGGCTTGGGTTGAGGGCTGGAGGTTACAGTCTCTTTGGGTCTTAGAGGTCATTGGAGAAATAATCAACCAAGGCCTTACTTTCGAAGATTAGGCTTATCATGGAATGAAGGCAGAATTCCTGTACGGGGAGGAGAGAGATAAACTGGAGCTTAAATGTAAAAGGTGGGGTGGCCAGAAGACTGCTGACGTTTCCGAGAGAGGTTGGGTGCAGAGGATGGCGCAGCTTCTCTGAAGGTCCGAGACCTGTGCTCACCCCTCCCCCAGCAACCCCAGAGCGGCAAGACCGCTGGGGTGTGTCGTGAGGATAGAACGACATAGTGGCAGAAACCTCCCGCAGCCAAGCCTATGACAAGTCCAGTGTACAGGGCACCTCTCTACCCCCATCCAGAGCCGCAGCCTGTCAACAGCTATGGTCTAAAGACAGTGCCTCCTCCGCCCTGGCCGGTTTGGCTCAGTGGTTAGAGCGTGGGCCAGCGTGGACCAATGAGTCACGGGTTCGATTCTGGTCAAGGGCACACAACACGGTTGCGATTTGTCCCCGGCCCTGGCTGGGGTCGTGTGGGAGGCAGCCCTTCCATGTGTCCCTTTCACGTCTACATTTCTCTGTCTCTCTCTGTCTCTCTTCCTCTCTCTCCCTCCCACTCCATCTGAACAAAAACGGGGAGGAAAAAATGTCCTCGAGTGAGGATTAAAAAAAATAAAGATAGTGCCTTTTCCATTTTTCTGTACTACATTAGCCCTAGGATAGTAGGAAGATCCAAGGTAAGGGGTGTGTGTGTGTGTGTGTGTGTGTGTGTGTGTGTGTGTGTGGTGGGGGTAGGTTGTTTTGGAGGAGAGGAACCAACAGTCCCTGACATGATGATTCTTCCTTTCAGGTAGGCAGGACAGGATGCTAAGCCAGGTTTTATCCGATTTAGAAAAATAAAGAAATGTGATAGTTCTTGCACCTGTATATAAGAAGCAAATTCATGCCTGATATAGATGTGTTTTTAAGATACAGCAAGAATGCAATCACACTGTATAATATATCATGATTATTCCATGCTGTTAAATATTCTTTAGCGATACAATTAAAAATAGCTGCATAGTAACTCATTGTGTAGCCAAAGTATAATTTGTCTACTTCTCTATAGCTGGATATTTAGGTGATTTTACTGGTCTTATAAACATTTCTGGGGAAAAAATCTATTAGTATATATCATTATTTACAGCCTTTATTTCATTATGATAGTTTTCAAAGGGATTTCTGGGTCAAGGATGTTACAGAATTCTGAGGTTCTTGCACACTTTGCTAAAGTCCCATAGAAACGGAGCGTCAGCTCCACGGACTTCTCACCAGGAGGATAGGAAACTGCCCACTTCCTGGCACTCTTTTCAATTTTGGGAAATAGGAATTTTCCAAATGTTGGCAGTTGAACTGGTGAAAAATGGTATTGCCATCTTATAACACCGTTTTTTAACAGTGCAGGGGCAATTATTTCTGTGAGCCGCTCCATTTGTTTTAGACTTTTGACTGATCGAGAGACCTGATCCTCCTCAATAGACGTTCAACATTTGCCCTGCTGAGGACGGTGCTCAGGGTGTGCAGTGCACCCTCTGGTAAGAGGGTTCCACCTGATGCAAAGGAGTGAGGGGCGCTGGGGAATGTCCCGGCTCAGCAGCTGCTTCTGAGTCCCTGTCACAGGAGACACACACCTTGGGGGGCAGTTACCTTCTTTGTGACAGCTACTTGCTGACTGCAGGTGATGGGTTCCTTTACCTGTCTAGGCTCCATGTTCTATCTATGACATTAAAGAAGATAATCCATTTCCTCACTGGGTTGCCGGAGGACTGAATGGGGCAGTTCCTGAAAAGCGCTCAGCACAGTGGTAACGAGCAAGATTTCAGGACGTGCCAGCCGTTAGTATGGGTATCTCAGTCTTTCTTCTGGGCTTCCTATGTTGGGATTTACTTTTTTAAATTGCAGGCATTTTCTTATCTTACGATTCTATATCCATGTGAATGTCTCATTGCCCTTAATAAAATTTTAGTTTTGCAAGAAATGTACAACCCCACCATGATCCCCCCATGTTTATTCTAGTCTTTCTTTATTTGCACGTATTCATATAGCTATAATCATCATGCATATGCAATTTAATATCCTAATGTATACACTTATGTTAATTTTATATTGATAGTGTTTGGTCTTTATATTTGCCATTTTGGGTGTCTCTGTATTATTCCCTTGAGCAAATGCCCCGTAGTTTATGTGTCGATTCCTTTTTTATTGGACATGAGGGATTATTTCTAATTTTTGGCTCTCATAAATACCATGATCGTAAATATTGCCTTTCATATGATGTTTTCCATATATTGACTTATTCCTTAGGGTTTACGACCAGGAATGCATTGCCAAATTGTATTTACCGACTGACAATGCCACCAACAAACTGAAAGTACATTTTACTGCAAGATGCAAGACTCTGGCTTTCGGTTTACATATTGTGCAAAGCTGCAAAAAGTAACCCGACTGCCTTTTGATTTGCATTTCTTTCATTACTGTGATAAACATTTTTCTCTTTTACTTACTAGAGCTAGTTATTCTTTCTCTTTTATGGATTTTTTTTTTTGAACCATTATGCTAGCTTCTAGAATTGAATGATCTTAAGACTAGTTTTTTCCTCCACCTCAGAACGCTGTTATGTTGTCAGCAATGGTTATTTAATAGCTACGTTGTGCACAGAACTGTCCAGACACTTGGTGTGGGAATAATCACGAGGAGAGCTGGAGTGAACCGCAGCATGCAGAGCAGTTGTGGAAAGACAGGACTTTCTCTGTAGAGATGACACAGCCCCAAAGGAGGACATAATGAGGTTGAGTTTTGGGGGTTTTTTTTTTGTTTTTTTTTTTTACTATTTATTGGCACTTGTTTTATTCTTTTGTGAATTACCCACTTATGTTATTTTTCCATTAAAAATTTTTTTTTCTTGACTACTAATGGATGCTCTTTGTATACTTAATGTTTTGGAATGTTTTGTGTGAAACAGACAAAGGTATTTATACAGGGATGGGCAAGAGTAGGTTTGTTGTGAGTATGCAAAACACTGAGATCATGCTTGTATTACTATTTATTAATGTCTTTTTCCATACGGATAACCGTAAGCCTATTTTTGCCAGCCCCTGTGTATCTGTATATAGATTGGATTACTTTGCCAGGGCTGCCATAACACGATACCACACACAGTCAGCTTGGGTGGCTTAAACCACAGAAATTTATTGTCACAGTTCCGGTGGCTCCAAATCCAAGATCAAGGTGTCAGTAAGTTTGGTTTCTCCTCAGGTCACTGTCCTCGGCTTATAGATGGGTGCCATGAAACACTGGGACAAATACATGTTGGTCTCCACCCCTGGTCTCCTAAGGCCCTTAAAATTTCCTAAGTGATAAGAGCACCAGGAGTATCTTTCTTTCTTTTTTTTTTTTTTCCAAATCTTTATTGTTGGATGTAAAATGTATTACAGATGTTCCACATTTTTCCCCCATTGACCCCCTCCTCCCCATTCCCGCCCCCCTCCCACCTTTTCCCACACTATTGTCTGTGTCCATTGGTTATGCATATAAGTTCTTTGGTTTATTTATTCCCACCCCCCCAACCCCTTTCCCTTTGAGGTTTGTCAGTCTAGCAATGAGTTTGTGCTTCTTAATCCCTTCACCTTTTTCACCCATTCCCCCAACCCCCTTCACAACTGGCAACCAATAAAATGTTCTCTGTATCTATGAGAATGTTTCTGTTCTTCCTGTTCATTTTGTTTGTAGATTCCATTGTTGATAGATATGTATTCATTGCCATTTTGTTTGTTCATACATTTTATCTTTTTCTTCAAAAAGACCCTTCACCATTTCATATAATAACGGTTTGGTGGTGATGAACTCCTTTAACTTTTTCTTGTCTGGGAAAGTTTTTGTATGTCCATCGATTCTAAATGACAGCTTTGCAGGATAGAGTGATTTTGGTTGTAGGTTCTTGGTTTTCATCACTCTGAATATTTCTTGCCACTCCCTTCTGGCCTGCAAAGTTTCTTTTGAGAAATCAGCTGACAGCCTAATGGGTACTCCCTTGTAGGTAACTAGCTGCCTTTCTCTTGCTGCTTTTAAGATTCTCTCTTTGTCTTGAACCTTTTGCATTTTGATGATGATGTGTCTTGGTGTGGGCCTCTTGGGGTTCATCTTGTTTGGGACTCTCTGTGCTTCCTGGACTTGTATGTCTGTTTCCTTCACCAAGTTAGGAAAGTTTTCTGCCATTATTGTTTCAAACAGGTTTTCAATTTCTTGTTCTCTCTCTTCTCCTTCGGGCACCCCCAAGATGCGAATGTTGGCACGCTTGAAGTTATCCCAGAGGCTCCTTACTCTATCCTCATTTTTTTGGATTCTTTTTTCTTTTTGCTCTTCTGATTGGGGATTTTTTGCTTCCTTATATTCCAAATCGATGGTTTGCTCCTTGGATCTACATACTCTATTATTGAAGCTGTGTAAATTATTCTTTATTTCAGTTAATGCCTCCTTCAATTCTAACTGTGTATCCATGATTTCTAACTGGTACTTTTTTATGCTCTTGATGCCCTCCCTAAGTTCACTGAGGTTCTCACTAAGTTCATTGAGCATCCTTATAAGCAGTATTTTGAACTCAGTATCTGTTAGGTTGCTTATCTCCCTTTCGCTTAGTTCTTTTATTGGGGGTTTGTTCTGTTCTTTCATTTGGGACCTGTTTCTTTGTATCCTCATTTTGGCTGCCTCCCTGTGTTTGTTTCAGTGTATTACTTAATGAGAGGTATGGGGCTCGCTGAGACCCAGTGCTGCTCGTTTGAAAGAATTTAGGGAAAACCTGAAGCAGGATCCAAGACAGGCCAATCCTATGGTTAAGCAAGTGGCAACAGCTTGAAAGTTGTGTGGGGCGGGGCGGGGCCTCAGAGAGTCAGCAGGGCGGGGCTACGATATGTCCCAGATATGGCTTCTGTCTGCCGCCCCCGGGAAGGGCACACCAAAGGAACAAAGGCCTCTGACAGCACATTTGTCCCCGAGGAAGCCCCTCTCCAGCTCTCGCTCCAGTGCCAAACAGCTCAGTTCTTCCCTGTGTGTCTCTGGCGCCCCTCGAGCTGCCTCCCCTCTGAGCTTAGAGGGAGAGAGTCCGATAAGTCCGTGCGCGGGCCCTTTAAGGAGCTGCCTGGGGCTCCAGCCGCTTCAGCTTCCCTGAGCCTCAGTTCCCGCTGGTTTTCCAGCCAGAAGTTATGGGGACTCTCTTCCTGGCACTGGAACCCTGAGCGGGGCACCTGGTGTGGGACGGGGACCCCTCAGTCCTCAGGAAGGACCTTCCCAGCCGAGGTGTCCTCCTGATTTTTATCCACCACGCTTGGGTGTGGGACCAGCCCGTCTCGCCTCTGTGCGCTCCGCCACCGCGGCGCCGCCGCCCCCCCTCGCGCCTCCGCCCCTCCTACCGGTCTGGATGTAGCTGCTTTTTTTTTTTTCCTTAGTTCCGTAGTTGTAGGACTTCCATTCAGCTTGATTTCAGGCGGTTTTGAATGATGGTTGTTCTGTAGTTTAGTTGTAACTTTGATGTGGTTGTGGGAGGACGCGATACCTCGTTTACCCACCCGCCATCCTGACCGGAAGTCCCCAGGAGTATCTTTTGTTCTAATATTTGGTCTTTGACCTCACATCCTGACACAGAGCTCCTAAAACCCTTGGAATTTTTCTGGGTGGTCTTCTGTCCTAATGAGATGACACTCAGTGGGCTCCTGGAGAGCTTGGGGCTGGGGGTTGGCACCAGAAAGACCAAATCATGACTGTCAGCTTGGACATTTCAGCTCCACTCCCTGACCTCCAGCTGGGGGAGAGGGGCTAAAGACTGAGTTAATAACTTATCACACCCACATGATGAGCCTTAAAAAATTCCAAAAGTGTGGGGTGCGTGGAGCTTCCAGGTGGCGAACACACCTATGTGCTGGGAGGCTGGCACCCCTCAACTCTGCAGGGACAGAAGCCCTGTGCTCAGAACCCCTCTGAACCCCGCCCCGTGCATCTCCTCCTCTGGCTGTCCATCTGTATCCTTCATCATGTCTTTTATTGAATAATAAGTTGGTAAATGTAAGTAAGTGTTTCCCTGACTTTGGTCAGAAGTTCTAGCGAGTAATCAGTTCAAAGGGGGAAGTTGTGGAAACTGCCATTTTACCACGGTGGACAGAAGTTGTGGGCAACCTGGCCAAGGACAACTGGCAATTTGAGGTGGAGGGCAGTCTCGTGGGACCGAACCCTTACTCGGTGGGGTCTGCTCGAGCTCCAGGTAGCATCAGAATTGAATTGAATTGCAGGACACCCAGCTGGTGTCAGGGAATTGGTTGGTGTGGGATAAAATCCACACGTCTGGTGGCAGAAATATTATGTGTACGAGTAAAGGAAAAACACAGCCTTTGGTTGCCAACTGTTATTAGAGGCGAGGCAGAGGGGCCCAGGACACCAGGTGTATTTTTGTAGGCTTTCTCCCCTAAGAAGTAGGAGGAGTAAAAGCAGTTCTGTGGTGGATGACATCCTTGTCACTCAGCCGCCTTTATTGTCTTCACATGGTCCTTCTTTTGTGAGGTGTGCCTCCGGTGTTCTACGTCCAACTTCTCCTTATAAGGACACCAGCCAATGACCTCATTTTAACCTAATCACCTCTTTTAAGACCTTATCTCCAAATACAGTCACATTTTTACATGTTGTGTTTAAGACTTCCACACGAAGCTCTGGCCGGTTTGGCTCAGCAGTTGGAGTGTAGGCCTGCGGACCACAGCGTCCTGGATTCGGTTCCTGCTAGGGGCACGTACCAAAAAAAAAGACTTCAACACATAAATTTTGGGGGACACAGTTTTACCCAAAGCATAAATATATATCTATACACATATAGGCATAAATACATAAATAATAGTATCTTAAAATGTATTTATGACATCTTTCTATATTATATTTATTTACATTTTTATTTAAATCAGGTATCACAATTGAATTTCCTGAAAGCAGTCTGAAATGGAGGTTTATATGTAAGTGACTTATCAGAATTACTGTCAGGGGAAAGCTGTAAGTGAAGGTGGGAATTAGGGTGGGGGAGGGGAAGAAGTAAGGATGTAGTTTGGGGTTAGGTCTAGCCTCAGCTTCCAGAAGGTGTGGAGAGGAACTCCTAACAACCTAGTTTAATTTGCCGAAGGGCTATAGAAGTACCTTTCTTTTAATAGATTTATGGTTGGAAAAAAAAATCTACTTGTAATTAATTATTTTTATCTGGAGTGAGGTAGAGATATCATACATTTTTTTCCCAGTGTCTAATGAGTTTTATCAACAGCAATCACTGAAATAGATCATGGGGGCGCCTAACGGGGTCAGGGTGAACAGGAAATTGCCATTTGGTGCCAACCTGGGTGCAGATGTTGAGAGCCCAGGTTTTTGGCAGAGTCCTCACTCCAAGCTCCCCGAGTAGTTGTCCTGGGTCTGAGAACAAATATTCACCCCAGTCTTACTCCCAGAATGAGCAGGAAATAGGGGAGAAGTGATTGAAGTTGGCAGTAAGAAGGGGGCTTATACAACCTTGAGGTCCGGCTCAAACAGTAGGTCCTAGCATCGTGGCCGAGAAGGCTTGTTACTGGGAGCATACGTGGCCCTGACGCCGGGCACTGAGACTCTCAGAAGAGAGGATGAAGCCTCTCTCGCTGGTCTGGTGCTCATAGCTGCTTGTCTTCGCCGTCGTGAGACTAGGAACTCCTGGCTTGGTTATTCCCACATGGGTGATCAGACTCCCTTCCTCCTGGAGCCGTTCTTGCCCCAGCACTTATCCTGATTGCGTTTTCTTTGTCAGTAAAGCACTTCTCCCTTGGCTCCCAGTGCACTGAAAGACTCATCCTCCTGTCTCTCCTGTAACGGCCAACGCCCCTGGCAAGTGACTTCCTTCCCACTGTGGCAAAACCCGCTGAATCCTTCGTTGACCTCTTTCTTCCTCTCATGGTAGAAAAGGAATAATAATTGTGCTGTAATTTATCTTAACTTCTCATAAAATCTTCGCTTCCCTCTCTACTTCACTCATCATTGTGGTACACTCTTTACTACCAATAAGCTTCCCCTTCCTCCTCGGGAAGGATACCTGATGTGTATATTTTTGTAAGTCCTGCGGCTTTTTCTTATCTCTGATTAGTTCGTGTTAAATTCTCCCCGCCTGGCTGGGGGCACTTATTCACATGATTACTTCAGAGGTACGGTGACCTTGGCACGGTCCACCAGTATTGCTGATGAACTCTCTGGAGAGCTGCCGACTTCGGCTCAGGGTGTGACCGTCAGGGATGGGAGTGGGGCACATCCCTGACCTAGGACCTGTCATTCGCTTGCTCAGTTGAGTTTCTGAGATGCTAGTGTAACGGAATAAGGCCTCTTGGCCATAGTAAAGAAGGAAGTAGGGTTACTTTCCATGGTAAATGATAGCATGTAATCATGAGGCACGAAAATGATCAGAGAGGCTGGTGAATTTCCAAATTGAGGATGTGGTTCCTTTGAATCAGCCTGAAAATGACTTTGTCAAAGTCACGGTCAGTGGATGAGAAGAATTTATGATCTTTGAGTCCAGCCCGGGCCGGGAGTACCACCAGAGCATATACTGGGCAGCAGGCGTTTTTTCCGAAGCCTGCCATGCAGCCCCAGTAGGTCAGGAATGTTTGGAAGATGAGATCAATACAGCCTATTTGATCCCATGTCTAACCATCTACATCGCTCCCTCTCCCTCGGTCCCCCCAGCCCCCTTCTTTCATCTTCACGGAATACATCCAGGCTGGCACTGGGCCACCCATGAGAAGTAGGTAGTTCATGTTGCTGTGTCTCTCCTCTCCTCTCCAAGGAAGGTGCTCTGCTTCTCCCCTCCACCCTCAGCTACTGAGGACCATCATCTTGGCTCCTGCTCTTCCTAAATTAGACCCTCTTCATCCCCCTAACATTGTATTTCTTCTCTGGACTCTTGCCAAGTCTTCAAAAACATACCCCTCCAGGGTTCTGTGTCCACAGGGTCCTGATGGGAGACTGGATGGGCGGTTTGGTGAACCATGGACCTGACGTGTTGTAACGCCGCAAACTTAATTTCTCATGTGGGAATTTCCAGCATCAGCAGGGCAGCTGTTCGGAGAAATTTTTTGTTTTGTTTTGTTAATCCTCACATGGGTGTTTTGAGAGAGTGGAGGTGGAGGGGTGGGTGGAGAGAGACAGAGACAGAGACAGAGACAGAGAGAGAGAGAGAGAGAGAGAGAGAGAAACATCGATGTGAGAGAAACACATCAATTGGTTGCCTCCTGCACAACCCCAACCAGGGCTGGGGATTGAACCTGCAACCCAGGAATGTGCCCTTGACTGGGAATCAAGCCTGTGACCCTTTGGTCCATGGGCGGATGCTCTAACCATTGAGCAACACCAGTCAGGACTGTCTGGAGACATTTTTAAGAGGATGCCAGCATTGGAGGCAAGCTAAGGGTCAGTGAACAGTGTGCAAGTGATCCCTACTTTCAAAGTATAATTTTCAAAACGTTAAAAAAGAGACTTTGATATAAAATACCATGAATTCATGTCAAAAATGTAATTCAGTTCATTAATGAGGGAACCAATAATACAGAAAGCTAATTCGAGGAAAAATAGAGGAACTAGGTATTTACAGATTGAAAAAAACCACTGTCAGATTAAGATTGCTGGGCTAGAAATATATTGTTAGATATGATACTAAACTGTATAGCATCCTGTAGAGCAGTATTACTGCTGGCCAGAGATGCTTTGCATGTGTACTGGATAAAATGCACAAGTTAACTTGTAAAAGCATCTGAGCTCCAATCAGTAGCTGGAGAAAGGTCAAACAGAGGTGTATTCCCCTAGGTGATTAAATAATCTTTGGGCAGTCCTGTGAATTAATGTCGTTCTATGTCACTAAAAAAAACATGCTTTTTCGCCCTGGCCAGTTTGGCTCAGCAGTTAGAGCGTCAGCCCACAGTCTGGAGAGACCCGGGTTCGGTTCCCGCTAAGGGCACGTACTTCGGTTGCAGTTTGTCCCCGGCCCTGGTTGGTCGTGCGGGTGGCAGCCACTCGATGTGTTCCTTTCACGTCGATGTTTCTCACTCTCTCTCCCTTCCTCTCTCTCCCTCCCATTCTATCTGTACAAAAAATGGAAAAATATCCTCGGGTGAGGATAAAAGAAAAAACAAAAAAAACAAAACATGCTTTTCTTTTCCAAGACTTGGAGATATCATACGCACACAGACACACTGGCACATGTATTTTATATCTGTGTATAGTACTGCACACACACAATGCACACAGACATTATATGCAGTACAAGCACACACGATGCTACGCACACCCCCCTGGCACTTTCCTGAGCAGCAGCACTGCAGGTGGGTGGCGCCCTGGTCCTGCGGCCCGGTACTGCCCCTGAGGTTCTGCTTTACTTGGTTTGAGGCGTAACCCGGGCATCAACATTTTCCAGAGTCCGCCCCGATCATGACCTTTACCCCTTCTCCAGGGCAGGCTTTCTGGTAAAGGACAGTCTTTCACCTCGCGGGGCAGGAACCCTGCTCTACTGTCTGGATCCCTCAGGCTCCAGGCCTCCGGAATCTGCTTGGTCTCCTTGCTCTTCGTCACAAGGCAGGACGTCCAGCATCTGCTAGAACAGAGGACTCCCGACCGGCGCCGAATCAGTATTGCCCGTCAGGGACCCGGTAGCCGGAGAAGATGGGTAGGCAGTTGGCGAAGGGTGCATGGAGGTACAAGCCTCCGTAAGCAAAGGGGAGATCTTGCATGTGCAGTTGGTGGCAGGAAGGGCGGCCTGTAGCACACACGACGTTCCCAGGGCGGCCTGTGTCACACACGATGTTCCCAGGGCGGCCTGTGTCACATGTCCAGTTTCCAGGCAGCCTGTGGCACACATGACGTCCCCGGACAGCCTGTGGCACACACGACATCCCCGGGCGGCCTGTGGCACACACGACATTCCCGGGCGGCCTGTGGCACACACGACGTCCCCGGGCAGCCTGTGGCACACACGACATTCCTGGGCGGCCTGTGGCACACACGACATTCCTGGGCGGCCTGTGGCACACACGACGTTCCCGGGAGGCCTGTGGCACACACGACGTCCCCGGGCAGGCTGTGGCACACGTGACGTTCCCGGGCGGCCTGTGGCACACGTGACGTCCCCGGGCAGGCTGTGGCACACGTGACGTTCCCGGGCGGCCTGTGGCACACATGACGTCCCTGGGCAGCCTGTGGCACACATGACGTCCCCGGACAGCCTGTGGCACATGTCCGGTTTCCAGGCAGCCTGTGACACACATGACGTCCCCGGGCGGCCTGTGGCACATGTCCGGTTTCCAGGCAGCCTGTGACACACACGACGTCCCCGGGCGGCCTGTGGCACATGTCCGGTTTCCAGGCAGGCTCCGCGCAGGCGGCTCCATGGATGGCTGTGTGTGTCCTGTATGAAGAGCCGTTGCTCACTCTGCTCTTGGGGAACTCAAAGCCTTGTGGCTGCCTTGATCCCTTTATCCTGTAATTTCTCAGCTGTGGATGTTATTTATTTTCACCTCCCACTGCACTTTCTCCTTTTCCACCCTGTTCTTCAAATCCCACATTAGGTGTCAGGCTCCGTTCTCTTCGCGGTCTTTTATCCTCTGGCCTGTTCAGGGCTCCTGCAACCCCCCCACCCCCCTGCAGAAGGGAAAATCCCCGCCGAAATGGTTGTGGGTTGAATGAGGTCCCTCAAACTTCGTACGTTGGAGTCCTAGTCCCGAGAACTTCCGAATTGGATCCTATTTGGAAATGGAGTCTTTGCAGAAGCGTTTTGTTAAGACAGGGACATCAGCGTGGAGTGTAATCCAGTGTAACTGATGTCCTTACGAAAAGGAGAAATGTGGACACCGAGGTAGACAGACAGACACACACACACACACACATGCAACTCCATGTAGAGATGAAGACAGAGATTGGGGTGACACTTCTATAAGCCAAGGAGCCCCAAAGATGGCCAGCCCCCACCAGAAGCTGGGGGGGAAGCAGGAACAGATTTCCCGTATCGTTCTCGGAAGGAACCAACATAGCTGACGTTTTCATCTCGTCTTTCCTGTCTCCAGATGGTGAGACAGTGACTCTCCATTGTGCAAGCCACTCAGTTTATGCACTTTGTTACGGCAGCCCTAGGACACTAACGCAGGGACCCCGAGGGGATGGGCCCAGGCCCCCTCCGCTGTCCCTCATGCACGGGGGTATCCCCAGAGCATGCTCCTTGGAACTGGAAGCTCCCTGGAGCTGCCTCGGGGCCCGGCATTTCATGAATTTATACCGCGAGCCTCCTGTAAAAGTCCATTTGCAAAAAGAATTCATCTGCCAAGAAGTTAGAAACCCCACAGCTACCCTCACTGCAGGGACTCCCTTTTCAGTATTTTGGGAACCTAAGGGTTTTTTCCAAGGGTTTTCTCTGAGTCTGTGCTGGACTGTGGGGAGTTCCCACTCATGATCAACTATGTGCCGGTGGACAGACAGTGGACCTGCTTGTGGAAACGTGGGGTCAGGGCAGGGGCGGTGTCCAGACACTGAAATACAGGCTGTTTCCATGCTCCCGGAGGCCAGGGTCCGGAGGCAGTGTGGCCGGGTGGCTGGCTCCATGGCCAGGGGACTGAGGATGGCGAGGGTCCTCGCTCCTGAGACAAGTCTTCCCAACGTCGTGTGGGTTCTTAGCTGGCCTAGGCCCCTGCCTGCATGTCTGGTCCGGGTCGTGCCCACCCCCTTCCTGTCCCCTGAGGAAGCAAGGGCTCATCCACTCTCGGGTGGTGGGAGCTCTGGGCCACCTCCCCCGGGGGCCGCTGTGACTTTGAAACACACGCTCACCTTCTTGCTGGCCTTCTGGACATCGTAATTCTTCTCCGTGTTCTCGTGCTCCAACCACACTGCATTGCCCACGCGGAGAACAGCGTGTGAGGTCTTGAAGTTCAAGGACACTGTTGTGACCAGGGAAGCAGGCCCTGGACTGCGGAGGCACAGAGCAGCCTCATGAGAGAGGAATGAGCGCTCGGGCCCTGCCTGGTCCTACGTGCTCTGCGGCAACCCTGTTAGGAAGGTGCGGTTACCCTCATCGGGCCGATGATGAACCCGAGGCTCAGGGAGGGGAAGTCAGCTGCCCAGTGTTGCATGGTCAGTGAAGGGCAGAGCAGCCTGGCCCCTGAGCCCCACTCCTAATGAGCACAGTGCAAGGCCCACGCTGCAGGCCCAGGAGAATGGACGCTTGGCTGTGCTTCCCAGGGCTGAGAGTAAGCGCTGGACGCGGTGTGAGAGGGACAGCTCAGTAGTAATCCACAAAGTAACTGGGGTGTTGCCTCTTATATAAAGAACAGCATCAGGACAACCGTAAGTGCCAAACTAAACTGCCACTGTGGATTTTTTTGCCAAACACGGGCAAATAGCCGATGATTACAGCTCCCCTTGGGCCTCAGGCCAACCTTAGGGAAATGCCCCGGTGTTAGAAGGAAGCCCTGTCTCGGTCACAGTAAGGAGACGCTCCATCGCCAAAGAAGGCAATAAATAACCAATACGTCTTATTGCCATCTCCAAGTCTAATTTCCCTGGGAAGGTAGGAGCCTTTGCCAAGAGTTTCCTAGAAGTGAACGCAGAGTCATTTCCTATCTGCCGTGCGTATTTTTAGCACATGATGGTTGTGAGGTCCTTCCTGTGGAGGTTGTGGGATCGAACTATTTTGCTGGAATGATGGCCTTTGCCACTGGCGGGGTCAGCTGTCCCGCCCCTCCTCTGGGGGTGGGTTTTCAGTGTGATTTCCATGGCAGGGTCGTGGCTCGGCCTACATGCTGGGATCCCAGGTCACACTTGATTGATGGCCACAGCTGCCCGGCTAATTGTACGTGGGTCCTGCCTGACGCCCTGCCACGCCGGGCTGAGCCTCGGCTTTCCCGAATGCCGCTCTCTGCTTGTCCCTGGTGGTGGGAAGTGCCGTGTTCAGCACAGACAGAGGGGCCGTGAGCCCCAGTCCACCCAGCCATGCGACGGCCGAGGAATTGGAGCCGAGCCTGTGTTGGACCCACGGCCGGGCTGACCGGGAGGTGAAGAGACGCAGCTGCTGATGGGACTGAAAACAGAGGTGTGTCCCCGGAGGCACGAGGGGCACGCATAGGAAATCGATGTGGCAGAGATGATCTGGCTTCGGTCACTGTCCCTTTGTGCCAAGACTAGGCAATGGGAGAGGTGTCCCCCGAGGACACTATTAATTTTACATGGAAAATGGAGATGAAACCAGAGGAGGCAGTAGCTGCTCTTTCAAAGGGCCTTTGGCTGGGGTTCTTGATGATAGCACAACGGACCAGACTGTTCTCCTATGCAGGAGATCATCTCTTAAACAGAGAAAAAGCCGCGCGCGAGTTCCCGTCAGGTGACTGGTGCTCAGCGCTCTGTAAAGCAAATCGTGGGGCGCTGGTGGACTTTTCATCCTGGATCCCCACCCCCTTATCACTGCTGCTGTCCCGAGGCTCCCGGCAGGCATGGGGATGACAGTGGAA
Source organism: Molossus molossus (assembly GCF_014108415.1). Classification (NCBI taxonomy): domain Eukaryota; kingdom Metazoa; phylum Chordata; class Mammalia; order Chiroptera; family Molossidae; genus Molossus; species Molossus molossus. Next base: position 58,467,797 of record NW_023425351.1, on the reverse strand, counting down.
CATGTCCCCTCCAGCTCTGTGCAGACACAACTCACACGAGCCAGAGACCTGGACCCTGGAAGCCCAGGGCTGCCAGCACCCTGCTCAGTAGAGAAACAGCAGAGGACACACCACCCCGCCCTTCTCCGGCATCAGGAAGTACCAGAATCCAGTTCCCAGGGTGGGCTTCACCTTCGGTCTTGGTGGAGGAGGCAGTGAGTCGGTTTGCTCTGGCTGTGTGAAGAGAACCTGGGCTTTGGGGGAGTGGTAAACATTTCGGAACCTCTCCTGTAAGAGATGGCCCAAAATGCCAGCCACAAGCTCTGGAGGAAGGAAGAATCTGTGAACCATGGGGGAAGTTATTCATCTTCTGTAAATGTCAATTTATCTATCTAAAAATGAGGGAAATCATAACTGGGCCAAGAATTGTTGCAAAGATTAATTGAGGTGATATACACATATTGCCAATGTCCAGCCCCCTCGTGTCCATCAGTGGAGTCACCCTGTTCTTTAATGTACAAATAAAACTGTCCCAAGCTCTCGTTGCATGTAGGGTTGGAAATCCGGGGTCTCTCTTTCCCTCTTCTACCTGCAGGAATTCACACAGTACCTACGCATCTCCAGTCACCACCTGCTCGACTTCCTGCACGAGCCAGATGTTCTATCATGCTTAGTCCTCAGCTCATTTGGTTGGTCTTTCCTCTCAATCCCACTCCCCTTCCTCGCGAAGCTCCTTCCCTTTTGCTTTGTTTCCCCAGGCTTGTCTGGGACACAAGGCATTTGTGTGTAGCAGGCTTTAAAGAACAAAGGTGTCCGAGTAACAGCAGGTGTTACCCAGCGAGGGTCTCCTGAGGTGGCTGTTGCCCTGGGAAACATGTCTTCTGTTCCTACCACTCAGCCGTGGATGAGCAGACTTGCTCTGCCTGTGCTGTTTCCTGACTCCTTCCAGCATCATCGGAAACAGGCATGATGAAGGCCCGGGGCCCTGGAATGACAGTGCAACCTCGAGGTCAGCTTGGACATGGCACAAGCCGTGGGGTCCCTAAGTGAGCCTTGTTCTTGGCCAGCTCCCATGTGGCCAAGTGCAGCTTCCCACAGCCACAGGGAGAGATGGGATATCTCCAGTTCTTGTGTGGTCTGTACTCCAATACAGACCAAACTTCCTCTTGATATCAGAGTGGGGCAGGAAGATTTTCCTTTCCTTTGGTCTAGAACCTATCCCTGAAGTCCTGCTATTTCCCACCCAGGACGAAACACTTCGTAGGATGGGTTTCAGGACCCTTCTGAGGAAATATCAGCTTCGCTCACAGCAGGACAGTATGAGCCTGTGGTTGGACGAGACGTCATACAATCGTCCAACCCTGTTACAATTCGCAAAGTCCAATTGTTCAGTCTCACCCACGGTTATCTTTTTGCATAAATGTAAAGCATCTAGGTCAATGCCTGCCAAGATCACCACTGGCAAATGGTAGCCATGATTACCGATTGTCGTTGCTATTGTGCTGATGCTGATGCTGATGATTGCTGAAGAATATCCTAAACAACACCCTGGTTTCTGCCACTACCCCTACGTACCTGGCTGTGCATTTCTCTCCTTTTCGTCCCTCCTCAGCAGGTGACTTCCCTCTGAATTTCAGAATGCTGCAAGGCCTTTTATAACCATGTTTTAATGCTCTGGGACTTCTTTTCCATACTTATAAACAGGGAGTGTTAAAATATATAAATTGCAAACCCCCTTGCTGTGCTAGCATTCTATATTTCTAAGACTGATCCATACACTTCCTCAATTTTTACCTGTTTTAAGGAGAAGGATTTTCCATTCACCCTTGGCAACGGAGAGTTCTCTTAGTTCCCTGATGGATATGATAGACTCTGCAGACACCCTGCAAGTTTATAAACATCAAACAAATATACATTTCTAATGAATTATTTACGTTGTATATACACATTAGTGCCAGTGGTTTTGTTGCAATGGAATTACAAGTCAGAAAAACAGGGCCAATGAGGGAAGGGCGTCTGTCTGCATTTCCTTCGGTCGGAGTAAGTGATTGCTGGTAAAGTGGAAGGTTTAAGGACTTTGTATGAAGGGAGGGGAGGGGGCCTGATGGTGTTTCGGCAAAGAGAAAATACTCCAGTTGTAGAGTCTGGCAAAGAGAAATTAAGATGGGGAGGAAGAGGTGGTGAATTTGTTTGGCTGCATGGGCTCTGGGCATTCTCTCAGCAAAGCAAAGTCAGCAGGTCCCCCACGGTAGGCTGCTGTGTTTGCACTGATGTCCAAGAGTATTAGGTACTTTGTAGAGGAAGTACACAGAAACTATTACGGAAACAATAATAACAGTGGACGTAAGTATAGCCAATATTTACTGAGTACTTACCACATGGGCTATTTGTTTTACATGTGTGACCTTATTTAATCATCCCAAAATGCAAACACAAAAGGTAACATCATGATTTTCCCTTTCTACATGAAGATATTGAAATGGATGTCATTAGTGACTTTCCCAAGGCCATGCAACTATTACATGCTGGAGCTGAAATTCAAATTAAGGTTTGTCTGAATCCAAAGCACTAGACTGATTCTGATGCACTAATATAAATACTTAAATAAATAAGTAATAGACATATCTAGAACAAACTTAACCCTGAGGATATTAACTGGACTCTCTGGCTGGAGTGACCTATTAGTCCATAACCTTGATTTTTTTTCTCTTCTGAACATGAACTATTTAAGCCCTCGAGACATTGTAGAGATTGAAACTGTTTTCTCAGGAATTGACTGTTTCCTTTCCTTGCTAAGAATTATAATTGGGATGACTTCATCACTGGGAGCTAAATCTTTTGAATTGCATGAGTAAGAAGGAATGTTGATGTGGTTTTCAGAGGAGGAAAATGTATTATTTTTATAGTCTCTCACCTCTCTCCCTCCCTCCCTCCCGCCCGCCATTTCTTCCTTCTTTCCTTCCAGGCCAATCTGAACAGTCTGCCATTTGCCTTCACATTCCAAAATAAGTCTCGCCCTTCGGAAGAAATACCACTTGCAAAGTCTTCCCCTGAAATGATTAGAAGGGCAATTTCAAACAAACACATTTGGTAGCCTCTCTTGTGAAATTGTTATCGATAATTGAGCATTTTTTATGTGTCAGACACTGTGCTTAGCACATACATGACCTCATATCACCATATGATTATCACCGTAGGTAATATTGCAATGTTCATTTTAGAAGAGAACAAACTAAGGTTGTTAGTGGATAAGTCACTTACTCAAAGTTACACAGTTTGTAAGTGGTGGAGGCAGGTTTGAAGCCGAGCTGCCTGATTCCAAAACTGTGCCTTAATCATAATACCATGTCGGCAGAGGATGAGCTATTTCTGCCAAATCTACAGGGGACGTGAGTAATGGTTAACTATTAGACATCTATCAATCCTTGTCCATCTGCTCATCTATCCATCCATCCATCCATCCATCCATCCATCCACCCACCCATCTATCCATCCACCCATTCATCCACCCACCAACCCATCTATCCATCCATCCATCCATCCATCCATCCATCCATCCATCCATCCACCAACCCATCTATCCGTCCACCCATCCATCCACCTACCCATCCATCCACCCACCCACCCATCCATCCATCAAAAAAGTATCTATCACATACAAACATATATTGACTTTATAAACAAACAGGAACCTCAACTGTTTGGAGTTTTGTATCTCCTTAATAATCTGTGATGTTTCTAAAAAGAATGGAAGTAGAGGAAGGAAGTGCTGAAAGAGAAAAGCCAAGAGACTTATCTCTTCAAATAATTAAGATAATATATGACACAGGTAGGTAAAAATTAAGGGGCCGAGCAGGCATTAAACATAGGACCACAATACTGCCTCTCTTATTCTCTGATTCTTGGCACATTCCACTAATGGGGTCAAGAAACACAGCGTGAGTCACTCGGTTTGTCCCACTTTCTCCTTGCTGTGACAGGCTCAGCAGACTCCCGCTTGCAAAGCCTCGCTTCTGTGGACTCCTTCTACCTGGAATATATTCAACAACATTTTGTATCTGCTCTGTGCCAGGCACTGAATAACACAGAGTCCCATTCCTTAAGTCGAAATCAGTAAATGATCATTTTTTCATGTTTCACAGTGACATGCTTTCCAATTGCGGTCCAACCACTGACTTCATCAGAATTATCCAGGGAGCTTCATAGTCATCACTTTCTCTCTCTCTCTCTTTTGGTAGAGCAAAGTAATTAAAAGCAGATTCTGAAGACTGGCTGCCTGGGTTCAAATCCTTATAGTGCACAGCCTCAGTCATGTCACTTAGCCTCTGTGGATTTCAGTTTCCTATCACAAAAGATGATAATGTCAGTGCCTAATTCATTTGGCTATGATGATGATTTAGAGAGTCACTGGTATATATAAAACACCTAGAAGTGTCTGCTACATAGTACTATAGGTTATCAGTTATTATTATTATTAAAACTCCTCTGAAATGAGCTGGATGAGAATTTGGGGGGGTTGGGCCCAGGATCTTTTTTTTTTTTTTTGTAGGTTTTCCATGTGATTCTGCTTCTGAGTCTTGTTTAAAACCCAATGGTATAGAGTGTCCAGTGAAATATTCTTAAATGTGAGTCTGTGTCCTAGTTTTTTTTTTTTTTTTCTTCTACCTTTCTCACCAATTGTTTTTTTTTTTTCTTTTTTTAATCCTCACCCGAGGACATTTTTCCATTTTTTGTTCAGGTAGAGTGGGAGGAAGAGAGAGGAACAGAGAGAGAGAGAGAAACATCGATGTGAAAGGGACACATCGAGTGGCTGCCACCCGCACAACCGACCAGGGCCGGGGACAAACTGCAACCGAGGTACGCGCCCTTAGCGGGAATCAAACCCGGGTCTCTCAGGACCGTAGGCCGACGCTCTAACCACTGAGCCAAACCGGCCAGGGCTCTCACCAATTGTTTTTATTACTTTGTGTTCAAGTAAAAATGTCACTTCTTTCAAACATCTTTTTCTTGCCTGGATTCCAAGTCCTCCTCTTAAGATGTACTGTTAATAAGGCATTAAGTCTCCCCCACTGCATGTGATCTGTCTTCCCTGGTTGTTATTTGCACGGTTTCGTTGGGCCTGTGAGGCTGTAAATTCCTCAGTATAGACCTGAACCTAAGGGCTTGCACATAGTCAGAGCTCAATAAATATCAAGTTTGGTAATGAGCCAGACACTGGTTCAAGCGGGTATTCCAATTATTTTTGCCACAATAATTTACAAGGGCTTTATTCAACTGATGGGAATACTTCTCTTGATATCAGCCATGATAAATAAGTAACTATTCTGTATTTATTAATCTTAAAAATATAAAACCAATAGGGAAACAATCCCATGATGAATAAAATATCACACATTTTGGTTTATTGTCTCGTCTCTATCTGGGACTCACTGTCTATGTTTGTTGGCCACACAGCCTACCAGCAGAATCAGGAGGGAGTTCTAAGGAAAGTGATGAAACATACTTTCGAATAATATGTATCCAATGACTTCAGGGTGAAGGACAATAACCTGAGAAGATACACATTGGCTTCCTGTTTAGCAACAATCCTCCTAAGGTTTTGAAACAGCTGTTTCTCTCCTGCGCTAACCATTGATTTCGGTGGTCATCAGGTGCAGGCATATGGCCCACGTTGGGTGTCTCTTACTTAGTCTGGTCTTCTATAACAAATTACGAAATATTTGGTGGTTTATAAACAATGGAAGTTTAATTCTCATGACTGTAGGTGCTGAGAGTTGAAGATCAGGGTGCGAGCACGGCTGGGGGTGGCAAGAACTCTGTGCCAGGTTGCAGGTGGCCGACTTCTTGTGTCCTCACGTGGCAGACAGAAAGGCGAGGCGGCTCCCTGGGGTGCTTCTATAAGGGCACTCATCCCATTCATGAGGGCTAGCATTTCAGCACGTGAATGTTGTGGGGGACACAGACACTCAGCCCACTGCATTGGGTCAAGTGAGACGTCCTGAATTGAAATGACAGACGGGAACCAGCTCGATTTGCTAATGTCATGGCCCTTCACGCAGCACAAGGCTCCGAGAAGAAACGCAGCAGGCAGAGAGACACATCGATGGGGATCATGGAAGGGAGTCATAGCAGCGTGTGAGCCCGGTTTCAGTTCCTTCAGCCTTGCTCCCACCCCAAACTCTCTGCGGTGTAGAATGTGACGTACCTGCTTTCTCCGTTTCTGCTTATGTTCATATGAACTGATTTCATTTGAATGCTATGCAGTTCTGACTTAGTGGAGTGGAATTATGTTGGAAATCGAGCCTCTATAAAATGCATTCTTTTTTTTGTTGTTGCAATTTTTATTAATTTATTTTTGTTACAGATGTTTCTTCTTTTCCCCCCCCAGATACCCACCTCCGGACCCCGCTTCCCCTCTCCCCCAGCATTGTCGTCTATGTCCATTGTTACACATATGTGCATGTAAGTTCTTCGATTTATCTCTTTCCTTTCTCCCACCCCCCTCCTCTGAGGTTTGCCAGTCTGAACCATACTCCTTTCTATGTCTCTGGGCCTATTTTGTTCATTATATTCCACAAATAATTGAGATCATGTGATATTGGTCTTTCTCTGACTGGCTTATTTCACTTAGCATAATACTCTCCAGGTCCCTCCATGTCGTCTCAAAAGATACAAGATCTTTCTTTCTTACAGCTGCATAATACTCCATTGTGTATATGTACCACAGCTTTTTTATCCACTCATCTATTGGACACTTGGCTGTTTCCAGATCTTAGCTATTGTAAATAGTGCTGCTATGAACACAGGGGTACACATATTCTTTCTGATTGGTGTTTCAGGCTTCTTAGGGTATATTCCTAGAACTGGGATCACTTAGTCAAATGGCGGTTCAATTTTTAATTTTTTGAGGAAATTCCATATATTTCCATAGTGGTTGCACCAGTCTGCATTCCCACCAGCAGTGTATAGAGTCCCCTTTTCTCCACGCCTTTGCCAGCACTTGTTGTTTGATGATTTGTTGATGACAGGTGTGAGGTGATACTTCATAGTTGTGTCAAATGTATTTTTCTGTTTGTCTAGCTGTACCAGTAGACATTTTTAAAATCTAAACAGTGTCAGAGTGTTGGCTCATAGCAAAGTAGGGGTTAACTAATATCCCTAGACATTTTTCAAATAAACTATTGTCTAGTTATGTCTCTGCTTTTCTGCAATGGGCATTTAATTCTTTCAACTAAATACAAGATTCGATCTTTATCTTTCTTAAATCTCGTCTTGGTGGTTATGACCCCCCATATTTTAACTGATGTGAAGTCTGAACATAGATGTTTAACATCTATCATATCATTTGTCCCTTCTGAATTTGTGTCGTCTGCAAATTTGATATATGTGTGTTTTGTATCTTCATACAAGTGTATAAGTTATACATGTCTAAATTATTGGAAAAAAAGTGTTTTTGACCTTACAATTTTCCTTCTTGGCATATAGCCTCTCATATCTGTCGAGAGAGACATGTTGATGGATACCCCTTTCGGAGTTGTAGAGAAAACAGGAATGACCATAATATCCAGTAACTGATAAGTAGATAAATAGCGTGTGGGTATTTATACAGTGAATTACATTACTGCAATTAAAAGAAGTGAGCTAGCCCGACCAGTGTGGCTCAGTGGATTGAGTGTTATCACATGGACTGGGAGGTCTGAGTTCGATTTCTGGTCAGGGTACATGTTGGCTTTTGGACTTGAACCCCAGTAGGGGGCGTGCAGGAGGCAGCCGATCAGTGTTTCTCCCTTACATCAATGTTTCTATCTCTTTTTCCCTTCCTCTCTCTCTGGAAAATAAATAAAAAACATTTAAAAAAAAGAAGTGAGCTAGAATGCTAAGTTTGAACACTGTTCTTAAACATATTGATGACAAAGGCAATGTTCAGAGTGATATGTACAATGCAATATGACATTGTAACAAAATGTTATATTACAAAATGTTAAAAATGGTCGGTTATCAGTGGTAGAAGCATGGGTAATTATTATTGCTATAGATGAAATGTTTGTGTCTCCCCAGAGTCCAAATGTCAAATCCTAAACTGCAATGTGATGGCATTTGGGATGTTATTGGTTCATGAGGGTATAGTCCTCAAGAATGGGATTAATTCCTTATAAAGGAGACCCCAGAGAGCTCCCTACCTCTCTTTCCCTTGTGAAGTAATAGCAACAAGGCCGCCACCTATGAGCAAGGAAGTGGGCTCTCATCAGACCCAACTCTGCTGGCACCTTGACCGTGGACTTCCCAGTCTCCAGATCGTGAGAAATAAATGTTTGCTGTCCGAGCCACCCAGTCTATGGCATTTTGTTATAGCAGCCTGAATAGACTTGTGATTTTCTACATTAAAAATAAAATGTGTAAAATAAAGTCTTTGGCACTCTAATAGCATCATCCATCAAGGTAATTGACCTATGTAATAAATTTATCAAGAAAGCAGATGAATTTGGTTGGACTTGACAAGTGTAGCAGAGACTGGCTAGATCCTTCCTGATCCCATCCTTCTTCTGAGAAAGGAAGACTGCATTTGCCAATGTCCTTGCAGCCAGACGTGGGCTACACCACTGGATTCTGGTTTACAGAATCGCGATCTGGCCATCAAACTCCCTACACGGTCCTCTGAGCTCTCTCCTCCTTTGCATAGTGACTGTGGAGGCGGACAGATGAAGGAGACCACTGTCCGGGGCAGCTGCCCCACTGGCACCGGACTATGATGTAAGTGACTCAGAAATCTCCGCTGTGTGAAGTCACTGAGAAGCAGCAGATTGTTTTCAGCAGGTATTGCTCCGTACGCTTTTCAGGCACCAGCTCTTCTACAAAGATTTATTCATTGAGAAGATAACATTACAACATAAGAGGAAAATACAACAGATAGTGTTATACTATCCTAAATCAGCATTTAACATTTTCCCTTTTCCCTTTCCATTATATTCTATAGACACATTTCAAGGGAGCCGTAATTAACTTGTCACAAAATAATTTGGAGTAATTATCCCCCAGGGACAAGATTTTTGAAGAAATCTTTTTTCCTTCTTTTGAGAATTATTTTAGGATACAATTTTGAGGTATAAACATATTTAGTTTTTTTTCCAAAGTAATTATATCCAATTGCAACACCATCAGCAGTTTTCCTACACTATTACAAGCAGTAGCTTTTAACAATTTTACTTTTTTTTAATCCTCACTCAAGGATATTTTTTCATCTATCTTTCAGATAGAGTGGGAGGGAAGGAGGGAGGGAGAGAGAGAGACATCAATGTGAAAGGGACATATCAATTGGTTGCCTCCCACATGACCCCAACCAGGGTTGGGGACTAACCGCAACCAAGGTACATGCCCTTGACTGGAATCGAACCCATGACTCTGTGGTCCTTGGGATCGATGCTCTAACCACTGAGCCAAATGGGCTAGGACAACAATTTTACTTTTTAAAATGAAAAGAATTGTACCATTTAAAAATATTACAAATGAAAATAGTTGTACCTTACAAAAATATTACAATCTCCTTTGGGAATTTCAGACAATACAGAAAAGTATGAAGAAGAAATCCATATCGCCCCTACCCAGTACCCACGGTGACACACACACTCATGTACACAAACAAGAAGGTTAGTTATTTTTATTTTCATTTAATTTTTTGTCCTCACCCGAGGACATTTTTGCATTTATCTTCAGATAGAGTGGGAAGGAGAGAAGGAGGAAAAGAGAAAGAGAAACATTGATGTGAGAGAGACACATCGAGTGGCTGCCACCCACATGACCCCAACTAGGGCCAGGGACAAACTGTAACCGAGGTACATGCCCTTAGGGGGAACTGAACCCGGGACTCTTCAGTCCACAGGCCGACGCTCTAACCGCTGAGCCCAACCGGCCAGGGCTGGAAGGTTAGTTATAAATGTTCTCTACATCACCTACCTTAGCAATATGCTATGGGCATTTTTTATGCCAACAAATACAAACCTATGTTATCATTTTAAATATGAGCTGCCCATTTCAGTAGCTACTAGACAATGTGGTTATTTTAAAATTAATTAAAATGGAATCAAAGTAAATAATATTAACAACTCAGCTTCCTGTCACACCAGCCACATGTGACTAGTGACCACTGTATTGTACAGCAGAGAGACAGGGCATTTCCACGGGTACCGAAAAATCGGTTGTACTGCACTGTTACCAACTTACAAAGGTCTGCATAGGGCTATGGGACAAATTATCTTCTTCTTTTTTTTTTTCTTTATTGATTTTAGAGAGAGAGGGAGAGAGCGATAGAAACATCGATGAGAGAGAACATTGACTGGCTGCCTCCTGCATGCCCCCCACTGGGGATCAGGCCCACAACCTGGGCATGTGCCCTGACCAGGAATCGAACCTGTGACCTCTTGGTTCATGGGTGGATGTTCAACCACTGAGTCACACCAGCCGGGAAAATTCTCTTTTCTTGATAGTACTAGTTGATCCCTAGCATATTCTGTTCTCCTGCTAAACAACACTGCAGGGAACATTTTTGTTAGTTGTCTTTGGGTAGGTCTGTGTCACCTTCCGAACTCTGACCTGGGTCTCAAACCCAACAGCAATGTCACACATGCCAGTGTCACTTCCGACCCAGCTCCTGCCACACTTGCTCCTGGTTTTCTTTCTTTGACTTGGCTTGCCTCACTGTTAATCACATCCAGATTCTGTCTTAGTCCTTTCAGACTGCTATAACCCAAATCCCGTGGACTGGATGGCTTAAAGAGCAAACGTTTCTTCCTCACAGTTCTGCAGACGGGGAGAACCAGTATCAAGGTGCCAGCAGATTTGGTGTCTGCTGAGGGTCCTCTTCCTGGTTCATAGACGGTCTTCTTCTCGCTGTGTCCTCACATGTTGGAAAGGGGTGAGGGAGCTCTCTGGGGTCTCTTTTTATAAGGGCACTGATCCCAATCATGAGGGCTGCACCCTCCTGATCTAATCAACTCCCAGAGGCCCCATCTCCAAATACACATCGGAGGTTAGGATGTTAACATATGAATTTGCTGTCCCTAAATAATGCACACTCAATCTACAACAGATACTTTGTCATCTCATGTTTTAACTGTTGTTTCATAGATTTAGTTTAGCTTTACTGTCTCTGGGTGTATCAAACAATTATTGTCTACTTTCTTTCTACTCTTTTCTGGAGGTACGTTTTCAAAAACATTCTCCTCATTTGCTTTTTACTTCTATATAAGCTGGTCGAAGCCAGGTTATGCGACATTAACAGAAACTCTGAATGTCTTCGTGGCTTTAGTGCAACCAGCTTTTATTTTTCACTTTATGCTAGAGCAGGTGGTTGCGGCTCTGCTGAGAGAGTGGCCACCCTCGGGAAGGCTCCTGTGATGGAGGAGAAAAGAGCTTGGCAGATTCACACACTCGCTCTTCAAGTTGCCTCCCCACACGACTTCCATTCACACTTCAATGGTCAAAACTATTCACACCATCCTGCCTACCTCCGAAGCAGATGGGACATACATGTGCTTGGGAGAACCAGGGATACTTGTAAAAAGCATTGATGGTGCATCCAACATTTAGTTCTCTTTCATTAGTTTCGAAGGCATGTGAAAATGATGATGAGAATAATACCTAACATCTACCATGTGTCCGTAATTTTGGTAATTTTTTTACAAGCTCATGTAGTCTTCACGATCTTCATTTTCTTCACGATGAGTACCCTCATTTGATGAATGAGGCGTAAAAAGGGTAAGCATCTTGCCCGAGGTCGCATGGCCAGTCCATGGTAGAGCTGGGAGTCTGACTCTAGAACCTGCATGCTCATATGTTTCCCGCACTACTTCGTGTTGTCTTTTAGATTCATCCTGGTGGTTTTCTCCTTACTCATCTTGGAATGAGTATCCAGACTTGCTGTCCCTAAATAACGCACAGGCCATCTTTCCTCTATAGTTCTTTGGGTGCTATTTGGCTTCTCCCCATGAAAAAAATGAGTGGAGGGCTGTATGAGGCAACATCGTATGAGCAGGTAAGTCTCTGTCATCCAGCCAAGGTAGAAAGGCCCCATGAGCCATGGGCCTTGAAACGTGGGGTACTTAGTACACTTTTTCTCTGTTGAAACTTCTGTGAAAGTGGTTGCTTCACTGAGCTGGGAGAGTGTCCAATCCCTTGGGGAGCGGTCTTCCCAGTTCTGTATTAAGCCTTAGGCTGAGGGCAAAGGAACACTGCTGGAAATAATTCAGTTGGGAGAAAAACACTCTGGCCTGTGGGCTTTCTGCTTGATGTGGTTACAAATATATTCTACCCAACCGCTGCCTTGCTTGCTATTCATATTTGATTAATCCTCCTCTCTCCCACAGTACGCCTTTGCTTCTAGACCTTACCCCTTCACATCAAGAGAATTTGCCCCCTCAAGCTCATATTCAACTGACTAGTGGTAGTATGAGAATGGCTAGGCATGGCATGATGCTTTGTCTTTCCTTTCTTGCCAACAGGCTGTATTCTGGCCTCGGCTATAGAGAAATTAACTCTAATACGAGTGGCTCTCTTCTATCCGCTCTTGACCGATCATGGGCTTTGCTATCATTCCATTCCCTTCCTTCCTTCAGCTGTGTTTGAGGAAAGGTGGTTATTTCTTTTCTTAGTTGGTACTGAGACAGGCAGAAATTCCCCCACTTTGTGGCTCATATGTGGTTGGCACCATCCCCTGGTCTCCCACTGGTGACTTTATCTTCCTGCGCTGGTCCATCCCCGTGATTTTCCTGGAGGGGAATGGAGACTGTGTTTATATTGTCATCCTTCCTGTAAGTCTGTTTTTTATTTTTTCAAACATTTTTTTAAAACTTAGCAGATGTTAAAAAGTTGCTTAAATTTGCATTTCTTGATTACAAGTTAGTTTGAACATTTTCCCAGACATTTGTTTCCTATTTGTGTTTTCTCTTGTATAAATGCTGTTTGTTTGAGACTTGATCAGTGAGCAATTGGAGTCCTACGGGGAGTTTCTAAAAATACATGTATGCATTTTGAGACCATTAAGGAACTGTTCCTTTTTATCTTTTTTGATGCGGATATTTTATTTTCGGTCATGTTTCCTTTTTTTATGTTATGAACATTTTCTAATGGCTTTTTATCATATTATCAGTCTCCGGAATTGTTTTGTTTCCTAATCTGCTTACCTGTTTGGTGGCTGTCTCTTCTCCCTAGAATACAGGCTCCTTGAGAACATGGGTCTTGGCTGGCCTGTTCACCCCTGACTTCCTGGGACCTAGAATAGTGCCTGCTTAGAGCTGCTGCTTAATAAATATTTATTATCTAAAAATATAGTTGATTGCTTCAAACTGTCCAAAGCGACCATCTCTTCTTCATAGTATAAATGTTTAAACAGCTTTTTCCAGATTATTTGATTGAGTGAAAACATTTAAGTTTCTTTAATTTTCCTGAAACATAGCCATGTTCTTTTCCCTTCATTATATTATCTTAAGCCTCATATATTATGTGATATTTCCTTCTTCCACATTTTTTGTGATATTTTTAAAGCATGTATTAGATTATTATGTTCCATGGATTAACTTTTTAAATTTTGAAATATTACCATATGGGTTCCATTATTATTGCTTAAAATACGTTTTAAAACAGAACTCATAAATGTAATTTCCCCTCATATTTTTCTTTAAAACTTTTATTTAATAATGCTACTCATATTGTTTCCAATTAAGTTTAGAGTCATTTGGGGGAGGGGTGTTATTACCGATGACTCCTCATAATTACTACCATCTTTCCTAAATGCCTAATGTTAACTTGGTTATGAATTGACATATTTATGTTTCTCGTTCCCAACATCTCCCTTTGCCCACTTCTAAAAGTCTGAATATTTTCCCACCTCTGAACTTCTGAAGCTTCTTTTATTGTTTCTGGTCGTTTGAATATTAATAAGAGTAGCTCTGAGATTATACCTGTGAGTTTTTTAGTATCCTGGAATGTAATTCTCTTTGTATTGAAATGTATTAAGTGAACCAAGTCGTTTTAAACTGTCTTCATTGATACCTTAAATTGTAATTTCCACTCTGTATGCATTCCACCCTTCTATTTTAAAAACTTTAACTGAAATTAAATCAGAAAATTCCCTTTTTATATAAGCTGAGTAGCTATCCATTCCCTTTCCACATTCATTCTATCAAGAAAGCACAGCCCTGGCCGGTTTGGCTCAGCGGTTGGAGCATCAGCCTGCGGACCAGAGGGTCCCGGGTTCAGATCCTGCTAGGAGCATGTACCAAAAAAAAAAAAAAACCAGAAAGAAAGAAAAAGAAACAGGACGTTTCCTAGGTTGTGTGCAAGGTTCTGGGGTTACAGTGATGGCCACAAATGACTGTCCCTGTCCTTGTGCACCTTCAACTTTTACCTTTCTTTCCTCAGTCTCAAAAATAACTAGAAAAAAGAATGAAGAGAAATAAAAGATAGAAAACCACTGCAGTTTTTTAGCCTTCAGATTTCTAACCAGAACAGTAGAATTTTCAGAGACACATTTCGGTTATTTTTCCCAATTTTTTCATTTGTTCCACAGTTAATCATCAGAAGTAAGTAGCAATTTGTGGACTCGATGACCCTTGTCAGACTCTCTGCCACATCTGGGATACATGTTTCCAGACCACAAATGTATACAATTGCTTGGCCAGGTCTGAGCTCCCCAGAAGGGACTGAGCAGCCACCCTGATAAATCTCTTTCTAGCTGCGTTCCCCCCAGAAGTGTGAACCTTTACGTTCTCAGCAGTCGGTCCAGGATGGCCTTACTTCATCAGGAGGTTCAAAATTAATCTCTAAAAGAGGAAGCTCTGTTGTGATTTCCCCACTTGTCTTTCCTAAGTCTTACATTCTCCTCCTTTCCTGCTTCGTGCAATCATTCTGTATGCCCTAGCAGGCTGCAGTCTCTCCGCTATTCCATTTTAACAGTCCGTCATCCTCGCCTATGAGGGCAGTGTGGAAGGTGTCCTTCAGCCCTTTCATTCATGTCCTCCTCCAACAGGTCACTTAGACAGCGAATGCCGTTAAGTCTGCAACGTAAACTTTCAAGGTCCCCAAAACAGTTCTTAACGATGTTTGCAGTTTTGATGCTCAGGGTAACTAGCTACCCTCTCCTTCCCACCAGCCCAGGTGCTCTTTCTGTGAGACTTGCAAGTAGAATTTAAAAGAATCGAGTTGTTTATCATAGAGATTATAAAATTGAGAGATACGGTATGGACCGGGCTTCTGGTATATGTAGGAGTTGATAAAGAAGTTCAGAAGGAGGCTCAAGCTATATAAAAATGACACCATCTCAGAGACAGGGCGGTTGAATCTGACCTGCTGAAAAGGCCAAAGGAAGTCTTACTCTGGTCAGGGCCTTGGGATGACCAAGCCTAAAATAACACACAAATCGAATCAGTCTGGAATCTGAGGCAGATTTATAACCAAGAGGATTAACACATTCCCGTCCTGCAGTCAAACTGTGTTAATCAATTCAATACTGTTTTATTTAGCATCTACAATGTGCCAGACACTGTGCTGGGTTCTGAGGGTCTACAAGACAAAATACACATCTGGCCCCTCACACTAGGAATCTTAAGGAGATATTTAAATACTAAGGAGCAGATACTGATATACTGGATAAGAAAGGCTGTGACGAAGGAAGTGCAGACTGCTACACAGGCATACAGGGCGCTCATCCAATCTACATTAGGTGTGTTGGAGAAGGCCTTCCAGGAGATGATGTCTAACCTAAAATCCAAGGGTGAAAAAGTCATTAGCTAGTCAAAAGCAAGATGGGGATGGGTCAGAGTGGTGGCCCTGGTTGAAAGAAAAAGGGAATATAGAGGTCATATACCATCAAGCTATAGTAAACTTCGGCCTCTATTTTATCATAAATAAATTGAAACCGAGCTCCACTTAAAATAGGCTGTCTCAATCTAGATGCATATTAGAATTATGTTACCCTATGATCGAGAGTATTCTAAGTCCAATAGTCAAGGCTCTGTTCTCTCTGGACAGTGCTTGGCTGGGCACTAATATTGGCCTTGATGACTTCTGTTTTTGTTTCTTTTCATAATTAACCAACTTTCCCTTTTCCCCATCCCTTATCCTAAGATTGACATAATCAAACGGTATAATAGAACATTGAAATAGGTTACCTTAAAGTTTTTTGGCCTGGAAGCCATCCTGCCTCCATTGAGGGTCTCTACATAGTGTGTACTGACCAGTAGTTCTTATTTTATAATTTGCCTCTCGGGCAGTCTATGTTTTTGTTGCTGGGAGTCACCTATGGTGGTTTTCCCCATTCTTGTACTTCTTTTTTTTTTTTTTAATCCTCACCCGAGGACATTTTTCCATCTTTTTTTTGTTCAGGTAGAGTGGGAGGGAGAGAGAGGAACAGTGAGAGAGAGGGAAACATCGACGTGAAAGGAACACATCAAGTGGCTGCCACCTGCACAACCGACCAGGGCCGGGAACAAACTGCAACCGAGGTACGCGCCCTTAGCGGGAACCGAACCCGGGTCTCTCAGGACCGCAGGCTGATGCTCTAACCGCTGAGCCAAACCTGCCAGGGCCCATTCTTGTACTTCTAACTTACTGTTTGCTTTTCAGTAGACAGGGGAGAACACACATTTTGATTCGGAGTCGGGTGGATCATCTACACAAAGGACCACTGTCCAACAATGGCTATTGCCCAGTATTGATATATTCCAGCGTTATTTTCTGGTAATCTGTAAGAAATGGGACACAAGTGATTCCAGCAGTTGAGGGGAAAGGCTCTATTTTCTAAAGATCCTCCAAACTTTGGATTCTTATTTAAAACCAGCAGAGAAGTCATCAGAAGATCAACAGAAGAGTTGCTATAGCCCAATGGCACACAGTCTCTAAAAAGAAGATAAAAATGTCAAGAATAAAAGATCTTAAAGGCTATTGTTGTGATTGTATGGAAGGTAGGAAACATACCTTTATGAAACCCCTGGCTCAATAATACTGCAGAAAAATCAGGTCATGCTGCACTTCTAAAACTCTAAGATGACCTTTCTGGCCTGTCAAAATTAGTGGAAAAAATTTTAATGATACTCAGATCTATTGACATTTTATGTGCTGAACTTTCTTGGAGAAATCAGGGGACAATATGCCATTATAAAGTTTCAGTGTAATTCTTCTATCTTAATGTCATAACTTTTGATCAGACGTCTTTTTTTTTTTTTTTTTTTTTAAGGAATGAAATGCTTTACAAAATGTCATCCTTGAGATTTTTGGTCGATATTTTCAGAGTATACCATTTTTGTTAGTCATCAGACGCTCTGCATCATTTATGTTAATATACATCAGAGTGACTGACCAAGAAATTCCACTGACTTACAGTGTTGATCATTCATACACAAGAGTCTAGACCTGTCTGCCATAATGTGTTTTAGTAGAAAGTGCTCCGTAATTCCCCATTTTCAGCCCCTGAGAAGCAACTTGCTCCTTGAGAGTCACATGACCTTTGACCTCTCTCCGTGAGGGAAATGAAGAGTGACTTGTCTGTGGTAACCACGAAATGATCCCTTGGTTATGAACTCATCCAGAGTTGACTGCCCAATGTTTGTGTAATGGTTACACAGGGCCTTGAACACTGTGGGTGTATTGAGAGGTATCTGGGAAATGTAATGTACTTTAAATTACCAAGAAGTAATTTGATCAGAATAAGGCAACTCCAAAGAGAGCTCATTATGTTTCCCCCAAATGCAATTGCAAACTGTAATTGGATTTCTTCTTAAGATGAACAGCGAACCCAGGGAAGTGGTACATTTATCATTTTTGTCAATCCTTTTCTAGAACTTAAACACTAGGGGTGATGGCACACAGCGCCCCCCTCCCCTTGGGGACAGAGAACATTTCGTAACTCAGATCGGGTGGGCAGATACCGCTGTTGCGTGGCTTCTGTACACAACAGCCATTAATGGGTTTTGAGCAGAAGAGGTATTATTCAGTGGACATTTTTAGAAGGTTCCGCTGAGAGTAGTTGAGAGAAGACGGGGGTCGGAAAAGAAATTAAAGAAAGATAGAATATGAGACAGTTGTCCTCGTCTCAACCTATAATATTGGGGTTTGGGGCCTGGTAGCGGTGGTGGATTGGAAGGGGACATGGGGGTATGAGGGATAATTCAACGTGGCTGTAGCCACCGCTCTTAATGACTAGTTTCACATCGGAGAGAGTGTGTAATGGAAATAACCCTGGTCTAAACATCAGGAAAAAAAGAGGTTTTCAGGGCAATGTTCAGGCTTAGTTTTCTATTTTATAAAATAAAGAAATTGAACTAGAATGATCTCCAATTCGTTTCTAGGCCCCACATGTTAAGATAGGAAGATTTTGCCCTGGCCGGTTTGGCTCAGCGGTTGGAGCGTCGGCCTGCGGTCCAGAGAGACCCAGGTTCGGTTCCCGCTAAGGGCACGTACCTCGGTTGCAGTTTGTCCCCGGCTCTGGTTGGTCGTGCGGGTGGCAGCCACTCGATGTGTCCCTTCACGTCGATGTTTCTCTCTCTCTCTCTCTTCCTCTCTCTCCCTCCTGCTCTATCTGAACAAAAAATAGAAAAATGTCCTCGGGTGAGGATTAAAAAAAAAAGATAGGACGATTTTAGGGCGTTACAAGTCTGCCCCTCATTCCCTGAAGAGAGGCTTCACGGCAGGGAAGAGAACAGAGTTGCTAGTGGGTGTCTCCGTGACTTGTCCCTGGTAGCCCGGGCCCCAGATAGATCCCTGGCGACCCTGGGCCCTGAGCTGTAGGAGCAAGTAAACCTTTCTGGTTCCTCCCCAGAGGCAGAGCCTGTCTGTTCTTCCAGGTTCCATGTCCTGATGTCGGTGGATTGCAGCTCCTATAAGGTCTCAAGCATTTTATTTTTCTCAGAGATGATATCTATTTATGGTCTGCCCGGCTCTCAGAAATATTTCGATTTCTCAGGAACACGATGAGGTGAACACCCCTTGGAGGTGAGACTCGGGAGAGTTGAGTAGGTGACAGGAGATCACACCGCTCGGAAGGGGCAGGGACAGGACTGGGATGCAGGCTGTCCACTCCACGCCCACGGCCCTTTCCACTCCACGAGCGCATCTGTGGAAATTCCACGTCCCTGGCAAGAAGACAGAAGTCTGTGGGTGCCAGGGGCACGTGAAACCATTCAAAAATCACCGTTTGCCTTGGTTCTCTGTTTGCAGATATAGTCCCTGCACCCATCTCATTGTGAATAGTTCTGATAATATTATACCTAGTAATCCATAGCAATAATGATCATAATCACACCGTTCCCTGGCCATCCCAAGGAACGTTTCGTGTCTTAATGCTGTTAATTAATCTTCATGACATCCCAGCAAATGAAGCAGATTGCAAGGAGGCTGTCCCACTCGGCTGGCTGGGAAGCTGAGGAAGAAAGCAAGGTCACAGAGCTGCCTCAAGGTGGGAGTAATCAGCCGACAGTCGCCTTCCCACAGCTGAAGTTCGAGTCTGCCGGGAAGGGGCCCGCTTCTCTCCACCAGAACATGAAAATTGCCATTCCAAAGCCCAGCCTCTCCCTGCCTGGTTATTGATCAGTGCCTTTAGATCCACAGTTTCTCTTTTTTGAGTTTCCCACCCTTCAGCAACTGGCGTGATGACGTGATGCAATCCGTCTCTCTTCCGGGAGGACATGTGGGACTGTCCTGCTGATGACAGTCCCCGTTGCCCCCCAGTGTCCCTGCCCCTCACCAACTCTGAGAGCCCAGCTCTTCAGATGGTACCGGTTCTGCGGGAATTGGCCCTGAAGTCTCCCCTTTTCTCACCCTGGGGCCTTGTCTTTACACATTTCCCCATCGGGAGCAAGAGTGTTTGTTTCCAATGTTGTGTTTCAAAATTTTATTTTCATCAGAGAGAAGACCGAGTGTATTAAAGATGACGATTGTGTCCCTGACCACGTGCTTGGTCTGAGCTCTCTGTGGCTTCTGCGGTTACTGCAGCCCTGGGGACCTGGCCCGTGTACCAGTGACTGCCTGTCCAGGGGCACATCTGGGAGAGTGTTGTTTCTCTGTGGTGGGGAGTCGGGATTCCTGTAGGCTGACAGGAAGACCATACTTATCTGTGGGAAAAGGAATGATTATGTTGCTCTGTTGTTGGGAAATGTGGTTGCCTTTAACCTTGAGCCTGACCAAAGAATCCTGTTATAATTTACTTTAACACTGTATTTAAACCCCCCACAATAATTAACTATCTTTCAACATCACCAGGAAGTGGGTTATCAAAATAATATTACTCTGAGGGTAAAAGTATCTTTAAAAGCCTAAGCCACCTAGATCAGCAAAGAAAAAAAGGCCAAAAAAAAAAAAAAAAAAAAATCCACTCTGAAGCATTTCCAAATATGTTTGCTGGCCCTTTTTCAAAAGCATCATCTGTGATGTTTGCCTAATAGCTTCATTTGATCCAGACAAATAGTACGTAGGAAAAAGCCCAAGTCATCTTCTTACAAAGAATTTGCTCGATACCTATCTTCTGTGACTTGAGACAAGTGAAATGTTAGAGAAGAGTCAAATGCTGGCGGAGTTCTCAGGGGCAGGGATGGCAAATAAATGCTACTCATGTCGCCACCTGCCATTCCCAAGTTCATAGCAGACATCACTAATGGATCCCATCACTCTTTCCTGCTGAATCCGGTCTCAATTCAGTCTTTCTCATCATGGCCATAAACAGGGCCACAATCCAATGATAGGACTTGGTTCTCCAGTTGAAAACCGTTTACTGTTCTGTTTTAGAGCAAGTTGACTTGCCTTGTTTTCCTCCAGAACCATGATTTTCAACTGATGTGCCACAAGGATTTTTAAAATGTGTGATATCTGACTATTTAGTCAGGGGCACTGACCTCTTTTCCCTTAGATTGTCAAATAAAAAAATGACAACAGCCAACATAACGATAGCTGTCTGGTGTGAATGAATCAAAATTATACCTTTTTTTTTTTTTGGTCAGATGAGCAAAAGATATATTTTTGTTGGTGTGCTGCAGAATTTTAGTAGTTTGTTTGTGCCATGAGAGAAAAAGGTTGAAAATCGCTGCTCCAGAATAAAACTAAAGGTACAAAGCAATGGTGTGGGTGGTACACAGGGTGGGTTGTTATAAATACAATTAAGGTATTTTTTCAAGCCATCTGGGCTAATCTGAAGTCTGAGGCTCTGATAGAATTTTCTCCAAATTTAGGCTACTTAAAAATATTGCATCATTAATGAAAGAAATGGAATTTGAAACACCAGGGTTTAATCTTTCGAGTTAGAAGTTTAATAACGCCAACAATTTGAGGAAGGATTGTGGAACACTCTAGTCTCATTCCCCTTGGGAAGTATAAATTGGTACCATAATTTTGGAGGGCAATTTTGGAGTATCAAAAAATAAAAACAGTAATGCACGTACCATTTGTCTCAGTGACTCCACATCTGCAGATATGTTTCCATAGTATTTAAAGATCTGTATTTTAAAGATATGGACTGTAGCATTGATTGCAAAAATAAAATAAAGGATACATCTCAGTAGAAGACTATGCAGACATTCAGAGGAATGGGATAGGTACGAATGTGGTAAATGTTTCTTTAAATTATTTAACTCCTCCACATCCTAGCTGTGCTTCATTGCTCCATTGACTTCATGGTGGGCCGTGTAGCATGCATTGTCTATGGCGTGTGAATGGGTATATTTGCCACATTCTAAAATGTGATTGCCTAGCTTGGCTGAGGTCCTTTAGCTCCAACTCTATTACGTGAGTGTAATCTCACCTACTAGCTACTTTATCAGCTTGGATCCCAAACTGAGAAAATGAGTTGAACAGAGCTTATTGGGTCAGAGCCAGATGAACCCAGCTTAGTCAAGCCAAGCCCCTAGAACCATAGCTGATCTGCAACACTTATGTGACATACACAATAAATAAACATTTGTTGTAAGCCACTGAGATTTGGGGGCTGTTTGTTATATAGCATCGCTGTAGCAAAACCTGACTGGTATATCTAATATAGAAGAAAAGTCAGGAATATGCATAGTGAAAGGAGCAAATTACATAACAACATAATCATTAATGACTGGCACTTAAAAAATCCATCCATCCATCCATCCATCCATCCATCCACCCACCATCTATTCATCCATCTATCTATCTGTCCATGCATCCATCTAGGGACAAAAAAGGGGCCACATATTAAACATGACAAGCCCAGGAGAGGCCACATGAAAGGCCCTCAAACTCAGACACCAAGAGTAACCACATAGGATAGTCTCAACATAAAAATTCCTAAATAAACATGAATCATGGTGGGTAGTCGCATACCAGCCTGTAGCTTCCTGACACAGGTCAATCTTTACCTTGAGGGAGCCCGTCTATTGTCTCTTTGTATCTAAGATAACATACCCTTGGAATGTCAGCGTAATCTCCTTCCCCAGACCCCTCAGGGCACACCCACTGCACCAGAGCAGGAGACCAGAGAACCTTCATTGTCACCCTGTTCTCTCCATACCATCTCTGTGTGCTTAAATGTTAACTATCCTATACCCACCAATATGAAAGAAGTGTGTTTCTCGTTTTACTTTTATGTAATCTTTGAGACTCCCCTTTTTCTTTCTCCCACCCCCTTAATATACTGCCAATGGGTTTCTTTTTTTAAAATTTATCTTTACTCAATGGCTTTCATGTAACCCCACCATGTCTTCTCTTTTGATTCTAATGTGTAAAATAAGCACAGAACAGCCATTCTCTGAAGAATTGTCTCGCTCCATTGAGATTTTGCTTCCCTGCATTTGGCATCAGTTTGGCACAAATAAACTAATACCAGTTTTCTACAGGGTTTGATGTTTCTCAGGTCGACACATCCACCCATCTCTGCTCATGTATGTTTAGAAAATTTCTGAAAAGATATGACGAGAACTGTTGTCACCATGCAGAACCCCGTTTCTGTAGCATGACCCTTTCTCCTTTCCTTAATCATTAAGCCTTTAGGACACCAGATTCTGGTCAGTATCAAACTGTCTTAAGAACAAAGCTTTAGGTCTGTTGACCACAAAAAACAGAGTATCCGTCAAGCTAAAGATAACATCCTGACTTCAGCTGTGTTCCAGCCACAGGCCCATGAAAGCGAGAGGAAGGACCTTATAAACCACACCCTCATGAGACCAGACAGAGCGATGCCCTGGCTGGCACCAGGGCCTGACACAGTGATGCTACCCTGGCCCCAACCGGTCAGTGGGGCCCATAACCCCACCTCCTGTAGCAACCGTGATTGATTATTCTTTCCCTGTGTAAGCCACCCCCAAGAAGCCGTCCTAGGGAGCCAGGTCTTAGCACCGTGACTCCAGGCTGGTGCATTTCCTCAGCTAATAAACCTCTACTGTCTTGGCTGCAAACCGCTGCTGGCATTTGATTGGGCTTTGATGCGCGCAGGTGAACGGACCCTTTCAGTCTGGGAACACTAACAACGGTGGACCTCTCTGGACTGGCTGGGGGCAGGAGGGATACAGGGAAGAGGGATTTGTCATTTAATTTATATTGTTTACTATTTGAATTTTTTACCGGAATGGGTTATTTTAATAATAAAAGTATTGAGAAAAGTTTTCATTTTCAATATCTGTTCTTTCAAGTATGTGTTTAAATTTGAATTATTGATTTTATTGTCATTATACCTTAAAGTACTGTGAGTTCTAGTGAGGGAAAAATCCACAAGAAACGCCAAGAGAAAAACCACAGAACTTATATGCGTGTGTGCATAACCAATGGACATAGACAACAAAGCCGGGGATGGGGGGAGGATGGGGAGGAGGGTGTCAGTGGGGGAAAAAGGAGAAACATCTGTAACAAAAGCAAATTAAAACAAATTTTTTTTTTAAAAAAAAGGAAGAAGAAACGCCAAGTCTCCGATAAACAAAACACAAGTGAAATGAAGCCTGTGTCTTTTCCATAGAGATGTAGCTGGAGACATAACTTGGGACCTGACCTCAGAGACTACGCCCGGAATCTGGGAAGGTGGGAGCAGAGAAGGGGGAGGTGCCGTGAGGAGTTGCTGCCTGGGTTCCTGAGTCCCCAGGACAAAGACAAACAGAGAAGTTTGAAAGCTGAGTGGCAAAGTGCTGCCCCCTCCCCCGCCTCACCACAGCTGACTTTGACTTTTTCCCTGTAAAAAAAGCAAGGAATCATACTCATCACATGTTTAACATTATTTTTTACTTTCACAATTATGAGAAAGACTGACCCCAGGCAACACTGAGTATTTCTTTCCCTGTTCTGTCCCAGGCCAAGAAAACCACTCTTCCTTTGTGATTCATTTTCTGGAAAAATAAAGATCTTTCCCTTGAGGCCATGGACTATCATCCCTCTCTCTCTTCATTAATTCCTGGTCGCCCTCAGGACATCTTAGCTGTCACCTCATCCGGACACCTGCTTTGTCCCCCTAGGCCAGGTAGTTGCCTCCTGTGTGTTCCAGAATTACCGTGTACATGTAACAGATACAGGGAACTGTCCTGTTCTGTGGTCAATGCTCATTTGTTTGTCTTTCTCACCCATGAAGCTATTTAAGGTCAAACACTGTGGCGTATTTATGATCATATTCCTAGTAGCTCGTCCTGGAGTGTAATAGGTGCTCAATAAATATTTGTTGAATCGAGGGGGAAAGTGTGCTGATTTGATAAGGTAATCTGCACTCAGATGTTAATGTCTTGACTTTTAGGAATTTTTGCCTTTTAATGGAAAAGGGTAGGACTTTTAGCTTCTTCCATGAACAGGCTGGTAACAGTCCTATTTTTATTTTATTTATATTTTTCCAGAGGAGCCTTTTAATTATTGGGTGAACAAATGTCTTGATTTGGATGGGATTGAGGGATTTTCAGGGATGTGGGCCTTTCAGTGCTAATATGGGGATAATCCTGGCAAATTTCTAAGGCTAGAGATCTACTTTTATTTATTTATTTATTTATTTATTTATTTATCTTTACGGATTTTAGAGAGAGAGGAAGTGAGAGGGAGAGAGAGATAGAAACATCGATGCGAGAGAACATTGATTGGCCACCTCCTGCATGCCCCCCACTGGAGTTTGAACTCACAACCTGGGCATGTGCCCTGACCGAAATTGAACCAGTGACCTCTTGGTGCGTGGGTCGACGCTCAACCACTGAGCCACACCAGCCGGGTGAGACTCTACTCTTAGATCAATTACATAAGGACTACGACTACTGCTGCTGCTGCTTCTTCTTCTTCTTCTTCTTTTTTTTTTTTTTAATATATTTGCATTTTATTTCATCCTTTTTTTGGAAGTGAGTGGGGAGTGTTAATTTAATCCTTGGTTTTATTTTCTTATGCCTATTTTCTCTTCATTTTTCCCCCACTTTTTCTTTTTTACTTTTTTATTATATACATTCTTTTTTTTATTAATTTGTTTTTATTACAGATGTTTCTCATTTTTCCCCCATTGACACCCTCCTCCCCTCCCCCCCACCCCATACCCATCTTTGTTGTCTATGTCCATTGGTCATGCTTACATGCATGTAAGTTCTGTGGTTTATCTCTTCCCCCACAAACTCCCCCTCCTCTGAGGCTTGTCAGTCTGTACCCCACCTCCATGTCTCTGGGTTAATTTTGTTCAGCAGTTTGTTTAGTTCATTATATTCCACAAATAAGTGAGATCATGTGATATTTGTCTTTCTCTGCTTGGCTTGTTTCGCTTAGCATAATACTCTCCAGGTCCCTCCATGCCATCTCAAAGGATATGAAGACATGCTCAACATCTCTAATCATCAGAGAGATGCAAATTAAAACAACTATGAGGTCTAACCTCACACCTGTCAGAATGGCCGCCATCAACAAATCATCAAACAATAAGTGCTGGCAAGGGTGTGGAGAAAAGGGGACTCTAGTACACTGCTGGTGGGAATGCAGACTGGTACAGCCACTATGGAAAACACTATGGTGTTACCTTAAAAAGTTAAAAATTGAACTGCCATTTGACCCAGTGATTCCACTTCTAGGAATATACCCTAAGAAACCTGAAACACCAATCAGAAAGAATGTATGTACCCCCATGTTCATAGCAGCACTATTTATAATAGCTAAGATCTAGAGACAGCCCAAGTGTCCAACAGTAGATGCGTGGATTAAAAAACTGTGGTACATGTACACAATGGAGTACTATGCAGCTGTAAGAAATATCTCTTACCACTGCTTCTTAGACACAGCTCAAGGCAAACTGTACCATCCTCCTCTGATCGAGTTCAGAACGGATACCACAATTAGTATATTATTGCCAATATTTCTTTCTCCTACTTCTCAGGGATCATTGAGTTTTCATTTATAGCTCATGTGTTTCCACAATGGACACATAAAAGATATTGATTAAAATCTCTCATCCCCTCCTGCTGTGTGTCCACAAAAGGTTGTCAATCAACACGAGGAATCTATAAGATTAAGTCCTTAGAAGGCAGGGACTGTGGCTGTTTTTATAGTGACAGGAATAGGGCTGAACCCATGCTGGTTTCTTTTTCTTTGTTAAAAAAAATTTATCTTTATTGTTGAAAGTATTACAGATGTTCCCCTTTTTCCCCCCACTGATCCCCTCTACCATCTCTCTCGCAACCAGGCTTCAGCCTTTTCATGCCAATAGCGGTGATGAGAGAGAGAAGGATTTCAAGGTTGTTAGTCTGGCTGAGAGTCAAGGACCCTAATGCAAACACACCTCAACAGTTCTCCAAGTAATGTGAATATGCTAGCGCTAGACAGACACGATCTTCTCTTTGTCAAATCTGCAGGTTTCTATGAGAAAAGTCAAACCGTCTTGCTCAAAAGGGGAGAGGGTAGGCGAAGGCCAGCTGGTGGGCGCAGCTGTAAAATATAGGGCTGTCCAAATCCAGACTCCATCGGGAAATCAGCTCTCTGGCCACAGCTGTGCTCCAGCTGTGAGGGAACACAAAGGGCCCTCCCAGAAGAAGGCGGAGTCTCTGCTCGCAATGGCTCCCTCTCTCCGGAACACTGATGTTTTCTCTGGAAGCATCTCGTTACACCGAGCAGGGATGCTCTCCAAACTGTGGCTTGGCGAAACTCTACCTCCCACTGTCTTTCTCTCTTCTCTCTGCTTTCCGAACTTGTGTTCTGGGCCAGTCGGAGGCCTGGGCGAGAAGGGGCAGAAAGAAAACATTAATCCCAAAACAGCAGTTCTTGGACCATTTATTCAGTCAACAAATATTTATGGGGCACCTACTCTCAGTTGTATGTTCTCTGTGGCCCTGGGCACATAATATGTTTTGTCTGTGACTTTTCTTACTTCTTCTCACCACTGAGTAAGGCTGTAAGAGAACACTTTATAAAGACATGGGGTGGTGTGTCTCTGGGTAGAAGCACATTCTTCAAAAAGGATGCATTTTAAACATTTAAAACAAGATAACATGCTGGTAATAATTAAAACTGATAAGATGTTAGAAGAAGCAGTATAAATGTAAGACAGGGAAACAAGGAGAGAGGCAGACAAAGGGAAGGATATCAAGGATTGACTGGGTAGCCCATCCCTTCCTCCTTCCCCGACCTTCACCTTAGGCCTGCTCTCTTGA
This sequence comes from Molossus molossus, assembly GCF_014108415.1. NCBI lineage: Eukaryota > Metazoa > Chordata > Mammalia > Chiroptera > Molossidae > Molossus > Molossus molossus. The sequence goes on along the minus strand of NW_023425351.1, from coordinate 58,440,246 downwards.
TGTTATTACCCGGATAAGGCTCTTCCTGCAGTGATGCTTATTGTACCTGCCTTTGCTGATTCCTCCTCTGGCTCTGGGTAGACAAGTCCTTAGAATGGGAGTGGAAACCGTAAATGGTGACAGGGCAAGCAACATCTCTCCCTACAGAAAGAGAAGGAGTCACAAGGCCCTAAAACCTAGTGGCATGAGACAACTATTTTATTTTGCTCACAGATTCTCTGTGTCAGGAGTTAGCACAGGGCAAAGCAGGGATGGCTTGTCCCTGCCCCATTGTGTCTGGCACCTCAGCTGGGAAGACCTGAAGACGGCTGTGACAGGTGGAGACTGGCATCGTCGGAAGGCCTCTTTCGTCACACGTGGTCTCTCCACACGGAGCAGTTGGGCTCCCTTCCAATGTGGTGGCTGGTCACCAAGAGTGTGTGTTCCGAGAAAACAGGAAGGCGTGGCATTTTAATATAGCCTTAGAGGTCAGTTCTGACCTACTTTGCTGGCTGAGGCAACAAGAAAGTTCTGATCCAGTTCCAAGGGGAGGAGATGTAGCCCTTATCAGGTACTGGGCAAATGCTACAGTGACAGTGTAAGAATGAACATGTAGGATGGTGGGATGGTGCTGGTGGAAAGGCAATCGGTATTGTGACGGTCATCTGTGACAAATACTATTCGCTGCATCTTCCTAAATTAAAAGATTGATGAAAGAGGTTAGAATTTGGGCAAGGTTGGGGAGACCAGATGTTTTTCCTTTGGAAATTCTTCCAGCTTTCTGAATGTGCTCTGCTGACGAACCCTCCACCCCTCTGCCCTGCAGTCAACTCTGCCATGAATGCCTTTTCCTGTCTTCTTCGTTAGATACACTTTGACCCGAAGTTCCGGACGTAATTCTATTGGCCCCTCCTTGGTAAAACCTTCTCTGATGAACTAAGACTTAACCATACATTTCTCTGTGCTCCAAATAGTAGCTAATATGTAATGAGCACTTTCCTGTGTACCATAATTCCATGTAGATTACATGTTTTAAATAGTTTATTCTTCCCAGCAAGCCTAAGATAAAGAACATTATAATTATTTTTATTTTACAGATGAAGAAATTAAAGCACAGAAGGATTAAATAACTTGGCTAAGGGCATACAGCTTAAAAGTGGTAAAGGTTGACTGGCTGGTTTGGCTCAGCAGTTAGAGCATCGGTCTGTGGATCAAGGGGTTGCAGGTTCGATTCCTGGTCAAGGGCACGTATCTGGGTTGCAGGTTTGATATCCGGCTGTGGTCAGGGTTAGGGGGGAGGCAACCAATGAATGTGCCTATCTCACATTATGTTTCTCTCTCTCCCCCTCCTTCCTTTCTACTCTGTCTAAAAATCAATAAAAAAATATCCTCGGGTGTGGATTAAAAATAAAAAAAGTGGTGGAGGCAGTATGCCACACTTACTGTGAAGGACTATGGGAGAAAGATTTCAGAATGATGTTTATAGAAAATATTTACTAAATCATTTACCAAAGAGTATAGGTAGAGGGTGGAACAAATTCCTGATACCGTGGTCAACTCAGTACTTTCAGCAACCTTAGGCACCAACTACCCCTCACTGTGTCTATTAAATAAAAAATCAGTTAAGATCTGACATCGAAGTACTAACACACAAAAAAAATGTTCTAGCATTGCAAACCTACTTTTAGAAGAGGAACATAAAAGAAGCCTGAGAATACACAATTTTAAAATTATTTTATAGTTAGTTCTGCGAAATCTGGGTAGGGTTAAGGATGGGATCTTCTCTTTTCTCCCCATGGAAAAGAAGCAGAATTTTAAACAGCTCTTCTTCCCCAGTGTGGCAGTGTTCTGACTTTGGAGGGTGCCTCTAATTGCTCCGAAGCATTACCTTCTCTCCTTGAGAATCCTGGCAGGTGATATAGGCATTTTACTTTTTCTTTGCAGCTTTCCCTGCCCCTCCTCCCCCCTCCTCCCCCACAACACACATCTGTATAGGTGCTAAGCATGAGCATGAGTTTGTCTGACTTCAGATTCTAGGTACCCTTTTCTGAAGAGTTTCTAAAGTGAATGGGCAGGGAATGTTCCAATGTCATTGGACTTTTCTGAAAAGGATGTAATGCTGACTGTTGTCTAGTGACATGGGTAGTTAGCCTCAAATATGCAAATGGCTTGTTTGTTTGGAAAGAGTCAGTACTCAAGATGCCAGGGATTGCAGATGCTCCAAGGCAGGAAAATCTCAAACTTCTTGCATGCAGAGATGTCATCCTGGACTTTCTTCCCTGTAATAGGCTTTCCACAGCTTGTGTGGTCCCAAGTTTCTGTTGACAATACTACTACTGCTGCAGACCTGAACTCCCTGCCCCGAAAGTTGATGTGAGGTTATAGAAAGCTGTGGAAATCCAAGTCACCCTCTGTCAGAGGACTACAGAGTTATCCAGTTCAAATGCTTACTTGACCCCATGCTGGAGGAGGTCATCAAGAGGACATGCTCACGGGTTGACCGGAGAGCTGGACCCAGGCAATCAGAAGCTCCTCACCTTTCTCCTGTCCTTGGAATGTCATGTCTGAACACTGTTCCCACAGTAGGATCCACTTCAAAGATGACTTCTTGAGAGAGTAAGGTGTTGTTCAGACCATCTTGGCTGAGTTGGTGACTGAACGCTGTTAAGACCTCTATATAAACTTTTCAAATTCTGGGGATGGGTGTGAAAATTTACTTTTCTTGTGACAGGTCAAAACAAGCCAAATATGTAAGTTTTTGTGCTTATTAAACCTGCTGTCTACTAATCCGGGGGATATCTGCCTCTGTCAGTGGTCTCTCCTCGCCCTTCGTGTCGGAGGCAAGTTTACAAACCAACACTCATGTGGCCAATTCCCTTTGCTTTTCCCCAAGCCCAAGGTTCCCAGCATGGTAGTCATCTGAATAATATACCACTGCCCTGCAATTCATCTTCTTATAGCCCTCCTTTCTGTTTGCCTCTGACTGAGTGCTAGAAGTTTGTAGAAATAATGCTTGGAAGCAGTTGTGGAGTTTGGGGTCTGAATATGTCAGAATGTAAGATTTACTGAGTTTTCAGTGAGCTTTCCCTGAGGGGACTGTTCGCCTTCCAAAGTGATCTCTGTCGGCCAGCATTTTCTTTATGATGAGTGTCAGTCCAACATGGCTGCCTCGTGGCCACTTTTGTACCCTCCGTTCTTGATTCTTTGTGAAATGATTGATTGGAAATGTGTTCTTAGAGCTAAAACCATCGACATATTTTTGTTTTCTGATCTAATCTTTTTCTATTCTTTTGACTCTCAAGTAGAATTTCAGATATGTCATGTTGGCTCTGCCTGTGGCTATCTTGTGCTCAACTCAACTCTAAGATCCGGTTTTAGAGAAGGGATCCATGGCAAGAAATGTAAATTGCTGTGCTCTGCTCCTGAGCCATCAAACATCCTTTGTTAACATTCTCATTTTCCATTAAATGAGCTATTGTTGCTACAAGCCAGTGGTTCCACTACAGAATTTGTAGCACAATAAACAAAGTGTAAAATGTATGTAATGAGGGCTGCCTCTAATTTTCCCTAATCGCCCATTGAATTACAGCCAGCGTGACCCTGACACCAACATGACTTCCTCAGTTCGTACCCTTGATGTACTGCAAATTTTTCTTCCATGACAGGTTTATTTCTTTGTTGAAGAACTGTTTAAGAGGTATTTCATTGTATGTTGCAAAACTGTAATTGGGCTCTGGCTGGTTTGTTCACTTAATAGGTGTGGTAATAATTATATGTCACTTTTTAGTATATGAGCTTCTCACTTCGTTCCAGGTTGATTGCTTTATCTAGGAGGCATCAGATGGAGTTGCTCCAAAATAATATCTATGGGAAGATGAACTTCAGATTTATTTCTCTCTGTAAATTCAGGGTCGTGGTGTGTTCAGAGAAAGATAGCAGCTTCATATTGAATAAGTCTTAAAAAATAAAGAACGGTCATAGAATTTGTGCATAGGGTTATTTTTACTTTTTATTTAAAATATTTTTTCTTGAATGGCAGGAAAAATCTCTCGAGGTATTGACTACTTTCCAATCAATGACTGGAGATGAAAGGGATGATGTAAATTGGGATTAAGTTCCAAGAAAAATATTCATGGTGCAGGGTGATATCACCTACAAAATCCAAAATTATTTTTTATTTATCTTTTGCACCTCCAACCTTATTCCTAGCTGATAATCCATTTGAGCATTGTTCTTCTTATCCTATTTTCTGTGTCTCCATTTGCTTTCTTAACTGTAGGCTGAACCGCAGCTGTATTTATCATGAAAGTCAGAAATATCAGTATAAGTGTTGAGAATGGCTAGGTCTGGGAGAAGGGAAGATGCGGACATGTGGATGGGATTCTGAGCATTGCACAGTGAGATTCAGTGACCGAATCCTCAGCAGAGGTCTGATCTGAAGGGTCCTTAGCTTGGGCGATAGCAATGCGGCATTGCTTGGACAAGCAGCAGGTTTGGCATCTCTGTTATTACATTGGGGTGACAGGAACATGTCCAGCTGTGTTCGCTGATGATGGCTGCTCCAGTGACCTTGTTGCTTCATATATATCCAGTGGCAGCAGCAGCAGCAGAACCCTCATCAGATAAAAGCACTTGTCATGGCGTCTTCAGTAGGAACCAATGGCATGACTGACATTGTTGGTGTCAGGAGTGACTAAAGATATCACCATAGCAGTTAGAGGAAATGAAGAGACAGAGCTGAAACACCATCGTCTTCAATTAAACCAGTGTTCCCAGGAGGATACCCACTGTGGACTACCTGTGGCTGAGCTTTGGGTAGGAAGCTATTTTTCCAGGAGAGCTGATAGGAGTCAAACCAGAGAATTATGGTATGTATCTTGTAAGGCTGTGGCTTTAAATACAGTAAGGTTTAAAACATAAAACGATGCTTGGCACACATCGTAAATTAGCTAATTTTGCTAATATAATATAGAATTAATATTATTTTTACAGTTTCCTCTTGTTAAACACTTACGAAGTCCAGGAGCTGGAATAAAGTCTTTACTTGTGTAATATAGACAAAATATTTTATGCTTCAACTTTAGTAACAGTTACGACGTGAACTGTGTCTCTCCCAAATTCATATGTTTAAGCCCTACCCCCAGTGGGGCTGTCTTTGGAGATGGGTCTTTAAGGAGGTAAGTGAGGCTAACTGAGGTCATAAGGGTAGGGCTGTAATCCAACAGGGTGGGGCTGTGTCCTTACAAGGAAAAGAGACCTGCGTTCTCTCTCCCTCTGCCGGCCCAGCGGAAAGGCCATGTGCGGGCACAGTGAGAAGGCGGCATCTCTAAGCCAAGGAGAGAGGGCTCACCAGAAGCCAATCCTGCTGGCACCTTGATCTTGGCACCGGCCTCCAGAGCTGTGAGAAAGTAAATATCTGTTATGTAACAGACCACATGTAGGTAATGATACCCTCGCCTGTGGTAGTCGGTGGGGGCAGCCCAAGCAGATTAATACACATGCTAAGAACAAACGGAAAACCAGCCCTTTCCCTTAAACCCTTTCCTTTCCTTAATTCATTCTTTTTTTCCTATGATTTGACTTCTTTTTTTTTAATCCTCACCGAGGACATTTTTTCATTTTTTGTTCAGATAGAGTGGGGGGGGGGGGGGGGAGAGAGAGAGAGAGAGACATCGACATGAAAGGGACACATCGAGTGGTTGCCACCTGCACGACCAACGAGGGCCGGGGACAAACTGCAACCGAGGTACGTGCCCTTAGCGGGAACCGAACCCGCATCTCTCTGGACCGCAGGCCGATGCTCTAACCGCTGAGCCAAACCGGGGCCAGGGCTGATTTGACTTCTTACTCTCCTACCCTTCTGATACGGAGAATGCGTGATCTTGCCAATTAAAAGTTTCTTGGCTTTCTGGTTTAAAATGAACTATCTGGATAGTTTTCCTTTTCTCAGTAAATCTTTCCACACTCAACCTCTTCTCCAAAATATCTTTACCTTTATCCTGGCATCCTCTTCCCCTCAAAGAAAGTGGGGGCTTAGGTGGTCCAGATTCCGTTTTGATCCCCACCCCCTTGTCCACAGAGTCCAATCAATGGCAGTAGGCAGAGCTCTTTGAGGGAGCAGAAACGAGCCTTGGAATGACCTTGAATTACTAGTCCTTGTTGAGCAGCCCTTTTGGAATCTAGAGGAAGCACATGCTGCCACCCGGACCCAATCCCCAGCACCTCCCAGCCTGAGTGACCTTTTTGTCTCCGGTCCCAGAAAGCCCAAGAGCGGCGCCAGCTGAACAGAGGCCAGCAGGGAGCAAGAGCAGGCTCCGTGCCACGACCTCGAGCTTACTTCTTTGTGACCAAGTTACGGGTTGTCCTTCCAGCCCGGCTCTGGAATCCAGTTTCTTTCCTGAAGACACAGTCCGTCCAAGTCACTGAACTGACGACGTGGCTCGCAGCTGCCAGACTCGCCCTTCCCTTTCCAGGAACGGCTGTGCTTCTCCCAAAGAGTCAGCTTTCAAGACGGGCTTCAACGTTGCCTCCTGCTCCTTGTTTCTTCTGTCTCTGCACATGGTTCCTCAACAGGTAGAGAGAGCAGAGCTCCACGTCTAGTTTATGATAGGCCCAGAGTCCCCACTCCACTGCCTGGAAACTGGGGAGACTAACAGCCTTCCAGAGGAACCCCATCGTGGGCTGGGTTCAGTGTGCAGGGTGGTGGCCAGTGGGGAGTAGGGATGATCCGGGCTGGGCACGGGTGGTGAGCTGCAGGTAGCCTCCCAGGGTCTATGTACTCTAGGGTGGGGTGAAGGACGTAGATGAGAGTTCCCCAGACTACCAAGGGACGGGGGGGCGACTGAATTGGAGAAAGGACTGGTGAACAGGAAAAGGTCTGAGATCAGGACAGGCAAGCGGAAGAAGAAAATGATCTTTTGACTAGAGGGCTCAGAGGGCCAGAAAGACATTATAAAGATCAGGCAGGACAACTTTTACTCGAATGGATGCCAACTTAGGATGCCTAGGACTTGGTGGGCCCAACTTTGCCAGGACAACTGAGAAAGGAAAGAGGTCAGCCACCAAAGGCCAAGCCGACTTGTCCCCACTGCAAAGCAGCAGGGACTGGAAGCTAGGATACTGTATAACACCCCCTTTCACAGACTCGTGCCCCCGTAGGGAGAAAGGGAGGTACAGCACGGGAAACTCCGGGAGGAAGCAATTCTCACCCTAAAATGCCTAAGATTTGAATGGAATAGAGACTCAGAAAATTACACTTTAATTTGGCTTTACAAAAATCATTGACTAAGAACCAAGTATACTGAAATGTGATAAAATATATTTTCTGCCATAGGCAAACTGGGAGTTTATATATTCGGTTAATGCACTTATAAAAAAATAAGTTACTTTATTTTCAAATTCGGGTTTTTATACCTACTCATTATACTTTAATATTTTAATCAACTGTGTAAGGAAATTAGGCTCAGAGAGATGGAATGATTTGCTCGAGGTCATGATTAGCAATCGGTAGAGCCAGGACTTTCATTTATCTGGTATCAAAGTCTGTGTTGTTAAGCACTATGTGTAAAGCTTGGAGTTATATGGTTACTGTATTATTTTTATCCTCTGCATTGTTTTTAATCCATAGGAGGGGTGGCCTGAAAAGTAGGAGTTATTAACTATATCCTGTTATAAATGTTCTTTTTCCTTGTTGTTTTTCTCCTCCACTTCTTTAATCTCAGTGACTTTGTCCCTTTTATTTGATTAGTCCTCAGTTTTCTTATCCCCGCACTGAGCCTCCAGGCTGACAGGCGGTTCCTCCCAGAGCTGCTTTTGCCGATGCCGCGCTGGGTGGCTCTCGGGGTGTAGACTGAGCTGGGTGGCTCTCAGACCACATCCCGTGCCGCCTCGAGCCTGGCACCTCCCCAACCCGGAGAGAGCAGAACGCGACGACAGCGCTGTCTTTGGACTTGGACGCCTCCAAATTAAGAGTTCATTGTGTTTGAAAGGTCCAGGAGGACTGAGTGTACGATGAATGGAATAATCATCTTCCAGAGAAGTAAATTTTCTTGGCGGGTTTCCACTAAAGTGGATTTAAAAAAATGTCAGCTGGAACTAAAACATTTAAGACATATGGTGCATTAACTAAATGTTTAAACATTTGCCTTTAGCTGCGTGAACGTATCATTGATGAGATGTGCTCAGTCAGCTATGTTGAACATCTTTGACTGAATCACTGTCCAGTAGAGAGCTCTGTTTCTTGAATCTATTTAATATAAACCATTCCCAGATGCTTACCACAGATACCAAATATGTGTTATAATTTCACTGCTAAATGCAAATGCACATATAAATGAAAGATCCAAATGGGAAAATGTATCTGTAATTTCAGTCATTACCTTTTATTTGAAATAGGTTCCATAGAAGAAGGGTGCAAAGAAGAAGATCATTAGTGAATCCCTGCATGAAGCCGTAAAAGCCACTGGAGGGCCACCAGCCCAGTTCGACCGTCTTCCAGAATGTCCCTTAAACTTTAAAGCATGGTCAGCAAATAGGCAAGTGTGGGAGTGCTCCCCCTCACCCCATGTCCCTCGCAGACATTGTTAATCAATCACAACACTTAATTTTCCTGCTGAGCCTGCAGTTGGCCTGAGAATTTTTCTGCACCCAGCACTGCAGGCAACCACCGCCAATTGATCCAACTTGGCACTTGAAAAGAAACCTATTTGCAATCTCCAGACACAGAACAGTGATAGAGCAGTGGGGTGTTTCTATAACTGATATCTCTAGCAGATGTGACAACTGGGAGTACCAGACCATTGGACACTATTGGGGTTTATTCCTTACATTAAAAGGATGGCTTTAGGGACCCTTGGGTTCTGGAAGACTCCCCTGGGACTCGGGTTAGGCTCTATCTAGTTGTAAAAAGGACCACTTTTCGGTCTTACAGGCAGACTGGTTCCACACATACCTATCTCTTCCTCCTTCATACTCTCAGTTTCACAGGCTCGGTGAAAACACTGAGGATTCTACACCCATCTGAGATAGAATGTGTGGGGAACTACTAGAGACCTTAAAACGAAGCAATTCACTTACATTCTGGATACTGCAGGGCACTTTCTGGAGTAGAAACTTGTGTGTGTGTGTGTGTGTGTGTGTGTGTGTGTGTGTGTGTGTGTTGGAGGGTACTTATAATATATAATCTCATGCATTCACATTTCTTACATAGGCTGTATAACAAACAAAGAAACCCACAAAAAAACCCCAGCTACAGTTTATGTACCTGAAAGGTGTTGAACACCAAAGGCTGTTCACTTACATTTAGCCATTTAAGCATCTCTCTGAAGTACAACATCCCCATTTTACAGATAAAGAAACTGATGCTTATGGGAGATCACAGCCAGCACGTCCGTGTCAGATGGAGTATGGATAGAAACAGATGGCAAATTCTAAAAGAGAACTAAAGACAGTTTAATGAAAAAACAATTTATGGAGGTGAGGGTAGGATTAAAGAAACCCATTGGGGATTGTTCCAAAGCCCTCCAAACTGAGCAACGAATGGAATCCTTTAGCACCCTAGATAGTGTTGCTGAAACAGCAAAACCTTGTGTGAGAGATCCCTGAACGTGAGCTGCAGCCTTAAGAAGAGAAAGTCCTTTACTGCCCAAACCAACTCTATCTTGGCTGGCTGACAGGGATGGGGGAGAGGGAGATCCCGTGCCTCCCAGAGGCCAGATCTAACCACAAGCCAGAAGGTGAAGGAGCCCAGAGGAGCAGCCCATAGTGATCAGCACAACGCAGAGAATGCATCTGATGGGCAAGGAGAATAATGAGCTTGATGGTGGAGTGGCGATTAAACCCAGTATTGCACTGAGCCCCTTCTCCTAACTGCTACTTTACATCCCACCCTTGCCTAGGTTTAGGAGGTGCATGTCTAGAAGTGACGCCAGTGCTTGCTTTCACTCCAGAGAGAAGAGAGAACGTCATCTTCCCGAGTGTGCCCTGGTAGTACACACTGTCCTGGGCACAACACAAATGTTCAATGAACATTGTTATTTTTATTTCTTCCTCTTCCTTTGACCAATTCTCCCTTATGTGCCTTAGTTCCTTGGCCAAAGTGATGGTGTAACCACATAGAAACTTTATTTAATATTATCTTTTCTCCCTTCTTTCCTTTTGATTCAAACTGGCCTCACTCAGCACCCTGACTCACCAGCCTCCTCCTTCGCTCAAGCACTCCCTCAATCATTAAGCCCCCAGGACAAGGAGGTTCCGGTCGGCATCAAACTATCTTAGGAACAAAGCCTCAGGTCTGTTGACTACAGGAACCGAGTTTTTGTCTAACAAGAGGTAACATCTAGGCCTCAGTAGTGTTTCAGCTCCAGGCCCAGGAAAGTGGTAAAACCATCTGAGGTGACACCACGGCTGGCATCAGGACCAGCTGCAATGACCAACTACTTCCTACCCTAGCGTCGACCAATCAGGAGAGACCACGACCCTGACCATGACTCTAATGCCCTCAGTCACCATGATTAATGATTTCCACCCCTACGTAACTCACCCCTAGAAGCCATCGGGGAACCAGCTCTCTGAGCACTAGCTCACCTGTGACTCCAGGATGGGCCATTTCCTGAAAATAAACCCTCACTTTCTCTGCTGCAAACTCCTGTTCATGTCTTATTGGGCTGTGATCTGCGCAGGCAAACAGACCCCTTTAGTCCAGTAGCAAGGACACTTCGTGCAAAGGAAGTTGATTTGCAATTTCCACTGCTTTGCTTACAGAATCTTATTGATAATTATTTGTAGGGTGGTGGATATTTATTCCTAATGACCAGGAGAGGAAATTGAACATCGCTGAGTTGAAAAGCAGTGTTCTTCTGATACTGGAAGTTTCCGCTGGCAGAGCAGTAGCAGACTCATACAGTACGAGGGAGGGGCGAGAAGATAACAGTTGACAAAAACAGCTATTTTAATAATTGTTAAATTTATCCGAGATTTACCAAGGCACAGATTACCTAAACTAACTGTAGGAGGTCCCGGGACCCCCCCGCCCCCGTCTCTCTCCTGTCTCCCCTTTATCCCGCCTCAGTTCTCTTCCCCCCGTCCCCCACTTCGCTCCTTCCCACTAGTCTTCCCTCCTTCCCACCTCTTTTCCCATGTCTTTTTGGTTTGTGTGTTTTTCTTCTGGTTCTACCCTCTCAGAAGGGGTGAGATAGAGTGTGTGACTGTAAGCTCTAGATGCTAACTGCCTGGGTTCAGTCCTACTCCTGTGCTCGTTGGGAATGGGACTGGGAGTAAGTTACTTCAGCTTTTTGAGTCTATGTTTCCCCAGATGGAAAATAGGGTACTAAACACGCCCCTAGTGTTAATAGAAAATTAATAACGCACGTAAAGGACTTACTACCACAATTATTGTTCCTCCCGCTTCCTTTCTCCAGCTTTCCTTGAGCCTTTCTTCCCAAGCTCTGGTCCTCAGTGTCAAAATGTTTGCTGACTTGTGGATTAACGAGGAGGCAGAGGACGGGGCGTCCCACAACCCGGGTCCTGGGGGGAAGGGGCAGCGAAGCAGCAGGCAGCACGGGGGGCATGGGAAGGGATGCTCAGGAATGAAAAGTTTGTTGTTCACGTGTATTTTGGAAATGTTTATTTTTTTATCCTCACCCGAGGATATTTTTTGATATTTTGTTCAGATAGAGTGGGAGGGAGAGAGAGAGAGAGAAACATCGACGTGAAAGGGACACATTGAGTGGTTGCTACCGACACGACCCAACCAGGGTTGGGGACAAACTGCAACCGAGGCACGTGCCCTTAGCGGGAGCCGAACCCGGGTCTCTCTGGACCGCAGGCCGACGCTCTAACCGCTGAGCCAAACCGGCCAGGGCTGGAAATGTTTATTTTTTGTGTGGTTTGAGCAACTTCCTGAAAGCAATGGCCCTGTCGCATTCAGCAGAGAGAGAGCAGCAGCTGCCTCCAGGAATAGCAGGTGTCATGGAGAGATGTCACACTGGATGGGAGCTGCAAAGACCCATGGTTGACAGGGGGTTGCGTAACTGTTCAGTATTTAACTCTCCCTGGAACGGCTCACGGAGGGAGCTGTGTGTGGAGTAAACTTGTGGGTAAATAACTCTGGCACAGAGCTTCACACCATCTGCAGACGTGGCAGAAATGAGCAGGGGAAGCCAACAAGCTGTGAGTGACAGAGATTAATCTTCAAAGTCACAAAGGCATGTAGTTCTGTGTGGAATTCAGGCAACACCAAAGCGCGCCACAGCCCTGGAACATTTCTTTCAGGCGATGAAGACATTTATCAGCCGTAACTCGCAGGTGACTGCGTGTCCTGATACCATAGAATCAAAAAGGACCCACGGAAAAGACACTTCCTTTTTAAAGCAGGAGAGGCAGTAAGATTATATTCAGTTTTTCACTTAAACCAACTCACCATGATGCCTTAGATGAAGCCGACCTGCCACATCCTAAGGGCTGGGAAGGAAGCAGAGAAGGTCACCGCACCCCACAGGCTGTACATCTTTCAGGTGGCAGATGGACTCCCTGTCTGGGATGTGTGGCCACGTAATTGTTAGACCGAAAGAGACTGCTTACAAATTACAATTCTGCTTTTTTGGAATATTTACTTATTGATCAATGCATTTGTTTTCATAAAGTGCATTTGTATTTGCAAAATATTTCTATTGAAAACCCATTTTCAAAAATAAAACTCTAATAGTAAAAATAGCACATATCCATTTACATATAAGCAAAATAAAAAAGCCTTTACATTGATTATTATGTTGACTATAGGAAACATTAAAAATAATGTAAACCGAATATGCTTGACACACTTTATATACTTTAATCAATTTCTTGGTATTGTCTGTTTCTAATATCATTTTTTCTAGTGTACTCAAAAATGTTTTTTTCCCCCAACATGGTCTTTTTTTAAAAAAAAAAAAATTAATAAAACTGCCAGCAGTCTTCTTCTAAGTATAGTTTATGACTAATAAATTTTGAATTATTGGCATATTTAATTGACTATCTGTGGATCAAATAGTTAGTTGAGAAAATACTCTCTTTTCAGATAGAGAAGTACCTGGTAAGCAAAGAGAAAATACTGCTAATGGAGTATATTCTCAATTCTGTAAAATCAAAATGTGTAAATATGTCAGCCCAAATATATTCACACATGCTCTTTTTATCTGCAGAATCTCTCTCTTTGAAAAATATTTTAATCCAAGTTCTTCAATTAAGTTGTCTCCATGATTCTTTTGAATGTTCTTCCAAACTCAGATGCTGCAAAATCACAGGGCTTCTTATTTTCACTCCATTTTGGTACAGAATATAAATTTACCCAATTAAAATAAGAGTTCCATCCAGTCTCACAACAAGTTGAGGTATTCCAAACCGCATCACAGAATTTCAAATTTAAATGTTATACACAGCAAGAGGGGTCATCCTTTTATGTGTTCAATTCTTTCTTTGCTATCCTAATAAGTTTAGTGTTAAGTTTTATTAAATCTTTACTTTCAGGAAACATGCACAAACTAGCCACCCCATGCTTTTTCACCGCTTTACACTGGAAGGTTCCATTCAGTCGTGAATCTCACGGTGCCAAGGTAGAGCTCAGATATATCAGCAGGCACCATGTGCAAGTCACGTGCTTGTCAACTTTCTTACGAAATAGAAATTCAGTACTTAACATTTTTCTTCGACGGGTGTCTTCCCCTTAGAATTCTCTGCTGCTGCTGACTTACTTTAAAAATTTTAAGAAGTTACCAAACAATAACAAATAAAACGTTGTCGATGTACGGCATACACTGAATGATAGAACCACTTTGGTAGAAACTACTCTGTATACATTCGACAGAGGACTCTTAGTCTCTGCTGCCCACACATTTTACATACACCTGACCTACACTCTCCCAAGTGTCCCCATCCCTGTCACCTGGTACTCTGGCGCCTTCGTGCACCTTGCAGGCCGTTTGCACGTGAGCTCTGTTCACTGGAAGGGGCGGTGGTGTTAAACGTTTTTGCCATTAACACCACCAAGGGCAGAAGAAATTTGCCTCTTCCCAGACCCTAGTATCTCAGATCACTGTGTTTGCTTTCAAGAAAGGTCCTATTACATGCCATCTAGAAAGGGCCAGGAAAAGGAAGAAAAAAAAAGGTCATTTCTGGTTGTTCCTCAAATATAACCAAGTATTAGATCGAGATCTCTATGGCACGCGCATTTCACGTACAGACTACAGGAAGCCATGGCAGAAGCTGGAAGTAAACGTGAAAGTCTAAAAATCCAGCCTGTTTTAATACAACTGTTAATAATAACACTTTTATAGAAGTGAAAAATCTGAGACACATGCTAAGCCAGATGGAATGCCAGGATACTAGACATAAATACAGACTGTTTGGGGCAAACCTGGATATATGCTTCCCCTACTTGGCTGCGAAGAGCCCAGTGTTCGGTATTAATTAATAGCTGCATGTCTGTAGGTAAATATCTATCCTCAACCTTCTCATTTGCAAAATGAAGGCAAAAAGTCTGTCTCAGTGAGATTTTGAAAGGAGGAAAATGTATGAAAAGTGCTTAGACCAAAGACCAGGTACACAAAACAACTGCCCACTCACTACCTGAGACAGAGCCGTCAGGATTATCACCAATAACTTACTCTTCTCACCAATGACTTACTGGGCACAGATGCCACGGCATGAATGCTACTCAGGCTGATTTTTCTTGTGAAAAATGAGGCAAGATCAAGGCAAACAGAAAAGGGAAGAGAAGAAGGTAGGTGATGACGGGGAGTAACATCCCTGCAGTACTGGTAAGGTGGCTTAAATTCCTGTCATTGTTCCTTTGAAACTGGAGGAGAACCATGACTTAGTAAGCATTTCCTCTAAGTCCTGCCCTGGAACAAATACTTAACTTCTTTTGGTAATGGGGCTGTAATATCATTCTCGCTGGTGTTTCCCCTGTAACTGCTGGTGGATCAGTACTATTATCATCTCCATTTTATTTTTTATTTATTTATTTATTTTATTAATTAATTTTTGTTACAGATATTTCTCCTTTTCCCCCCACTGATTCCCCCCTCCTCCTCCCTCCCTGCCCTTTCCCCAGTTTGTTGTCCATGTCCACTGTTCATGCATACATGCATATAAGTTCTGTGGTTTATCCCTCCCCCACCACCCCCTCTTTAGGGGATTGTCAGTCTGTACCCCACTTCCACGTCTCTGGGACTACCCCATTCCTCAGACTGTTATGTTCATTATGTTCCACAAATAAGTGAGATCATATGAAACTTGTCTTTCTCTGTTTGGCTTGTTTCACTTAGGATGATACTTTCAAGGTCCCTCCATGTAGTCTCAAAGGATAAGAGATCTTTCTTTCTTACAGCTGCATAGTACTCCATTGTGGATATGTACCACTGCTTTTTTATCCATTCGTCTACTGATGGACACTTGGGCTGTTTCCAGATCTTAGCTATTGTAAATAGTGCTGCTACAAACATGGGGGTACATATATTCTTTCTGATTGGTGTTTTAGGCTTGTTAGGGTATATTCCTAGAAGTGGGATAACTGGGTCAAATGGAAGTTCAATTTTTAATTTTTTGAGGTAACACCATATTGTTTTCCATAGTGGCTGCACCAGTCTGCATTCCCACCAGCAGTGTACTAGAGTCCCCTTTTCTCCACACCCTCGCCAACACTTGTTGTTTAATGATTTGTTGATGGCGGCCATTCTGACAGGTGTGAGGTGATACCTCATTGTTGTTTTAATTTGCATCTCTCTGATGATTAGTGATGATGAGCATTTCTTCATATGTTTCTTAGCCATTTGTATGTCCTGTTTGGAGAGGTGTCTATTTAGTTT
Source organism: Molossus molossus (assembly GCF_014108415.1). NCBI lineage: Eukaryota > Metazoa > Chordata > Mammalia > Chiroptera > Molossidae > Molossus > Molossus molossus. The sequence continues at coordinate 58,424,425 of NW_023425351.1, read as the reverse complement.
CTCTGCCCATTTTTTAACTGGATTCTCTGTCTTCCTTTTGTGGAGTTGTATGAGCACTCTATATGTATTGGAAATTAACCCCTTATCTGATATATCATTGGCAATTATGCTCTCCCATACAGTGGGTAGCCTTTTTGTTTTGATGATTGTATCTTTCGCTGTGCAGAAGCTTTTGAGTTTGATGTAGTCCCATGTGTTCATTTTCTCCTTTGTTTCTATTGCCTTAGGTATCATCTCCATTTTAAAAATGAGGAAACTGAGGCTTCATGATGTTAAAGAACAAGTGCTCAGCCCTGGCCAGGTTGGCTCAGCGGTTAGAGCATCAGCCTGTGGACCAAAGAGTCGCAGATTCGATTCCGGTCGAGGGCACGTACCTGGGTTGCAGTTGGGTCCCCGGCCCTCGTCAGGGTCGTGCAGGGGGCAACCAATCGATGTGTCTCTCTCACATCACTGTTTCTCTCTCTCTCCCCACCTCCCACTCCATCTGAAGATAAATGGAAAAGTATCCTCGGGTGAGGATTAAAAAAAAAAAAAGAACAAGTACTCACAGGGAATGCAGTCAGAAATAAAACCTCTGACCCTGAGTCCATGCTTTTTATCTCTGATGACATTACTTCTCAGAAGTTAAAAATGTCCATAGTTCACCCACATCTGATTCTGTTCAGCAATACTAAGTAGAATTTTTATAAAAAGATAGGATTGTCCTTTCTTATTAACCTCAAAACGTTAGAAACTCCTTAAAAGCCTGTAATGGATGGTTCATCTCTAAATTTATCTAAAAAGTATTTTGAGCCTATTTGTCATGTTTACCCATTGGCCAAAGGAAGTTCCATAATGTCTTAGCCATAAATCATAAAACTAGCTTATGCTATAGCTTATTATAAACAACCCTCAAATCTCAGTATTTTAAGGCAACAAAGAATTATTCCTTGTTAATGCTAGCTGTCTACTGCAAATAAGCAGAGGTTGACTTCTCAGGGTAGTAACTAGAATCAGACTGACAAGTTGCCAGCCAGAGGGAAGAGAGCTCAGTAGTGACACACACACCTACCCAGAAACCCACTGGACAGAAAGAGCTGCATGGCCCTGCCCACACACAAGGGACCAGGAAGGACAATTTTGTCATGTGTAAAGAAGGAAAGAAATTAAAATATTGGGCAAATAATCACTGCTACACATAAAGTTACTACAGATGTTGTCATTTAGTATTCTCTCTTAATTTTCATAAAATGCCCTATTTCAACCCTCTACTCAACACATCTGTTATTAGGTAAACAAATTCTTGGTCATATATTTTAACAAAATTTCCACCTTGTTTCCAGTGGAAGAACATCAGGGTTTAAGAGTCAATTCTGTCTTTCCTAAAAAGTGCTTTTAAAAAAAATGACATCAACTCCTAGCTAAGGGCCCATTCCTTAAGGAAATGTGTCATTTTCTTGTCTAAAAGTCAATGAGCTCAAAGAAAAATAAGGGAAGGGCTGAAAGGATGTGGAATAAAAGACCCAGTTAATGCCTAAAAGACGCCAAATTGGAAAGTGTTACTGTTCCTTCTATCATCCATCACTGCAAACGGCTCAGCAGGAAAAGACCATCTCAAGTTGGCAGTCTTGCCATAGAAATAGATCATTTCAATAAGCATGGCAGGATTGCAGAGCTCAACATGGCCAGCAACATTCCACTGACTAGTTCAGAACCAGAAAAAGGTAAGAATTGAGTGAATGAAAATTCAATCAAGTGCTAATCAAAGTAAGGTTCAATAAATCTGGGATATATTCTAGTGTTGGAATTTTTTTTTTTGTCCCTAAATATTAATCAGCTGTACATTCCTTTCAGGTTATCCATTCAGCTTTTCATAGAAATCTGTATTTGATGGGAAAGGTGGAATTTAATGTCCTTGGCTTGGATGTACTTCAAAGAAGTGAACAGTCTCTTTCCTGGTTGCATTCTTTGCACATAATGAAGAACGAGATTGAAGCAGACATTTCAAGTGCATGGGGCTGGGACATGCAAGATAGAAATAGGGTGCACTAAGAGGTCACCAGTTCCATTACCGGTCAGGACGTATGCTCAGGTTGTGGGCCCGATCCCCAGTGGGGGGCATGCAGGAGGCGGCCAATCGATGTTCTCTCTCATCAATGTTTCTATCTCTCTCTCCCCCTCACTTCCTCTCTCTCTCAAATCAATAAAAGAAAAAGAAAAGATGTAGATGGGGAACAAGTTTAGCTTTCAGGGCGCTCAGTGCCACACACAGAAAGTTCTCGACTGTGCTGTGACTGAACTCCTATTTGGCGATCATGAAGAAGTAGGATAATTCAGTTCCACAAATAGCTATTGAACACCTACTAAAAGTACTTTGCATGCTTCAATGCACTATATAAGATGAAAAATATTATTGTTGTTATGGCACCATACTTGAACTTGCAAAGGCAACACAGAGCAACAAGAAGAGAAAAGTGATAAAATAAACTTATGATTTAAAGTATTGATCAAGAAGGCTTATCTTTTGCAAAGTCAATGTATGTCGGAAGCAAGTATGGGTGAAAAATCAGTGACTTGCTTTGATGTCTTTGTCAAAAAACATTTTAAATATTATAGACTAGAGACTATATTTAAACCCAGTTATGTAACTGTGATTCTAATCTTTAAAACAGTATTATTATTTATCATATCAGCTGATTAGTTAAGGTTGTTTACGTGATGTTAAGTCAGCATACTTAGATATCATTTGAGATAATTTAAGACATGGACATGATTGCCTGTTGGTTATAATTCATAACTATCAGATGTTTTGAGAAACTGGTAGAAATATCAGATGCCCTTGAATGAAATATTTTAATGAAAAAAGTCACATGTAAACATACCTTATAAAACTTAAAATTTCCCAAATTGTTATTATTAATAATATAAGAAATTAATGGTACATAAAATGGAAAAATAATAATAAACTCACAGTATTGGTTGAAAAGATATCTGATTTCAGCTTGCTGATGTAATTATATTAATAATATATTATTATATATTTTAAGGAGAAAAGGATTACTAGAGTTAAAGATGACCATTAAATAAAGCTAAAGTATTCAGGTCATGGCCAAGTAGCTCAGTTGGTTAGAGCATCGTCCCGATACACCAGGTTGCAGGTTTTATCCCTGGTCAGGGCACACACAAGAAGCAACCAATGAATGCACGACAAATTGATGTCTCTTCCTCTCCCTTCCTCTCTCTCTCTAAAAATCAATAAAAAAGATAAAGTATTCAATTTACCAGAAACATGTAATAATTCTAATACTTGCATGCACTTAATAGTCTCAAACATATACAACAAAAATGAATAGGACCTCAAGGATGAAGTGACAACTTACTATCAAAGTGGGAAATTTTAAAATTTTCCTCTTAGTTGACTGCTCAAGCACATAAAAACCAGTGCATGTTGAAGACCTAAATGCAGCCTATAGACAGTTATGAAACACTGTATCCAACAACTGAGATGCTCCTTATTTCCAAGCAAACATAAAAGATTGATGAAACTCGACCATGGTTAAGCCACAAAATTAGTCTCTGTAGATTTCAAAGGCTGGGCACCTGTGGCAAAGACTGGCTAGACGTTCACTAACCGTGCTTCCTCTTCCTAGGCCACAGCTCAGCTACATCTACAGTCTCCCTGCACCTGCTGGGAACATGGGATCAATCTGAGTAACAAGAATGTGGGTAAAAGTGATGGTGCCACCTCCAGGCCTGGGCCCTGAGCACATCCTATGGGATCTCCACGCACATTCTCTTCACTCCTCCTCGCCAGCAGGTGGAGCAGTGTCCAGAGGCCCGAGGGGCAAAGCTACCAGACAGCTGCCTTGAGCCCTGAGTTGATGCTTAAGGAGAGCCACTCAGGAAAGTGTCTACTGTTGCTTTATGTGAGAAATAAACGTGTGTGTGTCAAGCCACTGAGAGTTTAGAACTGCTCCTCATATCAGGTAGCTGACTAAAATAACCTTGTACTGACAAACTGCAATTAGAGGTAAAGATCCAGCACAAATAATGAGAAAAAATATCTATAGGCTTGGAAGTATAAAACCGCATTTTTAAACAACTCAGGTGAAAATAAATAATGAAAATCAGAATGCACTCAAAACTATAATAATTAAAATACTAATTATCCAGATGTCTAGGTAATAGGTCAAACGGCATTAATAAGAAAATATATAGTCTTAAATATTACCATTAAAAATAATGAGGCCTCAAAAAGTCATGAGCTAGATTTCTAACTTAAGGAATTAGGGAAATACAATGACAGAATGAAGAGCAGAGCAGAAATTAATGAAATAGAAAACAAACACGTAATAGAGAGGGTCAATCAGCCAAAGGTTGTTTTTTTTTTTTTTTTTTAAGTTGAAATATAATTCACATACCACAATGTTCACCATTTTAATATGGACAATTCACTTAAGCAGTGATTTCCAACCCGTGTGCCACAAGAATTTTAAAAACATGCAATCCCTGACTATTTAGACAGGGGCACTGACCTCTTTTCCCTTAGATTGTCAAATAAAAAAGTGACAACAGCCAACACAGCAATAGCCATCCAGTGTGAATGAGTCAAAATTATCCCTATTTTTTTGGTCAGATCGGCAAAAAATATATTTTTTGGCGTGCCGCAGAATTTTAGTTATTTATCTGTGTGACATGAGATGAAAAGGGTTGAAAATCACTGCGCTAAAGTGTTCTTTAGAATATTAGTCAGCATATACTGCCATCATCACTATCCAATTCCAGAACATGTTTATTACCTCAAAGAGAAACTATGTAGCTATTGGCATCCACTCCCCGTTTGTCCCACCCCTCAGCCCCATCAACCACTAATCTTCTTTCTGTAAATAAGGGTTTGCTTATTCTGGGCATTTCACATCAATGGAATCATACAATATTTGGCCTTTCAAGATTGGTCTCTACATAATGTTTTCATCTTTTTTATGATGAAGTAATATTCCATTGTATGGATATAGCACATTTGTTAATTTGTTCATGCACAGATGGATATTTGAGTTGTTTCCACCTTTTAGCTACTATGAACAATGCTTTTATGAGCATTTATATAAAAGTTTTTGTGTGGACTTGTGATTATACCTATATATATCCAAGAGTGTATATGTGTACAAAGGGTGTATATTTACATATGCCCAATTATTTTGGGATGTATATGTAGGAGTAGATTTAGTGGGTCTTATGGTAATTCTGTGTTTAATTTTTAAAATATATTTGTATTGATTTTTTAGAGAGAGAGAGAAACATCGTGAGAGAAAAACATCGATTGGCCACCTCCTGCATACCCCTTACTGGAGATTGAGCCCAAAACCTGGGCATGCGCCCTGACCAGGAATCAAACCAGGACCTCTCAGGCCATGGGACAATGCTCAGTCCACTGAGCCACACAGGCCCGGCAATGTTTAATTATTTGAGGAACTGCCAAAGTGTTTTTCATAGCAGCTGTACCATTTTACAATTCCATCAGCCATGTCTGAAGTTTCCAGTTTCTCCACAGCCTCACCAACACCTGTTACTTCCTGCCTTTTTTTTTTTTACAGCCAGTGTGAGTTTTAAGTGGTATCTCACTGTGGTTCTGCATTTCTCTAGTAACTAATTATGTTGAGCATCTTTTCATGTGCTTATTGGGCCATTCGTTTATCTTTCTTTGTAAAAATGTTCTTTCAAATCCTCTGCTCACTTGTGAATTGGATTGTCTTTTTCTATTATTGAGTTGTAAGTTCTTTATGTATTCTGGATACTAGATATATACAAATATATAATTTACAAATAAATGCTACCACTCTGTAGTTTTCCATTTTACTTTATTGATGATATCATTTGCTTCACAAATGTTTTCAATTTTGATGAAATCCAATTCATCTTTTTTTAATGCACAGACTATTTAATGGGTGCTGGTGGACCCAGTATTGAATGCCAGGGCTCTGTCCAACCTCACAAAACTGTGATTCTTGCCCTGGCCGGTTTGGTTCAGCAGTTGGAGTGTCGGCCTGCGGACCAGAGAGTCCCTGCTTTGGTTCCCGCTAGGGGCACGTACAAAAAACAAACAAACAAAAAACTGTGATTCTTGGCCCCATCACACTTAATCCAGATGTGACACACAGGCCCTGGCTGGAAGCCACCCATGCAGCTGGAGAAACCTAGCTTCCTCACTTCCTCAGGTAGCAAACAGCAAAAGTTGGACACAGACAATAATGTGGTGAAGGTGGGGGAAGGGGATAAATGGAGGGAAAGATGGGGGACAACTAATACTTTCAACAATAAAGATAATTTTTTTTAAAAAAAGGAAAGATATTTAAAAAAATTTTTTAAAGGTCTGAAGAGAAAAACCAATACAAATGGGAATGAGTGTCCTTAAAACCAAAATGCTATGTGTGTATGCTTAAAGTATTAAGTAAAAATAGGACATTTTAAAAACCTTAAGAAAAAGGTTTTAAACTTCAAGATGCTCTCATGTCTTGGCCCTGGGGTCTCCGCACTTGGCCTGTAGTGCTTTGGGGGCCCACGTGGGAAAGGGTGGACACACTGTGAGCCCTGCCCACCGTGCCAAATCCGGCCTCTCTCCTCTGGGCTCCTCAAACAGGCTATCAGGGGCGGCCTGCCCACTGGAGGCTGGGGAGCAGGCAGGGCATCCCTCAGTCATCCCGGGGTGCTCAGGCCGCACTGGCCAAGGCCTCGCTCTTACAGTGTCCCCAGTTCCCTGCCCTGTGGGCTCCCCGGGAATCCAGCCTCTCCCCACCCCAGTGCCAATAAGAAGGCCCAGCCCAGCAGGCCTACCCTTGTGGCACCGTATGCTCCTCCCCCGCAGGCCTGGTGGGCATAGTGAGGAGGGTGGCTTCTCCCCAGCCTGTAGGGCCCTGGCTGCGGCTGCGACTTGGGGAACCTTGGTGGGCCGCTTGTCCACCCTCTTTTGGGGACGACATTTCTCAGGAGCCAGCCCATGAGGTCCTTGTGCTCCTTCTGGGTAGGGATGGACCCGAACATAAGCTTGCGCCGCCAGCTGGCTCTGGCCGCTCTGGTGGGGATTCCCCATCACTGCCCCAAACCGCCAGGCCATTGCCCGGCAGGCTGGCCAGAGGGCCGTGCTCGGGGGGCGTGGCCACCGCAGGCGCTCTGCAGGCTGTGCGCGCAGGGCACGTCCTCCGTACGCACGTCCTCCTGCGCAGGCCACGCACAGGCACCTGCTACAGCGCGTGGGGCAGGCGCGAGGACGACAGCGCGCAGTAGATCCAGTTGGGCCTGCCCAGCTCGTGCACCAGCTGGATGCCCTCTTGCATGGTGGTCCAGGGGTCGAAGGGCAGCTTTGTGGCCTCGAAGTGCAGGAAGGAGGCCCAGCGCTGGCGCCAGGCCGGCTGCAGCCAGGTGAGCAGTGTCTTGCAACCTCTCCGCAGGGTCTTGCCGCGGTAGTTGAAGATGGCGTTGCTGTCAGGGTGTCCAGCAACAATGCCACCTGGAATTCAGGGACAGAGCTGGGGGCCCTCATCATGCACCTGCAGGATCCAGGCGATCTCAGGCTCGTTTTGGGTTCTGTTGGAAGCGCTGTGAGATGGCTAGGAGCTGGGTGTACGTGTAACGTTGGTCCCCCTACCCTATCTGGGTGGGTGCCCGTGCTCTCTAGACCATGGCCACGGCCGCCCCAGGAAGGAAACAGAAGGGAAGGTCGCAGGGGCACTACACAGGAATGAGAGGGTTGACCGGGACCTGTAAATCCTGGAGGAATCACCGAGATTGGGTGGTGGGCAGCCCCCCAATTTAAGGATACACTGGACTCTCACTTTCTCCAAAGCCCAATTTATGTATTATTTATTTTGTTGCTTGTGCTTTTGGTGTCATAGCTAACACTGCCTAATCCAAAATCTCCAAGGTTTATACCTGTTTTTTTTTTTTTTTTTTTTTCAGAGCTTGATAGTTTCAGCTTTTATATTTCAGTATTTCATTTCGTTTAGTTAATTTTTGTGTATGCTATGACACTGTGGTCCAACTTCATTCTTTTACATGTGAAACTATAGTTGTCTTAGCACCATTTGTTGAAAAGATTGTTCCCCCCCAATGCATTGTCTTTGCACCTTTGTTGTAAGGAAATTGATCATAAGCATAAGGGTCTATTTTTGGACTGTCAATTCTATTCCATTGATCTGTTTGTCTACCCTCATGCAGCACGGCACAATCTTGATTACTATGGCTTTGTAGTAAGTTTTGAAATTGGACAGTGAGAGACCTCTAACTTTACCCTCCTTTTTCAAGATTGTTTTGCTGAGTCATTTTCATTTCCATATGAATTTTACAGTAGGGTTTATTAATTTCTGCAAGAAAACATAGCTGGTGTTTTGATAGGAATTCCATTAAATCTATAGATAATTTTGGGGGAAATTGCCATATTAAAAATATTTAGTTTTTCATGATCACAGAGATCTCTTTCTCGTATTTTAGTCTTTAAATTCTTTCAATGATGTTTTGTAATTTTTAATGTACAAGTCCTGTACTTATTTTGCTAAATTTATTTCTAAGAATTTTATTATTTTTGATGCAATTATAAAGGAAATTGCTTTCTTAATTTTATACTTGACTTGTTATTGCTGCTACAAATACAATTGATTTTTGTGTATTGATCCTGCTTTCCTGCAGTCTTTCTGAACTAGTTTGGTTAATTCTAATAGTTTTTTTTTTTTAAGTGAATTCTATATGTATAAATAGTTTTAGTATTTTCAATATGGATGTGTTAAAATTTTTTCTTGGCTAATTTTCCTGGCTAACCTCTAGTATTGTGTTGAATAGGCATCATTGTCTTATTCCTGATTTTAGGGGGAAAGTCTTAAATCTTTCACTGTTAAATATAATGTTAGCTGTTGGTTTTTCTTATGCCTTCTATTATGTTGAGGAATTCCCACCTATTACTATTGAGTGTCTTTATCCAGGATATACTAGATTTTTCTCAGGTACTTTTTCTGTATGTATAGATATGATGTTTTTGTCCCTTGTTCTATTAATTTGATGCATTAGATTGACTGATTTTTTTAAAAATATGTTTTTATTGATTTTTGGAGAGAGAGAGGAAGGGAGAGGGAGAGAGAAAGAGAACCATTGATGAGAGAGAAACATCGATCAACTGCTTCCTACACCCCCCCTTTTGGGGATTGAGCCTATATCCCAAGCATGTGCCCTGACTGGGAATCAAACCTCTTGGTGCACAGATCAATGCTCAAATACTGAGCAACTCTGGTCAGGCTACATAGATTGGTTTTTTAATGTGCTGAACCAACCTTGAATTCCTAGGATAAATTGCATGTTGTTGTGGTGTATAATCCTTTCCAGATGTTGCCAGATTCAGTTTGCTACTTTTTGTTGAGAATGTCTGCATCTACAGTCATAAGGTATATTGCTCGATAATTTTGTTTTTCAGTGATGTTTTTGGTTCTGGTATCAGGGTGATACTGACCTCATAGAATGAGTTGTGAAATATTCCTTTGTCCTGTTTTTTTGGAAACATTTGTGAAGAATTAGCGTTAATTCTGTAAACATTTGGTAGTATTCACCGGCAAAATCATCTGGCCCTGCGCTTTGTGGAAAATTTTTGATTGCTAATTCAGTCTTTTCACTTCTTTTAGATCTATTCTTTTGAGCTAATTTTGTTAGTTTTTGTTTTTTTAGGAAGTTGTCTGTTCTATCTAATTTGCTGGCACACAGTCTTGTCAAAATTTCCTTCTAATCCTTTTTAATTTTGTGAGGTTGGTTGTAACATCTTGTCTTTCATTCCTGATTTTAGTAGTTTCAATCTTTTCTCACTATAATTTTGTTAGTTTTGTTGATCTTTTCAAAGGTCTAACTTTGGGTTTTATTGATTTTTTTCTATTTCTTTTTTATTCTCTATCTTATTTATTTCTACTACTACTACTACTATCATATTCACTTCTTTCTGTACCTTTGGGTTATTCCCATGTTCAGCTTACAGAGAATTACAGCTCAAGGATCTAGATAGGCTGTAGTCATCCTGGGTTTTCAAGAGTGTCACAGAGAAAGATGTTGGCAATGAGCACAAAAGTGACTTTTACACCTGCTTTCTCACAGCTAACTGAGATGGTGTTTAAGGACATACTAAAGGAGATCCCCAGTGAATGATTGCAGTAGGATTACTGAACAGACCTACTGTCCCCAAGAGAAATTGGTCTCAAGTAATGTAGATATTAAGGCTGTGTCCCTCCCCAAGTCCCTCCGCAGGTGCAAAATGATAACTAATGCTTGGTATTAGCACGTCATATTTAGATCAGTGACCCCATTTTCCAAGTGTTTACAGACAAGTGGCATGCACACATTACAGGGCTAGGGAATGTTTTTAGAACCAACCAAAACATTATAGACAGGGGCAAAGACGTTTGCAGTGTGGCTGAGAGCAAGCACTGTCACTTCGCGAGCGAGTCAAGAACTTGACGCTGAGAAAAATTGACGTTGTCAGGAAATATGGTTTCCTGGAGTGACATTTGCAGGGTGGAAAGAATTGAGATAACATGGGACGTTAAAATGAAGTTTCAGAATAAATATCTAAATGGGCCAGAGACAGTTAAATTAATATAAAGAACCATCTCCACTCAGAATTCTTCTGACTGCCATGATCGACGAGATCCTTTGACAAGCCAAAAAAAGTATGACTTGGGCACAACTTCAGAAACATTAATGACTTACCGGGCATGCAAGTGTGACAAATAAAGGCTCCAGTTGGGCTTCAGCACAGAGCTGGAAATTTTGCTCATAAATGACACAAGCCTGAAAATAATTCTCTATGAAAGCAATTGAATTAAGAAAAGAAAGTACCTAAGATAGAGGTTGGTTTTCAATCACAGTGTCACAAATTAAATGAGAAACCTTTATATTTATTTACAGCAATGCCTAGAGCAAGTCACTCAACTCCATTGGAGGAAAGTTTGCTACAAATAATGCTACAAGGCAGAAATTTTCAGTATCCAATTGCATTAAATTTTGAATGTGGATTTCTTCAGGTTTCTGAGGGAAGGCACCATATAGTCAAATTACATGAGAACTGTTCATGTATTCGGCACTGTATTAAGTAATGTGCTAATCAGATGAACAATAAATATGCTTCCTGCCCTCACTTTGTAATCTAGTTAGGGTCACATCATCAAGGTGAAATAATGAGATAAAAAATCCGAGGCAGAATCTGGGCACTTGCATTTACAGAAGGCTCTCGGCAGATGCACTCTCCGGGTCCTGGTAAAGAACTAAGCTCCTGGAGCATCTGCTACTCACTGCAGAGACCCTCATCCATTCTTGCAGATTCCTGATTGTGCCCCTCTTGGAGCTTATGTGCAAAACATTGAAATGACTTCTAAAAGGGCGTTGTTATCAAGATTTCTACAAATAAAAAGCAGGAACTTTAAGGAATACAAATTGCTTGGAGCAAGAGCATTGAAAACTGATAAACGGGCAACTCCCAGTGAGTAAGAAACTAGAAAGGCTTTCACATGATGGGCGTGCAAGGAGTAGCCGCTAAGAACTGTTGGCAGAGGAGAAAGCAAGTGCAATGACTGAGAGCCATGTGCTGACTTAATCAGTAAGGTTCATAGCTTTTGTATACCTTTAATTAAACTGGAAATTATGTAATATTTTTGAGAAATCTTTCCATCAGAATTAGTTCAAACAATACCTTTCGACACATGAAGGGAATAGGCCTCAGTTATCCGAACACATCACAGTGGATCACCTCATTATCCAGGCCTCCTGGATACATGAGGCATTTCTCTGTACCACTGAGTCTGCCAGTATGCAGTGCAGAACATACTTCTACGTTGTTATAAAATTATCATAAAATATGATTTTTGCAATGTCGTAACTTTTACAGTGGTTCCTAAGGCAGCAAATCTGTGGCTCCTAAGGCACAGAAACAAAAAGGAGAGTCCGGATCAAATTATTAAATAGATAAGCTCAAATGAAAAGAAGTAGATGTGTCAAGTGAGGCTTCTGTTTTCATATTCGAATGTGAAGTTTTCCAGTGTCTGTGATAGTGCACAGCACGCCAAAGGCCTGGGCAGTGAATGTCATTACCCACACAGGTTTGTGTCACAGAAGGAAAACTGCACCTAGATTTGTAATCAGAACAGAATGCTAAGGGTGCTTACTATGATGGCAATGCTGATTTTGGAGGGGGGGGAAAACATGGAACAGTAACCCAGGCTTAAGCAACAGCAGATTTTTTTTTATTGATTATGCATTTATTTTGTGGGTTTCAACGGTGAAATAGACCTGAGAAGCCATAAAATCAGCCCCTCAAATTGGAAAAAGCAAGTCATCTCTTGCCCTCCCCTGATATATAGTAATTAACTTGGGAGCACCTTGGTTACTCTTCCATTAAGCAGTTCTGGGAGAGATCGAACTTATTTTAGTTTACTTATTGGATGCATCCTAAGCACTCAAGGTGCCTTCGAAGGATATGATGCAAATTGTTAGCATCATTTAATATTTATTAAATGATAGCATTGCAAGACTTAGCAGACTTAATAAGGAATGCAGTACATTATTCCCATTTTATAGAAAGAATAAACAAGGCAGGTGGGGAGGGGAAAGGCTTGCCCACAGTTAGAAAATTTGGAGAGGAGATTAGGACCCAGTTAGGTTATCCTTGGTTGATTGCTCTTTTTACTTGGATATAAGCAGAGTCTGTTGGAAAAAATATATCTCGGGAAGAAATAAAATGTATTGAGAAAAAGAGGATTAAATTATTGGACTCTGGGATGGTATTCAGGATGCTCAAACATAAAGACTCCTCTGTTTACTTAGCCATCATTCTGTCAGTTGGTCTCTGCCCAATGCTGTCAGTCACTAGCCAAGGACAGAAGGGAGGGACAGAAAAGAGAAATAAAAAACCTAGATTATTTGTTATAAGTGTATAAATTGATGGGTAGATATACCTAGTTTTATTTCAAAAAGCATTTTGGTTGTGTCAGTAGACCCAGAGTCAATGAGTTTATTTAAAATCCTCCCCACCCCCGCTTTTATTTTCTGGTTGAAATGAATCAGAAAGGGAGCCTAGATGCCCAAAGGACTCTAGCCTCCCAGTTTTTGAACTCCCTCACCCCTACCATGTATGGACTGAGCTGATCTGAGCTCTTTTTATGCTGTTTCCAACCTTGTGGCCGCCACTACTCCATTGTGACCCAAACTCCACTGTGACTGTCACTGTGTCTCTGGCTGGAGCAGGTTGCTTAGGGCCCTAGATTGATGTTTGTATGTGTGGAGGGGGCAGATGTCTTTCTTCAGGCTGGACCCTGTCAATCTCTATGAGAGTGTCATCCTTGAAAGTCTAAAAATAGGATTCTAATTCTCTGTGCCTCTTCTTGGGAAATTCCAGCTTTGGCTGGGATTTTAGAATTTTCTATCAGTGTAGTCTTCTTGGCCTCTTGTACTCTGCCCCCAATATCTCATTTTTATCTTTTTCCTTTATTCCAAACAAAGGCATTTCTACTGGGAGGAAAGAAAAGGATTGAAGAATAGTGAATACTGGAGATCGATTCATGTATTAAAGCAAAAATGATTATTTTTGATTGATGACTTCTGGAAAAGTATCTGTGAGGGCTCTTCGACACAGGGAAAAAGATGAACACAGAGGAGAACAATCGTTGTTGTTTTATTGACCTGCTTTAATTGTATTCTTTCATCTGAGGAGTAGCTTGCACAAAGACGCTGCTTGTCCCTGCTGGACGGATGGATCATTTGTATCCATGCCATTCCCTTTGCTTTTGCCATTCCAGCCCTTGTCCAGGGCAGCCAGTACACGCAAACGCACGCAAAGCAGCTGCCAGTCTTTGGGTTTCTAAATAGACAACAGTTTGTTTTATTTTCTAACAAAATCTGATCATATCAGGATAAAACATATGATAGGCCAATATTACTTTCCCAGCAACAGTCCTGAATGGGGTGACCCAGCCAAAGGATCCAGTGGCAAATTAAAAACAAGAGTTTGTAGCAGTTTCTGTGCTTGAGAACAGGAGGGGTGATAAACGGCACCAATAGTGACTCTACAGATTACAGACACGATTAGTATCATAAGAAGTTGACACGTATTTGCCCTGGAGGAGAAAATATTTGGGGAATCATGAGGAGTTTGTAGAAGAGAAGGCTTTGTTGGGGGTGGGGGGTTGTAAAGAATGTCTAAAAAGGAAATAGAGGTCGGTAGTTGCAAATATAGAGGTGCTGAACGTGAGTGTGTCTTTGGGGAAAACAAGTCATCAGGCTTTGTTGGGGGGGAGGTTGTAAAGAATGTCTAAAAAGGAAATAGAGGTCAGTAGTTGCATATATAGAGGTGCTGAACATGAGTGTGTCTTTGGGGAAAACAAGTCATCTGTCCGACTGTGGGACCCGCAGAAGGGTGAGAGATGACAAGGAGAGAAGAGCCTTAGTGAGGTCTGGACGTTTGAGCTTGAATCGATAGGCGGTGGTATTTAATCATGAACGTTAGTAGGTGTGGAGTTTAAGTAAATTAGAGTATGGACAGCAAAGGCTGGAAGAGAAGTGGAATTAGCAACCGGGAGAGTTTTGTAGCAGTGTAAGTAAGCAATAGCAAGAATCTCAGCTAGAGGAAAAGCCCAGATTTTATTGGCTATATCTTCATGAAGCCAGCATATCTAGTGATTGAATATGCCATAGATCTCTTAGAAAATTTAACAAAAATCTCTGGAAACCATCCAGAAAAATATCACATTTGCACATACTCATAAAATGTTGCTTATAATTTTATGGGGTATATAGATCTCAGAGAACCAGGGAACATTTAGAAACCTATGGACTGCAATTTAAGCGCCTTCAAATCTGATTTGACTGATACTTTAAAAACAAATCAACCAGTTATATAACAAAAGTTGTTTACCATTTTGACACTGTAGATTACCATTTCCAACTTTAAAAAAAAATAACCTAGAATAGTAATTTGTGGTAAAAAAATTGTGACTTGGCTGCATACTCTATTATCCCCTGGAAGATTAATATTATACCTCGTCATGTTGCATCACCATGTTCAGTTAAGTACAGAACATTCACTCAACTCTGTGCACTTCAGCGCTTCCGGCTACTGATCTGATGGCTGTCAGAGCCTGTCCCTGCAGTGTCCACCCAGGAACAACTGCCGAATGGTTTCACAGTCGTTAGATACAAATGGGATTTCGGCTCCAGGGACATAATGTCCCTCTGCATCTGCCTTCACCTGTCCCGGGAGATAGATTTTCTGATCTCTACCAGCCAGCTGTGTGATCTTGGAAACATTATGTACCTCCGAATTCATATCTGAAAGGAGGGCTGTGAAGACCTGTGCCCTCGATCAGCGGTTCTTAAACTTGAGTGTTTATTAGAGTCACCATGGAGCCCTTGTTAAAACACAGATTGTTTTTTCTGATTGGTGTTTTGGGCTTCCTAGGATAGATTCCTAGAAGTGGCATCACGGGGTCACACGGCAGTTCCATTTTTAATTTTTTTAGTAAATTCCGTATTGTTGTCCACAGTGGCTGCACCAGTCTGCACTCCCACCAGCAGTGCACTAGGGTTCCGTTTTCTCCACATCCTCACCTGCACTTGTTGTTTGTTGACTTATTGGTGGTAGCCATTCTGGCAGAGAATATATGCACCCTTATGTTCATAGCAGCATTCTTTACAATAGCTAAGCTCTAGAAACAGCCCAAGTGCCCATCCATAGATGAGTGGATAAAAAGCTGTGAAACATTTACACAATGGAATAATATGCAGCTGTAAGAAAGAAGGATTTCTTACCCTATGCAATAGCATGGATGGACCTGGAGAGCATTATGCTGAGTGAAATAAGCTGGTCAGAGAAACACAAATATCACATTTCACTTGTAAGTGGAATCTAATGAATGTATAAACTGACGAACAAAATAGTCCCAGAGGCATGGAGGCATGGAACAGAGTGACATATCTCAGAGGGGAGGGGTGGGGGAGATGGGAAGAGATTGGCCAAAGAACTGATATGCATATGTGCCTAACCAATAGACACAGACAACAGTGTGGTGAACTGGGATGGGGCAGGGGCTGGGAGGAGGGGAGTAAAGGGTGGGGAGGATTGGGGGACACCTGTAATGCTGTCAACAATAAAATAAAATTTAAAAAATAAAATAAATTCAGCCTAACTTCAAAAACAAACAAACAGACAAACAAAACTAAACTAAAAAATGCACATTGTTGAGCCCCTCATCAGAGTTTCTGATTCTGAAGGTCTGTCTGGCTGGGGCATGAGAATTTGCATTATGGTGAAGTTCCCATGTGATGCCAATGCTGATGGGCCATTGACCAGACTGACATCTGCTGCTCTAGCGCTCTTGTGATCCTGTGAACTTAGTCTTTCCCATCCAAGCGTATCTTCTCCAGAGCTGGTCACTGCCTAGCGGCTCGGGTTTAGTCTAAAGCTCTACATAGTCTCAATGCATTCTTCTGTGCAATGGTGGCGGTTGGTGTTTTCTAAGGAAGACTACTGCACCCATCATCAATGCTTTTTAAAATTTCAGATGTGTAGAGGGCACTAATGAACTGTGTAGCCATGTTGCTGAAGTGGTATAAATGAAGACCTTTTAGATACTGCACATTTGATGAACCCAGCCAACATGTAGATGGACTAGGTTCTACAAAGGAGCTGCTATTTACGTGACATTTCTATTAGGTGAACACTGCTCTTTTTAATGTGTATGTCAGTGTGGGTGCTGCTTAAACCTGGAAAAGATTCCCTCTTTACAGTGTATGTGAGCAACTTCTAGAGTCAATGCTAGGATAAAATGATGACAGCAATGAAATTTGACTTTGGGGTTTCTTCACTCTGTGTTCAATCATTTAATAAGTATTTACCCATCGTTGGCCTATAAGGCATCAAGCTAGATGCTTCGGGGGATACAAAGATAAATCAGATCAAATCCTGGCCTGCAATGGAATTTATAACCTGCTCTAAGACATAAAATGTGCACATACATCCATGGAGACAGTGAGCAGGGCTGCTGCATTGTCAGCTGGGCTCAAATGACAGTAAATCTAGCTCCTGGTTACATGACCTTGGACAAATTATATAACCCCTTTTGAGCACCAGCTTCACAGGGTAGATAGATAAAATAATAACCCATAGGATCAACTATGGCTTCATTGTGAAAACCCATGTACAGTGCTTTCTGCCATGCCCAGAATAGAGTATGTGTTCAGTAAATGTAGTAGTTTTTAAAACTATCATAAAAGTAGAGAGTGATGAATATAATAGATACTTTTGGGTGCTTACTATGTGCTGGCTATTGAACTAAAAGTTTTTCATGTGTTATCCTTGTTAGTCTTTACAACAACTCTTATGAAGTTGATAGTGTCGTTTTCTTTATTTTGTAGATGAGAAGCAGAGCTCAGGGACCTTAAGTAATTTGTCCAAGGAACTATGGCTTGTAAATGCTTTAGTTGGTATTTAAACAACAGCATCCTGGTTCCAGGGCCTGCACCTTTAGCCACCATGAATACTGCTTCTAGCAAATACTCTGAGAGGAATGAACATGGCATTTGGGGAGGTCAGAGGTAGGAGCAAAATCTTCTGTCTAGGAGGAACTGCTAATAATGATAACAGCTTACAATTTGAGCTGGGATTTGCAGAGTAGGGTGATTTTGGCTCTGCACATGCTCATCCACTCTTTTCCTGTTTGACATATTTATTTTTTCAATAACTCTGTGGTTGGTGCTGGCGATGCTGCAGCAAGTAAGAAGGGCACAGTGCCCCAGATTCAGTGCCCACACCTTCATGGACCTCACAAGCCAGAGGTGGAGATGGCAATTCAACAGGCACCTCATGAGCAATTATGAAGGAGCAATTTCGGATGCTGTTTAATTCAGGAATGGTGAACTGAGGGCTTGCTCCGCCCCAGGCTATGCCACATGCCACAGGGGACACAGACATGAATAAGGCATGGTTCTGTTTTGTTCAGTAGTTAGACCTTCCCTGGGAGTACCTTATCTATGTCTCTTCCTTGTGTTTCTTGTGGCTGTGTGTATTCCTTACTGAAGGCGAAATGTCTCTGGCTGGAAATCCAGTCATCCAGAATCATCTGTGATCAACTAATGTGATGTGCAAATATTTTTAAATTATAGATTCATTGCCCCACCTCCGTCTCCAGCAGTTATCTTTTATCCCCTCTTCTACCCCCTGTCTTTATTCAAGCAGCTAAATCTGTACACACATTGCTTAAGGAAATGGATATTACAGGGCAAAAAAAATGGGGGCCGGGGGTTAGTCTTTCTGGCTGTAGTTTTTAAAGCCTGTGCCCTCAGAGGAAGGGATAGGACTCTTGGAATAGCCCACCCTGTAGGAAAAGGCTTCCTTGGCCGATAATGCCTCTAGCAACGTTGGGAAATGACTGATAATACATTTCCACCACCTGAGCTGTGAACGAGGCATTGAAAAAAAAATTCAATTCTATTACAGAAAAATAAAAAAAGTGAATACTTCTTGCCTCATTGTGTTGGTGGATGTTATTGGACTCCATTGCTCTGATTCATGCTGAGGTTTACAATTCTTTTCAGATAATTTTGGATTTCAACAAGAACTTTTAATATTGTATGCACTCATTCAACAAATATTTATTGAGCATCTACTATGTGCCAGGTAGGTGGAAGAGGCTAGTGTTACAGTGCGGAGCAAGAATAAACACAGTTCTTGCTGAATAATTTTTACCTTCAAGGCAGAAAGTAATTAATCAAGTAGTTACACAAATAGATGTGAAATTATAAGTGTGAAAACTGCCAGTGATGAAAAATATCTGCTGGGGACAGGGTGGGGAAGGAGAGGGAGGGGGAGTCAGTGGGGGGGAAAGGAGAAACATCTGTAACAAAAATAAATTAAATAATTAAAAAAAATCAAATTAACATGGATAGACTAAAAAAAGAAAAATATCTGGACCACCTGGCAAGGAGATCTGCCCTCGTCTGGGGGGATCGGAGAAAGCTCTGAGAGGTGATGTTGCATCGAGACCTGCAAGTGGACAGGAGCAAGTCGGGAGAGGAGTGGGAAGTGCCAGCACTCTTGGCAGACAGAGTCAGGAGCCCAGGCCCTCCTGTGGTGGCAGAGCCTCGAGAAAAACATTTTGGTTGGAGGGAGGGGAGAAAGAGACTTCTGATCTTAGAAGGAGGGCAGCTACAGACGCGAAGCGCTTTGAGTGTGGAGGCAGGCTCTGTGTGTGGGTGCTGCTTGCATGCCTCTCCCATCATTCTTGTCTTTCTCCTTGAGGCCTCAAAGTCCAGGGTGTTCAAAGCTAAACCCTTGATCTTTTCCCGTAGCTTCCCTGCTCCCGAGCACCCGGTTGGACCAAATACAGCTCAGTATTTGCATTTTGTTGAAGCCAAAGCCCTCAACATCATCCTTTCCTCATCCTTCTCCCACATCCGCTCTGTCCAATCAATCTCCGAGTTTCATCAATTCTGCCTCATTAATATCTCTTTCATCTAATGACTTCACTCCATTCCTGCTGCCAGTGCCTTAGCTCAGGGTCAACACACTCCACCGCAGCTCTGTGCCTACTGAGCTACTTTAAATTCCACGAAGAAGCCGTACCTTCCCTTGTTTCCAGATGTTTATGCACGTGTCTCCCTGTGCCCAGAACTCCTCACCTGTCCTCAGCCAAGGCACTCCTGTTCATCCCACAGGATGGCTCTCCTTTGAGAAACCCTCCCTGGCCACCAGCCACAACCACCGTGGAGATGGGGCTGACGTTTCCTCTTCTGTGCTCACTCTAAATACCGCATGCTTGTCCTATCGATCACGTGTTTACTCATCTGTCTAGACCTGGTCTGTCCAGTATCTACCTGTGGTAACTATTACGAAACGTGGCGAGGATGAATTAAGATGTGCTGTAAGTGTTCAAAACTGTATTTCAAAGATAGTACACACAATGCAAACTATTTAATGAGTGCTTTTTAAATGTTGGTTTCCTGTCAAAATCATAATATTTTGGACATAAGTCAAATAAAAATACATTGTGAAAATGAAATTCACCTGTTGATTTTTACTTTTTAAAATGTGCCTACTCAAAAATTTCAAATACACACACACACACACACACACACACACACACACACATACGGCTCACGTTTGTGCCTCCCATCATATTCCTATTGGATGGTATCAGTCTAGACCCTAAGCAGCTAGAATAGGGATCAGCAGGCTATGGCCAATGGGTCAAATCTAGTCTGCCCCCTATTTTTTCAAGAAAGGTTTATTGGAAAACAAATAGGCTCATTCACTTACATATTATCTATGGCTCTTTCCCACTACAGCAGCAGCCTCGAACGGTTATGAGAGAGACCATACGACCTACGAGCCTAAAGTATTTACTGCTTGGCCCTTTACAGAATAAATTTGCTGACCTCTGTCCCAAAGGGCTAATATTATATTTTATTCATCGCTGTATCTCCAAATCATTGCACAATACTTGGCACATAGTAAATGTTTGCTGAGTGACTAAATGTTTGGTAAGTAAATAAATGTCTAACCAATAGATGTTTGTTGAGTGAATACAAATTTGAGAATTTTATTGCTGGATTATCACTAAAACTAGCTTATAACCCATAGCTGTGATCACCGTATGACTAGAACTAAAAGTTGAAATATGACCTGATAACTAGGTAGGTACTTGGGTAGTAGTCATACACAACATTTAAAATTGGAATACATGGTCTCCTCTTTCATCATCATGGAATATCTTGATTGTGTCTGATACAGGATGGAATATTGTATGAGTGAGAAAGAGAATTACCTCAGAGTTTGGATATTTGGATTAAGGGTTTAGGCCCTAATAACTGTTACTATTGCGTGTGACTAGTCACCCCAATAAGGAGCTGTGCTCTCTGTTGGTATTGTGGACTGAAATCTGAAAACCAGAGTGGGGAGTGGTGATGGACACTAAAGACCAACCAAAGAAGAGACTCTCGAGAAAGCTGTATTTCAGACTTTTCGCAGGAGATCCTGATCTTCCCAAAAGAATTTCTAGATGTAACTTTTGTGTAGGTTTATCTACAGACAGTTTTGCCTAGGAATTAAAGCAATAAGTCACATGGAAATCTGAGTCTGGTTTGTGTGCATGGGAATTAATTCTGTATCTTCAAAATGGGCTGAGAATGAGTGTTGGAAGAGAATTAAGTACATCTTCACACTTTGATCCAAATATACTCCTGTCATTTACTCTCTGCTCACAAAGCTGCAGCTGCTAGAAGACACGAAATCATTTTCTTTTGCTTTTCTCTGTCAAATTGTTGATGAAAATGATTTCACAAAATTGAAACAGCCAGAGTTACCATAGATGAGAATCAAATTTCAGGTCTTGGTTACGCAACATTATCTCATCTCATAAGAATCAGTCATTTTTTAAAAAATCATAACATTTTTCAGTGTTGAATTGGATCCTTTCTTTTTTAGTAATTAAAGTTGTAAAAGCAACTAGATATATTCATTGGAACACATAAATTACCGGGGCTTTTCTGAAGGGAGCCAAAGTTTCTTTTATTAGAGCAGATTTGAGAAACAAACAACAGAATAAAGAGAGTGATATTAATCATTGGTAACATATGTGATTGGTACAGAAAGAGAAGATTAAATATTGGATGATTTTTACTTTAGCTGGTTCAGAGAAATGAGGGATTATAAAGTTGATAAGATCACAGGGCTGTATCTGTTCCTCCATCCACCAAATACCCACCCACTCATCTGTACATTCCATTTATTGAATTACTATTTGTCCAGCTCTGTAGTAGACGTCATGGAAAGTACAAGGGAAACAAAAGACGGTTCTTACCCTTGAAGATTTATAGAATGTTAGGTATGAAGATACTTCCAAGATGGTGTTATTGAGATAAAGAAACAGTTGCTGGGTCGTTTATATAATGTAATCCTCAGAGATCATATGATGGGCCACAGGATCCTAGTTCCTAGTCTAATAATTTTTCTACTGATAACCAGTTGGGTAAATTAGATATATTTATCTACCTAAAAACATAGAGAATAAATAATCCCAAATCATCCTGTAAGCAAATGTGGGACCATCAGACATGTCTGGACTGTGGGACTTTGAAGAATGCCCATCGTTGTGCAAGATAAAGGCAAGGCTGAAGGGGGGACATGAGCTGGATTTAAAGGAAATATAGAGTTGGGGATCATAAATGATAGAGGAAAAATATTCTAGGTGTGCCAAACAAGATAAATAAGTGCAAGGGGAGGGGACTTGAGCAGAGAGAAGAGAAAGAGGTGGTTAGGTTAGACAAGGGTCCACAGAAGTGGTAGAGGTGGCCCCAAGTAGAGCGGGGGGTCTCTGTGGGCAGCTGGCCAGTGGGTGAGAGGCATCAGTGAGAGGCTGCTGGAGAAAGGGTTTTCTAGGCTACGGTGTAAGCTGGGTTTTGGCAAGATTTATGCACTGCATTTCCACTCGGGAGAAAGACAGAGTATTCCTCAAAAACCCAGCAAAGAACCCTAAGAAAAGAAAATCATCCTGGCAAATTAAACACATATAGCAGTGAGTGTGTTGTGTGTCCTTTTCCATGTCTTTACATTGCACAGCACTTCCTGGTGTGTCCAGAATTTACTGGTTTGGTGAGAAAATCTGAATGAGAATATTTGGGGTCAAAAACACAGAAAACTAATACTATTAAAGGAATTCATACACTTATTTTCAGAAATAGTTCATTCTACTCCACTGGGGTTGGATTTTTAAAAAAAGATGTAGTATAGCGCTGTAAGGATGAAATGAATCCTTAAACACAGTGCTGTCACAGTGGAATCACAAATCACTCTGAGCACCATCACTTGCAGATAGTAAACCCTTTATATCTTACTGAAAAATAATATTTTCCTTATAAAGTATTGGAATAATATTCCTTTCAGGCTCTTCCCAAAAGTTTCCCTGGAGAGCCTTAAATAATAACTTTGCCCAAAGCTTCATTATACATATTTGCCAATGAATTTTCAAGGCAGGAATTTTGGGGTATGGATTTTAACTTCCATCGATTTGGCGTACAAAATTCTGTTTGATATCTTTACTGAAATGCCATTGCATGTACATGTAGAATTGGTATGCGAAAAAGCATCTATAGCTTTTTACTTTTTTTCTTTCAAGTTTTTTATAATGTAAGGAGAAATTGCTATATCTACATAAATAATTTCAACCTTCAGTTATTTCTTTTTTATTGAATTTATTGGGGTGACATTGGTTCACAAAACCACACAATTTCTAGTGTACAACTCAAGAAAACAGCATCTGCACACTGCCTCATCGCCCCAAGCAAAGTCTCTCTCCATCCTATATTGTCCTCCCCTTTGCCTGCTTCCACCTAACCCCACCCCTCTCACCCTCACCCTCCTTTCCCTTTGGCCATCACAACTGTTATCTGTGTGTTCTGTACACATCACCACACTTCACTGGAAGCCAAGTTAATTATGCAAATAAAGGCAGCACTGTTGTGTAACTGGTCACCTTTTACAGGCTCATAAAAAATGTAGTTAAAGAAATAACAACACATACAGAATGTCCAAAAAATGTATATAGGGTGTCTGTAGATTCTATTACATGTTGAAAATAAAATGTATTTTAATAAACACTGGCTTTATAATTATTCAAAGTGTGTGTATACCTTTTTTGGGATACCTTATATATACCCTATATATTTAGTGTGTGTGTGTGTGTGTGTGTGTGTGTGTGTGTGTGTTTTGGTTAAAGGTAACCAGTTATTATCACCACAACTCAACTGCACAACAGTTGCTGCCTTTATTTGCATAATTAACTGCCTACAAGTGAAGTGGGGTGATGTGGTGAACACAGGGAGAACATGGTCATTCATTGTCTGTTGTCCTGAGAAAGTGAACCTGTAGGGTTTAAGTAGGGTTGTGACTGACCTTTTATCTCTTGAAGGCTTGGCTTGAGTAATGGGCTACCTTAACTCTTCCTTAATGTTAACCGAGCGGGACGTATAAATACATCAAACATTGCATTCAGTAAAAAGGGAATTCCCCGGTTAACAGGTTAAACATTCTTCCTCATTCTTTTCTGACGACCTGAAAGTCTATCAAGGGAAACAGACTTGAACACATAATTGGCACAGTGGGAGAAATGCTATAAAGTGGACTAAACAGCACCATAAACATGTGGAATTTGCCCCTTTCCCAAGCTATGAGAGAAGATTAGCTACTCATTTTAGTTTTAGGTGCACACTTCTGAAAATAAACAAGCATATTCTGCTTAGACTGTGGTATGGGGTTACTGTCATTCTCGTCATCTTCAAATATGGGCAGATGTCCTGAACAGATGATGTGTGGAGGTCAGCATCTTGCTGTGCTCACATGCAGTGTGGCTCAGGGTGTGGGGAGGTGGTCACTCTGCTCGGTGGGTAGCAGGGTGTGTTGGAGGAGATCAGTACACTCCCCCTGGAAGCAGTTCGGGAATATGTTTTGTGACAGCTTCATGCATCTTGATGACTACTGAACCCCCAAAGCCTCAAATTCAACTTGAATAAATGATAAAATATTTAAAATTGTGCATATGCTTTGATCCACACATTTTAATAAGAATTAAAAATCACAACCTACTATTAAGATTGAGCTATATGAATATACATTATAACATTATTTATAACACTAAAAGCTAAAACTGGCTCATTTAGGTTTATCAATATGAGATTGAGTAAAAATTACATTACATCTCTACTATGGACTATTAGGCAGTCACTCTTAAGATGTTTTAGAGAAATATATAAATGTTACAGAAAAATGCATGAGACTGCTTTATGAGTTGGTCGTAAAACAGTGCATAGAGTATTAATCCATTGTAATGAGATGATAAAATAAGTTTTAAAAGGATGTTAAATAAGGGAGTTTATTAGAGGTTCAGGTATTGTCTCTACTAACAAAGAAATTACAAAATTTTAATGGCTTAAAATAATATATAGCTATGTGGCTATTGTGAGTCAGTAGGGAGGTACTGTGTGTCGTGTTGTTCAGGGTCCATGATGCAGCAAGCCTCAACACCAGTACTGATCTCTATGTCATATACAGAAGACCTCTGGAGGGTTATATGCTGAATGTGCAGGTAAAAGATGACACTTCTACTCACTGATTATTGGCCAGAACTAGTCAGATGGTCCACCCATCCAAAAGGGAGCAGGGAGTATAATCCTCCCTTGTGATTGGGGATGAGAGAATGAGAACTCTCTGGGAGCAGCACTAAGGCTATCACTCATGGTCTTCAATATGCAGCCCACTCAGTTTTCACCTGGAAGACAACTCGAAGTCCTAGCTGGTCAGGGCATCCGACTCCAAGCCCGTGATGTCTAGGCAGCGTGGGATGACATGGTGTGGCTCTTCCTGACTTCAAACCAAATGGAAAAGGGGTTTATCTGTTCATCCCACACCTAGTATGGGATGCAGAACAGGGGCAGGGTGTCTACAACATCCCCATTTGGTTCCTATTAATTCTGAAATCTGACTGCAAGTCCCTATTCCCTGGAGGTAAGGATAGTTTCTTTTTCTTCTTCTTTTTTTTTTAAATTGTTGCCAGTATTATAGATTGGTTCTGATTGGGCTTGTGGGAAGGGGTTTTCCAGTCCATTGTTCCCATGGGCCTTGGCTCTGCCCTTCAGAGGGTCTTTCCCTTTTTATCATTTGCCTTTGGTGCATCTGAAAAGTGCGTGGTAGAATGTGCCTTCCTTCAAGGATGAGAAGCTTTCTTAGCCTGCAACTGGCTCATACAAGTTCACAAGCCCAACTGTTAAAATATCTATCTTAGACTACACAAAACTCATGTTTTTAGAGGTTCATTTCTTTGGCCATACAACTTTCTCAAAAATTTAATCAGCTTTTTATAGTTGATGTTGGTCAGTTCCTTGTATCAATAGCCATATACATGGTTCTTTTTTTTCCTATTACAATTTGCTTTCAACATTATTTTGTATTGGTTTCAGGTGTACAGCATAGTGGTTGGACAGTTACAAAGTGTTCCCTCAATATTTCCAGTTACACAGTGCTTTTTGGAGACATCCTTCTTTGTGTCCTCCTAACTTCAGGTTTCTTAAGCCAACCAAGCTTCATTGGAAGAGCTACAACTTTAATCTTTTGTATTTGGGTTACCTTGTCCAAATAAAAGGCTAACTAAGTGCCATCTTAAGCCATTCAGAAGTTAACAGCGGGTGTTAGAGTCATAGCCTTGACTTAGTCCTTGACACAAGGCTGAGTTCTAATCTTTTGGTCTTTTACCAATTGGTATGGGACATAATTACAGATTTGATCCCTGGTCAGAGCACATATAAGAAGCAACCAATGAATGCCTGGCTGATGTGGCTCAGTGGATTGAGTGTCATCTCATGGATTGAGTAGGTCTCGGTTTGATTCCCAGTCAGGGCACAGGACCAGGTTGTGGGCTCAATCCCCAGTAGGGGGCATGCAGGAGGGAGCCGATGAATGTTCCTCTCTCACATGGATGTTTCTATCTCTATCTCCCTAGAAAATCAATAAAGACATATTTTAAGTCCGACCAGTGTGGCTCAGCGGTTGAGTGTTGACCCATGCACCAAGAGGTTGCAGGTTTGATTCCTGGTCAGGACACATGCCCAGGTTGTGGGCCTGTCCCCAGTGGGGGGCATGCAGGAGGCGGCCAATCAATGTCTTCTCTCATCGGTGTTTCTGTCTCTCTTTCCCTCTCACTTCCTCTCTCTCTAAAATCAATAAAAATTAAAACGAAAAACATTTTTAAAAAGCTGCTAGTGAGTGCATAAATAAGTGGAACAACAAATCCATGTTTCTTTCTCTCTCCCTCCCTCCTTCACTCCTTCCCTTCCTCTCTCTCCCTGTCTCCCTCCCTCTCCCGCCCTCAAATCAACCAACCAATCAATTTAAAAACAAATCCCCCTGGCTGACAGCTGTGTGGTGGATGCACTCTGGCAGGGGAAGCGTGGGGACCGCGCATCCCAGCCCAGGTGTGGCGCATCGGTCACTTGGATTGGCGCTGTAGCAATGGAGATGGTGAGAAATGATGGGACCTTGAAAATATTTTGGAAATAAGAGTTGGCAAGACCTGCAGATAGATTGTTGAGGAGAAGCGAGAATTGAGAAAATGTTTTTTGGCTGAGGAAACTTGGTGGTGTTACCATTAATTGTGATAAGGAAGACAGCTGGGGGTAAATCCAGAATTTTATTTTGGACATACTAAATTTGAGGTGTCTATTAGACAGCTAAGAGGCGATGTCAAGTAGGCAGTTGGATGTATAAATCTAGAGCCCAGGGGAGTGCTAAAAGCTGGAGATAGAGATTTATGAGTCATCAGGACAAAAATGTTATTTTAGGCCATGGAAGAGGATGAGATCACCTCGCGACGGAGTTTCGAGAGGAAAGAGGGTGGACGGCGGAGTTCAGGGTTAGCAAGGAGGAGGAACCAGAAATGGGAATTGAGAGGGAGCAAGGCTGAGGTTGGAGGAACATCAGGAGAGGGTTCGAAAACCCAGCAGAGAGATTTCTGCAAGCTGAGAGTGAGCCGCTGAATGTAGATTGCTGGCGAACCCCGTTCCCTGCTTCATGTTTCTCCTGAATGCCCACAGTGCCATGCTTCTCCCCCAGCATCCGCGCCTGCTGGGAAGGAGGAGAATCTCAGAGAGGGACTGTGCTGTTACTCTCTTTTGGTCAGTGCTGTTAAGTCCACGAAGCGGCACCGGGATGGAGCAAGAGGGTCTTGGGCCACGTTGACGTGACTGGTGCCAAATACTGGCCGTGGGAATGGGGGAAGGTTACCTAACCGTTCAGAGCCTGAGTGTCCGCATCGGTTATCGGAGGCCGGCAGTCCTCCGATCAGAGTTTCGTTGGGGGCATTACTTCATATAACGCATGCAAAGCGCTCTGCTCTGCCCGGCCCAGGGTGAGCAGATCACGCAGGCGGCTTTTATTGTTTCGTCTCAGACACTGATTGGCTAGCTGCGGAAATGGGTCACTGTCAAGTAACCTTGGGAAGGTGAGCTGGTTCACTCTTTAGAACTAAGTTGGAGAGAGAATGTCTGCATGCATAGCTGTAGGATAGAAGCCAAATGTTAAACCCATAACCAAATCCCCCATCCCCTGCCCTCACTACTGTATCCTGGTCCTTTTCCGAGTCAGGACGCATGAGTCCGAGAGGTGGCTCTGAGACGCGGGCCGCAGTGGTAGACGCAGACGTCTGTGCTCCTCTGCGCAGAAGCGTCGGGCCTGGCCCGAGACTGGGATCAGGGCCCCTGCAGCGCTGAGAGGGTCATCAGCTCTATTACGATAGGCAGGCCTCTCCCACCTCTGGGCAGCTTGCACGCCTGTCTTATCCTCTGAAGCACAAGAGAGTGGGTCAGAGATGTAATTGAGCGAGTGTCTCGGCTTCTTTTTCTAGAAAATGAGCCCCAGCTGCTCTGTGAGAGGTTTTTGTTAAATATCACAATTCCTCTGAAACGGAGCGATTCCCCTGATGGTCCCTGTGTGCCGGGTGCTTTCGTCTGAGGTTGTGATTGGGTGGCAGTGGCTGCCCGGAGTAGGGTGGGGAATCTGTGGATGGAGCTATAGCAACTCCCTTCCTCCAGACTACTTCCCCCAGCCCCGCCCAGTCTCTTTGAGGGCACTTCATCTGGAGTTTGGAAATAATATTCTTGCCCTGGTCGGCATAGCTCAGTGGTTGGAACACTGGCCTGTGCACCAGAGGGCTGTGGGTTGGATTCCCGGTCAAGGGCATGTACCTGGGTGGCAGGTTTAATCCCCAGCCCTGGTCGGTGCAGAGGCAACCGATCCATGTGTCTCTCTCACATGGATGTTCTCTCTCTCTCTCTCTCTCTCTCTCTCCCCCCTCCCTTCCACTCTGTATAAAAATCAATGGCAAAATATCCTCTGGTGAGTATTAACAACAACAAAAAGAGAAATAATATTCTTACCTCCCTCTCTTCTCAACACAGTAGTACACCAGCTATGGAGTGGGACCAGGTTGGAATCTTGATTCCATCTTTTAAGATCTCTGTGGCCTTGATGAAACTGGTACATCTCTCTAATCTGGTTTTCCCATCTGTAAAATGGGACCACTTTATAATGCCACATAGCCTGTTGTGTAGATCCATAAGTTAATCCCCACCAAGACTTACTTAGCATTATTAACTTAGTACTATGAAGTCTTAAATAAATGCTAATGGGATGTTTTATCAATTTTATACAAGGATTCTGAGATGCTCATTTTAAGAGACTTCTTTGTGTTGTTATTTCCACGAGCAGTATTTTACATATTGTTGGTGGTTTAAATATTTCATTTCATCCTTTCCTATACTTTGAAAAAGGAAATACCATCTAGGCAACTAGCTTTGTGATATGGGAGAGGAAATAACACCTCCTGTAGTTTTATATTTATGAGCACATCTAACCCATCGAACAAAATGTCAACACAGAGCTGGAGTCATTTAACTGGGTATATTTATCTTTAGGGTGTTTTCAGCTGCATGTGATAGAAAACTGTGACAGAAACTGGCTTAAATATGAAGAAAATGTGTCTCCCGAAGTTACAAGCCCGCGGTAGGATGGCTCGGCCATACTTTGAAGGATCCATCATTTCACCTCTAGGCCTCGCTCCCGCGTCAGCGTGTCCTCACCTTGACTTGTCCTGTCCTCCCTGGTCATAGACGGCCGGCAGCCTCCCAGCCAGCCCCTCCAGACACGACCATGTCTAGAGATAGAAAAAGAACATTTTCCGATGTCTCTTTCTTCTAGGATCCTACAGATGACGATAAGAAATTGCTAGCGTTTGTAACCTTTAGACAATCCCCACGATTTCCATTCTTTGGATGGTCTCAAGAGTTCAGCATAAAGTAGTTCAACAGTTTGCCAGCCCAGCATACTGGGGTCCATGCTTCCTTCTGCTCCTACCTTGTGGGGTTTTTAAAAAAATCAATTTGGTTTATTTGTCAAAAGTAAAGAAAACAACGCTCGTTGGTTTAGCCAGGGGATGCATTTATTTAAAATGTACTAATCATTCCAGAATGATCTTGATTTTTCTTTTGTTATAAAGGACATTATGGAGACAATTGGCAAATTCTGAATAAAGTCTGCAGATTAAAAAACAGTATTGTGTTTGTATAACATTTTGAAAACTACGCTGTGATTATGTAAGAGACTTTCTTTTTAGTAAACATACAATGGTATTTTGGGGAAAAGAGATCGTGTTTATAACTTACTTTAAGCAGTTTAGAAAAGTTACATTGAGAGAATAGTAAAGCAATGTAGAATATTATGTTAACATTGGGAAAGTGGCCAAATGGGATCCAGGAATTCTTTGAACTACTCATAGTTTTATGTAAGTTCAAAACTATATTCAATTAAAGATATTTTTTAATGATGCAAAGAGATGCAAGGTAAGGTCTCAGAGCTGTATCTGGTCCAACAACTTGATTTAATAAATCTCTAAAGACAACAAGGAGGACAGTGCATAGCTCGAGAGGAGCCTAGATTGCACGAGACCCAGACTGGAAGCCTGCAGAACCCGGACATAGCTCCAGAGCCCTCCGTGGAGCTCGACCCTGTGCACAGAGCCGCCACCTCCACGGTGTGCCGGGCATCACGGTGGGATCGCTGCCGTGGCTGGAACTCCACCCCCTGGAGCCCCTCCGCACAGCGGCTGCTGCTCCCAGCTGATGCATCTTCACCGCCTCCGCTGCCAGGGGCTTGTCTCTAGGACCGTTGCTTTTCAGCTTTGCCATGTGAAATTCCGAGTCCAGGGGCCAGAAAACAATGAACAGAGCCCACATCATGGGCTTGGACCTAGATGCAAGTCAGGCTTGCAAAAGGAGGGTGAGGAATTTCCAGTCTCCAGAGTGACACAAGCTGTGCTTTGCCCCAGAGGGAGGGATGCTCCGAGGAGGGTGGGTGTGGCGCGCAGCGCACAGTCTCCTGCAGCGCCGCGTGTGCATCTGCCTCCCTGGGGTTGTCAGAACGCCCGGGGGCGTGTGCCCTTGAAGGTGGGAGCAGAGAGAACGTATTTCTCTCAGCGTGAGAGGAGTCAAGTTTCCACAGATGTTGGGTCCTCACTCTCACATATACCCACGGTGGGGTTAAGATGGAAGAAATTATCCTTGATGAGATTTAACCGCCTTCTGACTTTACACGGAAAAGTCGAACCCTCTGTTTTCAGTTAGTGGATTGTATTCTGAATATTCTTTATTCTGGAGAGTGATTTTTTTTTCGTTCTCTCTCACATGCTATTGCAAGTTTTTCCCTCTCCTGTTGTTTTTTGTGAAAATGATGGGGGTATTTTATTGAGGTTGACATTTTTGCTCCCAGTTTCTGTGTTTTAAGAAGAAAACCCATCTCTCAGCTCTGGGCGAATATCCTGTGCAAAACAGAGACTGAACACGCTTTTGTTTCTCACGCAGATCTTCTGTTATTATATACAATATTACAAATATAATTATAGAACCTATAATATTGAGGTCTTACTCTGACCTAATGGAGTATTACGTGCTACTTGCACATTAAACATTAAGAATAATTTTTTTTCCCCTCCTCATATCTTTTTGGAAAAGAAAGACTCATGCTTCAGTTAAGGGAAAAACAATGAAAACAGCCATTGTCATGTAATTCTTAAGTGCACATTATTTTATTTCTATAAATGTTCCCCGTAAAAATGATTAGAGGAAGATGAAAAGGTATGAGAAATTGTACTCTGAAAGTGTTTGACATCTGGTTGGAATTGTCATGTTACTGGATCTTCGAAAGTGTCTTGGGAAGGGTGGAGGGAACTTTAACGTGTCACGGGACAGTCCGATCTGGAGGTGAATTGGGCTGGCCTGCCCCGGAGGGAGAGACGAGGGTGTGGGCTGGGAGAGGGGCAGGAGAGGACGAAGTCTGTCCTTACACTCTTCGCAGGGTGATTCAGGTGGGCAGTCTGAGTTATGGGAGTGATTGGCAGCAAGTGAGTACCACCTGAGTGGATTACTGCAAAATGCTTTAGCTGGGAATGGCTTTAAAACCCACTTATCAATTACAGCGGTGACCCGGTATAGTGCCATGCATACCCTCGAGGGCTTCTGTCCAGGACATTTGAAGAAACCTGTTATCTCCGACCTCCTCTAACCACCTCTTCCTTCACGGCTGACCCTTCTTACCCAAAGACCTCAGCTGTTTATCACAGACCTGCCGCTCCAAGCTGGAGATGAATTATTAAACAATGCCCAAGGCAGGACAGTGACTTTAAATCGTCTCGGAAAAGATAAAGACCAGCATTTGTCTTTGTTAACCCACTGAGCAGGTCTGTGGTCTCCAGGCACAGGGGAGGAGCAGATTTGGGATTTCTGGATACCAGAATCACACTGGGGTTAAGCAGAACTTCCAGTTTCCCCAGACTTACTTGGGCTGTAGGTGTTGCTTAGTTGAGACAGGAAATAAGATGAAGTGTTCTCACGTGGTTAACCTTGGTAGGCCAGTCTAGGGACACTAGGTTATACTGCCCTTGGGTCTGTATGCTCACCCGCGGTAACTCAGGTCCATGGATAGATACGGGGAAGGTCTCTGGAAAGCCTTTAGGATATTTGGGAGTCTACGTAAAGTGTAAACAGGATTTGGGGTGTATTTTCTTATGAGCATTTATTTTCCTGAGGACCTTCCACACCTACCTTGGGTCCTCACAGGGATTCAGGGCTCGGGGAGTTTCGGAAGTCCTGTTTTGTAGTGAAGAGCATACATCTCCAGAAACCTAGGCTTCCTCCGGCCTTAGGCCCAGCTCGGTGGAAGGGTAGAACAGTCCGCTCCGGAGGGCCCTCTGACCAATACAAAGCATGACTGGATTAAGTTGAACAATGTAAATCCATCTTACTTCTGGACATTACCCTTGAGCAAAATTAAAAATGGAAATTCCTTTGACTTCTCTTTTGAGTGATTTTGTAAAGCACCCAAGTGGGCATAGCCAAAATTCTGGAATTAAATGACACATATAACTGCGAAGTATCCTGGAGACTTAAATGGCCTTTTCTTCAAGGACTCATATTTAAAGAACTACAGCTGAATACCCACAAATTTAAAAAAATTGTTTTTACTCACAACCCTCATAAAAATTGAAGAACATCCGTGTCATACCTTTGTCATTGCTTCCACTGCACATTCCAATCCCTCACCCCCCGCCGCCCCGCGCCCTTCACAGGGCGAGCCTCCAAATTCCGGGTGCAGGTCCAGGCTGCTCAGCGTCCTCTCTGACCTCCGCTCTGTAGCTTTGCTCCTCGTCATGCAGATCGACCCGGTCGCTTAGGCCTAGACCTTCCCCGTCTTCTCTTCCTGGGCCTGCCCCGCTCTGCCAGTTTTTAAGATTTTTGCATCACAAATGTTCTGGTACCTGGGCTGGAAAAGACTTCCTTTGTGAACAGGGTCCGTGGGAAAGGGGGAGACTTAGGAAACACCACTCCTTCCTCCATCTGCACACGACAGCATGCTGATTATAAGAAATGAGTGATGGGTTTTCATTATTTAATTTTTAAATCCTCTCATGTACCTCCCAGGTAGTTTCCTGATTTGGAAAACCACAACGGGAAATGGAATGTTTAATGCTTTCCAGAATTATTTGTTTAGAATTCTTCTTCAAATTATGGAAATGAATTTGCCGGTGATTCTGATCCTAGATGTAGTTTTCATTAGTATAAAAGCACTTTCCTTCTATCCCCACCAAGACTTGATGGGCTCACATGAATCTTTCCACCTGTGCCAGATAGCAGGCTAGGCACCAGTGAAATGGTGCGGAATCTGTTCATCCCAACTTTCAAGGGGTTATCGTCTGGTAGGCAGACAGACAAGTGGATGATTGCAATACGTGAAGATAAATGCACAGTGGGGGTGTATATGGTGGGCAGTGGGAACCCACAGGGAGGCATCTGCACTTGTCTGTAGGAACTTAGCCTTCTCTGGTGGTATCTGCTGCCTGGGGCGGAACTGGCTCGGGCGTATGTATTACTCATGTTTACTAGCCAGCCTGTTACAACCAGTCTCCAGAGCTGCTACCCATGCTCACAGTCACATCAGAACAGCAAGGGGCAAAGCAGTGGATTCGGAATTTATTTCATTCGTAGTTTTAAAGCCTCACTTATGAACAAGTTGAGGGAGGTGTGAACTGCCCATATAAAAGGTGAAATAAAAATAAAATGAACGTGGCCCTGGCCGGTTTGGCTCAGCGGTTAGAGCGTCCACCTGCGGTCCGGAGAGACCCGGGTTCGGTTCCCGCTAAGGGCATGTACCTCGGTTGCAGTTTGTCCCCGGCCCTGGTTGGTCGTGCGGGTGGCAGCCACTCGATGTGTCCCTTTCACATCGATGTTTCTCTCTCTCTCTCTTCCTCTCTCTCCCTCCTACTCTATCTGTACAAAAAATGGAAAAATGTCCTCGGATGAGGATTAAAAAAAATAAAATAAAATAAAATAAAATGAACGTGAAAAGAAGCAGAATAAAGGAAGATACCTTTAGGTATCATGCTTCTGTGGGTATTACCAAGTGAGTGGAAAACAGCGCCTGACAGAGTATCTCATAACATCAACTGCCACTTAAAAATATGCTCCCTAAAGTCATGAGCCTACCAGTGCCTCAGGACTGAGCAAAACCCTTTTAGGATGAGCACATGGAGAGGAAAGAGAAAATAGAGACCTGGATGGAGACACCAGGACATATGCTTCATGAATTCAGGGATGAAGCTTGAATTATTTGCTGAATCTTCAGGGTTTAGCATAATGCATTAATAGATACTCAGTACATATTTGCTAAGTTTATGAATGAATGGATACACGGATAAATGCCAGAGACAATCATAGCACTGGAAAAGCGTATTGTAATATACTCCGAGGTGGTTGCAGTAACTTTTCATTTTCTAATACTTGTCAGGGAGTTCATAATAGGTATTCAATAAATGTGGAAAGAAGGGGAGGAGGGAGGGAGGGCAGGGGGAGAGGGAGAGTTAGTTTCATAGGATCACGGGACTGGAAGGAAAGTTGTGAAGTCATTGGTCCTTCCCTTAAACCAGTGGTTCTCAACCTTCCTAATGCCGCGACCCTTTAATTCAGTTCCTCATGTTGTGGTGACCCCCAACCATAAAATTATTTTCGTTGCTACTTCATGACTGTAATTTTGCTACTGTTATGTCTTAGGAGACCCCTGTGAAAGGGTCATTTGACCCCCAAAGGAGTCACGACCCACAGGTTGAGAACCACTGCAAACCTTAAGAAAAAATCTGAGTAGCCCTGGCCAGTTTGTCTCAGCGGTTAGAGCATTGGCCCTCGGACAAGGGAGACCCAGGTTCGGTTCCCGATAAGGGCCTGTACCTCAGTTGCAGTTTGTCCCCAGGCCCGGTTGGGGCCATGTGGGTGGCAACCAGTCCATGTGTCTCTCTGTCTCATGATGATGTTTCTCTTCCTCCCTCTCTCCCTCCCACTCTGTCTGAAGATAAATGCAAAAATGTCCTCAGGTGAGGATAAAAAACAACAAAAAAAATCTGAGTGTAGAGCAAAACCAACCAACTAAACAAACAAAAAAGCCTCGAAGAGGTAACATTTAAAAGTGTTAAAGTGTTAATCATTTTAGAAAGAAGCAGAGGGCTAGGGTTTTGAGAATCCTGGCTTTGGCAGTTTCTCCACCTATGACCTTGTACAAATTGCTGTACGAATTGGACCTCAGTTTTCTCACCTCTTCAAAGGAAATAAGAAATGACTGTGATGAATTTAATTTAAAAATGAATTTTTATAAATATCAAATAAGATAGTGCATTAAAGTATGTTTAATAGTTCGGTACTTGTTTAGATAAAGAAAGACGTTCCTCAAGCATGTCGAACTGTTCAGTGTTAGTAAATATGCTGAGGGAAGATTTTTCTCTGGAATTCTTTAGAAGAAGAAATGCTAAGTAAAGGTATACATATCTTCTCTTAAAGTTTAATATATGGAAAAACCTACTTCTTTGGGTTGGTGGCATATCTTAGAGGATTTTGCATACTAGGGAAAGTGCTTAAAAACAGTGTATCATGAGAGTGCAAATTATTTGGCAACAGACTGTCATGTTATGTCACAAAAATTTTTCAATATTTAATTAAAAACTTCAACAACTTAGAACCCAGGACTTGTCAAAGACATTAATTAGGGACGTAGACTAGTTGGAGGACTTCGGCTGTCACCTCTAAAGCCAGACTATCTGTCCTGACTTTGATTCCTGGGAAAGAGTGGATCCAACTGCTCTGACCGATGCCTGTGGTTGCAGCTGAAAGTGTGGATATTAGTGTCCAGTGTGCTGTGCTGTCCCTGTCTGGGCTCCAGGCAGGGTCTTTTGAAGAGTCCACAATGGAAGGGAAGGAGAGCCTGTCAGAGCTAACAGCCCAGGGGTGTGTAAGGGACGGCCTCTAATTCTACAGGAATTATAGCTGTGCCAGGAGATATGTAAAGTTTTAAAACTATTAAGTAAATGAAACCAGTCCTTTTAGTTTCTCATATGATCTCCAGTGCCAGCTGTGGGCTCAGGGACAAATGTAATGACAAGTAATTAATATCAGGGAGAGCCACCCCAATCCAGACACATACATAACTCTGCCTCCGTCTGTTCTTAGTTGACAGTCACTTGGATAAGACACAGTCACTTGGAAAAGACAAAAGTTGAGTTCCAAGTTTATTCTTGCAACTAGAGCTCTTTTGTTTAAGGAATCCCAGAGGGAAGGGAGATTTGTTTTTTCAGACATTGCCTTTGTGAGCTAGGAATGATATTCTTCTCTCTCTCTCTCGCTCTCTCTCTCTCTCTCCCTCCCTCCCTCCCTCCCTCTACCTCTACATTTCACTCCAATTTTGTGAAGTTGCAAAAGGAAATATCTAGCCACTTTATCCCCACATCTCCCTCCACCTTTTCTGGCCTCAAGTAACTCTAGCACTTAACTAAAATCAGAAAAATATAAACAAGAAAAAAAATTGCATCTAACAAGTTTCTTTAGGACAATCCAGTCACCCACCCACACCTCATTTTACAGATGAAAAAGGTGAGGACTTGGGAAAGTATGTAATCATATAACGGACTTCTGATTAGAACCCCAACTCTTGACAACCAGACCATAGTATTTTCTAGCAATTTCTAGCTTGAGAAGCAGGGTTCTCTGAAGATGATGAGTTGAATAACAGCAAAGAAGGAAACTAGGAAAAGCCTACAAAGAGAAAATCTGAGCAAGAGATGGATGCAGAGTAAGTGCAACTCTAAAGCAAAAAATTTGATGTGCATGTGAATAAAATGAAAATTAAAGGAGTCTATTAATTTTAAATGGCATAAAAAGGAGTGAGCATGGATAGCACTCCAAGGAGATGAATGAATGAATGAATGGACTAAAGATCTTTTGTTTGATATTCCTTGTCCTGCTGAAACCAGTCAGATGTTTGAAAGAGAAGGACGGCAGTGAAAGTCTGTGACCCTCCTGTCACATGGGCTGGAATCCATAGAGAACAGACACAGGTTCCATTGTGGGGATCTGCTGACCCGCATCCAGGTTCTGGTCTAACTGCACAGGGCTTCTCTAATGTCAAGGGAAAAAAATCAATAGAACTGAAAAGAAAATGGAAATTTCACTTTGTGCTTATCAGGAATTGCTGAAGATTTTAGTCATATGAAAAAAACTCTGAATTCCCTTCCTGGGATAAGCTGACCAACTGGAACACCTCAAACCCTCTGGTTGTCTATGAAGCCTATTCAGTCAAACAGCCAACTGGTCATCCGTCCTGTTACTGAGTCAATTCAGTCCAAATGGTTATCTGGTGGGATGTGATGAATATAGCTATTGTGTTTCCTCATCTATAGATGCCAGGAAATGCCATCTCTTATTGGATAAATAGTCCTTTGAGGTTATGATGTGGGGATGTGCTGATTCACGGTATAACTACAGAGTGACATTTTTAGATGAAATGGTAAAAATTGGCAGTAATCCAGTATTGAATAAGGAAGACCACTGGGCTAGGTAGGCTCCAGACCAGACAGATCGTGGGAAAATGCACTTGAGGATAGTGCTGGAGATTGCAGGCATCACACGCGGACTGGCTGGTTTAAATCATGCCACCATTGTTTACCGGGTCTTTGAATTAGTTACTTAACCTCTTGCTGTGTGGGTTTCCTCATCTGTAAAGTATCGAAGTAATACTTCTCTCCTCAGAATACTGTGAAGATTAGATTGGGAAATATTTATGAAGGGCTTAGAAGAGGGAATAGCTCAAAATAAATTCTCTATAAATATTAATAATCTAATTAATATAATAATTAATGTGATTTGAATAATTAATGTTATTTAAATGGCTTGAAGGAAATGATGGATCCACATGATACTTACTTTAAACACACATATAGCAAGATATAAATATGACATAAGATTATTGATGGTGATAGTAATGTTACTAGAGGCAATGGTATGAGGAAATACTAACAAGAAATTTGGGGGATTATTCAGTCTCCCTAGGACCACAGGAAAGTTGGTGTCATCCACTTTTACCTTGGGTTTAGAGAGAAGGTAATTTACTCCCTGGTTCAGTGGGCACAGCAGAACAACTGCAAATATCATTGAGCCTCTCTCTACTATAAGCTCCGAGACTAAAGAAATATAGATAAAATCCGGTTCCTGTCATCAACGCCTCTAGAATAAAGGGGGAAAGAACACAAAACCCACCAGCTATGATCCATACTGCCTTCTCAGGAAACCCACCCTTTGTCTGTTTAACTACATCCGCCACCAGCTCTGGCCTCCCCCCTCTCTCTCCACCTAGCTTAGGAATTCTACTGCACAGCCTCAGAACTCTATGTTCTTATACCTTGTAGCCTTTATCATCATTATAGTCTAAAAAGTTTATTTTTATAATTTTAAGTTCAAGACCTGTCCCAGTGCACTTGACCATAACTTCCTAAAACCCAGGACCATGTCTGCCCCTCCCCAGTGCTTAGCACAGTGCTCGGCACAAAAGGACCCTGGGTTGAATGAATGAAAGTGCAGGGTCATGCCTAGTAGGACTGGGCAGCGTACACAGAGAAGGAACTGGGCTTTGAAGGGTAGAGAGGAGTTCAGTGGAGGAAATGTATGCTTGAACATTTAAAACCAACTGTGCACTCCCGAATAAGCGAACTACCGTCAGACTTCTGGAGAAATATTTACTAAGTGAGATAAGCTGAGTGCTCTACCTGGGTCAGGCAACTGAGTTCAAGGTCTGTTTCTGCCAGTTTGGAGCTCCGCACATGGCGTGACTCCCTGAGCCGTGGCTGCCACGTCTGGGCCACAGAAGCAGCAACTTCGGCCCCACCGAGCTGTGGTGAGGACTGAGCCGGTGCAGAGGGGAGCTTTCTGTTAACTGCGAACATGTATGAGTCCCGCTTGTTAGTATCCGTGGCCAGAACTGTATTTGCAAAAGTAATAACCGCAGCGATATGAATAGCTCCTAACAACTGCCTTTCGTGAAAGGAAGTCCCAGCGAAGCCCCCCACGAGCGGCAGGTCCGCGTGTTTTACAAGCCAGGTTCTCCGTGAAAGGGAACCAGATCATCGACGGGACGGGACGGGAGCTTCTCAGCCTTCCCTCCCTCTGAGCCTGGCCAGGTGCACTGCCGAATGTCACGTTCAGTAATCAAAGCACTGGCATTAAAGGTGTTGCCGCAAACCAACCACCTATTCCGGGGAAGACGTTACGGCTCCGCAACCTCCAAGCTATGTGTGTTTTTAAAAATATTCTTAAAACTGCAAGTGCTTTGTGCTGCTACTTTGTGAAATCACCGGAGCCGACGTATTTGTATTATAATGTTTGTCCCCAAACTGGCCTGCTGTTTTCAAATTGCCCAGGAAACAAAATGTTGAGAGTGGAAGGAAACCAGCACCAGCCCGATTTAGAACCGCGGTAATAGTAAAGCAAGCTGCGGGGTTCTGATACCATAACAGCACCATAAAATGCTCATAATTAAATAACTGTTTCTCTTAATGCAGCCATTCCTATTTTCCCCCTAGCCACTTATGTAAAAGCACTTAATGTTCATTCTTTCATTACCAGCCAGAGACTCTTGTAAAGAGGTAACCGGTCCCAGAAATTGTTAAAAATGTTTTTAATAATGGTGTCTTTTACAAAGGGGAACATGTAATAGAAAATAAAATCAGACTCTAGACACTTCCTGTGGTTATTTTTATTGGCAGTTGACCCACAAAGGATGATTTCTGCGGGGGAATGTCACGTGTGGTGCTGCTACCTGAGCACGGTGCTAAAAGCAGTGACAAAGTGCATTTTGGTTATCAATGTCCCGGAGCATGAGACTGCCAGCCACTGGAAAGAGAAAGACAGCATTGCTGGGGATCCAAAAGACAGAGCAGCCAGGCTTCCAAACAATGAAATGGGAGGGAGGGAGGGAGGGAGGGAGGGAGGGAGGAAGGAAGGAAGGAAGGAAGGAAGGAAGGAAGGAAGGAAGGAAGGAAGGAAGGAAGGAAGGAAGGGGTGCCAAACAACAGCCAGGAGGTTACAGTGTTCCTATCATGCACCAGCATAGTTGACACAGGATTTCGAAAGCCTCACACGGGCTGTGTGGGATGGATGAATGGGCAACTGAGGCTGAGATAGCCTAAGCAACTATCTCAAGGTTGCTCACAGGGGAAGTAGCAGAGCTAGGATTATGTCTCATGTCCGTGTGACTCTCGATGCCGTTTGTTCTCTAATATGCAATGAACGATATTGAGATAACAAGGTAAGCTATCAGGGCTGGGATGACATGGGAAGTGTTCTAAGACCGGCACAATCCAAGGGAAGAGGAAAATGCTGAACAATGGTATCTCTCCAAGTGCGGTCCTGCGTCACTGGCCTCAGAATCACCCCAAAAGCTGTTAAAAATGAAAGATCCCAGATCTTACCACTTTATGAGATCAGCATCCCTAAGTGTGGGGCTTAGGGCTATTAGGGTATTGACTTTCTCCTAAAAACCTCAAGTGATTTTCATGCACATTTAGGAACCAACCCTAACCACCTACATGTCTTAATTTGTTCTCCGTGCTCAACTTGGTGGGAGTATTCTTCAAGGAGATACCTCTCATGTACTATATTGTTTGGTAGAACATATTTTGAGAAATGCTGGTTTATATTCATGCGGTTATAAAGCTCTGTGACCTGTCCATCGTGTGACTAGAGTAGTCTTAGGAACATGATTTTGAGGTTACTATAAATTTCTGTGTATGATGGACATTTACAAGAGGCATTCAGTAAGTATTTATGTTTCTGTACCTAATAGGAAATCTGTTTTCAGCTCACACTCTAATCAGGAAGCCATTTTTCCCCACAAGAGATGTATTTGGTATCTATTGCTATGTAACAAATCACTACAACACTTAATGGCTTAAACCAAAAAACAGGCAGACATCAAGGATACTATACTGAACAAAAAGCCTCAAAAATAGATAACCTCAAAAGGTCATCTGTTGTATGATTTAAATCATATAACAGTCTTCAAATTACAAAATTACGCCGATGGAGAACAGATGGGCGGTTGCCAGGGCAGGGCTGGTGGCTGGGCAGGGCGGTAGAGGTGGAGCAGGAGGAAATCTTGGTGGCGACAGAGCAGTTCTGCAGCTTGATTGCTGTGGTGCGTGTGGATCTGCAGGGGGGCCAGGTTGCGTTGAACTCGACACTCATCTGGTGTCTGGTTTTGGTTTTGGTTTTGGTTTTGGTTTTGACATTGAACTATAGTTATGTAACATGTGACCATTGGGGGAAACTGGGTGAAGTATACATGAGACCCTCCTACTATCCCAGCAGTTACCTGTGAATCTACAATGGTTTCAAAATTAAAAGTTTAAAAAGATGTAAAAAACATAAACAGCGGTTACTTCATAGTCCCCGTTCATCACAGTGGAGGCTGTGAAGGATCCAGGTCCCTCACGAGGGTCCCGTGAGCCTGTGGCTGGGGCTGAGGGGCCATCGGAAGGCTCTCAATGGAGGATGGTCTCCTTCTAAGTGTATTCATGTGGCGCTTGACAGGATTCAGCTCCTCACGGTTGTTGGGCTGAGGACCTCAGTCCTCATGGGTTGTTGGCTGGCGTTCTCCCTCAGTTCACTGCCACTGGGGCCTCTCCGTAAGTCAGCTCAGAACGTGGCCGCTGCCTTTTCTTAAAGCAAGTGAGAGACAGTGGGCAAGCCCCCAGGTGGCAGCCACAGTCCTTGTAGAATCTAAACGTGGAGTTGACATGCCACTCTTTCTGCCACACTATAGAGTAGTCTCTTCATAAAAAGTGGCTCAAAGAGCTCAGCCAACAACACACAAGGGCATGGACAGTGGGGTGGGTTGGGGAGGGGGGGTCACTGAGAGCCATCTCTTGGGCCATCTACCACCAAGGCATCTAAAAACATCTTTCTTTTTGACACAACACAAGGAAATGATAGGATGCGCAGGGATCGCACGAGGGGGAGACTGGCAGAGCCCTGGCGCAGAGGCACCATGCTGAAGTTCACACCCAAGGGGTTCCTTTCGGTCTGTGGAACTTAGCAAGCCTCCATAGCAATGACAGTGCCAACCTCTGCACTGAGAGGGACACTGCTGAACTCCGAAGCAATGTCATAAGCAAATATCCAAGATTCCTTGCAAGTAGTAGTAAAGGCCCTGATAAGAAGGGTTTATACTATGGATATTTACTTCAAGATGTGCCTGAGCATGCCTTTGAAGGTTGGGGAGGCTAGGAGCAGGGTGAGGATAACCCACAAGCAGTGTGTCTCCATGTTTAATTTGCTGGGATTGTTCTCATGGGGAGTGGTCTCCCCAGCCGAGGATAGGCCAGTTGTCTACTTCAATCAGGAGAGAAACTACTGAAGCCCTAGAGTTTTACAGTCAGGATCTTCTACTCTAGGTCCTGCCGAGACATAAAACATCATTTGCTGTGGCCAGAACTGAAACTGGGCGGGGGACTGGAATAGGGCCATCTTGCCACTGCTAGGCTAGGCGGGCACCTGGTAGTTATGCGCTACACCTATGGGCTGCTGGTAGAGTACTTGGGTTGTCCCTCAAAGCCCAGGCTTGCGATATATCAACTGCATGGGCAAGACTGTCCACCTGTTTATCCTACAAGATGCCAGATCCACAGAGTGATGGCCTTGGCTAAGTGGTAGCTTCACTAACTCTGAACAGCCTGCTCTAGAGTATGGAGCATCGAGGAATGGCTGGTGAATTTCTCCAGAAATGAGTGTTACCAAAGGTACCGGATAGAGATAGTGATCCTCCTGGGGCTGTGGAGGGGTCTTCAGTCAGTAGGTGTTGAATGCCAATGGTGGCCAAGGAGCCAGAACGAGGATGGCACTGATGATAAATAAGTGTGTGTGTGTGTGTGTGCGCATGCATGCATGCCTCATATCAGACATTACCCACCATCCCAGGTGGTGGCAGGTGGGACATA
Source organism: Molossus molossus (assembly GCF_014108415.1). Lineage (NCBI taxonomy): Eukaryota > Metazoa > Chordata > Mammalia > Chiroptera > Molossidae > Molossus > Molossus molossus. The sequence goes on along the minus strand of NW_023425351.1, from coordinate 58,380,983 downwards.
ACTCAGTACTTAGAAGTTATAAACTCCCAGTCATGCCTGGAGCTGCCCTGTAAGAACTGGCCCCTACTTCTCTCTCTCACCACATCAGATGCCCCCTCCCTTCTCCCTTGCGCATCATGCTCTGAGCACACCACTCTGGGCTCAGTTCTTCATGCAGGCCAAGTTTCTCTTGCCTCTGGGTATTTCCGTGTGACATTCCATTGTGTCCCTCATCACCTTTCTCACAACGCACAGTGCTCCCACTTGAGTCCTTACTCTTCGGGGGAGGGCTCTTTCCTCAGAGGCCAGGAACTCTGTGATGGTCGGCCTATGCGTCTCTTGTCCATCACTGCATTTTCACGTACGGTAGACAGTCAGTAGATAAATGGAATACCTTTTTGAGAGTTTCATAGTTTCCATTCTTTTAACATGCAATCAGGACCGGGCAGCCATCAACAACTGAGTTGTCTCTCCGCGCGTGGGTGACGGATAGGAGGTATAAAACCCAGTGAGAAACAGACGGGAACCAACAACAGGATCCTGGGCATACATTGTCAGGGTGTGTCCCCAACCAAAACGCAGGGTGCCGCCCTGAACTCCCCACGATGGCAGAGGTGACCGTGATGGGTGCATGGCAGGGCATGGCTGCAGAACAAGAAATGACAGTTCCATTAAATCAGACTGTTCTCAAGCAGTAGAATCTGACCTGGTATGAAACTGTTGGAACAGGGCTGTTGAGAATATCAGAGGTGCTGTCCAGGATTGACAGCTGTGAATTGTGTTTATCGATCCATTAACAACTGTTCTAATCAGTGGCCGTCACACACACACACAGTAATGTTCTGTGAGAGCTGGAGAGCCTGAACAGTTGTTCACCTGTCGTATTTTGTGTCCAGAATGGTGTGGTGGAAACACCTACTGCTGAGATCTGTTTGTCTTCGGAAGAGGTGGTGAACGAGCTGCTTAGCGTTGCCACCAGTAAAGGCGGCTGGGGATTTTGGAGGAGAATCAGCTTCCTTAATGGCCCTTCCCACAAGGGTCTGTTTGAATGTCGGTGGAGGTGCTAAGGAATGTCTCACACTGGCAGGGAGCGATGGTCCTCCCCAATTTCTTTGTTTCTCTCTTTCTTCCTGGCCACAGGACTAAATGACATCTCCAGGCCCTCCTCATTTCGGTGCAGCCCTGTGCCCCTGTGTGGGCGGACGGGAGGGGTGCCATTCCCTGCACCGGCCCATCAAATCTTCCACGCACGGTCCTCTGCCTGTGATGTGAATGAGAAACAAGCTGTTATGGTGCCAAGCCACGGAGATTTGGGGATATCTGTGACAGCGGTTAGCCTTCCCTGACTAATACAGCCATTGTTCCACAAGACGAGGTCTGAAATCAAGTACTTTCCCCAAATATCTGATGGTTCCGAGGACATGCTGCATTGCACTGAACACAGGAGCACACTGTCGCGTGGCCCCAGCTTGTGTTTACAAACAGTAAACAGTGTAGCACAGGTGAGCGGAAAGAGACCACTCACACTTGAACACTGTCAGGCGACCCAAGGCTTCATGTGTGTGTGTTTTATGTGATGCCAAACTACATGTGATTAAAATGTACACATTTCACAGTATTTGGTTGAAGGCTAGTCAGTACTAATATTTAGTGTGAGAAGTGTTGTTTTTTCCTCAAAATGTCCTTTTATCATTTCATGCCCTTGCTCCTATGAAAAATGCCAAGTTGTGTTGAAGAGAAGAGTCAGGGATGGGAGGAATACTGGTAATAGGGAAGCCTCTCATTCCAGCGTGGAAGGGTGGGGGTTGGGGCAGAGGGGAGAGAGGCGTTAAGGGGGCAATGGATGAAGCAGGCTGGACTCGTCTCCCAGAGGGGGGAGGGCTGCTGTGCACACCTTAATGATGGCTGTTCTGGACGAGAGGTAGTAAGGACCACGGGAGCTGGAGGTGAGGATCACAGGGCACATTGCCTGGGGGTGGAGCCTCAGGGCGACATTCTCGTGCACGCGAGTTATTGAGGCTGTCCTCGCAGAGACCTGCAGGACAGCGGCTCGCCCGCAGGAAGTGAGAGGCAGGGGAAAGCAGAGGAAGAAGCTAAGCTAAGGTGTGGCTTCAGGGCAGCTAAGCCTCATCTTGATCTCAGAGAGAGCTACGAGGCGTGAGTGGTATCACAGAGTTACTCCACCTTGAGGCAATGGTCCATCATTTGCACGGACTGTTGCCCAAGGTGAGGACACAGACTTTCTCGTAAAAGGTGGCCCCCACTGACCAATGGCAATTCTCCAGAGAAGGCTATAGCTAGGAATTATGAGTAGTCATTGCTCAGTTTCTGGGACATGGGTGCGCGGCCTCTGTGAAGGGGATATGGACAGGAACCCCATCATCTATTCCTGTCCCCTGCTTGCTTGTATAGATCCACGTAATTCTTAAATTGTGTTTACTCTGTTCATGCAAAGTTCCTCCTGATTCTGATGGATCACAGTTTCTAGGGAAACTTACAAGACTGGGGTGTTAGTGGAGGTTATATCTCAAGGTCATAATTGTACACATCATCCCTCCTCCACTACCTATTCTAGATTCCCCTTCCTCTCACCCAGCACCTCTGCTCGTTAAGATGGCTTGTTTGCTAGGGTGACCCAGATCTAAATCTTGGGGTGGGGGCAGTCTAAGCGCTCGGGTTCCAGGCCCTTAGCTAGCTATGGTTGCTGTCCTTGTCTGCTTACAACTAGAACAGCATGGTAGTACCAAGAGGTGCCCAGTGTATCCTCTGAGTTCCGAACATAATCTTACGTACCCTCATTATGTAGCGGCAGCTCTATCTTTCCATGATAATCAGGGTCAGTACATCTCTGTCCACATGGAAAATCCATTCTATTCCTGTTGCTCTACTGGAACATGGGGCCCAAAGTGATTGGGCTGAAACAATAGTTTTAAGTTTAGTGGGACTCTTAATGTTTCCTTCCCTGATGGAAACATCCTCTGTCTGTGAACTCGGACCTCTGTAGCCACACAGACTAGTCACAGGCATGAGAATCACAAATTCCTCACTTAGGGGCCTGAGACTGATGGAGAACAGGACCATTGGTACTGTATCCCTTGGTTCCTGGACCCATGAGTAGCCTAGTGGTTGGGTGCACAGTATCCTACCTCCCTCTGCCTTGGCCCTGAGATTTGATATTGTTTTAAAATTATTATCTTGGCCGAGAGGTTTCTCCAACAGTGAACTATGCCCATTGTGTTATGCGTCTGAGAACCAGGCAAATAGCACTAGGGGGTTCCAGGTTTCCAGGGGACACCCTGTGAAATTGCTCTGTAGCAGTCACTTATTCTTGGGTCCCCACGGAAGCGTACACTGCCACAGGGGCGGGGGGAGCACTTTGGCCCACCAGCATCAACCGGAACCCAGCATCTAACAGCCCTCAAAAGATCGGAATAGTTCTCTTTCCCCGGTTTATTGTTCCTCAAGGAAATGGCTGTAGGTCACTTTGGGGAAGGACTGTGGACATTTTTGTGGTTTTATAGAATCCTCCTTCTCCTTCAGTTGATGGAGTGTAGGTTCGAGAATTCGCTCAGGTCTGGAAACTTGGAGAAGGATTGTGATTTTTCTTTGGGGCCTCAATCTTCTGTTTATCCATCCTTGATTTATGTTTATTACCCATATTAAGCAATATCCTTTCTGCTTGTCTGCCTCTCTTGCCCTTCATAAACCGTGTTCTCTTAGCCATATCTGTAGATCTCTGTGGTTCAGGGCCTCCCAGCAACACTTCCAACCTGCCTGCCAATTAAGGTAATCATTCCACCTTCCTTCTGATGGTTAAGTGCGGCCACTGGCCTCTGCCATTCTGGACCCCTCTCAGCCCCATTGCTACAGGGGACCCCAGGTCTACAACAGCATGGCCGACTGTCAGTTTTGATCTACAGAGGACACACACTAATGAGCGTCTCGACAATGCTGCTGTCCCCATCACCGGAGCCTTGGACAAACAAATTATTCTCTGAGCCCTCCAGAGGAACACAGTCAGCAGATGGGTTGCTGGACACACTCAGTAGATCTATTCTTACATGCCCGCTTCTCTGAGGTTTCTGATCATTTTCCTTTATATTTTGCTACTGAAATTCTGGACTCTTTTCTGCATTTAATATGGCCATTACTTTTCCCCAAGCTTCTGATAACCATCCTAGCACTGTGGCAGGAACAGTGTTCAGATTCTTGCCAAGACGAGTCCTGTGTCATGTGACATATCCTTGGATTGATAAATGATACTTATCCAGCTTTATATTCCACCTCCCTTGAGAACCCCCTCAGGATCCTCTGCCGAGTTTACTCTCAGTATCAAGGTCTAACTTTTCCCCGATCAATGTCTTTGGTTTAGGAGACTTATCAACGCTAAGAATTTAATCCCCTCTGCAGTTTTCCAACTCAGACGGTTAGGTTCTGGGCTCAATTTCCACACGACTGGCCCTCCAGCTACAAGAGATGAGGGTCTTTTTAAACACCAGGAAGGAGGCTTTTTGACACTCACACTTTACTTCTAACAGATGATGAGTCTACCTACGTCTGCATCTTCTCTCTTTAAAAGCAGCTACCCACCTCTGCAGTCCTTATGAGTACGACTTCCTCAATACCTCTGAAGTGCCAGGATGTTACACAGAAGCCAGAGCATTCGCCTCTATCTGAATCTCAACCCTATTCATGCTAGGTGAAAAAAAACGCAAGTACACAGTTCAGGTGAAACACAGTCACCCAGGCCAGGGACTCTCGATAATTCATCTACCTCTGGGCATGGGAATTGTATTACCATCCAGAGCTAAAAGTGGATTCTTGTGCAGTTAATTTGGGAGAAAGCTGTAGAAGAAGTGAGGATGCAGGATATGATGGGATGAAGCCAAGCAAAGCTAAGGGTTCAGCTAACATCTAGTCTTACCCCGTCCCCACCCCCAAGCTGTGGTGATTGAATGACAACAGGGAATGGCTTCACCTTGAGGCAAAGGGACCAGATTTTTCACCTACTTGTATCCTTGAACCATTCTCTCATTGGCTATTGGCCACTCCCAGGGAGGGTTTATATAAGCTCTTGGACATCTACAGGTGAGGCAGTTCTTGCCAGTTGAGAACAATTTTCCAGAGACTTGTGCGTCTAAGTGCCCTTAGAGGTAGACACTCACAGAATCTGGAGGATGGAGGCACCAGCCTTGTGAAGGGTGCCAACGAATCTATTGTAGTGTGAGAAGTCTCTGCAGGCTAATGGTCAAGGAAGCTGCCCTACGTACAGAAAGCCTTCAGCTCTGTGTCTGAGAGTGGGGAGTATTGTGACCACGGCCCTCGGTGTGCTAGTGAGTGTGATGAAGCATGCATTCATTGATGCATTCATTCAGCAAATATGTATTGCATGCCGATTATGTGGCAGACACTACCCTTCTTGGCACTGAATATACAAGAGTGAAATAGGAAGTCCGCCCGGTGTGGCTCAGTGGTTGAGCATCGACCCAAGAGGTTGCCGGTTCGATTCCCAGTCAGGACACATGCCCAGCTTGTGGGCCCGATCCCCAGTGGGGACATGCAGGAGGCGGCCAGTTGATGTTCTCTCTTATCGATGTGTCTATCTCTCCCTCCTTCTCATTCCCTCTCTGTCTAAAATCAATAAAGGAAAAACAAATTAAAAAAATAAAATAAAAAGAAGATGCGGTCCCTGCTGAAGGGCTTCCAGCCTGGAGAGGGGTGGGTGCACCAGCACTGCACAACTACACGCAGCCAGAAGGGCAGGAGTGAAGGATTTCAGTGCAGTGGGCTCCTTGCCCAACATCAACTCGATGACTGTATTCCAGAACTTAGCAGGAGGTAGGAGATGTGAAATAGCTGTTTCCTCAGTCAGAACTGGGCCTGCTGGTGTTGCATATTGTTCTACTGAAATTCATATTTAATTTATTTCAGTTTAATTTTTGAGGTTAGCTCACTCCAACTACTCTTTCTGAAAAATGAGAACACAGATAGTGAGTGGAGTTTTCTGAAAGCTTCTGAGTAGGTCCAATGCATGTAGCTGGATGTAAAATTTAAGCTGGGTCTCGATGTCTCAAATCTGGTCTACCCAGTTTCCGTAGGTGCCTCAGCCACAGAACAGCATTGCGTTGACCAGCGTTGTTCCTGAAGGGCGGCCTCTGTGGGGCAGTGTGAGCCCTGGAGTGGGCAGACTTTGGGTAGGGGAACTAGCGTGCACATAGGCACTCTGAGGTTTGCCCACGCCCAGGCTGATTTGCTGATTCTAGGTCCTTGGCCTCTGCCTTCCACTGGAGAGAGAGAGAGGGCTCAGGCTCTACACTGATTGGCTAACGGCAAGTTGGAGTCGGCTGACTTGCAGCCATGCAGTATTGAGTTGTTGAGTTGAATTTGTGGCTCACCTAGAAATGAAAGCTTCTTATTGGATTATTGTGAGGATGGGTAATGAAAGCAAGGAACCATCAAAGTTATTGATGGCTTTGTGTGTGGCATCAGTTAACCAGGGTACACAGAGCTAGTTGATTCGTCTGATTTAGCCATAAAGTATGAATGAGAATTAATTGGTGAAATGCTTGTTAATAGATCATCACAGTGCATTCTTTCCTTGTCTAAGGGAGAAAATTTCAGCCTTTGAGAAAGGAGTTTAGAAAGATCAATAGTCTATTTGAAGCCATATTTTTACAAAAAAAAAAAAAAAATCTATCAGGATCTGAGAAACGATGGAGTCACATGACATCTACTGACGGTGGAGAGAATCACATCCGGCTCTGCTGAGAGCCGGCTCCCCACCTGTAAGTACTCCTGGGAGGCACCTGCATGTGGAAGTCCTGTAGCTCGGCCCCATGCAGCTCGAAGCCTGACGCCGAAGCTCCAGTCAGCTCCCACTCTCGCGGGGGTGGATGGAAGTGGTCAGGCCCAGGAGCTAGTGTTCGATTTAACTTCCTTCAGCTTGAAGGATGATGCCGGCAGCCTGCTTCTAGCCCTGCCTGAGAGCAGTCTACAGGGGATTTGTGGGCTGCACTGTACACAGGAGCAGAACATTCCACTGTCTTCCTGCTGGCGGCTGCTGCTCTCGCGAGGCAGGGACCCAGCATCACTCAGATGAAGCCGAGGCCACCACATCCAGGCAGAGAGAACCAGACCCCAGCGTGGGAGAGAGACTCCAGTCCCTGCTGTATCAGGTATCCAGTGCCACGATCACGCTGCACAAACAGCAGTGGCCCGCAGTAGGAAACATTTAGTTCCGCTCAGAATTCTGAGTTGGTGAGGTGGTATGGCTCCTGGGGGTCAAGCTGGGCTGACCTAAGCTGGGCTCACTCATGTGTTTGGAGTCAGCCAGCAGGGTGTCTGCGAGCTGAGTGTCTGGGATGGCCTTGGCTGTGCTCTGCTGGCCTCTCGTGCTCCAGCCCTGTCCCTGAGACACCCTACCCCCTTTCCTTCCCTTCCTACAACTCGCCCAACCCCACATCCCTGCTGTGACAACAGGATTTCAGGAAAGGCGTTTCTGACCCATCTGGTGCTACATTACCATATCCTGTTTACACTCTCAGAGTACTTGCTTTAAAAAATAAATCCATTATCATAATTGTATTTAAACAAAATTAATGATATAATTAGCTGTTTGTCATCTGCCTGCTCCGCTGCACTATAAGCTCCATGAAATTCTGTGGCACTAGTATGAACAGTAAGTATTTGTCGAGGAGATGAATCAATGAATGAACCAATGAATCAATATTGTGAATTAAGAAAGGGAGGGGAGAGGTGGGTAACATTTCACACATCCTTTTAAGCTGCTGAGCTGCTACCTATAGAGAAATTAAAATGCTTCCACAGTAAGTAGATAAAGAAACATGGTATGTCCAGATGATGGAATATTACTCAGCACCGAAAAGAAATGAGCTCTCGCATCATGAAATGACTTGGAGGGAAAGAAAATATATATTACCAGGTGAAAGCGGCCAATCGGAAAAGGCCACATAATGTGTGATTCCGACTATATGACATCCTGGGAAAGGCCAAACGATGGAAACAGGAGAAAGATAGTGGTCGCCGGGGGGCTGGAGAAGGGGGAGGGAGGAATAGGCAGATCATGGCATTGGTAGGACAGTGAAACTACTCTATGATATCATGATGATGGATATAGGCCTCTATACATGTGTCCAGACCCATAGAACATACAACACTAAGAGTGAATGAATTGTAAACTATAGACTTTGGGTGATTTTCATGTGTGGATGTCGGTTCATCAGTTGTAACACATATACCCCTGGTGGGGATGACGATAACGAGCAGGGTGTGTGTGGGAAATCTCTTCTTCTTCCCCTCAAACTGCTGTGAACCTAAAACTTCTCTAAAAAAAATATAGAGTCATATATATATATATATATATATATATATTTTTTTTATCCTCACCGGAGGATATTTTTCCATTTTTTGTACAGATAGAGTGGGAGGGAGAGAGAGGAAGGGAGAGAGAGAGAGAAACATCAACGTGAAGGGACACATCGAGTGGCTGCCACCCACACAACCAACTAGGGCCGGGGACAAACTGCAACCGAAGTATGTGCCCTTAGCGGGAACCGAACCCAGGTCTCTCCGGACTGCAGGCCGACGCTCTAACCGCTGAGCCAAACTGGCCAGGGCTTATATATATATTTTAAAGGCCAAATGGTGGTTACCCCAGAGGCTGGGGAAGGGGGAATGGGGAGTACTGTTAATGGCTTGGGGATCTTCTTTGGGGATGTCAAAAAGGTTCTGGAAATAGAGATGACTGTTGCACAATATTGTGAATATACACACTGCCACAGAATCATGCATTTAAAACGATTATGTTTATGTTATGTGAATTTTACCTGAATACATAATAAATGTTTCCCCCAAATCTTTCCTAGCAAAAATGGCCCTTGATACAGTTGTTGCTTCATGATATTGTATAGTGGAGGTGAAGTTAACCTAAAATTTTCATTAAGAATTAAGAAAATGCAGGCTAATGTTATGAGCACAGGCTCTGGTTTCTGAGTTCTGGGCCTCATTCTCAAAGAATGCGTTAAATAGGCTGACCAATAGTCTCACTTCTATTTTCTCCTTTATAAAATAGATCCCCTTAGCCTGGGCAGTGTGCTCATTGGCTGAGCATCGACCCATGCATCAGGAGGTCACCAGTTTGATTCCTGGTCAGGGCACATGCCCAGGTTGTGGGCCAGATCCCCAGTAGGGGTCATGCAGGAGGCGGCCAGTCAATGTTCTCTCATCAATGTTTCTATCTCTCTCTCCCTCTTATTTCCTCTCTTCTAGAGTCAGTATAGAAAAAGAACTAAATCATCTTAGATGTAGGAATATCATCTTTTAACATGAGTCTCATTAGAGTTGTGTTTATTTTGAATGAGAAACTACAAAGTGTTTTAATTTTCCTTGAGTTGGCAGCCATATTAAAAGATGGCCTACTAACCTACTAACCTACTAACCCTACCAACTCACATACGTGTTGCTCACTGACGGCTCTTGCTTTCCTTGCGTCTTAGAAATCTTGCACTGAGTTCCACACAAGGGTCCCCTGTGTCCCTGAAGACCTTTTCTTTCTTCTTTCTTTTTAAAAAATGTCTATGTATTTCATCTTCCTTCCCGAGTCTCAGAAATCCAGTTTTGCTCCCACAGAGGATTTTTGTGACAGGAATAGTTTCCTTCTCACATGTATGCTTTTATTTCTGAGTGCCCTACATCAGCGGTGAGATATAAATAGAAGCACGGATCGTAGTATTAACCTGCGTGGCTGTCTCAGCCTAGGCCAGCAGAACAAGAGCCTGGGTGGCTTAACAGCAGACCTTTATTTTCTCACAGTACTGGGGCTGGAAGTCCAAAGTCAGGTGCCAGCGCGGCTGGGTTCTGGTACGGTCTCTTCCTGGCTTGCTTCTGCCTGGGACTTCGGGTGGCCTTTCCACAGTGAATGTATGTGGTGAGGGAGGGAGAGGGGAGTTGGAGAGAGGGAGAGAGGGGAGAGGGAGAGAGGGAGAGAGGGAGAGAGGGGAGAGGGAGACAGAGAGAGGTATCTATCTTATAAAGCCACCAGTACCATCAGCTTAGGACAGAGAGAGGGAGAGAGGGGAGATGGGAGAGGGGAGTTGGAGAGAGGGAGAGAAGGGAGAGGGAGAGAGGGAGAGAGGGGAGAGGGAGAGAGGGAGAGAGGGGAGAGGGAGACAGAGAGAGGTATCTATCTTATAAAGCCACCAGTACCATCAGCTTAGGACAGAGAGAGGGAGAGAGGGGAGATGGGAGAGGGAGAGAGGAGAGAGGGAGAGAAGGGAGAGGGAGAGAGAGGGGGGAGATGGAGAGAGGGAGAAAGGGGAGATGGAGAGAAGGAGAGAGGGGAGACAGAGAGAGGGGAGAGGGGAGAGGAGAGAGGGGAGAGGGATACAGAGAGAGGTATCTATCTTATAAAGCCACCAGTACCATCAGCTTAGGACTGTGCTTTCATGACCGCACTTAACCTTAATGACCCCCTAAACTCCTGTGTCCAAACACAGTGAAATGGGTGGTTGGGGCTTCAACCTATGAACTTGGGGGGCGACACAGTTCAGTCCCTACAATGGATAAATATGTGAAGTTTCCCAGTGCATTCTCATTACATTCTTTATGTACATCATTTATTTCCAACACACCCACATACATGATCTCATTTGATTAATGATCGATAGTTAATGTATTTCAGATTTCAAAACCCGGAGAATGAAGAGAGAAAAGTGACTTTTCCAGGCCATATGGCCAGGACACAGCCAAGCGGGGCTGGGAGCTCAGATTTTCTGGCTCCTTAACCCAGAGCTTTCCCCACTGCGGCTCTGTCCTCCGATCTGCTCGGTCATGGGACCGTTTTCCTTGGAATGTCAGTCATCACCCTTAATAAGACACTTGGGATAATCTATGTTTAATTCCACATGGACTTGTGGGAAGAGGCAGCGCTAGAGCTGCCCTGGGAAATGAATACCCCAGAATCCATGGTCACTCGGGGAACACGTTCTGTCGTTATGAGGATTAGCGGGTCTCCTTGCAGGGTCTCATGCTGGGTGTTCGCGTTGACATCACTCGTAGGAAGGTGTAATTTGTGGCACTGAGAAGACCTGTTTTTGTTCAAAGTTATCTTCTTACTGAGCCGTGCTGCCAGACATTCCGCCAGTTAGAAAGATCCCCTCCTGTCCCAGCCGTTCATGCACAGGGTCTCTTGCTTACATCTCTCCTGTCCATAAAATCCCTGTAGACTGTCCCTGAAGTTCTGCCACCTCCCGTCACCACTCCCCTTGTCAGCGGGGCTCTGGATCACCCGTGCCTCTGCCTGGTTTTCACAGCCGTCTAGAGGTGGAGCCCGTCATGTCCTGTCCCACCGGTTCTCTCCACTTCTCAGGGCCGGTGAACAATCGGAGTGCAGACCCGTGTCCAGGGCAGAAATGTCCTCGTGACGAGCACTCGCCGATCTCATTAGTATCCAGTGCCCCGCTCCTCTTACACCTATGCCACCACTTCAGCATCTTTGGTCGCGCCCCTCCTCTGCCATGTACACTGCCCATGCTCAGAAAACTGTGTCTTTTGTCATTTCAGTGGGGGCTGGTTGTCTTGACCCAACACATCCCACCTTGCAGTCAGGAGGAGATCACAGTGGAGCGTGAGGACCCAGGCAGCACTCATCTGATTACTGGCAGTGTTAAATCCAGATTTCTCTGCGGGGAGGCATGAGGTTCTATAAATCAATTTCACCTATTCACCAAAAAGCTATTGAGCACAGCGATGTCCATGCACTGTGCCTTTCACTTGAGATAAAAAGAAAAAGAAAACATAGTGTCTGTGCTCACAGAGCCTGGGAGCCCAGTGGGAGAGACAGACAAGCAGAAAACAGTTCCCTGTGCTGCGTGCAGAATCGGGCTCCTCCCGTACCGAGCAGTGTGGACAGTGCACGCCAGATTCCCCCGCCAGCTATTGCGTTCATCTACCAAAGGCACAATGGGCCGCTGCTTTAGGCCAGACGCTCTGTTAAGCCATAAGAACACACAGACAAGTGCAACAAGGACCTCATGTTCCAGAAGTTCAGGGTCTTCTTCTTTTTTTTTTTTTTTTCCGGCGTAGATGAGTCTTGGTTACACGGCACAAGTGGCCCATGAATCTATGATGCAAATGTTCTCATCTTAGAGGCTTGAATTATGAGTGTCTTTCCCTTGAACCGGAAAGAAATACATTTAGTATAGTTGGCAGATCTTGCCCAGGGATGCAACAGTTTTCACACAGACACAGCAGAGCATAACTGTTCAGATCCTGGGCTCTGCAGTCAGATGGCATGGTACTAGGCCCGATTTGCCCTTCACCACTGTGTGACCTCAGGTATGTTATGTGACCTTGCTATGACTCAGCATCTTCATCTGTAAAATGGAGATAATAATGACATCTACTTCATAGCCTTGTTGTGAATATTAAGTGAATTCATTTAGATCAAGTGCTTGAACAATGCCCGGCCTGAAAGAAGTTCTCATTACATGGTAGCCCTTGCGACAGGATCCTGTTAGGTTTGCACACGTTTCCCGTTATCAGAAGGCTCCCCAGTGGAGCCAGGAAGATGCCAGTCCCAGAAGTGTGGTTAGAGCCATATCCGCTGGCCTGCGCTGGTATTTTTTTCCTTCCCCAATTCCAAAGTCTGTGTGAAGTGGGCTGTTCAATTTTGCACTACTTTGAATGTTGGCTTTTTACAAAAAGATCAAGAGCTCTGGATTCTGGTTTGGTTTTCTCAGCATCTCCTATGTCCTTCAACTCTTTTATTTATGTATTTATTTATTTTTTGGTACGTGCCCCTAGGGGGAACTGAACCTAGAACTCTCTGGTCCATAGGCCGACGCTCCAGCCGCTGAGCCAAACTGGCCAGGGCTATCCTTCAACTCTTTAGTTAACTTTTACTGGCCTTGATTTCCTCAGATTGGAGAACAATCAGCCGACCTTCCTGTGAGACCCAAGCACACTGGACATGACGATGTATCCACTGTTTCTGGGTCCTGGTCCGGCCTCTGCTTCTTCCCCCTGGAGAGGTGGCGGTGCAGGGAGAGCCCTTGGCCTCAGCGTGGGGACATTCCGTCCTCGGGGTGTGGGGAGGGCCTGCGCATCTACCCAGTTTCTGCCCCTTGAACCAGAGAAAAAGGACTACAAACCTACTCTCAAATAAAAGTTATTCCTTTGCAAACAATTGGGTATAGCCTATAAATTAAATATTACCCCAATTACCGGATAGTTCAGTGAAGCGTTATGACTGCTACCAACATAGAACCAGAGTGGTCCTGGCTTGGGCTGCCAGGGCCGCCGCCCAAGGACAGGGCCTCCGCCCCGTGCCTGTGACCGGATCTTGCGTTGCGTTTCCCTTCTCTGTTCCCTGGGTGTGTCACAGAGTTCTCACGCCCTCTGGACTTACCCAGCACGCAGACTGTCCTCCAAGTGTGCTCGTGAACTGTCCTCCGATGTCCACTTCCCCTCTGTGCTTCCCTCTCTGTCCTTGTCTTCCCTGAGCCTCCCGCCGCTCCCGCCCTGCACACCCTGTGGGCACCTTCCTTCTGTGCCTTAGCTCTGCCTCCCTGCTGTGGTCCCCGTGCCTCCATTTCCCCCCGCTGCTCGTGATGCTGGGCTTGACCCCTTGGTGTAGCCGTATTTCCCGCCTTCTCTGAGATCCTGCTCGGCACCAGGGCTGTCTCTTCAGTGCCCATTTGTCCCCAAGGTAAATATTTGATCTGAGATGCCTGTGAAAGTCTTTAAAATGAATCCCTGGAAAATTTTGACAAAAATCAAAGGATCCAGTTAGGTTAGACACAACCCTAGTCTGAAACCCTCCAAACATATAATCTATTCTTATTCACTTCTTATGGATTATAAACACATTTTGGCCACAGCAAGGGATACATGAGTAGAGTTGTTTATTTTTTTATAAGAGTTGAGTCAATTTTTTTATAACAGACTTAAATTTTTATGAGTTGCGTCCATTTTATTTTATTTTATCTAAATTTTTATTGATATACAAAAACTGCACATATTTAATGTATGTAATTTGATGAGTTTGGACATATTTATATGCGCACGGAATCCTGTATTTTGAAGAGGGAGAAGCAGAGAAGTCAAGAAAATATTTGAAAGGAAAAATGTAAGCACCCTTCATTTGACTCTTAGCTCAGAAATAGAATTTCTCAGCTTTGCAGAGGGTATCCAGTGTCCTGATTTTCCAGTCTTCCCAACAGGACAAGAATACACATTCTCCTTATTGACCTAAGCCTAGTAAAAGAACAACTGAGTTGTACTAATAGCTAACAATGTGTTGAGCACTTATTATGTGCCTGATGGTGTCACAGCGCTTACTTTCTTATGAAGTTCAATTTTGTTTTTTGTTTTTCCTTGAAGGACGGCTGCTGTTCTAGCTGTGAGGCTAATCCTCTCGGTGGCCTTGGCCAGTCGGCAAAGTCTATGGGTGTCACCTGGCGGCGTGCCAGCAGCAGGCGCAACCTGTGTGTGCGGCTTTGCTTGTTCAAAGCTGGGCGTGGGGCAGGTTGCCCAGCTTCTGTTATTCTCTTTTGGTCATGTACTAGGGGTGCAGTGTCCCGGTACGCCATGCTGGGATGCAGGAAGCAGAACCCCAGTCCCCAGGGTCGTGGCAGTCAGATGCACTGTCCCCAAGGTGTCAAACCAGGAGGAGGTGACTGTGTGGTTGGGAGCGACTTCTCTTGGTGGGTCCTGCCACGGACACTCATCAAAGGCAGCTGCAGGCAGCTACTTTGGATTTGACACCTACACATCTTCAGTCTGCCTGGCACTCTGATGGTGACGGGCAGGTTTACTGCCGACAATGCCAGGTGAATCCTGCAGGCCTCTTAGGTGTGTGGTCTTCGCCTCAAGTCGACGTTCAGGGCGAGAATGGAACGTGGGATTTTGTTCCAGATGCGCATCGGCCTGGGCGTGTTTTTAGAGACCCTCTTGAGAATTCGCCAGGCTTCTCTTGATTGACAGCTCGTGCAGAGCGCTGTCATCTGAACACGCGGATTCTTCTGGCGCCGGCACGTGCGTTGCTTCTGGAAGGGGTGTGAGGTCTTGAGGGTGATGGCTCTTCACAGCCACTGGCTCCTTGTACCCTCACAATCCTTTGTAGGTTTGGTTCTTCATTGACCAATGAAGACTCCGAACAGAGCTGATAAAAGGGTGCCAGTCAGAAGTCACGTCCCTGAAATCATGGTAACAAAGGCTGGTCTGGAAAGAGCTGTTTTTCCTGTTTTGGCAAACTCCAGCATTCCGGCCAATCTCCACATCTCCAGCACTGCCTTCCTCGGACATGCGCTTTGCAGGATGCTAAGGGGTGCAAAAAAGAAAAGAAAGAAGTCTGTAGTCAAATACATCTGGAACAAACACTCTTCTGCCCACGATGCTTCACTCTTGGGGTATTTTGATGCAAAATGAAGTTTCTGAGATGTTCTGCAGCCAAGATGCTTCTATAACTTCAGCCACGTCCCCCCAAGTGATTGATCGTAGGATATTTTTCGGTAGCATCAATCTGTGTCCTTTAACACCTGCTAATACTGTCTGTGTTGCATTTTGGAAAATACTCACGTGGGGAAAAGGCCCTCAGTCCCTGAAAGTTGGCTTCCCAGATGTGACCCAGAAGCTGCTCTGACCGAGGACCGAGCAGGCCAGGGCCTCGTGAGCAGGGGAGGGGACGGCTGGTGATGCAGAGGCCGTGCACTTGCCCTGCAGGCTCCGTTCAGGTCCTTCCTGCTTGCGATCTCTTCTCTGGTGACCCCATCCCAGAGTTGTTTCTGTTTCCTGCTTCTGCCACTCATTGGCTAGAGGGCTTCACTCTACTGGATCTTGTAATCATGACAAGTAAGCATTTGAAGATGTTTTGAAAAACACCAAATCTAGCCCTTAGGTTTGAAGTGATGAAGAGCCAGAATAGAGATTTTTTAGAAAATATTTTTATTGATTTTTAGAGAGAGAGGAAGGGAGAGGGAGAGAGAGAGAGAGCAAAACATTGATCAGCTGCCTCCTGCAGACCTCCTACTGGGGATCAAGCCCGCAACCTGGGCATGTGCCTTTAACTGGGACTTGAACCTGCAACCTTTCCATCCATGGGACAACGTCCAAC
Source organism: Molossus molossus (assembly GCF_014108415.1). Classification (NCBI taxonomy): domain Eukaryota; kingdom Metazoa; phylum Chordata; class Mammalia; order Chiroptera; family Molossidae; genus Molossus; species Molossus molossus. The sequence continues at coordinate 58,364,872 of NW_023425351.1, read as the reverse complement.
CAACTGAGCTACACCAGCCAGGCAGAGTAGATAGTTTAAGCTATTATTTACATGCCTAGATCACTTCATGACATTTTTGTCTGTGTGTAGAATTATAGGGAAAGGGGTGTAACTTTTGTGAAGACATGTTACCTATGACCCAAATCACCTTTCAGAAAAGATTTATCAATTTACACTTCCACTGGATATGTGTGAAAATGCCTCACCTGGTGGATGGGCTGCACCTTCACCTTTATACAGTTATTATTTTTAACTCATCACATGATCATTAGTTGCTGCACGAGGGAGGAATAACAAGAGGCTGACGGGTAAAAGGACCGCACGAGAGGCTGCCCCTCCCAGCCCTCGGTCACTCGGGGCCCTTAGCACCGTGGCACCTGTCATCCGCTGGCCTGAGAACAGCCCAGTGCAGGATCCAGGAGCTTCTGGAACTTCCAGAAAAGAGTTTTCCTGACCAATTCCCGCCTGCGCACTTTAACTGGGTGTACACATGGCAGCTTGGCAGTAGCGTGATATTTATAAGTGTGACCACCTCACCCTGCAAATCCAGAAGGTGCCATCACCAAGAAGGGCATAGCCGCAGCCAGGTCAGGCTGGCCCCGTCGCTGAGGTGGGCAGCCCACTTCTCACAGCTGTGCAAGCCCCCGCACTGAACAGGACTGGGGACGGACTGGAGCAGACCGCCCTGCAGACCCCGCATTCCCCAGACCTGTCCATTTGGAGAAATAACAACAGCTGACATGTATTCAGGCCATACTATAGCTGAAGCCCTGTGCTAACCAGCAGCCTGAAGGATGCTGTTAAAACCCCAGATTATGTCAGCCCCTCCTGACATACTACTCGAAAGCCAATCTTTGTTCTGAACTTCAAGTGCCCTATATGGTCCTTCCACCTGCCCCCCCACCCACCGCACTGTAAATACACGAGCTCATCTCCTACTCTGCTTCAGCTCCACCGAGCCCCCTCACTTTTCCTCAGACACCCCAAGTACATTTCTGCCTCAGGACCTTTGCATTTGCTCCCCCACCCCCAACCCCCACCTAGAATGTTTGACAGCCAATATCTCTAGTTGCATACCCACTTTCTTCTGGTCTTAACAGCCATCTTCTCGGTGAGGTCTTCTCAGGACAATCGACCAACCTGACTTCACATCGTCCTTTCCTGATTTATTTTTTCTTAATAACATGTAACATGCTCTATATGCTTAATTTATCTGGTGTACGTACTGTCTGTCTTCCTGTTAGAATGTAAGCACCCTGAGGGAAGGAGTCATCTCTTTTTGGGGGGAGGGGGTTCATAACTGTATTAACAGCACTTGGAAGAGTGCCAGGCATGTATAGTAGGTGCTCAATAAAATTTTGTGCATAAATAAACTTAACTGCCTCTCACTTCAGCCCTAGGAGGAAGGAGCATAGTTTTCTTCATTTTCCAGGAGGGACAACTGAAACCGGGAGAGGTAAAGTCATCGGCCGCTGCCCTGTCTCCCGAGAGACCTGTGTGGAATCAAAGTCCTCTGTGTACACCCAACGAAGTGCAGCCTCCACAATCAAACATCCAAGACTACTCAAGCCGGCCCCACATCTTTCCACATAGCGCCGCCCTCCGCCATCCACCCTGGCCGCCAGCCAAACAGACCACGCGTTGCCACTTCTGTGATTTTGCGTCCACTGTTTCCTTCCTCCCGGACCCTGCTTCTCCGCTCAAGAAATGCCACAGGTCCAAGCAGCCCTCTGATGCCCCTGACTTCTGTTGTTCATGGAAGCTGCACCTAAGGGTCCTCTCTCTCCCACAGCTCTTAAGACAGAAGCCACTTCCGTTTGACCTTGGTCTCTCCCAGGTGCCACGTGGACACTCTCTGCTCAAAACATCTAGCACACAGACAGACACCTCCTGACACAAGGGGGCGGCATATTTCAGAGTAGGGCAGGTTTCCTAGTGTGGACATCCCAGTCATCCTTGGAAACAGAGTTTGATGCTGAACACACAGCTGACTGAGGAAAAAGAAGGATTAAAAGCTGACAATCCACTTAGTCAGCACAATTTAGGAAATCAATCAAACATGGTGTTTGGTTTTTGACATTTGTCGACAAAACAACAAGTAGATGGAATTTCCCCTGCTTTCTATGGTGGCTTTGTTGTTGTTGTTATAGAAAATGCCCGTAGACATTGAAGGCTCTCTACAGACATTAATCTCCTTGTTCTTTCAGAAATACTTAATTGCTTAACAGTTTGGGGTGGGGAATGAGAAACCGGAGAAAGGGAGGACGCATTTAAAACAGACACACATCTAGTGGTATTTCGCATACTAGTAAGTAAAAATGCACTTTTAAAATCACATAAATAGCTTTACTTTGCACATGGCCTCAGAATTTAGTATATTGGGTTAGAAGGAGGGCTTAGGAGGCACCCTCTCTGGTGACATCCTTTGTCATTTTGGGCAGTCACCTCAGTGAGTCAGCTTTGTGACCTCAGTGACCACATGAGGACACTACCACCCACTCCCAAATGACACAGGCATCTTTTTAAAAGAAAAGAAATGTAAAAATAAATAATGATTATGTATCATATTTATGACAACACTTTAAGTTTTTAGTATCAAAAAATGCTGTAAGAATTCAAATTTCTTTTTTCCCCCGTCTGAGGTATTGCTTGGCACCTTCAGCTGATCAGTTAATGAGGTTAGTGACCTGTCACTCTGATTGCTTGGACCGTCTCCCGAGTTGTTCCCACTTCTCCTCCAGCGCCTCCTTTTTCCTGCCTCCCCGTCTTTAGACTGTTGCCTCCTCACTTCGGCCTCAAAGCCCAAACCACTGTCTGGTGGCGCTGGGGGATACAGAGGGGGGTGCTGGGTGACCTGAAACATGGGGAGCACGTTCGGCTGAGACTTGAAAGAAGCCCCGCACAGACCCTGCCTAGACGAAATATAAAATCAACAATAAGAACTTCTGTGAACTGCATTATTATTTGTATTTCCAGGACTATTTTTGAAAACTCTGTTGTCTGGTAAATAAAAATATGCATTTAAATGTATCTTAGGAAAGATCTTGGCGTTCAGACCAGGAAACCATGGTGACCAACCATGTTTGCTCCTGGACCGCCTCTGAATAAAGCCCGAGGTCTTAATGAAACCAATGGAGTCTTCAGCATAAACACTGACAGGCCATTAATACACCTTTGCATTGTTTTTCTGAAGCCCTGGGTATAAAGAAAGCATTAGCATCTGTCTCTAAAGCTAGATAAAAACCCGGGCCTCCATTATCTTTGTGGATTCTTAATAGAGGTCCATGAAGAAAAGTATCTATTGACAAAATTGATTTTGGAAATACCCGGTGAAACTCTGTTAAACATTTTGTTGTTTCCCTGCAAAGCTTCTCTGAGCCGTTCGCATGCTGTGCCGGGCATGGCAGGTCTTGGAGGGGGGAGCAGAGCAGGCATTCTTACCCAAAGCTGTTTGAACATGGGGTCCCCATCTCCCCTTTTCTTCAAGGACACCTGTAAGACTAGCTTTCTATAGACCATTTTGGAGAAGACTCATGAGAAGTATAAACATGGATAATTTCTGTGCGAGAGACATGAGCATTAAACACGCCTCTTGATTGGGGGTGTATCCGTGAATGAAGACTCAGCGACTTCCAAGATCCTTTGCAGGCTGATCTGGACAAGGTCCTGGCTTTCCTTAGGATGCAAGAGACAAGACAGGTCATCGGGTTCATTTTGTTAACTGAATCATAATCAACATGGAGTTAATTACAGTAACTGTGGAGTCAGGTTTGATCATGAGAAAGAGAAGCTATTTATGCCGTTTTTACATTTTCAGGAGGGAAGCAACCCTGATTCTCAACTTTCTTGCAGAAATTGCTTACCACTCACTCTCCTTTAAGAGTCCATGTGATGACAGTTCTAGGATATGCAACTTCAGTGTCCACGGAGATATTTGCTTTTGAGCCAGATGCCATATGGGCATCGTTTTTGTGCACCCCGAGTGGCGAGTTCTGAGTGGCTGCTGGTAGAGTCATGACCTGCAGCTCCTTCATTCCTAAACCAGTGATTTCACACCTTGAAATTCCCTGTGAGTAATTGAACTAACTACTTACACAGTCCTTTTTAAAATAGGTTCATCTATTGGTTAATGGTTTGGGATGCATTCTTTGCAAATTCAGCCCTGAAGACTCGATCAGAAGATGAAATATGTCTGGCTTGGCCGCTGCAGGAATTGATTCAAGGAGGCTCTTGCCTGCTTCCTTGTCCTCTGCCAAACAGGAATTAAAATGCCAACAAGATGTTGTCTTTAGCTTTAATGGTTGCATTTGAGAAGTGTCCTCCCACTAAAGTGGAAGTGACTGAGGCCAGTTCAAACGTTTTTCAGAAAGGTGTTATTTTGAAACAGACCGATGTGCTCCCAATCTGTCAATTCTTCAGGGGTTGGGATTTTTATAAATCAATTCCTTTTTTCCCTTTGCAGTCTTTGAAAATGTTGTGGTGCAAAGACTCTCTGACCAGATAAAGTTGGGCAAGGCTACCCTGGGTGCCTCATTCTCTGTGAAAACTGGGGGTAGGTTTGGATTATCTAGAAAGTAGCCTGGACACAAGGACTCCGTGATGGAAGCTGTAGGGAAGGAGGAGCTTTCTTTGTGTGGCTCCTATCAAGACCAGAGAAAGGCGGGGTCACAACTCCATCTGCAGCAGGGTTCTGAAGACCTGCCCCGGTCTCTTCTCCATCCTGTCATCTCTCTCCTGGGACTGTGACCTCTGCTCGCGTTTCAGTTTAATCGAATCCACAGTGTTGGAGCATACCTGAGCACAGAGAGCAAAAGTCAGGACTCTGAGCCACAGGTTACAAAAAACCCTACTCAAACTGATTTAAAAGAACAATAAAAACAACAACAGAGGGAGAAAAAGAGGTTGATTTTGTTGTCACTTGTAACTAAAAAGTACAAGAGTAAATTTCCTTCAGGCACAGTTGTATCCAGATGCTCAAGTATTTTTAGGAACCTATCTCTTTTCTCTTGGCTCTTGTGTCCTCCAGTTGGCTTAATGCTCAAGTAGGATCTTTCTTCATGGGAGTACAATAGCCACCAGTAGCTCAGGGCTTATATTTCATCAGGTTGGCAAACCCAATAGAAAAGGCGTGTTTCTTCTTAAGTCCTACAATTCATTTACCATTCCTCAAATAAGTGGTAGGAGACACACGGTGGTCAAGACACTGGTTGGCCCCAAGACACTGGAGTGAATTGTGCAGTGCGCATATCCCTGAATCCACTGCTTTCTTCAGGGGATTGAGGAAAGCTGTACAGCCAGCCTGAACCTGGACGACCCCTGCTGCCGTCCAGCAATGCTGAGATACTGGAGGAGGGCTCTCCCTTGCCCATCATATCTCACTATCTAAATGATGCATTTTCTTTCTCTCTTCATCCTAAGGCTAGAACTGTATGGGGCAACCTAATTATCTTCTCCAGTTTATCCAATAATGATAATAATAATAATTGTAAATGCTTTTTTAATGGATTTGCATACATTGACACATGCGATCCTTACCACAACCCATTGGTTACTATGCTGTATGATGTCCATTTTAAGGATGAACAAACTAAAGTTCAGAGAGGTGTATGGCATTGCCTTAGTGCCCAGGCTATAGAGAGCGGTGTACCTGGGACTGATTGAGGAAAACCTGGCTGTTCTTACTTCTTTCCCCCCATCTGATTCCTTTCCCATAGCAAGGGAAGAAGGTGACCTGGAGAGTCTAAGGAGAAGAGAGGGCCATCCGTTCAGCAAGCCCAGGAGGTGTGTTTTACTTCCTGGAATAGGTATGTTTCTGAAACATGTTTGAAAATCTTTCTTTTTTTTTTTTTAATAAATCAATTCCTCTTTTCCCTTTGCTGTCTTTGATAAAACACCCGATGCATATCATAGACTCCTTCACTGTAATGGAATTGTATTGAATGGATAATGACTTAAAATAATTGGACACTGGTTGAGGTTTGGGGGGTCTCTTTATGAGATGGTGGTTTTTACTCTAATGGGTGCTCATTAAAAAATGGGTTAAGTCATCTAGCTCGTCCTAATTGATAAGGTGACTCCATCTTTTATCACTATTATCTTGTGTTCTTATAAAATTGTCTGCCCTTTAGTTTACTAGAAAGGAATAGTATTGCTTTGCACCATTTTTTGTTGTTGATTTTTCATATCATTGTCCTCAGCTAGGAAACATACCAGTTTCTCCCTAATCTACCTGTAAAGGTCACTTTTATTCTTGGATGAATTTAACTAAAGATTAATACATGTATGGTACTACTGACTAGGTTCTGTGGGCCCAGGTGACAACATTGTCTTGAAGTGGCCCATTACGGAGCCTCTCCACTAGTTAACAGTAGAAAAATGAGAGGAAGTTAGACACCCACTGGCTTTGACCTACTCTTTGAAAGACTGATTCTAGTGACTGATTTTTATATGTTATTGATATAGCAGACTATTTAGATGTGCAATAAATTGCCAAATGTAAGATACTAACCCAAATGAGGGATCATCGTGGGATAGGTACATAAGACTTTTAAAGGAGGCAAACAGAAGCTTTTCAGGAAGAACTTATGTTTGTCCATTGATTGGGAAAATGGAGTGTGTGTCCACTCTTCCTTTAAAAGAGTTGATGTTCTTGGAGCTTTGAAAAGAGAACATGGCATGCCCTTGACCATTCGGTCATCAATTTTGGAGGCTATCGTTTTCTGGGTAGTTAGAGTTCAAGATTTGTTATGTTGGACCCTTGTTTGTAGCCTCCTTCTGAGTAGAATAGATTTTCAAATCACAAACCACCAGGCAAGCATCAAACCGAATGTGAAAATCAATGACCCATCGTCGTTACAAGCAGGTGCATGGCCACGCCGTGGTGCGGAGAGCATTGCAGAGAAGGACGTGCTTGAAGAATGGACAGGGCAGCTTTATTCACCCACTTCATCTCTCCACCTTCTGCTCTGACCACCCTCCTCTGCCATTAGAATGTGTCAGTGAATTTAAGTCAAGTAATAATCTGTGACTAATCCATACGCAGCCCCTAAACCATTTCCTCCACTGCAGACTAGCAGAGGCTCTGCATTCAAAGACTCCCCCAGGTCCCGCCCCCACCCTCATTTGCATAGGGCTTGCCCTTGCTCTCATCCCTCCAACAGCTTCTTGTAACCTTGAAGCTCTTTTGGCAAGAAAACTGAACACTCTTCCTAAGTTCTTCAACTGCAAGCCTGTGGCCGCGCAACAGGAAAATACAAGTTTCTTACGTTATCATCTGTAAGGAGAGCGAATGTTTCTGTGAACACTTTCTGTCTGTGGGCTCTGTTGTAGCATTTTTAAACCTTGTCTCATAAGTTTCTTAGGAGGTATCTGTCTGGGAGGTAGACACCATTACTCCCATTTTACAGATAAGGGCAGAGCTTCAGAGAAATTAAGTAACTTGTCCAAGTGATTTAAGACGAGGTCTATAGTTGCAGCCACAGCTCAGAAATGAAATCAGAGAGTCTCACTTTCCCCCAGAGTTCAATGTCCCTCTCAGACGAAAATTTAATAATCCTTTTTGATGAGATCTTTTTTCATTTGTTTCTTTAGAATAATTTTTAATTTTAGAGTGGTTTTAGATGTAAAGAAAAGTTGCAAAGCTAGTGCAGAGAAGCCGCATGTACCCTGAACTCAGTTTTCCTGTTAACATCTTAAAGGGTACGACACGTGTCAACACCAAGGGGACCAGTGTTGCTACATCACTTTTCACTAAGTTGCTATAATTTATTTGTGCTTCTTTTGTTTTTGCCTGATGTCCTTTTTCTGTCCAGGATCCCACCCAGAATACCACTTTCCATTTATTTTTCATGTCTCCTTAAGCTCTTCTAAATTTTGAGTTTTTCAGGCCTTCTTTGTTTTTGACAACCTCGACAGTCTGAGAACTGATTAGATGTGTTGTAGAATGCCCCGTGATCATGGGTTTATCTGATGATTTTCTCTGGGATCTCCTTTGACGGAAACAAACGCGTGATAGCTTCATCCGGAGAATTTTTCTGTAGGTTGAATCCTGTCAGAGCCTAGCACCCAGAGGACGACAGGACTTCATTCTTACCCTAGGGTCGGTTTTAATTACATTGCTCTGTGTGTGTGTTTGTGAGTTGTGTACTGTTATTTAAAATTTTGGATATTAACCCCTTCTCCAAGGTCAGTTTTAAATAAGCCATTTAGGAAAAGTGTTTTCATGTATAGCAAGGACAGCTACATTCTTTTGGGTGAATGAATAAAAGGACACATTTCATAAGAAATCCTTCACTCCAGAAATATCACACACACACACACCCCGCATGCATGCACCCCACAGATATTATGAGAATATGAGGCATTTACAGAATAAGGTGGGTGAAGCCATGATTTTAGTTAATGATAAAATTGTCATTGTAAATAGCATCTTTGCGGCCAACAAAAACAGATGTCCTTGTAACAATTTGGAGCCATCCAATGCATAAAGCAATTTGTAGATAATCTCCTAAGCAGATATGGTATCAAAAATGTATTCATTGTCAATTAGATGTCTATCCAGGCTGTAGGTCTAATTGACCAGTTAATTTCCAGGCTGTCTCAGGAGCTGCTAAGTACAGTTCAGAATGGAACCCTTGATAGTACACCTCAGAATGACCGGGTCCTGGTAAACAGAAGAACAGATTGCTCTGCTTGTTCAAGGAACCGAGTTCAACGTGCTGTGTTCTGTATGCAGAACCGGTGCCTCATCAAGTCGTTGACAGCCTGAATTGCTAATGGATGGTATAATAATGTATCATCCCCATTTGAATGGCCTGCCTGCCAATAAAACTGTTATAAAACACACACACACACACACACACGTACACACCTTTCACCAAGACTAGAGACATGGATCTGAGATCCAACTGTCCAATCATATCAGAGAGAAAAACCTTATCAGTAAAGCCTTTTATGATGTTTGTTCTGTAAAAATACACCTATTTTGGCCATTTGGGCAGATGATACGCTTCCTCTCTTTCTTCCCCACCCCACTGCTTCCAGAAGATTCTGTTTCAGCTCCTGGTGTTCAGTTGAAAGCTTCTCTCAACTTCACTACTGGACCATGTCCATTATCTCCCACTTTGATAACTGCAAATAAAAATAACGGTTCCACTTTCTTTTTAAAAGAGAAAAGAATTCATTATAATAGATAGGTAAGGTTCATCACAACAGGAATCTGACAGTCAAGGTGATTTGTTTTAAACATCCCATTGACAGACATGGGCTCCTGTATGCCTTTCTCCAATCCATTCTCCCCGTTGCCCCGGCTTCATTATTGCCCATGCCCATTATTCTGGAATGAAGCCAGAGAAAGAATCAGGAGAGGCAGGCGTCTCTGATGGTTAGAACACCTGAGGGTGTTATCCTCATGTCAAGGCTCTACATTTTCTTCATGGACTTGGCTGTGAAGCCCCTCATTTGGGGAAACCCTGAACTGCATCAGAAGTCAGGAGAAGGCTGGTATTATTATTTTTCTTTTATTGATTTTTGAGAGAGAGAGGAAGTGAGAGGGAGAGAGTGATAGAAACATCGATGAGAGAGAACATTGACTGGCTGCCTCCTGCATGCCCCCCACTGGGGATCAAGCCCACAACCTGGGCATGTGCCCTGACCAGGAAGTGAACCAGCGACCTCTTGGTGCACGGGTCGATGCTCAACCACTGAGCCACACCAGCTGGACAGAAATCCAGAGCAGGCTGGTATTGATTGCAGCTGCAACCTCATTGGCAGAGGAGGAAGGGCATGGAGAGCAAAGGAAGTTCCGTTTGGCAAGGACCCAACCAGGTGAACAGCAGTCAGGAAGGATGCCTGGAGGCAAGGTTACAAGCCATAGAGATAAAGCTGATAGGCCCCCAATCAATAAGAAGTGCCTTGTCTTTTAAGGGGAACCTCCTTCTCAGGAGCAGTGAGAACCAAACACAGCTTAGACCCAGGTAGCCTTTACTTATTTGGATATAGGGCACATGTGTGCATTCTCTCTCTGTGTGGTGGGCACACGTATTGCAAAACCATAACAATCTTGGCTGACCTCCACACACAATTGTGTTTCAGCAGCTCAGCATATGTCACACGTTCTCAAATGCTGTCTGTGTTGATGTAGAAGAACTAGTATTAATGTGTTTCTGCTCCCCGACCCGCCTCCACATCCGAACTGGGCCTATAGAATGGGGATTACCCGTGGAGCTGATAACCACTTGCACAACCCCTAAAAATTCCTGATGTGCTGATTGGCCCTTTTGTGGAGGCACATATGGAATTCTTTCCTGCAAGGTTGGAGTTATTTACTGCATGGACCCAACTGCCAACTCAGTTGGCACATCACAGTGGAGTTTGGTTAAGGAACAGCAGCTCTTAAGGTAGAATAACGACTTGATTTCTTTGTTAAAAGCAGAAAGGCCCGAAGCATCTGCCATTTGATAGACTGGGATGGCCATGTAAAGAAAGCCAGGAGGCCCGGCCGGTGTGGCTCAGGGGTTGAGCATTGACCCATTCACCAGGAGGTCACCGGTTGGATTCCTGGTCAGGGCACATGCCCCGGTTGTGGGCCCTGATCCCCAGTGCGGGGCATGTAGGAGGCAGCCAGTCAATGTTCTCTCTCATCGATGATTCTTTTGCTCTTCCCTCTCCCTTCCTCTCTCTCTAAAATCAATAAAGAAAAAACATTAAAAAGAAAGAAATCCAAGAGGACTTGGGGTTCAATGTGGAAGACTTCACATTCTCCTGCTGAAATATCTCTTAAACCAAGTAGAGGAATTTATAAGGTAGAAACTAGTAAGTGAGAGGAAAAGAAGAAGCAATAGGAGGCAAAAGTTGGTAACAAATTTTTTAAAAACAAGCAGGGATTAAGGATAGTGCCTGACTTACAAAGCAGAGGAAGTTGGGGCCAAGTGCCCGCAGAGACAGCTTCTGCATGATTTAGACACCGGTACCTTGGGAAGTGGGCTAGAGGCACAGAATGAAAAACAGGCAGATACACAGAAAGTGTTGTTGCATGTACCTGGATTCCCAGGTCCTTATTCCCAGCCCTTCCAGCCAGATGTTTGCTCCTGCATCTGCCCTAACCACACACACACATACACACACACACACACACACACACACACACACACGTTTATTCTTCAGAGAAACTTAACCACAGGAGTAGAACCAAGCAAAACAGAACTGAACCACAAAATGGAACCAGATACAGTGGAAACTGGATGAAGGTGAGGCTGAACATGGGGGTGGGGAGCTGAGGGAAAGCCTGCAGGACTGAGGAGCCTCCTCTCCCTTTCCCTCCTGTCTTAGGGTCTCCGCAGACAAGCATTCAGTCACAAGGAGATGTCAGGAAGGCCAGGGCGGAAACAGCACAGCGCCAGAGGAAAGCCAGGTGCTGGTCTATGGGGACCCTGCAATGGAAAAGCAACACCTGCTCAGCCACCCTGGGGTGAAGCCTGTCCGTCAACAAGCGCTGCCCACTCACAAAATGGAATTTTCAGTGCCTCTCATTCAAATATTTCCTGACATTGGAGAAAAATCTCTCACGTGCAAGACTGAGACCAAAATGATAAGCAGAGGAGGGGAACACGGAGGAGAGTCATGTGAGTGGGAAAGAAAAGCAAGGAGCCGAAGAGAACAGGCACACACACCTCCTCCGGGAGACACAGGGACACATTGCCTCCCTGCTTTGGACACAGACACGGTCACAAAGAGGAACGAGCTGAGAAGAAAAACTCCACAGAAAATAAAGGGGAGGAAATGCAGTAGAAGACAAAACCAAAGAGCAATTAGAAGAAAATTCAAAAACAAACATCAGAAAATTAGACTTCCACTGTGACAGTTTTAAAAAATCAACATGTAGAAGTTCCAGAAGAAAAGAGAAAAAGTGGACAGAGTCAAATTACTGAAGAAGTAATAAAAAAAAAAAAATTTCCCAGAACTAAATAGCATGCGTTTCCACACTGAATGGTTCATGGAATCCCCAACAGAATGAATAAAAGAAAACGCACACCAAATATATTAGGATAAAATTTCAGATACTAGGGACACAGAGAAGATCCTAAAATCAGAATGAGGTTGGGTTTCTTAGGTAAAACACCAGAAACCAGTATAGAAGGTAGCAACAAAGGAACATCATAGACATTCGGAGGAAACACATCTTCAACTTCAAATTCCCCTGCCAGATCCTCACCAAGTGGGAGAGGGGCATTAAAAATAGCATCAACCATTTGTCAAGAACTCAAACGTTCTACCTCCCAGGGCTTATTTCTTAGGGAAGTACTGGACAATGTACCAAGAAAATGCAAGAAATCCAAGTAAACCAAGAAAATGCAAGACATGAAATCAACAAACAGGCCATTGTGTACAAGAAGAGATGAAGAGAGGTCCTGGAACAGCTGCAGAGCTGGCCTAGAGCCAACGGCCCACATTTGAGCAGGAAGAGGAGGATTCTGGGGAAAAGTCTGAACAGATAGATGATTGGATGCATTTGACTGTGTGTGTGTGTGAGTGTGTGTGTGTGTGTTGGGGGTAGGGAGGGGGAGCAACATAGATCTGCCAGAAAAGTAGGGAAGAAGTAGTGATTAGAACATTCGAATCAGTACATTATGAAGTTATGGCTGTATATTAATGAAAAAATAAAGATGATAAAATTATTTTAAAAGTATTGAATAGGTCTATACAATTGATGACTAGTTCTTATCCAGACTATGAAAAGTTTAAAAACTGGAATATGTTGTAATAAAAAATAACTGCTTGTGAAGGTGTCCCTGACAGTACTCAATTATACTTTGCTGAATTTTATTGGGGCAGGGGCAAAGGATATGTTATAATGACCTTTTCACATTTGGAAATTCGTGAAGATCTTTGATTCTATCCTTATAAATGTCAAAGATTTATTGAGCTAAATTCAAACTAGCAAAGCATATAAATTATAAAGAGAATTTTGGCATCAGGAAAAAAAATTCCTTAGTGTATTGAAGTGTGTGGGAGGAGTCCTTTGAATAGCAGCTCCCCCTGGTACATTGAAGTGTTTGTAGACATCCACCTCTAGCAAAGAGTCTAGGGAAGATCAAAAGAAGAGATACTTAAATCTAAAGGGCTAGGATTGGCTGCTGCTCCTTGATTCTGAGACCCGTTAAGCAGCCTGGGTCTGCTGTGCGAATTCACAGGGTCAGACTTCCTTCGCCGGAGCCTGACACCTCTGTCGCTCGGGGAACAGCCCCTGCCTAGTGTAGCGGGGTGCACATTTACCACCATTGAATGCCGTGGCCAAACACGTGAACTCTCTCAGCTTGACTTGGAAACTGCGGAGATGAAGAAACTTCCAAACCACTGCAAACATTTTTATTTAAGGCCAGAAAAAAAAAAAAAAAAAATCAATGCCCTGGAACAAAGTTAAAGGTGAATTCGTGTCACTTTTGAAAAATTTCTGACCCTTCTTGTTACAAGAATAATGTCACTGTGCGAGTTGCCTTTGCTGACAGGAACGCAGCACCTGCACTAAGTCTGGAGGGAGTAAACATGAAGGATGGGTCCTCACCCAGCCTCATTAGGCAGAGCTCCCCGAGACCAAATCCTCGGGGCTCCTTGAATGGATGGTGACACACAGCTTTTCACGATTGATCGCTTGAGCCTGAAAATGCAACCCCAAGTTATAAAATAAGAGCTGGTTAAAGAGCAAGGCTGAGAACGGCTCTCTTTTGGTGCATTTTCTCATCTTTGTTGACTCCTAGAAAGCCACACCCGCCCCATCAGTACCTCCAGCCCTTCCTAAGGGCTACTCCAGGCGCCCTCTCGGAGGTGGGCCTCGATGGATCTGGTTCTCCCTGAGTGTTTGGGGAAAAGGACAGGAAAATCAAGGCATTGGCCTCTTTGTTGACCGACATTCCAGAACAGAAGGGCATTGCTATCTCCAGGGCGTCTCACCAGGGAGAGAAGATTCCAGGGCCGTAGGAGGGAGGCCAGCAGTGTTCTGCAGCATCCAGATTTATGCAGGTCTGGGGACAGACAGCTGCTGCCGCAAGCGACACGTGAGCCCCGAGCAGCAGCTGGGCAGCCTCTCCTCGCAGGGTACAGAGGAAGATGCCTTTCTGCGTTTTCCTCCTGCTGAAACCTGGCCAGCCCCCGCTCCCCTCGCTGATTCCAAGGCCCCGGCAGTGCCCAGACCAGCAGCCCAAGGGTGCTGAGGAACTTCAGCAAGAGAAGAGCTCAGATGATCTGGGATGACAATTCCTTCTCCTTTGCCCGCTGAGTATTCAGAATAGCAGCTGCTCCGAGGGGTTGTTGTGAGGATGAAAGGGCTTGTTCATGAAATGGAAGTGATTAGAAGCATGTGTGCCTCGGAGAGTGTTAGCCATCATTAGCAGTAGTAAGTGTGGTTTGAAAGGTCAGCAAGAATGAAAGAGACAGAGCGTCGGCCCGCGGAGCAGAGAGTCCTGAGTTCGGGTTCCGCTAAGGGCACGTAGCTTGGTTGCAGTTTGTCCCTGGCCCCTCTTGGGGTCATGTGGGTGGCAGCCAGTCGATGTGTCTCTCTCACATCCATGCTTCTCTCTCTTCTTCCCTCTCTCTCGCTCTGTCTGAGGATGAATACAAAAATCTCCTCAGGTGAGGATTTAAAAAAAAGAATGAAAGAGACAAAATTAGAGTTTACCTAAGGAGGCAGCTGGGTGACCAGACTCCTTTTTTTACATTTGAATTCTCTTTTTCAATTACAGTTGACATTCAGTATTATTTTGTATTGGTTTCAGGTGTATAGCAGAGTGGTTAGACAGTCATATACTTTACAAAGTGTTCCCCCCAATGTTTCCAGTACCCACCTGGTACCATACATAGTTATTACACTACTATTGACTACATTCCCGATGCTGTACTTTATAGCCCGTGGCTGTTTTGTAACTGCAACGTGTACTTCTTAATCCCTTCACCTTTCCACCCAGTCCCCGGACCTTCCTCCCCTCTGGCAACCATCAGTCTGTTGTCTGTGTCTGTGAGTCTGCTGCAGTTTCGTTTGTTCATTTCGTTAGTTCTTTAGACTTCACATTTAAGTGAAATCATACAGTGTTTGTCTTTCTCTGACTGACTCCTTTCACTTAGTATAACCCTTTATGTCCATTCATGTTGTCACAAATGGTAAGTTTTCGTTCTTTTTGTAATAGCCAAGTCATAGTGTACCACAGCTTTTTTATCCACTCGCCTATTGATGGGCACCTGGGTTGCTTCTGTACCTTGACTACGGTAAATAGCACTGCAGTGACCCACTACTGTGTATTGTCTGAGTTCAGCAAGGTGTCACAGCTCTGAATGAGAACGTCTGTGCGGGGGGAACAGGTCCACAGAGCCCTGCACACGAAGCCCACGGAGACCAAATCCATCAGCAGTTGGATATTGGTTACAGAATCACTGGATGAAGGAGAATGAATGTTATTCATTCATAGATATTTTTGAGACCTTAGCCCAAAGCTTTCTTGAATAGTTGAGGACATTAAGGGGTCAGGAGGTCAGATGGACTTTTCCTAAGAACATGGCCTGGGACAGTAGGAGTCTCGGAGGAAGCCTTTGTCACTGCAGCACATCATGTCTTCCTAGGAAGAAAAGGTTATAGAATGGAAGGTCCATTCATCCTTGGCTTGTGGTCAGTTTGATCCTTGCTACTTATGCAGGTGGGACACAGCCTGGCTCCTTTGTTTTTTATTTATTTTATTTTATTTTTTTATCCTCACATGTTTGCATTTATCTTCAGATAGAGTGGGAGGGAGAGAGGGAGGAAGAGAGAGAGAGAAACATCAATGTGAGAGAGAGTGGTACCACCGAGTGGTTGCCACCCACTTGATCCCAACTGGAGCCGGGGACAAACTGCAACCAAGATACATGCCCTTAGTGGAACCGAACCCAGGATTCTCTGGTCCACGGGCCGACACTCTAACCGCTGAGCCAAACCAACCAGGGCACAGCGTGGCTCCTTTAAACAAAGGTAAAACAGCTGAGTCCCAGAGAGTACTTGAGGAAGGATGGATAACCAGGATGTATGGGCCAGGGTCTTTATGCCACATCACAAATGATCCTGACAATGATGGTCCTGCTGATGGTGATGGTCCAGTGAACTGGTTATGAGCTGGGGCTCTGGTTCAAATCCTCGCTTGGAGATTTATTCTTAGGCAAATTACCTAAACTCCCTACGCTTCATTTTCCTTAAACATATAAAACCTCAGTTAATTATTGTACCTACCTCATAGAATTGTGAGGGTTAAGAGAGTGAAAGCCTATATGTTCTTGACCTAGAACCAAAGTAACTGCTCGATAAATGTTAGCTCCTAAGAGAGACTCATACCAGTTTTTGAGGAATGCAAATAGTATTGCCAGAACTGGTATTTGAACACAGGCCTCTCAGACTCCAAAGATGCTCCCAAACTATACTACATCGTAGGCAGCTGTTATGCAGAGCTGAACTGGGGCAGAAGGGAAGGAGATGGGGCAAAGTCGGAGCTCGCCCTGTGTTTCAGGTACTGCTGAAATGCTCACATTAGACTTCAGATTAAGGGAGCACAGGCATACCTCATTTTATTGCTCTTCACTTGTTTTTGTTGTTTGTTTGTTTGTTTTTACAAATTGGAGCTTTGCAGCAACCCTGTGTCAGGCAGGTTTCCTGGCACCGTTCTCCAACAGCACCGGCTCACTTGGTCTCTCTGTGTCACATTGTGGTAATTCTCCCAATAGTTCAAACTTTTTCATTATTTTATATATATATATATTTGATTTGTGACCAATGATCTTTGATGTTATTTTTGTAATTGGGGTGCCATGAACCACACCCATGTAAGGTGGTGAACTGAACTGATGAAAGTTGTGTGTGCTGACTGCTGTACCAACTGGCGGGTCCCCCATCTTTTTTCCTCTTTCTCAAGCCTCCCTATTTCTTGAGTCACAGTAATATTGAAATTAGGCCAGTTAATAGCCCTACAGTGGCCTAAGTGTTCAAGAGAAAGGAAGAGTCACACATGTCTCACATTAAATTAAAAGCTAGCAATGATTAAGCTCAGTGAGAAAGGCATGTTGAAAGTTGTGATGGGCCAAGAGCTAGGCCTCTTGCACCAGTTAGCCAAGTTGTGAAGGTAAAGGAAAAGTTCTTTTGCCTACTCTAGGGAACACATGAATGATCAAAGAGCAAAACAGCCTTATTGCTGATAGGGGAGAGTATTAGTGGTCTGGATAGAACATCAAACCAGCCAGAACATCCTCTCAGGCCAAAACCTAATCCAGACCAACACTTTCAATTTTCTTCAATTCTATGAAGTTGAGGTGAGGAAGCTGCAGGAAAAGGTTGAGGCCAGCAGAGAGCGGGTCATGAGGTTTAAGGGAAGGATCTCTCTCCATAACATGAAAGCACAGGGTGAAGCAGCAAGCGCTAATGTGGAAGCCTCAGCAAGTTACCTAGAAGATCTGGCCAAGAGGGTGAATGAAGGTGTCTATACTACCAGCAGATTTTCAGTGGAGCGGACACAGCCTTATATTGGAAAACGCTGCCATCTTTCCATAGCTAGAAGGGAGGTCAGTGCCTGGCTTCAAAGCTTCAAAGGACAGGCTGACTCTGTTGTGCGGGGCTAATGCAGCTGTGACTTCAGGTTCTAGCCAGTGCTCATTTTCTATTCTGAGAGTCTCAGGACCCGAATTTTGCTAAATCCACTCTGCCTGTGCTCTGCAATGGAAATACAAAGGTTTGATGACAGCACTTCTGTTCACTACGTGGTTTACTGAATATTTTAAGAGCCTGCTGCTGAGACCCACTCCCCAGAGAAAAAGAATTTCTTTCAAAATATTACTGCTCACCCAAACCTCTGTGAAAGATTCCTATCATTTAGTGTAATAACACATTGATCACTTGATATATTTATCTTTTAATTTTATTTGGGGGGGGGGCGGTGAGAACACTTCAGTTCTACTCTTTTAGGAAATTTCCATAGTGTCATATAGTATAATCAACTATAGTGACTATGTTTATATATTAGATACTAAAACCTTATTCATCTGTTTTTTTTTTTTTTAATTAAGATTTTAGAGCAGTTTTAGGTTCACAGCAAAATTGAGGTGAAGGTATAGAGATTTCCCATCTACCCTCTACCCTGCCTTCGTACATGCACAGCCTCCCCCATTATCAACACCCCCACCCACATTTGTTAGAATTGATAGCCTGCACTGACGCACCATTGTACCTCAGCCCACAGTTTACATTAGTTTTCACTCCTGGTGTTGTACATTCTATGGGTTTGGACAAATGTACAATGACATGTGTTCACCATCACAGTATCATTCCGAGTATCATCACTTTTCTAAAAGTCCTCTGTGCTTCCCCTATTCACTGTTCTCACCCCAAACCCTGGCAACCACTGATTTTTTTTGCTGTAAGACCGTATTCATCTTAAAACTGAAAGTTTATACCCTTTTACCAGCCTCTCCCTTTTCCCCCAGCCCCTAACTACCACCATTCTACTCTCTGTTTTTTTGTTTTGTTTTTAAATACACATATAAGTGAAATCACACACCGGCAGCATGTTTTAAAGTGCTGGCTGGCATCGCTAAGAGTAAGGCTCTTCCTCTGATTTCCAGGTGACAACAGGACGTGCAGAGAAGTTTCATCTGGAACTGCGGAGCTAGATCTGAAACCCAGACAGGAAAACTGAGCCATTACCTGGGATAAGGAACAAGCCAGCTGGCTGGGTCGCGTATGGAGATGGACAGCCAGTCGGGAATCAGACTTGTGTTGTCCCAGTGGGCTCTGACAAGCTTCCTGAGCCTCGGGAGGAGGTGTACGCCTCGCCTTACTCCCTTCCAGCCTGTGTCTGTGGCCTGACCCATGACAAGAATGTGAGTTCTGCCCCATCTGACTATGTGAACTTGGGCAAAATTGCTCATCCCTTCAAGGACTAAAATTCCTGGACTGCAAAATGGGTGATGGAAGGATGTCTTCAGATCAGGTTAGTGTTATTAAACTGAGTCCTTTGGAAGTGTGCTTGGGCACAAAGGTATGCAGGAACAGGGAGAGTGGGAAGAGGTGTTGTGTCAGCCTCATCCCGACAGCTTTCTTTCTTACATGGATTACGTGTTTGCCCTGCAGAGTGACGTGAGGTCTGAAAAGGCTGACATGCCAAGGTTGGAAACCCATGGGCTTCGGGGACCTCCAGGGTTGCCTCTGCTTCTTGTTTTCTGTTTGTTTCTCAAGAGGTGCTATGAGCGTTTGTTGTGGTGAATATATAACGGGAAAAGGGTCCAAACAGAATTAAATTAGAGAAATGAGTGTACCAAGGATGCCAAGGGCCTCGGCTGAGAGGACACTCAGGTCTTGCTCAGGAGGTGGCCGTGGAAAGTCCTGCATTCCACTGGAAGGGGCCGTTTCCTCCTGCCTCCTTCACATCTATCTCCCAGATGTAGAACTAATCAATCCTTCTTCAGATTAGGGGCAAAGTCCCATTTGCACACCTGTTTCTTATAAAGAGCATGTTAGTGGTCTGTAATTTAAGTTAAGACGTATCAGCGAAGATAGTATGATAAGTCAGTGCTGCTAATTGCCCTGATTGAGATACACCTCTCAGGGTAGGTTCTGCAGGGATGGTCACCACCAGAATGCAGCTGTCTTTATCTCCAGTTGACACCGGAGGTGCGGATAGTGGCATGTTGTTATAAATGAGTTTACGTCGATGAAATTTCTGGTATTCAAAATATGTGGATTCTAGAGATATTATAAATGTTATAGAACCTTTCCTGGACTTGCAAAGAGCACACCGACCCAGGCCACCTGGCAGGCTGTCCTCACAGTGCTGCCTGCAGCGTGCTTCTGGAACTGCTTCGACCACCAGCTGCTGCTGAGGCTGCCCGACTTGTCCTCGAGCCGGACAGAATCTCTGCTCCCGGAGCACTGTCACCTGGCTTATGCACAGGTGTGGTCACACAGTTACGAGGGCAAAGATCTAGAAGTCCATCCAGTGTGTAGAGCAAGGTGTGCGCCTACTTTGTTCCTTTGCCAGGTGTATGAAACATTTGTGAGTGGCAGACTTTGGTTTGAGGCCTCTTGCCAGTAGAACCCCAGGAGCAAACTTTTGGGGGCAGAAACTTACACTTTGGCTACTCAAAATGTG
Source organism: Molossus molossus (assembly GCF_014108415.1). Taxonomy (NCBI): domain Eukaryota; kingdom Metazoa; phylum Chordata; class Mammalia; order Chiroptera; family Molossidae; genus Molossus; species Molossus molossus. The sequence continues at coordinate 58,344,725 of NW_023425351.1, read as the reverse complement.
GCACTTGCGACTGACATAGGTATTACTTGGGGTTCTGTTAGAAATGTAGAATCGTGGACACTCCAGACTTCCTGAATTAAAATCAGTATTATTATAGGATCCCATGTGGTTCAGCACCTGTTCAAGGAGTTCATTCACCTCTACTTTAGATAGTTATTGATACTAAAAAAGAACCCAGTGATTGTGAAGCAGATTGGCTTAGGCCAGTTTGAGAGAGCGCAAGGATGGGTTTCCAAGGACGTTCCCCGGGGTCTTCTGCGAAGCTCTGGGGGGAGGGGCCTGAGGAGCAGGGAGGGAGTGGAGGCCTGGGAGCTTGCAGACTCGGAGACTGGAGCGCGGACGAGGCCAGTGGGGACACGCGTGCAGTGGGGTGACGGGAACTCCTGCGAGCTGAGTTCTCATGCCTCTCTCAGGAGCAGCTGCCATTACTCGGCTCAAGTCTCTTGCCACATAGAAAAATGGGCCCTGTGTTGTCAGACTGTCTGGCTTTTTCAGAAGGAATATGCATTTTAATGGAAAATTCTCTGATTTTTATTCAGTGAGGCTCAGTAGACTAAATCTAATTCTATCAGCTAATAACAGCTGAGCTTACTCAGTCACCAACTCCTTAAAAGGGACCGTGGCTAGTCACTTCTTCTCTCTGTTAATCTATTGGTGTGTTCTTTTCATGGGTTACTGTTAGGGGACGTGTAATTTCCATAATCCATTGGAATAATGATGTGCTTGGGAGACCTGAGCCAAAGGCTCCGGGGACACATTGCTGACTTCAGCTGGAGATGATATCCTTGGAAAGCTTGTGACTTGCAGCTGTCCTCTGGGATGGGGTCTTGCTTTTATGATGGTGAATCCAGGGGTTTGGAAAACACTATTTATTTATTATACATTTATTGCTGTCTGATCAGGTGGCCACTGTAAGTTTGCAATTTGGGGAATACACAAATGAGTTCAGAGTTGAGGTATTTGATTGATAGAGTTTCATGTTTCAAGGGAGGTTCAGGGCCTTGGGGTGAGCAGTGGAGGGTGGGAGGGCTCGGAACCTCTGGTCAATCAGTGCCTGGCTTCCCTGGGGGTGTGCCCCAGGCTTGAATGATTTGAAGGGGCTGCCTAAAGACCTGCATTAAAATTACTTGGATTGCATTTTCAAAATGCAGAATCCTAGGTGCAATTAGAAATCTACTAAATGAAAATGCAGGGGGGTAAAGCCCTGAAAAAGCACATTTAGCAGATACCCCAGATCATTTTTATGTCAATTAAAGTTGGAGAGCTATCGCATTTCAATGAGAGGACCTTGTCGTAACCTGTGGTTCTCCGTTTCTACTGAAGATGAGTAAAAACAAATGCACCCAATCTGCTGCCTAAAGAATTAGAGTTTGTTGAAAGTGACAATGGGCTTGAGATGCTTGAATAATGGTGTTATGCCAGGAGAGAGCACCCCTGAATTAGACCAGGTGTATCTGCACGTATGTATATGTCGTGTGCTTGCTGTAAGGTAGTTCTCTGGGAGGGAATGCTCTGATTTGTAGTGGTTTCCTATTTCTGCGGTGTAAAAGCTCCCACAGTGGACAGTTTCTGGCCACCAACAAGTCATCCCCGAATGTGAAATTGGGAGAACTGGCTCTCGGGAGCCCGTGTCAGTGGGCCCCGGCTCACCCCAGGCAGCCCTCAAGAACTAGTCCCAGAGGGATTTGTAGGTGCAGAGAATGATGGTCATGCTACCTAAATGAATACTCTCTATTGTTTTAAGCAAGTAAAAATTTATACCAAATCCAGTGTAGTGTCCGGATCACTAGGCTGGACTAGGTTGAAAGACTCCTTGGCCTAAATGAAGTCAATTTATAAACCTGGGCTCCTCAACATGGCCAAAGGAATCACCTGTGGATTTTGTTCAACTGCAGACTGTGGTTCAGTGGGCTCCGGGGCATAGTAGCCAGAGATTCGGTTTCTAACAAGCTCCTAGGTGAGGTCTCCATGACGCTCCATACGCACTTGGAGAACCTCAGCCTAGAATCGGAGCAAGTTGACTCACCTTGCCCCTTAAACTTGAACACTAGCCAAAGCCTCAAAACTTACTATTCCAAAATGCTGGAAAGCCACACCTTAACCAGACCAGAGGGAATGCATCCTAACTGACATGGAAGTTATGTAAGTTTCTCATCTGAAAAGTGAGGCTACCACCACCTAGGAGGGTTGGGAATAATGAAATAATTTGATATATGGAAGTCACCTTGCATAATGCTACCTCAAAGTAGGTGCTTAATATATTTTAGCTAAATGTGAAAAAAAAAAGAGGCTGAAACACTGGTCAGCTGAATGTGAGTATTGCTACAGCTATTTGGTGGACTTTCTAATGTATTGTTTGACATTATTTCTTTATATATAAATAGCATGTGTGTGTAAAGATGCACTTATATATTTTTATATATAACCCTACATTTATGTTTCTGCTAACGCCTTTCCCCATGCTCTGTTAGGGAGCAGATGTTTTTGCCTTTCTCTGGGGAGGGAGGGTTATCCAGGTGGGATTCAAAGGCCCAAAAAACAGTCCTCACTTCCGTAGCTCTCTGCCTGAGGCTCCCCAGGTCTGTCCCGGCTGGGCTAAGCCTCCTCGCATCAAATGTTCCTGGTAACACTGTCCCAGTTCTTACGAGCTTCAGCAGGCCCCCAGCTTTGCCAGAACCTTGGGCAGGATGCTCATGGATCTAATATGAAAATATTGTGAACCCCCTTTCCCTCCCCCCTCTTGGTCCCCTTCTCTTCGTCCCCTCAGAAGTGGCTGCTCTCACAGTCTCCGGGATGGTTACCGGAATCGGCTTTATGTTTCTGCCTCTTGGAAAGCAATCCTCTTGTCTCTGTAAACCGTCTTCCACTGTCAGGCCAACGGTGGCTGCTGCAGCCTCCGTCTTCCAGTGGAGTTGAAAAGGCGTCGGTCTCCTGCGGTCCCAAAGGGGCAGGAAGCAGCCGGGGCTTTGCTCCTGAAGTGTCTGAGTCCAGCGCTCCGGTGTCTTCCTTCCTTCTCGAGAAAGTTTCCTAAATGGCCCTTCCTCACCGGGAAGTTTCCGGGGGGGTGGGGGTGGGGGGTAGACAATTTCTTGCATGTTCCTCTCACCTACTTTCTTTGCAGGGCACTGCACTTCAAGATGCAGGGGCCCACTTCCTGGGTAAAGGGGCTGCGGCGGCTGGTCTGCCCTAGGCTGGCACCGCCCGGGCATGCTGCTGGGGAGACATGCACACCCACATTGGCCAGGCAGACTGACATCACAGAATGGCAACATCTCACCAAAGTCAGAGCCCAAAGATTGCTCAAAATACAGCGTTCACGAACGGTGTGGACTCCTGGAGGGAGAGACTCACTTTCTAGAAGGTTCTGGAACATGGTCAAGCAAAACAGCTCCTTTAAGAGTGGCAGCAAAGCATGGTTCTCCTGGATGTTTTCAATGAGATGGTCTGAATTTTTTTCTTGCCCCTGTCACTTCAAGTTATATGTCCCTTGGGCAAGTTAGTTCACCCAGTGTCCTCATTTGGAAAAAGAGAGTTTTAATAAGACTGCCCTCATAGCGCGTCTGGAAGGAGGGGAGGTAGTGGGTGTAAACCACGTGGTTCAGACGGCACTAATGCTCTGTGTTATTTTTATGCATTCTTTATAATCTCCTTGTGAGTCACTCATTCATTCAGGCAGTGTTTGTTGCATGCCTATGATGTGCCAGGAACTATTCTTAGACCAGGAAATATCCTCTTCTTGCTGATGTTCAAAATGCCACATTCACCTTGAAAGGTGTGTGGCGGGCAAGCCCCAGCACCTGTCACTGTCGTCCTCTGGCAGCTTCCTCCGCGTGTCCTAGGGCAGCACCGCCCTGGCTGAGGAAGGCAGTGCACCCGCCAGGGAGCCAGCCCCTCGCGCAGCTCCTGTGCTCTGCCTCCGAACCTGGCTCCTGCGCTGCACACCTGCAGTCCTCCGAGCTCGGGCTGCTGGGTGTTTACCTAACAGGCCTCACGCGGAGAACCGTGCTCAGCCAAGGCGCTGCTTTGATTTGCTGGGGCTGGAGGCCCCTGGTGGAGAAATGCCTTCAGTTTGCCTGGTGGATTCTGAGCAGCAGGTAACCAGAGACAAGGAAAACAGGCGAAGGCAGTGCAAGGGCTCTGTAGGGGCAGGAAATAAATATAAAGGGAGACAGTGTTGGCTCTGTGTTCTTTCTGCTTTCTGTGACCTTGCCTGTTGAAAAAGTTCTTGACAACACTACAGAAGGAGAAAATAAGATAAAGAGTTCTAGATCTCTGTCTGCAAGGGAGAGAGAGAAAAATTAAAAACCAAGAAAGCAAGCCAAATACCATTTAAAAATATATATTTTTTCTTCATTGATTTTAGAGACACAGGAAGGGAGAGGGAGAGAGAGAAAAATCAATGAGTGAGAGCATCGACTGGCCGCCTCCTGCATGCTCCCCACTGGGGATTTGGCCCACAACCTGGCCATGTGCCCTGACCGGGAATCGATCTAGCAACCTCTTGGTGCATGGGTCGGTGCTCAACCACTGAGCCACACCGGCCGGGCCTGAATACCATCCTGAAGGTCCAGGAGCCATAGTTCTCCAGCAGTGCTGGTCCTCCACCCGCATGCAGCAGGAGAATGTCAGGGCAGTGACCGGACTGCTCAGCGTTCGCCGGCTGCTCGAACCAGCCAGGCCCACGCTAAGTGCTGGGTACGTTTTATCACATTTCTTTCTTTTCATGGTAAGGGTTCAGCTGACTGCTAGGAGGAGTTTACAGTCTGAAGACTGCAAGTCTTCCAAGGGCATTAAGATCTAGTACCACACACATCTGGCTAGGTTTTACCGATGTTCTTGACCCCTCCTGTCAGGACACCCAAGAGGAACAGGGCTCTGGAGCCAGACTGGCCGGGGCCTGAACCCAGTTCAGCACTTCGAGCAGAGCGGCCCGGGCACGTGGTTTTCTGGGCATCTGTTTCCTGGTCTGAGAAGTGGGAGCAGTATTTCCTGTTTCACGAAGGTCTGCAGATTAACCGAGTTACTGCACGTGGGAAGGGCTGGCGCACACAAGCTCTCGTTTCTGTGATTTCCTCTCGAAGGAAAAACAGGTTCTTGGCATCAGTACTCACCCCTTTCATAGCCTGCACTCATGGTTCCTGAACTGTGAAAAGGGAACGACCTCTGTTTCATCTGATTGTGTTAATGATTTAATGAGTTAGTAACTTAATGTATGTGAAGGATCACCTTGCACATTCTGTCCTCAGTAAATGAGTGTGAACTTCTCTTGATATCATAGGATAGAAGCTCATGCTAAAGTTTTGGTTTATCTTTAGTTTTATGGGAGCCACATAGAATGCATTTATTCCTATATATCCCTTAATATATAAATTATTTTGACCTTAAAAGTATTATTTCTTACCTCAAGTGTAATTTTATTTTTTAATCCTCACCCTAGGATATTTTTTTAATTATCTTCAGATGGAGTGGGAGGGAGGGAGGGAGAGAAGGTGAGAGAGAGAAACATCAGTGTGAGAGGGATACATCGCCTGGTTGCCTCCCACATGACCTTGACCAGGGCCGGGGACGAACCTCAACCAAGGTATGCATGCCCTTGACCGGAATCGAACCATGGACCGCGACTCATTGGTTCACGGGCCGACGCTCTAACTGCTGAACCAAGCTGGCCAGGGCTCAGGTATAATTTTTTAAAAAGACATAACTGCTTAAGGAAGTATACAGAGTAAAAAGATCACTTTCTGATCAGTGGGGACTTCTGAACGAAAATGAATTGTGATTCAAGCAAGCTCAACCACTGTTGATGGAATCACTGTGATGGTTCTAGTCGTGCGCTGGGTGGGGAGGAGGGAGACTCTGCGAGTCCAGGGCGCTGTCCGCCTCCCATGCAGACAACACACACAGGACAGAAGGCAGGGTCTGACCAAGCCAGAGCCCCCAGAGTTCAGAGTTGGTGGAAATCAGTGTGGAAAGATGTCAGGGGCAGCAATGGGGTTTCCGATGAGCCTCGAAGGATGGTTGAGGATTTTACCAGGCAGAAGGAAGAGAGGACAGGGCTTCTGGCTGCGGAAGAGGCGGTGCCAGTGCTGGTCTGCCAGCTGATGAGCTCAACAGGCTAGAGATGGAGCACCCTGGAGGGCGCCCATTGCAGTGAGCTGGCGGCTCGTGAGGTCGACATCCAGAAAACACATTCAGAATAAGAGGAAGCCAGAAATTGGAGACGGATGGGACAAAGGCGATAGAATGAAACAGATGGAATCCAAAAAGCTCCGAGCAGGGTGAGGAGCTGGGGCTTCGCTGACCGCCACAGTGGTGATGGTGTTGCCTCTAACTGAGTTTGTGAAATTCCCCTGTGAGTGTGGCCACTGGAGCAAGAGCTGGCTTGTGGAGGGGGAAATAAATGATGATGAATTTATTTTCCCATCTTTGTTGTGGACTGAACTTTAAGCAGAGATAATGATGCCTGAGATTTCTCCATCCCTCTCCCTTCTCAGGGGGACACAATACTAAATGTTTATCCCATGTCATCCTTGTGCCATTGTCAGGGAAGGTATCGGTAGATTTTAAGTATTTAGCTTTTGTAGATATAAACTTTTGCGTTTGCAGAGCTATTTATAAATAAAATCCGATGTGGCTCAGTTGGTTGAGCACTGTCCCATGCACCAAGAGGTTGCGGGTTTGTTCCCCAGTATGGGACGTGTAAGAGGCAGCTGACAGATGTTTCTCTCTCACTGATATTTCTTTCTCTCTCTCTCTCTCTCCATCTCCCTTCCTCTCTCTAAAATCAGTAAAATAAATAAATAAAAGTCATATAAGAACACACTGCGTATCCCCTTCACAGAGGGGAAAACCAAGTCATAAGCAAGTAGAAGATTGTGCCCAAGGGAACCGCAGCAGCACTGGGTTGTAGGCAGCCGTCTCTCGCATTCAGGACTCGGCCATGGAGAGGGTGAGCGACCTCTAAGAGCCAGGATGTGCTACTCTCACCATCTGCAAGTGAAAACCCTTCTCTGCCCACTCCCATCCTCTCTCCCCCAACCCCACAAATACAGCGTGTAATCAACAAGTGAATAAATAACCCAACCCTGTGACGAAAGCCTTGAGAAGTCCGGGAGAAGCACAGATGCTCCAAACAGAGGCTAGTAGCTCCAGGAAATGCCCCGAACTCTCTAACCTCAGCAGGCCAACAGGCTGCATTGCTACAGCCGGCCTGATTGGCAAAAACAAGTAAGGTAGACTCCATCAAGGTGTCATAGGAAACCAACTTGTGACTACTTAATTCGAGTTCCACTAAGACAGCTGGGTTTTATGCTTTAGCTTTTTCTCACCTGGACTGTTGTTTGCATTTTGGCAAGCCTTCTCTGTTCATCTGTCATGCTTTTACTGTCTATCCAAAACACAGAAACACATTTATTCCCCACCCCCCACCAGCTGTGAGTCTCAAACCACCCTTTACTCAGGCAATTATACCTGTTTTCTGTTTCATCAGAGAATTCAATTTAAAATTTTAGTGCCAGTGGTTAAAATACTTACTTCACACATAACACGTTTGCATGGTTTTAATTCACATTTATGTTTTCTGCTCACACTTTACATTCTTTAATTGATTTATTTGTTAGCTAGGCCATCTGTAGATTTTAAGTACCGAGCTTGCACAAATGACTTCTCTTCCCCCTCCCAAAGCTGTTTTGAAAACTATTTCCCTCACCTTATTGCAATTAGAGCTGTGCTACATTCTCATCTTCCGGAGTTGAACATTTTTATGGTGTTGCCTTCTCCATCTTTCTCCTGAGTTTGATTGTTATAGTGCTGGGTGCACAGTGATGACTTTTGTGTGGTCTCCTGGGAAAGAGACCTCTCACTTGAGCTCTGTGATCTGCTCCACCAACACCTAAGTCTCACTGGAATAAAAGCAGTTCATTGGTTCTTTGGGTTGGTTGGTGAGCATCCAATTTGTGAATGTGAAGTCCCCCAACTAGCCTAGAGTTTGTGGATATGAACAGCTCTCTTCCAGTGTGTATTCCGTAACTTTTGAACAAAGGGTCCTTTCCATCTTGGTATACGTTGCTCCTAGCCTGGTGCCTGGAGTCTGTAGGTGGTGAATAAATGGCTGTTAGATGAGTAAATTATAAATCTAGGTTAATTATTTTATCAGTCTAAAATAAGATGTGGCCGTGTTCACCACGGAAGAGGGAACAAAGAGAAATGCCCTCTTCTGTTTGAATTCATTCAACATCTTTAATGACCTCTAAGAATGGAAGACCATTCAACAGTCTTCTCCTTTACCTTTGCCTGTTACATTTTTTTATGGCATTATCTCTTTTAATTTTTCCCTTAGTTGTGTGATTGTGGATGACAAGAGTGATGGTCCTTTGCCTCTGATACCCAACCAAGAGTGTTGAGTTAGTCAAGTATCTTTTAAAAATACATTTGTGTAGCCCTGGCCAGTTTGGTTCAGCGGTTGGAGCGTCGGCCTGCGGTCCTGAGAGACCCGGGTCCTGTTCCCGCTAAGGGCGCGTACCTCGGTTGCAGTTTGTCCCCGGCCCTGGTCGGTTGTGCGGGTGGCAGCCACTCGATGTGTCCCTTCACGTCGATGTTTCTCTCTCTCTCTCTTCCTCTCTCTCCCTCCCACTCTACCTGAACAAAAAAAAAAATGGAAAAATGTCCTCGGGTGAGGATAAAAAAAAAAATACATTTGTGTAAAGTTGAGTTTTAGGCTTTTGTCCTCTTGAAGTTCTTTGCTCCAAATATTTAACTATTACTGGGAAAATCCATCTCTCAGCACTCTTTCCGTGCCTGTCAATCTGTCCAGAGCAGTGGTCCTTACCCTGGCTGCACACTGGAATCACCGGGGAGCTGTAAAACACACTGGTGCCTGGCAAACCAAGGAGAGAAATCACAGCAGAAAGCAGTCTTGCTGATGCTTTGTGTGGACATCGAACCTCCAGAAATCAGAACAGGGAAAGAAAGGGGTGCATATGATCCACCATAAAGCCATCTGTGAGAAAAGATTTAGTTATTTCAATTACCGCCAGGTTTCCCTACAAAACCTGCATCTCTGGTACTTGCTCACTTAACTAATGTCCTGAAACTCAAAGAAGATGGCGAAAGAGGTCTTTTAAGACCAACCTTGGCATTCAAAAACAGTGTTAATATCCTGTATTGATTTACCACACTGTACTTTCTGTATCTATAAGGCTAGTATACCAGCAAGTTCAGAAATAGTCAAATTAATTCTGAAATATTAGTTCAGTTTCAAAAGGCATCTGAAACATTGCAGGAGAATTAAAAAAAAATTCCTGGCTTACCTACAATTTCTCTTAGGCTAACTAAGGGGTTGTACATCCTCAGGACTTTAGAAGGAGGGGTTTGATGTCTCAACAGATGCTCAAGGCTATGTTAAATTAGCTTAAAACAGACCAGTCAACCTACTGAAAACAACTAGGAAAATCAAATAAAATAGGTATTAAAAATCTGTCTGAAGGCACTGAAGAGTTACCAAGGCAACTACAATTTGAGGGGTCAGTATCTCAGCATGAGGCGTGCGCCTGATATTCTGGACTGCATTTATGCTTGATCCACTTGCCGGGAAGAGGCAGAGATGCCAAGGTGACGTGTTCAGTCTTACCCACGTCAGAGTAAATGAAAACAGACCTCAGGTTCTCATGAGGTGGGAGGGAGGTGGGAGGGAGCTCTTACACACCCAGGGTTGTTTCTTTTTTTTTTTTTATTAACTATGTATTATTATTCATTGAGCATTTTTATTAATATGAGTCAGAGAAGCCACAACTAGAGCCCCAAATATTTGAGAATTTAGTAGCATTTTATTTTAATTTTTTTATTCTCACCCAAGGACATTTTTGCATTTATCTTCAGATAGAGCAGGAGGGAGAGAGAGAGAAAGAGACAGAGAGAAACATCAGTGTGAGAGAGACACATTGTGGCTGTCACCCACATGACCTCAACCGGGGCTGGGGACAAACTGCAACCAAGGTACGCGCCCTTAGCGGGAAGTGAACCCGGGCCTCTCTTGGTCCATGGGCCAACGCTCTAACCGCTGAGCCAAACGGGCCAGGGCAGAATTTAGTAGCATTTTAAATTAGTTAAGAAGAAAAAGATTATTCCCCACATGGTATTGTAACAACTGGCTTGCCATTTAGAGCTACAAAGAAACTGGATTTCTACTTCACTTCTCACCCTCAAATAAATCACAAATGAATGAAAGATCTAACCCCAAATAAATAGACATTTATACATTAAACCTGTATACAGTCTAGAGCAAACTACGAAAGTTTCTTTTTAGTAGGTTCACAGTGCATACAGACAGCCTGCAAGTCTAAAAGTAAAAAGGAGATATATTTGACTAGATAAAAACTGTTGTATGGTAAACAAACAAACAACAAAAATATAATGAAAGAGTGAAAAATGAAGCTTGGAATCTCTGAGAGGCTTGATCGGTGGTTGCAAGGTGAAACAGAAATACGCTAACCTTGCCCTGACCAATGTGCTCAGTGGTTAGAACATCAGCCCATGCACTGAAGGGCTGCGGGTTTGATTCCTGGTCAAGGGCACATATCTGGGGTGCAGGCTCAATCCCTGGCCCCAGTCAGGGTGTGTGCGGGAGGCGACCAATTGATGTGTCTCTTTCACATCAATGTTTCTCTCTCCTCCCCCACTTTCATTCCTCCCTTCCACTCTCTCTAAAAATCAATGGAACAAATATCCTCAGGTGAGGATTAACGAAAGAAAGAAAGAAAGAAAGAAAGAAAGAAAGAAAGAAAGAAAGAAAGAAAGAAAGAAAGAAAGAAAGAAAGAAAGACTTCCAACTGGATTGTTGTGATGTGCCCCTACCTTAAATGGCGGTCACGAGTCAGAGGACTAGAGAATTTCCCAATTCTTCTGAAGATTTGGAGGCAAAAATCAGAGGCTAGGTGTGGACAGGTTAGAGGTGCATAGAAACAACCCAGGCTGCTATTGGCACCCATGAAAATCAGCAAACAAGCTGAGCCTGAAATAGAATACTGAAACCCAGATGGGAAAATGGTACATTCTCAGCTGGTAAAGAAAATCTGCTAGAAATAAAAGGGAATTCTCCCTGGCAAGGAAAAACTGTAATATTTTATATACCATTTGCCCCCCCACCCCAAGAAATCTGCTCCCACTTATATTCCTGGTACAGGAGAAGTGTTCATATCATAAATCTATGTAAAACTCTCACATTGATGTTTGTCTCTCTCTCTCTCTCTCTCTCTCTCTCTCTCTCTCTCTCTCTTCCTCACTCTGTCCATCCCTCCCTCCGTCCACCTCCCTTCCTCTCCATCCCTCCCTCTTTCCTCCTTCTCCCTTCCTCCCTACTTCCCTTCCTCTCTCCCTTACCACCCTCCCTTCCACTCTGAAAATCAGTGGAAAAATATCCTCAGGTGAGGATTAACAAGAAAAAGAAATAATAATAAACATGAAACTGGGCACATATATAAGGACATGTATTTAGGTGTTGGATACTCGCATGGTGAGCCCATATTCGATTGCACTCTGACTGGGGACAGTTCCCTGACCACGGCACAGCAGGAGGGGTCCACACAGAGCAGGTGTTCTTGGGGAGGTGAGGGAGCGATTTTTAGAAGGTGAGCAACTGCACCTGCAGAACTTTGTCGTTGGAAAAAGAAACCATTCAGAGGGGAGCCCCAGGTCCGTGAATGGGAGCTTGGCTGCTCGGGTCCAGGCCGAGCCTCCCTGAAGTCTGTTGGACAACCGGTGAGCTGAGAGAAGACCAGCGATGCCAGTATCTGGGTGATGCTGGAGGAAGTTGGAGATCTGACCGCAGCAGAAATGAGCGTCCACATGAATACTTCTTCAATACTCCAGGCCTCCAGCTCAGACGCAAGAAAGGCTGCATTTTTGGGTAAGAAACATGACATGGACTAAGTTCTGGAGTAGCTCCATCCTAACCAAGCCTGAAATTATGGCTTGCAAACATTTTTAAAGGGAACAGTTTAGATGTGGGGCTTTACCAAGTTGTAACTTCTTTGGAGAAATTTTAGGCTTTCCATGCATTACAGCTTCGCACATTCAGGGCTACGTGAGCTCAGAATGAGTAGCCAGTAACTGAGGTGAAATCTGTGACGTACAAATCAGACCATATCTTGGCTGTTGCAGATGGTGCTGCAGGGACTGTGGGAGGGCAGCTGTCTCTTTAAGAAGGTGATGTCATTTGCTTTGGATGTAATGCAGGGTGGGATTGCTGGGTCATGTGTGGTTCTATTTTCGGTTTCTTGAGGAACCTCCATACTGTTTTCCATAATGGAAGTGTCCATCAACGGATAGATGGATAAAGAAATGTAGTATATATACACAATGGACTGTTACTCAGCCTTTAAAAAAGGAGAGAAATTCTGTCATTTGTGACAGCATGCATGGACCTTGAGGGCATTCAATGAAATAAGGCAGACAGAAAGACAAATGCTCTATTGTGTCACTTATATGTGGAAACTAAAAAAAAAAAAAATTATAAGTCATAGAAACAGAATGTATAATGGTGTTTGCCAGGGACTGGGGTAAGGAGACAGTTCAGATATAAGATAAATTTTGAGGATTTAATGTATAGTATGGTGACTATCATAATACTGTATTGAATAACTGGAATTTGCCAAGAGAATAGAACTTAAGCATTCTCACCAAAACAAAAACTTAAAAAGGTAAAAGGATAAACCATCCCTCCCGCCTCCCAAAATATGTTGATGTCCGGATCCCACCCCAGAACTCTGATGCAATTGATCTGGGTTGTGCCTTCGGCATAGGGGATTTTGACACGTCCCCAGTTGACTCCAATGTGTAGCCAAGTTTGAGACCTGCTGATAGAGAGTCATATTTGTAAATACTCAAAAGGCCACAACTCCATATGTAGCATAATACATTGTATTTTATATCAGTACTGATATTTTTCAAGTTTTTCCCATTAAAATACTCATAATGACTATCATTAAACTGCAGAGTATAATAGTTTTCTACGTCAGTGACATTGCCCGGAAAACTTGTTAAATATGCAGATGTTTAGACCTCCACCTTAGAAATTCTCATTTAGTACAGTTGTGGTAAACCCAGACATCTGCATTTCAAAGTGCTCCCGAGTGGCTCTTGTGCAAACTAAAGGTGAAGAGGGATTGCCTCGAAAAGATGCCTGAAAAAGTTCATACAGGCTCAGGTCATTCTAACAAGCAGCGTACCACCTGGTGACCGTGAACCAATGTAATAGCACAGACCGCAAAGTACAGAGAAAATACAGATTTCTAGTTTCTTTGTAAATTTTGAGCAGTTTTTGGAATGCACATTACATATTGATGATAATAAGAATTTTTGGAAAAAATGTACAAATTGTCCATGCAACATTTAATTTTCTAAAAAATATTTTTATTGATTTTGAGAGAGAGAGGAAGGGAGGAGAAACATCGATGTGAGAGAAACATCAATCAGCTGCATCCTGCACCGCACCCCCACCAGGGATGGAGCCCACTACCTGGGCATGTGCTTCAACCGGGAATCAAACCCTCAACCTTTCAGTGCATGGAACGATGCTCAACCAACTGAGCCACACCAGCCAGGCAGTGCAATATTTACTGATGTAAATGCATTAGTTTACCCTGTCAACCCTATGTAAAAATAGAAACAATATTAACTTAAATAAATCTATGAAGTGTAATTAGTTACAACATGTGAAATTACTCAGGACTGCTATTATGTAACAAAACATGTATAGACACACACCTAGAATACCTTTCATTTAGGTTAAAAAAAAAAATCAGTCCTTGATCCATTAATGTTTTAGAGGAATAGAAAATTTGAGGTATCCAGTTATGTTGGACAAATTTAAGAACACCCAGGATAACAAACTCTTTGAACTTTAGGACAAGCACACATTTTATTTTAAGGTTGAAAGACTCCTCTCTCTAGCTTAAACTTCCTTGGGAATTTAAGAAAACGAATTACTCAAACTGGAGCTACATCAAAATGTCAAGCTAACACATTTTGGCTTGGAATGGCGCCACGGGATCTAACGTTTCAATGATCAGGGCCTTAGGTTTTCAAATCATTGTAAAGGTGATGTCATTACTAGGATGCTTCGTTGAAGCTTTTTCCTCGGCTCTTTCCTATCTGTGCTTTAATCCAGGCAGACCGAGACCTGACAAGATCACACTGCAATGAATGGAAAAAGCTGAAAACAAACAAACAAAATAGCTACAAAGAAACACATTAGTCCATAAATTCAGAATAATTAAGACAAAACTTTTTCATCATAGTCAATGATGCATTTTGGTTTTTTTGGAGAACTGACTAACTCATATCCGACATAGTATTCTATAACCAAGAGGAACATCAGCGGAGTGTGGTTGCCATTATTGGTTTTTCTTGCAAATTTTCCTGGTCAGTGCTCTTTCTAATAATATTTGTTCCCTGGTCAGGAGCTTTTCCAGGATTCCCACACCCAATTCCTGGCCACAGAGATGGGCTTATAATCTAGGTCTAGGTCAGGCTAACCATAGTACCCATTTACACAACTGTTCCAAAGTTTGGTTAGGTGTCCCAGGCTGTGCTAATCAGGATCCACTGAGTTCTCAATGTACAGTGGGGGTGTGACCCAGCCACTGGGACACCACACAGGAAGGCAAGATGTGAAGGCAGACCAGTGGAAGCTCTTTCCCACCGTCCGGAGAAAGCCTGCCTGCAGAAGAGAATGGAGCAGAGAGAAGCGGAAACTAGGACTGGGCATAGAGAGAACCCTGGGGCATTAAATCTGGGTTCCAATTCCTGAAGCTATCGATTCTCCAGCGTCTTTTCTTGCTCCCAGGACTAATAAATCCCCCTTTTTGGCTTATGCCGTCTTGAATGGGTTTCTAACATATGAATCTAGAATTCCAACATAGAATATAAAATCAACAAATTCCACCTATCATTTCAGAGACAAGAAAACTGAGATGAACTTTCCCAAGGCCACACAACATGACTGAATTATTTCTTTGCTCTTCAGTGTATGGCCTGCTGCCCCTCAAGAAAAAGCTGAAACTTTGAGTTAGTGGCGACTGTGTTTAACAACCCCGGCACGTTCATAACTGGTCCCAAGCAGACTTGTGAGTGACTGGGGAAGCCGTGTCAGTTCCCAGGGCTGAGAACACACCCTTCCGGAATCTGGGGCTGCAGCTCGGTTAGCCGAGTGTAGATGCATTGATAACTGCTCCACCAGATGTTCTCTATTGAACCAAGGCCCAAAAGATGCAACTTCAACACTGAATGATCAAAGAAGTTGAGTGTAGTAATTAAGAAACAAAAAATTAGGTTGATGGTCCTCATTCTTCTCACTGTCATAGCTTCTTATACCTTTACCTTCTGCCTTATGACTTCAGTGCTTCCCACTGTGGGTGGTCACCTCCCATCCAACCAACACTGGGCATGCTCAAAAGAGCTTGCTCTCATGAATACAGTTAGAGGGTATTATGATGCCCACATGGTTTGGCTTCTCTTCTTGGGATTCTGCTGCTTGTTACAAGTGGAAATCTGCATAACTTAAAATGAAAATTTACCTATTTTTTTGAATAAGCAATATTTGCACATGCTATAAAATTCCAAAGGTAGCAAAGGGTATACAACCTGGGTCCCCTCCCCAAAGGAAGCCATTTCCTATGTAACCTTCTAGGGAAACTTGATCTATACACAAGGGAAGTCAGATAGCAGTTTTTCTTAGAGTCGGAACCCAGGGCAGGAAGGTAGGGGCTTCTGCATAATGCTGAGAAAAATCTGACTCTCTTGTTTGAAGTTACTTTATAATCTGAGGGACCCGCTTTTGGAGGCAGACCGATAAAGGACTTACTGTTGACCAACCACTAGTCTACAAAGGCACTTTCTCATTTAAAACTCTTGAAAATGTACTGTTTACAAAATGTTCTTGACGTTAGGGTGCATCTGGAAAAGCAGATAGGAAGCTGCTTCCTGGCTGAAGCAGGTAGCAAACAGTCACACTCGTGATTTGTCTGCGCCACGGGCAGACTGCTTGTTCCCTTTCAGAGACGGCTCATTCCGATTAAAACCAAACACTTGAAGAACATGGTGATAGTTTTCACCTACTGACAGCAATATGCAAGTTAACTGTTTTCTCATTTTAACTTATTTGGGACTCAAACTGACTTTAAAAATTGAACTGAAATGGTAAATTACATATTTAATTTTAATTAATTTGTACCAGATTGATATTTTCATCTGCAAAAATGTTTAAACCTTTAATTTTCTCCTCAAAGCATAATGAAATGAGCAAAAAAACCATTGATCAATATAAAAATTTATTTACAAAACTTAATTATTTTGCTTTTAAAAAACAATTATTCAATTCACAAAGATTAACCAAAACATAAACCCTGTCAACATTTATTATAATCTTTCACAGAATCAATAGCTTGAAAGAGAAAAAGACTGCCAATGAATACCTTAATGTAAAAATAGGAACTTTAATTTTAGTGGACAGAATACAAACAGATAAATAATCTTCTTCAATGGGGAAAAGCCGGTATAATGTGTAGTGCAGGAAATGTAAACATCAGTTTAGCTCCTCATTGCCAACATGGCATTTATATCCCAGATGAGATTCCGTAACTGATCCATAATTTGCTTTAGCTGTTGATTCTTCTGCTTGAGTTTCTGTATAGAAACAAAAGAATTTGTCAAAAACGAAACATAGACCATGCCGTTAGAAGATTAAATGTCGTAAATTAGGATTGCAGACAGTTAAGCTAAGTGTTTCCTTCAGGCAGAAGATCTCATCCTTTTCTGGCCACAAATATTCACTAAAAGGCATACTGAGTTCTACCAGCCCACAGAGGCCTGGCTCCAGCCTCCACTTCCCTTTACCTGTCTACTTCCGCTTTCAAAGAAAATAAACTAAATATTTAATTGTTATAAAACCAGAGTATATAGGTTTCCCAAGAGGCAGTGTAACAAAATGGTCAAGAGCACCATCTGCAGAGCCAGACTCGGGCCTGCGCTGCGCTGCTGCCCCGAACGTGTGGTGCTGGCTGCCAGCCTCTCGGCGCTCCGGTTTCCACAGCAGAAACACGAGGGTAACAACGGAACCTGCCTCGGAAGAACTGATACGAGGACTAGAATTGTCGATGTAGGAAATAAAGCATAATAAAAATACAATGCCTGATGCCACTGGTCTTTCAGAAACGTGGCAGAAGTCACTGTTTGCCTAAACATGAAGCAATCTACTTCTAATTCTGAAAACCGAAGACCAAATGGCCCATCCCCAATGTACCATCAACCACTCAGATTTGCTGGCTGCCTGTATCTCTGTGTCTGGGTTTCCACCAGGCTACAGTTTATAACCTTTTTTTTTTTTATCCTCACCTGAGGACATTTTTGCATTTATCTTCAGATAGAGCAGGAGGGAGAGAGAGAGGGAGAGAGACAAACATCAACGTGAGAGAGACACATCAAGTGGTTGCCACCCACATGACCCCAACTGGGTCCAGGGACAAACTGCAACCGAGGTACGTGCCCTTAGCGGGAACCGAACCCGGGACTCACCGGTCTGCGGGCTGACACTCTAACTGCTGAGCCAAACCGGCCAGAGCAATATAAACTTATCTTTAAGTATCCTTTCCTCAAACCCTATGTAGAAAATGTCTGCTTAGGTAAAACAAGATGAAGATAGAGAACTTCTGCTCAAAGTGTTCAGTAGCTATAATAATAATAAACATTACTGTTCAATAACCATTTGGAAATATATTTACTTAGATAATTTTAAAGAAACTATATTAAAACACCTCCATGTAAAGTAGTACATGTTCATTAAAAAGAGGCCTAAAAATCTAAATTTTGATTTCATTAAAGAACAAATCAAGATTCACTAAATTACTTATATTACTTAGGGAAAAGGGAAGACCAAGAATTCTTATTAGAAAACAGAAAAGCAACTTACAGAGACTTCAATGTTTCATATTAATTAAATTTAACTTGTATTTGAAAACAGAATTAGTCAGATACAACATATGACCATACAGTACATAGTACCATAAAGCTCCCTTAAACAGTTTTTGGGGAAAAGACTATTAGTATTTTAGTTAGTCTCCCTGTTCAGTTTTCGGGTGGCCCACCTTCTACGTTCTATTGTCATAGTACGTGGCAGATGTTTCGGCAAACTGAGCATATCATCTAAGCACATGGACCCAGACAGAGGCCAGAGCGGCGGGTTCATCCCAGAGGCCACGCGGCGAAGCGGCAGCGTGAAGAGGCTGTGACGGAGAAAGGCGTCTCCTGGGAAGCGGGAGACCCGTCTCAGTTCTCAGGTTGCCTCTAACTTACTGTTTGGTCAAAGACAAATCCTTATCCTCAGTTCTCTTGCCTATGAAAGGGGATTGTATCCTCTATTAGGCCCCTGCCAGTTCTCCTTTTCTGTCCATGCACACATAAGATGACTATCAGTTACAGACCCACTAATGAGCAACAGTAAGTTTAGTCCCGTGAACTAATTAATAGCGTCCAGCGGTTCCACGTCAGCGGCCTCCGGAGCCGCACTCCCCTCCCGTGGGACTGAGCCGCCCGGCTCCCCTCAGGCCAGGCGGAGAACAGCTGCTGAGTTAGAGCAAAAGGAAGAGAGAGACTGCAAGTTGGGTTTTTTTAAACATCTTATTGGAATTGGTACCTTCTGACATATTTTGAACACTTTTAAGTTTCAGAACTTCTCATTGGAACAGAATTCTGAGCCTGTAACACATTCTGTTCCATAACTACTGGCTCTGGGTTAGGCATTGAAGGAAGAAAAAGGAATGAGAAACATCCGCTGCCTTGAAGAACTTCAACATCAAGTAGGAGGAAGATCATGCCCAAATGACTAGGCTACAGCCTGGTTAGGTAGATGGCAGAGGAAAGAGACGAGACGCTGGCGAACCCAAACATAGCCACTGCCTCCTGTAGGGGCAGAAACAAGGAAAACATTTTTTTTTTTTATCCTCACCTGAGGACATTTTTCCATTTTTTGTTCAGGTAGAGTGGGAGGGAGAGAGAGGAACAGAGAGAGAGTGAGAAACATCGACGTGAAAGGGACACATTGAGTGGCTGCCACCCGCAAGACCAACCAGGGCCAGGGACAAACTGCAACCGAGGTACGCGCCCTTAGCAGGAACCGAACCCGGGTCTCAGGACCGCAGGCCAATGTCCTAACCGCTGAACCAAACTGGCCAGGGCATGGAAAACATTTTTGTTTGGGGTCTTGAAAAACCTGGAGTGAGCAGAGGGTGAAAGGAGGGTGAATTGAGGCTGGGTAGTGAGTGATGGGACCCACTGACTTTCTTGAAGAAGAAATGTGATTTAAACTGCAATGAAAAAGTGAGCTGGGCAACCGTGTGGGATGGAGTCTCCTACAGAACGTCAATGGTGACAAATGAGTTCATGAAAAAAGGAGGCAGAGGAAGGATTTAATTTTGGTAACAGTTGAAAACCATTCAAAGGCCAACTCGGATGAAAGAAACTCAGTGGTCACAATTTCAATATAAATCAAGGAGTAATTGGAAGTGATAAAATTATATTCCTGGGTGGTTAAGAACAGACTTTAGCCCTGACCGGTGTGGCTCAGTTGGTTGAGCATTGTCCCATGCACCAAAAGGTGGCGGGTTTGACTCCTGGTCAGGGCACATAATGGAGGCAACCAGCCGATGTTTCTCTTTCTCTTTCTGCCCTTCTCCTTTCCTCTCACTCTAAAATCAATAAAAACATTTAAAAAATAGACTTTAAAATCAGTATCAAAACAGTGGTTACATGTGGCTTCCATAATGTTGCATCACTGGAATCAATGCACAGCTTACCAACATGACTACTTTTAAGAACACACATTTGGAAATATAAATTCGGGTATACTTGTTTAAAAAAAAATTGGCCTCGTTAATTCTTTAAAAATAGTGTAAGAGAATTTTAAAATGTGTATTTCCATAGTAATATTCCACTATAGACAATAGCAAAAAAAATGACATGGACAACAGTGTGGTAATTTCGGGGTGAGGGGAGGGGTGCAGGAAGGTGAAAGAGGGTATGTGGGGATAAATGGAAAAAACCCCAGCAAAAACAGTTTTTTTTAAGTATGATATATAGGGTGGGCAAAAGTAGGTTTATAGTTGTTCATATGGAAAATAATATAATAATTAATAGATAATAATATAAGAATAAACTTCCACGTACTCACAACCGCAATCCTACTTTTGTTCCACGTGTATTATAAGGCACTTGGATAGTTTTTCTCAAAGATGTCACAAAGTTTTAAATTTAAAAATTCAGCATACATGTAAACTACCTAGAGCCAAACAAAACACACCCTGAAACTATCAAGAGGAACGCTGACAGCTCTGTTAGTGGTTATACTGTAAATAAATTTTCATGATGTGATAGAGGATTTAATATATATAATCTGGACACTGATCGATTTAACAGAGGTTGACAGTTGCTGTTATCAAAACCCATCAGCTGTGCCTAATTTGTTACACTAACAGGTGAATGTTAAGCACAGCAGATATTTTTAAAAAATAGGTTTATGCTAAGTCACGCCATGTAACTTAATATTCATACAAAGGCTGTGACAATTGGTCAAAATGTTTTAATTTCTAAATGCATGGACTGAGTTATGTCAACCCTATAAAAAACTACCCACATTATCTTTCAATTTCATTTTACCATCAACAGAATAGTTCTAAGCAAAACAGAACCCATTCTTGATGTTCTTTAAACGTATAGTCTCGGACACTTGTTTGGGTATTCGGGCTTATGGATTCCAGAATATGAAAAGTATTTAAATGAGACAAAAACTCGATGATTGAAACTAAGCCATTTTGTCTTCTGATGATTTACAGTAAATGTTGATTACAACTGTCACATTCCAAAGCTTCATGGCATTATCGTAGTCACATTAGGTGGTCAGAAAGCAGACATATCACCCTGGGCAGTTTGTATTTCTTTTGATGAAGCTACTGACACATGTACTTTACCAACAAGGCAGTAAACCAAGAAAGAGGAAGATATGAGAGGGAGGAAAGAGTGAAACCAAAAGGAGAGGTTAGGGCTTATGAGGCTGAAGAAAACCCAATAACGTAGCTAAACAGCAGGCCCAGACTTAGCAAAAAGACAAGATTTTAGGATGAAAAAACAACCAATAAATTGCTGGATAACTTTGACTTTGTGGAAAGTTGGAACAGTCCTGAGATGCTGCCACAAATTCATAAAGAAATCATCAAATTTGTTAAAAACTACAAGAGTTAATCATTAACTTTAGGAAAACAAAAACTGTTCAGCCAAGGAAATGTAACTCTAGTTTACTAAGTGGCTTAGCTATAAATAATATTTATGTATCATAATAAATAATATGAACACAGAATTATTTATCGAGCCCCAATTATGACATAACTGCACTGGAAGGATCGAGAAAGGGAAAGTATTCACTTGGGTCCAGGAGAAAGAGAGTGTATGAGAACTAAATTCTCATGTGGAAAAAGTAATTCTTGTTACATTATATCATTTATATCAGTTATACCTTCACTTAAAATTTACAAAATTCTATCATCTAAAGCTAATAAGATTTTTAAAATCTAAATATATTGAGGTAAACTGGTTAATGACATATAATTTTCAGGTGTACAACATTGTAACTCACTGTATGTGCTCTGTTGCATGCTCCCCACCCAAAGTCCAGTGTCCTTCTATTACCATATATTTGACCCCTTAACCCACTTGTCCTCCCATTCCCTCTCCCCACTTGGTAATCACCATTCTGTTTTCAATATCTATGAGTTTGATTTATTAGTTGATTTATTTTTTGTTTTATATTCCATATATGAGTAAAATCATATGGTTTTTGTCCTTTTCCAACAAGTTTATTTCACTTAGCATACAGTCTCAAGATTCATCCATAGTATTGCAAATGGCAATATTTCATCTTTTTTATGGCTTAGTATTCCACTATATATATGTACCACATCTTTTTTTTTTTTTTTTTTTTTGTCATTCCTCTCCTGAGGATATCTTTTCCACTGATATTTAGACAGACTGGAATGGAGGGAGAGGGGGAGAGAGAGAAACATCAATGTGAGAGAAATACAGCGATTGCTTGCCTCCCACATATGCCCCAAAGGAAGCTGAATCGAACCTGCAACCCAGCTTTGTGCCCCTTTGACCGGGAATCAAACTTGCAACCTTTCGTTTCAATGGCTGATGCTCTAACCACTGACCCACACCAGCCAGGGCTATACCACATCTTTTTTTATCCAGTCATCCATTAATGAACATTTAGGTTGTTTCCATGTCTTGGCTATTGTGACTAATGCTGCAATGAACGTGGGAGTGCATATATCTGTATGAATAACTGTTGTCACACTTTTCAGGTAAATACCCAGAAGAGGAATTGCCGGGTCATATGGTAGTTCTGTTAATTTTCTGAGAAACCTCCAGACTGTTCCCTAGTGGCTACACTCATTTACATTCCCAAGAACAGGGATCCCTTTCCTTCACATTCTCTGTACCACTTGTTATTTCTTGTCTTTTTGATAATAGCCATTCTGGTGAGTTTGTGGTAGCATTTCACTGTGGTATTGATTTGCACTTCCCTAATAACTAGTGATGTTAAACATCTTTTCATATCTCTGTTGACCACCTGTAAGTCTTCCTTAGAAAAGTGTCCATTCAGGTCCTCTGCCCATGTTTTAATTGGATTGCTTATTTTCTTTATTTTTTAATTAATTTATTTTTCTTTGATTTTAGAATGATTTAGATGGATGAGAGAGAACATCGATTGGCCACCTCCTGCATGCCCCCCACTGGGGATTTGGCCCTAAACCTGGGCATGTGCCCTGATCAGGAATCAAACTGGCAACCTCTTGGTGTATGGAGTTGATGCTCAACCACTGAGCCACACCAGCTGGGTGGCTTGCATGTTTCTGATTGTTGAGTTGTGTGAGTTCTCTATATTTTTTGGATATTAACAACTTATCAGAGGTATTATTTACGGATTATCTTCTATTAGGTTGGTTGCCTTTCTGTTTTGTTGATGGTTTCTTTTGCTGTACAGAAGCTTTTTAGTTTGATGTAGTCCTTTCATTTATTTTTGCTTTTACTTCCCTTGTCTTTGGGGTCAAATTCACAAAAACTACTTTGAGACCAAGGTCCATAAAATTGTAGTGCCTGTGTTTTCTTCTATGTACTTTATTGTTTCAGGTCTTAGTTTTTAATCCATTTTGAGTTAAATTTTGTATATAGTGTAAGATAGTCTAGTTTCATTCTTTTGCATGTGGCTGTTCAATATTCTTTCCCAACACCATTTATTGAAGAGGCATTCCTTTCTCCCTTATATATTCTTGGCTCCTTTGTCAGAAATTAGTTGTCCAAATAAATATGGGTTTATTGCTCTCAGTTCTGTTCAATTGGTCTCTGTGTGTGTTTTTCTACCAAAACCATAGTGTCTTGATTAGCTTTGTAGTATAGTTTGAAATCAGGGTGTGTGCTACCTCTGGCTTTGTTCATTTTTCTTAGCATTGCATTGACAATTTGGGGTCTTTTGTGGTTCCATACAAATTTGATAATTCTTTTTTTCTGTGGAAAATGCCTTGGAATTATTTACGGGGCTTGCATTAAATATGTAGATTACTTTAGGTAATATAGACATTTTTTAGATTCTTCCAATCCAGGAACACAGAATATCTTTCCATTTCTTTGTGCCTTCTTCAATTTCTTTCAACACTGTTAAATAGTTTTCAGTGTGTGCAGGTTCTTAACCTCCTTAATTTTATTCCTAGGTATTTTATTTTATTTTTTTGTTGCTATTGTAAATGGGATTTTCTTCATTTCTGATATTTTGTTGTTACTATACAGAAATGCAACAGGTTTTTGTATATTGATTTTGTAACCCACAACTTTACTGTATTTATTGTTTTTAATAGTTTTTTGGTAGTAATATTATTTTTAACTACACAAAGTATTACCATATTCTGATTCAAGAATAAGTTATTTCTAAGCCATTAAATCATATAAAAAAAACAAGTAAATGAAAAGTGAAATGAAACATTTAGAAAAAGTATAACTTTCTGAATATACACAAGTTTTTTTTTTTTTTAATTAATTTATTTGTTACAGATGTTTCTCCTTTTTCCCCCACTGATGCCCCAAGCCCCCCTCCCCCTCCCTCCCTGCCCTGTCCCCAGCTTTGTTGTCCATGTCCTTTGTTCATGCATACATGCATATAAGTTCTGTGGTTTATCTCTCCCCCACCACCTCCTCTCCTGGGGATTGTCAGTCTGTACCCCACTTCCATGTCTCTGGGACTACCCCATTCCTCAGACTGTTATTATATTCCACAAATAAGTGAGATCATATGATACTTGTCTTTCTCTGTTTGGCTTGTTTCGCTTAGGATAATACTTTCCAGATCCCTCCATGTAGTCTCAAAGGATAAGAGATCTTTCTTTCTTACAGCTGCATAGTACTCCATTGTGTATATGTACCACAGCTTTTTTATCCATTCGTCTACTGATGGACACTTGGGCTGTTTCCAGATCTTAGCTATTGTAAATAGTGCTGCTACACAAGTTTTTTTTTTTAAATGTAAAATCTTCTATGGTAGAAAATGAACTATATAGGTCACATGCTGTACTCCGAAATTATAGTTAACATTACAATGGTATTTTGCCTATATATATTACAATGTAGTTTATAAAAATATCCTTATTACAGAGAAGAAAAAGAAACCACATGTCTATTGTGAATTAATACATAGATTATCAATAGAAACATAACACTTCTTAATAAATGAATGCCTCGTCTCTGGACTACCAAACACAATTTATTCTTCATGGTCTAATTAAGTTCCCAAGTATCCCCTAATCCCCGACCAATTTTCTACTGTGTTTTATGCTCATTCATTACTGTCAAATTTGCTGGAAATAGTCTTAATTTGTATTTCTCCTTTAAAAAAAGTTTTATTTTATAAAATCTACCCATTTTTTTTTCCTTTCTTCTTAGTTTTGATATACATTTTTCTTGTAATTTTCCAGTATTTTGTTTTGCAGGTCTTATTTTTCAACTCTGAAATTCATTTTGACATATGGTGTAACATAAAAGCTAGCTTAATTTTCCCCCAAAGTTTCTATTTTTAAAGACTAATTTTCCACATAATCCTTCTTTGGTCATATTAAATTCTCATATATAATAGGAAGACTACTTTTCTGGCAATTATTTTACTAATCTGTCTATTCTTGTACCAATATTTCATACTTATTATTTTTATATTGTACTTCATATTACATTTTAATTTTTAATACAAAGAGTGTTGATTTATTAATGTTATCAGTATTTTCTTTCATATTTAGTTTACTCTGAAGAAAAATATTCTCATCTGGATTTTAATTTGGATTTGTTTTTGATTAGTATTGCACTAAAGTCTTATTTTTGTGTACTTTTAAGAGAATGCCTATTTGGACTGTTACTATATTAAAACTATGCAACAATCAAGACTGACATTTTTAGGATATTTATTGGCCACATAAGAACTTTATATATTCTTTTAATTATTCAAAACTTCCTTTATGTATCTTAATAAGTTTAATCACATATATCATTGAGATAAATCCTAACTACTTAATACTTATTGTTGCAAATATGAACAGGATCTTATAGCATAATTGGTTTAATAATTATAAGAGAATGGCATCATCTTATATTAAGCCTTTTAATCAAAATTATTGACTGTAGTTATCAACTGAGTTTCTTTGCACTTGACAAGCTTGAGCTATAATATACATACAAGCTTAACAAACTTAATAAGCTTATACATATTATAACCCGTTTCCTAAAATTTTTTTTTATTTTTGTACTGTCTGTAACTTTTAAAAGAGTATTAAATATAGTCGGGTAAGGCATCTATTTTGTGCCTGAAAAAAGTATGAAAAATATTGGCTATTTTTCACAGGTAAAAAGACTAAAAAAAGATACTATCTTAATAGTTTTAAATCTTCTTTAAATAAGCAATATTTGAATTTTATCAAATGTTTTAGATTTGCAAAAAAAATTTGTTTTCCAATTTAATCTACTGATATTACATGTTTTATATATCCACATATGCCTCAGAAAATCCTCTTTGTGGTGGATTGTTAATGCCCTCCTGAATTCTATTAACTGGAATTAACATTTCAGGAGCAGGATGAGGGGACGTGTTCATGAAAATGTGAAACTGATAGTTCTAGCTATTGTGCGATTGGTTAGGTTTTGGTAAGTGTGGGCCATGTTTCTACCACAGAAAGAAGTAACAACTTTCCCTGCTTCTCTGTATTTCATGAGAACTATCTGAACATCTTCTGAACTTCTGAAAGTATCAGCAATAAATATATACATCCAAGTCCAGAACTTTTTTTTGGCAGGGGGGAGTAGGGTAGAGTAATGCTTCGATAATTCAGTCTTATTCGGGCGTTGAGACATTCACATCTCCTATTTGTAAATTTTTATCGTGTTGCTCCAAATATGCTATAAACTAGAAAGCTAGAATTCTGCCTAGAAAAGAAAAGGTAAATGGGCTGTGACTGAGTGCCTATGAAGCTTTTCTAAGAGCTTTACTGCATGAATTCTGTGATCTCTCTTCTGAGTATTCAGATGACATTTCTGCTTACCTTTTAGTTCTTGGTTGTACCGAGTTAAATTTGCCACAGAAACTGTTTCATATAATTCTATAATTCAAATTATGTTTTTCAGTTACATTAGACTCCCCTGTAAAATTTTCATTAATTCCAAAATATAAAATATATAGACTAATCACTCACTTTATTTACTTCAGCAATTTCTCGCCTCTCTTCACTAGCAAAACGAGGTGGGCCAGCCCGATCATCATTCTTTGAGCCATCTTCTTCCACGTATGGGATAAGTTGCTTGAAGTGACAAACAAAAAGATGAAAGTAAAAAATACGACACAAAATTTCCGTTTACACTAGTATAGATAATGAGTCAGAGTAAGGTCAATTTTTATCCTTTTGTTTTTTAAATCCTCACCCAGGAATTTTTCCATTTATCTTCAGACAGAGTGGGAGGGGGAGAGAAAAACATTTATGTGAGAGGGACATATCGATTGGTTGCCTCCTGAATGACCCTGACCAGGGCTGGGACCAAACCACAACTGAGGTACATGACCTTGACCGGAATCGAACCCATGACTCTTTGGTCTGTGGGCCAATGCTCTAACCACTGAGCAAAACCAGCCACGGCAATTTTTATACTTTTAATAGTATAAAAATACATTTTAATTTAGGTGATGGTCTAAAATAACAGCGTGATAAATTGATCATTTCTGTGCATTCTGTATATTAGTTTTCAGTTAGTTTGTGTAACAGCCATTATAATACTAGTTGTGACTTATAGTTAAGTAATAATAGCCTACTCATTCAATATCAGCAAATATTAAATTGCCAGACAGTGGATGAGACACTGCACAAATAATGACAAATAAGT
Organism: Molossus molossus; assembly: GCF_014108415.1. Lineage (NCBI taxonomy): Eukaryota > Metazoa > Chordata > Mammalia > Chiroptera > Molossidae > Molossus > Molossus molossus. The sequence goes on along the minus strand of NW_023425351.1, from coordinate 58,317,224 downwards.
TGTGATTCCCACAACTAAGAAATTCATAGTCCATTGAGATAGAACAGGCTTTCTTTCATCCATACTGGAAAGAAAGCAACTTCATGGATGTGCATTATATAAATGTCTTTTACTTGCTATCTAGAACCTAAGTATCCATGCAAACTCCTTAGATGTCTTAACTTCTTTTGATTGGAAGAATGTGAGGATTTTTTGTAGGAGAAAAAATGTATATAGCAATGAAACTTCTAGCAGAATGATAATTAAATATGTATGGTTTGTGATGAAGTTTATTTGATGAAGCCCTGTGGAGATGTGACAGGCTTCAAGAATCAGATAGTCTCAACTGTTTTATATTATTACCAATGTAGGCACAGGCCCCAGGTAAATAATTGGTACAACCAGGAGTCATCTGACTAAATGTCTTCCAGTTCCTGGGACAAGAAAAACTTACCCACACCCACTCTTTCTTCCTTCCCTCCCCTCTGCCCATGCAGACTTGTCCTTCTGCCTGCAGACAATTGGTCTCCATTCCTGCACTCTGACTCCTCTGCCTCCTGTATTTATTATTTGTCCGCCTCCCACCTTTTCCCTACCGTTTCTTCCTTTATCATCTTAACATGTTCTGATCTCTCCTAAGGGAAGCTTTTTACCTAAGCTTCTCTGAAAGATGATATCCACTTGCTGGCTCCAGTTCCTTATTTCCTGTTCAATCTTCAGCCCATTGTGATCTGACTTCTTGTTGCTATCATTTCACTGAAGCTCTGCTCAAATATACTGACATTTCTCCTCCAGCAAAATCTACGGGACAGTTTTCAGTCCTTATTTTCCTTGACTTCTCTGCAGCCTCTGACAATTTATTAACCACTTTTCTGATGTTTCTCCAACATCTCTGACCACTTCTTTTCAGGCTGTTTTGAGTTTACTTTCTCTGCTCATCCCTACATGCTGACCACTCAAAAAGAAAGCGCTGATCACATGACATTGTTCTTTATATGTAGTGAGAGACCATTCAAATCTTCCCAGCTACCTTTGACGACAGAAATATAACTTGTCAACAGGAAAGGGCCATCTATAACAGTATCATATACCTAATTAACTAAAATATGTCTATGATCCAAGGTTAAATTTACAGAACACATTTTAAAACTGAAGTGAGTCACTAAGCTAATCTAAATTATTAATGATAAAAACATAACCTTCATCCATAAAGAATTTACATGAAAACTAAAAAGTATTTGACAATACTTTTAAAACTTCTACTAAATAAAACCACACACTGATTTAATTAAAAGGAGACACAACAATGATAAAAACTGCCACAGACAATGCTCTCATCCTGACAACCAAACTTCACTAATAAGCCTGTATGTTAGTCTACAAAAAATTAACATGAAAATATAGTATTAATTCTATACATACATATTCTCTCTATATATTCATATCATATTTTCATCTTCTCTAGTCAAAAGTAAAACTGATATAATTCAAAATTTGGAAATATTGCAAAAATAGGAGAAAGAGAGAAGGGAAAAAAATTACAAATGCCTGAAACTATCTTACATCTTACATTCATCCTCCCTCTACCATGAAAACTTGCCTCTACTGGAATGGGGTCCATCCCGCCACAGTTTTCATTGCATTTGTCATAGACCAGTCTCAGCTTCCGGAAGAGAATAGAGAGCTGGCGAAGGTGATCCTGGAGCTTTGCTAGCCGATCTTGATATGTTCCAGTATGGTACGTGACACCATTTGGGAGCTTATCAGGCAAAACAAAACAACAAAAATTTAAGTAGTGAAAATCATATTTTCTATAAGTAAAGCTGGCAAACCATTTTTAAGTACAGCAAAAAGGCAAATAGCTCTTCACAGTTAATTAAATGCAATTTTAAGAATTTAAGAGTAATCCGTACTCATTTCTTGGCTCCTTGGCATCCTGTTTCTGTGCTGTAAAACAGATCTAGAAAAAACTCTGAAAAGCGCCTCTAACCAAGTGAAATACTTTTTCTCCTCTAATTTTTAAAGTATATTATAACTTTAAAATGTGCAATTTTAATATTACTGTCACATAAAGGCAACAAGCAGCTAAACTCAATTAGGAAGTTAAAAATAAAATACAAAGTTTATAAAAGAATAAAACAAATAAATGAAGACGGGACTTTTCAGCAGAAGAAAAGTAGTAATATGCTGCTCCTATTGCAAAATAATCTCAGGGTACCTTAACTCTGATCATTGAGACACACAAGGCACACACTAAAATATTAAGCTGTCACCAAAATTTTTACTGTAAAAAGAATATATAGGAGGAGATATAGGTACAAATAGATCTGAATTTGAACATCATTAATAAATTATTATAGGTAACTAAAATGATCATAACCGTCTTGGATGCTTATGCATTTTTAATTCAGAAATTTTATCCAAAGAAGCCAAATGTCTATATGTAATGAAATTACAAAATCACAGATAAATGGAAATTGATCATTTATTTAGAACTTATAACATGCACCTTTTGTGCCTTCCTGAAACTCATGAACAAAATCTTCCTTTCTCTGTACATCTTTACATTTTATTCCTGTGATCTCATCTGTGAAATCATTCTAACATTAGAATTAACAACATTTACACCCCATTTTCTAGTATACAAGCTGCTTCCATTATAAGCACTTACCCTTATACTAATCTTGGGGATTAAAGTGACAAAACTATGTACGATGTACCTTTATTATGGCCATTTACTAGATTTACTACTTTGCCCATATTTTCAACTTAGTGAAGACCGGAACTTATTCACATTTGTATCATTGTGTTTAGTACTGACAAATGGAAGGTTTTAAAGTACAGTCTGAATTATTTTGCCTTAATGATTATTTTCCCAATAAATCTATACTTAAACATCACTTAAGTATGCGTCATGTAAAAAGAACTCCTAAGAAATTTTTTTCACTAAGGAAAAACAAAATTATTTTGAAATGCAAAGAATATGTCCACTTGTAATCTGGTTATTGATACTTTTTTGAAAATTTTTAGTTTTTTTCCTATGTTGGCCATGAATGTGTATTATATCTCTTTTAATACTAAAAAGTGTTTGACACAAGTTAGTACTATAAAGAGGTTAACAGGAAGAGCTACTAGTGATGTGTGATTTTGGGTCAGTTCTTCTCTCTTTGAGCCTCAGTTTCCTTAACTATAAAATAGAGATAAAAATACTCCTTAGAACTGCTATTATAATAGTGTACCTGGCCAAGGAAAGTACTTGATAAAAATTAGCTATTAGTTCTCCAGTCCTAATTCAATACTTTGCATACACATATTAAAAATAAAGACAGACATTTTCGATTTGTAGGTGGGAATGCACGTATATGGAGGACTGACTGCTGAATTTTTAGCCCAGAAGTTGGTCTATTATGGGAATTATTGTTCTCATTATGCACTTCTCTCTAGTATATAAAACTGTGACCAAAAATAAAATGTATATATTTGACTGTGCCGATGGCTGGCACCCATCAACTCCCGCATTGTTCAAGGGTCGACTATATTTGCTAGATCCTAAGAGATCATTTAATCATTTTAGATAGTAATATATTAATTTTTAAAGTAATTGCCAAAGATTTCCTATCTTCTCTTAGATTCCCTTTGTGTTGTTTCACACTGGCTTACTGACATGATCTTAAAAGATTTCTACACAACTGACTTACTTTTAAAATCAGTAGAAAAAAATCTCAAGAACTTAAAAAAAAAAAAAAAAAAAGGAAAAAAAAGGCAATAAACCACTCTTTAGTGGACCCATAAAAATAAAAATTATAAGAGTCTGAAGACCTGGTTTCGAATTTATCCAACTTTGGGCAAGTCACTTTACCTCTCTGAATCACAGAACCCTCATCCATAAAACCAGAATAACCACATCACATAGTTATAAGATTAGCAAGCATTAAAAATAGGTTAGTGCCCTGGCCGGTTTGGATCAGTGGTTAGAGTGTGGGCCGTTGGACCAAAGTGAAAGGGAAGGGTGGGGAAGGGGAGGGGAGGGGAAGGGAAGGGAAGGGAAGGGAAGGGAAGGGAGGGGAGGGGAGGGGAAGGGGACGGAAGGGGAGGGAAGGGAAGGGAAGGGGAAGGGAAGGGAAGGGGAAGGGGAAGGGGAAAGGAGGGGAAGGGGAAGGGAAGGGGAGGGAAGGGGAAGGGGAGGGAAGGGAAGGGAAGGGGAAGGGAAGGGAAGGGGAAGGGAAGGGGAAAGGAAGGGAAGGGAAGGGAAGGGAAGGGAAGGGAAGGGGAGGGAAGGGGAGGGGAGGGGAGGGAAGGGGAGGGGAGGGGAAAGGAAGGGAAAGGAAGGGAAGGAAAGGGAATCGGGTTCGATTCCAGTCAAGGGTTCGTCCCAGCCCTGGTTGGGGTCGTGCGGGAGGCAACCAGTTGATGTGTCCCTCTCACATTCGTGTTTCTCTCTCTCCCACTCTACCTGAAGATAAATGGAAAAATATCCTTGAGTGAGGATTAAAAAATAAAAATGGGTTAGCAAGTATGGTGATCACCAGAGGGAGAGGTGAGTGGGGAGAGATAGAAGAGGATATGGGGGGATAAATGGTGATGGAAGACTTCACTTAGGGTGGTGAACACACAATACAATATACAGATGATGTATCATTGTAACCTGAAATCTACATAATTTTATTAACCAATGTCACCCCAATAAATTCAATAAAAAATAATGGGTTAGCAAAACGTTGTTGGAACAACTGGGTATCAAAATGCAAAAAAGTGCACTCAGATCCATACCTATCATTATATAAAAAAATTAACTCAGCCCAGCCTGTGTGGCTCAGTTAGCTGAGCGTCATCCTATGCACCAACAGGTTGCTGATTCCATTCTGGTAAGGGCACGTGCCCAGGTTTTAGGCTCGATCACTAGTACCAGGCGTGTAAGAGGCAGCCAATCAATATTTCTGTCTCATCGTTTCTATCTCTCTCTCCCTGAAATCAATAAAAACATATTTTTTTAAGTAAAGTAACTCAGTGTGGATCATAGACATAAACATATTTTTTTAATAAAGTAACTCAATGGGGATCATAGACTTAAATGTAAAACCTAAAACTATAACACTTCCAGAAGAGAAAAATCTTTGTCACTTTCAGTTAGACAAAAGTTTCTTAGGTAAGACACCCAAAGCAGTCTAAAAGAACAAATTAATAAATTGGATCCCAACAAAATTTAAAACGTCTGTTCTTTAAAGGCAATGTGAAGAGAATGAAAAGACATGTCACAGACTTCCAGAAAGTAGTTGCAAAACAGAAAGACACAATAACAAGTGCTGACCAGGATGAGGAGTAGCTGGACCCCTCAAACACTGCTGATGGGAATTAAAATGGTGCAGAACTTCGGAAAAGTTTCTTAAAATGTTCAACATTTAATTTTTGATCCAGCAATTCCACTGCTACGCATCTGCCTACTCAAGAGAAATGAAACACATGTTCACAGAACACTTATGGAAGTATTTTCATAACGACTCCAAAGTGGAAATAACTCAAATGTGCATCAACATATACACAAATTGTGATATATTCGTACAATGGAACATTAGCCAGCAATCAAAAGGAACAAACCACTCATACATGATGAGTGGAAGGGGCCAGACAAAAATAACTACAGAGTGAATGACTGCATTTACACAAAACTCTAGAAAGTTGACGGTGCCTGTAAGCAAATGCGAGGCTGTCTGCGGATGGAAGGCCAGACGTCAAGATTTCAAAGGGGCATGAGAAACTCTTGCGGTGACGGATGATGGTTTCACGAGTACATATATATATACGTCAGAACTTTTTAGGAACGCATTTTATTGTATGTCCATTATACCAAAACAGAGCTATGGTTAGCAGAATCCGAAGTCAACTCCTTTGACCGTCAGAAAGTGTTTTGCTAGGAAAAGATGAGATGAAAGTTAAAGTAATTAAAACAGGGCAGCGGAGTGCAGCGACTTGACCCCGGAAGGTGCGAGTCTGCCTAGGACCCAGAGAACCGCGCGCATCGAGAACGCGGGCCTCCATCGTCCAGAACTCTGTCCTGGAAAACATCCCCTGCACGTGGCGGGGCCTTGGGGACGGACACGTCACTGAGGAACACCGCTGAGTGTAAACGGGGCGACCCAACACTTGAGGTGGGGCGCCAGGGGCCCCACGGAGCGTCTACAGCAGCGCCCCTTTGCCTGGCGGCCGCACCGCGTCTCCACGCACGCCCGGGCGGCGCGGCGCTCCCCACCTGCATGTTCCTCAGCAGCTGGAAGATCTCCATGGTGCGGTACACGATGTCCTGGACCGTCTCCTGCCCGATCCGGCAGAGCGAGGCCGTGTTCACCTCCCGCGCGGCCTGCTGAGCCTGGGCCCCGGCGAAGGGCCCCGGCGCCATCCCCGACGCAGCCAACGGAGGGGTGGACATGGCGCGGCTGCGGCCTCAGGCCGGCGGGGCCTGACAAGAGGCCTCCGGGGTCCCTAGATGTCGGGATGTTGCCGGCTCCGCGTGGGTAGGAACTTGTTAAGACTCAGGCGGCTTGATTTCAAAACAGCGGCCGTGACTTCCGCCCACCGTGACGTATCGCGTCATCAAACGTCATGGGCACCACCCACTCGGCGTACCCTGGGAACAGTTGCGGAGCAGAGCCGGCCGGGATTGGACCGGACGGGGCGGGACGGACGGGTTGAGTAGCCAATCATTATCTGCACTGAGGCCAGGGGCGGGGTTGGTGGTGGTGGTGGGAGGCCGGTAGGCTAACCCGGAGTTCGTTTCCCAAGTTCTCAGCCCTCGGTTAGAATTTAGTTGGAACTCTTTTTGTGTTTGTTTCTCTGCTGAGCTTGTTCTCTTAATACGCCCACGAGGTCTGTAGTATTTTTGTCCTTTTACAAGTAGGAGGAAGGCCCGGAGGGGCTAGTTTGACTTGTTTAGTCGCAGACAACTTGCAACTGGTAACATGCGATTTAAATTTAGAAAACAGGATTCCAGATCTTGCTTGCTTCACGGTGACCTGATAGAGATACCGAATTGCTGTTGGCCTCTGCTCAAATCTGGGTTTATTCGAGAAGCTTTCCCGATCACCCCAAGCATAAAATTAACACTCCCCTTCCTGAATTTGGCTCTTATTACTACGTTTATAAAATTTTCGGTTCCCTACTTTCTGACTTCTCATTTTATACACACACTAGTAGGCAAGCTCCATAAAAACAGATACTATGCCTATTTTATTCACTCCACGCTTAGTGACAGGCACATAGACAGTGCTTACTAAATTCATGTTGATTGACATGAATGTAAGAAAAATTAAAGCCGTCTTTCCACTTATCTCTGTTTGCCCATTTTGAAATGGGACAAAAAAGTCAATAATGTGGAAAAGGGTCATAGACACAAAATTATTGCTTTTTAAAAAGTATCTGAACACTCCTTTAGTAAAGACTTTATAGGGAATGGTTACTAAAAATGCCATAGGAACCATTATAGAAATCTTAAAGAGGGCTTTTACAGCTCCTTAGTGAGCAGTTATCATGTAACAAATGCTTCCTGAGCATCTACTATGAGCTGGCTGCTAGAAATGGAGATAAGAGTGGTGAACAAGTCAGCCAAAAGCCCTGCTGTCAAGAACACTAATTAATTTGAAGTGTCTTGAAGGAAAAGTTTAAGGCCCTAATATTAATATGCTAACAATTTAGGAGATCAGGGACACTCTAAAGAGAATAAGTTGGGCCCTGATGGTGAATGGGAGAAGTTGCTGAACATTGGAGTGTTTCTATGAGGAGGTCATGGGACAAGGAAGGCCACTGCCCACACCTGAAGGGAGGAGGGCTCCAGGTGCTATCCAGGGTCTGAAGTTAGGGTGAGGAGAAGTGTCAGGAAATAACGATGAAGACAAAGGCAAACCTTGGAGGATCTTGTAAGACAGGCCAAGGAATTTGGGCTTTATTCTGAGTGAAACAGCAACTCACTGAAGAGTTTCCGGAGAGAGGAATAATTACCAGAAATATTCTGTTTAGAAGGCTTACTCTGGCTGCTAAATAGAGAATGTTGGGGATGTATTGTCTTCTTCCATCTCAAAGGGAAATGATGATAAACAGTACAGTGGGTTACTTTGAATAAATATTTAGTAAGTAGGATCTGGAGGATTGGATATTGACTGGATTGGGAACAAGAAAGAGAAGAAATTAAGCATGGCACATATTTCTGCCTTGAACAAATAGGTCATGTTTATGCCATTTACCAAGGTGTTCCACTGAAGAAAAAACATGCTTCAGTGACATTATGACTTGTATTAGTTTCCTATTGCCGCTCTAATAAATTACCACAAAGCTGGTGACTTAAAAACAACACAGATTTATTATCTCACAGCTCTGTGGGTCAGAAGTCTGAAATGACTCTCATTGGGCTAAAATCAAGGTGTTGGCAGGGTTCTGTTCCATTCTGGAGGCTATGAGGAGAAATCTTTTTTCTTTTCTTTTCCAGCTTCTAGAGGTTGCCCCCTAGAGGTTGTCTTGTGGACTCTTCTACCATCTACAAAACCAGTACAGCCAGCTGAATCCATTTCATGATGCCATCTCTTTGGTTCTGACTCCTCTGCTTCCCTCTTCCCCAGTTAAGATCACTTTTGATTGCTGTGGCCCAACCAGATAATCCAGGATATCTCTTTATTTTAAGGTCAGCTGGTTTCCTTTTTAAATTCTCCTTTGCCATGTAACATAACATACAGATTCTGAGGATTAGGACATCAACATCTTGGGGGTGCACTATTCTGTCTACCACATGCTTCTAGCCCAAACTGTCCCTGAAGTTAACATCTTGACTGGGATGGCTAATTGGCATCCAAAGCTTAACATGTCCAAAACCAAACTCCTGATCCCCCGCCCCCAACCTTCTTTAACTATAATTTCCCCCCCATCTCAGTAACTGGTACTACCATGTGCTCAATTGTTCATATGATTTATCTTTGTTCCACCATACTTCCAAGCCATCAGAAATTACAGTAGATTCTAATATTTCCTCTCTGGGACCACTTCTCATTGTTCCACCTCTTCCACTCTAGTCCAGGCTATCTTCTTCTCTTATTTAGATTACTGGATGACAATAGAAATGGCCTCCTAAGTGGATTTTCTTGCTTCCTCTCTCACCCCATTCAGTCTACTCTCATTACAACACCCACAGAGGACTTGTTAAAGTATAAGCCAGGCCAAAGTGTCTTCCCATCATGCTTAGAATAAAATCTAAAGCTCCATGACCTGCAGAGCTTCACATGGCTGGCCTCTGGCCTCTCCTGCCATCTCAGCTTCTATTGCTCTCCCCTCACTCCAGCCACATGGGCCTCCTTGCTGTTCTCTTACATTCCAAGCTCCTGTCACTTCAGGGTCATTCCTTTTAACTCAGGAAGCTCTTTCCACACATATTTCTCCAGGTCCAGCCACCCTACTTTCTTTTGCGGCTTAAAAAATTACAAGAATTTAGTAGCTTAAAACAATTAAAATCTGTTAACTTATGCTTTTGTACAGAAGTCTAGCACAGATATTGCTAGGCTAGTATCAAGGTGTTGGCAAGGCTGTGCTTTCTGGATACTCTGGGGAGGATCTGTTTTCTACAAATTCAGGTTGTTGGCAGAATTTAGTTTCTTGTGGTTGTAGGACTGACATCCCCATTTTCTTGCTGGCTATAAACTCAGGGCCCATCCTAGCTTTTATAGTTTAATATATTTCTTGACTCATGACCTCTTCCTCCATCTAGAAAGCTAGTTGGAATCTCTCCCATGTGTTGAATCTCTTCTGCTTCTTCTTCTGTTGTCCTTGTAGTGTCTCTCAGACTCACCCTCTGCCTTCCTCTTTTTCTTTTAACGGCCCATGTGATTTTATTGGGTCCATCTATGTAATACTGGATTATTTCCACATCTCAAGGTCCTTAAGCTTAATCACATCTACAAACTTTCCTTTCTCCCCTATGAAATGCAATGTATTTGCAGATTCCAGGAATCAGTGGGTCAGGTTGACCTCTTTTTGGACCCATTATCCTATCTACCACATGGTCCTCTCTACATTTCTCTGTGTATCCAGCTTAATTTTTCCTTATAATGCTGATCACAGACTGATGCTATTTATTTTACTGTGTGTCTTCCCAACTAGACAGTAAATTTCCTGAAGTTAGATATTGTCCTTTTATGTCACTTTGGTAGATTTAGCACCTAGAGCAGTGCCTTGCATATAGTAAGTGCTCAATAAATAATTGCTGAAAGAACTATGAGTTTACTCTGGGGCATCTTGAGTTTGAAATGCTTATGAGATAGCCAAACAGAGATGTCTAGTAAGCAACTGAGTACATCCATGGGATCGAATGTAGGGTTTTTTGTTGTTATTGTTTGTTTGTCTTTCTTTTGTGTGGGGGGACAAGGAGTGTAAGGGTGATGTTAATGGTAAGCTAAAAAACTGTGGCATCAGATGTCCTGGAGTAAAATCCAAACCAGGCCCTACCCAGCTGGGGACAAATCACATCAACCTCCATGTAAAACCAGGGAATAACTATGGTACCTACCTTTGTGGTTGTTGGTAGGATTGAGTGAAGTTCTGTGTATAAAGTGCTTAGAGTTCTTAGCATATAGTAAAGATTCCATGACTGTGTGCTGTACCTCTTTTCACCCTGTGTGACAGTGAGAAGAATGGGTAAGTTGGGAGTGAAGTGGCTCCAGGACAGAACTCACAGGAACACTAAGGGACAGAAAGAGAAAGAGTAGGCAACAGCAACAACAAAAATTGATCACAGCTAGAGAGGTTGGAGGAAAATCTGCACAGCGTCATGCCATGGAAGGCACAGGAAGCATAGATTGTTTCAGGAAGAAGCTCATGGAAAACGGTGTCAGATGCTGCTGAGAGGTTAAGCAAAATAATCTGCACAAAGATGGTGTTATATTAATGTCAAGAATAAGCATATTCAGCAGAAAATTCTTGCCCAAATACCACAGGCAGTGAGGGAGTGAAACAGAGACTACAATTTCTACCCAGTGTCTACTCTGTCTTCTTCCATAGCAGTGGAACATCTGGTATTCAGCAGGGCACCCAGGGTAAAGGCTGTATGTCTCAGCCTTCCTTGCACGTGGGCAAGGCCAATTCCCTAGGTTCTAGCTAATGGGCTGTAAGTGTGAGTGATACATGAGGCTATTGGTGGTGTGTTTAAAAGAAGAGGGTCCTCTGCAAAGCAAAAGAAATTATCAACAAAATGAAGAAGCATCCTATGGAATGGAAGGAAATATTTGCAAACCAAGTATCAGATAAGGAATCAGTATCCAAAATACACGAGGAACTCATTACAACTCACTAGCAAAATGACAACTCAATTTTTAAAATGAGCAGATGTCCAGACCAGACAGTGTTTCAAAAAAATATATTCAAATACCCAACAAGTACCTGAAAAAATGCTCAACATCACTAGTCATCAGGGGAATACAGATCAAAACCACAATGAGGTATCACCTCACACCTGCTAGAATGACTATGATCAAAATACAAGAGATAGCAAATGTTGGCAATGATATGGAGATATGGAAACCCTTCTGCATTGTTGGCGGAGATGTAAATTGGTATGGCTGCTATGGCAAAGAATATGGAGAGTCTTCAAAAATTTAAAAATGAGACTACAATATGATCCAGCAATTTTATTTCTGAGTATACATCCAAAAGAATTGAAAACAGGATTTCGCCCTGGCTGGTTTGGCTCAGTGGTCGAGCACCGGCCTTACAAGGGACATGTACCACACACACAAAAAAAAAAGAAAACAGGATTTCAAAGAGATACCTGCACTCCCATGTTCATTGCAGCATTATTCACATTAACCAAGATATGGAAACAATCCAAACATCCATCAGCAGATGAAAGGAGAAAGAAAATGTGCCATATATATAATACATACATACATACATACATACATACATATACAGTGGTCTCTCTCCTTACCCATGGAGTGTGTGTTCCAAGACACCCAGTGGATGGATCCCTGAAACCATAGGTAGTACTGAACCCTATAAATGCTATGTTTTTTCCTATACACATAGACATACTTATAGTTTAATTTATACACACAGACATACTTAAAGTTTAATTGATAAATTAGGCAATTTTATGGATAGAAGATTTGTTCTTAACCATAGATATTAGAAACCTCAGCATATGATTTTTTTTTTTAATCCTCACCCGAAGATATTTTTCCATTGATTTTCAGATAGAGTGGTAGGGAGGGAGGGAGGGAGGGAGGAAGAGAGAGGGAGAGAAACATTGATGTGAGAGAGACACATTGATTGATTGCCTCCCGCACGACCCCAATCAGTCCTGGAGACAGAACCACAACCGAGGTACGTGCCCTTGACTGGAACCAAATCCATGAGTCTCTGGTTCGCGGGCTGACGCTCTAACTGCTGAGTCAAACTGGCCAGGGCTCAGCATATGATATTTTTTCTTTCCGTATTAAGTTGAGAACTGTCACTTTTCACTTAAAGGTAGCACTTCCAGCTTCGGTTTGGCATGTCCGAATTGCCAACATCACTACTGTTGCGCTTTGTGGTTGTTACTGAATAAAATGAGGGTGACTGGAAAAAAGGCACTGTGATACTGTGACATATGATCTGATAACGGAGATGGCCACTAAGTGACCAATAGGGGCTAGCATATCAGATGTGAATGCACTGAACAGAGGGATGATTTATGTCCTGGGTGGGACAGAGTTAGATAGTACAAAATTTCATTATACTATTCAGAAAGGTGCATAATTTAAAACTTAAGAATTGTTCATAACTGAAATTTTCCATTTAATATTTTTGGACTATGGTTGATAGCGGGTAACTGAAACCATGAAAAGTGAAACTGCTGTATACACGCGTGCGCGTGTGCGCACACAGAAACACACACACACACACACACAGGAATGTAATTCAGCCTTAACCAAAGAAGGAGATCCTACCGTTTATGACAACATGGATGGATCTGGAAGACGTCATGCAGAATGAAATAAGTCAGTTACAGAAGAACGAGTACTGCATGGTTCCTCTTCTATGAAGCATCTAGAAGTGAGACATCTAGTAGACGACGCAATGGTGATTACTGGGAGATGGGGGATGGTGATGTTGGGAGATATTGTTCAATGGGTAAGAGGTAGCTATACAAGATGAGTAAGTTCCAGAGATCTGCTGTACAGCACAGTGCCTATATTTATCAGGTTTTGTGTACTTAAAAATGTGCTAAGAGGGCTGATCACATGTTAAGTATTCTTAACACACACGTATACCCATATACAGCACCCAAAGAGACAGAAGGAAACATGGAGGTGATGAATATGTTTATTTCCTTGATTGTAGTGATGGTAAAATGAGTGTATACATATGTCCAAACTCACCAAATTGTACATATTCATTACATGCAGTTTTATTGTATACTAATTACATTGCAATAAACCTTGGAAAAAAGAAAAAAAAATTCAAAGGGGGCCCTACAGTTCCTTCTTCCTACTAGCTTGGAGGCAGATATCATGATCGCAGCTCAAATAAGCTCTTATGTGGGGATTTTCTATCACATGCAGCCGAAGCTAATTCTAACGGCTGAAGTGGGAAGTTAGGAATTTGCCCTAAGCCACAAGTGGTTCTGATACCAGAGTAGACTCTCCTAACAATAAGAGTCACACCTCTGCTTTCAATGACCCAAAAGGCAACCTGGAGTCCCTCTCCACCCAGTCTCCCCCTCACACCCCAGGCTCTTGTATACTTGCAGCATTGGAGCTGCTTTGTGTACTTCGTCTGGAAAATGCTGGCCTTTGCATTGTCTACCACCTGGGTGACAGGTGAACAATTCTGGGATGGTTTTGTGGAGTCAGGACGGTGTGGTGGTTGAATCAAAGGCTACAGGCCACAGTTGTTAGTCTGAACCTCAAAATCAAGACTGGAGAATTCACTGAGTGGAGAGCACTGGGCTTTCTGAGTGGGAAAGGAAGACATGTAGATTACAGGAAGACACAACCGAAGGAAGGCTCTTCGCAAGTGGGCACAATAGGACCAGGCTGGCTCTGTCTTGAAATCGTTTGGCAGTCCTGAGCTGCCTTGTAGCAGAGGGTTTCACGCTAAGATTCTTCCGCATTTCATTATATTCCACCTGGCACGGAGAAGCTTCCAACTAGCCCAGGTACATTTGGAAATGTCGCTGCAGAGGACAGCGAAGGCAGGAGACATGCACGAGCCCTCACTGCTCTGACCTTGGCCTTCCCGTAGTTGTGTTGAAATGCCCAGTTTATGCACAATTTATTTGTCACTAATAGCCTATATTTTTCAATTCAGCCACTCATGTCAGGCATAGTCCCTCTGGACACAGAATTATTGAATTTAAACAAGCACTTATTGGGCACCTATAATTGGTCAAACTAACAAGCATTTAGGTTGATTTAGCCTACTGCCTACCTAATTAGTATTCCAATTTAACAAACTGTGCTAATTGGTCCCCAAAGGTTCATTAGTAAAGGTTTCCTTTGCTTCACAAATGCTCATTTAGAATTCCATACTTAAGAAATACATGAATTAAATCGCAACTTCACACTCAAGAAGGTTTCCTCCCCCAAGCTGAGAGAATTCGTTTGCCCTGGTCAACCGTTTTTGGACGATTGAAGCATCTCGTGTCTCTTTTCCATAAGCGTCACAGTTATTGGCATCCAAAGTCCAGTATTCAGAAACGCTTAGCCAGTATCAGGAGATATTGTAAACACCATTAATGAGGGCACGAGGCTTTAATTAGACACACATGGTTTGGGATGGAAGGTGTCGAGCTGTCTGTGAACTTGCCTGTCGTTCGCAGTTGACTGTTTCACATGGATGTCCCTTTGCCATGCTGGCAGTAAATAGTTCACTCCCCCCTTTTAGGTTTTACACCATTAAACAAACTAGTGAAAACGTATCACAGGGTCTTCTAGGTAAGAATTTCTAGCACCACAGTCTACTACAACTTCTCTGGTCGTTGTAGTTTCTTTCTTTTTTCTTTTTTTCAAAAATTCTAATAAAGTACTGCATGGAAATGTCACCTGTATTATTGTTAATAGCCTAAAGCATCGTCTTCAAATTTTGTTGTACATTAGAATGATTAAATACTTGTTCAAAAATACCAGTATTGACTCCGCTCGCCCTACCCCAAACCATGTTAAATCTACTGCTTCAGTGTCTGATGGGTGATGCCTGGGAAACTATTTCAGATTACACCCCTTCTCGATCCTTCCCATCCCCTTCCCTTGGCTCTTCGTACATTTGTATTCTGATATAATTTCTTTTTTCACCTTATTGAGAACTTCTGATCTGCAAAACAGAGAAGTTCCTTGGTCAGAAGAAAAAAAAAAAGTACGATTGCTTTAAAGAGAATTGTTTTACAACCAATTTTGTTGAGTTAGCGTGATGATATAAAGTGAAAAATACCTATATTATAAAAATTTGCATACTTTCTGAGGGGTAAAAAATAAAGGTATGGAAAGTCAAGGGATTTCTTAGGGGACATTTTTTAAAATTTAATTAATTAATTTATTTTTGTTACAGATGTTTCTCTTTTTCCCCCCACTGATTCCCCCCATGCCCTCCCTCCCCGCCCTGTCCCCTGCTTTGTTGTTTATATCCATTGTTCATGCACACATGCATATAAGTTCTGTGGTTTATCTCTCCCCCATCACCCACTCTTCTGGGGATTGTCAGTCTGTACCCCGCTTCCACGTCTCTGGGACTACCCCATTCCTTAGACTGTTATATTCATTATATTCCACAAATAAGTGGGATTATATGATACTTGTCTTTCTCTGTTTGGCTTGTTTCACTTAGGATAATACTTTCCAGATCCCTCCATGTCGTCTCAAAGAATAAGAGACCTTTCTTTCTTACAGCTGCATAGTACTCCATTGTGTATATGTACCACCGCTTTTTTATCCATCGTCTACTGATGGACATTTGGGCTAAGTTCAATGTCTGACACATAGATGTTCAATAATGGTAGGTACTAAAAACAAGCAGAAAAAAAATTAGATATAGTCTATGTATTGACAAAGTATTATTCTGTGATGCTTAGGAGAACTTTGACACTTTTGATTTCTCTCCTAACCACAATCCCATCCCCCACTTTTGTTTCCTATTTGTCCTCTTTTGTGTCTTGATTACACACATTCCTGAAGAAGCAGAAAGAATGGTCACCAGATCTCTGAACCCCTGCTCTGGCTGTAAAGAAACTAGAGTGAGGAATAAAAGGCCTCACAGAGCATGGGGTGAAGATCCACTTCCATTGTATCGGTGTAACTCCCTGACAGACTGGTCCTCCCACTCGTGACAACTACAGACCCTGGGAACCAATTCGAACCTGAGGACTTCGACCGGTAAACAAAAGCAGGCAGATTATGGTGGGAAGTAGAAATCTGGAGCAGCAACAACCATGGTGTGAGTTTTGTGTTTTCTTCTGGCTTTGCCCCAAAGTGGGGCTACAGGTGCAGAGTTTTAATGCAGCACGGGTATCTAAAACTATGAGAACTCCCACCCCCACCAACACCACCATCTTTCTGGCTGGAAGAATCAAAGAAAGAGCCTGGCCAACAACAGCCACCACGGGGGAGAGAGAAGGGAAGCCCAGAGGGAGAAAGGCCGAGGGACTAAATCTCCCAATTCTAAGTAGAGAAACTAGCAAAGGTTCACGTTGAGCCTGTAACCTTGTATATGTGGGACCGACATAAAGCAATAATACATATGTATTTCCATTTTTATAATGTAATTTTATCTCTAATGATAGAACTAGAGCCATGGTTGCCAGGCGTAAGGAGTGCAGTGAGGCATGAAGGTGAGGGGCACATGAAGCTTCTGGAGGTGTTAGAAATGTTCAGCATCTTGATGGTGGTGATAGTGTTGGGGTGGAACATGTCAAAAGTCATCAAATGGTACACTTTAAATATGTGCAGCTTTATTGTACATGCATTTTACTTTAATAAAAAGTAAAACTAAAATAATAAATGGTACTGGTTTTAGAACTGATTTTTCTACTCTAGATACGCAGATGAGATAAAGATGAAAAGGGGAATAAAAAGGTAGCATAGGTCCAAAAGTAGAGCTAAAGACAATCATTTTGGATTTTAAGCTAATAAGACTTAAAGTCACATTTTTGGATGAGTAAGCATATCCTATACGCTACTGATGATTTTGTTCATGCAAAGGTAACCCACGAAGGTGATTATTAGTATTCAAAGCACAAGGTAGGTCTCAGTTGTCTGTTTAAGTTTGAATTGAAGCACATATTAGAACCATGTTTGAAATGGACCTTAAAAGTTCCCCAGCGTCTACTCCAGAGCTCTGAACCTGTGGGTCTTTCATGCTCAATCATTAGGACCATGATGATGGGAAGCATTGTTCCTCCTCCTGAAGAGCTTTCTTCCTAATACGTGAGGCTGAAAGTAAGTCTCTACAACTTTATGGACCCCCACGTCTCAGTCTTTTGATGCAGACACTGAAAGGGACTTTGTTTTAGGTCAAGTATTTACGACTCTTCATAACCAGTTTGAGGGCACTTTGGGGTTCGAGGGGAAGCATGGCGTGAGTCACTCTCCCTGTTTTTATCAACATAAAAATTAACCCAGCCCACAAAAAACAATTAAGGAATAACATAATATAACAATAAACTGCAAGTTTTCTTGTCATCATTAAACTATAAATGCAATTCAAAGATCAGAGAAGAAGAAAACGCTGAGATAGAGAAAGGAGTGAACTGTCTTCTTATGTCTGGACTTGGAAATGGTAGCTGGGATGAGTAGGAGTGGAAAGAAACCTATTATCATTCTTTCATTCAGTCGGTATGAAGACCGTGTCCTAGGTACTGAGCTAAATCCTAAGAACAGGGTTGTGAACAAGAATGTACATAATCCTGACTTCACATGTTGCTCCCAGACTAATAGAAGAAATGATCATCAAATAAATAAATGTGAAAATAAAACTGTAATTGCAAAATATGATCAGTGCTATGAAGCAATAGAACACAAAGCACTAAGAATAAAACAGTAATCATATTTCAGGTGGGAGGGTCCAAGGAAGTGACATCTCACCTGGGATTTATGAAGGGAAGCCAGCCAGGGAAGGCATAGGGCTGGGGGCCAGTGGGATGAAGTAGAGCAATCATACAGAGGGAAGAAACTATATGAAAACCCAGGGGAGGGAGAAACCTTCGAAAGCTTCAAGGACAATGGGACAATGCACAGTGCATGGGTGGAACAGAGGCAAGAGATGAAAAATGTAGGACCTGGGCAGACCAGGCTGGATACCAGCAGACATGTTCAGGATTCTAGATTGTACATGCTAGATTGTGAACAATTGATGTAAAACAAACTGCCCTCTGAGGTCAAATAAATTACAATAGATTGAGTACATGTTGCTAAAGGGCAGGTTCCTTCCATTTGTCCCTCCTACCACCATCAGCCTCTCTCTCAGTCTCTAGTTCTCCTCTAGCTCCCAACCATCCTGCTCCCTTATTGACTCTTTCTTTCCCTATTCTAAGTGCTGAGAAAGCCCATCTGATCTTCCAGGTTTATTACCTCCGTCCTTGTTTGGACAGAGCTCTGTGTACAAAGCCGTATTATACCTCACTGGCCAGGTTACATACCTGTTCCCTTTGAGTCACATGCCCACCCCTAATCCAATCAGCTGTGCCCAGGACTCATAAGGTACAGAAATGGCCACTAAGACTGCCGCTAAGTAGGAAGAGCAGTCTCCTTTAGACTGTTATCTAAGTAGGCCATGAGGATGACAAGGATCATGACTGATCTGCTCAGT
The DNA here is from genome assembly GCF_014108415.1 of Molossus molossus. Classification (NCBI taxonomy): domain Eukaryota; kingdom Metazoa; phylum Chordata; class Mammalia; order Chiroptera; family Molossidae; genus Molossus; species Molossus molossus. The sequence goes on along the minus strand of NW_023425351.1, from coordinate 58,298,441 downwards.
GCAGTGAGAAATAAGACTGCTCAAACTGAGCAGGAATAACAAATGAGAGGCCTTGAAAAGTCAGGGGAACTGAGACTTTTTATGGAGATGATAGAAATCGCTTGGAGACCAACAGAGACTGACATGATGAAAAGTAGAAGGTTGATCTTAATATTCTAGTTCTTTTCAAATTAGACCATACATTGAGATTTGAAGATGTCATAATATTGTCTTTCTTTTAACTTCTCAGATCAAATGTGATGAAAAAATAGGTACAAAAGTCAAAAGGATAAAGGTAAAATACCAGCCTTATTATTGATAAAGCTAGATTATAGAATTTGTCTTAGCTTTGTCTTCCCCTTGAATTGACTTTAGTCCCACCCAAGGTAGGGGTAGAGCCTGGTGGGAAGTTAGAGAGAGAGAGAGAGAGAGAGAGAGAGAATCTTCTCCCCATCTCTATATCTCTATCCATATACCTGTATCTATCTATATCTGCTGGGCCCAGTCTCATCATGCAGTCACCTCTCTGACCTTGGGAAGGGGTGAAAGGTAGGAGCTGTTTGCCATAATCGGTCCTTTCTGAAAACTTTGCAAGTCACTGCTGCCCCCTACCACCACCATTATCTCTGTCGACACTGTGATTCCTTACCCCTAATTTGTCTGTTTCATCTTCTGCAGATATACAAGATGCCTTCCTCCTTCTCCTCACAATTTCCCATCACTCTTTAAAAATCTGCTCAAAATTCAATCTGTGTATAATGTCCCCTAAGATCAAACAACAAGTGTTGGCGAGGGTGTGGAGAAAAGGGGACTCTAGTACACTGCTGGTGGGAATGCAGACTGGTGCAGCCACTATGGAAAACAATATGGTGCTACCTCAAAAAATTAAAAATTGAACTTCCATTTGACCTAGTGATCCCACTTCTAGGAATATACCCTAAGAAGCCTGAAACACCAATCAGAAAGAATATATGTACCCCCATATTTGTAGCAGCACTATTTACAATAGCTAAGATCTGGAAACAGCCCAAGTGTCCATCAGTAGACGAATGGAGGGGGGAATCAGTGGGGGAAAAAGGAGAAACATCTGTAACAAAAATAAATTAATTAATTAAAAATATTACCTTTAATCCATATGTCCACATGGACTAAAGACTTTTTCAACTGTATTTCCCTGTGTTTGGGAAGGGTCTCAAGAGGTTAGACACATGTGCAATGTCACGTAGTCTATAAGTAGTGGAGCTGGGGACACTGATCCTTTTCTTTATGTCGCCAAAGCCGTGTCCCGCTCCACTTGGTCATCTTACCACTCAAGTTCCAATTCTACCCTATGTCTCTCTTTCCTTCCATATTATTTTGACATGGTTATCATTTAGTTTTGCTGACTTAGGTGGCTGTTGGTCCCTCATAAAGGGGTTACCAGCTATGCAATATATTTCCAGATCTGCACAAGAATTTTATTTGCATTACAAAGGGAAGCCCAGTTTCATTTCCCTAGGTAGTTCTCTTTTATCAAAGAGTATATTCCAGGCACTTGCTCACACAAGCCATTAATAAATGCTTGTTGAAATGAATTGAGTCCCTGGGAAAATGTTTAGGGAGATCAAGTGAATCACCGAAACAACCATGTCAGTTCAAAATCATATAGAATCTAAGAGATCTATTAGCACCTTCAATTGTACCTTAGCACATAAAAATAAATTGTAACAATGTGGAACTCATTAACAGCTTGTTCTCTGTCTTGTATGATCAATGGTTTGCTTTCACTTAACAAGATTTTTTTCTTGCTGTTTCACAAAAGAAGAGAGGAAGACTAATGGATAAACATATCAAAATCAGGAAAGGTTTACATATTCTTGAAAAGACCATCTTCCCCAGTTAAGAACATGGGGGTTTTGTCCATGTATTACTTTCTACCCATAACATAATTATTTTGTTTGTGTCTGTGAACTCGGTTATTCTGAAAAGACCAGGCCATTTCTCCTTTCTGTGACTTGTACAGCGTTCATTTATTTAACACCTAATACACGTCACACACTGTTTTGGGCCCTGGGGCTGAAGCAGTGAGGAAAAGAAACACTGATGTCTGTCTGAGCGTATAGTGGACAAGACAGACAATCGACACATAGATTAATAAAATAACAAATGAACATAAAATATAGGCGGGGGGGGCAAGAGTAGGTTTTCAGTTGTACATATGAGAAATAACGCACACATTAATAAATAATAATACCAGAATGAGCTCTGTTTCTCGTACTCACACCTGCAAACCAACTTTGGCCCCACCCTGTATATACTGTACCAGTGGCAACACTGGTATGGAGAGAAATAAACTAGAGAAAGGAGTCTGTGTTGGGTTAGATAGCAGAGGCATGAAGATCTCTCCTGATAGATGATCTTTGAGCCAGTACCTACGGGGGATGAGGGGTCAGGCTCTAGGGTATCTATGTAGAAAGCATCGCAGATGTTTGAGACGTACTGACAGCTTGTTATTCTTTTACACGGCTAATGGTTTGAGGGCCCCAGGTAGGGAGACCCCGAGGAAGGAGTTGCCCAGTGGGGAGCAAGGAGGCCAGTGGGGCCGTCCCAGGGCGAGCGAGGGGTGGGAGGGGCAGGTGGCGTGAGGGCGCTGTCTCGCCATGTGAAGTGCTAATTCTAAGTGAGACACGGGCGGAGGGCTGGTTTAGCGGAGAGAAGCGGTCTTTTCCTTTAGCAGGATTTCTCTGAATAGAATAGACTATGGGAGAGCGAGATCGGAGGGGAAAAATAGTGGAGGCAAGTCAAATAACTGAGGCAAGGTTCTCAAGAATTAGACCAGCAGAGCAGCAGGGGAAGAGGGGAGACGTGGTCAGCTTGGGACTATCTGGAAAAGAGAGGCAGGAGGATGTGCTGAGGGTGAATCCAGATCGTGGCCTGAGCACCAGGAACGACACAGTTGTCATCAACTGCGACAGAGAAGGCTGTGAGGGGAGTGTGTTAGGGAAGAATAAGTATGTAGTTTTTACACATGACGTGTAGTGTTCATCAGACCCCCAAGTAACAGGCAGTTGGACACAAGAATCTAGAGTTTAGGGCAAGAGTTGGGCCAGAGAAGCGATGTTCAACTTTTTTTTTTTTTATCCTCACCCGAGGATATTTTTCTATTTTTTGTTCAGGTAAAGTGGGAGGGAGAGGGAGGAAGAGAGAGAGAGTGAAACATCGACGTGAAAGGGACACATCGAGTGGCTGCCACCTGCACGACCCAACCAGGGCCGGGGACAAACTGCAACCGAGGTACATGCCCTTAGCGGGAACCGAACCCCGGTCTCTCAGGACCGCAGGCCGATGCTCTAACCGCTGAGCCAAACCGACCAGGACGCGATGTTCAACTTTTTTCATCTCATGGCACACACAAACTAATTACTAAAATTCTGTGGCACACCAAAAAGTCTATTATATTTTTTGCCACTCTGACAAAAATAAAAGGTGCAATTTTGATTCATTCTCACCGGACACCTGTTGTTGTTGGCTGTTGTCATTGTTTTATTTGACAGTCCAAGGGAAAGGAGGTCCGTGCCCCTGACTACACAGGGTGTTGATGTTCTGAACACTCATGCGGCGCACCGCGAGCCTGCCGCAGCGCAGCTGGTGCAAATCATGGGCGGGGGATGTAATTGTGAGTTGTCAGGATACAGAAGACATTTAATACCGTGAGTATGGTTAAGACGATCTAATCCCTGGAACACCATAAAATTAAGAGATCCAGTGAAGAAGTACAAATTGGTAGTTACAAACTAGTCACGGGGATGTGGAGTACAGCCCAGGGAATAGAGTCAACAGTAGTTCAGTAGCTCTGTGTGGTGCCAGGGGGTTCCCGGAAAGATCGCGGGGAGCCCTTGGTAAAGTATATGATTGTCTTACCACTGTGCTGTACACCTGAAACTAATACAGATCATACTGAATGTATACTGCAACTGGAAAAAAAAAAAAAAAGCACATTGCGATTAAGAAGAAAATATAAAAGAAAAGGAGGAAAGACATAGAAATTTAACAGAGAGAGAGAGACCCAGGAGAGGAGGAACAGTCGGCTGAGAAGGTGTGGCCAGTGAGGTAGGAGAGTGTCCTGGAACCTAAATTAAGAAAGTATTTCAAGGAACTGAGCCATCAAAACATCAAATGCTGCTAAGAGATTTAAAAAAAAAAAAAAAAAATGGGTGGGTAACAACAATGTGGCGGTCCCTGGAGGTCATGATCACATTAAAAGAGTTTTATTAGCCCTGGCTGGTGTGGAGCTTTGTTGGAGCTTTGTCCGGTGCACCAAAAAGTTGCAGGTTCAAACCCCGGTTGGGGCACATACAGAAAGGAAGCACTCAATGCTCTCTCTCACTTCGATGTTTCTCTCTCTTGTCCTCTCTCTCTAAAATCTATAAGCATATCCACGAGTGAGGATTAAAAAATAAAACATAATAATAAAAACATTTTATTAGCGTGAAGAAACCAAAAGACTGCTTGCGAAATACTTTAGAGGAACTGCAGACAGTGAGGATACTGAGAATGCTTTTCAAGACCTTTCGTCTAAAAGAGGGACAGAGAAATGGGGGGTAGCTGGAGGCAGATGCAGGGTCAAGAGAATTTGTCTTTAATTCAATAAGATGGAAGAAAATCAACATGTTTGTATGTTCCTGGAAATGATGAAGAGGGAGAAATGATGATGCGAGAGCAAGTGGGGGAGAACCACTAATCAGAGGCGAGGGGATGGAGCCTGGCCCCAAGTGGAGGGGTTGGCCTTAGGTAAGAGGATGGACGCGTCATCCAGAGTAAGGGAGAGGGAAGACAGTATCTCAGCAGAGATACAGGTACACACGAGTTTTCCTTCCAATTGCCAGAATGAAGATTAAAAATTTAAAACTGTGTTGGCATATAATAACAAAGCATAATAAATATTGATTTTTACTGGGAAAAATCAAAGCTGAAAAAGGTCAGCTTGTTTAGTCTCTTGTTTTTCCAAAGAAGGAAACCAAAGACAAGAAGTTAACAGCTAGTTGTTGGTAGAATTGATTCCATCTCATGATCCCATGGTTAGCTCACTGCCTTGTGCTACTTGGTTATTTAAAAAGTTACTATCATATATATATATATATATATATATATATATATATATATAATATTTTACATGGAATATCTCTCTGTGAAAAAAATTTGTGTCAATAAATAGTATATACCAGGTAAGCATATAGTAATAGGAAATAATAAAGTGTAGTCTTTCATTCAACCATCACAACAATCACAAGTTATGCATTATTGTTACAACTTTGCAGATGAGAAAACTGGCATCTCAAAATAGTTGAGTAACTTGCGTGAGGTCCCACAGCCACAGGTGGCAGAGCCACATCTGAAATCCAGGCTTTCGGACTCACATCTAATGTTCTCAATGTATTTTGTTACTTCTAATAATGAAATCTCAAATCATGCTCCTGAGTTAGCCAAAAGGTTAAATTTGTTTTCTATTATCTTGTTTTAATGTAGAGAAATATGTAAGTCAAATGCAATTAATGTAACTGTTTGGACACTTTAGAAAATAAGTTTCAGTGGTCTGAGAATACCCTTGATCCAGAACTCCTTACTTCCCAGTGAGAAATGAGATGTCCAAACACAAGAGAGAAGTGATTTTTTTTTTATTTTTTTTTTATCCTCACCCGAGGATATTTTTCCATTTTTTGTACAGATAGAGCGGGAGGGAGAGAGAGGAAGGGAGAGAGAGAGAGAAACATCGACGTGAAGGGACACATCGAGTGGCTGCCACCCGCACGACCAACCAGGGCCAGGGACAAACTGCAACCAAAGTACGTGCCCTTAGCGGGAACCGAACCCGGGTCTCTCCGGACCGCAGGCCGACGCTCTAACCGCTGAGCCAAACTGGCCAGGGCGAGAAGTGATCATTTGAAGGCAGCTAATGGAAAGAAAACTTTTGGGGAGGAGTTCAACTTAAGATTCAGACAAACTAGTTGAAGAGTCACTAATCCTTTCAGATATGAAAATGCGTTTGATATTTCTAAGACCTTGAGATCACTGGTGAGAAGAAAAACTGATATTTGAGAGGCATGATCTAATGGACGACCCTGACCCATGTAGCTTGCAATTCAGAATCAAAATGTTTGCATTAGTTCCCTGCCTGTTACCAGTGAACCAACTGATGTGAGCAAAAGCTATCTTGAAGCTTGTTTGCTCAGGACTGCAGAGTAGGAAGGAGATGAATAACACTGCCCTACTTCCTCCTCCTTAATCTTGGGACACGTGTTATTATCGCTGGGCCAATTTATCTTAATTTGGGTGCTAGACTATGCCTTTGGATCGCTGAGTAGAATCTTTGTTGTCTTCTTAGTCAATCAATTATCTCTCTAATTGAAATTGAGGGTTTAAGTAGAATTTTTGTTGTCTTCTGGATCAATCAGTTATCTCTCTAATTGAAATGGAGGGTTTACCATCTCACTGATGGAAATGTTCCTCATATCTTCTTTCTTGTCTTGGGGTTCTTACAGATTTCTACTGTGCTAAAATTATTTTTTCAAGAAGTGAAAACAGTAATGACAATTTACAGGGTATTTACCAGATAACAGTCATTGTGCAAAATACTTTAAAAGTGTTTGAGATTTAGAGAAGTAACTTGCCCAGGGCCTTACAGCTAGTAAACATTTCCTGTGGATCTCTGGGGATTCTTTCCCGGTTGAAGGATACTTGGGTTTGTCTTAGTTTGTGAGGGACGCCTTCGGGAGAAAGAGAGAGGTAACAAGAGGTTAAGAGCTTCCTGTCTGGTTATCTCTATGGTTCACAGAAAGACAATTTTTATGAAAACCACTCTTTTGGAGATGCACCTAGAAAGGTTTGCCCTTTACTGTACGACCCCATCTACAAGTTGAGAAGCGCGGTTCTGATAGCGTGGGTACAGCCAAGTCATCTTGCCAGCGTGGTCGGTACCTTAATAAAAATGGAGACTAGACAGAAGTGAAAAGCCAAATAATTTGGGTTCTACTAATATCTGACATAGTTCTCTGTCCTGTGTTAGTTCAGAGTGACATGAACAGCAACATCCTGTTCTCATCCTTTTCTGCTTCAAACGGGAAACGGTTTCCCTGGCTGCATGACCCAGTGGCTCAGAGAAGGCCCTCCGAGCCCGCCCTGGGTTCCCACTCGCAGGTGCTGCTTCTGGCCTCCTTCATCCTTCTCGTCCCCTGGCACTGCAGCCTCGCTTACGTTTGCCTATCACGTCTTGGAGTTTCTTCCCAGGGATCCCGGTCTTGCTTGGATTCCCCTCCCTGACACATTTCAACATTTCAACCGCTTCATTCTGCCCTCCCTTCTGGACAGATGTCCAGGCCCACGTCTTAGCGGGTAGATCTAATTCCAGTGTCTACCCACTCTCCCCTCCTTGACTCTCTTGTTTTAAATTCGGGATCATGTTTCATTTCTGCAGCTTGACCATTCATTTATTCATCATTCATTCAACCCTCCATTTATTTAAATCAACAAAAAAATTTTGAGTGGGTTCTAGGTGCCAAGCCTTTTACTATGTTCTAGGTATAGATTGGTGAATAAAATAGACAAGATCTTTTCCACTGTGGAGAGAGTCCTGTACAGGTGTGTTTGTATTCCTTCACGAAAATCTCTGGCTTCTGACCAGGTTGCATCTAAATGAAACTAGATACCAGTGTATTTTAAGTATTCACAGAGAATCTTAAGGACTAAAAATTCAATTACAAAGATATTTATATAAAAACAACTAAATGAGAATGAAAGGGAAAGGGAAAGCTAGTTAAATCAATGTATTTTTGAGCCTGTTATATTGTTTTTGAGACCGAAGTGTGTAAAGTCTATACGTAAACTGCTATTGGCTGATATGCCTTAGACAGAATCTAAAACTGAGAGCACGGCTTGAATTCAGCTTCAATTTACCACCCAGTGGTTTTCCCACTTCACACAATTTAAGGTGTTTTCTTGTTTTATAGGGTGTTACTTTTCATATGGTTGAAAACATACCCATGTTTGCCTTCTCTTCTCATTTGCTGGGAAGAGGAATTCTGTGAATGCTGATGACAATTTAAAAAATCACGGTTCCCCGTTCCCCTGATTATTGTCATTGCTAGAACCGTGTCTGCCTGGACACAGAAATCCGGAGAGAGCCTTCACGTTTTAAGGGCTTTTGAGGAATTAATGTCTTTAGTTCAAACTGTGAGGTTGAAGTGGATAGATGCCATTGAAATTGAGAGCCTGTGCATAATTTTGTGTAAAATGTGTGATGTTTTGGATCCCGAGAGGATAAACAAAAGCCCTGTAGTCATCCTTCTGAGAGCGAGAAAAAGCCAGCAGGGGAGTATCTGGGGACAGAACACAAACCTGCCATCAAAACTAAGCAGCTGCAGCACTTCCCTTTTTTTCCAAGAACAAGATTAATGAGGGGGAAAACGTCTGTAATACTGTGTTGTTAAAACATGCACACATGCATACACACACACACACACACTCAATGCCACTTGGGTAAATAATAATTTGATTTTTAAAGGACCCCAGTCCTGGCACTGTGCAATTACAATTTTAACACGTAACTACAAACTTTAATTAACCAAGCTATGGAATGCACACTCCCCTAAGCTACATGAGCATTACATGTTAAACACGGCTTCAGAATAGAACTAGCCAACTTAATTCTGGTAATCAAGTCAATACATGAGAGATTCATCAGGTATTGTTCTTTTCTACATTGTATTAATGGTTTGGGTGAAACTCAGCCACATAAGTGTAGAGTTGCTTCAAAATTACAGGCTACACTCCTAATTGAATCAAGAGAAAATAGATATCAATAAAAAACAAACTCTGGAAAACAGAGTACGTGATTCAAATATGGTTTCTTGGTATGTGTTTTGATCGTGCACTTTTCTTTCTTTGTGTTCACCCTGATTTCTGTAGAATAATGTAATCCATATATCAGTACTTGGGGGTAACTCATTTCCATATCTCACTTATTATGGTGCTGAGAATATAGTAGGGATTCAATAAATACTTGTGAACTTAAACTTGATCTTGCTTATCTCCATCCAAGTGATGATTTTCCTGTATTTCTATGAAGTAAGGCCTATATATATTGTATTTTTGATGTCCTGTAGAGTACCCAAAATTCAGCATATCCAAAAAAGTTTATTCTCTTTCATCCACCCAATTATGGCTCGTGTCATCACCATCTGCCTAGTCATGCAAGCCAGGAATCTTGAAGTCATGCTTTCTTTGCTCTCTTTCAACAACCCCTGCTTATATCTGCCAATTTTTTTTCCACTTCATCAGACTCGTGGCCACTGTCTTAATTTAGTCACCATATCTTTGTTTAGGCTGCATGGCATGTTCCTGAATCACCTACCTGACTCCCTTTCCTCCTATTCTCAGTCATTCTACACTGTGTTACTCGAGTTATTTTTCTAAGATACGGTTTTTATTCCTCCCCTTCAGAAATTTTCTCAAGTAGAAGATGGAGTCTAAAACTCTCCAGCATGACAAATGAGAAATTCCATGGTCTGCAAAAGCCTATCTGTTTCACTCCAGTCTAGATCCACTTTCTCCAACACTTCCTCCAGGCTCACCTCCTGAAGAAGCGTTCGAAGCCCCAGAAACACGCCACATGCATCCATGCATCAGTTCTTCTACTCATGGCCTTTTCTCTGCCTGGCGCATTTCTATTCTTGTTTCAGGCATCACCACATCATCATCTCTGAAGATTTTCTTCTCTACTCAAGATAGGGATACATATTCGAGGTTTTCTGCTTTTTAAAGTATTATTTAATCTTCTATACTGTTATACGTTAAGATGTCCGAATCTTCTACTCCCTAGTTTCTGTGTCTCTGAGGCTTCCCATGATCCATCCTGCCCTCCAGACACCCACGCCCTGTGTAATTACTCTCCCTGAGTGCAGGCCAGACTGACCGACTCACCCCTAACGGATCCAGTGTGGCAGACGTAATGGGAGTTCCTTTCCAAGAGTCAGTTACACAAAGACCTTGGTTTCTGTCTTGAGTGCCTACCCTCTCTTGCTTGCCTTCTTGTGAGCTGCTGTGTGGCAAGGCCCCAGTGACAAGGAACTGAGGGTGACCTCTGGCAAGCAGGCAGTGAGGAAGTGAAGCCTTCAGTCCAATAGCCTGTGAGGAACCGAATCCTATTAGTAAGCAACAGCGGTCCTTCAAGGGAGATTAATTTCAGGTCTCCTACCATGGCCTACCCAGGCATCGAGGGAGGCAGTAGTCCAAGGATAAAGAACACAGAGGCCTTTTGTTCTTTTCCTGTCTTTCTCCCCTGTCTGCCTACAAGCATCTGAGGTCTTCCCTGTCCTACACAAATAAACATGAAAACCCTAAACACCCTTCCCTCAGCCTCAGTCCCTCCTCAAACTATTATCTTCGCTCTTTTCAAGGCACGATGAGTCCTTAGAACAAAAAGACTGCCAGTACGACTTGGACAGAGTGGGAAGGTGCATGAGACGGGGCCAGAGGAGAAAGCACAGAGCAGTTCACACAGAGCACTGCAGGTCACAACGTAGAACTCGGTGTCACACCAGATGCGGCGAGAAGGCAGCGTCAGCAGTGGCAACGGAACAGCAGTTTTATCCATCAGGCATCACAGGCTCGCTGTCTAGACTAGTCTATGAGCCTGTCAGTGGCTTTTTTAAGATCTGGAAAAAATTCATAAGCTTAAACATGAAAAAAAAATCTGGAATATCAGAATCAATAAAGGTATAATTAAATGTCTGCAGAATGTCATATTAATGGCAAATAGTTAAGCATAATGTAACCCAACTTTACTTAAATTTAAGCACAAGTTTAAACTGTAGGAACAAAATAAGAAATTTATCTTTAAGAAAACTCAAATTTATAAAAATAATAAAAACCTCTAAAAAAATTTAGAGAAGTTATATTTAACAAGTGACACGGGTGTATTTTGGTATGTTTGGAATGAAATGGGTGGAGCCTCCAAACTTTACAAAGCCGGGGGTCTAAGAAGGTCTCGTAACAGCCATGGGTCTGCTGGCTCATATCTCAAAAGAGCAGAGTATCCCAGGGGATAGCAATGAATGAAAAGGTGAATAATTTCCCAGTATGTAATATCTTATTCTCCGGAGTAGTAAAAGGCATACATATATAGTATTGGATATTAAAAACAGGCAGCTGTTTTTTTAAAATTTCTATACAAGAAGTATGGATTCAAGGGTTCAGCTACCATATACACATTGCTAATATATAATTCTTGCCCCTTGAGTAAGGATCAAGTTTCTTTTTGTTTCTTTTTTTTTAGAAGAGAGAGAGAGAAATATCAGCGTGAGAGAGACACATCGACTGGCTGCCACCTGCACAACCCCAACCGGGGCAGGGGACAAACTGCAACCGAGGTACATGCCCCCAGCGGGAACCGAACCCGGGTCTCTCTGGACCGCAGGCCAAACTCTAACCGCTGAGCCAAACCGGCCAGGGCAAGTTTATTTTCAATGTCATAACAAAATGTATCTGGAAGTTTTTAAAAGCAGACCCGATAAATATTTATTTGATATCTCCCTTGACAAGTGTCTGAGAATTTATTTCCCAGAAGACTGGGTTACTTTTTCCCTTTGTTAATTTTTATGTCATATTGACTAGATATATACAAACACACACAAACATATACTCAAACATACATATAAACATACAAAGATCAGGATGTCACATCTCCAAAGAAAACTGAAGTAAGAGTTTTGCTTTTTCTTTATGTTTCCAACAGAAACTGGAACCCTGCCCACCATACCAGAATTGGATACCATCTGTGAAATTAATTTAAAATTCACTAAGTTTAATTTGCTTTCCTCTAAATCAGCCATGGCATCCCTCCAAATTTATTTTTCCAAGTTTAGACTTTAATTTTATTCCGAGATCCTTCTCCTCAGTATATTTTGGTCCCTTTCACTAGAGAACTGTCCATTTTAACCATTAATCATTCATATTTTGTCTTCCCAGTATCTGAGTTAGTAGTGTGTGTTTTAGACTAAGCCTCAATATGGTTAAGAAGGAACAATGTTTGTTAGTTCAGCAATCAAGGATATAGTTTCCAAGTCATTTGATTTTATTTTTAAAATATGTTTCTTATTGATATTTTAGAGAGAGAGGAAGGGAGACAGAGATAGAAACATTAATGTGAGAGAGAAACACTGATCGGCTGCCTCCTGCATGCCCCCTGCTTGGGATTGAGCCCGAAACCCAGGCAGGCATGTACCTTGACCGGGAATTGAACCAGGACCTCTCAGTCCATAGGATGATATGCAGTCCACTGAGTCACACTGGCTGGGCTTCTCAAGTCATTTTAAAAACCTTTAGTTACTGGTTTTTAGAAATGTTTACCTTGATTTGGAAGTTGTGCGTGGCAGGGAAGAGGAAGGATGAGGAATAACTCAGAGTACCCTTTCTTAGTCATTTACCCCAGAAAACCCTTAAAATAATGTTCACGTCACAGAAAATTCCTATATATCGATAGCTTTCTCTATATTAGTGTGATCAGCAGGTTGTAGATACAATAATTCCTTAATAATGCTCAGTGCTCAAAGCGTATAAACGATATTTTCCTGAAGATCATTTATTTGGCCAACTTTTGAGATATTCTTTTTGTAGATTCTCCCTGCTCACCTCTAATACTAGTCAGTAGTGAAGGTGTAGGAAATATAAGTTCCTTTTTCAAAATTCCTGATGGATTTTTTTAAAACTTCATCCCAGTAGGCTTGAAAGTCTTATCGCTAATTTCTACCACGCAGTTGCTAAGGAGCTGCTGAAGGTGGTGAATGACAAGCCATGAACAGATGTGGTTTTAGTCCCTATTTGAAACTAAAAAGTCTTTGTAGCCAAATTTGAAGGAAATCAGACGATTAGACTCAGCTTAGTTTTTTTTTTTTTAAGTTATTCTTTTCTTTCTAACAATTTTTTGAAACTCCTAAGACGTAGATAAATTTCTGTTAACCAACTTAAGCCCAAGAGTGGGTTTAGTTTATCTAAACACAGGCTTAGTACATTGAATTTAAATAAAAGTTACAAATAGATTTTAGTAAATGTTATTTATGATACAAAAATTATTGACAATGTTGTAAATACATGGACTGATGGCGGTGATAGAGGAGCCTTTTCAACTTCTGATACCGTATATGCCCCAGCATTTCGCTCACCTGAATATTACGTGCTGGCATCGTTAAGTTCCTAACAACTTACTGCCTTGACTCTCTGGGCAGAGAGTACTGTCACTAAATAACTGGTCTCCTGAGCCTTTTCACTGACTGCCATTTATTTATTTTTTTAACCAAAGCTTGCCTCGGTCTTGAGATTCCGATAGCCCTTTAAAATAATCATCCCTTTTATTTGTCAAATGGATAGAATTTGTAGTTGAGGCTTTTGAATGTGCTTCCATTCTAAGCTGCTGAACATGGAGAATTCATGTAAACAACTGGCCAATTTGGATTAGCAGCCCCTTTAAAGTCACCGATAAGAAGTTTCGTTGTGTGTGCGTCTCTTTCACTATGCAGTGAACTGACTCAGGAGCTTGTAATTCTACATCAGGAGACATCAGATTCCTTTGTAGGCCAAGGGCTAGAATTCCTCTCTTCCATCTTACCCTTAATTTATATATGAAACACATGGGCCTAAAAAATATCGACATGAGAAAATCAACCAAAGCATGCAAACCTCACAACACATTTCAGTTTGAACTCACATGGTTCATGTCTAGCGGTGTTCACCACAGGAAAGTGGCAAAGGGCAGCTGAGCCACGTCAAGTACAAATTTCTGCGTTTGGGTAGTCAGTGGACGGCACCTGATGGGGAGGCTGGAGGAGAGAAGCTGACACTGTCAGCCCCCGTTCTCCCTTCTGTGCAGTAAGGGGCTCACCCGTTATCAAAGCCTTCCTTTATCTCACATCAAACACTGATCATTGACTCAAGCCAATGAACATGGTCCTATTGAGCCCTATCATACTGAGCTGAGAGACGTCCACCAAAGTACTTAACAGGGCCATTCAGTTGCATCCAGACCTCTGTAAGCATGAACACTGCGTGGTACATGAAGTTAAAAGAAAGAGTTATTATTACTATTTTTTAAATACAATCTGTCATGGCACTGCTAGTCGGAAATCTGAAAACCCTGGGATTTGTGAAACCCTTGCTAAGGGGCCCTGTCTTGCGAATGCATAGTCCAACCTCCCTTCCCACCACACAGCAAAAGAGTGTTTGAGTCAGAGTCTCTCTCCTAAGAGTCTAAGATGTTTCATACATCTACTGGAAACACAGCGTAGCCATTCCTTTGTGATTTAGAGCCTGCCCTCTCTCCCTCCCAAGGCGTTTGCCTGAGAGAGCCAGGTGCGGCAGACCAGGAGAGGTGCTGCTCAGCCCCCCTTTCCCGAAAGGACTCCCTGCCCAGGTGTGCTGAGCCGACAGTCTCCAGCTGTTTGCTTCCTCCTGATCCACCTCAGCCTTCGAGCGGAAGCCTGGCTACTCCCAGAGCAGCCCTGGGCCAATGCCTGTGATGTGGTGTCAGGGCCGGTCCTTCCTTCTGATGCACGGCTCCTCCGCCAGCAGTCTTTGCTCTGAAGCTCACCTGAGATTTGCGGGGGAGCCTGAGGGCCCCTCTGCCCATCCCGTTTCTGCCTTTTTCCCTTTAGAGGCATTACCCTCAAAGAAACCCTTTACCCTCCGAAGTCCGTCTTAGACTTTCCCTGCTGGAGAATCCCAGTTGGCACAGTTGGTACCAGGAGTTGTTATCGGACCAGAGGCCTTTGCCTTCCACATGCTTCACAGCCCAACAAGACAGGGGCAGGAACGTGCAGCAAAGAAGGGAAGGGTTTGTGTTTGGGAAGTGGTCCCAGCCTGGAGACAGGAGAGCTAAAGCTCAAAGACCTGGCTCCCCGATGCTTCCCGGAGATGGGTTATGCAGGGGGGAGATCATTATCATGGTGACTAAGGGAGTGAGGGTCCTGGTCAGGGTCATCTTCTCTACTGATTGGCACTAGTGTAGGGGGTGGTTGATCAGTGCATCTGGTCCTGATGTCAGCCATGGCGTTACTTGGTCTGGTTTTTCCACGTCTCTGGACCTTGAGCCGAAACACAGTGAGGCGTAGATATTATCTCCAGGGCTAAATGATGAAGGCAGTAGTCATGCCGGGGGAAAAGAACGGCGAGTCAGGGTGCTGGATGAGGCCAGTTTGAGTCCAAATGAAAAAAAGGAGAGAAGGTCCTATTAAAGAAATGACGTTTCTATGCAGCTACAGAAAAGTCTAGAAATGTAGGTGGTAAAATGGGATTTTGCAAATGGACCACTAATGAAGAGCCTGCCTCTCACAGACAGCCCCTAGCGCAAGGTGGTGGAACAGGCGCTAAAATAGCTGGTGAGCTGGGAGGTTGAGCTGGGATGGTGTCCTGGTGGGGGCAGGGTACTGTGTGTAGTTCAGGGGTTAATATGCACTGAGAATTACTAAAGATTGAACCTCTCTGCTAACTTACATAGAAGCCCCCCTCTGATGCAGCAGAGAAGCAGAAAAAGCTGCGATTAAGCACAAGATTTGACTGAATGGCTGAACTCCAAGATGATCGAATGTTCAGATGAGACAGATCTGTTATATCCAAATCAAAACTCTCATTGGGAAAACCTAGGACCCTGACCTGAGGGCTGGGATATTTGGCCCAAAGATTTGATTTCGCAGACTTATCTGATCTGGGCCTGAAGAAGTTGCCCCCTCCTCCCATCAAGAGCGAGCTCCTGCCCCTCCGCCCCCAGAACCCTGCCGAACCAGAAGACACGACAACAGGTATCCCACCTCAGAAGCTGTTCCCACTTCTTCCCTGACTCCATGCCTAGGAGCAGGGCTGAGCAGGGCATGCATTCCGGAAGGCGAGAGACATGCATTCTGGAACCTTTAGGGACCTGCCATTCACTGACGATTTTAGGGGTCCAGGGGCTTAAGTGTGTGTTGGGTCGTCTCCTTCCAAGTAAATTGCTGCAACTTGCATCCCTCGTCCACCACAGAGGAAGCACAGGGCCTCGCTGGCCACTCGGAGTCTGCAGGTGACACAGGCTGCACCTAGGAATGCTGCTCTGACCCTTATGTAAGAGGCACAAAAGGGTGCCCCCCTGAGCGAGGCCCAGTGCAGGAAAGAACTCCACAGGTCCAGGACGCAGCCACTTGGGCAGCAAACCCCCGTTGGTTGCGGCAGAGAGCACATGGGGTGCCGGAGAGGCAGGTGAAGGGGCCAGGGTCAGGGGTTGGGGATCTTGCGTGCTCCTGTAAGAGAGCCACTCATTCTTTGTTTGTTTGTTTTTTTGTAAATGAAAAGCTTAGCAATAGAAGTTTCCATAGGAACTTCGATAAGGCCCCCTGTACACCATGGACAAAGGATGCTGGTGCTCTCCAGGAGATAATTTAGCCTTTTCCATTTTCTTGGTCCTCCCCTCATTTCACCTCAAACACCCTCATCCAAAACATTGATCTGGACTAGGGCTTGGGAGGAGAGGAACGAGAGGGAGATGTGTGCACGGCATTCCATTTTGTCCCTGCTTGATTCAGAGCTAATGTTTCTTACTTGTTAGCTGGCTCCGGAGCGGCTGGCTCATTCTCTGCTCCTGGAGACTGGGCAAGCCATTCCTACCCATGCCTTCATTACTACACAGATCCACTGCCACCAGATTGCATGTCTTGGGGAATTCATTACAACCAGCTTTTACCTGTATATTGTAAGAACTACATTGCCTCTAAAGGACTCTTGAATTCCTTGGGAGAATAATGTTCTTTGTTTATTTCTTTTGCAGCTCTTTCAGAACCTCTTAAAAGTGTTTGACTTCCAGCAGACTTGAAGTGTTTTCTAACAGCAAATGTAGTGAAACTGTTTCTAGACATTAAAAAAATAAAAAAATAAACACTTGCAATAATCAAGATAATCAATACAAATGAAATGTTATAGGACAGAATGTTGCTTCCCAAGTAGGATAATTGAGTTAATTCTTTCACTTGCAATAATAAATATTAGTGAAGTTAATATATTAGACATATAATTTATAGTAGAAAACACTGGCACAGTTTGCCAAATTTGTCTTAATTGGAGAGAGAGAGAGAGAGAGAGAGAGAGAGAGAGAGAGAGAGAGAGATATTACACTTTGCTCTCTAAACTCTCCATTCTTTTACTGAAAATTGTATATTGTGTTGAAGAATATATAAACATGGGTCTAGAAGTGGTGACCTTATAGCTTGGTGCTTCTAGTATTTTTCTTAAGTGTAGGTAATTAAGAGGCAGAGATTTTTCTACAGGTTTCAATGCATTCATTCATTCTGAGCTTAAGGCCAAGTTAGCACTTGAGTAAGAGCTCCCTCCACTGGAATCTGTGCTTTAAACATTTTCTAAAACCACCTCCAAGAAGCTCCCTTCCTGCAGCCACCCAGTGCTGGCAGATTAAACCAACAGAACATTGAATAATGTCATTCAGGAGAGCAGCAAGTAAGCCCATTTATCAATCCAAGGAGGCTGAACCGGGAGAAAAACTCGTACAGCAGCTCCTGTCATTCTCGAATCACATCGACAGCACAGATTCTGTTCTTGGGAGCTTAGAGCATAAACTGACTGTAATCAAATGCCCTCAAGGTCTCAGCCCAGTTTTTCATCAAATGCACCTTTTCATGAATTATTGCTTTCGGGGAAAAGTCGGAGATTTACATCCCCAAAGCTCTACCCCAGGGTCACTCGACTTTCTTCAAGGAAGTTTACAAGTTTGGGCTGCATTTCTAAAAGGAAAGTTTAGGCTATTTAACATTGTTTCAGGGCATTGGGGTTAATCAAATATTCTAGTGAGTCTTTCGTGACCCCTTTTGTCAAACTTGGATTGCATATTTTCAACAAATTAGAATAAAATAAGACCACATAATTAACACAAACTCTATAGGTCATGTTCAACCATTCTTGTGAGGTCTAGGTTCACCATTATGAATATTCACTACTAGCTGTGTACTCTTTATTAAATTACATAAGCATTTTGCAAACATGTCTTTATCTAAAAATGGGGCTATTAACACTTTACCCACCTCAAAGACTATGAAACCTTTTATAGGAGATACGGCTATGAAGAAAGAGAGATTTTTTTTTCAGAGTGACTTGGCTGAGTTTTATAATAAAATCTGTGAATGAGTGTCATATGCGGAATTAATATTATTACTCTAGAGACACACTACATTTCATAGGATGTATAAGACCACTTAATAGAGCTGGCTAACCAAATAACATTTGGCCAATAGAGAGCATTATCGTTTCACATAATAGAAACACTAATGATTTTTTTCTTACGTTATTTTTCCAAAGCCTGTTCTTTTCCACTTGAAAAGAAACAGAAGAAGTGAAATTTTATCTTGGAGGGTTTATTGTGGATTTCTGTTTGGAGTGAGCAAATATTTCTAATTTTCCATAGTTCGATAGGGTAGTGAAATTTGACTATATTTGCATAAATTGCACTGTCAAAGTCAACATCACCCAATTTATGCACAGAGTCCTGCAATACATTAAATTGCGTGACCACAATCTGCACGAACGTGTGTACATACTGACGGTGGTCAGTTTCAATAGGATCTACTCCTGACCTTGTTTCTCCTTCCCCCACGTCACAAATCCAAGTATATTCGCAGGAGTCCAATCAATTTTGGTTGAAGCTAGTCACTGTACTTATGTACAATAAAAATATCAAGCTTCCTGCAAAGCAGTTGAAATTAAATATTATAATTTTTCAAGCACTGAAAAAACTCAGAGGCATCTTGCCCGTGACCCATCTAAGTGCACCTCAGACATTTTTCTGTGGAGTAAGTACTCCTTACCAACTGGAAATCACTGAGAACTTGGCTCTATCGATGTTTGCTGATGATACTGATATTGAATTATTTCCAAATTCATTTTGTTTCCTGTAACCAAAGAAGATGAGAAACAATCTATCCTTAGCGATTCAAAGGTAGTTATGTATATGTACTTATGACAGTTGCATCTCATTACTCCTGTCTTTTCCTTTCTTACCTTGTTTTTTTCTGGTAGAGTTATGTGCATCCTTCCCAGTGTTCAAATATTTCTTTGTATATTCCACAGAACACTCATTTTTTCCCCCACTTCTTTCGAGTACTTCAAGGACTCTGAACTCCTCGAAGCTGTTTTATATCTTCAGTACCAAGTACAGCGCTCTGTGTCTCCACCATCAAGAATCTCAATATATTATTGTATATTAAGAGAGTAACAACAGAAAATACTTCATTCGTTCTCTGTCTTGATAAGACTCTCAAGATAGAAACGGTGGTTTCCTCAGGAAAATATTCTTAAGTATAGGGGCAACTGCTTGCTTGATTGAGCAATTTGCCTGTAAAGTCTACCAAGAACATCTGAACTTCCCAAGGGGTAAAAGTAAATGATAATTTTTGCTGTTGCTGTTGTTTAGGGCTGGAACGTTTGAGGTGAGCAGCTGGGACTACATCCTCTTTGCACTTTGTTCATACATAAGGAGAAATAAAAATTCTGAAAAGACATTTGTATTGTAAATCAAAATACATTGCTGAAATCAATGTCGAGTTGACATTCTGCTTGCGAATATTCTTTGGAGATTGGTTCTTGTAAATCTCTTTCCCATCTGGTTTTTATGTCTGCTCTGGGACTTGTATACACAGAATTGTCTCGGATCTGCTCAGAATGTTGAAATAAAGTATGTGGTTTATAATAAAAGGTTAGCTAGGAGGGGAAGATACTGTCTTGGTCATATCTAAAGTGCTTATATATCTTAGAGTTCCGCGAACTTGAGGAAACTTTGGAAAGTGTTTTCTTAGAATAAGGAAACTTACTTGAGGTCCTGAAATAATCCTAGCCTGCCGTTTGTATCTTGGTGAAGGACATTTGCTGGGAGGATAATTTTTATTTTTAAAGTCAGGAAGAGTGAGCAGGAGAGAAGCGTTGGCGAATACAATTTCCTGTAATTGCACTATTTCCATTAAATTAATGATGGAGAGGAACAATTGTTTATAGAAAAGTTTCTTTCCTTATTGAAAGTTAGTTCATTTGAGAATATTTACCTCCTAAAAGACAAATTCAGTGATGACCAAAAAAAAAATCAATTTGAGATGTATTGCGATAAAGAAGCCCCTGATTATAATGGATTATAACATAACATCTGGAATTGATATCCCTCCTTGAGTTTTATGGGGCAATGGTGTTCTAAATGGACTCTTCTGAGTGAGAACATAATCACCACCATCATCGCATAACATTTATTCAACTGTAGTCACCAACTGTGGAGAGGGACTTAATCTTGTATATATACAAAGAAAAAGAAACAGCGTCTTACCCCTTAAAAGCATGAAATTTACCCTTGTTCTCTCATCATCGATGGGGTGTGTGTGTGTGCGCGCACGTGTACTTGTTAGAGCATCTCGGAGGCCGATGGAAGAAGATGGAAGATGTTCTACGTGACCCTGGATATCCTCCCCATTGAGAAAAGAGCTGCTTGAGCTAGAAGCTTTTTCTCTGAGAATAAGGAAACTCCACTTCCTGACTTCAGTTTGTTCATTTGGGGAATTCCTTTTGACTCACGCAATACAGAGTAAGAAACCATGGAAGCATTAAGTGGAAGTGACATCTTCCCCCTTATAGACCTTTGAGGACCATCGTTGTGTCCGTTGGAGAAATAAGATAAAGATGCTAAGTCAACCTCACAGCTTCCTCCTTCCAGTGGCTTCCCCCATGCTTGTATTTAATGTCCAATCCCCATCCACCTCAGTCCTCATGGCAACAGTAAATCCACAGGTCCACTGTTATATATTAAGGTGTTAGATGTAATTTTAAACAGAATGTGGCAAACCAGTTAGCAAAATGGAATGTTTTAAAATTCTCTACCGATCCTTCTTTTACCGCTAGGGACCTCACAGTTATCTTAAAAGCAGAATGGCTTTCATGCGTTGGCATCTGAAATTCTCTTATCTTTCTTTAATGTGGATCAGTCATTGTCAAACTTTGATATCGATAAGAAGGAGATTTCTTAATGGGAATTTTGTTTTTTATATGCTTCTTACTTGTTGACGTCAGACTCTCATCTCTGCTTAAACTATAACTCCCTGCTCTGTGTTGGTCTTCGGGAGGGGTTTTGTGGCTGATAATATTCCATGTGAGGTCCTCTTCCTGTGTAACCTTACGGTCCCCTCTCATTTACTTGCTACATGTGCATGACTAATATTAGTTTTTTTCAAGCTCAGGGAATAAGCCCAGAGTGCAAGGGGTACTTCCAGCCCAAGCTGAAAGGCAACAATGTCAACACACACATCATGGTCCTTACACTTAGGTTATAAAAATGTCAATTACACTGAGACTGAAGATAACCATTAGATTACAAATGCTTATACTTAGGACTCCCCAACATGACATAAAATTAAACTGGACGGACAAGGTGGAACTTTCCTTACTGATGTTTGAGCAGTTCACCCAGATATCTTGTGAAGTAAATATGTTGCCTTGTGGTTACTGCTGCTTTCTAATTCTCCCTTGTTCACTGGTCAGTCTGTCTTTGACTTTGGACTTGAGTCACCTTGCCTTTCCCTGCACTTCCATCTACCGTTTCGTGTGGTGCTTTCTTTCACGTTCTCTTGTCCGTCATTAGAGGACCATCTCTCATTACCCAATAATTTGTAACTAAATATGGGGACACCTGCTATGAAATAGAGAAGTTTCTTATTAATAGTCACACCACTGTTATCTGATATAGTGAGCACACGCATGGATTTTGCTGTGATGAGTGACTGAATGTTTGTGAGCAAGTGTGTGTGGTGTGCAGGCTCCCATGCAGTGGTGTGCTTCTGTCGCTTTAATTCATGGTGCCCTAGAACAGATTCTGTGCCTGTTGGTTTAGGAGTTGTTTGGGATGGAGTTTGCACAAGGAAGCCATTTTAATGCCAGCCACTTTCTCTTTTTATCATATTGTGACATAATCCCATTATGGCAATAAAGACTGTAAGATGATAAAGGTTAATTTACTATAGATCTTGTTACTTCTGAAGTGGTCCCAACCCAAGATAATGGAAATCTTTCTGGACTATTGGGAAGAACTGTGATGGAGTATAAATTGTGCCAAAGGTTGATCCCTCTTAAGAAACTGATTTATTTAAGTGCATTTTGAAACATATCCTTAAGTAAGATGATATAAAAACTTGTTTGTAAACTGTATCCTTTTTTGTTCCTAAACATCCGAGTAAATAGGTAAGTATTCTTCCCAGCTGAACCTCAAATACCTGGGCAAATGTCCAGATTGGTAAGAAGCACTCAGAGATAAGAATAGGGTGGTGGTTCTGTCCATCAGACAGCTTCGTAAGGACAGAGATTGGCACCAGTGAAGGATTCCGTTACCACAATATTTATTTTGAGACGAACAGAATGTGAGGGTTTCATCAGACACATAGACAAACATTAAGGAAAACAACATACATATACATGTAGGGCATTTTTTTTTTATCCTCACCCGAGGATATTTTTCTCTTTATCTTCAGATAGAGTGGGAGGGAGGAGGGAGAGAAAGAGAGAAACATTGATGTGAGAGCGACATATCGACTGGTTGCCTCCCGCATGACCTGGACCAGGGTCGGGGACGAACCACAACCGAGGTACATGCCCTTGACCAGAATTAAACCTGTGACTCACTGGTTCATAGGCCGATGCTCTAACCACTGAGCAAAACCAGCCAGGGCATAGGGCAATTTTTTTTTACACATGCCTGTTTTAGCAGAGCAGCTGCCTCTATCAAGATTCTGTTGGTGAAGGTACAAAGGACATTTCCCCCTAGGTTGGTCTATATTTCAAGGTAAAGTAGAGCCAAGACAATCTCTGTAATAACTTCTGGAGAGGCTCATTTGTCTCAAGTCACAGAGCATGGTTTCTGTGAAAGAAACAGGTGGGGAAGGAGAGGAGAGGGAAGAAGAACCTCTTGGTATTTTCTAGCATCAGGGCTTATCACAATGCTTAGGGCTTTTTTTTTAAATAGAGTTTTTAAGCCCTTACTCAAGGACATGTGGAAAACTAAGGAGAGACACTAACTATATTTAAAGCAAGAATTGTAAGAGGGTTTGGATTCAAACTGTGATGTGTGTACAGATATGCTCACATGTGTATATGAATGACAGTGTGTTTGCATATAGTGACTGAGTGACTGTCTGATGGATCTTAATGTTCTTAAGATTAAAGGGAAATAATTTTTTACCTACCTGTGTTTAATACAAAGACAAATGTACTTTATAAGTTTAGTAAATTTAGTTAGTTAGATTGTTTAGGGCTTGAGAATCATATTAAGAATATTGGTCTTTGCCCAGCCGGTGTGGCTCAGTGGTTGAGCATCGACCCATGCACCAGTTCGATTGCTGGTCACCAGTAGAGGTCACCAGTTTGATTACTGGTCAGGCACATGCCCAAGTTGTGGGCCCAATCCCCAGAGGGGGTCATGCAGGAAGCATGTTCTCTCTCATCGATATTTCTATCTCTTTCTCTCTCTACCTTCCTCTCCCTCTCTCAAATCAATAAAGAAAAAAAAAATTTTTTTAACCAATATTGGTCTTCATAAGAGACTTGCAATATATTTAAAGTGTTAAGTAGGGGTGTGAAATAATCAGATATTAATTTTAATCCTGTACTCTGGATGCTGAGTAGAAAACAGATTGAAAAAGGATAAAAGTAAATGAGGTAGAACTGTTAGGAAGTTCTTTGGAGATGGTGGTGGCTTGATCTTGGGTGGTGGGAATGCAGATTTTGATGAATGAACGCTTGTGAGATGTAGGTAAGAGTTAAAATGGGCAGGACCCAGTAATGGGTTGGATATGGGCTTAAAAGACAGGAAGGTGCCAAGTATGGTTCCCATATTTCTGACATGAGCAACTGGAGGAATGATGTTCAATAATGGAGGTGGAATATATTTAAAATGGGGGTGTGGGTGTTTAGGAAGAAAATGAATTCAAGTGGGGGCATGTTCAAGTTGAGATACTAGTGAGCCAGTCAAGTGGGAAGTGCGTTGTATGTATCTAGAGCCAAGAGTAGGTCTTGGAAGAAACCACAAAGTATATTTTAATTGGTATTTGAAGTCATGAGAGTGGATGAGATGCTAAATGCGAGTGAAGATGACACAAATATGAAGTGATCATGAGTAAGAGTGACAACACAGAGGGCCAAGATTGAACCTCAAAGCACTTCAACGTTTAAAAGATAGATTGGGTGTGAGGAGTTTCTGGAGGAGACTGAAGTGGGTAGTTGGAAAGATGGGAGGACCATGAGGAAAGCACAGAACCCTGGAATCCTGGGGAAGAGGCTCTTTCTAGCAGGGAGGAGCTGATGAGAAGTTGCCCAAGATAAAGACTGGAAAACATACGTTGAGTTTGGGAACATGGAGGGAGGTCATCAGTGACCTAAGCAAGAACAGGTTTATTGAATGGTGGGAACAGATGCAGAAGGAAATCACCCGAGTGAATACAAGTGGCCGTGAAGCTGCTTGCAAAGACATTCTTTGTACAAATGTTGTGGTGAGAGGGAAAGCTGAGGGGTCAGCAGCTTCAGAGTTGTGTAGGATTCAGAGGTTTTCACGGTTACTCTGCTGCCGCCGTTGTTTTTTAAGTGGGAGAGACTGTAACACGTCTGAATGATTGAGGCAAGTGTCCAGTAGGTAGCAAGAATTCGAGGTGTTACCAAGTGTGGAGAAAGTACTGAGGCAGCTGGGCAGGGACATGGATGCCAGAGGCAGAACAAAAAGTTAAAGATAAACATGACAACACACACACACACACACACACACACACATGCACACATGCACACATGCACATACACACATGCTCGCAAGTGTGCACGATTCCTAGGAAATAAGTAGCCCAGTAAGAGGCACTCACACATTGTCTAGCATAATATACCAATGTGCCAGGGCAAGTGCTAATTGCTTTATTTACATCAGCCCAATATCCACAGGACACTAAAATGGAAGCGCCATGAGGGCCGGGATCCTTCTATATTTTGCTCTTTGTTGTATTTCCCGGTGCCTAGAACCGTGCTTGGCATGTGGTAGGCCCTCAGTACATATTTGTTGACTGACTGACTGAGATAGGCTTGGTCGTTCTACTCTGTCTTCTGGTATTGTACACAGAGATCTACCGCAGGCGCGGCTCCGAATGACTCCTGAAGTCAAGACACGCGGGATCCCTGCACTAGACCATGAGATCTCCCTCGCACGATTCCTGCAGGCCAAAGTCTTATTTCCGTCTGAATGTCCTAGGGGCTACTTCAGATGTCGTATTCCTCTGCCTCTGGACGCATGCTTACTTCTCCCTGTTGGCTTACCTCGGTAGAACTTTCATTCCAATGGCCAAGCACCCCCGCTCCTAGGTGTTATGGGTGTGATGCTCCTCTAGGAAAGTTTTACATTGAGAGGTCTTGAATCCTCTAGGAGGGAGGAAAAACTGCTTCATTTCTACCCGCCAGCTTTATTGAAATATAATTAACAGATAAAAATTGTATGTATTTAAAGTATACAGGGATATATATGTGTGTGTATATATATTGTGAAATGATTATCACAATCAAGTTAATTAACACTTTCATCGCTTCACATAGGTTTTCCTGTGTGTGTTTTTTGGTGGTGAGAACAGTTAAGATCTACTCTTTTTAACAAATTTTGAGTGTACAATGCAGTATTATTAACAGTAGACACCATGCTGTACATGAGATCCCCAGAACTTATTCATCTTGCAACTGAAAGTCTATGCCCTTTGACCAAAAAACTGCTTACTTTTGAGAAGTATATTAATTCTTCCTAGTTGTCAGACTAGAATTTACAAATTTTACAATTTGTACACTCTTGCGCTCCAATCCTCAATTACCAAATTATCTGAGAGAAGATTAAGTGCATCTTTAACTCAGAGGCTGTAGGCTGTGGAGTGCCTGGAGCCGCAGTGAATGCTGTCACCCGGGCTTTTCCCGCTCATCGCGGACACAGTCCCACGGAAGTTCTTGCCCACTGGCGGGGGAAGCCGTCATCCAGGAGACCTGGCAGAAAGACGACAGCAGTGCCGAGTGTGATATCAGGTTGATCATGTCTGTAGACAAGTGAACTAGACTCTCTGAGTCTGTGCTCTCATCATTTAAAATAACAAGTCTGGGGACACCAGCATCCATATATTGCTTCAAATATTGATTGTGTTCCTTCTTATGTTCTGGATACTCTGCTTCTTGTTTGAGATACAACATTGAACAAGGCAGTGTCCCTGCCTTCATGGGATATGCTGTATAGTGGAAGAGAAAGATAAGTAACTAGACAATTATAAGACAGTGAAATAGATGAGCCAGTGGAAGTATACGTTCCAAGATCATGTGCCGTCACCTTTGTTCATATTTTAGGGAGATGGCTGATTATTTGCATTTGTTTGGGTTTGTCATGCACTCTCCACTATCTTCATGTCTTTGAACATGGTCCCCTACCCAGAATAAGATTTTCCCTAGTCTCCACCCAGCTAATGTCTATAGAGTCTGGAGTCTGTAAGGTACAGATCAAGAATTACCCCTTACGGAAACCTTTGAGTTTGTGAGTCTGGTTTGGATGACCCTCCTAGAGTGTCCCTGGTCTCCTCATATGTCCTTACACCACAGAAGCTTGATGTTGTTTACTCACTTACCAATATCCACTGTTAGGATTTGAACTCATCTAGTGAACTTCAACTTTCGTCTCTTTATTCCTGGAACACAGTCGAATAATTGGTGTATAGCAATTGTTTCATAAATGTTTGCTGATCTTACAAATATCAAACATTTACTATCTTTTAAATACCAAATACCTACTATGTGCTATGCGCTGTAAAGAGTTTGCTTTTACTCTGTTATTTACTTTAATTTTTACAATAACCCTGTGTTATGTTTTTAATATTATCCCCCTGTAGAGATGGAGAAACTGAGGCTCAAAGAGGCTCAGCAATTTGCTCAAGGTCACACACAAAGAGAAAAATCAGAATTTGAAGCTGGTTTTCTGGAATTTTTCTTCCTTTACTCTACCACAATGAAAATCACAGGGTTTTATTGTATTAACATGTGTGTGAGTGTGTGTGTGTGTGTGTGGTAATTGTGAAGGAGATCGTTTTCTCTGCGAGGAAACCCAAGGCCAGTGATTTTTATGCCATATTTACATAAGCTGGTGTAAATTCACACTTGGATAATTTGGGTCAATAGTGAGAGAAAAAACAACACACTTTTTTTAAGTGAACAGATGTCTATGCACAGATATCTCTGTGAGCCAAGGTCATGGTAGGGCCTAATATACATGCCTCTGTAGGACACACACACACACACACACACACACACTCAACAGGAAAAATGTGTATATAAAATCCCCTAGGACATAAGACAGTATGGAAAAACAGAGAAAGGGACCAGGAGAGCCAATGTCCAGGTCCTTGGGGATGTAAGGGTTATAATTCTAAAACAAAGAAGGGATCACACAGTATCAAGAAAAGATTTGTAATTATGACAAACTCCACTAGGAAAGGTGGGATGCGGGCGATGCTGACACCTATGAGGTAGATGGAGGTGGTTGGAGCATGTTTTCTGCCAGAGAAAATTATATGTTCATTTACAGCCAGGAAAAGTCTTCAATTCCCACCTGATTAGACTTTATAGAAGTCAGTTCAAATATTGAATCAACATAATTTCCTTGCTTTCAGATTTCTCCAACATAATCATGTGGGCAGACAAAATATTAGTTCTATTTTAGTCAGAGACAGCGACATAAACTAGAGATATGGGTCTTGTTGTTACAATGCCAGTGTTTGCACTATTGAAAAACCTTACATTCTGCAAAATTGAGCACTAAAAATAACAGGGCCTGTGGGGAAAATAAAATGAGGGGAGACCACTCAGAACTGTGAAATTTGGAGAGCAAGAGCACTAAATAAAACAAAACCATTACTATAAAATATATATATGTATACTGGCATCGTTAACCCACTAATGGCATTTGCACCTGGCTTCAAAGTAAGTTGGTCATTAGCCGCCTTAAGTCCTGGAGCTCCTCTTTGTTCCTTTGAGATATAGATTCTCCAATATGAACACTTTTTATCAAAACTAAAAGTCTGATCTAATGTGCCTTTTCCATGAGCCCATTGTTTTGATGTAGGGATTAACGTCCTCATGGCTTCTTACTCTGTGTTGGCAGCTTCATCAGCAAGCTTGTCATAGGTTACACATGTAGAAATATTCTTTTTTTTTTTTTTTATCCTCACTTGAGGACATTTTTCCATTTTTTGTACAGATAGAGTGGGAGGGAGAGAGAGGAAGAGAGAGAGAGAGAGAAACATCGACATGAAAGGGACACATCGAGTGGCTGCCACCCGCACGACCAACCAGGGCCGGGGACAAACTGCAACTGAAGTACGTGCCCTTAGCGGGAACCGAACCCGGGTCTCTCCGGACCGCAGGCCGACGCTCTAACCACTGAGCCAAACCGGCCAGGGCGAGAAATATTCTTGAAGCATTAAATGAAAGTACTTTGATATATTTTAAACTTTTTCCCCAAAGACCTTCATATTTGCTTTTTCTTTCATTGTGACAAAGCTTGTTCTGGATAACTGGCAAACATGAAGCTACTAGGAAACAGTGTATAAAAACCAGCATTGCTTCTGAGATATAAGTACATTGTTCCCTATTTACCAGTCATATGTGGGCTAATTTACATCAACAGATTGCCTGTTTTACCAGAACAGATTCTCCTAATTCATTGTGACATGAAAGGTTCCAACATCATGTGATGAATGTTGGATTAATTTGTATGAAACTGTCCCATTGACTATATGAAGGGCCTGTTTCATCTTACTCCATGCCAGAGTTTTATGGTACCAATACGGTAAACATTACTGCTTCTAGACTGGCAGTGCAGAGGAGGCCTGTGTGGTGGAGGTGGGCTTTAAAAGGGTGAGGTGACAACTGGGGAAAGAAACAACAACCACCTCTATAAGCCTAACAAGTAGTTTTAATTGTGCTGGTAGGTATGTTTTACTTCAAATGATCATTTACCTCCGTGTTTCTTCTCCAGTTAGATGTTTCTTCCTTTCTTTTTTCCTTTCCTTGCCTTCTCTGCTTCACCTTTTCATTCTTACACTCTTTTTCATCTGTCTTTTTTCTCTAGTTGCGACACATTAAGGACCTACCATATTCTAGGAACACTGCTAGGTTCTGGAGATGAACTGATGAGCAAAAATCAGTGTAGCGTGTTGTAGGGGAAAAGGCATCAAATACACAATCACACAAGTAAATGTAAACACACAGGTGGTAAGTAGTATCAAGGAGAGGAGCTAGAAAGCCTAGCGGAGGGGAAGTGCACCTGAGTCAGATATGTCACCTAGGCTTCCCCACGGAAAGCAACTCAGAAACACGAGTGGGGTTAAGTAGGTGAAGATGGGAGAGAAGAGCATTCCCACCGAGGGAATTGCTCCTGTGGTGAGCGAGCAGCCCTGGGGACCACAGTGCCTAGGAGGAGCTGAAGGAGCTGTGGTTGGATGACAGAGCCAGGATTCGGAGCCAGACCATGCAAGGGCCTGGCTCACCTGGGCTGGGATCAAGATTCTCATCTTGAATCCTAAAGAAACAGGAATCATTGAAATGTTTCCAACCAGGAGATATGTGATATAATCAGATTTGCATTTTGAAAAAGATGTCTCTCATTACAGTACAGTCATGTGCAGCTTACCGACAGGGATACCTTCTGAGAAATTCCTCTTTAGGCAATTTAATCACTGTGCGATGAAATTTCTCCACGGAGTGCACTTACCCAAACCATCTACAGCCTGGGTTACGTAAGATAGCTTGCTACACACCTAGTATATAAGTACAGCCTATTGCTCCTGGGCTACTAGCCTGTTAACTGTATAAAACAACCCGAAATTAAATCAAGCACAGGAGAAAACAATGCCATCAAGAGCCATGGTAAAGACAATGCTGCTGCTTTACGGCAAACTTTCTTTACTACGTCGAAGGAGTACATTCTAAAATAATGACACAAATTATAGTACAGGAAATACACAAACCAGTCTTATAGTTCTTTATTATCATTAACAAGTATTATGTACTATGCATATTGTATATGGTATCCTTTCCCCCCCCTTTTTACTAAATTTATTGGGGTGACACTGGTTAACAAAATTATACAGGTTTCAGGTGCACAATTCTGCAGCACATCTATACACTGCATTGTGTGTTCACCACCCCAAGTCAAGTCTTCTTCCAGCACCATTAATCCCCCGTGTACCCTTCTCTAACTCCCTCCTGCTTCCCCCAGCAACCTCCACACTGCTGTGTGTGTCCATGAGTTCTTTCTCCTTTTTGCTCAGTCCCTCAACACCCCCACTTAGCACCCCCAACAGCTGTCAGCCTGCTGTCTATGACTCTGTCTCAATTTTGCTTGTTAGTTCATTCTGTTCATTAGATTTCATATATGAGTGCCATGATATAATACTTATTTTTCCTGACTGGCTTATTTTATTTAGCATAATGCTCTCCAGGTCCATCCATACTGTTGCAAAAGGTAACATTGTCTTCTTTTTTACTGTGGAGTAGTATTCCATTGTGTAAATGTACCACAGCTTTTCTATCCACTCATCGGTAGGTTTGTTTACACCAGCATCTCCACAACACATGAATAATGTATTGTGCTACAATGTTATGAAGGCCACAGCATCTCTAGGCAATGGGAATTTCCCTGCTCCATTGTAGTCTCTGGGACCACCATGGTATATTTGGTCCATCACTGACCGAACGTCATTGTGCAGCACATGACTGTATAAGAAGATCAATATATAATTGCTGTGCTTGTTGTAATTTTGCATCTTCAAAATATCCCTGTGAGGGGAGAGCCTGACATTTACATTCTTATTTCCCCTTTGCAGGTGGAGTAGCTGAGGAGCAAAGGAGGAGCAAAGGAGGAAGCATCCTCTACTCAGTTCTGCTTCCTTCCTCACGTTTCTTCTAGGGAATATCGCTATCACAGGGGGTGACATCACAGCTGTGAAGCACAGCACACGGTATAATCATTTGACATTTCTTTGAACACAGGTCCCGAGTCCCTCATTGTTCCTACTCTCAATCCAGGAAACAGCTTCCGCTCCCGCCTGAGCTCTCATTTATAACCTACTTCTGTCTCAGCTTTATTGGAGGTGTTTGCCGGTTTTACGACGACATTAAACATCCATATCTTTAGGGATCTGTCACCAGAAAGGGAAGTTTGAAAAGATCACTAGGATTAGCAAAAGAATAAAAGAAAAATAAGTTGGAGCTGCCTCCTTTCCTTGACAACCACGCTTGCTATTAACAGTTTTTGTAAGTGATTCAAGTCTCCCATTACTTTTCATAATCCCTCTTAGGGAGGTGACAACACAGTGTGTTCTCTACTGAGGGGCCTCTGGTCAGGCAGGTCACACTCCCAGCCTCCACCTGTGCACACACCATAAAGGCCTAGTATTAGGAGCTCCTGCAAAGTGCCAGGTGTGCAGAATCGAAAGGAAACTCTGACTACTTCTCAGTTCATTTTACATCCAGTTTGCCACCTAAGCCTTCGCTCTGAACCTACTTTAACGACATGTTCTTTCTCTTAGAGTTGCTCTGAGAAGGCACCATCGTAAAAACTAGTTGTTTCTGTAC
The DNA here is from genome assembly GCF_014108415.1 of Molossus molossus. NCBI lineage: Eukaryota > Metazoa > Chordata > Mammalia > Chiroptera > Molossidae > Molossus > Molossus molossus. The sequence continues at coordinate 58,266,755 of NW_023425351.1, read as the reverse complement.
AAACAATGATGGTTCAGTTGGCAAGTTCTGACTGCCAGAAATACTGCTCGGGGTGAAATGATGAGAGGTGGGTCCTGGGCCAGGAGCAAGAAATTGGAGGAGAGGAACGCAGCTGTAAATTCTTCACTAGTCCGATGGACTATATTTTTAGGGTCAGGAAATGGAGCAGCTGGTAGGGAGGAATTGCATTATCACAAGTGTTTGGAGCAAGAATTCTCCCTTGTCTTTTGTCATGATCAAATCTTCAAAACTACCAGATGATAAATGGGTATTATGTAAACTTACCTAGGGCCCAGTGACTTTGCATCTAAAGTATGATCATAGATATAGTCTGATGACATTAAAAACACAAAACAACATGAAACCAAAACACAATTTATCAGGTCAGAGCTAACATAATTCTACACTGCCTACAAACCCACATTCCTAGCATCAATCTCCCAACATTGAAATGTTCACTAAACAACAAGTAACGAACTAACCTGGGTGGTGACTGAGCAGGTTTGGGAACATTTTACAATTTTGGAAAACTATTTCTCCGTGACTAAGATACCCAATGACTTGAAAATAGACACAGACTCAAAAAGAAGACAGAATAGGAGAAAAGGAAATGAATGACGGGAAGAGAAAATCCAAAAGAATGAGAAACGATTAGAGAGGAAACATATCAAAAGGATACTTCTTAAAGCAGGTAAGAATGTGAGGGATGGAGACCGTGAAAAGCTCCTGAGTAATTTCGGGAAGGGATGAACGGAGAGTGTGTATAGTATAAGTACACTATTTGTATTCATGATGTGCTTATAATATGTTTCTAAATATGAACTATTTAATCCTTACTAGAATGGGGTACAGTAGAAGTAAATAACTAAAAACAGACCTAAAATGACTTTGTTAAACTATATCAAAAATTGGGCAAATAAAGGATTCAAGAAATAAAGTGAAGAGAGAAATATCACATGGGTGAGCTTCCTGTGATGGAACTGTATTTGCCTTTGGGTCTCTGTATTATAAGGCAAAGGGAGAAGTGACCTGGTATTGTTGAGTTAAAATTATATGAGCAACAGCAATGAAAGAAAGCAGCCTAAAATTTTATCTGAACGTTTATGCTTTTTTTCTGGTACTATAAAATGATTACTTATATACCAGACAAATAGAGGGAAATCTTTTCATTAGAGTTTCTAAAAAACAAAAAACAAAAAAAAAAAGAAAGAAAGAAAGGAGGAGGGAAAGGATCTTATAAAAGTATTTGAGTTTATATAATAGTTTATAATTTATCATATAGTTTAATTATTTCACTTGATCTTCACTAATAATGCCATGACTTATATAAGGCACATACAATGATCATTTCACAGACAAAATTTAAAATCTTACAAATAGAGCACTCTTGGTAAAATTGATAAACAATGTGCTAAAACTCTATATTAGTATTTAAAACTCTCTATAAGAGTCTTCTGACTCAATCCAATTCCATTTACTTCTTTGAAGAAGCTGAAGGTAAACCATTAAATCAGTGATTCTACTAGTTGGATTGCCTCAGATGTAACTGTGAAACTTTCAAAAATAGAGCATGTGTGGACCAACCCTAGACCTCCTGATGTAGATCTCTGCTGTTGAGGTCTGGCATGTTCATTTATAGAAAACTACACGGATGATTTTCATGCACATCAAAGGTTGAGATCTTCCTCAGTTAAACATTAAGTCAGTGGAGACCTAGTTCATAGAACAGATATCATCCCAATGAATTCTAGTTTGCAATTGGACTTAATATAGAAACAGAACTTGAAGAAACAGTAGAAATGTCTCTAAAACTCTTTCTCCCAAGTGTTGGATGCCCCAGGATAGCCTTTGGCAAAAATTAGAAGTGGGAGTTCCTTCACAGTGCGTACCCAAAATGCTGATATGCTAAATTGATTATTAAAAATCAGTCCACCAGCAATTTCTCATTTGATGTGCCCAAACAAGCACCTCCTAGAATGACCCTTTTGCAGATAACCAAAAACTCTGGGTAAAAGGTAAGAAACAACTACCTGAAGGCTCTAAAGCAGCAGTTCTCAACCTGTGGGTTGTGACCCCTTTGGGGGTCCAATGACCCTTTCACAGGGGTCACCTAAGACCATCGGAAAACACATATTTCTGATGGTCTCAGGAACCGAGACATGGCTCCTCTGTCATCTCCAGGTGGGTCCGCCCACATGCAGATACGCCCACACACAACATGAGGAACTGTATGAAAGGGTCGCAGCATTAGAAAGGTTGAGAACCACTGCTCTAAAGAATGAATGAATGAATGAATGAATGAATGAATGAATGAATGCAGGCAAATTCTGAAGGGAAGTGGATACTTGGAAGAAGGGATTAGTATAATGTATTTCTTTTTTTTTTTTTTTTTCTCTGATATTTTATTTTATTTTATTTTATTTTATTTTTTTATGAATTTTTATTTATTTTTTTGTTACAGATATTTTACCTTTTTACCCCATTGGCACCCCCCACCCCACCCCCTCCACCCTGTCCCCGGCTTAGTTGTCCATGTCCATTGGTCATGCATACATGCATATAAGTTCTGTGGTTTATCTCTTCCCACCCCCCCACCCCCCATCCCCTCTTCTGAGGGATGTCAGTCTGTGCCCTACTTCCATGTGTCTGGGTCTACTGTATTCCTCAGACTGTTATGTTCATTATATTCCGTATATAAGTGAGATCATGTGGTATTTGTCTTTTTCTGCTTGGCTTCTTTCACTTAGGATAATACTTTCCAGGTCCCTCCATGTCGTCTCAAAGGATAAGAGATCTTTCTTTCTTACCGCTGCATAGTACTCCATTGTGTATATGTACCACAGCTTTTTGATCCATTCGTCTACTGGTGGACACTTGGGCTGTTTCCAGATCTTAGCTATTGTAAATAGTGCTGCTATGAACATGGGGGTACATATATTCTTCCTGATTGGTGTTTCAGGCTTCTTAGGGTATATTCCCAGCAGTGGGATCACTGGGTCAAATGGAAGTTCAATTTTTAATTTTTTGAGGTAGCACCATATTGTTTTCCATAGCGGCTGCACCAGTCTGCATTCCCACCAGCAGTGTATTAGAGTTCCCTTTTCTCCACACCCTCGCCAACACTTGTTGTTTGATGATTTGTTGATGGCGGCCATTCTGACAGGTGTGAGGTGATACCTCATTGTTGTTTTAATTTGCATCTCTCGGATGATTAGTGATGTTGAGCATTTCTTCATATGTCTCTTGGCCATTTGTATGTCCTGTTTGGAGAGGTGTCTATTCAGCTCCTCTGCCCATTTTTTAATTGGGTTCTTTGTCTTCCTTTTGTGGAGTTGTGTGAGCTCTCTGTATATATTGGAAATTAACCCCTTATCTGATACATCATTGGCAATGATGTTCTCCCATACAGTGGGTTGCCTTTCCATTTTGATGATCGTTTCTTTTGCTGTGCAGAAGCTTTTTAGTTTGATGTAGTCCCATGTGTTCATTTTCTCCTTTATTTCTGTTGCCTTAGGTGATGTATCAGTGAAAATTCTGCTCCGTATGATGTCCGAAATTTTGTTGCCTACATTTTCTTCTAGAATTTTTATGGATTCACGGGTCACATTTAAGTCTTTTATCCATTTTGAGTTTATTTTTGTGTATGGTGTAAGTTGATGGTCGAGTTTCATTTTTTTGCATGTAGCTGTCCAATTTTCCCAACACCATTTATTAAAGAGGCTGTCTTTACTCCACTGTATGCTCTTGCCACCTTTGTCAAATATTAATTGAGCGTATTGCCTTGGGTCCATTTCTGGGTTTTCAGTTCTGTTCCACTGGTCTATATGCCTGTTCTTGTGCCAGTACCAGGCTGTTTTGGTTACAGTCGCTTTGTAGTATAACCTGATATCTGGTAATGTGATCCCTCCAACTTTGTTCTTCTTTTTCAAGATTGCTGTGGCTATTCGGGGTCTTTTTTGGTTCCATATGAACTTTTGAAGTATTTGTTCTAGTTCTATGAAATATGTCGTTGGTATTTTGATGGGGATTGCATTGAATCTATAGATTGCTTTGGGTAGTATGGACATTTTAATTATGTTAATTCTTCCAATCCATGAACAGGGTATGTTCTTCCACTTTTTTATATCTTCCTCTATTTCTTTTTTCAATGACCTGTAGTTTTCTGCAAATAGGTCCTTTACTTCTTTGGTTAAGTTTATTCCTAGGTATCGTAATTTTTTTGGAGCGATGGTAAATGGGATTGTTTTTTCAGTTTCTCTTTCTGTGAGTTCATCATTGATGTACAAGAATGCCGTCGATTTCTTGACGTTAATTTTGTATCCTGCTACTTTGCCAAATTCATTTATTAAGTCTAATAGATTTTTGATGGAGTCTTTAGGGTTTTCTATGTACAATATCATGTCATCTGCAAATAATGACAGTTTCACTTCCTCCTTTCCAATTTGGATCCCTTTTATTTTTTCTTCATGTCTGATTGCTGTGGCTAAGACTTCCAGTACAATGTTAAACAAGAGTGGCGAAAGTGGACATCCCTGTCTTGTTCCTGTTCTTAATGGAAATGTTTTTAGTTTCTGTCCATTGAGTATGATGTTGGCTGTAGGTCTTTCATATATGGCCTTTATTATGTCGAGATATGATCCCTCTATTCCTACATTGCTGAGCGTTTTTATCAGAAATGGATGCTGGATTTTGTCGAATGCTTTTTCAGCATCTATTGATATGATCATGTGGTTTTTATTCTTCATTTTGTTTATGTGGTGTATCACGTTTATTGATTTGCGAATATTGTACCAGCCTTGCATCCCTGGAATGAATCCCACTTGGTCATGGTGAATAATTTTTTTGATGTATTTCTGGATCCGATTTGCTAGTATTTTGTTCAGGATTTTGGCATCTATGTTCATCAGGGATATTGGCCTGTAGTTTTCTTTCTTCGTAGTGTCTTTTTCTGGTTTTGGAATTAGAATTATGCTGGCCTCATAGAACGTGTTTGGAAGTCTTCCTTCTTCTTGAATTTTTTGAAATAGTTTGAGGAGAATGGGTGTTAGTTCTTTTTTGAATGTTCGGTAAAACTCCCCCGTGAAACCATCTGGGCCTGGGCTTTTGTTTGCTGGGAGAGTCTTGATTACCTCTTCAATTTCCTTAGTTGTTATTGGTCTGTTCAAGTTTTCTATCTCTTCCGGGAATAGTTTTGGGAGACTGTGTGTTTCTAGAAATTTGTCCATTTCGCTGAGATTGTCGAATTTGTTGCCATATAGTTGTTCATAGTAGTTGTTAACGATCTTTTGTATTTCCGTGGTGTTGGTTGTTACTTCTCCTCTTTCATTTCTGATTTTGTGTATTTGGGTTCTCTCTCTTTGTTTCTTGGTGAGTCTAGCTAAGGGTCCATCAATCTTGTTTATCTTTTCGAAAAACCAGCTCTTTGTTTCATTGATCCTTTGAATTGTTTTTTTGGTCTCTATGTCATTTATTTCTGCTCTGATCTTTACTATTTCCTTCCTTCTACTTGCTCTGGGGTTTTCTTTTTGTTTGCTTTCTAATTCTTTAAGTTGTGAGGTTAGACAGTCAATTAGAAATTTTTCTTGTTTTTTGAGGTAGGCCTGTAGTGCTATGAACTTCCCTCTCAGAACTGCTTTCGCTGCATCCCATAGATTTTGTGTTGTTGTGTGTTCATTTTCATTGGTTTCCAGGAAGTTTTTGATTTCTTCCTTGATCTCTTCGGTGACCCATTCATTGTTTAATAACATGCTATTTAGCCTCCATGTGTTGAAATGTCTTTGCATGTTCTTGTTGCAGTTGATTTCTAGTTTCATGCCATTGTGATCTGAGAAGATGCTTGATATGATTTCAATCTTCTTGAACTTGTAGAGATTTAGTTTGTGTCCTATCATGTGGTCTATCTTTGAGAATGTCCCATGTGCACTTGAGAAGAATGTGTATTCTGTAGTTTTGGGGTGTAATTCTCTGTAGATATCTATTAAATCCATTTGGTCTAGTGCTTCATTTAGAGTCTCTGTTTCCTTGCTAATTTTTTGCCTAGAGGATCTATCCAGTGCTGTCAATGGGGTGTTGAAGTCCCCAGCTATGATTGTATTGTTGTCGATTTCTCCTTGGAAGTCCTCCAGAAGATTTTTAATATATTTTGGTGCTCCTATATTGGGTGCATATATGTTTATCAAGGTTATATCTTCCTGTTGGATAGATCCTTTCAATATTATGTAGTGGCCGTCTTTGTCTCTAGTTATGGTCTTCATTTTGAAATCTATTTTATCAGATATGAGAATTGCTACCCCAGCTTTTTTTTGCTTTCCATTTGCTTGGAAAATTTTTTTCCATCCCTTCACTTTCAACCTATGTGAGTCTTTTGTTGAGAGATGGGTCTCTTGTAAACAACATATAGATGAGTCATGCTTTCTTATCCAATCAGCTACTCTGTGTCTCTTTATGGGAGCATTCAGTCCATTTACGTTTAAGGTGATTATTGATATGTACTTATTTACTGCCATTTTTGTTTAGTGTGGTTCTATTTTTGTTCCCATTTCTACTGCTAATTACAGCAGTCCTTTTAACATTTCTTGCAGTGCTGGTTTGGTGCTAATGTATTCCCTTAGCTTTTTTTTGTCTGGGAAGCTCTTTATTTGATCTTCTATTTTGAATGATAGCCTTGCTGGGTAGAGTAGTCTTGGATTCAGATTCTTGTTTTTCATGACTTTGATTACTTCATGCCATTCCCTTCTGGCCTGTAGTGTTTCTTGTGAGAAGTCAGCTGAGAGCCTTATGGGGTTCCCTTTGTAGGTAACCTGTTGCTTATCTCTTGCTGCTTTTAGGATTCTCTCTTTGTCTTTAATTTGTGGCATTTTAATTACTATGTGTCTTGGTGTGGGCCTGTTTGGGTTCTTCTTACTTGGGACTCTCTGTGCTTCTTGAACTTGAATGCCTTCTTCCTTCACCAAATTAGGGAAGTTTTCTCTCACTATTTTTTTGAATATATTCTCTATCCCTTGCTCCTTTTCTTCTTCTTCGGGGACTCCTATGATGCGAATATTATTACGTTTCCAGTTGTCCCATAGTTCTCTTAAGCTGTCTTCCTGTTTTTTAATAGTTTTTTCCTTTTGTTTTTCTGATTGGTTGATTTTTTCTACCCTGTCTTCTAATTCGCTGATCCGGTCCTCAGCTTCCCCTACTCTGCTTTTTAAACCTTCCAATGTGTTTTTCATTTCGGATATGTCATTTTTTATCTCTTCTTGTTGGTTTTTAATTTCCATTTGGCTTATTTTCAGTGTCTCTATGTCCTTACTCATGCTGTTCAGCTTCCTCAAGATCATGGCTCTGAATTCTAGCTCTGTTAACATGCCTAATTGCTCCACATTGATCTCATCTTCAATGGAGGTGGTTTGCTCTTTCATTTGGCTTCTGTTTCTGTGTTTCACCATTTTAGCTATCACTCTGGGCTTTGGAGCCTGTCAAGTTCTCCCTGTGGGTGTTGGTGTTCTGCTGTTTGTGGCTCCCTCTCCTGTGTTTAGATGAGCGAGGGAGGACCCGCGTTGAACACCACTGTCAAGTCTTACTTTCCTGGTTAAAGTTGCCAGCCCAGGAAACGTACTGTTATCCTCTAGCTTTTTGCCTGGAAGCTAGCAGTCTAGGTTAATTGATGAGTTTTGGGTTGTCAGTTGATTGAAAAACTCCCTCTGGTGCTCAGCCAAGGGGCTTTCACGAGGGTGGGGCAGATGCTGGTCCTTAGTGAGCCTCAATTAACACTTCAATGGCCCACAGGGTGGGGTTGGATCTCCGAGGGAGGGGCTGCTGCCTCTCTCAGAGCCCTGGGAAGAAGCAATGTGGCCACCGTCCTGAGTGGCTGCACTCAGCCAAAGCTCCGAGAGCCCTCCAAACCCCGAGTGTCCCGACACAGTTCCAGTCCAGTTTGCCCTCCCTCTGCCGGAGCCCAAGGTGAGTGGCTGTGGCTGTTTTAGCCTCAGTCCCGGCTGCGCTGTGGGGCCGCCTGGGAGTGTAACCCGCGGGCGCCGCTTACAGCTGAGGCCGCTGCCGAGCTGCCGACCGTGCGCTCCCAGCCCCGTCTCGCGCCTTCGCAAGCCTACCGGGATGGAGTCAGTGTCCCTCGTTGTATGGTCCTCGCAAGCTGCTTTTCTGTTGGTTTTTCCCGTCGATTTGTCTGTGTTATAGTTGTAATTCCATTTTGGTTCTGGGAGACGGTCTGTGTAGCTCCGTTCACTCCGCCGCCATTTTTCGGTCTAGTATAATGTATTTCTCATGTTCATGTTTTTTTAGCCCATGGGCAGCCCCAGTTGGGTGACTAAAACTTCAATAGAATATTTACAGTTTTGCCATCTTGAAGAACCAAGAGAAAGTTTGAGTCAATCATGATTGTTGGAAAATAAGGTGGGAATCTCCAAAAAGAGTAAGCTGGGTTAGGGCTGGGGTGGGAGTCAGCTCAAATTCTCTCTAGAAAACATTCCAAAACTTCTGGCCTCTCATGCACCACGTGTTTCGGGGGGAGGGCAGAATGCAGTCAGCCCAGATAAAATGAAAAGAACTGAACTGAGAGTTGTATGGCCACCCAGAAGGCAGAGTTGGCCATTTGAATCTGATAATGTCAGTTAGTTGCTTGCTAAAATAAAAATACCAACACTCTTTGGAGAAATACGATGGAATCGAGGGACTCCCCAACATAATATTCACAATTCCAGGATATAATTAAACATTTCTTGCATAAAATGATCAAGGACATGTGATCCATATTTAAGAGAAAAGACAATCAACGGATGACCTAGATATTATACTTACCAGACAAGTACTCTAAAGCAGTTATTATAATTATGTTCGATAAGACAATAGATATGTCCTCATAATGAATGGAAATATTGCAAATCTCATGAGAGCAATTGAGACTGTAAAAAACAAATTCAAATTCCAGAAATAAAAACTACAATATCTCACATAAAAAATTCACCAGATGGGCTTAACAACGAAATGAAGACAACAGAGGAAGGATTCAGTAAACAAAGAAGTTTAGCTAAAAACAATCAAACAAAAAACAGAGATAAATCAAAATGGAATTCTAAAAAGCATTCAAATAGGCTAAAAGTAAGCAGCAAAGAATAAAAGGGGAAAAACAAAAAACAAAAGCATCAGTAATTATATGAAATATTAATGAACTAACACCCCAATTAAAGTGATAATTAGAATAGATTAACAAAACAAAAAACCAATAATATGCTTTCTGAAAAAGACACTTTAAATACAGAAACAGGTAATTTTAAGTAAAGGAATATCAGAGTACTCTACTAATATTAGAAAATTTGGACTTTAAGACCAATAATGTCACCAGAGGTAAAAAGGGAAATTTCATAATTATAAAAAGGTCAATTCATCAGAAAGACATAAACATAATATCAAAAAATTATAAACAGAACTTCAAAAGTACATAGAGTAAAATTATAACAACTAAAGGAAGACATAGATAATTCCACAAATCAGATGAGATTTTACTACTCTTCTCTCAACAATTGCTAGAAGTAAAGAACAAATAAAGACATACACAACACTACTACTCAGTTCCATGTAACTGCTATTTATAGAACACTTCATTACAACCTTAAAAAGGCACCTTCTTTTCAAATGCACATGCTATGTTTAAAAAGATCTACTTGGGGCCATAAATATATCTCAAAAACCTAAAAATATTGAAATCATATAGAGTGCACTCTCTGAGCATAATCAATTAAACTAGAAAGCAGTACCAATAAGATATGTATGAAAACCACATGTATTTTTAAATTAAATAACATGCTCTTAAGTAATTCAAGGAAAATATTTTAAACTGACAATGAAAATATCACATATTAAAATTTGTAAAGTACAGCTAAGTAGTGTTTAGAGTAAAATTTGTAATGTTTAATACTTATTTTAAAATTGGTTATTTAAATTTCTACCAATAGGAGCTAGAAAAAAAGAGCAAAGTTAGCTAAATTAAGGAATTTGGGGACAGAGTTACCATAAACCTACATTAATCCACAGATTGTAGTACAGGCATAAAGATCTACAAATAATCAATAGAACAGAAGAGACAGTCGCTCAGGAATGGACCCCCACTTATATGGTTATAATTTTTTTTCTTGGTGTTTTTTTCTTTATTGTGGTAATAACACTTACCATGAGATTGCCCTCTTAAGTTTGTAAGTACCCAATACAGTATTGATATCTACAAGCCCAGTGTTACTTGGATTTTGAGAAAGTTGCCAATTCTATGCAGTAGAGAAGGAAAAGTCATTCATTCTTTGAGCCTTCAGGTAGTTGTTCTTGCCTTTTATCCAGAGTGTATAGTTATCTGCAGAAGGGTCATCCTACTGGGAGCTTGCTTGGTCACATCAAACAAGAATGGTGCTAGAATAACTATTGAAAAAATGAACTATGCTTCTTACTTCACATAATATACAAAAAATTAATTAGAGATAGCCCAAAATATAAAAGCTAAAACCATAAAACTCTTAGGAAAAAAAGGAGAATCTATTTATGATTTAGGTATAGGTAATGGCTTTTTATTCAGTCACAGAATGAAATAACCATGAAAGAAATATCAATAAAGTAGACTTCATCAAAATGAAAAAGCTCTACCCATCAAAAGACACCATTAAGAACATGAGTGGGCAAATGACAGCTTTGGAGAAAATATTGACAAAATATCTGTTTGACTAAAGGCTGAGATTCAATATGTACATAAAACTCATAGAACTAAAAAGTCAAATATATAACTAACCCAATATAAAATGGACAAAAGATTTAAAAAGATGTTTCATAAAAGAGGATATATGAATTGCCTATAAGTAATTATATGAAACTGTGTATAGAATCATTCATCATCTGGTGAAAATTAAAATTGTAAAAAGATACCACTGCATCCCCACCAGAAGGGCTACAATGAAAAAGACCATAAATACCAAATATTGGTGAGGATGTGGAACAGATGGAACTCTTACATGTTGTTGGTGGGATCCTAAAATTTTACCATCACTTCAGAGAATGGTCTGGCAGGTGCTTATAAAACTAATACACATATTTTATAACTCAGCAATTCCACTCCTAGATATTTACCCAACAAGCAGAAAAAATGTGTTAACAAAAAACTTGTATGAGAACCTTCATAGCAGCTTCACCCAAATTGCCCCAAGTGCTTACTTATGTGAAAATGGATAAACAAACTGTGGAATATTTATATAAATGCAAGACATCACGCAGTGTAAAAAGAAATGAATTCTTGATACATGAGAAAACGTAAATGTATGTCACAATAATTATGCTGAAAGGAGCCTCAAGCCTTACACTGTAGGAAATATATTATATATGTATATATGCTGCATGGTGTCATTTATATGTGTGAAAATTGGAAAATGTAATTTATGGTAGAACAATATCAGAACAATGTTTGCCTCTGGTGGTTGAACTTAAGGGTCATTTGGCAAGGAGCATGAGAGAATTTCCTTGGGTGATGACAATGCTCTGTATCTTAATGGGGTTTGGGTTATACAGGTGTCTTCCTTTGTCAAAATTTACTAATCATACATTGAAAATAATATGCATTTTATTGCATGTAAATATATAAAAAGAAAAGCTATATACAAATATTAAGCTCTTGTTACTTATATGCATATCATTCAGATGTCTTCAGTTTGCTTCGAAATCCATCCAGAAATAGACTGCTGGAAGGATAGAAAGATGCACTTGTGATAAAGCAGGTACAGGAAAATGTTAATGGTCGTGAGGATGAGGGTGTTCAGTGTAAAATTTTTTCAACATTTCTGTGTGTATGAAATTTTCATAATACAAAAAAAAAAAAAAAAAAACAAAAAAACAATTCAACTTACCTGCTTTAGTTATTAAATTTGCAAGCAGGGGTATTGATACCCTGACATGGACTTTGCCTGAGTGGCAGGCATGTCTGATCTCTGTGTGGATGGGCTCAAGAGGTGGTTTGAAACTAACTGCAGGAAACTTTGGGTCAGGGAACACCCCACACTTGTGGCTCCTCATCAACATTTTAGAGCAAATGTTACCAGTTGTTTGCACCAACGATAGCATTTGAGCTTCCTATCTAGGATTGTGACTTTGTAAAGTACAAGATCAGTTGCAATGAAATATGTTCTAGCATTTGAACACGTCAAGCTGTTAGATAAAGATATATCAGTTTTGTTCACTTAGATGTAGTGTTTATCTGCTGAAGTCAGTGATTTTTATTTAAATACACCTGGTTTATCAATATCATACCTGTGTACTTACTGATTGTTTTTCTTCTTCCAAATCTATTTACAAACATAGCCATAGGTCTGTGTAATATCTATGTCAAGGTAAAAATATTAGTTCACTTAACTCTTCTATTCATGTTAATACTTACATAGCTTTTTTTTTTTTTTGCAGTTTTGTAGTAAACTCCTCTGAACCAATGCTTGTGATCTCTGCCAAATATTTGTAGCTGGGACCTTGTCTGATTGCACATTACTTTTCTTTGGTGCCTAGAACAGCTTATTGCATATAGCAGATAATCAATAATGCTTGTCCATATAAGTTAATAACAAAATAAATATTTAAAAATATGAATTAGGTGTCAGTATTTCATACCCTCACATTCTAAAGAAGAGTATTTAAAAACTGTGCAGTAACATTTGCATAACTGATGGACGTAGACAATAATGCTGGGGTGGAGGGCGGGTTTGGGAGGAGGGTGTCACTGGGGAGGGGGGAGGAGAGAAACATCTTTAACAAAAATAAGTTAATTAATAAAAAATAAAATAAATAAATAAAAACTGTGCAGCATCTTTACATTGTAAGTTTGGCAAAGGCCCCTCGATATCATATGTGTATGAACTAGTATCGCTGAAAGGCGGAAGGTTAATTCATAAACAATGGCCTTCCGTTCCTGGTCACCGATGGCATTTGTTGCATCCATGTTCCCATGCAATAGAGCAGATGTTACCAGTTAAAATCCAGAAGGATAGATATTCTCTAAAAATAAGTCTTTTATAACAGCAGAAATAGAAAGAACAATACCTATCTTAACCAGGAGTCCGATTTCCAGCAATCTCCAGACTGCTGTAAATTCCTAAAGCAAATGACGTAGTCTGTGAGTGGAGAGAAAAGAGAAGGCGTAAATCAACTGGATTTATTCTAAGAAAGAAGCATATAATACCCAATTGATTTGGAAGGGTGAAAAATTGAGCTTACTTCTAGAGCAAGTCCGTATATCTATTTTCTTCCAGGAATTTTTGGTTTGATCTAGGCTACAACACAAGAATGAGGAAACTAAAACAACAGTAACGACAGCAACCATAACTGACAGTGAAGCGGAAGGTGGAGAATGCTCTATAAAACCCGGAGGCTGGGCATTTAGTACAACACACGAAGTCGGCCCCAGAGAGCGTCCAGGTCAGGGATGATCATTGAAGCTAGTAATGACGACTTGGAATTACTGAGGAGGGACTGAGATTGTAGGCTAATCTTCAAGAGTACGTCCTTTTCTTGCTGGGCTTCTGGCTACACTATCTTTTCTAGCCTTCCTGTGACCACGAGAATGAGTTGTGGTCAATGAGATGTTAGCAAACACTATGTATGCTTTCTGTTTCTGGCCCATAAAATATTTCACTAGCGACCCTTCATCCTCCTCCCCATTCTCCTGGCCAAATACATATTGAAGCTCAAAGTGATTTGGGAAACTGCGTTTGTAGATGGCAGAGATTCTGTCAGCCTGGATTGAGTGACAGTGACCATCAAACGTCCACTCCCTCAAATCTGGAACTCCTGTTTTGGCCTTTACTTGTATGAAAGACAAACTTAGGTTTTGTGAAGCCACTGAGTGTGCTGTCAAGTCCTGTAGCCCCGAGTGACGTTGGTCTTATAATTATTTCAGGTGTGGCTAGTGCAACCAAGGAAGGGAATTTTAAACTTTATTATTTAAATCTAAATAGCCATCTGTGATTCATGACTACCCTACTTGAAAGCACAGCTCTGGGAGAGCTTGGCCATGTATACTTTTCCAGGTGAGGAAGGCTTGGACTATTTAATGCCAGCTTTGCCACCAAAACAAGACCTTATATCTTACACATGGCCTAGAATATCCTCAGTCATCTGTCCCCTGCGCTTTCCCAGCATCCCCGTTACCTTGCGTCACCTCACATACAGTGCCACCTCCATTCCCAAATTATTAATACTGTTTTTCTAACCCATGCCCTCTCTCTCTGCCTCTTCTGTCCGACATGCTTTTTTCCTTCATGGCCATTGGCAAATGGCCTCTCATCTTTCAAAATTTAGAGCTCATGTCACCTTCCCTAGGAACACTTTTCTGACACATCCCAGAATGAATTGCTCATTTTCTCCTCTGTGTCACACTGCAACCGTCCAGATTTCTCTAATGTCACCTACAACACTTCATTGCCTTTATTTATCATTGTGTTTCTCTCCTTTCCTATTAGACTGTACGCTTTTGAGAGTGGAGACTGTCTGTTTAGTATTTGTTTCTGTACAACATAGGACAGCATCAATTGCAACATAAATCATCAATAAACAATACACATATAGGAAGCTTGTGAAATAGAATTGTATAATGATCCTCAACTGTTCCCCTTCTTTGATGTGCATGATCTCCCAGGAAGTTAAGAACTGATTAAGGCTGGACTGGTGTCTGCTGTCCTGTATTTATACTCAGAAGAATCTACTTCTTATACTTGGTCCTCAGTGGGCACCATCAACACTCATGGTTTACAGAATGAAACTGTAGTTGCACCTTGCATTTCTTTCTCTGGTTATCTCAGACTACACATCACAAAATGTTTGTTGTGAGAATATGCTGCTTTAGACAAGAGTCACTGATGTAACTAACATGAATACTGGAAATTAGAAGACCAGATTCTGACATATATGGCATATAATCAGTATGTTGGATTGGGTCAGTTTCATTGATATAGTTCATCTTGTTACTAACAAATGGTTATAATGAAGACAGCATATTTTAAAGTTTACAGAAAGACTTAAATTAAAATTTCTGGATATATCTAAATAATATTTCCCATGTTTGGCTGCGATGCAAAAAAATCTTTGAAAAAAATAGAGCCCTTCCTTGAATGCTTCTGTATTTAATAAGCTTGAAGAATCACTCAACTCTTTATCCTTTTCTGTTGTTTCCATTTATTCCTGCAGGTCTGTGCCTCCATTTGCGGTAATTTCCTGTATGCATGTCTGCTGACAATTTACTCAGGTTTTGTCGCTTGTCTTTCAGCTTTTGCTCACTTTTACTTTTCTTGTATTTGCCTTTTTATTCCAAAGTATGGTGTAGATTTCTAGGTTGGCAGCTCTTTTTCTTTCAGCTCCTTAAACTTTCATAGTTTCTATTAAAAAGTCTACTATTACTTTTATTGTTATTTCTTTAAAGGAATATGATATTTTTTCTACTGATTTTAATAATTGCTCTTTTGTTGGTGAACTAAAATAATTTGACTATATTGTGCCTAGTCTTTTGCTTAATTACTTTTTATTGGTGTTTTGTTTTTATCCTCGCATGAGGACATTTTTGCATTTATCCTCAGATAGAGTGGGAGGGAGAGAAGGAGAAAGAGAGAGAGAAAAACATCGATGTGAGAGAGACACATCAAATGGTTGCCACCCACACGACCCCAACTGGGGCCGGGACAAACTGCAGCAGAGGTACGTGCCCTTAGTGGGAACCGAACCTGGGACTCTCAGGTCCATGGGCTGATGCTCTAACTGCTGAGCAAAACCGGCCAGGGCTTACTTAATTATTTTTTAAAAAATTCCTGCATGGAGTTTTCTGAGTTTCTTGAATTTTCATGTTGTTGTCTTTTATCTGACTTGGAAATTTTTCAGCTAACTTTTATTTATTTGAATTGTAACATTTTCCCCTCTCCTTCTAGAAATCCCATGACCCTTGTGTTAGACCTTTTGAATATGTCTCATATTTTTTCTGCATTCTTCTGGTTCAGTTCTTCAATTTAGATATTTTTCTGTTGCCCAGTTTTATTTTGTTGTTGTTGTACCTACTATATTTTTATTTTTATTAAATTTATTGTGGTGACATTGGTTAATAAGATCAAGTAGGTTTCAAGTGTACATTTCTATGATACATGATCTGTATACCTCATTGTGTGCCCATCACCCAAAGTCAAATCATCTTCCATCAAATATATTTGCTTCCCTTTACTCTTTCCTAACCCTCACCCCCTTCCCTCTGGTAACCACCATACTGTTGTCTGTGTCTATGAGTTTCAGTTTTATATCCCACATATGAGTGAAATCTTAGGATTCTTAGCTTTTTCTGACTGACTTATTTTCCTTAGCATAATATTCTCAAGGTCTATTCATGTTGTCACAAATGGCAGTATTTCATCTTTTCTTATGGCTGAGTCGTATTCTATAGTATATATGTACCACATTTTCTTTATCCAATCTTTTACTGATGATAAAGACACTTTGGTTGTCTCCATGTCTTGCCACCATGAATAATGCTGCAGTGAACATAAGGGTGCATATATTGTTGCAAATAAATATTTTCAAGTTTTTGGGGGGGCTACCCAGAAGAGGGATTATTGGGTAATTCTATTATTCCATTTTTGAGGACCTTCCGTAATGTTTTCCACAGTGGCTGTACCAGTTTATATTCTCACCAGCAGTGATTGAAGGTTCCTTTTTTTCTACAACTTCTCCAACACTTGTTATTACCTGTCTTGTTAATAATAGCCGTCCTAACAGGTGTGAAGTGGCATCTCATTGTAGTTTTGATTTGCATTTCTCCAATAGCTAGTGAAGTTGAGCATCTCTTAATATATCTGTTGGCATTTGTATGTCTTCTTGGGAGAAGTGTCTCTTCAGTTTCTTTGCCCATTTTTTAATTGGATTGTTTGTTTATTTAGTGTTGAGTTTTATAAGTTCTTTTTATATTTGTCAGAGTTGCTCTTTGCAAATATCTTCTCCCATTTGATCGGTCAACTTTTGTTTTGACGTCAGTTTTTTTTTTTTGCTATGCAGAAGCTTTTTAGTTTGATATAGTCCCATTCATTTATTTTTGTCTTCTCTTGCATTTGGGGTTAAATTAATAAAATGTTCTCTATAACCAAGATCCATAAGTTTAGTACAAATGTTTTCTTCTATGTAATTTATTGTTTTAGATCTTATATCTAGGTCTTTACTCCATTTTGAATTAATGTTTAAACATTTGAAAACTGTAATCTAGTTTCATTCTTCTGTGCATGCCTTTCCAGTTTTCCCAGCACCATTTATTGAAGAGACTTCCCTCTTCTATTGTGTGTTTTTTGTTTTGTTTTGGTTTTTTTTGCCTTCTTTGTCAAAAACTACTTGCCCATATACATGTGGTTTTATTTCTGGACTCTCAATTTTGTTTTATTGATCTGTGAGTCTGTTTTTCTGCCAATTCCATGCTGTTTTGATTACCTTAGCTCTGTAGTATAATTTGAAGTCAGGTAGTGTGATAATTATGGCTTTTTTTTTTTCCCCCTCTCAGGATTGCTTTTGCTATTTAGGTTTTTCGTGGTTCCATAAAAATCTGATAATTTTTTATTATATTTCTTTGAAAAATGACATTGGGATGTGGATGGGGATTGCATTAAATCTGTATAATGCTTTGGGTAATATAGCCATTTTAACTTTGTTAATTCTTCCTACCCATTTCATTTGTGTCCTTTTCAATCTCTTTCAGTTATGCTTTGTAGGTCCTTCACATCCTTTGTTAAGTTTATTTCAAAGTATTTTATTATTTTTCTTATAATTGCAATGGGCTTTCCTTTATAGGTTACTTTCTTCTCTTCCCTGACTACCTTGACAATTATTTCTTTGTCATTAATTTTTTATAGTTTTAATACAATATACCTTGGAGAAGGCCTTTTTGGGTTCAGGTAATGGTTTTCATTTCCTTCTTGGATTCAAGGATCTAGCTCTTTCCATAGGTTTGGGGAGTTCTCGTCATCTATTTGTTTGAATTGGCTCTCTCTTCCTTTCTCCTTTTCTTCTTCTTCTAGTATGACTATTATTTATATATTGCTCTTTCTGATGGAGTTAGACAGTTCTCATAGAGTTCTTTCATTTTTTATGCTCAAGTTTCTCTTTTCTTCTCTCTGCATTATTTCTAGATTTCTATCCTCAATATCATTAATCTTTTCCTTCATCTGGTCAACTCTATTTTCTATGCTTGCTAGTACATTCTGAATCTCTTTTATTGAATTCTTCATTTCCAGATTTTTTGTTGGGTTCTTTTTTAAAGATTCAGTTTATTTGGTAAAGTACTCATTTTGTTTGTTTATTTGTTTTCTGGGCTCATTAAACTACCTATCTGTATTTTTGCATCTTGTGTTTTTTCAGAACTGCAATCTTGAATTCTCTGTCATTTAAATCACATATATACATGTCTTTGTGTTTGTTTTCTGGGGATTTTTTATTTTCTTACTGAGCTGCCTCACTACATTGGTTATTCATATTATTTGATGGATTCCTTGTCTGTCTAGGCATTTATGTATGAGTGGCATTTCCCTAATAGATTGATACAAAGACATTTATCTATTATTTCTAGCAGGTGGCACTGAATCACAAGGGATTTTGTTTTTGTTTTTGTTTTTTTATTAGCTATCTTGCACTTCTTTGGCTTTTCAGATCACTGCAGGGTGGTATAAAATTAGAAGGTGGGTGCCTCTCCCATGATCTGGTTGCCCCAGTCCCATGGGACCCACCCAATGGGGAACATGGTAGGTGATGGGGCTCCAAATCCATGAAATCCCAGTGCTGTCCCTGTAGGCAGACCACACTGGCAGTGCAACCTTGATGTATGGCGTGGAGTGAGCTGGGAGAAGCCAGTTGCCTCCTTTGTTGCTTTGCCCTCCGAGACATGGTGACCAGCAGATTTCTGGTACCCACTGCACCTCTATCCAACCTTGGGATTAGTCACAGAGTGCACCCTTTGCTCAGGGAAAAAGTGTTTTTATAGTACCAGTTCTTGGGTATGCAGATATGTGCTTTGCAACCCAACAGGAAGAATGAGGGGGAAGTGAGCTCTGGGAGGTTAAGGAAAGGTGGCCAGCCTCTGGGGCTTTGTTTCTCTGTCTGGAATGGTGACTGCCAGACAACTGTGGCCACACCTTAGTGCTTTGTCCCTGCCCAGGTCAATGGGCTCAGCTGCAGCTCATACTGCCCATTTCTGCAGGAATGCTCACTAAGTCTCTTTGCTCCTCTGGCTGAAGGAAGTGCCAGCCACAAGCTGATTCCTCCTCTATCTGGGCTGAGCCCAGCAGTGAGCTCTGGGTTGCAGGGCAGCATCTATGACACTTTGGAGCTCTTCTCCTTTCTTGCCCCCCCCCCCAGAAGTTTGCTCCCACTTACTCACCTTTAGATGTTTCAATGTGTGGATCTGTGAGATGTATTTTGCATTGAGCAGGGCATCCTTTGTTGAATTATAGCTGTTCAAATTATTGAAACTTCAAGGGGGGAGACCAAAAGGATTTCTCATGCTGTCATTTTTCTTCATCTTTTTTAAAAAAATCCTCACCCGAGGATATTTTTTTCATTCATTTTCAGACAGAGTGGGAGGGAAGGAGAAAAAGAGAGAGAGAAACATTGATGTGAGAGAGACACATCGATTGGTTGCCTCCCTCACAACCCCAACCAGGACGGGGGACAGAACCACAACTGAAGTACATGACCTTGACTTGAATCGAACCCGCAACTCTTTGGTCTGCGGGCTGGTGCTCTAAACACTGAGTGACTGGCCAGGGGTCATGCTGTCATTTTTCTGACGTTACTCTCACTCTTCATAAGATTTAATTGCTTACTCTCAAGAGCAAAAGTATTCTGTCCACCTTTTCTATGAATAGGTAACCTAAGACAAGTTACTTAACCTTCATGACTCTTACTCAAACTTTAGTCTACATAAGAACTAAATGATGAGCATAATAGGCCTTGTTTCTCACAGTGTATTCCATATGCCACCTACATCAGGGTTCTCTGGGGAGGATTGTTAAAAATAGAGGTTCCTAGGATCTTTCAGGATCTTCTGAAATAGAATCTTGGCCACATGGACCCTGGGGATCTGCCTTTTTATTAAGCTGTATGGATGGTTCTTCTATAGACTAAAGTTTAAGAATGCTGTAATAAGCCATTGTGAAGACTGAATAAGGCATATTTTGTGAAGCACCTGAAATATAAGTGCTTTATAAATGCTAGTTTTCATTTTACAGTTTTTCACTCCATACATTTTAGAAAAATATTTTACATAGATGTGCCAATTTATGAAATCTTTTGAAGCTATTCAGAGAATAGACTTATACCCATCCAAATTAGATCCAGCTTTTTTTTCCTTCTATTGGACCACTCAATAAAAGAGAAGTTCAGTTATAAACCTGATGTAAAATGTAAGAGTGAGAAGTTTTTCAATATTTAGAATCCATCAAAATATTTCAACCTTATGAAATATTCTGAAGGGTTACTCTTTCTTCTCTTCCCCAGAATGTGAAACTGAAATTCAACAAGAACATATGTATGAAAAAATGGAGCCAGATACACTGCTCTTCTGAGTTGAGGTTTGTCAGAGTGAATTCTACTAGTAAAGGAAGAAAATATCAGAAACTGAATGAGTGCAGCGAGGTCTAAATTCACAGTTCTACACACAGCTAATTGTTTTAATTATTGTAAGTGATGTAGAGGTTCTTAACATTCATTAAAGTAAAATAGAAATGAATAACCCCCAAGCAATATCCTCCTTGGCTTAATGACATGCAGAATCAATTGTGGGCAGCATTTCACATGCACTTTTAGAAAACTGGCTTCCTTTTTAGAAATGGCATCCAAGACATAGCTGCAAGGCAATCGCCATCAATTACCTGATTACTTCTGTTTTAGTTATAGTATAATTCTCACTGGAAATAGATTATACAGTTAGGGTTTGGGGTGGAAATTCATTATGCATTTTCTACTCCCAATACAAGTCTGGTATTGCATGAGAAGAATGGGCAGGGATCAGAATTCTAGCCTTATTTTTAGTACACAGAGATTGGGAAAAGTTACTTGGATCTACAGCCACAACTGGGCTTTCTGCTGCTGATAACTCCAATTGGAAAGCATAGTTGAAGGAGAATTTGGATTTGCCAGGTAGGGTCACTTAGCCAGAATTGTTGACCTACATCTGTTGAGTCCTATTAGTAGCAGCTGAGAAAGAGAGAGAAAGACCTTGATCATACACGTGCTTATCTTGAGGCTGTAGGAGCAGAGCAGAATTCATGCCTCATGGGCAGGAGTGTGAAGAAGGGAATGAGAGGACTTCCGGTCAGGATGGCGGGTAGGTAAACGTGGTATCCGTCCTCCCACAACCACATCAAAGTTACAACTAAACTACAGAACAACCATCATTCAAAACCGCCTGAAATCAAGCTGAATGGAAGTCCTACAACTACGGAATTACAGCAGCAGCCACACCGAGACTGTAGGAGGGCGGAGGGGACGGGCTGGGCCCACACCCACGTGGCGGAGGGGACGGGCTGGGCCCACACCCACGTGTGGGGATAAAATCAGGAGGACACCTCGGCTGGGAAGGTCCTCCCTGAGGACTGAGGGGTCCCCATCCCACACCAGGTGCCCGGCTCAGGGTTCCAGTGCCAGGAAGAGAGTCCCCATCACTTCTGGCTGGAAAAACCAGCGGGAACTGAGGCTCAGGGAGGCTGAGGGGCTGGAGCCCCAGGCAGCTCCTTAAAGGGCCCGCGCACGGACTTATCGGACTCTCTCCCTCTAAGCTCGGAGGGGAGGCAGCTCGAGGGGCACCAGAGACACACAGGGAAGAACTGAGCTGTTTGGCACTGGAGCGAGGGCTGGAGAGGGGGCTTTCTCCGGGACAAACGTGCTGTCAGAGACCGTTGTTTCTTTGCTGAGCCCTCCCCTGGGGCGGCAGACAGAAGCCATACCTGGGACTCCAGCAACCTGGCTCACACTGGTAGCCCCGCCCTGCTGACTCCCTGAGGCCCCGCCCCACCCAACTTTCAGGCCTACCCAAGCTGTTGCCACTTGCTTAACCATAGGATTGGCCTGTCTTGGATCCTGCTTCAGGTTTTCCTAAATTCTTTCAAACGAGCAGCATCTGGTCTCAGCGAGCCCCATACCTCTCGTTAAGTAATACACAGAAACAAACACAGGGAGGCAGCCAAAATCAGGACACAGGGAAGCAGATCCCAAATGAGAGAACAGAACAAAACCCCAAGAAAAGAACTAAACAAAATGGAGATAAGCAACCTAACAGATGCTGAGTTCAAAATACTGCTTATAAGGATGCTCAATGAACTTAGTGAGAACCTCAGTGAACTTAGTGAGGGCCTCAAGAGCATAAAAAAGGACTAGTCAGAATTGATGGATGCACAGTCAGAAATGAAGGAGGCATTAACTGAAATAAAGAATAATTTACACAGATTCAGTAGTAGAGTAGGTAAAGCCAAGAAACAAACCATCGATTTGGAATATAAGGAAGCAAAAAACACCCACTCAGAAGAGCAAAATGAAAAAAGAATCCAAAAAAATGAGGATAGTGTAAGGAACCTCTGAGACAACTTCAAGCATACCAACGTTTGCATCTTGGTGCCAGAAGGAGAAGAGAGAGAACAAGAAAATCGAAAACCTATTTGAAACAATAATGGCAGAAAACTTCCCTAACTTGGTGAAGGAAACAGACATACAAGTCCAGGAAGCACAGAGAGTCCCAAACAAGATGAACTCCAAGAGGCCCACACCAAGACACATCATCATCAAAAGGCAAAAGGTTCAAGACAAAGAGAGAATCTTAAAAGCAGCAAGAGAAAGGCAGTTAGTTACCTACAAGGGAGTTCCCATAAGGCTGTCAGCTGATTTCTCAAAAGAAACTTTGCAGGCCAGAAGGGAGTGGCAAGAAATACTTAGAGTGATGAAAAGCAAGAATCTACAACCAAGATTACTCTATCCTGCAAAGCTGTCATTTAGAATCGACGGCCATATAAAGAGTTTCCCAGACAAGAAAAAGCTAAAGGAGTTTATCACCACCAAACCATTATTATATGAAATGATGAAGGGTCTTTTTGAAGAAAAAGAGAAAATATATGAACAAACAACATCGCAATGAATACATATCTATCAACAATGGAATCTACAAACTAAATGAACAGGCAGAACAGAAACATTCTCATAGATATAGAGAACATTTTGTTGTTTGCCAGATGGGAGGGGGCTTGGGAAAATGGGTGAAAAAGGGGAAGGGATTAAGAAGTAAAAATTCATTGCTAGACTGACAAACCTCAAAGGGAAAGGGGTTGGGGGTGGAAAGAAATAAACCAAAGAACTTATATGCATAACCAATGGACACAATAGTGTGGGAAAAGGTGGGAGGGGGGCGGGAGTGGGGAGGAAGGGGTCAATGGGGGAAAAATGAGGAACATCTGTAATACATTCAACAATAAAGATTTAAAATAAATACATAAATAAATAAATGAGAAGAGAAAGTGAATGAAGTGGCTCTTGAGTCATACATGTTTGACTTGAGTCATAATAGCAAATATTATGACAAATTTTACTTTAAGGTCAAAGTAGGAAGTTGGGTTGTAAGGACAAGACATTATAATACTTAGGATAAGATATGAAGTGGGCCTCTCTCTCTCTCTCTCTCTCTCTCTCTCTCTCTCTCTTTTTTTTTTTTAAAGACAGAGTACTATGCTTCCTTGTCCATCTCCCTACTTCCCATAGATCAGTCTATTCCACTGCCTAACAGAACTCAAACAAGTAAGAGAACTTAGAACAAATTGATAACAACCTAATGGCATCTTCAAAATACACAAATACTAATGTCTATATTGCATTCCCTATTTGGATAGATTTTAAATATATGTTGTATTTCTAAAGCCCTCTTATATATATACTACATATTAAATATGTAACCCAGATCTATGTTTATCTTAAGTTACAAATGAAGTTGGCTCAAACTTCATATGATGAACAGTGACAGAGATTCTGCATTTGTGTGTCTATGATTGGGTGGTGATGTTGGGGAAGTGATGTCTGCATCATCCTGGTCTCCTCTGCCTCTAAACTCTAATCCTCGTCAATATATTTTCTTTTTTTCACGCAGTTTTCTCCAGCTCTCATTCTGAAACTCATCCCCAGACCTTCAAAGTCAAAGCACTGGGCTGCCTCCGAGTGGTCTTATTTCTGTGAGCCTCTGCAAGGATATGGGTGCAGAGGGACCATGCCAAGATTTATTTTCCCAGTGATATGAGCTATACCATAAGTCAGTAGAAGCAGATTCTACCTGGTTTGGTGTAACTATTAATTATTTACAACTTTATTATATATAAATTGGATATCTATGGCTCTATCAGTCTATCCATTATAAAAGGGTTGTAATTTCCACTTGCACAGAATTAGCAATAGCTTTATAATTTCATAAATATAATCACAAGCTCCTAAATCTCCATAGGAATATAGGTAATTACTTACCTAGTTGTAATTGCAGTCCTAGACTACATTGTATAACTTCAGTGTATCAGGATGTTTCATCCTTATGGGACAAAACAACAAAATGCCCAGCACCTGCTTTATGCTTCTCGACATTTTGACTACTACCACTAGAATTATTTCTTTTACATGAAAGTGGTTTTGAAAGACATTTCTAAAGTAACTAAGTTATATGATTTTTTTTTTTTTTTTTTGTACTTACCCCTAGTGGGAACCAATCCCGGGACTCTCTGGTCTACAGGCCGACGCTCCAACCACTGAGCCAAACTGACCAGGGCTATATGATCTTTTTCTAAGAGTAGGTTTTGATCAGGAAATAGGTGGGCAGTCTACAAGAACTCTGAATTCTTGAAAAGAAACAATTCCATTGAGTAAGAAGTGAGTTAAGGAAGAGGTTAGACAAGATTGGCTGGAATTCTCCTACCATACAGTTTGTCCAAAGGTTGCCTTCGTCCAATTTGGTAGCATTTATGGGTGGGTTTATCTCTAGTTTATTTACTTCTGATAATAGAAAGTTATCAAACATAAATCTGGGTTATTTTTTTACTCAGTTATTTTGATAACCAATGTTTTTTCATTTTTGCATTTTGCAGTTTGATCTAAAATCAATAATTTGGATGCAGACATAGCAATCCTTCAACTGAGAGCGTTCCTAAAAAGACTGGCAGAGCAATTTCCTACAGTACCCAGCACCTGCCCGGAAAACACTTTCTGTGTCTGAGAATGCTGATGGGAGGGTGCTTTTTAATCCCATCCTAAACAGAATGGGAGAAAATGCTTCCTTTTGGATGAAGAAAGAGATCAGTGAATTTACCACATACTTGGACACGTTTTAGCTTCCCAGGTGGTTGGTTGCATCGCTTTGATTTTAGAATATGTAGAGATCAGTTGAGAAAAACAAAGAAAGAGCTTTGGAAATTCTTAACTAGTCTATGATATTCTGAAAAGAAAACCAGTTATTTTCTACCAAATTTTGAGAAGTAGTTCAAAAGCCTCAAATTGGCAGCTAAGAAATAAGTAGTACAAATACTTAAAATGTAAGACTAGTTAAAAAGTTTTTATAAAGCTTCATTGCCCAAGGATGCATGATGCTAAGCATCACCCAGATGTTTATTTAATATACAGATATTGGGGTTCTACCGCAGACCTCCTGAATCTCACTCTCCAGGGAAGGGCCCAAGAATCTGTGTGTTGAACAAGCATCTGGCTAAGTCTTATCATAAGGTAGATGTTTAACACACATTGAGGGTGAAAGGTGCATAAGAATCTCTTGAGTGTATCCCCTCAAAATAGGTTACCCCCCAAACCAAGATACTGATACATATTCCCCCACTGTTACTAATGGGATATGTCGTATCCTTCCTGTGTTTTGGAAGCTAAATCTGGGATGTCAGTCTCTACTGAGTAGGATTAGAATTAGAAAGAGCTTGAAAACCACTACACACTAGTGAGGAAAATTACCTTCCAGATTTTTATTTTCCATGATGTTTATTTTGAAGGACCACTGTTAAATTCAGCATTTCTTCTTTGCTTCCCTCATTACTCTCTAAACTCTTTAAGGGTAGGTGGAGTTCCCCACTCATCTTTGTATCTCCAGCCCTAATACAAGGTTTGGTATATTTATTATTGAATGCACGAATGATTTAATAAATATTAAAGTTGCTATGTTAAACAGTTATAAAGAAAACTTGGGTGCATGAGATGAAATATTCTTGGCACACATTCATGAAAAGCAAGCACATACTAGTGAAGGGAGTACAGAGTCAAGGTTCCACCTGCAGAAAGGAAAGTCACACGGTGACAGGGTACCACAGTGACTCCACACCTTTGATTCCATTGCGTACACAAGTGCAAATTTCCCCAGCCGGTCTTCTCTTCAATCAACCTTCGCCTCCAGCAGCAGGCGCGATTATTTGGACCTGCATTTAGAGACAGGAAAAGGAACGAGATTCTTCTTTTATGTCTCATTAGGCTACAGAAGAAGTAACATAATACAAATGTCCCTGAAAGGATTAGTGATAGAGCTCAGGATAGCTACTATTTGTTCTAATTGGAGATACGATCATTTCCTCTGATCTTTGGATCTGGGGATGAGCAAGGATCATAGTTTAACAGTCAGTAAAGAAGCAACTGGAGAGGTGAAATCATCCTGAAGTCAGCTATTGTCAGTTTGTTCCACACTTCTTCCCAACTTCACACTTTCCTGGAAGCAGTAGCCACACTGTGGCATTAGTATTTGTATTCTTATTTGTTATTTGTATCTGTATTCGTATTCGTATTCGTATTTGTATTGGTGCAGTTCCAGTGTTGTTGAGCAGTAAACTATTGTCGTCAAGACTCTGAGTCCCATGGGCATGTTAGTTGACTCTTGCAAGGGGCCTTTTGGAGATGCTGAGAGGCTAGGCAGTTGTGTAGACTTTCAGTGAAATTGTTCTTGGCTGATACATTCCCAGTCCTGGAATAGTCTCCCTATTGAGCAAAAGAATTACAGGGAAGAACTTGTTATTTAAGACAATCTATTATATTTTAAATATTTGTAGGAAGACTCTGAACATGAATTATTACTACTACTGCAACACTGATAAGCAGTTCTGGTTATCCATTAGCTATCCAGTTACTTTCTATCACATGAAGCACAGTGTTAAGAGGACCTCTGGGAGCCTCAATGCCTAGTTCTGGTCCCTCCATCACCAACTGTATAACTCACGGCAAGTAACTTAACTTCTCTGTGCCTCAGTGTTCTCATAGAAAAACCGAGGATAATGCAAATTCCCCAATTCAGAGTTGTTATGAAAATTAAATGAGGTAATCTACGCAAATTGCTGAGTTATCTGGTTCATAGCAAACACTTTCTATATGTTACTTGTTACTAATTCTCTGCACAGCATATAACACACTAAGATATTTATCCTGTTTGTTTAAATTATAAGCTTGCCTGGCTAGTGTGGCTCAGTGGTTGAGAGTTGACCCATGCACCAAGAGTTCCTGGTTCGATTCCTGTTCAGGACACATGCCTAGGTTGTGGGCTTGATCCCCAGTAGGAGGCATGCAGGAGGCAGCTGATTGATGTTTCTCTCTCTCTCTCTCTCCCTTTTCCTTCTTCTCTCTCTAAAAATCAATAAGAACATATTAAAAAATTTTAAATTACTTGCTTAATTGTTGCCTATATAATGTATTCCACTAGAATGTAACCTCTAGAGAGCAGGGGCTTTATATTAATCACCACTATATCCCCAGAATTTGGATTACTGTCTGTTTGAGAGTAAGTATATGGTCAAAAAATACTTGAATGAACGAGTTAGGTAGAACTGTATGAAATGCAGATATTCAACCATATTGAAGTACAAAACAGTGGCTTTGTGGTTCAGATAAATAGAATGAATGCCATGGATTTGGGGACAGTCTACTTTGGTTCTCAATATAGCTGTGCCACATAATAGCTTTGTGCCCTTGACCAGGCTCCTTTGTTGTTCTGATTTATAGTTTGGAGATGATATATATCTACTTCCAAGGGTTGTTATGGGAATAAAATGCATTTGGGAATAACTTTCACACATTAAATGAAACATATTTTTTGGAAACAAAGTAAATCCTAACATTTATATAGCACTTTAGAATTTCCAAAATGAATTTGCGAATTTTATCTCATTTGTTCCTTACAATGTATGAAGTGGCGCGGGTAAAAGACAGCTTTATTCTGCAAGGTTAATTATTTACCACCCAGAATCCACCAAAAGCTGCAACAAAAATTTTATAGTGTGTAAGATTTCAATTGAGATTTTATCCTGAAGAAAATGGAGTTAAAGTAATGAAAATAATGCTTTTCTAATAAATATAATAATTTTGGTTATAATGACAACTAGGGATAATCATCGAACATAGCGAAGTTGGTTTTTTATTTTTATTTTTTTAACAATTTCTGGCAAAATCGTAGGAGAGCACAGTGTATACCATCCTTTCATGTTTAATTAACTTTCAAGGCATGATAAAAGAGAAGGCCATTGAAGGTTTTATCAGTTTTCCCAGGACCTCTATTCATAGTTTGATATTCGAGTGTTTCTCCCTCAAAGTCTTGCCTCCCTCTCAGTTCCCAGCTGCCTCGGCGGCCCGTCGATGTCAGCCCTGCAGCGCCACCCACGTCATCGTGGGGCATTCGGGAACTTTTCTGAGATTCACACTTTTGCTTGGCAAAGGACTCGCATTCTATTTACAGACTAATGATCGAAGTCATTGATTTAATGGCTAGAGATAGATACAAATCTTTCGAGAGAGGGGATGTGGGGAGCAGTCTAATTTTAAAAATGAGCAACTCATTTAGACCATTAGAGAATATTTTCATATTATGATGGTTTCTGCTTTCCTGTGCTGTCTCATTATTGTGCAGACTTGGCTAATAAAACTGAGATAATGAGTAACTTCTCTGTAATATTACTGTACTTGTTTTAGAAATGATTACGATGCAGCTCAGAGAAGTTCAGTGACTTAAGGCAACACAGCAAGTAAATACTCTCCTCTAATCCATGCTCCTTATGCAAAGGGGCAGATAAAATTGGGGTTGAGTAAGTCTATTTCCTCTTGGTTGGTAGCAATTTGGATTCGTGCTTTATTGTCATAAAACATTTCTTGCCCTGGCCGGTTTGGCTCAGCGGTTGGAGCAACGGCCTGCGGACCAGAGAGTCCCGGGTTCAATTCCCGCTAGGGGCACGTACCAAAAAAAAAAAATTTCTTCACAGGACCGATCATTTTGTATAGCCACTAAGATTTCTGAGTAGCCAAAGGTTCCAGAGTCGTGTCTTTTCTTCTGCAGTTGATTTTGGCCTCCACAGAGAAGGAATGATCCCATGTCTGAGAATTCCCTCTTGAGAAGAGGGAATGAAATCATGGAAAGAGTTTTGAATTGAGAATCAAGATTTATAGGTTCTAGGTTTAGCTCTAATGGTGGTGAATCGTCAGAAATGAAGTTTGACCTCAGGCAAAGCCCTTGCTCATTCTGAGTTCTGGTTTCCTTAATGTTGAGATAAAGACCCTGAAGCAATCTACCACGGAGCCCGTTCGCTGTCGATTCCACGTGTCTGCCTCCTACCTGCAATCTCTGCGGGCCAGGCCGGCCCTGCCGTGCAGCTGAGGATTGAACTCAGGTCTGACAGCAGAGGAGAGGAGCTCGGCTCCTGCTCAGCTTTTCCTGGAACTCTCTCGTCCTTTTCTTCACACTGCAGTCATCGAGCAGCTAGCATTTTGGCAAGAACATGGCCTCAAGAGTCAGACATACATGGGTTCATACCCAGCCCTGTGACACTAGAAAACTCTCTGAGTTTTCAGGTTCTTATCTTAAAATTGGATAGTGTATTGGACCAATACTGACTACTTGTATGGATTAAATTTGTCAATACAGTAGTCCCCTGCCCCATCCACTAGGGATACAGTTCCAAGACCTGCAGTTGATGCTTGAAACTGTGGTAAAAACTGTGATGCTTGGATGCTATTAAACCCTGTGTACTAAGCTTTCCTTATACAGGCATGCCTATGGTAAAATTTAACTTATAACTTAGGTTCAGTAAGAGTTTAACAACAATAAGTAATAATAAAATAGAATAATCATAACAGTACACTACAATAAGAGTTCTATAAATATGGTCTTTCTCACTCTCTCCCTCTCTCTCAAAAGAAGTTATTGTCCTGTACTCATCCTCTTACTTCCTGTGACAATGTGCGATGATGAAATGTCCATGTGATGAGACGGAGTGAGGTGAATGTCGCCTGCGTTGTCACACAGCAGCAGGCTACTAGAGACCTGATTGTACGCCGGAAGGAGGATCGGCTGGACGATCCTGGGCGATCCTGGATCACTGAGCCATGATGGTGTCCGTGGTTGGATGTCAGGAGCAGATGCTGTCGATGGTTGGGGTCCTCAGTGGTTGAAGTTTGGGGACTGGTGGGGAGGTAGCTGATACAGAGTAGATATACTGGACAATGGGATGGTTCACATCCCAGGCAGGACAGAATGGGACGACATGAGATTTCATCCTTCTAATCAGGACAGCACACAATTTAAAACTTACGAGTTGCTTATTTCTGAAAATTTCCATTTAGTATTTTTGGACTGTGGTTGACCACAGGTAACTGAAACCCTAGAAAGTGAAACCGTGGGTGGGTGGGGAGCTGCTGTATATGTGAAATATTTGGTATAATGTAGAAAATTAGTAAGCACCAGGTCCCTCTGTTCCCCTCCACCTTCTCCAAACACAGAAGATGTGAAATACATTGGCCACAGGGCCACCACACCCTCTTCAATAGGAGAACAGAGAGATGCAAAGGGTTGAGAGAAAACAATAAAGCATTAATTGAATGCGCTCAGATATCTACTTTTATGCAATGCTTATTTATAAGGGCCGACTTGAGACTGTCTTCAGTTATATGTGTATCTACCAGGAAGCCCTGAACAAAGCACTGATGTGGTCACATTTAACTGGGCATCTTTTTAGTAGCCTTGAACTTCAGGCAAGTGCTTGGCTCTCTTGCTGTTCTCAGAAAACTTGGTGTTTTTATTGCCAAAGACAATGCAGGGGGTCATATCTGCCTTTTAAAAGATTTTCTTTGTGTTACACTATCTCACTTCTTTCAGACAATGTACAGATTCCCATAGGTAGACTAGAAATTTATCCTTTTGGTTAATGTTCCTGGCTTTCTCTAGACTTTGATAGCTCAATTCCTATAGTATCTATCTATCTATCTATCTATCTATCTATCTATCTATCTATCTCCCTACCTATCTATGATTATATCTAACATTCATGTCAAATATATATATATTAATTTGGACCTGTATAGAATGTTCACAAACAGGTTTCCAGAGTAAACAGAAAAAAATTACTGTAGCCCATTTATTCAGTTATCTTTCAGAGTATCTTTATTTAATTCAATTTAATGAAATGAATTCCTACCATGTGCAGTGGCATATGGTTTCCTTTGAAGCAATCCAAAGAAAATGATTGCATTCTGAGAGCTCAAATTTCAGTTATTCAGAAAACACAAAGCTGTCCAGCAGAAGGCATCCCAACCAGGTCTAACTCCGAGGGTGTCTCACTCCGCCTTGCTGTTGCATCACTGACATTCTATGATCTGGTAGCAGCCTAGCGGTGTTCTCCCAGCAGGATTTAGGTAAAAGGTCAGACAGGAGTGGTGCCTCTGGTCTGGCAATTGAGTGGTTTAGGAAACTGCTTGTCTTCAAGTTCCGGGACAGTTGCAGAAACCTAAAAGTGGTCAGGAGTAGAAAGAGGCATTAAGGATTGGAGGGGCAAATAGATCTAAGAGGAGGAGCTCAAATTGGAGTAGGAGTTGGGTTTTAGACACATTAAGTCAAGATCCAGGTGACCAGAGTACAGAGTCTGAATCTAGTATGGATGGGAAGCTGCTTCGATCTGCGGACATCTGACAACCATCATTTGTCATTATTTCCTTTCTTGATCACATGATTAGAGCATTTAACCCATCTCTGTAATCATGGTAAAAATAATAGATTTAGCTCCTGGTAATGGGTATTTTCCTCTCTGTTTTCTATAGCACATGTCAACTATAATCCACAGCATTTTAAATGGCCATTCAAAGACAAAAATGGTCATTTTTCTGTTTCAAAGAGACATCTCTGACACATCCATGGACTTTAGTGTAAATCGCTATTTCGCCGTGGCCCCTGGCATAGACCCATAGGCCCTGGCTCATGGCAGCTTTTTCGTACACACTTTTCTGAATTGAGATGACTGGTTTCAGGTTGTTAAGAACAACTCAGATCGAGCCATTTCTATTATCAAACAATGTTGTTTTCCGTAAGCCATCAGTTTCCCTGAGTTGGAAACTGCACTTGATCAATTCTGACTTTTCTGAGAGCCATTATTCCAGAGCCCATAGAGCAGCCCTCAGGGCTGCTGGGCACGGCGTATCTGTCACTCCTCTTTGACAGTCTGCAAGGTGTGACTGCAGCATCTGTACAGAGCAGATTAATAGCTCTGTCTGGCTTTGTGTGAGGATCCCCAAGGTAGAACAGGAGGCTCAACACAGAGTCTGCACATGCTTGGCATGCTGGCTGGAATTAAACACCTTATTTGAAAACCAAGACACACAAGGAAGGAAATGGAGCAAGTTCCTTCTTTCTGTTGCATTGCAAATAGGACTGAGTGAGGCTTACATGTAGAATTCTGCTTGGCTTGTTCTGAATCTAAATGGTTCATCTCTTGCAGGAGACTGATTGAGTTATTTTGATGTTTGAGGCCAGGTAGAAAAATCAAGCGTATCAGCTACTTTATTCTTACATTCAATCACTCAGTCACTCATTTGCTAAATATAT
The DNA here is from genome assembly GCF_014108415.1 of Molossus molossus. Taxonomy (NCBI): domain Eukaryota; kingdom Metazoa; phylum Chordata; class Mammalia; order Chiroptera; family Molossidae; genus Molossus; species Molossus molossus. The sequence goes on along the minus strand of NW_023425351.1, from coordinate 58,233,877 downwards.
ATTGGACACCGATTATGTGCTCTAGATGAAGCAGAGAATACGAAAAACGTCTGCTATCCTTATAGAGCATACCTTCTGGTGGAAATGAACAAATAAACACATCACCTAATGTCAGCAATAAATAGCAGTAAGTGAGAGTAGGCTGATAGGGTGGTGCCATGATGTCTGGTACCAGATATTATGCTGATAGTGATAGATAATGATCAGGGATGGCTGTTCTGAGGAAGTGCCTTTTGGGCAGAGATATGAATGAAATGACGGAGGGGACCATGTAGATTTATAAGGAAAATATTCCTCTAAGGAAAAGGAGCGTAATCAAAGGCTCTAGGTAGGAACAAGCTAGGTATTCTGGAGACAGCAAGAAGGTTGGTGAGACTGCACAGAGCTTAGTGGGGGAGGGTGGTGGGAGACAGGGTAAGACAGTAGAAATGGGTGGCTCACACACAAAATAACATGTTAGCAGGGGTATAGGTTTTGGATTTTGTTCTAAGTGTGAATAAGAAGGCAGCAGAGAAGGAAATATAACGGGGAGAAAAAAATCTGATTTACAGGTTTACGGATTACACTGTGTGGTGGGCAAACACTGCCCATATTCACAGTTCTTGGAACCTGTGAATATGTTACCTTACGTGACAAATGGAAATTAAAGTTGCAGATGGATTTAAGGTTGCTCAACAGCTAATCTTCACATAGGGAGATGATTTTGGTTTATCCAGGGGTCCCAAGTCCCAGTGTAATAAGAAGGGTCCTTCAGAGTAGGAGAAGAAGGTAGAAGATAAGGTCAGAGGGATGTGATGTGAGAATTACTCAATCCATGACTCTGAAGATGGAGAGACGGGGTCATAATCCCCAGAGTGTGGGCAGCCTACAGAAACTGGACACAGGAAGGAAATGAATTGTGCACATTGATTTTAGCCCAGTGAGAGTCATGTTGGATCTACAAAAGAGTAGTATGATAACTTTGTATTATTTAAACCACTAAGTTTGTAGTAATTTGTTACAGCAACAGTAGGATTTGAATAAATTCTGTGATGGTGGTTTTAATAGTCTAGAGAAAATTCATGGATTAGACTAGAGTGAACATGGTGGCGATGGGAAGAAGTCATCGGATTTGGGATATAGAAACAAATGGACAAAGATTGTTTTGAACGGTTCCTGGGATTTTGGTTTTGAGTCCTTGAGTCGGAACAACTGTGCGAGTAAGGGTAAAGACATGGTTTAGGGGAGAAAGTGAGGGTTCTGTTTTAGAACTTTAAGTCTGAGGTCCCTTTCAGACCCCCAAGCAGCGATGATGGTCAGGCAGCTGGATAAATCAGTGTGAAGCTCATAGGTCAGGGATGGCAATGCTGAAAAACAGAAAGCTTTTGTCTAAGATCTTGTACTGCCTCCATATCAACCCCAAATGCTTATTCTTGTAATGCTATGTGAGAAGAAAGACCAGTTCTATCTTGTTGAGACCATTATTAGTTGGAGTCTTATGGTAGTTGAACTGATATCTTAACTAATCTCCAAAATTGTTGAATCATTTCTTATTCAACACAATTTGATCTACTCTGATTGTCCAAAATAAGTTGGGAGAACAGTAGAATCTTGAGGTTGGGAATATAGCCATGAATATTTCCCGAGCATATGTGCTTGTCTACACTTGCCAGAACAAACTGGGGGACAAAGACAGTTGGGGTTTCAGCAGAGGGGTGGCTGTATCCTTTATCTGCACGGTGGAAAATGGCTCATCGCAACGCTGACGTTTGGAGCAGCCTGATAAAGAAAGGGATGGGAAGGATGCACCACTTCCTCTTTAAGACGTGACCTTGACGTTGCACACATCCCTTCCATTTATATCCTGTTGCTCAGAATTCAGTATGTGGTCCCATCTACTTACTTATCTATAAGGAGATTTTTCATCTAGATGGCCAGCTATGCAGCTGAGATATTGGGGTTCTATTGCTAAAGGATAAAAGAAAAAGTAGATGTTGGGAGACAATAGTAATTTTAATCCCTTCTGTTTCTCTGGACACCCTAACATTTTATGCATTCTTCCCTCTCCTCCTGGAACACACTCACTCCTCCCTGAGGGTCACACATCAGTTACTACATCAGCCCAACGCCCAATATCGGCAGGTGATGACTGGCTGTGGCTGTTTGTGGCCCAGTGAACTATACATTAAAAGACCAATTATTTGACTCCTTATCATTATCAGGTAGCAGGTTAGGAGCTGTGTGGCTGCAATTAAAGCAAATAAATGCACCCCAAAAACTCCCATTTAGAAAAAGGAAGAATCGAAATAATACAGCGCTCAATAACAATGATCAAATATTGCTGTGAATAAATACTGAAGACTGCTCCATTATTAGTTCACCAGAGTTCCCATAACAAAACATCTTAGACTGGGTGCCTACGCAATGGATATTTCTTTTTTTTTTAATCCTCACCTGAGGACATTTTTCCAATTTTTGTACAGATAGAGTGGGAGGGAGAGAGAGGGAGAGAGAGAGAGAGAGAGAGAGAGAGAGAGAGAGAGAGAGAAACATCAATGTGAAAGGGACACATCGAGTGGCTGCCACCTGCACGACCAACCAGGGTTGGGGACAAACTGCAACCGAAGTACGTGCCCTTAGCGGGAACCGAACCTGGGTCTCTCCGGACCGCAGGCCAATGCTCTAACCGCTGAGCCAAACCGGCCAGGGCGATATTTCTTTCTTCATAGTTCTGGTGGCTAGAAGTCCAAGATCAAGGTGTGCGCAGGTTTGGTTCCTTCTGAGGCCTCTCTCCTTGGCTTGCAGATGGCCACCTTCTTCTCCTTGTGACCTCATGCGGTCTTTCTTCTGTGTGTGTCTCTCTCATGTCTCCTGTTTGTGTACAAAGTGCCTTTTCTTATAAGGACACCAGTCAGATTGGATTATGTTCCACCACCCAGAGGGCCTCATGACATGAGGCATTTAAATGACTTCTTTAAAAGCCATATCTCTAAATACAGTCACATTCTGAGGTGTGGGGGGTTAGGACTTCAACATATGAATTTTGAGGGGGCCCTGGCAGTGGAATATATTTCTTCTGGAAATTTTTCCTTGTCCATTGTATCATTTATAGATTAAACTATAGGTGGTTCTCATTCCAGAGTATAGATTTAGTCATTCTCAACAAATCATTTTGTTGTCTTCGTGAAAGTCTTGAGTTGAACACCCACCGTGGGTGTTACTGGAATGGTTAGACCGTATATATTAGAAACCACAGGCTTTGTCCCAAGAAGGAAAACCAGGTGGGCAGCTCCCTGAGAATTCTGATCAACTGTGTGACCCACGGAACTTAACCTTTCCAAATCACTAAACAGTAGAGAGGTGTCGTGACGGTTTAGGTCACTGTGCTTTTTCACCCACAAAACTTCTGACATTTGTGCTAAATATCATTGGTTATTTGCTCACTGTTTTATGAAATATCAACATTCAAAAACATCTCAACATCTTAGACCTTAGAACTTTTGTGATCCTCCTGGCCAATGACCTTTTGCTTTAGCTGAGGGAGGAAGCTGGTTCCCAGAGAGAAAAGGTGAGTATTCCACACTAAGCACTGAACGATTAGCTATTGACAGGGGCATGCTTGGAGTCTGTCTTCTGTTAGTCCACTGTTGTCTTCTTCGTGTCGTGCTTGCTCTTCTGTTCGATTCCTCCCCCTTCTTTCTCATTTTTTAATTACGTGATACATGTGTTTACTATTCTTAAACATTACCTTACGAAGCCCATGCACTACTAATTTTAGTTTTTTACTCTTGTCCACAGAAATGACCACTTTTGAGTGGAATATCTATTTTCTTTAACATATGCATCTTCATGTTTGTGTATACATCTCATAGAACACACAGAGGACTGCTTGTAGATTTTTCTTTATTAAGTAAATGAGATCATACTATACATATGGTTTTGCAATTTGCTTTTATTCTCTCAATAATACAATTTTAATATCTATCCATATTGAGACACAGATCCAATCCTTTCCTTTTAATTAGTGTATGGCATTTCATCATCTAAATAGATCACATTTAATTTATCTATATTATTTAGCCATTTTCCTTTTGGTATATATTTTACTTGTTTCCAATACTCACTACTAATGATAATTAGTTATATGCTTTGTAAAACCACACACACACACACACACACACACGCTCCTGAAAGGGAATTGCTATGGACTGAATGTTTGTGTCCCCTGCCCCCTGCAGAGTTCATATGTTGAACTCCTAACCCACAAATGATGGTATTAGGAAATAGGGACTTTAGGGGGTGCTTAGGTTATGAGGATGGGTGGATCCCCTGGCAATGGGCCTAGTGCCTTATGAAAGAGGCTCCAGAGAGATCCCCTTTCCTTCCACCAAGTGTCGGCACAGCAAGAAGATGCTGGCCACGAACCAGGAAGAGGACCCGCACCAGAACATGTCCATTCTGATGTCTTGACTTTGGATTTCCTAGCCTCTGGAACTGTGAGAGTCAAATTTATGTTTTTTATAAGCTACCCAGTCTGTGGCATTTTGTTATAGCAGCCCAAACAAATTTAAACAGATACCAACTGCCATTTGGAATGGTGGCCCATGGAAGAATATTTGCATTTTAATTATTTGATTTTACATTAAATAGAATTAGAAGAAAAATCAGACATCCTCAAGTGTGCCCTCCTCCTTTTGTAGAAGCAACAACAGAAGTGAAGAATTTAGTGACCCCCCCCCCCAATTACAGAATGACAGTTGTGCCCTCTGTTCATCTCTGTCTCATGGGCCATTCTTCTTTCCATCTTCCAGGTTAGGATTCCTGGAGTCATCCTTGGCTTCTTCCCTGTGCCCCTCACTCCCACCTTTTCTTTTCTTTTTTCATTTATCGTGACATTCCTAAAAACCCTTCAGTGGTCAGATAGATTCCAGACTCCTCTCTACCATCTTGGTCGGCCCAGAACCCCCGCTCTGGCATGTAAACCATATTCTAGCGACAGGTGGATGATGGCAAAGCCCAGTTCCCCTCTCTCCTGCCTATGGAAGGGAAGGCTACTCCATGGAGACACTTTTCCTCCCGGATGAATTGTCAGTGCAACCCAGGTGTTTCCCAACACTGCTCTACAAAGAGTCACATCGGCAAGTGACAGGGAACCTATTTTTCATGCTTGGTGTGAAACCTGGGCTGGCACACAGGGTCCCCGGCAGATGGCGGCTAATGGTTTATACATATTACTTAGTTTTCACCTTTGCTTCCTGCTCAGTATCCTTACCTGGTATAACCTGCCCCATGCACTTTAGTTTCTCAAAGTCTACTCATCCCCAGGGTCCTCTCCTCGAAGCCCGAGTCGGCCATTCCTGTCAATAGTGCCCTCTCTTCTCTCCATGCCTATGGTACTTGCCTTCTACTGGTGTATAAATAATTCACACGCCTGCCTTCTCCCAGACTCTCTAAAGAGAAGGCTGTGATCTTCATTTCCCATCGTCCACAGGACCTCCACGTGGTACTGAGTACCTGACAGAATCCAGTGACGTGTCGTGTGAGCCAAGGACCATGGGGTAGAGAAGGTGTGGAGTGAGTGTAAAGCCTCCCATGTGGAAATGTTTGCAAAGCACTGAGATGATAATTTGTCAAAATTAGTACCATATCCTGGCAGATGACTTCGGTATTTCGAAAAATGCACAATTTTCAATAATTTCCTTTCCTCGTAATAAAAGTAACATGTGTTTATTGTAGAACTTTTGGAAAGTACACAGGGAAAATAAAAATAATTTCTAAGTTCAGCATGCAGAGATAACTTCTGAGGGTGTTTAGTTCTTCTGTTTTTCCCCTTGAGTTATGCGTTATATAGGCTTAGTATTAGGACAATCTGAACAACCAACAAATACAGCTTTGTATTTGTATTGTATTGCTTTTTGCAATTAGTATTATATCATTATTATTTTTGCCATTTAATAGTCAATAAAAATTTCTGTGGTTACATAATATTCCATTATGTGAGATGTTCCATAATCTCTTTCATCACCTATATGGAACATTTAGGTATTTCGAGTTTCTCACTGCTACAGATTAGTGAGCTGAGAATTATTGAGCACATCTGTGGGCCAGATAGTGTGCTAAGTCTTTTATATTCAGTGACTCATTAAAGATTCATAACAGCCCTTTTTGCAAGGTTTTTTTTATTATACCCATTTCTTAGATGAGCAAACTAATGACTGTAGAGGTTGGATTCTTCATCTGAGATCATGGATTTGGTAAATGATAAAGCCAGAATTCTAACCCAGGTGATCTGGCTGAAAAACCTGTGCTAGCCCTGGCTGGTTTAGCTCAGTGGTTAGAGTGTCGGCCTGCGGTCCGGAGAGACCCCGGTTTGGTTCCTGCTAAGGGCACGTACCTCGGTTGCAGTTTGTCCCCAGCCCTAGTTGGGTTGTGAGGGAGGCAGCCACTTGATGTGTCTCTTTCACGTCAATGTTTCTCTCTTCCTCCCTCCCTCCCTCCCTCCTACTCTATCTGAACAAAAAATGGAAAAATGTCCTTGGGTGAGGATAAAAAAATAAAAAAAGAACCTGTGCTAATCATTGTGAATATGATCATGGTAAATTCTAATACAGAATTCTTTATTCACAATTTTAGTATTTTCTAATGGAAAAAAATGACAGTGGAATTACTGAATCAAAGGGTATGAAGAAACTATTGTCAAATTGCTTTTCAAAAAGATTATACTGTTTATACTCAATGTATGCAGTGTTCAAGCCTACCACTTTCCCCAAGAGAGACGTGGAATCCTTAGTCATTCTTGTCCACTTTTATTTATTTATTTATTTTAATCCTCACTGGAGGATATTTTTCTATTTATCTTCAGATAGAGTGGGAGGGAGAAAGAAAGAGAAACATTGACGTGAGAGGGAAGCATTGACTGGTTGTCTCTCAGATGACCCTGACCCTCAACCAAGGTACGTGCCCTTGGCTGGAATCGAACCTGCGACTCATTGATCCATGGACCCATGCTCTGTCGCTGAGCCAAACCAGCCAGGGCCATTCTTGTCCACTTTGAATCCTTGTATCCTAACTGTTCTAACCAGAGCATCAGTCACATTACCTGTGCTTATTTATATTTCGGTCGGTCTTGCTGTGCTGTGAACACTTGGAGAGCAAGACCGAGTCTCATTTGTCTTTTCATTCCCGGTACCTACCACTGTGCCACATACACAGTAGATTCTCAATATGGCTCTTGTCAATAATGCACCATGACATGCAGTCTCAGGTGTCACTTTGCTGTTCACAAATAAATGTCACTTCACTTTCCTTTTCGAGCCCCACACTTCCTTAATACGGAGCTTTAGTTCTAGAAATGCTGGTCCCCTCCCTGATCCTGGGTCCCCTGCCACCTCCTCCTCTCCCACCACTGACTCCCAACTCTGCCCATCAACCTCAGGTACACCTCCGACGAAGTCTTTGCTCTTACCACTCTCCCCTCCAGTGCTGACCCTCCCCTTCCCGACGCCCCTAAACGATTGACTCTGTATAACACATGCTGTAACAGTAGGTTTTATCTAATTTAGCAACTCACCATGTAATTGCTTTGACAAATCTTTATTAATCTTAATATCGCTTATTCCTCATACTTCTTTCTTAGTCCCTGCTCACCTTAAACGCACTTTCAGACTCTGGGCACTTGTCACCGTTCTCCCAGCTTTGTGGGGTGGTCTGCCGGAGGCAACCAGAACTCCCCTAGCCCGAGAGCTGTTCCATTCCCGGGCTTCTCCCTGCTGGGTTTGTGGGGCTTCAGTCACCATGGTATTGTGGAAGGAAGTTCAGGAGTCATTGATTTTTCCCCTGAAAACGTTTCAGCACAGTTCCAACTTAAAGCTCCGAGAATCTTTTGCCATGAGAGTGTGTTAGAGAGATTGTAATTAACCAGCAATCTACTAGAACCTTTATCAGCCTAAACTTACTGGATTTCCTATGGCTGAAGAAATCCTGTCGGTTGGTGAGCGCTTGCTCAGGTTGCATAGCCTAGTTCCCGGGTGAGGCCAGTGTATTTGCCTCCCCCACCAGCATACATTGCAATTCACGTGAGTGTCGTTTTTAGCATGGTCCGCATTTCACAGAGGACCATGTGTTTTTTCCCTTCTTGGTATCAACACAGCTTTTATAGTTAAAAATTCTTTGGCATATTAATATGCCCTAATAAATCAAGTACATATGTCCTCAAACCACAAACACAAATATTTCATGCGCCATTAAATGTGTGGATACATTTGATCTTAGACCATTTTTCTGTTTTACTGTCACTAGAGCTTGCCAACTTGCCTTTTGAAATTGCACTTAATGGATACTAACGTTTAATGCAGAAATGATAGAGCCCAGAGGTTGGTGGGGGTGCAGAAGGGGGCTAGAGGTTTTTAAAAGCTAGACAGAGGGGAAGGGAATCTAAAGCTAGGGTACCTTTGGGTTTATGGTCGTCTTACCAGAAACGAAGAAGTAAAGGCACCACGGAAAGTGACGGGCTGAGGACCAGAGGAGCCAATGATGGAAAAGAAGCGGTAGCCGCGATGGAAAGGCCCAGAAACGCTGATGGAAAGAAGGGATGCTGGCGAGACAGCTGGCAAAGGTGAAGGCCAAGCCCAGAATGAAAAGTCATTAACAGAGAATAAAAATGCAGAACTGGAAGGAGAGGCCGCGCAGTCTCCCGCCCCCTCCCCTCTGCTCTGCGTGATTCCCGGTAGCGTTCACGGCCCGAGACTGCACTGGACAGAGGGGACGTGAGCCAGAGTGACGTGGTTCTTGCTGACCAGATAAGCGGCGATCCCAATAGTGACGATAGCTCCATTAATGAAAACTTGATTCCAGAGTCTGGCAGAAGAGAGTCTGGCCAAGCAATGCCAGTTCCTCAGTCCGGGCGGGAGGCCCTGCCACGGCGGCGGCTCCTCCTGTCCATCACATTTTGCCAGACGGGTCCCAGGCTCACGAAGAGAGGGGGACACGGCTGCTTGCAGGGGAGCATCCAGCGCGCACAGGCAGAGACCTCAGGGGTCACGACTGAAGCGTTACTGTGTGCTATTTAACTCACTCATTTAATGAGAACCCATTGAGCACCTAATAAGTGTCAAGCACTGTACCAGCTTCTAAGAATGAAGAACATCCTTCATGGATGTTGAAGGAACCACAGTGCGTTGGTTCAGGGCTCGCAAGCTACGGCCTGTGGACCCAGTGGACCCAGTGGACCCCGTGGACCCCGTGGGCCCGCTGCCCGCTTTTGTAAAGTGGCCCGTTCGTTTCCACTTTGTCTGCAGTTGTTTGTGCGTGGCAAGGGCAGAGCGGAGGGTCAGGGCAGGGGCCCCCTAGCCTGCGACAGCAGAACATGTTTCCTGTCTCGCTCTCCGCAGAAAGCCTTCCTGGCTGCTGGCTGATGCAGTTGTGGCGGCGGAGCTGCAGCGGAGCTGAGCAGATTCGAGGAGAAGGAGCCGGGGAGGCTGGTGAGCGCTTCAGTGAGAAGGTGACGCGTGGCGTTGGATTTTAGCGGAGAGACATAAAGGAGTGTTCGGGAATGAAGAAGTCAGAGTCGTGCTTTGGGAACGGCAGTGACGATGGCCGCTTGGAAATGACTTGTGAACCGTGGGAATCGGCCCACTGTTCTGGCAGAAGCTTAGGTTGGGGTGGGTGGCTGAGAAAGGGAGCTAGAGGCCAGAGGGGACAGTAGGGTCCGAGTCATCTATGGGATGTACACACCCGGCATGGCAAGACACCCCAAATGAATAGCATACAATCTCTGTCCTCATGAAGTCTAACCTCCAATATGCATACGACATTAAATAAAGCACACGGCAGAATGAGATTCATACTTTAGAAAAGTCCAAACAAAATGGATACATTTTGGGGGTTTTCTTTTCGGTGAGAAGAGATCACATATGATCGGAGAGATCAGATAATCAATTTTTGTTAATGTTAATGTACCTTGAAGGATGGCTATAACTTTGTTTGGGGTAGCATTGGGGTAGGTGGGGACAGCCAGATGAAACGGCATGAGTCATAGGCAAAGAGAGAAACGCTAAGAGTTTTGGGGTGTGCCTTAGCCCAGATTCCCTGGAAAACAGAATGAGCTTTGTGCTCATACTTTGTGGGTGGTGCAGTCCCAGAGACACAGAAGGCAGGGACTGAGGCGAAGATGGAGGGAGAGCCACTGTAGGGGGGCCCTTCCCAGGCTGGCCACAGCTGCGCCACAGGCACAGCTGGTTGCTGCGACTTATGGGACAGCTTCCTAGAGGCTGGATGAGTGTCCATGTCTCAGCACCATGCACACGGTAGGGTAGAGGGCACCATGAGGGAAGAATTGGTCCAGAACCGCCCACTCTCCCTTGTCGATTGGCCAGTTCACTCACTGGGGCATTAGGCTCCCTGCACTGCTCATTGTGTTACCCAAGCCCTCCTAGACAGCTACTGGGAAGTGATCCCCTCCACGTGTTCATTCTGGCCAGGGTGTCTGCGTGTCTGTCTCTCCTTGATAGTTAGTGCCACAGGCAGAACTCCTCGGTCTGTGTCGGTCATGGCAGCAGCAGTGACCTGGCTCCGTGACCTTGGAGACAGTGCAAAACTTGCCTAAGGCTGCTCCGGCCAGAGAGCAAGTGGGCAGATTTCTGATGATGTACAAACTGAGTCCAGTAGGGAGCTTTAAATTACTTGTCTGGACTAGCAGGTAGGGGACAATGGGGAGAAGGCCGGAAAAGTTGGAATGCCTTATGGAAGACATTTTCTGTTGGATGGGGACCATGTATTTAATTTATTAGCAGGTGGGAAACAATGGAAGGTTTTCCAGAAGGAGATGGCATGATCCAAGGTCTGTTTTTTTTAGGAGGGAACTTAATCCAGAAGGGGTATGTAAATTAGATTAGAGGGTATGGAAATTGGAAGCAGGGCTCTTTGGCAGTTAAAAGGAGTCTTGGCAGAAAGGATCGGACTGCTGTCTTCTATAGTCCAGACCTAAAGAATGGGCCAATGGACTCATTAAAGAGTCCCTCCCCCAGCCCTCCACTATGGATCATCTTTACTTGGAGAGGTTGAAGAGATAGTGTGTCTTGCCCAAGAAAACCAAATGACCCTCAGTAGGGTTCATGTGTAAGCGACACATGGATTTCACATTGAAGTGCTTTCATCTTGAAAACCATAGTAGTAAGGCATTTATTATTCAGATGATACTTGTACAGGTAAATGCACCCACTTCTCATTTTGTGATCTATAGCCTGAGTAGGCAAAGGCTCAAAAGCCACACCCTCTGTCCGTAGAGAATACTGAACTATAAGGTGGGTGGGAGAGAAGGAGTCAGCCCTGCCGTGGATCACAAACAGACTCTTTCCTTCTCTGCTCCTTCCATGGCTTGCTTCTGTCGGAATGCTTCAAAGAAAGTGTGGGTCTGTCAATCAACACAGTCAGGGCCCACCAGTTGCTATTCCCTGCCCTGGGCACCAGAGCAGAGGAGGGCGTAACTGGGAACAAAGTACTAGTCCCCAGGGGAGGAACTTGGCAGCAGTGATTCTGAAAGGACACAGCCATTGGCTATGGCCATTCCTGAGGGCAACACCAACGATTTATGGGGTTGGGCTCTTTCTTTGTTGAGGGCAAAACTGCCCCTTTAGGAAGTAAGACAGTAACAGATAGTAGTAAAAACCATGGGATAGGAGCCAAAATACCTGGAATCAAATACCTGGTTTTCTTTATCCTTACTAGCTAGCATGGCTCAATCTTCTCACTTTTAAATGAGAACTGTGATAGCTGTCTCTTACCAAGGCTGTTGAAAGGATTGAGTTAAATAATATATGTACAATGCTTAGCATAATTATTGTCAGTGCTTACCAATATTACTATAGGACAATCCATCTCTTATTTGTAATTCTGAAATTTAAACATCACAGAAAACTCCAGGGTGTTTTGTAGTTCATTTGGTGGCAAGACCTCATCTGAGGTTGTTCAGAGTGTTTATCACACAGAGTATGAATGTTAATTTTTGTCTTTATCTTCATAGGAACTTCATATGTTTCACTGTAGAAATACTTGTGCTTAATTACAAGGTACCATGCAGGCCCTGATAGGGTCATTTTATGTCATTTGGTCTATGCACTATAGGTCTAGACTAAAATGTCTACATTCTGAAACACAATTGTCTCAGAATTTCAGATTGTGCATCTCAATGATGTGGAGTTGTGGATTGACGCTGCAGAGACTAACACTGATTCCCCCTACCATCCTACAATAAAAACATCTTTACAAATTCTTGGAGAACTTTGAATTGCTTTCAAAACATTATTCCAATGGGTGCAGTTTTGAAAAATATATTTCTATACATTTTTAACTAAAAGAAAAAAAATTTTAATCTACCCATCATTTTTCTCCAGGCTCAGCCCACCGATGTAACAACAAATGGTAACAGTTTTGCACATACCTTTTTATATACTGAATGATTTTTAAGGATATCCTATCAAGATAGACTACTTTTGGAAGACGGTTTGGAGTCAAACCAGGAAAACTGGTACTTTAATGATAAACCCTTTTTAAGAAAGTGCATTGCATTTGATAAGACCTCATTAAGAATTCACTCATAAAAGTTGTTTGATTTCTGTCCTAATAGGATAGTTTTAGCATAAATTTCAATGACATTTCTTAAGTGGACATACATAGAGCTGAGGGTTTTCTTAGAAACCTGTGTCATTTTGGTCACATACTCTCTGTTTCCTCTCCAGAAGAAATGAAACAAAGGGGCCATTCAAAATGTGGCTGAGCAAAATTACGTCTCTGAAGACTCAGTGGCGAACTTCTGGATTATTGTACTATTTGCTGCTCTGTCACCTCGGAGCTGGATTAAAGTCTGCTGGGGTCGCCTGTTGCCATGTAAACTGTGGTTTCAGTACCGGATGCCAAAGGGCGCGTTCCCCAGCATGGCGCAGTCAGATATGGTGTGACTTTCACTACAGAAGACTTTCTTGTATTTCAGTCTCCCCCAGACCTCTGCACCGGGGCTTCCAGTTTCTGGAATAAACATTTAATTGGTAAAACATTTAATTTTACCAAATGCACGGTAAAATCTCAGAGCTTTAACAATCTGAATTTTATCTTCTAAGGAAGTGGAACCCTCTTTGATTATTTTCTATAAATTTAAGTATGGACAAATCCTTCGACTTAGAGAATACTTAGAGCTGCTCCTTGACCATACATCAGACATGTCTCAACGGTGTCTAACATTAATAATTCCAGGATGAGAGATGCCTGTGCCTAGCAGAGATAGGGGGATGTTATGAAGGGAAAGAGGCCATGATAGGACTACTTCATTGGAAATGTAATTATCACCGTTTACTAAATTGGAAGGAAGAAGTAAAACTGTCATTGTTTGCAGATGACATGATACTGTATATAGAGAACTCTAAAGTTTCCACTAAACACTATTGGAACTGATAAATAAAGTAAAGTAGCAGGGTACAAAATATATCTCCAGAAATTGGTTGCACTTTTATACACCGATAATGAACTATCAGAAAGGAAAACTAAGAAAACAATCCCATTTACAATTGCATAAAAAAATAAAATGCCTAGGAATAAATTTAATGAAAGTGGTAAAAGACCTGTACTCAGAAAATTATAAGACACTGAGAAAGAAATTTAAAAAGATACAAATAAATGGAAATATATACCGTGCTCATGGATAGGAAGAATTAACATGATTAAAACATCTTTAACTACCCAAAGCAATTTATAGATTCAACGCAATTCCTTTAAAAATGTCTATGATGTATTTCACAGAACTAGAACAAATAATCCCAAAATTTATAGGGAACCACAAAGATCCCAAATAACCACAGCAATCTTGAGAAAGAAGAACAAATTTGGAGGACTCACACTACCTGATATCAAAGACTTAGTAATCAAAGCAGCGTGGTGCTGGCATAAAAACAGACATACAGATTGATGAAAGAAAATAGAGAGCCCAGAAATAAAGCATGCCTGTATGGTCAATTAATATTTGACAAAGGAGGTAAGAACATACAATAGGATAAATATTTATTCAATAAATGGTGTTGGGAAAATTGGACAAGTATATGCAGAAAATGAAGCTAGACCACCTTCTTACACCATATACAAGAATAAACTCAAATGGATTAAAGGCTTAAATATAAGACTCGATAATGTAAAAATCCTAGAAGAAAACATAGGCAGTAAAATCTCAGACATTTCTCTTAGCAATTTTTTTTCTAATATACCTCCTTGAGCAAGGGAAACAAAGGACAAAAAATAAACAAATGAGACTACATCAAACTAAAGAGTGTTCGCTTAGCAAAGGAAACTATCAACAAAATGAAAAGATAACCCACTGGATAGGAGAACGTATTTGCCAATAGTACATCTGACAAGGGGTTAATATTCCAAAATTTATAAAGAACTCATGTAATTCAACACCAAAATAACAAATAATCCAATTAAATGGGCAGAGGATCTGAATAGATACTTCTTCAAAGAGGACAGACAGATGGCCAATAGACATATGAAAAATTGCTCCACTTATCATCAGAAAAATGTAAATTAAAATGAGATATCACCTCACACCTGTTAGAATGACTATCAGTAGATAGCAAACAACACATTTTGGCAAGGATGTGGAGGAGGAAATGCTTGTGCACTGTTGATGAGAATGTAGCCTGGTGCAGCCATTATGGAAAGCAGTATGGAGTTACCTCAAAAAATTAAAACTGGAACTGCCTTATGACCCAGTGATTCCACTTCTGAGTATATATCCAAAGAAACTCCAAATAATAATTCAAAAGAATATATTCACCCTTATGTTCATTGTGATAATAAATAACATTGTTCTGTGTTATTTATAATAGCTATGGAAGCAACCAAAGTGCCCATCAATAGACAAGAAAATAAAAAATCTGTAGTACATATATACAATGGAATATTACTTGGCCACAAAAAAGAATAAAATTTTACCATTTGCAACAGCATAGATAGACCTAGAGGGTATTATGCTAGGTGAAATAAGTCAGTCAGAGAAAAACAAATACCATATGATTTCACTTATCTGTGGAATCTAAGAACAAAATAAACAAACAAAATTGAAACAGACTCATAGATACACAGAACAGGCTGATGGTTGCCAGAGGGCAGGGGAGTGAGGGGACTGGGTGAAAAAATTGAAAGATTGAGAAGCACAGACTGGTACTTACAAATATCCATGGGGATGTAAAGTAGAGCATAGAAAATGCAGTAAACAGTACTGTAGTAACTATGTATGGTGCCAGACGGATACTGGAAATATCAAGAGTCACTTTGTAAAGTATTTGATTGTTTAATCAATATCGTGTACACCTGAAACTAATACAAAATAATCTTGAATGTAAACTGTAAATTTATTTTTTTTATTTTAAAACAAAGAAAATTGAAGCACACACACAAAATGTTTACATTTAAAATAAAATAAAATGACTCATTCTGTACCCCGCCCCCCAAAAAAGGAATGTAATTATTACCCTTTAAAGCAGCATTAATGGTATTTAGGTGTTCACTAAAAGAGGAAACTTGGTAAATCTATACAACTGAAAATTGTTGATGGCATATGTTAGGGTTTTAGGTAGCCTAATAGAGTATGTTTTTTGTTTGTTTCTTGCCTGAGTTCTATGCTGAAAGAGACAAGGGATCCGGCAGATGGAGATTAAAATGCCTGGTTTATTACTAATGGAGTTACTGAAAAATGAAGCTAGGTATAAAACAACAATGGGCTTCTCAGTACTAAGCCCCATCAATACACAGACTCAGTCAGGTAGTGCTGGTCAACCACAAGTCTTCCACACAAAAGGTCAGGACTGCTACTGTGAAACTCACTGGATGACCAAGAACAGAGTAGAGTGTATGTTCCTGAAATCAGGCAGATCCAAAGGGGAGAAGGAGAAGGCAAGGGGCTCAGATCTACACACCCAGTTTCTGCTCCTAAATTTCTGAAGCAGATATAGTAATTCAGTCCTACTCCCATCAGGAAAAGTTCGTGAGTGCACAGAAGTCAGGAATGTGACACTGATCGAGGTCCCTCTTTTTGGAAACATGAATCGAGGTCAAATCTGCATCATTCAGCAATATATGGTCCAAAAAAATAATAGAAAGGGTATGACCAACATTTACAGCAGCAGCATTCCTGCCTCTGCCTTTCTTGTCCAAGGACACATGCAGATGGCGTAGACTGAAGCATTTATCATCTAGGACAAACATTTGAGGGATTTTGTGTGTGTGTGTGTGTGCAAGCTTGCACTAATTTCTGAGAATATAGGTACTGCAGAGTAAATCTCTCCTTTTAGAGACTCAGCAATAGGTAAAATCCTAGTTGCAGTCTATATACACCCCATGCATCACTTTGCCAGGGTACCATGGTAGCGACAGAGAACCTTCACGAAATTTGGCTCAAGGGTGAGACTAGGAGCTTTCTCTAGGGCCCATCAAAAAGACGCATGCGGTTAGTGGGAGAGGGACACGCCTCCATTTGCCAGATTGCAGCTCATTCTCGCAGTCTGAACTCAGCTATAATGAAAAATGGTACCAAGGAGTCTGGTTTCAGCTCTTTCTCAAGGAACATTTTTTTCCACTTTGACATCAAAACCGCATCAACAAAATCCCAAAGCAGGACATCAAATCCAATGGAAGATGAACGCACCTATATTTTCTAGATACCACCAGCACTGTCATGTGGTTGAACCGTCTCTGAACAATCCATGTCATAAATATGAGGCTGTTACCATGGAAGGGGATTCACTCCTTGGTACTGTGGAGATCTGTCTCCAAGGGCTGCATGCCCCCTCCCCCCTTTTTTTTTCTGAAAAGACTCTTGTTGTACAATAGAGGGAGGGCACACAGAAGAAGGGGCATGAAAAATTCAGTAGATTTAAAATACCAGCAAAGCCGATGTGTCAAGTTGAACTGAAAATCACAAGCAGCATGTCTGAGACCAGTGAGAGGTCCCAGAGAAATACCATGATCAGAGAAGAAATTATCCTTCTCCAAGATAGTTTCATTGCTTATTCAGGAGTGGACACAAGAAATAACACACAATTACACCTGACAGGTCTGTCATTGCAAGGGCATTGCTGGACCTCTCAATGCCGTTGTTCTCCATTCTGTTTGATTCAGGAAATGCATGCTCTATCTAGTAACTGTCTTACTGGCACACCTTGGAGAAATTGCAGGTTCAGTTCCAGACCACCCGATGAAGCAAGTTGTAATCTTTGTGCTGGTGGAGGGTCTTGCCTTCAATGTGTAAAAAAACATCTCAGAAGCACAGTAAAATGAGGTAGGCCTATCTTTGGTTGCATAAACGACATTTCTGCATAGTATTACCATATGCATATTATAACTTCTTCATAGTAACTTTCCAAATCTTGACCACCAGAAATTCTATAGTCTTCTACAGCTTTTCATTTGTATTTCCTTAAAAGAAATAAAAGATAACGGATGTGAAGTATTTAATCCAGTGCCTAACATACAATATATCCTCAATGAATAGGAGCTACTAACCCCCATTTGCTGAACCCAAGCTCATCTCAGATTCTCAGATAATCCTGAAGAGGGCAGCCTTGCCCTCTCTCCCCCTACCCAATGGCCCTTGGAACTAAATCTCATTTCTCAAACCCAGATCCAGCCCTCCCAGTCACCTTTATGCAGTTCTGACTCAGGACCCGTGTACCAGGAATGAGCTCTGAGCATCTGGAGAACCCTTTCCTGTAGCCTTTTCTCTTACTCTATTTTGTAGATTGCAGCCATGGGCTCTTCATTTTTATTTCCTCCCGCATTGTTTCTGCTTTGTTTCTCTGAAACCCCCGTTCAGCGTATTGGTATTTTTTCGAATTCCAGCCAGCATCCTACCGGGCTCTTGGAAGCCTTCTTTCCCAAAGCTGAATTCTGTTCCCTCATACTCCTACCTAACAGTGAGACACCCACAGGGACACGCCTGGAGCCCACTGCTATCCCCTCTCCAGATGACATTCCCGCCGAGATCGCACCCCTGCACGCCAGTGACCCGACGGGTGCTGAGAAGTGCTTAAATCATCAGTTATCCGTGTCCTTCGCAGTTTCTGAGTCTGAGATGCCCCGACTCCCGCCACGCTACATTCTGGCGGCACCGATGCTGCTGAGATCTGGTTTCTCACCTTCCCACAGAAGGTGCGTCAGGGGCCCAACTGGCATCTCGCCTCACCTTGTCTGTGACGACGCGCGTTTTCCAGACAGGGCTGCCAACTGACTGATCTCCGGTATATGGGCCAGAATAGAGAGGGTCATAAGGCTCATCCCTCAAACATGTTTACGAATTGAATCCTGGCCCCTCAAACCCAAATGAGCTGAGGAGGTCATTTGTGTCTGTCGATGGCTTTCTAGAATCACAATTCCTTCAATATTTTATTCACTAGATATCTTTTTCTTAATATTTTTTCAGTGCTCAGAACTTCTATGTAAGACAGAATGAGAAACCAGCCAAGCCTTCAGGCCACAGATCAGAAATTGCTTCAATTACTTCTTTCCTTGATGAAGCCCAGGATATTGGTCCTGATGATGCTATGTCAGCACTTCTTCTGTTTCCCTTCAAGAACAGATCGCCAGCAGGATTCCTGGGTATGACGGTAGGAATTGCTCGTGCAAATATCCCATAAGGCTTCTGACAGAAGCTTCTCTCTGCTCAGGCAAAAGGCTCCTTCTGTCAGTGATTCGGGGCACGCAGCTAGAGCCAGAATTGTACAATCTGGTTGTCTGAGAGACATAGTTTATTTCTGTAATGATCTCAGAAGGGAGAAGTCTAAGTCTGCATAATTACGAAGTTCATGCATGTCCATGACGTTCTTGAGGTTGGGCGTCAGCAGGGTGCCCAGGCTGGGCTGAATGGTGAATCGAAGTGCCGAGGCCACAAGCAGGATAGGGCGGAGGAGGCTCCATAATGACATGATAAAGCCCAGTTCCGTACGATCTGTGCAGCTGTGAGAGGCTGGGAAGCTCAGCAGCAGCAACGGCAGGCCAGCTCCCCTCCCCAGGCTGGTTCACTTTGAACCAAAGTATAAATGAGGAGGTTCTGAGGAGGCCTCAGCGGTTAGAACAGGGAGTCAGACTGTAGACGTTGTCACATGCCTGAACAGCAATAATGATATTTATTAAGCACTGAATGTATTAAACATCATGTATATATTGCATCAGCAATAATTTTTTCAACTGTCTTCTAATTGCCAGGCACTGTTCTAGGCACTAGGGATGCAACAGTGAATGCAGAAATAGAAAACAAAGCCACTACCCTCACGGATCATCTAATACTCGTTGAATACCCCCAGAGTACTTAAAACCCTGGATCTTTCTGCTAAGTCATGGCACCTCCTCCTGGTTAAAAAAAAAAAGGTTTTCTTGGCTACACATGAAAGCAAAGTTAACAGTGGATGTGTTTTCAGTTTTAAAGAGTAAGAATATGACAGCCATTGGCTAAAACATTTATCTCCTACTTGAGGACAATGCCAGAAAGTGTTGTCTCTAAACCAGTGGCTTAACTAAGACTTTATTAGGTCTTCCTATAATTCAGTTACTCTGGTTGCCCCCGAGTGATATGGAATATGGCAAGATTTCACAGATTCTGTGGTCAGTGGTCCACCGTTGTATCTTCTATGGTTAAAGTGCATCCCTTTCATGGTAATGCTGTACGGACCCTACGCAGATCCATAAATCAGGCATGCTGCAAGTCCTTGGATGATGGTGGTGCTGGGGGAAGCATGGCAGGCTAGAAGTTTAGACACATCGGAATAAGTGTCCATTCATTTAAGATGCATTGATACTTCTTTGAGGATGAAAGAGGTCTGATGTCATCAAATTGCCACAAAGTGACTGGCAGGTAGTTTGGAGAGAGAGTGTCATATCAAGGGAAGCAGTGGTAGTGTTTTGCTGGTACTTTGGTTATTCAGCAATGCCAAAAGCTAGGTCAGCCTAGATAAGAGGGACCCCATTCTTTAGGCCCATGCATATCCTTTACCTCTGCCGCCATGGCTGCTCAGTTCATGGGCCTGTTACAGAAAACCAAGGCTGGCCAAAGACAGAGACTGGCTGACAACCACAGGATGATACATCATTTTGTCAACCCAGCTAAGCACCTCCTCTGCCATGGACAGTCTTGGTGGACATTAAATGAAATGAAAAGAGCCACATGATTTTTCCCACTTCTATTGGTACTGCTATATATTTCTTTCCCAAATCCCATCGTGTCTGATGTAATCTTGCTCCTTCCAGGCCCCTGAC
Organism: Molossus molossus; assembly: GCF_014108415.1. NCBI lineage: Eukaryota > Metazoa > Chordata > Mammalia > Chiroptera > Molossidae > Molossus > Molossus molossus. Next base: position 58,213,609 of record NW_023425351.1, on the reverse strand, counting down.
CAAGTAGACAAGCCTTTCACCTCTGCTCAAAGAGCCATGTTTATTCTTATCTCAGATCGCTTCTCAATCCGTGCAAAGTGAATGGTCCGGGGTGCTGCTAACACCTCTGCCCATTTGGGGGATGCACCTCACTGCTGCCCTTGAGTGTCATACCTGAATGGGGCTATACCGAGGTGGCAGTCCATTTTCACTAAAACCGACATGGTAGAAGAAAAAAAGACACTGTGATTCAGGTATGACTTGTTTCCTGCTTCCATCATTTAATCATAGGAAACCCCCCATTAGGCGAGGTCATAGACGTAAACTGTGCGAGAAGCATCACTCATAAGGTGAGGCCTGTCTTCATGTAATTTACTTATATCTCTAGACCTGTCTGGGCTCGGTCCTGAATATACAACTTCTATTATTCAGTGTCTAGTAGATTGCTGCTGTGCCCACCCAACATTACGGTTTGGAGAATCTGATAATATCCAGCTCAGGTTTGACAGCTTCACTTACCTGGTAACCTACTGTCAGGTGCTCAGTCTTGACAGGACCCAACTGCATTCTAGGAGGTGCTTTTTAAGGGTAAGTAGTTCCCCTCTGTGGAAGGGGTCTGCACTGCATTTGTCTTATTATAGTTTAACAGAGGTTCCAGATAGCGTCGTCACTGATCACAGGTAGTTTTAGAACCATCGGTTCTACCAGGTTATATGGCTCAGGTAGCAGAGCAGCTAGTACCACAGCCTAGACCTGCTAGGGAGCTTTCTCCTGCTCCAGCCCCAATCACAACCATCAGTCTTTCAAATCACCAGAGAAATGCACTGGAAAACTATTCCAAAATGCCGTCAGAAATCTAAAATCCAAAGACGCCACTAAATGACTGCCTGCGGCTTAGCAATGGAAGGTACAAAATGCAAAAATTGCCCTCACCCTCAAAGGGATATCCCATCATGTCTTAGATCACTGGACCCCTAAAAACATCTCCAAGATGGTAAGCAGCTCATGTTTCATGGGATTTTTCTCCAATCCTGTGACGTGTATTTATCTTGCTAGGGATCCACAGTACTTAACTGCTTTCTGTTCACCAAGTCTTATTTGCATGATATCATCAATACTGGGGATTAGTGTGACTCCTGAGGCATGTCAATAAGATCAAGGTACCTGCTGACTGCATTATGACAGGGAGCAGGAGACGTAATGTAGCCGCAGGAAAAGAAAGTGAATGTATAACATCCTTCCCAAATGAAAGGAAACTGCCCTTTGATCCTCCTTCCTGACACAATTAGAGAACACATTTACAGGCTCGGTGGCCTCATAGCCAGTACCAAATCTGCGTTGCTCTATTTCATTACGATTCACACCCAGCGCAGCACGTGAGCTGGGGGGACCATAATAACACGTAGTGATATTGTGAACTTCAGTTCATGGCTCCGCTGTTCCACCGCGACTCGTAGGCTTTATTGTTGCAGGTCTGTAAGGTAAATGTCATCAGGATATGCAGGAGCCACGCTCCCTGTATCCTTTAAGTCTGGTGATAGGGCTCACCTCCGAATTTCCTCCTGCAATGCAGATCACTGATGTTTAAGTTTCTTGGAAAAGAGGGTGGAGGTAATCCCAGGAGTTCCCTACATTTTTTACTCACACTCCGTAAGTCAGAGAATAATTAGTGTGCCAGCTGTTAAGTGCATCCACCCCAGTTATGCATTTGGGAATTGGAAAATGGGTCTGTAGACTCAATGAACCCTGTGTGGAATGGACATAGGTCAGACTCTTCTTGTCACCTGGCCTCCATTAGCCCCCATTGGGAGCTCTTGGGTGGTATTTTGGGTGCGGTATCTGTGTCCACTTAGACCCTGTATTCAGCTCTCCTGGGCACTCCATGTTCTTTTTGCACTATTACTCTAGTGAATCAATTTTGGAGAATATTTATTGTATATACATACAGTGGTATTATAAGGTTTCTCCTCAAGAGAAAACAAGCCTTCACTTCAATTAATAACCTCTGGGCCTGTGAACTAATTTAGATCTGGAATTTGGGGGAAGGGGTACAGTTTTTCATTGTGTTGGCTGACATGAGCCTGCTCTTGATTTTCTTTGTGTGAGGGCAGCAGGGTTACATTAATTTAAATTGAATAACATCTTTGTGGGCTAGCCATCTATCTTATTCGCTGAAACATTCTAACTTATGAGCCGTTACCATAGATCCCTTCAGGTCAAGGCACCTTGATTGCTAGCCTAGCCCTTCCTATTATGATAATCACATCTTACTTTGCCTATAAAGGTTAAATGCTGCAACTTGGCCTTTGCTATTCTGAGATCATTTTATAACCCACTGATACAAAGCAGTCCAGTACCAAGACAGCATGTTCTACCATCATACCAACAAATGCAAGTCTCTGCTGGGCTTCCACACTCTGCTCTTCAGTAGGACCTCCGTTATGGCCTTGGTGAAGTATCTACGGGTCCTTCCAGTGAATAGGCAGATAGTGGGGTTTCCTGGTCTCACATAACATGTCCACTCTAACATTCTTACCTCTCTTGGCTATTGGGTCCTTCAGTTTGGGGTCTAGGCAATTCTGCCATTACCACCTCATGCATGGTGCTCCATCATCATGTACAGCCTTCAAGGAATTCAACATTGGAACTGGTTCCAGGTCACTGAGCCAGGACAGTAAATCCTAAATCTTTGTTCAGGCCGTGCTGAGACAAGACACAAGTTAATGGTCTTGGCAAAAAGGGTTGAGTAGCAGTAGATCTTGAGGAGAAAAAGCAACACCTGACAAAGCATCTTTCTCAGGTAAAGACTTTTAAGGTGTTTAGGCAATGGGAAGCTGCTCTTCTTCACTAATGAGAAGTTATTTCTGCCAGCATAGTGTGTTTAGGAGAACTTAGAGGATTAAGGTTCTGAGGTTCCTTCACTTACTGGTTGAGGGATGCCCTGGGGGCACTGATTTTCCTTTATTTTCAAGCTCTGCATGGGTGCAGAGTATACTCCCTGCAATTCACCATGCCACTGTGTCAGAGAAGGCCTGGAACAGCACATGAAAAATGGGTGGATCCCTGGCCAGTTTGGCTCAGTGGTTAGAGCGTTGGCCTGTGGTCCAGAGAGACCCGGGTTTGGTTCCCGCTAAGGGCACGTACCTCGGTTGCGGTTTGTCCCCGGCCCTGGTTGGGTCATGCAGGTGGCAACCCCTCGATGTGTCCCTTTCACGTCGATGTCTCTCTCTCTCTCTCCCTCCCCACTCTGTCTGAACAAAAAATGGAAAAATGTCCTCAGGTAAGGATAAAAAAAAAAGAAAACGCTATCCAAAAAAAAAAAAGAAAGAAAAATGGGTGGTATGTGCTTAAGGTGAGATATTGCCAGTGAGTCAAAGACCATAAGAACTGTTTGCTGTAAACTTAGTCGCAGTCAGAAATGAGGCAAAGAGAGTGTGAGACCATGCACAGAGGTGTCAGGAATAAATGGGAAGAAGAGGGAAAAGAAGAAACAGAGGAAAAAGACTGGCCAAAGTTAACTGTCCAAGGTACTACATCTCATACCTGGTAGAGAGTTGGCATTAAAAGCTAGCCTCTCTGACCACGGATATCATCTCTGAACCACTATTACTTCTTCTGGGCAAATTAGACAATGGGCATTTTGACATTCAAGTAGGAGGGCAGAGCTTAGCTCAGCAGCCATCTGTGAATGCTTCACCTTTAGCTTCCAAAAGAGTGTAGTTGCCTAGAAAGCTACTGATCCAGTCTCAGTGCCTTCTGGGAATTCAGAGCCTCATGAGCACTTTTCTAATGTGGCGAATTCGCTGGGGAGCTTTATGGTCTTTGTGGCCTTCCTTAATCAAGCCTGAGGATTTGTTCTTTACACTGAGCTTGCTACCACTCCAGAGTCTTTGCTCTAGCAATGAATTCTGCCAGCAACTTTCTTCTCCTGCCCCTTTGTATGGGGTACCCCTTCTTGTCCTTTAAGGATTGGCTCAGTGCCATGTCCTCAGAGAGGCTGGCTCTGGCCGCCTCACCCAAAGGAACACACCACCCTTCTCCTCTGTTGCCCCCACACCTGTACCCTGGTCTTGTTCCTCAGAGCACCATCACAGGCTTCGACTACTTGGTATTTGTTTATAAGCTTATTGTTTGGCTCCCTCACTAGAATACAAAAAAAAAAAAACACCTGGGAATAGGTGCTTTGTCTATTCTGTCTACCACTGTGTCCTTTGACCTTAAATTGTGCCAAGTACAAAGGAGACACTCCAGAAATAGTTGCTGGAAAAACGAATGAACGCTATTAAACAGGTGTGTGTTTTGACTGATGTCTATGTGTGCCTTTCCAGAAATTACCAAACCACTTAGAGACCATGAGGGCATGACAGCATCAGTGGACCAGGGCCAGTGTTACCAGCACACTGAGCAGAAGGCAGAGCAGACTATCCGCCACTACCTGCACTTCTACCTGAATATGAGAAAATCTGAGCAATTAGACCAATGATAATATCACCAACTGTAGGGACAAAAATTCAGGAACTTAGTAATGAGAAGCAGCCTTTCAGAAATGCAATGCCAGTTCCTCTGGGAAAGAAGGTTTCCAGGTGCTGTCCATGGACAGGTGACATTATCGTCCTTGGCCACAGCGGATCACAAAACTGAGGTGCATGCCGAGAGGCCAGAGTGTTCATCTGTACCTTGCTTTTTAAAACCACCTCCCTTGACATTTTTGCTCAAAATGATTGGTCCTATTAGCTTTCTTTACTGGTTTTCTCATCAATTCTTGCTTTGACCTGGATCTAGACTATACTTCAGTGACTGCCTTTGAAATCTGATAGAAAAGTCTTCAATGAGGACTTACCCCAAGCCTCATAATCTAGCTGAAACCTCAGTCCAATCTCTGGTGCTTGGTTCCATAGAACAGAAATGCAGTTTGTTCTGACAGATAGATACACATTTTAAATTTGCAATACCCGTATTGTGACTAGAATATCGGGGGTCACATTGAGAGACAACCGTGTCCCATTAATGATAAACTTAGGAAATTAAATGGTCATTGGATTGTTGAGTAAACATTAATTTGGAAAAACGGAATGTTAGAGTTATCTTTGCGGGGAATATTTCATTCAAAGTCAAAAGGTCAAGAGTCCCAATCCAGACTGCCACTCTTTAGCTATATGAACGTGAATATAAGACTTAACCTCTTGAATGTTCAGTTCCATCATCCGTTAAAAGAACAGAGTAAACCAGTGTCCACCTCATGAGGTCGTGTGGATGAACTGAACAGGTGCTCAGAAAGCCCTCGGTACAGCATGTGGCCATAGCGAACACTCACTAAATGTTCGCTGTTATTGGTAACAATGAAAATCTGCTGGGAATGCCCTTCTCTATTTCTCCACCAGGAAACCTTCCTTTCATTCTTCTAAACTGTTCAGAATCATTTTGCTCTGCCACCCCCACAAATGGCCTTAGTCCCCCTCGTTACGGCGACACCATTGTTTGTATGTCTATACCCTGATGGCATTGTTGGCAGCTCTGTGCTAGAGGGAATCCTGCTGCAATGAATGCATGCCCTCCGCACATCACCCTTGACCCCACCTGAGTTCAGCAGCAGCTTCCTGCAAAGCGAGATTTCTGAAGCTCTGGGTGGTTAGAGAAAGTCCTGCATGACAGGAGCCAGAGGCACCCAGAAGCCTTTCACACCCGATGTCTGGGCCAGTGCCGTGTGTTCTGGGGGCTTTGTGTGGGTGGGAAGAGATCTCAGTGTTCAACGGTAAAATCAAAGTCCTAACACTGCTAACATTCTGCAGACGTGCTGGCCCTGGAAATAAAGATGGGACCTCGGCTTCACCCGCAGTAGATGCTTCTGCTTGAAGTTTGCAAAACAGCTGCAGGGGAAGAGCCAGTAACTCTGGGAGGCAGCTGCGCAAGTCGGCCCATTCTCACGCTCTTAATATTTAATTTAATCAATTAATTGCCTGGCTCGTAAGCGTCTTCTGCATCCAAAGTCTAGTCTCACAGGTCCAGAAGCGCATAAAATTCCTCCCGCCCTCCGTGCTCAGAGCAGAAGGAGAACTGTCCGGACCCTCGGACTCTGCAATGCCGGGATTCTGCGATTCCTTCTACCAGACACAATTTTCTTAGTGTTTTTATGATTCACACCAGGATGAGAGAGGTCATCTTTCTCATTTGGGAGTAAATTGTGATGCTGTTAAAATATCTATCGGGTGGTTCAAAAAGAGACAGCTCAGAACTCTTCACATTATGCACCTACAACAATTTTACCAAGAGGAGGATTCTAGAAGGTTCCAAATCCCAAACCTCAGGGGTTATTGAAGCCAAGCTTTCTTCCCCTGCATCACTCCCTTTTAGTTTGCTCAGCTACCCATCTTTGTAAACTCATTTCAACATCACTTCACCTCTCTTTAGACTGTATATTACCTAGAAACAGCACCAAATGAATGATCAACAGCAAATAAATCTGATGAATCACTTTGATCTCTTTCTCTCTCTCTGTTGGCCTCTCTCTCTCTTTTTTTTTTCCTGGGAGAGTTTATTTCTGACAGTCTCCCTAGGAGTCATCTCATGAATCATCTTACTTCCTCTGAGAATATCTGCTCTCAGAGGCTGCAAACCCTCCAGGGAAAGCTGTTTCTGGCTGAGGTACAGGCTGTGCAACCCGTGAAAATGATTTAGCTTTAGCTGAGAAAGCACCGCTCAAACTGTAGCATCACCTCTTTCTTTACTGTTGTGTCCAGCTATTGCAGCTCTGCATGCACGCATGCATTCATGCATTCATTCCTTCACACCTTCATGCATTCTTTCATCTTTCACACTGTTTCAGTCAGAGAGCAACCTGAAACATCTCCAGGATATTTCACTTCTTACATTAACCAAATGTTATCTGATTTACCATTTTGCTTATTAACCCTGGGTACACAAATTAAATGATGCATTTCTGCCTCTTGCATATTTTTCAGACATCAGGCTAGGAGTGTGTTTTATTAGGATGTGAAATATATATGCCTTTTATTGGGCCACTGTTGGGATCCCAACCATGGCATCTTGCTCTGTGTCAGGGACTCTGCTCAGCTTTTCTTATAGGATCTCCTTGATTTCCACAATCACCTTATGAGAAATTATTATTATTCTTTATTCCTTATTACAAACTCTGCCAAGGGTGAGCACTTGCCTTGTTCTTCATCCTATCCTAGATGGCTCCACCCAGTTTCTGGCAAATACTAGGTGCTCATTTATCCATATGTGCATTTGTTCATCAAAAGATTATCACTAGCCTACCATGAACCAGGCACTATCTTGGCCTCGGGGGACAAAGCGAAGTGCAAAGTGGACATGATCCCTGACTTTACTGAGCTTATACTCTAGTGAGGAAATAATGAATAGTTGATGAATAAATAAGCAAATGTACAGATTAAGAATAGTTACTTAGAGTAGTTAAGTAACTTCTAATTAGTAACAAAATTTAGATTCACACCCAGGTCTGTGTGACCCCAAATCTGAGCTCCTTCCAGGATGTCCCACATAGAACGATTCTAGGTAGAGCTCTTGACCTCAAGGAACTCACAGTCTGGAGAGAAGGGGTCAAGGTGGGAGGAGACAGGGAGGCAAACATGTACCCAACCATTTACAGTGTAAACGATTTGACATTTATGTACCAAGTGCTGTTTGAATGACTTTATGAATATTGACTCCTTTTTAGTCTTACAACAGTCTTTGGGGAAGGTAGTGTCTTGTTCCCATTTGCGTACAATGAAAAGAGGCCAGAGAAGTTAAGTGAGTTGCCCCAGAACACCCAGCCAGTAAGAGGGAGAATCTAGTTCAGAGTATCTGAAGCATGTGTCTGCTGTCTTCACCATGTTACATGACCCTTCTCAGTGTGACAGGGTAGGAACTGCTCACCTCTTTGGATTTAAAGACAAATAAGCAGAGACAAATAATATGTTTCCTCCATTCTTTATCTTTTATTTATTTATTGTTAATCTTCATCCAAGGATATTTTTTTCGTTGATTTTTTTAGAGAGAGTGGAGGGAGGGGATAGAGAAAGAGTGAGAGATACATAGTGGTTGCCTTGTGCATGCACCCCAACCAGGACTGGGGATCAAACCTGCAACCCAGGACATGCCCTTGACGGGAAATCGAACCTGTGGCCTTTTGGTCCTAGGGTGGATGCTCTAACCACTCCATTATACCGACCAAAGCTATTTTTTATTGTTAAAACTTGATTGAGGTATACTTATACAGAAAGTTGCATACATTTAACATATACATTTTGATGAGTTTGGACATCTGCATATACCTGGGATGCTGTCACCACACACAAGGTAATAAACATATCTATCACATCCCAAAGATTCCCTTTCTTTCTCTCCCTCTGACCTCCCCCCCCCAGTAGTGTTTCCTGCTCTTATTTCCGTTCATCACCAAGCACCCAGGAGGCATGTCCGCTTCTCACGTTGCCCCTTCTCCACGCAGAAGAGTTGCTTTCCAAGCCTGCGGCTTTGGGTCCTGCTCACATGAAATCCCCTCCTTTTTGAGTAGTTTGTGGTCAGAACTCTGAACTACCAGATTTAAAACTTGTTCTCGGTGTTTTCCAGCCCACGGTGGGCTTCATGGCGGCGACTACGTAGCAGTAGTTCTGCCTGGACTCTGTCTCCCCTGGGGTCCCTGCACCTCTTTTTCTCTTCACTTTGATCTCTTTAATAGCTGCGCCTGACTTTTCCTCAAAATATTAAAAATATTTTCTACTTACTTATGTTTTAAACTTATAGAATTATATTTTCTATTCCTTAGATGTGCAGTAAATCCAGATTATGGGTGGTTTAATTTGCTGTTGTTATCTATCCAGATGAGTTTGGGGGGCATGTGTGAAGAGAGTCAGATTTAGGAGGCCATCATTATTCTCCATCAAACCAGAAGGTTGAGATGATTTGATTTTAAGCAAAAGAGTGTCAGAAGTAGGACTCGGAAAGATAAAGTTCTGACAGCTCAGAACTGTGTCTGACTCCCCGTTGACGCATCTCAGATAAAGGGGGGAACATGGACTGGTTCCTTCTTTGTCTGGTGCTGGTGACCCTCCAGGGCACCCCCTGACCTCAGCACAGCCATCCCAGCCTCACCCCGGCTCACAGAGGGTGAGGCAGAGAATCAGTCCCTGGCAGGTTTTCACGGGTAATGATACTCTCGTCCTCATGCCCATGTGTGCAGATTCTCACGGGAATACTGTTTCTCTTCCAAGGGTAATATTGCCCCCCGGGTTTCTCAGGCTTTTTCAATGAGCAAATTTTTATCCACTTTAAGCATCTTCAGTTGTTTACTTAAACTTTAAGTATTTTGCCCTGTTGAAGTACCAGCTCTTTCAGGAAGCTTCCTGTGACCTACAGCAAGCTGGAGTGTGGGTCTTTCCTCTGTCCAACCAGAGCAAACCATGCACATCCCCAGTGAACTTGACCTGTTATTCTGCTAGTAAGCAGGCCTCCACCTAAAAGGTATGGATGCTTCATGATTTCTTCTTTGCATTTCCCCAGCGTCTCTCAGAGAGCCTGACATGTAGTAAATGCTCAGTGAACATTGGTGGAATGAATTGGTGGATAAAGAAACGAATGTAACTGTTCTAGAAGTGCCTGCCCTCTGCATGGTCCCAGCCTATGGGCATGAGGTTGACCTTATGTTTTTGTTTGTGATGGTTGGAGGTCACCGTTCTCCACTAGTGTCCCTGGCTCTAGGGTGACTTGGACATAAATATTGACCAGACCTCCCCCAGAGCCTGGAAGCATGGAGCATTTTTCTGAGTGAGCTCTCAGGTGATCTCCTTTTTATTCTTTTCTCCAGTCAGGTGTTATTTGGGAAACACAGGTGAATATCTCTTCTCTGTATGAAGCAACATAGAAAGAGCAAACCCATGCTTAAAGTCCTGTCTTCCCTCATTTGATCAGAAGAGTATTTGATAGTGAAGTACTACCTGCTTCTGTCCAAGAGCATTTACAATCCTTGGGATTCAAGCTGATTGCTTTCCTCTCCTCTAGAGAAACCTGAGACCTGAGGGTCATCAGAGCATAGAATTTAGGGTTCAGAGGGACCTTGTGGTCAGCTAGCCTTCTCATGTGACAAACACCGAATTGTTCATAATTACAGAGCTGGTTAATGGCAGAATACTTCCAGTAGTGAAATCAAAGCTTCTGAATTCCTAGTTTTGTGTTCTTTCTTCATATACATATACATATTTCTCTGTTTCGAGCCAGGATGGTGGACTCTCCCTTGAAGCCCCCAACATTCTGCTTGGCTAAGTGGTCCCAAGGGGCAGTTCACAAACCACTGAACTGCACCATTCAGGCTCAAGATTATAGATATAAATACCCCCCCGTCATCCCCCACCAAACATTTGGAGAACTTTCTTCCTTTAGTTTATTTTTATCATGAAAAAAGAAATAAAATGTTCTTTAAACCTGAAAAATAAGCAGGAATCCCCTCGGGTTTTTCTCAGGCTGTTGTATCATTCTCCATCAACTACAAGTTTCTCTTCCAAATTTCCCACTTAGGGAGGCAGAGATGATAACCAGTTTGGGGTCTCTTTGGAGAATGTATTGTCTCAAAATGCCACCTTCTACTCTTTTCTGTCTGGGTTTTCTCATAAAGGAGCAACTCTGTTGTCTCCGAAGGTGGAGACAGTCCCCGTTTTGCCACACCGCAGCGTGTCTTCAGCCATAAAGCAGAGTCAGGAGACTGTCAAAGCAAAGTTCATTAAAATCGAAACAATAAATTCCTGCCACAGAAGGAGGAAGGGAAGGTGTGTCTCAGAATCAATCAGAGGGAGAGCGCCCCGAAGGGCAGGTGAGAAACCTTCACTCACATCATCGTGTTTTTAAAACCCTGCAGGGTTTAGAAGGAGGAGAAACCGGAATTGTCGGAACAAGAAGCCTCATCTTCTTACAAGTCGGGGCCTCCACAGTATTTCTGACAGTTTGAACACCAACCAAAGTTTTTTCACACCAAGTTTAACATGCACGGGCTTCTCGGAGCTGTCCCTGGAGGGAGGGCGATGTCAGAGAGAAAATCTGGTGTTGCTTCATTTTCACGAGTTTCTCGGGATCCAAAAGGAGCTGTTTGTTGAGCATGTCACTGCACAGAGGGGGAAATAGTGATCTGAGAAAAGGCTCGTCGTGAGGTTAAGAATGAAAAAGTGCTTATCGACAGGAGAAGGATGTGGGGGGAGGGCGCCGGCCAGGTGCTCATCGAGCCTGGAGGCTGCTCTCTGGGCCACACGTGCATGTGACTACAGCCAGAGTTCACACTGGGGGGCGCTGTTACCATCATGCTTTGAGGAACATGTCATGACACGGGCCATCTCTTCATCCCAAACCGTTTGTGCCTCCTTTCAAAGGAAGGTGGCTTCCCAACTTAAGGTTAATTGAAACCTGCCTGAGAGCTCTCTCCCGACCAAGATGTTTCTGAAAGACAAGACAGTAATGCGGTTGCCAGGAATCTTCTCATTACTCTCTGCTTCAAGCTAAGGGGCAATGTTCTTTTCTTACCAAATTTCATTTGCACTCACATAGCATCATCATCATTATTATTATTATTTAGTTAATCCTCACCTGAGAATATTTTCCGGTTGATTTTTAGATAGATTGAAAGGGAGGAAGGGAGGGAGAGAGAGAGAGAGAGAGAGAGAGAGAGAGAGAGAGAAACATTGATGTGAGAGAGACACATCAATTGGTTGCCTCCCGCATAACTCCGACCGGGGGTTGGGGATCGAACCAGCATCCCAACTCTCAACTAGGAATTGAACCCCATGACCCTTCAGTCCACAGGCTTATGCTCTAACCACTAAGCCAAACTGGCCAGGGCCCATTGATTTTTAGAGAGAGTGGAGGGAAGGAGGGAGAGAGAGAGCCATGTGAGAGAGACACATTGAACGGTTGCCTCCCACTCATGCCCTTTCCTGGGCCTGGGATCAAACCAGCAACACTTCGGTATGCAGGCCAATGCTCTAACCACTGCACCACTGGCCAGGGCAGAATTTATTTTGTTAAAAATGGCACCCTGCCTGTTAATCTGGTGACCTGATGAGTTTCACATAATTTAGCTGGTATCTTACAATGTAAGGGAGGTTTGGTGGTCCCTCAATATCCATTTGCTTCTTGTTATTAGTAACAGAATCCAAGTTTTATTTCTGTGGCAATGATTCTAGTTAAAAGAACGCATTTCCCAGATTTTTTTTCTAGCTAAGTGTGGCCATGAAATTTTGTACCAATGACATGAAAACGTAAAGTTGCATGACGGTCAAGTTTTAAAAAGCCATTCAGTCATTTGCAAATGTGCCAATTTAATTTCTCTTTCTTCTCCCTGCAATCTGGTGTTTGGTTCTGATGGTTGGAGCTCTAGCAGCCTGTATGATTCAGGAGGTGGTTTTGAAGGAGGAAATCCCAGTCTAGGGTGTGAGAGCAAGGGATAAAAGAAAGTTTGGCTTCTGACAACCTCAGAGACTCACCATGCCAGCTAGTCCTGAACTGCTAAACTCAGGGGCTCCAAGAATAAACACCTGATTCGTTGAAGCATTGTTATGTTTGCTCTGTGTTCCTAGCAAGCAAATGCAATCCTTAGTTAACATACTCCATCTCTACATATAAGCTCAGTGGAGGCGAAGCATTGATGTATACTTTGTGGTTTCCCCCTCTATGTACACTTTGTTTCCCCCTCTATGATTAGGACAAAGCTTTGCTCAGAATACGAGCTCTAGAAATATTTGTAGAATTGATTATTTCATTCAGCCAACATTATTGAGCTCCTAGTATGTGCCTGGTACTGTGCTACCAGTGAGGAATTAATGGATGTGCGCTAAAAGCTGTCTTACCCAACCTCTGCTCAACCGTCTTGGGCTAACCCGTGCTCTCCTTGTCCCTTGCCAAGCATAGATGCCACATGCCCTGGGCACACTTTATCTTGTAAACCAAAGGCCACCCTCTAAGCTGAGGTCTGTGCTTCCAAGAGTTAGCTTTCTTTGTACCCAAGCCTAACTATGCCAGTATTACTAGGTACTGTAATTATATAATTCTTCTATAACCCACAAAACATGCGTGTGCAAAGAAACAGATTTGCTTGTTTAAAAACTAAGCTGAATAATCGGAGAAAGACTAAATAAATGTGTCACTAAAGATGCTGGCAAATCAAGTAGATGCATGTCAACATTTAAAAGTTGGGGTGAGAGAAGAAAACAAATTAGGGGAAAAATTGAAAGGCTCAGAAGACTTTTGTCCTTAGACTTGTTGGTAATTGTGTTGCAGTTCGTGCTTTATTTTTAATGAAACGGAGACTGGAAATCATAGAAGATGCATCCTGGCTGTGGTTTGTGCAAGAACAGCCAATCTCTTAGACCTGTTCTCAGAAATATGGCCTTGTATATCAAAAGATGGAAAAATGAATGTACATTTATACATTATGTATCATTTAAAAATATCTTCTTTCAAATGATTTTTAAAATTCCCTGACCGCCAGTTCTGTTGGTCTCTCGGTGAGCCTTTCGGATGTAAAATTCACGGTTTTGACATTAAGACATTTGTAATTCAGTGTTAGATTCAGATCTTTATATAGGCGGCGGTGAAACAGACTCCTAAGTATTTGCATTAGGACCCTATCTGTTGAAAATATAAGTAACCTATCTTAGACCCATTGAAGCTGGGAAATAATGTTCTGGCTCATGTGGTTGGGAAGCTCAAGGTCAGATGGACTTCCAGCCTGGTGAGATCTGGTGCCCAGACTGTTATCAGACGCAGTGTCGCCGTCTTCCAGCCCTGCTCATTCTGTTTCCCTCCAAACCTATTGCTTTGTTCTCTCCTGCTACAGAGAACTCCCTCTATGTGTGATTTAAAAAATAAAAAACACACAAAAATTGGCTGTAGGCAGCCTCTAAGCAGACATCATTGTTCATGTTATTGAGGAAAGAGAGGCTGTCTGTCCAAAATTTAATTGGTCCCGAATGGGTCCTATGTTCTTGGACTCATGAGTGTGCACAGATTGGGTCATTGTGCCTATCTACTCTGACTTGCAGTCATACCAGAGCCACTTGGGGTGACAGGACGGTAGACCAGCCCCAACCTCACCACTGTTCAGCGGTTTCTATTCTGGGCCTTAGCCTCAGAAACACGGCTGTCCCTGCATGGTTCTCTTTGCCTCTGGGGTGTTGGTACCGTTCTGGGGCCAGTAGAAGGCCACTCAGCTGCACAGCAGAGGACTCATGGGAGAGTCCTGTAGCTCATTAACTGACTCTGTATCCTTAGAAGTTGTTCCCTCTTTCCGGACTTGAGCTTCTAGACTAGAAAATGAAGTCATTGGACTTGGTAGTCTTTAAGATCACTTCAAATTCGAAAAGTTTACAGCTATGGTTTTATATATTTTTACCTAAGCTTAAGCCATATATCCCGTTCAAAGAATATTTTGACCGTTGCAAATATGTACACGTAAAATCTATCTTTGATGAGTAGTCAGGTGCCCTGCGTTAAACAAAGATTCTGGGAAAGTTTTGTGTTTTTTTTTCTTGGCCAGTTTTAGTATTTACATATGGAGTTTAGCTACACCAAGGTGATTGTTCCGTGACATCGGTGCAGTCATTCTTTTGTGGTTCCTGAGATTGGGCCTGAATTCTGACCGATGGCCACAGCCACTGCTCGTGTGTTATTCTGTGCTGTCGGGTCAGGGAGGCAAACCGTGTCTGACTCATTTCAATGCAACAAGTGCGGGGGAGGACCTTCTGGATGCTGGGCACCGTGCCGGACACTCGGGATAGGCAGAGGAACAAGAAGCAGACCCTCTTAAGGAACTCACAGTCCCTGAGGAGGAGCAGGCTTTATACCCTGTGATATGTGGAACAATAAAAAGTAATCCAGAAACAGAAGATGGGTTTGTGGGAGATGGTCTTGAGAATGAGGAATCGTGAAAGCAGGAAACAGATTACAGGATTCACGGCAGAGGAAGAGATTTACTGCCCTGCAGAAGGACAGCCGTCCATGACCACCCTTAGGGAAGACTCAGCTCTTATTGTCTATAGAATCCCATCTGGGAAAGTTTCAAATCTTCCAAATGAGATTTAGGCCCAATTTAATCGCAACTTGAAACATCAACAGAGAACATATTTTTTAAATTTATACAATTCTTCTCTAGACATTGATTTGCGAGAGTGTGAAAAATCAGACAGATTTTCAACTTATAAAAGAAACAGCCCTTTGTATGTGTTATTTTAATCACGCCGTTTGGCTTACATACCTGAGACACCAGATGGACCTTTACAGCGGAGAGCGAACCTGGTGGGTACGTTCTCTCCTTCTTCTTTCCAACCACCAGCTTCCAAATAAATATTAATGAATTCTAAAAACACCATTCAGCCATCAGCAAGATCCCCTTTCTCTTGCCCTTGGCTGGAGGACCCTTACGCCGAACTCATTAATTCTCTTTCGCGATTAGACGCAGCCACATTTCTTTAGGGATTTCAAGTTCAGCTTTCTAATCATGTGTGTGCCTCAAGGTCTTCCTTTCAACGGGACGGAGCCGGACTGTGTCCCAGAATCGCAAACTGGGAGGCGAGAGAAATGTAACGGAAAAGACCCCAAACCACGGGTTCTGGGTTGAGATGGCCCCGAGTCAGGCCCCAGGATGTGCTGCTCTGAGATCACATCCGATCCTAAGATGCTACAGCTACGGGCCTGCGCTGCTGCTTAAGCAACGCGTCCTCGCTTGTCGAGAGTGAGCTCCTGCCCCTGACCCAGGGCGCTCCCTCCTTTCTGTGGTCCAAGCATTGGGGCACGCGGTGCTGGGGAGAGAAGACATTACATTTCGTGTGCACGTGGAAATGGGTTTTTACTACTTTTGTTTGACATGCTATATTCGGCGAGTGAGGACAGAATGGCGAAGATTCAGGAGAGGGAGCCAAACCACAGTGATGTTGACATTTCAATGTAAACAATTCTTTCAGCATCGTGTTAGGAACCACCTTAAGAACAGCCCCCCCCCCCCATGTTATTTCAGGGTTTGGGGTTCTTGTTCCAAATGTGCAGCTGTATACCAATTAATATTTAGGAACTGTTTTCCAGACTTCATATTATGTCATGATGTATTTGTGGCTAATTTAAATGTCATGACAAAGATGTTTTCTGTTTGGTTTCGTAAATGTCAAGTGCTATTACAATAAATACCAAGGGGCAGTTTTTTGTTTTTTGAAGTAATAAAACTTTTTCATCAAATATATTTTCTCTCATAATAACCTGTTTAATCAACTGCCTTCTATCTTTGCTATCTTCTGAGTAATTAATCTCAGGTAAGTAATAGTATAACTTCTCCAAGCCTCAGTTCCCTTATTTATTAAGTATGGTTCTTATGATGAGAATATGAAAGTATATGCAAAAGCCCATGGCACCATACAGAAAATGTATTAGAAATTTAATAAATGTTACTCTTTTCCTCTCTTCTAAAAGGGAAGAGGACTTGGAATGTCACCCCTCCAGCCTTCCTTGAACCAAATAATTCCTTTCAGATGTTCTCCCAAAACTCCATACCTTTTATTATTCTGTTCTATCCTGAACCACTTTTTCCTACTCCTGTTAAATTGCATAATCAAAAAAAAGTTAAGACAGTTTTTAACTTTTATGATGATTCAGCTCTTGGTAGCCAAAACTGAAATAAAATAAATTGCACAGGTGGCCACATTTGAAGGAAATTAATTAGTGTTGGCAAAAGTTACGGCATTTGGGAGAACTAAGCAAACCATCTTTTTTTCTAAACACCAGCGATAATAAAAGGTATTTTCTGAATCGAGTCATTTAGGTAATTTTTTATGCTCCCCCCTAAACTGGGATCACAGAGGGCCTAGAAAAGTGTTATGAGACAAGCCCAGAGAAAGATAATATTTCTAGCCTCTGGCTCCTAACGGAAAGGGGCATGAGAATGTGTATGCGTGCACACGCACAGGCGTGTGTGTTCACACACGTGTACATGCATGCGTTTTCTAGAGTAGAGACCCAGCTCACAGCCAGCCCTTTTACCCAGTTAAAACACCTGTGTCCTCAAAGATGTCCCAGGCAGGCACCAACTCTGTGGAGTCTCAACAGACACATTTAGTTTTCACCATGTTTGTTAGGATGTTGTAAAGTATGTAAAGTAAAAGCAAAAACATTGGGAGACCCAACACTTTGGTGAGTGAGATTGTGTGTCTAGTCCTTGTATTGATTTTTTTTGCACATCATCTTTGCTCATTTATGGCCTTTACATGATTTCTGTCATCATGTAAATGATTGGCAGATTTGAAATGGCTTGTATCTTAGGGAGTTGTTTGTGAAATTAACAGTTATTCTGAGTACCAGCCCTTCCCACGGGGACGTTCATATCGTGTCAGTTATTGCCATGTCTCTAGGGAAGATAAAGATGGTGTGTTTCAAGGAATAAAAACAGTTAATAACATTAGCATTGATGGGCATGCTCCAGGGATGGCTTCCAGAACTGAACCCTTCACAAACCCTAATTAACATCACCCCCATTTCAGAGGTAAGAACAGGAAGGGCAGATAGTTTAAACAATTTTCTCACAGTTATGTAGTGATGCAGTGGTAGAGTTGTAATTTGGACCCAGGTATTCTGACTTCACAGCCTAAATCCTTTTTCTTTTCCAACATCAAATGTCCCGTGTATTTTCTCCTGCAGGGGTTCAGGAATGATTGTGCTAAAACCCAAGGGGTCAGATTCTCCCAGGAAAACGTTCGCACCTCTCTGATTTAGTTCCACCATCGCTTTCCAAACTCATCTTTTTATAAGTCTTTTGTGAACTGGATTCTTTAACTAAAGTAGGTTACTGACTTTTTCTCAAATTCATCCGAGGCCTTTTCGTACCCATTCATTTTCTAATGCTTTTTGCTCTATTGTCTATGCTTTGGCTTTTTATCTCAATCAGTACCACTCCTACCCTTTCTCCAAGCCCACGTGAAGTACAAATGTTTCTAGAAACTTGTCTGCGTCTTTCTTTCCAGATGAAATCAATTCCCTCCGTCACTTTGCTTGGACCTCTCTTGAATCGGTGGTTTATCCTCACCTGTGCTCCTGTCTTACCTGCTTCATGGGGTTAGAAGTTATTTCCAGCCAGTGCTGTGCCTTGGACATAGTGGGTACCTAATGGCTGCTGATGCTGAAGACCCCAGCTGGTGTCTTGGCAAGTGAGTCACACAGGTCATGGGAGAGCAGCCGATACCTGCCCTCCCATTTCAGTGCTCAGAAAGCAAAGCCAGATCCTAGCTGATGGGCCAGGTGCAGAGTCTCGCTGTAGTTCAAGTGCATCTCTCCGTCCAGATGGTGTGCACCAGGCACACTGTCTACTTTCTTCTCTTCTTTAATCCCGACAGCACCCGCTATCTTTTTGAGGTTCTCATTTCACCAAGAAATAGTGTCATCTCCCTAGACACTGTCATCTTTGCTGCACCCAAAGACAAGCTCATGGTATCTCTCTTCCTTTAAAAATGCCCTACTCATTTTGTGGAGAATACTAGGGATACCATGGGGAAAAATGTGAAAAAATTAAAAAGTTTAGTAGTCTGTTGCAAGTTTTTAAAGTGTGGGCCCTGATGGGTTGTTTCTCTCTTTTGCTGAGATTAGAGACTCAGTTATCTTAGACTTTTCTCAAGCTTTGTTCTTGGGGGGATGTTTCCTGAGAGAAATAATCATGGCAGAAAGTAGAAGTCCATTCAGATGCCTGTGTACATCCAGGGAGGTAGGAAGGCATACTGATTAGAAGTATGTCTTTAGGATTACTGCTAATCCTGTGCTTGAGTCTTGGCTCTGCCATCCAGGCAAATATATGACACCAGACCCTAAGATTCAAGTTCCTTATTTGTAAAAAGGACATAATATTGTACATCACAGGGTTGGGGAAAGTTTAAATGAGCCGTGTATGTAGAGGGCTCCGCATAGACATTGCTGCTCTTCACCATTCTCTGGTTTCCATTTCTAATCGTGGGGGAGGTGTGCACTTCCCTTACCCTTGAAACTAAGAGCTGTCACGTGACACACTCAGGGGCCTATGAGCATAAATGAGGCGTGTCGCTTCTAGGTAGAAATATTGAATTGCTGGTGCTGGTCTTTCCATCCTATCCTTTCCTGGGCAAAATCACGTATGGGTGTGATGGTACCATGAGGGTCAAGAAGCCTGGAAAACCAAGAAGGGTTTGTATAAGCAGGAAATAAACCTTTGTCGTCTTTAGCTTCTGGAATTGTGGGTGTGTTTGTTTTTGATGTTGTTTTATCATTGCATTTATTCATGCAACAAGCTTTTAAAAATGTTTATTTATTGATTTTAGAGAGAGAGAGGAAGGGAGAGGGAGAGAGAGAGAGAAACATTGATGAGAGAGAACATCAATTGGCTGCCTCCTGCATGCCCCCCACTGGGGATCAGGCCCACAACCTGGGCATGTGTCCTGACCGGGAATCAAACCGGCAACCTCCTAGTGCATGGGTCGACGCTCAACCACTGAGCCACACCGACAGGGCCTGTGGGTATATTTGTTATCACAAAATAATCTAGTCTATTATGACAAATACAGTGCTTAATGGAGTCTAAGGCAGAGTAAACATCCCAAAATTGGTCGTTTTAAAAGTGGCTAATTTGCATTCTCTGGGACGTGCCTCTGTCAATGGCCCCACCCCCAGTCCCTCACAGGAATGTTTCTCACATGTACACTGGTGGACTTCCATGAGAACCTCCTTGCCACAGCCCATCAGCATTATATAGTATATTCACGTAACATTTGCCTGCATAGAATTTCTTTACTTTAGTCAATGTTTTTATAAGAAAACCCAGTTCATTTTCCCTTGCACACAAGGACCATTAACAGCCCCCCTTCCCATGCCCATCTCCCCTGGCAACGGCATGCCGTGCACTCCCAAATTTAATCTTTCCTTTCTTCTTTCTTCATATGAAAACATCATTATGTGTCGACTTGTCACAAACATCCCTGGAACTACTGCGTTTCATTCTTCTAGTAGATGAAGGTGATTTTAAAAAATCCCACGGAGTTCACAAGTCACATAAGCCAGTGGATTTCATGATGGATGTTGGGCCGCCCTTCCAGGCGGGCAGTGCAGACGGTAATTTAGGGAGCAGTACAGCGGGCTTCTGGGAGAAGAGCACCGCTCGGCTTCTATGTTGCGTTCTGGGCTGGAGCCTCCACAGTCATTCTTCTTGAAGCCGCCTGGAATGTTTTCTCATTGGACTGTAAAAAGTCTTTAACCTTGTGTGAGCTTTAACTCTTGATTCCTTACATTTGTTGCAATCTCCCACATGGGGGCACACATGCTGTGGTTTCCCTTCTAATGATGTTTACGTTTTCGTACACACAAATCTGTTTCACATCCTAGCTCTGCCTCTACTAATGTAAGCAACCCAAGATGAGCTATGTAACTCAGCTCTCTGAGTCTTTGTTGCTCCATCCATACAATGGGAATAACAATACCTAACTCACTAGATTTATGAGAAGTGTGGATGGGATGGCATTGGAAATTAGCTGGTATGCAGCCAGAGGTCAGTGCATAATCCTTTCTCTTTTCTTTGAAAACCTTTCTGGGATATCGAGATTCTGGGCTTCTCTATTCCATCTGGTCTGGAGAGGATGGCTGTGTAAGCCTGGTCAGCTAATAAGAATGACTTGGATACTTGTCATTTCAGAACATTTAGGTAGATGCACCTGCCTCCGTTATAGGTAGTTGTCACGCTGTTGGTGCCTTGTGGTTTGTCATTGGGATGTAGTCTATCAGCCGGAGTCAGCCACAACGTCCTATGTCAGAATGCCAGTTCCCAAGGCAATGCTGTTAATAGTAGTGTCGCTACTAAGAAAAGTTGCCAATATTTATTGAACATATACTACTATGTGCCATATACAATTCTAAGTATATTATATAAAATGTATTTTTATGTGTAATATGTATAACATTGTATGTAAAATTGTTTAGAGATTTAGGGCATATTATATGTTCTAATGACACACCTACACACACACCAACAATTCTGCGAAACAGGTATTATTATTGTCACCATTGTATCAGTCTGGGTTCAGTGGAAGAGATTTATTTCGACAAGAGAAAATGTAATACAAGGGATCGAGCCAACATGTTGCTGCTGAGGTATCACGGATTTGGTTAGTGCACCTCTAGGCTTTGAAGAGGAAAGGGAGGAAGTTGGAATGACGAGAACTGAAGAGCATGAAGGAAGGTCCGTGTGGATGGGGGTCGCAGACCTCTGTGAGGGGCTGCTGCCTGGGTGACATTTCGTCCCACGCAGTGCCCGCGGGCTCGGGAGGTGGGAGCCCCGGCCAGTGCGGTGCTGCAGGACAGACTGTCGCTGGGACACCCGAGCCGCGGTGACGCCGCAGGAATGGAGACAGAGCCGGCCGAGCAGGTGCTGCGTCGCCCTGAGTCTCCCCGCCAGCGCCCCAGGAGCACAGCTGCGTGGGATCCAGCTGGCGAAGGAGACTCGTGGCTTCCTGAGTTGCAGCCCCTGCATCAGGAACAGCAGAGAAACGGGGACCACAGTGTCAGTCCGCACACTCTACCCCTTTGGCTACTAACCACCTATCTACTCCTGTCTACACATAATTACATTTCAAGACAACAATGAAAGAGCTTTAGGCTTCCACTGAAAAGGATGCTGTCGTCTCTCTATGCAAACCTCAGCCTCTCAGCAAAGTGAGGAGACGCCAGGTCCCACGGTGCTGTGAGCCTGTCTGGGAGCGGGGCAGGGCAGCCGGCTCTGAGGTTCTGCAAAGCAAGCAACGTATTGCCATTGGGTGGCGCTCAGGCACCGCACAGTTTCAAAGGATCCAGTGAATGACCATGGGAAGGCACTTTTGTCTTCACAAGAATTTTCCTTGTCCATTGACTGGTAGATAAGTTTAAAAGCTTGGTCAAGCTCTTCAGGCCATTGACTCTCAGACATATTTTCAGGTCCATATTGTCTCCAACATGGTCGTCTTCTCTCTTCCCCTCCCCTCTCCTCCCCAACCCAACCCTCTTGCTTCTTCTCCTCCCTCACCCCCTCCTCCTCCCCAGCTCCTCCCTCTTGTTTTTCTCCTCTTTGCCTTCTTCACTTTCTTCACCTTTTCCTCTTCCTCCTTCACCTCGCCCCCTCATTCTCCTCTTCTTCTTTTTACATTTGTGTATCTTTTTTTTATCAACCTGAAATTTTTTCTGGGATAAATTCATATATGACTATACAGAATGCAAAAGAGTTTGCCATTTTTTCTTCCAGGAAGGTTCCATATTCTTATGTTCACCCACTGGGATAAAAAACTTTTTCTTGCCCTAATCCCGTTAATACATTTTTTTCATCTTTGCTAATATAATAAATAAATTGTATCTCCTAATTCATATTACCTTGTTTATTAAGTTAAACTTTTTTTTTTTTTTTTTGGTACGTGCCCCTAGCGGGAACTGAACCCGGGACTCTCTGATCCCAGGCTGATGCTCCAACTGCTGAGCCAAACCGACCAGGGCAAGTTAAACATTTTTCATGTAAATTTAATTTATCTTTTTTCCTCTTATATAATTATCTCTTTTTCCTTCAGGTATTCTTTTTTTTTTTTTATCCTCACCCGAGGACATTTTTCCATTTTTTATTCAGATAGAGTGGGAAAGAGAGAGAGGAAGAGAGAGCGAGAGAAACATTGATGTGAAAGGGACACATCGAGTGGCCACCACCCACACGACCCAACCAGGACCGGGGACAAACCGCAGCCAAGGTACATGCCCTTAGCGGGAACCGAACCCGGGTCTCTGTGGACCGCAGGCCGACGCTCTAGCCGCTGAGCCAAACCGGCCAGGGCTAGATATTCTTCTTCTGAGATCCTTGGTGGATTGTTCTTAATAATTTTTATGAGTTCTTTATATTTTAGAAACACGTATCCATCATACCACAGCTGCAATTTCACACCCAAATCTTATTTCTGTTAAAATTATATTTCTGAAGCTTCTGCTGTTGGATTTGAGTCTCAGATCAATCAAAAACAGTTGAAATATCTCAAGAAGCTATTGCTGATATCACTAATGGAGATAGAATAGGTTAGGGATCACCCACCTATTCAACTTGTACTGAAGACTGACAGGCTTGTTAACCATTCCAATACAGTTTTCTAAGCTCTTGGTCTATCAGTTGGTGACATTTTACCATATAAAGAGAAGCATACATATGACTGTGTGGCTTCATCTTTAAGGGTAATAACATAGCAACAGCATTTGTTAGTCTGCAGGAACCAGAAACAGATTGAATTCTTGGCAAGACACAAGAAAAGAGCTTTTACCAACTCAGCTGGCTACGGTGCTTCTTATATTGTAAGTGTTACTGGAGGCAGAACCTGCGAGGGAGGCTTCCCACTCTGTGAACAACATGTCACCCAACAATAGCCACATTCTCACCGTTTGACAGAGGGAGCAGAGCAGGCCAAGGTGAAGATCTTAGGAAAGAGGGCCTTCCACACTGCCAAACTGCTTGCTTTTGGAAATGGAACACTTCAGAGCGAGCAGTAAAAACAGAAACAGGCATATGTATCACTGCTCTATCCTTATTACTGAAGGTGAGCAAATTTAACAACCAGACTATCACAAAGCCGAGTGTCTCTTTCATTGCATGTTTCGAGGTTGGCAGAGCTGAAAAGGGTGACTTGGGTTTCCGGTCAGGGTCAGGTCAACTCTGACCAATACTGAAAAGTAAACTTTAGTTGGGTTGTTTTCCCTTTCAGTGACCCATGTGATAACCTTGGATGCCTATGTCATGCTCAGTCGGGGGCTGGCCCTTTTTACTAATGATATACATCTACCTGTCATCACTCATTCCTCATCTAAGCATTTATTTTCTATCTTAAGCATGTACATACTGTGCCAGGTATAGAGGATTCAGTATTATGTGTCAGTGTGGGAAACCCAGCTCAGACTCTCTTCTCATAAATATTCATGACTCCCTTCATTTGGAAGTCAAAGGAATTCGGGTTGTCTTAAGGAAGATGGAATTCCAGGGTAAAATTATACCTTCAGAATCCTCTTCTTTCTTTCTTCTTCTCCGAGATTTTCTTCCCCTTCATAGGCTTTTATCTCAGGAAGTTTCTTTCAACATGAGAGCAAAGGAAAATCCTGGGTATTTCTGACTTACATGGGCCATTCAGATTTTAATAAAACAAGGAGATAAACTGTCTTCAAGTGGCCAAATCCCCTCCAGCGGGACTAGGATGGATCCTACCTAGAGCACTTGCCCACCACTCTAGTGGGAGGGTTGGGTCTGGGGGACGGATATGCCATCTAGGACGAGAGGACAGGTGTTTCCAAAAGGAATTAATTGAGTAGTAAAAAGATTACACCTTTAAAAGGAGGTAGAATCTTTATGCTCAAGAAGAGTACAGTCTAAAGGACAGAAAGGCGAAGCATGGTTCGCACTGTGGTAGAAATATTGTTTCTGGTGTGGTAGAGTAAGCCTGGCGGAGTCCACCCTCCTGTGAGTGAAACGCTAAACTCTGTCCAAAACAGAAAAATACCTGGAGGTACAGAGGGTGAATAACAGGCATATTCTGAAGGAGAGTCCACACTTGCAAGAAGGGACCACAATGGGATGCATTTTCCATTATTTTAGCTGTGAGCCTAAACATCCATGAAAGCCTAAAACTCCAGGAAAAACAGAGAGTTTCTGGCCTGAAGAACCAGTGGACAGAGTGCTGGGGAACCATGACGACCAGGAAGTAAGGAGGTGGGGGGTCCAGTGAAAGAAAGAGCAGGAGAGAGAAAGCCCTAAATTTTGTGGATAAAGTCTACCCAAATCTCTGGCCAACCATGGAACATTCACACATGGGACAGAATGAAAGCAGTACAGTAACAGGTAGTGGAACTGAAGTTAGACTGGAGCTGTTCCCCCAAAGAGAGTTTGCAACTTGAACCCAACCTAGTTAATTGTCACCTAAAACAAACAAACGTGCCCATTCTTTGGAAGACTAGAACAGTCTATAATATCACCTTCTAAGATATGTTAGAAAATCACTTGACATTTGAAGAACTAGGAAGATAATAAACCATCTAGTAAGGTGCACTGGAATTAGAAAACATGGATTTCAAAGCAGATGTGTGTAATGATGTAAAGGAAAATAAAAAATTACTGGGGTGGGGGTCGCTTAACACAGTGGAGATGACAAAGGAAGCATCCGAAGGTGAGGGAGCCTTGGGACCCGAGACACAATGCCAAAAGTCTAGCGCATGCATAACCGGAATTGCAGAGGATAAGAAAAATACAACAGTTCAGAAAAAAATTTGAAGACACAAAAGCACAAGGAACAAACAGATATATCAATTAAAAGCCTTTGTGCACTAAAGAACATTATCGAGAGAGTGAAAAGACACCGTATAGAACGAGAGAAAATACTTGCAAATCATATATCTGACAAGAGTCTCATAATACTATATAAATAACTCTTACAACTCCACAATAAAAGGACAAATAACCTAGTTTAAAAATGAGCAAAGGACTGGAATAGACTGTCTCCAGCGAAGATATATAAATGGCCAACAAACACATGAAAGACACTTAGTATCTAGTTATTACAGCAATGCAAACCAAAACCACTATGAAAAGCCTTTTCACGCTCACTAGGATTGTTACATATATAGCAGGGAATAACAAGTATTGGTGAGGATGTGGAGAACTTGGAGGCCATGTATATTGCTGGTGGGAAGGTCCAAGTGTGCAACCGCCGGAGACATGGGTTAAAAACAGGTATTCCAGCAAATACCTGCATGGGAATGCTCACAGAAGCACTGGACGCAATACCAGAAAGCTGGAAACCACTGGAACGTTCACCAGTGGATGAATGGATTGAAAAATGTGGATAGCCGTATTATAGAATATTATCCAGTCATAAAAACGAATGAAGTGATAAAACATGCTGCAACCTGAGCGAATCTTGAAAACAGGCTAAGAGAAAGAAGCCATACATGAAAGGTCAGATATTGTATAATTTCATTTATATGAAATATCCAAAAGAGGTTAATCCAAAGAGACAGAAGCAGATTAGTGGTCGTCAGGCGCTGGGTGGAGAGGAGGCTGAGGAGTAGTTGCCTAGTGGCTACAGGATTGCCTTTGGGGGTGATCAGAATATTTTGCAACTGTTAGAGGTGATGATTGCACGACATTGAGAATATATGAAATGCCATCAAATTGTGCACTTTATAGTTAATTTCATTTTTTGTGAAGTTTGAAGAATAGATGGTGGACATTCTTTCAAATTTGGTCAAAGAGATAAATTCAAGAAGTTCAGTGAACTCCTAGCAGAATAATTAAGAAGTGAACCATACCTAGGAAGCATTCAAACTACTGAAAACCAAAGATGAAAAGAAATCTATAAAGGAGCTACAGGGAAGGGAAGGGGAGGGGAGGGGAGTGGAGGGGAGGGGAGGGAAGGGAAAAAAATAATAACATACAAAGAAACAACAATTCAAAAGACTACTGAATTCTCAAGGACATAAGACAGTGGGAAAACATCTTTAAAGCTAAAAGAAAAACAAAACTGTCAACCCAGAAATCTACATCCTGTAAAAATAACCTGTAAAAATAAAGGGAAAATAAAGACAATTTAAGATGAAATAAGAGTAAGAGGATTTATTGCCAGCAGACACAGCCTACAAAGAATACTGAAAAATTCTCCAAGCTGTAGGAAAATGATACCTGAAGGATACTCATTATAGATTATAACTATTTTATAAATATATTTTTATTAATGTCTTTAAAGTAATATGACTATTGAAAGCAAAAATATGACATTTTGTTATCAGTCTTATGATAGAAATGTATGTAATACATATATAACTGTAGCATAAAGAACAGGGTGGGGTGGTAGATGGTTCCATGCAATTGTAAGATTTTCACATTTTACATGAAAGATACAATCTTAACTCAAAGTAGCCTGTGAAAAGTTAAGGCTACATATTGTCATTAACAGCAGACCAACTTTAAAACTTTACAAAGAGGTATAACCAAAAGCCAATAGATACATTGAAATGGGATTCTAATGAAATACCCCAGTGATGCAAAAGGAGAAATGAAGAACAATGATAAAAATAGAGAGGAATAAAGAAAATGAATAATAAAATGGTAGACCTAAATCAAATCACATTAGTAATTATATTAGATATAAACTAAACAACTGAAAGGCTAAAATTACCAGAATAGAAAAAGAAAAGAAAGCAGTTAACCAGTTAACAGCCCCTCATTGGCTCTGTGCTGTATGATAGATGCCATTTATATATAAAGAGGTATATTGAAATGGATAGAAAAAAATAACATGCAAACAGCAAACTTAAGAGAGTTAGTGGCTATATTAATATTGAATAACAGAAAGACTTCAAGACAAAGGGATACAAAGGGGTATTTCATAATAAGTGAATTGCAGCTCTAAATGTGTTTCCACTTAATAACAAAGCTTCAAAAGAGGTGAAGCAAAAATTAACAGAATTAAAAGGAGAGGGAAACATTTCAAACAATATTTGGGGATGTTAACACCCATCACTTAGCAATAGATAAACAAGTAAACAACCAAAAAGTCAATGAAGACATAAGTAATGTGCCAAGAGCTACCAACTACATTGACCTAAAGGATATTGATAGTATAATACACCAAAGACATGCAGAATACACGTTCTTCAAGTGCATAAGACACGTTCAATAAGTCAGACCAAGAATTGGGCCATATAACAAACTTGAGCACAGTTAAAATTATTGAAATTATACAGAGTATGTTCTCAGATTATGGAATTGAAGGAGAAATTAACAATGTAGGAAAACTGAATATTTGAAAATAACACACTTCTAAGTAATTACAGATCAAAAAAGAAAGGAAATTAAATTATTTTGAACTGGATGATAAAAAAATTAACATTTTTGAGATGCTTAAAGTAGATGTTTAGTATTAAATGCCTACATTAGAAACTAAAGGTCTAAAATTACTTAATTTTACTTTATAAAACAAGAAATAAAAGGAGCAAAGTAAACACAAAGAACAAAAATTTTCTAATAAATATTGGAGCAAATGTCCATGATGTGGAAAGCAGACATACAAGAAGGTAAATTAAGTGAAAAGATGGTTTGTTGAAAAAGTTCTCAAATTGATAAACCTCTTGCTAGACTGGTAGAGATAAAAAGATCAAGAACATGATGAACTAGCCCTGGCCAGTTTGGCTCAGTGGTTAGAGTGTTGGCTATTAGACCAGAGAGACCCGGGTTCTGTTCCCACTAAGGGCACATACCGTGGTTGCAGTTTGTCTCCGGCCTCATTTGGGGTCATGTGGGTGGCAACCATTTGATGTGTCTCTCTCTCACATCGATGTTTTGGTCTCTTCCTTCCTCTCTCCCTCCTGCTCTATCTGAAGATAAATGGAAAAAAAAAAAAAAGTCCTCGGGTGAGGATAAAAAAAAATTTTTTTAAAGAAAATAATATGATGAACTAATATGCTTTCAGAAATGATAGAGGTAGTATCACTGCTGAATTTACAGACATTTGGTGAACAATAAGAGAATATTATTAATAACCTTAGGTCACAAGTCAGTTGAAACAAACACATTTCTTGAAAATAACAATGCCAAAATGAACACAAGAGGAAACAGACAGTATCACTAGTCTATTAAAAGAAGCTGAATTTGTTTTCAGTAATCTTCACGTAAAGAAAACTCCTGGCCCAGATGGTTCTTTAGTAAATACTTTCAAACATTTAAGGAAGAATGATCACCAAACGTACACAATCTTTGTCAGGAAACAAAAAAGAAGAGAACATTTCCCAACTTCTTTTGAGACCTTCAGGAAGCATACCAACACCTGGCAAAGAAGTTACAACAAGAACAACATCATAATAAATAAAACTACAGATCAATCGCCCTCTTGAACATGGATGTAAAAATCCTTCACTTAGCAAAGTATCAGCAAAGCAAATTTGCCATATATCAAAAAGGATTGAATCTCATCATCACCAAGTCAAGTTTATCCTAGGAATGCAAGATGGGTATAACATTCGAAAATCAGTCAATTTAATTCACCACATTAATAGAATAAAGGAGAAAATCTATATGGCAGTTTAACTTTTTATTGAAGTTATTATGATTTATAACATCATACAGGTTTCAGGTGTGCACCATTATAACTGGGCATCTCTATGTACTACATGGTGCTCACCACCAAAAGTCTGGTTTCCATCCATCGCCCCAAAATGGACCCCCATTACCCATTTCACACGTCCTGCATACCCTTTCCTCTCTGGTAACCATCTATCTGTTGTCTGCCTCTATGGGTTTGCTTTGTTTTGCTGTTGATTTGTTTTTGTTTTTATATTTTACATGTAAGTGAAATTATACAGCATTTGTCTTTTCCCATGACTTATTTCACTTAGCGTAATGCCTCACAGTTCATCCATGTCATCACACATGGCAGGAGTTCACCTTTTAATGGCTCAGTAGTGTCCCATTGCTTACATATACATCTTTATCCATTCATCCATTGATGGACACAGGTGCAGCAAAAGCATTTGATGAAATGAATTCTTATATATTGACCTTGGCACTGCTCTTGATCAGAACTGTTAAAGTTAGTCGTGGGCACTTCACAGTTGGTGTGGAGAAGGAATGTTCAGGGAAGGGGGGAACTGGAAAAGCCAGCCGGGCCTGTTGCTCCTGTGGTTAGCTGCTCTACCCTCCGGAAGGCTTCAGCATCAACCCATGTTTCCTTGCCCTCACCGCAGGGGCTGGGCTGCTTGCTCTTGTTCTGCTCTGCACTTTAATAATCTTGAGGCCATATTGGGGAGAGAAAATAGTGCATGGGAAATGGCTTCCTTGCTCCACATCCAGATGTTCTGAGTTAATTACTCTACCCCACTGCCCCCAAAACATATGCAAGGATCTAACCCATTGTTTTCCCTTGAGTCTGGGTTTTCTCTATTTTTTTCTTTTTAATTGTGATAGACTCCTCAATCTTTTGCGCATGTGGTATCTCCAGGGCAGATTCATGGAAAGAAACCAACAGAGCAACTTTTGCATTTTACACAGCATATGCATTGATGTTTTTGTACTGCTCTGATCGCCTTTCTTTTCTGCGAAAAGATTTTCTTTTTAAAACATTTTTTATTTAAACATTTTTTCATTTCATTGAGATATAATTGATGCACTGCACTGTACAAGTTTACAGTGTAGGCCATCGTGGTTTGATTTGCATATATTGTGCAATGGTTACCACAATGAGTGTAATTAACCTTCAATAACTCTTACTGTCTTCAGAATAAAAGCTCAAACTTCTTGAGCAAGGTAAAATTCATGACTTTGTAAGCCATTCTTTTCCAGCTTCTTCTGACCCTTCACATTCATCTAAATGTTAGAGTATTTTATGGTTTTCCAAAAATTCACTGCACTTTCCCACCTCTGCATCTCCAAGCCAACCATCTCTCTAATTCAGAAGGTCTTGCCTGTTCTTCCTGTGGAAACCCCAGACATGTAGGTCTCTCCTTGGCTGATGCTTCCTCCATGAAGCAATGTGAAGTGGAAGGAAGGAGGTCCTCAGAGCAGGACTTCAGTGTGGGACTCTGGCTCTTACTGTTCCCATTGTATATACAACTATGGATCACTTATTTTACATTTCTCTCCTTCAGTTTCCCATTTATAAAACAGGTAAAATATTACTAGCTTCATAGGACTTATGAAGAGTTTATGAGATGACAATGAGCTAATGCTAAGGAGGTCAGTGACGAGTTCACCCTTGACATCCCTGCTTCTCCTCTCTTGCTCTGCATCACCCGTTTCCTCAGCACAGCAGAATGTATCTCTTCTTCAACAAAATCTCATAGTATCATTTAATAGCATTCTTAAGGCACTATTCCATTCAGTCTGAGCTATAAACCTGGGCAGAAGTTGTTGCCTTGCCTAGAAAGGTGTTTCAGAAGCAAGAACTCCAGTAGTAGTTGAACAAGAGCTTTGGAATCACAATTTCAGGGTTTGAGTTCCACATTTACCACTTGTTAGCTCTGTGTTTATAAGAAAGTTCCATAACCTCTCTGAGCCTCAAATGGTTCATGTATCAAATGGGAATAATTTTAATCTCTAACTTATAGAGCTGATGCAATGACTGAATATGAAAATACATCTAAACTATTTAGCAGTGTCTGATATAAGAGCTCAATAATGATAATGATAATAAAGGCAGAAGGAATTAATGGTATTCAAACAATGGTAAGAATGACTACCTCCCACGCCCTGCATGTCTACCCTCCCATTCCCCAATAGTTTCTTCATCTCCAACAATCTTCAACATTTTTTTAGCATTCTGAGGTATTCCAGGTTTGGGGATTTCCTCCTAAGTCCCTAAATTTCTTTGGTTGAATCAGATTTCTGTTGAGCAGATATTTTTTTGTCCCAGTGGTCTGAGTTCTTTTGGCACTTAAAACCCTCTCTTTATTTTCTTAGGCAAGTTGATTTTTTCCCTCTTTACGCACCACAAGGAGCTAGTAATAAACACACCAGAGCTGGCATTGGGCTGAAGTTCCCAGGTGGGGTTGGGCTTATTGGCTGAGATTTAAAGACAGCCTTGAATTTTTCCAGTCCTTCTCTGAAGCTAGTGACCTCACAGCTCCGTAATGCTTATGTATTTGTATTTTAATATCTAAGGCAACCTTTGCTATGGGCCAGATGGGCTTCCCACATTATTAAAATGCTCATACTGAGCCATCAGCCTGCATTGTCTGGCCTTGCAGCTCAGTCTGTGTCGAGTTTCTCACTAGGGGATCTGAAGTCAAACTGATGAACTCCACTTTAAATCCTGAAGGGCACTGCTTAGTGATTCCAGGTGAAATGCATCTTCAAAGTGCATCCCTTCTTCTCCAACCTCCTGCCAAACTCCTCCATGGCCCTTGCTCAGCCCCATTCTACATATCATGCAAAAGGATGGTTAAAATTCAACTTCAGAAGAAGTCTCCTCTGCGGTGCCTGATTTCATGTTGTCAGTGTTTTGTACCTGACTTGGCTTCCTCATTCTCCCTCTCTGTCATCAGCAGGCTGTTGGGTACAAGTCACCACAAAGGCAGAATGAGATAAATTAGGAAGGCTTTACTGGCAATTTATCAGAAAGCTGCTGCAAGGCGACCGATGAATTTCCTCGTTAAGACTCCACTTTCACTCACCACTCACACTACAGTAATAACGCCTTGTAACTGCACAGTGCCGCTCATCCTCCCATCTCCAGGGACACTGCCCACGGTCAATTGGCTCTTACAGGACCCCTGCAGAGTAAGCAAGTGTTGTTACCACTCTCCCCGATTTGCCAATCATTGAGATACAGAGTGGTCAAGTGTCTCTCGGAAGGTCATAAAGAGTGTCGCTCAGAGAACTTCGTGACTGTTATCTGTTTGCCCCCGTTACTGGGTTTCCCTTTAGCTCACAATTCCTGGGTGAACGCCTGCTAATCAGGGTCTCTGGGCAAACACAGGGGATGAAAATTGGAAGAACAAATGCACCTGGAAATCCCTCATCCTCTCTCTTTACAGAAAAACTCATGAAGAGTTCGTTTTTGTTGTTTTGCTTTTTAAAATGTATGGTTTCCTGTAGTTGGAAGCTTCAAAAAGGACATTACCTCTCCTCCTCAACCGCTGCTTTATTGTATAAAAGGAAGCACAGATGAGATATATATTTATGATTGCTGAAAATGGGAGACATTTCCCCAGAACCCAATATGAAACCTGTCCTGTCTCCTGCATCTGCAGCTGTACCCCCAAAGACACGATTCACCCCAACACCACCACCAAACCCAACCCAACTTGGGTTACCAGGAGCATTTCTGTTGGCCCATGTCTTCAGGTTTTCCTGGTTATATTCTCTTTGCTTGAGGACCCTACCGAAATTTCAAAGACTAAGTGAGGCCAGATTTGATTCATTCGGAACACTAAACTACAAAGACCAGTTCATGAGTTAGCTATTAATTCTTGGAGTTAATAAACATATATCATAAATTTCCTATATACCAGGCACTGTTACAAGTGCTGGTGAAGAAGAGGAAATTACACAGTGTCAGCCCCCAAGGATCTTGAACTATTCCCTGCGTTCTCCCCTGTCCCCCACCCTGGCAATGCTGAGTAATAGTCAATCATTCCACAACTAATCTTGTGTCCTGTGATGAACATGGGAGATTATCTCAAAAATCCCAGCACTGTAGAAAGATAGCATATAGGAGGATGGCTGAATGGTGACTCCCCAAAAGGTGTGTCAGTGTTCAAATCTGTGCATGTTACCTTATTTGGAAAAAGGGTCTTTGCAGATATAATTAAGTTAAGGATCTTGTGATGAGATCATCCTGGATTAACCAGGTAAACCGTAAATCCAATGACAAATGTCCTTAGAGGAGGTAAAAAAGATGAAAGGAATGAAGGCAGTGTGGAGATGGAGACAGAGATTGGAGTGATGCAGTTATAAGCCAGAACTCGATGATTACCGGAAGCCACAGGAGCTAGAAGAGAAATGTGAACTGGATGCTCTCCCCAGAGCCTCCGCAGAGGCTGTGTCTGCTTCCACCTGGGTGTAGGATCCCTGGTCTCCAGAACGGTGAGAGAATGCACCTCGTGTCTTCTGTCAACCAGTTTGTGCTCATTTTCTACAGTAGCCACAGGAAGCTACTACAGCATTTGGTCTTAGATGATGAATAAAGAAATGTTTACCTTCAACCCAAGAGCAATAGGCATGTATGTCCAGGTGACTTTTTCAGTCAGAGTTCTGACCCTTTTAACGTATCTCTTAAGGCTGACAGGATGAACCATAGTAACATCTAATCACAATTTTGTTACCTCCATTGAAGGAAGTTCCCTTGCAACATAAAAATAGTAAGCAAGTAAAACATTCAGCTTATTAAGAAATACATATTTGTTTCAATAGGTATAAATTTTGTAACAATGACAGGCAATACCCATAAGGTGCCAATTCCACCCAATTGATTTTCTAAGAGAAAAACAAAAAATAAATATTCATGTGACAAATATTGGGGAGCTTCCATGTCTGTAAAAAAGAATTTATCCAGCAGTCTCCCAGAATAATCCCTTGTGGACTGAGAATTATCTGGTATTGTTTCTCACTAAGCCTAAATTCCCCAAAGGAAGGGGCATCTCTACATTGCTTATCATTGTATCTCTCCTTGGGCCTGGTATACTTTCCAACTCTTGGTAGTTATAATGATAACTATGGTTAACTTTTATTCTTAGTATTTCAGAATTTATTCTAAGTGTTTTACCTATACTAACTAATTTGATTCTCAGAGCAATTGTATGTAAGAAGTACTTACGTGATCCCTATTTTACAATGAGAAAACAAAGGTACTGACAGATTAATAAATATTTGTTTTCCTTTTCTGGTGCAAAATAGCTCATTGATTGAATTTCTAGGACTCTGTAGCTACTAGGTTGTCTATTTTTTTTTTTTTTTTTACTCTCCCCTTTTATTGACAGAGTCTCTCTCCATAACTGTTTATTTTTATCAATTTTAATGAGGTACATTTTATACACAATAAAATTATCCAAATTTACTTGTACAGCTTGATGAAGTTTGAGAAATATGTATGGTTATTTCAGCACAATAAAAAAACACACATATTTTCAATGCCTTTAATTTTCCCCTATTGCCTTTTTGCAGCCTACTCCCTTCTGAAAACCCAAGCCAGAATGAACTGGTTTTTGTATCTAAGGATTCATTTCATGTAAATACAATCTTGTAGTGTTGTTGTACCTGGCTCAATAGTTTTGTATATATTAATAGATTTTTTCTTTTAATTGCTGAATAATAGTTTGTTGCATGAATATACCATTTCTTGATGCATATGAGTGTTGTTTCCGGTCTGTGGCTATAATGCATCCAGATGCTGTGAACATTTGTGTACAGACCTTTGTGTGGACATGTGTTTGCCTGTCTCGTGGAGTGGGATTTCTGGGTCATATAGTAAGTAGGTGTTTAACTATAGGGAAAACTGCCAAGCTGTTTCCCAGTGTAGTGTACCATTTCACACATCCACTGACGATGTATGACATTCACGTTGCTCCACGTCCTTGTCTGCACATGCTATTGTCAGTCTTTTTAGATTTTAGTCATTCTAGTAGTATGCCATTGTGTTTTCATTTGCATTCCTTGATGAATAGCATTGAACGGTGTTTCTTGCACTTATTAGCCATTTGAATATCTTCTGTGAAGTGTCTGTTCCAACTTTTGCCAAGTTTTATTGGCTTGTTTATCTAATGACTACGTTGTAAACTTTCATAACATATTTTGAAAATGGTTTCAGGTAGATATTGCAATATATGTTGTAAATATCTTCTCTTGATCTTCAGCATTCCTTTTCATTTTTCAAGCAGTGTCTTTTAAAGAGAAGGTTTTAATTTTGATCAGATTCCAATTTATCCATCTTTTTCTCCCACCCCTTAGGGTGAATTCTTATTGTAATAATAATAAAAAAAAATCTTGCCTACCAGAGCGTCACAAAGATTTTCTTCTTTTTTCTTTCAGAAATTATATAGTTGTAGTTTTAAAATTTAGATTTAATCAAATTTAAGTTTGTGTGTGTGCGTGTGTGGTTTGAGATAAGGAGTATGGTTCATTATTTTATATTGCTGTTTGGTTGTTCTAGCACAACTTGCTGGAAAGAGAATTCTTTTTCATTGAATTCCATCCTAAACTTTCTCCAAAATCAATATTCTTTCCCAGTGATATGTATTGCTATGCTTATGTCCTTAGAGCAGTCTTTTTAAGTACACTAGCTTTATAATGAATCTTGAAATTAGAAATTTCAATTTCTCCTACTTAGTCTCACTTTTTTAAAATTGGTTTTGGCTTTTCTATGATAAATCCTGATTTCCCACTTCTTTACAGGCCTAATAACTTTTTATTTGACACTAGGTATTGTGATTATTACCTGGTTAAGGACCTGGATATTACTTTCTTCCTAAAAAGAGTATCAGATTTTGTTCTGGGAATCAGTGATTTTGCTTCTAGGTCACCTTTATTCTATCAAGGCATGTTTTCATGCTTTGTTAGGGCTTTGTCTGGAGAAGTGTTAACTCTTTCTCTGGTGTAACTCTGTTCCTGTGTGGCTATTATGGTGTCTCTACTAAATGCCCTGAGTGTTCAG
This sequence comes from Molossus molossus, assembly GCF_014108415.1. Lineage (NCBI taxonomy): Eukaryota > Metazoa > Chordata > Mammalia > Chiroptera > Molossidae > Molossus > Molossus molossus. Next base: position 58,177,457 of record NW_023425351.1, on the reverse strand, counting down.
TGAAGTCTCCCAACTCTTGTTGGTTAAGACTCAAAATATTCTCAGTCCTGTGCAAATCAGAGCAGTTGTCTGGTATACAACCAAACCTTACTTGTTTTCTTCTCTTTGGAAATTACAGTGCTGTGCTGTACTTTATGTAGTGTCTGAATATTGTTTTTTCATAAGTTTTGTCCAATTTTCTAGTTATTGATGGTGGGATGGGTAATCCAGTACCAGGTTTTTCATCATGGTCAGGAGCAAAAGTACTTAGTATAATTGTTGAACAAAGTAACTCAAGTTCCCATTTCATGATCTGGGCTGAACTTCACACTTTCCCCCAAATTCCAAAAGTTTTCTGGGTATTATACTTATTTTCTGGATCTTTTCTCCATTTACTTTTACTCCAGAGGAATTCTGTGATCCTTCTTATTGTCATTTCCCAAAAGATCGCCCAGACAAAATATTGTGTGATAGTATATTACTAAGAGTTGGTTAATAGCAACATTACAGTACAACAGAAGATAAGTAAATACCTAAAATAGGACATTTGACATCAACAGTCTTGAAAATACTTGTCCATCCATGGCAGGGAGTGTTTTACTACTTACCTGTCCTGTAGAGTCCCCTGTCTGAGCCATTCTTTGAGATTTATCTCCTTTCTAATCCCTTTGCCTCTATTCTTTCTTTATCTCATTCCATAATTCCTGACCCCTCTCTCTCAAGCTATCAACCCCAAACTAAGAATTCTTTTTTTAAAAAAAATCTTTATTGTTGAATGTAAAATGTATTACAGATGTTCCACATTTTTCCCCCATTGACCCCCTCCTCCCCCCTCCCACTCCCCTCCCGCCTTTTCCCACACTATTGTCTGTGTCCATTGGTTATGCATATAAGTTCTTTGGTTTATTTCTTCCCATCCCCCCCCCCCCGCAACCCCTTTCCCTTTGAGGTTTGTCAGTCTAGCAAGGAATTTGTACTTCTTAATCTCTTCACCTTTTTCACCCATTCCCCCAACCCCCCTCCAAACTGGAAAACAAAATGTTCTCTGTATCTATGGGAATGTTTCTGTTCTACCTGTTCATTTTGTTTGTAGATTCCATTGTTGATAGATATGTATTCATTGCCATTTTGTTTGTTCATATATTTTATCTTTTTCTTCAAAATGACCCTTCATCATTTCATATAATAACGGTTTGGTGGTGATGAACTCCTTTAACTTTTTCTTGTCTGGGAAAGTCTTTCTATGGCCATCGATTCTAAATGACAGCTTTGCAGGATAGAGTAATCTTCGTTGTAGGTTCTTGCTTTTCATCACTCTGAATAGTTCTTGCCACTCCCTTCTGGCCTGCAAAGTTTCTTTTGAGAAATCAGCTGACAGCCTTATGGGAACTCCCTTGTAGGTAACTAGCTACCTTTCTCTTGCTGCTTTTAAGATTCTCTCTTTGGCCCTAGCCGGTTTGGCTCAGCGGTTAGAGTGTCGGTCTGCGGTCCTGAGAGACCCAGGTTCGGTTCCCGCTAAGGGCATGTACCTCGGTTGTAGTTTGTCCCCAGCTCTGCTTGGGTCATGCGGATGGCAGCCACTCGATGTGTCCCTTTCACATTGATGTTTCTCTCTCTCTCTCCCTCCCACTCTATCTGAATAAAAAATGGAAAAATGTCCTCGGATAAGGATAAAAAAAAAAATTTAAAAAAAAAAAAAAAAAAAAAAGATTCTCTCTTTGTCTTGAACCTTCTGCATTTTGATGATGATGTGTCTTGGTGTGGGCCTCTTGGGGTTCATCTCGTTTGGGACTCTCTGTGCTTCCTGGATGTGTATGTCTGTTTCCTTCACCAAGTTAGGAAAGTTTTCTGCCATTATTGTTTCAAACAGGTTTTCGATTTCTTGTTCTCGCTCTTCACCTTCTGGCACCCCCAAGATGCGAATGTTGGCATGCTTGAAGTTGTCCCAGAGGCTCCTGACACTATCCTCATTTTTTTTGGATTCTTTTTTCTTTTTGCTGTTCTGATTGGGCATTTTTTGATTCCTTATATTCCAAATCGATGGTTTGCTCCTTGGATTTACATACTCTACTATTGAATCTGTGTAAATTATTCTTTATTTCAGTTAATGCCTCCTTCATTTCTGACTGTGCATCCATCATTTCTGACTGGTCCTTTTTTTATGCTCTTGAGGCCCTCACTAAATTCACCGAAGTTCTCACTGAGTTCACTGAGCATCCTTATAAGCAGTATTTTGAACTCAGCATCTGTTAGGTTGCTTATCTCCATTTCGCTTAGGTCTTTTCTTGGGGTTTTGTTCTGTTCTTTCATTTGGGACCTGTTTCTTTGTCTCCTCATTTTGGCTGCCTCCCTGTGTTTGTTTCAGTGTATTACTTAATGAGAGGTATCGGGCTCGCTGAGACCAGATGCTCTTTGTTTGAAAGAATTTAGGAAAAACCTGAAGCAGGATCCAAGACAGGCCAATCCTATGGTTCAGCAAGTGGCAACAGCTTGGGTGGGCTTGAATGTTGGGTGGGGCGGGGCCTCAGGGAGTCACCAGGGCGGGGCTACCAGTGTGAGCCAGGTTGCTGGAGTCCCAGATATGGCAGCTGTCTGCCGCCCCCTGGGAAGGGCTCACCAAAGGAACAAAGGCCTCTGACAGCACGTTTGTCCCGGAGAAAGCCCCCTCTCCAGCCCTCACTCCAGTGCCAAACAGCTCAGTTCTTCCCTGTGTGTCTCTGGTGCCCCTCGAGCTGCCTCCCCTCCGAACTTAGAGGGAGAGAGTCCGATAAGTCCGTGCGCGGGCCCTTTAAGGAGCTGCCTGGGGCTCCAGCCGCCTCAGCCTCCCTGAGCCTCAGTTCCCTCTGGTTTTCCAGCCAGAAGTGATGGGGATTCTCTTCCTGGCACTGGGACCCTGAACGGGGCACCTGGTGTGGGACGGGGACCCCTCAGTCCTCAGGGAGGACCTTCCCAACCGAGGTGTCCTCCTGACTTTTTTTTTTTTAATCCTCACCCGAGGACATTTCTTCATTTTTTGTTCAGGTAGAGTGGGAGGGAGAGAGAGGAAGAGAGAGAGAGAGAGAAACATCGACGTGAAAGGGACACATCAAGTGGCTGCCACCCACACGACCAACCAGGGCCGGGGACAAACTGCAACCGAGGTACATGCCCTTAGCGGGGACCGAACCTGGGTCTCTCCAGACCGCAGGCCGACGCTCTAACCGCTGAGCCAAACTGCCAGGGCTCCTCCTGACTTTTATCCGCCACACGTGGGCCCAGCCCGTCCCCTCTGCCCCTCCTACCAGTCTCGGTGTGGCTGCTGCTTTAATTCCGTAGTCGTAGGACTTCCATTCAGCTGGATTTCAGGCGATTCTGAATGATGATTGTTCTGTAGTTTAGTTGTAACTTTGATGTGGTTGTGGGAGGACGGATACTGCGTTTACCTCCTCGCCATCTTGACCGGAAGTCCCCCAAACTAAGAATTCTTACAACTCGATTAAGCAGAGAAATTTAGCTTGTTTTCCCCTCAATCTTCTCTTTTTAAAACAGTGGTTTTTAATTTTGACTGCTCGTTAGATTCATCGAAGAGGAATTTTGTAAATTCTGCTTCCAAGGCCTTATCTAAGTCCAAGACGATCAGAATCCTCTGGTGATTGGGAAGTGCAGCAGTTGAGAACCACTGTTGGACATGCTGTCCATGGGGCCTGTTGTTCTCACCTCAAAAGACCCTTTCATTTAAAAAATAAATAAAAATCAACATGTTCTCATCTTTGTACCACTACGAGCACAAAGAATCAGCAGAAAGTTTGAAATATATATTTTTTAATTTACTTTCTCCCAGATTACATATTTAAGCTGAGTATTTTCTTCTAATGTTTTCAAAATGAGAGAAAGGAAGTAGAAAAATAATTTTATCTCTTCCTATAGAGAAAAACTCATGTCATGTTTTTTTCTTTTCCTTATCCTCCTCCTGTTTTTTCATGTTTGATGCAATTGTGAAATTTAAATAGGCGGTAGTACCTCCAAGTCAGCTAGGGTCTGGTTACTCTTTGTCTCTAAAAGAAGTTGATGTCATTATCCCCAGGTAAAATTTTCTACAGTTGACTAATCCTTGGTTTTATCCAAAACCAAAAAAGGAGTATCCTTGTCTTTTCTGACACATTCTTAGCCTGAGTATATTGGGGTATGAAATTCTTGGGCTGCAGATTCTAAACCTTGACCCTTAACTCTCTTTATCTAGACTTTGAATTTTGTTTCTAAGAAAGTGTGAATCTCCAGATATCTGTCTTGTCAGGCTTTTGCACTATTTCAAAGGCTCCTTGGAGAAGTGTCAGTGTTGGCAAAGGCAGATAGGGCATTCTTCAGGACTTATACCAAGGAATGCCCATCTCCTTCGCTGCATTTCATCTATGGAGAGAGCAAGCCCATCTGGACTCTGGAATTGAACTGTACATGAGCCAATTCTTTGTTGGAGATGAAGGAGGAAATTGTTAATTGTTTTCAATATCCTTTTTAAATGTGGAAATCTTTCTCTCTCTCCTGATGGTAATACTTAAAATTCTTAAAATACTTAAGAAAGTTCAGCTTCAACAAATCTAATTAACTTTGTTCTTGGTCTGTCGTGGGTATAGGCAGTCACTAGTTCCTGTGGGTCCCAGATGACCCTCTTTCCACTATAAAATTGTGATATTCATTTAACAAATATTTTTTAAAAGTGTAAATGTGGCACAGTAGTTTTTAAACTTTGGAAGCTGATGGTTCTTTTCCACAAAACGCCCATAGACGCACACAAACACACGCATGCTTTCCTATAATATCTTGCAGTTATTTTCAGGTAGTTTGGGGGCCCTAAGATACCCTCTCATAGGTCCCTCATGAACAACTTCTCACCTAGATGTAATTTCAGAGCAAGCACAGGATATCGGATGTTCCAGCATTGGTTTCCTGAGAATGGTAGTAGAAAGGGCTTCTTTATCAACATTCTCACCTTAAGATCCAAGCATATGTTCTACCCAGAAAGGCAAAAATGTTTTTGTTTGCCATTTTAACCTCAACCCAATTCCTTTAAAATTAGCTAGCCTAGAAAAATCAGCCAGTCAAACACTGTCAGGGTGATTCCTGGGTTAGATTGTGTGGAGCATTGCAAAAATTCCTTGACACACTTTTTTTTGGCTCTTTGGCACTTGAATATTTTTTCCTTTTTTTTTTTTTAATAAAAATGAATTCTAATTTGTGTTCTTAAATACGTTCTATTTTCATTGGAAAATTTCTTCTGAGAACATGAGCTGATGATACATCTAAAAGACAAGAGTAAGAGGCGATTTCCCTCGACCGAGGCCAGAAGAATAGCATGCCCTCAGTGTAGGTGTTAGGAGGTGAACTTGAGCATTTATCAGGTCTTCCACACAACATGTTGAACACCATCACTGTGCCAAGAAAGGAAGTCGGTTCTCACGGTTAAAGGTGAACAAGATACAGGTAAAGAGTATTTGGGGGACACGTGGATGGAACCGCTAACAGGATGGAACCTCTGTAGGACTTCTACATGAGAGCTAAGCAGAGTGGAACAATGGCCCTGACCCTGATGCTTCTGGGATCCTGCGAGTCTGCAGTGACAGATGGCCAGAGAATCAGGGACCGCAGCAAGAAGGAAAGGTGATAACTCTATTAGTCAGTGCTACCTGTACCTGAATCGTACATACAGTGCACACCTCTCCCAGAGAAAGTGGCTTCCCAGCTCCCTTTTTCTTCATCTGTAGTCTCAGGCTGATTGTTGGCCATTTGCGTTTTATTCTATATTTAAGCAACATTTGATGTTCCTTTTCTATCAAGCTTAACCCTACAAATGCATGACCTTGAGGGGGAGTGAGTACCTCCTGAAACGTTACGTCCGTTGTGTTACCTAGTCCTGGCCTGATCAGGAATCAAAGAGCTGGAGAGGAAGAGCAAGAAGGGATGACCTCCCATCTAATTCCCTATAGCCGAGGTTTATAGAGGGCGTGTGTTCACTGCAGAAAGAACTGCTCCCCTTTTCCTTCCTGCAGTGCCCACTCATTCTGCCCAGGCTCAAGTGCTCCTTGGCCATTCCCGCCTCCAAGTCCCTGAAGAGAACCTGAGGGGGAACATGCCAGGGGTGAGCTAGAGCCTCACATTTGGTTGTTGCTGGCCTCACATTTGACCTTGGCTAATCGTGTGTTTGAAGCAGCATCTCAAAGACCCTTCTCTACCATTTGATATAAAGAGAGAATTTTGTAATAAGCACTACTAGGATTTTCTTTCCACTTGCTTCTTGAAAACGTCTTCCATAAATCTAAACCTGGTATGGAAAGCCACTAGGCAAGACTTTGAAGCCTTGGATGCCCAGCTTCTCTACACCAGATCAAGGCCATTCAACTCCCAGAAGAAATTTTCTGCCTTCATTGGCATGGAGGTGATGGGCACATTGCATGCTACTATTTCCCAAGGAAATTTACAGTTTAAAGAAAGTGATACTTAGTCCACTGATGGATAGCTTTTTATCATCACCATCCTCATCACTCAACTCATTATTCATCCACTTGTTACTTGCATTCTCTAATTGTATTCTCACATAGAGCCTGCCATAAAGGATAGTTATCCCTATTTTGCAGATTAGAAAACTAAGTCAGAGGGTTAAAGCATCTTGTCCAAGAATGTACAATAAGCAATAATGTAGGAAGAAGACCTTGGATGAAGTGTTTCAAGCCAAACATTTGTTTCTCCGCCACTTAGCTACCTCTTTTTTTTTTTTTTTTTTCCCTAACACAAGATGGTAACTTTATTTATTTATTTTTTTAAACTATTTATTTTTGTTACAGATGTTTCTCCTTTTCCCCCCACTGATTCCCCCTCCCCCTCCCTTCCCGCCCTGTCCCCACCTTTGTAGTCCATGTCCATTGTTCATACATACATGCATATAAGTTCTGTGGTTTATCTCTCCCCCACTACCCCCTCTTCTGAAGGTTGTCAGTCTGTACCCCACTTCCACATCTCTGAGACTACCCCATTCCTCAGACTGTTATATTCATTATATTCCTCAAATAAGTGAGATCATGTGATATTTGTCTTTCCCTGCTTGGCTTGTTTTGCTTAGGATAATACTTTCCAGGTCCCTCCATGTCGTCTCAAAGGATAAGAGACCTTTCTTTCTTACAGCTGCATAGTACTCCATTGTGTATATGTACCACTGCTTTTTTATCCATTTGTCTACTGATGGACACTTGGGCTGTTTCCAGATCTTAGCTATTGTAAATAGTGCTGCTATGAACATGGGGGTACATATATTCTTCCTGATTGGTGTTTCAGGCTTCTTAGGGTATATTCCTAGAAGTGGGATCACTGGGTCAAATGGGAGTTCAATTTTTAAATTTTGGGGGTAACACCATATTGTTTTCCATAGCGGCTGCACCCATCTGCATTCCCACCACTGAAAAGGGGCATTTGTGGCCAAAACTTTCCTGGTGTCTTTTGTCCCCCACAAGTGGGAGCAATAAGTTGACTCCACCCACATTTATGGGATTCTTATTTTGTGTACCATGTCGTGCTGTGTGCTGAAGATAAACTGAAGAGTAAAATTATCTTCCTTGTTATCAAGGAGAAAAAGAAATCACTGCCTTTTTTTTTTAACTCTTTTTAGTTTTCATGAATTTATTTGTTTACTTAGCATTTCACCATATGTGGGATTCTGCTGTGGATGCTAGACTCGTCTTTTTCACTGGACTTCCTGTGTCTTGAGTCGGGGACCATCATCTCCTGAAAACACGGAGGCCAGGCACAGTAATGAAACAAGGTGTCCTTGAATATGCATGAGCAGATTGATCGACTGAACGACAGTAGCAGTAACAACGAGGACACGTGTTTGCATAGGTACTAACAGGAGAAGTTCTGCTCTGGGACTTTTTCGCATTCTAACCAGTTTCCCGAACTCCATTTCTTAATTGCCCTGCCAGCCAGGGCGTCCTTGGCTCTCAGAGAGACACGCGGCACTTTTAGCCCAGGGACGTGCCCCAGGCCCACGGATGGGGCAGACAGGGCCCGGCTTCCTTGGCTCTGGGTCTAGGGCATCGTCGGGTGCTCCCTCTCCCTGTTGTCCCACCTCCCTCTGCCATCCACCCCGGGGTCAGTATTACCTGCCAGCGGTTCCTGGGGAGTCAGACATCCACTCCTGGCACTGCCGCTGCGTCCACCCTCTGGACACGGCAGGAAAGGAGGCGCCGGGCGCGGGCACGTCTTCAAAGCCTTCCAACAGAGGGTGTGAAGGGCGGGAAGGCGGGTCACTGCGACGCTCTTTGATCCTCTGAAATAGATCCTGTGCCTTTCAGAATCGCTCCCTCCAGGCCTCGCTCTCTCTTGAAAACAATGTTATGGCCCTTACTTCACAGCCTGAGATGTTTATGAGTTTGGAAGTGGGCTGGAGGGGGAGGGACATGTTGAGGAGGCCAGACGGGTCGCAGGTGGACCCTAACCCTCGGCCCTCCCCCTCCGACCCACGGGGCGGGGGTGTGAAGGAAGCCCCGCCGCTGCCAGGGAACCGCTGGGGGCAAGGATGGCCTTCGCCTCTCCATGTATTCGCCTCCCTGTCTGTCTCCTGCGGGCGGCGTGTGAATGGTTCAGCCATGCCCTGTCCCCGGGCGGGCTGGCGGTGTTCTGTCCCTTCGCCACACGAACACTCCACACCCAGGGAGCCGAGCTGCCAGCAGCCCCCGTCCAGGCCGGCGCCTTTGTGTCCCGGCAGCTCCTCCGCCGCCGGCCCTCTGCCCGGCCCGGGACGCCCGGGGACGGCGCTCTGCCCGGCCCGGGGCGCCCGGGGACGGCGCTCCGCCCGGCCCGGGACGCCCGGGGACGGCGCTCTGCCCGGCCTGGGGCGCCCGGGGACGGCCCTCTGCCCGGCCTGGGGCGCCCGGGGCCGAGACACCGAGCAGGAGCCAAGCTGCTCCCACCCCGGAGCGCTCCGGGCACACAGTCACTGCAGACTCTTAAGCCGTGTTGTAAGAATGGAGCTGGGGGGATGCGTCCCTTGGTTGCAGACTGGGGGGGCTCCCCCCAGTCCTGGTGGGCGCTCTCCAGCCCGCGGCAGATGAAGGAGAGAACGTGTCTGTTCTAATGAACTGAGGACGGGTCCTTCATTAGCGGCTGATGACGCTTCATGTTGACTTGCATCGCTGCTCTTTGCAACTACCCTGCCGGGTAGGGATGTTTTACCTCCACTGCACGGGTGAGGAAACGCAAGTCGGTGTGGATGACTGACGGACGCAGGATCACACATCAGTAAGTGTGAGCGGAGAGGGACATGCCCACCGTGATGGCAGAGACCCGAGCGCCTGACGTTTCCAACACTGACCCGAAGGATGTGCTTCTGCTTATGAGGCACAGCGGGCTGAAATTTACTCCTCAGGTCTCACATATGCAGGACCTACAACTTAAAAAAAATAAAGATCTCTTGCTATGAAATGCTTATTTCTGATGGTGATTGTGTGTGTGTGTGTGTGTGTGTGTGTGTGTGTGTGTTTGGAGGGTGATGGGGGAGAGAATACTTAAAGGTAACTCAGTCGCACCAGTTTTAAAACGTTCACTCTGAATGGAAAAGCACACACATGCATTGAATGGCGTGTGGTGTACCGATCAATGATTAACATTCTGCTTGAGGGGATGGAGATTCCTGATTTGCACCATTTCTATGGTGTAAGTACCTGCACTGTGGTCAATTTCCTGCTATCAACATGTTCCTGAATGTGTAGCTGCCCAGTGATATCTCCAATCAGCTTTCAATAGCCAGAGTAAACAGGCTCAATAACCAGGGTAAATATATATGCATGTATGCAGATCTGTATGCATGTACATATGTACATACATCTGGGTGTGTAGAAACATAAATAAAATATATATACACACCTACATATATATGGATGGATGGATGGATGGATAGATAGATAGATAGATAGATAGATAAATAGATAGATAGAATTTCAGTCTAGAGCTGAAAGTCCTTAACAGAAATATCCACTCCCTCTTTTAGGGGGTTCTCATCCACTTCCTCTTTCTGAAGACATCACCTGGGTACAAACATGGGTTAAGTACCTTCAACAGAGCAGAGGGACACCGTGGTCCAGCTGTAGCTCACCCCTGGCCCTCACTGACAGATCCCAGGTTCTTGTCACTGTTGTCCTGTGTTGGTGTCCCCAGAGTGCCACTGGTTCACCTTCCTGTTGGATGCTATGCTGTAGTCAGACCGTCATCTCCAGTTGTAAGGTCCTTGGTCTCTCAGCTCTATTTCCTGCCTTTTTGGCCCATCTGGCCTCTGGGGGGCTTTCTCCACCCTCTGCTGCTGTGACCTATGGGGCATCCCCAGGTCTTCCCTCAGCCTTCGTGACTCTGGGTCAAGCCAGCGTCATACCTTTCTGATTTTAGTTGTTCTGAAAGACTTCTATAATCTCCCAAGTTCAGGGAACTGGAACGAAAACCAGCCACCAACCAAAATCCACCTAGCGGATCGTGTTCCGGCTTTGGAGTTCCGGCCTCAGAAACAATGGGAGGAGAAAGTGAGGCGGTTGGTACCTGGTGTCTTGTCCACAGCCCCTCCCCCACCCTGACACCAAAGGGCTAGCGGCTCCCTTGTGTCGTGTTCCGAATTCTTCCCTGCTCTGTGATGTTCTAGTGTCAGTTCGCCAATGTCTGGCTTGTTGCAATTATACAATCCTTTGATCACGAGACAAAACCGTTTCTTTTACAATGTAAGAGCACTTGCTTTCAGACTGCTGGCTGGCTGTAGGCTTAAACAATTTCATCGGAAACCCGAAGCCTGGGATGTGACTTCCGTATTCTCGGCCGCCAGTGCTGCCTTCCTCCAAGTGGAAAAACGCCGTCATTTCAACGGCTGTGCGATGGCAGGACGACAGATGCACTGAGGCTGGAGAATCGATCACTGTGATATTACTAAAGATAGCGTGGCCTCTAAGAAAGAATGGACTCTCCCCGGTTGCCACAGCGTGGATGGACCTGGAGATAATTATGCTAAGTGAAGTCAGTCGGTCAGAGGAAGACAGATACCATATGAGCTCACTTGTATGTGGAATCTAAAGAGCACAATAAACAAACAAACAAAATAGAAACAGACTCATGGATACAGAGAACAGACTCATGGTTGCCAGAGGGGAGAGGGGTTGGAGGACTGGGTGAAAAAGGTGAAGGGATTGAGAAGTACAGATTGGAAGCCACAAAATAGTCACAGGGATGTAAAATACAGCATAGGGAATATAGTCGATAATATTGTAATAACTATGTATGGTGCTGGGAGAGAATATTGGAGGGATCATATTGTAAAGTATGTGTACACCTGAAATTAACACAAAAAAATACTGTCAACTGCAACTGAAAAATAAAAGAGAATTAGAGAGGGGGGGGAGAGAGGGAGGGAGAGGGGGGGGAGAGAGAGAGAGAGATCGATCATGGCATCTAAATGAATCATGATGCAAGTAGGCCATTAATTGCTTTTAAGAAAGCAGAAGAAGCCCTGGCTGGTTTGGCTCAGTGGTTAGAGCATCGGCCTGCAGTCCAGAGAGACCCAGGTTTGGTTCCTGCTAAGGGCATGCACCTCGGTTTCAGTTTGTCCCTGGCCCTGGTTGGGTCGTGCTGGTGGCAGCCACTCAGTGTGTCCCTTTCACGTCGATGTTTCTCTTTCTCTCTTCCTCTCTCTCCCTCTCGCTCTATCTGAACAAAAAATGAAAAAATGTCCTCAAGTGAGGATTAAAAAAAAGAAAGCAGAAGAGCTAAAGGTGAAAAAGATACTTAGATATTACTTAATTAAACATGATGTATTGGATCCCAGAGCTGACAATAAGGACAATACTTAAGACAAGTTCAAGTGGGTGGGTGGCAGGGTTAGGTTGGCTAGATTCCCAGAGAAAACAGTGCAGCCCCAGAGCACTGAACACACAACGTTGTATTGTTGGATTATTAATAATACACCTGGTGCCATACATCTCTGTCCAGCCAACCCTCTGCTCTTGGCCCCGCCACCCTCTGTGTTTGCCTGTGTTTCCTCTGATCGGCTGAGAAAACCTTAAAGGTGGCGGTCAGGTCTTCTTATCTTTATAATTGAGCAGTATTGGACACATCAGCATTTTTCAAATGAATGTCCCATGCAACGAGAGAATGCTGGGATAATTCTGAACAATGTCTCACAAATTATAAGAATTCAGAACAGAACCATCAACTTGTAATAAGACAAGAAGGGAGAGTAAGTGACAGTTCCAGGAAGAGTCAACTCAATGTAGAAATGGGAAAAAAAAAACTCAAAAATTTAACCTATTCTGCTGTGTGGCTCCCTCTAGGTGCCTGTCACCCCCAAATTCCTGCCCCCCCTCCCCCCGCCATCCTCTCCTCAACACTCATTCTTGCATCTCCTAGGGCCCATTACAGTAGACGTAAGACAGAGAAAACGCTTGCTGTCTTGTTACAGAGTAGATTGGGAGCCAGCAGAGGAGATCTCTGGGTCTCAGGACCATCTTTCAACACCCTTGAAGGGGCATACATATGATTGAACAGAAAGCTGATCCTACTTTGCATATATTGTTTGCGTAATGAATCTATCGGTGAAAATATGTTTGCAGAAGGTTAAACCAAACGCTTCCTTCAAATGCATGACATTTGAAGTATAATTTGATTTATATTTGTTTGTGTGTTTAAGCAACTTTTATTAATTTATTTTTGTTACAGCTGTTTCTCCGTTTTCCCCCCCTAGACACCTTCCTCCCGATCCCCGCCCCGCCCCAGCATTGTTGTCTATGTCCATTGGTTACACATATATGTGTATAAGTTCTTTGGTTTATCTCATCCCCCCCTCTGAGGTTTGTCAGTCTGAACCGTACTCCCTTCTATGTCTCTGGGTCTATTTTGTTCATTATATTCCACAAACAAGTGAACAATTCTTTTACAACTTGGATTAACTTCAGGAGAAAATCTAATTTGGAAAGCCTTGGGTGGGTTTGAGCGAGCCTGTCTTTCTCCCCAGATGCCAGTAGGCGGAGCTCGTGCTTCATGCGCAGCTCGGGGCCACCCGTGCTGGAGACCCGAGGGCGGAGGGACAGAGCTGAGAAGCCAAGAGAAGGGAGCTGGGGTGCAGAGCTGGTGGGGGAGGGACATTTTTAAACACACCTACTCCCCCCAGTTGTCATCACCGTGGTGAACTTTTGAAAGATAGAAAATGCGTGCCATCTATAATGAACCCATAACTAGCCAACATCTGCTCCTTTCTACTCTCTTTTCCGCACAGGAAAAAGTTTCTTCCTTCCAAGGGTGATTTTTATTGAAGTTACATGTTTTTCTGAGCTGTGCGTTGGAAGATTTTTTTTGTGACATTTACCAACTAAGTTCTAAATGCTGGCCTGGTAACTTTAACCAAATGTGCTTATAAAAACAGGAGGCTGGCAAGGAAGTAGCATCAGAGTTGGCTTTGATGATGGTGGAGCACCCCCACACCCCCCCCCAAAAAAAAGGTTTCAGGAGAGAGGGGTCAGGCAGACTGGAACACAGTGTTACAGTTCGTGTTATCAGAGGAGCAGGGGTGTGTGTGTGTGTGTGTGTGTGTGTGTGTGCGGGCTTTCTGAATCAGTGATTGAAGCCAGCTAAAAATCTATATTAGAAACTGCCAAACAGTTCGCCTCTCCAGCCCCCAAAGAAAAATTAAAATTCATCACAAGCATGGGAAACTTTCTCAAGAGAAAAAAATCATTGCTTGTTTTTTCATTGATTCAGGAGACAGTGTCTCAAAAACAAAGAATAATAGCGTTCTCAAAATGGTTCGTGGAATTACTCGTTTTTCGAGTGCAAGTTTCTGATGCCATGTGTTAAAAGTATCTATGATTAAGTATTTACTAAAATTCACGATGAAGTAGCTCATAAATTCAAGTATTTTCCCCCTGATGTCTGAAGCTTCCTTTGAAAGCATAATTTGTTCATTTAATATATCTTTCAATAAAAAACAAAAAACAAAAAAAACCCATTAACACAGCCATGGAACCTGCCCCATGCTTTTGCTTCCTACTTCCAGGCAGACCAGGCACAACTAAACGAACAGTTGGAGAGTAGTGCCATCTAGTGGCAACACTAAAAGAAATTAAGAGGTAGCCAACAAGGAGTGAAGTACCTGGGACGTCTAAGCATTTAGGCAAAATTAGGTGAATTTGTGTCTCTCCTAACAGCATCACAGGGAGGCCCTCCTACAGACAGGCTTGGGCATCTCTCATCAAATCTGGGGACCAGCTTTTCACTTGTGAGGACTTATTTGTTTTATTCTCTGCCACTATAATTGTTAGGCTTGTGTTATAAAGGGAACTCATTAGACTTTTCAAAGCCACTTTCCACTTAGGGTGAGTGAGTTTAAAATCTATTCCCGACAGTACTTTCTGATAAAGGAGGAGCTTCCTGGGGATTGAGAGGAAAGTGAACATATTTGAATTGGGATAGAGGCCTACAGCCGACCAAGAAAAGAGAAACACCTTTCAGGTACTGTAGGAGGAGCTGTTGCTTCACGGTCCACTTTCCTCGGTCTATTTCTGAAATTTTTTCTGTTTTTGTTGTTTGTTTGTTTCGTGTGTGTGAGATCTAAAAACAGAACCACAGGATTTTTCTTTGTTAAACGTTAACTGATAGTGGTGAATCATTCTTAATAGGCGGTATTTTTCAGATCTGTTTATCTAGTGCAATAGACATTTGTCATCATCGCTATAGTAGCTTTCTGTGACAGGCTACCTTCCCATGAAACCAAGAGATATTTAGAAATATTTAAAGGACACATCCTTCTGTGTGGGGAGTGTTGGTAACATTTTCTGGTCTCTTTTACTGCACTACAAGTGAGTGGTCTTGACGCCATGAGACTTAACTTTTGATAGTAAACATTATTTTTCTTAATTACAAATTTTAAAAATTGCCTGTGTATAGTGATAGATGTTAACTAGAACTGTTATGCTGATCATTTTGCAATATATAGAAATGTCAAACTATTATGTTGTACACCTGAACTAATATAATGTGATAGGTCAATTGTAGACATATCTCATTTTATTGCACTTCACAGATGTGTTTTTTTACAAATTAAAGGCAAAAGATTATGACTCGCTTTATTGCAAGACTCACTTTATTGCGATGGTCTGGAACCGAGCCTGCAATATCTCTGAGGTCTGACTGCATATCAGTAAAAAGTAACGAAGTGCGGTAAACAAGAGACCTTATCTTCATTTAAAATGCATTCATATGTGAAATGTAGATGCACATATGTCCTCATGGAGAGGTGAGCGGCTGGGGGTACAGCATCTGGGTCACTTGGAATCAGATGAAACCTGTGCATGTCTCAGCTCTTCTCCTGCCCAGCTGCACACATCTGGACAGCGTGTGAAATCATCCTGAACTGCAGTCTGTGGAACTGGAGCGATATTACCAATCACAGGGCTTCTGTGAGGAGTCAAGGAGATTACATGAATCAAACCTGTAACACTTTATTGTATGATGGAGACAAACTCACATCAGTTACCGATGTTGATAATTTTGGTTGCTAAGGCAACCTCAGTAGAGTGGGGTCCTAGAGGAGCCTCGGATGTTGCTATTCCATGTGTGGCCATCACAGAAGACAGATGGCAGCTGTCGGTTAGTTAAGTTATGGGCAATAACTTGGCTTCGACTTCACAGGTTGGGAATTTGAACCAATAAATTATCTCCTCTATGAGGACAGAGCTGCCCTCAAAAGGAATTATAGTATCTTCTTAGATCAGCGTTTTGCAAACTGCCTACATCACAACCCACAGCAAGAGACACACAGTGGCCCTCTCTTCTCTCATTACGTGTCTGTTAGTATAGCGATGGCCCCGGGTCTCTGAGGCTCTCATAATATTTCTTCCTTCTTTTATCTTTTGTGAAAGATGACAAATGTATATCATCTAGAATAAGCCCATAACTCACATTTCTGCTCTTTGTTTTCCACACAGGACAAGGCCTCTGCCCCCAAAGTGTGATTTTACCAGAGTTACACCTTTTCCTGACCTGTGTTCTGGAAGTTTCTTTGTGACATGCACCAACGAAGTTCGAGGTGCTGGCCTCAGACTCTGCTCTTCTTTCTTGTGCCTGTCGACAAGTGAGAGCCTGTCTAATGGATTTTCCACCTCACTGATTTCACTTTTCAGTTCCGAAAAATTGTGATTTTTTTGTTCTCCTTCACAATTTCTTACTCTGTTTGGTGAGGCATCCTTTCCATACATTTAAAAAAACAAACAAACAAAAAAAAAACTTCTTTAGACGTAGTTTTCTTTAGTTATTTGAGCATATTTAAAATAGCAGATTTAAAACGTTGTCAGTGATGCCCAGCCGGTGTGGCCCGGGGGTTGAGCATCGGTCCATGGACCAGGAGGTGGCCAGTTTGATTCCCGGTCAGGGCACATGCTGGGGTTGCGGGCTCGATCCCTGGAGGGGTACGTGCAGGAGGCGGCCAATCGATGTCTCTCCCTCATTGATGTCTCTCTCTCTCTCTCTCCCCCTCTCCCTTCAAAAATAAAAAATCAACAAAACATATTTGAAAAGAAAGTTCTTTAGAAGTAGTTCCCTTTAGTCATTTAAGCATATTTAAAATAGCAGATTTAAAACCTTGTCGTGTTGAAGAATGGATCCCTTCGTCAGGAGGCCGAATAATGGCACCCAGAGGTATCAGGTTGTGATACCTGAAACCTGGACATGTTACCCGATCTGGACAAAAGAACACCGCGGGTGTGCTCAAGTGAAGGATCTGGAGGTGGGGAGACGGTGCCCCGGACCATCCAGGAGCCCCGATGAGGCCACGGTGATGTGACAGGAGAGAAGCAGAGGGGGATTTGGGATGAGAGAAATAAGGCAGGGGTCCCTAACAGCTCAGTAGGAGAGTGTCCCCCTTCCAGTTGTCATAGGTGAACATTTTACCAAATTTTTACCCACCGAGCATATCAGAGTTCGCTGTATGTATAATCCGTGATGTCCTTTTACTCACCACCGCCACCTGACTGCTGGACCTGGGCCGTACGTTTTAGTTTGTTTCTGTTGTTGTTTTGGTCCTAGCATCGTCCCCAATAAAGGAACGGGTTTCTCTAATGATTAAAACCTCCCACTCTTAATTCCCTGACAAACAGACGTTTATTGTTCCCTCATGAGACAGTTCAAAGCGGGTGATCTAGTCTTGGGGATCCCTTAAGCAGTTCTGCTTCAAACAGCGACCCAGGGTTCCAGGCTCGTTCCATTCTGTGGTTCTGAGTAGTCACCACCGAGTCAAATATGGCTTAAAGGAGAGAGTGCATACTTATCCAAAAGGGGTGGTGGTTGTTTTTGGCCCTGCCTAGAAATGATGCTCATCTCTTCTGCCGCATGTCATTGATTCCATTGGCCAGAGCTCAGTGGGTTGGCTACAGAGCACTGTTGGAGGGTGGGGGTGGGGTGGAGGACATCTAACTGTGCACTCAGTTGGAATACAAAATGAGTATTGGTGAGCATGGTTGTCTATACCAAGCAAACTATTTCTTTTTCATGAAATGTCTCTTTTCATAAGAACTTTATTGAGGTATACTTGGCATAAAACAAACGGCATATATTTAAACTGTACAATTTTATGAGTTTGAGATATGTATATACCTATGAAACCATCAACACAGTCAAGAAAATGAGCACATCTATCACTTTAATATGTCCCTTGGGTCCCTCTGTAATCCACTTCTTCCCCATTTCCCATACTAAGTAAAACCCGACCTGTCAGTACAGATCCGTTTGCATTTTCTAGAACTGCATATATAGAGCATGCCGGTTTTCTGTCTGGCATTTTTTCATTCGCAGAATTATTTTGAGATGCATCCATGTTGTACAAATCAGTGGTTTGTTTTCCTTGATGGATGAGGAATATTCCATTGCACAGATAGATCACAATTTGATTATCCATTCATTCGTTAGTGAATGGGGTTTTTTGTCTTTATCATTACAAATGAAGTTGCTATGGACATTTGTATGCAACGTTTTGTGTGGACTTAGGTTCTCAGTCTCATGAATAAATACCCATGAGTGGAATGGCTGGGTTATAGGGAAGGTGTATGTTTAACTTCTAAAGAAGTAGCCACCTTATTTCCCAAACATTTGACATTCACGTCAGCAATGTACGAGAAGGTAGTGGTTCTGTACCCCACCAGCATTCAGTGTAAGTCCTTTGGGTTCGAGACATTCTGAGTGGGCGTGCGATACATATTCTGGTTTAACTTTGTATTTACCTAATGGTAATAGTGCTAAGCATATTTTCATGAATTATTCTGCCATCCATATATTTATATTAGTTCAGTTTTTTCTCTATTTATGTTGGGTTGTTCCCCTTCTTATTTTTGAGACATAAGGACCTTTATATAAAGAGCTGCGAGTCCTTTGGGCAGATACAAGTTTGGCAAATATCTTCGTCATGACTGTCTTTTTATTTTTATCACATGAACTCCTTAAGAGCAAAGTATTTAATTTTGATAATGTCCAATTTAGTGATGCTTTACTTTTACAGTTTGTGCTTCTCATGTCCTATTAATCCTAGTTTGCCAAATTCCAGGTAACTAAGATGTCCTCCTGTGATTTCTTCTGGAAATTTTATAATTTTAGCTCTTACATTTAAGTCAAATGGCTCATTTGGGGGAAATTTTATATATGGAGAGAGGAAAAGGTTGAGGTTTTTTTTATTTGCTTCTGGCTCCCTACTTGTCCTAACATCATTGTGTTGAAAAAATCATCCTTTCCCCACTAATTAATTTAGGACATTTGTGAAAAGTCAGTTAACCATACATAAGCGGGTCTATTTCTAAACTTTTATTTTGGCTCATCTAGGTCCCTTGCATTTCCATGTTAGTGTCAGAAACAGCTAGCTAGTTTACACACACACACACACATGTGTACACACACTGCTGCAATTTTCAGTGAGGTTGCATTGAATTTATAATCAATTTGCTAATATCAAGTTTTCTAATCCATGAATGGGATACAACTATTTATTTAGGCCTTCTTTAGTTTCTCTTTTCAGTGTTTTATAGTATTCAGTGTACAGGACATATGTCTCTTTTGTCAAATTTATTCCAACTATTTTAATTTCTGATGTATTATAAAACACATTATATGTTAATATCACTTTACGATTGCTTCTAGTATATATAAATGAAACTGATTTTTGTATATTGACTTCCCATTCTAAAATCTTGCTAAACTCCTTTTAGTACTAGTGGGTTTTTGGTGAAATCCTTAGGATTTTCCACACAGACGATTCTGTTATCTGTGAATCAAGACAGTGTTACTTCTTACTTTGGCATCTTTTACTTATCTTATTGAACTGCCAGAACCTTCAGTTCAGTGTTAAATAGAAACAGAGAGAGAGAGGTCCCTCTTTGTTCTTGACCTCCAGCCTCTATTATTTCATCGTTAAGTATAATGTTACTGTAGGTCTTTCGTGGAAGTCTTTTCTCAGGATGAGGACGGTCCCTTCAATCTCACTTTGCTGAGGTTTGTTATTATGAAAGGATGTTAGATTTTTAAAAATGCTTCCTTTTTTTTTACATCCATTGAAATTATTCTATCATTTTTATTTTCTAGCCTCTTATTATGGTGAATTACTTGATTACTTTTTGAATTGTTGAACCAACCTTAGTAGTACCTCTTTCTACTTATTTTTCACTTTCAACCTAGTTGTGCTATTATGTTTAAAGAGCATTACCTGCAGGCAGCATACTGTTGGGTCTTATGTTTTTCTTCAGTCTGAGAGTCTCTGCCCTATAATTGGCAGGTTTAGATGGTTTCCATTTAATGTGATCATTGACGTGACTAATTTAAATATAACATCTGGGTATTCGTTTTCTATTTTTCTCATCTGCTATTGTTGTTTTTGGTTCCCTTTTTCTCTTTTGCTTTCTTTTGGAATAACTGAAAATTCTTTATCTCATTTTATTTTCTTCATTGGCTATTGGGTAAATGCTTTGTTTTGTTTTTACGATAGCTGTTTTAGAGTTTATTAGATACAACTCGATCTTATCACAGTCCATGTTCAAGGAAAATTATACTACTTCCTGTATAGTATACGGAGCTTACAACAGTTTGTTTCCATTTATTCCCTTAGGACCTTCGTGTTATTGTTGATGTGCATTTTACTTCTACATGTTATATAGCCCACAATTCATTATTGTTTTCTATTTATACAGTCAATTATCTTATAGAGATATTTATAAAATTACAAAGTTACAATTATAAGTTATAAGGATGTTTTACCTGTACCCATGTATTTAGATGTTCTGATTCCCTCATCTTTGTGTAAATCCATATTTCCATCTGGTACCATTTTTCTTCTCCCTGGAGGACTTCCAAATATTTCTTATATTTGAAGTCTACTGATAATGAATTCTTTCAGCTTTCATACTGTTTCTCAAAATTCTTATTTCATCCTCAGTTTTGCAAGATATTTTCACTAGGCCTAAAGCTTTAGTTGAAACTTTTTTCATGACTTTGAAGACGTTGGCCCACTATTATCAGGCTGACATTCTTTCTAACAAGAAGTCTGCAGTCTTTCGTTTTTCTTTCTTTATTTCTCTCTCCTTTTCTCTATTTTGAATGTGTCCATCCTCTCTGTTCTTAAGATTTTCTCTTAATCAGTGATTTCAATGATTTTTTTTTTTTTTTTTAATGATACACCTTGGAGTAGTTTTAGTGTGCTCAAGGTTGATTGGGATTCTTATATCTATGGGTTTATAGTTTTCATCAAATTTGGAAACATTTTGGCCATGTTTCTTCAAATATTTTCCCAGTACCCCCACTTCAGAGATTCCAATGACACATCTATTGGGCATTTTGAAGTTGTTTCGCAGCTCACGTTGGGTTTTGTTTTCCAGTCCGGCTCCTCCCTTTTCTCCGGGATTGTTTCAACTGCTATGTGTTCCTGAACATTTTCTTGCCACGTTCACCTACTATTAATCTTACTCTTCATTACAGACATTTTACTTTTAATCTTGAAAAGTTTACATTGGGTTATTTTTATACCATCCGTCTCTGATTCATATTCTCATGCTTTGTTCTACCTTCCTGAATATCTACAATATGGTTAGAATAGATGTTTTGTTGTCTATTATTTTTAGCATCTGTTTCATGAACTCATTTTTATTGATTGATTTTTCTTCTCATAATGGGTCATTTTTCCTGTTTCTTTGCCTGCCTGGTAATCTTTTTTTTTTTTTTCTGTCTGGCATTTTTTTATTGGGTGCCAGACATTGTGAATTTCACCTTGTTGGTTGCTAGGTAGTTTTGTGTACATTTAAGCACTTTTTATATTTGCTCTAGGGTACATTTAAGTTATTTGGAAACAGATTGATCCTTTCATGGTTTGAATTTAAGGTAGGATCGGAGCAGCCTTTAGTCAAGGAGTAATTTTGACCCAGAACTGAGGCAATACCCCCATAAGTTACAAGGATTTTGAGTTTGGGTAGATAGGAATACAAACTAGTCTCTGCTCTGTGTGAGCCCGGGGGGGGGGGGGGGTGCGGGAAGTGGGGGAGGTTCTTCCTATTGGTTCCTTTTCTGGCCTCAGGTAGTTTCCTAACATGAATGCACTGAGCAAGTACGCAACTGAAGACCCTGAAGGAACCCTCTTTCGATCCTCAGAGCTCTCCTCTCTGAAAAGCAAACTCATCTCTGGTTGTTGTCCCCGTCATTTTGAGCCACCATGGGCTGCCCAGATTCACAGCTCTTGTCTGATCAGATCAGGAAGACTTCTGGACACTGTTTGGCTTCCCCCCCGCTGCAATCCGACCTGAAAGTCCCCTCTAGGCACCGAGACGAGAAATCCTAAGGCTCATCTCTTGTTTCTCTTTTCCCATTGCTCACTCTCCGGTTCTGCCCGTTGTCTAATGTCTGAAAAACTTTATCTTACATATTTTGTCTGTTTAATTTTGTAAGGTAAAATAGTAAATCCTCACCCTCTACTTATTCATGACCAAAAATAGAAGTCCTTAACTACTTCATGGATATTCATGTTTTGAGGACCATTATAGCCTGGAAGCAGCTCTCTAGAGAATACCTCATAGGAGGGTATGCCTGCAACAGTCCTATCTCGTCCCTGACGCCCACTTGCAAATTGAGATAAATATTCAGAAGCCAGCTGGTTCGCTTCTGCACCTACTCTCTCCAGGAGGGTCTATTCTATTAGAAATCTCCAAACATGCTACAGTGGCTTGCATTTTTGTTCATACTTTGCAGCATGAAATCCCCCTTGCTCAGCTTGAATTGGGCTGTGTGCCAACCCATTGCTTGGATCATTGCGTGGTTCAATTTGGCTGTAAATATAGCTAAAACACTGGTTTCACACCTGGTTATTTTGGACATTATAATATAAGCAGACACAATCTGCTCCTGGCTAAGTATTTTGATGGCCACTATTCACTGTGAAATGTCAGTGCGGTCATGCTTTACAGAGATGACCTTAGTGTGCATAATTGAATTTTTCTGGCATTGTGGAACTAGAACACATCTGCAGATCACAGCTGGCAACTTCTCTGGTTAATCTCGGCATAAATACAGCTGGACCAGAGAATGAACATCCAAAAAAAAAAAAAAAAACTAACTAAAACAAACAAAAAACCCCAAACACATCTAGGACCAAGAGTTAATACAGAAATTCCACTATTCAACTCACTTATTTACCCAATATCTCCTTGAGTTCAGTAGTAGAATAAAAGCGAAATCCATCATGTTGCATATGCAAAGCAGCACTTAGCACATAACATCTCGCGCTCCGTGAAACAAGTACAGACAATTGTAAAGGAAAGTCGTTTTAAAATATCAACTGATGTAAGCTTGTGGGTGTCGTCCCTGGAACTGCCTGTTGCCCCTTGACTCTTTAACCAACTCAGGCCACAGTTAGGATTTTGCAATACTCTGTGTTTCAAGATAGCAATTATCCAGATTAAAAACAAAAACAAAAAACAGAAAAGTTGTTCTCAGTTTTTGAATTTCAAAAGTCTAGGTCTCTCAGATGTTGGAAAGGAAAATAGTAGAGCTCCTCAGAGTGGAAGAAATGAGGAGAGTTAGAAGGGAAAATGCATCTGGAGTCCTGAGAAGCATTTGGACATCCTGCCATAACTCTATGTTCAATCCAGGGGGGAGGGGGGCTAGCAGAGGCTCAGGGAGGCCTAAGCAATCCATTTACCTGGGGAGGCAATAAGAGCCGATAGTGGGGATGTCCACCTGCTGCTTCCAGACAGGCAGGTCCAAGATCAATGTCTCATATGTCCCCCCCCCCCCCCCCCGTGAGATGTAGATGCTTCAGAACAATTTTTGCATATTTGAGAGCAGCCCCGAGATTCCTCGAGTTGAAAATAATTATAGGGCTTCCGAAAGAAAATTAGCCAAAAATAAATCAAACCCCGGATCCTTGCTGACACAGACCAAGACATTTCAGCAGAGAGCGGCAGGGGTCAACAACCAGGGCTGTCTCCCAACCCCTTCCACCTCCTCATCATGTCCTACGAAAAGCCTCCAAACTTCAACACAACCCTGGAGGGAGAAGAGGCCCCGAATTGAGGAGGAATATTTTCTGCCACTCAGCAGAACAGGGGATTTGTAACAACAAAGTTACTTTTCTTGCACACCGGCGTTCGGAAATTAAGATCTAAACCAATAATTCAGCAGAAGTTTCTGTGAAACATTGAAGCTTACTGTTTTCTGAGCCCAAGCAGTAATATTAGCAATGCAAAAGAGAGTCAGTCAATAAGTCGTGGCAGAAATGCGATGAGAACTCAGACAAGGAATGTGAGGTAACGTATCTGTGAGATATTGCAGCCTAAACAACTCCGCCTCAAAACAGTGGCTCCCGACACCATTGTTTATCTCAGAGGTCTCACACTGGATGGCGTTCCGATGTCCTGGCCTCAGCGTGGCTCGGCCGCTCTGCAGATCTGCGGGGGCAGCCCTGCTCCACGTGTCCTTGCCTCTGGGTTAACAATGGAGGTGCAAAGGGCAAGTAGAAACATGTAAGCCCTCTTAGGCTTAGTCTCAGGACAGGCACACTGTCACTTCTGCCCGCATTCATTGGTCAAAGCATCCTGAAGTCAAGCGCAAAGCAAGCGGTGGGCCAAGATGCAGTCGGGCAACGGTAAGGATCCAGGCAGGGGTGAAAAATTGGGGTCAGTTATTGAGCACAGAGAGGAATGAACATTTTTTTGAGTGTCTGTGGGTAGCTGGACACTTTGCTAGGTGCTCTACGTCTATGCACCTACGTCAGTAAAACAGGATTATACAGTTGCATTTATTTATTTATTTTTCTTTATTGAATTTAGAGAGAGAGGAAGGGAGAGGGAAAGAGATAGAAACATCGATGAGAGAGAAGAACATCGACCGGCCGCCTCCTGCATGCCCCGCACTGGGGACCGGGCCCACACCTGGGCATGTGCCCTGCCTGGGAATTGAACCGGTGACCTCTTGGTGCGTGGGTCCACGCTCAATCACTGAGCTACACTGGCCGGGCCAGTTTCATTTATTTTTAGCATGTAAGGGAACTGAGGCTCAGAGAGGTCATGCACTAGGCATAGTTCATCTGAGACTGAACCTGATGTTCCAACCAGTGTCTGTTCGAATTCAAACCCTGTGATTTGGAGGAACCAGGCTGATGGCCAGGTCTGGTGTCTCGATGTCAGCCAAGCTCCCTTTTTCGGAATGCCCTTGACTCCGGATGGTGAGAGAGCTCCCAGTTCCCTTCCTTCCTCTTTCATTCCCGGTCCTTTGCGAGAGGAGCGGTGCCTGCACCGTGATAAATGACTGCCCTGGACTGTCTCCCGGCAGCTCTCCCTCCAGGTTTGGGAGCAGCAACGCCCCTGC
Source organism: Molossus molossus (assembly GCF_014108415.1). Taxonomy (NCBI): domain Eukaryota; kingdom Metazoa; phylum Chordata; class Mammalia; order Chiroptera; family Molossidae; genus Molossus; species Molossus molossus. Next base: position 58,152,608 of record NW_023425351.1, on the reverse strand, counting down.
AACAGTGCCAGCTGCATTATTTACCGCCTGTCCCGGAAGGTATGTGCCCTGCGGATCAAGCGGGGAGGGCGGAACCACGAAGCTTGCATAAACAAGCTCCCATAAAGGAGCTTTCGACAGAATCTGTTTTCCTCCAACTGTCTCAAGTGCCTTCTCCCTGGGTAATCATGCTTCATACTTTTAAAAGCCCAGATCCCAACAGCTGGAGGTAAAACCTCCCCGTCTAATGGAAGAAAATATGTTGATACTTTTAATTGGTCTCTGAAGTGAAACCCAAGGAACGCTTTATTGGTTGACGGATTTGAGGCTTCCAGCCTAGCAGAGCTGGATAGCAGATGGTAAAGATAAACACATTAGAAATGTGTGGCTAATGATTAGAAAGTAAATTTCATTCAGGATATTATAATCGAGTGAAAAATCACCTTGTCGCTGTTGAAGTTCAGATGTGCCTACTTGGATGTAAGCGTGACCACCTGCATTGTGGGCCATGCTGTGGCTTCCACCAGTGTTCAATCCCCTGAGGGTCCTGAACCTATGGACAGAAATAAGCAAAGCTTCTGTTCCCAGCCACACAACGCCACTGCTCAAGTGGGGAAGATCTGATGAGGCCGAGGAGTCTAAGAGCACTGGGAAGCGGCCCATCACACATGAGAACTTCGAATGCCACACACCTGTGCTCTCAGCCAACGGTTACTGCAATAACACTGCAAAACATGCAATTCCCAGATCTCGATGGCATATGACAACAAACATAGCAAGTACTCAGAAAGCGTTCTTACCAGTGAATAGGCAAATTATTTTCTTGCTCACAGGGCTGCAAGTCAGCTGGGCCCAGCTCTGCTTCAGGTGACAGCTCAGGTTCACTGGACCTGTCCTCCAGGACCCAAGACGTGCTCTTGGGGACGCTCTTCCCATGGACACAGGAACACAACAGGGTGGAGAGAAACTTGCTCTGGTTTTGAAAGCTTCAACGTGGAATAGGCACATCGTCACTTTTGCTCGCGTTTCTTTGACTGAAGCAAACGGCATGCTTTCTGTCAGGGGGCCAGAGAAATAGACTCCACCCGAGGGAGCGAGGGAGGGAACATTTGCTGAAAGATGATTTAATGAAACATGCCTTTGTTTTCATTTTTATAGACTGTGGCCTCTGCTTTCCTCTTCTATACGGTTCACGGCAATCACGAGCACCCCGTAGAGGCATGTATGCATGTGAAGTAACTTACGGAGAAATAAATAAAATAAGGAAAGTGTAACCATTTTTGTAAATTGTGAAATGTCATGCAGTGTTACAGATAAGAAACCATTTATTACACACCCATTATGAGTATGAGCCATAATGGAATATGATGTCTTGAGAACAAGTGTTTTATGCAAGTCATTCTAACTTCAATGCCTAAAAATGACTTAAAGACATCATTTTTTAAAAAATTCTCACCAAGGATATATATATTTTTATTTATCTTCAGATAGAGTGGGAGGGAAGGGGAGAGAGAGAGAAAGAGAAACAAGATGTGAAAGAGACGCATCACCTGGTTGCCTCCCGCACGACTGGACCAGGGCCAGGGACGACCTGCAACGGAGGTGCGTGTCCTTGACTGGAGTCGAACCCATGACTCATTGGTCCACAGGCCAATGCTCTAACCGCTGAGCCAAACCAGCCAGGGCATATTCTTTTCAATCACAAGAATCCTAGTGTTCAGTGCCTGAGAGTTTCTCCTCAGACAGAGGTTTGCTCACCCATTAACAAATATTTATTGAGGTTTATTGTGTGTAAAGTATTGTCCCAGACATTTCTTGGTGGTGCTCAGGGTGGCTTGCAGGGTTGGTTGAAGGAGGGATGAGGAGTGATATAAAGATTAATAAAATGCGAATTCTGTTCTCTGGAAGCTTATACCTAGTAATAGAAATAAAATGTGTTCATGAGAAACTATGGCTCTTTTCTCCCTTCTTTCTTTCTTTCTTCTTCCTTCCTTCCTTCTTTCCCTCCTTCCCTCCCTCCCTCCCTCCTTTTCTCTTTCTTTCTTTCTTTCTTTCTTTCTTTCTTTCTTTCTTTCTGTCTGTCTGTCTGTCTGTCTTTCTTTCTGTCTGTCTTTCTATACTATGAGTATAATAGTTAAGAGTATATACTCTGGAGCCAGATTTCAAGGATTAAATTCCTGCTCCACCAATTATTAGCTCTGTCTCTAGATAATTCATGTAGCTTGTCTGTAAAATGGAGAAAGTAACTGCAGCAGGAGCTGCCTCACCACCTCCCTTGGCATCTGTCTGTTCACGCCTGTCTGCTGAGTGTAGAGTGCCTGTGCCCTGTGCCCGGGCGTGCGCGCCCACCCCGTGGCTGGAAAGCCCTCAACAGCGGTACATGTGGAGCTGGTGATGAATACTGAGGCTCCCTCCCCTCGAGTCTGGGATGGCTCCGAGGCTTATTCTCGCATCTCCCAGAGTTTCCCGGGGGCAGGAAGCTCCAGTCACGTGCCCTGGGGACCCGTGTGGCATTGTCCTCTTTCCTTCCCTAGCTCCCTTCCCAACTCGCCACCGTGTTCCCGGGATTACTACCCACATACTGCTTGCACGAAATCCTGTCTTAGGGATGCTTCTGGAGCCTGAACCAAGACAGTAGTTGTACCTGCACCGTTTGGCTGTCGTGAGAACCGAAGATGTTGACATACATCAGGGACTCTCAGACCAGTGTCTGGCTCTCAGCCCGGTACAGGTGTCGTCATCATCATCCCACTAGTGAAAGTTCTATGCGGAGGGCAGGGCTATTTTCTTCTTTTTTGTTCACTTTCTTTTTTACTCAAATTTTCTATCCTTTTTTGGGTGTAAAAAGCTCTTCGCTGTTTACAAGGTTGTTTCTGAATAGCAAAAATTCTCTCTCCGTCTGTTCCCCGGTGTTATCATGTATTAACTCTGTGCTTTTTGTTTTTGTTTTTCTTTTTTTCCATTTAACCTTGGCTGCCCCGGTCATACACAAGGCACAAGGACTCTTCTCTCCTTGCATCTGCAGTGGAAACCTTAGCGGCAGAGTAACCCCTCCAGGTCGGCCAAGTGGACACAGTTTGGCTCCTTTTTAGCTTTCAGCATCCATAACAACGCCTCACCCATAGCAAGACTCTTAAAGACTTGATAATAAATGTAATTACCTACTTAAATGCCTCCTAGGCTCTGGGGATATAAAAAAAGCACTGGAATGTATACATGCCTTAGATTATCTTGAAATCTAGTCAGGAGCACTTATATTAGCAGAAAATTATAATAAAAGATGAGCACATGCATACTAAAGGTTTAAACGCAGATCATGAAAGACTCTGGGAGAATGACTGGAAGGGGGTTGCGTTTAGACAGGTAGGTGGACGGGAATGGCAGGAGTCAGGGAAGGTTTTCTGGAGGAACGTTCTCAGTGCACGGGATGTTACACGAAGACATGAAAGCTCCTTTAACACGGGGAGCGCTTTCTCTTGTCCTTTGTGCGTCATGTGCGCTGCCTCAGAAATTTCCATTTGCTGGGATCTAGTTGCAACCTTTCCTGAGTACTTGTCAAGAAATAAGCTGATGTTTCAGTCCGAATGAGCAGTGCCTTTGGGGACCAGCAGGTCTGCAAAGACCTGGTGGCAGAGACAGAGCAGCCTGGAAGGAGCCCATGGGCCTCGAAACCAGAAATTGTCCACTTAGTCCCAAAAAGGAAATCTGCGTAGTGAGTAAAAAGCTAAGTGAATGAATCTGAGAACAGGCACAGAAAAAATTAGAGCTGTCTTCAGAGAGCTCCTTTGTGCACAAGAAAGTGTGAAATAACCGTGAGGAGCATTTAAGAAACCGCAGGACATCCAAGCAGCCCATGTCTCAAGAATCCCAGAAATAATCCTGTTAGCAGCAGAGAGAATCCTCTGCTGAAAAACCTGCTGGGAACCGGATTCATGTTGATCAAGGTGGGGACACCGTTGATTCAAATACTTGTGAAACAGGCAGAGATCCAGAGGGCACAGAAAAATAAATGTGTAAAAGCAAAATACAGGTGAACATAACACTTTGGAAAGCAGAGCCCATAGGTCTCCAGAGGAGCAAAGGATAAATCAGGCTGAGCCCAGAGCGGCGGCCAAGTGGACAAACAAGAATGCCAGGTCTCTATTTCTGTGTGACCACGGAAGAGGGGTTCCTTGAGCTATAAACGTGGGAATGCTTTCTGTTTTCCTGGCCTATCTTTAACCTCTACAGGAGAACTTGCTCTTAGTAGTCTCATTTAAACAAAGAAAAAGAAAAAAAGAATTCTGAAAAGATGTGATGAAAGTCAACCAAAAATCTCCCTGGACAATAAAAACATTTTTAAAAACCACATTTTTATCTACAAAGAACATTAAAATTGAATCCAGAATTTCAAGTCCTATAAAAAGAAATTAAGAATATGATCAAAACAGTGAAAGAATAGCAGACACAAGACTTAAAATATTTCAGAAATGAGATATTGGACAGCAGGAGATAAAAAGAAAGATGAAAGAAAGTAAGTGTGAACTAGAAAAATGTTTTCAAATAAAATGATTGAATTAAGAGAAATACAAAAGCAAGAAGACATTATATAAAGCATAATGTTGAAAATACATGTTCAAGGGGGGAAATAGTGAAAATAATGAAGTGGATAGAGACAAGAAATGATTCAAGAAATTATGAAAGACAAATAGAATAGAACCAACATATGTGTAATTAGAGTTCCCAAATGAGCAAAGTAATCAATAAGACAGAACAAATATTTACAACTATATGTCAAAAAAAACTTTCTTGAAATAAAATAAATGATAAACTCACTACTAAAAGAACACTTTGTGGGGGTCCAGACATTATCATTTGAGTCCAGACAAATTAATTCTCTATTATAACAAAATACTAAATTCTTCAGAAGTTCATGCCAGAATCAAGTTGCCTCAAGATAGTCTTTGAAAGGTACAGCTTTCAATTAAAATTAGTAAATATACAGCCCTGGCCGGTTTGGCTCAGCGGTTAGAGCATCGGCCTGTGGTCCGGAGAGACCCGGGTTCGGTTCCCGCTAAGGGCACGTACTTCGGTTGCAGTTTGTCCCCGGCCCTGGTTGGTCGTGCGGGTGGCAGCCACTCGATGTGTCCCTTCACGTCGATGTTTCTCTCTCTCTCTCCCTTCCTCTCTCTCCCTTCCTCTCTCTCCCTCCCTCTCTATCTGTACAAAAAATGGAAAAATATCCTCGGGTGAGGATAAAAAAAAAAATAAAATAAAATTAGTAAATATACAAAGAAACAGGGAAGTCTGACCCACACTTAGAAAAAAGGCAGTTGGCAGAAATAGACTTTGAGAGGGCCCTTGTTGGATTTAGTGAAAATTAAAGCACTTGTTTTAATAATTAAAAGAAAACATAATCAAATAATTAAAGGAAAATTTAGTCTTGATGTTTGAACAGGGAGGAAATTTCAACAGAGAAATAGAAACTATAAAAGGAACCAAATGAGAATTCTAGATCTGAAAAAATTAAATGAAATGAAAACTTACCTACGTGGTCTCAAGAGCTGTTTGGAGATAAAGAAGTAAGTGAATTTGAAGATAGGTCAATAGAAATTATCTGATCTGAAAAACAGAGAGGGGAAAAAATGAAAGGAAAATAACAGAGCTTCAGAAACCTGTGGGACAGTATCAGGTGTTCCAACACACATACAATTGGACCCCAGCAGGAGTGGAGAGAAAGGGGTGGGGAAATATTTGAAGAATTAATGACTCTTCACTTCCCCAAACTTTTCTAAACTTACATATCTGACAGGCTCACCAAAACACATGCTGTAGACTATAAAGAAAGTCATACATAATTATTTTATAGCCAAACTGCTAAAAGCAAAAGGTAAAAAGAATATCTGGACAGCAAAAGAAGAAAATTTGAATTATTTACAGAGGAATAACAATGTGATTAATAGGCGACTTCTCATCAGAAATGAAGGAAGCCAGAACACATCAGAATAACACATTCAGTGTTAAGAGACAAATATTGTCAATCATGAATACTCTATACCAAACTATTCTTCAAAAAATGAAAGCAAAATGGACATTTTCATATAAATCAAAAGTGGGAGTATTCATTGGCGTGACTCTTCCCTTGAAGAACTGCTGAAGGGAGTTTTCTGCAGACAAGGACCTGACACCAAATGGTAATGAGGAAGGATGTTCAAAGTCGTAAAGATGAGTGTAAATATATTCATAATCACATTAAAAGATAAATGCTTAATTAAAGCAAAAATTATGACTGTTGTAGAGATTATAATATACAGAGTGTAGGTTTATAGTTGTTCATATGGAAAATTGTGGGAGACTTTTGCATGGCATCCATTCTGTTGCAGTCTGCTCTGCCGTCTCCGGCCCCAGGGAGGGGTCTGTCTGCATACAGTGTCTGCATTCCTCTAGATAATTGTTTACTCCATTCTTTGCTTATCATTTGTTCCACCTGGGGTATTTACTGGAATTTGCTTCAGGTGGGATACTCATTAACTGTTTCACCTGTTTTTCCCCTATATATTGTGTGAACTCCCCCTGATAAACGAGACTTGATCAGAACCCTGTCTTGTCTCCATTTCTCGTGTCTCTTGTCCCTCCTCATCCTCACTCCCCCTCTAGAGCCCTCGTTGCTCGACCTGCGGGACGGGTCAGAAAATAATACAATAATTAATCAATAAGATAAGAATAAACTGTGTTTTGCATGCTCACAACTGTAAACCTCCTTTGCCCACCCTGTATTGATATATTTAAAAACTATACAACAAGGGATGGTAGCAGTAAATGAAATTATTTTTTGTAATCTTGTCTTATTAAAGTAATTCACTATGGGTTGAAGGGGAAGGGAAAAATAGATGAAGAATTTGTAGAAAATAAAATGAATAGAAACTGACTTATCAGTGTCTGTGAGATACATCTATAGTAAGCAGTTAGAGGAAAATTTGAACATCAAATACCAAAATCAACAAAAAGAAAATACATTAAACATCCAAATAAAAATTTTTAAAAAAAGAACAATTCAATAAACAGTGGAAGAAAGGCATGAAGAAAAAAGAAATTTATAACAAGACAGAAAAAATACAGTAGATCTGCTAATAAAACTCAAAGCTAATTGTTTAGAAATTCAAGAAAATAGGCAAAGTACTTACATTTGCTAGTCTGTCTGGAGAGAAAAAGAGATAATAAAAGAGAAAGTCTTGTTTCCTGCCAGACGGACAGATGGATATTTATTAATGTAATGCTCTTGACCTCTGTCTATGGCGAGGAACAACTTACCTGGTTGGTGACTCTGGAGAGAGAACTCATTGGGCGCCATCAGAGATGGTTCAACACTAATCATTACTCTGAAATTTAATAATCAAAGGAAGAGAATCAAACAATTCTCCTGCCTTTCTGGTCTGACCTGTATTTCCGAAGTTATCACATAACTTTCATGGACAGAGGAGAGTTCTACACAGAATAATGTCCACATATAAATAAAAAGCAAAGGATAAAATTAGAAAGTCATCATTTTACAAACCCAGTGAAGTGACTGATTCAGACCGTGGTCATCAGTCATCTCACGAGTGGCCTTCGGACTGTGCAGCAGCATGAGCATCGCTTGGGAATGAGTTAGAAATGAACATTTTTGGTCCCTAGCCCAAACCTACTAAATCAGAAACTGGGCGCGGGCCCAGCAATCTGGATCATAACAAGGTCTCCGACTGATCCTGATGGACATAAAAGGTTGAGAACTGCTTTATACCACACTGGCTCACATCATTTCATTCTTCAGAGAAATCTGGGAGGATTAGGGACGATCCAAGGACATTGAAGCCCCCCCCCCCAACCCTTAATTGTATTTCTTTCTTATTTGTCCAGGGTAGAGGTTCAGAGGTGATGAAAACTTCTTTGTAATTTGGAGTTCAATAATGCCCTTATGTCTTTACTTCTGTTTGCTCCGACCCTTCAGGTAAGATTGTGTCTCCGAAAGAATTGCAGAAAGGTCAGAAAGATCTTTTCAATCCAAATTTACTACTTGGACTATTAAATAGTAATTTTGATTTCTGAAGCTTCCCTAAGGAACCGGGGCAAATTGAGTTAATCAAATTTTCTAGACTGCTTAGGTTCCCCTGCAGCCACACAGACCTGGCTCCTGTCATTTTGAATTTCTGAGCTTTTATTTTTGTCAAGAAAATTGGATAATATATTTATGTGCTTCAAGCAGCTTGCAATCCTCTTAGCAAAGTGACATATATGTGATAGAACGTTGCACCAACAATCCGTGCACTGCTTTGAGGGTTTTATTTGGCTGTTACAGGGTGTACAGGTTATTTTAATTTTGTATACACTCCCGGAGGGCTGAGTCTGAATTCTGCGGTGTTCCCTTTGTAGCAAGTCAAATGTGGGGCTGCTATCAGGTATTCAATTAATGTGCATAAAAAAAAAAAAAGTTTCTTTGTTGTTGAAAGTATTACAGATATCCCCCCATATTTTCCCCATCGACCCCCTCCTCCCAGCTCCCACACCACCCCCTGCCTCCACCACACTATTGTCTGTGTCCATTGGTTGTGCATATATGCATGTAAGTTCTTTAGTTTATCGCTTCCCATCCTTCCTCCCCCTTCCCTCTGAGGTTCCTCAGTCTGTTCCCTGCTTAAAGATCAGCTGCTATAAAGAAAATACGATTCCTCATTTGGAGTACTTTTTTTTGTTTTTTTTGAGGTATGTGTGTTTCGCTTGTTGTCCTTCATGCTCAAAGTCCTTGACGTCCTAAAGTCTTCATTATACCTGCAACCTGACCTGCTCAGTCCATAAAAGGACAGTCACAATGACATGATAACACGCTTCTCATCTCCCCCAGGGTGCTCGGCAGGAATCCTGCACACACGCCAACATCACTCCTAAGTTCTTCTGAACCTCCCCAAGGCGTTTCACCTGGAAATGGTAAACCCTGTCCTCTCGTGTGCCCTGAGGAGACTGCCATTCATCTGCCTCCAGTCGGACTCCAGCTCCCTCTGCTGACATCTCCTGGCGGGGTCAACCCCAAGCAGCAGCTCAGGCATTGGTTTAGGCGGAGGATGGAGGGTGCCCCTGACCTTTGCTCTCCACCCCCCTCCTGCCAAGGAGCCTTGCTGACCTTGTCGAAAGGGTGGCGTTTCCCACTGCCCAGAGCCCGAGTGCTTGACACTCACATCATTAGTTTATTGAACTAGTGTTTTGTAGTTTTTACGGGACCTTCCAATGTAACTCACCTGCCCTGAGGCGCTGGCATGGATGGGCTGGCAAATTGTTCAAGTGACAAATCCAAGAAGCAGGGTTTTACCTCCCTTCTATTCTGGTCGGCTGCTGCAGACCCAAGCTCAGGCGCTCAGATCTCTGGTTTGGAATGCGGTCCTGGGGTGCACTTCACCATCCTCCACGCACACCCAGACACGCCTGAATTCTAGGGTAAACGCAGCTTGAGGACAACGTATCTTTATTCCTATTTTAGATCAAATTGGAAGGTAATACGATGAACCTCAATTAAAGAACAATAATGGATATGACTCTTGGAAGCATCTGAGGGGCAGGAAAAGGCCCTGTAAATGCAGGAAAGAAGAGTTGCAGTGCCGTCCAATGATCTCTAGAAACATGCTTTCATTCATGGGTGCACTCAACAAGTATGTACCAAACGCTCACAATGTTTTGGAGCAGGGATTGCAAATAGAGTCCATCTTTTGTGCCAACTTGGATCAGTGGGTGGTCACCGTGGCGGGGTGAGTCTACCTGGGGCTCAGCAGAAGTGTCATGAGTGATTAGCGACATCAGCTGTGGAGGAAGGAACCGGAGCGACGGCAGCAGACACACCAGGTATTTGCGGTCCCTGTCTCGTCTTTGGAGATAAAGCAATAAATAAGCCACCTTCGTGTTTTTAAATAGTTAGAATGCCCTGGCAGCAGGCAGTGACAGAGTTTTTATTCGGGGGCGGGGGGGCTTATATTCCATTTCCGAGAGATGTGCTCCGTCCCTCAAGCCAGCTCTGCCCATCTTGTGTGCACTTCTGCGTTTCTCCCACCGACTCCCTGCCTTCATCTCCATCGACGGCATCTGCCGCCTGTCATGCCTCGCTCCTTGTGGTTAATGCTCAAGAATAGCTCATCTGCTGCCCAGAGGAATTGGGAATGACATTACAAAGAACAATTGCACCCTGCTCCGCCCCCCCCAGCTCCAGAGAGGTCTGTCCTGGAACAATCTCAAAAAGTTCAGCACCCTACAGGGTGATCCAGTTTGACATCCTAATCAGAGTAGCACGGGGGAGAGGCAACAGGGAAGGAAAGGCAGAGATTCACATGTCAAGCAGCAAAGGCAAACCCTGTAGCTGACGGCATACAGATGAAACAGACCTCAGTCCCCGCAGCTAATTACCTACCTACGGCATCAGTTCAGGATGTGAGAGTCAAAGGAGGCGTCTGGGTAAACATGCCCCCAGCTGGTCCACGGGAGCGGATTCGGTGAAAGCAAAGCTGGCGGGCCGGGGGGCAGGGGACTGTGATTCCCACTGTCTTGTTTCCCAAAGAAGTGGCCAACTATGCGAGTTCTCTAAAAATCGATCCATCATTTGAAACCAGACCATCCTTTACTGAACCTGGCTCTTCCTTATTAAATATACTGATTAGAACCCAAAATAAGGAAATAATACTTTGAATGATCCATCACTATCCCTAATATTTTACTGCTAATGAGGCAAAAATCCTTTTTTTATTCAATAGGTATTGAGATAATTAAATATAAAACCAAAGCATCTCTTCAATTTCCTGATACAATTAATGGATAAATACAACGTTCATTTAAAAGCAAAGCTCCCCTTCACCTCCACAGTCAAAGTAATTAAAGCATCTGGGTTGCTTTCCTTAATAAGGGGAAAATTCATCTTGCTTCTGTAGATGGCCAAGTTCTGTATCGTGCTGGTCTGCTTCACAAGAAAAATGCCTCTGCTCGTGAATATACGCTGTCTTTGTTAGGTCATCCCACTGTTTCTTCAATGAAAGTGTACTGTTTTGTTTTCCTAACTTCTCTTTCTTTCTTCCTGGGACAGCACCCCCTCCTTTTCTGGGAACTGCCCCCCCATTCCAACTTAGTGACTTCTCATAGGAATGCCCATATTGAGACATGATTCTGTTCCCCATTGCTCCCCACGTGGAGCTCCAGGGTGTCACCGGACCCAGGATGGGTCAGAGCTCCCTTCTTGCTATTTTAAAACTTGGAACCAGAGAGACCAGGCTGTCTTTCCTCCTGGAAGAAGTTCTGCTGGGCAGCTGCCCCCCGGTGGCATGGCAAAGCAAGAGGGCTCATGGACAGAAAGAGGAATGAGAGACAGAAAGTCCTGCCTGACTCCCACTTCTTGCAGAAGCCTAGCAGTTTCCATTCCTGTAGCCCAAAGCATCTCTAACAGGAGATGCTCTAATACCTTTCCTTTAATCCCTCATTTCGATTAAATTAATCAATTAGGTTGTTGGTACCCAAACTGTTGAGCTACCTGCCAAGCAGGCTAACAATTCACCTGCATCAGTCATGCTGCAGAGGTGAGACTAGTTCATGCAGCCAGTGGGTAGACACTGGCCGTTGGGAAGCCTCTAAGGCATGCTGGGGATTTGGAAGTGCTCCCAGGGAGAGCTGGGAATGGGTGGGGACCCTAGGGCAAATTGTACTGGAAGCAAAGCATGACAACAGACATTCAAAGACCAGGCCCTGCCTGTTTCGGAATTACCTGGTAGTCCCTAACACAGGATTTACACAGCCAAGAAGTCAGATCATTGATCTCCTATTACTTGCTCTCCACGCCTGCCCCTGAAGTTACCACCACTTGTCAGCTTTGACATCCACATCCCTCCTCAGCATCCCCTTTGGTCAGACCACTCCTCAAACCCCCAGTTGTCATGCCCACGACTTTCATCTACAACCAACTGAACTCTTCTAGAACTGCACTGATCCATACAGTGGCCATTCGCTACATGGGTCTTTTTAAGTTTATAATTTTATTAATTTAAATTTTAAAATATTTTTAAAAGAGCTATTCTGTCAGATTTCAAGTACTCAGTAGGCACAGGTAGCCTAGTAGCTGCTGCGTTGGACATGTTTGATACGGCAAAAAACTCCATGAGACAGCCCTGTCCTATCAGCAAGTCTTGCTTGACCAGAGCACCCTTGGTCACCCTCTCAGAAGCTACTAAGAGAAGAGGCAGCGAGAACAATGAAATATAGCAGCCAGAGGTCCTTTCTCCCTCCCAGGATTAGCAAATAAGCTGTAATGCCTCCTGTCCACCCTTGGCAAACACCACCAGTTAATCACATTGCTAGTTCCCACCGACCCGAGACATGGCTCCTGCAGTCTTTCTGAGCACTATGCTCCTGGAAGCTTCCAAAAAAATGACCAGGCTGGGTGTTTGACATAAATCATTTAGCATCCGAGTCTAGTTCAATCCATTCAGTAGGCTAAAGAGGAAATCAAGGTCCAGTACAGCAAATGAGTGGAAGAACCTGGATGAGAATGGAGCCCTTCAGACAGAAAGCAGTGTAGGATGTTCGCAGGCAAGCTCGAGATTGAAACTGCGGGGTTCACATCTCAGCTCTACCTTCCATTTCTGTGTGCGCTGGCACTTGCTGCTGTTGTTGTTGTTGATTTTTAATCCTCACCCGAGGACATTTTTGCATTTATCTTCAGATAGAGCAAGAGGAAGAGAGGGAGGAACAGAGAGCGAGAGAGAGAAACATCGATGAAGAGATACATTGATTGGTTGCCACCCGCACGACCCCAACCGGGCCCGGGGACGAACCGAGGTACGTGCTCTTGGTGGGAGCCGAACTCAGGACTCTCTGGTCTCCGGGCCCATGCTCTAACCACTGAGAAAACTGGCCAGGGCCACTTACTGTTTTTGAATCCCAGTTTCTTCATTTGTCGACAGGGAATTTTAGCAAGAATACCTTCCCCATTGGGTTGTTGTGGTGTTATAGTGATAATGTAGGGGGCCTGGCATACGGTTAAGTGCCGAATAAATGAAAGTTATTATTGTTACTTATGCACTTATTATTTCCATCTTAGAGGTGAGGAAGCACAAAATCAAAGAGATTAGTTAGACCACATGTCAGTCACAGAGCTAGTTTACCACAGAGTAAGGATTCTCACCTAAATATTTTTATTTCAAGTCCAGCCCTCTGTCCAGTGTATCATGGCCTCAAAGTAATTCCCGCTCCCAGATACTCTAAAATTACTTTTCACCCTTCCAGTGCAGGGTCCTAAAAAAATCATGTATCTGTGTCTTACACAGCCCGTTGACTCGCTGACAAAGATGCTGACGGATAAATTGGTTGTGAACCTGTCTTGTCCAGGGCCTTTCTGCCTGAGTAAGCTTTCTCCACGATTTGTCCATCAGCTACTTAGAAATGGACATTAATGTCTGGATCGCAGTCGGTTGTTTCCCTAGCTTCCCAGGGCCATGAAAGTTGCGACTCACTCGGTAGAACTGACAAGACTGCTCATATTTGACCGTTTCTGCCTTTACACACACAGCGTTTTCTAACCAAATAACTATTTTCGTCTTACGAATAAGGAAAACAGGCCCAGAAACTCAGTGATTTTCCCTAAGACAAAAGAAATGGTGGTGGGGAGCCCACCCCCATCACTGCAGAAGCAATTCAGGCATCATGTCTGGCAGCCTAGGGACTGAGAATGTCATCCTAACAAACCTATGTTTTGAGCCACTTGTTAATTACCTGCTATTGTAGAATTAACAGGGGAGCCCAAAGCTTTCCCAAACCTGGAGTTTGTTATCTAGGCAGCATTTTTGTGGGTTTTTTTTTTTTTTTTCTATTTCCCTGAATACCTTAACCCAATTTTTATATTCTTACTGCAGTTTCCTTCTGCCGTTCCTGCCTAGGGGCATGCGGTACATTTCTTTGGGAGTAAGGCCGTTTAAAGACATTTTCCCCCGCGAGATGAATGTTTGATTCCTCTTGTTAAAAATAAAACTTTCTCCAAGAAGGTGTTTTGAATGAGTGCTTCTTAAACATGAATGTCATTAGTCTTTTTCTTTTCTTGTCCAGAAAGATAATTTGCCCAACAATCACATATTCTCACCTAGCTGAATGACAAGAAAAGAAGTATTTAGCTTGCTCCCTACGAGCGGTTTACATACTAAACATCAGTCTTATACCGTAGGCAGTTGCCAGCCTAAAGGTAGTTCCTATGACATACGGCTGTGTCAACATGGTAAAACAACGTATGTATTTAAATACTCTAATGAACAAGTGAATTGGATGTTCTTAAATCAAACACCTGGATTAGCTGATTTTTTTTTTTTTCAGAAGCACATCTATGTTTTAAACTCAATTTACCAATTGTTGAGTCTTTCAGACAGGGCCACCCCCTTCCATGTTTACCTGAACAAACAGCAAGCCTGTTTCAACACAGACTAGAGAAGACAGAAAACTTGTGGAGTGGCCGACAGGGGTTTGTAAATGTCAGCTGTTGGCAAGTTTCAGCTGAAGGTCACATTAGAATATTGGAGACTGTGATATACATACAATGGGGGAATTTAGACAGAAGAAACCAATTTGAAAAGAAGGTGCAGAGGATTTTCCTCATCCTTGCCCCCATCTCCTGCTCTAGGAGGTGGCTATTGTGTGGAGGCACGGTGTAGTTGTATAGCTAGGTAAATCTAGTTTCTGCCCGAGAAACCTGTGCTTCTCAAGCTGGTGGTGAACACTCTTGTTGCTTCTGCTGAGTTGCTGCTCTGTTGTCTTCAGACTCATTCCAGACCAGACTTCTCGGGCATGGAGCGTGTGCAGAGCGATCTGTAGCTTCTGTGTGTGGGCGTGGTTTCCGGATGGGTCTGTCCCAAATCACCAGCACCGGGCCATGAAAACAGAGAGTCCGGCTTCCCTTGAGGACTCGGAAACCAGGGCCGTTCTCATCCACGTCGGCCCTGCTCCCCGAAACGCTGTTGTTAAACCTCAGCACTGTTTTCTTTGGCTAGTTGGCACTTCTGTGCTGAGAGGAGCAGAGACAGTCGTAGCTTTTCTTTCCGTTTTGAAATTCTCTAGCTCACTGTTAGGTGAAAATGATTTCAACACAATGTTTGCGACACATTTAGAATTATTTGGGAGACGTAAAAAAATAAAAATAAAAATTCAGCCCTTGCTGAGCTCAGATCATTTCTTACTCCTCCGTGAAATAAAAGCTTCTTTCAAGTGGGAGTTCCAGTTTGGCTGATTTACAGGGCGACACAGCCTTCCCGTAACCTTGTAGGTCATCGAACACCGGTCAAGGTGACCTCGTCTCAAAAGATCACAAATGGATACAGGGCTAGAAATAACACTGTACTCCGCTATTTGGGTTTCGATTGTCCTTAGGCACTATTGTAAGTCTCGCTTCCTGGTGCGGTTCTGCCTTTGCTGGGCTTTCAGCAGCTGAAACCCACTTCTGCAGAAGGCCGAGGGAGACGACCACTAGATGGCGCAAGTGCACCGCCTAAAACCAGGACCCCCTGAGCGGCTGGACCCAGGCTGAGAGGGGGTGGGGAAGAAGTGCGCTGATTGCTGACGGCTGCGCCGGCCTGTCCCCTCCTCCGCTCCGCCAGCTCTAATTGCAATCCTGGGTGCTGTTCGCCCAGAGCCACTCCAGCAAGCCGGTCTACAGCGTAGCTTTAGGCTAAGGTGGCCTGACAGTCTTTTGTCACTTTCCCCAGCACTGTGGTCCTGGCAACAGTTTGAAGAAGATCCTAGAAATGCCCGGGATTAGTTTCTATTGGGAGGGAGGCAACAGATCAACAAGGCTACATTTAATAAGTTCTTTGCCATACATGTGTTTTGTTTACCCATTTTCTTTTGCCTTAAATGTGTCGTCAGTTCCTGCCGTGAACTAGGCAGCAAGACACGACCGTAAGGAAGACCACACGTCAGTGATGAGACACACAGGCAGTGAATGGGCAATTAAGACGAGAGATGGTTGCTACAATGAGGGTGAACACAAAACACTTGAGCAGCACAGATGAGCTTTCTGGTGTGAGGAGACCAAAGGGAGCTCTCAAGGACAATTAGGAGTGAGTCAGGTAGAGTCAGTGGAGCCAGAGTCCGAGTCAGAAATAAGAAGAATCCAAGGACCGAGGTGGGAGTGCGTGTTTGGGGCCGAGAGGCGTCTGGCCGAGATCTAGAGTGGATGAAAGACAAGGAAGAGCAGAGAAGGTAAGCAAGCACATTAAGAAGGGTTCTATATGCCACGCCAAGGACCTGACTTTAGCTTGCAGTTACTGTATCAGCGAGGAGCCATGAAAGGTTAAATGAAAGGCAAATGTCCTGATATCTGCTCCTGAGAGAGGCCATTCTGGTGGCAATCGGAATAGACCAGAGGGAGACAAGAGGGATGCTAGTTAAGAAGAGGCTTTCTGATAGAACAAAGTTGTGACAAGGGAATTAAGGAAAGCGAGTGAATAAAAAGTTATTAGGAGGGTAGGAAAGATGTCTGCAGATTTACTATGTATGTGGGGTGAGAGAGAGGTAGACTCAAGCATAACACCTTGGTCTTCTTCTGGGGCACCTTCAGAGACTGTTGCTATTAACCAAGTGTAATACGAGGTAGAAAGTTAATAGTGAACCCTGATGATGTGCAAAGAACTTTGTTAGATCCTAAATGTCATGACACCACAATTATGTAATATTCCTCCATCAACGCCTTCACTGAAACCACATTCATGGGTCATCTAGTTGAAGGCCGAATGTCAGGGCTTGTGTACAACACTGTGTTCATTGCTTCTATTAAACATTTTGGAGTGTGACTACATAGTGCATTGTGTTTCAAGGCTGTTTTGGGGTAAGTCTCCTCACTTCACCTAGACTAAAAGCTGCTTGGGGCTAGGGAGGTGGCGGGGGGGATAGGTCAGCAACTAAAATATTGATGGTTTCACAAAAAAGCATTTTGAAAATTCTCGTGAAGGAAGTGAACTATAACTATAGTCCCCAAATCTACCTTTGACGGTTTCGAGCACACCTACCGCTACTATTATCAGGAGAGTTGAAAAATAAAAAGACACGCAGACAGAAAGGAAGAGTAAAGTTGAGTTTCCTCTCAACTCCTTTTTCTGGCAACATTCTCGTAGCACTGCAGACAAACACAGCAAGCAAGCAGAACAGAAAAACTGTGGAATAGCTGGGTCCTGTCATGTGAGAATTGACTATATTGTTGAACGTATTTCTAATATCTGGGAGACGTTATTGTAAAGACATATACAAGAAGTCCAGCTGTTGGCAGCTTCAGGCTCTGAGATGTTTTATTTATTCATCCGATTAGACAAGCATTTATGTCCTCACTAAATATTTCCTAAGCTCCATGTGTCAACACTGGCGATATAAGGGTTAACAGAACAGGCACAGTTCTCAGGATGCTGAGGATCTGGTGGCGAGAAACACGAGTGTGATGTATTACCATAATAATACGAACCTGTGTTAATCCACCGCGATTTGCCTCCCTCATGACAATGCATTTGTGGAGGAAAGGTGTGGTGATGCTTATTTTTATTTTAAGTTTTTTTGCGTTTTTATCCTCATTCGAGGACATTTTTTGATATTTTGTTCAGATAGAGTGGGAGGGAGAGAGAGAGAGAGAAACATCGACGTGAAAGGGACACATCGAGTGGCTGCCACCTGCACAACCCAACCAGGGCCGGGGACACACTGCAACTGAGGTACGTGCCCTTAGCGGGAACCGAACCCGGGTCTCTCTGGACCGCAGGCCAACGCTCTAACCGCTGAGCCAAACCGGCCAGGGCATGTGGTGATGCTTATGAATCAGAGGAAAACCGAGTGGGTTATGAGGAGCTGAATCCATTGCCTTAGTCATCATTACAGAGCTAGAATTCAGCTGTATCCTTTGTCAAATGAAATAAGCATCTAACGAGAAGAGACAGGGAGTCGCCTAGGTCCTTGGAAAGAGCCTCTGCACCAGAGATGCTGTGCACCCCCGGCTTCATCTCATGCATCAGTTCACATTGATTGGAAGTGGCCATGGAGCACCATGCTGAGCAGGGTTCAGTGGGAAAGAGACTGTTTTCAAAGGAACAATTGCTTAGGAAGGGAGGGTGGTGACACATGACACATATTTGTGCGTCCTTTACTACACCATGGCTTAATCGATACAGATTGATATAGTTAAGAAAGAGGGCACGGAGCAGTTGAGAGGTACCATCCAGAAACCCAGGGATCACAGAAGCAGCTCAGTGGAGAAACGGTTCATTTCTGAACGTGGGAAACCCTGACATTCAGCTCTCTAGACAGGAGAATGCTGTCAAGGGTCATTCATGCTTGGTCAGTCTTCATCACGGCATCAAGAGCCTTGACAATCTGCTTGTCTTGGCTCAAATCCGGGGCTCGGGAAGGCCTTTTGATTCAGATACTAAGCTCATCAATACCAGGAAGCAAGATGGTCAGTAAGAAGTTTGAAATCATTAAAAACAGCTCAAATCTGGTTGTTTGGAATTGTAAGCCTGGTGACTAGGCCCCCAGTTATGGTAAGGGCATCCCCAAATTATGCTCTCCTAAGGTTTCCTGCTGGTCAGCCTGGACTTCACACAAGGAGATGCTTGAAAGTATGCAGTGACATGCATTACCTGGAAACTTCCTTTCTTTTGCCTTGGGTGAAACTTACATGAAGTTTTATCAGTTAGCTAAAAACTAACTTCTAAAATGTATATAACCCATGTAGAAAATTGATAACAACAAATTATTTAAGAAACTCACAGTTCTACGTTTGGACCAATATAAGCTTTAAAAATAAACAAATGTGACAAAACATAGGAATTCAATTTTGATGATTTTTGGCAAGAAAGTACTCTCTTCCCCTGATCTACTCGCAAGTTCTGCAGAAATCTTTGTTTTTGAATGTATTTAGATGCAAATCTTAAGTTTACCCACACATGCTGTAAACGATGAGAGCTCTAATGTATTTTATTCCTCACTTAAGAGATAAAGGAAAATGCAAATTTGAAGAACACCAAAGGAGTTTTCTCTCTGCCTTTTGAAATGTCTCCACATGCCATTCTTCAAGTTAAAATACACAGGAGAAATGCCTAATAGCCACTGATGCATGGCCTTGGCAGTTGGCATTGGATTTCTTGCAAATGAACATCTCACAATTAAGTCACAGGAACTATTTGGCACATAAAAGTGCATGTAAACTAACCTCTCTGAAGGGAAAGAAAGACTGGAAAATGCAGACTCCATAAAACACGGATGTTCCAATGCTCAGCAATCCGAGAAGTTCATCTGGAAGTTGTGATACAGCAGCAAAGAATCAGAAGAAGAAGAGTTGGGAGGAGGAGCCAGACGGCGGATGGGCAGAGAAGAAACAGAGTCATGATCAATCTGAGCTTCAGCTGTGACAGGGCTGTATTGGGTTAAGCATGATGGAAGGTTTGGTAGGTAGAGATCTAACCTTTAAGCATCAGACTAACAGATTGAATCAAAGGGTTAAGATTTTCAAAGCGCAAGCCAACTACTCCCTTAAAACTTATTATATCCCCTTTAAGAGATAGTTTAATAGACAGTTCTTTTCCTATAGCAATATGCAAGCAATGAGACTGCCATTTTCCCATCTCACATTGACCCTGGGCTTGGCCATGTAACATACTTTAGCAAATGGGACTTCACACAAGGAGATGCTTGAAAGTATGCAATGAGCTTGGCTCTCTGGGTACACTCCTTGAAACCTGGCATAGCCTCCTGGCACATATGAAGCTGTATTAGCTTCCTATTGCTGCTGTAATAAATTACCACAAACTCATTGGCTTAGAACAACCAAGTCTGTTATTCCCTCACAATTATCAAGGTCAGGAATCTAAAATGGGTCAACAGCACTGAGTTCTTACTGGAGGCTGGGAGAATCCATCTCCTTTCTTTTCAGCTCCTGGAAGCCACCTGCCTTCCTTGGCATCACTGTGACCACGGCTTCTGTGGTCTCCCTCCTATCAGGACCCTTGTCATTAGATTGGCCCCCGTGTGTAATCTAGGACACTTCCATCTCAATTCCATCTCAATACCTTTAACTTAACCATATCTACAACGTCTCTTTTATTATGTAAGGCAAGATATTGGGGGGGGGGGGCACTAGTCTGCTACCACAAAGGCCAAGGGCAGGAGAACCAAGGAGTCCCATTCCCCAGCCAGCACCAAGCTCCCAGCTGTATGAGCGAGGCCACCTTGCCTCTCTGGCCCAGTTCAGAATCACGTCAGTGAACCCAGCTGAACCAACCAAGAGAACAACCCGGCCATCCTGTAGAATTACAAGATGTGATAAGTCATTGATTTTTAATTCCTCAAGTTTTGGGGTGGTGGGCCACTGTACTGGTGGAAAATTTTCCCTTCTTCTCTGTCAGGTTCTTTGTGTGGCCTAATGATTAATCGACAAAAGACAGATGAACAGGAGAAAACAAATTTAATTACCTATGGAAACCCCAACAGTGAGGCCCAAAGGCAGTCAGGCAGTTGAGGTTTAGATCCCATCCTGAGCTAAGGAATAGGACAGGGGCCTGAGGCCTCGAAGCGGAGGAGGGTAATTCCCAGGAAGCCAAGAAGAGGGGATGTCTGGGCAGCAGGCGTTGGCCCTGCCATGCAGAGGAACCTTTCAGATAGAAACAGCATCTCATAAAATCGCTCTTTTTCTGGGCCAGGCCTCTTATCTAAAATATTTTAGAAGGTTAAAGGGAGAGATAGAAGCTTTTTTCTCCATCTGCTGGGTCTTGATTGCCTTCTGCTCAAAATTATCCGCACGCCAAAATGGCACATTTAGGGATGGTACATCCTGTTCTCCTTCACCATGCAACTTTCAAACCCTAATGGAAATGACTTATTTCCGCCATAATTTAAATCAGCCTTCTGGAATCTGGAACATTTACATCCTTATTGGTAAAGATGAGATTTGGAAGGGGAAAGTCGTTTTTAATGACCTCCACAAATAGGTCCTCTCCTCATGGTGTGAGAACTCATGTCCTTACATTGTGCCACACCCGTTACCTGTAAATATCATCTCCTTTCTGGGAAAGGTTAAGAAGAACTCAGAAATGGAGATGATTTTTTCAGTATGCATGCTAATGGATTCCCTAGTGAGTAACTGATTGTGTCCTTTAATCTTTATATCTCTTTTTTTTATATATATACAGTTTAAAATGCTAAGAGGTGTTTATGGCCCTTATTAGTGCCATTAGAGATTGTTGCCATTTTTTATTTTTTGAAATCACACATGCTGGAAAATATTCCTTTATTCGTCTTAACTCTTGGAATTATAGACATCTATCCTACAGTCTTCTCGGTATTTCTCTGGACTCAGACATTTGTGGACCGCTGTCTTCTAATTAAATTATCTTCTATCATCTGAATTTTATTAAGCACTTATCTCCACACTGGGTTCTCCAGAGTGCCATAAAAATCAAGCAAGAAAGAACCACTCCAAGAAGTTTCAGAAAATTTAATTCAACAGGCTCATTGGCAGCACAATTAAAAAAATAACTGTGCTTCTTCATTAACTCAAATGTGAAACACTTGATTTGCAACTCAAGTTCCTGACTTTGAGGATTATTATTTTTTCCTTCTAGGTCATCTCTGTTTTATCTTGAATGTCAATCCATTGTCTTGGAAACTGGGTGAAGCTGAGGTTGATTACTCTTAATTGCAGTTTCTATTGTAGGGATTTAGGATGATAAACACAGAGGGGGTATATGTTCTGTTTTTCTTTGATGGGTATAAGTGACTGATCAGTTCTCCTCCTTTCTTTATATCACGTCTCCTAGCTTGCTTCTGATTTTTCTCTCTGTGATCATGTGGCAGTTTTAAAATATGTCTATAAATTATTTGACATTATTCACACTAAACGGTGGGCTCTCTCTCCTTTCTTGTATCTAAGCGGACCCTAAACTTGCTTATGAAAAACAGAATGCAGTAGAAGTGATGTTGCATAATTCCAAAAAGGCCTTGTCACCCCTGCCTAGTTGACTCAGGACCCTTGCTCCGGGGAAAGCCAGCCACCAAGTGCAAGCATGTAAGACTACCATGAGGGAAAGGCCACGTATAGCCCTCTGCCAGCAACTCCCCCTGAGCTTCCAGCAGATACTAGCACCAACTGCCCCCCACGTGAGGGACCCTCTTGGGTGTTCTGCCCAATAGACTTCCAGCTGACTGAAGCTCCAGCCTATATTTGACCACAACTGTATACGAGATGAGGTGCTGTCTGCTCAGATAAACCCTTCTTAATGTCTCCACTGTAACATCATGAGTAAAATAAAATGACTGTTGTCTTATGCCACTATGGTGCAGGGTAATTGTTATACAGGAGTAGTAACTAGAAGAATCATCAAAAGTAACACTTGATGGGTGGTTACCTGTATTTAAATCAACCTCCCAATCAAAGATGCCTCTTGAGGCAACACTGAACTCATGTTCCAGATTCAGAGTCTTGTTCACTGAGGGAGGCGCCTTGTAGAGAGGAGTCCCTGGAACTGGGCGTCAGGAATGTAGAGTTCTAGCCCATGTGCTGCCGCATTGCTGGGCTGAGTTTGGTCAGGTTGCTCTCTCCAGAACTTAGCTTTGTCATCTGTAGAATGGAAGATCGGGACTACGTAACATGTATGGTTTCTTCTACACTTTAACATTTTATCATTGTAATGACTTTTGAGAACATTGAGATAGACAAATCAATAAAATGAATTGATATGTAGTATCTCCTAGAAGAAAGCAGTTTCCAACTAGAATGTTTCACCTATAATTTTGTAGCAAGTTCTGCCCAAAAGTAATAGAAAGCTTGATTCCAGGTTTAGAAAATTATGATGTTATCTTAATGATTTTTATTGAAATGAAACAGTGAGCTTTTAAAAGATGATGCTAATTAGAAAAAGCTTTCCTAATTCTACTGTCATTAACGCAGAAAGGTGTTATCTATTATTCAAAATTACTTCAATGTAACATTTACTTAAATTATTTGTCACATGAGACAGTCATTCTTTTTCTTACTCACAAACTATTTAAATCCTCCATTTTCCAGATTATTTCTATTTTATTTGGAACATGATCTTCTTATTAGGAACTAAGATAACTGAATGAGTGAACAGTGGTTTACCTCCACACTCTGGGGGTATAGGAGCAGGGGGACATCATTTATTTTAACATTAGATTTTCTATAATATTTATAACAGCATGTTATAACAAGTAGGCATTATTTTTTATAAAAAATTAAGATTTAGTTGCATAGTCTTCAGATAAAGAGTGTAAAATAAGGATGATTTTTGATGTTTCATTCATTCTTATACCACTTCACATGTCACAGGGTTTTCTTTTTTACCTTACTATATTATTGCCTAGCTTTATCTTACTGTGTGTGCAGATTAATCAAAGTTTGGTGTAAAACAGCTGTTTGATGTAAGGACGTTGTATTCTGTGACAAGAAAAATAATACATTATGATGTCCACAAAGTGTTAAAGAGACACAAAGGAGGAGATAATTAACGTTGAGTGGGGGAATCAGGGAAGGCTTCTGGGGGGAGGTGTCATGTGAGTTGGGCTAGTAAATGGCAGAGCTAGGATTTTAACCCAGTCTGTCTCCCTCCTGCCCCCAACTCAAGCTCTTCGGCATGGACTGTACTGGCTCCCCAGCCCTCCAGTCTTAGATCTACTGTCTGGGCCTATCTGCAGATGAGAACCAGCTTCATCCCTGGGCCTGTGTGACTGTGGCGGTTAGGATTATACTGATACTAATGTTTTAACACTGACAGTAAAACCAATACCCAACACCAATTAAGCACTCCCTAGATGCCAGTTATTAATAAGGACATCATATCATTTACCATCCAAAAAGGACATCTTTTTAAAAACAACTCTGTTGGGATATGGTTGACATACAAAAAACTACGTATGTCTAAAGTATAAAATTTAATACATTTTGACATATGTATTCACCCTGGAAGCCACAATCAAAATATGAATGTTGCTATTACCCCTGAATGGTTCCTTAGGTTTTGTTGTAATCCCAACCCACCAATCACCTCTGTCCCCAGGCAACCCCTGATCTGCATTCCGTCACTATGGATTCATTTTCATTTTCTAGAAATTTATGTAGACGGAATTATGCAGTATGTCAGACTTTAGTATTCCCTACAAATTGCTGTGTGTACCAAGAGTTTATTCCTTTATGTTTTTAGACAGTGCATGGATAGGCCACAATCAATTCATCCATTTACCTGTGGATGGGCCTTTGGGTCGTTGTCAGTTCTTAAACATTTCCCCCAAAAAGCTACCATGAATGTTCATGTAAAAAAAATTGACTTGGATTTTTACAGGACAGGCTAGACTCCAGAACCCTCTGCCCTGGATGCCTGGTCTCTGCCCCACCCACCGTCACCGGGCAGTCTCTGCTGCACTCTTCCTGGCTCTGCACACATCACTTCTTTCCGGAATCACTTCCCTATGCCTCACCTCTGCCCTTGAAGAGACATATACTTCTCCTTTTTTCGGATTTACCCCCTGGTGTTATAATCGCTTTGTTTTAAAAATATATATTTTATTTTTAAATTTATTTTTAGAGAGGGAGTACCGGGGAGAGAGAGAGAGAGAAATGTGCAACATCAGTTGGCTGCCTCCTGCACACCCGCCACCAAGGATCAAGCCCACAGCCAGGTCATGTGCTCTGACCTGGACACCCGTGCATGGGAAGACACCCACCATGTGAGCCACACCAGCCAGGGCTTTAATTATTTCTTTACATATGAAAGTTCCTTTTTTGTCTGGCTAAAAATATGCTAAGTGATTGATTGAATAAATAAATAAATGAATGAAGAATTAAGAGTAAGGTCAAAGATAACAAAAGGGAATTAAGAATCTTTTATAATTAGATTGTGATGATGGTTTCACAACTCAGAATATACTAAAAATCACTCAATTATAACTCATTAAATGAGTTAATTATGGTATATCAACTATATTCCTATAAAGTTGTTTAAAAAAATGAATTGAGAAATAGTAAGTCATCCTTGTGGAAGAATATATTATATTTAAAAGTAACTAAAATGAGGTGGGGGGAATAAAAGAAAAAATAAAATGAGGTGGGAAAGAATCTTTATTTCAGCATCAACTCTAAATGTTCTAGAAGAAGGGGTGATCAAAACTCAACTTACCATCAAATTTTTTATCCCAATATTGTTTCCTTACTTGACTCATTTACTTATTTATTCATTTTTGCCAGCAATCTTTAATGTATATTAAGATGAGGTTTCTAACTGCTTTTGTCTAACTTGCTGTGAGTAGCAGTCTCATCTGGGATGAATAACACAATAAACCAAGATCAAAAAGGAGTTCGTGTATACCTGAAACCACCACTCTCTGGGAGACCTGATGATGCAGTCAGAACCCACATTTTCTACATCCCGAAGGATAAGTGAGGATTTACCACAATGATAAAATTAAGAACGGCGTTTGAGGCAGAGGTATAATCTGCAAAAGAGAAGGCAGAAAAACATGAATCATCAAGATCATCATTGGAGGACTTGTCCTGTGGTGGGAATCTACAGGTGGTGGGGGTGGGGGCGGGGGGGAGAAATATGAGACTAGAGATGTAGGTTGGGGTAAAATCACTTTGCCCTGGAAACAGCTTTGGATTTTATCCTATGGTCAAGAAAGAAATAATATTTTTTAAATTATGTTTTTAAGAAGGAAGGAAGGACCAAAGGGTCATTGTGAGGATAAATGTGATAACAGCTATGAAAGAATTTGAAACCCCAGAGAATGCAGTACAGTAGTCCCCCCCCATCCATGAGGGATACATTCCAAGACGCCCCCCAGTGGATGGCTGAAACCATGATAATACCAAGCCCTATATATTCTATGTTTTCCCTATACATACACACCTACGTAAATTTAAATGATTCTTGCACTTGGGGCCATTATTAAGTAAAATAAGGGTGACTTGAATACAAACAAGCACTGTGATACCTAGAGATTTCATCTGACGACCAGGACGGCTCCTGAGTAACGGGGGGGGGGGGGGGGGGGGGTTCCAGTGTGGAGATGCTGGGCAAAGGGCTGATTCACATCCCGGCAGGATGGGGCAGGACAGTACGAGATTTCATCACGCTGCTCAGAGTGATACACAATTTAAAGCTTGGATATTGTTTATTTCTGGAATTTTCTATTGAATATTTTTGGATTGCGGTTGACTGCAGGTAACTGAAACATGGAAACAAAACTGCAGTTAAGGGGGGACTACTGTATAAATCAAAATCTCTTTTTCTTATCTAATTTGACCACAGCATTAGTTAGCCTCTCATTTGGATTCAAGCTTTCTTATGACCACTTCATTCCCTCTCCCCGAGTCTCTGGTTCCAAGCACAGCTTTGAATGCATGCTCTCCTTGAGTGCTCAGGTGGTGGTTTCATGTGTGTAGGATCAAGAAGGGATGTGTCACTTGGCATTTCTCCTTTTGAGGACTATCTTTTATCACCACAGACATTCCACCATGAATTGAAGGTTATCCAATACAACCTGTCTCTAAAGGAACAATGATTTAACCACCCTGATGTTTATTTCAGCCAGCTCGATGTTCATACATAACTACTTCTTGTCAGCGCTCTGCTAGGATACATTTCATGCCCATCAGTAGGTTATGTAGGGGAGTGTGTGTGTGTGTGCAGGGTTGTATTCACACACAGGTCCTTCTCTGGAAGCTCTGGGAAAGAATCCACTTCCAAATGCATTTAGGTTTTTGGCAGAAATCCTAACAAAAACATTCTGTTATATAACCACAATGTAACTCTCAAATCGGGAATTTAGTATTGACCAAAATACCATTACATCATCCACAGGAATATTCAAATTATATATTTTGTTTTCAGATCTATTATAGCTATTTTCTTCTCCAGCCCAGGATCCTATCCAGAATCACCCATGTCTTTTAGTGTTCTTTATCCTGGAATATTACTTCAGCCTTTCTTGACCTTACTTGACAGTGATGTGGTTTAAAGACCATTTACTTTTAGAAAATATTTCTCAGTTTGAATTTTTCAAATTTTTTTTTTCTTGATTGAATTCAAGTTAAGTATATTCTGGCAGGACTGCTGGACATGTGATGTGGTGTCCTCACTGCATCATGTCAGAAGTCATGCGATGCCAGGTTGTGCTAATGTTGGTGATGCTAGATTTCATCGCTTGGTTACAATAGTGTCACAGGTTTCTCCATTGTAAGTAATTGGTAAGGAATTACTTTGACGTAGGTAACTATCTGTTCCTCATCAAACTGACTTAAGCATTCAATGATGATTTTTTAAACTCCACCATTTTCTCTGTATTTATTAGTTAGCATTCTACTGTAAAAAGAAAACGAATGCATTTACATCCATCTGGACTCAGATTTTTATTATACTCAATCTTCTATGAGTCATTTACATCTTTGTTTATACTGAGGCTCAATTTGACCCAGAGTTGGCCAGTGGGGTTCTTTCAAGCTCACTCCTGTGTCCTGTTGATATATGCCCATCATCTTAGATTCCTTATATTTTGGTACAGGAGAATGTTCCAGGCTTATCTTGTATTTGAGACTTGGAGTCAACCTTTTCTTCAAGGAACCTGTTGCTTTTGAAGGAGAATGCAATTTAGAAGCCAATCCCTGGGTATTCTCACTATTTCTGGTACATCCTCACCTTTGTGACTTCTTAGAGAGACACCTAGAGTATAATATGCAAAGGCACACATATATTTATTTCTACAAATACAATATGAGTTAGGTTGGTAGGTTTGCTTGTTTAATTATAGAAAATGGGCAGGTGTTTCCATTTCACAAGTGGGAGAAATAATCAAAAGGATCAGAACCACTGGTTTTTTTTCATGTTGATGGAGTTTAACCAGCAATCAGTACTAACTCTGTTTTGTAATAGACACTATTTTTTCGAGCAGTTTTAGATTTATAGAAAAATTGAAAAGATGTGAGCAGATAGCACAGAGAGGTTTCTTGTATTTCATGCTTATTTCCCCTTGTTATTAACTTCTTACAGTACTATTGTGCATGTTACATTTAATAAACCCAAACAGATGTATTCTTGTTAATTACAATGTGCGATTTATTCAGATTTCCTTAGCTTTACTTAATGTTCTTTTTATATTTCAGGGTCACCTACAGGATATCATATTACATTTAGTTGTCATGTCTCTTTAGGCTCTTGATTGTGACAATTTCTCAAACTTCCCTTATTTTTTTATGATCTTGACAGTTTTGAGGCGTACTGGTCAAGTATTCTATAGGATGCTCCTCGATTGGCCTTCGTATGATGTTTTCCTGATGACTAGACTGGGGTTTCGTATTTATTAGAGGAAGCACACAGAGGTAAAGGGATATCATCATCACATCATATCAAGAGTACACACTAACAATATAACTTTTTACTGTTGACATTGACCTTGATCCCCTTTCAATGTGTTTATCAGGTTTCTCTGCCGCAAGGTGACCCCCCACCCTTCCATACTATACTCTTTGGAAGGAAGTCACCACCCAAAGCCCACTGTGCTGCTTCTCCTTGAGGGCGGAGTATGTACCTAAATTATTTGGAATTCTTTTATGTGAGATTTGTCTCCTCTCCCTCATTTACTTGATTAATTTATGTATATCAGTGTGGTCTCATGGATATTTATTTTGTACTTTGGGTTATAATCCAATACTACTTTACTTATTTTGTTGCTCAGATTGTTCCAGTTTTGGCCATTGGAAAGCTCTTTCAGTTAGCTCCTTTGACCGCCCCCTTTTTTAAAAATGTTTTTACTGATTTTTTTCTTTATTAATTTTAGAGGGAGAGGAAGTGAGAGCGAGAGAGAGAGATGGAAACATCAATGAGAGAGAACATTGACTGGCCGCCTCCTGCTTGCCCCCCACTGGGGATCGGGCCCACAACCTGGGCATGTGCCCTGACCAGGAATTGAACTGGCGACCTCTTGGTGCATGGGTCGATGTTCAACCACTGAGCCACACCGGCCGGACTGTTTTTATTGATTTTTTTAGAGAGAAAGGAAGGGAGAGAGAGATAGAAACATCGATGTGAGAGAGAAACACTGATTGGCTGCCTCCTGCTCACCCCCTACTGGGGATTGAGCTCGCAACCTGGGCATGTCCATGGGACGATGCTCAACCCACAGGCCAGGCTCCTCTGTCCCTTTGACATGAACTTGTTCATGTATTTTTTGTTTATTTGTTTTTGAGCACTTTCTTATGTTCTGGAATTAGCAGGTGCTCCAAGTTTATTTTGTGTGTTTCCTGCCCCAGTAGGCTTGCTTTTCATATTTATTAGTCATTTTGAAACTATGTTATATGTGGGTTGGAGCCAATGAATAATATATGGTGGGAACGGGAGCCAGGTTTCTCACTCTGGAAGGGAATTGGAAATATGGAAAGGAGGAAGAATAAAAGGGACCCTGTGGATTTGGATTGCAATCGAACATTTCAGTATAAATTCATGGTTTTAGAGTTAGGGAGACCACTGGCAACACTGCCTGTCTCAAAGCCTGTTTCACTAATATTAACATGGCTGTTGTAGCTTTCTGAAGCTCACTTTCGGCCTGGCATCGTTTTTCCCCTATTCTTTCATTTTCAAACTCTTTTCGTCTTTATGTTTAAAGTGGATTTCTTGTGTATCGAAATAGTTAGGTCTTGTTTTCTTACTGGGACATCTCTGCTTTTTAACGGAAACATTTAGTCCATTTATATTTTACAGAATTATTGAGTCTTCGTGCAGTATTTATCTTACTTACCCCTCCACCCCATTCCCTTGCAGCTCTTGCTTCTCCGGTATCCTGCTCTGCGAATTACAGCCACTTTGGAAACTGGCAATTCCCATCTCTGCCTCCTTTGCGTAGTGAGACCCCTGCCCTGGGAGGGCGTCTTCGCCCTGTTCTCCAGCAGGGAGAAGTCTGGGTGCTCATGACATAACCATGATCCCTACCTTTCATGTTTTCCTTCTCTCAAGGATTGCAGTGCTGTGCTACTTATTCAATTCCCCAAAACACAGTTATGTCACAAATTGTATCTGTTTTATTTATTATCTATTGTTAATGTATCACTATTTTCACTGTGAGAGCAATTCTCGTAGTCACTGTGCCATGCCTAGCAGGAGAGGGGCCCAAACAATTCACCTTTTAAGCTAAACACAACAATAATAATACCAGAGTAGACCATAATATGGTAAAGCCAGTTATTCTGACTATACATACTTTGTTTTCTTCTTTTAAACATTTTTTCCAGCTTTATTGAGGTGTGATTGACAAGTGAGCATTGCATATGTTTAACACATACAACATGATGTTTTGATTGATTTCTATATATAGAGAGAAATGATTTCTCCAATCAAGCTAATTACATAGGTTGTATTTTGAAGACAGAATGTAGATAATGTTCCACTGCTGAATTACCTGAATATTCTCAAATGAGGTCTTTAACCCTTTCAGGTAACCAAGATTCTGACCAAAGACAGAAAAATAGAAAGACATATGTTATGATAGGAAATGGGTATTGTACAGAACACAGTATGTGCATGAGTATGACGCATCATTCTTTCCAACCTCTTTCATATAACTCTCTGTTAGGACGCTGTTGGTTGCAAGTGACAGAAACCTAAGTGAATTCAGCATAAAGGTGAATTTATTGGCTTGTATAACCAACATCCCAGGGTATCTGGCTGTCGTATACTACTGAGAATATTTCTCTCTCCATTTCCCAGCTCTCCTTTTTCCTGTATTGGCCTCACTGACTGCTAGTTTGACACACGCAACTTCTGGCTCATATCCCGGTAGCTGAGCAAGCCCAGCAAAAAAGATCTCCACAGTCAGTCAGCCAATACTTGTGAGCCTGATATGTATGCAATAAAGGAATTATGTACAGTGGTGAACTAGATAATTAAGGTCCTTGCTCGCAGAGAGCTTACATCTTGGTACATGAGAGAAAAAATAAAGAAGTGAACACAAGATAATTTAGGCTCTGGATAGTAATATTAAAAAAAAATAAGACAGGGTATTGTGATAGGAAGTCAATACAATGGCTATTTTTGCTTCATCATTCAGGAATTTCATATCTGTTTAAAGGGCATTTGACTTAAGACATGAATTATTATGAGAAAAAGGCAACCAGGTGATGATCTAAGGTAAAAATATTTGAAGTGAAGAGACTAGCAAGTGTACAGATTCTAAGATGAGAATCAGCATAGCCTATTCTAGGCACAGAGTAAAGTGACTAAAGAAATAAGATGAGATAAATAAGGTAGATAGAAATTAGATTACAGTGGCTTCATGGGTCATGGTAGAAACTTGCATGTAATCCTGGTTACAGTGAAAGTTATCTGAGGACAGCCAAGACATAGGATGGGACTGTATAGAATGATCATTCTTGAGGCATGTGGGGGATGTTGCAAACCTGAACCAGGGTTGAGAGTTTTAGTCTGGCTTCAGTGGTGTGCCCATCCCTGGAACAGTCCCTGTGGCTGGAAAAATGCAATGCTTTGATTGGCCCATCTCGGGTTAACTTGACTCCTGAGGGCAGCTAATGAGTTCAACTCCATCTGAACTACATGAACTAAAAGTAGGGATGGGAGCAACCCTCTTACATTGAAGTGTTATTTCCAGAAGAAGTGTAAATAGATACTAGGTAGATAAAAACAACAAACTACACATCCACTCCATTATCCAACTTGAGCAAAGAGTAGTGGCCTTGGCCCTGGCTACGCAGCTCAGTTGGTTAGAACATAGTCCCAATACATCAAAGATATGGATTTGATCCCTGATTAGGACACATACAAGAAGCGAACAATGAATGCATAAATAAGTGGAACAATAAATTAGTGTTTCTCTTTCCCTTCCTCTCTCTCTCAGAAAGCAATCCATTAAAAAATAAAGACTAGTGGCCTTTATTGAAAAAGTCCAGGAGCCCTGCTCCGTACTGGGAACTGTTGCTCCCAAAGTGAAGAGTTTTTCTCACCAGTTTGAGCAGCAGCATCTGAACAACAGGCGAGAGTCTGAACTGTGCATGTAAACTATCCCGTGAGTTAAGATGAAAATAGGTTTTCTAATATTTAATTTTTTGAACAATGGCCAAAGATCATGGGAGAAACCAAATATGAAAAAAAAAAAAAAAAAAACAAGAAAAGAAAAAGAAGAACTTGTTTGATAATTTGTTCTAACGTGATACGTAGAGGCCAAAATCTTTACATTTCTGCAGCACAAATATTCTTTGTGGGGAAATCAAGTGTGTGTGTCTCTGTCTCTGAGGATTCAGTTCTTGAGTAACTTTCAGGACTCAAATACTATAAATCACTAGTTTTCCCTGGTATTCATCTGAGAATAGAAGGAAATAAACTGTGAAATAGCGGCACTGCCTGTAAGGATGTAGCATGTCCTCCATAAACAGAAATTCTCCTCAAAGGTTGGAGGATAAATTACCAGGCTGCGCCTGTCAGGGGAGAAAAAGGCAGGAAAATGAAAGGAGATTCCAGAAATTATAGGTCATTGAATCTCATCTCTTCGACTCGGTTCCAGGGAAAATGATGGAGACTTTAATTAAGTTTGGATAGTTGAATAAGTACAACCAGGAAGAGTTTTTACTCGCAGAATTTTCGTACAGCATGTGGATTTGTATGATAGAACCTGTCTTAAGGGAAAACCTTCTTGGCTGGGAACTTTTATAAAATTAATCATAAAAATGAGTGTGTGATTTCTTGTAGGCAGTCTCTGCTGCTGTGGCTGAGGTCGGAGCATGGATTATTCTGAATACTCTTGTTTTGTTTTGTTTTTAATAGACAAAGTAGGATGACGGTGATTTTGTTTGTGGCTGAAGCTCCTTGTCTACTGTTAGCTTGCATTATCTAATGGTCAAAACAGGCAGTCATCAGTTTTATCCACACACATTTATTGAGTACTGATCTGTGCAAAGCACTGTGTTAGTTGCAGAGGCACAAAGAAATGTGCTCTCTCTCTTCAAGAAATCTGGTGACAAAATCACGGCATACACAACCATGCCGAGAGGAGAAAGTGGATGCCATTGAGAAGTGGGGATATTATTTGAGTCTTAAAGGAATGAATAGCCTTCAATATAAGAACAGAAGAGAGGTAGGTTAATGGTGCTGAGTCATGCTCAGCAGTTTCCCCCATCCCCAGTTTCTACATGCTTCTCTGTAATTAACTTTTTTATTGCTAAACTTTTAAATATTCTTTTTATGTATTCATGATGCCTGACTTGATACTTACATGCCAGACGTCTTCCTAAGATGGATTCCCATTCTGCTTCCTACATGCACATCTGTTATAAAACCCTAACAGGACAGCCATTATGGAAAACAGTGTGAGCATTCTTTAAAAAATTAAAAATGGAACCACCATGTGACCCAGCAATCCCTCTTCTGGATATATACCCAAAGAAATTAAACCAATACCTCAAAGAGTCATCTGTGCTCTATTGTTCATTGCAGCATTATCTATAATAGCCAAAATGTGGAAACACCCTAAGTGTCTATTGATGGGTAAATGGACAAAGAAATTATAATGCATATATATGGCATATATACATATATTTATCTACGTGTATATTAGATACTGTCATGTAATAAATATTAAATATATAATATACAAAATGGAATACTATTCAGCCTTAAAAGAGGATATCTTCCTTTTGCAACATGGATGAACCTAGAGGATATTATGCTAAGTGAAATAGCCAGAAACAAAAAGAAAAATCCTGTATTTTTACATGCTTATTTATTTATTTGTAGAATCTTAAAGAGTTGCATTTATAGAAGCAGAGAGTAGAATGGTGGTACCAGGGGCCAGTCACTATGATTTTAAACCACCAACCTCAGAATTGTTTTCGTTTTTTTACTCTTCCTATACTTCCTTAAGTCCTCGCCTTCCAAATTCTGACACTTTGACTTGCATTTATTTTCTCCTACATCCTTCCTTAGCATTTGGTATTTACTTTTATTGATGCATTAATTACATGATGTTGTACGTAAGTATTCGTATGTGTGTGAAATCTGAATAGCACCTATATCTTCTTAATAATTGATTTCATTCCCAGCACCTCACACCATACCTAAAATTGGGAGGTATGTAAGAAATGTTTGTTGAAGGAATTGTGTGACATCTGTTACTTATAATCAATTATTAACTCACCCAACACACGTTTATGGATGACTAGCTATGTGACGGGAATTGTGCTTGCTTTATACTGAGGAGACAAAGATGAACAATATACCATCCTTGCTCTCTGATAATGTACAGAGGACCAGGGAGAACAAACACATCAATAAATAATATCGAAAAGTTAAAGTCTAGATGGACTCAGTAATCTTAATTAACATTTACTTTTATAGTCTCAGCATATGTATATAAGTATGTGTCATCTTGTCATTTGATAATGATGTTGCAGATATGTGGTAATTAATATTCTCCCCTCCCCCCTTTTCTCTCTCACATATTTCAATTCCTTTTAAGTTTAAATTTGGTAAAATCTGAGGTTGAATTACCATTGACAACATACTTTGGAGAATAAAACTATTTCCTCTTAGAAGGATGGGTTCTGAAGAATATGATCCCTGCTAGAAAAACATCGTGGGATCCTATAATCAAACCCAGTTCTGAGAGAAATAAAAATTCATCTCACAGTTAGCTGTGCTTGAGCATAAATCAAGATGCAGTGAACTTATGGACTGTAGCCAACAAGCTAGTGATAAAAATCTGAGAATATTGATTATCTCAGGTACACTGAAAAATTGGCTTAAGAAAATTAATTATAAACCTTAGAAAGGCAAAAAAAAAAAAAAAAAAAAGAAAAAAGAAAACCTGAGTCTTGCTCAGATATCCTCTTATCTCAATCACTTTCCTTTAAGCTGATGGAGAATAAGTGCTAATTGTCTACCCCAAAAATTTCACTCGTCCGTCCACCAGCCTCCAGATCTACCTTGAAGATTTTCTGTGGTCAAGTGAGGTTCTAGTAGTTCTTTTGAAGTATAAAAAAAGAAGATTGTTCTTCAGTTTGGACCAGCTTGAAGGTTATTATTAGTATCACTGAAAAATTGAACAGGTTCACGATGAGTTTCCAAATGGAATTAGTCCGCACAACTACAAAAACCAAATGTTCTCTATGTTCAGAAAGGGAGAAATGCTATTCAATACGTTTTCAGAGACAGGTTATAGCACAAAGTAGACAAGGTACATTAGATCAGCAGTTAGTACAGTATTTCATTTTAGCACACCATTAAAGTGATTAAAAGTCTCCCTACTCCAAGCCCTACCACATTCAATCTCAGTTGACATTACCTCTTACTTCATCCTAAAAGTTGAAGCGATTGAGTTTAATATCCCTTAACTGTCCTACCTCCCTACCTAAAACTTATTTATATCCACTTCTGACTTCTAATTCTTTCCTTTCATTTCAGGGCTGTGGGAAGGGACCACCCCGTTGGGAACTTTGTTGGTTGCTTGTATAGAGTCCAGAAAAACAGAGGCTTAAACAAGTTAGGGTGTTCTTTCCCCTCATGTCATGAAGAATGGAAGAGGCATTCTGGGCTAGTACAGGAGCTCTGTG
Source organism: Molossus molossus (assembly GCF_014108415.1). NCBI lineage: Eukaryota > Metazoa > Chordata > Mammalia > Chiroptera > Molossidae > Molossus > Molossus molossus. The sequence goes on along the minus strand of NW_023425351.1, from coordinate 58,117,024 downwards.
TTGGCAACAATGGCCCAGGCTCCTGTGATCTTTCTGTTCCTCTTTGCTTAGCAGTTAGCTCCCATCCAAAGAGTTGCCCCGTGATAAAAAAATGGTCACCGTCGCTCCAGCCATCATTATCTATATGGCTGGAAATAGGAGAGAAGAAAGAGGGGAAAAATCAAAAGGACATCTTAGAGATTGGTAGCCATCTTTTCAAGGAGATTTCCTAGACCCAACAATTTCTACTTATATATCATTGGTCACCTTTCTGTGATACAGCCAGTCCTATCTCCAGGGAAAAATGAGAGACATGTCTTCTAAAGCTTGGCACATCACTACCTCAAAAAAAAACACCAAAAAACAGGATTCTGTTAGAAAGCAAAAAGTTGACAATAAATTTGTCACTGCCATAATCTCTTAAAACATTTTCTCTATCTTCAAATGTTTCCTTTGTTGAAATGCTGCAAAAAAGAATAGTGAAGAAAAGGACCTGAAGCTTTGGAATCAGACACATGTTCACTTACTGAGTTCATTACTAATTAGTTCTTGGATCTTGCTCAAGTTACTTAAAAATTCCTAAGGCTTCCTTTCTCTGTGTATAACATGGAGATAAAAATACCTATTGTAAACACCTGTTTGGGGAACTAAGTATGTGTAAAAAACGACTCTAGTGCCTGAAACATAGTACCTTCTCAATTATTTGTAGATATATAGGCACCATAAAATAATGCTTTGATTTTCTCTGAAACAACTATGCCTTCATATACCTTTGACACCCCCTAAAGTTTCTGTCAAGTAAGTAATGATGTGCTCAGATTTTGTTCTTTTTGTGGTTGTTGTTACAGATGTTTCTTCTTTTTTCTCCCATTAACACCCTCCTCCCTCTCCCTCCCTGCCCTATCCCCAGATTTGTTGTTCATGTACATTGGTTATGCATCCATGCATATAAGTTCTGTGGTTTATCTCCCCGCATCCCCTCTCTTCTGGAGATTGTCGGTCTGTACCCCACTTCCACGTCTCTGGGTCTACCCAGTTCCTCAGACTGTTATGTTCATTATATTCCACAAATAAGTGAGATCATGTGACATTTGTCTTTCTCTGCTTGGCTTGTTTTGCTTAGGATAATACTCTGCAGGTCAACAGCATTCTTATACACCAATGATGAACTCACAGAAAGAGAAACTAAAAAAAAAAAAAAAAAAAAAAATCCCATTTACCATCATGGCCAAAAAATTAAGATACCTAGGAATAAACTTAACCAAAGAAGTAAAGGACCTATTTGCAGAAAACTACAGGACATTGAAAAAAGAAATAGAGGAAGCTATAAAAAAAGTGGAAGCACATGCCTTGTTTATAGATTGGAAGAATTAACATCATTAAAATGTCCATATTACCCAAAGCAATCTATAGATTCAATGCAATCACCGTCAAAATACCAACGACATATTTCACAGAACTAGAACAAATACTTCAAAAGTTCATATGGAACCAAAAAAGACCCCAAATAGCCACAACTATCTTGAAAAAGAAGGACAAAGTAGGTGGGATCACAATACCAAATATCAGGTTATACTACAAAGCTACTATAATCAAAACAGCCTGGTACTGGCACAAGAACAGGCATATAGCCCAGTGGAACAGAACAGAGAATCCGGAAATTGACTCCGATTTTGTTCTTTACTCCCTAGCCCCCTCATTCTATTTCTCATTCATTATCTTGGTTTCAATTAGTACTCAAATGCTAATGACTCTCAGCTCACAGACCTCTTCTTCTGACTCAGTCCTGGGTATTTTCATAGTGACTGTAATGGGTTGAATAGTGGTGCCCTAAAGGCACGCTCACTCAGAAACTCAGAATGTGACCTTATTTTGAATAAGAGTCTTTGCAGATATAATGAGGGTAAAGATCTTGAGATGAGATCATCCTGGGTAAGAGTGGGTTCTAAATCTAGTAACAGGTGTCAGAAAAGGAGATAACACAGAGAGACATGGGGAAAGGGCATGTAAAGAAGAGGCACAGATTGGAATGTTGCGTCTATGGGCCAAGGAACACTAAGAATTACCAGCAGCCCCTGGAAGCTAGGAAGAAGCAAGGAACAGCTTAGCTTCTCCCTCAGAGTTTCCCAAAGGAATTAACCCTTCCAACACCTTGATTTTGGATTTCTGGATTCCAGAACTCTGAGAAAGTAAATTTATTTTGCTTTAAGCTACCAAGATTTTAATAATTTGTTACGAATTGAACTCCACATTTACCTCTCTGAATGTGCTTCTCCTACTATATTGTCTCATTTATCTTGTGGCACCATAATTCACATAGACACCCCAGCTTGTCATCTTCAACTTCGCCCCCACCATCTCCCTCCTCATCCAACAAATTTCCAAACCCTTTATCTGAATAATTCTCATATCTGGTCTTCATTCTCCAAACTCAGTTGCCACTTCTTGGATCGAAGCCACTGTCATCTCTCATCTGGATTTATACAAGAGCCTTGCCAAGTGTCTTCCTGCTTCTCGGATTATCCCACGCAAACATATCCTACACACATCTGCTGAAGAGATCTGGCCAACATGAAGAACTAATCATGAGCCTGACTTATATACAGCTCTGGAATCGCGCTCATTCTCTGTAGGAGAAAGGTCTGGAGCCACACTGGTGATGACTCAGCTCTTTCCATTGTGCTTCTGTGCCTTTGTTCACACTCTTCCCACTCCTGGCATAGCCCTCTGCTTACTACCGTGTACCTGCCTTGCCATCCAATGCTAGTTATTATCCATTAAAAGTCAATGTGTACCCCACTCTCAGAAGCCTTTTTAACCCCTGTCCCAAGTCGGTACCTCTCTCTGAGCTCTGATACTATCCTGGATGTTTACCCAGAGCTGTCTGCTCTGCACAAGGTATTAAACAAATTCATTATGGTGATAAATAAAATGAAGACTCTAACTCCTCTACTAGTTTGATCTCCTTTAAGCAAGGACTGCTCTTCTCCACTACTTCATCTCCAGAAACCTGCACAGTGCCTAGTGGACACTTGTGCCTGGATCCTCAATGTGTCCCCAGTAAGTGGTTGTTAAAGGAGTCATCAGCTTAAATATTTTTCTAGGAAGCTATCAATTCCCTTTATAATGTTTTATCTCCATTATTGGTACTTGTGCTCAATTAGTAACCTTGAAGTCATCTTAAATCCTTTTCACTACTGGCCACTGCAGTCAAGTCTCCCATTTCGTCCTTAATCAGACAGGGTCTCTGCAGAGACCTAAAGGGTCAGGGGTTAAATATACAGGCTCCAGAGTCAGCGGGTCTGGGGTTAAATCCTGGCTTTGCCACTTTGTAAGTATGTGACCCTGACCACGTTATTTATTCTCCCTGAGCTTCATCTACACATCTGTAGAATAGGAATGATCCTGGCATCTCCCTCATAGGATCACTCCCCTTGACAATTCACAGAGAAAAAGGCCCGGGACAAAGGTAGAGAAGGTATGGGATGGATTGAGTCACACTGCTCTCCTGGCTTCAGTTCTCCATGTAACCTCGGCATCGGTCACATAGACATGGGCTTTGAGCTAAAAGTTAGATTTTATCCATTGTTGTTGTCCAATGGTGCATAGGTGGCTACTACTTGCTACATCCCTTCTTTCATGATCTGCGAGCCTTGTTGAGGCCAAGAAACCTTTGTTACAGAGTGACTTCACCAGACTCCCAGGTGCTCCATTTCCCCTTACTATATTCCATCCTCACCCTTCCAATGCATCCTTTGTTTTTATGTGAGGTATGATACTCCTGTTCCAAAGTGTCTTTTCAATCAGAATACCCTTCTTCAAGTGAGCAAACCAAAACTTCTGGTTCTCCATTAAATTAAACTCGAATACTGCCTCCCAGGACATTACCAAAATGTTTTTCCTGCAGTACTCTGACCTCCTTGTCCCCTTCTTCTCTGACCTAATGTCCACTTCAAACCACATGCCTGATGGTTGCCTCGAAGCCACTCTGCATGCTTAGTCAGGATGATACTTTGGGAAAATATCAATGAGCTTTCCTCCTTTGCATCTTCAGGTCATCGATTTCTCCCTAGGGAGGCGAAGGCATCCATCCGCCCAGAGGCAATCAAATTGGTGCTGCAGGAACGAACTGAGAAGAAACCAGGTAATGCTCCACTTCTGACGTTCACGGTAGTCATTATCAGTAGGGAGACAGCTTGTGACCGGGTGTTTTGAGAGAGACGGAATCTTCAAAATTCCTCTAGTTCCTATCTATTAGTGAGATCAAAGCCTGAAGGATGTGAAGTGTCTCCTGGGATGGTTAGGCCACCAGGTTTGCTGCTCTGGCTAGAAAGAATGTGCGACAATGGGCGAGGAGAAGCCAATCTTTTCCAGTGTTAGTAGATCATGGGAACTAATGGCAGATGGAGCAAAAGCGAGCAGTTGAGTCTCTGTCTACGGTCTAGACAGGGGTTGGGGGGTTGGAATGAGGCATCTGATAAATTGAGGGATATGCTGCCGTGAGTCCTGGCTTCATTTCCCTCCATAACTTCAGCAACTCTGACACATAGATAAGGCTTTGGGGTTTTGTATTTTTATGTCTTTTCAATTCCATTCTCTTTCTTCTTATAAAGCTTTCTGATTTATTGGTGCCAAAGAATGGGGATTCTTTCCAATAACCATGCAAATCATCACTGAACTCCTAGGTAGAGGCTGCAAGATGAAAATGCATCAATAAAATTTGATAGAAAAAGATGCAAAGTCCTTATTTACACCTCCAGGCTAATAAAGGTTCGCTGCATTGCAAAGAATTGTGGCCATGATGGGGTATATGAGGAAAGACCACGGGCTGGCTTAAATCTTATTGCAAAGCTCTCTCACGTGTTGTATCTAAGCCTCAAGATAACCGAGAATCAAAACAACTGTTTATGCTAAGAGTTGCTGAAATGATTATGGGAACTGTGGCCAGACAGATTCAGTAATAAATAATTTATGAAAAAGCAGAATGTGGAAAAATATTTTGAATGAATTGATTAACTTTCTATCTGCTGAGTGTGAGTTCTATGCTAGCAACTGTGCTCAGGCTAGACTCATGGAGATGAATGATGTTCAGTGCCTTCACATAGCTGATTTTCATGGAGCACCATTCTAAACGCTTTGTGTGAATGGATTTATTAATACTAACAGCAACTTTGTGATGCAAGGACTATTATTACTGCTTTTCCCACATGCTCAAGGTTGTACAATTAGAACTAAGTGAAGCTAGAATGTGGACTAAAGCAACTGGCTTTGGAGTTTGTACTCTTCACCAGTGTGCCTTACAACCTGTCATTCAGGTGTCTGGCTCGATACACAGGGTTGGCATCAGAGACAACTGGGGAAACACCAGAAGAAAAATTAGGAGAGTAGGTTTATAGCTTGGGATGGGGAAGGACTTCCTAAGCATGAACCAAACCTAGAATCAAGAAAAGAAAACACTGGCATGTTTAGCTATGTGACAAGTAAAAACCTTTATGCGGTCTAAGAAGCCATGTACAGGTATGATATAGAAATACCTGCCTGAGAGAAATATTTGCCATATACTTAACATTCAAGAGGTAAATGATGTTTATAGGAATCCTCTGACTCAACGAGAAAAACTATTATAAACAAAAGAGATAGGAAATAAATTAGGAAAAGGCAAATCCCAGAAGACAAACACAATGACCAGGAAGCCATATATAAAGATGCTTAATATCACTAATAATTTGAGCCATGTGAAGGGAAACTTTGCGATAACGCCAACCACTTAATTAGCAAACAGTCAAAATTTGCTGGGAAGTGGCATCGCCACGATGGCACGAATACACGTTCCTGTAGGACTCAGAGACAGCGAAGGCCTCCGTCAACATCTCAGGGAAGTAAGAAGACGGCAGTGATTTTGAAATTCCAGAAATAATGATGATTTTTTTTTTGTCTTTCTTCTTAATTTAATTGATAGTTCTGCATTGATAAAACTCACGACAGACCAAATCAGAAAGCTGAAACAAAATACAAACATTGAAATAGACTTAGAATGTTGACTCCAGTGTCCCCTGGGAACCCACGGCATCGATGACATGGTATGTCTTCACAGAGAGAACATTTGTGACCACAGGCTGTTTTTTACTTTATTTTTATTTTTTTGCTTTGTTTTTATTTCTGCACACCAGGCATGAACCTAAATTCATCAGAAGTCCTTAAAAATCCGGTGAAGTGTGAGAAAAAAAAAAAAAAAATGTGGGATTGCCACATGTGTTCCTATTATTCTGAATAAAAAAATCTCTTGAGTTTTGAATTTGTTGGCACTTTAGGGGCCTTAAAACTATTTTCTTTAGGAAGCAGAAAAAATTAGGCATTGCAGCAAACATTGAGAACTGTTCCACTCCAAACAGATAAGCAATCACTATGTGATAAACGCTGTGCATTGCACAGCCAGCTCTTTAACAAGATCCACTTTCTGCTGACTCATTCAGACATGCCTAGTGGTAGCACTTCCAAATTAAAAACTGAAGGGAATTAAGGCGTGATCCCATTATCCTCCTGGGAGAAGTGCTGACTTCACTGGCGTCCATCCTCTATAAAGACTTATGTAAATTTCCAATCGGATAGCTAGAACTCATTTTGTTCCCCCCTGTAAGTATTTTACTGAGATTCTCTCTAAATAATTTCATCTTCTAACATGTTCTGGATGAGCACCCTCAAGAAGGATCAAATCCTCTGATTTTTTTTTTTTTTTATCCAGTTTGGCTTTCTTCAGAACAACAACAACAAAAGTAATAACTCTGTGGAAGATGCATTAACTCTTCCGGAGCACACAGGTATCATTAGGCAATCATAATAATGGAAAAAACTTTCTGAGTGTAGAGTTAGGAAGACATCGGCCTGAAGCATAACAGATGGGCCATGTAAGCCCAGTTCTGTCCCGGAGTCAAGGAGAGGCCATGGGAAACTCAGTTAACTGTGTGACCCTTATCTTTTTTTATCAGTAAGGTTAAGAGGTTATACTTGATGACCTTTGAGATATCTTCATACCTGAGGTTCTGAAATCTGTGAGAAAATGAGCTCTGAAAAAATATTCTAATACCCTGAAATATGGATCTCATACCTTAAATCATTATTTTTAAAATTTAATTTCTTTATGTATTATTAAATGCATTAGGGTGACATTGGTTAATAAGATCACCTAGGTTTCAAGTGTACATTTCTGATACAAGATCTGTGTATTGCATTAAAGTCAAATCATCTTTTGTCACCATATATTTGTCGTAGCTTAAATTAGATGGTGCTTTTATAAGATGTGTTCTTATAAAATTCGAGCAATGTGAAATTCCCAAAGTTTATCCAAGGCATTTACTCTGTTCAAGTTATTTTTTTCTTATCTGTGACATTAATTTTAATTTTTTTCTGAGAGAGAGGAAGTAAGAGGGAGAGATAGAAATATCGATGAGAGAGAACATCGATTGGCCGCCTCCTGCATGCCCCCCACTGGGGATCGGGCCCACAACCTGGGCATGTGCCCTGACCGAGAATCAAAGTGGTGACCTCTTGTTGCATGGGTTGATGCTCAACCCTTCAGCCACACTGGCAGGACTATTTTTAATTATTTTGATCCTAGTTATAAATTCAAATATCTGTCATGCTGGAAAGATGACTTCTGGCCCTCTATGAAGCAAAAAAAGTTGGTTATGCTGCAGAAGCAAATTCAGTCAATTCAGTTATAGCTTATTCACAGTCTGGTGGAGTCCTGTTACTCCAGGGAGGTGTGTTTTTGGGTTTTTTTGCTTTAGAAATTGCTTTATTTTAAATTATGTTTATTAATTTATTTTTGTTACAGATGTTTCTCCCTTCCCCCCCATTGACAATTGACACCCTTCTCCCTGCCCCCAACCGCCTCATCCCCAGCTTTGTTGTCCATGTCCATTGGTTATGCATACATGCATATAAGTTCTGTGGTTTATCTCTTACATTGGTTATGCATACATGCATATAAGTTTTGTGGTTTATCTCTTACCCCCACCACCCTCTCTTCTGAGGTTTGTCAGTCTGTACCCTACTTCTATGTCTTGCATCTTTTTTGCAGTGACTTGGTCGTCCTGGCTGTCCCCGTGCTGTCGGAAGTCCGCTATAATCACAGCATCCATGCAAGAGAGAACTAGGAAATCACTCACTGGCTCGGGGTCCTTAGATGCATTGGGCTAGAAGTCACACACATCACTGCTGCTCATAACTCACTGGTCAAAATAAGTTGTAAGACACTGCCCCACTGCTAAGGGTTGAGAAAGATGGGGCTGGACACAGACAGTGAGCAGGACACCTCATATTACTTCCATGGTCTCTTTTATTTATCTACCACAATCTCAAACTGGTCATCTATTACCATCAATCCTTTATTATCTCATATTTATTAAGCATTACTATCTGCATGGTACTTACTTGATAATTTAGGTAACATCAAGTTGAGTAGGATCCATTTTCTTTGCTCAGACAAAGGAAGAAGAATTCTACCATGAGCTACCCAGATGCTGTCTCATTTCATCTTTCCATTAATGCTGGTAAGGAGTAGATAGTCTCTCCATCTTTACAGGTGAAAAGCCAAGACCCAAAGAAATTAAGTAATTTGCCCAAGATTACATGGGGAATATGTATGTGATCAGTCTGTGTTTTCCCACTCTGGTCTGTGTGAATCCTGTGGTTTTGCTTTTTCTAGCATAAGCCCTGACTTGTCAGTCTTCACTTGCTCACAGGAAAGGCTGGATTGAGTTGGGAGTTAGTTAAACAGATCGCTCTGTGCCTCTTTTACGTAGGGACACCTCAGAGTGACAGGCAGTGCACTGAAGTCATTAAGGGGTGACCTCTGGAGTCAAAATACCCAGTTTTAAACTTACTTTGTTTACTTGAGCATGTTATAAACTTCTCTGAGTTTCTGTTTCTTCATCTGTAAAACAGATTATTGAGATAATTAAATGGAAAAATAATGTTGTGTAAAATGCTTGGCACATACTGAGTGCTCAATTAATTCATCATCAGCGATGCTGCCATCACCATCTTTTTAATTATCACCATCATTGTGATTCAGACTCTTGCCTAAGGTTCAGAGGAAAGGGTCCTTTGCTCATTGATTCTGTGAACCTCAATCATGACCCAGTTTCTTATGGGGTTTTTTCCTGGAGCCAAGGCTCAGCTTGTTATTGCACAGGGCATTGTTAATTTATTTCAGGTCTTTAGGTTCAAGTACAGAGTCTCAGTTGGTTTTAAAATAAATTTAAAACAATAAGTTAGAATTCATTTTCTACTATCCTATGTACTTTACTTCATGCTGGCTTTTATATATTTTTGTTAGTTTTGAATTCACGCTTCAATCTTTGTTCTTTGAAATAGACAAATAAAAAACACTGGTATAAAAAGGCACATGGAAAGCTTGAATCACAAGCAAGACAGGATTGGGGTCTTTACCCCAATAGCTTTACAAAGACTCTGCGCACGCTAAAATTCTTTCAGGGACATAACCTTTGACCTCATTCTCACTAACCACTGCCCACCTCTGACCCACTTTCTGACCACCACCTCCTGCACTTCCAACACACTTATACCAATACTTTACCAATTCCAGATCTTTCTGAACTATGAAAATCATGGATGCTGCCCCTCGGCCCTAACAACCCTCTCTTCTTCTCCGGCTCCCACTGTTCACGGTTCCCATCACACCTTGCCAACACTTTCATTTCCCCATACCTCATTCTTCTCTCCCTACTTTGTGTTCACTTGGAAAAGTCTCAAGTCTAATCAAATCAAACTATCTACCTATTTTTGCCTGTACTCCAGGAGCTGAACATTTGTGGAGGAAAAAAACAAAACTGGCTGCTGATGACTGTTTTCATCTTAAAATCATGATTTCAAATCACATGTGGGTACTCAACATACTGTTCACTTCCCCAGCTTCCCCACTCTCCAAAGTGACTATTTTATAGCTTCTCTTCTTGCCCAACCTTTGTGCCTCTTCTTTCCAACATCACACTCTCAGCTAGTGACCTCATACATCATTGAGAGTAAATGAGATCTGCCAGAGAGAAACACTTTCTTTTCCCTACTCCAACACCTCCACTGCCACCTGCATCCGCCTAAACCTCTGCCTTCTCTCTTCTTAATTCTGGGTGAAATGTCTTTACTCCCATCAAAGGCCACTGTGCTATGGGGTCCCATGCCCTACAGACTTCGCAGGGACAGTGGGTCTGAAATTTGACACTTTCCCTGCACCCTCAATTTATCCCGTCTCCTGAATCATTTCCATCAACATACAAGCCTGTTGTAACGTCATTTATACTTGCTTTTGGATCTCCTGACAATTACACATTTTGTTGACAATTTCCTTTGATTCCTCTCAGCGCAGATTTTCTACATGCTACATAAGGCTAGCTTGGACGTTTGAGCCCAGAACCTTTCAAAGATTTCCAAAGCCTCTTCTACCCTGTGTTAAATCTCTTTCTGCTTGAACTATTTGGAACGGTTTTTACTTCCCTGTCCAAATCCCGAATGCCACTCTGTCAAACTCGACTGCCTAGGACTTTGCTCTGCCTCGTCTTTCTTCTTGGAACGTTACGTTTTTCCCGATCAGAGCTTGTGGCTCCTTTTGTCATTTGATTTTCATCTTAAGTAGTGCCTCCTCATTCAGCCATTCATCAACACATCGTCTTAATTTAACTTACAATACACTATTTATAACTATATTTTTATTGTTGTTCATTTATTCACCAGAAGATACGCGATCTTGTTTATCTGTCTATTCCCTATATCTATAATAGCGTTTGGCACCCAGTAGGCACTTAATGAATATTTGTGGAATACATGAATGAAAACTGACCATCATGTAACAATTTCATGTGTACCTAGGAATATCAGTGAGTGAAATGTTAGTTTCCTGTGATGAATTTTAAGGAGAATCTATTAAGGACAAAAGACTGTTTTAGGAGCTGTGAGAGATACAAAATTGAATGAGAGGAGCCAGTAGGAAAATTGAGAAGCATGATATTTATATGGTCAGAGTGTAAAATAGAAGGTGGTGTCATCATGCACATCTTAAAGCTCTAGGAGTTCAAAGGGGTATATGCTTCTTTTAATTTGTAAGTAAGGGAAGTTTTTCTGAAGGAGGGACTATTTGAACTGGGCCTTGAGGGATAATTAGGACTTCTGACTGCAATGATGAGTGAGAAGAACATTCTAGATTTTTATCAATGGCTCAAAGAGGGGGGAAAGCAAATTCAGAATACAGGGAATTGGGGATACTTCCACCTGCCTGGGAATTAGGGTGTGAAGAGCAAAGTATGAGATGATAGACTACACTCAGAAAATAAAGACATCTCACTGAATCCCCAGGCAGAGGGTCTACTGTTTTTCACTTAAAAAACAACTTACTCCTAGACGCATGCAGATTTTCAACTTATTTAAAGTGGGTATTGAGTTTGCAGCTAGAGAACAGCTCATTTCTGCTAACAGCCTTGAGGCTCTTAGAATTCCATTTATCACACTAGAAGCCACACCATGTTCTACATTCCTATGCGCTGTTTCCAATTCCAAGTTGTGAATCTCTGCTCACTCTCAGAATGTGAAGGACACTGTGTGCAAAGGCGTTTGTTCATAATGAGCTTTTAGCATCTCTCCTCTCCGAGGATAAAGTTCGCAACATTCTGCTTCGTAAGTCACGTCAGTAATCTTCCTGGAGAGAGCAGAGAGTGATTAAGCCTATTCTAAATCCTCATAGGTCTGCAGAGAGACATTCTCCTCTTGAACTTCTGCTCTGTTCTAAAGCAACCCAGCAATTGAATGTGAAACTATCTCAGGGCGAAGTTAAAAGAAGATATAAATCTTCCTTCATGTTCTTTAACATCCAGTCACAAAGTGATCGTTGCTGTACTGTAGCTTTATTAGTTCCTTAGACACTCTCTTAGTCGCTACCCATCACCGTCCTTCAAAATCGCCTTCTCCTGCCTCGCCTTGCCAAACGGACTGCCTTCAGACCTGAAGTTTCCATGCTGCTCGGCTCACACAGTGCTCCGAGCTGGCTGTCTGCTCTGAGTGATGGAGTTAGAAGGAGGGCAATGTATTTTGCTTCCTATAAGCTCTTATGTCACTGAATACAAGTCTATGTGCATATAGACAAAATGCACATGAAAGATTCACAGTTTAAAATTAATCGCCAAATAGCAAGTATTCAGGTAAAGAAAAACACTTAAAATACAATATCACTCAGAGAAATACAAATAGCATATGATTTCATTTATACGTGGAATTGAAAAACAGGAAAACTGAACAAGTAGTACGAAGCAGAAACAGGCTCTCATAGACACAGAGGCAAACTGCGGGTGCCAGAGGGGCAGGGACAAGGGGTCCACATTTCCAGTTATAAAATAGACAAGTCACAGGGATGGAATGCACAGCACAGAGAATACAGTCAATAACACCACAGTAACCCTGTACCGTGCAGACGGTCACTAGACTTAGCATGTTGATCACTTCATAGGAATGTTAATGCTGAGTATCTATGTGCACCTGAAACTAAAAAATATTGCATATCAACTATATTTTAATAAAAAATATAGTATCACTGGGAGTGATGATATCAATAAAAGAATATTGGTTCTGCCCTTTCTCTAGTACAGGAAGTAGGGCAGTCAGTAACATATTGAAACACAGACACGTTTCCTCATGGGAAGACGCATATAGTCATGCCACCACTTGGGGAAAGGAGGGAAGATCCAGAAAGACAATGTGGTTATTTGTCTATGCAATGCTGAAGTTCCTCAGTCCAGGGAGGATGCATCCAGCCCAAAGAATTGTTCTTTCCTCCTTGAAATCAGTGTAAAATGACTCATGATCTGAAAATGACCTTTTAGAGACATTTTGTTCATCACCCTCCCTATTATGCACTAGCATAGATATACTATATCCTTCTATATCTTTGATGATTTCCATTGATCAGGATTCCTAAGAATAATTTGATGCTCCCAAGACCCCTGTAAAAGGAGACACACTGAACTCTAGGAAACGGAATTGATTAAATTCATTGATTACAGACAAGACCTGTTTCATATGAGTCTTAGCAGGAGGAAACTGACAAGATCATTGGAACTGGAGGTCACTGTTTGGACCACATTTTTTAAAAATTGGAATTAGGCCCTGGCCGGTTTGGCTCAGCGGTTAGAGCATTGGCCTGCGGTCCCGAGAGACCCGGGTTCGGTTCCCGCTAAGGGCATGTACCTCGGTTGCAGTTTGTCCCCGGCTCTGGTCAGTTGTGCGGGTGGCAGCCACTCGATGTGTCCCTTCACGTCGATGTTTCTCTCTCTCTCTGTTCCTCTCTCCCCCTCCTACTCTACCTGAACAAAAAATAAATAAATAAATAAAAATAAAAATTGGAATTAGTTGCCAACAATTAATATCACACACAGCTGGCCCTCCTGCCTCTTTGTCTGACCCCTGCAGCTCTCTCAGGTTTAAGTCTATGTAGTAATATTTTCTTATTAGTTGTTGGGAAACTAGATTCTTAAAGAATTCAGGTGTTTTGTTCAAGTCGCTAAAAGAAGTGATAACTAAAGAAGGGATTCATTGAGATGAGAAAAGTTTAATATGTTGTGTTCCATCATATTAATCCCCAAATTCATGCGTGTCTTTATCATTTGATTTACCTGTAGGTTTGAATACCTATCAGCTGGCAATAGAGTTGGAGGTAGAGAAAGATGACTACTTTTTCAGTAACTGTCATTCGTCATTTTATTTTCCCAAAGGAAAACAGAAAATCTATTATTCTTTTCCAATTTACCACAAGTCACATTTTAAAAATATTTATTAGAGAAACATAATGGGAAGTAAATGAAATGCCTAAACCATGGGGAAAGAGGTCAGCAAAGCAAAGAGACGAATAACAGAGTAAATACCTTCTTAATTCAATCTCCATTATTTTAGCATTTAGGGCAATTGGGATAAGACATGGCTTAAAAATGGAAAGCATCATTTAAAAAATTTCTGCCAGCTGCTAGGTACTATGAAAATGTTCTTATTCACACAACAGTCTCTCAAGGGAGGTGTTTCTCCTCATTCTTACAGCAGAATCTGAGGTTTCAGAGAGGTTAAGAACTAGCCCCAAGCCCATCCAACCAGCAAGTGGGCAAAGTTGGGATGAGAACTAGGTGTGATTCTAAAGTGTATATTATTTCCAGGACATGATTTGCTTCTTTGGGTGCTATTTTCTTAGATACAAATTTTGTGCAGTTGAAAGTGTAAAACATTTGCAAAAGGAATATTTTAAATGATTGTGACAAAAAAGAGTGAGTCAAATTTTAAAGTGCCCTCAAGAAAATTTGTTCTATATTACCATGAAGTTAATCTAATTTTAGCAATTCTTTTCTACTCGGGCAATCCCATTCTCTTTGGACTTTCATTAGGCACAATTTTCTTAATCTGAATCAGTTTTGTGCTAGAAAGTAACAAAAGAGCATTTCTTTAGTGCTGAATATTCCCTAATTCAAGCTCTTCTGGAATATGCTGGTAGCCTATTCAAATTTATACGAAGTTATGATTTCTCTTCTCCCTGAAACATTGAAGTGATGATAACACCCATATATATCTGTATGTTTTTAAATTTCCCCAAGCATCTCCAACTCGCTCACAAAAACAAGTAAATGTGACCCATTTCTTTATAGACAATACATTTTTCCTTCCAGGACTGCTGAAAATCTTTTCTTTGAAACTCCTTTGACTGAGAGTTAAATCTCTCCAGACAGGCTGAGAAGGATTAGAGTGTATTCCTTTGGGTAGCAGCCTGGCAGGGTCAAAGGAAGTTAAAAGGATTTTCAAACATGGTTCTGATGAAGAAAGCTGTCAGAATGAAGGGTCGAGGGACATAAAACATCTAACCTAGGACACTTGCTACCCCACTCAAACCCCAGAGGGGCTGCCTCTGCAGAGAACTCCCTCCTTTCCCAGAGTTGCTGAAATAAGTTCCGTGTCCCTTTCAGAATAGATTTGAATGGTGAATTACCCTGCTTGAAGATAGGAAGAGAGTAGGGAAGCTTTGCTTTTCTCACGAGGCTGCATCCCTATTTATAAACGGTAATGAAATTGACACAGGTAAACTGATTATGCTAAGTACACTGGGTACACACAACCTCTGAACACTATTTCCTTTGCCTGCTCTTTTGGGTTAGTCTAGAAAGTTGTGATTCTGGGGCTCAGAAGCTCAATTCCCAATCACTGAATAATTGATTAACCTTTAATAAGTTCCTGATCTCTTTGCACCTCAGTCAGAATTATGAAGTGATAGATTTCTTAGTAAATTGTTCTGAGATTTCTTGTTGAAAGGATAAATATGTAGTAATTATGCAGCCTTTTAGCAACATTCTGGCAAGGGATTCCAGCCTAAACCTCAACTGCCAGGAACTGTTTATTTTTATTAAGTTGGAAATGAACTACTTTAGAATAATGAGGACGTGTGTTTGGAATGATATTTTCCAATTAAAAGAAATGATATAGAATCACCCAAAAGAGTGTTGTACAAGAAAGAAATGATTAGTTACTGGGCATTTACTGCGGCTAGATGAAGGCGGACGAGAGGCCGCCCCTGACCTCAGGGAGCTCCCCGTGGAGAAGGCCGGATAGGTTCACGAGCAAGTCGGTGCAATAGAGGCAGGCAGGCAGCCGGCACCCACGCAGGCCAGGTCACCAGCTGGCGGAGCCTTTGGCTGGGTTTGCATGGCCAGACCTAAGAATTTTAAAGTTGAAAGAGATACTCAAAATAGTCAGTCCAACCCTTTCATTGTCCAAGTTGGAGCAAGAGACCTTGAGAAATGAAGGGACTTGACAAAAAAAAAAAAAAAGGAAACTCACATCTCCAGACTTCCAGTCTAGGTCTTTCTTCATTACACAAACTGAAACTAAGTCAGTCAGGTGGGTGAAAGAAATATACATATAATATTATATGTACAGTATACATAGTGAAATATAATAACATATATATCATAAATATATAAATACATGTTAGGAATAGAATATTATAGTGGTATATGTAAAGTTGTTTGTACATTTATATCAAATTTTATATAGCACATATTAAATATTACATAATATACTATGCCTTATATAGTATAATATATAACGTATATTAGTTATATTTGTAATATATATGCATCATATTGTATATTGTATATAAATATTATCAATAAAAGAAATAAATATGCAGAAATATTGGTTGGCAACCCAGAGAAAACTCATTAGGTGACAACCTGGACTCCCCACTTTTTCCAATCATTTTGGCCTGAGGACACTTGCCCTCTTCCTGTTCGTCTTATATACGTCCTTCCAATCCCAGCCAAAGTGACAGCTCCTCCCTGGAACCTCTCTCAACGACCCCAAATCACTTCTGGCTCCTAACAGCCTTTCCTGGCCCCAAGCCCCCAGAGGGGAATGCCTACCCAGCCCCTGGGAAGCAGTCCCTGACCGTGGAGGACATGACCTCAGAACCAGGCGGTGCACAGAGGCTGCCCTGCCCTTGGCGGGCTGTGGGGGTAGGGGCACCCCGCTCAGCTCTGCAGACCTGTTCGCTTCCTCGTGCATGAAGACGAAAAGAATCATTCCTCTTGCCTTGTGTCTTTTCAGGGCACACGGCACCCAGGAAATACAGGCTTTTATTCCTTTTTTTGTTTCCTTCCACACTGTCACTGCTCAATAAATAGTTGTGAAGGCAAATAAAATTTTACGTTCTCCTTCCATTTTTGAAAATATGTCTCCCTCTTCAATCTAGCTGTATTCATTTAGTTTTGTCACCCAGGAACAGACAGATCATAAAAGCTATTTTAAATTATTTGCATTCACCTTTGGGTCCTCGGAGAAAACAAACAGCCAGCTGCGTCAGGTTTTGCCAACAGCATCCTCTTCCTTGTCAACACAGAGCAGCAAACGCAGCTCTGGAGGTCTGTAGAAGCAGGCTTGTTTTTCCCGGGACTCATCAGCAGTGATAGGGGAGAAGTAGACATCAAATGGTAATGCGAACAATCTAAATAAATAAGGGACACAGTGTGGAGCTTCTGAGTCTCCCTCAGCAGAGAAACACTTTGAGTGAAGGGATGATGAGTGACTCAGCCGAAATGAAGAATTCCCTTAGAAATGTCCAGGTAGCAATGGAAGAGAAATCGTGAGCAATTTTAGCTCAAATTATCTGTCTAATTGCCTCAGTGCCCTGGTTGGTTTTCCAATGGAGTCTGACATCCCTGTCAGCTCAGTTTTCCACCTCTCTGGGTTGTTATAAAGTTAACTCCTATGACATCCACCCTCAAATTGTATCACAGTTCTGCCTAACCAACTTCGTGTCTTCATCTCAAAGAATTATTGTATGGTCAAATGAGCATTTCCTACTAGCTGTGCCTTCAAATACACCCCAATTCCTTCTCACTAACCCCATGTGACAACAAACCACTGTCATCCCCAACCTGAATGTCCGTGAGAGCCCCTAACTGTCCCCCCCTTCCACCCTTGCCTACCAACAGCCAATGCAATGGTATTTAAAATATGCAGATAGACTCCTCATCATCTTTAGAATAAAATGCAAACCCATTATCATGTTCTCCAAGGTCCTATAAAGTCAGGTTTCTGACCTTCTGTTTGATTTCATCTCCTATCATTTTCCCCCCTCACTTATTTTCAGCCATTTCTCAAATACACCAGATGGAAGCTCAGGGCTGTTGCCTCCTTGTCTCTCTGTTCAGAAGGTCTTCTCCGTGAATTTTTTTCATGACTTGCGTCTTTGATCATTCAGATGGCTATCCAAAGAGGCAGGTGCAATGTGCCAGGCATTGTTCTAGGCCTGGGTGTTGATGCTTCATAGAGCTTATGTGCTGGTGCAGAGACAAAGATGTTATCAATGTATAACTCATTAATTAATCCCAGCATATAAGAGGTGATGAGGTAATAGACTCACGTCAGGGTATAGAGTATACAGAGGGATCGGCAGGGGGCATTTAGTTAGGATGTTCAGGGAAAGCCACTTTGAATAGCCATCTGAATTTTCAAAGACGTAAGTCATGAAAAAATCCAGGGAGATTTTTGGAATGAGTGAAGAACATGAAACATTTGTAATATCTGCAAAGGCTGGTAACATTGTGATATTTGTAAAGTTGCAAATACTGAAATGTTTGTAAAGTGCTGAGCACAGTGTTGGCAATATAATACACATACAGATAAATACTTATTGAAAAATTATGCAGTTTGAAATGCAATGCAATATCAGGGGAAATGTAGAATGAGATCCTACCAGGGGAAGATGACCTTGAGTATCAGGCTAGGAGAAATCTCCAGAGGCACAGAGATAGGAAAGAAGCCACGGATGATTTATTTGTTTATAGTCATTCTGTGGAAACTGGACTCCACACAGGCTCTACTAAACTCTGCCAGACAAGTGTCTTCATGTTCTACACGTAGACCATGGGTTAAATCTAGTCGCAGAGTCTGCCCGTCCGCACCCGGATGGCCATGCACCAGCTCCTGTGCTAAAACTGACTGGTCCTGGTAGGAAGCCAGATGCTCAGATCACGTTCAAGGCCAAAGAAGGCTTGATCTTGGCACCCGGGACTTCTTGTTTTATGTCGACACTTCGGAGATTTAACATCGAAGTCATTCGGGGACAATTGAAGAGGCTCCGAAAATCAATTTCTGTCGCCGGAGATGAAAGAGCACATTTTCACCAGTCGCGAGCCTGTGAGTGCGTGTCCGCCGTTGCCACCAGGTTTTGAAGCTGGTTGGCCCTGACTCACAGGTGGAGGCTGTCATGTTCATTTGTATTTCTGGAAGGCGACCCTGACCGAGACCTCCATCCGGTGTGGCGCCCCTGTGAAGACATCCCCTTGGGCCCCTGTATGTAATGAGCTGCCTCCCAGCCTGAGACAGGGAACAGGTGGGGAAAAAACAAATGAAACTTGGCCTTGCCTCATGGAACTCGGGAAGGAAAATTTATTTGTTTCTTTGAAAAAAGTGTCTCCCAAGTCCCTGGCAGAGTGTTTCAAGCAGCCTCTATGTAAGGGCTGGAAGTTGTCTGTGGTCCGGGACCCAAGGACTCCCGCAGTTCTGCAGGTACAGGGTCCAAGGCAGGTGTGGACCAGATGCTGGGCGGTTCTGTGTGTCACCTGCGGGGGAGCCAGAAGGAAGGTTGGGGGCGGGCAGAGAGCTCTCTGGAGATTCGAATTATGTAAGGGTCCTCTTGGAAAATTCCCTTTCAGCACCCAGAGTGTGGGGATAAGACTCACTAAGAATCGTTGCTTCGCTGAAGTTCTGCTCTGACCTGCACTCCAGCCCTGGAGAAGGCTCGGGGAAAATCCACCCAGCTCCCCTGCGGGGTCCCAGGCTCTGGAGCTGCAGACTTCACTGCAGCAGGTAATGGCTTTGGTATCTCATCCCTTTGTTCATTGGGTGGAGAATCACGGGAGCCCTCTCCTGGCACGTCAGTGAACAGTGGAGTCTAAAGGAAGGGACTCTGGTTTTGTTTCCTCCTGCTTCTGTTACTAATTCTCGGAGCAGTTTCTTCCCAGGATTTGCAGATGGTCAAAAGCAGGGACCTCTTTCAGGAACTTCCCTCCTAGCTGCAGTACCCCCCACGGCCCCGGGGCTCCCCTCGGGACCGGACAGAAAGAATGTGGCATGGCATGAGAGAGAGCCAGGTTCAGATCTTGGAAGGTCTTCAGAACCTGCCACGCACATGCTGTGTGACTGTGACTACTTTAGATTTGCATCAAGACGCCACTCTTCAAGGGTCTAAATTCTGACCGCCTCTGAATCTTGTTCTGGTGTATCCGGGGATGGTTTTCCAAAACACGTATGGAGTCCTTACTCTACACAGGCACTGGAAATTCAAAGCTCAGTGAGACACATCTGGTCTTGAGAGAGCCAGGTGAAGTTTAAATACAGACCTCATTAGCCCTGGCTGGTTTGGCTCAGCGGTTGGAGCGTCGGCCTGCGGATCAGAGAGACCCGGGTTCGGTTCCCGCTAGGGGCATGTACAAATAATAATAATAATCATCATAATAATAAATAAATAAACACAGACCTCATTATATTGCCATGTGGTTACTGGAGTCAGACTGGCAGGAACTCACAAGCTGCAGGCTGGCATGTAGGGCAGAGTACCTGTGCCTTTAGGGGGGACAGCGAAAGGACTGGGGCAGTGACCGGTGAGATCAGGGTAGACTGCCTAAGAGCTTATCTTACGGAGAAGGACCCTCAGGGGAGAAGGAATGTGGTGCATCAAGACATTGGTGGTTGGACAACCTGACATATTTGGAAAACAGCAAATACTTGAGAGTGGATACAATGTTTACTTTCATTTCATATGTTTCTCAGGGTTTCACTCCAACCACTATATTATAATCCTATACCTACAGGTCTTCAGTTGTTCATTCATTTATTTATTTAATAGTATTTTTGAATGTCTACTATGTGTTTGGCAATGTAGCAATTTGATCCTATTGATACAGTCAAATCTCATAATTACAGTCATAATAGCTAATTGGATAGTAATAGTAAAATTAGTATTTCCAGGTTTTCCATAATGTTTCTACCTAGGTGATTCTATTCTAAATGTCAAAATCATTCTAGCACAGTGAACATATTTGAAACAACCCCATCCGTGCCCATGTATCAAAGTTCACTGGTCAAGGAGGGAACTTAACAGGGACCTTCGCCAGAGATTTTCACAGAAGATCAACAAAATAATTATCAAGTGTTTTTTATAAACAATAGACAGCTCAGTAATAGCAAACATCTCATCCTCTTACAAGTAACAGAGCTTCTTCCAGAGTGATTATTTCTAATCGGGCTGTGCCATCTTTTCAAATAAGACATATCAAGGCCATAAGCCAAATAAGTCTACTCTCCAGATCCCAAAGCAGCGCGGAATATCAGCAAGCAAGGACCTGAGAAATCGTTCTTAGCTCTTGCTCAGCAGAAATTAATATCTACGGCATAACTCTCCCTGCCTGCAGTTTTGAGATGTTAATAACTCCTCAGGTCGTGTCAGCATGACATTGTGGAGATGGTGACTAATGATAAGTTAGGTGCTTGCTGGAGAGACAGAAATGGCTTGTCACTATGGCAATGGTTACCGTGATCTGTTTTTGTTATTATATACCATGGTGAATCTCAGCCATCCCCTCTCCTTTCCTTACCACCTACCCCCACCCCGTGTACAAGATGCACACCCAGTTGCTGCTGTGAGCATCTCTGTAGAACCAGATCACTTTCTGGATGTGTATGCCTCATGAGAATCTGTATGGAAGGCTCTTTTAGAGATGGGAATTTCTTCAAAGTTATCAGGATTACAGAGAAGAAGGTCCCTGCCTTCTGAGCCCAGCTATTAAAAGGGAAGTGAGTTGACCTGAGGTGTCATTTAACAAACCCTGAGCAGAACCAGGAGGTGGTCATGAGTCTCAGCCATGGCCCAGTGCCCAGCAATCAATTTTGTCTCCTTGTTAAACAGCCTCTGCTCATGTATCTTGTTCTAACCAGTCACGTGACTCATTTTAAAGCAGGAAGGCTCATGACGCTGGCCCATGTAACCCCTCGGTACCAACCAGTTCTCTGCGGCAAAGAAAGTCTTGGTGGAGTCATCAAGGGTGTTCCCTACATCCCTACTTTTTCTTAATCTATTCATTCAATTATTCATCCTCAATACACATTTACTTGTCACTTACAGTGTTTTAAGCACCATGCTAGTCTCTAAGGATGTAGTGAGGAACTTTCCACATTCAAATGATCAAATTTGAGTATGAAAGGAACTTACATGCATGTACATTTATAATACAAAACAGCATTCAGTACTATAATTTGTTTCAACAAACATCAAATTGAGCATCTACTAGGTGGCAAATGTTATGTGGATAAACCCAAAGGGTTAGGAGAAAATGTATTAGGAAAGAAAGACATGTTATTATAATGGAGTGTTACAAGAACATTGATAAAAAGATACAAAGCATAAAATAGTCTCAATGAGCAATTATATCTGTGTTTAGAGATAACCAGAGAAGACTTACTAAAAGAGGGAACACCTCAGTTTGTTTTAAGAGATGCTTAGGGATTCACCCCTGGACTGTTGGAGGAGGGGTAGGCACTTCAACACATGAAAGCCACAGAGGCAGACAATGGTTGTGTGTTTTGCTCCTTCAGTGAAAGTGGTGGGAAACACCAAACCTTGCTCATGAAGAATGAAACATCTGGATTTATTTTCCTGCAGAAAGGGAAAGTGAGGTCTTAAAGATGAGGTGAAATCTAGGCATGATTGCACTTTAGATTAATCTCTCAAGGGGAAGGGGGGAGGTTGATCTGCAGAGAATACCCCTTCTCCCTCGCCACAGTAATTGGTGCAAAGGTCAAAGGCAGGCACTGGATCCAACTGAGAACAAGAATCCTTTCTGGGATGATTTTATTCTGAAACCAAGGAAGACATCTTCTCCTTCCTCTTGCTTTGTTAAGTTGGGTTGATGAAGCTGGGTTCTGCAATTCTTCCACTATATGGAGCAAGTCTGTCTGCAGAAAAGAGTGTAAGACCAAGAGAGTGACCAGGCTGCAAGAAGGGGGTGGGAGTGGGGGGCTGTATCCTACTGAGTCTTAAACCTGCTTCCCCTCTGTGCACACATTTCTTTCTGTTTAAATGTTGAGATGTGGCACTTGTAACTAAGGTCCTGACTCATGCAGAAAGGTTGGGTTCTACCGATAAGTAGAAATTTAGCAGCCAGTCGAGACTCCAAGAGCCATTCCGGGCAGAAAAGGACAAGGCATGTGATTTCATGTGGCTAAACCGCAGGGCTTGAAGGGAGGGGCAGTGACAGGCGAGGAAGCTGAGGACTCGGGCAGCGATCAGGACACAAATGACCTTGGAAGTCACCCAGAGCTGAGACTTCATCCTGCTGGTCAGCACTTCTCCAACTCTTTTTGTAAAAGACTCATTTTTCTCTTTTTAATTTTTGTTCCGTGACAGGCTAGTACATTTGTAGAACACATTAAAATGAACAATTAGGAAAAGGAACTCAAGACATACAAAATCCTAGCCAAATGTTTAATTATAAGATTAAACTGACATAAAATCACTCAAGTAACCGTTACACTTATTCTTAATTTCTGTACTTACCTTGTTGCAGACTAAAAATAAACAGTTTGCAGCCCACACTTTAAATAACATGACTGGAGATGATGGAGAGCCACTGAAATGTTTTAAGCAGATGTGTCGAGATGTAAGCTGGGCTTCCTAGAATGACTATACCCACAGCGTATAGATTAACAAAGATGTCTTCAGTGATGCATTGCACACTCTGCTCTGCATCAGCGCCTGTCCAAATTCTTCTCCGGAACTTGGATGAATACACAGAAGGCATCCTGCGAAAAGACTGATGATACAAGTTGGTGGATGAAATTATTATTTTGCTAACATGTTGAATGGCAAACTTAGAATTTTATATTTTTAACTGTTGGAGTCACCCAAGAATGAAATGAGCTGACTCATGAAATAGCAACTTTGTTCTTGACCCTGGAAATGAGTCTGTGTGTGTAGAAGTGTGTGCGTGTGTGCGTGTGTGTGTGTAGAACCTGCTTCCTTGATGTAGACAGTGAAGTACTTACTGAGGACAAGCTTGACCTCTTATCAGTTCTGCCATCCACGTCTCCCAACTCTGATCTAAGTTTATGTTACTCTCTCAGGATCGGGAAACATGAGCAGTTGGTCTGTGCCTCTGGTTATTTGGTGTAGATTCTTCCCTGTGCCAAAGCCACTGCCTCCTAATGGACTCTTTACATTTTTATAAAAATTGTGATTTACTCGGTGGCATCTATTGTAGAGTTAAAGTGGTGTTGCACACTTGAAAATGGCTGGGAGCAGATCTTAAGTGTGCTCATGACACACACAGAACAGTTAACTCTGTGAGGTGATCGATGTGTTCATTCTCTTGATCTTGATCATCGTTCTACTTTGTACATGTAAATATTTAAAATAGGCATGATGATTTGGTATACAATTACATTTTTCAATAATCCTTCAATAAAGTTGAGGAAAATAACAACCAGAAACAGTTTTATGTTCTGAAGGGCAAATAAATACCCCCGCACTCCAGAGTTGAAACTAATAATCACCTTGGAGTACATTTTGAAGAGATATTTTAAAAACTCAGCAAGTAACAGGAAGCATTCTCTACATGGGGTTAGCACATAATATCCCTCTAGTGCCACACTAATAATTCAGAGAAAACCATCCCTCTCCCCAACTCCTCTGACTCCCAAATGCTGACTGATTTCCTCAGCCACAAGCTATCACATGCATTTTCGGAGTCATCTTTGAGGATGATCTTGATTGAGTTATCAATCAGTTTCCCAGAGTGCTGATATTCTGACTTCCCACTGAAGGCTTTCACAGAAGGCACGCAATTAAACTCCCTGCATCCGAGCAAATTGCATTATTACACTGAAATACACACTCTGCTTTTCAATTGTTTCCAGTTAGTAGAGTATCTAGAAACATTTTCAGATTATTTATAAAAACTATTCAAAATATTAATAATAATTACAATCTACTTTTAAAAAATACATTTTTATTCTTTTTTTTTAAGGGAGAGAGAGGTCATTAATGTGAAAGAGAAACATCTATTGGCTGCCTCCTGCACACCTTACTGGGGATCGAGCCTGCAATCTGGG
Source organism: Molossus molossus (assembly GCF_014108415.1). Taxonomy (NCBI): domain Eukaryota; kingdom Metazoa; phylum Chordata; class Mammalia; order Chiroptera; family Molossidae; genus Molossus; species Molossus molossus. Next base: position 58,092,340 of record NW_023425351.1, on the reverse strand, counting down.
CATGTGCCCTGACCAGGAATCGAACCGGAGCCTCTCAGTTCATGGGAGGAATCTCAATCCACTGAGCCACACGGGCCGGATGGCACAATCTTTTTTATGGGTGTTCATTACGAGCTAGATCAGCGATTTTCCATTGGTGTGCTGCAAGAATTGTTAAAACATGCAATATCTGACTATCTAGTTAAGGGCACTGACCTCTGTTCCCTTAATTTGTCAAATAAAAAAATGACAACCACCAACACAGCAATAGACATCTAGTCTGAATGAATCAAAATTACACCTATTTTTTTTTATCAGATCAGCAAAATATATGTTTTTTGAAGTGCTGCAGAATTTTAGTAATTAGTTTATGTGTGCCATGAGATGAAAAAGGTTGAAAATCACTGAGCTAGACAATATGCTAAATATGAAAATGTGTTAGATATATTTTCTGATTAAATTCTAGCAGAAACTCTGTTAGGAATATTTTACTGTCAACTTTTATCTACAAATAAGGAAACTCATATATATAGAAAAATTAGGCAACTTGCCCAAGGTGAAAAAACTAAAATCTAAATAGAAATGCATAAAATCTAAATAGAAGTAGAAATAAATTATAAAACTTCCAAAACATTAGAGGAGGAAAATAAGTAAATGAAGAAAATTAAGATTTATCTAGAAATTATAGGGAATTTTCATAAATAGCTTTTGGCATAAAACAGAAAACATAACTGGACATGCAGTAGCAAAGAAAAAATTTGTAACTGAATATTCTAAATGCCATTATGTATAGTTCAAATCTAAAGAAACAGGATTGTTTCCTAGGAAAACAAAATTGGACAAAGAAAATGTAACATTGCCCTGGCCAGTTTGGCTCAGCGGTTAGAGTGTCGGCCTGCGGTCCGGAGAGACCCGGGTTCGGTTCCCGCTAAGGGCACGTCCTTCGGTTGCAGTTTGTCCCCGGCCCTGGTTGGTCGTGCGGGTGGCAGCCACTCGATGTGTCCCTTCACGTCAATGTTTCTCTCTCTCTCTCCTTCCTCTCTCTTCCTCCTTCCTCTCTCTCCCTCCCACTCTATCTGAACAAAAAATGGAAAAATATCCTCGGGTGAGGATAAAAAAATAAATAAATAAACAGAAAATGGAACATTCCAATAGAAGGCAGAAAAAGAGAAAAGAAGTAAAGAAAAAGCTCAAAATGTGATGTGAGAAATAAACTCATATTATCAGGAACATTTATGAACACATGTAAAGAACTATATATTCTTTTGAAGAAACACAACTAAATTAGGTGACACCTCCAACATATTGAAATAAACTATTTAAAAATATATTTGGAATATACTAACATAAATAAAGCTGATAGGACTTAATATTAGAATATTACTTAAAGGCAAAAAAAAAAAAAATACAATGTTAGGGATAAAGAGAAGTAGTATATAATAATGAAGGGACTACTTTGGCAGAAATCTACATCATTGTTGAAATTGTGTATGCCTACCCACATAGACTCAAAGACTATAAAGCAAGCATTGCAAGAATTCCAAGAAGGAGGTATATCCATAAATCCATAACTATAATGAGACCTTTTTATCATTCTTCTTTCTATAATATATAGTCAACTAATCAAACAATTAGTAAGGATATTAAAAATTGAACATATGTAAGATGAAGATTTGAACAAGAAAATAAAATAAAATTGAACAACAAAATAAGTTAGATTGACTGACATCCAACAACTAGATAATATATAAAGGGTGACCCAAAAAATGTATACACAAAAAAGTGTAATTATAAAGCCAGTGTTTATTAAAATACATTTTATTTGCAAAATGTAATCGACTCTATAGACCCTCTGTATGCATTTTTTGGGACACCCTATATTATACTTGATTCTATAAGGATCATTCTCAAAAAGTGACAAAAAATTAGTCAATGTAATTCTCAATAAACATCAAAGAACTCATATTACATTTATCACATTCTCTAATGATAGTGCAATGTATAAAATTAGAAATCATTTGCAAAAGTGTCCCTTTGGAAAATTTTAAATGTACTTCTCAATAACTCATGGGTTAAAGAAAATATTGCAATATTTAAAATGAAAAATAATAAAACCACTACATGTCAAAACTTCCCAAATGCAGATAAATTGGCATTTAGAGGGAAATTTGTAGCCTATGTTAGGAATGATGAAAGGATGAAAATCAATGAAATAAGCGTACAACTCATGGTGTTAGTAAATGAGCAACCAAATAAACCAAGAAAGTAGAAATATAAAAATAATCAGGATGAGAGTAAAACTTCATAATAGTGCAAACAAAGACTAGAGTAGTAACAAAAACAAATTTGTTTTATTTTCTTAAGAAATAAGGTGGACACATCTTTTTTTTTTTTTTTTTCCTAAATGGAAAAAACAAGATTAGAGAAAAGGGAGGTGAACACATCTCAGACAAGGTTTGTCTGCAAATTATAGGAAATTTCCACAGGTAGCATTTGGCATGGAAAGAAGAACATAACTAGAGATGGAGCAACAACAGAAAAATCCATAACTGAATATTCTAAATGCCATTATGCCAATACATTTTAAAACTTAGAGAAACAAAATCATTTCCTAGGAAAACAAAATTGGACAAAACTGATATGAGAAGGGAAAGAGCAGTTGATTAGATTTATAACATTACAGGAGTTAAATAACTGGTTAAAAATGACTTGTTATATAAATCTAAATGATTAGTTATATAAATGGTTCAAAACCTGTGGGGGGTTTTACAGGAATTTTCATGGAATAATTAATCGCTACTTTATAAAAACTTTCCAGAATATAAAACAAGAAGTAAACCTCCTTGTAATAGGTTCAGTAGTACCCCCAAAGAGATATGTACATGTCGTAATCCCTGGAAACTGCTTGTTACCTGATATGACAAAAGAGTGACTATGCCTTACGTGGACGGCTCAGCACGTGCTTGATTTCAGGGTTCTGAGAGGAAGAGTTTATCCAGTGTTTTCTGGATATATACCCTGTAAGAGAGAGCCAGCGGGAGTTTGCAGACAGAACAGGAAGCGGCAGTGTGACCACAGACAGAGATTGGGGTGATGTGATCACACAAACCAAGGAAGCTTCTACAGACCCCAGAACCTGGAAGAGGCGAGAAACAGAGTTCCCTCCAGAGCTTTTGGAGAGAGCATGGCCTCCTGACCCCGCGGGTTCATGGTTCTGGTCTCCATCACTGTAGGAATGAATGTCTGTTGTTCTAAGCCACCGAGTTTGTGGTAATTTGTTATGACAGTCACAGGATACAAATACACCTCCTATCCTGTTCTAAAAGGATGAGAAACGTTGTTTTCTAAACTAGACAAGGGCAGGGTGAAAAAGAAAACATTCAGGCAAACATTCACTTATGAATAGAATGCAAAAACCCCAAAGAAAATGCTGTGCCACTGAATTCCACTAAATATATATATACATATATGTATTTGTGTGTGTGTAGTATGCAGTATATACATGTACATACATGTATTCTTACTTTGTTGATTTTCATTCATCTTTTCTGATGTGTACATTTGAGGATTATTTATTTGTAGTGTTTTCAGTATACCTATGTGTAAATATGTATAACTATTATTTATATATATATATATATATATATATATATATATATATATATATATAAAATTTTGCACCCGGCCAGTGTGGCTCAGTGGTTGAGCATCAACCCATGCACCAAGAGGTCGCTGGTTCGATTCCCGGTTAGGGCACATGCCCATGTTGTAGGCCCAATCCCCAGTAAGGGGCATGAAGGAGTCAGCCAATTGATGTTCTCTCTCATCGATGTTTCTATCTCTCTCTTCCTGCCCAGGATGCTAGTTTAGGGAGAAGCCAGGATGACAGCTGTACACAGAAGGCAGCTAAGTCCAGAAGACAACAGGTCAATAGATCCTTAAATAAAAACAGAGTCCCTGATGTATCTGGATATCTTAGGATGAGATTTAAAACCACAGAAGTGTTTGGGGTTGAATTTCAGCACGTGTATAAAAAATTAAGCAAATGGCCCTGCTAGTGGTTGAGGGTAGACCCATGCACCAAGAGGTCCCCGGTTTGATTCCTGGTCAGGGCACATGCCTGGGCTGTGGGCCCAATCCCCAGTAGGGGGCAGCCAGTCTATGTTCTTTCTCATCAATGTTTCTATCTCTCTCTCCTCCCTTCCTCTCTCTCTAAAATCAATAAAGAAAAAAAATATTTTAATTAAGCAAATGAATTCAAGCTCATTAGCTGTATTAGCTGTAGGGAAAACAAAAAGTTGTTCAGGAAACAAAGTTATCATAAATGGCTGAGCTGTGAATAGTATTTACATAGTCATTATAGAGTATAAACACAGAGTATCCGTGGTTAGGCAAAGGATGGACACTCGCAATGAGAGCAAAAGAGGCTGCGTAGGGCTCAGAAGGGTCAAAGCTCGAGAGAGAGCAAAGCCCTTACTTTCTATAGAGGTAATTCAATAGATAATGCTGAGGACTAAAAATATAACTAGTAATTCAAGGACACGATTTTGAAACGTGGAGCTCAGTAACAAAATTATCAGATAAAGGATTAAAATGCTGCTTCTGAGGAAGGCACAGAGGTAGGGAGACCATGGTTTGGGCTCTGCAGTTTTCAGCAGGGTTGGAATCAATCCGATTTGTGGTTGGAAGGAGACCACGGCCAGAGTACAGCTGACGGAGAGGGTGACCTGCATGAAAACAGCATAGAGGAGGCAGAAATGGATGAAAGTGGAAGATGCTCGGAAATCAGTCTACAGCAGTGCTTCTCAGTGTGTGGTCTCCAAATGGACAGCAGCATCAAGAATTTGTTAGAATTGCAAATCCTCAGGCCTTACCCCAGAAACCCTGAGGCTGGGGCCCAGCAGTCTGTGCTCTAACAAACCCAGCAGGCTACTTTTTAAATTTTATTTTATTTTTATCCTCACCTGAGGACACTTTTTCATTTTTTGTTCAGATAGAGTGGGAGGGAGAGAGAGAGAAACATTGACGTGAAAGGGACAACATCGAGTGGCTGCCACCCGCACGACCCAACCAGGGCCGGGGACAAACTGCAACCGAGATACGTGCCCTTAGAGGGAACCGAACCCGGGTCTCTCTGGCTGATGCTCTAACCGCTGAGCCAAACCAGCCAGGGCCCAGCAGGCTACTGCTGTTGCATGCTAAAATTTGAGAGCCCCTAGGCTCTGGGAATTGGTGACTGATTGGACAGGCCGGTTGAAGGAGAGGAAGGGAAATGAAGACAATGTCCAATTTCTGGCTTCAGCAACTAGGCAATACCCTGAAAAATAAAATTCGAGATAAACAATGAGCCAGTCCTTTTGAGCTGGAGTTCTGCTCACAGCCTACAGATACTGGAGCAAGACCAGGTTCGTCTTGAGCAGTCTCGGAACAACAGTCTTCTTTCAAAGCCCATGAAAGTGTTGGAGGCTTATTTATTTATTTTTATTTTTTTTAAATTCTACCCAAGGATATGTTTATTGATTTTAGAGGTGGGGAGGGAGCAGAGAGAGAGAGAGAGAGCAAATACATCGATTGCCTCCTGTACATGCCCACCCTTGGGATCAAACCTGCAACTTTCGTATGTGACCTAACCTGAAATTGAATCCGCAACCTTTTAGGGTATAGAAGGATGCTCCAACCCACTGATCCACACTGGACAGGGCACACACGTTGGAGGTTTTATACTGTCTTCCACAAGTGACTTCCCCCATGCTAACATCTGCTGAAAGTCAATTTTTGTTTTATCAGCAATTAGCCATGTAGCCCGAATCCTCTACAATTCCTGTTCAGCTGAGGGGTGTCACATGCTACTGAGATACCACATGGGAAAACGTTTAAAAAGGAGGGTGACTGTTAATGACAAAAGGAAGCAATCTCTGTGAAATTGATTTTCTTTCAACTGTTTGTCTTGGGCCTTTAAATATGTCACATAAATCTTTCCTGGCTCAGTAATTTTAGCACACCAAAGAATGAGAAACGTGTGAATAAATAATGTTTTTGTTCTAATGACTAACCCAGGTCTTAGGTGACAAATCACTAAAATAATGATCATCTTTAAAGCCTTGTTCAATAAGACACCTCTGAACAGACCACCTCATTCCCGGATTACTGGGGAACCTCCCCAAACCGCTTCTCCCCTTCCAGCCACCTCGCACACCAGTGCAGATTCATCCCCCTGAGGCACCTAGAAGGGGACTCAGCCATTGAGTCTCTTCCCTTACTCTGAACACAGTGTTAAAATGGGGGGATAAATGACATATGTCTCAACAGCTGGGCAGTATCCCTTGATGCCAATTCAGTGGGAAAAATAAAAAGAGAGAATTTAATTCTTAGCACTTTTCTCTCTTACTTGAAAAAAATCTGTTGGAAAAACTTGAAGATCGGATAGCAAAGTGCTCTGGGCTCTGTAAATTCATATGCAGGTGCGAGAGGGGACATGCGTATCTGAATGACATGTCTGCCTTGGGTGCCCTGGACAAGCATGTTGCCAGAGTGTTGAGTAGACAAAGCTTGGGTCTGGGGTTCTGGATGCAATGGGGAGGAGCTGGCTCTAGGGAGGAAAGTAGACAGAGTAGAGTCTACTAACTCTTGGGGCACAGAGTAGAGTCATTCCTTTCGGGGTGATCAAGGAACAACATGCTAGAGGCTACCAAAGGACAGGAAATGTAACTCTGAGGTAGACCCATTAGGTGTTCAGTACCTCATTCTGCGTCAGCTTCCCAGCGGCTTGTCCACTGATGATGGGCAGTGCTCTCTTGGGAGGAGCCTGGTGATCTCTCTGGACATCTCCGTCTTCTCACAGTCTGTGTTCCTTTGGGTCCAGCCCTCTTGTTGCAGACAGGCTGACACACGGAGTTGGCTCTGACCCCTTCAGCTCTGTTCCTGCCCTACCTGCTCCCTGATCTGAGGAATTTTTTTCCTCCTAGCCAAGGCGATGGAAAGGCCTTGCTCTTACCCCAAATTGTGGGAGACCATTTGCATGGCATCCATCTTGTTAAAGTCTGCTCTGCTGTCTCCGGCCCCAGGGCGGGGTCTCTCCTCGTGCAGTGCCTGCATTCCTCTAGATAATTGTTTACTCCATTCTTTGCTTATCATTTGTTCCACCTGGGGTATTTACTGGAATTGGCTTCAGGTGGGATACTCATTAACTGTTTCACCTGTTTTCCCCCTATATATAATGTGAACTCCCCCTGAATAAACGAGACTTGATCAGAGCCCTGTCTTGTCTCCATTTCTTGTGTCTCTTGTCCCTCCTCATCCTCACTCCCCCTCTAGAGTCCTCGTTGATCGACCTGCGGCCCGGGTCACCAAATGTTTTTTCTGACACTTTTATCTATTCCTTAAATTCATTATCTCTTTGCTTATAACGTAGCAGTTTCATATTGTTTAACATTTTGAAACCTCTTCCTACTACACAAAAATGGACGAAAAAACCTTACTATAGCTAAAATCACTATTCAAAAAAAAAAAAAAAGGCAACCCAACCTGGTGCAAACTAAGAATTAAGAAACCCTTAGTCTAAAAGTAGGGTAATCATGATGGAATTAATCAAAGAGAACTTTCTAGAAAAGGAGAGTTTTCCTGGTCTTAAAGTAGGGATGTGGGTTAATGGGGAAACTGAGGAAGGGCATATTAGCAGCAGGTATGGCTTCAGAGTGTGTGTGAGTTGCTTAAAAGGTAAATCGGTCGAGTAAGAAACAATTTTGTATTCGTTATTTTTTTATTAATTATTAATTATTAAAAAGAGCGTTTAGACAACTGTCAAAAGGGTTCTCACAATCACTCTGGGTTCCTGAGTCTATTTAAACTTGGTTCCTCTAGCGAGCACCAGGCTGCAGGGGAGGGAGAACTAGCCGGTGCCGGAGGGTCTGGTCTCAGTCACGCCCTCGCGGGACCAGCTCAGAAAGCCTGGAAGGCTTTGTGAGTCTGGACGGTCACATCTTCTGCAGGGGAAAAAGTGAAGCTAATAGAACCTCGGCCTTTCTCACAGAGGTGTTATCGGATTAAATGAAATCACGTAAAGAGCTATAAAAGATGCAAGTCATTTCTTTAATTATAGCAACTGCTTTTGAAGTCTCATTTCGACACCCTGTGGCATCATGCATAATATTGATATCAAATTCAGAAAACATGGAAATAAAGTAAACTCATCTTAAGGTGCCCAAGAGCCCTGGCCGGTTTGGCTCAGCGGTTAGAGCATCGGCCTGCGGTCCGGAGAGACCCGGGTTCAGTTCCCGCTAAGGGCATGTACCTTGGTTGCAGTTTGTCCCCGGCCCTGGTTGGTTGTGCGGGTGGCAGCCACTCGATGTGTCCCTTTCACATAGATGTTTCTCTCTTTCTTTGTTCCTCTCTCTCCCTCCCACTCTACCTGAACAAAAAATGGAAAAAGGTCCTCGGGTGAGGATGATAAAAAAAAAAGATGCCCAAGAAATGTCAATAACATTTCAATTATGAATGATAAAAGAGAGACATTAGCAAAACCTCAAATTATTACCCCAGTCCCTGTCTTGATAAATACTCTTTCTGGTGAAAAAAAAAATTATGATAATTTTTGTTTAGAAATTACTACTTCTTCTCCTCCTCCTTCCTTCACTCTCCCCTCCCCCTCCCTTTTCTTCCTCCTTCTCCTCCTCCCCCTTCCCCTTCCTCTTCCTCCATCTCAATTTGTGGAACGTTACATGAAGCCAGAGTCTAGCTCAACTACTTTATATAATTCTTCACATGTACTTGTACATTATTCTCTTTTCTGTACTCTTCCTGTTCTGGGAGCCAGCCTTGTGTGCTGAATATTTACTTCAAACTTAATTTTTTGTAATGTAAACTCATGGCAATAATATATTTAATGAGAAGAAAACAGCATATTGCGACAGTCCATTCATCTCTCCCCCCCTAAAATCTCACACATGCCCCATGGATTTCTGTAGTCAACAAAATTTTTGGAACCCTTAACGGCTACGGTCCGGTTCTGAAAATCTGCCTTCCCACCCTCCCAGGGGAGCTTGGCCACCCTGGCCTGGCCCCGCCCCCACAGCTGGCCCTCGGGTGCTCCTGCCACTGCGAGGTGATCTCCTGTAGCCCAGCACACGGCTCCTCCACGTGCTTTCTCTGCACACCTTACTACCCTCTCCTATTCGTGACAGTAACAGTCCCTAGGATGTTAGAGGCCTGTCTACTGGGGGCTAATTGATTTTCCTTCATCACTCCATATTTATTTTCTTTTTCCTCGCCTCCAGAAGCCAGCTCTGAACCAAAGGCCATGGCAGCCATCACACTGGCAAAATTCCGCTTTTATTATTCCTTCCCTGGCAACAGTGACTCATCCAGCTTGTCCAGTGACTGAGGACAACGCAGTGACCATCTGTTTTCCTTTCTGAATCCTTTAGGTAGTTAGACTCCATTTTCAGGAGCATCTCGCTGAGGCTGCCTGCGTTTTTCTCCAGCCTGCAGTGTGCTGGTGTTGGCAGGGTTTCCTCCCCGGGGTTGGCATTTTCACTTCACACTGTTCATTTGATTAGCGGCCTTCTCTTGTGATTAACTGTTTAGCTGCCAGCAAGTGGTCTCTTGGTTAGCGGTTCCTAGTCCTTGGAAGGGTTCCTTTCCCCTCCTCCATGATGATACCATCTTCCTTCAGAACCACATCCTGTTGGTTTAAACTCCTTCGAGCTGCCAGCTCCCTCCTGTTCTCCTGCCCTGGCTCCGTTCAGACTCTCGTCTCTTCTGGCCCAGAGGACGGGAGCAGCTGGTTCTCCGCGCATACAAACCTGCCCCCTGCAAACCACAGCTGCCAAGTGACTTTCCTGAAACACAAGGCTGTGTTCACGGGACTGCTCTGCTGAAATCCTCAGGCATCTCCCACTGTGCCCGTGCTAAGCCCACCCGCTTTGGTCATGCCTTCTGAAATCCATCCTCCCCAGCAGCATATTGTGTTATGTCCTTATCCATATTTTTTTATCTCTTCACTTGAAAGCCCTGGTAGTGGTTCTGAATTGGTAAGGGAGGACATTTGACACTGTCTGAAGACATCCTTGGTTGTCACATCCGGGGGAAATGAGCATGCTACTGACATCTGCTGGGTGGAGGCCAGGGGTGCTGATAAATATCCTACGATGCCCAGGAGAGCTACACATGGCAAAGAATTATCCCACCGAAATGTCAACAGAGCTCAGGCTGAGAAACCCTGGTCTAGCCAGACCAACTGCTGGAGTTGTCTGAATGCACTGTGTCCTCTTGTGCCTCCTGTCTTTGCCCCATGACCTTTCTCTCCAGCGTGTCCCTTTCTCACACCATTTCCCTGCTCATGTCTAACCCTCCTCTGAGGCTCAGCTTCAAGGTCCCCTTCCCTTGATTTTCTAGCCCTTCATGATGCCTGGCACGCCTCTCTGATCTTTTAGTCATCCAAATGTCCAGCAATGTATATTTATAGAGAATCTACTAGGTACCAGTACTGTGCTAGGTCCTAGAATTAAAAGAGCAAAATTAGCACGGCCACTGAACGTATGAAATCAACAATCTGGTGGAGGAGACAGAAAGTCACTGAATAAGCTCACGGATAATTGCGCTGCCCAACACTGTGTGCACACGTGCTCTCCAAGTGGGGGGACTCACGGCCTTTAGTTTATTTTTGACTTTGGTTCAGATGTCTTCCCTCGGCATGGCATTGACCAAGTCGTCGTCGTTGTTGTTGATTTCATCATGTATTATTTCTTCTGAAAAACCTCTCTCGAACACCTGAGCAGACTCCAAATCCTTTACCATCCTGTCCCAAACCTTCCCATTTCCGTCGCCAGTCCCCACTGTCTGCACCCATGGTCCTTCACGCTGTGGCTGTACATGCTTCCCTCACCTCGTCATCCTCTTAAGTTTTCCTTCTTCCATTAGGACCCGGCTCCTGCATCACTTCCTCTTCACCAGATTCTCAAAACGCAGTCCGTGCCTCTCCACGGGCACTCAGCTCATGGTAAGAGCTCGTATCTCAGCACCCAGTAAAGAAAAGTGCTGAAAGCAGTTTCTGGAGTCTGACGGATCCGAATTTACTTACTCTTTCTAAGCCTTCGTGTCTTCGCCAAAATAATAAATACTACGAGAATAGTACCTACTACATAAGTTTCTGAAAATATTACATACAATAATCCATGTAAAATGGCCAGCATAGTTTTAGAAATTCAATAAATGTTATTGGTGACTACCATTTATAACCGTATTGTATGCTACCTAACTGCTATGTAGCTCTCCCCTGGACTGACTGCTTTCTCCCGGAGAACAGAAGTGGTATTTTATTCGTCGCTGTGGTTAAGTGACTAGAACGGCCTGCACAGATGCTTCTTCCATGTTTGAGTCAAGGATGGGGACCCAACTACAGTCTCTCGTATAGCAGCTGAATACCTGGCATCAAGTGAGCCCTTGCTAGGTACGACAGAGGGGGCGAATGCCTTCACAGATTGCCCATTTCACCCTCACTAGCACCCTGTGAGATGGGTACCAGAGAACAGGGGCACAGAGAGATGAAGAACCTGCCCAAGTTTTCACCATTAGTAAGTGGCAGACCACATTCAAACACAGGGAGTGTAAATCACTAGATTTTTACTAAAAAAACTAGATAAAAATCGATATTAATTTCAAGACTCCATTGATGATGCAGTACAATGAATGCAAAGAAGCTTTGGGTCTGGATGCAGATGCTACAAAAACACCCACTTCTTCCAGAGCCACCAAAATGACTCCAGGCTTCTAGAAGCCTCTCCCAGTAAGAATCTGTAAGGTACAGATTAGTGGGATGGGGTGGGGAGTGTGTGGGAGGTGTTTCTCTTCCAACCCAAACCAGACACTCGAACAAGGCAACTCCACCTTTGCCTTCTCATTGTCCAAGATCGTATAGAATAAACAATGCAGGAGATACATAAATAAATGCGTGCAGGACACTTAGAAGGATGAGTGTGTCACCACAGGAGGAAAACAGCTCATTCACAAAGGAGACATCTTGGTGGGGCCCCTAAAGAGGGAGTGAAGATGGGGAAGAGAAGTATTACTAAGTAGATAAAAGGAGCAGCCTCCGCAGCACTGCAGTTGCGGGAGTTCCTTTAGCAGGAGTCAGTAGAACATAACTCAGCTGTAAAGAGGACCCGGGGAGATCTTAAGCTACCTGGGCTCCTAGGGCATCTATTTAAATTTTTCATTTTCACCCAGTGAGAATCTCTCCTGCAGCAGAGCTCCTGAGCTTCACAATTTGCTCTTAGAGAAAATTGTAATTAATCCTCCGAAAACTCGTGGGGATGTAAAACTTGCAGTACGGAGAGCAAGTGTTACTGAAGCTTTAAGCTTTTCCCATGAATTAATAATGCTGCCCTTCTTTCTAAGACACAGCGCTGGGGTAGGCTGTGGGCTTCCGTTACAGGGGACAGGTATAACGAAGCCATGCAGGTGGGCCTGGCGGCTGAATCCCCCCAGTTCGGGGGGAACAGATAGCTCACGTGTATCCCCAAACCTATCTAGAAATGCAGGAGAGGGGAACCTCAGTGATACGCCTGTTCAGGCTGAAGTGTCTCATGACCCTATGAACTCCCTTTCCTAATTGAAGAGAGTCAAAGTCATAGAGACCCAGAAAACCTCAGGCAGTGGGATGATGAGCTCTCGGGAAGGGAGGGAGGAGACTGGCAAAGATGAAAGGAAACTGCATCCGTAAACCACTGGATCGCGAATTTGAGACAAACATTTTCCCAGTAGCCTCAATTTCACTGATTTGTGGGGAAGAAGGAATGTATTAAAGAGGAGACAAAAGGAAGTCCCTTGACCTGCAAATACTCCAGGAGGAAAAATAAGTAATTATTTGTGGAAACTATTTGACTTAAAGTATCTCCTTTAAATACATTTTATTTTACTGCTTACAATGGGGAGGATTAGTTTCCCAAAGATAAACTGGGGCAGTAGTCACGACAGGAGGGCAGTCATGCTGGGCAGACGAAAGAAGCAAATGTTCTCTGCACAAATGATATATGTTGAATCAAACATATCATTCCATACACAGCATTCAACAAACAAGCAAGAGAAACAAAATCTGATCTTATATGTGCACACAAATCTTTAAATAGTAATTAAAATCCAATAACTTAGCCTTCACATGGGAATTCACTGAACAAAATTTGGTATTCGGAGTTCTGTCTCACATATAGAAGACTCTCTGGTCCGCAGGCCGATGCTCAACTGCTGAGCCAAACTGGCCAGGGCTCACATATAGAAGTTTCTTAAGTATTTGTTGAATCAATGAATGAATTTCTTAAACTATTAGAAGTTTCCTCATAATTTAACTGAACTGTGAGTTTTTTTATTATAACCATACGTATTGCATATTTAACTTGACTGGCAAAGCACCAATAAGCATATATTATACGTGTGATATATATAGCACATGTTATATGTAATTAGATCATATAGTACATCCATAGTATATGATTGTATGTAATTATATATAGTTATATAGGTTAATTATATCTCCTATAACTATATAGTTATATATACATTATATCGAATATATTTTATATGAAATTATACTAGCAAAGCACCAACATTAGAGGTTTCTGGTGAACAGAATTGGGGGTAAAAGAAGTTATATTTTTACCACTGGCCAGTGAAACAGATGATGAAGAGGTAATTCCACGGATGACCAGGGAGACTGGGCAGGTGAGCTAAATCCCTTAGTTCTTGATCCCAGTTGTACCTGAGGACTCAACTCCTTCAGTCCCCATAGACTTACTTTTCCCTGGAAGCAGCATATTTGAACTCTGAACCCAGTTATCCTCGAGTGGTTCAACCTTGGCTTTAGTTTCAAAGCTCATCTAGACAAGCACTTTCTCTGGAATAATTTCTCTCCTTAGAAGTATGAATAAAATGAATTGGCAATCAGAAAGACAGCCCGGGTATGATTAGCCAGAATGTACTGGATAAACAGTGTTTATCCAGTGTTTAGCTCCCCACATGTTGACAAAATTTACAACATTGCAAATTACAAAATGCCCCCTGGGTTATTCAAGAGAAATTAAAATTAAGTACTGAGCACCACGACTTGACTGCCCTCCTGGCCAGACCCGAGCATCCAGATGGCATCTGTTCATCTGCTAGGATGTCACTGTGGGCTGTGCGGAGCCCTTGACTGGGGATTGGGGCCCTGAGCTGGCACCACTGGTGGCACCTGGCTCCCACTTCTGTGCCAACAGTGCCCCTGCTGTGGCCGTGAGACCCTGGTGTGAAGTGATGATGCAGCCTCAAGCATCAGGATGGTCTTCAGTCCCTGCGTGAAACCTCCAGAGTGAGGCAAAGACCACGAGCGCTGGATACAGTCGGACGGAACAGAAGTGCGGTGTAATCACACAGGCTCCTGTCAGCAAGCAGGCAGGAGGGGCAGAGGAAAGACAGAGGACACGAGAGAGTAGGCTTGCAAGGCGAGTAAGGGAAGAAAAAGCAGAAAGATTATAAAAAGGTAGGGTGAGGGGGACAGAGACTAACCCGTTATTCTATAAGGCCAAGGGGGAAAAGCTGAGACAGATTGAGACAGAGACAGAGTGATACCAGTGGAGAGGGAGACCAGATGAACACTACTGAGTGATGACTGCTTGAACCCTCCTGCTCCACAGGGAGGAAGTCTAGGTGTTCTTCTGTGCACATGTGTGTTTGTGTGCGTGTACATGTGTGTGTTTGTGTGTACATGTGTGTTTTGTGAGCACGAACATGTGTGTATTTGTGTGTGTTTATGTGTGCACGTGTGTGTTTGTGTGTGCATGCACATGCAGGCACTAGTTTGCTAATAGAGTAGGTGATCAGGCTGGGACAGCTGCTTGGGCGGGTGCTGCTATAACTAGGAATCAGCCAACGAGGGAATAGTAAAAATAATAGTAAGGCAAAGCTAAGACAGATGGTATATGTTTCAGTGCAGAAAATGTAGGAGCCCAGACAACCCATGGGAAGGTCTCTAGTCTTCATTCTGCCATTCATAGTAAGAGTAGTCATGGTCACGTGTATTAGGGATTGGCACCAAGGTTTCACAAGCACCCTCTCATTCAATCCTTGCACTGACTCTACACAGTGGGTCCTGTGACCTTCCTTTCTGCACAGGAGGACACTGGAGATATAGTGAGCAACTCGCCAAGGTCACACAGCAGTGTGGTGAGGGGTGACGGGAGAGAGCAGAAGGCTGGGGCAGGGGTCAGAACCATTCTGTTTCAACCGCCTTCACTTATTTGCGTCTGGGCTAAGATTTCTGTTTGACAAAGAGAGTTTGGCACCTAAAACCATTTTAAAAGCACTAACCAGACACCTGCTGAGTGTCCTTCCTGACCTTAAGTCAGTAGGACACATAAAGTCCTTTCCATCCTAAGGAATGAGTGACGCTGAGACTTTAGGTGGCCCAGGGGTCTTCTCCGAAAGCCTTCCTCGAACAAGGGTGACATACACACAAGTAAACACCAGAACACGCAATTATAACTAAGTTTTCTGTTCATTTTATTTATGAAGGCTCATGAGAAGGCTTTGTTCTAGAAATGCAAGTGGCCAAATTGATGCGCAAGCTAAGTTGGGGTAGTCGAAAGGTTTATGAGCCTTTTTCCAGAGGAGACAGAGAATTCAGAGACCGGACGAGGAAGTGAGTGTGGGAGTGAAGGAAGTATCACGACAGCTGTGCTCATGCCCACTCTTTCCTGAATCTGATAAACAGCTTCCTTAGCACAGCAAAGAACTCCGCCTGCCGCCAGAAGTCAAAGCCAATG
This sequence comes from Molossus molossus, assembly GCF_014108415.1. Taxonomy (NCBI): domain Eukaryota; kingdom Metazoa; phylum Chordata; class Mammalia; order Chiroptera; family Molossidae; genus Molossus; species Molossus molossus. The sequence goes on along the minus strand of NW_023425351.1, from coordinate 58,076,570 downwards.
CAGGTGCTGCCCACCGTCAAACCATGTGTCTGAGATAGATTCTCAGTGACAGTAACCCAAGGTGATTCCGTCTCTGGTGGGAACTTCTCTTATTGGCGTGGGGGGTGCTCTTCAGTAGACAGAGATCAGAAAAGGGCTGTGAAGAGAGACTTGGGGAGAGAGAGAGATCTGCCCCCCTATATTGTTTCTAGGCTAACTTGAAGCTGATTATTGAAGTTTCCACTTCTCCCCAGACTACTTCCAAACCACACACACACACACACACACACACACACACACCCCTCAGTTACATACACACACACCCTCAGGTACACACACACACACCTCAGTTACAGAAAAACTTTAAGAGTACAGTATCTAGTATAGGTTTTCTTGCAGAGAATACTAAAATTTATTGTGCTCATCTTCCTGACACCTTCATGGGGATTGTTCCCAAATCTCTTCTCCCAGATTCTCCTGTCTGGGTCCACATGGAGAGCACAGTGTCCCTGGGCTGTCCCTTCGACCTCTCTCCTCTGCTCCCCTCTCCCATGTCCTTCCGAAGCCCCGGTGCTGGCAACGGCATTGCTGACCTATGGCTGTTTCCACACTCAGGTCAGATCTGATTGCTCATCTGTCTGGGGACAGTCCTTTGGAATACTGGTGAATATAATTTTAAATCTCATTATAGAAAGAAGGAGGGAAGCTAAAAATAAAAACTAGTACGAGCAAGCCTTGGAATCCTAGGAGAATTTAAGAAGTGAGCGGGACAAGAAGGCTTAGGGTCAAAATGACATGCAGATTAAGTGGTGTTTTAATGAGTAGTTCATTAGGAAATTTGGGGTAAGGCAAAGAAGAGACAGGACAAGAGACCAAGTAAGAGACTTGCGACATAAAATGAAGCAAGAGCGAGACAAAGTAATGTCTTGTGTGTTCATCTGGAAACAGATTAAATGCAGTGACTAAAATCTTACACAATATAAAATATCCACTGTAAATACTATTTATATTATCTGGTGGAGAAATTACATTTTAGCCACAATGCCATTTGTGGAATTAAAAAGGATGGCCCCGCAATTTGCCGCCTTTGGAGAGAGATTCGTGAGATACTGACAGAAGAATCCCAATGACAAGCGGAGCCTGGGCTTTGCGGGGTAGTGGGAAAGGGCTCCTGTCTTCCCTTAACTACTTCCTCCTCCTGCCTCCCGCTCTCCCCTCCCGTTCCTGCTAAATGGAGACCAGACGCATGTGTCAAGGGGACTCGGTCACTTTGTCTGCATATTAACTGTTATATTAAGATTTGCTGCAAAAAGGCAGTCCATTAAAGTTTTCCCTCTGAAGAGGGGAAGGAGTGGAAATAAATTATCAGCTGAAGGACACTTGTGGAAGAGATCTTTTGAGCATTTGTTATCACTGTTTAAGACTAATTGAAATCAATTGTTCCAGTGCCTCAGCTCTACCCAGTTCAGTTCTGCCCCCGGGAGATCGTTATTTCTTCCCACACCTGGGTCAACAGATAGGGTTCTCCTTTGTCAGCAGATCTGTAGGAGCCAAGAGGCCTCAACAGCTCATTCAGCTTTCAAAACAGACTGCTGTCCCTGGAATGCAGAATAGGGGTGCACTCCCCTCTGCACAAGAATCAACAACAGCCCAGAGTGATGCTCTGTGCTGGGAAGGAGGCAACACACTCCCTGAGGGCAAAGTTCCCTGGCAAATAGAGCGTGAATCTGAGGGCAGTTTCCTGAAGTAGCATCGAGGTGATGCCAACTAAGTCCTTCTCAAGAGAGGCATTCTTCACTCTGTGTCGTTCATGACTGCCCAGGAAAGCTCAGCTCAGCATCAGCAGGCCTTTGTACTGTGACACGTGCCGTGCCCCAGGACTCCTTTTCCTCGTCCCAAACACAGCTGGGTGATGGGACTGGAGAGCAGTGGGGAAGTCTTGCGCCTGAAATGTAACCTGGATAAGCCTGCTGCAACCGTGCCCGAAATCCCACCTGGCATTTCGAAGGCTATAGTTTTGAAGGCAGCTCTTAAATGATGTTTCCCATTATTTTTATTTATTTTTATTTTTTAATTTATTTTTAATTTTATGTTTGTTACAGATTTTTCTCCTTTTTTTCCCCATTGACACCCTCCTACCCATCACCCCTCACCCTGTCCCCAGCTTTGTTGTCTGTGTCCATTGGTTATGCATACATGCATATAAGTTCTGTGGTTTAGCTCTTCCCTCCTCCCACCATCCCCTTTTCTGAGGGTTGTCAGTCTGTACCCTACTTCCACATCTCGGGGTCTACTCTATTCCTCAGATTATTATACTCATTATATTCTACAAATAAGTGAGATCATGTGGTATATTTCTTTGTCTATTGGCTTGTTTCGCTTAGGATAATACTTTCCAGGTCCCACCATGTCATCTCAAAGGATAAGAGATCTTTCTCTCTTACAGCTGCATAGTACTCCATTGTGTATATGTAGCACTGCTTTTTTATCCATTCGTCTACTGATGGACACTTGGGCTGCTTCCAGATCTTAGCTATTGAAAATAGTGCTGCTATGAACATGGGGGTACATATATTCTTTCTGATTGGTGTTTCAGGTTTCTTAGGGTATATTCCTAGAAGTGGGATCATTGGGTCAAATGGCAATTCAATTTTTAATTTTTTGAGGTAACACCATATTGTTTTCCATAGTGTCTGCACCAGTCTGCATTCCCACCAGCAGTGTACTAGAGTCCCCTTTTCTCCACACCCTTGCCAACCCTTGTTGTTTGATGATTTGTTGATGATGGCCATTCTGACAGGTGTGAGGTGATACCTCATTGTTGTTTTAATTTGCATCTCTCTGATGATTAGTGATATTGAGCATTTCTTCATATGTCTCTTGGCCATTTGTATGTCCTGTTTGGAGAGGTGTCTATTCAGCTCCTCTGCCCATTTTTTAATTGGGTTCTTTGTCTTCCTTTTGTTGAGCTGTATGAGCACTCTCTCTATATATATAGGAAATTAACCCTTTATCTGATGTATCATTGGCAATGATGCTCTCCCATACAGTGGGTTGCCTTTCCATTTTGATGGTTGTTACTTTTGCTGTGCAGTAGCTTTTTAGTTTGATGTAGTACCATGTGTTCATTTTTTCCTTTGTTTCTGTTGCCTTCGGTGATGTATAAGTGAAAATTCTCCTGCGTATGATGTCCGAAATTTTGTTGCCTACATTTTCTTCTAGGATTTTTATGGATTCACGGGTCATATTTAAGTCTTTTATCCATTTTGAGTTTATTCTTGTGTATGATGTTAGTTGATAGTCTAGTCTCATTTTTTTGCACGTAGCTGCCCAATTTTCCCAACACCATTTATTAAAGAAGCTGTCTTTACTCCATTGTATGCTCTTGCCTCCTTTGTCAAATATTAATTGAGAATAATGTCTTGGGTCCATTTCTGGGCTCTCTGTTCTGTTCCACTGGTCTATCTGCCTGTTCTTGTGCCAGTACCAAGCTGTTTTGATTACAGTAGCTTTGTAGTATAATCTGATACCTGGTATTGTGATCCCATCTATTGTGTCTTCTTTTTCAAGATTGCTGTGGCTATTTGGGGTATTTTTGGTTCCATATGAACTTTTGGAGTATTTGTTCTAGTTCTGTGAAATACGTCCTTGGTATTTTGATGGGGATTGCATTGAATCTACAGATTGCTTTGGGTAATATGGACATTTTAATTATGTTAATTCTTTCAATCCATGAAAATGAACACACAACAACACAAAATCTATGGGATGCAACAAAAGCAGTTCTGAGAGGGAAGTTCATAGCACTACAGGTCTACCTCAAGAAACAAGAAAAATTTCTAATAGACTATCTAACTTCACAACTTAAAGAACTAGAAAGCAAACAAAAAGAAAACCCCAGAGAAAGTAGAAGGAAGGAAATAGTAAGGATCAGAGCAGAAATAAATGACACAGAGACCAAAAAGCATTTCAAAGGATCAATGAAACAAAGAGCTGGTTTTTCAAAAAGATAAACAAGATTGATGGACCCTTAGCTAGACTCACCAAGAAACAAAGAGAGAGAACCCAAATACACAAAATCAGAAATGAAAGAAGAGAAGTAACAACCAACACCACGGAAATACAAAAGATCGTTAACAACTACTATGAACAACTATATGGCAACAAATTCGACAATCTAAGCGAAATGGACAAATTTCTAGAAACACAGTCTCCCAAAACTTGACCGGGAAGAGATAGAAAACTTGAACAGACCAATAACAACTAAGGAAATTGAAGAGGTAATCAAGACTCTCCCAGCAAACAAAAGCCCAGGCCCGGATGGCTTCACGAGAGAGTTTTTCCGAACATTCAAAAAAGAACTAACACCCATTCTCCTCAAACTATTTCAAAAAATTCAAGAAGGAAGACTTCCAAACTCGTTTTATGAGGCCAGCATAATTCTAATTCCAAAACCAGAAAAAGGCACTACAAAGAAAGAAAACTACAGACCAATATCCCTGATGAACATAGACGCCAAAATCCTGAACAAAGTACTAGCAAATTGGATCCAGCAATACATAAAAAAAATTATTCACCATGACCAAGTGGGATTCATCCTAGGGATACAAGGCTGGTACAATATTCGCAAATCAATAAATGTGATACACCACATAAATAAAATGAAGAATAAAAACCACATGATCATATCAATAGATGCCGAAAAAGCCTTCGACAAAATCCAGCATTCATTTCTGATAAAAACACTCAGCAAAGTGGGAATAGAAGGATCATATCTCCACATAATAAAGGCCATATATGAAAGACCTACAGCCAACATCATGCTCAATGGGCAGAAACTAAAAGCATTTCCCTTAAGAACAGGAACAAGACGGGGATGCCCACTTTCACCACTCTTATTCAACATAGTACTGAAGTCTTAGCCACAGCAATCAGACAGGAAGAAAAAATAAAAGGGATCCAAATTGGAAAGGAGGAAGTGAAACTGTTATTATTCACAGATGACATGATATTATGACCCGTCCCGCAGGTCGAGCAACAAGGACTCTAGAGGGGGAGTGAGGATGAGGAGGGACAAGAGACACGAGAAATGGAGACAAGACAGGATTCTGATCAAGTCTCGTTTATTCAGGGGGAGTTCACATAATATGTAGGGGAAAAACAGGTGAAACAGTTAATGAGTATCCCACCTGAAGCAAATTCCAGTAAATACCCCAGGTGGAACAAATGATAAGCAAAGAATGGAGTAAACAATTATCTAGAGGAATGCAGACACTGTATGCAGAGAGACCCCGCCCTGGGGCCGGAGATGGCAGAGCAGACTGCAACAGAATGGATGCCATGCAAAAGTCTCCCACAATATTATGCATAGAAAACCCTAAACGCTCCATCAAAAATCTACTAGACTTAATAAATGAATTTGGCAAAGTAGCAGGATATAAAATCAACGTCGATTTCTTGATGTTCATTTTGTATCCTGCTACTTTGCCAAATTCATTTAAATCGATGGCATTCTTATAGACCAATGATGAAGTCACAGAAAGAGAAACTGAAAAAACAATCCCATTTACCATCATGGCAAAAAAATTAGCATACCTAGGAATAAACTTAACCAAAGAAGTAAAGGACCTATTTGCAGAAAGCTACAGGACACTGACAAAAGAAATAGAGGAAGATATAAAACAGTGGAAGCACATATCTTGTTTCCCATTATTTTTAGCTAAATGAGTTTGAATTATATTACCATATTAATCAAGGAGAGACCGGGATGCAAAAGATGGGACAAAAGCTAGATTAGTTTTGGATTTTGGTTTATTTGATTGTTTAATCCTCATCCAAGGATAGGTTCATTGACTATAGAGAGTGAGGAAGGGAGGGAGGGAGAGAGAAAGGGAGGGAGGGAGAGAGAGAGAGAGAGAGAAACATCAATTGGTTGTCTCTTTCACGTGTCTCAACAGGGTATCAAACCCAAAACCTTCAGTATGTATCCTGACTAGAAATCAAACCCACAACCTTCTTGAGCCACCTGCCCAGCACTAGATCAATTTTGATTAGAAATTTAAGGAAGTAGAAAGGATTTCTGCTTTCAGAGGTGTGGGTTGGTGGAAAGAGCATTGAACCAAGAATCAGAATTCTGGAGTTTGAGTATTTTCTTTGTTTTCTTAATAACTACATGACCTTGGGCAAGTCATTTGGAATTTCAGAATCTAGTTCTTCTCATTATGAAATAGGATAATAGAATCTCTCCTTACAACCTATTATGATTATAATTCAAGGTGATCAAGGGCAGATCCAGGTTCTGTAGAGCCTGAAGCTTATAGGATTTGGAGCACCCTGGTTAAGAAAAAGGATTACAATATTATAAAAACAAAAGTAAGATAAATGTGGAAATGTATGATAGAAAAATTAATTATAATTCTTTATGAAATCTATATTCCCAGTTCAAATTGATTTTAACCAAATGCCAAAAATACTCCAAAGTAAATGGCCAGGAAGAGATGAGAGAAGTCAGAGTAAAGAGTCATCTTAACAAATTGCACTTAAAATACCTACTTATGCAGATTTTACAAAATCACAGAGCATGTCAACACATTGTCAGGGTTTTGAAAGGCACCTCTATCTATGAGGGTCCAAAGGCCAAAGCTTCCTTAGCTTCCTGGTAAATCAGTTTCTGAGATGTTTATTATAGGTCTTTGGGAACCATAAAGTACAATATAAAGGAAGGGCATTGTTCCTGGTTTCCCATTGCCGGAGTTGTCTGATGAAAAGTCTATTCAAATTATTTGTATCATAGCCACAACTTAAATTATTCTGTTAAAAGTGCATATTTATTTAAATTTCCTCTCTCAGAATATATACACCCATTTGCATGTATAAAGTAGGCTTTAGATTTGTGATTCATATGGTTTATAAAACACTGAAACACTTAAAATACACACTTTTATTTGAGCCCTGGATTGTCTATTGCTATCCAAAACTTAGTAGCTTAAGACATGTTATTTCTCATGCTCTCTGTGGGCCAGGTATTTGAGAGTGGTTTGGATAAGTGGTTCTGTCTCAGGTCTTTCACACAGTCACATTTGGGTGTTGGTTGGGGCTGCGGTCATTTGTAGTCTTAATGAAGACTAGAGGGCTTATTTCCAAGGTGTTCACATAGTTGGCAAGTTGGTAATGGCCATTGAGCAGGAGCCTGTGTTTCACCATGTGGGATTCTCTCCCAGACTGCTTGAGTATCCTCATGGCATGATGGCTTCCCCGGAGCGAGCAATGAAAGGGGGGGAGAGAGAATGCCACTAGACGTCATCTTGCCATCGCCATTTATGACCTAGCCTAGGGAGTCACTTCCCCTGTAGCCTGTCGATTCAGGAAGTTACAAATCAGTCCAGATTCAAGTGAAGGGTATCAAGACCTTACCTTTTAATAGAGAATTGTCAACATTACATGGTAAGAAGAACATGTATGGGATGTGTACTGATGCAACCATCTTTGGAGAAGATGATATGCTACAAGCTTCATACAAACTTGGAAGATGCATAGGGCAAATACTTTTATCCTCCTTGCTCAATAGAGAATACTTCAAAGAATTTTATTAGGAAGAAGACTGATAGGTCTGAATTCAAATTCACGTCTACAGCTTCTTATCTGAGTCCTGCTCTAAGTCATACTTAACTTCTCAGAATTTCTGTTGCCTTATGTATTAACTGTAATACAATATGGTTCTTATAAGGCTTAAATGAGATAAGGTCTGTGAAAGACTAGTCAGTGCCTAGAACATAGAAAATGTTCAGTAAATTGTAGAAATGTTTTGGGGATGAAATATGCCAACTGAAAAACATTAAATATCTATTAAATCATTTCTCAAGGTCACAAACTATAAAAATAAAATTATCTAAACAAAATCTTTTAAGTAAATAAATGACCTATACTTTGAGTTTTCATGTAATCCATATATGATTTATTCATGTTGCTTGATTATAAATAGAACTCCTTCTTTTAGTCTAATTTAAATACCAACTGGAAAGTTAAAGCTTTTCTGGTTCCAGGTGCCCATTATTTATTTTTGGATGGTAAATGTGATCCACATTATTGGTGATAGAAGCACTGAAATTATGAATTACTTTCTAATCATTCAATTTGATAGAATATACAATAGGTAAAACTGTATAAACAATATAGCTGAGTTTAGCACTCAGAAAAATGTGACCATATTTTTTAATTGTTATGCATATTAATTAACTGTATTCTCTTTTCTTGAATATTAAAGGTGATGAGGCAGCTTTGTTTACCTTGGATTATTTGGGTCATATCTGTTGGGAAGTTGAGGGGAAGGGTTAGCAGAAAGTGTTTAATGCACTAAGCACACGTATAAAGTTTCCATAATTCATCAGCTCTGCTTTTGCATACCTTCCTATGCATTTACAGAGACTGCATACATTATACAATGATGGATGGGATGCTGATTAAATAAAATGTGTAGCCCTTGCCCAGAATACATATATTTTCACATTAATTTTAAAGATTCTAAATGGTGTTCTTTTTAAAGGGCTGAATGTTTATTCCAGAACTGAACACCAGAGTTCACCAGAGTTATTAGGAATCTGACAAACAAAAAGTGGCTTTCTCTGGACTCTGCAGAAGGTGCTGTTCACTCTTTCCCCATCAAGACAAAGAAACAAAGAAAGTTAAAGTATGAAGACCTAGCTCAGACCTTCAACAATGGTTGAGTTCTTCACAGGGTTCAAAGTTCTATGCAAGGGTATCCTTCACCCCCAGGGAAGTTAATGATACTGGGAAAGCTTACCTATTCCATCTCCCTAGGAGAATCATTGGCTATCTTCACCTATTTAAGGTTCTCAGATATTAAGTAACAAAATTCATTTAGCTTGGCTTCACTCAGTTTCTAAAGTGTATTTGAACAGGGAGTTCTTTTTTGTTGTTTGTTTTTCCAGCTGACATCCCATGGACCCTCCTCCTCTTTTATGGACTACACGCTCACTATTCCAGTGTATGCATATTATACCATTTTACTTAGCATAGCTCCTACTGGCGGCTATTTGAGTTGCTAACAAGTTCTTGCCATTTTTAACGTTGTTTGTAAATTATAGCACATAACCAAGATTATTGTCTTTAGATCGATTTCTAAAAATAGAATTCATGGTCTTGACCTGGTCTTGATGTATAAGCCACAAATCAACCTTCTGCACATCCCCAAAATTGCTCCATGGAAACCCGAGTGCACTCCTCTCCCCTCTGCATTGGAAATCTTATAGTGTCTCCATAGTGACAATTAGAGCAAGAGGGCTTGATGTTCAAGGACAGACAAAGCTTCAGCTGCTGCATTTCTATAGCAGCCAGCTCTGTTTCACCTGCTTTCATTCTGGATCTGGATGTACATTTTCATTAAATACAAAGTCTGCTGAAGGTTGCTCCTCCACCTTCCAGGCTGAGGAACTCTGGGATAATGTGCATGGTTTTCCTGAATGGCACTTAAGGAGCCCACGGAACGTTTGAGCTAACTGCACAAGACCCAGGTTTACACTCTTCTTCTGCCCGATGCCTTCAGTCCCTTCTTACTCATTGTCTGCTATTGGCTGGTTGCAAACAAAGAAGCGCCTGGGGCACAGAGAATCTCTCTCCAAGGCCCATCTGTTTGCTAGGGAATAAGTGATACTCATCTCTACTGAGTTTTCAGCTCCCGTTTCCATTGGTGAATATAATTTGTCAGTCGATAGTTAAGTAACTCATTTGCACTTGGGGATCCAATATATTCTTGTGTATAAACACGATCATCATTTTTTTATTTTGAAAGAACTCTGAGCCCATCCAGTTTCATTCTGACAATGATAGTTGCATAAACCCTGACATAGCGGTACTGCTGATTACTTTCCAGAGCAAGCCTCCTTTGTATTATTATATGCAAATGACACTAGCTAGTTTTGCCCTCACTCTTGTATCCAGACTTTACCAGCTGACACCATTTCTCCTTCCCAAAATAATTTCCATTCTTTCTCCCCTTTCCTCACCTCTATAACCTTCCTTCCTAATTTTGTGGTTTTTGTCTATTCTTCAGGACTTAGATCCTGTCCAATATCCTTCAGAACTCTCTCCTGACCATCCTATACCCATAAGTCTCCTTTTTCTCATTTCATTAGGCATTCACCATAGTTAACCTTGTATTTTTGTTTATCATTAACATCACTCTGTGTGTGCTTTATATCCAACTAGATGATAAGCATCTTGAAGTCAGTGGCTGTCTTTTCATCCTTTCAGATTTTAGTAACATATATCCTCTCCCATTTTCTAGAAGTTTCTGTAGGACAAAGGCATAGATGATGCATGATCAAGTTGGCTTAGAACCTACTAAGTAAACTCTCACCATCTTCTGTGGCTCTCCTCATCGGTGTCCAGATTTTTTTTTTTTTTGGTACTTGCCCCTAGTGGGAACCAAACCCGGGACTCTCTGGAGCGATGCTCCAACCGCTGAGCCAAACCGGCCAGGGCAGATTTTTTTAATGACATATGACATATACCCACTAAGCCACAGTACTTAGAGTTTTCTTTCCTTTTTTCTAAGGTGACAAATGTATTACTATCCTTAAACACTGTGTTGATACATTCTTAAAATTGAAAGGTTGCCTTGCAAAACTACTTCTCAGAATTTTAGGCAATGAGAGCACCTGTCTGAGATATTGACTGATGGTAAATAATTAGAGAAGAAAGAGTATTTCCAAACTTGTATTGACATCCTGCTACGTGGCGGGATCCATCCTAGGTCCTGGAATCAAGCAGAGAGTAAGACAGACACATCCCCTGTCCTCATGAAACTAAGGCGTTGAACATCTTTTGCTCTTGAAAAACTACGAACCCAACCTTGAAAGCTGAGAAAGAAAAGAAATATGAGTGGCCATTTGGAATTCTGGACATAAAATATATGCATCACGTATTTCATACAGACATGCTATTACGTGGTTGCATAAAATGGGGTCTTTTTATAATTCTTTTATGGATCAGCCATAGACTATGCGATGTAAGTGGCATATAAAAGAATAATGGAAGAGACGAGACCTGACTAAATAAATCCCTGAAAGCCTTTTTTTTTTTTTTTTTTTTTTAAACAGTCTGTCATGAGAATACATTTTCCTTGCACCGTTTTTTGCTTCTGTTCTTTTCTAGGTCACCAGAAATGAAAATATATTAGGAGAGTAGCATGTGCATTAAAAATCTTTTCAATATCTCTGAGTCAACACTAGACCTTTAAAAACCCAAAGGAAATACTCAAAATGAATGCACTGGAAAAAGGGCACTGAAGAACTTTTGGAAAACCAAAAAGTGTCTCCCCCTTTGTCTGGACTGATGCCTGTCACTGTAGTAAGAAACCGAAGCCAAACACATGAGATGATTTTTAGTGACAGTTTCCAATTGTATTGGTCACATTGTGAACCCGTAATAAGCATCGGCTAATTTTCATGATAAGGATTATAGGAAGGTCCTGCAGAATAAATAAAACGAGGGGGTTGAAGTAAGGCAACATTTACTGTAAACTTGGGCTCACGTGTATGAAACCACAGGCTCCAGATGTGTCATTTCCAGGGTATGATATAAAGTAACTCCTTGTTAGAAATTTCCAAGCCACAGTGAACTATAGATGGATGAGCGGGAGGTAGAATCAGAATGCTCTATGATAAAATGAGGTATTGATTCGGTGAGATTTTAATTTAGATTAGTTCACTTAGAAAAAGTAATAAATTGAAATGTACTCGACACAGCTCACATTCGAAATGACTTATCAGGATTCCGAAATGAAACCTTAGGCAAGCAATAATTTTAACTGTAGCACTCACTCAAGCCGCCCACGCTAAAATATAGCATCTTTGTGAAATAATTTGGACAAGAAAGAGACAAGGAGTATATCTGAATGACAGATGGAAGTTTGAGCCTCAATGCCAGAAGAAAAGATGGGGAAAGAACTGGAAATAAGTGTCTGGCCATAATAAATTAGGGAGACAAACATCTGAACTATTAGAAAAGTGATTCAGTATAAGCTGTGCCATGTATTTGCTCCATGCCTAGTTCAATTGGGTAGTTTCAGATGGTCAGGTGAAAGGCGTTATCTGTAGGCAAATATAGAATTGGGTCTTTTTGATTCATATCTAGATTTCTTGAGATTTTCATTTATTGCTCTTTCTTTCATTTGGGAAGATGTTTTCAACCAGTCTTTTTAGCTCTTCTTTATATGCAATTAGATCAAATAGCACCTATAAATCTGCGAAGGTTGGTCGGTAGTAGGATAATAGTCAACTACGAGAGCTGACAGTGTTTGAGTTCTTATTGTAAGCCAGACACTGAGCTAACTTTTCTTACTGTGGCATTTAATGTGGAGGTCAGAAAGCATCTTGTCCCCTTATGTGCAATCATATCTTACTATTCCATTTAGTTTTACATTTTGTATGCTGAAACCATCACCACAGAACTAGAAATCCTTGAGTGTTTTATTTGAAAACCACTAAATGAAGACTCTAGTTTCACTTCCTATGCATTTGTTGTGCTCCATCACCTTTTAGGTTAGTTCATGCTCCACCCAGGATAAATTTTTGTTGTTGTTAATCCTCACCTGAGGATATTTTTCCATTGGATTTTAGATAGAGTGGAAGAGAAAGAGAGAGAGAGAGACATCAATGTGAGAAAGACACATTGGTTGCCTCCCAAACAACCCTAAGTGGAGCCAAGGATCGAACCTGCAACCAAGGTACATGCCCTTGACTGGGAATTGAACCCGTGACACTTGGGCTGGTCCTTGGGCTGATGCTCTACCCTCTGAGCCAAACTGGCCAGGGCAAGGATAAATATTTTGATGTTGTCACAATGTTTCCCAATAAAAGTATTTTTTCCTCCTGAGCCTTTTTGGGAATGTTTTGGGCCTTTAAGATTTATTTTGTTACCAGTTGATCACTATAAAGTGATTTTTCTGGTGTTACACAATTTATAGCATCCACCTCTGTTAACTGCCCTTAGTAAAAAAAAAAAAAAATGGCTTAGTTTCTGCTCTTTCATAATAGTTCAGTTTTCTAATCTCCACTTTAAAGAATTTTTCTTTTGTAGGTTCAATACTTCCCTCCTTAGAAGTAAAGTTGTTTATTAAAGGTTTAGCTTCTGCAGCATCCTGGGATGCTTTGGGGGCCATTAAGCTTAATGAATTAACAGTTTCTTCCCGAAGTGTATGTGAGGTAACTGCTGAAGATAACTTAACACTTTCTCCTGATGTATTACAAAGCACGGCTCTTTCAACAAAAGCTTTCAGGCTGAACTTTCATTCTAGTAAGAGGAGCAAACTTTTCGTCTCAAGTGCTGTGCATCACGTACTGTACCTGTGTCCTCGGGCTCGTATAGAACCGCTCACCTACATCAAAGTGTGTCTCCGCACAGTGATGCACTGACAATGGATAAATCTCCTTTCTCGACAGGTGGTTTTTTTTTTCATAGAGTTCCATTGAAGGAGGATCACTTTTCCCCCTTTGAAATGAGACGTTAAATTTCACACATGTTTATCAAGAAACAGTCAAAGCAGAATAGGTCATTTTTATTATAAAGTGTTTTTCCCCCCACGGAGCCTCTAAAAGGCAAACCCCACGAAGCCATCAGAGTCCTTGTCAGAGGCAAGTCTTCAAAGCATTTCTTTAGCCCAGTGGTTCCCATCTCATAATAAAACCCCCCAAATTCCCTCATATCCTTTCCATTCGGTTCGAGGCTTTGCAGGGAACTCCTTACCCAGAGGGAGAGGAGGCAAGAAGCAAACTCTCTTCATGAAGAAGCCTGGAAGGGCCCTTGGCTGGCTGGTTGGAGAGACATGAGCTGTTGCCATGGAAGGCAGCTCTGCGGGTCACCTTCCTATCACCTGTAATGACAAAGGGAGTCCGTGCTCTCAGGCCTACAGGACCCCCTGGCCTTCATCAGTCCTTCACTCTGATTCAGGCTGTACTGTTTCTAGAAGATGTGGCGGAGGCCTGGCCAATGTGGCTCACTGGCTGAGTGTCAACCGTGCACCGGGAGGTCACCAGTTCAGTTCCAGGTCAGGACACATGCCCAGGTTGCGGCCCAGGTCCCCAGTGGGGGCGTGCAGGAGACATTCGATGTTTTGTCTCATTGATGTTTCTATCTCTCCTTCTCCCTTCCTTGCTCTCTGGAATCAATAAAGAAAAAAAAGAAAAGAAAAATATGTGGCCCAGCATAAAACCTTCAGTTCTGTTACTTTGTCTTCTCCTCTAAAATTGCCAGCCAAGGTCAATATGGCGCAAAAGCCATTATAGGACTTAGAACAAGTTTCTTAACTTCTCTGTGACCCTCATTTGTAACTTGGGGATCAGCTATTCACCTATCAAATATTTTAAGTGTTTATTATGTTTCAGAAACTGTTTTAGGTACTAAGAATACATCAGTGACCAAAAAATAAAAAAATCTCTACCCGGCATTAGCTTACATTCTACTGAGAGGATTTAGACATTTAAGAAATTAAGTGAATAAAGTATCATGGAGAAGAGCCAGCAGGGAAGGAGACAGAAACGCAGGTGAGAGTTGTAATTTCAAACAGGGGAGCCTGGGAATGTCTTTCTGAGTCTGTGACCTTCCAGCACGACTAGAAGGAGATGAGGCGCTGGGTCACAGAAATATCGGGGGGCATGGCAAGGAAGTCACAGAGCTAGACTGGGGAGGATGCCTGATGTCCAGAAAAGACCAGGAGACTGAGGTGGAGGGAGAGGAATAAGAAGTAAAGTTGAAGGGCTGATGCAGGGACAGACTTGTCATCCTTTGTACTACATTGGCCTTTACTTAGAGTAAAATGAAAGGCAGTTGTAAGATTTTGAGCAAAATAATATGATCTTAACAATATAAAAGGACCTGACCATTGGTTTGAGATCAGGAGGAGACAGCCCTGGCCTGTTTGGCTCAGCCGTAGAGCATCGGCCCGCGAACCCAGGTTCGGTTCCCGCTAAGGGCACGTACCTCAGGTGCCCCAGTTGGGGTTGTGTGGGTGGCAGCCACTTGATGTGTCTCTCTCACATCGATGTTTCTCTCTCTCTCTTCCTTTCTCTTTCCCTCCCACTCTATCTAAGGATAAGTGCAAAAATGTCCTTGGGTAAGGATTAAAAAAAAAGAGAGAGAGAGAACAGGAGGAAACAAGGACAGAAGCAGGGAGATAGCTTAAAAGGTGACAGGTGTTATCTGGAGGTGATGTTGGCTAGGGCCAGAAGGGGGCGTGAAATGCTGAATTCTGGGTGGGTTTCACAGGTGAGATCAGCAAGATTTGACAGTTATGACACAGGATGTGAGGAAAAGAGAGACATTAAGAATGACATTCACTTGAGCAACTAGACATATGAGGACGCTATTGACTGAGTGGGAGGACTCTGCAGGAGTAGCAGGTCCGTGGAGGAGGACAGGAGTTTGCTTTTGTACATGTTGCTTACAAGGCCAAGTAGACTTTCAAATGGAAATATTGACATTTAGATAATGGTAGTACTGATTGCTCTTGGTGGTTGGGAGGATTACATGGCTTTGTTATCCAGCCCTGCCTGCCTGTCCAACCACATCTGCGCAGCGTCATTTCCGAAACCGGGGTGCAGTTTCCCCAGCCAGGATGATCTTCTCATCTTTTCTCCTTGCCCCGCATTTTCTTTATTCTGCCAATTTCTTGTTAGCCAGTGTTTAACCTAGTTCCTTCCCATCTCCCCCGTCTTCTACAGCTCTGCAAAAACCCCAATGGGCATAATTTGTTTAAGACAAAATAAATATTACCTCCTCCAGGCAGCCCCCCATGACCTCTCTGGGTAGAACTACGAGATGTCCTCTTGTGAGTACTTATAGGCATTTCTGGAGCTTTAATGACAACTTTTATCCTAGTTATCATTATCAATAACTAATTACTTAATTATCACTGTATTTATTGATTTATATTAATTTCCCCTAATAGGCTGTAAGCCTTACAGAAAGCAACATTGACTAACTTCATAATAAGTATTTAATAAATATTTGGTGAATGAATAAGTAAATGAATGAATCTTCTCTAGGCAGAATGAAATGGAGAAGTCCTCTCTTGAAAGGAATTTTTGTAAACAGAGCAGTTGGCATGAAATGGACTTCAGAAGCAGCAGATCTGGAGTGGTGATCTTCGCTGAAGCTTCTTCTCACCCCATCTGTCCAGCCCTGGTGCTGGCACGTCACCTGGCGGAGGAGACATGTCTTGGAAATCTGCTGTGGCAGGAACTGAATGAACGCTGAACGTGATCACAACAGAAACCTCTCTCCACAGTCCGTGTATCAGTGGAGGAGTAGTCACCAGGATGAAATCTGAAACTTGAATTTTAACCACTTCGATAAAAAGTCGTCTTCAACATTGTTTTATGATAGCAATGTTGTTGCAATGTTTGCGAAAGAACTTGCTCTTAAACTTCTCTTCAAAGTGCCAGGCACCAAGACCACCTGTAGCATCGCTTTGCCAGTGTCCCGGAGCTCAGAAGCAAGCGTCTGTAAACAGCAGCTGCACGCGTTTCTGAAAGAGGGCCCAGGGCCTTCTGATCAACACTGAGCAAAAGCTACTGCCCCTCCCTAAACGCGCCGTGTTCTCTCCCTTGGGCCACGCTCCTACCTGGAGTGCCCTCTCCTCCATTTCACCTGGCTGACTTCCCCTCCTCCAGGCTCAGCCTGAGGTCACTGCTCCTAGGAGCTTGTCTTCCACCTTCCAGATACATGTAGGGCCCGCCCTAACTGTGCCCAGGGCCCCCACACATCTCCCTGCAAAAGCAAGGGTCCCTTTTCTCTATACATTGTTGGTTAGTTGCCTACATCTTCCCTTTGTTAGAACTTCAGCACACTTCACCCAGAGACTGGAATATTGGAAGCACTCAACAAAGATTCATGAAATACACCAGTAAGTTCTGATGGATGAGGATGATTGGAATAGCACTGGGCTCTTTGGAAGAATCGCTTTACCTGGAGCGTCCTAGCAATAGAATGTCCGGGCACCGGAAATCATACTTCCTCTATCCTACAATTTGGCCTGGGCCAATCCCACTGATATGCCCTAGGAAAGTCACTGTGGCTGAGGCATCCTGTTAGGAGATTTCTTAAATCTCTTTTAAAAGGTATAATTTGCCTTAATTAGAAAATGTGAAGGCCTAAACCCTGCAGTCTCTCCTTTATAGTCATCCAAGGTTTTCAATGGTGAATAAGAATAGATAACATTCAGATTTGACAACCTCATTGTCCCTCCTGATAGAAAATTTTACAACCACTCCCAGACATCTTCAGGCATTCCTGGGAATTTCAAGCTTCATCTGTACTGAGATTAGAGTGTTTCATCTCTTTTTTTTCTTTTTCCTTCATTACACAGAAGGTCATTTCTAACTACCTTTTGGGGTGGATGGAGGCCATGGTAGATTTAGTCAGATTCCTTTTTCTGAATAGTCATAAAGCTTCCAGAAACATACCTGGGCAAAACCCATCTTAGTGTTTCTCTGTCGAGATCCTTTGCATCCACAGCAAATAATTTATGAAGTCCTTGAAACTACAGAACTCACTTTAGTTGTCGGAACAGTAGACTGAGTACAAATTGAAATTAGAGTGCCACTGGAAGAAGAAATTAGTTATAAAACAACCCTAAACCTACTTGCTGTGCAGGTAATGTTCAGTGCGTCATATAAAATAGGCAAAGTCATTGCTGAGTTATACCCATCATCTCATGCTCCTTGCAGAAGGCACACGGGCTCAGCCGAATACTGCTTTGCGAACTGCGCTTTCAAGTACAGCAACTCGTAGACAATCTGGGAAGGTCCGTATTTTGACTAGTGAAGAAACTTAACGTCACATAAAATTTTTTTGCCAAATTTTATTTGATTCTCAGACGTTCATTTTTTAAAAACATCTAGTTTCATTTATTTATTTATTTTTAAATATGTTTCTATTTATTTTTTAGAGAGAGAGGAAGGGAGAGATAGAAACATCGATGTGAGAGAGAAACATCGATTGGCTGCCTTCTACATGCCCCCCACTGGGAATCGAGCCAACAACCTGGGCATGTGCCCTGAACGGGAATGGAACCAGGACCTCTCAGTCCAGGGGACCCAAACCTCTGAACCACACCAGCCAGGCTAAACACATCTAGTTATAAATAGATGTTAGAACAGAATACATATGTATACACACACACACAAACATATGCTAAAAATCACTAAAGCCTAATATAAAATAAATAATTTAAAAAATAAATTCTAATTCCTGCATTAGCGTAGATTAGTGCTGACCTCTAAACTTACAAAATTATTTTCAAGTTAGAGGTGGCATTTCCTGTGTTTGTTGTGCATCAAGAACAAGAGAAATAGAAGAATTAGAGCTTTCCAAGGGTGACATCGTAAAACAGAGAACCGCACGTGAAATGATTGTCACACCCCAGCTTTGAAACACATGATTGTGAAGTGCACGCATTACTTTGTAAATTAACATTTTTATTATTTTGTGACAGACAGCAGTGACTTTTGTGAAGCTGAAGACTATGGCTCAAAATAAATAACCAATTACTAAATGAACTACTAAATGTGTTTTTTTTCCCAGTTAAAATAGTCCACACAAGCTTTATCTCAGGTTTTTAAGATATTAACCTGCTGCTTATTTTGTCCACCCTCTGCTTTTTGCATGAGATCTGTAATTGTGGATTGTGAGCACATCTTTAGGAGACTCCTCTGTGAAAATTCTGGGCAGTCTGGATTTAAGATGTGTCCCATGAAAAAAACTTGGTGTTTACTTCTACCTACAGCTTCAGTATTGCTAACCTGGAACTTGTATTCATTTTTCACTTGGGTGTTTTGTTGAAAATGCAGATAGTGTAATCAAACTTCAAATGCATTTGGTTATCAATTTTAAGAGACACCCTCTCCTCCAAAATTCACGTGAAAAAAGACAAATTGCCTTATTTTCTTATGTTGGTGGATAAATAATTTTTACTCTACCATTTCAATCAGGATATGACATTTGAAGACCCAATACTGACGTATTGTTCTGTGAAGGTCTGAAGGACTTAACTCCTGTCTCTGCTTGGTTTTATAATCCTGTCTGATTGAAACCTAAGGACCAATCCAAATTTTAATCCCAACTCAAGTGCTACTGTGGAGTTTTCATCTTTTTTCTTGTATCTCCTGAAGATTTCTTTTTTGTGTATGTGCTAAATTGTACATTTTAAAATTCTAATCTTCTAGGCGTTTTTCTCCAGGACAATTTTCTGGTTATATACTCCACCACACTGCCAGACATGAAAATTTAAACAAGGTCTTAACTGAAATAGCAGCATGCATTTAAAATAAATATATATTTTTAAACACCTAAGTTTTTGTTTCTCATCACTGAGTAATTATCAGAATATGTTATTTGTATGAGAACATGATTTTAAAAGAAACCTTTAGATACCAGGCATTCTTGGAATATTTGTCAAATATTTTTTAAAAAATACTTTGTTTGCTACCAGGTCTATCAATTGTAAGAAAGGGGTGATAAAATATCCAACTATATATTGGGACTTTTTCTCCTTTTAGTTTTGTCAGGTTTTGCTTCATATAGTTGAAACATTGTTGTTAGGTGCATGATTCTTTAGTATTATTGAGTTTTGTTGGTGAATTGAACCTTATATCATTATCTAACGAACCTCTATCTCTTACAATGCTTTAATTGCAAAATCTACTCTGTCTGATAGTAATGTAGCCTCTACAGCTTTTTAAATAACAATATCTGCAGTGTTACATCTATTTTCCATTTTTACTTTCAACCTACCTATATTATGGGTTATGAAATTTTTTTCTTAAAGGGCCAGGGAGGTGAAGGAGGGCAAATATTTTTTAACTTTGAGGTCCATGTGGTCTTTGTCACAACTACTCAATTCTGCCATTGATTATGACACCAGTCACAAACAATATGTAAATGAATGTGTAAATGGCTATGTTCTCATAATATTTTCTTTACAAAATTGGTGGCTGTCTCCTGGGCCATAGTTTACTGACCCTTTATTTAAGTCATTATATTTGAAGTGAGTTTCCTATATACAGCATATAGTTGGGTCATTTTATTGAAGGAGTGGAAACTATGATATTAAAGATCAGCTCTGTTACAATGCACACTGCACATATGTAAAGGGTGCACTTTGGTAAATATGTATAAATAGACCCATTACCATCACAATCAAGAAAATGAACATATCATCATCCTCCAACACTCTGTGCCTCCCACCTCTTCCATCCACCACCACATCCAAGCGTGCACAAATCTGCTTGCTGTCACCCTACATCAGTTTGCATTTTACAAGCTTTCATGTAAATGAAATCATCTAGCATGGATTCATTTCGTCTGGCCTCTTTCACTCACATAACGATCATCTTTGTCCTCCTAAACTATGTATGGTCCTTAAAACATGTATAACTAAATTTTCTCTCTTCTAATTTTGTATAACTGTTGTTTAGTGTTTTAGTTAGCCCTTGGGTTTATGTAACCTGATTAGTCATTGCTTTTGGTTGTTTAATAAAGCCAGTGGCTGTTTCAATGACAGCATATCGTCTGGCCGGTGTAGCTCAGTGGTTGAGCACTGACCCATGCACCAAGAGGTCACTGGTTTGATTCCTGGTCAGGACACATGCTCAGGTTGTGGGCCAAATCCCCAGTGGAGGGCATGCAGGAGGCGGCCAATCAATGTTCTCTCTCATCGATGTTTCTACCTCTCTCTCCCTCTCCCTTCCTCTCTCTCTAAAAATCAATAAAGGAAAAAAAATTTTTTTAAATAAATGACAGCATATCAATGTTAAAGAAGTTGTCTGAATAAACTCTATTATTTGGTTCAACTACATGTCGTTGCCTTTTTATAGGAATCCATTAACATCCACAGTTTTTCATGGTCCAGGCTGACAAGGTTATCACTTATTTTTCCTCAGCACCTAAGGTCTTTGGACTGCTGGTATTTCTGTTGAGAAATTTTAGGTCAGTGTCATTATTTTTGCCTATTAGAAGTAATTTATTTCCCTCTGATTTCAAAAAATATATTTATTATTCTTCGGCTTTGTTCTATTTTTGAATTTAGAGACTCCCTTCTTTCTTTAATTTTGGATAATTAGAAGCTGTTATCTCTGTGACTATTACCATCATTCTCCTTTCTCGAGTGCTCCTAATTAGCAACTCCTGTCAGCTGTGTTCAGGGCCTTCTCACTTCAACCCCTTTCTTTCTGAACATTGCTTTTCCATTTGTCGTCTCTTAGATGATGCATTATTTTTTTTTCTCAGACACGTTTCTATTCATGAATCCCACGTGTTTATCTGCAGTTAAACACAGCTATTGGATTTTTAGGTTCAGCGATTGCAACTCTTTCACTTCTCAAAGTTTTACTCCATTTCCAAGTCTCATTCTTTTCATGGGCTATCTTGTATGTGCTTGATAGTTTTGAGTCCTTTAACTCTTAATCATCTTAAATACAATTATTTTCTTCAGATTGTCATTCTAATACCTCAAGTTCGTATGACCCTAATTCTGTTGGTGTTTTGTGTGTTGATGCATTTAAATTATGCATTCAAATGGTTTCTAATGCATTTGAGTGTTTCTTCAAGTTGTTTCTTATAACAGACTCATCTAGTTGATATCTTTTGTTATTGTTGCTTTACTGGATATATGGTGTGACTTAGATTCTAGAAACATGTTTCAGGAGTTGGTTTGCTTTTTTTTCTAGCCAAGTAGTATTTCATTGTGTAAATGTCCAAAGAGTTGGTTTGTATTTTTTTTTTTTGGCAATCACATTTTGGAGCTAATTTTTATGTTAAAGTTTTGGGTTGGGGTTCCCAGACTACATAGGCAGTGTAAGTTCAAAACACGAACCTGAATGAGGCATACATTTGGAACTTGATTGTTTTCTATCATAGACCAGGCCTGGACAGACAGAAGTCATTGATTTATCCCTGTTCCAATGGGTAGATGTTTCCCAAATCCCATCGTTCACAATGAGTGCAGTTCTTCAAGGGTCACAGAATTATGCAACAGTCATAACTCCAACTCCTAGCCCTCTATATTTTTAAAGCTCATTGCTTATGACTGCCAAGGTACTAAAATCATAACTCATAGGTGACAGACACCAATATCTCCCTCTCCTCAGTCTCCGTTTACATCATACTGATTTTCAGTTCTTTATTTCTGGCACCTGGTGATACTCTATCAGTGTGTATCTGTGTATTATGCATGTGAACTCATATATGTATGGAAAGAATGCCATATTTTATTCAATATTTCCAGATGTTTGTAGAACCTGTTTCCAAGTCTCCACTTAGTACTTAAAAATGTTGTGGAAGAGAAAGGGAATGAAGAAGGAAAGAAAAAGAAGAAGAGAGGGTTGGGGGGGTTAATCTCATGGCAAGGGAATGAGGACATGAACAGGCAATTAAATTTGGAACAAAGATATGATGAGAGGAAATGCTGCAGACCTCTGATATTTACAAAGATAAAGTCAAAAGAAACAATCTTTGCAAAGCTGGTATGGGCAAAGTTTTCTTGGCTAAAACACAAATAATAAAATAAAAGATAAATTAGAATTCATTAAAATTAGAAACTTTTGCTCTTTGAAAGATAGCATTATGAAAATGAACATTCAAGCCACTCGCTAGAAGAATATATTTGCAATGCATATATCTGACAAAGAGCTTGTGTTCATAATTTATAAAAAAACTCCTACAACTCAAGAACGAGAAGACAGCCCTGGTCAGCGTGGCTCAGTTGGCTGAGCGTCGTCCTGTGCACCAGTGCACCAAAAGGTTGTTGGTTCAATTCTTAGTCACAGCACATGCCTGGGTTGTGGGCTGGATCCCTGGTTAAGGGCCTAAAGGATTATCGATGTTTTGTTATCACTTCGATGTTTCTCTCTCTCTACCTCTCCCTTCCACTCTCTCTAAAAATCAATTACAAAAAAAATATTGAGTTAAAAATAGGCACAAGATTTGAACAGATAAACAACTGCAACTGAAAAGACGTCAGTATCATTCATCATCAATGAAATGCTAATTAAAAGCAAATTGAGATACCACTTAATTTATATATGGATTAAATGGATTTCTTTAAAAAGACTTAAAATACCATAATTTTGTTAGAATGTATGGCAAATACAATTCCTAAATATTGCTGATAGAAATGTAAAATGTTATAGTCAGTTTGCAAAGTGATTATCAGTGTCTTATAAAGTCAGACACACCTAGCGGATAACCTAACAATTCTGCTCCTAGATTTTTCCTGAATGGAAGTGAACATGTGTCCACACAGAAACCTTTATTCACATGTTCATGCAGATTTATTCAGAATAGCCAAAAGACAGAAACAATGTACATGCCTGTCAACAAGTAAATGGATAACGGAAGAGTGGTAGAAGTATTCAATGCCATACTGCTCAGCAATAAAATGAGCAAACTACAATATACACAGTAACAAGAATGAATAAGAAGAAATAAAATACTGAGCAATAGAAGCCAGATCAAAAGAATATATACTAGATCCTTTTTTTTGATTTCTATAAAATTTGACAACAGGCAAAACCAATGTACAGTAGCAGAAAGGAGGTCGATGGCGGCCTGGGGCCAGACGTGTAGAGTAGATAACTTGCAAATCTGTACCAGGGAATCTCTGGAGTGACAGAGACGTTCTGTGTCGTAAGTTGCATGGTGTGTACGTGTGCTCAAGTTCACTGGATTGTATAAGCTATTTGGGACCAGGAACAACCAAGGTGAAAAAGAAGAGTTCCTTGATAAGGACAGGTATCAGCTATCCTATTGTGGCTCCTGGGCGATCAGAACCAGGTTTACTTTGATTTAGGAAAACAAAGCAGCCCTGCCAGTATGGCTCAGTGATTGAGCGCCAACCCATGCACCAATGGTTCGATTCCTGGGCAGGGTACATGCCCAGCTTGTGGGCCAAATCCCCTGTGGGGGGCATGTAGGAGACAGCCAATTGATGTTCTCTCTCCTTGATGTTGCTAACTCTCTCCCTCTCCCTTCCTCTCTCTCTAAAATCAATTAAGAATAAAAATTTAAAAAGAAAACAAAGCAACGTGATGTTTCATGTGCCTGAGCATTGTGTCCATGTAGCATGCCATTGATTGATATCTTCTTTCCTGAACCACGAAAATGCTAATCTAAAAGCAGGATAAATACCCAACTAAATTCTGTCATGTTCCCCAGCCCGTAAATTATCTTGTTGCCAGGGACGTTAATACCAAAAGAGCAAAACTCTCCATGCTTTCTGTGGTTTACCCACTTTTTTTTCTCCTTCAAAACAAAAAAAGGGCTTTATTTTTAAATTTTTCTACAGCATGATCACTGTCACGTTATAAAAGTGCCACTCAGCTTCTCCTGGTATTACAACGAAGCAGCTTCAACCCTTTTCCTGTCCGAGACTTCTGTCAGCCTAGACTCTGGCCTTGGCTTCTATTTGGGGGACTTATTTTTTTTTAACCATTATTGAAACTCTGCTCCCTCCATCACAGTCTTCTCCAGTATTTTGTAGATTCTACCACAGAGTCCACACTGACAGCTTCACGCCTGGCGTGTGAAATAACATGTCAGTGTCCAGCCTTGCGCGGCAGTGAGAACTGGCGTTTCTAGGAGCTCCAGGTCTCGAGCCAGAGCCTTTGCTGAGAGCGGATAACATATGGAGGAAAAGAACACTGATCACTCCTATTCCTTATCTATTGCACTGCATACTGTGTTGTTTTGATTTACAACCTGCTCTCAAATTTCTGGTCTGGTCCTATCTGTTATCTGTGGTTGTCATTTGCAAGAATTGAACTTTATTTTCTTTTTCTGCTCTTAAATACTTGTGGTAGACAAGAAATGGTCTTCTCTGTGCTTTCATTTCCATAGACTATTCATTAAAAAGCTGACAGAGCAGTGCGTCAAATGCACATAGGAAGAGTGTATAGCGGGGGGTGGGGTGGCGGAGCCTGAAAGAAAAAATGATGAATAGACCTTGAGCACTAATATAAAGGGAAAGAAAAAATAATGAATAGACCCTGAGTACATAAAAGGAAGGAAGAAAAATATGCTTATGTTTTTTGGGTTTTTTTTTTTTGCATCCTCACCCAAGGATATGTTTATTGATTTTAGAGACAGAAAGGGAGGGAGGGAGAGAGAGAGATTGATCAGTTGTGTCTTGAATGCAACGTAATGAGGGATTGAATCCACAACCTAGGTATGTGCCCTGACTGGGAATCAAACCTGCAACCTTTTGGTGTATGGCTCGATACATGGCCGGGGCGAAAATATGCTTACGTTTTTATAGTTAGAAGCAAAGAGAGGTTAGATAAAGAATTCAAAATTGGTATCAGATAGCTGGTTCCCCTGCTACTTTCTAAGGAAATTAACAACTCAGAAATGAATATTTTTCATGTTTAAAGCAGTGCTTCAATTCCTACCCCACAACTTTGTTTTGAAGATTAAATCAGAACATGTGCAATGCCTGGCACACAGAAAGTAGCTATGTCAGCTTTGCCCTGGTGGAGAACATCTAATCACTGGACTGTTCACAGAATTGAGGCCAGCAACAGTGAGGAGCCAATACCAGTCCCAGCCTCCAGCAGGTGTGGGGTGGTACTGAGCAGACCCGAGAGAGCCAGTCAGTCCGTGGCATCCTGATAAACTAGCCTACCATATTCTACACTTGTTCATTTCAATGTTTCTGAAAATGGAAATCATATTTAAGTTATCTTTAGAGAGAAAGAAATTTCTCCCAATCCACACCTAAGAAAGAGAAGTTATCTTCTCCCTCACGGTCTTCTCTACCAGTTAGTCTTTATTTGATGTTTAGCCCTGACTATATCTGCCCCTACACTACATCATGACTGTATGATTCTAGTTCTTTGGATTTTAAATGATAGCAACTGTGTCTTTCTCGTCTATGTATTCTCTTCAGTATTTCACAAAGTAGGTGCTCAATAAGTTAAACTGGAGACATAAACTTGATGTATCCACTGGCCTTCAGGTGATCTCATTGAATTTTACATCAAGACTGATGAAAAGGTAGGCCTGGCTGGTTTGGCTCAGCAGTTAGAGTGCGTCGCTCCTCGGACCAAAGGGTCATGGGTTCAATTCCCATGTTAACATCAAAAATGGGCAAAAAGAGGAAGCTTCTGGTAATTCAGGCAGAAGCGGAGAGAGAAACATGGCTGACAAAAAGAAGTGAACAGATTAACAAACAACTACAAAACTCCCAGCTGTGCAGTGACGCTCCCTGAACAGGAATAGGAACACACTCAGCACCCAGAATGAGAGTGTGTGAGTGTGCAAAAGGCAGAAAGTCTAAACTGCCGAGGGGATGAGCCAGGCCAGTGATCTATTTCTAACATCTGAGTCATTTTATTTATTTGTTGGTTTATTTATTTATTTATCTTTTTATTTAAAAGCCGGGGACAGTGAAACAAGGAAGAGCCTAGGATAGAAGAAGCAACAGGAGAGACACTGGAATGCTTTGGCTTTCTAGAAACGTTACAGGGAAGAAGTGAGCCAAGGCAGGCTGCTTTAGCTCACTGGAGAGTCAAGGAAAAGGGGCCCTTGGAGACTGGTTCAGAGGGTTAGCCCAGGATGAGCTGTCGCTGCCCATTGCTCCCTGGCTGCAAATCTTATGGGACCCGTAGAGTTCAGGAGATGCACGCCTGTGGGGGAAAAGAAGGGGGAAGGGAAAGGTGCAAGCATGCTCCTGGGAGGAAGAGGGTGCCTATCTGAGTCATTTTTAAGTTCTAGAGCCCCTGGTCAATAGTTTCTTTGATAAAAGTTATATCAGGAGAGCGTCTCATTAATAACATCTGTATACAGAACAGATTTTAACTGCAATTTAGAAATAATGCTTAGAAACAACTAACCTGAATCCAGAGAGGTCCTCTTTCTGAAGAGAATAACTCCCTTATCTCTGAGGAGAAAACACTTCACTAGGTATATTAGGGACTAAAGTTTCCCATTTACTGGTCAGCAGAATGAAGTTAATTTTCCATCACTGGAGATGAAGCCACTCAAGGGGAACTACAAACACTCTGATTTCTGGCCTTCTTGAGAGAATCAAGTGACACAGTGGCTCTTTAGGGGAGTGCTAATGTCAGTATCCCACCCCTACTGCGGAAGTGGCAAACAATTCAAATTAGTGGTGCAGAGAGCATGACCCATGTGCCCTGAGACAGAGACTTCTGAGAGCTGCCGATTGAGCCTCCTTCGATAGGAAGCAGTGTTTCTGGAAAGAGAATCAGTGTTAGGGTCAGGAAGACATGGGCTTGAATTCTAACTCTGACATAATCAATAGTTCTATAACCATAAGAAATGATCTTATATGCAGAAAATCCTAAAGACTCCACAAAAAAAAAAAAAAAAAAAAACTGTTGGAAATAATAAATGGTTCAGTAAAATTGTAGGATACAAAAATCAGTTGCATTTTTACACTAACGGTGTACTATCCCAAAAAGAAGTTAAGTAGCACTAAGAAGACTAAAATACTTTGGAATAAACTTAACCAAGGGGCTGAAAGATTTATATACTGAAAACTACAAGACATTGATGAAAGAAATTAAAGAAGACTCAAGTAAATGAAAAGATATCTCGTGTTCATGGATTGGAAGAATTAATATTGTTTAAATGTCCATATTATCTAAAGTGTTCTACAGATTCAATACTATTTCCATCAAAAGTTCATTGGCCTATTTTACAGAAATAGAAGAAAACCAATCCTAAAATTTATATAGAACAATAAAATATCCAGGAAAGCTAAAGTGATCTTGAGAAAGAAAAATAAAGCTGACAGAACTACATTTTCTGATTTCAAACTATATTACAAAGCTACAGTAACCAAAACAGTATGGTACTCACATAAAAACAGACATGTAGACTAATGAAACATGACAGAGAGGCCAGAAACAAACCCACACATATACGGGTAACTGATCTTTGACAAAGGTGCCAAGAATACAAAATGAGAAAATGATAGTTTCTTCAACAAATGGTGTTGGTAAAATTGTACCCCTATTTTTCATCATATAATAATGAACTCAAAATGGATTAAAGACTTAGATGTAAGACCTGAATCTAAAACTACTACAAGAAAACAGGAAAAAAGCTTCATGACATAGGTCTTGGCAATAATTCATGGATAGGACACCAAAAACACAGACAAAAATAGACAAGTGGGACTATGTCAAGCTAAAAAGCAAAGGAAACAATCAAAAAGTGAAAAGGCAACTTATGGAATGGGAGGACATATTTGCAAACCACATATCTGATATGAAATTAATTTCCAAAATATATAAAAACTACAACACACACACACACGCACACACACACACACACACACCCTGATGAAAAAAATGGGCAAATAACTTGAATAGATATTTACAAAAGAAAACATACAAATGGCCAACCAGTATATGAAAAGGTGCTCAACATCACTAATTATCAGAGAAGTGCAAATCAAAACCACAAGACATCACCTCTCACCTGCTGGTATAGCTATTTCCAAAATAACAAAAGATAACAAGAGTTGGCGGGGGTTTGGGAAAAAAGATACCTTTATACCATATTTGTGAGAATGTAAATAGGTACAACCACCTTGGAAAATAGTCTAGAGGTCCTCAAAAAACTTAAAAATGAAACTACCATATGATCCAGTAATCCCACACCTGGGTTTATATCCAAAAGAACTGAGGTCAGGATCTCAAAGAGACATATGCACTCTCGTGTTCATTGCAGCATTATTCACAAGAGCCGAGCTATGGAAACAACCTATGT
Organism: Molossus molossus; assembly: GCF_014108415.1. Taxonomy (NCBI): domain Eukaryota; kingdom Metazoa; phylum Chordata; class Mammalia; order Chiroptera; family Molossidae; genus Molossus; species Molossus molossus. The sequence goes on along the minus strand of NW_023425351.1, from coordinate 58,047,782 downwards.
GTCCATGGAGGTGAATAGATAAAGACCCTGGTATTTACATACAAGACAATGTTATTCAGCCTTAAATAAAAGAAGGAAATCCTATCATTTGTGACAACATGGATGGACCTGGAAAACATTATGCTAAGTGAACTTAGCCAAACACAGAAAGAAAGCCCAGTCAGTGTGGCTCAGTGGTTCAGCATCCACCCATGCACCAGGAGGTCACCGTTTTTATTCCTAGTCAGGGCACATGCCCAGGTTGTGGGCCCGATCCCCAATGGGGGATGTGAAGAAGGCAACCAATCAATGTTCTCTCATCGATGTTTCTATCTCTCCTCCCTTCCTCTCTCTCTGTCTAACATCAATAAAGGGGAAAGAGAGAGAGAGAGAGAGAGAGAGAGAGAGAGAGAGAGAGAGAGAGGAAGGAAGGAAGGAAGAAAGAAAGGAAGAAAGAAAGGAAGGAAGAAAAAAAGAAAAAATTATTGCATGATCTCATTTATATGAGGTATCTAAAATAGTCACTCATAGAAGCAAAAAATAGAATGAGTGTGGGGGCAGGGGAAATGGGAGCTGTTGTTCAATGGATATAAAGTTATAGTTATACAAGATGAATAAATTCTATAGATCTGCTGTACAACATAGAGCCTACAACTAATAATATAGTTTTGTGCACTTAAAAAGTTAAGAGGTAAATCTCATACTAAGTATTCTTATTAACACACAAACAAAAGAAGACAGAAGAAATCTGTTGGAAGCAATGGCTATGTCTATTATCTTGATTGTAGAGATGCTATCATGAGTGTATGTACATGTCTAAACTCATCAAATAGCAATTTTTTGTATATTAAATATACATCAATAAAGCTAAAAAATAATAAAAAATAAGAATTAAAAATAAATAAGCAACCAATTATATTGAGTAGCACATTTTAGGTTTTTAATATAAGATGAAAACTATTAAATTAATAATATATGTCTATTTTATGCCAGTTTAGAAATAAAAATCTTAGATCAGATCTTCATACTACTACAAATACATTTTTTTTCTCCAAAATATTCTCCGTTCTCTTTCCCAAGGCTAAATCTCAGAAAATTACCCATGACATACACTGGGTCAACACTAGTGTATCATGGTACATTAGGTGCCAATGATTAAACTGACACCATCTGGACAGAAACATGTTGTCTTTGCCTAATGTCAAAAGAGCAAAGACAGCAGAAGTCATATTTAGTGTGCTGGAAACTTCTAAGTATCAATCCCCAGAAGGTTGCTGAGGTTGAAAAAGCAGGATCCTAATAGTCACAAGCAGCTGAGAGTCCTGAAATTGGCCAGGAAGCCTAGTGGAAGAGGTGGACAGAGAACACAGCTTGTAGTCTTAGGAGACATCACTTCTTTATAGGTAAGAAGTGGAAAAGCTTCATATCTCCTCTGCACAGACAGCCCCCAAATGGGATTTGTGGCAAGGGTGTGGGGGGTAAGTGGAGACCTGAATCTCAGTAGTAATGATATGAGAGAACTTGCTCTGGGATTATCATCAGGCCGTGACAACTCCAGGCCCCAGTGGCCTTAGTCCAGTGTATAGCAGCTGCTAGTTCCCTGTCTTGGGTTGTTGAAATGCTTTTAAACATTTTGTCTTGAATGCAATAAACAACCTCTTCCAGTGTTTATTTTATGAGTTCACAGTGTCCCACTGCATAAGATATCTCTGACTTCCAAGAACTTAACTTTCGAGTTATCAGAATCATGTATCATTCTGAGTGCTTGACTTCCCCATGAGACTCTCACGGTCTATGCACCAGTACTAACATTTTTGAGTGTCGGAGTTTTGTACACAGAAAATATACACCAAATCAAAGACAGCTCGTAAAATCACAGGATGGAGGACACATTAGACATTGCTTCTTCAAGCAGCCATTTTTAGGTTCCAGGACTGAAAAGTAATTAATTTTAGCTATTGGTATTCACATTCTTTTCTTGTATTATATTCAACAGAGTAGGAAATAACAGGATTTTGATGATCACCTAGCCTACCGACAATTTATCTTGTCTATAGCTTTGTCTCCACATTTCTGTATACCTGTCTATATTACTTAATATTGCCATGTAATACTAAGTAAAAACCATTCCAAAACAATAACCTTTACTATCTCTCACAAGTGTATGGGTCATCTGGGAAGTTCTCTCTCACCTTGGCTGATATTGGTTGGCCTCGCCCCTGAGTCTACGGGTGGGTTGGAGGGGTATCCCTGTCTAGAACGGCCTCTCTCTCCTGACTAGTGCTTCATCTGAGATAATAAGGTTGATGTTATGCTCCATGTGGCTCATCCTCTAGAAAACTAGCCTGAGAGGAGGAGGAAGAGACAGCAGAAGTCTACAAGACCTTTTGAGGGCTGAACTTGAACTAGCATTCTTTCACTTCCATTACATTCTATTCAATAAAGCAAGTCACAGGACAGTCCACTTTCAAGGATTGGGAGAAAAGACTTAACCTCCTCTTAGAAGATGTGAACAGATTCACTGTAAAGGGCATGGTTACCATAAACCATTGATGTGTACCACAATTGATAAAGTTATTATTTTGTGTATTGGAAACCATTACAGTTGTCTTTTATTAGATGTTGAAATCATTTTTCATTACTCAACTTTTAAGCTATCTAGACCTTGATGGTGACTTTCAAGAATGGAATTTACAAATCCCCAAACTCACAGTTTGTTAGACTCCGAAGTGAAGCATCCTGATAGTGCTACGTAAGACACAGATTATGCACAATGAATCATTCTGCCAGGGGCTTGAGAGAGAACTTCTATTTTTATTTATTTTTTATCCTCACCCGAGGACATTTTTCCATTTTTTGTTCAGATAGAGCGGGAGGGAGAGAGAGGAAGAGAGAGAGAGAGAAACATCGATGTGAAGGGACACATCGAGTGGCTGCCACCCGCACGACCAACCAGGGCCGGGGACAAACTGCAACCGAGGTACGTGCCCTTAGTGGGAACTGAACCCGGGTCTCTCCGGACCGCAGGCCGACGCTCCAACCGCTGAGCCAAACCGGCCAGGGCGAGAGAGAACTTCTAAACCAAACCAACAGCTTCCAACCTTGAACTCCTTCATTTCAACAAGAACGTTCATAGTGAGTGAAGGAAATAGTACAACCTAATTTGGACCTTTTAGTGTTCTTAGTCTTCTCTTTCAATCTTAGTGTTCTCTTTTAATTATAATATATAAATATATATAATAAATATATATTATGCATATATACTATATATTATATGTTTATAATAGATATATTAATTGGAAGGTTTAGAGGTTTAGTTACAGTGTAGAGGGGTATTTGTGGAAGACTTCCTCCTATTTCTGATCTGGTTGAGAACAGCTGTAGAAATATTGTTTGTGAGTTGTAAAATTTATAAAGTAAATTTATAAAAACTATATAAATGTATTTATATAGACATCTTATTTATAAATATATATACACACACACGTATATTAAATGTCTTGTGTTTGTATATGTTATATTTGAATATGTATATATGTAGGTAAGTGTGCATATAACATATGTATTTGCATATATCATAAATTCATCTCTGTAAATTACCTGTGATGGTGACAAATACTGCTAGGTATAAGTTTCAGGCAGAAATTCTGCTGAGATAAAAGATATATGTAAGATTAAGTAAGAATCAGCATGACAGTGTGTCCCAAGTCCAGAGAAGGTGATCAGGGAAGCCCCACAGGTAAATCAGGCAAATCTGACCCTAACTCCCGTCTAACACCTGATATAGGTATTCAAGTCTTGGGCCAATCGCTTTATTGTCACACCCTTGCCCAGTTGAGTGGATTAAAAAGTCAAATATGCCATCAAGATGAAAAACATATATGTGCTCCTCTACCTTAAAATTCTATAAGAACACCCTTATTGCCACCTCATCTATCTATAAGCCCTAAGTGCTGCATGGACCTACCTTGTCACTGGGACAGAGGTCCTCCATTTGAATCCCACAAGTGGGGGAGTTTACAGGAGAGCGTGGATAACAACCACCTCTAAAGAAACCCACCATGCCCCGTCTTCATTCTCCATTGTCTCTACCAGCCCTGGGGCAAAGTTGTCCGGTGTGAACAAATGTTAAATTTGAAAATCAACCCCAAACAGGCAGGTATATATTTGTACATAAGGATACATTATACGTGTTTTTCTATACTTTATGACATGAAGTATTATAAACACACAGTATACATAAGAAACACTAAAATCTTGCTTCCTGCTGACTTGCTAGTTGGCGAAGCTGAGCTTTATGAAAATTTAGAGAGCAAAATAATTTGCAAATTAATAGCAAGGGCTTCCGTGTGATTCTCAAATATAACTTCCAATTTACAAGTCTTTCATTTGTCCTTTTCATCTGCCTTCTTCCCTTCCACATTTTTGAACCACAGCGTTTCATTAGCATGAAGACTGAAAATTGCTTGAAGGCTTCCCTAAGGAGTACTGAACCGTCTATTTAGATATCTTAAGGTCCTTTTAATTTTCGGAGAATGGCCTCTGACCACCTCCCATGTGTCATATGGATTCAGCTCAGGATTAACTTGAAATAATAATAACGATAATAATAATAGCAGCGATAGTAACAATAATGCTAGGAATAATAGTAGTAGTAATAATACTAGCTACTCTGTTGATTACTTTAATGCATTGTCTCACTGAATCTTTTTGACAACCTATAAGTTGGTTCTTTTAAAAGATGAAGAAACTGGCTCATATTTTTCTAAACCACACAGCTAACACATGGCAGAGGCAGAATTGAACCCAAGTCCATCTGCCTCCCAAGTTCATGCTCTTCACTACTTTTCTATGTTGTTCCTGGATAAACTAAAATCATGCTAGTCTGCATGTTGCACAAGTGCTAGGCTGAAACCACGGGGCCAAGATTATTGGTAGCTTTATCTACAGGTGCTCAAGCCGTGGCTCGTAGGGCACCAGCCGGGCACCAGGCAGGCTGAAACACTGCACGTGGGAAGCACACGCCCACTTGAAGCAGCCCAGCGAGCTTAGATCCCACCTTGGCAGAAAGGCACTTTGGGTGGAATATGTGATAACTTGAGATAGGCTGACTCTGAGCAGAAAGCACTGGACACCTAGTAGGGCACAGAAACAGAACAAAGTGACAGGTGATATGCGGCAGCAGACGTAGCTGGTTATCAGGAATGTGGTACAGGCAGGTCAGGTGCTACACTTGTGGCCTCGGGCACTATCAGCAATCAGATCATTGTAAGTAATAACACCCCTAAACTGTCAACTTCTAGTTGACGTCATACGTCTTAGACATGCGTTTGTGCTAGTGAATATTTGTTGTTCACAGGGCAGGTGGCCGTGCAGAACACAGAATAACCAACCTTTTAAAATATTTTTAATTAAATAATTTCTGCATACTTTGTATTAGATTAAATATGTTTTCGCCACTAGCTTCTGATTTTGAAGACCATAGAATCTAGTGGGAAGGTGGGCACATAAATAGCCATTGTAATCTATTAAAAACCATGTAAAAACATGTTTTTACTTCTTTAAGTAGAAGAATGTTAGAAGTATTGTAGTGGAATTAAAAAACAACAACACTTTATTGAGTTATGATCGACATACAAATAGCAGTACATATTTAATGGATGTAATTTGATAAGTTAGTGATAAGTATACAGCCATCAAATCATCACCAAAATCTAGCCATAAACTTATCTAGAATTTCCAAAAGTTTTTCCAAAGATTTGTAATATCGGGCCCCTATTGATAGACTGGAACTATATCTATTATTGTGGAGCACAAGGTACCGACCACAGCCCATGGTAGACTCACATTTATTCATTTATTTATTCAGCCAGTATTTCTCAATGCCTCTGTTAAATGTCAGACACTATGTTAATCTCTGGCATATACTTATGGTCAATATTAAGTGACCGGAGCAGACATTTTAAAAATGCAGAAAGCTATGTTTAATTATCAATATGATTCGTGCTACAGAGAAGTCCAGGATGCTGTTGGGAGCACAATGTAGATGGTCTGAAACAGGCCTAATTGTGTGTTATTTAACCAAGACTTGAATGAGAACTTGGCTCTTACTCTATTAAGAAGAAGGTGGGAAGCTTCCAGGCAGAGGAACAGAACATAAAAGGTCCCTGGAGGAGAGAGCTGGGACTTTGATGGACAGAAATGTGGCTGCCGTGAGAACAGAGGGGAAGAACAGAGATGCCAGAGGAGGCCGGGGAGGTGGATGACGTCAGACGTAGTCAAGCATGCTTTGTATTTTGGACTTTATTCTATGGGCACCGAGAAGTCACATGAAGAATTCGAAGCTGGGGTATAACATAATAGCCACAAGTCAGGAATTCTAAGCTCTTTACATATGTTAACTCTATAGCCCTCTGGAGTACATACTTAGGGAAGCTGAGCCTTAGAAATTTCAGTAACTGATATCAGGCGACCAGAGAAAAGCTGAACTGGGAGTCACACCCAGGCAGTCTGGCTCCAGAACCCAGAGCTCACACTGCCTCTGAGGATTCGCTCTGTCTCAGAGGAGAGTGGATGGGTCAGTGTGTTCCCTTCATCAGTCATATCAGTTCACGCTAGAACATACTGTGCACGTGAGGGAACAAGAGTGGACTAAGCTTTCAAGAAGAAACCACTGGTCATCTATCTGCCTTGGGTATGTACAGCTGGAGGAGGCCTTTTGACAAATGGGAACATTACTGCAGAAGTACTTTCTGCACCTCTAAGACATCTAGCACTTAACAGGCTCTCCAAAATGGGAGGCAGCCCATATTTCAGCCACTTCCATTAGGCGGTCATGTACCTTCCATGTATCTCCCGCCTTGCAGCAGCCTTGGATTCGTCATCAGATCTTTACTTAGGGAACGTGTTCCCCCCTCACCTGCCCAGCCACCCTGCATTCTGCTCCCGATGTCACAGTCTAATAACTTTGATGTGAGATGCGTAAGGTCAAACCCAGCTCTTGGACCCTTGGGTGGTTGTGCATCATTTAGCAACCACAGCCCAACTTTAACAATAGCTCGGAAGTATTAAAAGCTTTGAGCTCCCTACCCCCCCCCCCCCCCAAGGATCTATGCAATAGATCAGTGGTAATCACACTCATATGCAAATGTGCCTTTTCTGAAATTCTAGATAAAAGTCTGTCCCACTCAGTTCCTGAGTATAAGAAACCAGGAAATATAGAAGCAAAAGGTAATCGTTTAACTTTGTTTTGTGTATGCCTGTATATGGAAAATTCAAAGCCTATAGGTGTAGAACTCTAAAGATGTAAGTGTATTTTAATTAAGCATGTTAAGCTATTGAAAGTGATTTCCTTGCAAAGTTTGTTTTTTATGTGATCTATTCACAATACAAACACAGTTTTCCACCCATTCCACTAAAATTATATACATCTTTATATAATATGTGTATAGACATATGTACATAAAATTCTAGCTCCCTGTTTTTTTAATAAAATAAATCGAGGCATATTAAACACTTACAAGTTTCTTAGGTCATTCACTGTTTTCAGGACATAGCATGTGTGGGTTGCATTTACAGTTCTATGGCTAATGAACCTTGATAATATTTTGACTATTATTCAACAGCTGGGAAATTTTTCTCTGATGCTATGTACTCATCATCCATACCATGGCTATTAGTATAACTGGCTTTCTTAAATGAGGCAAAACTCTTACTGCTGCTTAGGGTAGTGGGTTCAGGAGACAGAATGCAAAAGAAAGCATTAAAATAATAGCAGCACTTTCTTTACTTCTAGTCTGTTCACTCCAGCCCCCTCTCATCACCTCACCTTCTACAACCACGGAGCAATTTTGTCCGTTTGGCACCAAACAAGGAAATTGAAGGCCCCCTCTTGCCCCTCGAGTCACTTTTCATGTTATTCAAACATCCACGATGAGAAATGAGCTGGAGGAGGAGTAGAGTCATAGAGCCTGTGCTTTGAAATGCCACTGTCTTGGCTTTGGATCTTAGTGCTATTGCTTGTTCGCTTTGGGCAAGTCACTTAAACTCTGAGCTGTCCTCCATCCGTAACATGGAGGTTAGCATACATACACCATGAAGTTTTATTGAGGGTTACCTAAGAAAAGGTATTTAATTGCTCATCCCAGTACCTGACACCTTGCCAGGCACTGTTCTCATTGGTATTATATCAGCAATATATCTCTATTATGGTTATCATTTGTAATGAGGAAAGGGTTGGACCCTTTTCTCTCCCTCCAGCAGTCAGTTCAGTATCTCCTGTCTCCTGTCCAGGACTTTCGAAGGGATATGCCAAGTTCGGGCTGTTATTGCTATTTTAATGATTTGAGCCTCACTGAGCGCTGAGCCGTAAAGCATTTGTGGAAGCACAGAAGGAGGGGGGCAGCCTCTCCGGCTCCGAGCGGAGCTGGGAGCATGGAGCTGGCTGGGTACGTGGCTGAGAACAGCCCAGCCAGCAAAGACCATCTGGACCAGTGCAGTGAGGGGCCCAGGAAGCCTGTGGGGCCTCTGACTAAACCAAGATAGTTGGCGCCTAATCAGCGTAACAGGAACGTTCTCCAAGCCCTCTGGTCTGGATGCCAATCCCTCCCTCCTAAAGGGGCGTGTGCTCTACCACCTCCATAGGGCTGCCGGTTTTCCTCCTGATTTGTCTCGCTCCTGTCAGCTGAACTGATCCACTGGAAAACAGACTTTTTCCTGGTGATGCACAAAACCTTAATCTAAATAAACATCATGGCCAAACTCTCGCTTTAAGAAGCCTAAATGCATTGGGGGGGTTTATGGTTCTGCCACTCCAATAATACTTCTGGAATAGATGCCAGTTTCCCTTTCTCAGAAGGGAAGTGGGCAAGCTCTTTTGAGCCAACCGTATTTTCTAGAACCACCCAATCTTTAACTTTCAACCCTCCTAAAGTTGTCTGAAGGCGAAGGCTGTCCTCAATCCCAATATAACATTAGTTCAGAAGCTGTCTCCTCCAACATGTGAGTGATAAGATCCTATACCAACTCACAAAATACATCCTGTAATTGCTTTCTTGACTTCATTACCTGCCCCAGCCAGGGAAGAGGCATTCAGAGAAGGCTAACTACAAGTTAAGCGAGATCTTCCTATTAAACCCCTGTATTATAAAGTAGGCCTATAGTGCTGCGGACAACTTGAGATCAGATCCTCTGCCCCCTGTTTCACTGAATTACTCTGAGTCCCCCAGATAGCGCCAGGCATATAAAAGCTGATCGGTCAGTGTTTACTGAACTGAGTACAACAGTTTCTACCAGAAGGATTATTTCTCGGCTTCCACAGATTTGTATTTGCAACGTCACGGTCAAGTAGTCTTACAGGAAGACCTCAATGAGCAATTCTCCACAATTCAGACAAGAAAATAGTCGGGGTATATGTGAGTGTGTGTGTTTTAGATATGTTGGAGGTTGGAGAGGAGGGGCGGCTATACTCCTATGGAAAGAAGTAGATCTCTTGTGTAATTTCTACAATATAGGGCCATGCAGTAACATTTGCAGTTTGGAATAATAATTTATATATTATATGTCATATAATTATATATTGGTTTACGTAATGGTGTACAGAATGGCTGATTATATAATGGTTTAGTTTACAAAGTACTTTTGACTGTGCTATCACATTGGATCTTCGTAACAATTGACGTGAACAAGGAGGGTGAAGATTCTTAGGCTCCTTTCCCTTGTGGGGAGACCGAGCTCCAGAGTCAGCCACGACTCATTGACAGTGACAGTAACAGAGCTGGCTCTGCTGACACCTGTCCTTCACACTTCCTGCCACCTGCTCCCACCTGCTCCACTTCCTCCACCACGGATCCATGAGCCACATCTATGTTTTAAAAATTGATATATTCTGTCCGGCCGGTGTGGCTCAGTGATTGAGCGTTGACCCATGCACTAAGTCACCGGTTCAATTTCCAGTCAGGGCACATGCCCAGGTTGTGGGCCTGATCCCCAGTAGGGGACATGCAGAAGGGGGCCAATCAATGTTCTCTCTCATCGATGTTTCTATCTCTCTCCCCTCTCACTTCCTCTCTCTCTAAAGTTAATAAAGGAAATAAAATCAATATATTCCATTATTATTCATTCAACAAACTATCCCATGCTTACTTAGATGCAAAGCGCAATGATGGGTTCTGGGAGGGGATACAAAGCTAAATAAGAGAAAAACTACTGCACTTTTGAGGGACTCAGAGTTAAACTGGCAAAGTCAAAATTGTGAATAACTATTTTTGTGGAATGTGACAGATGCCTACAAAGCAGAGAAGATGGAGAACCTAACTCTTCTGAGGGAAGGAAGTCAGAGAAGCTTCAGGGGGCGTCGATCTTTGGAAAGGCCTTGGAAGATGACTATGAGATTTTGTTTGCTATCTTTAAGTTTTATTGAGATATAATTGACATATACTATTGGATAAATTTATGGTATATGACATAATCATTCAATAAGTTTCGTTAACGTCCATCATTTCATATAGTTACTCATTTCCTTTCTTGTGAAGAGAACTTTGAAGATCTACTCTCTTAGCAGCTTTCAAATCTACAATACATTATCATCAACTATAATCAGTTTGCTGAACATTTCATCCCCAGGACTTATCTTGTAAGTGGAAGTTTATAGAACAGGAGATTTTAATGAGGAGGAGAGGAGAGGAGAGGAGAGGGTATTTCAGGTAGGAGATATGAGCCAAAGCACAGAGCCAGGAGGCAGTATGGCCCGTTGCAGACAGACAAGAACCTCAGTGTGGGACAAGTACAGGGCACCAAGGAAGAGTAACCATAGACGAACCTAGAAAAGAAACCAGGCCGGGTGAACCCCACTGAGAAGTCAGTTTTTAACCCTCTGTTATGTATATTTTTATAATTTAATTTTTAAAAAGGCAACAAGAGCCCTGGCTGATTTTGCTCAGTGGTTAGAGCATTGGCCCACAGACTAGAGAGTCCCGGGTTCGGTTCCCGCTAAGGGCATGTACCTCGGTTGCAATTTTTCCCCGCCCGGATTGGGGTTGTGTGGGCGGCACATCGATGTCTCTCTCTCTCTCTCTCTCCCTTCTTCTCTTCCTCCCACTCTATCTGAAGATAAATGCAAAAATGTCCTCAGGTGAGGATTAAATAAATAAATAAAAATAAATAAGATAAAATTAAAAGGCAACAAGATTTGCAAGCAATTATACCTAAGTACTTGGTTAATAAATGAAAATTTCTTCTCTGAGACAAGATTGTCCCAGATCAGGGGTGGTAGTATGGGTCTTGAAGTCAATGGTGGGGATCATCTGGGTACCATGGAATTTCCTCTGTGTCTGCATGAAGGAAAGGAACAACTACTGTAGACCCAGAGGGGGAAACCATGCCTTAAAAGCCACAAAGGGAAAAAAAAGGAAGACCAAGTATGAGCTTATTTTATTATAACCTTATTTAAACATTGGTGATGGCAGATGGGAGAAAGGCACCAAAGGGGAGGTGGAGATGGGATGGACTAGTCGTCCAGTCTCCCACCTCCAAACGATGCTTCTCCTGAGCATGGAGATGGGATGGACTAGTCGTCCAGTCTCCCACCTCCAAACGATGCTTCTCCTGAGCGTGGAGATGGGATGGACTAGTCGTCCAGTCTCCCACCTCCAAATGATGCTTCTCCTGACACTGAGGGTGGGAATATTTCCCCAAGTGTAGTACTTTGTTCTCTCTCTCTCTCTCTCTCTCTCTCTCTCTATTTTTAAAAAAGCATTTCTTTTCAAGGGATTTTGAGGTACTTAGTAAATCTTTGATAAATTTATTTTAAAAAATATTTTGCCAAAATAATACAAACCTACAGAATTACAGCATGCTAAGTGTCCACCCAGGGGAGATCTTTGCATTTACTAAAAGTCCAAGTCCTTACCATGGCTTACAGGGCTGTAACCACTGCAGCCCAGCTTGCCCATCTTCTCTCCGCCTTGCTCACTAAGTTCAGGTACACTGACTTCTTTTCCTCAAACATGCCAAGTTCTTCCTACCTCAGATCCGGGCACATGCTGCCCTCCAGTTTCCTCCACCACATTGCATGGCTGGCTCCTTCCTGACGTTCGGGCTCAGGCCAGATGTCATCTGCTCATCATTGCCTCCCTTGACCCCGCTCCAGTCATGACCATATCTTCAGGTTTCATTTCCTACTTCCCACTTACCACTATCTGTGAATGTCTTCTTCAAGCCTCCACTTATTTGCTGACTGTCCAGGTCCCTCCCTACAATGTGAGTCTCCTCCTCACTCTTGGAGCCCATGTCTACCACAGAATCTGGCATATATTAGGCAACCATTAAATGCTCATTTAATAAGCAAACGGATCAAAAAGCAAAGGCAGTTTCAGGGTCACTTAAATTCTGACATGCATTTCCATTCGTATTTAAAATATCCCAATTTCGCCCTGGCCGGTTTGGCTCAGCGGTTAGAGCGTCGGCCTGCGGTCCGGAGAGACCCGGGTTCGGTTCCCGCTAAGGGCACGTACTTCGGTTGCAGTTTGTCCCCGGCCCTGGTTGGTCGTGCGGGTGGCAGCCACTCGATGTGTCCCTTCACGTCGATGTTTCTCTCTCTCTCCCTTCCTCTCTCTCCCTCCCACTCTATCTGTACAAAAAATGGAAAAATACCCTCGGGTGAGGATAAAAAAAAAAAAAAATATCCCAATTTCTATTTGACTTTGCTAAGTGTGGAGGGAAATGGCCATCTTTTATTACACTTGTGTCACATTATTTTAATATCCTCCATCCAGGCTATGTACCTGATGAATGCTTCACCTTATTATCCCCAACTTCTTACCCTTCCTCTACCCTATCTCAGTCTCCATCCCAGGTCTTCACTTTCCCAGTTTATTCTGTTTTTGCACAATAGGAAAGTGTAAGGAATCGGGGGCGCCGCCGAATAAAACAGAGAAGAGACTGGAGAGCCAATCAGCCGAATGAACAGGGATCAGGCTTTATTGGGTGCACTCCGGGCGGGTTCACAGACTCCGGGGGTCGAGTCCTAGAAGCCGCGCTCAATGTAGGGGCTCGTGTCTTTTATATCTGCCTGTTGCAGCTGGAATTTGTCCCTTAGGGTTTGGCCCTGCGGGGGTTATGCATGGAGCCTCTGGAATATGAATAGATAAGATGGGAGTTAATCTATAGGCTCGAGGCAGGCCGTTCAGGGTGGGAGACAAGGCTGAGCAAGGAGACAATGGTCGAGCACTTTGCCTGGTGCCAGTTCCCCAGGCCATCGGACAGAAAGGAACTCACTTATCTCATTACCTGGGATAATGCCCTAGCACACTTTGCTGAGCATTTTATATGCACTATCTCAGTGCAATTTGCTACAAACACACTCCAGATGTTGTCAGGCCCAATCATTTGCACTGTAACTGCCCCACTCCTTTTGTTTGAAACTGATCTTTTCCTTCTATCTTTTCCACTTTCTATTCATTTCTACCAATTTCTTTAAAAAGCTGTCTATGTAATAGAATGAATCTAATTTTTAAACGCCCTCTGATATGGGCCAGAAAATTTGTCTTGGCATATTTTGATCATTTGACTCGTTAAATAAGTCCATTAATCTTTCTTTTAAATAAAGAACCCACGCCTTCTACAACGCCATCAGTGTGGTTCACAAGTTCATGTTTTACAAGCAGGGATCTGTTTCAGAGAGAATGACACTGTTTATGTTCCTAGTCCATGGTATGTGCAAGCCACGGGGCTGAGTGTGTCACACTAGTATCTAATGATTATAACAACCTTGTGATACAAGTTCATCATCCCCATTTCATTGTGAGAAACTTAATTCTACTTCATAGTGTGGACAAAGCCATGTAGCTAGTGATATGTCTTGAGTTAGAACCATGGTCTGGGTGAACCTAAGGCTAGAATTCAAATGCGATCTTGAGTGTTTACAATGAAACATATGGAAGGATTAAAATGCCTCACTATCTACTAATAACTATTAAGATCTACTAGACAGGAGTATATTACTGCAGATAAGGTAATTCATTGAATACTATTCCATGCTAGTCCACATGCCAGGTGTTACCGTTTAAAGATAAATAGGAAGGGACACAGATTTTCATCTTTCTCATGACTGAATAATATTCCATTGTATATTGCATTTTCTTTATCTGTTCACTTGTTGATGGACATAAAGGTTGCTGCCATGTCTTGGATATTGTGAATAATGCTGCTATGAATATGGGAGAGCAACTATCTCTTTGAGATCCTGTTTTTATTTCCTTTGGATATATACCCAGAAGTGGGCTTTTTGGGTCATGTAGTAGTCCTATATTTTTAGTTTTCTGAGGAAACTCCAATCTGTTTTTCATAGTGGCTGTACCAGTTTACCTTCCCACCAACAGTGTATTAAAGGTTCCCTTTTCTACCAACACTGCTATCTTTTGTCTTTCAATAATGATCATTTTAAAAGGTGTGAGGTGATTTCTTAGTTTGGTTTTGGTTTGCATTTCCCTGATCATCGGTGACATTGAACATATTTCCATATACCTGCTGGATATCCATGTGTTCTTTTGAGAAATGTCTATTCAGCCCTGGCCGGTTTGGCTCAGCAGTTAGAACGTCAGCCTGCGGTCCAGAGAGACCCGGCTTCGGTTCCCGCTAAGGGCACGTACCTCGGTTGCAGTTTGTCCCCGGCCCTGGTTGGGTTGTGCGGGTGGCAGCCACTCGATGTGTCCCTTTCACGTCGATGTTTCTCTCTCTCTCTCTCTCTCTCTCTCTCTCTCTACCCCCCCTCCCACTCTATCTGAACAAAAAAAAAACCAGAAAATTGTCCTCAGGTGAGGATAAAAAAAAAAGAGAGAGAAATGTCTATTCAGTCCCTTTGCCCATTTTTATTGTGTTATTTGATTTTTGCTATTGGATGTTAATTCTTTATCAGATGTATGGTTTGTAAATATTTGCTCCTATTCAGTAGGTTGTCTCTTCACTCTGCTTGTTCTCTTTGCTGCATAGAAGCTATTTACTTAAATGCAATTCGCTTGTCTATTTTTGCTTTTGCTGCCTGTGCTTTTGGGGTTATCAAAAAAAAAAAAAAAAAACTTGCGCAGACCAATGTTGAGAAGCTGTTTCCCTATGTTTTCATTAAGTGATTTTATAGTTTTAGGTCTTACCTTTAAGTCTTTAATCCATTTTGAGTTTACTTTTGTACATAGTGTGAAATAAGGGTTCAATTTCATTTTTCTACATGTGGATTTTTAATTTTCCCAACACCATTTATTGAGGAGACTGTCTTTTGCAGTTGTGTGTTCTTAGCATAATGTCAAAAATCAGTTGACCATAAATGCAAGGATTTATTTTTAGGCTCTGTTCTGTTGCATTGGTCTCTATGTCTGTTTTTATGCCAATAATATATTGTTTTGATTACTGTGACTTTATGATATATTTTGAAATCAGGAAGTGTGATGCCTACAGCTTTGTTCTTGCTCAAGATCACTTCACTTTTCAATGTCTTTTGTGGTTTCATATCAATTTTAAGAATTTTTTTTTCTATTTCTGTGAAAATGCCATTTGAATTTTGTTAGAAATTGCACTGAATCTGGAATAATGTTGGGTAATATAGATATTTTAACAATATCATTTCTTACAATCTATCAACATGTATTATCTCTTCATTTATTTGTGTTTTCATCAATTTCTTTCATTAACATATTATAGTTTTCAGTGTACAGGTTTTTGGGTTTTTTTACTTCCTTGGTTAAATTTATTCCTAATGATTTTATTCCAAACTTTCCAGCACTAACATTTCAAACCCATGTAAGCCCCCCAAGTTATTGGCCTATATTTTCTCTTGTACAATGAGGGACACAGAAACCTCAGTAACTGGAGAAAGAAGTAAAGTGAAATTCTTCATCAGGTTCTGGAACAGTCAGTAAAATCTCATCAGGAAATGAACTAAGTTCTGATTTGATTGCACCTAAGCAACACCTTTATAAAATATATATTTTAAGGAAGAAGAATTGCAGCTGTGTTTACTTCTCAGAGTTGATGCCTAGCATAAGAGTTAGGATTTTTTTCAGGACCTCCAGGGTTTAATTATTCAATCATTTCTTAATCCTTGATTTAAGTAAAAATCTTGTAAACTGATATAAATGCAAATAAAGCAATATTTTACACCCTGACTCTGTAGTTGATCCATACATATTAGAAAAATTAGTTACGTGAATTAGTGAATGAATGAATTAATGAAAAGTCTCAGGGTAGGGATATTAGAAGTTTTCTTCAAAATCTATATATGGAAGTATGTCTACAAATTTTTATACCCAGGTAAAACATCCTATGTAGCTGGAATATAGGTGGTAACTTCCAGTATATTTAAAAGCTGTCAAAATAGCCCTGGCTGGTTGGGCTCAGCAGTTAGAGCATCAGCCTGCAGACCAAAGAGTTGCAAGTTTGTTTCCAGCCAAGGGCATGTACCTGGGTTGTGGTTCATCCTCAGCCCTGGTGGGGGTCATGCAGGAGGCAACCAATCTATGTGTCTCTCACACTGATGTTTCTCTCTCCCCCCGTCCCCCCCTTTCCACTCTCTCTAAAGATGAATGAAAAAAATATCATCGAGTGAGATTAAAATAAAATTAAAAATAAAAGCTGTCAAAATAATAATGATAAGAAGAAAGAGAAGAAAAATAATTGCATGTTCTCATCAGGTGTGCTTGGTCATAGTGCCTCCCTCAGAATTTTTTCTTTAGTTAATGTTAAAAATGATGTAATCTAAGACCCTAAAAAACCTTCCCTATGGTTTTATGTTTCTAAGTGATTGGAGATTGAATGGAAAAATAATCTGTTTCTTGTTTCTTAATTCAGAGCTTACTGAGCCAGGAGGATCTGACCTGTCCTTTCCCCCCAAACGTGTGCAAGGTGCTAAACTGTACGAGGAAAAACGTGTGCAAGGTGCTAAACTGTACGAGGAAGTGGCAGCCAGAAGCAGAGGCTTCATCTTTCTGGTCCATTAATTATTCATAGAAAGTATTGCTCTGGTGAAATGTCAATTCAGGGTCCCCACACCGTTCTGATGGTGGACTTCTGCCACGTCAGAGAAAACTCGGAGTGGAGAATGGGACAGCAACAGGAATTCTTATTAATTAAGCCCATGTATATGCCACATAAAATGCCCTATTCATGTGTGAAAAAATAAGGAGGGATGGAAAAGAAACAGGACATTAGTTTATTAAGATCCTACTGGTCCCAATGTGGAGAATGCAGTTCAACTTCGAACAAGACTCCAGAGTTACATTGTGCAGGTTAACTCATCATGCTTCACAAGATCTTCAGGTAGCCAATTGGACTGTGCACATGGTTTCAATGGTTAAAAATGGGACAATCGGGTTTTTAGCAAACAGGTACCCCTTTGAAGAAAGGAAATATAGGGCAATTCTATTGACACGTGTTCCCCAGGGCTTGACGGGCGCACCTGAGAGGGGGGCAATTCAGCTCGACATCTCTCATCGCTCCTTGGCCTTTATGGTTGAAGAAGCACAAGTGTGTGTTTTACAACTGTCAAGGGCTACCGCTGCCTCGGACCACCGTTCTCTTCCCCACTGGGGTTTCCTACCAATGACCAGGATGATTCCAAAAGTGCCCCCGATTCTTAGATCACCTTTGATCTCTCTTCAACTAACCTGCTCCCCGAATGGTGCTTCCCTCGGAAAAGACCCACAGCGGAGGAGTGTGTTCTCGTTACAGTCCTGATTGGTGTCACGAGAAACATTTTGTCATGATTCCAGTGATAAAAAGATGACGATTGAACCCAAAACTCTCTTTCTTCTGATTTTGTTTTCAACAACACGCTCTAACATTTTAAAATAATTTAAACAGGT
Source organism: Molossus molossus (assembly GCF_014108415.1). Taxonomy (NCBI): domain Eukaryota; kingdom Metazoa; phylum Chordata; class Mammalia; order Chiroptera; family Molossidae; genus Molossus; species Molossus molossus. The sequence goes on along the minus strand of NW_023425351.1, from coordinate 58,029,954 downwards.
GTCCAGTAACAGAATGACAAACGTTAAGTGTGAAATCTCCAAGTGAGGAAACTGAACCACATATGGTCCCTGGACTGGTAAGTGGTTTCATCACTCAGGCCAAGCGGGGCTTGTAAATCCTGGGAGGTGAGCATTCAAAGGCAACATTTGCTTGGTGCCGTTAATGATTTTTATAATTAGTCATTTAAACAGATTGCCCTGTGATCCAAAACCAGGAATGCAGGGAGATGAGCTGAGAAAGTCATTTCCTGAAGGTGCTTTAAAGCTAATTGCAGAAAATGAGGCTTGTCTCTTTGCAGGATTTTCTGGCTCATATATCAGTGGGTGGGGATGGAGCTCCGAGCCACACTCTCCGACAATCTATAAAATGTATATGCCCAGAAGCCCTTCTTTTTGACACCAGGGAGCTAGAGGCCTCTGTAGCCTTGCAAAATTGAACAGATATGTAAGTGATCCAAATATGCTGTGACGATTTGTGACCAGAAGCAGAGGAACCAGGGTAAGAGTTCTGGGAGATCCATGATTCTGCCTTCCTTGAAGTAGACAGTCATACTTGGTTAACGCACTTTGAGTAACTAATTCAGCTTTCACTTCAGAGATAAAAGCGGAATTTTTCAGAGCGTGTCAGAAAGGGACTCGACTCTTTCACAAGATAGCAGTCTCAGATAACTGCCTGATCTCAGCGAGCCTCCGTTGCTCCACACGAGAGAAAGGGCTGTTTAATTCTCACCAATAACTTTCTCACTCTCTCATGAGAGTTCTGTTGATGGCTCAGTACCTTTCAAACGTTTAGATGATACAAACCTCTGTGTTTTTGCGCACATACATGCGCACTCACTTTGTTTATAATAATAAATGACAGTTAACCTGTACTGGGAGCTAACTACACGCTGTGTACAAGTCCCACCTCTTTAAGTGCCCTAACGTATTAAATCCCCAAACCTTCAGAGAGGGAGGTTTTGCTGATGAGGAAACAGAGGGACAGACCATTCAAGGTACTCGCTCATGGTCGCAGAGCTAACACAAAGAATAGCTGAGATTCAGACTCAGGCAATCTAACTACTGAACTGACGTTCAAAGTAAAAACCTCCGTTCCTTCATGTCCTCCGACATTTCCATTCTGCATCTGTAGCCAAACATCTGGAACGCATACATTCCTTCTGCGGGCCCCCCATCACCGTAGCGCCCCAGATGCGTGCCGATTGGGCGCTGGAACACAGATAAGCATATGGCGGACGGAGGGTGGCAGTCAAGTTGGTTGATTTCAGTGCTCTGAAGAATACAGCATGTTGCTTTGAAAGACGCGAAAGGTCATTAACGTTTTGCTGGCTGGAGAGAATACAAGGCCACGAAGTAAAGAATTCTACTAGGCTCTTCCAGTCAATTCGGTAGCCTGGAGTTCCTAGCATGCCAAGGAAGGGCAAAGGGAAAAGCTGACCTTCAGGACTGATGTCTGGCACATAAAGTCTCTTGATGGCATCGGCTCTTTCATCTTACATCCTTCAAATCCCAGTGCAGATTGTGTCATGTTTTATCACAGAAACATCTCCCATCCAAAGTTCTCAATCTAGCCAATGAAAGAAGTAGACTTTCAGGAAAATAGCAGAAATGGAGCTTGGAGGAGTTCCCTTGGTTGACGTACAAATCCCCCTTCCTTATGATTACCTGGCATTCAGTGGGTTCCTGACATGAAATTAAAGATAAACGGCCCTGGCCGGTTTGGCTCAGTGGTTAGAGCATCAGCCTGCGGTCCACAGAGACCCGGGTTCGGTTCCTGCTAAGGGCATGTACCTTGGCTACAGTTTGTCCCCGGCCCTGGTTGGGTCGTGTGGGTGGCGGCCACTCGATGTGTCCCTTTCACATCGATGTTTCTCTCTCTTCCTCTCTCTCCTTCCCACTCTATCTGAGTAAAAAATGGAAAAATGTCCTCGGGTGAGGATAAAAAAAAAAAAAAAAAAGAAATTAAAGATAAACATGATTTCAAAAAGAAAGCAGAGCAAAGAATGTGCATTTGCAAGGTCATCCGGTCTTTGGGGCTCTGCCCTACATAAAATATAAAAAAAGCAAAACCATCCCGTGGCCCTTGCGACAGGAGACATGTTTTGGGGTGAACGGTTTTCTGTTCTGAGAGCCATCTGAGGAGGGAAACATTAGGAGCCGAGCAGCTCTAATTCTGGTTACTTAATTCGCAGTGCTCACCGAGGTGGCGAGCAAGTCTGTTTGTCTCCACTGAGCAGGGCGAGCTGTCAGCAGAATGCCAAGTAGCTATTTCAGCAGCGCCGATTGATTTTCAGGGATGGCACAGATGTGACCTCCTCAGTCAAAGTCAATGTTTTCTTGGCCCTCAAAATTTCAGAAAAGTACAAATGCAAATGAAAAATAATGACAAGGCCCACATGTCGCCCCAGAGTCATTGCCTCAACCATCACTAATGCCTGCTAGGCTTCCAGCACCCTGCTAGGTGCTGACAATGACATAAAAATCATCAAAGACATAGCTCCTGTTCTCTACAACAGGAATAATGATAGAGGAGCAGAAGTGATATCGTGTTAAAGATCACAGAGTTTATCATTTCTTTTGCCACCTATATCCTGCTTCTTAAATTAAACACTATCAGACAAACGGAAGCAGGCTTTGCCTATGACCTTTTTGTCTAGACTGCCCTTTTCTTTATCCTCCTGAAGAACTTCCATATGGAATGCAAAGTCCAGCATGACCGTCACCTCGATGACATGAAGCCTCAAGGGCCATGCCCACACCACAATTCTCATCACTTTCTCTGTGCAACCTTTAGACCACCCCTCCATCCGCACCATTGCAGTTCAAGATGTTAATGGTAAATATCTAGGGGTGTGTCTGAATCCCCCACTCACTGGGAGACCCCTTTTGGTAGAGGTTCTTCTAGATTCTGGCTGTTCTTGAGAATCATCTCTGGGTATGTTTTAAAATAAAATACAGAAATTCAGGTTTCAAACCAGACCCACTGGCTCAGGATTTCCCGGGTACAGGGAAATTGTTTTATTTTCTCTCTGCAGGTGACACTGACTTACAGTCAGAGCTGAGCCCCACTCACTGTGCCCGATGCCTTTTTATAGCTCCAATGCCAGGGACACAGCAGGTGCTCAGGTCATGCTGTGGACTGAATGAATTACTCACATCCACCGCATGTCTCTTTGTAGGTACATATCTAAATTATACTAGCACCAACTTGCTGGGGTCAACTCGAATGGTTGCGAAGGGTTATCTTGAAGCTGTCGCGGTTTCTGCAGCTACATTCTTTGGTGGGTCCCAGTGCAATAGCATTCAGATAAAGGCAGTGGTCTGAGGTGGAAATATTTTCTTTTGAACAGTAATTGTATGAAGTTTTGCAATAAACAAGTTAGAATCTAAAGGTAGAAGAGATTTATTGCCAAAATGTGACAAGGAAATAAAGATTAGTTGTAAAAGGCCTCTCTGTATATTCACAACCATCCACATTCAGACTAGGAAAAAAATCCCAAGAAGTTATTTATTCTAAGGTCTATGACCAAATTTCTCACTGCCCAAATGGACATTTACACTTTCAGATGACACACTCGGAATGAAACTTACTGTATTCTTCCTAAACCGCTCCTCCTGCTTATGGCTGCAGTTGGAGAGTGACGTTTTCATGGCAGTAAGACGTGTTATGTGATCAAGGACTTGGAATGTGAGCATCTGGTCTCGCCCCTTGCGAGAGAAGAGAGGTAGCTACACGGAGAAGAGAGGTAGCTACACAAAGAATAGCCGAGCCCTGGCCGATTTGGCTCGGAGGTTAGAGCGTCGGCCTGTGGTCCAGAGAGACCCGGGTTTGGGGTTTGGTTCCCCCTAAGGGCACGTACCTCAGTTGCAGTTTGTCCCCAGCCCTGGTTGGTTGTGCGGGTGGCAGCCATTCAATGTGTCCCTTTCAAGGAGACAGACACACGCCACCTGGGTTCGCTTACCCAGGGGCAAGAAGGGAAAAGACCGAGAGCATGGACCCCTGGCTGCAAGACACAGCAACCCTGTCTAGGAGGAAAATACAGCCCACAAGGCTGAGGGTGAGACCGTGGATTGAAGAGCATTTATACTGAGCACTGACTTTTGTCACACACAAACACCGTCCTTTACATTTATCATCTCATGTTATTCTAACAGAAACCACTGGATGAAACTATGATCCCTCTTTTCAGATGAGGAATCTGAAGCTCAGAGAAATTAGGTACCAGCTCAGATCACATATCTGGGAGGAAGCAGAAGGGGATTGAAACCACGGTTTCTAATTCCCACTCCTGTTCTTTCCTCTGACACAGAGGTCCCTGTCCCCTCCCCCCACGTCATTCGCCTCTGCTTGCATATCCTCCTTGTCATTGGCATCACTCCCCCTGGGGGCGAGGTCTTTTGGCAGGTCCGCCCACAGCCATTTCGAGGAGCTGGGTTTCCTCTTTCCTTAGCCAGACCCTGTGGAGAGAGAGTCCAAGTGCAGTGCCTCCTGGGATAGGATCCATTCAGAAAGCACTGTCAGCCCTTCACCTTAACCAGCGATGTTTCATCCTATTCCTTTGAAGAACCTAGGCTTGTCCTCTGCATACAATTATAAAACACTGGCTCATTGTCAGTGGAGATGACTTGGTCAAAAAGATTGCAATCACGCCCCGATTTGGCTCAGCAGTTAGAGCATTGGCCTCGGTCCGGAGAGACCCGGGTTCAGTTCCCGCTAAGGGCATGTACCTCGGTTGCGTTTGTCCCCGGCCCTGGTTGGTTGTGCGGGTGGCGACCACTCAGTGTGTCCCTTTCACATTGATGTTTCTCTCTCTCTCTCTGTTCCTCTCTCTCCCTCCCACTTTTCCTGAACGAAAAATGTCCTCGGGTGAGGATGATTAAAAAAATAAAAAATAAATAAATTAAAAAAAAGATTGCAATCACTACGTGTGGGGCCAGGTGGGTATTTAAAACAGCAAGGACCTCTCTGTAAAGCACATGGTTGGCTCACCACTATGCTGTGCATCTGAAACTAACAGAGAGTAATAGTTGCCTGGCCGGTGTGGCTCAGTGGTTGAGTGTTGACCCATGCACCAAGAGGTCACTGGTTTGATTCCTGGTCAGGGCACACGCCCAGGTTGTGGGCCTGATCCCCAGTGGGGGACACGCAGGAGGCAGCCAATTGATGTTCTCTCTCATCAATGCTTCCATCTCTCACTCCCTCTCCCCACCTCTCTCTTTAAGATCAATAAAGAAAAAAAAATTTTTTTAAAGAGAGAGTAATAGTGAATGTAAACTGTGAGGAAAAAAACAAAGAAACCGCCAAACAATAAAAGTGTTTGAAAGTGAGATTTTGGATAAAATAGATCTGGGTTTCAGCTACTTTCCAACTTGGACCTGCTTATTTCTCCTGCTTCCTGCCCTTAAATTCATCCTCTCAGAGTCCCCCAGACACAGGGTCCTCCCTCAGATCCTCAAACACACCAAGTTCTTTCTTCGGGGTTTCCGGTCATGATGTTGTTTCTTCAATAACTAGCTTCCTCTTACGGTCCGTTTGCTTATCGCCTGCTTGTTCAGCCGGCCTCCCCAAAGGACCCCAGCCTCTCTTCTCTCATTGCTACTTGTCACTACTTGTATTGCGTTCCTGGCGGTGTTTATGGGTGCAATGCCTGTCTCCCCTACAAAAGGGAAAGAACTCAATGAAGGCAAAAGCCTTATCAGCTTGGTTCACCAGTGCTCAGTCCATAGCTGGCCTCTGACATTAGTTTTGAATGAATGAATAAATTACATGGTTAAGTTACTTAATCTATAGGAGCCTATGTCCTTATCTGTACACTGATGGTATTAACTACAATTTCTCAGTTTTTAGAATAAAGTGAGGTGATAAATAGCCCAGTGTATACTGGGACAATAGTCAGTACCCCATAAATATCATTCAAGACCCCAGAGTTCTTAACTTAATTCTGTGACTAAATTATTTCCCATGTGACCTGGGGTAAGTACTCTGCCTCCTCTGTCTCCTCACTTTCTTTTATTAATAGGTCATACCATATGAAAACACTCGAAAAACAGTAATCTCATCATTTTAATGTGTCTAGGATTTTTATACAGGGAAGTAAAATATAATTCAATAGTTTCAGACCTATTACAACAACTTGTAAGCAAGATGGAGAGAGGGCATGTCTGCCCCATGCAGTGAATAGTGGTGTGAACAGACAGGGATTCAAAAGAATTGCCCAAACCATATTACAACTCAGTGGGAAAGTCAAGTTTTTATGGGGTATTAGGCCTCCAGGGTCCCTTTTACCCCTGATTTAGATATTCTTATTTTCACTTCTCTGGTTTGGGGGAATTGATGGGATTCTTTGTCTCGCCCTACATTCCTGATCAGACATCCCTGAGTTTACCTTTACCGGCTCATCCCCAGGTGCGTCACTGAAGGGCAATGAACTTTGTTCTTGCCTGTAGTTACCAACAGCTGTTATTTCAGCCCCAGTCAGGAATGGCCTACATACACATTCCTGCAACCACACAAAAGCTGATGATAATCGGCACTGACTGGCGAATCCGAATGCATCTCTTTCATGGTGGATGGAGCTAAATAAAGAAGTATAAAATGTGCATGGTACTGCATCATCAATTTCTCAAACTTCTTTCTTTGGTTCCTTATTTCTTATGTTCCAGAAACTGCAGTCACCTAGCGACCTGTGGAGCTCAGGAAGCTGACGGTGTGACTGAACTAGTCCCGGGGGGCTGCACAGCAAAGGCAGTCGGGGTCCTGGTCGGCTGGAGATTCCATCTGAATGGTGAGTGAATGCACCACGGGGAAGCTGTTGCTGAGGGCATTAGCAATCTCTCTCCGGACACGGTGGCTGTCCCAGCTGGCTGCTGTTGAAAAAGGAACCACAGTGAGACTGCCATTGATCCCACACACAAGGCGACTACTAAATCTCCAACTTCAAGTACGCTGTGAGGTGGGGCACTGCGGACCAGGCACTCAGAAGCAGCTTGGCTCTGACCATCAGCTACATCTGCACAGACAAGGCGGGGGTGGGCTGGGGGAATTCATGCAAGGGCAACAAAGTAGCCTGTCACTGTGAGAGCTTTTCCCCCGGTTTTCTCTGGGGTCTGGCACTCCTAGGAGCTACGTATAGAAGGGGAAATGAGCCCTGGAAAAAGCCAAGACAGAGCTGTTATTTCTTACACAATCTTTCTCACCAGCCCCCAGAGCCCTTAATATCTAATCAGGACCTATATCAAGGCTGGTGACAGGAGGCGGGGAGCATTTAGCGCTCCCTGCAGACTTCTCTTAGAGCAGCAACCCTCGCTCCATCTTTTCTCTTGTCCCCAAAGTTATCAGGAGGCTGTAAAGTTCCCCCCATAGTAACCTGACTACTAGATTCTTCCATTTGCAATAAAATATTGGTGTTGTGGATGCTGTAAATTCTCTGTAGCCAGCTCTGAACCTCAGCAAAGATGAGGATGTCTGAGAAAGCAAAGTCCTCAAGTGACTGTCGCCGATGTTCCTGTGCTCTGCTTCTAAGTAACTTTCTGAGTTATTTTTTAGCCACCTAATGTACCTTACTTGGCCTGAGCTGTCTCCTGAGGCAGTGAGACACCCCCCCCCCCCACTACCCAGTTTCTCAGCCCTAGGACGTATCATGGACAAAATTACCTTCTACTTGAGAAAGTCGTTTTTAGAATAAATCCAACCTGCTAAGAATGATCTCACATAGTTACAGAATTTCTAACCATCCAGTATGAAAATTCACCATTAATTTTTACTAGCAAGTTTTTTAGGTTGTTAGAACCTTAAGGATGGAACCTGTGTGTCCTTCATCTTTCTATCTTCAGTGATGGGCAAAGCATCTCATCCACAGGAGGCACTCCATGGAGATTTATTGTTGAAAGCATCCCTATTATTTAACTAACTGTTTGGGTACCAAGTCAAACAGGTGATGTCTAATTTTCTGAGCCTAAGGTCTTGAAGCTTGGGTGGCATTTTTACCCCTTTGTTCTACTCTCTACCCTCTTCAGTCAGCCTCAAGGGATGTCATCAGTATCATTGTTGCCTTGACGACATTGACAAGGGAGGTTGTTTTCAATGGCCTTTGGTAATATAAAAATACTTCACAGTTGTTTTGACAGGCAACAGACACTGAAGGCATCTCTGAAAAGAGGAGGAAAATTAGTGACTTTCCAGAACAAGGACTGAATTTTGTCCAGGGTGTTTACAAAACTCACTGACCTGCAGCAACATGCGCTGAGAGAATCACCTTGTTCATTGTTAACGACCAGATGTGCAAGCTGTGCACAGACACCACGCCGTCCACCGCTAAGATGAGCTCTCTCACATCGTTGTAGGTGAGGTTCTTTGGCACACCTGACAGAAGGAAAGAAGGCTGTTGTTATTCAACTGAGCATAGCTCATCAAGATGGCCAATTGGAACTGCAAAGTCCTCACCCAAATACCAACATGTGCCCTCTCCATTTATACTTTCTTATCCCAAATGATTCCAAATCAGATTCCATGATTGCAAAGGGTTTAGCATCAATCAGAAGTTCACAAAAAAATATTTGCAGATTTGAGTGTGTAATAATCAAAAGTGATCATCCTTCCCTTGTAGGTAGTGCATTATTAATCCAGTTGTGTTTTTCCTAATGATCCTTGCATATACTCTGGAAGCAAAATGAAATAATGTGGGATTTGGGATCAAACAATCCAGGATTAGCATTCTGGCTACAACTATTTTCAATTTACCCAAATCTTGGAACTTCTCTGATTTTTAGCATCATCTGTAAGAAAATAAAGGTGATAAGAACAATCTATTGTTCTAGAGTTCTTTGAGGAGCATATCAGAAAATAACTGCCCTTTGTAAACTGTGATGCTATAAAAATGTTAGCTACCAAACAGGTCACTTTAATGAACAGCGTTAATAGATGATTCTAACATTGTAATACCATTTTATTATTTGGTTTGTAAAAGTTGTATTAATTTAGGTGCAATAGTTAGGGTTAATGTTCAGGTCACAGTATGTAATAGTCTGACGATCATCCTTGTTTCTAAAGGAACAGTATGGAGTGGCCAGGAAGGTAGAGAGTCTGGCAGGCAGCCAATCAGCTCTTCTCTGGGGCTGAAGGAACTGGAGTGTCTCTAGCCTGCAGAAGAGCAGGCTAAGGAAATAGGATTGTCTTTTTCAAATATTGCAAAGAGTAGAGGGTACAAAACTGTGACGTTGCTTGCATTGGCTAGCTCTAAGAGGAGCCAGGGCACACCAGAAAAATGGCGGGTAGGTAAACACGGTCTCGCCTCCTCCCACAACCACATCAAAATTACAACAAAACTACAACACAACCATCATTCAGAACCACCTGACATGGAGCTGAATGGAAGTCCTACAACTACAACATTAAATAAGCAGCCACGCCCTGGCCGGTTTGGCTCAGCAGTTAGAGCATCCACCTGCGGTCCAGAGAGACCCGGGTTCAGTTCCTGCTCAGGGCACGTACCTCGGTTGCAGTTTGTCCCCGGCCCTGGTTGGGTCGTGTGGGTGGCAGCCACTCGATGTGTCCCTTTCACGTCGATGTTTCTCTCTCTCTCTCTCTCCCCCCTCTCTCCCTCCCACTCTATCTGAACAAAGAACGAAAAAACGTCCTCGGGTGAAGATTAAAAAAAAAAAGCAGTAGCCACACCGAGACTGGTAGGAGGGCGGAGGGGACGGGCTGGGCCCACACCCACGTGTGGGGATAAAAATCAGGAGGACACCTCGGCTGGGAAGGTCCTCCCTGAGGACTGAGGGGTCCCCGTCCCACACCAGGTGCCCCGCTCAGGGTTCCAGTGCCAGGAAGAGAATCCCCATCACTTCTGGCTGGAAAATCAGAGGGAACTGAGGCTCAGGGAGGCTGAGGCGGCTGGAGCCCCAGGCAGCTTCTTAAAGGGCCCGCGCACGGACTTACTCAGACCCGCTCCCTCTGAGCTTGGAGGGAAGGCAGCTTGAGGGGCACCAGAGAACAGGGAAGAACTGAGTTGTTTGGCCTCCGGACAAGGGCTGGAGGGGCTGCTTTATTCTGGACAAACATGCTGGTGAAAGCCTTGTTCCTTTGGTGACCCCCTTCCCAGGGCAGGCAGACAGCAGCCATATCTGGGACTCCAGCAACCTGGCTCTCCTGGTTGCCCCACCCTGGTGACTCCCTGAGGCCCCGCCCCACCCAACTTTCAGGCCCACCCAAGCTGTTTCCAAAGGCTTTACCATAGGATTGGCCTGTCTTGGATCCTGCTTCTGAGTTTCCTAAAATCTCTCAAACAAGCAGCATCTGGTACCTGATCCCACCAGTGCACCTGGCACCATCGGGCCAGTGGACACCCTGTGTCAACACAGCCCAGTGCACAGTAGTGGAGCTGTCAAGGTACTGGTTGCGGGAACCACAAATGGCCAGGAACCCAGCACCATCCCCCGCAACAGCAGCCCAATCAGTCAAGATGTACCCCCAGCAACAGAGACTGGGGAGCAGACATCCATCCCCAGGCAACAGAAGCACAGACGAGCAGCAGAGAACCATCTCCAAAAACTACAGCAAAGGCTGAGCAGGAGCTGAGCCCCACAGGGCAGCGGCACTCCCTGGCCGCCAGCAGTGGGACCAGGGGCTTCATAGGGCCCAGTGCAAAACTGCTGCCCACAAGAGTGGTGGGAAGCCGGTGATCCATAGGGGCCTGTGTGACCCAGTGGCCCACAAGAGTGGTGGGAAGTTAAGGATCCAGAAGAACCTGTGAGACCCAGCAGCTCAAAAGAGCGGTGGAAAGCCGGGGATCCAGAGGGGCCTGTGCAATCCAGCAACCCACAAGAGCGGGGTGGAGCCGGGGCTCCGGATGAACATGTTTGACCAGTGGCCCACAAGAGCGGTACTGAGCCGGGGCTCGAGAGGGGCCAGTCTCAGTGAGCCCCATACCTCTTGTTAAGTGGCCCCGGGCCTGGCACTAGAAGCAGCCAGCCTTAGTTCACAACTTGGTTTTCCTGGACACCTCCAAGCCCAGTACAAGAAGCAGCCATCTGCAGTTCACTTTCTAGCTTATGCCGGGTGGCCCTGGATAGAGCACAGACAGTGGCTGACCTTGCCCCAGACCTTGCACCTGGTGGACAGCTTCAGACCACATCAAAACACCACCACCCAACCACCTCCACAAGTGACACACTCAGTGAGTGGACTCAGTGGGTACCAGAGCCCTGCCGAAGTAAGTCTTGCTCTGTGTGGTGGGCCCCTACACAGCTGATCCTCCAAGGTAGTGGCTAGTGGGCACAGCCAGTCCTTGCAGCTGATCAGCCTGAGTAAACCCCTCCCACTGATGCACCAACAGCAATCAAGACTCAATTACAAGAGAAGGGTGTATAGTCCACACTAGGGGTGCACCACAAGGGCCCAGCTGGGGTTATCCGGAAGACCGTGCCACTGGATCCTACAGGACACCTGCAACAGTAGGCCACCTTATGAAGCCTACGAGGCATAGCAACTCTGCCAAATACATAGAAACAATCACAGGGAAGCAGCCAAAATAAGGAGACAAAGAAACATGTCCTAAATGAAAGAAAAAAACAAATCTCCAGGAAAAGAACTAAACAAAATGGAGATAAGCAATCTAACAGATGCAGAGTTCAGAACACAGGTTATAAGGTTGCTCAGGGAACTTGGTGAGACATCCAAGGGACTTAGTGAGACCTTCAAGGGTCTTAAGGAGACCTCTGAGGAACTTAGTGAAAACATCAACAACATAAAGAAGGACCAGTCAGAAATGAAGGATGTACTAACTGAAATAAAGAATAATTTATAGGGAATCAATAGTAGAGTACGTAAAGCCAAGAAGCAAACCATCAATTTAGAATATAATGAAGCAGAAAACATCCAACCAGAACAGCAAAAAAAGAATCCAAAAAAAATGAGCATAGTGTAAGGAACCTCTGGGACAACTTCAATTGTGCCAACATTCGCATCATAGGGAAGGATAAGACAGAGGGCAGGAAATTGAAAAACTATTTGAAACAATAATGACAGAAAAATTCCCTAACTTGGTGAAGGAAACAGACATACAGGAAGCACAGAGAGTCCCAAACAAGTTGAACCCAAAGAGGTCCACACCCAGTCACATCATCATCAAAATGCCAAAGGTTAAATACAAAGAAAGAATCTTAAAAGCAGTGAGAGAAAAGCAGTCTGTTACCTACAAAGGAGCTCCCATAAGACTGTCAGCTGATTTCTCAAAAGAAACTTTGCAGGCCAGAAAGGAGTGACAAGAGATATTCTAGGTGATAAAAAGCAATGGCCTACAACCAAGATTACTCTATCCTACAAAACTATCATTTAGAATCAGTGGACATATCAAGAGTTTCCCAGACAAGAAAAAGTCAAAGAAATTCATCACCACCAAGCCAGTATTATATGAAATGTTGAAGGGTCTTCTTGAAGGCGAAGAAGAACAAAAATATGAACAATAAAATGGCAATTAATACATATCTATCAACAATTGAATCTACAAACAAAATGAGCAAACAGAACAGAAACAAACTCTTAGATACAGAGAACTTTTTGTTGCTTGCCAGATGGGTGGTGGCTGGGGGGAACGGGTGAAAAAATGAAGGAATTAAGAAGTACAAATTGGTTGTTAGACTGATGGACCTCAAAGGGAAAGGGGAGGGAGGGTGGGATGAGATAAACCAAAGAACTTCTATGCATGTATGGACACCAATGGACACCAACAATAGTGTGGGGGAGGTAAGGGGGGGGGGGAATGGGAAGGAGGGGGTCAAGGGGGAAAAATGGGAGAAACATCTATAATACATTCAGCAATAAAGATAAGTTTAAAAAATAAATTAATGGAATATAAAATGATGTAAAAAAAATAAAAGAGGAGCCAATGTTTGGTTAGAATTGTGAAAGATATCAATTTGATAAAAAAATGATACTTTTTAAAAAAAATCAACTCAACCAGCACAACAATGGGAAAAGTCATTGGATGAATGGGTAAATCCTTATCAACTGAAGATGATCCCAAAAGAATGCTGTAGAAGAGATTTTTAAGGCTGACCACCTTCCAGCCTCTACTTCAATCTATATACCTGGTGTGTTTGTTAGAAATAAACATGTCTCAGTTGCATTCTCGACCTCCTGAAGGAAATTTCTGTGGATGAGGCTCTGAAATCTACATGCTTCCAGAGTGGTTCTCAACCCTGGGTGCACATTAGTATCACTGAAGGAGATTTTAAAAATCCTGATGACCAGGTTACACCCAAGATCAATTAAATCAGACTCTCTGGGGATAAGATCCTGCACCAGTATTTTCATAGTTCATTTGCTGACTCGCACACACCGGCAAGGCGAGAACCATTGCACTACTATTTATAAGCCACTGGACAGTGCTTCTACTTTGTAGCGGTTCTTCAGCTTGGCTACCTATTAGAAAACATCAAAGCCAGTCCCCACCCCAGTCAAAAATATGAGAATCTCTGGGTATAGGACCTGGACATAAGTATTTTTTAAAAAGTTTCCAAGATTGTCATGAGCCGCTAGTCAAGAAGCATTTCAGGGCATCCTTAACCCTCCTTTTTCAGGATTTAAGAACCTTGTTCATGATGATTTTTCTCCTTAGGGCTAACTTACAATTCTCTACAGCTTGAATTTAGTTGACTCCCACTTCATATTGTTTCATGGATGTAGAAAGAACTGGTTGACATGTAATTTTACTGAATGAGCTCAGGGCAGCAGAAACAAAGTAAAGGGGTTTTGTCTCAGATTAGCAACAAAATGTGTATGGAGTCATGGATAAAGTTGTTATATGTTGTAATAATAATAACAATATTGCTTTATTGAAAACCTACAACAGCTCAAGGTTTGTGCCAACCACTTTATTTATAGTGATTATCTTATTTTAATATTTACAAAAACGTTAAGAGCTAGTTATCAATGTTACAATTCCTATTTAACTGGCGGAGAGGAAATTTGGAGACAGGGAGGTTAAAAAGCATTGCTAAATCCACATAGATGAATGGGGTGTGGGAGCCTGAAGTTCATGCTCTGAGAGTGTGGTGTAAAGCTAGACTCTAGGTATGGCAACCCAAAGTTCACTGACATGCCTAGTGCGTCATCTCTGGGGAGTTTCATTTGGCTCTTGGAAGACCTGCTATCATCGTTCATCTAGGACCCTTAAGATGAAGTCATGATCCCATTACTTTTTGTCTCTATTGCCTCATTTATCTCTTTACATTTATGAACAGCAGAAGTCCACTATTATTTATTTTACTCTATGAAATAATGTCGGCAAGCATGAGGCCATGCTCCCACTGACCTCAATGCTCCATCACATTCTAGAAACCATTTTTCCCCCTAGGGAGAGCCTGCAAATATACTAATGCATCCAGAAAAATGCTCAAATTAGTGGTTAAAAAATAATTTCCCAGATTAATAAATATATGAAAAAATCACTCAATGTCACTCAATTAAAGAACTGTATTTGGCCCAGCTGGTATGACTCCATGGTTGGGCATCGACCCATGCACCAAGAGGTCACCACTTTGATTCTCAGTCCAGGCACAGGCCCAGGTTGTGGGCCCGATCCCCAGTGAGGGGCATGCAGGAGGCGGCCAATCAATGTTCTCAATCATCAATGTTTCTATATCTTTCCCTTTTCCCTCCTCTCTTTCTGAAATCAATAAAGAAAAAAATTTTTTTTAAAGAACTGCATTTAATAAAATAAAATATTTCACCTGTAGATTAGAAAAGAATCATCAGTTTGGTAATACCCAATGGTGGTGAACATGTGAGGAGATGGGCACTGTCTTATTCTGTTGGCCAAAAAAAATTAATATAGCCCCGGCCAGTTTGGCTCAACGGTTAGAGCGCCGGCCTGCGGTCCGGAGAGACCCGGGTTCGGTTCCCGCTAAGGGCACGTACTTCGGTTGCAGTTTGTCCCCGGCCCTGGTTGGTTGTGCGGGTGGCAGCCACTCGATGTGTCCCTTCACATCGATGTTTCTCTCTCTCTCCCTTCCTCTCTCTCCCTCCCACTCTATCTGTATAAAAAATGGAAAAATATCCTCGGGTGAGGATAAAAAAAAAAAATTTAATATAGTATCTTTGGTAGAAATGGCAATATCTGTCAAACCTTAAAATGCACAGAACTTCTGAAACAGAAATAACATTTCTAGGAATTATTCCACAGGTATATAAATGCTAAAATTATATATGTATAAGAATGTTAATTAAACCATTGTTTGTAATGCCCATCAATAAGCAAGTACATGGCTACAGTGGAATACTTTATAGCTATGTAAAAGAATGGGGAGTTTCTATGTATATACTAATAGGAAAAGATCTCCCAGTGAACAAATCAAGTGCAGAACAGAATAAGTATCAATCCAGAATCCCATTTGTTTAAAAAATACATACATACACACACACTATACATATATTATATATATGGTCTACATTATATATATATATACACACACACATATTTATACACATATATTTATATGTGTGTGTGTGTATATCTATACATAGTTATAGTTATCTTTTGAAAGATATATGTCAACTTATTAGTAGGTGTTACCCTGATAAATGGGACTGAAAATCCAAAGGTGAAAAATGGAGAGACTTAAAATTTATTTTCTGCCTTTGCATATTATTTTAAATTTTTACCAAACATAAGTATTATTTTGTGCCAACCTAATTTGAAAACCTCATTTATGAATTGAGCATCTATCAGATAGGAATCGCCTGACAATTGTAATAATTAAATGAAAGAAGAACAGTAATCAGCAGAGAGCATCACACTGAGAGAAGGGAAGTGGAATGCAGTCATCTCAGATTGTGCGCCAACCTGTCCTTTATCCCTCCAAGTCACCAGTGCCATGGCAACAATAGCGGCAGCTCAGCAGTTGGCTCTCGGGGAAGGAAATGGATGTTTTTGTGACTTGACAAACCAAATATTGTCATCTCCACGGGGAGGAAGTTCACGTGTCACTCGGTGACGTTTGACTCCATTTTGTTTCACTATTGTCAACAGTTACAGTGCCCATTGAGGACAAGGACCCTTAAACACAGCCTTGGCAGTGAACACTGAGCCAACCTGAGCTGTTTCGAAGGCAACTGCTCTCTGAAGCTGTGTATCCCTTCTATCAAAATGTGCTAGACAAAAAAATGAAAAGGTCAGCTGATATCCAGATATTTTTGACCATCTGAATGTTTGATATGATGCAAAGCTCTGGCTCTGCTAGAACTCTCTGGGTGCCGTCCCCAGCTCCCTCCTGCAGGAATCTCTTAAGTGGTATGAAAAGACTAGTCCAGCTGTTCTCCAAGTGTGGTTCCCAGAGCAGCAGCAGCTGCATCTTGTTAGAAATTCAAATTCTTAGGGCCCACTCGGGACCTACTGTCTCCGGAACAGTGGCAGTGGGCCCAGCAATATGTGTTGTCACAAACCCTCCAAGTGATTCTGACGCCACTAAAGTTGGAGAACTGGTGGCCGAGTCTAGCAAGGGTTTTGGGCAAGCCCTTCAGAATAGTTGCAATGCTGCCCGAAGGACAGATCTACATGCCATCTTTCCTGGGTCTTATCCACACATTTAGGGATAAACTGATATCTTTACAATAACTTCCTCCATGTTTACCCTTAGTGTTTGCACATACTGTCTCTACACTGAGCCATATCATTTAATGGTGGCTGGAGGAAAAATAGAAGCCGAAACTTGTTTCTTGTTCCCATACGAAAGAAAATCATCATATTTGTTTTCCCCCAAATTCCTTATCAGTTTAAATGTTCTTCGTGAGGCATATTAGCAACGTGTGTGCGTTGAGGCGGTGCCCTGCTGTAGACACAGGGAAGAGAAACCATGGATTCCAGGACTAGTGATAAAATCACTCCTACCTTCCATGAGTAAGACAGAGAAGTCCTTTAAGATGGTGACGGTGCTGGCCAAAACCAGGACGGAAAAGACAAATGTGCAGATGGGGTCGGCCATTTTATAGTCTGGCTGGAAAATACAGGGGCTTTGGTTACTGAATGTGTCCCTCCTTTGCAGAAAGTCTGATGAATACATCACATAAACGTCCCATTTCCTTCCCTCTCCCTCACCCCTCCACCAGCCTCCCCGAACACTTGACATCCAACTCAGAGACAACGCTTCCTGAAGACTCCATCCTTCTTTCCTGCTTTCGACTGCCAGAGACAGGAGAGAGACTGCAGGATGCGCTCCCCAGCACTGAAGGAGTAAGGGAAAGATACCCTGGAGTGTCGTCTCGAGAGGCCTGAGTGAACTGCCCTGAAATTACTAGACATGCAGAGGGTGAGATGAACTGATTTGCACGATGCTCAGTGACTCTTCAGCCTTCATTACGATGAGAAGACAGACTGTTGTCTGCTCGGCTGACCAAGGTGCAGCTGGAGTTCGGTCTTGGCAGACTGGGTTAATTTCTCTCCCCCCGCCCAAGTAGGGCACCTCCTCGAGGCAGGCATCTTGGATACAGTCCTAAGAGTACGAGCTGAGGCCTCATTTCTGGCCTCCCTCACCACTGGAGCCCTTAGCCTCCGGGTGAAACACCTGCTGTTCTGCCTCTGCTGCAGCTTCGTGCCGCAGAGAAGTCTACCTAATTATCGCTGAGAAACTCGGCATCAGCCTAACCTTTACAAGTGTACTCTCCAACCCGACTAAGCCCTTCAACGCAGAACTATTTTGCCTTAGACTTAGAGCGTTTGGTGAGCATTTGCTCACCTGAGTTCAGATAGGTTTTTGTAATTTGTACTTACATGTTTTTATATTTTAGTAAAACTAATGTAGAATCCCTGCTAATTGGTCAATCGTGATGCGAACAGAGACAAATGTTTTTCTGCTTCATTACCCCCACCTCCACTCCAACCCCCCCATTCATTCTCAGTACTACCAAATAGACATCTGCAGTGAATATTTCCTTGGGGTCAAAGGCCCACCCAGATCCATTTCCACTTTCTATCAATACCCTGACTTTGGGGAGAGAAGGTGCCTCTCCCCCAGTGTGAGTGATATTGGTGGGACAGTCATTCGGGTATTCCACCCTCCCTGAGCCAAGTAGTACACGCAGCAGGTAGAAGACCCAAGCTAGGTCAATTAGAGTCCCTTTCCCAGAAATATGAATCTTCAGCATAATGACAAGAAACAAACAAACAAAAAAAGGTTGAGTCATATTCATTTCAGCTTGGTGTCTGGGACAGAAGTTGGCTAATGTCTGAAATTAGATATCAAAATTCAAAATTCACCCTTATCTGTACCTTGATCTGGGAGTAAATCCAATGAATTTCAGCAATAAGTTCTTTTTTGCTTAAGTGAGCTAGAGATTTTTTTTCTGTTGCTTACAACCCAAGATTCCCTAAGGTATGCATAATTCTATTGCGGTCCCTGCTGACCCCATGACAAAAGGAACTTCTTTCTTAAAAGACTGGAAGCCCTACAATTAAAGACACAGCTCTTAGGAATTTGGGAAGTCTAAGGTTTCAGGCTTTGAATGTTTGTTTGTTTGTTTGTTTGTTTAAAATTTGAACAATAGTTTGCTTAAGCAAACAAAGTCTCTCCACCCTTGTTTAAGTTAATTTTGGAGGACCCACTTCTATACTACTTGATCTATAAAATTATTATGACAGTGAGTTAAATCAAACACTCACCTTAAAGTAGATAACCAGTGCACTGGTTAACACACTGATGCTCTGAAACAGATCGCCGAGAGCGTGCACAAAAGCCGCTCTGACACTGGCATTCATTTGCGCATCCTTGTGATTGTGGCCAGAGTGTCCTTGGTGCAAAATCACACTTAGTCTGAAAGAGAAAACAATGTTCTCAGCCCACACGCTATTAACCCTTAAAAATCTATGTGGTGTAATGGAAGAGTTAACAGTAGCACATATGATCCAAACTGACAGGGAATTGAAATGTTAATGTTTAAAGATATACTCTTTCTGACCAGTTTTGAACACAAGTGGGTCATAGCATTTTAAATGTTTCACACGAGGGCAGGCAACAAAGACTCGCCTCGGTTTTCCCTTCCATCTACCTAATGCTACTGTTTCACGTGAAAACTGGAAAACATCACTTCTTTGGTGAAAGCCAAGTATTTGACAATGAGGAGGGGAAATATCATTTATTGAAGGTCTACTGAACGTCGGGCACTGAGCTAGGGTTAACGCTGAGCGTTGGTGGGAGCTTAATTAAATGTACTGGTTTCAAGTGCAAACAGCAGCAGAAAGGGATAAAACAAAACAAGCAGTGAACTTCATCAGGGTGGGTGTTTTTTAAATCTGTCATTTTACTTACTTTTATTCATTTACAAGAGAATTGGAAATTTGAATAATTTTCTAATGGCTGATGATAACCATACTGTGCTTCAGTATACGTTGCTATTTATCCAGAGACTAAAATATACTGAAATATTATAAATGTGTATATATATATAATATTTCAAAATATAACATTTCACATTCAAATCAAAGAGTTAAACAGGTTAAATAGTAGCCATGATAATTTATGTACCTGATTCGATTTATCTACAGTTTCAAGAGGTATTAGACCAAAGGTAAAATGAGAACTTTTTATTGATGGCCCACAAGGAGTATTTTCTGATAGCCAACAAGGAGAACTTTTTCTGTGTATTTTGTAACAAAGGTCTAAAAATTTATTGCTTAATACCATGTATCCTTATTTTCAGAAAAGTGTCTGTCAAATCTCAGGCCATCATCACAAAGTGAACTGATTGCTATCCACCAGAATTTGCTTATTACATAATGTACACTTTTAGATTGTCAGAGTTTGGGCAGAAATATACCCTCAATTAGGAGTTACCATTTAAGGGTCTCCAGATAGTTAATAGACTCTCTTTCTAGGTCTGCCATGTGTGCTCATCACATTGTCATTCATTCTTTCACTCATTTTATTAAAAAATAAAATAAAATAAAACTACTTAGGGACCCAATGTCAGGCATTGTTGAATGTTTGGGGCATAAAAGGGAGTAAAAACAGACATAGCCCCTCCCATTGTGGCTATGAGTACGAAGGAGATGTAGAGAATTAGAAAAGACACATACACACACACACACACACACACACACCCCCATGGAAAATTGTAATGATAAGTCTACTAAGAGCTGTACCAACAGAGGATCAAACAAAGAAGTCTGATTTAGTTAGCAGGACAAAGCAATTGAGTTGGATTTGAAAGGTTAGAGTTAAATAAGCTAGGAGGGGAGGAACTGTTCAGGCAGAGAAAATTTAGTATGCAATAGCCTTAAGGCTCTATCAATAATTGTCATCCTCGAATCCCTTTGCAACCTGTATTACAACTTTCTGTCCTGATTTTGAGTCTCCAAGGAATAGATTTATTCCCAAATTGCGGCTCTGATATCTCTATTCAGACAGCATAGCCTGTAGCTGCACTTGAACCCTGTAACCCCAGTTCTGGGAGAAAACATTCTAGTCATTCAGTATCCTCATCCAGTAATAGCTACCTGCTCACACAGGGAAGTCGATGCTTTTCAATTCCCTTGACTTTCTGAGCACCTGAAAATTAAAGTCAAAGTTCAGAAGCAGCTGAACTAAAAAGAAAATGTGGATGGTATCTGTTTAGAAAGTTGGACTCAATCATCGAGGTCCAGATTCATGTGGTAGTTAGCTAGGGGTACCCTTCATCTTTGTGTAGCATCAACACAACCTATGTGACATGTGACTTGGGAAATTATTAATATTTTTATTCTTCCTGCTACCTTGTGAACATATTGTTCTCCTGTGCAAAGATGATGTTATTGACCCCCAGTCAGCAAGGACATGTGTCTTGTCTCCTAGTGGTGATAGATTTGCATTGATCTCTCAATGCCAATGTGAAATCACCATTCTTCTATCATTGTCATCTTCACTTTCATGTATAAAGCTATTGCAATGTGTCACATTATATTGTAAGATAGACAAATAAGTGATGCATAGTGTATGAGTTTCTTATTGCTGCTATAACAAATTACCACAAGCCTTTCCAGCTTAGAGCAACATAAATTTATTCTTACAGTTCTGGAGGTTAGAAATCTAAAATGGATCATGCTCCTTCTGGAGTTGCTAAGGGAGAATATATTGTCTAACCTTTTCCAGCTTCTAGATGTCACTTACATTCTTTGACTCCAGGTCTCTTTCTTTATCTTCAAAGCCAGCAATGCAGCATCTTCTCTTCTCTCTGACTTTATACTTCCCTTTTGTAAGGACCTTTGGTTTGCATTGGGCCTATCTGAATAATCCAGGATAATCTCCCCATGTCAAGATCTAGCCTTAACTTAATCACATTTTTAAAATTACTTTTACCATGTAAGTTAACACATTTAGAAGTGCTACGCATTAGAATATGGAAATTTTGAGGGGCCATTATTTTCTCTACCACAGATGACAGACAGAGAGATAGATGCAGTTTTAAATAGGATTGTCCAGAATCAGAATGTCAAATGGGAAGGGACAAATTGACCAAAAGGATCAAAGCCCTGGCCTTAAAACCACATTGTCATAAGCAACCAAGTAGCTCATTCAGAGAAGAGCGGACAAATATGACAATGATCACATATCCCATAAGAATGATGTAAGACTACCTGGTTAAGACATGAAAAAACAGGTAGAAAATAAAAAGAGGGTTTAGCTAACATAGCTTAAGGAAGAATGTTCGTGTATTCAAAATACTGCAAAGAAACTGTAGAGTTCTTTTGAGAGAAATAAATTCTGTTATTAGTTCTGTTAAAATATATGAAACTAATGACCATTTTATGGTGATGTTGCAAAAGAGAATTCAAAAGTAGAAAGGGGGCTGAAGTAAATAAAATTTAAGATCCCTTCCCGCCCAGCTCCCTGGAAACCCATATGTTCCTGTGATAAAAACGCACGAGGAGTAAGTCCCATGGGGAACTATCAATATGCATGAGAGAGCAGAATGGCTAGGACTCCATTCTGACTGTGGTGGGTCTAGATTCCTATTCTGGCTCCACACCAATTCATTGGCAA
This sequence comes from Molossus molossus, assembly GCF_014108415.1. NCBI lineage: Eukaryota > Metazoa > Chordata > Mammalia > Chiroptera > Molossidae > Molossus > Molossus molossus. The sequence continues at coordinate 58,007,946 of NW_023425351.1, read as the reverse complement.
TTCATTTTACTGCACTGAGCTTCAGTTTTCTGATCTGTGAAGTAAGGGTGTTGTGAACATTGAGCTTGATGATGTAGTTCAAAAGATCTTAGCACAGTCCCTGACACATAGAAAGCATTCAAGATGGTAGCTATTAGAAGCCAATATTAAAATACTGGAACCAGCACAACCAACCTTAGCTTTAGTCGTAGAGCCATTTGAACACTCTGTCAGGTCTCTGCCATCCTCACAAGTGGAGGAAGTAAACAAAAACAAAAAGTAACAATAAGAACAAACACATCTGTGTCCATACAGGGTTACAGACAAGCTTCATGAGCAGTGTGCCGGGTGACTTACACAATGTTGGCTGCCACCGCACAGCCTGAAACGATGATCATCACAGTGGCCTGGATCTGGTAATCTGGGTAGAGCAGGCGCTCACACGCCAGGTACACCAACACACCGGTCACTGCCCAGACACCTAGGATGGACAGCAGGGCACCAAGGATCTCTAAGGACGCAAGCACACAGATGTCCATACACAAAGAATGTATGAATCATTTTCACATCCCCAAGAGTCATAAGACATTACTGAAGCTTCAAACTAGTTCGCTCTGATTCACAAAGCAAAACTTTGGGAGGATTTTAGCCCTAAGACAAGGTACTTTTATGTTGCATTTATAGTGACATGAGTTCGTTGGGCTCCAGGTTACTCAGTAATTCGCAGCAAAATTTTAAAGCATATTAATTGTTGCCTAGCCTCGCTGTTTTCTCTGGGGATTTTGATTTAAGCAGGTGCTAAAATGATTGGAACTTATTAGGAGATGAAATAATGACACACAAAGAGCAAAAGGTACTTAGAAACTCTTAATTTGGCCATAAAACGTTGATGATGTGCCAGGAACCAGTGTCTTCTGTGGATTAAAACAGTAAAAAGGGAAAGCTTCAGGGGGTACTTGGAAAATGAGTTTCATTTGCTAACCCAACATACCGTAAACACAGAGGTGAGCTCAGAGGTATACCAGCACTCTAAATGTACTTTAACAGCAACAGTAAGGAAAAGAAACATCAGAATGCAACATTTACATTAACATTTAAAGATGAGATGTTGTTCAATCTGCCCACTGAGTAAAGCATGGCTCTCTTAGGACTTCCCTAACACCTCACCGTGATCTGTAACTCAGCCTTGGACATGGATTCTGAAAGCCCTACAAGGGTCTGGAAACATGCAATCAGTCAGGGGTCAAGCACATTCCATAATTCTGACCACCCCCCACCCCCCAAAGCAGGGCACTGGAACGTGTTGTTTTCTCATTATGGGAAGAGTGTTTGCCAGACTTGAGTCACTTGCATCCAGTGGTCATGATTTTCACCACAGCCACCTGTCTCACTGGACACGTAATGTTCTGTTTAAAGAAATCCACTTTTTATACTTAGCGTCTTTCTGAACAGAGTCACCCATGAAATTACGTGTAATGTTCTGGTTGGTTTCCACCTCTCTGTTGGTAGTGGTACTGCCTGATACAGTAGCCATCCGCCACCTGTGGCTGTTCAAATGGAATTAAGTAAAACGAGGAATCCGGTTCTTCAGTAGCACCAGCCAAGTGTTGGAGTGGTCTGTGGCCACACCATACACTATGTTACAGAACATCTCCCTGGAAGCAGAGTCCTGTTGGGCAGCACTGGTCTTCTGGCCTGTCAGTCGATGCTCATGGACATCCACGCCAGGACGAGAAAGTAGGAGCAGGATTTTAATTCTGAGTCCTTCCCGTGCTTACACAACAGCTCTGCCCAACAGTATCAGAAAGCGTAAAAGTTCAAGTGATGTATACAGACGGAAGGTGAGTGCTCCGCTGAAAGTACACCTATTCCGAGCATTGCTCTGCTGGGGGACCGGGAAAGCGCCTTCAGATCACATTGTCACATTGTCACTAACTCTTTCTGTTGGTGGTTACTGCCTCTCTCCCTCTCACTGAACGTTAAAGGAACACAATTCAAAACACCCGTGATGATAAATTGTGTAGTATGGAACAGAGCTTTGTAAGCTTGCAAAACTGCTGTCCACCGATACCCGTCCGCAGCTGTGGTCTGTGTCTGGCAACTTTCAGCAAAGCTCAGCCACATCAGCGTGGCCACCGCCCCTGCCCGCCCTCAGCTCTCCTTCACCTCCTGTTCCTGACGCCCTGTGAGAAGTTCTTCCATCTCTGCAGCTTGTCTGTGCGGCCTGTGCCTTAGTTCGCCAGATGCTGGGAGCCTCACCCCACCTTCTCTCCCAGATGCAGAGTGACTGAATGAGTGCTAGGCTGTCACCGCACACTGAGACCCTAGAGCCGGGGTGGCTGCCCGAGTGATGCCTGTGTTCCTGATGTCCTGGCGCCCCCCTGGAGCAGGGGTAGCTTGAGTACTCTGGATTTCAGCTGAATTACCATTGAGAACACACGTTCCCACCTCCATGTCTATTCTGTTCTGTGCACTGGAGATGGGCCTCTGAGTGATTTCCGAACAAGGCTTTGCTTTGTCCCTTGGTTCGACTCTGAGACACGACCCGCCAACAACGCTCCCCCCATGAACTGTACCTGCTCGGTGCCATCCGAATGTGAGCCGCTTGGAGGGAGGCTTTGAGGACAGCCACAAGGAGAAGAGGCTGAGCAGAAAACTGGTCAGGTCAATGAAGAGGTGGGTAGCGTCTGTGGCGACAGCAAGACTCCCAGCAATGTGGCCGCCTAAGGGGTACACAATGTCGCACGGGGTTAGGGCCCCAGAGTACATCTAGAGGCATATGCATACTAACCAGAGATGGGAAATGTCACAGACTCCCAGAGAGATGAACATCTATTCAATCCACCTCTTCTTCCCAGTTTGACAAGTCAACAAACTAAGACCCAGAGAGTGGGTAGGATTTGAACACGTAGAAATGAATTTCAAGGGCAAGGCTATTCCTAGGGGGTAAAAGGTACAGAGATTGGAACGTGGGGGGCATTCTTGGAGACCATCCCTGTCATAAGGGCATAAGGCTTCAGAAGGGGCAATGCCAAAAGGTGAAGCTGGAGAAGAATAGGCCAGATTCGAGAGGGTCTCACATTCCAAACCAAGGACCTGGGCTTTTGACTGTAAACAGATGATACAATGGCCCACAGATGTGTGTGTGTGTGTGTGTGTGTGTGTGTGTGTGTGTTTGCCTTGTTATTTTACCACAGTCCTTACCACTTATTTCTTCTCTACTAATTTGTATCAGCCACCTGAGTTCGAGACCCCTGTTATGAAAAGTGGGGGACGGGAAGGAGGGAGGGTAGGCACCTTCCAGCGGGATTTCCAAGAGCAACAATCCAGTAAAGCACAGGAAGAGAACCCAAGCGATGGAGCCCTGCCTGGCTTTTCTTTCCATCTCTTGTTCTTTTTTGAGAAAAGACCTCCAGCCTCGATCACTGAAGCCAAAGGGAAACCTTGTCTCTTCCTTCCGGGACAGGGCTTGTTGTCTGAGGGCAATAACCTTTATTACTCTCCCTGCGTCTTCCCAGCCCTGGAAAGAGCTTTTGCTGACGGATAGTCCTCCCAGCAGCTGTTTATTTCCTTCTGTGCTAAAAAGCACCGGAGGCTGTCAGTCGTCAGCCCCTCCATCATCAGGCTCACCTTGTCGGCTAATGATTTTTAAAAATTACATAGAGGGCTCATAATTGCAATAATCCCCACAGACTGCTGGGCCTCGCTGCGGTTAATAACGGGTTTGTCAGAGTTTAATGGTCTGAAGGAAAGTCGTCTTCAAGCTTGTTACTCAGCTGTCAGTGCAAAAATTGCAATGATTCATTAGCCCAAAAGTAACATTTTGCTAACAAATCAGCTGTCCTTCCAATTATCCCCTAATGCTGCTCTATCTGCCAAACTGGGGCCTGATAATGAAGCTGTGTTAATAATGCATTATTTCTTGCCCAGAAAATGACTGCACGCAGATAAGCAACATGCCGCCATCTCCACGATGAGTGATGATGGTGACTCTTGGTGCTGAACAGAAATCGTAGCCTAAGTCAAGGAAATGAGGTCTTACGGGGTTTCTTCGGGCTCAGCTGAGTCAGGAGGAAGAACGGCCTGGCTTTGAAAGATGCACATTAATATGGAGGCCTGGGACCCAAGAACCATTTTGCTACCATCAGAACTACTTGGAAGAACCATCCAGAAAATTGGGGGCAATCATGCTGAGTGACTGTGGAGCAAACTGTTTGCAAGAGGTAGTTCGCAAATGAACTTGCATTTGCTTCTGGATGCATGGGGCACTACTGACAGTTAATTCAATCATGCAGCCAGTATTTCCTGAGCCTTACTGTGCACAGTACAGGGACAGGAGATACAAAGATAAGTTAAAAAGTCCCAGGCCCTCTCTTTGGTGACCTCACGCTCACTGTTAGACAGTATGATGAATAGGCGGGGAGACTAGAAACCACTCTCACTGGAGCATCGTGGACCTGGGCACAGGAGAGAGCGGGAAGAACTAGCTGGAAGAGAAGGGTTTCTCCGGAAGAGGGAGAGCAGGGAGGAGAAGAGAGACATGAAAGAGCTTGGAACCTTTGTCGAAAAAGCAAGAGGTGTGGAATGTTGGAGGAATCCCGGGAAGTCAGACTGGGAAGGTGGGTTGGGGTATATATGTCATGCGACAGAATGGGAATGGTCTCCTATGGGATAAGGGGAGCTACTTACGATTTTGAGGCGAGGTTGTGACATGTTCAAATCTGAATTTAAGAGGGAGATCTTGGCCAGGAATATGGAGACTGACTTGGAGGGAGAAGAAGCTAGCAGTTAGCACACAGTGGTATCTTTGTATCTCCTATCCCTGTACCGTGCACAGTAAGGCTCAGTAAATACTGGCTGCATGATTGAATTAACTGTCAGTAGTGCGCCATGCATCCAGAAGCAAATGCAAGTTCATTTGCAAACTACCTCTTGCAATGGAATGATGGGAGAGGCATGAAGTAAGGCGGCGGCACTCGTATTTCTGGGTCACTTGGCAAGATGTCGAGAGCAATGTACTTAGGACAAGCTGGGAGAGGCCCTAAGACTACATTCTGGAAACAGACCCTACTTAGGGCCTGTGGGGTGGAGATGACAGTAGGTCAGGGGAGCCCTTGGGCCTGGCTCTCAGATTCAGAGAGATGATGTGACGCACACGTGACCTTCTCTGTGGAGAACACAGACATATGGACAGGATTGAAAGCAGTAAATGTTTCTCTGACACCATTTGACTACACCTCGTAGGATGGTGAGCCATATCTTTAAAATTCTTTAATTGTCACCCTGGCCGGTTTGGCTCAGCGGTTAGAGCGTTGGCCTGTGGTCCCGAGAGACCCGGGTTCGGTTCCCGCTAAGGGCACGTACGGGTGGCAGCCACTTGATGTGTCCCTTTCACGTCTATGTTTCTCTCTTCCTCTCCCCGCCCCCCACCCCAACAAAAAATGTCCTCAGGTGAGGATTAAAAAAAATTTTTTTAATAAATTAAAATTCTTTAATTGTTTTATGAATAGCATTGTTATACTATGTAGCTTGTTATGTCAAAAACTCAAGGAGTTCTTATGTAACAAGTATTCAAAACATACCAGTTTGCATAGGCCTGTTTTGACATTTCTTAAATTTTTAATACCAGGAACATCAAGAAATAGAAGTGGTGTGAGCTGCTGAGACACCCTGGCTCTGGTAGAAAGTAAGTTCCCTTATTCGTGAAGCTTATGGTTATCACACCATCCAGCTGTATCATTTTCTTACTAAGAGAGATTTTTTGTTTTTTACTCCGAGAGACCTGCCTTCTTCCCAGCCTGCTTCCAGCTCTGTCTGTACTTCTCTCTAGCAACAACGGTGCTTCCTGCACCTTCCTTTAACCCTAGGACCTCAGGGAGCCTTTCCTGACCATTCTCAGTGCTTCCGTAATGGCCATAGCGCAGCATATTCTTGTGAGGTCTCTGTGTCTGTATGTCTGTCTTATCAACTTGGGATACATATTTACCTCTGCAAAGTAACTCATCTCTTGATGGCCTTTCTACAGTTAGGAATTTTCACAAGCAATCAGAAAGAGTCCCAATTCGACCGGTTCAAAGGCCCACCCACAGTGGACACACCTTCTTCAATTCTTCCCTCCCATCCGCTCTGCAAGCTGAGGCCAGTTCTGTCTCCAAACACAGATCTATGACCTGGTTCTCCTCTGTTCAAAATGTCAACTACTCCTCAAGGCCTGCAGAAGGGGTCCAGATTCCCCAGCCAGCCCTCAGGGTCCTTCTTGACGCCCCGCCCCCACCCCAACTACCATTCTAGTTTTATTCTCCACTAACCATGTTTTACCCTACACCACTGCCTTAGATAGGTCCTCTCATTTGTAAGTCATAACTGCTTAGCTCAAACAGTAACAGCAACAAAATGATAATTCATTGACTCAGTGACTGAGAACAGATCTGGGTGGGATGGGATTGGGTATAGCCTAAACTCAGGTTCATAAAACATTGTTGGGGCTCTATTCTGTCTGCAACTATTAGTGTTTATTGTCCTACTGAAGACAGACCTCCTCCCTCTCAGAAGAAAAGTCAGCCTCTGGAAGCTCCAGGTTCTTACCATTTCAGCTTAGTATTTGTAAACAGAGAGCTTTTCCCCCTAGCCTCCCTACATAAAGACCCAGAGACTCTGCTAAATCCAGCTCGGCCTCTCCCACCCAGCCTTGTCTGTGAGCATCGGTACCTGGGCCAGGATAACAGAATCGCAACCCGAGCAGTGGGTGTGAGAAAGCCTGCTGAGCACGCAGTACCAGTCCAGTACCAACAGTGGCACCCAATGTCGATACATATCAGGCTCGCTTGAATTGCTTCCTAAGAGTACAGACTTCCTGTCCTGTTGCAGACCCACCCACTCAAAGTCTCTCCAGGCATAGCTGACATTTACTCCTGGACCACAGCGATGATCAGGTGCTGCTCGTTCAGGCCCCTCCATCCGAAAGGCCCCCTCATCTCCTTCTTAGCTACCTCTCAATTTCTACCCACCCCTCAAGGATTTGCTCAAATCCCATATCCCACAGGAGTGCTCTGTGAGTAAGAATTGCTTTCTCTGACTTGGTCAAGATTACGTTAGGGAGGAGGTGAGCTGTGGATTGGGTGCTGGAATCATGGCCAGTGTGTTGGTGAGGGTGGGGAATGGAGAGGCATAAGCCAAAGCTACAGAGACGTTAGGGCACGGCGATGATTTTACACTCCGAATAAATAGCTGAAACAGAAGAGTCATGTAGGGACGTAGGAAAGGAAAGAGACTGACAGTCAGTTTGGCAGCCACGTGGTGGAATGACTGAACCAAAGTAAGACTTTTCCATTTTGTGCAGGATGCCAGAGCTTTCCGATAGATTGATCTCTCTCGGGGCAGCCAATGGGGCCTCACACAGAGGGACCAGCCTCTTATTACCACGAGTATTCTTGCCAGTTTACCCCGGGGCTCAGCAAAATTCCCTACATCTGCCATGATAGGGAAAAGGCTGTGAAGGGTTGAACTAGGCAAAGCAGAGGCATGGAAGAATTTTGAAGATAGAACTAACATGATGAGAGCAACATCTTAGGATAAGCTACTCAAAATAAATACAGCTCAAATTCCAAACGGTTGGCTGTCAGTATCCATTTTATTCCTTTTCTGACAATGTCACTTTGCTCTGACTCTAAAATAAAGCCCAATCAGAACTCATAGACTAATCATCAGGAGTGGGAAGGAAAGGAGATTGATTTGCTCCCTCCAAGTGAATAGTGTCCCATTTTACCCCCTAAAAATACAAGTCATTTTTGAAAAAGCAAAGTGACAGGGCATCAGAAAAGGCACAAGGAGAAAAGTGAGTTTTGTGAATGGAAGACCATCCCATTTCAGACTGTTGGTTGGACATCAGCTGGGGAGGAAGTACCCTTGACTCCCAGCGCCCACGTGGGTTCAGGGAAAAGCAGAGGAAGAAAGTAGTTGAGGAAACAAGCTGGTTTCTGCAACTGCCTGGGCTGTGTTTGCAGCGGAGGGGCCAGGACTTTATTTGGAAGGCTGTGAATTTCCAGACATCACCTTTCAAGTCACATTTCAAACGGGTTCTGTTTTTCAGATTTTCCATTTTGTCGATCTCTTCCACAAGCAACGCAATGTTGTCCACAATCTTATGAATTTCAACAATCAAAAAGAATACCCCTCTGACAACGATGCCAGGGGTTTCTAAAAGACGTTTTGCAGATTGGAACTGCTAAAGGTAAGTTATTTGCAACTCTACCAAGCTATTCAGTCAGTTCCTTCAAAAGACTTACCCTGGCTCTAGAAATTGTGTTATCAATTATTTCGATAACTGGAAGAAGGTTATTCACAACCCTGAATTTGTCTGGGGCTGGATAAGTCTAAGTTCTTTTCCAGTTTTGAAAAGCAATAAAAGTGAGTATATATAGGCCATAAGACTCCATAGCTTGAAGAAACCAATTAATTCTGATTGCTAGCTATTAATGATGAAAAAAAAAAAAAAAAAAAACGTTTAGCAGATTCTGTTTCCTTCCATTCTCAGATTATTATTAGTTTATGCTACCTTTTGAGTAATACAGAAAAAAATGAAGCCAAAATATTGGTACCAGAGTGTAACAGGTAACAGTACTAACAGACTAGTAGTGGCGTATGATACTAGATGCCAGATAGCTTAGAGCGCTTTTGTTTAAAAAAAAAAATTTTTAGAAAAAAATAAATAAATAAGATAACATTGCATATCAAAACCTTCAAACTAAGTTTAAAGTTGCACATAATTTTATTAAGAAAAAGAAAGAATAGCTCTGGCCGGTTTGGCTCAGCAGTTGGAGCGTCAGCCTGCAGACCAGAGTCCTGGGTTGGTTCCCTCTAGGGGCACGTACCAAAAAAAAAAAAGAATAAAAATAAATGAGAATGCTACTTAAGATATTAAAATATACAATGAGAATACAACCCTGACAAAAATGGAAGAAGTAAAAGAGGTTTTTAAGTCAAAATAATGAATTAAAAAAATAGAAGGAAAAATAAGACAAAAGTCAACACTCATCCTTGATTATTGGTTAATTACTTAAAAATTAGAACATAGGAAATACTTCATTAACTTAATAAAAATACTTAGCCCCTCAGAAAATATTTTATTTAATTGTTGAATAGTTGAACAACAAAAAAATGAAGGACATCTGTGATAGTGTCAACAATTTTAAAAAAAGAAACATAAGAATAAGATTTGACTTAGCATAACATATTATTTGACATGATAAAAAATAAGAAAAGTACAGAAGAGGCTTAACTATTGAAAATAAGGAGAAATGTGCTTTTCACACAAGAAAGGGTTACCTACAGGGATGAGATGAGAGAGGAACAAGAAGAATGGACTTAGATACATTTAGAATGATAACATTTCAAATATGCACACTGTTAAGTACAAAATAAATATAGAAAATGAAAACTTTCCAGAATAAAAAACCAACCATCTAGAAAACAGTATGGGAGAAAAGGAAGACTCTACTCACCTCTAGAAAGAATAAACCAAGCACATGAAATAACTATAAATAACTCTAGCAAGAAATAGGCTGTCCCTGTGTTAAAACAAATGAACAAACTAAAACCACAAAACTTTGATAAAAGATGTATAGTACTTGGATAAATGGAGAAACATATCATATTTCTGGAGGAAACACTGAGTATTATAAAGAGATTTGCGTTCCCAAATTAATTTATATGGCAATAAAATCATTATTAGATTTTGGAGGATACTGAACAAAATTATTCCCATGTTTAATTAAAATAATAAACTAAAACAAATGACCTTTACCATTTTTTTCTGTCAAAGAGGAATAATAAGGAAAGAACAAGAGATACTATAACATACAAATTTGCATTAATTAAATGTTACTGAGAGACCAGCAACATGAATCATGAAATGCCCTAGAACCAAACCCATTGTTTATAAACAATTTGATAAATGATAGAAGAAACATTAAAAATCAACAGAGAAAATAATTTTTCCATAAGTGATACTAAAAACTTTGTTGGCTATTTAGAAAAATATTTTTTAAATTCTTAGTCTAATTTCACATTGATTTAAAACTAAATGCAAAACACTGAACAACAACAAAATGATATTTATCTTCTCAGTCGCTGGGGAAGGCTTACTAAGTACTAAAATAGTGAGAATAATTTTGTTAATAATCAGCTAAAAATTAAATGGTCTATACAATTATCTATATAAAAATTTTAAACTTCTCTAAGTCAAAACAAAAATTGAAAAGTAAACAACAAACTGGAAATGTACTTTGAACAAATATAACAAAAGTTTAATATCCTAATATATAAAGAGCTCCCAGAGATCAATATAGAGAATTACAAATTACCTAAAAAAAAACAGACATTAAGAGGCAAGCAGGAAATACATTTACAGGAAAATATAGGTCACTAATAAGCATGCAAAAAAAAACAAACAAAAAAAAAACAACAATCTAGCAATAACAAATGTTTAAAATAAAGCATGCTCATCTATACATTAACATCAATTTTTAGAAGATTAAAATAAGTTCTGGTAAAGATTGGAGAGAATCATTTTCATGCAGCCCTAGCACACATAGGAATTGTTTACAGCTTTCTGGATAGCAGTTTGGTAATACAGAATGCATCAAGAAGTAACAAAAGCATTCATGTCCTTCAACCAATTACTTCCACTTTTAGATTCCCTTTGATGGGATTAACCAGAAAGACAGGCAGCATTTTATTCAAGATTTTTCACTGCAGCATTGTCCACAAAAAGAAAAAAAAAAAAAAATCACTAAGTGTTTAACAATAGAGAGATGGTTATTTAAATCACAGTGGAGTGTCCATTGTTTAGGCATAAAAATGTTTTTAAAAAGCATTTGATGGCATGTCAGAAACATTCACTATGCTCTTGGCTATGTGAAAAAAGTGAACTATGAATAGAAAATATAATGTACAGAAATACTTCAAAATTTTATTGGACATTATCACTCAAATGTGCCATAGTGATTTATTTTATTTTGTTTCCTTCTGTTTCCATCTTATCTACAATGAGCACATTGTTACTTCATACTTACAGAAAACATCAACTGTTACTTTAAAAGAAGAACCTAGGGCCCTGGCCGGTTTGGCTCAGTGGTTAGAGCGTCGGCCCATGGACCAGAGAGTCCTGGGTTCAGTTCCCACGAAGGGCACATATCTCGGTTGCAGTTTGTCCCCGGCCCTGGTTGGGTCGTGTGAGTTGCAGCCAGTCCATGTGTCTCTCTCACATTGATGTTTCTCTCTCTCTCTTCCTCCCTCTCTCCCTCCTGCTCTATCTGAAGATAAATGCAGAAATGTCCTTGGGTGAGGATAAAAAAAAATAAAAAGAAAAGAAAAGAAGCACCTAGGGAACCCTCCTGTCATGATGCAGGATTTTGCTTGCTTGTCTATTCAGAGGAGTCTTCCTGAGAAACACTCACCCACGACCTCTGCAATCATGAATATGAAGCATATTCCTGAAGCCGCGCAGAGTTTCCACTTGGCATAGACGTGCTCGTTTGCCCTGTTCGCTTTGTCCTTGGTGTTGCCGTGACAGTGATAGATGGCTCCTGACTCCAGCTCCTCTGGCTTCTCTCCAGAACATCGAGCTTTATTCTCGGGTTTCTGCTGGGGAGCCACACTGTGGATGAGTGTGACAGGAGCAAGAAATGAACATGGTTGCGAACACCACTGACAGCCCCAGCCATTCTCTGAACCACTGTCAAGACATTTGCTACCTAATATGAAATTATAATTCATGGCTCCTTCTACAAGAAATACCAAGTGTAAGTAACAAGCAAGAAATTTTCATCGAAATCTCAACTACTGAAAGTTTTACTTTTATTCGGTCTAACTCTTGTTCAGTCTCTACCACTAGTGATTATGTGATATCAAAGAAACAGGAGAAAGGAAGCAGATACACTTTGATGCATTTCCTTCCCAATTACTTTATTCTGAAAAGATATTGGACACTGTCCCACAAATTCAAAAGGTAGTGGGAACCACATTAGATATGTGTATATGAGCCATCTGATGATTCAAATACCCACCATCACATGCCGTCAATGTCACTTTCTTCTGCATGACAACATTGCTAATGGATCATAGCACTGGTTCCCACCTAGTCCATGTGGACCCTCAGAAACCTTCTTAACACAGCATTACAGACCATCTCTACCAATCCATGGAATTTACAACGGAAGCTGAAACTTTCTTAAACTTCCTGTAGCAAGCAGTATATGTCAGTTCTGTTGGTTTGGCTCAAATAGAAATAATTTTGAGCCGTTTATAGAATTATAGAATTTCACAGATGGAAAGATTATAGATAACATGGAGTCCAACCCCACAGTTTCTTAGCTGAAATAATGATTAAGGTTCAGAGAGGTTAAGTAATTGCCTGAGGTCAAATAGCCAGGAAAGAACAGAGCTGGGATTCCAAGACTACTGTTTTTTACAGGTCACCCTACTCTGCTTCCCTACCTGAACATCAGCACATCTAAAACCAATCTTTACTGATGCAAATGTTGATGTCCACAGATCTTGAACTAATCAGATTTAAATCTTTAAAATAAATTTATTAGAAAGTATTAATAAGATTCTCAGAATTAAGTGTTTGTATTCATGGCTTTGAAAGGTATAAAAACAAAAATAAATAAGTTTCCAATTAAAGAGCTATTTTATTTATCTTATCACAATCTGGAATTAAAGGTCTGCAGGCTTTGGCTTAGATGATGATTTTGATTATGACTCCATTTATCATCATATTTGTTTTTTTCTGAATAAAATAATATATTCATTTAGAAAATCTGGAATTACAGAAGAGCACAAAGCAGAAGGAAAAATCACAGGTAACCTTACCTGCAAGAGACAATTATTATGGACATGTTGTTGTTTAGCTTTGTAATATACAAACACACTTCTCATATATAATTTGAAACCATGTCAGTTAGGATGTTTTTTATTGCAAGTACAGAAAAAAAGCTCATGCTGCTTAATTCGTAAATGGGGATTATTGGTCCTGTAACTGAAATGTCTGGAGGTATCGGGCTTCAAGCTGATTTATCAGAGCTCCAGATCCATTGCTTTGCAGTTCTAACTATGCTGCAACCTCAGGCGGTTTTCCTCATGGTAGTGGCATGTTTGCCCAAGGTAGGGCTACATACTTGCTTCTTCTTGTACAGGAAGCGAGAGTGTCCCCATTTCCAACCGCTAAACAAATTCTGAGTCACATGATTTGGCCAAATGAGAACCAACCCCTATAGCCAGAAGAATATGGATGGACTGATTGGCTCAGACCTTGTTCTAATCAGAAGACTGTCTAAACCCATCCATGCTGACTCCTAGAGCTGAGAATAGGGTGCGTGCTACTTAAATCACATGGTTGCAACTCGGTGGAGGTGGGCCGGACTGGATTGTGGATGAAACGATAGTGTCACCATAGGATCCTACCAAAGATATAGCTTTGGAACCTGAATCTTAGCTGTATATATTGTTAACATTTTCTCAATTTATTAAGTATTCTGTGTCATTATTTTTAACCTACAGAGATCATTGTATTTAATATAGATACGTCACAACATAATTAATTGATTTCCTATTATTGGGCAATTCATTTTTTCCAAGTATTTTCTCAGATAAGCACCAATGTGATTCATATTCTTACAGTTAATCTTGGCTCAATATATTATTATCTCCTTAAAGTGCCATCCTAGAAGTAAAATTACTTGGTCAAACAAAGAGTATCAGTATTTTTAAGGACTTGGATGGATATCACCAAATTGACCTCAGAATGTTTATACCAATGATGTTAATAGTGTTCAGGATTTTGAGCAGTTCCACATACTCTTCATATTGGAATAAGAACCATTTGGCAAGAGGTATATAAAACATTTATACCATCCATTTGTGCCTTTGTAATGTGATACGTACCCTGATAATAAACAACCATATGATGTAGTAGTGTGGGTCACCAATGGTCATCAACTCAGAGGACCCTGAGAACTGATAAGAAAGCATGGAAGAGGTTCCCCTTTCCTTGTGCTGAAAGGCAGCATGCGGACAACAGGGTCACCAATTGTTCTGGCACTGTTTATGGGACCACTGGTTGATTTGATATGTTTCATGAATCTTGTGGCCAGAGGAAACTGGTAGAAAGTGACCAGGAGCGAGAACTTATCTCGGAGCAGTTAGAAGGTAGACCAGGGCAGGAATCCCACTAGGGCATAGCCTGTGGGCAATGCCACAAGGGGAAACGTGCAAGAACCCTGGCCAATTTTTACTTCTAAATACTGCTTTTCTGTAGACCTCAGATGAATCAATATGGCTACATTTTGAGCTGAGATTGAGTTTGAAGCACCAAGCCAGACATCCAAAGGTGGCTTCAGAGGACACATTGACATTGAGTACAGAGTGTTCTTGTGTGTGTGTGTGTGTGTGTGTGTGTGTGTGTGTGTGTGTGTTTTATGGGGACAGGTAAGAGCCCACAGTCTTCACTGGGCTCCCAAAAGAACCTATGACTCTAAAATAAGTTTAAACCCTTAGTTAAAATGCATCCCCATCAGGTTACTAGAGCAAAGTGGTCTAAGTGTCTCTAGATTCAGTACAGGCTCTTGAGCTGAAAGCTAATGGGCATTTCAAGAATCTTTTAAAGATAGTTCTGAAAAGCAAATGCTAAAAAAAAAAAAAAGGCAAATGTTATGATGCTTCAAACAATTAAATGTAAAAGCACTGCCTATGAATTAATTACCATAGATTCTCATGCATTACCCTATGGCTGAGGCTCTGGAGAGCAGGAACAATAGACCCGAGCAAAAAAGTTTCCTATTGCATCAAAGAGAAAAAAAAAGGGGAGAAACAGGTTCCTAACTGTTCAAATGAAGGATCAGGATGAATAACCTCTTCCAGGTTCGATTGTTTTTATTTGAAAAGAAAAGATAAACAAGTTTGACAGTTTTTATCATCACCATATCCTGCAAACTATACCCATTTATGAGGCAAATAAGACTGTAAATGGTTGGCTTTATGTGCATAACAGAGTGCTAATGATCTATTTTAATGAGAAGGGAAATACCGTTATTTCAATAATATAGAGATGCTCTATACATAGTGTCCATAGTGTTAACAATTTGTTGCACAAAATTTTTGCCTGACCTAACATGAGACTTTATGGTTTATGATCTCAATAAATTATAGCTAATATTACTTTCTAAGGCACATAATTCTTTTAGGGTGAGGTAATAGATGTGCTTGATTCTTTGTCATACATTTTAAAAGCAAAGTTATAAATATTCTAAGAGAGAAAGTTTTTCTTTGCAGTTGCTCAGACATTTGCTTCTATCAAACACAATGCAGCTACTCTTTGGAACATTAATTCCGTTCCATGAAACAAACAATATTATACATATTATTAATGGATAAGTATTTTCTTAAATTCTGCTCCTGGCATGAATTTATTTCAGAGTTTCATTCGCTCATCTGTATGTATTGAGTCTGTCTCTCTTTGCTCCCCACTTGGATTGATTCCCCAAACATACGGAACTCTGGCTCCTACATGTCTGTCTTCACCAGGCAGCATCTCTGTCTGCACAGCTTCCCTGAAACCTGCTTCCTGGGTAAGGTGTCTCTAACCTTACTCTACTTCCCCTTTATCCCTCCGTTCTCACTCAATTGCTTCTGCAAAGCTCTCTCCGACTGCCAGTCTGGCTGAGACCTAGGTCTCCTTGAGATATTCTCATTGAATGCCCGCAGAATGACTCATACGCTATTCTGCAATTGACTTTTTCTTACATGTATTCCACATTAGACTCCAAGTTTCTAGAGAACAGATATATAATCTTTTCTTCTCCATTATGTATCCAAGTGTGTTCAATCAATAATTTTTAAATAAGAAAAAATGAATGAATATATTGCAGTGGCACTGTGGGGGGAGAGTAAAAGGAATCAAAACTGCATAGAAAATTAAACTCAGTTATTTTTATTATAGGTGTACATTCGATAATATAGTTATATGATGAAGAAAATAGCAAATAATTTTTACTCAAAGAGAAAGCAGAAGCTGGTGTGAGTGGAATAAGGGGGGAGAGTGG
This sequence comes from Molossus molossus, assembly GCF_014108415.1. Lineage (NCBI taxonomy): Eukaryota > Metazoa > Chordata > Mammalia > Chiroptera > Molossidae > Molossus > Molossus molossus. The sequence continues at coordinate 57,991,867 of NW_023425351.1, read as the reverse complement.
ATTGGTAGAAGATAAAGCAAGAAGTGGGCAAATAATTTTAACATCAGTGTAACCACAATTTTGTCACATAGTTGAAAGGCCTCCCTTCTTCCTAAAGATAATTTAATAAAATTACTATCTATTTTAAAAGTAGGAATAATTGAGCAAAAGAAAGGTAAACCCATTAGATTATATATGTCTATTTTCTGGAACAATATCTACAGATGACAATACATTCATAATGTGTGTCCTTCATGCTCTTAAGATATTTAAGAATCAAATCAACTGTCTATAAACATGCATTGCATGTTTCAGGATATGAGTTCTACAAGTCAGCCAACAGTTTATAAAATTTTACAAAATGCCCCAAATTGCACAGCGAAAATTTCCAGTTTTGAAGCTGGGGGATCTAGGGATGTATTGAGTATCAAAGACAGAAAACGGTGAAGCAGAGACGGCTGTCTGTTACCTGTCTAGTGTGAAGGTGTACATCTTGGTGGCTTTGTCATTCACAAGATAACTGCTTTCAAGGAACTCCATGGTGGCCAGGATGAGAGCTTTTGCTGCTGCTGCGGTTATTCTGGTTGTTGCTGCTGCTGTTTAACTCACTGTCCAGTTTTGGAAGCAAAGCAGCATTATAATTATTCACACACTTTCCGAAGAAAAAGATAAAAGGCTTCCGGAACTTAATAGAACAAGCCTCCTACATCAATGTTCTTGATGGATCTGCTAAAATTACAGCCTCCTTAGAATATCACCTGGCCTCATTCTCTCACCCACAGAAACTCCTTTCTTAGGAAGATTTGCAGGTAGGATCACATGAAGAGTGTGTGTGTGTGTGTGTGTGTGTGTGTCCCATGCTATCTGAGTCCATTGTGCTTTCTAAGAGGTAGAGGAGCTCAGGGTTTCCTTCTAATTGCTGATGTAGAGGTTTGGTCTTCAGAGCACACCTGGATGATCTGCAAACAGCTACCCTTCTGTACAATACTCTCTTTTTTTTCCTCCCTTTTTTCGGGGGTTGGGGAGTCCTCTCTCAAGCTAAAAGCATTTCTCCTGACGTTGAGTTCTAAGCTGACCTATAAGCAGCTACAGGATTTACTTCTCTTCTAGGACCATTTTGAGATTTCAATACGGAATGGAGGACATGGGTCATTAGTTACTGAAGTCTGTAGTCTGATACCATTCCTGGTGTGGCAGCTTTGAAACCCTTTTGACAAGCAGGAGGGGCAGACTCGGCTTCTAAATAAGTAACAGCCCTCAGCCGTACAAGAACTGGAATGATCTGTGTTATCCCTGGCCCAGAGCACCCTCTGCCCAGGATCAAAGACTCACCCAAGGAAACACTATCAGGCAAACCAATCACAGCTCTTAGGGATGGAGTTTCTGAGCTGATCCCAGGCACCTTCAAGCGCAAACTCCTAGGTATTAACATTTGATTTTGTTACAAAAAAAAACTTTTCTTTTCAAGTAAGAACTGGCAAATAGCCTGGTCAAATGGCAGGCATTTGCCTGTGGGCCGAAGAGCGTCCAAGGCCTGTACAGATGCATACAGGGGGGGACAGTGCCCACAGGGAAAGGGAGCACAAGCCCGGCCACTGAATCTTCTTCTTCTCCCTCTGTCAGCACTTACTTCCTAGTGAGAAAACTCAGAGGCTGTAGTCCGGAATAGGCCCCTGGTCCAGCACCCTGACAATGTGTCCACCTCGATGAGCAGAGATCTCAATGACTTCATACATATAAAATAAATACTGTCCCCAGAAGGAGAATAGGATTCGAAAGCAATTGCAAGAGGCGGTGATGGGGAGAAGTCACCTTTGGCTGAGAAGGGAGTAGGCAGGTCTCCTGTCACATTTGTGGTGAAGCTGTAAGATTTCAAACGCTGTAATATTAAATCTCTGATCTTTTCATATGACCCTATTGCCTAAATGATTACTAACTTCGCTCTAACTCATGGAGACCAGAGAGACGTGGCTCGAGGAGGCCATGTTCCTGGCAGGCGACATTCTGGGCCTCGTGTTAGCAGAGTGAAAAACAAACCAATTCCTTCTCGTGTACTTAACTTTGCAGAATAATGCTTTATCCTAGAGAGGCAAAAGCAGGAAAGCAGAACAGAATTACTCATTCGTTCGTGCGACACACTGCCACGCTTACAGCTTGAGTCATTTGTGAGTAATTTCTAGCCCCTGTGAGAGAGATAGAATTCAAGTGAATGAATGTCAAAAACTGAGTAAATTACTTAAAACCGGGCTGCAATCCATAAAGGGTAAGTGCAAAGAACGTGGGAAAGAGACTACTTGGCTATAAATATCAACAGGGAACAGATCATCTGGAAGTCTTGTCACTGCCATGTGGACAGATGCTCAGAAATATTTATACGTTTGCGGTTCTGTGCGAATGGAGATACATTCTATGTTCTTAAAGTGAGTTGCTCATTGAGGCAAGGACAGAGGGAGGGTGGATGAGAAGAATCGGTAAAACTGACCCGGGATAGGGTAAGGTGGAGATAGGAAAAGAGGGGATGGGGACCCAAGTAAAAAGACAAGAAAATACTGCACCAAAAAAAAAAAAAAAAAAATGCATTCTATCATCTCTCTTATTTATTTGTAAGTTCAACTACATAAAATTGCCAAATTTTTAGTGCCAGTACAGCCTACAATAAGCAATTTCATAAGATTGGACTTGAATATATATGCACATATGTCTACACACCTATACATGTATGTGTGTACATGTATGATATGTTTAATAAGAAAAAATAAATGTGCATGTTTTAAAAGTATTGGGAAATTAGATATGATTTTCATCAAAGGTGTGTGACTTTGCAAGTGCTCCCCTTGAAGAAAACGACTTTACTATAAACCAAAGCTTCTGATGTAAGTAGCATAAGAGTAGGGATTAGGGGATGATGGCAAATAAACTTGTGTGTTTAAAAAAAGTAATTTTGCTGCAAGAAATTTAGATGTAGTTCAATTATGATCAAGAACTGCCTGTATGTTACATCATATAAAATATTCATCTGTTGATCACCTTATCCTCTTATAGGCTCATTTTAACGACACCATTATCCACCTCTGCCCCGTGTATTGTCTGCACAATGCTTATGAAAAAGTTCCCATCCTCCCTGACTCACCTTTGGCCCCCTTTGGCGTGCACTGCCAATCAAGGGCCAGTGGCCCTAATTGGACTCCACAAGAGTCACAAAATTTGTATTTGGAAAGCAACGCAGATCAAAAAAGTACATCCCCTCTCCTGTTGACAGTCGGTTTGGGTGGGCATTATGCTGCTCGTCCCAGTTTCCTAGGCAACCAGCTTCCAAACCATCCTGAATTACAGGTTGTCCTTTCTGCCCACTCTCCATCACAAGCTTGTAGCAACTGAAGGGGCAAAATGCAATTTATAACAGGTACCTCCGGGAATAAATATTCTGTCAGCCACAAGAACATCTCATCTCTGACACAACCAAGAACTGGTGGAGCTCTCAAGTCGGCAACAATTTCTTAACAGGATTTTACAAATGGTAGCTCACACTTGTACAGAAATCAGTTACACAAGTGTCTTACACTTTGTTTGCTATTTCACTTACAGAAAGGATGTGTGTGTTTATGCAAACTCACTGATCACCCCTAGACATTAATGTGCCAAGCTCTTATGATTTGCATTCATATTTGAACTCATATGTCAGAAATATGAAATATTTGTTTGAATGTAACTATCCTCTAAAAAGAGACATGAAAATGTGCTTGTTTTTAAATAACGTGAATTTTTTGTCCTGTTTGGTTCTTCCTTGTTTGTGGGGAGAGACAGGCTGTACAGTGAGGTGGCTTAATGCATGGGCTCTCAAATTAGACTTAGCTTCCATTTCTGGTTTGACCATTTTCTTACATGTGTGACCTTGAACAAGTCCCTGACCTCAAACAAGTTCCTGACCTCTGTGATTTTCAGTTTCTCATCTGTAAAATGGGTGCATTAATAGAATCCATTTAAGAGAGTTCTTTGGAAGAGTAAGAAAGAAAATGTGTATACAAGTTCTCAGCATAACTGTCTGGCCATATAATCCATTTTATATACAAGTGAGTTGCTATGGACTTAGCCTTGTCTAAGTAAAATGTCTTGGCTATCCCTGAGAAATTGGCTCCAGTCTTAGCAGAAAACTAAGAATTACCCATGAATGGAAGAATCCAACAAGGAAGTAGAGGTTATTGCCATGAGCCCTATGAAGTGGGTAAGTGCCCCAAACTCTACTCTTTGGGCTCAGCTTTCTAAAACACTGGATAGATGCCTGCTTCATACTATCTGATGAGTAGTAGAGTGCCAGTCAAAAATGTGTCTTTGTTACTGACACAACAGTAGAGGAAATGCAAACTCAATCAGCGTAATCGCCTGCTAAAGAGTCTATATATGTATCCCCACACAAACTATCAAGACATTATTTCTAAGTTGGGTAGCATTTTCCTAGGAAGGTGGTTTTATGGTTATTACTACAGTGTGAGGTTTTTCAAACGTTCCACCCAGGAACTTAAAAACAAAGATATTGGAAACTTAATTGCATTGTCTTTTAGAGAACGTTATGAAAATTTCATTTTAATCTAAAGTCAACATGTATAATACATAAACCATTCCCTGATATTTCATACCCTACTTGAAAATGAAATGAAAGTCATCTGAATTTTCTTTTCTGTTTAATAAATTGGTACTATATAACTGTCTTTGGTTTTGGCCATTTTGATTTTTAAAGAGATTAAGCTGTAGAAATGTTCCAATGCAAATACAATTGGTATTTGTTGAGGAAAGAAAGACTTGATAAAATATTGATACTAAAACAATAAAAGAAAGATTTTTATTAAGCCTGATAGGTGCAAATAAGACAAAAATAAACTTGCAGGTTTTTGGTGGGGGCGGGGGGGGGGACAGTAGGACTAGGTGGTTAAAATGTTTATGAAGTATATATTTGATTGACCAGTCTCCATGTCCCACACTTCATTTTCCAGGCACTCTGCAAACTTAAACTAATCAATCCTTAAATGCACCCTCTGAGCTAGACATGCTTGCCTGTGTCTAGCAAACTCCAAAGCAGTATTCTGCTGTGCCTGTCTCTCTCTTTTATTTACATTGCAAAGCAACTGTATATGTCTCTATTTTATTCGCATTTCCAGGCAAAAGAACATTTCAAGAACCTAAGCCATGGTTTTAAGGCATTAGAATAGGAAACTGAGACAAAAGCCTACTTTCAAATATCCCATCTCCTTGATCTGCAAATGCACAGAGCATCACCCAAAACTAAAGCGCTGGATTTGTGAACTTAAAAAAGCGAGAAAGCAAGAGCCCTCTTGTCATTATCTGCCATGCCACCATTAAATTTCATCAGGACAGTTTACTTTCCTTCCGTGAAAGCCCTTGAGGGGCCCATAATTCCTCTTAGGAGACGGATTTTCACAGCAAGTCCCTTCTCCTCTGAATCTCGAAGCCTGGATTTATTTGATTCGAGCCTGACAAGACTGCCTCTCAGGAGATAGTCCAGGAGACGAGACAAAAGCCGCCTGGAAGCTTTCCCCCAAAAGGCTGAGCCATTGCTTTTCATGTCAAACCCAAAACGCATCAAGGGACAGCAGCTGGGTTCTCCGCTTGGGAGCACAGCCACAAGGCATTGCAACCAGATCATCTTCTCTTCTGGTATTAATGAATGTGCTGCCGGTGAGTCTACATTTTTTAATGCTGCCAGTCCCCCTGCAACAAATCTCACCCCTACGGACAAAGGATGAGTTCTTTGAACCTGTATCCAGTGCAGACAAGCGAGACATAGTCTTACCTTTTGTAGCCCTAAACTCTCTACTCTTCCACCCCAACACTGGTCAGGGAGATGGTGGGAGCTTCCATTTTCCTCCCAGGCAGCTAACTGCAAAGGAGAAGAAAAACATTTGCTTAATTATAATAAATAACACATAACACACTACTGAAAATACATTTGCAGCAGATTTCTTTAAAGTTTTATGTGCCTAGGATAATATTCCCCTTGACCCTTGGGATCTAAAACTGAGATTTTTCTCAGAGCCTTCACCAGAATTGTGATACTTCATTATTCACAGAATAAAAGTTTTATTTTAAACTTTGTAAATGTTCAGATTAAACTGCTGTGTGTGTGTGTGTGTGTGTGTGTGTGTGTGTGTGTGTGAAAAATCCATAGGACAAAACCACATGAACAATTTTTGATAGAAGTTGGGGAAAATAGGATCTGGCATAACCTGTACTTCCTGGTCTCAAGTTAGTTTCAAGGAAAGCTGGTAAATTACAAGCTCAGATGGCCCTTAGCCATTTCTACTGAAAGAAACAGATGGAGAAATCAAGTCTATGACTATTGTAATGTCCCAATGAAGACTAAGTCTCCATCAGTTCTTAGAATCATCATTATTACAGATGTCACTGTCAGTAATTGAGGAATAACAGTTCTTTATAATCTGCTTTAAACTACATAGCTATTTTTTTTTTAATCCTCACCCGAGGATATTTTTCCATTTTTTGTTCAGATAGAGTAGGAGAGAGAGAGAGAGAGAGAGAAACATCGACATGAAAGGGACACATCGAGTGGCTGCCACCTGCACGACCAACCAGGACCGGGGACAAACTGCAACCGAGGTACGTGCCCTTAGTGGGAACCTAACCCAGGTCTCTCTGGACTGCAGGTCGACGCTCTAACTGCTGAGCCAAACCGGCCAGGGCTACATAGCTATTTCTTAACTTTTTAATACAGATAGGGCCCCAACTAAAGTGAGGTTTACTGATTAGACCTAAGGTTTCAATACATTGGATTCATTGCCTGCTGAAATATACACTTTCCACTGCTGACTGGCCAGATTATAGGCCTTTGGGCATTCCATTCTAACCCGCCTGGTCATTAACCACTAATTCTATCTCTTTGCTAGGTAGATGTGATTATGTAATTTCTACCCAGTGGCTTAGACAACATGGTATTCTTCTATGTATCAAACTCATCTCTGAGGATATTTCACCTCGAGGAGCTTCTTTGCCACCTGCATCAGGCTCCACCACCATTTTAACCGGAAGGACTGCTCAACTGACCACACTGTCTTGCCAAAAGCAGCCAGTCGATAAATTTGGGAACTGCAAGTTCTGATCCAGTCCCTTTTTCTGATTCCCAGTGTGTCCATCAATAACTTTGCTTCTTTCTGCCTCAATTTCCTAAACAGAAAATTTGAATGAGAGCATTCAGCCACTTCACAAGACTCACACGAGAAAAAATCCCCCTCGTTCTTCATTGGTAACAAAACACTCCCCGAGGATTGATATTGTTAAATACATTAAATATTGAGAAGTCACTTATGGATAAAGTAAGTGAAATGTACCATAAGATGAACACCACCGAACTAAACATTTTAAACATATTTTTAATTAAAAAAGTAACATATATGCACAGCAGAACAGCTCTAAAATTCAAGAAGGTAGATAATAAGTCCTTCTACTGAGGTTAAGATTCAGGGATTAAATCAATTTTAAGAATATACTGAATATTTTTATGGACTACTTTATGCATTTCTGACACATGCATACACATACTTTTTTATAACAGTCCTATGTACATATTTTAGGAATGACATAAGCCTGTCAACAGTTAATTACTTACACATTATTTCTTAATTATTAATAGACTTTATTTTCTACAATAGTTAGGTTCATAGAAACATCAATTAGGTACAGAGATTTCCTATGTACCCCAGCTCCCATTCATGCAGAGCCTCCCCCATTATTAACATCCCCACCAGAGTGACACATTTGTTATAACTGATGAACTTACACTGATACAGCATCACACCCAAAGTCCTCATATCGGGGTTCATGCCTGGTGTTCAGACAAAGGTGTAATGACATATATCCATCCTTATCGTATTATACAGAGTAGTTACACTAACCTAAAAATTCTTTGACACACTTTTAAACCAGATTTTGCCCAGTTTCATCAATAATGAAGCTATTTTCTTTCCTTGTGCTTTTGCTGGAAAAAACTCCTACTCATCTGCCTACTGAGCCAAGAAGATTTGATGGTTGTGGCCACATTCTATAATCCCCCACGAGTTTGCATATACTGTCTCATGTCCCACCTCATGTCTTGTTTACCAGCAAATGAACAAGCTAAAGTTCACAGAAGTTGCTTTTCACTGGGAAAAAGGGGGAAGTAGAAAGCAAGATGCCCTCAGAGACACTGCTCAACTCAACAGTGGGCACATCAACCCATCCTCCTCTTCCTCTCAAGTCCTAATGGAATTCCTACTGCTCGCAGCCAAGCTCAAAGCTCGTGCTAAACTCTAGTGCTTCAGACAGACACAGTTCCTGCCCTCTGAGAATTTATAATCTAAGAGAGAATTGCTTTGTAAAGCAATCCATTTGGTCCTGGGTGACATACCACAGTAATCACAAACTAGCAAACATGTCACAGTACTGCCAACATATTTATACTGAGAGTATATAACATTCATTCACAGAGCGAACATCATCAGCTCCAGATACCTTCAAAGCCAACGCTGGAAATTAGAAACTCCTATCTTAGCCCCTTGGATTATTAAATCTGACGCTGCCAATCAAAAACAATAGCACATATCATACATTAACTTATACTTTCTCATTGCTTTAAAAGAAAATCTGACTCTCTAGAGCCTGGAATTACAGACACCAGAGCTCATAGCATTGTTCTGAACAGTTAGGCAACTAGAAATGAAACTTTTACTTTGTCATATGAATCCAAATATTTTCCTGCCTTCCAGAGAAATGTCACAAGAAGGTGAATCTTTTCTGGCTTAGTCTAATAGTCTTTCTGCTTCTGCAATGCAACAGCTTGCATGCTCTTCTCATTTCTCGTGATTTCTACCCCTTCAAGGAAGCACAGATATAGCTAAGACATGCCAGTTAGCAGTACAATTTCAAGCTTAATATGCTTGCTAGCTCCAAATGTTTTTTGTTTTTATAAGACAGAAAAATCCATCCTTTATAGCTTTTTCTCTATCCTACTTGACTTGATGTCTAGATCTGAAAGTCCTTTGTGATTTTTTTCATATTTGATCAGGCAGAATTGCTTATATGATTACAGGCTGTTTTTATATATGAAGTATTAATATACATATCCTTCATTTATTGAGCAATTATTATCTTTATATGTGAAAATAATTTTATATAAATGATTGCATTTAAACTGTATAACAATCTGTAAGAAAATCTAGTTATCCACTTTTAGAGGTAAGAAAACAGGTTTAGAAAGTTTATGACAACCCAACAAGTGAGTAGTCATACCCAAATATTCATAAGTTCAAAAGGTTTACTCTGAATCACTATTTAATAATTTCTCACCAGTATGCTTTATCCATTTATCCATCCATCTATCCATCCATCCATCCATCCATCCATCCATCCATCCATCCATCCAATCATTCATTCCTTCATTCATTGATTTCTAAAAATTACATTATTCACTCATAATATACCAGATACTCTATACTAAGAACTGGGGATACAACAGTGTGAAATAGCAAAGCCCTTGCTCACCAAGAGCTTACAGTCTTGTAGGAGTAGATGAGAGGTCAGAAGAAAAAGTGTTAATTGAGGAGGAGGCAGTATTGGGAAGGTGTCTGAGAGGGCTATTAGCAGATAATGAAAGCTTACACTTTGGGTGCCCATTTCAAAAACCAGGCAGCTAGTTCAATGGAAACTATCTACTACTAATTATTTACCATTTTGCTCTCTAGAAAAGAGGCCACTGAACGTGTCCTCTGGTTTTTGCTGATGACATTAAGGCCACTATTACATTCTCAGGTGTTCATTTTAGATTTAAAAAAACAAAAAACAAAAAAACTCTGAAGTCTATTTCTTATATGTACCACATTTATTCTTGTAACCTAGGAGGAAAAAGTCTCAGGTGGAAGTTCTTAGGGTGAACTTATGGGTAAGTCACATTCTAATCAGTCTTCTCACATTACTTGGTGTCTTGTTACATCACTTCTGTCGGTAGCCTTCCCATTTCCGCTCATCGACTGAATTATAAGTGTTGAGTGTTTGTAACCACTATGCTGAAGAGTAATAACTGAAACTCTCTGTGAAAGAGATCTTCAATGTAGACTGACAAGGGTAAGTTTGCCCTTAGGGTATTGCAAGAGATATTATTTCTTGTGTACTTGTCATTACTTCAACTCTTATAGACTAAGCCAGAAAAGATTCACCTTCCTGTGACATTTCTCTGGAAGGCAGGAAAATATTTGGATTCATATGACAAAGTAAAAGTTTCATTTCTAGTTGCCTAACTGTTCAGAACAATGCTATGAGCTCTGGTGTCTGTAATTCCAGGCTCTAGAGAGTCAGATTTTCTTTTAAAGCAATGAGAGTGTATAAGTTAATGTATGATATGTGCTATTGTTTTTGATTGGCAGCATCAGATTTAATAATCCAAGGGGCTAAGATAGGAGTTTTTAATTTCTAGCGTTGGCTTTGAAGATAACTGGAGCTGATGATGTTCGCTCTGTGAATGAATGTTATATACTTCCAGTATAAATATGTTGGCAGTACTGTGACATGTTTGCTAGTTTGTGATTACTGTGGTATGTCACCCAGGACCAAATGAATTGCTTTACAAAGATTACACATTCTCAGAGAGCAAGAACTGTATCTGTCTGAAGCACTAGAGTTTAGCAAGAGCTTTGAGCTTAGCTGCTAGCAGTAGGAATTCCATTGGGGCTTGAGAGGAAGAGGAGGATGGGTTGATGTGCCCACTGTTGAGTTGAGCAGTGTCTCTGAGGGCATCCTGTTTTCTCCATCCCCTTTTTCCCCAGTGGAAAGCAACTTCTGTGAACATTAGCTTGTTCATTTGCTGGTAAACAAGACATGAGGTGGGGCATGGGACAGTATGTGCAGACTCGTGGGGGATTATAGAATAGTGGCCACAACCATCAAATTTTCTTGGCCCAGTAGGCAGATGAGTAGGAGTCTCCCAGCAAGAGCACAAGGAAAGAAAATAATTTCATTATCAATGCTTCATTAACTATGACATTTATCAGTTAAATTATTACGCATTTAGATTCTCTTTTATTTTTCTTCTCAAAATACAGAAACTTATTGCTTATTTCTTTCACTAATACTTACAGAATGTATTTTATTCTATTCAAATATACTGCTATTTAAATTTATAAGTACATTTTGGACAGTATATAAGTGTATTTTAAAATATAAGTGGAGAGACCCAATTTATTATACAACATGCAGAGTTCTGCATTATTTCTCATTGGTGCAAAACTAATTGGCTTTTCCCAGTCATTGCACAAATATTTATTTTTCCATTTTATCATTCTTATAATAGCAGCTGAAGTTAGGAGAGGGTACAACCACCTGGCAAAATCTGGAGCAGGAAGCCTTGCATTTCCAAGCATCCTACCCACACTGACTTTCTAAGCTTCAAGCACCATTGCTGATAGAGGCCCCTTGCACTCCACAAAGCCACCGCATTAAGTGGCACAAGTCACCCATGCATATCTCCAATCACAACAACATTTGGTAATTTTTTTCTTGAGCTGGAAAAAAAGTGCCTACTATATATAGGTTATCTAAGGCCCCAGAAGTAGGAATGAAAATTAGTGGTAAGAACCCCCGGTTTTCTCCACTGACCACATTAGAGTTGTGCAAGTCTGAGCTGATGTCTCTCCATGTGAAATGAGAAGGAATGATGAGAAGCATAAGAGAATGGAAAAATGAAAAAGAAAAGAACGACAGCTCATAAGACCAAGTTAACTTTCCCAATTTGGGGACTAAACTCAAGAATCTCAATGAACGCAACAAAGAACTTTCTTAAACACCCACAGTCCGTATCCTGGTGCAGAGTCCTGGGTACATGCAGATATAACTAGCTGGAGATCTCCTGGCTCCTTGGGATATTTTGCTTTAATGCCAAATTCCATGGTTGGAAATCGAAAGTCTTCCCTGTATTTTGGCAACTTTCTTGGGGAACAGAAGGGTGCAAGGAGCAGAAGGGTGTCTGCCTCCATGCTCCGCTTCTATGTAGCAACATAGGAAATCAGAAAAGAAACTGCTTTTCCACGGAGGAAATGTGCACACAGTGCACTGATAAATGCAGCTGACTTACTGAAGATTGAGGGCAAAGATGAAGGAGGAAATCAAATTGCAACCAGGTGAAAAATCTGAACTGGAACCATAGTCATCATTGTTCTGAAAAGATACTTCAGTCTTCTTATTAATAGGCTTAAGGTTTTCCCTGGTCTTTCACTCATCTGTCTGTCTTTCCACCTTGAGGACTTCTGTCTCTTAATTTTTTTTTTTAAATTCTCTCTTCTTCCTCTTGGAATCGTAACAAATTTTTGTTTTATTTAATTTATTTTTTTATAAATATATTTATATTGATTTTTTTTTAGATAGAGAGGAAGGGAGAGGAGGAGAGAGATCAAAACATCAATGATAGAGAAATATCAATCAGCTGCCTCCTACACGCCCCATTACTGGGGTTCAAGCCTGCAACCTGGACATGTTCCCTGACCAGGAATCAAGCAAGCAACCTCTCAGTTCATGGGACGACACTCGATCCAATGAGTCACACCGGCTGGCGGAATCAAAGCAAATTTTTAAACGTATCACACTTGGAATAATTCAGGAATAATCTTTAGTTGCCTGGTTAGTTAGCTCTCATCCCTCCCAGTAAGATATTTATCAAGATATTTTCCCAAATGAGAAGAGATCTCTCACTAAAAAGAATTCTGATGCTAGCATCTTTGTCTCTTGACATTCTTCCCCCTCATTTTATTAAATAGTGCTATATATGTGGCAATATTTACTGCCATTCACTGATTTTTAAGTCTCTTCTCTTTCTAGACACAGGGGAGGACTTCTTTGCTCCTTTGAGATTGGATAAGATCATGTTTCTAATTCTGTCCAATGGGTTGAGGGTGAAAGTAACATTAATTACTTTTTGGTTGGGGTAATTAAATGCCAATGTGAGGTCCCCCAGTACTGATTTTGCCCCGCTGTGGCTAGAAATTGAGTCTGCTTCAGCCTGGGTGTCTAACTAACAACAATGAATGAGCAAAGCCTCCCTACTGACCTGCACTAGACAGGGAAATCATCTTTGTTGCTGTGAGCATCTGAGATCTGTGGCTTTTTTTTTTTTTTTGCAGCAGAATCTAACCTCTTCTGACTAATATAGTGTTCTGATCACAAAGGGGTGGTACCACTTTCCTCTTCCTGTGGCAAAAGATTGCATCCCCTTGGGCCAGGATTTACTATCAGGGGAATGTGCACTTAAAACAGGTTCTACCCTTTGACAGTGTTCTCTCTGAATTTTTAGAGAATTTGCTCGTGGGAATCAGTTGGTCCTTCTGCTCATCCACTCCCTTTCCCACCTTTGCCTCTGCTTTGAACATTGCCTATCAAGAGCCTATCAAGTTGAAACTAACAAGGCACTTGCTTCTCAAGTGTGAACAGAAAGGTGAAAAATGGGGGGGTTATCCCCAAAGCAATTTAATATACAGTTGTACCAGCAAATACCCAACGCAGGTTCTTTGTTCAGTCTCTTCCTCAGTAGTTCCCAATGCCTTCGGTGTTCTTTCTGTGGTTTCTACCATCAGACCTGGAAATGAAATGAGACATTAAAATAAGCAACTCTCTTGTATGTGAGGTACATTAAGAATGACGTTGTGTTCTGAAATTAGAATGTGAGGATATCGCACAACTATATAAATGTCCTAAAAATCCTTGAATTGTACACATAGAACACTTGAGTTTTATAGTAGGTAAATTACACCCAAAAACATCTTTTAAAAAAGACAAAGTGAAATATATTATTGCTTTAAATAAAGCATAATTTAAAAAACCAAATGCTGCTTTATATTATGAAGTTTTCATATTACTTGGCACAAAAAGATACCTTAAACTTTCATTTCAGTATTTCAAGAAGTATGATCATGTCCCCAAGATATTAATGACTAATAATGAAATTAGTTCAGGTTCCTAATTAATGTTGCATTTAAAGTTTCCATCATGTTATTTTAATATTGATAGCCTGTTTATGTAAATGTCTTCCTTGGTCTGATTGTGACATCTGTTTATGCATTGCATAAAATCAGGAAGATCACATTTTTAAAACATGAAGACCAGGGAAAAAGACCTTTTAGTGTCTGTGTCATGTGAGTAACTGTCATGTATTTAAACTTGGTCCCAGAAAAGGATGGTTAATTTCCCAGTGGCAAGGAGCAAATAGTGAAGGTGCAGGGATTGGAGCCTACTGTGAGATGTGCCCTCCAAGTTAAGACAGAAGATACAGAAACTTCCCATTCATTCCTTCAACAAATGTTGGTTGCATGCCTACCCTATGCCAAGCAATGTGCTCAGTGCTAATGTGGCAATGGTGACCAAGTCTAGTAGGTCTCTCGCCTATGGGTATATATTCTAATGGTAGAGAGGAATGCCCAGTACAGTGTCAAAAACTATGACAGTTCAGGCATGATATGAGAAGCGACTAACTCCAGGATTTCCATACAGAGGAGTGGAGCTCCATGGAGGGGAGGGGAGGCTGAGTCCTCCGTGGAGTGAAGGCCAAGTGTGGTCATCATCAAGGACACTACAAAGCTCTGTGCTCCTCGTTTGTCAGAAAGGAGACTCCGACTTCAGTGAGGAGGATCAGGAAGCTCAGAGGTCTTCAGTGGAACACCCAGAACTTGAGTGTCATATCCATAGAACCTAATACCGAGTCCTACTAAGTGCGAGTATGAGAATGTTTAAAATTGCTTGCTTCAACTGTGGCTTCATCTGGGACCCACAGTGGAAGTCAGCCCTCAGACGAAGAGTCTTTGTAGATGATGAGCCATTTGTTGGAAGCTGTGTCGAGTAGACAAGGAGAGGCTGTATGGCAGTGGCCAAGGATATGAGGCCTAGGAGCAGAAAACCTCAGTTTGAATCCCAGCTCTGCCATTTATGAGCTAGGTAACTTTGGACAAGTGGTTTAATCCATTTCCTTGTATGTAAAAAGTGGATGAACGTAATAGCATCTAATTTATTGGAGTATTGTCATCATTAAATGAGATAATATATGATTAGTGCTTAGAATATTGCCTAACCCTCCACAAACTCTCAAGATATATCACTATTATTAAAGGATACCAGGGCCTAACCTTTGCAACTGCAAATAAGTTTTTAAATTTCATTTGCCCACATAAGATTCGACTATAAACCAATTAGAGTGAGTCCATGGTAGGTAAATTATACCCAAAAGCCAGTCTGTCACTGCCTCGAAGCCTTAGTTACTAATTAGTAATTAGCTTGAGTATAAACCTCCAATAAAACAGTTTCAGATGTAAATGACCACTCTAACACCATGATTTCCTCTTCAGAAAAATTGCATGTACCATAGGTGATGCTGTAAGAACACCTTACATTTTTCTATTAACAGGCACTGTGCCTGGAGTTATGTACTAGAGTTTCTATCACTTCCCAATACTCTAGGCCTCCTGAGAGCATGCTAAGGATGGGGTCTTACACAGTGTTAGCCACACAGAATGAAACTTAGGCTTAATGGCCACACTTAGAACAAAATGATCTGATATGGGAGCAGGAAGCCAAGAAGGTTGTAGCACAGAGGGAGGAAGAATGGCTGAATGGGTAGCCTGGCAGGGCCATAGAATAATTATTAAGAGATGTTAGTCTGCCCTGGCCAGTTTGGCTCAGCGGTTAGAGCGTCGGTCTGCAGTCCAGAGAGTCCTGGGTTCAGTTCCCGCTAATGGCATGTACCTCGGTTGCAGTTTGTCCCGGCCCTGGTTGGTTGTGTGGGTGGCAGCCACTCAATGTGTCCCTTTCATATCGATGTTTCTCTCTCTCTCTCCCTCCCACTCTGAACAAAAAAATGGAGAAATGTCCTCGGGTAAGGATAAAAAAGAAAAAGAGAGAGAGAGAGAGATGTTATTCTTCTCACACTCCCCTTAGCGTCCTCTTTGACTTAAGTGGATATGACAGGCGAGAGGGACACTTCAGCAGCCAGAGCCCTGGCATTGACCAGGAGTCTTCTTTCTCATTTGAAACCTCCGTCTAAATGATGAAGAGGGAGAAGAGGCAATGTGGAATGACTCCCTCCGAATTCCAGTAGCTCTCAAATGTTTTCCTAGTGCAGTGTGGATGAACAAGGGTGTGGGAGGCAAGAGCTAAAGCTAAAGTTTTGAATTGTTTTCTGAACATAGTGGAACTTTGAGATATTGTTTAGAAAATGCCCTCAACAGCTAAGCTCACAGTTTAATGGTACCACATTCAGATTTCTCTTAGACTGTAAGTAGAGCCTGCCTGGAACCCCTTCCAGAACACTCTTACTAGTACAGGTCATCAAAACATAGGTCTGTCCTTTCCAAATCAGAATTCCTCTATTCCTTGGCATGAAAGCCAAACAGAAGGGGACCGCCATGTTTGTTTCTGCTGACTCTGACTCCCCATGGACCTTAGGCCTGTCTCAGAGATTCAGAGGCACTTGCCTGATTTCCAATAGCACATCTTTGAGTTTCAACTTGAACTGAATTGTTGACAGTATTTCCTTTCTATAGTAAATTCACCAGAGGTTTGCCATCACCTGATGGCAATGCAAAGATGAATGACTCTGATTGTCGTTAGCTAATAAAAGACAAGGTTGATGAGTAGTTTCACACATCAAAGGAAAATGAATGTATCTTTCAGGTGAGGAAGCATGCAGAGCGAGGGAGCAAGATATATTGAGAGACATTTGTACTTGGGATGGCTGCTCTTTTGAAATATATTTGTGCAAATAAATAAATAAGTAAAAGAGGCCTGCTGTAAAATATTATTCCAAATCTACATTAGCTTGGGCTGCTATAGACTTTCAAGTTTTGAAAATATGACTTATCTGGTCTGGCCATGCATTAAGAATGCTCTGTGGTTTTTTAAAAAAAATGAGCTATTGATGTTAAAAGATTTTAATTTAGATTAGTTCACTTACAAGTGTAATAAATGGCAGGGCTCACATGTTGAATCACTAAGGCAGCAGTTATTTTAAGAGCATCAGTCATCTGTGCTTCTAATTTAATCAGATCTCTTTATAGAGGTTTTAGATAGTATTTGAAATAACCATATAACCTATCTGTGAAAAGGTGTTTTGAGTTGTATGTCAGAAGTTGAAAAAAGACCCTAGTCATGTAGCTCAGTTGGTTAGCACATTGTCCTGATATGCTGAGGTTGTGGGTTAGATCCCTGGTCAGGGCACATAGAAGAAGCAACCAATGAATGCATGATTAAGTGGAACACAAAACCTATGTTTCTCCCTCTCTCTCTCTCCTTTTCTATTTCTGAAATCAATACATTTTTTTAAAAAATTTTTACATTAAAGAGAAATTAGAAAGACAGCTTATAGTTTTAAAAGATCAATAAGACAAATGGGTAATGCTTTTTGTTTTTTATTTATAAGCAACTGTTGTAAGGTTGTGTGTTGTTTTGTTTTGTTTTATTGTGTGTGAGAGAGAGAAGGTATAGTATCTGAGCTAGAAAAATAACCCAGCTTGTTTCTGAGTTAGATTTGCAAAGGCTAAAAGTCTTTAAGAAGTTAGGATAAGAGCAGTTACAAATTACGTACTCTTTGTGACCTCTAGGAAATGAATTCTTGGTCGTGTTCTGAAGGAAAAAGCAAATATAATAAAAAGAGAAAAGATAAGAAAGACCCAGCTGTTAGCATTAACTCAAAGTTTTACCTTTGAAGCCAAGTATTTAGTCTCCAAGGCTTTTCACCTCTGACCTTTAAGGTTTCACTGAAGATTTCTTCATCTTGGTGCCAGAGATGCTAGAGGCTCCCTGCTGAGAGGAAGACAGAGGGGCCTTCATCCCTGGAGCTAAGACCTTGAGCCGCTCTTAACTCTATAAAATCCTTGTACTGCCATCTTCCCAGACATCTGCACAAAAAGCAATATAAAGCATTATAATATAAATGACATCTGAGGGATTCATCTGAAATTCTATTTTACCATTTAATAATTAAAAGTTAAAAACCTCTCTGTAGCTTTATAGCACTCTCTAACAAGAATACATTTTATTGATAAGGCAGCCTCCTTCCCAACACTGGAAGCCATTGGCAATTTCTGCAGAAATGAATTTAGTGATTAATAAGTTATATCCTCTGGGATGTGACTCCAGAAGTGAAGTTCTTATTGAACTATTGTTACATATTTTAGAATCCCCAAACATCCACCCACTTACAAGTGTGTGAACTGAGCATCCTAACTTCCTCCATTTTTTTCATTCATAAAATGGGATTGGGCAATAGTCCTTACTACACAGGATTGTTGCAAGGATTAAACAAGTCAATGTAAGTAAAGTGCTCAGAACAGATGTTGGCATACAAAAATAAAAACTCTACATATGTTGGCTATTGTTATCATGGTTACTTTTTTGTGTTATTCAGAAGAACCTTTTGGCTTCATATGAATGAGAAATTCTCAAAGGAGGGGCCCTTCCAGGGGGACAAAAATAATGGCAGCTACAAATTGCTTTTCATTACTTTTTGAGTCTTAAGCATTTTTAGAGTGTCACCATGTTAATTTTCAAGAGCCTAAAAAACCAACAACTAGTCAGGAAAGGGAAGCAGTGTTCTAAAATCAGATCACAGGCAGCCCTGGATGGCTGGAGAAGCTTCAGCTCTGCTGGTCTCAACCCTGGCTCGTGCTGGAACTCACCCACACCCAAGCACTTCCTGCCGGTGAAACCATCGCCCCCGTTCAAAGGCACATACCTGGAGGACAAACTTTTTTTTTTTGAGGATGAACATTTTTAAGTTGCTATTTCCTATAAACACTTGTGAGTCAACTAAACCATCAGAACATTTCCAATTTCACTGTAATCACTACTCGAGAAGATTTTAATGGTGGCAAGAAGAAAAAGAGTGATCGAGAGGACAGCTAAGCTACCTACCAGTTGGTGAGTCATGCTGGGAATAATGTGTAATTAACAATTCTAATTCTAATTTTTGATATAAAAATCAAGGCAGACTTGACAGTAATACCCATAATTATGCCATATGTGCATTCTGGTATGTTTTCTTGGAGGAGAACAGAAAAGAGTGGGCTTATAGCTAGGACACTTGGAATAGCCCAAATTCTACCCTATACTATATCTGAGCCATCGTCCTTGGTGGGGGGGACCTCTTCCCCCATCCATAAAAATCTCTACAAACTTTCCCTACGCCATTCACAATAAAAGCACATAACACATATATAAGCAAAAAGAATGTGCTTAGTCTGCAAATGCAGCTTGTGAATAAGCCCTGACCCATTCGTCCGATCAACTTATCCCCAAACTTCTGGATGAAAAGCCTGGAGCCACCCATGGTCTTGCATCTGCCGTTCCTCCGTCTGGAATGATCCTCTCCAGATCTCAGGATGGCTGGCCCTTCTCATCGTTGAGGTCTCAGCTCAGCTCCCACTGCCTCAATGAGCACGAACTCAACCATCCTTTATACAGTGGCTCTCGATCCTCACTCTGTCTTCAGTTTTCCTTCCGCCTGCTGCTAACTGAAATGAACCGATTTTATTTATTTGTTTGGTTGGCATCTGCTTCCCTCCCCCAAAAGGAATCTTATGAAGAGAAAAGACCCTGTCTTTCTTCTGCCCAGCACGTAGTAGATGCTCAGTGCGTATTTGTGCAGTGAAACAAAATTACAGTCATGAAAGAGTACTTGTAATGTGAATATTTGCTGCTACTAAGAAAACGGTAACCTGATGAAGGGCCCGGGATTTGACCAAGGGGATCCTGGGAATAGGGTGCCCAAAGGAAGTAAGCACCCCAAAAAGGGACAAAGAGAATTGGGACAGAAGACTGATGGGAGAAGGGAGGGCAGAATGGCAGGCAGGGATGATACTTGGCAAAGGTGACCTTTAGCTATTCACGATTTGCCCACAGCACATACTAAGGAGAGATGTTCTCTTGCTGGTTTTCCATTAGAGAAACAAGGTGATTATCTTGGAGAGCCTAAAATGTAATTCAGATCTCCTCGTTCTCACGTCTGAGGCTGCTTGGGGCCCTCTGGCAGTCGGTCATTTTCACACAGCTGTGGAATATTCTCTGGCTGGGGAAGCATCAATTCCAGAAGGATGGTTTTCTGTCACACCCCCAACTTGTTCTCTCAGTAGCCTCCAGCCTCCGAGTCCCACTGAGCTGAAAATATGCTGAATGCAGAGAAGCAGGAGTCCGCAGCCTCTGGCTCACTAACAGCCAACTCCTTCCCTTTTTAAAATGAAACACCATGCACTGGGAAGGCTAGGGATTTCAGACTGACACGGATCAGCTTAACCTTTGATGGGGGAATTCACTCTAGTGGTTACCCCAGTGCTTAAGTGATCAATAATAAAACTCAATTCTGCCAGATTGATTTTCTGCTCTCTATCATCACCAAATCGTTGCCACTCCACGGAGCATATTCCCCATTTGGTGCCCCGACGCTGCTGTGGAGTCTGAAGAACATCTCAGAGGAACGAGGTGAGAGGCAGGAATGAAACAGGAACGTGGGCT
Organism: Molossus molossus; assembly: GCF_014108415.1. Taxonomy (NCBI): domain Eukaryota; kingdom Metazoa; phylum Chordata; class Mammalia; order Chiroptera; family Molossidae; genus Molossus; species Molossus molossus. The sequence goes on along the minus strand of NW_023425351.1, from coordinate 57,971,350 downwards.
TCTGCAATGGTTCTGTGAACGCTGGCATTGTTTTTCTCATCCAAATCCTACTCTAGTGTCATCTAACACTCGCTTCTAGCTGTAGACAGGCAGTATGATAGCACTTTCCTGGAGAAACTTTATAAACCATAGGAGAAAAAAAATCCTCTTCCTAAGTGATATGTGTCTGAATTCTCAACTTTGATGCCTAATAGGACAAGAGGCTCATTCCCACTGGAGTGGGCTCATCACTTTCTAGTGATCTCCTGAGAGTTAACCCCTGTGGATATAGCATGATACCACTGCCCTGAGCGTTGGCTGAAAGGGCAGGTGACGAACATGTAGTCTCTAAGTAATCTTTTGTGGTTTTGTTTCACAAATCTCTTGTGTTTTGCAAATCTACCCGTGTCTTCACCATTGTCTGAACCTCCCTTACTGTACTATGAATTATAGTTACTTTGTATATTACGTCGTCGTCCTAAAATAAACACACTCCTAAGGGCAGGAACCAAGCCTGCCGTGCCCAACGGTTTTCCCCAGTAGTCAAACTCTCAGTGAGTTTTATTGAAATTAGCTGAATGCAGAAAATGTCTCCCACAACCGTTGCTGGTTACATATAGCTAAAAAGCAGTGAAACCTCACTGTGCATGCTGGCATCCGAACAAACCTGTTCTTCACATCTCTGAATCCTAGAGATAAGAACGCCTTCACATGGCTCATAATGCAGGAAATTGTTAAAGCAGAATCAAATTCCAGCTCCTGGGCAATGCAGCCAGGCACAATAGACAGAAATGTCTCCAAACCTTAAATGTTATAACAGCAAAGCCTTGCTTTTGGACGGCGCTAACACTTCACAACTGTTTCTCATCCAGTCTTCACAATAGCACACGAGGGAGGAAGGGCAGATATTACTAACTTCATTTTGAAGGGAATGCATTGAATCACAACGCAGATAAGTGACTTGCTACCGTTCCGCAGCTAGCATCGGAGCAGAAAGTTGGCAACCTAGGCTTCTAGACTACCAGTTCATTCTTTTCCGACTAACCTGCACTGTAGACTTGCCTTCCTTCTGTGGTACTTTTCATTCATTTATGTGCATACACACTGCCCGAGGATCTTGTTAATACACAAAGACTGATTCAGTGTGCCTGAGGCGGTACCTGAAAGTCCGTTATTTCTAACAAACTGCTAGGGGATGCTGATGCCACTGACCAGAAGACCAGGTTGAGTAGTTAGGTGCTAGAGGGCGGTAACCATGGTAACCTACCTTTATATCCCCGCTGCTTGGCACATAGTAGGTGCTTGATAAGTCTTTGTTGACTTAATGAAATAAGTCAAAAAATAGGTCAGCCATGCTTGACCCACTTTTGGTTATCTCTAGTGCCCAGTAAATAGTAAGACGCTCAGGAAATACATAGTGAATTAATGAAATCAATGGAACAGCCAACGGAACTCCCTGCCACCATACTCCGAAGGACTTCCAGAGCAGGGGTGTCCTTGGGACACCCCCGTGCTCACCCTGTGTGAGCGACTGGGTCCACAGTGACACATCTTGCTTCTGTGTTTGCATCCATCAGAGTACATTCTTGACTCCCTAAGTAATACGATGACTTTTTCCAAAGACTTTTTGTGCTTTGAAGACATTGTCTCCCCCAGACTTGCTGCCAAGGCTCCGTGAAGTAAACCAATGTCAGCATCCTCATTGTTGCCCTGGGAGAAGAAACCTGCGTTTTTCCAGCCTCCTCAGCAGAGCTGACAGTAGAGCCCGGGCCTGCTGCTCCGAGTCCAGATCCTGACACTCGGCTGAGACTCAGGGGTTCTTCACATCCAGCACCAACCTTAGCTGCTCGAGGCTTCCTTCCAGTGAAATATTTAACTGTTCTCAGCTGAGCTGTGAAACAAAGGGCTTTATTAAGAATAAGGGATGAATAACACAAAGCTTAATTAAAATTCTCCGAACAGTTCATAAGAGAGAACAACGCAACCCACATTAAACCTTTTTCTGGGAATTCCGTCTCAAGGTCTGGGGCTCAGGACACTCTGGCTCTTTTCATCTGTCTCAGGGGAGCATGAAAGTGCTTGCATGTATAAATCACCCCGTGAATGAGGTTATCTTGACAAACTCCTAGCAGCAGCAGTTACATTTCTCAGGAAGGGGGGGGGGTAACCAGCGGGGAGAGGGATGGAATGTCACCCCCTCCTTCATAGAGGTGCTGCCCTTCAAGCCTACTTTCACCCACCTGGGGCCACTTGGCTCCCACCTGAAGCACAGGTTAGCCCCATTAGCTAGGACCTTTCCAGATGTTGAGCAAGAAAGACATTTTGGAATTCAGAATCAAAAACTCTAATTTCAAAGAGAAAGAACAGAACACCTCCACCAGGAGCAGAGCTGGTGTGCTGTGCAGATACCTCGGACCATGTCATCGGGACTCAGTTTCCCTCCATCTTCCAGCTCTGCATTCTTCTAGGGTCACATCACTATCAGGAAGGTGTCCCCTTTGGATGGCAAGATGGCCCTCAGCCCTTGGACCTACATTGTAGTAGCTCAGGCGCACCCATGAAAAGCGAGTGCCTCTTTGACCCAAGTCCCAGGGTCCCCTCTCACGTGGTTAGCTTACCGATCCCCACAGCCAGGGTCTGGTTCAGTTTCGCCAGGCCTGGCGGAGCGCCTCCTCTTGGGCTAGAAAGTAGAGCTCCACTGAAGCACAAAAGCCAACAATTTGGAAGGAGGAGTTACCCCAAGGGAACTTGGGGAGTTGCTCTAAATAATGAAGGAAGGAATGTGAGTCGGTAAGCAAGACAGGTCTACTCCTAAGTCTGATGGATCTTGTCTGAATTCTGAGAGCTAGGTTTCTCCTCAGTTCCAAAACCCAGTCCAAATTTGAACACTATTTCTGAGAGATGGCTCCCTCTCTTTCTTCATATCTGGGTCCTGTCGTGGTAACCTGCCAAGTAGTTTACTTGGAAAACTACAGTAATCATAGGTAGTACTGTGAACCCGATACTTGTATGATATATCTAATTCTGTCGTCACAAACACCTATAAAGATGTGTTTTGTCATAACTCCATGTCTAGTGAGACAACTGGGGTCTGAGTTAAGTAGCTTTCCTAAGGTAACATGACAGTTATGGGAAAAGCAAGCTATAGAGTTCTGTTTGATTTTCAGAGTCTAAGCAATTAATCACTACACCGTGTTGCCCTGCTCCATGTTCATGGACTTCTCTACAGTGAATGGGACTTCTCTACAGTGAATGGGACTTCTCTACAGTGAATGGGACTTCTCTACAATGAATGGGACTTCTCTACAAGTAATGTGTGCCTGTTTTATGGCAAATCACTTGACATCGTTAGACCTTAGTATCTCCGTCTATAAAATGAGAGAGATGATACTTGCCCCGATCTGCCCATCCCATCTGTCTGTGCCATGGTGAAGGTTAAATGAGGTGATGCGCATGTAACAGTATGATTGTGAGTCCAGTCAAATTATCAATACAGGTATAAATTAGAATTTAGAAACACACACATCACACCAGTGCTCACCGTTACTTGCTTCTAGCTCTGCCAAGAACACACACCCTTTTCAGCCAGTTCCCGGAAGCTCTCAGTGCATTTTCTCACCCCCCCCCCCCTTCTGAGAGGTAGGGCTTCACTGTATGTCCCCTGCACAGCCTGGTGTCCAGCCACCTCCAGGAGACCCTTCACTCTCAGCGTCGTACAATCCTGCTGTGCATGTGTGAGGGCCAGCCCTGGGAGGACATCTGACCGTCCTCTGTGTCACCATTCCCCACCCGGGCACCATGGCACATGGGAACCTCTGTCATTACCCCTGTTTTTGTCTTTTTGACACTCACACCCACAGGACTGGAAAGAGATCTTCAGCTCTGTCACTCAAAATGAACAAGTGACAGAATGCACAGTGTTAGACACCAGTCTCTGCCTATGTGATGTCTTTTTTAAGCTCGTGTTGCTGGATTCATATAAAATTCAGAGGAGCAGAAAGAATTTCGACAAGTCTCAGCATCTCTCTCTGGGGCCCACCCCAGACATCAATAGCAGCCACATCTTCTGTCATCTTCTTAGGCAAGTTTTTGGTTATTTTTTTATTATTCAACACTTTTTTATTCTAATCATCGTGCCAGGTATAGCTATCTTACAAGATGTAATGGGGATTTTTTTTAAAAAACTCAGAAATTCTTTTTTAAGTGAACAAAATGCTTTGCACATCAGTTCAGTTTTTCAAAACAGAGAGAGCTTGGAAAAGTCAATAATAAAGGGTTATATGCTGCATCTTAATCACGATGAATGCTGAGCTGGCTCTTCTGTGAAGCAGTTTCCTGCCTGGTACCTGGGTTGGGAAGTCCTCTTAGATCATCTCCTCAAAAGAATGTCTTCTTTGAATTCTCAGTATTTGTCCTTAACAGCAGTAATGCTCTTTGTTCAAGACTTTTTACCTCGGTAGACAAAGTTGAAAGCATACAAGACTGTTGAGATAGCTATTTTTCAACTTAATAACAGCATGTCTTCAGCAAACGTAAATACAGCTGGCGTGGTTGAAATGGATTTCCAGAGTGGTCAGATAAGGGACCATTCATTAAACACAAGTGAGCAAACAACTTCCCAGCCAAAGTATACTCGGGGCACTTGGGTGTTTATAAAATCTGGTTAGTTGTTTCTCTTGTTCTTCCTATTTGCAGTGGATGGATTTAAAAGGTGAATGGAACAGTTCTTTCTGACCTAAGTGGTCAAGGATGTAATGGACGCCGGGAAGTTTTCTCAGGAGTTACAAGTTAAGGACTTTTCCGTTACTGTTCATCTCTATCTTTTCCTTAGTCACGCTACTTAACCCGTCTGAGCCTCGGCTTTCTCATTTACTACACGGAGAGCATTTTAACTTACCTCTAGACAGCTGTTCCTGTCCATCATTATTCCCTTCTTTTTGTGCTAACGATAACTTAATTTTCTTTGGAGAATCATTCCTTCTCCACTGTAGTGAAAGTTGTATGGGCCTATCCCTACAACCCTTCATTCAAGATTAAGTGTTACGTCTGGCCAGTGTGGCTCTCTGGCTTGAGCATCGCCCCATGGACTGAGAGGTCCCGGTTTGATTCCCAGTCAGGGCACATGCCCCGGTTATGGGCTCGATCCCCAGTCGGGGGAGTGCAGGAGGCAGCCAATTGATGTTTCTCTCTCACATCGATGTTTCTACCTTTCTCTCCCTTCCTCTCTCTCTAAAAAATTAATATAAAAAAAATTTTTTTTTAAAGATTAAGTGCTATGACACAGGGCTAGCCATGAGTGATCAGTCCCTCTGGCCACTGGGATTAGTTCAGGATTGGTTCAGGTCTGGGCATGTGCAGAGCAATCCCTGTAAAAACCTCAGGAACCATCACCCCAGACATCTCCTTCTCCGGGATACCAGCTTTGGGAGCATGAAGGCTAGAGCCATGGGCCACCACCTCCTGGAGAGGGCCTGCCAGGGAGCAAAACAGACACAGAGGAAAGACATTTGTCAAATAAAATGCTGCCATTAAAATCAGGAATGCAGATTTGTTAAATCCTCAAATAACCAGCAGCCCCTAGACAGGATTGTACACAATAGAGGCTTGATAATGATTTGTTAGAGGAGCAGACAAAGGCATTTGAGGGATTCTGTGGCTCCGCTCTCAGAGACCCTGCTGGGAATTGGTTTATCTCGCAGAGTGGAGCCAGCAGGACCAAAGGCCAGAGCTCGGGCTCACTCCCCATCCTCAAGGGTTCTCAGTTACTTTGAGAATCCTCTGTCAAAGGGTTCCTCAGAGAAACTGTCCGAGGGAGGCAGGCCACATACCTGATCTTCATTCCGGCTTCATTATCCATGCAGGAGCTATTATGGTGGTTTCCTAAACTTTTTTAGGCTAGTTGTGATGATCTAATGAGATGATGAGAGGAGGGATCCTTCTCCATTCATCAGTTCAGCTTGGACACCACGGGCATCTCCCTTGAGCATCATCTACTCTCTTGCTAAGGTAGCACTGAAAATTCACTCTTTGGAGCCATTTCTGGATAGAGTTTTCATACACAGAAAATTGGAAAAGTCTGAACATAACATGTTAGACCTTTGTGGCCATTGTTAAATATTACTTCAAACGCCATTCTACTTCTTCTTGTTATCGAGGAGCATTTGATTTTAATGTACCTGTTTAAACATTGGCCTCCTCTCTAGATTTCTCATCCAGCAGTCCCTGTGCAGGCAAAGCTCCCATTAACTTTCATAAAAGTTTTAAACATGAAATACTGTCGGGAGGTGGCTGATGTTTTATTCACACTGCTGATGATTATTTTAAATGTTTTAATTGTTCCACTGATGCCCCAAAGCTGCTCTAGGGAGAAATGTAGTATTAGTCATCAAAAGCAAGCATTATACAAATATAAGGTGAGACTGATACAATTCCTTACAACTTTTTATCCCTGAAAAGCTGACCTGATACATCACTAATTATATATTTCAGAGCAAGCTGGTTGATAATAAGCATGAAGGAAAGGTAATTTAGAATGACTTGGGTTTGATGCACTTACTATAACTTCTGAGACTGTTCCATAGAAGCAAAATAAAAGTAATGATCCCAACCCCTGAATCACTGTCCTGAATTGTTGTTGATTTTGTGATGACTTATCTTATCCCACTGTTTTTTGTTTGTTTGTTTTGTTTTGTTTTTGTATTTGTTATTGCTGGTTTTTAGCTGAGCAGATTTGAAGGAGTTGTGCTTAGGGTTCAAATATCCACTCTAAATGTGGTTCTCTGATAGCAATGGATGGATGACTCACCGCTCATAAGAATGATGGAACTTGGACCCTTGTGTCAGTCACAGAGAGTGGGTTCAATGTCTGGCCCCACATAATAAAGCTCTGCACCAAGGGATAGTATCATCATCTTTCCTTAAATAACAGTCTTCATTTCTAGCCGGGACAAGAATTTCATCTTCAATAATTGATCAGTGGGGCAGAACATCTGTTGTTGGCAAAACATGTTTAAAATAATAGTATTCAGTCGCTCTCATCTCAGATGCTTTCAGTCTGCTCCCAACATCCAGTGCACATTGCAAGACACAGGTTTATTCATGCAGCAACTGATTGCCATTATTTTTAAATTTACCTCATCTAAAAAGAGCAAAGGCAAACTTTCCTCTGAGTGCTTCCCAGCCTATATTTTATACTTCAATATTAAATTAAATGCAGAGTCAATATAACATCCTGCTTTGCTATAGTGCAAAATGCTTTCATGCTCGTTTTAACAAGGATGATGTCCTGGCAAAAGTATACTGTCAGTATAAATGTTTGTTTTGCACAGTGGAAATGAACAAAGAAAGATTCTTAGTACAAGAAAGTCAATCGGTGGCACATGAGAAGGTCTGAAGATGCTCTGCTCACTCTGTGTCTGTCACCTAGAGATTTATCGTCAGATAAAATGTGTTTGTTTTTTCCATCAGTAAAGCCTTCGCAGGTCATGCATGGCTGGAGAGACCAGCCCATTGGCATCTTTGCAGAGGTGATAGGGGCATCATAAGCCAAGTGTCTTCTGAAGGATAAAATGCCATATCGTGCTCCCATGATATAGGCAAGATGTAATCATTCTGAAACCGTGTGCATGGTTGAGTTCCATTTTTAGATGCATTTTTAAATTACAGTCAAAACATTCTGGAAATTCCAAATGGAAAATTGAAGGTCTAATTAGAGGGGGAGGTCAGTACAGACTACGGGAATAAGCCCTAGCTTAAGGGTTAGCCTATCCCAGTTCTGGGCCTGCACTGCTGCTCTAACCTTGAGCAACTCATCTGACTTCAGAATACTCATCTCTAAAGAAGGTGGTCCAATGACTCCGACATCTCTCCTTACTCTAACATTCTCTAAAGCAGTGCTCAGAATCTACTTTATCCCTAGATCTTAGTAGAAGAAACCATATAATTTAGAACTACATTGCTTAACACAGTGACCACATTGGATATTTACATGCAAATCTAAATTAATGAAAAGAAAACCGAACTTGAAATCCAGCTTCTCACTCCCACTAGCCATCCCTCAAGTGTTCAATAGCCACATGTGGCTAATGGCTACTGTGGCTAATGGCTACTGTATTAAATAGGACAGATGCCAAAACATAACCATCATTGATTTATAAAGCTTGTTTTCCACTCCTTAAAACTTGGTGGCGTTTTCTAAATGTTTGTGGAAGGAATAAATGATTTGCTAGCAGCGTTACCTTCGGGAAGTCATTCAACCTCTCTGAACGTCAGTTCCCTCATCTGTAAAATGGACACAACAGTATCATACCTCACAGGGTTTAGTAAAGATTGAAAGAGATGCAGCTGGCGTGGCATTTTGTTCAATGTATGGCTCCAAAACAAATAATAAGTACTATGTCTTAATTAATTATACAGTACTCAGAGTTTATTATTTTATTAATAAGAGCTCTAGTTGGTTAATGTGTGCTCATTTTTTAAAAGGAGACTGATGATATTTAGCGCTCAGGGATCCTGCTCAAGTTGTTTTGGAAAAATTTATAGAAAGCCCATTTATTTGGCATTCTCTTCACTGGTGACTCTCACAACGTTCTGTCTATTTCACCATCAAGCTTTCTTCACGACACCCCAGATGATGGCTTATAGTCATCAGGTACTTTCTTATTGGTTAACCCTCCCGCGACTTAAGATAGATGCTCTTACATCTCTATCTCCTATGGTATTAATACATGATTTTTCCTCTCATTTAAATATATAGTCCTTACTTAGTAAAGCAGCGTGGAGACTGGGAAACTTGAGTTCTGGAGTAAGACACCACATGATATTTATCAAGTTACTTACCCACTCAAAGTCTCATTGTTTAAATTTAAAAAATTTACTGTTGGCATTATGGCAGAGTCTCATTTCTAAAAGAGGGGAGATGACATTAGAACTGGGACATGAGACTTAAATAGTAAGGAGGAGCCAGTCATTCAACGATCTTGAGGAGGAGGGGACATAAGTGGACAATGACTAATCTACACCAAGGAACTGGCACAGAGACACTCAGGAGAGAACAAAGACTAAAGGGGAAAATGGTTGAGCTGGAGGCAACCCGCAGCTGGAAGTCCATGAGGAAAGATCCATGTCTTATGCTTTATAGTAAGCTGTTCCTACTTCTAGCATGATAATTCAGTTTGCTGATAAATTGATCTTCTCCACTACAACTTTATCCCCAAGTTTAACCTCTCTTCGGATATTCTTAACCTCATGTGATCATTTTCCACTAAGTCTCAGTGAACCCAAGTAATTTCACTCTCCATTTGGTGCCTTTGGCTTCTAGCACTGTAATGGGAAACTATTACAACAGTTCCTCAGAAGCTTTATGCATTTGTACCTTTTCCCCCAGAAGCCAATTATCCATCCCATTCATTGCTGTGCTCAGAACCTCCTCCAATTCATCTCTATCCTTTGCTGCTGAGCTAACAAAATGGAATGGCCTTTTTTCTGAGAAGAGTACTTACTACCAAAGACCAGAGGGACAGTCTCCTCAATAAGTGTGGACTGGGGTTTTTTACAACGTGGCCCCATCCCAAACAGTCTGGTTTGGCCCTGTACTCATGGCATTGTCCCAGCTGCTGCCCGGGACTTTTCTTGCCCACTTAGCACCCGTCTCAGATATCCTCTCCCCAGGTGGAGTTGTGCTTGTTCAAATTGAGTCTCAACTTCAGTTCTGACCATAATGTCTTCCATTTTATGACTGGGGCCTTTCTCAGTTACTTATATATTCAGCAGTGTCTTAGAAAATCCAGCCAACTCTGAGCATGTAATCGTAAATGAATAGATTCAGAAATCTTTAGCTGTGATGTGCCCAAGGCAAAACTCCACTGGAAAAGCTGCTTTTCCCGAGATGGGGTGGAGGCCAGAGGCAGGCATTCTGAGAACAGAACTTCAGTTGTGCTGCCAGTGAGCCGGGAGGCCTGGGCTTGGGTTGTATCTCACTTTGGATTTTGTGTGGCCTCGAGCCAGCCATTTGCCCTCTCTGGTGCTAAGTCATCTACACAACAAAGACTAAAACTATTCATGGTTTCCAAACATTCTTTTAGCACAGGACATCTTTTTAAAACACACTTCTATGTAACTCCAGCTGAATTCAGCGGACAGACATGGCACTGTTGGAATTTGGAGCTAAGATTGCTCAGTCTAAATCTCACTGTCTGTTCGTCGCCTGTGTAGTCTTCCATGGAGTCCTGGGACCCCCAGAAATAAACCCATGGACCAGACAGTTCTTCAGGCCCTTTTCCGTTCTCTGGGTCTATAAGTAATAAACTGTACCGGGGGTGGGGGGAACATGTGCAGAAATGAATACACGAGGAACTAAGACATGGAAAATAGAAGATGCAAACTAGCATTAGTTAAGATCTATTATGTCCAGGCATTGATAAGATCAAGAAGTGGCCACAGGCCTTCACAAATAGAAGGAGACTCATGTAGATTTCCAACAGAAGTTTATATTATTAACATGTGTCCAAACCAACAGATAGCCCGAACATCTCTGACATGATACCAAAATTATATCTCAAATAGAACAGAGTATCTACATCTTTTCTTCTCTGATTACAATATGCCATCCACCTTTCCCCACAAGAGCATGGCTGAAGAGTCGATATCCATTTAGTATATTCAGTAGGTGTTTATCCCTGTCACAGGCTTGAATGAAGGAGGATGCCACGTTCTTTCCCAAGAATCTGACTCCACAGGAAGACAGAGGTTAGAGAGGGCAGAAGAGGTCATACTCAGAGCTTGGGAGCAGTGTTTCCAACACGCCCGTTCTTCCCGCAGGGCAGAGCAGGCCGTGGGCCGCCACCTCGTCCTGCTCGATCGGAATGCGTGTTCTTGACCTTCTGTGCGATAAAATGGGTGAAATACCTGGAAAAACTTCATTCCACAAAGCAAGCATTCCTGAAAAAGTGAGGCCATCCTCCGCTTAAATTCTTTCTCAAAGAAGTCTTCATGAACTAGATGCTGCAGTTTAAACTGGGCCTCCCTGTTTTCCCCTCTCGCGCTCCCTGTTACTTAGCTTTATAGAACTTGCATAAATTTTTAAGAATGTGTTCATTTATTTACAACCTCTTCCTCTCCGGACTGCAAGTCCTACGACGGGAAGAATAGGGTTTACTTAATTCACTCCCTTTCCTTACTCCTCTGCCTCCCCACGGGAATGTGCGTTCCTTAAACACAGGGGCCACAGGTCTTTGTCTTCGCCTCCCTGGCTCCGGACGGCACTGCAGAGCAAACAGGCCAGGTGACCCGGAACCCCATGATTTTGTGTGGGGGAGGGAGGTGGGGAAGAAGTTTGAGCCTCAAGGACAAGGAGGATGTGAGGTTAAAATACTACCGAGAAAAACCTGCCCGCGCTCACAGGACGACACGCTGTACCCCGCTCTTTGCTGCATCTCTGCCTTTGGTCCCCACGTTGCTGCCTGAGAATGCCTTTTCTCTAATGAAATGTTACTAATTACTTCCTAATTGGTATTTATTTATACCTGTTTCTCAAGTGCTCGGTGCCAGATGCTATTCTAAGCAAGCCGTACTATTAATTTTAATACCTAACACATGGGCTCCCTGGAGGCCGGACCTGTGTCAAAGCCTCAGGTGCAGAAATGTGAAAGAAGAGATTTCCTTCGCCTGAAGGTTGGGTGAGTCCTGAGTCGGGGACAGACCCAGGGCACTGGAAGCATTCGGCTGCCCCAACCCTAGATGGAACCGACCGTGGTCCACTCCTGGCGGGCAAGGCAGAAACGTGCCATGGAGGAATGGCAAGTGGGTTCCATTCCTCATTGCAGTTCTAGTCATTTGGAAGGAACAGCCTGGATTTTTTTTAAAATTATTCATGTAGGCTCAGCAAGAACAAGTGTCTCTGTTGATTAGCAATGTCTGCCATGCACAGGTGGAGGAGGAGAGGCCATGGTTCGTAATGTATTCACCAAACCTAGCCCTTCTGCAGAGAAGGCGAGTTCTCCTCCCAGGCCAAGCCCCTGGAAAAGCACAAAATTCAAACCCCATCAGTGCAGAAGAAAAACTATCACATCGAGACGGCATCTCCTATCCAGAACCTCTGGCCGCAACTGACCACAATTGCTGGTATAAGAGAAAGAGGTGGCGAACCGATGAGCCCAACAAGGTGCCAAGAAAGGGTTGAGAGCTGCTGTTCTCTCTACAACAGCTTGGTACTTCAGCTCATCCCTGAGCCGTAGTCCCCCAACCAGATCTCACCTCCTATTCTAGGAAACTACAGGTGTTTATACATTTATTTCTTTGCACTGAGCCCAGTTTGTAATTATGTAAATTTATGATCAGCTGAAATGTATGGTCAGGGCTCACCACTAGATGAGCTGAACTCCACGAGGGCTGAAACTGTTTTCCACCTTCACACTCACTACCTGCCTCACTGCCTAGCACGCAGAGGGCCCTCAAGAAACACTGAATCTGTGACTGCGTGCGAAGCAGTAGAGCTTTGGAAAGGCTTACTGAGAGATTCTGACCATCTCCCTGTCCCATGGGACCTCATGTGGTCGGTGTTGTTGCTTAAGTCACTTTGTGATGAACTCAGTTTGGGAGACGAGGAAAGGCGAGTGAATCCTAGTTTATTCATGTCAAACAAGTAACATTCTAAGAAAAAAATAAGAGCATTTTTAAAACAATAAATCCCGTCCACGAGAATGTTTTAGTTCGTCATGTTACTAACATTATTTTAATAGGACAACACAGTTGGGCGAATAGAAAATAGTTCCCAACTAGCAATGACCAAACCTCAGACATGTATAAGCCAATATGATATAGGTTTCTGAATCTGATAGAACAACTTTAGGGGAAATGAACCACTGAGGATCAATGGGAAAGAAATATTTTGGAAGAACCATGACCAGATAGGATTTGATAAGAATGGGGGACACATTCAGCTCATTTGGTTGAAGAGTCAAACCACATCACACTCATTGCATTTTCTTGTTAAGTGAGCTCCTGAAGTTGTGGGTCTGTAAGCTGTCAAGTCATGGTCTAAGAAGAATCACAGGCATAGTTATCACCAGCTACTTTTATTACCAGAGAAGGAGGGTGCCTGGGCCATGAGTGTGTCTTACCTCACAGCCAAGCATGAGAGATTAGGGGAGAGAGGTGGTTGTTGACCAAAGTCAAGAAAGTGATTTTGTTCTTTCTTAAGAGCCTGGTATTAAGAGTTTATTCTCTCCGCAGTTTGGAAGGATAGGTTAGAGAGGACTGAGATGGACTAGTAGCCCACTCCTTGATACCTTTAGCTAACCTAGAGGATATCGGAAACACAGAGAAGAGCCCAAATAAGCTAGGCAACCTATGAAAGACACTGATTTTCAATTAAGTGATCTCTCGTTCTAGTCCCAAAAGGAGACAAGACACAGCTTCCACCAACGCAAATGGAATCCCACTCTAGGCAGCTCCGTGAGGTCTTGTCTACGCCTGTCTGGGGGCCACCAGGAGAAGCTTTCTCAGCTTGTTCCATAGTCTCACTTCAGGGCACTTGCCTGGGCCTCCCCGGGTCAGCTTCTTCCTTTTGCTTTCTAGTCTCAGCTCTCCTTCTCTATGGAATCCATCCCCTTATGTCCGGCACTAGTGGGCACTCATTGAACACCTCTTGAATGAGTCAATATTCACATCATCAGTCTGGTCATCTGGGCCAGCTACAGAATTTGCAGTTCCCAGAGAAAAATGAAAAGGTGGGGTCTCCTTTAAAAACTAGGCGAAAAGTATTATTAAAGGTTATTAAAGTGTTATTAAAGGTTATTAAAGTATTAAAGGTTACTAAAGTGTTATTAAAGAAAAGCTTTCCTTTTCTTCCACATCTTCTTCTTCAACCTGATGTCTTTTGCTGCTTGATTTGTTCTCAGTAAAGAAAAATTAAAAATGTAAATTATTAGCATGAATTCTACTGTCTATATTATGCAATGTCCATTCAAAATGCAGACATAAAAGCATTTAATACACATGTGGAATCACTGAAATCATGTAATTTGCATTTCATAGGTCATGCAAGCACTTGTATTCTGTTCTTACCAGAACAGTGGAAACACTGCAGAAAATTAACTCGACTGTTTTTATCTTACTTCTTCTTATCATTTTACCAACACTCTCTACCTTCAGTTTGTATGTGGTCACAGTGTATAAGTGACCTGGGGGAAGGACAATGGGTTGTCCCGTCTTCCCCATTTCTTCTCTATCATGACTTTCAGCATAGGTGATTGGCTAACACAGAGAAGTAAAAGAAGATGGGATAGGGTTTCCTGGGTTTCTTCGGTTACTTTGAACAGTGTCCAGTCCCTGAGAATTATAGTGACAGCCCTACGCACATTCACTCAGCACTCTGTAATGTACACAATGTATTAGCTATTGGATCAGCCCCAAAACTAACACCCACGTCTAGGTCAACAGAATGGTATTCACATCAGCCATAGAAATAACTTCATGTTATTACCTTATAAGACTGGTCTGTGTGGCTAGATATAAAGAAGAGAAAGAGTAAGGAAAATACATAACAAGGAATTGCTGGGGCCAGTTTTTATCCATCCTGTGTCTAGTCCCAGGAGTTCTAAACTGATTAAATACCAACATAGCTCCTGACCTGTGTGGCTTTGTGGGACTCTAAAGGGTTCATTTCTCTTACCACCAAAATTCAACGATATTTTATTGAGTTTTACCACATGCTTTCTATGACAATGCCAAGACCAGCGAAGGAGGTAGGATAGGAGCTGAAAACTGGCTGTAAATCAACAGATATTCACAGATATTCAGCGATATGGAATGAAAGCTCCCAAAAAGGGGAGATTCTGTATAGGAAATACATCCCAATCTTCTGTGTATGCATAATGACACACTTCCTCACCCTGGAATTGGCTTTGTCAGTACTCTTTCAAGATAAATGACAGTAAGAAAAGGGACCTAGGGGCATGTTACAAAAGCTTCAGCTTTCTATCTTTTGGACTCATCAAAGCCAGAGAGGTTAGTCACCAGGAAGAGCCGGCTAGGGTTCCGGAAGGACTGTTATGGTTTACCCAGAAGGTAGGTGGTCAGGCTTCCCCTGAGATGGAGGGGCTCTGCCAACCTAATTGCAAAAAGAAGAAAAACATGTTTTCAGATTAATTGTGAGCCTGACTGTTTTGTGTTCCAAGAGCAAAGAAAGGATTTGCGAAGACATGGTTCATTCATCCATTCATTCTAGAGACATTTTCCTAACACCTTTTTAACAGGTCAACCCTTGAGCTGGGTATTGCAACAAAACTACAAATAAATGTAAATAAACTACAAATAAAACACTGATTTTGCCTAGATGGTACTCTCAGTCCAGTGGGAGAGACATTTACATGAAAAACAAATACGACACAAGGTCACAAGTGTATAGGGTTAAGTTTGGGTGTTGCTATCGGGGGATCTTAGGGATGGGCATAAAACCCATGCCAGGCATTAGTAGCTTCTAGCACAGAGTGAGTCCTTAGTAAATATTTGGTGAATGCATGAATGAACAAATGAGGTCAAAGTTTCTCCGAGGAGTAAATCGATAAGGTTAGTCATTAAAATTTTATTAGGAAGCATCCAGATTGTTCCACGCAGAAAGAACAAGTTCCACGCAAAACTCCAGGTACAAAAGACAACAAGGCATGTCCAGGAAAGTCCAAAGACAGAACTACGGGCCAACAGGAGTGTGAGGAGGGGAGAGGGGCAGAGGAGAGGTGGTCCACAGAAGTGGGCTTGTCGGACATTCCTGAGGGATATTCCACACTGAGATATCCAGTGGCTAGTTGGTATGTTTCCAGTGTCAAACTTTTTGGCTAGACTTTTAAAGCAGGAGCGGTCATTGTAGCGCAGCAACCCAAATGTTACAAGTGGTTTAACCCTCCAATTTCCCTCCCTTAGCCCTCTGCCCAAGGACTAGAGAACTATGCTCTGCTGTGGAGTCATAGCAGGAGCAGTCATCTTCTCTCACCAGAACCAAGTTTCCTGATCCTTCTGCTCACTCACAGGAACGCGTTAGTTCCCAGGAAAGTATGAACGCTTCATAGGGGCGATCCTTGGGTCTCTGAGGTTGTCAGGTAGTCAAGAACCAAGTGTAACAGACCCATCCTTCCAACAAAATCTTGGTTTTGCAAATGGGGTGTCTGAATGTAGCTAATCCTCTTTTTTTTTTTTTACATCTATTATCAAAAATATTTTCAAAAGAGCTATGACTTGGCTCTGTTCATGTACAAGGAAGAGAGAACAGTTCTAGACTGGTCCGTGTGTCCACCTGCCCTTCTTCCAAATCTTCACACTCTCTTGGAGTTACTTCGTTTTTTTATGCTTACTCAACAAATATCTAAATTGTCTTTGACATCCTTGTGCAGAGAAGCTCTTTAAAACTACGGGCCCACATTAGAGTTAGGCTACCCAAGTTCGGTTCCTGGATCCATATGCAGATTGCCCGCGTGACATCGTCATGATAAATATCCTTGGCAGGGCATCTGCCAACGGCCTCTTGTGACATCTTTCAGACTGGTCCCTAACCACCCACCTGGTTGGATTTCTGGTACCTGAAACCCTGAAATTCTAGGACTCAGCAATCTGAAAATTCCTTGAAAGAACATTTTCTATGATCAGCTATTTTTTCTCTTTTCAGCACTTGATTCTGTCTTACTCTCCGTGTATATACACATTACATTTCATGATTAGGGAGTCATTACATACTTCATCTGGATGGTGCCCTGAGTTTTAAGGACCTAGACCAATTATAATTAAAGCCGGGTATGGATCACTGCCTATGAAGCATCAGTCCTTGGACCCTCAGTAGCTATTAACCTATTTTAATAATTGACTGAGACTATTGATTCTTCAAATATAGTTATATGTTTCTACCTTAGTGGAACCAATTACAGTTTATAAGTTTGTTGAAGGACAGCTGACTTCTCAACACTCCACTCACTGTCTCAAGGACTCAAAAGAGATAATGAATGACAGCTAAATGACCTCTAACCCCGGGATTCCTACTTCAGTCCAACTCAAACACTCCATGAGTATTTCTACCGAAATAGTACATAGGGGTGGAGAGAGAGTCTGTGAGGAGCAGGAAGAGCTGGGGGAATAAGCCATCATTGTAACCCTGCCGTTACTGCCTGCTCCAGCCGGACTCCACAGCAGGCAGCCAGCCGCAGACATCGTTTTTATTTAGGTGCCAGACTTTAAAATTGGAAGATTTCCCTTAACCGTCTGCAAGCCAGGTGTGAACTGAAATTCACCCGGCCTACCTTCCTTGAGGCA
Source organism: Molossus molossus (assembly GCF_014108415.1). Taxonomy (NCBI): domain Eukaryota; kingdom Metazoa; phylum Chordata; class Mammalia; order Chiroptera; family Molossidae; genus Molossus; species Molossus molossus. The sequence continues at coordinate 57,954,076 of NW_023425351.1, read as the reverse complement.
GTAACTGACGGGAGTGAGTGGCTGCCCTTTTCAAGGACAGGGCACTTGCTTTCCAGTTCGCCAGGGCCCCACTATTCCCCATCGTTATGGGCTGAATTTCATCCCCACAGATTCATAGTTGAGAGCCCTAAGCTCCAAAGTGACTGTGTTTGGAGATAGGCCCTTTAAAGAGAGTGTTTAGATTAAATGAGCCGTACTGGTAAAGTCCTAATCCAATATTATCTAATTTAATGTTCACAACAGTTTTGTGAGGTGGGCTGTATGATATGCATGTTGCACATGAGGAGCTGAGTGTAGAGAGAGGGGTATCCTGGGTCACTAACCTAGAAAGTAGTCAAGAGTCTAAGCCCTCACAGAGAGCTCAAACGAGGGCCGCTTGGAAGGACCACCAAATGGATAGAGCTTCTGCCGGGGTGTTAGATTCATGGAGAAGTCCGTAGACAAGGAAAAACATTGCTTCTCAGGTTCACTGCTTAAAACTTGCTCTGTTAAAACAAAATATACCTCCCTTCTGACTTCCCATTAGTTATAAAGTTCTATGGTTGCCTCTCTAGTTGAAAAATCGGGATTAATTAAGAATACAGTCTCTTAACCAGAAAGACTCCTTCAGGAAATACACACAAAACACACCTATAGCTCAAGCCTTAAAATTCATGGGGTGGAATGGTATTAATACAATCAACATTTCAGCATGAGGGGTATACAGGTGGTCTCTCAAATGCTATATCTGCGAATAACTGCAGAGTTCAAAAACACCCCAGTAATTCTTTAAATGTCTTACAAAGAGCAATGTCAGGCAAGAAGATCTAGAGAAATAGAACATAGCTTAACAAGAGCTGTCACAAAGGTAAAGCTTCTCTTCTTATTTTAATGTGAAGATGTCCCTTCTGAAGATACTTCACAAACCTGAAGGTCACCTTTGTTAATTTCTGTTACACTTTATTCATTTAGTTCATCGACCAGTTAGTCAACACACATCTTTAAATTCTCACTCTGCCAGGCACTGTAATAGGTGCTGCCAAAACAGAAAAATGACTAAGACTTGACCCTTCTTCCTTTAAAGATCAGAGTCTCGTGGAGACAGATAAATGACATAATGATTGAAAGAGAGTGAGGTGTGTCGTTCAGTGAAAGAAACAGAAGAAATAAAACAAGAAGTAACCACACCCAAACTTGAGAACTAGACTAGTTCTGTCTTGGAGAAAAGAATGCTCCCTCTGGTTAATTACAGCCCGGTCCTTCCTAGAAGTGCCCAGTCCGTTTCTGTTTTCTTTCTTTCTCTTGCTTAGGCTATCAGAGTGCAGGTGGTATGATGACCATGGCAGAGAGCTTCTGTACTCCTCTCAGTGAGTCACTGTACGCCTCAGAATTCACCAAGAAGAGGCAGTGAACCAAATTTGTATCTGATTTCCTTTGTTTTTGTTGCCCTCCCAAAGGAAAAGAACAGTAGCTCTCCCATTTCAGTAAATACAGAAAAGTAGACGTAGTCCTCCTCTTGAGACACTTACTTAACCAGAAAAGTTTGGAAGTCAGTGTTTACCTGATGGTTTGATAGGAAACTCTTGGGATAAACTTTCGCAGCATATCTGCCAGATAGACTTGATTAGTTCTTAGAAGCCCAGGGGCTCCAAGAGGAAACAGGAATGTTTTGTAGTATTTTATTTTGTGATTTTTTTAAAGTCTAAATTATTATTTTTTTTTAAATACATAACAAGAAAAAGAGGAATGAAGCAAGATTTCACCAGGATGAGAAGGGTGAGAGAAAGTAAGTAGTGAGAGAGGGAATTTAAGGTGAAGGTAGAGACATGAACCCATGTGTTGTATCTGGATAATCACAGGCATTTTATGCTATTTTATTTTATTTTTAAAATATGTTTTCATTGATTTTTTTTTCTTTTTTTAGAGAGAGAGGAAGGGAGAGGGAGAGAGTGAAAATCTATGAGAGAAAGAAACATCCATCAGCTGCCTCCTGCACGCCTACCAGGAATCAGCCCACAACCCAGACATGTGCCCTATCAGAGAATTATACTGGTGACCTCTAGATCCAAGGAACACTCAACCAACTGAGCCACACCAGCCAAGGCACTAAAAGCATTTAAAAGGCTGAAATAGGAGATATCTGGGGCAGAGGGCATAAGGGCAAGCATAGACAAGAATGACGGGAGAGAGATCATAGAGGAACTTGTGTACCACGCTAAGGTTTTTCATTTGTGTTTTGCAGGGTTCCAAAAGTTACTTGATTATATTTGCATTTTAGAAAGATCATTGGTATCACCCTGGCTGGTTTGGCTCAGCTGTTAGAGTGTCAGCCTGTGGTCCACAGAGATCTGGGTTCGGTTCCCGCTAAGGGCGCGTACCTCAGTTGCAGTTTGTCCCCAGCCCTGGTTGGGTCGTGCGGGTGGCAGCCACTCAATGTGTCCCTTTCACGTTGATGTTTCTTTCTCTCTCTCCCTTCCTCTCTCTCCCTCCCGCTCTGTCTGAACAAAAAAAAATGGAAAAGTGTCCTCGGGTGAGGATAAAAAAAAAAAGAAAGAAAGATCATTGGTGTCAATCTGGAGAATGCATTGGAGGAAGGTGGAGCTAAACGAGAGGAAACCAATAAAAAGGGCTACTTAAATAGCCCAGTATAAGATTATGTGGAAACAGGAAATCCTAAAACCACCCAAATTTTGATTCAAATTTGATTAAAACTGCAGCTGAACCCGCAGAGCACGTATCACAATGTTGTTTTATGAGAACTCTCCAAAGGAAGGAACGTTGTTGGCACAAAAATATGGAATATTTGTCATAAAAATATGGAAGAAAGCTGAAAATATTTGCAAACATATTAACCACAGAAGCGTGATAAATAAAGAGAATTACTCGGGTATAGTGAACAAAATTAAAACTATAGCACGCCATATGTTATTATAGAATTGAGATTCTGGCCAGTTTTCTAAAAGGGGGACAAGGATTTCCTGTAATACTTTGCTTTCTAACAGCTGAGATTTGTAGTTTTCTCCTATGGAATATAATCCCTCATCTCCAGGTTACCGCAAGCTTGTTTTGCATGCTTGTGGTTAGACATATTTTACTCACTGTTTGCTATAGGAATTTTCACTTGCTAGATTGTTGGTTGCAGAAATTTGAGTTTACTCACTGAAACTCTTATACACTGACTTCTTTCTGGAACTCTTCCACTACCTGAGAGGCATGCATTTCAAATTGTTGATCCCTCTTGTTGCCTTTCTCCTGTGGACATATTCTGGGGGGAGGGGGACACAAATTCCAAAAGATTCTTTCGAAACCAAGCAGTCTGTTTCTTCCACAGTGAAAAGAGCTCTAACCTAAGACACCGACAGTGATGGGGAGGAACACGTGAAGTTAAGTGACATTACAGACGCAGATAAATGAGTCTTACTCGTTTACAGGAGATGAATTATGAAAGAGAGTGGAAGATACCTCCCAGACGCGTCTTAAGTGATGAGGAGCACGGCGGTTTTCTTAACCAAAATATAGGCGAAAGAGCAGCTTCAAAGGATAACAACCATTATTTGAGACATACCAAGTAATGTGTCTTTCTTTACATTCAAAGGTGTGCTGAGCAGGTCGTTGAAAATATGAATCTGAGCTCAGGAGAGAGACTGGGGTTGGCGATAAATATTTCAAGATTGCCAATGTGTTAGTGGTAGCAACAGCTATAACATGATGTCCACTGAAATAATAATCCTTCATGTTGGTATGTATGGATACATATATGTGTGTATAGCATGTAGCAATTTTCTAAGCACACTTACCATTTAATACTTCAGATGAAGTAGGTAGCTCAAAAGCAGTTATTCCCATTTCACAGATGAATACTCTAAGGACCAGACAGGTTAAACTTGCCCAAATTCACAAGTCCACTCCAGAGCTCAGATTCTGACTCCAGTACCAGTGTTCTCCCTACTGTTCCATGTTGACTCATAATGAAGTCACTGTGTGCAAATTCAAGGGACCAAATCCTGGGGCTAAATCCTGTGCTCTCCAACTTGGGCAAACCCAATTACTCAGAAACAGATTGCAAATCCTCCATTGCGCTGAAAATCATAACCACTTAAATGAACACAAGCATACACATACTTCATTCTACAAGTGCTGTAGGAGTTGTTACCTTCCTCCCACGCTTGGCATTGGCCTCTTCATATTGTACTTTTAGAAATCTTGCACCTCCTGTCACTGGGAACAAAGTGCCTCTCAGTTCACCCAGTGGTATGTTGCCCTCTGTGTGGTCTCCTGTGGCAAGAATTCAGTTGTCCTGTGCCGTTTACCTTAAATCATAGACACAGAGAGAGGCCAGAATGGGTAGACTGTTGGATCCCAGTGATCATCCTTCTGGATTGTTCGTGGAGGGTTGACAGGGAACTTCGTTAGGCACAAAATCATAGAAGAGCAATGCCATCATCAGTGCCATTGGGGTTTATGAGCCAAGTGACACAGACCAGAATATTCTCCATCTAAAACATATTGCTTATGAGAAACTGGTTAAAGCTCCTAAGTAAGACATTATTTATTTTCCAGAGGGAGTTTTGAATATTTGAGGTGAAATGGTATTGAAGGGGATGAATAGGATTTCAGATGAAATTTTTTTAAAAGAATTTGGCCTATATTCAGACAAAAAGCAAGAACTGTTTGTGGAATAGAAAGAAGTAGTGAAAGAGCCAGAGAAGGAAACAAAAGCAATAGTACTAACAAAAGGGGCTGGGCTTGAAGTAGGAGCGCACTCAACCGTGCAGAATTGCATCGACCTTAAAAAGTGCAAAATGAACATTTTCAATGAGAGCCACAATGGTGGCTATTGAAATGCAGCAAAATGATCCAGAAATCAAAAGGGAGAAAGCAGTCTCAGCAACTGAAATGAAGCTCCAGACACGGCACCGCTTTCACATCACACATAAATGTCAGACGCCATATATTTTATACCCAAAGATGCCATTAAATTTAATGGGAATTTTACATGCACAAAGACTCTGGACGTTGGATACATGCAATGGGGATTTGAATTGCTAATACCAAAAAAGGGTCAGAAGGGCCCCTATCGCCTTGGAAAAGTCAATGTGGGATTTGAGCAAACTTTTTCTTTGGTGGCGATGGATTGTTATGGGTTTATTAGGATGTTCTCAGTTGGGCTCCCCTTTTTATGTCCCTTTAATGTAGAGGCTGACAAAACAGCTGATATAGATGGGTCCATAAAACATCTGGGAATGAGTGAGGCGAATGAAATCAAAGGTATGTGATGAGAAAAAAATACAATAAAATACTGTGTAGGGAAGAACAGGACATTGTGAAGGAAAGTCAGAGAAAGGACAGGAACATAGAGAATTGGACAATCTTTCTGGTAAATTTTATCCTTGATTAGATATATGCTAGGTGTTAAGAAATATTACCTCTTACAACATAACAAAAAGAAGTAAGTATGAACGTATTCTAGTGGTTATTAAGGATAGGTTTTCTTTTTATAATGCATTCACAATATCTGCAATTTCCAAATAAGCATGTTTATTTTTGGAATGGGTAATGACTTTGTTTAAGTATATATGATTATTTTTTAAGGAAAAACTTGAAGTCCAAACCTCACAGCTTTTTATAATAACTTGAGCCAACACAACATCCACATTGTAGAAAAGAATTGAATGTGGCTTATAAACTCTAACTTTTATAATTCTTGTTACTAACTGTGGAATTTGGGCAAATCACTTCATTCTCTAAGCTCCCACTTCCTAATAGGAAAGTCATGATGGGGTGGTGATGTTTTCCCACTCACTTTACCAATTACGAAGAACAAATGATATTTTCAACTGCAGTGGCATCTACGAAGTGTTGGTGTGGTACAAACAAAGCAAAAATGCACACTAGTTCAATTTCACCCAGAAGAGTCCCTTTAGAAATGTTTGTCTGATTTTCTTTTCATAAGGTATTTTATTTAAAATAAAAATGTAAAAATCTGAAGAAATATATAGAAGAAAAGTCAACTATAAATATTACCATCCAGGAAAAAGAACAAAACTCCTGTTAATGATTTCAATACCACATTCTTTAAAAACATTTCTTCTGGAATCCTAGTCATTCATTCAATACCATTTCACCTCAAATATTCAAAACTCTTTCCCTCTGGAAAATAAAGAACCTCTTATGAGTTTCAAACAGTTACTCATAAGAGATATATTTTAAGTTAGAGAATATTCTGAGTTGGGAGAGAAATGAATTCAAATAAAGATAGTTCGAGTAAAGAGACTTAATGAAGAGACTGCTTTCGGAAGTGTGGGCAGGGTTAGGGGTTAAGCAAGGATGGTGAGGAACACAGAATAGAAAAAGTCAAAAGCTTACCCCCGCCACACACACACACACACACACACACACACACACACACAGCCCCAATAACCCCAGGCCACAGGGAGAATACTACATAGCTAATTGGCAGGAGCTATAATCATGGAGAGCCATAGATTTGGTACCAAAGGGAGAAGAACTCAAACACCAAATCACTTTCTTCAGCCCTCCAATCTTATGCTAGTGCCTTCCATTGGTCAAAACCAACTGGAAGTCAGCTGGAAGAAGCTCCCAAAACACAGTCTTTAAGAGTCAGCCTCTCAGGGAGCTCAGCAAGGCAGACAAAAGCAGAAAATCAGTCTGATGGGCAGCCAGCAAATAGAGAGAAGCTGGCATGCATACTAAAATGAGAAATGGAGTGTACAGTAAGTTCTGCATCTTAAACTCTCCGTTAATATCGCATCGGTGCCCATTTTTCCATGTTATTAAAAGTTTTTTCCCTATGGCATAATTTTTTATGACCTTGTAGCATTTCATCATGAGGGCATATTATATCAAAAGCATATACATTACTTTTTCCTCTTAAATATTTGTGTATATCACTCTATTGTATTTAATATTGTAATAACAATTGTGTTATAAATTCCTAGAGTTAGAAGAAGATCGAAACAGACAGACAAGTTCTTGGCACATATGCCAAACCCCTCCAGGAAGTAGTGCCTATTTCAGTGCTAACTCACCAGCACTGGGCACTTCTATGTTTTTACTTTTGCCATTTCAATCAGTGAAGAAAATCTAATCTATTCTTATTTGCATTTCTTTTATTAGTAGTAATATTAAGCATGTTTTCAAAGTCACTATTTACTTCTCCAGAGAATCGGCTTCCTCTTTTTCTGGCTCTTCTTTGACAAGAAATCTTTTGAACTAAGATGTTCTGGTATCAATTTATTCTCAAGTTGTTTTAGGTACATACATATCTTATTGCCACTTATTATTTTCTACCATTATGGTTTTATAAAAGCTTTTCAAAACATAAATGTTTAGGTGGGATTCCAATTTAAAAATCTTAGAAGCTTAGGATTCCTTATTGTTTTGTCATAATTATTAAATCATAAATTTGCTATGTAATCTACCATTGACATCTGAAATAAGTTATTTTAAACTTAGGAAGACAGAAATATAGAATGAAGGTGGGAAGGTAATTTGCTGAAACCATCTACAAAATACTTTCTTTTTTTTATTTTTCTTTTTTATATATAATTTTTTTTTTTTATCATCCTCACCCGAGGACATTTTTCCATTTTTTGTTCAGGTAGAGTGGGAGGGAGAGAAAAGAACAGAGAGAGAAAGAGAAACATCGACGTGAAGGGACACATCGAGTGGCTGCCACCCGCACGACCAACCAGGGCCGGGGACAAACTGCAACCGAGGTACGTGCCCTTAGCGGGAACCGAACCCGGTCTCTCCGCACCGCAGGCCAATGCTCTAACCGCTGAGCCAAACCAGCCAGGGCTACAAAATACTTTTTAATAATCTATTCTCCATGGAAACTAAGATCCTGTGGCAAGTTGAAGAAACAGGACCTCAGTAACTACTCCCATCCGAAAGGGGCGTGTATTTCCTCACGCCTTAAACGTGGACTGGCCCTGTGTCTCGCTTGGACCAACAAACAATAGGGCAGAAGTGATGATATGGGGATCCTCGAGCCTGGGCTTCAGGAGACCTTAGCTTCTGCTTTCACCCGCTCGAAGGGCTGTCCTGACTGAGCCATGGAATGAAGTGGCGCAGTGTGAGAGGCCAAGCGGAGTGGGAGCCGGTGCCCTGGTCTGCAGCCAGCACCAGCAGCCAAGCCTGGGACTCTGGCCACAGTGGACCTACTAGCCCCGTTGACCCACCACCCGAACAGCCACGAGAACAAGCTCAGGCACAAGCAGCCGTGGAACGACCCAGCCAACCCACAGAATTGTGAGAAAAAACAAATTGTTGGTGCTTGAGTCACCGTTGCTCAGCATCGTTCACAGATAGAGATCTCGTAAGAGGACACGTCTCCGAAGCACTGTTTGATTTCAGTTTTATCCTACAATGCAGATGCAGGAAATGGTAGAGAATGAAAGTTTTCTCGCAGAAATAAATGAAGAAACGGAATGTGAAAAAAATCCCATATAAGATCATAAAAATCAACATATTTTAGTTTTTGAGAGGAAGACCAGATTAATAAAATTAAGTCATACGTGTAAACCGCACCACAACTAAAAGTAAACCCACTTCCAGGGCATGTGCGGGCTTCTTCGGGTCCATTTCCCCAGGACAGGCTGCAGCCAGCGCCGGCAGCCAAGGTGCCTCAGGGCACAGGACACAGACACTGTGGGCTTTCCCAGCACCATCGTATTCCAGAACAGAAGTCTGAAGAACTCAAAAATCCTCAGTTCAAATCTGATCTTCCAAGTTATGATGAAGATATAGCTACCAAGAGAGGAAGATAAAACATTTTAAGATTAACTTGATTAAAAAATAAAACAGCCTTTTGTTCTCCAGGCCTCCATTGTACTCTTCTCTGGGACTCCACAGATGTTAGAAATAGCCCCTGACCCTCTAACTTGGGGTCTGTTAACCCCTGAGGGCCCATCAACATATTCTTTCCCATAACATATTCACTTTCGATGATAATATTTTTGTCATTTGAGTTTCAACTGAACAAGTATGGACTTAGCACTTGCTATGTGCTGAATAGTCAGAAAGGTGGTGCTTGATAATTATTGCCATAGCTCTTTGGCTGAAAATAAATATCTCCAATGTTTTGAATTTCAGAACACCATGAGATAGTTTTACAAAAGTTGATGTAACTTTAAGCAATTTTGTTTTCTTTCTATAGTCTCATTTCCAACTCCTTTTTAATAAGACTATGAAATGTAGATGGGTATTCTTTATAGTTTTCTTTTACTATGTATATATTTCTTGTGTTTTTCTTTTTTATAATGGGCTTGCATAGCTCTGTAATAAAATTAAAAAGTAAAAAACACTCAAACAGTATACAAAACTATGAAAGGGTGCTATGGTTAATTCCCTAAGCCAAGAAAGTAGCAGAACAGATGGCAAAAAAATTAAATAAATAAAGGAGGATTCTGGAGATAGTTTAAGGAAAGTTAGACAAGTCTTGAAGAGAGTCAAAGGTCAGAGTTGAACAAGAGAGAGAGAAGCATCCAAGAAGGATGACCTGGCTTCTATTTTAAGCAGTTGGCAGTCGATAAGGAGGCAACGTTGCCCATTGGGAAACAACGTGAGTAGGGAGGCAGCTGAGAAGATAAAGACAAGAATTAAATGCCCAAAGGCTGAATGTGGAGAATGAATGAAGAGGCAGAAAAATGCCATCACAGTACGATTCTTCTTCCAATTAATTAAAGCCATGATCATCCTTGTTTTAGAATAATCACACCATTTGCTCATTATTGGCCTGCCTTTTCTGGATTGGAAGCCTGTTTCTTGCTTTTATTTTGCCTGACATTACATTTTGCTAGTGAATCAGTCCTCCTCCTACTGCAACTTTACCAACAGGTTCAGAAGAGTTAAGGCCTAGAACCCCTAATGGAAACACTACAGGGAATGAAAACTGGGTTCGAATCTGGCTGGCTGCAGGCCTCCTATTAATGGGTAGAAATGTAATATTCATCAAAAAGAATCTAGACTTCAGTCATTCTAACGATCATAAAACTCCTTTCATCAATGCATAATAGAACAAAAAGACTGATTTTCATTAGGAATGACTTTCAACATTTTTTTATTTCTTGTATAAAAAAATAAATCTGTTCAGTCTTATCAGGTCCAAGGTATTTCTCACCGCTTGGAAATAGTAGGTCGGTTTTTATCCCGTTGTTCAATTCTTCACCACTGTAGTCAATTTAGAATAGTCCGTTATCTGGTGACACGTAGCAGCATAAAATTACCTTCACCTAAGAAGCCCCTCGCTTCTCTTCCTCTGCTCTGTAAAATGTCATTTTTAAAAATGGCACTAAACATGAGTAGGATATTGTGTCACTTCTTGTCTTCCCGTGAGGGTTTTTGGGAGAAATGAAGAACAGGATATTGTCATTAATAAAATTACTACATTGCCCATATATAGTCCTCAAAAGTTAGAAAATGATTAGTTTCTGAGTTTCCACAAAAGACTGAAAAGCTTAGAATGGGACCTTGTATATAGTCATTGCATTTTCAGGCTGTCAAAGAAATGTAAGCCCTCCAGAGTGCATGGCCACTTTAGACGGTAGAGAGATCTCTTGTGCTGTTAAAATGGATTCTGGTTGAACCTGAAATCCAATCTATTTACAGATCTAAAAGGGTAGAATTAGAAGATCCCATAGCAATCACACGATTTGACTTGGTCAATGAGAGTATCACCTTCTTCTGGCCACAATGATTGATCCAAGGATGGGCACGTGACCCAAATCAGTGAGACATGTAGAGATTGAAACTGGGATTGCTGGGAAGGAATGATACCTCCTGCCCTCTTCAATTTACATAGTGAATGAGTGATACTTGTGGATGTGTGCTAAGATTTTATGTATTGGATGAGTGAATAAATGAATGAATGAAAAAATTGAGCCCTGTGTAAGTGAAAAATCACGTCGTTTTCTCAAAGTCACAGAGAGATCATGAGGTGATATTGAGGAAGACTGTAAAAGAGATAAAACCGAACAGACAAAACCCCAGTTCTCCAACTGGCCAAAGCATGACAATTATCTGTTTACTCAAATGACTAAGATACAGTAGGGGAGGCTTTCAGGCACAATTGGATACAGGAGCTCAAAAAATGTCATCAAGACTTGGCTTCTCTTTATTTCTCAGCTTTGCCTTTCTAGGGCATCGGCTTTACCTTCAGGCTCCATGAGGTGATTCCTAGAAGCCTAGCCTAATCTCTCCCAGAAGGAAAATAAGTAAACATCTTTTCAGGGACCCTACCACAAACCTCATTGGATCTCACTGACACTGATTGGGTCATGTGACCATTCTTCAATCAATCGCTCTGGTCAGGAGATTGTGATGTTCTGATTGGCCTTGTCTGTGTCACAGGCTAACCCCAAACCAGTGGGAGTCTGCTCCATCTGAAACACATGGAGTGAGAATGGGGTCAGAGTGGTTCCTCAGGGGGAAATCATCACCCTGTTACCAGAAAATGCTGAGTGGTAAAGACCACCAATGCCCATGACAGCAGCCAAGTAGTGTCTGAATCACCAGGGCACTGACTTCAAGAAGGAGCTATTTTCACCACTTCTGCTTGCCCTGTCATTAAAAAATCTCTGAGCAAGCTTTTGAGAAAGAGAAGACAGCAAATCAAAAAGCAATACAGAGTAGGGAGTCTCAGTGAGTGAATACAAAAACAACAGAGCTTTCTACCAGCTTACTTACCTTTCAGGACAACTGAGCGGTGAGTGAAAACAGGGAAAGAAGGGGCTCCCCTTCCTGCACTCTCTGCCCAATCTTAGTCGGACTGTGGTCCCTTCCCCCACACTGCTGCCCCACTCAGTCTGTGGCTCAGAGTTTTATATCCCAAGAGCCTGTGTGAAATGGAAGGAAGATGATCCCTAATCCCCATCTTTCCCACAACAAGGGATAAAACCTTCCCATGTTGTGTGTTCTACTAACACATAAATTAACAGCTAAAAGAAGTGACTAAAGGTCAATTAAGGGCAACTGGGGGGGGGGGGGCTCAAATGAAATGCTGAGAAGCAGAATAGTACCAGAATGGGGTGATGAGATTCATCAGTGACAAACTTCCCAATTTTCTCTGTTTTGCTGAGGACCGGCCAGACCAGGTTCTGATAGCCCTACCCATATTTATTATTGGGGGTGCTATGTTCCACAGGACATCTTCTACCACCTCTACATCTGATTCCATGTGCAGACAGAGGATCATCTGTTAACCTGCTTCTTAAGGCTTGTATGAGTCATGCAGACAAGACTAAGCACTCTCTTCCTTCTTGGTTTTAACTTTCCTGGAGAAGGAACTGATTGTCCTGGCTTGCATCATTTGTCCAACAGGGACCATCCAACTGTAGCCAGAGAGTGAGGACCTGGGGAACACATTGCCTGTTCCCATGGTGACAGTGTAAACCAAGGGGAGGTGGTTCCAAACTACTGAGATAAGGGAAGAGCAGACAATACAACAAGTGCCCAGGTGAAGGCAAAAATCACTGCCTCTAGCAGATGCTACTATTGCTACTCCCTGCAGAAAATTCTGAGTCTTAGGTCGTGGCCATACTAAACTATACAGGGGAACCAGAAGGCTAATAGTTTATACCCATTCATATATTTAATATGAAAGGAAACAATATTTTGTATTAATATAAATTATATTCTTCCTTTTAATGTTTCAAATAAGGAATCACGTGGTTTTTTTTAACTCATATCACAAATTTTTCTATCAGTAAGAACTCACAGCTGTCAGAAACACATTCTTGCTAAGTATGAATATATATATACATGTGTATACATGTATGTACATAACTATAAGGTTTTTAAACTTTGTTTCTAGGTTTAACCTGGGAACATCTTTCTAACTTTCAGAAAACATTTTTCTCACTTTTCTGTAGCTTATGGTTTCCAGCTTACTTCTGCAATTTTTCTTACTCAGATAACTTCCTAGGAGGCATAATTAAAGTTCTTAAAATTTAGCCTGGCTGGTGTGGCTCAGTGGATTGAGCATCATCCCATGAACTGAGAGGTCCTGGGTTCGATTCCAGTCAGGGCACATGTCTGGGTTGCAGGCTCAATCCCTGGCAGGGGGCATGCAAGAGGCAGCTGATCAATGTTTCTCTCTCACATAAATATTTCTATCTCTCTCTCTCCCTTCCTTTCCAAAAAAAATTAACTCAAAAAAGTTCTTAAAATTTAGATGATAAAATGAAATAGAAAAATGAACATAAAAATTGTTAACATAGTAAGGTCAAAATCAAACACAATCAGATGTGTAAAGACACTGAGTTTCTTCATTTCCCAAAGTTAATTTAATCTTCTTGTTATTGAATAGTAGAAGGTCAAGTTAAAATCAATTCTCTCTATTAAATTTGGTGCAACCCAATAAACAAAACAGTATCTTCACATGATCCAATCTTGTTCAGATAAAGTTCCTTCTCCTTGCAGAATTTCTTCCCCTCCCCTTGCTCTTCTCCAAGATGGCAGGCGATTGCTAAGGGGGTGGGGAAGGAGGGTTCATATGGCTTCTTGGTGGCGGGGAGAGAAGGTATCATTTTCCCACACATAAACCCGTGTGCTCTTCTCTGGCTACCTTGATCACTGCCTGCTGATGAGTCATCCTGCTTGCATCAAATAATAAAACCTTGCCGGGTTCTCTTTGATCAGTGTCCTATGATCACCGCTGCTGAACTGGTCCCTCCTCAGTAATTGCTGGTATTGTATATGCCCCTGAGACCTCACTGTAATTCCGCGTTGCTCTCCAGGCAGAATGGTCTACTCAACAGTCATCCCCAGGAAAGCCACTACACATCCTTGTGACAGCTTCCTGGTAAGCTCACCAACAAGCACCATCGTTGACTTCCTACATCTCCCTGGAGAACATGTGAGAACTTATCTACATCTTCCATGTCCCATGCCATACTCTCCTCTGTTATTTCTCTTTCTATCCAGTACTAATATCACTTTTTTGTCCTTTCCTTTGATCATCAAGTTTCTTAAGATGAAATTCTGAAACACATCTCTGGCTTTCTAGATTGCCCCCTCTCTCTCTTCCCTTGTTCTTTGCATCTGAGCTCGATCCAAACCCCTATTCTGTATCCGCTTAGAACTCTCTCTCCTTTCCCTACCACTATATCTGGACAGTGGGCTCTGAGTTCTGGAACAACATCTCCAGGGGCTATTTTGACCACTCAACCTGCATGTCCTGCTGACATTTTTAGGTCAACCTAACCAAAACCAAACTCATTATCTTCCTCCCAAACCAGCTTTCCCTAATTTCCCTGCTTCCATTAATGGCATCAGTAGCTCCAAGCTCTTCTTCAACTCCCACATTTAATCAATTGCTTCTGCACTGATTTGAGTGTCTTTTCCCTCCTTCTCATCCCCTCTGCCTCCACACTAGTTCAGAGTCTCATTACTCTTTGCCAAACCTACTGAGAAAACTACCCCATTGATCTATCTGCCTCCACCCACTCCATTCCATCCTACAAACAGCTACCAGATTAATCATCCTAAAATGCACGCTCATCTTCTTACCCACCCCCAGTTATAAAACTTTAAAGCACTTCACTGTCTTTGGAAGTAGGCACAAATACTTTATCCTGCCACTCAAGTAACTTTATGGTAGAACTTCAACCCATCTATTGAGATTTATCCACCACAACTATCTGCCATCCAACTAAACCAATGTGATAAAAAAAAAAAAAAATCAAGAAAGGTCCGAATTGGGCTTTTGCCTAGAAGTTTGGGCATATTATTTATGGGTAGGAGTGTGGCAATGTTGATAAGTGGCCTAAAGACAAAGAGAGTTGTCCAAGATAAGATCTGCCAATTGCATAGTTCTTTCCACAGATCATTACCCTGTAAATAGTAGATGCTCCATGAATTCTTGCTAAGTAACTTGCTTTTACTGCGTTTTACTCTATGATTTCACATTTGGAAAAATCTTAACCAAAGAGCAGATGTTTTCTTATGCCTTTCTAAATCAACGTGGCTGATGATCCTCAGTTTTTTGTTAATATACTTTCTTTCACCAGTGCATTCCCCAGGCTAGGATGCAGCTACATTTTTGAAGGAAGCATCTCACCACAGATCGATCAAGAACAGCAGTCCATTCCTCTTTCATGTCTCACCAAGCAATGCATCCACCCAGTCAATTAAAGGTCTGCAGAGGCAAATTGTTTAGGAATCGGTTAGTCATGCTGTTGGATATTCAGAATTCCCATAAATATAATTCCAATATGAAAAAATAACAACAACAATAATAATTTCCCTGGGTTATAAGTGTTCTGTAGTATAAAAAAATTATTCCACAGACTTTGTAGACTTTTCTCTCTATAATTCTTTTTTTAAGTAAGGTACAGAAGGTATAGTTAAGGGATTGGCAAACTTTACCTATAAGGAGCTAAACAGTAAATAGTTTAGGCCAGCAGGACAAATGGTCTCCATCTCAACAACTCTACCTTCGTAGCAGAAGAGCATTACATAGATAATATGTAAAGGTATGAGTGTTTCTGTGTTCCAAGAAAGTTTTTACAGACACTGACATTTGAACTTCATCTAATTTTTATATGTTGTGAAATACCATTCTTCTTATGACTTTTTCCAACCATTTAAGAATTTTAAAAATATTCCTACAGCCCTGGCCGGTTTGGCTCAGCAGTTAGAGCATCAGCCTGCGGTCCAGAGAGACCCAGGTTCAGTTCCCGCTAAGGGCATGTACCTCGGTTGCAGTTTGTCCCCGGCCCTGGTTGGGTTGTGCGGGTGGCAACCACTCAGTGTATCCCCTTTCACATCGATGTTTCTCTCTCTCTCTCCCTCCCTCCCTCCCTCTCTCCCTCCCTCCCTCCCTCCCACTCTATCTGAAAAAAAATGGAAAAGTGTCCTCAGGTGAGGAGATATATATATATATATTCCTACCTATGGCTCATACAAAACTTTTTTGAGGTAGGGCTATAGTTTGCCAACTCCTGGTATGGTGCCATTCTGATTCTACAGATGAGATTCTGTAACTCAGAAGTTGACACTTTTTGTGTCTAAAATCACCCAATATGGTATCAGAATTATTAGTGAAACTTGAGGCCATGTCATCGGACCAGAATTTCTGGTCCACTCACTCTACAACAATGGCTCCTCCATTTAGAAACATCTCATTGTGGCCACCCATTCTTCCAAGCAATGGACACCACATCCAACATGGGGAAGAGTATCTGAAATAAGATCAAAGAACCACATCTTCCCCAAAGGGTTCATGAGCAGTTTCTAACACCTCCTCACTCCCCAGACTAAGTGCAAAAACTGTGTGTGGGTTTGCATTGACAAGGACTTTCACCTTGACCGAACTGTAGTTTGGCTCCACTGGACCCTCTTCTCAACGAAAGCCTCATCCTTGGCCTGTAGTCCTTGGCTTCCATGCCCAGTTTTAGAGGGAAAAGGTGGGTAAGATCATGTTGTGCTGCTCCTGAGACTTACCCTTACCTCTTGGGATCAGGATGGTGCTCCTTAGGGAGGATAAACACACAGATCTGTGCCCCAGCCCTGACTTTGGCCAGAAGCCTTCCCCATCAAAACTACCACCGTGGTGATGGAAATGAGCATCAGGAGTCACTGGGAAAGTGCTCACTAGGTAGCATCATGTTGGATGACAATGATAGTAACCAGGGAAAGAGAATGGAAGAACTAGGATTCCAGAAACACCCTGGACCTGAAGGCTTCCTTTAGACAGTATTCATTTTATTGTCCTTGTTTAGAGGTTACACTACCATGTGAAAACATGCTTTGGTAATATGGGGAACACACTGATTTTCTTCACCGGAGGGCTTAAGTCAACAGGAATAGGTCTATCTGGAAGATGAATGAAGTACACAGACTAGACTATGGACTGCTCAAATACCAAAAAGTCCATGCTCGAAACCTGTGGTTTGGTCCCCACATTACTGCCATTTCTGGTCATGGAATTATTGCTAAAGTCAGAACCAGCCAGACCACCTGGAAGAGCATGTAGATGAACTAAATCTCCAGATCCCTCTCCCTCTTCATTTGTTTTATTTTTAATTTTAGAGTCTTTCTCTTTTTTTATTGATTTTTATTTTTATTGTTGAAAGTATTACAGATGTACTCCCTTTTTCCCCCACTGACCCCTCCCCCCTTCCCCACTCCCATCTCCCTCCTGCTTTCCCCAACCTAATGTCTGTGTCCACTGGCCGTGCATATATGCATGTAAGTTCTTTGGTTCGAAGCTAAGAGTAGAGCTACCGCACTGACTCATTTTATCATCCACTCCTTCCACTGTGGGCCCTTTAGAGTGTGTATCGCTAGGATCACCCCTGTACAGCACACATCTAAGAAGTGTGTTACTTTTCTTCTTCATGGTACTTAGCTGTTCCTACTCCACATTTCCAGAACTTTCAGTGCAAATCTCATCTTCCAAGAAACTATTTAGATATGAAAATTTCCTAGCCCATCTTTTCAGCTTTTCTTGTTTTAAGAACTCTTTGTACCTTTTCATGGCAAGCTGGTACCAAGTAGCATGTACATAAATTTCGAAAGGTCAGGAAATGAGTTCTAAGCAATAAAGATCTTAGTGACATCCAGTGACCTGTATCAGGATGTGCGCTGATACTCACAGAGAATGGCAATGTCATTTTAATAAGGAAAATGCTTGAACATACTTAGAGACTGAAGAAGTAATATGGGTGGCAGGGCTGTGTGTGTGTGTGTGTGTGTGTGTGTGTGTGTGTGTGTGTGCTTACATGCACCTGGGAGTGGGGAGGGTTGGAGATGGTGTGATCCTTCTCTCGTGTACAAGAGGTTATCTAGTTAACCTTGGGCTTGCTTTAATCTGTGTCTCTCTGAGCCGACTGCTGTGGACATACTGAGAAAACTGAGACAGTTTTTAGAATCTCCTGGCCTTTTATTTCTGGCTTAGACCTCACAAGAGATTGTTTATCCCCTGTGTTGAGCCTTAGTCTTTTCTCTGGGTTTTGTACTTGACCTTCATCTGCCTCCAACCAGACTTAGATCCAAAGCCTCCCACTCCAGACCCACCTCTCACCCTCAGTTGCAGAAAAGGCTGGACAGACGTCTCTTCCTTCCACCACATTCATTGTTTCCCGCCTCACCCATGACTCAGCAACCTTCTCCTCTGAGGTAACTTATATTTGCACTTTCTTGTCCGTCTAACTTCAATTGTTAGGCCCTAAGAGCAGCCACCAGTCTTTCTAGGTAGATGTTGTGTTTATATGTTGATATTCCCCAGGC
The DNA here is from genome assembly GCF_014108415.1 of Molossus molossus. Lineage (NCBI taxonomy): Eukaryota > Metazoa > Chordata > Mammalia > Chiroptera > Molossidae > Molossus > Molossus molossus. Next base: position 57,935,842 of record NW_023425351.1, on the reverse strand, counting down.
TGTTTGATATGTTGACAGTGATGTTTATGGGAAAAAGGACAATCTGACATTCTACCTCTTTGAAGGAATATTTAAGCTGCAATTAGGAAGTCAATATGAGAGGACATTAAAATACATATGTATATATATGTAGATTCAATCACAGCATAACTGATCTACATTTTTTTTAATCCTCACCCGAGGACATTTTTCCATTTTTTCTTCAGATAGAGTGGAAGGGAGAGAGAGGAAGAGAGAGAGAGAGAGAGAGAGAGAGAGAGAGAGAGAGAGAGAAACATCAACATGAAAGGGACGCATCGAGGGGCTGCCACCACACGACCAACCCTGGCCAGGGACAAACTGCAACCGAGGTACGTGCCCTTAGCGGGAACTGAACCCGGGTCTCTCCGGACCGCAGGCCGACGCTCTAACTGCTGAGCCAGACTGTCCAGGGCCTGATCTACATTTTAATAACCAACAAAAATATGTAGAATTCCTTTTTTCTCCTTCCTAACACCTTATTACACCCTACTATACGTTCTTACCGAAGGACATGTACACACATATTCATTATCTGTATTAGCGGTCACTGAATTTTTTCCATTATTTCACCGCAGCATGTGGGATACTGAAATAACCACCAGTTCTGTTGAACGGGAACTATAATGATGACCACATTAGGGTGAGAATACATAGAATATAGAAAAGGAATACTAATTGGAGAAACGGCAAACAAAGACTGTAGATTTGAAGTGGCATTTGACATCCTAAAAGGAGCTGGAGAGGGAACCCTGCTGCTCCTGTGGCCGCTGCTGCGATATGCGAAGTCCTGCTATGAAGCCCAGAACCTGCTTGGGGGGAGCCAATTTAATATTGGCTTCCGTAGCTGTAATTTAAGAGTAAGGGCACGGGATTAGAAGCTTAGCACTCCACAAGGACATAACCGAGGAGATTTCTACCCACTCTGCAGAATCTCGGGCTCACACCACAGCTTTCTCTTCACTCTCATCATTTTGCAATTAGAACGCAGAGCGAGTAGAAGGAAATGCTCACCCATCAGCCCTATCTGGAAATTATCAGCTCTGAGATCCTGTGTTAGCTTTCTGAGCTCGGCTCCCAGCGGAGGGACTGGGAGCCAGGCATTTCTAAGCACTGATTGAAGCTCATCATTGCCAGAGTGGTTCTATAGCTCAATCTTATCCACCCCATTTCACAGATGACCAAATTAAGGTCCAGTGAGGCTAAATAGCTAGCAGTCTCATAGTGGCTGAATGTCGAGGACCTTGAACTAGAGATCAATGTCTGCCCTTTTTACACCAGAAGCCAAATGTCAAAATACAGGGTGGGGAGAGGGTGGGTTTACAGTTGTGAGTAGGCAAAACACAGAGTTTATTCTTGTATTATTCTTTATTGATTATTGTATTATTCTCCACGCAAACCTGCTTTTGCCCCACCTCATATTTTGAGAGAATCAGAGCTAAGTACACAATGTGTTCTATGCCTAAAGGGTATAAATAAAACACCCTACAGAACCCACGTGAGATTTGGTTGCTAACACTTTTTATCAAACTATTAAAAACATACTCTTCTGACTCCGGCTAGTTCTGGGATAAAACAGTTTTTTTTTTTTTATCCTCACCTGAGGATATTTTTCCATTTTTTGTACAGATAGAGTGGGAGGGAGAGAGAGGAAGGGAGAGAGAGAGAGAAACATCGACGTGAAGGGACACATCGAGTGGCTGCCACCCGCACGACCACCAGGGCCAGGGACAAACTGCAACCGAAGTACGTGCCCTTAGCGGGAACCAAACCCGGGTCTCTCTGGACCGCAGGCCAGCGCTCTAACCGCTGAGCCAAACTGGCCAGGGCATAAAACAGTTTTTCTTATCCTCTGTAATCCTTTACCATTTTCCTGGAATACTTCATGTCTAAATGATATTTTATAAAGCTCTGACGATTTTAACCCTTCCCCCTCCATTATTCTAGCCTCATCATGATAAAAGGGGGAAATTTTTTTCTCACCAGTCACAGCTAGAAACTTGCTGGGTGCCATTCAGCACAGTAAACCAGGGGTTTTGTTCTATCCACTTGCACATTGATGACGATGAATTGAATACTGTTAAGAACTTCACATCAGCCCTGGCAGGTGTGGCTCCGTTGGTTGAGCATCATCCCATGCATAGCAAGGTTGCTGGTTTGATTCCCAGTCAGGGCACATTTTTGGGTTGCAGGCTCGATCCTGGTAGGGGGCGTGCGAGAGGCAGCAGATCGATGTTTCTCTCTCGCATTGATGTTTCTCTCTCTCTCCCCCTCTCCCTTCCTCTCTTTTTAAAAATCAATAAAAAAGTTAAAGAAAAGAACTTCACATCATTTGCTCTTAATAGTTCCCTCACCTACAAAATGTGGTTTCAACCCTGCAGAGTTCTTTGAAGGTTGAATTTCATGGCAGATGAAAATGACGTAGCAGCACTGGCATATAGTAAGCATCTGTTAAAAGTTTGCTATTATTTTTTATTTAAAAATATCCGTATCTACAGCGCATCTTTACTGCAGCAGGGTGGGAAAAGCATAAGGTTAGAACTAACCCAGAGAGGTGGATTCTCACTGTGAGCCTGCCACCTGTACAATTCTAAAGAGACCTCTTTCGTCTCTCAAACATGGGTACCAATACGTGCTCAGCCTTCTCACATTTATAGGAAGGATCAAGTACGATGATCATTTTCAAGTAGGTTTTAAAAACATGAAAAGCCTATGCATGCAAGTGTAGGCAATTATTTCAGTCATTCTCGTCATTAAGTCACTGTTACATGATGAAAATGAGTTCCTTGCCTCCATATGGGAGGATGTGACTCCTGGTCGAAAGAATAGAGCGAATTGGACATCAGACAGAATGGAGTTCAAGCCCAGTTCTGCTGCTGATTTGCTCTGAGGCCTGGGAAAAGTCATCAGCTTCTCGGTGCTTGGATTTGCACGTTTGTTCATGGGGCTAGTGGAGCCTTTTGTAATAGAGGATCCCTAACAGCCGGGTCAGGGCGAAACTCAGACATCCCAGAATGCGGAGATGGCAGCAGTACCTCTGTTTCTGTCCGCATCCTCCATCTGCATAAGACAGAGAGAAAACTTGCATTTAGTCTATAACTGGGGTTTAAATACACCCAGACATGATTCTCTGACTAGATCGGTATGGATGGAAGCCAGATGCTGAATCCCTAAGAGAGGAAAGTCTTAGTAAGTGAGGAAAACCATTACTGAACACAACTAGGCACCCAGAAAAGGAGGCTTAACACACCTTTAATGATCTGAAATGAAATTCAGAGATAATAGAACCAACTTATACACATGATGTTTTGTTTTTTTAAAAAAAATCAAAGTGGCTTAACTATAATATGAAGGAGAAGTGAAAAGGAAAACAAACCATTTATAACAAAACCATTTTCTGTTCAGAAAGTTACAGCTCAGAGGTGAGAACACTGGAGGATGAAACGAAGTCATCAGAAGCGGGCATGTCCACGCTCCAGCTGACGCCCAAGCGGGTCACACTGGCCACTCACGCACCACGAGTCGTGTTGCTGTGGGTGATGTGATTTTCTGAAATAAACAAATCCTGATAACGTTCTGAACCAGAAGAAATGTGATGTTCTCTCAACTTATGCAGCCGTTGCATCCTTAGAAAATTCATTGTATTAAAACTGCACAGAAAATCACGTCTCATATCGATAAAAAACATATTCGGTTTCCAGCTTAGATAATAGCACTTAGGGCTTTTTTCATCTAATAAGTGTCTAGGTAGACATTCAAAAGTTAGATGGTTGCAGGACAATTCCTTTTTGGCAGTACTGTCCCATACATATAGGACTTTTAGTATTTCTGCCCAAATCTACTATGAGCTCCCCTGGTGACTGTGATAACCAAGAAGTCCCAGAAACTTCACTGGGGCTAGTACGACACCCATTGAGAAGTGTCATCCAATGAGTAGGTACAATCTTAACAAAATTATAGAACTATAGTAATCAAGTCACTTCACAATCTAGATCTTCCTCTTGGCTCCTGTTTCAGCCTAGAAACCCTTGCCCTTTCTCTGTCTCTACTTTTGAATCAGATTACCTTTTCAGATTATACTCTGACCACACTGAGATTCATGTTTGGCAAGAATACTAGGTCTTTTCTCTGAACATTTCATCCACAATTATCCATGGGTATCAGCAGTAATTTTAGTCCCTTTTCATAGAGGAGAAGACTGAGCAAATGAACGCAGGTAACTCGTCCCAGGTCGTGCCACAACCTGTCTGCAGAGATGGACTAGAATCAGTGTCGTTCAGGCCTGACCACTGAACCCCTTTTCCTCCCACTTCCCTCGTAGACCTGTGACTTCAGGAGCCCTTATAAGGAGTGGGTGGGAGGGCAGGTACAGACTCAGTCCCTCTATTTGCTCTTTGCTATCTCCTCTGGTAAGAAATCAGTGGAGGAGGAAGAATTCCCAAAATGGGTTTCCATTCATCGAAGCACTTGCCCTCTCTCATTTGTGTCATTAATTGCAACCTGGGTGTAGGGAACTGCTAGCCCCCGGCAAGGCAGAGCTGTCTTTAAACCTGCTCAAGAGTCCGAGTGGATGATGAACACACTCACCAAGACGTGATATAGCAGGGTCAGGCCGCAGAGGCACACATCAGGGAACAAGCCGTGCACCATGGTCCCGCCCTCCCTCCTCCACAGAGATGTGGCAGGGAGGGTAATAAAAAGTAATGATCTGAAAGAGAGCATGCTGTTGCCTTCCAAGGGTCAAGTCAGTACAATTTGTGCAAGGTCCTGACATTTTCAGTCTTTTTTAGTACAGAAATACTGAACTAAAAAGATACAGTACCAAAAGAAAAAAGAAAAGAAAAAGACACAAACCAGGGTCACTTCAAACCCTTTAAAACAGATCCCATATGAGGCATCCCAATATATCAGGAAGATTGCTTTTCAGAGCTAGAGAGGCAGCTTATGAGACAGCCACACGGGGCCACCTCTGTGAGTGACAATGGACCAGCTCCTCCTAACCATGGGGTGGGAGTTGGGGGATCCTTCTGAGCAGCTATAATTCAGCTCTCACTTTTGGAGAAGCCATTTCTAATGGGGCAGGTGGGTTCTTGCTTATTCTGATAAAGCGACCTATCATTGTATGAAGTGACTTAAAGGATTTATTCTGTGTTTTCAGGGGACGAGGTCCCAGTGCCCACTTGGAACCTACATCAGGCCATAGGGAAAGGAGATGGCGGTTTAGAGAAGCGTGTTCAAAGCTTTGAAACGGATTATTCCTGAGGGCTCTGAAAATGGTAAGTCTCCAAATTGCAACAAAAGTAGCTAGACCCTCCCTGGACAGGAAAAGAGCCTTCTATAAGGCTTGTCTGACAATCTTATTCAGATATTATCCTCACCTAGACGGATGGTTGCCCAACTCCCGAGAGCCCATAGAACTTTCTATTTGTGAACCTGGGAAAGCTAAAGAACCTCCTCACTTGTTTCCATAACTAGCTACACACCTACTTCATAAGATTACTAGGAGAATGTTGTAAGTTTCAAGTGGCTGACATGGACAACATTATGTGGTGACCACCAGGACAGCCAAGACACCGTTGAAGGCATAGGGTAGACAGAGTAGAATATGGCTGTATATATTTTCATCAGAGGAATGTAAAGAAGCCCTACTGCCCCCCAAATCTCCCTGCTTGGGGTTGTCATTATTGTTGATGTGGTCCATACCCTCTATTTCCTTAGTGATTTCAAATGGACAAAGTCCTCATTTTCACCTTATTTCAACTGCTCTAAAAGTCCATGAAGTTATCTACTATGATACTAATAAGTAAAAATCACCAATCTTTTAAGTGAAGGCCCATGTTTCTAAAAGCTCCCTTGTAACATTTTTGATAAGCCAACATTGGTGGGACTTTAACCATGGCCATGAAGGCAGCATGTCATGCTCAAGATTTATTTCTCTTTTCACTATGCTCAAGCTCACCTTTGAAAGAAATAAATGACGATCCTTTATCCTTTTTTTTTTAATCCAATAGGGAATGTTGCAAGGGTAATGATCTTAGAATAACACAGTCTTATTTTTAGCAATGAACATTATGTTTTAGGCTGAGGATGTATTGCATTCATTCAGTCAACAAATGCTGTTGAACACCCATGCCAGGCACGTTGCCAGGCAGGAGGGACAGAATGGTCAGCATTTTGTTCAAATATCTACAATGTACTGAGCCATCCTACTGAACCAGACAGAAAAAGAATGCTAGGAAATAATAAGGTCAGGCTGTTTTTAAGATGTTGAATATAATCCTAATCAGCAGGATCTAGTGATAGATGAGGCAATCAACAGAAGGATGGGAAACAAAGTATTGCCACCAGGGGTACATGAAGATTTTTTTTTTTTTTAACAATTATGGCAATTACAACTTTTTTTTAGGGATATGGAAGGAGAGCATAAGCAAAGACAATATCTTGATGTTATACAAGTCCTCTCTCCTCTCCCACCCCCCAACCCAGCCATCCAATCCTTGTTTCAGTAACCATCCATTCACTGGCCTCCTGCTGCAAATGTGATTAACATATTCAATCAGTTCTTCCCAGATGGGTCAATCACACTGGACATATGCAGTACGACCATCCTTGGGAGAGAATGGTCGACCAAGGTCAAATGAGCCCTAAAGATCTGTGACCAGCAGATCTACCCTCAAATTCTCATCCGTTTGACTTCTTAGCCATAAAGGTAGTAAAGTACTCTCCAAGGCCATCCTACATACTGGACTTGGGAGTTAATGTTAGTCATCCCGAAACTGCCAAGTCATACTCCTCAGAAGAGCTCTCAGCTTCTGAACCTCCTGGACCATAGTGGACCCGAAATCACTTTTACAAATGTTAGTAACATCTCATTCCCTCTAGCTGAGGGAGGAATTTAGGATAGAACTTGAGCTTGGGGTCAAATGCAGGACCTATCACTTAATAGCCCGTGGTTTCAAGCAGGTTACTCTACCTAGTGAGCCTTGGCTTCCTCATCTATAAAGCAGAGAATCCCCTGCTACACTCAAAAAGGTCATGGTGCAGATTAAATAGAAGATTGTGAAGTTTTTAAACGGGAGACTACTTTCACCTGAACTTGGCACCAGGAGTTTGCCAGACATGTTTATATTGCCCATCACCCCATATCCACCCCCACCCTCCCAGGGAAATTGGGTCTCTATAGCTCCTAACGTCTAATGCGCATGTTAGTGATTTGGCACCCCACCTTCCGCTAATTCACATTGCCTGACCCCAAAGCAGACAATGCGTAGACTAGTCAGCAACCAGGATTAACTGGTGTGGCTCACACACAAACAACATAGCAAGTTGGGCTGATAACATTTTCTCTCTGAAATTTAGATTTAGAAAGGGCTGGGGGTGGGGGGCTGCGATTGTTCACAATAAAGGAGAAGGTGGCAGGAAGCCATGGGCAGCTTTGGTGCTATGACAGCTGAAATCGCGGGTAGGCGCTGCTGAGGAGCCGGCAGAACACACTGAATGGAGCTCCTCCCGGGCGGCTGTGGAAAGACGAGAACAAAGCCGACACACAGGAAAAACAGAAAGACCTTGAGACAAGGACACAGCGCTGGCTCGGTTCCTGGGCTTTCTCTCCTGGTTCCATGTCCAGGAGATCCTTAGCCCCTTGTTACTGAGATAACTTGGGTGGAACAAAAGAGGTTTGATCAGGCACTCAATAAATGCTAGTCCCCTAGTCTTATTTACTTATCTATTCAATGATTTGTCTCATCATTTATTTGTGCATCCAGTCATTAATTTAGGTGTTAAGTTAAATCATTTTTGACCACCTACTCTGTGCCGGGTATATCCTATATTCTGTGCCTGTACTGAGGGTGTAACTTGTATCCTTCACAGGTAAACGTTTGCATTGCCCTGGGCATCGGAGAGGGGGTGGGAAGCAGACAGGTGTGACTACGGTGAGGGAAATATTTAGGGTGGAAGGCTCATCAAATTGCTCCTGGAAGGGGCTTCTCTCACTAATTCTGAGCAGCTCAGCCCAGGTGGGTCCTGCGTCAGCCTCAGAGACCGGAGTATATTAGAAGGCTAAGGTCTGAAATTACTCCTCCCTTTATGCCTCTCCCGACACGCCAGCCTCCGAAGGAATCCTGGGAGGACACCCCACAACGCCCTCTGATCCTGCTTTCCGTGTCTCAGGAAATGTTTCTTTCCCCTACGCATCCCTAGGACTTTCTCACGTACCATCCTCAGCCACAGGGATGTGGACAGCTCAGAGTAAACCGGCTTTAGTTCTATGGATTATTTTCCTCTGTCAGCTTTTTAAAAAGGAAAAAGAAGGGGCGGGGAGCCACCCAGGTTCTCCTGGAAGAAGAGTGAAGAACCAGCGGCATAAGAAGATCAGGTCCGTGATCTGGGGAATAGACTGGTCTAAAACGTTCTGTAAGCTCAGGTTCACAGCGGTGCCCAAATGGTACACGAACAAGCCGCAGCCGTGCCCGGTGGCTTTGCATCCGAGCCGCCCTCTCGCCGGCCAGGTCTGAAAGGAGCTGCCACTGAGGGCACAGGGGGTGCTCCCGCCCCAAAGGACCTGGAGTCAGCCACTCGGACACAGCCCCCAACCTGTTTTCCAAAGATGCGAGTGGGAGGGGGGGCCGTTTTCAGTACTTCCAATGCCTGACAGATACCACCTATTGATCCACAATAAGGTCGCACGAGCTGCCAAAATGCCAACTGTCACTTTGAGTTGGAATGGTATCGGCCCAGGCTGGCCCTGTTGGTCATTTCCCAGTAAAAGAAACTTGACGTGGTAATCGGGGGCCTCTGAGTAGCATCAAGCACAATAAACTGTTTGATTATAAGGCTAATTTGTTGGGTAGGTGAAAATCCTTCAAGTATAGGACAGGATCAATAAAAGGTGAGCTTGGTGGGGAGACAGATGGAAATATTCTTTCTTGACTTTATTGATGGGGCATTCAGCTTTTCTGCAGTGGGCTACACAAAGTACCCCACTGCAGGGGGTTCATCCAGAGCAAAGACTGAGTTCATGGTAAAATAAAAAACACCTCCCTCCTGCATGCTTCATCAGGCTGGGCTGGTTCCCAATCAGACTGCTGAAAAGAATGTAAGTTCGCTTCTCCTAAAACAAAAAGGATGAGGAAGGAAATACTGTCAGTAGGGAAATTAATTCCTGGCAGGCCATGAAGTGTTAAATCCCCTGTTGGATTCCCTGATGGAGCCCTACGGAGCGCGCAGACCGGAGGCCTCGCCAGCTGGTCCTGAGGGCGAGGAGCCTTCCCAACACTAGGTGGCAGCACCAGCCCGCGTCTGCAGCAAAGGCTGCCCTTCGCCGCTGCAATGCTGCCTCCACCCAAGAGACCTTTATTCCCCTTGAATTTTAACCAATTGTGTTACACCTTTTGTCTCCAAAAGACAGAAATAGGTTTCCTCTTTTCCCTCTAATTGACTTTAAGTTTCCTTTTGTTCGAGCTCAGCTAAAAAGAGGAGAGCGCTCTATTCCAAGGGTGGACCTGCTTGAGATTTCTATTAAGTAGGCCAAATAATTATACCCCGAAGACAAACTCTTCTGAGAACCGCACTCAGGATCTCCGGAGAGATGCTTGTGCTGTGTTAACTGTTGGCAGGCCGCAGGGGAGCAGTCATCTCCCCTGGGCATGTTTAGGCTTCTATTCCAAACCGAATTGTTGGACAAGAATCCCCAGCTATTACCATCCTCTTCTCCCGGGGCTGGTTGGCATAAGTTAAAAGGTGATCACTTTGCCCGTTGGCTTCAAGGTCTCGTGATTGGATTCTCAATTGCCTCTTTTTCTCAAGTCATAACATCACCTGATGAGCACAAACAGCCTCCAATGTGTCTTCAGTGGTTTGTTCAACAATGTTGTTGTTTTCGTGGTCTTCCTTCCATAAGGACTCTGTTGCTTATGACAGCAGCCCCCCCAAGACAATGGGGAGTCCTGGGCCGTGGGTGCTCTGGCTCCCAGACTACCTTGTGCAGTCACGCTGCTCAAAGCACCTGGCTTCATCCTTCACTTGACTCATGTGAGTTCCCACATTCTGTAGCTCTCACCTTGGTGTCACTTCCTTTGGTCGAGTTGTCAGTCATCAAAGCCAAGTCCATAGGAGATGCCCTTTACATGGCTACCATATTACCCTAAATTTTCATCATTACAGTCCTTCTAACATCATATAATAATAACCAGTTGATAAATCTGTATCCTCCCCCACCCCCCTGCCCCAAGAATATAAGCTCCTCAGAAACAGTGTTGCCACCTGGTTTAGTTTGTCCTACAGCCTACAGCCTGGAGGTGCTTCTTCAATACTTATCAAAATAAATAATTGTGAATATACTGAAACTTGTGGACTTTTTTTTTTTTTTTAAGAAATGTGTTATGCCCTGGCCAGTTTGGCTCAGCGGTTAGAGCGTCGGCCTGCGGTCCGGAGAGACCCAGGTTCGGTTCCCGCTAAGGGCACGTACTTCGGTTGCAGTTTGTCCCTGGCCCTGGTTGGTCGTGCGGGTGGCAGCCACTCGATGTGTCCCTTCACATCGATGTTTCTCTCTCTCTCTCCCTTCCTCTCTCTCCCTCCCACTCTATCTGTACAAAAAAATGGAAAAATATCCTCGGGTGAGGATAAAAAAAAAAAAGAAATGTGTTATTTTGGTTACCTATTTGCAGTCCCGACACCTGTCCTCTTACTTTCTAATTATTTTTATTCTTTTGCATAATTTAACTACCTATGCAAGGTGGTGCATACTCTAATGTAGCCAATAATTACAGGTTTCAGAAGAGCCTGGTGTGACCTTTCTTCTTCTACCGTGAATTAAGATCAATTTTGCTCTGGTGCTGGTTTTAATAGATTCAATCTCCTTTTCCCTAGACACCTGCCTAGCCATGACATCATCTAACTTTGCCTGTTTAAAATCCCAGGCAGAGTTGTCAGACCACTTAAAAAACAATGAACTTTAGAAATTAAGAATAATGTGGCCAACTCCTAATTTTGAGAGTTAAAACTTCTCAGTATACATATGTTCTGCCTGTTTTGTCAGCCTGGAGGGACCCATCGACCTTCCTGAAGCAATTGCCCTTAAGGAGAAACACAAGGTGGACTCGCATCGAGAGGAAGCTGGGGCACCGGTTCTCTGAGCCTGCAGGGGGAGGTGTGTGGATCCCTCCGGCTGGCTCCTGAGGACTTGGACGTTATGATGGGAATGTTCACCCACATCCATTCTGGAGGTGCTTCTGGAGTAAACACTGGACGCAAGAAGATAAATGGACCATGAGAATAGAGCCATTCAGGACACAGGTACTGGCCACTAGGTTTGGTGACTCCCATTTGTCAGACTGAGTCCCACACAGGGAGGGGATGGAAGATCCTGAATGTGTTTGTGCGCGGTTCTCCCATCAGCTGCGTGGTGAGTGACTGATGAACACAGGCTGGTTCACTGTTTGCAGCTTTCTTATTGAGCTTCATTCCACACCACATGCTGGTCAGTGATAGAGACTCTCTCGTGGGAAAGAATACACTGTGATGCTGCCCATTTGCATGGTAACACAGGCCGCCTCACCGTGTGCTCCTCTCGTTTTGAATTGTTGGAGTTGTGTTGGCTTGAGTTGTGTGTTTGTTTTGAGTAGTGGGGTTGTCATGGGAGCCACGAGAATAGAAGAGCAGTTTCCTTGCCCTTGGATTCACATGCATCTTGAGTGAGCACAGGGACAAGGAAAAACAAGATTATTGTGTTAGTTCTGGTGTACTGTAAGGCATTACAGTTTTCAATTTAAAAATTATGTAGTGAACTCAGGCATTTGAGAATCAATGTGCATGGTTGAACCACGGAGACAGATGTCTAGGTTTTAATATTTTTCTGCTAACTTTGTGAGGCCTTGGGCAAAGCATTTAACTTTTCAGTTTTCTTTATCAGTAAAACAGATACATATTTCTAGCTTATAAGATTGTCGTAGGGTTTAAAAAATAATAGATGTCTGTGCTACAACACGGTGACCCTTGAAAGCACCCTGTTAAGTTAAAGAAGTCAATCAACACCTTGGCCACTTTGGCTCAGCTGTTAGAGCAATAACCCATGGACCAAAGAGTCATGGTTCAATTCTGGTCAAGGGTATATGCCTTGATTGCAGTTCGATCCCCGGCCCTGGTTGGGGTTGTGCAGGAGGCAACCAATTGATGTGTCTCTCTCACATCAATGTCTCTCTCTCTCTCTCTCTCTCTCTCTCTCTCTGCCCCCCTCGCTCCCCCAACCCCCACTCTCCCTCCCTACCACTCTCTCCAAAAAAACACACACAAAATCAATGGAAAAAGTATCCTCAGGTAAGAATTAACAAGAAAAAACACAATATATTTTTGTATGTCAATTTTATATTCTGTAACTTTACTGACTTTGTTTATTCATTATAACAGTTTTTTGGTAGAGTCTTTAGGATTTTTTACATATAATATGTCTTCTGCAAATAGTGACAGTTTTACTCCTTCCTTTCCAATTTGGATGCCTTTTATTTCTTTTTCTTGACTAATGGCTCTGGCTATGACTTCCAATACTATGTTGAATAAAAGTGGTAAGAGTGGACATTCTTGTCTTGTTCTTGATCTTAGAGGAAAAGTTTTTAGCTTTTCATCAATGAAGATGATGTTAGCTATACTCTTGTCATATGTGACCTTTATTGTGTTGAGGTATGTTTCTATACCCATTTTGTTGAGAGTTTTTATCATAAATGCGTATTGAAGATCTCACTTTTTCATATAATTATGGATCCAATGTATTATTTTTGAGACCTCTTATTCAGTTTAATTTCAATATATTGTTTTCAGTTGGGGTGGGAAAAGAGTTATGATTAGAAAATATGGAGAATTGTGCAAATCTCTAAATAGCCCATAGGAATTTGTCACAATATAATATGTATAATGTTTTTCTTGGAGCATGGATCAACACTCAGCCACTGAGCCACACCAGCAGGACTGTATTATGTTTTTCTATTGGGGGAAAATGTCTGAGTACCATAGTTTAACGAATCAAGTTTAAATACTCCTGCTTGGCAGTCAAGTTATTCTAAAATCTAGCCCCGTCTCTACCTAGCACCTTTATCACCCACTTGTACTCTTCTCCCCCATAAGGTGTGTCATTTGCTTCTCTAGATACATTCCAGCCTCCTCTCATTGTTGAGACTTACTCTGACCACCTGATTTAGGATGGCTTCTCTGGTATCTCTCTATTCATGCAATTCCAAGTCAGCCTCACTGCACTTCAGGTCTTTCTCTACCAAGAAGCTTCTCCCCACCATTGAAGCTCACCCTGGTCCCCATCTCTGAGAGCCTACCCCTGAGGGTTTATGTTCAGTGAAATAAACTTGTTTATAAACTTGTGAAATCAAAATCACACCTAGATGAAAATGAGGCATGCCAAGCTTCTGGAAAACAGGCTCTGTGCTAACTGGAAGTATAAAGTATACATTCTTCTTCTTCTTCTTCAATTATTTCCTGTCTATAAGCATATTCTCCCCAACCAAAAACTAAGCTACTCAAAGGAAGCTTTATATTATGTGTCTTTGATGCCCTACAAGGTTCCTGATATGACCCCAGGCATAACGTAAACACTCCAGAAGTTGATTTGTATACAATAGGCCACTCTATAAATTGATTGATTAATAATATAAAATTAATACCCCCACCCCCCAAAGAATCTACTGTTATTTGGCCATGTCTCAGCAATCTTATCACAAGAACACAGTAGGACCTAGGAACCCATGAGGTCCCAGGCCTCTGTCTCTTCCTGATGACAGCAGGACTTGGGGCGGCCCTTTAACAGGGGTCCTGTGTTTCCCAGCAGGCCACACTCAAAGCAGAATTTTAAAAGCAAGGGATGAAACAGCTCTGCATTCTGTGGCTCCAGACGAAACAGCACCGGAGAATACATGTCCGTATCACTGTCCCACCTCATATATACGTATGTGTGAGTCTGCAAAATCCTATCTGATTTGGGCATTGGCCAAATCACCCTGCCGGTTAGTAGGAGAGTCACTTAATTCTGCTCCATTTCCTGAGCAGTCAACCAAAGGAAGATGTAAAGTACTGTGACCATGTTTCTAGATAGCTCACAAATTAAAGACCTTCAGGTTTTCTGCAGTTTCCAAAGCAAACCCAGAAAAGCTGAAAGATGACTGATACGATTAATACATTTCTTGGCGCTGGGGCATTGTTATTTTATTGCTGGTATCACAGTGACATCATTTTTCATAAAGACACCATAATTGTCTTTGAATGTCATAAAAGGTGAAATTCATTCCCATGGAAATTGAGAACATTGCAAAGCTTTAGTCAAAGGGGGACTAAATAATACAGATGATAAAATGTACTGGCTTTAAATTTCTGTCCATAAACCAGGAGTGAAACTACAGAGAATTAGACTTGAAATGAATACTGTAATAACCTGAAATTAGTTTAGGCATCCCTTTAATCTCATTTTTTCATGGTGTACAACTATTCATTGGGAAATCTGTTTTCCTTCTCTGGCCAATATTTCAGCTGCCTGCTGCCCAAATGAAAATACTAAAAGGGGGAGGGGATGAAGATGCGAACTGAAATATATCTTATTGGAGATGGCAGAAGGAACTCACTTCTCACTGAAGCACACAAGACCGAAAATATAAAGCAATCAATGTGTACAAGTCCTTTGCTCAAAATATTTAGGCTCTCGTCTGCTAAAATGTCAGACATTGTTAAGGAAAAATCCTAGCATCCATCCCAAACAAATTTCTTTTCCAACCAGCTGAGGTGATGAAGTCTGGACAAGTGTTTGGAAACGCTCTGCTATCATATTATACGTGCACGTTCCTTCCTTCCCCACCCCCACCTCACCCCGAGCCCCGCTCCAAATGTCTTCTGCTGCCAAGAGCCATAGAACCTTTACATTATTAATTTTCCACGGAATTGTTATGTTTTGGAAGCCTTGCAAGAAGCTGAGCGCAGCGTTGGAGGGCAATAAAACAGTCAGAACAAATGGCAAACCTTTCCGTTTGGCACCGCGGATTGGTGCATCTGTGCGTGCCTCTCCGCGCGGCTGGAGATCTCAGATCTGGTCCTCGGTGTATGTGACCCTGGCACGTGGCCCTTCGCTTCTTCTGTGGGGGAAAGCCCTTAAGGACAAAAGCAACAGTGTGAGAACCATTGATTCCCAATCTTCATGGGCATAGATGCCACTCGGGAGTCTTGCTAAATGCGTATTCTGACTCGGTGGGTCTGTGTCCAGGGCCTGTGGCTCTGCATCTCTGAAGAACTCCCAGAAACAGCTGATGATGCGGGTCCATGGACCACTCTTCCGCATCACAGTTAAGTCAGTGCCTGAGCTTGACTTGATTAAAACATATTTGAAAGTAGTCCTAGTCACAGTGGTGGTGATAAGCAAATAGCTTACCAAAAGGCCTAGAAAGGTCCAGAAAAAGTCAAATGGAATCCAAAATTTATTTTTTTTAAATGGCATTGGAGACTCTCTCCTGCATTCCAGACGAACTTAGAAAAAGTTCAGGTGGTTCCTAAGCACCTGCCATGTGCATACTGGTCGTGCACATGTAGAAAGAGCCAAAGCACAGCAAGGTCAATGTCTCCAGCATCCAGTGTCTACCGGTGCCTCCACCAGGAAGACAGCATTGCCACCAAGACACCCCTTGAGTAGAGAATATTGACTAAGACCTCCACAGTGTCATCTCCTGCCCTCAGAGATTAAAGGTCGGGGAGGCATGAGGTCAAGACAGTTGCATTTTGTGTCTGTGTACATACAGGGAAGACTTGAACGTGGCTCCCACCGGTGTCAAAAGAGATTCTTGCGTGAACTGGAACTTGAATTTCATAGAATGCGTGGAAGTAAGTACCAGGGCTGATAAGAACTATTTGCCCACTGGGATATGTTTATCTAATCAAAAAGACAAAAATTAAAATGCATCCTCTCTCCCTCTTGCTCTCTATAAATAAAGATAAATATTTATTAAGGGACACTTAAGAGCAAAAAGAGAAACTTCAAGTATCACGTAGACCTTTCTGGACTGTTGTACCATGTATCCACATTGGCTTTTAAGATAAATTTTACCAAGTTACTGTGTAGGGAAATAGAACAGCTTAAGGGTATGTGGACACCGCAATAGGAACCATATCCAGCTACAAACCCTCGGCAACTCTCAGGTCGCCGCTTGCTAGCGTTCTGCCTCACGATGGCAGTCTAGTTCTTCCATTTTTTCATCACTTCAGTGAAAATTTAATTTGGATTTCCTCCGAGTGTTCTCTGGCTTCACCTGCAAAGTCCGAGTCCGCAGTGAATTCAATTATTAAGGAGCTACTTCCCTGGAAGGAAGCCTTTGATTTTATTGTATTTAATCCACCTGATCTTTTTCTTTTCTAACTTTCTGATTTAAGCTCTCGCCAAACAGCCCTGCCACAGAATGCACGTGCTAAAGGGGAGCTGCCCCTTACCCGCCTGACGGGTGGTCAGTTTCCAGAACCTTCCCACGGCTAAGGAACACTCGTGGACACCTGCATTAGGTGTATATGCCTCGTTTTCTCATTATTGTGTCTTCCTTCATTTTTATTTCCTTCTTAACCCCATTCCTCCGGTTCTACGTATTCTTCTGTACCCACTGTGGCATTGTTTTTCTCAGTAGAATATTGTCTCCCAACGGAATTTTGTGGGAATACCCACAGGTGGACGTTGGCTTCTCGGGGTTTAGGGGGTTGGGGAAGCTGGCCTACCTGCCTGCCTTTTCTCCCCACTGCCCCTTACTCTCCACTCCCCCGAACCCCGCTCCCATGGACAGTTTTGAAGGAGCCTCAAAGGATGCCTCAAGTTGCACGGTAGGGTTTGGAAACCTGTCGAGAGCGAAGAAAGCCAGCAGTAAGGGAAACAAGCACAAGACAGTGCTTTCAGGAAGAGGCCGAGTTCCTTAGGTGAGACGGGGGAACGCAGCGCCAGGATGCAGGTCTTTTAGCCAAAACACCCTGCGCACCAGCCTCCCGGGGAACCACGGCACGTGCGTCAAAGGGCAGCTCGACAGTTCTGCCAAGAGCCTATTTTTTTAAGTGAAAATAAAAGGGCTTTGATTTGTCAAGACTCCAATACGTTAGCAAAAAATGTATATTGTACCTCCAAACTCTGTTTCCCTGGCATTAAAAAAATTAGGAAAAAAATTGGTGCACTGCTCTGTTCCTCTCAACCAGCTCTCTAGTCCCAGGTGGGGTAAAGTCAGCCATGGGTTCTAGTCTTCCCATGGACAGCCCCTATCTGCGGAGGAGAGATTTGGCAGAAACTCCACGGCCTTGGAGCCCAGCTGGAATCAAATCCCAGGTTGGCCGTGAACCCGAGGTGCTGCGTGGCCCTGTTGAGCTCGTCCCTCCCTTATCAAACGAGGCTATTGTCTGTAAGCAATGGCAGGTTGAGGTCAAGGGCATAGAGTCTGAAGCTCCAGCACCTTCTAGCTATGTTGTTTGTCAAGTCTTATCCAGTCCGTGCCTCAGTTCCCTCCCCTGTGAAGAGGGCAAATACCAGTGCCTACCTCAGAGGACTGCTATAAAGATTCAATGAGCTATTTTCATAAAGCGCTTAATAAGTGCCATTTAAGTATTTGTTAAGTATCCACGCATAGTAGCATTAAATAATAATACGGAGTGGTCAAAAGTAGGTTGCAGTTGCGAGTACGTGAAACACGGTTTATTCTTGTATTATCACGTACTGATTACTGTGTTCTTTATTTGTATTACAGCTGTGAGCCTACTTTTGCCCACCCTCATATTTAAGTTGTGCCAGAAGCAGAGGAGGAAATGGTGAGACAGTGAACAGGACTGAGTCTGAGCAGCATGGAAATGGATGGCTTCTATCAAAAGCCCTTCTAGCCCTTATGATGTGATTTCTTCTTATTATCATTCATGTACATGCATTACCTAGATATTTTTTAAACACTTAAAAAAATTAACCCCGCAGTATTAGATATGAGATATTGGTCAAGTTATTTAATCTTACCGAATCTGTTTCTTCTCTCAGAAAATGAGGACAGTACCGTCATTCATCGTCCCCTTCCCAGCTCCTTACTTCCAGAAGGAAACAGTTTCTGCACTCTACACGACTGGCTGTGTGCCCTTGGAGTCATGTAATCTTTCTCGCCTGTTCTCATCCAAATTGCACTGGAAGGTCTCTGAGTTCTGAAAGCAGGAGGCCAATGCATGATATTTTATTCCCTTTTGCAACTTAGAAAAATGCAAGTGTATTCTCGTGCAGTTGTCCAACACAGGTCTCGGTGGGCTAAAATCACAATGATGGCAGAGCTGTGTTCCTTTATGGAGGCTCCAGTGGCGAATTCATTTCTTGTCTTTTCTGGCTTCTAGAAGTCGCCCTGATTTCTTGCTTCTGACCTTTTCAAATCTTCAAAGCCAGTATTAGCTGGGTGAGCCCTTCTCACTCTGATCTCCATTTCTACTTTCTTGTCCCTTCCACTTTCCACCTTATCTAGTGAAATCCATATAATATAAAATTAACCATTATAAAGTGAACAGTTTTGTGGCATTCATTGCATTCACAATGTTGTGTGAACACCACCTCTGTCTAGTTCCAAAACGTTTCTTCACCCCCAAGGGAAATCTGGGCCCCTGAAGCAGTTGCTCCCCATTGTCTTCTCGTCCTACCCCCTGTCCACCATCTATCTCGTTTCTGTCTCTATAGATTTACCTATTCTTGATACTTCATATAAATGGAATCATATAGTATGTGACCTTTGGTGTCTGGCTCTTTCACTTAATGTTTTTGAGGTTCCTCTGTGTTTTAGCATGTACCAGCACTTAACTCCTTTTCATGGTTGAATAATATTCTGTTGCATGGATATACCACAATTTGTTTACCCATTCATCCACTGATAGACATTTGGGCTGTTTCTACCATTTGGGCGGTTTCTACCACTTATCTATTGTGAACAGTGCTGTTGTGAACATGCATACCCATGTATTTCAGTACCTATTTTCAATTCTTTTAGACAGACACCTAGAAGTAGAATTGTTGGGTTATATGATAATTCTATGTTTAACGTTTTAAGGAACCACCTAATTGTTTCCCACAGCAGCTGAACCAAGTTACCCCTCATTTTAATACATCTCCAGAAAGCTACAGCCTCTCCCTTTCACATGGCCTCTTCTGCCAGTACCTCCCAGAGTCACAGGGGTTCCTCTGCTATTTGCAGGCAGGAAGCCTACCCAGCGAATGTTCTAGACGTGCAAAGCAGCCAGAAATCCCTAGGCCATTGGTTTCTGAACAGCTTTAGACCTTTAGAAACATTGATGAAGCTGCTCTATGACAGAGAGATGCTCAAAATATATGTTAGGTATTTTGTAAAAGTGAGAAATATTGTGAGGTCAGATGAGCCAGATGGCTTTTTGAAGTTGAAAAGCAAAACAACTACAATTTGACAGTCTTCATAAAGTATTTCTTCCTATCGAACCCTTTATTCACATGGCAAAACCATGATCAACTGTCTGCTATGTACCAAGCATTCTGCCCTGACTCACAAACGTAATATGTGTTATCAGCAAACTCATGATCTAGCCAGAGAAACAGATGGTAAGCCGATGACCACAATGGGATGTGACGAGGGCTGAGGACAGGGTGTGGACAAAGTCATGGGGGTACAGTAGATGGAGGAGTTTATTATGCTCAAGAAGCTGGGAAAAGGGCTTGGCAGAAAAAGAGATTCTCAGCTAGATCAGAAGGCATGAGTAGGACTGTAGTCATCAGAGAAGGGCTGAGGGTGCTGTGATCCAAGGCTTGGGAGTACAGAATTGGAAAACCTATTTAGGGACTCCTCCCCTAAAAAAAAAAAGAAAGAAAGAAAAAGAAATGATAGGGTGTTTACGGTGGGTATGAGAGGGTGAAACTGGAAGGAAAAGGAAGGGCCCTGCCAGCAAGCTGCTGCCCCCTTGGAAAGCAGCCCAGGCCTGACAGTCGGCATCCTCTGGGATGTCAGGAGCCCACGCGGCCTCAGCACTGGCATCAAGCACATGAGAAATGTGTCACTTACTTCTGGGGCCTCATTGAGAAGACTTCAACGCATCAGGCTGGCGTTTCTCTGAATTCCTAAATGCATTTGTCGAAATCCTGGAAGGTTCTATTGTAGAGTGTATAAGCATATAAGTTTTGGAATAAAACAGCCCTAGGCGACTGCTTTTTCTCTCTAAGCATCAGTTTTCTTACCTGTAAAATGGGCCTCATAAAAAATAACCTGCCTTATAAAGGTTTGAGAGGATTATGTGGCCAAAATATGCATCCAGTTCTTCATAGAGCGCTAAGCACCTGGTAAGCATCTATAAATGTGGCCTCCTGGGCCATTCAGGGATTCACACAGATTTGGTACCTGGGAAAAACTTTCCGAAGATTGCAACTTGTTCTTATGAAACATTTGAGTGGGTCAATTATAGCCTCAAAATCTTTGTCACCAAAATCCTGAGAAGATCTGGATTTTTTTGTTGGTAGTCTTGGGAAGAATAAAAAAGAAAAGAAATCTGTGGTTTCTGGTTCTTTGTAGAGCCCTCCATTGATTGTTTCTCTTGAGAAGTTTCCAAGAAGTGCTGTGATGGGACTTCCTATTCTTCCTAGGCGTGTCCTTGGAAACAAACAAACAAAAAAAGATGAGAGTGACTATGGGAGAGAACTTAAGGTTTTAATAACAGTAGGCTCCTATTGGGTAACACAAGTTCAAGTGTCTTGCATGAGTGTTTGCTATTCAAGTCCTTGCAACTTTTCAAAGTTTTACATTCAGACCATCTAAATAACTCAGCCAAAGCTAAACCTACCCTGACAGAGATCTATCCTCAGGTAAGTTTAAATTTAGAAAAACAGACGTTATACTGACACAGCTTAAAGACTTCTCTTCGAAATGTGTCACATTTAACAACTGTGTCCAGGCAGAAGTTTATTTTTTCCGGTGTGACAAAGAGGAGAAAGGTCCAAAGAGATCAAGTTCAAACACTGAGCATGCATTGGCTTTACTCAAAAAATGAACTGGGGAGAAGATTGGACATATTATTAAATTTGCATAAAGAGAAATATGGGAGGCAATAAAAACAGATCATGAGAACCGTCACTGGGAAACAGGAAACATGTCTGGTCAGTAATTAACAATAGGTTTAAAACAAAACACTGTACATATTTTTGCACACAGAGCACCTTTTCCTAATGAAAGTGTCTTCATTTGTTGCTTGTTTCCTGTTTGGGTTTTTGTTTTCTTTTGTTTTTTGTTTTACAAAAGCAAGAATGCCCACTGTACTGACAACGGATGGCTGATTCGCCTGAAATCTGACAACTGATGTCACTATTAGCAGCTTATTGATGTTCAAGTACATCTCATCCGATCACTAATGAGCGATTCAGAATCACTTCGTTTGCTCCACTGCTGCTTCAAGGCTATTCTTAGGACTGTCCTCTGCGGGGAATTTCCTGTGCTCTGAAAATGTCTCAGATCTGCCCTTATTAAATGCTGCATTTTCATCAAACTTAAAAATGAGGCGTACGTTCTTCAGTTTAAAAATCACACAAACATTGCCACCTTTTGGAATGCCCATGCTTTAAAGCTCGCTGTTGTATTTGGAAAATCATCCCCTTTGCCTTGTTTAATCATTGGTTTCCTAGTGACCGCTCAAAGAGTGATTTTTATTTTCTTTTTTTTTTTTTTTAATCCTCATCCGAGGATATTTTTCCATTTTTTGTACAGATAGAGTGGGAGGGAGAGAGAGGAAGGGAGAGAGAGACAGAAACATCGACGTGAAAGGGACACATCGAGTGGCTGCCGCCCGCACGACCAACCAGGGCCGGGGACAAACTGCAACCGAAGTACATGCCCTTAGCGGGAACCGAACCCGGGTCTCTCCGGACCGCAGGCTGACGCTCTAACCGCTGAGCCAAACCAGCCAGGGCGATTTTTATTTTCTTCCATGTCGAATACCCTGACATTGGACCGGGTCATTTTGCATCTGTTCACAGTGTTAGATAACTTCAAACAAACAAGAAAACACTGTACAAAGAAAAACTGTGTCCTAACATTGGTTTTCCGTTCAATTTCAATAATTTACTTGTTTGTAATTATCTTTCCATTACACTGGCTGTTTGTCTTGAAGTCAGAGACTGAGCTTCACAGTGAGCAAAGAAATCGGGACTATTGATCCACGAGCGAGCACCTGGGTGATGGAGGCTGTCTTCATGATTATGGGTTGATGAAGGCTTTCACTTTGGTTTGCAAAGCAAGTCAAATTCAAACAAAATAGTTTCTGTGACTGTCTTGGGGGGTGGAGGGTGGGCAGGGAGCTAGATAAGCTCTGAAGTCCTAACCTTGAAAATTTATCTCTGAAACTATATTTCTGATTATAGTGTAATTACTCAAAAAAAAAAAAAAAAAAAGAGTCTGTGCACTATAAGCACTAAAATCTCACAAGGGGAAGGTGAACAGATTACCAGAACACCTTTAACCAACACAAAGGTTCACATCTTTTCTTACCTTATAATTCTTACCCATCTTCCCAAGTCTCACATCTTACCTTATCA
Source organism: Molossus molossus (assembly GCF_014108415.1). Taxonomy (NCBI): domain Eukaryota; kingdom Metazoa; phylum Chordata; class Mammalia; order Chiroptera; family Molossidae; genus Molossus; species Molossus molossus. The sequence goes on along the minus strand of NW_023425351.1, from coordinate 57,913,266 downwards.
TTAAGATAATGAAATCAGTGGAAGGGAACCACTGTGCATGGATGGAGACACAGTGAGTAACCCTGGCAAAGCCAATGCCGCTTACCTTAGACAAATGAAGATGCTCAACACCGCGGACGAAGGACACCAACCCATTTAGAAAATGTTGTAAATAGCAGCTGTGCCCTGACTTGGCCTGGCTACGTGGTATGTCTTTAACTAAACACATTTTTTCCCCATCAACACTGATTTTTTCCCCAGAAGGTTATATGAGATAAAATAAAATAGTACTAATATTATTTGCTCTAAAATAATCTTGATTATCTTTCTGAAAAGTTGAGACTATCTTAACTCATTTTGAAAAATATTCTTTACTAGTATGTTAGGCAAAGATATAATTAATTTGATAATCTTTATTGATTAATTACATTTCTCATTTATTGTTTATAAACACATATATACAGTTTTCTGTATGCATGACTATGACTATAGTGGATATGCATATGTAACATACGTGTATCATATGTAATCCTTCCACCTGCTGAGTTAAGCTAAAAGGAAGGATTTGGAGGCTCAGAGACTTTGGGCTTCCACAGGTTCAATTTTAAATAAATTATTTTTTCTATTTCAACAAAAAAGACATCCCCCCTTATAATTTAGTAGTAATTACAAACATAAGAAATCGAAGATGATGAAAAGATGTAGAAATCCACACATGTCAGAAAACTCCAGAAAAGCATTAAAGCTGTTCAGTTTTCCATGTTTTTTAGCTTTATTGAGATATTACTGACATACAAAAAATGCACACTTTTGCCCTGGCCAGTTTGGCTCAGCAGTTAGAGTGGTGGTTGCAAGTTAGAGCTCCAGCCCCTGTCACATGAGGGAGGCATTCAATCAATGTCTCTCTCTCTCTCTCCCCCCCCCCCCTCCCCTCCCTCCCTCTTTCCCTCCATCTAAAAATCAATGGGAAAATATCCTCGGGTGAGGATTAACAGTAACAACAAAAACGCACACATTTAATGCATCGAGAACTGGACACGCGTGCTCCCTGATACCTCTTTCCAAAGTTGCCAGCAGCCGTGCAGGATCAGAGACTGTCCCCAAGATGGAGTTTTGAACTTCTTAAACTTTTTTTTTTAATCATTTCATGAAATTTTTGTTGCTTTTATTTTCAGGGAGGTAGTTTAAGTGGTTTCTTAAAGGTTTCAAGTTTTTAGAGTCTTTTTCTTTTTTTGTATCACTATCTAAATTTCTCATTTTAATTTTATTTTTTGTGCCTACTAACGGCCTAGCAAGTATCAATGATTTTGATACATCATCAAACAAAAATCTTTACATTTCAGGAAATTGCAGTATCATCTAAAATTCTTCTTCCTTTCCTCCTCCAACACTGACAAATCAAATGATAGCCACCTAACAAACAGCATTCTTCAAGACCAAAATTTATTTCCAAGAAAGTTAAAATCCTTGGGAAAAAGAAAAAGTAACTTGCCAGATACCACTGTGAATTCTTTGAGAACATCTTAGCCCAGCATGGATAAGCCTTTGAAGTGTTTTATACACAAATAAACGGCTCAGAGAGCTTGAGTCACATACCCAAGGTCACACTGTAAATGATAGAATTAGAATTTAACCCCAGTTCTGTGTAACTCCAAACACCCTACCCTTTCCCATAATTTACAGCTTCTCCAACGGTAGTGGCAGGTGAACATTAGAACAAAAGAAAAAACCTATTCAGAGATGAAAAAATGAGAATTTTTCTTTTATTCCTCACCCAAGGATATTTTTCTATTTATTATTAGATCGAGTGGAAGGGAAGGAGAGACAGTGAGACAGAGAGAAACATCGATGTGATAGAGCCACATCGACTGGCTGTCTCCCACACAACCCAACCAGGGCCAGGAACGAACCGCAATGGAGGTACGTGCCCTTGACCGGACTCGAACCCGAGATTCATTGGTCTGCAAGCCGACACTCTAACCACTGAGCCAAACTGGACAGGGCAAGAAACGAGAATTTTATAATTTTGTTCTTCAAATAGAAATAATTAGTAGGAATCAGATTTAGACTAAAGAGTGTAGCTTAGCATCTGACTCAGGACCCCACACATATTTCACTGCTCTCCTCCAAAGCTCTGTTATTAGCTTCTCAACCCTAATTTATGAGGTGCCTAGTAAGAGCCTAGCACTGTGTGAGTCACCAGTATAGCCCAGTGAACAAGAGTCTTTATTCAGAAGAGCCAAACAATCAACAAATAAACAAAACAATATATAAGCCAAACAATTGGGTGGTCAGGATTTCTCTGAGAAGTTGACATTTGGTTTGAGACTTGAAGAATGGGAAGGACACAGCTATAGGAAGAATTTCCTAGGCAGTGAGAAGAGCAAATGCAAAGGCCCTGAGGCAGGAATGACCTTGGCTGGAAAGAAATAAAAGCCAGCTACTAAGGTAGCCTTGTGAGCATCCAGGTGGGTGAAAGAAGGGGGCTGACCAACAGGGTTTTGTGGCCAAGATGAGCGTGGCTTTCCTCTCCTTATATTCTTTCTTCCTTCCATCAACAGCCAAATACAAACGTTTCTATTTTGGACAATGCCCCCAATCAGGAAACATACTGTGCTTTTAGCCTCCGTACCTCACGTAGGACCAAGCCCTCAGTAACCACTGTGGATGATGTTCAGTGACAATGCCTCATGTTTTTATGGGATTACATCATGCTTTGGGGCATCTTTTTCTTCCTTACAACAACCAGAATATTACTGTAATCTAATAGCTACATGCCTGGGCTATAGAGTCAGTTACTCCTGGACACAAAGACAAATCTCCTAATCTTTCCAGATCCCAGGTTCCTTGTTTCAAAAAGGGAACACCTATATCTCGATGCATTTATTCTGTGAGGGTTAAGCAAGATCAAGTATCAAAATTGCACAGCACAGAGCCTGACGGGTAGAAAGTGCACAATACCTGTACGTAGTATTGTAACTGTCTCCCCCTTCCCTCCCCCCGATTGTGCAGATGGGAGAACAGAAACAAAAAGATAAAACGATTTGCCCAAGATCTCACATTGAGGAGCGACTAGAACAAAAACTTTGGATACTTCATCTAAGTGTTTTCCGCCTCCACTGCAGTGAGTCCCTGCAAAGTGAAAAATGGTTCGTAACCGGCTTCCGCCCTGTGGGAGGAGGTGTCAGGTACAGAGAGAGGAAGGTCAGTTTCTGGGAGCGTGGGATTAATTGGAGCATTGATCTAAAAACTCCTCCACAAGAATTTCTTAAGGGCATACTTGCTTTCCATTAAGCATTTCCCTTTGTAGTTTCTGCTGAGCCCAAAAATAAATAAGTAAATAAAAATCTTGCCCTATGCTTTCTTAAAAGGCGCAAAACAAATGGAAGTTTGATGAAATTGTATGGGTTCTCTTATCTTTATCCATCACCCTAAAATGTGCCCCCAATGGAAGACCAAGAGTGTTATCACATCCACTGCTTAGTACTAAGTTCCCCAAATGCTGACAAGTCACTAATCCCAATAAAATGTATGAAAGTTCATTATATCCGCAGCACACAGAAGTCAGCCCGGAGGCTGCCGTCAACAAGACACTGAATGGACACAGTGCTCTGGGAAGGAGCCACGCAGCTCCCTGTCCCTGTCCCCCGTGCGCGTCACCCTTGCCTGCAGAACTCAAGCGCAACTCCGCGCTATGAGCAAATGCACCGTAACCCTGAGAAGGCCAGGAACATGCTCACGGGCTCATGCCCAGGGGACCTTTGGAAGGCCCCGGGACTGGAGATCGCCTGGAGCTATCTCTGGAACCCTCAGCTCGAGGCCATTCACTGCCGCTTCCTTCTCCCAGAAGAGTATCCATCAGGCATTCAGCAGAGCAGCTTCCCCTGAAATGGAATTAGCTGCAAGGCCACCAGAAGCTCAGGCAGGTCCCAGTGCTATGAAAGCCTTATAGGAAGCCCAGTCACACTGCAAAAGCTGTGGTTCTTGTGAAAAGGCAACTAGATTTTCTGCCCTAGAGAGATAGGGGCCATCGGCCCTGAATGAAAGAAAAGTACGGGCCAGGAGAATGTCAATGAACTGGAAACAGGTATTTGGGCTTTTGCTGCCCTTTCGCTTTGGCCATCAGGAGAGAGAATGGCGTCGCCGTTGTCCCTAACTCACTGGATTTATTCATTCACTCACCTAAAATATATTCTATGACGTGCTTAACTGTGCAAGGGATATCATCTTCTCAACAGGGATTTCAAAGAACATTAGCCATTTAAGAAATTCATTGAGAAATCTATTTTTGTACTTCTGAACATAAATCTGGAAATGCTGACTACTCCTGTCTCCGCCAGAAAACTCACAATGCAGAGATGTGCTCAGGTCCGCATTCAGACACGTAATCATTTTTGTTTATCCCAGCATTTCTCAAACTCAAGACCCTTCATTCCTTTCTGAGCCAAACCTATTAACAAGCATTGGCCCGAGGGCCACGGTTCACCTGTGCTGTCCAGCACCGTGGCCACTACCAACAGGGACCGCTGAGTACTGGAGAAGTGATGAGTCTGAATTCCAGAGACTTAGCACAAAAAGAAGATGTAAAATATTTCCATGTTTTCTTGCATATGAATTGAAATATTCCAGATCGTTTTAAAATACATTATTGAAATTAATTTCACCGATTTCTTTTTACTTATTTTTAAATATGGGTGCAAGAAACCTTAAAATCATGTAAGTAAATCACATTATATTTCTCTTGGACAGCGCTGATCTAGATAATTTCTCTACTGGGCAGAAAGCCAGAGTCCTTTTCAAATGAACTCATCAGCCCTGGCTGGTGTGGCTCAGCAGTGAGAGCGTTGGCCTGCAGACCAAAGAGTCGTGGGTTCGATTCCAGTCAAGGGCATGTACCTCGGTTGCAGTTCGTCCCCGGCCCTAGTCAGGGTCCTGTGGGGGGCAACCAGTCTATGTGTCCCTCTCACATTGAGGTTTCTCTCTCTTTCTCTCTTTCCCTCCCTCCCACTCTATCTGAAGATAAATAGAAAAATATCCTCTAGTGAGGATTAAAAAAATAATAATAAAATAAAATGAACTCATCAGCCTGGCCAGTGTGGCTCAGTGGTTGATCATCGACCCATGCACCAAGAGGTCTCGAATTCAATTCCCCCTCAGGGCACGTGCCCAGGCTGTGGGCCCAGTCCCTTGGGGGGGGAATGTTGGAGGCAGCCAATCAATGTTTTATCTCTCTTTCCCTCTCCCTCTCTCTAAAATCAATAAAGAATAAAATATGAAAATAAAATAAAATAATAAAAATAAAATGAGCTCTTTTGCATGCCCTCTTTCAACCAAGAATCTCCTTAGCAAAGTCTTCCTTAGTCTAGGAAGCCAATCTAATTTAGACTCCCTGTCACTCGGTTACTGTCACATCATGTTGCTTTATTTTCTTCACAGATGTTGCGGGAATTTTCATATTTGTTTGTTTCCTTGCTCATTCTCTATGCCCCTGAAGCAGAATGTCAATCCCACGACACCAGACCCCCTTCCAATCTTCTTCGCTGTCGTTCCTGGTCAGTTGGCCACTGGGTCTTACTGCCTTTCGCCTCGCTTCCATTGGGTCCAAAACTATGTCCGAGTGATGGTTTAGTAAGTATTTGATTGGAATAAAAGAACTATAAGCATGGCAAATACAGAAATGAGATGCTATTTTGCGGCAAATGAGATCAAAACTAATTGGAGCGGTGAGAAAACCTTGCATTCTAGTGTTACTTAGCATCTTCAGAAACTGAAACTCACACGCAAGCAGCTTGATGTGAGAAGGCGGGTTCTGACCCATGCCACTGCCACTGTGACTATGGCTCTTAATAATTACAGCTCAACGTTAGTACTCTGTTGGGTTTACTTGGTGCCAGACACAGTTCTAAGTGCTTTTCCTATACTAACAAATGTGATCCCTAAACAGCCCTGTAAGAGAAACACTATTATTACCTTCTTTCTACAGATGAAGTCACTGAAGCATATTAAATGAAGTGACTTACCCAAGGTCATGCAGCTTGTTAAGTGTCAGAGCCTGGCTGCAATCCCAGGCACTCTGAGTCACTTAACCATCTGACTGTACGTTAAACCTCACTGTTTTTCCCTGATTTTATTAGTTTTATCCTATTGTTAACCTACTGGAAGAATATGACATAGCATGGATTAGAAACATGGATCTTTTTAAAATCTATGTAAAAAGCAGATGTATCGTTGTACTCGTGAACTGTAAAACTTCGGAATAATTGGAGAAAGAAGAATAACTGTTTTTCATATTGTCTTAAGCATCTAGCCTCATGACAGGAAGAAAATGAGGCAGATACCTCCCGTTCAGCTCGAGGTGTATTCGTGCATTCTAGTCTCTTGCCTTGTATACTCCTCAGGGCCATTTTTGTGTTGGTTGCAAAATTCCTATGTAAATGTATGTAAAATGTGTGCTCTCTACAGATATTCCCTCTTAAGATGATAACTATATCTGCTTTCACTGACAAAGCAGGCAACCCAAAGCGGAAATTAAACTAGCAGCTGTCGGAGACACATTTCAACAGGATGAATGCGAGACTTAGGGCTTTATTTATAGGCAAGAACCTCAGCCCAATGTTCAGCTGAGAGCCACCTTCCCCAGACCCCTTCAACCCCCACTCAGCTCAGGTAACTGATTGTCCTCCCCCTGAACAGTCCAGCCACTCATAGCCTCATAGCACATCTGATTCTCAGCAGAAAGAATGTATAAAACCCCCAACCCAAAAAGCCTTCAGTTCCATTAAATATCCACTTTCCATTAGCTCTGGTGTCCATTCCTTCAACAAATATTTATTGAGCCTGGGTTGTGCACAAGGCTAGACCTGTTGCCTAGATTCTTACTCTGCAAACTATTTTCCTGAGCACCTATTCCTTCTTCTCTTCAATATCCCAGCTTGGATTTCTGGTTTATTCTGCCTGATCTGGGCAGACAGCCTTGGGTGACTTCTCCAGGATAAGTTCACCCGATTTAAGATAGTCTGTACTCCAGTATTTATTCCTTTCTCCTACTAATGTTTGCTCCTCCTGGTGCTTCTCATTCAGGCACATTCCATGGCTGTGTCTTCTTGCTATTCTTCCAAACTATTACACACCCACGGCTTGTGCCCAAAGCTGACCTCCTACACAAGCACTTCTACACATTGTTCTGAATTTTCAATAAATTACCCCATGGATATCCCAAGTGTACCAGTTTCTAGAACACCAGTGAAATCAAACTTGATACCAATTGGGACCACTTGAAGAGAAGAGTGTAGCTTACAGTCCTGTGTTGCATTTAATATTTCCTACTTAATGCAAAATGTTCTACTTTAGGCATGGGACCCAAAGTGCACTCCCAAGAAACAGCAATCCTAAGAGAGGCACCAGGAGAAAAAAATGATCTGTGCGGAAAAGCCTGTATTCTACAAACTGGTTTGACACGAGACCCCCATTCACGTCCCACTGAACCCACTTAGGACCTGCTAAAAGGAGACAAAGGTAAACCAGATGTATCATCCACCTTCAAAGGTGTTTTTCCTTGGAGTGAAGCAGAGAGAAAGATGCACAGCACAAAACAGGAGTCATGCGCCGCATAGGACAGTTAGGAAAACGATAGAGCCATATACTTCAGTGGTCCCATAAAGCAATTGCTATCACCGGTGACATCACAGCACAATGCTGATCTGTGCCAATCTTAGCCTCACATTTCTATCTGCCGGAGACGCCTGGGGGCAGGTGGGCTCCCCACAGACAGCTCCCCTATGGAATCCAATGTATTAACTGGACCCACCCTTGTGGTTCTTATTACAGTTGCAAGATGCCCTTCAGCAATACCCTTAGTAAGCATGAGGGAAAAAGGAATTTATTACTTACAGGCCCTGGAGTCTACAAGGCACACCAGGGGTCACACAGGCAGGTACGGGTAGAGAGAGCCTTGGCCTGGGGTTCGGCTTTTATGGGGGCCTAAGGGTGGGGCTCTAAGATTTCGAGGGCTTACTTTTGAGTTGTGAATTTAAAACATAGCAACAGGCCCTGGCCAGTTTGGATCAGCAGTTGGAGCATCAGCCTGAGGTCCAGAGAGACCCGGGTTTGTTTCCCACTAAGGGCACGTACCTCGGTTGCAGTTTGTCCCCAGCCCTGGTTGGGTCGTGTGGGAGGCAGCTCGATGTGTCCCTTTCACGTCTCTCTCTCTCTCTGTCTCTCTTTCTCTCTCTGTCTCCCTCCCTCCCTTCTACTCTATCTGAACAAAAAAATGGAAAAATGTCCTCAGGTGAGAATTAAAAATAACAATAATAATAACAACAGGAATTTAAAGCACAGGAAAAGAATAAAATCAAGTAGCCCAAATGCTCAGTTACTGAAATGAACCAAGATCTCTAAAACAGAGGGCTCAGGTGTTTATCTAGTCCCGTGGCTGGCCATGTGTTTATTCAAGATAGTCTTCCTTGAAGTGGATCCCTTGGCAATCAAAGCTCAAGGCAGGCACTTGTGTTACAAACAGAAGAGCCAACTGGCAGGGTCGATGCTACAATTACGCACCTGTCTGCGGCGATGCTGCTGTAGACAGACCCGCTGGGCTGCCAACGCTGCAGAAGAACAGTACTCGGCTGTTCCATCTGGGTTGGTGTAAGTGCACTCCGTGATGTCTGCATGAGGACAAACTCACCTCACAGGGGTGTCTCAGAATGCGTTCCAGTCATTAAACCGCGTAAACGAGGCACTGACGTGAGCAGAGGGTGAAAAGTAGGTGTGGGCTGATTGCTCAGGTGCTTTGTGAGGTGATTAGTCATTCACTGCAATGAGGGTGTAGGGTTTGTGTCCTGAACCCCGACCTAGTCTAGGACATAGGAAGAAAGTCTGATGGAGGAAAATTTTTTAAAAGTTTTGTGGTTTATAAAGAGATCCTTAGACTGCCTGTTTATGCTGCTTCCAGCTTCTCATAAACTCCCCTTCACTAATTCATTTTCCCTTAACTGCCCCTAAAAAGAATTTCCAGCTTCATCCCAAATCTGCTTCCACCTGAGTATTTATCAGGTTGCAATTCTAAGTATGTATTTTGTAGCCCATCTGCTCATTGACACTTGTTTCACTTTAAGCCTCACAGGGACCTAGAAGACCTTCTCATACTCATATTTAATAGACTCGGCCTGTGTAGCTGACTTGGTCATGTTTAAATAGCGAAATCATGGCAGGTGACAGAGTAGGATCCAGGTGGAGGGACTCCTAGCCACCAGAGCTCAGCCACCACGGCCCCCCTTGGCCAACCCAGTGAGGATGTCTGCAAGGGCGACAGGCTCATTCTGTTTGAAGTCATTGGTCCACCTTTGTTACACTCATCCACATTCAGGAAGCTAAGGACTGGCCAGGAGCAAACGGTTAATATGGTGACATGCATTCACTTTAAAAAGGAGCCCTATAAGTTGTTAGTGCAGATATTAATTTGTTCTAGGGGTCTGACCACCTCTTCAGCATCATTACTGGCTCCTGCATGTTCAACTCATAGCAGCCCATGCAGAGTAACAGAGCCAGAGCTCACCGGGAGAGAAACGGAAACATATAGATAGTCTATACCATCCTTTGCCCCAGAATACTCTAAGTTAAAGGTTCTGTACCTAGTAAGACCCAAGGGTGTCATTCATTTAATGGCTAACAATGATGATCTAATTCTTATATAACCTCCAGGGAAAAAATTGTTCTTTTAACACATCTATAGAAAACTGAAATCTTTCACCTGGCCGGTGTGACTTAGAGGATTGAGCATTGTCCCATGCACTGAGAAGTCCCGGTTCGATTCCCAGTCAGGGCACGTGCCCAGGTTGTGAGCTCAATCCCCAGTAGGGGAAGTGCAGGAGGCAGTCGATGGATGTATCTCTCTCACATGGATGTTTCTATCTCTCTCTAAAAAAATCAATAAAAACATATTAAAAAAGAAAACTAAAATCTTTCAAGGAAAAAAATAGATTAGGAAATAAAAGTAAAACAGACAAATTAAAGTCTACTTGAAAGAAAACACTCTCACCTCCTCACCTGGGTCTCTCCTAAAACAATCCTTAGTTTCCGTTAATCTCCCCCAAAGGGTTCCCAGCTTTACCCCAAAGCCGGCCTCTAGCTCTAAACATATTTATGGTTATAATTTTTAAGCTGCGAAGTGCTGTATAATATGCCCACCATACTGTGGCCACAGATAAATATTTAATGATAAAATGGATGGATATTATTATTTTATTATTTTCCTTCTTGCCTTGCATATTTTCTTCTTTTATCTACCCTCCAATGAGGATAGGACTATTCAAAAGGAATACCTAAATGATTTGATAACATTTCCTATTTAATGCCTCTGCTGCTCAGTCCTTGTGTTCCCAGACTTTGTTACTAAACAAGTTGTCCCTCAGTATCCAAAGGGTGTTAGTAATTAGACCCCCGCCCCTCCCGAGATAACCAAAATCGAAGGATGCTCAAGTCCCTGATATAAAATGGCATAGCAGCCCTGGCTGGTTTGGCTCAGCAGTTAGAGCATCAGCCTGAGAACCGAAGCGTCAAGGGTTCGATTCCCAGTCAGAGGCATGTACCTGGGTTGCAGGTTTGATTCCCGACCTCTGTTGGGGTCATGCAGAAGATGACCAATTGGTGTGTCTCTCTCACATCAATGTTTCTCTCTCTCTCCCTCTCCCTTCTACTCTATCTAGAGCTCACTAGAAAAATATCCTCAGGTAAGGATTAAAAAAAAAATTTATAATAATAAAATGGCATAGCATTTGCATGTAACCTGTGTATATTCTCTCATGTACATTCAGTCATCTCTAGATTACTTATAATTCCTAATACAATGTAAATGCTGTAAATAATTTATTGTTTAGGGAATAATGACAAAAAATAAAAGTCTGTACATGTTCAGTGCAGGTGCAGTCATTTTGGCCTAACTACACAGTACATATCAGGAACAATGTAACTTAAAAAAAAATCTTTTCTATCCGTGATTGGTTGAATCCACACATGTGGAACCTATGGATATGAAGGGCCAACTGTACTTCATGCTTCCCACAAACTACTGCAGGTGTAGAAATGGGAAGGAGTCCTGCAATGGACACAAAGACAGAGGTACTTGAGCTATGGGAAAAAAAATTGTAACAAAAATAAATACTACAGTGGCAAAGAAACATTGTCACATTTTTCATCAGATATCATTGATCTATTCCTCTGCTCCTTATGTCTATCTTCCAGGTTTCTGGACACTTCTATTTTTAACTACAAGAATAAAAATCCATTTTGCTAATGCCCTTCACACAGTTGAGTTCTCAAAGCCATACCTCTCCTGACCAAGAAGGTAACGAAATCTCCAAGAGGTATAAGACACACTGATAGTTAAGGAGACATCCAGAGGGAGGCCTAGGATCTGCTTTCTCTCTCATCATAAATAGCCCCATAGAATGAGGAGAGCAGGCCAATCCTGAATTCTTGGATCTTTTTATTTTAATCTGCAAGATGATGCATTATTGTTATGACAATTATAATTAAAACACTTTGTTGAGTTTTTACAAAGTGCACAGCACTATGCTTAGAGAATCAAAAGATTACATAAATGATATTTCTGCCATCAAAGGCTTATAATATGTTTGCAAATTCTGTATGTGTGTGCACATGCACATATATATATAGTGTGCATACATAGTATAAAATTGTATATATGTGTATATATACATTATATTTACATACACATATGATGGTAATTGGGAAAATTTAGTTTGGAACTAGAAAATTAAATTGGAAAGATTAGTGAAGTATCACAACTGGCTATCATTAAAATAATTAACATTAACAGAAAATATGGAACAAAGTAGTCTACAAATTCAAAATGAGAAATAAAATGACTTATAGGAAAATAACTTTGTATTTTTTGTCTATCTTTAATTTTATATACATTTTTATTTTGTCTATATGCTTCAAAATTTTAAAAATAAGTTAAAGTATCAGACAGCATACACTAAATGTAAAATAGGTACCTGTACACAGGCAACTAGTACAAAGGTCCAGAGGAGAAAGCAGCCTGGGAATTAATCTGGATTCTCTCCGAAGTAAGCTACGCAGTTTCTGCGTGTTTTACTCTTTACTCCAGACTTAGCCACTGTGGAACCAGAATGTGGAAAAAGGAAACCGTCTGACTTAATGAAACATACATTATAGATAGTCTTGTGAAATAATTCAGCTGAACACTTTCATAAATATGCATGAACCAGAAGCTTTAACCATATTAAGCAGTAGCCCTATTTCTGTTTTATTGGGTAACTTAAACATCATTTGTAATTAGATGATTATTAACAGGCAAACTACCATGACACTTCTTAAAGAAGCCTTAGAGGATTGAACATTTTATTTTCCCAAAGAAGTCTAACGACATCATCCCTGGCTTCTTCCCCTCACCTCTCACACGATTGGTTTGGAAGTGCCCAAGAATAGCGTAGAGTTGCCCTCAACCCACAGCTACAGAGGGTCCACCCCAGACTCTGAATTAATGAGTGAGAGCCCGAGTCTGGCGAGGAGTGATCTCTGCTGTCAGCTCTCCAGACTTCCCTCGGTCACAGGCTTGGAATGTAACACGGGCTGGAAGTGTTTCATCTGGAAGCTCTCGCCTCCTTTGGAAGTTTACCTTCGGGATCTCACAGGCATGAAGCTACTTGGCACTACAAGGAACTTCCCAAGAAGAGGGAAGACTACAAAGATTGGTTTTATTCAGTCAAGAGGGAACGAACCTGAAACATTGCTCAAGACCCTTGATCTCAAGTGACAGAAACCCAACTAAAACTAGTTTAGTCAAAAAGAGAATCGGGTCACATCACTGGAACGTCCACCGCAGGACTTTCAGGGCCTCCGGGGCATCAAAAACTGTGCCTCCCTCTCTCTCTCTCTCTCTCTCTCTCACTTGCTCTCTTTCTCTTATTTCTGCTCTCACCGCTTTCTTCTTTGAGTTATCCCCATTCTCCCAGACTGTGGCCTAAGGATGGCATAAACAGCTTCATGTAGGAGAGTGGAGTCTGGAGAAACTGCCACATCCAGGGATAAGAATTCAGTCAGCGGTTAGATGTGTGATTATAGAGCTCAGGACAGAGGGCTCGGTTAATAGTTGTCACAGAGCACCACAAAATAATAATAATATGTATTGAGCATCACCTATCAAACAGTAAGCCTCACTGAACCTTCAAAATTCTGGGAGATGGCCCTGGCCGGTTTGGCTCAGCAGTTGGAGCGTCGGCCCGCGGTCCAGAAAGACCTGGGTTCGGTTCCCGCTAAGGGCACGTACCTCGGTTGCAGTTTGTCCCCGACCCTGCTTGGTCATGCGGGTGGCAGCCACTCGATGTGTACCTTCACATCGATGTTTCTCTCTCTCTCTCTCTCTCTCTCTCTCTCTCTCTCTCTCTCTCTCTCTCTTCCTCTCTCTCCCTCCCACTCTACCTGAACAAAAAATGGAAAAACATGTCCTCGGGTGAGGAAATAAATAAATAAATAAATAAATAAATAAATAAATAAATAAATAAAAATTCTGGGAGATGATCTCAGAGATGTGAATGACTGGCCCAGATTCCCACAACTACTAGACCGTGGAGCATCCAGATTCTAACCCAGACCAGTACGACTCCTGTACTGGACACTGGACACCAGCAAAGTATTAGCTGCTGAGGACTCATAACTGTCCTTCCCCAGAATTTCCCTTCACAAGGGAGCTTTCTCAACAAAGAAAGGTGCCTTGCCCAAGGTTACTCCCCCCTTGATAAAGGTACCAAGTCCAATTACCTTGCCCCATTGGGGGAGATTGCAAAAAAATTTCCCATGGATCTTTGGGGGCCTCTGTTGCAACTGCATCAATTAAACTTTGCCCTCTGCCTGATTTTACTTCCCCCACTTTCTTCCAGGTGTTGCTCCCCAGCATATCCCTGGTACAACTCACGTACACAAACCTCCATCTCAGATTATTTCCAGGGAACTAACCTAAAACATGTTCAAAACCTATGCTATTGACCTGTGTCATAAACTACCTTTTCATGTCCCTTTCACATCGATGTTTCCCTCTCTCTCTCTTCCTCTCTCTCCCTCCCACTCTGTCTGTACAAAAAATGGAAAAATGTTCTCGGATGAGGATTAAAAAAAAAAAAAAAAAAAAAAAAAAAAAAAAACAAAGCAAGTGTGTTGACTTCGCCTGCTTAACTCTAAAGGGATGTTGTGAAATTAATCATGAAGTTTTGAAAATAAACGATTTCCCAGCAGAAGACCAAATATATATATATATATATATATATATATATATATATATATATATTCCCATGACATACTCAGAAAGGTAGCATAATTTTATGTGAGTTGTGGACCCAGTCAACAATTTTTCAAGGTGAATATTTTATGTTCTCTGTTACAAAGCTGAGCAGAAGGCCATCATATTGGTTTACTCGTTCCTGTCTTCCTGGCAAATTAAACTGTTTGATGAACAGCCTGAATTCAACAGCTTCACCTTTATGGAGTTTTACATGTAGTTTTCTTGCACATCAGAACCTGTTTAGATACAAATTGTTTCCTTGAGGAGTAAACTGGAGTTCTGCACTCTGCGGTCAATGGGATTTTGTTACTGTTCATTGAACCCTGTGGTATGATAAAGAGCTAAGAAATCTCCAATCCCTAATCTTAACCTGAGTTGCAACAAAAGTCACATAAGAAAAGCAGGAAGCAAAGAGCAGCTTTTTCCATCCAGTCCTTGGAAAGGCACTTCAACTTGATCTCGTCTTTCTAGAATTTTCAGAAATCAGTTGTTGTGTTTCCTCCCTACTCTCTCAATATTTTTCAGTAGGAAAGACTGACCCCCATGTTGAGATTTCTGGAATTCCCGGAAATAGTAAACCAATATGATGAAAGCCTTGTGCTCTCCCAAATCTCCTCTCATGGACTGTGGGGTATTTGCAATTCCTTTAGAAATGTTTACTCTACTGTCAGTCAAAGGTGGCCAAGGAAATAGCCACCCTTTAAGCCTTTTTATTTTATTCTATTGCAGTTCAGTATATAAGTATGACTGGGTTTACCAGCAACTTTCTAAACAGGGGATTTTAATGACTAAGCTGTTGCATAGGGACATGAGGTAGGAAATCAACATTCATAGAGCTATTTGTTCAAGATAATTTACAGACATGATCTCATTTGATCCTTGGCTAACTTTATATTATTCTTCCTTTATTGGTGAAGAAACTCGGTTTTAGTGAGGTAGGTAAATTGCCCAATGTCACATAGCTAGAAAATGTCAGACATGGGCTCCAGATGTGGGCCTAACTTACCTGCACTGTCCTCTAAAAACACTGGGCGTGTGAAGGGAGAAGATCATGGCATCGCGGAAAGGAGGAAAAGAGACTGAGACACAAATACTTGGTCTCATGAGTGTCACTGTACGAGGCACTGGAGCCGAAGGCAAATGGGACTCCACAAAGCGTGACACGAAGCTGAAGGGGGCCCTGGGATAAATGGCTCCTTCTCAACAAACAGACAAATAATCCCCATGAAGTAACAAGACACTTTCTGTGACAACAAGGTCAGAAACATCTGGAAACGCATTGAAACCTCAGCTGCTGAGAGAGTCCACTCTGAATTGCAGATTCTTGGTCGATGGATGCGTCAGTCTTACCAACAGTTTCTACGGTCCACACTCAGTTATGCTGCTCTGCATAGGACTTCATAGACAGGTACAGAGGGGAGTCACCTGATCATATCTGATATGAGTGCTTCTCGCAGTAGGTCTCTCTATGAGGCTACAGCTTCATTTGCCCCCCAAAGTAGCATTTTCTTTGGGATTATCTCCTAAAGTTATCCACCGCGACTCTCCCTACGACACCAACGTGTAAGAGTTCAAAGTAGAAGAGGCACTCCTAGGCACGGCTTCAGTTCCCCAAGTCCAACAGGATCCTTATTAGTGTCATTGAGTTGAGACAAAGTTGACCCAAGGCCCCCCGAATTGTATGCTAAGATATCTATTTATTAATCATAATTCTAATGCTAACCTTTTCTCATCTTGGAATGTTAGACATGGAGCTCAGATAGCACTATGATATGGTGGGAAGAGAGTATGGATGAAAAAGGGGTTCTGTGGGAGGTAACCTCACAGGGTGATCTGATCATAAATTCCTAACTAGGCAGGTGATAGTGGGTAATCACATCCCAGGCATATAACCTTTTAGTAGAAGGTTTATCTTTGCCTTAAGCAAGCTCTGTCCATCGTTTCTGTGCATCTAGATTAACACAGCTTTAAAGTAAGTCATAACCACGCTCAAGAGAACACATAGTTTTGTTAACTATCCTAGAACCCAATCTCCACCTTTCTTTCTTCGCCTTCCTGTAACCTTCCTTATCTCCCTTCCTTAATTGCAAATGTATAAATGAAGCTGCAAAACTGTTATTCTCTGGATCATTTGAGATCTTATTCCCTGACACATGTCATCAGTTTGGCTCAAGTAAATTGTTTTAAAAGTTTTTTACAGGTTTGGACATTTCATACATCGACAATAGCTTGTGATTAAGAGTGTGGTTTTGGAATCAAATAGCTCAAGTCCCACTTCTGCTATTTTCTAGTGTGTGGCCTTGGAAGGCATAACCTCGCTATGTCTTCATTTTCATAACGACAGAATGGAGCCCACTAGGTATCCAACGAGGCTGCTGTGATGGTCAGAAGAGAAACGGTATACAAACCCGGAGTGTTATCTCATTAATTCTCATACCACAACCACATTTGAAGGGAAGAAGTGAACGTGACTCACCATGAGACTTTGCTCATCTGCCGGGTAATAGCATGTGGCTATTCACAAGGAAAATACTCCAGTTTGGCTGCAGGAAAACTAAAATCACTTTGTTCAACTTCCTTCAAGCAAAAATTCAGAAGGTTAGTAACTAAAGAGAAAATGTCCAGCTCTAAAATCTCAGTTTACATCTTTCCAAAATAATCTACCTTAGAAAAACAAGATGAGAGAAGAGAAATTTTAATTTTTATTAAGACAAATATATATATAATTTATCAAAAACAAATGTCTCCAAAACGTGTATCATGACACATAAACAAAAACAATCTTAACTTGTATTCTGGAAAGTAAATGTTTGTTTAGCCACATATTTCTCTCTTATTTGTAGTAGTATGATAAGCAAGATTCTTACCTAGCTGTGGGTGCATTTTTCAAATAGGAATTCAGATTACCAGGCACAGATCTCCCCTTTACCACTAGCTAGCTGTGTGATGTTACTTAGCATCTCTGAGCCTGTGGATTCTCACCTTCAAACTGGGGGTTTTGGTGCCCAACAGCCGCAGACAGGGTGAACTGCTGACTCAGCAGCCCTTCTCCCACACTTTTTTCAAGTCGGAAGAGCCCTTCACATAATACAGAGGCTAAAATTGCCAAACACTCGCCTTCCCAGCTTCTCTTATAATTAGAAGTAGGCATGTGGCCCTCTCTGACCACTGAATCAGCAGAGGAAGTCTGTAAGGGTCTTCTGGAAAAAAACTGTCCTCCCTAATAAGAAGAAAGAAACACACAAGAATAAAGAAGCATTGTCCCTCCCCTGCTGCTCTGGGAACAAGCAGGAGGAGAGCATGCCCTTGGAGTTGCTGCAGCCAGCTTGCAGCCCTGAGGGAGGAGCAAACAGAACCACGCTGAAATAGACTCAGAAACCCTCACATTGTTGAGCTCCTGAACCAACGCTGTAACTGTCTTCTCTGGGACTTTGTGTTATATTTAAATAAATAAATACATGCATAGATACATACATACATACAATAACAAGGCACAATGGCTTAAGCCACATTTGGTGACATTTTCTGTTATTTGCAGCACAAACACCCATCTATACTATTCCCTTAGAATTCCTAAGGGAGAAATTAGTGAGGTAGTGTAAATGGAAGCTCAGAGAAGGTTAGTGGTGCCTCTAGGTAACACTACCCTCAAACGTATCACGTTTCCTGTGAAGCCAACCCATTCTTCACAACAATTCAACTGCTGGTGCAACTTCCTGCTACCTAATTATTTAACGTGCCTGAGCCTAAGTGTTCTCACCTTTAAATTGCAGTTAATACTTCACTGAGTTGTTTCCAGAAATAGATCAATTTGATGCAAGCATATATTATGGAGAATAAACCTATTGCAAAGTAAAATGACAAATGCTGATAAAGGTCCAGATTTTCCTGAAGTTGGTGAGATTAGGTTGGAAAACTGCCCAGATTCTTTGCAAAACCATCCATAAAGAGGGTCTGGGGGAATTAGACAAGTCAGCAGCGAAAGAAAAAGAAATGATGGTGATAAATAAGTGTTTCATAAGAGAATGAATCGAAGTGAAAGTGTAAAATGGTGTGGCTGCTTTGGAAAACGGTATGGTTCTTCAAAAGATTAAACCTAGAGCCACTCGATGATTTAGCAATTTCACTTTCAGCTAGATAGTCAAAGACTTGAAACCAGGTATTCAAACAAGACTTGCACACGCATATCATAGCAGCCCTATTTACAACAGCCAAAAAAAATAGGTGGAAACGACCTAAATTTTCATCAACTGATAAATGGATGAATAACATGTAGTATAGGCTTGCAATGGAATATTATACATTAGAATGAAGTACTGACACATACTAAGTGAAAGAACTCCATCACTCACACGTGCACGCACACACACACACACCGATATTGCATTTATATGAAACATCCAGAATAGGCAGATCTATGGAAATAGAATATAGATTAGCGGTTGTCCAGGGCCAGGAGGGTAGAGTGTAGGGAACAGGGAGAGAAAGCTAATGAGTTTGGTTTTTACTTTTTGATAAAAAATATTCTAAAGATTGCAGCAATGTTTGCACAACTCTAAATATACAAAAAAAAAAAAATCATTGAATTTCTACATTTTACATAGGTGAATTGTATGATATGGGACTTACTTCTCAATAAAACTGTTACTTTTTTAAAAGGGGAATGACCCCAATATTCGAGGATTGGGAGAGGCGGTCAGAAAAATAGATACGCCTTTGCATAATTTTGCAAGACATTATAACCAAGTTGCTGAAGTCAAATGTTCAGTGAAGATGGTATTTCGTGCAGTTATATAGTTTACCAAGAAAAAGCCCAGACAAAAGAAAACTAGAAACAGTCAACACTTGGCACGTTCTTATTCTAATTAGTCCAGAGATTCATAAACTTCACTGTATTAAATGTAAGCGAAAGCTCCTGATTCACATAATACTTGTTCTTTTTTTTTTTTTCAATTTTTTTTTATCCTCACCCGAGGACATTTTTCCATTTTTTGTACAGATAGAGTGGGAGGGAGAGAGAGGAAGGGAGAGAGAGAGAGAAACATCGACGTGAAGGGACACATCGAGTGGCTGCCACCCACACGACCAACCAGGGCCGGGAACAAACTGCAACCGAGGTACGTGCCCTTAGCGGGAACCGAACCCAGGTCTCTCCGGACCGCAGGCCGATGCTCTAACCACTGAGCAAAACTGGCCAGGGCAATACTTGTTCTTTTTAAAGATGGCATTCCAATCAAACCTTTTGATAACTGAACGACTGATCGACTATTCAGTGTGAAATGTCAGTATCTCGTGAAGTGAATTCGCTCTTAGTTTTTTTTTCCTGATACCAATTACCCTTGGATAAGAAGGAGTTTCTGTCCACTGAGAAAGGGACATGCTTGTGGATGTTGCCAAAAGCTCTGTCACTTAGGATGAGTCACGTCAGAGAACTCAAGGACCCCGAGAGGAATTACTTCCTACCGAGTGTCCTATGTACTCAGCTGAGTGTGCGCTTCCCAGGACTTTCTTCAAAGACCAAACATGATAAAAGGACTGTTTTTGAAAAGGACTGAGAAAGTGCCATTCAAAAATGTATCTCCCAGCCCCTTGTCTACTCAAGTTTATTTAACAGTACCTTTGTGACACATTAAATAACCCATCCTTCAGCTGTGATAGAGATTTTACGATGCAATCTCTTGAAGATTTTATGATGCAATCTCTTGAAGAACAGGAATGAGAATATATGCAGATTGAAAAGGCAATTTAAAGGGCTATCGTGACCATTAATATCCCCTTGACCTGGACAGAGCTGTGTAAACCCAGGACGGGAGGTACAGAGCAGGAATTTGACAATGAGGAGGTACTGCTGAGGTTGGCTGCAGCTCAGATCCCACAACTCAGTTTTAATTTTCAATGTTGCCCTCCATGTCTCCCACTTAAACAAGATATATAGTTGTCCCTTCAAAAACACCTGTGTACAGCCATAGTGGGTGAAGTGGGTCCTTTGGCATACAACATCCAAAAGTTGGGCTTTAATGGAGGCATTCTTCTAAGGATCAAAAATTTAGGGCCGGGGGGTGGGGGAGAATTGCAGAGAATAGTAAACAAAGGCAGAGGTGCCAAAACGTTTCCCTCTGGCCCACTAATCAATTGCAGCCCTCTGCCAAGGAATGATTATAAATACATTAAGAGGGAAACCATTTGTCATCACTGTGTATGCCGCTGAGATTCTAAAAAGCCTGGAGGATAAAGTGCTAATCATTTTCACTTATCCAAATCCTACTCATCCCGTAAGACCCAGAGCAAATACCCATGAAGCCCTGCACGTCCATGCCCACGAATGGGTCTCCCCTGTTCCCAAGTCCCATCACGCCAATTTTCTCTACCACACATAAGAATCTCAGCAGAATACGAAGGACAGCAGTAGACTTTACATCAGAGTTTGAGTCCTGCTCTGCCACTCCTAGCTGAGTGACCTTAGTCAAGTGATTTTGACTTTCAATTTAATAATGGCAGCAATGTTGACAGGTATTGAAATCTCACCGCATATAAAGTCCTCAGTGCAATACGGTATTTCTAATCCCCGCCACAGCCTGCAAGGTCGTTACGATTATTCTCCACTGTAACGCAGAGGAGAGAAGAGGTAAATAACTAAGGTAGCACATTTAGTAAGCTACTCTTCAAGCTTCAGCAAATATGCATGATCTAGTTTATTGCCTTACCTTTCTCACCCCACCTACCACTTAGGAGGCACTCGGCAAATAGTAGTAATTACTACATACATGCTGACAATGCCAATTTGTTTACTGTTTAACCAGGTCGGTCCTAATGGGGAAAGACCGTATTTATTAACCGCGGTGCTCTCAGAGGACTGGGGCAACCTGGACCTTGAATTGTCTACTCAGCAGCAAAAGAGCTACAACAGAAAGTATCAAACGCAATAAAATTCAACAAGATTAGACACCTGCCATTTATCTCTTTTTTCTTGATCAAAATAGACACTCTTCATAGACACAGAGCACTTCTGACTACCATTCACTGCTGTATGAGATCCAAGTGGACTGATCTGAGCATGATAGACTATTTCAAAATAATTGCCACTTCACAATTAATGGATTCTGAAAAATAGCATCAACTTTTACCGAAACTTCATTATAAAGTGTATATTTTTATTCTGGATTTCTTTTTAAGAAAATGTGAAAGAAGTATATTCTTCTAGTCATTTAAAGGGTGGGCAAGAATTTCAAGCCTTTATTTGGAATAACCACTCTTAGGTTTGGAAGACACGTTTTCAGCTCTTCTTAAGTCCTCAGGGCAACGTTTGAATGTCAATTTAAGACATGCAATTTGTAAGGGGAAGAATTCCTTTGAGAGCTACAAACTACTTGAGCTTAGCAGCCTGGAGTTTGTATATCTTATCTTGCCCTTGGCAATGCTCTAAGAAGTCTAGCTTCGGAAAAAATGGTAACTGTGATTCAATTAGGCATTGCCTCTGATGGTGCTAAACTTTCTCAGCTGACAGCTACTTGCCTTGGATAAGAATCCAGTAAATCCAACCAGCAGACAGACTTGCACACTTTTGATGCATGGAAGCAAGTATAGTGATAGGAACAAAGACTTGGAAGGAAAGAAGACAGGTCCGGGTCTGCACCCTGGTTTTGCTTGTATTTAGGCAGTCAATTAATATGCAACAATTATTTTTTTTAATCCTCACCTGAGGATATTTTTCTATTTCTCTTCAGATAGAGTGGGAGGGAGGGAGAGAGAGAGAAACATCAATGTGAAAGGGACACATCAATTGGTTGCCATCCACACAACCCTGACCAGGGGCGGGGATGAACCGCAACCAAGGTACGTGCCCTTGACCGGAATCGAACCCATGACTCCTTGGTCTGCAGTCTGACGCACTAACCACTGAGCGACACCGGCCAGGGCAACATGTGACAATTATTCATTGAGGGCTCACCTTATGTTGCATTCTGTTTCAGGTACAAGGCCCTAAAACCACTCTCTAAACTTCTGTTTCTTAATAGTAAATAACTCTAAAATAGAACTAAAGAAAAGGTCAGTAATGTACCTGGCAGAGAACCTGGAATAGAGCTAGGCGAATGGTCATCTGAATATTTTTCCAATAATATTAATATAAAATAATATTTTTCCAATAATTACCATCATTTTAGCATGAGTCGGTTATTTGGCATGTTGCAATAATATTTATATCAAGATTCTTTCCGTTGCAATTACACGAAAAACCACTCAAATCGCATTCACATTAAAGGAAATTTATTAGCTCATATAATTCACAAGCAGAGACTAAATACCATGCATTATCATATATAATCATTAAAGTGTGCCCATTATCATCACATTTTATGTGAAATAGAGGAAGCCCAGACGGTTTAAATAACTTATGGAAGTTCACTCAGCCTCTGGGAGGGGGAGTCAGCATTTGAAACCAGGCCATGTGACTCCAAAGTCCATTCTACTTTCTAAATCACTTAGAACAACTCCTGGCACAGAGCACCCAGACAATATCAGCTTTTCCTAATAATCACTACGATATTTTACTCTCCAAAATATGGCACTTGTTACTCCATTTTTTAAATTTTCTATCTTAACATTAGAGTGTTGTGTATATATGGCCAAAGAATTTGTGTTAATATAGTATATTACACCCGGTCAGTGTGGCGCAGTGGTTGAGCATTGACCCATGCACCAGGAGGTCGCCAGTTCAATTCCCAGTCAGGGCACATGCCCAGGTTGTGGGCCAAATTCCCAGTGGGGGGCATGCAGGAGGCGGCCAATAGATGTTCTCTCTCATCCATGTTTCTATATCTCTCTCCCTCTCCCTTCCTCTCTCTCTAAAATCAATAAAGACAAAAATTAAAATATATATATACACATACACACACACACACACACACACACACACACACACATATATAGAGAGAGAGAGAGAACATCTCAATTAGTTTCTTTTTTTTTTTTTTTTCTTTTTATCCTCATCCGAGAACATTATTCCATTTTTTGTTCAGGTAGAGTGGGAGGGAGAAAGAGGAACAGAGAGAGAGAGAAACATTGACGTGAAAGGGACACATCGAGTGGCTGCCACCCGCACGACCAACCAGGGCCGGGGACTGCAACTGAGGTACGTGCCCTTAGCTGGAACCAAACCCAGGTCTCTCTGGACTGTAGGCTGATGCTCTAACCGCTGAGCCAAACCAGCCAGAGCCAATTAGTTTCATTTTCAAGCCAGCAAATGCCCAGATCCAGGCACAAAGCTAAGCACATTGGAGGAGATAAAATGCTTACTCTTCATTTTAAGTTTACAATTTATATACTTCTATGGCTCTTCAGAGTTGACAAAGAAGTAGTGCCTGGATTAGCTCACTTTATACTTAAAACAAACCTGGTCAGAATTTCAGAATTTCTTAAGTGCCTGGCTCAGACTGACAAGGGTCAGGGTCCATAGCAAGAGTGGATAGGCTAGAAATCTTTACACAAGATCTGAATATATGCCCTCGTCCAGGGCCAGACCCCTGGGTCATAGTAATGTGTGTCCACTTCCCCCATCGCCACTCCCCCTTCATCTGCCCCACTCCTGACCCTAGGGCCAGTGCTGATTTCAAGAAATGACAGCTACTGTCCACAACGCAGGAGTCAGAGCTAACGGTGCTTGGGCCAGAGTCAGAACACTTAAACAGAGCAACAAGCAGCCTGAAATGAAAGAGGAAACATTTGGTCGTCTAGAGCTTCTGTCTTCAGTAAGTGTGCACAGGTCTCTCGAAGGATCAGATTGTCCATCAGCGATCTCCCAAACACCAAAAATTGGCCAAGGGCCAGTTCATAGGGCGACGATCTTCCCAGGACCTACTTCCTCATGGACAGAAACCCTTCAGGAAAGTAGCTGTACTGCCGTTCTCCCTGCAGCTCACAAGGTTTGATATCGGTAATAATTTTCCTATCCGTCTGTTGTTGTTGTTTTTTCATTTCTGCCTGTTTTTGTTTCCTGATTTATTTTCCTTTATATGGATGTGAAACCTTAATTTATCTTTTTGGGCATCCTCACATAATTATTTTAAAGTCTGTATCAATATAAACTGACCTGGAATTTACGGTGCGAAGTAATAAATGTGGCAGACCTCATTAATGACATAAATAAGTGCAGCCTGCGTCAGGCCCCGCTGGGGAATTCATTGCATCTGTCGGATATTTATGTCCCAGGAGCTGATTTTGTGGACTGTTTTTCCGAAAGCTGGTTTTCTTCGCGTGTTTGTGAGTTCCTGTTTGCAGGCTTATTTCGGAAGGAGCGCCTGTGGCTGGGGTTTGGGTGGGGGCTTTATTCCCGTCACATCTGCCCGTGGACGCCGGCTTGCTCACCTCTCGTCCCTGCTCTTTCTCTTGCTTTCTGCCTTCACTTGTCTACATGATCCTACGTGTTTCCCTCTGCAGCTGTTTCAACAAGTCCCTACACGCTGTCCCCTGTCCAGAACCAGGTCTTTCATTTTATTTATTTATTTGTTTGTTTGCTTTTCAATCACAGTTGACATTCAATATTATATTTGTTTTAAGTGTACAGCCTAGTGGTTAGACATTTATGTAACTTACGAAGCGATCACCCCCAGAACCAGGTCTTTTAACAAAAGTTTGGGGAATATATTCGTTTCCTACAATCACCACAAGCTTGGTGGTGTCACATGACAGGAATTGATTCTGTTACAGTTATGGAGGCCGAGACCCTAAAGCAAGGTGTCAGCAAGACCGTGCTCCCTCTGAAAACTATGGGAGAGCATCCCTCCTTGCCTCTCCCAGCGCCTGGTGGCTCCCAGCATGCCTTGCTAGCAGCCAGCTGCGTAACTCTAGTCTCTGTCTCCATCTCCACGTGACCTTCTCCTCTGTGTGCCTTCTATGGCCTCCTCTCCTTATGAGGCTATCTTGGTCATTGGGTTCAGGGCCCACCCTAAAACCAGGGTGGTTTCATCTCAAGAGTCGTCACTAATTACATCTGCAAAGACTGCATTTCCAAATAGGCTCCCATCCTGAGATTGTGGGTGGCCATGAATTTCAGGGGGACAGTATTCAACCCACGACAGGTCCTAGGCCATAAGGTGAGACCGAGAAGAACACAGAAGCAGTGACCAAGCCGGTAGGTAGCAAAACCACGGCTAGCTGAGGACACGGTACATCTTCACTGTGGCCCAACCACCTGTCCATGTTTCTGTTCCGTTCGAGTTCTTGAACATGGATGCCTGGTTTTTGAACCTAATTATGTCTGCCAAGCTTTCTTTTTTACATTTTATCTCTCCTTGCTATGTCTGGGTGCATCAAAGCATCAGTTTACTCCATCATCTCAATGGGCTTCCCCTGCGATTTTTTACTACATGCTGTGTTAAGTCAAACAACGTGAGCGTCTGTCATTTCGCAACCTCTGCCCGGGTTCAGCATTCTCAACCTTGGCCAGTTTTTCCCAGACACCACAGACTGGTGTCCACTCCGCTTTACACTCAGCTCCTTAGCGGTAATGGTCAAGTGACAGCATCCTTCCCCTGTGCTTTTCTTTAGATTGAGAGCCCCTGGGAAGCAGAGAGCCTATTTTTTCATCGTTATGGCCCCGATACCCAGTACAATACATAGTTCACAGCAGCCTCTTGTATACTCACTGATTGAATGAATGAACAGAGCAATGCTGATCACTCATTAGTCTTGGGGCTCGTTTCATCACAGTTCTGCCTTTTTACTCGTTCCAGAGAAATTCGTCAGTAAAGAGTCCTCATTTTCCAAACGTTGTCTGGGGTGTTTTGCTAGATGTACCCTGACTAAAATAAAATTTCAAAGTCATATTTTCAGATCGAATTTCACTTGGCAATTGGGTTTTCGTAAATAAACGTTACTCCCCTGTTCGGATTTTCAATTCAATGCCACAGCATCTCAGAAACAATTTGCCTGTTTTTAACTGCTGTAATTTTCTAATGGCTAAATCATTAAAATGGTTCATCACGCTCCCTGTAAATAATCTAGCAGCTGCAAACATTCTGCACATCAAAGCCAGAAATATTTTTAATAGAAGGACAGGGAAAGTACCATAAATAATCAGAACTGTTGTAAAAATTAATGTTTTTGCATTTTATGGTTCATGTGCAATGAATTAGAGATTACACTGAAAACATGCTCTGGACTTCCTCCTCAAAAACTATCACCAGACCAACAGGCAGACTGTTTAGCTCCTCATTTTGCAACCCACTCTTGATGGTCATACTTCTCGAG
This sequence comes from Molossus molossus, assembly GCF_014108415.1. NCBI lineage: Eukaryota > Metazoa > Chordata > Mammalia > Chiroptera > Molossidae > Molossus > Molossus molossus. The sequence continues at coordinate 57,886,721 of NW_023425351.1, read as the reverse complement.
GTGGGTGGTGAGCATGTATGAGGTAATATGAGGCCTATTTCATACAGAAGGTGCAGCCTTCTGCTTCAGGAAGTTCAATTGTGCAAACAGATTTCAGACACTTGAGGACACCTCCACCTTGAAGCACTCCAGGTTTCTATGTTTAAATCATTTTCTATTTAGAAAACAGCAAAACAATGGAGATTTGGAGTTGGGCCATGCTTGCATTTGCTTTTGCACTTTTTTCCAGATGAGAAGATACTATATGTCTTTCCAGATGTTTAAGTACCACCGAGTAGGAACCATGGATATACGCAAATCATCAAGTTTTCCAGGTTTCGTAGCTTCCAAATAAATGTACAGTCACCAGTGTGTCTCACAAGTCTCTACATGTCACAGGACAGCATACGTGGGGTTTGCCTGGGCACAGGTGTGTGTGTGGTCTAACTCCTGCCCAGGGTTAGGGTGACATTGTCCTCTCTGACTAGGGACAAAGAAAGAAAGAGAGTTAGGAAGGTTGTGGGAACCTAGGTGAAGAAAATCTAAAGCAGTATCTATTTTCCAAGTATTTGGGCCTGACCGCCTGAAGGACTGAGTCCTTATCCAGTTCAGACTCGAAGCCTCAGTTTCCTCAATGAAAGCTTTGGGCAAGACAGTTTCTTTTTTTTTTTTTAATCCTCATCCGAGGACATTTTTCCATTTGTTTGTACAGATAGAGTGGGAGGGAGAGAGAGGAAGAGAGAGAGAGGGAAACATCGATGTGAAAGGGACACATTGAGTGGCTGCCACCCGCACGACCAACCAGGGCCGGGGACAAACTGCAACCAAGGTACATGCCCCTAGTGGGAACCGAACCCGGGTCTCTCCGGACCGCAGGTGGACACTCTAACCGCTGAGCCAAACCGGCCAGGGTGGGCAAGACAGTTTCTAAGATCCTTTTCAGAGCTAACATTTTATGAGTCTAAAAATAAAAATACTTACAATAAGCCCTGGCCAGGTGGCTCAGTTGGCTGGCGCGTTGCCCCACATGCCAAAAGGTGGCAGGTTCGATTCGCAGTCAGGGCACAAGCCCAGGTTTTGGGTTCTGTCTTAGGTCGGAGCATATGCAGGAGGCTGCCCCCCACCCACCCCCCCGCCACCTCCCTCTCTCCCTTCCTCTCTCTGTCTCTCCCTCTCTCTCTCCATACACACACACACACACACACACAATCCATTTTACTTATTAGAAACTTTTCTATTTTGAGAGCATGAAAACTTGGACCTAGTGACAGTTTCAATGCCACCCCCTCCCATGCCTCCAGCACCCACGGCATCAGCCTCGCCCCAGGCTCTGGTCACAGTGTGTCTTGGCTAGGGTGGCACAGCACAGTCACCAGAGGAGCTTCCCAACGTGACACACCCGTGGCCTGTATCTCCATATTCAAGTTGCATAGCCAGGGAAGGGGAAAGAGCTGTCGTGTTAATACATGGGATTCTGCCGTGTACTGCCCGTGGAAAGTCACGTCTAGTGGGGGACGAAGTCCCTGCACCTTTGACGCGTCGTTGTGAGTTGACTACCTACTTTTAGAACTCGGCCCCAATTGGCCTGCTGGGTAGCTTATCAGCGAAGAGTCCTTCAGCTCTAAAACCCACAGCTCTTTCTTATGAGTTCTTGGCATTTTAAGAGCGTCTCAAACCCAAACATGTTCCAGTACTTTACAAATATGATTTTTTTTTCATTTTGTGAAAAAAAAAAAAACGTTGTCACAACCATTGCTGGGCAGGGCAGAACCAGTGCCTGAGCCCACTCCTGGGCCAGCTCTCAGGTGTGCCCTGGGTGCTTGGTCACTAACTTCCGAAGGGACACGAGTGTCACCTCCCGTGCACTTACTGAAGGGCACACACACACAACAAAACAAAACAAAACAAAGACAGAAAGAGGGGAAAAAAATCATTTAACATTAGTCATACACATTTTTGTAATCTTCCTCCATAATCAAGTTCATAACTCATTTAAAGAGATTCATTGTGTCCTGGCTGGTTTGGCTCTGCGGTTAGAGCGTCAGCCTGTGGACCAGAGAGACCCGGGTTCGATTCCTGTTAAGGGCACGTACCTCAGTTGCAGTTTGTCCCAGGCCCCTGGTTCGGGCCATGTGGGTGGCAGCCAGTCCATGTGTCTCTCTCACCTCGATGTTTCTCTCTCTCTCTTCTTCCCTCTCTCCCTCCCACTCTATCTGAAGATAAATGCAAAAATATCCTCGGGTGAGGATAAAAAAAAAATGAGAGAGAGAGAGAGATCCATTGTTATACCGGCTAAGACACATACTTGTCATTTTTCCATAGCCTCAAATAGTAAGGATTCTGCACGTTAAAATTTTGAGGATCTACTTTGCTTTGGGGAAGCAAAGAGGAAGGGAACTTTGTATGGAAGCATAATATACAAACAGAAGTATTTGTAAATTATAAGTTTACAATTCAGCGAAGTTTTACAATGTGGTCCACCTGTGTAACCACCTCCTAGATCAATGTGTCGTCTGTTCTCAGGAGCGCGGAAGCCTCCTTCATACCTCCTTCCAAGTAGCATTAGTTTTTAGTATTAACATGGAAAAAATGAAATCCTCCAGAATTTTAGGTTGTCTTGCACCTACCTTCTTTCAGGGACAATATTTCTGAGAGATTCATGCACATTGAAAAGTATAGCCCTAATTTATTTTCATTGCTGCATAGTATTCCACTGTGTGACTGGACCACGATTTATTTATCTGTTTGACTCTGTCTGAAACATCTGGGTTGTCTCCATCACGAATAGTGATGCTATAAACATTCTTATGCATTCTTTTTGATGCACATGTGTATTTATATCTGTTGGGTCTATATCTAAAAGTATTATAAAATGTCAGGGGACCCAGATGTATATTGGTTCAGTAGATAGTGCTAAACAGTTTTCCAAAGTGGGCACACCAACGTACGCTCCCATGGCAACATACGCAGGTCAAGCGGCTCTGCCTCTCCAGTCTTTAAACTCTTGAAACATTTCTGTGAGGCTAGTTTTGTTTCTTATTTAAAGTTTGAAAAAAACCAGTGAAATTCTCTAAGCCTGAAGTTTTAGTTTTGTTCCTGTTTTAGGAAGATTTTTAATTATAGATGTAATTTGTTTACTAGATATAGGAATGTTAAGATGTTCTGTTTTGTCTATCGGTTTTGAAAAAAGTATGCTTTTCAAGAGTTTTTTATTAATATAAATATTTCACAATTGTTTTATTTATTTATTTATTTAATCCTCACCCGAGGACATTTTTTTTATTTTTGTTCAGACAGAGTGGGAGGGAGAGAGAGAGAGAAACATTGATGTGAGAGAGACACATCGAGTGGCTGCCTCCCACACAATCCCAACCAGAGCCAGGAACAAACTGCAACCAAGGTTCGTGCCCTTAGCGGGAACTGAACCCGGGTCTCTCTAGACCGCAGGCCGACATTCTCAGGCCGACATTCTAACCGCTGAGCAAAACCGGCCAGGGCTCACATTTATTGGTATTTGATATTTAATAATATCCTCTTATTGATATTATTTATAGGCTCTCTGCTAGTATATTTTCTTATTTTTGCTGTTTTAATTAGTGTTTTCTTGTCTCAATAATTAATTTAATAAGATTTTCTAATTAAATTTTGACTTTATTGATTTTTCTCAGTGTGTTCTTATTTTCCATTTCATTGATTTCTGCTTTTATTTTTTATTAGATTCTATACTTATTTGCATTTACTTTTTTTTCTTGCTTCTTAATTGGATAATAGATCAATGGTTTCAAATCTTTCTTCTTTTCTAATATATACATTGGAAGCTATTTATTTCTCTCTGTCACTATTAGCTGCATTCTACTAGTTTTGATACATTGAGTTTGTATTATTATGCAGTTAAAACTATTTTATGATTTCCATTCAGTTGATTCATGAAAGGTTTAAAAGTATGTTTCTCACTTTCTAAACATTTGGATATTTTATACTTTATGGTTTAGAAATCTAACTTAGCCCTGGCAGGTGTGGCTCAGTTGGTAGAGCATCATCCCATGTACAGAAAGGTCACAGGTTCAATTCTGGTCAGGGCACATTTCTGGTTGTGGGTTCAACCCTGGTTGGGGTACATGCAAGAGGCAGCTGGTTGATGTTTCTCTTGCCTGGATCTCTCTCTCTTTGTCTTCCTCTGTCTAAAATTGATAAACATATCCTCGGATGAAGATTGAAACAAACAAACAAAAAGTAGAAATCTAACTTGATTCCAAGATGGACAGAGCATATATACTGCTGATTTAAAGTACTTGAATTTTGATGAGATTTACTGTATGTCCCAGAGTAGGATGTTTATCTAAATACCCCATGTGCACTTCAACAGAACGTGGATACTGCAGTTTTGGCCAGAGTGTTAGATGTAGTGTCTTATATGTGTATTTGGATTTGATCCAGTCTATTGCTTATATTGCTCATATCTTTACTGATTTTCTATCTGCATATTCTATCAGTTAGAGAGATGTGTTAAAAATCTACACTACAATTATAGACTGGCCTCTCTCTTTCATTTGGTTAATTTTTTACTGTGTATTTTGAGGCCATACTATTAGGTGCATTTACACTTAGAATTGTTCTGTCTTCCTGTTGAGTCAACACCTTATCATTATGAAATCTTTCACTATCTCTTACACTGCTCTGCCTGAAAATCAACTTTGAATAATATAAATACAGACATACCAGTTTTCTTCTGGTTCGTGTAGTATATGTTTTTTTCATGCTTTTAAACTCTATCATGTCTTGATTTCAGATGTGGTCTTTATAAACCATGTAGTTTAGTTTTTAGTTTTCTTTTGTTACTCAAATCTGACAATTTTCACTTTTTTAATTGGTGTGTTCAGTCCATAAACATTTAATATAGTTACTGATATAGCTGAGTTGATGTCTATCATTTTGCTGCATTTTCTCTGTTCCATATCTTCTTTGGTCCTTGAGTTCTCCTTTCTGTGTTCTGTGTATTAAAAGACTATTACATATTCCATTGTATCTTATCTATTAGCTATTTTATTATACCTTCTAGTATCTTTCTTATCGGGATGAGGCTAAAATTACAATATACTTTCTATTCTATTATCATACACTTCATGTTGTATCATTCACCTCTGTCCAAACAACACAAGAAATGCAGGGAATGAATCTTCATTTTTCTCTTCTTGGGTCTTTTGTGCTGTTGTTGCCACAATGATCCTTTTATTGATGTGATACATTGCAAAAAGCTGTATTGTCTTTTTTTAAAATATTTTTTTCTTTATTGATTTTAGAGAAAGGGAGAGAGAGATAGAAACATTGATGAGAGAGAACATTAATCGGCCGCCTCCTGCATGTCCCCTACTAGGGATCAGGCCCACAACCTGGGCATGTGCCCTGACCAGGAATCAAACCAATGACCTCTTGGTACATAGGCCGATGCTCAACCAATGAGTCACACTGGCCGAGTAAGACTTTATTGTCTTAAAGTCAATATTCCTTTCTGTTTACTCACATATTACATCTGATGATATGCTTCATTCCTTTCTTCATCTGTGATCATTTTCCCTCTGCAGGAAGAACTCTTGCAGCGTTTCTCGCAGTGTGAGTCTGCTGACCAAGTCTTTCCATTTCATTTTGTCTCCAAACATATTGATTTTGCTTTCTTTTTCAGAATTATTTTGCTAGGTGTGGCATTCTAAGTCATCTTTTATAGATGTCATTGCATTTTTTTCTGGCTTACATTAAGAATTTGGCTATTAATTATAATCCATTTTTTCTCTCTGACTGCTTTTAGAATTTTTCTCTTTGAATTTTAGCAATTTGACTAGTTTACCAGATGTGATTTTGTATTTATTTATTTATTTATTTATTTATTTATTTTGCTTGGCATGCACTTCACTTCTTGTATTGGTGAGTTAAAGTCTTTTTGTCAGATTTGAAAAACTCTTGGTCAGTATTTCTTCAAGTATTGTTTCTGTTCCACATTCTCTCTTATTTTTGGAACTATAATATAGCTATGTAGAGCTATGTGTTCTTATTAATTTTGTTTTAATTTTTAGTCTATGTTTTATTCTTTTTTATCTTCATTTTTATATTCTCTTTCAAATTGCATATTTTCTGTTAACATGTCTTTGAGTCTACTAGTCTTCCATTGTGCTTTTAAATGTACTCAATGAATTCTTAATTTCAGATACTGTGTTTTGCCATTCTAGAATGTCTATTTGGTTCTTTTTAAATAAATTCTAATGGTTTATATTGTCATACATTTTCCACCTTTCCCTCCATTTTTAGTTGTTTGACATCCTTAAATGCTAACTCCAACGTCTGGATTATCTCTGGGTCTGGTTCTTTTATCTTAATTATTGATCACATTTCAGGCTTTTTTGCATGCCAAACATTTTTTAGACATTGTAGACGCTTTGAATTTTCTTCCTCTCAGGACTGTTAAGTGTGTTCTGGTGGACAGTTAAATGCCAAGCAAATCGCCTTGATCTTGTCAAGGCTTAGTTCAGCCTTTGTGGGTCTTGGGTTTTAGTTTTGCCCACACTCTTGGGGTGTTGTCCTGGCAACTAAAACACGGCCTTCCTGCTGTCTCAATTAAAATTTCAAGGTTTTCCTAAGATCTCTCCAGTCTGTCTGAACGTTGACCCTGAATTCTGTCTCTCTAGCACTGTGCAGCCCCTGAATACTTGCTCAGCTCTCAAGCCCCACAGCTGTTCTCTGCCAAGCCTCTCAGAGTTTCACCCTATGCCTGCAGTTGAAGATTAGACCAACGATTCAAGGGGATTTATATACTCAGATGGGGGGGGCTTCTCCCCCTCCCCAATAAATTGATTGCCTTTTCTCTGGGACCATGCTCCCAAATCCCAGTCATGTTGGCAGTTTGTTTGTTTATTGGACTTTTAATTAATTTTTAGAGAGAGAGGAAGGGAGAAGGAGTGAGAGAGAAACATCGATTGGCTGCCTCCTGCATGCCCCCCACTGGGTATCGAGCCTACAACCCAGGTATGTGCCCTGACCAGGCATCAAACCGGCGATCTTTCGGTGCACAGGATGAGGCCCAACCAACCGAGCCACACTGGCCAGGGACATTGGCAGTTTAAAATTTTAACCTTAGTCTTCTTCACTTAGCAAGACCAAAATTCTCTGCCTCCGCATCATGTTCTTGCTCTGCAGATTGGAAACTACTGTCAGAGAGAAGGCATCGTGAACATGAGGATCATCTGTTACGCTCTCCTTCTCACAAGGATTAAAGCTATCCAGTGGCTGCAAATAGGTATTGTACATATTTCCTTCAGCTCTCATACATATTTATAACAAGAGGGTAAGTCCAATTCCAGGAGAGAAGTCTTCTCTCTCTAGGTGTTAGTCCCTTAGCCTCCTCTCTCTGCTTGGTTTCTGAGCTTTTTGCCCTGAGAATGTTGCCCTTTGTCATGGTAGATGCCTCATGAGGAGACTGCATACGAACTCTCAGGCAGTTTTTTGTGGCTGCCTTGGTAGCCCTGTCCTCCGATTTTTGTCTGCCCCACCCAACAGACTGCCCCAAACCCCAGGACATCATCACTCTTTCTTGGTTTCTAAGCCTCTTATAGGCAAATGCTCTTAGGAGATGAAAGCATGATAAATTTAGTGCTAATGATTTATGTTCTTCCACTACTGGATCTTAGCTCCATACTTCTGGTCACCTCGGTTCCTTTCTGATACTTTCAGAGAGCTCATTTTTGCTTGGCTTTGTGCTTTAATCCAATTTTTAGAGACATTCTCACCAGAAGGGCTAGTCGGATATAAATTACTTTGTCACCGCAAAAAATCCTTCATTTGCACTTTCAATTTAACTTTTCACCAGAACCATTTTCGAGTTCTGGCCAGAAAGTTGAAATAAGCTAAAAATCGAATCAAGGGAAGAGATGGCGTGACAGGGTTTTCTCAGCTTTGTCGCCTTGTTATATTCGAATTTCCTCCCACGTCATTTATACCAAGTTCCCCCTATAATACTGTTCACTGATGCAAGTAATTTCAAAGCATTTTAGTCAAATAAATCTCCCCAGTGAAATATTCTTGGTTAATAAATAACACGTAAAAAAGCAGTCGGTATTTGCCAGAACCATACATTTTAAGTGAATTTTATGGCTGTTGAGGAGCGACGTGTTGTTCCGGGTGGCAGACCCTGCCCCGCAGTCTTCAGGGTTGAGCCACCTACAGTGGAAATAAACAGTCCTTGATAAGTATCATCAAACGTGACTCTTGGGCTCCTTTTCCACATTAGCCGCAGACCCTTCGTGGTTCCTCAGGCGGCAAGACAGAGGGAATATGGTTTTCTAGTCAAGAAAAGTAGTTTAAACCCAAATATTATGAATGCATGCAAGCTCAATATCAGCAGGAATAAAGAAGATAACTGGGCAGAATTTATATACTGTCACACCAAATTGTTTTTTGGCTTAAAAATTAAATAACATAACTGATGCCAGAATGTTAAAAGCATGTCTGAGTTTTGCAAGTATATTGGAAGAAAACAGAAAGTAGAGTGGTTCAGGATATCACATGAAAATGCAGGCAGACATCAATAAAGAAGGAACTCCTGAGAGAAGATAGTAAAATTAGTGTTTGGAAGTAGAAGTGTAAGGAAAATGCCAGCTATGCTTCTAATACTTCATTTATGAAGAGAAAATGAGACAGGAAAACTCTTCTAACTACTGTACGGTGAGGGAGACTCAAAATCGATATATAATAACTAAACAAGTCACCTATAGCACTCACCCCACAAAACTCTCCCCAGATCAAATCTTATCCTTAAGCCTAGACTTCAGGTCTATATTATTTGAACAAAGTGTTAGTACACACAGGCACACACAACATACAGAAATGTACATACCTCTCTAACAAATTGTTTAATTGGCTGGTTTTTAAATAACTTTTTATTTTAGAATGCCTGCAGACTTATGGAAAAGTGGCAAACATGGTAAACAGTTCCTGTGAACCCTTACCTAGTTTTCCCTAAGTTTAACATCTTACGTGATCATGGTGCATTGATCAAAACCAAGAATCTAACTGGTGCGTTGCAGTTAATTAAACTGATTTTATTTGATTTCACCAGATTTTTACTCATGTCCTTCTGTCTCACAGGACTTGTTTCACAGGATACCACATTGCATTTTGTCATGAGACTCCTCTTGGTTCTGACAGTTGCTCGGATTTTCTTTGTAGTGTGAGTCTTCCTTGTATTGCGTGAGTTTGACAGTTCTGAGGGCTATTTTGTAGAAGATATTTTGTAGAAGACGCCTTAGTTTGAGCTTGGCTGATGATTTCTCATGATTAAACCTGGAGTTATAGGTTTGGGGGAGGAGTACCACAGAGGTAAATTGCCTTTATCACATCATACTAGAGAGGTGATGATATCAACATGACTTATAATTAGGGATGTTCACCTTGATCATTTGGTTAGGCAGTATATACCAGTTTCTTCCACTATAGAGTTATATTTTTTTCCCTTTCCATACACCATTCTTTAGAAGCCGTACTCAAGGGAATTGAAGAGACTAAGCCCCACCTCCTTAGAGGAGAAAAAATATTTCCAGTACCTAGATTTTAAGAACAAGCATGAAAGGGCAATATAAAAACAAATACGCTCTTTTATTGTGTGTTATAACAACCCCCCAAACTAATATATAGCATATCTTATTATAAAACCCAACAGAATAAAACTTCATACCGTGATTTCAACCTCAGGAACTGGAAATTAGTTTGAAGGACTTGATGGAAGACATCGTCCTGAGATAGTAAATATATAAGCCATCGCCATCACCACCCCCATGCAGACATCACTGACCAATCAAGGAGTCTCTCCTAATTAAATCCGTGCAGCTTTGGCGTTCTTTCATTATCACTTGATCAGAATCATCAGCACACAACTTGAAAAGTGTTTGTCATTCCTAGTAAATGCAAACAGAAGAATGACCACTGGCCCAGGAAGACGTTCCCCAGGCTGGATTTCCAGGAGGGATTGTATTTCCAATCCAACCTCATAGTCTAGGCTGAAATGTCCTCTTCTGTCTTATACTAATCTCTACCCTGAGTTGCACATGATTTCATGTCCTGCTGTATCCCATCTCATCACCACTTTTTAAAATTTAATGAAATCTATTGGGGTAGCGTTGGTTAGTAACTTACAAGTTTCAGGGGTATAGTCTGTAATACAACATCTGTACCTTGCACTATATGGTCACCACCCAGAGTAGTCTCCTTCCATCACCATGTATTTGACCCCCTTTACCCACTTCATCCTCCCCTCACCAACCTCCCCCTCTGCTAGCCACCATACTGGTATCTGTGTCTATGAGCTTATGTGTTTATTTGTTGCTTTATGTTTTATATCCCACATATGAGTGAAATCATATGGTTTTTGTACTTTTCCATCTGACTTGTTTCACTTAGCATGATATTCTAAAGATCCATCCATATCATGCAAATGGCAATATTTAATCATGTTTTATGGCTGATAATATTCCATTGTATATATGTACCATGTCCTCTTTATCCTATCATCTGTCAAAGGACACTTAGGTTGTTTCCATGTCTCAATGCCACTCTTTTTTATTATAGATCTTTACGTTCAGGATCAGATGACAGTCCTGGGGTGAAGTAGATGGAAGAAGGAATGAGCAACTATGGTACTCACTAAGTTGTTTTCATGTCTAAAGCTGTTGATCATAAAGTCACCAAACTGGGAATCCAAATATACTCTAGAAGACTTAAAGATGCCTTCTATTACTATAAAATTTCTCTAATCACAACACCTAATTAGGGCACTCATGTTGCCAATATAATGTGAAAATAGAAGCCGAACATAATTTCTTATGGTATTTCCAGCATTACAAAACACTGCCACGAAGTTTGCCATTGTGCTTCTGCAAACATTTAGCATTTATTCAATGGTCTTTCTTGAGGAGCTAGAGTTGCACAGCACATTCAGAGTTACCTGGATATTTTTATTTGTCCCCTCCTCCATGAATAGGCCAGTGGCTTCATTAGAGGCTGGGGATTATAGTACAGTAACAATATGAGTAATTACTTTTCATTGGAGCTTTCTCTATGCTGGATGAAGAGAAGTATAGGCATGGTCTTTGACAAGCGTTCTGAGATGAGCAAGCATAAGATGCTAAAGAAACACAGAGGGGCCCTGGCTGGTTTGGCTCAGAGGCTGGAGCATCAGCCCACAGACCAATGAGTCGTGCGTTCGATTCCGGTCAAGGGCACGTACCTCAGTTGCAGTTTGTCCCCAGCCCTGGTCGGGATCATGCAGGAGGCAACCAGTCAATGTGTCCCTCTCACATCGATGTTTCTCTCTCTCCTTTTCTCTCCCTCTCTCTCCCTTCCACTCTATCTGAAGATAAATAGAAAAATATTCTCAGGTGAGGATTTTTTTAAAAGCACAGAGGGAAATAATTTAAAAAAAGAATTTGTGGAAAAGAAAGAGAAAAATTCTAGCAGGCTTCCTAGAGGAGTGACTCTTCAACTAAACTTTAAAGGATGAATAAGAGGTAACTATGTTCATGGGGCTAAAACACCAGTCCCAAAGAAGGAGGACCTTGAGGGAAGGCTCTAAAGCAACGAACTTCATGGTGCATACTAAAAGAGATTTGGTGATTAGAGAAAAGGATGCTCCCCATGCAAGATGGTGTGGAGAACTGGCCAGTATGTGAACGGAAGAATGAAGACCTGGGTTTCTTAGTATTTCACCGTGGCAGCTGTAAAAGTGAAGGTGGGTTACTATGTTACCTCCAGAATGCCTCTTCAACGTGCTGTACGCTAAGATCACCCATCATCACATCTGGCTGGATGAGTTTGTCAGAATGAGAGTGGGCAGAGCAGAGAGCAGATGGGGGAAGCCATGGGACAGGGAGATCCCAATGATGAGAAGAGCGGTCTAAGTCTAAACCATGAACCTCAATCCCCACTTAAAGAGGCATCATGTATTTCCTCCAATTCTCTCATCTCTCTCTCTCTCTCTCTCTCTCTCTCTCGTATAAATAAAACAGGTCCCACATAGATGCTGACTTGCAGCGATTGATATATAACAGGCCCAAGAATAAATGTTTGTTGTTCTATTCCAATGAACTGTAGGGATATTTGTTACTGCAGCATAGCCCATTAATACTGTTACCATCTCCTGAGTGCCAATATGAGATCAAATGACTTCTTGAATCTTGCAAGGGTGATACATTGTCCTTCAGAATTCAGAAGGGTAATTTGAGTGTATCTAAATAAACTAAGAATCTTCACATGGTTTATCAGGAAAATATCATTAGCCTCACTTTATAAGGAGGAAACCAGATCTCAGATGAACTAACTTGGCTAAAATCACAAAATTAGTATTGCAAAGCCATCCCCAACCCTATCTGTCTGTATGATGGCAAGGCACAGGTCTTTCCCATGGTAGTTCATTGCACCTTCTTCCAGAAGAGAGGACATCTCAGAAGACCCATGTTATCTATAGAGGATTTATGATGCTGGAGCTTGGAAACTCAGAATCTCCAACTTCCTACCAGTCTGAGCTGAAAATACCCCTAAATTGCTGGACATATCATAACCCTTGTTCCCTTTACTAATCTGAAAAGTGGTAATTATAAGTCATATTATATTGTTTGGGAAAAAATATCATTTCTAGCTGTACCTGGTTATGTATTATAAACCTCTATGCCACCATGAGAAAAGTATTACATATTTTATCAATATTTATCATTTTTATATATGGGCTTGGTTTATTCAGGTACACATGCATTACCCCTGTGAATTCTGAAAGACAAAGTATTACACTTTGAAGATTGCAAACTCCAATTCCACTTGATGTTTCGAAGTTATAGAGAAGAAATGGAGGTTGATCAGAATAGAAAGCAGAACGCATCACACCATTGTTAACTGTCGATGTCCTGTGTGGACAATCTCCATAGCAAAATGGAGAAAAATGTAGGATTGGACAACTTCCTTCAAGGAGTATATATACACTAGTACCAGTTAAATTAATTCCTCAGGCAGTTTAAAAATAATTTGGAAAATATATTTGGTTGTTCTTCAAATTTTTATGCTAACTTTTTGTTATCTTCTGTCTCCTTTTTCATATAAGCTAAATTGAAATTACCAAGGTTTGGGGGGGTGGGATTGTTTGTATTTTTAAATTTGGACTGTCCCTTAAAACAGATAAATCTTAAAAATGTATTTATTCTACATTTCTAAAAGGCCTTTCCTTGGCCCTGGGGGATTTTAATATTTGATTCACAATAATATCTTGGACAGTGTCATAATGCACACCCTTACTCTTCTCTCTCTTTTTTTTTTTTATCCTCACCCGAGGACATTTTTTTCATTTTTTTGTTCAGGTAGAGTGGGAGGGAGAGAGAGGAAGAGAGAGAGAGAGAGAAACATCGAAGTGAAAGGGACACATCGAGTGGCTGCCACCCGCACGACCAACCAGGACCGGAGACAAACTGCAACAGAGGTACGTGCCCTTAGCGGGAACCGAACCCGGGTCTCTCTAGACCGCAGGCCGACGCTCTAACCGCTGAGCCAAACCGGCCAGGGCCTTACTCTTCTCTTAAGAAAATGACAACACACAGCCCTTTGTTACTTTCGGGGGTTTAAGAGACGCAACAGAACAGTAAAAACAACCAGGGAATGAGAATAGAATACTGCAGATTGTTCTGAATCTCCCTCTGATAGATGAGTCAGAGACTCGTTTCATTCACATCTTTGGTCCTTGTGGTTTAGACTTAAATATTTGTGGTAGCAAGGTGGAGTCAGGGATAAAGTCAAATATATCTGACTAGCCATTGAACGTGAGCAAACAAAGCCCTCTCTGATCCGCTGTGTTCTCAGCTGTAACACGCAGATGCTGAAGTTGCTAACCTCTCAAGTCTCTTCTATCTCCTGCACCCATTCTCTCCACAGACTCCCAGTAATTTCCATCAGGCCATCAGCTGCACCCTTACTTTACCTTATTAAGAATTAAAAACATTCTTTGGGAAGAACCTCTAGTAAGGGGATTTCATGGTAACAGAAAGCTGGTTAGTGACAAGAATGATTCAGGGATTTTTCTGCCCAAAGGTCACATAGAGGAGGAATAAAATGTTGTTTAATCCAAAATGGAGTTGAGCCCATCAGTTTTTCCTTTATTCCACTAGCAGAGACTGCTAAAGAAAAGAAAAAGGAACACTCTGTAAACAGAACTAATTCAGAAGAAGCTGGAACTTAAGTCAGAGTAAATAGGTAAAAAGGAAGCCCCTCAAAATCCTGGAAAGATGTGGAACTCCCACCATCACCGAGATTGGGGGTACAGTCAAGTTCATTTGAATCTCAAAGAACAGAATGACTTCAGCTGACATCTAGGTAGTGGGCAAATAAATGCAGTATATTTTTTAAATAATCTAATTATATTATATCTTGGATTGAAAGAGCATATTTTTAAATTTGTTATCATGCTTATATCTGCTTCTTATTTATTAGATAGTAACTGGCATATTAGCAGGAGCTCAGACCTTAGAATAAGCTGCCATTTGGTTTGTGTCCCAGCTTTGCAGACTATTATTCATCCTTCAGAGACCCGGTTTCTTCATTTCTAAAATGAACATAAAAGCACCATCGACTTCACATGGTTGTTATGAGGAGCTAAAATGGTAACTACAAAATGCATAACACAGAATAGATACTAAACAACTTGATACTTTTAAATTGTGTTCCAAGTATTTACTGGGTTAAAGTGTACAAAGTATATGCAAAGCACCTTACCCAACCAGGTGCTTGGGTGGGTTATGAAGAGATTTTGTGTAGCATTCGGCAATTCGGAAATGATAAAGAGAAACAGAGACAGACCTCTCGGTACCTTCTTTTGGCTTCTGTGCCTGCTGCCGGAGCTTTTGCCCAGGAAGTGGGTTTTTCTCAGAAAGTCTGGTGCTATGGGGAGAGGTACGTGCTACCTAAATACTTAGCTAGGGTGGTGAGCTTCCCTATAGCTCTGCATGAGCCAAACATGTACTAGGGGCGGTGTGTCCCCCTAACAAGAGTTGTTGAAACACTGTCTAGAGCTACAAAAATAGTTCTCATTTGGGTTTCTCTTGGTTATCTCTCAGAAAGCATTATCAAATTCTGCTCAAGCGCAGCAAACATCATCTGTTCAGCCACGCTTTGGCTTCTGCTTTGGATTAATGGCAGTCTTGGGTTTCAGTTCATTAGAATGCCCTGAATAGAGATAAATTAATTAATAGATTTAACCACCAGAATCAGCGTGCCCGTACTTCAAAAAGACGGCGCTTTTTTAAATGCCTTTAATATGTCTTTTTTTTTTAAAAGGGTCAAATGGAGGCAAACTAATTCCACTCAATTTGTCTCCTTTCCGCTTCGGGTCTTCCAAGATGGTAAAAGGTCACACCTATACAAATAGAATTCGATGTAAATTCACTGAACTATCCAAACTCCTTGTAAACTACACTGTAATGAATGCCTGAGTGCATAATACATTTAATTTATATAAAGGCTTCTTTCAAAAGGCCTTTAATGATTTTATAAAGATTATTAGCCCTCAGGACAATCTTTTGAAGTTGGAGGGAAAATAAATGATCAAGGCACAGGGTACCCTTGAGAGCAGTACTTTCTCATTAAAAGTGAGTTTGGTAGAACGGTGCCGCTGCTTTGGCAAGCAATCTGTGGTTCCATAATAAGCTAAATATAAAATTACCATGCGACCTTGTAATTTCATTCTTGGTTATATACCCCCAAGAACTAAACACTGGTGTTTGCACAAGAGCTTGTACACAGAGGCTTGTAGCTGCACCGTTTTCAGGAGCCAAAAACAGTAGAGCCAAATGTCCATCAGTTGATGAATGGATAAACAGAATGTGATATATCCACGCAATAGAATATGATTCAGCTTTAAAAGGAACGACCACAGTATGTGCTGATACGTGCTGCAATGTGGATGGACCTTGAAATGATAAGCTAAGTGAATGAGGCCACACACAAAAAGCCACCTACTGTATGATTTCGTTTACATGAAATACCCAGAACTGGCAAATCCATAGATACAGAAAGCAGATAATGGTTGCCAGGGACTTCAGAGATGGGTGCGGGGAGGAAGGGAGGCATGCAAACAGCTTAATGGATAAGGGTTTCATTTCGAAGTGATGAAAATGTTCTGGAACTGAATAGTCATGATTGGTTGCACAACATTGTGAATGTATTAAATGTCACTCGTGGTAAATGTTATGTGTATTCTACCACAATTTTTTACAGAAAAAGTTTGATTCTCAAGTTTCTAAAAGGTATGGATAGCTACAAGCCTGCCTGAAATTTGAGGAGGGGTGTTAGATAGCCATGGTGTCCTTCAAACCTGCTCTCCAGAGAGATCTAGGAAGCCCAGCTTAAGGAATTTCCCCAATCCCATGAAGTGAGCTTGTTTCCTTCCAGGCTTGAAGATCTCCTACATTTGTTTTGTTTTTTTTAATCCTCATCCGAGGACATTTTTGCATTTGTCTTCAGATAGAGTGGGAAGAGAGAGGGAGGAAGAGAGAGAGAGAAACATCAGTGTGAGAGAGACACATCGATTGGTCACCACCCACACAACGCCAACCAGGGCCAAGGACAAACTGCAACTGAGTTACGTGTCCTTAGCGGAACCGAACCCGGGTCTCTCTGGTCTGCGGGCCGACACTCTAACCTCTGAGCCAAACCTGCCAAGGCGATCTCCTATATTTTTAAACAGCCTTCTGACCTCTTCCATTCCTGGTCCCATTTATGTACTTATAGAATTGCTAAATAGAGGTAGTATCATACAATACCTATGTAAATGCCACCACGTCATGTCATGCCTGTTCACTGGCTTATTGTCCTCCCCCATTGGCCTCTGAGTTCCTTGAGTCTTGCAACTTTTTCGTTGGTCCTTGCACATGGGAAGAATTTCTTCATGTATTAAAATAATAACCAGCCCTGGCTGGTTTGGTTCAGTGGTTGGAGCGTCGGCCTGCGGTCCAGAGAGACCCAGGTTCGGTTCCCACTAAGGGCACGTACCTCGGTTGCAATTTGTCCCTGGCCCTGGTTGGGTCATGCTGGTGGCAGCCACTCGATGTGTCCCTTTCACATCGATGTTTCTCTCTCTCTCTCCCTCCCACTCTATCTGAACAAAAAACAGAAAAATGTTCTCAGGTGAGGATAAAAAAAATAAAAATAACAACCATACCCTGCTCCTAAATTATTACCCTATTAATATGCTAAACATTCCTTCATAAAACAGTATATTCTTTTCCCTTCAATAAGCTGAAGCCAGGTCTGGGCAGGGCAATGCCATGCAGGAAAAGCAGCGCCTCCAGCCGGGGCTGTGGTTGTGCTCCTTCCTATCTGGCGGGTAAGTGTGTGAAGAACAGCATGAGCCCTGGCTGGGTTGGCTCAGTGGTGAGAACATTGGCCTGAGGACCAAAGCTGCGCGGGTTTGATTCTAGTCAAGGGCACGTACCTCGATTACAGTTTGGTCCCGGCCCTGGTCAGGGTCATGCAAGAGGCAGCCAGCCGATGTGTCTCTCTCACTTCAATGCTTCTCTCTCTTCCTCCCTCCCTCCTACTCTAAGGATAAATGGAAAAATATCCTCGGGTTAGAATTAAAATTTAAAAACAAAACGAGCAACATGAGATTTTTAAGGCTTTAATTGATCTTTCATTTTTAATTCTGTGAAAATGAATGAACTACTGGCTAAACTGAATAAATGTCAACTATTCCCGGGCTACAGACCCTCATAAAATGTCATGACTTAATGCCATAACTAGAGTGAGCATCAATAAGAACAGTTTTGTGATGGATTGGGAGAATAAAAGCTATGATGGGGTAAAATCTATGTTACTGTCTTTACATCAGTGTAGAATAAGAAGGTAGAGATGGAGGTAAAGAAAAGGGAGATTACTTACAAGAGTTACGATAATCATTTTTTTAAAAAAATATAGAGATGATATGGCTTTTATTGGTGTCACTGAAGATTTCTCTGCACAAAATATTGGTCTTTCTTTTTAGTTGCTGCTCTTGTAAGCTACTATTCAACTATCCTAAGCCAGAAGTCATCATATTTGGTAGCCTTCATTGAACCTAATTACCTTGCTGTTAATGAGTCAGTAAAATGAGTTAGTTTATTCAGTTCCTAGGCACC
This sequence comes from Molossus molossus, assembly GCF_014108415.1. Classification (NCBI taxonomy): domain Eukaryota; kingdom Metazoa; phylum Chordata; class Mammalia; order Chiroptera; family Molossidae; genus Molossus; species Molossus molossus. The sequence goes on along the minus strand of NW_023425351.1, from coordinate 57,868,557 downwards.
TATATTGCAAACAATTTGTCTTTGATGACACGCCAGATAAATAGGTTAAATTATCTTTTTGTTGCTATTGTTGTTAGCTTTCAGGAAGCTTAGGGCTCATTATTCAACCCATTGCTTGTAAATATTCAAGACTTAATATTTCATGTACTGATCTTACCGTGGTGTCAACTATTCTGTTTTATTTCTCTCCATCCCACTTTTTCACTCATATGTTTTCTCTGCCTTTGCAATACACATATTTTTGTAGGTTGCCATAAATCCTTTTAAAACAAGGTATTTTATATACATAAGCAGAGGAGACTCAACCATATCTAGAACAAATGAGTGAATAAACAGCTATTCTCTGCCTCTCTTCCTTCCTTCCCTTCTTCCTTCCTTCCTTCCTTTTGTGCTAAGGATACTGAGGAGACCTTATTTTTTTAGTTTTTTTGTTTGTTTGTTTTTAGAGAGAAAAGAAGGGAGAGGAAAAGAGAGATAAAAACATCAATGTGAGAGAAACATCTATTGGCTGCCTCCTGCATGCCCCCGACTAGGGATCAAGCCCACAACCCAGGCATGTGCCCTGACCAAGGATTGAACCAGCAACCCTTCAGTGTGTGAGACAATGTCCAACCAACTGAGCCACACTGGCCAGGGCTCTTCTACATTCTTTAAGGTAAAAATCAAAAGCAGATTCTCCTGCCCTGGCCAGTGTGGCTTGGTTGGTTAGATCGTCATCAGGTCCACCAAAAGGTGGTGGGTTCGATTCCTAGTCAGGGCACATGCCCAGGTTGCCGGTTTGATGCCCAGTCAGGATGTGTGTGGGAGGCAACCAATCATTGTTTCTCACATCGATGTTGTGCCCTATCTGAGCTTTCTTCACCTACTCCTAGTGGACGATGACCTTGCTCACCTCTGGGACTTCCCATGAGCAGCTGCTTCTGCCTAAGCCTGTCTGCTCCTACTTTTGCTCCCAGCCTTCCCTTGGCTATGCTTCTGGAAGCTTCCCCCACCCCATCACATCCGGGTTAAGTGTGCTTCCTATTATTCCCTCAGCACGCATCACATTACAATATCTCACTGAATTATCTGCCCCTCGTCTGGAGTATAAGCACCCCAAGAGCCAGAACCCATCTTTCATACCCGTTGGCTTTATATTCAGCGCCTGGTGAGATGTTTATTTCAGCGCTGATGCTGAACACAGGCGTGGAATAGGGCCTGACTCCCAGCAGGCACCACACTAAAGCTGAAGGAAAGAAAGGAAGGAACAAAGGGCAGGAGGGAGGGAGACGAGGAGGAGAGAGTTAGGGAGAGAAACAAAGAATGTCTGGACTGTTAGATTCATACTGTTGATAGGACGGAGCTCAAGGCCAGATTATAAGGTACAAAGAATTTAAATTTAGCAATTTTTCTTTTCTTCTTTTCTTTTCTATTCCCTTCCCCTCTTTAACTGTTCACTATAGATACTCTAAGGCTCCGTGTTTTCATATCACCACCTAAGCTAAAAGAATTGGTGAAAACATTGTTTCAAAAAGCATTAGCTGGAGGCAGGACTGCTTAACCCAAAGAATCCCAGGGTTTGGTTCAGCAGTTAGAGCGTCGACCTGCGGTCCAGAGAGACCCGGGTTCGGTTCCCGCTAAGGGCACGTACCTCGGTTGCAGTTTGTCCCCGGCCCTGGTCAGTTGTGCGGGTGGCAGCCACTCGATGTGTTCCTTTCACATCGATGTTTCTCTCTCTCTCTCTGTTCCTCTCTCTCCCTCCCACTCTACCTGAACAAAAAATGGAAAAATGTCCTCGGGTGAGGGAAAAAAAAAAAAAAAGCATTAGCTGGAGGCAAGACTGCTTAACCCAAAGAATCCCAGGGATCAGTTTGAGTTCAATACTTCCCCCTTTGAAGCCCAGAGACATCCATGACTCACCAGATACCACACAGCAGGTTCAGCTCAGAGCTGACACCTACACTCGGTCTTCTGAGTCCCCAAAGTGTGCTCCCTCCTAGAGGTATTACCACCCTCTTGGGGAGAGGGACATCTTGGGAAGCAGGATGATGGTGTCGTTTCCAACGTCGGGCAAGCTTTCTTGCTGTTCCTAACAGCCTCAAGCAACACCTACGTCAGAGGGTGACTGTGGGTTTAATGAGCTATTGGCTATGACATCACCTGGTAAATTATAAACTGTAAAGTGTATGGAAAGCTGTAAGGTTCAGGGTAAACTGTAAACCAGGAAGCCAGTACAAAGGCTGGCAGACTTCTGAGGACAATATCATTCTCTCAGCAACCTGACAATTCCACCTTGAAATCTTGAGACATTCTTGTTTTAATTTCTTTTTTAGATGTTTAAAAATAATTATTTCCCAGTTACAGTTGACATACAATATTATATTAGTTTCAGATGTACAGCATAGTGATTAGACATTTATATACTTTACAAAGTGATCGCCCCAATAACTCTAGTACCCATCTGACACCATATATAGTTATGACAATATTATTGACTATATTCCCTGTGCTATACTTTAACATTCTGTGACTATTTTTATAGCTGGACATTTTTACTTCTTGATTTCATTCACCTCTTTTGCCCATCCCTAACCATCCAGGGACTATCAGTTAGTTTGTTTTCTATGGGTTTATTTCTGTTCTATTTTGGGTTTTTTTCTATTCTACATATAAGAAAAATCACATGGTATTTGTTTTTCTCTGTCTGATTTATTTCTCTTCTCATACTAGCCTCTAGGTCCAGCCATGTCTTCATAAATAGCATGATTGTATTCCTTTTTTATGGCTGAGTAATATTCCATTATATATATATGTACCACATCTTTACATATCTTGACAATTGTAAATAATGCTGCAATGAATAGGTGTGCATATGTCTTTTCAGATTAGTGTTTTGGATTTCTTCAGATAAATACCCAAAAGTGGAACTGTTGAGTCATATGGTAGTTTAATTTTTAATTTTTTGAGGTACCTCCATACTGATTTCCACAGTGACCACACTAATTTAGAATCCCACCAACACTGCACAAGGGTCCCCTTTTCGAGAAACTTCTTTGCATAACAATTCTTAACTGAGTCCTATAGAAATTTAGAGACCAACATTCTCAGTGCCAATTTAGAAGCAGTTTTTGCAGAAACTCCATTTCAGGCAGATTTTTGAAATTTGCTAAACTTCCCTGATGTACAAATGGAAGTGCTGGTCATCAGTTTCCTGTGGTGTGCTGCAGGCTCAGTCCCGGGACACATGATGGCATCCCCGCTTCTCCCAGCGGCTGATGAAGCGTCTTCTCCAACAGAACCAGACGGGTAGCAGGTTACATAGGCATCTGGAAATCCGTAGGGAGGGTGAGCATGGGAGACTGATTTCAACAGTCAGAACATTTACTGGGAGTTCTGCAGTTCCCGTGGGGTTCAGGAGGGGCCTCTCAGGTCTCCCCCTATGTGCTTTAGTTATTCTGCTATTACACAGGGTGAGGTCTCACTGAAGACATGTGTGTAACATTGAAGCAACCAAATGCTATCTCTGGAGTCCTGTGCCCAGAGTTGCTGATGATATACACTGTTGCAATCAGACAATGCATCTTCCTAAACCTTTATCCCAGGAGATTGTTGGGGTTCGAGTGTATCCGTTAGGGTACTTCAAGTGCAAGGAACTGAATCTCAAATAACAGTGGCTTAAACAATTGGGTTTTATTGTTGTTGTCATCTCAAGATCAAGACTACCCACTCTCAGGGTTGGCTTAGCAGCGCGACCATGCCATCAAAGAAACTGCTTCTTTTCATCTTTCCGTCTTCCCAGCCTCCACGTGTCCATAAATCTTCTGCCTTGTTCACAGGGTCGCTGAAGCAGGTACAAGCTTTACAACGTCATGTGACAAGGTTCCTAAGCAAGGAACGTAAGGAGAAAGAGCTTACCTCCCTTCTCTCCATCTGTAAGAAAACAATGTTTCTCAGAAACTCCCCCAGCAAACTTCCTTTATGTCTGATTGGTCTTACCTGGATACCAGAGCCAACCAGAGCCTCCGGGGGCTGGGGAAAATGAAACTGCCATTCTCAGTCTCTAACTTGGCATTGAGCACTTCCACGTGGTGAGGATGAGACAATGGTTCGCTGGGTAGGCTGTTCACACTACAATACCTCACGTGTACTCATCCATCAGATCTCACAACAAGCCCATGGGGCATGTGTAATTATTATTATTTTAGAGATGTGCAAACTGAACTCCAGGGGTGTGAAGTACCACGGTGAGGTGGTGGGGGAGCCAAGATTCCAACTCCCGCCCTGAATCCTGAGGCTGCTCCTGTGGACACAGGGCCCCGCCCTCCGCCGGCCCCGCCCTCCGCTGGCCCCGCCCTCTGCAGGCCCTGCCGCAGTGTCTGCTAAAGCAGGCAGTCCGCCAGGCTGCTTCTCAATCTGACACACACACAGGCTGGAGCCATGCTTGTCTCTCTCTGAAGTGCAAATGTGACATTTCCCCTGGCTGCCATCAAGGATCAGTGACCAGAGCAGAGAGGCATCCCAGAGAGACGGGAATTGCTTCCTGTCACCATCAAAGCTGCACCAGCTAGGGCCCTGATCCGGGCAAGGGCTGGGGCCCGGAGAGTCCCTTCCAGGCCAGGGGCCAGTGATAAACAGCAGCTTACGGTGCTCCCACAAGTACCCGAAAGTCTGGGCCAGTCAGAGGTGAGCGATTGAAGAGTCCGGGGACCGCAGACAGGAATAGAATAGAATAGAATAGAATAGAATAGAATAGAATAGAATAGAATAGGAGTCTAAGTTGCAGGATTGTTTAGAGGCCACTTCCACTCTTCCTCTCATTTTCAAATGAGAAAACTGAGGTCCAAACAGGGTAAGGAATTTGTCCCAGATCACCCAACTAGTTGATGTTGAATGTGAGGCTCAAAATGAGAGCTTTTTTCTTTTCTCCCAGGTGGACACACACATAACTTGAGAATATGTCTGCAATGGAGCCCTCTTGGTGTGACCCTTGCAAAAAACATCCCTAGACCGCCACACATGCTTCTGTTACCGTCTCTGTTGTAATACTGAGTTTTCACTTGTGCACGCGTCTCCCCCTTTGCTCCAGGAAGGTCACAATGGCCAGACCACACCCAACCCTTGACATAAATCTTGGCGGCTTCACCAGCTGGCTGAGTGACCCACGACAGGTTGCATGACCTAAGCTCCTCTGCAAAATGGGAAAAGCAATAGTTCCAGCCTCACACAATTTTTGGGACAAGTAAGTTTAAAAGGCACAGAGCACTCTGCCAGGCAGATTCTGGAGCCGGGAGCTGGTAAGTAGCAGTTACTGTTCATTTCATACTTCTCTGGCGCCTACTCCCACTTGTGGATAATCAGGGTAACAATCAACAGAGGAGACTCAGAGTCAACACTGTAACAGACGGCAGGAAGCAGAGTGTTAGGGAGACAAGGCTGCGATGAAGAAAGGCACAGGGAAGGTCTGAGTCCAAAACCGTGGTAAAATATGAAGAACTGAAGATATGAAAAAAGAAACACACAGCAGGAGAAAAGCCTTCACGACTCAGCCTCTCAAACCTGCTTTGAGGTTCTTCAATCTGGGCTCTGGAAGATTTAAATAAGATGGGTATCATTTTTACTAGCTTCTGATCGAAAGAATTCAAAGCAACTTGCTTTAGATCATATAGCTGACAAGTGGCAAAGCCAGGACTAAGTACCAAGGCCAAATGAGTCCAAGAACATGATCCACGTGCCTACAAAGCACTGTGGGGATGGAATCAGCCAGTACAGGTGGAGTTCGCGGCCCAAGACCTAGCACGGGAGTGGTGGCTCACCTTGCTGCTGGTTCCATGATTATCGTTACATTCCACAGTCCCTCCTGCTGGTCCCAGCAAAGAAAGATGGTGGCACTATTGCTCCTAAGAAAGCGGTGGCACCTGCCAACCCTCGACATACACCAGAGCCGGGATCAGGAAGCAGCAAGAGGTACACAGCCCCCTGAGACCAGAACCTGCCTCGGGCTGCTGTGAGGTGGGCACCCATCTCAGAGTTACATTGCCCAGTTCTTGGTTCAGGGGAAACAAGAGGCTTCCAGACCCAGAGGTGGGCACAGTGGCATAGGCTCATCTCTAAACCTACTGGATTCTAATCTTCCCATAACCCTCATGAATCACAGGGCCAAGAGGCAGGAGAGACGGCGGCAGCGGTGGCACCGTAGCAGCATTGAAAGCGAGAGAGAAAGCAGCTGGTATGGGAGAGCCTTGTGCCAAACCCAGCGAGGGGCTCAGCCATGATGACAGCGCTAAATAAACAGGGCTGGTGGCGGCGCTGGGCCTGTCCCCTGCCAGGGAAGGGACCAGGGGAGTGGGATTGTTGTAATTATACTGCAGCAGGCTCAGCCACCACGGGTTTTCCCACACTCTGCTCTGTCCCCAGGCTGGGGCACCACAAGCACCTGTCACAGCAGAAGTAGTGTGGCAGCCAAGCCAAGGCCACTGCACTCAGGCCACCTGCAAAGGAATTTAATGCCTAACAACCTGCGTAATGCTCCTAATGGTCATAATTAATTTGGCACCTCTTCCCTGGTAGGTGTTAAACAAGTTCCACAGAGCGAAAGCCCATTTCCTGCGAACGTGGTCCCCACCCCACCCCCACATAATTAAAGCTGCGAGAAATTGTGTCATTTGAAAAACCTTAACACCCTATTTCCCTCCGACGCTATTTTCTGTTTCTGTTCTTGGCCCCCTCGATCCACTGCCAGTACGAACACCTTACTTTCTTTGGCTTGGCAAGTTACTGCTTCCCTGTTGCATAATTTAGGTTATAATTATTTTCTCATTTCCTCTCCAGCTGGCAGTAGTTTGGTCCCTTCCACCTCGTATTTCTTGAAAATGTCACAGTGTTGCTTTAGCTTATTTAAACACTCTGGAAGGTGGGGAGATGTAACCATCGCAGGCACGTCCCGCATCCCTTCGAAGAGTGTCCCCGCTGTCTTTCCATGTGCCACAGACGACAGGACCAGAACCCAGCAAGCTAACAACTAACAGCTAAGTGCTCCGCAAAGAAAAACTAGAGAGATGAAAACAATCTGGCTTCTGCTACTTCAAAAAGAAAAAAATAGGTGAGGGTATTAGATGAGAGCAGAATTCACTTTAAGACAAGAAACAAAGCAAACCATTCAATGATGATAGTGTCCCACACATCAAGTTCTCATTGTATCTCTCTATTGACAGTTAATATCACAGGCCAACCCCACTGATTAGAGCTTCCAAAAATAAGAAACTTTGGAAACAAAGACTTGCTTATTCTGTTTCTACTCCTATCATTCTTAAAAGATACAGTGACCCAAAGTTTATTGCTGAAAGATACAAAAAAAAAAAAAAAATAGTGGTGACCAAAACCTTTATAATAAACTGGTAGACTTTTGTTGTTGTTGTTGTTGTTTGGAAAAATGAATAACAATGCATCTCTTTTCAGAAGTTCTTTAAAAGGTTTCTTTTTATTCCCAATACAGAACATGATCAGCATAATCAAAATATTCACATAAACACTAACCAACCAATGTCAGCTTCCCTGTATTCTGTAAGGAACTGAGCTTTTAAAATGAATCAAACTGCAACCGAGGTACGTGCCCTTAGCGGGAACCGAACCCGGGTCTCTCAGGACCGCAGGCCGACGCTCTAACCGCTGAACCAAACTGGCCAGGGCCACAAAACCACTTTGTAAATATTAAAATTTAAAATGTAGATAAGAATGACTGTTCCAATATTTAAGTAGACTCTTTTACAGAGAATAGATCACCAGGAATTCCACCAGCTCTTTTCTCAGAATTTCTATAATTTTGAGAAAGAAACACATGGGAAATCTGTTTTACAAATATAATCTAAGAAATCCATAATTTAAGAAATCAGTTCATCTTGAGCTTGCCCCCAACTTTCCTTACCCCCTTCTTACCCAATCCCCAGCATTCTCTCTCTCCCTCTCCCTCTCCCTCTCCCTCTCCCTCTCCCTCTCCCTCTCTCTCTCTCTGCCACCTCTCCTTCCCTTTTCTCCCCTCAAGGTGCATACCTTTGCTTTCTTTCTCCTAAGCTCCAAGGACCCTTCCTTTGCCTCTGTAACTTCTTTCCTGAGCCCACACAGCCCAGGTGGCTCACTTCTTCCACAGCTCACTTCTACTTCTGTGACTTTCCAAATAAACTTTTGCTTGTATTTGAGTCTTAGCTCTGAACTCTTTCTTAGCCAAAACTCAAGGACCAAGGTCTAACATCTGAGGCCTTGTTCATCATTAACAATACCACTTCCGCCCTGGCCTACCAGCAGCTTCCAAGTCCTCCCCCCCACAGCTTCTGCCATCAGAAAATACTCATCAACTCCCTTAGTTCTAGTTCAAACACTCCAAGAACAAGCTGATCAACCTGCCTTGATCTGCATGAGTATATCCAAGAAGGTGGGGTACAGCTAATAGTAGACGCTATCTAAGGGTGTGGTTAGGCCCTGGCTGGTGTGGCCCAGTTGGTTGGAGCATCATCCTGTACACCCAAAAGTCACAGGTTTGATTCCCAGTCAGGGCATATACCCAGGTTGTGGGTTCGATCCCCGCTCATCCCCAGTCATCCCTGATTGAGGAGCCTATGGGTCAGTCCCTGGTCAGGGCACATATGGGAGGTTAACCAACTGATATTTCTCTCTTACATCAGTCTTTCTCTCACTCCCTTCCCCTTTCTTTCTCTCAAAAATCAATAAAAACATATCCTTGGATGAGGATTAAAAATAAATAAATAGTGTGGTTAGACTCCAGGCAGAAGTAAGTTTCAAAGGGCAGTGGGGAGGGAGTGCAGGAATTCTAAACCATAACTAGACGGACAAACCAAGAATAACCACTAAAACGAAAACAAGCACAGATTCTGAAATTTTAGGTAATGCTAGAAAGTTAAGGTGGCACAAGCCAGAATGCTGGGAATTGGCAGTAAGACATTCTTTTTTTTTAATCCTTATCTGAGGATATTTTTCCATTTTTGTTCAGATAGAGTAGGAGGGAGGAAAAGAGAGATAAAAACATTGACATTAGAGAGACACATCGATTGATTGCCTCCCGCATGACCACTAGCAGGGCTGGGGACAAACCGCAACCGAGGTGCATGCCCTTGACCAGAATCGAACCCTCTACTCTGGTCCAGGGGCTGATGCTCTAATGGCTGAGCCAAACCAGCCAGGGCAAGGCATTAAGGCATTCTTGAATACATTTCAATTTTTACTTCGATATTAAACAATAAATAACTTTAAACCTTGATAACACACCATTTTTTCTGTCACATCCTCATGGCATCTAAGTTTGTGGCCCAAGAATGGGCCCGAAAATCTTATGCAAAGCATCCATAATGTGACTTTCAGAATTGTTTTGAAGTTATCTGTTATTTGGGGTTCGGCTTTCCAGGTGTGCATGTCCTTATTCTAGATTCACAGCTTTATCTGCTGAGCTTTGAGATTCTGATGCAATTTCCAGTTCATACTTCTTTTTCAACTGCTATGTTTTTGTGTTTAAGTTCAGTAAAGTTTTGGCCAGCCGATGATTTTGGAAGCACATGTCCAGCTAAAAGTTAGAAAAAGAATGAGGAATTTTTATTAGCTGAGATATAGATCAAATGAAACTGCTCTCCACACTGGAAAAATAAGGACTTTGTAGGAAAGGAAACCAAGATATCAAGAAAGACATATTTCTCATCCTCCACTTCTGACTGTTTGGCCTGGCTATAAAACTGACTTTCTATACGACAAGGTAAATCCAGATATACAAATCGCTTTTGAAATGGCCTTGAAATGAAAACAAAAATAGCTGATGCACAAAGCTGTCCATATGAAAAATTTCCACTCGTGGAAGGCTGTTTTCAAGCAATGGAATGTGATCTGCGATGAAATCATTTATCTTTCTGAGCTTTCTCAGCTACAGGATAACTGCCCAGGGCCACCGGAGCATTCAGGACCTGGGCCCATCTACTTAATTACTTGTCATTTCAAATTTTTAGGATTTTAAATGGTCTCCCTGTCGAGCAAACACATCTAACAACACCTCAGAGCCACATGTACAGTTATGTGTACTTATATAATCTAACGATTTTCACTCTAGAGTGAAATCTGCTATAAAGCAAGACTGATTTATATCCTCCTCCAATGGGAGGTTGTGAAGGTCCTCATGTATTAAAAAATAGATCTCGAGCAGTTTAACAAAGAGACAGGCCAACAAAGCTTAGCCCAACATAATCTTTGTATTATAGTTGAAAACTAACAATCAAGTATTTGCAAATCTCTTCAATTAGTGGCTTGTTTAATACAGTTCATGAGGACCCTGTTCTGTCTGCTTAAAATCTTTCAGCATCTCACCAACAGAAACCACCCCAGGATGAACCACCCACGACATTCTGTTGATATAAAGCAAATATTGGTGCCCCCCAATTTGCAAAATAAAGTCTTTGTATACAATTTTCTTTTACAGTTTTCCTCTTTATTCTTCATCTGTGGGAACTACAGTGAGAATTAGCAAAGAATAACGCAAATGAGCACCCAGCCAACAAACATGAGCAAAAAGCACCTTAAGTACAGGAAGGCAGAGTCCTCCAGTGCGGCACAGACGCTCTGTAACCCTGCCCTTCTTTTCCAAATTTATTTCCTGGGGCTCTTCCTTGCAGTTGCTCAGAAATCTTGCCTGTTCCCAAATAAAAACACGGAACTGAACACAGCCCTGCCCCTCAGCTGAGGGTAGCTGTTCTCACCCCTCTTCCTGCTGAACCCAGGAAATGCCAACCCTTCAAAGTCCCTTCCCGGTTGCCTCTTATCTGTGCTTCCCCAGCGTTCTGCCCATTGCCTCCCACAGCACCCAGACCAGACCAGCCTGATGACTGACGGCAGTTTGCCTCGTATTCGAAAGTCCCCAGCTGTGACCCAGGGCCTGGGCACACACCATGGTGGGTTCCTGTGTGTAGGATCTTTCCAAGTCACTCCTCCCTACACAGGTGAGCAACGCCCTTTTAAAGTCTGAGTTGCTCTTACACGTTTTGTCCTTTTCAATTGTGTCTAATTTGGAAACTGTTTAAATTAAAAAACAGTCATCTAAAATATGCATCATGTTTCTTCTTGTTTAACATTCGAACCTAACCGGCCTCATCCTTAAAAGCTACAGCTTTATATATTATTTCCTGTTTTCTGAATTCTTATCAAGGGGAAAGATAGAGGAAAACTTCCAGAATGACGGAAAGAGTTGCTGGTGGGACCACTCCATAAGTCCCACGAGAGGGTTGATTTCATTGCAGTTTTCTCTTCCACGCCCCATACATACACACACACTAAAAATCCCCTACAGGGAACTTTCTATAGGATAGAAAAAATAGATCAAGTACACCTGTACTGGGTCTCGGGCTTATCACTAGCAGACTCAGCCCTCCACAGATGCCCACACCCGGCTTCTGAAGCCCTTCCCTCCCAGATGGGAGAGGCCGGGCGTCCTCAGCACCAGGTGGGGGCGCGAGGCCTCTGTCGGGGAAGATGGACGGCCGGTGCCCAGCTCCCGGTTGCTGCGTGCCCTCACTCCCTTCCTCCCTGAACAGTCCTGGCCTCGCCAGTCCTCGCGTGGGCCACGCGGCCCGCGGCCCCGAACGCAGCCAGGACGAAGCGGAGGGCGCGCTCACCAGCCGGGCAGCCGGGCAGCCGAGCGCGCGGCGGGGCCAGTGCCCCCTCCACGCCCGCGCCGCCGCCTCCCGCGAGCGCCTCGAGTCCCCACGGGGCACCGCCCGCGGGCAGGCGCGCTCCCGCCGTGGCCCCAGGTCTTCCAGCCGGCGGCCGGGACCTCCCCGGGGCGTCCGCGCTCTGGCGGGACGCGGGGCTGGGCCCGAAGCCCCACGCTGACTGCCACGCGGTGGAGCCCCGGGACGTTCCGTCTCTGCGGAGGCCCGAGTCCCCATCGCGGAGTCGCCCGTCCCAGCCGTCCTGCTTGCGGCTTGTATCTTAGTTGAAGGCAGCGCGGGTGAGGGCGAGGGTGACTAGCGGAACACGCGGGACCGGGACCGAAGGGACGCCGCTGTCGCTCCGCCACCCAGAGGCGCTCCGTTTCTCCCAGCCGCATCTCTGCCCTTTTCCTCCTTAGCAACAAACCAAGAGGATGGTTGCAGCGTCTCCTCGAAGAGCCTTCAAGTGGATCCCTTTTCCGTGCTCCTTGGAGTGTCTTTCTAAGGGGAATACATGGGTCCATCCAGGTAGGTGGAAGTTTCAGTAGAAATGGAAGGTTTGAAGCCAAAGGTAGAATATTTCGTCACGAACGCCTTGATTATTTAATACTCAATTCTCTTAGAATAATTTGTTCTGACTTTCACCGGCCAGGCACCGTGCGTGACAGATGTTGGGGATATAAAGCCTAATTGGGCCCCTTCCCTCTCCCAGGGTTTGCTCAGTCAAGCGGGAGAAACTTGGCCCTGTTTGGAGTCAGAACGAATGGTTTCCCCTTAAGCCCCGCAATGAAGGAGGCACCTGAGATTCTGAATGCCATGCTCCTTTCTGCCAACTCCCACATTCACGAAGGGGTGAAAATGGGAGTTCCTCCTACCCTAAACTGTGTTATTTTATAAATACCAATTCAGGGTAATTTTGTGCCAATGTTACTTGTATATTCTCTTTCAATGAACATAATCAACTGCCTCTTTTTGATCTAATGGAGAATTTCTAAAAAGGAATGAACAAAACTGTGTGTGATCATAGAATGCAATTATCCTACCTTTCCCCCCCAAAAAGTGGCAGAGATGTGCATACAGTACTCTCATCTTAGAGTTGCTCATTCATTTGGTAAAGATTTACAAATACCTGCAACATTCCAGGTCTGTGATAGGCACTGAGGGCAATAGAGCCCGTTTTTAGTCATGGTTACTGTGTACAGGCACTTTTCCAGAATGACCCCATTTTAGCTCTACAACAGCCACAGGAGGTAGGTACTATTAGTTTATGCGTTTTACAAATGAGGAAACTAAGGCAGAAGTTAAGCTATATGCCAAAAATCACAAAATGTAAGTGGTCATCGGAGGATTTGCACTTGGAAGTCCGCCTTGCATTCTGAACCGCTGGGACACACCCTGGATACACACTACCTCCCAAAGAGGAAAAAAAGTCGCTCAGTTTACATGTTGCATGAATGAGTGGTCAAATTCCAAATGCTCCTAGAACTCAGCTCTACTGAAATGGCTGATGAGATAAGGAGGAATACAGGTGACCAGGCCTCTGCAGATCATCCACCAAAGATAACAACCTACAATAGTTTACAACCTAACTAAGAACAGTCAAAAGTTATCATATTGTGGTTCATAAAGATTCCGTGGAAATATTTGAAGATGTGATCTTTGACAAAGGAGCAGAAGCAACAACACAAGGGAGAAAACATAGTCTTTCTCAACAAATATAACAACCGGACATTCATATGAAAAAAAAAAAAAAAAAATGAATCTACACACATTCACACCATTCACACACAAAAAATAACTCAAAATGGCCCTGGCCGGTTTGGCTCAGCAGTTGGAGCGTCAGCCCGTCCACCAGAGAGACCCAGGTTCGGTTCCCGCTAAGGGCACGCACCTCAGTTGCAGTTTGGCCCTGGCCCTGGGTGGCAACCACTCGATGAGTCTCGCTCACATCCATGTTTCTCTGTCTCTCTTCCTCTCTCTCTCCCTTCTGCTCTGAAGATAAATGCAAAAATGTCCTCAGGTGAGGATAAAAAAAAAATAACTCAAAATGGGTAGTAGACCTTAATGATCATAGACCTAAATCAAAATGATAAAGCTCCTAGAAGATGATATAAGAAGGTCACTGTCTCTAAGTTCTTTTGAATACCCGGAGGAGGCTGAATACACAGGTCATGCTCATAGTTCATGCAGAACAGCAGCAAAACTAAAGTCTGAAATTCCTCATTAAAAGCCTGATCTCTTCTCTAAATCCCCGTGTGTAAGTTCATCAGTTAATATCTACCTTTGTTGCATCTTGTGTCTACCCTTTTCCCTGCCCCTGGAAAACCTGGACCCCAATTCTTCTATGGGTTCTTTAGGTGAACCCCACTTCTCTGCTTCCTCTTCTGCCACCCACTCTGAACAATTATTCTTTTAAGCAATAGGCTCTGTGTGTTCCCACTACAAACAGGATGTCCCTGATGGTCCTGTGCAAAAAGGAACAAATAGGCTCCTTTTCTCCTTTAGGCTCCAGAGAAAGGAGATTTTCTTTACAAGCCTTAACATAAATATTTGTCATTTTTCAATGAACAGATTAGTGATTTGAGCCTTTGGAGAGTCTGTGGGGAATGTGGTCATTTCATTTTCAGCTATAGAGAGTTGGCAAGATTTCCTTTCCGGTTGTGGAATGTCCAAAATGTAGTCATTGTCTTCCTAGCTTCGTTTGTCAGATCTCTGGGGTCAACATGCTGGTTTTAAGTCCCAGCTTCAACCCTGGCTGCCCATGTGACTATGCATAAGATCTCTGCGCCAATTTGTTTACAAGTAAAATGAGAATAATCTTTTCCTCCTCGCCCGGTTGTTGAGTAGATTAACTAAAGGACTCAGAAGTGCCCTGAACCAAGTAGGTCCCTCAAAATGTGATTCCTGCTTCTCATGTAGGGGTTCTGCACAGGGACCTGTTTCTGAACACTGCATGAGTGAACATCACAGTGTTACGTATCTAAAAGATGCAAGGGAACTGGTATTAGGACTGCAAGGGAAACTGTGTCAGGGTAGAAGTACAACAGTGAAACCGGGCTGGACAATGCCCATTGCAGTGGGTTGGATGACCATTTTAAACTGTCAGTGATCATATGGAACCAATATGATCATCTCAATCACATCCTCTAAGTATGTGTGGTCAGTTGTATTATTTTTTACCTCTTGTGGTGGGAAGATTATATTTCTTCACTCCACTGACCTCTTGCTTGGCCCTAGGACTCGCTTAAGCCAATGATCTGTGAGCAGAAGGGACATTTGTGATTTCCCAGTGAGATCTTTGGTGTCATCGCACAATCCCCCGTCCCTCCCCTGTTTCCCAGCACTGTCCCAGGGCAGGTCTCTCCTTCACACTGGGCCCTGGAACAAAGAAATCATGGAAAGTGGCGTTACCTGGCCTGTCATGGGTGTGTAGTTTGAGTGAGAAATAAACATATGTAGTAATCCTCGGAGATTCGTGTTTGCTTTTTTGAAATCCCTGCTATCTAATTCTCCTTTTGATTTATTTCCTTTTCCTAAAAGTAGAGGGCAGAGGTTAGCATCCAGAGGACTGACAGGTGTGGAAAATTGAAGCTTTACTGAATTATCTGTGAAGAGATATACAGAAGCAAATTTGCCTCAAACACGAAAAATTTCATTAGAAGGTACAAAAAATGTCTAGTATCTGTCTAAAATACCTTTGCTCTTTTATGAGATGAATTTAAATGAATTACAAGAGTCATGTGCAAAATATGGATAACAGTAACTTCTTTATTGACAGAATCTATAAAAGCCCATATGTAGGATAGTGTGTCATTTGAGAGTGTCAGTTTATAGTCTGAGAAGAACATCACAGCTTCATTTCCACACCAAATAGGAAACAGAATATGTTTCTTTCAAGATAGTGGGGACTGTTTATCTTGTCTTTGTACCTTGAGACAGAGGACCCTGCTCAGCAACACCAGGTTCCTCAACACAAAAATTCTGAGATAATCAGTGTTTGTTATTTCATGCTTACAGTATCTTTTCTAATAATTTATTTTATTTAACAAAAGACTTCACTGAGGTGTGATCGACATACAGCCGTCGCTCGTTTATCGTGGTTAATCAGTTCCAGACTCTACCGCGATACATGAATTTTCATGAAGTAGGATTCTTTATTTGTATACATACAAAAGTTGTACATATTTAACATATACAGTTTGATGAGTTTGGAGGTAAGTATACACTCATGACACCATCACTATAATCACTATAATTGATCCATAAACATATCCATCACCTCCAAGAGTTTCCTTCTTTCCCCTTTATTTATTAGGATTATCTGTGATGAGAACACTTGACATATGTACCCTCTTAGCAAAAGTTAAGTATGCAATACAAGATTATTAACTGTAGGCTCTGTGCTGCCTACAGTAGATCTCTAGGACTTATTCATCTTATGTAATTGAAACATTGTATACTTCAATACCTCCCCATTTCTCTCCCTCCGGCCCCTGGAAACTACCATTTTATGAGTTTCTCCTTTTTATGTGTTTCACTATTTTAGATTCCTCATATAAGTGGTATCACAGAGTTTGTCCTGTGTCTGCCTTATTTCAATTAGCAAGATATCCTTGAGGTTCACTCATGTTGTTGCAAATGGCAGGATTTTTTTTTCTCATGGCTAAATAATATTCCATTATATATATGTACATATATTTTTTTTCATCAACAGATGAAAGGATAAAGAAAATGTGAGATATATTTTTATCTGTTGATGGATACAAAGGTTGCTACCATGTCTTCCCTCTTGTGAATAATGCTGCAATGAATATGGAAGCACAGATATTTCTTTGAGACCCTGAAATCTTTTTTTTAATTTATTTATTTTTGTTACAGATGTTTCTCCTTTCTTTCCCACTGATTACCCCCTCCTTCTCCCTCCCTGCCCTGTCCCCAGCTTTGTTGTCCATGTCCATTGTTCATGCACACATGCATATAAGTTCTGTGGTTTATCTCTTCTCCACCACCCCCTATTCTGGGGATTGTCAGTCTGTACCCCACTTCCACATCTCTTGGAATACCCCATTCCTCAGACTGTTATGTTCATTATATTCCACAAATAAGTGAGATCATATGATACTTGTCTTTCTCTGTTTGGCTGTTTCACTTAGGATAATACTTTCCAGGTCCCTACGTGTTGTCTCAAAGGATAAGAGATCTTTCTTTCTTACAGCTGCATAGTGTATATGTACCACATCTTTTTTATCCATTCGTCTATTGATGGACATTTGGGTTGTTTCCAGATCTTAGCTAGTAAACAGTGCTGCTACGAACATGGAGTACATAATAGAGACCCTGATTTCAATGCCTTTGGATATAAACCCGGAACTAGGATTGCTGGATCATATGGTAGTTCTGTTTTTAGTTTTTTATGGGACCTCCATATGGTTTTCTATAATGGCTATACCAATTTACATACCCACCAACAGTGTACAGGGTTCCTTTTTTTTTAAATTCTAGTCAAAACTTTTGTTTTTTAATAGCCATCCTAAGAGGAGTAAGGTGATATTTCATTGTGGTTTTGATCTGCATTTTCCTGATGATGAGTGATATTGAGCACCTTTTCATATACTTGTTGACTATTTGAATGTCTTCTTTTAAGAAATGTCTATTCAGCTTGGCCGGTGTGGCTCACTGGTTGAGTGTCAACCCATTGCACCAAGAGGTCGCTGGTTTGATTTCTGGTCAGGACACATGCCCAGGTTGTGGGCCATATCCCCAGTTGGGAGCATGCTGGAGGTGGCCAGTCAGTGTTCTCTCTCATCAATATTTCTCTCTCTCCCTTCCTCTCTCTCTAAAAATATCAATAAAGAAAAAAATTAGAAATGTCTATTCAGTTCCTTTGCCCATTTTTTAATCAGGTTATTTGGGGTTTTGCTATTGAGTTGTAGGAGTGTGTTATGTATTTTGAAAATTAACCCTTGATCAGATGTATAGTTTGCAGATATTTTCTCCCATTCCATAGGTTGTCTTTGCATATTGTGGATTGTTTCCTTTGATGTGCAGAAGCTTTTTAGTATGATGCAATTACACGTTATTTTTTTGTTGTTGCCTGTGCTTCTGGTGTCATATCCAAGAAATTGTTGCTAAGACCAATGACAAGAAGTTTCTTCCTGTTTGTTTGTTTTTTAATGTGAGTTTTACAGTGTCAGGTCTTATACTTTAATCCATTTTGAGTAGATTTTTGTGTATGGTATAAGATAAGGGTTTAATTTTATTCTCTTGTATGTGACTGTCCAGTTTTCCCAGCACAATATATTGAAGACAGTGTTTTTTTCCTCATTGTATATTCTTGGCACCCTGGTCAGTTGACAGTATGTGCGTGTTTATTTCTCAGGTCTCTAGTCTCTTCCATTGGTCTGTATGTCGGTTTTTGTGCCAGTATCATACTGTTTCGCTTGTTGTAACATTATTAATACCTTTTGATATCAGGAAGTATGTCTCCAGCTTTGTCCATCTCACTTAAAATTGCTTTGGCTATTTTTGGTCTTTTATGATTTCCATATGAATTTAGGATATTTTTCTCTGTAAAAAATGCCGTTGGAATTTTTATAAGGATTACATTGAGTTTGTAGATCATTTTAGATAGTATGGACATTTTAGCAATACTAATTGTTCAATCCATGAACAAATAATGTCTTTCCATTTATTTGTGTCTGCTTTAATATCTTTCATCGCTGTTTTATACTTTACAGCGTACAAATACTCTATCTAATTGGATTAAGTTTGTTGTGTGTGTTGATTTTGTATCCTACAACTTTGCTGAATTCATTTATTAATTCTAACAGGTTTTTTTGTGTGTGGAGTCTTTAGGATTTTCTATATATAAGATCATGTTATCTACAAAAAGAGATAATTTTACTTCTTTCTTTCCAGTTTGGATGATTTTTCTTCCTTTTTTTCTGCCTAATTTCTTTGGTTAGGACTTCCAGTATGATATTGAATAGAAGTAGTAAAAGTGGGCTTCCTTTACTTGTTCCAGATTCTATAGGAAAAGCTATCAGCTTTTCACCATTGGGTATCATGTTAGCTGTGAGCTTTTTATATATGACCTTTGTTAGGTTCAGGTGAGTTCCTTATATACCTGGTTTGTTGAGAGCTTTTATCATGGAAATATTTTGAGTTTTTTCAAATGCTTTTTCTGTATTTATTGAAATGATCATGTAATTTTAATCCTTTACTCTGTTAAATTGGTGTATCGTGTTGGTTTATTGGTTTATGTTGAACCATCCTTGCATTCCAGGGCTAAATCTATCTGGTCATGGTATATGACCCTTCTAATGTGTTGTATTCAGTTTACTAATATTTTATTCCAGGTTTTTACATCCATATTCATCAGGGATATTAGCTTGTAATTTTCTTTTCTTGTGGTTTCTTTGTTTTTCAAAATTTTTCAACAATTCTTTAACTCATTCCATGTTGGCCATCTCAAATCCCTCATAAAAACTATTCTGGATGCTGCATACCACTCACATTCTCTTTATGCCTCTATTGTCATCATCCTACACACAAACTTTTTTTTTTACTTAGCTGAGACAATATTTAACACCTGTTAACACACATAGCACTCATGCCCCCTACCATTCCAAGTGCTTTATATTCAATCCTTACACCAACCCTATGAGTTAAGTACCAAAATTAACAACATTTTACAAATGTAAGACTGAGGCACAATGGATGTCAGAGATTAAGAAGTTATACCCAGTCTCTGCTCTCAGCCAGATGAGTAATAAAAATGACCAGGGGGCACTCCTTCACTTTATCTTTCTTTCATGTGCAAACATCAATATCCTAACATATTCTGTCTTCACCACTAAGCTCAAAGGAGGGGGATAAGGTAGATCAGACATAGGACACTTCCTCCTTTGAACCAAGAACAAAGATAAAGTTATAAATAATTAAAGTATGTAACATAATGGATGCTAATTAATAGACTCAGAGTCAAAAACAGGAGTTGCAGGGGGAAAAAATGAAGCAAATACCATGAGAAGAAACATGTTTATGGGTATTCTTTGCAGCACTATATTTTATAGTGAAAATTGTAATCAATCTAAATATCTATCAGTAAATGTGGTGGCAATGGCTGGATACCCACACAAGCTCCTATCTCCCCTTCTTCCTTCTGATGGAGGTGTCTGTATGACCTGCGGACATGTTCCAAAATATTTCCATGATAAAAGCTCTCAACAAACCAGGTATATAAGGAACTCACCTGAACCTTAGGTCCTTTCAGAAAGGGATAGCTATGTATTAAGATTTGAGCAATGAGACATAATCAGAACTCATTAGGTAGACTTGTATAAAAGCGTTTGACACAAAACGTTTATTCCTTGCCTTTTACTTTTTCTTACCTAAAAAGAAGACTTGATTGCTGGAGTTCCAACTGCGATTTTGGGACCATGGTGTTACTTTGAGGGTGGGAAGCATACTCAGTATCAGAACACTAAAAATAGTCTATTCCTGGAGATACGGAGTTGTCACACCTGTCCAGGACTGCCCAACTCTTGTTATGAAAAGGATAAAATCTCTTTTGTTTTTGTGCCATGATATTTTTTTTTTTAGTCTTTGGTAATTATACCCACAAGTAATTCCTAACTAAAACAGTGGGTAGACATATTTAGCAAATTATGGTATATTTATAATTCCATAGACCTAATTTTTAAAAAGTAGATCTATGTACTATCAAGAAGAAATCCATAAGATATTATCAAAAGAGGAAAATTAGCTATGTCATACACACACACACACACACACACACACACACACACATAAATTATAGATAAATGTGTTTGCATATGTATTTAAAAGGGAGGTTAGGTAAGTAAATGCAAAATCATTAGCTGTGATTACTTTTGAGGGGTAGGGAGCAGAGTAATGAAGGCAAGAGTTTTTCATTCTTTCATTTGTATCTCTTTATTTCAATTTTTAACAACAAATATATGCTGCATTACTTGTGTTATAAAAATAATAGGGATGAAGAAAAAATAAAAGAGAAGTCAAGCAGAATCCATTCTACCCTAACTCTCTAGACAGAGTTCTGCCTCCGTGATACAGGAGACAACTTGTAGCGAATGCTTGTGCAGTAGTCTGCACACATCAGTGCACGGCATCAAAATAGTCTGACAGCTCAGATTCATTTGTTTTGACATTCCATCAATGTTTATTTTCCTTTGGAACTTAATTATTGTATATAGTCATAAAATATAAATATTTAGGCTATTCATTAACCTGTAATCATCGGAATGGGTCCCACATTTCCATCTTTTCATTAGGTGGGATCCAGAAACTTGGCAGCTGGATGCTTCCAAACTGCCTTTCCATTGCCTCACTCCTCTGCGTGGACACCACTGGAAACAACAGGAGAGATTATTTATGTGACTTGGAAAATTCAACCCCAATGCTGTGGGCTTGGTAGGAAATATACATAAATTCATCCCTTGTGAATTTTTGGTGAATACAAGAAGCAATTAGAAACCTCCAGTTACATTAATGCCAAGCATACAATGGTTCCATTGTTTAATCCAAACAAGACACCCACAATATTTATATAAGTGAATTTTTTAAGAGAACACCCAATACACTCTCTATGTCTGTCTACACAAGAACACAAAATGCCCCTTTATTAAAGGAGTTGAGGCACACCGAGATCTGAGATTATCTTCTTAAAGTTCTGAATAGAGAGACAAATGCTTTCTTTCTTTTTATTGTATCCTTTATAGAATCCATCGTGATTGAGAAATAAAATCAAATTATACAGATCTTAAACATAAGATTTTAACCAAAAATGCATGTCTCTTCTCATCACTATAACATTAAAAGTTAAATTAAAGTAACAGTAAATGTTAAAAATGTAACATTAAATTGCTAGTAAGGAAAAACAGGGTGCTATTTAACTGCATTTTAAAGCAGCATTCATAGATGATAGAACCAAGTAAAGTTTATTGGGAACATGTGGTCTTTCTCCACTGGGCAGAAAAGGGCCATTTCTTCTACCAGGAGGCTGCTTCTGTCTGACCTACATCAAGTTGATCAGAAAAAGAATAAAATTTTCTAAAAGAATTATATTGCTCATTCTTTTACCTCCTTTCTATTGACTGGAGAAATGAAGGGCATTGCCTCTTACACCTCATTTACACATCAATACTACATGTGGGATCCCTCCATAAAGGAAGAGTTAACAAAGTCATAAGGACACTGACAGCCTCTGGCAGACACAGAATAGAAAAAAACTTGAGAAATGACGCATATAACCAAGAGCCAGATCATTTAGATGGACATGCAGATAAGAAGAAACAAGTGGTGTTTGAACGTAGTTTATTGTTATAAAATAAAAAATAACACTAGGACTATCAAGTAGAGAATTCATTTTTATACAGTATTGAAACAGCCTGACATCTAAGATCATGTGCACCAATTCACCCCGATCTTAATGTACATGGAAGTGAGGGGCAGAGCACCAAGATTCATTCATTCATTCATTCATTCATTCATTCATTCATTCAAAAAGTATTTTAGAGCACTTATTATATCTTCCAGACACAATGCCAGATGTTGGTATAGACTTTTTCTTGTTACTCTTGCCTTCTTTGCATTGATTGTTCCTACTGTTTACTTCCTTCCATTCTTTTAAATCTACACTTGGTGAGAACGAAAGAATTTCCCAGTCCTAAAAAATACTAATCCTAGAAAACAGTATGTATTTCTGAAATTACTTCATTAATAACATCTGTCTTCCTTAAATTAATCTAGTGATTAGACTCTAAGTTTTTCACAGAGATCTGGCTTCTTTCATATATATTTTCTTTCATATATATGTATATGTTTCTTTATTAAATTTATTGGGGTGACTGATCTATAGGATCATATAATTTTGAAGTATACATTACTATGATACATGATCTGTATATTGCATCGTGTGCTCACCACCCAGAGTCAAGTCATCTTCCATCACCATGGATTTGACCCCCTTTATCCTTCACTACCCTACCCCCCCCCTTCTCTCTGAGAACCACCATATTGTTGTCTGTGTCTATGAGTTTCAGTTTTATATCCCACATATGAGTGAAATCACATGGTTCCTAGCTTTTTCTAACTGATTTATTTCACATAGCATAATATTCTCAAGGTCTATCCACATTGTCACAAATGATAGTATTTCATCTTTTCTTATGGCTGTGTAGTATTCCATAGTATAAATGTACCACATTTTTTTATCTGATCCTCTATCAAAGGACACTTTGGTTGTCTCCAATGTCTTGGCCACCACGAATAATACTGCAGTGAAGATAGGAGGTGCTTATATCTTTGCAAATGAATGTTTTTGAGTTTTTCGGGAAGATACCCAGAGAATTACGAACTGTTGTGTTTATAGGTACACTCCCATTGCTTAGGATACGTAGGTGCTAAGCATGAACCGAGATGATGCAAAGTGAGTAGTGCCTGGAGTGGATTCTACTTTTTCACTATTTTGGGGTCCAGTGAAACTATAAAGATACCCACTTTTCAAAAACCTGTTTTCTGTTTTCTTCTCATCTACATGGAATGGGTAAACTGAGCCACATGCTATTTCTCAGAACTGGCCGTGTTTGCTTTGGGGTTGGTTGGTTTGTTGGTTTCTTATAAAATGTATCATGGTAAAAACTGTAAGTGTGATTTAGGAGAACGGATACGGGCTGCTCCTCTCTTTTTCAGCAGTGTTGCAGTCATGCTCTAAACTTCTCGCATGTGCCAGGCACTGTGCTGAGCTCTCACACAGATCTTATACCATTTAACCTCTCAGTAATCCGGTAAGCTAGGCTGTTATGTTCATTTTAGTGAAAGAAAAACTGAGGCTTCAGATGATTAAGGAAGTTGCCTTAAGTCATGTATGTGGCAGAGGCAAAGCTGGGGTTTGCACTAGGAATTGCCTTTCAGTGTGTGAGACAATGTTTCAACCAACTGGCCACACTGGCCAGGGCCCTCCTGCCTGCTTAGTCTATGGACACCAGATATTTTACCTGATGTTTTATTAATCTGGTTAACTGGTTCGCTAACGTTAAGGAGCTACCTACTCTTTCTAGATTCCTGGATTTTTAAACATGTTATTTTATGTACATGGTTTCCTGTAATTTTTTTTCCTGGACTTTTGACCTTTAAAGCCCCATGGCCATGTTTCAAATCCAAGCGAGTTCCCTGATCTCTCTTTACCTTTTCAGGAGTGTCTGCTCTGCTGTCTTCTAGCACCGGCCACACGGGTCCAGCCCGCGTGTTCCTCCACCAACTTACATCAGCGCTGGCAGGAGAGGGAAAAGAGTCGACTTTGGAGATAGTTCGCCACCTGTTAGTTGTGCGGTGATGAACAAGACTTAACATCTAGCCCAGTTTGATAATAGAACTGAGTATGTGGATGTTCATTTTCCCCAAAACCTGGGGCATTATACAGATGTGAACAATTAATTTTAGTGATTCCATATTACCATACTCTTAATACTCCCTTCCCAAAAAACTTTGAAATAATATCTATAATTTATTGACAACCTATCACCAGGAATACCATTCACTGAGTATTTTGTGAAGAGCAAAATCTGAGTATACAGAATACTTATTAGATAAACTGACATTGTAAGAGCTAATACTAGTGACATGAATGTTAATTTATGTTTTTCAATAATTTTACTGGCAAAATGAATTAATGAGTGCATAGTGGTTAAATATAGATTGAACAATTGTTCACTTTGCTAATTTTTATGTTTTTGATTTTTTTTATAGAGGAAGGGAAAGAGATAGAAACATTGATTGGCTGCCTCCTGCACGTTCCCTCCCCCACCCCCCACCTGGGGATCAAGCCTGCAACCCAGGCATGTGCCCTGACGGGGAATGAACCGGGACCTCTCAAACCCATTGGATGATGCTTAATCCACTGAGCCACACAGGCTGGGCACACTTTACTAATTTTTAACTTAACATCCTTTAGCCATAACTTCAAACAAATGAATAGCACACACACTTGAGCATTTTAGTTTTATCTTTTGTTTGTTTGTTTCTGTAAAAGATACATTTCAATACACTTGAGTATTCTGAGCTAATTCTCCTTCCTCACTCCCCAACTTATCTTCCCACTGTCATCACATACACCAAGCTGGCTCCACCTTTCTCACATCTAGCCAAAAAAGGGTGCGGGGGAGGAGAGAAGAGAACAGGTGGTGAGCAAAGATGGTCTGAGCCGCCAGTTGCAGACTCCACATAACTTTTTTGGCAGCTGATAAAGGTTTGTTTTATGGGCAGAAACCAACTGAAAAAGACTTCACTGATTCTAAAATTGCTCAAATGTGCTGTCATATTGTCTATTTTCAAGTACGTTTGGTTAAAGTCATACACCTCACTTGTGTTTCTTATAGACTTACTCCAAAGAAAAGGAGTGAAGAGAGTACTAGACACGTGAAAACTGTGTTTGTTTAATATATATTTGAGACATATCTTCTTGATGAGGGTGTTGTGGCGACTGGAAAGTAGAACTGAATGTTCATAATTTGGAACTTGACTTCGAAGGTTAGAATCAAATATCATAGGGTAATTTTTATTTAAAAAAAATACACAAAAGCAATTGGAGCTTTGGTGGTGTTTGGGATCCAACAGTGATACTTATTCATCACTGAAACCCAACCTCCTTCCATAAAGAAGCAGCTTAGGACGTTTGGCGGGTTCCCACTGATGACACTGATAAATCCCTGACGGTAGTTCGCCGGGTTCGTGGAAAACACGAGGAGCGAGGGCAACTAGTGCGACCGAATGAGGGCGAGCAACTTGCCAGGAGAGGTTCGGGCCAGAAGAGGGAGGCGAGGCGGGCCATGAAGCTTTCCCTGGGCCATGCAGGAGGATACCGTAAACAAGCAGTGTGCCGAGAATGCCTGCACCCACTCTTAGCAAACAACTATGTTTGCCACTTGGAAGATTCCTCCAACAGGCAAGAAGCAACATGATAATAGCACCCAGTGGTCAGACATGTCTTACTTCCCTCGTCAGGATTGTCCTGATCATGAGCATTCAGAAGCTTACGCCTCCACAGCCTCAAGGAAACTCCAGCCCCCACGAACAGTAACCCTGTTTTCACTGGTTCTGCCCGTTGTTGACGTGCTTCTCCAAGGAGGGGAAATTGGCTCAGATATTTTCAGAAGTGCTTCAACAGGATGTTGGAGATTTGTAGCCAATTCTAAGTTAACAGCAACAACAACAAAAATGTTTCAAGGTACTGAGTACTTTATCTCTCTAGAAACAGTTCACAGTTTTATTTCAATGATTCAAAGCTTTAAGTGGAAGCGTTAAATATACATCTGAACTTGAATAATGGGGAAGATTCTTCCTTACAAATTTCAAATAATTAAGAAAATGTTACCAAAAAAGTCATAGGAACAAGCTAAGAATATAGGCATTGGATGAAACAATCGGAAGGCCCTCAAAAAATACATTTTGTTCTCTAAAAGGAAGGTTTATAATTTCATAATGTCTTTTTATTTTTTTAAGTTTTCTCATTAAAGGAAGTAAATGCTTAGTGATAAAAGTTTGGGAAATATAGAGATAAATAAATACCAGCCACATTTCACTCCTCAGACATGACTACTGTTAACGTTATGGTGTTATCTTTCAAATTTTTTCTCTGAGCTTTAGTTTCATTATTTGTCAGATGAGGTTAACAGTAGTACCAACCTCCAAAGTTTAGTCAAGAATGAATTTGATAAAACCATGGGAAAGCTTAATGTTTGGTACAGAGTAAACACCTAACAGGGTAGCTGTTATTATACTTTAATGCACATAGCCATTTTTACATTTCATAAATCAGGGTCATACTTACCTTTTATTTTATATCCTGATTTTTTATTAAAAATATTAGGATTTTTCTAGGTCATTAAAACTCTTTATGACATAATTTTCTAGCTTTATAGTATAGTATTTCATCCTGCAGACCCATGGTTCTCAACCAAGTGTGATTTTGCCCCCCCACCCCCAGACATTTTGTAATGTCTAGTGACATTTGTGATTGGCACAGCTAGGGGAGATGAAGTCTACTGATGTCTAATGAAGAGAAGCCAAGGGTGCTGCTAACATCCTGTAAGGCCCAAGACAATCTCCCACAACAAAGAAATGTTAAAGTGCCACAATTGAGAAATCGAGACCATATGATAATTTAAATTGCATCAATATAAGCAGTTGAGGGAGGGAGTGTGTGCGTGTGTGTGTGTGTGTGTGTGTGTGTATGTAGGCTTGCACTTGGGAGCATTATGCAACTCATCTTTAATTCACATTCACATCCTAGGGGCAATTAATTATCACTTGAAATGTTCTAAAAGGAATCAACATTGTAAGAGTAGATTATTTGATACTAAAGTATTCTCATTGATAGCTACACCAGAGGGTGTGTTAATTAACATAAGCAGTATTAAAAATACTTTTTCATTAGTATAATAAGTGATGTTTGCAACAGGTGATTAAGAGTTGATTAATGTGTCCTTGAAATATGCTTACTGATATCTATACCACAGGGTGTGTTAATTAGCATAAGTGGTATTAAAAATAAGCAAAATAAGCCAATCATAGAAAAACAAGTACCATATGATTTTACTTATATGTGGAATCTAATGAACAAAATAAACTAGCAAACAAAATAGAAACAGACTCATAGATTCAGAGAACAGACTGACAATTGTCATAGGGCAGGGGTGGGGGTCTGGGTGAAAAAGGTGAAGGGATTAAGCAAAAATCAACAAACAAAAATTTATAGACACAGACACAGTATAGTGATAATCATAGGGAAAGGCAGGAATAGAGGATGGTAAAGAGGGATAAATGGTGATGGAAGGAGACTTGACTTGGGGTGGTGAACACACATTACAACAGACAGATGATGTACTATAGAATTGTACACCTGAAACCTATATAATTTTATTAACCAATGTTACCCCAATAAATTTAAATTAAAATCAAAATAATTTAATTTAATATAAAAATAAAAAAATAAAAAGTCTTGGGATACCTAACAAACAACAACAAGAATAATTTTCATTGATACGATAATAATTTCCGTATAATGAGTGATATATCCTATACGTGATTGATAAGGAGTAAGTTATAAGACTCTCTTCTCTTGGATGCCAGAGGTGTACAAATAGCCCAGGAATCCAGTGCCAGCGGTCAAGTATTTGAGGTCTAGAGTCCCTTTGTCACTAATCTCTCCCTCCGCCTGTTAGACTCAGTGTTGGTGACTGTACATAAAACAGAGAGCCAGCCTCTCAGAGAACTATAGGTGGAATGTGTTCAAACTGGTTTAGGGGGGAATATAACATCGAAACCATGATTCCGTAAAACTACTTTGAAAGACACACGGACACACCCTTGAAAGTGGAACCCAAAAGATATTTAGGAGGGGAACTCATTAACAGATCATGAGATTTGGAGTCAATCTAAACATTTCATAAATTTATGACTTGCTCTGAGCCTTAGTTTTCCTCATGAAATGAGGATTATAGTCAATGGCTGCACATGGTTGTGATGATTCATTGAGACATGACTCATGTAGCAGAACACTTGGCACATCGTGAGCAAGTTGCCATTATTTTCACGTCTTCTATGCACCTCCACTTTGTTCCTTAGGATAAATTTCTAGAAATGCAATTTCTGGTCAAGATACCACCTTGGAGTATCACATGACTATTCATCCGTATTTTCTCAATAAAGCACTAATTACTTAAGTGATTTAATGCTTTTCTTTTTTGTTTTTCTACTTTGTTCTTCTTTAGGAAGAGAAGGTTAGTCTTCCTTTTGTTATCCTCTCTTGGTGGGAGTCAGCTTTTCCATTTGGTTTCAAGAATGTGCCTTGGGAACCTGTATTCCCAGTTCTTTTCCACTAGCCCTGGAGTATTCAAGTAGAATCGCTCCTGGAGCCCTGCCACCAGGCTCCTGGGAGCATTCTCAGAAAGTCTCACATCAAGCCTGCGCACTGCGGGAGTTTAGAGTTCCTGAGACTGAGGGATGTACATCCTGTTGCCCCGAGAAAGAAAGATTATTTGCATTTTATAACCGGAAAGACAAGACTTATTATACAATTTTCAAAGCCACAAAGGTAGTGATGAGTATGTTAATCTATGTGTGTGTGTGTGTGTGTGTGTGTATAAAATGATGTGTCAGTGAAGGTTCATCACTTGTAACAAATGTACCATGCTAGTTCAGGGTATTGATAATGGGAGGCTGTGCATTTGTGGGGTGGGGAGTGTATGGGAACTCTGTACTTTCTGCTTGATTTTCTGTGAACATAAAACTGCTCTAAAACCTCAAGTCTAGCCCAGCCAATGTGGCTCAGTGGATTGAGCGTCACCCCATGGACTGAGAGGTCCCAGAGACTTGGTACATGCCTGGGTTATGGGCTCCAGCCCCAGTAGGGGGCATGCAGAAGGCAGTCAATCGATGTATTTCTCTTACATTGATGTTCCATCTCTCTCTCCCTTCCTCTTGCTCTAAAAAAAAAAAAAATCAATAAAAACGTTTTAAAAAACTAAAGTCTATATTTTTAAGTGAATAATAATATTTCATCATAATCTTTGGGAGGAATTGAATATCAATATAGGCATAGCTCTTAGCACAATGCCAAGCATAGAATAACTGCTTAAGCCATGTTTATCGTTGTTTTGTTGGAGAAAATATATATAAAGGCAGGAATTGCTCCATTCCCCGTAATAATAAAATAATCTCAATATTTGTTTTAACAAAAGAGGGTGAAAGAGAGCTCTCTGTAAAGAACATTCTAGGAACTAAACCCAGGTGCCCTGCCCTGAAATGCCTCTATCATTTAACTGGCGTTTAATTCAACAGATATTTGTTGTCCATCTGAAATGTGTGAGGCACTTTGGCTGGTGCTGGGAATACAGAGATGAGTGGGACCCAGCAGCCCAGGAAGCAGGAAACCTGCAAACAAGTATGTGTGGCCAAGAGTCACAGGGAGAAGAGTCAACCTCAGATCAACTTCATAGTCAAACATTAACCATTTAAAAACACCAAGGGAGAAAAGGTCTGATTCACAATACCTTAATTTGTCTTCTTGCTCTTCACAAGGATGGCATTCCCTTCCAAGAGAAGCTTCATGACGATTCAGCTCATCTTCCATTGTGATTCTCGGCAGTATGAAATGGAGACATATTAGCTGCAGCTCTGGGTAAGAAAGAATTTAAATTGAGATTTGTTGGTTTGAAGGTAAATCTAATTATAGATATGAACTGAAATCATTCTTTATCTGGAACGCTACTCCACCCATTCACCTTGCCTTAGATTTAGAATGCAATTCCTCTTTTTTATTTGACATTTGCGTTTTCCTTCAACCCGTGTAATTTATTTTTATGATTGGCAACATGGTTAGATTAATTTTTATCATTTACTCTCAGATCTGTGAACACTTACATTATTATTTCCTGCCTTGACATAGTACAATTTATGCCTAATTAATGAAATATCCTATCTAGGCTAAATGATATTCATAGAGAATTGTAATAAAAGTATCAGAGAAATTAAATATATTGTGTTATTTTTAGAAAGTGAATCAAGATAAACTTTAGTCATGAATAGCATTATTTTATATATTCACCTCATCCTTAATAATGTTTGATTCCTATTACTATTAAACACTACAATATCTCTTAATGAGTATAATAAATTATTTCTACTGGATTTCATAATCTCAAGTAGTTATTTAGCAAGAGGTGAAAATTTGATTCCACAGTCCAAAAATCATAAATATCTACTGAGAGGTGGTTAATAATTAAAATAACTCCTAGAAGAATACCTTTGGCTTTTAGCTTTTCAATTTAAGTAGAAACATTCCCATTCTGGTGAAATTGTAAAATACATGATAGAGCCTATTTATAATGCTGGCATTGGAAGAAAGTCTTACACTTAATAAGCTTTATGGAGAGAAAGACACAGCACTGGAGGAAATATATTTGACCTTCAAGCAGACTCCATGAAATATGAGCCACAGTTTTGCTTTCTGATCAGATAAACCAGAGCCACCTGTTAATTTGCAAGAAGAAATACAACTATCAAGCCCATCACAATGTTCTCATCCGTTAACATGTCATCTTCCAAGAAGAAAATATCTAATTAAGAAACCAAACTATTAGATCTTTTCTTTCTTTTTTTTTATCCTCACCTGAGGACAATTTTGCATTTATCTTCAGATAGAGTGGGAGGGGGAGAGGGAAGATGAGAGAGAGAGAGAAACATCTATGTCAGAGAGACACACCAACTGGTTGCCACCCACACAACCCCAACCAGGGCCGGGGACAAACTGCACCTGAGGTACATGCCCTTAGCGGGAACCAAACCCGGGACTCTCTGGTCCATGAGCCAACGCTCTAACTGCTGGGCCTAACCGGCCAGGGCTCACAGATCTTTTCTACCCCACAAGGCAGCTCTCTACAAGAGTGAAGTTTTAAGAGTCCAGCGAGTAACACTATTTTCTTCCACTCTTGAGCTTGGCACCCACTAAGAGACAGGATGACTGATGGAGGACGAGGCTTAGAAGTGCAGCCACAGTGATGTTTCCTTCAGTGCGCTGCAGTGTTCACAAGCACCCCCTGGCGTCCTTACGATAGTCTCCCCATTGCACAGATGAGGAATCGAGCAGAGAGAAGGCCCGTAAGCTGCTCCTGTTGAACATGTTCTAGGTGGTGGGCTGGACATGCGAAGCCAGGCAGTCTGCCTCTGCAACCTCCATTGTCTGCTTCACTTCACAATTTTATTTTTCACGTCAAGGGGATTCTAATGGCTTGAAGACAAGCAGGAAGCTCTTCTGTCGCACAGCTGGGTCCCGGTCATTTTGACAATTGCCAGTGCATCTCAGAGTCACTTCCTTTCTGTATTAGCAATTCAAGCGAAGCCAGAAATCCCGAGGGCCATCAAATCGACCTTTTGAAATATTGTGGAAATATTTCACGGACCACAGGACTACCACGGCTATGTGTGACACTGGCTACGTTTGTACAGGTCCCCTTCCCTTTATCTGAACAGAAGCCCCCTCCCTTGTCTACCTCACAACTCTCAAACCTTCCAGACTCAGTATAAGAGGACTCAGTTGCCTGATCCTTCTGCAAGGTGATATGAATCACACCATCCTCTTGACTCCAAAGCCTCTCAGAGTTTCACTTACCTGGCACTCACTACATGTATTTTAGATAACTTGCCTACATAAAAGTTCCATGGAGACAGAACCGGCATTTTATTTATTGTTCTCTTCCTAGGATTTAGCACACCAATTATATGGCTTTTAATAATGTAGGCTGTGTAATAATGAATGTTGGAGATTCATAAAATCTAGTCCAATTGTATTCTGGCTGTTTGAATTCCTCCCATAAATCTACAATTCTTTCAGTGTGTCTAATGTGGTCTATCTAAGTGTGGGCATAGGGTTTGGAGATTATGTGAGTGTTCTCTGGGTATGCAAGAACTCAGGAATTGAGAAGGAATTCATAACTTTCAGTGTAAGGTATTTGCAATTTTTATATAAAAAGTAATGCACACCAGCTGTAGAAAAATATATAAATCATAAAACAATTCTAATCATATCATCTCACTTTATCATCAGTATATTTCTTCTAGTATTTTTTTTTTTTATCCTCACCCAAGGACATTTTTCCATTTTTTGTTCAGATAGAGCGGGAGGGAGAGAGAGGGAGAGAGAGAGAGAGAAACATCGATGTGAAGGGACACATCGAGTGGCTGCCACCCGCACGACCAACCAGGGCCGGGGACAAACTGCAACTGAGGTACGTGCCCTTAGCGGGAACCGAACTGGGGTCTCTCTGTACCGCAGGCCGACGCTCCAACCGCTGAGCCAAACCGGCCAGGGCCCTTCTAGTATTTTTAATGGCTTTTGTGAAGTTATTTTTTGTAAAATGGCATAATAAAGTCCTTGAAAAGTTAAAATATTTTAGTTAAAAAGGGAAAAGGAAATGTGAAATGATGTGACACTCCAAACATGGATAAGGAAGGTTTAAGTCAGCAAAAATGTATTGAATGGTTGCTAAAGACAAGATAAATATGATGATAGTAATAAAACTACCTTTATGACCTCAGAATCCTCAGCTTTCAGATGGTGATCAATATATAATTCCATCCATTCATTCACTCATTCATTCATTCATCAAAGGATTGTGACTTGGCACAATGTCATATATTGGTTGGCCCCCAATAGATTAAAAAGAACTTCAGAAGACATTTTCTCCTTTATCTAATAAGTTCACCCAACACCTACTGAGCAAAAACAAATTAAGCATGATTCCTGCCCTAAGTGAATTTATGTAGCAATCTTGTATCAATCTCTGAGGGGTCTGCCTTTCTGCAAAGTCTTACTTTTGTCAAACTCTAGCTTGGCACAAATCAAGGTCTCATAGAAAATTGAGATTTAAAAATGATTTAAAATGCCATTAATTATTCATTTAAAATAACAAAACCAAACAAAAAATTCCAAAAAGGATCTACTTCAAAAACAAATTAGAGTCATTGCATTAAAACCCAATACTATTAGAAACCTTTCTCATTAATTGCCTCTTTGCTGGGGTGTTGTTTTGAACTAGCCCTTACTGGCTTGCAATGTAATGTCATTAACACCTGCATTCTTCCTGTTTTGTTTTGACTTGCTCTGCAACATCTTCCTTATCATAGTGATCACAGTGCTCCAGGGCAGTTTTCTTGACCTTGCATCTGTAGATAGAGAGGGTGGAGCATTCACACTTACAAATTCTCTCTCTCTGATCTCCAAGAATGGGGAGCTAAATGTGGATTCATTAGCAATACTGTACTGAACCACATTTTAAAATAAATCACAGTTGTTTATATATACAAGAGCCTGTTATCTCTGTTCAAAAAAAAAAAAAAAAGCCCCTAGGAGGGGACCAAACCCTATTTTGTAATACTATTCTAAACCTGCCTCTGGGAAGAAATGAGTCCTGATAAAATTCATAAGCAGTTTTCCCATAAGGTCTAATGGGTTGAAGACTTGTTCTGAGAAACCAGTCATCCATTCTCCCAACTGACTCTCATTCGGTGACTGTTATGAAACATTATTTTTTATTTTCCAACAAAGATTAAATAGCTATTCTCTTTCTTGTGGTTGGAAATTATATTTGGTATTATTTCAGTCTTCTTAAATGTATTGAGACTCATAGTGTGCCCCAACATATATATATATATATATATATATATATATATATATATAGTCTATCCTTGATAATGTTTTATGTGTACTTGAAAAGAATGTCTATTCTGTTGTTTTGGCATGCAAAACTCTATACATATCAATTATGTCCATTGAAGGTTGATATTTACGTATTGACTTTCTGTTTCAATGATCTATTCATTGCTATCAATGGGGTATTCAGGTTCCCTACTATAATTGTAACTTTTTTTTAAGTTTCTCCCTTTAGTTTTATAGTAATTGACATACACACACATACACACACACATATATATATACATATTTTTTTTGGTGCTTCCAGGTTGGGTGCATATACATTAATAAGTGTTACGCTTTATTGATGTATAATCCCCATTATCATTATGAAATGTCCATCTTTGTCTCTTGTTACCTTTTTTTTTTTTTGTACATGCCTCTAGCGGAAACCGAACCCAAGACTCTCTGATTCGCAGGCCGACACTCCAACCACTGAGCCAAACCAGCCAGGGCTCTTGTTACCACTTTTATCTTGAAATCTGTTCTGTCTAATATAAGAATGGTTGCACTCACTTTTTCTCTAGATCCATTTTCTTGAGTATTGTCTTCCACCCTTCTTGGAGCATGTGTCTGTCTTTGAGGCTGAGATGGGGCTCCTGAAGACAATGTATAGTTGGGTCTTGTTTTTGAATCCATTCTCCAACTTGGTGCCATTTGATTGGTGAGTTCAGTCTTTATATTTAGGGTGATTATTGATATATATGGACTTCTATAGCCATTTCAACTTTTGTTTTCTGGTTGCTCTGTGTCTCTTTTCTCTATGTTTCTGTCTGCTATATTAGTTTGGTCATTTTCCATGGTGGTGTTTTTTTTTCTCCACTTCCTATTTTCTTATGTTGTATGTCTCAGTTCTAGAGTTTTGTTTTGTGGTTATGTTAAAAAAAGTTTCATACATACAACAGTCCTTTTTCTTCTGCTTATCTTCATTCATCTGTGTAAGTTTGACCCCCACCCCATTTGTTTTTGTTGTCACAAATTATCCCTTTTGGTTTTTAATCCTCACCCAAGAATATGTTTTTATGGATTTGAGAAAGAGAGGAACATCAATGTGAGAAAGAAACATCGATCAGTTGCCTCCTGTATGTGATTGGACTGGGGATTGAACCTGCCACCTAGGTATGTGCCCTGACCAGGAATTGAACCCACAGTCTTTTGGTGAATGGGATGGTGCTCAACTGAGCCACCTGGCCAGGGCACAAATTATCTATTTTTACGCTGTGTATACATTTCCAAATTGCAGAAATTATAATCTTTTATGAAATACCCTTTTCCTCCTTAACCTTTATGTTATAATTAAGCATTTAATACCTTATTCTGAAATAGAGTTGCAATTTCCTGCTTCTGTCTGTCTGTCATTTTACAATTCTGTATCCTTTTATCTTTTTGTTTCAAGTAGAAGAGCTCCTTTCAACATTTCTTGCTATGTAAGTCTTATGGTTGTAAATCTCTCAGCTCTTGTTTGTATGGAAAGGCTTTTATTTCTCATTCGTACCTAAAGGATAACTTTGCTGAATATACTATTCTTAACTGGTGATTTCTTCTTTTTAATATTTTGAATATGTGATTCTACTTTCTTCTTGTTTGTAATGATTATGCTGAAAAATCCTATGATTATCTAATGGGATTTCCCTTATAGGTTACTGTCTTCGTTTGTTCTGGCTGCCTTGAGAATTTTTCTTTGTCATTAACTTTTTAATATACTGTGTCATGTAGAATGTCTTTTTGCATTGAAATAATTAGATGTTCTGTTATCTCCCAGGACTGAGGATCTAGTTTGTTCCATCGATTTGAGAAGTTCTTGTAGATTATTTGTTTGAATAGACTTTCTGTTTCTTTCTACCTCTCCACTCCTTCTCGTATACCCATTATTCTTATCTTGTTCTTCCTAATGGAGTCAAATAGTCCTTATAGAGTTTTCATTTTTTAAAAAACTTTTGAGTTCAAGATTCCAACATGGCAGCAGAGTGAATGGAAGCTACACAGACCATATCCCAGGACTAAACTGGAATTACAACTAAAATAAAGACAAATCATTAGGAAAAAGTAACAGAAAAGCAGCTAACGAGGACCATATAACCAGGAACACTGAATCGATCCTGGAAGGATTGCGGAGGTGCGAAAGGGGTGCTGAGAGCCCATGGACAGCAGCGGTCTTAGCTGTGAGCAGCGCCCTCAGGGTTAAAATCCCAAGCCCACTCCACAGCACAGAGGGCCGGGACAGAGCACTAAAAGAGCCATAGCCACTCACCGTGGGCTCTGGCAGAGGGAGGGTGGACTGAATTGGAACTGTGTGGGGACACTCGGGATTTGGAGGGCACTCAGAGCTTTTGCTGAGTTGCAGCCACGCAAGACGGTGGCCATCTTACTCCTTCCCAGGGCTCTGGGGAGAGGCAATGGCCCCTCCCTCAGAGATTCAACCCCACTCAGGTGGGTCATTGAAATGCAAATTGAGGCTCATTAACAACCAGCATCTGCCCCACCCTCGGGAAATCCTCTTACTCTGAACACCTGAGGGAGATTTTCATTCAACTAAGAACCCAAGTTTCTTTTTTTTTTTTTTTTTCCTCACCCGAGGACATTTTTCCATTTTTTGTTCAGGTAGAGTGGGAGGGAGAGAGGGGAACAGAGAGAGAGAGAGAGAAACATCGACGTGAAAGGGACACATCGAGTGGCTGCCACCCGCATGACCAACCAGGGCCGGGGACAAACTGCAACCGAAGTACGTGCCCTTAGCGGGAACCGAACCCGGGTCTCTCCAGACCGCAGGCCAATGCTCTAACTGCTGAGCCAAACCGGGCAGGGCAAGAACCCAAGTTTCTTCAAATCACCTCAACTAATAGCCAACAGGCAAAATGCTAGAAGATAATTGAACCTTTCCTGGGCTTGCAAATCTACCCAGGAAAGTAACACTTGACAGCAGTGTTTAACGTGGGTCCTCCCACACTCATTCAAACCCAGTAGAGGGAGCCACAAACAGCAGAACACCAACATCCACAGGGAAAATTTGGCAGGCTCCAAAACCCATTGAGACAGCCAGAATGGTGAAACAAAGAAACAAATCCCAAATGAAAGAACAAGAGACCTCTATCAAAGATGAGATAAATGTGGAGCAGTTAAGCAAGTTATCAGAGGTAGAATTCAGAGCCATGATCTTGAGGAAGCTCAACAGCATGAGTAAGGACATCAACACCATGAGTAAAGACATAGAAACATTGAAAATCAACCAATTGGAAATGAAAAACCACAAAGGAGAAATGAAGAATGACAAAGCAGAAATAAAGAACACATTGGAAGGACTAAATAGCAGAGTATAGGAAGCTGAGGACTGGATCAACGAATTAGAAGACAGGGTAGAAAAAATCAACCAATCAGAAAACCAAAAGGAAAAAACAATTAAAAAACAGGAAGACAGCTTAAGAGAACTGTGGGACAACTGGAAATGTAATAATATTCACATCATAGGAGTCCCTGAAAAAGAAGAAAATGAACAAGGTTTAGAGAATATATTTGAAGGAATAGTGACAGAAAACTTCCCTAACTCAGTGAAGGAAGAAGGCATTCACGTTCAAGAAGCACAGAGAGCCCCAAGTAAGAAGAACCCATGCAGGCCCACACCAAGACATATGGTAATTAAAATGCCAAAAAGTAAAGACAGAGTGAATCCTAAAGGCAGCAAAAGATGAGCAACAGGTTACCTACAAAGGAACCCCCATAAGGTCATCAGGTGACTTCTCAACAGAAACACTACAGGCCAGAAGGGAATGGCATGAAGTAATCAAGGTCATGAAAAACAAAGATCTGAATCCAAGACTACTCTACCCAGCAAGGCGATCATTCAAAATAGAAACTTAAATAAAGAGATTCCCAGACAAAAAAAAAAAAAAAAAAAAAAGGACTGCTGTAATTAGTAGAAGAAATAAGAAGAAAAATACAACCACACTAAACAAAAATGGCAATAAACAAGTACATATTAATAATCACCTTAAATGTAAATGGATTGAATGCTCCAATAAAAAGACAGAGTAGCTGATTGAATAAGAAAGCATGACTCATATATATTTGGTTACAAGAGACCCACCTCACAACAAATAACTCACATAGGTTGAAAGTGAAGGGATAGGGAAAAAAATCTTCCAAGCAAACAGAAAGGAAAAAAAAAAAAAGCTGGGGTAGCAATACTCATATCTGATAAAATAGATTTCAAAATGAAGGGCATAACTAGAGACAAAAAAGGTTACTGCAGAATATTGAAAGGATCTATCTAACTGGAAGATATAACCTTGGGAAACATATGTGCACCCAATATAGGAGCACCAAAATATATTTAAAATCTTTTGGATAACTTCAAAGGAGAAATTGACAGCAATACAATCATAGCAGGGGACTTCAACACCCTGTTGACATCACTGAAGAGATCCTCTAGACAAAAAATTAACAAGGAAACAGAGACTCTAAATGAAGCACTAGACCAAATGGATTTAGTAGATATCTACAGAGAATTACACCCCAAAACTACAGAATTCACATTCTTCTCAAGTGCACATGGGACATTCTCAAAGATATACCACATGTTAGGGCACAAACTAAGTCTCTACAAGTTCAAGAAGATTGAAATCATATCAAGCATTCAGTCACAATGGATGAAACTAGAAATCAATTGCCATAAGAACATGCAATGACATTTGAACACATGGAGGCTAAATAGCATGTTATTAAACAATGAATAGGTTATTGAGGAGGTCAAGGAAGAGATTAAAAACTTCCTGGAAACCAATGAAAATGAACACACAACAACACAAAATTTATGGGATGCAGCAAAAGCAGTTCTGAGAGGGAAGTTCATAGCACTACAGGCCTACCTCAAGAAACAAGAAAAATCTCTAATAGAATATCTAACCTCACAACTAAAAGAACTAGAAAGCAAACAAAAAGAAAACCCCAGAGCAAGTAGAAGGAAGGAAATAGTAAAGTTCAAAGCAGAAATAAATTACATAGAGACCAAAAAAACAATTCAAAGGATCAATGAAACAAAGAGCTGGTTTTTTGAAAAGATAGACAAGATTGATGGACCCTTAGCTAGACTCACCAAGAAACAGAGAACACAGATACACAAAATCAGAAATGAAAGAAAAATAACAACTGACACCACAGAAATACAAAGGATTGTTAACAAATACTATGAACAATTATATGGCAACAAATTCAACAATCCAAGCGAAATGGAAAAATTTCTAGAAACACATAGTCTCCCAAAACTGGACCAGAAAGAGACAGAAAACTTGAATAGACCAATAACAACTAAGGAAATTTAAGATGTAATCAAGACTCTCCAAGCAAACAAAAGCCCAGGCCCAGACAGCTTCATGGGGGAGTTTTACCAAACATTCAAAGAAAAATTAACACCCATTCTCCTCAAATGATTTCAAAAAATTCAAGAAGAAGGAAGACTTTCAAATTCATTTTATGAGGCCAGCATAATTCTAATTCCAAAACCAGAAAAAGACTACAAAAAAAGAAAACTACAGGCCAATATCCCTGATGAACATAGGTGCCAAAATCCTTAACAAAATACTAGCAAATCAGATCCAGCAATACATCAAAAAAAATTATTCACCATGACCAAGTGGGATTCGTCCCAGGGATGCAAGGCTGGTATAATATTCACAAATCAGTAAATGTGATACACTACATAAACAAAATGAAAGCTAAAAAC
The DNA here is from genome assembly GCF_014108415.1 of Molossus molossus. Lineage (NCBI taxonomy): Eukaryota > Metazoa > Chordata > Mammalia > Chiroptera > Molossidae > Molossus > Molossus molossus. Next base: position 57,828,881 of record NW_023425351.1, on the reverse strand, counting down.
CACATGATCATATCAATAAATGCTAAAAAAGCATTCGACAAAATCCAGCATCCATTTCTGATAAAAATGCTCAGCAATCTGGGAATAGAGGGATCATATCTCAACATAATAAAGGCCATACATGAAAGACCTACAGCCAACATCATACTCAACGGGCAGAAACTAAAAGCATTTCCCTTAAGAACAGGAAATAGACAGGGATGCCCACTTTTGCCACTCATATTTAACATAGTACTTTAAGTCTTAGCCACAGCAATCAGACCTGAAGAAAAAATAAAAGGGATCCAAATTGGAAAGGAGGGAGTGAAACTGTCATTATTTATAGATGACATGATATTATACAAAGAAAACCCTAAAGACTCCTTCAAAAATCTACTAGACTTAATAAATGAATTTGGCAAAGTAGCAGGATACAAAATTAATGTCAAAAGATCAACAGCATTCTTTTTTTTTTTTTTTATCCTCACCCGAGGACATTTTTCCATTTTTTGTTCAGGTAGAGCGGGAGGGAGAGAGAGGAACAGAGAGAGAAAGAGAAACATCGACGTGAAGGGACACATCGAGTGGCTGCCACCCGCACAACCAACCAGGGCCGGGGACAAATTGCAACCGAGGTATGCGCCCTTAGCGGGAACCGAACCCGGGTCTCTCAGGACCGCAGGCCGACGCTCTAACCGCTGAGCCAAACCGGCCAGGGCTCAACAGCATTCTTATACACCAATGATGAACTCACAGAAAGAGAAACTAAAAAAACAATCACATTTACCATCGCAGCAAAAAAAAAAAAATTAAGTTACCTAGTAATAAACTTAACCAAAGAAGTAAAGGACCTATTTGCAGAAAACTACAGGACATTGAAAAAAGAAATAGAGGAAGATATAAAAAAGTAGAAGTATATACTTTGTTCATGGATTAGAAAAATTAACATCATTAAAATGTTTATGTTACCCAAAGCAATCTATAGATTCAATGCAATCCCCATCAAAATACCAACGAGATATTTTACAGAACTAGAACAAATACTTCAAAAGTTCATATGGAACCAAAAAAGAATAGCCACAGCAATCTTGAAAAACGAAGGACAAAGTAGATGGGATCACAATACTGGATATCAGGTTAAACTACAAAGCTACTGTAATCAAAGCAGCCTGGCACTGGCACAAGAACAGGCACATAGACCAGTGGAACAGAATAGAGAACCCGGAAATGGACCCAAGGCAATATGCTCAATTAATATTTGACAAAGGTGGCAAGAGCATACAATGGAGTAAAAACAGCCTCTTTAATAAATGGTGTTTGGAAAATTGGACAGCTACATGCAAAAAAAAAAAAAGGAACTAGACCATCAACTTATACCATACACGAGAATAAACTCAAAATGGATAAAAAACTTAAATGTGAATCCATAAAAATCCTAGAAGAAAATGTAGGCAACAAAATTTTGGAAATGATACACAGCAGAATTTTCACTGGTACATCACCTAAAGGCAAGAAAAACAAAGGAAAAAAATGAACACATGGGACTACATCAAACCCAAAGGCTTCTACACAGCAAAAGAAACACCATCAAAATGGAAAGGGAACCCACTGTATGGCAAAGTATAATTGCCAACAATACATCAGATAAGGGGTTACTTTCCAAAATATATAGAGTACTCATACAACTCAACAAAAGGAAGACAAAGAACCCAATTTAAAAATGGGCAGAGGACCTAAATAGACACCTCTCCAAACAGGACATACAAATGGCCAAGAGACATATGAAGAAATGCTCAACATCACTAATCATCAGACAAACACAAATTAAAACAACAATGAGGTATCACCTCGCACCTGTCCGAATGGCCACCATCAAGAAATCATCAAACAACAAGTGTTGGCAAGGGTGTGGAGAAAAGGGGACTCTAGGACACTGCTGGTGGGAATGCAGACTGGTGCAGCCACTGTGGAAAACAATATGGTGTTACCTCAAAAAATTAAAAATTGAATTGCCATTTGACCCAGTGATCCCACTTCTAGGAATATACCCTAAGAAGCCTGAAACATCAATCAGAAAGAATATATGTACCCCCATGTTCATAGCAGCACTATTTACAATAGCTAAGATCTGGAAACAATCCAAGAGATAAACCACAGAACTTATATGCATGTATGCATAACTGATGGACATGGACAACAAAGCTGGGGACAGGGTGGGGGGGATGGGAAGGAGGGTGTCAATGGGGAAAAAAGGATAAACATCTGTAACAAAAATAAATTAATAATAATTTTTTTAAAAAGATCCCCCCCTTCCTAAAAAAAAAACCTCTGAGTTCTCTCTCTTCTTCTACCTGAGTCATTTCTAGAATTCTGTCTTCAGGATCACTAATTCTCAGTTTCATCTGGTCTGCTCTATCTTCCCTGCTCCCTAATTAAGTTTTTTTTTTTTAAATCTCATTTGAGTTCTTCAGCTCCAGAATTTGTTTTGTTCTTTTTCATAGTTTTAGTCTCTTGGGTAAAGTACTCCTTTGGTTCACAGATTTCATTTCTGAGCTCATTGAACTGCCTTTCTGAGTTTTCTTGCATCTTGTCAAGATTTTTCAAAACTGCAATTTTGCCCTGGCTGATTAGAGCATAAGTGGTTAGAGCAACAGCCCCCACACCGAAGGGTAGCGGTTTTGATTCCTGGTCAAGGGCACATACCTGGTTGCAGTTTCAATCCCTGGCCCCAGTGCGTGTCTCTCTCACATTGATGTCTCTCTCTCTCTCTCTCTCTCTCTCTCTCTCTCTCTCCTCCCTCTCCCTCTCTCTCTCTCTCTCTCCCCCTCCCTCCCTTCCACCTTCCCTCCCTTCTACTCTCTCTGAAAAAATCAATGAAAAAAATATCCTCAGGTGAGGATTAACAATGACAAATGCAATCTTTTAATCTTTAAATGCAATCATTTAAATGACAGTCCTCCATGTCTTTGAGTTTGGCTTCTAGAGACTTTTTATTTTCTTTCTGAGCTACCTTGTTAGCTTGGCCATTCATGGATTGTTTCTCTATTGATGGATTGTTTCTCTACCTGGGTATTTGAAGTATTAAGCTCTTCTTTTTTAGGTACAGTTTTGCTCTTTTTAATTCAGCCGGTTAATAAGTAGAGGTCTTTCTTTTGTTTTCCAGTAGGTGGCACTATAGCACAAGTTTTTGTTTTCTCTTACCTGCACTACTGGGACTTCCAGGATCTCGGTGGAGCAATGTCCCCTTGGCCATGAAAATGCCCCTTATTCCCTGAGGAGATGGGTGTCCCCTCCGTGACCAGGTTGCCTTGGTCTTAGGGTACCATCCCCATAGTGGGCAGTGGCAGGCAATGGGGCTCCAGACCTATGAGCTCCCAGCACTGACTTCTTGTAAGCAGAGGTTGTATCGCTGCCCTGTAGTATCTAAGGTGTCCTAACTGCCCCTACCCAGTTCCACTGTGATGGGGGGATGGAGAGGTGGGAGGTGGATCTCACGACTGCGCTTTCTTTACTCCTTGATAATGGCAGCTGCTAGGCCACCCTCTGTGCTGCATCTTCACCCCATCACTGGGGTCAGCTTTAATGGGCACGGCCACTCAGGCCAGAATGCTGTTTCTGCTGCTTTAGCCCTCCAGGCTGCTGAGTGTGGGCTGCGGCCTGACACATCCACCACCATGGCATCAGCTGGGGCTGGGCGAGTGCTGCACAGTTTCTGTGGCTCCTGTCTCTGTCCTATCGCCCGCCCTGCCCCTTTCCTGCCTCTCCTGCTCATTCTGATAGACCCACCTTCAGACATCTCGACCTGTGAGGCTCTCAGACGTGTTTGTGTGTTGAGCAGGGAATTCTGTGTTGAATGGTAGTTGTTTAATTTGTTGCAACTTGAAGGGGAGAAACCAGGAAGTCTTCTCACTCCATCATGATGCTGATAGTCACTCTTAGCAACTGTCTGATTATTGAGTTGAAGTTCCAGGTATCTTGGTAAGAAGAAGGAGAATTTCAGCTGGTGGACATGATGATAACATTAGTCACAACAGTTAAATCTTATTACTAATCAATCCATTGGCATTCTGGTATATGAATTTGTCTTTTGTAAGTTATAAAAGTGTATGTTAATGCTGAAGTTGGGTCTGTGTATATATACACATGGTAACAGAATCAATCCAACTGCTTTACCTAGATATGGACTCTGTTCTTGGTGCTCCGGTTAATTTTTCTTATTTACTTCATTGTTGATTGTCAATTACTTGAATAGATTTGTAGCCAAAACATTTCCGGATGACACTATTGACAAAATCAAAACTTAAAAAGATTCACATAAACTCGCCAGGCCAGTGTGGCTCAGTGGTTGAGCATCGACCCATGCACCAAGAGGTCACTGCTTTGATTCCCGGTCAAGGTACAGGCCCAGGTTGTGGGCCAAATCCCCAGGGGGGCACGCAGGAGGCAGCCAATCAATGTTCTCTCTCATCGATGCGTCTATCTCTCTCTCCCACTCTCTCTAAAACTAATAAAGAAAAAAAATGTTTTTAAAGATTTACATAAATTAAGACGAACCAAAAATGTACCAACCAAAAATTAACTGAGGATAAATGTAAGAAACAATTGCACAAATACAGGGGGATGTGACTTAGCAGCAGTGGGAATAATAATGTTTAAATCTGAGGAGCTTGGATTGAGGATAAACTTAGTGTAGGTTAAAAGTGTAGGTCAAAGCAAAAAAAAAAAAAACTAATATGAACTCAGACTATTTTCAGATGCAGTTAATATTCAATAAGTTTTTATTTTGCACTGTGTTTGGTTCTTTCATATCATCAATTTTGTATATTGGAATTGCATGATTGGGCTTGCAAGTTTTTACTGAAATAAATTCTCCAGAAATAAATTCAACAGAATATGTTGAAGAGAGTATTTATTATAGAAAGTCTGTAATAGAGAATTGCATGTTCACCATTTGTTTTAAAGTCTAAGAGGTAAAATGCTAATAAAAAGGGAAGAATTTGTATAAAAAGTTGTTCATTTTTGCCTGGCCAGGTAGCTTAGTTGGTTAGAGCATTGTCTTGGTACACCAAGATTGCAGGTTCAATCCCCGGTCACGGCCCATACAAGAATCAACCAATGAATGCATAAATAAGTAGAACAACAAATTGATGTTTCTCTCTCTCTCCCTCTCTCCCTTCCTCCACCCCCTCTCCTCTTCCTATCTCTCTCTCTCAAATAAAATAAAAATAAAAAATGTTGTTCTTTTATTTCTTATCATGTGAAGAGTGGTCTTCAAAAGTATCTTGTAATCTCAGGTCACTTTAGCCCTAACAGTCTAATAACTGAATCAACAATCTCTGATATTAGATGATAGCTGATTCTTGTCTGCATCACACCTCTGTTTTTTAAAAAAAGTTCACTTAATCCTATAGAGACATCGTCTAAAAGTAAAATAAAATCTGGATCACCTAATTGAACCGCTGAGCAAATGCCAACTTTGGCAAAACCAATCTTAGCAAAGCAGCGAGCGTTTTTTTCCATCAAGGAAAAGGACTTTCATTCTCCCCTGAATGTAGGGCAAACTCTACAGAACTGGAGTTCCATGAACTGCTAATTTAACAGATAAGAACTAACTCCCAGATGTTTCATGCTATCTAAAGCGAAGGACACATTTGCTTCTGAGCTACATTAAAAAAAAAACTCAGATAGTAAAAGGCTCCTCAACATAAATGAACTAAGAAAATTACATGAAAGTCCATTTGCTTTCCTACTTGGAAACTTTCGACTTCTGGGATGAAGAAACTGACTATAATTTTCTATAAAGTTATGGATTCAGCTATATGAATGCAAGTACAGTAATATATCTTAATGGGAACATGGGGCGTTATTGCTGGTACCCTCTCCTTCCCCATTAGAAGACCGAGAGGCTTGTCCAGCTAGCCCATATTTTGTGAAATAGACTACTTCCCTATTCCCTGTATTTGGAACAAGCCATCAGAGTAATAAATGAATCTGGAATGAGTTGTAAACCACACTAGAAATTCTGAAATTGCACCATTTTAGAAGTTATTATGTTTTGATCCCATCTTCAGGCTTCAAAGAGTTGTTTTATTCCCCAAGGATCCTGCTAGTACTAGGAAAGATGTGCAGGATGCAGCAGAAACCACTAGCAAAACCAAATTTCTAAAGGCTGAGTAGGTACATAGGTTGAGCCCATAGGTTGTGGAGTCAGACAGACCTGAGTTCACAGAATGTGTCTGCCACTTACTAGCAGATACTCAATCTCCCTAAGTCTCAGTTTCTCCATCTGTGAAACATTATAAAAATATTGCCTACATTGGAATAAATATCATTTTATATTAATATAAATAATATAGGCATACAATATTTTGTTTCCCTCTAGAAACTAAATGGTGCCATGTCTAGTTTCCCTTCCACCAGTCAAAGTGTCAAAGTGCCTTTAATATGGCAAATGCTGAAGAAAGAGAAGTGATTATCAACATCATTATTGTCACAAGCAAGAATTACCAAGGGTAACCCAGTGGTTAAAAGTACAGTCTATGCAGCTGGACTTCAGGGTACGCATATACCCTTTCCTGGTGATCTTGGATAAGTTACTAAGCCTCTCCTGTCATTTTCCTTGTCTGTAAAATAAGAATTATGATGATACTTAACTCATAAGGTTTTCATAGGATTAAGTAAACTAAAAAATAAAAAGTACTTAAGTTTTTAACAAATGGTGCTACAATTGAACATTCACATGCAAAAAATATATATATATGAACTTATACTCTTTACAAAAAATAAATAAATAAACTCAAAATGGAACCTAAATATGAAATAGAAAACTATAAAACTCCTAAACGATAAGAGAAAATTAAGATGACTTTGAATTTGGTGATGACTTTTTAGATACAAAACCAAAGGCACAATCTATGAAAGGAATAATTGATAAGTTGGACTTTATTAAAATGTAAAATGTATGCTCACTGAAAAACACGATCAAGAAATAAAAAAGCAAACCACAGACGGAAAGAAAATGTTTGCCACAGACATCTGATACAGGACTGTTATCCAAAATATACCAAGAACTCTTTAAATTCAACAATAAGAAAAGAAACCAATTAAAAAATGGGTCAAACATCTTGACAGCTCACCAAAGAAGATATACTTATGGCAGAACAGCCTATGAAAAGATGCTCCACATTAGATGTCGTCAGGGAAATGCTGATTAAAGCAACAGTGAACTACTACTACACACCTATTAGAATGGCCAAAATCCAAAATACTGACAGCAATAAGTACTGATGAGGATGTGGAGCAACAGGAACTCATATAGATTGCTGGTGGGAATGCAAAATGGTACAGCCACTTTGGAAGATAGTTTGATAGTTTCTTATAAAACATACTTTTACCATTCAGTGCAACAGTGGTACTCCTTGGTATTTGCATAAAGGAATTGAAAACTTATGTCCACACGAAAACCTGCGCATGAATATTTACAGCAGCTTTATTTGTAATTGCCAAAACTTAGAAGCAACCAAGATTTCCTTCATAGATAAATGGACAAACTGTTTTACATCCAGACAATGGAATATTATTCAGAACTAAGAAAAAAAATGAGCTATCAAGCTATGAAGGGATATGGAAGAAATTTAAATGTATCTTATTAAGTGCAAGAAGCCAATCTGGAAAGGCTACATACAATATGATTCAAAATACATCACATTCTCGAAAAGGCAAAACTATGGAGACAATAAAGAGTATCAGTGGTTTGTTCTCTGTATCTGTGAGTCTAATGGTTGCCAGATGGGAGCAGGGCTGGGAAGGTGGGTAAGAAAGAGGAAGGAGTCAAGATATGCAAATTTCCAGTTATCAAAACAGTCACAGAAATGTGAAGTACAGCATAGGGAACATAGTCAACAATGTTATAATAACTATATATGGTTACTATGGATACTAGACTTATTGGGGTGATCACTTTGTAAATTATATAAATTTCTAATCACTATTTTGTACACCTGAAAATAATACAATATTGTATGTCAACTGTAATTGAAAATTTAAAAAATATCAGTGGTTGTCAGAGGTTAGAATGAGGGAGGGTTGAATATGCAGAACACAGAGGATTTTTAGACAGTGAAAACATTCTGCATGCTACCATAGTGATGGATATATGTCATCATATGCTTGTCCAAACCCACAGAATGTACAAGACTAAGAGTGAACCCTAATGTAAACTATGGACTCTGGCCATAATGATGTGCGGGTGTAGGTTCATCTGTTGTAACAAATGTATCACTCTGGTGGGGGATGTTGAGCATGGGGGAGGCTCTGTGTGGGAGCAGGAGGTATATGAGAAATCTCCGTAACTTCCTCTTAATTTTGCTAGGAACCTAAAACTGCTCTAAAAGAATAAAGTCTTAAAATACAAAAAGAAAAAGAGGGCTGAGAACAGTGGTTGGCAAAACACTATATAAATATCAATGGCTACTATTAGCAGTAGTATTGAGTTAGAAAAATACAAGATGAGATGCAAATGCATCTCCATGCCTTTGAATCAAGCAAGAAACAAACATCAATGTTATCTCCTGGAGGGAGTCCTAGCTTGAAAGTAACTGTTGGTAACTATTATTCCTGGCCATGTACCGCAAGCCATGAGAATGGGAACAGGCATGATGTGTGAGGAAGGGAGCCTGCCACCACCTTACAGCAAAGAATTGTCCAGCCCGAAAAGGCAGAGATGCCGAGGCTGAGACCCTGTTCTGGTGCCTTCTCTCTCTCAGATGTCTTCTGGGGAGCTTCCTTTTCAGCCCACCTCCCATTATTCCTTTTAATTCCTACACTGATACATGATATAATGACAAAGCAATGGTTTTTACAACACGATCACTTGTGTCTCAAAGTATTGTTAGAATATATGTATTACTTGTGAGGGGGGAGTATTTTGTTAAAAGAAGATAGATGTAAGTTGCTGTTTCCTACAGAAACGAGTTTATTTTCGCACTTTTAACCTTCCATTGAAAACAAGTGGTGTGTCAAAGTCAGCCCACTTGTTATTCTCTACCCTTAAGACACGTTTCAGTGATGTATCTGACAAGTTACACTCCGACTTTCTTCAGATGTAATCGCTGAACTAGAATAAAGATGAAACCTGATGTAAGAACACTCCAAAAGGTAGACTTCAGTCACGTAACTCATTAATTATTCACACAAAAATGTTTGATCAAAGACAGAGATGTATTTTTAAATTTTTTATGATGATAAAAATCTAAAAGAGTTAAAAAAATATATATAAACCACCAATCTAGATATATCTTCACCAGCACAGAATGTTATTTGAAAGCAAATACCTTCAAAAATATTGGTATTACTAAAGCTGTTCTTTCATTTCAAGAAGCATGTGTTAGTGTGAATTCAATCCAAATCTTCAAATATCCTATACAAACAATGTATGTAGCAAGTCAAACAATGAATTACTTAAGACATCTCTGGAAAAATGTCTGCTCTGAAATGAGTGTGACTCTCTGATAGAGGTCACGTCCCCTCACTCACCTCTTCCAGCCACGTGCGTCTGGTGCTCCTTCGGATTTCCAGGGAAGCTCCTGTGTCAGGCGCTTCGCACTTTCTGTTCCCTCTCCCGGGCACACCTTCCCTAAAGACCCCCGTGGCTCATCCTCTCACTTCCTTCAAACTTCACTTCCTCGGGGAGTCTTTCCCTGCCCCCTCAGTACTCTATCTCCTGCATGTTTTCTCTCCATCACACTTATCACCTTCTAATAGTATATTATATAGGATACTTGTTTATTGTAGTAAATACTCAACAAATAAGAGGAAGGAGAGGAGGCAATGCCAGTGGCATTGTTTTGCTGGAGTGGGCTTAGTAGGCGTGGCCTGGCTCTGTGGTTCTGATGCTGGTGGCAGCTTCCAGGTCCGGTCCGCAGCCACGGTGTGTGGTTCTGGAGCCGAGCGAGCCAGCGAGTTCTCCCCGACGGCCCAGCGTCCGGATAGTTGCAGAGGAAGCTCTTTCTTCACAGGGTGGTTCTCAGTTCATGTCCTGGGAGTCACCCCAGAGACACAGCTAGAGTCTGCTGTTCTCCACAACCTGTCCCATCCATCTTACAGTATCCAAATGTTTTCTGGCATCTAAACCAGAGCCCTGATGAATCGTATATGTATATTACAATATTTCTATTTATTAATTAATTAATGTATTTATTATCCTCACCCGAGGACATTTTTCCATTTTTTGTTCCGATAGAGTGGGAGGGAGAGAGAGAGAGAAACATCGATGTGAAAGGGACACATCGAGTGGCTGCCATCTGCATGCACAACCAGGGCCGGGGACAAACTGCAACCGAGGTACATGCCCTTAGCAGGAACCGAACCCGGGTCTCTCTGGGCCACAGGCTGACGCTCTAACCGCTGAGCCAAACCGGCCAGGGCCAGTATTTCTATTTATACTAAATTATATCCTCATTTTACAACAGGAAAACTGAGCCTCTAACAGGAACACAAAATGATAGCAATGAGGCAGGCCCAAATTTATATGATCCCACAAACAAAAGGAACAATTCTAGATTCCTCTTCCAGGGACTCAGAAAAACCTACCAGTCCCAGAAATTCCTCCTCCTAAGCCCTCAGAAACATGGATTTCTGAAGCTGATAAATAAATACGTTCTTCCCGCGCCAGCCCTCTGCCGGGAATAGTTTGCACCTGCTCTTGATGCCTGTTCAGACTGCTCCTGAGAGGCAAGAAAACCTTGCAGCTCAAGAGTTGAGCATTTTGCATAATGTATGATACTTCTGTGGAACTTTCTAGCTGTGTGGTACTGGGAAACTCAAACTAAGGCACAAAAATCGGCTGGTTATAAAACATCCATTGTGGGTTTCCAGTGCATATTGTGGATTCAAATCTTCTTTCAACTAAAAGCGGTTTGTTTTCCTTTTGTGACTACTCAGTGGGTGACTGGTGTGATTTGGGACAATCAGAGGTCGAGGATCTGGCTGTTGCTTCCTGTGTTTTGCACATTCTGTTGAAGCAGATAAACCCTTGCTGCACCCAGTTATTTTTTGCATATCTGTTGAGTTTGCTTTTGAATCTGGAGATGTTTTCCAAAGAGAAAACCATCTCAGAAAAACATCAGAGGGGAGAAATCCTCTCCATTATTTATATAACATTATACAAACAAGCCAAGGACAAGCTATGCCTCTGAAGAGGCATTTCTGGTAAGAGGAGATTTCATAATCTGTGAAGCAAAGGAAGTAGGAGGAATCAAAGGATGAATAGGGCCAACGTCGTACTTTTTCAGGGATATTTGAAAGTTAGTAATACAAGGTTATCAAATAACATGTAAGTTAATTATATTGAACTTTTAACACACAGTAAGTTTTTTCATTTATTTAAAGAGTTATTCCATGAATTTTTAAGAATGGGTCCAAAAATGTATGGAAGGAACTGTCCCTTCAAAAGTTGCAAGTTAGATAATGAGATATTGTCATGGTTGTTAAAAGAAAAGAGAGACTTTCTCGGCCATTAAAGTCAACACTAAATTGCCTTCTCAAACGGAAATTATATCCTAACAGCAAAGAGAATGCCCGTAAAATTTTCAGTTTCATATTCTTTTTATTTTATTTTTATTTTTTTTATCCTCACCCGAGGACATTTTTTTTTTTTTTTTTTTTTTTGCATTTATCTTCAAATAGAGTGGAATGGAAAGAGGGAGGAAGAGAGAGAGAAACATCTATGTGAGAGAGACACATCAAGTGGTTGCCACCCACACAACCCCAACCGGGGCCGGGGACAAACTGCAACCAAGGTAGGGGCCCTTAGTGCAGCGGTTCTCAACCTGTGGGTAGCAACCCCTTTGGGGTCAAATGACCCTTTCACAGGGGTCACCTAAGACATAACAGTAACAAAATTACAGTTATGAAGTAGCAACGAAAATAATTTTATGGTTGGCGGGTCACCACAACATGAGGAACTGTATTAAAGGGTTGCAGCATTAGGAAGGTTGAGAACCACTCAACCTTAGCGGAAACCGAACCCAGGACTCTTGGGTCCATGGGCCAATGCTCTTACCACTGAGCCAAACTAGCCAGGGCTCAGTTTCATATTATTTAACATAATAGTTTATTAGGTATAAAAGACAGAAGAGGAGAGAGAAGGGAAGAGAGGGAAAATAAAATCTTTTGCTACTATCAATAGAAATTATATTTTTAAAAGGATTTTATATTAGAGAATTCTGTCACAAAACACCATTCCATGACATGTTGCCCTAAATATATAGTACATATATGTATATAAACCGGTAATTCGCAGAACATCCTGGGAAGACTCGGTTGCGTGGAACGGTTGCGTGGGCAGGGGTCGGAGGAACACCCTGCTCTGTGCAGAGCCGGGCATGTGTAGGGTGAAAGAGGAGACCCTGGGAAGGAGAAGTCTCATATTGCATATGCAGGATTTACTAAAGGGCCTGAAGTGTACATTTTTTATTAGACATTAAATTCCACAGCATGACACGTTGCCCCAATAAATATTGTGATGGTTCAATAAATATTTGTCCAGCAGTTGGATACCAGTGAGGTCTGCTGAGCACAGATGCACATGGCAACTCCTTTCTTCCTTCTGGTCTTGAGGGTGAAACAATGCCTGGAGCAGCGGGCACCCTGTTCCAACCATGAGGCAGCAGCTAGTACCCTCAGGGCGACAGACCAGAAAGATGCAAAACATGTGGGTCTTGGAGGCTACACGGAGCTACTTCCTCCAGATAATGTGTTATGTGAGATAATTAAATGTTTTATTCTTTATTCCTGACACCATTCTTATTTATTACAGGGGGAAAAAAAGGTCATTAATTACTTGCAGAAAAAAACAACATTCTTAATTGATATACCCCTAAAAGGAAAAAAAATTATCTTTTTTCTGGGTCCTCAAAAATAGGCCCGGTCTGCCCAAACTGCTGGTTTGCCTCAGCAGTTAGAGTTGGTCTTTGGACCGAAGAGTCAAGAGTTCGATTCCCGCTTAAGGTCACATACCTCAGTTGTGGGTTTGATCCCTGGCCCCACTCAGGGTTGTGCAGGAGTCAACCAATCAATGTGTCTCTCTCACATCGATGTTTCTCTCTCTCTCCCTCCCACTTTATTTTATTTTATTTTTTTAATCCTCACCAGAGGACATTTTTGCATTTATCTTCAGATAGAGCGGGAGGGAGAGAGGGAGGAAGAGAGAGGGAGAGAAACATCGATGTGAAAGAGACACACCAACTAGTTGCCACCCACAAAACCCCAACCAGTGTGGGAAGAACTGCAACTGAGGTACATGCCTTTAGCGGTAACCGAACCCGGGACTCTCTGGTCTGCAGGCTGACACTCTAACCGCTGAGCCAAACGGGCCAGGGCCCACTTTATTATTTTTTTTTAAATAATGGAAAATTTTCATCAGGTGAGGATTAAAAAAAAGTAATAAGCCTGGTCTAATTTCAAGGCTTCTTCACTGATGCATTTCCAGCCAAAACAAATAAACGAAATCACCTGTTTGCTGATTATCTGCAATTCTTCATTTAATAAAACACTTTATCTAGAAGACATGACATTGACTCATACTTAATTATGTAGCACCTGCTTTGGGGCATTGTCTTTGGGTCAGCTCCAAGAGAGAATTTCCTGTATGGGGAACGTTTTGGCTCACAGATTCAGATATCTTCAACTTATCTATTTTTTAATTATTACAGATGTCCTTGTACAGCCAATATGAAGTTTTCGTTCTCAAATCAATCACACTACTGTGGTGAATTGCATAAATAACCACCTCTGAAATGATTCCTCATCAGCCATCTTTTTCCTGGATTCTTCCCTCAAGTTATCAATTTATTGTCTCTCGGCTCCAAATCCGCTTTTCTTTGTCTTGCTTTGTGATAGAGGAGCTAAGAAAACATCTTTGTCAGCCGGTGCAATGTTTGGCTTTGTCAGTAGGGGGCGCGGAAGGGACATTGCTGGAGGAAGGGGCTGCTCTTCTGTTTTTTGTGTGGTTTGTTTTTTGCTCCTGCAGCTCTTAACAGCAAGAGGCATATAGGACCCCGGCAGAGCCTCACTAGCACCTCAGAGAGTGGCTTCCCAGGGAGTTTCACCGGGGCTGATTCTCAGCTAGTTACACTGGAGCACCAACAGGTGGCTTCCAGCCAGCCTGGGCTGGTGGCACTGCAGCAGATTTCCCTGCCGTTACACAGGCCACAGCCACATCCTCTCTAATAGTCTGGATGTCATTGTCCTTTTCCCAAGCCCTTTCTTTCCATGACTATTAGCTTCAGCTGTAGGGGGATAACTGCTATTCTTGTGTTCTGTCGAGTTAGTTCTCTTTATTGCTAAGTTGTCATCCTCTGTTATTAGTTAACTATTTATAATTTATCCCTTAGTAACTAATCCCTGCCATTAGTTTATTATTAGATACTAATTATTTATATTAAAATGTTCCACTCAAATGACTGGGTAGTTTGTCTCTTGGCTAGGCCCTGACTGACACATCATCTCTAGGTCAGTCATAGGAATTCTGTATGGGGTAGCTTCATTTTACACAATTGTCAGGAGCCTACTGACTTCTAAAATAAATCAACTTATCAGTTGTAATGCCAGACATGTAAGGCCAAATTTCTAAGCCTGGCAATGTAGTACATTAACTTTAAACAACATATATAATTATGTTAAGTTAAAGAAGCAGGCAAACAGGGTCACATATTGTATAATTACATGTACATAAAATATCCAAAGTAGAAAAATCCATAGATTAGTAGTTTTCAGGGGCTGGAGGGAGGAGGGAATAGGGAGTGACTACTGAATGGGTATGGGGTTCACTTTTTGGGTGATAATGTTCTAGAATTAGTAGTGATAGTTGCACAATATTATGAATGTACTAAACACTACTGAATTATACACTAACATGATAAAATGGTGAATGTTGTGTTACATATATTTTGCCACAGTAAAAAGATCGATTATGGGAGGGAAGGAATTGGAGATGGAAAACATGAATAATTCTTTTAAAGAGTTTTGCAGTATGGGAAACTGAGAAATGGTGCAGTCGCTAGAAGAGAATGTGGGTGAAAGTTTTGAAAACACTGAAGATCTACTTAGCATGTAATATTTATCGGGTAGATGCTTGTTGAATGGATGATGTATGGTTACCAGACAGACAGACAGTGTGGTGGAAGACTGCCACTGAGATCCTTCACATGCTATCATGGCCCACCTTTGCCTGTGGTACTCATGGCCTCATTGTGCTAAAGAAATGAATGATGACAGTAGGGAAGCACCATAAAATATGGAAGACCATAGAGACTAACTGATACATTGATTAAAATATCAATTAAATGTCACCCCGATCCATCTTTAAATTGTGAGATACTGGGACTAAAAGCAAGATGTACGAATGACAAATCCTATTTCCAACTGATTGTTGGTAAATAAAACATGAATAATGTGTTGAATTGGGTGGTGACATATAAATATACTTCATAATTTCCAAATGGTCTTAGAGTAAATGCTGGTTAAAAAACAGTCTGTGAAACTGTGGAAATTTGCTTATTTAAGTTTAACATTATTCCTTAATTTTTTTTTAAATTTTACAGTTGACAATCAGTATTAGTTTCAGGTGTGCAGCATGGTGGTTAGACATTTATATAATTTATGAAGTGATCCTCCCAATAGGTCGTGCACCCACCTGGCACCATATATAGTTATCACAATATTATTGACTGTATTCCCCAAGCTGTACTTCATATCCTTGTGACTATTTTGTAACTACCAATTTTTACTTCTTAATCCCTTTCCTTTTTTTACCCAGACCCCAATTCCTCTCCCATCTGGCAACCATCAGTTTATTCTCTGTATCTGTGAGTTTCTTTCTGTTTTGCTTTTTAATTTATTTTGGTTTTTTTAGATTCCACATTTAAGTGAAATCATGTGGTATTTGTTTTTCTCTGTCTGACTTATTTCATTCAGCAGAATACCTGCTAGGTCCATCCATGTTGTCACAAAGGTAAGATTTCATTCTTTTTTATGACTGAGTAATATTTCACTGCATATAGGTACCACATCTTATTTACCCAGTCATCTTTTTATTGGAACATTTAACCCATTTGCATTTAAATTAATTATTGATAGGTATGCAGTTATTGCCATCTTATTGTTTTCTGATTGTTTCTGTAGTTCTCTATTTCTTTCTTATTCTCTTGGTTTCTTGTATGTTGATGACTTTCTGTAATGTTATGTTTGGATTATTTTTCTCTTTATTTCTTGTATATCTCTTGTCAATTTTTGGTTTGTGATTTACCATGTGCTTTATATATACCAAGTGATGTTTATAGCAATCTATTTTAAGTTGATGGTCACTTACATTCAAACACATTCTAAAGTCACTACCATTTTTACTTACACCCCTCATGTTTATGTTTTTATCATTGTTTTTTACTTCTTTTCTATGTGCCCCTTAATTTACTGTTACAATTACAGATGCTTTTCCTACTTTTGCCTTTAAACCTTTGTACTAGCTTTAATATTGGCTGATCTGCTCTTATTATATGTTTGCCTTTGTCCGTGAGAATTTTTTTGTTGTTGCAGTATTTTTTACTCACGTTTTTTATTTTTATTCTTCTTAAAGAAGTCCCTTTAGCATTTCTTGTAATACTGGTTTGGTGGTAATGAACTCCTTCAACTTTTTCTTTTTGGGGAAGCTCGTCATCTCTTTTTCTATTCTAAATGATAGCTTTGCTGGATAGAGTAGTCTTGGTTGTAGGTCCTGGCTGTTCATCACTTTGAATATCTCTTGCCAATACATTCTGGCCTGAAATGTTTCTGTTGAGAAATCAGCTGACAATTCTATGTGAGCTTCCTTGTAAGTAACTAACTGCTTTTCTCTTGCTACTTTTAAGATTTTCTCTTTGTCTTTAACCTTTGGCATTTTAATTGTGATGTGTCTTGGTATGAGCTTCTTTGGGTCCATCTTGTTTGGGGCTCTGTTGCTTCCTGGACTTGTATGTCTATTTCCTTCACCAGGTTAAGGAAGTTTTCAGTCATTACTTCTTCAGATAGGTTTTTAATATATTGCTTTTCCTCTTCTTCTTCTGGTACCCCTATGATGTGAATGTTATGCTGGATGTTATCCCAGAATTCCCTTAAGCCATCCTCATTTTTAAATTTTTTTTCATTTTTCCTGTTCTGATTGGGTGTTTTCTGCTACTGAACTCTGTATCTGGTAGATTGCTTGTTTCCTTTATATGTGGTTATTTTTCTGAAGTTTTATCCTGTTCTTTCATTTGGGACATGATTTTTTTTTACTCCTTATTTTGGCTGCCTCCCTGTTTCTAGTTTAGGTAGAGCTGCTACATCTCCCAGTCTTTGCAGAGTGGCCTTATGTAGTAGGTGTCCTTTGGGGCCCAGTGGCACAATCTCCCTGGTCACCTAAGCTGGGTGCTCCAGGGGTGTCTTTTGTGTGGGTTGTGTGTGCCCTCCTGTTGTAGTTGAGCCTTGATTGCTGTTGGCATGCCAGTGGGTGGGACTGACCCTCAGGCTGACTGGCTGGGGGGACTGACCATAGGTACAGCGAATGAGCTGTTGTACTGGGGCAGATTCACTGTAGTGGGGCTCTGGGCCTGCTAAGTCCACCTTTTGGGTGTGTTATTTGTGGAACTAATTGGATGGTGCTCTGGTCAGGCCTGGAGCATGCCACCCCGAAGCTAGACAATTCATGTCCTCCCCAAACGTCCCTGGCACTTTTCAAGATGCTGTCCCTTCTCTGGAGCTTAGGGTGAGTGTGAGCAAGTGAGGCTGTGGGTGGGCCCTTTAAGATGGCACCTGGGTCTATAGCACACCTTCTTCATCTCTGCCCCTCCTACCATTTCAACACGGTTTCTTTTCATAGACTTAGTTCCAGGAGTTCTGCTCAGCAAGTCTTCAAGTGGGTTTCGGGGGAGGTTGTTCTATAATTTAGTTGTAATTTTGGTGTGATGGTGGGAGAGAAGACGAGCACAGCGTTGACCTGCTCTGTCATCTTAATCAGAAGTCTCCAGGTAAAAAGTATTCTTCATGTCTTGATCTCATTAAAAAAAAATTTAATCTTTTTTTTTTTTTTTGAGCATTTCAAGCATATGAAAAGGTAGGGAGAGAAAATTAAAGTGATTCCTCATATACATGTCACCCACCTCCAACAATTATCAACTCACAACCAATCCTATTTTATTAATACCCCACTCCTCTTCGTACTTCTTGGGGCATATTTTGTAATAGATCTGAAATATCCTATCATTTAACTGTAAATATTTTAGTATGGATCTCTAAAGAATGCAATACCCTTTAAAAATATAACTGCGATGCCCTTTCACACCTAAAATAAATAATTCCTTAATATCCTTTTGAAACTTACCTTCCTTTAGCTAGTGGACAAAGAGTTTGTCCAGTTTGAAAACATTTATTCTGCAAATTAAAATCCTAAGAGTGGTTAAAGAAACACTTTAAAATAAATTAAATCCAGTTAATTACACACAAGAAGTACACAATGCATAAGAAAATTAAGAGTTTAATATCAGATGCACCTTTGCCAATGAGGAGTGATCGATGTTGGTCCATTGAGAGAAGCATCTGTAGTTACCTATACTCAATTATAATGCAAAGGTACTAGCTAGCAAACTATCCAAGGAGTAATTCACAACTATTGTACCTGATAATTCCACCGACGTATACAGAGACTGTTCTATACACATTTAACAGGGCTAAAGAGAAATACTGTTTAGTTTTGGAAACAGCGTCTTGAAGAAAGATATAGCAGAAAGCGTTCCAAGACTGACCAAACTCACAAACCACCAGCAGTTTCAGATAGCATGAAATGTTGCCTTCAAAGGAAACCTGTAAAATATTGCCATTCAGCCCAAAGTCTAGAATAGTTTATTGTCAAGTTTTAGGATTAAAGATGTAAATTCAGTTCTCCACCATGAAGGTAGTGTCTGGGAAAGCAAAAGAAAAGTATTGGGAGAGCTACTATGACTATTGATTTGCAGATCCTAATCCCCCTACCCCCGCCCCATGGTTTAAAATGTTGTGTTTTTAAAAGAAGACTGGAATGTAGGACAAAAACTTGGAAGAACACATTTAGTGGGAGACTTGCCAGCATGATCAAAAAAATAATGAGGAAAAGTGCTTGAAAGTGACATTTATAGGGGATACATTTCTCCCAATTAAATTATAAAATAGTACTCTATGAAAGACAATTAATTGATATGGCATACTTGACCAGCCAGTGTGCCTCAGTGGACTGAGCATCGTCCCATGGACTGAGAGGTACCAGTTTGATTCCCCATCAGGACACATCCCTGGGCTCAGTCCCCAGTGGGGGGCATGCAGGAGGCAGCCAATCAATGTTCCTCTCCCACATCAATGTTTCTATCTCTCTCTCCCTTCCTCTCTCTCTAAAAATCAATAAAAGAAAATTTTAAAAAGCAACTGAACTACTTGAAGTAAGAGACAAGACTTCATTTTTATATCACTTGTATCTTGTAAAGCACTTGAACCAGTTAATGTTCATATCAATGGGGATTAGATACCATTGCAAATAGCACGAAAAAAATGACAAAAATATCAAGTCAAAACTTTATTTCTTATTTACATATCAGAAGGGGTTACATGACAGCTCCACAAAATTATCAGGGACCCAGGCTTGTCCATCTCATTGCTCCACTATCCTTAGCATAACTCTTGTGCTCATGGTCCAGGATGGCTACTGGGGCACTAGCCATCATATCCATGTTCCAAGCAGCAACATGGAGGAAAGGGAAGAATAATAGTCAGATGCGTCTTTTAAGAAATCTGGGCCCAGCTGGTGTGGCTCAGTGGTTGAGCTTCAACCCAGAGGTCTCCAGTTTGATTCCCGGTCAGGGCACATGCCCAGGTTGTGGGCCAAATCCCCAGTGGGGGGCATGCAGGAGGCAGCCAATTGATGTTCTCTCTCATTGATGTTTCTATCTTTCTTTCCCTCTCCCTTCCTCTCTCTCTAAATCAATAAAGAAAGGAAGAAATCTGGGGATGCCCACCTAACACTGATTAGAACATATTGACCTGGCCAGACCTAGATGCAGGGGAGGAAATGTAATCTGCTAGCTGGGTGACATGTGCCAAACTGAAAAGATAGAAGAGGGGAGAAGACATTGGGAAGCCAGTCTCAGATTTAGTTATGAAACTCAATACAGAATAAAGGTCAATAATGAAGGAGAAAATCAGCAGATTTCAGAAGAAAAGAATAGTAACCTGGCACCATAGACAGTTATTACAGTATCGCTAACTATATTCCCTGTGCTTTACCTTACATCCCATGCATATTTTGTAATTACCCAATAGTACTTCTTAATCATATTAATTTTTTTAACCCATCCTCTGAATTCTGTAAGTTTGTTCTCTGTATCTATAAGTCCGTTTCTATTTTGTTCATTTTTCTTTGTTCTTTGAATTCCACATATAAGGGACATCATATGTATTTGTCTTTTTCTGCTTGAATTATTTCACTTAGCATAATATCCCCTAGGTCCATCCATGCTGTCACAAATGATAAGATTTCATTCTCTTTTAAAATTTTTTTTCCTTTATTGATTTTAGAGAAAGAGGAAGGGAAAGGGAGAGAGAGATAGAAATATCCGTGACAGAGAACATCGATTGCCCCCAACTGGGGAACACACTCACAACCTGGGCATGTGTCCTGACCGGGAATCGAACTGGTGACCTCTTGGTGCATGAGTCAATGCTCAACCACTGAGCCACACCAGCTGGACTAAGATTTCATTCTTTTTTATTACCAAGTAATATTCCATTGTGTCTATGCACAATGTCTTTTTTATCCACTCATATACTGATGAACCTTGGTTTGCTTACATATCTCAGCTATTGTAAATAATGTTGCAATGAACATGGGGGTGCATATATTCTTTCAAATGACTATTTCGAGTTTCTTCAGATAAATACCCAAAAATATAATCACAGGATCATAGGCAGATCTTTTTAGTTTGTTGAGGAACCTCTACACCGTTTTCCATAGTGGTTGCACCAGTCTGCATTCCCACCAAAAGTGCACTAGGGTTCTCTTTTCTCCACATCCTTGTCAACACTTGTTTGTTAATTTATTGATAATAGCTTTCCTGACAGGTGAGAGGTGATATATCATTGTGCTTTTGATTTGCATTTCTCTGGTGATTAGTGATGCTGAGCAACTTTTCATGTTTATTGGCCATCTCTATGTCCTCTTTGGAGAAGTGTTTATTCAGGTCTTCTGCTCACTTTTTAATTGGGCTGTTAGTGTTTTGGTGTTGAGTTATTTGAGTTCTTTACAGATTTTGGATATTAGCTTCTTATAGGATATATCATTGGCAAATATGTTCTCTCATTCCGTAGGTTGTCTTTTTATTTTGTTGATGGTTTCCCTTGCTGTCCAAAAACTTTTTAGTTTGATGTAGTGCCATCTGTTTATTTAGTTGTTGTTGTTGTTTCCCTTGCCCAAGGAGATATGTTAGAAAAAATATCGCTAAGAGAAATGTCCTAGATTTTACTGCCTATGTTTTCTTCTAGGAGTTTTATGGTTTCAGGTCTTACATTTAAGTCTTTAATCCATTTTTAGTTTATTCTTGTATATGGTGTAAGAAGGTGATCTAGTTTCATTTTTTGCGTGTAACTATCCAATTTTCCCAACACCATTTATTGAACAGACTGTCTTTACTGCACTGTGTGTTCTGTAAGGTTATTTTGTTTTTTAATTAGGATTGTTGCCATTGGGGGAGAGGGGTACATAGATGTTAAGAGTTCTACCCCAACACTATTTTCCTCGTTTGCCCTACTATTTTTAGTAAGTAATTATGAAGAATGAAGGGAATAGCGCATTTCACCTTATAACAAAAAAAATGCATGCATCCTGGAATGGCTAGAGGGATTTTGAGGAAACACTACTAATCCACTTTTAGGTAAGCACCCATTACTCTCAAAGATGCATTATTATTCAGGAAGAGATGATGGACTTAAAAGTAGAGGAAATTCATCAGAATAGTCAATGACAAAAACTCCCAGCTAAACATTTAAAACTGCTTTCAGTACTGAAATGTTGTTAGCATAGTGAAATTTTCTGAGAAAAGTCCAAGTGATTAACATAGACCCTGACCCAGCTTCTGCCTCTGCAGTTTCCCCTGGTCTCAACATCAGTTCTTTTGTATATTAAACTCATTGGGGTGACATTGGTTAATAAAATTATATAGGTTTCAAGTATACAATTCTGTAATAGACCATCTGTATATGGCATTGTATGTTCACCACCAAAAGTCAAATCTCCTTTCATCACCACATATTTGACCACATTTACTACCTCCTCACACTGCCCCCTTTCTCTCTGATAACCACCATACTGTTGTTGGTGTCTAAGAGTTTTGTTTGCTTGTCTTAATTGTTGCTTTCAGTTTTATAACCCACATAAAAGTAAAATCATAAGGCTCTTGACTTATTTTTTTTTATCTGAATTATTTCACTCAGCATGATATTCTCAAGATCCATCCATGTTGTGGCAAATGGCAGTATTTCATCTTTTCTTATGGCTGAGTAGTATTTCATTGTATATATGTACCACATCTTCTTTATCCAATCCTCTTATCGAAGTACACTTCAGCTGTTTCTACTCAAAAAATATATATTTATTCACAAAGAGTATGTACCCCTATATTCATTGCAGCATTATTTATGGTGGCCAAGACATCAACCTCAGTTCTTAACAAACTCGCAGTCCGATGTGGCCCAGACACCTGCAACATCCCTGGGCCTGCTCCTGGCACGAGGTGATTTGTCTTTGCTGCCATCTGCCTGCCTGGGCAGACCCGTGTGCAGCCTTAACAGGGACATTTGCAGCCTCTCTCAGGAATTCAGTCCTGTCAGACCACATGCCTAAAGCTATGCATTTGACTGTGTATGAAATCTACCATTTCTATGGCTTACATAACCCTTTGGATTAAGAATTTACATCTCAAGATTGATGTTTTGTCCTTAATCCCTTTACTCATATTATTTCTGTGTCTGGCTATAACATTTTTTACTATGATTGTTGTCCTTAAAATGCATTCCCCTTTTGATCAAAATATCATCATCCCTTTTAGGGATAAAAAGACATAGTTGACATTAGAAGAAAAGCCAGAATCTGTTGTTTTTTTCAGTCACTGTCCTTTTTCCCCTGCTTAACCCCCAATCTTAAACAGGCTATTCACTCTTCCTGGACTTTTTAAAATCAACTTTGGAAACCTCATGCAAGAAATATTTTATACTTTGATTATTCTTTATTTAAATAATGTTTTTAAATTCTGGTGCCACATACTTAATACTCAACATTACTAACATTGAAATACTCTTGAAAAATCTATTTCTCTGATTTCTCTCTCAATCTAATCCCTCCTACTTGCTATATACTTTTATGTTCTGTTTTGAAAGTTGGGCAATTTAGAGGAACAAGTCTACAGAATTATATATAAATCTTAACTCTGCTATTTGTTGAAAGTTTTTATTTCACAAAAACTCTGTTTTGTTGTGTGTGGGATTATGAATAATTAGACAGAGAAAGAACATGTCTGTTTTATAAACATACCCAAGACAGTTGCATTGAGTTTCAGACAGTGATTGACCCAAATCATACAGGTCATCAACTGAGTAATCGGAAAAGTAGACCATTTTCAACTGAAGAAAGATTAAATTTGTAATTTGAATCTGTCCAGCCATGGTTTCAGTCAAACAGACTCACAATTATTGAAACTGAAAAATACACATTTATTAAAGAAGTATTTCCAGGTAAGGGACATATTGACTGCAGCTAAATTCTGCAGCAAGAAAACTTCACTCAACAGTTTAGTACGAGGAGATGAATGAATGTATTGACAGGATGGGACTTCAAGCCAGAGCAGAATATACACCTTGTTCAAAAGAACCAAATCCAGCCCGGCTTGTGTGGCTCAGTGGTTGAGCATCGACCCATGCACCAAGAGGTCGCCAGTTAGATTCTCAATCAGGTCACATGCCCAGGTTGTGGGCCAAATCCCCAGTGGGTTGCATGCAGGAGACAGCCAGTCGATGTTCTCTCTCATCGATGATTCTCTCTCTCTCTCTCTCTCTCCTTTCCTCTCTCTTTCAAATTAATAAAGGAAAAAAAATGTTTTGTTTTTTTTTAATTTTATAAAAACAAAAGAACCAAATCCAGCAGATTAAGGGGACTAAAGTTGTATGTGAAGACATTATGCAAAAATGCATGTAAGGGAAGGTGGGCTCAGGCAGAGAGCTATTAGGTAAGAATAAATGGTTCAGGAGAAAAGAAGTGATAGTTCCTTGGGAATTCAGGGAGAAAGAGAGATGGGGAGGCAGAGAGATAGGGGTAGACAGACAGACAGAAAAAGAGAATAACTTTTTCAAATAAGGACTACAAAATGAGCATAGAGCAAATAGTTAAGAGGAGCATTTGGAGTATCTAGGTATTTGCTCAGGTTCTTAAAAGTTGAATATCTGATAAGTATTTGCATACCTTGTTGGCTATTTCATTACTCAGAAGGTAGAAGGAACAAGAATAATAGTCACAATTTATTAATTAATTACTGAGTTCCAAGCACTATTCTAAGTACTTTGTATATATGATCTCATTTAATTCTTTCAACAATCATGAAAAGTATTCTTCCTGTTTCGGTAGATAAAGAAATCAAAGCCCAGAGATGTTAAGTAAATTACATATGGTAAAACAGCTGGGAGGAAGAAGAGATGAATTTGAGCCCAAAGTCCATATTCACAACCATCCTTCAAAGCTAGAGAAAAAAAACATTGTTAAGAAAAATATAAGCCTGTTGATTTAAATGTTATAATCAGACTTACCACAAGAAATTAGAAAAACAGAATTGTTTTTATTCAAATTCAAAGGAAATATACATGACTCCACTGACAAAAACTCTAAAAGCTAATGTAATAGCAGAGAAACAGGAAGTGGCCATGTATATTCATCTGACCACATTTTGAAACAGAGAGATTTAAATTCTAATTGAAAGTTAACAAAAAAGAAGGATCCACCATGCAACATGGTCTTACCATGTGAACTTTAACCTGACTGGAGACTTTGTGTTTTTTTTTTAATCCTCATGTGAGTATATGTTTTTATTGTTTGTTAGAGAGAGAAAGAGAGAGAGAGAGAGAGAGAAACATTAATGGGTTGCCTCTCCATATGCACCCCGACCGGGAATCAAACCCGCCACCTAGGTATGTGCTATGACCAGGAATCGACCCCACAAACCTTTGGTGTTTGGCAGGACATGCTAAACAACTGAGCCACCTAGCCAGGGCACCTGACTGAAGACTTTTCCCAGATGATTGATATTAGGTCACTTAGCATCTCATACACTTTATTCTGAGGTGATTAATTACATAGTTCACTAGCAGAAATTAAACTTTTCTATCGTAAAGAGTTTGTTAATGAGTGTTTGGGGAGGGGTTGTTTGTTTTGTTTTGTTTTTGAAATGATGCAACAAATGCCAGACTTGAGTTTGTTTAAATTCATACCAGCAGAAAGGATTTATATCTTTTGGTCATGTATTCGGTATTGGTTGAGGAAAAATCACATTGAAAATACTGAAAGTACTTGCACCACTTCACCACTCAGCTTGGGATTTCAACAAGTATCCTTAATGCCAACTTCTTAAAGTCCCATTGAAAAACAAAACAAAAGAACAAAAATATTGCCCAACTAAAACAGGACATTCACTTGATGAAGCTTTGAGTTCTGGCTGATTCCAGTCACTTACTTGACTAACTGATTCCAGCCAGTAGGATGATCCTTACCCCAAGCCAAAAACAGTGACCCAGAGTGAATGGAACACCAGACTGCCCACTTTCTTGTCCATCTATTGTAGCAACGTAAGAAGGGTAAAGCCAGTTGTGTTGTGTATTGTTAAAACCCTGGAAGGGTCCAGGATGTAAGGGTAATTGTCGCTGACACTAAGGAATGTATGTGCTTAATGTCTGTTTCCCTGCATTTTTCTTAACTTTAAAATGTGTCTATATTATGAAACTGTGACAGAGAAGTAAATTATTCCTCCATATTTTAAGAAATTACAAAACAGGCAATTAAAATTAACACAGGATTAGGCTGAATTAAAAGTATAGGTGCCAACATCAAAAGATGACACTCCCACTATTTTCTACTTGGGCTAGGAGCATTTTGTCTAGTTCTGGGTGCCATTCTCTAAGAACAGAAGTTTACAGAGGAGGATAATAGTGACAATGAAAATAATAGAGATAACTTAGATTATATGCAAATTGCCATGCACCATTCCAAATGCTTCTACATGTATTAATTCATGAATCTTCATAACCCTCATGTGAGAAACCCAAAGCCAACTTATTTACTCATTGTCATACAGGCAGTAATTCATGGGGCCCTTTTGTAAAGCCCTGAAATTTGGGGCAGGGGTACCATTCATTTTTACAGTAATATTGTTACCCTAAGTAATATAGAGGATCAAGGAAGACTCTCTTGAAGAAGTGACTTTTGAATTAAAATGTGGAAGATTAAGAATTGAACAAAAGGAGAGGGGATGGAAATGCAAAACTGTCCTAAGCACAGGAACAGCCAGCGATCATGGTACACTTAACTATTTAAAAGGCAGAGTGACTGAAGCACAATTAGGAAGAGGGGCAAGAGAGTAAGCTAGAGTGGAGGCAGAGGATAGGTCATTGAATCATCTTAAACATTTTGGGTAATAGCCTAAAAGCTATGAAGATTTTATTGACAGGGAGGAGAGTGATTAGATATGTGTTCTGTAAAGGTTCTTTGGCTGCATTGCATATAAATTGAAGGAGAACCAGAGTGGAGGTGGAGAGAGCAGTTAAGGAGGCCAATGAGAGAATAGAAGCTTGACATTGAGATGGATGACAAAACAGAATCCTCATATAACCTTCCACCTCTGCCCTGTCTTGGTGTGTATGGCTTCCCAGTCCAGTCCATCTAATCCTGCAGTCCCCAAACTAGAGGAATCAACTTTGCAACTTCCTCGACCACAATCCCATAAGGTTTTGTTCCTAAAAAACAATACCTCAAATGAACACAAATTACATCTGGATATTTGCTCTAG
Source organism: Molossus molossus (assembly GCF_014108415.1). NCBI lineage: Eukaryota > Metazoa > Chordata > Mammalia > Chiroptera > Molossidae > Molossus > Molossus molossus. The sequence goes on along the minus strand of NW_023425351.1, from coordinate 57,801,768 downwards.
TCCTCAATATGCATGGATGGTCTTTATAAAATGCAGACCCCTCCTTAGTGATCGACACATGGGTTTGCTTTTTTTTCCTCTATCCCATCTTACTCTCTGCTGCCACAGGACTTTTACACACGCTGTTCCTTCTTCCTGGAGCCCAGCCTTCACATCCCAGCTCTACTATTAGTTAATCTGGAAAGACCTGTCCCACTTCCCAACTTCCCCACTATCAGGCCTCTCTGTATACTCCATTTCTTCTTCCTGACACAGATAAGTATTTGTAGAAAATTTAAGATTCTTCCCTAGGTATACTGCAAACTTAAAGAAGTTACTCTCTCTATTGTATTCATCATTGTATCCCAGACCCTAGCTATCACATGATGCAGTTGAGAGATGTCTATGTATAAATATAGGTAGTTTGAATGAATGAACCCCTACACTTTATGGGACTTGTTCAAGGGTTTTATGTTACCTTCGTCGTTACAGAACCATTAAAGCGAATTTTTGTGTTAGGGGTACACAAAACTGCACAAGGACAATTCTTTCTTTTAGAAACAACCGCAAGAATAAAGCCAAAGGAATCATTCCTTCATTGGCAAGCACTGCGCGTGCGCTGCTTTCCAGTTTCGCAACCCTCGGAGACCCTCTAGCAAGGGAATCACCTTTGCGCTTGCTCAATTCGGGGCTGTACAACCAGGAGGCGGGTTCCAAAGAAAAGGAAATGGTCATTGCGCCTGCGTCGCTCTTGCTGGGACTGACGCTAGCTGCGCAGGCGCACAGGTACCATTTTGACCGTAAACATCCTGCCGATTTGAACCGAGAATTTGGGCGGCAGGAAGAGCTGCGGCGTAACGGCAGCCATCTTGTTTGTTTGAGTGAATCGGAAAGGAGGCGGCGGCTGTGGCGGCGGCGGGAGCTGCTCCGAAGCTATACCTCACAAGGGCTCCCCCCCTTTCCCCGCCCCCTCCCCCGACCCTTTTCCCCTCCCCAGGCCACCCAGCCCGCTCAACTCCCGGCGGAGAGCTAGGTAAGATAGTCGGCCGACCCCTTCCTTTCCTCCGGCTCCCTCCCCCCACCCCTTCCCCGCCGTCCTGCGCTCGGGAAGCCGAACCCTGGGGGGCGGGAGAAGGCGGCCCTCGCCGCGCCCTGGGAGCAGCCGTGCAGCCACCCCGGGAGCCCCGGAGCGGCGGCGCCGCCCGCCCAGGCCCCTTCGCCCCGGGCCTGCCCTGGGCCAGGACCCGCGCAGCCTGGGCCCGCATCATCGCCTGTTGGGTAACAATTGGTTCTAGTTCGTTCCAAGGTCCCCAAAAGCCGTTACTCTGCGGGGCCGTCGGGGAGCAGCACCTCCCCGGCGGAGGCAGAGGGAAGCTTGAGCCGCGGAGGGAGGGGAGGAGGTTTGAACAAGCCCGCTCTGGGGACTGGGCCGCCTACTCCTCGGGTAAAGATGGCTGGCTGGGAAGACGCGGGATTCGGGGCGGGAGGCGGCGGCGGCGGCGGCCGGGGGCCCGCGACGTCAGCCCGGAGGGGCAGCTCCGGACCGGCGAGCTTGGGTGCGGGGGTCCGAGGCGTGCAGGCGCGGCGGGGCCGGAGGGCGGCGCCGGGGCCCTGGCCTAGGACTGCTGCTCCCGCTCCCCCTCCCCTTTTTTTTTTAAAGGAAACTTTTACGTTGGGAAATTAACAGTGGGCAGACCAATAGAAAGCGCCATCTAGGGAAGTTGCTTCTGATTCTTAGGAAATTAGCAAAATTGGTTTCTTCCCACTCTCCACCCCCCCCCCCCGACTTTTCTGATGATGAAAGAAAGCTATTGAGTGTTTTAGGGACGCGTCGGGGAGGTGTGTGCGTCTCACAAATGCTTGGTGTCGTTTTCCTCGCTGAGAAGGCTTTGAGAATGATCTGTGATGATGGAGGGTGACACTGTCGAGTTGTGCTGCCAGACTTAGCGGCCTTCTTCGAATTTGAGAGGAGGAAATGCTGGAGGGTCTCTCTGGCCACCTCATGATTTGTCGGGCTGTCTTCAGCGTTCAGAAACGGGCTTGTGCCTTTAAGGGTTTCTGGTAAAGGAGTATGTTTTTTGACGTCTCTTTACAAGCGAAAGTTACACTGTTTTAAATAATCACTAAATTCCAGGTGGAGGGGGCGATCCTGTTTTAAAAAAATGAATGTAAATAGTGAACTGTGTACCTCTGCAGAATTTTGGTGACAGGCTAAGTTGTAGAGTCATTAAATGTCTTTGTTTAATGTCCGAGGCAACTAATGTTCTTGAAACAAGACATTGATGAGGCATAGACCTCATCCAGCGATTAAATTAAGTTTGTAGACAGCTGAGGTGAAGCAAGTGCATTACTAATGGACATAGTGCTTTTTGTATACAAGTCAGAATTACATTGGTGGAGCCTGACCTTTAATTACCTTTTTTGTGTTTAAAAAGGCAATACATTAGTACACTGTAGAGTTACTTTTCCCACTTAGAGTGATATATGTTTCAAGTAGTCTTAAAGTTGAGAATTTCTTTCCTGATAAATTCTATTTATTAGAATACAAAAATTCTGAGAAATTTTGTCTTTATAGTTTGGTACAAAAGAGAAACTTCTAACTCTTGAAACGTACATGTTCTGTGTTTTTCGTTTAAATGTAATGTCAAAATTGTTAACATATGATCATGCTGATTGATATATGTTGCATGAGATTTAGCAAAATTGATGTGTGTGCGCCCCCCCCCCCGCCCTAATTCTCATACTCCTGTTTGGTGAATAGCATCCCCATTTTATAGATAAGAAAGCTGAGACTTGGATGTTAAATAACTTCTAACCATTACAAAACAACTAAGGAAGGAGCTGAATTGGAACCTAGGACTGATTGTAAAACTCTTTTTCAAAGAATGTTAGTACCAAAAAGGAGGGGAGCTCCAGTGTGCAGGGTTGGAAATACCTTCTGTCCCTGAAACATCCCCCTAACCACTCCCCCCCCCCCCAAGACAGTTCCATTCTTATCTTAGGTATTGACATTTTCCAAGGGTAGTAAGTCACTGAATTTCAGCCTTCCAGATTTTTATAGTTAGGGAAAGTGAACTACACAGAGGTAACCACTGTCATCACTGTCCAACACAGATATTTCCTGCTTATGCCAGTGCAGGTAATTTACATAGAGAATCCTCTTTTTTAAATACATCATTTTTAAAGACTGCTTGGAATTCTGTTGTATGGCTGTATTAATTTGTTAAAAGTCTGTTATTGCCCAGGCTACTGTATTCCTAATCGCTTGCTATTAAAAGTCATGCTGGCAAGGCAACATAGTGTTATATTAGAGGTGTGGACTCTGAAGTTCAGGTTCCATTTGCATCAAACATTAGTGACCTTTGGCACATAACTTACCCTCTCCTTTGTTTTCTGGTCTGTAAAGTGGACCAGTATAAATTCATTTTATAGGTCTTGTCATAGAGAGAATGGATACATAAAATACTTAGAGCTTAAGAAGATCTAAACAAATTTTTAGTGATTAATAGTTATACATCTCCAAGTACGTATATCTTTGGCATTATTATTGGCAATACAGTTTCTGGTTAGAAAGTATGAGTGTTTGAAATTTTCATAAGATGTTGCCAAATTGTCCTTCAAAGAGATCATACCAATTTATATAGCCACCGTCCTGCCTTCTCTGACATTGTAGATACATGAGCTGTAATTTGATTTTGGCTTTTTGAGAAGATCTTAAAGAACAGAACAGTTTTTTTGCATTCCTTAATGTGTTCTAAAAAAAATCAATCTTTCTGCCTTTTCACATCAGACTTAAGTTTATTTTTTAGGATCAATTGAAAAAAGTTGTTTGCTACTTTAGAAAAAATTGAGAAATCATTAAGTTGCTAAACTGTGTACTGAGGTGCTGGCTTTCTGCTAAGATCTTTTGTAAAGGGTTAGCAAAATTTAGAATCTTAAGGCCCTTCAGAGATTAATCAACTTTTTTTGTTTTAAGGTTGGCTCAAGTTTGGTATTACTAAGGGAGGAAAATGGTTTAAAAGGCAACAGTGATTACATTTCCACCTTATTTTTTTATATAAGTCAATAGTTGATCCACCACTGTACTTCAAGGTTCCTTTAGTTATTAAGGTGATTTCCTCTTGCTAATTGTTTCCCAAAATAATTTTAGCAGCACTCTGCTTTAATTACCCTCCCCCAACCCCATGCCAAGAAAGCAACTATTTAGGAATCTCTGCCTCTGCATAGCCGGGATATTTTAGGCATGGTACTCTGACTAGCAGCTGAAGTGCTGGCCATGAACTACTGACACCTGTTGAAGTGCTAGTCGTTTTAATTCTAAAATCTCCAGAATTATTTACATATGTCAGCTATTAGATCACTTGGTATATCTCATTTCCTTATTCATTAAGCACATAGTAGTAGTTGTCTTGGGCAGGCAGTATTCTAGGAGCTAAATATTAAGGAGTTTTTAATTGGAACACAACTGTCTTGTGCAGTGAAACCTGAGACTTGTGTATGACAGTGACTATATTTCTAAGAACACACTGCCAATTGGATTTCTACAGACTCCTGTAGATTTTATTTATAATGCTGTAGAGGCAGCTTAATTTTTATGCTAACAAACTTTAAGGCTTCAAGTAGAAGCATTGATTTGCAACATAGGAGGCTGTCTTTGACTATAGCAATATATTTTGATCTATAAAATATTGTTAAGTGGGATACAACATAAACTTGAAGCATTATTATTTAATGTTTCTGCCTTAGTATTCCTTAGTTATTTTCTTAACTCTGTATTGGAGATAAAAAGTTCACAACACTGGGCAATTGATGAAACCTATTTTGTTTTGTCTTTTGAGAAAAATTTTCAAGTGTGAATTAATGATCCCCTAGGAACATATCTTCAGAGGATGACAATTTCAGGACCCTGTACTATGATTGAAAATGGAAATGAGGCAAACCTGATTGAATTACTCTTAACCTCTACCCTCCCAAACATTTTTGACAAGCATGAAATCTCTTGCCTGTGGTGCATTTAACATATATTTTCTGTACATCATTGGAAAGAATGGGCACAGCTTTTAATTGAAAGTACAGTAAGCAAAGTTCTCATTTTAAAATTTAGTCTCTGTAAAAACACAAAAATTAAAGTCAACTTACTCGATCTATTTTTTTAAAAGGTAATTCAGAAGAAATTTTGCATTCCACCAGCAGTGAATGAGAGGTGCTGCTTTTCTGTATCCTCACCAGCACTGGTGTTAACACTAATTTTCTGCTCCCAGACATTTTTGCATTTATCTTCAGTTAGAGCAGGAGGAAAAGAGGGAGGAAGAGAGAGAGAAACATCCATGTGAGAGAGACACATTGACTGGTTGCCACCCACACAACCTCAACCGAGGCCAGGGACAAACTGCAACTGAGGCATGTGCCCTTAGCAGGAACCGAACCCGGGACTCTGGTCCTCAGGCTGATGCTCTAACGGCTGAGCCAAACGAGCCAGGGCGACACTAATTTTTATTTTAGCACTTGTAATAAGTGTGCACTGAAATCTAATTACTAATGGCGTTGACCATCTTTCCTTGTTCTTATTTGCCATCAGTATATTATCTTCTCATAAGATATGAAATTTCTTCTCAAAAGATATGAAATTTCTCATATCTTTTGCTCATTTTCTAATTGGATTTTAAGCTGGTTTTGAGAGTTTTTTTTTTTTTTTTTTTTCTTACATATTCTAGATCCAGGTCCCTGTCAGATACGATGTTTGCAAATACTTTTTTCCAGTCTGTATCTTGATTTTGCATCCTCAGTGGGCTCCTTTGTAGAGCAGAGTTTTTAATTTAATGGAAGCTAATTTATCAGGTTTTTTTTTCTCTGCAGGACATGTTTTTGGTGCTATATCTAAAAATTCTTAACAAGTTTTAGGTACTGAAGGTTTTCCCTCATATTTTTTCTCTAAAAATTTTATAGTTTAAGTCTGTGATTTATTTTTATTTTAATTTATCATCTTTATTGTTGAACGTATTACAGATGTGCCCCCCCCCCCCCCCCAATGACCCCTTCTCCCAACCTTCATCACCCTGTTGTCTTTTATATGTGCAAGGTTTGGGTCAAGGTTCATTTTTTTGCCTGTGGATGATATCCAATCACTCAAGCACCATTTGTTAAAAATACTATTCTTCCTCCTACCTTGCTGGTTTGGCTCAGTGCTTGAGCGTCAGCCCATGCACCAAGAGGTCGCTGGTTTGATTCCTGGTCATGACATATGCCTGGGTTGTGGGCCAAATCCCCAGTGGGGGGCATGCAGGAGGCAGCCTATCGATAATCTCTCTCCTTAATGTTTCTGTCTCTTTCTCCTTTCAATTACTTCTTCATCTTTGTGAAAAATCAGTTGGACTTATTTTTGTGGGAAACTTTTATTTTCAAATCTATAATATGTCATGATAAATATTTCAATTCTCATGGTGTTCATATTACCTTTTTTTCCTCTACAGGTTGCCTTCTGTTTCATAGTCAACTGGAACAATGTTCTACGCACATTTTGTCCTCAGTAAAAGAGGGCCGCTGGCCAAAATTTGGCTGGCGGCCCATTGGGATAAGAAGCTAACCAAAGCCCATGTGTTTGAGTGTAATTTAGAAAGCAGTGTGGAGAGTATCATCTCACCAAAGGTATGTTTTATGTTGATATTGTTATTCATTTTGTTGGTTGTTAATGTAAAATAGAATTCTATGAAACAAGTTTTTACATAGGCATCTGTGTATGTTGGAGGCAAAGAGAATCTATAGATTATACGGAGTTCTGGTTTAATATTCTCTTCTCATGCAGATCTTTTCATTTGCCTGTAGATAAGCATGAGATCAGGCAGTACCCAAATATTTTATATTGAGCTTTCTAGACTTTTTATACTAAAATACATGTGTGGGTACTCCTCATTTAGGAATTTTAAAAATATTCAAAATAAGGACCCATTAATTAGAAAAGGTCGCAGGGGGGCAATCTGCCTTATCCAGCTGGCAGATAATATCCGTGCCACTTATCCCCATAAGCTTCACGAGACTACTTGCTGTTTCTTGAAGATTTTTCCCCATCTCAGGACTTTTGTACTTGCTGTGCTCTTCCCCTAAATATTTAACTCCTTCTATCTCCCACTAGAATGGAAGTTTCATGAGTGTCCTCACCTTATCTGCCTTATTTACTGTTCTGTTCCTGGAGAGACTTTTATTGACATCCTCTGAAACTGTTCTAAAGCAGTGGTTTCCTCCCTTGGATTTCAGAGAGAGTATAACTTAAAGTAATACGCGAGTTTTGTATTGCCAAGAAAAGACGTTTAAAACACACAGACACAGTTCATCATCAGCATTTCATTGAAGAACAGACACGTTGACTTCAAAAATGTACAAAGGGTAATCTCAAAATAAGGGAAGTCCTTAAATATTTTATATAAATATGTTATTTATAATGTCTGTATTCTAAAAGTCTTTTCCTGGACCCTTGTATTTATACATACATGTACTAATTCTCCTGTTGTGAAAACGTTGCAAATCACAGCTGTCTGAACCAGCATTGGGAGCTACTCTTCTTAGAATTGGCAGTTTGGACAGTGCTGCCATAATGTGTTAAATAAATAAGAGTATTTATTGCTGAAAGAGCGAGGTGTTCTCAGAGGATTAAAGCATGGATGTTGCAGAGACTTGTTGAGGAAAGTTATGTGGGAAAGTATGCTGTATGTGGGGAAAATGAGAGTTTGTATTTGGTATTAGAGTAAGTTGTAAAGTTTCTGTCTGCGTGTGGAATTTTTTGCTGGTTTTAGAGCTATGGCTAGTAGAATTTAATTGGTTTTAAAGACATTTCTGTCATGTTATTTCTAATACAGTACTAATTTCAAAACTTTATTAAAATAAAAACTTTACAGAGGAAAATAAGTAAACTATATGTAGTTCTACCACCTAAAAAATCTTTAGTATTTTGAGATCTTCTCTGTAGACTTTCATTTGTGCATGTATTTTACACATAATTGTTCTCCCTTTTTATGAATGTGCACAAATACTGCATTAATTAATGTGTTTTGTAACAAGACTGCATTCAGGAAAAACTGTTTATAGTGCTACCATCATTTTTAATGGTTGCATTGCAATGTCACAGTCTGTTATCCACAGAACTTAAATACAGAAAAGCAGAAACAGACTTGACCAAAATTGAAGCAAGGTAATTTGCATAAATTCTTATAGTTCATAAATGTACTATAGAAATACTAATGTGTATAATTGTGGGAGGCTGCTCAAGACACTGCTGGGAATGTTTTAGTGTATGGCGTAGGTACTGCCCTATCTTTATAATAGTCAAAAGCTCTGAATTCCAAAACACATTTGGCTCCTGGGATTTCAGATAACGAATTATTGACCTGTCATTGTAGATTACAGATTTATAGATTGTATATGATTTATTTTATCAGGTTTTTTTTAATCAGATTGTTTTATAAATTTTTGAATTATTTTTTCTTTATTGATTTTAAAGAGGGAAGAAGGGCGAGCAAGAGAGAGATAGAAACATCAGTGAGAGAGAACATCAATTGGCCACCTTCTACATGCCCCACATTGGGGATTTGGCCCACAATCTGGGCATGTGCCCTGACAGGAATCAAACTGGCAACCTCTTGGTGCATGAGTTGAAGCTCAACCACTGAGCCATGCCTGCCAGGCTGATTTTTTTTTTTTTTTTTTTTTAAATCTTTACCTGAGGGTATTTTTTTTCGTTGATTTTTTTTATTTTTTAGAGAGACGTGAAGGAGGGAGAGAGAGAGAGATGTGAGAGACACATTGATTGGTTGCCTCCAGTATGCACCCCAGCTGGGGCCAAGGGTCAAACTTGTAACCTGAGTACATGCCCTTGACTGGGAATTTAACCCCTAAGGCCCTTCAGTGTGTGGGCCAATGTGGTAACTACTGAGAACACTGGTCAGGGCTAAATTTTTGAATTTTAATTCCTCTGGTCTTATGCAATGCAGTCGTTAAAGATTATGATAATTGCTCTGGCCTGTTTGGCTCAGCGGTTAGAGTGTCGGCCTGTGGTCCAGAGAGACCCAGGTTCAGTTCCCGCTAAAGGGCATGTATCTAGGTTGCAGTTTGTCCCTGGCCCTAATTGGGTCATGCGCGTGGCAACCACTTGATGTGTCCCTTTCACATCGATGTTTCTCTCTCTCCCTCTCCCCCTCCCTCTCCCTCTCCCTCCCACTCTATCTGAATGAAAAAATGTCCTCAGGTGAGGATAAAAAAAAGATTATGAAAATGTAGTGCACAGTCTTTTCTAAACAGTCTCATTGTAAAACAAGATGGTGGAGTTATTATGTACACACTCAAAAAGAAGAAAAACATGAATACATGCATACATAAATGCCTAGAAACCGTTCCAAAATACTAGCAAAGATTTCTCTAGCTGATAGGATTTCAAGTTGTCTTTATTTTCCCTTTTCAAGAAACATTGAGTTAACATTGCTTGCTAAATCTTTTGTTCACATCTCTAAGTCTTTCCTTAACATTGATGTTTAGGAATGTAATTGAAGGGCCAGGGGATAAAGCCCACCTACTTGCATGCAGGAAAGGGAAAAGGAAGAGAGGGGCACTCTTATTTCATGGGAAAACCTTTCTGTGAAACTCTCTGACAAACTTGACACTTACTTCTTTTTGGCTGAACTGGGTTACATGCCCACTCAAGAGTAAGCATTGGTAGAGAGGAATGAAACAATCATCCTTCGAGGCTGGGACATTAGGTTCCCAAACAAAATCAGTTCAGTTAGCCAGCAAGGAGCAATGGCTCTGGATTGACAGTCAGAAGTGCTATATACTTCTTAGTGTGTTAATGACAACAATCCATGGAACACCTTAGTACCTACCTTCTCGTCTGTGTTAAATTCATAAATTGCTGCCAGCCTATCCTTTGGGGTACTTGGGAAATCGACAGGTAAAGGCAGTGAGAAATAAAATGCAGGTTATTGAGGTAACTTCAAATTAAATAATAAAGAAGAGATAAAGTAAAAACTGCCTATAAATGGAACAAAATACAGATTTTGCGGTATGATTACTACCTATAAAACTAGAAAATTAACTTTATAAATAAGATTAATGTTAATGTTTATTCACAGGTGAAGATGGCACTCCGAACATCAGGACATCTCTTACTGGGAGTAGTTCGAATCTATCACAGAAAAGCCAAATATCTCCTTGCAGACTGTAATGAAGCATTCATTAAGATAAAGATGGCTTTTCGGCCCGGTATTGACTTTTTTTAAATTTTGGATTTTCTCATATTTGGTATGAAAAATTGCTAAAAAGAAATTGTGTATCAGCATGTCTTGTTTTATTTTAATTGTGATACAAGGAACCCTTCACAGTATAGGGCAAGGCTGGGAGAGGCAGTAGTGCAAGAGACGGAAACCCACTTTACTTTTGTTCTGATGTAATTAAGACAATCACCCTTTGTTCTTCTGGAGCTGCCTTTTCTTTTAACCCCTTTTGCAGCAACTTGGTAGAACTCAGTCATCAGAGGTTAAACTGTTGAAAAACACTTATTATATAATTTTTTAAAAAAATATATAGCTCAAAGCCTTAGCCAGTGTGATTCATTGGTTAGAGTTTTGGCCCACGCACCGAAGGGTCTCTGGTTTTATTCCTGGTCAAGGGCATGTACCTGGGTTGCAGGTTCGACCCCCAGCCCTATAGGGGTACATAGAGTAGGCAACTAATCAATGTCTGTCGTCATCCATCTGTGTGTGCCCCCCCACTCCTCCCTCTCTTCCACTCTAAAAAAAATAAAAATGGAAAAAATATCGTCAAGGGAGGATTAACTCTATCTATCTATCTGTCTGTCTATCTATCTATCTATCTATCTATCTATGTCTGTCTGTCTATATCAGAAAAGAAAATCTGAGGATTTTAATTTTTCCCAAAAAAGGTACAGTGTATCCTTAAAATAAAATTCACTTTTAACTTAAATTGTTGAGAATTTCTATTAAATGATCTCTGTGGTTTTTGTTATTTTGTTTTATGTAGTACTTCTAAAACTGGACTTTAGCAACCAGACCTCTCTCTGCGTACATAATTATTAGGGTGTTTATCTGAATTCATATATTCTATAATTTTTAAAGCACTGATGAAATTTTATTCTAATTAATCTGAATGCATGGGAGAGGTGCCTTACACAGTAGTTTCTAAGAAGGTTATATTTTAGTACATCAATTTATTTCACTGTATAAATAGTGAAATTTTTTAGATCTGATGTTTTATTTAAAAAATCAAACATTTAGGCAGAGGCTGTGATACTTGAATGATTTCTAACACATAACTACTATGTGCATTTTGTTTAAATAGCATGCCCTTTTTTTGTTTTATTTTTGTCTTTAAAGCAATGCATATTTATTACAGACAGCTTGGAAAATATAAAGAAAATTACAATATTGTAGTTTCACTTTCCCTAACAAACCAATTGCTCTTAACATTTGGGGTACTGGTTTGCTGTCATTTCTTATCTTCCTTATTTCATGCTTATTTTAAAAACTATTTGTTGATGTGTTCTTTTAAAGACATACTAGCTTCATGCGTAATTAGTGCTTTGATTTTTTTTTTTTTTTTGTAAAAGACGGTAGTATGTTTTATGATTATAGAAAAACAAAAGTATTTGTGCTTAAAGGTACTTTGCATATGTTATCTACCTTCTAGGATGTAACCTTAGGAAATTCTACCAACTTCATCTTCCTTAGGTTTCTAGATAATATGATGTAGTCAGGCCTTGAATCTTCCCATTTCTTTTCCAGGTGTTGTTGACCTGCCCGAGGAAAATCGAGAGGCTGCCTACAATGCTATTACTCTACCTGAAGAATTTCATGACTTTGATCAGCCACTGCCTGACTTAGAGTATGTCTTTCTTTTTTTTTAAGTTGTTGACTTCATCTACAAAAAATATGTTGTTGGCTTCTAAGTGTACAGTTTTCCTTGGAATGTTTTGACATTGAATTAGCATTTAGCTATATTACATAGTTTTTCATTAAGGATAGTAGATCCTAAATGGAAGTATATGTACTTCTAAATACAACCTAAAAGTGTTTCTATAAGAACATAGTGTGGAAGATAACAATTTTAACATAGCTAAGATATGAGAATTCTTATGTGCTTAGGCCAAACCTTATGTAAACCAAACAGTTGTCCAGGTGTGTGCTTTACATCTTAATATTAAACATCTTAATAGTAAACTTGAACTATTACTTCATGATTTTCCTTCAGGGGATATATTATAAAATCATCTACTGTTTTATTTTGGTTTTTGGCCAAGCTCTACTCAGCCTAATTTTTGTATTTTTTATTTTATTTTAATAAGCATATAACTTTCTGTGAAGAGCACAAAAGGGTCATTGTCACAGCACACATTTAAGAGGAGAAAGCTATACAGATATGGCCATTGTAGCAGAGTATTATGGTATATTATTTCCCTCCTCAAATCCTCAAAATTCAGCTATTATTACCATGGCATGGAATATGGCTGTAAGTTTTCAAGTGATCGATTAGCACAGTTGACAACCAAGAAACCCTCTATACTAAGTCCCATTTATCTTTTGACAAACTTCTCTGCTTTTTAAAATGATCTATGACTCCTATTTAAATTTGAGTTATTTTGACTTGTGTGTGTGTTGAGTAGTGCTAGGCATTATCTAGCTCCTTTACTGTTTGTCTCCTCTTACACTTGGTCTTTTTATCACGGGAATTTTTTAACATAGTTAAAAGTAGAGGGATTAGTATTGTGAACCACATGTACTGATCATCCAGCTTCTTTAATTATCAATATATTGCCAGTTTTACTTCATATGTATTTCCCCAACTCACCTTCCAGCCCCCACTGGATAATTTTAAAACAAATAACACATCTTAAATTATGTAAATACCTCAGTATGTATCTCTTTAGAAGTAAGGAATTTTTAAAACATATTCATAATATCATACCTTTAGAAAAATTATTTCTTAATATATTTCCTGTCAGCATTCAAATTTTGCAGATGACATACAGGGCCCTTTTTTTTCTTCTGCCTTGTCTGAGTTAGGTCTGTACGCACTCTGCGTTCTGCACTTGATTGGTATGTCTCGTAGTCTGTTAAGAATCTACACCAGCTCTGTATTCCTCTTATCTTTTTCTTGCCATTTAATTGCTAACCCAACCTAATAATGTGTTTTGAACTATTTACATTCTGAATTTAACCAATAATACTGCTGACTGGTGTTTAATGTTACATGGGGATTTTAAAATTTATTTAATATTTTAAAAAAATTTTTGTTCTCACCTGAGGACATTTTTGCATTTATCTTCAGATGGAATGGGGGAGGGGGGGGCGAGAGAGAGAGAAATAGCAATGTGAGAGAGACACATTGACTGGTTGCCACCCACACGATCCCAACCGGGGCCAGGAACAAACTGCGATCAAGGTATGTGCCCTTAGCTGGAACCGAACCGGACTCTCTGGTCCACAGGTCAATACTGTAACCACTGAGCCAAACCGGCCAGGGCAATATTTTAAAATAAAACGGAAGGTTAAGAAACACGTCTCAGAGAAGCCGGGTAACCTCAGAGTTCACACAGCCTGTAAGTTGCAGGGACCTGATAAAACCCATTCCTGTCTGTTCCGTGCATTTCTAAATTTTTCTTTTATATACCATATTGCCTTATATAGTGATTTCAGCATATTAAAATAATTTGCTTGCTGCTCACTGATGGCTTTAAAATTTAAATACAAATTAACTTTAAAATCATTCAGATTCTTGGGCTACATTTATAACTATATATTACAATGAGACTTGACTAAAATGTATTTGAAATTTTTTTACAGTGACATTGATGTGGCCCAGCAGTTCAGCCTGAACCAGAGTAGAGTGGAAGAGATAACCATGAGAGAAGAAGTTGGGAACATCAGTATCCTACAAGAAAATGATTTTGGTAATAGAGAAGTCATTAGCCACTAGCTATTAATGTTATAATTATGTTTGGCACTGCTAGCAATTTGACAGAATGACTTAAAATTTCATCTTCATGTATTTTCACCAGGAAAAGAATTTGCCTTCCTGCAAGTGTATTAAGTATCATTTCCATTTATGCATTCGTTGCCTACTCCTACTTCCCAGACACAGTGATTAAACCTATATATTGATTTGTGCAAAGTCTCAGTGTTGAAGTAATGCACACTTTTATACTATTTACATTGAAACCGTTGCATTGTGTACACATTCTTTTGGAATATTATTCAAAACTGGTAGCAAGCCAAATTCTTTTTTTGGTGAAAACCTATAATAACAAGAAAGTTTAAGTCTCTGAATGTTAATGCAACCTAACAGGCATACGTATTTAGTTTAGTTAACATATTTAGGATAACCCAAATTTGGAGCTTACCTTTGAATTTGCTAATCATGCCCCAGAATCAGTCCATGAAATTTAAAGTGTAAACTAGATGTTTTAACGTTAAGAGATAAACAAGACTTCAGAAAGCAAATGTGACATATCATTAACCTTTTGTTTGTTTTATTTTGTAACTGGTGTTTCTAACTTTTTTTCAACTAATGACTATAATTTATTCAGGTGACTTTGGAATGGATGATCGTGAGATAATGCGAGAGGGCAGCGCTTTCGAAGATGATGACATGTTAGTGAGCACTAGTGCTTCTAACCTCCTGCTAGAGCCTGAACAGAGCACCAGCAATCTGAATGAGAAAATTAACCATTTAGAATATGAAGACCAGTATAAGGATGACAATTTCGGAGAAGGAAATGATGGTGGCATATTAGGTAAGTCACAGGGTGGTTATTCTAATATAATTTCTTTATTCATTTGTTAGAGCTGTTGCTAATTCTGTGTCTTGAGAGTAATTCTGTTGGCATATATGTATGAATTGTGACCATTGGCTCAATAAAAGTTCTGTTTTACATTTTACTAGTTCTGAAATCTGCTCTGTGTTTGATATCTATGTTAAGTAAATATATGTTTTAAATAGAGATATGAACTAGAGAATATAAATTAGAATTGAGAAATATTTTTATGTACTATGGGGTTTTTTTTACACTTGCATACACTACCTTGAAGAGAAACAGATACAAATTTAATTAAATTCATTTTCACATGATTTTATTTTCTCAATGGTTGGATACTGTTCTTTTATAAAATTTGACTAGATTACATTCCCTATTTCAGATGACAAACTTATTAGCAATAATGATGGCGGTATCTTTGATGATCCCCCTGCCCTGTCCGAGACGGGAGTTATGTTGCCAGAACAGCCTGCACATGATGATATGGATGAGGATGATAATGTGTCAAGTAAGCATTTCATGTTTAGCCATCTGGGCATGATTGTTTGATATCCAGAAAGATATTTAACATTAGAAGACCACAAACTGAAAGGTCCATTTTTTAATGAACAAATCGTAAATCTTTTTAAAAACAGTGCCTATGATTGATCACTAGTTCTGAGTCTCTTAGATGTTTAACCCTGTGCCTTTACCCTTTTTTGCCATTGGTGTTCAACTCTGGAGGGATTTCCTCAGAACTAGAAAACTTTTTTTTGGTACCATTGGGTTTTTTTCAGGTTCTCAGAGGGATTCTTTGTAGGGTACATATTAAATACCCAAGCCTTTTGTAACCACATTTCTGTTTTTATAGTGGGTGGGCCTGATAGTCCCGATTCAGTGGATCCTGTCGAACCAATGCCAACTATGACTGATCAAACAACACTTGTTCCGAATGAGGAAGAAGCCTTTGCTTTGGAACCTATTGATATCACTGGTGAGCATACTTTTTGACTTACAGCACTTAGAATATAAGATCTTAGTTCTGGCTCTTGTCTACTAAACTGCTGTTCTCATTTTAGATAACTAATCATCTTTCTTCTTTATCAGAGTCATCTATCATAGAATCTTTAATTCAAATATAATTTGAGTATCTCAAAGAATATATATAGAAGTTTCTGTGAAATGTAAAAGTATAGAACAAATTTTCTGCTAATGTGTATCATAGTCTTTTAGGATTCCCAAAATGCTAGTGGGTCACTTGTAACAATTAGACAACATTGGAAGGCGTTTTACAGTAAGATGCAAGACTGACTAATCAGTTATCTTCCAAAGTTCTATGTAGTTGGGCTACAATCTAGGAAAACCTAAAAATAACTTTTTTTTAAAAAAAATTAGAACTATCAAAGGTTCTAAAAGGACTATTTTGTTTCTTGTTTCCTTCCATGCTTGTTAAGAAATATAACAAAACATTTAATCAGGGGTGCTGCTTCTGAATGAAAGAGGCATTTTGAGATATATAATTTGGATGCTAAACTTTAAAATTTCTAGATGGTTATGGGTACAATGAGATGGAACATTTGAAATCAGTTATAGTATATTTCAAGATACAGTTATTTTAAATAGAACAAGGTTAACCTTTTGAGTTTTCTACTTTAAATCTGATCACCAACAATTTTTTATGATTTGGGCTTCTAGTATATAAAGAGTGCTTACTGCCTGGTCATTGTGGCTCAGTGGCTTGAGCGTCATCCCATGGACTGTGTGGTCCTGGTTCAATTCCCGGTCAGGGTTGTGGACTTAATCCCTGGTGGGGAACGTGCAGGAGGTCGATGTTTCTATCTCCCCCTTCTTCTCTCTCTAAAAAATAAGTAAAAACATTTAATATATGTGTACTATGTACTTGACTGGGAACTAAAAATGTAACAATGAACAAATCTTTATCTTCAAGGAATACTAATTAGGAGAACATGAGTAGTAAGTAAAATATGTACTGTATTTGTGGCAGATACTACAAGGTAAAGGGGATAAACTGCAGTGTTCCAAGTAGTCAGGCTTTGCTAGCTTTTTAAGAACTTCAACTTTTACTTTCAGGTAAGGGAACTCACGGTAGCTGGAGGACAGTTTAGACAAAAGCTATCACTCTGTAACATCATTTTGAATTTTGAACTGCATAATTTATATATAAAAATCTGTGGGGGCCCCTGGCTCAGTTGGTTAAAGTGTCATCCCCTGCACCAAAGGGTTGTGGATTTGATTCCTGGTCAGGGCATATACCCAGGTTATGGGTTCGATCCCCAGTCAGGATGTGCATGGGAGGCATCCAGTCTATGTTTTTCTCTCTCTTTCTCTCTTCTCTCCCCAAAATCAATGAAAACATCCTTGGGTGAGAATATTTTTTTAAAAAAACTATAGGGTAAACATGTATGACAGGATGAAATCTTAAGGAATTTATTAATTCCCATGAGCTTTTCTGATATCTTCAGAAATTGAGATAATGTTACCTACTTTGCAAAGTTTTAGTAAGGTTTAGAAATGAATATATGTATCTATGATGGAGTTCCAGGTCCATCTGACTGGGTTTTGACTTGTTTCCCTTCATAAAGCTGTTTATACAACTGCCATATATGAATTGTAACTTTTCCAGTAGAAATCATAGTAATTGCAGCCATTGATGGAGGGGAGGACTCAATCTATGCCGAACAGTCTTATTTTACAACCCCTATAAGTGGCTGGCCATATTGCAAATGAGAAAATGAAGAGGGTAAGCAAGATGTAGTTAACTTTTCTTTAGTTAACTTTCACTCAACTAATAAGGGAACCCAGAACTTGAGCACGATGTTATGTGTTCTATGTTTACTATTTAAAGTTACGTGGGTAAATAATGTATTGGTTCTTGAATTGTCTTACTCATTTTCTACTAAATACATATTCATTTATTCAGAAAAATTTTTAAAGCTATTCTGGCCCTGGCCAGTGTGGCTCACTCCTGTGCACTAAACGTTTGCTGGTTCAATTCCAGGTTGGAGCACATGGTCTCAGTCCCTGGAAGGGGGGACAAGCAGGAGGCAACTGATTGGAGTTTTGCTTTCACACCCACCGATGTTTCTCTCTCTCCCTCTTCCCAGCACTCTAGAAATCAATTCTAAAAGTTTTAAAAAGGAAGGAGAGAGAGAGAGATTGATTGATTGAGATTCTGCCCTCATGCGGTTTAACTTTTCTACTGGATTTGTAGAAAAGCAGGGGATACAATGAGAAAAAGTCTGGTTGCTGTGTGTTTTATGCTGCACTCTCAGGAAAATGACCTTATTTTCTTTTATCATTTCAGTAAAAGAAACAAAAGCCAAGAGGAAGAGGAAGCTAATTGTTGACAGTGTCAAAGAGTTGGATAGTAAGACAATCAGAGCCCAACTTAGTGATTATTCTGACATTGTTACCACTTTGGATCTAGCACCACCCACCAAGAAATTGATGATGTGGAAAGAGACAGGGGGAGTGGAAAAACTCTTCTCTTTACCTGCCCAGCCTTTGTGGAATAACAGACTACTGAAGGTAATACAGTTTGCAAATTATTTTTTATTTCATGTATATTTTGACCATTTTTAAAAATGCTTTTTAAACCTTTGAATAATTTTTATCAAGTATTTATCAACTATATGGAACCTTCTTTTTTTCTTTCTTAAATCACAGTGTACTGAACATAACTTGATCTGAAAGATCATGATAAGTGAGTGACACTTGGATTTCTAAAAGATGTAGAATGAATCTTCACTGTATGAAAAAACTACTGACATTTTTAATAATAGTTCTCTCTTGACCTCCTATGATAAACTTAGTTCTGTTGCCTTAGTGTAGTGTGCTTCAAATCCGCAATCTTTAGATATTGCTTTCTGTCTAAAGCATGTGGTGCTTATATTTGTCCCACAATAAAGAATACTGGCTTTATGAGAATAGGCCCTGTCTGCTCACTTTAGATTCACGAGTATTCCGAAGCAAGATACTGAAGCATCTGATCTGATGAGTGACGGACACTGTTGTTAGTCTGTTGTTCTTTCTAAAGTTGAAATATGCATAGGACCAACTGATTTTACTTTATACCATATTCTAAATTTAAAGTGTTTTAAAGCAGCAAAACAATGATAAAACTGCTGTTTATTGAAAGCACAGTCATATTTTCATTTGGAGGATTTATATTTATATTTTTTTACTTAGTGGGCTGCTTATAGGAGTTTTTCCTAACGAAGTAATTCAAAATGTAGAATAGCCATTTTTGTGAAGATGTTCAGTACATTGTCCTTTACACTTAATTTTTTTAAAACTTAAAATATTGAAAAATGGTTCAAGTGTGAGATATATGCATATATTATACACATGTATCTCCTCGATGGAATATTATGCATTTAAAATGTTAAAATGATAGTTAATAAGATGACTATGTAATATTGAGTGATAAAAGCACTATGTAAAGCTATTTGGTATTATTCCAGTTGGATTGAGTTTTAGGTATCAATGTGAAAATAAACTACAGGCAAATAAATTAAAACTTAAGTAAGATGGAATGAAGTATAAATATGTTATAGTATTAAGTAGAACTTACACTAAATATATGTATACACTGATTATAACTATATTAACACTCATGGGGAATAGAAATGTCAGTGATGGCTTTTTAGTTAATGTGATTTATTTTATAACAATTTTTTTTCCTTAATTTTTTATAGCTCTTTACACGCTGTCTTACACCTCTAGTTCCAGAAGATCTTAGGAAAAGGAGGAAAGGAGGAGAGGCTGATAATTTGGATGAATTCCTCAAAGAATTTGAAAATCCAGAGGTTCCCAGAGAGGACCAGCAACAGCAACATCAGCAGCGTGATGTTATCGGTCTGTTCTATTGGGGTTGTTCCCTAGTGAAGTTTACATGAACTTTTGGCTTAAAATTTACCTATATATTACCAAAGTAAAATAAATCAGGAATGAGGGAGTATACTCATGTTTTTGGACAGGGAAATATATGCCTTATATTGTGTGAGTGCTTTGTTAGGTAAGAAGCTTTCTGTTTTCATGACTGGCTGCGTGATAGTCTGCTAAAGGATTGCCTGCATAAAACTGGAACTTACCCTTTTAAGGTCCTTTCCCACCTTCAAGTTATTGTTATAAATTGAGTAATCTTTGTGGAGGTAAAATTTTATTCGGCCATCTTCATTAGAGAAAGTACCTATATCTTAGTGTATTAATATTAAAAATAGCCCTGGCCTGCAGTCCAGAGAGACCCAGGTTCGGTTCCCACTAAGGGCTTGTACCTCGGTTACAGTTTGTCCGTGGCCCCGGTGGGGGTTGTGTCAATGTGTCTCTCGCATCGATGTTTCTCTCTCTTCCTCTCTCTCTCTCCCTCCTACTCTATCTGAAATGCAAAAATGTCCTTGGGTAAGGATTTAAAAATATATATATATATTAAAAGTAAATGATCCAAAATACTGTTTAAGACTGACCTAAGTCTCGTCGTATGGCCAATTGCAGATGAGCCCATTGTGGAAGAGCCAAGCCGCCTCCAGGAGTCAGTGATGGAGACCAGCAGAACAAACATGGATGAGTCAGCCATGCCCCCACCACCACCTCAGGGAGTTAAGCGAAAAGCTGGACAAATTGACCCAGAGCCCGTGATCCCTGTAAGTAAGCACTTCTCTCCGTCAAGATGTTTGGAGTATTTAGACAATCGTTTTAAAATCCTTATAGGAGCAAGTGTTATTTAAGGAGCCCTTTTAAAGTGTCTTGGTTTAGGCAGGAAATGCAAAGGAATAGGTCCAGTGAGGAAGAATGGCAGCTGAGCATATGAGCATAATGTACCTTAAGAGAGAGAAGATCCTCTAGGAATTTTCAGTCTTTCTGACTCTTCTTGAATAGTCTTGCTTCAGAGTGGCCTGAAGTGAGCATCCTTAGCTAATGTGATATCCTTGAACCTGAACTTGGTTTTCTTTTTCTTTTTCAAATGTTAGTCCAGCATGAATCTGACAATTCTAGATAAAATAAGAAAAGCAGTATATTAAACCTATTAAATTCTACATGTATTAAATATTTTGTGAGTAAAATGAAACAAACTTTCTGCTAAATAGAATTTTTGTACTTGAAAATAAGCTATTCTTGTACATTCCAGGCCAAGTGGAGACAGATTGTCACTTATCCAATTCCAGGTGTCTGACCACTTTGTTTTGTTTTGTTTTTATTTCTTCATGAACAAGATCAAACACTCTCCAGTTTTATTGAGAAATAATTAAAATAACATTGTGTTAATTCAAGGTGAAAAGCATACTGGTTTGATAGATGTAAATATGTGAAGTGATTACAATAAGTTTAGTTAAAATATTTTTCTTGTGATGAGAAACTTTTAATGTCTACTCTCACAGCAACTTCAAGTATATTAATTCAGTATTAACTATAATCACCGTACTGTGTATTAAATCCCCAGAACTTCATCTTATAACTAGAAGTTATACTCTGACCGACATCTTCCCATTTCCCCAGCCTCCTGTAAACAATCACTCTTCTCTCCACTAGTAGGAGTTGGGCATTTTGATTCCACATAGAAGCAATATCAGATAGTACTTGTCTGACTTACTTGGCTTAGCGTAATGCTCTCAAGGTTCTTCCATGATACTGCAAACGGCAGGAGTTCCTCCTCTCTCGTGGCTGAATAACACTCTGTTGTATGCATGTATCACGTCTTTATTCATGGACAGACCTTTAGGTGATTCCATAGCTTGGCTGTCCTGTATAATGTTGCAGTGAAATGGAGGTGTGTATATCATTTTGAGATAGTGAATTTCTTTTCCTCAGATAAATACTCTTAAGTGGAATTGGTAGTACTGTGTTAATTTTAATTTTTTGAAGAATCTCCATAGTGTTTTGCATTTCCATTGTACATTTCCCATCAGTCATGCAGAAAGGCTTCCTTTTCTCATCATTGCCAATATTTATTTATTCTCTTTCTGATAACAGCCATCCTAATAGTTATGAAGTGATATCATTGTGGTTTTTATTTGCATTTCTGTGATGATTACTGATGATGATCCTCTTATGTACCTGTTGGCCACCTGTATGTCTTTGGGAAAATGTCTGTTTAAATCCTCTGCCCATTTTTTTTTTAATTGTTTTTATAATTTTTCTTTATTGATTTGAGAGGGAGAGGTAGAGACATCAGTGAGAGAAAACATCAATTGGCTGCCTCCTACATGTCCCCCACTGGGGATTGGGCCCACAACCAGGCATGTGCCCTGACCGGGAATGGAACTGGCAACCTCTTGGTGCGTGGGTCGATGTTCAGCTGCTGAGCCACACCAGCCGGTCCTCTGCCCATTTTTAATCAGACTTTTTTTTTTTTAACTTGAGTTGTGAGAGTTTTTTATCTGACAAGGAGTTAAGATCTTTAAAAAAAAAAAAAATGAGTTGCAAATATTTTCTCCATTCTGTTGGCTGTCTTTTTATTTTTGATTTTGGTGTCAGAGCCAAACAGTCATTGTTAAGATCAGTGTCAAGGTGCTTACTGCCTATAATTTCTTCTAGGAGTTTGAATGTAAGACCTGAAACCATAAAAGTCTTCAAGGATTTCATTTTGTGTTTGGTGTAAGAGATTAGGGATCCAGTTTGTTTGTTTTTCGGCGCCCATTGTGTATTCTTGGCTTCTTTGTTGTAAATTGACCAGATTTGTGTGGGTTTATTCCTGAGCTCTGTTCTGTTCCAGGTTCTGGTTTAGTCTTTGGCAAATATTCTTGCATATCTCCAATACTAAACAGTTTTAGGCTATCTTATTAAGTAATCATACTATATTTTTCAAATTGCCAAAGAAAAGTAAAGTAACATCTGGCTGCTTCATTCAGACTAAGGATAAGAAAACAAAAATAGTATAAAGGAAGTAGGTCTGGTTTAGGACTTCTCAACCTTAAGTTTATGGAAGAAATGAATCTGAGCAAAAGGAGGCTCTTTGGTAACCATAGGCTCTTGGTTCCACTCCATCGAGAGGTACTGGCAGAATACACTGCCAGCTTTAAGAACTAGTTCTCTGTGCCCTCTGGTGGTGAGAAGTTGTTGAGAAGAGCATTTTTCTCTGTGAACTCTGGAATGGGAACAGTTAAATGAGTGGGTTATTCTGGTACCTCTCCTGGTCATTGTTTCTTGCTATTCTTTTGGTTTGTTACAGACTGTTTTTTAATGCTCTCAAGTGTTAATGTTAAGCCTGAGAGGAAGGAAATTTCAAGTGATGGACCCAAAAATAGTCTCCTCTTCTGTGTTTTCTGCTGTATGAGCTTCAAGGCTCTTATTTAGAGCCCAAGCTTGGTTGTGATAGCCTTAAAAAGCAGTTTTATGAAGTGATGGTGATAATACCAGGCTAATTGATGATAGAGGATTTTTGCACTGCCTTGGTTCGTTCTATGTTTTTTTTTTCTAAAATGTTCCTACAGAAAGGTTTGGGGATGTTTACCATTTACGGTTATTCTTATTTGCAAATTTCTCACACAGACTTTTAAGTTTTTGATTCCTAAAACGTAATTTTGATTCCTAGAACACCTTTTGTTCTAGGATAGTAAGATAATGGATTCACTTCTTTTGTAAACTACAGTACTTTAATGTTATAGATTTTTTTAAAAAAACTGATATACAGGGTGGGGCAAAAGTGGGTTTACAGTTGTGAGTACATGAAAACAGTTTCTTTTTGTATTTGTCATAGGAACAACTTTTGCCACACCCTGTAAAATTAATTTTTAATTGTGGAAGCAGGGCAATATGACCCCAGTATATCTTTACATTTTGAAAACTTTAGCAACTAATGTATCTGCATATTTAAAAGAAACTACCCTTAAAATGTGCATCTTAAGTTGCCTAATTTTTATTGCTTTAAGCCTCAGCAGGTAGAGCAGATGGAAATACCTCCTGTGGAGCTTCCCCCTGAAGAGCCTCCAAACATCTGTCAGTTAATTCCAGAGTTAGACCTTCTACCAGAAAAAGAGAAAGAGAAAGAGAAGGAGAAAGAGGAAGATGAAGAGGAGGAGGTAAAGTAATGTTCTGAGTAAATTCCCATTCCACCTTTAGCAAAAATCTTCTACCAGCTCTCTTGAAGTTTCACATTGGAGATAAATTCATTGATGTCAAGCATCAGAGTGATGAAAACATATTTAAACATAAGCAAAATTTAACCAAATGCTTAGTGATCTAGCTCATCATTAAGAACATGAAATTTTATGCTGTGCTATATAACTCATTGGCTCCCTAGGTGGCTTTTGAAGGACATGGGACTGCCCTTTACTGATTTTTTTGCTTGACATCTAAATTGTTTGTAGCCACTTACATTGTCTGTGGTCAATAGTCAGTTCTTACTAGTACTGTTATCTGTGGCCTGGAAATTAAATAACGCAAACATTTTTCATGTGTAGGTTTTATTTTCATTAGATGGGTGGGATGTAACTGGCTAAAATAGATTGAGTGAAGGCTGGAATGATTCTAATTGTTTTTTAAAGTATAGAGGTGCTTTAGGAATAGATTTTTTTTCTTTGGGGCATGGTTTGGCTATTAAAGGTCTTGAGGTTCTTGTATAAGACTTAGAATACACCTTTATTTTAAATATCTTCCAAGACTAAAGGTTGTGGGTTAGACACATTTTCATTAACATCTGTAATTTATCATTATACCAGCCATAGATTTTATAAGCACTTAGTGCTAGGATTTAATATAAGCACTGCATTATTTTTAAAGTCAAAATTTAGCCCCAGAGCTAATCTAGCTCTGAGAACTACAGTGTGCCATTATCTCAGACTTAGTGTTGAATCAATATTTAAAAATCATTGTGCTGCCTGTTATGTGTAAAGCTGTTCACTCTGGCTCTTTGGAACCTGGTGGACAGTTCTAGTATAGCCTGGGAGCTAGGTGGCTCAAGTAAAATATATGTTATGGGTCATAGGCTGTTTCTTTTAAAATACCACATAGACCAGTACTACTGACTCATCTTTGCTAGTTTGTGGCCTCTTCTTTGGTACTCGTCCACAGTGGACTCTGCCAGAATATAAATCATCTAGAATATCATGCTCCATAAAGAATAATACATACATATTCAGTTGAGATAAAGTTTGTTTAATGGCATAGTTGATTTATATCCCAGCATAAGTTCCTTCCTTATTTTGACAGGGGCCAAATAACCAACCAGCAATAGTCCATGGACCATGCTGTGTAGACTACATCTTTATAGACCAGTACAGAATCATATATTCAGCCAAATGTTTGCTTGCAGGTACAGAGGACTTTCTTTTGTAATTTAAGAAAGACAAACTTCAAAGTTCATACTAGATCTAAGTGATTTCTCAGCAGCATCAAGTATAATTTTCTGTTAGTCAAAATAAAGCAGTTTAAATTAATTTAGTTTTCAGGAGATAAAGACATATTTCACTTTTTAGCAGTTTTATCAGCTTATTTTTTTAATGTGTGTGGGGTCATCTTCATTCAGGATGAAGATGCCTCGGGGGGTGATCAGGATCAAGAAGAAAGAAGATGGAACAAAAGAACCCAGCAGATGCTTCATGGTCTTCAGGTATGCCAGTGCAGTCTTAGGATCTTCATCACAGACTTATGGTATTACTCCCTCAAAAAAGAGTTACATGCTCTAACCAGAAAACCTATCTTTGTGAAACTTTTTCTAGAACTATGTATTTTAAACTATTTTAATACATAAACTGTTAGGCCAAGAGTAAGCCTGGAGAAGGCACCCAGGTGAATACTTCATATGGTTTATCTTGCATAGCAGAATTGTGATGGTACTCTAAGGTGTCTACATCTTATCTCTGGTTGAACAAATTTAATCTCTATGAATCATTAAATTTGTCAAATCATCATAATGCCACTTAACCCTTGGGCCTTAAAGTATCAGATACAGATGAGCTGTCTTAAGCATCTATGACATACCAGGGAAGTTGCGAAATATAAGTGCTAGATTTTACTATTGTATCACATTAGATATCCAAAGAAATGAATCATTTTGATAACTTCTTGGATTTATGATTTTAGATGTACCATTATATACTTTCTTTTTACCTTCTTGATTAATGTGAGAAGTCTACTCCCAGCCCCAACATATTGAATATACAGTATACTTTTTCCAGTATCCAAAACTGGCATCCTATTCATTATACAAATTATTTTCATTTAATTTTCCTCTTTTTTTAAATTTCAGCGAGCTCTTGCTAAAACTGGAGCTGAATCTATCAGTTTGCTTGAGTTATGTCGAAACACAAACAGAAAGCAAGCTGCAGCCAAGTTCTACAGTTTCCTGGTTCTTAAAAAGCAGCAAGCTATTGAGCTGACTCAGGAAGAACCATACAGTGACATCATCGCAACACCTGGACCAAGGTTCCACATTATTTGAGCAGCTTAGAAGCATTGTAGCTAGTGTTCATTTCACTAGTGTGTACAAATTGCCCCCATGTGTAGGGCACACAAAACCCTTTAAGAAAGTTCAGATTTTTGTCTGTACAAAGTCTCTGCCTTTTTCTTCATTTTATCCAGTATTTTAAATTTATCAGTTTCATCTTTAAGGGAAACTGCTTATATGGATTGTGTTCTGATGGAGAAAATAGACACCCCAAGGACCAGAAGATTATTTTAACCGTTCAGGACTTGTGTGCGCAATATTGGCGCATGTAATTATGTTGAGTAGCGATCAAAAGTCAGGATTTTTATCTTTGTTCTCCATTACTGCATTGGAAAGGAAAACTTGTCAGGAAAAATGTTGGACAATTTAATTAAGAACTAGGTCGTGAGTGTTAGAAATTGTCTTTTCCCATCAGTAACACCGGCAATCTTCTTGGAACCACTGTTCTTAGGGATGGTGCCCAAAACAGATTGTCCTCGAGATACATACGTAAAGTGTAATTCCATGATGACCAAGGGGGCGTGTGAAATTATGTTGTAACTTATCCCCTTCAGCTACAAAATGATAGGGCCTGGTTTAAAGTGTTCTATTTTATAAATCATTCCATGAAGCTTTTTAATGAACCTTACTATCCTAAAATCTGTTGTTTTAGTGAGGCTCTAAAATGAGCAGAAATAGACATTTTAGAGTAGAAATGAATTTAAACATTTTTAATTTTCCAGGAGCTATAAATCAAAGTTTTAAAAAAAGTTTGGGTATATTTGAGTATTCAGATCATGAAAATAGAATTGCTATGCCAACTAAAAGGACAGACTGGTGGGAAATCATTCATATGGTTGACTTAACCTTTAAGCAGACAATGCTGTAAAAACTAGTGGCTTCTCTGATATTTATTATAAGTTTTATTACTGACCTCTTTTTCCAACGCTGCACACTCTGTGTTTGGAACTTTAATAGCTTTGCAACAGAAATCCTGTATCTGGTTTCCTATAATTTAAGTGAAAAACATCCAAATAAAGGCTTTATTATTAACAGACAAGATAGCACCAGAAATTATGTGACTTAGATTATCAAAATGTCTTAACTTTTTAGGGCAAAAATTACACTGAAAGTTCTAGCTTAAGTGTTGGCACTTTTAAGGAAAAATATCACTTTTGAACTCAGACTTCAGTGTATATCCAGTAATTTAAAATTAAGTGAAATGTTTTAAATTTGTGAACGCGTAATTACTGTTTTGATGATTCATTTTCTTAAGAATGGTAATTGTATAAAATTGCTATTGCAGCTTTATTTTCAATATAATGTGCCTGTAAACCGTTGACTTTTCTCCCTTTGTAAAAAGACATTGTAGATAATTGAATGTTTGATTATAGAAAGGTCATTAGTTTCTTGTTACACATTTTGTTAGTCTGGTTTTTGTTGCTTATTGGGTTTAATATTCTTGAAAATAGTTGATGCTGTGTTATGTGTAACTTTTTTAATAAAAGTTGTGTTATAAGCTGTATATTTTTAAGGTGTTGGTTATACAGTTGTTAGTGTTCCCCTGGAAAACACTGATGAAAGTAGTTATGCCTCATCTTTTGTTGGCCTTGTCTAGAATAATTATCGATGCAAATAGTGAATTTTTCAAAGTGTCTTCGACTAAATACGAAAGACTAGAACAGTTTAACAAAGGAGCCATGTGACCTGAAACTTTGACAGATGTAGAATCTTTATAATGTGTATTAGAACGTATTAAGATTTAAAGGAAACCAACAAATGGCTGCTGCTGAAGAATCTTTGGGGCATAGATATATTTCTGTTAACTATTAAGTACGTACAAGCTATGACATGCCTCTGGGTGTGTATCCTTGGGGTCCTAACAGACTTAGTCAGGAAGCATGTTCTGGAGATTGCCTGAGTCCATCTTAAAAGCCTACTGAAAGCCAAGGCTTTTGGCAACCTGGACTAAACCCACATTTGCATTCTAGCTTATGACTTGTCCCACCCCCAGCTGTGAGCTTTAAGATAACTAAGACTTGATGCTTAAGATACATCAGGGCTTGAACAATGAATAGTTTAATGCTGTTCATAATAGGTAAAACTGTTTACTCAGTACCAATTATCTTCATATCCAGAGATGCTTTAGTTTAGGGCTCACCACTTATGGCAAAGACTTGTAGTAAAGAATTATATAATTTAATATGAACATGTTGGGAGCCTGGAACACAGCATGCCAAGTTCTTGGGAGTAGTCCAGAAAGGATTCTCAAATGAATGCTTTTGCTAAGATCTGAAAGATGGCTCAGCATAGTAAGTAAAGTGAAATAGGTTTGTAGATACAACAGAACAATGAGTGTTTTATTTAGGACTAAGAAGCCTAGGCAGAGACATGGAAAGTAGAATCCTGTCTCTGGACTTCGTCAGGCAGAGCTACCAAAAGGGTGCGGTAGAAAGAGCAGTGGACCAGAGGTGTGGAAACAGCTTCTCAGTTTAATCTTGGAGCCTGTAATTCAAACTTTATTCTCTATCTGGGCCTACTTTTTAAGATAAAATGAAAATCAGGTCACACATGCTTCCAAGAGTTGTGAAAATCCTATGAGCTAATTAAAAGCAATTTAAAAAGCAGCTAACCTTTGTATGACAGGGATAACTACTGATTTCAGGTCAGGTTCTTAATCTTTCTGATCCTCGGGCACATCTCCACTTAGACCACATGGCACCTTAATTAATCTAAAACAACTAATTCAACTAATTTTACTTGTTCCTTTGGACCTCCTAATGCCTCATCTTGGTGAGTGACTCCTTCACTTTCCCCATCTCCAGTATTTTACAACTCCAGTTTAGACCAGCCATGTTTCAAGTCAAAATGTTCAATCGCCATGTGTGACTGATGGGTGCTGTATTACACTGAATGGTCACAGTCTTAAACCTGTGCAAGATGCTTAGAGTCTAAGAATGCAAACAAGCAAAGTTCTCTGCCTTCATAAAGCTTACATTCTAGCATGGAGATAAATAATGAACAGCAAACCTAAGTCAGAAATGTAATATGATAGGAATGATAGCTTGCAGTATTAATAGGGTGATCATAGTAAGCCTCATTTAGAAGGTGAAGTTCTGTTCAGACTTGAATGTTAGGCACATGTTCCCTCTACCCAGGCAGCAGAGATGGTAACATAGGAGGCTTCTGACATCCCCACCTCCCAGGGACACCCCAAATATACAGCTACTTATGGAGCAATTTGGTTTGAAAGAAATCCAGAAACCAGCTGAGTGACTCCTACACATTGGAAGAATATGAAATATGAATATGAATACCAACAGCAAAACGGGAAAGGCTGAGTCACTCCCACCATAAAGCCCACACCTAGCACAGTTGGGAGCAGACTCACAACCCCAGCCCTCTCCCTTTATCTTGCAACTAGTCTCCAATATCCCCCTGAAAAAGAGCTTGTCCATAAGACTGGTACCCAGCTTTTGTGGCTGATGTCTAAGGAAAGGGCCTCCAGATCACATGACTGATAGCCAAGAGTTCTTGCATTCAGAAGTCCCACAGAACTGTAGCAAATAACAAAAAAGTTCTTAACAGGCTCAGAAGCCACGTGTGGACATGTGCACACATACCTCGCTGCCACAGACCTGGGCTCATAACAGAGGAAGCCAACAAAATTCCCAGCTGCTCCCTGAGGGTCCAGCAACCAGCAAGCCTGAATCCAGGTGCTGACTGTGATCCTCCATTTGGGACACTCACTGACAGACCTGGGCACACTTTCAACTACTGGAGCCACTAAAAAGAAAGAAAGCAGCTTGTACAGACAAAGGTTTGAGAGACAACCAGGAGCATGATCCAAGCTTACTGATGAGGTTCAACTACCTGGGACCACACTGTCAAGACTGGGAGACATGGCTGTTTTATCTAATGCACAGAAACCAACAAAATTAAAAAAAAAAAAAAAAATAGAAGAGTAAGTTACAAACTAAAGAACAAGATAACATCCAAAAACATCTTAATGAAAGAGACATAAGTGTTTTACCTAATAATAGAGTTCAAAATAATATGTTCACTGAGGTCAGAAAAACAATGTATGAACAAAGCGAGAATTTCAATAAAGAGAAAAAAAAGTACTAAACAGGAATCACAAAGCAGAAGAATACAATACTTTACTAAAAAACTCAACAGAGCCCTGGCTGGTTTGGCTCAGCGCTTGGAGCATCGGCCTGTGGACCAGTGAGTCGTGGGTTTGATCCTGGTCAAGGGCACATACCATGGTTGCAGTTTATCACCAGCCCTGGTCTGGTCGTGTGGGAGGCAACCAGTCAGTGTTGCTCTATCATGTCGATGTTTCTCTCTGTCTCTCCCTCCCTCCCACTCTATCTGATGATAAATAGAAAAGTATCCTCGGGTGAGGAATTAAAAAAAAAAAAAAAAATCAGTAGAGGGCTTCAACAACAGACTAAGTCTAGAGAAAGAAAGAATCAGCAAACTCAGACAAGGCAGTGGAATTCATTGAATCAGGAGGAAAAAAAAATGAATAAAGAGAAAAGATAGTTTAAAGGAATATGGGACAGCACCAAAAGGACCAATATACCCATTATAGGGATTCCACAAAGGGAAAGAGAGGAGGCAGAAAGTTTATTCAAAGAAATTATGACTGACAACTTGCTTCACTTGGTCCCTCAGGATGGTATGTGTTTGCATACTTTGAACAGTTTCTTGAAGGTTGCTTCCAACCAGCCTGAATCTAGACACTGAGTAAGATCCTTTTTGGGACACAGATCTTGGCACATCCTCTACTACTGCACACCATTGAACATGAGCTGTTAGGACAGTCACAGAGGTTTGAGAGAACAAAAGACAAGGTCAAGTTTCTACAATCAGTTGCATCTCCACAAGGCCATTCCTTCAAGACTGGGAGAGGCATCTCTTTTATCTGACACACACAAGACACCACAGGGAATAAAGGGGAATGAAGAAAAGGGATAGTACAAAACAAAAGAACAAGCTAAATCTCAGGGAAAAAACCATTAATGAGAAAGTTCAAAATAATGGTCATAAAGATGTTTACTGAACTCAGGTGAATGGATGACCACAGAACTGCAAGAAAAAGAAAATATAAGACAATACCAAAAAAGTCTGAGAGCTAAAGAATACTGATAATTAAACTGAACAATACACTAAAACAGCAGACCAGATAAAGCAGAGTTAAGGAACTTGAAGACAGGGCAGTGGAACTCACCCAGTCAGACCAGCAAAAAGGAAACTAATATTTTAAAAGTGAAGATAGCGCCCTGGCCTGTTTTGCTCAGTGGTTAGAGCATCGGCCTGCAGTCCAGAGAGACCCGGGTTTGGTTCCCGCTAAGGGCACATACCTTGGTTGCAGTTTGTCCCCGGCCCTGGTTGGGTCGTGTAGGTGGCAGCCATTCGATGCATCCCTTTCACATCGATGTTTCTCTTCTCCCGCCCCCTCTATCTGAACAAAAAATGGAAAAAATGTTCTCGGGTGAGGATAAAAAATAAATAAAAGTGAAAATAGCTTAAAGGACTTATGGGACAACACCAAGCTAATAAATATTCACATTATAGGATCCTAGAAGGAAGAGAGAGAAAGGGGCCTAAAATTTATTTGAAGAAAAAAATGGCTGAAAATTTCCCTAACCTGTAGCAGTAAAGAAATCGAGATCCAGGAAGCACAAAGCATTCCAGATAAGAGGAACCAAAAAATACCCACGCCAAGACACATAAATAAAATGTCAAAAGTTAAAGACAAGGTGAGAAACACTTGTTAGATACAAGGGAAGCTCCATACAGCTATAAGCATGTTTTGCAGCAGAAACTTTGCAAGCCTGAAGGGAGTAGAATGATATAGCCAGAGTGCTGAAAGAAAAAATTCCAACCAAAATACTCGACTTGGCAAAGCTGTCTTTGGGAACTGAAGGAGACAGAAACAGTTTTCGACAAGCAAAATTTAAAGAGTTCATCACCATGAACCAAACTTAAGACAAAGACTTCTTTAAGCTGAAATTTTTAAAAAATGCTAATTTGTAAAAAAACCTATGAAGGTATAAATCTCATGAGAAAAGGTGGATTAATTACTCATAATGCTAGTATGAAGGTTAAAGGACAAAAACAGTAAAAGTAACTAACTACAATAGTTAAGGAATACAAAATATGAAAAGATGTAAAATATGACATCAACAACAAAGTGGAAGGGAAGAAAAAAATGTAGAGCTTAGAATATGCTCAAACTTAATTTATCAACTTAAACTGTTATTAAACATAAATTGTTATACATAAGCCTCATAGTAACCACAAAGTAAAACCTATGGTAGATACTCAAAAGAGAAAGAGAAAGGAACCTAAGCATTAAAAAAAGTCATCAAACCACAAAAGAAAAGAGCAAGAGAAGAAGCCCTGGCCTGGTGGCCCAGTGAGTTGGAGCGTTCTGCACACCAAAAGGTTGTGGGTTCAGTTCCCAATCAGGCACATACTTAGGCTGCAAGTTCAATCCCTGATGAGGGCACATAGGGGAGGCAGATGATCGATGTTTCTCTCTGGAGGGATGGAGCCAGGACAAATCACTGAGGGCAGAAGTGATGGCCGATGCCGCTGTTCCTTTGTTGAGCTCTCCCTACACCCAGCATGAGCAGCTGGGTGCCAAATTAGAATGCTTTTCTTTGAAAAGATAAACAAAATCGATAAACCTTTAATTCGTGAATTAAAAAGACAAAGGATGTATATAAATAAATACAAAAATAAAAAGTGATAACTGACATCTCAGGCTACATCAAAAAAATAAGCTGCTGCACAGCAAAGGAAACCATTAATAAAATGAAAAGGCAACTTACAGAGTGGGAGAAAATGTTCGTAAATCATTTATCTGATAAGAGCTTAATATCCAAAATATATAAAGAACATGTATACCTCAAGAGCAAAGAAACAATCTGTTTTTTAAAATAAATAGACATTTTTCTAAAGAAAACATGCAAATTGCCAAAAGGTACATGAAAAGGTGTTCAACATCTCTAGTCATCAAAGAAATGCAATGGGGAACAAAAGGGGGAAACATCTGTAATATTTTCAACAATAAAAATAAATTTTTAAAAAAACAATATCACCTGTCAGAATGGTTATCATCTAAAAAGCAAGAGTGTTGGTGAGGTTATGTGGAAAAAGGGAACTCATGTTCACCATGGGTGGGAATGTAAACTGGTTCAGGCACTGTGGTAAACAGTATAAAGTGTCCTTAAAAAATAGAAATAGAAATACTATGTAATTCAACAATCACACTTCAGGGTATATATCCAAAGAAAATAAAAACAGGATCTTGAAGACATAGCTGCACTCATACTTCTGCAGCATTTCCCACAATAGCCAAAATATGAAAATAACATAAGTGTTCATCAACAGATGAATGGATAAAGAAAATGAAACACGGGGTTTCTGGTAAGGTGGTGGAGTCATTAAACACTGCTCACTTCCTCCCACAACCACATCAAAAATACAACTAAACATAGAACCACCACCATTGAGAACTGCCTGATGTCTAGCTGAACAGTTTCCTAACTGTTCGAGACTGGTAGGAGGGGCGGAGACTCAGAACTGTCTAGTTCCACATCTACTTGTGGTGCTTAAAAATCAGGAGAGACATCCTGGCTGCAAAGTTACCCCCTGAGGAGCAAGGGGTTCCAGCTCCACACCAGGCTTCCTCCCTAGCCAGGAAGGAAGTCCCCATAACTTCTGGCTGTGAAAACCAGCAGGGATGGTGGCTGAGTGAGACAGAGGGCTTCTGGAGTCTCAGGCAGTCTTCTTAAAGGGCCTGTGCACTGACTGACTCACTGACGGGACTCACTCTCTCAGGTCCTGCACTGGGGCAGCAGCTTGAAAAGCGCCAGGATAGGGGAGAAACAGAATTGTCTGCCTTCAGGTAAGGGCTGCAGGGTGGCTATCTCCTAGACAGAGATGTTGGCTGAAGCTATTGTTCCTTGGCTGAGCCCTCCCCTTCCCAGTATGCAGGGCAGGTGCTGAGCACTATATCTGAGTCTCCATTACCTGGCTAACACTGTTCACCTCACCTTGGTGAGTCTCTGAGACCCCACCCCTCTCAACATGTGGGCCCAACCAAGCCCAGTGGCCTTTCCATAGAAATGACCTGGCTTGGCTCATGCTAGACTTTCCGAAAAGTCTCAAAGTTTCACAAACCCAATTAACCTGTTGAAGGAAATGGACATACAAGTCTAGGAAATGCAGAGAGTCCCAAACAAGACAGACCCAAAGAGACCCACACCAAGACACGTCATATTTAAAATGCCAGAGAGATCATCTTAAAATCAACAAGAGAAAGGCAGTTTAGCTACCTATGAGGGAGCTCCCATAATACTGTCAGCTGATTTCTCAACAGAAACATTTCAGGCCAGAAGGGATGAGCACGAAATATTCAAAGTGATGAAAATCAAGGACCTACAACCAAGATTATTCTACTCAGCAAAGCTATCATTTAGAACCCAGGGAGAGATCAAGAGCTTCCCAGACAAGAAAAAGCTGAAGAAGTTCATGACCACCAAACCAGTATTATAAGAAACGTTAAAAGAACAAGAACAAGGAGGGAGGAGAGGGAGGAGAAGGAGAAGAAAAATGACAATAACTACATATCTACCAATAATTACTTTATTTTTTTCCTTTCTTTTTATCCTCACCCGAGGATTTTTTCCATTTTTTGTACAGATAGAGTGGGAGGGAGAGAGAGGAAGAGAGAGAGAGAAACATCGACGTGAAGGGACACATCGAGTGGCTGCCACCCGCACGACCAACCAGGGCCGGGGACAAACTGCAACCGAAGTACGTGCCCTTAGCGGGAACCGAACCCGGGTCTCTCTGGACCGCAGGCCGACGCTCTAACTGCTGAGCCAAACTGGCCAGGGCCCAATAATTACTTTAAATGTGAATGGATTAAATGCTCCAATTAAAAGATATAGGGTGGTTGGATGGATAAGAAAACAAGACCCCTTACATTTACCTCCTACAAGAGACTCCCTTCAGCTAGGAAGACATACACAGACTAAAAGTAAAGGTATGGAAAAAGATATTTCATGCAAATACAAATGAAAAAAAAAAAAAGCTGGGGTATCAGTACTTATACTAGACAAAATAGACTTTAAAACAAAGGCTATTACAAGAGACAAAGAAGGACCTAGGAATTCCACTTCTGGGTATTTATCTGAAGATACCCAAAACACTAATTTAAAAAAGATATATCTTCCCTGTGTTAATTGCATAATTATTTACAATAGCCAAAATATGGAAGCAACCTAAGTGCCCACTGACAGATGATGAATGGATAAAGAAAAAAAAAAAAAAAATATATATATATATATACACCCTCAGCCATAAAAAAATAATAATAATAATGAAATCTTGCCATCTGCAACAACATGGATGGACCTAGCGGGTATTATGCAGTGAAGTAAGTCAGAGAAAGACAAATAGTATATGATTTCACTTATATGTGGAATCTAAAAAACAAAATAAATGAACAAACAAACTCATAAACAAAGAGAACATTTTGATGGTTGCCAGATGGGAGGGGTGTAGGTGGAATGGGTGAAAAGGGAAAGGGATTAAGAAGCACACAAATCGGCAGTCACAAAACATGCATAGGGATGTAAAGTGCAGCATAGGACATATAGTCAACAATATTGTAATAACTACCTATGGTGTCAGATGGATACTAGATTTTTTGAGTGATCACTTTGTAAGTTATATAAATGTCTAATTACTGTGTTGTATACCCGAAACTAATAAAATATTGTGTCAACTATAATTGAAAAGTTAGAAAAATTATTTTAAAAAGAAAATTAAACGCATACACAATGGAATATTATTTAGTCACAAGAAGGAAATCGTGCCAGTTTCCATAACATGGGTGAACCTTGAAGGCAGTATAAGTGAAATACGCGAAGAAAGAAAAATACTGTGTGTTATAACTTATACGTGGAATCTTAAAAAGCTAAACTCATAGAAGCAGAAAGTAGAGTAGTGGGTGTCAGTACATAGGAGTAGGGGGAGGGGAGATGTTAGTCAAAGAGTGTGAACTTTCAGTTACAGATGAATAAATTCTGGGGATCTAATGTACAGTATGGTGATTATGGCTATAATACTATATTACATACTTGAAGGTTGCTGAGAATGTAGATATTAAATGTTTCACCACAAAAAAGAAATACTAATTGTGTGATGAGGTGGAGGTGTTAGATAATGCTATGGTGATCATCATTTTGCAACATATATGTGTGTCAAATCAATATATTATACACTTTATTTAAATCCTCACCCGAGGATATTTTTCCATTTTTTTGTTCAGATAGAGTGGGAGGGAGAGAGAGGAACAGAGAGAGGGAGAAACATCGACGTGAAAGGAACACATCGAGTGGCTGCCACCCACACGACCGACCAGGGCCGGGGACAAACTGCAACCGAGGTACGCGCCCTTAGCGGGAACCGAACCCGGGTCTCTCAGGACCGCAGGCTGACGCTCTAACCGCTGAGCCAAACCGGCCAGGGCAATATATTATACACTTTAAACTTATACAATATTATATGCCAATAGCATCTCCATAAAGTTGGAGAAAGTAAAAAGAAAATCAAATAAAATGAATGAATGACTGTTAATTAATTGACAACATTTTTCACCATCTTAGAAAGAAATTTTAGGTTTTAAGACATCTTTTAAGGATATTTTCCCAAACAATTCAACTATATAATGCTAGGTAATTGGAAAATAATCACAAATTCTTAGAAGTCAGAAGGGTTCCTTAGCAGTCACCTGTGAGAGTCTTAACCCAAAGGCAAATAAACATCCACACCATCTAGAAACGCCCACCCATTAAGTTTCTAAGGTGGTATGACCTACTGATTAATATACAATCCACTAAGTTCTGTGATACATGTCTCCTGTCATAACATGATGTCTCTTGAAACCATGTAAAAATCTGAGAATATAAGTTAGACCACTTGATAGAAAGCTCATTGACCCCACAATTAGGCCCATTTGGGTTTGAAGCCCAAGTCTGTCACTTACCACTAATATGCCCTTGGCAAACCTCTTCCCTTCTTTGAACCTCAGTTTGTATCATCTATAAAGTTGGGTAGCAAAACCTATCTCATGGGGTTTGTGAGAATTAAATGAAATACTGTGTGAGTGCAACAGGCACCCAGCCAAGCCAGTAGCTGGTACCTAGGAAGTATCAGGGAGTATGCAATTGCATCCTAAGCATTTTTCTTTTTTTATTATATGGATTCACATCACAACAAGTGATTTGTTTCTACAAGTCTGTAAGTCTTTCCTATAAAATAGTTTGTTTTAAAAAACCCACCCTTTGTAGAACCTGGAAGCCAAGAGGTTTGAGCATACCCACGCTCTGTAAGGACAGGAAGCAAGCCCTGGACCTCGCAGATGGACTTGGGGGCTCTGGGACACTAGTGGGTGACTGGGCAGTTTTGAAAATAGAAGTCACTTATGTGGACCACTTTAATTTCCTGCCTTATAATCTGGCTTTTGTGCTGTTTCCTCTAAACATTCTTACATTATTGTCAACTAGCAAGTCAACATTGCAATAACTTTTAAAATGGTGGGAAGATGGAAGGTTCTTTTATCTAGAACCTGCTTCCAGGAGCATCTGCTCCCCCTTCTCTGTTCTTCCTGCTTCTGTCCTGAGTGCAAATGCTGAGGCAGGTAATGGAGAGGCATGAAGTGGCCAGGGGTCCAGCAACTGAGGATGGGGTGGACAGTGGAAGATCAGGTAAATGAGGGGGGGACAGTGGAAGATGGGGTAAATGAGGGGGGGACAGTGGAAGATGGGGTAAATGAGGGGGGACAGTGGAAGATGGGGTAAATGAGGGGGGCGGGTGGACAGTGGAAGACAGGGTAAATGAGGGGGGGACAGTGGAAGATGGGGTAAATGAGGGGGAGGGGGACAGTGGAAGACAGGGTAAATGAGGGGGGACAGTGGAAGATGGGGTAAATGAGGGGGAGGGGGACAGTGGAAGACAGGGTAAATGAGGGGGGGACAGTGGAAGATGGGGTAAATGAGGGGGAGGGGGACAGTGGAAGACAGGGTAAATGAGGGGGGGGACAGTGGAAGATGGGGTAAATGAGGGGGAGGGGGACAGTGGAAGATGGTAAATGAGGGGGGACAGTGGAAGATGGGGTAAATGAGGGGGGCGGGTGGACAGTGGAAGATGGGGCAAATGAGGGGGTTGGGTGGACAGTGGAAGACAGGGTAAATGAGGGGGGGACAGTGGAAGATGGGGTAAATGAGGGGGGGACAGTGGAAGATGGGGTAAATGAGGGGGGGACAGTGGAAGATGGGGTAAATGAGGGGGTTGGGTGGACAGTGGAAGATGGGGTAAATGAGGGGGGACAGTGGAAGATGGGGTAAATGAGGGGGTTGGGTGGACAGTGGAAGATGGGGTAAATGAGGGGGGACAGTGGAAGATGGGGTAAATGAGGGGGGGACAGTGGAAGATGGGGTAAATGAGGGGGGTGGGTGGACAGTGGAAGACGGGGTAAATGAGGGGGGGACAGTGGAAGATGGGGTAAATGAGGGGGGGACAGTGGAAGATGGGGTAAATGAGGGGGGCGGGTGGACAGTGGAAGACGGGGTAAGTGAGGGGGGAACAGTAGAAGATGGGGTAAATGAGGGGGGGACAGTGGAAGACCGGGTAAATGGGGGGGACAGTGGAAGACGGGGTAAATGGGGGGGACAGTAGAAGATGGGGTAAATGAGGGGGGGACAGTGGAAGACAGGGTAAATGAGGGGGGAACAGTCGAAGACCGGGTAAATGGGGGGGACAGTGGAAGATGGGGTAAATGAGGGGGGACAGTGGAAGACAGGGTAAATGAGGGGGGGACAGTGGAAGACGGGGTCAACAAGGGGGAGGGGGACAGTGCCTGCTAAAATCTCAGCAACTGCTGGTTCAGAGAATGCACCTAGTACGGTACATTTGGGGGTTTATCAAGAGAGGCCAGGAATCCAGATTCTTAGGTAAATACTACCGATTTGTAAATGCAATATACTATCTAAAATTGTTTTCAACATCATGCAGGCCAGCCATCTGCAGATGGATTCAACCCATTCATCTCAGGTTTATGGCTCCTGTCGAGCCATGTGTGAAGGCTGTAAGGAAAGCAACTTTGTACCTTTTCTCAGTAGGCTTCAGACCCACAGCCTGGCTGCTCCCTCTTTAAAGAGCACCACCTTTGTTTCCTCCAGGCCTTTATTTGACTCTCTGGGCCCACAGGGAGAATTCCTCCTGGAGTTCATGCTTCAGGTCACGCCCTGCTGGTACCTTGCGTAATGACTGCTGCGTAAGCCTCGCACAAGTGTATAACCAACAGAAACCTCTGCTTAGAAGCAGGGCTTGAAAAATGTAAACCTCAAGGCAAAAGTCTCATCCCCTCACATCTCCCAAAGCTAAACAATGCAGTGATTCTCAGATGTTGTGAATACAAGAGTCCTGTGGGAGGCTGTGAAGCTGGGAGCTTGAAATCTGGCCCAGCAACCTGCATTTTTAACCAGCATTCCTGTGGTTCTGAGGCAGGCAAGTCCCAGATGACATCTTCGGATACCACAATGTGGCCGTATCCTCAGAGCTGTCCAGTTGAACGCTGGCCCAGCATCTGGAGCCCTGACTGGCAGGAGGAAGGGCCCTCATGGTCAGCTATTATTTATGCTCTAAGACTAATTAGTTATCTGTTGGCCAACAGCTGTTCAGTGGGAAATTCTCATTTGATTCAAGGATGGAAGGATGCTCTCCATGTTGAGCAAAGTGGTCCAATGTAATTTCCAGACGGCAGCTGGCCAAAGGGCTTGTCATTTCCCATTCTAATTATCCCAGCTGCTGACAGTCTCCTGTGTGCAAGCAAGATGGGTAAGAGAGCCAGTGGATGGGCAATAATCATATCAACAGCAATAATCAAAACAGCCACGGAGTAAGTTTGGCCTGTGGTAGAAGGCATGGGATTGGAAGGGGAGAATGGTGGGTTTAGTACCAGCCCTGCCTCTACCCAGAAACCATGGTGAATGTCTTAACTTCTCTAAGTCTTGGTTCTCTCCTGCAGAAACTCACGGGCTCCTGTGAGGATTAAATAACAAAATGCAAGAAAAGCACTTAGCATGGTGTCTGGCCCGTGGTAGCGGCCCTGTAGCTATTAGTTGTCGCTCAAGCCACAGACACCTGAGTTCTTTACCCCAAGCACGGCACTGGCGTGGACAGAACAGCCAAGGTTCCTGCCCGCACAGAGCTCCATTTTTCATAAGTTCAAGGGAATCAAACAGCTTCTTCAAGGAGATAACCCTCCCTCAGAGAAATTATTCCACCTATCTTTTCTGTTTCTTATTTTATTTTACCTCTTTTATGAAACTTATACAATATACTGTCATTTACCTGCGTACCTGTGCTTCTTTTGACTACCTAACTAGGGACGTTTGGGGGACTTGTCTGTAGTCTCACACTCTTAAATCCCGCGAGTGACTGGGATACATTTTTATTGTATTCAGCATCACCAGTGGTAAAGGATGAAAATAAAATGACTCATCGAGCCAGTGTCTGTAGATATTGGATGTAAGAGTGAAATATGAATGCTTATGGTTTCTAAAGGCTCATTATTTTGTCTTGAAAGACAAGGAAGGGAGAATAATTTATCTGACAGCGTCCATCTCCCAGGGGACAGAGGTTTCCTCCTGGGACTACCCACCCCATTTGGGAACAGCTTGCAGGTCTCCTGCCTTACCTGCTATGGAGAAGCCTAGGGCAGGAGGCTGGAGGCTGGGGTGGGTTTGCTCCTGGAAAGTTGGTTCGGAGCCCTCCTAGCCAAAGGGGTTGGATCAAAACAAAGAACCAAAGGCCCCAGATTCACGTAATCATGCATTGGCCAGTTTGGAAGAATACTTGACTTGGGATTTCAATAATTCTTGGTATGGAATTGTTTTCCAGGAAATCAGAATGTCACCTTCTTCATGATGTTTGAAAGATAACATTGGCCATTAAATCCTGTTTCTTTCCCAAGCCCAAAGGTGTTTAGCTGGACTC
This sequence comes from Molossus molossus, assembly GCF_014108415.1. Lineage (NCBI taxonomy): Eukaryota > Metazoa > Chordata > Mammalia > Chiroptera > Molossidae > Molossus > Molossus molossus. The sequence goes on along the minus strand of NW_023425351.1, from coordinate 57,760,528 downwards.
CGCTGAAATAACAGAGACTATTTGCTGGATGATAGTAGTGGGGCCTGAAATGTCAGCCTGCACTTTACCAAGGCCCTGATCATGGTGAGCTCCAGGTGAGGTCATGTATGTGCACAGACTTTGCAATCTGGAAATTTCCACAAATGTAGCTAAAATAATAACACAGCTTCCCAAGAAGAAAAGATGGAAATAATGTTAGGCCTTAGTCTGAAAGTCAATTTCAGCAAGGTAAGAGGAGACCTCATAGTTCAATTTGATTTCTTGGAACAACTGCAAGTTTTATGAACATAAAATCTAAGGGTATTTCATCAGTTCAGGCTTTTCTTGATGACACTCTGGGGCAGAAACAACTTGCCCCAAACTTTTTGAAACTCTATCACAGTCAATGGTGTCCATAAGCATACCCTAAAGATAAGATGAAAGAGGGAGCTATAGAACTTGACAAACATGGATTAGGCACCAGGCACTGCGTGCTAACAGGACATGAAAACATAACCCCTGCGGTTAAACTTTCAACCATTTCAACAAAGCAATGAGTGGCATTTGAACCAGACCTTGCAGAAGCAGCGGAAGTTCATTCTACAAGCAGAGCACAGAGGATGGGAGGGAGAGGTGTTCCGGGAAGAAAGAATAACACAGGCAAAGGCATGGAGGTGAAAAGGAGCACGGTGGACTTGGAAGCCTGGACATAAACTAGCCAAGCAAGACAGCAGGCAGAGGACAGGATGGCTGCTCAGGCTAAGCAATGTGGCTGACTTTCTACAGGTTCAGGCTAGAGGACCACCTAGCGTCCCTCCTGCCTGCAGCCCTGTCTTCTCTACATTCCTATTCACCAGCAATTGGCCTCTCAAGCCTTTTCTGCTTTCCATTTTAATGAGATCACGTGGGATAGCTGTACCTCAACAAACCAGACAGCGGGTAGAAAGCTGGAAAACATTTTTAGACCAGAGCAAGTCTGCTTGTTGATCAGGATCGTTTTTTAAGTCCTCCTGGCTCCAGCAGTTCACACAGGGGCCTCACTGCCGGGAAACCTGAGCTGCCTCAGCCTCCCGTGTCCACACTCCGAGAGCCTGGATGTGCAGGAAGAGCGCTGGGCCCTGGAAAATCATTTAGGAGAAGAAAGAGCTGGAAGCTTCCGATGCCTTCAGTCTTCTTCCTGAGTTGCTGACAGAAGCATGGCGGCCAAAGGCAGTGGGTGAAAGCAGCTACCTCCATAATTACTTTCCTGGAATCTCTGGTCAACGGCCTGATCTTGATCCTGAGCCCAAGTCCAGGGCAGAATGTCTTTGGTAATGGCCCATTTGACAAATGGTTAAGAGTTTAGTCACTTTTGCTCTTAGGAGAATCTAATAATAAGAATACAATTTATTGTCCACTTAATATCAATAAGTTATCATGAGTAGGACTGGTAGAAAACTTTCTATGGGGCTGGGCTCTGTACCAAGCACATCATGTGTGTTATTGCATCTCCCGACATCTCTAGGAGAGAAATTCTGTCATTATTATTAACCTCGCCAACAGATGTGGAAGCTGACTGGCATAGACGGGAACGGTCAATACACACTCCATTGTTCCCTCTGATTTCATGGCTCTGCCGTGCTTAGCTGAGACCACGTGACTAATTCTGGCCTAGGGGAACTGAGACAGTGAAAAGGCCAAATGAACTTCTCCCCCCATCCTGCTCGTCCCTGAGCTCAAGTGATTACAGAGGGTAGGAGGGCGACAGACACATCTAGCAAGTGAACCTCCAGCAGGCTGGTCCCTGAGTGGCCATGGGGAGCACAGCCTTCTCATAAACCTGGGTTAAGTATGAGCGGGAGGAAGAGATAAACCTTTGTTATGCGAAGTCACGGAGATTTCAGTAGTAATTTATTGCTGCTGCATAATCTACCCCATCTTGTTAATACACCACAGGCCTTAGAAGTTTGGTAACTTGCCCCAAGTCATAGATCTAGTTAGGTGATTGTGTTGGAACCAGAACCAAAATGTCCTGCTTCTCAGGCAAGTCTTTCTACTTCACAAATTCAAATCTGAGTGTGATAAGGGCCATGGCTCTCTTACGGCATTCACCATGTGTGTGGGAACGGCTCCAAAATCCTTCCACGGCAGACCCAGTCCATATGGTTAACTCGGACAGGGCAGGCTGCTTAGAGGCAGATGTGAAGACGGAATTCCCAAGCTGATCCTGCATGCGACAAAGATGCAGTGTCACCAAAACCAGAGTACAAGCAGAGCAATTGCTAAACAGCCTCACAAGGTGACATGAATTTACCATAGTCCAAGGTCTAGCCCTCAGGCTCACCCACTTGGTCAGCAAACTCCAAGCAGTCCTGACTGTCACATGGCCCCAACAATTCTGTTGGCCTCGCTAATGAATGCATGCCTGCAGTTGACACAGTAATCCCTCTTCACCTAGCTTCAGGGATGCCTTATTCTCACTCTCTCGGCTGTCTGTCTTTTCTACTTCACTAGGAACTCATTCCCACACTCCTTTGCTGATTTCTATTTATCTCTCTATTCTTTTTTTTTTTTAATCCTCACCCGAGGACATTTTTCCATTTTTTGTTCAGATAGACTGGGAGGGAGAGAGAGGAAGAGAGAAAGAGAGAGAGAGAAACATCGACGTGAAAGGGACACATCGAATGGCTGCCACCTGCACAACCAACCAGGGCCGGGGACTAACTGCAATCGAGGTACATGCCCTTAGCGGGAACCAAACCCGGGTCTCTCTGGACCACCGGCCGACACTCTAACTGCTGAGCCAAATCGGCCAGGGCTAGCTCTCTATTCTTAATGCCCCCAAACTTCTCTTCTCTGTTGGCACACCCCTTGGAAGTTTCTCCCAATCTCAGAGCTTTGAATAGCATCTGCATGCTGACAACTCTCAACTTCATAACTCCAGCTGTGCCTTTAATCTTGAACTCTTGGCTGCCGTGACTTTAATCTTGAACTCCATGGAGATATCTGTTTGACATCTCGATTTGGACATGTCCAGAGCTGACCTCCTGATCTTCACCCACAAACAGCAACACTGGCAACTTCATCATCATAGTTCATGACACTCCATCCTACAAGTTGCTCAAGGCCATAACCTTGGCGTCATCCTTTCCTTCCCAGTTTCTCACAAACTCTCCACTTTATCTGATCCAACAAATCCTACAGTTCTGTCCTTACAGTAAAGCCAGAATTCAGCTACCTTCATTACACTGTCCATGTCGCCGTCAACTCCTTCCCCTAAATCACTACAACAGCCTCCCAACTGGTTTCCCGTTCACACTGGTCAGGTCGCTCCCTCCAGTTCCTCCCAACACAGAAGACTGGAGTATAGTATTTTTTTTTTTTTTTTTTTATCCTCATCCGAGGATATTTTTCCATTTTTTGTACAGATAGAGTGGGAGGGAGAGAGAGGAAGGGAGAGAGAGAGAGAAACATCGATGTGAAGGGGCACATCGAGTGGCTGCCACCCGCACGACCAACCAGGGCCATGGACAAACTGCAACCGAAGTACGTGCCCTTAGCGGGAACCGAACCCAGGTCTCTCCGGACCGCAGGCCGACACTCTAACTGCTGAGCCAAACTGGCCAGGGCTGGAGTATAGTATTTATGATCAAGTTGAAAGCTTGGCCAGATCACTCTTCTATTCAAAACCTTCCAGTGGCTTCTCATCTCACTGAGTTAATGCCAGTTATTATAATGGCTTCTAAGGTTCCACGTAACGTACCCCCTCCCCCACCTTTCTTTCCTCTTGTTTCCTCCACTCCAGTCACTCTGGCCTTCTCATTATGCTGGGAAAAGCCAGGCCCATCCCGCTTTGGGAATATTATATTGGCTACTTCCTTTGCCTGGAGTAGTCTTCCCTCAGATGCCCACATGGGCCTTCCCCACCTTCTCCAAGTCTTTAAGTGCAGACCTGTCGGAAGGCCTAGCCTGATGAGCCTGCCAGGATCGGAAACACCTACAGCACTCCCGTCTCCCTCCTCTGCTTTCCGTTTCCCCGTAGCCCTTATCCACAATGACAGTGCGATGTGGAGTGTGTGAGTGTGCGGGTGTCATGAGTGAATGCATGCCAGCTTCGTGAAGACTGGGATTTTTATTTCATTGATTCACCTCTGTACCTCCAAGACCAAAATAGATAACCCCAAAACATAGTAGATACTTGGTATTTCGCTGAACGAATGAATGATTAATCTACAGCTGATATACATAGTGGAACTATGTTCAGAAAATTGCTTGGTGAGAGTGGATCTGAGCAAAGGGCAAATGTGTCTGATAAGCCAAATATATGCACGACAGTTTTAGAACAGGGACCAGAGTGCTCTAGACTGTGCGTCCACCGATTTCCCGCTGCCCAAGTCAGCTTTCTCCACCTCACGGCTGATGCAGTAATTCTCCGGACAAACCGATCTATTCTTTTTCTTCGGTCACATTATTGTCACCAACCAGGTGGTAACCAAAGCTCGCGCTGATCCAGGAAACATTCTTCCAGCGTCTATAGTCACACCACATCCTTTCTGTGCTGACTGCATATTTTAACCCTCAAAGAACAAGTCCACTCGAAATGCTGTTTCAGTCTTCGAGAGCTCTGCTCCTTCACGGGCAGGGAGAATTCATGCTCACATCTCTCATCCAGGCTCCATCCAACGAGCCCTTCCTCATGCCTGGCAAAGACGGTGATTGTTGTTTATGTAGGTGAGCTGGCACCCTTGTGTGACTTCATGTTATCTTTGGAGTCAAATAGATAATTTGCACAAATCTCAACCAGGAGTGTATCCTATAGCCTGATTCTCTCCTATCCCCCTGTGCTTTCCTGAGGTGGGAGAGAAAATTTATGATCAGTAATGATGGGAAATCCCATCTCTTTGCCACATATGCAGAATTATGTAGATTGGTATCTACCTTCAGCACTGGTCAATACTACTGGTCAACCCCTTGACTACTGCTTGTACTTTTAATGACTGATTCAAAAGATTTTCCCCAAATTCTCCACTCACGCTCACCCTACTCTGCTGCCTTGCACTTAGCAGATAACTTGCTACCTACTTAAACCCTCAGCCTCACTAACCTCAACTACCACCATGTGTCTATGAATTCTCTTCCACCACATCCATCCTTAACTATTCCTCCAGCCTCAGAAGAGGTTTTCCTATTAAGTAAAAGTTTAATCCCCTGCTATGCCCTTCTGCTCCTTCTAAATCCCTATTCCTCAGTTACTCTGATTTTTTCCTGCCTCTCCCTCTCTCTCTTCCTCCTCCCTCCTTTTCCCTCTCCCATCTATCTAGCTATATGATGGTAGGAAGGAGAAATACTCAAGAGATTTTATACATTTTCATTTTCTTCCTTTCGTTATATAAATTTACTGGAAGCTCATTCCTGCTGGCCAATGGCAACTGTCAGCCTGCTACCTGCCGCCGTCTCTCTCGGGTACTTCTAGAAGGAGACATCAGTACACATCGTGCCTTCACAGTTACACAAGCCACGTGGCCTGACTTCCTGTCTTCCCACATGATGGACAACGCTCATAGCTCGCCACTCGGGCCACGGTCAGCAAGCCCGTAATTACCAAACCCAGTGAGTATTGAAACTTTCTCCTGTTTGAAGTTCTGCATTCCCTTGGCTATGGTGACCCCCCAACACTACTTCTCTCATTCACCTTTGACTTCCGTGGCCTCTCTCCTGTCTCCACCTGCCAATGTTGGTGACCTCCATGGTCCCATCCTCAGATCACTGGTTGTCTTACTCTTAATCAAATAAAATTTTAAAAACTAAATGAAATTCAAAAAAAAAAAGGTAAAAGAGAAAACATTCCGATATCATCAAGCAGTTACTTCATAAATACAAATCTTAGCTGCAAACATTTCTATTGACTGAAAATTCTAAATTTATGTCCTACTCAGGTCGGTGGTGTCTTACAGAGCCAGAGTGGTGGCCGGGATGTCTCTGATTCTCATTATAGGCTTGCCTGCTGGAGAAAAATATCGTTAAGTAAATCATTCTTTTTTTTCTTGATTTTTTGGGGAGAAATGGGTTAGAGAGAAATTCAACAACTGCGGGCCATATCAAAGAAATAGCATAGAGCCCTGGCCAGTTTGGCTCAGCGGTTAGAGCATCGGCCTGCGGTCCGGAGAGACCCAGGTTCGGTTCCCACTAAGGGCACGTACCTCGGTTGCAGTTTGTCCCCGGCCCTGGTGGGTCATGCGGGTGGCAGCCACTCAATGTGTCTCTTCACGTTGATGTTTCTCTCTCTCTCTCCCTCCCACTCTATCTGTACAAAAAATGGAAAAAATATCCTCAGGTGAGGATTAAAAAAAAAAAAAAGAAATAGCATAGAAACTCTTTTGCTACAGTGGAGAGGCAACTGATAAGATGATACCTAATGAAGAATCCAGAATGGCCACTGTTGAAGAGTTGGAAGAGCATCCCAAGTCAGGATAGATGCGAGAACATCACACATCGTATTTGCATCAGTTTTTGCTACGTAACTAATAATCACAAAACCGAGTGGCTTAAGACAGCAACCATTTATTCACAATTTTGTGGGTCAGAAGTGTGGGCTTGGTTCAGTTGAAACGGCCCATGTTATCTTTGCTTAGTCATGATTCTGTGTTTAGGTGGTGGTCAAGGGCCTCACTTATGTCTGGCTATTGGTAGTAACAGTAGATATAACCAGGCCACATCTTACCCATAATCCAGTGGCTAACCCAAGCTTGACAGGCTTCTCAAGAGCACAAGCGAGAGCAAGCCCCAATGCTCACAGAGTTCAAGCCTCTGTTTTGCATCATGTTTATTAATGTCTCATTGGCCAAATCAAGTCAAATTGCTAAACCTGGAGTCAGTATGGGAGTGAGTGTCAGTATGGAGTCAGAGAAGGGGATAATGTTGACATTTTTAAGAGAATATAACATGGTGTTGTTTTAAAAAAAAGATTAGCCTTGGCCGGAGTGGCTCAGTGGTTAGAATGTCCACCCACACACTGAAGGGTCAGGGGTTTGATTCCCAGTCAAGGGCACATACCTCGGTTGCAGGTTCGATCCCTGGCCCCCAGCTGCAGTGTATGCAGGAGGCAACCAATCAGTGTGTCTCTCTCACATTGATGTTTCTCTCTCTCTCTCTCCCCCCATCCCTCCCTCCCTTTCACTCTCTTTAAAAAATTCAATAAAAATAATATCCTCAGGTAAGGATTAACAAAACAAAACAAACAAACAAACAAACAAAAAACACTAGTTGGGAGCTCACATTCTATAATTCTCCTCCAAGTAAGTATTTAATTATTAGGGTAACACCAGAGGGAGGAACTTCCTTGGGCAGTTTTGCAGGAAAACAAAGTATTTAAAACATTTTTTATTGTGCAGTGCTCATACATTGTGTTTTCTCCCTAGCATCCTCTCCTTTAGAGAACTCTCCTCTCCTCTGGTGGTTCTGGTGGGGTTGTCAGTCATTGTGCCACATCCTAGTTCCTTCCACCCCACACTTGGGACCCAGGTCTGGCTAAGACCCAGAGGCTGCTCCAGAAGAGAACACATGACCCATCAGAACCAATCAGATGCCTTCCCTGGAAGTAATATATGGATATGGGTTTGGGGGCGGGATGGGTGGTGACAGGAAGCCCTTTGTCTGCTGGAGGATAGGAACCTGGAACTGAACGTCAGTAGCCATATTTCCCAACACACAGCCTGTCTGCAGAATGAAACTAATCAGAGGGGAAAAATGGAGAAAAGCAAGGTATTCACCCATTGGCGTTGAATCCTGGTTCTAGTTTGTGAGGTCCTGGGTCCTGCAGTAATCCATTCCACTCTGCTTTCCCCTGGTATCTTCTTCTGATAAGCGGCCCAATAAATTTCCTTTCACTTAAGCTAACCTGAGTTCTGTTTCCATCATTTTCAGCCAAAAACTCTGACTGGTTTGAAACCCTATAACAGCTATTAAATAAAGTCATCTTCTCATTCTAGCCCAATAACCATCTTCAGCTGTCAGCTCGTGAAATTTTTCAAAAGTTCGCCAGAGAAAGTGCTGTCACGAGGGAGCGTGGAGGAGGAAGGGAAAGAGCCCAAAGAGAATGACTGGACCGCTGGGATCAGGAAACAGACAGGATGAAATATTACCACTCAGAATGACCTGACAGAAGAAAAAGGAGACAGATAAATGGGAGACTTCTGGCAGCCAAGAAAGTAAATGAAAGGATAAAAAAAGATGCCATAGAATACTAAGAACAGTATTACCTGAAACGCTCATGGGGTTAAGAAGTCAGAACAATGGCTTTGGGGTTGTCAGTGATTGTCTTTTGGAAAAATATACTTAGGATCATCTTGAGGAAGGAAAAGGAAAGGAAAGAGCGATGAGCAAGCTACCATTCAGCACATTAAAATGAAAAATGGGTTGTGAAGAGCATGACTTCTTGATAGAAGCATAGTCCTGTTACTTTTACATTTTGTTCGATCAAAACCCCATTAACATGATGCAGGCTTATCCTCAGACAGAAGCTATATTCTAGGCAGCTTTCCTGAAGGATCATATTGTAAAGTGTAATCTAGGACACTCATGTTCTAGCTTTCTGTTCCCTTTGGCATCTAACTAAATCTTTTATGCCTATCTGGTTGTCTAACACCACCTACATTTCTTTCTCGCCAACATTTCCATGCATTTTCCATCATCTCAGTGGCCTCAAACTCATCAACCAACCAGGTCCAGGCCAAAGGTTTATTTTCAAACACAGCAGCCTTGCTCCTACCCAGAGCCATTTCCTCTATGACGTACACATAACGTAACTACTCTGCCAAACGTAGTTTCAGTAGGTACACTATGGTCCACGGAATTTGTTCACAAGGTTTGAATTGCACAGGAAGGGCTCTTAAGAGGCTAAGAGAAGCAGGACTTAGAGCAGTTATCAACGATCCCTACCAGCTGTAAGTACAGAATCTCTGCTTATACTATGGAATTCATTTGAGCATGAAATAAAATGATATATGCAAAATAGCTTTGGAAAACAATTCCAAAATAAAACGAGTCATCATTTTTCATTATAAGGTATTTCCCACCTTTATTTATTCACTCCATATGGTTTGTTTCATGACTAGTGACCTTCTAGATTTATGGCGCAATGGTCCTTCCTAATCTGTCACAGGAGGTAAACCCAGACATCATGGAGATGTGTCCATCACACCTGCCCCGGACCCCAGCCTCTTTGTGGCTCTTCCTAGCAGGTGACCCAGCATTGAGACAGAGCAGAACCCTCCAGTACTCCTCCTCTCCTTTAACCCCACCCTGCACACTGGCTCTAGCCTTCACAGACCTGACCTGGACAAGCTATTTCGTCAAGAAAACAGAGATATTAATAGTAAGAACAGAAGTAGCATGGGAACCAACGCTGGAAGGAGGACCGACTTGGGGCCCCAGAAAGAAATGGAAAGAAGCCCTGGGAAACAGAAAAGCCTTCACAGGGTTAGTGAAAAGCGTGGGATTGTGAATCAGAAAACCAGACTCCAAACCTAGCTCTGCTGCTTTTGTGTTCTATGGCCTGGCACATCATAGCTGCTCAGGAAACAGGGGTTGAATGAATAAACCAAGTTAACCTCATTTTCAGAGCTTCAGTTCCTCAGATGCGAGCTATGGATGTCAGTATCTCCTTAGGAGAGTGGTCGTAATGATTCAGGTTATGTGTAGCAAACGGATAGGACAGTGCCTGGCATAGAGGCTGTGCTCGAAGGAGCATCTATTGCCCTGGCAGTAGTTAGAGTGTCGATATGTGGACTGGAGGGTTATGGGTTCAATTCCTGGTCAAGGGCACATACCTGGGTTGCAGGTTTGATCCCCGGTCCTGGACAGGGTCATGCGGGAGGCAACTAGTTGATGTGTCTCTCTCACATGGATGTTTTTCTCTCCCTTTTCCTCTCTCTCTCTCTCTCTCTCTCTCTCTCTCTCTTTCTCTCTCTCTTTCTTCCTCCCTCTTTCCCTCCCTTCCACTCTATCTAAAAATCAATGGAAAAATATTCTTGGGTGAGGATTAACAACAACAAAAAAGTATCTACTACTATTACCATTATTATTATCCCCAAAAGGATGAAAGAAAACATATTCCTCATTCCCTTACCTAGTTGGCCCAGGTGACAAGGTACTCAACATTGTAACAACTTTATCTTTATATAAGAAAAGTGGTAGCAAACAAATTACAAGAAAGTTTTAATTATTTCATTTTTGCCTTGGGGCAATAAAGAAATATTAACCCAGCCCAGGCCCTCATGATCTTGTCGTAAAAATCCTCAGGAAAAAAAGGTAATTCTGTGAAACGAAGTCCACAGTGCAAGAACAATGCCCTGGACACAGGAAACCAACGTTCAAGACCTGATTTTGTCTCTAAATGTCTCTTTGTACATTTTGGTTTTTTACATAAAGAAGCGGAGAGAAAATGACTTCTCAAAAATGCCGAGTGATTCCTAGATCCCTTTCAGCCTGGGTCAGGATGTATGTGGTTCTGTGAATCAGCACTGATATGGTCTCCTGATATCTTTCCTGTTGGTGACTCAATGAGGCCACATCTGTGAATCAACTGATAAGCCACTCTGACGACCTCCGAAGGGACCATTGCACCTGCCTGCTGGGCTCTCTGTCACTTTCACCAACCTGGGTTTCCTAGCTCCTGTTGTTTGAGGAGGCAGGGGACAAACTGCAACCGAGGTACACGCCCTTAGTGGGAACCGAACCCGGGACTCTCTGGTCCGCGGGCCGATGCTCTAACCGCTGAGCCAAACCAGCCAGGGCGAGTCACATACTTTTTAAAAGCTTCCCAAATGTTTACAGTGGGCATGCAGATTTGGCAACAATGGTCTCCCTGGGGAATCAAACTCAAATTCCTACAGGAGCTGGCAAATCAGTAAAAATAAACAAATTCTCTAGGTCCATATTTCACTTTCCCACTTTTGAGGTAGAAGTGAGTTTAAGAGTTGTTTTCCTTTTCTCTTTTAATTCCACCATAAGAACAGAACCAAGAATGGTAAATGATAACAGACATTAGCCGTGATGCTGGGAGCAGGAGGGAGCGGTGGGGACTGCAGCCCCCCCCCCCCGGGAAATCAACCCCAACCCCCCCCCCCCAGAGAAGCGTCACGGCTGGCGCTGGCTCACTGTGGCCTTGCAGACGCGTGAGTTCTAAATAACGAGACCTTTTAGCTCATCCAAAGTGGAAAAAAGCCCGGAATCTGGATTTTGATGTGAAATTTACAGATTTCAAAATGTTAGGAACTCATGTGAATTCTTTTAAAACACGGAAAGAAACAAAACCCACGTGCAGAATGCCAAGAGACAACAAGCCCCAAGCCTGAGATGTGGGAGCTGCGCTTGTACCTCTGCCCTCCCTGCAGCAGGACGGGGGGCCGGAGACCTAACACGGCCTCTGCAGGCAGAAGCCCTCGCTTAGCCCCGGGCCTAGCACTTTATAGAGCGAGTCTTGAACTTCTGGGGCTCAGATATCTCATTTGTCAAATGGGAGCAAGAAAACACGATGTACACAATTGCTTTGAGGGTAAATAAAATCATAACGAAGAAAGCACTTCAGACACTGTAAAATGTTAGCTCTTGTTACTGCCGTTAAAACAGAAAACAGAGTTGCATGCAGTAAAATGTTCTCAGGCGACCAACGCTGAAAAGTTTTGTCTTAGCTCAAGAGTTCTGGGTCAGAGAGTTTTGTGCTGAAAAGAATGACAAGATTCGAGGCTTGAACTCAGCATGGATTTTGCTTTTGACCTGATTGTGCTGCCATTCTCCCTTTGTCAAACGGTGGAAGCTGATAGCTCCTCTTCACAGGGGCCTGCGTGGCTTGGATGCTGAAATCCTCCAGTCTCCTGGCATCATCACCTGCCACGGCTGGAGGCACTGTGGACAGAGAAGGAGGAGTATGGGGGTGGGGGGGGGCCGAGGCAGAGTTAGAGGCAAGAGACCGGTACAGACCCTGTGCCCTGAAGACGATGGCTACAAAGACAGAGGGCGAAATTCGTGCTGATTAAGTAAGAGGAGACCCCAAGCCCAGAATATCAGATTTAAAGCTATTTCACGGATGTAGAAAGTCATCTTGGCTCCTGCTCATAAGGGAAGGAGAGAGGCAAGTCTGTCATCAGCTGAGCCTTACAGAGACGTGGAGGCCCCCAAACCTAGTAAGCACTGCTCCTCGTGAAAGCCGTCGAGTCCGATGGGTAAAGCGCTGGGCTCCCCCAGGTTACTGAGCCTGAAATGGGTGCAGGAGGTCAGATTCTCCCAGAGTTAAGTTACATCCTCAAATCTGCCAGCGGAGGGGCAGCCGGAAATGAAAAGCAAGGAGCTGCCTTACTGCATCTCGTCTCTTCTAAAGGTGACTCCAGCCAGGGATTATGCAAAGTTTAACTAAAACAAGGACCCCTGACCTATTTTACACCAGGGACACTTTGGACTATCTGCTGAGGTCTACAGACTGCTTGTCAGAATAATATTTATAAGTGTTAAAAATATGAATACAAAGAAAACTGATTATGTTGTAATATAAATTACCAACATGTTAAAAAATACTTATGATATAGTAATAATAGTGCACCTCCATTAATAAATCAGCCAGATCTAGCAATATGCCTAAAAACTTTTCTAATTTTAAAGTGATAAGTTAAAACTTCCTTAACACTACAAGCGATGAGCAGTAAGGAGGATCAATAACATGTTGAAATATCTGCAGCAATCGTGTTGTGATAGGAAAACGTGTGTGTTCTGTTCTGGGTGAAATCACAGGCATTGCTGATACTTCTGTAGTCCGTTGCCTACTGTCACAATAGAAGGAAATTCTTTATTTCAACTAGAAGTTAGTAAGGTACTAGTCCTTTTACAATCCAGGTTCAGAGATCCTTTGGGATCTGAGGACTTCTACTTAAAAACTCCCGTGAGAAGGTGATAGAAACTAATTTGGTTGATCCCACTTAGTAGACAGGCAAATGAATGCAACCCTTCAAATCCCTGTCTTCAGAAAGCTACAAACTTATGTTACCCATTGCCCAGAATATTTGTAAAGAGAAGAGAGTTCTTCTAAGCACATAAAATGTACTTATTTTTTATGAGCTAAACTTTAAATTCAAGATTCCATATAACCAAGTGGTAAGAAACCTCATGTCAGTCATTCTTAGTGTTTGTACCCAACCGGTTTTGGGAATTTGTCATAATTCCAGGGTCCTACCCTGTATCACATCATCCAGCTGATCACGTGTCCACACAGGTTACCCACATGATGTCCATTGTCCCTCTCTGATGGTTTCTTTGGGTTTAGTGGTTCTCTGTTGTTTGAGACACAGAAATTTTCCTTTATGTCTAACGAAGTCCTTTCTTCCTAAACAGACCACATGGCTGTTGCTGTCTAGAGCCTTCTACGCCCCCACAGTTGCTCTGTCATATATTTCCCCCAAGGCCATAAAGTACAGAACAGACTACCTGCCCAAATGTGGGAAAAGGGAAAGAAGAAACTACAGTAGGAGGGAAAGTTAATATCTAAAAACATTATCCAGCCACATGTTTCTAAAATTCCACTTTGGAACCAGCTTCAGGAAAAATGTATGCACTTGACATGAAAACCAATCTCTTAACTACACAGAACTTTATGATTTAATAAAAATAATCACTACTCAATTTGTTGTTCCCCCCGTATTCACCAGATTTTATTCCAAATGCTTTTAGGCAATTGGCAAAAGTAAAATCCATCCTCAGCAGGCAAAGAATTGCAGCTCTGAGGATATTAAAAACATACCACAGGAAGGTCTTCCTAAATATGACTCAAAATCCAAATGTAATAAAAGGAGATATTGATAAATTTTACTACATAAAAATAAAAACCATATGCATGGAATAAAAACACCATGAGCAAAGTAAAAACACAAACAAGACACTAGAATAGGTTTATAAAAAAAGAGGGACTAACATCCATATCTAAAGTGTTCCTAGAAATGAAGAAGAAAAACACCAACAACTGAGGGGGAGGGGGACAAAGGCCAGAAACATACAGGAAAGAAAAAAAAATCTAATAACCCTTAAATATAATACAAGATTCTCAATTTCATACGTAATAAGAGATGGAAAATATAAAACCACATCGAGCGCTGTCACCTTCTGGCCAATATGGAGCATAGGTATTGGATTTATCCTCCAACATGAGACTTAAAATAACATTTATGATACAATAGTTTTCAGACATTGGACATCAGGCAGCCCAGGAGAGTGGGCGCTGAGAAAGGGGGAATAAATAGGAGGAGCCCTCTGATTGTCCAGGCTTACTGACCTTTTATGCTGTCATGAAGACAGGGGAAACCCAAGTGGAAGCTGACTATCTCCCTGAGTTAAAAAATGGAGTTGGCAATCTGATGGGGTCAAGGTGACCAGATGTCACAGGGCCACAGGAGAAGAGAACTGCACAGTGAAAGAGCTTGAGCATTCTGCAGGGGGTCCCCTTGAATCTTCAGTTGGTACTAATCAGTGAGTACACATAGGAAATGATCTGAGATTATGGAAAGAACCACACAAAGAGATATTAACACCTAGGGAGCGCGCAGAAATGGGAAACTGGTGTTTCGTCATCCCTACCGGTAAACCTTGTGCAAAGGCTGATTGAGAAGAGTCCTCAGAAAGTTATTGCTTCAGTAATGGGAAAAAGTTAGCCTGAGGCTAAAGATTGTTCTGTACAGGCCTAATAAAGTTTAAAGGCAAGAATCGAAAGGAGCAAACTGGTTCCAATTTTTAAAAAGCTCAAGAATATTAGAATACAAAAATATCCAACAACATAAAATTTGTAGAGGCCAGAAACCAATCCAAGACTCCAGGCATGCCTTGAAGGAAGAAAATGCAATATACAATGAGCTGTAAATGACAAAGATTATAAAATTAGCAGATAAAGTCATTAAAATGGTTATTATAACTATATTTCATATGTTGAAAAAATAGGTTAAATATGTTAAGTGAAGAGATATTAAAATTTTAAAAAATCAAAATGGAACTTCTAGAAGTAAAAAAATACAATTATTGTAATAAAAAATTCACTAGATGCAACCTGGCCAGTGTGGCTCAGTGGATCGAACATCGTCCCATGGACTGAAATGTCCTGGTTTGATTCCCAGTCAGGGCACATGCTGGGGTGCAGGCTTGATCCCCAGTAGAGGACGTGCAGGAAGCAGCCAATTGATGTCTCTCTCTCATATTGATGTTTCTACCTCTCTCTCTCTTCCTCTCCCTCTAAAAAATCAATGAAAACAAATTAACAAAAAAAAAAAATTCACTAGATGGGGGCAACAGTCTATCAGTCACCGTAGAAGAAAAGATTAGTGAATATGAAGATTTAGTAATAGAAACTAAACAAAATAAAACAGAGAGAGAAAAATGAAAAAATTTGAACAAAGCATCAGTGAGTACTATGGAAAATTTAGGCAGCCTAATATATCAATGAAGCCATTGAAAAAGAAGAGAGGGCAGAAAAAATATTTGAGAAGATAATGGCCAAAAATGTTCCAAATTTGATGAAAATCATAAAGAAGTTCAATAAGTTCAAAATACAAGAAACATAAAAATCCTACACCAAGGTATATCATAGTCAACTGTTTAAACCACTGATAAAGAGAAAAATCTCTTAAATAGCCAAATAATAAGGATATACTATATAGAAAAGAAGCAAGGCAAAAATAACAGCAGGATTTTCATCAGAAACACAGTAAGCTTATTTTTTTGCTACCTACAAAAACATCTATTTCCACTATAAAGACATACATAGATTAAAAGTAAATGAATGGGATGAGAAATAATATGCAAACACTAATAAAAAGAAAACTGGAGTAATTTAGTAGTATTAATAGCAGACAAATTTTGATTTTGATTGATTGATTGATTGATTGATTGATTTATTTAATCCTCACCCGAGGACATTTTTCCATATTTTGTTCAGATAGAGTGGGAAGGAGAGAGAGAGAGAAACATCGACATGAAAGGGACATATCGAGTGGCTGCCACCCCGCACGACCAACCAAGGCCGGGGACAAACTGAAACCGAGGTACGTGCCCTTAGCAGGAACCAAACCCGGGTCTCTCCGGACCGCAGGCTGACGCTCTATCTAACCACTGAGCCAAACCGGCCAGGGCCAAATTTTAGATTTTAAAGCAAAGAATATTATAAGAGCTATTTCATAATGATAAAGGGGGTCAATTCATCAAAAGGATATAGAATCTTAAATATCTATGCACCTAATAACAAAGCTTCAGAATACAAGAAGTTTAATAGAGCTCAAAGAGATATAAGCAAATTCCCAATTACAGTTGGAGATTTCATAATCCATTTCATAAAACTTGTGAGACAGAGTAGGGAGAAAATTAGTAAAAATATGAAACACTTGAATAAGACTATTAATCACCTTGACCTAAATAATATTTGTAGACCTCTCCTACCAACAACAGAATACATATACTTTCCAAATATACATGAGACATTTGTCAAGTCTGACCAAATTCTGGGTCACAAAACAAGATTCAAAGAATTAAAAACAAAGCATTTTCTGAGATCACAATGGAATTTTAAATTATAAATCAACAGAAAAATGGGCTGAAAACCCAAAGATCTAAATGATGAATTTTTAATAATCGATGGGTCACAGAAGAAATCAAAAGAGAAATTAGAAATTGTTTTGAACTAGTAAAAATAAAAACACAAATTATTAAAGTTTGTGTAATTCAGCTAAATAAGTAGATAGAAAAAAATTATACTACTAAAGAATAAGGGTCTGAAATCAATGATCTAAGGTTTTACCTTAGGAAACTGGAGCAGAAGAACCAATTAAACCCAAGGGAAGAATAGGAAAAAAAAAAAAAATGTTTTAAAAAGATAAGAGCATAAAATAATAAAATAGACAAGAGAAAAATAGATAAAACAGTAACAAAAAAAATCACTGCAGCCCAATATTTTTCAGAAACATAGATGCTAAATTTCTCAACAAAAGCAAATTGAATCTAAAAACATATAAAAAGTAGAGTACAAAATTACCAACTAGAGTTTATCCCAGAAATTCAAAGTTATTTTAATATTCAAAAATTAGCCCTGGCTGGTTTGGCTCAGCGGTTGGAGTGTCGGCCTGCGGTACAGAGAGACCCGGGTTCGGTTCTGGCTAAGAGTACGTACCTTGGTTACAGTTTGTCCCCGGCCCTGGTTGGTCGTGCTGGTGGCAGCCACTCGATGTGTCCCTTCACATCGATGTTTCTCTCTCTCTCTCTTCCTCTCTCTCCCTCCCGCTCTATCTGAACAAAAAATGGAAAAATGTCCTCGGGTGAGGATAAAAAAAAAAAAAATTAATCAATGTCATTCTCATCATTGTAACAGACTAAAATCAAAATGTCCTATGATAATTTCAATAGATACATAAAAAGCATTTATTTCACAAAATTTGAAATTCATTTCTGATAAAAATTATCAGCAAACTAAGAATAGAAAGGAGTTTCTTCAACCTAATAAAGGGCATTTACAAAATACATACAGCTATATTCACAGGCACCATAACTCTCCATGTAAAAAGTCCCGAAGAAATATATATTTTTAAATGCGTTACTAAAGTTGCAGGATACAAGAGCAATATACAAAAATCATTTGTATTTCTATATGCCAGAAATGAATAATCATAAAATTAAATTTTAAAAAACATCTTTAACAATAACATTTAAAATATGAAAAATTAGGGATCTATTTGGCAAAAGATGTGTAACACACGTGTACTGATAATTACAAAATATTGCTAGGAGAATTTTAAAAACAGAATAGAGAAATTAGGGGGATTTCTCATTCTTGAAATGTCAGTTCTTGTCCAAATTGGTCTGCAGCCTCAATGTAATCCCAATCAAAAGCCCAACAGGATATGGAAATGCAGAGAACTAAGTATAGCTGAAGCAATTTTGAAAAAGAATAACAATGTTAAAGGACTTATATTTTCTGATTTCAAGGCTTATTGTAAAGCTACAATAATCAATACAATGTCATACTGGATCAAGATAGACAAAGAAATCAAGAAAATAGAACAGTGTCTAGGAATACACCAACACATATATTGTCAATTGGTTTTTGATAAAGAAACAATAATAAATGATGCTAGACTAATTGGCTAGCCATATGCAAAAAAAAAAAAAAAATGAACCTCAACCTTTACCTCACACCATACACAAAAATTAACTTGAAATGGATCATAGACCTATGTAAAACTAAAACTATAGAACTTCAAAAAGAAAACAAGGGAGAAAAAAATGTAATAATCTTGGGTTTGGTAGAAATTTCTTAAATATGAAAAGCATGAACCATAAATGAAATAAAACCACTAAACTGATCTTCATCCATATTATACATTTTGGATCTTCAAGACTCATTGCTGTGGCCGGGTAGCTCAGTTCGTTAGAACATCATCCTGATACACCAAGGTTGCAGGTTCAATCCCAGATAGGGCACATACAAGAAGAAACCAATGAATGCATGGATAGCTGGAACAACAAATCAATGTTGCGCTCTCTCTCTCTCTCTCTCTCTCTCTCTTCCCCTCCCCCTCCCCCTTCCTCCCTCCCTTCCTCTCTTTCTCTAAAATCAGCAAATAAACATTTTGAAAAAAAGAATCATTGTTAAAATGAAAAGTCAAACCATGGACTAAGAAATATTTTATATGTACACACACAGGAATGAACTTATATAGAGAATATATAAGAAACATTTACCATGCAATTATAACATGAGCAATCCAATTAAAAAGAGACATCTAGTGGGGAGAAAGGAGAAACATCTGTAACAAAAATTAGTTAATAAAAATTGGAAAAAAAAAAAAAAAACAGAGAAAGAGAGAGACAAAAGATTGAACAGACCCTTTACCAAAGAAAAGAGATTTGGAGAGCAAATAAGTACATGAAAATTAACTCAACATGGCAGTCATTAGGGAAGCACAAGTTAAAGCCATTTCACACACCTTCTAAAATAGCTAAAACTAAGACTGACCATACCTAGTTTTGGTGAGGATATGGAGTGACTGGAAGTCTCATTCGCTGTTGGTGGGAATGCAAAATGACAAAACTACACTTTGGAAAACTATACTTTAACAGGTTGTTAAAAATGTGGACATATACCTACTGTATGTTCAAGTCATTTCACTCCAAGGTATTTACCCAAGAGACCTGAAAGCATAAGTCAATATGTTGACTACACACAAATGCCCACAGAAAGTAAATTAACAAGGTCCCAAACTGGATTTTTAAAAAACCCTAATGTCCATCAACAGGTGACTAGATCAACAAATTGTAGTATATTTATGCAATGGAATACTATTCAGCAATAAAGAAGGCTTAACACATGATGGCACAGATAAATCTCAAGATCAACTCAGGTTAAGTGAAAGAAGATATACACAAAAGAGTTCATACTACATGATTCCGTTTATATAAAATTCTTAAAAGTCTAAAAAATGTAAACTAACCGATGGGACAAAAAGCAGATAAATGATTGCCTGGGGCTGTGGGCAAAAGAAAGAATGGATTGCAAAGGACTGCAAAGAAAAGAAGTTTTTTTTTGTGATGAAAATTTCCTGTTTCTTTATTTTGGCAGTAGTTTTGCAGGTGTGTGCATTTGTCATAATCCATCAAATGCATAGTTTCCATTCAATTTATTGTACGTAAATTATATCTTGTTAAAGCAGTCCCCACCAAAACTCTGATTGCAGCCTGGCGAAAAACCCTGAGACAGAGACATCAGCTAATCTGCTCCCAAACTCCTACACAGAGACTGTGAGATACTCAATGTTTGATGTTTTATTTTTTATTTTTATTTTTTTTTAATCCTCACCCAAGGACACTTTTTCATTCTTTGTTCAGATAGAGCAGGAGGGAGAGAGAGAGAGAAACATCGATGTGAAAGGGACACATCGAGTGGCTGCCATCCACATGACCAACCAGGGCCGGGGACAAACTGCAACCGAGGTACGTGCCCTTAGCGGGAACCGAACCCGGGTCTCTCCGGACCGCAGGCCGACGCCTTAACCACTGAACCAAACCGGCCAGGGCTCAATGTTTGATGTTTTAAGCCTCTGAGTTTGGGGGTAATTTTGTTACTCAGCAATAGATAACGAGCACAAGAAGTGAATTCCTGAGAGGGTAGATTCCTAGAGAACAGAAACAATAGTCTGTGAGAGAAGAGGAAAGAATAGTGTCCAGGAGAATGCTGAGGAGATAAAGAAAGGGGGTAGACGCTCATTTTAATAAATCAGCTATCAGCAGAGCTTAAATTGACTTGAACAATGTAGTCAGTGATCTTAGGGTAGCAGCTGATGGCCACAAGTAACCAGGAATCATAAGTGTCCTCCTGGCCTGAGCAAGTCAGTGACCACAGCACCTTGCAGGGAAGGGGGTGGGGGTGGGGCATAATCCCCCCACCCCCGCTGGCTTGAGTCTTTGTTAAATCCCACAAACATCAACACATGAAGCAATTGCTGTGTTCCTGTGAAAGTTGTCCCTGCAAGCTGCTTGGGTCAGTGCTCCTTTATTAAACACAATCTCTTTATGAACAGTTTCACAGAGAGCAGTTTCACACTAATTACAGCCCAGTCTTGATTTCCTCATTGCTACTCATTGCCTACATGAAACGAATGTCTTACAAGAGGTGAAGTTCAGTCCTGTCCCTGTTTCAGTAGTGGCAAACGATCATTTCATCTGACATCATTTTTTAAAGTCAGAATTTGACTCAGTATCATGTGGGGAGACCTTCACCCTGCTATTATCCTGAGAAGATCAAGGGCAGGCAAGAGGATCTCTCTTAATTTCTCTGCACTGCAGATCTCTGCATAATTTCCAGTCATCTCCTCCTGTGCCCTGCCACAGAGGCAGTGACGTCCTCCACCTTTGCAAGGTGGCCCCTCCACCAGCTCTTAACCCAGATCCCGTCTCTCTTTCCCAAGCCATCAGTCACCCCCTCTCAGATCTTCTTCCCACGTGTCCCTTCCCATTAGTGTGCAAATCTTTCCACCCACAGACATGTTCCCCATCACCCATGCCCCTTCCAACTACCACCTGTATCTTGCCTCCCCTCAGCTGAATTACTTCTTGACTTCTTATTCACTCTTCAGCCCAGAGAAATTTCTTTATGCACCTACTCGATTGTATTCGAAATCACCTCTACAGGAAGAATCAGAGCAGGATAAATCCTGAAGACTGCCAGTTCTGATGAGCTTAAAGATATTCGCATGATTCATTCATTCATTCTCTCATTCAGTGACGATCTGTGCACTGCCTACCACGTGCAGGCACTGTTCAGCACGTAACAGTAGCTCATCGACGGGCAGGAAGAAACAATGCCAGGGATACAGCAGTAGACAAGGGAGACAGAAATCTCTGCCCGCTGGAGCTTAATGCTAGTGTGGGGAGACAAACCAGAAAGGGAAACAGAGCAACCATCAGGTGTGTCAGTTACAAGAAAGGCTATGATGAAAGTAGGGGAGGGGATGTCACAGTACAGTGGGAGGGGGCCATGGTGAGGCAGAATTTTGGAAGGAACATTAAGGCACAGTAGTTGGGGAGGAGATTCTGCAGCCACAAGAAGTAGGTTCTTATCCTACCTCTCTCATTTTCTAACTGTGTGTCCTTAGGCAAATCGTTTAATGCTGGGTGCCTTAATTTCCTCATCTGTAAAACGAGAAGGCTGTTGGAACCTATCCACATAGGGCTGCTGTAAGGATTAAATGAGTTTACTATGTATAAAGTATTTAGAACGGTGCCTGAGTTAACAGTAAGAGCTCAAAAATAAAAAATATATATATTAGCTATTAATACTATTGCTCATTCCTTTGTTCATTACTTAGCACCCATTAACCTGTGACATGGTATGAAGTACATTCAAATAATGAGATGCATTTCTGGCCTCTTCAGGAAAGGTAGTATTACAGGCACAGAACCACAGCTCAAGGTGGTGTAAACCCTCTCATCTTTCGGAGGGGACAGCCCATCCACATTGTCACTCTTTACGCAACATCAAGGTGCTCTGACAGCATCTTCTCGCCTGGGATCTCTTTAGCCATCACTGCAGCCATGAGAAATACTATTGCCCTTATCACAGCTGCTGGAGAACAGAGACAAAGATATAAACTGAGTCTCCACCCGGCAATTCAGTGGCTCAGCCCGGAGGTGCAGTTGAGGTCAAGTGACAAGTGTACTGGCTCACAGAACGACCTTTGATCTGACACAAGCCTGTAATTGAATCAAGAACTATTAATTAACTGTGTGACCTTGGACAAATGACTTCACCTGCCAGAGCCTCAGTGTTCTCACGGGCAAGATGAGGACAATTAATTCTGGCTGCAATCAGTTTCGGGCCAGGATGCAATGAGATGATGTATATGAAGCACTTTGCAAATCATTCAGCCCATAGTAAGCACCCAATGGAATGGTAGCTTGAATAGAATCCAGACAGAGCAACACATCCTTCTCTCGGTCCTGTTCACGAGCACTCGGTGAGCACTTCTCCTGGAGCCTCCAAGTCACCTTCATGACACCACACATGTACCAGAGTGTACAAAATGAAATATGGGAACTGGACCTGAGTCCAGGAGAATGCATTCCTTCCCAGACCAATAATTTCGTGAACTTCTCACTTGCTTGTCAAATGACCGTGTTTTTAATATAGATGCAGGTTTTTTCTCTCTTCTTTTTCAGATCTGCACTCAAGCTCTGCTAGGCAAGGATTTCACAGACGAAGAGTGCTTTGCTCAACATGTGATCTCTTGAAACGTTTTGTGTCAACTGGGTTTTGTAAATCATCTCAAAGCTTCAAGGGAATCTTTCAATATGAAGACTCTTGGGAGTGAATCCTTTCAGAAAAGCAATGGATTGGTGCTTGATTGACCCAGTTTATCTTTTTTACCTTTTTTTAAAAATGATTTTCAATATCCTGCTGAACTGAAGTGGCAACTCCTGACTTGGGCAGAAGCCACATTTCTTTGTCCAAGAGAATAACAAGAGCGACCACAGAGGGTCCTAGCATCATAGTGAGGAAATGTGTTTCTTTCCAATGGCTGATTCAAAGCTTAGAAAATTCAACTTCCATAATGTTAGGGAAATGTCCGGTGAAGACTTTTTGGCTGGAAAATATGTTCTTAGGAACAGGGTCTGCTCTGAGATTATAAGCAATGGCCCTTAACGGTGCCAAGTTCTCAGATTTTAGCACCCTGGAAATAACGTACATCAGTAACTTACTCCTCATTTCCCAAATGTCTCAGCTTGCCATGGGAAAAGACAGTGTGGTTAGTAATCATTCATGCTTATTTCGAACAACCTGTGATCTGAGCGCATCGGAGCAGCTCCACGCAAGATGGCCACGCACTGACCTGAGCCTCTGCAGCAGGTGCACGAACCTCACGGAAAGGCGAAATGCAAGATGGGGCCTGACATTTACCAAGTTCCAACAAGATGCAAAGGTGATAATGTGGAAATGGCTAAGCTGAGCAGACAGGCAATGTGTATTCAAAGTATATTCTCCTCGAAGTGGCTTTCATGGTTCAGTTCAACACAGCGAGGCAACTGCCATTTAAAATAATCTTTTCCAGATCATATTCTTACAATGTTTTTGCAGCCTGTTAAATTGGATCTTTAGTTACAATGGTTTCTACAAGCAGGGCTAAGTCCTTAAAAGAAAAGATTGTGGTGGCTGGGTGGCTAAGAGAAGGGATAGAGGAAGAGGCATACTGTTTTCTTAAATGCTGAAGAACACCTCAGCATGCCATGACTACACCCCTGCAGAACCAAGGAAGCTCTTGCTGTTGGAATAATGAGGGCCTTCCAGCCAGCGACCTAGTAGAAACGGCTCACTGCTCTGGTCACTGGCTGCCCTGGCAACTGCCTGGATTATGTCCAAGGGCATTAGAGCCAGGCAGTCTGGGGAGTTTGGGCTCTGGTTCCTCTGCTCACTCTCTGTGCGATTTGGGGCAGGGTGCTTAACATCTAGAGTCTCTGTTTCATTACCTGTAACACTGGGATCAAGACAATGCGTTTCTCGGGGGTAGGAGCAGGCAAGACTGTTGTCCATAAGAAAGGGTAGGAGTCTGATCTGTTTCTCCCAAAGGAAATTGGTAAGTGCTTGAACTAAAAACAGTCCTAACACATAGGACCTCATAACTCTGTTGTGCACCCAGCGGAAGTAATACATGTACAGCCTGGGCACAGAGCCAGGCGCAGGGCAGGGCTCAGCATGGCAGCAACAGGCAGAGATGCCATTCAAGCAGCATCAGGGACCTCGGGGATCGGTTTCAGGGCGATGATCTTGGCATGCCAATAAGAGGTAACAGTCACGGGCACTTGGTATTTCGCAGGTAGGCTATGTTCTAAGTGAGTTACAATGAATGAACTCATTTAATCCTCACAGAGCCCTGTGAGGCATGTGGAATTGTTACGACCGTTTGATAGAGCTGGGAGACTCGGAGAGGAGGCAGTGATATTACTACCCCTGGTTCAGCCTGCAAGTGAGAGGCAGAGGAAGGGCTCGTGCCCAGGCCCCAGAACCCACGCACGTAACCGTAACACTGTGCTGCTGCAGGAACGCGGCATGAGAAAGGTAAAAGAAAGTGATATTGTTACACACGTGCATGGTCACTGAAACCAGCATGGTCAGTATATATACCAGCTCATATACAGATACACCTATACACACATGTATACAGGTCAGCAGGTATCTATAATAAATATATACCAATTTATTATATATAAATATAAAATATGTATGCATATGTCACAACATAATCCTAGCCTAAGAGGACTCGCACAAGCCAACAAGTTGTCTGTCTACACCATGGGCTTCTTCAAAAGGCCACCTGAAAATTAATGAAGAAACATCCAGGGTAATTTCTTGTGGTCCCTAGCGCACCATCATGAATCAACTGGTAAACTCACTGAAACCAGAAACCTTGCAGTCAATTTGAATTGCACCCCTTCCAATACTCCCTGTCCAATGCTCTGACATCCTATATCTGAGACTTCTGTTCCTGTTCCTTCTTCTCTACTCTCAACAACACTGTTCTTTTTTTAAAATATTTTTTATTGATTTTTTTTTTTTTAGAGAGAGAGGAAGGGGGAGATAGAAACATCAATGTGAGAGAGATACATCAATTGGCTGCCTCCTGCACACCCCCTCTTAGGGATCGAGCCCGCAACCCGGGCATGTGCCCTTACTGAGAATTGAACTGGGACCTTTCAGTCCATGGGATGATGCTCAATCCACTGAGCCACACAGGCCGGACTCAACACCGCTGTTCTTAGTTCAAGCACTTACCAATTCCCGTTTGGATAACTGGATCAGACTCCTACCCTTTCTTGCTGACAACATTCTTGCCCATTCCTACCCACCAAAAATCATCCTAGGACACAAGTCTGGCAATGTTGAACCTCTGCACAAAGTTTCAGCATCAGTATGAAGTCCAAACTCCTTAATAAGGTACACGAATCCCTGTGCGATCTGACATTTCCATTTCTTCCCACTCCCTCAGATGTAACCATACATGTATTGGCAGATGTTGTTTCCTCTGCCTGGAAAGCCCTCTCTCCCCCACAAAACCTCCCCCATACCTTCCACCTCCCATAGCCTTCATTTGGAAAGTTCTACTCAATCATTAAGGCTCAGCTGAAACATCACTTCCTCTAGGAAGTCTTCCATGATTCCCCCAGGGAAAGCTAGCTGCCCTCACCTCTGTGCCTGTAGTAGCCAAATTGTAATTTCCCCCCTAATGCTAGCCTGTGAACTCTTGAAGGCAAGTGCTATGTGTACACAAGATATTCTCCACCCCAGAATAGTCTCTAGCACACACTGGGAGCTCAACAAATACTTATTGTATTATTATAGTGCTATCATATAGCAGTATAGTCATTTGTTGATGTGTCTGCCTCCTCCACAGGAATGTGAGCTTCTGGGGCAAAGATAATCCTGTTTGCCTTCGTATGCCTATGCCTATCACGGTGCCTGGCAAAAAAGTGAGTGGTCATTGTTTATTGAATGAATTCACGTACCGGCAAATAAATGAATAAACCACACAGCCTGCCAGGATTTCCTCTCCTGTCAGCTAGCCTAGAGTTATTTCAGTGTAAGTCTAGTATGTCTGGCTGCGTGTCTGGTGATGGTTAGAGAGAGCTCTCACGCCGTTATAAAACAAACCAGATTCCAAGAGGCCAAAGGGGCCTCGGTTGCATGTGTCATAAATATAAGTAAAAATGTTTATAGGTAACAATCCAGATTTTAATTTAGAAAAGCAGTATCTTTCACCAAATGCCTATTCAGTTATACTTCTTCATCAAGGGGAACTCGAAGGAGCTGCGATTTGATGTGCAGTCTACAAAGGGCAGAAATCCCACTCGGTGGAGGGTTCACAAGAGAAATCATTCTCACAACTGTTCCGGGGAACTTTCGCCTTCATTACATCATCTCCCTGTGAGGTGGGTGTCAGGATCACCACTACTGTAACGAAAGAAACGAAGACAGAGGGCTGCAGTTGTAGAATAAACTCCTGGTGTAGCAGACCCTGAGGTCCTATATTACATCCGGGTGTCTGTGGACCAAAAAAAGCCCAGCTATGTCTCTCAAACGCCACAGTGATGGGTTGTTTCATGGAAAACGTGCCCTAAGATGGGCCCTCGTCTCCTGAAAGAGCACTTGGTACATCTGCTCACCTTGACACCTGAGCTCTCTGTGGAGACAGGTGCGCTGTTCAACGCCGTCCACCTCTCTGAGCATCCACAGTTCACTGAGCACCTGCTGCGCCCTGCACATCACCTAGTTTCTAGAAACAGAGAAGGACATAAAAGATGTAGAGATTGCATCGCAGACCACAAATAATTCCTGGTAGCCGACTGCTGGACTAGGCAAAGACAATCTTGAGGTCATATATAAGGATAAAAAAAATTGCCCTGACTGGTGTGGCTTAGCTGGTTAAGCAACGTCCTGTACATCAAGGGATCACAGGTTCGATTCCCGGTCAGGGCATGTGCTCGGGTTGCAGGTTTAATCCCCAGTTTCTCCCTCACTGATGTCTTTCTCTCTCTTTAAAATCAATAAAAACATATTTTTTAAAAAGGATAAGAGTCCGGCTGGTGTGACTCAGTAGTTGAGCATCGACCCATGCACCAAGAGGTCTGTAGTTCAATTCCCAGTCAAGACACATTCCCAGGTTGTGGGCCTGATCCCCAGCAGGGGGCGTGCAGGAGGCGGCCAATCGGTGTCTCTCATCAATGTTTCTCTCTCTCTCTCCTGCTCTCTTCCTCTCTCTCTAAAATCAATAAAGAAAAAAAATGAAAAAAGATAAGAAAAATTTGAGAATTAAAAAAATGGGAATGTATTTATAGTCTATTTTTAAATAAAAAATTTAGTAACAAGCTTGAGGTTATAATATTGTTGCATTTACAAACATGCACACAAACATACTACAAGGACTGAAAAACAAAATTCACGGATGTTTCCTCTATAGAGCGAGATGATCTCTTTTAGTGTCTTTCATAGACTTTTGTACATAGAGTGCATTTATGATCAGATACATTAAAAAAATTTTTGTTTGTTTTTTTCTAAAAGCTATGAAATGTGTGAAGGGAGAGAAACAAACACACATCTCATGTTTGCAACATTATATTCTCCTTCGCTTTCCTGCCAGGACCAGGATCAACCAGACTCATTCAGCCCCGAGACGTGGGATTTGAACTGCAAGGAGAAATCAGTCAAGTTTCTTGGTGCATTTGGAGAACCACATTTTTCTCAGCTGCTATCTCACCAGCGTTACATCATGATCACCGCCAATGGCCAGAGCCCCAAGCCCTGGGGTAAAGGCACCAGCTCCAGCCTAGGACTGGAGTGTGCATTTGAAAGTTTTTCATTTCTCAGGGGTCGGTTCTTCTGAAGTGTAGTGTCTGCTTCCAAACAGGAACCTGGCACAAAGAAACCGGGTGCAAAGAAACCAGAGCTCCAACTTGGAGTTGAAAGAACTCTACAGCAGAGAATTTTGTCTTATATGGTTTCTTAATGGTGAGCAAGAGACACCAGGTCTCGACGTGTTTTACTTGGACATCACGATAAAGAAAACCCACTGTCTCAGCAAAAGTGCCGAGAAGATCCGCTCTGAGTCTAGAGCTCCTTCAACGGAATGTGCCGAGTGAGCCTCGGTGCAGGCCCGTGCTAGGCGTAGGAAACATCGGGTTATCTAAAACAGCTGTGCTCTGAAGGACAGCGAGGAGTGAATCAAAGGTGGTGGGACAAAGAGAAGGGAATGACTGATGTCAGTTTCTGTTGTCAGCAGTCTTCAAATAGCAAGACAGTTTCTAGCTTCCAGAGGCTGACCTATGAGCACAGGAAGGCGAGAAGTCAGACCTCACAGTTCACGCTGACTCATGAAACAAGCCAGTCAGAGTTAGCTCCGGGCCTCCACTGAGAGTCTTTTCTAGGAAACTGGGGTTTACAACTGGTGAATACATACAATGATTCCAACAAATTGCCAGACCTGTTTTGCAGCACAGATTCTCTAAGCTGCATTTAATGGGAGCTGGGGGTGGGGGGAAGGGTGGTAAAAAGGATTTGCTATGTTACAATACTTGGTTTTATTTATCCTATCAGCATCTTAACCTCAGCACTGTGTTACCCAGTGCCTTGCCACTCTGACTGCATGTTGGACTAGTCTAAAGCCATTTTGTAAAATACTGACTCTTAAGCTCTGCTCGAACCATTTGAATCAGAATTTCTGGGCCCTGGCCAGGTAGCTCAGTGGTTAGAGTGTCATCCCCATATGCCAAGGTTGCAGGTTCACTCTCTGGTTAGGGCATATACAACAATCAACCAATGAATGCATGAATAAGTGGAAAAAATCAATGTTCCCTCCTCTCTCTCTCTCCAAAATCAAGAATAATAAGAATAATAAAAGAATCTTCGGCCCTGGCCAGTGTGGTTCAGTTAGTTGGGTGTCATGCCATGCACCAAGAGGTTGCTGTTTCCATTCTGGGTCAGGGCACATGCCCTGGTTGCAGGCTTGATCCCTGATGGGGGGGGGGGCGGGGGGGGGCGGGGTGTGCAGGAGATAGCTGATTGATGTTCTGCTCTCACACTGATGTTTCTCTCTCTCTCTCTCTTCCTCTCTCTCTAAAAATCAATAAAAATATTTTTAATTTAAATAAAAAAGAAGAAGAATCTTTGGAGCATAAGCATTAGCTATACTTTTAAAGTTCCCTGGGTTATTCCAACCTGCAGCCAGGGTCAAGAACAAACATGCAATCCTCATCTCCCAGGTTCATCACATCCAAAACCAGAGTCATAGCTTCCTGTTTTAGCAGCATCTGAATTACATGAAAAAGTATAACGTTTTATGGAAATGTAGGGCCATATTCCCACATTAACAATCGGTGGACAGCAATCTTTTAAAAATGTTTACTTCCTGGAATGTTGGTTAGTTTACTGCAGATTGAGTATAACCCAGGATCATACATTTCCTTGGTATAGACTCAACGGTGATTGCTTGTCATTGGTCCACAGCAAATCAGCACTGATATTGAGAAACCCACAGTAATGAGCACTTAGTTTACTGAATTATGGAACTGACAGCAGCATCACACACACAGCTCTCACTGAAACACAAAGTACAAACTGTAGCTAACGTTAGGTTTGGCTGCCCACGGAGGACGAAGGAACGGCGCTCTCTCAAATCCATTGGCTACCTTCTGCGACTAGGCTCTTCATGCACAGTATACATGTCAGTGGGCAGATGAACCTACCATGGTATTTTTTAAACATTCCATTTATGAAACAGTAAGTGATGAAGTCAGTTTAGTGGGTCACAACCAGTATTTCTTGAAATACAATGAAAAAATAATAAAAATATACATGAACTGCAGTCAGGTAATACATCCATGAAAGTTTCATTTAGGTTAAATATATAATGTATGCATATATGTAGTGTATAGAATTATGATATAAGATGATATTTCTTACTCCAGGCTACTATCAACTATTTGAAAACCACTACCCAAAGAGAAGTTATTATGAAATCCAATTTACAGATGAAAAAACTGAGGCTCAGAGATCTTAAATAATCCACCCAAGGCCACAGAGCGAACCTGGCAGAATCCAGTTTACCAATATCCACACCCTCTCCTGGGGAAGGCACGCTTTACTGATGAAAACATAAAATATTTCTGCAGAGAGGAGACACACGTGTTCATAATTACTATTTTTAAAAATAACACTCGTTGAACGACAGTATTGCTTCCTGATTTCATTGTGGAGACTTAACATTTTCCAGACTCGCTGATTTATGAACTGTCATAACCCTAGCCACGGTTTGAACTCCAGCTATATTTTCTTTTCACTTTCATCACTTCTAAGCGTGGTCGGGATTCTGAGGCTGTGGGTTTGTTTTGTTTTGCTTTCTTTTCCTTTGCTATTGCAGGCACCTCGGGCCAGCACAAGGAGCCGCCTGGCTGCCCCCACCTTCTCCCAGGGTGCAATCTCCCCGGGGCTAAGCCCACGGGCCCAGGGCACACCTGGCTGTATGCGCAGCCTTTGTGGTTGAGTGGACAGACTTCCAGGAATGCTGCACCTGGACAAACAGGACGGGCACCCTTCAGCTCCAAGGGCAATATTGCCCCACTGGGTCATCTCACTGGCTCACAGAGAACTTCCTTCCCAGCTCAGGGTCTGTAAAACCCGAAGATGCCTCTTGTTAGCAAGACAGAATTCAGGGTGGTTGTAAGAATGTGGAAACCTCACTAAAGTAACAGTTTGATGATCTGATATGTTTTTTTTTCTTGAGCATCCTGTTTCTTTAAGACCCACTGAGTTTTTCTTTTTCTTTAGTGATGTTAGAGAGAGAGGAAGGGAGAGGGAGAGAGAGAGAGAAACATTGATGAGAGAGAACATCGACTGGCCGCCTCCTGCATGCCCCCCACTGGGGATTGGGCCCACAACCTGGGCATGTGCCCTGACCGGGAATCAAACCCGCAACCTCTTGGTGCACGGGTCGATGCTCAACCACTGAGCCACAGCGGCTGGGAGATTTTTTTTTTTAACGGTAACTGAGCAGAACCCGATCTTGCCCCGAAAATCTTTCTGCCTAATAAAAAATGATCAAGCAAAAGTACCCAAACCCACAAAGCTGGAGTAAAAGCCCCGGAGGACCCCCCACCTGTACCCACGAGGCCAGGCGGGCAGCATCGCTGCGCGAGGCGGTGTCGCAGGGACGCGCTGTGGCAGGACAGTTTGGAAACAACTTCCTCCAGCAAGGGGCACCTCTGCCCAGCTGCGGGGCACAGGAAGCCCGGCTCCTCTGCTCCGAAGGGGGCAGTGCTTCTGTCAGGCCACGACTGAGGACAGGCAGGAGCAGCTACATACATTTTGGGGTCAGTGCAAAAAAAAAAATGTGGGGTTTCTTGTTGAAAAGTTAATAAGAATTTCGATATGGTGACAGCAGAACATGAAACCCTGAGAGGCGGCCCATCGCAAGCCCATGGAGCCCACCCGGAGGGGAAGGCTGTACCTCTGGCACCCACCCTGGCCATGTCTCTTCAAAACTGAGGGCTTGAATAAATGAATCCTTCTAACCCCGTCCTCTGCTACCATCTTATACATTTTCACGTGGATGTCTGGGTACCATGTTTCCATATGATTGCGTAACTAACTGAATATACTATATACCGGGCCCTGGACGAATTATTTAACATGCATTGTCTCGTTGAATCCTGACAAAAACCCTTGGAGGTAAGAACTACTGTCTTTTCCGTTTTGAGGATGAAATAACCATGGCTTAGGAATGATCTTTTATTTGCCCAAAGTAGCAATTTGCAACCTTTTTCGTCTCATGGCACACACAAACTGATTACTGAAATTCTGAGACATATCAAAAAATATTTTTTTTTTGCTGATCTGACCCAAAAAACCTCCACAAAAACCCAAAGGTATAATTTTGATTCATTCACAGCAGACGGCTATTGTTGTGTTGGCTGTTGTCATTTACTTTATTTGACAATCTAAAGAGAAAGAGGTCAGTGCCCCTGACTAAGTAGTAAGGAACTGAATATTTTGGAATTTTTTACAGTCCACCAGTTGAAAATTACTGGCCTAAGGGATGATAATTCATTTTCTAGAAAGTGATATTTTAAGGAGACAACAAAGGTCAGCAGAAATAAATGATGTAGACTAAAAAGACAATAGGAAAGATCAATGAGCTATTTTTAAAAAGGATAAACAAAACAGGCAAACCTACATCAACAACAACAACAAAAAAGAGGACTCAAATAAAATTATAATTGAAAGAGAAGATGTTACAACTGCTGCCACAGAAATACAAAGGATTGTAAGAGACTACTATAAACAATTACACACCAACAAGCTGACAACCTAGAAAAATAGATAAATTCCTAGAAACATACAACTTACCAAGCTGAATCATGAAGAAATAGAAAATCTTCCCTGGCTAGGCGGCTTAGCTGGTTGGAGCATCATCCTGTACACCAAAAGGTTGTGGGTTGGATTCCTGGTCAGGGCACA
Organism: Molossus molossus; assembly: GCF_014108415.1. Classification (NCBI taxonomy): domain Eukaryota; kingdom Metazoa; phylum Chordata; class Mammalia; order Chiroptera; family Molossidae; genus Molossus; species Molossus molossus. The sequence goes on along the minus strand of NW_023425351.1, from coordinate 57,728,001 downwards.
TACCTAAGTTGTGAGTTTGATCCCCGGTCGGGGTTCATACAGGAGGCAAATAATCAATGTTTCTCTCTTTCATATCACTGTTTCTCTCTCTCTCTCTCTCTCTCTCTCTCTCTCTCTCTCTCTTTCTCTCTCTCTCTCTCTCTCAAAATCAATAAAAACATATCCTAGAATGAGGATTAAAAAAAAAAAAAGAAATAGAAAATCTGAACAGACCATTTGCTAGAAGAAAATAATCAAAATCATCCCAACAAACAGAAGCCTAGGACCAAATGACTTCACTAGTGAATTTTACCAAACAATCAAATAAGAATTAACACCAGTTCTTCTCAAAGTCTTCCAAAAAATAGAAGAGAAGGGAGTACTTCAAACTCATTTTATCAATTGTGCATTACCCTTATATAAAAGCCAGGTTAGGCCCTGGCCAGTTTGGTTCAGCGGTTAGAGCGTCGGCCTGCGGTCTGGAGAGACCCGGGTTCGGTTCCCGCTAAGGGCACGTACTTCGGTTGCAGTTTGTCCCCGGCCCTGATTGGTCGTGTGGGTGGCAGCCACTCGATGTGTCCTTTCACGTCGATGTTTCTCTCTCTCTCTCCCTTCCTGTCTCTCCCTCCCGCTCTATCTGTACAAAAAATGGAAAAATATCCTCGGGTGAGTATAAAAAAAAAAAAAAAAAAAAAAAAGCCAGGTTAGGCCACCACAAGAAAACTATAGAGTAATCTCTCTGATGAACATAGATACAAGAATTTTTTTTTTTACAAGAATTTTCAACAAAATATTAGTAAATCAAATTCAACAACACATTAACAGAATTATACACTACAAACAAGTGGGATTTATCCCTGGGATGTAAGGATGGGTCAACACACAAATCAGTCAATGTGGTACATCACATTAATAGAATAAAAGACAAATTTATCTTTGAGATAAATGTTATCTCAATAGATGCAGAAAAATCATTTGACAAAATTCAACATTCATTCATAATAAAAGCTCATAACAAAGTGGGTATAAAGGGAAAGTACCTTAACATAATAAAGGCCATATATAACAAACCCACAGCTAATATCATACTCAGTGGTGAGAAGCTGAAAGAATTTCCTCTAATATTAGAAATAAGTATGCCACTCTTACTATTTTTTATTCAACATAGTACTGGAAGTCCAAGCTAGGGTAATTAGGCAAGAAAAAAAAACAAAAAACAAAAGACATCCAAATTAGAAAGAAAGACACAACTAAAACTGTTTCTATTTGTAGATGACATATTATAGAGAGAGAACCCTAAAGACTCCACCAAAAAACTCTTAGAACTAGCCCTGGCCGGTTTGGCTCAGCGGTTAGAGCGTCGGGCTGCGGTCCAGAGAGACCCGGGTTCAGTTCCCGCTAAGGGCACGTACCTCGGTTGCAGTTTGTCCCCAGCCCTGGTCGGTCGTGCGGGTGGCAGCCACTCGATGTGTTCCTTTCACGTCGATGTTTCTCTCTCTCTCTCTGTTCCTCTCTCTCCCTCCCACTCTACCTGAACAACAACAACAAAAAAACTCTTAGGACTAATGAATAAATTCAGTAGTTACAGGATATAAAATCAATATAAAAAATCAGTTTCATTTCTATATACTAATAAACCATTAGAAAAAGAAATTTAAGAAAACAATTCTTTTTATAATTGCAACAAAAAGAATAAAATACCTAGGAATAAATTTAGCCAATGAAGTCAAAGAAACTGAAAACAATAAGGCACCCATGTAATTGAATATGAGACAAATAAGTAAAAAGATATTCCATGCTCATGAATTAGAAGAATTAATATTGTTAAAATGTCCATACTACCTAAAATAGATTCAATGCATTTCCTATCACAATTTCTGTGACATTTTCCACAGAAATAGAATAAACAATCCTAAATTTAAAAAAAAAAAAATTTATTGATTTTTCAGAGAGAGAAAGGAAGAAATAGAAACATCAATGTGAGAGAGAAACATAGATCAGCTGCCTCCTGAACACTCCCTACTGGGGATCGAGCCTGCAACCTGGGCATGTGCCCTGACTGGGAATCAAACTGGGACCTCTCAGTCCATGGGACAATGCTCAATCTACTGAGCCACACTGGCCGGGCATCAACAATCTTAAAAATAGTATAGAACCACAAAAGACCCTGAAGAACCAGAACAATCTTGAGAAAGAACAAAGCTTCCTGATTGCAAACTATATTAGAAAGCTATCGTAATCAAAGCAGTATGGCATTGCCATAAAAACAGACACATGGACAAATGTAATAGAAGATAACCAGAAACAAATTCACACATACATGGTCAATTAATTAACAACCAAAAATCCAAGCATACACAATGGGGGATGATAATCTCTTCAATAAATGGTGTTTATAGCCACATGTAAAAGAATAAAATCGGACCATTATCTTACACAGTGCACAAAATAAACTCACAACACATTAAAGATTTGAAATTAAAAACTGAAACCATAAAACTCCAAGAAGATAATAATAAGCTTCTTGACACCAGTATTGGTGATGATTTTTTGGATTTGACACCCAAAGCAAAGGCTACAAAAGCAAAATTAAAGAAGTGGGACTACATCAAACTAAAATGCTTCTGTACAGCAAAGGAAACCATCAACAAAATAAAAAGACAGCCTCCCAAATGGGAGACAATATGTGCAAATCATCTACCTGGGTTTAATATCCAAAATATGGAAAGAACTCATACAAGTCAATTAACACTTATTTGATTTGGTTGGATTGTGAATTTTTTGTCAAGTGAAGCTAATAGAGTCCACTATATCTTAATATCTTGTCTAAGGTTTGGACCCAGGCACAGATGTTATATCCTTTTTTGCTGTGACAATATTAGGTATATCTGATAACAAGGTCCATTTTACCCTCTGTTGATTCATATACATGTTACCAATTATGTTTTAGGACCATTTAAAAAATCCTTCTGTAGCCCTGGCCGGTTTGGCTCAGCGGTTGGAGCATCGGCCTGCGGTACAGAGAGACCCGGGATCGGTTCCCGCTAAGGGCACGTACCTCGGTTGCAGTTTGTCCCCGGCCCTGGTTGGTCGTGCGGGTGGCAGCCACTCGATGTGTCCCTTTCACGTCGATGTTTCTCTCTCTCTCTCTTCCTCTCTCTCCCTCCCGCTCTATCTGAACAAAAAATGGAAAAATGTCCTTGAGTGAGGATAAAAAATAAATAAATAAACAAAACTAAAAATAAAAAATCCTTCTGTACACATTTCTCCAAAAACGGACACAGAGATTGCCAATGGACATATGAAAAGATGCTCAATGTCACTAATGATCGGGGGAATACAAATACAACCACTATGTGATATTACCTGATATCTGACATAATGGTCATCATCATTAAATCAACAAACAACCAAATGTTGCGAGGATGTAGAGAAAGGCAACCCTCGGGCACTGTTGGTGGGATTGTAAATTGGTGAAGCCACTATGGAAAACAGTATAGGGGTTCCTAAAAAATAAAAAATAGTACTACCATATTGTGATTGTTATAATTAGCTGGTCAATATTAACAATAGGAAGAAAGCAAAGGGCAGGCCAGGCATTATAAGCACAATCATCCGGGCAGCTTCACCAGGAAGCTACAACTTCATGCTCCCCAGGGAGCCACTGGACATTCCCTACAGATCAGAGGTGGGCGGGGGGTGGGGGGGGATCAAACACAGGGAAAGATGGGTACATGCACAGTGAAGTCACGTGATGTAGGGGAGCTACCTGCCTGTCTGTCTAACATGGGGAAAAGATAATTGGCTAGAAGGGGTAGAGCCACTTGCAAGGGTTCAAATGTCCTGAAGGGTCAATTGGTTAAGCTCCTGGTTATAATCACTTCATAAATTATATAAATGTCTAATCACTATGTTGTTCACCTGAAACTAATATATGTCAACTGTAATTGAAAAATGAAAAAGTATTTTAAAAAGAAAGTAAAAATAATTCTGCCAATTCCTTTAGTTTTCCTGCTAAGTGTTACTTAAGGTTGGACACTTCCCTGGCTAGCAACAGGTTTGAAAACTACAGGCATACCTAGGGGATGCTGTGGGTTCCATTCCAGATCACCCAAACAAAGCGAGTTCACAATAAAGTGAGTCATCAACTTTTTGCTGGTGGAGGGTCTTGTCCTTAATTTCTTTAAAGAAGAAGAAGAGAAAGAGGGGAGGAGAAGGAGGAGGAGGAAGAGGAGGAGGAGGAGGAAGAGGAGGAGGAAGAGGAGGAAGAGGAGCAACATCTGTGCAGTGCAATAAACTGAGGTGCAATAAAACGAGGCCTGTCTGTACATGGTTCTTAACAGGAAAAGCAGCACAGCAATCCCGGATGCGAGTCCCCACAGGTGATTTATGCAGAATGGAAAAATAACCTCACAGATAACCAACCAAATGACATTTTATCCTAATAGCTTTGCCCTTGTCTGTCCATTGTGTTACTGTAACAACTAACCCTTGGAAGGACTAATTCTATACTTCAGTGTTTTAATGTTCCTCTCTACTAATTCTGATTCTCTGGGGTAAGGCAGGCAGAGACAGAGTCCAAACCAGAGAGATCCCAGACTTACTCATCAAGGCTTCATTTTCTGGGGAGCTTTAGACAACTTATGGATGGCACTGCTGCATATTTTGGCTATTTTCGGTTAGCTGCCTATGGTATGAGATGTCACGCAGATACAAAGGCCGGTTGGTGTGAGTGTGGTTCTCAAACCTGTGGAGCTGCTTGTTTTCACTCCTTCTGGACCCTCCTCGCCCACTCCCGTTGATTGCTGAGCAGTCAGCAGAGGCTTTGTCAACACCCACAAACATGGAAGGGAAGAAACAGGCAGTTATGAAAATAGTACTTCTCAAGCATCCATGCATGCAAGCCCCCCGGGATATTGGTACAGTGCACATGATGATTCATTATGTCCTGTATCGGGCCTGAGTTCTGCATTTCTAACACGCTCCCAAGTGTTGCTGACGCCGTTGGTCTGCGGACCTGCAACTGAATTCCCTGAGATGAAATTCTGGCTCTGATGAAGGGGGTTTTGCTTTTTGCCAGGGGCTTGCATTGACCAGGTTAAATAAAGAGCTTGCGGACAGCCAGCCCCTGTCCAGTGGCTGAAATCACGACATGTGGGGGAAAAACAGGCTCCCATGTGAGCGGGAAAAGGGCATGAAGACAGAGTGCATCCTGGTGCTGTCGGAATTCCTGGCACCAGGGTCCTGAACCCTGCCAGGTCCCACGGAGCCTGGTTGTTCAGCACTTCATCACCAGAGCCAATAACGCCCTCTCTTTGCTTAACCAAGTAGAGTTGGATTTATATTAATTACAATCAAGATCCCTAACAATTAAAAATTGTAATGTAATGGCTAATTATGATATGTCCCTAATGAAGAATTATGCAGCTGTTAAAAAGCATTATTTCCAAAGAAATATCTTGAGATGGACAAATAATATAAGGTTAAGTGAAAAAAGAAAAAAAAACAACAACAATGTTTATATTCAGGATAGTCTGAATTACATACACTTTTGAAGAATATTAAAAGTGGGCTCAAAAACATAAATACTAGTTATGGTAGGCTGAATGATGGGTCCCCAAATATGTCTAGGTCCTAATTCCCAGAATCTATGAAAGTTACCTTATATGGCAAAAGGGACTTTGCCAGTGTGATTAAATTAAGCATTTTGCGATAGGGTGATTATCTTGGAGTATCTGAGTCAGCCTAATATAACCACCATGGTCCTTGTACGAGGGAGGCAGGAGGGTCAGTCAGAGGACGGGATGTGATGACAGAAACAAAATCGGAGTGACACCCTTTGAAGATGGAGGAAGAGTGTAACAAGCCAAGGAATAAGGCTGGTTACAAGAAGTTTCAATAGGCAAGGAAACAGATTTTGCCCTCGGAGCCTCCAAAAGGGACCAGTCCTGCCAACACCTTGACTTTAGCCAGTGAACTTGATTTTAGATTCTGCTCTCCAGACCTGTAAGGTAATCCAGTTATAGTGCTTAAAGCCACTACATTTTGGTAATTTGTTACAGTAGCATAGGCAACCAGGACAGTACTTGTCTCTGAACTTACCTTTAACCAACATGTTACTTTTGTTTGTTTTTTGTTTTGTTTTGTTTTTTAATTAATTAATTTATTTTTGTTACAGACGTTTCTTTTCCCTCCACTGATTCCCCCTTCCCCTCCCTCCCCGCCCTGTCCCCAGCTTTGTTGTCCATGTCCATTGCTCATGCACACATGCATATAAGTTCTGTAGTTTATCTCTTCCCCACCACCCCCTCTTCTGGGGATTGTCAGTCTGTACCCCACTTCCACGTCTCTGGGACTACCCATTTCCTCAGACTGTTATGTTCATTATATTCCACAAATAAGTGAGATCATGTGATATTTGTTTTTCTCTGCTTGGCTTGTTTCGCTTAGTATAATACTTTCCAGGTCCCTCCATGTCATCCGAAAGGATAAGAGATCTTTCTTACAGCTGCATAGTACTCCATTGTATAAATGTACCACTGCTTTCTAATCTATCCGTCTACTGATGGACACTTGGGCTGTTTCCAGATCTTAGCTATTGTAAATAGTGCTGCTACGAACATGGGGGTACATATATTCTTTCTGATTGGTGTTTTAGGCTTCTTAGGGTATATTCCTAGAAGTGGGATCACTGGGTCAAATGGCAGTTCAATTTTTAAATTTTTGAGGCAACACCATATTGTTTTCCATAGTGGCTGCACCAGTCTGCATTCCCACCAGCAGTGCACTAGAGTCCCCTTTTCTCCACACCCTCGCCAACACTTGTTGTTTGATGATTTGTTGATGGTGGCCATTCTGACATGTTACTTTTGTGAGATACACAATTTATTTTCAAAGAAAGAATAAGTAAACTTGCTATAAGAGGTAATATTAATAATACTTCTTTAAACATTTTAACATTTTTTAACTTGGTTACTGTTATTTTCTAGTTCTGTTTAATGTAATCACAGGGAAGTCTCGAACACATTGCAGGAGAATATCACTCTGTACTAGGAGAATTCTGACCCTGTCATTCCCCTGGGAAAGCTCTGGACTGCTGCTGTTAATAGCCAACAGGTGACTTAAAGTGCATTTACAAGATTGACACCTAATGAAAACCACAGGCCCAGAGACATACTGAAGTCACAGAGCATGTGCAAGCTCATAACACCCCTGGGAACGCTCCATTCTCCTGTCAGTGCATTCCCAGCTCTGTGACTCTGGAATCACTGAGAACAGCAAAAAAATGGCAGAACTGCTACATGCCTGGGGGCATCGAGTGTAATAGTAAAGGTCATGAAACTCTGAATGCTGTTCATGCAACAACTGAAGGAGACTGAAATGTCCTGGTCTGATATTCCCAGGCTGAGATCACTGGCACCTCTGTGAGCCCTCATAGTCCTCTGTGTATAATTTTTCTGTCAGACTTATTTCACCCTGTCATAATTATTTATTGATGCATCCATCTCCCTAACTAGACTTCAATGTTTTAATGTTCCTCTCTACTAATTCTATATCTATGTCATGTATGGATATATTTACATTAATTTTTTTTCTTTTGGGGGGGGGCTTGTTTTAGGTTATTTTTTTGTGCTTCATTGCATGCCTGGAATCTTTTTATCGGATGCCAAACACTGACAATCGTACCTTGTTGGGTGACTAGGTAATTTTGTATTCCTATAAACATTCTAGAGATGTGTTGAATGCATTTAATTTACTTGAAAACAATTAAATCATTTTAGGTATGATTTTAAACTATCTTCACTTTCTAAATGAGGGAACAAAAGTTCAGATAGATAAAATAACATACCCAATATCTCTCTGTTACCAAAAGTAATAGTTGGGATTTAAACCCAGATCAATGATTCCAAAGCCCAAATGCTTATATATTATAGAATGCTGAAGGAGCTCCAGCCAGCCACCAGAGTCTCTTGAGAAGATCCTAAAAGACCAAGAAATCAAGAATTTATATATATATATATTTCCACCCACATTCAGCAAAAGATCTTGAGGAGGAAGGGATAGAGCTGTCATCAACCAGTATTGGCTTGGCTTGACTCAATCCTGGCAAAGAGAAACTAGGGGCTTGGGACCTTCATTCATCATGAATTCATTTGGAGGTCCAGATTATTGTCTGAGTTTTACCTTTGAAATCTAAATTCGAGTTAAATAAAAATTGACAAGGTTCCCTTAGAAGGACTCTCATGTTCATCCAAAGCATGAGGAAGAGCTGGCCAAGTTGTCATGCCATTCCACTTCAGCAAGTTCTTTGAAGACAGCATCAAGAAAGTTGAATTTTTATTATCTTGGGTAAGTAAGAATTCTAAGTTTCTGTTGCTAAGGCCAGGATCCAATGTAATTTGACTTAGCAAGCATTTATAAAATGCCTTGTCTATGCAGTCTTAGGCTGGGAAAACGAAGTGAGTAAGACATAGACCCTACCCTAGAATATAATATTCAACAATATGTAAGAAGGGTTATACGTCATGATGGGGTTTATCCCAGGACAAAAAAAGGAAAACCTTACCATCATTTCAGTAGATGCAGGGAAAGTATTTGAAAACAAACAGTAGTTCTTAATAAAAACTCTTAGCAATCAAGTAATAGAAAATTTTCTCAGCGCGATAAAAAGCAACTATTAAAAAATTCCATAGTTAACATAACACTTAATAATAAAAGATAAAATGCTTTTCCCCTTATGATCAGGATCAAGAGGAAAATATGTAATCTCATCAATTCAATATTGCACTGAAGTTCTAGCCAGTGTAATAAGGCAAAAATAAATAAATAAATAAATAAATAAATAAATAAATAAATAAATAAATAAATAAAATAAACCAAACCAAACCAAACATCATCTAGATTGACGCAAACTGTCTTAATTGCAGACAACATGATCAACAATGTAGAAAATCTCATGGAATTGAGAAAAAGTTACTATAATTAATGTGAGTCTTAATTCTATTTTTATACACTAGCAATGAACAAATGAAATTTGAGAGTGAAGTTGCAAAAAAAAAAATACCATTTACAACAGTGTCAAAAATATGAAATATGTTAGGATAAATCTAAGAACAACAACAAACTGTACCCTGAAAATGAAAACACTGTTGAGAGTAATTACAGAAGACATAAATAGAGGGACAGCTGTACTGTGTTCCTGGGTCAGAAGACTCAATATTGTTAAGATGTCAGGCTTTCCCAAATTGATCTATAGTTTCAACATAATTCCAGTGAAAAATCCCAGCAGGCTTTTTTCATAGAAATCGACCAGCAGATTCTATCATTCATATGGAACACAAAAGATGGAAATAACCAAATTAACTTTGAAAGAGAAGAACAAATCTTAGAACTCTCACTACCTGATTTCAGACTTAGTAAAAACTTAAAGTAACCAAGGAAGTATGTTGTTGGTGTCATGATAGACAAAGAGACCAAGGGAACAGGACAAACGGATCAGAAATTGATGAACACATTGGTTTTCAATTTATTTTTGAAAAGGTACAAAGGCAATTTGGTGAGGAAAGGGCAGTCTTTAAAAAAAAAAAAAATGTTTAAATATATATACATTTTGATACTTTATTTTATTTTTTAGATAATGTTTATAAGTTTACTTGGGCCAAACTGATAACATATGCCAGTGAGGAAGATCTCAAATGCTCTCAAATTTTTATATTTTAATATGTATTATATATAGTAGACAACATAATGTGGTTTGTTTGTTTGTTTGTTTGTTTGTTTGTTTGTTTAGAGACAGAGAAAGGGAGAGAGAGAGAGAAACATCGAAGTGAGAGAGAAACTTTGATCAATCGGCTGCCTCCTGTATGCACCCCCACTGGGGATCGAACCAGCGACCTGTAGGTGTTCAGGATGACACTCAACCAACTGAGCCACACTGGCTACAACATGATGTTTTGATATCTATATACACAGTGAAATGATGACTACAGTCAGGTTAATGAACATTTCCATCTCCTTGCATAGTTACTTTGTGTGTGTGTGTGATGAGAGCACCTGAGATCTACTCTCTTAGCAAATTTTTAGTATAAAACCAGTCACCATCTGCACATTAACTATAGTCACCATCCTATACATTAGAACTCTAGAACTTCATTTTACATAACTGAAAGTTTGTACTCTTGACCAACATCTCCCAATTTCCCCCATCTCCCATCCCTGATAACTACTATTCTACTCTTTATCTCTGTGAATTTGACTTTTTTAGATTCCACAACACCAAAGGTATCATACATCCTGATTTCCAACTATGCTACAGAGCTATGGTAATCAAAATAGTATGATACTGACATATATACAAACACATAGACCAATGAAACAATTGAGAAACCAGAAATTAACTTCCATCTATATGGTCAGCTAATAGTTGACAAGAAGCCAAGAATACTCAATGGGGAAGGGGTGGTCTCTTCAACAAATGATGTTGGAAAAACTGGAGAGCCACACGAGGAAAAACTAAATTCAATCCTTATCTTACACCACTCACAAAGAAAATGTATTTGAAACGGATTAAGGACTCAAGAATAAGACTTGAAACTATAAAACAACTAGAAAAAACATAGGAAAGAAGCTCCTTGACACTGGTCCTGGCAATGATTTTTTGGATATGACACCAAAAGCATAAGCAATAAAAACATAAATCATTAAGTGGTACTTAGTCAAAATGAAAAGACTCTGCACAGCAAAAGAAACAATGAACAAAACAAAAAGGCATTCTATAGAATGGGAGAAAACATTGGCAAGCCTTATATCTGATAAGGGATTAATATCCAAAATATATGAACAACTCAGTAACACAAAAGTAAACCAATTAAAAAATGGGCAGAGGAACTAAATAGACATTTTTCCAAAGCAGACATCCACATGGTCAACAATGACATAAAAAGGTACTCAACATCACCAATCATCAGAGAAAGGCAAATCAAAACCACATGAGAGCCCTCGCCTGTTTGCCTCAGCAGTTAGAGCATCAGCCTGTGGACCCAAGGGCCCTGGGTTCAATTCCTGGTCAAGGGCACAAACCTGGGTTGTAGGTTCGATCCCTGGCCCTGGTCAGGAGGAGGTCATGCAGGAGGCAACAAATCCATGTGTCTCTCTCACATTGATGTTTCTCTCTCTCTCTCTTTCTCGTTTCTTTCCACTCTAGCTAAAACAACAACAACAAAAACAATGGAAAAATATCCTCAGGTGAGGATTAAGAAAAAAATAAACGACAACAACAAAAAAGCACATGAGCACATGAGATATCACCTCATATCTGTTAGAATGGCTATCCTTAAAAAAATAAGAGATAACAAGTGTTGGCCAGGATGTGAGAAAAGATAATTAATGTGCTCTATTGGTGGGAATGTAAACTAATATGGATACTATAAAAAACAGTATGGAGGTTCCTCAAAAAAATAAAAATAGACCTGCCATATATATGATCCAGCAATTCCACTTCACTTCTGGGTATATATCCAAAAGAAATGAAAACAGGATGTCAAAGAGATATCTGCATTCTTGTGTTTATTGCATCACTATTCACAAAAGCCAAGATACAGAACAACCTAAATATCTGTCAACAGATGAATGGATAAAGAAGATGTGGTACACATAGGTATTAGTTGGCCATGAGAAAGAGGAAATCCTGACATTTGCAACAACATGGGTGGACCTTGAGGATACATGTAAGTAGAAAGACACATATTATATAATATCACTTGTATGTGGAATGTAAAAGAGCCAAACTCATAGAAACAGAGTAGAATGAATAATGGGTACCAGGGGCTGGGGAGTGGGGAAAATGAGGAGATGTTGGTCAAAGGGTACAAACTTCCAGTTAGAAGATGAGTATGTCTGGGGATCTAATGCACATGGGGATTATAGTCAACAATAATTTATTATATACTTGAAATTCATTAATAGAGCAGATCTTACAATGTTCTTATCATAAAAAAGTAATGGTAATTGCCCTGGCCAGGTAGCTCAGTTGGTTAGAGCATCATCCCAATACAACAAGGTTGGAGGTTTAATCCCTGGTCAGAGCACATATAAGAAGCAACCAATGAAAGCATAAATAAGTGGAACAACAAATTGATATTTCTCTCTCTCTCTCTCTCTCTCTCTCTCTCTCTCTTTCTCAAATCAATAAGTAAAAATTTAATTTCAAAAAGGTAACGGTAATTATGTGATGCGATGGAGGTGTTAGCTAACATTAGGTGGCCATCATTTTGTAATATATAAGTGTATCAAATCAACATGTTGTACACCTTAAACTTACCAATGTTATATATCAATTGTTTCTCAATAAAGCTGAAGGGGAAAAAGAGAAAAGCTAGAAATGAATGTTTTTATGTAAAATTCCACCATGTTTAAATGTTGGCAACCACATCAATGTTTTAAATGCTGTTCAGGAGCAAAAGATAAAGTACAAATAGGTCCCCAGCCACTAGCCTTAGTGTTCTACCTTTTAGGACAGGCTGAGACTGAGAGGTAATGAAATTCCAAACTGTTTTCACCTTTTCTGGCTTCTCACTGAAAAACCCCCAGGAGTCCAACAAAACTCTCCCTGGCCCCCAGGGCAGCCCAGCCCAATTGTTCTCCTCGGTTGAGGTTGAGGGTAATCAGCTCAGTAAGCTTGTTCACAGCTCTGAGCCATCACCCACCTAAGCCAGAACTTCCCTGCCTAACTCGTGCATCCTTAGGGCTCAGCAGATGTCACTTCTTCCCGAAACATCGCTTGGCTCCCCAAACCCCTAATACCTGCTGTGTACTCCAATCCTGGCATCTATCCATTTGTATTTTAATTGTGTTTGTAGTCATTTTTCTCCCCCCAAGATCTTGTGATAGGGCAGGGTGGTGTCAGATTCCGCTGAGTTTAGCGCCTTAGCCGGTGTCTGGCACGGATGTGCGGAGTGACTAAGTGAGCTCACACACACCAAGCTGCTTGTTTCCATCCCAACTAGGTTCCTTTCTTTAGCTCTTCCCTCAAAGGTAGAAATTGAGTTTTCAAGATAGTCTCTCATAAAGAATTTCAGGTAAGAAAAAAAATTATAGCTTTTTAAAAATTATATCATTTATTTTGAAAGACATTCTCACAGGAAAAGGAAATGTTTATAAAGATGTAAACATAGAGGATTTTTAGGGCAGTTAAACAACTTTGTATGATACCATAATGGTGGATACATGTCATTATTCTAGGTTTATCCAAACCTATAGAATGTGCAGCACCAGGAGTAAGCCCTAATGTAGACTTTGGCCTCTGGGTATTAATGCTGTGTTAGTGTAGGCTCATCAGTGTGGCAAATGCACCCGTCTGGTGAGGGTGCTAGTACGGGGGGAGGCTGTGCATGTGTGGGGGCACCAGGTACATGGGAAATCTCGATACTTCCCACTCAGTGTAGCTGTGAACCTAAAACTCCTCTGAAAATATGAAGTCTATTTTTTATAAAAAGAAAAGCAAATAGAACATAAAAATTCCATTTATTCCTCTCATTTCCACTCCATTGTCAATAGCTGGGTGAGCAGCCTTCCCTTTCTGTTTCTATGCATTTATGTACTTGTGTGTGTACACACACACTCACACACTCACATTCACACTCACACACATGCTCACACACATATATTCACTCACATTCACACTCACACACTCATATTCACACTCACACATGCTCACATACACATATTCACTCACATTCACACTCGCACATACACGCTCACACACACGCTCACATATACATACTCACACATGCTCACACACACATGCTCACATACACATACTCACGCATACACACACACACTCTCACACACACACTCATCATTTTTTTGTTATTTAAGCATACATGGAATCATACCACAGTGATGTTCTGAAACTGGCTTGTTCCATGACAAGCTTTGAAGCTTTTCCCGTATGTATCTTCCCTTCAATCTTTAGTGGCTCCATAGAATTCAATAGAAAAAGATGTGTCATATTTTATTTAAACACTTTTGTATTGAGCACACTTAAACCATTGATTTTCATTTTCCAGCTCGCATTTCTGTATTTTATTTTCCCAACAAATGAATTTTTTATGTAAAAATAAGAAAGGCTATAAACAAACAAAAACCTCATCTCTCAAGAGCCGGCAGTCCAGGCTTCCCGAAGCCTTGGAGATGCCCTGGCACCCCAGGATCTTCCCCGCGCCTTTCCTCCGCGGGCAAGTCCTCGGGAGCCACCATTCCACACCCCTCAGGTTAGACCCTCCAGTGCTAAAGGCCTGAGCTGCACGGAATTTTAAGAGCATTCAACCTGTTACAACCAATCTGGTCATTCATAAAATAAGGTTACCGCCCTGGCCGGTTTGCTCAGCGGTTAGAGCTTCAGCCATGGAACAAAGAATCTCGGGTTCAATTCTGGTCAAGGACATGGACCTCAGTTACAGTTCATCCCCAGCCCTGGTGGGAGTCGTGCCAAAGGCAACCAATCGGTCTCTCTCTCCCTCTCTTCCTCTCTCTCTCTCTCTCTCTTCTCTTCTCTCCCTCCCTCCCTCTCTCCCACTCAGGCTGAAGATAAATGGAAAAATATATTCAGGTGGGGATTAAAAAACAACAAAAAGCAAGCTTACCAATACTCACCCCATAGGGTTGTTGTGTGGGGAGAGGCCTGGGTGAAGGGCAGCTGTCAGGTCAGGGGCTGCCACATAGTCGGCCAAATACCAAGAAAGCCAGAAACTACAGAAGGAAAGTATAAGAATTTCTTCTTTCTTAATGAATCTTGGATTACAGATACATAGGAATGATCATCTTTTCCTCCCTGGCTGCCTGAAGGTTAGCCACCACCATGAACCAACCACACACTGACTCTCCAGACCGGGAAGTTCATGACCAACAAACTACTTCAGCAGAAACACATGGTCACTGTCGTCCTTCACCCTGGGACGGCAGCAGTACTCAAGACAGAAATTAAGGAAAAATTAGCCAAAAGGTCTAAGACCACACCACATGTCATCTTTGTGTTTGGACTGAGAACTTATTTAAATGGTGGAAAGACCACTGGGGTTGGCATGATTTAGGATTCCTTGGATTACGCAGAGAAAAACAGACCCAAACATAGACGTGCGAGCCGTGGCCGTAGGAGAAGACCTGGAGCACACAGTGAAAGGAACGCAAGAACAGGACGAAGGCAGGAATGCTGCTGTTGGCAAAAAACGTGAGCTGGAGGCGGGGCCACAGGAGGAGTTCAGATTCTTCTGACTTTATCCGGGGTGATTGTGCAGATTTTTCGTAAGAGGATTAATAAACTAAGCACGTTTATGTGAGAAAAAGTCATGATTACATGGGTGGGGGGCTTGTTGAACTTGTACATTCTAGGCTTCGCCTACAAAGGTTTTCATCAGGTTGGTTTGAGTGGGACCAGGGATTAGCATCCCCAGCAGGTTCATGGACCACATTGGAGAAACCCTGCTGGGCCTCCTGCAGCCAAGTCAGAGCTACTCTGCTGCCATGGTGATACCCAGAGTTAACGAGGTGAGAATGAGGAAAAGAGTGGTCCAGCTTTGCTGTAGTCCCGTCCTTGTGACTTCAAGAAGGGCCTGAAACTACACAGAAAAGTAACACTGAAAGGCAGCTAATCTTGAGCAAATACCGAATGCGTAACCGAGGAGGGTGTTAATTCCCTTCTATCTGTGGCTAATCCTTAGAAATGACTTAATGAAATGGCCAGAAGCATGCAGCCAAGGCTACCGGGCCCCGATCATACTGTGCAAAGCTCTAGTGCAGGCGACATAAATTCATTTGGCTTATTCGGTCGTCCATGCTGCATTCATATGTTCATCAAGTTCACCGACCGTGCCTACTTTGCAACGAAGCTTCAAAGGGGCTTTTTCCACCAGACTGGACATGATTTAAACAGGATGGCCAGCTTTTACAAAGGCACAACACTATATATACGGGCATCGAGGAAGACTGGTGCTTCTTCATGTCATTGGTTCATTTAGGAAACGTTCACTGCATATCTCCTTCTCTCTGGCACACACCGTCATTAGGCTACTTCGGGTCTTACTTCAAATGTCACTTCCCCTGTTCAACTCTTCTGAAAGCCCCCAGACACAAAGAATATTTTAAAATCATTTATAAGTAATCTATTTACTCTTTTATAGTTCTACCTTGCCTTCTGCCAAAAAAGAAATTCAGATTGATGTTGTATATTATAAAACCAAAGAATTTTATGACTGGAAGGAGTGTCGCTATAACACTAGTCTCAGTGTAATATAATTCACGACTAACTTATCTTTTCCCCAGACAGACCACCAGCTTCATGAGGGGAGACTATCGTATTCATCATTGAATCCCAGCACATTAGATATTCAGAAAGTAAATACAGACACACATATATGAGGACTGTCAAGTGAATGTTGTCCTTCAAAGTAATACCTTAGGAAAGGGTACGTTTTTCTAATAACACTGACACTGCATCGGATCCCTCCCTTGCACATCTGAAATGATCTTCAAAACAAGTTCCAAAGGCACACAAGAGAACAAGAAATATTTTAATTTGCCTGTTGATTTTTTTCCCCTCAAAATACCTTTTCTCCAAAATTGCTTAGAAATTATTTCAGGCCATTTCCAGAAGTCAAACTTCTCTCCAAAGGATTAGGAGTCTCCACAATTGAAGGTGTCAGTCTTCTGTAAATGGCCTCAGAATAGTGTAACCCTGTCCTGCCTCAGTGACTCTACCTCTGTCCCCTACTCTGCCCATGCCCAGAGAGCTACTTTAATTTAGAAACTTGAGTTCAAATCCTAGATCTGCCACTTGTTTTCTGTTCATACACAGGCAAGTTGCTTGAGCTCTCTGAGTTTCAGTGTGATGGTTAATTTTATGTGTTACATTGAGCAGGCCGTGTGGTACCCAGACAGCTGGTTAAACATGAATCTGGGTGTGTCCATGAGTGTGTTTCTGGATGAGATTAACATTTGAATTGATAGACTACAGAAAGCAGGTCGCCCTCCCTACTGTGGAGTAACAGAGAATCCACTCTCTCTACCTGGTTTCTAGATGATTCATGGGTCTTCTGCACTTTGACTGCAACTCACACCATGAACTCTTCTGATTCTAAGACCTCAGGACTCTGGAGCTACCCACGGGCTCTCCCCGGTTTCCTGCTTACAGATGGTGGATCAGGGGGCTTTATGGCCTCCATCATCATGTGAGCCAATTACTTTTTTTTTTTTTAATCCTCATCCAAGGCCCTGGCCAGTTTGTCTCAGCGGTTAGAGTGTCGGCCCACAAATCAGAGAGTCCCAGGTTTGGTTCCCTCTAGGGCCTGTACCTCAATTGCAGTTTGTCCCCGGCCCCAGTTGGGATAGTTTGGGTGGCAGCCAGTTGATGTGTCTCTCTCGCATCGATGTTTCTCTCTTTCTCATCCTCCCTTTCTCTTCCTCCTGCTATGTCTGAAGATAAATGCAAAAATATCCTCGGGTGATGATTAAAAAAAAAAAAATTCTCATCTGAGGATATTTTTCCATTTATCTTCAGATAGAGTAGGGGGGAGGGAGAGAGAGAGGCAGAGAGAGAGAGAAGCATCAACGTGAAAGAGACACGTCAACGGGCTGCCTCCTGCACAATCCCAACCAGGGCCAGGGATGAATCGCAACCAAGGTACTTGCTCTTGACCAGAATCAAACCCAGAACTCATTGGTCTGGGGGGCGATGTCTAACGGCTGAGCCAAACTGGCCAGGGCGAGCCAATTACTTTTAATAAAATCTCTTTCTATATATCGTAGATGCTGTTTCTCAGGAGAACTCTGACTAATACACTCAGTTTCCTCATCTGTGAAGTAGGGAAAATACGAGCCATATATTTTAGTACTGTGCTAAATATTTTATATGTATTATCTCAATTAACCTTATAACCCCTGCATGATGTAGGAACTGTTGATATGATCATCCTGTCTACATTCCTGCCTACTCAAAGTTCTTGCTCCTTGTGGTAATATTGGGGTAACATTGGAGTAATATTGCCCCCCACTCCCATACCAACTATATTTGCCAATTCCAAGAGAAAGAAAATCTGATGGGTCCAAGTTAATGACTGGTCCCTGCTTGGGCAAAATTCTCTGACCAGGCTATCCTATCATCTGAACTACAGGTGGGCTTATTTAATCAGATTCTCACACCTGGCCATTCAGCTTTGCTTATGGGAAATTGTGTTGGGGGCAGGGAGGCGTTGGTCTCATGTTAACACAATGGAAATATATACTTAACAGATCACCCTTAACAGGGTGATAAGGGCCCAGGCTCCCTGAGATTACTAGGAGGCTATGGAATTGGCAGCCTTGCTGGGGTTGGACCTGTATTTCGTTTCTTCGTGAGGACTAAGGCAGAAACGGTAAAATACACCTGGGTGTGCTCTTCAGGGAACAGTGTTTTTCTATCACATGTTTACTATTGTGCTCCAAGCCCCCAGACTGCGCCGGCACCTCACAGGCATTCAAATAATACATGTTCAGTGGATGACTAAGTCTAACAGCTCAAGGTCTTCCTAACAGAGGCAGCTCCGAGGATAAATAGCCTTGAACTAGTCTGCATGATTAAGAGAGAGATCCACGCTCCCAGAAATGTGTCCAGTAAGTGTTTTTGTTCTGAACAGACTCTTCTCAGTTTTTCTCCTAGGCATGGAATGAGAAAACCGGGGAAAGGCTCTAAAGGAGGCTAGAGCTCCCTCTAGAGGCCAAAAAGAGTATTCTAAAAAATGTAGCACTGGCTCCCCGGGCGAACTTCTTCTTTAAGAAAAAATGATTCATGTTATAAAATATAGTAACATCACCAGAACAGCTTCACAGAGTGCCAGACTTAATAATGCTCCTCTCATTGCAAAGTCATTCAGCAAACATTAAATATCCACTATAAACCAGGACTGTGTAAGGTAGAGGGTGTTTGGATATTTAAGTTGAGGATGTGGGGATATGCAGAGAAGGGAACCCTTGCACACTGTTGGTGGGGATGTAAACAGCAGGGCCTCTTCTTGGTATATATCAAAGGAAATGAAATCAGAACCTCGAAGAGATGGCTGCCCTTTCATGTTCATTGCAGCATTATTCACAATAGCCAAGAAATGTGAACATTCTAAGTGTCCATTGACAGAAGAATGATAAAGAAATGTTATACAGCCCTGGCCAGTTTGGCTCAGCGGTTAAAGCACCGGCCCGTGGTCCAGAGAGACCTGGGTTTGGTTCCCATGAAGGGCACGTACCTCGGTTGTGGTTTGTCCTCGGCCCTGGTTGTGTCGTGTGGGAGGCAGCCACTCGATGTGTCTCTTTCACATCGATGTTTCTCTTTCTCTCTCTCTCTCTCCCTCCCACTCTATCTGAACAAAAGTGGAGGAACATCCTCAGGTGAGGATAAAAAAAAAAAAAGAAATGTAATAGCCTAGCCAGTGTGGCTCAGTGGATTGAGCATTGTCCCATGGACTGAGAAGTCCTGTTTTGATTCCCTTTCAGGTCACATGCCCGGGGTTTCAGGCTTGATCCCCAGAAGGGAGAGTGCAGGAGGCAGCTGATCAATGTTTGTTCTCACATCGATGTTTCTATCTCTCTCTCCCTCCCTATCTCTCTCTAAATAATCAATAAAAACATTAAAAAAGAAAATGTTATACACACATGTATATATATACACAATGAAATTATTCAAAGTGAGATAAGCCAGACACAGAAAGACAAAAGTTATATGGTATCATTTACAGATGGAATCTAAAATAAACTCATAGAAGCAGAGAGTAGAACGGTGGTTGCCGACGGAAGGGTGGGTGAAGGGGTGGAGATAATGGGGGAAATAGTAATCAAAGGGTTAAATGTTTAGCTGGATAAATAAATTCTGGAGATCTAAGGTACAGCATAGTGACCATGGTTAATACTGCTGTATTGTGTTTCACAGAGAGTAAAATCTTACTTATCGCAAAAATGTTAACTATGTGAGATGATGGCTGTGTTCATTGGCTTGACTGTGGTAATTATTTCACAATGTATATGACTTTAAAAATCACGATATAAAAGAGTGACAGCATCATGGCAGCATACAACATTCCTCCTTTTTGTTCCCTTTTGAACAAAGAATTAGACACCCATACGTGAACAGCAACATATGCCAAGGGACCTGGGACGGGTCTTGCCCACCTGTGCATCCAGTAATAGGCAGACAGACCTTGGTACAGGGTGAAAACAACAGAGCAATTCTACCTGCCCCAGCTTCTCTCGGTGTGGTCGAGGAAAACACCTGGGAAGTGCTGATCTAGGCAGATACCCATAGTCCAGAAAGAAATTTCTGTAGTCCAGCCTCTCAGAGGACACATTCCAGCACCTTACTAGGAAAAATAAAAGGTTTGGATGTAGCAGAGATGATAAGAATTTTAGCAGTACCACTGCCACACATACACACACCCAGCTCAAGGCCACACTGCATGGGGTTGAACTCTCAGGAGGCAGCCAGCTCCCCCACAGGGAAATAGGAGAGTGATGAGAGAGGTCCTGACTACCTCAGTGGTGCAGGACACAGCTGAAGAAACATGTTTTTCCTAGCAGCTCCCACAGGACTGAGATGGGACCTCCATGAGTAGGAAGAGGGAGGAGATTGAGAAACAGATAAGAATATCAGAGTATGAAAGGAACTCAGCTTCTGCTCACTAGCCCAGCAGGAAGAACACTCAAGAGCCTCTGGGAATACTAACCCAGGATCTTCCTACCAGGTCCATAGACACTTCCAGTACGCCAGGTGATAGACACACATGCCCCATCCTGTGGCTGGCTTCCTGTGCTCAAGTGTGGCAGTAGATGGTACGTGCTCTCAGAAAACAGGCCAGGGTCTGAGGGCAAGACGGAAATTAAAACTTGAGCTGTAGCACCACTTCTGGTAAACAAAAAAGAGGTTCTTCATACCAAGACTGATGACCTATGAGGACATAAAATCTTAAGAATTCTGCCACAGAGGGGGCAAGAAGAATGGAACAGGTATACCCACACAACGGCAGAGAAAATTCCGGACAATAACAGCACAGTGAACAGAATTATTATCTGAAGGCAACTAGCAAAGATTTAAAGAGATGTCTGCTATTTCAAATGTGAAAGTAGCAATGAAAATCATGACAAATCAAGGAAACATGCCATCACCAAAGATAATATATTTTCAATAACCAAACTCAAAGACATAGAATTTTTTCATTCTAGCTGATAAAGAATTCAAAATAGCTTTTGTAAAGAAGTTCAGCAAGAGAAAACTCAGAAAGACAATCAACAAAATCATTTTTTAAAAATACAGGGTCAAAAAAAGATATTTACCAAAAAGATATAAATCATAAAAAAGAATCAAGCAGAAATTCTGGAATAAAACTCAGTGAATGAAATGATAAATATAATAGAAAGCATCTGTAGTAGCATAGAGCAACTAGAATGCAGAATAAGTGAGTTAGAGAATAGGAATTTAAAAATAGCCCAGTGAAAGAAGCATAAAGAAAAATCAGAACAAAGAAAGCCTCCATAACCCATGGGACAGCATTAAAACAAATATTAGAATAGTCAGGGTCTAGAAGGAGAAAATCAAGAGAAGGGAGAAGACAGTTGATTTAAGGAAATAATAACTGAGAACTTCCCAAACCAGGGGAGTCAGACATCCAAGAGAGAGTAGGATGATACATCTAAGGTCTTGAATGAAAAAAGTTGTCAGCCAAGAATACTCTATCGGGCAAAGGTCTCCTTCAGGTATGAAGAAGAAATAAAAACTTCCCCAGAGAAGCAGATTCTGAGGGAGATCATCACCAGTAAATCTGTGCAAGAAATGCTGAAAGGAGTTCTTCAAGGTGGAATGAAAAGATACTAATCAATGTCGTAAAACATACAAATGTATACAATACACTGGTAAAGGTCAATTATACAGTCAAACTTAGAAAATGGTCTAATAGGATGGTGTGTTAACCACTTAACTATAGTATAAAGGTCAAAAGAAAAGAATATTACAGTTAATTATAGTTACTCTAATTATAACTAATACACAATATAAAAAGAGTTAAATATTGACATCATAATAATGAAAGGGGGTTAAAGGTGTGAAATTTTTTAGACAAATTTAATTTTCTATCTGCTTAAAATGAACTGTTTTATCTGTGAGATGTTTTATGTGACCCTCACAGCAACCACAAAGCACTATCCTCGAGTAGGTGCACAAAAAGTAAAGAAAAGGGAACCAGAGCACCCCCCCCCCAGAAAAGCATCAATTTACACAGGTACACAGAAACAGAGAGGGGTAGGGAAACCAAGATAGAAAATAATGAAAAAGCATAGCATTAGTAAGTTCTTACGTATCAATAACTCTAAATGCAAATGGATTAAATTTACCAATCAAAATTGGGGGAAAGGGGGGACAGAGTGGCTGGAAGGATTAATAAAAACAAGAGCCAACTCATGTAAGAGAGGAACTTCAGCTCACAAGGCTCGGAGTGAAAGGATGGGGAAAATATTCATTGCATGCAAGTGGAAACCAAGAGAAAGTGGGAGTAGCTATACTTCTATCAGACAAAATAGACTACCAGCCAAAAATGCTTTGAAAACAGACACAGCGAAGGTCGATGTATAATGATAAAGAGGTCCATTTATCAAAACGATGTAACAATCATAACTATATACACATGCACTATTGGAGCACCAAAATATATTAAACAAATATCAACAGATCTAAAAGGGAAAAGACAGTAATAAAATAATAGTAGGGGACTTTAATAACCCACTTTCAACAATGAATAGATCATCCTGACAGAAAATCAAGGAAAGGTTGGACTTGAACCATACATTATACTAAATTTAACAGACATTCATAGAATATTCTATCCATCAGAAGCAGAACACACATTCTTCTCCAGCACATGTGAAATGTTCTCAGGGTAGATTCTATGATGGGCCACAAATCAAGTATATTCTCTGAATAGAAATCAACAACGGAAAATCTGGAAAATATACAAATGTGTGGAAATTAAACAACACACGGTTGAACAAGCAATGAGCCATAACACACATTGAGGAAAATGAAAATCAACCTGTCTTTAGCCACTTACAAAAATTTACTCAAAATGGATTGAAGACATAAACATAAGACCTGATGCTGTAAAACTCTTACAAGAAACAAAACATATGAAAGAGGCTCCTTGACAGTGAATTTTTAGATATAACACTAAAAGATAAGCAACAAAAGCAAAAATCAACAAGTGGGACTATATCAAACTAAAAATCTGTACAGCAAAAGAAACAATCAAAAAAGTGAAAAGACAATCTACTGAATCAGAGATAATATTTGCAAACCATATCAGACTGGGATTAATATCCAAAATATATAAAGAATCCATACAACTCAGTAACAAAAAAAAACTTATTAAAAAATAAACAGAAGAAACAAAAATACATTTTTTCAAAGATGACATCCAAATGGCAAATAGGTACATAAAATGGTGCTCAACATCATTAATCATCAGGGAAATGAAAATCAAAACCACAATGAGATATCACCTTACACCTGCTAGATTACTATCATCAAGAAGACAAAAGATAACAAGTGTTTGCAATGATAGGGAGAAAAGATAAACCTTGTACCCTGTTGATGGAAATACAAATTGTTTCAGCTCCTATAGAAAACAGCTTGAAGTTCTTAAAAAAATAAAAATAAAACTACCATGTGATCCAGCAATTTCACTCTTGGGTATATATCCAAAAGAAATAAAATCAGAATATCAAAGAGACAATATCACAATAGCCAAGATATGGAAACAACCTAAGTGTCTGTCAATGGATGAATGGATAAAGGAGGTTATACACACACACACACACACACACACACACACACACACATACATATACATATATCACATCTATATATATTCAGCCATGAGAAAAAAGGAAATCCTGCCATTTGCAACAATGTAGATGGACCTTGAGGACATTATGCTAAGGGAAATAAGTCAGACACACAAAGACAAATAATTTATGATATCACTTATGTGTGGAATTTTTTAAAAGATGAACTCATAGAAACAGAGAGTAGGACAGTATTACTAAGGGCTGGGGGTTAGGGAAACTAGGAAGATATTGGTCAAAGTGTACAAACCTCCAGTGAGCAGATGAATAAGTCCTGGAAAATCTAATGTACAGTATCATGACTATATACTTGAAAGTTACTAATAGAGTAGATCTTAAATATTCTCACTACAAAAAGAAATACTGATTATGTGACATGATAGAAGTATAAGCTAATACTACAGATGGTAATCATATGGCAACATATAAATGTATCAAATCAATATGTCATACACCTTAAACTTGATGTTATGTCAACTACATTTCAATAAAAATAAATTTAAAAATTACATTGTACACCTTAACTATGTACAATTTCTATTTGTCAATTAAATAGAAAACTCAATAAAGCTCAAAAAATGTGTCCAATAATTTTTTAAATTTATTTTTTCCATCACCATTTAGCCCCTCTATGCCCTCTTCCTCCTCTACCCACCCGCCCCCTCACAATCACCACACTGTTGTCCATATCCATAATTTCTCTTTTGCTCAATCCCTCTCCCCTCCTCAACTCCCCCCACCCCCACCACCAGAGCTATCTGCCAACTCTCTATCTATGAGTCTGTCTCTATTTTGCTTGGTAGTTTCATTTGTTCATTAAATTCTACATATGAGTGAAATCATATGGTACTTGGCTTATTTAAAATAATTTTTTGCTATTCTAAAACATGGCAACATCACCAGCATGTCCTCACAGAGTGAAAGATTTAACAACATTGCTTTGATTACATAGTCATACATCAAATATTGAGTATCTATTATATACCAGGCACTCTGTAAGGTACAGGGTATTAGGACGTTTAAGTTGCTTTTTTAAAAATCTCTCTTATGTTGTACATTAAATAATTACAGTCATTCTTTGTATATCGTATATAATAGTTTTATGGGATTGTTAGAAATAAATGACATCACAAATGGTAGCTATTTCTACCACCCACAGATTCCTAAAATTCTCGACATTATGTAATAATTTCTAAGCATAAAACCAGGGCAGAGTTCTTTGATTTCTGGGTTAAAATTTTAATACCTACACATTTAAAATTCTTTGAATATACTTTCTAAAGTAGATTGGGGAGACACTGAATTTTTAAGAGTCTTCCTTAGAATGTAATCCTACAGAAAAACAAATGCATTTGTCATGATACTCCCCCAAATTATACCCATTTCTTGTCATTTCATCACTGGACCAAAGTTAGATGAAGGAAATGAGCATAAGCAGCAGGGAACAAAAATAAGTTGCAAAATTGTTCATTTGGAAGGTGAGTATGGTCTTCACATGATAATGACACTAAAGAACCAACTGATCACACTGAGAGTTGGCAGCAATTACACCATATTTTTATACAAACTCTAATGAGAGTTTAAAAAATAATCCAAGTGAAAATTTAATTCAACTCTAGATTAAAAAGCCCAGATATCTGTAATGGTCATTCGTTCCTTACCTGCCAGCTGTCATTCACCTTTCTCTGAATACAGTGTTGCAGTTTTCCATGAGGAAACTCCTCAGTTATTCCCTGTCCACGTGGTTCTGATGGAATGAACCACTCCTTTAAGATTCTCTCTTTGGTTTTAATTTTTGGCATTTTAATTATGATGTGTCTTGGTGTGGGCCGCTTTGGGTTCTCCTTACTTGGGGCTCTCTGTGCTTCCTGAACGTTTATGCCTTTTTCCTTCACCAAGTTAAGGAAGTTTTCTGCCATTATTTCTTCAAATATATTCTCTAACCCTTGCTCATTTGCTTCTTCTGGTACTCCTATGATGAAGATGTTGTTACTTCTCATATTGTCCCACAGCTCTCTTAAACTGTCTTCTTGTTTTTTTAATTGTTTTTTCTTTTAGGTTCTCTGATTCGGTGATTTTTTTCTACCCTGTCTTCTAATTTATTGATCTGATCCTCAGCTTCCTCTACTCTGCTGGCTATTCCTTCCAATGTGTCTTTATCTCTGCTGTCATTCTTCATTTCCGCTTGGTAGTTTTTCATTTTCAACTGGTTGATTTTCATTGTTTCTATATGTTTACTCATGCTGTTGAGCTTTCTCATAATTATTACTCAGAACTCTAACTCTGATAACATAACTTGCTTAACTCCATTTCATTTATCTCTTCTTCTATAGAATTCTCTTGTTTTTTCATTTGGGATTTGTTTCTTTGTTTTACCATTTTTGCTGTCTTAGCAGGGTTTGGAGCCTGACAAATTTTCCCTGTGTCAGTGTTCCATTGATTGTGGCTCCCTCTGCTGGGTTTGGATGAGCATGAAAGGGACCATGCTAAATATCAATGTCTAGTCTTACTTTCCTGGGTAGAGTTACAGGCCAAGCAAAGATTCATTATCCCAGAACTTTTGCCTGAAGACTGACTATTAGTCTCAGTTACTTAATGAGCCTCAGGTTGTAGCCTCAGCTGAAAGAAAAATCCCTGAGGTAGACAGGGTAAGAGGATTTCCAGTGGGTGAGGAAATTGCTTTCCCCTGGGCTAAAGGTTTCTGCACTGTGGGTTATTAGCTTAGTGCAGGGATCCAGGCCTCAGCCTTCATAGCTCAGTCCCCAGAGCTACAACCCCCAACACTGAGAGTCAGGCCCAAGGCTCAAAGCATTCGGAATCTTGTCTCTGCTTACTGGCTTGCTGATAGTCTCAGGCTGTTAATGAGCCTCAGGTTGCACTTCTCTGGGCCTGGTAGTGTTGAATTCCCGAGGAAGGGGCAGTTGCTCTTACTCCATGCTAAAGCCACTCTGAAGTGAAGGGGCTTGAAGGAGATGGCTACTGTACTGTGGGGAATGACTCAGCATAGAGCTCCTGATGGCCTCCTTCCCAGCTCTCTCCCTAGTGCCACAAACCCCCAACTCTCTTCACACAGTTCCAGTACAGTCTACCCTCCCTCTATTGGAGCCCAAGGTAAGTGGCTGTAGCTGTAGTTTAGTGCACTAGCCCTTCAGGGACGTGTCAGTTCTCCCTGCACCTCTCCCTGCTGACAAAAGCTCTGCTCTGTTGATTTTCTCAGCCAGGTGTTATGTGGGTGCCTTTCCCTGTTTTGCCACTCTGTGATGGGGAGCCAGCTTGGGTTTTAACACCCAACTTCTCAGAGAAAACTGCTCACAGCTAAAATAGCCATAAGCTCCTGCCCATGGGCACCCCGCCAGCCCACTGGTGCCTCTGCAGTTCCTACCAATCTCAATTTGGGGTCTTCTGTATGTCCCTGGTTATAAGGGTTCTCTCCAGCTGCTCTTCAGTTGTTTTTTCCAGATGACTTGTCTTTATTTTAGTTATAATTCCAGTTTGGTCCTGAGAGATGGTCTGTGTATCTTCTATTCACTCTGCCACCATTTTCATTCAACCTGTCCACCTTTCTTTAACGCCAACCAATCCCTACACATGGTCAGGAAGACCGCAGGCACTCTTCCACAGCACAGGTAGATTTTAAGCTCCATTGAAAGTGGAAACTTGGGCCTGGCCAGTGTGGCTCAGTGGTTGAGCATCGACCCACGCACCAAGAGGTCACCAGTTCAATTCCCGGTCAGGGCACATGCCCAGGTTTTGGGCCCAATCCCCAGTGGGGGGCATGTAGGAGGCAGCCAATCGATGTTCTCTCTCATCGACGTTTCTCTCTCTCTTTTTCTCTCTCCCTTCCTCTCTCTCTCTTTAAAAAATCAATAAAGAAAAACAAATTTAAATAAAAAGGAAAGTGGGGACTTGGTTCCCTGCAGTATCCATATAACCTAGAGAGCTAGTGGCACATGGTAGGCTCTCAATTAGCATTTGTTGCATTTGCTCACTAAACAGTGAGTGAAAATGAAAATGACCGTTTCCCTCTTATACAGCTGATTAGACCAGTGGTGAACAATTTCAGACCCTGGGCCACATTCCCTCTTGCAAAAATTTGCATTCAGATTCTGTAGAGTATGGATTTATGTGCAGTCAGCCTTGGTTTTGCAAACAATATAAACTGGGAGGCTAAGGCATCATGGAACGAAGACAGGGATGGCATGGGTAAGCAGGGCAGAGGCAACCATTCACCTGAAAGGGGAAAAATGAAGCAAATCCACAGAGGCAGAAGATTTTGACACCCCAGAGAGAAAGACATGAAGCTAGAAGTAGTTGCTGTTTTGTATCTGTATATCGAATTCCTGATCTTCATGAAGCTATGCTTCTCTCCCTTCCCTGGGACTTTGGGACATATTTCTGTGGCCTTCCATCGAATCTGCCCTTTGTTTATGTCAGCTTGAATAGGTTCCAGTCTGTATAACCAAATAATCCCTGACACGATAAAAATGTGCCAAGGTGTGCAAAGAAAAATGAAAATGTTTGAAACCAATTCAAATCTAGGAACATTTAGTAACTTTCAACTGAAATGTTATAATGGCTCTGGTGCCTACACCTAATTTACATAATGAGGCAAATGTTTACTTAGACTCATCCCCGAAGAGTGGTCTCTGCCTTTCTAAAGAGATCAGAAGGCTTTTGTAGATTTTTAAAGAGCTTTTACTCCCCAGCACTTAAACGATCTAAAGGTGAATTCATGAAAAAAAAAAAAAAAGTTTCTGACAAAAATGAAATGCAGTATTTACAACTTCCAATTAATTTAAATAATTTGAAAGCTTTTGTTCAGGGGCTGAATAACTTCAGAATCTATAATGTGATTTTCTTCTGAGAAAAGTTACTCTCAGGGTTATCTTGCCATAATCCGCATGCATGTACAAGAATTTAGATCGTCTCTGTCTTTTAAGGTATGGAACAGTAAACTGATTACTATGTGGGTGTGACCTGGAATACTTTGGAAATCCTGATCTTTCCCCCAAAAATCTGCCTCATCAGCAGCCTTCCCTATTTTGCCTGATGGCAACTGTATCCTTCCAATTGCTCAGGCCAAAAACATTAGGGTCATTGTTAACTCCACTCTGTTCCGGGTTGAACCATGGCCCACAAAAAGATGTGCTGAAGTCCTAGTCCCCAGTACCTCAGAATATGACATTACTAGGAAATGTGGTCATTGTAGACAGAATTAAATTGAGATGAGATCATACTGATGCAGGGTGGGCCTTAATCCAATATAGTTGGTGTCCTTATAAGAGGAAAAGAGACGTAGGGAAGAGCATCATGGGATGATGGAGGGCTACAGCTGTGAGCCAAGGCGTGCCAAGGACTGCTGGCAGCCCACCAGAAGCTAGGAAGAGGCAGGCAGCATGGCCCTGCCCACGATTTGCTTTTAGACTTCTAGTCTCCAGAACTATGAGACAATAAATTTCTGTTGTTTCAAACCACCCAGTTTGCAGCACTTTTGTATGGCAATTCTAGCCAATGAATGCAACCCTATATCCAACCGGTGAGCAGATCTTGTTGGCTCTGCCTTCAGCATGCACTCAGAGTAAGATTATTTCTCACCACATCCAAACTGGTCTCTCAACAGGGAGCCAGGGCAATACCCTCCTGCCCCCGCCCAAGGCAATACTTTTAACACCTAAATCAAATGATGTCACTTTATGCTCTGCCTACAATGGCTCACCACTTCCTCTGAGTAAAATCTAGAGTCCTCATTATATTCTATGAGGTCTATCCTCCCTTTGTTTATGCCAACACTCTCTCCTGTGACCTCTCCTTCTACCTAAAGCCGGTCAGTCTCTTTCTTCCCCTCTCCTCCTCCCCTCTCCTTCCTTCTCCCTCCCTTTCTCCTCTCTCACTTAGCCACACGGATTTCCCTGCAGTTCCTTGAACAAGCCATGCAGCTCCCACCTCCGAGCCTCGGCTCTGGTTCTTCCTTCTGCCTAGAACACTCCTGCCCTAGATGTGCTGAAGTGTTGCTCCCTCGCCCCTATCAAGTCTCTGCTCAAATGTCATCAGAGCAGTCTACTCTGATCAGCCCTTTTAAAAATACAGCCCCTCCTACACTCTCTATGCCCCTTGTCCTTGTGTATTTATATTATTTTTTGGTAGCACTCATCACTTTCTAGTATATTACATAACTTTCATTATGTATATGTTCATTACATAATGTTTATTGTTCATCTTCTGTCTCTACTGCCCCCAAGGAATTTAAGTCCTACAAGTATAGGGATCTTTGTGTTGTCTGTTCTCTAATGAATCCTAAGTACCGATACAGTAGGTGCTCAATACATACATTGGATGAATGAATACCGAAGCTCCAGACTCCAGTCAGCTCTGCCCTGACTTCAGTGGTACACTCGAGCCTGCTCACAAGTTCACATCTCTTCAAGATCCTTGTTTGGTGACATCACATTGGGAGTTTAGAATCAGTCATGGCGGAAGTATTTACACTACAAAAATTGGCAAGCCTTACAAATCTGGGCTCCCCCACCCCCAGACCTGACCCCTAAACATTTACCAGCACAACACTGTTGTCTAATATTGTGAAAACTGTTACAAAAACAACTTTTAGCTGTGAGCCCACCTGATAAATCATAACAGCATATTTGGCTTGTTTCACTCCTCAGAAGCCACATACCACTGGAAAAGAAATGTCATGCTCTTGTGGGGACTGATGTGACAGTGTTTATCTGTTATGCTCTCTACCAAGAAGAGCAGTGGATTAAACATTTCACAATCATACAATGCATTAGGGTCTACTACTGAATCTACATTGAGAACGCAGATAAATGTAGGTAAGTTATTCATGAGAATAATTCTTTAACTCTGTTGCTGAATTTAATAGCAGTTTAACTTGGTGTTGGACTTCAGTTTAATTGAAGAACTGCTTGTCAAGGCCCAAGCACTGTGATAAGAAATGATGACACCAAGGTAAATAAGACATGACCCTTGTCCTCCAGGTTCTCATGGTCTAATGGCGGAGAATGACACAGACAATATTATGTGATAGGAATCAAAGAAGCTATATACAGGATACTTTAAGGTATAGAAACATACAAACAAAATGATTATTTTTGCCACCATCTGCAAATTTTTTGCTATTTTTTTCCTGATTATCCATTAAAAATAGTAAAAAGCAAGCCTGATGATGACACTCAGGATATAGTGCACATGGTCCCTGATACTGCTCTGCCCACCCTGACAAGCCAGGCTCAGGCTCGTGTACTGTGGGTGGTGATGGAGGAATGCAGGGGAAGGTAAAGTAAGAAAGAGTGGAACCACCCCATCTCAGGTGATGAGGATGCAGAGGGTGGATCCTCTTGACACTGGTTCCATGTTTCAGAATCAGACCAAAGGAAGCAAGTGTCAACTAACCGACAGATTCCTGCAAACCTCAGACAGACACAGGACCCAGAATTAGGGTGACCATGTGCTTCAGTTTGCTTGGGACCATACACGTTTACACCTGTCACCCTAGCATTGGTCTAGTTTAGCATTTATCCCAGACAAAACTCTACCCGTTTAGATGACAAATGAAACAATTGAGAGACACCAACACAGAACAGACATAGGCCACCAGGTGGCGCCAGGTGCAGAAGCACCCTGGGGTTCCAAACCAGCCAGTCATCTTTCCCCCTTGCCCCTCCTTCACCTGAGGATATGTTTATTGATTTTAAGATTTTAGAGAGAGAGAGAACGATGTGAGAGAGAAACTTCAATCAGTTGCCTCCCATACATGCCCCAACCAGGGATCGAACCTGCAACTCAGGCATGTGCCCTGACCAGGAATCAAACCCAAAACTTTTTTGATGTACAGATCCACTCACCAATCAACTGAGACACCTGGCTGGGGTCAACCTAGCCATTTCTTTAATTCTGTGCTAACACAATGCTATATTTTATGACAATCCAAAACCCCTTGTCAAAATGTGGTATGTGGACCCTGGCCAGTTTGGCTCAGCAGTTAGAGCATCGGCCTGTGGTCCAGAGAGACCCGGGTTTGGTTCCCGCTAAGGGCATGCAGTTTGTCCCCGGCCCGGGTTGGTTGTGGGGTGGCAGCCACTCGATGTGTCCCTTTCACATCGATGTTTCTCTCTCTCCTCCTCTCTCTCCCTCCCGCTCTATCTGAACAAAAAATGGAAAAATGTCCTCGGGTGAGGATAAAAAAAAAGTGGAATGAATGCCTTTTTTCTGATTTGTTTGTGTTCTGCTCCTGGTCTCTGACCCTGGTCCTAGTAGCAACACCTCTGTTCTCTATGAGAAATGCACTCACACTCTCTCACTGCGACCTCAGTCCCAGAAGTGGCACTTGACAAAGGACTGGCCAGCAGCCCCAACTCTAGGTCTTTTCACAGAAGCCTAAAAAAAATGTTGGGCCCTTTTTCTGGCCCTGTCTAGAGACCCTGCAGCCAGTAAAAAGACCGGAGGCAGGATGCAGGGTGTGATACAGAGAGACCGTGGAGGTGGGTGAAGTTACAGAAGTTACAGCGGGAGCCAGCAGACAACAGAACCTTGCAGTCGCGTTTTTAAAAAACTGAACCTTTTTAAGGTTTTACATCTTCCTAAGGAAGGTATTACACTTCTCTCAAAACTGACCCGCTTCATCCCCACGGCTACTGCCTCTCATTTCAGACCACCATCATCGCTCACCTGGGCTACTGTAACAATTTCTCAATGGGCTACAAATCTCCACTGCTCACCCCTGTCTTTGACTCTCCTCAGAGTTACCAATGGGATACATTCCACATTCAGATATCATTGTATTCTTTCCACAGTGGCTGTCCTCTGCCTACAGCACAGAGGAGGGGAGGATCCACGGGACTCACGGAGCTGACCCTCCTGTCTCCTCTATAGCCACACCCACTTGTCCTTGGAACCCCAGCTCCACACATCTGTCCACTCTGGAACTTTCCAGACCTCAGTGCTTTGCTCAGCTCCTCCCTCTGCACAGAACCCTCTCTCCTCTCTCTTTCCTGTCTCTGGTTTAGAATTACTTCTTCTTCACAAGCCATATGACTTCCAAGGCACCCTGAGGGGGACCCTAGCACATCTGTCCACTTGTCACGCTTTTTTTTTTTTTTTATCCTCACCCGAGGACATTTTTCTATTTTTGTTCAGATAGAGAAGGAGGGAGGGAGGGAGGGAGAGAGAGAGAGAGAGAGAGAGAGAGAGAGAGAGAGAGAGAGAAACATCAACGTGAAAGGGACACATCGAGTGGCTGCCTCCCACACGACCCAACCAGAGCCGGGGACAAACTGCAACCAAGGTACGTGCCCTTAGCGGAACCGAACCCCGGTCTCTCTGGACCGCGGGCAGATGCTCCAACCGCTGAGCCAATCCGGCCGGGGCCACTTGTCACACTTTATTACCCTGACGGTCAGTGGATGCCTTTCTCTACTACTCAACCCAGCCTTCTGAGGACAAGTCCGTCCTTGAGACTAACTGGCTTCCCGCGTCCGCGCCATCCCCTCAGCCCACCCCTTCCCCTTGGCCCCACTGGGGTGCAGGTGTGTCTTCCCTCCATGGTCTCCTCAGCCCTCCTTCAGGAATACCTTTGGTTCTAGTGTACAGTCAGCCTAGCTGCTAATGAAAGGACTGTGTGTTAAATCTGTGAGGGAGCTGTGATTAATCTTCTACCAGAACAGAACCATCACAGACCGTCCTCCTATCACCTGCATGGCTCCAGGGCATGTCATTCTGCACCACAGAAACAATCCCTTGTAGCCCTTCAGTGCCCAGAGGACAAGCCTGGGCCTCTCTCCCCAGACAATCTGCCAGAGAGACATTTCCCTAAACAGATTTATGTTTCCCATTGAGCCACTGCAGAGACTGAACTAAAATGAAAAATGGAAAAGTAATTCATTCGTGGAAGTTAGCTTTACTTCCATGCAAAGGAATCTTTGATTTTAGAAATAATTGGTTTTGCTATTTTATTCACCTAAAAAAAAAAAATTCAAACACCAGTTTAAATCAGAATCACTTTTCCATGTTGCCTTTTTTTTGTAAAAGAAGCAGAAAGGTTTGATGAGGTTTATTGAGATGTAGTTTATATAGTATAAAATTCTCTAAATTTAGGCGTACAGTTACTACCACAATCAAGATGAAGGATATTTCTCTCTCCCCAAAATGTTCCCTTGTTCCAGTTTATCTTTAATCTCCCTCCTTCCTCACAGCCCTATAAACCACTGACATGTTTTTGTCCCTGTAGTCTCACCTTTACAAGAATGTCATGTAAATAAAATCACCTAGTCTACAACCTTTAGATTCCGGCTTCTTTTACTTTGCATAATTATTTTGAGATTTATTCATGTTACTGCATGTATCAGTAATTCATTGTTTTTGTTGCTGAATAGTATTCCTGGTACGGATGTCACAGAAGGTGTTCATCCATTCTCCTGCAGATGGACACTTTGATTGTTTTGTGGTTTTAGTGACTGTGAGTCAAGATGCTATAACTATTTGCATAAGGTTTTTGTGGGGATATATGTCAGTGTTTCTCTTCAGGAAACACGAAACAGTGAGGTTACCGGGTCTTACCGTAAAAGAACGTTTTACTTTACAAGCCAACTGCCAAACTGTTTTCCAGAATAACTTCTTTTCCATCTTGCATTTCTACCTGAAGCACAGGAGCATTCCAATTGCTCCACATCCTTGCCATGTTTATTATTTTAATTTAACTATGTAAATTTGTTTTTTCCTTTACTGATTTTAGAGAGAGAAGAAGGGAGAGGGAGAGAGAAAGAAACATCGATGAGAGAGAACATCGATTGGCCGCCTCCTGCACGCCCCCTACTGGGGATCAGGCCCACAACCTGGGCATGTGCCCTGACTGGGAATCGAACCAGAGACCTCTTGGTGCATGGGTCGATGCTCAGCCACTGAGCCACACCAGCCAGACAATTTAACCATTTTAATAGGTGTGTCAAGTGGTACCTCAGTGTAGTTTTTAATTCTATTAGTTTTAATCTCTTGATTCAAACACAGGATGGGGCAAAAATCAGATTACAGTTGTGAGTATGCAAAACCCAGTTTATTCTTATTCTAATTTATTGTATTATTTTCCATACAAACAACTGTAAACTGACTTTTGCCCCACCCTGTACTATTGAAGCCAATGAGTTAAGCTAGAGATCCAGAGAGAACGCTGCTATTTATTTATACAAATAAAAATCTCTCAGTCGTAATTGTGGGACCTGAAAGAAGCACTTAAAATTCTAAACAAATTCGAATCACTGAGTTTTTAAAAATATATCTTTTCTTCTTATTTTATTATTAAGAATGACTACTCTCTTCTCCCATAAAACTAACAACCGCTGTTTTATAGCATGTAAGCATTTAAAATAAAAGCAATAGTTATTGGACCCACACGCTGTACAAGGCTATAAATATAAATCACTACCTGTCTTGTTCCCAATATCCATTTTTCTCTGCTCTGTTAGTAATTGATCTGATTTACTGAAGTACATGGCTAACTGGCATAAAGATTGTATTTTCTGTCTCCCTTGCAACCAGCTGTGGCCATGTGTCGTGGAAGTGTCATGTGGCCACCTCTAGGAACTTCCTAAATGACAGTTGGCATGTGCTCTTTGTTTCTTTTCCACTTTGTCCCTCCCTCCTACCTCATGGCTAGAGCTAGAGAAGCTGCCTTAGTCCACCAGTGAACTTCAACTACAAGGTCAGCACAGAGGAGCAATGAGATAGAAGCAGCTGAGTTCCTGAGAATTTCGGGGGCCACACCAGCCCTGGACCGCCTATCTCTGGACTTTTACATGAGAGAAATTAATTCCTAACTTGTTGTGCTAGATGGAACAATTACCCCTGACTCCTCAGTCCTCCCTCTATCTGCATCCTTTCCATGTCCTCATCACGGGCAGAGCGTGTTCCCCACCTCCGCTGACTTTGGGCACGGCCAATGGGACCCCTTCATGGATAGAAACAATAGCTCTGAGCCTGGGCCTGAGGAGACCTCCAGCACTTCTGCTTCCTGTTTTTTGCCTCTTTCTTTACCAGGGGATAACTCTGGCTCACCCAGCCCACACCGAATGCCAGGTGGAAGGGCCATCCCAGTGAAACCCGGGAGAGCTCAGCGGGACAGTCGCCTCGGCTGCCACACCCTGAGAAGTATCCAGTGGAGCCCAGCCGAGATCAGCCAAAGCACAGCTAACAGTTGTAAAGGATCAGTAATGTCAGCCAGTGAGTTTGGGTATGGTTTATTTGTTATTTAAGAATACTAGTGGGGCCCTGGCCGGTTTGGCTCAGCGGTTAGAGCGTCGGCCTGCGGTACAGAGAGACCCGGGTTCGGTTCCCGCTAAGGGCATGTACCTCGGTTGCAGTTTGTCCCCGGCCCTGGTTGGTCGTGCGGGTGGCAACCACTCGATGTGTCCCTTCACATCGATGTTTCTCTCTCTCTCTCTCTCTCTCTCTCTCTCTCTCTCTCTCTTCCTCTCTCTCCCTCCCGCTCTGTCCGAACAAAAAATGCAAAAATGTCCTCGGGTGAGGATAAAAAAAAAAATAGAATACTAGTGGGTACACTCGGTCAAGCTACTGTCATTTTGCCTCCCTGGTTTTTAGAGCCGAACCAAATCTTCCTTAATTCAAACACAAAGAAATGTAAGTTATAGCCCCAGCCTCTGGGAGTATGCAATCAAAATGGGAAAAGAGGGGACAAGTTAGTTTAGTGAAGAAGGAAAATATTTTCTAAAAAGGCTGCTGTAACAATAGGCTGTATCTATATAGAAAAACTTTGACTGCTAACTCATGTCGTACACAAAATGTAATTGAGACGAGTCACCGACCTAAACGTAAAACCTAGTGTTTAAATGAATTTCTAGGCCCAGGTGCTGGTCAACACACCGAAACATAACCTTTGTGTCCCTGTAAACACTCTGGTTGACCAGAACCAATCTATCCAGGCAGCCTGTCCCCCATTGCGGAGCCAGCTCTGGGCTGTATACATATTTCCTTCTTCCTTCTCATTTCAATCAAGGTCGACTATATGGCCCCAGCCCATCACATATTTTCTATTTTTCTCTTCCTTGTTCTTTATTCTTTAGCCTATAAAAGCTTTCTTCCTTCACCCCATTTTGCAGTTCTCCAAATGGAGACTGTCTGCTTCTTGAAGCGTTAAATAAAATTTCTTGCTATCACCTAAATTGCTTTCTTTAGTCACTTTTAATAACCAGAAACATACAGGTAATATTACCTAATCTAATTATTCCAAGTGCCATAATGGGCTGCTTTAATAGTAATAAAAAAATTTATACAGTCACTAAACAGTTATTTTGTGCCAGACACTGAAAAACACTTTTACATGCATCACTTTATTTTATCCTCAAAAACAACACTGTAATGCCCTATCCCCTCCATATTTATAGGGGAAAACCATGCTTTTTCCTGACATTTATTCCCCTCTTTTTGGCAAAGGCACCTGTGTCTCCTTGGAGGACCCACTTTTCCCTTGTAATTACTCCTGTGGTTTATCTGGCACTGGCTTCAGACTCCGGTTTCCTGGGCAGACACCTGAAATCCTGGTGGTGGAGTTCCCAGATTCCTGGTGCTGCCTTCTGTCTCGTTTTAATGTTTTGTTCTAACCTAGATGTGAGGTTCCTAAATTTTAGCATGTATAAGAACCACCTGGTGAGCTTGTCAAAACAAAGGTCCCTCAGCCCCAACCAAGAGAGATTCTGATTAGTACAGGGTAGGGCTCATCAATTTCCATTTCTAAAGCTCCCAATTGAGGCTGGTGCTGTTGGCCTGAGCTGTTGCTTGTTTAAAATGCAAGTTCTGGAGGAGATTCCAAAATGGCTGCAGAGTGAATGGAAGCTACACAGACCATCTCCCAGGACCAAACTGGAATTACAACTAAAATAAAGACAAACCATCAGGAAAAAGCAACAGAAAAGCAGCTGGAGATGACCTATATAATCAGGGATAGAAAAAAAGGACACTGAATTGAGCCTGATAGGTCTGCAGAGGCATGAGACAGCAGGCTGGGAGCCTAAGGACAGCAGCGGTTTTAGCTGTGAGCAGCTCCCTTGGGACTAAAATACCAAGCCAGCTCCACAGTGCAGGGGTCCGGGACAGAGCACTAAATTAGCTACAGCCACTCACCTTGGGTTCTGGGAGAGGGAGGACAGACTGGACTGGAACTGTGTGGAGCGACTTGGGATTTGGAGGGCACTGAGAGTTTTTGCTGAATCACACCCTCACAGGACAGTAGCCATATTACTCAAAGAGCCCCTTCCCAGAGCCCTGGGGAGAAGCAACAGCCCCTCCCTCAGGAATATAACCACCCAGCTGGGCCAGGGGAATGCAAATTGAGGTTTACTAACAGCCAACATCTGCCCCACCCTTTGGAAATCTTCTTACCCTGAACAGCTGAGGGAGTTTTTCATTCAGTGGAGGGCTACAACCCAAGGCTCATTAAGTAACTGAGACTAATCGGCTCCAGGCAAAAAGCAACAGGATAATTGAACCTCTCCTGGGCTTGCAAATCTACCCAGGAAAGTAAGACTTGACAGTGGTGTTCAACGAGGGTCCTCCCACACTCATCTAAACCCAGTAGAGGGAGTCACAAACAGCAGAACACCAATACCCACAGGGAAAATTTGGCAGGCTTCAAAACTCACTGAGATAGCCAAAATGGTGAAACAAAGAAACAAATCCCAAATGAAAGAACAAGAGAACTCTACTGAAGATGAGATAAATAAAATGCAGTTAAGCAAGTTATCAAAGTTAGAGTTCAGAGCAATGATATTGAGGAAGCTCAACAGGATGAGTAAGGAGCTCAACACCATGAGTAAAGATATAGAAACATTGAAAACTAACCAATTGGAAAAAAAGAATGACATAGCAGAAATAAAGGACACATTTAAAGGAATAACCAGCAGAATAGAGGAAGCTGAGGACCGGATCAGTGAATTAGAAGCCAGGGTAGAAAAAATCAACCAATTAGAAAAACAACAACAACAACAACAAAACAATTAAAAAGCAGGAAGACAGCTTAAGAGAATTGTGGGACAACTGGAAACGTAACAATATTCACATCATAGGAGTTCCAGAAGAAGAAAATGAGCAAGGGTTAGAGAATATATTTGAAGAAATAGTGTCAGAAAACTTTGCTAACTTGGTGAAGAAAGAAGACATTCAAGTTCAAGAAGCACTGAGAGCCCCAAGTAAGAAGAACCCAAACAGGCACACACCAAGACACATAATAATTAAAATGCCAAAAATTAAAGACAAAGAGAATCCTAAAGGCAGCAAGTGATAAGCAACAGGTTACCTACAAAAGAACCCCCATAAGGCTATCAGCTGACTTCTCAACAGAAACACTACAAGCCAGAAGGGAATGGCATGAAGTAATCAAGGTTATGAAAAATAAGGACCTGAATCCAAGACTACTCTACCCAGCAAGGCTATCATTCAGAATAGAAGGTAAAATTAAGAGCTTCCCAGACAAAAAAAAAAAGGCTAAGGGAATATATTAACACCAAACCAGCACTGCAAGAAATGTTAAAAGGATTGCTGTAATCAGTTGAAGAAATAGAAAGAAAAGTAGAACCACAATAAACAAAAATGGCAATAAATAAGTAAATATCAATAATCACCTTAAATGTAAATGCATTAAACACTGATCAAAAGACACAGCGTAGCTGATTGGATAAGAAAGCATGACTTATATATATGTTGTTTACAAGAGACCTACCTCACAACAAAAAACTCACATAGGTTGAAAGTGAAAGGGAAAAAAAAGTTGGACTAGCAGCACTCATATCTGATAACATAGATTTCAAAATGAAGACCATAACTAGAGACAAGAAAGGCCATTACATAAAATTGAAATCCAACAGGAACATACAACTTTGGTAAACATATATGTACCGATATAGGAGCACCAAAATATAATAAAAATCTTCTGGAGGACTTCAAAGGAGAAATTGGCATCAATACAATCATAGCAGGGGACTTCAACATTCCACGACATCGCTGGGTAGATCCTCCAGACAGAAAATTAACATGGAAACAGAGACTTTAAATGACACACTAGATCAAATGGATGTAATAGATATCTACAGAGAATTACACCCCAAAACTTCAGAATTCACATTCTTCTTAAGTGCACATGGGACATTCTCAAAGACACAAACTAAGTCTCTACAAGTTCAAAAAGACTGAAATCATATCAAGCATCTTCTCAGATCACAATGGCATAAAACTAGAAATCAATTACAAGAAAAATACCCAAAGACATTTAAACACATGGAAACTAAATAACATGTTATTAAACAATGAATAGGTTACTGAGGAGATCAAGGAAGAAGTTAAAAACTTTCTGGAAACCAATGAAAATTAACACACAACCACACAACATTTAAGGATGCAGTGAAAGCAGTCCTGAGAGGGAAGTTCATAGCACTACAGGCCTACCTCAAGAAACAAGAAAATTTTCTATCTAACCTCACAACTTAAAGAACTAGAAAACAAACAAAAAGAAAACCCCAGCGCAAGAAGAAAAAAAGAAATAGTAAAGATCAGAGCAGAAATAACCAACATAGAGACAAACAAACAAACAAACAAACAAACAAAAACAATTCAAAAGATCAATGAAACAAAGAACTGGTTCTTTGAAAATATAAATAAGATTGATGGCCCCTTAGCTAGACTAACCAAGAAACAAAGAGAGAGAACCCAAATACACAAAATCAGAAATGAAAGAGGAGTCTGGCTGGTGTGGCTCAGTGTTTGAGCATTGACCCATGCACCAAGAGGTCACTGGTTCGATTCCCGGTCAGGGCACATGCCCAGGTTGTGGGCCAAATCCCCAGTTGGGGCATGCAGAAGGCGGCCAATCGATGTTCTCTCTCATCAGTGTTTTTATCTCTCCCTCTCCCTTTCTTTCTCTCTCAAAATCAATAAAGAAAAAAAAAAAGGTTTAAAAAAGAAAGAAATGAAAGAGGAGAAGTAATAACTGACACCACAGAAATACAAAGATCATTAACAAATACTATGAACAATTATACAGCAAAATATTGGACAATCTAAGTGAAATGGACACATTTCTAGAAATGCATAATCTCCCAAAACTGAACCAGGAAGAGATAGAAAACTCGAATAGACAAAGAAAATTGAAGATGTAAGCAAGACTCTCCCAGCAAACAAAAGCCCAGGCCCAGACAGCTTCACAGGGGAGTTTTCCTGAATATTCAAAGAAGAACTAACACCCATTCTCCTCAAACAATTCCAAAAAATTCAAGAAGAAGGAAGCTTTCCAAACTCGTTTTATAAGGCCAGCAAAATTCTAATTCCAAAACCAGGCCAATATCCCTGATGAACTTAGATGCCAAAATCCTTAACAAAATGTTAGCAAATTGGATCCAGCAATGCATTAAAAAAATTTATTCACCATGACTAAGTGGGATTCATCCCAGGGATACAAGGCTATTACAATATTTGCAAATCAATAAATGTAATACACCACATAAACAAAATGAAAGATAAAAACCATATGATTTTATCAATAGACGCTGAAAAAGCATTTAACAAAATCCAGCACCCATTTCTGATAAAAAAGCTCAGCAGTGTGGGAATAGAGGGATCATATCATGACATAATAAAGACCATATATGAAAAACCTACAGCCAAAACCTACACAAATAGGGCAAAAACTAAAAGCACTTCCTTTAAGAACAGGAACAAGACAGGGATGCCCACTTTTGCCACTCTTATTTAACATAATACTGGAAGTCTTAGCCACAGCAATCAGACATGAAGAAAAAATAAAAGGGATCCAAACTGGAAAGGAGAAAGTGAAACTGTCATTATTCACAGAAACTAAAAAAACAATCCCATTTGCCATTGCTGCAAAAAAAAAATTAAGATGCCTAGGAATAAACTTATCAAAGAAGTAAAGGGCCTATATGCAGAAAACGACAGGACATTGAAAAAAGAAATAAAGGAAGGTGTAAAAAAGTGGAAGCACATACCTTGTTAATGAATTGGAAGAATTAGCATCATTAATGATGCTACCCAAAGCAATCTATAGATTTAAGCAATCCCCATCAAAATACCAATGACATATTTCACAGAACTAGAACAAATACTTCAAAAGTTCACATGGAACCAAAAAAGACCCCAAATAGCCACAGAAAAAGAAGGACAAAGTAGGAGGGATCACAATGCCAGATACCAGGTTATATACTACAAAGCCACTATAATCAAAACAGCCTAATACTGGCACAAGAACAGGCATATAGATCAATGGAACAGAATAGAGAACCCAGAAATTGACCCAAGACATTATACTCAATTAATATTTGGCAAAGGTGGAAAGAACATACAATGGAGTAAAGGCAGCCTCTTTAATAAATGGTGTTGAAAAAATTGAAACTAAACTACCAACTTACACCATACACAAGAATAAACTCAAAATGGATAAAAGACTTAAATGTGACTCCTGAATCCATAACAATTCTAGAAAAAAATGTAGGCAACACAATTTTGGACATAATATGCAGCAGAATTTTCACTGATATAATGCCTAAGGCAAGAGAACCAAAGGAAAAAATGAACACATGGTACTACATCAAATTCAAAAGATTCTGCACAGCAAAAGAAACAACTATCAAAATGTAAAGGGAACCCACTATATGGGAGAGCATAATTGCCAATGATACATCAGATAAGGGGTTAATTTCCAAAATATATAGAGTGCTCATATAACTCAACAAAAGAAAGACAAAGAACCCAATTAAAAAATGGGCAGAGGACCTAAAGAGACACCTCTCCAAACAGGACATACAAATGGCCAAAAGATATATGAAGAAACGCTCAGTGTCATTAATTATCAGAGAGATGCAAATTAAAACAACTATGAGATATCACCTCACACCTGCCAGAATGGCTCCCATCAACAAATCATCAAACAACAAGTGTTGGCGAGGGTGTGGAGAAAAGGGGACTTTAGTACACTGCTGGTGAGAATGCAGACAGGTGCAGCCACTACGGAAAACAATATGGTGTTTCCTCAAAAAATTAAAAATTGAACTGCCATTTGACTCAGTGATCCCACTTCTAGGAATATATCTTAAGAAGCCTGAAACACCAATCAGAAAGAATATATGTACCCTTATTTCATAGCAGCACTATTTACAATAGCTAAGATCTGGAAACAGCCCAAGTGTCCATCAATAGATGAGTGGATATAAAAGCTGTGGTACATATACACAATGGAGTACTATGCAGCTGTAAGAAAGAATGATCTCTTATCCTTTGGGACGACATGGAGGGACCTCAAGAGTATTATGATAAGCGAAATAAGCCAATCAGAGAGAGACAAATACCACATGATCTCACTTATTTGTGGAATATAATGAACAAAATAGACCCAGAGACATAGAAAGGAGTACGGTTCAGACTGACGAACCTCAGAGGAGAGGGGCAAGGGGGATGGATGAGATAAACCAAAGAATTTACATGCATGCATGCATGCATAACCAATGGACATAGACAACAATGCTGGGGTGGGGGATGAGGAGGAGAGTGTCTGGGGAGGGGGGAATGGAGAAAAATAAAATGCAAGTTCTGGGCCCCCATCCGGACCTACTGAATCAGACTCTGAACGTAATACCCCCAAATTCTTGAATTTTAATAAAATATCCAAATGATGTTTATGCTATGGCCAATGTTAGAGATCCACTATTTCATTAAGTGCTTTGGAACTCCGACTTTATACTAGAATTAGTTGGGAAACTTTTTAAAATATTCAGAAGCATAGACACCTCCTTTAGAGAGTTTCATTGGATTTTCTGAAAGATCTCAATAGAGACAAACTTGCAGCCACAGTTTGAGAAAGGCTGGTTTGAACCATGATGTCCTTAGGAAGAACGATAGGGCCCAGGTACCTGCCTGCAGAAGTTGGCAATGGAGGAGGTGGCATACGGGGGTAAGAGAACAAATATTTACTTTCTTACTTAGAACATTAAGTGCTCTTCTAAAGTATGAGTTTTAATAGCTGCGTAGTATTTCATTATAATCTGTGGACAATTTATTAAACAGGTACTAAGTGCCAGACACGATCTTATTTACAATATACCCTAGTTTACCCCTAAGGAAACTGAGGCTGAGAGAGGTCCCAGTTGATTATTTGGACCTGGAACAGCCTGCTTCCCAGACCCAACTGCTTTTCTTTCTTTCTTTCTTTCTTTCTTTCTTTCTTTCTTTCTTTCTTTCTTTCTTTCTTTCTTTCTTTCTTTCTTTCTTTCTTTCTTTCTTTCTTTCTTTCTTTCTTTCTTCTTCTTCTTATTTTTTATCCTCACCCGAGGACATTTTTCCATTTTTTGTTCAAGTAGAGTGGGAGGGAGAGAGAGGAAGAGAGAGAGAGAGAAACATCGACATGAAAGGGACACATCGAGTGGCTGCCACCCGCACAACCCAACCAGGGCCGGGGACAAACTGCAACCGAGGTACGTGCCCTTAGCGGGAACCGAACCCGGGTCTCTCAGGACCAC
This sequence comes from Molossus molossus, assembly GCF_014108415.1. Taxonomy (NCBI): domain Eukaryota; kingdom Metazoa; phylum Chordata; class Mammalia; order Chiroptera; family Molossidae; genus Molossus; species Molossus molossus. Next base: position 57,683,578 of record NW_023425351.1, on the reverse strand, counting down.
AGGCCGACGCTCTAACCGCTGAGCCAAACCGGCCAGGGCTTTTTTTTTTTTTTCATTTATCTTCAGATAGAGCCGGTGGAAGAAAGGGGGGGAAGAGAGAGAGAGAAACATCGATGTGAGAGAGGCACATCGATTGTCGCCACCCACACAACCCCAACCAGGGCCGGAGACAAACTGCAACCAAGGCTCATGCCCTTAGTGGGAACCGAACCCAGGACCTCCGGTCCACCGGCCAATGCTCTAACCGCTGAGTCAAACCAGCCAGGGCCCAACTGCTTTTCTACATCAAAGATTCTCAACCTGGCTGCACATAAGAAACACCTGGGGAACATTTAAATTACAAAATGCCCAGACCCCACACCAGACTAGGAAAATCTAAATCTAAAATCTAAATCTCTCAGGTGGTGATTGCTTTTTCCTATTCTTTTTTTTTCTTTTTTTTTTTAAATAATTTTTCTTTATTGATTTTAGAGAAAGAGAAAGGGAGAGGGAGAGAGATAGAGGCATGGATGAGAGAGAATATCGATTGGCTGCCTCCTGCATGCCCCCTACTGGGGATCAGGCCCACAACCTGGCTATGTGCCCTGACTGGGAATGGAACCAGCAACCTCTTGGTGTATGGCTCAACGCTCAACCACTGAGCCACAACGGCCAGGCCTTTTTCCTATTCTCCATGATTCTGATGCACAGTAAGGGCTAAGAACCCCTGTCCCACAGCCTTCTGTCTCTCAAGCTGATTGGATGTAAACCTGTTTCTGATTTTTTTCTTTTCTGTTTTTCTGTTTTAACTTTTTCAGCTTTAGAAGGGTCACTTTATTGTCCCTCTTTTTGTCATTTTACCAAAGTCTCCAAAAAATCTCATAAGGTCCAACGTGTGTTTAGCTAGAATATGATAGGGACCAGACACATGATGACAGAACAGTACATCTAGAAAGGCTAAAGTAATTTCTCATCTCAGTGAGATAACGGGGGAGGGTAAGGTCTTGTCTTCTCAGGCTATCAGTGCAAAGGATAAAGACACAGAACAACACTGAATCAGACTGCCTTTGAGTGCAGTCAGATAATGGCTCTCTTATTATCAGCTGTTTCTGGAGATAGAAAGGAAAGACACAGTGTATCTCTGTCCTCTGGGAATTAGCAATGGCCTCTGGGAAACAGCTTCAGAGTTGATGGGGAAGCCCAGTAGGTAGCCTTGCACTATAATCATACTTGTTCTAAAAAATAATGTGTACAACTAAACTACAGAACAACCATCATGCAGAACTGCCAGAAATTGAGCTGACTGGAAGTCCGACAACTACAAAATTAAAGAAGCCACATTGAGACTGGCTCTAGCGTAGGAGAGGCAGCTTGAAAGGCACCAGAGACATATGGAGAAGAACTGAGTTGTTTGGCACGGTGGTGAGAGCTGGAGGGGCAGCTTTCTCCTGGACAGACTTGCTAGTGGAAGCTGTTGTTCCTTTGGTGAGCCCTTCCCCCATGGGGCTGGCAGACTGGGTCTCCTGCCACCTGGCTCGCACTGTTTGCTCTGCCCTAGTGACTCCCCCAGGCCCTGCCCCACCCAACTTTCAGGCCCACCCAAGCTGTTTTCAGTTGCATTACTATAGGATTGGCCTGTCTTGGCTCCTGCTTCAGATTTTCCTAAATTCTCTCAAACAAACAGCATCTGGCCACAGTGAGCCCCATACCTCTTGCCAAGTGGCCCCAGGCCTGGCACTAGAAGCAGCCAGCCTTGGTTATTGCTTGGCTTTGCCTGGGAACCTCCAAGCCCAGCACAAGAAGCAGCCATCTGCAGATCACTTTGTTGCTTATGCATGGTGGACCTGGGTAGAACACATTCAGTGGCTGACCTTGCCCCAGAGCCAGCACACCCAGTGGACAGCTTCAGACCACATAGAAGCACCATCACCCAACCACCTTTACAAGAGACACACTCAAGGAGTAGACCCAGTGGGCACCAGAGACCTACTGAAGTAAATCTTGCTCTGTGTGGGGGCCCCCACACAGTTGATCCTCCAAGGTAGTCAGAGGTCAGTGGTCAGTGGGCACAACCAGTCCTTGAAGCTGATAAGCCTGAGTAAATCCCTCCCATTGAAGTGCTAACAGCAACCAAGACTCAATTTCAACAGAAGGGAATACAGTCCACATGAGGGGTGTACTCAAGGGCCCAGCCCAGCTGGGTGACCAGAGAGGCTGTGCCACTGGACCCTATAGGACATTTACTACAAGAGGCCACCCAATGAAACCTAGGAGGCATAACAGCTCTACCTAATACAGAGAAACAAACACAGGGAGGCAACCAAAATGAGGAGACAAAAAAATATGTCCCAAATGAAAGAACAGAACAAAACTCCAGGAAAAGAAGTAAACAAAATGAAGATAAGCAATCTGACAGATACAGAGTTCAAAACATTGGTTATAAGGATGCTCAAGGAACTTAGTGAGAACGTCAAGAAACTTAGTGAGGACCTCAAGAGCATAAAAAAGGACCAGTCAGAAATGAAGGATGTGCTAACTGAAATAAAGAATAATTTACAGGGAATCAATAGTAGAGTAGGTGAAGCCAAGAAGCAAACCATTGATTTGGAATATAAGGAAGCAAAAAAACCCAATCAGAACAACAAAAAGAAAAAAAAAAAATTCATAAAAATGAGGATAGTGTAAGGAGCCTCTGGGACAACTTTAAGAGTAACAACAATTGCATCATGGGGGGTGCCAGAAGAAGAGAGAGCACAAAAAATTGAAAACATATTTGAAAAAATGACAGAAAACTTTCCTGACTTGGTGAAGGAAATAGACATACAAGTCCAGAAAGCACAGAGAATCCCAAACAAGATGAACCCAAAGAGGTACACACCAAGACACATCATTATTGAAATGCAAAAGGTTAAAGACAAAGAGAGAATCTTAAAAGCAGCAAGAGAAAATCAGTTAGTTACCTACAAAGGAGCTCCCATAAGACTGTCAGCCTATTTCTCAAAAGAAACTTTGCAGGTCAGAAGGTGAGTGGCAAAAAAATATTCAAAGTGATGAAAAGCAAGGACCTATAACTAAGATTACACTATCCTGTAAAACTTTCATTTAGAATCCATGGGCATATAAAGAGTTTCCCAGACAAGAAAAAGCAAAAGGAGTTCATCACCACTAAACCAGTATTATATGAAAAGTTGACAGGTCTTGAAGAAGAAGAAGAAAAAAATATGAAGAATAAAATGGTAATAAATACATATCTATCAACAACTGAATCTACAAGCCAAATGAACAAGCAAAACAGAAACAGACTCATAGATACAGAGAACTTTTTGTTGGTTGCCAGATGGGAGAGGGTTTCAGGGAATGGAATAAAAAGGAGAAGGGATTAAGAAGTACAAATTGGCTGTTAAACTGATGAACCTCAAAGGGAAGGGGTGGGGGAAGAGATAAAGCAAAGTATTTATATGTATATATGCATAATCAATGAACACAGACAATAATGTGGGGAAGGCAGGAGGGGGGTGGGAGAGGGGAGCATGGGGTCAATGGGGGAAAAGGAGGGACATCTGTAATACATTCAACAATAAAGATAAGTTTTTTTAAAAATAAAAAGTAATGTGTTTTATGGGCAACAGAGTGTACATACATGGAAAATCTCTCCCTCCCTCTCTCTCTCCATACATACACATATTCAGGTCACCCCCAATCAGAATAGCTCATAGAACTGAATGATGTGAAAAGTAGTAAATAACTTTTAGAGGCAGATGAAGTTAACAATATTTCAGTTAGGATACATAATATTTTGCCAACCAACATATTTCTAAATACTTCTTCCTTTTCACCCATGTAAGATTTTTTTTGAACTGCTGATTATTTTCAAATGCCAGAGTGCTCAAGAAATAAAGTTTTGAGTGATGTGTTTGCTGCATTGGCAAGCTTAGTTAGATGGCCCCTATTTTGTCATACATAAAAGAAACAGTGTGATACTGATAGTCATGTGTTGGGAAGGCTGGAGACCCTGTGACACAGGTGACAATAATAGAGTTCATCTCATCAATTAATTAATTCATTCAGCATTTAATAAGCACCTAGGTGTCAGAAATGACATCAAGCACTACTGAAAAACAAGGCTGAAATAAAGCAAGATCTTTGAACTTTAACCAAAGAAAAGACTAATAACAACTCTAAGTGTGAAAGTGTGTTGTTTCAGGAAATGGTAATGAGACAGAAAAACCCAGAAGCTGTTGGGATTAGGGCTGCTACCTCCCTGACCTATGACCTGGGCTCACCACCACTCTAAGGGGCTGCAAATGTGGACAGCAGGTGCTGACACACATGGGTTTTCTACTATTCCATGCCATTCCTTGACAGGTTTCCTTTAGTCTCTGCTCTTTCTGAACGTGGAAAATTCTCTAACTGCCTGTATGAACTTTATTCCATCATATAGCTAAACAGCACCTGCTTGTGTTGCTTACCACATAAAAGATTTACGTTTTTTAATTCAGTTTTAGAGATCAAAACATTTCATTACAGCCCAGTCGGTGTGGCTCAGTTGTAGAGCGTTGACCCATGCACCAAGAGGTCGCCGGTTCAATTCCCAGTCAGGGCACGTGCCCAGGTTGTGGGCCAAATCCCCAGTGGGGGACATGCAGGAGGTGGCCAATCAATGTTCTCTCTCACTGATGTTTCTATCTCTCTCTCCCTCTCCCTTCTTCTCTCTCTAAAATTAATAAAGAAAAAAAATTAAAAAAAAAACAAAATATTTTATTACGTAAGGATTGTCATCTTCACATCAAGCTGAGCAAAACATCATTGTAAACAGTTGTGCAAAGTGATGAATATTTGGAAGATTTACTTTTTCAGCATTTACTACCTGTGGGAAGGTATATATGATTTGTAACATTTTGGCAATTAAAAGAAACAGATGGCATCTCTCTGACTGCCTCAGGGAGCAGACAGTGAGTTGGCGAGGTCCTCTTGGGATTAATTCATAGGAGAAAAAGAAATGAAACATTAGCACCCAAATAGCTTGTCAGTAATTTTTTTCCTTTAAAGAGACTGGAATCAAGTGTATACCTTTTCTTCTTTAGCTGCCATTATAATACATCTAAAATGCAGAAGTATATTTTGTTCAATCCCTTGGTTACATGACTAGTTCATGAATAAGTATGTATTGAATACCTACTGAATATATAATGCTTTTTTAAAAAAATGTGTTTTTATTGATTTTTTTAGAGAGAGAGGAAGGGAGAGATAGAAACATAGATGTGAGAGAGAAACATCAACTGGCTGCCTCCTGTACTGGGGATCGAGCCTGCAACCCGAGAATGTACCCTGGAGTCGAACTGGGACCTCTCAGTCCCTGGGACCAGTGCTCAATCCACAGAGCCAAATTGGCTGGGTTATAATGTTTTTTAAAAACAACTTTATTGAGCTATAGTTTACATAACACAATTCACCCATTTAAAGAGTACAAATGGCTTTATATATTGGCATTGTTGTATGTCCATCACCACAATCAAATTTAGAATTTTTTATTACCCTGAAAACCCTACACCCCTTCCTCCCCACCCATCCATTCCTAGGTATCCATGAATCTACTTTCTGTCGCTATAGATTTGCCTATTTTGGACATTTCATATCAAATGGAATAATATGGCCTGGCTGGTGTGGCTCAGTGGTTGAGCATTGACCCATGCACCAAGAGATCGCTGGTTTGATTCCCGGTCAGGGCACATGCCTAGGTTGTGGGCCAAATCCTCAGTGGGGGACATGCAGGAGGCAGCCAACTGATGTTCTCTCTCATGGATGTTTCTATCTCTCTCTCCCTCTCCCTTCCTCTCTCTCTAAAATCAATAAAGAAAAAAAATTTTAATGGAATCATATGTGATCACTTATGACTATTTCATTTCACTTAGCATAATGTTTTCAGCTGATCCAAGTTGTAGTTTGTATCAATATTTCATTTTTGCTGCTAAATAATATTCCGTTGCATGGCTATCCCACATTTTGTATATCCTTTCATCAGTTAATGGACATTTGGGTTGTCCATTAATGCTGCTATACATTTTTGTGTACAAATTTTGTGTGGACACATGTTTTCACATCTCTTGGGTATACACCTAGGAGGGAAACTGCTGGATCATATGGCAAGTCTATGTTTAAGCACTTGAGAAACTAACTGCCAAACTGCTTTCCAAAGCAGCTGCACCATCTTACAATCTTAGTAGCACTGTTTGTGGGTTCCAGTTTCTCCACATCCTTGACAACACTTTTTTTTTTTGTCTCTTTAATTATAACCATCATAGTGGTGTGAAATGGCAGCTCATTTTTGTTTTGTTTTTTTATTGCTCACCTGAGGATATTTTTCTACTTATCATCAGATAGAGTGGGAGGGAGGAAGAGAGAGAGACTGAAAGAAACATTAACATGATAGAGCTACATTGACTGGTTGCCTCCCACACAACCCACCCAGGGCTGGGGACCAATGCAACCAAGGTACATGCCCTTGACTGAAATCGAACTCATTGGTCGGCGAACCGATGCTCTAACTGTTGAACCAAACTGGCCAGGGCAGCTTGTTTTTATTTGTCTTTTCACCTCCACAATAATTTTTATTAAGAAGATCTTGGAAGGAACAGAAAGACTGCGAGGCAGTATTTTATAATCTTTAAAAATTATCTTAATGTTTACATGTGATTTTTTTTTGTGCCTGATCCCTCCTCACCTCTCTTTAGAAGAGTACCTGATTTCCCCTTTGATGAGCCATCTTTTATCCAGTATCAGTTTGCCTGATTTGGGTAGAGCTGACCCCTCTCGGGGAGCTCCAGGGTGGATGCAGGAATCAGGCCGCGCTAATTAGACCCCTCGTATTAGATCAGGGTCTAGTCGGGAGAGAAAAAGCACACTAGCTATGTGAACAAAGAGAATTTAATGTAAACAAGTATTAATTGGGTATCAAGCTGTTAATGGGTAACTAAATAGGTAAAAGGAAAGTTAAGAATTCTGGAGGGAGCAGCGAGGGAGGAAAGCGGACCCTAACGGGAAGAACGTGGACAAGGAGCCCGCCGAGCTGAGATGCTGAGGAGGGAGCCTCGAACCCGTGCTAAGGCCTCTGAGCTCGGAGCAGGGCACCGTGGGTCTGGTCCTCAGACCTCAGAAACACGGGCTCCAGCCAGCTAGGGCTGCTGGGGTTCTCTGGTGGGGGTGATGGGGTGGGGAGGCAATAAAGCTGCTTCTGCAAGTGTGGCAAGTTGGCTTTGGGAGCACTGCTGAGTTACTGCAACTGCTCCAGTGAAGACGGGACACTCACAGGAGCCACAGGCGGCTAAGGGGTCTCCAGGAAGCTCGCAGGCAGAAGCTGGTCCTTTTCTTCCTCCACCCTCCTTCCAGGTCGTGCCTCGGGCACCCCTCTCTGGCAAAGTCTAAGAGAAAACAGCTGTCACCAGAGAACTGTGGTTTACGGAGTTCCAGCTCCAGCATCACCATGTAGAGTCTAGAAAAGTGGGCTTAGAGCTGGCACAATTCACCCCTTTGCCACTCAGCACCCATGTGCACCCTTCTATACATATTTGAACTTTCATGCAATTAAACAACGAAAAACTTGTTTCACCTAACATGATGTAATTCCTTCATACAAATGATGTAATTCTTTCATTCTTACTCTCTTCACAAAATGAGAAGATGCAAAGTGAACCTCAAATTTTTTTTTTAAAAAAAGCACTTGTTTGGCTCAGCGGTTAGAGTGTCTGTCGGCCCGCGGACCAGAGAGTCCTGGGTTCGGGTCCGCTATGTACCTCTGTTGCAGTTTGTCCCTGGCCGCAGGTGGGGTTGTGTGGGTGGCAGCCAGTTGATGTGTCTCTCTCATGTTGATGTTTCTCTATCTCTCTTCCTCCCTCTTTCCCTCCCACTCAATCTAATGATAAATGAAAAAGTGTCCTTGAGTGAGGATAAAAAAATAAAATAAATAAAAAGCACTTGTATAAAATAATTAGGGCAGCCTGGCCGATGTGGCTCAGTGGATTGAGTGTCATCCGTGGACAGAGAGGCTCTGGTTCTATTCCTGGTCACGTGCCCGGTTGTGGGCTTGATCGCTAGTAGGAGGCAGCCCATCTATGTTTCTCTTTCACATTAATGTTTTTATCTCTCCTTTCCTCTCTCTCTAAAAAAAATCAGTAAAAAATTTTTAAAAAACAAATACAGGGTGGGGAAAAAGTAGGTTTACCGTTGTGAGTCTGTGAACACAGAATTTATTCTTTATTATCATTTGTTAATGATTATATTATTTTCCATATGAACTGGAAACCTACTTTTACCCAATCCTATTTATTGACACATGCTACTCCTAGTGCACTTTGTCCTTAATATTATAAAGGAAAACCAATTATCTATTCATATCTGATGGGAAAATGTAATTATAAACACTACTTCAAGTAGATTCATATCCAATATTATTGATAAACTTTATGTCTTGAAATAATAGCTAATGAAGCCACTTAATGGCAAAGATTTTTAAATAATTTAATTTTACTATCCTTTACATTTTTTGTGTACATTTTAAAATATACAATAGCAAATTTATGTGGTTTATAAATAAACATATGTCATAGGTGTACACAAAAGCTGTTTACTGGCAAGGATTTATGATCGGAGGCTGCCAAACCAAGATCGTATAAGAAATTAGCTCCTAAGCTCCGTCCAGACACCTCATCTTTTGCTTTTATTACCATTTAGTTCTGGATCTCAATATATATATGGAGAAAGAAGAGTTTTATAAAATGAATATATTATATACACTAAGTCATTATACACACACACATATATACTAAGTCATCACATTTTTCATTATACCTAAACTAAGAATGAAGAAAAACTACAGTACAATGAAATGACATTGTATTAAAAACACTGTAGCCCTGGCCGGTTTGGCTCAGCGCTTAAAGCATCGGCCTGCGGACCAAGGAGTCGCGGGGTTGATTCCGGTCAAGGGCACGTACCTTGGTTGCGGTTCCTCCACGACCCTGGTCGGTCGTGCAGGAGGCAAATCAGTCCATGTGTCTCTCTCTCACATCGATGTCTCTCTCTCCCTCTCTTTCCTTCTCTCCCTCCCTCCTACTCTATCCTCGGGTGAGGATTAAAGAAAAAGTTAAAAAATAAAATAAATAAAATAAAAACACTGTAAAGAATACAAACTATTCATTCTACCCACCCATGGAAACCTATTAATTAAACCTGTTAAATCATGGACATCTTGCCTTACCTTGATTGCAAATATAAATACAATCTCTTAACTCGATGCATACATGGAAGACAAGAAATTTTTTTTTTAAATTTCAGTTGTTCCAAAATGACTTCTGATTTTAATTTACATACTTGGAGGGTGAGAAGTGGCTGTAGGGCTTCAAAAATATAGGGGAAAACAGAATCCTGCCCAAACTCAACTTCAAACACTATTTTGAAATGTTCATAAAAGATAGTGGTTTTCAGAAACACTATTTTTCAGTCTGGCAAACTCCAAAGAGTTCAAAACAAATGTATTTCACTTTTATCCCCAGTAGCTACTCTCTAAAGCAGAGGTTCTTAACATTTCTAATTCCAAAGCAAAATGGATTATGATCACACATACAGACTCCCATGACTCCCTTGCTCGCTTCCCTAAATTGTATGGAGAAGATAAAGCAGGCATGTTAAGGATTTTCCAAGTGGCGTTATAAGGGTACTTACTGTCCACAAAAGAATTGTAGTACAAAGATATGAGATCATTTTGCTGAAATATCTTTTAAAGTAATTTTACTGGCAACTATATAAATGACTAAAGTTTTACGATATTAAATAATGTATTTTGTAATACATTGTACTTTTACTATTTTAACTTAAAAATGACTATTTTGTAAAAATGAGTTGACTTTTCCAGTTCTCCACTTTAGACACAATTACTAGGCAATCAGATAGCACTGAATAAATATAAATGAGTAGTTGAGGTTCCTAGGCCCAATTTCATGTGTGTGGGGAGCGGTCCCCACACATACAAGCTGTGCTCTGACACCAAGTGTTCTATAATTCAACTAAATTCTGACAATATCTACCCAGAGGTTAGATTCCACAAAACTGACCCCCTCAACATCCCAGTTCAGACCCTGGCTAAACATCGGACGTTCCCACCACCCTCTCCTCACTTCAATTAATCAGCTCACAGAACTCAGGGAAACATTTTACCTACTAGACTACTGTTTATTATTTTTTAAAAAAGCCCTGGCCACTTTTGCTCAGCGGTTAGAGCGTCGGCCTGCAGTCCAGAGAGATCTGGGTTCAGTTCCCGCTAAGGGCATGTACCTCAGTTGCAGTTTGTCCCCAGCCCTGGTTGGATTGTGCGGGTGGCAGCCACTTGATGTGTCCCTTTCATGTCAATGTTTCTCTCTCTCTCTCTCTCTCTCTCTCTCTCTCCTCCACCTCTCCCTCCCACTCTATCTGAACAAAAATGGAAAAATGTCCTCAGGTGGATAATAAAAAAAAAAAAATGTATCTTAGGAACAACCAGATGGAAGAGATGCATAGGATAAGTTATGGGGGAGGGCTCCACGCACGCCACTCTCCCCAAATCTATGTGTTCACCAACCCAGAAGCTCTTTGAACCTGACTTTTTGGGTTTCTACGGAGGCTTCATGACGTAGGCATGACTGATGAAGTAAATGAACATTCTCCTGCTCTTCTCCCCTCCCCCAAGGCTTGGGGGTGGGACTGAACATTCCACACTCTCGTCACTGGTTACCTCTAATGACAAGCCGTCCTCATCCTAGGTGCTTTCCAAAAGTCACCTCATTTATAAACATAAGACATCTTTGAGTTTATTACTTTGGAAATTGCAAGAGTTTTGGGAGCTGTGAACCAGGATCTGTGGACATTGTCTATTTCATAGATTAAATAGATATATTTCTTAATATAAAGCAATATCACAGTGTTAAAGAGGAATACCTAAATTTTATGCACTTTAGCATATTGAAATGAGTATCATCAGTGTACATTTCACCCGCTTCATCACTTTGTCTGCATTTAATTTGGTAAACTTAACTCTTGACATTGTTGACAAATGTTCTTCCCTCACAGGAACTATAGAACTATATTCACTTTTCCCCCCACTACCTTTGCCTTCTTTTAAAAATGTTCCTATTGTGCCCTGGCCGGTTTGGCTCAGTGGCTAGAGAGTCAGCCTGTGGACCAAAGAGTGGTGGGTTCGATTCCGGTCAAGGGCATGTACCTCGATTGAGGTCCAGTCCCTGGCCCTGGTTGGGGTTGTGCAGGAGGCAGCCAGTCGATGCATTTCTTTTGCATCAATGTTTCTCTCTACCTCCCCCTCCCACTCTGTCTGAAACTAAATGGAAAAATATCCTCAGGTGAGGATTACAGAAAAAAAAAGTTCCTATTATTAAAAACTGAAAACAGAATCGTGAAATGACAACCCAGATACTAACCTGCCAGGTAATACAGCCTGTGTGTTATTCCCCCTTTAACTAAAGCTGTACTAAATTCCCCTTTCCACGGTAAAGTGTCACCGAATCCAACTAAGAGTGACATTTCTGTACAAATATTAGTTCTCATATAAGTCGTTCATTTCAGCCATTAATAAGAATTTAGTCATAAGGTGCTTCATACTTGATCGCACTTTAATGGTTCAGATTGAGAACCATTGCTTGAAGGCAGCTCAAAGTCAGATTCCTCTTTTCCAACAACTTTATAACTTCAGTGTTGTGGTGCAAAAACATTGTAATTTTGGCTTGATGAATGATTAAAACAATTGGGGTGGGGACTGAAAAAGACAAGTTTGACTATTCAATTCCTAACTTATTTTTTTTAGACAATTTTCTTTTTAGAGAGAGGAAGAGAAACATCAGTGTAAGAAACATTGATTGGCTGCCTCCTGCACGCCCCCTACTGGGGATTGAGCCTGCAACCCGGGCATGACCAGGAATCAAATGAAGACCTCTCAGTCCATGGGATGACACTAGATCCACTGAGCCACACTAGCCAGGCTTTAGACTTTTTAAATAACATATTCATAGCTAATCTTGAGTATTATTTTATCATTTTTGCTACTAAAGTTAACATTTACATCTAAAAGATAACTTTCTTCCTTACTGGACAAATGGAACTTCAAAAAAAGCAAAAAGGTGTCCCCCCAACCCAGGACCTTATAAACAATTACAAAGTTCTCCAGGAAAACTGAGTGAAATGATTTTTAACTAAGAATTCTTTATCTTGCTAGATTATCAGTGCAACAAATATAAGGGTAGACATATTGGTTGAGCCTCAAAAGAAATGTATTTCCTATACACTCTTTGCTCCACTCAGCAAAAAAAACAAGAAATAGTAAAATGAATCTAGGAAACAGAAGTGGAAAAGTAGATCGCTTGATAAGGGCAAGAAGCGTGTGGTTGATAGCTGAGCACATGCTCGGCAGAAAATCTTTCAACGTTGGAGGACCAAAGGCTCCAGGAGAAATATCTCCAGGGATAAGAAATGACCTGATATTATATGGAAAACTGTACTATTAGGTCCTTTACAGTTATTGGAATATGTAGCAAGATCAAATTAGATGCTAAAAGAAAGGTTATTATGAATTCCGGAATAACAAAACAAGGAATATGAGAAAGAAATTCAATCATAGTATGCTACTTGGTTCAGTGATTTATAAATTTTATAGTCATAACAAAAATACTGAATTTAGGATGTATAAAGATTAAAAACATTATCATATTGGAAAAATGGAGTAAAGCAAGCAAAACTTCCATTTTTCTAGTAGAAAGTCAATAATGGACGGATCAGAAGGTAGCAGCACACTCATACTATTTGGAAATATAAATGTTAATTCTTAACCCCTACACGAGTTGCAAGACAAGTTTCTCCTGTAAATGTGAGAGAGGGACTACTCTTTGTCACAAGCCTTTTGACACTACTTGATCTTTTTAAACTGTTTGCATATAATGTGGCGTGAGGGGTGATGGTGAGACAGAAGACAAGTTTTATATCAACAACCTCCCTACAAAATCAGGGTAAGAAAAGTGAATACTATCACACCTAAACCCATTCAGTGCTTTGTTTTTTATTTACAAATAGTTTTAGGCAAAGGCTTATGGATCAATATTCATTTACAAAAGTAAGTTTTTTTTTTTCCTCTCTCTAAGTACTTTCACACAGTTTTTTTTTAAAATTTACTTTTCACATTTAAATGTCTTTCAGAGTATCCAGAGAATTCCTTATCCTTCTGCATTCTCCTTTTCAGAAACTACTTTTGAGGTTGATCTGTTCCGGATTCTCTTTCTTTTTCTTTTCTTTTCGGAGGCAGATGGTTTTGTATCTTGTGGTTTTTTCTTTTTCTTCAAACAGCTAAGAGGATTGGGGCCACTTATTTTCTTGCGCTTTTTTCTTTTTCTCTGTTCAGGGTTTTTCACTAAACCCTGTTCCTCTTTGAGTTGCTTGATACTTTGCTTCTCATGAACTGAGACAAGCTGACCTGACTCTACTGCTTTAACAAAGGCAACTGTTTTAGGAGAAGGTTTGTCCAAGACTATAGTGTTCTGAATAATAAACATAAGAGGAACTCCGGGCTTTTTCTTTACTTTCATAGACAAATTCTGATCCTATTAAAAAGAAAAATAGAATTATTTAGTTCAAGTATGTCAGTGACTTTAGATAGTTTCTAAGAACTTCAAGAGGGTTATATTAAAAATAAAAGAGGCCCTGGACAAGGTGGCTCAGTTGGTTGGGCATTGTCCTGTGCACCAAAAGGTTGCTGGTTCAGCGTACCATGCCTGGGTTTCGGGCTCAATCCCCAGTACGGGTGTGCAGGAAGCAGCCAATCAATATTCCACTCTCAATTGATGTTTCTCTTTCTTTCTCCCTCTCCCTTCCTCTCTCTCTAAAAATCAATAAAAATATTTATTAAAAATAAATAAAAATAAAAGATCACAGGTTTTATTTTTCAAGTTAGTATGTCTTACTAGTGGCAGTACAGTATATTAAAAATTTTTTTCTTTATTTTATATAGAGAGAGGAAGGGAAAGGGGGAGAGAGAGAGAGAGGCAGAGAGAGAGAGAGAGAGAGAGGGAGAGAGAGAGAGAGAGAGAAACATCAACTGACTGCCTCCTGCATGATCCCCCTGACTGGGGATCGGGCCCACAACCTGGGCATGTGCCCTGACCAGGAATTGAGTGGGCGACCTCTTGGTGCATGGGTCGACACTCAACCACTGAGCCACACCAGCTGGGCATACAGTACATTTTATGATAAAGAAAGAGAAACATAAAAATTAAACACAAATAGTTAAGTGGCAACAAGGTGAACTGGATTTATCAATATTCTAGGATAGCGATTTTCAACTTTTTTCATCTCATGGCACACATAACTAATTACTAACATTCTTGGCGTACCAAAAAATATATATTTTGCTGATTTAACAAAAAAAGTAGATATAATTTTGACTGATTTACAAAAAAATAGTAATAGTCGTTAACCTACCCTTTTTTGCTCCAAAGTGAGTTTTGAAAAAATCAAGTGCCTATACTTGTATATAAGGATTTCTGGTACAAAGAATTAACAAATCAGATGCAACCTGATAATGCAATGTAGCCAGTTAGATGCACCTCTATTATATGACCTATATATTTATAGTTCAAGACAGGGCATTCACACCAGATGGCTATTGTTGTGTTGGCTATTATTATGTTGGCTATTCTCATTTTTGACAATCCAAGAGAAAAGAGGTAAGTGCCCTTGACTAAATAGTCAGGTATTGCATGTTTTAAAAATTCTTGTGGCACACAAGCTGAAAATCGCTGTTCTAGGACCATGGATCACAAAAGAATGCAAAGATAAACATGTTAGGTGGTGTCCCTTCCTCTGCTCTAAGACGTGCTCCAGGGAGGGTCAAGAAAGCTCACAGAGGCTGAAGTAATAGAAATAAAGTAGGCATTAGCTGACTCAGATTCTAGGTTAAGTTTTGCCTCTAATTATGTAATTTTAGTTCTGAAAACCTATTTCAGCAAATCTGTATGAAAGGGAACTTCTTCATTAATATTATCCCTGAGAGCCTCTCTTCTCCTGGCTCTTAGTCTTTTTAAAAGCCCAAAACAGTGGTAGTCTCAAATATGAAACATGCCTTTTTTGAAAAATAGTATGAAATACAGAAATAGGAATGAACATTTATAAACATAGAATGCCAAATCTTTGCTCTACTTATCTTACCTTCAAGAACCCAAAGACATATCATCACATCTCTGTAACAATAATTTTTTATTTTAGAAAAAGAAACTCCAGTAATTAAGAAAATCAATATGCGTAAGGTTCTCAAATTCTCTAATGACAACTGCTTTTACTGATTGCAAATTAACTTAAAAGCTAATATTTTCAAAAAGTTGAAACACAAGAACACAAGAACAAACCACTTCCACTAATTTTTTCTGATTATAAATAGCTCCATATGAAGTATAAACAGAAATGATTAAAGTTAACTCTGGTTTTAAAAGTAGTATCACCTGTGATGCCACAAAATAATGATGAGGATTTCCCTCTTCAACCATGGAAAGCAGACATTCTGATCCACTCACTGCATTCTTGAAATGGGAACAATTTCGGACCTGGCATTTTTGGGCAATCAGTTTTGCTCCATATAAGTCCTGTCCCAATGTTTCCAACTCTTTTAACACACACCTGAAAAAGAAAATGTTGTTAGTGGGTCACAATGATAACAGAAACGTATCAATTGTTCACATAATACAAGCATAAAAAATAATACTAAATTTTTAAAAACTAAGACAATTGAATTTGTAATATGGTAACCACAAATCATACAATAGCCATTGCACTCTTAAAAGACCTAGCAAAACTCATACACCAAATAGAAAGAACAATAACAATACTTAAAATTTACTGACTGCTTATGTGCCAGGCAGCATGCTAATTGATCTTTACATACATTCTTGCTTAAAGTCTGAATTCAAACAAGGTACATCAACTGTATTTGTTTTCTGCGACTTTAAAAAGGCTTCTTTATCTCTTCACGACACACACCAAGAATTGACGGAATAGTAGGCTTTAAAATAAACCATCAATAAGGAGGGGCGAAGGATGGATGAATCATGGTTATCCATGTCGACAACTGCAAAAGCGGGGTGACATTTCATTATACTGTCCTACTTCTGTATATGTATGAAATATCCCAAAAGTTACAATAAACTCTTTAGGAAAAAATGCTGAAGAATATTAATTCCTGCAGTACTTCTCAAGCTTTTTAAAGAAAATATGAACAGTAGATTTTAAACAGGGGGAAGAGAACGGCCACGTGACTACTCCAGGGCACTGCTTTCGGCGCAGCCTGCGGATACTCCCCGGACCGCCTTAGAGCCACCCCTCACCTGTCAGCTCCCCGTGGGCGGGGCCCTGTACCTCGGGGGCTCTCAGTGGAGGCCCCCCGCGCCAGCGCCCCGGCCCCGCGGGCTCACCTGGTGGTGCACAGCTGTGTCTCCCCCATGAGGTAGCGGGGCAGCTGCTCCCGCAGCTGGATGCGGCCCCGCAGCGCCGCCTGACAGAAGGTACCGTCCAGCAGGATCTGGTACGGCTCGCGGACTCCGAAATTGTTGCGGAAGAAGCCGAGATGCTTCTTTGCATGTTTCTGCCTCGTGATTTTCATGCCCGCCTTCCCCGGACCGAGGCCAAGGGACCAAGAAGCGGCGGCAACACCTCCCTCACTACCCACTACCAGCGAAGCCGGCTTCTCCCGGAAATGACGTCCCCTTAGTCCCGGAAGCAAACGCCCCCTTCTCCCGGACCTGCCCTCTGGTTTATACGTCACCCGCTGACGAGCGCGCGCCTCACACGCGGTGCCCGCGCTTTAAGGGGCGCGCCCTTGGGGGCGGAGCTTGCGCCTAGGCCGGAAAACCACTGGTGCGCAAGTTCCCATGGGGACGCACATGCGCAATTAAAAAAAAAAAAAAAATTTATACTGCGTTTAGCGCATTATTGGGCAAGCAGACAGCCTTTGAAAGACTGGCCATATAATTATAGTCATTGATAACATTAAGTCTTTTTATGACAGGCATTATTCTAAGTTAATTTCTCTTTATTAGTCCTTTTGATGTTTGTGATTCTCAAGTGAGCGAAGGAAAGGGATCAATGTATATTGGACAACTATGCGCAGGTTTGTACTGGTTCCTTCCTACAAAGAAGTTACATTTTAAGTACCTTTACAAAGGGCACGTGGTTCTTTAGTGTCAGAACCATCACTGGAACCCAGGCCACCTGCCTTAAATCCAAATGTTCTTGCTACCCGCCCGCCACCCCATAGGAACCACCCTGGTAAGGAGCCAACGTCAGGGCCGAGCCCGCTGTTCCGCGCCGCGTCTCCTCCTCCGCCGAGACCGTCAAATCCCTCACACCGGGTATTCGGGGAGGAACTCTCTACAGCTTCGTTTTCTGACTTAGAATCTTCAACTGGAGCCCTTGTTCTGCTCCCCAAACCCTTTGAACAACTACCCGGGAAAGCTGGGTTCAGCTTCCAGACTGAACAGGTTGGCAGGAATAATTGTTTTTAAGAAACCCTTTGAAGTCGAGAGCTTCTGATGCAGGAAGACTACCTTTGGCTAGTAACAGGAAGGTACAGAGCTGACTGAAATTTAGAAATTACTTGGTCAACCTGATTAATGAAGAGAGTGCATCAGAAAATTTGGAGTTCTCCAGTGGCTAATTGCCAAGTATCCACTTCAATTCAAGACAAAATAACCAAAGAATGGGGAGTATAGAATTTTGCAGGTTTGAAATCTGACCTGGAATCTGTCCCGGATCTAGTTTTGGCTAAAGATTGAGGGAAAGAACCAACATAGAAAAATGATTTACAAAGTGATTGAGATGTATTATTTGTAGTTGGGGGTTTTGTTTGAAGATACAGATTTATGGAATTGGAACTAAGATATTCTATAATGTCCCGATTCCCAGCACAACATCACTTAGATGACAGCTTTCATTTAACAGAAAATAAATTTAGGAATTGGAAGCCATGAAGAGTTACTGTAGGATTGGGCTCATGGTTCTTGAGTGTAATTACTCACCACTTTCCAATTTGAATCCTCTCTTTATCCCTGTGTGCCAACCCCCCATTCTGACTATACACCCACCACAAAAAGAGAAATTATACCTCTCTAGCCTTGCAAAAACAGTTAAAACATTTATAAAAATAGGCTCACAGATTTATCAACCAGCTCCATCACTGGCCACATTTAACTACTAAGAAAAATGTGGTCCAGCGCTAAGAATTTGAGTTATATTCTAACTTAAAAAAATTTTTTTTTTACTGAACTATAGCATACCTTTTTCAAGCTCCATGCTTATGACAGTGCCATTTGAACACCTGACCCTTATTTTGCAAACATGAAGACAGTTTATAATGGTGAAGATCAAGTTTAAAACGGAGTTTTCTATTACACCAATGTTTCTCAAAACATGAACCCAGGACAGGCAGAAAAAGATCTTGGTGAGCTTGTGTAAAATGCCCATTTCTGACTCAGAATGAGTGTTGAGGAAGAGGGATACCATTTGGAGAGGAAGAGACATTTTTTACAATCTCCCCAAGTCACTGTTATGTATATTAGTGACCATTTGCTGTAAAGCATCACTGTTTATCCAATGCAACATTTTTATTAAGTGGTCCACTGAACTCTTTTTGGTCTGATGCCAAACAAGCTAGTATGACCACAACTAAGGCAGACCCAAATACTGCCATTATTGGATGATGTATTTGGGAAAAAGTTTAAATCTGAGATTTTACTTTGAAATTATTATAATATTATTACCAATTTTAATAGTCACTGAACATATTTTTACCTTATGGTGCAGAATCAATAATGTCTCAGCATTAATAGCTGCTAGTTTTTTTCTCAGGTCACTACACAGGACATTTTCCATGCCAAACAAACATCCAGCTAGGCAGGCAGGGGATTAATTTATTTTTCTTCATTTTTTCATACTCTTCATATTCCTTATTATGTCTGGATCAAATATAATTTATAATGTGATGTTGTTGTACATGATTTAGAAGGCTTTTCTTCATGAAATTTTGATGAAGCCAAGTTGACATGAAAATGATTTATTCCTGTAAGGTGTGATTTATTCCCAAACAAAACTTTTTCATTAACAATTCATGGCCTAAATGCCATTAAATAGGTAAACATTAAAAATTCAATTCATAAAGGTTATTTGTTTAATTTCATAAATGCTAGAATATCAGATAGTTCAGCAAAGATATATATTGTGATATTATTCTACTTTACATTATATTTAAATATTTATAAACATTTGTTAACATCCATTAGCTCAAAAAAGAGTACAATTTTCTTCCTAATATTATCTAGCTAACATAGTCTCTAAATAAAACATTTCCATAAATAAATCTTTTAAAACAACTTAGATAAACTGGTTTGTATTGAGGGCTTATTGTGCTCTTCACTAAGATCCCCTAGAATAAACTCCATCCTACGCGTAGGTTGGATCTGGAAATGGCTACATTTAAAAAAAACAAAACACTTTTGTTTTCAAATTACAAAAATAACACATGCCTATTAAAACAAGTGAAACAATGGAACACAAAGATAGTCATCCCTGTAGTCCTTACCCAGATAACACTTGTTGACTGTGTATCCTGCATTTTTTCCATATTCACTTATACAGTTGCCCTTGAACAACTGGGGGTTAGGGATGCCAACTTCCACCCAGTCGAATCTGTGTATAACGTTTGACTTCCCCAAATCTTAACTATGGTTGTCCCTTGGTATGCACAGGAGACCCCTCCCTTTGTCCCAGATATCAAAATCTTCAGATGCTCAAGTCCCTTATATAAAATGATGTAGAACAATGCATACAGTCAGCCTTCTGCATCTGTGGACTCCCAAAGGCAGATAGAAAATACTGGTTTTGATCTATGGTTGGTTGAATCCGGGAACTCAAAACCTGGGGATACAGAGGACTGTGTATTTATTGAAAAAAATTCACATATAAGTGTACCCATGCAGTTCAAACCTGTGTTGTTCAAGAGTAAACTGCTTATCATTTATTTGCATATGTATATGCATAGATTTTTGTCATTCTATATTAAAAACCCGAACCATATTTTATCACTTCTATGCATTTTTCTTTTTTTCACCCAACAATCATTGGGGAAATCCTCCTGCAGCCCCCAAGTCAATTAGCATAGCTCTCATTAATTATTTTTAAATGGTTACATGAAATTTCCCACAAAAGCACCACATAATGGATGTGGTACAGACTGTGAATTGCCCACCCAATAACTCTTCTCTTCCTTTTAGTCACAGAATCCCAATTTTTTTCTGAAAAGTAATGTGCCCAGAAAAAGAGAATCCACTTCACAGCCTTCTGTGCACTTAAGTATAGTCATATGATGAAGTTCTAACCAAGGCAATGGAATTATAAGTGTTACAAGGGACTTCTGGAAAGGCTGCTTAAAGGAAGCTGACTCAGCTTGATGATGGGCACTTTTGTTTATTTTTTCATACCTCCTTTCTTCCTACTTCCTGGAATTTGGATGTGGTGAATGGAACACTAGCAGCCCATTTTACACCATGAGCTAGGCTGGTAAAGCAGGTAAGAGGAGTCTGGGTCATTTGTGACGGTGACACTATCTTTCTAAATCTGGAGTTTCTTCTTCTGGACTTGTTTTACTTGAGAACAAGAACATACTTCTTCTACTTTGGTTTAAAAAATATTATTTTAGGTTTCTTTTCATTTTTTTGAGACTTTTTTTATTAGCCATATTAGGTTTACAACAAAATTGAAGGGAAGGTACAGAGACTTTCCATATTCCCCCTGCCTCCACACATAGACAGCCTCCTCCATTGTCAAACTGTCAACATCACTTACCAGAATGGTACTTTAAAAAAAAAAAACAAGGATAAACTTACACTGACACATTAAATGGAGCCAAACCCAATCCTAATTGATCAAATTAAGACTACTCGCCAGAATTAGAGAATTTTATACTGACAGATGCTTTGGATAAAACTTGAAGTTAGCCAGTGTTTGCCAATACAATTGCCTTTTCTTTGAACAGGTTCAAAACCCTAGTTTATAAGTTTTATGTAAAAGGTAGACTATTTTCTCAAAGTAAAATAAACGAAATCCATTCTATATACTCTAGAAGCTATCTTGACATTTGTTTCTTTTGAAAGTATAAACAATTTGATTTGAACTAGGTATGTCAGTGAGATGTATCTCCTGTTGAGAAATGTTAGTTAAATATGAAGAACCCCAGTTGCTTGGGCAAAAGAAACATCAAGAAAATATTAGTGTAGTTAGTGACACTCCAGTTGTCACTTAAAGAAAGCAAGGTTTTCTGTCTGTTGGTCCAACTGGTACTGCAGCTCTGACTGCAGGGTAAATGACAAAGGAGAAACTGTCTCTTAAACTTCAAGGGAAGTCTGTCCAAAATGTTTCTGAACCAGGCAGGAATTGGAAAGTGCCCATCATCGGTATCAGGCAACAGTTGTCCGAAGGCTGTAAAATCATACCGGCAACTTTTCTTGCTATAATAGTTTATTTGAGTGAAATCACACAGAGACCTAAAGGTAAATGAGCTAAGTCTAAAGGAATTCAATAGCAGTTCACTATCACAGATCTGAACAGTGCTCTCTGGTGGGATTTTAGTACAACATGATTAACTGTAGTAATTCAAGTGGTAACAAAAACTGGTAGAGAGGAGCAAAAACTTTAGAAATGGCAGCAACATGCAAAATGTTTTACTTCGATGCACAACAAACTGCCATTTGAAATTTAATGAAATAATAACCGAAACTAGTGGAGACAGTCATACTGTATGGGGGCCTTTCATTTTAACCTATCAAAGCATTGTAGAAGAGTAATGACTTCTTATAAAATTACTCTGGGTAAGTAAATATTATTACTGTTACTTAAAGGAGTTTAAAAATTAAAAATTATGTCAGATTATTGCATTAAAAGGATTTTCTAAAAACAATATTTACATTGAACAAAATGTTGAAGACAACCCTTTCACTCATGGTTTCGTATATATTTTTAAGCAGCAGGAGGACTTCAGGGAAGAAACTGAACTCCTGGTGGCAAGAAATTAAATGGGCTTTCAATAATCCAGTAGAATATTATTTCAAAGTCTTGTATTTATAATTTAATTTCACCAGTATGAGGTATTAATTTCATATTATACAAAATAAATTACTCTTCGAATCTGTGCAAATGTTTTCAATACAAGATCACTTTGTTTTAATATTAGTTGTAAGTCATACATCAAAATACTGGGATGAGGAGGTCACATGTTTTTAAAATTATTATTTTAGCAAACGTGTAGAAAATATCCACATGCTGAGTCATATGTATGAATACTTTTTCTTTTTATTGGCTCTTTTCACCCTCTCTATTATTCCTTTCATAATAATGAACAAATCGCTTAGCCCTTCAAAGGGTAACCTCACATAGTCTCATTCTACATATGTACAGACAGAGGCATATGCTTTAAGTTGATTCCATTCAGACTGAAGAGAAATACTTCCCTCCTCCCCCAAATGGTTGAAAGGTTTTCTTTTTCTTGCAATAAACTTAAAAAATGTTTTTCTTTATTGTTTTTAGAGAGAGATGAAGGAAAAAGAGAAACATCGATGAGAGAGAACATTGACTGACTGCCTCTGCATGCCCCCCACTGGGGATTTGGCCTACAACCCAGGCATGTGTCCTGACCAGCAATCGAAGCAGCAGCCTCTTGGTGCGTGGGTCGATGCTCAACAACTGAGCCACTCTGGCTGGGTTCTTGCAATAAACTTTTAAAAAATTGCATTGTTTCCATTGTTACTGGCAGGTATTTTGAGATTATGGTGTAGACATTCTGTAGACAGAACCAAAACACTGCAGAAGACAGAGACAAGAGGATCATAAAGATTTGGAACTGGAGTCTCTATGCTGCTTTATTGGATGTATGTACCCCTCTAGACATTTAGTTATGTGATAGAATACATTCTCTCCTTGTTTAAAGTAATTTATACACTTTTTTTGTTATTGCTTGTAGCCCGAAGCATATTAACTAGTGGAGTATCTATTAAATCTAGGCAAACAAAACATATTTTTAAAAACGATAGTATTACCTGTATAATACCTTGTTTTTAAGACACTGAAGATGTTCTGCGTATGCTCTTGTTCTATCCTAGACAACTGTGAAGAGGCTGGGATGCAGAAGTAACTGTTGCAATTAGCTGTTTTCAACCATCTCCCAAAGGTTGGGGTCTTTTCCACTGTAGTTAAATATTAAACAAAGTGTTTAGTGTTTTAAGTCAAATGATTTTCTTTGGTCATAAAAAGTATAGTAACTGAATCCAGAACTTTAGTTTTGCCCTATTTATATCTTGTTTCTTCTGGCTTTGCTTATGTCTAGTTTTTGTGTCTTAGACCTGGCTCATTAATTATGATGGCACCATATATTTCTTAGGGAGAGAAGGAGATGGGAAAATATTGCCATTTCCTCTCATTTCTACAGAGTAGGAGTTTCTGATCTCCTTCTCATGAGTGAGTAGTGTTGGAGGATACACTTCCTGCTTCTCTCTATACCCTGTTAACTTGTGACTCCCTAAAGCAGGAGGGACTAATCTAATGTTTTAGAAGGTCCAGTAACCATCACGTAACAATATCTCATTCTCCAGAGGAAACAAGATCTCTGTGTTCCTTTTTTAGAAAATGATCAACACACAAGAGCTGAAAACAGAATCTCTTACTTAAAATTTTTAATTAAAAATGGTGCTTCCTTTGTTTCTAATGAGTACTAGAGAAGAACCACCCCTCAGTTTTATGCCATGAATGCAGTTACTTCCCAAGGGGGCGGAAAATAGAAAGGTCAGGTTAATTCCCCTCTTTTCCTTCACACCAAGGCTGGAACAGATGCTAAGCTGGTCCTAGGGAGGCTGGCTGGGAGCTCTGAGCTGTAGCCCTCTATGTCGGTCTACACACCACCCAGAGCAGGGCTCAGCTCAGGTCCAAGACGGTCAGATGTTCAAAGGAACCTTGCCTTCCACAGAGGTCTGGAAGCAGGCAACAACTGAATAGGAATAACTTGACATTTTAAAAATCCTTTGGCTCATCTGAATACTGAATAGGAATAAAGTGACATTTTAAGAAATCCTTTGACTCATCTTTGGTGTCTTGACTCTCATTTTATTGCATTAAAAGAGATTTTGGTAACTCTTAGCCAAGCAGAGAGAAGCAGCTCCAGTACTGGCTGGTTATAAGGGGTGTAACACTGGGCTGTGTGTTCTTAGTGGGTAGAGTTATTATGCCACAAAAGCAGAACTAGGCAGACTGTTTATTTCATTTTTTTCACTCAGGTATGGCAGACTACCCTTTGCTTCCTGTCCCATGCAGTCCTCATCCAGGGGCAGGGCCCACTGCTTGCTTTGGAAGGCCCTCACCATACTTTCGTTTTTTTTTTTCCCCTTCTGATTAAATTTAGAATGTTTCCAGTAAATATAGAAGGATGCTAAAAACTTTAGATCCTGTGACAGAGAAACTGGGTAAATTAATTTTATCCACTAACTGAATATCCACAGTGAAATTAATACCCACAATATCAAACTGCCTTTTGTGGGGACAGCGTGGCAGAAGTACAACTTATGGTTGTGACCAACCTTCTTTGGGTGATTGAATATACTCAGCATTCTGCTTTAAGTTATTATTTTAGTGCATTAGATTATTTAATCTATTCTGCATGCTTTAGGTTTATTTTGCTCTTATTTTTCTAGGATCTTCAAGAGGAAGCTTAGGTTTTGACTTGAGACATTTCCTCTTTAATAATGTTTGATTTAGCTATAAACTTCCCTCTCAGCACTGATGTAGCCATGTCCCATGCATTTTGACATTTTATATTTTCACTTTCAATTCAATGTGCGTGTGTGCATGTGTGTGTTTAAATTTCCCTCAAGACTTCTTTGATCCATGGGTTATTAGAAACATGTTGTTTAGTTTCCAAGTATTTGGAAATTTTCTTGTTATCTTTATGTTTTGATGTCTATTTTTAATACATTTGGTTGGAGAACATATTCTGAATAATTTCAATGATTTTTAAATTTGTTGAAGTTTATTGGTAGCTCAGGATATAATCTATATATTCCATGGGCATTTAAAAAGAATGTGTATTCTGTTGTTGGGTGAAATGTTTTATAAATGCTGATTAGATCTTATCGATTGATGTTGTTGTTTAGTTCCTGTATCATTGTTGATTTTTTTTCTAGTTGTTCTGTCAACTGTTGAGAGAGTGAAATTGCCGTTTCTGACCATATTATCATGATAAAATATCTCTCTCTGTCTCTGGTGACTTGCTCTGAATTCTCCTTTATCTGATATTGACATGCCCATTCCTGCTTTCTTTTTTTTTTATCCTCACCCAAGGACATTTTTGCATTTATCTTCAGATAGAGCAGGAGGGGGGGGGTGAAGAGAGAGAAACATTGATGTGAGAGAGACACGTTGAGTGGTTGCCACCCACACGACACCAACCAGGGTTGGGAACGAACCGCAACCAAGGTACGTGCCCTTCGCGAGAACTGAACCCAGGACTCTCTGGTCCACGGGCCGATGCTCTAACTGCTGAGCCTAACTGGCCAGGGCTGCTTTCTTTTGATTAATGTTGGCATGATATATTTTTTCCATTTTACTTTCATTATGCCTGTATGCTTATACTTGAAGTGAGTTTCTTTTAGACAGCCTATGGTTAGGTCCTTTTTATCCATTTAATCAAAAGTTGTCCTTTAATTGGCATATTTATAACATTTATATTAGTCTAATTATTGATATATTTAGGCTTAAGACTGTTCTTTTTTTCCTATTTATTCTCTCTCTTTTTATTTATTTTTATTGCATTTGATGGTTATTAAACATTCTTTAAAATTTCACATTGATTTATCTAGGGTGTTAATGTACCCCTTTGTAAAGCGTTCTAGTAGTTTCCTATGTATGATGTTAGATTTGAATAACTTATTAATGTTTACTGTTAAGTCACTGCACCAGCTTGAATGAAGTACAGAAACCTTACCTTCCTATATGCCCTTTAACCAACTCTTTTTAATGTAACTGTTTAAAAAATTAGAACCACACTTAATAGTGTTACAATTTTTGCTTTATATATATGTTAATTTCATAAACAGTTAACAAGTCTTACATGAAAATTTTATTTTTTTAAATTTTTTTATTTTAAATCTTTATTGTTGTATGTATTACAGATGTTCCTCATTTTTCCCCCATTGACCCCCTCCTCCCCTATCCCATCCCCCTCCCACCTTTTCCCATACTATATTGTCTGTGTCCATTGGTTATGCATATAAGTTCTTTGGTTTATTTCTTTCCACCCCGCAACCCCTTTCCCTTTGAGGTCTGTCATTCTAGCAATGAATTTGTACTTCTTAATCCCTTTACCTTTTTCACCCATTCCCCCAACTCCCCTCCCATCTGGCAACCAGCAAAATGTTCTCTGTATCTATGAGAATGTTTCTGTTCTGCCTGTTCATTTTGTTTGTAGATTCCATTGTCGATAGATATGTATTCGTTGCCATTTTGTTTGTTCATATAGTTTATCTTTTTCTTCAAAAAGACCCTTCATCATTTCATATAATAATGGTTTGGTGGTGATGAACTCCTTTAACTTTTTCTTGTCTGGGAAACTCTATATGGCCATTGATTCTAATGACAACTTTGCAGGATAGAGTAATCTTGGTTGTAGGTTCTTGCTTTTCATCACTCTGAATATTTCTTACCACTCCCTTCTGGCCTGCGAAGTTTCTTTTGAGAAATCAGCTGGCAGCCTTATGGGAACTCCCTTGTAGGTAACTAACTGCTTTTCTCTTGCTGCTTTTAAGATTCTCTCTTTGTCTTGAACCTTTTGCATTTTGATGATGATGTGTCTTGGTGTGGGCCCCTGGAGTTCATCTTGTTTGGGACTCTCTGTGCTTCCTGGACTTGTATGTGTTTCCTTCACCAAGTTAGGAAAGTTTTCTGCCATGATTGTTTCAAACAGGTTTTCAATTTCTTATTCTCTCTCTTCTCCTTCTGGCACCCCCAAGATGCGAATGTTGGCACGCTTGAAGTTGTTCCAGAGGCTCCTTACACTATACTCATTTTTTTGGATTCCTTTTTCTTTTTGTTGTTCTGATTGGGCATTTTTTGCTTCCTTATATTCCAAATCAATGGTTTGCTTCTTGGATTTACGTACTCTACTATTGAATCTGTGTAAATTATTCTTTATTTCAGTTAAAGCCTCCTTTGTTTCTAACTGTGCATCCATCATTTCTGACTGGTCCTTTTTTATGCTCTTGAGGCCCTCACTAAGTTCACTGAGGTTCTCACTAAGTTCACTGAGCATCCTTATAAGCAGTATTTTGAACTCAGCATCTGTTAGGTTGCTTATCTCCATTCCGCTTAGTTCTTTTCTTCGGGTTTTGTTCTGTTCTTTCATTTGGGACCTGTGTCTTTGTCTCCTCATTTTCGCTGCCTCCCTGTGTTTGTCTCTATGTATTACTTAACGAGAGGTATGGGACTACCTGAGACCAGATGCTGCTTGTTTGAAAGAATTTAGGAACACCTGAAGCAGGATCCAAGACAGGCCAATCCTATGGTTACGCAATTGGCAACAGCTTGGGTGGGCCTGAAAATTGGGTGGGGCGGGGCCTCAGGGAGTCACCAGGGCGGGGCTACCAGTGTGAGCCAGGTTGCTGGAGTCCCAGATATGGCCACTGTCTGCTGCCCCAGGGAAGGGCTCACCAAAGGAACAAAGGCCTCTGACAGCACATTTGTGCCAGAGAAAGCCCCCTCTCCAGCCCTCGCTCCAGTGCCAAACAGCTCAGTTCTTCCCTGTACGTCTCTGGTGCCCCTCGAGCTGCCTCCCCTCCGAGCTTAGAGGGAGAGAGTCCGATAAGTCCGTGCGCGGGCCCTTTAAGGAGCTGCCTGGGGCTCCAGCTGCTTCAGCCTCCCTGAGCCTCAGTTCCCACTGGTTTTTCCAGCCAGAAGTTACGGGGATTCTCTTCCTGGCACTGAAACCCTGAGCGGGGCATTTGGTGTGGGACGGGGACCCCTCAGTCCTCAGGGAGGACCTTCCCAGCCGAGGTGTCCTCCTGATTTTTATCCCCACATGTGGGTGTGGGACCAGCCCGTCCCCTCCGCCCTCCTACCAGTCTCGGTGTGGCTGCTGCTGTAATTCCGTAGCTGTAGGACTTCCATTCAGCTGGATCTCAGACGGTTTTGAATGATGGTTGTTCTGTAGTTTAGTTGTAACTTTGATGTGGTTGTGGGAGGACATGATACCGCGTTTACCTACCCGCCATCTTGACTGGAAGTTGTCCAACCTTCTTTCTCGAAAATTTTATTTTTGATATCTGATTAGATCACTGATGATATCACTTTCCTGTTGCAATTATTAGGAACCTTCCCATCATAAGTGACAAAAAATCCTTTATAAGCTTACATTAAAAGAATGAAATACACTGGTTTACAGATCTAAAAATCCTATGGCACAAGTAGCTTCACATAGTTTTACAATTTTGTTTCATGTATCTGGCTCCTTCTGTCTTTGTTTTCCTCTCTTTATGTTGATTTTCTTCATTCTCGTGTATATAAGATAGACATGAGCATCTTTTGGGTTACATCCTACCAGCTTAGCAACCACAGTGGAAAATAATTTCTCGTTTTTAGTAGTTTCAGTTAACATCTCAAATTTAACTCTTAAATGTACTTCTGGTCACATGCCCATGCTTAAGCAGTGACCATAACCAGCAATTTGAGATCAGTTAACTGGACATGGCTGCATATTGTGTCCTCCTTTTAGCCAAGAGAGTGAATTCAGTTAATCCTAAACCAACTGGATTAAGACTGGACAATGGGTTTTCCCCCCAGGAAATCAGGGTGCTATTATCCTAAGTATCTTAGGATAGACACTAAGCAGGCAAAAACAAAATCCACTGCTTTTTCTCAAAAAGTAACAAAACATCTTAACCAGTGTCCTATTTCTTACAGGAAAATAAAAATCAAAACTCACTTAAACTCTGTCCATTATTCCTTCTGGGATTAATTTCACAATATTTCCACCCCAACCCCAAAACTGTGGCCACAGTCGCCCAAACAAGACAAGGTCTCTTAAGTTTATTCCTTCCGTCTGACATAGTCTCTCTTCATCAACACCTATTCCATCTGCAGAAACTCAGAATATTTAAAGATTCAGATTTAAACGTAATATCTCTGTGAAACATTTCCCAACTCCCATTAAACAATCATCACAGTTCTCACACTTATACAATACTACTCATATACATCTACTACAGCATATATTGAATTTTGATAGTTTCCATAATAGTTATTTTGTCTTCGTTTTCCTCTCTCTATGTTTTCTTCAGTCTCATGTATACAAGATAGACAAGTGAGGTGATGATTCCACCTGGACTGTGAATTACTTGGGAGTATAGACTGCTGCAACAGTTAACATCTCTCTACTAGCAGTAACTGACTCAGTTTATGTTTGATGAATTAATTATTAAAATAAATTAAATGGAATAATGTCTCAAATTTAGCAGCCAAATCTTGTCTTTACGTGAACAACTTGAATGAAGGAATTCTAAGCAAGCATTAAGTGGGACTGGTAACATTAATGAGTCCAGAAACTCTTAGAAGTCTCCTTCAGATAGGATTGCAAATGAGCATCATGTTCACCAAGCCATCCTGGTTGCACTAACATGCATATAACAAGATCAGCAAAGTCAGCACTCATTATGGTAGGCAAAATAACTATTATGGTCCTGGCCAGTTTGGCTCAGAGGTTGGAGTGTCGGCCTGCGAACCGGAGAGTCCTGGGTTCAGTTCCCACTAGGGGCACATACCAATAAATAAATAAATAGATAAGTAAATAAATAAATATTATGGATCTGTTTAAAAAGTGTCTGTGATGTTCTGGCTGGTTTTATTTAAGTTATATTTATAATACTTACGAGAAAGAGAAACAAAAATGAAACTGGATGCATTTGTGGAGAATTCCTAAAGGGATTCTTTGGATGAGAGAAAACCAGCCAAATTTGTAATTAATGTATTTATTTTATTTTTTTAAACAGAAGCTTGAAGTGTTACCACAGTTAGCTAATTACTGATAGGAAAGGAAGCAAAGGGGGAGACATTGTTGAGCATCTTCAGCCAGGAAGCTACAGCTTCATATCCCAAGAAATTGCAGATTGTCCCTTGAAGTGATTAACACCTATCTCTTCCCTCCTCCAGTACTGTGTTTTGTCAGTGGAGCAAGGGGGGGACAAGAACATGCACAGTAAAAGTAAAAATGGCACAGGGGAGGTGCTCAACCATAAAGGCCTGTCAGTCTAACCTGGGGAAAAGATCACTGGCTAGGAGGGTGGAGCCAATGCAAACCTGGGAAAGTTTGGGAAGCTGACTGGTTATTTTGAAAAGCTTCTGGTTCCTCCCAGCCTGAAATTGTATAATTCCAGGTAAACAAAGCTCGTTCTCTCTCTCTCTCTCTCTCTCTCTCCCCCCCTCCCTCTCCCTCCCCCCTTCTCTTGCTGGTGACCCAAGCTTGCTCCGTGTGCTGGCCTGTTCTCTCTCCATAGCCATGGGGCCCTAGAAGCTGCCTGGCTGATGACTACCTGATTCCAAACAGTCTCCGCATAGGAGCCTGGATACCAAAGCACAGCAATGGATTGCAGTCAGTGTTGTAAGGTGTCAGAGAGATAACCAGAGACGCACAGCAGAATTGTAAAGGAGGCCCTGGCCAGTTTGGCTCAGTGGTTAGAGCGTCGGCCTGCGGTCCAGAGAGACCAGGGTTCGGTTCCCGCTAAGGGCGCGTACCTCGGTTGCAGTTTGTCCCCGGCCCTGGTCGGTGGTGCGGGTGGCAGCCACTCGATGTGTTCCTTCACGTCGATGTTTCTCTCTCTCTCTCTTCCTCTCTCTCCCTCCCACTCTACCTGAACAAAAAATGGGAAAATGTCCTTGGGTGAGGATAAAAAAAACAAAAAAAAGAATTGTAAAGGAGCACTTTATTACACCGGTGGACTGAAGGGGGGCTCTCCCCAAATCGTCAGCCCCAAGCCTTCTTTGTTGCCCGCTTTTAAAGGCACAAACTACAGAAAGAAAGAAAAAAACTATGTTCTCTTGGCGCCACTTTTGGCACCGATAAGGGGGGCTGATACAGAGAATGGGGAGAGAGGAGCTTGTCAGAATTCAGGGCAACAATTAATCTCTTTCTTTTCATGATTCCTCTGAGTTTCCCAAGGCTTTCATTAACCCTTTATCTTTATAGTTTTCTTTGGGTTTCTCAAGGCCCTTATGTTTACAGAAAAGGAACTGCCAAGGTATGTACGTGCAGTAACTGAGGGTCAGAATGAAATTATTACATCAGGAACACAAGCTGTTAGCCAAATGCTGGACTGAACTAAGCTTTAATATGACACAAAATCTCTGGATATTGACTCTATTTCTGGCCCTGATTTTCCATGGCAAGACGGACAGAGAGATGGGACATTGAAGAACTTCTTTAATTTTGCGACCAGACCTCATCCTGTCTTGTGGGTCTCTGGAAATGCTTTTCCTGTAACATGGCAAGAACCCCATATCCACCAACAGAAGGGTTGTATAATGCCAGATGAAGCCATTATAAAAGGGAGATGACCCAATTAAATGACCCTGGTGAGTTATCAAAAATTGTGGACTTTCTTAGTGTCTATGATTTAAGGAATTATGAGGAGAAAGACAGAGGTCCCTGGCACCTGAAAATGAGAACTGTTGCATTTAACTAGGATGACTTTGGCATGACATTTTGAAGGAGGCAGTCATATATACTGTCACTAGATGCATTTGGGTTCTGTAATTTAACATACAAATAACTAGAGCATATCAGAGTCTGAAAAAGCCTCCTGCGAGCCCGAGAATAGGCTCATGTAGGATAAAGAAGGTGAAGGACTGTGCTTGGTACACAATTAAGCCCTCGCCAATATCTGCTGTTTGTAATGAAATGAAACCTAACCTGAATGAGGTCCCAATATGGTAACAATGGGGAAGACCATGTTGCCTAGGCAACAAGGACCAGAGCAGTTGGTTTAACAGTTGGTCTCAACAGTTGACTCCCCAGCAGCTGCAGAACTGCAGCAGCGGTGGAAAAGGAAGAGAAACAGAAGCAGAGGCGGATCGACTGAGTGGTATCCTGACACTGAAGCAGAAAGTATTTGTTTGTGTATCACCACCATTTTGTAAAAGTCGGATAATTTTCCACTTGTTCATCACGATGGAAAACTCAGACTCTGGCGAGGAAGGAGATGGATCTGTGGCCCGGCGCAGAAGTCAGATGGCCCGATTGGTTCGGGAGGATTTCCATCGATTTGTCAGTAACCTGAGTGAAGACGATTACAAGCTTCTGGGGGGCAACAATCTGCCAGGCAACCCGGGTGAGAGCACAGAAGCAGAGCTGCGAAGATTTCAGCTAATTAAAGAAAACCTACTGGAAAACTCAGATGAAAATACAGGTATATTTTGCTTGTGAGGGGAATAGGATGGGATGGATAAGGAACTTCATAATAGTAAATGTCGGTCAGAGAGTATACAGACTGGCGCAAATTAATTTGGTGCTAAGTAATTTCTAATTAAAAATGAGCTGGCATTTACTTGTTTTTTGGTGAGAATGTCGAGATACTTTTTTTTTTTTCCCCCTGATTCATATTTGGGTTGTCTTAATTGGGAAACTGTGTAAAATAATCTATTGATCTTTTCCTTGGTTTTCCATCTCAATTGAAAGTTCCTCCTACTGCCCGGCCAGTGTGGCTCAGTGGTTGAACATCGACCCATGCACCAAAAGGTCACCGGTTTGATTCCTGGTCAAGGCACATGCTCAGGTCGTGGGCCGGATCCCTAGTAGGGGGCATGCAGGAGGCGGCCAATCGATGTTCTCTCTCATTGGTGTTTCTATCTCTCTCTCCCTCTCCCTTTCTCTCTCTCTAAAATCAATAAAAAAGTCCCTCCTGCTTCCTAAATTAGTTTTTTCTATATAGACATGTGACTTCCTCACCAACAAAAATAAATATTTCATATTCTAATCAAGTAGTTCTGGGGGAATTTGACAATGTCTAAATATATTTTTGGTTGTTGCAGGTAAGGGGGTGAGTGCTACTGGCACCCAGTGGGCGAGGCTGGGAATGCTGCCAAACTTCCCACAACACACAGGATAGCTCCCCAAACGAAAAACTGTACAGCGCCAAAAGTCAATAGTGCTGAGGCTGGGAAGCCCTAACCGTAGATCTGGTGCTTCTCTCCCAGTGTGAAGTATAGACTTTTAGTACGTAACGAAGAGGATACTGAAATACTTTGGTTCTTGAATGTGGTCTTATATGTCCAATGCTAGGTTCAGTCTATTCATTTGACCTAACCTTCAATTTCATGTCAATTCAAAATCTTGGTAACATTATGAAGTATTCAAATTCTTTTTTTAAAATTCTCATCTGAGGATATTTTTCTATTTATCTTCAGATAGAGTGGGAGGGAGAGAGAAACACTGATGTGAGAGGGACACATGGACTGGCTGCCTCCTGCATGACCCCAACCAGGGCTGGGGACTAACTGCAACCAAGATCCATGCCCTTGACCGGAATCAAATCCACGACTCATTAGTCCGAGGGTCCGCACTCTACTGCTGAGCCAAACCGGCCAGGGCTCAGATACTTTTAAATCTATAAACCTTCTTTATATACAATAGTCCTATATTTTAAAACACTTTATATATTATCAAAAGCACTTAAGTCAAAAGCCTAGAAATAATATTGTAGACTAATAAGAATTATACAATAATGTAAACTGAAGTAAAATAACAAGCCCGGTAACTTAACTGGTATTTGCCTTGTTTAACTGCATTAGTAAATTTTGACAGTGGCATAAAAAAACTGTTGCCTCTTGACATTCCTCCCACAGTGGTACACAAAGCTGTGTATAGGATGAAATATTAAAAATAGACATCCTCCAGATTCCTTTTCAAAAAAACAATTCTCTAAATTTATCTAGGATTATCTCTGTCTTTTCAGATGGAATCGAAAGTTTCCTGCTTTTACTTGTCAAAGTAACATAGCATAGTTTACAAATTATTAATTCTATAAATGAAACCTGTTTACAAGATCTCAGTATTTATCATTATTTTGAAATAAAGTTTCAGGGTGCTATTTTATGATGGTTCTGATCTTGGTATTTCTTTCTGAGTTCCCCTCTTTTCCCTTAACAGGTGAAGGAGACTCTTCAGATGATGTGTCTAGCAGTGACTCTTTAATAGACTGGCTTACCTCTTTTGAACCAACTGAAAATGTGACAAGGGGGCAAAGAGAATACCAGCCTTGGAGAGAAATGAACCAGGTT
Source organism: Molossus molossus (assembly GCF_014108415.1). Lineage (NCBI taxonomy): Eukaryota > Metazoa > Chordata > Mammalia > Chiroptera > Molossidae > Molossus > Molossus molossus. Next base: position 57,649,174 of record NW_023425351.1, on the reverse strand, counting down.
AATCCACACAGTGATTTCAGATTCAGGTCAGAAATAAATATTAACTTTCATAACGGGAGAGCAAGAGTAGAGAATAAATACGCACCATCTACAAGACTTCCCAAGGGAGAAAATAGGGAAAACAGCCAAAGTCATATGGAAAACCCACAATCTGAATCAAGATTTACGAGACCATCTAGATCAGAACGAAGTGCAAATGGAGCGTCAACAGAAGTCCCACCTCCCATAGGTCAGAATAGAGCAAGCAGCACAAGCCCAGACCATAGTAGAACCAGAGCAACAACTGAAAGAAGGTCACCTCCTTGTTCACTGGGTCAGCTTTCACAAAGACTTCATCATAGTCAATCATCTCCAAAGAGTGGCTCTGTAAGAGACCAGCTGAATTCTTGCAAACAAACTGAAATTGTGACAAGTGGGCAGAGAGAACAACAGCCTTGGAGGGAAGGGAGCCGGGTTAATCCACACAGTGATTACAGATTCAGGTCAGAAATAAATATTAACCTTCATAATGGGAGGGCAAGAGTAGAGAATAAATATGCACCATCTACAAGACTTCCCAGAGGAGAAAATAGGGAAAACAGTCAAGGTCATATGCAAAACCCACAATCTGAATCAAGATTTACGAGATCATCTAGATCAGAACCAAGTACAACTGGAGCGTCAACAGAAGTCCCACCTCCCAGAGGTCAGAAAAGAGCAAGCAGCAGAAGCCCAGACCATAGTAGAACCAGAGCAACAACTGAACGCAGGTCACCCCCACATTCACTGAGTGAACTTTTACGAGGACTGCATCACAGTGTATCATCTCCAACCTTTGAGCAGCCGTTGGTAAATGCGACTGAGAGATTTTTTAGAACTCAGCACCAAGAAACATTGAGACAGCAAATAACTGGAGTTGAATTACAAAATAGGGGTCTTTTTGCAACTTCTGGAACAAGAAATAACATTCAAAGAGAATCTTCTCCAGACACAGCCAGTGATAGTGAATCTTGTGGACTGAGACAAATAAACTCAACCATATGCTTCTATTCTGAAGTGGAACGAGTTCATCCTGTAGCATATTCTGAGAGAGACCGCCTAACTAGTATAACTCAAAAAACACCCGAGACACCAAATAACACTGTCACTTTAGAAAGTGAACAAGGAGAACTTAGCCATATGTTTTCACATTATGAACAGGCAGATATAAGGGCTTACGTTAGTACCACTGGAATTCCCATTTGTAGAATTTTAAATATGGGTTTAAACACATCTGGTGCAATTCAAAGCACGTTAAGGCAGACAATGACAGATTTTAGTGACTCAAGCAATCTTATGTACAGTGACTGTGATTTAGAGCCTTGTCTCTTAGCCAGAAGTCAAAACATGGATAGGACAGAGTCTCCCAATGGAAGAGATTGTTTTCATGGTAGAAGGAGTTCCGGTTCTACTTCAAATTCTAGCTGTGATTCCTGTTCACATTCCACATTGCCTTCTAGTTTAAACTCCAGTTACACGTCCAGTTCCAGCTCCAATCTGATGCCCAGTTCCAGCTCCAGTCTGATTTCCAGTTCCAGCTCCAGTGATGAAAATTCAGAAATTAGCCCACTGTTCTCTGAAGGCAGTGACGAAAGAAGAGTGTCACCACACTTATCATCAGAAACTAGAAGTGACAGTAGATCTATGACCCCAATAATATTTGATGAAAGTGACTCTTGGGCCTCTCTTGATCAGTTTTTTCTCTTGAATGATAATCATAATCATCCTACAGGACTCAGCAAAGCACAGATTGACAACTTGGTTATAAGATCTTTTGTTGAAAATGATACACTAAAAGCCTGTATCATTTGCATGACAGAGTACACAGAAGGCAACAAGCTTCGCAGCCTACCTTGCTCCCATGAATATCATGCCCACTGCATTGATCGCTGGCTGGCTGACAACTCTACCTGTCCTATTTGTCGCAGGAAAGTAGTAGATTCTGGTGAGAGAAAACTCTAATTGAGAACCAAAATCTCAGCTATATAAACTGTTATAGTGTCGAACAAACAACAGTCGCCTGTCTTATATGCACCTTTGGAGTGGTGCTTAAATATAACAATCTGAATCTAATTACCAATCTAAATGTAACAACATGCACCGAATCACTGATTCTTGAAGGAATTAGTGTACGTTCCCCAATTTATGTTTAAGAATAAAAGTATTTATTTTTTCAAATTATAAGAGTAAGTTTATTTAGAAAGTTACAGAGGTAGTAGAAGTGAGCCAGCTGGGCTGCCTTAGGCTCAGGAAACAAGTGATGGAAGCAAAAGAAGGGCCTTTGGAGCGTAGGAGAGGGAAAAGCAAGGGTAACATGCATGGTGGGAAGAAGACGGGGAAGGGAAAGGTGTAGGTGTACTCTTGAGAGGGAGAGCACACAGAAAATAAAAGGGAATATTTTAAAAATCCAACAATATTGACCTACCTAACAACAAAAATAAATTTCACACTATAGCAAAGTCACTGAATTTAAAAAAAATTAGGTGCACTGGGTTGGGTTTGATCCTTATTCCATAGGAGAAATATATAATCACCCCACATAGATGCTGGCAGCCTTATCTAGTCTTATAAATCCCAGACATCTATCTCATAGCCAAGTTCTATCTTGGATGTGTATGCAAAGAAACAGGAATTTATTAGAGTAACTCGTAGAAAAAAGTCGTGTTACACTCATAGAAGGGTATAAAAAGCTCTGAAAACCTCTTCCCACCTCTCTCTCAAGCAGTTTAGCACACCCTAAATACTACCTTGAAGTTTCTCCCATTCCCCACTACCTGTATCCATCAGAGTCCTGGCTGAAAATTAATGACACACTTGAAAAAAGTAATGGAATAGCATTCAGTGAAGAACCTATTTACTACAATGTGTGAAAAATGGAGGGAAAACCAGAGATGATGAAGCACCCTGAGGCTAGCAACTGTGAGAAGCCAGTATTATCACCACTAGGATTGAAGAGGCACAGAGACTGCAACCCAGAATGTCCTCTAATTGTAATAGAAGGCCACCCAGCAAGAGCTGTGACTTTAAACAGACAAATGGCAGCCACTATCAAAGTAAAGTCTGAGGGAGTCATGGAAATAAATAACCTTGCCTTGCTTTCTCCTGACTTCTAATCTCCTACTGGTAGTTCACATTAGCCAAACCCAACCTGAAGACACAAAGCAAGAGAAACGGGTTGAGAAAGCTATCAAAGGTCAGCCTTCTGGAGTCATAGATCAGGGTAGAGAAGGATGATGAGTGTATCTGAAGAGTAAATCAGAGACCACCTCCCACACCAGCATTCCCAGACCCTTCAAACCCAGCCTGTCTATGCTTTCTTGCCTCTTCCTCTTGTTCTCCATTTTCTGCTGTTCAAGTCAGCTCTTTAACAACTCTCTTAAATCCCCTACCTTGTATGATACAGGAGAAAACAAGTGCATCTCACCTTTAGAAGTGGTGAGATGACAAACCCTTAGAACTTAATTCTTTCCCTTAAACATGTTGCACTTTGGTTTGTTGTGATTGTAAACAACTAAAGAAAAAGAGCACTGTAGGTATTTAATTTTTGCTTCATGAGTACATTTGTTTCAATATCTTTTTATAAATAAGTTTAGTTCATATACTTATTTGTAAATAGATTCTTATTTCTTATCAAGGGTTTTATGGTTTACACTTGCCTCTTAATCTTTATGTGAATGATCCAAAGCACCTAGCTGCTGCTTGGAGCCACCCAAGTTGCAATCTAAAAACCTTAAAAGTAAAACCCGAGTTAAAACATGTCTACTAATTCAGTTCTAGTTGTCCCCAGTAAAAATAAAAATATCACCCCAAATCATGACCATTTAAAATCAAATTTTAGATTATGTTTCCCTTCCAATCCAAACATAGTGAAGGATTTTTTTTCTAATGTGGCCTAAAAACTCAACTCCTTTTTTGAGGGGAAAGGGAGGAAGGTAGGGGGTTGTATATTTGCCAGTCCAGAAAATTTTGCTTAAAATTTTCAATCCTGGTTTAGGTGAGAATACAGTATATTAAGATCTAAAGCAATAATCATAATAGTGATAAAGTTTATGCAATATGAAACCTATATAAATGTTATCATGGTAAATATAAACCAGCTCTAAAAATTTAAAGTCAGAGTAATTACTGATCTTTATTTCCTATATGAATTGCTGGTAGCCACAGTATTTTAGTGAAGTGGTGGTGGTGAAGTTTTTGGTTTTTTTTTTCAAGAGAGAGGAAGGGAGAGGGAGAGATAAAAACATTGATGAGAGAGAACATCGATTGGCTGCCTCCTGCATGCCCCACACTGGGGATTGGGCCCACAACCTGGGCATGTGCCTTGACCAGGAATTGAACCAGTGACCTCGTGGTGCATGGGCCCAACACTCAACCACTGAGCCACACTGGCTGGATATGAAGTCTTTTAATATATGTCTTTAAGCTGGCATAATTTTCACACAAAAGATATTTGCATGGCCAGTAATGTAAGCTTAGATTAAACCTTTAAAGTTTCACATTAAATTATGAAAGTTGTGGTTTTTATTAAGTATTTCTGATATCAGATCTACTTCATTTAAAGTAAGTCAAATAATTATAACTGTAGTTGGCTTTGTTTTTTTTTTTTTTTTTTTTTTTTGCTATGCTAATTTTTGCTGTAACCCTAAATAATAAGTTAGGAAACTCAAAAGAAGAACAAAAGTCTATTGTTATTACCCATATTTTTGTTTACTGTGTTTCTTCTTTCTTAATGATGTCCCAAGGTTCTTTTTTTATTGTTTCTTTTCCTTTTAGAGAACTACTTTTAGTCATTCTTTTGGGGTAGGACTGCTAGTGACAATTCTCTTTAGTTTTTCTTTATCTAAAAATGCTTTTATTTCTTTTATTCCTTAACAATATTTTGGCTGAATATAGGTTTCTGGGGTGAGTTCTTTTATTTTAGTAGTTGAAAAATATTATGCAAATTCCTCTTGGTCTCTGTGGTTTCTGATGAGAAATCCATTTCAATTACAATGGTTTCTCTCATAAGTAAGGCATTGTTTTTCTTGTAGCTTTCAAGATGTTTTCTTTGGCTTTTACAAGTTTGACTCTGATATGTCTTGGTGTGCATTTCTTTGGATATATCCTATTTGGAGCTCATTAAAGCCTCTTTTTTAAAAAATAATTTTTTATTGATTTTAACGTATGGGTCGATGCTCAACCATTGAGCCACACTGTAGGCCATCTTTATTGATTTTAGAGAGAGAGGAAGGGAGAAAGAGAGACATTGATGACAGAGAACATTGACTGGCCATCTCATGCATGCCACCCAGTGGGGATTGGGCCCAAAATGACCGGAAATCAAACCAGCGACCTCTTGGTGCATGGGTTGACACTCAACCACTGAACCACACCAGCCAGGCTATTCAAGCCTCTTAATCTGTAGGTATGACTTTTCCCCTAGTATGAAGGAAGTTTTAGTCATTAATTCTTTGAATACCTTTTAACCCCTGCTCTCTTTCTTTTCTCTTTCTATGACAGGATTGCTATATTTTTCTTTCTTCTTTCTTTCTCTTTCTTTCTTTCTTTCTTTCTTTCTTTCTTTCTTTCTTTCTTCTTATCTAAAAATATGTTTTTATTAGGGAAAGGGAGAGAGAGAGAAACATTGATGTGAGAGAGAAATATTGACAAGTTGCCTTTCAAATGCAACTGTGGATCGAAACTTCAACCTAGGTATATGCCTTGATTGGGAATTGAACCTGCAACCTTTGGTGTATGGGATTATGCTCCAACCAACTGAGCCACTAGGCCAGGGCAGGATTGCTATTTTGTGTTCTAGACAATTTTTTTTTTTTTTTAAACATAAAAAAAAGTTTTGTATTGATTTTTTTTTTAGAGAGAGAGGAAAGGAGAGAGCGATAGAAACATTGACATGAACTCCAAACAGGATATATCCAAAGAAATGCACACTAAGACATATCAGAGTCAAACTTCTAAAAGCCAAAGAAAACATCTTGAGATGAGAGACACATCAATCAGCTGCCCCCTGCACGCCCTCTACTGGGGATTGAGCGCACAACCCGAGCATCTGTACTGGCCGGGAATCGAACCAGGACCGCTCAGTCCATGAGGTGAAGCTCAATCCACTAAGTTACACTGGCTGGGCTAGTCTACTTTTTTCTTTATTGTGGCAAAATCTCATAAACTTTAACTTTTAATGGACAATTCAGTGTCTCTAAATGTGTACACACTGTTGTGCAGCTGTTACCACTTTTCCATCATCCCAAATTGAAACTCTCCGTCTACTAAACAATAACTCCCTATTCTTTCCTCTTCCCTGTTTCTGGTAACCTTGATTCTACTTTCTCTATAAACTTGATTGTTCTAGGTACTTAATAAAAATGGGATCCTATAATATTTGTTTTTTTGTGTCTGCAAATTAATTAGCGTAATATTTTCAAAATTCATCCATGTAGTATCATGTATCTGACTTTCATTTCTTTTTAAGGCTTAATAATATTCCATTTTATGTATATACCACATTTTGAAGGACAATTGAGTAGTTCCAGCTTTTGGCTATTTTAAATAATGCTGTTATGCACATTGATGTACAAATATGTTTGCATCCCTGCTTTGAATACTTTCAGGTCTATTCCTAGAAGTGGAATTGCTGGATCATTTGGTAATTCTGTTTACTTTTTTGAAGAACTGCCATATTCTTCCTCACAGTGGCTGTACCATTTTATATTCTGTTCATTGGTGCACTGATTGGGTAATTTCTATGTTCCATCTCCAGTGCACTGATTTTTTCCTCTGTCCTTTCCATTCTGCTGTTAAACTCATCTGTTGAATTTTTAAAAATTTTTGGTTACTGTCTTTTTTAAGTTCTAAATTTCCATTTGGTTCCTATTTATATTTTCTATATCTTCATTGAGATTCTTAATTTCTTTGCTGAACCATTTTACTTCAAGTGTGTTTGTGATTGGTAGCTGAAACATTGTATAATGGATGCTTTAAAATCTTTTCAGATAATTCTAACATCTCGTGAGTTTTGGCATTTATTAATTGCCTTTTTTCATTCAGTGTGAAATCTTTCTGATTCTTGAGATGATTTTTTTCAATTGAAGTATAGATTTTCCATATTTTGTTATGGAACTTGGGATTTTGAGACCTCCTATTTTAGTTGGCTTCCTCTGAGATAGCTCTGGCAATGGCAAGGAGTCTTTCCTTTTACTGCTTCGTGAGGATTCTGAAATACTTAAAAGTTTCAGCCTTAATTGACTCCCTCAGGAGTGAGAAGCTGTCATTTGTAGTGGATGGAAGTTCCAGATTCCACTAGGCTTCCCATGATATTTCCTGGATGAGAGGGGTAGGAGTGCCTTATCCCTGATCTCCAGGTTTCCTTCATGGGCTGGGTGGTCTCTTCACTGCTTTGAGGATGGAGTGGCTGCCTCATTATTGTCTGGTAAAGGTTAAAGTTCAAACTCTCCACATGGTCTCCAATGACAGTGTGCAGAGAACTCTTTTGTTAGAACTTTTTTTTATTTGTCTGTATCTGTTGGTGTTTCCAGGTCACTGAACTTCAGCTCCAAGCATGGGACATATGTGGCAATCACCACCACTCTCTTGTTCTTTGGGTCTCAATGTCCCTAGCCAATCTTCCTTCTTCTTTCTACCTTTTAGAATATTTTTATTTTTCTTCTATATATAATGCCCAGGGGTTTAGATGTACTTATTGGGAGGAGTAGGGGAAAATGTTTCTACTCTTCTCAGAAGAAGTCTACATTTTGAATACATTTTAAGATGGAACCTAGAGGAGTTTCTGTTGGATGGGGGTGGGGTGAGAGGGAAACAGAAGAGTCAAAGATGGCCCCAAGGGTTTTGGTCTTAGTAACTAGAAGAATAGAATTGTCATCAAATGAGATGGGGAAAGATTTTGTGAAGAACCAATTTTTTGGAGGGGGGAATTGGAGCTCAATTTTGGAAAGGTTGGAGGTGTCTGTTGGACATTTAAGTGTCTCCATGTTGAATGCACAGACAGACATGCTCATGTGGAGCTCAGTGGAGAGGTCTGGGGAAATGTAAATTTGGGATTCTCAGCATATGCATAAAGTTTAGAGGCTTGAGAGTGAATGAGATCACCACAATAGGGTATAGATATAAAGGAACAACGATGTATAATGATGGAACTCCAGTGCTGTTCATTCAATATTAAAAGGTTGGGGAAGGGTAGAGAAATCATCAATGGTGAGCGAAGAAAGGAATAGCCAGTGAGATAGGAAAGAAACCAGGAATCCAAGTGAAGGAAGTGACATTGCTTCCATATTGATTTCCTATTTCAAATTCTACTTCATGGATCTCTCTCTCTCTGTACTGATGCTCCTAGATTTGCAATGGAATTAGATCCCTACAAATCCATTGTAAGCTGAAAATGCACTTAATACACCTAAACTAACATCATAGCTTTTCCTAGCCTACCATAAACATACTCAGGACACAATATGAAGAGGCTGGCAACACAGTACACTGTAATGTACTGATTACTTACCATCCTGATTTCAGTTTGACTTGGGAATTGTTTTTTCCTGCCCTGTCCAGCATCATGAGAGTATTATACCACATAATGCTAGCCTGGAAAAAGATCAAAAGTTAAAATGTGAAGTATGGTTTTTACTGAATGCAGATCACTTTTGCACCAGTATAAAGTCATATCTTAAATTAGCCTGGCTGGTGTGGTTCAGTGGATTGAGCGTTTTCCCATGGACTGAGAGGTCCTGGTTTGATTCCTGGTCAGGGCACATGCCCCGGGTTGTGGGCTCAATCCCCAGTAGGGGGAGTGCAGGAGACAGCCAATGGATCTTTCTCTCTCATTGATTTTTTATCTTTCTCTCTTGGAAAAATCAATAAAAACATATTTTAAAAAAATATCTTAAGTCAAACCATTGTAAATTGGGGATGTCTGTATTTATACCTCTTGGCCAAGGGCTGTTTCATACAGAGGGCCCACATGCACGGTCTTGGGTCAGGTTGAAAGAACCCATGTAGTGTGATTAGCACACATCTGAAAAATCTTAGTGAGACATTTCCAAGGCTAAAAAATTACAAAGTAATTTAAAACTTTACTTACGAGTTTTATTTTGACTAGTAATATCAGTATTTTAATTTTGAAACAAAATTATGTTTTATACCTGCCTATCTAACTCTATAGTAGGATAAAGCAATTAATAAATGTATCATTGTTTGTAAGTAAGCTGGGTGCCTTCTGGTGCTCAACATTCCAGCTACCCAATGAGAGACACAGACTTCTAGATCTGGTTCTTCTATGAGGGATTTTGTCTTCTCTTTCCTTTCCTTTAAAAAAAATGTGTGTGTGTGTGTGTGTGTGTGTATGTGTATATATATGTGTGTGTATATATATGTTTTTATTGATTTTTTAGGGAGAGAGGAAGAGGCAGAGAGAAACATCGATGTCAGAGAGAAACATCAATTGGCTGCCTCCCACATGCCCCACACTGGGAATTGAGCCTGCAACCGGGCTTTGTGCCCTGACTTGGAATCCAACCAGGACCTGTCAGTCCTTGGGATGATGCTCAATCCACTGGGCTACACCAGCCGGGCTCCTTTTTGATTCTTCCTCTTATTGATTTCTAATGTAATTCTACCATAATCAACCTTTAGTACTTCAAAATTTGTGAAGACTTTCTCTGTGGCTCAGATTATGGTCTGTTTTGATAAATATTTCATGTGCACTTGAAAAGAATATTAACTTTTTATGTTGTATTATTAGGAATTTTTCAGGTGTAACTGTTTCTGTTTCACAACAAAAAACTTTAGGGCTAGAAATGCCCCTCATTGGTGTAAACAAACCACTTCATCAGTTCTGCCTCGGTATTTACTGAATAAGTAAATATTTCAAAAATAAGGACTGAGCAAAATGTATCTGGAAGCAGAGAATGTTTTAAATTCCTTATCTAAAATGGGTTTCTAAAGCTGTCAAGTATTCTTTGAAAGACTTGAGATGTGTATTTCAAACTTAAGTCAGCATAATTTTTAGGGAAATATATTCTGCATCACACTTCAACACTGCATTAAATAACTTCTTGGTCCTTTACTTATGTACATTTTACATGAAACTAATAGCAGCAAAGGGCTATTAGTTTTGGTAATTCTGAAAAAAATCCCCAGGTTTCAATAAATTTCTGTATAATTTAAGTGGTTAGCCATCTACTTAAAATTAAATAAAACAAAATGCAATACCACTCACCACTAATTAACTGAATGAGATTGGATAATCCACATGTTTCCTAATATGTGTAATGGGAATTAGTGAAATTGTTCATAGTTTACAAGATTGGGAATTGAGATTAATAAAAAAATTAGAAGTGAAAGCATTTTTTTATGCATGAGATGTTATATGTGAATTATAATGCTATTACCAACAGCCTAATGGAGACTGACTAAACATAAAGTGGAGAACATTTTATTTTCCAAAATAAAAAGTGGAAAAAACAGCCGCTATTCAATATTGTTGCTCTCAAACGCTTTGCACGCTGTAAGCCAATAAGATAAAATAAATTTTTAAACATTAGTTTTTCACGTTTACACGTTTTTAAATATTTCTATGTACGTGTTATAATGTGCATAATATATCCATACAGTAGCACTGATACAAGGTGTATTCCCGTCGTAGCGCTGCTGTAACAGGACCACAAACTGCAGGGCTTAAAACCCCTGAAACGTAGGGTCTCACAGTTCCGAAGGCCGGAAGTCCGAAGTTAGGGTGTCCTCGGGGCCATGCTCTCTCTGAAGCTCGAGGGGAGCCTCTGTTCCATGCCTTTTCCTTTGCTTCCGGTGTTACCGGCAGTCCTTGCTGTGCGTTGGCTTCCAGGCACATCGCTCCAACCTCTGCCGCGTTTGTCACCTGCTCTTTTCAAGAAGTCCCCTGGCATCCTGCAGCCCTTCACCGGGAAGCCGCAAACGCACGATGAGCATGCGCAGAGGCTTCCGCTGGGGAAAGCGGAGAAGCTGGAAAAGAGCGGGGAGGCGGGGCCCTACGCCTTCCAGCCCGTCCTCCCCGCTCCGCCCCTCGAACGTCGCACGGAGCATGACGTCACGTGAAACCTGTACTTCCACTTCCGATTCCTCACGTTTCTCTCTCTTCCTGTCCCGCTGGAAAGATGGCGTCCCGCAAGGAAGGCACCGGCTCGGCCACCACCTCTTCCAGCTCCACCGCGGGCGCGGCCGGGAAAGGCAAAGGGAAAGGCGCGGCCGGGGATTCGGCCGTGAAGCAAGTGCAGATAGATGGCTTGGTGAGTGGGGTGCGGTGTCCCCGGGCCCACGTGGGGAGCGGAGTTCCCCGCCGGGTTCTGCCAGAAGCGCTTCCTGGCAGCCTCCCCTCTGGGCTAGGTGATGCTGGGCCAAGGTTCTCCCTTCACACCTCTCTCTTTCGTCTCCCCTTTTTGTTCGGAGGACGCAGCAGCTTTCTCTGCCATCTGACGGGGGAATTGAGGGCTGAGAAAGGGGACCGAAGCTACGGGGGGTGTGTGACAGGTTCCTGGGGTCTTGTTTGGAGATCCGTGGGAGAGAGGACTTGGAGCAAAACTTTTCTGGGAGACAAGAAGATATCCCCCCTCCGTGTCGAGAAGGGTCTAGGACCCTCGGGCTATTGGAAGGGGAGAGGAGGGTGAACTTGATTGCTTCCTTGCTGTCATATGACACCTCTAAACTTCTCAAGTCGAGATGTACTTTGTAGCCACTTCTGAACCTGTGGTTCCTCGCTTTACCCCAAACCGAATGAACATCTTTTGTGTTGGCTTCTTTCCCCTTCTGTGAACGTTGGAGTACCGCAGGATTTGGGTTTAGGCTTCCTAATTACCTGGTCTCTTCTTGACGTAGTGTAACAAAGTAGTTAAAAAGCTTACCCCTGGAACCAAACTGCTTGTATTTGAATCCCACCTTGAATGAGCTGAATGATATTGGGCAAGTTACCTAATCTCTTTTTTTTTATTTTATTTTTTTTTATCCTCACCTGAGGATATTTTTCCATATTTTGTACAGATAGAGTGGGAGGGAGAGAGAGGAAGGGAGAGAGAGAGAGAAACATCGACGTGAAGGGACACATCGAGTGGCTGCCACCCGCACGACCAACCAGGGCCGGGGACAAACCGCAACCGAAGTACATGCCCTTAGCGGGAACCGAACCCGGGTCTCTCCAGACCGCAGGCCAACGCTCCAACCGCTGAGCCAAACCGGCCAGGGCACCTAATCTCTTTATGCCTTATTTTCCTCATCTGAGTTGGTTTGAGGATTTAAAATGGGTTGAACATGTATCAATAACTAAGCACAATGTCTGGAACAGAGTAAGTTCTCATTTTCTCTTTGCTGCTGCTGCTGCTGCTGCTGCTATTTGTAGTAGTTATAGTAGTAAACTCTCTTAAAGTCCCTTCTTGTGGCTTTAATTGTTATATATTATTATAACTCCTAGATTTATATTTCCTGCCAGATGACTCTTGAATACCTGACTGCCTGCTTTACACTATTAAATAGATAGGCACCTCAAATTTAACATGTGCAAAGTAAGATCAGTGAGTCCTTCCCCTCATTGACATTACTTCAGTCTCTCCCTCATAATAAATGGAATTGCCATCTACTCATTTGAATAAGTCAGAAAATGTAGGCATTGACCTACATTTGTTCTCTTTTTTCTTTAATCCTCAATATATCCACTTCCTACGCAAATCCTGTTGGTTCCACCTCCAAAATATGTCAAATTCACCTACTTCTCGCCCACATGCCACCAGTCATATCCACTTAAAATACAGACTTCTTGCCACAGTCTTCAAGGTCTTGCTACTGTTGTCTCTTTCTGCAAATGCACTTACTACTTTCTTCTAGGTTCCAGTAACAGTGAACTTTCAGTTCTTTGTTTTTTCTGCCTGATATGTTCTCTCAAATCTTCCTTCCCTCTTGGCTTAAATAACCATCTCAAGAAAGGCCTTGCCTAATAACTCTGTCAGAAGTAGCCTCCTCCCCATCACTTTCCATCACACTACCCTGTATTTCCTTCATAGTATTTTCCACTGCTGTAACCTGGTTTGTTTTCTTGTCTTCTCCACCAGAATGTAATCTACTGAGGGCAGGCAGGGATTATGCTTTATCGCTTGTTCCCAGTACTGAACCTGTTAACTGACATTGGTAGAATAAATTAATGAATAAAATATTTCATTTTATTTTTGTACTACTCCTAGTGTCCTGATAATCTTCTTTTATAGATTATTTTAATGTCATCTTGAATTGTTATCTTAGCCCTCTTCAGTCTACTTTTCATTAAAACATTCCCTTACTGTGAAAGTTCAGATCTTGTTAACTGCCTTCCTGAAATGTTTTCAATGACTTTGCAATGAGTCCAAGACCCATCGAGATGTTGCTCTTGCTTTTGTGTTTAGGTTTACTTCCTAGTATTTCCAAGCTTCCTAGGAACTATACATTTTAGCCACATAGAACTATTTGGTAAACCTGCTGTTTAATCGTATATGTTCTTGGCACCTTGATAGTGGCCAAGACCAATTTTTCTTCATGTATTCTTGAACCTTTTCTTTCCTACCTTTGGTCCTATTGATCAGTTCCTCTGTTTCTTTAATATTATCTTTCCCTTAATGTCTTAACATTTTCAAGACATTCCCATATTAAAATGTTCAACTCTGTCTCTTTACTTAGCACTCAGTGTTCCATTCTTAATCCCCACTTTTTTTCTCTTTAAGTTAATGTTGAAAAATTGTCTGTATTAGCAGTTTCACACTGTTTCTTTAGCTCAGTGCGGTTAGAATCGTCACCACCAATTTCTTTCTTTTTTTATCCTCACCCGAGGACATTTTTCCATTTTTTGTTCAGGTAGAGTGGGGAGGAGAGAGAGGAACAGAGAGAGAGAGAGAGAAACATCGATGTGAAAGGGACACATCGAGTGACTGCCACCCGCACGACCAACCAGGGCCGGGGACAAACTGCAACCGAGGTACGTGCCCTTAGCGGGAACCGAACCCGGGTCTCTCTGTTCCGCAGGCTGATGCTCCAACCGCTGAGCCAAACCGGCCAGGGCCCAATTTCTTGATTAAGTTATTTACTTTTTTATTGTTTTTTATCCTCACCCGAGGACATTTTTCCATCTCTTGTTCAGACAGAGTGGGAGGGGGAGAGGAAGAGAGAGAGAGGGAGAAACATCAACGTGAAAGGGACACATTGAGTGACTGCCACACACACGACCAACCAGGGCCAGGGACAAACTGCAACCAAAGTACGATCGCAGGCCAACGCTCTAACCGCTGAGCCAAACCGGCCAGGGCTGGATTAAGTTTTTTTAAAAGATCACTGATAATATTAGCAAAGAAGTATAAAAAGAAAATCAGTAGCCTGGCCGATGTGGCTCAGTGGTTGAGCATTGACCCACACACCAAGAGGTCGCCAGTTTGATTCCTGGTCAGGGCACATCCCCAGGTTGTGGGCCAAATGCCCTGTGCGGGGCATGCAGGAGGCGGCCAATCAATGTTCTCTCTCATCGATGTTTCTATCTGTCTCTCTTTCTCCTTTCCTCTCTCTAAAAAAGCAATAAAGAAAAAAAAATTAAAAAGAAAATCAATATATCATACATGCGAAATAGTGTCTGTAACACATAATTATAAAATATACATCCAGTCACCTGCCATTCAACTTGAGAAATAGAACATTTACATGTGTCTTTGAAACTCCTTCCTGTTTCATCCTTTTCTCCTATCCCTTCTCCTCACTCTATTATCACTATTGTGATCTTTGATTCAGTTGTTTTTTTTCAATAGCTTCACTGCACAGAGTATTCCTAAATAGTTTGTTTAGTTTTGCCTGTTTATAGTAACACATATGAATGAATTAAATCAGTATGTTTCCAATGTCTTCAATTATATATGTATCTCACACCTTGGTTGAGATTAGTCCATTCTAGAGTGAGTAGTTATAATTCTTTCATTTTCATTACTGTATAGCATTTCATTGTATGGATATAAAATTTTTTATCTGACTGTTAATGGACAATTACATGGCTGTTTTCCTTGTGTGAAATGGTATCTCTCAATCATTTAATTGTCCATCCATTAGGCTTGTCAGTGTGTCTTTTACTGTACCCTGCATAAAATCAATGCTCAGTATGTCCTTTTGGAATGAAGGAGTTGATCTTCATTGTAGTCAGATGGTCAGTCTCATTGTTTCTAGACCAGATCAAGCTAATTCTTCCTGTTGAACTTCTCATGTAAAACCTACTTTGTTCCTCCAAATGAGTTTGAGTTGACCTTTCTTATATGCATTATACTTTGGATACTTACAAAGTATGATCCATGGACCAGCAAGACAAGCAGAATTGGCCTCGGTAGCTTGTTAGAAACGTAGAAATGCATTGTTCGTCTTGGCATGTGATCATACACTGTTAATTAATGGTTTACTGTTTATGTATTTTTTCAGAGATGATAATCTGAAAACTAAAGTGTAAAACATATGTCTTACTTAGTTCCAGTGCTTAAAACTCATTGCTATCCATATCTCTTGCCTTTAAAATTCTGTCAAAAGTTATCTTGTTTAAAATTATTTGCTACCTCATCTCTCTTTTATTGGAAGTAAGGTAGAGAATGTTGTTAATAAATGAAAAAGTCAGAGTTACATATACTTCTTGTCATCCAGATGTCGGCTCAGATATCACTTCACTGGGACCTTCTGACTAATCTGAAGTGTCCTCATCAGCTCACTGACCCTTATGTCACCCTGTTGGGCCCTTGTTACTGTCTGAAATTCCCTATTTACTTGTTTGTCTTCTCGCACTAAAATATGAACTTTTTAAGAGCAGGAGCAATGTCAGATTTGTTCACTACGATTTTTACAAGTCTCTAGAACAGTGACTGACACATAGAAAGCACTCAAATATTGTGACTGAATCATTACAGTCTTGTGGTACAGACATTTTCTTGAAAATTAATCATGAGGACACTGGGTGAATAAATGCATTGTAGAAGTTATAGTGTGTTGGTGAGAAAAGAACATGGGGGTGAGGCTATAAAACCGGTTGGTTACCTTTATAAACTTGCTCGTATTTCTTGTCTTTTTAGGTGTCAATGTCTTATCTGTAAGAAAAGTCACTAGTGTTAATTGAGCACCTACTCTTTACAAGCCCCTGTGTAGGAAGGTTTGATTAGATTATGCCTGATGCTGGCAAAGCTTTGGGCTTATATGTTCTCTGCCTACTTTCCTGATGGATATGCAGTTCTAATGAGAAAATGTTGGTCAAAGCGCTTTGTGAACTGAAATGAATACAGATTTATAAAGGGCTTATACTAGGCTACTACCTGTTCCTCTATTTTGTGTCTGTGAAACTATGAAGTTATAGAGTCTAGATAACAGCTTGTTAAAGTCTATGAAATGGAAGCCCCTGTTCAAATTCTAGTCTTACATAGAATATGGTTTGGCCTTTTAACCAAAAAATTGTATGCCTCTTGGCTCCTTTTGTTTTCTGACATTAGTGGAGAATAAATTTCTTCACATGTGTGAATAGTTGAGTCAGATAACTTGCAACTCTTTAAGCATCACCTTTTACATTTTAGCTGTTTCAAGTTTGAATCTTTCTGAACTATGTTACAGTTTCTGCCTCTTGTAGTCAGAAAATACTGAACACAGCTTAACCATGTGTTGATGCTTTAGTATTATCATTAAGAACATAATTATTGCCCCAGGCTGGATGGGAGTCCTTAAGAATCCCTTGGGTTACTTACATCTGTTTATTTCTATAATAAATAACCCCCGTCTGAATTTTAGGTACTTTGAGTAATTTATCCTTCTATTTGGCTGCCTTTTATTTTTTGTTGTTAAATTTACCTGTTTTACCACCCTTGATTTCCAACTTTTCATTTACTGTGGATGAAAAACTAGATAAGCAGTCTTGTTAGAATTATTTCTGACATGAAACTAAGTATACTCTGAATGAAAATTAAATTAAGTATGCCGTTTGACATTTTAACCACTTAGTTGTATTTTTTTGCTCTGGTAAGTAAGATGGTGTTGCTTAAATAATAGCATTTTATAGTAGATAGAAACATTTGACATACATTTTTATATCTTAGGAGCTCCAGGAGCTGATAAAACCAGTATTGGCGGGATTATACATATGATTCAGTCACTCAGAGAAACGAAATGGCTTTTCAAGGACATAAAATGAATAGATACTAGAGCTTGAACTCATATCACATCTTGTCATCCTTATTCATTCTGCTTTTCATTATTATAGCTGCTTCATTCATTGTAATTGTAAGGACTCAATAGATGTTAGCTCTTAATACTTGCCAGCTACTATTCAAAGTAATTTACATATATTATAGTATTGAAGCCATGTGACAAGTCTTTGATGTAGGAACCGTTATTATATCCATTTTACAAATGCAGAAACTCAGGTATATATAGATTATGTAATTTGATGAGTGTCAGGATAGGGGGAAATAGGTGTTCACAAAATAATTAATCCAGTGTTCTTTTCTCAAGCATCAGGAAGTATATTTTCCAAAATTTAGGTCTCTTACAAATTTATAACTTTAAAATGTATGAGAGAGCTGATATATCAGAATCTCTTTGTATGTAATAATCTGTCATATTCTAGGAGATGATTTATAGCCCAAAGAAGTCAAGTTAGCAAATAATCTCAGGTTTGGAAAAAGGCAACCTATATTTAGCCTGTGGGTCACACAGATTAAAATACTGGGGGATCACCCTGGCTGGTTTGGGTCAGTGGTTAGAGCGTCAGCCCCCGGACCAAAGAGACCTGGTTTGGATCCTTCTAAGGGCATGTACCTTGGTTGCAGTTTATCCCCGGCCCGTTTGGGATTGTGTGGGTGGCAGGGCAACCAGTCGATGTGTCTCTCTCACATCGATCCCCCCCCCCCCCGCTCTATCTGAAGATAAATGCAAAAAATGTCCTCAGGTGAGGGGAAAAAAAATACTGGGGAATCAACATTGAAAAGAAAATAGAGGGTGTATTAAGGAAAGTAGAAAGAAGTACTGGTAGGTATTCCTAAATAAGGTAGTTTACGTGCTTTAACTAGGTAAACCTAAGCCCATTTGACCTTTCCATCTCGGTATACTTTCAAGATTTGGATAAATGCTGCAGATATTCCCGCCATTGTACCTTTCCTTTAAGGTCAGAGAGCTTATTGAAATCTATTGCCTTTAAAAATTTTATTTTCAAACAGTTCTTCCTGTGTTATGCATGTACAGTAGTTGTGACAAGCTGTGCTAGTGTTGTTTCTTGTAGCTATGTCGGGATAATTTAAGAAGCCTGGCATACACAGTCTTTCTGATGGAGGAGATGATTTAATTACACATCTGGGCCTTAGTTTCTTCTGCCTTTATATGAGGATAATGCATTGGCCTTTTTTACTGTGATAAATAAATACATGGTTTTCTAGTGATGTTTAAGCATCGTCGATAACAGTTTTAGTAGTTGGTATGGATTTTAATACTTGGTATTCGTTAAGGTGGGACTCCAAACTGGATGCTTTACCAAGTGGAATATAATGAAAAATTTAACTTGAATTGTTACAGCATTTATGGCCTAGATGAAATGTATGGCATTTCTCAAATGCCTACTCTGACATTAAAAGGCAAAGTTGCATAGTAACTATTTATTGGACTTTGGTTTCTTATCTTTTGCTTTCTTGTCACTTTTGGCTTCAACTAGTTTCTATTAAATTATAAATTCTGATCTTCGGCTTTATATCCAGGATTTCATGAGTTTGGCTAAACAACTCCAGGTATTCTAAGTCTTGGTAGCATTTTTCTGGATTTTTTGCTCAGTCCTCAGCCCAATACTGGGGAGAAAAGCCTCTGTACAGAGCATTAGGCTTTGAAGAAGGTCTTTGCCGGTTCTTATTTTCATGGTCAGGGAGTCTCACTTTATCAACTCTACCTTGATTTCTTTGAAGAGAGCTTTAGATTTCAGCACTTAGACTAAAACCTGGGTGTATTTGCTTTTCTCCTGGAAATTAGTTTATAATTTGTTTTTGTAAAATATTTAAATTATGGTACTTGGATATTTCATTTGGCAATATATGAGAAAATATACTTAAAGGCAAAATATACTAAAATTTAGTTTTTCTTGTAAGCTCTTATTTGTAGAAGATCATTCTGTAAAATGGTTATATCCTGTAAAGATGAGATTTAAAAGCAAAATACAGTGTAATTTACATATCCATCCATTTGATGGCAAACTGTGTTGTTTCATTAAACCTGAAAGGGCTGAAATGGATTCTGATGTATGCCAGAGTAGTGTTCTGTATTTTTGTTGATGTTAGTACGAAGCCCAAGCATACAAGGGCGGGGGGGAAATGGATTCAGGAAAATAATGGTAACTTAGTATTAACTTAGTCAAAATACAAAATGTTTTTAGTCTTTTAGTCTGAATATCAACATAAAATTTTAAGATTTTATTTCCCCCCCAAATAGTACCTAAATGTCACAGGTAAAACAAAAATATATACATTATTTATAAGAAAAGTTCGGAGAAATCACAAGAAAAACACAAAGATAATTAGCCAGTTTATAAGTTCATAACATGAGGGTTAGTGGCACCATTAAGATTTTGGTCTTGCTGGTGTGGCTCAGTGGATTGAGCATCATCCTGTGGACTGAGAGGTCCTGGTTCGATTCCGAGGCTCGATCTCCAGTGGGGGGTGTGCAGGAGGCAGCCAGTCGATGTTTGTCTTTCACATTGATGTTTCATTCTCTCTCTCCCTTAAAAAAAACAAACAATAAAAACATATTTTAAAAAGTTTTACTTTTCTAGTGTTTTTTCTGTGCTTTAGTAAATGCCTAGAATTGAAGTTAATAGTTTAAAGGTATGCATGTCCTTAAGCATTATAAGCATGTTGCCAAATTGCTCTCTAGAATAGTTGTATGTGTAGTTCAGTTTACTTCCCTCTACAGAGTATTGGAATGCTGTGCTGTTTCTTGGAACCATTGCCAGTTGAAAATTAGGATTTTTAGAAATCTTAGTCTTTATTTAAAAAACTAAGTATGTGTGTTAGTATTTCTGTTACAATGATTTAGTTCAGTAAATATTTTTTATCCGTTAGTGATAATGCCATCTGCCCAAGTTAGCCAGACTTCTGATGTAATCTTTGTTTCTTAGCATTTCCCTTGGATTCTCTTAAAATCACTTAGGTTTTGAGTTTACTGCTGTATTGTCTGTGCTCTTCATTTCTTGCTCTCCTTCCTAGTTTCAGAAGTTTTTTATTTGCATATTAAAAAATTGTGCATTCCAATAATTAAAATGATTTTAACCAAAAGAGAATGGCACTGATTAAACTACGGTTTACAGCCTGCAGGACATCTTGGACCAGCTTGGCTTTTACTCTGCATTTCACTGTTGCCCCACCCAGTTTCTTCCTTCATCAACACGCAAGTACTGTTCCTTCCCTCCAGCCAGACAGATAAATGGGAGATGCAGGTGCAGCCTTCCTGGTCAGTAGTTCTCTGATGTGAAAAGGGGCAGCTCAGTCATTTCAACTTGATCCAACCTCTTTGCATCTTACAAAGTTAAACAGTTAAAAGAAGTAAAATAAGGAGACAAAGCTTGTGGAATATACAGTGCATATTGGTGGTACATGCACGATTTTCCTGCTTGCTTCTGTTCAGTTGTTCCTTTTGAAGGCAGTGGATTTTTTTCTCTTGCATTTCTGTTTTCTTTGATTTCAACTTATTGAATTTCTCAGACTCAGCTGTACCAGGTGTGTCAGACACGGTTGCAGAGGAAGTAGAGCAAGGCGCTCGAAAGGGGGGAGAACCAGCTTATTGGCTACTGCCAAGTCTTGCTCTCCTTTCTGAACTGTTGGAAAGGCCTCATGGACGGACTGATCTTCCAGATTCTGTTTTGTACTTGGCCATCATACACAATGATGCTGAGTAAATAATCATTTTAAAGGACAACTGTAGTCCTAGAATGCAAAAACCCTTTGGAAATTCCTGTTACACAAAATCAAACTTTATAGTCTGAATTCTAAGATCCTCTTTACTTTTTGCTTTTATCTGCCAAGTGATGACTTGTAGATACTTTCAAGTTGGTTTAAGGCTAGTCTTTAAAACAAGTAAAACCAAGATTTTTTTTTTTCCCTTTTGGATAGAAGACAAGTAAAACCAAGATTTTTTTTTTCCCTTTTGGATAGAAGAAAACCTCAGTTTTATATTTTGTGAGAAATGCCTAATCTTCAGTGTTGCTTTGAAGGACCCTGTTGCGGTGGGGAGAATTCCCTCTTTGTTTTAGTTCTTAGAGCTGGACTAATAATAGAACAATAAAATTGACACGAGACAGGATAAATAGGAGAAAAACCAATTTAACACATGTGCATGGGAGAATCACAGTAAGATGCTTGGATCGTAAAATGATGCTCAAAGAAGTGAATGAACCAGGCACCTTTTCATATTTCTTAGACAAAGAAACACTAGACTTATGAAGAATTGATAGGACAAGAAAGTTAGCGCTCCTTAGAAAGGAATCTAAACAAGGTTTGTGTATTCATTAGTGAGGAATCTATACAAAGTTTGGGCTTGGGTAGTAAATCAATAAAGTGTTTATAGAAGCTCTTTGGCTCTGGATCTCTTAGCTCTTGCGATAAGGTTGTCTCTCAGCCTCCCTAGAGCAGGGAGGGCATCTTTCACAGGGGAGATTTATTTCCTGCACCCAAGGAGATAGGAGAGGGTCAAGATGCTCTTCTGTCACCAGCTGCTTGTCAAGTAACCTCAATTTAAATTAATCAATATGCCATTGTGGGACATTTTGGGGTGGCCTGTATCAGGCCCCAACAACCTTTTCAGGAGAAAAAAGGTGAACGATTATGTCCTGCAGTTACTGTGGTATACTTTTTATACTGAAAAACTGAAGCCCTTTTAATTTATTAAAACTAATTAAATACAACCATTATAGTGGATACACACAGGACACAAATCAAAAGGCAAAAGAGAGTATATGAAAAGTAACTCTCACTTTCATCCCTGTCTTCAGCCACTGTATTCCCAGAGGCAGTTATACTCTTTAAAGTTTCCCTCTGGGGCTGTTTTAGCAAGCACTACCTCCTATTAAGGAAGCAGAAACAAATCCAGAAATCACCTAAAGATCTTCTAATTATGCAGTGGTTCAAGCTGTGTGTGTGTGTGTGTGTGTGTGTGTGTGTGTGGTTGGGAATGGGCCGAATGGGTGAGGGAGTCAAAGGTACAAACTTTCAGTTATAAAATAAATAAGTCATGGAGATCTATACTATAGTTAATATTGTAAAGCATATTTGAAAGTTGCTAAGAGAGATCTTAAAAGTTATCACAAGAGCAATATTGTAACTATATGATCACTTATATAAGGTACCTAAAGAAGTCAGACTCAGGAATGGGGAGTTTCAATGGATATATAGTTTCTTTTTTCTTTATTGATTTTTTTTTTTTAGAGACAGGAAGGGAGAGGGAGAGAGAGAGAGAGAGAGAAACATTGATGAGAGAGAACATCATTTGGCCGCCTCCTGCATGTCTCTCACTGGGGATGGAGCCCACAACCTGGTCATGTGCCCTGACTAGGAATCGAACCTGCGATCTTTTGGTGCAACCACTGAGCCACACCCGCCGGGCTCAGTGGTTATATAGTTTCAGTTTTACATGATGAAAGGAGATATTTTGCACAACAATGTGAATATACTTAATGCTACTGAACAGAATGCAAAAATTCTTAAGATGGTATATTTTATGTTATTATTATTTATTATTTTAAATAGTCCTATATATAAATATATACATATATATATATATATATATATGTATGATATATATAAACTATTGCTTTTACAAAGATTTGAGATTTCCAACCAGATTTTCTGGTCTCTTACTGAAAGGCGTTTGATGGAAGCATTCATTTATTTTCTAGTTGCTGTGTATCTGAGTTTACTTTCCAGAACTCATGTTTCTGGAGGTGTGTGTGTGTATTTTTTGAGTGGGAAAAAACCTAAAAATAATATAGGAGTGGTGGGTTTGGCCCACCGGCTGTTCTCACCAGGGCGGCGAGTGCTGGCGGAGGGGGTGAGGGATGGTTGGGGGCTGCCAGACCATGCTGAGTGCAGCAGGCTGCACGTTCGCCTCAAAGGTGTGGGGGTCATACTCTCCTCTGTCAGCGGTCCCATAGGTGCCTGTGCGTGCCAGGGTTGTGGCAGTCAGCAGACAAGAATGCAAGGGTGGGGGAACCACCCTGCATCTTCCACCTGGAGCTGTTGGAGTTCTTGGTGGGCCAGCTCTCCAAGAAGCCACTCAAGTATCCATGCTTCTGAAGTTAATGAACTAGATGTGTTAGGAAGAAGAAGCTCGCTTATACTAGTTTTGAAATTTTTTGTTTTCTTTGAGAGAGGAAAATATTTTGTTTCAGCTAAACCTGTTTATCACTCATTTTACTTTTGAAAAATTGCTTCCACCATGTAGGAAAATTTGCAGATTGTTTATATAAGTCGAGTTGGTAAAGTAAAAACTTAATGTTATGAATTAAACATCGTCATCAATTTACATTTAATTGTTTTAATTACGATTATATATTTGTTTGATTGCATCATTGTACTTTGTCATAACTAATTTTTATGATGATGGCAGTGCTGTTTTGTTGAATTTCTTGAGGCTACATTGCCTTTCTCCCCCTTTTCCCAGCAATTATTAGTCGATTTAACTTTAAAACTGTGGACCATCAGTGAGCATTAAATCCAAGAGAATAATAACGAAATATGCTCTTTCAACTGAAATATTACAGAGGTGATATTGATTAAGTGTATTGGAGCATTGTAACTAATCCCATATGTGTCAGAAGCAAAATATCTTTTATTTTTTTCCTATTGAAGTTACTTAAAATTCTTTCACGTCAAAACTTAACAGCAGTGATTTAAATCCTGTTTATTATTTGATTTAGCTAGTTATGAAATGGAACCCCTATCCCACTCGAGCCATAAAATGTGTTAAATTTAAGGCTAATGCTGCTTTCTGCTTTTTGAATTTACATTTTGGCAATAACTACCTTCTTTGTTCAGTGTTAGAAGAAATGATCTAGGCTTAACCAAATAAGAAAACTGCCAAGTTCACAGATCAGTCATTGAAAGATGCCAGAATTAAATGAAAGTCTAGATATTGGTTTTACAGAATATGCAAAGGGGAGATTCTGTGGCATTACAGTTTCTTTGAGACTAAAATTCTTCTATGGTAATAGCTGCTCTTTGACAGTGATTGATGTGAGAAATTCAGGCTGTGGACCTTACTTACCTCCCAGAATTTTAAAACTGGAATAAAGCCTGCTAGGAATCATGCATCCTGCCTGACCACTTCTCCAACTGGCCAGCAGCTGGTGTAGTTTGGGCTTTGTCTTTTTATTTCAGACTTTTAAGAAACTCTTGGAGTGGATCTAGTCTTTATTTTTAGCAAGGATGATGATGTTTTTAAGGAAAGGTGTGTGTATACTTATATACATACAAACACATGTATACACAAATATTTTGAATAAATCAGTTTAATCTCACTTCTGACTCTTGTTGTTAATTCTCACTCAAGGATATTTTTCCATTAATTTTTTAGAGAGAGAGGAAGAGAGGAGGGGAGAGGGAGAGACAGATATTGAATGGCTGACTCCCGCACAACCTTGACGGGCCGAGATTGAACCTGTGGCCCAGGTATGTGCCCTTGGCCAGGAATCGAACCCAAGATCCTTTGGTTCATGGGCCAACACTGTAACCCCTGAGCCAAACTGGCCAGGGCTCACTTTTGACTTTTGAATACAGATTTTTAAATATGTTTTTTATTAATTTTTTTTTTTTTTTTTTTTTTTTTTAGAGAGAGAGAGATTGAAACATCAATGTGAGAAAGAAACATCGATTGGCTGCCTCCTGCATGACCCCTATTGGGGATCAAGCCCACGAAGTTTGGTGTGAAGTGGTTGATTTTTCATAAGCATTTAATAAGTTACATCTTGTAAGGACTAGACACTGAGCATTGTCAGGAGACAAGTCTCAGTGTCATAAGGGTATCTTGTATCTTCTGGTCACTCACTAAATATTTGTTGGATAGATGGATGGATGAGTGAATGAGATTAGGTGAAATGTTTCTTGCAATAATAGTAGTTGTAACTGTTGACTGAGTAGCTGAGGATTTAATATGCACTCTGTGCTAGGTACTTTGGATGTCTGTCTTTGTAATCCTTGCGGTAATGCTATCATAGGCACTGACTTATCTCTACAGGAGATAGGTGAGGCTAGGACAGATAAGGTAACTGACCTAAGGCCATAGAGCTGGCACTCAGACTTTCTTTTGGATTCTCTATCCAGCCTCTCAACACTGTGCTATAGGATTTTTTCTGTTTGTACAGACCAGAGGCTCACATTTGTGTATTTACTCATAAGAATTAAAAGTAATCTCTCTCACTTGAACATTACTTTTTCACAAAGAAATAAAAGTTCATTGTAGAGTTGTGTTGTAGGTAACAAACGGAAAATAGCAAATCAAGGGTTTGAATGTTGTGGCTTCAGCTGGGCTCATTCACTGGGTAAATAATTCACTGTTTTACCTTTGTCTCATAGAGCTTTTGATGTAAAGTGGGCTCCTGCTGCTGAAATAGGTTTGTTTTTACCCTTCTAAAAGTAGTGTTCAGAATGAAATCCAAACAGAGTAGTGGTCTGACCCCAGCCTAGTACTATGCCTGTCCTCTTATAGAAGCAGTAAGGGTGGTAGAGAAAACGGGGGGACTTGGAAGCCACAGTTTGGCGTTCACATCTATTGAGATAATGTTATATTATGAGAGACTTCCTGTCAGTGACATACATTAAGACGTGTTTGATTATAAAATCTGAATGTTCAACTTCTGGAGTTGGGAGAAAACTGTCTACCTGCTTAATGTTACAGGTTCTACGAACCACTGCTACTCAAAGTGTGGGGTATGGTTCGTGAACTGTTAACTGGTCTTCCCGAGATAAGTATTTAGAAACGTTTATGGCAGTTTGCTATTGCTGTGATAGCCTAGCGTGTGATTTCTGGGCTTGAATTTTCTGTCTTTAAAAAAATTTCACTTTTCTAGTAAGTAATTTTTATTTTACTAAAGTATTGATTTGTGATGGTCTGGAGGACGATGAGTTCTTCACCACTGATAGCTTGAGAAGCACTTTTGTAAGTGATTTTCATACCTATTTTAGCTGATAACATCTTCCTATAACCAGTGTCTAATAATATTTAATAGAACCATATCTAAAAGACTATTGTAATCACAAAATACTGTTTACATTTTTATTTGTTTTAGTGGTAAAATGTTTTAGTTAGTAGTTTCAGCACTTCTTTATCTGCGAGCTGTTTAAAAAGGTGAAAAAATAGATTCAGCATTTGCTTATTGTAGGTGTACAATACAGGTTGTAATTTCTGGTCATTCATTCTCAATGAGCTCAGCTTTATAAAGGAAGGTTAAAAATGATAGATGGTATAGTTCTACAATATAGAACTACTTTGTCCCTAATCATTTTCACTGGGCTTTCAACAGATCCTTTTCATGTGTGTTATAAGGACGGTGGGAAACCTGCTGCTTTCCCGGTGAAGATTTATTACCATCATCAGTTTGCACAAAGTTTGAATTGATATTTTGCTGATTTACAATTGGATTAGGTTAGGCTTCTGTTAAACAGATCTCTCTGCTTATTGGAAACTAGTCTGTATATCCAGAAGTTACCCCTTTCCCCATAGTGTGGACATATGCATATTTTCTGGTAATTTGTGTGTGTGTGTGCAGTAGCAAATGTGAAGAGTTGAAGAGTAACCGTATCAAGAGATTAGAATTCAAAGACAGCAGGTACTCAGGCTTACTGTGTGTAGATTTTCTCCTCCTTTCACAGCCACTTATTCAGCTCATTTTTTTCAACATCCCAAAAGAATATGCTAAAATCAACATATATCCACATCATTCTGTCAACTCAGTAGGAATGTCAAAAAAGGAAATTAAATTAATTTGTTGTTCTTTGTGAAGTTCTATGCAGTAAATTGCAGTGATTGCTGTATTTAAAAATCTTTTCCTTTAATTTTTCTTTATCTGATGTTTTCTGAATTAAAAACAAATGCATACTTACTATAAGTAAATAATACACAGATTCATAAAAGAAAAGGTATGTCCTTCCACACCATCTTGTACATACAAACATAAAAGAATAACTGCATGTATGTAATAGGTTTCTATTACCATTACTTTTTTTTTTTGCATTTAAAAAATTTATTTATTTATTTATTTATTTTTATTAATTTTTGTTACAGATGTTTCTCCTTTATTACCATCACTTTTTTTATTTTTTAATCCTCATCCGAGGACATTTTTCTATTTTTTGTTCAGATAGAGTGGGAGAGAGAGAGAGGAAGAGGGAGAGAAAGAAACATCGACATGAAAGGTGCACATCGAGTGGCTGCCACCTGCACAACCAACCAGGGCGGGGGACAAACCGCAACCAAGATACATGCCCTTAGCGGGAACCGAACCCGGGTCTCTCTGGACCACAGGCCGACGCTCCAACCGCTGAGCCAAACTGACCAGGGCTATTACCATTACTTTTTAAAGCTCTTTCTAAACCCTTGTCATGGACCTCTTCGGGAATCTGACAAATGCCACTAACCTTCTCCTCCTGAAAATGCCCTTAAGTACATAGACACATAATATTGCATGTGATTTTAAGAGGTTCTTAGAACTCTTCAAGTTCATCTGTGGCCTTCAAGTCTGAATGTTTACTTTTAGTGTTTATACACTTTGAGCATACTTGTTAATGTAGAACTTTGGGTAATGTGGATTTTTTTTTCTTTTAACCATATATTTTTTTGGCTTGGGAGGGTTAAACATTTATCTATTTTCTAGTGAATTAATTTTACATAACAGATTTTTCTAGGTAACTGAAATTATCTATTAAGTATGTAGTTAATTGCGTTAAATTCTAAAATACGTTAAAATAATAGAGAAATTCTAAATGTTAAACTTCTTTGACTTCTAAAATAATATAGTTTAACTTACTTATTCTTGATTACCTAGGCCTATTATAAACTTGAATTATTATAGACTTGTGTTTATATACAGATATATACAGCATATATTATACATATTGGGATATAATATAGGAACTTTCTCTATTCCTTATAGCATTGCGAGGGAACTTGGAACTCTGAAATTGAGAATGAAATTGGGATTTGGCGCACACATGAATTATTTCTTCATCAGACAGACTTTAAAATGTGGACAGTTATTTAAAGTATTGTTTATTTATACACAATAAAATACACTCATTTTAAATGTATATGATGTACTTTAGTATTTGTAAGCAATTGTATAATCGCCACTACATCAAGATGTAAAATAAAGAGTTGCTTCACCCTAACGAGTGTGTGCTCTTTGGTCAGTATCTTCCCCCTTACCTTGGTCTCAGGCTACCACTTACCAGTTTTACCTTTACTAGAATTCTATGTAAATGAAATCATATAGTAGATAGCATTTTGTTTAACTTCTTTCACTTAGTGTAATGTTTTTGGGATTTTATCCCTGTCATTGTATTGGTATTTTGTTCCTTTTTATTGCTGAGTAGTAATCTATGGAATGAGCATACTCCAGTTTGTTTATCCATCTACATTTGGTAGACACTTGGATTGCTTTCAGTTTGGGACTATTATGAATAATGCTACTATGAATATTTGTGAGTAT
Organism: Molossus molossus; assembly: GCF_014108415.1. Taxonomy (NCBI): domain Eukaryota; kingdom Metazoa; phylum Chordata; class Mammalia; order Chiroptera; family Molossidae; genus Molossus; species Molossus molossus. Next base: position 57,620,436 of record NW_023425351.1, on the reverse strand, counting down.
CTCTGTGTGTGGATATGTTTTTATTCCTTTTGGGTAAACTCCTAAGCATTTGGGTCATGCAGTAAGCTTGTATTTAACTATAAGGTACTGAAATGATTGTTTTCTACCTTTCCACCAACAATTGTCTTGGAACTCTGGTTTTTTAGAAAGGTCTCAGTTTCCACTTCCTTGAGTCAGACAAGTTCAAGACCCCACCACGCGACCCAGGACAGAGATTGGGTTGCAACCCAGCTCCTGGCTCTTGGGGATGATATCTAGGCCAGATGTTCCTTTGCCCAGTGCTGTATTAACTCACAGGGTTAATGCGTGGGTTGTGAGTTTCCTTTTAGAGTTTGGTTGGTTCTCTATTTAAACATTTTAGAAATGCAGTTTGTTCAACATTTCTACGTGTACACAGGAGTAGCAGGGTTAAAGTACTTCAAATTAGCATATTTCAAAGCCTGAAAGTTTCAGGTGTATTTCTTAAATAGTTGACTTTTTAACTCTGAACTTTTTAAGAGTTGCTACCCTTAGTAGAGGAATTTTGGATGGTTGCTCAAGGTTTGCCAGGTAAAGATTGACCCTGACATGGGTATTAGAGGTATTATTGTTGATTAGAAGCCATGGTAAACCTTTTCTGAAAGAACTTCATTAAAATACTGAGTTTAGACCTGGCTCGTTCTCTCCGTGGTTAGAGCATTGGCCCGCAGACTGGAGAGTCACGGGTTTGATTCCGGTCAAGGGCACATACCTCTGTTGTGGTTCAGTCCCCAGCCTTGGTCAGGGTCCTGCAGGAGGCAACTAATCAATGTGTCTTTCTCACATTGACCCCCCCCTCCCATCTGAAGATAAATGGAAAAGTATCCTCGGGTGAGGGTTGGAGGGTGGGGATAAATAAATAAATAAAATATTGTGTTTAATATTTCATCAACAAAAATTATATAAAATTGCTAGTCTTGAATTATGTAATGATATCTTAAGACATCATTATTTTTGCCAGTAGTTTGGGTTTATTATTATATATACCAGTGCTTTTGGGAAAACATGAAAATGTTCTACTCTCACTTAGTGTTCATCCATTCCTAGGCCTCTTTGTTCCCCTAAAATAGGATTTGTGTTCTTTATGAAAAGCAAATACTAGCATATTTGTTTAAACTATTATTTGAAATCCATACTTGGCAGATAATCTCTTCACCCAGGTCCTCATAGGGCTTGCTTCCCGCTTGTTCGCTGGTTCTCTGCTCAAGTACTGTCGCAGAGAAAGCCTGTCCTGGGTCACACTCCTTGAGGTTGCTTTCCTTGCGCCCACTTCTGTTTCTTCACAGCCCTTTTCACAGTCTGTCATCACGTTAAGGTTCGAATTGCCATTCTAGAACAGTAGTTCTTAAAGTGTGAGAATCCCCAACACTCTTATAAAGGGACTCTGAGGTGAAACTATTTTTATAATAATATTTAAACATTGTCATTTTTACTCATTGTTTTGTCAGTGTTTAATGGAGGGTTCCAGATGCTACATGATGTATGATATAAAAGATAGAATGTAGAAGTAGATGTGAGAATCTAATTGTCTTTTATGAGACATTAATACAATTTACAAAAATGTAAAACAATGTAATCTGTCCTGATTGAAATTTCCTTTTGAAAATGTAAATGTTTTACAAAAATGTAGAACAATGCCATTTTGTATCCTGATTCAGTTTTTTGTTTTGTTTTGGAAAATAGTTCTTTTTCATAAAAAATGTGATTTGTGTTAGCATGTAATGCATTTATTATTGTTGTCTTTAAATAAATATTTTGAACATTTTTGTGGTTTGAATTTCTAATATGTAAATATCAGTGTAAAAAAATCTTTGAGATTATCAATAATTTGTAAGAGCAATATAAGGGTGCTATGACCAAAAAGTTTGAGTCTTGCTGTTTTAAAATATAAGTCCTGGTATAGCAAAGACGTTATGTGTTTTATTTAGTTTCGTTTTCCCAGGACCGGGCAGAGGTACCAGGCCTTAGAAGTTACTCGACAAGTAAATATCTAGATGAATGGATTACAAAGTGAGCAAAAGAATTTGAAAATAGCAGAATTCTGGTGATTCTGGGTGGGGTGCCCAAATTTCTCTGTAGTAATTGGTTTTTGCAGACATCATGTTTGGTAGAAAATTATTCTAATTTATAATTTTTATTTTGGCCATATTTAAATTGTTCCCTCGTATGGAATTGAAAGTTTTTGATATGAGTCTCATAGAAAGGTTTTAGAGATTCTACTATATGTTCCTTTTTAGGGAGGATGGAATATTTTATTCATCATGCTTATTAATTCAAATTTTAGATTTATTGACTTCTGGTGTAATTAGTTTGGATATTTTAGATTGTTATTTGTATTTTATCTTATAGTATTGAGAATACGTTCTGTCTTAGAAGTGAAATCCTTTGTTGTTTGTAGCCTTTTTGAAAAAGCCTGACACTTAAAAAAATAATGTTGTGTTCATTAGAAATTATAAAATAGTGTGCTTTGCTCTTTCACAATGTCTGCACTGAAGAATAATAGAAAAAATTGGTTCCTCTAGGGTAATTTCTGCAGACAGTACATCTGTTTACTATCTTGCAAGTTGGGATTCCTTGCTAAGACCCGCCCAACTTGAGAATGTGTAAACCTCAGAAAGCTGGAGACAGTTCTAGAGACAGCTGACCTGTTCAGAGAACAACACTTTGCAGGGCAAATAAGGTAGGTTGATAAGCATTTATTTAGACCCAAAAATATGACAGTTTGGAAGGTGTAGAAGAATTTGGTAATTCAAGTTCTGCTGGTCATTTTCCATCCCCTGAGGCATAATTTACAGAAAAATCTTCATTTACCCTCAGATTTATAGGCTAAAGGAACCTGGTCAGCATTAGTTCATAAACAATCTTAAATATAGGGTCAAGCCATAAAGCATGCAAGTGTCTGCTACAGAACACCTGAGTGCTTCTCACGTGGGTTGCTGGCATTGCCTTCCCTCTCATTTCTGTGCTGTGCAGATTCTTCCAAGTAGGGCTTGTGTAATCACTTGTTAGGGCAAGACATTTATGCTTTATAACTAAAATGTTCACTTTGGGGTCTGTATTTCTCAGGGTACTCACTTTGCAGCAACACAGGGAGTCTTACAACAGGAAAGGAAAATTGTGGGTTTAACCAGTTAGGTGTGTTGTGGTCACCTGAAGAGTTACAACAAAACAAACAAGGAAGGCTGGTCCATACTCCCTCATTAAAAATTAGAATGAAATACAATTTTAGAATCACCTGGAGAATCGAAAACCAAAAATAGGAAGAAACACTCCCAAAAAACCAAAACAATATAGGAGTCCCAGCCCAGATCAGTTAACTAAGTTTTAGAGGTTGGGTTCAGGCATAAGTTTCTTTTTGTTGTTGTTGTTGTTTTTAATACTGATGACTCTAACATGTAGCCAGGATAAGACCCCTCTTCATTTATTTGAAACAAAGCTCCCACGTCATTTTGATAAGCTGAGAATGAGTGCCATTATAGAGCTCCTGAATCTGTGGGATCTTTGTGACACCTATAAACAAAATACAAAATGAGACCTTTTAAGCTTTCCATCTATCTGAGATGTTTTTAAGTAAGTACAAGGAGTATGACATCAAGAAACAGGATTAATTAAAAGTGTGTCAGTACTGTTTCATAGATAGAAGCATGTGATTGGTTGAACAGAATAAAAATAAACACTGAGCATGACAGAAACGGGACTTTTGTGGCGGAACATTCCCATCTTGTGGCTTGTGAGAATAGTGCTGGAGATGATTAAAAGCTGTATTGCATTCTTGCAACTAATAAGGTTTCCTATTAATGCTACTTGACTTCTTGTGATCAGGACATCCACAAATCTGATCTCAGCACCACTCCCTATAGTTTTTTCTTGCTCCCTCACCCTGTAACTCTACACTGAACTCCTACTCCATGCACAAAACCCTGCCTCTACAACCTAGTTACAGGGATTTCTTCCACACTTGTTGCCACTGCTTTCTGTCTGTCTTAGCCTTGTTATTATAAACAAGTATGGGACACCTGAAGTTCTCAGTTGTTGTGAAATACTGTCATTAAAAGTGCTTTTGGAGTCAGAAGTCAGATCTCACCTTTCTGATTTAATCTGTGTTGATTACCTCTGTTTCCTCATCTGTCAAATAAATGGAAAAATAATATTACTGACTCCACAGAATGGTTATAAGAATTAGTTGAGTCATTGCTTGTAAGATACTTAGCGGAGTACTTGACATACCATAAGTGATTGATAAATGTGTACCATTCATTCCTTCAGCAAATATATTTTGAGTATCTTTTATGTGCTAGCACCTGTGGTAGGTGTTGTAGATGGGTTGAGTAAAGCATCTCTTTGTGAACAGAACATTGATTCTGTCACTTAACAAATACCAGTAATCTATGGCGTGTTTTTATGTATTCAGTAAATTCCTGGTTATTTATGTAGAATATCAAAAGCCATGTATGTGAGTTAGTTACTTCTCTGATCAAGGATTTCCTTTTGATACCTACTTTCAAGTTTGTAAAGCAATTCCACTACATTGTTTTTGAACAAAAGAATTGAGATTTTAGTGTGTATGTAGGAAATAGGAAAGCATCAGAATGATGAATGAGTCAGCTTAGTTCTGATAAAAATGATTTTTTTTTTCTGAATGCTTTATTTCATGAGATTATATTAAAATGGCAAGATCATGCATATTCTAGTTGGAAATTATTTTAGTGATCATTTACCTGAAGGCTTTCTATTTTGAACAACCATAAATACAAGAGAGAAAATTCATTCTTAAAATGGAAAACTTTCCTGAAACTATCACCTATGGTCCTAAGTTTACCTTTCAAAGTAAGACATATCCTCTGGTACTCCAGTATTTGGAAAATGCTCTTTGTGTTTGTTCCTACCCTGGAGAGAAATTTTAATTTATTGAACTGTTCCTCATCATAGAATTTTAAGCTTTCTCTCTTATAATTATCCCTTTCTGTGTGTACTTACTCACATTGATTGTCTTTACCAGGTAGTTAAATCACTGTGCTTTTCCCATCTCTCAGTTGGGTACTGTTACTGGTAAATTTTCTTTGGTCATTGTAGATAACTGAATGTAACAGGTCAGCAATGTTACAAAGTGAGATCATTTGCCCTGGCCGGTTTTGCTCAGCGGTTAGAGCGTTGGCCTGCGGTCCAGAGAGACCCGGGTTCAGTTCCCGCTAAGGGCATGTACCTCGGTTGCGGTTTGTCCCCGGCCCTGGTTGGTCATGCGGGTGGCAGCCACTCAGTGTGTCCCTTTCACGTCGATGTTTCTCTCTCTCTCTCTCTCTTCCTCTCTCTCCCTCCCACTCTATCTGAACAAAAAAATGGAAAAATGTCCTCAGGTGAAGATTAAAAAAAATAAATAAAAAACAACAACAAAGTGAGATAATTTGTCTTGGAGCACAATACTTCTGCTGATGCTGATCAAGTTGCATTGACTTGGTGGGCCCTTCCCCCAAGTGTTTAAATAGAAGATTTTGTAAACAGTGATAACTGATTTTTAAATTCCATTTTTTTCTCATTATTATTGTTTTAATAAAATAGAGGGGTGTTTTTTTGGAGGGTGGGGCTGGAATCTTTGTGAAACTGTGCTGTATCCTAGTCATCAGTGTTCCTTTTTGCACACCTGGGAATCAGCTATTTAGGAATCAGTTCTAGAATTTGTCTGGATATCTACACTAAGCTCACATTTTCTAGAATTTCTCATTTACTTTGATTTCAGTGGTTCAGTGCTTGCATTAATAGGATTAAGCGTCCAGGAACTTAAGCAGACGAGACAAGTTGGTAGGTGTGTTTGTAATAATTCTTTTTTAGTTTTGCTTATCCCTTCTTATTTATGTTTCTTTTATTTTTAAGTGTGAAAATAATTGTACTTGGCAAAGAGGTAAGTTGAATAGGAGTTAAATAGTTTTGCTTTCTTTTTATTGACAAAATCAATAATATTGATATTTATTGGCCATTTATCATGTCGCAGATTCTGTGTGAAGTATTTACTATATATTATTTCATTTTCAGTATTGTCAAAATGCTATGGAACAGCTCCGTTTTGCAAATTAGAAATCTTAAGACTTAGGAAGAATAAATAGCTTTCCAAAGAGCACAGCTAGTGAGTGCTGGAGAACTGGAACTCATACCCAGACCTCCATGACTATTAAAGCCCATTTTGTACGTTTCAGGAAGTGGAGAGGTCTTTGATGGCAATGTGTAAGGTTTGTGCACTGTCTTCATTTCACAGTATTGAAGGTCTGCCAAAATTGTCAGTTGGTGTTCTTCCATATTAAGCTCTTTTCCCTGCTACTTGCTGTCCTTATGAAGTCTGGATCTTATTGGTGTAAAATATTTTTGGTGTAAAATATTCATTACAAAGTCTTTGCTTCACATCTACTACTAACCCATTATTTTAATTATTGAATTACCCCGATATGAATGTCATCTCCTCGTTTTTATACACACAAGCTTTGGAGCTTGACTTAGTTTAAATCGTGGCTCTACCAGTTCCTGGACGTGTGAACCTTAGCCAGTTATATAATTTCTTTCAGCTTCAGTTTTCTTATGTGTAAAATAAGAGATAATCATTTCTTTCTCCTAAAGTAATTGTGAGAATTTTGTGATTCAATAATACATATAAAATAATTAGAATATTGCCTGGCACATAATTCCAATAATTGTAACCTGCTGTTATTAACAGGTTATTGATCATTAATTATTATCAGTAGTGCATTTGTTTAAATTAATGATCAGTAAAATACTAATTTTCATTTTGTTGGTAGAGTTCTTTTTCCCACTGATAATTTTTTATATTTTAGACTGTTTCCCTTTAGTTATCAGGCCATGAGCTTATACTAAATAACTGTGTTACTGCTTTTAATAAATACTATATGCCAAGCACTTTACATATACTAATAACCTCACATTATAATTCGGAATTACAATTAATGGTTACTGTTACTATGAACTTATAAATTAATAAATTAATAGCCTGTTCAACCAACCATACAGTGGTTACCTCCTTATCTTTATGGAAATATTAAAGGAAAGAGTAATGTAAGAGGTTGTTTGGTGTATCCTTCTGGTTGAGGAAAATTGGGTAGTGCTGGAGTCTTGGTGCTCTTTATGTACTCTGTTGCCACATCCTTTTTGAATACTTGTTTCTGTGGTTGCTTCCTCTGAATAATGAGATGCTCTGTTCAGGAGCCATCTTGAGATGTCGAGAACTTGTAAGGGAAACAGTTCTCCTTTCAGGAATTCAGATAATTGGAAGTCTTTATTGATGGTCTGTCTTCTATGTCAGGAAATTATTCCTATAAACAAAGGTCAACAGGATCACTTTCTTTATAATATCCTCTGATTGAGGTGACATTGTTTGATTTGACTGAAAGAACTGGATGACAGACCTTTGGGGGGAGTCTTGACTTGAAAGGCAAGAATGCTGAAAGTGGATGTTTTTGATGTGTCTTCAAACTCGAGGAGTTTCAGGTGTACATTTAGACTATGTGTATTTTATTATTTGTGTGAATGTAAAGGAAACGATTTGTAAGAAATTTGGTTAGTCCTATGATACAATTTTTTGGCTTTTGAAACCTACTAGTATGGTTTATTTATTTTTTCTTTGACATAAAGAAAATACAAACTATCAGAATGGTGTTTAAGCTCACTTCTGTATTTTCTTTTAGGTGGTATTAAAGATAATCAAACACTATCAAGAAGAAGGACAAGGAACTGAGGTGGTTCAAGGAGTGCTTTTAGGCCTGGTTGTAGAAGATCGGCTTGAAATTACCAACTGCTTTCCTTTCCCCCAGCACACAGAAGATGATGCTGACTTTGATGAAGGTAGGGATACTTATCTCAAATGTGTCTTTGCAATGCACACATGCGGTTATTAGTATAATTCGCACTATAACATTATTAATACGATTCTCAGCATAACATTTGATTATCTATTATTGGGAATCTATCAGACTAGCTTAGTTCACTCGATTTCTGAGTTTTTTTAAAAAAAAAATACACACATTCTGTGAAATGAGGATGTATATAAAAAACTTATTAGTTTGGCCTTTACTTATTTGGAATTTGTGATTCTTATTTTCGTAATTTGGATAGGAGCTGTACTAATGTTAACCTTACCATTATGAAATCAGCTTGCCAAATAACTTATATTGTGAAGGACAGGGATTGTCATTGTGTATTCAACATCGATTTTCTTCTGTGTAATTTGGCTTAATGTTTATGAAGAGGTGAGTTGAGCTATCTACTTCGGGAAGAAGATTCTTTTCAAGCATTTCATTTTTGTGCTACAGGTATAATTGCTTTGTTAGCATAGTCCCGTAGTTAAAAACTCACCAGGGCCAAGGGCAATAATCTAAAAGATTTTTTTAGAGATCTAGTTAAAAATAATTTCTCATTTGAACTCTCAGGGCTTATTTTCTATATAACCTCTTTCTCATTATGGTAAAAACACATAACATAAAATTTACTAGCATAACCTTTTTTAATTACAAGAGATATCGAGAATTTCTTTATCTTGCAAACACTGAAACTCTATATCCTTGACCAACTTCTCCCCCCTCTTCCCTCCTCTAGCCTGTGGCAACTACCATTCTACTTTCTGTTTCTAAGAGTTTGACTGCTTTAGATATAGCATATATGTGGAATCATGTGGAATTTGTCTTTTTGTGTTTGGCTTATTTCACTTAATGTTCTCAAGGTTCATCCATGTTGTAGTATATGACAGGATTTCCTTTTTTAAGGCTGAGTAATATCCCATTGTGTCTATGTGCCACATTTTCTTTGTATGTTTATCTGCTGATTGTTTCTACGTCTTGGCTATTGTGAATAATGATGCAAATATCTTGTCAACATCCCATTTTCAATTCTCGGATTTATATCCAGAAGTGGGATTTGTTGGATCATATGGTAGGTCTAAATTTAATTTTTTTGAAGACCTATACTGTTTCTCATAGTGGCCACACAAATTTACATTCCCCACCAACAGTGCTCAAGAGTTCCAATTTCTCCACATCCTCACCAGCACCTGTTCTTTTCTGTTTTTTGTTTTGTTTTGTTTTTTGATAGCGGTATGAGGTGATATCTTATTGTGGTTTTGGTTTGCATTTCCCTCATAGATAGTGAAGTTGAGCATCTTTTCATATGTTTCTTGGCTATTTGTATGACTTCTTTGAAAAATGTCAGTTCAAGTTCTTTGCTCATTTTATAGGATTTTTCTGTTGCTGAGTTTAATGAGTTCTTTATCTATTGCAAATATTAACCCCTTATCATATACATGGCTTGCAAATATTTTCTCCCATTTTAGGGATTGCTTTTACACTCTGTTGATTGTTTCCTTGGCTGCACAGAGGCTTCTTAGTTTGTTGTAATCCAACTTGTCTATTATTGCTTTAGGTGTAATATCTAAGAAATTATTGCAAGACAAATACTATGAAGCCTCTTCTCTCTATTTTCTTCTAGAACTTTTATGCTAGTACCATACTATTTTGGGTACTGTAGTTTTGTAATATGCTTTAAAACCAACAACTGTGAGCCCCTTTCCCCTCTCAAGATTATTTTGACTATTTGGGGTCATTTGAAATTCCATATGAATTTTAGGATTTTTTTTTTCTATTTCCACAAAAAACAGTTTTGGGATTTTGATAGGGATTGCATTGAATCTGTATTTCACTTTGGGTAACATGGTCATGTAAGCATTATTAAACCTCCCAATCCATGAAAACAGGATATCTTTCCATTTGTGTTATCTTTACTTTTCAGCACTGTTTTTGAGTTTTCAGTATACAAGTGCTTTTGTCTTCATGGTTAAATTTATCTTTAAAATTTTTATTCATTTTGATGCTATTGTAAATGAGATTTAAAATTTTCTTTTAGTCATTCATTTTCTATGTAACATTTAACTGATCGCCTTTAACTTGGATAAAATGTTCCTTATTTCATCCTCTTAGTACCTTGAATATATAGACAGAATATATTCTTGCTAACGTTAGTAACTTGATTATGCGATTTGGTCTACAAAAATCATTTTTTAGTCAAAGTAATATCTCTAGCAATCAACCAAAGCTATTTTATTCTAGGCATTTGAATATTTTGTACAGTATGCATCTTTTTTTTAAATTGGCCAACATGTCTATTTCATCTGAACTGCTATAATGATTAATATTGGGATTTCTCTGCAATCCACTCTGGCAGTGTAGGGATATTTCTATTTCTTTACTCCACAGCATATCTGGAGATGCTTAATTATATTTAAGCAGTAATTATTTTAGAGCTCGAAGACAAGAAGAGAATGGACAAGGGATTGTTAACACAGTTTTATCAGTTTTCAAGTGAGGAACCTGAGAGAGACGTTTGCTTGCAGTGACTTACTCAGTTACTGGATTAGTGGCACAGTTGGAAGTAGAATCCATTCTTGAGCAGTTTATATCGCCACACAGTTTTCTTAGGTAATTTGTTTTATAAAATTCTCAATTTAGAATATGAGCAAGTAAAAGGGTAAAAAATATTTAGCCTTAATAGTAATCAAGGAAGAGTCTATTTAAAACAACCAAATTGAACCTTGGCCAGTTTGGCTTAAGAGTTAGAGCATCAGCCCGTGGACTGAACGGTCGTGGGTTCGATTCTGATCAAGGACATGTACCTGCATTGTGGGTTCAATCCCTGGTTGGGATTGAAGGGGGGGCAACAATCGATGTGTCTCTCTCACATTGATGTTTCTCTCCCTCCCCCTCCCTTCCTATTTAAAAAAAGGAAAAATATCCTTGGGTGAGGATTAAAAAAAAAAGAAAAACAACAAAATTGAAATTTGGTTGTCAACTGATCAGTTAGGGAGTTATATTACTATTTATATAACTTCTTTGTAATGAAGGGTAAACTTCTAAAAATCAATAACCTTCTGAGAGCTTGAAATCTATTTTAAAACACCTCACTGGAAGCCCAGGATGAACATGCTCATAAAGATGGTTTGTTTGGTTAAAACAATAAAAGAAAGAAAAGAAATTAATGTAAGCAATGTTCAGTGCAATAATTATGGTAGATGAACAAAGCAAAAGGTAATACTAATTTTAGATCTTGATCATTGGAAGCTTACTTCTCTTATGGGCTTGAAGTAATTGCCCAATATGCTATTTCATTTAACAAGTACTTTAAGAAACTCATTAAAAATGTTTTAACCACACTGAGATAAAGGGAAACTTAAATTTAGCATTAAATAATAAAAAAAAAATGCTGGATATGTTTGCTGTATACCATATATGCATTGCCCATAATCAGTTGTTACTCTGCATAGTTGAACATTTCATCAGTCTTCCTTTCCAGATTAGCCAAATGATGCTTTGTAAGACAAATACTTGTCCAAAATCACTTAACTAGGGATTTGGAGAATAGGAATGGAAATCTATGGCTGCCTGGTTCTAATGCTCATGTTTTTCTCACTATATGGTGTTGCTTTTAGACACTTAGTGAAGCGGAAGCCGGTGGTGGTAAATGCAGAGCATCATTTTTCTGTATTCAAAATTAGCCTTTTGGGTGAAATAACTAAATTTGTATTTCTTTTCTTTTTAATGTAAAATAAAAATTTTCATTGATTTTGAGAGAGAAAACGAGAGAAGTGTTGATTTGTTATTCATGCATTCATTGGTTGCTTCTTATATGTGTCCTGACTGGGGATTGAATCTGCAACCTTGGCTGATCAGGATGACACTCTAGCTAACTGAGCTACCTGGCCAGGGTTAAGTTTGTTTTTCTTGATTTATCTTCAGAGTTAGTACTATTTGCCATTTTTTCTTATACATGTGAAGAATCAAAGACAGTATTCTCTATTTCTTTTTTTTTTTCTTCTTTTTATCCTCACCCGAGGATATTTTTCCATTTTTTGTACAGATAGAGTGGGATGAGAGAGAGGAAGGGAGAGAGAGAGAGAAACATCGACGTGAAGGGACACATCGAGTGGCTGCCACCCGCACGACCAACCAGGGCCGGGGACAAACTGCAACCGAAGTACGTGCCCTTAGCGGGAACCGAACCTGGGTCTCTCCGGACCGCAGGCAGACGCTCTAACCGCTGAGCCAAACTGGCCAGGGCAGTATTGTCTATTTCTTCATTGCCTTATGTAGTACTGAATTTTAGATTCTCTCACTTAATCCATTTATTTGTCTGAATGGGCATTAGTATGTAGTCAGCATTATTTTAAGTTATGCATTGTTTTGCTTACTGCTTTTTTGTTATTTTATGCCTGCTCAAAATAATATTTTTCAAGGAAAGATTTGTTTTTGAGCATGTACTGAGCACTTGATGTTTATTTTTATTTATTTTTTAAATACTTTTTTTTTTTTAAGAGAGAGGGAAACATTGATAGAGAAATACCAATCAGTTGCCTCCTATATGTGCCCCGATCAGGACTGAACTCTCAATCTGGGCATGTGCCCTGACCAGGAATCAAACTGATGACCTTTCTGTGAACAGGATAATGCTCAACCAACTGAGCCACACTGGCCAGGGCAGTGTTTACTTTCTCATTGATTTCCACCTCCCTGTGTGGGAAGCACATGCATTGGCTCCATTTTACAGGGGAGGAAAGAGTTCTAGAGAGGTGACAATCTTCTCTTCTCAATGCTTTGCAAGAACCAACTGGCCCAGCGTGTGTCTCTAACCTCAGGGAAGGATCTTTTCCTCTGCCTTCTCCCTTATAGAAGCAAAATATTCACCAAATATTTCATAATTTTAGTGATTACATGTTTTGAGTTGCTTAGGGTTTTTTGTTTGTTTTGCTTTTGTTTTTGTGCCTCATGTACAGTGGAAATTTTTAATCTATGGTCCAAAAGTGAAATGTGTTAAATTAAGGGTTGACAAATTACAATCTGTGAAACTGCTTTTGCATGTAAGGTTTTATTGAAACACTGTCGTGCCCATGCATTTCTGTATTTTCTGTGGCTGTAATTCCAGCTACAGTGCTGTAGTTGGGTGCTTGTGACAGAGACCATATGGCCACCAAGCCTGAATTTTTTAATGTCTGGCTCTTTAAGAAATTTTGACTGGCCCTTTTCTATAAATAATTTTTTCTTTTTCTTTTTCCTTTCTCATTATATTGGAGAATAAGGTGGTAGTTCTCTCTGTTCATCATCAATTGATGACTTTTTGTTGGTTGTTTATTTTCTCTACATGTTTCCCTTAACATTGACTCCAAGTTCAGAATGTATTGTGGGCACTGTAATAAAAATGCTGGGCATTTGTTTCACTGGTACATCTAGAGAGTATAAGAATATATAGTGTTTGCTTTAATTTAAATGTATTTTTCTTTTAAGAAAAACTCCTACATATTGAATTATTGCTGTTTAGGGGAACTGTCTATAGATAATAGGGAAGAAAGACATTTAATTCAGGGTTGCAGACTTGTGATCACACATTGTAGAAAGATAATGGTGTGAGGCCAGTAAACTTGGTTGGGAATCCCAGCTTTCTACTTTTTACATGACACTGAATAATTTCACTTCTGAACCAGATTTTTTTCTGACTTCGTAATATCTTTAATTTATTTAGTACATGTTAATTGCTTTTACTGAGTACTGGAAACATAGCTGAAGGATAATTTCCTCATAAGATTAAAATTTTGGAGAGTGCTACCTTGGATTATGTTAAATATTGTGATCAAACCCAAGAACACTTGGGCATGAAGTCTTTCTTGTTTGTTTCTGCCCATAAATTCTCTCCTTTGGTAGTTTAAATCTTGATATACTTTTATATTACAGAATTCACTTTCTAGTTGAAAGTGAGATAACTTGTTCATATTAGAAAATATAGGCTTTAAAAAAATGAGTAGAAAAACTCATATTAAAATTCCCATTAGGGGGCACTATTATCAAGCTTAGGAGAAGTGGAGACTAATTTGTTTTCTCAGACATGCAACCCGAGGCTTGCTAAAAGGGAAAAATATTTTCATCTGATAAGATTCAGATACTGTTTTATACAACTGAATTCCTTAAATATGTTATAAAGTGCACTGAATTAAACACAGATCCAATAACTCACTGTCTTGTTTTTCAGCAGACTAAATCAATTTAATATTGCAGGTGATATAAGAAGCCTACTTTAGTTTGCATCAGAGCCAAATCCATAATTTTCATATTTGGAGCAGACAAATTTTTTAGTTTGCTCTCTTTAAGTCAGTTCTCCTAAAGGATGATCCTTGGCTTTCAAATAAGATTCTTTCCAAAATGAAACATGGAGACCATATTGCACTATTAAAAATTCAGTTAGGGGAATGAATTGATGCCTTGCTCAGAGAGTATTAATGTGTGCAGCTATTGTAATTACTAAAATAATTCCACACATTGAAGTAATATATACACATAGCTTTTAACTTTTTTGTTCATTTTCAGGTACTTGAAAATTATTTTCTTTTTTATTACTCAAGTTTGGTGTTAGAGCAAGAAATACTACTGTTGACTATTATACACAATTATTTTGTTATCATTAAGATGCCAAAAGAAAAGCAATGTTGAAGAGTCTTAGACTTCTCAAAGGCTGAAATACGAACTGGCAAAATGTAATTAAAATAAAATGTATTCAGTGTAATTTTTCACAGCAATAGATGTTATCACTCAGTTCAGATGGAGTAGGTTTGTGTAGTTGTATTATTTGCAATACTTTCTACATAAGTAAGTTATATTTTAAGTTGGAAAAAAATCTCTGCCTAATTACTTGCTTCCTGAAGACTCACCTTCTTCTTTCTTAGTTTGCCTGCAGCCCACACCCAGGGCAGAACTGCTTGAAACCTAGCGGTGGCTTACTATTTCAGCTTTGTGTTGCTTTTGAGTTCAGGGAAGTGTTGAGTGAGGATAGAGAAAGCTTTTCACATTTTTTTTTTTTTTAGACAGATAAGGACATTTTGTGAAAAGACATAATATTTACTTTTTTTGTATTCTGTCTATATGAATAGTCAGTGAGCTTTGTGATCTGTTTTACAGATTCAGGTTTTTAAAAATCCTGTTTCTGGCCCTGGTTGGGTAGCTCTATTGTTTAGAGCGTTTTCTGATACACTAAGGTTGCAGGTTTGATCCCTAGGCAGGGCACATAAAAGAATCAACCAATAAATGCATAAATAAGTGGAACAGCAAATCAATGTTTCTCTCTCTCTCCCCCTCTCCCCTTCTTCCTACCCCCACTCCATCCCTCTCTCTTCCCTCCCTCCTTCCCTCCACCCCTAAAATGAACAAAAAATAAAATAAAAAATCTTGTTTCTTTTATTGTATTTTAAAAAATGTTTCTTGGTAGAAATATTGGATAAATTGGACAGTTTTGGAGTGTTCTGAAACTTACTGGATAAGTAAGAGCATGCTTACTTTGTGACCTCAAATCATTAAGTGGAGGGGCGATAAAATGTTTCAGATATCTCAGAAAAAAATCTTAGTAATTCATTTCAGCTTTTATCTACCAAATTACATTGAGTGAGTGGTGAAACAGATACAAAGATATGAAATCCTGATTACTGCTTTGAAAGATTTTAAGTGGGAGAGACAAGTGTGTAAATAAATAATTGTGAAACAGAATGGATACAAGTCTAGAGTAAGGAAGATTTAAAAAAAAAATAATGGGAACATCCAGCTATGAGCTATTAATTCCTCTTGGGGGATGCCTTCACAGAGTTGGGTATGAGGTGTGATTTTGTAGGTGGATGTCAGTTGCATTTTTAAGTAATTTTTAAGGAAGTAGTTAATGTCTTGTGAGTTATGTCTAATTGCATTTCTAGGCCCTCATAAATAACACAAGCATCTCTAGAAATAAAAAACAAATTCTGTAATATAGATTCAACTTGTCATTCTTATTGTTCAGAGATATTTATGTTTCTTGACAGTATTTTTCAAAGTTTTGCTAGTTTGCCCTGGCCAGTTTGGCTCAGCGGTTAGAGCGTCGGCCTGTGGTCCGGAGAGACCCAGATTCGGTTCCCGCTAAGGGCACGTACTTCGGTTGCAGTTTGTCCCCGGCCCTGGTTGGTTGTGCGGGTGGCAGCCACTCGATGTGTCCCTTCACGTCGATGTTTCTCTCTCTCTCCCTTCCTCTCTCTCCCTCCCACTCTATCTGTACAAAAAATGGAAAAATATCCTCGGGTGAGGATAAAAAACAAAAACAAAAACAAAGTTTTGCTAGTTTTGTAACCAGTAGAGAAGTTATCTTTGAGGGTTAGGCTCTTTTGATACATGAAAGGACTCCTGACGATAATTTAGTGACATGTTTGTACAAACTTGGGACCAATGCTGCACTTAGTTCTAGTTAAATAGTTAACAAATATCTAAGTTATTCAATGCATGTTAAATATTTAATAAAATATAGATATTTCTTTTTAAATGAAACATTGTGTAGGCTGATAACTGGAGAGAATCTGTGCATTGGATTAGGCTGTTAATTCTCCTGGGAACCGATCTCTTTGTTGTTATTCCTCGTTTTATTTTGAAAATGTTAAGCCATTCACATTTAATGATTTATCATTGACTATTCAGGGCAGTGAACTTTAGATTTTTACTTACTTAAATTATTTTGATTGCTCAGAAAGCCTATGATTTGAGATTTTAAACTCACTTAAATCCTTAAATTTATGACTTAAGATCAGTTTTTGGTTTACTAAGGAGATTAGAATACGAGAAGTAAAATCCGAATACAAAGCATCAACCTAAGTATTTTTATGCCTTTTTTGTTCTTTCAGTTTGAGTGTCTCAAGATTTTAAATACAAGAGTAGGAGCAAAGTCTAATTTCATCTTGAAAGCTTGAAAAATATTTTTGTGTTTACTTCATGTTTCAAAACGTAGGGTTTTTTCTTCTAAATGAGTTGAGAAACTCTTGTGCATGGAAGGATATATTACTGAAAATGTGGTCAAGGTAAAAGATTTTTCTGCTTGAAGAAATTAAAGCGCTTTACACTATACCCTCCCTTGGTCCCTAAAGTGTAAGTGCTATGGTTTGGAAAGAAGCCAAATAAAACCTGTTCAAATTTTGTGCAGACTTAAAGTAATACTTTAAGATTTGAAAATTACAGGTGGATACAGTACTTAAATAGTATTTAAAATTCCTAAGTTTCCCAAGTCTAAAAATGTAATCCTTAAATTACTATTCCCAGTGGTTTACATTTTAATTGAATAAAAATTGTCCTGCTTTTGAACAACAACATTAGGTATAGATATTTGAATTTACTTCTAAACTTTAAGGTAATAACCATTTAAAATGAACTGTTTTGCACCAATTAAACTCTCAGACAGCCATAGTCATATGTAACCAAAGATCTTTACTAGTTATTTTTTTTTTCTTTTTCAAAATTATCTTACCCAGCACAATTCAAGCTTGCTTTCTATCTTACTCCCCAATTAAATACATCACCTGATGTACAAGTTTTGTAGATTGATAGATTAATTATAATTATATATGATGTTTTGGTGCCAGTACTGAGTTTTTCAAACTGCCTTGTATATCCAAGGAGTGGTACCTTAGGCTCATGAAGTATTCTCTTTGTTGTATATTTCTCTCACTAGGTGAAATTTTCATCTCTCTTGAAACTTTTATCTGTTTGAGATTACATGGTTTACCTGTTATTAGTTTCAGAGTCGTGTTTTCATACCTTTACTCTTTTGCACCATGAGGATTTTTTTGCTGCTTTTCTAATCAGTAATTTTTCTGACTACATTTTAGATACTTTCTGGTATATTTGAAAACAAAGGCAATATTTATTATATTGTTACTAACAATATAATGGTGTAGGTTTATAATGCAACCCTGCATCTCCCCCCTATCCTTAAGCCCATTCACATTTACCATTTGTTTTCTGTAACATTTAACCTACAGATGCTTTAATATAGATACAGAAACCCTTTCTTCCCCAGTGGATTGGTGAGAAGATCACAAAATTATTCCAGTGGTCTTTTCAGAAGTGTATCTGTCTTGTTTCAGATTTGTAGAATTGGATAGGTGATGACCTTGTAGAGATACCTTTTGGTTTGTAACCCCTTACCAGTAACTGGTTTTAGGAGCCTAGCAGCAGAGTCCTAGTTGGGGCCCTTTGGGCTCGTGGCACGTTAATAACCTCAGCAGGCTGCGTTGGCGCAGCGGCTCCACTCCGCAAAGACCAGCTGTCCTCAAGCCACCATAACGTCTGGGTTCATCTGCTCTCACTTTTCTCCTTTGCTTTTATTTCTTTATTCCTTTGTTATTCATTCATCAAATCAGTATTTCTGGGGGAACTATGTGCCAGGCATTTCCACTGGCATTGCATACCTATATCTGCTACGACTGTTTTCTGAAGTGATTGTTATTGAAGAACTTAGCTGTTCGAAGCAGTCTATTTTACTAGAAGCATAGGAAGATTTGTTAGCACATTATGTTAGTGAAGTCAGATTATTAGTATAAAGTGAAGATGCTGCTGCTATTCATGGAAAGTGTCTAGAACATATTTTTTGTGTAGTTAGAGAATGACTTGGGTCTACAACTGTATATCTGCAAATCTATACATTTCTAAGTTTGCAATTCAAAGTGATCCCATAGTTTTGTAATTTTATTTCTAAAATTTATAAATTCATTATATTTTTATTTTTATATTAGAAATACTTTGTTTTTATTTTTTAGCTCACTTGGCAGTGACTCCCAAAAGTTTAGAGGTTCTCTGTCAGTAATTGAATTTGTAAGTAAATGTACTCAGTTTTACAAACAGAGAGTACAAAACAGTAATTGATTGATTACTTTCTGTATGCACCCCAACTGGGAACCGAGCCTACAACCTAGATGTGTACCCCAACCTGGAGTCAAACCGGCAAGCTTTCATTGCACAAGATGATGCTCGACTGAGTCACTCTGGCCAGGCTCTGCTTAATTTTAAAATTTCTTCTTTTTCTCCCCCTCCTGCAACTCTCACACTAAAAACACAGATAAAACAAAACATTAAAAAGATTCAGTACTAGAAGAGAGTGAAAGGTTATGTGGAGCCTGGCGATACAGTACCTTGATGGATATTAGCTATTTTCTCTGGTGATGAAATGAGGAATGGGATAGTATAGACATAGCATGAACTATAAAAATCACTGTAAGCTATATCTGGGTTACTTCCCTGCTCTTTAAGAGATATTTGACATGACTAACAGTAAGACTTGGATGTTTTGTCACAATCCAGATCTGTATTTCTTTTCAAATAGTCTCAAACTATGGGCAATCTGGTAAAAAATTACAGTAGCCATTTCTACATTTATAGAAATGATGTGTGTACACGTATACTATTATAGCTCTCAGTTGAGAAAATTCCTAAAATCATTCATATACATATATATATGTGTGTGTGTATATACATACATACATATATATATATATATATATATGTATATACACAGATCTTGCCAACTTTCTGAAAGGTGTAATAGGAAGGAAATTGAGACTGAGGTTAGGCTAAAAGTTCTGATCAAGTTCTGGCTTACCACTGATTGTAACAATGAATTTCTCCAGCCTCAGTTTTTACTTTTGAGAAGTAGATCACAATAGGAACTTCTGTAATTTTTTAAATTTTATTTTATGCTCCCTTAAGGATGTATTTATTGATTTTAGAGAGGAAGGAAGGGAGGGAGGGAGGGGGAGAGAGAGAGAGAACATGGATGTGAGAAACATCGATCATTTGCCTCCTGTATGCACCTAGATCTGGATCAAACCTGCAGCCTAGGTGTGTGCCCTGACAAGGAGTTGAACCGGAAGCCTTTTTGTGTACAGGACGATGCACCACCAACTGAGCCACCTGGCCAGGGTAGGACTTCTGTAATTCTTTAGCAGGTCGGTGACTGAAGCCCACAGTGGCCGAAGTCTAATATCAGTGGCAAATCCTGAATTAGAAACCACACAATTTAGAAGAGTTGTCAGTAATCCTAGTATTTTGTCAAAATCACTGAGTGAGTGATACAGATGCCTGAATTGTGACTTGTAGGCATGATGTATTTACTTAAAAGGCTACTTTTTGGTTATCATTTACTATTAGCACAGTTTTCTAAGTTTGTATGTATATACACCAGATAGTAAATAAAAATAAAGGGCAGTTCTGGTCTTCAGGCCAACATTAAATTAGTGGCGGTTGAGTATAAATAGTCAGCTCAGATACTCTAAACCCATTTAAACACTGTAGGTTAACACAGCTTCTAGTATTTTGTTACATGGAATAAAGAAACTAATTGAACATATAGATTGAATTGGATAGGTTCAGGAGGGAAAATATATTCTTATTAAATACCACTGAATGCAATTACAAACAATTTGAGTAGATGGTTTAATTTGACTTAAGAAATCAGTGTCTGATTGATGACACAGGAAGACTTTGTAGAATCCATTGCTGTGCAGATGATTTAAACAGACAGTACTGATAAAGCCTGTCATGTGAATTTCCTTCTTTACACAATATGGTTAAGTGCTACGTTGTGCAAAGCTTCCAGTCTGCGGCGACTGCCATCTGCACAAGTGGAGTGAACGGGAAGAGAGCATGGAAGGGAAGTGGATCAGTTAGTTGTAAGGAATCTGTGAAAACTGGGTGCTGCTCATGAAACACTGAGCAGTTAGTGTTTTTCCTTTGTAACCAGTACAAACTAGCTGTCTGTAATCTGGAGGTGAACAAGACAATCACAATTCACTTTTTTGGATCTCATGGTACCTATGGTTGAGAGTAACTGGGAAATCCGGGGATATAAACATGATCGTGCTTTCCTTATCTTATTTTTCTCTGTTTTTTAATATAATCTTTTTGCTGCTTCAGTGTTTGGCACCATTGTTGAGGTAGATTTAACAATCCCAGTATTTTTACTTTGCCTAAATGGAATCTTGTTGGAAACAAATTATAATATAAAACAAGTTTTCTGAGAAACATTTAAGTACTTTTTAAAAAAATCATTAAGACCTATAAGTGGGAAGATTGCTTTGAATCTTACAAGTTGTAACCAACAGGGAACCATGATGAAGAAGTTGTATATGAATAAGAGGAACTGACTGGCAGACTCTCTAACCTGTATACCTTTGTCACTGGATAAGTCTCATTTGAATCTGAGGTTTATAACTTGTAAAATAGTTCTTTTTGTGTGCATATGGGTTACCTTTTTAAGGTAAACATGTAAGCCCTTCTAAAACTGTGTTAACCATGACTCATCTGTTACCTCCTTAGGAATTAACATAACCTTGTATAGATGACTAATAATACACAGCTCCTGTGGTTTCTGTGGTTTTACCAACTATAGCTCTAATGCTAAAACATTTAAAATGAGACCTGCTCTCTTAAAAAATTTTTTGGACAAAGAGTTGTCTTATCAGCAAACTTCAGTAACTTAAGCAGATCTATTACTGGGGGGAATTAATAGCAGAAAGTTTTTGTTGACACCAGGAAGTAGATTAAGTAGTGCAATTGTGGTAATGAGTACCATATATGATAAGCCTGAGCCACCTGGGTTTTATTAGGCTGCTTGATACTTTGATCACAATATTATTTCAAGGCTTGTCTATTTAAATTGCTAAGTTTTCTTGTCATCTTTGTGATTCAGATCATAGTTTCCTTCACTGCAAAGAGGTTTTTTTTTTTTTGTTTTTTTTTTTTTTTTATTTAAAGAAAGGCTCTGGCCAAGCCAAAAATTTGACAAAGGTGCAAGTTAACAGCTAAGCAAGCCATAGAATGAGAAAATCTGTTAAACATAAAATTAAAAACTTTGAAAGTATGGCAGTTGAATATCAAGTTCATCTGACGTTGCTTCCCTTTTGTTTTTGCTTGGATCATAATCACACTTTTGTTTTTGTGGTAACGGAGTACTATAAAGATGTTTGATATAATTAATAATTATTTGATATAAACATAGCATTAAAAAAATATATTTTGTGCTTTGAGAGTGTAGTACCGCTATCTGTTTCCCTTTAGTTAGTATTAAGTGATTTTGATGAACATCTTTGAGAATTTATGGAAAGATTTTTAACTACTTCACCCATAATGAATGAATTATACTAATCACAGAATTTAATTTGTTTGATAAATTGTCCCACTTTGTCTTTGAACTTGAAATTTTAAACTTTAGTTAGTCTAAAATAAGTGAATGAAATTTTTAGTCATCAAAATCAATAGACTTTCCACTAATTTTCTTTATTATAGAAGTAGTGTTTTACAGGCACTTAATGGTATCTTTGTTATGTATTTAAGCAAGTGTTTTGGCTTGGGAAAATAAATTTTCATTCTGACCAGTAAAGGGAGAACAGGGAAAATTTAGTGATTTAAAATGTGAAATTTGAATATTTATATGTAAAATGCTTTGTAGATTTATTCATGTGCTCATTAATTTTTAGTTTTGACTTTTGAATACTCTTTCAACTGTTGTAATTTGACTTGAAGTTTCTTTGTCTCAATGTAACTTTTAAACCTGCTGACAGGCTGATTTCAGCTGGTCTTCTTGTAAGAATCTGATTTGCCCTTGGCAGTGAAAGGAGTATACAATAATAGTCTTTTTGTTTTCCCTGATAAGTCAGAAAAGAAAAGTAGGAAAAGATTTGATCATTGGAAAGATTGCATACCAAGAGTTTGTAACATTCTTATTTTTTGAAAAGAGGGTAGTAGTGCTTGAAGTTTTAGAGGTAGGTGAACACTCGTTAATTTAGGAAGATAACTCATGTCAAAGGCAGAGGAGATGCAGGAGCAAGCCTGTGATAACAAGCATAGGGAAATGAGAAGATCGGTCAGAGCACAGACTCAGTTCAGGGGAATGATCTGAAACAATAATTATAGGGTCAGATCATGAAAGGCCTTGAATGCTTGGAAAAGAAACTTAAACTTGAAGCAGTTGTGAGTCATCTTAGGTTCCCTACCAGAGGTGTGATAAAATCAATATTTTGTGGCTAGAGGCAGGAAAAACAGACGGATAATTAGGGTTTGAATGAAATATAGATAGTAGCAATAAGAATTTAAAAGGTGTTGTGGCTCTGGCCGGTTTGACTCAGTGGTTGGAGCAGTCAGCCTGCAAACTGAAGGGTTGCAGGTTCGATTCCCAGTCAAGGTTGTGTACCTTGGTTGCAAGTTCGATCCCTGGCCCTGTCGAGGTTGTGCAGGAGGCAGCCAATCGATGTGTCTCTCTCACATCACTGTCCCCCCCCCCCTTCCTTTCACTCTCTCTAGAAGATCAATGGGAAAGTATCCTTGGGTTAAGATTAAGAACAACAACAAAAAGGTGTTGTGGAGATTGAACAAAAAAGAGCGATCTCATGGACACGGGTAATATATTGTGTGGTGAGTGTGGGGGTGGAGGAGGATGGGTGGAAGTGGTAGAGGGCACAGAGGGGATAAAAGGTGATAGAGAAAATTGAACTATTAAAAAATAAAATAATGTGAATACTGGAAAGAGAGATGGCAGAAATGGCAAAAGATTAGTTCAAAGGTATGCACACGTTTTAAAGGTTTGACTTTATGTATCAAATAACTTTAATCTCTGACTTATTCTAGACGAATTAAGATTTCCTGTTTGTCATCCCTTTCCCTCTTGAATCGTTTGTAAAAGCACTTGTTCTTATAACAGTATGTATGGCAGGGAAGGTGGGTATAGAAATGTCAGGCATTGATAGCCACCAGCGGGATTCCTGCACTTACAACAATACCAGCTTTACTAAAATCTTAAATATTTAAGATTTTAAATGAAGGAGCTGCTTGGGTCATTTTGAAAGTACATACATTGTTTGGAATAGCCAATGTGATATAGATGTTAACTGATATTTTTAGGGCTGCCTTGAGAAAGAGAATTAATCTTTATTATAAAGCTCTAATGGACAGAACTAAGATCTACTAAAAATAGAAATGAGTGAAATAAATCTACTTCACTTCTCTCTTCCAGCATAATAACCCTTTCGCGATGGGATTCCTAGACTGTTGTGCCCTGTGTTAAGGATAGTTTTTGAAACTTATTGGATTCATTCACTCATTTAACAGATCTTTGCCAGCTATCTCAGGAACTTTGCTAGATATTGATGGGTAACACGATGAATATGTGGAGGAGAGAGACAATAGACAGTTAAACAAAATATTTATAACTTGTGCTAAGTACTATGGAAGAAATAAACAGATGTTTTAATGGGTGGTGCCTCACCTTAAACAGGTCTCTTCACAGACTTTCTAGTATGGAGGTATATTCAGCTAAAGGATAAAGTGAATTTATTTGAAGCAAAGGATAAGAAAGAGCTGGCTGTGTGAAGAGCTAGAAGTGGAGGAAAAACAAGTGCACAGGCCAGTCCTGAGGTGGGAGTGAGTGTGGCGTTGTTCGGGAACTCTCAGAAAGCTAGTCTGTCTGAGTACATCCTGCTAAATGAGAAATCAAGGGCTGTGTCTTTCAGAGCTTCATGGGAGCTTGGGTTTTATTCATTAAGCCAGCAAGAGGCTACAGAACTGAAGGGTTTTTAAGTTACATCTAGTAATCTGGTTGAATTGATGACTATCATGTTCTTTATAATTCTGGGAGTTAATTAGGGCTTTTCTTGTTGGTGTTGCATTTGAAATATTTATGGAAACTGAGCTTGTTGGTTGGATTAATTGATAATGGTGTTATTTCCAAGAAAGTTTATCCATGCTACTAGATAAGCTTTATAAATTAGTTTCTCTGGCCTCTTTATTTATTATTATTATTATTATTTTTGGTATATGTCATATATTATGTGCTTTAATATTTAATGTTTCACTCAGATTAAAAGAACATTTTGTTTTACATCCTGTACCATCTTGGACATACTTTTGGGTGTCTAATGTCGTACAGGATCCTCTCTGACAGAATATGCATCAGATGTGGGAGAGCATTTATTGTAGCTCACCAGCATTTCAGTATCAGGAGTATTTGGTACAGCAGTGAGCTTCTCCCAGGTGTGATGCTGCAGTGTTTCTGGCATAGTTTGTTTCCACTGCAAAGTGCCTTTTATATAGAGGAGTGCTCTGGAATTTTACATTTGGGGTAAATACAACTTTGACCACTCTATGTATCCTCAACCCTGCTGATTAACTCCTTTTTTTAAGGATTTGTTTAGAAGTTATCCTCAGACACCCCCCACCACACACACACACACACACACTATTCTGGAGTCCAGCCCTGGCTGCATGCTCTACATGCTTATTTCTGATGGTATATGATGGTACGTATCAGACTATATATATTTACATCTCTTAATTTGAAGTAATTTTAGGTTTACAGAAGTTGTAAAGAGTTCTTGTATGCCCTTCATCCAACTTCCCTTAATATTGACATTTCCATGACCATGGTGCATTTGTCAAAACTAAGATTTGGTATAATGCGGTAATTGAACTACAAATTTTATTTTGATTTCTCCAGTTGTTTTGTTTTGTTTTATCCTCACTCGAGGACCTTTTTCCATTTTTTGTTCAGACTGGGAGGGAGAGAGGGAGAGGGAGAGGAAGAGGGAGAGGGAGAGGGGGAGGGGGAGAGGGAGAGAGAGAGAGAGAGAAACATCGACGTGAAAGGGACACATCGAGTGGCTGCCTCCCGCACGACCCAGCCCCGGGAACAAACTGTAACCGAGGTACGCGCCCTCAGTGGGAACCGAACCCGGGCCTCTTTGGACCGCAGGTTGACACTCTAACCACTGAGCCTAATCGGCCAGGGCTAGATTTCTCCAGTTTTTTCTTGTTTTGTTTTTTTAGTTAATCCTCACCCACGGATATTTTTTTTATTGATTTTTAGATAGAGTAGAAGGGAGGGAGGGAGAGAGAAATAAAGAAAGAAACATTGAAGAGAGAGAGACACATCAATTGGCTGCCTCCTACACAACCCTGACGGGGGCCGGGATCAAACCCGCAACCTGGACACAAGCCCTTGACTGGGAATTAAACCCAAGACCCTTCTTTTGCAAGTCGATGCTGTAACTGCTGAACCAAATCGGCCAGGGATGGATTTCTCCAGTTTGTCACTCATGTTCTTTTTCTGTTCCAAGGTCCATGTTGCATTTAGTTGTCGTCGTCTTTGTGGTCTTGTCTGATTTGTATCTTTTCCTTGTTTTTCTTGACCTGGACACTTTTGAAAAGTACTCTTAGCTCTTTTGTCCATTGTCAATTTGGGCATGTCTGATGTTTTCCTATTATTAGATTGAGGTTATGGGTTTGGGGGAAGAATACACGTGACAAAATTTTTCTCATCAGATTATCTCAACATGTCTTAGTACTCCTGAGATATTAACCTTGTTCACTTGATTTAGGGGGTGACTTTCAGGTTTCTCCATTGAAGAGTTACTGTTTATTCCTAGAAGTGAGTTCCTGAGTCCAGACCATGCTCGAGAGGTGCGGAGCTAAGTTGCACCTTCTGGTGGGAGGAATATCTAAGAATTTCTGGAGATATGTAAAAAACACCCCTGTAATTAATTAATAAATATTTGAGTACTATCAGACTATTTTAATTATCTTTTTAATTATTATTAACTTTTATTAGACTGGATGCTCATTGAGCTCAGGGGTTAAGACTGATTTATTATTTCCCTTGTATGTAGAATAGTGGATATGGTAAAAGCTCAATAAAATATCTGATGAATGGCTAGAACTGAATAAAAGAGTTTGTGAATTGCATACAAAGCTAAAGTAGTTCAACTTGATCCCGTAGGAAGTGGAACAGTATTAACAGTGTTTGAATAACATGACAACATTTTACTGTTATAGTTTCTTTTGTTTTAATTTTGTGATTAGGAAATATATTTCCTAATTTTAACACAATATTTAGAAAAAGTATTTTTTCTTCCTAGTTTTGAAGGAGAGGTGATTAGAGGAAAGGAATGTAACAAAATAAATTTAGACCAGAAGTCTTATTTTATGATTAAAGATAGCTGGTTAAATGTTTTGAGCATACTTTATATTTAGAAGGGTGGACTTAACTTGGGAAAGCATATAATTTCTAAGTAAATTAGCAGTGATAGAAAATCCTTTCCCATTCTCAAAAAAGGTGTTTAAAAGTGCTATGTCTAACCTAGCTATTGCATTAAAAATGGAACTCTCTGAAACCTAAGTGTGCTAAATTTAACTTCCACGTTGGATGCCCATTTTACTTATGGATGCCTTTCTGGTTTCCCTTCTAATTGTATAAATTCAATTCTCTTCTCTTCTCTTCTCTTCTCTTCTCTTCTCTTCTCTTCTCTTCTCTTCTCTTCTCTTCTCTTCTCTTCTCTTCTCTTCTCTTCTCTTCCCTCCATCTATTCCTTTCCTCTCCTTCCTTCCTTCCTTCCTTCCTTCCTTCCTTCCTTCCTTCCTTCCTTCCTTCCTTCCTTCCTTCCTTCCTTCCTTCCTTCTTCCTATTTTCCTTCCCTTCCATCGTTCCTTCCTTCTTTCTTATGGGTTGATCTACTAGAAACAACAACAGCAAGTCATGTTAGCATTTGACCATTAACATTTTGCTAAGTAATAGCTAAAAAGTGAAGAGAAATTTTTATTTTTTATTATTATTTTTTAAAAAGTTTTTTTATTCTCACCTGAGGACATTTTTACATACATCTTCAGACAGAGCGAGAGAGAGAAACATCGATGTGAAGGAGACACATTGACTGGTTGCCACCCACACAACCCCATTCGGGGCTGGGGACAAACTGCAGCTGAAGTACGTGCCCTTAGTGGGAACCAAACGCGGGTCTCTCCGGACCGCGAGGGCCAGTGCTCTAACCGCTGAGCAAACCGGAGAAGAATTTGAAGACTTTAGGAGATCTTTTGTTTCGGCTGCCATTGCCACCAGCCTGAAGGATGAATTTTCTCACTTGTTCTTTTCCCTGGGCAGTTGAGCAGTTCTTGCTTTAGTGCCAGATTATCAATGATATTTAAGACGGGAAATATTCTGCCTTCTTCAGTTTCATTATTTCCATTAAAAAAATTGACATTGTCATTTGCCATTGATCGTAAGGGCCCTTGCCCTTAAAAAGAATAATCAGAGCACCTGTGTGTTCACTGAGCTGTTTTGGTGATATTTAAGGAAAAAGTTTTTTAACTTGGAGGAATCAAATGTTGAGTGTTTTACTGATGACAAAAAATTATTGGGAAATTGAACTATGAAACAGATGTAAATATAAATGAATATCATCAAAGTCATAGTTTTTTGTAATTTATAAAATGATATTGTTGGGTGGCTTAAGAATGGTGGACCTATAACTCAGTAGGTTTAGGCATACATACCTACTGTGTGTGTGTGTGTCCCTTGCTAAGATGAGCCACTGTTATTAACAATGTCTCTTAATCTCTCCGTAGAAAAAAACTTAAAACAGTGAAATTTAGGGATTGGTAGCCTTAATGAAGTAGGAACTGACAGAGATTAGGATTTTTCAAAATGGGGAAAGAGATTGGTGGTAGGGAGAGGTTTTGAAATAAGGGCTACTGTATGGCCAAAGGTGTTGAGAGGTGCAGGGTATATTAAAAGTTATTCTTTTTGCCCTGGCCGGTTTGGCACAGCGGTTAGAGCGTTGGCCCACCGAACAGAGAGCCGCTGGTTTGATCCTGGCCAAGGACACGTACCTTGGTTGTGGTTTGCCCCTGGCCCTCGTCGGCTCACGCTGCCTCCCGCCTCTCTCTCTCCCTCTCTCCCTCCCATTCTATCTGAAAATAATTGGAAAAATATCCTCATGTGGGAGGCAGCCACTCAATGTGTCTCTTTCACATCGAGGATTTAAAAAAAAAAAATTAAGTCTTTTTGCTTCAGTTTCTTCTTGTGTAAAATGAAGACAATTGATACAACGTAGTATATATTAGTTGTGACCATTTTGTTCAAGAGTTTGGCCTTTATACCATTGACAGTGGGCAACTGTGCAGACTTTTTGTGAGTATTATGACAATGTTCAGATCTGTTTTAAGAAAAAATATTAGACTGCAGGAAGACCAGTCAGAGCATTGGTAGAGCAGGAGTAGTGATATGAGAAATTTGATGCCTTCTGCCTAAAGGGGGTAATTTGCATTAGTGAGTGACAGCTGACTTGACTTGTAGCTTAGGCTTGTTATGATCTGGAAAATTTTGGCTTAAACTAATTTTAAATGAAATATGTATGGTTTACTTCTTTGAATAATCAGCCATGTCAAACTTATTTTATATCACATTGATCAATTTTTTAAAGCTGTGTTAAAAATAACTACTGTTATAATTACTTTGTATGTGAAATCATGGCTATCTAGTAGCCGTGATAGTGGCCCTCAGGAGTAGTAGTCAGGCATAGGCCCTGGAATCAGACTTGCTCTATTTGAATCTGATCTGATATTCACTGTGATAATACTTTTACCCTTAAGGGTTGTTCTGGGTATTAAGTGAAAATGTATGTAAAAGATAAAGGCATTGCCTGACTCATAGTAAACACTTAAAGAGTTGTAAAATTTTTTTTTTTTTACAAAAGCATACTGTTGGGTATATTTTGGGATCAGTTTTGGGTTCATTGTATGCCTGGAGGCAAATGAAATCTATAGGGTCTTATCTTCTACCCATAACATAATTTAACTTAATCAATTGAGATTATGCTTATCAAATTTCAAGATCAAGCCTTATTGAGTAGACTAATTTGCATTGTATAATTCCAAGTAAGCAGGGCAAGTCGAAATTTAGAAGATTTTTAAACAGCATGATATTTAATAGGAACAAATAAAGGCTTAAGCCCTGAGGGAAGAAATATAAACCATTACTAATTCAGTGTGAGGAGAACAGGCTCAGCTAGAGGTTTCCAGTAAAACAGGGGTAATAAAAAAATATGTTTTTAACATAGTGCAATGGGAGCCTCCCCTCCTTGTAAGTGGCTTTAAGAAATAGGGATAGTATCCCTGGCCAGTTTGGCTCAGCGGTTAGAGCATCGGCCTGCAGTCCAGAGAGACCCAGGTTCGGTTCCTGCTAAGGGCACATATCTCGGTTGCAGTTTGTTCCCGGCCCTGGTTGGGTCGTGTGGGAGGCAGCCACTCAATGTGTCTCTTTCACATCGATGTCTCTTTCTCTCTCTCTTTCTTCTTCCCTCTCTCTCCCTCCCTCCCACTCTATCAGAACAAAAAATGGAAAAATGTCCTCGAGTGAGAATAAAAAAAAAAGAAAGAAAGAAATAGGGATAGTGGCTTGAGAACAAACAGAGAAGGTTGTGGTCGTCCTGACAACTCCAGTTTAATTCAGAAGCTCACTGATAGAGTGAACTTGGCTTTTTTCCAGTCTATAGGAAGATATTCATGTATTGGTAGTAGAACAGAGGTGGAAAGCCAGCAACTGCTAGCATTTGGGTCAGTATAGGCAACAATAAGTCTTTAGTATTCCTTATGCGTGCATGTAGGCATGCATTTAAAAATAGGTACTTTTCTAAAGACCTAAAAATGTCTTCTTTCTTTTTTGTTTCCTTTTTTTAAAAATTTTATTCAGGCTAAGTAGTTCCTTTAGAGAAATCTGCAACCTCTTGAAAAAGCCACAGTGAAACTACTACTTCTGTGCCCTTATTGTGTGAACATGCTGTGATATGGGGAGGCCTGGTTGGAATGCTAGCCTTTTGTGTTTGGCTGCATATACTGTTTTGTTGTTGTTAATACTCACTCGAGGATATTTTTCCATTGATTTTTTTAGATAGTGTGGAAGGGAGGGAGGGAGGGAGAGAGGGAGGGAGAAACATTGATGTGAGAGAGACACATCAATTGGTTGCCTCTTACATGACCCCATCCTGGCCCCAACCTGCAACCCAGCTATGTGCCCTTGACAGGGAATCACACCAGAGACCCTTCAGTCCATGGGCTGACACTCTAATCACTGAGCTAAATTGGCCAGGGCTCATATACAGTTTTTTTTGTTTGTTTGTTTCTTGTAAAAAATTTTGGTTTCTGTGCTTTTCATTCTGTTTTTAGAACAAGGCTGTTCTGCCTCATAGATTTTGTAGTTATTTTTGTAGTTATATTAACGCTTCATCAATTTTACCCTCACAAATTATTTTCATTTTTTATCCTCACCCAAGGACATTATTTCATTCTCTGTTCAAATAGTGTGGAAGGGAGAGAGAGAGAGAGAGAAACATCAACGAGAAAGAGACACATAGTGGCTGCCACCCGCATGACCAACCAGGGCCGGGGACAAACCGCAACCGAGGTATGCGCCCTCAGCGGGAACCGAACCCAGGTCTCTCTGGACCGCAGGTCGACACTCTAACCACTGAGCCAAACCGGCCAGGGCTGTTTTCATATTTTATCAAGAAGGTTAAGCATGATACAACGATGAAATATATGAGTATATAATAGAAATTTAATATGCTAACAAAAAGTAACTATATTGTAATATTCTGAAGCCTTAGTCATGGAACTCTATATTTTAGACAAAATAACACATTGCTTCAGAAACAATTTGTACTGTACTATGGAATCTGATCCTTGATGCAGTTATGAAATATGCTTATCATCTATCAGGTCCCAATCATTATTCCTAATAATGATATTAGAGCTAGAAAACTTTGAGTAGTGTCAAGCAAGAAGCATTTCTTAGTATTTGGGGGGAGGGATGTTTTGAAACTTTGTAAGCATCTTATTTTAAAAATTATAAATTTAATCATATATCTATATGTACTCATGATTTTCTCTTTTATTCAATGGGTTATTATAGTTATCATTATGTTGATGTTCATTTTATCCCCAGTTTGATCAGTAGGATTCCGTTCAAGATGTCTGTGTCCTTTTGCAATGTCCCCATCAATTTTTCAAGCATTTCCTTGCTCTCGGGCATAACATGATATTCCAGGCTCATTTTGTACTTTCCATGTCACAGCTATTTTGCAAAGCAGCCTTATATCCTCCTACAGAAGAATGGTATTTAAAGAAAGAACTGGGCACTGAATATGGTCATTGTTGTTGGAGTAGCACTACTTCTGGACCCTTGATGCCGACAAAGCTATGGAATACATGTATATAAGTACGCTGATAACATTCAGATAAACACTTTTATATCCACACTTTTGGGTTTACCTACACTGAAAACCGTGAGTTCACACTGAAATGCTCAACTCCAGTGCACTGCAGTAGAGTTTATTCTAGTTTTCTTCCTTTCATACTTGTAACTCCCTTTTTGACAGTGAAAATACTGGCCCACATTATAATGCATTTACTTATTTGGTAAATTTCTCCTTTATGTGACTATTCTGTCTCTACCGCTACGCCTTATCCTGTGCAGGTGCCTTCCTCCCCTTCACCGGCTCTGGTTCCTCGTGCCTCCCCATCTCCCACGCTGCCTTCCTCACCCTGCTCAGGTGCGGACTGTCCATGTTGACTCCCCACTCCCCTCCTTCTTCACCTTACTGAGGCTCTGACTCCCTGTGCCAGCCACCCTCTGATGGCCCCCTTTCTTATCCTGTTTAGTCTTGGACACTGCTCTGGGCCATTACACGTCCCTCTCCCCGCCGGGTGTGAACCTTTTCTTCAGAAAAAAACAAAGGTTCCTGTGCACAGTTAGGCACAAACTGTAAAGGGATTAGCTCTAATTTTTAAGATCTTTGGATTAGATGGGATTTTCTTGTTTCTGGTTAAAGGCAGTGTGGGCATGATCATGGGAAAAATAGAGGAAATATGGAGAGAAACATTTATTTTCTCACTCCCTGTTATTTGGCTGGAATACACCTCGATGAGTTAGTTTTAGCTTATGCTCTTTTCTTTGAAAGATTAAGCTAACTATCTGTATCACATAGTATCTCTATATTAATCTGAACATAGTTCAATTTTAGGAAACTCTTCTAAGGGAGAAGTTATAGAATTACTTC
Organism: Molossus molossus; assembly: GCF_014108415.1. NCBI lineage: Eukaryota > Metazoa > Chordata > Mammalia > Chiroptera > Molossidae > Molossus > Molossus molossus. The sequence continues at coordinate 57,587,681 of NW_023425351.1, read as the reverse complement.
TCAAGAATTATTTATTTATTTATTTATTTTTTTTTTTTAATCCTCACCTGAGAACATTTTTCCTTTTTTGTTCAGGTAGAGTGGGAGGGAGAGACAGGAACAGAGAGAGAGAGAGAGAAACATCGATGCGAAAGGGACACATCTAGTGGCTGCCACCCTCACGACCAACCAGGGCCGGGGACAAACTGCAACCGAGGTACATGCCCTTAGTGGGAACCGAACCCGTGTCTCTCGGGACCGCAGGCCGACACTCTAACCTCTGAGCAAAACTGGCCAGGGCAAGAATAATTTATATATAGATCAAATATTTCAATGTAACAAAAACAAAACCAACAAAAATCTTGAACTGAAAGAAAATGAGTGAAATACTTAGTGTGCAATCTCAGATTGGCTAAGATTTTCTGTGTATGACACAGAACCCAGAGACATAAAATACATAGTTGATAGTTCAAGAAATAAAAATAAAAATGTCTGTATGGGAACGTGAAAGAAAATACTTGCAATTCAGCAAATATATATTTTTTAATTGCATAAATAATTTTTACAAATCATATCGGGGGAGGGGAGAAAACAAATAAACTATGAGCCAAACAATGGGCCAGAGGTGGTTCAGACAGTTCACAGGAAAAGATATAAATAGCAGTTAAGTATGTAAAAATATGCTCAACATTATTTATGAAGAAATAAATGCAATTTAAAATTATAACAAAATATCAATTTGCACCCTTCAGATTTGCAAAGATTTAAAAGTTTTATAGCATCCTGAATTTGACAGGCACTACGTAAGTAAACGGGCACACTCACACATTGCTGATGGGAGTTTAAATTGATACAGACTGCATAAAGAGAAACTTAGCAACATCAAAAATGGAAATGTTTGCTCACAAGTTTTTACCTTGAAACTTCACTTAAAGGAATTTGATTTATACATCTTGCTACATGCAAGAGTATTTATTACTGGAATATGTATTACAAAATGATTTAAAAAACTTAATGCTTACCAGTAGAATGATTAAAATATTGTATGTCCATTCAATGGGATGCCATCAATCTATACAGAAATATGAGAAAAACTATGAACAGGTATGGGAAATCTGACACATTTTTAAGGAAATAATGGGTTTTTTTTTGTTGTTTTTTTAGCACGCTACCATTTGTGTTGAAAATGTGTGAATTTATGTACCTTTATGTGTAATATAGGCTTGTATATGCATAGACTACCTTTAAAGGCTACATACATAAATTGTGGTGACATCTGTATGAGGGGGATAGGAGTGAGAGGGTCCTTTTCACTTTACATATACTGAATTTTTGAAACATAGGTATGTGTTACTTAGGGGAAAAGTTATAAAATTTATATATGTTGGCAAATAATTTTACATTGACCTACTCTGTCAGATATTAATTTTTGCAAGCTGTTTCCTTTGGTAAGTTATTGCTTAGTGTCTATCATTAGTGTAAATGACTTTCCAGTTGTTAGTTTAACTTCTTTATTTTGAACCTGGTCTTGTGAGAAGGGTGCAATAGATAAAACGAATTATGTAAAAACAATATTTTCCCCATTTAAACTGCACTGCAATGGACTCTTGACGTTCACAGATATGCCATTATTCTAACTTGAGTTTCAAATGTATAATAATTTAGTGAATTGACCTTGCAGGTCAGTTATCAATGTAGTAGTGTGATTCGCTATCATTATTATGTTGTGGGTGGTGCCATTTGAAGAGTGATTAAAACTTTATTTCTGGAAAAATGACTGTGAAAATAGCCACTCCTTACTCTTAGAGAAGCTGTGCTTTTTTTTTTTTTTTTATCTTCACCCAAGGATATTTTTCTGTTTATCTTCAGATACAGAGGGAGTGAGGGAGAGCCGGGGAGAGAGAGAGAAACATTGATGTGAGAGGGACACATCTACTGGTTGCCTCCCGCATTACCCTGACTAGGGCTGGGGACGAATCACAACTGAGGTACATGCCCTTAACTGGAATTCAACCTGAGACTGTTTGGTGTGCAGGCCGACGCTCATAACTGCTGAGCCAAACAGGCCAGGACCCTTTTTTTTTTTTTTTTTTTAATTTGTTTTTTTGTTTTTTTTTTTTTTTTTTTAAGAAAATGGGAGAGATAGAAACATTGATGTGAGAGAGAAACTGCCTCTTGCACACCTCTCACTCAGGATTGAGTCTACAACAGGGCATGTGCCCCGACCGGGAATCGAACCGGGACCTTTTAGTTCAGGGGACTATGCTCAGTCCACTGAGCCACACCGGCTGGCGAGGCTGTTCTATGAAGCTGACTTACAGTCATGAACAAGCAGTTACTGATGTAAATGATGCTACTGTAGTTACAAAATTAAAAATGTATTTTCCCACAAATTAAATGTTCACTATATTTTGGTTATACTTTAGCTCAGTTTAGTTATGTAACATGACCATAGTTAGTATTTTGATATCCTGATATGTTCTTGCACCATTGTTATGGAAGTCCAAAAACTAGCCTGGTATTCAGGAGACTTAACATTTTAGTTTAATTGTATGCTTTTGTGGAAATGAACTTTGCATATTTAAAGATTTTAGCCATAAGAAATTTTCTGTACAAAGTTAGTTACTTTGGTATATAAATTAATTTCTCTCCATTCCCATGTAGAAAGAGGTAAATAAAAATTATGGTGTTGAGCCCTGGCTGGTTTGGCTCAGCAGTTAGAGCGTCAGCCTGCGATCCAGGGAGACCCAGGTTTGGTTCCCACTGAGGGCGCATGCCTCAGTTGCAGTTTGTCTCTGGCCCTGGTTGGGTTGTGCAGGTGGCAGCCACTTGTTGTATCCCTTTCACATCGATGTGTCTCTCTCTCTCTCTCTCTCCCACTCTACCTGAACAGAATATCGAAAAATGTCTTCGGATGAGGATAAAAAAAAATTATAGTGTTGACATAATGATAACATTAATTTAACTTTAAGCAGATAGAAGGACTTGGGATATATTAAGAAGATACAACAGATTGTAAAAACCATTGAAGATCTGCTCTAATTAGAAGTTGCCATCAAATTTAGTAATCTAGCAAATTATATTTGCTCTAGGGCTCTATTATTCTTTGATCTAAGAATACTGAGAAACAAAATTTAACAACAAAGTTTACCTGATTAATAAGCATTGGGGTCCATATTCTCAAGAGACACAACACTATCACTAATTTTGGCAAAAATGACTAAGGATTTAGCTGTGATATGTATTAATATTGCTTTCACATTTTATTTGCTTATCAGAGCCTTCACAGTGTTGAGGATAATGGATTTCTTATTCACTTGCTTAACATAGTAAATGTACTTTAAGCATTTTCTACCTGGTGTTTTTACTTTTCTCTTTATTTAAAATAAATGCAGGCCCTGGCTGGTTTTATTGCTCAGTTGGTTAGAGCATTGTCCGAATACACCAAGGTTGCAGGTTCTATCCCTGCCCAGGGCACCTATAAGAATCACCAAAAAACGCATAAATGAGTGGAGCAAATTGATGTCTAACCCCCCCCAATCAGTAAGAAATAAAATGAATGTAGAGAGCAGAACCAGTCTTTGAGTGAGTACTTGCGGTATCTGACTATATTAGACATTGAGAATTATAAGAAAAATAGATTATAATTAGATTCCAGTGTAAGTTAGAAATGGTGGTTAGGATCAAAGTAATGTTAAAGCAGTCTGGAAGAATTAATAAATCTGGAACTCCCTTTCCTGGGCTTAATGTCTGCTATAGCAATCTTTCAGCAAGTTGCCTCAGCTTAATTAGAATTTCTTTTCAAACTTCTTATGAGGAGCTGTTTTGCTTTTTAATTGTATTAGCCCCAGATCTGATTGTTTTATTTTAGATTGCTGTATTTTCACTAATAGAGTAAGTTACTTTAGTAGTTAATGTTAGTGGTCCATCAGAGGTTTGTCAGTTCTAAGTCCTAGGCCAGCTCTTTGCTTTTGCTTAAGGCCAAATGGTAGGACGCAAAATAGTAAGTGGGGAGCCAGTATGGAGAAGGATGTGGGTGTTGGTATCGTCTAAGAATAGGTACAACGGACTTTTAATAATGTAAAAATGGAAATGATTTTAAACAGATACTAAAGTGATAGTGATTTTATGGATAGGAATATACTATGTGGGAGGAGTGGGTATGGCATTAATCATTGTATGTCAGACCCCTTGGGTTTTCTGGGGTATGTTCATGTTATATATGTGTTCCTATTGGTACCTTCCATTTTACCCATAATAGTTTAATTAAAATGCAGGAAATTTGACTTTTTAGTGTGATAGGACCTTTCACGAACATTTGAGTTTTTAATAAATATATACATAGTTTCCAGAGTTCTTGATTTCTGTAATAGGAATATATTGGTTTTAGTACTGTGTGTCATTGATAAATTCATGTATAATCACTATTACTTAGCTCTTTTATATTGTGCTTATTTTCTGTGGCCCCAAGTTCTTTGTTCTAAAAAATACTCATTGTTTATTAATTGGTTGAAAGATTGTAACTTGTTCCTACATTCTGCTGATGGGCTTGTTTATTTAATTCAGAAATTTATATTCATTTGCAAATATGATTTGGATTATTCCACCATCTACATTGTTACTTCTAAAGAGATGAGGCCAGAAAAATTTTTCTCACCTGTATTGATGAATTTTACACATTACTATTTTTTTAACAACTTTATTGAAGTATAATTTTTACGCCATGTAGTTTACTCATTTAAAGTGTATAGTTCAGTGGTGTTTAGTATAGTCACAGATATGTCCAGCCATCCTACAGTGACTTTTAGAACATTTTCATCATCTCATAAACCCTGTATCCTTTACCTGTCACCTCCCTGTCTCCCAGCCTTCACCTCTAGCCTTAAGCCACCACTAATCTACTTTCTGTTTACATAGATTTTTCTGTTTTGTACATTACATATGAATGGAATTATATATTGTATGGTATTTTGTGATTGACTTGTTTCACTTAACATGTTTTCAAGGTGCATCCATATTATAGCATGTATCGGTACTTCACTTTTTATTTTTATTTTTAGGTATACATATGGTAAAGTACAAAAATGACTGTCATTTTCACAATGTTTATGTGTACGATTAAGTGACATTAAATATAGTCATAATGTTTTACACCCATTACCACTATCTATTTCCAAAAGTTTGTCATCACTCCAGACAGAAACTCTGTCTATTAAACAGTAACTTCTCATTCCTTTTCCTCTGAGTACCTGATCATCTTTAATCTATTTTCTGTCTCTATGAATTGGACTTTTTTCTAGGTACCTCCTATACAATATTTGTCCATTTGTGTCCGCTTTAGTTCCTTTAGCATGTTTTCAAGGTTCCATCTATATTGTAGAGTGTATAAGAATTTTATATCTTGTTATGGCTGAGTAATAATCCACATCTTGTTATCCATTTATCAGTTGGGCACTTGGCTATTATGAATAATGCTGCTATAAATATTTTTATACAAATTTCTGTGTTGACATTATATTTTTGTTTCTTTTGGGTATATACTTAAGAGGGAATAGCTGGGTCACATGGGAACTTTGTGTGTAATCATATGAAGAACTGCCTGACTTTTGAAAAGCGACTCCACTATTTTTACATTATTTTAAAAAATCAAGATACTGCCCTGGCCGGTTTGGCTCAGCGGTTGGAGCGTCGGCCTGCGGTCCTGAGAGACCCGGGTTCGGTTCCCGCTAGGGGCATGTACCTCGGTTGCAGTTTGTCCCCGGCCCTGGTCGGTTGTGCGGGTGGCAGCCACTCGATGTGTTCCTTTCGCATCAATGTTTCTCTCTCTCTCTCTGTTCCTCTCTCTCCCTCCCACTCTACCTGAACAAAAAATGGAAAAATGTCCTCGGGTGAGGATTAAAAAAAAAAAAAAAAAAAAAAAAAAATCAAGATACTTATTCTGAGTTTTTGCCTCATTTGAAAAAGTTTTACTTCCCATATCCCATTTAAAAATATTTTATTGTGAAATATATTCACAGAAGTACATAAAACAAATGCACTTTGATGAACAATTATAAAGCAAGCATTCACATAACCACTACTTTGGTTAAGAAATAGAACATGAGTAGCACCAGAGGAACTGATCTCCCTGAGTGTTCTGCCTGATCACACCTCCGTGTTCACCTGGAAGTAACTAGTATTCTGATTTTTCTAAAGCTTGCTCTTTCATAGTTTTACCAGCTATGTTTGTATGCATTATGAAATTAATTTTGTTTGTTTCTGGACTTTATACATGTGCTTCTTTTACTCATTATTATTATTATTATTTTTTATCCTCACCTGAGGACATTTTTCCATTTTTTGTTCAGGTAGAGTGGAAGGGAGAGAGAGAGGAACAGAGAGAGAGAGAGGAACAGAGAGAGAGAGAGAAACATCGATGTGAAAGAAACACATTGAGTGACTGCCACCCGCACGACTGACCAGAGCCGGGGACAAACTGCAACCGAGGTACATGCCCTTAGCGGGAACCGAACCCGGGTCTCTCAGGACCGCAGGCCGATGCTCCAACCGCTGAGCCAAACCGGCCAGGGCTTTTACTCATTATTTTATTTGTGAGGTTCATCCTCTGCAGTTCATTCATTTTTCCTTGCGTTCTATCGTGTGAATATTTCATGTGCTATTTATTCATTCCATCCTCAGTGGGCATTGGGATTATTTCCAATTTTTATGTGAAATTTCTAGATTTTTTTAAAGCACTGCACATGTCAAAACATTTTGTATGCCAAAGTTGACCATTTACAATCTTTATTTCAGGTTTAAATACCAGAGAGATTAGATGCCATTCAGTGCTTAGAGCTAGTACTTGAGAAGACATCTCACTACTGTTTAATATGTTTGTGGTGAATTTGACTATAGCTGCTTGTTGCAAAGTTTTTGAAACTTTTCCCTTGGTATTTTCAGTAATGTGAATATCATATAGATAAAAGTGAGGGCAATTGTATGTTAAATTGGGCCAACTAAATATGGTATTTATCTTTATATTCTATTGCTTTGCATTGACCCAGTAACATTTTGTTGTGTTTCATTTAAGCTATGGTCAGAATATGTCTCCTGACCTTCTGAAGTACTTATTTTTAACTATCCTTAGCTTGTATTATAAGAATGAGTGAGCAGTAGTCAGACCTGATTCATTCTAGATTAGTATATTGAGCATTTTAGGTTTCTAATTTGAATGAATGATTGCTTTTGTGACCACATTTCTATTATAAGTATCTTCAGAAGGAATCATGAAGTACATAAATAACTTAGCAACCTTCATAGTTAGAAGTTTTTAAAATTTAGGTGGTTTTCAATAGATTTGAAAATTATTAAAAAATGAAAACAGTCATGGTAAACACTTTTGAAACAATACAGTTTAAAAACTCTGTAAAAATGCCCTGATTAAATAAATGTCTCCTGGTCCTTCTTTTTCTTTTTTAAAATGTGTTTTATTGATTTTTTTTTTTTTTTTTTTTTTTTTTTTTATAGAGAGAGAGGAAGGGACAGGGAGAGATAGAAACATCGATGAGAGAGACACACTGATTGGCTGCCTCCTGCATGCCCCGCCACTGGGGATGTACCCTGACCAGGAATCCAACCTGGGAACTCTTGGTCCATGGGTCAATGCTCAGACACTGAGCCACACTGGCTGGGCTCCTGGTCTTTCTTTTAAAAACAAAAAATTAGAGCCAAATAGAAAATACTTTATAAATCCTATCAAATGGCTGAATCAATTTCTCTTGAATTCCTACATTTATTTGTCTTTAGGTGATATAGTAACAAATTAATGTAATTATAAGTTGTAGCAGTTGTTTATTTGAAAACTTGCAGGTTGCACTATCGATTTGTAAATTTTACTACATTTGTGATTTGTGTCTCTTCTGATAGGGCAGGCAGGACATGGATTTCTAGTCCTTTCTGTGGATGTGTAAAACTTTTCTGAATCTTATTAATTGAAATTGTTTCTCTGTATTCCTTTTTAAATACAGTATACAACGTAAAATGCCTTTTGGAGTTTTGATGTGTTCTTGATTGTGCACTCAGTTTTTGCATGAGTCCCTTTTAAAGGTAACATGTAAAGTTGTTGAGCGTATTCTGTGTTTCATGTTAACTGTTCAGTCTTTTCACACTAACTTCAGGGTTTTTTTTTATCTTTTGTCCGAATTACTGTGATAGTCTCTTAATAGGTGTTCTTGCCCAAGTCTTTTCCTTTTTAGTCCATCCTACACTCCAAAGAGATGCCTTAAAACAGAAGTCTTGAGAGTGTCACTCCCCTTCCTAAAACCCCTTTCTAGTAAGTACCTCAAGTCTCCCTGAGCCCTTTGAGATTTGTATCAGGCCTGTGTTTCTACCTTTTTTCTTGTTCTTCTGTGCACACTGTATAGTATGAGATTGCTTATAGACTCCCTAAAAATTCTTTCACACTTCTATGCCTTTGCATAGTGGTTTCCTTAGGCCAGAATACTGCTCTCACTTTTTCTGCCTGGCAGGTTCATCCTTCAAAACCTACCACAGGTGTATTTGAATCTCTGTAAAGCCTGTTCTAATGCCTTTTTCCCATTTTCCCCTTTGCATTAATTCTGTACCCTATACTCTGTTGCATTTATTGCATGGTATTGTTACCTCCATGTGGTTTTCTTATCTCCTGTGAACTGCTTGAAGGCAAGGACTGAGTCTTCATTCAAGGCTGGCTGGCAGCTCCTACCTCAGTGCCTAAAAATAGAAATAGGTGTTCAGGAAATACTGGCAGAGATCATCTGGAATTGGAGTTGGGACTCACTCTGTAATGACTTTGAATATCTTTTCACATCCTCCTAATTTTTATACAATATGGATGATTTGAGTCCATTTGGTCACTCATATTTATTTTCCAGAATATGTAGACACTGTTACCCTTTCTGATTAGTAGGTGGGAGATATCCATAGAACCACCACAAACATACAAAATTAACTCCGTAGAGTTTATCATTGACTTAGAACTTGTTATAGAATCAATTCCTGATGTGATGATAAATGTTTTATATTTAAGTAATATGGTTTTAATTCAGAATATGGAACCCAAATAAGCTTCATAAATAACTTTTGTAAATTATTCCCTAAGGCTTTTGTGATTTGTTGTTTCATCCAGTAGTGAAGAGGCAGAAATGGCAAATCATATATGCATTCTTTTCATTGATGACTTCCTGTGTTTAATGGTAGGACTAGTCTGTAATTGTATTCTCTTTTTTTACTGTCAGTAAAGTTTATGGTATTAAAATGCTGGGTAAAATCCAGTGTTTCTTTCATGGGTACTAATGGAAGTAGCTGATAGTGTGAGGTGATGGAAACATTTTATTTCTAAACACTTTTCAGTTTGCAGTTGATTTCTATTACTCTAGGGGACTGATCCTTCACAGCTGTTAGAAATGTAAGTGGGTTCCTCTCCTGCTGTGCAGATCTTTCCTTGTTTGGGAACCTTTCATGGCACAGTAGGGGCTTTTAAAAGTGTCACAAATGTAAGGCAGTTTATACTGCAGTAAGCATGGAATTTTGTTGTTGCTGTTTATAGCAGAAAATTGAAAGTTAAAAGTAAATGGAGGAGAAAGGCTGCTGAGCATGGTGTGCTTGTGAAAGTAGCCTATTTTGAGTTAGTAATGCCATCTTTTTTGGTCATCTGCCCTTTCTCTGTTTTTCTTTTTTATATTCCAAATTGTTCTATTGGTGATTTGAAAAATAAAAGCAGAGTAGATAAATCACAGACAAGAAATAGCATACATCCTGTCTTGATTAATATACTTGGGGGAGGGACCTAATCAGCCATCACCATCCATTGAATAGGTATGTGTTTTGAACTGAAGTGTGTACTTGTTACAGAAATATTTCTTCAAGTACTCTGTGAGGCCCCGTTGTTAGCACATTGCTGAGGAAAAGAAAGCATTCTGTGGCTGAAGAAGATGCTTCTTTAGTACCTTTTTATTCTCTGTTATGCTTTACCACTTAGCATGGAGATTACAGCTATCATACTGGAATGCTAACTTAGCAGCAGATGTGATCCTGAAGCATGTTACACATTTCACCAGATGTTTCATTTCTCTTTAGGGCAAACTTCTGGTTAGTTTCTTGTATCAAACACTTTAAGAAATCAATTTGAAGTTTATTTTAGACATAAAATAAATAAGAGAGAATAAGTTTATAAATAAGAGAGAAAATAAGTTTATAAATAAGAGAGAAAAAGCACAGTCTTTTATAACCTAATATACTGGATGATTTGCATAATATCAAATAAATTTGCTGCAGCTACATTTGATAAATCTTTTCCTAGTTGATACTGTGTCTACATTCTGTATGAAAAAGTTTGGGAAATAGATATATTTCAAGAAGTACCTCTTATGAAATAAACACTAGTTGTATTCTTTGTTGATTGTGTAACAAATATTTATGATTTACATGCTCCTTCCAAAAAGGCATTTGAAGCAGCTATGCGTTTCTTGCTAATTTGACTATTTAAAACATTTCATAATTAAGCAAATTGTGGATATTCTTAATCATAACATCTGCAGGATGTTGATTTATAAACACTGTAAAATGTTGTGTTGTTTTCACGCTATGCGTACTTCCTGTAGTGTGTGCTTATAGTTCAAAAGAATTATTTTTCTTATCTATTTCCTATTTCTGTGTTTTTTCTTCCCATCAATAATGGTCCAGCAGTTTTATGTAGCATTATTGGGCAGGTGGGGGGGGGGGAGCATATGTAATACTTGTAACAATAAAAAATAAATATGTAATAATTGAAGAAGAATCACAGTGTCTTTTCTTTTGGGAACTTTGCTTTATTTGTGTTTGTTGTACATCTTCACTTTGGGGCATCCGTCAAGAACAGTTTGTAGTGAATGTGTTTCAGAAGATATACTTTCTGTTCTTCCTGTTTTGAATAAAATATTTTGGAAAAGGCCCTTATGTATGCAGGACTTCCACTGGTGAGAACTTGATCTTTTCTATCCAGTTTTCTTGTGGCTCTCTTCAGTGATTGTAGCATAAATGCTTCTCTTTGAGATTAAAACACAGAACAAAGACAGGCATTTTTTAAAAATTAATAATCAAATGTAAGGCTACAGATTTGTGATTAGTCCTTTTTCCAGACAGGGAATTGTTAGAGACAGGTCTTATTTTCTCTTTCTAAACTCTGCATTTTAAAATTATACTACTGTAGTTGGCAAATCTTACACTTTCTTTTTCTTTTATTTTATTTTTTATTTTATTTTTTTTATTATTATTTTTTTTTATCCTCACCCGAGGACATTTTTCCATTTTTTGCACAGATAGAGCGGGAGGGAGAGAGAGGAAGAGAGAGAGAGAGAAACATCGACGTGAAAGAGACACCTTGAGTGGCTGCCATCCGCACGACCAACCAGGGCCGGGGACAAACTTCAACCGAGGTACGTGCCCTTAGCGGGAACCGAACCCGGGTCTCTCCAGACCGCAGGCCGATGCTCCAACCGCTGAGCCAAACCGGCCAGGGCTCTTTTTCTTTTAAATGGGCCACAACATAGAACTGCTGGGAGGAGGCTATTATTAGTCATCTTGTGGCTTAAAAAAATAAATAAATAAAGATAGCTAAAATGAAAAAATAATTCAACATATAAAACCTGCATGGGTTATACAAATCACTCTGATACAACCTTAGCATTTACAAAACAAGCATCTTCATGATAACCAGAGATCACGTTTTAGCATTTGCCCAGCTTTGGTATTGTTTTCTTAGTCTTTTCTGTAAATAATGACATCAACCATTTTTTAATTTAAAAATTTTGATAATTTATAAACAATGTTTTAGCTTATATCATCTGTCCCTGTGCACACACACCATTGCAAATTGAGAAAGATAAATAGAAGTTGGTATGGATGGAATATTTGTGTCCCTCCACAATCCATACGTTGAAGCCCTTATCCCATCGTGATGGTATTTGGCATCTTTGGGAGGTAACTAGGGTTAGATGAAATTACGAGGGTGGGGCCCTGGTCTGATAGGATCTCTGTCCTTATAAAAAGAGATACTGGAGAGCTTGTGCCCTCTTGGTTTTCTATGTGAAGACACAGGAAGAAGGCAGATAAGCCAGGAAGAGAGTTCTCACCAGGAACCAAATAAGCTAGCACTTTGATCTTCCAGAACTGTTAGAAAATAAATTCTGTTATCTAAGCCACCCAATCTAGGATATTATATTATGGCAGCCCAAGCAGACTAACAAACAAGTGAACCTCAGAATTGGACATCTTAAGGAGATAAATGCTTTATATAGGGCATTGAAACAAGGAAAAGGTACTCTGCTTACTGTGTGGAGTGTGGCTCTGTCCGCTTTTATTCCTGATCAGGGAGCAAATGTCTACTGATATCTTTCTTTGTGACGCTATCTGTAAAATGTTATTGTTTGGTAAATGGTAGGTACTTTCAGATGTTTTGACCTTAAACATTTATGCAAGTTTATTTGATTTTCTCTAGATAGGCACTTAATGTATGAGTCAAATGATTATCATCTAAGCAGAGGTCTCTGTGGAAAAGTTCATGCATCACAACCATAGCAAACAACATATCTCAACATTTCACTTTATATATCCTCTTAGTTAGGTTGTAGAAGAGAACTAACAGGCAATTGGAAGGTAAGACATTTACAACTCCCTCTCCCCCCAACATTTCTTGCTCAAGTGGCTTCATACTGCTCTGCATATCCTTAATAAAATTTCATTTTAATTTTGTAGGAAGACAAATTTATTATGGACCTAGCACTTAGAATAACTTTTTACCTATTACGAGTAATTTAATCAGAGCATGCATCTTCTGCCATTTTAAAATGTGACCTATGAAGTATTTTGTGAGACCAGTTGAACCAAGCTATCTATGGAGACAGGAATCTCTTTTTAAAGAGTTTTTCATCTGCTTTTGAGAACACCTTGGAGAAAGTGTCTATAACATTGTCTGATCTTTGGAGAAGTAAAATAGGAGAAAGATTCTTGGAGAGAAAGACACGGGGCAGTGACATCAAATAAAATGGATATTTGCTAATCATTCTTAGTAACTTTTTAAGGCCTTGTATGAGACACACTGTTCACTTGAATTAGGCTTTTGACTTCTGTGTTTTGACCTGATTGCCAAGCTTCCTTTTCTCAGTGAAATGCTTGAGGAAGCAGTCTTCTCATCTTTCCTGTACTTTCTTAATAGCGTCCAACAGATTTTAATTTTGAGTTTTGCTGAGAGCTTAGTGTGGCTTGATTCCTTCATTGTAATGGACAGTTCTGCAGCAAATGGACCTGACTTCTATGCTTTGATCAGAACATAGTCTTTGACGTTATGAATTTCTGTCTCTTGGACCCTCCCTTAGGAACATCTGTTTTACCTCTTGAAATGCTTCTGTTACTGAACTCCTCAAATTCTTGCATCACTCTTTTGCTTTTTCTCTTCCTATCTTATCTATATCTTTAAACTTAACTATCATTTTTGTGAGCATGTGAATTGTGTTATGAGTTAGAGAACAGAATGTACTCTATTTGAACTTTTAACCCTTGCTAAGTTTTTCTTTTTAAAATGATTTTTAAATTATAAAAAAATTAATAGAACAATATTTCAGAGAATTTGGAAAAGTGGAAAAATTATTCATCTTGTTTCTTTAACACAATGGTGGTTAATAATTTGGTGTTTTTCCTTCTAAGTTTCAAAAATATGCTTTAAAAATGTTAATGTTCTTACTTTTTGTATCTCTTTCACATTATATCACATATTATTCTATTATTGAATGATCTTTACCACCATTGTTGAAGTGGTACTCTAAACATTTGACAGTTTGAATGTATTGCCGTTAAATTAGGTTTCTCATTTTTTATTTAAACATTTTTGATGACCACTTAAAAACATAACTTGGGCCCTGGCCGGTTTAGCTCAGCAGTAGAGCATCTGGCTGCGGACCAAAGAGTCACGGGTTTGATTCCAGCCAAGGGCATGTACCTTGATTTCGGTTTGTCCCTGGCCCTGGTTGGTGTCTTGCGGGAGTCAACCAGTTGATGTATTCCTCTCACGTTGATGTTTCTCTCTTTCTCCCTGTCTTTCCCTCTCTCTCTTCCTGAAGATAAATAGAAAAATATCCTGGGGTGAGGATTAAAAAAAAAAAACATAACTTGGTACTTCCCCCCCAAATTTTGAATCAAAACCCTTTTGCTGGTTCGCAGCAAAGAAAGCAGAGTTACAGATACAAACATTTTGTGGTATATCGCAAATAATGTGGGCTTGGTAGCTGGAAAGTCTACCTTTGAGTTGTGGTGATCATTTACCTAATATCTACTTGACGTAGGAAATATGGGGAGTATCTTATTTATTGGTTAAAATGTAATAGGTGCTCAGTAGGAAGAAGCTATTCTTAGTGTCAGCATTTTTCTTTAAAGGTTGTTGCTCTTAGTAGTATATAAGAGTACCATTTGAGTGTGACCAGATACTTTATTATCAAACTGGGACACTTTAGTCCCAAACCAGTGCGAAATCATGTGGAACATTAGGACAAGTGTCAAGAGGGACCCAGCCACACTGGAACATACACCATCCTATGACTAAATCACAGCTTAAACATCATTGACATTTTTTTTAAGTTACACATTTTTCAGGTGAAAATTTGCATATTATAGTTCAAATTTATTTGATTACAGATGCCATTGAATTATGGGCTGCTTTGAATAAGCCCAGTGGAGTAGAATTCTTCATTTAAAAGTAATTGTAAATATTATTTTTATTTTTCTACAGTGTATTTTTCTAAGAGACATAGGTAAAATTAGCTATGTAATATTGAGTCATCCTTTCTAAATACAGAGACAGCCTTAGGCAGTGCTCATGGAGATTTCTACTAACCCGGAATCTTTGCAGTGTCCAGACTGCTTTCAAAATCTTTTTCTTCTTTCCTTGACATTAATTACTCTGGATAAATTTGCATTTGTTATCATTCCTCGTGTATACCTTCAGGAGCACTATCATAGAATTCATCTGAATTTTTTTTAATAAGGACTTAACTTACTAAAGCACCTACTTATGCCAGGCAGTTTACTGGGTGCCGGGGACACAGTGGTTTCACTGGGAGAATGTAGACATAACAAGGCACTTAATTATAGCACTATGGGATAATCTTATGAAAGCAGCTGTATGGTGCACAAAGTAGGGACACTTAACCTGAACTTGGGGAACCTGGAAATTTTCCAGGAAGAAGGGACTTCTGAGCTGAGACCTAGAAGATGAGTAGTATACGTCTAGCTTTTCTCTTGGCTGCCAAGTATATTAATACTGCTGTGTCAATTAATGTACAGCTCAGACTTCTGGCCCACCCACCTTTATAGTAGTAGACTGCCCTGGCCAGTTAGAGTGTTGGCCCACAGGCTGAAGGGTCGAAGGTTTGATTCTGGTTAAGGGCAAGTACCTGGGTTGCAGGTTAAGTCCACAGCCCTGGTCAGGGTTGCGTGGGAGGCAACCAGTCGACATCTCTCTCTCACATAGATGTTTCTCTCTCTCCTTTCTCCCTCCTTTCCACTCCCTCTAGAAATCAATGGAAAATATCCTCTAGTGGGGATTTAAAAAAAATAAAATAGTAGTATACCAAGATACAAGTTTATGAGAAGATATGATTGCTGTAATTGGTCCTCAACTTCAGGCTCTCAGTTGCACATGTATCTGTTACTAGTTTCTCTAAACCTTTTGAAAGTTCTGCCTGTTCCTGGGTTATATCACACTTAAATAGTAGTGAATTTTATAAGTAAATCTTAAAATGAACACTAAAAAAATTTTCACCTTCTACCCTCAAATCTGAAGCATTGAAATTTCACATTGTGTTCATATAAATTTTACACATTGAGGTCTAAGACTGATTATGACTTTCCTTGAAGACGCTTCTACAGTCTTGGTAATGGTTAGGTCCTTAAAGGCTGTGCTGTCAGGGATAGTGAGTTGGTCACTGTATCTCAGGTAATAGTTTAATACGGTAGTTTGTTTTGGTTACATCAATCGAATATTTTTGTTTGTTGAATTTGGAGTTTTAATTTTTATTACTGAGTTGTAATCCCATCTCAAAAATTGGGGGAAAGTGTTTAATTCAGTCATAAAAATAGTGACATACTCACAATGTCTCAGGGTAAGTGTGACAATTGAACAGCACCCCAGTGCATAAATTAGGGTTCTGAGGAGAGTTGGGGTTTGCTCCAGAAACATTGGGCAGTGTTTGGAGACATGTTTGGTTGTCGCCACTTGGGAGGGTGCTACTGCATCTGGTGGGTAGAAGCCAGGTGCTGGGACACATTCTACAGTCCACAGGACAGCCTCCCACAGCAAAGAAT
This sequence comes from Molossus molossus, assembly GCF_014108415.1. Taxonomy (NCBI): domain Eukaryota; kingdom Metazoa; phylum Chordata; class Mammalia; order Chiroptera; family Molossidae; genus Molossus; species Molossus molossus. The sequence goes on along the minus strand of NW_023425351.1, from coordinate 57,571,352 downwards.
GTTAGGTAGTGCCAAGGTTGAGAAACCCTGGTCTCAGTGTATTGTGGATCTGTATATACTGGGAATGAGAATGGAGGAATGTGATGATTTACACAAGCAACTGAAAAAAAAGTGAATAGGAATTACTATGACACATGCCTGGAAATAGATTTTAGTGACTTCTCGAGTCATTTGCCTCTAGTTCCCAAAGTTTTTGATTGTTTATGAAACTTAGTCAAATGGTAGCATAATGCCATCAAAACATTTGTGTAATTTAAAAATAAACTACAATGGCCTTTTTTCCCCCTATAGATAGACTGGGGCGGCGGGGGGAGAGAAACATCCATGCAAGAGAGACACATCAGCTGGTTGCCTCCCGCATGACCCCCTCCGGTCACAGGCTGACGCTCTAACTGCTGAGCCATACTAGCCACGGCTGCAATGGCATTTTTTTGCTTTATTAAGAAAAGTTTTTCCAGGATAAATATAAAATAATACTTTGTAAAGAATTATTCCCCAAAATAATCTTGTCACTAGAGATGGATAAGAACCCCAACTAACTACCAGAATATTATTCAAAGTACCACTTTTTTTTTTTTAGTTACACTATTGCTGAGAACTTTGTGGAGCCAGCTTCAAAGCTAATAATAAAAACTGCTTGGAGAGAAAGCAGAGTAGCTGTATCATTACCGTTACGTAATGACTGCTGTATAATATCACCCATATCAATCACATAGGGTATGCAGCAGCACTCACTGTTAAAGATGCATGTTACTAGATACTCAGCTGACGTGCACAGAAGCCTTCATTCTTAGCAAATGTGTTGTTTGTATGTGGGGGAAGTGCTGCGTGATTTTTTTGGTATTCATCATGGAAAATCCATGATTCAAGAGTTTTATTTATTCATTCATGCATTCATTCATCCATCGTAGCTCAAAAAATAGTTGTTGGGATCAGTACTGATAGAGTACAGTTATATTTTTATAGCAAGAAAGAGGCACTGTTACCACTTGTCCAAGGTGTGAATAGGAATTACTGTTAATTGGCTCCAGCATTCTCCCCTCCCTCCTTGTTTTGCACCTGAATGCCTAAGAATTGGGATGCATTTTTATTTTATTTTTTGAAATATGTTTTCATTGTTTTTTATAGGGAGAGAGAGAGAGAAACATTGATGTGAGAGAGATAGATTCATATATCAGCTGCCTTCTGCACACCCCCTACTTGGGATTGAACCTGCAACCTGGTTCAATTCCCTGACAGGGAATCGAACCGGGACCTCCCAGTTCATGAGATGACACTCAATCCACTGAGCCACGCTGACTGAGCAGGATGCTTTCCAGGATGCTTTTTTTGTCAATCCTCACCCGAGAATATTTTTCCATTTATTTTCAGACAGAGTGGGAGACAGGGAGGGGGAGAGAGAGAAAGAGAGAAACATCAATGGGAGAAAGACACATTGACTGGCTGCCTCCCACACGACCCAGAGCAGGGCTGGGGACCACACCACAACCGAGGTGCATGCCTTTGACTGGAATTGAACTTGTGACTCTTTGGTCCTTGGGCCAACACTCTAACCACTGAGCCAAACCGGCCAGAGCGGGCAGGATGCATTTTTAATGCACAGTGTCTTATAATTAAAATTGCCAGCCCTCTGTCTTTTATTATACTCAGTGGAGTTTTAGACTTGATGAAATAATGTTGTTATGCTTTCTAATCTTACTTTGTATGGAAGGAAATAGTGAAAATAATAAAATTAAAATTTTGATCTCCGAGTATTTATCTTCAGACTAGGCCGAGTGAGAAATGTGTGGCAGGGGACCGAGCGACCTGCTGTCGTACCGCCTGTGAGGACAAAGACGCCTGCCTGAACCCTCTAGGGGGAGCTTACGTTCGAGTCCTGCTTTAGAAGACAGACACTGCCGATAAAAGCTGTTTCCATTCTTTCAAATAATTTGCTAAAGTGGCATGTTTTAGCTAGACATGTAGTACCCTGTGTAGCTTTACTGTGTTACTTGTGAGTAAAACTATTATCAAATAGAGTGAGAGAGAGGGAGAGAGACATCAATGTGAAAGAGACACATTGACTGGGCTGCCTCCCGCACAACCCAACCTGGGCTGGGACGAACCACAACTGAGGTTCGTGCCCTTGATCGGAATCAAACCCGCTACTCATTGGTCTGTAGGCGGATGCTCTAACAGCTGAGCCAAACCGGCCAGCGCAAGTATTACAGCTTTTAACTTTGAAGTTATGATACTGGGAAGAGTAAGTGTTCCCATTGCATCTAAACACTGCAGTAGGTTAGGAATAGCTCCAGAGCTTAATGAAATCAAGGGTAACACTCTAATCCCCAGAATTTCCCCAATTAAGATATTAATTTTTAGGTAAAGTGTGTTCCTTAGACAGAGATTTAATAAGAAATTTCCATAATTTTGGAGTCTCTGTTTTCCATATATGTAGCATCATCTGACAATAGCAAAATGCTTGATGCTTTTCCTTACAACCTGTGAGTCTGAGTAGGGAGCTTCTGATTTAGGAGAAGTAGAATGAGAAAAGAAACCTCCTAGCTCTAAGACCTGTAATCCCAGGCATTCATCTCCAGGTTGTATATTAAATCCCTGGAGGCTGTTGCAGATCATCTCTATCAAAGATATGCAGTGGTTTGGTTTGGTTTTTAGTTCACTAAAACTTTTACTTACATAATTAAAATTAGGATATCAACATCTTAAAACTTGAAATTTGTGGTTTCCATGAGTGTCAAATGTCCATTAAATGGTCTGTAGATGATAAAAGTTTGAGAGGCAGTGTTCCAGTGCTTGTCTGAAATAAAATTTAAGTGTTGAGAGGGAAATCTAATGACCTCTTACCCACCTCCTCCTTGAGGGTTAGCTTAGGGCCTGTTTCCTGTGTGGGGAGCCCACATACGCTCCTTTGTCTAGACCTTTTGTCCCTTCTTTAGATTTTTTTTTAAGCCCTCACCTGTGGAGAGGGAAAGGTGGGTGGGGAACAGTCAGTCTGCTGCCTCCTGCACACACCCTGACCAGAAGGCGAACTCACAACCTTTTGGTGTACAGGATGGAGCTCCAACCAACTGAGCCACCAGCCCCAGGGTCTTTTATCCCTTCTTAAACCATGATCCTTGATACTGCTGCCCCTGTTTTGATCACTCTTGTCGTTAGGGTTTCTAGCCCATATTTTTAGTGAAACTGGCTTTTTTCATTTATCCTTGTATAATATTAGCACCTGAAGTCACAGTAGAAAGAATTGATTCATATTTCAAAACTTAGCAAAAAAACATATGACATTTTATCTGTGGAAGATTCTTATCTGGTCCCTACTTAAACCTTCTAAAATGTCAGATTTTTTTTTAAGGGTAATCATTACCATTTGCCTATTATTTACTGCTGTCACCATCACCATGTGATAAACATTAAACCAAATCGCTTTTTCACTTGAGATAGATTAAAAATTGGTCGATTTTTTTTTTTTTTTTTTTTATCCTCACCCGAGGACATTTTTCGATATTTTGTTCAGATAGAGTGGGAGGGTGAGAGAGAGAAAAAAACATCGACGTGAAAGGGACACATCGAATTGTTGCCACCCACACCACTCAACCAGGGCCGGGGACAAACTGCAACTGAGGAACGTGCCCTTAGGGGGAACCGAACCTGGGTCTCTCCAGACCACAGGCTGACGCTCTAACTGCTGAGCCAAACCAGCCAGGGCAAAAAAATTGGTCGATTTTAAAACTGTATTTTTAAGGGCAGTTCAATTATTTGGAGGGTTTCCTATGCTTTTTTTAAAATCCTTACTTGAAGACATTTTTGCATTTATCTTCAGATAAAGCAGGAGAGAGAGAGGGAGGAAGAAAGAGAGAAAAACATCTGTGTGAGAGAGACACATTAAGTGGCTGCCACCCACATGACCCCAACTGGGGCTGTGGACAAACTGCAACCGAGGTACATGCCCTTAGCAGGAACCAAACCTGGGACTCTCTGGTCCACAGACTGACGCTCTAACCACTGAGCAAAACCAACCAGGGCTCCTATGCTTAATTGTAGATAACGCCAAAGCCAGAATTGCAGTTAAGGTCTCCTGTTTTCCCAGCCTGCAACTATTCTTTCTCACTGTATTATTTTGCAAGGTAAGAAGCCAGGCCTTTGACTTCAAAGCTTGATTTCTTGGTAGTTATTAACAGAGACAGTTTTTTCTCTTTAAAGGCTCAGAGAACTATATGGGATTACCCAGATATTTTCTCTAGGGAACATTAAGCATTTGAGTAGACTCAGGAATGTCTCCTTGTATGTCTTATCTGCTCCTCTCCACTTGAATGTCAGCTGCAGGAACCTTTCTGTCTTCATCGCCCTGTGCTGGACAGCACCTAGAAGTCTGCATGTTACGGCTTGGAATCAATACTTGTCATGTGAATATATATGAAAGGGTGAATATGAATTTGCTGTTTAAGATTTTTTTCCCCCAGAATATAAGGAGGAAGCATGTATAAACCATTTGTAATGCCTTTATCTGAGTTGTAATCTTTTCTGCAAAGAATAGTTATGTCCTTTGGGGATAAAGGAGGGTTTTGTTGTTACTGTTAAGGTGGTATTTACATGGTTTGAAAATACTTTGAAACATTGCATATACTCTGATTAAACTTAGCTTTTTAAACAGGTATTGTTTAATCTGCCTTGGCATATTTTCGAAAGCCTTGGCATAGCTGCTGGCCCAGTATCTGGACACTGCAGTCCAGGATGATATTTTTGGTGGGATGGAGGTTGGGGAGAAAATGTGAAAGAATTTCAGTGAAAGTAAAACAAAGATAGCCCTTCCCTAGGTAGTTATTTATGCTTCCCTAGATATTTATTTATTTATAGTTGTGCAATTTATTTTTGTTTCTATCAGTGTAGCCCATAAAGGTTAATTCTATTTCAAACATCTGGCAGGATCCTGCCTGCCAGTTGCAGAAGGGAATTATCTGGTCTGTTTTGTAGCCTTCCAACTTCTTTCTGTGGTAATTTTTTTGCCTTTCGATGATTTATACTTCCCCATGCACTGTATTTCATCTTCCTCTCTAATCCAGGAGGTGAGGCCCTCCATAGAGATGCATCTTCAAGAGCTCAGATTATTTAATGATAACCGATTAGACATGTGGCTTCTAGAGATCTCTGGGTAAAAACATCAAAAGAAAACAGGACTACTGTGTTGCCTGGGGTGGGCTTTTACTGTGGGACTGTAGAGCCTAATGCTCCCAGGTACATTTGTTACATAGCAGATTTGTACTGAGCTTATTTTTATAATGTAACAGTTTTAATAGAGACCCACTTTCCCACCAGTAGAGCCATTACAAGATTTTCAACCGGTGTGCCACGGCATCCTGGTGTGCCACAGAATTTTAAAATATGGAATACCTGACTACTTAGAGGCACTGACCTCTTTTCCTTTAGATTGTCATAAGGAAAAAATTACAACAGCCAACACAATAGCCTTCTGGTGTGAATGAATCAAAATTATACCTGTTTTTTTAATTGTTGGTGTTAGATTAGCAAAAAATATATTTTTTTTGGTGTGCCACAGAATTTTAGTAATTTGTTTTTGTGTGCCATTAGATGAAAAAGGTTGGAAGTTGCTGCTGTTAGGATCACCACTCCCCCGCCTTTAGAACAATCTTGCCTTGCTAGCTCCAGACCTATCACCTTGTGGGTAAGGGCATGTATTGTCTCTTGTCCACCTTGCGAATTCCTAGTTTTGTCACATTACTTTAGGTGAAGCCTCCATCTCTCTCCACAAGTTCATATGCATATGGTTTGGGAAAGAAGATTGACACAGGAAAGGTAACATGGCGTCGATAAGCAAGCCACAGGTTTTCTAACCTCAGCTTTATCGTGGCTGCTGTGAGGACTTCTGCTTGATCCTTTTCTCAGCATGGTAACTGTATTTCTTATCCTGTAAAAATAACTTTGGATGAAGCAGAGCATGTAGGGAAAGGGCTAGGGACAAGAAAGCGTGACTGGAGAGTGTGGTTATAAGTATCTCTTTCTCTGATTTAAATACTCCATAGGAAATTATTTTCCTTCCAAACCTTTACTTTTTGGTAACTTCTGTCACTAATTCTTGCTAGCTTCCCTTCTTCTGTTTGCAGTTAAGGAGACTTACAAGATCATATCCTTCAGGTTTTCTTCTTACAACATCTTTAATACTGATTTTCTAGTACAAATGGCCCTGATGTTTGAAGGTGAACAAAACTATCGTTGGATATTTGAGGCTACCAGAGTCGATCATCCCACTTAGGGGTACATAGCACATTATAAAGCTGTTTGCTATATCTCATTTGAGTTTAGCTCCTTCACTCGGGTGCGCTGTATTTCCAGTAACCTTTCCTCAGTCCCCTGGGCAAGCTGGCGCTGCTGTTCAGTCCTCCCTTCCATCCCTACCCCCATTCTCAGTGTTGTTAAAGTCACCTGTTGGGGAAGGGCAGGGACTTACTTCCTTTATTTGGAAGAGTTATAAATGGAATCAGGAGATGGAAACTTATATAGCACAAGCAATTATACTGTTATATGCACAGTAATAATAGGATGCCCAAGATTACTTTTTCTTGAAATCTAATTTCTGTAGCTTGTCTCTTTCTTATTGAATCTGTTCTTTATTATACTGAATATAATTAGCTTATAGTTGTTGTTTTTTTCTAAGAAGTATTTGTTCCAATTGTAATCCCTTTTCATGGTAGATTGTGTGTTGATCATATTCATATTTATACATAAGAATTCTATTTCATGAAGTGAATGTTATAAATTCATAGACCTTCTGGTTTAAGTCATATATACAACCTCTAATCTCCCCTATTCTCCTTCACACCCTATATGGAGATGGAACAGGGGATAAGTGTACACAACATATTAGGACTAATGTAGTCAAACCCACTTCTCAAAAACCTTTTCCTTTGACTCTGATAACTGCTATAACCTGGATTATACATTTTTTAATAATTGGTGATGTTACAAACCAGTTGAGCTCTTCTTGAGGTTATTCAGTGTACTGAGCTCTTGTGAATGATTTTACTTAAACCTCTTAACTACCTTATGAAATAGGTACTGTTTTCTCTCCCATTTAATAACAGAGGAGACCTAGGCTGGGATAATTTGTAGTAGGTGATACAACTAACGTGTGATAAAGATGGTATCTTGAGTTAGCTTGGACTGCCGTAACAAAGTACCATAGACTGGGTGGTTTAAACAATAGGAACTTATTTCTCACAGTACTAGAGACCGGAAGTCCAAGATCAAGGTGCCGGGAGAGTTGGTGTCTGGTGAGGGTTGTCTCCTTGGGTCGCTGACAACCACCTCCTCACTGTATCTTCACATGACACTGGCTGTGGATGCAGAGAGAGAGAAGCAGCAAGTTCTGTGGTGTCTCTTCTTATAAGGGTACTAATCCCATTGGGAGGGCCCCACCCTCACGACCTCAGCTAAACCTAATTATTTCCAAAGGCCCCGATTCTAAATGTCATTGTATTGGGGATTAGGCCTTTAACATATGAATTCGGAGTGAGTTATAATTCCATCTATAGCAGATGGTATTCAGACCAGGTTGGATACTTCAGATTCTAAGTAGTCTGTTATACTACCCTATTCCCTGCTTCCATAATTTAGGAGTGCTGGTACCCAGATTATTTGCTGAAAAAATGTAGGCAGTTTGCGCCAGCAATAGAAAATTCTACCAATATGTGTGTACATAGTCTTTTTTTTTTTAATTAAAATTTTTTTTTCTTTATTGATTTTTAGAGAGAGAGAGGAAGGGAGAGGAAGAGATAGATAGAAACATCGATGAGAGAGAACATTGGCCGCCTCCTGCATGCTCCTCACTGGGGATCAGGCCCACAACCTGGGCATGTGCGCTGAACAGCAACCTCTTGGTGCATGGGTCGACGCTCAACCACTGACTTATACTGGCCGGGCCATAGTCCTTTAATATTGTATGTATCTCACAGTTCTTTTGCCCAAAAAAGCTTGGAAAATAAGGGTAAGAATAAGTAAGAAAACAAATTATCCATGATCTCACTCCCTGGAGAAAAGATTGCCATGACCATTTTAGCATATTTCTTTCCAGTCTTCTTCTTTGGGAGGAACGACCAACCCAGGTTGTTTACATATTGACCTTATATCATTCATAGTGTTTTATTCTGCTTTTTCTTTCTTAGCATCTCATCAATCCATACAGTTAAATTTTTTAGAAACATTTTAAATGATTTTAAATTTGTTTTGGAGACAACAAATTTGAGAGCTACCAAGGAGGTCGGTGACTATGAGCTGAGTATAGAAGTAGTCAAGACTGATGACTCAGAGTGCCCCTCACTGAAGGAGTAGCAGGTGCATAGGGGTGGGATTGATAAAATTCAGTGTATACTTTTACAGAATGTAGTATACGTGGGAGTTCCTCCTGACAATATTTATTGAGCAAAGAGCCATCTGGACTGGAGGTCGCTTTTTTGTTTTGTTTTGAATTGTCATCATCAGCCCTTGCCGGTGTGGCTCAATTGGTTGGGCATTGTCCCGTGCACCCAACGGTTGTCAGTTTGGTTTTTGGTCCGGACACAAGCCTGGTTTGCAGGCTGGATGCCTGGTAGGGGATGTGCAGGAGGCAGCCGATCAGTGTTTCACTCTCACATCACTGTTTCTCTCTCTCCCCCTCTCTCTCTAAAAATTAGGTTTAAAAAATCTTAAAAATAAAATGAAAGTGTCATCATCATTTGGCTGGAAGTTGAAACCATCAATTTTTAGGTGAGGAAATTAAGCTTCAGAAAGATAAATGTGTTAACTACCACCAGCTCATTGAGTTGGAAGTACCTTTTAGAAGATGATGTCACTATAATTTTAATCAGGTTCTCAGTCCAGTCCGTGCTCAGTGAGTGGTTTCAGACCACTTTTTAAATTTTCCCCAGGCAGTTTGTTTACTGCAAACAGTATTTTCTCTATGTTTTGAATATTCATTGTTCACTGCTGATGCATCCCATTCTGCTGTTAAACAACTGGAGTTTGAATTGATAGGCAGCTTCTTACAGGATGAAACTATTAATTAATTGTGGTAGCCCCTTATCGTTTTTGGAGGGTGGGGTAACTTGTACAAACTGTTTTCTTGCTATGTAAAGTACTAATATGGGCATTCTGTTTTTGTTTTACATTTTTTTAAAAAACTAGATTTTTATAGGAAAGGTATATCGAGTGTGATTGATTGTTCTGTTATAGAATGTCTTCTCAAAAATTTGCAAAATTGTTTTCCTTTGAAACCCACATGAAAATTTTACTTTAGGGTTAAGAACTTGAAAAAGTCTTAGCTACTTTGAGATCTGATGTTTTTCTCCCTTTGGATAACATAGAGAACCGTGATTCCTTTTTTAAAAAAATTTGATTGCCAGAGTGCTCAGAGCTAAATTTATATATTTTAACAAATTATCTGTGGCCTGCTTCACTTTGTGTAGGTCTCTGCCTCACGTTTAGTTTCCAGTTTCTGTATTTTAATTCCCATTTTGTCTGGTCCTGATTTTATTGATTATTTTGTGTTTTAATGTAAGCTACTTCATGTCCTTTGTGAACATGGTAAGATGGAGATACATAATTTCTTAGGTTGACTTTTCTCTGGTACACTAACAGTAATCACACTTTTGAAACATTCCTTTCTAAATCTAGAAATTCTCATTTGGTCTTCTAATATTCCATGCTCTTAATTGTTGCACGAGGTAGCGGTGGTCAGTAGGTTATTCTTTAAGTGAGAATTCTTCATGGTGAGAGGTAAGGGATCTAAAACTCTTGATACTGTGAAGGTGAATTTTTTGTTTGTAAGAACAGATCTCAAATGGCGTAGTACAAATAACTTAGTAGCTGTTCTCTATCGTCCGCTTATGTGAATGTTTTTATCACCTAGAACATACATGCATATATATTTTTAATTCTTATAACCTCAAAGAAATAGGATCTTCTAGATGTGTTTCATGATTTGGGTAAGAAGATAACAATATGAAATTGTTACAGTTTGTACATGCTATTTTGATATTTTCTGTGAAAAATCCAGTTTATTTTATAGAAGACTTCTTGAGATATATTAAAACTTAAAAAAAACCCCAACAACCTGATTTTCATAATTTTAAAAACTCTTACAGGGTTTAAAAGATGGATCTACACACACATTTCCTTATTCCCAGCTTGGTATTCAGAAGAGATTATGTGTCAGAATTCATCAATGCTTTAAAGAAGAAATTAAACCACAAAGGACAAATGAACTATTTGAATTTTTTTTCTGTAAGATTATTAAGAAAGGCAGTATTTTTGTTACTTCTATTTAAACGGAACAGGAGTTGCTGGGTAGAGTAGAAATTATATTGGACACTTTATTGTGAGAAATTGAGCTGTTACCACACTTCTTAGGCAGTCACAGGTGTGGTCTTAATAACAGATGTACTAATGAAAAAAAAAAGGATGAATATGTGATACAGACTGGGTGAAGATATTATGGAAGTTTTAAGAAATGTGTGTACTCTTGTTCTCTCCACCCAAAGAAGACTCTTATTTAATTCTTTTTCCAAATGCACATTCTGTTTGCTTAAATCTACATCTGCTACTAGCTTTGAACATTGCCTGAAACGTATGTGCAGCTTGGCAGAAAATCTGATATGAAGAGGAAAGCACAGGATGGTTTGTCTTACTAAATAATGGAGCAGAGCCTTCACAGGCCCAGCCTTCCATGCTCACTGGTGTCCTATGGTGCTGTTGGAAAAGAGGCTTGTAACTATTTTCTTAACAGTCCCGCATAGGTTAGCTCTCATGATAGAACAGATAGGAGCTTTGATGTATTTCACTTTGCTCTCCTGTTTGTTGCAATCATTGATTTGCTTCAGAGTTGAGGAGTTTTGTTTGTTTGTTTGCTTTTAAAGCCATCTCTTGATTGGGCTTAATTTGTTTCTTTGCTACAAAGAATATGCACTAGACCTGGTCTCTCTGTTCCCCTACTTGATGTGTTTTTACAGATCATCTTTGATCTGAGCCAGTTCTTAGTTACAAAGTAGTCTTGGCATAAGTTTCAAATAGTAACAAAGAATGCAGTATTTTAGGAGTTTGATTACATGTTTGTGATAATTATCGACTTTGGCATTTAAAAATCTTTGAAGCTTAGTTTTATCACTTAAAATCTTACTGAAGTGTTAAATTATTGGTTAACTTTGTGATCAAACAGGTACATGCTGTGGTTTCTGAAAACCTTTAGAAATTGTGGATTCCTGTTGTATCTCTGTGTTATGCTTTATTGATTCAGAAATAATTTACATTTTATCAACCAGTAAGAAGAGATGGAATTTTGTAAATGGGTGATTGCCTGTGCTTTGGAGTCAGAGTCTGAAGTCAGATTGAGTCCTGCCACTTTACAAGCTGTGGGAAACAGCTTTCCTAAAAGGGTTTCAATAATCACGACTAGCTCATTAGAGTTATTGTGAGGAATAAAGTCAGATAACATATGTAGACCACTTAGCAGGAAGTCTGACATAAGTGCTCACTAAGTACTAGTTTCTTTCTTTGTGCTCAGCTTTACCCTTTCCTTTCGCCCCCCCCCCATATATATGTATATGTATATGTGTGTATGTATATGTATATATATACTTTTATAATATTTTAAGACAGTGGGTCTTTTAAATTTTTTAAATTTAAATTAGGTTGCTTTGTCCTTCAAGAATTCCCTAATGAGACATCTGTAAACTACTTTCTTCCCCTTGATCTGGCAAAGCTGGAGTTTTAGACTATGCTACAGCTCTAACTTCCTCCTTTGCTCATCCTCAGCCTAGCCAACTGTGGCAGTTCTTTGTTCCTGTTTTTCAGTGAGAAATTATTTCTTGAGCGCTCACTTAAAATAATGAAATCAAAAAGACACTTAAAAATGAAGGTGAGGAATTGAAAGTGGCTGGCTCATTATTCTCCTTGTCCTGAAAAGCTTCTGATCATTGTCCTTCCCAGTGGTCTTCAGGAGAACTCGGATCTCAGGCTCCTTTGTGGTTGTGGCAGTGTAACACCACATACAGCATTTAAACATACGGCAGCGTATTATTTTCAGTGTTTTCATATTTGAAGGTAAAACAAGAGAAAGCCCAACAAATGTGGATTTTTGAAAGGAATAGTTGTTGGGCAGCCTGCCTCAGTTAAGACAGTTTGAACTCTCGGCAGTTTCAAGTGGACTGTTTTGCAAAGAGGGTATCTGGAAAAAGTGAAGATGAATGTACTGGTGCCAGACTTCGAACAGCTATTTAGTGTTGTAAACCAGGCTCTGCTTAGGAGAGGGTTAACCATTAAGACAATTGTTGAGGTAGAAGAGATTTATACAATTTCAGCTCATTTTTATAATCTTCCAAACTTTGTAGCACCACTCAGAGTTACAGCTAAGTGTATCTTTTGTGTTAGGAATTTGAGGTGGCTTAGTATAGTAACTACCAATTTGTCTTTGAAATTCATTTGCTGTTCACTGTTTCTCCTTCAATAGGGTGTTAGCTTTTTAAAGTATGAATGTTTAAAAGGTTCTTTCTGAAGCTTTTCACTACACAGTTCTGAGCCCTTCTGTCATTTGAATATTATCATAAACTTTAAAGTCCCCTCTCCAGCCCTGGCCAGTTTGGCTCAGTGGTTAGAGCTTTGGCCCTAAGACCTAAGAGTCTCAGGTTCGATTCCCAGTCAAGCGCACATACCTTGGTTGCAGGTTTGATCCCTGGCGCAGGGTCTTGTGGGAGGCAACCAATCCATGTGTCTTTTTCACATCCATATGTCTCCTTCCCCCTCCCTCCCTCCCTTCCATTCTCTCTAAAAATCAATGGAAAAATATACTCAGGTAAGGATTAACAACAGCAACAACAAAGAGTCCCCTTTCCAATTTTTTTTTCCCCTTTGCTATTCATCTTTGGGAAATTCCCCAGGATTATTTAGCCATTAACTCAGGAGTATCATTGGTTGAAATTACTACATGGGTTTCTGTTAAATAAGAGGACTTTAGAATGAAAATGAAAGCGTGTCTAACCTGGACCAGCTCTACATAGTTGCCTGTAAGTGCTTGTTTCTTACTTCATTGATCTGTGTTAACTCAGCAGTGCGGAGTTCAGGCACTTTATGTCATGGGGCCTCATTTTTTCTTTTCCTTTTGTTTCTTTGAAGTAGTTGTCTTTGTTCTGAGGTGTGAGGCACTCCCTAGATAGGGCTGGACCTTATCTCTGTCTGGCCACATCTTTTACATCCTCCTATTAAAACTCCAGCCCAGGAAAGTGAGGCTGGCTGGGCATGAGAAGGCAATAACTCTAGATCCCACTTGCCCAGAGCCTGTGGCTTGGGACACAGCATTGTCACAGTCACTTCCAGATGGCATGAGCCTCTACCCCACCCCTGTTACATTAGTGTTGTAGCTCATTTGGGTCTCTTGTGCCCCCTTATCTGCTCACCCCTAATGTGACTCCTAAGATACTAGCATTACCACACAAGCACTGCTATTGGCCCTGGGGATTAGAATCTGGAATGACCATTCTGTTTTCTGTGGGTATAAAATTTACTGGCATGTCACCATTTCACGAGTTTTTTCCTTGTCTCTTCTTTGGGCCAGAGGGGGAGTAGGAGTGGCGGCTCAGATCTCTTGATTAATGGGGCTGCCAGGAAGCTCAGTTTTGAGGTAGTTTCATGGACAGTGGGCTCTACATTTCTTATCTCTACTTAGGTTTGCCAGGGTGCTTTTACAAGGTTTTGGTTTTGTACTTTTTGAAAACTTGCATTGGAGGAGGAGAGAAAACTGTGTGGATCAAGGGAGACAAGGGCCACACATTTGAATGACACAGACCTAAAAGTCTACAGAGATAAAACAGTTCACTTGGCTGTTTGTGAGTTGTTTCTTACTCCTCGGCTTGTATATAATAGGAAAAAAAATCACTTTTTAACAATTTTATTGAATCAAAGTGACCTCTTCAAACCATGCAGTTACTGGAGCCTCATATGAGTAGTCCTGGAGAGGACTGGCCCTCAGTGCTGCCCGCTTGACTTTGGGCACAAGCACCCCGTCCTTATTCGATGCGTTATGGATTTTTAAAATTAATTTTGTCAGCTTGCCTCTTGCTGATCTTAACCTTTAAATTTTTATATTCATCTACAACATTTAGGTCATATGAAAACTCGAATAACCTTAAAAGGAAGTTTTTATTAAAGTCTTGCAAATTCTGTGTATCATGATTTTCTAAGCTCTAGAAGAGGAAAATGGAAGCGCCCCTCAATCCCCAATAACATAGGAGCTCATCTCTCCATTTTTGCAGCCCCTTCCCCAGAGGGAGATAGGCTGGGGCAGTGGGAGGTAACTCCACAGGGCGGCAGGCCTCGATCCCTTAGCTTCTCCCCCAGCTGAGAGAAACTTCATTTCCATTCTCATCCAGGGGCTGCACCCTAGGGAAGACTCTGAATGAAGCTCTGGGCGGCTTGGCTCAGCAGTTAGAGCCTCGGCCCTCGGACCAGAGTCGGGGATTTGCTTCCCGTTAAGGGCACGTACCTCTGTTGCAATTCGTCCCGGCCCTGGTTGGGGGAGGCAGCCAGTCGATGTGTTTCTCTCACATCGATGTTTCTCTCTCTTTCTCCCTATCTTTCCCGCCCACTCTGTCTGAAGATAGATGGGAAAATGTCCTGGGTAAGGATTTTTTTTAAAAAAAGACTGGATGAAGAAGAAATTTGGAGGTTTGCTACTGATTATAGAATTTTTTACCACCTGCGTCCTGAACATGCTATTATAAAATCTGTTGTATGTAGACTACTTGACGGGAGACTTGGTAAGAATACAGAATATCTTTCAGAGAAATGCTTTTTTTTTTTTTTTTTTCAGTCTTAATGTACATTGGAGGGCCAACTCAACTCTAGTCTGTAGAAAAGTCATTACTTATAATTAGCATATATGATGAACAATGTTGGTTCATAGCATTTTGACTGGGCTGAGCTCTCAGATCTTTTTGGAGATGGGAAAACTAAGCATCAGAGAAGGATCATTAAACTGGACAGCAAGAACTCGCCACGGGCCCTGGCCGGTTTGGCTCAGCGGTTAGAGCGTTGGCCTGCGGTCTGGAGAGACCTGTGTTCGGTTCCCGCTAAGGGCATGTACCTCGGTTGCAGTTTGTCCCGGGCCCTGGTTGGTCGTGCGGGTGGCAACCACTTGATGTGTCCCTTTCACATTGATGTTTCTCTCTCTCTCCCCCTCCCTCCCACTCTATCTGAACAAAATATCAAAAAATGTCCTCGGATGAAGATAAAAAAAAAAGAACTCTCCACGGGAGAACTCTCAGAACTGGCATGAGAACCTAGATCTCTGGATTCCAAGTCTTTTCTTCTTTTCCACTATTGCCACTTAGTGGAATGTAACCTCTGCTTATGTTATAGCTAAATGGTCCATTAACACACGTTTTGGAAGTATTGATTGTTTAAAAATTGTACTATAAAATCAGGTTTGTGCTGGCAGTTGCATGGTAATCTCTTCCCAGCTCTTCTTTCCTATCCTTTGAAAATAAATGTTAATTTGGTTCTTCCTTTACTTGTGATATTGAAACTTTTCATTTGTAAGTTAAATTTGATTAAATTTTATTAGCCAAATCAATAATTTTACTTTACTTTCAAAGAGTTATGGAATTTTAAAGCCGTAAGAAGCCATAGCAGTGATTCTGTTCTAAATTTATGTGGCTGATATGAATCTGTTACACTAGCTGAGAAGGGGGTCTCATGTGCTAGAGAAACAAGCATTAAAATAAAAGATAATTGATACAAGATTATCATAATAATTTTATTCTTCTTGAGATCATCATATTGTGCATAAAAGGCAAATAAAAAAATTAATTCTTGAGTAGTTGATGAGTTGGCTGCCATTTTTTGTGATGAGAAATAGAACCTTCTTTGGAATAAGCAAGCAGGTTTATAATTTCTTTGCCTAGTAATAAGTGTTGAAAAATAAGACCCTGTCTATCCAAGGAAGGTTCCTTTATACTTTGAGCCTGAATTTAATTTGTTTTGTGAAACTGTAGTGCTATAACCAAGGAAATGACAGATATATAACCTTACTTTTGTTAAAACCTGTTGTACTTTAACAATGAAATGGTTAGATTTTGAGTTAAGCAAATATATTTACTCAATGTAGTTATGTATTCATTATAATAGAAATAGCTTGAATGTTATGTTGACTATAAAATTTTTTCCTGTATCATATATTTGCTATTCATTATTGGGCTATATTGCTCTTTTAATGTTTTATTTATTGTCAGTTTTCACCTGTTTTTCTAGTACTGCTGCTTTAAGTTTATAATATGCATTGTAGTCAGTTGGACAAAAGCAAAAGTCATCTAACCTTTTTATTCCATACATGGGGATTAAAATAAAACTCTCTGCTAATAAAACATATAATCTATTACTTAACACAAAGCAACACAGAAACAAGAAAAAATAATTCTTTTTTTTTTTTTTTAAATTTAGCATATGCAGCAGGGGGCACCAGATGAAGGCAAAAATGAATTCTTATATTTTAAACCAGCTACAACTTGTATCCTGTTCATATTTAAATAATGTGGTAGTTAATTATTTCCCCATTAGTTTTCTTAATGGTTTTAACTTTTAAGTTCTCAAAGCTATGCTGAAGACATTGATAACAATTCTCACTTATTAATTCAAATGAAACTTCTTACAGCCAGTTTAGTAATTACAGTTTTTTTCTTAAACATATACCATTTTTAGGGTTCTAAAAAGGAGAATGGAAACTAAATTTAATAAATAGTTTTTTGTTCTAGCACAGGCATTATTATTGTCTTTAATATCTTTTCTACAAAATATTTTTTTGCTAGTAAAAGGAAAATCCCAGTGATTTGAAAGCTCAATTTTATTTTCTTTGTATGTGAGCTAAATGAATTTTAAATCTGGAAACCTGTTCCCTTTAGCTAATAAATAGGTATGTAGAAATTTATTTTCTAAAAGGCTTGTTTTTAATATTGGTGGCATCATTCAGTAGTTTCTCTTTTTTCCCTCTCCTCCCCATCGTCTAGTCCAATATCAGATGGAAATGATGCGGAGCCTCCGCCATGTGAACATTGACCATCTCCACGTGGGCTGGTACCAGTCCACGTACTATGGCTCGTTCGTCACCCGGGCGCTCCTGGACTCTCAGTTCAGCTACCAGCATGCCATTGAAGAGTCTGTCGTTCTCATCTATGGTTCGTAGGAGTTTCCTGTATTATTCTTTTCTTTCCTTAATATTATTACTACTACTATTTTTGCTTTCTGTCTTTTTGCCTCTAAGAGCAGCCTGGCAGGCCTTCTCAAGTAAATACCAACCCTGTTTCTGCAGCAGCCTCAGCAGCAGCTAAGTCTAGACAGGGTTTCCTTCTTTCTGTTTATTTTTCTTGCTATCAGAGCCCTGATGTGTACATTTTGGAATGCTGGAGTAGCTGCTTCATTTTTATTCCTCCATCTCCCCTCCCTCATTTGAAGGGGCTGGTGGAACTAGACCAGATGTCTAACAAACCCCGATTGCTGGAGTGTCTGGCTCTGTACGTGACTGACCAATCATAACACGGCGTGCCAAGTTTTTTTTTTATACCTCTGACAGCAGCGTACAAAACCTGGACTGTTTCTTAGCACAAAGATTTTTTTCTTTTCGGCCTATTTAATGGTGTTTCCTCAAGCTCTCCAGACCAGATGTTCTGTGCTGTATCAGAACTGTAGGCAATTTAACAGCTTTATAGCCTTCCCCCTCCCCAAACACTCACAGTTTGCCATATCTGGCAGACTTGCATATAGTTTCCAGCTGAGAAGTAAATGTAACGTCCTGAGTATCTGTCAGAAAAAATACTAATGAATACGATCAATCTTATGAGCTGCCCCAAAATTGTTTCAGTATGTTAACAATTGGATTACAGTAAAGAACAAGTTGTTAAAGTGTACTTATATTGGCTGGAAACATTGCATCATCAGACCTTGATGAATTTTCCACTTGTTTCAATCTATTTTGGTTTTCATTTTATCACCTATTGCTAAAAGTTTCACTGTGTTAAGTTTCAGACAACATGAATGTTAACACAGGTTTTAGGCGAATATTGGCATGCCGGAGCCGTTATCATGCAGCAAGTGCTAAGCTCCCTTACTCACGGACTGTTTAAGCAGTTAGTTTGGACAAAATGAGTTTCTCTAAAACTAAAAAGACGCTTTTGTCATAGCACTTGACTTTAGTGATTTTTTTTTTAAAAATCTGCTTAACCAAGAAATTTGAATAGTGAATATTAGTATGTATAACTTTTATTTGCAGGGCTATTCATTTAAATTAGTTGACTAAAGAACCACGCAAATGTATGCAATGAATTTTAATATTTACTGTTCATCAGTATTTTCCTTCTAATTACAACAGATGTATACAAGGTGTATAGAACATGATATATTTAATTTTCATCAAGATTTCTGATTTTAGCTGAGGAAATTATTCTACCTATTACAAGTAGGATGATAAGTTCCTCCATTTTTACTTCCTGTTTGCTATACTCATATGGATCTGCTTAAAATTATGTTCTGATTATTTATTTTGATCTTCATTTTGCAATGATTGTATGCTAAGTAACAGAATGTGCCTAGAACCAATGTTATTCAAGCACTGGTAGTGACAAAATTCTTAGTAATTTTTTTCCCTCTTTTTCTTATTTGAGATCCCATAAAAACTGCCCAAGGGTCTCTCTCACTGAAGGCATACAGACTGACTCCTAAACTGATGGAAGTTTGTAAAGAGAAGGATTTTTCTCCTGAAGCGTGAGTGTTTGGGGGTACTTACAAGTACAGTAAAGGACAGGGTATTTTTCTTTAAAGATTTTAGTTTGCCACATGTATTGAATCCTCGGTGGGGTGGTGATGCTTTTGCCATGTGAACGGTAGAAGTTTTATGCATGGCCGAGTGCCACTTGATTTCTCCCTTTCTATGTTTTAACTGTTCTTTGTGGAATGTCTGATTTGTTGTTCTCACCAAGGGCGAATTTAGTTGGAGTGGGAATTAATTAGCTACTTAATTTGAAGAAATAAGTGGTTAAATAAAGGTAGATGGCAATGAATGATCAGCAGCAGCTATCAATTGTAAACTGTGTGTCAGTCCGGCTGTGAGCTGTATGTCTTATTTTGAGCTCCTGTTTCATGGCGGGGTGGGGAGAGGTGGGGAGAATAAACATTTTAAGGATTCAGTAAGGAATGTGGCTTACTGGAAATTTTATGGGTGACAAGTATGCATAGAATTAATCGATAAAGCTGTTTTGTGATCCTACACAGTGGCATTGGGATATTTACATTAAAATTTTAAAGAAATATTCAGAATTCTATTATTTTTTGTTTATTATTGGAATTCTTATTTCTGTTAAAGTTAGTAGCTTTAACATCATGTAGGACAGGCAGACAGTTCATTGCTAGTTTCCCTTTTGACTCCTAAAGAAATTAAGGTGCAAAGAATTTAAAAAGAAAAGCTAACTCATGAAGAATTTCTGGGTTTGGTAGTTATAACTAAACTATGAGAAGTTGAATTCTTGCTGTGTTCTGAAGCATTGCATTTGTGATATTTTGTGAGTAGTATTCTGCTAGTTGTTAATCTCTTCAATTCAGTAGGCTTTTATAAAGAACTTGCCAAGAACTTGAGTGTTTCTTTTCTAGCTATTTATTTTAAATGTTTTAGAGATAGATTTTATGGCATAATTTCCTAAGAAATTTACATTTTATTATCAATGAAATTTTGAAGATACCTGATTAAAAAGAAAGAATAGTTTCTTTTGCCAAGAATCTTATTTTCTGGGCTTATAGCTCAAACTCGGATCATTTTTAGAATTACTCAAATCTCTCAAGTTATGCTTGACTATAAAACTTATTCTCTCCCTTTTTTAGAGAGTATTAATGAAACAAAGATCCTGGAAAGGGCCTTTAATTAGGGGGAAATGTATGAAATAGTCAATTTAACATTACTTTTGACCACCAGACTGAAGTATATTTAACATGCTTCACAGATTGAAAAAGGGAAGTATCACCTTTGAGCACATGTTTGAAGAAGTGCCGATTGTAATTAAAAATTCACATCTGATCAACGTCCTAATGTGGGAGCTTGAGAAGAAGTCAGCTGTAGCAGATAAACATGAATTGCTCAGTCTTGCTAGCAGGTAAGAGGCCCTGCCTAATGAAAAGTCCCTTTTGATCACTTTCTGCAAAAGGTTCTTTTACTTAGTCTCTAACCTATGAAACAAGAAAAATTTACTTACGCACATTTTGAGGTAACTAAGACATGTAACAACATGTGTACTTGTCCTGCCTTGCTAAAATCTCAGGAAAAAACACTTAACTGATGAAAATGAACCAGTGTTTGCATACTAATTAGCTCCTATTCTAGGAACCCTCAACAGCCTTTGCTGTATCATTTTTGCTCTGATAAGGTGGGGAGGGTTTTTTATTTGGCTCAGTGTTATTTATTGCCCTCGGAGACTTATGGTATTATGTCAGGATATTTAATAATGCTCGGGAGAAAAACAAAAATACTTTTTTTGTTTTACTGGTGGCACTTGCCCTTGTTCAGATGCAGACTTTATTAGTAGAAAGCTTCCAGTTTGAATTTCCAACTAAACTTAGACTTTTCTGGACCTGGCACAGTCTTGCTATCTTAGACAGTAGTGACATAATTTCCTCCATTGTGGCTGCTTTGCCTATCTAGTTGCTAAGATTGTTTATTATATTGGTAAAATGTGACTGAAGTGTTCCAGAACAGATTGTTTCCTTGATGGAATTACTGCCCTCCCACCCCCATTTATTCTCTTAACAGAAATATGAACAGATTCCTATATATAGCTTTTCTTCAAAGCCCTTTAGGCTTGATATTAGTGATTGTTTTGTGGTGGGTAAAGGCTAACAGCAGACCCATAGGATGAAATTAAATGGACAGAGTCGGTAATCAGACCACATGCATTTGTTGAATGGCTGAAAGAAACAAGGTGTGTTTTCATAAGCAACCAGTTTGGAACAGAAGCTCACTTTTTTTTTTTTTTTTTTTTTTTTTTTGGTACGTGCCTCTAGCGGGAACCGAACCTGGGACTCTGGTCCGCAGGCCGACGCTCCCACTGCTGAGCCAAACCAGCCAGGGCCAGGAGCTCACTTATTTATCAGATTTCCAGACATCCCAGATAGAAGATTATACAATAGAACAATATAAGATTTTTCTCCTGTAGACAAGTGGGATAAACCCAGAAGGACCAGAGAGCCCGGTGTCTTCTCCAGGCTCTGGGATGGGTAGAACTGTGGCTGAAGTGCCACCTTTCATTGTATGAATGCACCACAGAGGCCAAGAAAGTCTTTCCAGGGGAAGGGAAGGAAACTGGGTGGTGAACTGAGTACTAGTGAGCAGCCCGGGTGCGAGGCTAATTTGGCACTAAAGAATGTGCTGTTTGACTGCAAACATACTCATAATAGTGCTTTAATTTGTCTCTTTTAGAAGATCATATTTTTTTTTACTGCTTTTACAAAGCCACTCGGCACACCTGTATTTAAAGCTTTGGGCTAAGAACCTTTTTCAGCAATGCAGGGCTACAATTTGATGAATTAAGTTTATAGTTATATCATAATTTTAAATTTACTATGTGAAAGCTTTTGCTTATATGATTTATGTCTTTACTTTTTCTCAAGCTTTCTTTATTGAGCATACAAAACACATATATAGCCCTTCTGTGCTTTAACATTCCCAGTGAGCTGGGCTGCAATGTCTGTTTGTCCAAGGCATCAACGTTATAATGGCCAAGAAAATGTTTCCGATTCACCATAGCTGCTAAGATCTAGACATATTTATTTACAGTTTTTACCTTCTGTATGTTATGTGAGAGCCTTTTGCTCTTCATGTTGTTATTTTAAGGGTAAATTGGTGTTCCTGTTGGCAGAAGAACATGAAGCAACCTTGAAGCAGAGCTTATACCAATGGATTGTTACATTGACCCAAATTGATACTACTTTAAACGCTTTGTTTATCTCAAATTTTAATTTATAACATTAATCAGGCCAGTTGCCATACAATTTTTCTAAGAAACCGCATCAGAAATCATTCTTAAGCAGCTCCTTAAACATTTTGCTTGGTCTTGCTTTTCACAACCCATATGTGGATACGAGTTCTTTGATTTACCTGATAAATTTGTCTGTGCTGTGAATAAAACATACTACTGTCCCTTTCGTTTAAAAAATTCAAATTTTTAATTTTATTAGATGAAAGTTCTAGTAATAGCTATATTATAACAGCTTTTATTAATTATTTTAAAATGTGTTACATAAGCCTTTAGCTTTTCACACATGAAAAAACCATTATTTTTATTTCCTTTTTTAGAAAGTAAACTAAGGGTGGGCATCATACTTTAAAGATAATAAGGATAAATTGGTACTGTAGCCAGAGCCAACTTATCACTGCATGTCTTGGTTGACATCTGTTTAAGTTGTCTGTGTTCAGTTCTTTGTTTCCTTGGCAATAAAAGAAAAGGCTATTTTATTGAAACGCCTAACAATAACTCCCTGTTTCAGTATTCTAGCTGAACTGGCACTGAAAAGATCCCCATAAAATTGCCCTTGGTAATGGACCTGTGATTTCCTGGTATCTGTGAAATAGTTATGTATTACAGTTAATTCCTTTTGCCTTACAAAAACTATTTTGCAGATTTTTGAGTCTTGTTTGTTTGTTCGCTTTTGAGTACTTATTGGATATATTTCTGAAGAGCAGGATAGTTATGTAAATGTTATAAAATGTTTAAAGGCCATGTATCTCTGCTTGTGTTCTTTCACTATAATCACATATACCTATAGTACATGATAATAGTACTTAAAAGACTTTTTTTTTGGTGGAGAGGGAGGGTCTCTTCTAGTAATACCTTTCTCATTGCTACAGTCATTGTAGTCAGCCTCCAAGATTTAAGCTCTGGGAACAACTAGGTCTTTCTCTGTGTGTGACAGTAACTCGCCGTCATGGTTTTCTCCACAGTCACTGCACCCCTTCTCACCTCCCCAATCTCCTGGTCATAGGATTGATGGTGCTCTTTCTCCCTTCTGAATTCCTGTTACACTCAAGGACATTTATTTAACGACTGTAATAAGTAGTTAATTGTGACATTTCTTGCCTTTAATATCATTGTGGGGGCCTCAGTTCTTCAGTGATGAAGGTGACAGGATCGGGGTCTCCCCTTGGGCCAGCTAGTCCCATCGCTGCCCCTCCCGCCTTCGCAGGATCTGCCTTTTTCCTCCACCCTCCTTCCTCAGATATCTTCAGTTCCTCTCTGTGCTACTTTCTTTTGTACTATGTTTACTGGCTAGTTTTCCCCAATTTTAGAATATTATGAAAATGTTCAACTCTTTGGAAAAATTGAAAGACTAATAATACAGTGAACACCCATAACCCTTTACCTAGATTCACCAGTTGTGTATCTTGCCACATTTGCACCGTCCCTCTATCTATATACAAAAAACATACTTTTCCCTCCGAACCATTTGAAAGAAAATTGCAGACATTGACTCTTAACCCCTAAAGACTTGAACATGCATCTCTTAGGAATAAAGGCATTTGAACTTGTTTAAGTCTGTCTCATCTTAAAAAGCAAAGTTACGAAAAGAACATCTTTTGACCGCGTGCCGTTATTATCCATTTTCTTTACCCTTTTGCTTCATTTTCTTCCCTCTGTAGAGTCAAATTGTAAATAGAATTTTCTACATGTTGTGTATGTCTCCTCATTTCCGCGTACCTGCCACACTTAGTGCTCCGTCTGTTCTGTGTTGTTAGCGCTCTCACTGAAGTCACAAAAGACACCTTGATCACTCCTTACTGGATGTTTCAGACTCAAACATTTGATATGTTGATAACCCTTTCTTCCTGAAATACTTTTCTTTGAAGTCTGAAACCTAAACTCTTCTGGGTTACTACTCATTCCCCAACAGCGAGCCCTCTTCTGCTCACCCCTGAATGTCACTGTTCCTTGGGGTCGTCTCCCCTGAGTGCATTCCTGAAGCGGCTTCATCTGACTTCCATGTCTTTGCTGCCTTCTGCCAGTGCCTCATTATTTCTGCTCCTCATTCCTTTCACAGTCTCTAACCTTCCTGCTTTTAACCTTTTGCCCTTTCATTGCAGTGATCTTGCTAAATGCAAATTGTGTGATCTTGTTACTCCTTAGCTTAAAATTTTTGGCTAGTCCCCCATTGTCATTAGACTAGAATCCAGACTTAGAGTCCTAGCTTCTGAGAGTCTTTGCACTGTGGCTGTTGTCTGCCTCTTTAGTATCATCACTCTTTTCTTCCTCCAATCTTGCCTTTCTCCTGTTCTCTTGGTGTACGAATTACTAATAGTTCTTCAAATGCATTATGCTTTTCATGCGAGTCTCTGAACATGCTGCCCATGCCCAGTATCTGTAGTGCCCCTTCCTGCCTGCCTTGTCTCCACCTCCTCTTCAAAATCTTGAAGTTCAGCTGTCACATAATTCAGAAAATCTCATCTGATCTGCCCAACTACCTTTTATGCTTCTGTTCTGTTATAGCAGTTACCACCACTGTGTTGTATTTATTTTTTTGTCTTCCTCTCTTCTCACTAGAATGTGTTGAGTGCAACAGTAGCTTAGAGTTTAACCCTTAGCATCTGACAGTGCAGGAGAAGTAAGTATGTATTGGAAGAACACATGGGAGGTGACATAGTATTGTTAAATTTTAACCCTGAAGTTTTTTGGAAAGCAGTATGACTGTACTGGGTGGGCAAAAGGAGGTTTACAGTTGTGAGTACGCAAAACACAGTTTGTTCTTGTATTATTATTTATTAATTATTGTATTTTCCTTAGGAACAACTGTAAATCTACTTTTGCCAATCCCTGTATAATAAAATGGACCTGGACATTTGATTAGCTATGGAAAAATAAACTTGAAAGTGATCCACAAAATTACAATGAAATAAGATAAATGTAAAATCAAACTTAATTTGAAAAAAGCACTTGATTCCTATATAGGCTGTCACTCGGCCAAGGTTGTGTAGGTAGTGCTGGACCTGGGATTAAACTTTAACTTTATTTACACACACACACACACACACACACACACACACACACCAGCAGGCACACCATTTCTGTGTTCTTTCTACTGCTTAAGAGCCAAACTTTTCTAATTTTCTTCAAATTACAGAAGTAGTCCAAATAGAATTCATATTTTAACTGGATTTACTTTCATTCATATTCAGTATTTCCAGTCTCTTTCTTCCTCAGCCTTCCCCTTCTCCGGATGCTGAAACCAGCCATTCAGCTGCTTAGAGCAGGAAGCTGGGAGTCAGCCTTGACTTCCCTCGCAGTTCTGCCCACTGTTCTCCGTGCTCATTGCCGCCCGTCCTAGGCCAAGCCACACGGCTTCTCTCGAAGCACCACAGTAGATGTGGGGTGGGTGTGTGCAGTTTTAAAAGTAGAGATAAAATTCACCGTTTTAACCATTTTAAACAGTACAATTCATTGGTTTTAATATACTCACGGTGTGTGCAACCATCACCACTAATTCCCGAACAGAAACCCCACACTCACGAAGCAGCCCTCCTCCTCCCCACCCCGGCCGGCACCGATTACTTACTGTCTGTGTGGATTGCTTATTCTGGCCGTTCCATATAAACGGAACTGTACAGTAAGTGGCCTTTTATATCTGGCTTCTTTCACTTCGTGTGTAATGTTTTTAAGTTTCACTCATGTATCAGTACTGCATTCTTTTTATGACTCAGTAGTTTTCTGTTGTGTGGATAAAGCACAATTTATCCATTCATCCATTGATAGATACTTGGGGTTTTTCCACTTTTTGGCTGTTATGAGTAATGCAGCTGTTAACATACATGTACAAGTTTTTGTGTGAGCATGTTTTTAGTTCTCTGGAGCATACTGAGGAGTGGAGTCGCTGGGTCATCTAGTAACTCTCTGTTTAACTTTCTGAGGAACCACCGCACTGTTTCCCACAGCGGCTGCACCGTTTTTGCATCCCTGCCACAATGTATGAGTGTTCCAGTTTCCCCACATCCTTGCCAACAGTCCACAATAGACTCTTAACTGATTTGCTGGCTTCCGCTCTCCAGTCTGTTCTCTGCATAGCAGCCAGAGTGGTCATTTTAAAATTTAAGGCTAAATATGCCCCAGACATATAGAACTCTAGGACACCATTCATACTGTGTTGTTGGGTGCTGTGTGGTGCAGCTAATGACTTCTCATGTGTGCTTGGCTCTGCTCCCTACCCTGTGACTGCCCATCCATGCGTCCTCTTCCTTTTATCTGCCTAGTTCTCGCCCGTCTCAGGCCTTCAGCAGAGGTGCTTTCTTCCACCCACATTACTTCTTGCATGGCCGATTCCTTCTAATCCTTTGCTTCCATCCCGTCATCTCCTTAAAGAGATATTCCGGCCATACTACTTAAAGTGTTTCTCTGTTTCCTCCTTTCTTTCTTGCCACACCAATCAGTTGTAAGCTCAGTGAAGACAGAGACCATCAATGTCTCATTCACTATTGTCTCCCTATTTGCTAACACTGAAGCAGGAACATAAGTCATTTTTTTGGCAATTTTTATTAATTTATTTTTGTTACAGATGTTTCTCCTTTTTCTTTAAATGACTGAGTGAGTGCCGTTTGTCAGCCAGTTAGTTTTGTAGAGCACGCATGCAGCAGCAGACCTTCCACGGCAGGAGATAGTCATGGGCAGAAGTCAGTGTGGTGGTCACGGTCCCAGTTGGGACACCGGTGGCACACAGAAAGTGATGTGGTACGAGGAGCTGCAGTAGGAATTTCTGGAAAAGAAAAGAAGTATGAATGACTGGACTATAAATTTTAGGAAGGGCAAGAGGAAAAGAGCCCTTTTTCTGTCTTCATCTGGCTTTGTAGAATAAAAGCTGTTGTCGCTGTTTTAGAACCTGCTAGATAGAGACATCATGTGCCAGAAGTCTTAGTCTGTGTGCGTGGTTCTTACTTTGTCTGGCTGCCGATTCAAGTGTTCTGGAGCACGGCCTTGGGGAGGGGATGCTAAAGAAAAGGTTCCAGGCCCTGGCCGGTTTGGCTCAGCGGTGAGTGTTGGCCCGCGGACCAGAGTCTTGGGTTCGGTTTCTGCTAAGGGCATATACCTCGGTTGAGGTTTGTGCCTGGCCCCGGTTGGGGTCGTGTGGGTGGCAACCAGTCAGTGTGTGTCTCTCACATCAGTGTTTCTCTCCCCTCCCCCTCCCGCTCTGTCTGAAAATAAATGCAAACATGTCTTTGGGTGAGGATAAAAAAAAAAGAAAAGGTTCCAGGAGTACTGGCTTAGGTTAAACTTGGTTGTAAAGAAAATGCGCATTGTTGATATCCTGCCTGGCACAAGGAACGGCTCCACCTGACGCCTGAATGCTCTGACAGCGAGAAGCTGAGCTGGTTCGGGCATGGGGGGTGAACAGCAAGCCGACTCGGTCTTCCCTCTGCCCTTCCGTTGAATGTGCTGTGCTCTCCTCTTTCAGCACATGGCCGACCAGTTAACATCCCAGAATCTTCAGAGCAGTGGCAGAGCTGTAACTATAAAATATAACATGTCAGTATATTTTTGTTTCAGCAATCATTTGGGAAAGACTCTACAGTTGCTGATGGACAGAGTGGATGAAATGAGCCAAGATATAGTTAAATATAATACATACATGAGGAACACGAGTAAACAGCAGCAGCAGAAACACCAGGTTGGTATTATGGAAAAATGTAACAAACGATTCGTTTCTCAGGACAATGCTTCAAGAGTCATCTTCAGAATGATTTGAATTATCTTTGCTAAAGAGCATTGACTGTTGGCCAGTAGCTCTACGTCATATTTTTAAAGCTATTTTTTATGTAGTATGTTTCTAATATGTTATTTACAGTTTGTACTTAAATATACCTGTCTTAAAGAGAGCCAGTATATTAAGCTCAGATTGCAATGCCAAGGTTATGCAAATAAGAGTTGCATTTATTGAGAAAATCAGAGGCAAAGAGATTGCCGAGTGTCACAGCTCATTTCTTTACTAACCATAATTGGTTTGGTAGTGGCTCATTGCAGCATAGTTAGCAATCTTCAGTTCATTTAAAAAACTGAGCAATTGAGATTAAGAGCAAGCAGTTTTGATAGGGAATAATGGACCAACCGCTGTGAGGTAGATGGTGTAATACAGACAAAACCCTAGCATTACCTGAAGGTTCTCATGTGCACATGTACTGCTGTAGCCATTTAACCTCGTCTTTATTAGTGTTGCCTGAAGGCCACATGGTTTCTCAGTTCTGGGGTATTGTTTTGGGGCTATATTGCTCTGAAACATTCTTAACATTTAATTCTTAGAGAAGTGGATTTCAAAATGTTTATATGGGAAGGTATTTGTATGTGACTACTTTGTGTTCATTAAAATGTACTTTACACTAGATGTTGTTAACAGTAGAATTCTAAGCACAATTAAGTGGTTCTGAGAATATTGTAATTTAAAAAATTTTATCAGTGTTTAGTGAAATTCAAACTATTTGTTTCTATTATACTTAGAATTTTTAACACACATATAAATCTATATAGTATTTTAACTGAAAAAAATGGTGAAGATGGTGATGGTGAAAATCTGACAAACTGGGGGGAAAACAACACAAAACTCTCAATTTCTTTCTTCTGCTGGTTCTTTCTTTCATCAAAAGACTCACCCTGGGCATCAAATTGAAAATCTGTCCCCTGATAGATAGTTGATTTTGGAAACCAATCTTACAAATATTTTTCAGAATTCTAATGTGTCTTAAAATTTTGCATTTGACCTTTATTCTTAACTTACTGTTCATAACCCCTATTAATTATAGGAATCTTTGCAAAGCAAGTTTCTCTTACTTTAGGAAGAACCATCGTTTCCCTTGGTTTCATAGGACTTCAAGAACCTGACATTTTACTGGCCCATTTTGGTTTCTGATTACCTGATCCTTTAAAACTGCATGTGGGATGTTATTCTCCCCTGCTTTTGTAAGCAATCCACAACTGTAGCTTTTGATTGTGATTTGATCCATAAGTTTGTAGGTGATCTCTCTCTATATATATCTCCCCACCTCCTCTCCAGAGAATCATAGAGATCCAGAGTTTGAAAGTTTTGGAAGCGTTATCTAAACTAATACTCACTTAGCTATAGAACTAAAACACAGGTGATTATCTGTTGTTAATAGTGATAGTAGTTACAATAATAATGATGATGATGATGATGTTTGAATAATATAATAATAATATTGTCAGTAGGGATAAAGCCGAAAGAATTTCCCAGTGTGCTAGTTTCATTACTTGGTTATTAAAGTTAAGATGACTCTTACTTGCAATGCTGTCATTTACCCCGTTGTCGTAAATGGCCACCTTACTCCCTTTCACGGACCACCTAATCCGGAGCTGCTTGCCTCCTGTGTCTCACATGGCCAGTTTTGTTTTTTTCCCAGTCATTCGTCACAGACTCTTAGAGCTCAGAGTGACACTGAAGTTTACAACAAAGGGATTTTCTTCTACTGTTGTAATATTTAGCCTCTTTGAAGCAAGGGTTGCCGAGAGAGGCCCTTTGTGAAACAGACTGAAATTCAGAGCAGGGGGTCTTGCTGGTTGCATGAGTGAGGGAAGTCTGTTTTTCTCCTCAGGTAGAGAAAATAACCAACTCCTTTTCTCTCTGAATTTTAGTATCAGCAGCGCCGCCAGCAGGAGAACATGCAGCGCCAGAGTCGAGGAGAACCCCCACTTCCTGAGGAAGATCTGTCCAAACTCTTCAAACCGCTGCAGCCTCCAGCCAGGATGGATTCTCTGCTCATTGCAGGTACTGTTTAGCCTGTGCAAACTGGCCGGTTTTCTCGGCCTTTAGGAAGCAGACGACAGCGAGAGATTTGAAAAGAAACCAAACAGAAAATGAACCTCATGAAAGCTAGTGCATTGAAACTTGTTGAATGGTGAATTTGAATCCAGTACCTGTAGTTCCTGAAATTTAGGAATCTGTCAGTCTGTTATTTTCCAGTGTTTCATTGTGTGTTTATGTAAACATTTTTGAGATGGCATCACAAACTTTGTAAAATAGGAAGGTTTCATTTGCGCACTCTCAGGGAAAGTAAGAAAACACTCGGCCCTCTCATTATGCAGAAGATCATTCGGCTGAAGCCCTGTGCTTCTCACCAGCTCCGAGCCCACGTCTGTGTGGGTGTTCGAATTGCATTGCGCTTTCTAACTCGACACAGAGTGTGTCAACTGTAGCAACATGAATGCAGTTCTGCATGGTGGGCTTTCTCTAGGGGTACTTAACATTTAACACCTCCCTTAAGTGGTGGAGATTCTATTTCCTATACTAGGGTTTGATTTTGAATATCTAACATTCATGATCTTACTAGCTATAAATACCTTATTTCTATATAAATTCTGTTAAATACAGTTTGATTCCACTAGCAAATGTCTGTGAAGCGTTTATTGGAGTGAAAATCTTACTCAAAGAAAAGCTCATCTTCTATAATTTCTATTGATATATTTCTATTGATCTCTTTAAGGTGGGGGGTCTAAATTCCATAAAGCTTTCTAGTACACATACAAATTGAGTTTGGGACACTGAGACACATTCCTTGCGTAAGGTCCCGTGCAAGCAGGATTGTATTTCTCCTACGTTCAGAAAGTATGTGACTTGTTGCAGCAGATTCGATCATTAGTGTTATAACACTAATTAGTGTGATGAGGCCGTCTGCACGCGGACTCTGCTCCTGCTGTTGGTCGCTTTGGGGTGGGAGGGATGCTGGGGTGCTCAGTGTCTCCAGGCACAGACCGGACAGCATTCTGGTTGCTCTCGCCCGGGGCGGGTCAGTGCAGTCCTCTGCCCGCGGAGGAGACCAGTGCTGTTTCCCTCGTGCATGCTGGTCCGAGCTGCGTAGTCTGTGCACGTTGATTGACAGCTAATCTGTCCTTAACTGCTGATAGACTTTTTGAAATTTGTAGTTTTTCTTCTCTATGTAACCAAGAGTGGAAGATAGCTTAAGAACTTCTAATCTTTATTATCCCTTATGGAAATATAGCATTGATTCTTATATCTTCTTAACTCAAAACAAAAGAAAATACTGGCGGTTCTGTATTATGTTGATTTTCTTGTCTGATCAGCGTTCCAGGTCATTTTATAATCTGAGGAACATTATGACTCTCTTTTTCACTTTCCCAAATGCACAGGCCAGATTAACACTTACTGCCAGAACATCAAGGAATTCACTGCCCAGAACTTAGGCAAACTCTTCATGGCCCAGGCTCTGCAGGAATACACCAGCTAAGGAAAGGAAGTTTCCAGAAACGGAGTTAACGTGGACTCTTGGGGCAACTCCTGCAAGAAAGACATTTGCGCTTTGAAAAGTCATTCTAGCCAATAATAAAATATTAATAAAACAGTTTTCACTGCTTGCTCATTTGGTTTGAGACATATTATGTCTAGTTGCCTATTCTTTTCCTTCTACCTGTTAATTTTCGAAAGATAAACAGTCTTCATTGCAGCTCCAGCAGGCTCAGACCTCCTGGGCCCATCACCTTGGCCGCCTCGGGGCGGCCGCGTCTAACCACACAGCTCAGTGCCCTGGTCCCGATCCTGACCCAGAGGCCCTGGCACCCACTGTGTACCCCAGCACTTCGTCACTGACGGGCCCCTGGAAGCCCAGGCCTCGTGCCCTTGCCCGGTGCCTGCTCCGCAGGCCTGGAATTCTCGGGGTGCTCCCCGGGGGGCCGTCTCTTCATTTCTTCAGGTGCTGGTCGACCAGTCCTCATGCCCGTTGGCAGTTGGGCACAGGACTTTTTTAAGAAGGCATTACACAAACGGGACAAACACCACAGGACTGTATTTGTATGAAAACGAAATCCATTCTGTGTATGTATTTAAATTTAGGGCTTCATGTTTATCTTTTCCATACCACGATATAAAATTCTGCTAAGAGCAGGTTTTGGTTTTTTTTATTCCTCACCTGAGAATGTTTTTCTACTTATTATCAGATAGAGTGGAAGGGGGGGGGGCGGAGAGAGAGAAACATCGATGTGATAGAGCCACATCGACCAGTTGCCTCCTGCACGACCCCCACCAGGGCTAGGGATGCACCACAGCCGAGGTACGTGCCCTTGACGGGAATCAAACCCGCGACTCCTTGGTCCGCAGGGCAGCGCTCTAACCACTCATCCGAACCGGCCACGGCTAAGAGCAGGTTTTTGAGTGAGGAAAGATTTGGGAGGATAATAGTACATTGGAAAAAATTTTTTAATAATTTTGTGTTTGGAAGATCATCTAAGATCCTGCTGTTTGTGTGATGCCACCCTTGGATTCACCTGCTGGGGGAGGTGTGCCTCATGCTCATGGTGAGTTTCACCTTGAAGACATCACTCCTGGGAGGATAACCGCAAGGAATGGGTGGAGGGTAAGGAGGGCGAGAAACCTCTTTTTCAACAGCATTGTTTTGGAAGCACCGTCTCGGCTCTGGGATCAAGCAGCGGGATCTGTGCCCGCTCTCCTCCCTTCAGTGTGTCCTTAGACCAGCTGCTTACCCTCACTGTCCTCATCCGATGCGATGCGAGAAGGAGGTGCGTGCACTCCCCTGTGGTGGGTGCGAGTGTTTCAGAGACTGGCTGGGGGTTGAGGTGAAGCTCGCAGTCTAGGGTGGGTAGGTAGCAGGCCCTTGGTGAGTGTTGTGATGGGGCGGACATATCTAGTCAGGATATTGGGTTATTAACAGTTTTTTGCTTTTGAAAAGCTCATGTCCTTGATCAATCTAGAATCCAAATATTTGCTCACATGTGTAATTAATTTTCTAGGACAAATTCCTAGAATTGGACTTACTGGTCAAGGGTATTTAAAATTCTAAGGCTTTTAACCTGTATTGCCAAATATCCTCAAGAAAGGTTACACTGATTTGCACTCTTACCCATGGTGATTTCTTATTTGAGTCAACACACATTTGAGTGTGACTGTTAGGCAGAGGGGTAGTGTTGATGAACAAAACTGGCCACGGTGCCTGCCCTGTGGACTGGATACTCTTGACCATTCCCCTGCATTCTAACAGAAAAATCAGTTCAAACATAAGCTTAATTACTGTTTTCCTCATGGTGTAATATTTAATTGAACAAAATTTAGTTATATTTTTTAAAGGTGTGTGTGTGTGTGAATTCTGTATGACTGTTCAGATAACCGTAACTCAGTAACACGTGAGTACATGCTTAATAGAAGATTTCAGTCGTCTTTGTGTTAGGAATTACTGTGTTTAGGAAAACATGTCAGTGGAAATGAAACCTCCACGGTATGTA
The DNA here is from genome assembly GCF_014108415.1 of Molossus molossus. Lineage (NCBI taxonomy): Eukaryota > Metazoa > Chordata > Mammalia > Chiroptera > Molossidae > Molossus > Molossus molossus. Next base: position 57,538,056 of record NW_023425351.1, on the reverse strand, counting down.
GTGTTGGGGAGTAGCTTCTGTTCTGCATTTGATTTGAGGGCTACAGTCTGACGTTTTTCAGGAACAAATACGTGTGGTTCCTCTTCTATAAATACTGCAGTTTCTTCAAGTTGAAATGAGAACAGCTTATACCTGAGTACCAGGGCCTACTTATACCTGAGTACCAGGACCAGGAAGTCATTCACTTAGGAACAATGAAGACAGAAATCTGTGTTCATCTAATGGAAAATCATGAAAGTAAAAACACTCTGCCATGAACCCCATACTCATTGGTAATGTTTTATATGGTTCTAGAAAACAGTGTTTTTCTTAATTAAAAATATCTGAGGGAATGAGTCTTTAGACTGCCCAAAATACCTTATTCTTTTAATATTGAGGTGAAATAAAATAACTTTTTTCATTTTTGGAAGTTTGGACATTGAAATGACCCTAATTAATGAAGTAATGAGATTAATAAATTAATCTCATTTGCAGCATTAAATATTTCACATTTAGTGTCTTCTAGAATGTTACTACGTTGTTCACACTGTTTTTATAACGTTCTTTAGAAAACCTACGTCGACTTCACTTTCAAAGTTGCTGACACTGAACTATGGTGTGGATATCAAAATGTTATAAAATTTTTTTATTTGAGTTGTAAACTCCATTTTTATAATAAACATTTCTCATTCAAATTAAATATATACCATTTATCAATTGTTTTCCTTTCTGTTCTCACTGGGCATCTTTTGCTATCATAATTCTATCACAGCAATAGATCAAGGCTGCGTAAAGGGATAATACTAAACCGGGGTCAACCCAAATAGCTTTGGGGCTTATTTTAAGCAATTGGCCCATCTGTAGAAAGCATGATTGAGTCGTCTGTGCTTTGGTCCATCTCAGCAGAGCATGCTCCTTTATTTGGGATGTACGCAAGGGGTGATGGTGATTAGCAGATAAGTAGCGAAGGGAAGGGTGCAGATCTGTGCCTACCTACCTAACACTGACAAAGGTGAGGGGAAAGCAGTGGATGATTCCTGCATCCCATGGCCTGAGGCTGCACTGGAGTAGTTAGAACCTGCTTGAGTCTGAACCTCTAGATGGATGGGAACAGGGGTTGACCTGACTCCAGGTTACTCGAGACAGGGCGTGCTTAGAAAGAGATGTGGAGCTGCTGTGGCCTCGTATCCATGGCCTTGCGCCTCTTTGCACATAGATGACACTCGCTGTGATGCGCCCTAAGCCTGCGTGGTCCCACAGCGGATCCCAGTGTGGCTATACTGAAGCCTCAACAGTGATTTTAGGGATACAGTCCATGAGTGCAGAGGTAGGTTTCAGGGCCCCCACCCCCACCTGGGGAGCGTGGACCATTTTGTAGGGGTATAGTCTGTCCGAGACATTTCTTTACCTGTATCCTCCTTGTTCTCAGAAGCTGTTAAGCCCTACGTCACTCGTGATCACAGCTGGATTCCACGGGATTGATGTTGAGGTCCATTGCATTTCCTTTTTTTTTTTTTAATCCTCACCCGAGGACATCTTTCCATTTTTTGTTAGGACAGAGTGGGAGGGGTAGAGAGAGAAACACTGACATGAAAGGGACACATCGAGTGGCTGCCTCCCGCATGACCCAACCAGGGCTGGGGACAAACTGCAACCAAGGTACGTGCCCTTAGCGGGAACCGAACCCGGGTCTCTCTGGACCACAGGCCAATGCCCTAACCACTGAGCCAAACCGGCCAGGGCAGCCATTGCATTTTCTGAGCTAGGTACCCATTTTCAGTTCTTTCATTGGACCAATGGCAAGCAGTTTACCAAAGACTGGAGGCAGCCTGGGGTCTTATTAGCAAGTATTCCCTGGCATTCATGAGCTGCAGGGTTCATGGGTGGGGTGCTGAATCCGGGCTCCCTCTGGACTTGCTGGAGGTCCTTTGCAGTAGGTTGCAGATACATATTTAGTTTTTTTCCATGTGCATCCTCGTCCCCTCCAAAAAACAAAAACCATAAGGGAGTTCTGATCCACTGATCCTGTACCATAAAAAAGGGTAAAAATGACTTTCTCTTCTAATCCCAAAATTTCCGGTTTTACATTTGGACAAAAGTGAGGGACTTGAGACCATTTCTGCACCAGACCCCTAGCAATGCAGGCTGGCCGATTCCCAAGTGTCCTCATTTAGCATTGTGTTGATTGTGTAGGGGAATACTCTCACTGCTCCTGGCATTTGTGTCAACCTGAAGACACCTCTGTTTCCCTCAGCGATTTTTTTTTACTGACCCCTCTCCAAGGCACAGCCATTTCTGGCATCTTCCATTCCCCTTTGTGGACATGGAGGCAGAGGATTTGTTTAACTTTCGGCAGTGTTTACTGCTTCTGACGGTAAATGGGGTAAATGGTCTCGCCTTTTCTTCTTGGGCCGTCATCTCTCTTGCCAACGTTTTACTTTGTATGTATTGGAAACGGTTCTTATTTTGTCAAATCCCCTGGGTAATCTCGCCCCACCTTTGTTTATCTTGTCATTTGGCCTTTTCTCCTTTAACTCATTCCTAGAACCAACCTGCCGGTGATTCTTTAGTTTTGATTCTTGCCTTTCTCCATTTTGAGGTTTTTAAATTGCATTTCATGTTCTAAAAGAGTCGTGAAGATTTTAATTTTTTTTTGCCCTGATCTAATCATGCATCTCCGAATGTCCCAGCTCTCCAGTCAGGCAGGCAAGTGTCCCAATAACCTCATCTCCTAGATCACAGCGGTGAGGGGCTTTCTCTGGTGCGTGAAGCTCCCGTGATTGCTAATGAAAGGTCGGGGAGCTAGCCCTCTGATGAGATGCAGAGAGGAGTGGCAGCTGGTATTTCCACGGTTAGCCCACTGCACCCCACAGAAACACGCTCAGGAGGCAATGAGCCGAGGAAGCACCAAGTGCGCGTGCTGCCTACGTAAAGCATCCGGTCTGGTCGGATGGATGGATGGGCGCTATTGCTTTCGCTTGTAGTTTCTGATGTTCGGTATCTGAGGGGACGAGGTGAAAGACCCCGGCACTTTGAGAAGAAGGTGAATAGACCAATTACATTGCATTTGAAACGGCTTTTAAGAACGCTCTCCTGCATTAATATATCATCTTACAGTTCACAGAGTGCTTGCTTGTGTGTGTTCTCATTTGGAATGGGAAGGGGGCACACGTGTTGTGAAGCCAGTGTGCCGGGAGCGGAGAGTACTAAAGGAAGAAGTATTGCTCAGGGATGGTGAAATCACTTCAGAAACGTGATTAACTGAAGTTACCACACCCCTCGGAGGCGGCACCAGGACTGGAGCTCAGGTCTTGGGTTTTCTGACCAGTACGTGGTGCAGCCTCCCTGCTCAACACAAGTCTAGGAAAACAGTTGGTGTTTCCAGATCGCTTCCTATTTGTGTGATATTCTCTGTGGTGAATCATTCCCCTTCCCCTATGAAATTCGGGGAACGTCCACCCCCTAATTCATCCCGCCCCCTAAATGCATAGGATCCCAGTGGTGAGCTCACAATGTCCATGTTTATCGTTGCTCCGTGTTGGACATGTCACCCAGTCAGTAACTCTTTTCCGATGAACAAGAACTGACATTGAAGAATTCCGGTGTCCATATGGGCTCATTTCCTGAGAATATCGCACCTCTTGCTAACTACCCCTTTGTAACGCGCTGAGAAGCCAAGAAGAGCACAGAGGAAGAGGCAGAGAGGGACAAATGTCCAAGAATGCTTCCCGGTTCCTAACACTTGGATGTTCTGTTCCCAGTCCCGTTCTGAGACATGTTTGTATTCCTACCCTTGGGTCTCACAAGAACACATTGAATCTTAACACTGCCTTTTTTCCCTCCTTCAGTAACTTTGAGTTGGTTTCTGTGGTTTCACCCTCAAAAATACCAACTCACGTGGCTGCCAAGGCTCATTTGCTATTAGGCCTCAATGGATTTGAGAAGGTGCAGCCTTAAGAGGTGATGGGAGAATAGAAGTTACATCACCAGGATATTAATAGAATTTTAAAGTGGAAGGGAGCCTAAGCCTGATCCCCTGGGCACCTTTGACCCCCACCCACAGATCAGAAACAGGCACCGAGAGCTTTAAATACCATTTCCAAAACAGCCAAGATCATCTGCACTTCTTTTGCATTATTCTTTCTCAGCATTTTTGTTTTTTTTATCCTCATCTGAGGACATTTTCCATGTGTTGTTCAGATAGAGTGGGAGGGAGAGGAAGAGAGAGAGAAACATTGACGTGAAAGGGACACATAGAGTGGTTGCGACCCGCACGACCCAACCAGGGTCGGGGACAAACTGCAACCGAGGTACATGCCCCTAGTGGGAACCGAACCTGGGTCTCTCTGGACCGCAGGCTGACACTCTAACCGCTGAGCAAAACCAGCCACGGATCAGCATTATTTTTTTTTTTAACTTTATTTTTCAACTACAGTTTGTGTTCATTATTATTTCGTATTAGTTTCAGGTGTGGCGTCAGCATTTCTTAGAGTTTGAAGGTTGCCCCTTACAGGCTGAGCCTTCTGTTTGAGCTGCCTGCTCACTGATGCCCTTGGAGCATTGGGAGCAAAAGGTTTCACTCTCCGGAAGGAACAGGGAGTGAGGGGCTAATGAAAAACCCCTCGCAGCTCCCTGTCACCCCAACTTCCAGCTGGGAAGTGGAACAGTCAGAGGTGAGTTTTTGCTGCTTTGCTGGAGATTGGTGGTGTAGACAGGTGGCGGGTATGCTAAATTTGGTCTGAGATGAAAACATTTCAAGCAAATAAAATTAAGCTAGATTCTTTTGACAGTGAAGTTATTTCTTTAGAGATGCAGATGTCAGTTTTATGAAAGTACAAATCAGCGTTGGAAAAGAATCCTTGAGGAGGTGTGTGTCAGACCCACTCCTGACAAAACACTTTGAAAAACTCACCTGTCTCTGCCTCCTGAACTTGCAATGAAATGGTGTGTGGAGAGGGATCTCCCCAACTTACAGAAGAAAGGGAGCTGCAATTTGTTAGGAACAAAGACATTTGCATTTGCGATGTTCATGTCACTCCCTTCACGCTCTGTGAATTCACAAATGTACAGAATTCAGAAAGCATCCAGGGTAGGAGAGGGAGAAAAGGAAGGTGTTGATTTTGCATTTTGATGAAGCCCTGATGTGGCAAATCTCAGATGACAATCTCCTGTCTTGTATCAACCAACTGTAGCGATTGTTGGGCGCTCTGTGGAAAGCGGTTAGACCGGCTATGCAAATCCTCCGTGGATTCTGGATTCGTGTTAGCAGTAAACCATTGCTCCCGATTTAAAGCCCTTTGTGACAAAAAGATGATTTTCTCCTGATGCTCGTTTGTACTAGATGCTTGCCTCCAGGAAGAAAAGTCAACCAGCCATCCAAGAAGAGTGGCCTTTTCCTTAAAAGGAATCAAGTGTTGCTCACCCTGGCGGTTCAGCACTGCTGAGTCTTTGTCAAACTTGGCGAATGGGCTTTATCTTTGCATGGAGCATCACTGTGGAATGCAAGTTGAATCACAAACTCACACTTTCAAAACGTGGGTTTCCCTCTGTGTGGCATTAACATTAGAGCACCTCCTGGTGGTTATTCAGCAGACAAACACCGGGAATGAAAGGGCCGTAAATCCTGACCCTCCAGGGGCTTCCCCAAGGGCAGTGGTTCTCCAAGTGACCCCTGGAGGAGCATCCTCTGTGAGCTTGTCAGAAATGCAGATTCTCGGGCCTCGCCCAGACTTAGGGCATCAGGAGCCTGAGGTATGGCTGCCTTCCTGTGCTGTAACACACTCCGTGGTCCGTGGTGACCGCCAAAGCTTGCTCTGGAACCGTAGTTTCTGAATCTGGCTGCAAGTCATTGCTTGGGGAGTTTTTTAAAAAGTCAGGTCTGAAATAAAGCCCGGAAATCTTTTTTTTTTTTTTTTCAGTTGCCAGAGACGATTTGGGGAGACAATGCAATAAATTATTTCAGAGTAGCCACCTCTATTAGAGGTTAAGGGTAACAGGTCAGGTCATGGAGAAGGAAGGGGATTCCACACAGAGCAAAAACATAAATAAACCCAGGCCTGGAGGAAGTGGGGTTTGGGGTGGGGGAGGGGAGGGGAGGGGGGAGAAGAGGAAGAGGGAGGGAGAAGAGAGAAGACAGTAAGCCCTGCAGGTCCAGAGAGCCTGTGTGCAGCCTCCTTTGCAAGAGCTCTGAATGCAGGTGCCGGAGAAAAGCCTGCCCTTTGAGAGTCGCCAGCATTTCAGACCAGGTGTGCAAAGGGCCGGAGACAATAGCAGGGCTTTGTTTACCTGGCTGCTGATGGCAGCAACCGCCTTGAGGCAGCAGGACGAGTTCTGCAGGGATAAGGACAGCAAGTGTGTGCAACTCCACAGCCTTGCACCGAGCTGGCCCCAGTGACATGTGTTCTGTGCTGAGATCTATGTTGAGTCCGGCAGCAGGAAGGAGAGGAATTTCGACAATCTGCCCCCCACCGTCATTCTCAACTCCCCCTAATTAGAGTCAAGGGGCCCGATTTAAAAAGAGGAGGAAACAGAAGATTCAAATATGTATTATTTTTCTAGCAAAAATGTAATTGCTAAACACAAGTCCTATAACTTAGGGCAAAAACATATTGGAGAAAAAATAGCCACACTGTTCTTCTCTGTCTTCACATTCAATCAGAATCCTGTGCAGTTCTGTCTGAACAGAAATCTCCAAACAATCACCCATTAAATCTTTGCAGAGATTTCTTGCGTGTTCGAGCACCGATAGAGTGTTACACCAGAGCACTAAAGATAGTCAACGTTATGAACGGATTTCTTCCTGAAGCACCTTTATAAAACGGGCCAGGAGAAATGCATTTTTAGCAGAGGGCAAAGTTTTGCTGGTGGCGCCTGTCAGAGTGGAGGCCGTGAGGACCGGGAGGCCCTCGTGTACCCTGGGAGCCGGGGAGATGCTGGAGGCGCCCGAACAGGGTTGCGGTTCTTGCTGCCAATATCCCTTCTTCCTCTCCTGCAACTTTTTCTTTCTTGCAGTTTTCTGAAAGTATCTTTTTTTTTTTTTTTTAAGTATGCATATAGAAATTTCTATTTAATTTGTTACAGCTTGCATTGAAAGCTCTGGGAAAATGAGAAGTAATTGGAAGATAACAGTGGCAGCTGCCTAACCAGTTGTTTCAAAATATGGCAATAAAATATTAAATTCGAGGCTTGCTATTTTTGTGCACGGATGTCTGTCATTGGTTATGATAGATTTCTAACCTCACTACCAAGTTAACACTTTTAGGAGGGGGCAGGGGAGGATCCTTACTTATGGACTTACATTATCCCTGAAGAAAATTCACAGTGAATGAGGCCCTGGCTGTAAAGTTTACACAGAGTAGCAATTATTCTCTTCTAAAAAAAAGTGTGTGTGTGTTGGGGGTTGGGGGGTGGGACGCATCTAAGCATGTACCACAACCTTGTTCAGTGGACCTGGACTGAAAGGCAGCCTCAGATTTTGGATAACACCATTGGGGAAAACGCTGCAACTGGTTCGGCACATAAATCCTAAGAAGAGTTTGGACTTGGAGGCAGAGTGTGTGGTTTTGATGCAAGAGGCCATTGTCTGCGTTAGAAATGGGAGGGGTAGGATGGTCGAAGTGCATTAAATGAACATCCAACACCACACAAGACGGGACTTCATTATCCCTGTCAGTGGAATTGGCCCGCAAAAGCAGCACGAACTTTTCAGGTTATTTTCCTGAAAATGGAGCTCCATTTGCCCGTGGAGCCGGTACGAACTGGGCCCGCCCAGAGCGGTTGTGGGGCGTCCTGGGCGGCGGGGGAGGCTGCAGCCAGGCGGCCGGACAGCGGGCTCTTCGACAAGGATGGAGGGACTGGAGGGGTTTCCCACGATGCTTTCCAAGGAAGACTCGTTTTGTGTGATGTTCATAGGTGCTACTTGGGGGCGGGGGGCGGGGGACAACGTTTCTGGTCCAATAAATTAGAGAAAGGCCTGCTGAAACGGCTCTGGCCTGGGGTCTCGAGGTCAGGAGTCGCACAACCTTTAACAGTGTCGCGCGTGTCAAGTGTGACGGGGCAGTGGAGCTGGTGGCTGCCCTGGCGGAGCCGGGTGGTGTCTGGGCCCTCTCACCTAACTGAGCGCCCAGGGGCCTGTCGCTCCTCTGGTCTGCTTTTTAAACCTGAGATAATAGGGTTCGCTTGGCCTGCTAGTTGCCAGTGTTTGACCTGCAGACAAACAGCAAGTTCACGTGGCTCCGCCCAGCTCTGCCCGCACCCTGTGTGTCATAGAGAGAACCTCTTGGGATGGTGGAGGTGACACGTCGAGCCCCTTGCGCTCCCAGTGGCGAGTGCACGAGGGCAGATGGTGTAGGCTGTGTGACCACAACACTGCGACCACAACACTGCGACCACGGTGGTAATCTAGGACTGACAGGGGTTGGGGGTGGGGTGGGGTGGGGTGGGGGAGGGGGGTGTTGAGAGGAGAGCAGGGGCAGCAAGATTTTTTCTACCAAGGGCTGGATAGTAACTGTAAGGAATCGGGGGGCGCCGCCGAATAAAACAGAGAAGAGACTGGAGAGCCAATCAGCCGAATAAACAGGGATCAGGCTTTATTGGGTGCACTCCGGGCGGGTTCACAGACTCCGGGGGTCGAGTCCTAGAAGCCGCGCTCAATGTAGGGGCTCGTGTCTTTTATATCTGCCTGTTGCAGCTGGAATTTGTCCCTTAGGGTTTGGCCCTGCGGGGGTTATGCATGGAGCCTCTGGAATATGAATAGATAAGATGGGAGTTAATCTATAGGCTCGAGGCAGGCCGTTCAGGGTGGGAGACAAGGCTGAGCAAGGAGACAATGGTCGAGCACTTTGCCTGGTGCCAGTTCCCCAGGCCATCGGACAGTAACTACTTCAGGCCTTGTGCACCTTATGGCCTTTATGGAAAGCAGCTGTAGACAGTATGTAAAGGAATGGGGTGGCTGTCTCAATAAAACTTTATATACAAAAAGTAGGCGATGGTCTGAGTTTGGCTTCCTGGCTATACTTTCCTGACCCGTACTTGAGCCAAAGGAAGCAGCGGGTTTAGGGGTGAGAAGACTGGGTGTTTGGAGACCTAGGCTTGGTTTCCAGGTCTTTACTAAGCTGACTCTGAGCCTCACCTGGCTCACCCGGTGGCTGGGCCCTGTCTGCCTAGTAAACTCACACCCTGAGGACAGCCAGGAGGAAGAGGCCGCGAGGCAGTCGGAAACCTGTGCGAGTGCACAGCGTTACTTTCCCAGGGCTGTGACCTGCTCGGTTCTGCATTCATTCAACAGATTCCTTCTCAGCATCCCCCAGAGTCAGCGTTTTGGGGTGTGCTAGAGAGGGAGACCGATGTTGCCCTGGTCCGTGGCGCACGCGTTCTCCTGGGGGCATGGATTCTCGGGGCATTGTTACACGACTTGAATGGAAAGTGGGCTTAAGATCACTGATCCCTCCACTGTTTACAGAAAGCCTCTGTCCTGAGTGGAGTAGCGCAAGGTAAACGGGAAAGGAGTCCTTACACGTAACCTAGTCCAGGGGAGAGGAAGGGCTTTTCCCTATGCTGACTGATGAGGACTTAGGATGAAGTCAGGCCCAGTTGGTGTTTGATTTCTTTTTTTTTTTTTTTTTTTTGCTGCAATTTTGCACGAATGCTCTATTCTGTTTATACGGCGGACTCTGCTTCCAGCCACAGATGTTTCCGGCACCTGGATAATGTATCCAGGAAAGGCCAGTGCTCATTAAGACTCCCAAGTCCCAGAGGTAAGTTTTATGGGTGGGGAAACTGAGGTACTGAAGTTGGTTATGGGATTGGCTCAGATCACAGCTTGCTGGATGTAGGACTCTGGCCAACACAACTGGCGGGTCCCAGGAATGGGACCAAGGTCTCCCTCCTTGGGACTCCCTGACTCCCTAGCGCCTGAGACTTCTCAGAACTCCGACTCCAATTAGGCTTAAGAAGTATTAGAGGGACTGGACAGTCTGCTGGAGGGGAGGGGGGCGTTTGACAAAGGAGAGGCTCGAATCAGAAAACAGATGTTGAGTCAGGGCGAGAACCTTGGCAGCATCCGCCGCGTGTGGGAGGCTGTGTGTGTCAGAGTGGAGCAGGGCAGTGTGGAGATGGTCCCTCTTCTTCCTTTGCTGGCTTCTTCCGCCCCTTGAGTGGCCCGTATTGAGGCTGTCTGTCAGTGAGAAATATCCCGGAACCAAAATGGATTCCTGTCTAGATGGCTGTGATGTCATGTCTCTCTTCCCGTTTTATTAAGCGTATCTTATTCCTTCTCCCCAGGGCCACCAACGGGGAGGGCAGATCAGAACCTCCCACAGGGCCCCGGGGGTCGAGGGAGTGGGAGTGTTAGGTGTACTTTGGATGAGCTTATTAATATTATGGTTTAATTTTGTGTTGGGGGAATTAAAAGAGAGAACCTATTGGGTATGAAATTTGCCCATCATGGCATTTGCCAAAGGTGGATTACCAAGAGTGGAGCTTGACGAATCTTCGTGGCCCGTTGGGATAACCAGTCATTCTCAAAACTGTTGGGACACTGGGAGATTTTCATGTTAATCAAAAGGAGAGTTGAATGTTTATTTTCCTTTAAGAAAGAGGAAAACCGAAATAAAAATAGACTCTTTCCAGTGGCCTGGCTGAAACAACAAGCCCAGAGCAGGGGATTCTGGACACAGTCACAGCAATGTCAGGACTAAAAATAATGCGGGGCCACGTCTTTGAAAGGGCTGGAGGCCAGCCTTCGTCGGGGACAGAATGGGGAGCATGTGGGCTTTGCACGGCGTCAGGACTGGTGAGAGCCAGGTGCCAGCCCAGCACAAACCCAGCGCTGGGACCACAGGCCCGGAAGCTCGTGTCCAGCAGGGGAGTCACAGATATTCGTGGGCGATACGAGGTCCAAACTAAGCAGGACCTCACCAACTCAGGATGTGGAGGCCACACTCAGCACCTGGAGCTGCTCACAGGTGTTTTAGCTCCTCCTTTGGAAGGTGAGAAGGAGGCACAGGGATGCCAGGAACAGAACCCATATTCACATGCAGTCGTTTTAGGCCACCAAGTTTTGGGGAGGGTTTGTCACCACAGCAAAACTTAAACTAAACCTCAGCTTTCTCACCTGTAAATGGGAGTAAGATCAGCCTCATCCTGCCGTGGTGAGAATTTAACAAACGGATGTCCTCAGATTGTTCGGTCCGTGCTTTACACATACGAGGGGCTCAACAACGGTAGCGGTGCCGATGCGGATGTTACAGTGTTGAGAGCAGCTTTCCTTCTGCTGTGGGCGTGGTCACTCTTACAGCGAAGAGGCTCTGCGCAGTGGCCCGGAATGGATTCGTGGCCCCCATCGTGGGAGTTGGTCCCACGGGATGAGTCAGATCTGCTCTGATCCATCCCCACTCTCTCACCTGGTCGGCACCATCCTGCATTTATTCATGTTACGCATACTCACTGAGCACCTGCTGTACACCCGGCCTCGTGCCAGCCTTGGGCAGACAGTGGGGCATACGCAGGAATTACTGCCTGCATCAGGGTCCTTAGGGAAGCAGATGCCCTTCGAGAGAAAAAGTCAAGGGAGCTGGAGGGGTGGGGGGGGCCTTCAGGGGACCCTGTGAAGGAGAGAGGGCAGGGCAGAGCATTGGGCACCAGTCTCAGGCTAGCCCAGTTCTAAGAAAGTCTGGCCCAGGTGAATAGGGAGCCCTTGATGTGGGGTAGCTTGTCGGGCGCCCCCTTCTGGCAGGAATGGCCTGAGGTCGGTGCTGTCCTGGTCAGTGGCTGGGAATAGCCGGTGGGAAGTGAGGCCTTGGCTGGGGCGGCGGGGGGGGTGAACACAGCAGCTGGGCCCGGTTGTCATGTACCCTCCCTGCAGCCGGGGACCTGAGTGCACATTTTAGGGCAGCCACACTGCCTCATGGAGTTTGCAGTCTGGAGGGGGAGACAGGCATTAAACAAATAACCACACAAGCAGTCAGTGCTCTGCATTGTGATTGGAGCCACGGAGAAGTACAGGGGGTCGTGAGGCTGGAGGGCAGAGAGCCTGCTGGAAGGGAAGGGTGGGACCCCTGCCGGAGGAAGGGGTTTCCTGGGGCTGAGGTTGGGAAGACAAGCAGGTTGGCCAGGTGATGATGGGCTGGAAGAGGATTCCAGAGAGAGGCTGGGGTTAGGGGCATTTCGGAGGGGTGCGGGTGGGGAGAAGGAGGAAGAGGAGGAGGGAGAAGAGAGGGAGAGGAGAGAGAACAGAGTTGATATCTGACAAATTGTCATGGAAATATAGTGATGCTGCCCTAGCCAGTTGCTCAGTGGTTAGAGCACCGGCCTGTGGACCAAAGACTTGTGGGTTCAGTTCCAGTCAAAGACATACATGTATTTCAAGTTGCGGTTCAAACCCCAGTCCTGGCCCAGGTCGGGGTCCTGGGGAGGTTGCCGGTCAATGTGTCTCTCTCACACCCATGTTTCTCTCTCTCCTCTCTCTCCCCCCCCCCCCCGTCCCATCCTCCTCCTCCTTCCCCCTCCCTCCCTCCCACTCTATCTGAAAATCAGTGGAAAATATCCTTGGGTGAGGATTAAAAAACAAATAAACAAACAAATATAGAAATTCTGGGGGCTTAAAAAAGGGCCATTTCTGTCCTTCCCTTTGAGATTCCATGGTTGCATCCCCCCCCCCAGGAACAAGAACCCCTCCCCAACCCCCTCCTGTGTACACCCTAGAAGACCCAAGAGCCCTTGTGTGTGAAACATCAAGGACGTCTGCATTCGTCTGCTCCTTGAGGGGCACTGGGACACGCTGGCCTTCTGGATGAAGACACCATCCGTCACTGACACCAGGCCTGGCCGTGTGGAGGAGCGGTCCCAACCATCTCCCCTGTATTAGAAAATGATGAAATGCCGAAACAGGTTATAAAATTAGTCCTGTGAGTGTACCTCGAGGACACAATATGTCACTTTAATGTTTGGAGGCTGACAGTAAGAATCTAAGCATGAGGTGGATGGTGGCCTCTCCATCCAACCCGGCTGTCCCCCAGCCAGGGTGCCGGCACCTGTGCACCAACTGCCACATTCCTGCAGGTGGGTCTGGAGTGGGAGGGGCAGGGGAGAGAGAGCTCCTGGATTTCCTATGAGCCCTCTTCTGAGATCCGTGGCTTTTGTTAAACACTGGAGACTTGAGCTGATTTCTGAACTAGGCCAGAGTCCTTAAAACCTGTTCCCTGTCACCTGACCACTCCCGCTGGCCTCCGGACGGGAGGCCCACCTTCAGCTCTGACATTATCTGTTTCCAGTTCGTTCCTGCGCCCCCTCTGGACACTGCTACCTTTTCCTCTTCTGCCCTGAATATATTAGCAATATGTCCACGCGTCAGCGGCGTCTCGTGGAGGAGAATGGCATCCCTAGTATTACTGAACAGAATCGTCCTGCGTGATGAAGCGTTCAGCTCCCTGTCCCGCGCCTGCCCCCTGAGGAATGAGTCACATTGGATCAGGATTTGTCCCGGCTGCGCAGCGAGGGCTGTGTCTGCTCCCTCTGGGGACCCAGCGCTGCCTCCGCAGCTCATCCCGAGTCTCCTCCGTGCATCTGCCCTGCCCAGGCCCAGGAGTGGCTGACAGTGATTGGCAGAGTGTTGCCAAGAATACTTTTTGAAAGAGAGAGAGAAAGGAAAAGAAAGGGAAGAGGAAAGAGAGGGAGAAAAGCAAACCAAGGGCAGCGGGGGAGCAACACGAAAGTTTTGCTGACGAAGTAAAAGACCAAAGGACCTCTGCTTGCTCATTATGACTACAGAGACCGAGAGGCCGGCCCTTTGAGTCACAGCCACCAGCTGGCGTTCTCTGTACCGCTCAGATGACACCCTCATTTGGAACCGATGCATCCCGTGTTCAAAGAGCTGACCCGAGTGTTTCTGGCTGGCATTTTTCAGCCCCTATGTTCTTGGCTTTTAAGCGTTGAGAATCCGGAGGTGATGCAGAGGGTCAAGAGGGTGAATGAGGGGACACCATAGTTTCTGTAGGATGCCCCACCGTGCAGTTTGTGGTTCAGACACACTTTAGGAGCCAGAATGCCTAGATCCAGACAGGCTGGGTGGGCCGGCTCCCACCTTCTATTCACTGGGGTGTCTCTCTTCTCCTTCTTTGGGAAGAGAGGTCTTAGGCAGTTCCCCACAGCACCAGAGAAACCGTGCGGGTGTAGTATGCCCCACAGACTAATTTTCCAGGTGCTACAGGTGGATTGGCTGGATCTTTCTACAATGGAGCTCTGAAAATGGCCCTCCCCCATGAAAATGCTCTCTGTTGGCTCCCGATTGCCCCCTGCAGTTTGTACAAGGAATGTTGTGGCCTGGCCCCTGCAATACCCTTTTGTGTCCTTGGGTGATGCTTCCCTCACAGACACCTTATGTGCCATAGGAGATGTCAAGCAGGGTCCAGCCAGGAAAATAAGGACCCTTGTGAGTTCTTAAGCAGAGGGGATTATATGCAGGGACTTGGTCAGACAGGTCAAGAAGAGCTGAGGAGCCAACAGGGGTGATACAGCCGCCCCGAAGTTAGCGAGCAGGAAGGTGTAGGTGTAGGGACGAAGGTCATGTGTGGGGCCTCTGTTACCTGGCAGAAGCAGAGACCACATGAGCCTGTCCACCTGGAGCCACTGATGGCACAGAGATTTCTGAGTTGGGGAAGGAGGGAGAAAAACACTCTGGCTTGTTTCTCCTCCTTCCTAACTCTCTTAGCTCGGGCTGTCATCACACCTCGGGGCGGGGGGGGGGGGGGTGTGTGTGCTTAAACAACAAGCATTCTGGAGGCTGGGAGTCCAAGACCAAAGTATGTCAGGGTTGGCTCCTGGTGAGGCCTCTCCTCTGGCTTTCAGACGGCCACCTTCTTGGTTTTTTTTATATGTGCCCCTTGCAGGAACTGAACCCAGGACTCTCTGGTCTGCAGGCCAACACTCCAACTGCTGAGTCAAACTGGCCAGGGCTGTTATGTCTTTTTCACATGGACTTTCCTGGGTGTGGAGGGGAAGGGAGAGACAGGGAGGGAGGGAGGGAGAGAGAGAGAGAGATATGGGAGGGGGGTCTGGTATCTCTTCCTCTTCATATAAGGACACTAGTCCAGTCAGAGTGGGGCTCTACCCTTTTGACCTCATTTGACCTTCTTTACCTCCTTAAAGGCCTTATCTCCAAATATAGTCACGCTGGGGGTTAGAGCTTCCACTGTGGAATTTTTAAGGGGACACATTTCAACCCATGACTCTTCCTACTCCTACTAGGGCCTCCCGCGGGTCAGGCCAGTGGTGGACATGGGAAGCTGGGAAAGGAGGTTGCAGGGATCAGGAAGGCAGCGAGGGGTTAGTGTGTGCCGAGGAGGCTGGCTGTGTGCCCGTGATGGCGGGTGTGTGCGGTAGAGGGGACTGGGGCACTGGTGCTGGTGGGCAGCAAAGCGCGCGCCGCCGGGTGATGCTGAGCCTCTGTCTGGAACGCACCTTGTCTCTTGCTTGTTCACGTTGTCCTCTGCCTGGAGCCCTCCCTGCCCCGCTATCCCCTGCACTCCCTGGCCGGGTTCTCCTCGCCAGCGCCAGCGCGTCTGCGGTTGGATCCTTTCATGTTAAGTGCCAGGCACTGCTTTAGGCTCTGGGGACATAAGAATCCAACAAATACCTGCCTTCATGTGGTTGACATTCTAGTTGTGGGGGTGGTGGGGGAGGTCGAGGAATAAATAAATGAGCAAATAAAGTATTTCAGATGGTGATATAAAGAGTGGAGAAAGCCCTGGCCGGTTTGGCTCAGCGGTTAGAGCATCCACCTGCGGTCCGAAGAGACCCGGGTTCGGTTCCCGCTAAGGGCATGTACCTCGGTTGCAGTTTGTCCCCGGCCCTGGTTGGTCGTGCGGGTGGCAGCCACTCGATGTGTCCTTTTCACATCGATGTTTCCCTCTCTCTCTCTATTCTTCCTCTCTCTCCCTCCCACTCTATCTGTGCAAAAAATGGAAAAATGTCCTCGGTGAGGATTAAAGAGTGGAGAAAAATAAATCAGGGTATGGAAGGCAAGGAGTGTTAGGGGTGCAGCGGTGTGTCTATTTTATGCTACATTGGCCAAGAAGACCTCAGAAAAAAGTACAGTTGACCCTTGAATAATGCAGGCGTTAGGGGTGCTGAGCCCACACACAGTCGAAAGTCCATGTGTAACTATTCACTCCTCAAAACTTAGCTTTAATAGCCTACAGTCGACCAGAAGCCTTACTGACAACATAAGCAGTCCATTAACGTGTATTTTGAATGTTATATTTATTAAATACTGTATTCTTACAACACAGGAAAGAAAAAATGCAGTAAGAAAATCGTGAATAAAATACATTTGCAATATTGATTGAAAAAATGCACGTTTCAACCCCATGCTGTTCAAGTGTCGACTGTAGTATCTAAGCAGAGACTTTAAGGAAGGAGTCATGAGTCCTGGACAGTTTGATTCAGCAGATAGAGCGTCAGCATGGGGACCGAAGGGTCTCTGGTTTGATTCCTGGTCAAGGGTACATATCTGGGTGTTTGATCCCCAGGTTGTGTGGGAGGCAACCAATCAATGTGTCTTCCTCACATTTATGTTTCTCTCCCCACTCCTACCCTCCTTCTACCCTCTTTTCTTCTCTAAAAATCAATGGAAAAATATTCTCCAGTGAGGATTAACAAAATAAAAAGAAAGAACGAAAGAACAAAAGAACGAACGAAAGAACGAGAGAAAGAAAGAAAGAAAGAAAGAAAGAAAGAAAGAAAGAAAGAAAGAAAGAAAGAAGTCATGAGGACTGTGATGGGCTGAATACAGGCCCCCCAAAATACGTTTACATCCTAGTCCCCAGAACCTGTGACTATATTACCTTGCATGGTAAAGCGGCTTTGCAGAGATGATTAAAGATTTGAGATGGGACAATTGTCTTGAATTTTCTTTTTTCTTATCTTTTCTTGTTTTAAAATTTTCTTTTCTTTATTGATTTGAGAGAGAGAAAGAGAGGGAGAGAGAGTGAAATATTGATGAGAGAGAACATCAACTGGTCGCCTCCTGCATGCCCCTCACTGGGGATCAGGCTCACAACCTGGGCATGTGCCCTGACCGGGAATCAAACCAGCGACTTTTGGTGCAGGGGTCGACGCTCAACCACTGCACCACACCAGCCGGGCTATCTTGGATTTTCTTGATGGACCCAGTGTCATCACAAGGAAACTTATAAGAGGGAGGTCAGAAGGTCAGAGTCAGTAGGAGGAGAAATGATGACCAAAGTAAGAGTTAGAGAGATGTGAAGAGCCAGCTGTCAAAGACTCTGCAAGTGGCCGCCAGGAGCAGGTAAAGGAAGGGGCTGAGTCTCCTCTGAAGCTCCCAGAGGAACACAGCTCTGTGGATTCCTTGAGTTTAGCCCTCTGGCCTCCAGAGCGGCAAGAGAACACATTTTTGTTTGTTACAGCAGCAACCGGAAGCTCATACACATGTAACCGGGGAAAGAATGTTCCAGACAGAGGAACAGCCGGTGCCAGTGTCCTGTGGTAGGAGGGTGCCGTGGGTGTTGATTCCATTTATTATTTCCGCCATTAACAACTTCATCAATACTTTATGAAGCACGTGTCAGATGATAAACACATCACCTCTACCCACATGCTTGGCTTGCCTTGTTAAAAGTGCTTGTTTGTGTGTGTTTCTCCCCCTTAGACTATAAACTCCTTGAGAGCAGGGCCTAGTTTTTTTTCATTGCTTTGTCCCCAGGGCTGGTACAGAGTAAGCACTTAAAAATAATTCTTCATTTTAGAAGTTAAAGATTCTTCAAGGAGCTTTCAACGCACGGAACCACATGGAGGCCTGGAGTGGCCTCCTCGTTTCTATGTAGCCATGTCACCTGGACTGGGCCCCGGGCATAGAGAAATACGGGGGCGTCGACGACTGTCCTCATGGTTCCAGGGCACTGAGTGAGGCTCTGACATATTGGATCAGGTTCCCTTCTCATCCATGGGGCAGTCAGGCCTGTTTTTTGTTGGGGGAGGGGGTGTTAGTGGGGTCATTCATTAACGGTGATGGGGCTCAGGGGCCACTGTTGCTGGCAAGGGGAGACCTAGGCCCTCAAGGTCACCACCTCATTAAAGATGTTGCTGCTTAGTTCCTGTGTAATCCTTTCTGAGCCCAGCTGCCATGGTAACTGGGAAGTTATCAAAACCCTCCTGCCGTTCTGAGGATGTGCTCTCCCCGCCCGCTGTCCCTGGGGTGGTCTCCGGCTCCTGTCTGCCTCCCAGCTCCGACACCAGCCTCACCAGCTGGGCGAGGTGCTTTCGTCAGAACCCTTGGAAGCGGTTCGGGGGGGCCGTACACTGATTTTCAGGCTGTCTGCTCACCAGCGTCTTCATTATTTCACACTCCAAATACTTGAAACTGCCATTGGGTCACCCTCAGCTCCCTGCAATTAACCATTGGCTTTGAAAATCCAGCTGCGCTCAGCATTTCGCTGATGATTACAGATGCAGGCAAGGAGGTTGGGGCTCTCGAGGAAGAGTTGTTGCTGCAGGAGGGAGGAAGGGGGGTCGGGAGGAAGACGAATGTCTGCGTGTGTGTGCAGGGGACGGTGGGTGCTGGTGAGAGAGAAGGACGGCAGGGGAGGAAGTGTGGACGTGCAGAGAAGGGCAGGGGACGGTGGCCGTCTGGTCGCTGGACAGCACAGGGAGGACGGGCCCACCGGAAATGGGGAACGGGATGAGAGGGGGAGGGGTGCGTGTGTACACGTGTGTGTGTACATGTGTGTGTGTGTTGGGGTTGCACTTAGGGGTGGGGGAGGTTGGAAGGATGTTTTTGGAGTTCTAGACACAGCGCGAGAGCCTCTGCCTTTGTTACCTCAGTTAGACTTGCCCTCAACGCGTGTGTAGGCATCACGACCCCCATTTTACTGATGAGGACATGAGGGTGCAGAGTGGCTAAGCAGCGTGTGCTACGTGGCAAGGTCATAAGTGGTCAAGTCAGGATGCAAACCCACCTGAACCTGACTGGACCCTGCCCATCTAGTATTCATCATAAACTTAGATCGTCTTCAAGTTCTCAGCAGTGTCTGGAACATAGTGAACAAACCCGCAATGACTGCTTTCTCTCCCTCCCTCCCGTCCCCGCCCTCCTGCGTCTTCCTTCCCCTCTTCTCGTCTCCTTCTTCTTCCTCTTCCTCCTCCTCCATCATTTTCTCATCCCCCTCCTCCTGTGTTCCTCCTTTTCTTCCTCCCTCCCACTCTTCTTTTTCTCTTTATTGTCATTTATTCTTCGAGTTGGGAAGACATGATCTCAAGCTTTTGTGGTTCATGCAAAGTCTCAGCTGTAAATGTGACATGTAAAGTCAGGGTCTCAGCAAGACACTGATGACAGTCCTATTGGGTAAATTGAGGAATCTTGAATAAAGGAACTACTTATAAAGGCTTGGAAGGATGTGGGGAACTCACCAGGGGCATAGCACAACTCTGAACCTAGGAGCAGCCGGTGCCGGTCAGACCGCCGGTTCTGAGGGGGCAGTGCGAGGGTATCAGCTGACTCTTGCTGTGATGACAAACAACCACGTGGTAACAGTACCCAAGGCTCCCTGTGCAGGTTGGCCATCCTTATCCATTGGCTGCTCAGGCCGGAAGCTCGGGGTCTGCTCACAGATCGCACCATCTCTGTTGGAATCTTAGACTTCCACTTTGTAGGTATGTTAGAAGTGTATTCTTCTTTTAAAAGAATGATCTTTGGGTTTTATTAGATATTTTTCCTGTGTGAATGCTTCCTTAGCCAAGAACCTTAGAGGAGATGGGCAGCTTGGGAGGATGATTTGGGCAGCAAGCCTCACCCCTAATCTGAGCCCTTTCCTCAGGCCTGACGTCATCCCCAGTGGTTTATGAGAATACACGCTCCGTTCTTTCCTGCGCATGTCATCCAAAGGCCGGGGGCTGGCTCTGGTCCGGCTCCACGCTGCTGGGCTCCACGGGGCTCAGGGGGGCTCAGGGGGCCTCAGCTCCACCTGGCTGGCTCGGCTGAGCTCATCTGAGCCCAGGCTGGCCCGCATGGGGACAGGCTGTTCTCACCGTGGAGGGCAGAGCCAGGCTGTGCCAGACCACCCACGCTGTTCCTGTTCTGCTGAGATGAATGTCAGACCTGCTTGTGTTCCGTGGACCAAAGCAAGTCCATTGGCCACTGTGCCTTGAGAGAGGCAAATCTGTGAGCAAACGCTGCAGTCTAGGGCAGGGAGGGGAGGCCACAGGAGCCTGGAGACAGAGAGGACCGAGGAGTGGGCCTCTGACAGCAGCCAGGATAGTGCACCAAGACGACAGCCAGCTGTGGAGCACAGAGCACTTAACATCTGGGGGACTCAATGCCCCCAGCCCAACTCCTTCCTCCCTCATCGCTGGCCAGTTCCCCTTGTGCCCACCCCTGGCGGGGAGCCAAAGGCAGGAGAGCTTATTCTGTGTCTTCACAGGTCAACGTCCGGGACCAGAGAGCCAGGTGGAAAACATAGAGTGTGACTCTGGAGAGGCAGCTGGAAGACCACTGGTTCCTACTCAAGGGCATTATAATCTAATTAATAATAACAACATTAATATTGCAGAAAATGTACCACAAGCATTTCTTAAAACCCAGCAACTCCTCATTGCTAAATAACAGGAAGAATTCCAGGCTGACGGTCCATGAAGTTAAAACGGGGGGGAAAAAGTTAAGATGACAATAAATCTTCCCTGAGATCAGGCTCTAAATCTAGGGGGAAACCCTTTTGGGTGACATAAGACATAACCTTTAACAGCTAATAGTCTAGAAAACTGTTTGCATCTGACTGTTCTGAGTCCCTAAGTGGTTTCCATTCCAACATTGTCATTTATCTTGTGATTATTTACTTTATTGTGGTAAGTTGCAATGTTTTTTTTTTTTTTCTCCCTTCCTCAGTGAGTCTGTGATAAAATAAACTCAACAGAGGAAGATGAATGCCAACTTATTAACAAGTGTCACTTAGAAGGGAATGGAGCCAAGCTGGCCCAGCAAGAGGCATGAGAGTTTGCATCTCTCGACATCAATCTGGAGAAGATGCTCATGTAGGCACTTCTGTGTTGATGTACGAGCTCTAAATTCTGGGAGATCTTGAGCAAGATGTGCAAGGGGCCCAAGGGATCTCAGCCGTGCCCTGCAGCTTTCTGTTAACCTTTTTCTCCTCAGATCTTTTCCAGTTCTTCAGGACATAATACCCTCCATTTCCCCTGGTTGTCAGGATACCCTAGACTCTAGGGCCTGGAGTTCCCCATCGGCCCACATTCTACAGAGGAAGGAAAATGCTCAGGATCACCCCGTGGCCTCCCCTCTGCCCAGAGCGGGTGAAGAATTCTGCCTGCCCTTCCTTGCTTTCTTCACCATTTTCTAGCTTCCTTTTCCTCACTGCGATACAAGAGAAGGAACTCCCATTCCGGAGGGACAGAGCCTAAGGCATGGATGAAACTCACTCTGTTTCTCTCTGGCCGATTCGCATGTCCCTGATAGAATTCTCTTGCGGGTCCTGCTCCCACGTGGTAATGACACCCGAGGATCCCTGTTACAAGTTGGCCATCTTCACCCATTTGGCTGCTTCGGCCAGAAACTTGGGGTTTGCCCACCGATCACACCATCTCTGTTGGAATGGGGAGAAGCCTAAACTTCGTGCTCCCCTCCAAGTGATCTTAGAATTCCACTTTATGGGGGTGTTGGGGATTTGTTCTGCTTTCAAAAGAATATTTTGTTTTTATTTGATATATTTTTCCCTGTGTGAATGCTCTCTTAGTCAAGAACCTAAAAGGAGAGGAGGAGCTTGGGAGGGTGATTTGGGCACCAAGCCTCACCCGAAGCCTTTCCCGAGGCGTAACATAATTCTCTCCTTCCATTCCTGCACACGATGCAGCTGAGTGGAGTCCAGACAGCACAAAGGACGCAGTATTGAAAGAACAGTCCCAGCCTTGCTCACAAAGTCAGCTCAGAGATGAGACCCTGAATGTTTTCCATTATCAGACAGGACTAGGTTGCAGCTAACATAAACCACTGTGGCTATTTTTAATCAGAAAGGGAATTAGGTGCTCATAAAATCCTTAGATGGCTGGAAGGGTGGGCCGAGCCCTCGGAGTGACTTCCAGAACAACATTACAGAGGCAGCCCATTAGGGGAGCTGCCACCTCGGCCGCTGGGTGCCCAGGAAGCCGACAGAGCAATCGATGGGTCTAGGAACACACCACCCCAGATATAACCCAGGGATGGATCACAGTGGCATCCACTGCCTTCGGAACTATGCCACGGCTTCCAGATTCACATCCGCAGAGCATGGACTCCCCTACTGTCTCTTTCGGGAAGTCAGCGATTGGACACTGGGACCTCTGCCGGTGTTCCTGCAGGAAGACCCTGTGAACAAGCTGGTCAGCAGCGACCAGCACCACGAGGACCTGAAATGCAGCCTCTGGGAAGCTCTGACTCCCCTGGGTGTCATTGGCCCTTTACCTGTGTTCCCACAGCACTATTTACATTTCTTTTTTGTAGCTATTATTGCATCTCGTGATTTGTGCTGCCTGTGCCTCTTCTTGGACTAACCTTAACTCCAGAGCTGCGTCATTTTCATTTTTGTGTCTACAATGCATGGTCATCAAATGTTGAATACATGGACAAATAACGATTCTAACAGTTTAACTTTCAAAGCTGTTTGTGTTTTAAGAAAAGTTTTTTTCTGCAGGCAGCTTCAAAAGTCTTAAATAAGACACAGCTGGGTTTTTAATGTGAGAAGGTGGTTCCTTCTTCTGCTTTCCATCTTTTAGTCTGAAATTCAGATGTGATGGCTGGAGCTCTAGCAGCCATCTTTGCTCAAAAGATAGTGGAGTAGAGTGGTTATTGGAACCTGGGTTCTTTTTTTTTTTATCCTCACCCGAGGACATTTTTCCATTTTTTGTACAGATAGAGTGGGAGGGAGAGAGAGGAAGAGAGAGAGAGGGAAACATCGATGTGAAAGGGACACATCGAGTGGTTGCCACCTGCACGACCAACCAGGGCCGGGGACAAACTGCAACTGAGGTACATGCCCTTAGCGGGAACCGAACCCGGGTCTCTTCGGACCGCAGGAGGACGCTCTAACCGCTGAGCCAAACCGGCCAGGGCAGAACCTGGGTTCTTGATGAGTTCGTGGAATCACTGTGTCAGCCCTGGACTGTCTGTTGCTGGACCTCTTTTCTGGTGAGAGAACAAAATCTAGAGTATTTAAGCCACTGTTAATTTGGATTTTCTCTCACAGGTGGCCATATCTAGTTCTAACTGATACAAACTCACTGGCCAACTGATGATTTTAACTTACAGCAGTCAGACCCCAAGGTCTTTGCAAGGTACATGTTCCAAGTGCCTGGAGATAAGTCTGACCCAGGGTTGCAGGGATTCAGAACAGGGCACATCTCCTCTTCCCGAGGTGGGTAGAATCCCTTCAAGCTGGGTAGCATACCAATACTCCGGTGTCAAGGTGAGCTCCCGATTATACAGCAACAGGACTACAAAATGTAAGTTCCACGTAGTTCTCTAGGAGGGCCCAGCCCAAGGACACCCAAGGGCAGTGCATGGCAATGGGACTCCTCTGAGCCATCACCTTGCTGGGGCCCCTGTCTCCTAGGCTGCCACTAGCCCTGTGCTCATGAATGGCAGGACGGGAACTATGGAATCTGAGATGTTCAAGTCAGAAGAGAGCTGAGAGATATTTAACCCAGCAAATCCATTTGGCAGATGGGAAAATAAGGTCTTTAGAAACGGGTTGATACTACTAGAAAGGGGAGAGCTGAGACAATGATCTGGGTTGTCTACTTTCCACTTGGACGTTCTTTGTCTGGTGTGTTAGCCCAGATCCCCCAAGAAGCAGATGCCAAGACAGGATTAAATGTGTGAGAATTTTCTTAGAAGAACTGCCTCTGTGGAAGAAAATGGGGATGCCCGGGCCAGTCTGGCTCAGCGGTTAGAGCGGTGGCCCACGGACCAGAGAAGCCCGGGTTCGGTTCCCGCTAAGGGCACGTACCTCGGTTGCAGTTTGTCCCCGGCCCTGGTTGGGGTGGTGTGGGTGGCAACCACTTGATGTGTCGCGCTCACATCAATGTCTCTCTCTCTCTCTCTCTAAAAAAAAAAAGAAAAGAAAAGAAAAAGAAAATGGGGAGCAAGCTGGAAAAGCTTGGAGAGTTGGCCGACCAGGATATCACTCTGCCACCAAGTGAAGGAGAGGGAGGGAAGGTTGGGTCGAAAAGCTATAGATGCGGCACAGCCAAGGGAAGGCCTGGCAAGGCCGTGATGAGTCTTTGAACCACAGTTGGCCATCTCAGAAGGAGGTTCGCCTTGCTGTCTTTGCCACAGGAGGGGGCAGCTGCTGGGAAATGTGGTCCTAGCACAAATGCAGCCAGGATTTCAGAGCTGGGTCCCTGATCAATTCTGCTCCCTGCAGCTAGAGGTCTGCTACACCTGGCATTCACCCTCTTCCCGCCCTGTTAGACCAGTGATATACTTGATACTTGTGTGTAACCAATTCAGTGGTTTCATAGACAAGTAGGCAGATAGGTACATCTTTGTGCCTCTGACCCGTGATGGACCCCAAGAGCCCTGCAGAGTAAGTACCTGGTGAGACGAAGACTCCAGCACTTCTGCGGGTGACTCCTCGGAAGATGCAGACACAAGTCCAATATATGGGGCAAAGGGCACCAAACCTCCTTATTTGGCAGCCAAGAAAGATAAAGACATTCCACAGACATTTTTCTAAGACTTACATATGATGTGTAAGGTACATCTTCAGTTGAAGTGACTGAGGTGTCCTTCAATGGAGAGTTCCAGTCACTGAGCCCTCAATGTAAGCCACGGAATCGAAGCAACCCATTACCTGTCTTTTCCACATTTGCTTAGGGGCAAGTCAACAGGATTGCTGGTGAAGTTCACTGACATTTTCTAGGAAATTATATAAAGTAAGACCTCAGGCAAAGTCCAAATACAGGCATGGGACTAATTTTTCATCATTGAATCTCCATATGTGTGTCTGCTCGCTCCCTGGAGTCAGGGCTGCAGGACCCACGGGGAATGTAAACGTGTGTGTCCTGTGGCCTCTGACCCGTGATGGACCCCAGGAGCCCTGCAGAGTAAGTACCTGGTGAGAGGAAGACTCCAGCACTTCGGCGGGTGACTCCTCGGCATTCCCTGCAGGCTGAGCGGGCGCGCCCCACGGAGAGCTGGGGGTCTTGGGGGGGCTGGGCCAGATGGAAAGAGGCTGCTGCCGCAGCAGGTGCTGCCTACTGAACCCCCGCGAGCTGTCCCCTCCTGCGAGCTGTCCCCTCCTGCTGGCGCTCAGATCGCCGGAGGAGGGGCTCATTCGCGTGGCATTCAGTCACACCCACAGCACACCACTAGTGTGGGGCCACCGAGAACAACAGAACACGCTTTTCATCCTCAGTAGCTCACAATGTGCGGGCTGACGGGCTCCTACACAGAGAATTAAACCCAGGGTGAGGGGGCAGTGTCGGCAGAGCAGGAGCCACGCTGAAGAGCAGAAGCCAGAGGAAAAGCATCCGACTCAGCCTGCGAGGGTCAGGATAGACTTTCTGGAAGAAGACATGTCAGAGTCTTAAGTGAAAAGCATACATTTGCTAGTTAAGGATGAGGTGGGTGGGTGGGTGGAAGGTGATGCCCAGTCTTGTGAACGATGTTGTATGCAGTACTGACAGGCAGTTTGTGTGGCTAGAACAGCAATTCTCAAAGTGTGGTCCCGGGACCCCTGGGGGTCTCTGAGGTCTTGTCAAGGCATTCATGATGTCTCACGAGCTCATGGATTTACAAGGGAGTTGTCCAAATGCTGTATGAAGTGGGATATTGTAACAGATTAAATGCAGAAGCAGATCTGAGAATCTAGCTGTTTGCTGTTTAGCCAGACATTTAAGAGATTTGTAAACTCTTTTCATTATCTTTTTGTTTCAGAAAGTTATTTTTCATAGAATATGCATTATTTATTTAACATAGAAGGGGCTCATTATGGTTAGTTTCAAATACATTAATGAAAAAATTTTTAATTCTCAGTTTAAATGTGGTTTAAATTTCTAATAGAATAGTACCTAGCTGTAACTCATGTAAACCGTAGCTCTTTGAAATCCTGTTTTTTATTTTTTAATTTAATTTAATGTTTTTTTTTCAGTATTGTACATTTTAGCATTGCTTTAAACAGTCACAAGGTATTTCATCGTGTTGCTATAAGATAATGTACTGACTGATTCTCTATTTGTGTGCACTTAAGTGGTTTTAATTCTGTTTGCTCAGTGCTCTGGCATTTAGCACTGAGAAACACATAGCTAACAACATTGTGATTTGCTTTTTCAATGTGAAAATATACGTTTTCCTCCTAGATTCTTGTAGAATCTGTTCTTTACTTTTTAATCTCAGGAGTTTTCTCAGGCAATGTGTCTGCTCTTTTTTTCCCCTTGTAAACCCTGGGTCATTTTGATATTCAAATTCAGGTCTTTCTCCACGGCAGGGAAGCTGTGATGGTATTACATCATATTTGAGTTCTCTTTCTGTTCACTCCTGGGACGTCATTGCTCGTGTTTTATACACCTGTTCAGTCCTCCACATGCCCTGATCCCTTTCACTGCATCCTAGAAGCATCCTAGAAGCATCCCAAGCTCATCCACGAATACAGAGATACAATTTTCTGCAAAACTGGTGCTGCTTTTATTTCTACTGGCTCTAAAAGAGTTTTTACTTTTTCTGTGAATTCCTCTTAAATTTACAATTTTACTCTGTCGCTGGATGTATGGCCAATTAAAATTATATGTGTGTTGTACAGTTAGTTTTTACGAATTATGAAGTTTCTTAGAATTTCTTTTTATTTTCTTCATTTAACTAGCATTTTATTTCATAGGTAGGGAGTATAAATTATCCTTCTCTATGGAATTCAGGTGCATACTGATTTTGACTACTCCACTCAAAATCAACTTGTTCGGAACTAGTCAAGGTCTGAAGTTAAACCCTACTTGGAGACCAACAGGTTATTACTGCCACACTTTCATGGAGGCTGCCAGAAGACACGAGACTCCTGGGTCTGAGACCAAGTCCTTTGCAGTCACACCAACAACAGTGGTCAGAGTGTTGGCATTTTACCAGCTCTCCTAACCTCAGTTCCTACAGGACAATGTGAATAGGGCCAGACGCTATGGACTGAATGTGTCTCTTCAAAATTCCTGTATTGAAGCCCTAACCCCCAGTGGGATGGTATTTGGAGGCGGGGCTTGGGGAAGTAATTAGGTTTATTTATTTATTTTATTTTCCATTAAAAAATTGGAATCCCCAACATTTTTTACAACTGTGTAAGGAGGTTCCATTTCATTGCAAGCGGGACTTTGTGTGTCTGCGTAAGGATTCCGAGATGGGGGGAGTATCCTGGATCACCTGGTGCGTCCAGGGTGTCCTAAGCCGCCCAGGTACTCACTATTCTCCCCCTTCTTGCATTTCTAAGCCGGATGTTCTCATCACCTGGAGGCTCTCCCCCCCCACCCCCGCCTCTGCCCGATGACCTTGTCCCTGTGCCTCTGCGCCCAATCACATGCTCTTCTCCGCCAGCACATCCCCATCCCCGTCCCCGGGCAGAGTGCACCTCGGTCCTCCATGCCCCCTCGGCAATGGCGGTGCCTCTCTGAGCACTGCTGTAGCCCACTCGATTCCACACTCATTTATGCACAACTGTTTCCTTCCGAGTCATACGTGATATGTGATAGGATGGACCAAAGTGAGCAAAGGCAGGCTTCTAGGTATTTATTTTTTGTGCCACCCCAATGGTGTCTAGTACTGCGCTACCATTTCACTTTGGCTTAGCAACGAACCACCTCCTAGAACTTAGTGGCTTATAACAGCACACCTGGTATTTGGTTCTGGTTCTGTGGGTTTCCGGGGGCTCCTCCGGTGTGGGCCAGGGCAGATGATCTTCGCTGGGCACGTGCAAGTGTCAGCGGAGCAGGCAGGCCGCCTGGTGGCGGGTCGACCTAGCGGAGCATCACTAACAGGTCTGGCTGTGGGCAGTTTGTGAACAGAGGCACCTTGAATTCCCGCAGCGTGGTCCTCCGTGATCCAGCTTCATCAATCTCTGGGTCACAAGAGTGGGGCTCTGGAGCCAGGCATACTTGTGTGGAATCCCTGTGGATCACTTACGAGGTCTGTGAACATCGGCCACATCGTCTTCCTGTGCCTCGCTCTCCTCCTCTGTGAAATGGACAGAACAATGCTTAGGGACATGACTTCAGAGTCAGCCACCCACACTTACTGCTCAGTGAAGCTGAGCACGTTATTTCACCTCTTTGTGCCTCTGTTTCCTCATCAAACAGTGATGACACCTCGCTGGGCGGTTGTAAGGACTGCACGAGTCGGCCACAGGAAGCCGGGGACTCTGCCTCACGCGTGGTAAGTGAACACTCGCAGCGACAGGTTTCAGCCAGAGCTCCTGAGTCTAACGACAACCTGCCATCTCAGCATGCGAGGTGCCCCTGCTCAGTTCTACGTGCCTTCTCAAGGTGAAGCCCACAGTTTAGGACAGGGAAGCCTCTCAGACTGTTTTTCGCATCCACACACCCACTCTCAGGACCCAGTCTCTCCAGGATCTGCTGTGCGGACGGGCAGAAGCTGCCATGCATATGGGAGATGCCCTTTCACCCCTGAGAGGGGCGTTAAGAGAGGAGTGCGGCCCGGTGATGCTGGAGCATGGTGGGTCTGGCGCGTCACTTTAAGGGTATTCTGATTTCTTTGGTCTATAAAACACCCCATATAAACTATAAAATTAAAAATTTTTTACATTTTTACAGATCTAGACATACCAGGTGGGTGGAGTGAAGTGATTGGGTAACTTTCCAGATCCGTGAGGCTTGGGGGTTCTGCTTTTGCTTCCCCCATACAAAGCGATACTTGGCGGATTTCACAGAAAGCACAATTTTCTGCGTGACTTATTTGTAGTTGGGGAGGGGTGCTGGAGACCACGTTGGCTCTGGAAGGGCTTAAACAGAGGCTGCTGCGGCTCCCTGAGTGAGCAGTCGAACAAGCTTTTGATAACCAGAGCAGAGGGAAAATTTATATATATACATAAGATTTATTTTTCTGTTTATACAAAAAGGAATTTTAAAGTCATGCAACTTCTAAAAATTTCTCCTTGCAGCTGGTTAGTTTTCTGAGCCATCACGAAGATAGAGCGAATGCCCTGCCAGGGCTTAATCATCCACTGATAGCTGTAGCTTGGAAAAGGGGGGAAAGGGTCTGATTTAATAAGCTGACAGATAAGTCAAACACCCACAAACGGCAATTTACAGCTGCAAAGGGCAGTGTTTTAAAATCACCCTGGTGAATTATATGTTTCTGAAAAAGTAACTATGTCTCTGAAAAATTATGTTCTTTGGTCACGCTTTAGACAATATTTTTTTGGCCGACTTGCCTCACTAAGGTTATAAATAACACAGTCCTTTCTGCTTTTATTTTCTTAGATTAGCTAGTTGCCCCGAGCTCCGGTTCCTGGGCTGTATTGGAACTGCATTCTGCTGAGCTACAAATGCACTGTCCTTCCTCCGCAATGTCACCTCCAGGAGACCTGGGTGGCTTTCAGCTGCCTGTGTGGGAGCTGAGTGGCTTGGGGGATCCTCTTTTCTGACCCAGTTCCCATCTCTCTCCCCTTCCTACTCTGTAGACACCGCGTTGAAAGGAAAGCATAGCTACTTCTTGCTCATTCATTCACAACGTGTTCAGCTTTCCCCTGTAGGCCTCCTGCGTGAAGAACGCATTGCCAGGAGGAAGTGATGCCATGCAGGTGTGCCCCGCAGAGGCCACGGCGCAGCCCCTCGCCCTGCCATCCCAGGCTCTGCATCTCCCTGCAGGAATGGGCACCTTTGTCCAAGTCACACAGGGAAGCTTCAAGGGCTGGTGACGGTAAGGAGCGCTGGGGCACCATGGGAGAATCCCTGTCTCAGGGAGCATCTCCGTCGCACTGCCGTTCAGCCATCAAACTCGGTGGCGGAGGGATTTAGGTGGGGGTGCGCATCCTCTCACTTTAGTTTGGCTGAGCAGGGATTCTTCGGGACGACAGCAGCATCGATGGTGACAACACAACCACCAACGCTGGCTGCAGCCACGTCGTCGTCCCGCGTGCTCTTCCAACATGTGACCTTGTCATGTCCTCACCAGAAGCTGGGCCTGTTCCTCTACGCCCTTGAGCCCCACTTGTGCTTTGGTCAATAGAATGTGGTGGACGCCACGCCGGCCCTTCCAGAGCCCAACTGGCCTGGACGCCCCCACTTCCAGCATCTTGGAGGTCGGCTGCCATGGAGAGGGAGACTCCCCCGAGACCACCAAGCTGTAAGAACCCCAAGCCCTGCGGGAGGCCCTGGAGGAAGAGACAGCACGTGGGAGAGAGGCTGGGAGAGACCAAGGTGCTCAGGAGGGAGGTGTAGACACCTGCGTGAGGGACCCGTCTTGGAGGGGCAGCTTTTTCCCCGTGGAATCTTTTTATTTTTTTAATTTTTAAAATTTCTTAATTGTGTTGAGAGAGGGAGAGAAACATCGATTTGTTGCTCCCCTGATCTATGCATCCATTGGTTGCTTCTTACATATGTCCTGATCAGGGATCGAACCCACAACTGTGGCATATCGGGCAGTACTCTAGCCAGGGCCCCGCAGAGTCTTTAGATGACTCCTGCCCCGGCTGTCCTCACACAAGGGCCCCCAGGCCGGACCTGCCCCCCTGCAACCAGTGAAGCCACAGAAGTGGGGGGGGGGGACTGTCCCGTGAAAGCAGTAGGTTTGGGAGCAGCTTTGTGCGTCCCTGGTCACTGACCGCCCTCCACCGCCTGCCGCTTCCTCCGAAAACACATCACCACGTGTCCCACCCAGTGCCACCTGCTGCTCGCAACTTCATCGCCGGGAACTAGAGCGACGAAGACAAAGAACACAGGATGTGACAGAAGTCTCCTTCTGACCGGCTCCTGGCAAGTGGCCGAGTTTCCTCACAAGCAGGCATTTGGGTTTGGGCTCCTTACTTGCATTTTACCCCGTTCTACCCACCCCACTCTCTGACACGAGATGCACGAGGACATAGGAGCTCCATGAATCCGTTCATGGATTTACTGACTTGTTTCATTATGGGGGTGACTGTCGGTGGGAGCCCAGGACTTCCGAGCCCCTGGGAGACTTGCCACTGGTCAGGGAGATGTTCATGGAACAGCGGATGACGGGCACCGTCATGCCCAGGACAGGTATCCAGGAAGTCCTCAGAGGAAAGAAATGTCCATCCTCTCTCCCGGGCCACGTGCAAAAGCAAGCTTGAGGGGAACCGAAGTGGACTGAGTCCACACTGTGCCTGAGACACCCTCTGTGAGGAAGAAGTGCTCTTGGGTCTGTGAGGATGGAGAATTAGTCCATGAAGCAGCTGGCAGTCACAGCCTCATGGGCAATGCCGACCTGGTGACACATTCACACTGGTCTGGTCAGACGGGGTCAGACGGCGCTTTCCTTCCAACACCTGCAGGCTCCAGCTCGAGGGGTGCTTCTGGTCCACTCACCTGCCTTGTATCGCTCACTGATGGTTCCATGTGCACCCCTTTGGCTCCCTTCTCGATGGTGGGAGTTGCTTGAGGGAATTATTCTTCCCTTTTATTCCTTGTTTGGATGGTACTGGACACTCAGAACTCAATAACCAATTAACAGTCGATTGGTAAACATAGAACTGGATTGGACAGATCCAAAACCTTAGACATAAAGGATCAGATACCAAGAGAAAATCTTAGAGATGGTCATCTGCACAACTAGCATGCATCAGGCATGGAGCTGAGCACTTTCTAGCCATTCGCCTATAGAATCTTTACAACTCAACAAGGTAGGTACCAGCATTCTTATTTCAGAGCTGGCAAAACTGGATTCTAGACGGTAAATGCCCTCCCGGTCAAGATCATACGTCTAGTTGTGGTAGGCCTGGGTTTTGAATTCATGGCGTTTCAACTCAGGTTTCTGCTTCCACCCTGACACTTCACCACCTTACCTTTGGAGTCCAAGGTGCCGGTCAAATGGGGTTGTCTGTCAAACCAGTGCCGTTTTTATGTGATTCGTTCATCCAGTTTCCTCACACTTTCCAGTTCTAAAGCTTATATGCGTGGGCTGACATTGAGCAATCTCTCAATCCCCTAACTTAGTTTGAATATCATAGCCAAAAGTTTGGATCCAACGTATATATTTCTTACGGAAGCAGAAAGTGTATATCTTTCAGCATCTGTTACTTACAATTGCTCAGCATTAAATTATAATTTTGGATTTAAATTAGAAAAAGTACATCTCAGTATATTTAGTGTGGACATGAACAAAGGAAGGAATTCTAGAGGGTAGGAAGTGATACCCTCCGAATTTTTCTTTAATGAAAGGAGACGTGCAAAACCATCCAGAGTCCAGGGAACCTGTCGTGGTGCCTGTTCTTAGTCTTTGGAGGAGATGGTGTCATGCCATACTTGTGCTGATGTTGAGGACGAGAATTCACACATGATTCCTTAAATCTAGACTGATTAGCCTCAGAATTTTACCCCAGTCGCTGCCTGATTCACATTCTCAGTCCACAGTGGTTGCAGTCAGCCTCTGCTGCAGCTAGTCCGGCTGCTGGTGGGGACACCCAAGTAGCAGCCATGGACAGTGTCTGAGTAGAAGCAATATCATATGCCCTCATTTCTCAGTCAAGGCCCTTACGTCAGCACATCTGTCCTTATAAATCCAGTTAAAGTAGCATGGATGAGGGAACTCATCCAAAGCAATAATAAAATGATTGAATGGATAGAAATATGGGTGAAAGTTAAAAACAGGTATGTTGGTCTGTTTGGGCTGCCATAATAAATGACTATAGACCACCATGGCCTAAATAATGGAAATTTATTTCTCACAGTTCAGGAGGATGGGAACTTCAAGACCAAGATGCCAGCAAGGGTAGGTTTAATTCTGTGGCCTTTTCTCATGGATCTGTAGGTTGCCAGCATCTCTGTGCTCAGCTGACATCTTTTTTTTTTTTTAATTAATTAATTTTATTTTATTTTTGTTACAGATATTTCTCCTTTTTTACCCCATTGACACCCTCCTACCTATTCCCCCCACCCCTTCCCCGGCTTTGTTGTCCACGTCCATTGGTTATGCGTACATGCATATAAGTTCTGTGGTTTATCTCTACCCATCCCCCATCACTCCCTCTTCTGAGAGTTGTCAGTCTGTACCCTACTTCCATGCTACCCTATTCCTCAGACTGTTATTTTCATTATATTCCATATATAAGTGAGATCATGTGGTATTTGCCTTTTTCTGCTTGGCTTGTTTCACTTAGGATAATACTTTCCAGGTCCCTCCATGTCGTCTCCTCTTTTTTTTTTTTTTTTTTTTTATCCTCACCTGAGGACATTTTTCCATTTTTTGTTCAGGTAGAGTGGGAGGGAGAGAGAGGAACAGAGAGAGAGGAGAGAAACATCGATGTGAAGGGACACATCGAGTGGCTGCCACCCGCACGACCAACCAGGGCCGGGGACAAACTGCAACCAAGGTACATGCCCTTAGCGGGAACCGAACCCGGGTCTCTCCGGACCGCAGGCGGGTGCTCTAACCGCTGAGCCAAACTGGCCAGGGCACCTCCATGTCGTCTCAAAGGATAAGAGATCTTTCTTTCTTACAGCTGCATAGTACTCCATTGTGTATATGTACCACAGCTTTTTTATCCATTGTCTACTGATGGACACTTGGGCTGTTTCCAGATCTTAGCTATTGTAAATAGTTCAGCTGACATCTTTTCTCTGTAAACAGAAAGAGTGATCTGTCCACTATCTCTTTTTAAAAGTGCACTAATTCTATCAGACCAGGGCCCCACCCTTGTGACATCATTTAACCTTAATTAGTCTCTTAGCTGCCTCATCTCAAATTCAGCCACACAGGGAGTTAGTGCTTCAACATATGAACATTGTGGGGACATAAACATTCCGTTCATAACACAGAACATTCACAAGAAGATTATATAGCCAGTAACCATGTATTTTCGGTTTTTTATTTTATTTATTTATTTTTAAATCCTCACCTGAGGATATATTTTTCCATTTATTTTGAGACAGAGTGGGAGGGAGAGAGAGAGAAGCATCGATGTGAGAGAGACACATCGATTGGTTGCTTCCCACACAATCCTGGCCAGGGCCGGGGACTGAATCACAACTGAGGAATGTGCCCTTGATGGGAATCGAACCCATGACTCTTTGGTCCTTGGGTTGACACTCTAACCACTGAGCCAAACCAACCAGGGCTATTTTTGGATTGTAAGCAACAGTAGTAATAACTAACATTAATTTTGAGCTTACGGTATTCAAGCATTGTTCTAAAACTTGATAGCTATTCATTCATGGAATTCTTATAAGAACTCTATGGCAAGGTAGTTTCCATCAGGATCTCATTTGGCAGAAGAGGAACCTGATACCTAGCGAAGTGGGCAACGTGGCAGGGTCACACAGTTAGGAAATGGCAGTGTCCGAATTCAAGCTCAGGCTCTGGTCCCTGAGTCTGTGCTCCTGACAACTCTCTAAAATGTGCAGACTTACTCATAGGAACAAACTAGAACAATACCCCGATTTTTAGCTGTTGGATTGATAAAAATTTTAAAACCTGATATAGCTAGTGCTGGTGAGAATGTGGGGAAAATGGCATTTTTATACACCTTTGATGCAAGTGTAAACTTTTAAAGGGCATTTTCACAATATCTATTGCAATTAAATATGTACTTTTTGTACACATTTATACTTTTGTTGTTGTTGTTGTTAATTCCCCCCTCCCCAAGGATATCTTTCAATTGATTTTTAGATAGAGTGGAAAGAAGGGAGGGGAGGGAGGGAAGGAGGGAGGGAGGGAGGAAGAGAGAGAAACATCAATGTGAGAGAGACATATCCATTGGTTGCCTCCTGAATGACCCTGACTGGGGGTGGGAACCAAACCTGCAACCCAGGTACACATGCCCTTGATGGGGAATCAAACCAACAACCCTTCAGTCTGAGGGTCGACGCTCTAACTGCTGAGCAAAACCGGCCAAGGTTGCATTTATATTTTGAGCCAGCAATTCTTCTTCTGGGAACTCACTTTATAGATATACTTACAAAGTTATACCAGGATATTCCCGGTGCCAGCATTGTTTGGATTAGCCCAAATCCTGGATTTAATGTGTCAATCGATGGGGCAGAGTTTAAAGAAGTTGTGATAATTTGATGGGATATGAGTCTGTGAGCACTGGTACGGAGATTTTGCAAACATGTGCTGAGATGTGTTAGTTTGCTGGGGCTGCCATATGAAACACTGCAGACTTGGTGGCTTGAACAACAGAACTTGTTTTCTCATCATTCTGGCCACTGGAAGCCCAAGGTCAGGTGCGTGCGGGGTTGGCTTCCCCTGAGGCCGCTCCTGGGCTCGCAGAGGGCCACCCTCATGCTGCCTTCACATGCTCATCCCTCTGTTTAAGCGTGTCCTGGTGTCCTTTGTGTGTTTACATTTCATCTTCTTTATAAGGACACCAGTTAGATTGGATCAAGACCCTAACAGCCTCATTAAAAAAAAAAAAAATTCTTTCTTTATTGATTTTAGAGAGAGAAGAAGAGAGAGGGAGAGGGAGATAGAAACATCGATGAGAGAGAACATTGATTGGTCGCATCCAGCATGCCCCCACACTGGGGTTTGGGCCCACAACCTGGGCATGTGCCCTGACCAGGAATCGAACCTGTGACTTCAACCACTGAGCCACACTGGCCAGGCAACAGCCTCATTTTAACTCAATCACTTGTTTGATGGGCCTAGTTCCAAATACAGTCACATTCTGAGTTTCTGGGTGGGCATTAGGGTTTCAACATATGAATTTTGGGGGATATAATTTATCTCACAACATAGGGGGAAAAGAAAGATGGATGACCTTGTCATTAGTATAATCTTTTATGTGTAATTTAAAACGATACACAAAGGCTGGTACATGTATTGAAAACTATCTATGAAACTCTCTGGTCTTTTTTTTTTATCCTCCCCCGAGGACATTTTTGCATTTATCTTCAAATAGAGCAGGAGGGAGAGAGGGAGGAAGAGAGAGAGAGAGAAACATCGATGTGAGAGAGACACATCGACTGGTTGCCACCCGTACAACCTCAACCAAGGCCAGGGACAAACTGCAACTGAGCTACGTACCCTTAATAGGAACCGAAGCCAGGACTCTCTGGTCCAAGGGCCGATGCTCTAACTGCTGAGCCAAACCAGCCAGGGCTGTCTATGAAACTTTCTAAAGAACTCTTAAATGAACTTACTTTTGGGGTAAAAAATTGGTTGAGCTGCCTGGCCGGCTTGGCTCAGCAGGTAGAGCATTGGCCTGTGGACCAAAGGGTCGTGGGTTTGATTCCCAGTCAAGGGCACGCACCTAGGTTGCAGGTTCACAGGTTCAATCCCCCACTCCATTCAGGATCATGTGGGAGGCAACAATTGATGTGTCTCTCTCACCTCTCTCTCTCTCTCTCTCTCTCTCTCTCTCTCTCTCTCTCTCTCTCTCTCTCTCCATCTCTACCTCCCTTCCTTCCACTCTATCTAAAATAAAGCAATGGAAAAATATCCCTGGCAAGGATTAAAAAACCAAACCAAACGAAAAACTGGATAAG
Organism: Molossus molossus; assembly: GCF_014108415.1. Taxonomy (NCBI): domain Eukaryota; kingdom Metazoa; phylum Chordata; class Mammalia; order Chiroptera; family Molossidae; genus Molossus; species Molossus molossus. Next base: position 57,501,423 of record NW_023425351.1, on the reverse strand, counting down.
CCTGGAGTGTGGTTGAGGGTATAGACCTGTTTTACCTTTCTATATTTAGTATTCTAATCATGTGGAAACAGTTCTTTTTATGTTACTGTTCAAATGTCATCAAGGGCTACTTAGATAGTGGGGTCATTTTAACTTTTGCCTTTAATTTTTTTATGGAAGCACTTTATAAATATTAAAATAAAAAGATATTCTAAGAAAAAGGAGAAAATTCAGGGGAAGTGGGCGGCATGGTGTGGAGAGATTTCCTGGTGTATGGTTAACTTTCTTTTGTTTTCAGCATGTTGCATTTATGGTCTTTGAAAAAAACTTCTATAAAATTGCATAACCCACCATCTCATCCTCGTTTTTCTGGTAATTTTGTCTTCTACAGTTTTCTTGAAGGTTAACCTGCGTAGCAAAGTCTTGTGCTTTTTCTTCGCTGGAGACATTCCAAAAAGAAAAAAGGACCTCTGACTATCTACATTTCATTGATCTGATTTAGGGATTAAACACAGCAAATTGTGAGTCACTGCCCACCTTCTGTTACCAGCAGGCTCCTGGGTCACCTTCTCAGATCATCAGTGTGTTCATTAAATGTCAAACAATTTTAACATTTGGTCAAAGGAAACGTAATTAGGAGGGAACTTGACTGCAAAGGAGCTACAGGCCTTTCTCCAAAGTGAAATCTCCACCCTTTTTCATCCTTTGCTGCGGGGTACTGAATGCTACTTGTTCCTTCTCACGGCAAAGTCCTTTGAATGGACATATTTGAACAGCATTGCCCCTCAGGGGAAGGAGAGGGGAGAACATGACATTTCCTGAGCATGCACCACGCACCGAATGCCTTCCATGTATTCTCTCGTTTTACCTTTACCCCAGGACCTGCCTGTTCTTAGATCCCATTTACAGATGAGGACACAATCAGGTTAGGGAACAATCTCAAAGCCTAGCTGTTGGGATACGGTGGAACCAGGCTCCATCTCCAGGTCTTTGGATGTAGAAAGCACATGGTCCCCCAGCCTCTGCGGACAGCGCACGAACAGGAACTCCGCAGGGCTCCCCTCGCCTGACAGGCTTTGGTGCTTGGGGACACTGAGCAGGGCAGTGGGCCCAAGCTTTGGCTTTCCTTGGAAACAGGACAGCGGGAGGACCCTCACTTAGGCCAAGGGAGACACTGGTTAGAATCTAGAGCCGTTCTGGGGGTGGAGGGAGTGGGGAGTCTGCTAATCCCTTTCTTTTACAAAGGAGGCCCAGAAAGATTAAGTGAATTTTACTCTTATTTTTTATATTCCCAATTCTTCTTTCATTTTTCTTTTTGTAGATTTAAAGAACAAAAGGGACAGCTGTGCAGAGCAGGGGTGGTTTGCGGAGGTGTCTCTGTGGGCTGTGTGGCCTCATTCTGGATAAGCTTTAGTACATCCTGTGTTTTTGTTTCAAGGTTTCATTAAGAAGTGAAACTTTAGCCCTGGCTGGTTTGGCTCAGGGGTTAGAGCATCGGCCTGCGGTCTAGAGAGACCCGGGTTCGGTTCCCGCTAAGGGCATGTACCTCGGTTGTAGTTTGTCCCCTGGTTGGGTCGTGTGGGTGGCAGCCACTCGATGTGTCCCTTTCACATCGATGTTTCTCTCTCTCTCTCTCTCTCTCTCTCTCTCTCTCTCTCTCTTCCTCTCTCTCCCTCCCGCTCTATCTGTACAAAAAATGGGAAAATGTCCTTGGGTGAGGATTAAAAAAAAAGAAAACCTTCATTTATTGTATTCTCTATATTCTCATGGTTAAACATTAAAAATATACAGAAATGTAAAATCGAAAGTGAAATTCTATGTCATTAGAAAGTTTGGGGTATAATTTTTCGAATATTACTATGATATAAACGAATACACCCCATGCCGAGGCCTGAGGTAAAAGGAAAAATCAACAGTACTGATTTTCTGTTTGTTTAAATTTGTCATATTTTGTTCATCATGGATTTTTTTTTTAACTTTGATTTTTAGAAGATTACATTGAAGTACGTTTATCCTGATTACTGAACTTGTTGGAGTCCCTCTTAATTTTGCACTTGAGGTGAATTCTTTTGTTCCTCTGTCTCGTTCATCTCACCCTATTCCTGGTCTTGGAATTACACATTATTATTTAAAAACTGTTTTTGGATCTTGTATTACAAAATTAAAAAAACATATTTTAATGACAGGAGCTGATACATCCACAGCACTTGCTATATAATTCTGCGGAATCTTTGTACTTTCTGTGTGTTTACTCAATTCTCATAATAGCCTGATGAGGTAGACACAGCTTTACCATTTCCATTTTACAGATGGAAAAACTGAGGCACAGAGAGGTCAAGTGCCCAAGGTCGCAGCCAGTAGTGGCTGAGCTGGGGCGTGGACTCTCTCAGAGGGGCCCCCAGCATGTCTGCCCTGATCTCCTGTGCACCTCTCTCTTTCTCTGCCCACTCCGCCCTGTCACCTACACTTTTTTCTAACTGTACCATAGGCGTCTTTCAACTTCAATATGGAAGACTCTGCCCCATCTTTGGATACCCAATACACATGGGTATATTAGTAAGGGGAAAAATCAGCCCCAAGATCTCTCCGCAGCACCTGACATCCCCTCCTTTAGCCAACGGCATGCCCCTGCCCCTGCCCTTTACCTATCAAGACCATTTCTCTCAAGTGGACTTTTGACCATTGTGACCGTGGCTTCTCCTCCTTCGTGCCAACGCTCTTATTTTGAAGCTACTTGACTCGAGCCAGCAATCTGGCTGCCGTGTATGCAGAACAAGACACCCCCTTATGCGCCCAGGGAAACATTTGGAGCACAGATTGCAAAGCACCTGAATTTGAAATGTTTATTTCTTGGCTGGCTTTTATTTTCTTCCAACTATCAAAGGAACTCTGGCTGAAGTTGACGCATTAATCACTTGTCTGATTTCATTTCTTAAAACCGAGTTATTTTAAAATGATAAATAACATGATTTACTGCCCTTTGTGATTTAGAAACCTGTTCAAAATGCAGAGTGGTGTCTGCCTCTTTGTTGGCATAGTCTTGAGATGCTTTTTATTTTGCTTTTCGTGCTAATTAAATGCTTATGGTTCTTTCAGCTAAACTGCATGTTCATTATTGATACAGTTCCTGCACTCTGAACCATTTAATCGAGGGATTGGTTATTGCTGGTAAAATGCAATATGGTTGGCGTCCCCAGATAAGTGGGCTAAGAGGGATACGCTGACCCATTCTGATTATTTTGCAATATGCTTCCTTTCCATTTGTGGATGGTTAGCAAATCCTGCTAACAAGGTCACCTATTCAATCCCTAGATGGCTCAGTTCCATGATCAAAGTCTACACTTCAATCATGACTTTGCGATGTGGAGCATTCATCACAAAAGGGGTGTGTGTGTGTGTGCCCCTTCAGATCTTTGACCACTTATTATGGTTTCAGTAGATAACAGACCAAGCAGGGTCCGGTTCCTTTAAGCACCAGGGTGAGAACAGAGCCTGAGTGCTGTGTGTGTGTCACCATGTGAGGGTGGTTAGGATAGAGGTAAGTTAGGTGGTAATTATGGGCTGAATTATGTGTGCCCCCCCCCCCCCAATTCATATGTGAAGTCTTAACACCCAGTATGTAGAAAGTGACTGTATTTGGAGATAGGGCCTTTAGGGAGGTAATTAAATTAAAATGAGGAGACCATGAGTGGTCTCCTTATAAGAGGAGATCAGGACACAGACACGCACAGAGGGACCACCACGTGAAGACGCAGGGAGATGGCCAGCTACAAGCCCAGCGGAAGGGCCTCAGCACAAACCAACCCTGCCAACACCTTGACCTCAGAGTTTACCCTCCGGAATTGTGAGCAGGTTCGTCGTTGTTGCTTCAGCCACCCGTCAGTTGCCCTTGGTTACGGCAGCCCTAGGGATCTAATTCAGGTGGAGAGCGGGTGAAACGGGGTGGACCTCGGAGATGAGTCCCATACATTTTTGGTAAGATGGTCAAGTTAAAGAGCGCATTGATTTCCCTGCCCCTGTAATTTACCTGCCTGGAAATAGATTTCCTGTTCGTGAATTGTTGTGATTCCCTGTGTTATAATGAAGCAGCTTCGGTGGTGTAAATGGACTGAGTGCACCAAGTGGTTGGAAAATGCAGTGAGTCACCCCTGAGGACTGGCTGCGGAGCCCTGGGAGCGAAGCTGTCCTCCGACGGCCGCTGCAGGGGGAGGGCACCACGCCCCTGGTGGACAGGAGACGCGTCCCCGTATCACAGGCCCTGTGCTCCGAGCTTCGCGGACACGGTCCCTTTCATCTGGGCCACAGCCTCGCACGAGGAATCACCTTCCCCCTATTTTCAGATGAGAAGACGGAGGGAGGACATGTGATGATAAGGACTCGTGACACCGACAGACCGGCCTGGATCCACACTCGTGTTGTTCTTTATTCCACCATGATGCCCCTAATTTATTGTTTTTATTTTATTCCTCACCCGAGGATGTTTTTCTATTTATCATTAGATAGAGTGGGAGGGAAAGAGAGACAGAGACAGAGAGAAACATCGATGTGATAGAACCACAAGGAGTGGCTGCCTCCCACACGACCTGACCAGGGCCGGGACCAACCGCAACCGAGGAACGTGCCCCTGACCGGAACCGAACCGAGACTCATGGGTCCGCTGGCCACACTCCATCTGCTGAGCCAAACCAGTCAGGGCTAATGTATTTTTCTTAATGTTACTGCTTTGGGCCCTATGATGGCTAATTTTATTTTATTTATTTATGTATTTTTAAATTGATTTTAGAGAGAGAAAGGAAGGGAGAGGGAGAGACACACTGATGAGAGAAGAGAACGGTGGATGGGCCGCCTCCTGCAGGCCCTTCCCGTGGACAGTGTGGAAGAAGCTTCCCCGCGGTGGCCTGCGCCTCCCAGGGCCCTGGGGTCCACCCTGGAGCGCCTGCCTGCGGCTGGGAGAGCGTGCGGAGGCTCTGGCGACGGCTGTTGCAGGTCAGGCCTGCGGGCAGCACACATGCTCCCGGATTCCGCTTCTCAGCGCTCCGCCCATGCTGTTCCCAGCCGCCAGGACACGGGAACAGCCGCGTGGACGTCCGGGGAGAGCCCAGCAGCAGAGCAGAAACACGTACACGGCAGAGCAGGCTCTGTCTGTCGCCCTTACCCCGTCGACAGGGTCGCAGACCCCGTGAGAGGGGCAGTAGGAAGGAGCCAGCGGAACCAGTGGGTGTTGTTTTTGGATGGGAACACAGGATATTTCCCTACGTCTATTATGTTTAAAGTTAATCTGTGGATTTACAATTTTAATGTACAGATAGACAATTCCCATAGATAGTAACGAAAGAATCCTTACCATGGAAATTACCAAAATTTAAAAAAAAAAAAATTCCTTTGGAAAATTAATGGAGCATCCAGCCAGAGACATCTTTGAGTAAGAAGAACAGTTAGGGTGGGAAAGCTCTTTCCACCAGACATTAGAGAAGGTTATAAAATAATATATTACAACTGAGATACCATTTAACACCAACCGGTAATGGCCAACGCTGGTGACCTGGAAAATGAGAAAGCTCATACTCTGTTGGTGGCATTTTCATTTGGTATAACTCTTTCAGAAAGCAGTGTGACCAGACATCCATCCATCTATCTATCTATCATGTATCTATCCCAAGAGCCATAAAAATGTTCCTACACTTTGACCTAGAAATAGTGACCCTAGGACTTTATTTCAAGGAAAAAATTCAGCTTAAAAAAAAAAGCTGGTCAGTTTGGCTCAGCAGTTCGAGCAATGGCTCTCACACCAAAGGGTCAAGGGTTTGATTCCCAGTCAAGGGCACATATCTGGGTTGCTGGTTTGAGCCCCAGCCTGGTCAGGGTCGTGTGGGAGGGAACCAATTGATATATCCCTCTCACATCAATGTTCTCTCTCTCTCTCCCTCCCTCCCTTCCATCCTATCTAAAAATCAATGGAAAAATATCGAGTAAGACTTACCAAAAAAAAAAAAAAAAAAAAAAAAGCTATATGTAAGGATATATTCATTGCATTATTAGTCTTAACAGGGGGAAAATGGTGCTAATTTTACAAATGCCTAGTAATTATCTTTAATGAGAGTCCTTGTCTTTTTCTAAATGCCCACGGTCTCACCAGCCACCAGCAGAGGAAGAACTGAAAGCCAGAATTTCACTTGAGATCAAGGAGGCGGAGCGGGCTGTAACAGAATCCCTGCTCACCCCTGTGGAATCGGGCCATCTTTGTAGGTCCAAACATCCGTTTCTCCTCTCTCCCCAGCCTGGAAAGCACACGATGGTCATTAAGACAATTTTCTTAACGCTAAAAAGCCTTAGTCCTGCTTGCCTTTGGTGATTCTCTTGGGGGAAGAGGAGAAAAAACAGATGAAAGTAAATCCCAGCCTCACTAATGTTCGCTGCTGGCATGGAGGTGCTGCAGCAGGAGGGTGAGGATCTGATAACCCTGGGGCTCTGTGCCCCGCAGAGGAGCCTGACGGGAGAGTGGTCTGGCTTCTTCTCCTAAGTCAGCACATCTTTGTTGATTTACCCTTTGTCCTAAGATGTGTGAGGTGGAATGTTTGGGCCCCTTTGCTGGGAGCGTAAGGAGAATGTGGGCTCTGTTCTCTCCTCCTTCTTGATTGAGTGGAAGCCAGTGTGCAGAAGCCAGTGGGGTAGGGGGGTGCCAGTGCATTCGGACACCCCTTTGCCTGTAGGATGCTGGAGGCAGTAAATCCACTGGGTGGTGAGAGTTGAACAAAAGGGGCCACGGGTGGGGGGTGGGAGGGGAGAATTGTCCCACCTGAGGTCCTTGTCTTGCTGATGAAGACAAGTCTTGCCTGGAGGTAGCTGTCTTCTCCTCGGCCCTTTACCGAGCGACCATATAACTTCTAAGTGTTTTTGAGGAGTCAGCCCAGCAGCCTGGCTATCTAATATAATTTTCTAAAAAGGTCTCTGTATAAGACACAAGCGGGAACAGATTTACCAAGAGAAATGGCAACAGAGACAGAAATCATAACAGCAAACACAATAATTACAGGATTGCCAAAGACACAATAACAACTCTTTCCCAGTGCCTCCCACTGTCCTGGCTGGACTCCCTGGGCCCTGAGGCCTGAGCCCATGGCTGCTGCGGTCCCTGCTCTAAGTGCGGGGCCGCTCCTCCGTGGTCCCTGCCTGCCGTCTGGGCACGCACCCCCACGGTGGCGGCGGGAGCTTTAAATAAACACAGCCAAGGGGAAGAGAGCGAAATAAAAAGCCTGTGTTCTCACACAGCACACAACAAGGCTCCTTGTGGCTCCGGCACAGGGAGCTCCCCTTCCAGCTGTCCCAAACATTTTCTCTTCCAAGAAAGTACTTTACAAATGATACGCTGGACAACAGCAACAGCTTTGAGTCACCAACCACACAGTGAGCCGGAGGTTTGGGAAAGTCCCTTGATGCTGGGTCGAGGCAAGCGGCAACTTAAGGCTGGGACACGGTGTTCCTGTGGCCTCCAGGTGTGATCCAGATGCTGGCTTTCTCTTCTCGTCTTAGGAGAGGGCTGGTGTGGGCTGCGGTCAGCCTGGCCAGCCCAGGATCTGTGTGGATTTCTTAGCCTTGCCAGGTTTGCTGCTGGGCATTCTTGGTTCTCCCCCCTCTTCTTTCCCATCTGTGTGCTCTCTCCTTCCACTTTATTTTCATTTATTGAGCATTTATCATGCACATAATACTGGGCTGGACGTTTAGGAGACTGCAAAGGAGTGAAAAGCAGGCTTGCAAAGGAGCCGAGAGCCTGGTATCGGAGACAGGAACCTACACTAGGAGTAGAGCCCTTGGTTCCAGAACTTGTCTGTTACAAATCAGTGGTAGGACCTTGGGCAAGTCACTGACTGTTTTTTTCAGTTCAGTTGCCCCATCTGTAAAGTAGAGGGTCATACAAGGTTATTCCATACTTTCCTAAACTTTGTTGAGATTTTTTTTCTAAATCATCACCCGAGGATATTTTTCCATTTATCTTTAGCTAGAATGGGGGCCGGGATGGGGGGAGATTGAGAGAAAGAGAGAGAGAGACATCGATGTGAGAGAGACACATCCACTGGTTGCCTCCCGCACGACCCTGACCAGGGCTGCGGACTGAACCGCAACCCAGGTACATGCTGTTGTCCGGAATCGAACCTGAGACTCTTTGGTCCAAGGGCCAATACTCTAACCGCTGAGCCAAACGAGCCAGGGCAAACTTTGTTGAGTTTTTATGGTGAGTGCCAAATAAGTAGTTTGTTTACTTTGTGAATAAACATGGCATTGCAGAGTTATTAGAGAAAGTTTTATGGAGGAGATGGGACTTAAATCCCACAGAATGTGAAGGAAATATTAGCAGAGAGAAAACAGCACACAAATCCCAAAGACTAGAGGCGCCTGGGAGAAGAAAGTTATGAGAAAGTTCTGAGTTAGGATGAGTGCAGGAGGAACTGAAAAGAAGGGTCAGAAGAGGCAAATATGGTGAAAAAGAGATCTTGGATATGAAAGGAAAACCAAGCAGTTTCTTGACTTTAAGCACAGACAGTCTCAGTAGTGGTGGTATTATTGTTAGAACTAGAAGACAATAGGGCAGTTGGTCTAATGAGGACGACACTGAGTTAAGGTTCGAAGGCATGGAGTTTGAGATGCAAATAGGAGATCTACTGGAAATTTCCAGTGTGTACATCCAACCCTCAGGAGAATGTCATGAGGGAGCTTCAAAGACTGGGGAGTTGCCTGGTTAGAGGTTCATGCTGAAGTCATGAGAAGGGATGAGCCTTGGGAAAAAGGTGAGAGAAGAGCGGAGGGTGAAGAAATGAAATGTAGGGACCGCACACGATTCGAGGAGAAGTCGATGAAGGAGGCAGAGCAACAACTAGAGGGAGCAATAACGAAGGGGCACCTGATTTCCAGGCGGGTCGGGAAGGTAGCTCATGCTTCCAGAAAATGCAGGCGACCTGAGAAAGTGCTACTGGGATGGCGAACAGATATCACCGTTGCACTTTGCTGATTTAGTTATTAGTTCTGTCTTTTATGGAAATGTCTGGTGGGATGTCTAGGGAAGCTTGGTGGAATTAGTTTCTCTAAGGGTCATTTTGCTTGTGCATTTATTTTTAAGAGAAACCCTGAAGGAAATTGAGTTTAAGTGTGGAAAACCTTTATTTGAAAATACTATTGCCAGATTTATGATCAATTTAGTGTAGTGACTACTTTATTTCTTAAACATTAATATCTAAGTTGAGATTGAATCATGTGAAGTCTCTTAATTTGGGGGGAGAGGCCATGTTACAGGGTTCTTTGGATATCTCAATAAAGTATGATCCTTGTCCCCAGAAAAATACACAAAAAATGAGCATACGAAAATAAGTGCAGCTCCTCTAAAGCCCCCGTGGGACCGAGTACCCCAGTGAAGACCTCTGAACAGGTCCCTGCTCCCTATATTATGTAGCTGCTCTGTGCCCATTTTTCCTGCTTGTAAAATAAAGGCATTCCTTTGTATAATTAAGATTAAATGAGCAAACACAGAGTGCTCAGAACAAAACACAACCCATAGCACTCAGTCATTGATATTAATTATGGTTATAATTGTTATGTTATTAGATGAAATTGCTCAACTAAATGACTGTTCTCTGGACAATGGCCCTTTTCCCTAAGGTATTCACTCACTCATTCACTGACTCATTCACTCATTTCTTCTTTCTCGTGTTCTAATTTGTTCTGAGATCTCGGGAATACAAGAAAACGATAGCTCCGATCCTCCTTACCAAGACACTCTCAAACTAGTGACATGTAAATAGACACTTATTTCCCCCCACAAAGGTTTCAAAGTCAAGGTTTCCAGTAAGAAAGGGGCAAAGAAATATGTTTAGAGCAAAACACGGTTTCGCTATTGGAAGACTGAAGACGTGACTGTAATACGTTACATGCATTGAGGTCTTACATGCTTGAAATCCACTCATCTGGAGTTGAGAGAGGAGTTAAATCTTCGTGAGACTGACTACCAACATCACCTCCTACCAGTCTTTAAAAATGGGGTTTATTACACAAAGTAATAATACAAAGAACCAAGGGGACTGTCTGATAAGACTCTGGTTTTACCTCTGTGGCAGCATCCTGAGGGTTATTGCCCCCATTTACCTGCATTAGACTGTGAGCTACTAGACGGCAAGGGGTCCATCTCAGTCATTGTTGTGCCTGAGACGGACTAATTATATGTGTGATTGTATTTAAAGGGGAAACACTTTCCCATTCATTCTTTAAGCCATTTAACAGAATGTATTTACGAGGGACTCATTAAGGCAAAATTACTGATGATTATCTGTTCATTAAGATGTCTACTTGGCAAACACCTTGTTAATCTATGATTTGTATTGTTCTAGAACGTATTAAGATAACTTTAAATATATTGAATAATTCAGAAGTTTAACTAACTCAGAATGACCTTGCCAATTAGGTTAAATTAGCATGATGCTAATATTTACTCTTTTAGAAAGCTTTTATCTTAGAAGAAAAATGAAAGAAAAGTCCAAGAATTCACTTATGTTTGGTGTCTTTGGGGTTAAGAAGGGGCTTCATTAAACATGTTTTTATTAAAATTCTTTTGAAATAGTTTTACATTCCACTTGAGTCCCATTATGTATTTTTTACATTAGGACTGAACAAACTCCCGAATATAAAATCAAACTGGGATTTATTTGCTCCTGAATAACATGAAGGGGAAAGCATGTTGTTTTCGTGATTGTTTCTGGGTTTACTAGGAAAATGTACTTTGAGTTAAAACATTTTTCATAAGAACTAAAGACAAGTGCCCCGTTTCACTGAATAAGGGAGAATGTGGTACAAAACTGAAACTTGTTGGTCTGGCTTTTCAGGACACCCAGTGTCCAAGCTCCACTTACTTTTTCCGTCTCTCTCTGCCTCCCTTGGGGCACCCTCCCTCTACTGTGTACATTTCCCCGGACTCCATGCTCTCCAGCTTGTCACCTTTCCCCACACAGCCCACTGAACTCCCCCAACCCCAGGCTTTAACATTCAGATCAACTCCTCCCATCCTCGGAAATAGTCTCATCCCTCCCTAGGTCCCATTTGGAAATCATTCCCCCACCTACGCTTCTTTTTAAATGAATGGTTACTGAGGATGACTCCAGGCCAGTCTCCATGCTGGTGCTTTGTAGGCATCGACATGACAATCCGATGATGTAGGTAATGTTATTAGCCCCATTTTACAGCTAGCGAAATAGGGTTTGAGTGGAAAATTAATTTTCTCCAGATGATGGAGCAAGGAAATAGCAGAGCCAAGATGGCAAACCATTTCCAGTGGATTCTAGAACCTGAGTTCTCAGCCACCATATCATTCTGCCTCCCCTGAACACCGCCTTTTACTCTTTTGTTACTGGAAAAAATGCACTGCCTTGTATTTATTTATTAAATTTTTTTTCTTTATTGATTTTAGAGAGAGAGGAAGTGAGAGGGAGAGAGAGATAGAAATATTGCTGAGAGAGAACATCCACTGGCCGCCTCCTGCATGCCCCCCACTGGGGGTCGGGCCCACAACCTGGGCGTGTGCCCTGACCGGGAATCGAACCGGCGACCTCTTGGTGCCTGGGTCGACGCTCAACCACTGAGCCACACTGGCTGGACTACACTTCCTTTTAATTTCAAAACATATTTTACATGTTTCCCCTGCAGCTTTCTCTGATTTTCAGTTGGACCAGGAATCCTCTGAGGGCAAAGATTATGTCTTCTTTTCAGTATTTGGTTTCCAGCACTGTGCCTTTCACATAATCGATGCTTGGTAAGTTCTCCCCGAGGAAGTAACAAATAGAATGATCAGAATCGAATGGATTTCTTAAATCTTGAGGCTCAGAATTAGCTCACGATTTAGGTGATCTGTCCTCGGGGTGTTATGGACTGAATGTTTGTGTCAGGTGTTGAAGCCCTAACCCCAGATGTGATGGCGTTTAGAATCGGGACCTTTGGGAAGTAATTAGGTTTAAAGGAGGTTATGAGGGTGGGACCCTCATGCTAGGGTTAGTAGCCTTATAAGAAGAGGAAGAGAGGTGAGAGGTGAGAGGTGAGAGAGAGAGAGAGAGAGAGAGAGAGAGAGAGAGACAGAGAGAGAGAGAGAGAGAGAGAGAGAGGTTGCTTTGTCTTGAAGCCAGGAAGAATGCTCTCAACCAGGAACCAAGTTGGACGCACCTTGATCTTGGGCTTGTAGCCTCCAGAACCGTGAGAAAGTGGATGTTGTTTAAGCTTTGCCATGTATGGTACTGTGTTGTAGCAACCCGATCAGGCTAACATACAAAGGCGTATTAGAAATAAGAGGCCTGAGAGAATGTATCGAGTGTTGGATTGAAAGGAAGACAGTAAGAGGGACACCTGGAGAGACAGGCTGACGGAAGACTGACTGTACGCCTGGCTCCTAGAAAGTGGCTTTGTGAACAGCCCAAGCTTGGTGCTGCCTCCAGCAAAAATCAAACGTTGATATCTAACTATGACAACGAAATCTTTACTTCAGTCTCAAATGATCAGAAAGGGGATCACGGAGTGTTTCCTTCACCTAGGTCATTCTTTCGAAGCCCTACTGCTCGGAGCACGGCAGCAGCCTCCTAGCTGAATGTCCTGGCCCCTGCTCACGCTTGGCCTCTGCTGGTCCTTCTGGCTCCATCCTTTCTCGCAGGGCCGTCTGTCCTCAGGTGGGTACCCGAGGACTGCTGGCCTAGTGTGAATACTTCTTCCTTAGAAGGCTCAAGTGTGTTGGAGGTGGGGGAGGTAGTCACAGTTGTAGCAGAGTGAGATTATTCTGGAAATTCTGGTGCAAGCACTTGGGGAAGATTTGAGAGGCAGCCGGGTTTCGAGGTACTCTGAGTTGAAGATTGTGTGAACACCCCAGTGGCTTTGAAAAAGGAATGTGAGCCTCACAAGGGTCTTCGTGATGTACTCCGGCGGCAAGGACGAGAACGGACATGGGAGTCATTCGGGACTTTTAACATCCTGTATTGCTACCCAACCCTATTAAACAGAGGCGCTATTCCTGGTTTCCCTGCACCGTCCCATTTGATTCTGTCAATGAACTTCAGATGTAGGCACTTTGAAGCACTCACATTTCACAGCTAAGGAAATCGAGGTAGGGAGAGGATGCATTATGTGCTCAAAGTTATGGATGATAAATGGCAGAACCAGGCATTGCGTCTAAAAGCAGATTGGGTTTAGAGTGTGTGCTTTTAATCACTCCTTTCTACAGCTTCAGGTGGGGGCGTGGAACACAGGACAGAGTCCCACCTCTGACAAAGGTCCAATGCAGAAGAGTTGCCGGTCCCTGCTTGTTCACTATTTTCTAGGGACGAGTATTTTGGAAGCAGCAATTTTTGAGTCTCAACAATTACACATTTGGTACTTCCTTGATTTCCAAAGGCATTTATATAGCAGGTAGACAGATGATTTGAGTGAGAGGGTAGCAAGGAAAAGCGAGAAAGGGGTCCTAACGGCAATCTTTGTGGACCTAGGATGGGTTAGGTCATAGTACAGTTACAAACCACCCCTCAGTCCCGGTAGCTGAAGAGTGGACACTCTGTTCCTCATGCTGCATGCGCAGTGCAGGCCAGCAGATTGTCATCGCTCAGGGCTTCCGAATGACAGAGGCCCCCCTTGGTAAGTACTCACAAGACCACTGCCACAGGGGAAGACAGAGAGGTGAATCTTGCATCCGCATTTCAGCTAGAAGTGACTTAATGTCATTTCTGTTGACATTTCATTGGACAAAGCAAATCATAGATGTCCAAGCTTCCTGTCAAAGGGGGTAGAAAAGTGTCATCACCCCATCTTTCTGAAAGGAGAACCAGACATAGTTCGTGGATCGCACCCTGACTCCCCCAGTGCCTGCACAGACCTAAGCAGGTGTATCTCCTGATTCAGCACAGGGATGGGGATGAATGCAATATGCCATCATCTGCAGACATGATGGAGAGACTCAGAAGGAACCACCACATTCTTTTCCCCTCAATGGTTGTTCATACCAGTGGGTGAAGGCAGAGACTGTGCTGAGAACATGCCCAGGGAAAACATCATCATTTAAAAATAAATGTCCATCAGTAGACGAATGGATAAAAAAGCTGTGGTACATATACACAATGGAGTACTATGCAGCTGTAAGAAAGAAAGATCTCTTGTCCTTTGAAACGACATGGAGGGACCTGGAAAGTATTACCCTAAGCGAAACAAGCCAAACAGAGAAAGACAAGTATCATATGATCTCATTTATCTGTGGAATATAATGAACATAACAGTCTGAGGAATGGAGTAGTCCCAGAGACATGGAAGTGGGGCACAGACTGACAATCCGCAGAAGAGGGGGTGGTGGGGGAGGGATAAACCACAGAACTTATATGCATGTATGCATGAACAATGGACATGGACAACAAAGCTGGGGACAGGGCAGGGAGGGAGGAGGAAGGGGGAATCAGTGGGGGAAAAAGGAGAAACATCTGTAACAAAAATAAATAAATAAATTAATAATAATAAAAAAATATGATTATAAAAAAGTATTTCCTACTCATTTGATTATGCAACACAAAGGCAATTGCGTGGTGGCATGGTATCAGGGGAAACACTCTCCTTGTGTTTCTGTCCACACTCGGTGGGAACAAGCTTTGTGGCCATTTCAACCCCAGGAAAAATCCACATGCGAAAAACTCTTGCTTAAAATCCCCAGGTGATAACATTTTATCAACGTTAAAACCCAATTTGCTTGTTTCCCTTGAAGTATCTTTTGGTGGTGTTTTCTCTTCAACGTGTGAGTTAAGGACCCTCTCTGGGTGGTTAAGAAAGCTTTTGTTTTTCAGCTTGATTAAGGAGTATTTTTTCAATTATGTTTCTTTAGAATTGGACATGAAGTTACTTTAGGCAGTTTCTGATGCTTCCTGGCTTGTCATAAAATATGAAGTTAAATGATGTGAATTCATTCTCTTCCCTCCTTTTTTCCCTTCCCTCTCCTTGCCCCAAGTATCCCCCTCTGTTCTCTCTCTCTTTCCCTGCACCCCACCTTCCTATCTTCCAGGTAATCGTCAGTGTACCAGCTCCACAGGCATCTTCTGACCATCTCCTACCTGTGCCTAAGTTAATGCCTACAACCACGTCCTTGGGGGAACCTCTCTGCCCCCTCATGCCCCTTGTGTCCCTGGACTGATCTCCTATAGTATCAAGTACTTCCTCTTCAGAGCGCTTATGAACATGTATTTCTCTGATTATTGCTGGAGTCACTTGTTCCACGTCTTCCTCCCCAGTATACACGCAGCGCCGTGAAGGCAGGTGGCTGGGACCCTCCTGCTGGTTACTGTGGCTGGAGAGCCCGACACGGCACCTGAGCGCCGTAACCATTTGGATGCCTGTTGAGTCAGAATGCCGTGACCTTTCCATATTTATATTCGGGTGACTTGATGGCCTTGGGGGAGGGTGAAAAGGTGCCGGCCGAGTCAGGTGGGACAGAACTGACGACGGAGCACCACTGTGCAAAGAACGACGGTGACAAAAGTACCCGCTCAGCACCGTTCTGTTTAAGTGGTGCTGTTTTGTGGGTAGCGGTCAAGTTCAAGTGACATTTTAGACCAATCTTAGCTATTGCTTCAAAACTCTGAAATTTAAAAGTGATATTGATGGCGTGGTACATGGGCGGGGGGGATGAAACCCCTTTTTTTCCCACCAGTTACGTAAGCTCCTTTCCTGCCTGCCAGTGTGTCTGATATGATAGACTGAAAGCACCATTTTCTTGGTAAAACAAACACAGACTTCTCTTTAAAAACACCTTTTGATACTTTATGAGTAGGGCTGGTGTATGTAACCGATCGAGACCGACATATGGCTTATTATGACATTTAGCTGATTAAAATAGTCTAGACATAAACTTGAGATTTCAGAAATGTTTAAGTTTGAGTAAGAAATGCATTTTAATGTACAGTAGATGTGTACTTAGCCCTGGGCCACCTGTGTCCCTACAGGAATTACAGGGCAGGAAGCACTTTTGACTCAAGAAGTGTGTCTGAAAATTAAGGCTGTAAATTAACAACAGCTTGTCTATTAGATTATTTCAGCCATAAAGGACTCAGTCTGTTTCAAAATGCTCGTGATTTTCAATACATTTCTGTGGCTCGGTTTAATAAAGAGTGATGCTGGGAATGGATTTGGCTTCAAGGTCTGCAAAAGCACATTTTTAGAAAATCCCAGAGAATAAATAGTAGCTGCTAGTTAGGCTGTGGTAAAACACACCTGTGGCTAATGGCAAAGGAAAAGTTTGAGGCGCCCCTGGGCACCGGCCTCGGGGCCTCCACCAGGGGGGTACTGTGGTCTGTACCTGGTTCCGTGGTCTGTGCCCAGCCCAGCCCGGTGCCTCTCCTCCTGCCTCTGAGGCCTTGGGGACATTCTCTCCGGTTTTGTTTTCCTGGTCTGAGATTCGTAAGCAACGAGGCCTGATGAACGCCCGGGGGGCTCTGAGGGTTCACTGGCTGATGTCTGGGGCCAAGCACTTCGAAGTAGAGCAGTTTGATGCTTCGTGTAGGGCAATCCAGAGACTTGGTTTGTCATTTTGATTAGTTTTTCTGTCCCTGTGACCCCTTTGGGGCATGTAGGGGTTGGGTGCTATCAGGGAACGATGTTGGGGTGGGTCAGGGACCTTCTTCCCTGGCTTTTGAGAGAGGTGGGTGTGCGGGCGAGGGGAGGGGCATTGAAGAAGAAAATGAAGGCATCGAGGAGGAGGAGGGAGAGATTTCTGAGGCCTCGCGGGGCCTGGTTCCCAGGTGGTCTGAGTTTGAGAAACACTGGAACGGCTGGGACTCGACGAGGGTAGAACAACACAGTGTTTTCCTTTCTCCTGCAGCCAAACTGTTGAGTTGGCAGGAGGACCTAGAGCTCGTGGAGACCGGAAGCCCATTCACTGCATTCGTCTTGCCAAGGTTTGAATTCTGCCCGTTACGTGAGCTCTGTTAACCTCCTGCTGCTGCTGCGCTCAGTGGCCAGGACACTCGCTAGACCTGGGCTCCGCTCCCAGCGGGACCGACAGACCGTGAGATTCCACGTGGGGCGTTTCAGCCGCCTCGCCGGTTCTCCCATTTGAAAGACAAGGAGGATGCGATGAGTCCAGGTGTATCAGTTAGTTTTTGCTGCATGACAAACCACCCCTAAACTTTGTGGTTGAAATCAGCAAACATTTACTTAGCTCGTAGTCCTGTGGTTTGGCTTTTGGGACTGGACACTTCTGGGTGGTTTTGCTGGTCGCCACTGGGCTCTGCTGACCTTAGCTGGGCTTGCCCATGTGTGTGTGGTCCGCCAGCGGGGGCAGCTGGGGCCAGCTGGTTGGTGACGGCCACGTCTAGGCAATGGGGTGACTGAGCTCACTCATCCTCCAGCAGGCTGGGCCAGGCTGATTCATGCGGTGGGCGAGGCTCTAAGAGTGGGAACTGCCAGGTCTCTGGAGGCCGAGGCTCAGAGCTGGCAAGGTCAAGCCACACGCCAGCCCAGAGTGGAGGGTCAGGAAATAAATGACTCTTGATGGGAGTAGCAGCAGAGGACGGTGGCCAATATTTTCTTCCAACTGCCTCACCAAGGTACCTTTCAGCTCCAACAGACAATATACAGAAATTAGGTCTAATAGAACAGCGTCTACTTTTTTGAGTTCAGCTGGGAGAGTTTGAGGTTACAAGTCCTGGCTGCCACTTTGAATTCATTATGTGATTTTAAATAAGTTTTTCAACCTTTTTGTTGATTTTGATCACTCTGCTAGGCTTCTTTTGCTTATACATTACTAAGAAAACTATCAAGTAGTAGAAGAAGCATTTTATAGGGAGATTTACACATCCACAAGGCCTGAAGAATAATGGGCATTTGGTAAATACTTTTTATTTTTATTTATTTATTTTATCCTCACCCGAGGACATTTTCTCATTTTTTGTTCAGATAGAGTGGGGGGGGGGGGTGGAGAGAGAGAGAGAGAGAAACATCGACGTGAAAGGGACACATCAAGTGGTTGCCACCCGCACGACCCAACCAAGGCTGGGGACAAACTGCAACCGAGGTAGTTGCCCTTAGCGGGAACCGAACCCGGGTCTCTCTGGACCGCAGGCCGACGCTCTAACTGCTGAGCCAAACCAGCCAGGGCTAGTAAATAATTTTTAAACACAAAAGTTAACACATGTACTCTTACCTACTAAGGTCTTTTAAACATTTTTTTGCAACACAAAATTTTCTTACTGTAGAAATTTAGAAAATGAATATAAAGAGATTAGAATAGAAGTCATCTTTACTCCACCCCATGAGACAATGATGTATAGTTGTTAATTCTTTGAATTAGTTCCCTTGAGGATTTTTTCAGTGTATGTGTGGTGTGTGCTGTGAAAATGGGACCATACTATACTACTGTTTTTTAATCTGCTCTTTCACTTTGACAAATATACTTTTACTGCTTATTTTTGATGACTGTTTAGTATTCCAGTACACACGGGTGCCGCAACTTACTGAACCTATCACCCCTGTGAGGCATTTAAATATTTTCTGGCTCTGAAAAATTTATTTAAAAAATCACATAACCATTTTAGTGCTAAATTCTTTGAATACTTCTGTGGTATAAGAAGAAGTATGTTTGGTCTTTGTGTCTGGCTCCTAAAACCCTTGGGATTTCCTGAGTGGTGGGAGTGTCTTTTGTCATTGATCAGGAGCTGTTGTTTGGAGCACACCTGAGTTTATTCTAATGAGGTAACTCAGGGTGGGGACCCCACGTAGCATCAGCTGGTCACCAGAAAGAACAAATGATTAGAAAGTTGAAATTTGCCAGGCTGGTGTGGCTCAGTGGTTGAGCGTTGGCCCATGCACCAAGAGGTCACCAGTTTGATTCCCGCTCAGAGCACGTGCCCAGGTTGTGGGCTCCATCCTCAGTGAGGGGCGTGCAGGAGGCAGCCAATTGATGTTTCTCTCTTGTTGATGTTTTTATCTCTCTCTCCCTCTCCTTTCCTCTCTCTCTAAAAATCAAAGAAAACATATTTTTTAAAAAGTTGAAACATTCAGCCCTACTCACCAACCCCTGGGAAGGGAAGCGAGGCAGCTGTAGATAAACTGTAAAAACTCTTGAACACTGAGATTTGATGAGCTTCTGGGTTGGTGAGCAGAGGGCGCATCCATACCTATCCCTAGTTCCACGGGGACAGAATTCCTGTGCTCCCAACCCTCCGGATCTCACCCTCTGTACCTTTTCATCAGGCTGTTCACCTGTATTCTTTTAATATCCTTTGCAACAAACTATTAATCTAGTAAGTAAACTTTTTCCTGAGTTGTGTGAGCCGTTCTACCAAATTAAACCTGAGGAAGGGGGGGACCATCTGATTTACAGCTTGTGGGTCAGAAGCACAGGTAACAACCCCGATTCCCGACTGGCATCTGAGATAGGAGGAGGAAGTTTTGGGGATTGAGCCCTTAACCTGTGCAATCTGATGCTAACTCCAGGCAGAAGTAGTATCAGAACTGAGAGTTGAATTGGTGGGAAATCTAGTCAGTATCTGCTGAGAATTCAGGAATTGCTTGGTGGTGTTGAAAACACTCCACCATTCTTAAATATTTCCTTAAGATATCTATCTACAAGTGGTGTTGCTGTGTCAAAGGGTAGGGCTATTTTAAAGATTTTTGTTTCATTCTAAGACGTTCAAGAAAAGTTCAACCATTTGCTCACACATTAATTATTAATAAGCATGCCTACCTTCTTTGGTCTACCATGTTCAATACAAATCTGTGAGTGATTCTGAATCTCTCTGTGATAACTCTATACAGCATTAGAGTTTATACAGCGCCCCCCCATCCTTGGAAATATAGTCAAGACCCCCCATGGATGCCTGAAAATGCAATAGTATCAAATCCTATATATACTGTTTTTTTCTTTACATATATACCTATAGTAAAGTTTATGTTAGACACAGTAAAAGGTTAACAGCAACAACTAGTAATAAATAGAACAATGATAACAATATACTGTAATAAAAGTTATGTGAATGTGGTCTCTCTCTTAAAATGTCTTATTGTCCGGAACTCACCCTTCTTGTGTCGATGGGAGATGATACAGTGCCTCATGATGAGGTGAAGTGAGGTGAATGATGCAGGCATTGTGATGTAGTGTTAGGCTACTATAATGGTTATTTGAACACTTGACAGTCAATCTGATAACATAGACGACTGTTAAGTGACTAACAGGCCAGTTGTGTATACAGTGTGGATACATTGGACAAAGGGATGTTTCATGTCCTGGGCAGAAATAAGCAGGATGACATGAGATTTCATCATGCTACTCAGAACGATGTACTATTTACAACTCACAAATTGTTTATTTCTGAAATTTTCCACTTAATACTTTTGGACCACAGTTGACCACAGGTAACTGAAACCACAGAAAGCAAAAAAAGAGATAAGGAGAAACGACTATACAACGCTCAAGATAAACAAATTGCAGAACTGGAAAAAAATCCCTAAAGTTATTAAGTCAAACCCCATAGGCAAAGCTCAAATGCGAGCGCCTTCTTGCTGCCTTCACTTAAAAGTATTGGGTTTAAAGAAACGCAGCAGACATAACATTAAGGTGTATCTGACAAATCTCAGCCCCACTTCCAGCTGTTGAGCGTGACTGAGTTTCTGCTCTTTCTAGGACAAGGGCAGGAGGGAGAACAGACTTCCAAATGGCCCTGGTTTCCCAAAAGAAGCAAAACAGCTCCTTCTGTGGCTCCGTGGCTCATGTCTCTCAGCACAGTGCACTAAAATAATTAGCAGCACCTCTGCTCCGGGCTGGGTTTCGAGAGAAACGACAATCCTAGAGCTAGAGCATTTGTCGATCAGAAGGGAAATGAGAAATAAATTAAACACATCTGGAACAGGCATAAGCAATAGGTTCATTCCACTCGAAATGTCCGGCCATTCTGCACAAATTTTAGAAGCTGAGACAAGTAGCACTTCTTCATTCCCCCCGCCGTTCAGAGTTCGAATCCCTGTCTTGGGTTAGAATGCGGTTCGGAGCGCGCAGTTGTAAAAAGCCATCCTTCCGGCCCGCTCTGTCCTGGACTCTGCCCCTGCTCCCAAAGGGAGGATCGGTCTCAAATGGGCGGTAGTATCTGTTCATGCTCCTGTGCGTGTGTGAGGTGGCCAGTGTCCAGGTGTGTATGTGACAGGTTCACGGCTGGTGATTGTTCATTCTGCCCAACAACAAACACACTTTGATTGGGCCAAGAGTGTCAGCCTGCCTCCTTCTTCGCTGACAGTGAATTCTTTTCTAGAAGCCTCTCATTCAACATCGGGTCCGCCCCACTAGACACTCGGAAGTCGATCTGAATTGTGCTCAGTGGAGACGGCATTGGCTCAAGCTGAGGGTTCCGCGGCACACTGTTTGGAAAACACAACATCGACCAAATTCTGGGTGTTTCGGCCCCACTCCCATTTTTCCCAGAAAACTCAACAGCTTTCACTTTGGGGTTCCTCCGGAAATTTCCTTAGTTTCCTCATGAAATGCACTAGGGCATAGAGACTTAAATTATTTGTAGTAATGACCTGCTTTGTGGGTGACCCTCCTCCCCCTTTCCTTAGGAAGAAGATGCAAGCACGGGAATGACAATGCTCACCTGTCTCATCACCCGATGACACCATCGCTCCCACTCGGCAGGCCTCCTCCGCTGCTTCTGTCCCTTCCTTGATTACGACGAACAGCCTTTTCCTGTTTTCTAAGTGTTTCTTCATTTAGTTCCCTCTGTGTTCTGGGACAGGGTTCTTAGACCGGCATGAGTCAAAAGGACAAGGACAGAAACACCACGACAGTGGCATTTCCGTGTCCTCTGTGTCCTCATAGCTTGTTGACACGGAGGAGACCAGTTCTGGATCTGTGGAAGTGGCAGGGAAGGTCTCCTAGGATCTCGAGACAGACCTTGGAGACGCGGAAAGGAAGTCGGCGCTGCTGTGGTTAAAATTTCTCAAGGTCAGGGCGACTGTGCTTGTAAAAAGTGGCCAGGGAGTATCCTGTTTTGAGGAGAATTTAGAGAATCCATATGTACTTTCAAAGCTTTTCTGCTTGCCCTGGCCAGTTGCTCAGTGGTTAGAGCGTCGGCTCACAGACCGAACAGTCTTGGGTTCGATTCCAGTCAAGGGCATGGACCTCGGTGGCGGTCCCCAGCCCTGGTTGGGGTTGTGGGGGAGGCAACCAATTGATGTGTCTCTCTCTCATTGATGTTTCTCTCTCTCTCCCCCTCCGTTTGAAAATAAATGAAAAAATATCCTTGGGTGAGGATTTCCAAAAACACAAAAACTGTTCTGCTCAAAGCCTTGCTCAAGTTTCCTGCCTGCTGAGTGTTGTTCCCCGACCCTGCACGATGGATGCTTGCTTTCTTCTCGGACCTCGTCAAGGTTCGGCCTTGCCTTTTCTTACATGGTAATAATCCTTCTCTGCTTGTTTCCTTCTCTTTCGGAAACCCCTTGACAACTGTGCTCTGCTGTCTGTCCTTTGAGGCAGGAGTCGTGGCCCATCCCCCTTTCTGTCCCAGCTCCTAACACAGCCTCTGGCACACGGGGCTGACACTTGTTGGGTGAAGGAGCAGAGCTGGGAGGAGAGGACCACTTGAGGGCCATCTTCCCCAGAGGCATCCTCTCCAGAGCATCCCTAGTTTTTTTTTTTTATCCTCACCCGAGGACATTTTTCCATTTTTTGTTCAGGTAGAGTGGGAGGGAGAGAGAGGAACAGAGAGAGAGAGAAATATCGATGTGAAAGGAACACATCGAGTGGCTGCCACCTGCACAACCAACCAGGGCCGGGGACAAACTGCAACCGAGGCACATGCCCTTAGCGGGAACCCAACCCAGGTCTCTCAGGACCACAGGCCGACGCTCTAACCACTGAACCAAACCGTCCAGGGCGAGAGCATCCCTAGTTTTACGCGGAAGACAAACACCAGGACAAGAGAACTGAGAAGGAGGCTGGGCTTAAGTCTTGAAAATCTCAAGTTTATACCTTCTCAGTTGTTTTTCAACCACTTGAATTTGATTTGATCTAATGTCCTGTATTAAACATCATTAGTGGTCTGGCAGTGGTGCGTTCCCTCCGCTCATCGATAGTGATGCTGTCGACTGGGAACGCTTGCGGGGCTCCCCTGGGCCCCTCTGCTTGTGGCTGGGCGCCCACAGACATTCTCCCACCCGAGCCAATGTTGTGGCTGGACCAGCCCTTGTGGTTTTTATTGTGACTGTAGGACACGCGTCAACAACAGCCGTCAGGGAACTTGAAGGGCACGATTTATGACCGTCAGATCCTGGAGGTACACAGCACATCTCAGGGCCACACGGCAAGGCTATGGGTACAGAGCATGTGAACCTGGGGCTCGCCTTTATGAGTGTCTGCAGGTGGGGTATGTTTAGGAGGCTTCCTCGTTTTATTTATTTTTAAATATATTTTCAATGGATTTTTTAAGTGAGATTTTAGTTTTGGAGAGAGGAAGGGAAAGGGTGAGAGAGAGAGAAATACCGATGAGAGCGAAGCATTGATCAGCTGTCTCCTGCACGCCCCCTACTGGGGAGGAAGCCGGCAACCAGGGCATGTGCCCTGACCAGGAATCGAACCCGTCACCTCTTGGTGCATGGGATATCGCTCAATCCACTGAGCCACACTGACTGGGAAGCAGGCTTGCTCTTTATTGGTGCATTTAAAATATAGAGTGGATGGAGCCCTGGCCAGTTTGGCTCAGCCGTTTGAGTGTAGGCCTGTTGTCCAGAGAGACCCGGGTTCGGTTCCCGCTAAGGGCGCGTACCTTGGTTGCAGTTTGTCCCCGGCCCTAGTTGGTCGTGCAGGTGGCAGCCACTCAAAGTGTCCCTTTCATGTCGATGTTTCTCTCTCCTTTCCTCTCTTTCCCTCCTACTCTATCTGAACAAAAAATGTCCTCGGGTGAGGATAAAAAAAAAAAGAGTGGGAATTTCGGGAATGGAAAAAAGAGTGGGAATTCGGGAATGGCATGGAGAAGTGGGGGTCGCTGAAGCGGTCAGTTATCTAGGTCACCCACCCAGGTGAACCTCATGGAGGGGGTGGCCTGGTTTGTTATCTAGCTGGTTTGCTAGTAGCTGTGTCGTACAAAAGTATGTTTGTTTGAGATGGATGTCTTTGAAATGGATCCGTTGGCAATCAGAAAGCTTAATGTCAGGCACATATACTATAGGGTGATATCAAGAAAAATGAAATTCTGCATCTGTCCTCAAAGGACTCACAGTGCTTGGAGGTAGTGCAGAGGGAGGCATGACTGTGTTAGGGGGGGAGGAGGGCCTAGAAAGTTCCACAGACTTTCTCCTGGGGCTCTCTGGAGGCCTTCCAGGTGGATGACGGTAGACAGGTTGTGTGATGTGGGGAAAACTTGTTCCAGGCACAGCTACCAGGGTAAAGAGAGGCAAAGAATCTTAGAAAAGCATGGAGTGTTTGGGGAAATAAAAATACTTGCTGGAACATAGAGTACAAGTTGAAGGATATCAAAGGATGGAGCTTGGCAGGAAGGCCGAGGCCAAGACATGAAAGCCCATTTGCTTTGTCAAGAGTTTCGCCGGGAGTCTGCAAATTGTGCTCCCTTTGGAGCCACGACGTAACTTCTGCAGCGGGCGTGGTCCTCTGCTCGCCGGCCCTGTGCTAGGAGAAATCGATTCGTTCGCCTTTTCCCGGAGTTCGCTGCGAGCGGGAACTTCACCCGTGGCACATGCTGCTGTGTGAACTACCAGCCTGGTGAGTGGTCTTGACTTGCTTTGTGAGAGGACTGAACTGTGTATGCACGCCGCAGACAAAAGAGCAGTCTGGGGTGGAAGCAGATTGGACACTGTTGGTGAGAAGGGAAGAGTATGGAGGGTCCTCGAAGTCAACCGTAGAACTACACTGTGATCCGACAGTTCCAAACAAAATGTCAAAGTCTCGTGTTTCTCCAAGAGAACATTGAACTAAATTGTTTTAAGTTTCTCTGTCAGTACTAAAATGCTACCTCTTTTTTTTTTTTTCTTTCGTCAAGGAAGGTAGGTTGGTGGCGATGGAAAAACCAACAACAACAAAAGATGAACCGAGTTAGTAGGAAAAGAGTGATACATGAAATTCGTGTTCGTTGTCATGTTTGTTATCTTGTGCAGTTCTTTTTTCTTTAATTGTATTCCCTTTGTTGATTTTAGAGAGAAGAAGAAGAGAGAGAGAGAGATGGAAACATTGATGAGAGAGAACATCGACTGGCCGCCTCCTGCATGCCCCCCACTGGGGATCAGGGCCCACAACCTGGGCATGTGTCCTGACCAGGCATCGAACCGGCGACCTCCTGGTGCATGGGTCGACACTCAATCACTGAGCCACACCAGCATACCGGCTAGGCTTGTTCAGTTCTTATGACAATCCTCTGAGAGAGGAAATATCATTTTTGTATCTTAAAAATGGGAAACGGAGGGTTATGTTGATTAAGTGACTTGCTTTAGGCTAGAGAAAAATAATTTGCTTTGTAACATAGGTATATTATTGATCTACCTATAATTCCTTTATTGCATTTGAGAAGGAAAATTACATTATCCTCATTCACTCATATGTTCAAGCAACAAATATTTATTGAGTAGCTACTATGTACAAAGCATGGAAAGAAATACTGACTTCGTAGTCTAACTCCCAGCATGCAAAGTGAACGGAGGCCTTTGGAGTTCATGATGGGATGTCCCCACACAGGAGCATTTTGTCTTTATGAAATAAAGAGAAGGGGTTGATTTATCATGAAAGAAGAGAAATCAGAAATCTGTGAAAGCAGCAACAATATATTTTACCCAGTCCTGCCAAATCTTATCTGTAAAAATCTCTCCACAGCGACATTGGACAATGTGGAAGATAGCCTCGTATTTGTCTTCCTGGCACTG
Organism: Molossus molossus; assembly: GCF_014108415.1. Classification (NCBI taxonomy): domain Eukaryota; kingdom Metazoa; phylum Chordata; class Mammalia; order Chiroptera; family Molossidae; genus Molossus; species Molossus molossus. The sequence continues at coordinate 57,475,545 of NW_023425351.1, read as the reverse complement.
CTGTGTGCTTAAGAGAACAGCACTTCATTGTGTTGGGGAATAGCTTCCATCCCCCAGTCCCAACCTGTGTGAATGTGGGGCCTGGCATGGTCATACTGGACTCCATGCACCTAGCCACAGAAATTATTCCAGAAAAGACAGCCGCCCAACCACAGTATCTCAGCCCCACTTCCCGCCACAGGGATTAGTCCAGGAGGTGGGACTGTGATCCACGCCTATCCAGAGTCATTCTCTGGGATTTTTCAGCTTGGAACTAAGAGAATAATGTCCTTGACTCTCTCAGGACAAATCAGGGAGATGCGAGCCAGGAGCTGCTGGTGGTCCTGGTTCCTGCGTCCCGAGAAAGCCGGGCTAAAGGAGCAAAGCCAGCAAACAGAGTAGCAGAAACAGGAAGTGAAGAAAGTCCTGACAGTTTGAGGCCCCGAGGCCCCCAGAGCTGCTCCTGTCCCTGCCTTTCCAAGTTCTGTGTCTGGGGGCTCCTTGGCATCCTTCCAACAAATCGCTTCTCCTGCAAAAGCTGCTTTGAGTTTGAGTTTTGCTACTTGCATCCAAAAGAATGTGAACTAGTGCGTGTAACGCTTGGGAACTGGGGAGCAGCAAAGCCAAGGTGTTTGATAGACCACGTCACCCTCCCCTGCAGGTACGAGTCCGGGAGGGCCAGACAGAGGGAGGGGAGATTTCCTCTCCTTTGGCGTCCGAGAGCACCTACAGCTGTGCTGCGGGAACCCTGTCCACGATCTTTGAGGAACCTTGGCCAACAGATTCAGGATGAAGACTCAAAGAGGAAAAACAAAAGGCCATAGAAGTTGAGTCCCTGGGCTTCTCACCTGGGTCCCTTCCTTTTAGTCTTCTCCAACAGCAACCTTTTTCTTGTAATAATATACCAATTTACACGTTCTGTGCTTCCCCAGTGCCTGGCACTGCTCCAAGTTCTTTAAGAGACCGAGCAGGCCAGTCTTATATTTAACCTCATTTTACAGATGAGGAAACCGAACACGGAGAGATTAAGTAAATTGTCCAAGGCAGGGTCAAATTGAAATCCCAGGCGGGCTGGTTCCAAAGCTCATGCTGATAACCCCATTTATCAATCCTGGAATTCCTGGTCTTTCTTTCCACTTCCCCGTGCCAGGGCATCGATGCCCAATATATTTAGTATGAGGCTGATACCACCCTCTACCTTTCTTTATCTTTTCATATCCTCCCGCTGACACCATGAACCTGGCGGCCATGGCTTTTACCCTTCAGTCTCTCCAGCGCCCAGCATGACTGCCAGCATTGATGGTAATTGAGTGTAGTATCAAACTTGGTGCCCTTAAAAAATCACTCAGCGCTAGACATGAATGCAGTAACGTTTCACATGAGTTGCAGGGGAGGAGAAATGAAGGAGAAATGCAAATATGTTTTTCCTCCTTTTTTTCAAGCTTCTTCTTGACACTCCAAAAACAAACTACAAGGAATTTTCATAAGAATTCCCCACTCCCTGCTCCTGGTTGACCATTTCTCTACAAAAAAAAAAAAAAAAAAAAACGTTCCCAAGTAGCATTGTTCTATATACAGCCTTCTCCGGATCCAATTAGTCAGGGCCTGCCTGCTCGGGCGGGACGGGCTATGGATCATTTCAGTGTATGACCTTCAGTTTATTTGCACTTTGGGATCAGAAAATAAGCAGTTAAAAGATGTTTGCCCTTAAAAACATGTTAGAGAATTAACGGCTGGTTTGAGATCTTATCCGCCAAGTTTGAGCCCTGAACGCATCTGATACCTGAGTTAAATATCTGAAACAGGGATTTGGTCATTAATGCGTTGACCTGATGTTATCTCTAGTGAAATGCAGACAGGCCCAGCTCTCTGGGCTGGAAAATTCACTGAGCAGAGAGAGCAAAGCACACAGAAATAGTGGAAAATTTAGGAACATTCATTCCTTCTGGCTCATCTCGTGTCCAGGCCCTCCGCTGTATGAAGTTCTTTCCTTTATTTTATCCCCACCCCTTGCGCCTGTACTTCTTTTAAAATCTCAATCTGAAAATTATACCATTCAAAATAAAATTCAGAAATCTGTTCACCAAAACAGCAACACAGAGAGCCATGATTGATGAGAAGCCCAGTGGCCTATGTTTTGATTGCAAAATTTAATTCTAGTACTTTATTTTTGTTTTGTGTGTGTGTGTGTGTGTTTAAATATATATATAACTTGTGTTTTTCCTTCTTTTCTTTTCTCGTAGTTTTCCCCCTCCCCCCCAAAAAACTAAATTATATCTTAGGCTTTTGAAATAGCTTCAAAGCACAAGCCTGCATTTTTAAAAATAACTCCATCTCTGCCGAAGGTGGGGTGTTCAAGTTTATTTCAGGTTTTGAGGTAGGACACACCTCCAGGCCACAACGAGGGAAGGTGTCCAACCACCTTGGCAATCCATTCCCTCCCCTTTGTCCCTTCACAGAGGTCCACTAGGACCCCAAACTCCACTTCCCTCTCTCTACCAGAAGAACCTGTGTTACTTCTTGTCAAAAGGATGCGGTGTCCCCTGCCTCTGCCTTTGTATTTTCACTCTCAGTGGCTAGCTCTGTGACAGACACTTGCCTTCCCCCGGGGACTGCTTAACAGGTTGGCAGGAGCCTGCCTCACTCCTGGCCCTCGGTGCTCCTGTCCCTGCTCCCTGGTGCCACTGGGACGCGTTCCCGGAGCCAGACCAGCAGAAGCCCAGCTGGCACCGCAGCCTGGCAGCCGGCCAGAGGGACTGAAGAAGAGCTCATCAGACACCAAGTTTCTTGGCAGTCATTTCATACCAAGGGAAGAAGGACAGCCACCAGCCTCCGAACGAGACAGTCCAAACAAACAAACAAACAAACAAACAAATGCCCAATACCAGCACAAATGAAAGAAACCACACACACGCAGAGAGACGCGAAGTGAAGACTCAAGAATGCTGTTGTCTGGGACTTCCCCAGCTGTGCGTCGCGAGGCCGGATGGGGCGGCCCGTGGTTTGGAGATTCCTGCGGTCTGAGCACACACCCTCCCCAGCACCAAGATGGGCCTGGAAAAAAGTGCTCATGGGGTAGGCCTCTGATTTAGTTCCTGATAAAATAACTTGACTTTCCAAGGCTGAGTGTCCCATCCTCGCTTCAAGGGAACCATTCTTTATTCCTGTTCCCCCAAGTCTCCTGCAAATTAGGTCATCCGTCTGTGGCCCCAGAGTTCCAGCCCCTGCCCACCCTGCCAACTCTACAGTGTTGTAGTGTTCTCTGCCTTGCCCAGGCTATGCCAGATGTCAACGTGGAGGAAGGTCACAGGCAAATTATAGGATTTCATTGAGAGGCAGGAATTAATTGTCATTTAGAGCCAACAACAACAGCAACAACACAAAACAAAACCTTGTTTGACTTGGAGAATGACAGACGTTGATACGGCCTCTCGTTCCTGCCCAGCTCCCCACCCGTCTTCATTTCTTCTGCTCAACATTTCACATCTAATTGGAAGCCTGTCCTGAATTATCTCAAGACCTCAAAAGAGGGCCTGAGTTGGCTGGACCTCATGGTACATGCCTTATCTCTCTGTCCTGTCAACAGGCTTGTTTAACTGAGTGCCACTCACTTTCTCCTTTTAGGCATATCCCGCATCTCACAGGGGGTGAATTCACACTTGGGCCGTGAAGACACAGGTTGTCATCTTCCTTTGTTGTGTCCATGTCATCAAGTGTAATAATCTTAAGTGATGTGATTGGCAAGACAGGGGTACCAACTTCAGCACATTGCTGCTGCTCTCAAATGCCAGCCTCTGTCCTCCTCCCCTACTTACTTAAGCTCTTGTCTGTCAGTTTTGGGAAAAGAGTGCTATTTTCAATCTCCCATGGCCTTGTAGGGAGGGGGCTCTCGGTACCCGAGGGCTCTTCGCTGAGTGTTTATGCAATATGGGGTTCATGTTTGGAATGGTTTGGGTAAAGCCATATTGCTCTAGAACCGCGGTTCTCAATCTGTGGGTCCCGACCCTTTTGGGGGTCAAACAACCCTTTCACAGGGTCGCCCAAGACCATCGGGAAACACCTCTTTCCGATGGTCTTAGGAACAGAGACACCGCTCCTCTGTCCGTCTCCAGGCGGGTCCGCCCACATGCCTATACGCCCACACACAGCAGGAGGAACTGGATTAAAGGGTTGCAGCATCCGGAAGGTTGAGAACCCCTGCTCTAGGAGGAAGGACGAAATCCAGGACTGGGGTCGTGGTGGGGCTCCTGGGATCAGGAAGGTTATATGTAGTGTGCTAGCACAGAGAGAGTCGGGAGAGGAGGTGTGTTGTGGACTGTTTGAAGCTGTGGGCTTTGGGGCCTGTGATGTGAACTCTTCCAACCCCTCATCTCTCCCCCTGCCCCCCAGGAATTCTGCAGTCAAATTTACATTGTTCACTACTATTCTTAGTGTGGCGGGTTATTTGGTGGGAGGTGAAGCGGCGTGCATCTGCGCGTCCGGAGGAAGACAGGGTCAGACTGAGCAGAACCGGTTTTCTCCTTTGTGCCCTCCCCCTCGGCGTCTGCTCTCTCCTGCCCTGCGTCCTCTCCGCCCCTTCTCTCTCTCCACAGACTGAGAGTCTCTGGGTCACTGAACTGTCACGTGCTTTCTAAAGAGAGTATCAGTTAGGGTCCCATGGCATGTAAACTCATGTTATCGGGGACAACTGCCATTGTATTTCTTCACAGGAGGGTGATAACTGAGTAGAAAGAGGCTGCAAAGGCGAAAGCAGTGAATTAGAGATTTATTTATTTATTTTTGTTGCTGCTATTGGAAGAAAATTGTCTACCAAAAGATGATTAAGTAAACAGTGATCGATTGATTTGTACAATAACAAGTTACTCACAGGAGAGTACAGTATATTATTCTATTGGGGAAGTGATGGACTTCAAAGCGGGAGGAAGAGCGATCGGACCTCTTTCTATGTTGGCCCCATTGTGTGTTCCTGGCTCCACTTTGCACTCACTGTTATACCAGGGACCCGCCTTGCGGGTTGAATGAGGAAGGGTCTCCTTGTGGGTTTGGACAGTACCAGGCAGAACCTGCGCCGGTACCTGGGAGCGAGAGAATGGGAGCCCAGAGGAGGAAGGAGACAAGAGATGACCTCTGTGGCTCGCAGTGTTCCTCAGCCGTTGTTAACTAACGTTGTCTTTGGCCCACTGACCACACCTCTGGTAACCTCGCCTTGGAAGTGGGGCCAGGGTGGAAGGTGAGGCCAGCACTGAGCAATCTGGCCTCCCAATCGGAGCTCTTTTTCACTAGCTGTGAGTCTTGGGTCAGTTACGTTTTCAGCACCTTAGCTTCAGGTCACGTATTTTTTTCAGTGAACGGTTTCCATGACATAGTTCATGTAAAAGTGCCTATGTTTCATAAATGAGTATAACTTATGCCACAGTATATCATAGGTTTTAACTATGTTGGTATGAAAGAGTCTATATGAGAACACATTACAATGATAATTTTGTTACCAAAAATATCAGTAAATAATTTTCAGAGCTTTATTAAAGCTGAAATCTGTATTATTTTTCCTATAAAGAAAGACTTAATTGGCCCATGTTAAATTGCTACCTCTGAAATTTTTAAAATAAAGCATGTGTTAAAGAGCGTGCTAATTACTATGTTGCAATTCTGAACGCGGTATACTTTGAATAAGGGAAATTGCTCAAAGGCCCTGTAGTAGCAAAGTCTTTTCTTCTCGCATAAACAACTCCTGGCTCCAGAGCAGCATTTGGGCTGAATTGCTAAAAGCATCTCTATTTATTTTTCTCTACAGAGACATAGTTAAGGAGAGCTGGGAGCCGGGGCTTTGGCCAGGTCTGATGTTAACCCTGTGAGTCTAATTTTTATTTAATGGGTCATTTCTTTGGGTCCAGAATCTTGGGCATACTTTGGGGTCAAAGATCACAATTTCAGAGCCAGGCTTGGTGGTCCCAGAAAACTGGCTTAGGGATGGGCTTAGCATTCTCCCGTGGAAGGATGGGGTGCCTAGGAAGGTTGTGCCCGCTTCAGGACAGACTCACGGGTCCCGTTTGAGCTCAGAGATAGAAGCTTTGGTTTGAATAAGCTGGTTTAGAGCTAAACTAACTACCTCCTTTCCTGGACTTGTCTACATGTACACCCTGTCTTCATTCAATATGCTTTCTATAAAACAACTCCTAGCTACATGCTCCAAGACCAAAATCTCTAACCAGAGCCCTCAAGGCCTGCCATGTCTCTCCCTACCCTACATTTTCTCCCGGCTACACCTCTCTAATTGGCTCCTCAATCCACACTTCTGTTACACCTAATTAAAAAATGTCCCCTTGGAGGAAACCATTGTGACCTGTCCCGCAGGTCGAGCAACGAGGACTCTAGAGGGGGAGTGAGGATGAGGAGGGACAAGAGACACGAGAAATGGACACAAGACAGGGCTCTGATCAAGTCTCATTTATTCAGGGGGAGTTCACACAATATATAGGGGGAAAACAGGTGAAACAGTTAATGAGTATCCTACCTGAAGCCAATTCCAGTAAATACCCCAGGTGGAACAAATGATAAGCAAAGAATGGAGTAAACAATTATCTAGAGGAATGCAGACACTACACGCAGAGAGACCCCACCCTGGGGCCGGAGACCAGAGCAGACTTTAACAAGATGGATGCCATGCAGATGGTCTCCCACACCGTTGTATTTTTACCTGTACATCTTTGCTCATGCTGTGCTCATTGCTTGGAATGCCCCTCCCCTCCCCCACCTTCTCTGATGGTTATAGTCGACTCATGATTTGGGGCCCAGCTGCAATGTCACCTCCTCTGAAGCCTCTCCTGTGTCCAGAGTGAGAAGCAGATGCTCTCCTCTGTAGCCCTTGTTTACATACCCCGGTCCAGTGTGGTCCCGCAGTGAACGCTTCCCCTCCCTCCCCCCCACTCTCATGATGAGACTGGGGGCGGTTTGAGTCCCTGCGGTGAGACCCACCTGAATCAGGGGGGCATTTGGTTAAGGGTTCTCTCATCTGGTTCTGTCCATTGTTCATATGGAAAAGAACACAAATCTCACCTGTACAGCTTGATTAATTTGTACGTGTACAGGCATATATACACCTATCTACTTACCTCTCTGTCTCTCTATCATCTATAAATCCATTAACCATCCAAATCAAAGTATATAGAACATGATCAGAATTCAAAAATGTCTCTCCTGGACCCCTCCCAGTCAGTCAGTAATCCCCTTTTCCCACCTTGGGCATCTCCTATCCTGACCTCCTTCGCCATAGGTTAGTTTTGCCTATTTTTGAACTCCATATAAGTGGATTATATGGTATATACTCATTTGTGTCTGACGTTTTTCACTCAATATTTTGTCTATGAGATTAATCCATGTTGCTCTATTTATCCGTGGGGTTTTTTACTTTTTATTGCCGAATCGTATTCCATTGCACAAATATACCACATTTTATTTATACTTTCTACTTGATATGGACATTTGGATTGTTCCTATGTTTTGGCTCTTACAAATAAAGTAGCTATGATCATACTTGCACATGTATGAATTTTGGTAGATATAAGCACTCATTGCACATGTATGAATTTTGGTAGATATATCCAAGAAAGAGCTGCTGGGTCAAAGGACCTAAGTATGTTTAGCTTTAGTAGGCTCTACAAAACATTTTGCAACGTGGACGTATATGAATTCTCATTCCCATCAGCAATGTAAGAGGATTCCAATTGCTCCACATTGTTGCTGACTCTTGGTAAGGCCATTCTAGGGAGTGTGTTGCCATATCTCATTGTGCTCTTAATTCGTTTTTCTTTTTTTTTTTTCTGGTGACTGATGGAGTTGAGCACCTTTTCACATGTTTGTTGGTTATTTGTGTATTCTCTTTTGTGAAATGTTTGTTCAAGTCTTTTTAGGTCTTAGCTCCTGAACTATTGAAGCTGCGTAAAATCCACCCAGTTCAGGTATCTACTGATAACATTGTTCGAAAGTTTTCTTTCATATAGGGCTTTATAAAGGCATCTAAGGAGAAAGTTGAGACTGAATTTTACCATGTTATAGAAAATACATACAGCTTTCTGTGTCAACTCAGACATCATTAGGCCCAACAATCACAGTGAGGGCTTAATATAAATGTCTAGTGGCTTCTGGTGAAAGCCCTTAACCTGACAACTCTTCCAAGAACTGGGTCTGTCCTGTTCCAAGTCTAGATCTCTTTTCTTGGGGGTCCAAATTCTACAGACCTTCTTTTGCATATCTCATGATATTTGAAACAGGCTCACTTTTTGTATAGGTTTCTTTTCTTTCTTTTTAATATGCTTTTATTGATTTTAGAGAGAGAGGAAGGGAGAGGAAGAGAGAGAAAGATCAATGAGGGCAAAACACCAACATCCATCAGCTGCCTCCTGCACACCCCCTACTGGGCATTAAGCCCATAACCCAGGCATGTGCCCAGACCAGGAATCAAACTGGCAACCTCCTGGTGCACAGGTCAATGCTCAACCACTGAGCCACACTGGTATTGGTTTATCGATTACTTGCTACTGGCAGTTAATTCTCAGTCCTTGGTCTACTTGCTTGAAGTTGGTGTTTTAAAATAGTACAGGTTTATCAAGTCAATTATTTTGAAAAGAGGCTCTTTTCACTAGTGTTTTATGCTTAACGCTGCCACTAATTATTTCTTCTCCAGTGGGGGCATTTCCCTTGAGGCCCTGTAGTTTATCGTCTCTCTTTGTGGGCTCTCTGGCTTTAATTGCCTCCACATAAAGAGTAAAGAGTTTTACTTTTTAGCTGTTTGACTTTTACTATTATATGGACCATTACCACATAAGTAGTTAGTGCTCATAATTGTTGACTTACATTGAACTGGGTTTTGAGTGGTGTGGGATGTTATCTGTACTGATATTTGCTTGGTAGGTCTGCCTTCATGAGAGGATATTCGGACAACCACGTACCTTTGTGACTGTGACTCAAACAGTAACAAGAGCTCTTTTGATCCAAAATATAAAAAATATGTCTAGCTCCTAACTGGCCTGGTAGTTCGCCACCGTTAGGCTATAGGGTTCTAGTTAAAGCACTGACTTCAGAAAGCTTACTATATTATCTTTATGTTTTCTAGAAGGAGAAGAAAATAGACAGTGGTATCCACTAACATTTTAGTAAGAATTAGCTATCTGATCTCAGAAAGGTCCCTAGGAAATTGGACAAAGGGGAGGTGAATCTGGATGAGGAATGTTTCACACCAGGAGAAATGCTGCTGGAGACAGATGTGTGCACTGGTCAGCCAGAGCCACCATAATCATGGGACCCCATTAATTCTTGGGATCAGGAAACCTATATATAAGTCACAGGTGGCTGCTTTTTGCCATGCTACTTTTGATAAGTCATTTCACTTCTCTGCAACTTGGTTTCCTTATCTGTGAAATGGAGATAATATCTTCTCTGCTTAACTCACGGGGTAGTTGTAAGGACCAAATGAAATGATGGATAGAAAAGTGCCTTGCATGATCTAAAGAGTGAATCAGACATGTTAGATTATTTTAATAATAATAGTTATTGTTAGAGTGTGGTGAAAAGTGGAGGGGCATGGAAACAAATCGCTTAGTTACAGTTTTGCTCTGAGCAGCAGTTTGTGAATGCAGAGACTGGCTCATTTATCCTTATCTACACAGAGAGTTTTACATTATTATGCAAATAATAGCAGAAGGGTTCAGATGCATGTGCAAAATGGTTCAAATGAGCCCGTTAGTGAGAGATTATTATTATTAAAAATAAATTTAATGTATGAAGTGGGTTGCTTTATTTCTGGGATGTTAAACAACCAGTGTGGGTGATTATTTTCCCTCCGTGACATTGGTAAATTTCATTTATTTTGGCATGGGGCAGACCCAGAACCAACTGCGTATGCCCGAGGCTGGCGAATTCAGCTGGTTTTGGGGTGTTTTCACATTTCCACCTTAGCCTTCTTTGACTTGGTTGAGACATGGTTGATCTCTGGAGAACAGGGCCACTATTGAATTAGGCCAGACCTGCATCACCAGCCTGGTTCATTTGATGTCAACTGGATGAAATGTAATGGCGTGCATGAAGGAAGAGTACACATTTCAAGTGCAGACATCTATCTTTTCTGATGATCTGAAAGTGTATCTTGCTTTTGTTAGGATGAAAGACCTATGCTGATTTCCCAGGTGCCGGGAGAGGCGTAGAATGTTTGCGTTGGAAGAGACTGTACCCGTCATCTAGTCCAACCCCCTCACTTTATATGTAGGGAAGCTGAGATATAAAAAGATTTAATAACTTGCTTAAGGTCACATTGCTGGTTGGTGGCGGAGCTGGAAGCCAGGTTTTCTCTTCTCAGTCCAGGCACTTTCTCTGACCTGCTGCTGCATCAGAAGGTGCACAAGTGAGAAATATTTGTACTAAACAATTGCCATCGTAGAGACTTACAGGCAAAAGATGGTCTTCACAACAACGGCTTGTACATTTAAAGAGACAGAATCCAGAACACTTGATTCTTTGAGCTGAGCTCCAGTCTGTGCTTTTGGAGGGGAGGAAGGCATTAAGACTTTGGCGTGGTGCCCCGTCCTTAGTGGAAACTCAATCAGTGCTTATTGTTGCGTGCTTGGCCTGATGCTGATGCCCGGACCCAACACATATCAGAATCCCTGGGGTGATGGTTAAAAATGCAGACCCATGGTTGTACCCCAGTTTTATTGAGTTATGGTTTCAGTGGCTCTCACATGGAAATATGCATTGATAACACAATTTTTAGGTGATTTTTTTAGTGTTCGAAAGTTTGAAATCGTTGGTCTGAGTTCTTTAAAAAAAATTTTTTTTTTCCCTTTATTGACCTCAGAGAGAGGAAGTGGGAAGGAGAGAGAGATGGAAACATCAATGAGAGAGAACATCGATTGGCCCTCTCCTGCATGCCCCCACTGGGGACCGGGCCCACAACCTGGGCATGTGCCCTGACCGGGAATCGATCTGATGACCTCTTGGTGCATGGGTCAATGTTCAACTGTTGAGCCACACAGGCGGGACTGAATTCTTCTTACTCATGGGTACCTAAGGTTTCAGACCAATGGATTCCAAATAGATTGGTGGTAAGAAAGTATTTCAGTTTCTGTTTACATTTCTTAATCTGAAAATACTAAGAAGTAAGCATTCCTTAGATTGTGTACACGGTGGGCATTGCCCTCACGGTGCCTCGAGTGAGCTGCAACCCTCTGTGCACAGTGGGAAATGTGGCCTTATTTGGTTCCATTGTCTTGCCACAGAATGCACTTAATACTAAGGGTTGTAGCGAAGTATTTAATATTATAAAATAATATGTACAAGCATTTTTGCAAATTGAGAAAGGAGCCCTACATACATGATGATTAATTTTTTTTTTTTTTTTTATCTTCGCCCAAGGACATTTTCTCATTTTCTGTTCAGACAGAGTGGGAGGGAGAGAGAGGGAGAGAGAGAGAGAGAGAAACATCGACGTGAAAGGGACACATCGAGTGGCTGCCACACACACGACCCAACCAGGGCGTGGGAAAAACTGTAACTGAGATACGTGCCCTTAGCGGGAACCGAACCCGGGTCTCTCTGGGCCGCAGGCCAACGCTCTAACCGCTGAGCCAAACCGGCCAGGGCTATGATGATTACTTTTATGTGTCAACTTGACTAGGCTATGGTGCCCAGTTGTTTGGTTAAATACCAGTGCAGATATTGCTGAGATGGTCATTTGTAAGTTGTGATTAATATTTAAACCAGTTGACCTTGAGTAAAGCAAATTGTCCTCCATAGTGTTGGTGGGCCTCATCCAATCAGTCTGTAGAAAGCCCCAAGAACAAAGACAGGTTTTTCAAAGAAGAAGCAATTCTGCCTCAAGACTGCAACACAGAAGCCTGCATGAGTATCTAGCATGGGGGTACGCAGAATTTAGACTCAGGACTGCAAAAGCATCCCTGACCCGAATTTGCAGCCTGCTGGCCTGCTCTATGAATTTTGGGCTTGCCAACACCCACAACTGTGTGAGCCATTTCCTCAAAATAAATCTCTCTCTCTTGATCTATTTGATTGATTCTGTTTCTCTGGGAAAGTTTGACTAATACTGCACCATAGAAATGTAACATGTTGTGTTAATATATTAAGTGTCCATATTTTGTATTGCATAGAGTTTCAACAATGATATTTTCACATTTTTGGGGCTCTCAAATGCAGAGATAACTCACTATTGTTTACTTTTTACAAATCACAAGTGTTTCAAATTGATATTAAGTGGAGCTCATGACAACGTGATGGAAGAGATAGTTTTGAAAATATATTTAATCTGTCCCTTCACGTACATGTATTTTGAAAATGAATAATAAAACTAACCTATGTTCAAAATAAATTCTTGCTGTGGAGGAAGAATCTGAAAGATACAAGTTGAGAAACTAGACTGCGCTTTGTGTATTTTTGTCTCCAAAAATGATTACATGTTTTGTCTACAGAAACTTTTATATCTGCATATTAAAACAACATGGAAACAGAATTTTCTAACCTGCTTGAAAGGTTAGCATGTTAGTGGGTTTTTAACCCATTTGGGAAACATATAGTATTTTCTAATTAGTTTGTAAGCAAAAATGAGTGGCATAAGGGAAGATAGAAACTTACCAGCAGAATTTCAACCAAAACCTTTACATAATTAATACTTAACAAATAAACGTGGTTATAAAAGTACAGCCAGCGATGTGTTTCTCCCCCTGGGATGTGTATATCTGTGGGAGGCACCCTTTTTCAGCTCTAAATACTAATAAAACTAAGGACCCAAATACACAGAACTGAAAAACATAATCATTGAATGAAGGCATCACCAAATATTTCAAAAGTAATACCAGATACCCAGTTCCTTTGCTTGTACTTGAATATTAATAATCATAATTTAATGATTTTGCTATAATCTTAAAATAATGTTGATTTAATTCTTATTTTTGTTGTATTTTATAAAATTATGCAACTTATGTGTCTAGTAGTGCAAGGCCACAGTTTATAAATAAGTGGATGCATGGTGAAGTTGTGTGCTCCGCATTTCGGGGATGAGTAACTGAAGGAGGTTGGAGGGCAGGCAATGTTTAGACTATTGAAGAGTGAGTGACTGAAACATGCCCCCATGTGGTGGGGGTTATGGTTACAGCCATAAACCAGGAGCTCTCTGCTGGTATTTTTCCTGCTTCAGGACAGGAAGTAAGGAAACTATCTGTGCCCAATGGAAAACCCCCCAGGGATAAAGCGAGGCTAAGGGCAATTATGCCAACTGGCATCTAGCCAGGAGGCTAATACCCCTCTTCTGGTAGAAATACCACGGGACTGAGAGAGGAGGAGGGAAGGAGGAAAATTTGGAAGCCTATCAGGAAATACAGGAAATTTAATTTTAAAATTAGAGAAAGTTTTCATTTAATGGGATTAAGGAGAGCATTGGGTAAGTACTGTTTAAAAATGTAAAAAAGTGCACAGAATGGCAGTCTGCCAACAACCTATAGTAAGTACACTCCCTTCCCCCTTATCTAGAATGGCTCTTTGTCTCTCATTTTTTTTCCCCCTTGAAATATTAAACTGTTCGGCTAGTGGATCCATTTTAGAACATGCTTTCAAATAAAAAGATAGAAAGGATGGTGTGATTTTATTTATTTTTCTTCTTCGGAACATAAGTTGGGTTCCAACTACTGAATCTGCTTGGGGTATGGAGTAGAAGGTTTGCTTCCTCGATTACCCTGGGTAGAAGGTTTGCGATGGAAAAGGAAACTTTGAGGCGCAAAGCAGACGGGAGCAGAGCCAGTTTTTGTTTTTGTTTTGTTGTTGTAATTTTTCATGCCGAAGCGATGACCATCTCTGAATGGACTTGGAAAGGTAGACATGTGCGGTAGCATCCTTCAGAGAAACAGGGGAGGGATCACATTTTCAGACAGTAGGTTGTCCTCTGTTACACAACTGTCACCTTCCACTTGGCAAATACTTGGTTATTATGCAGGAGGTGGAGAGGGGAGACCAGGCGATTATGCGGGGCGCTTCCTAAAGCAGTCCCCCCTCAGAACCTCTGTGGGTTTAAATGAAAAGCCATTGAAGAGACAGGGGCAACTTTTAGTGCTTGTCTTTACCTTCAGCAGATGGAGTTACTCAAGGCAAAGTCTGCACCTCTTCAAGGCTTTTTTCAAGACTGACTTGGGCTCTCTCCTTGGCGAGGAGCAGCCAGGCTCTGGATCCCAGAGGTCCCTCAAAGGGCTGCCCTTGTCTAGAATATAACTGGAGGAGTCAGAAGGTGTCCGTAAACGCTACTCATGTTCTGGTGGGTTGAGGTGTTTGGTGGAAAAACCAAGTGTAGAATAGGTGTCGTTCTTTTACAGCCCATAGGGAACCATCAACAAATCCCTCGTTCCACCTTCAGAATGTATCCAGTGTCCCTCCGTTTGCAAACCTGCCACCATTACACTCATGCTGAAGTCACCAGTGTTTGTCTCCGGATTACTGCAAAGTCGCTGAGCTGGTCTCTGCTTCCATCCTTGCCCGGTAGAGTCTATTCTAGGCACACAGTGATCCTTTGACAAGTTAGGTCAGACCATGTCCTTCCTCTTCACTCAGGGTAAAAGCCAAAGTACTTTCTAAGATCTTGAGAACCCTGTAGGGTCTCATCCCATCTCCCTTGACCGCTTCTTCCCAGCCACACAGGGCTCCTTGCTCTGTCTCCAACTAACAGCAGACACTTTGCTTTCGATCCTCCTTCTGCTTGGAGTGTTCTTCCATGGAATACCCACGGGAATGGCTCTGTGCTCCTCAGTCTCTTCAGATCTGCTGGCCAGATCTCCAGCTACAACACCAAAATATTCCTCTTTATTTTTCTTTAGGGAACTTATCACATTTCACATGCACAGGCGTTTACTTCGGTGTAGTGTACACATGTCCAGAAAATCCCCATCACGGTCACTGCTGTCAGGACCGAAGTGCTACCTCTTGACAACAGTTTGTTAGAAATGTACTTGCATGTCATAAAACTGCATTTTCTTTAAGAACAAAAAGGCTGCAACTTTTCTTCTATTGATCCAGGGTGGATTTGGAGGCAGCTATTTTGAATTAGTGAGGGCTTTCTGCGTAGGTTCTTGGGGGTGGTGTTGGATGATTGGGTTTGGGCAAATCTCCAGGATACCAGTTGCTATGGACTAGAACTGTGTCCATTCAAAATGCGTCTGTTGAGGCTGTAACCCCCAATGGCATTGTGTTTGGAGACAGGGCTTTTGGGAGGTAATTCAGGTTAAATGAGGTCAGAAGGGTGTGGTACAAACCTGAGAGAATTGGGGACCTTATAGGGAGAGAGAGAACTTCTATGTGCATGCGCCAGGGAAGGCTGTGTGGGGACGTGAGGACAAGGAGGCTGTCCTCAAACGAGGAGAGAGGTCTCACCAGAACCCAAATCTTCTAGCACCTTGCTCTTGTACTGCCCAGCCTCCAGAACAGTGAAAAATAAATTTATGTTCTGTAAGCCACCCAGTCTATGATAATTTTATTACGGTGATCTGAGCCAACTAAGACACCAATCCACCACAGCAATGCAAAATGGTCGGTTATCTTGTGTAAGTTCTGGATTTGACCACCCAGATTGCCAATACTGTTATGTCCACTTAAAAAGGGGGGGGGGCATCCCTTCAGGACTAGGTAGGGCAAGGCAAAATAAGAGGTGACGTGACATGATTTTATACAGGTGATTAAAATTTTTCTTTGTAAAAGGACTATATTTTTGTTTTAGAAAATTTAATACAGAGAAGAATAAGAAGAAAAGAAAAAAACCACTATGTTGTTCTCTGAGATGACCATTGTTAGCATTTTACTGTATTTCATTCCAGTCTTTTTTCTGTGTATACTAAACTTATTGATTCTAAGATTCTTTAGTAATTGTGGTCTCTTTCCAGGGTCCTAGCACACTTTAACTACTCACTGAACAGTCCACTTTGCTGTTATAGTAGCTTAGAGTGGTAATTTTACCCCCTTTTTATTCAAAGCAATTATTGTTGTTTTATTGTTATTTACAGCCAGTGGTAATTATTGTCCACAGCCAGTAGTTAATTTCATTTATGGATATTAACAAATCCCTTCGTGTGTTTACTGTTTTTGTCTTTTATTTCATGTTCTCCCCATGGGCTCATCTTTCTCTTTGTTAAAGTGAATTCTTTAATAGTTCTTTTAGAGCGTGCCTGTGTGTGTGTGTGTAGGTAAACACTCTTGGCCTTTTATGGCTGGAGAAATCTTTATTTTGCCAACACCTTTGAACAAGAATTGAACTGGGTATAAAATTCTAGATTAATGCTTACTTTCCCTCAGCACTTTATAGATACTACTACACTGTCCTTTGCCATCTATGACCATGGCTTGGAAGTCCTCTCGAAGGCTAGTTCTTGCTCATGTGTGTGTAATCTGTGTCTCCTCTCTGGCCCTTTTTGAGATTATCTCATTATCCTTAATGTCCTGCAAACATGGATTTATTTCTATTTATCTAAAGGCACCATTGCTCTGAGAAGTCCCATTTATTTCACTTGAAATGCTCAGCAAAATATCATTTCAGATAGCGCTTCTTTGCCAATTCCTCCATTATCTACTTTGTGGACTCCCATTAGTTAAATATTGGAAACTCGCGTTCTCTTTTCTATTTTAGCTGTCCTAATTTTTTAAAATAATTTTGTCTTTCAGTGTCATATTCAGGGTGGCTTTCTCAAAACTGTTTTCTAATTAATGAATTCTCTCTTCAAGTAGGAATAGTTCAGAATTTATCCTGATATAGCAATTTCATTTCAATGATCATACTTTATTTTTCAGGCATAATTGGTCCTTTTTCATAGCCTCTTGTTCTTGTTTGATTTCTGCCTGCTTATTAATTCCTTGTACTTTTTAATGAACATGACAATTTCTTTTATCCTCTCTAATGTATTTAATTTAAAGTCTTTGTCTGATATTTTTATAAAATCAGTTTCAGATTGGAGTGAATTTGTGTTCAAGTTATTTGTTGGCTGTCTTTTTTTGAATTGCATTTCTCCACGTGTTTTGAAAATGTTAATTCTGTTCATTTTGAATGACAGGGATTTTAATTTTGTTTGTTCCTCACTAATGGTTTTGCAGTTTTCTTCATCCATCTCTCTGAGTCCCCACGTCAGAGTCAAGTCTGATAAAGGCACTTGTAAGAATTTCTGCCTCTAAGTGTGTTGTGGGTAGAACTGTATCCACACCAAGAAAACATATTGACATATTAGCCCTGATGACTATGACTGTGACCTTATTTGGAAATAAGGTTTTGCAGATGTAATCAAGGTAAGATGAGATCATCCTAGATTGGAATGGGCCCTAATCTAGTGGCTGATGTCTTCATTAGAGAAACAGAGGAAGTTTTGGACACACTCACAAGAGAAGACAGTTCTATGAAGACTGTGGAGTTATGCTGACATAAGCCAAGAAACACCTGGGGCCACCAGAAGCTGAACGAGGCAAGGACAGTCTTCCCTAAAGCCTGTAGGGAGAGCACGACCCTGCTGACATCTTGATTTTGTACATCTAACCTCCAGAACTGCGAGAGAATAATTTTCTGTTGTTTTAAGCCATCTGGTTTGTGATCCTTTGTCATGGCAGCCCCAGTAAATGAACACAGGGTGATATTGGGGATCCTGCAGCTCCATCACAGGGGCAGAGGGCAGCTTGAGTTGGTGCCTGAGTCCACTGCCTTCCTGGATTCCCATCTGCTGAGAAGCAGTTGCCCCAGAGGTTGGCTTGAGCTGTTTTTATTTTTGTGCTTCCTCTGGAGTGAAGAGGCTGGGAGAAGCCACTCTAGTCCCTGACTTCAAGTGGTGAGCCTGGCTGTGATCCCCTCCCGCTAGACCCTGAATGAGACCTGTTGCTACCGGGTAGGGACTCAGAGCCCATCAGTTCTGACATTTCAGTCCTGCCAATCATTTTGCATGTGCGTCCCATTGGTTCACAAATGTATTTATGTTGTTTTCGAACCAGCTGTGTGTGTGGGTGTGTGCTTTTGGTTTCCCTTTCTTGTATTTTATTTATCATTTTGTACATTCTGAGCACAGGGGATGAAGGATCTGACTTACCATGGCATTCTGACTAGAAGTTCACAGTCTTTCATGCATGGGGTTTGGTCATCAGTAAACTGTACGTAGATGCTTCTTATCTACTTGACAAAAAAAATAACATTAATATTGTTCTATGTTATTATAAACTCTTTGTGAACGTAGGTTTAATGGCTGTGTAGCATTCCGTCAAGTAGAAGTAGAATCGTTTTTTAAGGAGATACTTTGCGGTGATAAAAGCCTTTGCCATGAAATATCTCAACTCCTAGCTTGCAGAATCATCTAAAACTCGTTAAGGCGAGGTGCTGGAATGCGGTGGGGCCTCCTCCTGTGTTTCAGGCCGCGGAGGTAGTTCTGCCTGTGCCCTAAATTCCCTGAGCAAGGAGCCTTTATTTGCGAGGCTTCACATTCCACTGAGCAGTGTAAGTGGTTTCCCTGGAATTTCATTTGGTTTCTGAATATAGCCTCAGGTTATGTGCTGTGAAGATAGTTTTGACATTTTAAATGATTGTAACTTAAAATCAAATACATTTTTCATCGGAGGTGGGGAACAGGCACCAAACAAACTGTGTTCTTCCACAGTGGCTAGAATTCAATTTTTTTTTTTTTTTTAAAAAGATGTTTGTATTGATTTCTTTAGAGAGAGGAAGGGAGAGAGGGAGAGAAACATTGATGTGAGGGAGAAACATTGACCGGCTGCCTCCTGCACGCCCCCTACTGGGGACCGAACCTGTAACCCGGGCATGTGCCCTGACCAGGAATCGAACTGGGACCTCTCAGTCCATGGGACGGCACTCAATCCACTGAGCCATGACAGCCAGGCTAGGATTCAATTTTTGACACTCGACTTTCTCCTGAGATTCTAACTAGAAGCCTATGTAGATGCCATTAGTCCCATCCCTCTTGAAAATGACCAGGAAAGCACTTGTTTGTGTCTGGGAGAGCCGTGTGAGTTTCCCCTCGTCTCACAACAGCACCTGCCTAGCCACGCGTGGGGCTAACCAGGGTTCTGATCCCACTTTACTAAAGGAAAAAAAAAAAAAATGAAGAGCTTATTCAAGAAATATTGCGCCACTAGGTAGTTTTATTGGGAGTTGAACTTTTATCCATTGGCTGAGAAAAACACTTTCAGTATCTCAAATTATAGTATTGCAAAGGTGGACAGGGCCCCCTGGTTGTATGCACACGAGCTCTTATTTGATTCATGAATTTGATCCATGACATTCCCAAGGAGTCGTTAAACTTTTGCTTGACTATCTCCAGATAGAGAAAAATGACTTATAATAGCTGCATGTTCCATTGTTGGACATCTATAACTGTTAGGTCTTAATGCTGAGCAAAAGCTGTCTTCTCGTGTGTCCTAACTTCCTGTTTGGAGCCCCACAATAAATCTGAAATTTCTTTCATTTATCAGTATTTTTATTGTTCACAGGCATTTGGTATGGGGTCCTGGGATCTTCTTTTCTTTCCGTAGTACATTTCAGTTCCTGTAACTTCAGCTGAAGAGGTGATCCGGGCAACTTCGCGACCGCTTCACTGGTGGGTCAGGCGGCTCTGGGCCAAAACTGTGGCTGTGCCACGTCCAGCAGCAGGCCTGGCCCGGGGCGAGTTCCCTAATCTCTCTGAGTCTCCGTGTGCTCCTCTGTACAGCAGGGAGGGTCATGACGTATTGGAGTTAAGGGAGATGAATGTCATGTGTTCACAAAATACCTGGTGCAGAATACATTCTTTATACATAAAGATTTTAAATTCTAGCCCAGTCATGATGACTAACACACAACAATGGATATTTGTAAAATAATAAGTAATGCTGTCCTCGATGGCCAGCACCCATGGTGAGAGCAGTATATCTATTGACCAGAAATATCTTCTACAAAACTGTGAAAATTATTTATCCATCCAGGTTGAGGACCATCAGTACATGTGAGTTGGTCTTTTCCTTTGCTTTACGTGTTAACAGCAGCACCTCTAACTGAGAGATTTCTAAGTGACAGGAACTGTGCTAAATACAGGTAAACATCTCCTTTGATTTTCACAGTATACCTGTGAGGTTGGTTTTATTGTCCTATTTGAAGAAAGAGGGAGTAAGCTCAGTGAAGTTAAAAACTTTCCCAAAGGCTACATTGCTAGAAAGTCGCTGGGTTTGCATCTGAGTCTGGGTTGGTCTAACTTGGACACGCCCTTTAAGCCCAACGGAGAGGAGCTGTGGGCAAGATTTGAGACTTGTATTTGGGTCGCCCATTCCCGAGAGAGTGTCCCTTGGAGAGCAGATTTCCATGGGCATGGACAGCACGTGTTGAGTTCCAGAGTGAGCAGCCAGCAGGGCCAGGAGGAGATGGACATGACTGGGAGGGGCAGGCATGGGCCAGTGTCAGCGTGGACGGGCCTCAGAGCAGAGCGAGAGCACGTGAGTTCAGGGTGCCTGCTTCCCCCACTGTGAAAGGAGACACAGAGTCAGCCGATGTCCAGAGGAGGCGTGTCCCCATAGGGCCTGAGTCACTAGCATGCAAACTCCACACAGGTGGAGACTTTGTTTTATTGGTCCTGTGAACCATGACTGGTTTATACTGGGTGTCCAATAAACATTTGTTGTATGTACGTAGGTATGAATGAATGCTTTGAAATATTGACTCTAAGACCTTGATTCTGAACTGTCTGACCCCCAGGATAAAGCGCTCCGAGTGCTGCCTGCCCACAGTGGTGGGCCCCCTGCTTATACTGTTGGGGAAGATAAAGAAGTAAGGGGGAGTTTCTGCCAGGTAGGTGTGATGTTTATGGTTTCCTTTTCGGCTTCGGTTTGTAAGTTGGTCCTGATAAAGATGTTTATTTCCTATGGGATCCTTGGCCTCCCCAGTAAGAAAACCAAAACCAAAAATAATAATAATGATAATAATAATCACTTAATGCAGTGTACAAATGTAAATCTTTAAACGAGAGCAGTGTTCTTTACCAGAGTTGGAAATGATTCCATCGAATTGGTGAAAAGAGGACACAATACAGCTGAACCTGCTGAAATGCACTTTTCCCTGGGGATTCCTGGACTTGTACAAATGGTAGTTTAGAAATCCAGATATGTCTAAGTGCATTAAGGAGAGTCAGATTCCATGTTAATTTCCAAGAGTCTCTCTTCCTCTGGGCTGCCCAGTATTGGCCACCATCTCTCTTTTTTAATCCTTATCCGAGGACATTTTTGCATTTAGCTTCAGATAGAGCAGGAGGGAGAGAGGGAGGAAGAGAGAGAGAGAAACATCCTTATGAGAGAGACATATCGACTGGTTGCCACCCACACGACCCCAACCCGGGCCAGGGACAAACTGCAACCGAGGCACACGCCCCTAGCGGGAACCGAACCCGGCGCTCTCGGCCCGGAGGCCGACGCTCTAACCGCCGAGCCGAATCAGCCAGGGCTGACCACCCTCTCTTAAACAGCATTTGTTTTTTGTGTTTTCTGGGCCCGTCGGTGCTAATTCATGCATCAGTTTGATGGGTATGTGATGGATGGATAGGGAAATGGGAGATAAAGACCTGGAAAAGGTTCTTTTGAATGAGATTGTTGGACAGTTTATATCACTTTTTACCATGTCATTTTTCAACCTGGAATCTTGTCTTTATTGTCAAATGGCTTCTTCATGAGTAGCACCTTCATAATTTAAATGTATATTATAACTAGAAGAATCTTTAAAAAAAAATCTGTTTTATTGTGTTCCTTAGTAACAAAAACCCTTTATTTTTTCATGCTCAACACACCATCGATGAAGCAAACAATGTAAAACTTTAAAAAAGTTGCCCCAAGACATCCTATAAGGCGGTGCAGCCTGTCACTGGTATGTATTTAACTAGAATATTAATGAAGGGAAAAGCCTCAGTACTATTGTGGTTAATGCCGTTCTTCAAAACGTCACGAAGCAACATGTTTCACATTACTGCCTACCCCCTTGAAGGAAACAGTTGCTTTAAAGGGACACCGTGAGACCAATCTCATTATGTCCCACCAGGTGAGAATTTCCCAGTGCAGGGCCGCCAAGTCCTGCTCTAGTCACAGAATGAGACTGCTTTTTTTAAATTTATTTTTTTAACCAGAAGGCTCTGTTAATTACTAAAACAAACCATGTACCACCTTTTTTGGATAGGCATGGCAATATGCAGTTATGACTATTGGAAATCTTATTTTATCATCTACAATTTCAGATGCTTCTTTTTCCTTCTGGAAGCGTTGGGAACGGGCCTGAACATTTTTGTCTTTTACTGACAGTGTAGTCCCTCCGCCCAATTCATTAGCTGGAGAAGGTGGGTCGGTGATTCCTTTTGGGGCAGAACAGAGGAGTGGACCAGTCAGTGTCCCATCCCCCCACCCCACCCCGGCACTTGGCACTTACCAGGTCTTGAGGGGCTGCCCACGGGGACACCTGTGGTTCTCTGCTTGAGCAGGCTTTCTGGTGTGAAGTGCTCCTGGTCTGTGGGGTGAGATGGAAGTTCTGAGAGTTAATTTCCCAGAAGCAGCGTCAAACCATGAAGGCTGAAGATCAGGAGGAGAGAGGCCTCAGTTAGGAACTCAGAGGGAGAACCCTTACCTTCTCCCAGAGTTGCCGCCAGAGAGAGGGACCCAGCTCCAGGTGCTCACTGGCCTCACGGACACCCCTCTCCACCGCCCCCTGCACCCCCTTTCTCCACTCCTGCCTGGGGTTTTCAGGGCTCACCTCCCAACTGAGTATCAGAACCTGTTTCCGAAGGAATCCAGAAATCCCCAGGGAAGGTTTCTGAACTAACTTTGGGATTCAAGCAGAGGATATCTTGAACCAGCCTCAGCTTGTCATGAAGAAACCCTGGGCCCCTTTGCTTTTTTTTTTTTTTCTACTAGACTTTATTTTTTGGAGTATTTTCAGGTTCGCAGCAAAACCGCACTTAAAGCACAGAGCTCCGGTGTGCCCCGCAGCGCCCCACGTCGGAGGGAACAGTAGTTACCTGCAGTGACCCTACCCCCACACGTCATGGCCAGTCCCTGGTTTACCTGAGGGTTCGCGCTTGGTGCTGTCCATCCCGTGGGTTTGGACAAAGTACAATGACACTCATCCACCGCCCTCTTTGCTTTTCCTTAAGGATAGAATCTGTTTCCTTCTTTCTACCCCTCAATTAATATTTAAATTTCACCCTTTGAGGGGATGCCTGCTGATAATTCGCTGCATTTCAGCTGCTTTGCAGCGGGGGAGAGCAGCCCCCGGTAGGCTGCGGGAGGGGCTGGGCCTATCTAAGTGCGTAGGTATTGTCATGCGCCTTGGGATCTCGAGTAGAAGCCGGCTATGTAAATGTTATCTATTACTATTACTAATCATCCCCCGCAGCTGCCGCGGTGATCAAGCGAGTGCACAGAGGCCCAGACGGGCTCCCCGGGCCCTCCTGCTCCAGCCACGTGAACTGCAGTGAACTTGTCTTGTCAGAAGGCATCTCCTGGCAGAGAACAAATTCCCTGTGGCTCAGAGATGGTGGCCTGTTGTGCTTTACTGCAACTCAATCCTCATTTGCACTTCCGAGAAGCCCCCTCCCTGTCCTTCTTTTAAAATGCAGAATGGAATAATCAGCTCTAGTTCTCCGTGGGAGGTCCCCTGTGTTCTGCCCTAGATTTCCAATCTGGCTGTCGGGCCAAGCCAGACTGTAGAGGGAAGGGCTGTGTTCTGGTGTTTGGAGCCGGGTGCGGGAAGGGATGAGCAAGTTTTTTTGGCTTTTTCTTATTTTTCCCCTTTCCCTTCCTCCTTTTCTTTTCAATTTGTTTTCTTTATTGATTTTTAGAGAGAGAGGAGGGGGGGAGGGAGAGGGAGAGAGAGGGATAGAAACATCTATGATAGAGAACATTGATTGGCCACTCCCTGCCTGCCCCCACTGGGGACTGGACCCACAACCTGGGCATGTGGTCTGACCTGAAGGGAATCTGCCACCTCTTGGTGCACAGGCTGAGGCTCAACCACTGAGCCACATCGGCCGAGCCTATTTTTCTATTTTGTTCCCTCCAAATCACAGTGTTTGCACCTGCACAGCTTCAAAACGGTACGTGCTCCCTGCTGGGCCACCACCGAGTCATCCTCTTAGTTTGGAGGGGACAGTGGCAGCCTGAGACCCAGGAGCCTGAGCTAGCTGTGCAGCTGCAGCCCCTACTTTCATATCAGCAAGTTTTCGGCCCCCAGTTTGTGTCCTGTCTGTGGATGTTGGAAACATTGTGGAGCTTCAGCTGTGTCCCGTATTTCCTCTTAGAAGTCCCCATTTGTTTTATGTAAAGCAATTTCGATCTGGTCATATTGTGTTCGTATTTCAGTTCACCTTGGTAATCAGCAGCCTCCCTTGCGGACTCTAAGGACCAGCACTCCGCCCAGCACCCAGCCGGTCCCGAGGGAACGCACAGCAAATCTGTGTTCAGTGAGCAATGAATGAGAAGCTGAAAGGAATCCTCGTTATCCCCTGGCCTCTCTTCTCGTCCCGCAGATGAGAAAGAAGGAAAGGCCGGGGAGGAAACTGATGTTGCCGAGCTGGGATCCAATGAGAAATCACGGGTCAAACCCCGGCGGGGGCATGGCCATGGAAAGCTTAGTGCTTTCCTTCTGCTGGTCACTAGGCAGGTGTCCGTGTGCTGCTGCGGGAAGATCGTGGAAACCCAGACAAGCTCCCCATCAGAGCGGTGCCTCTGCACACCGCGGGCCCTGCGACTGTTCTCACTCAGTCTCCCAGGCTGCAGGGCCAGCTTCCTGGCATTTTAACAGGCTCCTTTCCAGGGCAGGAGGAGGCAGCCCAATTTCCCATCCTCATTCCTTGCCAGCTGCATGTCCTGTTGGTTGTCTTTCAAACAACAGCAGCTTCAGATGGCTGCTTAGTCCTCAGGAGTTAGACTACTGCCCTGCCTGAATTGGGGCCAGTGTGTTCTAGACAAATATTGGTTTCTATGAAATATGCTCCCCTGTCTCTGGGTAGGACCTACAGGCACAGAAAGATGTTGCAGTCTGGGGGCTGGATGTCTGTGCAAGGGAGAAGGGCCACTTTACTGCAAGGAGGTGAGGTCTTGTGATTCAGATTAAGAACCAGGTGCCACGGGCATAGAATGCCAATTAGGGAAGGACAAGTGGCAAGCTCCAGTCAGACACATAGTACCGACATGGCCGGACCTTTAAGCCAGTGACATGTTGAGGAAGTCAGTTCAGTTTGGGAAAGCCATACTTCCGTTCTTTCAAGGGAGGTATATTTCCTGTTCTGCACTGTTTCCCATCTATGAAATGTTAATAAATGCCTTAAAAATATGTCCAATATCTGAGGTCAAATAAAAATTTAAAGATAGGGCCCGGCCAGTGTTGCTCAGTGGTTGTGCATCGACCCATGCACCAAGAGGTTGCCGGTTTGATTCCTGGTCAGGGCATGTGCCCAGGTTGTGGGCCAAATCCGAGGGGTATGCGGGAGGCAGCCATTCAATGTTCCCTCTCATTGATGTTTCTATCTCTCTCTCCCTCTCCATTCCTCTCTCTCTAAAGAGCAATAAAGAAAAAAAAAAAATTAAACCACAAAACTATTTCTTTCTGTAAAAAACAACAAAAAAGCCCTGGCCAGTTTGGCTCAGCAGTTGGAGCGTTGGCCTGCAGTCCCAAGTGACCCGGGTTTGGTTCCTGCTAAGGGCATGTACCTTGGTTGCAGTTTGTCCCCAACCCTGGTTGGGTCGTGCAGGTGGCAGCCACTTGATGTGTCCCTTTCACGTCAATGTTTCTCTCTCTCCCTCCCACTCTATCTGAACAAAAAAATGGAAAAATGTCCTTGGGTAAGAATAAAAAAAAAAAATTTTGTTTTTAAGGAAAGGTTTAACAAAGTTAAACAGGTTAAAATGAGACTTTTCATAGTCTTTGCCGTGGAGGAGTTCCTTGGGATTTCCAAGAGTATCCAGTCTCATGAGACCGTGGAGCACTTTCTGCGAGCGGTGTCGGAGGACTGTAACCCTGGAAAACACCCCTTCAGAAACCATCTTCGGGTGTTCTCCCCACGTTCATCCATTGGCAATCTGAATGTCTCCGTGGCTGCCTTGGGTACACTTTTTTCTGCCTTTAGAACTAAATTCTCATGGAAACTTTTCTACTGTGTTTGTCTTTACATTTATCAGAGTGAGCAGTTTCATCATTGTTATCAGTCAGCACAGTTTTAGATACATCTAAATATCATTTGGAGCTTGAGGAAATGAACATCCAGATAGGTCAAATAATTGATCCCAAATCACATCGTTATTTTATTTTTTCCCTTTGTGAATAGAAGAGCGCTCCACTGAATATCTTCCAAATGTCCTTCCCGAGGCCACTCAGAGCCTCTCCGTGGGAAGTGCTTCGAACAGAGGGTCTGCCCGGAGGCCTGAGCTCCTGTGTGTAAATTCAGCAAAAGTGATGAGAAAATTTTGTGTGTGTTTGTTTGTTTTTTAACCCTAATTTCTTTTGCATGGTAAACAATGAGAAACTGACATGCCCAAGAGGAGGAGAAAGATGTCACGCTCCCCTGAAAAATGTACCCACGTTTCTACAGCCCCCGTGTTGGAACCTGAAGACCAGGAACATTTTCACCTGCACAAAGGAAAATGCCATCAGCAGAGTTCTCTGTCCACTCCTGCTGCGTGGGAGGCCCTCCCAGTGTATACTTCTTTCTTGGCAGAGAGAAGAAGAGCCAGAAATATAGCTTTTCAGTTTTGTTATCAGGGTTGTGTTGCAAGGCTTGGATGAATTGTGGTTTGGTTTTTGAATGAGTGATTCCTTCTCCAAGAAGGTCAAAGAGAAAGCTGTTGGGGGCAGGAGGAGGGACAGATCTGACCTAGCTGTCCTGCCTCCCAACGAGGCCCCCAAAGACCTTGTAAGTTCATCAAAGCAGGAATCCTCAAAGTGCATAGTCAAGGAAGGTCTGAGCGCAAAGCTGCGCCAGACTGATTGGATTATAAGCACCATTGACTGCACAACAAACTCAGTTTGCCAGGAGTCTATCACAGACAGGGTTATATTGACTTGGAAGGGTTGATCAGGGGCTTCTCCCATGGTCCAGAAAAGCAAAGTGTCAGCTGTGGAGTAAAGAATTCAGAGGTAGGCACACATGCTCGATGTATGTGCCTTGCACCATGAGCTAGTTCACTCTTGTAACCCCAGTGTAACCTTAGCACAGTGGCTTGCATGAAGTAGAGCCTTCAGGATATTTATTGATTAAAAAAAAATTACTAGCATTATTAAAGTTTTGAGGTTGCAACTTCCTGATTTAGACCCTTAGGCTGTCAAGCCTCTCCTTTCTCTGGTGTCCCCTACTAAAAATCTGAAAAATCACCGTATTTTTGTTGTTCATTGCAGGAATCTGGCAACCTTAACGTCTCCGCAATTATAAAGATACTGTTGCTATTCTGAGGCAATTGAGAACAATGGTGAGACCACAGCCTGGGCTGTGGGAGAGGAAGGCAGCTGGCAGGAAGAATCCTCTTGGCTGACCTTGTAGGACTGTTTGATAAACTTGCATGAAACTGTAGCTGCAGCCAGATGCCTAGGGGAGAAACTCATCTGTGATGTGGTTTATAGAACATTCTGGTTTTTCATGGTGTTTCCTCCTTTGCATTCCAATAGCACCTTCCTTGTACGTTTCTTACATCACCTCATTTGGAAGAGAGCGAGGGGTTTGGGTTGGAACTCCCGAGTGTCCTCGGGAAAGTCACCTGGCTGCCCTGAGCTTGGGGGCTCTTCCTGATAAAACAGAAAGGAAGGGAAGCATCTTATTTCATAGCATTTGTGAAAGGATTAAACAGATAATAAATAAGGAAATGGGTGTCAAATGGCAAAGCAACTTGCAAATATTTGCTGTTATGGTGGCATCTCACTTGATACTTCACTTTAGATGTGTCTGCTAGATTTTTCATTCCTTACAAAGGCAGTAGCTGGCGATGGTCTATCAGCGGTTCTCAACCTGTGGGTCGCCACCCCTTCGGGGGTTGAACGACCCTTTCACAGGGGTCACCTAAGACATATAACAGTAGCAAAAGTACAGCTATGAAGTAGCAACAAAAATAATTTTATGGTTGAGGGTCACCACAACATGAGGAACTGTATTAAAGGGTCGCGGCATCAGGAAGGTTGAGAACCACTGGACTAGGTGGTCATTATTTGGTGTGGTCACAGTACCGAGCCGGGGAACTTGAGTAAAACACTTCAGTTATTGAATCCATACCCCGACAGAGTGAACAAATTAACAAGCCTGAGGCTGAGAGCAATCTTTCTTTGCCAGTTCTGAGAAACTCATGGCAATAAGGTAGGGGCCCTTCAGACACTGGGGAAGTTGGGGGCAAGGTGGGGGAGTGGAGGAGAGAGTAGGCAGGGAAAGGTGACATCAGAGGTTCAAGAAGGTGTCTGCCATCCCTTCCTACAGGGACAAGTAGGGTAGGAATGGCAGGAGGCCTTCTGGAGGTGTTCTTGCAAGTGAGTGGCTTCTTTGGTGGCAGCTGCGTACACCCGTAAACTGGTCACAACCCCAGCACTGACTCAGAAACCCCAGGCTT
This sequence comes from Molossus molossus, assembly GCF_014108415.1. NCBI lineage: Eukaryota > Metazoa > Chordata > Mammalia > Chiroptera > Molossidae > Molossus > Molossus molossus. The sequence goes on along the minus strand of NW_023425351.1, from coordinate 57,446,961 downwards.
CAAAGACAGCAGAGCCACAAGGGAGGCACATCCTGAAGATCTGAAAGGACTAAAATGCTCGATCCCTTTGGAAGTCTGAAGGAGAATTATCGTTCCATCAGCTAAGGGCCGAGCTTATATTCTGTCCAGCTGGGGGTCAGGAGGACAATGAGAGAATTGGGGAGGCCTGCCCCAGCCCCTGTATTTTTTGGCTAAGCTCCATCTCTGCTTGAGGGCCCGGTAGGCATTTTGAAGATCTGGTGATTTCGAAAAACTGATTGCAAAGCCAAATAGATTTGCCTTTAGTTTCAATGAGGTCCACGTGATCTGATCAAGAGTTGATTTCTTAAGCATTCCTTCTACTTTGCAAGGCAACCCAGGTATGGCCCCATCCGTGGTGACAGTTACCCCCCGAAGCTCTGGACTAGGCGTTATCAGCTTTGTGAAAGCCTGTCCGGGCCCTATCTGACCAGCCTTTTCCTCTTTCTTCTGTCTTGTTTCCGTATCTACAGCATTATCCTTTGTGTCTGAGGTTGGCATCTCTGCCTGGGAGTTCTCTGGCTGTGGGTTCAGGTGTGGCTGCAAAGACAAAGATGAACTTTGCTCCTGGATGCCTTCCAAGTGATCCTTCCGTGGAAGCACAATAACACCTGTGGGAAAGTCACTGAAGGTGAGACAGGACCCAGAAGGACTAAGTCGGTGCCTCCCTGCCCAAGCTTTCACTCGCCTCTGTGCATTCCTTACTCACTGTTCTCACAAGATAATCATACTGTGTATTCATCCCAAAGGCTAAACCTTCTCCTAATATTAGTCCATCCATATGGCCATCATTGGTTGTATTGTTTCTGCATCCATTTGTGTGTTGATGCCTTCTATCTTCAGTAATAGGCCCACAGCTATCACCTTTGATTTGATTGCATCTGTCCTAATGAGTCTTTTGAAGGGAGTGACAAAGGCTTATTCATGATTGCATCCACGGGACCGAAGGATGGAGTTACTGTTCTGATACTGCACATGGTTGTTGCTCAATAAAGATTCAGAGGATAAGAAATTGAATAATGCTAGGCTTATATGTGTGCCAGGAAAGTAAAAAACAGTGATCATGAATCATAAATGTGTTCCTTAAAGACCCAGATGAAAATTCAGAGTAGTCCCATGAGCTACTGAGGCTTTGCTTTTGACCCCCTTATCTTTGGCAGAACCCACATTTCTACTGGTAAAAAGTGTAGGCTTGGGATCTATAAGTTCCTTGAAGAAAGAAAAGACCCAACCGCCCAAAGCTGACTCGGAACAGCTTATGTCTTTCAGAGACCAAGAAGGTTGTCCAGGAGTCCATGTGAAGCTTGAAACTGTTGGGCAACCTTTTCCATGTCTTTGCTGGCTCAGCAGTTCCCTCGTCAGCTGTGTATTTCCCCTTGATAAATCTACCTTTCCCCCTAACAGATCTGCTCATTATGTTGCATACACATAGTTCTTTTCATTTCTGACGGGCTCAGTCACCCCTCGGGACACTGTACAGTTCCTATTGTGATTGTTATTGCTGGAGAGACAGACTGGAACATTGGTGTGTACGCCCTCTCTAGGCTAGCACCACTCTGTCAACACACCACTAACTCGTGACCTGAGTTTTTTTTTTTTTAAATCAACGTCATCATGCTTCACTCTACCCCATGAACAATGATCTTTTTCACACACGAACTTAAGGAATGATTTTTGATCCGGCAGGATAAGGGAGAATCCTACAAATCCGGACCCTTCTCTCTGTTTCCAGAGTTGACATAGATGGGTTGAACGAAAAGCCACATTTATACTGATGTCCCAAGACAGAGATTATAGGAACAACATTGTAAGAAAATACTTTTAAGGTTATTCTAGGCACAGTTTACTCTGTACCGATCAATCCTGGAGAAATTAGAGCTCACCAATGTCTACGTTTTGATCAGCTTAAAATGTGATTGAGGCCAGTTCAGTTTAACATATAATAACTGAACACCTGCTATAAACCCAGACAATTTAGTAGAGACTAGGAATGCAGAGCTGGGTGACACAGGCTTGGTTCTCAAAGAACTCTCCAGAAACTTTGTCTGCAACTACAAAGAATTCCACATTTATCCCTTCCCATGGGTCTAAGAGGATCAAGATTTCACACCAAATATACAGCACAGGCACTGTATTTCTTCATATAACTGATTACCCATTATTAATATAAATATATTTTTTCACATTAGTGTTCTCATAGTACCCATTAGTATCTGCAAAATTGTTCAGCAGGTCTTGGTCAATATTTATCTTATTGTGGACTAACCTAAAGACTACTTTCATTTGTGGGGTCATAAATATATACATTGTTTTTTAAATAAAAGAATATACAGAGTAGGGCAAAGGTTTATAGTTGTTCATCTGGAAAATAATACAATAAATAATAAATAATTATACAAGAATAAACTCTGTTTTGCATACTCACAATTGTAAATCTACTTTTGCCACACGCTGTTAATAAACTCTAATTTAGTACAATGTCAGATTCAGCAAGAAATTTTTTGACATGTTGCCATGAAGCTCTATCCTGTCGTTTCCACTAGTCTGAGTTTTCTTCCTTCTCAGGTTCACCTCAAGTCATAAGTCTTTTATTGGACCATATTTTGGCACTCAGCATGTATTTTATTGATATTATCTCTCCTCTCTGTTCTTCAATGAGCCCTATGAGGAACTCAGGATGTGGCCACCCTGCCTGTTCTTTTGTTTTCTTTGAGCATCTAGCCCAGAACCTTGCACATGGCCACTATTTGTTCACTGATTTTGCTTTTTCCTATGTGAGGTGTTGGTTGCCCATATTAATGAGTACTTAAGGCCAAACACATGAGAGCTACATGGGCTGGTCTAAGAAGAATCAAAATCAAAGCAAATACTTGAAATCTGAGAGCCCCAAACCTCATCTTGATAAAGAAAGGAACAGTTTCATGAGCCCAGGCATCATTTAGGATTTGTCTTCCCTTCATGAGTTGGCACTGTACCACACCACAGAAAAGTCTGTTTACTTCTTGGGAGCCTGGGCTGGGGGCACAATGCCACTCTTCATTGCCAGCTTTTGTCATTTTTCACGTTTGACAATTGAAGTTGATCCAAATATAATGTGATTTGCAAAAAAGCTAAGAACAGAATGACCACTGAAAAGGCATTTTTCTTTGACTAGGGAACAGCTCTGTATTTCTTGTTTGGTTTTAACATCAAGCTTGGCAAATTACTGGGTTATCAGTGCTTGGCTGTTCACTGTGCAGCATCTTATTGGAACAATTAGAATGGTACAGAGGAAGTCATGGCAAAGGAGCCGAAGCTGGGAGTTTCCTGGGAACCGTTTAAGATACTTGGCAGTGACTGCCACGCAGGCCTGGGCCATATGTAGGCAAATAACCATGCATTAAATAAATCTCAAATCTCCAAGTAATCTCTCTTGGACATCTTTTTCCTTTTGGGTCCAAAAACACAAAAAGAAAGAGCTAGTGCCACTGAGCATAAATCATCTTAAGTTGCTCAGGGGTGACATAATGTGAGTCAAGGTCCAGCACCCTGGGGAGATGGAGTCTAGTGTAGCAGGAATCTCAGACTTACCCCAGCTTCCTCAGGTCTGCTAGCTCGGGTGTGTTTCCTTCTGGTTCTGATACGTGCAATAAGTTGATAGCCTCTAAGGCCTAAACTTGTCCTGTAAGTATTGATAACATACAGAAAACCTTTCCCCATCCCCACCCCCTTATTGATTTTAGAGAGAGAGGAAGGGAGAGGAAGAGAGAGATAGAAACATCAATGAGAGAGAACATTGATTGGTTGCCTCCTGCATGCTCCCCACTGGAGATCAGGCCTACAACCTGGGCATGTGTCCTGATCGGGAATCGAACCGGTGACCTCTTGGTATATGGGTTGATGCGCAACCACTGAGCCACACCTGCGGGGCCAGAAAACCTTTTTTAGGGTGATGGGGAGAGAAAGCAATAGGTGAATCTGACCACCCTTTTAACACAAAACCCTTTGTCCATATTCTTATTTAGAGCTGGAAGTCAGTGGAGTAGAATTCTAGTACTGTTCCTTTTCCAAAGGAAACACGTTCTCATGGAACCAGAGGCTTTGGAATTTCTTTGTGGCCACAGAGATAATCCTTTTCATAGAAAGAATGAACCTAGCAAATAATTCCCAGCCTGGAGCATGTTTATCTCTTGCTGAATCCCCGTTTCCCCCCCAATTTAAATAGTGTTCTTCACTGAGAAACACATTTGCTTTTCCAGTAATTCTCTCCTTGTGCTAGTGTTTCTAAGATTTTGAGGTTCAAGGTTCTTGTCTGGAGGAGGCTTGGGTTATTACCAAACTCATCCAAGATATGGAGGAAAGATCTCTGCTCAGGCTAGGCTGCCTCTGCTGAAACATCAACATTTGCATTTGTATCTTAGCCAGTCTCTGTTTCTTGGAAAGCGTTTTTCACACATGCTGAGCCTTGGTGAGAAAATATAAACTCCTGGCTTTGAAGAGTGCCATGTATGCAAATGTAAAAATGTGGTAGGAGAAAATATATCTCCCTACTGGGCCAGCGCTGGCTTTCCGACTGCTCATTTCAGTGGGCACCCAAAGCTTGCGCTGTGCTGAACGGTGTAAGCACAGAGCCGGGTGGGGGCATGCGGATCCTCTTACCAGTATAGGTAGATCACCGGAATCACCCAGATCTCTGAACTTTGATTTTAATTCAGTAGCAGTTTGGAGCCTTAAGTGTTCTTTCATTTTGCCGATCGGGCAGCAGCTCTACTGTTTCTGACGGGACACTCTTACGTTGCCACAGCGGGATGGAGGTTCCTCGAGACCAAAGATGTAGAATCTAGAAATGAGGCACAGAGTAGTAGAAATGGTTTGGGGAACCTTTTCTCCCCCAATTAACTAAACTACTGAAAATGTGGAATAATGAAAATAACTATTATTAAGTGGTTTAATCTGGACAGGTATTTTCAAAAGACAAAAAGAACCATTCAGAAGCTTTGAGTTCTAGCCAAGTCCTCTCAGGAAGTCCTAACAAGTGACTGAACCTTATGGTCGTAGCCACGGACAATCATGATAAAATAATAAGGTGTCCCAAAAGTTCATTTAAATAATACAAAATGAATGAACAAAATTGATGAGCCAGTTCTGAGACGAAGAGAGAATATTTTCTTTCTACCGGAATAATTTCTCTGGCCATTGACTGTGACCCTCTAAAATGTCTATATATTTAGGCTCTGAACGGTGTGGCTCAGTTGATTAAAGCATTGTCCCATGCACCAGGAGGTCACGGGTTCAATTCCCAGTCAGAGCACATACCTAGGTTGTGAGTTCGATCCCTGGTTAGGGCACGTACGGAGGCAACCAATAGATGTATTTCTCTCATGTTGATGTTTCTCTCTCTCCTTCCCTCTCTTAAATCATTTTTTAAAAGTCTATATATTTAGCACTGTCTGTGTTGTATTTAAATCATTCCTAAAATTGGGCATTAAATGTTGACCAAGGCACTAGAGGCCTGTTTATTTTACAAGGCACTGTGTAGGCAAAGCAGGTGTGTCTCCATGAAGTCTATATTCTGGAGTTAGTGACATAACTGAGGGACAGTGCCTAACATTGTGTCTGACATCGATGGATTTTAGAAAAAACATCCTTGTCATCGGGAGCATATAATCAAGTACAAAAAGAAAAAGAAAACAGAGAAGAGACATGAAACTATTATTAATGATACAAGGCAGCATATGATAATATATCTGTATTTGTAGTATAGTTAGTTGTCCAGAGAAGGGAGTCTGCAACATGGACTTTGGTGGTGGGAAAGGTCTCATGGAGCAGAAAGGACCTGAACTAGAGCTGAGATTAAGGAGGACTGGGACAGCCAAATAGAAGGGAAATGAGAGATTAAGAGTAAGAAATTTATATGGCATGATGATCGGCAATGAGGCCCAAAGTTGGTAGGACAGTGGGACACATTGCTTTCTATGCACCGGATCCTGAAAAGGAACACTATTTCCTCCCTTGGTGAGTCACAGCAACATCTTTTTTCTTTTAACAGGAAAGTGGGCCTAGTCTATCACCCTGGCGGAGGCTGTGGTCCATACCAGCTTGCCTGCAACCCACGCTTCACACGGAGGAGCCTCCCTGGCCACACAGACTAAGGTGAGCTGTCAGGAGATTCTTTGTGTTTATTTCCCAGAACAGCTGACGATTGTCTGGGTCACAGAATCGACATTCCGAGTGCCAGTCAGATCATTTCGTTAGTCAGACCTCAGTTAAAGGCTGCTCCTTTAGGTAACTCATTTGAAAAATGCTGACTCCTGACACACAGTCTTTATTTGATCTTACAGGACCAATGTTCGGCGCCCACAGAATAGGGTAGGAGTTCAGAAAAGATACTTGTTCAGAGTTTAATTATTCCACAGAAGACTCCAGCAGAGTGATTTCAAAGCCTTTCTGAATGACTGAATATTTAATTTTCTGTGCCCACAGCTGTCTATTCTTATGCTTTATGGAGGTCTTTCATTTTTCTCTTTGTCGAAGATATAAAACCACATCTCAAAACCCATGTAAAAATACTATAAAAAGCATACATGATTAATACGACATTTTCTACATTAACTGTCTTAACCAATTCTATTAAAAGAAAATTTAAAGAGTATCTCCCCCCTTTTTTCTCCTTCCAAGTTTTAGGGGTGTTCCATGTATGGAAACCTTCTGTCAGACTTCGTTCTGATTGACAGGGAGGCTTTATGATCATGACATAACAAAAGTGTTTCTCCCCCCGCCCCAAATTGTTGTTTTAACTGTTTTACAACTCATGTATTTAAGAATTTGGTACACTTATGAAAATGGAGGTAACATACTTTATCTAAGATCATATCCGTTGAACAGATTGTAGAAAACAGTCAGATACCTTTATGGCTACATTAACTCACTGTTGGGGCGTTTCCCCTTCTCAGTGGCTACACCGTATCTGAGGATCACCTCACCTTTCTCTCTTGGAATTTTTCCTTCACCGATGCTGACCCCTCTGCAAACTTCATTTTACTGACGATAAATTAAATGACAACAGAACCAAGGTGGTGATTGTCAGGTTCCAAAAAACAATGCAACTCGTTGATGAGAAACAATCACCCGAACACGAGCACTTGTAAGAAGCCCAAGATAAAAGAATCTTATTTTCTTGGCAAGCCCCATAGATGTTCTGCAATGACGAATGATATGACTGTTATCTTGACACCATGCTCTCCCATGTTGAAACTGTTTATGAGAAACAAACATCATATGAAAAACAGATTGCCAGACACGAAGTAAATCACTATAACGGGTAGTGAGTCAAGTATTGCCAGTTTTACCCACATTGTCATTGTTATGATGTAACACATTCCTTGAGACTGATATTGTATCCAAATTTGGGCACAAAAACCTCCTCTTGATCAGTTGGCTGAGAGTCCCTGTCATATAATATGTCACACACACAGACACACACAGGCACACACAGATTTGGATACACACCCAACCTGAATTAAGCACAAAGGACAATTCAGAAAGGATGGAATATTAAAAAGGTGTACAGAGATTATACAAACTGTAAATTTCAGCCCTGCTTAACCTAGTAATCCTCTAAACTCTGCTAGCAATGATTAATAAACAGTGGGTGTGCTAAACATATGGAAAAATCATCCCATCTGGACCATTTAAAACTAGGACATAGACTTTATCTTTGTTTATTTCATCCTTAGCTAAAAGGCTTATTATGAATTGCAATAATCCAAGAAGCCAACCATGGAAGACAGACAAACTCTTTAGATAAAACCAAAAAAGCAAGTTCTGTAACCGAGGACCAGATGTATTTTTGGGTTTAGCCCTTGTACATATTTAGCCGAGCTTTTCAAGTGGTGAAGATTTGCATGTTTGTTTTGCAATACTAATGAATATGTTTTTGATTTACATTTTAGAAAATGGAAACTTTTATCTTCTTGGGGCTTTGTAACTTAATGACTTCCAGAGGGTGGTTTGGTGTCCTCTTTTAACCCTTCATCAGGAGAAGTATCTCTTTCTGAGGCCCAGCTCTCTATCTTACTGAATGAAACCTCTAAGATAATGTGGCCTTTTGTTGCCGGAATGGCAAGGGTTGAAAGCTTTTGACTTTCAATCTAGTGAAAACATATGTAAATGGCAAATTATTTTTAAACTAGGTTTAATGTGAATCTTGGGGGTATAAAAATGGACTCCACAGATGATATTTATATTAGATGAATAAGGACAGCCCTTGGAAAAACATTGCTTTGAGAGGTAGGATCTTGGGTTTGGGTTCAATTTCCTTGGAGATAAAGATGTTTTAGGAGCAGGAGGAAAATATCTCGCTGGAGTTTTTACTTCTGGAAGATATCCTTCGGAGCAGATCTTTCTTCCTCTAAAGTTTCTTTGAAGATGTTACGTGGAAAAATAAGTAAACATTCCCTAAGACTTCTTTTGCTTTGGACAAGGACCTTATCAGAAATGGAAAAATTTATCCTTGAGGGATAACAGAGTATTTTAAGAGTAAGAGATAACTAGGGCTTTGAACTCTTATTATTTGACAAATTGGTCCAAAGAGATAGCTTTTCTCCCAAATTCTTTCAAGAGGTTTTTTTTTTTTTTTAATAGAATATGATGGAATAGTTAAGTATGTTCTTAAAAGCCTGTGTTAGAGCCGTGAAATCTTTTAAATGTTTAACTTTTGGGGGCAAACAAGAAAAGGTGTAATATCACACTGAGTATGAAATGGGGGATGTTTTACATTAGTTCTGCAGTGATTACCTGCACTGAGGTTCAGTGAAAATGTGCTGGGGCCGGCTGAGTAGTTGTTTGATAAGGAACCAATGGCGTTTTTATTATGTAATATCTGAAAGGCTTATGATCAAGGGCCCCTAACCCGATTCTTCACATGGGAAATCATTTCACCCCTAGAGAATATTTTTCCCACCCAGACTCTGTTAATAACTAGTTTTAACTTTCCAGAACGATTTTATAGTGTTGTATTAAAATTGGTTACATATTTGCTGTGAGTTCTTGGTTAGCAGGAATTTTCTAACACAATTTCCTTAAATCAAAAAAGGTTGAAATGTGGTGTAAAAATTCCTTATTTTCCCTTAAAAATTCCTCCAAAAATATTTTAGATCCTAGAGGAAAAACTACCTAAATGTATTTGAAAACTTGATATTATTCTTATTATTCAGAATCCAAGTCTAGAAGGATACTTCTTATAATGTGATCTTAACTTATTAGATCTTATATTAAGATGATTTATTAATAATTTAGATCTTAATTTGTCCTTTTTCTTCCTCTATGATAAAGAGCAGGGCAATAGGTAACTAATTAATTGTGAAAGCACTATATGCCTGGAAGCTTTTCCCTGGTTATTTTATCTTCATAAAAGGCCTACTGTAGATCTCATTACATAGGAGAAAATTGAGACTTAGAGAAGTTAACTAATCTGTGTGAGGTCATAGAATCAGGTAGATCTAGAGCTAGGACTCAAACTTGGGCCTTTGTTCTTCCTCAAAATGATTTTCTTTGCCCAATATCATGCTGTTTTAACTCCTGTGTTTCTGAACCATTAATCTCGAACCTCTCTCCCTCTCTCTGTTGGTGCTCCTTTAAATGAATGTGTGCAGCAGACCAGGTACCTTGCATCATGCAAAGCTGTTTGGGATAGAAAACTGGTTGCTAGTGGGATTGCTAGATGAATATTTAGAAACAGCTAGTGAGAGTGAAGAGGAAGAACCAAAGGTAGTCATGGCCTAGCTAGGAATAGAACTGTGACATCCTTGGCCAATTGCTCCTCACTTTTACAGGGTCCTTTGAGACTCTGATGAAGTTATGGACCCTTGCCCTAGAAAACTCCATATACAGAAACATTTTCTAGAAATGTCAGGAATTTGCAGACACGCTGCTCAGATAAACAGATTCTGTCCTAGTGCTTGGCCTTAGTCCTTGCTACTCCAAAGCATGCCCAGGGACCAGCAGCATCTCTGAAAGCTTTAGCTAGAGAAGAATGAACTTCAGGTCTCACCTCAGACCTACCAAAGCAAAATCTGCATTTTACAAGATCCCCAGTAATGCCTAAGCCCATTAAATCTTGAGAAACATTGGTCTAGGTAAGCATCAGCCGAGTAAGACTGAGGGTAGAATCTTTTTCGTGGGGGGTGGTGAAGAGGCAGTGGTAAGTTGAAGAGGTAAGAGTAGTGAATATTATGGTTCAGCAGGAAGACTGGAAGAGACCAGGTCTCAGATTTATCAGGAAGGGAGGACGTGGCTGAGATTGGCCATGGGGTTGTTAATAGTGGGCATTTCTCATCTTCAGTCATGATATAGTGGATAAGACACACTAGCAGAGGATGTCTGATTCTTCTTATCAACAACCTATACTTACCGAGTTTCAAATGAAGTCGTTTTCACAGAAGTCATAAAAAGGTCACAGTTAAAAAAGAGGAGGTAGCTGAGAAACAATGAAATTGTGTATTTGACAGTTACACAGTTGAAGTAGTCGATTTTGAGTTTGTTTTTCTCCTCTTAAATTAGTAAGGCTAATGGATGGGTTTCACAACATGAGGCAAAATGAGTTGATGTATCTTCGTTTAATTCAGGCTCTTGGACTGATGTCCACACACTCATTGACGTTTCTGATTTATCACCATTAGCCCTGGCAGATGGTTGCAGGAAGTAGCTAAGCAAGGTGTCATATACATCACAGCCATTCAGAGCATGTTTTATCAGGGGTGGGAGGTCCATGGCTTTACTTGTGGGCACTGGCCCTGGCAAGTTACCCCCTGTAACTGGCATCATCAGGATCCTTAATAAGAGCTCAGTTTGTTCCACCCAGAAGGAGAACCTGAGTTATAGAGATGGTAGCCGTAAAGACAGTTTTGCTGTAAACGGACTTACTCACTATTTTTAGTGGCCTTTTAAGTGTGTGCAGCTTTGGCAAGTTATCCATGAACTGTTTTAGCCTGAAGATCCTGTTGTGATGTGACAGTACCCAGTATTCTTATAGCACATGGCAGTACTGTTGGGAGTACTTCTTGGGTGAAAGGACTTGAGACCCATGCAACAGTGGGACCAAGCAAGCAAGGTAAAGTATCCCTGGTTAAACTATTTCTACATGTCATGACTTTGGGGCAAGATACTGCAAGGTTTCCCATAACTAGGTGGTCATTTATCACACATTCAGTGAGAACTGGCTGTGTTGTGGGTCTTATGTGGGTGATAGGCATACAATTATGACAAGGACATCTTTCCTGCTCTTAAGGAACTCATAATTAAGTGAAATACATGATAAGGGAGGTATAGAATACTATAAAAGCATATAGAAAAAGATCTGTATCCAAATTTGTTGAGACAGTAAAGGCTTCCCGGAAGGAGTAAAAGAAGTGAAGAAAGTGACATAAGCTTCTACGGAAGAGGTCGGGGTGGAAGGGTGCCCAGACAGAGGGAATGGTATGTGCAAAGGCTCAGAGGTTTGGGAAAGAATGGCACCGTCAGAGAATAGGAAACATACCAACACCATCAGAAGCTCTTGCCAGAGGATCTGGAATAAACTTAGGGCCTCGAGAGGTATTTCAGGTCCTCTAGTCTAAGCCACCCAAGATGCCTTAATGAATAATTACTCATTGTCTCTTGAATACCCTTTCATTCCCAAACAAGCCCATTGTTCTTTGAACAGTACTAATGAAGTCCTTCCATTGGAAGAAATGAAGTCTACCTTCTGCTTCTCCTCGTTGGTCCTAGTTTTTCCTTTTCTTGTCACCAGGACAATCTGAAGCTTCTCCAGTTAACAGTGGCCAGTCAGGGAAACCCCCACCCTGAGTCTTTTCAGGACTGGATGCTGAAGGAGACAGGCTCTACCACATTGGACTAGTCATACATGTAGCAAATACTTGTACCTCATGCATTAAAATCCTACAATATCCCTAAACTGCAGTTTTATATAAGCTCTCAGTCAATCATAATATTTCATGGGGAAAAGAGAGGCCAAATATTTGGCTTAAAGAGCTCACATTATTAAGATTATATTAAGGATTCAATTTTGTGCAAGCCTTCCTGTAAATTTCCCCTTCCCATCCACCAAGCCTCATACCATGCCACTGTTGTGCTGGCTTGAATTGTCAGCACACCTGTACTTTTTTAATGATTATGGCTAAACCTCAGTGCCAGCTGGAGAGAAAGGTCACATTTCACGGTGGTGTAATTGGAGACTCGTGTTTCTTAGGAATAGAGGTAGTAGCGTCTTGTTGGAAAGTTTGAGAACATAGACCTATTCAAAAACCACTTACCTTTGGTAGTGAATCATTTCTTAAATAACTGATTGTACCTCCATTTTTTATTGTGACTGCTCCTTTATGTAGCCAGAGGATTAAGTTAGCAGTCAGAATTAGATATGTCTAGGAATCAAAATGGAATCTGTGTTGTAAGAGAGGAAAGAGTTGCTGGTAATTGGGCCCGGTGTGTACTATGGGGTCCATAATACACGTCCACACCTCCTCCTGGGATGATTGAAACGATGACTTTCCTCAGCAAGGGGCCCTGAATCATCTTTGTTAGTTCAAGCCATGTTCGCTGTTCTAATAATTAAAGAACTAGCTTTTGTTTATTTCTATGGCCCGTCTTGCTCCCCGATGCAGTCTTGATGGAAGGCAGACATGGGAATCATGGTCATAGTGCCTTTTGGGCTTTAAAAGAATGTCCTCAACAGAAAAGATTATGTATAAAAATATATTTTTTTCACAATGCTTAAATTGTAGACATGAACTGTGTTTGAGAGAAGATGAACTGACATCTAGAAGATGAAAAATACACAGCATTTGAGTTTAGAAGAATTTCAGTTTCGTTTGCAACAACACAGTGAAAACATCCAAGATCTAATCTTAAAATAAAACCTGGCTCTGAGAGACATGTGTAATAAATTAGCAGATTAAAGTTGTTTACACCTTTGGCATTTTTAATCTCATATTTCTGCTTTAAATAGCTTTCCTGGCACTTCTATACTAGTTTTATTTATTTATTTTTCTTACCGTGTAATTCTAAAAGTTGCATATGGTACATATTTTGGATATTTATCGCGACCATTTCTTTCTCAGTCTCTGACTCTGGGATGGTTATTATTTAATGATACTGCTACTTCTTTCCTCTCTATTTCTCCACTTCAGCCACACTCCCAGCTCTTTAGATATCGTCCTGGCTCAAGACCTTTATTTTTGTATCCCATCTGCCTGGAATATTCGTTTCCCTCACTTCCTTCAAACCTTTGCTTACACATCAACTTTTAAATGAGGCCTTCCTTGACCATTATTCAAAAATCTAACCTTCCACGTACTATCCCCATTCTCTGCTTTATTTCTTCCCATTTGGGGGGGCTCATTTTTTGTATATTATATACTTTGTTTTTTTAAATTTATTTTGTTTATTGACTCCCCCTGATGAGACACCCCATAAAGTCAGGGATTCACCTTTGTTTTCCCCCCCATTGCTGTGTTCCCATGAGCAGCACTGCCTGGGTAACTAGACACTAAGTAATACTGGCTGAGCAAATGAATGGGCTCCACACCAGCTGAGTGAAGAGAGAGCCTACCACGGCCACGTGAAGGTCTGATAGTCTGTAGGTGCCCGTCTGAGGACATGATTCAGAGGCTGTCTCCTCTGTCGAACTTCTCCTCTCCCACCATTTCTCTGAGGACTATTGAAAGGAAACTAGATAAACTGAACAACTGACTTCCAGAGTCAACAGAAAGAAGACATGTGGCCCCAGGAGAGGAGGACAAAGGGGGAAAAAGGAGACAAAGAGGGACCTAGGGAGAAGAGGCTTCCCTGGAGACTGGCTAATACATGTGGGTGGGCTCCCCAATCCCTTCTTTGTACTCAGGACGTACCCCCACATCTCCGGGTGCTCAGGGTTGGTCATGCTTTCATGAGAGCGTTTTCTGGCAGTTGTAAGATATAGCTTCTTCATGGGGGGTGGGGGAAGGGAAGGAGGCGTGATTCATTTTTACAAAACGCTCTGAAATTCTTGCATGAAAGGTGCTAAACATGCAAACTGTTAGATTTTATTTTTAAATTGTGCAAGCTATATGCTTTCCCTATTAAATGTTCACTTGCCAGTTATTCTTCTCTCTGCCTGAAAAATAATTACACCAAATCCTATGTTATTCAATTACTAAGCTAAATTCGAAATGTAAAGATAAAATTATTATTTCTTATTCATATGAAATACTTCCAATCAGTTAAAGGATACTATTAGCCATAACAGTTTCCATATCTTCATTCCCAGCCTAAGTACCTTTCTGTTCTAGACCACTAGCTCTGAATCATGTAACAGAATACTCGAGTTGTAGGCCTTGAGTGGCCTCTCTCCGCCTCATCCTGCTCTGCCAATTGCTTGACCTTTCCCAAAGTCCAACGTCTTTCTCTGTCTTCTTTAAGTCTTCTTAATATATTTTAATTTAAAAAGAATAATCCTTCATTGATGGGAAAATCGGTCCCCCTTTCCAGCACTTATACTACCTCCTTCCTTCTAAGAAGACCCCACATCCCCATTGAATTCTGTTGCTTCTTGACAGTTTTTTTCTGGCTCAGTCATCCATTGGGCCCCACTCAGAGTATGATCACTCTTTCAAACCGAGATGAAATTGGGGACATTTATGAGTGTGGGCTTTGCAGTGGGACAGACCTGACTGCCAGTCATTCTCTCTCACTTGGCATGTGACAAGATACTCAGTCACTCTGAACCTCAGCTTCCCGTGCTGTGGAAAGGAGGTAATACATCCCTTACAGGGTTGTTTAAGGATCAGTGCATTTCAGCTGAAGACCACTGGGCAAACACCTGAAGTTAAACAAGGTGAGTCCATTACTTGTTGCTGCAGAGAAGAGCTTACACTAGGGGCAGCTGTGGGATGTCTCAGTCAGAGGGCCTGAGGAAGAACCTTTTATAGAATTTGGGCTTTGGGTGGGTGATGTGGGGAAAGGTTTGCTCGAGATTAGATGCTGTCAGAAAGCAGAGGCCATTCCCAAGTACAGAAGCAACCCAAGTGCCCACCAACAGGTGAATGTATAAAAGGGTTGTGGAACATTATGCAATGGAACATTACTCTGCCGTAAAAAAGAATGCAATCTTGCTATTTGCAACAGCATGGATAGACCAAGAGGGTGTTATGCTAAGTAAAATAGTCAGAGAAAGACAAGTACCATATGATGTCACTTATATGTAGAATCTAAAGAGCAAAATAAATGAATGACACAAACAGAAACAGATTCATAGGTACTGAGAACAGACTGGTGGTTGCAGAGGGGAGGAGTGTTGGGGGTTGGGTGAAAAAGGTAAAGAGATTGAGAAGTACACATTGGTAGTCACAATATAGTCATGGGGATGTAAAGTATAGTTTAGGGAATATAGTCAAGGATGTTTTAATAATGGTATGGTGCCAGGTGGGCACTGGCAGTATCAGGGTGATCACTTTCTAAAGCATATGAATGTATAACCACCTTACTGTACACCTGAAACTAATACAAAATAATATGCAATGTAAACTATAATTGAAAAATAAAATAAGTAAAAGAAAATTTAGGATTAAGAAAAAAAAAAAAAGTAGAAGCAAATCTATAACCGTGTATCTCAGTGAATCTTATCGGTATAGGGAGAGACCAGCATGAACAGACAGCTGTGATTTGGTAGATACATAACAGTCATTCATTTGGGGAGGGACGGGGTATTGGGCATTTTTAGGGTGGCACGGTAGCCTTGCTTCCGCCTTGCTTTTGGTGAAGCTATGAAATAGCTTTATTTTGTTTCATGGTATCATGGCCTCACAGTAGCCCTGTCTGAGGTTGGTGTTCTGTGAGGTGGCTTAAATCTAACAGGAGAGTCACACATCTTAGCTGTGCATACCAGGCCAGCTTCTGAATGTTGACAGCTGATTTTTTTCTTTTCTCCTTTAAAAACATAACCCCTTAGCATAGCATCTAGCCCCCGATGACTCAGTACCTTGTGGCAATTTTCATAATAAAAATCAGAATTACTCACTCTGTCTTCTTACTTTCAGAATAAATCATTCCAATCCCTCCACGTGAGCCTCAGGGTACTAGAGAGTAATAAATATAGTTGATAGTTCATTAAAATATGCCAGCACCATGCTGGACACTGTAAACAGATGATTGTGTGTAATCTTTATTATTTTTCACATTCCACAGATGAGGAAACTGATTTGTAGAGAGGTGAGGAGACTTCTCCAACGTCACACACACAGGAGAATAAATGAACAAAGAACATCCTAGGAAGTCTTTCTTTAAACCCAGATTCTTAACCATTATGTAATATTGCTTTCTACTTCCTGACTAAGTGTGGATGCTCTAATCTAGAGCCTCTCTTGCACCAATTACATTTCTTATCCCTCATATGAATTACAACATTGTATTCCTTGTACTTATTTTACAACAATCCCTTTATAGCATCCATTAGCTGATGGCAGCAGAGATGTAGCTTTATTTCAAGACAGCCGGATTGTGTCTTTAGCATTCATTGAAAGACAAATCTGTTCTAGTTTTAAATTGGAATTTTTAAAATCTTCTCTTTGGACGAGAGGAGAATGGTGACCCTAGATTATGAATTCAAAACACATTATGGTCCTTGTGCTACTTCAAAATGCACACACAAAACGAGTTCACAATGTTCAAGCATAATAGTTTTTTGGAGTTCTAACAAAATGGCAACACAAGGCAATATGTACCAGGCTGAACTTGGCATTTGCTCAGCCTTATTATAATGTTGCTGCGTCAACATTCAGTTGATGGGAATCCGAGTCTCTGACATTCCCAGCTGCATGCGTTGTAGCTGCCTCGTAGGGTTCTTTGTGGAAAGAGAGACCTCTGCTATAGTGCAGACTTGGAAGAAGATGGTTAAAATATGTTGAGTATCTACTCTGTGCCAGGAATTGTCCTAGGTACATTTATACGATCTCGTTTATTCTTCATAACAACTTGGAGAAGGAAAGACCTGGTTGTGGTTCAAGCCACCATTGTCTTGCCCTGGGCTGCTGCATATTAACTTCGAGTTGTGTTCATTTGCTTTCCCTCTTGCCCTCGTGTGGTTGAGTCTAAAGCTGAAAGGATCATTTAATATTGTAATTCAAACTCATCACTCTCTCTTTTTTTTTTTTTATTTTATTTTTATTTTGGTATGTGCCCCTAGTGGGAACCGAACCCGGGACTTTCTGGTCCACAGGCCAACGCTCCAACCGCTGAGCCAAACCAGCTAGGGCCATCACTCTCTCTTTTAATGCCTGGCCCCAACCCCCTGGCTTTTCACTGCACTTGGACTACAACTCCAATTGTTTACCATGACCTACAAGCATATTCTATCTGACTCTTGCCCCTCTGACTTTACCTCAGCCAATCCGCCCTGGCTCACTGTGCTGCAGCCACATTGTATTCTGTACTTAAAAAAAAAAAACACCTCATGTTATTTCCTACCTCAGGACCTTTGCACTTGCTGTTTTCTTTGCCTGGACCCTTCTGCCCCAGTTCTTTCTTCAATAGATCCCTTCTTACTGCTCACTTTTCAGCACAAATGTAATTTTTATTTTTCAGTGAAACCTCCTCTGATGATAGAATTTATGGCAATTCTCCATTTCCAATCAGTCATTATCCAATATACTGCCATGTTTTTCTTCATAGCACTTTCCACCATCTACAGTTATTTTCTTAATTCATTCTTCACCTGATTTACTGACTGTCTCTTTGCCTTTGGCAGTGATTTCCACAATACAAAGAACCTTGTCTGTCTTACTCAATCCTCTATCCCTGGAGCTGAGTTTAGTTTGAATGACTAAATGAATATGTATTTTTACAGATAAGGGAACTGAACAACCACAATAATAATCACAATAATAACAACTGCAACCACCTTTATTCAGTACCTTCAAAGTGCCAGACATTAAGCAAGGGAATTTAAAATCATTATTTCAGTTCCTTATTGAACTTTCAAAGCAACACTTTGAGGTAGGTATAGTTTACTCCATTTCATAGAAAGAGATACTGATATGTAAAGCTGTACCATGGTCAAGTTCATTCAGTAAGTGATGGACCCTAGAGTGACATTTTCTTGTCTAACTGTGCTGTCCTTTTTATTGTCGAGAGAGAGAGAGAGCAAAGCTATGTCAGGAACTCATGTAATGAAGGAACTTTCCTTTTTAAGGGGAAGGAGGCACAATTCCACTTTTGATGATAGTAAGGTTGTAGCGCATAGATGGTAAGTCTCAGAACGTGTTTTACATAAAGCAAACAAGCATGCTCCAAGTTGGCAGAGGTCTGAGCGAAGGAACAGAGTCTTGTGTGTGAAGCCTGGTCTGAGCAGACTCTCTGCTGATGACAGATGAGTTGTTATAAGACCCCAGTGAAGAGAGGTCTTGGACGTGGGCAGCAAAGAACAATGCAAACACATCCAGTGCTTTGCAGAAGGGCCTGGCACCAGCTCCTGATCAGCAAAGCAATGTGTTCAGACTCATCTCAGAGAATTATTTCAAACGTTTTTCATAAAAATTCCTAGATATTCCAGCTCCTGTTCTTCAGAAAAGAGGGACTCTTTCAAGCTTCCCAGAAAAAAAAATTTTGCTGTTGACCTGTTGGAACCTGGCATGACCTAACATACCCAGCATGTTGGTTTCTGTCAGATCTTCAGGTAGCCTAAACCTCCTCCTCAACTCCAGAATCTAATCCCATTCCATCCTTTGGACTCAGACTGTCCGGGGCCTGTTCCTGTCTGGAGAGCTGTGTTCAACCTTGGTTGGCTTCCGGGTCGTTCTTGTGGATCCTCTGAAGAAATGGAAAAGGTAGAAAGGAGAAGGAAGTTTGGGACTGATTATTTTCATGAAAAATGGTTAGGCTCTCCGTGTGCTCATTAAAATTGTCCGTACATTATTCCCCCACTTTCTAAATCAAAGGAGGTCTGTGGATGTGTACCATTCAGGAATTGTGTAGTGGCCTGAAGTAGAGATGTCCGTGTCTTCGTCTGTCTGGGCTACTTTAGTAGCATACCTGAGTGACAGTCGTTTATTTCTCACAGTTCGGGAGGCTGAGAAGTACAAGGTGGTAACAGATTCAGTGTGTGGTGAAGACCTGCTTCCTGGTCTACAGATGGCTGTCTTCTCTCTGTGTCCTCACATAGTGTACAGGGGCCAGGGAGCTCTCTGGAACCCCTTTTATAGGGCCACTAATCTCATTCATGAGTGCACCACCCTCGTGACCTGATCAACTCCAAAGGCCCCATCTCCTAATACCTTTCACATTAAGGGTTAGGTTTCAACATATGAATTTGGAAGGGTGGGGAGTCACGAACATAGCAGTTACTTACTAAAACCATGAAAGAGGCCAGAGCATTGGTAAAACAATAGGAATCTGTCTCTTATTCTGGGCTTGTCTAGGAATGCAATGGTTTGTGTGGCCATCAGCTTGACAGACTGTGGTGGTTACTTGTTATGTCATTAGAATAGTTGAAATACCCACATCGTACTAAACCCAGTCCAACTATTTTACTTACTTTGCCATGACCTGTAACTTAGAAAACCTCTGAAACCTCTTCAGAATGGCTATCACTGTTGGGGTATCAGGGACAATTTATACATCATGTCAATTGTTATAATATTCCTGAAAGGTCAGTATTCTTGCTTCCATTGAAAGATGCGACTCAGCCAAAGTAACACAACTTGTTAAGGGCAGACTTGGGATTAAATACAGGTTTGTCCAACTGCAAAGCTTATCTTTGTACTCCAAAACCTTTCTCTTTGAACCATTTCCCTTTAAACCCTATTTTCCTCAGTGCCTTTACATAATTTAAACTGTACACTATTGATTGATTTTGCTTTCTATGGGTGGTCTTACCTGTATCAGTGTTTCTCAACATTGGTACTATGGACATTTTGCACCAGATATTTCTTTGATGTAAAAGGCTGTCCTTTGTATTATAGGATGTTTAATAGCTTCCCTGAACTCAGCCCAGTAGGTGTGGGTAGCATCTTCTCCCTGCCCCAACTGTAAAAATAGAAACCTGTTTTTAGACATTGTTGAATGTCCCTTTAGGGGCAAAATCTCTCCAGTTGAGAACCATTGATCTACACAATTAACCTGTAAGCTACTCGGAGGTCAAAATTTCTATGCATATATGAAAATACTTGGGCTACCTATGTCATTGGTAGATACTATATGGAGTCAAACATCACTGGGGCCATTTAGGAAACACCAATAAACTCATTCTGATTCAAAGTCTCTGAGCTCTATCAATAAATAGTGGTGGGACTTAGAGCAAATTACATAACTTAATAAGTCTCTGTTTCTTCTTCTGTAAACCAAGGATAATAATAGTTTCAAACTCCCTGTTTTGAGAGTTAAATGAAGTAAAGTGTGAGAAACACTTAGCATGTACTTGGACACTGGTAGACACTCAAATGCAGCCAAGTGCAGCATAGCAATGTTGAGGTCAATGGCAGACCACATATACCATGGTGCTCCTGTAAGATTGTAATGGAGCTGAAAAATCCCTATCATCTAGGGACATGGGCTGCAGGTGTTGTAATGCTGAGTTCAATGCTTTGCTCATGTGTTTGTATTGATGCTGGTATAAACAAACCTATTTTGCTCCCAGTGATATAAAAATATAGCACATATAATTATGCATGGTACATAATACTTGATAATGAACAACTGTTACTGGTTTATGTATTTACTATACTATAGTTTTTATCATTATTTTAGAATGAACTCTTTCTATTTATAAAAATTAGTGTGCTATAAAACAGTACCCTGTGTTTTGCCAGCAACAGTCTTATATATCTCATGATTACCATACTTCTTGATGACTTTATTTCTCTCGTGCTTGGTTTACTCTCATGTTGTTTTGTGCAGTGACATGCTATACAGGCTTGGAACTCAGCAGCAACAGGTTCTAGCAGATAACCGAGGTGTGTAGTGGGCTATACCACCGAGGTGTGTGTAAGTACACTCCAAGATGTTCGCACAAGGACATAATCGCCTAGCGATGCTTTTCTCAGAACATATCCCCGTTGTTAAGTGGTACGTGACTATCATAAATTTTTAAACTTAACATTACTATTCAACTTCTTGCTCAGTTCCTGGCACAGAGTAACTATTAAAACATTTTAGTAAGTGCATGATTGAAATGTTAAGTTGTCATAGAGGCATAGCTGTCTGCAACAGGTACAAAACAAAATCAAGGAACTAGATTGCCAACAGTGTTATTTCTTCACTCAGGAAAATTCAATATCACAGAGCTACTCTGCTTTAAATACTTATGCCTGTGTTGGCTTCTAGGACCCAATAATGAATTTAAAGTATGGTAGCAAATGCCTATTTTATTGGGGCTTATGGGACGGGAGCACGCAGAAAAATCAACTTGGTGACTCCAACTTGGTGACTCCAGGGCTGCGCATTGGGAACTTGATCTCAGTGAAGGGCTCTCTTCAAGTCAGGGGAGTGTGATGTGGGTTCTTTAGCGAGTAGGTTGTCATTGCAATGAAACCAAAATGGTGAGGGGAGATGAAAACATCAGCAACCTTTGTATTGCCTCATTTCTTCCCAAACCAAACAAGGTTTTGCACCATGCTTGACAGAAGCCGATGACGTTGACTCCAATAGCACCGATGGTGCAGACAAAACTTAGGTTCCCTGGCTGGGATGTCAGACCTGTGGAAAATGGGACTTGAGTCTTTTAAGAATCAGAGATGGACTTTGATAGTTTCAAAGAAAAAGAAGTACATCAACTGTGGAATCTGGAACAATGGGAGGGCAGGATTTAAGTTGATGAAATAGGGAATCAGGTTGCCTGGGTTATAAATCAGAGGGTAATAGAGTCGAGGCTTTGGAATGTGGTTTAAATTCGGGCTCTTGCACTTACTGGCCTTGGGACCATGGCCAATTTCTTTAATCTGAGTGTGTGTAATGGTAATGACAATGATACCTAATCCACATGGCTGTTGAAAAGATTAGGGTAATGGAGGTAAAGTACTCAACACATAGTCAGTACTCAAGAAAGACTAGCTATTCTTTTTGAATATCCCATAAACATCAGACAAAAATCTTCATTATTCTGGCCCTGTTTGTGCTGTTGACACATGAGGGAATCGGACTCGATTTATGGTTAAATCTTTTCCAAAGAGCCCTAGAGTCTTGCTGGTTGATAAGAATGGAGATTAAGACAAGGAGTGCTTTGTGGGTTGCCATAGACTGTGTGTGTGTGTGTGTGTGTGTGTGTGTGTGTGTGTGTAGGTGAGAGGAAAATAAGCTTTCTAACCTCTTGATTTAGCCAGAGAACCCAAACTTTGGGAATTTTTTAATGTATTTGAAGAAAGTGTCCAGCTGCTAATAAACACATTAAAACCACAAGATTATATGATTTTTAATATCTCCCTCAAGTTAAAATTCTAGTGAACATATATGTATACATATATTCACTTGTGTGTGTGTGTGTATATGTAGGTACATATTGTGTGTACATGTGTAAAAATGTGTATGTAACACATTTACCGAGTGCTTTTTATGTGCCACACACTGTGCTAGGAACTTTCTGTGGAATAGTTTATTTAATCTGCACAAAAACCCAACAAAACAGTGACTGTTACTACCCCCATTTTAAAACTGGACTGAAGTTTGGATTCTAATCCTTATCTTTAGCCATCTGTCTGTTTTGGTAGAATATTTCAGTCCACCGCTGCTTGTGCCGGTTCACATCGGATGGAGCTGATTCCCCATTAGCTATGTTATGCGTTCACCCCAGTTTTCCAGAGTAATCCAGTCACTTAGCCAGTAGTCATGGAACAACTGTGATCGGGCAGGCTCTGGGCTAGATACTGAAAGCATGCTGGTATGGAAACCATGCGCTACTTATAAAGTAGGGTTTTCAAACATTTTTTTTTAGAGAATCATGGGACCTAAAAATAATAAATTCTGACATGGGATCCAGTATATAAAAATCAAAGAAAGTGGAGCCACAGGGGTGGTTGAAGCCGGGGTCTAGAGGCCTGCTCTCAGGACCATGCCCTCATCCAGTTATAGCCCCTGGGGCATCTCTGTGGAACCCCATGGCCATCTGGAACAGGGTTCGAAAACCACAGACCTACAGCAAAGTTTGGGCTGGCCATGCCGATGCTGGCTGTCATCGGTCGCTCCTGGCGTCTCCTCATACCTGTCTGGTGAGCGCTGCCCTGGTGACCGGGCATATGCAGGTGACAGTACCACGCACTTCCTACCCCTGATGGATTTGCCCTTTCTTTTCTTTTTTTAACTAACAAAAAATTATCACCTCAACAATGATACCTGTGTTCCAATGAAAGTTATTTTTCCAAATCCTGAAATGAGGTCAATTATGCTTCAAGCTGCTTATGGAACTGCCTTTAAAACTCTTTCCAAAAGTCTCTGCCTTTTTATTTTATATTCACACCTTAAATTAAAAACATTTCCTCAGGGCTGGCTATTTGCCCTACCAGATCCATACCCTCATAAGTGTTCTTTTAAAGCAATAAGATTGTATGGATATCTTCACTTCTTTACTGTTTTTTGTTTTTGTTTTTTTTAATTTGTTTTTCTTTATTGATTTTAGAGAGAGAGGAAGTGAAAGGGAGAGAGAGACAGAAACATCAGTGAGAGAAAACATGGATTGTCCGCCTCCCACGTGCCCCACACTGGGGATCGGGCCCACAATCCGGGCATGTGTCCTGCCCAGGAATCGAACTGGCGGCCTCTTGGTGTGTGGGTCACCACTCAATCACCAAGCCACACCGGCTGGGCCACTTCTTTACTTGTAATGAATGTGTCATCAAGAGTAATGTCTCTTGCATTAATTAACATTTGTACAAGTTCATCGCATGTATAAATCACATACTAGGCTTCCTCTGAGTGTAGACTCCTCTGGGATTACTCTCGTGTAACCCTCAAAGCAGTCCTACGGGGTGAGTACTAATAAATCTCTATTCTGTAGATTTTTCTGGTGTACAGAAATGTTGTATAATCTGCAGAAAGTCATGAGCTGGTAATAGAGCCATCAGAACGTGATGGCAGAAGGGGCGATATCATAGCCTCACTTTTGTCCACTCTTCATTCTCTGCAACGTCCAAGAACTGTCCACACCACGACCCCAGCCTTTGGTCCTTAGATGTACCTAAGTCATCGGCCAAAACAAAATTGATTCGTAGGTAATGGGACAGGCGATTAACATGATCGAATTGATGTATTTCCTAGAAATGACATGATGATAGGATTTCCTATAATCCCGAAGAACAAATTCCAAGGAAATAATTGAGTGCAACTGAAATGCCAAAAAAGATTGAAAAAGTCACCTTCTCAGGGAGACCTTGCCTGTCTCTGCTATTGAACATTTCTGCCCCTCCCAACCTCTGGCATTCCATATCTCTCCCCTCTGATGAATGTTTTACATTTTCTCCTTAGGACTTACTGCTCACTGACTGACATGCTATGTATTTTACTTTTTACATCTTGTTGGCTGACCGTGACCCTCAATAGATGTAAATTCTTCAAGGGAGTTTTGTCAGTTTTGATCCCTACCCTATCTTTTGCACCTAAAAGAGTCCTTGGTTGATTGTAGTTTCTCAATAAATATTTGTTGGAAGAGTGAGCGAAGGAATCACGATGACTCCATGTAGGACTCAGCCACAGTCCCCCTACCCTGGCAGACACATGCTCACAGGATGATGAGAGGCAGTGATGTAGAATGTGGCAAAGAACAGAGTTAGAGTTCCAGGAGCCAGGTTCAAATTCTGCTCCTGCCCCTGAGGCTGTGCGACCTCAGTAGGCACCTTAGTCCCCCAGCTCCACTCTCTACAGTGAGATGAAAGTGATTAATATCTGATTGTTATGGGAATGAAGTTATTTAAAACTCTTGCCAAAAGTATGTGCTTAATTAATATAAACTGGATCTGAAGCAGAACTCTTATAAGGGTATTAAAAGCTTCTCTCTTTTAGAAAACATTGATTTTAGCTGAGGGATAAAAGCTAAAGGCAGTGTGACATTTTTATTCTCCTGAGGGGGCCCTAAAACATTTTAGCAATTTCCCTTCTGGCGAATGCCAGAATAAAAACCGGCTGCTTGGCACACCCGCCTGCCCCTTTTACTCAGGTCCACATACGCCTGGAGAGCTCTGGGGAATCCAGGGCGGTTTTGCAGATGCTTGGGGACCGCAGGTGCCTTGTGAGGGCTCCCATAACCTGCAGGGGCCAGAAGAACATGTAGCCAGATGTCAGGGGACCCAGACAATCCCTAGATTGAGTTAGCTCTGAGAAACCATTCCTTAGCAAGTGCAGATTAATGCTGCATTTAATAGCAGGTTTTTATGCCCCCCGCATAGGCAATGCTGATATTACAAAGGGAAACTGAAGTGAAATCCATCAGAATGCTGATGCTACGCACACTACTGAACTATAATGCTCTATGATACCTCATGTTATAAAGGAATCTTTATATTTCATTCCCTTCTACAATGCTAACGATTAGTTGTGAATTATGGAGAATAATTAAGGAGTCTTGTTCTTGGGGAAAGACTCTGTGAACCAACAAATGACAAGTGGTGATGGAAGGAGTCAGGGCTGGAGTGAAGCGAAGAAGGTGGTTTCGTTGCCTGTGCATGGGGCACCGTCATGAGCCTTCTAGGGGTGATAAGATGAATGAATCCACTAACCCCTATAGGGCTGGATTAATAGAATACTTTTGACTTCCTTTGGTCGTAGAGTAGATGGCTTTACACTGTTTTCTTTCAGGACTGTTAGTTACCATCACTTTGAGATAGTGTGACAGAGAGTCAAGGTGACAAGGGGAAGACTGACACAGTTAAGAACCATGTAAAGAAGTGTCCCCTTTTGAAGAGAGTGCCTACAAAGCCATTTAAAAATAAATTTAGAAGTATGTCTGTAAGATGCCTTTCTATGTATAACATGTGAAGTAGAATAGAGCCACGGATTGAAATTGCAAATAAACCAAGATGTTTTTTCAGAGACTGTTTTAACCCCATAGCCTTTCTTCCTCTGTGGGTGTGGCCTACGGGAGGCAGAGAAGTCAGTAGAAGGAAAGGATTTTGATGGGAATCGGACAGTCTAGGTCCAACCCACTCTTGTTACCATGTGACTTTGGGTAAGTGCTTTGGCTGCTCCGAGTTTCAGTTTTGTCTTCTATAAAATGCCAAACCCATAAGTCACAAGCACTTTGTAAAACTCCAGTAATGTCCTGTCTGTGAAAGACACTGAGAAGTTGTAAAGAGAGATACAAATACAGGGGAGAACAATATTTTTTATGAGTTGGATCCCAATCATCTGTCACCTCTTTCTACAACTCTGCAGTACAATTCATCCAAGTAGAACCATACACAGGAAGAGAGACAAGGACCGGACAGGGACCTGAGTTATGGAAAGTTCTGAACAAAACCACTGGACCCTGGCCCGGACTGAGCTGACAGCCTCCAAGAAGAAAGGAAAGAGGATGGAGAGTGAGGTGGCGCCCCCAAGAGCTCCACAGTGGATCGTTTCTTCTTCAAACACTAGTGTATATCATTGTAATAGTTTCCTTTTGTGAGTGATGAGTTATCATCTTTTACATTGTAAGCTTAAACACCACCACGTGTGAGGTTAGAGTTTACCTAAAAGGGGAGGAAGTAATATTGACTGAACACAATACTATGGACCAGGCATCTGAAGGCAAAGATGAATTTTTTTTAGCCGTTGTTAACAGTCCTCATCCACGTGAGAGGACCAGCTGAGGACAGAGCAGAGGGAAGTGGGCCTTCTGTGAGAGGGGGCTGGCTGCCACCGTGCCCCTGGGTGCAACACTGAGGCTGTGGCAGGTGGACAAGGGACAACCAAAGTGCGGAGTGGTTTTATCCTCGTCAGTCCTGAAACCTCCACCCAGAGATTGTTGAACCATGTCTACGTGCCATGTGTACACTGATCAAAACTTTAAGTATCTTATAGAAGAAAATCTTTGCTATTTTATGACATGGAATCATGACTAGAGTGGTTTTTGAATCGATATAAGTGAAGATATGGTTCAGAATACATAAATATGAGATACAACTTTATGAAAGGAAGCAAATAATAAATTCTGGATAGTGATCTTTGCCCACGGGAGAGAAGCGGGACAAAAGGGGGAGGGACTACTGAGATGTAAGTTTTTGTCAAACGTTTTGGTCAATGTTCTAGTTCTGTCGTTGGGTGTTGAGATGATGGAGATCCACGTATTATTAGAATAAACCAACAATACAAGATGAAATAGAGCCATGCATGAAACAAGGATCATGGCATTTTATGAGCTGAAGATTAGATTTAAAACAATTCTGTGCACCTGATTATAAATGAAGACACAAAGTAATGAACAGCAACAAAACAAAAGAATAGTCAATGGAATGAATGCGCAAATAAATGAATGCACTCTGTACATCTCTTCTAGCATGATAGTTTTTTATTCTAGCCAATTGATCTGATGACAGGGACCTTCCTGCTATAATTCATTTGGGGCAGGTAAAATCTAATTGATGGAGATACTGGAATGAGGAAAGACGTTGTGATTCAATAATAGGGCAGCTCTAACTGTTCTGAAAATGTGTTAGTCAGCACTGAAATGATGACCAATCCTTGGCTCACCTCTCAGAGTCTGAACTGCAGTTTCTGATGGCAATGAGCGATGGCAGCGAACCGTCCCATCCGAAGATGTAGATGTCAGCAGCATTTCCAGTTTTCCTTACAATATTAATTTCTTAATGCAATAGGCATTTCTTTAGCTCCTACAGAGACAGATACTGTTCTCAGTCTTACAAAGAGACACGACTCAGATATTCCTGCAGGACCGCTACCCCTAATCTGCTGGAGTAGATATAGATACAGAGTTCAGATCTGCTGAGCTAGGGAACATAGAACCCAGGTGAAGCTGTGTGATGAAAGTCTGGGGAGGGAAGATGAGCAGCAGGGACCAGGGAAGTGTTCAAGGAGAGTGTGAGCTGATGTGGAAGATAAATAAATTTTCTGAGAATTTAATCTGGTTAATCTCATTTTCATGACTTAGAGTAATGGTTGGGCATTAGTTCCTTCAAATAAGGTTTGTGTTAGGAAGTTGGGAGATATTAGAAAACCAGAAAAATCTGGCCCCCAATTCTCTGATCAAAGAGGTGAATCATGACTATTCAGAGATAATTTCCTTTTACTGTAAATTTGTACTGATTAGTTTTGACTTCTTTTATCATTTGTGGCTATTTTCTCCTTCCCTCCACCCCTTTCATCTTCCCCACCCCTCCCGTTCTGTTTCTTCTTTTTCACTGCAGTGTTAAGAACCGAATAGATTTTTGTGTGTGTGAAACTGAGATTGACCCATGATTCTTTGGAGATTGTCAAGAAAGTGAATCAACTTTGCATGAATTTTAAAATGGATTTTCAAGCAAAACTGTGAAGGACTTGGCTGAATTATCTAATTTTAACATTTTGGCACATTATACAAGAAAATAAAGGTCTCATTTTCATATACACAGAGTCTCTCTCTATAAAATTCGACTTGTCTGTATACAGACACACATATGTGTATCTCTATAAATGTACATGGAATAACTGAAACTTTTTCCTGGCAAGCAGTAGTATGCATAACATACTATCAGAGCAGCATTGCATGCCAGCTAATGTTTATTCCTGAACAAATCTGTACAAAAGCCAGTTATCTCTTTGGATTAAAAAAAAACAACATTGAAATGTGTTCAGGATGACTGAAACAATTGTGCCTTAGAGAGGCAGGAGCCTGAGGACAAAATACATAAAGAATAGAAATAGTCACTTCAGTGCCAGTTTACAGTTTGGGAATTCCTAGCAAGTTATAGTTTATTAACTTTGGGAAAAGTTGTGGGGGGAGTTTGGCAGTTATCCTATGGAGCAGCTTCTGTGACTTCTCTACAAGTGAGGAAACTTCCATTTGCTATATTGCTCATTTCTTTTTTGTTGTTAATCCTCACCTGAAGATATTTTTCCATTGATTTCTTAGATCCAGTGGGAGGGAGGGAGAGAGGAAGGGAGAGAGAAACATTGATGTGGGAGAGTCACATCCATTGGCTGCCCCCCGCATGACCCCAACTGGGGCCCAGGATTGAACCTGCAACCAAGATATATACCCTTGACTGAAAATTGAACCCACTACCCTTTGGTCCACAGGCTGATGCTCTAACTGCTGAACCAAACTGTCCAGGGTTATATCGATCACTTCTTTGTTGGTTTTACTGAAGCTGTTATTTATTCAATCTTCACAGAATTGTTTCCATTTAAAGAGTAAAAAACTTGAAGGGTTTTATTCATGATTTACTCTTTCTCTTTTTCTTGTAAATGCTACCTTATTTCAAAATCACCATGAGTCTATCTCATTAACCCTTTTGGGCAAAATTTCTTCTTTAGTCCAGAGGGTTCCCAATGAAACAGGCATGATTAGAATCATCATTTATACCAAAGATATTAACTAGCATAATTCTCCCTTCGGTGATAAATGGACATTTTAATTTTTTTTTTACTTAATTGAGTTTTTTTTTTTTTTTTTTTTTTTTAAGAGAGAAAGGAAGGGAGAGGGAAAGAGAGAGAGAGAGAGAAACATCCATGAGAGAGAATATCGAT
The DNA here is from genome assembly GCF_014108415.1 of Molossus molossus. Taxonomy (NCBI): domain Eukaryota; kingdom Metazoa; phylum Chordata; class Mammalia; order Chiroptera; family Molossidae; genus Molossus; species Molossus molossus. Next base: position 57,417,294 of record NW_023425351.1, on the reverse strand, counting down.
TGGCCACCTCCTGCATGCCCCCCATTGGGGTTTGGGCCCACAACCTGGGCATGTGCCCTGACCGGGAATCGAACCAATGGCCTCTTGGTACATGGGTCAATGCTCAACCACTGAGCCACACCAGCCGGGCTAATTCTGATTTTTAAAATAGCATGGCTGTTAAGTAATATGTGTAAATTCCAATCAACATGGTACTTTGGTAAGTCTGAAGTAAATTCTTTTCTCCACATTGGAAGAAACCATTGTTTTTTGAGAATTAAAGGGCCATTAATTCGGGGATACCATATTGATATTTGTGAAGGCTGGGGGATGGGGAAGACTATTCTAGAAACTTAGGTTTGTGATAAGTTTCTGACTAACCAAGATTTAGGGATTAACCATCCTGAGAACCCCACTTTGGTCTGGTCAGTTCTTGCCCACTCTTTGTATCATCTGGGCAGGGGCCATGTCAGATGGCAGTGGAGGGGAGTCGGGTGTTGGGCACTGGCCTATCCATTGTACCAAAATAACGAGCCCCCCTCACCATCCCTTCCCTGGCCTTGGAACTGATGAGGAGGCATTTCTCTTCACATGGGTGAGCCCCTCTTCCCCACATATATTCTGCTTGCTGTACTTTGCACTAAGAACAGATTATCTGAAGAAAAAGACTTCAGTTGACTGTTTTCCCATGCTTTACTAGTGTTTTGTTTTGTTTTGTAATCCTCACCCAAGGATATTTTTCTGTTTATCTTCAGACAGAGTGGGAGGATGAGGGAGGGGGGGAGAGAGAGAGAGAGAGAGAGAGAGAGAGAGAGAAACATTGACATGAGAGAGACACATCGATTGGTTGCCTCCTGCACGACCCCCAACCCGGGCCGGGGACCGAACCGCAATTGAGGTACATGCCCTTGGCTGGAGTCAAACACATGACTCTTTGATCCGAGGGCCGACACTTTAACTGCTGAGCCAAATCAGCCAGGGCTTACTGGTGCATTTAAAAAATCCTCTGAATGATAAGGATCTTGCAAAAGGAAATTACTTTCTTGCAGGCAGAAGCCAGTAGATAACGGTGCAGCTTCGTTACCATTGGGTAAACACACTGGATTACCCGCCATCACAGGGCACAGAGAGAACATGGCAGCTCCTCCATCACTCCTGTATTATAAGCACAAGCCTAACATTGTGGTGCAGACAGAAGCTGATCTGAGCATGCACGAGGCTCACCACAACTTGGAGCTTTCTGATGATAACTTCATTTAGGTTTCAAAGCCAGAGACGAGTTCCAGCCACAGCTGCCTGGCTTTGCTCCTGGAGTCTCATGGAGTTAAAGCAGTTCAGCCACCCCTCTCGCCAGTGGGCAGGATGATTCAAGACCAGGAACAAGGGCTGGCGGTGATGAAGTGTGCAGGGAGAAAATAATGAAAGAGTTGAAAAGTGATCCACGTGGATTAGTGGGAATGAGGAATAAAGATGAGGATAAGGAAATTGGAACAGGTCATCCATTCACTCAGTCAGCACGCAGTCATTAAGCTGCTTCTGAGGGTCCAGACACAGGCCAGGGCTGTGGTTCAGAGGTAAATACTTGGTTCTAGCCCTCTGGGAGGTCAGTCTGGTGGCTGTAGAGGCAGGAGCAAGGAGGTCTAGCAAGGAGGAGCTGACACATGTCAAAGATGACAACGTAATATGGACAGGGGTCATGCGAGGCCTTCTTAGGGTAGTATGGACGATAAAGGTCAGTGGGTGGATCAAAGCTGGTTTCCAAAAGGGGCCATGTCTAAGCTGACTTCAGCTGAAGTCGGAGGAAGGGTGACGGCGGTTGAGTCAGGAGAAAGAAGAAAACCAAGGCAACAGCATTTCAGAAGCACCGTCGTGAAAAAACAGGGAGTTGTATGCAGAGGAGGCCATGGCGGGGAAGCATCTGGAAGAAGGGGTTCAAGGAAAGAGGGACAGTACAGGTTGGCTGCAACTACGGAGTTAGAGTCCTAACTACATAGCAAATATGTAGTTCTCTGAATTGATTTCTTTTTTTTGTTGTTGTTCAGACAGAGGCGGGGGGGGGGGGGGGGGACATCGATGTGAAGATTTGAAAGGGACACATTGAGTGGCTGCCACCAGCACGACCCAACCAGGGCCGGTGACAAACCACAACCGAGGTACATGCCCTTAGTGGGAACCGAACCCGGGCCTCTCTGGACCACAGGCTGACGCTCTAACTGCTGAGCCAAACCAGCCAAACCAGGCAGGGCGGTGAATTGATTTCCGAAAGAATGCGTAGAGCTTTAGTTCTAAACATTGGCTGCACACTGGAATCACCTAGGAAGCTCTGAAAAGCACGATGCCTGGGTCCCTCCCCCCTCCCGTCTCCCAGAGATCCTTATGCAAGTGACCTTGGATGCAGGCTGGGAATCAAGGCTTTTAAAAGCTCCCAAGTGATTCTACTCTATTGCTCTGGCTAAGAACAAGAATGAACTTTGTGCCTTAGCTTTGTCATGAGTAAAAGAAGGAACATATTAGCTAACTCAAGGTTAAGGACAAGAATAATCTGGAGAACGATAAAAGCGTTGGTTGGGGTAGAGCAGTTGTTTCCAACCAGGGGTAATTTTGCCCCAAAGGACATTTGGCCATGTCTGAAAACATTTTTGATGGTCACAACTAAAGTGGAGGAAGTGGGCAGAGGGCAGAGATGCTGCTCAGTAGCCTACAATGCATAGGACAGCTTGCACAGCAAGGAAGTAACTGACCCCAAGTGGCGATAGAGCCAGTGTAGAAACCCTCAGAGTGCAGGGAGACACGAGTCTCTGCAACTAACTCCTCTCGGTTCAAGTCCCAGGTCTGCCACAGAACAGCTAAATAACCTTCCGTGAGTCACTACTCAGGTTATTTGTGCCTTGGTTTTTGTCGTAAATTAAGTGAGAATATTACCTAATTCATGGGAATGAAATGGTTAATTCATGTGAAGATAGAGTGAGTTGTCCCTGGCAAGTCCCGTATTCTTACTTGGGAAATAAGAAGTGACCACCTTGCACACATCAAGCGAAAAGTTTAGAACTTCCATTGCCTAGATCTTTGGGCTTGAGGGCTTTACAGTAAGGAACACGGAGAAACACTAATAGCCCCCATTTATTGAGAGCTCAGTGCGTATCAGGCAATAGGTAAAGCATTTTATATACACAATCTCATTTAGTCTTTCCAGTAACCTGTATGATGCAGGTATCACAAGTCCCATTTTACAGAAACAAAATTGAGATGTAAAAAGTTGAATAACTTGCCCTGGTTCACACAGGAAGTAAAGGAGGACGGATAAGACAAAGGAATAAACAAGTTCTAATGTTTTCTGACTGCATTTGGAGACCCCCAACCCCCACTCTAGAGCGTTCCAGCTGCCTCTGTTATTCGTACCAAAGACTCCTTTCCCCTTCATTTTAACAAAGGCAAAATTACATTTATTTTCAAAGTAACATCAGCTTGGAAACGAAGTGAAAGGGACAAACAATACGAAAACATATCATCTCCTATCCTGACTGAACCAAAGCCCAGCCGCACCTAGCTTGGCTGGGGTTGTTTACAAGATTCCAGTACCCAGTTCCTTCTCTCATCTCCAGCTCTTTGATAGACAGGGTGGAGGTGAGGGGAAAATACAGATGGTGTGTGTGGGGGGTCTCGCCAGCTGTGCCAGCTGTGCCTGTCTGTGACACTTATTTTCGGATAACACTCATGTGTTCGGCAAATGTTTTGAGTTCTATACTTTTCTACTTGTTTTCTTTATTCTTAGTTTCCTGTTACAATCCGCCTTTGAAAGAGTCCAATGTAGTCTTGCTGAAACTAACAGGAAAGGGGATTTCTTATACCGTGGTTGGCTGGGGATGAGTCAAAGACAATAGTTGTGCTGGCAGCCACCGCCATGTGGTTCAGGATCCCAGGGACCGTAGGTAGAATGGACACAGACCCACACAGTAAATACCCGAGTGAGAGTGAAGCAAGCTGAGGTGGCAACAGGGCTTTGTCACGAATCCCGACATCCTTGCTCATCTGTTTGCATTTAGAACTTTCAAACGTTAGGCGCCATAATTCCTGAAAAGCAGCAGAATGGAAGGCTAGAAATTTGGGTTTTAAATCTAAGGAAGCAGTTTTGTTGCTGTGGATGTTGTCATTGAAGACAGTCACCTGAGAGTTTTTCATTCTTGGGAAGTTAAAAATATATAAACAAAGCTGAGGATCAGAAAATTCTAAAGCAACCGTTACTGAAATGAGCCGTGCGAAGATATTTATGAAATCAGACGCGTAGTGAGAGGAAGCCAAGTGATTATTAGTTCCCTGCCTGCGGAGTCATCTTTTACATCTGAGGATGAGGAAGCAGATGGTCTTCTTATCAGTTTGCATATTTGTCAGGAAAAAGCAAACAGCACAGGTGTGGGACCCATATTCCTTTCCACATGGCACACACATGAGAGTCTGGCTCTGGGTCTGGGATTGTAGATGTTGTGCACGGAGCCTGGCATCTTCTTACATTCGGAGTGCACTGACTCTGAGTAAGCAACTACCCCATTTCTAATACCTGCACTCCAAAGTTATTTGTCCAAGAACTTGTTGTTCTTGAAGGGAGTCCTCTAATGATTCTTGGAATTACTCAGAAATAATTATTGAATAATTACCATTTCCAGACACTGTGCAAGGCACTCACTTAGTGAAAAACTTAAAAAAATAATTTCTTTTTCTTTATTGATTTTAGAGAAAGGAAGGAGAGGAAGAGAGAGATAGAAACATCAATAAGAGAGAACATCGATTGGCCGCCTTCTGCATGCCCCACACTGGGGATTTGGCCCATAACCTGGGCTTGTGCCCTGACCAGGAATTGAACCGGGGACCTCTTGGTGCATGGGCTGACATTCAAACACTGAGCCACACCAGCTGGGCAGTGAAAAACTTTTGATAGTGCATTCAGATCGGCCACTTTGGATCCAAGGTGAAGAAGACATAGTAATATTAGAAATTTCCTGCCTCATGAAATTGTTATCATGTCAATGTTGGCATTCTATAAAGGTGCCAGGAATTTACATGGCTGTGTGGTGCATATCTCTTGTTCTAAAGACTCTAGCTTTCTTTCTTAACTTTCCAGAATATGGTTGTATGTATCTGGGAAAACCTTTGGCTTATCTATAGCTTTACTGGTGAAGACAAGTAAGCATATAAACCTTGATTGTTATCTCTGTACATCTGCATGTTGGTCTGTGATTTCTTATATATTGTGTGTGAATAATTTCAGAAGAGATTTTTATAAGAAAGCTGCTCATAATTACAGCTCAAATTTTAGAATGAGCAGCACAATACCTGCTATTGGGCACCATAACTACCTATGAATACCTTTGGAAGGTGAGTACACAAAATGGTTGCTCATTAGCCAAATCCAACCTGCTGATGTATTTTTCTGGACAAGTAGTGTGTGTGTGTGTGTGTGTGTGTGTGTGTGTGTGTGTGTGTGTGTTGTATTTTAAATATTTGTAGGCAGAATAAGTGTTCTCTAGCTTTCTACAGTCTTTCCTACTCTTCACTTATTCCTGCTTGATTCACACGTTTATATTAGTTGACTGGCCTATAGGTTTTCAACTTTGTCATCTCTGATAGATATGGGAGAGGGAAGCAAAGGAGGTGGAAAAGGCAGTAGAAACACATAGAGCGAGTAAAGAGAGGGCTAGAACTGCAATATAGGGGGTTGCACATTGCAAAGGACAGAGGCACTGGCGGAGGGTGGGGACCAGAGCAGATGTCCACCAAGAACAACACGAGGGCAGTGGGAAGAGGAAGGAACTAGAGTGAGAAGGTTACTGACATCTAGTAGGTGATACATCCAAGGCATTTCAGCCTCATTATCCCATTTAATAAACAAAAATCTCATCAAGCAGGTATTCTTACAATTAGGCTATAGTCAAGAAAAGGGAGTTTTGGAGGTTAAATAATTTGTCCAAGATCATTAGTATTAACAAAAGAGTGTGGTCTCAAACCCAGGATTATATGACTCCAAAGATGAAACTTTCCCATTTTCCTACTACAGCAGTCATCATAATGTTTTTATGGTTATTTTCTGAAGTCCAATTCTGAAGAAAATTAAAATATTTCATGGTCACATTCTTTTTTATCTAAAATGACAATAGAAGTACTATAGAAGAAAATGTATATTTTTTGCAATTATAAATTACCTATTGTACGGATAAAGGAGTGCCAATGAGAAAATTGGAATTACTTTTAGCCACTCAGGATATTAACCCTTCGGGTGTAGAAATACAGGTCAAACAGCAGATCCAGATGGTTCTGAGTGAGTGATCCTCAACATGCAGCACACGAGGCCATTCTAGCTAAAAATTACAGGTAGAATCAATAGCACATTCCTGGTTTTTTCACCCAAAAGCAAAGTTAAAGATGCTGTGAATGAAGAGACAGGTCACTGCTTTTATTGCAGAAGTATTTTCTCAGTGAAGCTACTGAACAGATATTAAGGGTGCAAGAATGTTGGCCTGCTAGATCTAACTTTGGTTACCAGGGGAAGGGAGAGAATGAAAGAGTTAGGCATAGTGCAAAACATCAATATGGAGGAGAGAATGTCTTATAAACAAAGGAGGAGAAAAATATTTTTAAAACAGAGAAAAATAAGTCCCATTAATAAATCAATAGGATAGTAAAATTAATTGTCTAAAAGCACAAAGATATAGACCTTTTAAAAAAATTTTTTTTTCTTTATTGATTTTTAGACAGAGAGGAAGGCAGAGGGAGAGATAGAAACATGGATTAGAGAGAACATCGATTGGCTGCCTCCTGCATGCCCCTCACTGGGGATCGGGCCCACAACCTGGGCATGTGCCCTGACCAGGAATCGAACCGGCAACCTCTTGGTGCATAGGCTGATGCTCAACCACAGAACCACACTGGCCGGGTTAGAACTTCTTTTTAATGCATGGTTAACAAGACACTGTCAGAAAGGGAAATGTAAATAATTAGGAAATAATTAAGAGCCTATAAAACTAGCTCTTGATAAAAGGTAGTTAAAATACCACTTAGGATGTTTAGACATATGTACAACAAGGACGTGTGTTTCTATTAAGATGTTGGTGACAACAGTAGTTAACAGTCGTTGTTGGCCTCTGAGGACTATTATGAAAATCCATAAGAAGTGAAAAGTGGTAACAAATTTGTTTTACTGGTGGGCTTTATGGTAGTACAGGAACTGGTGAGATGCCTGTTTTACATCAAGCATTTCTTCTGATAAGTTAAGTGACTGAAGTAGCCCACTTGTACTGGGTAGTCTGTATGCCCCTTCAGATCAACTTTCTACCTTCTTCTCCCAGCTCTGAGCCCTGGGGCACTGACCTGTATACGCTACATAAAGAAGACTCCCATGTCTTCTGATTTCTAGTTGAGTTTTGCCAATGGAGCCAGCTCCAGGAGAGAAGAGGGCAGAAGGAGATTGTGATCAGAGAGTTTATGCCACTGGGTCATCAGTGTCTTTTTTTCTCTATCAAAGGCCACAGTTCCTGTATGTGGGGTGAAGAGGGCATTTTCCTGCAGCTCTGGATGAGTTCACGCAACTACTCTAAGAGTACCAGGAGCTCTTAGCTGTTGATTGGTCCAGTGGGCTTCCCTTGAATTCTTCCTGCCTTTCTGTATCTTGTACTTTTATAAGCAATTCTCAAATTCCCTGTTTGAGTGTGCTTTCTGTTTCCTGACTCAAAATCACTGAACTTCAACTTTGACCTTTGTGCAGTAGGTTTTTGAAGGTCAGGCTATTCACGGAGTTCTTCTAAGGGTTTACAGAAAGAACTTTAAGTAATTTTAGAGTAATAAAGGTATTTTAAATAGTATCAACCAAATTCATGTATGGAAATTGCTTTGAATGACAAAAAAGAGAAGCCATATGGGTGTTCATATTAGACAGTCTGCAGAATGGGTATTCACAGGAGAGCCCTCAGCAGGTCTCCAGCGGCAGAATCTGCCTTTTGCTTTTGGTTCTCTTTTCACGATTAATGACACCAAGACAGGCTCACTGTCAGGCTGTCAGGCCATGCCATGGACAAGGCAGAAGTTAACATTCTAGATGACAAAAAGTACTAGCCACTGCAAATAGCTCATGCTGCTTCTTATGAACTGTGGCAAGTCCCTGTGCACACAGAGGAAGTCTGATTTTAAAAATGTTTTTCATCTAGAGGTAGCCCTAGAAAAGATCTTAAAATTACGTAACAGAATCAGGGCAACACATTCAAGTTAAGTCCTTGTTGATGCTGGTGGAGAAGAGTGTTCATTTCACATGGTGCGGACAACTGTGACTGCACGTTGTCCGTAGTTGCTTTCATTCAATGAGATTCCAAAATACTTTCCATATACTGTGAGAGGTGAGGGAAACCATAAGCTTTTTGAGTTTGTTTTTCATAAATAAACGTAGCTGCTTCAAGGGCACATCATAGCATTGCTCAACAGTCAAGGAACAAGACCTGGAAAGGAAAGCCCCTCCTCCAACCGTCTAGAACCATAGAAGGGATCAGAGGCAGCATCTTACAAATACGTAACAGCAGCGCCGACACTTCTGTTCAATGTTTTTGGCCACTAGAGTAAACCACAGGAACTGGGGCTCCCCTGACCCCTGTTACCCCAACCCCAGGGAAGACTTCAATTCTGTCCACTCACATCACATCGCAGGGAGCCCAGGTTTTGTTTATATACTGACCCATGTTTAATACGCTAAGCTTAGTGCAAAGCTATGGCTAGGAATCATTAAATATAAAATATCAATTTCCCAAGTTAAAAGGCAGCCATAAAAAAGAAAATCTAGTTGTGTTTTGAATGTGCGGAGTGAAGCTGCTTCCCCAGGCAAAGAGTTTCAAAGTTTCAAGACTTTCAGTCTATTGAAAGTTTAATTATTGCAGCACGTAGGACGACTGTGGGAGAAAACCAATGCATCAGTGTTATGAGATGGCCCAAGTCATTCAAGGCCTCATTAGCTCCCACCATTTTTCACACAACAGGGAGGCCAGTGAGCAGACATTGAAATCCTAGGGCTCTTTCCAAAAAGAATCACAATAAGATACATGCTATGAGATGCCTCAATTCAATGCCTTCCTCAAGGGACCAGAAGGTAGGCAACGGAGAGACGTTTGCAAAGGTTTTTACATCTTATAAACACATACTATACGAATAAAAGCATTGGCACTGTGAACCATACAGTTTTGTATATCCTCTCTCTCTCTCTCTCTCTCTCTCTCTCTCTCTCTCTTTCTCTCTCTCTCTCTCTTCTGGAGAAACGGGGCATGAAAAGGCAGAGAAATTGAGCTAGTTATTATACAGAAATAGTGTCAGACCCAGCATTCCCTCCTCAGAGGCAGTGTTATCTCCACGTCTTTCCAAGTTTTGCAGGCTCGACAAAATGCTGCTCAAAAATGAACAGTCTGTTTGCAAGCAACGCTCTAGCTATAACCCCCTATTTAGTAGGAAAATAAGAAATCACTTTTGCATGATTTGGTAGCCTCTGCCATAATATCATGTTACTGAAAAACATGGTCTAGTTTCCCGTTCATAGCCCCAAATTGTCTTGTTTAACAATTTAAGGAGAAATTGAAACTAGGTCTTAACTCAAACTTAAAACAAATATTAACCTAGTTATGATTTAAAGCCAAATAATCTGTCCTAATGCATTTCCCTTGTGGGGAGGTACAGGGCAATTTAAAGAGATTTTACAAAAATAATAAATTCTACCTAAGGGGAACGGAAATCTACAATTCTTTTAAAAGTGATTCACATTTCCAAGGAGCTGAAGGAGGGAGTCTAATTTTGGCAGACTCCATCAGCTGCATGACCTGACATGGTAGGAGCAACTCAACAGGATATATTTCTAGTTCTGATGTAATCTGAGATTTTTTTTTTTTGTCCTTGAACAATAAGCAAATCAAGTCATGGCTGAATGGATATATTGCTCTGGTATTTTAATGTATTACAATTTATGGCAGTATTTACTTCAGTCCTTGGCTTGCTGACACTGAAATTATCTTAAACAGGAATTATAACATAAAATTAGATTAGATATACTTCAACAAGTTTATCTCTAACAATAAATACATACAAATTCTGAAATGAAGTACCCTGCAATTTTCAGCCAGTGCTTAAAGTAATTACACATTCTGTGGTGGTAACACATTCCAGCTTTTATTGAGCCACAAGCTGGTGAGATACCTCTACTGCGCATGTTAATGCTAATTAGCAGATAAAGTGTAAATCCGAGGGAGCCTCAGATTCTGTTGCTTTGCCAGTTTTCTCTTGATTGGAAATTGCAGGCCGAATTTCCTCTCATTCCGACTTGGCCTATTCAGGCATCGCTGGAAATGTCTTTCTTCGGCGCATTTTAATCCATCAGATCTGTTCGTCGTTGAATGCCTCGCTGTTTGTTTTTCATTCAGCAGACTCAAACAGTTTCCTCTAGAACTGCCTTTTATAATCAATCTTAGGAAACTTTCGACTCTGCAGAACAATAGGTGGGGATGACAGGTTTACGCCACGCTCCCTCATCCCTGTCCAAGAGGTGTTTTTGTTTAGCTGCTATAAAGTGGCATTTTGAAATATGTTCCTGAACCAAGAGGGAGGGAAGGATGCCCCGTTGTAAACTTGTTCTCTCATATCATCTAGAGCCCTAGACTGGACGAACGCACCCAGTGACTCCAGTCACAGTGAGCCTTCGGACGGGTGCACCTGTTTGGGAAGCAAGGGACTGTCCACCCTGTCTCCTGGGGTCGCAGAGACCCGGAAGGCACATTCTGTGACCTCTTTGCTTCTCTTCCCTGTGGGCCAACTGCACCTTTGAAGTCAGTGGGCGATCCTTGAAGGGAAGTTTCTGCTTTGAGTCATTGGGCTTGGTTTGATTTGAATTTACATTCTGGGTCTACAGCAAATATCTTTGGGTTTTATAAATTAAATGTGCTCAAGCCCCTCTCCAATCCATCCTTTATTTCTGCCTGCTTTTTTTTTTTTTTTTAATTTTTTATTTCTGCTTCTACATCAATCACTCAATTAAAAATATCCCCTGCCACCCCACGTGCTGCGTGTCCTTAGTTCTGACCATGTTTGTTAAATGCCTAATGAATGTTTTTTAACAGGCTTAATTCACTTTATTTTTCTTGTATACAATTATGTGTTGGCCACAGCTGGAGCCTGGGTCCTCTGCACAGAGACTCTGGTGTGGGTCTTTCAAGATGGTCAGTGAACTGCAGATAGGAAGACTTGGTGATTATTCAAAATATAAAATACATTTAAAAAATTTTTATTATTATTTTAAAATTTTTTATTTAAACATATTGGGGTAACATTGGTTAATAACATTATATAAATTTCAGGTGTACAACTTTATAATACATCTGTATACTCTACTATGTTCTCACCATCATCTAGTCTTCTTCTGTCACCATATATTTGATCCCCTTTACCCTCTTCATTCTCCCCCTCCCCACTTCCCCTCTGCTAACCAAAAGTCTATTGTCTGTTTTTATGAGTTTTTTGTTTGTTTGTTTGTTTATTTGTTGATTTTTGTTTTATATCCCACATATGAATGAAACTATACAGATATTATTCTTTTCCATCTGACTTATTTTACTTAGCATGATACTGTCAAGATTCATCCACGTTTCAAATGGCAGTTACCTCATCTTTTTTATGGCTGAGTAGTATTCCATTGTGTACAGGTACCACATTTTCTTTTTAATCTAGTCATCTGTTGAAGGACACTCAGTTTGTTTACATGTCTTGGCTCTTGTGAATAATGCTGCAGTGAATCAATAAGACAAGAAATAAGAAGTGTTGGTGAGGATGTGGAGAAAAGAGAACTCTCATTCACCACTGGTGAGAGTGTAAATTGGTGCAACCGCTATGGAAAACAGTATGGAGGGTCCTCAAAAAACTAAGAAAAGAGCTAGCATACAAACTAGCAACTCCTCTTCTGGGTACCTACCTGAAAAACTTTAAAACACCTATTGGTAAAGATATATATACCCTACTGAATTCTTGACCGATGTGTGTGAATCACTAGGGCCACAAAGATGAGCATAAAGTGTGATCAGCTATATATGAAGGAGAACCAAAAGGCCTTGAAGAAAGTGGTCCAGGAACATTTGAAATTCATTTATGTGGTGGGTGAGTATGCCCACCTCTTCCATGTCTTGATCCCAGTGGATGAGAGTTACCAAAGTGGTACAATTGTTCAAAAAATGAACCATAACAATAAATATTTATGCATCATAATAAAAAGAATGATTTTGTTGCAGTATGGTGTCTGTATCCAACTGTTTGGGCTGCCATAACCAAATACCACAGACTGTGTGGCTTAAACAACGGAAATTTATTTTTCTCACAGTTCTGAAGGCTGAGAAATTCAAGATCCTAGTGACGATAGATTCAGTGTCTGGTGAGGCCTCTTTTCTTGGCTTGTAGCTGGCTGCCTTCTTTTTGTGTCCTCACATCTCAGAAGGAGAGAGAGAGAGGGGAAGAGAGAGAGAGAGGAGTGCTCTCTTGTCTTTTGTTTTAAGGACATGAAACTGGATCAGGGCCACAACCTTATGATCTCATTTAACTTAATTACCTCTGTGAAGTCCCTACTCCAAATACAGTCACATTGGTTGTTAGGACTTTAACACAGTAATTTGGGGGCACACCAATATTCATTCCAAAACAATATTTTTTAAAAATTGCTTTTCAGAGAGAGAGGAAGGAAGAGGGAGAAAGAAACATCAAAGAGAGTGAAACATCAATCAGCTGCCTCCTGCGCACCCCCTACTGGAAATCGTGCCCACAACCTGGGCATGTGCCCTGATGGGGAATCAAACTGGCAACTTTTCAGTGCATGGGACAGCACCAAAGCAGCTGAGCCACACCAGCCAGGGCCCCAAACAATATTTTTTAAGGAACTGAAGGTTCAGAGGGACAGAGATGGTGATGTGGGTCCTGAGTATGAAACAATTCATTTTCTGGACATGTGGTGTGGTGTGTAATTGTTTAGAGCTAAGTTTTTACTTTTAGTAAATTTTCAAAGAATTAAATAACGTTAAGTTTTGTCTTTATTGAAGTTCTATGTTTACTATAGGAGATTTAGAAAATATAGCTAAGAAAAAGAAAGAAAACCATTATCTCCAGAAAACTCACTACCCAAAACAAGTACCTGTAACCGCTTTGGGGAATATCCTTCTAGAATTTTCCTGTGCAAGCCTACATGTACAGAAAAACACATCTAATATATTCTGTTTTTAAAATATGGATTCATATTGCGTTTGCATTTTAGAAATCTGCTTTTTCCTTCTACCAATATATCTTGAATATTTTTCCATGTCATTAAATGTTCTTTTATAACATGTGTTTCCATTTCTTTAATGAAAAAGAGAGTGGTTTCTGCTGCAGAATTTCATGGTCAACTTGTTTAAATTTATGGCAAGAACATTTTTAATTGAAAGTGCATCAGAATGACATGCCCAGTCCGGGAGAGGAATGGAACAGCAGGGAGCGAAGCAGTGTAATCTGAGGACCTGGAAAACAGAGGACAAATCACTGAACAAATCAATACTCAGAGACGTGGAAAAGGAACAGCGCCCCAGTTTCGAGCAAAATTCATTCTGTCTCTTGGAGACATTATTCGCAACAAGCCTGGAACTCCATAAAGTTTGTGTTCACTGATGTGATATGATGTTGATTTAATAACCAAGGACCCTGCGATTTACTCAGCTGGCATTTTAAAAAGCTGGTCCTGCCTGCCGGGTAACGAATGTGTGAATCTGTTGGATTATGTGGGAAAGCAGCAATCCGCTGCTGTTTAAATACTTGGAGGGATTACATGCCTTCTCTTAAAATCAGTTTCATAAAAACACCTTGTAAATTTCCTTTCGGAGCAACCCTGGTGCTCTGATGCCAGAATGCTAATTTGGTGAGCAGACAAACAGAGGCGAGAGCAAGCTATTGGTTGGTTTAGGAAGTATGAATAGAGAACTAAAAGTGTAGGAAAATGAAGAAACCCAAGGGGAGGGAAGAGCTGCAGGTCTGGTTAGTGTAATTTAGAAAAGATGACACCAAATGGGATACCCAGTCATGTGTCTGGAATATTGCAGTCATCTGGCAGGGGTCAAATACTTTGGGGACTGTGGCAAATGGTGCACTTTCAGGGGAGAGAAGACTTAAGGCTGAAGAGTCTGAAAGCTGTGGTGTATTAAGAACATTTGAAGAACTGTGGGCATTTAGTGGGGGAAACAGGAGAACGACAGTCAGTGACACTTGTTTAGTTTGAGATCTGGTGAGGTAGGTGCATACGCTGATTCTGTGTTACAACAGATGGCTCGTGGACCGTGACAGGAAAAATTTAAAACCAAAATTTCTCATGATCATCTGGCACTGACTGGATGACCGTTCTTGGGTGTTAGAGGTATCTCTGCATTTGTAGTATGTTGCAGTAATCGATATTTTACTTTCTTCCAATTTAGGTGTCCAGGGTTTCACGTTCATGCAAATTAGGTACATGCTCTTTGGTAGAGATGGCTGACACTCCACCAAAAGTTTGTGTTCTCCTCGGATAGTGTGGCGTGGTTGCTGGGAGGAAGCTGCCCAGCCACGGACTCTGTCTTGCAACCTTCTTCTTCTAGGTATGGCCATCTGACGTGTCTCACTGATGGGATGAGACGGGAAGGGCCAGGACTCACTTCTGGGTCTGGGCTTCTAAGATTCAGTCAGGGCTTCTCTCTTTCCCAGTTGGCTGATTGGGTGCAGAACCTTTGAGACCTACCCACCAATCAGGAACACCAGCTTTGGACTGTTATGTGAGAAATCAGCTTTTAAGGTGTTAAGCTGTTAAAATCTGGGGGTTTATTTGTTACAGAAGCTAACCCAATGCTTTCATCTGAGCTGATTCTGGGTGGTCTCCTTTACAAAGAAGGGTAAAGAAAACAGATCAGTGCTTCAAAGAAAACAACTATAGGGTGAGCACAGCATGTCCATAAACAACTGGGCATGAAAAACTTCACATTGGCCTGGCTGGTGTGGCTCAGTGGTTGAGTGTTGACCCATGTACCAAGAGGTCGCTGGTTTGATTCCTACTTAGGGCACTTGCCCAGGTTGTGGGCCAAATCCCCAGTGGGGGCCATGCAGGAGGTGGCCAATCAATGTTCTCTCTCATCATTGTTTCTATTTCTCTCTCCCTCTCCCTTCCTCTCTCTCTGAAATCAATAAAGAAAAAAAATTATAAAAAAAATAACTTCACATTGTATAGAACCAGAGGGAAGTGATGAAGTTGGATTAATAAAGATAATAAGATAATTATTATCAGCTAGCATGTGTCAGTACTATATTCAGTAATTTGCATTTGATCCTCTCAATAATTCTGCGAGGTAAGCAACACTTTCCCCACAATAAAAGTGTGGAAACAGAGATTCAGAGAGGTTAAATAATATGCCCAATGTCACACAGCAAGTATGTGGCTAGACCACAATTTGGATGGAGTCTGTATAACACAAGCATTAAATTCTAAGCCTGTCACTTAAAGAAGAGAAACCCTTTTAAGTCCTGGCATCTTACTAACTCCAGACACAGAACTACAGACAGAAAACTTTCTGTTTTGCAATAATATTGGACATTTATGCCACAGTGTATTGCCTAACCTCTTCTGATAACATAAGTTAATTGCTTTCTTGGTTTTCCGAAAATGGGCTTCTGCAGAGCCTCCTAAGATAGCAAGAAACGCAGCTTCAATTTGAATTCGGCAATACCCTTGAAAAGGGAACCCATCTGGATTCCCTTCACTAAGTACAAAGTGTAGCTCTCAGCCAGAATCTCAGCCTCTGATGGTGGAGGATCCCACACAGAATCCAGAATATTTGGTCCACCCAACTCTCCACTGTTTATCTTCAAGCTGTAAGAGTGACTCTGCTTGTAGAATTGTAGTGAACTACGTCAGTCATTCATGTTCTTAGTACTGTGAACCTGTGATGTATCTTTGCCTCCAAGAGATTAGATGAAAGGGGCCTTTATCTTTCCTGCAGTTAGCTGTTCGCAGATTCTCAGCTCAGATATATAGATTGTGCCGTTTTGTTGTTTGGTCCCTGGGTTGTGCCAGGCACTGGAAGAATTCATGTGAAGTTACTGCTATACCAAACTGAATTTCCTGGGTCTGACTTCAGGTTCCAGGGGAGGTGGAGAAACCTACATATTTCATAAACTTCTCATGCACACCACAATTTGAGAATAAATGCTTTAGAGGACTGTAGCAAACGTATGCTTCTGTAACGGCGGATTCTTTCTGCTTAAGCATACAGACAGTGTGGTATTTTCTGAGCATCCTTCCACCGGTTAAGCACATGCTAGTGTTTAGAGAGGTCTCTCCTGAAGCTTCCAGTCTAGTTCGGGAAGCGAAGTCAACATTTATAGTGCGGTGGGGTAAATGACTGCTATGTTCTGCTCTGCTAGATCTAGTAAATTTCCTTTACTGTGCTAGATACACTGGCTTTCCTGTTAAAATTTCCATAAAGGGGTGAATATTATCTAAGGGATCTTTTGTAAGGTTTCTCAACCCCCTTGGTGTCATCTGATGAATAAAGAAAAATCTTGATGCTCAGACCGCCTCCTGGACCAATTAAGTCTAAGTCTCTGGACTGGGATGAGTGTTTTCTCCCAGGTTTTAGTTTCAATTTCAATCTTCGAAGGATGTTTCTCCCCTACACCTTCCCATGTATCTGTGCTCTGGGCGCTCAGAGGGTGTGTGTTTCCCAGAGACATCCATCATCAGTGGGGCAGGGTTTCCATCAGATCTGATAAAAGGCCAGTAGTTGGCTTTCTATCTGGGATAGAGGTCCAACTCTTTAATTAGGCTTCTCCCCACGTCCGCCATTGTACCTCATTGTAATTATAACAAGTTGGCACGGCTGGCATATGAGCCAGCCTTTTGAGTGATGTAGCCCTGTTTTCTGACATTTAAATTAGAAAAATGAATTTGCCGAGAGCAGAATGAAGGGGCTACCGGAGAGCCCTCGACCAAATAAAATAGTCTATCTTTAGAAACATCATTTCCTATTTGTTTGGATAGAGCATTTCAGGAGGCATTAGGCGCTGGGATGATGAGAGAGGTGTAAAGCAATTCTACCAGCCACCCACTGGTGAGACGTTAATTACACTGGGTGAGAGCCCAACGCCAGCTGAAAACTAGATCCATGAACACGACGTCGGGTGATTTTCCACTGAAAAAAATATTTTTCCATTCTGGAGGTTCGGCTGCAGGCCTGAGATACTGATTTACTCCTAGGGCCATTTAGCATACACGAGATTTCTTCCTTGCCCCGGACTTTCTCAAAATCCAGGCTGAGGCTGGTGACAGGATCTCTGGCTGGGAAACACAGGACTCAGGCGCTCTCAATTGTTTGCGCGTTTCTCCAGATGCCCGTCCACTGCGGCCTGGGTGGTCCAAGCCTGCGTCGCAGGCAGCTGCCGAGCCTCCAGCGGCTGGAAGTCTCTGACGCAACCCTCCTGGTGAGGACTGATTGGCCAAGAGCTGGCAGCCAGCCACGGGTGTTTCTTTCTTTCTTTCTTTTTTTTTTTCTGCAGTGTTTGCACTTTTATGTCGAAGCTGCTACCTTTGCTGAGCTGAATGGAGGCAAAGTGTTCGAGTTTTATTTTCAAAACCGAGAAAGGTGTGCGAGAACGTGGGATTGGGTTCTCCTGTGGGTCTCTAGTGGGAGGCGATGGCAGTTCATGCATTTATTTATTTTGGGGGAGCATGTAGAGAGATTCAGACATCTCAGACTTCTGTGATTTCTTTGTTTCTGCTTTAAGATTCCTAAAGCATCAGTGAGTGAAATAATTTGCAGGATGATAGAGGGAGGCAGCCTGCTACTCACTTCCCATTCCCTGCACCGCCAACGACAGACGAGCAGGAGCGCGGTGTCGAATCCCTGATGAGCCCCGCTGCGATTTCAGAGTCAAACCAAAGTTATTGCATCGATGTCTTGTCTTTCCGTGTCTCCATTATCTGTTGAGGGTGTTGGGGCTTGATCGGGAGAATGGAAGAAATTGCTCTTCGTTGAGTATCATCTGCGTTCACGTCTGAACCAGCGGAGCCTCACAGCAGTCCTGTCAGGGGGCCCTCAGCATCCTCATTTTACAACAGAGGAGGCTCAAGTTCCAAGAGGTTAAGCAACTTGGCCAAGGACACAATGTCGGGATGGCAGGAACTGAACCCTGACTGTGTCGACTCCGAAGTGCATGCTTTCCCATCGCTACCATTTGCCTCCCTGGCCCAGTCTGATGTTGCAGCAGCGAATTCTCTAGAAAGCATCTTAAATAGAAGGACTGCTTTGGGCTGGCAGCACTTAGCAGTTACTTTCTGTCTCATTCACCACAACATTCCCAGAGTGTAGAATAAAGCCTGACACACACACACACACACACACACACACACATACATATACACGCGCACACACACATACAGACAGTAGATGTTCAGTAAATATTTTCTAAACGAGTAAACACTTTTCTTTTCATCTGAATGCTCACAGTAGCATTCTTGAAACATGGAAGCTTTGATCTCAATGATGGTGTTTTTTGTTTAGCTTTGTTTGGTTTGGTGTGGTACTTAGAAGCCTTTTCTACACTTTCTGAACTATGCTTTGAAGAAAATGAGAGGCCCCATGGTCTCGTTCTAACTGGTATAGTGAATGTCAGCAACGCAAGCCCGATCCGCTGTCCTCGAGGAGACCAAGCGCTGGACAGATACCTGTGGGAGGAAAATACATGTGTCTTACCTGTCTCCGAAAGCCCAGTCTTGACATTCAGAGGCAAACGGGTGAAGTCCTGCACCATCGTATTCGGTGAGCCCTGCTTAAATGTAAAGCTTATTTAAGGAGACAGTGCTTACGGTAGAAATGCCAATAGCCAAAGCACACGATGCCAGGCTTGTCAAGAGGCAATCCTTTCCTGCCTTACTTTATGGAAATGCAGTCTGCCACATGTCTCAAGGGTTGACAAATCTGTGACAGCATCGGATACCTAAATTATGTCAAATTGTTCTATCGTAATAGTGCTCACTTGTGCCCAAGTAGATTTAGTTAGTGGAAAATAGGAGGTTGGAGATAATTTAAACAATCAACATTTTCTAAAGAAATGAGTATCCATCTCTTTGTAGAGTATTTTTCTTTTGACTATTCTCATGAAATATATAGAGGTTATAATGGTAAAGATACTATTACAATTCATTAGGACTACTTTAATCTCTTCTTATAAGCTATTTTTGGCAAGATGATTTAAGAGATCATATAGAAAGAGGACATTTGTAATAATAATAGTAATTACCAAGCCACAGATCTTTTTTGTGCCTGTCGTTGATGCCAGAGGACTTTATCTGTGTTATCTCAGAGATGGGTACTATTAATCTACTCTAGTGTGAATTCTGAGGCTCTGAGAGGTTTAAGATCTGGCAGCAAGCATGTAGGAAATGGACTTTGAGTCCAGGTTTATCTGAGAACCAAGTTTTTGGCAGGCCCTTATCTGCTGGTCACACTATTTCCTGGCGAGAAGGTGAAAGCTTCTTGAGTACTATGGTTTCCTTACTATTGTCCTTCCTAAAGTGTCATCATGAATCTGGTGGATACGAGTTATTCTACGTATCAATTCATTTGTGTGTTTACTAATTGAACACTTTCTCTCTGCATACTGAGGGACATCATTATTGTGTGATGCCCTATTGTATTTTGGCAGAAGACAGTCAGATCCAGGAACCCAAGTATCACTTTGAAAGGTATACTTAGATCTTGGGCTAATGAGGCAATGCAGGTCTTATATTTAAGGAGGGGAAACTATGGCAACCAGAACTCATAGGAGGATATTCTCATTTATGATGAAAGATGTGGCTTGAGAATGTTCTACAGAGGATATTTTCTCTCTCTTTTTTATATTTGGTCCAATTTGGAAACAAATTTCAGTATGGGATGTAGAATAGCCTGATGAAGAGTGAGGAGTTCCTTCTGACCCCAGATGTGTAGGGTTTTCCCCCACACCAAGCGATTCTCTGTGATACCAGCTGGGTATCCTAGAAGCCAGTTCAATTCTGACACTAACCGGAATTAGCACAGACCCTGCAGGTAAAGGACTCAGTCTTATAAAACTGCCCCTCACTTCAGATTTATCGCAAGTAGTGGGTCCCCAAAATGTGCACAACTTCTGTCTGACTTGGCTATAAATCGAAGGTTCCCATGACCCCTCTCCTTGAACTTGATTATTTGCTAGAGCACCTAGGGAAACACTTTCTTGCATGTATCAGTTTATTATATACTAAAGGATATGATAAAGAATATAGATCATCAGCCAGATTAAGAGATACATAGATGAGGTCTAGAAGGTTCTTGAGTGCAGGAGGTCTGGTCCCCACAGAGTTGGGGTGCATCACCTTTCAAGAACATAGATGTGTTCACCAACCTGGAAGCTCCTTGAACCAATACTATTGAGATTTTCATGGAGGCTCATCCTGTAGGCATGATTGATTACTAACTCTATTTCTAGCTTCTCTTTTCTCTCTAGAAAATGAGAGATGGGGCTGGAAATTCCGAGTTTCTAAGCAAGGCTTGGTCCTCTGGTGAGCCCCCATCCAGGAGCCCACCAAGAGTCACCTCATTAGAACAAAAGATACTGCTATCACCCAGGAAATTCCAAGGGATTTAGGAGCTGTGCATCAGGAACTGAGTCAATATTAAACGTCAGGATAAAAGATTCTCCTAGCATCCCTATTTACAAGGGTCTTAAGAGCTCTCTGTCAGGAACTGGGGGGTGGCAGAAACCAATATATATATTTCTCATTATTTCACACTGGCCCAGACTTTTAAAAAATATCAGTAACAAACTGAAATTCAACATTCCTTTTCCAGTTCTCTACTGTCCCCATCTGCCTCACAGCCCTGTCGCCAGGCTTGGGCCCCCAGGTTATCTTTTATGTATGTTCCTTCTCACTAGTGTCAGATGTTTGTTCGGTTCGGACACTGAGCTTGTCACACACCTTACTTTGGGTTTGTAATGACGCTAGGTCATGCATTACAAAAAGACTTATTGCACAGTTAGAGAAGTTGCTTTGGTGACTTAGTTATTTTCCATAACCTTCTTTAATACTGTAATAGTGATGCTTTATTTACTTTACTATTCCAAGATGCTTCCTCCCCATGCCCAAATATCCATTTTATGGTTATTTTATGCATTTTGAAAGCCATAATAATTTTTTAAATAGCCAACAGAATTTTATTAATTTTGATTTTTTGAAAAGTGACTAACAGCAATTCTCCTGTAGTTTCCAGACTTGAAGTAGTGTTTAAAAATAATAAGTTGATGTTTCTGAATACATGGTTCCTTTCCCTTTTTCCCCTTCACTTGAGTTAATGTAATTTATTAGATATGCGCTTCAATGACAAGTAAATATATGTTTAAAAAGATTATTTTTATTACTCTATATATTTTATTAGTGTTTATCATTATTAATAATAATCACCAACATTTATATAGAGGATGCAGTTTTAAGTGATTTTTTTTAAAAAGCTGCTGGGGTGACATTGAGGAATATCATTAAATAAGTTTCAAGTATGCAATTCTAGAATACATCATCTGTATATTGTATTGTGTGCTCACCACCCAAAGTTTAGTCTCCTTCCATCACTATATATTTGACCCCCTTTACCCTCTTCATCCTCACCCACACCCATTCACCTCTGGTAACCACCATACTGTTGTCTGTGTCTATGAATTTGTTTGTGCATTGGGTGTTTTCTATTTTATATTCCAAGCTAACAGATATATGAAGGGATGCTCAAATTCACTAGCTATAAGGGAAATGGACATCAAAACCACAATGTGATACTACCTCACATGTGTTAGAAGTATTTTTACCTACAATATTATTATTCTATTTAACAGACTGGGAAATGACATTAGTGAGAGATGACTAGTGAATGAAGGGTAGTAATATCAAGCAGGGTCTTCTAACTCCAGAATATATTCTTTCCCCAATGTGCCATAATGCTTTTTTTTTTTTTTTTTTTTTTTTTGAGAATTAGACTGTATTTATGTATATATAAATATAGGTGAGTCTTATGGAAGGCTGTGAAATCAAGATGGCCATTTATCTGACACTTCTTCTTTAATAAAATGTGACGTGTTTTGGGGCTCACATTGCATATGGCATTAAGTAGACATATGTTTAGTTTCTTCAGGAGTTATGACTGTGCCTCTATTGTCTTAAGATGAAGCAGTTCTTATTTTCTCCTTCCCTTCCTTTTGTTTTGATAGAGCAGAGATCAGAGAAATTGTAGTCTGTGACTTCCTGTGATCTTGGATAATTTTCATAACTTTTATGAACTTATTTTTCTCATTTGACATAATGGCACACTGGGTGGCTGTGAGGATTTGATACAATATGTAAAGTACAATGAAATGTGTCATACAAATGTCATTTAGTATTATTATTGCATTCATACTGTATATTACTTATGGGGTCATTTATAAGAGTTATGGGATTAACCAGTTTTATGTTGATCACAGAGAAATTCATTGGATCACTCCCAAGTTCAAACATCACTAGAGCTTTTGGGCATTAGCTTAAAGAGATCAGAGAGGCTCTTCTGCGAGCTGTTTAATTAGTTGATTAATATCTAAAAAGCTGTCCACCATATTTTAGTTCAAGTGAAGAAAACAAGCTCAGAGAAATGGTGCATTTTTTGAACTCACAGAGGAAGTAGAGTGAGAGAAACAAACCTAGGTGTCTGGTTTCAAATCAGTGGGCAACATCCTCAGCGGACTGAGAATGGATCTGGAAATAACGCAGTCCCAGTTGTGCATCCCAGTGACATTGGTGAATAACATTACATAAGTTTCAAGTATGCAGTTCTAGAACACATTATCTGTATATTGCATTGTGTGCTCACCACCCAAAGTTTAGACTCCTTCCATCACCATATACACTAATGTTTATTTTCAGGCGTTTCACACCTATTCCCAGGTGACTCACAGTGTCCTACCTATAAGGTTGTTTCTTTAGACACCATTAGAGTGTGCCAGGTATTTTAACCTAGACATTCTGGTCCACTCTTAGCTGCTATAAAACCTTCCCGATTGCCATGGCAGCAGGGTCTCTTCTCCAGGAAGAGAACCAATTCTTGATATAAAGGGGTTTCCTAAACCTAGACACCACTATCTGAAGATGGTATAAGCTGTGGTAGCACCTTTCTCTTCATATTTAGAATAGAAAAGTGGTTTTACATAAAATTTATAAAATTGGCATGAAATAAATATGTGGATTCATCCCTCAATATTTACCTGTGCCCTAAACTGTTCATATAGGTGACTAAGGGATTTGATGCAAAGAACGTTAGGATTCACAATACAGAAATTCTTATGCATGATTAGCAGTTCTCAATGTTTTAGAGACAAATAAATAGGAAATAATGCCAACATTGCTTCTGTTTACTTTGAAGCCAAATTGATAAACCTCATAAAAAGGAAGCAGTGATTCATTTAGTAATATTCAGGAGCTTGGTGCTATTTCATCCAATTTGTGTAGTACTTTTTCCTTGTTGTAGTATTTGTATTTTGGGGGAAGAGCCTCTTTCATCAACCTTAAAAGCTGGTTCTCAGTTGCTGGCACATTTACCTCGTTTTATAATGGAGATGAATGTTCATTCATGACGGTAGTCTGTCACTGGCTTCAGAATTCTCATAAGAGGTGCATTTGGTACTTTATGTCTTTAACAGGGTTGAATGCAGAAGGCATAGAGGTGAGGGTGATGGACTGTTCAAACCATGATCATCATGAATGGCTTCAGTCTGTTCTATAAAGGGTTGGTTGGTGACAGGTAAAATTCCAGTCAATTGAAAAAGTGATCTTTTAACTCAGGTACAGTTGGACATATCTTAAAGGGTTTTTTTTTTTTTTTTCTTTTTTCTTCTCCACAAATCTTTACTAAGTATGTTAATTTGCATACAGGAGAAACATCTCCATAGAAAACATGTTCAAATGACAGGTTTTTATGGTCTAGACATTCCAGAATTTCATAAGATTTACAGGGCTCCAGTAAAATGTGGTAGAAAAGCTTGTAAAACTGCAGTGGCTTGAAATGAAACATTTTCACAAAGTGGAAATCAACCTGCTTTGATTAAAACACAGTTCAAAGGGAAGTAAACCAATGTGATGTAACAGATTTAGTTAAAATGGTGCTTTTCCAACATTCTTCATCATTTTGTTCCATTTCCTTCCAACAGTGAAAATGGCATACAGAGAAGTTGCTAACTATTTATTACTCGGATGGTCCTGAGACTATTTATCCTTATTAGTTATATTAGGAAGGAATATTGCTTCCTTCAAATAATATCTTGTCAAACACACACACACATGCACACTTTAGATTTCCGCTAGGAAGAATAGAATAGCATTGGCATGGATCTCATTCTAGTTTAGAGAAGAGTCATTTATGTCCAATGTAAATGTAGTTTCCATATTGGATTATGGATATGTTTATCAGTCAGGTTGCATCCTTTTTCACTGAATTTATTGTTTGCTGTGTGTTTTGGAACAGGTGTAGGGAATATAGATAGTTTCCATTCCTCTGGGTCAGTGTTTTATACAATTCTTCTGGGGGATGGGTGTGTGTGTGGATGGTGGCAGTAGTGGCGAGTTGTAGATCTTTTAGTCTTTATGTCTGCTCCCTTGGTTGATTTTTTCCCCCTTTCAACAGAGAAGGTCATCATGGTTAAGAAGCAGACTTAGGAAGGTGCCATCAGGAGATCTAGTTGGTTGAGAAGAAAGCTTGTTGGGCTCTTGGAATCCGTTCCACACTATTAAAAATTCCAGGAAATTATGGGGCACTAGAATGGCAATTATGTGAGAAATGAGATATCGTTTTCTAGTAAGTTGATTTCTCTTGAACACTAGCCATGCTACTCCTTTCTGATACTCTGTCAAATCAAATCAATCACTGTTTCCAAGGTTGCTTCTAAGTACAGAATCAGATCACAGAAATACTCTGGTTCTCAAACTTTAGTGACTTACAGTCACCTATAGGACTGTGGCGCACAGATCACTGCGCCTCATATCCGGAGCTTCTGATTTAGCAGATTGGGAGTGGTGCCCAAGAATTTGCATTTGTAACAAAATCCCAGGTGGTGCTGATGCTGTGGTCCGGAGGTTCACCTTAAGGACTACTGTTCTTTAGTAGTAATGTGTTGCTTACATTGTATTACAGCCTTATGAATTATCTTCTACTTTGTCATGGAGTGTAACTTCCCAATGACCAGGAAACTTGCGTCCACCAAATGTCATTATTTTTCACCTCAGGCAGTACTTGATGATCACCAACAAACTCTTATGAACCAATCCTTTCCCTGCATCATCCATGAAAGATTGTAATATTGGGGGATGCTACCTGCGGGATACATTACAGCATGGTTGAGATGATCACAGCTTTCTTTAGTAATTATTAGATGCCAATTATGCTCTTCTGAGCGCATCCCTCAGGTGCTTTGTGTTGGTTGGTAACTGAATTTCCTAAGATGGGCTATTGCTCTGCTAGACAATCTCTTCTACCACAGGTTCTTCCACTTGCTTCAATTCCAAAGTGTGGCACTTTTCCTGACCTTGGCCCCAAATCATGTGGCGTACATTCCTTGTAGTTTCTCATGTGCAGTTATGATGAGTCATGATAGCTCACATTTATTTAGAGCTTGATATGTGCTAGAAGTTACACAAGGCACCTTACATGTAGTAACTCATTTAATCTTCACTACAACCATATGAGGAGTGTACTTTTATTATCCCTACATTAATGTTGAGAAAACAAAGAGAGGTGAAGTATTTTTTCCTGGGTCACACTATAAACACATCCAGGATTTGAACACCAGGATTAGATATTTGTTTGTCTATTTGTTGCTGTTGGCCCCCTAATATGGGCGGTAGGGAGGGGAGCTTATCCCCAGTCATGTTCCCATCGAGGAGGGTAGGACCTCCAATTCCGCTGTGCAGGTTGGTTTTTCACAAAGGAACCAGGACTTGAGGCTGAGAGCAGCTGAAATTGAACTGTTCTCAGTTCACCAGGCTGTGTCCACACTGGTGTGGGCCCTACTATTAGGGGTTTGCCTTCTCCAAGTTCACACAATGGCTCTGTGTAGGTTAGTGCTGATTAGAAGGAGACTCCTGCTGCGCTCTCCTGGGAGGGAAAGGTATGGGAAAAACACTTTGGGTGTCTTCCTGGCTTCCCTTTCTCTGTAGAAACTATTTCAGTGCAACATTGCTGGTGTCCAGCTGTTCCTGTGATTGGGGTGGTGGTGATGAAGTTAAATTTGGGTGTACATTTGGGTAGTGAATTAGAAAGTCAATTATGGCCTCACGCCTAAGCCACGCACCTTAGCTTGGGTTTTCTAGAAGAATAGCCTGAAACAAAGATTCAGTGCATGCGGTTTATTGAGAGACATCTTCAGGAAAACCCATAGCAAGCAAGAGAAGCAGAATAGAGAAGGGGGAGTTGCCAAGCAAGGAAGGATGTATCCTCAGGTCAAGTTCACCTGCACAGGGGAAGACCCCAGCACCTAGAGACCACAGCATAGTTACTTCTCCTTGAGACCAGAGGGCCATGGGCTGTTGGGGTGGGGGTGAGTGATGGAGTGGTGAGTTTTTAACTTCCCAGGTGAAGTGACTCAATCAACTGAGGACAAGTCTTTTTTTTTTAATCCTCACCTGAGGACATTTTTCAATATTTTGTTCAGATAGAGTGGGAGGGAGAGAGAGAGAGAGAGAGACATCGACATGAAAGGGACACATCGAATTGTTGCCACCCACACAACCCAACCAGGCTAGGGACAAACTGCAACCGAGGTACATGCCCTTAGCGAGAACCGAACCCGGGTCTCTCTGGACCGCAGGCTGACGCTCTAACCGCTGAGCTAAGCTGGCCAGGGCTGAGGACAACTCTTCAGATAAGGAGGACATCTATAGCATGTCAAGCAGTCAACACTCACAGCAACTAGGGGTGTGCACTGGGACCTTAAGAGAATTGAGTGTGCTACTAAGTTCTGTTTTTAAATTTAGCTTTAACAGAAATAAATATTTGTATCTCTTCTACTTAAATCATATATCTACTTTTTGCATGGGGAAAAAAAGATCTGATTATCACTCTAAAACCCCAGTAGTAGGCAACCAACCTTTACTCCGCATTAATACCAGTTTGAGATGGCTTACTTATAGAATAATCATGCATTTACTTAAGCTTTTCTTAAAATTTTTTTTTCTTTATTGATTTTAGAAAGCGAGGGAGAGAGAGAGATAGAAACATTGATGAGAGAGAACATCAATTGGCTGCCTCCTGCATGCCCCACACTGGGAATCAGGCCCACAACCTGGGCATGTGCCCTGACCAGGAATCGGTGACCTCTTGGTGCATGGGTCAATGCTCAACCACTGAGCCACATCGGCTGGGCTTAAGCTTTTCATTATAGCACCATAGAGCAAGATCATCTAGAAGAAGCAAAGGAAAACAATGATTTGTTTGCTTTGATTATTTTTTTCTTTTTAATAACTGAAGGGTATACTTCCTATTGCATATTGTAAAAAAGAAAGCAAAAGAAGTCAAAGTAAACCCATAAATGGTACTTTTGGCTTTGTTGTTGAGATTGCTGTGGTCATGAAGGCTTTGTAATATTGGAGAATATTTAGGGTTTGGGGACAGAGATAGGTTCAGATGGAGATTCTTCCCTCAGTAAACAGCTTCAGCTTAGGTAAATTACTTAATCTCTCTGAGATTCACTCTCTTCATTCATAAGATTGTTGAGAGATTCAAGATGTTATATCTCAGGCTTCTCTTACAGTGCCTGGCACATAGTACATGTACAAAACATAGAAACTACTCATTCAGTAAAGATTTATTGCCTGCATAATTATAATATATGCCGAACAATGCTCTAGACACTGGGACCATCAGCATAATACAACATGGTCCTTTGCCCCCAAGAGTTCTTTAGTCTAGTGAGTAAATATTTGGTGTTAAGTGGACTAAAAGAAGTGTAGCTTTGGAAGATGAGATGAGAAAATAATTGCCTGGCTGTGCGGGAGACCAGAAAGTCTTTGCAGAGGAGAAAAATGCTAAGTTGGATTTCAGAGGATGGGAGCAAGCTTGCTAAAGGGTAGAGAAAACTCTGCAAGGCATGGATGAAGAGCTATGCAGCTTTTAAATACTGAAGGGTCACCAACAAATAAATGTACAAGGATTGTCTCAAACTCTATTTTTGGCCAAATTGATGTTCATACCTCTTGCTGTAAACCCATACCCAAACTTCATTTTGGTCTTATAAATTTTTGAACTAAATTATTAGGTATGACACTTGATCCCCACAACCAAACATGATTTCTGTAGGTATTAATGAATCCTAAATGAATAATGATAAAAATTAGGGTGATATCTTATTAATAGATATTTTAGATACAGCAGGAATATGTCACAAATGAATATGTATATTTTGTTTACTTTGCATTCATTGAAATACAACAAATGAATTGGACACTTAATGTTCACAGAAATATGACTGAAACTTTTTATAAGAATAGAATTTTTTTGTTTATTAAATAGCAATTTTTAGTATATCTATATAAACCAATATTTTCTGTTTGGGAATAGTTTAACCTGAGAAGATCTTGGCTTTAAGATCTTTTAATTACTAACGAGGAACAAATATTGGACACTTACCATGTGCTAGCTAGATGCATTATAGTATTATTCAAGCTACTCAACACCCTTGGCAGATAGAAGGAGCAATTATTACTGTTTGCCCACCTTCTACATTCCTCCTTACTAACAAAACTCTGGTTTGCTCAGATGTGTGGTGATGTAGACCTCTTTCCTAGCTACGGGGCATGAGTGAATCAGCCACATCATGCTCCTTTACCAGGGATTGGTTTGCAGGTGGACATGTGACTCAGCTCTGATCAATGGGACCTGAGAAGCTATCTGCTGGGAGCTTCTGGGTAGGATCTTTTTTGGTGAAAAGCAAAAGCTAAGCTGCATAAGGGGATGTGCATTTCACTTTGTTCAGCTTTGCACATTTTCATGGGAGACTATACTTCTTGGAACCACTGTAGTTATTTTGAGATCTTGAGGGAGGAGCCAGGACAGCTCAATTCCTGAATGGTTGAGCTGCAATATCAACCCTGGAATTGACGAGTTTGAACTGTGTGATGTATTAGAAAAAGAAACCACAATTGTTTGAGCCAGTTGTAGCCAGGCATTCAGTTACTGCAGCCCAAAGCATCTGAACTAATTGTGTTCTTGCAAGAACTTCTATTTCTGCGTTTTATGCCCATTTTACAGATTAGGTCACTGGAGTGTTGGGAGGTCAACTTATTTATTCAAGATCTTACAGGTATTGAGCCGAGAAGAAAAACCAGGTCTGTTGAAACATAAAGCCCAAGCTCTGTGTCCTTTAAAAAACAATTTAAGTTTTAAAAAGTATCTTTTTTCTTCCTCATATATTGGATTCTTCTCATTCATTTTCCCCCCCACCTCATGAATTTTCAGAAACTGCCTTTGTTCAAGCACCAGGGTAACATAGCAGCTCAAAAACACATGGATTGCCCTGGCCGGTTGTGCTCAGTGGTTAGAGCATTGGCCTGCGCACCAAAGGGTTGCGGGTTTGATTCCCAGTCAAGGGCATGTATGTGGGTTGCAGGTTTGATCCCTGGCCCTAGTCAGGGTGCGTGTGGGAGACAACCAATGGATATGTCTCTCTCACATTGATGTTTCTTTCTCTCTTTCCCCCTCCCTTCCTTCCACACTCTCTAAAAAAAATCAGCAGAAAAAATATCCTCGGGTAAGGATTAACAAACAAAAAACGAAACAAAACAAAACAAAACAACAGCAACAGAACCACTTGGGTATATGCGTTGTGCTAAGTGCTTTATATGTATTCTTTTCTTCTCACAACCTTGTGAGTGAGGTAGGTTGTTTCAGAAGAGGAAATTGAATTTCAGAAAGGTTAAACAACACAGCAAAGTCATATGGCTCATAAGTGGCAGAGCCAGGATACAAATCCACTTTGACCAGTGTGCTTAACCACTTCGCATGTTCCTATAATCCGGCTCTACCATAAGCCATATCTGAAAACCCAGAGAAGAAAGTAAACAGTTTTCTCAGCTTCTTTCCTGCTTTTTACAAGGCAACAGCCCTGCCAATAGAAGTTTCTGCAAGAAAACATTTTGCTTTTGCCAAGACAAAAAAGAAATTAACTTAATGTGGTACCCAGCTGTTTGCCAATAAATTATAATATTTTAGGATGGGAGAGATTTAGCAGCCATCTTGTCTAGCGTCTCCTCCCCAGCTTGGCTTCCCAAAGCAGGAGTTATTCAACCTTCCGGTAGAAACTTCCAATGATGTCGCAGTGGTTCACTTTGGCATAGATCTCGTTGATGAAGGAACTCTTTCTCTTTATTGATTATTTCTTTTTGTAACATAATTTTAGAGATTCTAGTTCTTTCTCCTGCAGAAGTACAAGGTTTGGCAGAAGATCCTCTTAACATGAAATATTGTAGATTCTTGCTCAGTTCCAGTTTGCTCATTATTAAAATGGGAAGAGAATCTCTAATGTTGTGGGGTCAAAGTAAGTATTCAAAGAGAGGCTTGCATCTCTAGCAGTTTGGTTAACTACCACTTTAAGGGTAAAGCTTTGGAAGCAGGTGACCTTAGGCCATTGGGCAGGAGGTAGCTTGCCTCTCCTTGTGTCAGGCACCCTATTGTGCCCAGGGACCGAGTTTACAGATAGAATGTGCTGTTTTCAGAGTATGCCACGGTGTACCCCACTCGAAACTGCCAGAGTGGTAGTTACCTTCAAGGGAGCGTCACAAACGTGGTGGTAACTAGAGAACAGGTATCTACATCTAATTTGGTATATAAGTACCTAATAAAGGTTAGTTCATCTGACTTTTTTCTTATTCCACTTGCAAACCTTTCAAGTTCTTAGAGACAGTTCTCACTCAGTTCGATTCAGCAGCTACCCATGGAATGCTCACTGCGTTTGTATCAGTTTCCTAAGTCTGCTCTAACTCCCCCAGTGCGGAGACTGTATCCTTCAGTTATTTAGTCTTATCCTGGAGCCCTCAGATAAGGGTGGATTCCCAAGGGGACAGGCCTTTCAATGTTTGACAGTCATCCCAATGGATTCTAATACATTACTACACTGAAATCTTGGTTCTACAATGAGGAAAGCAGACTTATGTTACTAAGTTAGTTTTTTATCCCCACAGTTCTTCATCAGATGATGATAAAAGTAGAATTTGGGAGAGTTTGGAGGTGCATACCATGCAAACGATAACTAAATGGCTTCCTGTCTTACATCTCTTGATGACACCCGTGCCCTAGGGTAGCTCAACCTCCAGTCTAGTTGTTGTCAAAGTTTAGTACAGAAAAAGACCCTCCTGGGGAACATTGTGAAGATTGCTAGACCTCATCCCCTAAGGACTGAAATTCACATGGAGCCTCAGATTGACTTTTTAGAATAGCAATCCTTAGGTAAGATGATCATTTTGAGAAGCACACAGGTAGGGGAAATATAAGAACCTTTAGACTTCAGCCAAGTGGCTATCCATGAAACTAACCTTGCGGTGGCTACCTTATTGGATTCACACTCTGAGCTCTTATTTCTTCCTTGTGAAATACATGCCTTTAACTTAATGTTGGCTCTTGTCATATAATTACACCTTTAGAAACTGGGCACTTGGTGCAGAATTCCAGTTCACTATGGCTGGCTGGGTCCATGTTCTCCATAGTCACTTAAGATTGGGATTTTTAGATCCAAAATAGGGTAAGGGGTAGGCAATTGATTAGGTGAAGATAACAAAGAAAGAATGTCTGATTGGTGAAGCTTCTCTGGTGATAAAGTTGAACTAGAAACGAGATAATGGAACCATTGACACCATCCCTAAAGTTATCATCCTTGGATATTTCTTCATTACTCAAATTGCCCTTTGGGTTCCCAATTCATTATATCTTTACTTTTGGTTTTCTGACTCTGGTTTCTGAATGTGTAAACTCCCATTTCTGACTCCCTGGCCTGACTCTGCACCACTTCTAGACTATGACCAAAGTCTAATATTCCTGTTGAAAACTGACATAATAATTATAATTATAATAAAATATTATAATTATAATAAAATATCTATAGAGTATCTATTATATGCTTTACATTTATTATGTCATTTAATCCTCACAGGAAACATGTGAAGTAGGTCCTATTCTTATCCAAAGGTTTTTTGTTTTTTTTTTAGAAAATATGTTTTTATTGATTTTGTAGAGAGAGAGCAAGAGAAGAGAGACAGAAACATCGATTGGCTACCTCCAGCACGCCCCCTACTGGGGACCGAGCCCACAATCCTGGCAGGTTTCCTGACTGAGAATCAAACCGGGACCTCTCAGTCCATGGAACGATGCTCAAACCACTGAGCCACACCTTGGCCGAGCTCCCAAGTTTTAAATAAAGAAACCGAGGCACAAATAGGCCAGAGTCATACAGCTACCAAGTGGCAGAGCCATCACTGAGGTACAGGCACTGATTCCTGGAGCAGTGTTCTCATCAGGCACATTATATCGTTGTCATTATATCGTTGTCTTTCATCTGCACCATGCCCTTCGTTGAGTACCAAATGACAAGGAAGTCCCTGAAAAAGCCTCCTTTTACTTTAATGTATGTGATAACTTATGGAGATAGGGAATTACATTTCCCAATCATTGGTCTTTGGAACTCCTTGAGTAACATTTAATTTCAACAATATTTCCCCCCAAAGAGCATTTTTTCAAATCATGATATTCTCTGTTATCTCTCCTAACTAATGAGAACATCTCAATGATTCTGGGGGGCTAGTCACATTTTATCAGTGGCGCCTTTGTTGCACAATTTCCATTTTTGCTCTTGAAGAATAAAAGATTTATGCCTGGTGGACTGTGATGTGGTTTGCATCTAAGAGAAAAACAATTCTTTCAAAAAAAAAAAAATACCATATCCCCAAATGATTTCATAATTACAAACAGTGTTGACGAGCTCTTTGGCTTAAATAAGCTTATAACATATTTGCTGTGTTTTTGTGTAGATATGTTTTGATGAGCTTGCTAAGGAAAAATAATTAAACCCCTCTGCCATTTCTAATTGAGAAGAAAGAAATGCAGCCCATTAGTTGATGTCTACCATAATAAGATTTTTTTCCTCCCTCATTTCATTCCAGATTTGTTTCAAGGATTAACTTGTGTTAAATAGTTTCAGGTCTGAACATCAACTGTGTTTCTCATTATTGCAGATCAAAATGGCTTAATTCCCTTTGTGTTTTGAAGCCACTAAAACACAAGGGGATCTTAAAACTACAAACTTCTGATAGAAGCACCACCTTACCCTAGTCAGTCTGCCCAGCAGAGCCTGGGTTTTCCCTGCATGTACTACTGGAATGATGCTTTGTGTTGACAAGTTTTAGGGTTCTGATGTCATGCACAGGCCAGGTAAGACAGAGTGAATCTAGTCACTCTTGTATCTTCAAATATGATGTTGTGAACTTTGCTTCCTAATGCTCCTTGAATCAACTATTGTTTTTTTTTTATTATTATTATTTTTTAATCCTCACCCGAGGACATTTTTTTTTCGATATTTTGTTCAGATAGAGTGGGAGGAAGAGAGAGAGAGAGAGAAACATCGACGTGAAAGCGACACATCGAGTGGTTGCCACCCACACGACCCAACCAGGGCCGGGGACAAACTGCAACCGAGGTACGTGCCCTTAGCGGGAACCGAACCCGGGTCTCTCCAGACCGCAGGCCGACGAGCCAAACAGGCCAGGGCTCAACTATTGTTTTTGATCTTCAAGCAGAATGTGGCCATCCATCTGATGAGGTGGAAAGGACCATCATCTAGGCTAATCCAGGGGCCTCTGGAGTTAAACACACCTGACTTTCAATTCTGATTTCACCACTGCTATATAACTGGGTCAATTCTGAAAACTTTCTTCATCTGAAGAATGGGGCAAATGATAGTCCCTGTTTGTTGGCTGTGAGAGGTGTGTACAGGAAATTGCATGTTAAACAATCGATGAAGAAGTTAAGTGGCCAGTTAGTTCTATTGTATGTTACCCTACTGTATCGAAAGACAAGAGATTACAAAGGCTTCTGGAGACTCTTTTCAGCTGTAGCATTTCATTGTGACATTGCTAGACTTGGTTATCTGGTGAAATAATTAGAAACTAAGAGAGAATTTTGGGGGCCCAGAGGCATGGGGCAATAAATAGCAAACCTTTTCTCTGCTTAAGATCTGAACCACCTTAAAGACCAAGGAGTCAGGGAAATGGAGACCAAAATATCACTTTAGGACTACTGAAACAACGTGAAGAGGGGCCCGTCTGTGGTTTCCCATGGAGATCCCCACAAGGAGCCAGGTTTTCGCTTTCAGCTGGCCTACGGCACTGGCTTCACTCCAGAGGAGCAAAAAGTGTTTCCACCGGACAGCTTGCTCTTGCGGAGATGACGGAGGTCTTCATGCACCTTCTAAACCCACCAGTCAAGGGGGCGCGGTGCGGGGATGGCGGGGTCCCTCTCCCTGAAAGGAAGCATGAGGAATGGGACTGAGTGTTCCCCACTGGGCTGTCTACCTCAATGTCTCCCGAGTTCAAGACATGAGTGACCCAGATTTCACTTTCTGAAAACATTCGATTTTAGAGTGGCCCCCTCCCCCCTTACCCATGGGTCTCCTTCTGCAGTTTCCCTTACCCTGGTCAACTGCAGTCTGAAAACATTAACTGGGAAATTTCAGAAATAAACCACGCGTGAGTTTTAAGTTGCAGCGTTGGGAGAAGCCGGGAGGAAATCTCGCGATGTCTGCGGCCCCTCCCAGGACGTGGGCCCTCCCTGCCCAGTCCCCCGCGGGCCTCAGCCTGCTGGTCGCTCCGTAGCCGGCCGCGTCGTTCGGGGCTTGTGTTCCCCAAACTCTTACTTTACTTAATAATGGCCCCAAGGCACAAGAGCAGTGTCGCTGGCAACTCGAAGGCCACCACAGGGCCGCGAAGCGCTGCCTTGACGCGAGGAGGGGACCGTTCTCCACTTAGGAGCGGAGGAGAACGTGCGCCGGGGTCGCTGCGCCCCGCGGTGAGAAGGACGCTCCAGGGACATTGTGACGAGGACAGAGGGTCCCGCTGGCTTTGCTGTCGCCCTCACACTGCAGAAGTCGGGCCGCAGCGGGTGCGTTGGTTCGTGGACGGGACAGCGAGCTCGGGGTGGACGACACAGCAGAGACTGCGCTGAGGGGCGCCCCGTCTGGCCCAGGAGAGCGAGCCCGCAGGGAGGCCGGGGAGGGCCCCCAGGTGAGCGACACCCCGCCCGGCAGGTGGGGTGCACGCGGGTCAGGGATCGTGTGGCACCTGATCTCACAGCGTCACAAGCAGAGGGCTGAGCACCGCACAGTAAGACACAGAGACAGAAGAGAGACCATATTCCATAACTTTATTACAGTATATTCTTTTTTTAAAAATCCTCTCCCGAAGATATTTTTACATTTATCTTCAGACAGAGTGGGAGAGAGAGGATTGAGAGACATCGATGTGAGAGACTCACCATCTGGTTGCCACCTGCACGACCCCAACTGCCGTGTGCCCCTGGCTGGAATTGAACGCGGGACTCCCCAGTCCAGGGGCTAACACTTAACTGTTGTTGAGCCAAACCAGCCAGGGCTACAGTATATTCTTTTGATTGTTTTATTTTATAATGAGTTATTCTTGTTACTCTCTTACTGCACCTAATTTATAAATTATACTTCATCATAGGTCTCTATGTACATATGAAAAAATAGTGTAAATAAGGTTGGGTATTATCCTTGGTTTCAGGTATCACTGGGGGTCTTGAAATGTATCTTCCATGGATAAAGAGGGTGCTACCATACTTGTATATTAAATTAGTTCATATCAATGAACTCAGTTTCCTAAATCCATAGAATCCTGGTAATTTAATGTGCCACATACCAAGGATCTTCTCTCAACCATATTCCCTTCCATCTTTCTCCAGCTACTTTCAATTTATGACCCGGACAATGAATCTTAAATACACCACTTCAAAGTCTCTATCCTAAAGTAACTGATGGGGTGGTATTAGCAGCCTCACCACTGATAATACAGTCAACGATAGAGGTTCAGTTTTAATGCTTTATCTTTAAATAGAGGTAAACTGGTTTTTCCAAGACTTGGCATTCTTGCCCTTGTCCAGCTGTTTAACAAATGTGTGTCCTTGGTCACCAATGGAACCAGACTAGAGGGTGTAGATAGCTGCGTGTGAGCCATAATTACTACTGTTAAAACAACTCAAAGCACATGTCCTACTGACAGGGGTGTGGAGATGGCAGGCAGTGTGTGCTCAATCCAGACGTTCTGAGGTATGTTTTCAAGTTGTGCTTTGCAGGAGGTCTGAGCCACACACACACTTTCGGAATCTTTGAATCTCCATTTGTGCCTGAGTAGAGGGGTCCCACATACACTGATTCCTTCTGTGCTCTGCCATCACTTGGAGGGTCTTCTCAGTTTCAGGAGTCCTTGCCTCTATACAGGGGCTCTTCCTTCACTACTTTAATTATAGCACTGATATCATTGCTTTAGAAATTTTTAAAAACCTGTTTTGAATTTTTCACTAGGCTGTGATCTCTCCAGGAGCAGGGTTGAGGTGATCTTATTCATAGTTGTATCATAGCACCAGGCACAGGGTCTGACCCATGGAAGGGGGCTCAGCGAATATCTTATTGAACTGAATTGAATGACAGTTTGTGTCCCAAGACAAGGGAGTGCAGACATTCTGGGTTGAGGCTCTGGTTTTGTTTGGATGACACTTCCTGTCATGTGACCTTGCTTTACCTCTAGCCACAGCCAGTAAACTCACATAGACTTTTCAAGAACCTCAAGACCCCTGAGAAATGAATTATAGTAACCTTCTTTTTTTGGACTAATGCCAGTGCCAGTGTACAGGGATACCTAGAGTTGGGCTCTCCATACCCCAATGTAGAGTCTCACTATGTCCATTCCTTGAACTCTGCCATGTCAATCCATGTGACTGGTTCCTGCTCCTTCCAGGAAGACCAAAACCAAGACTCAGGCACAAAATATGAGTGCCAAAACTCTCTGCAATCAAGATAAATAATACTTTAATGCCGTATGTTCAAAAATCAGAATCAATGAAAGCATTTCATGATGAACAAAACCTCGAAATTTAAATAGACAGTTTAAGTGTTCTTGATGTTCCTTTTGCCTTCGGATGGTGCTTCTTTATTGCCTCACCCTCCTCGCCTAATCTTGGCCTTGAAGAAGACAGAACCGAGGAGAAATCTCCTTGGCCGTGACTTTCCTGATTATTACTCCTTGATTT
This sequence comes from Molossus molossus, assembly GCF_014108415.1. Lineage (NCBI taxonomy): Eukaryota > Metazoa > Chordata > Mammalia > Chiroptera > Molossidae > Molossus > Molossus molossus. The sequence goes on along the minus strand of NW_023425351.1, from coordinate 57,379,897 downwards.
TCTTTCTTCTCTGTAGCAGGCAGGGATGGTATGGGTTTCAGGAAATACGAAAGGTAAATGCGTAAACATAAACATAATCATAAAAAATGGAAGAACTTGTCAAATCTGATGTGTGTATATGAGAAAAGATTTAGCAGGGAAAATGTTGCATATTTATTAACTGAATAGCAAAAGGCTGAAATGAACAAAATTTAATAACATTCAGCAGTATGGCTGCAATATTTATTTCTTAGATGACTTTGTATGGCTCCATTTTTATTTGCTTTGTCCTTTATTGGGATTGATTTTTAAAAGGGCTATTTGTGAGATTGTTCTGGATTTTTGTTAAGCAGTGCAGAGTGCTGCTACATGCAAAGTTACTTTAAATGGGAGCAAATGCATATGAGATCAGCAAATGTTCCAAGTGCGCCTTTCTTTCCTCCTGGAAGAAGAGCTTTCTTCATTTCCATGGGGGAGCACAAAGCCAAAAGAGGGGAAACAAATGTGAAATCTCCAAGAGCTTTTTGGAAATGCAGCAGAAGAACACAACACTTAGTAGAGAAGCCAAGTGGTTTTCGAGTTTCCTGCAAAGAGTCAACTTTAGGGGGAACATGACCTTCTGGGGAAGTCCAAAGACTCTGGCTGGAAGATTGGGGGCTGCCATTTTGCAGGCTGTGGATGGGTGGCAGGGGGTGGGGGTGGGGAAAGATTGTGTAACTGTAGCAAAGCATCTTGAAACTTTTCAGTTCCATTTGTTTCCACACAGGAAAACAAAGTGCTGAAGAAGCCTTAAAGAGAAAGGGAAGCTTCAGGCAGTTTTTTTTTCCCCTAGGGAAGCACAGCTGTGGTTGTATCACAATATTTCTCAAGTGTTTTCTTTGGATCTCTACCTGATGCCAACCATACCCAATGAAAGTAGAAGAGAGTTGCTTGATAGGAACCAAATCCTGGTCAAAATGCTGACTTTTCTCTTTGCCCTTCTGTGGAGCACAGGGTGTACCTGATTTGCTTATAAATGGAAGTGACACCTGGCCCCCCTTCACCATCACACAAGTTCTGGAGGTGCAGGCTTCAGGAGAACTCTCCTGCTGTGCTGATTGTGGAAAGGTATAAAATCTCGGCCCACACAGTCTGAAATGAGATGCATGGGGACTCGGTACCAGAGACTGAATTTCTGTTTTTGCCCCCCACCCCCATACCGAAATGCACAGACATGCCAGAGTAACATTTTCTCTGGAGGACTCATCTCATGGCTGATTGCACATTAAAAGCATGCAGTGAGCTTAAAAAAATACTGATGCCAAGGCCCCACTTCACTCCTATTCAATTAGATGCCCTAAGGGTGGGAACCATGCATCCATATTTTTAAAGAGCTCTTGTTTGATTGTAATATGCAGCTCGGGTTGAGAAGTCCTGACCCAGAGCTCTTGGTCCCACAGACAGCCCTTTGCTCTCCTCCGGGTTGACTGTCCACCCAAATCCCTCTGTGATTTCCAGTGGCAGCTAAGACTGCCTTTCAGTTTAATTCAGTTCAATTGCATACAATTCAAGTCAAGAAATATTTATTCATCTTCTTCCCTGCCTTTCATTATGATTGCATCTTCCGCGAGAGTGGTGAGATCCATGCTTCCCATAGAGGAGGGCAAAGATACTTGAACATATCGTAGTGTTTGAAGGCATATTTAAAAAAATCCTGTTAAACACAGATTATAAGTCTGTAAAAAAAAAATAAGCACTAGATTTGGATTTCAAACTTTTTCTTACACCCAAAGCTCTGAACAGATGTATGTAAAACATCCATCTTTTAATGTGTTCATTTATTCAGTGCATGTTATTAAGCATCAATGAGCTGAGATAAATAAGACAGAGCACTTAGGTTTTGAATAGCTCCCAGGCTAGTGGCAGACATGAAATGTGAACAAGAAATTAAACTACTGCAAACTACAAACTGATAAAGCTACACGTTGTATGTATGAAAGGATGTTTCAGATAGATTCAGGAGAAAGGATTGTGTCTGGCAGGGTGAAAGGCTTACAGGACAGTAGCCCTTCTCCATGAAGGGTTTCGGGCAACAGGAGGAATATGTGCAGTTTGTGAAGGTGAGCATTAGATGTTTGGCTGAGGGCCACGCAGGAAATGTAGGAGACAGGGAAGGAACTTGAGGGCCCCCAACTGTCTTTAGAGCTTCATCTGTTGGACCAGGGTTTCTACATCTTTCTTGCCTCGTGGCTGACTTCCAGATTCATGGATTTGCAGCTACAGTGGGGTATGCGGTGGTTGAGAAAGCACTCATGTGGGATGAGACAACAGCTGGGCTGTTTTTGGAAAGCGATGGAGAAACCTTTGGGCAGCAGCTGAAAATGTAGGCTCTAGAGTTGGATTGGCCAGGGGTTTCACACACTTACTATGTGTGTAAGTTTCTGAACCCTTTTCCTCAACTGTAAAATGAAAATACTCATGCTCACCTCATAGGATTTTTCTTTTTTTAAATGAAGGCTCAATCTATTAGGCATTGTGTAGAGTCCTTAATGGCCTAAACACAGGAAGTGCCAATATAATCTAGCTCTTCCAGTTGAGATAATGAGTCTTTTCTTTGTAGTTTTCTTTAATTTTTTTTACTTATTTTTTATTTGTGTTTATTTGTGCTTCCTACCATACCTGGCCTTCCAGGTATCTACTCAAAGACCACCCTCGCATTGGCTAGTTATGAGAAGTCCATGATTTTGGATGCACAACATAACATATGTTTTAGGAAGTGGCCAGCTAAATCACTATCACAGAACAACACAATTCTAGCAAGTCATTTGATAGGCTTACAAAATCTCTTTCATTGATATGTCCATTCTGCGGTTCTCCATGTCTCTGCCTCCAAAATTAAAACCAATACAGAAATTTCCAGGTTCAGGCTATCTGCAACATCTAATCTGATCTCCATGGCTTGCTCATCATTTTTCTTTTACATTTTAAGACACAGCAGAGAAGGTGATATTTGAAAAAGACCTTGGAGAATGCATGGAATTTCCTTATGGCCAAGAATAGGCATCTCAGGTGATGAGATTAACATAAGTAACAGTACAGAAACATATTTAGGGTCAAAAAGTAGTAAAAATAGTTATTTTGTTGGAGCACAGGTTGTTGTACATGCAAAGCAGAGGAATAAACTTCAAAATTAAGGTTGAGGCTATAAGAATCCTTTTCATCAATGGTGTTTTGAGAATGAAAATTCAGAAGATTGATGTGCATTCTATAAAATAGCTGACATTTCTTAGAAAAGTTAATTCCAAATCTCCTTTGAAATAATTTTTTTTAAATTTATTAAATATACTTTTATTGTTTTTTTAATTTATTTTTTATTTTTTAATTTTTTTATTGATTAATTTTTGTTACAGATGATTCTCCTTTTTTCCCCCACTGATTCCCCCCTCCCCCTTCCCTCCCTGCCCCTTCCCCAGATTGTTGTCCATGTCCACTGTTCATGCATACATGCGTATAAGTTCTGTGGTTCATCCCTCCCCCACCTCCCCACTCCTTAGGGGATTGTCAGTCTGTACCCTGCTTCCGCGTCTCTGGGACTACCCCATTCCTCAGACTGTTATGTTCATTATATTCCACAAATCAGTGAGATCATATGAAATTTGTCTTTCTCTGTTTGGCTTGTTTCACTTAGGATGATACTTTCCAGGTCCCTCCATGTAGTCTCAAAGGATAAGAGATCTTTCTTTCTTACCGCTGCGTAGTACTCCATTGTGTATATGTACCACAGCTTTTTGATCCATTCGTCTACTGATGGGCACTTGGGCTGTTTCCAGATCTTAGCGATTGTAAATAGTGCTGCTACAAAGATGGGGATACATATATTCTTTTTAATTGGTGTTTTATGCTTCTTAGGGTATATTCCTAGAAGTGGGATCACTGGGTCAAATGGGAGATCAATTTTTAATTTTTTGAGGTGACACCATATTGTTTTCCATAGTGGCTGCACCAGTCTGCATTCCCACCAGCAGTGTACTAGAGTCCCCTTTTCTCCACACCCTCACCAACACTTGTTGTTTGATGATTTGTTGATGGCGGCCATTCGGACAGGTGTGAGGTGATACCTCATTGTTGTTTTGATTTGCATCTCTCTGATGATTAGTGATGATGAACATTTCTTCATATGTCTCTTAGCCATTTGTATGTCCTGTTTGGAGAGGTGTCTATTTAGTTCCTCTGCCCAATTTTTAATTGGATTCTTTGTCTTCCTTTTGTGGAGTTGTATGAGCACTCTATATGTATTGGAAATTAACCCCTTATCTGATATATCATTGGCAATTATGCTCTCCTATACAGTGGGTAGCCTTTCCATTTTGATGATTGTATCTTTCGCTGTGCACAAGCTTTTGAGTTTGATGTAGTCCCATGTGTTCATTTTCTCCTTTGTTTCTATTGCCTTAGGTGATGTGTCAGTAAAAATTCTGCTGCGTGTGATGTCTGAGATTTTGTTGCCCACAGTCTCCTCTAGGATTTTTATGGATTCATGAGTTACATTTAAGTCTTTTATCCATTTTGAGTTTATTTTGGTGTAGGGTGTAAGTTGATGGTCTAGTTTCATTTTTCTGCAAGTAGCTGTCCAATTTTCCCAGCACCATTTATTAAAGAGGCTGTCCTTACTCCACTGTATGCTCTTGCCACCTTTGTCAAATATTAATTGAGCATATTGCCTGGGGTCCATTTCTGGGTTCTCTATTCTGTTCCACTGGTCTATATACCTGTTCTTGTGCCAGTACCAGGCTGTTTTGATTATGGTGGCTTTGTAGTATAACCTGAAATCTGGTATTGTGATCCCTCCAACTTTGTTCTTCCTTTTCAAGATTGCTGTGGCTATTCGAGGTCTTTTTTGGTTCCATATGAACTTTTGAAGTAATTGTTCTAATTCTGTGAAGTATGCCGTTGGTATTTTGATGGGGATTGCGTTGAATCTATAGATTGCTTTGGGTAATATGGACATTTTAATGATGTTAATTCTCCCAATCCATGAACAGGGTATGTGCTTCCACTTTTTTACATCTTGCTCTATTTCTTTTTTCAAAGACCTGTAGTTTTCTGCGAATAGGTCCTTTATTTCTTTGGTTAAGTTTATTCCTAGGTATCTTAATTTTTTTGCCGCAATGGTAAATGGGATTGTTTGCTTAGTTTTTCTTTCTGTGAGTTCATCATTGGTGTATAAGAATGCTGTGGATTTCTTGACGTTAATTTTGTATCCTGCTACTTTGCCAAATTCATTTATTAAGTCTAGTAAGCTTTTGGTGGAGTCTTTGGGGTTTTCTATGTACAGTATCATGTCATCTGCAAATAATGACAGTTTCACTTCCTCCTTTCCAATTTGGATCCATTTTATTTTTTCTTCATGTCTGATTGCTGTGGCTAAGACTTCCAGTACTATGTTAAATAGGAGTGGCGAAAGTGGGCATCCTTGCCTTGTTCCTGTTCTTAAGGGAAATGCTTTTAGTTTTTGCCCATTGAGTATGATATTGGCTGTAGGTCTTTCATATATGGCTTTTATTATGTCTAGATATGATCCCTCTGTTCCCACACTGCTGAGCGTTTTTATCAGAAATGGATGCTGGATTTTGTCGAAGGCTTTTTCAGCATCTATTGATATGATCATGTGGTTTTTATTCTTCAATTTATTTATGTGGTGTATCACATTTATGGATTTGCGAATATTGTACCAGCCTTGCATCCCTGGGATGAATCCCACTTGGTCATGGTGGATAATTTTTCTGGTGTATTGCTGGATTCGATTTGCTAGTATTTTGTTCAGGATTTTGGCATCTATGTTCATCAGGGATATTGGCCTGTAGTTTTCTTTCTTGTGTCTTTTTCTGGTTTTGGAATTAGAATTATGCTGGCTTCATAAAACGAGTTTGGAAGTTTTCCTTCTTCTTGAATTTTGTGAAATAGTTTGAGGAGAATGGGTATTAGTTCTTCTTTGAATGTTCGGTAAAACTCCCCCGTGAAGCCATCCGGGCCTGGGCTTTTGTTTGCTGGAAGAGTCTTGATTACATCTTCAATTTCTTCTGTTGTTATTGTTCTGTTCAAGTTTTCAGTCTCTTCCTGATCCAGTTTTGGGAGACTATGTGTTTCTAGAAATTTGTCCATTTCGCTTAGATTTTCGAATTTGTTGCCGTATAATTGTTCATAGTAGTTGTTAACGATCTTTTGTATTTCTGTGGTGTCAGTTGTTATCTCTCCTGTTTCATTTCTGATTTTATGTATTTGGGTTCTGTCTCTTTGTTTCTTGGTGAGTCTAGCGAAGGGTCCATCAATCTTGTTTATCTTTTCGAAAAACCAGCTCTTTGTTTTATTGATCCTCTGGATTGATTTTTGGCCTCTATGTCATTTATTTCTGCTCTGATCCTTACTATTTCCTTTCTTCTACTTGCTCTGGGGTTTTCTTTTTGTTTACTCTCTAGTTCTTTAAGTTGTCCTTTGAAATAATTTTACCTAAACTTTCATTCTATTAATTTTACTTTATTTTTATTTCTCTGTATTTATTTATTCCTTCCCTTGTGTCTTATTAAGAACATTTGTGGTGAGGTCCTAGTCTTGGCTTGCTGAGAGTTCATCTACTTTCGTTTTAAATTTAATTTTAAAATTATAGTTTACATTATTATTTTGTATTAGTTTCAGGTGTACAGCACAGTGGTTAGACAATCATATACTTTACAATGTGTTTTCTGATTTTTCCGGTACTCACCTGGAACCATACATAGGTATTACAATATTAGACTATATTCCCTATGCTGTACTTTCTATCCCTGTGACTATTTTGTAACTACCAATTTGTACTTCTTAATCTCTTCACCTTTTTCATCCAATCCCCCAACCCCTCCCCTCTGGCATCTGTCAGTGGTGTTCTCTGTATCTGTGAATCTGTTTCTGTTTTATTTGTTCACTTATATTATTCTTTAGATTCCATGTATAAGTGGAATTATTTTGTATTTGTCTTTCTATGTCTGACTTATTTCACATAGCATAATAAATTCTAGGTCCATCCATGCTGTCTGAAATGGTAAAACTTCTTTATTTTTTATGTTTGAGTAATACTCCACTGTATATATGTACTACAGCATTTTTAATCCACTTGTCTACTGATGGGCACTTGGGCTGCTTCCATATCTTGGCTATTGTAAATAATGTTGTAGTAAACATAGGAGTGCGTATATTCTTTTAAATTAGTGTTTTAGGTTTCTTCAGATATGGACCCAGAAGTGGAATCACTGGGTCATCAGGCAGTTCCATTTTTAACTTTTTGAGGCTCTTCCTTACTGTTTTCCACAGTGGTGCACGGTCTGCACTCCCACCAACAGTGCACGGGGGTTCCCTTTTCCTCGTGTCCTCGCCAGCACTTGTTGTTTGTTGGTTCATTGATGGTGGCCCCGGTGAGGTATCACCTCACACCTGTCAGGATTCATCTGCTTCTGATGCTTCTTCTGGATCCCCCTGAGCCACAGTGTGTTCCTGGGAGAACATGCTCCTTCACACGAAAACCAGTTGTAGTGTGAGAAAGGGAGGGTTATAACCTAAATCCAAACAGGAGTGGGTGGCGTGGAAGACGCCTGGCAAGGCCCAGACCCTGTTACTGTACAAATGTCCTTGATGGTAGTGAAGGGTTGGGGGTAAATTACGATAGAAGGGAACAGAGTCATTTCCGAACAGCTAGTTTTCTGAGGGTGTACATATGATGTCAGAAATTAAATAAGGCCCTAAGCTCTGTATTCCTATAAACCCCATTTTAGTTGATGCATCTGCTGCCTTAAGCAGGATATAGGTCCCAAATAAAAACTCAAAAATCTCTTTTTTATAGAACTCGAAAATAGAACTCCTGAAATCGGAGGAAACCTCTGGAACTCGGAAGATCCCATCTCAGATGGAGGGGTGAAGTCTATGCTAGACCCAGGCACCCCTGAGTACAGGGTCTGTATGGAAGGGAACACACTTAGACAGGAACTAGGTCTGGGATTTAAAACTCGACCGCTTCATATCCATGTTGGATGATTCTTCAGTGGCGAGGGCATTTTTGGAAGAAATGCTAAACAATACCAAAGTGAAGAATTTGCCCCAACCCCAATAATGACAGCAAAAACTCTAGACTTTTCAGATAGTGGTAACAGCCCAGCCAGGGTGGCTCACTGGTTGAGTGTTGACCCATGCACCGAGAGGTCGCTGGTTCAATTCCTGGTCAGGGCACATGCCCAGGTTGTGGGTCAAATCCCCAGTGGGGGGCATGCAGGAGGCGGCCAATTGATGTTCTCTCTCATCGATGTTTCTATCTCTGTCTCTCTCTCCCTTCCTCTCTCTCTAAAATCAGTAAAGAAAAACAAAAGATACTAGTAACAGAGGGTGGAAGGTTGATGACAGGACCAGGTATCACAAAGTCCCTTTTTGGCAACTTTACCTAAAATGAGGACCAGTGCATAGTAATTAGAGCCCAGGTGGCCTCTAATTTTTCTTAAGAAAAAACTAAGTTGCATTTAGAATGACAGATTATTTGAGCCAAGAGGGACTTGATTACACATTGAGGCCAACCTATTTTATGAGAAAATTGATGTCCAGTGATCACCAGTTAATTTCTTTCATAGCCGGGGGCAGAATTATGGTCTTATAAGAGCCTTGTCTGTAATATTTTAATGCCTGGAACTCTCTTTACACATAATCCCAAGAGTGTCCTAAAAGTTAGCTGGGCGAGTCCCAAGGTGGGAGTAAGGAAGAATGGGTACGCCAGTTACATGACCACTGTGGAAAATCTGACGAGTCACTGTAAACTACTGGGGGAAGCAAGGGGCCAAAAATCACAGAGAGAGTCCAAACTGTGCTGTGGCCAATCCAGTCTAGTTTTTCTGGTCAGCTTCAAGATTTGGGGAGATCAAAAGGGATTTTTTTGTTTGGAAATATAGAATGGAGTTGAGAATTTCCTCAAAAGTAGAACAAAGAGATCCTTCTACATCAAGGCAGAAGGAATGAAGGGAAAGGGGCTAAGATGCCCAGGAAGTGAGGCTACCAGAGAAAGGTACGAAATCAGATTGCAGACCAGCCCACTGTTATGGAAGAGAGATGGTGGTTATGGTGATAAAACCCTAGATACTCATGAATCTCAGGAAGAAGGGGGAGAAACAGAGCCATCAGGGAGTGAGGTGGGTTGCAGGAGCAAGCTACCCCCAGAATGTCCATAAATCATTACTGATTAGTAAAGGAGACACACCAAGGAAATACAGAGCAGGAAGATTTTTCCTCACCGTTAAATGATGGCATTTAAAAATTTTGCCTCCTGATCTCATTTCATTATAAAAGATAGTTAAAAATCATCTTCAGGCATCTACATATCAATAAACTTTCTTAGAGAATGTGCTGATGGACAGGATCTCTGTAGAAAATAGGAAAGGCAAAGAGCCAGAGTTGTAGAAGTTTTATAAACACGCTATCTATTTAAGTTCTTACCTCTGCACAGTTGCACAAAGGGAGACAATTCCCAACAGTTAGTATCATTGGCAGTGCTACGAGGCAGTGGCAAATGTAGTGTGTGTCAGCATGGAATGTAGATGAGTATGAGGCGTGGGAGGTGATCAGTAGGCAGCATAAAACGAGAATACAAAGAGAAGACTGTGACCTGGACTCCAAGACTTGACTCTCCCTCATGCTAAGGGTTCATTCGTTAATTTAGTGAAGGCTAATTTTAAGATAAAGACATACATATACTCTGTTGTATATCTGAAGTTATTTGTTAGTATTATTAAACACACACGTAATCATATACAGTTGACTAATAGATAATAATTTAGTTTTAAAATTGGTTCTCCCCCTCCCCATCAATGAACACTTGGTTGTTTACATAAAACCCTGAGTTATAAGAACCTCCATCAGAGGCCTGTTAGCAAGTTCCTTGAAACCAGATGGATTAAACTGGTCCTTGTAATACAGTTTGCAGCTGCCCACTGTGGGCAGACTTACCAAGGGTGTACTTGAACAAGATCAGGGACATTAACAACAAAATATATTGCAATTACACTTTTCTACCACTAGATGACATGAGCGCACAAGCAGGATAAAAATCCCCCTGCTTTCTGCACCAGTGGCCCTGCAGTGATAATAGGTAAGTTGAGGTATCTGGAATTCAATTACAGCTGTCACTGGGAAACATAGACAACATGTGAAAATGAAGAACTGTCAGCATTGATTAGGACAATAAATGTGGTAACAAATTCACCAAATGCTCATCCTTTGAGCCAGGGGCCATAAAACCACTGCCTGTTGGCCAGATCCACCTTATTTTTGTAAATAAAGTTTTATTGGGACACCGCCATATTCATTTATCTGTGGCTGATTCTGCTTGGTAACGACAGAGGTGAGTAGTTGAGACAGAAACTGCATGACCTGCAAAGCTTAAAATATTTCTAACAGGTCCTTTACAGGAAAGTTTTCTGATGCCCGGTCTAAACACATAAGGTCATATACTAACTCATTTAATCTCAGATAAAGAACGTGGTTAAGGATATAATGAACCCTGGCACATAAATGACTCTAGGAGGCATACGTGACAAAGGCTGTAACTACTGTGTACCAAGATGAATGACAGTTGGCTTCAGGGTTGTGGGGAACCCAGAAAGAAGAAATCAAATTTATTGCAAAGCTAGGTTGGTCTTCTGCGTTTAACCCACAGGGAGAAATGTAGCTGGGTTTGAGTAGCTGCCCATGAGCACTTTCTCCCAAAGTGACATTTATTCAGAACATATTTTAAGAAACTATTTTGACACAATTATTCATAAGACTGAAGGTGACTCAGCAGATGAAACAGTGTTTAAATTGTGATTGAAAGGTCAGTGGTCAGGTAGAGAAACAGAGAAAGGAGGCATTCAAAAGAAGGCTTCCTTCTTTCTAATGTCGTGATTTCCCCCAATCAGAGGGGGTTCTTGCTCTTCCAGTGTTGGAATCTGGGTGTCCCTGGGTCCTCAGGAACTCTGCTGGGGATGGTGACGCTGGGAGTGGGGCTGGCAGCCAAGCGGCATTCAGCTTTCCAGTTCTGCATTGTCTTTCCTAGCAGTTCACAGTGAGCAGCGATGCCCCGGGGCAATCCCTGGTGGTTCATTCCGTACTTGTCCTTGCTGGTCTTTGTTTTGTGTTCCTTTTTCACTGAAGCATTTGGGTAACTAACTGCCTCAGAGTCATACATCGTGAGGAGGAGAGGGGAGAATCAGGAACTCAGCGACTGGTCAGCCACCTTCATTCTTTGTCCCGCATGAAAAAGAGATGGGCCAGACTGCCCGGCTTCCGAGGGTTTTCCACGTGGGGACTCCCCAAGCTCCCCCTCTCCCAGCCTGCATGCTGGGAGACCTCTCCTCGTAGATCCTTCCACGTGTTGATCCTTCTTCCTTCGGGTTCTCCATTGTTCCCACAGAGAAGTTCGTGTCCGCGGCTGTTCCTTCCACTCAGTCGTTGCTGACTGTACGGAAGAGCGTGGTGCTGATGAGTGGTGTCTCCCTGGGTGCGGTGGGGATGTGTGGTGAAGGTCAGGGTGGGGCCTTGCAGGGGGTGTGGGGGATGCAGGCACTTCCACTTCAGGGAGCTGCTGTTCTCTCTGAAAGAATCTGCAATAACCAGTGCTGCCTCGGATAAAAATTAATTTTCTTCTGAAGATCATGCTATCTGGGTTACATGAGAAATTTATATTTCTCCTAATAACATGGCTTGACACACAACCCCCCCCCCCCTTAGTCTGAAATAACAATCCCAACCTCATTACACCAAGGGAGTATTCACCCAGGTTTCATTGTGAATGAATGTCCCAAGTCCAGCTCCCTTTTCTTTAATGCACAGCTATGTGTATGTGTATGTTTGTGTGTGTGTATGTATACATAAATGTTCATGTGTATTATGTATTTATAGTTGAATTTTGGTCGGGTCAGGGTATGTAGGATAGTGTCAAGCTGAAAAATGGATAATCTGGATGGTTGGAATTTAAGAATGGGGTGAAAAGGGGTTGGGAGATAAAAAAGGGTTTTCTTAAAGGTATGTGAGTTAGGTTCTGTGGGAATTTGGATAGGCAGCGGCAGAGGTACGAGATTGATAGTGGGCACTTTGGGAGATGATCATAGTGGTTAGGGCTGAATTTAGGAGTTCAGGACTATCTGGTTAAAGTGGGAACTGGAGGTCGGAGTCCCTGAGAGAACCAGGAGACTTGCCTGGAGAAGTATGAAGGGCAGGACCATCACGGTCTCTTCTTCCCTGTGCTTAGCCAAGTGGCCACTGACATGTGGCCCGGGTCCAACAAATTTCAAGTGAGTAAATGTACAGCAGTGAGAGTTTAAGGAAAGTACCTGGGGCCCAGGTATGGGAAGCAGTAGAGAGTAAAGACAGAAAGTAGAGAAAAAATTGGGGTGAGGGAGACGATATATACCTATTTCCCTTGCCAAACACTTCATGTGAAACAATAAAATTTTGAATCTTAGTGCTAGTACCACAACTGTAGTTGGAAATAGTTGAACATGAATCAGTCATTGCAACAGTAATTGTAACCAGAAATAGGAAATGTTTAATAAAAGTTTATTTGTTTCACTTTTGGTTACGTGGCCATGTCTGACTGGAGTTTAGGATGTTGCGCAAACGCAGTATGTCGGAATAGAAAAAATTGGGAGATTTCGTGTTCGGCTCCATCACAACCTTTTTCTGATTGGTTTGAGGAGTAGTTTATCTAATAAACATTATTTCTTCTTATTTTCGTCTTCAGATCGATATCTGAGACTGTAAAAATAAAATTTTAAAAATTTCCTGTTTTAAAAATTTAAATAAGTGCCAGGTAAGAAGGATTACAACTGAGTTATCAAAACTGGTTTTCTTTGATTCTTGATTTTTTTTTATTCGGCCTCTGATGCTTGATATGTTGAACTAGAAGGACTTCCTTTCAAAAATCTCTTACTGGGTGGAGAAGTAAGGCCTGCAGCCCATCCCCGGTTACGTCAAGTGGTGTCAAATTTGGCTTGCCATTCTCACTTCCTGTTGACTCCGAGAGAAAGGCTGCAGTTGGCGTCTTACTGTGAAAAACACGAAGCTCCGAGACCAGTCTGAATTACTAATCACTACATGTCCTGTTCAGTCTAACCACTTTCCAAGCGATTAAATAAACTGGCCAGGTCAGTGACTCAGCTTCCGAGGGGGTAGCCAGCAGTCCGAGCTGATCTGCCCATCCCTGGTTTCAATTCCCAAGGTTTGATCTAGGGCTGGCTCAGAAAAATCATTTCCCCCTGAAACTTGTCTCTCCGGAGACAGAAGGATGGACACAGATGATGAAGTGTATAGTCTACTGGAGAAGGGCCATCTCACCATGAGTCTTTTGAGGGAAAGGACTGTAAGAATGTCATCTTTCATCAGCTGGTGTCACTCTTTGGAATCAGTGACAAGTAGCTGGGTGTGGTAGGGCAAAGTTGTCTGGAGTTTGAAAGGAGAAAATATATTGAGTAGGAAACATTACTTTTTTTTTTTTCTTTTCTGGCTTAACTGTCAGTAGATACAGTATTCCCTTGTTTGTTTCAGTAACTACCAAAGGTTCTTGAAGATGTCACCCTTTTAGGGTAGTATATTATCCTGTTGTTTTAGTGATCAGCTGGACTTTGCAGCCTTTACTAAGCTTAAAGTTCAGTTACCATAAAAAGCAGCATGCAGTCAGTGGTGGAAATAGGGGTGGGAGTGTAGGGGCCTCATGGGAAATCAATTCCAGGAACTCCCAGTCTCTTATGCAAATGAGATTAGACTGCTCTGTGGCCAGGGCTCCCAGAGCAAATCATTCCCATTCCCACCTCTTGCATTGTCTGTGGTGGGAATAAAAAAAATAAAAATTTTTAATTTATTTCAGCTACTGCCTTATTTTAAAAAGTATATCAGTCTGTCCACCTTGCTTCAGAAAACTCCTTTCCAGGTAAACTATTAAATACTTAAAAAAAAAAAAAAAAAGATATTGAGATCTTCAGTGGAAAAGACTGTACGCATATCAAAGCTTTATCTTTTCAGAAAGTGAGTCTTCTGAGTGGCTGGTGGCACCACATCCTTCAGGCGTTTCTCATACTTGGCATAAAACTTGTAGCCATTTCTCATGTTCCCTTTGTTTTGATTAGTTGATGCATGATAACTTGACAACACTCAGATGTGAACGCTTGAGAAAGGGAGGGTGACAGGGAGAGAAGAAGCCCTTCAGCCAGCAATTCTTTCTTTTAAAAACCTTTTTGAGCATGAATATTTCTCAAGCACAGGGACTGAAGGTGAACTTGAAGAATTCATCCAAAACCACAGTCTTGAGTCTCTGTACGTGGCCATTTCAGTGCTCTCTGGAAAGAATGTGAGAATGTGCACGCCAGAGAGCTAGCATGCAAATCACTTCCTTCCCAGGACTCTCAGCGTTGTTGCTCTATCCATGCAGATGTGCCATGGGCCTTGCAGATAGCATCTGTTTGTTCTGTTGAGGGGGGGGGGGGGGGGGGGGGGCGGGGAGCATGTAGCTGAGCTCAGCATGATAACAACTTTCTTTTGGGATCTTTTATCTTAATTGTAATTTAAACAGTTTTTGCATTCTGGAATCAAATGATTTGAGTCATTGGAGATTCTGCCGGATGTGTCATTCCTTCTCTTGCTCATTCCTTATCTGCTATCTGCTCCCCCTGCCTCCAGATATCATAGAGTTAACATCAGAACTGGAGAGATGAAGTCATTGCACAAGAACATATAACTTTTATTGTTAGTTTCATTCATAATTATTAACCAGACATTGATTGAGGCCCTGCTATGTTCTAGGTACAGTACAATTCTAGGACCTCGTGGTGAACAAACATGCATCTGTTTCTGCCCCTGTGGATTTTATGATTTAATGGAGAAATACACAGTTATGAAAATAATCACAGACAAATACATCTTCATCTGTGACAAGTACTACATGTTGCCTTAAGAGTTGAAAATAGGCAAATTGAGCCGGTCAGAGAGGTAACAGGAGGTTTCCTTGAGGAAACGTTGGTTAAGCAGTGATCTGAAGGATGAGTAAAACCTAATGAGGTGTGTCAAGGAGGAAAGGTTCTTTCTGGCAGAGGGAACCGCATGGGAGAAGAACCGTGATGAGTGGACGCCTGAGCGTGGAGAAAGGGAACGAGGGTCCACGTGGCTGGAGTGAAGAGGGAGGAGAACCAGGAAGGCAGCAGACTGTGTGGTGACTCAGGCCAGACCCTGAAGCTCCCTGCTGCTCATTTGTGGTGTGTTTTAGAGGTGATGAGAGGGTCATGGAGTGGACAGTGGAAGGAGGGCAAAGGCGGAGGAGGAAGGAAGACCACTAGGGCTGTGCAGCAGTCCAGGTAATGGAAGCTTGGTCTTAAGTAGTGAGTGGTGGAAGAGAGGGAAAAGAGTCCATATATTCCAGAAGTACTTAGAATATAAAAATGACAAAGTGGAAGGAGGGAGTAAGTGGAGACAAGGGTGGCCTGAAGCTTCTGAGTGGGGAAAGTGGATGGCTGATGGTGCCATTCACTCAAAGTAATGCTGGAAGGCGGGGCTGAGGGGAAGACAGGGAGTCTTAAAGTTAGACGGTAAGTTGTGGGTTGGCTATATTGGTCTGACCCTCAAAGGTGAGGTACAGGCTGGAGACATAATATTTATGAGTGAAATGTTCATCATTTTAATACTAATGTGATTTATTCCTCGTCAGCCTCTTTCCAGAACATCTTTGTACGTAGGGAGTCAGTCAGATGGTCTAGGACACCAGGCTAAGTGAACTGTTGAACGAGTTATTCTGGGTGGCAGGGATGCAAAGGGCTTCGGGGAGGCCGTGCAGGTGTAGTGTGGATGAATTAGGGAACTGTCTGACGTGAAGGACATCAGAAGGTAGCTCTGCCCACGTAGCTGTCTTCTTCCCCTTGACCTGCTGGAGGGCCTACAGTTGTTGGCAGTTATGTTACTCTTTAACTGGTTCTTATTTTGTTTGGCTTAGAATGAGAACATTTTAGTGTTTAAGGTGATGTAAAAGTTGTCTTCTCTAAACTTCTCACTCAAAATGATTTCACTTTATAAACTCTCTAGACACAAAGGCTCAGCTTAAACAAGTCTGTAATGGGGAATCTCGTCTGTGACAAGGCAATGTAGATTTTTAGTGCTGTTCCAAAAATTCTTCCTTATGTTGGATTTTCCATTCAGGATGACACAACAGTCCTCCTTCCCTTTCCACACAGCAGACAATCCATGAGTGCTCACCGTAAATTATCGATATTCTCGGCTCAGCTGCTGCAGGGCTGAAGGATGTAGATTCTTCCGTCACTGAAGTCATTAAAGCTTGGACATACATCTTATCAGTTAGAGTTCACAGCGACTCTTGGAGGTACGTACTGTGTCACTGTTCCTAAGGAGATGTGGAAACCAAATCCCAGAGTTAGAGGACTTACCCATGATGTCACGTGAGGAAGGAGCGGAGACCAGGCTTGAATGCAGGTACTTTGACACTCAGTCTGGGTCCTACTCAAGTTGCCTTGATCACTTGGGTCAGGGCTCTGTGTTGACTTCTAAAGGTGACATGTTAGTAGGGACCAGTGAGTCATGAGCTGATAGCTCTGAGGTGGAGGAGCTTACCCACCTGACCCTTGTGGGCTGAATGATGCCTGCCACCTTGACTTGCCCAGCAAATGTTACCAAAAAAAGAAAAAAAAAAATCACAGACATTCAAACTGTTTCAGAGTTGACCACCTGGAGGGTGGACATGAACTCTCTAGCTCTCCACTTTCCCAGCCCTCCCCGGCATTGGTCTACCTAATGTGCCCTGTAGGGCACTTCTGCTTATAACTTTGTATCCCTTTAAAAACTGGATAGACCTCTAGTCTTCAATTCTTTTTTTAGATTTCACTTCCCATTAATCAAAACAATAAAATTTAAGTGAGTATCCTATGTGTATTCTTAGATTCAATACAAATACATCATAGACTCTATTTTTAAATACACCAAATACAAGTTTAAAGTAGGGATAAGTCAATAAAATAAGACCATCAAAATATAAATAGAAGTCAATATTTTCTTTTCTTACCCCAGCGAACCAACTCATGGCTCATCTCTGTACAGTCCCACTGGAGGGACCACTGAGGTGCATCAGGGAAACGGGGCAACAGAGGAGCCTAGTGTGACAGGTGATGGCGAGTTGAGGTGACACCTGAGGAACAGAGGGAAACATCTGAGATGTGCTGACAGTGGGCTTTCCTCTCTGTGTTGCTGAGCTTCGGCTCGGATCCAAGGCACCAACACCGCTAAGGTCTCTCTGGCAGTTCACCGTGTGTGAAGGAGGGCCCATTGCTTTGGTCTGCAATGCTTGTCCTAGATGTTAATTGCTGCTCGTGTCCTGAGCAATGTGGTGATAGCCCTAATAGCTAACATTTGTGGACTGCTTAATATGTACCACCGTGCTAAGAGTATTCCTACATTACCTCATTGTCCTTATAACAACCCTGTGAAGTTTTGCTATCCTCACCCTGGCCAGTTTGGCTCAGTGGTTAGAGCATTGGCCGGGGGACCAAAGAGGTGCGGGTTTGATTCCCGTCAAGGGCACGTATCTCGGTTGCAGTTTGGTCCCAGCCCTGGTAGGGGTCATGCTGGAAGCAACCCGTCGATGTCTGTCTCTCACATCGATGTTTCTCTCTCTCTCTCCCTTCTACTTTATCTGAAAATGAATGGAAGAATACCTTTGGGTGAGGATTAAAAAAAAAAGTTTTGCTCTCCTCATCTCACAAATG
Source organism: Molossus molossus (assembly GCF_014108415.1). Lineage (NCBI taxonomy): Eukaryota > Metazoa > Chordata > Mammalia > Chiroptera > Molossidae > Molossus > Molossus molossus. The sequence goes on along the minus strand of NW_023425351.1, from coordinate 57,362,141 downwards.
GGAGAACTGAGGCGTGAAAGCCTGTGGCTTGCCGGTGGGTGTGTGGCCAGTTAGTGGCACAGCTGGGATTTGAACCCAAGTCTATTCTCCACCAAATCACTCCTTCCTCACTGCTACACTATCTCTACTGCCAATTGAATGAGTGTTTAGATTACTGATAGTGATCTGGGTAGATTCCCATCATTAAAAGTAACTTAAATGGGAAGAATCACCAGTGGCGAGACCAAAAGGCTGGGCTCACAGCAGTTGTGGATAAATGAGAGGAAACAGCCAGGTGTATGGGAATACAGATATGCCAGTGGCGTTACAAGTGAACCTCTCCAACCAGATCTGGTTCCTCTTTATTTCTGGATAACTTGGCTCTTGTAATCCGTAGCTCTAGGTAACAAATATACACTGAATACTTTTCTGGATGAGACCGTTGGAGGCTGCCATTGTTGTCCAGGAAACTTGAGTTCCACTACAGTTTGTACAGGTTCAACCTTAGAGTGAAGTGTTTGAATAGAAGAGAGAGATGTCATGGGGTTCAGGAGTCCTCTTCACTCTGTTACAGTGCTTTGGCCTAGTGGACTCAGACAGGCCTGGGGTTGAATCATGACTCTGCTATATATTAGCAGTGAGAACTTTGGCAAGTTATCCGAGCTCTTCGAGTCTTCGTTCCTTCATCTTTAAAGTGGAGATGATAATAGCTCCTTCAAAGTGGTGTTGTTAGGAGTCAGCACTGTCCCATAGGTACAGGCATCTCACAGTGTTGGACATAGTAAAAGCTCAAAAATCGGTAACAGTTAATGCTCTCTGTAACCCTGCTTTGTCTAAGAAGAGGTGCTTGTGGGTTCTCTATGCCACAGGCCCATGTCTTCCTCTGTGTTGTTTACAACTTCTATGTCCTTTTTGAAAGTAAAGAGAAACGTTTTCTCTGAATCTCCTCAATCTCTTGCTTCTGCAGAAGAAATGTGTTTTCACAAAGAGGAGTAAGAACTGGAGACATTGGAAATTTATGGGCTGGAGAAGGCCGCTCCAAGAAGAAAAGAATTCTGGTGATCAGCAACACCCTCCTGAGGGGGCCCAGATGTAGGCCAGATGCTGAGAATCTGTAGAGACACGTTAGGCTCCATGACTGTTCTGCCTTGACTTTCATCCATGTGGGCATGGAGGATATTGACTGATCTCACTGAGATTAAGAGTGACTTCAGGGCTCTGGAAACATGGGTGTAGGAGGCTGGGGCTCAAGGGGTGGTCTTGACAATCCTCCCAGTTGAGCAAAAGAGTTTCTGTAGTTGACAGCCTTTCTCTGGTGATGGATGCTGACTTCACACGCCTTGCCCCATGCCATCTCCAGAAGAGTACTCAGCAAAAATCACTGAAGACACTTCAATGGGAAGTGATTTGAGATTTCTGGCGAGGCTGAAATCATCTCTAGTGTTATTTATTTAGTGTTATTAAGGCTGATTTTGATGCGATCCTAACAACAGTGATTATTCCTATAATTACTTTCTCTTCAATCAGCCTCCATGGTCTTTTTCTAGCTGGGATTTCACCACACAGCACAGCCTCCCGGTCCACATTTTAATAAGCATGTTTTCTCCTACTAAATGTGTAAGGATAGTGGAAATTTCTCTTTTTATGATTGGCCTACGTAGAGGCACATTAGTATAACTCTTTTTAAATAAGGGCTACATGCAAGAGCAGGACCCTGGGCACAAAACACAAAGCTGATTGCTGCTGCTCCCTGGCTTCAGTTGTACCCTTTTCTTCCACTGCAGTCCTCTGCACTGCAGCCAGAGTGGTATTCCAGTGTTCAGCCCTGCTGTTTAATGTTCTGCTGCTGCCGTAACCAATTACCACGACTTGGTGGCTTGATGAAAATGGGGGAGAGAGCGCCTCCCCCATACACACACACACACACACATTATATATATATATATATATATATATATATATATATATATATATATATATATATATATATAAAGAGATAACATTTGGACAAAGTATGGAGCCTCCAGATCATCCAGGATCATCTTCCCACCTCAAGGTCTTGAACTCTATCACATCTGCAAAGTTACTTTTGCCATGGAAGGTGACATATTCACAGGTTCCAAGATTAGGATGTGATATCTTGGGGGACTGTTATTCTATCTACCACACCCACCAGCCTGCTCCAAGCCCATCATCTCTCTACTGGACAATTACAACTGCTCCCTAGATGGTTTCTCTTTATGCACCCTCTTCTGCCAATTTCCTCTGTTGTGATTTCTCCTCTCATTCACTCTGATATAACCAGAGTGGTCTCCTGGCTGTTCCTTTTTTTTTTTTTTTTTTAAATGAGATTTATTCTCTCTCTGTTTTTGTTTTTGTTTTTTGGTATGTGCCCTTAGCGGAAACCGAACCCGGGACTCTCTGGTCCCGCAGGCCGACGCTACAACCGCTGAGCCAAACCAGCCAGGGCTCCATACAGTTCCTTAAACAACCATGCACATTTATGCCCCAGGGCCTTTGCATTTTCTGTTCTCTTTGCCTGGGTTGCTTTTTACCCAGATATCTTCGACTGCCTATCTCAAGACTTTGTCCAAATGTTATCTCTTTATATATATATATATATATATATATATATATATATATATATATATATAATGTGTGTGTGTGTGTGTGTATGGGGGAGGCGCTCTCTCCCCCATTTTCATCAAACTATTCCTTTGTCTCATGTTCTTACCTATTGATTCATGACAAAGGATATATTTATTTTGTCCTTTTCCCTCAAGTCTTTATTTCACTTTCATTTTAAAAGATCGTTCCACTGATTATAGAATTCTAGGTTGAGAGCTCCCCCAGCCCTGCCTCCAATATTCTGATGAGAAGTGTGTTGTTATTCTTAGTTTTTTCCCTCTTTATGTAATTTTATGCTCTTATGCTTTTCTCTTTGATATTGGTTTTCAGAAATGTAATTATCATTTGCTTTGATGTGGTTTGCTTTATGTTTCTTTTGTTTGAAGGTCATTCAGCTTCTTTGATCTGTGGGGTTACAGTTTTGGTGTTTTTTAAAAATCAAATCCAGTCATTATCTTTTCAAATATTTTATTGCCTCCACCCTCTTTGGAGACTCCAATTACACATATGTTAGTTCACTTGCTATTGTCCCACAGTCACTGACTCTCTGCTTGTTCCTTTCCTTCGCAGCGTGTTTTCTTTCTCTGTTTCGTGTTGTACAGCTCTGTGCTCTTCTCCTGTTCACTTCTCCTACCACGTCTAATCTGGTGTTAATCCTACCCAGGGGTGTTTTTCATCTCAGAAACTGTTTTTCATTTCTGTAAGTTTGATTTATATCTTTTTATGCTTTCCACATCATTCTGATCATGCTTAGAGTTTTCTCTACTTCTTTAAACATATGATGCATGTTTATGAGAGCTGCTTAGCATCCTTGTTTATTAATTCTATCATTTGTGTCATTTATGGGTCTATTTCAGTTGATTGACATTTCTCCTCAGATGGGTCATATTTTTCTGTTTCTTTGCATGCCTGGTAATTTTTTATTCAATGCTGATATTGTGAATTTTATATTGGATGCTAGATTGGTTGGTTGCTGGGCTTTTTATTTCTTTAAATAATTTTGGACTTTAAAAAAAAAAAATCACAGTTATTTTGTTGACAGTTTTTTTAAGGGAAACCTAGAGCAGCCTTTAGTTTAGGGTTAATTTGGTCCTACTCCTGAAGCAATATTCTTCGGAAGACTCTATTCAGTGATCTCTGTGTTGTTAGGAATTCTTTCTGCTCTGGCTGGTGAGGGTAGCAACTCTTCTCCCTGTATTTTCCTGAAGATTGTTTTGCCTGTTCCTTTCCAATGGTCCTCTCTTTCACCTTTTTAGTTTTTTCACATGTATTTGCTAATCAGTAGTTAGCAAAAGACTCCAGGGTGAATCCTTTGCAGGCATCCAGAGATTTTTCAGTGATGTTCTCTCCTCTCCAGTACTCTGCTCCCAGAATTGTATCCACCTTGGGCTCTATCAACCCAGCCCTCTATCTCCTCAATCACAGAGACTGCTGAGCTCTGTTTGGGTCTTTACTTCCTGTGTTGTGTGGAAATGCTCCCCGGGTGTTAAGTTGGATCACTCTAGGGCTCACCTTGTTTACGTCCTTCTCTCGGGCATTACTCTCCTATAATGCCAGCTGTCCAATTTCTGAAAACTGTTGTTTCATATATATTACCCATTTTAAAAATTGTTTAAGGTAGAGGTTAAATCCAGTTCCTATTATTCCTTTTCACCTGAAAGTAGAATTTTGCTCACTGACCTTTGAGGCTTGTTTGTACTGGAACTGCTTTTTCAGAAACTCCTGGCTCTGGCTGTGTTCTGCCTCTGACGCCCACCTCTGGCCTCGCCAGGATTTGCCTCTTTTCCCCATCTTTCTCTGGGTATTTGAATTGGGTTTCTGCCCAGATTATAATTTGATTCACCTTTCTGACCCTTTGTCTCTGATCAGTTCAGTTGAGGGTGTCATGCTGTTCTGCCTTCTGAATCTTCCTTCTGACTTCTTCAGCATGCCCTGGATCCTTTGCTGTGGGTGGAATTGGGACAATTCTACATTTAAAAATTTCTATGTAATTTGTGAAAATAAATATTTGTTTTGATTTTTATTTGTTTGACTACTAGTGCATCTGATCCCCACCCCCAAGCATACTGTTTATATTCCTTCTTTCATGAGTAGACACTCTATTTTTAATTTTCTGTTGCTTTTGCTCTGTCCCAGAGGCTCCATATTGAAACCTTTAGTTCCTACTCTAGTTTGGATAGATTTATGGGACAATTGGTCATGCCAAAATCCCAATGTTTCTCTCTCTAGCGAATGGGGATCTCCTTTCAGACGAAGGACTTTTCTGCCTTGAAGTCTACTTAGGGAGGTATTTGTTTTAGTTTGAAATACTCAGTGCTAGGAAACAACTATATCAATTATTGATTTTTCTTCCCATGATCTTACCACTCAGGAGCAAAGGCCAGGAACAATGTCTAATCACCGAATTCAACTTCTTTTTATTAATTTTCATACTGAGAGTATATTGGCAACTCAGTGTAAATGAAAGGGAGATGAAACTATATCAGGTAATGCATCCAACATATTGAAAAGTGATTAATGAAGGATCTGTTATTGAAGTCTTTGGGGAAAACTGACGGATGAACTGAGAACAACTGGGAACTTTACTAACTGTAGTTTCACGGTTCAAGGACTGGCCTAAATCTAATCTGAAGGATGTTAATGGATTAATTGGTATAGAACAAGTCATTGGATTAGGAGTGCTCAAAGCTGCCCTTGATTATGCTATATGTGAACATTATTATCGTTCTGTTTTAAATTTACTGTTATATTAGGGTCAGTCACGCCTTTTTTTGTTATACAGTGATTTGAATTCCTGACAGATTTTGATTATATCTAAAACACACAATTTAACAGTCTCTTCTATAAGTACAGAAATTCTATTTTCCCCCTTTAGCGTCTCTTCAAAATGAAAATTATCTTCTAAGATAATAATTAGAGTAATGCAATCTTCCCAGCTGTATACTGGCTTCATATCAATGTCAAGATTCAATAACTGGCAACTTTCTTCATCTGTATAACCGAGTACAATTCCCTGGTGATGCTTTATTTTCATTGGTATTTTCATTGTTGTTGTTGTGGGGGGTGTAGGGATGAGAGAGAGCAAGGTGTTAGTACATGACATACCTTTCTTGCACTCTAATTGGAGAGTTAGATCCAGTAGCAAGACAGATGGAGATCAATGGATTGTGTCAGCTCTATTTTGATCAAGGAAATTGGAGCATGTGACATTCACACCTTGGCCAAGGGAGTTGGCTAATACTTCAGCCTTGTGTAGACAGACTTACATCCACTGCCCCTTCTGCCTTTGATGCAGCAGAAAAAATACAAGTATTCCCCAGATGGGAGCCCCTTACATTTGGTCACTAAGGTAACTACAAGGACAGGAGATAAAAGAGGAATGAGAGACATGGTAGTTCCAGACCCAGGGCTACTAATTGCCATCAGTTACTTCACCCTCTGGCCTCAGCTTCCTTATCTGCAAAACAAGAATAACACTACTTGCTCATCTTATCTGATTAATGTGAAAGTTCAGTAAGATAATACATATGAAAGTGCTTTATTTAAAAGAAAGTTATTTCTAAATGTGTTTCCAGTAGCCAGTTATTGCTAAATGACAAAAATCTGCTTGGAGAATATAATAATAATGTAAATAATGACAGCTACCCATTATGTATGTTTTCATATCAGGTCATTGTGCTAGTGGCTTTACATGTATTCTTTCCATATCCTCTTAACAAATACCCTCTTTAATTGCTTTTCCTATTTTCTGTATCAATTCTCTATGAAGATTAAAACTGCAAGTTATTCTTATCCTGTTTACAACTTGAGAGAACAGCTTATTTTCCCCCCAAATAGATGTAAGTTTTTCACTTTAACTCTTTGCAAGACTTTGCAAGAGTGTGTTGGATTTGCTTCTTAGAAAGGAAATATGACAGCCCTACATCTCCCACACAACAGAAATGGGGGACAGAATCTTAGTCGAAGTCTCCCCCTTGCTAAGGCCTCCGTTGAAAACACAGGTGTCCCTAAGCTGGAAGAAGGCTCCGGGAGCGAGCAGGCTGGAGGGGAGAAGTCAGTTTCCTGTGCCAGCGCGTGCTCAGGAAGAGCAAAGGAGCCTTCTCCTCCCATCTACCTCCTTTGAGGTTTCTTTTGCTCTCTCCCTCTCCTCCACTGGAACTGTACCTGTGATGGTTTGGTTCGGGCACAGTGAAGGCAGGACGAAGCCCTGATCCTGGTGCCGTCCCCAGCGTTCGCTGTTCTCACCGCCCATCTTCTCGGCCTGCTCCACCCACTGCCTCTACCCTGCTCTCTTCCTAGACCTGGGTGCCAGGTTACACTGCATAGGAGGGCAGGACAACCACTTCTTTCTTCTTTGCTGTGCTTGGGAGACTTAATAACAGGAGCTGCGCTCCGCTCTGGCTTGGCCCAATTAAGAGGTCTCTATGGATTAATTCCCAAGAGATCGAATCTTGTTATTGTACGGTGGCAAAGTGAAATCAGTGTAAAGTAACAAGGAGCCAGATTAATGTGACCCCAGGAAATAATCCATAAAAAACATATGAGGCCTCGAGCAGGCTGTAAATTGGATTTCAGATAGGGTGAGGGGAGGGGGAAGAATCATGTTAAAAACAATCAGTTTATAATGCATAGAGCTAATATTTTAGCACTTGGAGATAGAAGAAAACACCAGAGTAAATAACTTTGAGAACCCAATGGTAGTATTTTCTAACGTGTAAATAATTGAAATTGTGATTATAATCCTAACTGAATTTTTCTTGCTTTATGGCTGCTGAGTGAGTATCATTCATTAAGCATCACAGAAGTGTAATTCAAAAGAACAAAGAAGAGGAGAAGGCAGAAGAAAGAGATGAAAAAGAAATCAGTTGTTCAGCTTAGTGTTTAGGGCAAGAGAATCATGGTCTTGGTCCCTTTGCAACAAAGCAGTCAGATTGCTACAAGGCCCAAAAAGAAAATAAATATCTCCTTAGGTCCATACAGTGTTTTTCTGGGATAAGGAAACTGACTCTGAAAGAAAAAGTTTGGAGGTTGATAAACACCAATACCCTCCCTCCCTCCTTCCCTCCCCTCCCTCCCTTCTCCTGTCCCCTTCCCCTTCTCATTCTCAGCGGTGGCAGGAAGGAAGAAGTGACAGGCACTTGATAGTTGTACCCAGTAATCTGGTGTCATCAAGTTGATAAAAAAGAATTCCATGGATATTTCAGAGAAATAGAAAAACCTTTTTTTTTTTTTTAATCCTTACCCGAGGACATTTTTCAACTTTTTTGTTAAGATAGAGTGGGAGGGAGAAAGAGGAAGAGAGAGAGAGAGAGAAACATCAACGTGAAAGGGACACATTGAGTGGCTGCCACCCGCACGACCAGCCAGGGCCGGGGACAAACTGCAACCGAGGTACATGCCCTTAGCAGGAACCGAACCCGGGTCTCTCTGGACCACAGGCCAATGCTCTAACCGTTGAGCCAAACTGGCCAGGGCAGAAAAACAGTTCTTAAACTCATGTGGAACCACAGAAGACCTTGAATAGCCAAAACAATTTTTAACAAGAACAAAGCTGGAGATATCACACCTCATGATTCAAACTATATTATAAAGCTATAGTAATCAACACAGAATGGTACGAACATAAAAACAAACAGAGACCAGTGGAATGGAACAGTAAGCTCAGAAATAAACCCACCCAGAGACTAGCAACTAATCTTCAACAAGGGTGGCAAGAATGCACAATGAGGACAGGACAGTCTCTTCAATAAATGCTGTTGGAAAAACTGAATATCCCCATGCAAAAACAAAATGAAATTAGACTCTAATCTCACACCATAAATAGAACTCAACTGGATGGAAGACTTGAGTGTGAGAGCTGAATCTGAAAAACTCTAGGGAAAAAAGCTCTTTGCCATTGGTCTTGGAATAACTTTTCAAATATGACAACAAAACACAGGCAACAATAACAAAAGCAAAAATAAAAGTAAGATTACATTAAACTACAAAGCTTCCCTGCAGCAAAGGAAACAATCAACAAATAAAAAGGCCACCTTTGGAAGTAGAGTAAATATTTGCAGACCATGTATCAGATAAAGAGTTACTATCCAAAATGTGTTTATGAGGAACTCCTATAACTCAATAGCAAAAAAACCAAATAACCCAATTAAAAAATGAGCAAAGGACCTGAATAAACATTCTTCCAAAAAGATATGCAAATTGTTAACAGGGATATGAAAATGTGCTCAACATCACTAGTCAGGAGGGCAGTATAAATCAAAATCACAATGAGCTATCACCTCAGACTTGTTAGGATGGCTTTCATTAAAAAGGTAACAGATAGCAAAAGGTTGTGGAAAAAGAGAACCCTGCTACACTGTTGGTGGGAATCCTTCCACAACGCCAATGGTAAAGGGTTTGCCCTCCCTCTAGGCTCTCTGGAGCTGGAGTGACCCAGACAGAACCTGTCAGTGCCACCTGTTAATCCAAGAGTCTGGAGCATGGGATGGGAGTCAGGGTTTCCAGACAGGAAACGCTCAGAACCATCTACCCAGCCCTACCTGCCTGGGCAGTGTTTTCAGATTAAGCGAGAATTTATACCTTCCCTAGATTATTAGTTTACTACGATTGTAATATAATCCCAATGTAATTTTTCTTAAAATGGAATTTAAGAAAATGTCTGAAATTTCCTGGAACGATAAACAGCTAAGAATTGCTAAGGCAATGTTGAAAAATAAGACTAGGAGGCATATTTATTCTGAAAGTTAATAAAGCATATTCTGAAGCTTTAATAAGTAAAGCAGTATGGTATTTGGACAGGCAGACAGAAATATAGATTACAGTATGATGGAATTTTGAAATCTGAACTATGGAATACAGGAAAACCTAATATGTGGTAAGGCAGATAACCCTAATGTTAGGGTGGGGAATGATTTCATTAATATATTGTTTGGAGAAAGTTGCTTTGTCATTTAGAAAAAGAGTAAATTGAGATTCTCAGCACTTACCATATAGCAAAGTTCCTGGAAAGAATGTATCTGTGTGCACATATATATGGATGGACTTGTGTTCTCAAAAAAGATGAAACTTTGTTACAGTAGTCCTAGAAAACTATGTGTATTTACACACATGAATATATATACATGTAGTTATATTTTTAATGGTTGATTGGGTCATTAAAGTGTTAAATCTAGCCAATATAATTTAATGAAGATGCTTCTGTGGCACCTTGCCTTAACAGGTTTTAAAGCATTTTTATAAAGCAGCGATGATTAAAGCAAAAAGACCAATAGCTCATTAAAACAGAATGAGAAAGTTAATACATAGAATTATGAGAGGAAGTGGGCAAGCAACTTGGATCTTCTTCACTTGGACCTACGTAGGCTTCCTCAGAACGTGGTGTCTGGGTTCTAGGAGGGAGCATCCTGAGGGAGCAAAGCAGAGTGAGACATCTGCATGACAGCCTCGGAAGTCAGTCACACAGTGTCATATCTGACGTACTCTATCTGTCAAGGTGGACCTCCTGGGTTCAAGGGCATGGGCCATAGACTTCACCTCTCGATGGAGAACGGCAAAGTTCCAGGAAAGTGTGTGTGATGGGAGATGTTGCTTACTGTCATAGGAAAACTGTCGGCCACACTTTGGGACTTGGGAAATCCTCACAGTCTCCATATGGAAACTGTATTGGCTACCATGGTTTTGCTCCCTGAGTTTCTTGGGTTGGTTCTCACATTTGCACCTCTCTGAACTCTTACTTTGTCCTCATCCGTACTTGCCTGTGATTATTATGGGGCAAAACTCCTGGCACTGGGGATTATTTGATTTTGTGAGGCCCTTGGAAAACAAAATTGCACTTTGATTTCCATCAGGGGTAAACTAATTGTAGAATTAGTCCCAAACATAACAACACAAAGACTCAAATGGAAGACACAGAGTACTGGGTATTTGACAGTTTTAGATGATATAAATTTGAGGAGTTGTCAAAGGAATTGTGAGCATGCCACATGGCCATCTAAAATTCTAGATATTTTTAGTTGTGGATGGCCACAAGAGTCTGAAGCTCTGTCCACAATGTTTGGGGGATTTGTGGCAAGCCCTACACCCCAAAACCTAATTCATAGCCAGGTTAAATCTGTGGACTAGAAATGCTGTGTTGACAGTTCTATGACTCTAGCTTCAAGCAATTCCTTTTGTTCTTTGTGCCAGGGGGTCCCTTTTCCTCCCCTCTCCCACCCCAATCCATACCAACTATAGCCTCACTGGGATCCGCAGATAATGGAGAATAAAAGATAAGTCTGTCTTACAGAATCTGAAGAAACTCTACTGACTTCAAAAGACCCTGTATCATGGGAATCAGCTAGACCATGTAATGTCTCAAGTTCAGTTCAAAGGAGCAAACTTTGACAAAAGTTTATGCAAAGTAAGGATTTTTCACGGCTCCCACATCACCAGAGCAACCACGTCCAAGAACAAGTAGCTGTTGATATAGGAAGTGAATTTGCAAAACTAAATTCCCCCTAAATGGGGTTCTGATGGTTTCATGCAAGTGATTTCATAGCTTATGGTACCCGTGGGCCAATTAACACTTGAAAGCAATCATTTGGACAAAGGTTAGCAAATTCTTGACTCCAGAGGTGAATCTCAATATTCTTCATGTCTTAATACCAATAAATAACATCAACCCAGCCAGTGTGGAGATGGTGTAGAATTATGCTCCAGGCAAATAGAAATGAAAATAAAGGTGTTGTAGCATCTTAGATAAGAAAGAACCACAGTCCAAAGGTGTGTGTGGCAAGGTGGATGCCAGCAGAGTTTCAGGCCTAACATAGCACCGGCTCATACAGGTGGTCAACATATATTGGTTGAATAACAAAATGAAGGAAGAAAGAAAGGAATTGGGTTTATGTTAAAAAAAAAAAAAAAAGCTCGAGTTGGGAGATGAACTGCTGAGATCATGGTGAACAACTACATCCCCGACAACGAGCCTACAACGCGTACACTGCTGCGGCGGGTGCTGGGTACAGAGGTCCCGCGCACCCCGCATTGACCCCAGAGTACTCGCGCTGGTGCCCAGAGAACCCTGCTTGAAACACCTTTCTCCATGAGGTTGAACAGCCAAACAAAGACAACTGCTAGGAGACGTTCCCAAAAAACCAAGCCTATTGGCAGATCGGCCCACATTCAAACCAGTGGACATCTGAAGGAACAGACAGCCCGAACTCTACTTGAGAATATCCTACTAACTGCCCGGAATCTTCCATGGTCATGCCACAGTCAGTGGTGAAGCCAGTGCCAGCACCACAGGTGGTCCAGCTCTCTAGCCAGGAAAGCAATCGGGGTAGCCTGGAGCTGCAACTCCCTGAGCTCAACCCCCCACAAGCCTGGCTCTGAGTCTGCTGGCTTCTGGTGAGAGGAAGAAGAGGCTGAGGTGGTCAGTGTTTCAGCAAGGCATGCACCGGGGCCGCCTCTCTCAGGGTCCTCTTACAGAGCCTCAAGGGAATGCTGTTTCCTCCTCCCTCATTGGCTCCTCAGCCTGACCTTTGCCACACCTCTCCTGCCACAGTCAGTGCAGAGGCCTGGTTTGGCCCAAAGACCTCCTACATGCTGGGCTGTATTTTTAAAGGATCTGCAAGATACTTCTGTGGCCTTGGCTCGTCCAGGTGACAGAACTCCTGTTGCTACGCTGCCAACAGACACCGTGTTGGAGGACACCCAGCCGTTCTCCCAGCCTCTGATTGGCCGTTCCCCCATGTGTACCATTTCCCCCCACCCTCTCTGCTGAGAGGAGTGTCAGTCGCAGGACACGGAGCAGTAGGCCTGGGCTGCAGAACAACAGTCCTGGGAAACCAGCCCAGCTTCTGGCAGGAAAGGCGGAGGAGGTTAATGCCCTTGCTATGGACTGCCCAAGCGCCAGCAACAGTAGCTCTGGAGATGAACTGGAGCCCTTACAGGGTGGAGTTGGTGAGGAGGCAGAGAAAATAGTGGAAGAAAGCTTGGGCATGAGTGCAGTGAAGGAGGCAGCAGGGGGCAAGGACCTGCCAGAGAGGAGAGCCTGAGACACACCCAGACATGACAGAAGCAGAGGGGTCCTGGGGGGCTTCTGAGGCCAAGGAGCCAGAAGGATCTTCAGGGCATAAGGACACCGTAGGTAGGACCGCCAGTCCAGACTTGGCCTCAGCACCCCAGAGTCTCCTCAGGCCGGGCAGCTTGAGCTCCTTGAGCTAGCCCCGCCAGTGAGCACTGCGAGGGCTCCCCAGGCAGCAGTCCGTCCTGCTCCCGGCTTAATTCAGAGCCTCTGGGGCCCCTGTCAGCAGGCTTCCTCCCAGGGTCCAGACTGCTGGCTCCGACTCCGGCACGACTCCTACAAGACCCACTGAGCCACTATGCTAAGCTCTTCAGATTCTATGCTAAAACGCCCATGGAGAAGAAGGCTCTTTTTTTCTTTTTTATCCTCACCCGAGGACATTTTTGCATTTATCTTCAGATAGAGCAGGAGGGAAAGAGGGAGAAAGAGAGAAACATCGATGTGAGAGAGACACATTGACTGGTTGCCACCCACATGACCCCAACCTGGGGCCGGGGACAAACTGCAACCGAGGTACATGCCCTTAGTGGGAACTGAACCCGGGACTCTCTGGACCTCAGGCCGATGCTCTAACTGCTGAGCCAAACTGGCCAGGGTGAGAAGAAGGCTCTTGAGATGGTGGAGAAGTGCACGGACAAGTGTTTCCATCCAGCGATGACCTGGATGTATTCGCTGTTCATGCTGGCCGCAAGACTGTGAGGCTAGAAGACTGTGAGGCAACGGCAGGGCCCGGTCACTGACCAGGTCTCCCTGAACATACCTGTGGAGCGACACCTGCCCCTGGAGTACTGGCAGCTCCTTGTCCCTTGCACATTCAGAAGCAACGTTGTCTTCCCTGCCCAGTAGTGCTCAGACTTCGACATCTGCCCTGTCCCCACTGGGGGGGCCCTGGGCTCCACACACTCTTCCAAGTTTCCTCACCATGCCCCAACACCAGTAAAGTGTCACAAACAAAAAAACAAAAAACAAAAATAATGAGCTTGAAAAATTGTATAGAATATTGGATGCCCTAGCATTGAGACGTTGCTAGATTAAGAATTAAGGTATTCACTAGTAAGGTGTATTTTTCACTAGGAGCTGTGATTTTTCTACCAGGCCTTTGGCATTTTGAAGGGAGGGCTAGTTTGAAATCCTTAACTTGAGTTCGCTATATTAGACAGATCAGTGAGTTCTAAAAAGACTACAAATTTTGTTTGTGGTTTAACTTTGAATAAGTCTTCTTTTCTGTTTAATAGCATCTGAAAAATGTTCTAGATTTTTATTCCTTTTTGCCTCTGATGCCTCAATGGCTGTTTCAGGCAGGTTTAGCAAACACATTTTGGAATTAAGTGAAGGAAGTTGTTAAGATTGCATTTCAACTCATTCTAAACAGAGGGTGGGTTAATGCAATTGCAAGAATAATAAAAGTGAGGTAAATAGTTCTTATGCAGTGCTTTCCCAAGGCACTTGGGACACTGAAGATATTAATTAATGCTTGTTAAAGTCCTATGGAGTAGGAAAGGGGCAAAGGTTATTAATGTGTTTTATAGAGGAAATGAAGCATCAATAAACTCCCTTGTATCAAGCAGTAATTATGTAAAAGAATAAAGTGTCAAGCCCCAGACTCTCTTTTCTCAGGGCCTTGCTCACCAAAGCACAAGTAAAATTGCTCCCGAATGGCAGACTGGAGTGAATTTCAGCAAGCCTCATGCTTATCTCTCTTGCCTCCACACCTTGTTCCTTAGAGCAGGTGTTCTGAACCCTTTTACCCTGTGTAAACCCCAGCCCCCTCCCTTTCTTCCTCTCAGCAGATGGAATTACCTCCTATTTCACAGAGAACCTTGAAGCCATATAGGTGAACTCTCAACCTCCCTTCTTGCTGAGTCAAAATGTATTTTTATCTTCACCCATTTTCTGTTCATTTCTCCCCCTTGCTTCGGAGTCTGATGGCCTTGAAAAGGCAGGCCAGTCTCTCCCCCTTCTGGATTCCATGCATTACAGCTTTCTGGCGGGGGCAGGGGTCCTTCTGCCACCTGCCACCTCCTTCGTAGCTTTAATCTCTCCTTCTTCAGCTCTTCACTGTCAAGCTGAAATCGGGCTCAGAACTCTCCTTCCCTAAAAATACTTCTTGGCTCTGCTTTTCTTTCATGCGACCTCCCTCTCTCTCCCTGTAATTGCCTGAGTTCTGAAAAGAGCTGCCTGTGTTCTGTTCTGACAGACTCTTTGCAAAGATCATGTGGACTGTCCTTGTTTCCCTGAGAGGCAGCAGGAGCTTTGGAACCAGACCCCCTGGGTTCAAGCCCAAGGAGAGTAGGCTGTTCTTATCACTACTCTCCTGTTCGCTGGGAAGAAGGGTCATGGCTTCCACGCCCCCTTTCCAGCACCCACCCGCACCCCTCTGCAGTGTGCAACAGCTCGACGCCGGGGAGATACCTCATTTGCTTCTATTTCCAAATTTGAGCTGGTGTCTGAAATAAAGATTCGTCTTTCCCATGGAATTCAGTTGTTAAGGAGAATGACTTATGGTTTTGAAATTTAGAGTTTTATTCTAACTGGAAATAAGGAAAAGAAGGAGAATGACAACCACCACTACAAAGTGAAAAATGTATCTAGGCAGCATGGCTGGTTGCCATTCACAGCTCTTCAGTCTCTTCTGTTAAAAAATCTCTGTGCACACAGAGTGGGATAATTACTTAGGTCTTTGGGGAAGCAATTTCTGTTAAATATTAAGGTAACATTATGGCAATATTATTTCACCAGTTATGAGATGGTCTTACAAGCATTTCTTTTCTATACCAGTTTGAAAATCACTGATTCGATAGATAAGAGAGATCTAAATATATCACAGAGTTACAGAATAAGAGGTGCTCTGATTGAGGGAAGAGAGAAGAAAGAGCAAAGGGCCAATAAAAGTTCTCGATAGTAGTTCTTTGGGTAACAACGAAGGCACCATCGTGTTAAAAAATGAAATTACCATATAACCCACCGAAAACAAAAACAAAAACACCCAAGACACACCTCCAGCTGGTAGCCACCAGATTAACATTCATTCATTCAACAAACATTTATGGAACACTTTCTAAACTAAATACTGGGAAGGCAGGAGTGAAGGACAGCGTTCCTATGGAAGGCGTGACAACCTAGGGTAGTAGATAGATAAACAAATAGTTTATGTGTGATAAATGCAGTGATTCAGGTTGCCCAGACAGTGTGCTGAAATGATACAGACTCAAGGAGCAAGGCAAGCATCCTGGTGGAGAGGAGCAAGCCCGGAGGGGAGGGGTGGGAGAGGAGAGGCATTTGGGGAGAGATGGAATGGAAAAATTTGGGAAGCAAAGAGTCAGAGAGGGCAGGGTACAAGAAAGGACTAGAAAAGTAGGTCAACGCTGAATCAGAATGAAATGATGTTGAAATAATACCAGTGGCAATAAAAATCAGGGTGAGAAAATACAAATAAAGACTTCAGCGTTGCAAATAAAAGGTTCTGGCTGGGAATGGGAAGTGTAAACCATTACTTTAAAATCCCTGGGAAGAGGATTGTAAACCAGACTGTGTGTGGGTCTGAGTGACCTCGACCAAGTGCAGTCATTCCCAGAATCCAAAAATCTTTAAATGGTCTCCGAGGCTCCAGATTGCAGTGCTGATCTCAAAGCTGCCATGTTCGTATATTTCAGGGGAAGCCCACTTCCTACCTATGTTTATTTTCGCCTTTGTTCCTTCTGCCCTATGTAGGGCAGTGAAGCATAGACATACCTATTGGAGTTAAGTTTGGGTTGGTGTCTAGATGTTCCTTCTGGTCACAAGGACAGACGTGTCACGTTCGAGACCGTGTTTGTTCTGCTGGTAGAAGCCTGGACTGACTACATTTCCTCTCTGTTCCTGGGATTTTTCTTGCAGGTGTTACAGCTAGTGGAAGTAATACCTGATCTCTCATGATCTCAAGTGGCTCACCTTTGTAAGTGAATTTTCACACTGAAACCGGCAGTTTTATAAAGAAGTAGGCAGTGTTTATAAAGAAACAAAGAACTACTTCTTTACCAATTTTACAGGGTGTGGAGCAACTTCTCATACAATTCTTGGCAAATATTTTTAAACATGGCACAGAAAATGCAAAAAAAAAAAAAAAAAAAAAAACCCAGCTTCTGAGATGTTTTTTTCTTCTTCTTCTTTCTGTTGTGTATTTTCTCTGTTGAAAGCTAGAATTAAGGCCAAAACCGAGAGTGGAAGTAGTATTTACGCAGCCCTTGTTATGTTCCATTTGTTTTCACACATGCTACTTTACTTATATAACATACCCAGTGAGGCAAGAAATGCTATTATCCCATTTTCTAGGCAAGGAAACCAAGGACCAAAAAGATTAAGTAATTTGTAGAGAAGCACAGAATTAGTAAAAGAGCTGTGACTCCAAGTTTTGCTCATCTGAATGTCAAGCCCCATTTCCCCCAGGACAGCAGCTTCAGGGCCCCTGGTGCACACATGACCCTGTTCTTTCTTCTTTATCAATGAAAATGTTATACATTACATTAAAATTAATAAAATATACACACAGAAAGGTATACACACACCTTCAAGGTATAGTTTGATAGACTTTTCACAGACAATATAAAGGATCATCAGCATCCCTCAAGGTCCCTTCTGGTCCCCCCCACCCCCAGTTACAAACCCCCACATCCAAAGTAACCACTCTCCTGACTTCTACCATAGATTAATTTTGCCTTTTTGCCTTTTTCTGTCTTACATTTCCGGCTTCTTTCGCTCAACATTATGTTTTTGAGATGCACTCATAACATTGCAAGTCATTGAAGATTGTTCATTCTCATTGTTGTGTAGTGTGCTAGTGGATGAATAAACCCCAATTACCCATTCTTTTGTGTCTGGGAACTTGAGTACTTTCCTGTTTAGGGTTGTAGAATAATGATTCTTTAGCGAACTCCACAGCATAATCCCTCTGAATATATGTTATCTGACGTGACAAAAAGAACTTGGTAGATTTGATTAAATTAAGGGATTTGAGATGGGGAGATTTTCCTGGATTATCCAGGCAGCCCCAATGTAATCCCAAGAGTCCTTATAAAAGGGAGGCAGGAGAGTCAAAACCAGACAGGAGATGTGATGATGGCAGCGAAGGCTGGAATGATGTGCTTTGGACGTGCAATCTAAGGATGGCAGCTGGCCTCTAGGAGCTGGGAAAGACAAGGCAACAGATTCACGCTCAGCTCTGTGGGAGGGAATGTACCTGTGCTAATGCTCTGGTTTTAGCAAATAAGACCCATGTGGATTTCTGACTTACAGAACTGTAAGATAAGACATTGGTAGTTTTAGCCATAAAGTTTGTGGTGGTTTGTTATAGAAGCAATAGGAAACTACAGCGTTATTATGGGAACATTTCTAGTACATGTATTTTGATGAACATACAGACACATTACTGTTGAGTATATATCCCTGGGAAGGAGATTTCTCAGTCATAGGATATGCATATTTCAGCTTTAGTCAATCATGTCAAATAAACTCCTAAAGTAGTTATACCAATATATAAGCTCTCCACTAGAAATGATGAGAATTCTGGTTACTCTACATTTTTGCCAACATTTGAAATTTGCTTTTTTCATTTAAGAAATCCTGGGAGTGTTAATGGTTTCCCATTGCGGTTTTAATTTTTATTTCCTTGATGACTAATGAGATAGAGTACTCTTTCATGTCTTTATTGGCCATTTGAATTTTTTGTGTGTTTATACAATTCTTCTGCCCATTTTGTTCTCCCTGCTAGGTATCTGTCTGTCTCCATTATATCGACTGTAGAAGTCCACTCAGGTCTGCTTTACTGAAATTTGCATTGAGTATTTAAAAATTGTCTTTCCCATTTTTCTAACTCATTTCTTTAATTGTCCCAAAAGAACTACATCAAAGTTGGTTTACATGTAGTCATGACTCAGTGTGAGAAGTTTGTGATAACCTCTTTAGAACTTTGCAATTTTATTTTATTATTTTATTAAAAAATGTTTTTATTGATGTTTTTCATCAATATCATAATCTTTTGGTTATTGTGGCTTTATAGGAAAGCTTAAAATTGTATAACTTATTACTCTCTATTCTTCTTTTTCAAAATTATTCTAACCATTCTAATATCTTGGCCTTTTTATATAAATTTTAATGCCATTTTTTTCTACATGAGAGTAAAATAATTCTGTGAGGATTTTGGTGAGAATTGCATTAAATGTACACTTTAATCTGGGGAGAATTGACATCATTACTATGTTGAGTCTTCCAGTCCATGAACATGGTCTGTCTCACTATTTATTTTGGTCTCCTCTGATTTATTTCATCAGTACTTTGTAGTTTCTATTATAAAAATCCTGTGTGTGTTTTGTTAGATTTATTCCTAAGTATTTTATTTTCTTGTAGTTATTATAAATAAAATTTTTAAAAATTGTTTTCCAATTTTATATTGCTAGACTATAGAAATAGGATTAATTTTTGAGTGTTGATCTTGCAGCCTGTGATCTTGATAAACTCATTTATTAGTTTTAGGGGATTTTGTAGATTTCCTGAGTTTTCTATTTAGACAGTCATGTATTTCAGTTGTGACAAGGGACAGTTTTATTTCTTCCTTTCCAATTGGTGTGGCTTTTATTTTATTTTCTTGCATTATTGACTGAGACTTTCAAGACAGTATTATTCATTATTATTTTTTTAATCCACACCCCAGGACATTCTTCCATTTATCTTCAGATATAGTGGGAGATAGAGAGAGATGGGGAGAGAGAGAGAGAAAGAGAGAGAAACATATCATTGGCTGCCTTCTGCATGACCTTGACCAGGGCTGGGGACTGAACCTCAACTGAGGTATGTGACCTTGATGGGAATTGAACCCATAACTCTGGTCTGCGAGCTGATGCTCTAACTGCTGAGCCACACCAGCTAGGGACTAAGATGTTGTTGAATAAGAGTGATGAGTCCAAATCCTTGTCTTGTTCCTTATCTAAGTAGAAAGTATTAAGTCTTTCAACATTAAGAATGAAGTTAGTGTCCTGGCCAGTTTGGCTCAGCAATTAGAGCATTGGCCCTTGGACCAATGGGTCTCAGGTTTGATTCTGGTTAAGGGCATGTACCTCGGTTGCAGGAGGCAATCAGTGGATGTGTCCCTTTTGCGTTGATGTTTCTCTCTCTCTCCCTCCCTCTCTCTTTTTCCATCCCACTCCATCTGAAGATAAATGGAAAAATATCCTTGGCTGAGGATTAAAAAAAAAAGTTCACTATCAGATGGTATTTCACCATTAAGAATGAAGTTAGCTGTCAGTTACTTATAGATCCTGTTATCAAGTTTAAAAAGCTCAGCTCTCTTTTGTTTTCTTAGTTTATTGAGAGATTTTATTATTAATAGATGTTAAATCTGGCAAATAATTTTTCCATATCAATCCACATAATTTTCTCACTTTTCCCCATTTCAACAGTTAATATAGTAAGTTGCATTGATTTTCAAATATTGAACCAGCCTTGCATTACCAGGACAAACTACACTTGGTTGTGGTATTTTGTTGTTATTAAAATATATAACTGGATTTAATTTGCCAACATTTTGTTGAGGACTTTTGCATTTTTGTTTATGAGGGATATTGGTCTGTACTTTTCTTTTGTACTGTTTTTATTTGGTTTTAGTATTGGAGTAATGATGACCTCATAAAATATATCCAGTAATGTTCCCTCTCTATTCTGAAATAGTTTGTATGGAGTTGAAGTTGGGAAGATTTTATCAGGGAAACCATGTAGGCCTATATAAATTTAATTTTATTTATAGTAATAGTACTATTTAGCTTATTTATTTAATCTTAGATGTGCTTTGGTGGAATGCTTTAAGGATTTGATCCCTTTAATGTAAGTTGACAAATTTGTGTACATAGAATTGTTCATATAATATGCCCTTATTTTCTTTTTAACGGCCATGGGATCTATATTATTACTTCCTCTTTTATTCTTTTTTTTTTTTATCCTCACCTGAGGACATTTTTCCATTTTTTGTTCAGATAGAGTGGGAGGGAGAGAGAGGAAGAATAGAGAGAGAGAGAGAAACATCGATGTGAAAGGGACACATCGAGTGGCTACCACCCGCACGACCAACCAGGGCCGGGGGCAAACTGCAACCGAGGTACATGCCCTTAGCGGGAACTGAACCCGGGTCTCTTTGCACTGCAGGCCGATGTTCCAACTGCTGAGCCAAACTGGCCAGGGCTCCTCTTTTATTCTTGACATTGGTTTTCTTTATGAGTCTTGGTGGAGGTTTATTAATCTTATTGAACATTTCAAATGACTAGCTCTTGGTTTCATTTATTTTCTGTATTGATTTTCTCTTTTCAATTCCATTGATATGCTATTATTTTTATTAAGTTCCTAATTCATTTTTGCTTTTTATTGTTTTGTTAGCTTAGATTATTTATTTGTGATCTTTATTCTTTTCTAACAGAATACTGTATGTTTCTCTCTAAGCAGTGCTTTGGGTACACCACACACATTTTTTTAAATCCTCACCCGAGGTAATGCTTATTGATTTTAGAGAGAAGAGAAGGGAGATAGAGAGAGACATCGATGTGAGAGGGAAGCATTGATTGGTTGCCTCCTGTATATGTCCTGACAGAGGATCAATCCTGCAACCTTTTGGTGCACAGGATGACACTCAACCAGCTACATAGCCAGGGCCATCACACAGACTTTGATATGTTGAATTTTCATTTTTGTTCAGTTCAAAATATTTCCTAATTTTTCTTTAAATTCCCTTTTTGACTATGGATTGTTTATCAGTTTAATTTCCAAGTGTGTAGTGACTTCCTTATTATATTTCTATAATTAATTCTTAGTTTAATTCAGTTATAATCTAAGGACATGCTTTGTGTCACTCAATTTCATTTAAGTTTGTTAAGGTTTGTTTATGACCCAGGGTATTTTTTGTCTTGGTGGATGTTTCATATAAATTTGAAAAAAATGCCTATTGTTGAAGACATTTTTTGATAGATTATCTGCTGATGTTGGATGGAGTTCTACACACAACTAGATCCAGTTGACTGATGGTGTAGTTCAGTTCTCTATCCTTGATGATTTCCTGCCTGCTAGCTCTATTAAGTACAGAGAGAAGAGTGTTGATGTCTCAGGTATAATTGTGGATTTGTCTAAATTCTGCCAGTTTTTACTTCATGGATTTTGAAGTTCTGTTGTTAGAAGCGTGCACATTTAGAATTGTTATGTCTTCTTAGTGAATTTGCATTGTCTCTTTACATGCATGATTTAATGGTTTAATCTTTCTGTGTATGGAATCTCAGAAAAATAATTCTAATTCTAAGGCATCATGGATTCGTG
This sequence comes from Molossus molossus, assembly GCF_014108415.1. Lineage (NCBI taxonomy): Eukaryota > Metazoa > Chordata > Mammalia > Chiroptera > Molossidae > Molossus > Molossus molossus. The sequence continues at coordinate 57,340,147 of NW_023425351.1, read as the reverse complement.
AATGTAGATTTAGTCCTAATTATATTATGCTCTTTCTATAAAGCTAATTTGTCATTATCTTGATTTTATTTTATTTAGAAGAGAGGAAGGGAGAGGGAAAGAGAGATAGAAACATTGATGAGAGAGAAACATCAATTGGCTGCTTCCTGCATGCACCCCACTGGGAATTGAGCCCACAACCTGGGCATGTGCCCTGACCGGGAATCAAACTAGTGATCTCCTGATGCATGGGTCGACGCTCAACCACTAAGCCACACCAGCCGGGCTACCTTGATTCTTTTAATGTGAGTTGAACCAATATCACCTGCTTGGCTAGATCTTAAACATTGAAAAGTTAGAAGAATTTGTCTTTGAGAAACTTTTAGTTCAGTGAAGTCACCAACATTTGCTAGAGCTAATGATTTGCAGCTTTTTCTCTAAAGCTGTATCTTAGGGATTGTATTTTTACGAAAGGCTTAGTTTCAGTTTAAAGATTCCGAGGGGATGAAGACTGCTTTCAGGATCCTTGTCTAAGGGTTTTCTCTGCTTTGGTTTTCCCTCATCTCTGCCTCTGAGGAGAAAGGCACAGTTTCTGGAGGAGAGAGGGCATCTGTCTGTGATATAGAAGACTGAAACGAGCAGAGATGAACGGAGGCGTGCAGAAATGGGGGAAACCAAAGCTTAAGAAAGACTTTCCTTTCCCCCAGCTGCCTCAAGGTTTGGCCACTCACTTCCACTGCACTTCCGAGAGACTAAGATCTGATGCTACGTGGCAAATACAACAGTGTCCATCCTGGTCTCTTAAACTTATGGCTCAGCACTGGAAATCACATGGTACCAGTTGTCTCTGAAACCATCTTCCCTGTTCTGTCTTCCTCTGGAGCAGGAAAGGATCAACCTGGAGAGCAACACGGAGATGGGAAGGTAGGAGAAAGGACATTGGTCCTTGAAAATATTTCTCTTACTTCTTATGTCTGCCAAGTTAATTACACTGCAACTGGAAGGATAGATGGCCACCAAATTGAATACCGTCTTGAAACCCATTCTCAGCATTAAACTACCATGGATTAACTGCTTAAATTGTGAGTTTTAGTTTATAGCGTCAGCTTAGCCCTTGAATGAATTATGGACTTGTATTCACTCCAGAACAATCTATTACCCTCCACATAACAGAAAATGCCATTTGTTGCAATTTGTGCAAACTGTAAATCAATACATTATTACTTAGGGGCATGTAGGCTGTGGCTGTCCTGCACACGTCTGCGTTTGGTAATGGCGAGTGTGTTGGGGGTGGGGAAGGAACAGCATGTTTTTTTTCCCCTCCATTTAAGTACTCACAAAAACTTTCAAGAGAATAAATGATGGCGATTGCATTCTTATAATGCAAAGTGGCATCTCTGATCAAGTGTTCCTCCACATCTCAAATTGGTACTGACCAGGCTCAAATATTCCACCTTTGAATGTGGTCCTGGGGCTGACGTTCTACCCGCTGAGCCACACGCTCCAGGGCTGAGTGTGGTTTTACACGGGAGGGTTTGACTGCACACACTCACAGGTGGCAGATCCTTTCACAGAGTTTCCAACCTGGCTGCGCCCTGGAGCCACCTGGGAGGTGGGCAGACTTTGGAAAACACTGATGCCTACACCAGACCCCAGTCCATTACAATTCAAATCTTGCGATGACACCCAGACACTAGAGTTTTTTTTAAAATGTTTTTTCTTTATTAATTTTAGAGATAGAGGAAAGGAGAGAGAGATGGAAACATCAATGAGAGAGAATATCAATTGGCCGCCTCCTGCATGCCCCCCACTGGGGATCGGGCCCACAACCTGGGCATGTGTCCTAACCGGGAATCAAACCGGCAGTCTCTTGGTGCATGGGTCTTCGCTCAACCAGTGAGCCACACCGCCTGGGCCAGACACTAGAGTTTTTTAACAGCCATCTGAATAATTTTAATGTGCAGCCAAGGTTAATAACCTCTGCTTGATGGATAGGAAGAAGAAGAAAACTAAGTATAAAAGGAGGGTAGTTGTGGGCTGTACTGTCCTCAAGTCAAAGCTGAAATGCATCTTGAGAATTTCAGATACAAGCAAGCCCATGGGAAGCCTCTTAGAGTCTTTCTCTGTGCACCTTGAGAATAAAAGATAAAATTAAGTGCGTCTGGCAAGAAGTTAGTGCTTAATAAATCTTTATTTCTCCCTTAAAAATGCAGATCACTGACAGGGACCTAGCACATGCAAATAAGCACACGCCAGCCTTGCATAAAATGTCCCCTTGGCTTCATCCTCACACACTGCTTCCCTGACCCCCTTCATCTCATGGTACACTGAGGAAATAACGTCTGATCCGCACACTGGGGTGAACAACTGAGTCTGCAGTCCCATTGCCTCGGTCTGAGGAGTTCATGTCTGATGGGAAACAAATGTCTCTTTCTGTCCTGGAAGACTGGAGAGTTTGCAAGAGTTGCTAGGTGTTTCTTGACCAGAGTGCACCACCCAAAACTGTTGTCGTTTTACCTGCAGCACTAAGGAAACACAGAAAGCCAACCAGATGGCTGCCACCATCAGCAGGTTAGTAGTAAGAGCTACAGTTTGTTGAAATAATACTATGCGCATCTACTGTGCTGAGGTTCTTCTTATATATCAGCTCCTTCTGTTTTTCTAACCACTGTGTAAGGTAGGCGCGTTTATTTCCGTTTCCCGTTTTCCAGGTGAGAAACCTGAGATCCAAGAAATAAGTGATTTACTGCACACACACGTCTAACAAATTGGGACCCCTGAAGATCCCTCAGCATCTCCATTCTCTTCACTTTCATCTCCAGACCCTACTTCCTGGATTTGCCAGCACCAGACCCTGCAAGAAGCATTCTACCCCTGATTTTAGCTACCTGGAACCCTCCTCCTTATGATTCTGACCTTCCCTGATCACCATTTTGATTTCTGCCTTGGAATCCTGTAGCATTTATAGTCCGCTCTGCTGTGCCCACACTTTCTGTTCCATGTGATTGGTACGTGTGTGTGTGTTTCATTTTCCCAGGGACGCTATAACTCTTGATAACAGTCCATGTCTCATGATTCTGTGTTTCTCCGCTGATGCCTTAATCATAATAGAGCTTGATAGATGCTGGTAATTAATTGATTTTCAGGAGTTTTTAACAGCTTTTATCCACTTAAGGAGTATGATGAAACAGGGTAAGCAGCGTGCTGTAGTGGGAAAGGTGACGTTTTGGGACAAGGGAGACCTGGGCTTTCGTTTTGGCTCTGACATTTATCAACCAGCTGGCCATAGGTAGGTCATACATTTCTCAGATTCTCTGTTTTCTCATCTTTAAAAATGGCATACTTGTATTACCCTGCAGAATAATCATGAGAATAGTATTATTTTGTAGAATAATAATCATTATCTTGCAGAATAAAATATCTAGCCCAGGGAGTCCTATCAGGTGAGATCACTCAGTCACAAGAACTCATCCTGGACGGGCAGCTGGATGGAGGGTGATATCAAGAGCATGGGGCAGGGAGTCAAGACAGCTAGATTTACTGCCTGCTTCTGCTGCAAACCAGCTGTGTGACTGAACAGCCGCCGCCCCCAGTATCAGACGGGCAGGACAGTGCAGGAGCCCCCTCTTTCCTCTGAAATCTACTTGAAGATGCTTTCCTCCTTGGTTCTCAAAAACAACAGAGAAGACTCCTTGTGAATGACTGCTCATTCCCTTCCATTGAACAACAGTGATGCAAGGTTTGTCAGAGAGTGAACCTAAGCAAAATCCTGTCCACTCACATTCTTCTCTCCGATCACCTAAAACGGAAGTGCTGGTTTAACTCCTCATCCAAATGATCCAATCATCCACAGAAATGAGAGCGCACCGGGGCACTCCTGACAATGGAGCTGGGCCGACAGGTCCAAACTGGATCTTCCCGGGCCGACCAGGATGTGTGACCACAGTGCCTCTGACACCTTACTGCGCTTCTTTATTCTCTCGTCTAACATCCCCACTAGATTGTGGGGCCAGGGCCAGGTCCTCCTCATCGCTAGATCCCCAACACCCTGTACAGGGCCTAGGACACAGTGGGTGCTCACAGAGGTTGAGTGAAGGGAAGAACTCGTGAATTACCTAGTTGGGAACACATTGGTGACCTTGAGCAAGCCACGTGAACTCTTGGTGTCTCTGAAAAATGAGAAGTAGACTGATGATCTTCGAGTCCCTTCACCTTTCCAGCCTGACTCCCCGTCTCCTGTGGTTTCCGCTCCCACACCTGTTCTCTTGGGTGACAAAGCTGTGCACAGGGAAAAGCCCTGGCCCTGAGCTGGAGCCCATGGTGAGGTCACTGTTGCTGTCTGTCCTTTGAACCCGGGGGAGTCCGAATGGCAGAAAGGAGACTGAAATTAAGAAAACCATGCCTGTGCCTTTCTAATCTATGGTTAGTAAAAAAAAAAAAAAAAAAGACACGGAGAAGAGGCTTTACTGCTCCAAGGTCATGGAATAAATTGGTGACTAGGATAGGAAGAGCCTCAGACGGCTGTTTACTTAGGGAACCCTTTCAACCTGAGCCGGGGGAGCTGAGCCCAAGGAGTTCTCAGCCTAAGCGCAGGGCAGAAGTTTGGTCACGGGCAGCCCTTTCAGGGAACCGTACTGCAGTCACATTGAATCATGAGCTGGATTAGCCACATTAGAGGTCTAGCTACAATATATTTCAAAGTTAGAGCGCAGGCTGTGGCCATGGTATCAAAACCTGTAATTTCTGATGCAAATGATCGGCGTGAAAAATGGCCCCCGGCTACGGGGAGAGACAGAGGGATATGTGAGTGAAAGAACATGGCAGTTATGTCAAAATTAGAAGAAAAACTATAATTGAGAATAGTAAATTATTATCACGGCCTGACTGGGAGAGTAACCCAGAAGATAAGTGAATGTGTGTTGTTTTTGGTACCTGGATAAAATTACATTGTCAATTTTGTTTAGTCCCTCTTTAAAACCTGAACATTCATTTCTGAAAATGTGTGTGGAACATAAGGTGACATTTGGAAGAAAAGCATAATTTTCAAAGAATACTGATTTCATTAGTTCTTATGTTACAGATGCCGATGAATTTAACTTTTATGGAGTTGCTAACACATGGAAGGCATAAAATGGACTTTCAGCTATGTAGGGTTTTCAACAATGTCTCAGGAAAGTCCCTGAGCTTTATAAAATGCACTTTTTGGGGGATATACTGTGGCATTGAGGTTCGTGGGAACAAGCCTATGGAACCAGAAATCTCTAACTTTAAGTCCAAAGGCCTTTTCTTATTGGCTGAATGATATAAAACCAACATAACTGCACTGAGCCTCACTGTTGTCATCTTGAGAATGGGGATAAGGTAATATACCTTCTTGCAGGGCCTCATAAAGATTAGAAATGATAAGATGGGTAAAGGGTTCAACATAGTAGCTTTTATTTAGTTAGACATTCTATAAAGGACAACTGATTTATTGTGATTTAATCTTAACTTACGTTTGATATGTATATTTAAAAATGTATAGTTTTAAGATTGACTCAGAGATGAAAGCAAACAGAATGGGCTTAAATTTTGTTTCCATATTTAGCTTCTGTACATGTTTGAATTGACTCTGATAGAAAGTTATTTGTGTGTATAATGAGTTAACTAACCCTTCTAAAGGTAGAACTTAAAGAAAAATTTTTTTAATGAACTAAAGTGTAGATTCCTCCTAATGTTGTGGAAAATACAGGTACATTTCATCTTCATTTATTAAAATATTGACTAATGATCACATATTAAGATGTGAAATATATCATTGATTAAAGTGTTATATCTACGTTAGCTTTAATTAGTCACACACACAGAGATATTATTTATTTCGAGAATTGTGCAGCTATCTTGAGAGCACGAAGTCAGTGTGAGCAGTGAAGTGCTTCAGAGCAAGGCTTTGGCGTCTGGCAAACCCGGGCTTGATTCTTGGCTCTTCTTCTTCCTGGCTGTGTGACCTTAGAGGAAGCCTCCGTGTGCCTCAGTTCTTACCGAGGAAATGAAAATAATAGCCACTAATGAACAATATGCATTAAACGAGATAATGCATAGACATGCTTGCAGGGTGCCTCTCGACATGGTCTGCATAAATAAATGTCTGTTATTAAATAAGTTATATAGGGTCTGGAATTATAATTTGGCCAGAGGACAGAAATATTTACAGGGTTATCCTGTACCTGAGCATCATGTAAATGTCCACACAGGTCTGATGAGATGGCCAGAGAATGGATCGAATGTCTGTGTAGACAATGGGATGTTGTTCCTCATTGTTGTGACTGGATGGGATTATTCACTTGGTGTTTCAAAACATTTCTTAGCTCCCCAACACCAGGGCAGAAAGAAGCAAAATTGAACATTGTACATGGTTACCTTAATACTGTATTTAGGAGAAGTGAGACCAGCTGGTGGCATTTTTTTGGTTTGTTTAAAAAATTGTTTTTTCTTTATTGATTTTAGAGAGAGAGGAAGGGAGAGAGAGAGAGAGATAGAAACATCGATGAAAGACAACATCAATTGGCCACCTCCTGCATGCTCCCCAGTGGGGATCGGGCCCACAACCTGGGCATGTGCCCTGACCGGGAATTGAACCGGCGACCTCTTGGTGCAGGGTCAACGCTGAGCCACTGAGCCACACCAGCCAGGCTTTTGTTTGTTTTTAAAACTTACTAGTTTGGCTACCAACAAGTAGGTGTGGTTTTGCATTATTGTTATAGGTAAACTTAGTTTGATACAGTGTGTGATAGTGTTCTAAGACTTTTCCCCAACTGTTAATCTGGTAGAAAAGTGTGGATATACTAAAGAAATGAGACCATTGTAGGTAAATGTGAGGAAAGCTAGTAAAAAGTGCTATTTTTGTAGACCAATATATGTATATAGATATGGCTTGTTATCTGAGAATTTGAAAATGGTCTACTTTGTCCTCTAATAGTTTGGATTTTGGCTGTCTGATTTCTTTTGTTAAAAACCCTCAAGTTCAACAGTTTGCACTGGGTTTCTCCCGTGGTGAGTATAATGCATCACCATAATTCAAGTCATATTCAGTCAACTCTGTGGTTTCAGGGAGCCATACACTTCAAATTTATTTCCAGGGTCATAAAGCCATCCCCTGTGGCAAGTGCCAAACTCCTTTGATGTGGTGGGTGCGACATCTGTGCGGACAGACACACTTAACTCACGCAGTGCTTTGATTTCACGTTCTGGTTGAGAGGTTAGGTCTTTTGAACCCAAGTGCATTTAACGTTAAAGTCACAGAAAACAATGAGGCAAACGAGCCTTGGTGGTGAGGGGGATGGCACCTGGTTGCCAAGGCAGTCCTGGGACACCTGACAAGGAAAAAGGACTCCTGGAATGTTGCTGCCGCCGTCCTCTGGGCTGACACACCAGCAGGAACCCAGAATCAGCTCCTGAAACAGCCCGTTCGCCCCTGAGTTTCCAAACCTGTCTCTCCTCTTGGTTCCTCCAGCTCAGTTCACGGAACCAGCATCTACTTGGGGAACTGTGCCAGGGCCCGCTCCATTCTCCATCCATTTCCTTCCTCCATCTGCATCACCACATCCAGCTGATGACCACGACTAGCTGATCCGGAAGCTGCCAGATCTGCCGCGCACTGCTCCGTCCTTATTTCCTGCAGGAGTAATCAGTCCAGTCTCCTGATTTCTTGTCTGATTTATAGGTTAACTCTACTCCAATTCTCCATTCTGTAGCCATGATGAAATCTCTAAGCTACTTCTCTTCTTAAAGTGTTTTTAATAGTTTCCTGCTGCCTCCTGGATAAAAAGGCCCAAATTCTTTTATCTGGCCTTTAAGACTCTTCCCAGATCTCAGAGAGTCTCCTATTTCATCACTCTCCACCTTGCATTCCAGGTCTTTGATGTTCCTTTTGGATGGAACACATTCTTTAGCTCCCTGTCTTGACCAAATCCCGTTCTTCCTTTGGGGCTCAGCTGAGATATAATGTCCTCTGGAAAGCCTACCCGAGCAGCACCCTGAACTCTGAGTCAGGACTGAGTTAGTGGGTCCTCCCCTGCTCCTTGCACCAGTTTCTGCCCAGGACTTCTCATGCGCTTTCTAATTACTGTTTTCATGTCCACATCGCCTGCTGATCGTAAACTCCTCCGAGGAGGGAATAGTTCCGGCACACAGCAGAATATTCAGGGTTCAGAAAACATCTGCGAAATCAATATATGATTTTTAAATCTTCTGCACCCTCTTCCTACAACTGAACCCCAGACCTTGATAGAGGTCGATCTATCTATCTGAATCTGTGTTGGGCATAGGAAAGGCTCTTTTATAGAAATGCCACTGAAAAACTAGGTTATTTTGATTTAATAAGATATTATTAACAGATATTGGAGCATGATGTCCCATCTTTAGTCTGCAGGTAGCAGCAGTGGGGCAGACCTGATGAGCGTTTCTCGCAGGGAACAGGCAAGTGGCAGAAGTGCTGGGAACGCAGGCACGGTGGAAAGGATGGTTGTGCACACACCCCCTTCCTCCTCGCAGCTGGTGGATCTTTGCTGAGTTGGGTATTTAGTTGGGAGATAAGGGAATTCTTCTGTCTTGCATACCAGCAACTTTCAAGAGCTGTCATTTATGCAAGGCTGAGTAAGCACCAATGGAACCTCCCAAGAACATGGGTCCTGCCCTAAAGGGTGTTGGGAGGTTGAGAAGATGAGATTTTAATAGAAGTGTCACTTAGAAAAAAGTGAAAATGGTATTTATTTAGATGATTGTGAGATTGGAGGTGGGAGGTACTGAACAGAGGAGATGCTACTTGGTAACAGGACAAAAGAACTGTAAATTGTCCAGTTACTGCTCCTCTACTGTCCTTTATCGGTTGAAAGCAGGTTGGACACTGAAGCTGCCTGGAGTGTGAACTTGGAGCCACATGAATTTATGACTCTGTCACTCCTTGAACAAAGCTGTAGGACATTGGCAAAGCTTCTTGATCGTTCTGGTCCTGCATTTTCTTATTTTAAAAAATGGGGATAAAACATACTTTGTTAGGTTATAAGAAAGACCACATGTGAGTTAACATGACTCAAATAAAATTGTCTAACATTATGACTATTTGTTTAAATGTCAGGGCTCACAGTACATAGAAATTATTACATGCCTAAGGGTTAGAAAGAAAAAAAATTTAAAGGAAAACCAAGCTTTAAAGAAAGATTCAAGTATGCAGTAGGTTTTGACCAGGATCTAGGAAGCAACATTATGTGCAAATAAGCTAAGCAGACTGGAGCCATCACATAAAGGGCCTGGGGGGCACTTGTAGGGGCAATCAAGCATATTATGACCAGGGCAGATGCCAAGTCAGGCACTACCTGGGCTGGCCAGGAAGAAAACAAGTTTACGTATGATGTACTGTAGGCAGAATTCCAAGATAACCTTCCATTGACCCATGCCCTTGTATAATCTCCTTCCCTTGAGTGTGGGTGTGACTTGCAAATATGCTAGAATTTTTTCCCTCATAATTATGTTATGTTATATGGAAAAAGTGATTTTGCAGATGTAATTAAAGTCAACTAATTAGTTGACTTTGAGTTGGTCTGAAAAGAGAATATCTTGGATCAGTCTGACCTCACCAGGATATTCTTCTTGTCCTTCAAGAGACAAAAAGCAGCAGCAGAATCTGTTTTGGTGGCCTTAAAGAAGCAGGTCCCCACTTTTTGAGATGAGGGGGCCACATGCCAAGGACCTAAGGGCAGCCTCTGGGAGCTAAGAGTGGTTCCTGGCTGTCAAGAAAATGACCACAAGGAAATGGATTATACTAACATTTGGTGAGCTTGGAAGAGGATCTTGAGTCTCAGATCAAATTGTAGGCCTTGAAAACACCTGTATTTCACCCTGGTGAGACCCTTGGGATCTGGCTAACCCAGATTCCTAACTCAAGGATTTTGTGAGAGAATAAACTTGTGTTGCCCTGGCCAGTTTGGTTCAGCAGTTAGAGTGCTGACCCACGGACCAAAGAGTTTCATGTTTGATTCTGGTCAAGGGCACGCACCTCACTTTGAGCTTGGTCTCCAGCCCTGGTTGGGGTTGTGCAGGGGGCAGCCAATTGATGTGTCTCTCTCACATCAATGTCTCCCCCCCACCCCATCTCGCTCTCTCCCTCCCACTCGCTATCTGGAGATAAATGGAAAAATATCCTTGGGTGAGGATGTAAAAAGAAGGAAAGAAAGAAAATACGCTGGGGTTGTTTGTTCTGCAGCAGCAGAAAACAACATGCTTACTCTTGCTTGTCTACTCCAGCAGAACTACTTGCCCTGGCTTCCATCCTATAGCCTCTGGTCAGTCCTTTGAGTTCTGGTTGCCTTGCTTTGTAATGTTGGGTTAAGGCTCTACCTTTCTATGAACTCTTTATAAGGATATGAACTCTTTTTTTTTTTTTTTTTTAATTCTCACCCGAGAATATTTTTCCATTTCTCTTCAGATAGAGCAGGAAGGAAGAAGAGAAGAAGAGAGAGACACATCGATTGGTTGCCTCCCGCATGACCCCAGTCAGGGCAGAGATGGACCACAACCGAGGTACATATGTGCCCTTGGCTGGAACTGAACCTGGGCCTCTTTGATCCTCGGGCTGACGCTCTAACAGCCGAGCCAAACTGGCCAGGGCAGGATATGAATGCTTTATATAATCTAGGTGAGTGGAGAAAACTTAGGTTTTTTTGGAATCAAGGAGACCTGTTATACTCCTGGATCCATCAATGAATCATTGTATAATTTTGGCAGCCTATCGAACCTTTCCAAACATCAGTCCTCATTAGCAAAATGGCAGTAACACTACTAGACCAGAGGTTCTCAAAGGGGAATAATTTTGCAACCCCCTGGGGGCATCTGGTAATGCCTAGAGACATTTTTGACGGTCTCAACTTGGGTTGGAGGATGCTGCTGGCATCTGGTAGGTAGAGGTTGGGGATGCTACTGAACATAATGCACAGGACAACCCTGGCCGGTTTGGCTCAATGGTTAGAGCTGTGGCCTGTGGTCTGGAGAGACCCAGGTTTGGCTCCCACTCAGGGCATGTACCTTGATTGGGTTTGTCCCTGGCCCTGCTTGGGTCATGCGGGTGGCAGCCACTCGATGTGTCCCTTTCAAGTGGATGTTTCTCTCTGACTCTCCCTCACACTCTATCTGAACAAAAAATGGAAAAATGTCCTCAGGTGAGGATAATATATATATATGTATATGTATATATATATTGCACAGGACAGCCTGCATTACAAAGAATTATCTGGCCCAAAGTATTAATAGGGTTGGGGTTGGGAAATCCTTTACCAGAGTAATCAAATTATTATAAAGAATGTAAAATGGTTTGCACAGTGCTTCATATTCTTTGGGAGAGGTTAGGATTCCTTTTGAGAGGACTCTAAATTATTGGGAGTACTTTTATAAACTACAAATGTCCTTTCTGTCTCCCTACGTGATACTGAATTTGTCTTCTTGCCTTTTCTCTCTTCCCCAAAATTACTGCACACATTGAGATGTTACAAATGGAGTTTCCTGTGCAAGAATCTACTAAACAAAATGAACTAACAAGCAAAACAGAGACAGACTCATAGATGGAGAGCAGGCTGACGGCTGTCGGGGGGGGAGGGGGGCTGTGTGGGGGTGAAGGGATTGAACAAAAAAGAAACAAAAGAGAGAAAACTCATGGACATGGACAACACTGTGGTGTTTGTGGGGGCACCGAGGGGCCTGGGGGGAGCTAGAAGAGGATATAAGGGGGATAAATGATGATGGAAGAAGACTTGACTTGGCGTGGTGAACACACAGTACAATGTACAGACGATGTGTTGTGGATTTGTGCACCTGAAACCTGTATAATTTTGTTAACCAGTCTCCCCAATAAATTCAATAAAAGAAAAAAGGAGCAAGTAGCCAGGTGAGTTTAGAAACCGCTGACTAAAACATAATTGAGACTGCATGATTGCCTTCGCACGTCCTGAGGACTATGATTTTGTCTCATCTTTAACACATACCTGAGTGCCTAACCTGTATCGGGAATAGCACCACTTACTAAATGCCTGAATATATGTGTCTGCTTTTAAAAATAATATTTTGTAACTTATTACTTCTTTAGCGTTTTGCTCCTTTTATGTTGTATTTTGAAAATTAAGCCTTATGGTAAAAATGGAAAGAGAATAACATTCAGCCATTGATTTAACATTTCTGAACCTTGTCTAAAGGAGATAAAAGTTTGGTGTCACAGATTGCAAGTACTAAAAGAAAGCTGGTAAGCTGCACCCTTATTTCAAGATTCAGCTAAAAACTCAACAACGTTGGGAAGCCCCACCCATGGTGACCATACTCTTCTGCTAAAGGAATTTCATCTTCATGCCAATGGTTGCACATATTTATAGCACATTTATTTGTTTATACGTCTGTGTCTTCCACTTGCAAGATGTGTAGGTCGTTTTTTTAATTAAACTTCTAAATTTTGAGATAATTATAAATTCAAATATTGTAAGAAATAACACAGAGGATCCCATGTGTTCGTTACCTAGTTTCTTCAAAGGTAGTAGTTTCCAAAACTGTGGCACCAAATTACAACCAGGATATTGGCATTGCAGTCAAGATACAGAACGTGCCCTGGCCGGTTTGGCTCAGCGGTTAAAGCATCGGCCTGCAGACCAGAGAGTCCCAGGTTCGGTTCCTGCTAAGGGCACGTGCCTCGGTTGCAGTTTGTCCCTGTTCCCAGTTAGGGTCGTGTGTCTCTCTCACATCAATGTTTCTCTCTCTCTTCCTCTCTTTCTCCCTCCACATCTATCTGAAGATAAATGCAAAAATGTCCTCAGGTTAGGATAAAAAATAAAAAGATACAGAACGTTCCATCACAAGGATTCCTCACGTTGACCTTTCACAGGGACACCCACATTTGTCCCACCCTGCCCCCTTCTTTCCTTCAAATACCCACAGATCTGTTCTCCATTCCTACAGTGTTGTCATTTCAGTAATAATATTTAAATGGAATCACGAAGTATATAGCCTTTTGGCATTGGCTTTTTTTTAGTCAGTATAATTCTCTGGAGATTCACCCAGGGTGCTGGGTGAATATGTCAATACTTCATTATTTTTTATTGCTGAGTGCTATTTCATGATATGAATGTACTAGAGTCTATTTAATTATTCATCTACTGAAGGACATCTGGGTTGTTTCCAGTTTGGGGTAATGTGAATAGAACTGTTATAAACATTCATGTGCAAGAGATGGAGTCTTCATTTCTCTGGGATAAATGATCAAGGGTGTTACTGCTGAGTCATATGGTAGTTGCATGTTCAAAATTTTAAGAAACTGTCAAATTCTTTTCCAAAGTGTGGGTATCATTTTACATTTTTTCCAGCAATGTGTAAATGATCTAGTTTCTCACCATCCTTGCCAGCATTTGGTGTTCACACTATTTTTCATTTCAACCATTCTGATAAGTGCATAGTGATATATCATCATTGTTTTAATTTTCATTTCCCCAATGTATCATAATGTTGAACATTAATTTATGTGCTATTTGCCATCTGTGTATTTTCTTTAGTGAAATGTATTTTGCTCATTTTCTAATTAGATTGTTTATTTACTGTTGATTTTTGAGAGTTCTTTATATAGTCTAGATACTAGTCCTTTCTCAATCTGTAGGTGACTTTTTCATCTCCTTCCTAGGGTCTTTCAAAAAGCAAAAGTTTTAGATTTTGATTAAATCTAATTTTCAATTTATCCTTTGATAATTGTAATTTTGTTGTCAAGTTTAAAAATACACATCGATTTGTTGTCTCCTGCATGTGCCCCGATCAGGATCATGAATCGGACCTGCAACCCATGTTGGTGCCCTTGGCTGGAAATCAAACCTGCAAACCATCAGTGTGAGGGCCGATGCTCTAACCACTGAACACCACCAGCGAGCTGTTCCCATTTTTATGAGAGTTTTTGTCGTGATCCAATGTTGAATTTTATTGAATGCCTTGTCTGCATCAATTGATAGGATCATGTAATTTTTTTTGTTTTTAGTTAATATGGTGAATGACATTGATTTGATTTGAAATATTCTTGTATCTTGGAATAAATTTCACTTGGTCATGATGGATAATTCTTTTTATGTATTGTTGAGTTCTGTTTGCTAGTATTTTGTTAAGAATTTTTGCATCTATAGCCATTAGGAATATTTTTACTATCTTTGACTAGTTTTGATATCAGGATAATAATAGTTTTCTAAAATTCATTGGGAAGTGTTCCTTTCTCTTCTATTTTTTGGAAGAGATTTTGTTGAACATAAAGACTTTTGTTAAGTCTTTTTAACATTCAGAGTATTTTCCAGTGAAAAATTCTGGGCCTGGGATTTCATTTTTTAGAAGCTTTATATTATGAATTTAATTTCCTTAGTTCTTAACGAGCTATTCAAATTATTTTATATGAGTGAGTCATGGTAGTTTGTATTTTTCAAGGAATTGGTTTATTTAATCTAAATTGTCAAATTTATGTGTGTAGAATTTATAGCATTCCCGTGTTACACTTTTGATGTTTTTTGATTCTCTAGTTAAGACCCTTTTTGCATTCCTAGAATTGCTAATTTTTTTCCTTTCTTATTCCCCAGAGGGGGTTGAAAGTCCAACCTTCCCACTTGGTTTCCACTAATACTTTGTCAGAGATCTGAAGAGGATACAATTCCTGGCCCTCTATTCTGCCCTTTTTTATACACCTTGGTGAGAGGGTGTTTTGTGAAGGGCAGGGTGCCTTGTTACAGCCAGGTGAGCGTAGAAGTCTCTGTTTACTGCTTGACCTTTGTCGCCATGAGTGGCGGTGAAATCAGTTTTTTGGGGAAGGGGAGAGGGCAGTGTTTGGCTGGAGTGGAATGGTTATTGCCTAAAAGTTTTCCTCTGTCTTGCTAGAATGCCCCTTTGACCAGAGAAAGCAGGATTGCAATGTTTTTGTTTTTATTTTTATTTTTTCTGAACCTGTTAGTATTTCTAGATTTACAGCTGCGTCCGCTGGAAGACTGAGGTATATGAGGGAAAATGAAAACCCAAGGAACTCACCACTGTGTCTTTCCCTATGTCCCGAGGTCCATTAGATGGCCTGCTTTAGTCTTTGTGGCTTTCGGAGTCTTCTGTGTTTGTTTGTATATAATGTCCAGGGCTTGCACTGTACTTAGTGGGAGGAATAAAGAAGAGACATCTTTTCCATTTTCCTAGAAATGAATGTTAAAGAGTAATTTTTATTATTTTTCTTATAACCCTCAGCACCTACCAGGGGTATTTAATAAAGATTGTAAGAGACAATAATGAATACAAAATTTTAAAACTGTAAAACAGAAATCAATATAACAGCATTATTTGTCATTTTATTTTTTTTAATTTAGAAACGAGGAAAACTACTTGACAGTAATACTGTTGGGTTTTAAGATTGGTTTTGCCGTGTCTCCTCATTTGACTTGATTGGAGCTAACTCTAGCAAAGTGGCATAGTCATGATGGGGCAGCATAAAAAGAAACAGATCCCATTAACATGCATGAGCTAACGCCAGAAAGACCCATAGCCATTTCGAATTGCCTGGTAAACAAGGGAGTACAGGAAAAATATGCCTACGTGAACACTTTCTTTTTAATTAAGGCAAGCGGTTTATTGTTTTTGTATTAATATAGGTCCATTCTCTATTTCAACAGTAAATCTAGGAGAGATTGGGTTATTGTGAAGAAAGGATGTCACTGCGGGTTGGACAGTCATGTTGTTAAGGAGAATTGTGTAGATTGCCTTTCTCTGTTGCTAGTGAGAGAGGGGTTCTTGGGGTGCCACTGGAATAAGCATTTCTGGATGCCCCCATGGGAGGATGAGATGTGGTAGAAAGCTTTGTTTTCATGGAGTTACATCCCTGGGCTTGCAAAGTTCCATTTCCCTTTAGCCAGTCCTGGAGGAGGTGTAGCTGCGGATTCAGCAGAGCTGGAAGCAAGGCCAGTGTCCAGAGTTTTCATCCATTCCATGGTGGAGTTAAGTCCGGCACAGTTTCAGGCTTGTCACAGTTCATTCGTTATTTGTGTGGAGTCCACATGGCTGTGAGCCACATGGGTGAATGCAGGAGAAGGTGCCCCCTGCAACAAGAAAGCCAGGAGCCCAGTGGTGCAAGAGGGAGAGAACCCCTGTGTTTAGGAGTTTAAATATCAAACCTTCCCGTGCTTGCAGTGGCCACACCTACTCTGGCCAATGACCTGTTCCCAGGTGTAACTGACAGGCAAGCACCCTCCCCTACATCACCCAGACTTGACTGGGCATGCGTCTGAATTGTAGCTTCCCTATGCTCCTCTCCAGTTATTCATAACTGGGTTAAGTCACAACAGTGTCAGTGTAACCAGGAGCCACTTTAACATGTCAGTGTGCCACATGGCTGCGACAACTAGTGAGAATTACTACTCCTTTGAGAAAAGAAACAGAGCACGGTTAACTTTGTGGAGTAATCCCTGTTTACCTGAATGGTTGTCTTTAGAACAGACTTTAGTAAGTTGAATTGCATTTTGCCATTTCTTTCATTATATGTTTATATATACTCTTGATCCTCGGAGATAAATCCTCAGCAAATAGTGTCACATCATAGTCCAAAACTTGGCTCACAGGAAAGCCTTCGCTGACCATACATTGCACATCCCCTCTTGTAACTCTCATCCCACAGAAAACAAAGACAGCTCCGGTTTTACATCCTTGTTTCTATTCCCAGGTAAGAATTCCCTTTAAAAAATCTGAACGTTTATTTTCATCAAACTGATTTTCTTATTTTAGTGTTTCTTGACAGGAGCATGTCCTTAAAGTATTTGAAGTTCTGTTAAATATTTTAGTTTGATGTTGGTGTGTCTGTTTTCCCTGGTTTTCAATACTGTTCACAGAACCATGCCAGACAAGCATCCTCCTTCAGTTCTTTCTTGCCTTTTATTGTCTGTGTCTTCTACTTACTTCCCCAATGGTGAGCTAGTGGGCTTTTTCTAGAAAATTCATAATCCCGTCCCCTTTGATGTACCTTGCATTTCACCATTTACAAAGGGGCCTTCACTGTAAGGAAGGGGTCACCCTTATTACTACCCTACCTGAAGGCACAGTGTTGGATCATCTTCTTGGCTTCAGTAAAACTAACTGCACGGTCATGATTCAGATCACAGAGCAGTCCTAACAGTCAGCAGCTTTGAGCAAGCACAGCTACATTCCTAAGTTCATCCTTCACTCCAGTGAATTGACACATTGTCTCACTGGCCAATTACCATTATTCTCCTTGCCTAGACTGTTCTCTACACCTTCATCTAGCTTAAATATCACCTTCATAGGGACGTCCTTGGCTGTGTTAGGTCATTTTCTTCTATGTGCTCCTAGTATTTATTTCATTTATCCAATCAACAAATTACTGTGTGCTTATGATGTGCTAGGAATGATTCTGAGCTCTCTATATTACAGAACTCTGTTAAGTATTCAACTCATTCAGTTAACATCTATTGAGCAGCTTCTCTTTGACAGGCTTTGTGCTGTGTGTCTTCCCGCACACTGAGGGCATGTTTGCTCTTGCTTCTTTGTAGAAATTTTAACGTTCTGACCAGACTTTTAACTCCCCGAGCAGCACTTTTCAACCAGTGTGCTGCAAGAATTTTTCAAACTTGTAATACCTGACTGTTCCCCTTAGATTGTCCAAAAAACCCCACAACAAAACCCCTCCCCAAAAGATGGAATACCTATTTTCCCTTAGATTGTAAAAAAAAAAAAAAAAAAAAAAATGGTAACAGCCAACACACCAATAGCCATCCAGTGTGAATGAATCAAAATGATACCTTTTCTTGGTCAGATTGGCAAAAAAATATATTTTTTGGTGTGCTGCAGAATTTTAGTGATTAGTTTATGTGTGCCATGAGATGAAAAAGGTTGGAAATTATTGCCCTAGAGAACAGGCAGTATTTTATTCACTTACGTGCATGTTGTATTTAAAATAGTGCCTGGTACATAATAGGAGCTCAGAATATATTTGAGGGATAAATGAATGGATAAAACAAACAAACAAACATGAAACAGATACGACTGACTTCGGTGGTAGAGAAATGTCAGAATGTCATTGCATGTGAAATGGTAAGGTTGTCTCTGCTTGTGGCCACTGGGACACATCAATTCCATCACAAACAGATCCAGCCAAATTGACTTTCCTCAGGCAAAGAGATGTTTTCCCTCAATCAGATTATGTGCCGTTTACCATATACTACTCCATGCCAAAGTATGCTCCCCTGATGAGCATGACATTTTATTTGCATGCACATAAGCAAGTTCACAGTGTTTAATCTGCAAGTGCAACCCCACTAAGAATGCATTTGTTTGTATTCATTTAGATTTATTTAGAACCTTGTTTGGATGGGCACATGGTAGGGGGTGATCTGGGACAGGGAAGCCTGGAAAAGCTGATGAAAGCTGGTTCTCCCTTGAAGAATGCATTTTGGATGAAAAAAATATGACCTTTAATTACCCTCAGACCGCTTTTTGTTCTTGTTCCAGAACATTCTATGAGTACAAACTCCCAGGCTTCTTCAGTTCTTCTGTCTTGTTTTTATAGACTGATCACGCGTATCTTTGGTGTGAGAGGTGAGTGTCCTGGTATTTTGGTAGAGCATGTTTGAAGGGAAATTTCTGGGGGTTGGTAGGGTATATTTGAGGGGAGTTTGCAAAAACTGACACGTCCAGATTACAGACAGTTAAAGAATAAGCGTCACACTCCTTCAGGTGAACTTCAGCTATTATCAACCCATCAGGTAACTTTAGGCTGTCTCAAGGGACCAGGCTAATTTTTCTTTCTGATTGTCTCAGAAATGTCAAAATGTGGTGGGTGGACTAAGAGGTTCAGTTTTGCTTTAATGCAAAGTTGCGTCCCTCCAGAGAGTGAAACAGTCCATTCTTAGTTTGCTCTGTTACAAGGATTCCCTTTATTGGTAGATGAGCTAAAAAAGAAAAGAAAACAAGGAAGGGTCCGTCTCTGTGCCTCAGACCCAACTGCATTGCACGGTGTCTCTATTTCATAGATGAGGGTGCACCTTACAGGCTTCTTATGCAGAGAGGCTTGACGTCGGTAATAAAGTGGGAAACCCAGAGCAAACACCAGGGAAGGAAATGGCTGGTTTAGCACAGTCCCTGCACCACCCAAGTACTGCCTTCACTTCAAGGCGCTCAACAAAGAAGGAAGTTCCTCCTCCTTCAGGATATCTGTTTATTTTGCAATTAACCAGGGAAAAAGGAATTTGGGGAAGTGTTTTGATTGAGGGTTTGCAATTTAAATGGAAGCTTCCACTTTTAGGATTAAGAGCATTACAAAGAGGTGTCTCCTAGTTTCCAGTTCTGTATAGTGTGTAATGGTTTATACTTGCATGAAAGATTAACCTCTACCCCTTTCGGTTGGTGCTGCTTCCTTTTTATGCTAACTTCATCATCACACAGAAACACCTGAATTCAACCGCAATATTGGGGGTGAAAACAGACATATATTCACATCTACCCACAGACCCTTGAGAATATTTTTCTTCATTTATTCCTACGAAAAGTGATTTGTAACCAAACTAAGAAAAACCTCAAGTTACTGGTGTGGTGAGATTTATTATTACTACCCAAAGTCAAGGGGGTTGGAAGGATTATATTTGGATCCAAGGTTCATCCAAATCACCGTGGTTTGGAAATCACCTTAAACTCAGGTTTTTTCTTTTTCCTACTTAAATGAGCATCTTACATTTACTCTCATCTGTAGGAGTTAGTAATTTCAGTGGAGCTTTTGATTCAGTTTTGTAGCCTACTTCAGTGTCCTGAGGTTGGCTCACTCAATGTGCCATGCTCCCTCAGCCCCCCCCCCCCCATTGAGGTGTGTATATTTTATATCCAGGGCTGGTTCCTCTGGAAATATGAATGAAGTTGCTCAATCACAATTATTATTTAGAGGACAATAATTATAATATCTTACTTTTGTACAGTGCTTCAGAGTGCAAGGCACTTTCGCATAATTAAATCATTTGATTCTGAAACAGCCCTTTGAAGTCAACAAGGAGGGTATCATTATCTCCATATTGGAGAGGAAACAGGTCCAAAGGGGTTGAATGGCTGGTCTGAGGTCACATGATCAGGAAGAGGAAAACTGGGGTTAGGGTGTAAGGTCCCAATGCACAGCGCCCACTCGCGCAGAGCCCTCCCTCTGCTCGCACCAGGCCTCAGGGAATGAGGTCCTCTGCTCTCGGTGGACCAAACGAGGTTCTTTTCGCACAGTGCCAAAGGCAAAGTATATAATCTTGAAACCACCTAAAAAATACTTATAAAGCAATAAAACAGCAAGTTGCTATGAATTGGTGCCTTAAAGTTTTAAGGGCACACCTTTAGGGAGAATTGACAAGGGAGAGGTTACTCTAGAAGGCAAGGTGGAAAATTGGTGCTTGTGACTGTTGCCTTTGAGTCTTCTGAGAAGCAGACACCAAGACGGGGTTGGACATGTGAGGGACTGACCGGGGAAATGCCCGTGAGGGGACAGGGCAGGCAAGGATCTGGAGCAGGTGGGGAAGAGCTCCAGAGCACGGTGCAGGTCCAGGCCCTGGGAAGGAGAGGGGGAAGGAGAGGGATGGGTGGGAAGGAAGAGTCTCAGACTGCCTCCCAGGTATGAGAAAGTTTGTAGTCAGGTTTGTGGGGCCCTTGAGCCAAAATCTCCCAGAGAGGAGTCCTCTCTCTCACACCATGGGGTCTGTTAGTGAACCAGCAGGGCGCAGGCACTGACTGGAGTAGCCTGTGGGCAGCACGGCCTGAGCATAAACACTGAGTGTATTCAGAGCACAACAGCTGGGACCAGTCAGTCGCTTACATTCCCCACAGCAGGAGACTTGAGTGGTGGTCATGGCCACCACGTGTACATCATGGTATGACATTCATTTTCCACCTCCTTGAGAGCAAGGAGTAAACAAAAGCAACAGCAAATTTTCTTAGCCAAATATAGAAACACTGGGAATATAATTAGATGCTCAGTTATCACCATTGACAAACTGTGCTCGAATACAAGGGAAGTGCTGGAATTCTGGAAGACTTCGATTTAGGTTTGTCAAAGGTTTTCTTTGTGATTCCTTTTGACGTCCAAACTGTGTGCTCTGTGGATGCAAGAATGGCAAACTATTTTTGTATTCCTAACACAAACACAGTGCCTGGTCCATACTAAATGCTCATAAATTATTGTTGAACAAATAGGTGATAGAAGAAAGGGGGGAATTGTCATTTCTGATGTTTTTCATTCCTCCAGTATTTGAATGACTTCCTAGGGTGTATCTTTATTAAGCGTATTAACAAGGGACTCTAAGTTCCTGGAGTTGAGCTAGAGGAGGAGGGGACACTTGAAACTTTTTAAGGAATCTTCACAAATCAACCTCTGGCCTAGGGATCTGGGTCTGAGAACTGGAGTAGCTGACTTAGCCTTGCACAGTCGCTTTTTCTGTGCCCTCGTCTGCAGGTGGGCAAGTGTGTTTGTCTCAGATGGCTGGCTTTTTCTTAGCATTCTTGATCGATCGAGGAGATGCTAGGATGGCAAAGAGAAGGAGATGGAAACTGGATGTACAACTGAGGCCATCCTACATTTGTCAAGTCAATAGCAGTTCAGTACTCACATAATTTGTTCACTGAGTTTCAGGTTATGTCCGGGTCTATTTGTGTGGCATTCCAGTGCATGTTTCTGTTGACAGGACCCCTGAGCGCCCATGCCTTTTCAGATGCCTCTGACTCTTCCTCTCATCTTCAATTGGTCAAGAAGTACTGCCAGTTCTTTTGTTACATTATCTATTAAGATCTTTCTTTTTTTTTTTTTTTTTTATCCTCACCCAAGGACATTTTTCCAATTTTTGTACAGATAGAGTTGGGGGCGGGGGTGGAGAGAGAGAGAGAGAGAGAGAGAGAGAGAGAGAAACATCGACGTGAAAGGGACACATCGAGTGGCTGCCACCCGCACGACCAACCAGGGCCGGGGACAAACTGCAACCGAGGTACGTGCCCTTAGCGGGAACCGAACCCGGGTTTCTCCGGACCGCAGGCCGACGCTCTAACCGCTGAGCCAAACCGGCCAGGGCTAAGATATGGCCCTGGCCGGTTTGGCTCAGCGGTTAGAGCGTTAAGATATGGCCCTGGCCAGTTTGGCTCAGCGGTTAGAGCGTCGGCCTGCGGTCTGGAGAGACCCGGGTTCGGTTCCCGCTAAGGGCACGTACCTCGGTTGCAGTTTGTCCCCGGCCCTGGTTGGTCGTGCGGGTGGCAGCCACTCGATGTGTCCCTTCACGTCGATGTTTCTCTCTCTCTCTCCCTTCCTCTCTCTCCCTCCCACTCTATCTGTACAAAAAATGGAAAAATGCCCTCGGGTGAGGATAAAAAATAAAAATAAAAAGAAATATGAAGTGCCTGCACTACTATGAATACCCCTAATGGGTTCACTCACCTCCAAGAGTTTATAGCCTTGTGTACATAAGAAGTGTCCTGCATTTGGGCTTCAGTCTCAGACGTGCCTCTACCCAGCAGTTGACTTTAATGTAGATCATTTACCCTCCTCCAGCCTCAGTCATCTCATCCATAAAATGGGAATAATAGTGCCTATCCCAGGGAGTGGAAGTGGCCCTGAGTGAGGTAATACACGGACGCAGCTACTGCAACACCTTTATCATGATGGTTCTCCCTGACACCACCCTCTGGTTACTCTTTGAAAAGGATTAGTTCACTGGCATCTTCAAGTCAAATCCGTCTAGACTGCCCTTTTTTCCCCAAACATCTCCATGTGTGAGATCAAGGAACCACAGAACAAATTTCCAGTTTATTTGTCTGCCATTTAGTTGCCTCTAAAAGCTGCTCTTCTAACTCACTCAGGTTGTCCGCTAGTATTTTCTTAAAGAACCCTTCCCATTCCAGTTGAGCTGGTTTACTCATGTTCCTTTTTATGCCACACGTGGCCATGCCTTCTGAACCTTAGTCACACCTTTGAAGGTGCCTTTGAAGAGTTGAAGTTCCCTTTTCTTCAAACATCCCAATTCATAGTGCAGTGATCCTAGAGTCATTGCTTAGCATGAGATCCAGGGACTTAGCTCACAAGTATGGGCCTTTGTTTCCTTATCTGCAAAAGGATGGTGAGTCGCACACACATCACAGCACTGCAGAGAGGGTTCAGTGAGATAAGCAAAGCACATACAGAAGCTCCTGGCACCAGCAGGGGTTTGCAAAGTAGGAACCACTGCTTTGTTGGGAACTCCTCTGCACACCCTTGGCCTCCAACCAAACCCTGCTGGGCCACCCAATGTGACATATATGTTTCCTCTCTTTACTTGTGCTGAAAGTACAACTTCTAACCCAAGTTCTCAACAATGTGAAAATTAGGTCTGCTATCTATTTTGGATCTTTTTAGGAAATTTTCTAGTTTCTCCAAATGAATTTTTCAGTGTTTGAGGATAGTGTTTTGTTAGTCACAGTCAGAGGGGGTTTTTTTTGTTTTGTTTTGTTTTACATTTTTTTCTTTATTGCTTTTAGAGAAAGAGGAAGGGAGAGGGAGAGAGAGATAGAAACATTGATGAGAGACAACATGGATTGGCCGCCTCCTGCATGCCCCCCACTGGGGATTGGGCCCACAACCTGGGCATGTGCCCTGACCAGAAATCGAACCGGCAACCTCTTGTTGCATGGGTCAATGCTCAACCACTGAGCCACACTGGCCTGGCATAGAGGCTTTTGTTTTTTAAGGTATAATTTATGTTGATGCAATAATGTCCAAACCTGTAGAGAATTTTTATGAGAGTCTATTTGAGCCAGAGCTGATGCCAGTTGCTGGGCAGCAAGATCTCAATAACTCCTAAGAGGGACAGTTTTGCAGTTTCTTTTAACAAGATTATGTGCTCTCTGGGGGGTCGTTATGCTTGCTGTATTTCAAAGGTGTGTTAACCTAGATTCACAAAAACAATGGACAGAGTTTGTTTAAGCCAAAGATAAACCTTTTGCTGAAGAAGTTATATGCCTGGGGTGACTACCCAGCCTGACCTGCCCAGTTAGGAATTTATGACCAGATCATCCTGTGAGGTTACATTCTGTAGAACCCCCTTTCCAGCCACAGTTACAAATAAAATTTATGCTGTTTATCATGCAGTTTTTTGAGTTTGGGCAACTGTATATTATGTAGTCACCACCACATCAGAAAAATAGAATCCTTCCATTATTGTTCTTCCTCCAAATCCCTCTGTGGTCCTTTCTAGTCTACCCTTCCCCCCACATACAGGCCCTGGCCCCTGCTCTGTTCTCTGTCCATATTTCTGCTTTTTCCAGAATATCATATACACAAAATCACGCAGCATGTAGCCGTTTGAGTCTGGCTTCTTTCACTTAGCATGATGCACTTGAGAGCCACCCAGGGTGTCGCATGAGTCCCTCATTTGTTTCTTTGGATTGGTGAGTAGTATTCCATTGTATGGACATAGCACAATTTGTTTATCCACTTACCAGTTGAAGAGCATTTGGGTTGTTTCTAGATTTTTTAAATAATGAATACAGATGCTATTAACATTTGCGTGCAGGTTTGTGTCTGATCATAGTTTTCATTTCACTTGTATAAACAATTGGGAATGGTATTTCTGGGCCATGGGGTAAACATGTCTAACTGCATAAGGAACTGCTAAACCTTTTTCCAGGGTGGCTTCCCCACTTTTCCCTCCCACCAGCAGGATATGAGAGTTCAGTGACTCCATGTCCTCACCAGTACATGTTTTGAAGGGAGTCCTTTTTACATTGTAGGCACTGAATGTTTTATTTTTTAAAATATGTTTTCATAGATTTTTTTTAGAGAAAGAGGAAGGGAGAGAGAGAGAGAAAGAAACATCCATGTGAGAAACATCAGTCGGCTGCCTCCTTCATGCCCCCTACTGGGGATCAAGACCGCAACCCCGGCATGTGCCCTGACTAGGAATCGAACTGGGACCTCTCAGTCCATCGGATGAGGCCCGATTCGCTGAGCCACACGGGCCAGGCTGGCACTAAATGTTTTAAAAGTAATTTCAGTCTATGCTGCTTATATAAATTCCATTGGTCTAGCTATGACCACTATCTCACCAGCCTCCCTTATGAGTTAACTGACTTCTGGGTGTGACTCAATTTCTCTCTGGAAGCCAGGGCACCTTCTCCGTAGAAACAAAATATTGGCTTTGGCAGTTGAAGATGCCACATCGGTTTTGTGCTTCATTAAAACAAAACTCAAAAACCAAACACAATAGGCAGGGGGGTGGGGATTAATAATTTAGTATCTTCAAGTTCTAGGGAGTCCAGAAATCCTCCCTGAGATGAAATGGGGCCCTGCGTCTGCGCGCTGTCCCCCCGCCGTGCACGCCTCCGGCTGCCCATGGAAACCTTCAGTGTGCTCCCTGAGTGGTTCTCAGGAGCCAGAGAACTGCAGTGGGGGGAGGGCGGCGGAGACAGTAACGAGGCACTAACTAGGTGCTAACACCGCGCTGCAGCTAAGAAGAGACTGTGGAAAGGTGAGAAGGAAGGACTTCTAATGAGGTTTCATGGGAAACAGGATGTTGAAGACGCCCAGCACGGGAAAGGACGCTGGACATGACAGTTGATGCCAAGGCGCTGGAGTGGGCGGAAAGGCTAGTGAAGCAAAGCTCTGGGGATCTACCTGCGTCCGGAGTCCCGAGCCACACACAGACACGTTCATAGAAACCAGCAACTACTTTATTTAGAAGTGTTGAGCACGTGGATCAAGAAGTGGACCGAAAAGGAAAAACAAAACCCATCTTTTCTGTCTTGACTACAAACTTCTTGAGTAATCTTAAAGCTTTCATCGGCTTTTTTTTTTTTTTATCTTCACCCAAGGACATTTTTCCATTTTTTTGTTCAGATAGAGCGGGAGGGAGAGAGAGAGAAATATCGATGTGAAGGGACACATCGAGTGGCTGCCACCCCCACGACCAACCAGAGCCGGGGACAAACTGCAACCGAAGTACATGCCCTTAACGGGAACCGAACCCGGGTCTCTCCAGACCGCAGGCCGATGCTCCAACCGCTGAGCCAAACCTGCCAGGGCTCATCAGCTTTTTGTCCTGCCAATGATTCACCCACAAAAGGACATGGGGATTACTTACTAATTGCTTTATTGTAAAAGCAAAAGGTGCTTGAAAAGAATAAGATCCCATGGAACACTGTGATTGTGGCAAATATGACTGGAGAGGGAGAGGCCAAGTGGTGTGGCCCAGAAAACTCCCGAATGGGGACCCGAGAACCTGGGTACTGGATCTGCCTGCGCTGCCCGCCCAAACTGGGATAGTGGGAAACACTTACTAATCTTCCTGCATCTCAGTTTCCTTAAGAATAAAACCCAGGTATTTGTGTGGGTGCCTTTAATATCCTTTCTAACTTTAAGAACCTGTTATTCTAAAGAGTAAACAGAATGTGAGTGATCAGTTTTCTTTTGGAAATATTTTTCTGTGGGTTTTGGCTAGAGAGGTGGGAGCTAGTTCTCGTTTCCATGGCTTTAGATGATGGGAATCCACTTAAGAAGTCTGTCCCTTCATTGTTTTTTTTTTGTTTTGTTTTGTTTTTTTGTTCAGGTAGAGTGGGAGGGAGAGAGAGGAACAGAGAGAGAGAGAGAGAGACATCGATGTGAAAGGGACACATCGAGTGGCTGCCACCCGCACAACCGACCAGGGCCGGGGACAAACTGCAACCGAGGTACATGCCCTTTAGCGGGAACCGAACCTGGGTCTCTCAGGACCGCAGGCCAACGCTCTAACCGCCGAACCAAACCGGCCAGGGCTGTCCCTTCATTGTTTTAAAATTCTGATGCATATTTCATGGACATTCGGAGTGGTGAATCTTTGTCATTATTTCCTAAAGAAACTTTAGGTCTCTATCGTTGTCTGTGGGCAAAATCAGCCAAGGAAAACCACGACACAGCTCTCTTGAGACTTACTTACACTGAAAGTATTTTCCATTTTCATGACAACTGTCATAAGAGTAGATGCACGCACTAGCAGTTTTAGTTTTAGTTCATTGCCTCGTCCGTCCTGTGAAGTACAGGGGTCTGTGGTGTTTCCAGGGGCTCTGATTTGATTTGCTGCTCCTTTCTGTTGAGATTTTGCTGACCTGTGGAGGAGGAGGGTGCAACAAGAAACTGAAAATCACAGACTGGGGAAGGTCACATCGTACTGAATTGAGGGACAATGAAGGAGTGTCAGAAGTCGTTGATGACAAAGTTGCATTAGTCATTATTGTGCTGTGGCCTTCTCTTCCCTCATGTTGAAATAAAAGCTGCGGAAGCAAGAGTATGGGGGACAGGATCCCCAGAGCAGCCGCTGAATCTCCTGAATTGCACCTTCACAAATGGGACTAGGATAATCAGACAGGGAAGCCCCTTTGATTAAAAAAAAGCACTTAAATGCTGGGAATCAGGGTCTGTTATGTTGACATTGCAGCCAGAGGTATACCAAGATGGAACAGGAGAGGGTAATTCATTTCCATTTAGGGAATGCTTAGGGCCTAATAACCCAATCAGGATATAACCACTGGGTTGCAGAGATCAAATAAATTTTTACTTACAACACATTAGATGCCAGTTTGCTATAGGTAGACTGATTAAATCGATAGTTCATTAAGTGGTATATCCTTTTACTCAACAACATTGGCAAGACCACATGAGTCAGATTACAAAAGGACATTACAGATTTTCTTTTTTACCTTGAGGCATTATATTTTAGGTATAGTAATAGACAAGTTTTTATGAGTATTGATTGGGATTATGGCAGCACACAGTATTAGCCACAGGCTGGGCAGTCATGAAATAATTATTGAATAGAAAATTTTCTGATACTATTCACCACCTTTCAAAAGATACCTTATACATTTTTGTTTTTCCTGATCTATTAGCCATGGAATGGAAAGAATTCTGGTCTCACAGCTGTCACTAACTACCTGGTTAGTGATGTAGGTTAGCCATTTTAACTTACTAAGAATTATTTTTATCATTTACAACAGGAGTCAACAAACTGTGTCCCACCGGCCAGATCCAACCTGCCACCTGTTTCTGTAAATAGAGTTGTATTGGAACACAGCCACTCTCAGTCATTTACATACTGTTTAAGCTGCTTTGGTTACTGTCTAACTAGCTAGTTAATATTAATAATAGGAAAAGAGCAAAGGAGAGGCCAGATATTGTAAGCATGGTCATTGGGCAAACTTCACCAGGAAGCACACCCCAGGGAACTGCCAGTCCATCATCTGCAAATCACTGGGGGAAGGGGTCCAACAGAGGGGATATGGGCACACGCACAGTTAAGTCGGGGTGACATAGGGAAGGTATTTGCCTAACTTGAAACAAAGATAATTGGCTAAGGATTGGAGCCACTTCAAGCATGAGAAATCCTGAGGATACAATGGTTAAGCACCATGTTAAAATCCCCAAACAATTTCCTCAGACTTGTTCCTCTTGCTTCATGCCTGCTTCCTTGCACTCATTGCTGTGACCTGCTAGCCTGTCATGTAGCCCTAGAAGCCTTGTGGCCCGTAGCCATGCAGACCGCACATGATGTGGACTGCAGCTGGGAACGCACGCTAACCTAGCCAGGTGCCGGACTGGACTGGCTTTGATATGGAGCAGAAACTCTGGGCAGTGGCTTTGCTCCTAGCTCTGCAGAAGACAAACTGGCCTTTTTCTGTGGTGGAACAAAGAGAGAAGGGACCGCGGAGGGGAACTCCCTTAATGTTACATCACCAGTAAAGCTTTCCGTGATACCTCATCCTCCTTGGGGACCTCTGGAAATTCTTATTCCCGCAGCACCCCAAGAGCTCCACTCTACCAGTGACAGGTGGGGACACAGAGGGCATCCCACGGGTACCACATTCACCTACAACAGTCAAGTTGAATAGTTGTGACAGGGACCATTTGGCAGGCAAAGCCTGAAATATTTACAATTTGGCTTTTTACAGAAAACTTTTTTGCTGCTCCTGATCTACAGTGTAAAAGAGATGGGTCACCAGCCCTCAACCTTTCTAAAAAAAATTTTGCAAGAGCCATTTTTCACACTAAATCTAATGCACATGTCCAATATACAAACTGGATGAAAGCAAAGTTACTGTGGTTGAAGAAATGATTGGGGTTGAAGAGACCGATCTAATTTAGCTCTCTCAGTCTCCTAAGTTACTGCCAAAGTGTGGAAACCCTTCGAGGGAAGTGTCTCTAAGGTGTTTTACAGTTCGGGAAACATTCATCCAGTTTCTTCTATTTTTTTTTAGCGTATGTGGAAAAGTAGAATTCAGTGATAGACTTACCTCTTGTTTTCAGTCTTCTGTTCTTAGGTCGTGGCAAGACTTCATTTGTCTTCCAGCCAGTTTCAATCGGTGGTGCTGTGGTGATGCTACAGCGTGATGTATGCTGTGTGACAGGGCTTTACAGTCTTCATGTTTCTTGGAAAACCTTTGTACCCCGATAAAAGAGAAACCGAAGCTGCACTTTTAAAACAGATCCCAAGGGTGGAATCTATCAAAGCATGATGTCTCAACTGCTACATGCAAGTTTGCCTTTCAAAGTGGGGACCAATGGGTAAACTGTTTATTTCCATGTGCTTTAAGCCAGCTTTTCTGACGATGGAGGCAGCAAAGGAATTGGATGTGGTATCGCAGCATAATAAAACCCAATTCATTTCGTGTTTATGGAGTGCCCACAGGGCATGGGCCTGTGTATTAAATAAGATAAAAACCTCTGTGATGCGTATTTGCTCAACACTGCATTTCTGAGGCCGATTTAGCCTTCACAAAAACCTGGAAACTTTCAGTTCATTGGAGAAAATCCCCAGTGAAAGCTATGTCATTGTCTCTTGACTTTTCAGGGTGCAAAGGAGCAAAAATGCTAGTGAGATGAGACGAGGGGAGAGGACAGGAATGAATAGCGGTGGACTATTAATAAGTGCCATGCTCTTATAACATTTTCTCTTTCATTTCTCACGACTATTTAGGGAGCAGGTATTAAGTGATCTAAATGTGGAAACAGTAACTTCCCAAAGTCAGGCCACAAATAGGCAGCAGAACAGGGATTCTAAGTCTGGATACTTAAATGTATCAAACTGTATTATCCATTAGCTGTGATTCAACTGTTTAAAACGCATAATATATACTCATGTAAAATATTCCTATGATTAAATATATCCAAAACCCCATAAAAGTTAGAATTGTCATTCCAAATGGATGGGACAGCAGCATTACTTTGCACAGTAAGTAGCTTATATAATTTGGAAAATAAAGTTGGTCTTTCGTCCAAATAGATAATAAGGGTTTGTCTCAGGAAGGGATCAAGAATGAGAATATATCCTTCTCTTAAGACCAAGAATTAAAGGGAAAGGGATTAAGAACTGCAGACTTTCCAGTTACGAAATAAGACCCGGTAATGTATATAAGGAATAATATTATCATGTTATAAGGAATAATAATAATATAATTTTGTACAGCAGTAGACTTATGTGGTGACAGGTATATAAATGTTGAATCACTATGTTGCACACACATACAACTGATGTAATATTGTTTGTCAACTATAATTAAAAATAAATTTAGTCTGGCTGGTGTGGCTCACTGGTTGAGCGTCAACCCATGCACCAAGAGGGCGTCAGTTCGATTCCCAGTCAGGGCACATGCCCAGGTTGTGGGCCCGATCCCCAGTGGGGGGCATGCAGGAGGTGGCCAATTGATGTTCTCTCTCATCGATGTTTCTCTCTCTCTCCCTCTCCTTTCCTCTCTCTCTAAATCAATAAAGAAAAATAAATAAATTTAAAGGGAAAAACAAAAAAGGTGGGAATCAGCAGCCATTTTTGTGAAAGTCCAGAGAGCAGCGTTTCAGGCTCTGTGGGCCATCTGCTCTTAGCTGCCACCACTCTGCTCTGCCCTTTGTAGCACCAACGTAGCCGTAGCCAACTATAAACACATGGACAGGCTGTGTCCCAATAAAACGTTATTTATGGACAACATTTCATATAATTTTTACTTCATTGGATTCATTCGATTTTTCTTAACCCTTTAAAAATGTAAAAACCATGATGAGCTCACAGGTTAGACCAAGAGAAGGCAGGTGGGGTTTGGTGTGTGGGCCTTATTTGCCAAGCCTCACTTTAGACTCGTGGTTCACAAACACTTTGACACTCAGCTAAAAAGCTTATTGAAAAGGATTCTCAGGCTTCAACTCTAAAGGTTCTGACTCAGTTAGTCTGGGTTGAAGTCACTCTCGGTGATTTTTTGGCAGTGTCAGTCAGATTTCCAGGGAGAACTGGGAGGCACACTGAGATTAAGACAACTCACGGGGTTTGGTTTACGAGCGTTGCTTATTTGATTGGAATGATGTGGCGAGGGTGTAGGTGAGCCCTAAGGGATAATGCAGGACCCCAGGGCTAGCAGCAAATCATCACCATTAGGCCTGAAAGGCAGAGGTCCCTAGAATCCAGAAGCAAAGAGTTGGTGGAGAAGTCCACCTGGATTTCTTTGGTGCGGAGTGAACCATCCTTTTAAAGCAACTTTGTAAGGAAGGAGCCAGGGGAATAGTATGCTGGCTACTTTTTTCCCTCCTTTAGTCTCCTGACAGTGACATCATTGATCAAACATAACCAGAAAACAGGGAGCACTAGAGCCCTCTGATATGGTCTGTAGTGGCCAGCCTCCTGGCACAGGGCAGGCTGGATAACACTGGGGAGGCAAACAGAAGACACCTTGAGGTGTGGCACAGGCGCTTTTAAGAACAAGAATATTGATCCTGGTTTCTTCTCCTATTCTGTGGATGATACTTTTAATTCTAACTCCTGTCAGTACCCAAGCAATAATGGCTGGCACGAGTTGACTCTGGCTGCCAAGTTTTTAGAGGTACAATGTTGTCATGCTCTGGTGACTACATGAGGATTTTGGGCCATTTAGGGTGTCTTTTAGTTCCATAGTAGCCATATAATTGACCTACACAAGAAGTTGATTGAATGGTTAGGGTCAGGGACCATGAATCTAAATGTCAACAGTAGGTCCCAATCTCTGATTTCTCTTCCATCGATATACTTGAGAAGGAAAGAGGAAACATAAATTCTGGACATAGGGAAATGAAAAGGGAGAAGAAGGGTCCCCTGAGCCTGAGGTTATATCTCACCTTCATGGTAGGTGTAGAGGGTTGTAACAAGTACCCATTTGTTAAAAAATTAGTAATTTCTCATTTAAATGAAAGGTAGTTGAGATTGGAGGAAGTTAACCTAATGAGATTGGAGGAAAATGTCAAATATTCATATATGCTGTAATATGCTATAAGATATTGATATATTAAAACTTCAGCCATCATCAGAGGAGCTGGAAGGTAGGGAAGACCAGTGATGTAGAGCCGAAATGCCTGATAGGATCATGAAGACCAGAAAAGGTCTTTCGGTGTTGGCTACTAAAAAGTCAATAGTGGGCCCTGGCCAGGTAGCTCAGTTGGTTGGAGCGTCATCCCGATGTGCCAAAGCTTTTGGTTTGATCTCTGGTCAGTGCACCATATAAGAAGCCACCAATGAGTGCATCAGTAGGTGGAACAACAGGCTGGTGTTTCTCTCTCTGAAATCAATAAATAAAAAAATGTAAAAAAGAGTCAGTAGTGGTCATCAGTAGTGCAATTTCAATGGACTCAAAGGAAAGAATCCTGATTTATGTTTTTTAAACAGAAAGGGAAGGAAATGCAGGCTCCTGGGCTCACCGGCTGGGAAGATCACACACACCAGCAGCCTGAGCAGCTCCCACCTGCTTTGTTTCCAACTTAGGAAGGACAATGGAAGGACAATGGAAGTTTAGGAACAGTTGAGTTTCTAGAATTTAAACTTAGTGGTTGCCATCCCTGAAGAATCCAAATCCTTATAATATATGCCCTTTGGAAAGTAGTGCTCCAGCCTACCTTTCAAGATCCTCCCATTTTCAAGGAAAATGATTCTGTAGCTGAAAAGTATTTTTCATGTTAGGAGGGGCTGAGCATAAATGTTATGTAAAGGTTCAAGGTATGTGTCTGCTGTTTGTTTCATGTTCGTTTCGTAGACTTGAGGAAAGAACTGCTCAAATGTGTTTATTCATTTTATAGCAAAGTCTTATTTCTTAATTCTTTTATCTACCCTATAGATGCCTGTATTTAGTAGGACTGTCTAGTCTACGTTAGACAGTAAAGAAAAGGAAATAAATATAAGCTAAAGGCCGAACGCTAGGTCTCTTGAGGCGATTTTGGTTTTTAGGGGTACTGGGGCTCAAAGGCAAAAGCAAAGAGAACAAACATTGCTTTGAGAAGGAGCCACTGTGGTCTGAAAATTTTTACATATCCATTTGGCTTTTGCTATTTGCATAATAACCACCCATTTATTTTCCCATTTGTCTAAATTTACACATTCATATGGTTTACTTTATACATAAGAAGACATCACTCTCCTTTACCCCCACCAGTGAGAAGCAAAGAAGAAAATCTGTTTGCCAAATGAAAAATTTAAGAGATTTTCAAAAGGGGCATTCATGAATTGGTGGCAGATCTGGAGGAAAAAAGAATGGCAATCTTTTAATAATTTTCAAATTAGTAAGTTTCCTCTTTGTTCTTCTCCAGAAGATTTTGAATGGATTGTCCTAATCTCAAACCAGAAAGTCCGCTTTGCTCTTTGGTCTGATTACCTAATACGTAAGTCCTTGCCTTGTGGCGTGTTCTACTGTTTTGTGTTTCATTTCTCCGACACAGCCGCTTCCATCGGAACTTCAGGATAGACTTTCGCTTTCAAAAGGAGTTCACATATAAAGTGGGAAACCGAGTTTCGCAAAATGCTTTTCTCCTCTTATCCTCTTCATTGACACTTAAGCTGGGCTTGAGAAATTATTAGGCATTTTCCACTTGGAGATTCTTTGATAATAAGATAAAATACATAAACCGAATTGGCAGTGAACAAAAGAAGAAAAAAGTAACTAACTGATCAGTCACCAGAGTAGCTAATTACCCCAAAATAAGTTTCCATTTTGTTTGATAAATTCTCTCTGGCCCGAGCTATCTGATTAATTACAGTGTATAAATCAAAACTAGCTCCTCAGAGGTGAGAAGGCACTAGAAATGCTCTTATAAAATGTTCAATGAATTCTATCTCTTCCTTAAATCATGAATTGCTACTTAATCACAGGTTACTTTTGTTCAACAGCATAAGAAGGAGTGACATAATAACCCTTGGAAATTGTTGAGACTGCTTATTTTAAAATATACATATAAAATAAAATAGCCTTCCTAAAGATATCTTTCAAACCAAAGGTCTTTGACTTTGTTGCTTCATTTATATAACCTCTGCCTCAATCCCCAGTGTTCTGTTTGGTTACCTTTTGTGTGTGTGTGTGTGTGGTTACTTTGAATGTCTATAATCTGATTTTTTCTTAAACTATTGTGTCATTTTCTTCCAGTTTGTTCTATAAGTTACTTTTAAAATATCAAACTTTTCTAAATATGACTACCTTATGAATATAATTATCTTGCTAATTAAGGATTGAGGGGGTAGGGTGCAGAGATGGGAGCTGTGGGAAGAAGGAATTGAAACAATTTCATCTTGCCTGGCCGGTGTGGCTCAGTGGATGGACTGAGAGGTCCCGTTTCCATTCCCAGTCAGAGCACATGTCTGGGTTTCGGGCTCGCTCCCTAGTACAGGGCGTGCAGGAGGCAGACGATGAATGTATCTCTCTCACGTCAATGTTTCTCTCTCTTTCTCCCTTCCTCTCTTTCTCTAAAAAATTCAATAAAAACATATTTTAAAATAATTATATCTCTTTAGTTTTTTTATTACATATATTATTATGTATTTTATTACATATATTTTTAAGAGCATAGATGGAAAAGGGAGCAGGAAGTGTGGGAGGAATTTTAGTGTACTTTTCATCTTCATTGAAAAGCATTTCAGTGAATAATTTCAACCCCTCACCCCACATACAAACAAAACCCAAAACCAGTAATAATGTTCCGATTTCCTATTTCTGTTCTTCCTGCGTTTTTTGTTGTGCTCTCCCCCTCAAAACCTTGGTCACCTTTAAAACCTGAGGATGTGGAATGAAACGCCTGCAAGACAAGGACAGGAGCCATGAGTGGGACTGCGGTGAGTTACACAGCCAAGTCCCCTCTAGAGGAAGCGGCCAGTGATTTGGAAGGAATGAGTGCCCAGTGTTCCCAGAGCTCTCTGTTTTCCAAGAAAATCTGGAAATTTGGACTTCTATGTGAAATTTTTTTAATTTCGAGTGGTGGAGACTAATCTAATTAACGAAAAAGCACTGTGTGGGCCAGTGGCACACATGTGCAGGCCAGAGTGAGTCTTCAGGCCACCGCTTTGCAACTTCTGACAAACATAGTATTTAGGTTTTAGATAGATCCCTGCTCTGGGGACTTCAGCAGTACCAAGAGAGGAGAAGTCTCTGTTCCTGTGCTTTGATTTTAGTATAAGAAGAGAATGAAACTGACAGCAACTCAGGAGCACTGATATTTGCATGAAAGGGAGACCAAACTCTAGCTCACTGTCTTAGTAAGGAGAGAAATGTAGAATTATATATCTGTTCAGTATTTTCGTCCAGAATCTATTTTTTTTAAGTTTTCATTAGCTCATGGAAATATTTTCTGATTTCATAGAGCCCTTTGATTCATACATATTTAGTTTTATATCAAGGAGCTAGGGTCAGTCAAATACACGTTAACCTCTGTGAGCATCTATATTCGAGTAAGGCATTGATCTTGAAATATATACTTGTCCTTGAAAATTTCACAATGTTTAAATCTTGTCCAATATAGTTATTAACTAGAGCTAGACTTTTTTTTGGTAACTTATACTTGTTTTGGTTATTAAGAAAGACAAGACAGAGTGATTGAAAGTATCAACTTTCGGGTGAAAAAGACTCGCGTAGCAGTGGTAAGGGGGCACCTTTGGAGTGAGAAAGACTTGACTTTGAATCCCATGTTGTTGTGTGTGTGTGTGTGTGTGTGTGTGTGTGTGTGTGTGTGTGTGTTTAAAACAACAGGCCCTTAATTATGGTACCTGACATCTTTAAGCTTTCAAACATCACTTGCAGTGAGAGAGTGGCTTGCATGCCTCAGAGCTGCTGGAGGGGTAGAGACTTGGGGGGCTGATTGGAATGAAGCTTTTAAAGGTTTTATTTCAGGAGCAACTAGCAATGTGGGGTTAGTAGGTAGAGTTAGATCCTGGAAGATCTTGACTGTCTGAGAGAATTTTGGAGTCTTGGGCCCAAGTGTAGAGGCCAAGTTCAGAGTCTTTAGTTTGTAGAGTGAAGAATAAAAGCATCGGAGTAGGGGGCATCCTACTAAATTGCTTTAAGAACAGCAATTTAGCAACAATGTCTGGGATGATTCAAGCTTCAGTAACTATTGCAGTAATCCACAGGAGAGATATCCGTCTGGATTAGATCGTGGTTGTGGGTGCAAACAAGGAGAAATGGATTTAAAAGATACCACTAGATGTGACTCTCGTGCAAATAGAGTCAACCTGAAATTCTTGTGTTTGTGTAAAACCTACACAGTGGCAAATCTAAGAATTTTAGAATTCTTTTAAAGGTAATTTATGGTTGGTGAAAAAAAAGAGAGCTAAGGACTGAGAACTGAGTAATGTCTAACAATTAGGAATAGAGAGAAGGGGAAATGTGCTAGAGGAAATGTAGGAGAACTAAGGAATTTGGAGAAGAAATAGAGTATTCTAATAATAATAACAGCTCTTTTTGTTTAAGCATTTCAAGGTGTATTACGTCCCTTATATCTTTAATGCTATTGATACGAGAGCTTATCTCTCACTCATCTTCTAGAAATGCAACCGATTTCTTCCCTTTGTACACCTTTCCACGTTGCTATGCCACCTTAGGGTCTGTGTTCCCCAAGAGGCTTTCATCACTTAATTTCACTATTATATGCTTGTGTCTGAGTTGATGTGGCGTTATGTAAATGAATAAGATCAAGAATGTCACCATCTGGTATAAAATATAATACTTCATTTCCCTGTCCATTTTGTATGTGTCTAATATCAGCAAGGAGTCAGAGCCTGTTTCATTTTCTTCTTAATGAGTTGAATGATGTTCCTTTTGTTAAAAATAAGGCTGTGAGCTCCTGCAGGGCTGGGCCCTTCTTCTGTTGTTGCTTCTATCCAGTGGAATGTGTGCCTTATGATCTTGTCTCATGCAATATTAAATTGAACTATGAGTAGGCTTTTGCTAAATTTTACATAATACATTTTATGTATTTTCCAAATGGAAGTATGTCCTTATCACTTACTCTGTTAAGAGCTGAGTTGAGGTTGTATTAGTGGGTGAAGTGATGAGGGGGTGAGGATAGAAGAAATATTGGGAGGATAGACTGTGTAAGACATGACTGACTATGGGAGATGGAGGAGGAAGGAGAGGGCCCGGATGCCTCCTGAATTTCCACCTTGGACTACTGAGTAGAAGGTGGTACCTGTTCATCAATGTAAGCATTAAGGGAAAAGGTATAAGTTTAGAAGGCAGAGGGATAATGGTGATGCCTCCAGGAATATCCATTGTCCTGCCATCTCCATGCTTTTATAATCATTATTCTTCCTAGTGGCAGAGCCTTTAGCTAGAGGGGCACAGGTTTGGGCTCTGGTGAAAACGTGGTCATCCTTTTATACACATCTTTCTCTTTGCATCTGATACTCTGGGGGAGCGAGGCAGGACTGAGAGAGGCATGGAGATGAAGGACCTGTTACCTGAGTCCGCAGTCTGCGGCTTACCCAAGCAAGGTGAGAACATAAAGACCTAGGGCCACCACCTATGGCCCAGTTGGTTGGAGCATCATCCTGTGCACCAGAATTTTGCTATATGTTTTTTTATTTATTTCCATTCCTGTTCAGGGCACATGCCTAGGTTGCAGGTTCAGTCCCAGGTCAGGGCGCATATTGGAAGCAACCAATTGATGTATTTCTGTTACATCAGTGTCTCTCTCTCTCATCTTCCCTTTCTAAAATCAATAAAAATAAATAAATACATAAATATTGAGGCATTCTGCACCAGGGGGGATACTCTGACAGATAACACTTATTCTAGAACTCTCCTGTGGAGGCTTTGTGGGATTTTTGAAATTTGATTTCCTCCTCTGCTCCATCCTGTCTTCTCTCCTTCCCTTCCCAAGAGTGATCTCCAATAAAATTCTTGCACCCCAAACTCCTTCTTGGTGTCTGCTTTTGGGAAAACCATCTTGTCACACAGACAGTGCTGTGAGATTTTCAGACCTCTCAGCATCCTGGGGTTGCCCTTGGAGTTCTAGAAAGAAGGGGTGAGGGAATGTAGCCTAGAATACAGTGGAATAAGGGCCTGTGTTATATCCTAAATGTTACTGGCCTATTAGGATGAAGTGAGGCTTCTTGGGGAGAACTGAATCTGGGAAAACAAATGAGCAGCTAATCTTATGATTGGATTAAAGGTACTTCCGATTTCCAAGAGGGCTTTCATTTAAAACCAACATGTTACAGCAATTGTCCTAAATGGGAGCTTCCTTCAAATAGAGAATATCAAAGAAACCGTGGGAAAGTTGGAAGCAAGTTTGGTTGCTGTGAACCAGAACACTTTAATCTCTTATTAAATGAATGCAGTGTGATAATAATGTAATGATACCTTGCATTTAGATTGCCTATTTATTTTCCTCAAGATATTCCTAAAGCACTCAGTGCATGTCTTCTTCCCCACCCTGCCCCCAATACGCCGACTCTCCTCAAGTAGGGGAAGGAAGAACAGAGATAATTGAATCTTTAGTAGCTAATGTTCCATTGTTTGATTCAACTGCTTCTCCAGTGCACCTGTGTTAGAGCTATGAAATAGTACTAGACTGTGGTTTTACTTCCTGTTCCTTTGACACTCTAGGTGCGGTTTTTAGGATAAAAAATAAGGTGGTTTGGAGGGCAATGAGGGGTGGTGGGGATAGAATAATCTACCCCTTGGTCACCAAAATTGATACCACTTCCTAAACTTTTATCATAATCATTAAAAGCTTTCATATTTATGTATTTGAGTCGTGTGCTTGGAAGGTACTCTGCTAAACATTTTAGATATGCTATTTTATTTATTTCTCACAATATTCCTGAGTGGTATTTTTTCCTTTATTTCATAGCATCGAAACTCAGGTTCTGAGGGATTGAGTAAAATGTCCAAGGTCATACAGCTGGCAAGGGACAATGTTGGGATTTGAATCTAGGAGATATTTCACTCTAGAGATGGACCTTCTCACCACACTCCTTACTGTCTCCCTTATGCAAAACTCCCTATATGCAGCTACTATACTGACTTTGCATTTGAGACAATGCAGTGTGTGTGTCTGTGTGTGTGTTGTGGGCCAGAGGGGGGGCGGGGGCATCCATTGAAATAGCCCCTAGGAGAACAGCTTGCTGAATATGCTAAAAACAAAACATTTCTACCAATAAAGCCCCAGGTTTCTATCAACGATTTCATCTTTCCAGACTCCCCCTGAGTGGAAATATTTGTTTTTTCCAGTACAACTCAGGGAAGACGATTTGCCATCTTTAAGGATGACATTAAAAAAAATAACAAACAATAAACATTGCACAACTATGCTAAATCATGCCCCAAAGGGAAGACAACAGGAAAAAGCTAGAGTTTGCCAAATGGAAAAAACAGCTAAACTGGTAGAGACAGAAATGTTAATTCAGACTTCAGGATGATAAAAGACTTGTTATAAACAGTGGGAATTGGGGGTGGGGGCAAAGGACTCCTCCTAATCCCTCAGATATATGTAAGCAACTGAGATGGATGTATCCGTTTCTTCATTGTAATGAAGACTATCAGACTTTGCATGTTCACAGGGCTCTGTGTATTCAAGTCCTTTTCTGGTTGGTACTGATGGAGCAATTCATAAAAAAGTCAAATGCTTACGCTGCAGTCAGGGCAAGAAGTACTCTCAAAATGGAAAGTACAGGGCTCAGTTTGCCTGGGGCTGGATACATGGTCCCTCTCCGTCCCCATTGGGAGGAAGGAGGCGTATGTAGAATAGCTGACCCTATTTTGGGATTCATGCTAGGCCACTATTATTATATGTTTGTTCAATATTGTTATCCTAGGAGCAATCTTCCCTAAATTGCTACCTTCTGCATCTGATATTATATAGAACAATGTACAATTAGCCACTTTTCTGCATGAAGAACTTTTTTTCAAAGCAGATATGGTAAACTCTGGTAGTATGGTAGCCCTACAAATAATGCTTGATTGAGGCTGCTTGGTATAGTAATTTATTTATCAGTTTAAATGATCCCAGTCATCTTTGCATATGTCAACATCCATTTGTTTAGTGAGTATATTGGGTCAAAATCAGCCTCTCATTCATGGGAATATTTATCTATACCCACAGATGTATCTGAGTCTGCATTTGATACCGCTTTATGCTAATCCATAAGGAAAAAGTTCCTTTCTAATTAAATTGCTTTTATATTCTTACTGGGAGATATGTTAATTTGTATTGTTCTGATGTAATTACTTTTGATTATTTTTGTTTCTCGAAGCAGATTTTAAACTCTTAAGGGTAGAGAAAAACTTTTCTATTTCTTTTCTAACTTTGTCTCTAATTTCCTGCCCCAATCACCAATAAATACTTTTAAGTTGGACACCCCGCAGAAGTAGGTGTGAAATGAATAGTTGTTAGATGACTCTGTCGATTTACCTATTTGTTTAGTCAAATAGGGAAATAGCCTTGGGGGGAGAGCCCGTTCCTAATAGGCTGAGTTTCAGAAACGAATGAAAATGAAAAAGCAGTTTTAAACCCCTGAAGGATACTGATGGCCAACCCGGTCCCTCTGGCAAACTGACGAGCCTCTTTCACGAGCGGTTCGGTCATCAGCTCAGCAGCGGGGGTGGAAGTGGTGGGACCCACACTGTGCGTCCATAAAACAGGTGTTCGCCCGTGACTCCCTGTAAGCATGTCATGGCTTCACTTCCGACATTTCAGTACTGCGTATTTCCCGTTGCTTCCTGCACTGACCTTTCACTACCGTCTTTTCCATGGTCATGTTCTTTCAAACCTGCTTAAAGGGTGCCACTGTTGCTGAACGTGCCTTGGGCTGTAAGTGCCTGCCTTCAGCCCCGTCCCCAGGGCTCACTAATGTTTTGGCTGTCCCCTAGAATTATGAAAAATGAACTTGAAATTTGAGAACTCGGGTCTTTCATTCTGAAAATTTCTCATCTGTTATCTCTTCAAATGTTGCTTCTTCACCATTTCCTGTATTCTCTTCTTCTGGAACCCATGCGTGTTAGATATATAATCTAACCTCCATTTCCGTAACTGCTTTCTCATTTTTTTCCTTTGTCCTTCTGACATCTGTGGGTGAATTCCTTAGTGTTAGTTTCTAAACCATTATTTCTCTTAAACCGTGCCTATACCTAGAGTATGGTTCATTATTGATATTGTTGATATTATTTCAATAATTATTACATTTACTGTTTATTGCCAAGACTTCTGGATAATTTTTAAAACCTGTTTCTACCTATTTGGGTTCCATAGTTTGCTAATTTCATATGAACAAAATTAATCTTTCAGTAGTTGATTTCAGTAGTTGAATATCTTTCTTAAATGTAGATTTCCTTATTTACTGTAAAATTTTGTTTTGGATAGGAGATCTTTTGTTTCTCCTGGGAGTTTACCTTATTGTGGACCTCAGCTTCATCTGAAATCGCATTCCTCACTGCCATGTGTGTAGGAAGCACTGTGCACCAATCGGACAAAGAAAATAATCCAGCTAGGCAGTGTGAGGAGCTGCAGAATACTAAGCATGAAAAGAAAGCCATAAAAGCGACCAGAGAGTCCTGGCCGGTTTGGCTCAGCGGTTAGAGCGTCGCCTGCGGTCCGGAGAGACCCGGGTTCGGTTCCCGCTAAGGGCACGTACCTCGGTTGCGGTTTGTCCCTGGCCCTGGTTGGTTGTGCGGGTGGCAGCCACTCGATGTGTCCCTTTCACGTCGATGTTTCCCTCTCTCTCTCTTCCTCTCTCTCCCTCCCACTCTGTCTGTACAAAAAATGGAAAAATGTCCTCGGATGAGGATAAAAAAAAAAAAAAAGCGACCAGAGAGAAAAGATAAAATATCTAGAAAAATATTGATTTTTTTCGCCTCAGCAAATAATATATGTTAGAAGAGCCCTGGCCAGGTGGTTGGAGCATCATCTGTACACCAGAAGGTTGCGCGTTTGATCCCCAGTCAGGGAACCCACCTAGGTTGTGGGTTTGATCCCCAGTCAGGGCACCCACCTAGGTTGTGGGTTTGATCCCCAGTCAGGGCACATATAGGAAGCAACCGGTGGAGGTTTCTTTCTCACATCAATGTTCCTCTCTCTCAAATAAATAAAATATATCCTTGGGTCAAGATTAAAATATAAAATATATGTATATATATATATATATTAGAAGATAATTAAACAGCAAGAAAGTAATTGTCATCTTAAAACTTTATATTCAGCTAAATTGTCAGTGAAAATCTAGGGTGAAATAAACATATTTTCAGGTATAAAATATAAATCATCACCCCAGACCCTAAGTAAAGCAACATGAAAACAGAACCCAAAGGGAATGCCTAGTATACAGAATTATGGTAGGCACAGAGAATAATTTTAAAATAGTTAAATTTAATCAATTGTTTTTTTTTTAATTATGATATTCAATGTTTCACTATTCTTATGTTTATTTTCTACAGGTAATACTAACATCTAGGCAATAACAAAAATATTTACAGAGAAAAGGACACTTTAAGGATGATGTAAAGTTTAGAATGCATTGGTCATACATCTTCCACTCCTTGTTAGAGTAACCCACCCATTCCCCACCTCCTTCCTGGTCTTAAGTGACTTCCAGGTAGGCCCAATGGAAACTACTAGAGAGAAGGAAATCATGGGTACAGCCAACCTTTGCTGATTGATTATTTCTTACTTGTGAAACAATTTTCTGTACCAATTATTCCTTTGCAGATGACAGAAGCCATTTAATCTAATGACCATAATAATTAATTTTCATTATGAAGCAGATTGCTTAATGATGCTGAAGCCTACATTTCATTATGGAACTAAAACAAAACATTTTCCCACACTCCCAGAACATAACTTTCAAGTTTGTTAAATCAGAGAGTAAATGTGATCATTACTTTTCTTATAGAGTCAGCTGAGGCGAAGTTAGGGTGAGAGTGTAAAGGGCTATAGCAGAGATTTTTGGTCGGTTGGTTGTTTTTTGTGGTGTGAAATCAGCTGAGATTCTCATAAAGGAGTGTCTGACCACCAGCATCAGCATCACCTGGGGACTTGTTAGAAATGCAAAATCTAGGGTCTCACCTTAGACCTACTGAACCAGAAGGCCTGGGGTGAGGCCAGACCATCTGCATTTTCATGGGCCTTCCAGATGGTGCTGATGCTGGCTAAAGTTTGAGAGCTACTGGTTTAGAGAACAAAGCCAAGAAGATAAAATAGGCTTTCTTTTATTTATTATCATTTAAATACACAATATAAAATACTATATTAGTTTAAGGTGTACAACATAGCTATTCAACATTTATACACTTAACAAAGTAATCGCTATAATAAATCTAGGAACAACCTATAAAGTTATTATAATATTATTGATTATATTCCCTATGCTATACATGACATCATCATGACTTATTTAACTTTGTTTTTTTATCCTCACCCAAGAACATTTTTCCATTTTTGTTCAGATAGAATGGGAAGGAGAGAGAGAAAGTGAGAGAGACAAACATTGATGCGAAAGGAACACATCAAGTGGCTGCCTCCTGCACAACCCCAAGCGGGACCAGGGACAAACTGCAACCAAGGTACATGCCCTTAGTGGGAACCGAACCTGGGTCTCTCTGGACCGCAGGTGGACACTCTAACTGCTGAACCAAACTGGCCAGGGCCGTTTAACTATTTTATAACAAGAAATTTGAACTTCTTATTCCCCTTTACCTTTTGTATTCTTCTCCTCATCTTCTTCCCCTGTGATAACCATCAGTTTATATCGGAATCTGGTTTTGTTTTGTTTTATTTGATTCTACATATAAGTGAAATCATACAATATTTGTTCTTTCTGACTTATTTTACTTAGCATAAAATTTTATTCTTACCATCTGAGTAATAGTCTACTTTTCTTTACCCGTTTATCTATTGATGGACACAGGTTGTTTCCATATCTTGGCTACTATAAATAATGCTGTAATTATATAAGGGTGCATATATCTATTCAAATTATTACTTTTTTAAAATTATTGTTAGAAGTGGAATTGCTTGGTCAAATAGTAATTCCATTTTTCATTGTTTGAGGAACGTCCATACCATTTTCCACAGTGGTTGTACCAATTTGCAATCTCACCAACAGTGTGTGGAAGCACCCTTTTCCCCAGGTCCACGCCAGCACTTGTTATTTCTTGTCTTTTAGATAATAGCCAAACTGACATGTGTGATGTGATATC
The DNA here is from genome assembly GCF_014108415.1 of Molossus molossus. NCBI lineage: Eukaryota > Metazoa > Chordata > Mammalia > Chiroptera > Molossidae > Molossus > Molossus molossus. Next base: position 57,295,684 of record NW_023425351.1, on the reverse strand, counting down.
TCATTGTGGTTTTATAACATTGATTTTAGCCCTGGATGGTTTTGCTCAGAGGTTAGAGCATCGACCCATGGACCAAAGAGTTGTGGGTTTGAATCCAGTTAAGAGCACGAACCTCAGTTGTAGTTCATCCCCGGCTCTGGTCAGAGTCATGTGGGAGGCAACTAGTCGATGTATCTCTCACACATCAATGCTTCTCTCTGTCTCTCTCCCTCCCTCCTACTCTATCTGAAGATAAATAGAAAAATGTCCTTGGGTGAGGATTAAAATAAATAAATTAATAAAATTGATTTTAGAGAGAGTGGAAGGGAGAGGAAGAAAAAGAGGAACATCAATGTGACAGAGAAACAATGATTGATTGCCTCCCATATGTACCCTATCTGGGGATTGAACCCACAACCTGGGTATGTGCCCTGACCAGGAATTGAACCAGTGACCCTTTGGTTCATGGGAAGATGCTCAACTAACTGAACCATACTGGCCAGGGATCTCATTGTGGTTTTGATTTGCATTTCTCTGATTATTAGTAATGTTGAGCATCTTCTTCTGTGTCTGTTGGTCATTTGTATGTCTTCTTTGAAGAAATGTCTATCCAGGTCCTCTGCCTATTTTTAGCAGACTGTTTTTTGGGTGTTTGTTGTGGTGGTGGTTTTTGGAGTTTATAAGTTCTGTATGTATTTTAGATATTAATCCATTATCAAGTACATAATTTGCAAATATCTTCTCCCATTCAGTTGGTTGCCTTTCATTTTTATTGGTAGTTCCTTCACTGTGCAAAAGCTTTTTAGTTTGAAAAAATTCATATCATTAAAATTTCCATACTACCCAAAGCAATATATGTATTCATTGAAATCCCTAGTAAAATACTAATGACATTTTTAACAGAACTAGAACAAATAATCCTAAAATTTATATAGAACCACAAAAGAATAGCCAAAACAATTTTGAGAAAGTGGAAAAAAGTTGGAGGTATCACACTCCCTGATTCAAACTATGCTACTAACCTATAGTAATCAAAACAGCATGGTACTGCCACAAAAACAAACACATAGATCAACAAAACAGAGTAGAAAGCTCAGAAATAAACTCAGTCTTATATGGTCAATTAATCTATGGCAAAAGAGGTAACATACAATGGGGAAAAGATGATCTCTTCAATAAATGGTTTTGTGAACAGTTACATGCGAAAGAAAGAAAGAAAGAAAGAAAGAAAGAAAGAAAGAAAGAAAGAAAGAAAGAAAGAAAGAAGAAAGAAAGAAACTGGACCAATTTCTTACATCATATATAAAAATAAACTCAGAATGGATTAAATACTTAAATGTAAGACCAGAAATCATAAAACTCCTAGAAGAAAATATAGGCAGTAAACTCTTTGACATTAGTCTTAGAAATATTTTTTGGCTATGTCTTTCCAGGCAAGTTCAACAAAAGCAAAAATAAACAAATGGGATTATATCAAACTAAGGAGCCTTTCTTGTGTTTTTAGTGTTCCTTACTTAAGGTGTTGTGGGCTATAGATCTTTCCATATTTGGAAGGACCTCTACCAAAAAGCCTGAGAACAGTCTTTGATATACTATAGTTAATTGTCTATTATTTAGAATGCTCAACAAACAAACTAGGATTCAGTTAGAGATTTGTAAGTTGGGGTCAGGGACATCCCTAACCACCAGAACATCTAATAAATGGATTTTAATAGGTCTATGATGCTAGTGAAATTGTAGGCAATTTTAATATATTTATTCACTTTTGAAACACATATTTATAGAGTAGCACCTTGGATCAAGACCTGTTCCAGGTGCCGAGATTTCTTTCTTTTTCTTTTTTCTTTTTGGTATGTGCCCCTAGAGGCAACCAAACCCAGGACTCTCTGGTCCACAGGCTGATGCTCCAGCCGCTGAGCCAAACCGGCCAGGGCTGAGATTTCAGTAGTCATCAGAAAGACAAAATATTTGGTAACATTCCAGAATGGAGAGGGTAGCAGCAAACAAAAAGACTATAATACCACGTGGAATTACATGCTGTGAAGATAAATCAAAGGTGATAAGGGGTAGAGGATGACTGGGATGTGAGGGGCTGCTGATCTATATAGTGACCAGGGAAGGTCTCTAAGACAAACATACATTTCAGCAGTGTAGGAGAAAGGCACGCAGATACCTGGGGAAGAGCATTTCAAGCAAAGTAAACGGAAGATGCATGTGATTGGTATATTTATAATCGGGTTTCAAGGAAAGGAAGAAATTTGGCTAATAATGAAGCCTAAATATACTTGGCTGGTTGCACTAATGCTATACTCCCTCTTACTGTTTCTTTCCAAAAGATAGTTATCTGAAAAGTCCTGTGTTTATAGATGTTTGATGGCAAGAGCTGTGGCTCATGCATGATGGCAAAGCTACTGTATTATACCCCAGGCTGGGATGCTGTTTGAACTGATCAGCTGCGCTTGTTCTTTTGGACGTGTGACTGACTCAATCACGTCACATGAAAGTCATGGTTATATAACTCTTGATGCTGTTCAGGGATGGAAGAGGAAAGATACAGAGCTTTCTGTGTCAGCTGTCATCCTTGGTGACACAATTTTTAAACTGCCATTGATTGAGCACTTGCTATGTTTCAAGCACTGAACAAAGTGAATTACCCAGATTTTATTTTTTTAAAACTCGTTTTTGTTTTTGGTAGTGATTTGGAACATACTAATATGTGAGCTCCACAAAGGCAGCAATTTTATTTCTCTTTTCACTCTTGAATGTTCCTGGAGCAATATTTACTCACAGTAGGTACACAATAAGTATTTGTCCAAGAAAGGAATGAAAAAAATAAAGTAATTTCTACAAGTCATATAACTAGCAAGAGACAAAGGGTTTTAATATAGTCTATGCAATTCCAAAACTTTAACTACCGTCCTGCACTGTGAGCTAACTTGAAATGGAGTGGGAAAAGATGAAAACAGGAAGGTTGAACATAAAAAAGCAGTGTGGCAGAAGCAATTCATCTGGAACTATTAATAAAGCAAAATTTGTGGGTGTCCTCTCCCTGGCTGAACTTGTCTTAGACTTTCTTGGGACCAAGCAGAAGACTGTAACAATACCAGTTCTCTGCTCTATAAAAGAGCAGACTGGCAAGACTAACTTTCATGGAATAATTAGTGAGCGACACAGCAAATTATGTGGGATGGCATCTTATTTCATACTGTCTACTCGAGGGCTTGCCATCTTTGGAATCACAAACACGAACCTTGCAAATTACAGCATTATTCTAGAAATGGAAAATATACTGATAGGAGAATGACCCTCATGCTAGTTTTAATTGGTTTCAGTTAACTCAAATTGCCAGCATTTATAATTTGCTGAGGCATACTATTCAACTGTAATGTGTTGAATGTGTGGAGATGCCTCCCATCACCTTCACTCCCCTTTCCTCTCCTCCTCTTTCCTTCTTGTCTGTTTCCTTCTCTCTCCCTTATCCTTCTTTCTTTTACTTTTTAAATTTATTTTTCCATTTGCAACTTTATGTTTGTAACTTTATGATGTTTATAATATACATAGTGTTATTATGAAGACATAATTGTACCCACTTTACACATAAGAAAACTAAGTCATTTCAGACATTATATAATTTGTGAATTTTGTGGGGAAAATGGAAAGAAACCTACCTTTCATAACTACATGTACCTTGTGTGTTTTGATATGTCCAGAGGTCCCAAGCAAAATCTTAGGTTCAACCATGGGTACTGATTTTTCAGAATATAATGAATAATAATGCATTTCTTAAAGTTGCAAGAAAATGAAAGTTAGCTTGAAAGTCCTTACTGACTTAATATTTTAACTTAGATAATTCACATTACTTTTTCATATTATGAAAATAATAATGGAACTTAATATATCAGGTTTTAGAAGCCTTCCATAAAGATAGGATTATATTTAAGTGGACCATTTAAGGTGCAAAGTAGTTACTTTTTTTTATTGGTACGTGCCCCTAGCCGCTAGGGCCTAGCGGGAACTGAACCTGGGACTCCATGGTCCGCAGGCTGATGCTCCAACCGCTGAGCCAAACAGGCCAGGGCACTTTTCAAACATGTTTTAATATGAAGCATCTGGTATTGTCAAAGAACCTTGTTAATTTATAGGAAGGTTTCAACACTAATGCCAATTAAAATGAATAATACACATCCTATTAATAAAAGAGGAGTTAGCATCATCAACATCTCCTATTTTCCTCAACTGCCACTCTCCAAAAAGCAAACTAAGAAATGAGACATGGAGATCCAAGATGGCAGCGAAGTGTGTAGATGTTACTTTCACCTCCTCCCAGGAAAAAAATAGAATTGCAGCTAAAATATAGAGCAAGCAACCTGAATAACCAACTGAAGACTAACTGAAAAGAAGTTTTATAACCAAGAGCTTACAGAAGGCATATTGAGACTGGTAGGAAGAGCAGAGATGCAGACAGGGCTGCCTCCACTCCCAGGGGCAGGGACTGAGATTCTAGAGGAATATCTCAGCTGCAGAAGTGTGGAGTCTCAACCCCAAGCTGGGCTCCCCATCCCAGAGCACCAGAGCCAGGAAGAGGCACCCACATAACATCTGGCTGTGAAAATCAGCTGGAATTCAGTCCACAAGGAAAGACTAAAGTCTTCTAGAGACACAGGTGCCCTCTTAAAGGGCTAAGGCACAAAATCTTGGCGACTCACCCTGGGCTCTGGAGAAGGGAGGGCAGAGGGGACTAGAGTCTTGTGAGGAGAGCCTGGGCTTGGTGGCTCTGGGAAGAGAGTGACAGCTGCCAGGATCCCTGTGCTGAATCACTCTCCATACCACAGCCATTTTTCTCTTCTATTTTTTTTTAAGAGTGGGAGGGAAGGGGGGGGGGAGAGACCGATGTGAGAGAAACAGAGTGATTGGTTATCTCCCACACATGCCCCAACTGGGACCAGGGATTGAACCTGCAACCCCGGTATGTGTGCCCTTGACTTGGAATTGAACTCATGACCTTTTGGTCCATGGGCCGACATTCTCACTACTGAGCCATCTTTCTTGGGTGGAACACTTCCCTCCTTATGGCATCAGCTTGGGGGAATGCAATAGACCCATCCTCTGGACTCCCTCTTGCCCCACCCTGTGGAGCTCGTGCACTGCTGAGAAGTCAGCTGCCTGGGCTGGAGTGTAGAGGTCTGAGCAGACTCAGGTGGTGACTGATTTGTGTGGTTTGGGGTGGGGGCCATTATCCTCACTTTCCTGTTAATCTAACTGGCACCTCCCCCTCGTGGGAGGTCTGCCAGCCCTATTCTGTGGGCTCCCAGCAGCCCCATTCTCCTGACTCCTGGTGGCTCCATCCTGCCGAGGTCTGAGCAGAATCCAGGACAGACTGAGTTGTGTGGCCTTAGGACAAGGGCCATTTTTCCCTCAAAAATCTAACCAGTACAGAGCCCTCCCTTCACACGGCTAAATCTTGGTTTGTTTGGGCCTAGGAAACAATGCTGGACTCAGTGATGACTCCCTGAGACCCTGCCCCACCACAAAAGTGTGCAAGCACCCAACAGTTGGCAGCTAGACTTGCTGTATACCCTGAGAAATTTGCTGAGCAGCCTCAGATCCACCACTGGCACTGAGTTTGCACCTTTATCAATTTGGTGCATACCACTCGCCCTTATCTGGTGACTCACTAGCAACCTATCTCATGGAACTTGACTACAGCCAGAGGCACTTTCAGTGACTGAGCATAACAGGCAGCTGGCAGGTGGAGGTAGGCGGAGGTGGATCTTTGGGTGCTTTGGAACTTTTGCTGACTTGTCCCTGGGCCTGGTGCTGGTAAAAGCTAGCCTTGCTGCACAGGTTGGTCCATCCTGCACATACCCAGGCCCAGCAGAGGCAGCCACAAACTGTGGATTACTTTGAAGTTCCAAACAGATTGCCCAGGGCCAGCCACTGGCAGCATCTGGTATTGGCCTACACCAGAGACCCTCCCAAGAGGCCTTAGAACCAACACATCCAGTGGTCAGTGTCAGACAACATCAGAGATCCAATTAGCTTCACAATCAGCATATCCAAAGGGCGATCTCAGCAGGCACCAGACCCTGCTGAGGCAAATTCTGTTTCATGTGGTTAGTACCTGCACAGCAGTTCATACACTGTTGTCAGTGTCAATCCTCACAGTTAACCAAGATGAGGGTTGATCCCACACACACAAGTCCAGGAAGTACAGAGAGTCCCAAATAAGATGAACCCAAAGAGACCCACACCAAGACACATCATGATTAAAATGGCAAAGCTTAAAAACGAAGAGAGAATTTTAAAGCAACAAAAAAAGACAGTTAATGCCCTGGCTGGTTTGGCTCAGTGGTTTGAGCGTCGACCTGCGGTCCTGAGAGACCCGGGTTCGGTTCCCACTAAGGGCGCGTACCTCAGTTGCAGTTTGTCCCCGGCCCTGGTCGGTCGTGCGGGTTGCAGCCACTCGATGTGTCCCTTTCACGTCGATGTTTATCTCTCTCTCTCTGTTCCTCTCTCTCCCTCCCAGTCTACCCGAACAAAAAATGGAAAAATGTCCTCCGGTGAGGAAAAAAAAAAAAAAAGACAGTTAGTTACCTACCAAGGAGCTCCCATAAGACTGACAGCCGATTTCTCAATGGAAACATCACAAGCTAGAAGGGAGTGGCATGAAATATTCAAAGTGATGAAAAACAAGGACCTACAACCCAGACTACTTTACCCAGTAAGGCTGTCATTTAAAATTGAAGGTGAAATAAAGAGCTTCCAGGACACGAAGAAGCTAAAGGATTTTGTTACCATCAAACCAGTTATTACAAGAAATGTTAAATGGTCTTCTCTACATAGAAGGAGAAAAAATAAAAAAGCAAAGAGATATAGTTAAAAGAATAAAATGGCAATAAATACATACTTATCAATAATTACTTTAAATGGCTAAAATGCTCTAATCAAAAGAAATAGGGTAGCTGAATGGATAAGAAAACAAGATCCACATATATGCTGTCTACAAGAGACCCAACTCAGAAGGGAACATATACACAGTCTAAAAGTAATGAGATGAAAAAAAGATATTTTATGAAATAAAATGAAAAACAAAACAAAACAACTGGAGTAGCAATACTTATATCTGACAAAATAGGCTTTAAAACAAAGGCTATAATAAGAGATAAAGAAGGACACTACACAATGATAAAAAGAAAAATCCAACAAGAAGATAAAACTTTTGTAAACATTTATACACCCAACATAGGAACACCTCAATATATAAAGCAAATATTGATGGACATAAAGGGAGAGAGCAACAGTAATACAGTCACAGTAGGGAATTTTAACACCCCACTGACATCAATGGGTAGATCTTCCACACAGAAAATACAAAAGGAAACGATGGCCTCAAATGACATACTTGATCAGATGGCTTTAATTGAAATGTTCATAGAATTTCACCCCAAAGAAGCAGAATATGCATTCTTTTCAAGTGCACATAGAACATTTTGTAGGCTGGGCCACAAAACAAGTCTCAAACTTAAGAAGATTGAAATCAGATCGAGCATCTTCTCTGACCATAATGGTTTGGAACTAGAAATCAATCACAACAAAAAACTGAAAACACACAAAGACATGGAGGCTAAATAACATGTTACTAAACACTGAATGAGTTGACAATGGTATCAAGGAAGGAATCAGAAGTTACCTTGAAACAAATGAAAATGAGAACACAACAACCACAAATCTGTGGGGCACAGTGAAAGCAGTTCTAAGAGGGAAATTCATAGCATTACAGGCCTCCCTCAAGAAAAAAGAAAAAAAAACTTAAATAAACAATATAACTTTACACTTACAGGAACTAGAAAAAGAACAACAAACAAAGCCCAAAGGGAATAAGAGAAAGGAAATAATAAATATCAGAGCAGAAATAAACAAAGTAATAAAAAACAATACAAAAAAATCAATGAAACCAAAAGAGCTGGTTCTTTGAAAAGATAAACACGATTGACAAACCTTTAATCAGAATTATCAAGAAAAAAGAGAGGACCCAAATAAACATAAGAAATGAAAGAGAAGAAGGAACAATCGACACCAAAGAAATACAAAGAATTGTATGAAAATATAAACTACATGCCAACAAATTGAACAATCTAGATGACATGGAAAAATTCCTAGAAACATACAATCTACTAAACTGAACCAGAAAGAATCAGAACATCTGAATAGACCAATTATAGGTAATGAAATTGAAGCAGTAATTTAAAAAAACCTCACAATAAACAAAAATCCTAGACTGGATGGTTTCACAGTGAAGTTTACCAAACATTCAAAGAAGAACTAACACCTGTTTTTCTCAAACTATTTCAAAAAGTTTGAGAGGAGGAAAGACTCACAAGCTCATTTTATGAGGCCAGCATTATTTTAACTCTAAAACCTGGCAAGGACAATACAAAGAAAGAAAATTATAGACCAATATCCTTGATGAATATAGATGCTAAAATCCTCAACAAAATATTAGCAAACCTAATCCAGCAATACATTAAAAAGATAATACACCATGATCAAGTGGGATTTATTCCAGGGATGCAAGGTTGGTGAAATATCCACAAATCAATAAAAATAATATACCACATAAACAAAATGAAAACCACATGATCATATCAATAGATGCAGAAATAGCATTTGATAAAATCTAGCACCTGTTTATGATAAAAACTCTAAGTATAGCGGGAATTGAAGGAATATACCTCAACATAATAAAGGCCATAAGTGGTTAAACCCATAACCAATATACTCAATGGGCAAAAACTGAAAGCATTTTCCTTAAGATCAGGAACATAGTACTGAAAGTACTAGCCACAGTAATCAGACAAGAAGAAGAAATAAAAGGCATTCATTGGAAAGGAAGAAGTAAAACTGCCATTACTTTCAGATAACATAATACTGTATATAGAGAACCTTGAAGATTCAACCAAAAAGTTACTGGAACTAATAAATGAATTCAGTAAAGTAGCAGGATGTAAAATAAATATACAGAAATTAGTTGTCTTTTTATACACTAATAATGAACTGTTAGAAAGAGAAACTGAGAACAATCCCATTTAAAAATTGCATCAAAAATACCTAGGAATAAATTTAACCAACGATATAAAAGATCTGTACTCAGAAGATTATAAGACATTGAAGAAAGAAATTGAAGAATATACAAATAAGTGGATGCATATACCATGTTCATGGATAGGAAGAATTAACATTATTAAAATGCCCATATTACCCAAAGCAATCTATAGACCAACGCAATTTCTATTATGATACCAATGGTGCCCTGGCCACTTTGGCTCAGTAGTTACAGCATTGGCCTGTGGTCCAGAGAGACCCAGGTTTGGTTCCTGCTAAGGGTGCATGCCTTGTTTGCAGTTTGTCCCTGGTCCTGGTTGGTCATTTGTGTGGCAGCTGCTTGATATGTCCCTTTCGCATCAATGTTTCTCTCTCTCTTCCTCTCTCTCCCTCCCACTCTATCTGAACAAAAAATGGAAAAAAATGTCCTCAGGTGAGGATAAAAAAAAAAAAAGATACCAATGGCTAATTTCACAGCACTAGAACAAATATTCCAAAAATTTATATACAACCACGAAAGGCCCCAAATAGCCACAGCATTCTTGAGTAAAAAGAACAGTGTTGCAGAAATTATACTACCTGATATCAAACTATACTAAAAGGCCATAGTGATCAAACAGCATGGTACTGACATAAAAACAGACATATAGATCAATGGAACAGAATAGAGAGTCTAGAATAAACCCAAAGATTTGTGGTCAATTAATATTTGACCAAGGTCAATTAATATTTGACCAAAGATAAAAGAACATGCAATGGGGTAAAGATAGTGTGTTCAATAAATGATATTGGGGAAATTGGACAGATAAGTGCAAAAAATTGAAACTAGACCACCTTCTTACACCATGCACAAGAATAAACTAAAAAATGGTTAAAAGACTTAAACATTAGACTGAAAACCATAAAAATCCTAGAAGGAAATAGAGGCAGTAAAATTTGTAGCAATTTTTTTTTTCTGATATATCTCCTCAGGCAAGTGAAAAAAAGAAAAAATAAACAAATTGGATTACATCAAACTGAAAAGTTTTTGCACAACAAGGGAAACCATCCACTGAATGGGAGAACATATTCACCAATGATATATCTGATAAGAGGTTAATATCCAAAATTTATAAAGAACTTATAACACTCAACAGCAAAGAAATAAACAATCCAATTATAAAATGGGCAAAGGACCTGAAAAGACACTTCTCCAAAGAGGATGAACAGATGGCCAGTAAACAAGGTGCTTGACATCACTAATCATCAGCAAAATGCAAATTAAAACCACAATGAGATATAACATTACACCTGTCGGGATGGTTATCATCAATAAATCAATAAACAGCAAGTGCTGTGGAGAAAGGGGAACCCTTGTACATTGCTGGTGGGAATGCAGATTGGTGCAGACACTGTGGAAAGCAGTATAGAGTTACCTCAAAAAATTAAAAATGCAACTGTCTTATAACCCAGCGATTCCACTTCTGAGAACATATCTGAAGAAATCCAAAACACTGATTAGACAGAATCTATGCACCCTATCTTCATTGCCGCGTTATTTTCAATAGCCAAGATTTTGAAGCAGCCGAAGTGCCCATCAGTATATGAGTAGATAAAAAAGCTGTGGTACATTTACACAGTGAAATACTACTCAGCCATAAAATAGAAGGAAATCTTTCCTTTTTTGACCGCATGGATGGACATGGAGAGTATTCTGCTAAGTGCTATAAGCCAGTCAGAGAAAGACAAGTACCATATAATTTCACTTATATGTGGAATTTAATGAACAAAATAAAATACCAAACCAAATGGAAACAGACTCATAGACACAGAGTCCAGACTGACAGCTGTCAGGGGGGAGAGGGTTGAGGGGCTGGGTGAAAATGTGAAGGGATTATGCAACAAAATCCCCAAAACTCATAGACACAGACAACAGTATGGTGATTATCAGAAAGAAAGGGTGATGGGGGAGGTAGAAGAGGGTAAATGTGCGGATAAACGATTATGAAAGGAGATGTGACTTGGGGTGGTGAGCACACAATACAATATACAGATGATATATTAAAGAATTGTACACCTGAAACCCATATAATTTTATTAACCAATGTCACCCCAATAAACTCAATAAAAATATAAAAATTATAATTAAAATAAAAAAGAAATGAAACATGACCATAGAAGGTCTAACTGTAGCCTGGTTTGGAGGCAGGGTTAGGCAGCATGCTGGAATTCTCAGCTAGGACCTCATGGCAGTTCTCAACTCTTGCAGCCCAAGGGGCTGAGTTGGAAGGGAGCCCTTGGCCATGAATCTGGTTCAATGTCACTCAAGTCTAGTTCAATGACTGGACATAAAACCCCAGGTGAGACAGGAATGCAGAGCTGCTGGAGTTTTCATTAGTTCTCTTTAAACCCAAACATATTATGTTTTTTTTTCTTTATGAATTAGTAGAGTTAAGGATTATTTGCTCAGTGCTTGTAAAATGTTCAGTTTTGGTCCAGACTAGGATAATACTCTGCTTTTGGTTTTCTCCTGCTGGTGGGTGGGCCGGCAGGGGGCATCCTTATTTGCCTATCTGGCACCACTATTGTGAGTTATATTTATTGACTGGAAACTTGGCAAGGCTAATATTTTTTCTGGGTAACAGAAATTTTTACTTACTAGGCTCCACGGCGACCAGGTGGAACATAGATCATTAGCTTACTGAATAATGGATATATTTTAAACCATGACTTAAAGTTGTTCATTTACAGTGTATTAAACTGAGAAAAGGTTTAATGCAAGCCCAGCTTTCTGGAGAATTAACTAAATCAAAATGAAGCTATTTTTTTTTTCTTTCTTTCTTTCTTTCTTTTTTTTTGGTCAACTTGATTGAAGCTTATTCAACTTTCCAAGAACTAAAAATTAGCTTCCTGTCTTGACTGTTTGGAATTACTTACTGTCATCTGTTTCAGACATTAAAGGATGTGATTTAATATCAGCAATAAGGGCCTTCTTCCTCATTTGGCAGGTGTTAATTATTTAAACACTACTCTTTTTAATTTGTTTCCAATCACCCTTTTGAGTGATTTGCTTTACAGGTTTCATTATGTGTATTTCTTAAAAAATAAAAAAAAATAAAATAAAAAGAAAGGCAAACTGGAGCCCTCAAATGGAACCTCACAATCTATCTATTGATAGGAGGGGCGAGGCAAAGCTGTATTTCATGTGTTATGATCTTTGTGATCTCTGCTGATGGAATATAATACACAATACATCATTTTTATCTTCTTTAGAATAAAAGTTTCTCTAGACACAAAGCGTCGGGTTCCTGCCTGCTGACGATCCTGGCTGACTGGAGAAAGCCTCCGCATTTCCTGATCTGTCAATGAGGAATAAGCCACAGATACACGGAGTAATTAAAAATACTGGAGGGACATTTCTCCCAATGAAACTGCTCCTTTCTTGCATTTTGGTATCATCTTCTTTGTCAATTCATGCTGCTGTGTTCCCTCCAGCAAAACTGGCTTCTGCTGCATGATGACTTGTTATAAACAGCCCTGGGCTTGTGTTTTCCCCCAGTAAGATGCTTGTCAGAGCTTCCTCTGCTCAGATGGTACTGCCCTGTGTGTGCTCAGATGGAAAATCAGCTTTGCACTGGGCAGAAATGCTGGTGTCAGTTAAGTCAGACACTAGTCTCAGTGCTCGATAGAAACTTTTTCAGAAGACTAACATCTAAATTTGAAAAGCAGAGGGATGAGGAGAAAGAGAAAAAGCTTTCACAACCCCTCTGGGAAACCAACAACTCCAGTTTTTTCTTTCTTTTTTTTTTTTTAAGTTGTACACAGCAAAGTAATTTCATCTCAGTGTGAAATGGAAAAGGTGGGTGTTTGTTTAGATTGAGGCCATTTGGTAATGATTTTAACACTCATTGGAATCTCTAAGCCAAAGTATTCCAGGGACAAAGTCTGTAATGAACACTTATCCTCCCAATTAAAATTTCAGTCCCAATGAAAATGTTACCTGATCTCCTCCTCCTATTTTCAATTTTTCAGTCTTTGCCGTGTTTTTACCTTCATGATTGGTGGCTCCAGTTCATCATTTTTTCCAGTGAAATTATTCTGCTTTTGGTATCCAGCAGCAGAGCCAAATAGGCTGATCTTCCAAGCGTAAGAAATCAGGTTCATCAAACTCACTGGCACTTCAGATTTGAAGGCTGAAAGAACAGACTGAATTTCGGATGAAGCGGCATCATTTCCTTGACCGAGTGGAATGGGGATTCATAAGTCTTTGTAAATAAAATTTTAATAAACAAAAGCCTCAGATGTTTCCAACATGACTCAGTTATCTAAGTTGACTGTGATTCAGTTAGCTTTCTTCTAAGTCTTTGAGATCACTTTCGTTTTGTGATAGAAGGGTGCCTGCGGTTGAAACGGTGGCAAAAGTGTATAATGTGAAATGTACTCTGTGACGGAAACACAGTCAAAAGCCTTGCTTGTTATTCTTTTCCACATCTCTCTGGAGCCTGGGAAGATGACATGTGTGACTTCATTGGAAATCATCACAAGATCTGGGGGTGGAGGAACTCATGTAGATGAGGAAAGGATGAGAACCAAGGCCTTGGAAAACATTTCAGTGTTTTCTCCTTTGCTCATTCATTTATTCAACAAATGTCAACTGAATGCATATTCTGCATTACAGGGGAAAATACATGTTTGAACAAGACAGCTCACAATCTGGTGGATCAGACAAAACTGTGAACAAAGAATATTAATCAGTGTGTCATATAAGCCATATATGCGGTGTTCAGATGAACCGAAAAAGAGAGCATCTAACTCAGGGGGAGTTGAGGAAGGCTCCTCCAAGGAGGTAGTTTGTGAGTTGGGTATTGAAATAACTAGTAGGCATTCATGATGTGGAAATAGTGATGGGTTGGGGAGATGTGGAGTATTCCAGGCAGAGAGAGCCAGGGAGTGTGGGATAGCACTGGGGAGAATGTCAGAGAATACTCGGGTTTGGAGGTCATGTCCAGGTGGGCTCAGATTGTGAAAGGCCATGCTAAGAAGTTTCACTTTTTCCCTCCAAAGTGAGTGACTCTCCAAAAGGCTTAATCAGGGAAGGGTCAGCATTAGAGTTGAATTTTAATAGATCACTCTGATGACTGAAAGGAGGATATATTTATTAGGGGACAGAGAATGAAGATGAGCAACCATGGAGGAGAAGGAAAAGAAACTAAGGGTGGAGATGGTTCTGTCCTAAGCTAAGGCATTGGCAGTGGGTATTAAGCAAAAAACTTTGAAGAGCCCTGGCCGGTTTGGCTCAGCGGTTAGAGCGTCGGCCTGCAGTCCAGAGAGACCCAGGTTCAGTTCCCACTAAGGGCACGTACCTCGGTTGCAGTTTGTCCCCAGTCCTGGTTGGGTCATGCGGGTGGCAGCCACTCGATGTGTCCCTTTCACATTGATGTTTCTCTCTCTTCTTCTCTCTCCCTCCCACTCTATCTGAACAAAAAATGAAAAATGTCCTCCGGTAAGGATTAAAAAATCAAAAACTGTGAAGGGTCTGAATTTTATCTTACTCGTAAGTGAACAAGTTAGTCTGGCATAGCTTTATGTGCAAATGATCCTAGAGGACAGAAGTCCCCAGGTTAGAGACAGATGCTTTGTTACTTGCAGCAAAAATAGCAGCCAGAGCAGAGGCCTACTTCAGTCTCTCATTCCCCGGGCTCCAGTGGGTGACTCGCCGAAAAAGTTGGTTGTGACTTATGTGTGTAATGGGGTGTGCCACAGGAGAGGTCCCCAAATATTAGTAGACTAATCTTATAGGGTTGCTAGTATATCTCCCCATCTCCTTTCAAGAGAGAGAAACAGACAGAGAGAGAGAGAGACAGACAGATACGTGGGCGCGGGGGCGCGCGCGCGCGCGCACACACACACACACACACACACACACACACAGATTATTCATTACCTGGAATGTAAGCCAATCTCCTCCATAAGACAAGAAAGCATCTCTAGGTTTATTTCCCTGGGATGTAAGTAAACGTGTCTGGAAAGATGCATGTCTAAATAGAGGCAGAAGGATACACTCTCTTTCGCTTCTTAGGTCATCTGCTATTGAAACATGCCCTTTGCTCAGAAGGCCCATTGTGCACAAACACTAGAAATCCATGGAGGATTGTTTCCCAGCACAGAGATGGAAAGGAAGGGATAAATAAATGAAATTTGTGAAGGAGAATTGTCTAAAAATACAATAAAAACAAACCCCTGGAAGCTGATTAGATGGGAGAGAAGTTGGGGAAAGAGGCTGAGGGAGGCCTCAAGTGTGATGAGATTTCTGATTTGGTAGATCATCTGGTGGTGGGTATACAGTAAGAAAAGGGGAGTTTTTTGTTTGCCTTTTTTTTTGGTCGTTGTGGTTGTGGTGAAGGGGATGTAGACACAGACACAAGTTGAATGTTTGGTTGTTGGTTTGTATAACTCATGTAACTCTATACTCCAAAATACTATGGAGTTCTTTGAGAAATGACTGCTTTTCTTTCCCCCCAGCATCTGCAATTGCACAAATAATAAAGAAAGAAAATACTAATAGTAGACAAAGAGAACCAAAGTTCCACATCTCATGCGGACTCAGGTTTTTGTTTTTGTTTTTGGAAGGTGGCTGTGGTATCCCAGTAGACAGGTAGAACTACAAGCTTTTCATTACTTAACTCATATTTTGGAAACAGGCTTCAAGAGGAACTTGAACTTGCCTGGAGTAAAGCTCCTTACATACCTTCCATCTTCCAAATTGCTGCAGTAGCCTCAGCTCTTACTCCTACCGAGCAGACCCTTGATGGGCTCTGGACATGTGAGCAGTAAAATGGTATAGACTGGGAATTTTCCAACCTCTTAAAGGCTTATCATGAGCTGCTGTCATGGCAGACACTGGGAATCTGGGAGTGCATTTTTCATTACTATGGAGTGGGTACAGCAAGGTGTGGTGGAAAGAGGTGAAACAGGAGTTAAAAAGTCAGGGTAACAGTCTGGGCTTGTCATGGATGCCCAGGAAATTGCTAGGGTCCTGGAGCCCTTGATTCATTTTTAAAATGAGGAAAAGGTGTTCTGCTCTGCAGTGTTTTTGATGATCAAGTGAATACTATTTCCTAAACTGTGATGATCCTGCAGTTGTAAATTACCACTATTACAACATTCCCATTGCATTTGAACCTAAATTCTATAAGCATTCAAGGAAGGTGCTTAACTTATTAGGTATTTGAAGTAAAAATATTGATCCTAATTTTTGTCCTCTCTCAATATGAGAGATCATTTTCTTTTTCTTTTCAAAGCTTGTGGGATGAGTAATAATGGCTTCTTTAAAGTATATGTATCTTCATCTCTTATGTATAAAATAGGCTAGAAAGTTCGTATATAAATCAATGTAAAGCAAATAGAATATTGCACTGTAAATAGATAAGAAAGTGTCTTATCATCCCCTCACTGGGTTTAAAACATGAAAGCTTCTTGTGGAAAAATTAGTAATTAGTGTTTTTTTTTTGTTTGTTTTTTTCTGGTTGAGGTTTAGTTTTAAGTGGGAGCTTTCTTTTTCTTTCAAATCTATTGTATTTAAAATACAATTTTATTACCCATGGTATCAAATAACTGTATATTATCCAACATGCAGAAGGTACTCTGTCTGGATTGTTATTAAAATGTCAGTTATGATTGCATCATTTCAGGGCTGGATATTTAATCTGAGAAAATAAACTAAGTATGTGCCTTACTCCTGCATTATAGAGGTTTAGATTCTAACATCCTTTCTGGTGTATAACTACATACTGGCTGCTAAGTACACGAGACTCTACTTGATTCTAATGTAATATATCAAACCCTTGTTGCAACTTGTCTTCAAAAGTCCACATGCTTTCCCTCTTTAGTCAGTTTAAAACATTACAAGCTACCCTTTATCTTTAATTATTGCTCTTTTGCATACTAACTGCATAGGCCGTGCTGCGTTGAGTTTATAATTTTGGTATTGCGCGACTTTCTGAATTTGTGTATTTTATTTCAGGCTTGAGCTGGTGAAGGTGGGAGGTTGAGGAAAGCCCACTTTGGACAAGAGATGATATCTAAGATATCTCCATTCCGATGTGTGGAAATTCCAAAAAGAACGGGGAGAGGTTGATGAGAGGAGAAAGATACTTCTCAGAGAAGTATGGAGACACATGCTAGTGTTGCCAGGGAACCTAAGTGGTCCTTTAATCCAGAGTGACAAAGAAATCAATGAACTGAACTCATGAGAGCACCTTGTTCATCAGGGGCAAAGGATCCTGTTCCAAGTTGAACCTTGTGGCATCTTTGCTCCCTGGGTTATGCTCCTCCTACCTGAGGTGGAGAAAGAGCTCCAAAGAGGGGAGAGCCCAGGAGCAGGAGAAATGTCAGCTAAGGGGAGAGGTGTTAATGGAATTTAGTTCAGATTTCATTTCATGGAAAAGAGATCAGTCAGTGTTATGAACTACTAAATGTGACTAGATGGCTTAAGAACTAGCGAAGATTTACAAACTCCTTGGGTTATTTCCTCTGAATTGCAGTAGATTTTTATACAGTCCTTCCAGTTTAAAGCACGTTGGGTTTGAATAATACATCGGCGATTTTAAACGTTCTGTTTCACACCTGTTAAGAGTTAATAAAATGCAGCCCTTCGCAAAACTTTTTCCAAATCATCCAGATATTGCTTTGCCTTGGACAGTACAAACAAATTCTCTGCACTTGGGACTTAAAACAGCTACTTGACTGGTTGCTGGAGTTGTGAGAATAATCACTCGCATTCAACACACCTGGAATCCTCATCAGCTCTCAAGAAACACTGCCACCATTGTCCTTTGGGTGGTGTGAGCTAATTGTAGAGTTACTGCGCAGTAACCCTTTATTTGGGACTAATAAAATCATAACCTCATTGGAAAGTATGGTGCTTACACATTGGACTCTCCCATATGCTCAATAATGTCTGCGTTAACACAGAAGACAAATAGAAACTCTCTTCTATTGCTCAAAAAGAAAACTTATCTGTTTATACTTACAGGCTGTAGCTACAGTATTGCTTGAGAAAGATTGTGCAGTATGTGTGTGTGTGTACACGTGGATGGGGTAAGTAAGCGTGCAGTTCCGTAAAGCATAAACAAAACGTGGAGGGCCGGACCCTGGAGTGTGGTGGTGCAGATGTGGATGGGAGAGTGTGTCTGGTTGTAGTGAGGACAGCTTGTCTCCATCTCATTTTGACATAATAGGCAGGAGGCGGCACAGCTGAGTTTCCCCAAACGGCTAGTGCTGGAGCTTATCTTTCTCAATGTCACTGGATTGATTGATCATTAAGATGTCTCATGTTTTTAAAAAGAGACAGCCTACTGACAAGCAGAGTGGGTATTTAAAAAAAAAACCTTAACAGAGACAAAACCCAGACAGATGCAAAGAAAACCATTTAAAATATTGTTCTAGAAAACATTGCTATCTTTTGCATACCTTTTAATTCAAATAAGTAGCAATGATTTCATTGGTAGGCACATCTCACTTCCTTGGTAAAGCCCCCGGAGGAGATCCCTTCAGCCTTCCCGTCCAGTGGCATCTATGGTCTGTTACCACTCACTTGCCAATGAGTCTCATCTTGTTTTGATCTGATTTTTATTCATCAGTTAAATCTTTTATTGCAGTTTGACTTTGCTTTTGCTGGTGAGAAGCTCAAAATCTCCAGGGGACAAGATACTCTTTCAGATGTCTTATTTTTCCTTAGCATAGTGACTTCCAATAGGGTAGGTGCTAAAAAATATGTCTGCTGACTTGATTTGCTGCAGAATAACTTTAGCAATTTTGTTTCTTTCTGCAGCAGTAAACAGCCATTAGTTTGTTATTGTAAGGTTGCCTAAGGCCAGGTTTTCAGACTGAAAGTGAGTGTGAGCCATCTATCAAGGAAACAGAATTATTTAGCACAATAAACATTTCGGTGTACATTTGGCCTAGAGGAAATTTTTTGTCTATCAGTATGGTCCAAATTCTTCAAATAACGACTTATTCCTTATTCCCTGTGTTTATGTTCCTGGCTATCAGGGAAATCCAAGTCTAATCTAAAAAGGCAGAAAATGCTCTCTAAATGTAGATTCATGGTGAGTACAACGCAAGGATAATTTTGGGAATGTTTCTTAGAAAAAAAAATTAATAATCTTTCCAACATGAGTCCAGGGCTTCAAGACTTAAGATGTTGGGGTGAAGGCTCACACTCAGCTCTGTCCATGATTAAGATTACAGGTTGCTCCAAGCGCCAGCGTCCCGTCCTGTGTGCAGAAATATTCCCGCTCACAGCCCTGCAGCCCCCAGAAGAGTGCAGCCAGCCACTCAGGGTGCCTCCTGACCCTGGCCAATTTCAGGAATTCTTAATCAGTTGATTTCATGTTTTTAGACTAATTCCACTTCCTATTCTGAAACCTAAAAAAAAAAAAAAAATCAGTGCTTAAAAAAAACAGCTTACGAAGCTTGCCTTTATCTCCGAGAACGTGATTATTAGTGGCTATTTTACAAGTGCTTTTAAATCGGGAGGCATTTTCCCTCTGCCTTTCTTATAGTCATGATTCTTGAGGCTGTAACCAGTAAGCTTTCTCCCCTTTCTTCCGGATTCTTCCCTCTTGCTCTTTCAGGCCCTGGGGCAACCCTTTTATCTTCTTTCTGCCACGAAACAGGGGAGCCAGTCGGAGGCCTGCAGCTTCTCCTCTGTGCCAAAGGAGGGGATCCGGGCTTCTTCAATGCAGCGGCATTCATTGGTCAATCCATCTCTCTCCTTTCTGAAACCATCAGCCCCCCCCCCCCCCAGTCCCTTGGCACCTCTTTCCTTGAAACCAAGGCCTAAGGAGGTCAGACAACCTCTCTTGCTTTGCCAAGCATCACTCAGCCTCAGCTGAAGTAATGTTTACATATATGATCATTCCATGCCATTTAAAATATGTAATGGATACTGTGAAAACAATAGGCATATTCAAGCCCCAATGCTGTGCCCAAACGAGAGAAATATTCCAATACTCATATCAGAGCCTAATAGGTATAATTTTGCTCATGATAGAGTAATATGCAGCAGTTCTCCCCAGACTGCTGGGTAAAACAAAGAAGTGGTTGTCAACCTTTTCAGAATCAGATGTTAATGATATTTCGTGTCTTTGTTGAGTCTGTGGAAAGCAGCTACTGCACCTAGAAGGGAAATGACTTCCATACCAACCGCCCTCAGCCAAAGTCATTGGACTGGGAGAGCTGGACTGAGGCCATATTTACATTTCAGAGAGAGGTGTGAAAGAAGATTTCAAGACAGAATTGACTGAGCTGCCTCCCGCTTGCCTTACCCCGTGTTCAATCTTATCAATGCAGGAGGGGTCTGATTATTTCCAACATATAGAAAGGGAAAATGTAATGTAAACGAAGGGCCGGCGTGTTTTGGCAAAGGAGGGAAGTGTTTCTGCATTTCGTGTATTTTTGGAAAGCTCTGAAATCCCAAAGTCATACATCTTCCAAGGTTTGGAGGGGGGTTTATTCAAGCGTCACAAGTACCCTGCAGTCACGTTGCCGCATCTGTTGTAGCAACTACTTGGTCTTTTTCTCAGAGCTGGTTATAAAGATAACCAGCTTTTCAGGTCTTCCCAAATCCTCCTTTCGTAGCATCACAGTATTCCTTCCCTTCAACAAACTTATATTGTTATTTCTTTTAAGAAACGGTTTTAATTTTAATTTCAAGTCCACACAAAAAGTAGGCCTTGGCCATACTACGTTCCAGCTGCTGGGAACGGGGCCATTTTTTTTTTTGGAACAGATACATGTAATTGTAATCTTAAATCTTTAGACACTGTACAACTCACTACTAAGATTCTGACAGCTACAGCTCTGGGGGTCGAACTCACAGCATTCACAAGAAAACAAGCCCTACTAAATGTTTAAAAAGCAGAAACTGTACCACAATCACTTTTTAATACTATGCATAGATTGAAATCCCATTTTCACAATGATTGTAATATCTCGTCAAGTAAAGACCCTCCCACAGTTGTCCAAATTAACACCAGGGGATATTTCCCCCATCATGTGTGCCCACTTATGAAGACTATGTCAGTTCAACTCGAACTGTGAAAATTTTATTATATAAATTAAATCACCAGCAATGTGTTCGCCAATGTGGAACCTCTTATGTTTATATATGTACTTATGTCAGAGTTCCATCTAAGTTCTGAAATACTTTATAGACATGATTGTGATTGAACAATGTGTTGAGTAAGACATTTTCCAGATTCGGTCAATTAACGGGACTCTGGCACAACTAATCCAATCATTTCAGTTATTTTGAAGTCTGTTTCTGATTGCCATAGCTTAGTGTCTTGCTACTCAAAGTATTGTTTGTGGGCCAGCAGCACCAGCGGCAGCTGAAGCTTGTACAAATGTGGAGTCTTGGGACCCAAGTAAGTTTACTGAACCAAGTGCCCGTGCTGCTGGAATGCCAACTATACTTGAATAGCAAGGACCTAGTGGGTCCTAAATTAGGGGTCCAGGTCATTTTCAGAATTCGGCAGCTTTGGAAGTATGTATTCTTTGTGTGTGTGTGGTCAGGAGGGAATTATTTTATATATTAATATTAAATAATTGTAATAACATCCTCTAAGTTATGTGGTTCCCCAAAGAACCTGCTCTATTTTTTAGGAGTATGCTTTTGGCAGAATCTGACTCATTAATTTGTTAACTTATGAATTCCTAATGGTGACTCTTGGGAAGAATATGCAAACAGTTTGTACATTTACAGTCAAGTTTCTCAGTGCTTTAAATGAAATACTTAAATATCATTGGAAATAAAAAAATAAAAACAATAATAGTATAGGTTATAGTTATACAGCACTTTGTATGTGCTAGGCATTCTTCTAAGCACTTTACCTAGATGAACCCGTTGAATCGTCTTGACAATTCCATGAGATGTTATACGATTATGCTCAGGAGGAAACCAAGGCAGAGAGAGATGGTGGCTTGCCTAAGTTAACCTTGGTAAAAAGTGGAGGAGCTAAGATTGTTTTCATTGCCCTTTATCAAGACTAGACAGTGAATGAGCAATGGCTTGCAGCTGGGATGGTCTTTTAGAGCCAATATGCCCTCTTTTTCATATGTGAGGGAAGCCAGGTTCACAAAACCCACTGTGGTTCACAAAAGTCACATAACATTACAGATACATTTGTGGCAGTTGGGCATGTATCTCAGCCCCCTTACAGTTTATCCCTTTGGATTCATAACCTCCTGGGAAATAGGCAGGTACCCTGTTATAGGAATGTCACACCAACAATAGTCCCATTTTGCCTCATTACTTCAAGGAAAGAGATTGGCATAAGTACAGGTGATAATGCCCATAAATTCAGCGCTCCTTGCTCCCTCTTTTTTATACCTCTACTCAACCCTGTCCACATGTGTACTGTTCCATGAATCACTCTGATTTTTGTTAGTTGTTGACATGTCTGCTCTACAACAAGCTTTGAGAGGTAAGGCCCTGTTTTATTCTTCTTTATGATCCTAATAATTACCATGGAATATGACACACAGTAAGCCTTTAGTAAATCACTGTCAGGTGGATAAATGACTCCTCAGCACTGCTTCAGGTATGCAGTCCAGGTGGGTGTGAGGCCCTGGTGGCTCATGCAGGAATGGAAGGAACCAAGCCCAAGGTCAACATGGAAAGACTATGAGTACAGTTTCATGGGTCACTGATGGTGTCGGTAGTGATTTGTGCGCAGTTCCTTGTTTAGGCATTGGCTATTTCTTCCTGTCTCTCTTTAGGTATATATTTTCTGTTTTTGGTTGTAAATTCTCAAAGGCAGCAACTCCCTTTCTTTACTTCTTTAGTATAGTACCTGGCTTTCTACTACATACAGAGAATTGGTGAATGTTTGTAGGGATAATAATGAAATTGTTTATCTGCACCTTGGAGAATTTATAATAGTACCTTTTTCTAGGAAATATCTGACTTGAAGAATTTTATTTATGTAACTAAGTAAATGCAATAAGCACTAAATGAATTTGGTCAAAGCCACGGTAATAATTAAAACATAGATATTTCCATTTTTACTGGTCCATGATTTTAAAAGAAAGTCACAGTTACTTTTAATGATCAAGTGAGCCCTTACTAGTCTAAAAGTCCACGGTTGGGATGTTTCCCAGTTATTTTTGGGAGTCCAAAAAGGTTGGCCCATATATCCCATAAACAAGTCTGTCAGCTGTAGTTATCATTTGGCTCCTGCTTATTTTTTCTCCTGCTCTAACTTGCACTTATCCACAACTGCTGTCTGCCAAGCCCCTGGGTGAAGTGTCATGGAACTGCTGCTGACTATAACTTGTACAAGGAAAAGCCAAGAAAAGTCATTTGAAAGAGCTTTGCTCTATCAGATTTATTTTTTTTGAAAAGTCAATGAAAGAGCTTTGCTCTATCAGATTTATTTTTAAAAATTGAACTATTTTGAGATGATTCACATGTAATTATAAGAAACAATTCAACAACACTGTGTAGGCTTCCTGTAGTTTTCCCCAATGGTAAAATCATAGGACATTATCACAATCAAGATGTCGATAATGGCACAGTCAAGATACAGAACATTTCTATCACCACAAAGATCTTTCATGGGGCCCTTTTATAGCCACATCTATTCCCCCTACCCCCCCATTACCTCCAGAACTCCTAGAAATCATTAATCTCTTGTCCATTTCTGTAATTTTTTTCATATCATAAATGACATATAAATAGAATCCTATTTTGCATAACTTTTTGAGTTTGGCTTTTTTTATTCAGCATGCTGTTCAGGAGATACATCTAGGTTGTTGTGTGCATCAATACTTTGTTCCTTTTTATTGCTGTATAGTATTCCATGGTATAGATGTACTACATTTGTTTAACTATTCATCTATTGAAGAATGTCTGGGTTGTTTCTAATATTGGGCTATTACAAATAAAGCTGCTTTGATATTTGTGTACAGGTTTTTGTGAGAACATAAGTTCCCACTTCTTTGAGATAAATGCTAGGGAGTATAATTGCTGCATCATATTATACATGTTTTATTAAAAAAAAAACCAAAAAATTCTGGGATGACATTTCTTTTAATTTAGCAGTTGAAGAACTTTTGGTGCCCTCCTATTGGTCTTTATGGTTTCTAATGAGAAACTTGCTGTTATTACCAACCCCATTATTGGTAAGGTATTTCTCTTCACTTAAAAAACATTTTTTTTCTTTATTGGTTTTAGTGAGAGAGGAAGGGAAAAGGAAAGAGAGATAGAAACATTGATGAGAGAGAACATCAATTGGCTGCCTCCTGTATGCCCCCCACTGGGGATTGGGCCCACAATCTGGGCATGTGCCCTGACCCAGAATTGAACTGGTGACTTCTTGGTGCATGGCTCAATGCTCAACCACTGAGCAACACCAGCTGTCTCTTCACTTTTAAGATTAATTCTTTGTTTTTAGTTGTCGTAAATATGACTCTGATATATCTTGATGTGAATTTAAGAGATTTATCCTGTTTAAGATTTACTTAACTTCTTGACTCTTTAGATTTATGTCTTTTGAAAAAGTTGAGGAACTTTCAGCCACTATTTCTTTGAGTACTTGTTATTGTTGTTGTTGTTAATCCTCACCGAGGATATTTTTCCATTGATCTTTAGAGAGTGGAAGGAAGAAAGGAAGGAAGAGAGGGAGGGAGGGAGAGAGAGACAGAGACAGAGACAGAGAGAGACATTGATGTGAGAGAGACACATTTACTGGTTGCCTGCCACATGTACTCCCACCATGGCCAGGGATTGAACCTACAACCCAGGTATGTGCCTTTGAGTGGGAATCAAACCTGTTACCCTGTGGTATGCGGGTTGATGCTCTAACAACCGAGTACGAAGAAGGTAACTAATCAATGTGTCTGTCTCACATTGATGTTTCTCTCTCTTTCTCTCCCCCTCCCTTCCTTCCACTTTCTCCCTAAAAAAAATTAACTCACTTTGTCTCCCCAAATAACCTGATTTTAACTTTGAACAAAAGGAGACATATGAAAAGTAAGTGATTTGTCCAACATCCACACACAAATCACTGAGAGAGCTAGTGTACACTCAGAATGGTCTACTTGGAAACTCAGGCTTCCTTCAAATCCTGTTTTTGTTATTTCTCTTAAATTTCACCTTTATTTTGGTTTATTTTGTTTACAGTTTTTCTTTAGTATTGCTACATGTTAGTTATTCTTTCCCACAAACCATCGTTTGTGAGTCAGAACTGTTTTTCTTAGAAGGCATATTTTATAGTCGAAGTTGAGGAATTATTCTGACAGATCCTGCATTCCTTTCCTTCTTCTTCTACCATTGTCCTCCCCAAAGCTCCCTATACATTTCATTCCTTAAAACTATGCGAGTTTGAACACTTCTGTTCTCTCTGTCATCACTGTAGTGTCTCAGAAAAGAATCTCATTCCACATGATTTCAGGCACTCAAAGAAGCAAAACATAAAAACCTGGAATTTGTCATTACCCACTTGGCCTCTGGTCCATCAAACCCAGTAGCTTGCCTCCAGGAGAGATCAGTCCTTGACTTCTGAAAAGAATCTCTTCTCTCTCATGTATTCGGTTAATTGAAAAATGCTGTGTTTTAGGTAAAAGATCCTGCTTCGTTTGGATAGCAACCAAGTCAGCCATATGGGAAGGAAAATAATCTAGTGAGTTGCAAAATAAGAAATCATGATCCATGTGTTCCTTTGGATGGCTTTCTTTGGGATATGAGGTACTATCTCTTTGAGTTTCAGTTTATAGCTCTTTAATTGGGGTTATGGTTGGCTCTGTTGAGATTTGAGAATATAATACATATGCATGTGTTAACTAAATCCTTTACCAGGAGAAGGAGCTCTTTTGGAGTATTCTCCTTTCCATCAAGGGATGTTATCAATTGATCCAATACTGCACAAAGTTAGTGATCACCTCTTACTGCATACACTAGTCCATTTGTGAAAATGTGTGGAGTACTTCAAAGTCTTGGGTAATGGCTTTGCTGCAGAAACAAATTGGCCAACCAAAGCCAATGATGTTTATTCCTGTATTTGCTCTTCTGCTGAACTTGTCACAGATCAATCACTCACTGGAGAACAAAACACACCACTAAGAAATACAGCAGAGACAAAGACAGGGTCAGAATGGAGATATCAGCCAAATTGGGAATAAGAATTTGATTTATTTATACCTTTCTGTGGCAGTATTTCTCTAGAGAACAAAATACCAGGGAAGAGATATATAGATATTCTCTGCCTAACACTGAGGCCAGTGATAGAGGAAAGGGTCTGGAAGAACTTCTGGTATCAGACCAGGTGACCTATTCAATACATATTATGTGTTGTCAAGAAATTGTATCCTTCCCAAGGACTAAAAAGAAAACAGCTTCAGTCTTTCATGAGAAGTGGAACAATGCTTGACTGAGATTGCAAGCAATGTATTGGTTAAACTGAAGACTTTAAACAAATCAGGAGATTAGTGAGTTCCAGAATGTTTATTTCTCTCTAGAAATTACAGGAATTTTAAATGATTGTAGCTGTCATTCAAATACTGAAATTGTGTAGGTACTTCAAAGTTGTAAGGTTCGTGCGTTCATTCAAATAGTTTTCTTTGAGTGAGTCAAATGTAAGAAATGTCAAGGATTGCCCTGGCCGGTTAGGCTCAGCAGTTGGAGCATTGGCCCATGGACTAGAGAGTCTCGGGTTCAGTTCCCGCTAAGGGCACGTACCTCGGTTGCAGTTGGTCCCCGGCCCGTTTGGGGTCATGTGGGGCGGCAGCCAGTCAATGTGTCTCTCATATCGATGTTTCTCTCTCTCACTCTATCTAAAGATGAATGCAAAAATGTCCTTGGGTGAGGATTAAAAAAAAAAAGAAAGAAATCCCAAGGCGGCCTTTGTAAATCCATTTTGTTACTTATATGAGGGTCATATTCTTCTAAATACGGTATGAAATTCACTCCCTTGGAGAATAAGATAAATCTTTCTAGAATGATTTAAGTAGAATCATGTCTAGAAGCAAGGGAATTAATAGATTTTTAAGCTTCCTAGAGCTTTTGTATTTCTATGGAACCCAGAGACAAAACACCACATATGATGAGTGGACACAGGGCCCTGTGGTTTTGTGACAATCTTTTCTTTGTCTCTATACTCTTCACAGACTCTCCATCACTATACTTAGGAATCTGACCATAAAACAAACAAAGTTGAAAATGTCCTCTGGAGAAATTGCCGTACCAGAAATATAGTCTAATTCCTGGTTACCAAGTATGGTGTCTTGTGCCTCATTGGAAAGGGACTCATAAGGTCTATGTACGCTCATGCTCTGGAGCTAATTATTAGAAGTCCATCCTTGCTTATCATTCTCAGATTTGCTATTTTGCCAAAGTTCAAAATTTGATCACAATAGATCAATCAGTAAAAATACACAAAGTTTTTGACTAAATTTATTGGTCATGAAGTAACAGTAAGAAGTTCAATGTTAGCCAAAAAAAAGGAAAATATCTGTGTAAAGCTGAAAAGAGAACCAAGGACCAAAGGGTCACAGGTTCGATTCCCAGTCAAGGGCATGTTCCTGGGTAGCAGGTTTGATCCGGCCCTGTTTGGGGTGTTTCGGGAGGCAGGCAATCGATATGTCTCTCTCACATCAATATTTTCTCTCTCTTTCTCTCTTCCTCCCTTCCACTCTAGAAATTGATGGAAAAATATCCTCAGGTTAGGATTAACCAAAATAAAAACTGAAGAGAAATGATATTTTGAAGCCTCTCTTGCACAAAACAGGGATTGTGCATAATTTGGGTCCTCTTTTTTACATGCTGAGACAGCCTGTGAGCTATAGTCATACTTTCGGCAATTATTTGTACCTTTCATAGTTCAGACAACCCTTTACTCTTCTTAAAAGTTTGTCAGTACTATAAGCAAAATAGGATTTTGACTTCTCTCCTGAAACATTTATGACACAACCCATGAAAATTCAACTGATTTGTTAGTTACATGGTAAATTCACATAGCATCTCAGTCACTTAAAAAAATATTTTTATTGATTTTTAGAGCAAGAAGGGAGAGGAGAGAGAAAGAGAAACATCGATGTGAGAGTGAAACATCAATCGGCTGCACACGTCACGTGGGGCACGTGTCCTGACCAGGAATCAAACCCGCAACCTTTTGTTGCTCAGGATGATGTCCAACCAATGGAGCCACAACAACCAGGGCCTCAGTCACTTTTAAGGTAACCTCCCCAACATATATATATATTTTTTTATCCTCACCTGAGGACATGAGGACATTTTTCCATTTTTTGTTCAGATAGAGTGGGAGGGAGAGAGAGGAAGAGAAAGAGAGAGAGAGGGAGAAACATCGACGTGAAAGGGACACATCGAGTGACTGCCACCTGCACAACCCAACCAGGGCGGGAGACAAACTGCAACCGAGGTACATGCCCTTAGTGGGAACCGAACCCAGGTCTCTTTGGACCGCAGGCCGATGCTCTAACCGCTGAGCCAAACTGGCCAGGGCTCCAACATACTTTTATTAAATAACTAAGTCACATTTCCCTCTTTGTAAGAGTGGGAAGACGCATAGTGCAATAGAGGAAACAGGTTTTTGTATGTTGATTCAAGTACTGCTATGAAATGCAAATGCAACATGAAAGCCGTTGAGGGCTCATTCCTCCTAATACTGGCCATTTTGTTGGCATGTGAGTGACCACTGGAGCAGTTAATGAATAGCCACTATTTAAAAGATCTCATTTATGTGATTTAATCACCTTTAAATTTCTGAAGAACAATTAAAAGATTCGGTCCATCTCTTGAGGTACTTTATGTAATAAAACATTATGACAGACTTAGGGGGTATTAGATTTTTATAGTGTCTTTATACTAAACATACCCCATCGGTCATCTCTAATGGATAAAGCTTTAATTAGCCAAGTTATTTAAATGTGAAATGGTGACTCAATGGAGCTTTACTCCTGATAATAGCCAGGTAGGAGAGAACATAGGAATAACAAGATCCCTGCTCTATAAATGATAACCAAGTCTATATCTTTAAAATTTTTTAAATTTTAATAAAGTAGCAACACTGTATTTGGTCGTATCTTTTTTCTTTAACATTGTTACTTTATTCGGCTAAGGTAAATGTTCTGAATATGAATTTGTAAAGTGAAGAAATTAACATGGAAAAGTTTGAAATTACATCATATTGATAAATTTAGCTAAATTATGCAGTATAATATTTATATATTAAAATATATTAGAAATTAATACATTTTGTGTTCATGAGGATACAGCAAAACTATCTGTATCTAATGGTAACAAAATGGTGCAACTTTAGGAGGGAAGTTTGGAAATATGTGTTTCTACCAACTGATTCTACTGCTGGGGTATTTTCTTAAGAAAATAGTCCGGAATGTGGGAACAAAAGTTGTATCTACTAATATATGCATAGAAACATTACTTATTTATTTTTTATTTGATTGTTGATGGTGTTACAGATGGCCCCCAATTCTTCCCCACCTTTGCCCTCCTCCTCCCAGCCCCTGCCCCACCCCGGGCCTTTACCACACTACTATCTGTGTCCATTGGTTATGCATATATGTATATAAGTTCTTTAGTTAATCTTTTTCATTCTCCCCCCGCCCCCCACCCCGAGATATGTCATTTTGTTCTATGTCTCCATGCCTCTGGACCTATTTTGTTAGTCAGTTTATTATGTTCATTAGATTCCACTTATAAGTGAGATCATATTATACTTGTCTTTCTTGGCTTGGCTCATTTCACTCAGCATAATACTCTCCAGGTTCATCCATGCTGTCGCAAAGAGTAAGAAATCCTTCTTTTATACAGCTGTATAGTATTTCATTGTGTAAATGTACCACAACTTTTTTATCCGCTTATCTACTGATGGACACTTGGGCTCTTTCCAGATTTTAGCAATTGTAAATAACACTGCCATGAATATAGCAGTGCATGTATTCTTTCTGATTGGTGTTTCAGGCTTCTGAGGATATAGTCCTAAAAGTGGGATTGCTGGGTCAACTGGTAGTTCCGTTTTAAATTATTTTCAGTAACTTCCATACTGTTTTCCATAGTGGCTATACCAGTCTGCATTCCCATCAGCAGTGTATTAGGGTGCCCTTTTCTCCACATCCTTGCCAGCACGTGTTGTTTGTTGGCTTGTTGATGGTAGCCTTTCTGGCAGCTGTGAGGCAGTAGCTCATTGTACTTATAATTTGCATCTCTCTGATAATTAGTGACATTCAGCATTTTTTCATATATCTATTGGTCATCTGTATGTCCTCTTGGAGAAGTGCCTATTCAGGTCCTATTCTCATTTTTTAATTGGGGCGTTTGTCTTCCTTTTGTTTAGCCGTGTATGTTCTTTATATATTTTGGAAATTAATACTTTATCTGATGTGTCATTGACAAATATGTTCTCCCATACAGTGGGTTCCCTTTTCATTTTGATGATGGTCTATTTTGCTGTGCAGAAGCTTTTTAGTTTGATGTAGTCACATTCATTTATATTAGTAAGTAATTGGAAATAAATTAAATGTCCAGCAATAAAGTTTCTATTATAGCATATTACATAGCTATTAAAGTCATACTTCTGGGGTTTATTTATTAGCATGAAAAAATGCTTATGTCATAATGTTAAATGGAAAAATTATAGGAAAGAAATATGCTATTATTATAATATTTAAATGTCTGTTATTTATATGTGTGTTTGTTTTAAAAGATTTGAAGCAGAGTTATAAGTAAGCAAAAAATTTTGCACAAGAGAACAAACGTGTGTATGAAGGTGATCTAGTTTCCATCTTTTAGAATGTATTTTAATTATTTTCATTAAAATAATTATAATTAAAAAATAAGTATAATTAAAAATCATACTGCAAACAATAACTTCACTTCCCACCTCACAGAGAGAAATTGAGATAGAGGAAATTATAGTTATGAAAAGAAGAAAATAAAAGAAGGTCAAGTTGAAAGTTAAAGAAAAACTTGTGGATGAGAAAATATATAAGCATGAGAGCATTCTTGTGCAGTGACAGACAGATATAGACAGAGACCTGGATGGTCTTGAAATACACTACAGATAATTGAAATCTGGTAATTCTTTACAAGGGGAGATTGTAAAAAAATAAAAAGCAGCTAAAATACAGAGTGGAAGCATGATGTGAAAAAAAAATCCTCCGCAGGACAAATGGAGAGATGAGGGACACATTACCTGAATTGCATGCAGCTTCTTGAACAATTCTCACAGCATCATCTATGAATATTGGTGAGTGCTGAGTTGCAAGACAGGTTATCAACACTAAGGACTTGGGTCTCAGCCAGAAGTTGTCCCAGGGAATCTTGGCTCAGCAGGAGCCTATTCAAATAATTGAAGATAGAAGGCTATTTAACAAGTTGTAAACCACTGAGCTGAAGTGATGGCCACTTGTGAATAGAACATTCATATTTCACCTCTATAACTTTGAAAGAGGAGTGGTATCCAAAAACATAGCAAGCTATCCTTGAGTTGACCTTGGCAGAATAAAGAATGCAAATGGTTACAATAAAACACATGCTTTTTGAGACTTTATAATAGTTTACTAGGTCTGGAGGTTCAAACTTTCATCTATCTACTAATGTGTCTGCATATAATTAATAAGTAATACGCATGTACTTATGTATGTGTATAGAGGCCAGTGTTTATTTACGTAAAAATGTGAGTTGATTGAAGAACAAATACTGTATTCTGAAGGGTAATCGTTTGCTCACTTGATAGACTGTGCCCTGAGGTGAGTGGTCTGTTGTATTACACCCACTTTTTACGTCTTTGTACTGCAAATCTACACTTGCTCCATTTTCTTAACTCATTACTTCCTCGCAATTTGGATTCTATTCTCACCACTTTATTAATGTCTTTAAGATCCTTTATTACTTACAGATAACCATTGGCCTTTCCTTTGTTCCTCTGTTTTTTCCCCCCATATACACAAGTCTTTGGTTTTGTTTAGTACCGGTAGAATTTTCTCCCAGCTGGATAAAAATAGCTAACATTTAGTGACCATTTCCTCTGTGCCAGATTTTCACTGAGAGCATCATTAGATGGTACTTCACGTTTCCTTCCGGCTCAGGTTAGACCAGGAGCCTCCAGTGCTGGGCTGGGGTAAGTACCCTGCTTCACTTCCCCTTTCAAATCAGTGCTGGATGTAGTTTCACAATGTAAGAAAACAAAACAAAACAAAACAAAACAAAACAAAACAAAACAGAGGAGCTTACTTTTACAAAGGAAGTAATTTAAATTAAGTGGAGTGGATATATTCTGTATTCGAGAACCACATTTAGAAATTATGTAAGAAAGGACCATCTTCACAAGGGAGATGCTTTTGACTGTTACATTTGCCTCTTTCTTTCCCAGCTCAATGTGAAGTGAACGTTTCGGTCATTTGTCAGAGGAATATTTTTAGCTCGAGTTATCCAGCTGTCTGTCCCACTGGAAATATTCACCAAAGAATTATCTTTGTGTCGTGCAGACCTCAGTGCAAAATATTTCAACAAGTGCCAAGGCCTTCCATTGATATGGGGGAATTTATTGTGGGAATGCAAATATGATAAGTATGGAAAGTTTGAGAATTACAACAAAAAGAGATTTCTTTTTGTATCCACTTCAGTGAGTCCGAAGTTTGCATAGGGAGGGAGGAGAGGCAGGAGAGATGAAATGATGTACAACCAGCCAGAGGCACATTTCAGAAGGATATTTTAACTCAAGCTTTCAGCTCCTGCCTTCCCTTGCTTCTTAGTTTTTGCATTTTCTCTCCTCTTTCTTCCTTTTCTTTCTCTCCCTCTTCCCTGTCCCGTCTTTAGAAACGTTATAGAAAGTAGAACATAGCGAGGGTGCTGTGACAATGGCTGGAAAGAGAGAAGAGAGGTGCTTTTTCGATTCAAACCTTCTATATCTTTTCTCATCCTCCATTCCAGCAAGCATCCCATTTTAACTGGAGAACACACACACACACACACACACACACACACGTACACACACACCCTTATTCTGCGCCAACCAGAGCTCCTGAAAACGGCTGCCAAGTGGCCACCGCCCAAGAGGCTGCAGAATTTCTGGCACTGGGCAGAATTGATGGCTGCGGCCAAGTGATTGTTGCTGAACTTACCTGTGTCGAAAGGTCAGCCTTGCGGTGCTAAGACTGGGCACACTGAAGGCACATTGGATTGTGAATGGAGGCCCTGAGGCATGTTCTGCACTTCGTAACTGGTCTGGCAGGCTCCTCTACCTCCTGAGTCTGCCACAGGCATGGGAAACACCTGGGCAGCCACAAAGGCAGGTAAAGCAGCTTCGCCAAGGTATAGTATCAGCTACTTTTGTTTTGCCCTCAAAACGTACAGTGATGGCCGTGTTCTTAGCAGTTGATTTTCCAGTCCACTGTGTATTGTGGCAGAAACGCTCTAAATATTTGCAGGAGATACTCATTTCAACACTTCAACTCTAAAGTCATGTTATTTGAGTGGATCCTGAACTGATTTGTGACTTAAATATAATGTAGCCAATCAAGAAGGCACTAGGAGTCAGAGCACAGGTTAGAAAATGTTTCATGTGCATATTCATCTGTGTGTGTGTGTGTGTGTGTGTGTGTGTGTGTGTGTGTGATAAGTGGTTTTGTGCTCTTCTTCCAAGTGAAAAATGGATTAAAAAAATGCTATCTAACTTATAAGAGAATCAGAGGAATGGGCGAGACAGCAACTTCTTCATGAGTTAAATTGAAGTCATGGGGGGCGGAACTCCGTCAAGTGCCTGTGACTGACTCAGGTCCCAGGGACCCACACCTTCCTCCTTCCCACCTGCTGCTTCTGCCATCTAAACAAACCCCGCCACCTTTCTCTCCATCGCATACCCTTTTACCTCTTCAGAAACTGTATTCCTCTGCCTGCCTCATCTTGTAACGTCAAGAAGCTTCTTCCCTTTAGTATTTCAGTGTGACCGTGTCTTTCTCCGTTTTTAAGAAAAGCTCTCTCAATTCCATATTGCCTTTCAACTCTCTCTTATCTGTCACTGCCAAACTCATTTGCATGTCATATATACTCATCATCTCTGCTTCACTTTCCACTCTTCTTAGCACACCGAGGTCTGGTGTCCACCAGGACCCTCCAACTGAAACTGAGTTTGTCAACCAGCAGTCACATTTGCTCCATCTAGCAACTTCCCTGACTCTTAATCCAGCTGAGCAATTTTGATTCTTCACTGTTTTGACCGTCCATCACCAGTTGATCCTTGAACTCTCTGTTGCATTGGAAGCATGTGTTCCCTTGGTTTCTGTGACACCACACTCCCCTTGGTGTTTCTGCCTCTCTCAGGGCGCCCTTTCTTGTTGGCCTTTGTGACACACAGAAAGGTAATTTAGGCTGATTCTCAAAGATCTAGTGTAGTTATTTTAATCTTGCTTTCAAAATAGGTTAATATAAATACCAGTTAATATTTATGGGATGCTAGTAAACTTTTCATCAATTTTGAAGTCCTTTCAGCATTACCATTACTTTATAGTGGTAATGGACTTAGGAGGGTGGATCTATCATTGACTCCCAAGTCCATTCTCGTCCCTCATTTTCCCCAGGAAATGTTGAATACTTCCTTAGTGCTATTGTTTTTGTCTTAATGGGATTCTTCATGGAACCTTTGTGTTATTACCCCTACTGTCATCTTAAAACTATTGTAACAGCACCAATATGAAGTATTCATGTTATTATTAGCTTACATTTATTAAGCACCTGCTGTGTGCTTGGTGTTTCATTCTGGTGAAAAGTGTAATATAGAAATAATGCCAATGAATTATTCTGGTCCCTAGATCAAGTTTGCAGAGTCAGATATTCTTCTCTCTTATCAAAGAGGAGATTCACACCCAGTCTGCCTGATGCCCTAAACCCATGTTCTCTCCACTGAACATACTTACATTCTTTGTTGTAACCCAATATCCTTGTTCAGAATATCACATTTCAAGATTGTCTAAGTAGTTAAATGATGGCTTCTTATCTTGTCCTGTCTATTTTAAGTCATGGCTTTTTTTTTTTTTTTTATCCTCACCTGAGGACATTTTTCCATTTTTTGTACAGATAGAGTGGGAGGGAGAGAGAGGAAGAGAGAGAGAGAGAGAGAGAAACATCGATGTGAAAGGGACACATCAAGTGGTTGCCACCTGCACGACCCAACCAGGGCCGGGGCAAACTGCAACCGAGGCACATGCCCTTAGCGGGAACCGAACCCCGATCTCTCCGGACCGCAGGCCAACGCTCCAACCGCTGAGCCAAACTGGCCAGGGCTAAGTCATGGCTTATAAAGTGTTAGAAACGAAATCAACATTGAAGCCCTCAGGCCCCAACCATTTTTGGAGTCACAGTAAATGATTCTAGATTTCTTTTTAAAAAATTTTCTTTCCCCTGTATTGATTGTTGGTTGTTGAGTTTGACAGGTCTCCGTACACTGTCTAGTATATCTCAAAAAAGGACTCTAAAAAGACAGCGTACACACTGGTAATCCCCACGAGGGCTTGACACAGGAATGAGATAGAAAGAACAGGCGGAGGAACCTAAAAGAGAAGAATACGTAAGTAGAACTAACTGGCTGCAGAGAGGGAGTGATTTTGCTCCTCTCACCTCCCCATGAAATATCTGACGATAGCTGGAGATATTTTGGTTGTTACAGCTGGGGAGTGGGCCCTGCTACTGGTAACTGGTAGGGAGAGGCCAGGGATCCTGCCAAACATTGTAAAATGCACAGGGGGACTCTAACCTCCCTCACCCAGGACAAAGAGTTGTCCAGCCCAAAAGGTCAACAGCGCAGAGAGGTGAAAGAGACCCTGCTGGAGACAAAGAGAAGGAAAAGGGGGAAGGGGAGAGAAAAGGGGACTTTGCAATTCTACGTCCCTATGACTACAGACGCTGAGAAGCCCAGAAGCTTCGCTGCATTATTGGATAAGGAGATGAATCATTTCAACCAGCGTGAGTTTGAGGTTAATGTGAGAAACACATCTGGCAGAACCAGTGGGCAGAAATGTTGTCGAACTGAAGCGAGTGGGAGCGGAAATGTGGTCGTAGAAGTAATTCACCTTGAGGTGATGGCTGAGACCACAAGGGTGGCTGAGTTGTTCAAAGGTACGTGGGAGAAGAAGACAAGGCATTTTACGGGTACTGTAGAAATATAAATCCTGCACATAAATGGTGAGTTTTAACGTAATACACAGTAAGAATTATTTCTGCTAAGCCCATCTGTTTCAACACGAGGAATCAAAATTTGAATATCAACCTTGCTAAAATAAAGGTTCCTGGACAGATTTAATTTTTCTTGTGTTAACAGTTTGCTTCTTTTACCTCAACAGCACTCTTTTCTATTTGAAGCAGAGGTTATCAAATTTAGCATTTAGTTTTGCTTAGGGTTCACATGTTGAGATGGTCATGTGTCAGTGGCAGGAGGGATTGAAGATGTGTGTTTCTGCTGTGACTCAAGATCAGAGAAAGGGGTGTCCATACAGAGAGGGATAGCCCAGCTTTCTTTTCGGTTTGCCTGCCTGGCTTGCTTTCAAAGCACTTAATAGTTTCAGCTTATAATTGCTAAACATGGAAACATTGAAACACCACACCCTTGTGTTGCTTATAATGAATAGTGTCTTTAGCACAAACATATTTTTATCAAAGCACCTACAGACAGCCAGCCACACCCTACATGGTATTAATCAGCCACAGTCTCTGTCTGCCCAGTCTTACTTTGGAGAAGTTGTGGGCTGGGGGCTCCTAAGTTAAGCAACATGCAGCTGAATTATTTTAATTATCCAGCCTGAGGATCCTTCCACTGCATTTTTTTTTTTTTTTTTTTTGCGATGGGTCCATCGCAAGACCCATAATCATATTAAGAAGTCCTTATTCATGGATACTTGTAACTTCATTTATCTGATCCCAGAAAACTTGTGGGTTGTTTGCAGATGTTGGCAGATAGGACACCCACTGGTTCTGCAGAGGATGAGTTGGCAACCAGTGGGTCTTCCAAGGCCTTAGGCACGCGGAAATTTGGATTTTTCCAGATCAGAGGAACAAGTTTGGTTCCTCCTAACTCTCTTATAAAAGTTTCTTGAATTTATTGCTGGTGTCTTGTGAGTATTCATGGCTTCATCTGCTCTGTCTTTCAAATAATATTTACAGTTTTGGTAGCCATGGCCTTAAAAATAATCTTAACCTTATTATTCAAATAGATGTCTCATCATGATGAATAACTCATGACCCACACATGCTAAGAATAAACTGGATAGTGCCATGAAATCTTCCGCCCACAGAACTGGAAATGCATGGAATGCAAAGCTGGACCCCACTCTGGTGCTGTCTGCAGAGGTGGGTCTTCACGTTGGTAGAAGAAGCTCCTCCTCATGATTCAGTAGAGGAGTCTGGACATTTCTCCCTCAGGCCTGCCACTGTATCTGAAATCCTCACCATTATAGTCCATTCTTTGTCTAAGACATCATTTTAGTAAGAGAACCTTTAAAATGCATAGAAGTATTCTGCAAGGATGGAAATACTCATTCAATTGAAGCCACTTTTTAATTTGATATAAATAGGTTGTTTTTTGTTTTGCTTTGTTTTTTCTAGTTTTATCCCTATGTCTTAGAAAGCAGAGCTCTGACAGAATGGGAATTAGGAGACTATCTGATTAAGGCAAAAAATAAAAAGCAGTGTTTAGGGGAATGGTCACTGCTAGTGGGACCCGTTGTGATGGACTGTGGGCGAGGGTGGGCGACGAGGCAAGACTGCTGCAGAGAGAAGCACGCCCTCTGGGACGCTGCTTTGGAGACCTGTCCTTGTGATATGAGTGCGGACCATTCCGTGCAACAACAGCATGGGTAACAAATCAATAATAATAGCTTCCAGAATTCCTTATTCTGGTTTGGGACCTCAGCTTATATTTCATATTCGTTATCTCATTGAATTCTCACAACTACAGATGAATAAAAAGGCTCAGAAAAGGTAGACCCTACCCAGGTATGAAGTTAAGTGGAGGGAATTGGGATTCAAAGTAAGGTTCTAATGATTCCAAATTCATTCACACTATTAACCATTATTCACGTGGCTCTTTACGATTTTTCCCCTCTCTTTCTTGTCACCCCTTCAAATTTCCCAGCCTGGAATAGCCTAACCATTTTCTCTACCTGCTGGAATATTTTAAAAAAATGTGAAGACCTGATGAAATATCACCGCCTTTAAAAATATTGTTTTTAATGTATGATCTGTTGGATTTATATTACAAATAACTAGAGAGTTATAACTCTATTACTTGTCCAATTATGAGATGCTTGTAATAATAATTTTATCTTTATATGTTTTTGTAGCAGAGAGTCTAACTTTGTCCATTGAACACAACGGGCAATCAGTAGACATTAATAAAAAGGATAAATTTGTTCACAGGTGTCCTATAACATTGGAGAATAAGCAATCTTTATCTTAAAGTTACCAACCAAAGATTTAATTATGTTCACTGGAATCGGTTTTAGGAGGCAGGAAGTAACAGTACTTTAGGGATGTTTTCATTTTTTAAAGAACATTTCATTAGCTATCCAGACAATTTTTATCAAGGTCATGAATTTTCTTGTGACTGGATAACTGAATTTTATTGTATGTCCTCAAGTGATATAAGGATGGAATAAACTGTCTCTCTCTCTATTTTTTCGGTTTCTACCTTTGAGGTCTTGTCATTGTGGAACTTCTGCTAAAGGGGAACATACTACAGTGCACACATTACATGAATGAGGAAAACAAAATGCTTGCCAGTTTGTTATCCAAAGCATTTATGAATAAATGATATAAATGAGTGTGAGGAGATATAAATATGTATGCTACAGATAGAGAAACACCTTATAAATAACTAAATAGAGGTGCTGTAAATGTGGGGAACACATCACATCTGGCCCTAGAGACATAATGAGAAACATCAGAGAAACACGTGGTTTGCCTTTTGTTGTCCTGGGAATCCAGAGATGTGTGTGTGTCTCCATTTTTAATGTTTTGTTTGTGCGTGTGCTTTAACGACATCAAGCTCTTTTAAAAAATTAAAACAAGATGAATATGTCTCTCTTCCTATTTATACATTTTTAAACAAAAAATTATGATTGTTTTAAATT
This sequence comes from Molossus molossus, assembly GCF_014108415.1. Lineage (NCBI taxonomy): Eukaryota > Metazoa > Chordata > Mammalia > Chiroptera > Molossidae > Molossus > Molossus molossus. The sequence goes on along the minus strand of NW_023425351.1, from coordinate 57,256,462 downwards.
TCTCAAATTAAATAGAAGTTGGAAATGTAAGTACTTCTGAAATGAGAAACATTTATTGGGGAGGGGTCCTTTTGTTCCTGCGGCAGTATCCCCTTTCTTCTAGCCTGTGGGATGCGTTTTTACTTTGTTAAACCAAATCAAGCTGTGAATGTGTGTGCATGCGTGTGTGTGTGTGTGTGTGTGCATCTCACCTTGCCCTTTCTCACTTAAGAACCCAAAGTAGCTGATATCTCCACAGGAGGATTAGGATGTGAACACCCAACATTCTGCATATATACAAACTATCTTCTGTTTTTAGACTGAATATGATACATCCACCCATGTATTCTATCCATGCAAAAGTGAGAACCTACTACTTGTCAGGCATATTGCCAGGCTGTGGATGCAGATAAGAAGGTGCTGTCAACTCTGTTTTGGGGACATCCTAGTCTGATGGGATAAGCATAACTGTAAACCAAATGTCACAAACAAACATCTTAAGAAGTGTTTTGTTTGCAGATCTGGTACTATTTTAACCTTAAGTTCTAGATTAAGGGTCACCTTGAAACATTTGCCTCAGAAAAACCACCTGCAGGGATTGCTGTGTGCCACACAATTCTTAGCTGAGTGTGTGAGAATTCTTCAAGTGTTGATGCCGGTAAACCAGCAATTGACTTGAGCTTTATGGCACCTACTTAAGTTTTGGCCTCTATCATGAATTTATCAAGAGTCTTTGTTAGGGGACTTCTTGGCCTAAATGATATCTGTGTCATCTGAAGAGCCTTTTATTTTGGATTTAGATAGAGTAGCAGAGAGCACCAGAGAGTATAAGAAACACTTAAAATTCATTTCTCATGATATCTTAAGATAAAGCAATTAAAAGCCCAAGTTGTGCACCATTATGCGCACAATGGGGAGAAAGGTCATTTTGTCCCTTTCACTCTGTTTATTTGCTCTAATTTATAAGGCATTATTGTTAATGATTATGCAGACAGCCTTAAATCTAGGCTTTCCAAGTTTAGCAGTTAGCTCCATCATTTATTTACAATTTGTATGACTTCAGGCAAGTTATCGACCAGTGTTCATTTCCTCAACTGTAAATGTAAAATAAGAACACCTGGTACTAAGAATGTTGTGTGGGTTTAATTACTACCAGATCTACTACCAAAACCCACCAAAATCACTATTTTAAATAACTTTTATTTATTTACTTTTTATTGAATTTACTGGGGTGACATTGGTCAATAAAATTATATAGGTTTTAGGTGTACAGTTCTATAATACATTATCTGTATATTGTATTGTGTATTCACCACCTCAGTCCATGTCTCCTTCCATCATCATTTACCCCCTTTCCCTCTGGTAATCACCATACTGTTGTCTGTGTCTATGAGGTTCTTTTGTTTTACTTAATCCCATCACCTTTTTCACCTGTCACCCCCACACACACCAGCTATCACCCTGTTCTCTGAATCTATGAGTCTGTTTCTGTTTTGTTTGTTAGTTTGTTTTGTTTATCAGATTCCACATATAAATGAAATTGTTTGGTATGTGTCTTTCTCTGATTAGCTTATTTCACTTAACATGCTCTCCAGGTCTATCCATGCTGTTGTAAAAGGTAAGATTTCTATCTTTTTTATAGCTGAGTAGTATTTCACTACATAAATGTACCATAGTTTTTGTGTGTTTTTTTAAATCCTCACTCGAGCTCGTTCTTCCATTTTCTGTTCAGATAGAGTGGGAGGGAGAGAGAGGAAGAGAGAGAGAGAGAGAATGAAACATTGGCGTGAAAAAGACACATGGAGTGGCTGCCACCTGCATGACCAACCAGGGCTGGGGACAAACTGCAACTGAGGTACGCGCCCCTAGCAGGAACTGAACTCAGGTCTCTCTGGACTGTAGGCCAACACTCTAACACTGAGCCAAACCAGCCAGGGCAATTTTTTTAATCTGCTCATCTACTGATGGTCACTTGGGCTGCTTCCAAAGTTTGGTTATTGTAAATAATGCTGCAATGAATATAGGGGTGCATTTATTCTTTTGAATCAGGGTTTTGGGTTTCTTTAGATATATTCCCAGAAGTGGAATTGCTAGGTCACAAGACAGTCCCATTTTTAATTCTTTTTTTTTTTTTTTATCCTCACCTGAGGACATTTTTCCATATTTTGTTCAGATAAAGTGGGAGGGGGAGAGAGAAAGAGAAACATCGATGTGAAAGGGACACATCGAGTGGCTGACACCCGCACAACCAACCAGGGCCGGGGACAAACTGCAACCGAGGTACATGCCCTTAGCGGGAACCGAACCCGGGTCTCTCTGGACCGCAGGCCGATGCTCCAACCGCTGAGCCAAACCGGCCAGGGCCCATTTTTAATTCTTTAAGGTAACTTCACACTGCTTTCTACAATGGCTTCACCAATTTGCATTCCCACAAACGGTGCATAAGGATTCCCTTATCTCCACATCCTTGTCAACACTTATTGTTTGTTGATTTTTTTTATGATGGCCATCCTGACAGGTATGAGGTGATATCTCCTTGTGGTTTTAATTTGCATTTTTCTGATGATTAGTGACATTGAGCCTCTTTTCATATGTCTATTGGCCATCTGTATGTCCTTTTAGAAGTGTCTATTCAGGTCCTTTGCCCATTTTTTAATTTTTAAATATTTTTATCCTCACCCGAGGACATTTTTGCATTCATCTTCAGATAGAGTGGGAGGAAGAGAGGGAGAAAATGAGAGAGAGAGAAACATCAATGTGAGAGAGACACATCGACTGGTTGCCACCCACACCACCCCAAGTGGGGCTGGGGTTAAACTGCAACCAAGGTACACGCCCTTAGCAGGAACTGAACCCAGGTCTCTCTGGTCCGCTGGCCGCTGCTCCAACCACTGAGCCAAACCGGCCAGGGCCCTTTGTCCATTTTTAATTGTTTTTTTTTTTTGGTGTTGACTTTTATAAGTTCCTTATCAATTTTGGATATCAATCTTTTATCAGATGTATCATTGGTGAATATGTTCTCCCATTCAGTGGGTTCTTTTCAATTTGTTGATGGTTTCCTTTGCTGTGCAAAAACTTTTCAGTTTGATGTAGTTCCATTTGTTTATTTTGTTTGTTTCTTTCCCTTGTTGGAAGAGAGATATTAGAAAAAATATTGCTATGAGAAACGCCTGAGATTTTGCTTCCTATGTTTTCTTCTAGGGTATTTATGGTTTCATGTCTAACATTAAATCTTTAATCCATATTGAGTTTATTCTTGTATATGGTGTAAGAAGGTGGTCTAGGTTCAATGTTTGCATGTATCTGTCCACTTTTCCCAACACCATATATTGAATAGATTATCTTTACCCCATTGTATATTCTTGCCTCCTTTGCCAAATATTAATCGACCATAGAGGCATGAGTTTATTTCTGGGCTCTCTATTGTGTTCCCTTGATTACATATCTGTTTTTATACCAGTATCACACTATTTTGATTACTGTGGTCTTGTAGTATAATTTAATATCAAGTAATGTGATTTCTCCTACTTTGTTCTTTCTCAATATTGCTGTGACTATTTGGGGTCTTTGGTGGTTTCATATACATTTTTAGACTATTTATTCTAGTTCTGTGAAATATACCATTGGTATCTTAATAGGAATTGTGTTGAATCTATAGATTGCTTTGGATTGTATGGACATTTAAATTATATTAATTCTTCCTATCCATGAACATGAACATGAACACAGTATGTGCTTGCACTTATTTATATCAACTTTAATTTCTTTCTTCACTGTCTTATTATTTTCTGTGTACAGGTCTTTTATATCCTTGGTTAAATTTATTCCTGGGTATTTTATTTTTTTGAAGCAATTGTTAATGGAATTAACAATTGTTAATTGTATATTTTTTTGAAGCAATTGTTAAGTTTTCTTTTCTGATAGTTCATTATCAGTGTATAAAAATGCAACTGATTTCTGAATATTTATTTTGTATCCTGCTACTTTATTGATTCATTTATCAGTTCTTTTTATTTTAATTTAATTCATTTTTAAAATCATCACCCAAGGATATGTTTGTTGATTTGAGAGACAGAGAGAGAGAGAGATGAATGTGAGAGAGAAACATCAGTTGGTTGCCTCTTATATGTGCTCCAACCAGGCACTGAACCCGCAACCTAGGTATGTGCCCTGACTGGGAATCAAACTGCCACCTTTCGGTGTATGGGATGATATTCCAACCAACTGAACCACACTGTCCCGGGGTCATTTATCAATTCTCATGTTTTTTTGGTGAACTCTTTAAGGCTCTCTATATAACAGTATTATGTTATATGCAAATAATGACAGTTTTACTTTTTTCTTTCCAATTTTGATGCCTTTTATTTCTTCTTCTTCTTTTTTTTTATCCTCACCCGAGGACATTTTTTTCTATTTTTTTGTTCAGGTAGAGTGGGAGGAAGAGAGAGAGAGAAACATCGATGTGAAAGGGACACATCGAGTGGCTGCCACCCGCACAACCAACCAGGGCCGGGGACAAACTGCAACCGAGGTACATGCCCTTAGCGGGAACCGAACCCGGGTCTCTCAGACCGCAGGCTGATGCTCTAACCGCTGAGCCAAACTGGCCAAGGCCTTTTATTTCTTCTTTATGTCTGATTGCTGTGGCTAGGACTCCCAGTACTGTTAAATACAAGTGGTGAAAGCGGACATCCCTGTATTGTTCCTAATCTTAAGGGAAATGCTTATAGTTTTTGCCCATTAAACATGATATTGGCTGTGGGTTTGTCACATGTGGACTTTATTGTGTTGAAGTATATTTCCTTTATTCCCACTTTGCTGAGAGATTTTATCATAATTAGGTGTTGGATTTCATGAAATGCCTTTTCTGCATCTATTGATATGATCATGTGATTTTTATTCTTCATTTTTTTAATGTGCTGTATCACATTTATTGATTTGTGAATATTGTACCAACCTTGGATCTCTGGAATAAATCCCACTTGATCATGGTGTATGATTTTTTAAAATGTATTGCTGGCTCTGGTTTGCTAATATTTTGTAGAGGCTTTTAGCACCTATGTTCATCAAGGATATTGTCCTGTAATTTTCTTTCTTTGTAGTGTCAATATCTGGTTTTGGCCTCGTAAAATGAGCTTGAAAGTCTTCGCTCCTCTTGAATTTTTTGTAATAGTTTGAGAAAGATAAGTGTTAGTTCTTTGAATTTTTGGTAAAGGTCACCTGTGAAGCCATCTGGTCCAGGACATTTGTTTGCTGGGAGTTTTTGACTGTTGCTTTGATTTCATTATTTGTAATTGGTCCATTCAGGTTTTCTGATTTTTCCTGATTCAGTTTTGGACAATTGTATATTTCTAGTAATTTATATCATCCACATTATCCAGTTTGTTGGCATATATGTACATAATATATATTTATAATACTTTGTGTTTCTTTGATGTCAGTTGTTACTTCTCTTCTTTCATTTCTGATTTTATTTATTTAGGTCCTTTCTCTTTTTCCTTGATGAGTCTAGTTAAAGGTTTGTCAGTCTTGTTTATCTTTTCAAAGAACCAGCTCTCTTGGTTTTATTGATTGTTTGTATTATTTTATTAGACTCTATTTTGTTTATTTCTGCTCTGATCCTTATTATTTCCATTCTTCTACTCCCTTTTGGCTTTGTTTGTTGTTCTTTTTCTAGTTCCTTTAAGTGTAAAGTTAGATTGTTAATTTTAGAATTTTCTTGTTTCTTGAGGTAGGCCTGTAATGCTATTAATTTCCCTCTTAGTATTGCTTTCACTGTGTCCTATAAATTTGGGGTTGTTATGTTCTCATTTTCTTTTGTTTTCAGGTATCCTTTGATTTCTTCTTTAATTTCGTTGTTAACCCATTCATTTTTAATGACATGTTATTTAGTTTCCATGTCTTACTGTGTTTTTTAGGTTTTTTTTCTTATTATTGATTTCTTGTTTCATATAATTATGGTCAGAGAAAATGCTTGATATGATCTGTTTTCTTAAATGTATTTTTTTATGTCCTCACCCGAGGACATTTTTTTCCACTTTTTGTTCAGATAGAGTGGGAGGGAGAGAGAGGATGAGAGAGAGAGAGAGAAACATCAATGTGAAAAGGACACATAGAGTGGCTGCCACCAGCACAACCCAACCAGGGCCGGGGACAAACTGCAACCAAGGTACGTGCCCTTAGTGGGAACCGAACCCGGGTCTCTCTGGACCACAGGCCGACGCTCTAACCGCTGAGCCAAACCAGCCAGGGCTGTTTTCTTAAATTTATTGAGACTTGTTTTGTGTCCTAACCAGTGGTCTATCCTAGAACATATTCCATGTGCTCTGGAAAATAATGTATATTATTCTGCTTTGAGGTGAAATGCTCTGAAAATATCAATTAAATCCATCTGATCTAGTGTGTTATTTAGGGCTGCCATTTCCTTGTTGATTTTCTGTGTAGATCTATCCAGTGATGTCCATGGGGTGTTAAAGTCCTCTATCATGACTGTTTTACCAACGATTTCTCCCTTTATGGCCAACAAGATTTGCCTTATATATTTAGGTGCTCCTATGTTGGGTACCTAAATGTTTACAAGGGTTATATCCTCTTGTTGGATTACTTCCTTTATTATTATATGTTTTAAGGAAATTTAAAATAGTTCTTCCCTGACTTTTTGTTTTAGGACCCTTTTACTCTCTTGAAGATGGCTGAGAGCCCCAAAGAACTTTTGTTTATGTGGGTTGTGTCTATCCATGTTTACAATATGAGAATTCAAATTAAGGAATTAAAAATAGTTATCAATTAATTTAAAAATAACAGTAAAATTTGTTATATGTTAAATATGATGAATTTTTATGACAATAAAACAACATTTTCAAAAATAATTAGAAGAATGGCATTGTTTTACATTTTTACAATTCTTTAATATCTGGCATAGTAGTAAAAGTTGGATTCTCATTCTTATTCTCATCCAGGTAGCTTCTGGAAGTCTCCACTGAGAGAGTCAGAGTAAAAAAGGCAAATTATTTTTAGTGTTCTAATGAACATACTTCTGACCTCATGGATCTCTTGATAGCACCCACAGTGTACCTTTGGAGAACTGTTGTGTCTTAAATATGTCCTACAAGAAGAAGGAACAGGATCCTATAGGACAGCGGTTTTCAACATGTGGGTCACGACCCCTTTGGGTGTCCAACGACCCTTTCACAGGGGTTGCCTAAGCTATAACAGTAGCAAAATTACAGTTATGAAGTAGCAACAAAAATAATTTAATGGTTGGGGGTCACCACAACACGAGGAACTGTATTAAAGGGTCGCAGCATTAGGAAGGTTGAGAACCACTGCTATAGGATGATGTGAGATATAGGAAGAATAAAGCAATAAAATATGTAAATTAAAAAATATTGTGTGCCCTGGCCGGTTTGGTTCAGCGGTTAGAGCGTCGGCCTGCGGTCCTGAGAGACCCGGGTTCGGTTCCCACTAAGGGCACGTACCTCGGTTGCAGTTTGTCCCCGGCCCTGGTCGGTTGTGCGGGTGGCAGCCATTCGATGTGTTCCTTTCACATCGATGTTTCTCTCTCTCTCTCTGTTCCTCTCTCTCCCTCCCACTCTACCTGAACAAAAAATGGAAAAATGTCCTTGGGTGAGGATAAAAAAATATATATATATATTGTGTGACTATAATCATAAGAATTATGTTTAATTAGTGAAGTACACATGAGCCTGGATGATATATGTTTAAAATGAAGAACATATAGTAATGATAATAATACTATAATAACAGACATCGTTTATTGAAAACAATGTATTTTTACAATTGTATTGGTTATTAAGCTAAGCACTATTATTTAATTCTGACATTAAACTTGTAGCATAACTCCTCTTATGAAAATTCTTTTTGTCATTGAGAAAACTGAGGCCCAGAAAGGTAAAGTAACTTGTCTAAAGTAACAAAGTCAGTAAATGATGGAGCTGTGATTCTTACCCTTATAATCTGACTCCAAATACTACCATGGAATGAAGTGATGTCTAAAGTCAGAAAATAAAAATATCGGGTGGAGGATAACTTTGCCAAGGGCCATATAAAGTAATATCTAATGGGTGCCTAGCATGTGCTTAGATAAAGAATAGATATTATGGAGAATTTTTAAAGTCTCCACTCTTATGGAGTTTACGATCATGTGAGAAGAAAACGTCTTAAGCAAGAACATGAGAAATATACATATTACGGCACAAAATCATGCTTTTGGAGCTATAGGCATTTCTAGGCAATGACACCGTGGAGCAGTTTGTGGACAGACCATGGAGGAAAAGGATTTGACGTCCTTTTGGGAGTTGAGTAAATTTTGGATTAAAAGAGGATAGAGGGTATTTGGTAGACATTTTCACTGTAGGAAAAAGGCAGAATAATCATGATCTATAAAGGGGACCATAACAAAGTTACTTGATCTGTAAGTAATTTGGACAAGACTATTGAAGTCTTTGAATATAAGGATTAGATAAACCTCAAAATTGAGAGAGAAGGAAACCATAAGTTGTGCAAATCTAGTGCTGTGAAAATGATGAATCACCTAAAGGAATAATGCAAGTGGTTTAATGTTGGAGAGATCACATTCGAAAGATGATAAGCCTGTCGTGTATGATATATGAAATGAGAGTTAGACGTTTTCAAACTTCATGTCTATTGTCCTGTGAACCCATTCATTGCCTTCATCTTTAGGCAGATAATGGAACGATTACAATGACCTCCCACCTGAGTAGTTTTCTGCAATGCTTCTCCTCTTCTTTTTATCAATCCTCTATATATTCATCTGGACACCAAATTTTCATGTGTGTCTTTGAGATGTTTTATGTTGCTGAAAAATGCTTGATGTTGCTGTATCCTGGAGATAAATCCAGTGTGGCAAGGGAACAAACACTCTCAAGACCTGGACTAACAAGAGCTTTTCGGCTGCTCGATTGATTACACATGACCTGAATCAGCCCTTTATGTTCTACCCTTTTCATCTTAAACCTGAGAGAGCAGCCACATTACTGCTAGATGATGTTGAAAAACATTGACTCCTTATGATAAAAGAGGACTGTTAGAAATCATTGACTAAAATCTTAAAACTTTTCATTGCTGGCTAAGAGACATATGAAGAAATGCTCAACATCACTAATCATCAGAGAGATGCAAATTAAAACAACAACGAGGTATCACCTCATACCTGTCAGAATGGCCACCATCAACAAATCATCAAACAACAAGTGTTGGCGAGGGTGTGGAGAAAAGGGGACTCTAGTACACTGCTGGTGGTAATGCAGACTGGTGCAGACACTATGGAAAACACTATGGTGTTACCTCAAAAAATTAAAAATTGGATTGCCATTTGACCCAGTGATCCCAATTCTAGGAATATACCCTAAGAAGCCTAAAACACCAATCAGAAAGAATATATGTACCCCCATGTTCGTGGCAGCACTATTTACAATAGCTAAGATCTGGAAACATCCCAAATGTCCATCAGTAGACAAATGGATAAAAAAGCAGTGGTACATATACACAATGGAGTACTATGCAGCTGTAAGAAAGAAAGATCTCTTATCCTTTGAGATGACATGGAGGGACCTGGAAAGTATTATCCTAAGTGAAACAAGCCAAGCAGAAAAAGACAAGTATCATATGATCTCACTTATTTGTGGAATATGATGAAGATAACAGTCTGAGGAATGGGGTAGTCCCAGAGACGTGGAAGTGGGGTACAGACTGACAATTCCCAGAAGAGGGAGTGAGGGGTGGAGAGATAAACCACAGAACTTATATGCATGTACGCATAACTGATGGACATGGACAACAAAGCTGGGGGGACAGGGCGGGGAGGGAGGGGGAGGAGGGTGTCAATGGTGGAAAAAGGAGAAACATCTGTAACAAAAATAAATTAATTTAAAAAAAGAAAGAAAGAAAAATATCCTTGGGTGAGGATTAGCAAAAAAAGAAAAAATAAAGTAAAAACAAAAAAAGAACAAAAAAAAAAATACAAAAAACTTTTCATTGCTATTTTAATTCAAGCAACACTGTGCCATACATTGTATTTTAATTAGTAGCTGGGTTTCTAAGTGTAGACTGTAATTTGATAAAACATAAACAGTGTATGCAAGCTACTGTAGCTAAGTACCCTTGCCATTTGCTTATTCATATTGTATGCATACATGTGTACCATGTACACACCTATGGTGACTTGCTATATAGCTGTAAGCCATTGCCCTGTTTGCGGCAGTTTTGTTTGTGGAGGTTCAGAGTGATGTTTATAGGAGTAAGAAAGAGAATAGAAATGACCTTGACAAAATCTACCGACTTTCCTCCTCAACACATCCTGCTCTCGACTCTAACAATAGTAAGTGTGAATATGGATATAGTGCTTTGCAGTTTATGAAAAACTTGCATAATTTTCACTGAGATCATGGAGCACTTAATTGTGGGAACCAGGTCAGTGTGTCGACAGCATGTGAATAATGGATGTGGTGGTGGTGTGGGTTGATTCTGTGACCTAGGCAGCGTCTTGATAATAAGGAATTTGGCCTTTATTATATATGCAATGGGAAGCCATAGAAAGTTTTTAAGTAGATAGTAACATGAATTAATTTATATTTTGAAAGTTTCCCAGTCTCTGACATGAAAACAGATTGCAGGAGGATAAGGATGGAAGTGCAGAAACTAGTCAGGAAGCTGCTTAGGTAGCCTAGCTGAGAGGTGGTATTGGCCTGCGGTAGATTCCACTGGAAGCTGATGAAGTTTAAGCTGGACAGGGGCAGAGTCTGAGCAGTGCATTCATATATCTTTGTGATATTTGAAAAAATAAGATATTTTAGCTGTTAACTGTTAAGACAGCTGTTTTCTTCTGCTCTGACCTTCTGTTCATTCACCATATTTCCTCTTGGGTAGGGTGATATTGGAGTGGCTGTGGGCATTTTTAGGATCCTGGCAAGGGGAAGTTGAGTTGATCATATGGTATTTTGACTAAAATTTGGAAAAGTGTTTTGGAGTACTTCCATCAAACAAATGAAGCATACTTCTTTGGTAATCTTGACATGAAGAACCAAAGAAATAGAGATTAAAATAAAAACATGATACAGATTACAGTAAAATCACTAGAAATTATTCTGGCATCCAGAAACAAACTGTAACCCCAAAATTTTCAAATTTTATTAATTCACCATGAGGAAGAGACAAATTTTGAGGAGAAGTAATTGATAGTTCATTGATTATTTGATAACCCAATTAATGAAGAGAAGTAAATCATGGGAACAGTTGAGAAACAATTTTAATTTCTTGCTGTTTGGACAAGATTAAGATAACAAAACTCATACTCCACCACTCTCAATGAGAACATCAGCAACCAACTGCTTCATGAGTTTTGCTGATTCAAAGAGCATTAAAGATTAGTCACTACATAGAAGCTTGAAATGCTCTGAAGTCTTGCTCATTCACAAAGAAACTAGAAAATGGCCTTTCCAAATTTGACAAAATAAAAATTAAACATTTACATAGCACCATAGTAACTGGTGGTGACGCAGAAATAAAAAGTTCAAGCCGTAAGTAACTATCCTCCACTTGCTGGAGGAAAGATTGAATTCTTTATGATTATCTTTTACCAAAAACTATTTTATGAAATTTTTGTCTGAAGAGGTGATCAAAGAGCATGCTGCCAAAACATGTAGGAAAAATTATAGAGGTGTGTGAACATAGTATTAATAAATATAGTATGCCATTTTTTGTTTTTTTTTTTATAAGCTTTGTAGTATTTTTTTAGATTCATAGTTTTTTACGTGTGATTTCTTTTCTCACTCTAAATGCGTATTCTTTTTTTTTTAGATGTACCAGATTTTGTATCCATAGCTTTGTATACCTTCTTCAATATGTCTTCCCCCTGTGTATGTGTCACAGGTCCCACAAAATCTGGGTCTGCCCCTTCAACTTGGGTTGTGGCGGCGCAGATGGAGCAAAGTGGACTTCTTCAAGATGGGTTTAAGAGGTAGAATACATTCTTATATGATTGTTTCATCAAAGGGCTCGATCCCATTTCTGAGGGGGTGAATGACTTAAAGCTGGGAAACAGAGTAAATCATCTAAAATGAAACAGCTCGGACTGGGGGACTAGGAGTTGGAGCGAGATGTGTACCGCTTAGAGGCCTCTGATCATTGTATCTGAAACTTCAGTTTCCTCAGCGTGGTTTCAAAGGTTCAATTAGATGTTGACAAATGCTTCGTGTGGTATCTGACCCATTGCTGAATGTCCTTTATAAGTGTTTCTGTTATTTTATTAAGGAGCTAAGAGGTGGTTTATTCTTTAGATGCACATAGGTTTTTAAATTGGGAGGCATTTAATTTTTTCTGTCCACTGGCCAATCTTCTGCAAGAGTCAGCACATTCTTCTGTGGAGTTGTATTTTATTCAGGGATAAAAGCATCTCTCTCTATTGCTTCCTACTTGTCAGCTGTCAGCGTGCCAGTGCCCAGTTCTAGGAGTGGCTGCTTAAAGACTGCAGAGCCCTCCGGCTGACCGGCCTCTGAACCTCAGCCGCAGAACCAACTGGAAACTGGACCTGGGACCACAGCTCTTTCTTCTTCAGTAGGAGGGTTGGTGGTACCCTCACGGCTTTGAGAGGTGGGAGAACAAAGTCACACATTCCCTAACACAGGATAGATCTTTAGGACTTGAGAGAGAGAGAGAGAGTGATTCTAAAATAATCTGATTTAGCTGATTTGGATTATTTTAGGCAGATTTGAGGTGAGGTATGAGATGGGGTGAGTCTGGTTTTTACAGACAACACAGCAGGAATATTCTCTCTGATTTGTTAGGGAAACTTGTTTCAATGTCTGACAACTCTGTGGACTTCTCAATTACTTCTGAAAAACTTATTTTTGTCAGTTGTCAACTGGGAATAATAACATTCTTCTCTCTGGGAACCAACATTTTATTAATGTTTTTTTATTGTTTAAGTGTTATCATACTTATTTCCTCCTTTATTACCCAGCAAGCTCCCAGCCCTCTCTTTTTTTAATTTTTAATTTTTAATTTTGAGCTTGAGACAAGGGAAGGCTTTCCTCAGTCACGTGCCGAAAGGCAGGCACAAGTCGTTTTGCTGGGGGACAAGGAAAGCTCTAAAAGTGGGGTGTTTTTGTAATGCTCCATTTCATCTCCAGTAGCAAAGACTGCGGCGTCTGTTCTCCGGTGGCCACGCCCTGGCTGGTCGTCATAACCCTCCTGGGCCCCGTGGTCTGCCAGGAGAGACAGCAGTTACTCTGGTAGTTCCTTCATGTGCGGGTGCTCTGCTGGTTGGACCCTAAGTTAGGATAGTGACTGACAGAGACTGCAGTTTTAATTTGGATTCTGTGCTCTACTGACTGCGCCACCTCTTCTTGAAGGACTGTGACACCTCACACAGGGCTGGAACGACCCTTCTCTGGAAGAGACCCATGCCCCGCACACTGCCCAGCGCGCTGGGTCCCAGAAGCCGTGCGGAGCCAGGGACCGGCCTCCCCGGGCCTCTCCAGCGGGCACTGCAGCCATGGGAAGGGTTCGTGGAAGAGAGAGGGAGACCTAAGGAAAAGAAGGCCGAGTCGGGAGCTAAGGAGGATTCAGTCCGGATTAAGATTCAAGGACATTTTTCCATTTTTTGTTCAGGTAGAGTGGGAGGGAGAGAGAGGAACAGAGAGAGAGAGAGAAACATCGACGTGAAGGGACACATCGAGTGGCTGCCACCCGCACAACCGACCAGGGCCGGGGACAAACTGCAACCGAGGCACACGCCCTTAGCGGGAACCGAAACCGGGTCTCTCAGGACCGCAGGCCGACGCTCTAACCGCTGAGCCAAACCGGCCAGGGCAAGATTATTTTTTTTGATGAAACCGTATTTATTGAGTTTCCCCTCTCAGTAAAATTTATTTAAAATATATGATGAGCTCAAGCAACAGGATATTTTAGAGTATTCAAAATGAAATATTTCTCATCCAAATGTTAGGGTAGGTAAGTCAGTCATCTTAGGAATTGAATAGTAAGCTGCTGTCTTCAGGCTGAGGGACCAGTTTATGAACCAATTTTTATATCAGCCTTTTATTGCTTGAAAGTGGAAAAAAAAACAACACTTCTACTTTAAATTTCTAATGAGATGGTTTTTCTCCTTCCCATACCCCTTGCTAAAAAAATATACACACACACATACATGTAAACATCATTCATGTATGCCCTTGTACATATGCTTCTATTTACACAAACAAAATATGTGACTTTAAAACATCTTCAGTGTGACATATTTCGTAGCCCAATGGAATGAAGGCCCAGCTGGGTCAGCAAGTGACGCCACTGTCCTTTCTTTATATAGAACGTGCAGGCCCCCAGCAGCTCCGCCTGTAGTCTTCATTCTGGTCTGTGAAGACATTAGGAAGGTCAGTCTGGATCCCAGTGACCAGTGTCTTCTCTGTCACTGTGATAGTCTTGGCTCAGAGTGATCACTGTAGAAGAGTGTGGAAGTGTCGGCCGGGGACCCTGGCACCACCTTCTCAAGCTTTTCATCACTACCTCCACAGAGAACAGCAAATCTTTTCTTCCTCACTGCTTGTCATCGGAGAAAATGGGTGGTTCTACGTTAATATTTTAGTCTCTTAACCCCAACAGAAAGAGGAAGTCATGGTTGGATGGTTGCATAATTTATTATTTATTACACCTTTGGCTCTGTCTCCCTCCTTCCACTCTTCACAGCGTCCTCAGAACCAGCTTCTCCTCCCAAATGGCACTGTCCAAACTCTGTGAGTCTGACCTACTTACTGAAGAACATGCCCAGAAATTGGGTGCTATAATTACTCCCAGAATTAGCAAACGTGTTCACGCTACACCCCTTGTAGTAGCTGTTCAAAGTGGAAGCTATGAGTGGCCTCTGAGTAAGCATTCCACTTTTTTGTTTAAACGAACAAATAATAAATATTTCATGGCCACGTCATCAGTAGCCCGATTTGGTTTCCAAGTGAACGCAGCTACATGCTCGAGTGACTGCTTTTAATCAAAAAGCCCTGTCTCCACCTTAGCATTTTATTCATTAGTCACTGTTGAACCTTTGTCCTTACTTGTCAGTATCTGAGGAAACATATACTTTAGCTCAAGAGGTCTACTCATTCTCTCCATCACTGTGATAAGTTTCCTCACTCATGGCCAACCTGTCAGAATGGAAACTTCGTATCACGGGTGGGACTGGAACTCTCACGCAACCTAAATGTGCGTGATGTCCATCAAGATGAAAGTGGAAATCTGCATGGTTAAAATGATGGGCTTTCTTCCAATGTCGGAATATTTGCATCTTGTACATTAATCACCCTTGAATTCTCAAATTCATTGGCCAGTAGAAATAAATGAGTAAAACATTTGAGGGGCCTCTATAGAGCTCCTACTTTTACTTTTATTGTTAAAACATAACAAAACTCTACTTACTTTTGCAAGCCATTTCATAAATGGAAGGACATGATAGTGTCAAACAAGGAAAGGTCTAGTCTCAGAGTAAAAGAGACTTCTTTCAAATAAATCCATTCAGCTTTGGTGAAAAGTATCGCCTGTTTCTCTCATTTCACACCAGACCTGTGAGAACTCTGAGCGTCACATGTCTGGGACCTGCTTTTTGGGGACATAGCTTGGAGTGTGTTTAGATATTTCGACAGTACAGACCACAGGTACACACCAGTGCAGGAGTTTTACCTTCTTTTCGATGTGTTAGAACGATGGAGTTCTGCCTAATGGGTATGTGCTTCTGTGGATGGCTTTGAACTTCGTGATGTTTCTCTGGGAAGATAACCCACCTGTGCTCGTGGTCTTAGTGAAGAGCCCGATTGAGACAGGAGCATCCTTGCCTTTACATGGAGTAGGCAGCGGCGTATGTAGCATGATTTATGTGTGAGGTACCAGAAAGCTAGAAAATAATTCTTCCCCTCAGCGGCCACACAGCCTGAAATCCAAAACAGGAATATTTATTTCTCTGGGCTCCCCAGGATTCTCTCTTGTCTCCTCTTCTCTGCCGTTAAGTCATTTCCATCATTCTGAAGGCTTTGAATACCATCATTCTACTGAAAGTCTGTTTTAAAATGTACCCAGGATTTTTTTTTTTTCCAGGTATGGTGAGGTCAACAGACCAGGAACAATTGCCATTGGAAGAGAGTTTGTTACTCATAGTTCCCAAGAGGAAGGCTATCCCACCTTGAATAGGGCCAGGAGGGGAAGCACCAGGGTCAGCCAGGAAGCAGGGTCAGCAGGGGAAGCCTGGGCTGGGCCTTCATTGTGGTTTTCATGGGAATGCGTGGTGATCTAGGGTGAGCAGCCAAGCAGGTTCAGGGTTGGATCGTTTGGATCATTTAGATGGGCTCTGGGCCGTGGGGGTGTTCCTTGGTCGTCTGGTACCTGGATGTGGGTGGATTAGGGCAGACAGATATTGATCTAATGTTTGAGAGCTGATAAAGGAGGTAGTAGTTGGGGGTGTGAGCTCTGGATTGGTTGCTTTGCATATGCTTCCCATGTTCAAAACATCTGTCACTCCTTTCTGTGTTACTTCCAGAGTAGATCTTACCTTTGTACCCCTCTCCGCAAATCCCCTGCTACCATGCTAGTCTAAGTCAGCACTTCTCTTCAGATCTGAGGACTTGCACCAGTCTTCTCGATGTGTAGAAGACCCACTAGCCACAAATCAACAGTTATTACTGCCCATCAACCAGTGAGGAGGGATGCTATAAATTATAAGTACTCTTCTGTTCTCTCCTTCTTCTCAGTTCCTCACCATCACTGTCCTGCACAGGACACAATCTACTGCCCACTCACATGCTAGAATAAACTTTTAAAAATATGAAGCAGAATATATCCCTCCCTCCCTCAAGTCTTTAGTTGTAAAATTTCCAACATGTTCCAGATGAGGCCCATCTTCAGCCGTGGACTAGAATTCCCACATGACATGGTCACAGTCTAGCTCTCAAACTTGATTTTGGGCCGTCTTTGCCCTCGTTCACTGTGCTCCACGGCCTTTTTTGAGTTTTTAGAACATTCGAAACTCTTTTCTGCCTTAGGAACTTGGCAGTTGCTGGGGACCTCTGTGTCTTCTGCCCCTCAGGTGCCTGCTTAACAATCGTCTCTTTAAAGAGGACTTCTCTGACCACCCTGTCTAACCACAGCCTCCCCTCCCCTCACACCCTGTGTGACACCAAATTCTTTTTTTTTTAAATCCTCACCCGAGGATATTTTTCCATTTATCTTCAGATAGAGTGGGAGGGAGGGAGAGAGAGGGAGAGAGAGAGAGACATTGATGTGAGACAGACACATTGACCAGTTGCCTCCCGCATGACCCTGGGGACAAACCACAACCGAGGTACCTGCCTTGACCAGAATCGAACCCATGACTCATTGGTCCATGGGCCAATGCCCTAACTGTTAAGCCAAACCGGCCATGGCTAACATCAAATTCTTTATTTTATAATATTCACACTGATGTTTGGTTGTCTCGTCACTGTCGGTCCGTGATGTGTGGTGTCTGTGTGTGGATGGTTCCAGGGGGGCTGGCTGGCACCTCTTACCTCACCGCTATGGTCCCCTGGCAATAACAGGTACTTGACAGATCTTTCCTAGACGAATGAACTATTTAGACAGACAGTGTCTTTTCTCATGATATTTTTCAGCTTTATTGAGATATAACTAACATGTGACATTAGGAGTTCAAGGTATACAACATGATGATGTGATAGAGGTGCATACTGCAGAGTAATTACCACATAGGGTTCGTTAACACGTCCTTCCCCTCACATAATTACCATCTTGCGTGTGTTGGGAAATCATTTAAGATTTACTCCCTTAGCAACTTTCAAGTATACAATACAGTATCGTTAGCTCTAGTCACTACGTTGTACATTCTATTCCCAGAAGTTATTCATTGTGTAACTGGAAATTTATGGCTTTTGACTAACATTTCCCCATCTCCCCTGCCTTCAGCTCCTGGCAACCACCATTCTACTCTGTTTCTATGAGTTGATAAGTCTGCTTTTAAACCAATTTGTTTATATATTTTTAATTGATTTTTTAGGGAGGGGGGGGGGAGAGAGAGAGAGAGAGAGAGAGAGAAACATCAATGTGAGAGAGAAACATGGATCAGCTGCTTCCTGCACGCCCCTTACTGGGGATGCAGCCCACAGCCCAGGCATGTGCCCTGACTGGGATCCAACGGGATCTCTCAGTTCCTGGGACGATGCTCAATCCACTGAGCCACACCAACCAGGCATGAGTCTGCTTTTAAACTTAAACTTCAAGGCACAACTCTTAAGACATAAAAGCCTAGTAAAAATTAGTTTATTGGTTTGTTTTCCTTCTGGCTGGATGAGAACAATACAAACCCAGGGAAGAGAAGGGAGAGAAAGGGACGATAGCTAGATTTAGATAAAGGGTATAGGAAAAAATCGGTGTCCAGATGAATGATTTGTGAAGTTAAATTTTAACTTGTTTCACTTTTTTAAACTATCATTTTTTTTAAAGAACTTAAGTGCCAGTCTGTACTAACTATTTTAAAAACTATCTTGTTTACTCATCACAAAGTAGGTATTATTATTCTGATATTACAGATACAATTTACGAGATGACAATATTTACTTGGTTTCCAGGTTTGTGTTATTTAATACCGTTCCGTACAAATAGGATAGAGAGCGTGTGGGCTCCAGAGTCATGCAAGATTTGGTTTCCATTTCTCACAACATGATTACTAGCTGTGTGACCTTGAATATATTATCTAACCTCCTTAAAAATTGTTTCTTTCTTATAAATAATGGGAAAAACACTACTGCCTACCCATAGAGTTGTTGTGATCATTAAATTAGATTAGATGATGGGTGGAAATTATTGTAACAAAGTGTCTGGCACATAGAAAATGCTCTGAAGACATTGCTATTATTATCATCCCCAATTTTGTAGCATTTAGGAGCACAGCTTAAAACAGGAAGCAAGTATTCTGTGGTTTAAGGGAAGAAAATGTCCCAGTTTAGGAATGTTACAAAACTATAGGAGAAATTTCTATACTTGAGTGTCTTTGATGAAGCTTGTCATGCATGTAAGGACTATATTTATGTTAAGATAAATAAATGAAAAAGCTGATAAAATGTACATAGAGCATACAAAATATGACTGTATAATTTCTGAGTATGTAATTAAATATTAATAATTAATAAAATCTAATACTAATCTATTAATGTCATTTGTAATTACATGTAAAGAGAAAGATTCTTTTTCATTTCTGTTTTGTTTTGTTTCTCCTCCCCTGAACTTTTTATGGTATCATTTTGGTATGCGAGTTGAAAAAGCTTTGAATTACTCTCCTCCCTTCAGTCGCCACCACCTTCTGCCACTGTCCACGTCAAACAGACGTCCTCTTAATAATCTGTTTCCTTAGTCATTGTCCAAACTTGTTTTATGGGAACTCAAGTAATGTGGCTGCCACCCCTCCTTTGGAAACCAGTCCACGGCCAAGTGGCTTGCTCAGTCAGCAAGGACTCTCCGACACTGCCCTCGTTTTCGCTTTTATAATACTATGCTATTACTCTGAGCTACCGCTTTCTGCATTACCCAAAGTAGTCCACTTCTTTCCTTGGCCTTTGCACCCTTCAGGTATTAGTGGACTGTTATCATGACCCCCTTTCAATGGTCACATAGTCAGGCTTTACATATTCAGTTCTTTTCATCTTTCCCCACAAGTGAACACCCCCCGGGTCTGTCATCATTTTGTTGCTCTTCTTTGAGCCCTTTCCAGTTTGCCTGCCTCTTTCTGGAAATGAGGCTCCCAGAAATGACCGCATCAGTACAAATATGTTCTCCGCAGAGCTCTCTGGAGTCGCAGAGCGGCTTGGTGGGAGAGATGATGCTGCGTTGAGCCAACCGAAAACGGGATGAACAGAGCATGTGCTGGTGCATTCTCCTTTATATTTGCTTGCAGACACGACTCATCTCCTTTGCGTAGGTTTCAGGTTCTTACAGAAAAATACATGCACGATTTACTTAAAACAATGGATTAGTGTCTTCAACCTTGGCTGCCCATTGAAATCACCCCATGATCTTTAGAAAGACTGATGCCTGCCTCCCACACCCAGGCGTTCTGAGTTCATTGGTATAAGATGCGAGCTGGCCATCAAAATTGTTAAAAGCTCCCCAGGTGATTCTGATGTGCAGCAAACTTTGAGAACCACTGCCTTAAACAACAGAAGCTTAGTAAACATTTGGCAAGTAAATGAAATAATTACTATTATAGTGTTTTGTCCTCAACTAGAATCTCCAAGTATCTCCAGAGGTAATTGTCTTCCAATTTCCTGCTACCATTATTTATCTGTGCTTTGTATTGATGCTTCGAACTTTTCCAAGTCACCACTCACTGAATAATTTTTCTTTTAAAGATCCTCATCCAGCCCTGGCCAGACTAGAGAGTCCTGGGTTCGGTTCCTACTAGGGGCATGTACCACAAAAATAAATAAGTAAATAAATATCCTCATCCAAGGACATGTTTCCATTGATTTTGAGAGAGAGAGAGAAAGAGGGCGGGAGAAAGAGAGAGAGAGAAGCATTGATGTGAGAAAGACATCAGTTGCCTCCTGTATGCTCCCTACCAGGGATCAAACCTGAAACCTAGGTATGTGCTCTGACCAGGAATAGAATATGCAATCTTTTTGATGTATGGGACAATGCTCCAACCAGCTGAGCCACTGGCCAGGGGGCTTGTTGAATACATTTTTTTTTTTTTTTTTGCCAGAATTTGTAGAAACCTTAGAGAAATGTGGCTGACCTTTTTGTCTTCTGACCAGCCCTCTCAGTTTAATAACACCCTCATGTTTCAGTATCTCGTTGTACATCCTTCCATGTACCTGGGAATGAAATAGATCAGAACTTTCCCTCCCCTTCTGTTTCCATCCATGCATTCCTGCAGTGCTTGTCAATCCAATGAAGACCTACTTTATTTCAATGGCTACAGCTTCTGCAATGATTTTTCCTGGCAAAGTTTGATTCAAGAGCAGCATGTCTATTCACATGAAATTAAGTAATTCTTATTAGATAAAATTTCAAGATGCAGTTTAGCATATTCATGAACACTATGCCAATTGAGTAGACTTAAAAAGCTTAATAGACTATATTTTTAGAACAGATTTAAGTTTACAAAAAAATTGAACAGAAAGTACAGAGGATTCCCATAGATGTGTTGTTGTTGTTGTTTGCATGTGTGTTTTATCTGAGATTGAAGCTTAAGCATCATACACAGGGAACTGTCTTCCGGATCTTTGGCTAATACTCTAAACAGTGGACCTGGCAGGGAATTATTACACCAGGAGATGAGAATGTGAAACTGCATTGATCCAAAGAATGGGGTTTACCTGGCATGGTTGGGAGCTTATTCGTTTTTCCATGGACTTTCAAATAGTTTAACCTTTAGCACAATCAGAAGGCAGATAGCCAAAATGCAGCTACCACAACAAGACCACACCAAACCAGCATTCTTTCCCCAAAGGCCTTTCCAGTGACAGCCAAGACGCTGGAAGGCGAGTCTCTAGAATGTGAGGCCGAACAAGCATCCCCAAAGGGGCAGCGTGTTGGAACAAGTCACTGACCTTCAGCAAGTGTACATTCTTGTCTTTAACACGTAGAATGTCTTTACTTGAGACCTGCACAGGATTGAAAGGCCTGCAGGGAGCGCTAATTCATGATTTCTTTGTCTTTGACATCCTACTTTTACCAAGCACAGATAGCCTGAAAAATCAAAGAAAACAGTTTATCAGTTTTCTCAGCCAATTACACTAATATGTTTGGGATGAGAGAGGAAGGTGCAGGTGTCAATGAACCCCGGTAATGAACAGCAAAGAGAAAAGCAAGGCCAAAGAGAGTCTCACTCAGCTGCCCAGATAAATGAATTTTAGAGGTTAAGTCTCCAAGGAATCAATTGTCCAATGACTTTTATTTTATAAAAGGGGAATAATATAGTATGTGGAAATTACATCTTTATTAAAACCTCCATGGTCAGTGCTTTTACTGTGGCTAAAGTAGTTGTCTTGATGTCTTCACTATTCCGTCAGGTATTTATCTACATGCTTTTATCAAACCACAGAAAATACTAGAACATGCATATAGCTCTAGACTTTGAATAATGGTTGAATTCTGCCACCATTCTGGTAGAGTGTAGACCATGATAAACTTTTCAAAGATGCTTGCAAAAGAAAATATCATGGTAACCTCTCAGAGGCCTTTAGCTAATGTAAAATTTGTTAATGATCAGAAAGAGACAGGTCTGAAATATCTTTCAAAAAGCAGAAGAAGGAATCATGGTAAAATATCAGGTTTTGGCGACTGAGATATGGTAGTTAGCTGTGTGATATAGAGAGTTGAGAATTATTGGGTAAGACCTTTTGGGTTGCATTGATCTAGGACGTTCTCTTCATGATAAAAGCAAGGGGAGTTCACTACACTTTGTGACAAAGCCACTCTAAGTAGAAGTTTATATTCTGTGTCTGTTAAAGGGTGGCCCAGGGACTATCTGCATGGGCTAGGGAGTGCCTACTAAGATG
Source organism: Molossus molossus (assembly GCF_014108415.1). Classification (NCBI taxonomy): domain Eukaryota; kingdom Metazoa; phylum Chordata; class Mammalia; order Chiroptera; family Molossidae; genus Molossus; species Molossus molossus. The sequence goes on along the minus strand of NW_023425351.1, from coordinate 57,233,915 downwards.
TAAATCCCTGGGCCTTACTCTGAATTAATTGGAGTAGGATCTCGGGGGTGGCACCAGAACAACACATTTTTATCATGATCCCTAGCTGATTCTCCCAGACACTGGAATTAGGTCTATTTGCAGAATATAGAAAAGGATGGATCAGAAGGTGTGGAGCACAATATGCTCTTCTCATTCTGCTTTACTAATTATAAACTGAAACAGAAAATGTAAGCTAGAACTATAGAGGGTTCAGGCAATGTATTCTCTTAAGCTAACAACTCAGCTTTCAATAACTGCACAAAGACAGACCCTAAATTCTTTGCCTTAATATTTTAGCTCTTGAACTAGCACAGATCCCAGACAATGAAACAAGAACAAAAATCAAAGGAAAATAATCTGGATGCAATCAATTCCCTGATGGGAAAATGGAACGGAGCTGAGATCAGAGGAACATTGCCCTGAAGGTTGCTTAGTCCCTGCAGTTTATTATGTGTGTGCTTATACCTAGGCTAACAACCCTGTGGGGTCGTTTGCGCTCAGTGTTTCTTAGTTAATCTCTTTGGTTGAAAAAAGTTTCAAGTATTGTTAAGAAGAGATATCTCAATCAGTTGTCCCTAGGTGAATTTTTTTTTTTTTTTTTCAGTTTCAATTCCTTGAATCGTCAGGAAAAAAAAGTGATACTTCTGTAGGATCTGCCTGAACAAGATGTATTCCTTTCTGAGTGTGTCATACCTTACACAAAATTTACAAAAAAGGCAGGCAAAATTACAGGGGTTATTTATTCTCATTGAAACGACCAAAAGGGTTCTAACTAATTCAAATGTACCAGTTATATGAGGCTACGTATTCATTTAACCAGTACTGGAATTTCCATTTTTGAGTATTTTTGCTAAGACCAAGTTAGATTCTTTTGAACATCCTCTGGGGTGGAAAATCTTTGTAATATGAGCATGCTTTGATCCTGGGGAATAACCTGATGAGCCAGTCATTCATTTGGGCATTTATTTTAGTTAATCAAAATTAAGTCACAACTCTAAAATAATGAAATCTATTTTGCTGTATGATTCATAAACAGGCTTCAAAGACAATTCCAAATGCAAAATGACTGATATTTTGAGCATGAACAGTATGACTGTAATTGACAAGGAATTTGCTGTGATATAGGTGAAATAGTCCAGGTCTGGGAGCGTAAGAACTGTTACTCTCCGAAACTATTGCCTGTGAAAACAAACAACTTGCTTGCTCAACGTTTTCTTTCCTTCATCTTTAAAATGAAGATTAAAACAATCTACCCCACAGGGTTACAGGAGGAGTTAAATGAGACAGTATATGAGAACAAAAACACAAATAGGTTGACCTTGACGAGCATTTCTCTCTGTTTTGAAGAGCAACTCCATGTGGATGAACAAGTTTGCTTTTTTTAAGGGGTTCATATTTGGTGGTCACTATTCAGTTATTCATTAGTAATACTATTTATTTAAACGAATAGTCTTTCAGGCAGATTTCCAAACACTTTTATTTGTCAGGGTATTGATCTCTTCTAGAAAACACTGAAAAATAACGAAACTAGCATTTGAAATATAAGATCCTTACTCTTCCACACTTTTTAATACAAGTAAATTGGAATAATAGATATTTCCCTACTCAAGACTTTGAGGATCTGATATTTATAAGAACTCATGTTATTTAAATGAGAAATGTGCGTATTTTTGATGAACATACTGTCCATATGTATCCCTTTATTCTAAATGTCAAAAAAAAGAAGATAAACTTTTATGATCCTTCATTTTTGAAAAATGCCTTTTATAGGTGATAATGGAAAAGTGACATTTAGTTATATCATAAGCTACAGAAAATTTTTAAAACATTTCTGTTTTTTCCCCCACACACTTTATAAAATAAGTGTGGATAAAGCAGAGTGGATTGATTTAATACAGATCTTTGCTTCCTGTTTCTTTCTCCATCGCGTTGAAGGTTTCAAATCCAGTGAATAGGCAGAAGCAGGCCAAAATAGAGACCCGTTTCTTCCCCAAGTAGAAGGCTTAGCCCTGAATAATTTTGGCAGCCTCTTCATGATATTCAAATGCTTTTGACAGTGTTAAATATAATTCTGAAAACCTTAGTGCATTCTCTTAATTCTTCACTTTTTCATCTTGACATTAAATGTCTGGTTAGGTCCAGACTTTGGGTGAGAGGTCAAGTGACATGGTTAATCTCTTAACCCCCATCAATAACGGCTTTTTTAGAAAGATCCTTTGGTACTAAGGCAACAGGCCCTATGTACTTGATTAAGTTAATGACAAAAAATAGAAATAGAGTTGGGAAAGAGAATCAGGCCATGGGTGAGGCTAATACACAGATAACATGTTGCAAATGCTCACGACCACTCACCTTCTGAAGATTAATTCTTTATTAAATCAAATTTCCAGTCTTGGCTATATAGAGTATCATTTTCCAGCATTAATTTTTCCTGTCTTCCAGTCTCCTGTACTTACTTCACAAGAACCAAAGTAGAGACTGTGTGGAATCCATGCTTGTATTCCAAGTCAAGGTAACATGTATCCAAAATGTTATTACTTATCTTCAAAGGAAGGAAATTATCATTTTGTACCAGACACTTAAAGAGACATTTTTTTTTTTCCTATACAATCTCAAACCAGGAATGAGAAAACGGAATTTTCTTGTTTAAGAAATTACTTTAAAAATAAGAAAATGGGCCAAGATAGCCTGCTATATTAAACTTGAAGGCTTTGATTCCAAAATACCTTTTTAGTTCTTCTCCAGATAGAAATTTGCTGCATGGTTTATACTCCCATTAATTTGTTTTTCTATAAAGATTTTTTTAAAGAGAAGGAATCACATTTTATAATTTTTCTCCCTGATGCACAGCATAGTACTTGGGCCCAAACAGAAACACACCACATGCTTGTTCTTTATTTTAACGCACCTACTCCTTAAGCTTTTAGAGGGTACAAGGGCATTTCCTGCCTCTAGGACTTATCTAAACACCTTATCTAACAGTATTTTCTAATAGAGATAATTTATCAGGTCTTTGTCAGTCTATATTTTTGCTGTCAGTTAAGAATTGTCTTGATAGCAGCAAATGAATATTCATTGAGCACGTACTGTATACCACTGATACCACTGCTATGCCAAGTTCCTCAGGAATATTATTTTACTAATCCTTATTAACTCTTTGAACTATAAAGCACAATCACTACCCCCATTATTCAGAAGAGAAAGTGAAGACTGGAATATGATGTTCAAGGTTACTCAGAGGCAGTTGCAGAGCCCAGGGTTGTCGGTCTCCAAATTCCCTTCCGTCTAAGCACTGGCAGGGACAGGATGTACGAGAGAGCCTAGGATGCTGATAAGGAGATCAAAAAGGTTCAGAGATGTACATCTTCCCAGTTTTGTGTAAGCCACTAGCAGACCTTCCCCAACCCCATCCTATCCCCCTGATGAGAACTGTAGGTGGAAATAAAGACCCCTCCGTACCAGGCATTGCCCCGTCCTGCCTTTGGAAGCCCACCCTCCAGCTCCTGCCCTCAGTGCTTCTCACAGGGCTCCTGCTGCTGGTCTCTGTCCGCAGCTCCCCACAGCAGCGGTGCTGAGACTGGCGCATGGAACGCTCCTCCGTGTTGTTCATAGGACTCTGGATGCTTGTGTATACCGGACTGGGCCACTTTGATCGCGGTGTTGGTGGAGAATTGGACTCTGTCACATCGCTCTCTTCTCTCCAGTGACTCTCTTGCTGTTTTAAAGCTCTCTCTCTCTTTCAAACCTTCATCTTTAAAATGATCTCTCTGACATCGCTCCTCCTTCTGTTTATTCACATTCAAGATCGACACCAGCTACTTTTCTGTACATGTTCCTTGTCATGAGCATGGAGCTTCTCTCTCGCGCCCTGCTCTGGTGGACACTCTACCCCGGTAGCAGTGATCGGGCACAGGGCATTTGGTTGGTACCTGGCGCAGGGTGGCTCGCAGCGTGCAGAGCTCGCCGCAGCGCACGGCTAGGTTACCTGCCGCACAGGGACCGCTTTGTGTAAGGCAAGCAGATACTATCTTCGCTTTCCTAGCAGTCTCCCGGCCAGGCTCCCCCGGTATCTCAGAAATATAAGTTCCCACAAGACTGAACCCTTGGAAGGGAACCCAGATTTTCAAACCTGATTTTTAAATGATTCCTTTTGACTGCTTGCACTGTACATTTAAAACACAGACCTTTTGGAAAAAGAAACTTCATGAATATTCACTTCCCTTTTGCAGATTCAAATGCCTCATTGAGCTTGCTCTGCACTTCACTTTTAGGAAAACAAACGGAAATCGGCTGATACATTTTCTGAAGTTGAAGTTCTCTGATTTCTTTTCTTCCCCTCCCCTCCCCTCCCCCATTTCTCTCTTCCTCTCCCCCTCCCCTCTCTTCTCCCCCACTCCTCCCCTCCCCTCCCCTCCCCCATTTCTCTCTCCCCCTCCCCCTCCCCTCTCTTCTCCCCCACTCCTCCCCTCCCCTCCTCCACTCCTCCCCTCCCCTTCCCCACTCCTCCCCTCCCCTTCCCCACTCCTCCCCTCCCCTCCCCCATTTCTCTCTCCCCCTCCCCCTCCCCTCTCTTCTCCCCCACTCCTCCCCTCCCCCTCCCTTCCCTTCCCTTTCTCTCACTCTCTTTCTGTTTAACTTCTTATTCACCAATGTTCACCAAAGCTCTCTCTATTTCTTATTGTCTCTGGCATTCTTCCTGCTATCAGAATCAATTTTGAATTATTCTAAATCCAGGTTTTCATACTCAGCAATGCCAGATACTATATTTTTGCATACATGAGGTAGAACAAAAGTCCCCAACAGTCACGTGTGGAATAAGCACTATCCCATTTAAAACCCGAGCATCAGGTCCACATCAATAATATATGTATTGTCACATTGTCCAAAGAGGTTCTGATGGGTCTTCTGACTGCTTCTCTGGGTGGGACATTTCTGCCTGGAGACTGAGGTAAGGCACTTGGTACTCTCAGGTTATCTTTCCTCCTTCCATTACCTGGGTATTTGCTGATGGGGTAGCAGGCAAAAGCAAATGAGTTTGAAAGCCACTTGTTGACTGTGCAGCTTTGAAAGAGTTACTTAGCCTCTCTGTGCTATTATTCCTACTTCCATCAAGTGAGAATAATGATTTCTGTGTAGCAGGCTTACTGTGGTCATTCAATCACAAGCTGGCAAGCTCTTAAGCTTGACGTTCCGGGTTTAAGTCCCAGTGCGGCCACTTGCTAACTGTGTGTAATGACAGTCTATCTCCAACACTCAGCCTGCACAAGGGTCCTAACCTTATGGACAGCATTTGGTTGTTGCAAGGATACAATGTAACAGTGCATGAAAAGTTCTTAGCACTGTAATTTTTTTAGAGTGAGTCCTCCATAAAGATCAGCCATTGTTCACACACAGAACAGTATGAAGTGCTAGGTTCCTAGTAGGTGCTCAGTAAAATTTAATTCCCCCGTCTCTTAAATATTTCCTATTCAGGGATTTATTGAGTTATTGCTTGTTAATGCAAACTCTTCTGACTAGGGAAGTTTTTATGGATGTTATTTTGCAACTTTTCACTCCAAACTTTGTGAACCATCTTCTGTGGGAGCCTCGTAGGTCAGAGTCATTTTAGGACAAGAGACTCTTTGTCTCATATATTCTTGCACAAAAGAGAGGATGGGCCGTGACTGATCTTACCAGCAGTTAAAGATAATTGTCACAAAGATTTGGGAGGTGTGACAGGAAGGAGCACAGACTGTGGGATCAGATGAGAGGGGTTGAATCTTAGCCCACCAACCAACATCCTTTTCAGCTGTGTGGCCTTAGGCTAGTTTTTTTTTTTTTTTTTTTTAGACCCTCCTGGGCTTCCATCTCTTCAACTAGAGAACTATAATGAAAATAATGCCTGTCTGCAAGGCTGATCCAGTGAGGTCACTGATGTAAAAAGTGCTTGTTTTGCAAACTATAAAGCACTATACAAAGACATTTGAAGACATGAAAACCAAGGAAGTTATCTCTATTACGTTTTCAGAATAGAATGGTTTTAGAAATAAAAGGAGAAAGCAACAGCATTGTTTTAATGAGTTGTTGTAGCAAAGCAAATGTTTTGCTTGTTTAAAAGGTTTCTCCAGAAAATAAAGGCAAGGATCATAAGGAATTCGTGTTCAGATTTGGTTACCTCTAAAACTGCTTCCATATTTAAACCTTATACTATATTGCATTTTTAAGGACAGATCGTGGGCAGGTATCTGGAATTTAGTGCGATTCCAACAGTCCAATTAAGTCATAATATGAAACTTGAGGTACACACAACCAGACGGTGAGGAATGACATTTGGCGTGGATTATTCCCTGTTCTATGACTATATCATGGTTATGGAAAAACATAACTACACTTTTCTGCTTAACATTTTATTTCTTAGGTTGAAGGTATATAGAATTTGTTGTTAATACAGGGGCTTTGGGCATGCAGTAGACATTTTGATACTTGCCAAATATTTTCAGAATTTTGTTTCCTAGGTACATGTAAATTTGCGATTCCTTTCCCTTGTGTTTGCCCATGTGATTCCTTCTGGGCACGGAGGTGGGAGCAGAAGACATATCTGTAACTTCCGGGCGACAGCATTTGAACTGATGCCGTGAGACACCCAGACTGACAGAGTCGCTCTGTGAGCTGGGACCCTGAGGGACCAGGAGAGAGCTGAGCACCCCTGCTGATGTGTGATGCACCCCTGGTGTGAGGCAGAAATACATCTCTGTAACTGTAAACACGAGGCCTGTCCTAACAAAAAGGTCTGCAAGTCTTAACTCTGTCACATACTGTGTGACCCTGGACATGTTACTTAATCTTTCGAAGCCTTAGTTTCTCATCTGCATTATTTCATTGAGAGAATATACTCATGCTAAATTCATAGGGTTGTTGTGAAAAGGAAATAAAGCAAAGTCGATGAAGTACTTAGGATAGAATCTGGCATATGACAGGCATTAAAATGTATTTTTTATTATTACCGTTTTATTTGGATTATAGGATCTTAGTATTTGAATGCAATTTTTTTTTAGTCCTCACCTGAGGACATTTTTGCATTTATCTTGAGGTAGAGGAGGAGGGAGAGAGGGAGGAAGACAGAGAGAGAAACATCGATGTGAGAGAGACACATGGACTGGTTGCCACCTGCATAACCCCAACTGGGGCCAGGGACAAACTGCAACCGAGGTACGTGCCCTTGGCAGGAACCGAACCTGGGACTCTCTGGTAGGCCGACGCTCCAACTGCTGAGCCAAACTGGCCAGGGCTGAATGCAATTTTTAAATGCAATTTAGATGGCATCTACTCTAACATGCCTTATTTTTCATTGTTGACAGAGGCTAACAGATTTACAGACTGCTAAAACAAGGTTCTTGGTATGTAGTACATGACTCCCTCTGAAATTACATGAAACACTTGTGCAAATAGTGTTCCTGTCTTCCCTCAGATTCTCAGTGGAGTTCATCTCTAACTAAATGTTAAACATTGCTTCTACAAGGTCTCTACTGACTCTACAATTTTACCATTATAAATCCCTTGCTGAAATCAAGCTATGTCCATGTGATCCATCTGGTATCCCTAATTAGAAAAGAAAAAAAGTTAATTGGCCTGACCTCTTGCACATTGCCCATTCCATTCCCTGGTGGCCCTGGGTGTGATGTTTCTGGGTCAGGAGGCATCTGTCCTGTGGAGAGCAGCGGATGACCGCTGGTGCTGGGCACGGCCTTGTGGGCATCTTCCAGCACAGGCTCTCATGAGGCAGGCAGGGTTACAGCATGCAGGGAAACGGGGGAACAGTATCTGGTAATAAACAGGGAGCAGAAACGGAGACACTCTTAGACGAGGTGACATGAAGGATGGGGTGGACACTTCCGAGGGACTTCCGAGTGGGGGCTAGATAAGTGTGGTTCAGTTTGGACGGGTGTACAGTCCAAGGTGGGAAGGAGGAAACGATTCCGGAGAGGTGTGCTCAGCAGCTGCAGGAGCACAGATGCAGACGAGCCCAGGAGGGCTGAGGGGTGGTCCACCCACTTCAGGGAAACGGGACTGGACAGACAGGAGCTGCAGGGAGCTAGGTAAGGTTTGTGACAGATGCCCCCCAGGAGGACGACAGGCAGGCAGGCATACACACTTAGCCCTGTTGGTTTTGAAATTGCTGAATGAAGATGACATGTACTTGGAGAGAGCTAGGGCTGGAGCAGAGCAGGAGACCATCCCATGCCAATGTTCTCTTAATTAGGCTTATCACTTTTTTACTCCAAACATATTTACTAAACGGGAATTAGATGCCAAACACTGCGCTAGTTGCTCTGGATCCAAAGGAGTGAACAGAGATTTCCCCCTGTTGTCAAGGAAGTCAGATTGTAGTTGGGGAATACAAAATAACAACAACAACAGAACCAAACTCACAGGGCAGATAATGGGACTGAGTAATTCTGTTTTCTGACGGGCAACAAATAATATTACCTGATTTGCTTCCAGACAGGAGTGCTCTCTCCCCCCTTGTTCTCCAGGCTCTCAGGGTAGCTATTATAATTTTATAAGCATGTTTTTGCAAGCTTGAGACTTGCTTTATCCTTCCCCGTCTAAGCCACTCTTTGGGGCCTGTGTTTGTTTACGGGGCTCCTGCTCCCATCGCTCCCATCCTTATTTAAAAATAGCTCCTAAGCTCACTAAAGAAAATGAGAAAAGCCATTGTTTTCTTTAGATGTCTCCACCTCATCTTCCACTTGAAAACATACGCGATTGAGTTGCTGGAATTTTCTCTCTTTTAAGAGTCTCATTTACCCCTCTTGGGACCTTTTCCTTTGAGAGGATGAGCCTAGGACATTACACGGAAGTTTTCTGTGGGCAAATTAAAATCAGGTCTCCCTAAAGCTAAGGCCTACTCTGATTGTCGTTCACATTTAGACACTCGGTCCGGGTGCTCTTGTTCCTCCACGTCCTTGCAGAGTGCTTTCTTGTTTCCTGAGGTTTATCATTTTTTATCACATCTTAGGTGGCCATTCTACAAAGGAAGAACTTGATATCTAAGATGCCGTCTTAGCTCTGTTCCACTGGCAACAGTGCCGTGGATTTTTAAGACAGCAACATACAGCCCCTGTGACCTGCCCCAATTCCTGTGTTTATAAATAGCCACTTCAGTTTGACACTAGGGAGCATAGTGTTTCTGAGAATGCATGTGTAGGAGTTCAGCAGTGGATATGAGAGAAGGAACAGGCAGGAGCCATGGCAGGAAGCCTTAGTGGTACCAACTTTGGTGATTGAAGTACGACAGGCAAGCTGGCGGGTTCATAGCAAGAACTATTATTGCTCAAGTAAACAAGCACATCTCAGTAATTAGTAACACATTCTTGTAATTGCTTCCCAAATGGCCCAGGCAGTTGGTTTGCTAAAACAGGATTCTGAAAGCTCTGATATATGTGCTCTGTGACATATATTTGCACACATTCTCCTCTCTTCCCGTCTCGTCTTTGAACTTCTGTACACAGAAAATTGACCCATTTACTCTCTTTGTTTCTCCGGTTTTGGTGTTTGATTTGTAGCTTCCTCTCATCTCTTCACTAACCTTGACATGTCTCCTTTCTCATTTTGAAGTTTTTAATTATCTTTGTCTTGCAGTTTTTGTCATCTGTGTACAACTTCTCCTGTTCAACAAAAGCTCTTCAATTTCTGCAGGGACGGAAGTCAGCTCAGGTTCAGTGAAGAGCTGTGGGGATGCTGTGGGTCTCGAGGTTTGAAGTGACTTCGAACCTTTCGAAGATGAATTTTTTTTTGGATGTACCAAAAGGAGATTTGTATTTCTACGGGGAGAAAGCGTTGTTTTTTTTTTAAAGCTCAAAAGACTGGGACATCAAATAACTCTTACAAAACAACATTTTGATGAGTTAAGTGTAAATGAATCAGAAACATAAGGATTGAATTTCCCTTAAAATACACATGGGTTTAAAAATTAAGGGGAAAAGTGCTTGGCAAAATTCTTTTTGGGTTTGGCCAAGTCTGATTGCTTTGAAAACGAGTTCAGGACATGATGCCAATCTCAAAGTGCTTCTGGGTTCACACATCTCTGGTTCAACGTGCTCTCTTCCTCAGAATCCTCTATTCCCCCTTTGTTCACTGCTGTCAGGACAGTGTCCCCTCAGTAATTCCAATCAGAATGACATCCCAGAGCAGAAAGTTCATGCGAAAATCTCCCACGCAGGATCTGCTCCCCACCAGGTCTTTGCAGAATGCATCGAATAGGCATATTGTGATTCATTTGCTTTCCGATCACTTATTGAATGTCTGTTTGCTACAAGGCACCTAGAAAACAAAAGAGGAATCAAGTATGATCTCCCTAGTCAGAAAACCCATAATCCCTGGGTAAAGCAGACATACATCATGGTAGAAAGCGATGAGATGCCTGTCCTAGGAGCTGGAGTCCTGCTGGGCCATACAATTCACTCATGGGGCTCATCTGTGTCTCCTCCCTTCTCATTGTTATTTTGATAGTTACTTTCTAGTTCACATGTTGGGAAATTTAATGATGAGCCTGTTTACAAAGTTGCAGATAGGGTTAAGGAAGGATGAAAGGAAAAGGTAAAACCGGGCATCTCCCCAGGGCCGAGGAAACAAGGGCAAAATGGAGTGAACAGAACCAGGGAGAGGCCATCATTTGGGACCTGTGGCCATGGCTGGGTGAGGCTACTGTCTGCCAGAGACAGAGCGTTAGAGTAGTAGGAGGCAGGGAATGACTACAAGCGAAGCTAAGATGCTGTCAGTGTACTAAATAGGTCAGAGAACTGGCCAGAGGGACAGTGGGGTACAAAGAAACTAAGCTGTTGTGCAACAGAAGAAGAAATAATTTCTGCCTCTATGACTGAAGATGACATTATAGATAGAGACTGAGGCATCTCAACTGCACTGGGGTAGGATTTTGGTAAGTGAATTTTGAGTGGTGGGGGTAAAAGCATTTTTAGGTGCGAAGTATGACATAAAGAGAGCATTCGACACAAAGCACGTTGAGGAAAGATAACATCTATATTTACAGGGTGGGCAAAAGTAGGTTTGCAGCTGTTTGTATGGAAAATAGTACAATCATTAATGAATAATAATAATGCAAGAATAAACTCTATGTTGCATACTCACACTGTAAACCTGTATACTCATGCTGTATAAAAGAGCTGGTTTATATAGGGACTTTGAATAATATGTTAAGGAGGACATTTTAGTGCAAGTTCCCCAGATATATGATAAGGAAATGGCTCACATGGTTATGGGGGTTCAAAAACCCCACGATCTGCTGTCCACAAGCTGGAGCTACAGTAATGTGGTTCCAGTCTGAGCCTGAGGCCTGAGAACCAGGAGGACTCGCATTGTCATTTCTAGTCAGAGTCTGAATTTCTGAGAACCAGAGAGTTGATGGGATAAGTTCCGGTCCAAGGCCAGGAGAAGACCAGGGTCCCAGCTCAACAATCAGACACTAAAAGGGAGGGAGAATTCACCTAGAAATAATGTTTAGCCAGATACCTGGGCAGTGTGTGACCCGGTCAAGTGGACACATAAAATTAACTATCAACAGAGGTTGAGCTTTATTTACAAGACTAAGTGGAGCCACTAAAGACTTTTGAGCGGGAGTTTAATAAAATCAAAATAGTGTTTCAGGCGAGTTAGTCTAGTGGCGTTGTTTAAAACGGATCAGAAAAGGGAGAGTTAGAGGATCAGGTAACTAGAAGTCCTGATTTATGTAGCGAGATGTTCTGATTTATCTGTTTTGCACGATATTTACTGATTTCCTAATGATAGGTAACATTTTAGTTGTGTGTCCCCCAGTTCAATTACATCTCTGTTTCTAGTTAAATCACAATCAGAGATTATATCATCATGATTTGTAAATACTGTTTACTATTGAGCCAAATAGTGTATCAGAATTTCATCTTTTGCTTATAAAACCTTTTGTTTTGCTTGGAGTTTCTAATTGGGTCAGTTTTTTTACTTGCATAATTCGCTAGCCACAAATTGTAAGTATTTTCAAATGTTCATGATATCAATTGTTCTATCAAATTTCCCTTTTTCTTAGTGCCTTCCCTTTCGGAGTCCTCAGTCCTCACTCTGTTCTGGACTATTTGTATTTTATGGCTTCATCCTGAGAATTCAGTCTTGATTCTTCTGCAGTGGGTTTTTGCTTTCCCTTTCTTGGATTCTCCTTCTCTCCCTTTTCTTTCATTTAATTGGCAGAGTTCATTCCTTATAAAGCTTACCAAAAGAGAGAGTGTGCTAGGTTGATTTTCTGCTTCCCTTCATCTGTTCATTCTCATCTACATTTGGCTGATAGCTTTATTTGCTCAGAATCCCGCTGAACTGTGAAGACAGCATTAATGATGTCTTTTGTATTCTTGACCCTTTGTATTCGATATGATTCTTTTTCCTCTAGAAACTTCTCGGTTATTCTCTTTAGCCCCAGTGCCCTGAAATTTCACAGTAATGTGCACTGGTGTAGGTCAGCGATTTTCAATCTTGTTCATCTCATGGCACACATATACTAATTACTAAAATTATGTGGCACACCAAAAAATATATTTTTGGTGATTTGATAACAATAGGTAAAATTTTGATTGATTTACCAGAAGAAGAATAGTAATTATCTACCCCTTTTGCTTTAAAATGGGTTTTTAAAAAATTAGGTGCCTATACATATATGTAAGGATTTCTGGTGCCAAGAATTAAGCAGTCAGATGCAACCTTATGCTATGTGACCAGTAACCTGCAACTCGATTATATGACGTATATACAGTTACTTGTGGTTCAAGACAGAGCATTCACACCAGATGGCTATTGTTTTGTTGGCTGTTTTATTTTTTTATTTGACAGTCTAAGGGAAAAGAGGTCAGTGCCCCTGACTAAATAGTCAGGCATTGCAAGTTTTAAATTTTTTTTGCAGCACACTGGTTGAAAATCGCTAGCATAGATGGTTTTGATTCATTGTGCTGGGCATTCAAATGGGTCCTTTCAATGTAGACATTTGTGTCCCTCAATTCCATACTATTTTCTTACAGTATTCCTGTGATAATTTTCTTCTCTTTGTTTTTTTTCTATTTTCTCCTTTTGGAATCCATATTAATTGGATAATAGACCTCTCTAACTGATCCTTTACATCTTATTTCTCTCCTAGGTTTTTATGTATTTTTATTTCTTGGAAATTTCTTCCACTTTATCTGACTTCCTACCTTTCAGATTTTTAATGGTATTTTTAATTTCAAGAGTTGTTTCTTTCAAATTGTACCTTTCTCACAGTATTTTCTCCTTGTGCTAGAAAGGAAAACACGATTTCACATCTCTCTGATAATGTTAATTAAAATTCTTTGGAGGTTTTTTTTGTTTGTTTGTTTTGTTTTTGTCCCTGAGTTATTTGTTTCCTCTAGCCCCCTCCCACTCCACTTTCATTGACAATAATCCTTATTTTTAAGTGGAAGGTTTTTCTTAAGTGTTAGCTGATTCATTCATGTTTAAGATGAAGGCATTTTAAATTGTGCTCTATCCATATAATGGAATACACCTCAAAAATAAAAGAAGAATAAACTGACACATGGGAAAACATTGCATCTCAAAAACATTATGTAAGAAGTGGGACACATGCCCCACCGGGTGACTCAGTGGATTTAGCATAGTCCCCTGGACTGAGAATCCTGGTTTGATTCCTGAGTCGGGCTCCATCCCAAGTAGGGGGCATGCAGGAGGCAGCCGGATTGATGTTTCTATCTCACGTTGATGTTTTTATCTCCCTCTCCCTTCTTCTGTCTCTAAAAAATTTAAAAAAAAACAAAATGGGACACACAAAATACACACCATGTAATTCCATTTATGGAAAATTTTTGAAAAAGCAAAAGTCTAGTGACAAAAGCAGGTTAGTAGTCTCCAGGAGCCAAGGATCGGAGGGAAACTTTGACTGTGAGCGGCTACGAAGGAGTTTTCTGGGTGATGGGAATTTTAATTGTGGTGGTATTGATATAACCATATATATTGGTTAAAACATGTTGAATTTTACACATAAAATTGGTAAGTTTTATTATATGGGATACATCAAAAAAGCTAACAACAAAAATTGGAAATTCTGTGTGTGGACGGGTGTGTTGACTGGGAGTCTTTGAACGGAGCTTATCCGCGAGAAGACATCACTTTGCTGGGAATATCCCACGCGCGGCAGTTTGTGGAGGTCTTTACTGCTATTGTCTTTAGAGCAAAGAGCAATGGACTGGTTTTCGGACGTGAGGCAGGTGTTCTGCCTGTTCACGTACAGACTTTCAAATTGTTCCACCTGTTTTAATTATTACCACTTTTTATTGTATCTGTTGTCTCCAAGTGCCCATATCTTCCGTTTAAATTTTCTACAATATGTCATATAGAAGACACCTAATTTGGATCTTGAAATATATATTTAAATTTATATGTAATACATATTATCCATGGGGAAACAGAGAAAGAATAGAACGCTGAAGAATCTATCTTTTTTACTTAGAATTTTCTTATACTATGAGCTTTTGGTTTGAGATAGTGTTTTAGTTCTCAGGGACTAGAGAAACCTTTGCTGATACTTAGATCCCAGGACGCTTAAGGTGAGACACTGGCAGTATCTGAGACAACACTTGCCTACCTCCCAGGTCCACCCACACCCCAGGCTATTATTTTAAAAATAGATTTGTAGAAATTAGAAAATATTTCAAAAATACAGCAGACACCTATGCATTCCTGACCTTATTTTAAATAATATTACAATTTTTCCACGTTTTCTTTAAAATTCGTATAATAAATGAAAATAATTTAGATATTGCTAAACTTCTCCCCTGCTCATTAATCCCTTTGCTTCACTCTCTCGTTTCCCTTCTAAGAAATGGCCCTCCTCCTGAGTCTGGTATGACATTTTTTTTTATCTGTTTTGGTATTTTACAATAATTGATGAAAACAACAGCAACACAAAGAGATGGATACATTATATAAAAATTTACATGAAAATCATCATACTATATAATTTTTTGTCCTTGATTTTTTTTTTACATTCAAGTCTTTTTTTGTTTTTTGTTTTTAGTTTAATCTGTATTGATAGAATTATTCCACTTATCTAAAAAGCTGTAAAACATCCCATGGAAAGAATAACCAGAGTTTATGCATCCATTCCCTCTGAGGACCACTGGGCAGTTGACACTTGTGACTACATGCAATGCTTCAGAGACCTTGCACATGCCTTCAGGAGCACTCATGTGGGGGTACCTCTAGCACAGTGGCTCTCATACACTTGGGGTGCGTTAGAATCAGCTGAAGTGCTAGTACATCACAGACTTCTGGACCCTACCCTTAGAGTTCTTGATTCAAAAGTGAATTTTTAACCAATTCCTAGGTGATGCTGGTGTAGGGACCAATCTTCAAGAACCACTGCTTAGGGTTGATATCAACAGGTGAAATTTTTGTCTATTGGATATGTACATCTTTTCCACTTTGCTAGGGATTTCTAAACATACAGAGTGTTTGCACCAATACATACCTTTACTATCAATGCATGCATCCCTACTTTCCACTCTCTTGCCAAAAATTGGTGTTAGAAGACTTTAACATTGTTGTCAATCCAAATATTTCTTGTTTTATTTTATACTTCTCTGACTAATGTGAGATTAAACAAAATATATTATGTTTAATGTCCACTGCTTTTTATTTTCTTGGAATTGTGTATCTTTCACCTCTTTTCCCCAATTAGGGTTGGCTGGCTTGTTTATTTCTTTATTCTATTGCTTTGCAGAATTTCTTTGTATGTTCTGGACACTAATCCTTGATCTGATAATTGGTTCCAAATCTCTCCTTTTAATATCCTAGTGTGTGATTAAAAAAAAAATTTTTTTTCTTACAGTATTTTTGATGGAGAGAGGTTTGAAATATTCATAAAATTAATGTCAGTGTTTTCCTTTGTAATTTATGCTTTTATAATATTTTGTTTAAGAATTCTTTTTTAGCTCTCATGTCATAAAGATATATCATATAGTTATACACTTAAATTTTTCTACTTTCATTTCTATGTTTAGTTTTTAATTTATTTAAAACTTTGTGTTGTATAAGATAGGAAGCTAGTTTTTTCCATATAGGAGTCACTCACCACTACCTCTGTCAACCAAATTTTCATTCTTGTGTCTATTTCCAAAGTCTTTTGTCCATTCTATAATCTTTTATCTACTTCAGAACCAAAACTATACTTTTTAATTACTTGAAATTTGCAAAGTCTAGAAAATTTTGGTATCTGATAGGGAAATTCTTCGCATGTTGGTCCTCTTTTCCAAAGTAATTTCATCTCTTTGTGGTCCTCCTGACACAGTTCAGTTTGTCCAGTTGAGTGAAAAATTGGGTTTACATTTTCATTGGCTCTGTCACCCTATTCAGTGCCGAAGTGTTTCTCTGTAATAAGGTGTGCTTATTGGGACCTCCTTTCTTTTTTACAAAAATTTGAGGTAGATTGAAAAATAAAAACCCCATGATGCAACATAAATAATTGTGTATGGGGGCTTACAGGTAAAAAACAGGAGAAAAGGATGTTAGCCACAAAAGTAAACCAATTATTAGGCTAAACATAAAACTTTATTGAAACCTTTCCATTGGGGATGAGGATGTGTGATAAATATCTGAGTCCTCTGATCATGGAAACATTGTATTGTAACACCAAATAGTGTCAGAAAGTAACATGGAACATTTCATAGGGACTATAGAAAAGAATAGTAATTTGTTAACAAATACAGAAATGCATTTCTAATGGTGGTAGCAAATGACATTTTAATGTTATAAAAGTTAATAGGTGATGAAATTTATTCAACCCCTTCTCATGGTCTAACTTGGTTCAGGGATAGAAATGGGAATATCTTTAGGTAGATACGTTTTTTTCTCTATCTCTGCAATTGTAGACCTAGACTCATGGTCTAAATCCACCCTGCCACCCTTTTTTGTAAATCAAGTATTTTGAACACAGCCAAACTCATTTGTCTACATGTTGCCTGTAGCCGCTCTTCAGTCAGCAACGGCAGATGTGAATAGCTGTGATAAAGACTGTATGGCCCCCTAATCTGAGAATATGTACTGTCTGGCCCTTTCCAGAAAAAGTTGGTTGACAATTCCCTGCTCTAAATAATCATTCCTTAAATCATTAACTTTATAATTAGTTATATTTTGAAATCCCTGTCACCTTTCTATAGCACATGAGAGTATTAGCCAAATACCTTACAGACACAATGGTCAAGGTCAGGCACTTGGCTAAAATGATTCTTTCATGTCGGACTCTCACCCTGTATGATCTTTCTACCCAGGAATTCCATCACCCCTGGCCTCCTGAAAACAACAACAACAACAAGAGCTTCTTGTTTGTCTGGGCAAGTACTCTTTTTTTTGGCTCTGGCTGGAGGGTGGCTCAGCCTCCGATCACCCATCCCCTCCAGCACCCAGCCCAGGCCGTGCTTCCTGGACTCGAGTTAGCGATGGGAATCCCGAGAGGGCATCTTTCCCCTCATCTGGGCTCAAGTCCTGGTAAGTCCCGTAATTTTTGCAACTTCTTTCCCCGTAGACCCCGTGCTGAATTCCTCTCAGTTCCCTGATGATATCATTTTGTTAGAAGATTTTTTGGGTAAGGATTGGTCAACTGAACTATTACAACTCCAAACTTTGCCAGTGGAAACAGCACACAGTTTAGAGCCAGAAGTCCTGTCTTTGAGGTCCTAACCTTGATATTTACCACGTGAATGACCTCGGGCGGGTTGCGTAATCTCCGAGTCTCATTTTTCCCCTGTTCACAATGAGGATACTAGCAGTGCTTGTCATATCTTCCTATTAGGGTTCTTGTGAGAAACAAATGGGATATGTGAAAATAATTTGTAAACTACAAAATAAAACACACATGCTCGTTATTATCACCAGTTCTCAAAGGCTCCTTCAGTGATTTCTCCTAATTTCCAAAGGCTTTTTATTTGCATTCGGAAACCAGTTCATTATTTCTCCATTGCAGCCTCCTTGCCAAAGGGCCTTGCCATTAAGCTAGCATCTGTTTTTCCTGGAAAGGGATGTGCTGCTCCTCCAGCCCCAGCCACCTCTACAAGTCACTGTTCTAGAACCTGTATCTCAAAGCTGAGCCGTGGCCTCACAGTGTGAGGGGGCTGGGGGTAGCGTAGGGAAAGAATGTCCTTTGCCTCTCCCTAATTCCCTTATCATCCTGGACCCGGAAAGCCGTCACGAGTGTGCTCAGAGATGTACATACTTATCAGTGAACATCTCCCAACTTCTCTCTGTGTCTGAACTCAAAACCAGAGAATGGAGGCAACAGTGAGAATGGGGATGCAAGGACCCCCAAATAAAGACTGCCCGTCCTCCTCCTCTCTCTGGTATCTCTTTAGAACTCAGGTGTGTGCCCCAAATTCCTACCTTCCTGAGGCTTTCTCTTCCTGTCCTTTATGTTACTTCTTTGTCTGGCCCCTCCCACCATCTAGGAGGAAGAATTGGTCATTGGATTCATCCCATTTCTGGACATGGATAAGGGCACTTAAGAGTTGAGAGGGTCTTGCCCTGGTTGGTTTGGCTCAGTGGTTAGAGTGCCAGCCCTTGAACCAAAGGGTCTCAGGTTCAATTCCCAGTCAAGAGCCCTGGTCTTGGTCTGGGTCCTGCAGGAGGCAACCGATTGATGTGTCTTTCTCATATTGATGTTTCTCTCTTCAACTCTCTCTCCTTCCCTCCCTTCCACTCTATCTAAAATCAATGGAAAAATATCCTCGGGTAAGGATTAACAGCAACAACAAAGAGTTGATAGGGTCTTCTATGGTAAAAGATATTATCATGTGTGAGGTCCTTTATTCTTTATTTTTCTTCCTTGTGGTCCTTTTAAGCAGTACATTGTTTTTCTTCCATCTTCAGCATCAGGGAGTCAGTCCCAGAGTGGTCAGATTGCAAGATCTGGATTGAACTTGGAGGTGATAGAGATCCTCGCTGGTATTAGGGCAAGCTAGTTATCTCACCCCAGCCTTGCTGGAACTTTGAATTGGATGTTGGACTAAATTTAACATTAGATTAAAACAAAACAAAACAAAACAAATGAAACCCATTTGCTCTTTGCTAATGTTCCTTTTGTGGACATTTCCCCCAGGGCTCTCACAGAAGGAGGGGTGACCAAGATGTCTTTATTTCATCAGTAACTCACACGGTTTACATCTGTGAACTCACAAATAAATTCCCAGGGTGGTCACTGGCCCACTGTTTCTACAAATGGCTGTTCTCTGTATTGTGGGTTAAGGTCAACTAGGACACTATGTTATGAACTGTAATCTAAATTTTCTTCAATTTTGAACTAACTGCTTTTTACAGAAAGGAAAAATGAGGATTACAAAAAAAAAAAAAATGGCCATGATATCTTTGCCAGATAAAACATAATTTGTTTTATTTTTCCCCTTTGCACTATTAAGAGATTTATTGTCTCCTATTTATTTTCAGCACTTTTCTTCATTTCTGGGAAGTCTGACCTGCCTAAATCATTATTGCATCTAAACAGAGTCTTGCAGACAGATTTCCAGTAATGGGCTCAAATAATGGGCTCTATTTGGAATTTCAATGGCCCTTTAATGGCACACAGAAGGGCAGTGCTTCTTGCATGTTTCCTGAGGAGCAAGCATGAGTAGCCCCAGGGGGCTAGTGGCAGAATCTGAAGCAGCCCACCACAAATTTTTAAATTCTTTACAGTCGTATAGTATGGAAATTTTGCATTCTACAGCATGCTGTATTTGAGTTTCCTTATAGAAAAATGTCTTAATGTTTTAATTGACATTTCAGGCAGGTGTGCTGTTTTTCTCTGGCACAAAAGTACTGGTGATTGCTGTGAGTGGGTAGGTACACTCCCCGTCTGAGATTCTGAGGCAGGGACATTGGATTTGAATCTCAATTCTGCCACTTTTAGTCACCTACCCCTGGGCAAGTCATCTGTTCTCTTAGAATGTAGACCCTGGCTGTCGTGATGTTTGAGTCTCCAGTTCCAGAACTCCTTTTTGCTGAGTAATCAGTCATTCAGTGTTGCAGGGGAAGGGACGATTGGAACCAATGGGGGAGTCTCAGTCCTAGGTCCTTTTGAAGAGGATTAAGGGCAGGCCTGTTCATGGAATGTAACTGCCCTTATTATGCAATAGTTCCACTTTATCACATTAGTTCCTTGGGGATGTTTATCATGTTTTTCTTCACAGAGTGTCAATGTTCCGAACAATAATTCTCAGTGGAAATGTTGAGACAGCGGCCAGCCTCAGGCTCCCAGATTCACCCCTCGTGAACCTAAATTCACCAAATACTTACCAAGGAACTTCTGTGTGTCCATCACTTGCCATGTGCGCTGAATAATATGGAAAAAATTGTGAGCTATGGTCCATATTCTCAGGGACTTTTGAAGTCTTATTAGAGAAAACCCACAAAGCAGTTATAAGAATTTATCAGGAAGATAAGAATATGGAAGAATATAACGCATAGGAATATAAGAATAGGGCACACTTGTCAAGAGACCTACTAAATAACTCACTGAGCATGTGTCTTCTAATTCTCCATACAACCCTGAAAGATAAAAACAATTATTTCTGTTTTGCTGATATTGGAATCAAGGCCTTAGAGCAGACTTTATAAACAAGCACCAAAACAAAGTAGATTTAACAGCATCATATGTTGGCCATCATGTCCTGCAACCCTGAGTTATTCTGTGTACATGGACTTCCTACACCAACTCTTGAATTGGAGTATTTTGGGTTGAGTGGAGGTAAGAGTGATACTCTCTCAGTTTCCAGAAGCAAAGCTGATATGAGAATTATTCAGTACTTGATGCTTTGGTCAAAGGGACTCGCTGCTATAAAATATAGCCCTAAATCTCAACACCATGGCTTATAGTCCTCATTGTGCCCTGTCCCCATTTCTAGCGTAGTGCCTGATACACAGCCAGCCAGCCGGGCACAGCCTGCATTACTTTACCTCCCCAGACTCTTTGCAGTTAGGTCAATCATGTGAATAACTCAGGCTGAAGGAATGGCCGAGACGGTTCAGAATCTGAAGCGTCCTTCCCAACCCCTCTTCCTCCTGTGTGTCAGCTGATGATGCCAGAAGGACCCTGGAACCCTGAGATGGCTGAGCCGCAGACGGAAGACACCTGGTGACCCGTCCGCAGGTCGAGCAACGAGGACTCTAGAGGGGGAGTGAGGATGAGGAGGGACAAGAGACACGAGAAATGGAGACAAGACAGGGTTCTGATCAAGTCTCGTTTATTCAGGGGGAGTTCACACAATATATAGGGGAAAAACAGGTGAAACAGTTAATGAGTATCCCACCTGAAGCCAATTCCAGTAAATACCCCAGGTGGGACAAATGATAAGCAAAGAATGAAGTAAACAATTATCTAGAGGGATGCAGACACTGTATGCAGAGAGACCCCGCCCTGGGGCCGAGACGGCAGAGCAGACTGCAACAGAATGGATGCCATGCAAAAGTCTCCCACAACCTGGGTCTCTGAGTCGCTGCTTGCAGCCCCTCCTGGAGAACCGTTTCAACAGGAACATCCAACCTGGACTTTGTATAAGCAAAAAGTAAACTTTATTTCGTTAGGCCATAGATATATATTTACAACAGCTAACCTATCTGACCAATACAGCAGGTACTAAATAAATACTTGCTTTTTTTTTTTTTTTCATAACAGCTAACCTCTCTGGCCAATAAAGCAAGTACTGAATAAATACTTGCTATGTGAGAGAAATTTATCTGCATCACATAAAAATGACTTGGGAAATCTTTAAAAAGCCTGATGCCCAGGTTGCAAACCAATTTAATGAGCATATCTGCAGGGTAGTGTCCAGGAGTGTTTCTTATTTGTTGTGTTTTGTTTTTATTTTTACTTCCTAGATGATTACACTGCGTAGCCAAGTTTGAGAACCAGTGTGTGGTATCAGTGCTCTTCTAGAGAGTGTGGTCTGTGGATCTTGTTAGAAATGCAAATTTTGTATCTCCAGACCCATGGACTCTGATTCTCTTGGAATCTGTGTTTCAGCAAGCACTCTGTGGGGTGCTTACGTATATTAAAGCTTGAGAAACAGATCTAGAACACTCTGCTCTAGTGGTTTTCAAAATATGGTCCTCTGACTGTAATCAGAGTTGCCTGGACATGCTTTTTAAAGGCAGATATCTGAGCCCAGCCTCAGGCCCTATATCCTAGGAGGTGAAGCCAAATCTCAGAGGCTGAAAAACAACAATTTAAAGTACTCAGGTAGTTAGGCAAAGAGGGCCCTGGTCACTGTGAGAATTTTGAATTCACAGTCCCTTGGAAGAGACATGAGAAGTTGGCATTGTAGTGTGGTATCTGGGAGCTTGGAATTGAAGTCCAGTGGATCTAAATTCACACTCTCGCTCTATCACTTTATCAACTGTGTGGCCTCGGGCAAATCACAAGGTCTGCCGGAGCCTCCATTTCCTGCTTCCCGCCATGGTTCTAACACCACACATGCGTTATTTATAAGGTGGTGGTGAGGAGTAAATGAGATGCTGTCTTTAAAAGACTTAGCAGAGTAAATAAACAATGATCACTATACCCCTTCATGATAGTTGAAGTTCTTGGACGAGCCAAAAATGAAGGCTGCATTCTAGAAAAGATATGTCTGGGACACTCTGGAGGTTATAGAAGCAGTGCCCAAGGTAGAGGCTCAGTTTCCCAAAACTGATAGAACTGTCACACAGCAAAGAGGCAGAAAGTCAGGTCCCAGTGGGGGCCAGTGGCAGCTAGGTAACTTACTGCAGCCCATGGCAGTGCGCTTGGGGCCATCGATCACCCTTCTTTTTTTTCTTTTCTTTTTTTTTAATCCTCACCCAAGGACATTTTTTGATATTTTGTTCAGATAGAGTGGGAGGGAGAGAGAGAGAGAGAGAAACATCGATGCGAAAGGGACACATCGAGTGGCTACCACACACACGACCCAACCAGGGCCAGGGACAGACTGCAACTGAGGTACGTGCCCTTAGCAGGGACCGAACCTGGGTCTCTCTGGACCGCAGGCCGACGCTCTAACCGCTGAGCCAAACCTGCCAGGGCTCGATCACCCTTCTTAAAGGAAGTGCTGCATGTCAGTTAGGCACAGTGTTTAGACTCTGCTCTAAAACCAGCCTCTGGCCCTGGCTTGTTTGGCTCAGCAGTTGGAGCATCAGCCTGCGGACCAGAGAGTCTGGGGTTCGGTTCCCACTAGGGGCATGTATCAAAAAATAAATAAATAAAATTTAAAAACCAGCCTCTGTACTTCTAGCCATGTAATAGGTTCAAGCTACTTAACTTGTAAAAATAAAGGGGGGGGTGTGTGGCAGAAATGGGGGAAATGAAAGTACTTGTCTTTCAGAGCTGGAGTGAAGAGTAGAAACAGTGACACCGGCCACCACGGGTCCAAGGCTGCCTGTCACTACTTGAGCCAAATAAAGCAGAGACAGAGTTGAACCATATATGAGCAGTTATTCCAGTAATGCCAGCAGCATGGGGAGGGTGGGGGGTCATCCTCCAAATTCTCCTCTCACACCTCCCGTTAGTTGGCCGATTGTATAGGGAACGTAAGAAAGGGACTGAGTGTATAAGGGGAAGGTAAGCGCTATAGGGTCCATGGTCCCTGTGTCTCCTTCCAGGATCTTGAAGTCTGATAACAAGCTTCTTAATTTTCTATGATATTAAAAATAGCTCCGCCTGTTCCTGGGACCAGAGAATGGTCAGCATTCCTGAAGCAAATTCCTGGAGGGGGTCAGGGTCCAGGCACATCAACTCAGTCAAGGTATGTCCTGTCCTTGGTCTGTTTTCAAAATGTATTTTCTTTCCGGAGCAATGGGCCCATCCAGGCTGTTTTCTTCTAAGAGCACATCCTCCCGTTTCCCAGGGTCTGTAAGAAAACCTCTCATCTATAGTCGGTAAGGTGAACAGTCATTAAACAGCTGTGGTTCCATTCTCATTATGTGCTCACTCCCTGTCAGCAGGAGCCCAGGAAGTGCCTGGTACATGTTGAAACTCACCAAGTTGCAGTCATCACTGGGCAGGGGTGGAGCTGAGCCTACGGGACACTTAGTTGCTCAGACCACGGGAGGAGAAGAGATATGGAAGCTTGAGAGGCAAGGAGGGTTGGCTTTTATACTTAGGAGTAACTAAAAACCAGACATTATTCTTTGCACTTTCCAGTGACTTCCAGGGTCCTCAGTGCATGTAGCAAAAATCGCCAGTTACTCCCCGAATATGCAAACGGCTTCGGTTCGCACTGTTGTAGCTGCTCCTTGCGTTTGTGGTTATGCTTCCCCGTATACACAGCTTCAGAAGGGAGTCTTCTTCCCCAAGGCCTCCTAAGTTCCGTTTTCAGCACATCCTACGAAAGAACACTTTCCTTTTCCTTTGCTTTTTAATCCCTCCCCCATCCTCCCACTTCCTCCAGCTGACAGCTTCATTCCTGCGCTAATACCTTCTCCTTGAAGGCCGGTGCTCTTTGGTTAGTGGTCTCTTCCAGGACTGCACCGAGGTATTGGGCATCGAGTTCTGCTGGCATTTGTTCCTGAGAGCGAGATGAAAAGATTACAGGAAACAAAACCTGTAAAGTTTGCAAGATCACATCATCTAGTGATAAACTTCCTCAAAGGGCCATGTTTTCTGACTGGGCAAATATAAGTGATCGATCTCTCACACAAGCAGTTTGTTTAAGGAGGGATATATATATGTATGTATATAAACACCCCTGCTGGTGGGTGCTAAAGAATATGGTTTATTTCAGCAATAGGTTTTGGAAACTTAGTAGTTTCACAGAATTATTGGTACAATAAACCCCGGTGGTTTGTTACAGCATTTACTGCCCACGGTTTACTTCAAGCTATTAATCAGTCCGCCAGCCAGTCGTCGCTGGAAACTCACGGAATTCTGAGGACTGTTACTAATGTCTTTTGGTTATAATTTCTTCCTTGCTTTCTCTCTTCTTTCTCTGGCTGCGTTTAGCAGCGATAGGAATCTCACTGATCAGATGTGCTCTCAGATGCAAGGCATGGCTGGGATTTAACAGGCACGAGAAGATTTACTCATAGAAAACATTTCTTGAAATCAACCAGAAGCCAGAAAAGTAGTATCTTTCTTAATATTGAAGAAAGTGAGAGGAGAGTTTCTCACGTGGCAGCTCCGCTGCGTCCGTGTAATGTCTTCCGGGCGCCTCATTGTAAACGAGAGAGTGTACCTGACAGGTGACGAAGCCAGCCTCCCATGGACCTCCCCTTCTCCATCCCGCACTTGGAAGGCGGCCCTTTCTAGGGGGAATTCCCCAAAGACACGATCCTCTGAACTAGGAGTTTTTCCTCTTTTGATGTCTACTCTTTTTATATGTGAATATTTGGCTGTTTCTTTTCGTGCACTTTGGCAGGGGCTCTATTAGAATAACACAGTTGATGCTTGGCTTGGGGTCACGATGACTATCAAATGGCAAGTCAACAGGACAAGGAAAAAGGCTTCGGAGCCACTGCTTTCTGGAGAGGAGTGACCAAAGCTGGAACTTTGTGTCTGGGGACAGCAAGTGTGAGGACGTTTCTCCTAGGAGGAGCCTTGGGTTTGGTCACATGTGCTGATTTTCTCTCCGAATCTAGTGGGTAAAAAGTACATTCTGCTCCAGTTGGAGTTTGGGTCGCTCCTCCTGTGCTCCTTTATTTCTAAGCTTAATTCAGGATCACGTAGGTGGAGGAGGTACCACAGGACATTGTGTTTCTTGCCATATTGGTAACTGAGTGATAGTAACATCAGGCAGTTGGCTGGAAATGGTCCACCTGGTATTTCTTATTATTGATGGTCTCTACATCTAGTGGGATTTAGAGGAGCGACTATTGTTTCTTAAAAAAAGAAAAATCCAAGAACAGCTCAACCATGCATTTGTGTATCCTAAAATTAAAACTGAACTTAGCAAACTGATAGTTATTTTTGTTTCCTAAGTTAACCTCTAAGTGATTTCTTCTTCTTCTTTAGAGCTCAGTGACCCTGGAATAGCTGTTTGAATTTTTAGGATAGAAATATTCATGTGACCTAGTTGGTCATTTTAATAGAAAACATTAAATAAATAGTATTAAGAATACATTAATGAGGAGTGTCTTAAGAAGTGGAATTTAATTGCTACTAGAGCATTTTTTCCTGGCTTTTATTTTTATTTATTTATTTTTTAAATCATCACCTGAGGATATTTTTCCATTTTTCCTCAGATAGAGTGGAAGGGAGGAAGAGAGAGAGAGAGAGGGGGAGAGAGAGAGAAAGAGAGAGGGAGAGAGAAAGAAACTTCGATGTGAGCCTTGGGTGGTTTGCTCTGTGGTTAGAGCATTGGCCTGTGGACCAGTGAGTCATGGGTTTGATTCTGGTCAAGGGCACATACCTTGGTTGTGGTTCATCCCCGGCCCTGGTTAGGTCAGGCAGGTGGCAGCCAGTCGATGTGTCCCTCTCACATCAATCTCTCTCTCTCTCTCTCTCTCTCTCTCTCTCTCTCTTTCCCTCCCACTCTGTCTGAACAAAAATGGAGGAATGTCCTTAGGTGAGGATAAAAAAAAAACACATTGATGTGAGAGAAACACATTGATGTGAGAGAGACACATTGAACAGCTCCCTCCCCCATGACCTGACCAGGGCCAGGGAAGAGTGGCAACTGAGGTATGTGCCCTTAATTGGAATCAAACCCGCAAATCATTGGTCCGAGGGCCGGTGCTCTAACCACTGAGCAAACCAGCCAGGACTGTTTATTTATTTTTTTAAATATTTGTTTTCTTTATTGATTTTAGAGAGAGAGGAATGGAGAGGGAGAGAGAGAAAGAAACATCGATGAGAGACTATCAATGAGAGAAAAACATTGATTGGCTGCCTCCTGCATGCCCCCCACTGGGGATCAGGCCCATGACCTGGACTTGTGCCCTGACTGGGAATCGAACTGGTGACCTCCTGGTGCATGGGTCGACGCTCATCCAGTGAGCCACACTGGGCGGGCTGGCTTTTTAATTTGGAATTAATGTTACCAATAGCAGATAAAATTAATGTTAAAGGATGGGCACCAGGCACTTAAGAAAGAAATCCACATAAACATGAAACATAATGCTTAAAAAGTACAGCCTACCACAGCAGGAAAGTGAAAAATCGTGTCTAATATGATCAGTTTAGAGTTTTGATGTCAACAAGTGTATTCTGAAGCAAATGCCTGCATGTTCTTCTCATGGGAAGGAGTACTTGGCCCAACCTCAGAGGCTGAAACGAAATGGCAATTTGTCAAGGAAACGGTGAATCGTTCTCAAACGAGCTTCTCCATGTTACCAGGGTTTGCTTCTGCGGGGGATCACTGATCCAGTGCAAACATGTTACCATCATTTTACATGCTATGTCTCAGTTTCTCCATCTGCGAAAAGGGGGCATTTGCCACCATTCTGAATCTTCAGGGGTGCTAAGTATGCTAATAATAGAGCCATGTCTATTATATGATATTAGTTTCAAAAACTGATTAGGAACTACCCAGTATTTACATTATTCAATTCTAAGCACCAAGATTGTCTTAACCTTGGATTGGATTTTTTTTTTCACCCATCACTTTGCCCTATCATTATCCTTGAGTTTTTCTTCCATTTTCTGCCTGGCATGTATTTTGATACAATTGTGCCACATAACCTTTAATGGTCTCTTGAGTACTGTGTGTGATATGTCCATGTAGCATCTCCTTTATCTCTTTCTGTTGTTTCTAATTGGTTAAAGTCTATATTGATTGCACTTATTTTTTGGTCTCTGATGATGTGAGATAAATTTAGGTACACCCTCTTTAAATCAACCAGAGATATGATTACAGTTGGCTCAGATCTTTAGCCTTTCAAAAGAGTTTCAAATGCATTTGAATAACTCTGCCAAAAAATGTGTTGTTCATTATCTGTTCTGAGCGTGTAAAGTTTACTTCTTATGCAAATTGTGACAATAAGCAGACATACAGTGTAGATGTGTACGTTGAAAGAATATTTTTATTTAAAAGTCTGTTTTGATCATTGCCTATTAACAGTTAATAGCAAGGGAACTGGGCAACTTAGGGGAAGGTTTAGAAATTTATTTTTTTTACTCTTTCCTTTACCACAGAGATTACTGACTGAGATGGTTGGTTATGCTACAGCTTACTTTATTCATTAGATTTCTCGCCTTAACTTATTTATTCTTAATATATAATCTTATCTTCCTACTTATTCCGTTTCAATCAATGATTTTATTTTCTTGAAATAATCTTTCAAACAGGGAAATCCTTCGACTTGGTTAGCAAGAAATTAAAACAGTGAACTGAAATTAAATGTCTGCTCTCAAACTTGAGTTTAATTAAATTTTCTTACTTACAGATTTAGTGTATTGGGGGTTTCTTATGGTATTCCTATCAGTGATACGATTCTTCCTTTCCTCCAGGGCCTGTGCTCCTACTGTGCTGTGATATGAGTGGGCTGTTGTTTTTCTGCATCAACAGTATTTTATTTTCTCTACTTGTGTTTCCCTTCAGCACCCTTTGTTTTATCCTTCATAGTACATAAATTAACTTTTTACTATGTTTGCTATCAAGACTCTACTATAATGATTTTTATTTCGACTCTTACTTGTGGCATGTATAATTTGACTGCTTGACATTTATTCCTCCTATCTCAAGTGATTATACATATAAATGAAAACCTGGATTTGAGTTTTCTTTTTTCATTAGAACACACATAAGCTTTATAAAAATTCTGGTATGTTTTAAATGTGCTCTTCAGAACTGTTAGAAATGAGTTCCTTTCCGCCTGTTCAAATTGAATTAAATTTTTACCGACTTTTTGCTTCAGATTGATTTTGCTTGTAATAAAAGCATCAAATAAAACCAGAAATACAAACCAACTCTATTCTGTAAGGGAAAGCAATCGAATCATAAAAATGCAGCATCAAAATGTCAGGTAGATATGTTTAGGGAGACTGGAAGTAGGGAGTATTGTTCCCCATCTCCTGTAAAAAAGCTCAATCTTATTATATGAGGAAAGATTTGTAACTGAATTTTAACAGGAAGCTACTGGAAATTGAGCATTCAAAACTCTAATTGAAATACTCAATGCTAGATTTATAGGTCCTTTCTTCTAAATCCATAAATTCTATCTCTAAAATAATTTGATTGCCACTGTTGCAAATTGAGTCTATGAAGTGAAGAAAAATTGAAAGCCTACTGTAGAGACTCAATTGTCCATCTTTTTAATACCAATCACATGAAATCACAAGATCATCCATAGAATCATAGAGACATCAGGGACAGATGACAGGGTTACAACTGGTATACTAAAAATACAGTCTCATATTCCCCTCAATACTTGGAGGAATATTTGCCACATTTTATAAACTGGTACACAATAACTTGTTTTAATATCCTCATGAGATTAAGAAAAAAGATGAACTAAAAAGCAACATATATTCAGAGCTACTCAAATATTCATCTCAATTGGGTTGCGTATGCAATTGGGACTCCTTCCAAGTCTTTAAAAACAATTGATGATAGAAGTTATAAGTATCTCAAGATACACTAATCCCCACACTTACTTGTCTTGCGGTCTTTTACATTTCAGCAGATGTCACCTGGGGTCTTCTGGTTGTTCTTGCCAAAAATCTTGATGTAATCCTGGACTCCACTGTTCCTCTTACATCCCATATTCAATCAATCAGCGAATTCTTTTTTTCTGTATCATCAAATTATTTCTGGGATCTTCCTGTATTTTACAACTTTCCCTACTACTTGGGATTTTTAGTCCAACCCATTGTCTTCTTAGATATTTACAATAGCTTCTTTATTGCAGCGCCAGCCACTACAATTGCCCTGTTATTCTCAAGCAAAAAATCAGAACAATATGGTTAAAAATAATGCAGATCATGTCTTTACTTAGCTCAAGTTCTTCCAATTGCTCACAGAGTAAAATCTTTACAAGGCCTATGTGGCCCTCACTGCTTCCACCTCCTCCTCTCTGATCCCCACTCCCTCTTTCACTCCACTCCGTTCACCCTGGCCTCCAGGCTCTGCTCAGCGTGCTCTGCTCCAACACCTGGACCGTTGCTGCTCTGCCAGTAAAACATCGTCATGGTTAAGTAAACAAAAACGACCTGTGTGTGAGCTTTCACACT
Organism: Molossus molossus; assembly: GCF_014108415.1. Taxonomy (NCBI): domain Eukaryota; kingdom Metazoa; phylum Chordata; class Mammalia; order Chiroptera; family Molossidae; genus Molossus; species Molossus molossus. The sequence goes on along the minus strand of NW_023425351.1, from coordinate 57,203,731 downwards.
GAGAAAAGATACTAATTACATCAATTAGCTGACTTACAGTATAACAAACTACCCCCCAACTTATTGGCTTAAGGCATCAAACATTTATTACTGTAGCTCACAGCTCTGTTGGTTGCCTGGGTATCAATGGGTCCAGGCTGTTCATCTGCAGGTTGGGTGGCTTTGCTCTAGTCTGGGCTTGATTGGGTCAGCTCTATTCCTGGATAGTCCTTCTCATGCTAATGGCAAACATGTAAGAAGGCAAGTAGAAATATTTTCGTAAGACTGTGTAAGTATTTGCTGTTAGCTTTTGTCATCATCTTAGGATAATGTTCTTTTTATTAGTAAATATCATTTGGAACAATGGTTTTTCCTGCTGGGTAACCAAAGAGCTTTAAGAGTTTGTTTCCTCATCCATGCTATACTGTACTTACCCTTAGGTATTTTCAAACCTTGAGTAAAATTTTTTATACACAAAAGCTAAGTGATGTGATGATGCAATAATTTTAAGAAATAAAAAAGTTGTCATCTATCTAGAAAATGTGTGATGTGGTACAGAGAAGAGAATGGCAAAGAAACGACTCACAACAGAAAAGGGAGGTTAGGTAGGGGGCAAGTTTGGAATGAGAGGTTAGAGAAATGTAAGCTGCCAGAATTCTCTTTATGCCTCCCAGGAGTGCTCAGAAGTTTTGGAGATTGCATTGGCCTCCTTGCCGTATGAATGATGGGGTCTTCAGTCATGTTTTTGGGTGTCAAAGGAAGGACTAATCCCAGAAACTGAGGGGATTGGGTTTTTTGAGTTTCACATATAGCTTCAAGACATTTCTTATTTTCGTCATATTTTTTTACTGAAAACTTACTGCTCTTGTCCAAGTTTTGTTTAGTTTTCTGTTCAAATAAAATATTTTTCTTAATATAACTGGCCACATCTTTTCCTTGGCTACTTTCTGATTTTATTACTTGTACGATACTCATTTTTTTTGCCTACATATCTTAAATTTAATGATGCATGTAATGAGGGGCCCACTAATTCCTCAAGCCAGCATTTTGTTTATGTTTATTTATAGTTGCTGTAATTGTCCATTTATGGTTACTATTGACCCTGAATAAGGGTAAATCATTGAATTCCCTGGGTTCTGAATATACTCCTTCTGGCCTCAAATGACTAGCAGCAAGTTTAGTTCCTCGTGGCACCTAGGGGCAATCACCTTGCCAGTGTGTAACTCCTTATTTATCAATTTGTCTATCTACATGAGGATCCCGAAATGACCAGTGTATAATTCTAATATCACGTTAAACCCTTGCTTTGTTCCTTGCTGAAGGAATTTCCCCCTGGAACCTTAGATTCTAATGCAATAGAACCAAAAATTGTGAAGAGATAAAGAAATAATCCTGCAAATGAAACTCTGGAAGTGATGATGAGAGGAAGAAATACTACTTCCACTCCTTGGATCTTGTGCCCATGCATTACCACTCCTGGAATGCAGCATCATGTGTGGCCTGATTGGTTCTTACATTGTATCCTACAGGACAGTCTCCCAAAACCACAGGTTGTGTGGCCCTTAAGCTGAGCCTTTCATAGATCATTTATCTTTTTATTAAGTTGCCTTCTTTCTGGATGTTGTGTTAAATTGTGATCATAACCTTGGTCCCTTGGTCTGAGTATGTAAGAGATTCTAGGTTGGAAAACATAGTGTTCTATAAGCCCTCAGGTTGTTGTGTTGCCAGGGGCATTGTTTGCAGGGAAGGTAAACCTCTAAACAGAATAGGTGTGAATTCCAGTAAGGATGAATTGCTGTCCCCTCTAGAGTAGAAGGAGTCTGATACAATCGACCTCCCACTAACTGGCTAGCTAGTCTTCTTGATGGATACTCCCATATTGAATGTGCAGCTGCTGAGCTGTTGGGCATTTGTCAAAAGCAGTACCCAAATCCATCTTGGCACAGATTGTTAGATACCTGCACAGTCTCCATCCCTGCCACCATGGATATTCTGTTCATGGACTGGTTGCATGAGAATCAGAGTGTGATCAAAAAGAAGTCAAACGTGACTTCCACAGAATAAGTTATCATTTTACCTGTTGACTGGGTGCTCCTTTACAGTGGACACTCTATATTGGTCATTGTCAGACGACAAAAATATCCTCGTGTTTTGTATCTATCAACATAGGTTCATCCACATGCTTCTTCCCCAAATTTTCTAACCTCACAAATGATCAAATTGTATTCCTTTCAGGTCCCTTGCTAATTAGCTAAGTGATTTGTCACTGTTGCAAATTTTTATATATCTATACACTGTAAACCACTTTTATTGCCATAAAAAAAAAAAAAGAACAATTGACTGTAATGCTTGCGACTCTGCTAACTGGGAAGATTCTCCCTCACTGCTATCTTCCAGGACCACCATAAAGGGGTTGTGGTGAAATGACAGTCCAGTTTAGTTCAACATTAAGATATAATCCAGGCCTGAGTTAGGAAATCATTCCTGAAGCTATAGGTTTAAATGAAAGGAGAGGCCTCAGTGCCACGTAGGCAGGTGACATGACTGTTTAGGCTATGCGTTTATGAAACACATGCTTTCCGGATCCGCTTGTATCCTATCATGCAATGGGCTGCGGCTGTGCCCACCTGTACTTAAGACTCAATAGATCGGAGTATACCCAGGTCATGATAGCAGCTCCATAAAGAACATTCTAGACTTTACTGTCCATTGGCCACTAGCTATATATGACTACTGGGGACTTGAAATGCAGCCTGTCCAAGTTGAGATCTGCTCTAAGCATAAAATACACATTTAGTAACAAAATAAATCATCATAGTTGAAATCATCATAGTTTGGACACATTTGGATTAAAGAATATTATTAAAATTAATTCAATTAGTATATTTTTTACATTTTTAACATGGCTACTAGAAAATTTGAAATTACTTACACAACTCACACATATTTGTATTACACAGTATTATTCTCTAAAGTAAGACTAGGCAGGAAGATGAGATAAAATTAAAAAACCAAGAAATTCTGGAAAGGTTGAACTTTCTCAGGAAAGTCTTGATTCAGCCATTCACCCTATTTATCAGCTACACAGTTACATAGTATCCAACGGTCAGGCATTCAGTCTCCACTAGGGTCTAGAAAGATACCAAGGGCTGCTTTTAAAATGGCAAATCATTCTCCACTGCTGAAGGCATGGCCTTGCGGCAGAATCCTTCCTATTTGTATCACGTGCATCAGAACTTGTCAGAGACTCTAGACAGAAATACTGATTTACCATATGTACCTCTAGTACCATCAATTTATTGGGTCGGACATCTTTAGTGGCAAGACAGCTTTCACGATTGTCTAGACCAGATGTACAGGCTTCTGTTGCTCTTGGCCATGCTCAGCCCTGGAAGCTTCTTGAATCACCTGATAAATAGGTTTCCCCTTGGCTTCTTATATCATAATAGCTCTACTCTAGAGATCAGGGAAGCATCCTGATTTTTATTCCAGGTGCCATAGATATTCATTTTAATTATGCACCCAAGGACCAGGCAGATAAGTTTAGGTTCAATCCAATTATGACTTGTTTCATTCTAGTGCCAGTGTGACTATGTAAGTCAGCGTTTCGCCTTTTGTACCTCAACTCAATTCACCACTGGTGAACACCTCATAGTGTTGATGCTACAGCATGCCAGGGGTTACCATCAAAGAGGTCCTGTTGCTCTCTGACCAGGGAGTGAAATTCCATTTCTTCTTTTGACACCCAATTTCTGAATCCCATTCTGATGATCTGATTTTCTAGAGCCACTCCTTTAACAACGATTTCGCCCAGGTTGTCTAAAAAGGGGTGCCTGATGAAAGGTTGTAGGCAATTCGTTTCTTTTGGGGAGTGGTCTTCTGGAATGGAGTAAGGGAATGAAGTAAATAAAGTGGGGAAGGGAGGAAGAGGGGAAGGAAGAAAGGATGGAAGACCAATCTAAGAGTGTCCTACCAAGCTGATCACCACTGTGTGTATTATGGAGAAGACATAAAACTGAGTCATATGAGCAGTGCATTCAGGAACTGGAGATGTTAAGGACAGAGAAAGGAATGACCAAGGAAGATGACATTCTCTTCAGATACTTGAAGGATTATCTATTCTTGGCCTGGTTAATTTCTACTTACTTTTAAGTCACACATCAAGTATCAGCTCTTTTGAGGAGTCTTCAAAATCGTGCTTTTTTATTTCCCTCCCTTACAGATTTCAACAACAATAGCAAAAGTATGTGCATTTCTTCTATATGTTATCAGTATATTGGTATTTATAACAACCACAGGACTTACTCTGATTCATAATTCTTTGTTAAATTTTTTATCAGAGTCTCACTGATTTTTAAAAGTAAACATGTAACTGAAATTAATATAACAAAGTGAAGTTAATATATATAAACATAATGAGACCAGGTCCCTAAAACCAATCCCGTAAATACAGGACAGGAGAAATGTGGATTAGAAACTGACCACATGCATAAGATTTAAGGACCTTAGATTTAATGATTAGTTCAATAGATGAAAATATTAGTGTCTTTTTCCCCAAAACACAGATGCTCATTAGGTTTGTATTCTCAAATACAGCACATAAAGGGAAAGAGAGGAGCTAGACGTTCCTTTCAACTGGTCAGACCACATATAGGGCAGTACTTTCAGTGACACCATTTTGGGAAGAGTGTAAAACAAACTGAAATGGAGAAGACATAAAACTGTGTCATATGAGCAGTGCATTCAGGAACTGGAGATATTAAGGACAGAGAAAGGAATGACCAAGGAAGATGTCATTCTCTTCAGATACTTGAAGGATTATCAATACAGGATGGATTGCATGTGTGAATTTCTAAGAAATAAAAATTAGGTTTACCAGCCTGGCCAGTGTGGCTCAGTGGTTGATCATCGACCCATGCACCAAGAGGTTGCTGGTTCGATTCCTGGTCAGGGAACATGCCCAGGTTGCGAGTCAAAACCCCAGTGGGGGTCACGTAGGAGGCGGCCAGTGGGGGTCACGTAGGAGGCGGCCAGTTGATGTTCTCTCTCATCGATGTTTCTATCTCTCTCCTCCTCTCCCTTCCTCTCTCTCTAAAAATAAATAAAAAAGAAAGAAAAAAAAATTTAAAAGAAAAAAACGCAGTCATTAAAAAATATATATGTCAGGTTTACTAATGTAAGCTGTAAGGATTCAGATTTCAACCTTACATAGACACATAACTTGTAACAGCCTAAAATGATGCCTGAACATCTAAGAGGGACTTCAATGTTTGAATGAATGAATAAATGAGGTGAAGTGGGAACTGATAACCTCAGGAGGTAGGGGATTTCTATTTCTGCAAGGTATTCAAGTACAAGCTAAACAACAACTAGGAAATGTTCTAATGGGAGATAGATGGTGAAAATAGATGTAATCTATGCTTCCTTTCAAGCCATGAATTCTTCTTTTTCAATAATTCTGTTCATTTTAAAGAAAAACAGCATTGCTTTTACTTAAGTCAGTGTTGACAGTATATATAGCTAGTTATATATCGGTCATGAGAAACTCTCCAATCAAAACAATAATGTCATTTTCCCTTGAGTAATTCTTACCAGGTTTTCACTTTTAGAAGACTCGGTTAAAGAAAGTTCATAGTCAGTGTTTTCAGAATATGTTGTGGGACATGAAGCAAACCTCACACCAACAATGCATTATTATTACTTATTTATTTTTGGCTATTAGTCATGGAACAACACAGGTGCCCAGAATTTCCTGGGCACATAAACTTGAAACCTCTGCCTCTGAGAGCTTCCAGTTTAGATTGAGACAAATGCTAAACAGGAAACCTGAGCTTTACCACGTGAAGATGAATGGGCATCTTTGATAACTTCATGTGTGACCTCTTCCAGACAATAATGCTTTATTTATTCAAAAAGTTTCAACTAAAAATCAGCTCAGGGCATATTTGAGTCCCCTAGAAAGTAGAACCATCAATATTACTACAGTTGCTTTCAGCACATGGATTTGCTTTGAGAATTATGAGTTGTCCAGTTGCCTTCATCTTCATGGTCATCAGCAAAGAACTATGTTCTGAGAACTTCCTAAGTTCCAGGCACAGGGGATAATCAGATGATTCTGACATGGTTCTTGCTTTAAACAGAATAGGAATCTAAGAAAGAGAAGCTATACTCACATGACACCAGCCATAATGCTATTGGAAAGAATATAAACTTTGGTTTCAGACAGAACTCAGCTTGAAACCCATCTCCACCATTTATTACTCTTTAACCTTGGGCAGTGTTCCTAAATTTTGTAAGCCTTTGTTCCATTGGTAATATGATTCTACCTAATGAGGGTGTTTGTTATAAGAATTGTGTGAGATCTGATAAAGAAAATAGAGTACTGCTACAAAAATTCAGGTATTGTTTTAGGTGCTAAATGGGTAGACTAGATCAGAGCTTGGCAAACTTTTTCTGTATACGGCCAGATAGTAAATACTTTAAGCATTGCGGACTATACAGTCTCTCTTTACAACTACCTAACTCTGCTGTAGTAGCATAAAAGAATCTGTGGACAATCTATGGACAATATATAAATGAATGACCATGCTGAGTTCTAATAAAATTGTATTTATAAAAACAGGTGAGTGGGTCTATAATTTATCGACCCCTGAACTAGATAATTAGTGCCCTAAGAGTTATGAAGACTTACTGATTATCAAAGAATGAGGAGACTCTTCCAAGAGGAGAGAGAATGTTTTGTTTATTTTGGATTTCACTTTTTATCCAAGTTAAACATACACAATGTATAAAGAGTCAACTTATTCTGCAAGATTTACTATGAAAAAACACCAGCTCTTCCCCATCCCTTTGTATGAGGGCCGATGGATTTTTTTTCTTTATTGATTTAAGAGAGAGGAAGGGATGCCCCCATTGGGGATCGGGCCCACAACCTGGGCATGTGCCCTGACTGGGAATTGAACCAGCGACCTCTTGGTGCATGGGTTGACACTCAACCATTGAGCCACACCGTCTGGGTGAGCCGATGGATTTTAAAATTTCAGGTAGTATCTACAATCTATTTTATATTTCTATTTTAAAATATGGAGATTTCACAGTCCTCAATCCCCCCAACTCTCACCACAAAAGCATCCTTTTGTTCACCATACTACTTTCCAGCACAGTCACATTGTAATTTTGTTTAGATCAACATTGAGTATTTACATGATACACCTATGGATGAGATTCAGATGTAAATTATATAGTAAACTATGGTCACTTAACATTGGTTGTATGATGTTTTGTTTTCCCTGGATTTAAGAATTGTATTTTCTTCTCTTTTTCTTAGTTTCCTTCGTGTTGTACTTATCTCTAATTCCCCTCAAGCTCTTTCACAGTTGTCTAATTATTTCCATAAGTTGTTCACAGGCATCAGATGCACTAACGATTTTATCTCCCTGAAGAAGAATCACTCAGAGAAGTCGTTCTCGAGCTTGCATATTCATCAGGATTACTTAGATTAGTAACAAGACAGATTTCTTGGCCCCGATCCCAAAGAGTTCTGTTCCGAGGGAGTGCTAAAGAATTTTCTTTTGTAACTAGTGCCTTCGTGACCCTGTTGTTGATCCCTGGACCACACTCCGAGGACCGATGGGAAATACTAGTGGAGGGCTTTCTGCCCTGCTGCGGGCTGGACTGGATGCTTTCTACGTTGTATATGGCCACCAGTCCTGACACTGTTCGCATCGTCTTGGGGATTTCTATGACTTCCCTCCTGTGTCGCTACTGAAAACCTCAAAGCCCTGTATACCACCTTCAGATAACAGTGCCCACCATCGGCAGGTCAGCTGATCACATGTTACTGTTCTTGATCTTCCCTCTATGGGAGCTCAGTTTAGGGAACAACAATGTCTCATGCCCCTTCATGCCTCCCATCCCTAGAAAATAGGGAGCGCTCAGAGCAGAGTGCTTGGCTGATGATTTTCTCCTAGATTTATATAAAAATGTCTCTTTGTTCTCAGTATTCTGAGGAGGGAGATTGTTAACAAGGAGCTCCATATATAAGAAACAGATTTGCTTAACTTTTGCATCTTCTTTCTGACCCATAAAGGCTAAAAATAGAAATTTACCAATGTGAGTTTTCCTCTTTAAAACCTCCTTCTGTGTGTTGCTTAATTGTTGAGAACAATGGGAGTCCAAACATATTTATTGACTGTTTTGATAGATGTGTATTCTTTGAGAAACTTGGTACAACACCTTCAATCCTAGAGGAGTTTTCTATTTAGGAGTTCATTTTCTCCTATGAGATGGGTTCAAGCTTGTTTGAAACTGATATAGGAAATCACATTTTCAGCCTTATTAATTTTATGCACTCTAAATGCCAGTTTCCCACGATAAAACACAGCTGTCCGCTGGACACTAGACAGTGAGGGATTGTACCTAATTTGCATGTAGGGTAAAAATAATTAAAATGTTATTAAATAACTCATTTGTTTCCTAATGTAATTGGAAACAAGATCCACAGGTACCACACGGATCACTGTGTGTCTCATAAAGGAGTTCTGTCATATCCATTCACATCAGTCTCGAGTTTTCTGTCCTATCCCACTCCATCAAACAAACAAGACCCCACAAAACAGAATAACAACAACAACAACAAAACACCAGCCGGAGACTAATTGTATACATCATCAACTTTAAGATTTTATTTGGGAAACACAAGTTGCTATATTTTTCTTTTTCACGTACAGCTCATGAAGCATGTCAAACCTACTTTGCATGTAGGATGATAGCATCTGACATACCTCGGAGCAAGGGAGTGAACCTGTACACGGTGAAATAATTAGGGCAGGGCAAATGATAAACGGGTGATAGAACTGTGATCACCTTCCTCATATGGAAGATAAATCTATGAGCGAAATGTCATGTTGAAAGGCTGAACAATTATTCCCTCATCCATCACTGCCAATTCCTTCCATTTTATCTGGACCGTACTGCAGCTGAATACATCTTATGAGTTATATAGCACTTTCTTAAAGATGAATTCTGTGTTGCAACAGGCCAAATGTGCTCACTGTAGGCCCATCTGTCTCAGTAGTTCTCGTTCACACACTAGCTATTTTTTCATATTTAAGGCTATTTATTGCATATAAACACCCCAAATCCCAAATAACAGGCAGGAATATTTTAGACAAACCATGACATATATCAAAGTATTATAAGAGAAGCAAATAATGGGGCAAAACTCTCTGTTGAGTGTCAATAACCTGTCCTTCTACATCACTTATCCAGTGTTAAGTGATGGCAGTTTGGGGGTTTTAGTTCTCTCTTAAATCAGGGTGTTAGTATGATGAATTGGAGATACATCTGATTATGATCATCTTTCCCATGGGTCAAGATACTTTGCCTTAAAAGGTATCAAATTCCAAACCTATAAAAAATGTAATCAAGATAAGAACTGAAAACACAGAATTATGAAATATCAGGATTAGAAAGAACTTTAGAATTCTTTGACTATAAACCTCCTGTTGATGTTTGGGACACCTTCAATGCACTGACACATGATTTTTCCAGCACTTGGTTAAATGTTTCCTGTGGGGAGGGACCTTGCTATGATATTTTCATGCTCTGTTTGGACTGTTTGATCATTCGCTCATTTATGCTACGTTAGAACCATTTGATCATTTGTTCAATTCACATGTATTAAATGCTTACTGTGTCCCTGCGATTGTCCTGAGAACTGGAATCCATGTGGTTCTGTACCCTTTAGTAGCCTTTTAGTTACAAGTACAAAACTCAGTCCAACCAACCCAAAGATATTATTTAAGCAAAGGGAAGATTTAAAAAAAAAAAATGTTTTTATTGATTTTTTTAGAGAGAGAGGAAGGGAGAGAAACATAGAAACATTGGTGTGAGAGAGAAACGTCAATTGGCTGCCTCCTACACGTCCCCTACTGGGGATCGAGCCCGTAACCCGGGCATGTGCTCCGACCAGGAAATGAACTAGGACCTCTCAGTCCATGGGATGGCATTCAATCACTGAGCCACACTGGCCGGGCAAAGGTAAGATTTTTTAAAAATCTCGTATTAGTGAAAAATTCAAGAGAGAAACTTGTTTTGATGTGACTGGTTTCAGGAGCTCAAATGACTTCATCAGCAGGAGGTTTCTCTTCATTTCTTTGCTCTCTCTAGTCCCCTATGTGGACTCCATCCTCAAGCAAGCTGTCTACCTTGTGATGTCCAGGAGACTAAGTTTTCATTCGTCCATCAACTCCTCTTCAGTCTGCAATCTGAGACCAGAGTAAAGATAATTCTGCCTTTATGACAACCTTCAACAATGTCTCACCTTGGGATTGTTCTTCTTCAAAGTGGTTTCTCCATTGTTTCCACCTGTCCGTAAGGATGACATCACCCCTTATGTCTAGTGCTTACTAAACATTTCTTGAAAGGACCAACGAGCAAATGAATGAATGAGCAGACAAATGTTTCCAAGCTAGTATATGAATACTTCACGGGCCAAATTAAATTTTGCATCACTCAAAAGCTCATGCTCTTTTCACTCCCCAGAGTGTCATTACTCTGCATACACTTCTTTAGCAGACAAGTCAAGAACAGCATCAAGTCACGATGCTGTATGTCAGGGACTGCGGCGAAGGGCAGGGTACAGCCCATGAATGCCTCCACACCAAGGCCAAAATTAAATTCTTCAGAAGTTTTCTAACCAGAGTATGTCGTTCACTACAGACAAGTAACAGAGGTCTGGAGAAAAATCTATAGATAAAGTGGAAAAAAGTGCTTACAAAGTTATATTGTCAACAGTTTTTTTATGTTTTTAAATTTATATCCCCAATGAAACGAACAGCACTAAAGCGATATATTACAGTAAATAGTTCATTTTATTAATGTGAATGTCCTCTGATTTCCTTTCTTTTTTTTTACATAAAACTGTATTGAAAGTATATGAAGTATGTGAGCAATGTGGTAAGATCCACAGCCCTTGCCTCAAGAAGAGTCTGAGTTAAATCAATAGAGAGGGCATTGTATTGCAAGCCTGTGAGTGAGCAAGCGCAAGCTACTGTGGGGCCCCTCCCCCAGCCTGTGGACGAGCTGGGGTTAGAGAAAACGTTGCAGAGGGGCTGACAGCTGACAGTCAAAGAATTCATAGGCATTAGGTAAAGAAAGGGACCTATTCATTATTATGGTGATTTATGGTCAGGGTGTGGAATTATGAGAAATGACCCTGGATTTTTATTCCTCCTCCTTCCCTACATTCTTGGAATAAGCCACGTTCTACTTGGTATCATCCACTGATGTAAATGATATCTGGTTGACTGCCAGCAGGCCTTCCTCTGATAGCAGCACACATGTAGAAAACTGCCTACATTTCCTGGTGCCATGTCTAGTGTGTGTGGCCTCCTGCCTACCCCTGGCACTACAGGACTGCTGGGACTCAGGCGGGGCCAGTCAGAGCACTGTGTCCTCCCAGCCACAGCAATTGCTCGGTGGTGAGTGCATGGCCCAGTGTAGTCCGAGGAGACTCAGTGTGAGGACTTTATAGGGAACCACTCTGAGGAGTATACTCTCTCTCCCTCAGCGGTGCAAAGCTGGCTACTTGGAGGCCTGGTGTGAGTGACCATCTTTGCACCATTTGGTGAATGCTTATCTGAGGGGCATTTTGATACAGAGGAATACAGAAATGAGCAATGGAGAGAGAGGGGCAGACAATGATTGCATAGTTGAAGGACCTGTATCCATCCGTGCCTGTTGAAGCAAGCTCTCTCTTGGGGAATTTTACATACACAATCCCAAACAGTCCTTGTTGTGTTTGAGCCAGTTCAAGTTGGATTCCTGTCATATGTAACCAAACTTTCCTGCTCTATACATTTCAGTACTCTAGATTTGGTCTCTACTCAGTATTCAGGAATGCAAAAATTATTAACACATTTTTATTCTTTTGATTGGGAGGATACAGGTCTCAGAGAAATTGGTCACTTCCTGAAGTCTGGCCTGCGGGCAGCTGGAATAGATAGGACAGTGGAAAGAGCTTGGTCAGAGCAGGAAGATTGGAACCTTGGTCCCATCACTTACTTTACTATGACTTTGAGCAAATCATTTGGGCAAAAGCATCTGCAGATTTGTTTTCAATGCATCGTATTTGCAACCTGAGTATCCTGTGAATGATCTGTGAACATGAGATCATATTAATAGCAAATTCATAGCACTGCCCTCTTGCATTCATTCACTCACCAAGAAGTGTCAGTGCCCAGGAAGAAGCCCTCAAGAGCTCTGGAGGTCCTCCTGCACTAGACGTCAGAAGCCACACGTGGTGGGATAAGAAAGAATTATATACCATCTTTTGTGTTACTGTCTGTTGGAAGCGAGCTCAAACAGTACAGCTTAGGCTGAAATATTTTACAAAAATTTAGTCTATCAGGTAATTTAGTGTCAATCCTCTCTCTTTTAAATAACAAAACTTGGTTGGGCTTTACTGAGTACTGATCATGTGTCAAGCATTGTAAACTAGTCCTTCAGATCAATTAATTCATTTAATCCTCATGACAATCTACATGGTATTATTATACATTATTAACCATGTGTCACAGATGAAGGCTCAGAAAGATTAAGTAACTTGTCCAAGATACCATAGCTAGTAAGTGGTAGAGCTGGAATATGAATCCGTGTACCTGATCCCCTTGTACCATATCTCCTTCCTAGGACTGTCGTTTGATTTCATGGGGTTTGTTTGGGCTGGCTTTGACAGCAAGGTTTTGTGGACATTGACATGCACCATTTCCTTCAGTGAGTCAAGCTTTGTTTCCGAGTCAAGATGGTCAAGGCTGGCTCCTTTGGAACATGTCCTCTCCTAGGAGAATCTTCAGGAGCCTGCACAGAGATTTCTAGGGAAGGCGAGTGATCGGTTCTACCTATTGATTTCACATGGCATGGCGTGTCTAAATGTCGTCTCAGGGTCCAGCTGGAGTCCTAGGCCATTTATAGTCTTTGCGTGGAGAAGAAACATTTATCTGCATCTACAATGTGCCCGTTAAGCCTCTTTTCAAACCTGTGAATACAAAGAATGAAGGAAGCATCTTCTTAATTGGGTTTATAGAAGTGTCAGCCATTTACTTGCAATGCTAGTCATTTCTGGTATTTTTTTTTTTTTATCCTCATCCTAGGACATTTTTCCATTTTATATTCAGAGAGAGTGGGAGGGGGAGAGAGGAAGAGAGAGCGAGAGAGAGAAACATTGACGTGAAAGGGACACATTGAGTGGCTGCCATCCGCACAACCAACCAGGGCAGGGGACAAATTGCAACCGAGGTACACACCCTTAGCAGGAACCGAACCCGGGTCTCTCTGGACCGCAGGCCGACGCTCTAACTGCTGAGCCAAAACTGGCCAGGGCTTATTCCTGGTCTTGATGAGTCCTCCTACGTGTGAACACAGGCCAAACCTTTCTGACTAACGCTAGGATTAACCAGTTGATCCTGGTCTTTATCTGCGTGGAAATGTATTATGTGTAACTATTCACCAGTGCATAGAAACACAGCTGAAAGGTGATGGATGCTTAGCTTCCTCCCTCAGCATGTAATTCCACATCTATTTAAATCACACTACCTTGGGAAAAACCTTACCTCCTCAACACAGTCTGCTGTAACTCTTCTAGCTCCCAGGCCGTTCTCTCTCTCACTTGAACATGGCTATAGCGCTTGTAGCAGAGCCCAGGTTTCTCAAGCTCAGTACTGTAGGTGTCTGGGCTGGGTAATTCTTTGTGGGGCCTCTCCTGTTTCAAAGGATGTCTAGCTGCACCTCTGGCTTCTCCCCACTAGAGGCCAGTAGCACACCCTTTGTCCTGCCCCGCCTCACCTCCCCACTCCAGTCAGAAGAATCAGTGTCCCCAGACATTGCCAAAATGTCCTGGGAGAACAAAATGGCTGCCAGTTGGGGCCACTTGCCTGTGCCAAACAATTTAGTTTAAGATGTTCTGCCATAAAATGTTCTTGTTTTTCTTGTTCATAGTGCTTCAACAAGATGGCAGATCTCGGAGGCAGAAATCATGCATTATTCTTTGCCTTCTGTCCAGCCAAATGTGAAGGCAAAGAAAAAAGGAAAGTCCATTAGTATTTGTTAAGTGCCAGCCTGTGGCTGTACTTTTTAAAGTGCTTTGCATATGCCATTCCGTCAGTTCATTCTATAAATGTGTATTAAGTACCTCTTTATGATACTTTGCAGCGGTTCTCAACCTATGGGTCGCGACCCCTTTGGGGGTCGAACAACCCTTTCACAGGGGTCGCATAAGACATAACAGTAGCAAAATTACAGTTATGAAGTAGCAACAAAAATAATTTTATGGTTGGGGGTCACCACAACTGAGGAACTGAATTTAAGGGTCACGGCATTAGGAAGGTTGAGAACCACTGCTTTAGAGGCAACATTTGCATCTTGGCTCATCTGTTTAGTGTGACCTTGGGTAATTTACTTAGTCCCTCAGTACTAAGTTTCTCTGCCTATAAAATGGGGCAATAGCTTTGGCTGGTTTGGTTCTGTGGTTAGAGCGTTAGCCCATTGACCAGAGAGTCCTGGGTTCAGTTCCCGCTAAGGGCATGTACTTTGGTTGCAGGTTTTCCCCGGCCCTGGTTGGGGTTGTGTGTGTGTGACAACCACTCTATGTGTCTCTCTCACATCGATGTTTCTCTCTCTCTCTTCCTCCCTCCCTCCCTCCTGCTCTATCTGAAGATACATGCTAAGATGTCCTCACGTGAAATATAAAAAAAAAATGGTGCAATGATTTCACTCATCCCATGGGCTTACATGGGTGGAAATGTGAAAAATATTTAGAACAGGGTCTGGCACATATAACTGTCTGCTGAGTATTATCTGTTACTATTACTACACATCAAGCCTGATTTGAGTGCTGAGGAATCCACAATGGACTGGAGGTGTTATCCTCATGGACCTTATATCTACCGTGGTCTCACATACCTCTTATAAAATCCACGTGTGATATAATTGACCCATTTCAGAGGTGGGAAACGTTCAGCTCAGCAAAAGGAAGTAATTAACCCAAGGTCACACAGTCAAGCCATGAACTCAGTTCTCTATGGCAACATATTGAACATTCAATAGGTGCTCAATATACTTGTTGATATCTAGCTCAAAAAGGAAATTATTTTCTCTTTTCCTTCATTCTTCCCCTCCTTTTGTTTTATCTTTTCTAAAGACTCTTGGAACCTTTAATTTTTACAAGAATATTTTGCTTACCATTTCACATTTGAAGATTTATTTTCATTGTGGCCACTCTACTATCTCTGCTGATGAACCAATCACAGCCCTTCAGATACATGAAATTTCATTGAAAATGAAATATCCACAGTGATTCATCTTCACAGCAAATGGGTAATGTGTACTTTGGAGTTTCAAAATAGAGATGACTCAAGAAAATCATATGTTTCTTGTTTTAGAAAAAAGTTTTCAAAGATTTGGGTGCCCCTCCACCCCTTACGATTATATTAAACATGATGACCATAATTGGGGTGCACATCCAAGGAGAACCTAAAATAGTGCATTCCTTTCCAATTTTAACATTTAGAAATACTATTTATCAAAATAATAATTTTAGCTATTTCTAGCTACATTTTACATTAGCTCAGGGACTCTCCAGTATGTCAATAGACACCATCTGGGGCCTATCACCGCAAGGAATGTAGTGGGTGATTGGATGATCCCATAACACTCTTTCTTGCTCTGTCTCTGGACATGGGTAAATGAGGCACTAGGGTCACAGACAAGGGCTGCCTTCTTGCTCAATGACTCTCTGTTATGATTTTCCCAGGGCTCCGCCCATGTGTGTTTACGTGTGCTCCTTCACAGTGGGTGGAGCAGAAGAGCAGCGGCCAGGCTGGTTAGGCCGCAGTCTGGAGACTGGGAGGAAAAAACCTAGTGTTTTGCATCTCTCAGATCAGCTCTTCGGTGGGAAGATCAGCCTGTTCTATGGCAGCAGACAGACCACCTTACAGAATGTAGGTTATGGGGTGAGAGTGAAGGCATCAGTGATCCTGTCCTTGGCTTATGTTGATGGCAATGAGACATTGACTTTTAGGTGAATTAGAAATAGTTTCCCCTGAAGTGCATCCTGAAAGAATACGCTGAGTAAAAACTGCTCATTTTAGGTGAAGGCAAAAGAGATGAAGTTTTCAGAAAATGTCTTGACTTAAAAAATATGCTATGTATTTTTTGAATGTTTGTTTGAAGAGAGCCTCCATGCCCAGTGACCTTACATGTCTATCTTTGGGAACAAAAACCATATCCAAAAAAGACAAGGAAGGAAAGAAAGGATGAAAGGAAAAATCACTGAATGAATAACACCAAAGACAGACCAGACTTTGCAGCTGCATTTCTGGGGGCCTTCCGGCTCCTCACTGAGGCCTGGTCTGCACTCACACTAGGGACTTTGAAATGTCCTCTTGTTTCTCTGTGTGTTTCTCTTTGCTTCTCACCTTGTGCTGTCAGTGTTTGAAAGTCACACCTTCCCTCCAAGTCATACTTCCAGCTCAGGGTTCCCCGATCAGCTCTTTCTTCCATTCCAGGATCAATAGCTGGCATATCTGAGCAGGTGTGTCACCTGTCATATGGCAGCTACCCACAACTCTGTGGTTCAGTTATGCATTTCCTTTCATCCCATGATATAAATTCTTTAAGGTGGTCTGTCAGCTGCCAAAACTGTTGAGAGAAGAGACAGGCAGTATTGTTCCTACTCTGCCTCACATGGAGAAAACATAATCTTGCCTCTGCCTTTACCCTGCCAAGTCTCTGTATGTATTTGGCACATCGAATATGTTTACTATCAGTTAACACGAACGATCCTGGATTTCCTTCTCCACACATGCGCACGCACACACACAAACACACACCGCACTTAAACACACCAACAAGACACCAAATTTCCAATTATGATCGCTCCATTCTGTGAGAAATGCACTGTTTTAAGGGTGCAGAAACTTCAGATGGCTGATCTACAGACAACAAAACCTTGCTTTGCTGCAGGAGAAAGTAGACACTTCCAGAAAGAGGTGCTAGAGATTGGCAGTGAGCCAGGCACTCATAAGTTGAATCTTTTCACCAGTAACAAGCACCTTGCATGAACCCTGAGTCTGTTCTTATTTCTCTATGATTGTGTCTTCAATATGTCTTTCTTCTCTTATTTTTACTTGTTCGTTAGAGATCCAGCAGATCAATTTCCTCCAAGATGTTCTCTTAAGAGTTGCGGTCTTTCCCTTCTCTGAACTGCCATTGCATTTTTGGCTGCTTCTGTGGTCATCAAGGTGCTCTTTTCTGGGTTTTTGTGTCCTTGACATATTAGCCTCGAGTTGAAGGCTGGATCTTACTTGCCTTTCTTAGAATCACATTGCTTAGCACGATGATGAGGATAGTCAAGGCTGCTCGTTAAATGTTTACAGAATGAATGGAATGAGGGTCTTGACATTCTATTTTAAATGTGAGGGATTGGGATCTAGATACAAAACACAGATGTTGACACCCAGAAGATTTAGATTCAAGTTCATGCTCTGTGAATTAGGGTTAGGGGAAGATCACAAGTCTTTCCCCAGAAAAACTGGGGAATACTAGGACATCTCTAGAATTCTTATATGGATCACGAGTTAATGGCGATCTTGCAGTTTTAGAATTGTACGTTGTGAAGAGATTTTGGTTATTTGAGTTAATACTTTGTAGACCTCCCTGCATTCCATTTTTCTCTTCTTCATTATTACTGCAATGCTAACAAAAATTTGTCTTTAGCATAGGAGAGGACCACCGGTCTCCTAATAAGTGCATGATGGATCAGCAACTAGATGGACCAGTGTCTAGTGTCCCCCTTTGGCTCACCGCTCCTCTGTTGCCTTGAGACACACGTGTGAGGTTCGGGCAGTGGCCACCCCCACACAGTGACTGTGTGAAAGGATTAAAAACCAGTATGTCCTGGCCGATATGCCAAGGTACAGGTTTGATCTCCAGTCAGGGCACATACAAGAATCAACCAATGAACCCATAAATAAGTGGAACAACAAATTGACGTTTCTTTCTCTCTTCCTCTCTCTCAAAAAAGTCAATTAAACCCCCCCCCCAAAACAACATATATGTATGAATACAACTGGCGATGTTGGGCCGCAAGTGTACTGCCCTCGGCACAAATGAGTTAACCAATCATAAAGTTTGGGTCCTCAGTATGGTCTCAAATTAATCGATCAGTAAACTCATGGAATAATCGATTGCTGAAGTAATGGACTATGTTTTCTGGTTTGGGAAAGACTAGGTTCACTTTCTCCATAGGGTGTTTTTGAGAAGTAAGAAGAATAGAGTAAGTGCTAAAAATAATTATTGAACAAATAAACCCCCAATTAGCCACAGCGTCTGAAGAAGCCCTCTCTTTATCACTGAAGAGGACCATCCCGGACACACCAGTAAAGCTGGTAATCGCTACATTGAAACAGAAAGGGGAAAACTCAGAAATAAATCTTCACTGAATCCACATACCTAGGGGTTTTTTTTGGTATACATTAGGTTGTATCAGGACTGTTATGGTTTATGATGTTTGCAGCAGTGAATTTTTTAAAAAATTAGTTTTAAAAATAGAAATCCAAATACAGAGAGCAGAGAAAAACTCTCCATTGCATCAGTAGGAACATTTTTATAAGATTTTTCTTTTTCTTTTGGCATTCTGATCTCTTTGAAAACGCTCTCCTCTCTACTTATAGGGGAGAAAATACACCTACTAACAGCCTCGAGGAATTATGCAACGTGCTTTGCACAGCTCCCTATGGCCTGGGGTAACAATGTAAATGAACCTTATTAGGCAATTTTTTTTCACTGTGCATGTGAGAAACTGATTTTTAAATGAGCTTTTTTTTTTTTCCTTTGGATTTAGTAAAACTGCTCTCCTTGAATGAAGAAGAGCCACACGAGAAGGAATCAGGGCATGTTACCATTCAGCTGTTTGAGTCAGATGTAAAAAGAGAGAAAAAAAAAAATTGGCATTTCTGAGGTGGAAAAAGCTAGGTCTTCCTTCTCAGGCGTCACGAAAATAACTGCTGAAAACCCTCACCCTTTCAAAGAGAAACTTATTTAAAAGTTCCGTGTAACTAAAAATAGGGGGATTGCACTGCAAGCCAGTGTCCCTGGGTGTCGGGTCCCGGAGCGGCGTAGCAGGCCTGGGCTGGAAACGGCTTCCGCGGCTTCCAATCTGTCGGCGGAAGAACATTGAGCCCGGGGAGAGGAGTCGCCTGTGCTCCCGCCCTGTGAAATGGAGATCGTAAAGAAGTCTCCATGAAATGAAATTGAGGTGTATCAACCGGCTGGGAAGACAAAGCCCCTGGACAAGGACGCTGGTGGCTCGACGGTGGGACGCATCCCCGAACTGGCCCAGACCTCATTAGGGGCAGCACTTGTTGCAAGACTTGAGATCTTAATTTGTGGTCAGACCTTGAGAAAGCAAGGACCGTCTTCTCATGGGAATAGCAGTACTGTCGTGGCCACAACAAAGAATGAAGTAACAAACACTGTTCCACAACACAGTGGTGCTGGGGGCTGGGGTAGGGGTGCAGAGCTGGAGGGAGGGGGCAGCCACACAACAGCGTGAATGTACCCAATGCCCCCCCCCCCAGTTGTTTACTTGAAAATGGTTAATTTTGTGTCGTGTGAATTTCTCGTCAATAAAAGATAAGTACATTTGTAATCAAGATAGAAAGCTCACTCAGTACTAGCATTATTGCATCACTTTTGGAAGATGTGTGTAAGGGTTTATGGTTTTTTTAATGATTTTGGATAGGAGATGTGCTATTTATAATTCTGTTTTTACAAAAGAAGGCGTTAACAGCCTTCATTGGAAAAGATGCATGGCTGAAATAGAAGCAATGTCTACACATTTAGAAGGGGAGTTATTATTTTGAAAACTGAGTGTTGTTGTTTTAAAAGAAAATATCTTAGTTCTTTTCTGATGGATTTCCATTTGCAGAAATGGGACTCAGCAAAATGGGTGAGTTCTAGCGTTACTGCATGGGGCTTAAAGCTTGACCTTCATTATACTGATGGTACACAGCCCTTCTGAGGCATCTCGACTCACCCACATTTCAAAAAGCACTCAGAAGAAAGGCATGTGGCTCACGAAGAGTTCAGTATGCCTGAAAATTGATAAAAGAGAGCTCCATGGGCTTGCCCTACATGCCAGGACATAATCACCTTGCTCCAAATCGCCCTTTGCCCGGGCTCCGCCAGCCGTGTTCATCTTCCAGTTCCCCTCCTTCCTCAAGTTCACCTCCAAGCCCTTAAGTAAAATTGCTAATCTCCTTGAACCTCTTCCTCATTTCTTGCTTCCATTGTCCCTTGCATGCTAAGGTGAACACATTCCGGATGTGAGATGTCATACCAAGTCAGGACCAGTCAAGGACCCGATTTCTGCAAAAACATCATTTGTTTCTCATCCAATGAAGAGGCTCACACCCAGGATACTGCCGGTTGCCGGGTTTCTCTGCAGGTGGAGCTCCAGACTCTCAGGTGCCAGGGTGCCCGGTGACTAAGCCTCGCTTCCGCAGGGGTTGGAAGCAGCTGCTCCTGTGTGGAAGCTCTTTCTCCCAGCCAGTTGCAGCAGAGTCTGCACCCAGCTGTGATTCGAGGTGCCCACTGGCAGTTCTCATCTCCACCGACAACCTTTCATCTCGATTCTCTATAAACTTTTCTTAATATCTGCTTGTTAAACCTGACAGAATGGCACTAGAACAAAGCTCACCTGGCTGCTGAAACGCTGGCAGCAGCATCTGTCAGGCCTTTTGGCTTCTTCCTTTGATAAAGTTCTGCCCCGCTATTATGGTGGAGGCCTGGTTGGCCGGCGCCGAGGCCTCGGCGCGGAAGGGCGCCCATCTGTTGCAGAAAGCTCAAAGGGTGATGTGGTCCCGGGGCGTATCCTGAGTTGAGTCATTTATTTCTTCCCCCAAATTATTCCCAGTGAATATCAAATTAAACCTCCACGTCACAGTTTATGTAAGTGCTTTAAAAAAAACCTTTGGAAATCAAACTTTTTAAACTTGGTTGTTCTACGGAAAAATTCCAGAAGCAGAATTTTGAGCAGTTTTATAAAATGGTGATAAGGATCCGTTGCTTTCTCGGGGGTCACACAGTGAATTAGCATCGGCAGGGAGAAGAAAAGTTAGATTTCCTTTCATAAAGAGGAAGACAGTCTTGTCTGTCTGGTGGTATCATAGGACGTCTCCACCCCTCCTGAGACGGAGCTGGTGCTGGGATGGACAATATCAGAGAGTACAGTGCTGTCTGCACCATCGGAAGGGCAAGCTTTGTAAATCTGTTTTGCTGTGAAGAGCCCACCCTGTCTTCAGACCAGGTAAGAACCCTTTCCAAGAACAGGGCACGTGCCTGCAGCTAACTCCAGCTCTCAGGTGTCCTCTTGGGAATGGCTGTCCACATGCCGTCTGCTGGCAGGCCTGGTGGAGGCTGGGTGAGAGTCACGGAGACCGCCCGCTGACACTGGCACCATTCTTGCCTGAAGAGTAGATGCTCAACAAATGCTTTTGCCCACTGGACTTAGAAGAACAGACAAGAAGGTCAGTTAGAGGGGGTGGTAAGTCAAAAGGGTTCTTCCGTGAGAGGGGCATCATAATTTAGTTTGCTAGAGTTAGCCTTGAACTTCTGGATCAGCTTCTGCCCCCTCCCCCCCAAACTGGCCAAGAAAAGATCACATGGTAGTGCTGATAGAATCGTCATTAACATAGTCCTCTCACCTTTTTTCCATGCTGAGTTTTCCATACTCACTAATTTTAACCTATGTGAAAACAAGAACTTTATTCGCAATATTCTTTGTGATCCTCCCTGCTTCCCCATAGAACGTCACTGCTCTAGATACAGAAAACCTCCGTGAATGTCATTGGCATTACAGACCTGGCTGAGGGTGCCATTTGGAGCTGAAAACTCGGGCACTCTTTTTATCTCCTTAAGTGCTTCTTAATATATGGTATCCATTTGCAAGGAAGAAAAAGACCTTCTCTCAAGAACAGTGAGTCATCACTTTGGGAACAATGCTATGGTGTAATATTAAACTCAGTTCATATCAGTTTCAAGTTCAAGAACAAACGAATGAGATGCCTGGTTCTTTGCTCCCCCACACCCTGACTCTCCTTCTCACAAGCTATGCCAGGAGAGTTCCCATCTCCAGACTTTTCTCCTTATAAGGTGTGGTTTCTGCCATTAGGAAGTCTGCTTGGACATGGAAGACTTCAAGCACTAAATTATGTCTCCTGCTCCCTGATCACTGGCAGCAACTGTGCCAAGGTCCAAAAGGAGAACAGGGTAGGTGTGTCCTAATAGGAGACAGTATTCCTCCTCTAATTGCTGTAAAAGCTTTTGAAGCCATTGTCTGGTGGATCTAAGAAGATTGATCCTGAAGGTGTGAGCTCAGATCTGTGAGTTAGGAGCTCAGCGTTGTAATTCTTGGGTTGGCAATGACTCTTCGTAGGACCTGCGGCAAACTCACTCATCTCTGCATCAATTTATTTATCTGCACAACCTAGGGAATTTAACACACAATTTCCTGATGGGGATGTTAGGTGGTTTAGACATTAATAATCGTGGCAAATAAATGTGATGGAAAGCCCTCCTGAAGGTTTTACCTCCTTGAAACCTGAATGGATTTTTAGTAGGTTTTGTGAGTCTTGTTTCTAAGTCTGGACTTTCCTCTTTGGAGGTCTTTTAGTTTCCAGTGAGGAAGTTTAAGTTCCCTTGAAGTTTTGTTCTAATCCTGGTAAGCACAGATGATTTCCTTTAAGGAGTGTGTCACATGGCGGTTTTGCAAAAGAGATCTCACCTACCACAAAGACCTCCCTGCCACCCTGTGGGACCAGATGCCATGCAGGATGGGAACCAGCTTCGGTGGTGGAAACCCATCTGTGTAAAAGCCTCCTCGTGGTCTTGGCGGAGCTATTGTGTCAACTAGGAGGCATCATAAAGACATCCTCCTTTGTTGATGGCCTTCTTCCATGTCTGATGAAACAGCCCTTTTGGGGATAAAAACAGTCAAAATGAAAAACGACGTGTCAATAAATGGAAATTAAATGAATGTGTTAGTATTAATTTGTTACGTTCTCCATGTGCTCCTCTGAAGAAGTGGTGTTTATATTCAGAGGCAGCTGCAGGCTTCCAGAAGGGTAAAGCAAGAAAGGACCCGAGAGAAACGGATCCAGCAGCCCCCACACGGCTTCTCTCTCAGCGGGAGCCTCCTGTGCTTCGCTCACTCACTTCTCTCCCTGGAAAGGAGGGCAGTTCCTAAGTGCTCAGTCTCTGGGTGGACCGGTCTCTGCTCTCTGCTTTCCGTATTCCAGGTCTCTTGAGGCCCGAAGCATAGTTCTGTCTCATCTGCTCGACGTGCTGCTCAGTGTCTGCCACCGTGCCTGTCTCCAGCTCACCAGACTTCGCCCTCAGTGCCAGTGGCTGTGAAGGGAAACAGCAGGATTTCTCACGGACTTGGCTCCCAGCCAGCAGAGGAAACTTACCGAGTGGATGTCTCCCAGAGCCCCGTCTTTAGCTCAGGTGTCCCCATTTCACTGGGCTCAGCAGAATTCCTACATCTGTGCTGTATGACATTGTAAAGAGTTCAATCTGGAGACTCATTTTCCCCTGACGTGTCCCCAATCCATGTTTAAGCCAGGGAGCCTCTCCATAGTCTGAGACTGAAAAAGTGCAGATTTGATCAGCCGTGCTTTTAGCAGTGCCCTGTGGAATAAGACACCTCCTGTTCAATGTTCCCTCTGCAGCTTTCAAGGTGTGAACAGATGAGCAGGACCCGTGAGCTGACAGCCGTGTCGGGCGAGCACCAGAGATGCTGAGCAGAACGCGTCGTGGCTTGGGGCCCTGGAAGAAAACAGTGGAATGCAAGGCATTCTGTTCTCACTCATTCATTCACTCATTCTTTCATTCACTCAGCAAATCGTTCCTGAGCGCCTGTGGTGCTGGGCACCAGGTCGGCCATTGAAATGGAATACTGACATTTATTGAATGCCTGTTGCAGAGCAGGCCCTGGGCTAAAAGTGAGTCTTCCCCCACACCGAGAATCAGTACCGGGGAGACACTTCAAGGTGTTAAATCATGTCACATAGCCAGCAAGTGATGGAGCCGGGTCTGAGTGCAGAGAAGTCTCGCTAAAATCCTGGGTTCTTAACAGCTACACTCCACAGCTTGGATGCTGGGCTCTTTTTACCAGATAGTGTGGGAGATGTCAGGACAGATGTGACATGATTCTCTGTTGTCCAGGAATGAACAGTGTTAGAGGAAGCAAACACCAGGGCGCTGCCGCTTACACAGTGTGATATTAGATGGGCTACTTCTCTCTGCCTCGGTTTCCTCATCCTTAAAATGGATGTCATTTTTTTTTTTTTTTCTATTTCTCAGGGGCATTTTGAGGAGTGTGTTAAAATAGGTAAAATAAGGTAATGTCTTGATCACCCAAGAATTAACTCATTCTTTTCATTGTTACTTATTAATATTTATGATGAATAAGTAACAGTATCCATTGTGTAACTGCTGTATACTAGACACGACGTTGATCACTTAGGGATCTAGAGTGAACAGGAGATTTCGTCTGTGTCCCCTTTTATTTCCCTCCTGAAGAGAAGGTCGTCCAAAGAGTAATTCTCATAGTCAGGAAGCGAGAGCCCTGTGCGACAAGACTCAGTCCTAATTGAGAGAGAGAAATAAATACTGAAATAACCCGTAATTCCATCCTAACTCCCCCCCCAACAAAGAAATATTTTGGAGGTTGACTTGAAAAGGAGAGAGCAGGGGAGATGCTGTAGGGAAGTTGTCTGGGAGCAGCGAACGCAGGAGGGAAACAGATGAGCAGCAGGCAGGTCGAGGGCTTTGCAGGCCACTGCATCTTCTCTGTGTCTCCAGTGGGTCACCTCGAAGGTGTTCTGAAGCTCCTTGGTAGGTTTGCCCATCCTCTGTGGTTGGAAATAAGGTCAAGGTGCAAGTTATTGGGACTTTCAGAGATGCACTTTCATTTTCCATTGTGAATCAACTCCACGGACTAAAGGGCAGACATCAATTTCTCTGTCCTTTCAGCACAGAAAGAATGTGTGTGAACAAGGAGGAAGCCTGTCTAGGAGGAAACGGAGGTCTGCATACTTATGTGCTGTGTCCTGGGAACATGCCGTGTGCAGGGATACAAATGTAAGAAGGAACAGTCTTCATTCTCAGGGAACGCGGACCCTTTCCTTCTCCACCTGGTGTGCCCCAAAGATCTACATGTTCCACTCCTTGGCCTTACAGGAAATATTGCTATGGACCCTATCCAGTCCCTCCCACCTCCCCAAAATGCAATTATTTGAAGACTGAGATATATATAACTGCTCTTATTCAGAAAGAACAAATATATTCTAGCAGGAGAAAGGAGTGGGATTTGAAAACTCCTTTGAACATTTTGAAAGGGATTTTTCTTTGATTCACTGGTGATAAGAATCCTGGAGTATGACCATATTGACCAGAAATGATGCGATAACACTTATTCTTGTTGCATACCCACAGTGACACATCCCTTTCTTTTCTGGGAAGCGCCACTGGAGAGCCAGGGCCACGTGGATCCGAGCCACTGCCACCAGCAGCTCATCTGCCTGTTGTCCGAAATTCCTGTTCACCCTGAAGCCTGGTCAGTGCAGCTCAGTGGCTGAGCATCAGTCCATGTTCCAAGATGTCGCTGATTCAGTTCCCGGTCAGAGCACATGGAGGTCACTGGTTCAGTTCTTGGCCAGGGCACATGCCTGGGTTGCAGACTGCTCCCCAGTGCGGGGCATGCAGGAGACAGCTGATCCATGTTCTCTATCTCCCTCTCAATAAAGAAAAATCAGTAAAGAAAAATATTTTTTAAAAATTCCTATTCACCCTGAAAATGGGCTTTCTTTTAAGATTGAAAAAGTATAGGGTATACCCCCCTTTTTCATCTGAGTACCATTTTACACCTCCCGTAGCTTTCTTTGTTTAGGACTGTTCATTCTTGGAAGTGATATTCTTGAAAACAGGGAAGAATGAGGACATTTCACTGACTTGGTGAAATTACCTCATTTAGGAATAATTGGTATTCACAGAAGAGATACACATTTTCATCCACCTAGTAATGAACAAATTAACAAGACACCTACTGAGTTGTGTTAACAAAATTACCAGATGTAAAAGGAACTAATTACTATCCATTTCAGCCATGCAAACTCAAAGCTGCATTCATAATGGGCTTTGTGGCTGACTTAATGTAGACTGTGGAGAAAGGAAAGGGACAGGTGCTTGGTGATCAAAGATGCTGTTCTCAGTGGTTATTTTGGGAGTGATGCCTGTGTCTCAAAAAGGCTGAGGTGGTTTTTAGGAGCCTTTCTCCCTTGCTGGTGAAGATATTTGCAATGTGCATGACTTCTTTTCTTCTCCCTTGCTGGTGAAGATATTTGCAATGTGCATGACTTCTTTTCAGGGATAACTGATTGTTATCCATAAAATAGCAACCAAAGCATACAGAGGTGAATTTTAGAAGTAGTAATTTTTATGAAGAGATATAGGCAGCAAACTGCCTCTGTGATTATGGGATCAGCTAGCCAAAGTCCCAAGGGACCCCTGACCCAGTGCCTGAAAGAATTTAGTCACGGGGAAGATTTCTGATAAAAATGGGGTTCTCATACAGAAACTGGAATTTAGGTGTTTACTTACATTCAATACTTCTTTTTTTGAGCAGGTTTGAAATAGGTTAGTGGTAGTTTTTCAGACTAGATACTTGTTTGAACCCCCACCTTCATGCATTCAATCTAATTGCAGTGGAAAATATTTTTCTTAGAATTTATAACAAAGCTCTACAGGAATTTAAATTTATTTTTAGACTATTTAGTTTCAATTAAGTATCTCTGCAAATCAAGTGGAAAGTAAAAGAATAAAATATGTTACTATAGATGTTAGGACGAGGTAGAAGAATAAAAGAAGGCTTTAGCCACTTCATGCATTCATTCAGCCATTTGCCCATTCCATAGGTATTATTGATTGGCCACTAGGTGCCAATCAAATACTAAATGCTGGGGATAAAACAAGAAACAAGACTACTAAAGCGAATACAGCAGGCAAAAAAGAAACAAGGAAAAGAGAGAAGATGAGTTTAGAGAATGATACATTGTATGGAGAACAGGAAACAGGTGTGTGGGAAAGTGATGGGGTTGGGACAGGACAACAGTGTGAGGTGTGGTTGTCAAAGAAGGTTTAGGATGTGCGCTTGCTACTCTAGATTTCACAGGGGAACCAGTTTGGAAACCCAGCTGCCAAAGTCTTTACCAACTGTAGATTTTTTAAATGAGATTTTCTGCCGTCTTTCATGTTTTCATTGCACAGCTCCGTGTACTAAGTTGCTGATTGTCCTCGCTGATTTCTGTGTTTGTAGCAAAGGTCCCTCCACCGGTGTGGGGTGGGCGCTCTTCATTTGTTTCCAGGAAGCAGTGGGATAATTCCACAGAGGGCTTCTCTCTTGCTCAGTGGCAACATGTTGAGTGCAGGTGGAGACAGAATCTGCAGTTCTAGGAAGAAATATCACTTGGAGTTTCCACCACAACACACACACACACACACAGGGTAGGAATATGGTGATGCTGGGAGCTGGGATGATGCCCTGTGCATTGAGAGTTAGGGCTCGGTAAATGTCAGTTGGATGCATTAGTACATGAATGAATGAGTGAATGAATAAATGGGAAAAAAGTAATAGCTTTTGGAAATGGTTTCATACATTGAGGGGGGTGGGTGGAATCAAATGTGCTGATGGAGCCCTGGCCGGTTTGGCTCAGCAGTTAGAGCTTCGACCTGCAGTCCAGAGAGATCCGGGTTTGGTTCGCGCTAAGGGTACGTACCTCGGTTGCAGTTTGTCCCTGGCCCTGGTTGGTCGTGCGTGTGGCAGCCACTCGATGTGTCCCTTTCATGTCAATGTTTCTCTCTCTCTCTCTCCCTCCCACTCTATCTGAACAAAAAATGGAAAAATGTCCTCAGGTAAGGATAAAAAAAATTTTTTTTTTAAATGTGCTGATGGAATAGCAAAAACCACACACACACGCGCACACACACACGCATACACACAACTTATACTAATAATTTTCCCAAAGGAAGGACATAGAGGGCCTTCTCTAAATTGGTCTGATGTGGAGAATTTTATGTTAACGTTTTTCTTTAGGGGGAAGTTGCATTTGAGACTTAAGTCCAAGAGTTTAGCATCCTAGCATCCTACTTCTGAGACAATGTAAGATATCTCTTCTTATCTTTTATAGCTGGGGCCATCCCAAAGTATGGCAAATATGGAAACATTAGGTTTTCTTTATGTTAAAAGCACAGAGATGAAAATAGGAGAGAGTGGTATCATCAAAATTAGAGAACCATTTAGCAATTTGGTGACTCTTGTGAGGTAGTGGAAAGAGAACAGACCAGGATCAAAAGCACTTCCTGGTGGCTTTGGATGAGTTAATTAACCTCCCTAACTGCAATTTTTAAAATTTAGAGGATATTTTGTGTTAATGTTCAAACTACAGTTGTTGAGAATGGAACACACTGTGCTTTTCTATCAGAGACCTATGATGACATGGCATTTAAAGGGCTCTGAAAGTTTTACAGTAAAGCTACTTGTTTTACTCTGTTTGAAAGAACATTTTCAAAACTTTTTTCTTTTGATTATATTGTGGAACTAGTTTTTTCAATAAACATGATCTTAGGATGCTGTTCAAGACCAGTTTATATCTGTACACAGACACACACACACACACACACCAAATGCACACTGACTATCCACATCTTCTTTTCAAGCAGAATAGGTCAATTTCTTCCCCATTTCTCCTACTTTACTGAACCACTGTAATTGAAGTTCACTCCAGGTTCAATCCATCTCTTTT
Organism: Molossus molossus; assembly: GCF_014108415.1. Taxonomy (NCBI): domain Eukaryota; kingdom Metazoa; phylum Chordata; class Mammalia; order Chiroptera; family Molossidae; genus Molossus; species Molossus molossus. The sequence goes on along the minus strand of NW_023425351.1, from coordinate 57,174,830 downwards.
TTAAAGACCTTGTTGTAAGAGAAACCAAGCCCCATCAAAACTCTTAGCGAGAGCTCTGGCTGGTTTGCTCAGTGGTTAGAGCATCGACCTGCGGTCCAGAGAGACCTGGGTTCGGTTCCCGCTAAGGGCACGTACCTTGGTTGCAGCTTGTCCCCGACCCTGGTTGGGTTGTGTGGGTGGCAGCCACTTGATGTGTCCCTTTTGTGTCGATGTTTCTCTCTCTCTCTCCCTCCCTCCTACTCTATCTGAACAAATAATGGAAAAATGTCCTTGGGTGAGGATAAAAAAAAACTCTTAGCGAGAGTCATAACTTCCTAAATGTTCTCAAGCCCAGTCTGCCCCAATCCCAAATCAGGTTTTTAGGTAAAAGCCGCAGGCACAAGGCTCTTATAGTCCATGGGCCTTTTTGCTAAGGTCCCTGCAGGAGAGTTACCCCATCTCTGATTATTCTGTTGTGCCTGCACAGAGAGATGTAAGTCTAAGAAACGTGTCTTATGTGCCATTTGCTGATGTGCAGAATCCCGCTGAGGGTGACACAGCCTTTCGAGGCTCTCCCTAAATGCTGTGAACTTTGCGATCTGAACAGGGACCTCTTTCCCCTTCTCACTCATCCTTTTCTACCTGGTCACCACTGAAGTTTTAGTTCTAAACATAGTTTTTGCCATTGAGTTGATAGGTTTTCAATTAAAAAATTGTGGAATAAATGAGTGAGGCTGAGAAGGAAGGAAGGAAGGGAAAAAAGAATGACAGGGGATGTCTCTTATATTCCCTACTATTATGATCTGAGTGGTCACTCCTGGTTTTCAGAAGTAACATCCCCATCTTACATTATATTATTCTGCACCCTGGACAATATCTGTCATTACCCCAGTGAATGCTTTTACTTCCAATTATCCTATAGCATCTGCTTTTTAAGCTGGTGGTGGCCACTTGTTACCGAGACATTTTGGGAGTAGCTAAAGGCCAATCAATAACGTGCTGATACTTTTGGAGAGATTCTGCTCCCAAAACATAATTGTTGGGAATTTTATTCTATCATTTGGCTTGAAGCACAGCATGCAGTTGTCACAAAAGGACATTTGCTCTCGGGGGTGAATGTGACATTGATAGGATCTAATTTCATACCCAATACAGCAGGTTGAGAGCATCATTACTTTGCAAACCTTGAGTTTTGTCTGCTGCTTGCTGCCTTTTTGTTGCCAGACCCTATCTCCTGGTTTGTTCTGCCAAAAGTGGCAGACTAGCAGCTTTTTGAAAAAATTGGGCAGAAGATAGAATTTTCTGTAGCATATTATGAATGATAGAAAAACAAAAAACAAAACAGAAAGTACTGAAATGCCTTTGTACAAATGGAAGGACTATAGGAGGTTGGCAAGAAGATAACTGTGCATCTGAGTGAAGGAGGTTAGGACTACATTTAGTAAACAAAATCTGCTGAGATCATGTTTATTGCTAAGATACCATTCTTAAAATAAATACTGTAGGGGGATTGGATAAAGAAGAAAGATAAAGAGGTGCCATCTATATCAAAGTGTTTTTACAAAAATGAATGGAGCCCGCACTTGGTGCTCAGCATTGAGATGAGCACTAAATTGAACTGTGGCTTAGGAGACAACAGCTGTGTGATGCACTCCCTGCTTCCAAGGTGCTTCTGATTTGTAGTAGATGCTACATTCTTGAAAAAATGTCCAACCAGGCTTTATTTCTCATATTTAAAATTGTTTGGATGTATTTACATATCATATATATCAATTGAGGATACAAGTATTGCACAGAATTAATGTAGTTTTAGTCCTAAGGAATTTTGTAAACTGTCAGAAGATTCGCAGACCACTCTCACAAAAGGCAGAATGTTATACTTACCAAATAAATTGTACTGATAAATTTACTAGGAGTTCAGCGAAGGGAAATATCACTTTTCCTAATTGAATGAGGGCAAGTCCTTTTGAATTGGTGACCTTTGAACTGGGCCTTGGACAGTTGATAGCATTCCAGGAAAGGAAATATGTCTGAAAAATTGATTGTAAAAGGAAGTGAGTGAACAAAGGTGAGAGGACAGAAAAGATCACTTACTTAGCAAGTTTTCTTTGCTCTTTTTTTCTGTCTCAGCTGCTGGGGTCTTTATCAGTACCTGGACACCCAAGCTGGGGATCTACAAATCATGATCCCTAATAGCCCTAATTTCCCATCACTCTTTAAATCTAATGAGTCACTAAATCCTACTGATTTCACTCCTTATACAGCCAACAATTTGAGCCTCTTTCTCCATTATCAGTGAATCGGCCTTAGTGAGGTCATCACCTCATCAGATCAGTGCAGAATCTTCTTGCTTCCAGGTTGTGTTGTCATAATCAACCCCCTCTAGGGCTTTCAGCCAGAGAGATGGCTCTGGAACTAGTCTCATGATGACACTCCTGCTTAAAATTGTTAATGACTCTGTATCACCCAGGATGAAGTCCAAATTCTTTAGAATGGCATAGGTGTCCTCCATGAATTGGTCCCTGCCTACCTCTCCAGCTTCATCTGCTACTTCTCCCTTTGCAATGGTCTTTTCTTAGTAGATAATAGGAGGTTATCATCGTTCTTCTTACAGAGAAATAATACTAAAAGACAAAGATTAAATTAGTCTCCTTTTTCAGGAAAGATTGAAGAGTGAAATGATTATATATCCAATTTGAAGTCAATAGACATGGATTTGAATTCTAGATTTGCCACCTAATGGTCGTATGATGCTGAACAATTGACATAACTGCTGTAAGTCTTACAAGTTCATAGTAAAGATTAAATGCAATGATGTAGGCAAAGTGCATAACAAAAGTGCTGCATCATAGTACACTTGTACATGTTTAATAACGGTAGCTAAGTATCTTTTCTCCTCCCATCTTCCCTCCCTCCTTCCTTCCTTTCTCTTCTTTCTTTCTTTCTTTCTTTCTTTCTTTCTTTCTTTCTTTCTTTTTTCCTTCTTTTTTTCTAAACCTCTTTCCTTCCTTCTTTCTTTCTCATTTTTTCTTATTTCTTCCCTATACTTGCAAAGTCTACTTGGAGAAAAGAGGAGCCAGAATCAACTTGTAAAAATGAATTTTTACAATAGATCCCAAATCCATGGATGATTAAGATACATTGTAAAACCTCAGAACATAATGAAAAGAAAACAAAAAGTACCCAGCTGGTGTGGCTCAGTGGTTGAGGGTTGACCCATGCACTAGGAGGTCGCTGGTTTGATTCCGCATCAGGACACGTGCCCATGTTGTGGGCCAAATCCCCAGTAGGGGGCATGCAGGAGGCGGCCAATCGATGTTTTCTCTCATCGATGTTTCTATCTCTCCCTCTTCATTCCCCTCTCTCTAAAAATAATAATAATAATAATAAAGTAAAATTGTATGAATGGCCTACAATGTAGATGCTGAAAGAATGGAAACAGCCTTATAACAGATATTTGTTTACTATCATTCTATATTTAATGTTTAATTATTATTCTTTACTGTGTGTTGGGAGTTGTTTCTATTAAAATTAATACTGCAACAGAATCTTTATTAGATTCTTATTATTCCAATACAGAGCTAGTGGGCCATTATATTTATTGGGTGCAAAATGTATGATGCTTAATACCTAGGTACTTTTTCAAGTACCTGGAAAAAAGGAGTTTGCAATCTTAGAACCTAATACATTCATACAAGAAATAATTAAACTGACAGTAGAACCCAATGCATGCAAAGTTAGTGTAATTGAAGTTTTGTCGAGAACTGATGCAGGAATTGTGAAATCATAGTGTTTTAAATATTTGGAAGAATCCTAGACAACTTGGACGAATTCAAAGAATAGGTCAAGATATAGATAATGATGAAATGATTGACTATATTAGGTACAGTCTGTTTGGGGGATATCTATAGACCTGGATTTATTTGAGAGAAAGAGAGAATTAATCCTCATAACAGCCAGGTGAGGCATATACTATTCTGTTTGAACTAGTTTTTAGAGATCATTGTTTCGTCATTTAGTTTTATTGTGTGTGTCTTTTAAAGTTTTCTTGACATATACTTATCAAAGTTTTTTTTTAATCTTTATTGTTAAATGTATTATAGATGTTCCTCATTTTCCACCCATTGACCCCCTCCTCCCCACTCCCGCCACCCTCCTGCCTTTTCCCATTGTTGTCTGTGTCCATTGGTTATGCATATAAGTTCTTTGGTTTATTTCCTCCCACCCCACAACCCCCTTCTCTTTGAGGTTTGTCAGTCTAGCAACCAATTTGTTCTTAATCCCTTCACATTTTTTACCCATTCTTCCCAACCCCCCTCCCATCTGGCAACCAACAAAATGTTCTCTGTATCTATGAGATTGTTTCTGTTCTGCATGTTCATTTTGTTTGTAGATTCAATTGTCGATAGAAATGTATTCATTGACATTTTATTTGTTCATATATTTTATCTTTTTCTTCAAAAAGACCCTTCAACATTTCATATAATAACGGTTTGGCGGTGATAAACTTCTTTAGCTTTTTCTTGTCTGGGAAAGTCTTTATATGGCCATTGATTCTAAATGACAGCTTTGCAGGATAGAGTAATCTTGGTTGTACGTTCTTGCTTTTCATCAGTTTGAATATTTCTTGCCACTCCCTTCTGGCCTGCAAAGTTTCTTTTGAGAAATCAGCTGACAGTCTTATGGGAACTCCCTTGTAGGTAATTATCTGCTTTTCTCTTGCTGCTTTTAAGATTCTCTCTATGTCTTGAACCTTTTGCATTTTGATGATGATGTGTCTTAGTGTGGGCCTCTTGGGGTTCATCTTCTTTGGGACTCTCTGTGCTTCCTGGACTTGTATGTCTGTTTCCTTCACCAAGTTAGAGAAATTTTCTGCCGTTATTGTTTCAAAGAGGTTTTCGATTTATTGTTCTCTCTCTTTTCCATCTGGCACCCCCAAGATGTGAATGTTGGCATGCTTGAAGTTGTCCCAGAGGCTCCTTACACTATCCTCATTTTTTTTGGATTCTTTTCTCTTTTTGCTGTTCTGATTGGGTGTTTTTTGCTTCCTTATATTCCAAATTGATGGTTTGCTTCTTGGTTTTACCTTCTCTACTATTGAATCTGTGTAAATTATTATTTATTTCAGTTAGTGCCTCTTTCATTTCTGACTGTGCTTCCTTCATTTCTGACTGGTCCTTTTTTATGCTCTTGAGGCCCTCACTAAGTTCACTGAGGTTCTCACTAAGTTCATTGAGCATCCTTATAAGCAGTATTTTGAACTCAGCATCTGTTAGGTTGCTTATCTCCATTTCGTTTAGTTCTTTTCCTGGAGATTTGTTCTGTTCTTTCATTTGGGACCTGTTTCGTTGTCTCCTCATTATGGCTGCCTCCCTGTGTTTGTTTCTATGTATTACTTAACGAGAAATATGGGGCTAGCTGAGACCAGATGCTGCTTATTTGAAAGAATTTAGGAAAACCTGAAGCAGGATCCAAGACAGGCCAATCCTATGGTAAAGCAACTGGCAACAGCTTGGGTGGGCCTGAAAGTTGGGTGGGGCGGGGCCTCAGGGAGTCAGCAGGGCGGGGCTACCAGTGTGAGCCAGGTTGCTGGAGTCCCAGATATGGCGACTGTCTGCCGCCCCAGGAAAGGGCTCACCAAAGGAACAAAGGCCTCTGACAGCACGTTTTTCTCAGAGAAAGCCCCCTCTCCAGCCCTCGCTCCAGTGCCAAACAGCTCAGTTCTTCCCTGTGTGTCTCTGGCGCCCCTCGAGCTGCCTCCCCTCCGAGCTTAGAGGGAGAGAGTCCGGTAAGTCCGTGCGCGGGCCCTTTAAGGAGCTGCCTGGGGCTCCAGCCCCTCAGCCTCCCTGAGCCTCAGTTCCCGCTGGTTTTCCAGCCAGAAGTGATGGGGACTCTCTTCCTGGCACTGGAACCCTGAGCGGGGCACCTGGTGTGGGACGGGGACCCCTCAGTCCTCAGGGAGGACCTTTTCAGCCGAGGTGTCCTCCTGATTTTTATCCGCCACACGTGGGTGTGGGCCCAGCCCGTCCCCTCTGCCCTCCTACAGTCTCGGTGTGGCTGCTGCTGTAATTCCGTAGTTGTAGGACTGCCATTCAGCTGGATCTCAGGTGGTTTTGAATGATGATTGTTCTGTAGTTTAGTTGTAACTTTGATATGGTTGTGGGAGGACGTGATACCGTATTTACCTACCCCCATCTTGACCGGAAGTCCACTTATCAAAGTTTATTTGCTACAACAGGTATACACTACTTTTTAAATTTTAGAATGGAAATTTAGATTGAGAAATGTGAATCATACAGTAAGGGGAAAAACTCAATCTCCTAAATATTAGAAGGAAATAGGTACTTTTGTTAAATAAAATAGTTGTAATTCCTCTTGAAATTAATGAAGAAAACTATAAGGTGTCTTACATGAAGAAATATTTCAAATTATCTTTAGCTTAAAATTTTTATCTGAATAGGATAAAAAGGGGTAAATTAAAAACAAGGCACATATTTAATATAAGAAGGGAAAGATGCAGGGACAGAATGAGTTAATTTTAGTGAAATCAGATTAAGTATCATTAAGAAGAGAGAAAACCATTCTTAAAGTCAAACAAGAAAGGCCATGGCAATGTGATGAATATAAAATGGCAAAATTCCTGAACATTTATATTTCTAATTTTATTTAAACAAGAAAAATGCAGATAAGAAAGTCTACAATTAGAAATTAATGAAGACCTTTGGGAAAAGAAAAAGAGTAACTGGCTAAAAAAAACCTCTCAGCCAAGGTTTAAAATATGGAAAGTTGAGAAACCACATGCATCGAAGGGTGAGAGGGCATTGGTATCACTTATGGAACTACTTATAATTACTTGTGAAATGTGCCAGAGGATTAGAAGCTTTCTGAGATGACTGGGGAATGCAGTGGGGCTCTATTAACACTGGTCCTGCCCAGTAGGTGTGACATCAGCGCTTGATAGAATGGATATACATGTTCAAATAGGTGCAAATGCTTAGGAGTCCATGTGATGGAAACTACTCTCTAGAAGTAAATTAGGCACGTGTTCAGGACTGTATTGATTCATTTTTGCAAGCTTTTAGGATGTTTTGTTAAAAAATAATACTAGTAATAGCCAGCATTTATTGACTATGTACTGTGTGCCAGGCACTGTTTTATAAACACTAATGTATACATTTATCTAATCCTCAGGTAGTCCTGTTCGGTATCTACTACTCTTATCTCTGGTTTATGAGGGAAACTCATTCAAAGTTAATAGTTGGTAACAGTGATACAATTACTTGTGTCACTAAATGATGTAGAAAGAATTCATTCACTCATCCAGCAACTGTATAGCCCTCGTTTCTTTGTGTCTGACACTATGCTTAGTAACGGAGATATCTTGGTATGACCAAAGAAGACAGAACTGCTCTTGTGAGACAGGAGTCTGCTTTCAAATATTAGGGCTGGAGCCATCAGACCTTAATGTAATGTTCAGCTGCACACTGCTTAGAAGGCATCCCTGACATACTGCAGGCATCTGTCAGCTTCCGTTTAGGTCATTAAGTTCTATTATCTGACGAAAGGCTATTGTTGATCTCTCAGTTTAAACATTTTTCCAGTGAAGCTCAAGAATCTTAAAACCAGAAAACTATCATGAGGTCTAAGACATGAATGTAACCATCCAATTTTTTTTTTTTTTTTTTTTTGTATGGACCTTGGAAAACACCAGGTGGAGCCCTTCAGGGGTATCGTATACTGGAATGGCCAACTTTAGAGTCAGACTAATTAGGTTTGAATCCTAGCTCTTCCACTTGCTGTCCAGGTGACTTTAAATAAGTGACTTAACCTCTCTGTAAAAGAGGGAGAATAATATGCACCACCTCAGAAACTTGTGGTGAAAATTAAATGACATGTTACAGGTACAGAGCGATTGTGGCATAAATGCTAGTGGTATTGTAATGATGCTGTTGATGATGAAGACAATGACAACAACCAAAGAGTGTGAAATAGAATGATTTGTTTGATTTTCTCTCTTCTTCCTCCCCCAAATCCAACTGCTTGATATTCAGAGTCTCTACATTGCACCCTTCTCAACTTGTTTCGGTTCATTGTGCCTATTGTCTTTGAGGAAAAATAAAAGCATCTTTAAAAGTGATAGAATCACTATTACCCATTGAGTCCATTATGGCCCAGTCCCTTTCCTGGGCCCAGATCATACATGAAACATATTTAATCCTCTCAACAACATTCACAAGGAATTGTGAGATACAGAAACATGTAAGAACAAGACTTTGATATCTTCTTTGTCTCATCCATGCATTTTTACTTTACTCTGCAGTAGAACGCTAAAAAAATATAACTAACCACATAGTAATTATTTATTAAGCACACAGTGGGTGCTAGATGTAATAAATCAGAATGTTGTAGACTCTGCTGTTTCTCTTTACAGGAACAGAGTGACCAAAATGTGGATGTATCAGTCAGTAGAAATGTAGAATTTTTATAGATGCAAAATAATCTTTTTTCCTTTTCTTTTGATATTTTATTCATTTTATTAAAAAATGATGATAGCACTTTCCCCTCGGGAGCATGCCCTTGCCTTTTCCTTCCCTCTCAGGTGTGCCTCTTTACTTTCTCTCCTGAGCTCTAAGGGTCCCCATGAGACTTGCAATCAGGAGAGCAATGCGTAGGGGCATCTTGGCTTGAGCTAACTCCCTAAACCCGTCTCCAAGGGCCCCTTTTCTCCGACTTTTCAGTAAGCCAACAGCAGCCCCATCTTGGCTCACTTCCTTCCCATAACATTTCCAGAGCCAAAGCAGCCCTGCCTAAATCTCTCCTGTTGTTCCTTGCATCCGAGCCCCTTCCTTGTTTCGCTGTCCCCAGCTTTAATAAACACTCTCACAATCACCTGGACTTGTGTTGTGAAATCTTTCCTGCATGAAGTCAAGAATCCAAACACTACAGGCTGACAGAGGCAGACCCCTTTCCTGCCTGGTTTCTGTCCCGCAACATCTTCTGGCAACCCAGATGAGACCTCTGCATGGTGCATGACTGTGCCTTTACCTTCCCCACTTCTTCCTTCCAGGACTGCTACCCTTGCCTTTCTCTGTCCTAAGCTCCAAGGGCCCTTCTTTTGCCTCTGTAACTTGTTTTCTGAGCCTACACAGCTCAGCTGGCTCACTTCTAATTCCTCTGTGACTTTCAACTTCGCCAGTAGCAACTGGTGTTCTTTCACTACCAAATAAAGATAAAGTACTAAATTTAAGGTCTGGTACACTGCTTAGACAGTGACTGCTATTGGCCTTGAGGTGCTTGCACCTTTTTAAATTCATATATACCTTTCCTCCCTCTGCGGAAAGGGTTCAGTGTTGAGTGTCTCATTCCCAGACTGATGGAATCTGGAGAAACCTACAGAAATAAAGAGAGGTCAAGATGCTTCCCTAGATGCACTTCCATGAAATGTGGATTACAAATACATATTCAGTTGGAGAGAGCATCTATTAGAGTCCTCAACCATTGTTCCCACTTTTCACTACCGGCCAAGAAAAAAGAAATTCTAAAACTCCAGTGTGTATTTACCCAAATCAAGGGCACTCTCCTACTTAAGTGTCATGCAAACCTCTAGCCAGGTAATCAGCAATGATATGACACTACTATCCAATCAGCAGATCTAGTTCAAATTTGGGCAATTATTCCGATAAAGTTCTGCCTTTCTGGTCCAAGATCACATCCAGGAACATTCATGGCATTTAGCTGTCATGTGTCTTTGCTCTCTTCCAAACAAGAACATTTCTATGGTTTTTCCACCAATTCTGAAAGAATACATGTCTTACATTCTTAGGCTGTTTCCTCATCACAAGACTCAAGTCATGATCTCTTGGCATAAATACTGCAGAAAAGGATCTGCGTTCTTTTTATACGTCATATCAGGGGCACGTGATGTCAATCCACCTCATCTCTGCTGGTGTTAAACTTGATCACCTGGTCATAATGACGTCAAGCATTTTTGCTGATCAGGATGTCAACGTTTTCTTTTGTAATTGGCCAGAGTTTTGCAAAATATTTTTCTGAGAGTACACAATACTCTGGCCTCAACAGTCCTCCACCTCCTGTCTGCATCGTTGCCCCGTGACAGTTTCTTAATGATAATTTTCTCCTTCCGTCATTTCCTCTCCCCTTACTAGTCGGTGTTTTATTTTAAGAAAGAACTTTTGCTTCTCCCACATTTATTTATAGAAGTGTGTAGTCATAGATTCAACTTAATTTAATTGGTTGTGTTCCATATTATCATTATCTATCTTGATGCTTAAGTTTTTTTCCTGATATAGCTCATTGCAGTCCCTTCCTGTGTCTTTTTGACAGCTTTTCATCATTATCTAAGCATTTCCTCCACTCTTTGGTCACAAGCTGTTTCAGGTTCAGTTTGTACTTTCCTTGTCCTAGGCCTGAATCATTTATTTCTCCAGGGAACCTGGGTTCCTTTCGGTGTAGAAACCAGTATCTGGGCATTTCGTTTGATCAGTGCTATTGGGGGTTGTTACATCCTGGCCCTTCCATTAAGTATATTAAATATAAAGAAGCAAAATAATGGGGAAAATAGAGAAGGAAAGAGAAAAAGGGGAAAGGAGAAAAAAATGTTAAATAGGACTTTAAAATATAAGTAAGTAATAACCAATTAGTGTATTTGATTCACACACTTGTAACCAAATTAGAATTGTACAGCAGAAAAAAAATAAATGAAGATAATGGTGGCAAAAATGTGACCTCTTATATTAGGACTATGTTAAGGCAAATAAATATCAGAAAGCAAATAAAACGTAAGTGTGAATATATACATTAGACCACAGTCTTTAAAGCGATACAAAATTTACCTGCTAATTTAGATTTTTTTCAAGCCTTGAATGTTACTCGTTCAGTTTGAGTAATGCTTCAGAAAGAATTCACTGATTTGTTTCCATTTCCATGTAAATCATATATATATATAATTTACATATATATATAAAATCTCCATGAAATATGGTGACAGTGTCAATCCACAGAGGTCAGTGGTTTCTAGAGTTCTTACCTAGGCCACACAGGTTGTGGCAAGTTCGAAAGGGCTACACGATTTATTCATAGGGTATAAAGGTAAAGCCATACCAGAGAAGCCATATGGACTGACAGGAAAAGGCCCCATAACAAAAATATTAATAATAACACAACAACAACTGTGTTTTGTGTATGCATGTGTTCTAGAAAGATGTATGCAAATGTAAACAAAACACATTAATTTATTTTCTCTAAAGCATAAACAAACATTGCCTTGTTTGGCAGAATCTGCAAAATGCATATTGCTCCCTGTGGCTTTTTTTTTTCTTGCTATAATGGAAGTATGTTTTGTATTAAATACATTGTTACCAGGAAATTAATAAAAAAATATGCTAGTGTGGCTTTTCACAGTATTGAGAAAACTTATTTCTTATGAAAAAAAAAATGCAGCCTTGGCTAAACACATCAGTCTTCTAAAATTAAAAAAAAAAAAAAGATAAAGTTTTCCCTTTAAATTGAATACAATGGATATCAAGAAGAGGCTGGAAGGGAAGGATTCTTTTTGAGCACCTTAACTTGCTGGGGAGCTTTGGTCAAGTACATGCATACCTTGGAGACATTAATGAGGTGTCACAGTGGGGATGCTTTGCTTGCAAAGTTGTAGGAAGAAAAATGGGGACTCCAAGGTCATCTGCTGAAATCTCTAAAAGTAAGTCTTAGACATGCCTATTCCTTCTTCTTCTTTTTTTTAACTAGAGTAATTGAATTAGTAGATAAAGATAGTATGAGTAACACAATCAACCTTGACTTTATCCAAATGATTGATGGAGTGTTTTACAGAAATTAGAGTAATCATTACGCCTGAATGTGCCAAGGCAGTCACCTGCTGCATGGCCTCAGTGACGGGAGGGAAGACACAGAGAAGGAACCCAGGCTCTGTGGGAGAACACAGTACATGAACATGTCACTCCTGGAGCAAAGTTCCAGGCTGTTTCAGTCTTTCTAGAGACTGGGCCATGACATGCTTCATGTTAACTTCAAATCTGAATCCTGTACGAGCTTCTAATCTTAAGGGGTCCTTGGACAGGGTTTAAATAGAAGTAGTTTAGGATGGTTCTGTATTAGAACAGTAAAACTGCAACTACAGTCAGAGAGAATTACAGTTATTTCTGGGGAACAAGGGCCGACATTCCCAAACCTTCAGTATGGAAAAGTTGCAGTGCGTTCGGCTGAGCTGTTGAAACTGGTCAGGTGTCCCATGGAGTTCTGAGGACATGTTTCCATCCTTTCCTCACGCGAGGCTGTAAGTTCCACGCGGCAGGGGCTGCATCTGTCTCTCTTGCTGCAGTACCTCTGTTCTGAGAAAAGTCTCTGGCACATAGTAGGGACTCAGCGAGATTTGCTGGCCGATGACTCACAATTACAGACATCAGTTGAATGCTTCTTATGTATTTGGTGCTGACCTGTGTGTCACTGTCCTTTTCCGTCTGAGAAGAGAAGAGGAGAAAAGAAGTATGAAAACTGAACTCAGTGTGGTGGTGACTTCCTGGGCAGACAGCATTCCTGCCTGTTGTCTCTATAGTGAGCAGTGGGTAGGATAAAAACCCGTCTGCCATCCCACCCTCCACTCACGTGGGGTCACAGCCCCTTGCATGGCAGGGTTTGGGAAGCAATATTGCTGCCACGCCTTAGGATATTTAACCTGGCAAGCGACCGGGTTGCAGCTTCAGTGAACACTGCCCCTCGTGCTGTTCACACTCCCAGACGCCTGCAACGTGAAATAGGAGCTCCAGTGACTCGGGGCCAGAAATTGATGGGCCTTAGAAACAATGCTGGGCTGGATAACGCAAAGTCAGAATGATGGGAAATTGTGCAACAAGGTAAATAACCCGAACAGACCCGGAGGGCCCCACGGAGGATTTCAGAGGTCACAGCTGCAGACATCTTTCTAAGGGAGGGGAGGACAAGACAAGCTCATCTCTGACATTGATGATCTGGAAAATAGGCAGAGCAGTCAAAATGGAAAATGAGCTCCTGTCCCTGAAAGAAGGGAGCAGAAAGACAGATACTTCCTTACCTACCAGGCTGCTGTGCGAACCTTGGGTTGTTGGTTTGTCTTTGAACAAAAACATTCCCTCAGATGAAAAGCTGTAAACAACAATGCTACAGTCCTGGGGTTCTGTGTTAATTATGGTCTAATAGGAATGCAACACCCACAGCAAGCCAGAAAGAAATCAGATTGCAAACATCAGAATTCCATTGTCCAAGTATTTCCAGATAGTGTCTTGGCACTGGCCAAATTCTGAAATTGTGGTAAGATAAAAACCTTTATAGAAGGATGTTTCCTTTTCAAGGCCCTTCTGTTTCGATACCAGATATGATGCTTCTTTAGCACCTTTTATGTGAACATCTTGAAGGATTTTGCAAATGCTGCTTAATTAATTCTCACAACAGTCCTATGAGTTAGTAACACAGCCCCCCAAACCTCAGGTTGAATGAGCCGAGGAATCGAGTAGAAATGCATCTTATTACCTGAGAGAGAAGCTTTTATGTTCCCAATTCCCAAAAAAAGTGTTTGCAAAAAACAAACCAATAAAAAAGTCTTGGAAATCCCTAAAGTTGTAGTGTCAGATTGGAAGAAACAAATTGATCTCATTCTTGTCACTGTATTTAAACTTGCAGGAGAATGTGCTTGGGACATCATTTTTAAGAACTGTAGAACTCTCCTTCTGTTCTCGATAAGCTCATCTATGAATGTCTTGTTTGTATTAGCTTTGCAACTCCTGATGATTTATTTACATGTCTTTGACCAAAAAGAAACAAAAAAATAAGTTTCTTAATTTAATATTTTCTCCTGTGTGGCCTCATCCGATGCTGGAGGATTAAAACCTGGGCTTCACTTCTTGGAGGAGGAAACGTTGCGTTCACCGGGCTGGGCTCCAATCAGGATTTTTTTCTTTTCTGTGGCCATGTGTGCTTTGTCCATCTACAGGATTGTAGACCCAAGTAAGTAAACACGGTTTGGAATAATTTATGTGCGGCATGTTTGGTAAGTGACCGAAATTCACTCCAGATTGGGGAGATTTCTTAGGAAGACAACAGTCACTCCCTGCCCACAGTTACGCCAGTGAGCCCGGTGTAGGGGGCAACCCTTCCACCATCACACCACGGGTCTGGGGCCAGTGTCCTCGGTGCGCTGGTGGCTGGTAAGGAAGGTTGGACCTTGCCTGTGCAGTTCAACCTCAGACCAGGATGTGATTTTCCTCTTCTCCCAAGCCTCAGGCCCTCACCCTGTGGGCATATGCGATTTCTTGACTAGGCAGGGCTCACTCACTGGCCTGTGCTTGACACCTGTCACATGAAGTGGTGACGTTTGAAAATGTAGTCAAATGCTCTCAACAAGGCTGAGAAACAACTGTCATCATGTTGTCCTGAACAACAGTTTCCAAGAGCTACTTGCTCGGGGGAAAAAAATAGTACTTTTTGTGTGTTCTCTGTCTTCTGTTTCTGTCTCCATCTCGCACACACGCACACAGACACGTCCCCGGTCTTGAGATGCTGCGAGATCCCGTCCACATGAATCCCTGTCTGTTTGAGGGCGGACTATTCGAGTGAGTAGCTGTGATGGAAGAAACCGACATGGAAGCAAGCCTTTGGTTTGGTTGCTTCCTTCCAGCCTCAGCTCTCCTTTCAAAGGCCCCAGCTGAGTTTCCCTGCCTCTTTCTGTCTCAAACCCTGCCTTGTTGGGATCTCAAGGAAATCAGACCCTAAGGCCTTAAACCAGCCCAAAGTCTCTGATAGGATCCTAAAGTATTGATTCTAGAAGATCCTGTGAATGCTTTCGTGACCCAAATTTTCATAGTTATCTACCATATGGGTGTTTTTGTTAAAACTGTTGTGGGGTACCTTGTTACGATGAGTTTCAACTTTTCTACCGCTGCTTACACATTGCAACTCTGAACTAGAAAGACCAAAATGTTAAGCACAACCCCTGGCCGGTTTGGCTCAGTGGTTAGAGTGTCGGCCTGTGGTCCATTGAGACCCGGGTTCGGTTCCCGCTAAGGGCATGTACCTCAGTTGCGATTTGTCCCCGGCCCTGGTTGGGTCGTGTGAGAGGCAGCCACTCAACGTGTCCCTTTCACATCGATGTTTCTCTCTCTCTCTCTTCCTCTCTCTCCCTCCCACTCTATCTGAACAAAAAATGGAAAAATGTCCTCAGGTGAGGATAAAAAAAAAAAAAAAAGAGTTAAACACAAGAGCACACTACAGATATTTGACTTTAAACTCACTAATGAGAGTGGATGCGATGTTCATATTTAGAAGAATGTATGTTACGGTTTTCAGTGCCTCTGGGCAGCCACTAAAGTTTATCCACCAAAGTCTTGCAATATCAGTTTTAAACTTGGTGGTTGGGCAATTAATTTAAGAGACTATAAGGAGTAAAACTCACAGAGACAGTTGTCTTAAATGCATTTGCATTTCATTTGTTTTATTTTGTTTGTTCTTATGAACTGTTTTATTTTCATGCTGACATGTACAATTAATTCTATTGTCCAAATTCCTTTGACTAAGGCCAGCCAAATTACATTATTATGCTATACAAAAGCATTTGTCCCTGGCCCCAGAATATCTTGTTTCACTCAGGAACAACACAGAATGCAAACACGGCCTCCCCTCCACCCGGTCTGGCGCATCCCAACACCCCGCCCAGGCCGCCGGGCCAACATGCTTTGCAAGGAGCAGAAGCCCTGCTGCAGCTGGTGAAACAGAGGGGTCCACAGATCCTGTCCGATCAGTTCTTCGCCAGCTCCAAAGGGTGACGCTGAACACACTCGGGAAGTCGGAAGGCAAGGACGCATGGTTGTCCCAGGGGGGAGCACAGGCACTCCGTCATTCACCCACAAAAGGAAGGCACAGGTCTGAGACTAGAATACCTTTCTACTTCTTTATTTTTATTTATTTTTTCTTTATTGGTTTTAGAAAGGGAGAGGGAGAGAGAGACAGAAACATCAATGAGAGAGAACATCAACTGGCTGCCTCCTGCATGCCCCCCGCTGGGGCTCGGGCCCATAACCTGGGCATGTGTCCTGACCCGGAATGGAACCGGCGACCTCCTGGTGCATGGGTCGATGCTCAAGCACTGAGCCACACTGGCCGGGCCCTTTCTATTTTTATTAGACTTGTGCTCAGAAAACAAAGGACTCCACACCTTCCCACAAGAAGAGGGTCTGCACAGTCATGGGTATAGACTTGGAAAGCAAAATTGCTTGGTTCAAATTGTAGTTCTGGTACTTACGGTCTTGTATCATGAATACATTACTTAATCTATCTGCCCCTCGGTTTCCTCTTCTGTAAAGTGAGAATGATTATTATAGAGAGGTTCTAAGGATCAAACGGGTTAAATGGGTACAGAATGTAAAATGGGGCCTGAGTCGTAGAAAGCTCTATGCAAGTTTTTTAAAAAAATATATAAAATGGCCCTGGCCTGTTTGGTCAGCCTGCCGACCAAAGAGTCTTGGGTTCGATTCTGGTCCAGGGCACACACCTCGGTTGCAGTTTGGTCCCAGCCCTGGTTGGGGTTGTGCAGGAGGCATCCAGTCAATGTGTCTCTCTCACATTGATGTTTCTCTCTCTCTCTTTCCTTCTCTCTCCTTCCCACTGTATCTGAAGATAAATGGAAAAATGTCCTCGGGTAAGGATTAAAAAAAATTAAAATATAAAGTGACATAGACATGAGTACTCACTAGCATCTCTCCAGATGGTGTGAAATGTGCCCAAAGTTCAATTTTGATAGAGATTCAGATCGCATAATGCTTAATGGTTCTGTTCAATCGCCGTCACACTTATTCCGGTTGTTAGCCCCACAGTATCTTCTTGCAATGTCTTGTTACCCGACTCACCTCTATTTCAGCTGAAGTTTATCACAAACACATACCGATAGAATGTCCTCACGTCATAGAGTGTTACAGAATACGAGAACATTTTCAGTGTGCTCCCTTTTTGCATTCTGTAGGGTCAAAGCAGAGCATAAAGCACAAACATGATACTAACAACAATAAAGGAGAATGCTTCCATTTCCTTTTACTTAAAAAAACATCCCCCGATGCCCTTCCCATGTTACCTTGACAACAGCTACATATTATTTAAAATGCTTGGTTCTGAATCTCTCAATTATGCAATTCACCATGCAGCTTCACACACATACTAACACAGAATAAGAGGAACCACGGGTTTGTCTTATACCATGTCAGTGCAAGAATCGTTTCGGATTGCTTTCCTTTTGCAGTGGATTTTATTTTAGTTGCCGACTGGAGACGTATCATGCTTTGCGTTGATCTGTAGGGTCAACATAAGCAGAAAAGGTACCAGAAATATTCCCTCAAAGCTGTATTTTCTAGCAACTCAGTCCCAATTTCAGCACAGCGTCTTCAGTAATTAAGAGTCAAGGCAGTGACACTCACTTAGCTTCTAAATCTGAAATTGGCCACAGTTGAGAGGACAGTAATAAGAGTGGTCATTGGGTGTTGAGGAAAGCTATGACTTGTATTCACAATCAAAATGTTTCTGGAGGAAAGAAAGAAAATTCATTGGAACATACATATAACATATATTTTGTTCTAGGAATTACATGTTTATCAATTACAACAAAGCAAAACAAAAAATTAAATTTCCCCTATAGCCCTCATTGTGTGACGTCTTCACATGCCTTTTTGTAATGGAAGTGATTATAGTCCAGGAGCCCTGCCCTCACTTAAATAATGCAGAAATGCTCGTGGTTTATTGACCCTATTTGAAATGAGCTTGATGAATAACAATTCAAAAACTTGTCTGTTGAACTGCGTAACACATTTTGCAGCTTAAAAGCTCATTCTTTTTGACGGGTTCTCTCTTAGCAAATTATAAATTCATTTCCTTTTTTCCCATTATCTATGAAAAAAAAAAACTGGTTTATTTATTAAATCCTGATGATAGTGATAATGTAATAATAACAGCACTGGCAGCCACTGAGTGCCCCTTGAATTTAAGCACGGTGCCAAATTGTTTATTAATTAAGAAATTTCATTCTCAGATCTATCCTAACAAAGCACTGTTATTTTAATTTTATAGATGTGGAACTGAGGCTTAGAGGTATTAAGTGACTTAAAGATTATATAATTAGATATCAGATAATGTTAGAACCAAGATTTGACTGTCTCCAAGGACTCTTCATGTTAAATCCTCTCTCTCTCTCTCTCTCTCTCTGTGTGTGTACACAAATATATATGAACTATAATACATTTATATATTATATTATGTTTAATTATAACTATATTAATGTGTAGGTATTAATATATTTAAGAGGCATTAAACTCAAATCCTGTTGATTTTTTTCTTTAATGTATATTTAGTTATGCTCAGACCACATTTTATTCATATCTACATTTTATAAGTTATGCCCCGAGAAAGAGTGGAAAATAGATTTTGGATACAAAAAATTATGGCCTATTCTCCAAGTGAAGTTTAAATACCCATATAACTGGGCAAATTTAACGTGTGTTAGAATTTGGAACTAATTGCTAATCACACCTCTGACTCCTCAAGACGTTGTGCCAGCAGATGAATACACATGGAATTTGATAGGAATCAATGTATTCGAGTTATTTCAGGTACCTTAGAACCAAGCCTAAACCTGGTTCCCTACGCTTCCCCTTGAATGAACGGAGGCACCTTGCCATAGAGCAGTAGGGCATCACCAAGCCTGCCAGGCAGAGGCAGAGCACCTTGGGCAGGGGGTCATGTGGAGGAGGCAAGTCTGCATGACCCACAAGTCTGGTCTACACCCCAGTCCCTCAACCTCCCCAACCAGATGAGCCTTCCCGCTTCCCTGCGTGAAGGGACGTGCACCATGTGAAAGCAAGAGCTGAAGCTCCTTCCAGGAAAGCTAGAGCGCCTCTTAAAGGGAAAGCAGTGTTCTCGGGAAGGGTGGGGTGGGAGGTGGAACATCGTCTCTAACAGAAAGCAAATTAAATAGCTGTATTCTTACTAGATTCAGAAGGGTGCTGCTGTTCACTTCATGGGGAAATAGTTTGTATTATGAGTAACTGTAAAAATTCTGGAATCAAACAATAAGGGCTCAATGTTCTCTCTTCCCAGCTTAGGCAAGTAAACATCACTATGTCTTGATTTCTCTGAGTTGCTGTTGGTTTGAAGATTAATGAGACCATACATCAGATACAGTATTTTTGACATTGATACACAATCAACATTCAATACACATGTGCTATTATTACTAGTAAATAAAAGATTATCTTGGAAACATAAGAATCTTGCTGAATGAAATCCAAGATTACCTAATATTTATTTTGAATTTCTACCTTGTGAAAGGCTTAATATTGCATTTTAAAATGATCCCCAAATCCTGTGTGCCATGTTTTGTTATTTCTTAAAAATATGGTTTTATTGATTTTTTAGACAGAGAGGAAGGGAGAGATAGAAACATCCATGTGAGAAATATAGTTCGGTTGCCTCCTGCACGCCCCCTACTGGTTATCGAGCCCACAGTCTGGGCATGTGCCCTGACCGGGAATCGAACCAGGACCTGTCAGTCCGTGGGACAATGCTCAATCCACTGAGGCACATTGGCTGGGCATGGTTTGTTATTTCTCATTTCAGCAGATGACTTGGGAGCTCAGAGAGACTAAATACCTCATTCAAGTTCACCTGGCTAATAAGCAGAGCTGGGATTCAAACTCATGTCTTCTAATTTGATTTAGTTGGCATCATCCCATCACATTCAACTCTGATTATGTTTTAACTCTCAGTCTCTGAATCAATCTTGTAAAAGGAATATGACATATTGTAAATAGTGCTTATGAAAGTCCTTGTGACTTAGAAACACATTTCCTGAATAAGAAACACAATCTCAAAGTATTTGTTCCAGTCAGGATATGTCTGTGATCCTGTCCCAATGATTTTATTGCTTCCAGGGAATGCAGATAACTAAGACAGTCGTTACCCTTGATGACCTTTTAGTTGATTAAATGGGCAATAATAAACATTCTAACCCTGCCATAAAACCCATCACAACTGACACTTCTCTGTCCAAGATTTTCCTAAGTCTGCAAAATAAGTGTATTTAAGGGAAACCTTAAATCTCTGAGATTTTACTCATATGTAAGCAAATGAGTACTTTCTCTCTCTAGATTCTAAACCGTTAGGGTCAAGGAATCGGTGTTATATCTTCAGTTTTGTCATAACACCATTTCCTAGAGTGCTTTTACGCTCTATACACCAAGACCTTCCAAAATACTTGTTGAATTGAATTTAATATATGATACTTCATTCCTAAGATAATCTTAGCACCAAGAAAACAACTACAAGAAAGTAAAATGGTAAATTAGTGCAAGTTTGGGCTAATACAGTTTAAATTAACTTATCAAGCTAGGAAGGAAGTGACTACACCAAATAAAATAAAATGATTCATCTGAGATAAAATATTCAGCAAATGAAAATTATTACAGTTTGGGGAATTAACTATGACTTTCTTTTGTTTTCAGGTCTCAGTCTGCAGCCATCTCAGTTTTGTACTCGGTGCAGGGAGTGCATTAATCATGGAACTGTTGATAGGTTTAACTATGGGGAATGGGATGGTGATCTCAGTCGCTCCCACTGGGAATGAGATTGCTTCATGAAAGCTGAAGTGAAAATGGGATAATGCTGGATTGTGGGGGAGAGGAGCCAATTGAGAAAGTCAAGAGTATTGTTCCCCAGGTTCTGAGAGGTCCAGCTGCTTTGATAAAACCAGGGGAAAGCTGTAACTCACCTACTTGATGGGGATTTCAGGTGGAAGCAGCAACTCTTGGGATCATGGATGAGTTTTGAAATGGAATGATTTTATGCTCTAATGACTTATGCTTCCTGAGTGGTGAAAGTATTTTTGCAGCATTCATTTTCATCATCATCGCTGTCAGAGGGATGCTCACTTACGGAGTGGTTATGTAGTCGATCATCATGTGTATTTCTTTACTACGGGAGAATCATGAGATGCATTTTAAAATGATAGATGGGATTATTCTTTAATTGGTTGAGTATCTCTCAGGTATCTTTGTAGCCATGGTGACTTGTCCCTGTATATGAGCATTGCAAATATGTTGTTCATGATATTTATATTAATTAATTGCGTTGTTCATTTAGTCATATATTCACACAATTACCATAATGCCAGCCTAAATTTAAGTTTTTAAACAAAACGATACTACAATTGGTTTAGAGAGTACATATAAAATAACAAAATTGACATTTAAAAAAATTGTATTGTGTTAAAATGGATATAGCATAAAATTTGCATTTTTAACCATTTTTAAGTGTAATATTAAGTGGTCTTAATTACATTCACAGTGTTGTGCAACCATCACCACTATTCCCCTCCCCCACTTTTCTTATCGTACCGTAGACTCTGCAGCTATTAAGCAATAACTCCCTATTCCCCCCTCTCTCCAGATCTAGTTACCTCTAAACTACTTTTTGTATTTTATAAGTGGAATCATACAATATTTTCCCTTTTGTGTCTGGCTTATTTCACTTAGCATAATGTATTCAAGTTTTATTCATATTGTAGCATTATCACAGTTCGGTTTGACATTTTTATAACATTTTATTATAAATCATTTTGTGATATATTTTTATTATGATCACCATTAGGAATACATATTATAATAAACCCATTTCAAAGATAAGAAGGTGAGGGTCAGAGATATGAAATGACTCATTTAGTTTACCTAATTACTAGGAGGCATCATTGCATGAGCTCAGGTCTTCAGACTCCAAATCTAGTGCTCTATATACTCTCCATCCTCATTCTCTTTCTTCCTCCTGGATACTCTGTGTGCACTTATTTCCTCCTTGTACACTTATACTTTGCACATTTATTCCTTCCTAGATATTTAATCTGCTATTACAATTTGAGACTGCCAAGTGACTGGTGGTTTCTTTGGTTATGGTCTAAACATCTAACCAATGTTTTTTTTAGAGGGATGGAAGAAAGAGACCCATATATATTTTCGCTCAATTTTCTTTAGAAAATCTGATACAGATTGCCTATACAAAGACATTGAAGTCAAGAGTCATCTTAATTGCTACCAGAATATATAACTGTTAAAACATATTTTAAAAGGACATGACAGACATTTAAAAACTGCGCTATTATACTATACATTGTAAGTAAAGTGGGATTTTAAATTTGCAGGAAAAACACAAAGAGAATATTATTACTACTGTGTCAGAATATACAGAAACAATAAATGAAACGTGTACATATGCATAGGACTGGGCCATTTGCCTTGACTTTCTCAAGGAAGGTGACCCTAGTAATTTTTGGAAATCTCACAGGGTTCTGCTGATTTAAAAATGCCATCTAGCTAGCACTCTATTGAAACATCTCTAAATTTCCCAATAATATAATAATATAATTATTATAATTTATAAGAGTGGCAAAAAAGAAAGAAACTTAAGATCGACAGCAAACCTATTGCCAAAACTTCTTAGAGAAATGATCTAAAGTTATCTGGTCAATAGAATAGATTGGAAAATGTAATTGATGAACCCACTGAATGACGGCCAGTGAGAAATAGAGACTCATGTTACATCCCACCCCATTGTCTGCTCCCTTCTGTAGATATGCAATATTTTGTATCTAGCTGGAAGCGATAGTGAGAATATATATACACACATAATTATACAGACTTGTGCTTTTGTATCCGGCTAACTTCACTTAGCATAATGCCTCCTTAAGTAGCAACTCCACTCTACATCCTGTTGGTGACTTCAGTTCCTTAAAAACAACTGGGAATAAACTATGGATGTGTCTGTGATCTGTTGCGTGGGGCTCATGTGAGATAGATAGGTGTCACTGGTGGTGACTAATTGCATCATGGAATGCAAGGGACAAAAAGGAAGAGTCGGGACAAGCATGGGAGCACTAATCAGTGGTTCTAGTGTTTATGTATTCCACCTGATCAGAGAGCTAAAGAGGCAGAGGGGGCTCTAAGCTTCTCTGGGTAGAGCCTACTAGGCACCAACATTGGCATATCTTACCTTTCTAATAGGGTCTCAGCAGAGAGTATCTTTCTATGAAAAAACAGAGAAATCTGTAAAGGAAAACAGGTGGAAATGAAGACATTTAAGCCAAGAAAGAAAGGGATATAGTAATATAAGGAAGTTTATCAAAATTTAAAATGTGGTGACAATATTTACATGCTAAGTGAGGCAGTAAGGAGCAGAATTGACGTTGTGGAAATAAATGAGTGATGCAGAGAGTGAACTTGGGAATTTCTCCCAAAGAGCAGAGGGGAGAGAAAGTGATAAGAAGGGTAAGCTAGAGCAGCAAAGATTGGCAGCAAAATAGGGTCAACTGAAAGATTACGTTTCCCTGAGGAAGAAAATAGAACACTTGAAATAGTAACAATAAGAAAAGCCATAACTAAATAAAATCTCTAGGAACTGGAGTAATTCCTAATTATGGACTTTGAAAAATCTCATTTTATTTTGGATGAAATCAAAGAAAAGCAACCACACCAAGCATTCTGACAAAACATTTTTGAAATATCTTGATAAGAGGAAATCACTTTAATAATATAAGTAAAAAAGGAAGAAATTTGGGCTGATTTTGAACTTTCCTCTATAACACTAAGTGCTAGGAAACACAATGCAAAGGCAATATAAATTTGAGGGAAAATAGTTGTGCTTTAAAATGGAAAACACAGACTTCCGGTCAAGATGGCGGAGTAGGTAACGTGGTATCGCGTCCTCCCACAACCACATCAAAGTTACAACTAAACTACAGAACAACCATCATTCAGAACCGCCTGACCTCAAGCCGGATGGAAGTCCTACAGCTACGGAATTACAGCAGCAGCCACACCGAGACTGGTAGGAGGGCGGAGGGGACGGGCTGGGCCCACACCCACGTGTGGGGATAAAAATCAGGAGGACACCTCGGCTGGGAAGGTCCTTCCTGAGGACTGAGGGGTCCCCGTCCCACACCAGGTGCCCCGCTCAGGGTTCCAGTGCCAGGAAGAGAATCCCCATCACTTCTGGCTGGAAAACCAGCGGGAACTGAGGCTCAGGGAGGCTGAGGCGGCTGGAGCCCCAGGCAGCTCCTTAAAGGGCCCGCGCACGGACTTACCGGACTCTCTCCCTCTGAGCTCGGAGGGGAGGCAGCTCGAGGGGCGCCAGAGACACACAGGGA
The DNA here is from genome assembly GCF_014108415.1 of Molossus molossus. Classification (NCBI taxonomy): domain Eukaryota; kingdom Metazoa; phylum Chordata; class Mammalia; order Chiroptera; family Molossidae; genus Molossus; species Molossus molossus. Next base: position 57,150,616 of record NW_023425351.1, on the reverse strand, counting down.
AGAACTGAGCTGTTTGGCACTGGAGCGAGGGCTGGAGAGGGGGCTTTCTCCGGGACAAACATGCTGTCAGGGGCTTTGTTCCTTTGGTGTGCCCTTCCCGGGGGGCGGCAGACAGAAGCCATATCTGGGACTCCAGCAACCTGGCTCACACTGGTAGCCCCGCCCTGGTGACTCCCTGAGGCCCCGCCCCACCCAACTTTCAGACCCACCCAAGCTGTTGCCACTTGCTTAACCATAGGATTGGCCTGTCCCCCTTTGGATCCTGCTTCAGGTTTTCCCCAAATTCTTTCAAACGAGCAGCATCTGGTCCCAGCTAGCCCCATACCTCTCGTTAAATAATACACTGAAACAAACACAGACAGGCAGCCAAAATGAGGAGGTCCCAAATGAAAGAACAGAACAAAACCCCAAGAAAAGAACTAAGCGAAATGGAGATAAGCAACCTAACAGATGCTGAGTTCAAAATACTGCTTATAAGGATGCTCAATGAACTTAGTGAGAACCTCAGTGAACTTAGGATGGGCCTGAAGAGCATAAAAAAGAACCAGTTGGAAATCATGGATGCACAGTTAGAATTGAAGGAGGCATTAACTGAAATAAAGAATAATTTACACAGCTTCAATAATAGAGTATGTAAATCCAAGGAGCAAACCATCGATTTGGAATATAAGGAAGCAAAAAATGCCCAATCAGAGCAGCAAAAAGAAAAAAGAATCCAAAAAAATGAGGATAGTGTAAGGAGCCTCTGGGACAACTTCAAGCGAGCCAACATTCGCATCCTGGGGGTGCCAGAAGGAGAAGAGCGAGAACAAGAAATCGAAAACCTGTTTGAAACAATAATGGCAGAAAACTTTCCTAACTTGGTGAAGGAAACAGACATACAAGTTCAGGAAGCACAGAGAGTCCCAAACAAGATGAACCCCAAGAGGCCCACACCAAGACACATCATTAACAAAATGCAAAAGGTTCAAGACAAAGAGAGAATCTTAAAAGCAACAAGAGAAAAGCAGATAATTACCTACAAGGGAGTTCCCATAAGGCTGTCAGCTGATTTTTCAAAAGAAACTTTGCAGGCCAGAAGGGAGTGGCAAGAAATATTCAGAGTGATGAAAAGCAAGAACCTACAACCAAGATTACTCTATCCTGCAAAGCTGTCATTTAGAATCAATGGCCATATAAAAACTTTCCCAGACAAGAAAAAGTTAAAGGAGTTCATCACCACCAAACCGTTATTATATTAAATGATGAAGGGTCTTTTTGAAGAAAAAGATAAAATATATGAACAAACAAAATGGCAATGAATACATATCTATCGACAATTGAATCTACAAACAAAATGAACAGGTAGAACAGAAACATTCTCATAGATACAGAGAACATTTTGTTGGTTGCCAGTTGAGAGGGGGTTTGGGGGAATGGGTGAAAAAGGTAAAGAGATTAAGAAGTACAAATTCATTGCTAGACTGACAAACCTCAAAGGGAAAGGGGTTGGGGGGGTGGGAAGAAATAAACCAAAGAACTTATATGCTTAACCAATGGACACAGACAATAGTGTGGGAAAAGGCAGGAGGGGGGCGGGAGTGGGGAGGAGGGGGTCAATGGGGGAAAAATGTGGAACATCTGTAATACATTTTACATCCAACAATAAAGATTAAAAAAAATAAAAATAAAATGGAAAACACAGTATGAGATGTTTTACTTGTATTGCAAACAGAAGGATTTTTTCAGCTATGTGATACTGAGAATATATTTATTACATAGGCACTTGAATTTAAAATGTTGTTTGACATTGTAGTTCAGATAATTGAGAAAAAAACAAAATAAAGAATTCAAGACAGAGGAAGTTGAGGTATAAAGGAACTAGTGAACATTTCGTTAGTTAAAATACAGAGTTCTGAATAATTCTTATACACTTAAGTCATCAATAGGTAAAAATAATTATTAAAAGAAAAACAATATCAATATTAATTTTAAAAATTGGGGTCTAAACTACTAGGCTATAATAGTAAAATTGAGAGACAGGATGCTAACAGAGAAAATAGAGTGTCCTTTTCCCCAGTGGGTGCTGGGAGTGGAGTTCTTACGATCTCTCGAGAAAAATAATTTTCTGAGACTCACTGGAGAATGAGGACTTTTTATTTGCATGGAATTAAATCTTTGTGTTTCCAAAGTCCTATTTCCCTCAGTTCAGTCATAGAAGAAGTGTAGCTGGGGTTTCAGTAGAGCTAAAATCAGGGCCAGTGTCTGAAATTTCCTTTCATGTTGGAGCTGGGTCCAGGTCAGCCTCAGGCTAGCTGCAGTCCATTAGTCCGTTGTGTGTGGGTGAATGCAAGGGAGCCCCACGAGCCCAGACACACAAGTCCCAAGAGTCCCAACAGCGGCAAGAGGAACCATGAGAGTGAACTCCTTTGTTCAAGGGATTAAATATCTCATATTTGGAGCCTTTACAGTGGCCACGCCCATTCTATTCTGGGCCAGCATCTATCTTCCCTTTGTTGGACCCTTGGGGAATGTAAACTCGCAGCTTCCTGGTGAGGATGCCTAAAGGACATGCCTACAGTATCTGGCCATCCTTTCGCTCCTTTCCTGTTATTAATCACTAGGTTCTTTACAAGGGTATCAAAGGGTATCAAATCGGATGGGCAGTAGAAGAAATACGCAGTTACTCAGAAGTACTCTATATTTGATCTTGCTCGTTTTGGAAATACATGTTAAATTTTTGTTTCCAAAAATTCAGAAGTAATTATGAAAAGAACTAAAAAGAAGATAATTATCTTCCAACCCACTAGGACATATGAGAACAAACACAAGATGATCACACATTGTATTGAGAAATGCAGTCACAAGGCGAATGGAACACATCAGATATTAAAGAGTAGCTGTATCTGGAATGTGAGCCTTGGCACTTTTTTCTTTCAGCTCAGTATTTTTTAAATGTTATTCAAGAGCTTTCATTACATTTACAATCAGAAAAATCAAGGAACGTTACTCAAAATATTTTTAGATAGCAACCTCGGGGAGAAAGAAAGACCGTGCTGGGGGGGGTGGGGCGCGTTGGGAGGCCCTGGGCCTCTTCGCGGACCTGTGCCGAAGCTGGTGTGTGGGGAGAAGGGAGTTCAGAGACAGCGGCGTCAGAAGAGCCACAGGGCCACAGCAAGGTCACGGTTTGGCTTAGCAGTGAGAGCATCAGCCCAAGGACTGGAGGGTCATGGGTTCGATTTCTGATCAAAGGCATGTACCTGCGTTGCAGGTTCAGTACCTGGCCCCGGCTGGGCTTGTGCGGAGGCAACCAATTGATGGATCCCCCTCTCTCTCCCTCTCTCCCTTCTACTCGATCTAAAAATCAATCAAGGGGAAAATATCCTTGGGTGAGGGTTAAAGAAAAATCATGATTTCATTGTTTGCCCTTTGTTCAAAAACACCAGGTATGTGTTCATTAGGATGCTGAGCATTTCTCCCTCAACCATGTAGATGCATTTTGATAAGAAGCCAATGGACTGTTATGGTGACTTTCAGCCCCAGAAAATAAAAGAACTTTAGTAATGTGTGTGCGTGTGTGTGTTTGCACACATGTGTGGGAGGGGCAGTGGTATAACTCTATTAAAAGACAAGACTTTAAAAATGTAAGCGATTAGGTAGTAAATTGTCTCTTTTTCTGCAGAATGTTCATTCTACCTAATCACAATTTCTAATAACATCACTTTACCTCCCTAGTTCTGTCATTTTTTTTTTTTAAGTGACTGTTTGATTCAGAGACATGGACGTAGGGAACAGACTGACAAACCTCAGAGGAAAGGGGGTGGGCTGGGAAGAGATAAACCGAAGAACTGTATGCACATATGCACAACCAATGGGCACAGACAACAGTGCGGGTGGAGGCAGGGTGGGTGGGAGCTGGGAGGAGGGGGTCAGTGGGGGAAAAGAGAAGGGAGACATCTGTAATACTTTCAACAGTAAAGATTTTTTAAAAAGTGACTTTGCATCAGAGTCCTGTAGATTCCATTTATATGACCTTGGCATTTGGACTGGTCTATTTATTTCTCTAATGACAACCACTTGTGGGCTCTGCATTTTCAGAGCCGTAGCAGTGGGATGACTTGGATAAGCAAACTGACATGGAACAGAAAAAAGCAACAAAAAAGCTCAGCTCTTCCTTGCCTTCTAGGCACATTGCTTTCGCTCTGGGACAGTTGCGGTGCTAGAATATTCTCAGAGGTGAAGGGTTTGTGAGATCACAATGAATTACTCTCTGTGTCTTGTTCTCCTGGGTTTTCTTTTCCCCTCTTCTATTCCAAAAATGGTTTGTAGGTAAATCATGATTTCCACGGCTAAATAATTAGCAAATTGCCATCCAAGCCCATCCCCACACTGCCAGCATAGCCGCGGGGGCTCACAGCTCCATCAGTTATCTCTAAATCAACAAAACCGAGCTCCAGAGCAGAGATCTGGAGAGCCTTTCTTCTCAATTCCCTCATATGTTTTGTTTTAGCTTAATGTGTTTGTCTGGAGACTTAGACACCATGGCGATAGGCGTCATTGGAATAAATAGAAATAGACACAGAAAAGAGCTAAGAAATAAAATGAAAACTTGGAAAGACTAGGAATGACACTTGTATCTGAGCACTTTTTTTTCCCAGAACTCAGTGAGGGGGAAATTAAAAAGGGACTTTGTGTCAGACAGACGAGTTAGTGAATAATTTTTCTAACAGCGTTATTTTGCTGACACTAGACGAAGGGAGCTCATTAGCATGCTGAGGCTATTTAACTCCAAAATAGTGTGCTGTAGCTTTTGCTCTGCTGGATGATCCTTACGTCTCCGCTCAGCTCAGCATCGAGAGTGGTAAAGCCAGTTACAGTTTGGCAGGGGTGATGTGGAAAGAGAAAGCTTCTCCCGAGTTAGAGTAGGGTTTGAATTCTAGCACCAACCTTTATAATCGATGTTCTTAATCCTCCATGAGGCTTAATGTTCTCATTTCTAACGTGTTCATGTTAATATCTATCTCAAACTTTTATGGCAGGTTGAGACACCAAACTAAGCTTCTCTCATAGTTCTTGGTACATAGAAGCTTCTTAATACATGTTTACTCCATTTCCCGCTGTTTATATCCTCATAAATCATTTGGTTTCATTTAGTAAAATGAGTCCCCAAGAAGAAGGAATGAGACACCCAACCTAATTTGGATCTGCTGAATGATTGATGTGCTACAAACATCAGAATCTCAGTTGGCTGTTGCCTTGTGCACTGTCTTTCCAAGGCCAAGACCAGGTTAAGAGGTCCAGGGTGTGAATCTTCCCATCTGACTTGCACAGATGCAGTCTGGTGTGTCTACATGAAAACAAAGAATTAGAACTGATACAACAGGTCAGCTGGCTTGCAGGCGAGTGGCATTCAAGAGCTCAGAAATGAAAGAGCCACACTATGCTCTCCAGTAACACAAGAACAGATAGTGATGCCCAGAAAGAATCCAGCTGAAGGTTTCGATCTGACATTAGAGGTAGAGTTGGCAGATGTGTGTTCCCCTTCACGCTAAACATGAGCCCAGAACAGTACGCATCACCTGCTTTTGTTGTTGTAGAGAAAGCCAATAACATATTAAATTGTTTTTATCATTGCAGCTCAAAGTGACATGGAATCCTTGAAGAATGGTGAGTAAGAAACTCATGTCTTTGTTATTAGACTGTTGATGTTCTCACTAGCCATCCTGGAGGAGGAGGGTTGGGAAAGTTTCTACCAAAGGTTTAGGAAGCTACAGCAATCCAATTCTGTCTCTCTACCTGGTTGGGCAGCAGAAAAAAGTCTTATGTCAGTCACTTCTGACTGCTGTGATTTACCTGAAGACATGGAATAATGTTTTTCTTTTCCTAAAATTATCAAATAATTTAAGTTAATGAAACTATAGATTTCTTGGGGGAATAATGATAAATGGAAAGTGGGGACAGCCATTCCTGAAATGCCATGCTTATTCCCAAGATGCTAAAGTCAATTCAGAATCCAACACTGTGTACAAGTAGTACTCATCATTTTTTCCTTCAAACTTCTTCTTGCAGCTCTTGAGCATCTTATATCACCACATTTCCTAATATTTTTGTTGAGAAAGCAAACAAAGTTGATGTTCTCTTTTAACTTTGCATATAAACTTAAATCTAAATCCTCAAATATCATTTCTCCGTATTCCTAATCAAAATAAGCTCTGGGAGTAATTGGTGGGAAGAACATGCAAGCAAATGGAATGTCAGAAAAGACTTTTCTGTAAGCTTGGGCTGGTGCCGTTAGCCCCAGGGTAGAAGTAGCCTATTCCAGAATGAAAAGGCATGTGGCCATGCAGATTCCTGGTTCTGGTGTCCAAAACCAAACTGAATGCATAATGACAGCAGTTTGCATCTTTGGATGAGCTAAAGCTCCCTTCTAAACACTGGGCAGATTCTCTGGGTTGAGCAGGACCAATCTAATTTAGGAGAACTCCATCCATCAACCTATATGAGCTGACTGCCTCCAGTGTGATTTGTGTGCTGATCTCAGGAATGTGGAGGTTGTCAAAGGAAAAGACCACGATCCTGTCCAAAGAAACATACAAACTAGTTAGGAAAACAGAACAAATATCCAAAAATTAGGGAATAATCAGATGCTAATGTATGTGCTGTTGATTTTAAGTATAATAGGAATTCTTAGAAGGGAGGATTAGGGTTTGCAGAAAGAATTGGGAGAGGTTTCTTAGAAGAGATTAGAGCTGAGGCTTTAGGAAGGGGTATGAAGGAGGAAACTCATCACAAGCCAAGAAAACAGTATGTACTGTCACTGGGCCATAACACATGTGACCGAGAGAGGCCAGTGAAATGCACGGTAGGAAGGGGTTGAAACGAAGACTAATGTGTCGGGTGGGATTGGATGATTTGGATGTGATGTGGCAAGAGGGAGAAAGCTACTGAAAGATTTTGAGCCGAGAGGTGCCCTAATAAAAGCTGTACCTTTCAAAAAGTATTCTAGCAGCTGTGCATAGAATGAAGTTCACTTGGTGTTGGTCTTTAAAAGACTTTTGATCAAGAAGAGGAAACTATCCCTTCTCTAAAAGTAAGTGAACTGGCGTGAAGGGGTAAAGATTTATATCTTCCAACATGTTCAGCAAAGCCCTGGTTTCTCGGGCATTAGGGAAACACCACAGAGGTTAATGCCAAAAGCCTTGAGTAGTGTGGGTTTAATTTTGATCCCTGGCTCTGTATATCATGTATGTTTGACCTTGGCCAAGTAACACAACTCTCATCAGCAGGTTCCTCTCTAGTTGTAGTAGGCAAACTTATAGGATGACCCTCACCTTTCTACAATTCCTTCCCCATGAGTGTGGGCAGAACCTATGAATCGGATGAAGAACCACTTCCATGATTATGTTACATTACGTGGCAAAGGAAATGTTACATACGTAATTAAATACATTGATCAGTTGGCCTTGAGTTAATCAAAAAGGAAATTGTGTGGATGATTTGACCTAATCACTTTAACTTTAAATATGAAGCGAGAGCAGTGGTTCTCAACCTTCCTAATGCCACGACCCTTTAATACAGTTCCTCATGCTGTGGTGACGCCCAACCATAAAATTATTTTCCTTGCTACTTCATAACTGTAATTTTGCTACTGTTACCATTTGCCATCAGGAATACATGTTTTCTGATGATCTTAGGTGACCCCTGTGAAAGGATTGTTCGACCCCCCCAAGGAGTCAAGACCCACAGGTTGAGAACTGCTGAGCTAGAGGTCAGAGACAAAGAGACTGCAATTATAAGAAGGGTTCTTCTGCTGGCCTCCATGAGTTTAATAGCTTGAAGGATGTGAGCTTAGAAGACCCTGAGCCTCAGATGAGACCAAAGTACATGATGACACTTTCATTGCAACCTTATGAGACACTGAGTAGAGAACTTGGCTATACTCTGCCCAGAATTCTCACCTACAGAACTACTGAGTTTGTGGCACTTTTGTTACACAGCAATAGAACACCAATATGTTGTGAACACAGATAATGAGGATACTCAGTCGTGTTGAGATAATTAAATAATATGAATATACAGAGTTTAGTGCTGTGCCTGGCATGTGGTAAATGTGCAGTGAATATTAGCTATTGTTATTATTCTTACTGTTTTTGTTAATTTATGAGTAGCAATGGGACTAGTAGAAAGATATTATAAATTAATAGAACTATCTAAAGGAATGAGCAATGGTCAGTATGTAGATAGTGGTAATGGTGTTTCTGGGTCCCCTGAGTGCATCTGCTGATCAAATTGATCAACCACATCTTTTTATGTGAGCAAACTGTTAGTTGTTCCAGTTGGCAGACTAGCTGACTGTCACAACTGGAACAATAGAGCACAATCCTGATTGCATTAACATCACACAACCACAGCCTCAACATGTTTGGCATCGTCAAGAATCAATCACTAGAACTGGCTATTGATATAAGTTGTTAATACAGGGCATTAGCAATCTGACATGTCAGATGACATGTACAGGGGTAATATCCATATACTAAGGGGTGAAATGACAAATATTTAGCAATTGGTATAACACAGGCATTGTAGACAGCCAGCATATACTAAATATCAACTCTGACTGCACTGTGGGAGCCATTGTTCCCTCACATTCAGTGACAATGAGTCTTCGTTCCGGGTCAGCCATCGTGCTGCATGATTGGTGGACTCCTACCGCCAAGAACCTCGCGATCTGTTAGGAGAGGGAGGAAGAAAAAATGACCCCGTGATAACAGAGGTGCAAGTGCTACAATGGAGGCAGAGGCTGGAAGTTACAGGCTCAGACAGCAAAGGGGCAGAAAGGAAACCTGTCAGCTCAGCCTCAGCTGGGATCGGAAAATGAGGCGCTGCTTGGATTCAGGCTTGAGTCTAGATAAGTGGGACTTTCTCAGGCCTTGTGGAAGGAGAAGGTTTTCATACAGAGAGGACAGCGTGAGCCAAGTTAGCACGAGTGAGATGGTATCTCTGGGAAACTTTTTTTTTTTTTAAATCCTCACCGAGGGGATTTTTTGCATTTATCTTTAGACAGAGTGGGAGGGCGAGAGGGGGGAAGAGAGACAGAGAGACATCGATGTGAGAGAGACACATCGACTGGTTGCCACCCACACAACCTCAACCGGGCGGGGCCAAACTGCAACCAAGGTACACGCCCTTAGCGGGAACCGAACTCAGGACTCTCTGGTCCGCCGGCCGACGCTCTAACTGCTGAGCCAAACCGGCCAGGGCTCTCTGGGAAACTTTTGTAGAGACTGGTTGGAATGAAAGCTGTAGAGGTTAGATCATAAAGGGCCCCATTAAGGGATGTATTTTTATCAGATGACATGCCATTTTCAGTGTGATTCAGACAAGTTAAGATTTTTATTTTCCAAAACAAATCTAGGAGTAATGTGGATGATAGTTTAGAGACAGGCAGCCTTGAAGCAGAAGTGCCAGTTGGGGGTGATGTTGTAATAACACAGGGGAGGAGCAGCGATGGCTTGAATCAAGAAAATCGTGGTGGGAATGTGAGAAAAGAAGATAATTTACGGAATTACTTAGAAATAGAACTAAATGGAGCTAGTAATTTATTAGACGTAGGGATAGGAGGCATGCAGAAATTAGAATGACTTTCATATTTGGGGGGTTCGCTAATTGTGTGGACGATTGTGCTATTTGCCAAGACAGACAATACAGGAAACAAAAAAGTTTTCTGCGTTTCAGGTGGGACAAAAAGGTGGAGAGGTCCATGAAACAATTGAAAATACTGCTTTTGGAATGCATGTATAGACAGAATATACATTTGGGAGTGCAAAAGACATTTGATAAAATTGCCTACTCAGCATTAATTGCCCCCTTTTTTCCTTTGTAATAATATTCAGGTTTTATTCTAGATGGCCACCCCTTCCCCACCAGTCCGTGGCTTTTGGAGGAAGTTGAAACTACTTCAGGCTCCAGGAGTGGAACCTGATTAGCCTAATTAACCTGGCACATCCTCCAAAACTACCTTATCTCCTGCTCCCATCTCTCCTTCTCCCCCTTCCTCCCCTTCCCTCCCCTCCCTCCCTCCCTCCCTCCCTCCCTTCCTTCCTTCCTTCCTTCCTTCCTTTTTTCCTTCCTTCCTTCCTTCCTTTTCTTCTCATCCTTCCTTCCTCTCTTTTTCTCAAAATAATGTATATTCTTTTGTTGTTTTATTCTTTCTTTCTTTCTTTCCTTTCTTCTATTTATAATCTATGATGTTCTAACAGGTACGGGGAGCTGTTAAGAATTGACAAGTTCTGATACTTTATCCTACTTTCAAATGAATGAGTTGGATTGCCACAGTTTCATGGATCATAGATACTAATCCACGAAAGATCAAGATGAAGGACAGTTTGTACTCAGAGCCATCGCAGTAGTCAGAGTAGCATCATAGTTTGTACTGTTTCCTACAGCTCTGATTCCTACTGAGTGACGCAAAGGGACCCTGATGGCACCTGTACTCTCAGTTGGATTACAGGAGTGGAAATCTGAATTTAGGGAACCCAAGTCTCTTATAACAGCCAATAAGCATGGCTGCCGTGTTCACGAGCGGAACACATGTCTTGCAAACCTATACATGAACAGGTTCTTTTATCCAGAAAGAGACACTCTCTGTGTCTGTGCTCCAAGACCCTTCTCTCTTAAATGATCATTTCCGACAAAGAGCAGTCGGTGCCTTATACGACATGAAAGACTACGAGAGACTCGTGGAGAACCTTCTCCCTACGAGAATATCAGCATGTAGACGGTATCACTCAGGTTGCGTATGTAGAGTAGAGACTTGGTCTGGACGCTGAAACCCAGGAGCCAGCAGTGTTTTCGGAGCAGATAGAAGAGGGGGCCTGTTGGAAAAACTGGAGGAGGCAGCCAGAGAGGAAGGAGGAAAACCAGAGCCAATGAAGAAACCAGTGGTTTCACGGGGAAGGAATGGCCATCGGTGCCAAAGGCTTCTGGAGGCCAAGTGAGATGTACCCGTTGGTTTTGGCAATGAGAAAATGACTTCACCAGATTGCAGAGGCTGAGAAACGAGGAAACGGAAGCACCGAGGAGAGATGCTGCTTTGAAGAAGGTGGGCCCTCTGAGAGGCGGGCACCCTGCCAGGTGCGTGAAAAGAAGGGTGGCAGGATAGGGGGTAGTTTTTCCCCAAGGGTTCAATTCCCTTTGTGAAAGAAAACACGTCATGGTTCTCTGCACCGGTGGCTGTAAGGGTCCTCTGTAAGGAGACACAATACAGCACTCAATCCAGGCAAACGTAGTTTCTTACTCCTCAGCATCAGGTACAGAATGACAGTATGAGGCCGAAGGGGGACAGTTCTTATTGGATACAGTGTAGGCTGGGCAAAGGTATGGGCTGTGGGGTAAACTTCACTTGTATTCTGATACAGATTTCATAATGTATTTATTAGCTTCGGGATTGTTGCCTGGGTCGAAATGCCTTCATCTTTAAATAGAACTGATAATAAATTAATTTGGGGGTTGCTTAGATTACATCAGGCACCTAGCAGGCACCTGCCATGTTAGTAGTAATTATTTTTCAGAGTGGAACCCCTTACACTGCTTTGAAGGCTAGGACCAAGACCTCAATGGAATCAGGTGCATTAGCTGTTGAAGAGGCAGTAGTGACAGTTTGGGACTTGAGATTTCATCATATGCCATCATTCCCCCCCACCCACCTTGACCTCCCTCACCCCCACTCCCACCCCCCAAGAACAAGGGAAGGGGAAAATATCCTCAGCCCTGACTTTGTGTATTCATTAGTACCCCAGGCACACCTGTGCGTCAGTCCTGCAAGGCTTGGTCATCAGTTACTTTAGCTTTAAATTTCACACTAAAAGTATCATTTGATGTTTTAAACTCATTCAACAAAGTGTCTATTTTTATTCACCTTGGATAAATCACCCTTCATTCAGAGAAGACATTTGTAGCTTGGTCACCAGAGGTGTAATAGTGACGCTAGTTCTGTGTGTCCTGCAGTGTGTCCTGCAGTGTGTCCTGGGGAGGCCAGCGGGAGGGCTGGGAAGGAAATGGACAATTTAGTGTCCCATGAAGGTGCTGGATTCATCTCTTTACTATTTAACATATAACAGTGATTATATGAGATTGAAATTAAATGCATTGTCATGGGGCATTTATGACATTTCATTTAAAGAATTGCCGAGGATCCTTTAGAGAACACTGATTTACAACCACCAGCCTGTGTCATGAAAGCAACCTCCAGTATGGTACTTAGCAACTAATTAAACTACAAAGACAAATATGAAGCTGTTTACATTTTTAATTTAAAAGCTTCTAAATATAATTCTTGTTAGAGTGCTACCAAAGTATGGTAGAGCAGTCTGCATTTTAAATATCTTAATCTCATTGTCTTAATTAATTTTGTAAATATAAAGGTCTGTGTAGGGGTAGGATATATATTATTTGCTTGTTTTTCTTAACGTAAGAATGGTACTGGTTCCTTTGCAATTAAATAATACTTTGGTGTGATTTTCCTCTCAGATGAATTATTAATTTGCTTATGTCAGTAATTTTGTCCAAATATGATTTAGACTAAAAAGTTCACTTTGAAACACTCTTGCCAGATATAATTTAAAATCCCTTTTTATTTCTGCCTTATAATTTTTAAAGATAATAAAATTAGAATTCGAGTGATCTTGAATCTTGCTGAGTTGTATTGTGGATGCTCTGTTTCTCATCAATCTGAAGGCAACATTTCTTTCAAGCCTCTATTTCACTGCAGAGGAAACATGAGTTAGACATTAGCAGTCATAATGTCTTCAAAGCCCTGCTGCTTCCTCAGATTATATGACCTTGAGCTAGTTCCTTAGATTTTGAGCTATGAAAGGGGGATTGTGGTTCCTAATAGAAGCGCTGTAGGAATATTGGAGCAGAAAGGAAGCAGGATGAACCCCTAATCCAAAGTCTTCATCTTACAGACGAGTAAACGGGCATCCAGAGCTACTGAGTCACCCATGCCCTCACTCAGGACAGACAAAGACTTATCGATACGTTAGGGCTTTAAGTCCAGTGCAAATGTCACTCTGTAGTAAAGGTATCTATGCAAGTGTCTAAGGTTATATTAAAATAATAGTACAGCGTCTGTTGAAAAAAAAATGGGAGAGTAATTAAATCATCTAGAATTTTTGTCCCTCCTTTGCTCCAACATTGGGTGTTTAGAAACAGAGTTTTTAATTTATTCTTCACTTGGATATTTGCTGTCGCTTAGAATCAGTGTATGGTGTATAAAGGAACAAATAATAAAGTGTTTAATAAACTAATAGGCAGTGCAATTAAATCAGGATGACATCTTTATTGTTTTTAAAAATCCCATTAACATGATCAAAGTTTTAAGTAACCTTCTTAAAAGTTAGTTCATTTCTTAATACAAAATTGTTTTTTAAGAAAAAGAAATGTCTTCAAGGTTCCCCACAACATCTACTGCAAAGATCTTTTAAGGCTGATCAAGGGTTGATGAAGTAACGTTGTCCCAGATTCTATGACAACTCCTTTCCAATGACCAGGGTTCATAAACTCTCCCTGAAAAGCCCCAGACGTCAACAGGACAGCATTTACAGAACTCATGATGCCTGTACCATTTAGGGATGACTTATTTTAATACAGTGAACAGGCAACAGAAAGTTGATTATTAAACATTATTAAAATAGAACATAAAAATAATGATGCATCATTCAGCACCAAGATACGCTGATGGTCATTCAGTGTTCAGATCCGATAGAAGGTCACTGCTCCTTGGTGATCGTCCTCTCAAACTGGGTCAGTACCAGTTCTTTATAATGAGGGCAGCCCTTTGCAGAACAATTTGCATCTGAATCTGGGAAAGGGGCACATCGCATGTTTTCAGCATAAACACTTGGGGCTGGTTTGAGCCCTTTCCATGTGCCAGGTGATGATTAACCAGGCCTCCTCCCCATGTGCATATTCAAAGTTGCCTGTTTTTAATCCTGGGAATTTCCCTTACCAAGGGGACCACAAAAGTATCTGCCATTTGGCTCCAAAATCAGACCCTTCCCCTGTGCCTGTGCAAACAGATCCGGAATTCACTTCCTTATATCTGACCTCTCACATTCTGCTCTGCCCTCACTTGACGGGAGGAGGAGCCCTCATCAGAATGGACCACCCATCCTGACACCCCTAGGCAGAGCTGGGAGCCCAGGAGGCACAATCCTCACGGCCGGGGGCTCCTGGGGTTTTCCATGGCTCCGACAGCCCCCAGTGTACTGGTTCCTCCCAGTTGTCCCAGCGCTCTGTGCGCTACTTTGTAACGCTGCTACCTGGAATGCTTACGGGGGATTATTCCCAGTCTGTGTGACTCTAGCAGTTAGATTAACTTTAAGAATGGAATTAAATGATTTCTCCTCAAGGTGATCAGATAGGTGGATTTTTTTTTTTTTTTTTAATTATAGCACCACAGAAGTTTTGCTCTATAGCATGATGTCCTCGGTGAATTTGAATATTACAGCTCATGAGTGCCACCCTAAAAAAATAGCAGTAGTTGTGGGAATTCCCCAAAGAAGTTGATACTGTATGACCAGTCTTGTGTCTTTGGAAAAAATGTGTTTCTTTCTCATTCCTCCTACAGGAGCAATTATGTGAATTGCTTGTCCCCGAGGCTCATAGGAGAGGTGACTCACTTCTCTCTCCCCCACAGAGATGATGAAGCCCTTGCCAACCGCCAACTCTGCGGAGCCCAGGCGCTTGGGGCAAGTTAGATGTGGTGTCACTTTCCCTTCATTTCAATATTGAGTAAAAAGATAAAGGCAAGAGATCCAGGAGAGCTTACAGTTATAAAGTATTTTCTCTCCAGTTTACAAAGATCTTTCATGTTAACTTTTTTTTTTCAACTCACAATAACCTTGTAGAATAGGTTTTTTCATTTATTTGTCAACAAAATTTACATATTGAGCCACTGAGCACGAAGATGCTAGGGGTACAGTCAACAGCCTTCTGGTATTTAGTCAAGTAGAGGAGAATGGTCTTCGTGAAAGAATTACACTTAAAAATAATATTATACCCCTGGCCAGTTTGGCTCAGCGGTTAGAGTGTCAGCCCGAGGAACAGAGAGACCCGGGTTCGGTTCCTGCTAAGGGCCCGTACCTCTGTTGCAGTTTGTCCCTGGCCCCGGTTGGGATCATGTGGTTGGCAGCCACTCGATGTGTCTCTCTCATGTCGATGCTTCTCTCTCTCTCTTGCTCCCTCTCTCCCTCCCTCTCTATCTGAAGATAAATGCAAAAATGTCCTTGGGTGAGGATAAAAAATATTAATAATAAAATAATAATAATAATATTATAAACTGTGATTGAAACATGAGTGGAATTTTTAAGTCAGGGTACAGTATCTTGAGGTGTAATAATACAATGTGCACAGCACATCGTAAGGGGAATTTCATACCGGGCAGGGCAAACGTAGGTTACAATTTTCATATGGAATAAACTCTGTGTTTCGCATACTCACAACCATAAACCTACTTTTGCCCTTGTAACCTGGGAGGAGGATATCAAGGAAGAGAATAAAAGACCCAAAGAGATTAGATGTTGGGAGGATGTCACTGTGGACTCCCTTCATTAGTTTGTAACCAGAATTTCCAAACATAAAGAGCCAAACAGAGCATGTGACAATATGATGGAATCTCTTTCTTTTATGGTAGTAATTTTAATTGATGCAAATGAGTGAAAAAAAAATGCAATACCAATTTATGAAATAATCTAGAATGATGAATTTATTGTTAGGAAATTGCATTTTTAAGTTCCTTAGAAACGCACAGTGATACCCTTGGTCTGTTTCGGAGAGATACTTTTATTTGGATTTTGATATGAGTGGAATTTTTCTTTCCTTTATTGATTTTAGAGAGAGAGGAAGTGAAAGGGGGAGAGAGAGAGAGAGAAACAGAACATCGGTTGGCCGCCTCCCACATGCCCCCCACTGCGGATCAGGCCCACAGCCTGGGCATGTGTCCTGGCCAGGAATCGAACCGGCGACCTCTTGATGCGTGGGTCAATGCTCAACCACTGAGCCACACCGGCCAGACATGAGTGGAATTTTTAAGGCAGGGTGCAGTATCTTGAGATGTAATGATACAATGTGCAACTACATTTAGTGAAAACACCGTGTTAGAAAATGTTCGATTGTACTGTGTCTGTATTTCGACCAACTCCAAAATACACATTGCACATTACTGTGGACTTGCAGTATAACTGAGAATTTAAAATGGTCTCAGAGTAGAAGACCCATCGTCTATGCAGTTCCAAGTTCTGTTTTCCTGATATTGGCAGCCAAAATGTGTTCGTGTGTGTGTGCTTGTGCTGAAATATGTTTTTTTTGTCTGAAGCAGAAAGAGCTAACAAGCAAGGGCATAGGAACCTGACAGAGTGCTACTGGTTCTGTGACTCTGCACAGGTGATTCCTCCCTTTGAATTCTCGTCTGTAAAAGTATTAATCACTGGTTATTGCAATGATTAAATGACAGAGGCGTAACAAAACTTAGTTTATCCTCCATCTCAGTGGTTTACCAGTCAACGCAGATGGCATTTCCCCACAAAAATATTAGTTTTATAGTACTCCATTATGAACTTAGCATTCATTGATTTATCTGAACTATTTTTCACCAAGTCGTTAACCGAACTTTACTGGGAATAATGAGGAGCACAAAATCATTACAGGTATAGCTTGGATTTTAAGAATAAATTTGGGTGCAGAGATGGACATGAAGACATTGGGAAGGGCTGGTTGAGGAAGACATGTGGCGCCTGGTCAAGGTCTTTGCTCTGCTCTCAAAAATCCTTAGGGCATAAGAGAGCAGCTATGATTGATCCATCCTGTACCTCTGTTCCCAAGAGACAACAGGCTTTGTAGAAAGATTAGAGACTTTGAAAGGTCTTCTTATGAAGGGCGAGGTCCATGCCTGTTTTCTCTAACCTGTAGGAATTCCTTTTTCTTAAGTGCTCACTTTATTTCTCATGTGCAAACTGTCACTGTCTAAAGTTTTCAGAAGGGTGTGTATAGATACAGACTAAAAGGTCTGAGTCGGCGGGAGATCACATCCACCACACAAGGCCCATGTAGAGCAAAATGGCTTTATTGCATGTGCCTGGGTGCAGGCGGGCTGAGCCGAAAAGGGTTCAGCCTCGAATCAGGGTTGGGGTGTCGGTTATATACTCCACTTTTAGCTTCCGGCAGTTCCAGCTGATGTACTCTGCCTGGTCCATTGTCCACTTTGCAGTAGGACTGGTATTGGTATCTCGTCCAGCATCTGCTGGGTTATCCATTGCCTTGCAGATAATCCAGATAGTCCTTATCCGTACTCAACAAAGCCAAGGAAAGGTCTTGTAAGCGACACAATTTCCATAGTTCCCGCCTTTTGCAAACTTTTACCTTTACCCTTTACAACAGTACTAACCCTTTTACAGACATCCTGCAAAGACTAAGGGCATCAGGAGTTAGAGCCCCTCCCCAGTGGGGCAGGGGGTGTGAGGGCATTACAAAAGTACTTAGAGAAATGATGTGTTCTATCGCAGTTAAACTCTAGTTCCTGATTAGATCTGTCCAAAGTCAGGGTCCTCAGTAGGTGATTGTCCACTCTTTGACCGTGGCACCCTGGGAGGTGGTGACCAGCATGTGCTTGTCCAGCCAGGACAGGATGCTGACATGATGGAATCAGTGTGCATCTTAGATCTTGACCCTTGTGTCGGGGCCACTCAGGGTCCTGACATAAGCCATCATGTCCATGCCTCCAGAGGCAAGTGCTCCTTGTCTGGTGACCAGGCCAGGCTGACAATCTTTGCTTTTCATGGTCTCCATAAAAATCATTGTTCTCTGAGTAGCCCTCAGCAACGCTGAAGATCATGACCACCTTTTAGAATTCTAATGTCCCCTGTTTTTATTTACTGCTGATGCTTAGCATGTTTTCTTTTTCGCCACAGAGTTGAAATGGTATAATGGAAGTGGCATTAGGTTTAGAGCTAGAAGACAATTTTTCCAGAATTTTACTGTGGGAAAATTATTTTACCTGACTTTTGTTTTTAAACTCCTAATGTGGAGATAACACCATGTACCTCCCAAGACTGTCTTCATGATTGAACGATTAGTCTGTGCATGTGCTAGAGCACAGTAGGCACCCTTGAGCATTTAACTGAAGCTGAATATTAAGGGACCTCCTGGGATACTGTCAGACTTTCCCAGGCTGACTACTCTGCATTCTATCGTCTCATGAAGTTTTGTGTTATTTCCCCTTAAAATCATCATCTTAAAATAACCCTCATTAAACAATAATTTTAAGATACATAAGTAAAAATGTTATAAAAGTCGATCCGGAAATGGTTTTTGCTGAAATTCTTTCTCATCTCCTTATAAATTGAATTGTATTTTTTTTTTTACCAGTAAAATGTAGTTTTTTAAGTAACAAAATTTTAAGAGCATAAATGTTCCATGCAGAAACTATCTAATTAATTTTTACTATAACCTTTCATAATAAATAAGGAGCTGGTAGAATTTCCCTTGGTTTGTAATGCGAAATACTGAGCTGTCAAGATTTGCAATGGTAGATTACTCCTATATGAAGAAAAATGCTTCTTTAAAAGTGAGACTATTCAGCAAGAATTTGTACATTTACAAAAAAATTATCATCTTGAAAGCAATTGCTATATAAAAGTCTATCCTATTCCACACAATATTGCTTTTAGATTGCTTCAGATTTTTTTTCTTCTCAAAAAAGTTTCTAACCTGCATAGAAACTTAATATCTTATGGTTGTATGTCAGGTTTATTTAAAAAAATGAATAAATAGTGTTATTCTGACAAATCATCTACTGCCATTGACAATCCTTATTATGAATGATTTTGCTTATTCTAAAACATCAAATTCAATTTCAAAAGACAGAAGTTTGCTAATATTGATAGAATCTAGAAGAATATGTAAGAAACAATAATACTAAACAAACATTCCAAAACTACATTGAGCAATGCCATCATTGGTGGGGTACATGCGTAGTTTCCAAATTGGATATTCCAAAGTGGGATGCACTCATGGGATTGTATGAATCATGATATCCTTGTTGTTGTCCTCTTTTGTTTTTGATTTTTTATTGATTCTTGACAGAGAAGAAGGGAAAGGGAAAGAGAGATAGAAACATTGATGAGAAAGAAACATAGGTATCGGCTGCCTCCTACATGCTTCTTACTGGGGATTGAGCTCACAACCCAGGCATGTGCCCTGACTGGGAATCCAACTGGTGACCTGTTGGTGCATGGGATGATGCTCAGTCCACTGAGCCACATCAGCAGGGCATAGTTTTGGGTTTTTGTTGTTTTTAAATAAATCACTCTGAAGTTACAGTTCATGCAATAGTTGATTTCCAATTTCAAGAAAAAAATCCAGTCAGTCATGTTATTGTTCATGTTAGAGAACTGAGCCCCATGGAGTCCTGAGGATTCATCAAGCATCATTCTCAAGAGTGGTGAGAGGTAGGGATGGGAGACTGGTACTGGGGAGGCCTCCAGCACCTTCCCAGTTAGATTTCACTAAAGAACTTCCACCCTTTTTTAGCTTTATTTATTGGGCCTCAGTAAGCAAATGTAATTATAATATTGAGTTTCCTGCTTTAAAAGATTGACAATGAATGAGTTTTATTATTATACCTTTGAAGAGTCAAAATGTCATTGACTGCCTGAATGAAAATCTTTACAGAGATCACTTTGCATTGGTTGTTTATCCTTCACATAGAAGATGTGAATCATTTCATACCCTGAAATAAATACAGTGCACTAATGACAAAGATGAATCTCTCTACTTATTTATTAACATCTCAATAGGTTAAGATAGGACAGTCAGTCCTACCTGGCTTACAATTTGACTACTAAGGAGTGTTGACATTGGTAACCAAGTAACAAATGACAACTTGATTAAATACAAATAGTAATAATAGCTTCACATTGGCACAAAATAGGAGATTTTTTTAGATGAGATTTCCTTCCCATTGTAGAAATGATATTTGCATATCTCTCAGTTTTTCATATGGTGTTTTGATGGGTTTCTTGTTTGTTTGTTTTTGGTTATCTTTGTCAGAAAATGGAGAAATATTATCTTACAGCCATTGCTCATCAACAGTAAAAGCCACAATTTTTCGGGCTGCCATCTGTGAAGTGTTGACTCCATCTGACCCTGGTCTTTGCTCAAATCACTTATAAGAAAACCCAACATATGGCCATAATGGCAACAGTGCATTGGGTGTCCACAGCAAAGAGAAAGTCAGGGTTTGTTTGTTCAGTGTTGGCTTTATTGGCCCAGAAGTTGAAAGTTACTTGGTTATCATGAGAATCCATCTTACACAAGTAGCCACAGTTCAGTCTCCTCCCCTCTGTTCCTCTCATACCCCACCCCTTCTTTGGAGAATGAGTCTTATTAACTCTATCATAAAAAGCATGGGGGCAATCTAGTTGGCAGTGGCTTAGATGTAATTGTGGCTTAGGGAAAAGAATGAAGGAAGAGAGGAAGATCTGGGTTCAAATCCCGACCATCCATCTTTAGAATTAGCATGAAAGTAAATACTATAAAGTACAGCAGATGACACAATATGTATGAAATGGTGAAGTCCATGCGGCAGTATTTGTATGCACCTGCTTTTAAACAAGCTATTTTTTTTTTATCCTCACCCAAGGACATTTTTCCATTTTTTGTTCAGGTAGAGTGGGAGGAAGAGAGAGGAACAGAGAGAGAGAGAAACATCGACATGAAAGGGACACATCAACTGGCCGCCTCCCACACGACCCAACCAGGGCCAGGGACAAACTGCAACCAAAGTACATGCCCTTAGCGGGAACCGAACCCACGTCTCTCTGGATCGCAGGCTGACGCTCTAACCGCTGAGCCAAACCGGCCAGGGGTTAAACAAGCTATTTTAATGTCATACTGACAAAACCTATGATCCCCAGCAGTTCTAGTTAGCAGAAATGTTTATCTTTTCCTATTTTGAGTACTGTTCATTCTTTCTTCTTTGGAAGTGTCTATTTTCCTACTTCTGACTTGTATGGAAGTTCCCTTGAGGAAGGAGGAGAGAGGATGGAGATGATGAAGGGCCAGTGGCAGAATAATCTCTGTCTCACAGTAGTTTTAGTCCTCCTTTTGTATAAACCAATGCATTACATAACAAAGTTGTTTATGAAAAATTCACTGATAGCTGCCCTCTCCTTGATTTGACAATTTCCTTTTACTAACTTTATTGTACGTTCATCAACTAATGTAAACAAGTCTAAATGTACAGTGTTACTTACTGGGTTTATTTAATGCACATATAAATCCAGTTGTAAAGAATTTACATCTCCTCCTATACCAAATATCAATCTGGTCTTATAAAAAATCAACAATATGAGACATATTTTTAATATCTTACATTTTTCAGATATTCTGAAGAATCAACCCATTTCTGAAATAAAAAAACAACAACAACCACCACAACAAAAAACACCCCATCACCTTAAGGTGGTGGTTTCCTTTCCTATTCTGTGATGCTTCAGTTTTAAGGCTGATTTTTTAAGTTCCATTTGGACACTATGTTAGCCCTCAGGCCACAGAGTGTTGGCAGATGTTTGACTCCTTTTTTCCCATCAGCATAGCTGCCATTCAGGGCGCGCTCTCTGCCTTTGCTTCTGTTTAAGTTGGCTGCAGTGTTTCTTGCTTAAGGGATTTACCAGAATGTGGCCATACCTGAGACTGAGCTATACTCAGGATAAAGAACTGGTAGTGGGAAGGCTATAAACTGACCACTGGGTGGGTAACATCATTCTTTCAAGTATTCAGAAAACACACGCTCACCATGAGAGGTGGGAAAGGAACTGAACGTATGGTCGAGTTAAAAATTAATATTAATAACTGGAGAAGCTATTTCCCCAACAGACATTTTGTTTTCAGGTTGTCTTCTAGTGGAATGATTTATTGGACTCTCTGCTTGAAGTGGGCAACAGGCTGACACTGTAAAGAGCACGCAAAGCAGAAGTGAGACAGCGGTGGCTATTTTATCTAAGAAGTACTGCGCTGATTCAAATCCGTCTTCCAAAGAGTTACACAGTTTAGTTCCCTCTATTCTGAGTCTCAGTTTAGATAACATAGAAGAAAAATGCATGGTAATTTGAGGCATTGTTGTTATTTATCTGCGCTTTTATTTGCACTGGTATTAAATTGAAATGAACTGGAGATGGAAAGAGAAATGGACCTGAGCCATGGAAATGCTAGGTAAACACAGGCCATTCTCTGTGCACTAAAAGAGTTTTATAAAAGTCTGTCAAATGCAATGCTTGTAAACTTGACAATAAACTCTATAACTAGACCAATTTAGACTCTTTTGTGTGTCTAGATGCCATCTCACAATGATATGAATCTAAAAGAACTGATGGAATCGTTGACTGAGTGGTCATTAAGATTTATAATTTCCGCCTTTGCTGAATCCATCAAATGTGTCCTTCTTTCCTCTACTTTCCACCTGTCTCTTTTATATCATTATAAACACCGATTTCAAACAAGGTAGATAATTGTCCTTTTATAACATTTTTTTCTTGTTGTCCTAGGGTTTTCTATTTGATAATCTATTGACTAATAACTGAAGCTGATTGGTTGATATGACAATAAAAGTGCAAAAGCAAGCAGACTGTTCATTGTTCATTAAAGAGAGTTGTGTAAATGTAACACTGGTAGTAAATATTGGCCATAAACTTAAGTTATTACTAATTAACTTATTCAAAGAACATGTTTATTTGCATCTAATGAGCTAAGTCAGCAGTATTTGAAGTACGGTCCATTGGCCCCATGTGGTCCCCAAGATTCTTTTAGGGAATCTGCAAGGTCAAAACTGTCTTCATAATAATACTAAGACTGATGTTTATTTTCCACTCTCATTCTTCCCCAGCTGTACAGTGGAGTTTCCCAGAGGCTACATGAGATTTAATGGCATCATCTTTCTGATGCTAATGATATGTGTGTATGTGGATCCTTATGTTTATAATTTTGTTTTAATTTGGGTGCTGTAAATAAACATCAATAAATATAGCTCACGTAAAATCTCTTTGGGAGTACTCAATAATTTAAAATGAGTAAAGGGAGTCTGAAATCAAATACTTTGAGAAACTCTATGCTAGGCAAAATAATAACAAAAAAAAAATGAGTAAGATGTAAATATTACATGGGTTTCTTCGCAGTGTTTTTCAATATGGTAGCTGAGACAAGAAGAAATCTTCCTAAATCTATCATTTCTAGCCATCCATGCAGTTTATTCCTCATCATTTAGGTTTGACTGTTATATTTTAGAGCTAAATACTGTTTGTATTCAGTGTTTTAGAATCAGGGTTCTGTAGAAACCTAAGTGCTGGCCTTGTGATTGGTTAAGCCAAATTTGTATCTTTCAAGAACTGTGTGTGAACAGGAAGTACTCACATTGCACCTATGGGAGTACACTACTTGGTAGTGATGACAGTTGGCTGGTTAGAGGTTGTGAGATCAATACTTACTCTTTTAGTGTGCTTTCTGATTGAAAACCAGTGGAGAAATCAGGAAATATATAGATCACCATTTTGTAATGTATATTTATGTAACATAATTATGGAATTAAAAACTGGTGATTTCAGAAGAAAGGAGAAAAAACAAAGTTCTAACAGTAGAGTTATAGTTTTTGTTTGTTTGTTTTGGATACATTGGGGTTTTTTATAAATTTTTTAAATGGAACTTAAATATTTCATTTAATAGTTTAGTTATGTCTTGCTTTCAACGGGCATTTATCAGAGGTCTAGTGTGTATACTAAGCATTTTTTTTTTTTTTTTATCCTCACCCGAGGATATTTTTCCATTTTTTGTACAGATAGAGTGGGAGGGAGAGAGAGGAAGGGAGAGAGAGAGAGAAACATCGATGTGAAGGGACACATCGAGTGGCTGCCACCCGCACGACCAACCAGGGCCGGGGAAAAACTGCAACCAAAGTACGCGCCCTTAGCGGGAACCGAACCGGGGTCTCTCCGGACCGCAGGCCGATGCTCTAACCGCTGAGCCAAACCGGCCAGGACTAGTGTGTATACTAAGCATTTAAAAAGAAAGTTATTGTTGACGCTATTACAGATGTCCCCCATCCCCTTCCCCTCTTTGCCCACTTCCCAGCCCCTGCAACCCCTCCCCTGGCCTTCCCCAACTCTGTTGTCTATGTTATCTGTGTTATGCTAAGCATTTTGAATACACACATAAATATGATCTGATCTCTCAGAGAGCTCACAGTTTACAACCCCAAATGCAAAGTGATGTAGAAGCAGAGATAAGAGTATTCAATTCTGCTCAACATCACTGAAGAAAGTTTCACAGAGAATGTGTAGTAGGTGTGGAATGTGCCTATTTAGGTATAAGGAGTATCATGCATGAAAACAGATGTGTTAAAATTCTTGGTATGTACAGGGGCCAGCAAGAACCTATTTGATTAAATTATGTGAGTAGTGTATAATGCTAGACTTAAGTAGATTTACCCTGCAGAGTGACAAGAAGATGATTTTTTTTTTTTTTTTCAGAAAAGCAAGTTGGGCCCTGGTCAGGAGGCTCAGGTTGGTTGGAGTGTTATCCTATACACCCAAATGAGTTCCGGTTTGATTCCCAGTCAGGGCACATACCTAGTTGTGGGTCCAATTCCCAGTCAGGGTTCATGTAAGAGGCAACAGATCAATGTTTCTCCCACATCAATGTTTCTCTCTTGCTCACTCTCTGTCTCCCTTCCTCTCTCTAAAATCTACATCTCTATATCTATCTATATATTATATATCTATCTATATATCTATCTCTATATCTATATCTATAATCTATATCTATATCTTCCCAGATGAGGATTAAAAAAAAAGCAAGTCTGGAGGATGTGTAAGGAACAGATTGAAAAGAACAGAGACTAGCAACAGTGATGGGGACGGAGAAGACTGATTCTGTGGCATCAGTGAGAACCATCTTGAAGTGTGGAAAGTCAAGGATTCTATCCCTACATAAACCAGGGACACTGCTGTTTGCCAGCAATGTCCTGGAAAACTTCTTCCATGTACAAACCAGGGTTTAGTCAGTGGAGTGAGTGAGGACCAATGTTCTCATCTGCAGAGAAAGCTCTCAAAGCAGTCATCCCAGTGATGGGTCAGTGGATTCACCTTTATCAAGGACAGCATTGATAAAGATTCTATTGCTCAGGTACATTTGCAAAGAGCGGAGCAGATGCTGCTCATGAAAAAGCTGTTACCTCAATCAAGTTCATTGATATATTTGTTTTTCAGATTTAAACCCGGATATTGGCAGATGAGTTTATCTGTGCTGCATACCTGATGGCTGGGTTCCAACAGAATAAAAGATTTAAAACAAAACAAAAGTGCCTTTGAGTGCTGTGTAAATTCAATGCAAATAGGACCTTGGCAAGGATTTCCCCAGAAAGCTGCCCAAATTCCCCCTCATTTCTTCCTTCCTTACTGGTTTAGATAAATAAAATATTTATGATTTGGTAATAAAATCTCCCAAATACTAAGCCCTTTCACATGTCCACAAGGTGTGGGAATCTTCTAAAGGATTCTAAGTCCCGAAAAATACCAGGACTTAGGCAAGGCCCTTAAATGGGGTTGTGTTACTCTTGAATTTCCTCCTCAGATTGTTCTCAGTCTCCAAGAAATCTAGATTATTATTTGATTGGAATGGCACAGTCAAGGACATATGCAGTCTTTTGTTGAATTTTCCCTTTGGGAAAGTATCCAGACTATGTCCTTGCAAGAAAAATCTTCATATTAAAAAGTCATGTGATATTTCATTTTTAAATTCATAATGACTGGAGTCTGTTAACTCCATGGTCAATTTCATACATATATGTGTGTGTGTGTGTGTGTATATATATATATATATACGTTATATATATACGTTTTATATTTATATATATAAATATATTTTTAAAATTATATTTTATTTCTATTGTTGACATTACTATGAGTCTCCGGTCCCCAGCTTCCCCCAGCCTTTAAGCCCCTCAGGCACTATTTCCTTGCCTGATTTTTCTGCTGTGTAAAATGGAGACAGTATATAAACTACCTCATGCTGCTATGGTGAGAATTAACTATGAAAATGCATGTAAAATGCTTAGCGAAGTGTCTAGTACATAGGAAATATCTATAAATGTTGACTATTATTAGTCTTGTCATTGTTATTATTGTTGATATTATTTTTACCCTAGACAATGTTCAAAGCAGATGTTAGATAATTTAGACCTCATAGTCAAAGCACTAGGGAAACTGAGCCTTGGCATTTTAGCAGCATTGTTTGAAAATCCTTCTCTATATTTTGCCCCAATCCCTTCCTGACTTCCTACCTTCTGGGTTTCTTGGTGCTTGCAAGTTCTTTGTCCTGTTGACAGATTGGGGGATGAGCTGGCCATGCCCTCGGGCTCTATTCTCTGTTTGGAAGCCTCAAGGCTGGAGCCTTTACTTCTAATGCCCCTCATCTGATGTTAAAACTACTCACCACCTGACCACAGCACTGCCTACACTACCCGGCAGTGTGGGTCTCCGTTTGGACTATAACCTACCCCCACCTCCTGATATTTTACTCAGGGCCATCTCTGTAGTCTCCCGTCTATTGAAACATCACCTGAGATTGCAGGTGTAACTCTGACTGCTTCAGCCCTGATGTTCCCCTTGCACAACTGCTGTGCTTCTCTCCAGCAAGCTCTTGGTAGCCTTTCGTTCAAGGCCAGCACCAGGGTTAAATGTATTCCCATGCTCCTGGGGACGATGTTGACTTCTACCTCTGATTTCACTAGCCTGGGTCTTTGGGTTTGTATTACTGTCCTCTTTGGGCTAATTCTCAAATTAGAGATGCTGTTTCCTATCCAAGTGAGCATACTTCAATATAACTCTGGCACAAACTGCACAGAGTTAGCATCAGACTCTACAGGTTTAAGGGATCAGCCCCCCAACAAAACTACCCACTAGTGCCAGCTACAAGTTTGGGGGATCACTCGCACTTTGGGTTCACTGGCTATAAATGCAGGGTTTTTTTGTGATCTCATCAGTGCTGGTAACTTTAGACTCAAAGGATTTACTGAGAGCAAGCACTACCCTCATGATTGCAGTTTTGTTATAAAGAATACACATAGGACAAGGTCTAGAAATGTCTAGAGCTTCCATATCCCTGTGGAGTCACTGTGTTATCCTACCGGCACATCAGTGTGTTCACAACCAGAAAGCTCTTGAGTCTCACTGTGCAGAGTTTTTATTGGGCTTGTATTACATAGGCATGCTTGATTAAATCAATGGTCGTACGATGGAATTTTATTTCGAGCCATGTCACCTCCTCAAAGATCAGAGATCAGTGGAGTCCAACATTCCAACCTCTGATCACATGGCTGGTCTTTCTGGTGAGCAGCCCCCATTCTGAAGTTAGTTAGGGGCCCCACCATGAGTCACCTCATTAGCATAACAAAGACACTCCTATCACTCAGGATATTCCAAGGGTTTTGAAGTTCTGTGCCAGAAACCAAGGACAAAGACCAGATGTATTCTTTATTATACCAAAGAGAACATTTAAATTTTAATATTCATTGTGATTTCTGCTTAAGTTAAAATACTGAACCAGTCTCCCATTATGGAGCCCAAGCAATACCTTGATTCTCTTTTAACTTCAGGTGACTTCCCAGCCCCCAAATGTTTATCTCTATCTGCCTCCTGTACTCAAGACGGTTAAGCTCAGTTTTCCAGGAAACTGGCCATCAGTCCCCAAATTCTTCCTGTTCACCGGTTCTTCTGTGAGGAATATCAGATTCTCCTGGGAACAGGACACATGAATGTGGACTATTTAGATAACTCATGATTCCTTAGATACAGGCAGATTAGGGTCCCTTTGGGGAACATTGCTACACAGGCAGGACTTCTGTTTTTATTGGCCGCTGTAATTCCCCTTATGCTAAGCCATTAGGCAGAGCTTCTAGGTAGGGCGCTGTTGTTTCGAGCTGCAGGCTACCGAAGTCAAGATGCCCGGCAGGGAAATGTGACTCTAATCTCAGGGGTTTATATGGAATGCTATATACCAATGTGTTCACCCAGTTACACTGTTACAGGATTAATAGACATTCCTTGATCACCCTTCAAAATGTCTGGTTTCTTATTTTCCCCATGGACCTAGGAAAGATAAATCCATTTGCAATTTCTAACATCATCTGCTTATTTCACTAATCTGTCCCCCCCGCCCTCCCCAAAAAAACTGGTCGCATTTTTAGAAAATTGGCATCTAACAGACATTTTGATATCTTTGGAATTTGGGATTTAGTTACAGGTTCTTTATATTCATTGACACCATTTCATAACTAGTGATAGGTCTGAATTTTCCAAGAACATTAGAAACCACTTTCTCAAGAAACGATATTTACTAATGCCAGAAGAATCAGTAGTCTCGTGTTTGAGCACTTAACTTGGAAACCCTTGGTTATCCTGAACTTTCACAGGTTGATACTTGGATGCTTAATCAAATATTTAAAACAAGCATAAATAACAGAGATTTTTACACGTGTAACATCCGTAAACTTACAGACTTGCTTTTCAGACTTGAGTTTCTTATACTCAAACATCTAATGAAGGTCACTTAGGACATACTTTAGATTTTAACACTTTAGCATCATTCTTGAAATGGTTTTGGGAAATCATGCAAAAGGCATTATGTAACTCAGTGGTGATGTACACAGATGTTTTCTATATCTGCATAATTCTATTATGCATTTGTATAATGCTAGACCTAAGTAGATTTACCCTGCAACATTTCAGAAACATTTGTGCAATTATTTTCTTTCTTGCTTGCTTTTTAAAAGACAAGAAATTTGAGTGATTAAAAACAAATAAACACTGGATTTTTTAATACCGAGGCCATAGTTGTATAACACCAAACAAAAACGAGGACATAAAAAATATTAGGAACGGACGCTTAAATAATTTCTGTAGTGTCTAAATCACAGAACTATAAGATCTTAGAGTTGGAAGAGTCCTGGGCCTTCCACTAAATACAGAAATTTCTTCTATAACAAGGTCAAAACAATCTCAAACTTCTGCTTGCCTCTGATAAGATGGATGTCAATTGAACAAGCCAGAATTTTTTAAAATCTCTTCTAGGGTAGAAATGTATTATTCATTTTAGTTTTGCCTCATCGATGAGCCTCTTGTTTATAAACTAGAATATTTCCATTCATGCATTTTTTACAATAACTATGTTTGGTTAGAAAAAGGTCTTATTCTATTTGTTTTTATGTGTATGTGGGTTTTTTTTGTTTGTTGTTTTGTATTTTGCATTTAAAATGGCTGCCCTGACCAAATCTGGCTTTGCTGAGTTTTGAAACTAAAGTTTTAAAGACAAATGATACCTTACACCCCCCACTCTGTATCTGTATGTGGAATCAATCAGCTCTGCACAGATTTTGAAATCTGACATTTTGAGGACATAACATGAATTCAAAATAAAGGCAACAAATAGATGAATCCAATGTTAAGAACACTGTAGACTTTTATTTAAAATTATTTTAAGAAATGCTAGCAAAAGTGTTGCATATGTAGGGCAAACATAAATAATATTAAAACATAAACATAGAGATTTGGAAACTTCTCTACACGGATGTGTATCAATGTAGCTTACAATCATAGAGAAACGAAAGTGCTCCCCGCTAAAGTATCAGTTTAATTTCACTCTGTTTCATTTTATATGTAATTTTTGTCTTATTATATGCTTAGGTGCTGTGTAAATTCAAATAGAACTCCAAGGACAGACACTAGCAATTACTGACCATCCACTAGAAGCAGGCATTGCTAGGTGCATCACACGAATGTCTCGTTATTCCCACGCTGAGCAACTGAGAACCAGGGAGATTAAACCATGCAGTTGGGACGCAGAGCTATCTGTGACAGACAGATATGTTTCTAACCCAGATCTGACAGATTGCAAAGTCCTCTTTGCATGTTGTTGTGTAAGACACTGTCTCTGTTCAAAAGGGACTTAAAACCCTGTTGGTGACACTGCAATCACACGTAGTCATCAGAGTTACATTCAGATTGGTGCCAATTTAAACAGTATCGCTGAGCATGCTTGTTCATCGAAGCAAGGGCTCTTCAGTGAAGACTTTATATTTACATTCTATTTATGTCTCAAATTCTTTTAAAAGTTGTATGCTTTTTATAATTTCCTTTTAATTAAAATTCTCATTGTACAATAGTTGACACTGCAGAATTGCACAAACCCATTTTGTGATATCTTACGGCCTTCTGATTTCATTTCCATTGGAGTCTGTATGTATATGAAGCATCATGGAACATTTTATCTACCGGAAGGTCTGCAGGAGAAAAGCAGTCAAACAGCAGAGGAATTGTACTCATCAAGACCATAAGAACTCCTAGAATTGCAGGCCCTTCTTAGGGTGACATGGAAGACGAGAGAGAAATGTATGGAAGTTACTTCTGATCAACAGTGGCAAGGTTATGGTGAAGAAAAGAAAAGGAACAGAGAAGGAAGAAGGGATCATGATTTGGGGGTATGGAGAAAGGGAGAGTTAGTTTTAGCTCCCACTGAACTGGGAGTTCTGGGCAAAGGAATGCATGTTTAAGCATGAATGTTAGTAACCTCTGCCATGCCCTGAGTGTGCAGAATATCTGTATTAGTTTGCGTTCTTCAGAGAAACAGAACCAGTAGGATGTGAGCGTGTGTAAGAGGGAAATTTATTTCAAGGAACTGATTCACGCAATTGTGGGGGCTGTGAAGTCCAAACAGCAGGGCAGGCTGGCAGACTGGAGACCAGGGGAGAGTCGATGTTGTAGTCCTGAGTCCAAAGGCAGAATTCCCACATTCTCGATGAACGGACCTTAGTCTTTTTCCCTTAAGTCTTCACCTGATTGAGGCTCACCCATATTATGGAGAATAATCTGTTTTATTAAACATCTAAAAATAGTTTCACTGCCACATCTCGACTGTTGTTTAACCAAATATCTGGGCATCGTGACCTCATCGAGTTGACACATAAAATTAACCTGTATCTTTCAGACAGTCTTTGAACTTGATCTATGTCAAGCACCGTTCTAGATTCAGGCAATAAGGAAATGTATAAGAGAGATGAGTCCCCACTTTTAAGGTTTTGAAAACAAAAACGAACAAGTTAACACATCGATAAGCCAGATAGCTGATAGTGAGGTGGACAATGAAGGAAACAAGACAATGTGGTGAACACTCACTTATTTGATTACGACCCATAAGACAGGCATGCATTTTATGGCCCAGTCCAGTTGTGCAATGGTAGTTCGCCGAAGCAAACGTGCCCTTAAATTCCCTATTTTTCTCTTGTCTTGTGTGTCTGTGCATGTATGTGTGTGCATGTGCATGTGTGTGTAACGCTCTCTGGTTATGACCATGAACTGATGTTACTCCTGTGTGGGTCAGCATACTCGATGCATTGCCTGGAGTGGGAGAGGTGACATCCGAGGTGAAGTCCGAGCGTGGAGGGAACCCGAGCCAGAGGGTCAGGGGCTGGAGCTTCTGGACGGGCAGAGAAGCGAAGGTGGGCTCTGGTAAAGCCAGCTCACCAAGGCTCACTTTCCCTCTAGGTACAATGAGAGGCAGTGCCATGCTGCTGAAAGGCTCTGTATAGGCAGTGACTTCCTGAAGTTATTTTTGTGAACGATTGCTGGGGCCGCCGTGTGGAGAACGGGTTACCCAGGACAGAGATGGAGGCTGGGAGGCAGGTGGGAGTCTGGGAGGGATGACTGTGGGACGTGAAACATTCGAACATGTAGTAAATGCAGTGCTTCCGAATGACAGACTTTGGGAACCCAGAGAAGGAAAAAAAGAAGTATTTAAGACATTGGTTTATACCTAGTTAACACGTTTATCTCATTTGTCTCAGTGCCAATCAAGATTAAAATATTAATGAGCTGCTCTTTGAAGTCTTCTCTTTTACCCTCAAATCCCAAGCCCCAAATCATAAAAGAAGAGACCTAAATATCTTGTTTTAATCCTCACCCAAAGATATGTTGTTGTTGTTTTTTGTTTTGTTTTGTTTTTATATAATTTACAAAAAGAGAGAAGGGGGCGGGAGAGAGAGAGAGAGAAACATAGATCGGTTGCCTTCCATGTGTGCCCAGACCAGGGATTGAATTCATAACCTTTTGCTATGTGGGAAGATGCTCCAATCAACTGAGCCATCTGACCAGGGCAAGACCTCAATATCTTTTTAAAAAATAAAATAAACCAAGACTCTTAAGTATGATTCCAAATAACAAGTGAGGGGAGATGCTTGGATATGCAGATATTCCAGGGAACTGTCCAATCACTGACTCTGCATACTCAATCTGTAATGTTGGCACTGCTGATGATGTTTCATTGAGAAAATGGGGAAAGGTAACTCCATTTTATGTAAATAATTTTGGTCATTTTCTACTTGGGAAGGCTCACTTTCTCTTCGCTTTTTTGTTTTGTTTTGTTTTTTGTTGGAAAAGTCATTTCATTAGATCAGTTTCTTAGTATCAAAGACAAAGCTCAGTGTAAATCATTCTTGTGTTGTAATGGTTACACAGAAAGAAGCATTTCTGCTTACATGATCATTAAGCTAGTGTTTATTATAGATGACCGGATGTGTATGTCTGCGGGTGCACAGAAAGACATTGGGAAATGAGAAATTTGAGTTTTCAGCAAATACTGCAAAATGAGCTTTTCTTTTTGTTTAAAGGCCAGTGTTGTAAAATGATAGGAAAAATGTGAAATGTAAGATTCTCTATAATTAATTCTTCTCAGCCCACTGCTGTCTTTTTTTTTTTTTTTTTCTGAAATTTAAAAAAAAAATTTTTTTTAATTGATTTTCCGAGTGAGAGGAAGGGAGAGGGAGAGAAACATGGATGTGAGAGAGAAACAGCGATTGGTTGCCTCCCTCATGTACCCCAACCAGGGACCGTACAAAATGTGGGACAGGCTCAGTCTCAAATGGATTATGTGTATTCTTGGTTCTTCAAAATGAGCCTGAACCCCTTTTCCCAGCGCTATTCTGCACACCCTAACCTTCAGTGTCCAGTCACACAACATAATCACATTGCTTCGACAGTTACCACTTTCCAGACCACTAGACTCGGAGCTCTTTACGTCATAAAGGATGTTGCTTTGCATGTTTTTGTTTTCTACTGTCCTTAGCACGGTGGCTGGGAGATAGTAGAGACTCAATAAACTAAAGAGATTTCTTCTGTGCTTTGCAGACTTCTCAGTGTTAAGAGAGGCCCTTCTGGAAGCGGCACAGGAAGTCGTCGTTAACCCCTTGGCTCCTGCTCCATGTTTTTTTATGTTTATTTTTCCGCTGACTTGCTGGCTAAGAGTTTCCTCAAATCAAGAAACTTGCCCAAATGTTGTGCCTTAGTTTCTGTGAAATGGGTAGCCATCAAGACAAACTTGAAGAGTTGTTGCAAATACTGAAGCATCCAGTCCAGTGCCCAGCCCACATTAATGTGCTAAATACATGAAAGGTGATATTGCAATCGTTACTTTAAAAAAATAAGCCAATATTCTAGTGCTTCATAAATTTATTGAGGATCTAGGCGATTATAGCACAAAGACATTCAAAACTTTCCTAAAAAAAAAAATGTTACAGGAGAGCCACAATTAGTATCCATGAATATATTCAAAGTCTAAAAATAATTAGGTTGGCTTTGAAAAAACATGGGGTTAAACAAGTAAATAATATTTTAAACTTAATCTGCAAACAGAGTGGAGTCCAACCACTACTATTCATGGCTATTGCACTCGAAAAGCTGGAGCATTTTTTTTTCTTTTCCAACTGATAGATTTTTCTAAATTTATATGTAAGGTTGCCTCTGAGATCACATTATTTTAATGGTTGTCATTATTATTATCCATTTAAATGCAGAGGAATTTAGTTTGAAGGGAAACTATAACCTTTCTTTATTTTAATTCACATTCTGTACAGGAAAACCATGACTTGCAGGTTCAAAGGAGAAAGCCTTTTAAAGGGCTTGTAAAAGGCCTCATAGGCTTCTTGGACATCAAATAGCTCAACAAAACAGCATTATGATGATTTAAATGTAAATGAATTAGAAACATATGGATCACATTCCCTTGGAAATACACATGGGTTTGGAAGTAAAGGGGGGACTGCCTGACAAAACGCACTGCATTTCGCGTAGCAGAAAATGTTGAATAATGGGTTGAGTTTTGGGCCAAATCCTGAAGGCCTCGGGTTTGTCCTCTGGGTGTTTTCACAAACCCTGTGGGTCTTGAGGTTCCTGGGCTTTGAGAGTTGTGTTACCCGTCAAAGCCATGCCTCCTGTCCCCTCTCTTCACCATGCACATGAGTGTGCAGTTATTCAAAAGAAACCAATTTCAGCAGAATGGAAGGCATGGGGGGAGGGGGGGAGCATGTTGTTGAGCTTTTTTCTCTATGTCTTCTGTTTCTCTCTTCTTTCTGCAGATCTTTCTCTTTCCTCTTTTCATCCTTCATCTCTTCCTTACTGTGTTTTCTCTTTTTCCTTGATCCCCACATTTTTCAAGCAGAAGAATGAGTAAAAACAGCAAGCAAGAAGGAGAAGTTTGTGGGAGGGTGGATTCTGTGTCTTTTTTTAATCATGCTTTTTCTTCAGAATTACCCACTGTCGGTTGCATTAGAGAACAGAAAAGCTTGAAAGCCTTCCTCAGTGGATTGCTTACTTCACCATGGCAAAAGGGGAAATGCTTGGGCTCTTTTGGTTGGGTTTTAAGCATTTGAAAGTTTCTTGAAAGGAGAGTCACCCCGATTCAGCTGATTTTATAAAGCAATTTATCACTATTAATATTGATTCTCAGGATAATTAATTAATTTCCCTAAAACGAGTTGGCATGTGGACTCTCAGAGACCTAGGCTCTGCTGCCCAGCCTGGATGAAAGCAGGTGGCACAGAACACCACCCGGCTTTTGTGTGTGCATCACAAAATATACTGCCTCTTGATAAGCAGCTACAGAATTGATAGTTAAAGCTATCCGCATGGATTTGCTTTCCATATGGAACTAATTGCCTCTGGAATAGCTAAGCCAAAAGATCTCTACAATTTCAAAAGCTTCTCTTATCTTTCCTCTCGTATGGCTGTTGACAGGAGCAAAACACATCTATCCTCATTTATTATATTGGTCTCATCAAGTGAGGACGTGTTGATGGGAGACTGTTACAGAACCAGATGGTCCAAGTTGGTCTTTTATGTTTCAAGCATTTCCTCTCATTGGTCTTAAAAGTCCAAACAAAGGCTGTCCTGCACTTGGACTTGATTCCCTAGAGTCTTTGCTGTGAAAGACCCCGTGCGGTCTCTTGCTGGCACCGGAGCAGGCCCACCTGAGCACCTCAGCCTTGAGTTTCTGCGTCCTTTACCCCTCTCACGGGGTCTCGCTTTGTCTCTCTTGGAGCTGTTGGAGCTATTGGAGGCCGACTGAGAGATAATGAGCTTTTCTGATGGTCTGGACCCTGACAAAAGGTCCTTTTCTCTTGCTTCTCAGTTTCCCACCACAGTATACCTCCCCTTCTTTCCCGAAATGCATAGGCCAGAGAGCTCTGAATTCTAAATCTTGACAACAAGCAAGATGTTACTTTCATTTTGATCGTGGTTCAGAAGGGCAGGGTTTGACCTGTTGTTACTTCTCCAAGCCACCGAGGGAAAAGTAGTGTAGAGATGAATAGGTAGTCATCACCATCATTCTCATTGTCTTGTCATCATCTTAGTTCACATTTCTGGAGCCTGTTGCTGAGCAAGGCATAAGCACTTTAGATATATGAACTTATCCAATCGCTCAACCATGTTAGGAAGCAAGTACGGTTATCATCCCATATTATAGAGGCAGGGAGATGATCTGTCTGGCAGAATCTGTAAGTTGAGGCCAAGATTACCAAATTTTATATAGGCCAAAAGATGGGAGTTGTACAATGTAACAGGCCTTCAACTACACCTGCATCTCAGCAAATTCCTCTTCTCCCAGTTCCCAGAATGGGTGGGAAAACTTTCAGGAAGAGAGTTTCAGCCACAGGCGCCTGAAATCATGGGTATGGGAAATGCTGCTTTGGGGGTGGAGGAGACGCAGTCTCCCTGGCCCCTCTGGCTGTACTGCTTTGGAAAAAGGAAATACACATTTATGCTGCAGTTTTCTCATCTGTGAAATGGAGATAGTAGGTTGTTGTAAAGACTAATTATGTGGTTGTTAGAAGACTGATATAACACAAAAATCAAGTCAGCCCTGTGAAGATATCCCAGCTATGACATTATTATGCCACCTAAGCCTGCCCCCAAATGCTAGGCTATGCATTGTTTTAATAAGAGAAAGAAATAGGGTAACAAATCACTCTGGAATGTATATCCAGTTGCCTAACAAATATTTCAACTGTAGGAGCCCACCTCATGCTTGGTGCACCAAAATCAGTTGTTTTTCTCATCAAACCTACCAGTTTTTCTACTTTTGTTCTCTTGGTTGATGGCACCAATATATTCTAACATAGTGGTCAAAGTGAGAAATCTGGGAGTTGACTTTCATTTCTGTCACCAGATCTTCTTTATTCTATGTCCAGAATAGCTTTCAAGTGCACCCCCTTCGGCAGTGGCCGTCACTCTGACTGCGATGATTTCAGTAGCCAACAAGCAGTGTTTTCTAGGACCCTTCTCTCCTCCACTCCATTCAAAGTGCCACCAGAGCATTTAAACATATTTATAACACTCCAATAACGTTATTCCTATGAATGGTTCTCCTTTTCTAGAGAATGAAATTCAGCCCCTTTGGTATGTACAATATTTCTATTTGCTGTGTCTTAATAACACCATGTATATATTTCCATGCCACGGGGCCAACAGTCACATTTGGTCTTCTATCTTCTATCTTCCTGAGAGGAGACTAAATCTCTCTAAGCTTCAGGTCCTAAACCTCTCAAGCCCCTCACCCTGAAATAATTGCAATAGCTCAGAGCAAAGGTTGTTGTGAGAATAAAGTCAGAACATGGTCTAAAGAACTCAGCACAGTGTTTGATCTTGCTATGTGAACTTGGGCAATTCATTTAACTTCTCTGTGTCCTTTTGTTTTTTTTACTTTTATAAAGTAAGAATAATACCTACAGCATAGAAATAACATGAGAATTGAATTAACCAGTATGTGTAAAATACTCAGGACAATTGTTTATTATTCCTGTCTTATTTTTCCTTTAATTCAGTTATAAAATGCTATTTATGCTAATTTGTGTTAAAGATGAGGAAGGATTTTGGGGAGGATTTATTACAGTTTACAATGTACATTTTATACATTCTGAAAATGCTGCATTAGAACAGCATCTTAAGGCAGAGCCCAGATGTCATCACTTTATGAAGATGTTCCCCGTGCTTGCTGTCTCCCGGAGACCCACCTCATGCTTCCTTAGCCGTCTGCCCGTATTTCTATTATAGCACTTCGCTGTATAATACAAACATCATCTGGGTGTGTGCCTTCCACCAAAAAGTGAGCCAGGAGTTTGTGCCTGGCTCATTTTTTATTTCTTCTCAACCCCCGTTATCCTCTCCACCCGAGCCCCAGATGCCACCTCTGTGCCTGGCAACCAGCAGTCGTTCAATCAGCATGGACCAAATACACTCTGAATTGAGTAATGTGCCATTGTCCCACCTTCGTGGCTGCCTTCACAAATACCGAGGGTTTAGTGTGGGTCTGTGGCCACGTTGGAGGAGCTTCAGAGACCAGAGTGTTGTCACAGCAGCAGGGACTCCATAAAGTTGGCTCCTAGAACATTTTGACAAGAAAAATGTCTGCGTTTCAAGATACCTGAGGGCTTATTCCTGTTTTTCTCAAACACAGCCGGGCTTTCATGTGGTCTTACACTTGCTTATTGATAGCCAGTATTTTTCGTGTTGGGCCAAATGTGGCAACACGTTATTTATTTGACACTGTGGTAATCCATTCAATTGGATGGAAAAGAACACATTAGTCAAATGAAACTGATGTCTGGTAGCCATGCACACTCACCCAAATAATCTGCCTCTGGACCCTGTTCACGGGCTGGTTCTCCAGCTGCTTGACGCCGAGCCATATTCTCGCTCAGGGATTTATTTTCCCTGGCCCTGCCGGGATACTAAAACCAACTTTCCGATTCAGCCTCAGCCTCAGCCTCCAGCCCCTGGACAATAGCAATACTGTGTGATGACTACCAAGGACAGACTAAGAGGGATGACTGTTTTAATAGCACTTTATGACTCCTCAAGCTGGACTGGAAACATCACCACAAGGAGAAAAAAGGTATTCGCCAAAGAGAGGGGACTTCTCTGTAGTCAGAATCTGAGCTGGAATCAAAACCACAGACAGAAATAGGGCTGAGGTCCTACAGTGTAAATTCCAGGAACCGGGGAGGAAGCTTGAGGACATGGCCATCGGGGCTTTCAGAAATATGCTAATTGTGCAATATGCACAAGTAACAAAGGAGAATGATAAAATAACAATAAAAAGGGGGGGCTGAATCTATGAGCTAATGATTCAGGGGGCAAGCCCCAAAACTCTAGAGAGAAAGGAAAGGAGCATCGGGCAGAATCAATCCCATGATCATCTTTCTATTTGTTCGTGTTCTCCTTCCTTAGTTTTCTCTGTCTCTCTCGGTCCTGCTCTCTCTTTCCTTTTATAAGAGCAAAGCACAATGAGTCTGCAGAGTGTTTATGGAAGCCATGTGTGCTTGTGATATCCCCATCTCTGACTGAAATACAAAAGATTGGCACACACAGCTAGAAATTCATTGATCATATTTAACTTTCAAATCGCGTGGTCAGAAAGGTCAACTCCAGCTTTGAGTTTTGCTTCTGAACTACAAGTAGCATCTGAAATTCATTTATAAAATGGCCAGTAAATGGAGCAGGATCCTGGTAGAAAAAAACTTCACTCCTTATGAGCCAACAAAAAATATTTAGTCATTAGCCAAGGGTCAGCAAGTGACTTTTTCAACCTATGTTTGGCAAGAGTGTTAATATTTAGGATTTCTCACAAGTCCGAGAGGACGTCCTAATGAATATGTGTGGGGAGCTCTGTCTTGCCAGAGCAGGCTGCCAAAAGTTGTGTATTCATGCAAACCCAAAGGGCCTCCTGGAGGAAGCACAGTCAGATTACCAATATTTCCTGGAACCAAGACTCTTGAACAATGAGGACAAAGGTTGCCTTACGCTTTGGAGCTTATAACCTTATATGGCAAGAAACTCACTTTGGGGTGAAAAAGAAATAAGCCACTGAAAGCACATATAGTTTATGGCATATATCAAAAATAATTCATTGGTTGTTACTTCCCAGAGTTGTGTTAAGGAGGATTCTGAGGCTCTGTGCAGACACAGTGGGAAAGAGTACTGTAATCGATAAGCAATGTCTGCCATTGGGTGTGGGTGTCTGGGTTTCATAATGCCTTAGGGGGATGAAAAGAACTTGGGGGGGGGGTGACACTATGTAGTGCCACTCAGGATCTGCTCAATCTGGGACACTCCAACTTTTGTGAGGGAATGGGTTGAAAGAAACTGAACAAAATTAGTCATGAGTATAGTAATAGTATAGTAGTGTAGTACTATATAGTATAGTATATAATATGGTATTGTGTGTGTATACACACACACACACACACACACACACACACACATTACTGAATGCTTTCTGTTATGGGACATTGCCTACTAGGGAGATAAAAAATATATATACAGAGATTATTATAAAAGGTAGAAATCATGTCACAAGAACAGATTAATTACTGAAGGTTCCAATTTCCTTTCTAGTGACACCTCTACTGGACTTTGCTCATGGGACAAGTGTTCTCCTTACTTGTTTGACATATGCCATTCTGTCACCCAGTTGTTTGGTCAGTGAGTAATCTTCCCAAGGATTCTATCTATTCATGAGCCCCCAGCCGACATTAATAGTGACATAGGTAGTGAGAAATCTTCTGAACAGGTAGGCTCTGAGTTGCACAAAAACTGTTCATGGCCACTTTCATGATATTTGCAGATTTAAAATCTGCACTAATCCAGCACTAGGACCTTAAAAAACTAGTTTATTTATTCAGTGTTGTTAAACACTTTTAAGTGCTCCAAAGAAAGAAATGGATGTCCGATGCTTCTTAAAGACTTTCCAGCCTCCTTCATTTCTTCCTTCACCCAGCAAGACCTTCTACTATTCCCGAGGCAGCACCTCAAACTGCTGTGACAGCAAAGTGGGCGCTGGTCAAAGGAGAACGGGTGGGGTGCCACGAGCAGCTCCCCCTTTTCCCTCCTACCTGCCCTGTGGCTTTCTAGGTGCGTGAGCATGTGAGCGTGGACACTGGTGGTTTCACAGGCCAGTCACTCTTCTGCCTGATGCATGAAACCCTGGACAAACTTGGCCTGCTCTGATGTCTCATGTCCACCAGAGTGAGCTGGGAGCAGAAGGGGTGAAGAGAGGAGGAGGAAAGTCACTGAGAATTTCCACTGAGTCTTAACTGAGAATTTAAAAACTGATTTCCCTGGTTTGAAGAACTCCACTAACTCGCCATAGCTTCAGAGTTTCTGTCTCGAAAGCTGTTGGAGTCACGTTGTGCTATATATATATCAGTCTGAGAACATTAATGACCCAACGTCATTGTTTGGTGAGATTGCACACTCCTAGCTTTGAACGTATTTGTTTACTTTGTTTGGTTTTAATTAAGAAACGGCATCACCATGCTGGAAAACGTGCTTGAAAAATCACCCCTTTTCTTCTCCAAATGTTCCACAAGCAAAGAAAGGATTGTTTCTTTTTCAAAAACATGTCTTGCTTCATTTGGTTTACAGTTTCCTTTTTATTTTCTGCTATCTCTGGAAACCTGATGAGACATCGGGGTGATACTAGACTCCTAAATGGTGTCACCAGGAACCTTGCGTTTCTAGTAGCTCTGTCCAAGAAACAAAAGCAGGAGAGAAAGAAGGATCCAGGCTGCCTGTTCCGGGCTAATTGAAATTCAGTTGTGTTTACCATTCAGGTGATCTGAGCTATTGCCTCCCCTGTCAGCTTACTGAGCCCAATCATTTCTCATCTGCTGACCAAGACCCGACTTCAAATATTAAAAATAATAATTGTTGAAATAGCAGGGACTTTTCAATGTTTGCCTATATAGGTAATCATTTTCCATAAATTTTAATACATTACTAAGGACATCTTTAAACCAGGTTTCACAGTTCATCTGCTTGCTCAAAGAAGAGGCTGTGAAACACTATTTAAAAATGTCTTTCTTGCCCTGGCCGGTTTGGCTCAGCGGTTGGAGCGTCGGCCTGCGGTCCAGAGAGACCTGGGTTCGGTTCCCGCTAAGGGCACGTACCTCGGTTGCAGTTTGTCCCCGGCCCTGGTTGGTCATGCGGGTGGCAGCCACTCGATGTGTCCCTTCACATCGATCTTTCTCTCTCTTTCTCTTCCTCTCTCTCCCTCCCGCTCTATCTGAACAAAAAATGAAAAAATGTCCTCGGGTGAGGATTAAAAAAAAACAAAAAAAAATGTCTTTCTTGCCCCGGCTGGTTTGGCTCAGTGATTGGAGCATCAGCCTGAGGACCGAAGAGTCTTGGGTTTGATTCCAGTCAAGGGCATGTGCCTCAGTTGTAGTTCGGTCCCCACCCCTGGTCCGGGTGGTGTAGGAGATAACCAGTCGATGTGTCTTTCATCAATATTTCTCTCTCTCTCCCCCTCCCTCTCTCCCTCCTACTCTGTCTGAAAATAGATGGAAAAATATCCTCGGGTGAGGATTAAAAAAAAAAAGTCTTTCTTTTTGCGTCTCTTTCATATGTCATCAATCAAATCAAACATAAAATTTAAAATTATTAGACTATAATCTCTCCCATATAGCATATTTTCAAGAAAGATTCTCTGTATATTTTTTCTTTATTTGTAGATGTTAAACTTTGATCCATCAGAGAAAGAATATACCTTTCTCAACTTCAACAATAGATGTATAATAATATCCATAAATAACACTTTGAATGTTTTCTATTTTGTGCTGTAAGTAAATTCTCAAAGTAATTATTTGAACTAAATAACTTGTTCTTAGATATTAATATCCCAGTGAAATTTTTCTGTATTTAAAAAAAAAATTCCACATTTACCATGCACTATATACATCCTCAGTATTTGGGTCATTTTCAAAAACCTCTGTTTTTATTTATAAAACATTTGTTTGTAATATTGTAATTAGAAGCATATCCACTAAAGCCTTTCTTTTAAAACTCTTTCCTTTTTTTCCTTAAAATCTTCCAGCCCAGAGAAAACTTTCCGTCACCTCTTTCTCTTGAAACTGGACAATTTAAAGAACTCCATTTTTGATATAACTTATATTAATTATCCCACAGAAACGTGTGTGGTTTCATTATTGTTTGTTTTTCCACCAAGAAGATGGAGTTGGTTATCGTGTGTCATTCTTCGCGTCTCACAGTCTGCGACCTTGCGGAGAAACACCCAGCCCACGCGGTCGTCACCGAGGTGGCCTCGCTTCCCATCTGCAGCCTTTCTCTTCCACAACCCACCCCACTGGTTTCATTTAGGTCCGAACGGTGAAGCCGTTGCATAAAGGAGTATGCCAGTGTGTTCAGCTGGTTCTCCAGTTTCACCGGACCAAAAAAATCTATGGGTTTCTAAAGGTCATTTCTCTATGTGCGTTTTGAT
The DNA here is from genome assembly GCF_014108415.1 of Molossus molossus. NCBI lineage: Eukaryota > Metazoa > Chordata > Mammalia > Chiroptera > Molossidae > Molossus > Molossus molossus. The sequence goes on along the minus strand of NW_023425351.1, from coordinate 57,107,929 downwards.
GTCACCTCTAGCTTTATAGACATTAAACTGAAATCTCCATTTTTCTTCCCAATCTTGCTCTCATACTTACTTCAAAGTTTCTAGGGCTAGTGGCAACATTCTCAATTTCCAAGCTACAAACTGGGCCATCAGCTTTGATTCAAAAGTCTGATTCTTCCCATGTTAAGTCTCTGCGTGCTTTTTGATTGTGTTCCCGTTGAGCTTCCTAACTCCCATACCCTGTGCTAGTCAGGTACTTAGACATCAAATAAGTACCTGATCAAAATCTTTCCATCTGCTCGCTCCACCTTTCATTCATTTTTCACCCCATCCCAGTCCATGCCACCAATCAAATGTATGCAAAGCTGTTTAATTCCTCTTCATTAAATACCTCTGTCCTGTTTCTCCTCTCTTGTGCAAAGCCCGTTAGTCATCATTTCAATTCCAAACCCACTGACCAGTTCCCTCTTTAGACTTTATTTCATAGTCTACTTTCTTAAATAATATTAATATTAACGCCGATTGTTTTTATCTGTTTGGGCTGCTATTATCAAAAATACCATTAACTGGGTGGCTTATGACCAAGAAATATTCACTTCTCAGTTTCGGAGGCTGGGAAGTCCGAGATCATGACACCAGCAGATTCGGTGTCTGGTGAGGACCTGTGTTCTAGATGTTCCTCTTTTAGCTGTAACCTCACAAAGCAGAACGGGCAAGGGGCTTTCTAGGGCTTCTTTCACAAGGGCACTAATCTCATTCATAAAAGTCTCTGCCATCATGATCCAGTCACCTCCCAAAGGCCCCCCTCTAAATATCATCACCTCGGGGGTTAGGATTTCAACATGTGAATTTCAGGGGACAGACCTCATCAGACCATAGCACTAATACTTACAGGAAAGACTTTTGAGTCTTGCGGTATGCCAAGTACTGAGCTAAGTGCTTTAGCGCTATAATCTAATTTAATCCTTGCAACAACCAGGAAGTAGATATTATCTATGCCCATTTTTCACACAAGGAAGTAGAAACTCATGCATACTTGAATATAGCTAACACACACAAAGTTGCATGTTCATAGAGATAGAATTTATACCCAGCACTTAACCTAAAGCTATGTTCATAACCAACATTTTCTAATACCCCCCACAGACTTTTGCCTTCAACCAAACTATTCCATTATATTTTCATAAGTATACTTTAAAGGTTTTGCCATTGACCTTTTTCCCCACACCACTGATCCCTGGAATATCACTCCTTTTGCCCAGTGAAATGCCATCTATTTTTGAAAACCTAACACAAACCCCATTTTCTTTTTGAAGTCTTATCTAATCACTCTGTCCTAAAAGGTGGTAATGAAATTTCTGGACATATAATTCATTTGCTGATCTTGATTTTTTTGTTTGAATTTATTTTTTGCATGCTTTTGTTTCACAGTATTTATCCAGGCATATCATCAGGAGCTTGATCTCACTAAAGTTTCTTGCACATAGTAAGAGATAAACAAATATTTGCTGATTTGATTGTCTAAGACATTCAAATGGTTGATCTGACTGTACTGATCAATCCAGTTATGGTGATGAAGTTTTCTTGTTTCTGCAAACAATGCCACGGCCTTGATGTATTGTGATTTCAAATGGAATTTAAACATTTATCCAAACAGAAAAAGTATTTTGGGTAATAAAATTTGAGGCGTAAACAAGAATTCTAGAATGCATAGTTTTATGTTAATATCAGGTTCTTTACAAGTCAATGAAAATAAAAATATATTTAGAAAACGTTTTCGAAAAACCTGTAAAGAGAAAGTCAAGAAATATTAAACAGTACTTGGTAGACCAAAGCGTAATTTTCTCTGTCTTGCTCGTAGACTTCCTTTAATATGCAATACACACTAAATCCAACTTGTAAGATATCAAAGATGATCTCTGCCCTCCTTCATCCCCAGCACACTCAGCTACTAAATCTTTATCTCTCAGTTGAAATCGTGGAAAGTTATTGCCGGAAGACTCCTAATAGATTCTCTTGCCCGGTGGAGAAACTTCTAGAAAACCTGCCAGCCATGTCGTGACCCTGTCACACTGATACCGTTGCAATAACCTGGTTGTTATTTAACAGGATAAGAGTAAAGGGAAAACTAGCTAATTTAACACTCCAGGTCTATTCCCCCCTGATCAGTGGCAAAAAGGACTGGACAAATGCAGTTTAAATACATGCCCAATAAGATCTGAGTGATGTAGGAGGTGCCTACCTGTCTGTCACACCTGGGAGCAGGTCAGTGGCCAGAATGGGCATGGCCACTGCAAGGGTGCGAAACTTGAATATTTAATCTCCTAGACGAAGGACAGCTCTCATGCTCCCTCGAGTGCTCTCTCGCTCGGCACCCCACTGCTTGCGGGGCTCCCCGCCCTACATTTCCACACGCGGCCCGCAGCCATGGGGGATGCGTGCAAGGGATTCGTGCACTGAATCTAGCCTGATGCCTGATGTGGACCCCGCTGCATCACGGAGTGGATCCTCTAGACTCTGGCCTTATTTCTGGCCTTGCTGAATCCACAGCTGCCCCTCTTCCAGGACTGGACTGGGGGAACCAGGATGCTACAACCCCAGAAATATAACTCCACACCGATAAAAATCAATCCTTCTCCTGTTGTGGCTTCTGAATATGTTCATTTCTGATCGCACCCCAAGAACCTCCTGCCCAGGAGTCTTGGAGGGATCTGGCCCCTTCATCCCTCTGGTAACAGTGCTATGATTCATCCTTTATTTGAACACCTCCAGTAACAGAAAACTCAGTACTTTTGAGTTAACCCAGCTCATTATTGGCCATTTATAACTGTTAAACCATTCTTTTTGATAATAAGCCTCAATCTTCTTCTCCGTAACATTGCCTCGTTTCCCCTTATTCTGATGCATGATGTTTTATATTAGATTAGATAAAATAAAATAAAATAAAACTTGGCTTTTCCCACTGCAACTCTTGAAATTATTTGAGGAGAACGACTCTGTCTCTTTCTAACCCCAGCTCTACCCCACCCCCACCTCCCAGACCCTTCCCTCTGGGCAAATATCTCTAGTTTTGTTTTTTAGCTGATAGTCATTTGACTTGGTTTCCAGATGTCTCCCCATCCTGGCCTTTCTCTTCTGGATATTCTCTTCAATCCTGAGAATACAGTAAGCCAGATGTGGACTGATGAGGGCAGAAAACCCTGAAGCTCTAACTTCTCTTGTTTTAGAAATGGTATTTCTGTCATTGCAGCCTACATTTGCATTAGTCTTTAAAACAGTAGCTTTTTGCTCATGGCTTTTATCGAACTTCTGGTCTAAAGCTGTAGGCCTTATACTTTTTCCCTAGGAAGTTCAGTCAAGCCGTGCATTTCTCATCCTGTCCTTATATAATTGACTTTTTTAAAAAAAAACTACGGGTAGGAATTTTTCCTTTATGTTTTTTTGCCTTTTATCATGTCAGTCCCAGAAATGCATGATGGGACAACAGAAAAAAACCCACAAGATTCTTGGCTGCTGTAGGTGCTGAGAATCTGGAATGACTCTAGTGAATTATAATAGAATTTCACTCAATAAACCCCAAACCCTATGGATATTAAAAGCATAAAAACAAGCAAACACAAGAGAAATCCCCCAAAGCCTCTTGCTGGTGGGGGCTGCGTTTCACCTTTAGTCCTACCAAAATGGGAAGACAGGAGAGAAAATACCTAATTCCTCAGTAATTGGGGCCTCCCACTAGAACACTGCTTTTCAGTCCCCGAAGCTTCCTGCCTTCATGCAGTTAGCAAGGAACCTAGGAGATGGGGACAAATTTTAAAATACGAAGTTTCCTGTGCTGCCCCTTCTCTAAACCAATTAACACCTGTTCAACAGCTTTCTCTTTCCTCCATTAGCACATCAATTACCTTTTGCCCCTAAACACTCAACAACTTCCACCTACTTGTACTACCAAAGCTGTTTCCTAGAAACATTCTCTCTCCACTGGAGGATGGGGGGAAGAGGGGCGGACACTCAACTCTCTTTCAGATGCCCAGATCATTGATTAAAGTAGTCTTTAACTGAATAATGATGTGAATTTCCAATCCACAATACCTTCTTCCTTTTTTACATTTTCTTTTCTTCTACTTATGATTTTTTGGCTGGCTTTGCTCAGCCCTGTCACCTTCTCTGGAGGATTGTACTTTGCTGATGAGAGCTGTCTACATAAAAATGCTGAGGTTGAAAACCTCTCTTCCCAACTCTGCCACATCAATTTTACCATATGGGAGGGAGTTACAGGGGCTACAATGTTCAAGCTCTCTCGCATCTGGGCAAGACAACCTCTGTAGCACATTCTTGCTCCAGAGATCCCCCAGGACCAGAGTCAAGTGAGGCGGCTGTAATCTTCTGTCTAGTTTCATCCCCTCCCTGGCCAGCTTTTTCCCCACTTCCTTACAAGCTTCTGCTGAGAGCACCCCTGCTCAAAAACGTTTGCACACCGTTCCCATCCCAAACTCTGCTTCTTGGCGAAACACACTAAACTTCGAAATCATATCACTTCTTTAAAATTTAAAAAGCAAATTCCATTTCCTTCAACAAACATTTACGGTGGGCAATCTAAAAGGCTGGATATATCCATTACAATAGAAGCTTCTTTAGGACAGGGGCAAGGTCTAATTCATCCCCCCCCCCCCACACACACACACCAGCATCTTAGCTTTGTGCTGAGCTCAACATATATAACAGAACATGTATTCTGTTACGGAGGCACTGTGATGGACGTAAAGTAGCCCCAACAAAAATGGACAGTTTTAGTAGGAAAAACAAATATGCAGAAGTGTATAAAGAGCTATATGCAAAGCATTATGGGGGTATGGAAGATTGAAATAATAATATTAATTGAACATAAGGTACAGGTTGGAGAAGACCTCATGAAGCCAAATGAAAGATGTACATAATTTTAAGAGAAGAGAGAATCATATTATTGCTACGAACTATTAAGTAACTACTCTATGCTGTGCCTCATGCTAAGTTCTTCACATACATTGCTTTATTTAATATTTACAGGTCACCCATGGTGTAGACATTATTATTAGCTCTGTTTTTACCCAGGATGTCTTGAGACATGAAGTAATGTCTAAGTCCTCCCTGCTAGAAAGTAATGGAGCCCAGATCTGAGCCCATTTCCTTAAGGAAGGATATTACAAGAAGAAGAAATAGAATAAAGGCAGATAATAGATAAGAAGTCTACCAATATGGTCTTGACAGATACAATTGGGAAAAAACCTGGAAAGAGAAATTGGGAGTAGATTATGGAAGACTTGAAATACCATCCTGAAAACTGGACTTTATTCTGTAAACCATGTGGAGGATTGGAAGATTTAACAGAAGAGTTGAATGATAATACTTGTGCCTTAGGAAAATTACTCCAAAAGGAGGAGAGAAGATGAACAAGAGCTCAGCTTCTTCAGAGGAATGTGGATGGATACAGCAACAAGTTTAAACGTGGGTATATTCCTTTCCGGCTTCTTTCTACCTTGTTTTGTTTTGTTTAATTTACTAGATCTGATCCAGTGTTTCTCACATTCATTATAAAAGTTTTTGTTAGGAGCCTTGATTTCCTACAGCTTTGAATGGTGGCCATGTTTATTGGACTTTATTGTCTGTGCTCGTTTCTCCTTGCCCTCTTCTGGAGATCGGTATGGAATCTGGTATTAACTTTTTTTGGTAACAAGTGTAAAGCTCTCCTGAAACATGGCAAATGAATAATACATTGCAGACCACTGAGCAAAACATCTTATAGATTCTCTCCGCATCTCTGTGGAAAGTTCATTCCAAGTACCTAGCAATGGTACCTTCTTTCATCTCGTCTTTGCTAAACTCCCCCAAGTATCTCTGCGATTCCGGTTCTCTTTTCCTTTCATCCCTCCTTCCAACTGTTGTAATCTAGTGTTTTCTGACCCAGTAGCTCTCCAGCACCTCTGAAGCAGATAAAGCTAATGGTGCCGGGCTCTTTCTCTTTCTCTCTCTATTCACTATGTAGAACCTAGGAAACTATACTGAAATAATGCCAAGAGGCTCAAACATGTATAAGCTTTCTTTGTCTTCTTTCCTTGTCTCTCTCCTTCTCACTAGCTCTCATTTATCTGTACTCATTTTCCAATAAGTATGTATTGCTGTATCTATACCCCAGCACTCCCTTTCAGTTGAGTGGGACTGGACAGTTGTGGAGATTTGTCTTTGCAGAGAGTACAGTTGCTATTGAGCATCACATGACCAAGGGTTGAATACCTGAGTGACACAATGACACAGTAACCTCCTGTATGTATGTATGTATGATTGATTGATTGATTGGCTCCTTGTTGAGGCCTCACCATAGATACAGTCACTTAGAACCACTACATTTTTGAATTGCTTGTTTTAGAAATTCAATGTTATTTTTAATTCAAAAGGAACTGAAAACATCTCAAATAAGACTTAACACCTGCCATCGATACCTCAAAAAAAAAAAAAAAGGTATCCGCTTCCATTTTCCATGTCGGGGAATGACTTACACATCATCTCAGATGGTTGTCAGGTTGTCAGTGACTAGGATGAGATTTTCTGCTGTCCCAGCGAAGAAGACTTAAAGAAATTGGGACAGCAGCCCCTCGTATTTCTGTGATGAGCAGACCTACCAAGAGGCTTTTATTAATTTTCTGTGCCTTGCAGTATTTAAGCAGTCACCCAATATTCCTGTCATGTAGTAAATTCAGAAAATTACTGTTTGCTGAAAATTTTCACTGCTCTGGTTGATGCAGAGACATAAGACAGTTTCCTGAGTCTGGAGTATCTCTGATTACAAGAGAGAAAATCTGGCTGTTTGATTTCAAGTCCATCCAGTCACATTTCTAACCTGCCAATTTTCCCCCCAATTTTGTCACGTGGTATATTGATCCAACTGTAGGAGTCAGGAAGATAAATAAGGCGATGATGACAATTTATTTCTTATAGAGAGAAACAGAGTATGATGATCCAAATGGTCTGTTCGAGACTACAGAAGAAAATAGAGACAAATAATGGAAAACAGTGCAAATATTCTTCCTACTTGAAATTGCATTTGATGTTAATTGTTGCCTTGTGAACCTAGAGCTCACTATTAATTTTTTTTATAGATTAGAAAAAAAAACAAAAAACTACAGACTGATTTTCTCTACATGTGTTGCTTTATAAATAAACCTGCCTTAAAAATAATTTTGTTGATTCAGACAGAAGTCCTTTGGTTGGGTTAACCTAGTTCTAATCTACATGCAGCCAGTTTTCTAGCAATTCAAAACGAGCTAAGCTCTCTACCTCGGTAATCCTTTTTTCTTTGTGATTCACAGAGTACATTAATCCATAGTTTTGTTTTACTGTGACTGCACAACCTGGATTTACTGTTAGGGCTGCCAAATACAATGCAAGATGCCCAACGGAATTTAAATTTCAGATAAGCCATGAATACATTTTAGTATCAGTATGTCCTCAAAGTTGCAATGGTTTTTTTATACTAAAAATTATTCATGTTTTATTTGAAATTCAGATTTAACTGAGTGTTCTGTATCTTTATTTGCTAATTATGACAACCCTACTTACTGAGGTATAATTGCATGTAATTTTGTTCTTTTCAATAAGTTCATTTCAATAAATATATACATTTAGCTTTTATGTAGGTTTTTATACAAATAAAATACCACATTAGGGGAAGGTCTTACTTTAGGCTATGCTTTCTTGGGATGCTCATTCCTGGCCACACCCACAGTGCTGTGCCGAAGCCCATGTTGCCCATAGATGAAGGTCTGTTTGCATTCAGGAAATACTATATATTTATGTTTTAAATTCTTTTAATTTTTTGTCAAGTATCACATATAAAAAAATTTTAAAGTCCCATAGTGTCAAAGGCTTTTAATACAGATCAGTATTAACTGCCTCTTCTCCTCCATCTCATTTAATTCCTCAGTCCAATGTTTTGCAGCTCTTTGAGTTATTTCTCCTGATCTTTGCCTCCATATTTCTAACTAATATCTATAAACTACCATTTCTTGATTCACCAATTTTAGTCATTAATAATCTTTTTCCTTATTGTCATGAAGATTTTACCCTGCTTACATCCACACTCTTTCCCAATCTATCCCATCCTTCCATATATAAATTTTTTGCTTTAATACATGTTCAGTGTATGCATGCTGAATAACATTCAATATTAAGCTATTTAAAATACAATGATTACACATCTTATTTTAAATGGAATTAATAAATGCTCTTCTCTTTTACTTTTTAAACTCTTTTAGCAACAGACGCAGTCTTTCTAGGAACCCCAACAGATCTGTTCAAGGCCTCTCTGCACAAGTTCTCACAGTTTCTATGTTCTGTGTCGTGTTTCTTGGAAATACAATTTTTGCAGTCCCCGTGTTGAACAAACAATGTGAATGACCAGAAAGAATACACAGCATGTCCAGGACAGTGTTTATTGGGAGAAAACTTACAGTCAGGAGCAGAAACAGGTGATGGCTCCGCTGCTGGGCATCGCCTTCTGCGACAGTGCGCCAGGCAGGGTCTAGGCCAGGTGTCAGGCTTCTGGGAAACTGGCTTGTGAACCACAGTGCTTAGAAGCAACATGATTAAAAGATGCAGCCCTTTTCTGCTGTAATCAGGTGCGATTATAGTTATAGTTATATGATGAGGTGGACCAGTTGTTTATAGCTGCCTGCCATTTCTGCATCCTACTAGGCAAATACTTGGTCATAGTCAGTTTTTATAGAGCAACCGTGGGTAGCCAATGGTCCTATTCTGCAGGATGCCAATTTCCTCCAGGGACACCGTCCTGCAGGAATCTGTCTTGGACAAGCTTACCTTGATTTCTGCCCTTGAAACATTTTCCCTAATATGAAGTGGTTGTACTTGAGGCCGGCAGCACAATCACTTCGTAGGACTTATTTCTGATGTTATCTTGGGAATCAACTCGTCCACTCTCCTGGACGGGGTGACTGTTTCCTGGACTTCACTGTCTTCTCTTTCCTAGATAACCCCCCCATTTTAGCAGCAAAAATTCTCCAGTAGCTTCCCAAGAAAGTTTATATGGCAGAAAATTTTTATGACATTTGCACATTTAAAATGATCATTTTTATATTCTTGTTTGATGGACGGACTAGAGCAGTTTAGATTGATCTTCATTTCATTTGGACTTGTTTCTACATTACTCCATTATATTTTATTTTCCAATATTACTCTTGAGGGGGAAGATGCTAATCTGACTGCCTATTTTGTGAAATGACTAGGTTTTTGTCCCTGGACATGTGTAGGATTTTAAAACAATTTCTAATAGTCAAAGACTTTATGATGATGTGTCTTTTATTTTCTTGTTTATTAGGCTTCATGTTCAGTAAGAGCATTATGTCCTTTAGTTCCAAGAAATCTTCTTATATTATTGTTTTGAAAATTTCCTCTCTTTTATCACCACACTTTTCCATTCTTATTTGAGCTCCTATTTGTTGGATATTAGATCTCCTGGAAGGATCCTTTAATTTATTTATTTTCTTCTCTATTGTTCACTTTCTGTTTCATTGTTCTGAGAGAGGTGATTTAATGTTCAACCACTCTTGTTGAATTACTAATATCACCTATCACATTTTTAGGCTTCAAGTATTAATTCTTTTTCTATAATTGTTACTTTTGCATATCATGATCTTATTTCCTTGGTGTGGGATTTTTTTCCCCTTCTATTAAAAGTCATTAATTATATGTTCTTTGAGGTTTTCTTTGGGTCCCTACATCATGTATATCCCTTGAGTACCTGGTTTTTCTGCTTATTTTGGTGTTTGTGATAGACTTTATTCAAACATATTTCCATCTTTGACTATCCACTCACGTCTAAAATTGGGCACTTAAAACTAATTGATTAGCACTGTGGACCTGCAAGGCAGTCAGAAACCTAAAGCTCTTTAATTGGTTATTTTTCTCTGGGGTAATTGATTTAATCAGAAAGGTATCCTACAGTCTTCTGCCTGACGGGCATGTGTGGCTGTCATTTTCCTGGAGCCATTCAGTAAGTAGTTTCCCTTTATTTCTTTGTTTTCAATATTGAATTTAAATGACAACTTTGGGCCTGGGCTAATGAGGCAGAACTTCTCTGGTTCAATTACCCAAGAGCAGTGGCTTTCAGACATTAGCATACATTAGAAACACCTGGAAGGCTTGCGTGCCACCGTTAACTGGGCCTCAGCTCCAGAGCTTCTGATTCAGCAGGTGCGGGATGAGGCGGAAGAACGTGCATTTGCAGCGCGTTCCAAGGCTGGGGGCCTGGGGAGCGCAGTTTGGGAAACAGTGCTCTGCAGCATAACCTATGATTATGCAGGAAGGTGAGTGAGAAGTCCCTAACTGTGCCTATGGTGGTCTAATTTCTGTTGCTTTTAGATAACGCCTCTGTTTTATCAACTCAAACTTCACTTTTCATCTCATGCCTGAAACTTTCTGGGATTCTTCAGGAGTAAATAAAGAAGCAAAATTCTGTTTTGACCTAGAGTCTCCTCTCTCTTTCCACCCTCCCTGGAGGAAGATTGGATTGACTTACATGCTCGCCTTAGATCCTTTGTCATTTTCCCCTCCCTTCCATCCATACTTTCCATCTTTATATTCTGAAGATGAGTTACTAATGGCCTTGTTTTCATGATGATGGAGTCTGAGTGTTTTTATTTCTTCTTGCTGTTTTGGGGGTATTTTGAAGGGAGTAAGCAGGAGAAACTTTGTACATTATTTTGATAGAGTGTTCCTTTGAGTAGAATTGTGAGAAGAACCATTCTTGTTCCCATCATTTTGAAACAGATGAACAAATTCCTGATATTTTGATTCTTGCTAGTTTTACTTTTAGAGGGTATTTTTGTGAGAACTATATATTTTTGGGAATATATATGAATGATATATAGTAACTTTTGGCTACTTAAAAATAGTCAGTTGACCAGAAAAAATATTTACAATTGCTCAAGAAATAGTTTACATCTTAGAAGCACTTAGACTTCTGAACTGCACTGAAAATTATAGCTAAAATAATAATTGTTGTCCTTCTGTTGTCTAATATCTAGTTTTTATCATATTTTGCCAAAATATTTATTTGGCTAATTCTCATTAATACAAAATATGAAATGCTCTCTTAACTATCTAGAGCTATGCTCCCTACGGTGGTTGCCCCTAACAACAAGACTATTTAAATGTAAATGAATTAAAATGTAGTTCTTCAGTGACATTTGTCTCATTGTTGTTCATCACACATGGCTAGTGGCTACTGTAATGAACAGCTCAAATATAAAACGTTTCCATCACTGCAGAAAGGTCTGTTGGACAGTACAAATATAAAGTCTCCTTTATTTACAGACGGAAAAAAGGGGTGGAGAGGATGGCTTTGACTTTGAGTGAAAACACTCTTTTGTCCATCTTACTCATTTTATTCAGGAACTTGTGTTTGGAAATATCAGTGTCTTCAAAATATGTCCCAAATGGTCAAACATATAATTTTAGCTTGGTAGGAGTAATATGGGAGATGGAAATGATTTACTCCAAAATGTTGGGTGGATGTGTGTTAAATCATTCACATGCTGTTAAGGTGGAGATATACTCAGGGGACTGGAAGCTTACCTCCCACCCTGCCCATTTCCCTACCTGGTTAGTGTCAGGAGATGTGTTGAAAGGCTGAACCGCTGCAGGTGTGCTTGTCAACTGGAAAAGGAGCTCAGTTTCTCAGATCAACACAGTGTGAGGCATATATGCAAAGTGCCTGCTTTCAGCTGACAAGTGTGTGTGTCGAGGCTGAAGGGGGGTTCTAAGGCGGAGAAACAGTCTTGGATTCTGACTGTACGTTTGTTGACCTTCAGATCCGGATTTAATTGTTTATTGATCAAATAAACATTAGAGACTATTTATTGGGTTCCAATGGGGAGCCATTATCCCAGCCAAAGGATGATAAATATGTTTGTATTCCTGTGGCTACTTTTAAAATGTTAAACAACAACAAAAAAGAAGTCTACTTAAATCTGCCAATGAAAATGAAACATTTCTAATAATTATTTGCTCAGTAAAAATATGTACATGGAAACAAAACTTATTTCCATATCACAAAAATATTCTTCTAAAATCAGTAGGAGGAATCATGGAGAGAGTAGGAAAAAAGGAAGGAAGGGAGGGAGGAAGGAAGGAAGAGAGGGAGGAAGGAAGGGAGAAAGAAAAGTGTTGATTTAGGTGTCAGATATATAATTATAGTAATTGTATTTCTTTCTAGTTGCTTAGAAAGATGATCTCAGAACACTCTCCCTAAAAGAGCTGCAGCTTCCCTTTTTAACTATAGAAAACAGCCTGGCTGTTCAAGTTATACTCTATGTTATTGGGTTTGTTGCAAAACTGGTGCTCTCTACCTGGATTTGTGAATGCCCGGTCTTAATCTAGAGCAAGGTTAGGTGTCACCATGATGAATCTTTGTCTGGAATGGCTAGAGACAGCTTTCCTAATAGAGGTTTCTAGGGAGGTGTAACTTTTCCCCACCCCTCTCTGCTGGTAGACACTCTTTTCAGTGAATGGAATGATCGTGCTACTTAGATAGGGGATAAACGAAGAAACTAGTAAGACTCATTGAAAATCAATTGGAATATAATAATCATAGGTGCAGATAAGCCACAGATCAGCAAGGTAAATATCATGGCACAATCTAACTTAGTCAGGATATATGTGTCTTTTGTTTTGAAGACCTATAGTAGTAGGCAAATAACAACAAAACAGGTATGATAGCAATGTATGACTTGATAGTACTAGGCACGGTGACAGATGCTGTGTGTAATGTATCAATTGTACTTACAACTTCTAAAAATTCTGTGGGATAAAGATTCTTATTCCCATTTTACAAAAAAGAAAATTGAAACATTTTTAGCATCTTACTCAATGTCTGAGGTAGTAGGTGATGATGTCCAGGGCCTAAATATTTCTGATACTATAGCCCATTCTTAATCACGGTGCCAGGCATTCAATGTAATGAGTGGAATAGACTGTCAGGATTAGGGAGCTTGGAATACTGTGTGGGTCAGAAGTTAAACAAGTTTTGAACAAGACCTTTTTTTTTTTTTCTCAAGAAAAACAAATTTTTTAGGAAGTGTAGTAGATCTCTGATATATCCCAACCACCTAGTATGGTGTCTGGCACACAGTGAGTGTTTAGTGAGTACTGATTAAATTAACAATTTAAATGGCTTAGGGACACTGTAGAGCTGTTATAATTTGGGGTATACTGACAGGTTTCTAGGGAGGTGTATCTTTTCCCCACCCCACTCCTCTTTACTGGTAGACACTCTTTTCAGTAGCTGATATATGTATATTTTTACTTACCTGGTCTATGTAATTACTGTACAACTCAGAGAATATGTTCATATACATGTATATGTCTTCCCCTATTTTATTAGCTATAGATTGGTGACTTTAGAAGCTTTCTGGAAGACAATGTCTATAACATTAAAAGACAATCCTATCTTTAATTAATAGGGACTGCTAAATTTAGAAATTGATATTGTTGCATAAAAGCAAGTCCATTAGTATGATCCTATAGTTGTTACTTCAAATGTCCTTAATGACTCAGGATGGTATTTTACTTTGCCTTAATCACCTAATCTTCTTGAAAAAAGTCAAGTGTTCCTCAGCACAGGAGAGACAGTAACTCAAGAGAGACAATGAACATCCTGAATATAAGCTTCCTTTGGTTAAACTACCTGTCAAAATCTTTTGGGATCAAGATCATATAGTTCCATGATTATTTAACTATTCTTAAAACATTTCAATATTTTAAATCTTAGTTTGGGCAGTGTATTAATTTCCTATTGCTGCTTTAATAGATGATCACAAATTCAGTGGTTTAAAACAGCAAACAATTATTACTGAACAGTTCTGGACATCAGAAGTCCAAAATGGTTTTATTGGGCTAAAAATTAAGGTTTTGCAGGGAGAAGGCTGCATTGGTTTCTGAAGGCTCTAGTGGAGAACCTTGCTTTTTCTAGCTTCTGGAGGCTCACCACATTCCTTTCCCATGGGCCCCTCCATTTTGGAAGACCACTATGCTCACCGCTATACCACCAACGCCTTCCCCTTCCATTTTGAAAGCCAAACATGGCCAGGGGAGTCTTTCTCAGATCGTCTCTCTGTGACAGGGAGTCTCTCTCTTCTACATTTGTGATTAGATGATGCCTGCCTGGATAATCCAAGATAATCCCTCTAGTTTAAGGTTAGCTGATTAGTGAATTTATTTTCACCCGTTATGTTAATTTTCTTTTGTCATGTAAAATAACATATTCACAGGTACTGAAAATTAGGGCATAAACATTTTTGGAAGGGCAATATTCTGCTTACCACAGGTAGAAGCAAGAATATGGAAGTATTAAGAAATAGATTTGCCTTAGTTCCCAACTGTCTATCAGTTGTTTGATCTTGGGTAAGTTACAGTATTTAGCTTCCTTGAGTTGTCTGGATGGCAGACTGAGTTAATAATCACTACTACCTGTGCTGGTCATGAGGATGATGTAAGCAATGGAGAATTCAGGAGGCTTTAATCCATAAGAGAGAATGATCTTGTTTGGCTTGTCATCTAACTAAATCTGGAAGAAAACAAAAACAAAACTCTCAAAAGCATACTGTAGGTTGTAGCATTTTTAGATACCCTTTATTCTTTTCAAGTGAAGGGGTAAAATTGATCCATTTAATAATTTCTGTATAGCTATTATCTAGTCTTGTCTAAAAAAGTCATTGATTAAGGGCTGCTTATCTGTCTTTTTCTTCATCAGTTCACTATGTAGATACCACATGATGGCAGAATCCTGGAAGAGACAAGATTAATGAACTTGCCCCAATTAGAGGAAAACTGATGAATAAATTGTGCTGACCAGGGATACAATTAAAGTTCAAGAAAGAGATAGATGTGTAAAGAATGATTTACTGGCTGGAAACCTTAGTGCAATATAGAGAGTATTGAAATAGGCTTTCGAATAAAAGGGAGAGAATTAGCAAAAATGAAAAATAATAGGCGAGAGACTGAACATTGTGTTTGGGGAAATGCAGGGGGTGGGGGAGGGGAGACCTGGCTGCAGAGTAGAGGCCTTGCCTGTCAAAGTCAGTGCTGTTTAACATGGAGTCTGACACTGTGTCATAAAAGGATTTGAATGCCAGGCAAGAAAATTGAGAAGGGAGATAGTGAAGGTTCCTGATTAGGAGGTGATGGAGATGAACTTGGAAAGAGATGAGCTTGTGGAAACCAGGGACTAGTATGGAGTTGAGTCATAGATCTCTTCCTCCCCAAATATAAACAAAAATTGATATTCACCAATGCATGAATCATTAGAGCAAAATCTCTCCTTTTCCCTCCCCCACCCCTTAAGCATTTCTGCTTATATGAGAACTCTTAAGGGGGGAAAATGTGACCCATTGATGGACTAAAAGGTATCCTGACAGATCATAACCTCTCATAAAATTTATTATGGAGGAGGGTACGGAGGAGAGAGGGGAGACATATATTAAATAAAACAAAGCGAAACTTTGCACTTGAGATGAATTTGTACATTTAATCTGATGTGGTCTGTATTTATGGATTTAATTCATTGATCATTTCTGGAAAGAGCACGAGTTTTTAGAATTCTGCTATTACTAACAACCTTTATGAAAAACCCCAATTTCTCCATTTTTAGTAATAGGGTCACACTCCTTATCTAACAGGGGTTTTATGAGGCTTCATATAGATAACCCAACTTCATCAATTAGCATAGTTTCTGAACAACTTCTGGGCAGAAGAAAGGACCTCACTGAAGGGACACGGGCAGCTCATGGGGGAAAGGAGGCTGCGTGGGGGCAGGTCCCGAGACCGAAGGGGAGGGAGCCAGGAGCGTGTGTCTTCACGTTGCCCCCGCTTGGGATAGCTCATTTCTCCATGACTTGTGTCCTTCCATTACTCTCTTCAGGGTTCAAATTCCCAAAGGAATCAAAGTGCCTGAAGAGCCCAGTCTCACAGGAAAAATTGCACTGGGCAAAATTAAACAGTTTAAGGAAGGCTTTATTCAAGGCCATTGCAGTAGGGGAGAGAGGCCAGGAATCAGTCAAGGCTCAGCTCTACTGAAACAAAGGGAGGAGAGTTTTTCAGAGGTGACATGAGGAGGGGACCCCGAGCCATCTACACTTACTAATTGACCCCCTCCCCTCCCAGGGAAACTTTCCCACACCTTTATGACAGGAGGTCATTTTGCAGCTTGGAGCTGGGCTCCCACCAAATCGTCTCCTGCCCTTCCACAGACACCCTGGGCGGGGGGCTACCTTTCTTGGTGATTACCTTTCAGAGGGATACTTCTCAGCATCTTGAGAAAGACAGTTTTAGGTTGTATAACTGGTAAGAGGCTTTAAAAAGGAGTTCCATCGCAAAGGAGCAGAGAAGGAACTTACCGTTACCAGCTCTGTCAGGACGGTGCCTAAGGAAAGACAGGCGGAGGCCACCTCTCACCAGCGCAGCAATGCCCTGGGCCTGGGTGGGGGTGGTGGAAAGAGCAGTGTGATAAGGCCTGTCCCTCTATATTCCCACCGAGACAACACTGAGCGGGTGAGAGAATCATTCCCAAAGGAAAAGGGAGATTGAATAACTGCCAAAAAAAAAAAAAAAAATTTGAGAGGTAGAGGTGGGCAGGACATTATGGATAACCAAAATGTGCCTGGCACTGTATCAGAAGTTAGAAAAGTTTAACAACTGAGAGATTTAACTTAGAACAAAGAAACAGATCCACTCAAAATGATTAGCGAGCAGTTCAAAGGCAATGCAGAATCAGGGACAAATCCTGCATAACCGGCCACTCCGTGAGCACAGCGTTGCATTCGGGGGGAATAAAGCCCTGTCCTTGCACACAATTTACATTTTTCCTGTGACCCCCTTAAACTTTCCAGGTGAAGGGTTATATTGCACGATACAAAGCACCAGATTTTTTTTTTTTTTTTTTTATCCTCACCCGAGGATATTTTTCCATTTTTTGTACAGATAGAGTGGGAGGGAGAGAGAGGAAGGGAGGGAGAGTGAGAAACATCGACGTGAAGGGACACATCGAGTGGCTGCCACCCGCACGACCAACCAGGGCCGGGGACAAACTGCAACCGAAGTACGTGCCCTTAGCGGGAACCGAACCCGGGTCTCTCCGGACCGCAGGCCGACACTCTAACCGCTGAGCCAAACTGGCCAGGGCCAAAGCACCAGATTTTTAAAATCCTTCTTATGTGTCAGTCTCTGTCGGGGTGAAACACTCTTTGTCCACAAAGTTTGCCCGACCTGCTCTCGATCACCTCTGCCCCTTCTCCCACATCCCTCTCTCCCCTCTCCCTCTCTCCCTCCCTCCTCTCCTCTCCTCTCATGGTGTGAGATCTCTCTGTTTCTCTTCCAAGTACTCTCTGCCTCTTTTCATGCTGGCAGTTCAGGATTCCCCGCCCTTTCCAGTTCTGTTTTTCTACCTTTTATTCTAACACAAACAGTGCTGCCTCCTCCTTGAAGTCAAGGCTGGGACGTTGAGCTGTGGGTACTGTCCCTTTTCTCTTTCCATCCCACAAATCCGAGAGGGCACCACACACAGGGTGTATGTGTTTGCTGAGGAGAGCCATCTCTTCAGCACCAACTTAACATGGGGCCTGGCTCAGAGTTAGTATTGATTAGCTTTACTTTTGTAATCGAATTGCTGAGAAACAGAATTTCAAGGTTCGGAGGAGTCGGAGGTTCCTGAGCAGGCACAAACACAAGCCCCGTTCTAGGCGTGCGTCTGGCGTCTGTAAAGCAGAGCTAAGGTGTTGCAGAAAACTTTCCAAAGGAGTGATGGAGAAAAATAGCAATTACTTTGTGGTACCCTCGCTCTCTAGTTTTCCCCTCGCGAATCTGGGAGGAGATGAGAAGAGAAGAACGAAAGAAGGAAAAAGGGGTGGAGCATGGCCAGGGCCACCACCGTTCCAGACGTCCCCCAAGTCTCCGGCACCAGACCTGGTCACCGGAGGCAGGGCTGTCTGCGCAAAGACCAGACGAGCGGTAGCATGTGCAGTGTAGCCCATCCACCTTTATTTATGTATTCCTCAAAAATATTATTATAACAACAATATCGTCTTGTTTCAAAAGAGTATCGAGCGGTTTAGCTAAGTTTTTATGGCAATCTAATTATAATGTTCCTTTTCAGTAAAACTCTAGTTGCATGTTTTTCAGGAGACCAGATACTAAAACTCTTTTAATGGGCTCAAAGAATATCCCTACGGTGAGAAATGGAAAAACACACAGAGTGAACATAACCCGTAAAAGGTTTGTGAAAGAAAAACATCTGAACCACTCCTGAAGATACTTGTGTGCTACATAAACATAGAGGATTTTCCCCAGAACACTTGCATACGGCATGAAACGCTGATAACTAAGAGCCGAGTAGCAAGATGTTCTTTCTGGAGCACTGCAAATCACCCTCGGAGCTTAAGGACGGAAAGATCAATGTGGAACACATTACCGTGGCAGAAACGCAAAAGAACGATGGCTGGGAGCCACGGGTTCACTTTTCCAGTAGTTGTTAGAAGCTTTTGTGTGTTCTTGTCCCTGCATCAAAAACCCGAAATCTGTGAGCTCTAATGATAGATTTACACTGGGATTCGAAGGACAGCCAGAATGCAACAATGATCTCAGGTTGCCAATCACAGACGCTAATTTAATACAATGAGGGCCAAGATCAAGATTATAAGTGTTTAAGGCCCCTAGTTAGAGCCGATGGAACTAGTTAATGCAGTTTCCATTTTGTTCACATCCGAGCTCAGGAAATTATGTCTCATCCATTTGGAAACAATACCTTGGAAACATTAAATTAAGGGCAGGAAACTATATACCAGCTGAATGAAAAAAGAAGCAATTCCTGGGCAAAGTCTATGTGAAGGTGAGGCCTGACTAGCCCACAAATTCACCAGATGATGGAGTCGGATAACCTGCAAACCATTGTTCGAAATTCCAAAGGCTTACAAAGGGACTCAGTTTCCAGTCCATGCTATGAGTTGGTATGATTCCACTTTTGCATAAATTAATCACAGAACTATAATAATTTCCTGCTAGGGTTCCAAATTTAGAACCTGGTTCCGCCTTCCAGTCTGTACTACAGATCTTTCTAACGCAAGTCAAGTATTTGAAGGAGCTGACAGCACTAACCTCAGCCCAAAGTTTTTGATCTGCTTCTTGTCTCTCATCTTCTTAAAAGCATTGCTCTCTGATTTTTCTCTCTTGCCTGCTTTAGTGGTAGATCTCCCAAAAGATGTATAGTTTGGGTGGCTTTGGCAAAATGCTTTTATGCCTTCCCTCTTACATAAGCCTGAAATTGTTAGATCTGGATTCAGTTTAAAAGGCACAGAGTACAAAAAAAAAAAACAAAAAACCCCACACACAACAGAAAAACAGAAGGAATTATTTTGATTCTCTCAAACTTCATCATACACATGGACAGACATATAAGGAAGAAGAGTCTACTTTCTTGATCGCTTTTCTAAATAAGTATGTTTGAATGCAAAAATCTGTCTCATACAGGGAACTTGAACATCGCTAACCATTTCTGAATGCATGGAGCCTACGTTTTAAACAACAATTTTTTAGAATGCTTCATATTTCTTTATGACAGGATCAGGACCCATCAATTCACTGTCTCACGCACCTCTGAAGTATTTCTCCACACCCCAGTTGTCGGAGCCCTGGTTTAGGGTTTGAGTATTTCTTGCTGGGGTATGGCAATGGCTTCCTTGAGTCATCTCGCCAGATTCTAGCGGCAGCATCCTTCATTCCAAATACTTGGTATGGCACCCGCAGTGTTTGGTGGCTTTCCTTGCCATTGTTCCTGTCTCACCTGTGCCCTGCCCACAAACACTCTGCTGTCATCCGCTCTCCTGCCATGCGGTGGCCTTGTGCTGGAAACATCTCTGATTACAATCCCATTTTCACCAGATCTCTGCTAACTCAAGACATAGCTCAGCACCACCTGTGCTGGGTCAGTGATAAGACGAAGCATGGTACAGATTAGTGGATACATATTTAGGTCAGTGATAATATTAGTCTGTCTCCTATGTGAAACCATACTTTAATTCAAATCCTTTTACACCAAGCTTCCTGTACATTCCTAATTGTTGGGTCATTTTAAACAGATACATGGGGCGAAATGGCACAGAACCATAACAGAAATTGCAGACACTAAGACACAGGGCCAACATTTTAAAAAGTATAGATGACAGGGAGAACTATGTTCTCCTAGACATTCTTGGTGTCACAGTACATGGGATGGGCATACAAGCCTTACTGTTGGAAGAGTAAAGAAAAGATGACCCCTGAAGGTAGAGGATACACAGGTGGCAGATATTTGGTTTACATGCCAGTCTGTCTAACAACCTCTCTGCCACCTCTCATCTAACTGTCATTATCGTTGTTTGATGCTTGAGGGCATGGGGACTTGTGGAAGGAAACTCCAGGTTTTCTCATGCCTATTAGTAATCATTAAAAAGAGCAGTTTTCGCCCTGGCTGGTTTGGCTCAGCGGTTAGAGCGTCGGCCTGCGGTCCAGAAAGACCCGAGTTCGGTTCCCGCTAAGGGCATGTGCCTTGGTTGCAGTTTGTCCCCGGCCCTGGTTGGTCGTTGGAAGCAATTGGTTGCTTCTCACACATATCCCAACCAAGGCCCTGCAAACCTGCAACCCAGGTACTTGCTCTTGCCTGGGAATTGAACCTATGATCCTTTAATGAGTACGCCAGTGCTCTAATCACTGGATTACACCTGCTAGGGCCATTTTAAAAGGATGTTAAGTAACAGAAAAATTCTGAAATGATATATGTCAATTAAGAATATTAAGAAATTGCCCTGGCCAGGTGGCTCAGTTGGTAGGAGCATCGTCCTATACACCAAAAGGTTTTGGGTTGATTCCTGGTCAGGGCACATACTCAGGTTGCCATTTTTATTCCTGGTCAGGGCGTGTACAGGAGGCAACCTATCAGTGTTTCTCTCTCTCTCTCTCTCTCTCTCTCCTTCTCCTTCTCTCTCTAAAATAAATAAAAACATATTCTTGGGCAAGGATTAAATATATATATAAAGGAACTAACAAGTTCTGACCAAGATGTCCAAGCAGGTTGTGGTCAGCAGCAATGTCCAAATCAGTGGATGCATCTCAGACAGTCTTGCCAAAACCATCCAGCTTACAAAGACCGGCCGGCATTTCTGGAGGGTCCATCGGAGGAAGCACTTATTCAAACTTTATCTTTGACTGTCACAGAAAGGGAGACAAGGATAGGGGCATTGTCAACAAATGAGCTGACTCTACAAATAGCTGGATGAAGAGGAGAAGACACACAGAACCAATTGAAAGTGAATCAAGTGGAGACCAGCAATCTGTTGGCTGATACAGAAAATATCAGAGATCAACTAAAGGAAAATCCTGATTCTGTCTTAAGTGCAATTGATAACCTAGCCACTCTTTGGGGAGTGACAGAGTCCGAATTCAAAATGCTAGAAGCAAAAGTGGACAAGATGTAAACCAATGTGTCTTTTTTACATTCCGGATCAGTGTAAAGTCTTCCTCCAACTGGGAAACTATACCCAAGTCTTCTTCCAGATGAAACTGACCTTCCACAAGTTATCATACCTTTTGGTCCACCAAGTCAGACACAGAGCAAGCCTCCTGATCCATGGGAGATTGGTAGCTGGTCAACAATCACCACAATCTTGAATGCTTAATGTGAGAGATGCTACAATGTCTCTGCCCTGATTGACTACTATTTCATCATGAGAGTGTCCCAGTGCCATGCACTGTGTGCATCGTTGCCATGACAAACAATAAAAATAATGAATATGAAATTCTTTATTGCTTGTTGATGCAGTTCACGTTCTACTTATTTACTTATATGACTGTGTATTTTTAATCTTCCCCCCAAAATGAACCTATATTAGTTATCTAAAAATATCTTTCCAATTTGCTTGAGGGGTGCAGAAGTCAGATTCACGATGAAGCTGTAGGTCCAGATTAAAGTAGATCTCAGAATAGAAAAAAGGGCTGATTTTTGTTTTCCTGTTAACTTTTATAGCTACATTCATATTCACAAGACAGGACACTATTAGGCCAGATTTATACATCAGGACATGAAGTGGAAAGTAAGCAAGTGATTAATTATTCTGTTGTATAAAGACAGAGAAGACAGGAAGTGGTTTACCCAAAGCCCCTTCGGTGCTGATCACAGTGTACATGAGCAGAGTTAATCTATGATTCAGTCTTTGCTCAGCTTTATGTTCTTCATATAACAAGAGTTTTTTGTTTTTGTTGTTTGTTTTTATAGTTACCGAATTGAGGATTGCAATTTTCTGCCTATACTTGGCTTGTGGAAATTTTGTTCTGTCCCAGTTTATTAAAGACATATATGAACTATCTTGCCCAAATGTTGCATCAGTATAAACTGACTAATAATACTTAAGATCTAAGGGCTTTATGAGATTTGGCAAATTAATGTTGAGTTTAAAGCAGTTCTAGGCATTCAACTCTAACACATGAACGTGATGTATTGCAAACTAAACATTTGACCATCATATGCAAATTTACTATCTGGTCTCATGGAAAAATGCCAATGAGGCTACAAAAATATAATTCCCCTAAAGGAAGAGACTATAGACACCCCATTGGATGCACCTGCAAGATGATACGTAAGAGACTGGAGGAAAGGTGGCTGAAGCTACTACTGGAACATTTAAAGCAACTATTAGGAGCTTTTGTGCATAAGTCACATATAACCAACCTTGAAGTTGTGAATCCTTTTTTTTAAATCCTCAACTGAGGACATTTTTCCATATTTTGTTCAGAAAGAGGGAGAGGGAGAGAGAGAGAGAGAGAAACATCGACGTGAAAGGGACACATCGAGTGGTCGCCACCCACACAACCCAACCAGGGCTGGGGACAAACTGCAACCGAGGTACGTGCCCTTAGCGGGAACCGAACCCGGGTCTCTCTGGACCGCAGGCCGACACTCTAACCGCTGAGCCAAACCGGCCAGGGCGAAGTTGTGAATCTAAATCATAGCTTTTGTCAAGAGATTGAACATTGGAACATCCTTTTAAAGTGCCTAATGACTGATAGTAGCTCGTCTTGTTCATGCTTAGGTGAATCTTGGTTGTGAAATTTGGTATATGTCTAATGCCAACTACTGCTCTGTTCCACTTCAAGTTGCATAAGCTTGATTTCAGAAAACTAATAAATGAACCTATATATAGAAAACAATACACACACATACACACACAGCTTAGTTCCACATGCGATATTTTGACAGAGAACTAATATAGCATGTTCAGAGTCAAGTTTATATATTTAAGCAAATATGGTAAAAGAACCAAGCACATAATGCCTTGGCAAACTTAGAAGGGGTTATTTGGATCAAAACTTCCTAAACATATTTCATCTGATTTCATACCCATGAAACATAGGTTCTGAAACCACGCTCAGCCACGAGAGATCATCTGTGCCTTCAAGATAAGTTAACTTTTTGGCAGTTGCTAATAAATGAACCTGTGACCCTCTGGCTGGCAGCTTGTTTACTGGAAAAACTTTTAGAGAACAAAGAAAGGGTGGGAATACATTTTGTATTGTCTGCTTCTGTTTCAGTAGAGCTCTGGGCACCAGTTACTGTTTCTTTCTTTCTTTTCTTTTGTCTATCATTCTTGGAAATGTACAAAAACCTTCTCTTGCTGCTGGAGACTTGTGTTTATTGCCTTTGGGGAGAGAAAGAGAGAGAGAGAGAGAAAATAAGAGATAATAGGGAGGTCCATTTAAAACAATAATTTTTTTCATTGGGAGTGAATTATTGTTTGGAACTTTTTTTTTTTTGGTACGTGCCCCTAGCAGGAACCCAACCCGGGAGGGACTCTCTAGTCTGCAGGCCAACGCTCCAACCGCTGAGCCAAACTGGCCGGGGCTGTTTGGAACTTTTAAGATCAACTGCTGATACGTGATAGGTGGTTAAATAAACAATTTAAAGTGAGAGACACCTTGCCATTCAAGAAGGATTTTTCTTCCTTTTTCTCTATTATATAATCTTGAAATGAGTACAATGGCCTACAAAATAATAATGGTTTTAATACTGCATTTGGACAACCATTCCCAAGAACTGAGGTCTCTGTAGTAAATAATTACCCAACAATCTCACAAGATAAAGGCAAGGCCCCTGTAATTAGTACCACCTTAAAACCTGACTGAAAGTAAATCAAATAATCTAATATAAAAGGTTGATGTATTTTTCAACATTCCAAGAATTGGCAAAATATTTTTCAGCTTGACAAAATAACAGAGGTTGAACCTATGCAAATGTGATTTAATTTAGTCTTTCTTTGCCCATTTCTGGCATTCCGATTTCTTCTCTGCTCTTTCCACCACCGACCAGTGCAAGCAAATTTACATTTAAACCAGAGAAGGGAATATTTCTGTTCCCACACTTGGAAAAGGGGAAGCATTTGTTGCTTCTACCCACTCCTTCCCCCTTAATTTTGTTACATGGGATTTTTTCTTTTATTAAAGACTGGTTGAGGGTATGTGTGTGTGTTGAGTCAGGGGAATCTTAAAAATGAGGCATCTGGTTACTCTAAGATCAAAACCAAATCTTCTTTGGTCTCACGTGAAGTACAGTTGGAACTTGCTGTTCTTAATTCAATTACAGCCCCCCTTTTTATTTATTTTTTTCCCTTAAATCGAAGGCAGAGTACAATACAAGACAGACAAGAAAGAAAAAAAACAACAAAAAACAAAAGGATGATCAGACTCTGTAGGCTCTCGAGAGATTTTCCCCTAGGCTTCAAATCGACAGCTGAAGTCAATTTCACCCACTCACAAAGAGTGGGATCCTTTGTTATGGGGACTGCATCCCAAGCTGCTAAAGATGATGCTTAGGGGCTTGCTCCACCCACTTGAAATTGTCAGCTCCCCAAACTAACTGTTCCAGGCATCAGACAGGCAGGACCTAACCCCTTCTATGCTTCCATTGTCTGCTTTCTTCCCCTCCCCCCGAAGTACCTAATTCTTTATTTGTTCTCGAGCACCTGCTTTCATTTAGGTTGATGTGACTTTCTTCAGTAGCATGCTAGCACCTTCCACAGAAGGACACGCTTAAGGTGTCCTGGCTGCATAGTTTATATTTTATGTTTAAAGACAACGCTACCAAATCCCCATTATCCATGCTAAACTCTTGGCACGTTTTCTATGTTTTCTCTTGCTGGGAACAGGACCCATCTGAAAGTATTTTTACATGGACACAGGGATTTTACTCAGAAAGATTGATTAGATACTTATTATTCTCTGAATCTACGTCGTCTGAACTTTTTGATCGTGTTTCATAAGTAAAAATCATTGAGCATCCTGTATTGTGTGCTTATGTTTACGTTATCTACATGTACTTCTATATAAAATACTGTGAAGCATTTACAGAAATGGAAACCAGAAACTGATCTCAATATATATAAATAATACATTCTCATCCCTTTTTTGTCTGTTTCTTTGTACATGTCCTCAGGTAAGGACATGGCACTTTGGAGACCAGCGCTTTAGTCCAGTAGTTTTCAAACTCTAGCACATAGATTCCTAAGCCTATCACAGAGCTTCTGGGTCAGGATTTTTGGGGTAGCACACAGAAATTTCTATAAAGCTTCCAGATTAAGGACTGCACTTGAAATGATACAGCCCTGATCTATAGAACAATTTCTTAATTGGACCACTCTGGGTCCAGGTTCATTTTTAATGTAATCTTTCACAGAGACCCTGAATGTAGGATCTGAATACATTTGACCAGAGTGTATGTGTCAGCTGACCATGATTGTTTTTTTCTCCTCCTTTGACAGTTATTTTTACATACCTAAATAAATATGCATTTACACTTCCCCAAGTCAGATCAACTGGAGTAAAGGCCATCTGAATTCGGTGAACGGGGCTTCTTGAAATACAACTGCTGTGGAAGGATTATCTGGAAATAACCTACAGATATAAGAATTAGATTAAAGTGCAATGAATACCATAGTATTTAGATTCAATTTGATGACTTCGAAGTAATTTGAAAAGATTGTGTCCTTAGTAAGTCAAACAGTCTCTGAAATATTGTTTAAACTTCCT
The DNA here is from genome assembly GCF_014108415.1 of Molossus molossus. Lineage (NCBI taxonomy): Eukaryota > Metazoa > Chordata > Mammalia > Chiroptera > Molossidae > Molossus > Molossus molossus. Next base: position 57,081,805 of record NW_023425351.1, on the reverse strand, counting down.
GGAAACGTGCTCACATAATCAATTTGCTTAGCAAACTTTTAGGTCAAGGACATTGCAAACCTCATAGATGCTCAGAGACACCGAGCATTTTCCAGGCTAGTGAAATTATATGCTATTTTTGAGAACATGAGCATCCTCAAATTTTCTATGCCTTAAAGTTTGATGGAAGAGATTTCTGTGCTAAATAGAACACTTGTTTATCCCAATCATTCATTTATTCAAGAGAGTATTGCATACCCACTGTGTGGCAGATACTGGGCTACACATTTGTGATAGTGTACGTGTACGCTGCAGTTGTGAAAGAATTATACAAATACAGGTACAATTGTAACTAGTAAGTGAGCTGCAAGGAGAGGTGTATGACGTTATGAGAGTGTGGTGGGGGAAATGACTGAATTGTCCCAGGGGAAATGTGTACAGTTTCTTTCTAACCTAGTGGCTTGCTCTTAAGTATTTGATTGGTGGGAATTTCAAGGTTGTCAGCACACGACTAAAAGACAGAACATCAGATTGAACAGACTTTCAGTGGTTATACAAATCACTGGATATACTGGTTCCAAATGGTTTCAGAAGAGCACCAAGAATAAATAATACAGCAATGAGAGTGGCCAAGACAATGGCTGAGGACCTGGGGCCGGCAATTGACTGGTTGTATTAAAGAATGGGGGTGAACAACTAACTTCCTTGCCAGGAAGACCCTGAGACGCATAGCTGTTACTACCAGATTTGCCAATTTTTTTTAACAAATATATTTTTATTGATTTTTTTAGAGAGAGAAGAAGGGAGAAAGAGAAACATCGATGTGAGAGAGAAACATCGATTGGCTGCCTCCTGCATGTCCCCCACTGGGGATCGAGCCCAAAACTCGGGCATGTGCTCTGACCTGGAATCAAACCGGGACCTCTCAGATCTTGGGTTGATGCTCAGTCTGTTGAGCCACACAGGGGGGCTGCCAATTCTTTATTTTTTTCTGAGTGACGTGTGACCCCCCCAATTTCCCAAGTAAGCAAACTGTCCTTGCCATTTCGAAAGGTTCACTTTTGTAGCATCTCTCTCTTAGTGCACATGACGATGAAGTCCTTGTGCCACACACAGGGACCCTCTCAAGGATCCTTCAGGTTTCAATCTGCTACATGCACAGAAGGCATTATTACCCTTAATTTAATCACAGAGTAACATTTTCATACTAATCAGAGACTTGCTGGCTTTAATTAACATTATTCTGTGGGAAGGAAAAAACCACTCTAACAAATTTTAAAATAAGATGTTAGCAGGAGTGTGATAAGTGTGTCATTCTTAGCTTCTCCTGGTCCACTAGTCAAAGGGGTTTATTCTGGGGACCTTGAGGATATTTTCACTTGTATTTAAACCAGACCTCTGTGCAGAACTTTGTCCTGTGGAAATAGATATCTGTTGAAACGGATTCTCTTTTCCATCTTCTTGCAAGAAGAAAAATATGTCAATGTTGCTTTTCGAAGGAAACCGCCTTTTTAAAAAACGATTTGCAGAATGTGGTTTATTCTTGAAACTGTCTCTTTCTGATCCCTAAGCCGAGGTAACTTGGTAGTGAAAATTCACCAGGTTTGGTAATACCCATTATGATAGGGATTAGCAAATTTACTTGAAACAGAGGAAATAGCTTGGCCAGTGTGGCTCTGTGGTTGAGCGTCGACCCCTGCACCAAGGGGTCACTGGTTCGATTCCCAGTCAGGGCACATGCCCAGGTTGTGGGCCCGATCCCCAGTGGGGGGCATGCAGGAGGCGGCCAATCGTTGTTCTCTCTCATCGATGTTTCTATCTCCCTCTCCCTTCCTCTCTCTCTAGAGTCAATAAAGAAAAGAACCAAACAAACAGAGGAAATATAGTAAGGCCTGATTTGTAAGTGAGCTCACTTTGGTTTCCCTGCTCTTCCTCTTTTCAGCCTCGTCTGGGGAGATGAACGGCAGATCTGCTCTGCGGAGGCCTTATTAGAGAATTTATAAACTTTGCAGTGTGCGAATCTGCCAGGATGGTACTCAAACAACTATTCTTCTGAAGTCATATCACTTAGCAAATTTTTCTGAATTAATTAATTCTAAAAAGCATGAAACTTTCTGGATATTGGTTTTTCCTGACTGATGAAATTAATATGTCTATAGCAGTTTTGAGTAGAAATCTAAGTTTCTACAGATTTTCACCAACGGATCTGTTCTTCACTCCCCGAATTATGTGGCAGCTAATACTATTGCCACTCAGGAATCTAAAACTCTCTCTCTTTTTTTAAAGGATGAGGAGTGTTATTTATTTATTTTATTTTATTTTATTTTTTTTATCCTCACCAGAGGACATTTTCCCATTTTTTGTTCAGGTAGAGTGGGAGGGAGAGAGAGGAACAGAGAGAGAGAAAGAGAGAGAAACATCAATGTGAAAGGAACACATCGAGTGGCTGCCACCGCACAACCGACCAGGGCCGGGGACAAACTACAACTGAGGTACATGCCCTTAGCGGGAACCGAACCTGGGTCTCTCCAGACCGCAGGCTGATGCTCTAACCGCTGAGCCAAACCGGCCAGGGCTATTTATTTACAGTGATACCTCGGTTCTCGAACGCCTCGGTTTTCGACCAAATCAGGATTCGAGAAACTTTTGTCTCGGAATCCGAACAAATATTTGGAACTCGAACTTCCGAGTTGAGCCGAGTTGAGCCGAATGGTGTTCATTCGGCCCAGCGCGCCTTGCTCGCGTCATCAGTGTGAGTGCAGAGAGAGAGCCACGCTTTGTGGAGTCCGCTTTCCTATTGGGTTTCATTGCTTCGGTTCTCGAACAATTCGGTTCTCGACCGTCCTCCTGGAACGAATTATGTTCGAGAACCGAGGTATCACTGTATTTTATTTATTTGTAATTATGTTTTCATTGATTTTTTTAGAGCGAGAGGAAGAGAGAGAGATAGAAACATCAATGTGAGAGAAAAACATCAATTGGCCGCCTCCTGCATGCCCCCTACTGGGGCTTGAGCCCACAACTCAGGCATGTGCCCTGTCCGGGAATTGAACCAAGACCTCTCAGTCCATAGGACAGTGCTCTATCCACTGAGCCACACTGGCCAGGCAGGGATCTAAAACTCTTTTTTTTTTTTTAATATTTATTTTTTCTGTATTGATTTTGGAGAGAGAGGAAGGGAGAGGGAGAGAGAGATAGAAACATTGATGAGTGAGAACATTGATTGGCTGCCTGCTGCATGTCCCCCACTGAGGGTCAGGCCCACAACCTGGGCATGTGTCCTGACCAGGTATCAAACTGGTGACCTCTTGGTGCATGAGTTGGCGCTCAACCACTGAGCCACACGGGCTGGGCAGGAATCTAAAACTCTTAATCTGGTGATGCTACCCTACAGTGTGTGCTTAAAAAGGAGCCACTTCTGCTATTTATTACAGTAAGGTTGTAGAGAAAGTGGAAATCCATTTTATTTACTTTTTATCTCCCATCTTTGGACAACTGCTGTACCTTAAGTGATGACTGACCTACTAAAATATTAATGCTTAGTACCTCACAATTACTTAATTCTGTTTCAAACATGGAAATTCAACTTAAAAAAAAATAAAGCCAACAAAGGACCTACTACTTTCTTAGAACTGCTCAGAAGGGAATAAAATACAGTGTTATTGATGAAACAAACCATAAACCCACACAAAAAAAGAGAGCATTAAGCCTCCAGTAATATGAGGATCAAAGATTATGTTATACAAGCATATGAATAATAACCATGCTTGCAATTCACCTAATGCCAGAAATACTACTTAAACATAGGTCATTAGCCTGGCCTTGCTAGTGTGTAGGTCTGTGTTAGATGTCCTGTTTCACTGAGGGGGTTCATGGGAGGACACTGTCAACCCTTTGATATCCAGGACCAATCTGACCGACCTGAATGTCTAGCAGATGTCCTCATCCTCCTTTGGATGAAACTTGTTCCTTTGGAGACTGGTTCTATGGCAGCCTTATCTGAGAAAGAAAAAAGCATTTATTAGTCAAAGTTACCAAATAAGTGTTCTTTCCCAATAGGGTATAGGATTCTAAAATTTTTATTGAGGCACACTCTTGGAAAAATTTGGATTTGGAATTAAAATGGGCTCCTTTTACTTTATTTCTGAGTTTCTCATGTGGAAAGTCAGGCTATCTAGTCAGAGACCAAATAAAAACAGTCATTTAAGATAGGTTACCCCTCCAGATAAAGGGAGTTGATTTCCTCCACTTGTTAATATTTCAAAACACAGTTGGACCAAACCCAGCTGCCTCACTAGCTCTGTGCACAGCGATGCTCGCGTGAGCCCTGCGTGGTCAGGAGCGGAATCAAGACCACTATTCGTAGATGGACTGTGGCGTGAAAACTCCTAAAGTAACCAACAGGAAGGGGTGGGGGGACAGACAGACAGACAGATTCACCACACGAGGGGAGCCATTTGTAATGCAGGCGTGTTTATGAAAACGTACGTTCTTCAAAAATAAATAATTCATTACATACTTGTTTACTCTGGAGTTAGATGGGACTTTGATCTCTTACCAAAGTAGGCTTCAGTTTCTGTCCTTACGACACTAACACTAACCGTCCAGATGACTGACTGGATTATTTCCGTTTTCATTCAGTTTTGGTGTCTTCTCCATGTAAATTATGTTAACACATGCCACGGAAGAGCAATTATAGAACCATTTAGTGGAGGATAATTACTAGTCAGACCTTCTCCACAAATACTAATGAGAGCCTCAAGAAGAGGATGCACTTGGGTCCCTGTCCGTGAAAGAAACAAACTTGGCAGCAGGCTCATCTGGAAGATTTTGTTAATATGATTTCATAGGCACATTTTGCCAACACATAGAAACAGACAGAGTTGAGACCGCCTAATGTCATCCATGTATACCAAACATAGGCTCATCTGCTCATTTACAGCTGTTGGTCATTTCACACTTGACAATGAGCCTGGACACACTTTTTTTTTTTATAGCATAGCCAATTTTATTGATATGCATAAGTAGTAATTTTACATAATAATATTTAAGTTACCTGATATTGAGGAAAAGAATAAGCATCACTCAAGTACCTCCTCTTCTGCAGAAAGGGTTAGTGCATTTTTGGTTATATTCGGGATAGTTGTATCATCTTGGAATTATGATTATGTTACTGTCTTTACTTTGAGAGTCAGTATGGTTGAAGGAGATGGGTATGAATATCAAGTTGATAAGAGGTGAATTTTTGAAGGTTATTTTATGTATCAACTTGACTGGGTCATGCGATGCCCAGATACTTAGCTAAGAATTTTTCTGGGTGTGAGGGTGTTTCTGGATTAGATTAGCCTTAGAATTGGTGGGTTTAGTAAAGCAAATTTCCCTGCCAATGTGGATGGGCAACACCCAATTCACTGAAGGCCTGAATAACACAAAAGTTTATACATATTATTTTGCTGGAGTACACTAACGAATACAAAGTATTCCTTTCTTCCCTTCTCTTACTTAATATTCCATTTAGATACTTCACATAATACCTGGTCACATAAATTGGACCCATCCACTTTTATTCTCATTTGAAAAGCTTCCTAACCCCTCTCTCTCTGGGTCTTGTCAGTCTGACTTTCTCAAGTGTGTCCATAACACTTAAGAGTTGAGAGCATTTTTAACTTTAGGTTTAATTGTAAAATTCATCATATGATTGGTTTTCCCTCTGATGATTATGATTTCAGTTCTATATACACAGTGAGTTTATACATTGACATGCAAAGTACATTTCAACTCTTTAAGAACTGTATCTACATTGCTATTTAGTGTGTGGCCTCAAAAATCAATCTCAATATTTATGATGAGTTTGATTGATTTTAGTTTAAATAAAAGATTCCATTTGAAAGTGATCAAAAAGCCAACCTTCATAGCACTAAATTATTCCTTATGGAGAACTCAAGTATAATTATTGTGAATGAATATCTTTTTAAAGTTACTTTCATAGGTTTTTTTTTTTTTTTCAGAAATAATGCACATGAATAGAGGTTGTCATTTCTAAAATTTTCAGTTAACTCTTGGAATCTGCTGTTAAAACATCTCACCAGAAAAATAATTGTCTATATAACTCATATTGCTAGCCCAATGATGGTTTGAGGAGACTCTCATTCAATATATACCCAAAAAGTCTGAGCCTATAACTCTTAACTCCTAATTTAAATAATATCAAATTTAGTTTATTATAATTTGATTTTAAGGTCCACGTATTTTACTATGAAATGACAATGAAGGGTGTAATGGGTTTATTGAGGCATCTGCTCATTGGAATATACATATGAAATGGTTAATTTCTCTCTTGTATCCTTCTGGGTAATGAGCTCTTAGGACAATCTTATCTGGTGATTTATGCTCAGTTCTCTTTCTTTAAAAACACTGTTTTTTAATCTCAAGTTTAATTCAGTACTCCTCTCCTCTCCGTAGTGTGGGTACTGGAAGAGAGAGGGAACATATGGTCTTACCCCTCGTCCTTCTCTCTCTTAGAAGTGCTAGCCTTTCCAACATTGGTGGCAAGAAAACAGAATTGGATGGCAGAGGTTCTTGCATGTGAATGTCTTTACATTAGTGGTGGGGAAATGTCCTTTTTCCTGTAACCGTGGCCTCTGATATTGAGATGGTCTACCTAGAGTCTGCATATTGGTTATGTTGTGGCTTTCTTGTTTAGCTTAATCCAGTCCCTTTCAACTTCTCCCTCAGAGGGACAGATGTATACCTCTGGAGCAGCTAGAGGCACAGACAGCTGGACCTGGACTTGTGCTCCAGGTCTGTGCCTCTGGCTGCTCCAGAGGTATACATCTGATATTTTCTTCCTGTTGGGCATTCTAATAATCGCTGGACCTGGGGCATCCTACAGCAACTTCCCTTTCAAGTAGTTCACTGAAATGAATGTGGTACATTTTCTTCCTTCTGAGATACAGACAGTGCAGAGATTGTGTGCAATCTGCTCTATATTTTAAAAATTCTAACTCAAGAATATGTTGTTATTGATTTTAGAGAGAGAGGAAGAGAGAGAGTCAAGGGTGAAACGACATTGAGAGAGAAACACTGATCGATTGTCTCTCCTTATGCCACTATTTTGATTACGTAGTTATATGGAAACTATTAAAATCAGACCTTGTATCTGTGAACTTGCTAAGTTTATAATTAGTGTTGCTGATTCCTTAGGATTTTCCACATAAACAACCATGTATTCTACAAATTAAAGAAATACTTCTCTCGTTTTTTATCTGGGAGTGTTTTTCTTTTGTGTGCCTATTTGCACTGATGAGGACTTCCTGTACAATGTTGAATATAAGAACAAAAAGCAGATGTCTGTCTTCTTCACAGTCTTAGAAGGGACACATTTAATATTTCACCATTAATATAATATTAACTCTAGGTTTCTAAAAATGCTCTAAATTAGGGATGTTCCCTTTTATTCTTAATTTCTAAGAGTTTGTATTATGAATGGTTGATGAATTTTGTCCTTTAGATTGCTTACCTTAGTTCCACAGATTTCAGCATATTTTTATTATTAGTTAGCTCAAGATATTTTTAATTTTTTTGTAATTTCTTTTTTGAACTATGGGTCAATTAGTTGTTCATTGCTTATTATAAGTATTTGTGGAATTGTTTGTTTTCCTGTTATTATTATTTTTTTTATTTTGGTCAAAGGATATATACTCTATTAGATTTCAGTCCTTTAAAATATATTAAGACCTGTTTTATGACCCATTATATTTTTTTCTTGGTAACTAGTAAATGTATACATGTATATTCTGCTAGTTATCAATGAGATCAAATTGGTTGTTCAAATCTTCTATATCTTTATTATTTTATGTCTTCTTCAATCATTCACTGAACAAGGAGTATTAAAATTTTCAACTATGATTGTGCATTTGTATATTGTTCCCTTTTGTTATGTCAGTTTGTGCTTCATGTATTTTAAACTCTGCTATCAGATGTAAACATATTTAGGATTGTAATATCTTTTTTTTTTTTTTCTTTATTGATTTTAGAGAGAGGAAGGGAGAAGGAGAGAGAGATAGAAACATCAATGAGAAAGAACATCAACTGGCTGCCTCCTGCGTGCCCCCCACTGGGGATTTGGCCCCAAACCTGGGCATGTGCCCTGACCAGAAATTGAACCAGCAACCTCTTGGTGCATGGGTTGATGCTCAGCCATTGAGCCACACCGGCCAGGCTGTAATATCTTCTTGATAAATTATTCTTTATTATTATAAAATCATCTTTCTTATCTCTTTTGCTGTTAACTACTTCTTTTCTGATATCAATATAGCTATATTATGCTTATTATTTGCATAGTATACCATTTTATACCTCTATCTCCAACTTGTTTGTGTACTTAAAATGTACCTTTTCTGAACATCATTTAATTGGTCTTGGTATATCTAGCAGATGTAACTACCTTTGCCTTTTAGTTGGGGTCATTCACCCCTATACATTTAATGTAGATATTGATAGGATTTCTAACTATCATCTTGAATATTTTTGTAGCACAAGTTATGTTGCCATTGTTCCTTTTTTTCTTATTTTGGATTAATCAATGGTATTTTAGTATTTCATTCTATCTCATCTATTAGATTTTACGTACATTTCTTTCTATGATGCTGATAGTTGTGTTCTAGTGAATAAAATATGCGTTTTTTGCTTATCATAATTTACTTTGTATCAATACTATATCAGTTCATTATAAGAACCTTACAACCATATTATTCACCCACCCCACCATACTTTGAGCTACTGTGTTATGTATTTTACTTCTAAATGTTATAATTTTTCAAATTCATTTTAATTTTTACTTTAAATAATAAATTGACATTAAACTAATTTAAGAAAAGAAAGTAAAACAGTCTATGTTTAGCTACATATTTACCACTTAGTGTTCTTTTATTATCCTTTAAATTTCCATCAGAGTTTTTATCTCTTTTATTCTAAAAAAACCTTATTATTTGTAATAGTGAAGATATGCTAGGAACCATATCTCAGCTATTTTTTTCTCAAAATATCTTTATATCAACTTCAAATTTAAAAGGTATTTTTGTTGAATTTAGATTTTTTAAAAAATCCTCACCCAAGGATATTTTTTAGAGTGGAAGGGAGACAAGGAGGAAAGGAGAGAGAGAGGAAGAGAGAGAGGAAAAAAAATTGATGTGAGAGAGGCACATTAATTGGTTGCCTTCCAAACAACTCTGACCAGGGCCAGGATCAAACCTGCAACCCTTGTACGTACACTTTACTGGGAATCAAACCTGAGACCCGTGGTCCATGGGCCAACACTCTAACTGCTGAGTCAAATGTGCCAGGGCTGGATTTAGAATTCTTGTTTGACAGAACTGTTTTATTTTATCTTTCATCAATTTAAAGTTGCCATCCCATTATATTCTGCCTTTCATTGTATCTGATAAATTATCTTTTTATTGGTGTTCCTCTTATATACTATGGTCTCCCTCACTCTAGTCCTTTGGCTGTTCTTGAAGATTAATCTTCTATCAAGAAACCTACTGAATAGGAGAAGATAGTTGCAGATCATATATTCAATAAGGAGTTAATATCCAAAATATATGAAGAACTCATACAATTCAAAAACAAATAACCCAATTAAAAAATGGGCAGGGATCTGAATAGACATTTTCCCAAAGAAGAGAGGCAGATGGCCAAGAGGCACATAAAAAGATGCTCAACATCACTTGTGAATAGGAAAATGCACATTGAAACCACAATTAGAATTAAAACCACCTGTTAGAATGACTGCTATTAAGTAGATAAGAAATAACAAGTGTTGGCGAGAATGTGAAGAAAAGGGAACCTTCATATACTTCTGGTGGGACTGAACATTGGTACAACCACTGTGGAAAACAGTATGGAAATTACTCAAAAAATTAAAAATAGCAATGCCATATGATCAGCAATTTCACTACTGGGTATTTATCCAAAGAATACAAAACTCGTATTTGAAAAGATATATGTGCCGTTGTGTTTACTGCAGCATCATTTACACTGGCCAAGATATGGAATCAACTACGTGTCCATCTACAAATAAATGGGTAAAGAAGATGCGATACCTATACACAACACAGTATCACTCAGTCCTAAAAAAGAATGAACTCTTACCATTTGCAAAAGCATGGATGGACCTACAGGGTATTATGCTAAGTGAAATAAGTCAGACAGAAAGACAAATACCATATGATTTCACTCATCTGTGGAATCTAAAAAATAAAACAAAAGAGAAAACAACTCAGAGATACAGAAGCAAATTGGTGGTATTAGAGGGGGTGGGGGGGTGAAGAGATGGGCAAAATAGGTGAAAGGGATTTAAAGGTAAAAACCTCCAGTTGTAGCCGTGGCTGGTTTGGCTCAGCAGTTAAAGTGGTGTGTAGACCAAAGGGTCTCAGGTTCGATTCTTGGTCAAGGACACATACCTAGGTTGCAGGTTCGATCCTGGCCCTGGTTGGGCTCGTGCTGGAGGCAATTCATCAGTGTGTCTCTCTCACATAAATGTTTCTCTCTCCCTCTCTCCTTCCCTCCCGTCTACTCTATCCAAAAATCAATGGAAAACTATCCTTGGGTGAGGATTAACAATGACAACAACAGAAAACCAACTTCCAGTTACAAGGTAAATAAGGCATGGAGATGCAATGTACAGCATAGGGAACATAGTCAGTAACACTGTAATAAATTTGTGAGGTGAAAGATGGTAACTAGACTTACAGTGATCATTTCCTAATGTAAAAAATGTGAAATCACTATGTTGTACACCTGAAACTAATATAATATGGTACGTCAACCATAATTCAAACAAAAATAAACTCATGGACTGATTACTAGGTCCAATATCTCACCAAGAGGTTTGTAAAGCTTCAAAATTATTATTATGATGTTAGCAGGTAAAAGTATACCGTCTTGCTCATGAGCCTCCAGTTCTAATTCGAGATAAAGTAATCACTTCTGTTTTTACTCCGTCACTTTAATATTAACCCCGTCTTTTAGGGGCTGGTTGCTCTTCAGCATTTTGCTCTCCTTCTCCTTCCCTTTGTTCGCCACGGCATGCGGTCCTGGCCGGGCTAACGTGGCACTTGGGGATGACAGTGTCTTCCAGGCCTCCGTGTTCTCCTCTGACTTGGTCTTTGAGAATCGGCCTCTGTCCTGGCTGCTCCTGCTGCTCATGGCCCAAGTCTGTTCTCTTGGCATGAGCCATGCGGGCGACTGCTCCCTGCGCCAGGCAGGGACTGCACTGCACTGGCCCTGCCGACTGCACTGGCCCTGCGGGTCACATGCACAGTCCATGACTCCCGATCCATCTCACTCTGGAGTTTTCCAGCCTGAAGCCCTCTGCCACCCAGCAGCTTGGCCCCCAGGGCTGGCATTTCTAGTTTAACCAAAACCCCTGACGGGGCAGCCAACACCTTCTGGATCTCTGCAATGCTGCATTGCAGCTGAGGGTGACTCCATCCTGAAGAGGGTCTAGGCTGGGAGTGTCTTTCTCAATGTCCAGTTCTCTTCCTGTCCACTAGACCAACTTATCTCGTTAAGTGAGAAATTGCTGTTAATGTCACACCAGTCCACTGATTTTTGTTTTGTTTTTAAATGCTTAGAAGAGACAAATCAAGTGTTCTTCATTTCTGAGGCTGAACTTAAGAGAGTTTTGATTTGAACTCCAATAGAGATGTGGCCTGGAAGATGAATAGCCAAAGCCTGGAGCACCCAGGACACAGAATAAACTATAGAGAAGGGTGCTGCAGACCTGTTAAACAGGAATATCTGAGTGCCATTTGAGAGTCTCAGGTGTGTGAAGGGGAATATTTCTTTAAAATATGAGGAAGCCATTCATCTTGGGCACCCAACCCTCCTAGAGCATGAGGAAACCCGGGCGTCATAAATCAGTGTGAATAGAAGGATGAAACAGGATGTAGAGATTCCATAACTAGATAAGATGTTATTATTATTAATTAAAAAATATATATACCATGGTAGACACACCTGTTGACATTGGCTTTTAATAAATCTGGCCTTTGTTTTCTGGGACCAATTTGGGAGGCTGCTTATCATGACTTGACAATCAGTAAAGTATGTAATCAAAGACATTTAATTAAAGTGTTTTGGTATTTCTTTTAGATATAAGAGAATGAAATGTAGTTTACCTTTATTTTTCTGGGCGAGGCATATATTTCATGAAATGTAAGTGACCAAACAATAAATATTACTGGAGACAGTAGCAAACTTCCTTTGTCAATAGATATGGTCTGTGTGTCTGCTTGCTTTTAATCACTTGGTTAAACAGTCATTCACAGAGAGAGTCCTTGTTCAATAGATGAAGATGTGTTTGGAGATACACGTTAGAAAAGTCCCAAAAGAAGGAAACATCTTTCAATTCAATGAAATGGTGGCATCTCCTGGAGGGGGTCTGGGAAGATGGGCGAAATCAAGGAGGTAGAGGACATCAACTGGGGAGGCCGGAGGAAGAAGCTTGGTTAGAAGAGACTGGGCAGAGAGGAAAAGAGGAGAGAGAATGAGAGGGTCGTTTCTGGAGGGTGGTAAATCAACAGACTGCTTTTCATCTCTCTTTTCTGTGTCTAAGAAGTGTAATGTAGCCATTAAAAGCGAGTCTCTACTTACTGGTTGTCTCAATTGAAAATCTGGGTTTCACTTAACTTCTCCAAGGCTTAATTTTCACATCAATAAAATGTTGTTTACTAATTGTACCTAAATTTTATGGTTATTTAGAATATTAAATAAGATGTATTAACAGCTGTAAAGGATGTGAACAATGTCTGGCATACAGAAAACACTAAATACGTTTTAAATTTGATTATTTTCACTTTATTTTATCATTATCCCCTCTGCAAAACCAAAAGAGAGAGAGAGAAGTTGAAACTCGTTCTCAGAAAGGAACTGATAAACAAGTTCACACTGGGATATTAACAACTAAATATATTTGGGGGATTGGCACTTAACTACTAGAGACAATAACTTAAGCCAAAGTACAGCTTCTTCGGTGAAGGCTTAGCTACTTTTATTCTCAAAGGGACAACCCTCAGTCTTCTCAAGTAATACCCACAGACAACCACTGACATTTTCTTGCTTTAAGTCCAATTGTTCTTAACCTTTTATACAAATTCAGTCCTTTTACATATTTTTTATTTTGAAATGATTATTGTTTCACAGGAAGTTACCAAAAAAGTGTCCAGAGAGGTCTGTGCATACTTTTCAGTTTGCCCCAATGGTAACATCATGAAAAACTATAATACAGTATCAAAACTGGGAAATTGACATGGGTAGAGCTCAGAGAACTTGTTCAGATTTTATCAGTTTTTCACGTGCTTGTGTATGTGTATGAGGTGTGTGTGCGCATGTGTGTGCGCGCGCGTGTATGTAATTCAATGGGACTATATCACATGTGTAGATTGGTGTAACTACCATCACAATCAAAATACAAAGCAGTAGCCATGCCCATTCCTTTTGCTTGCCCCACCCCTAACTCTTTTTTTTTTTTTTTTTTAGAATGGCTTTTACATTTTTATTTTTTTTATTTATTTTATTTTATTTTTTTTTTATTTTATTTTTTATCCTCACCCGAGGACATTTTTGCATTTTTTGTTCAGACAGAGTGGGAGGGAGAGAGAGGAAGAGAGAGAGAGAGAGAAACATCGATGTGAAGGGACACATCGAGTGGTTGCCACCCGCACGACCAACCAGGGCCGGGGACAAACTGCAACTGAGGTACATGCCCCTAGCGGGAACCGAACCCGGGTCTCTCTGTATCGCAGGCCGACGCTCCAACCGCTGAGCCAAACCGGCTAGGGCCCCACCCCTAACTCTTGACAATAATTAATTTGTTCTCCATCGCTATACTGTGTTATTTCAAATATGTTATATAAATCATACAGCGTGTATCTGTTTGAGGTTGACTTTTCTTATTAGGCATAATTTCCTGGAGTTCTGTCCAAGTGTGTGTTACTCATTTCTTTCTCTGTTTTGCTGAGTAATGTCCCATGGTTATGAGTGTCCCACAGTTTACCCATTGAAAGACGTTTGTATTGTTTCTGGCTTGGGTCCGTTGTGAATACAGCTGCTGGGAACTTTTGTATACAGGGTTTTGTGTGGATGTAAATCTTCATTTATTTGGGATAAATGCCCAACATTGAGCCTTATAGTAGTTGTGCATTTAATTTTGTGAGAAACTGTCATACTCTTTCTCAAAGTGGTTGTAGCATTTTATATGTTCACCAGCAATGTACAGTGATCCAATTTTACAGCATTCTCACCAGCATTTAGTGTTTATCACTAATTTTATTTAGGTATTTTAATAAGTGTGTAGTAATATCTCATTGTGCTTTTAATTTGCATTTTCCTAATGGCTAATGACATTGCATACCTTTTCATGTGCTTATTTTCCATCTGTATATCTATTCAGGGAAATGTGTTTTCAAATGTTTTGCTTTCTCTCTAATTGGATGTTTTAAAGTGTTGACTTTTAAGAGTTCTTTATGTATTTTACATACTAGTTTGTAGACAGATATCTATATTAGTCAGATATCTTCTCCAAATTTATAACTTTTTTTGTCCATATCATAGTTTTTTTAGAACAAATTATTTTAATTTTGTTGAGCCCAAATGATTAATTTTTCCTTTTATGGGTTATGCTTTTGGAGTCAAGGTTAAAAATCTCTTTGCCTAGCCCTAGATCCCAAAGATTTACTCTAAATTTTTGAAAAGTTTTATAGTTTTACATTTAATTACATGGATTATGTAATTTTAAGTTAGTATTTGTATAAGGTGTGAGATTTAGATTGCATTATTAGATTACTTTTTTTTTTTTGCCTATGGATATCCAATTGATCTAACACCATTTGTTGAAAAAGCTGTTCGTTTGTTGAACTTGTAACTTTCTCAAAAATTAGTTGACCCTACTTATATGGACCTATTTCTGGGTTCTCTGTTCTGTTTCAGTGGTATATCCCTCTTCAACGTTGCCTTATTTACTGTAGCTATATAGTAGGCATTGCCATCAGAAAGAGCAATTCCTCCAACCATATTCTTGTTTCTAAAAATTGTTTTAACTGCTCTAGATCCTATACCTTTCCATTATAAATTTTTAGAATTAACTTGTTACTGTGTACAGAAATTTTGCTGGAGTCATTAAGTTTTTAAACTCATGCATAGACCAAAAACAAAGTACTTTATTACAATTTCTTAGCTAGCAATTAGCAGGACTGGTATTTGGACTTGGTCTGATTTGGAGCTGTCTCTACATATCATATTATTCCCAGAGACCAAGTGTAAGACAAGTGCGTCTCCTCTAGGGTTGAATCTTCTGTCTAAGGCTGGTGGAAGGTTGAAGCTGGGTGGGAAGGGGTGGGGAGTTTTTCTAAATCTACAAATAATTGGATACGTTCTACCGAAAGCAAACAATTGCAAGAAATAACATTTTGTCCATACTAGTTACAAGACACTTTTTATTCATTCAAAATTCCCTTTAAGCAGTGACCACTTCATTTACAAGAGCCCAACCTGTGAAGTGAAAAGGGGCATAATACTAAACCATGCTTTGCCTTAGGATGGTCTTGGGCTCTAAGTCATCCTTGGTAATAAGTGGCTGCCAATGTCTTAGAAGATAATTCGATAATTTCTATTTATAATGAGTCAAACGCTCCATCACTGAGAACATCACCACCAAAGCTGAAGAACTTGTTTTCCTATAAATATTTATTTTTATATTCCCTAAAGCTAATTCCTGTAAACTTTTTCTTCCATGGCTTGCTGAGGAGAAAATGTTGTGAGTTTAATAGTGTAGCAGGTACTTGCAGGAAAAGAACCCGGTGATGACCTGAGGTCTGAAGCGCTCATCTCCATTTGCAGCCAGCCTCCGGGCAGCAGGGATTCTTAGCTGAAGAATTAAAGGAGCTCTGCCCATGTCATTGGGTGAGTGAAGCAGGCACTAGAACAGAAGTCAGCAGCAGCTCATGTACTGGGCAGGGAGGGTGTGTGTATGTGCATGAAAGTGATCCGGCAGTTAGGACTTTTTATAGCTTGTAGTCTTCCACACTGTTGTATAAACTTTCAGGGTTTTATAGATTGCACATCTATGAACTTCTTTTTTTTTCCCTGTGTAAAATTTGAGTTTGGTTATTAGAGTCAGACAGAGGACGTTTTAATTCTCTCCAGAATGGCTAGATTGCCTTAGACCAGTGGTTGGCATCTATGCGCTGCACTTTTTTTCCCCTTCGTCAGCTGTTTTGATTCTACCATGTCTCCTCCTCCCTCTTCTCCCTGCATCGTAGGTGGCGTTTGACTCTGCGCCTTTCAGCCTGGGTTAGTTAGGATAACACCAGGTGATGTAACAAAGAAACGTCTGAATCTCAGTGATTTAGCATAATCAAATTTATTTCTCACTAATATAATATTCCAGAGTGGATGTTCCTGATGGGGCAGCTTTCTTTGCTGCAGGACTTCTCAGAGCCTTGGATGTGCACAATGTGAATCTTTAGTCTCCCAGAAGGTGGTGTCTTGAATTTCACTATTGATGGTAAGATGCACTAATAGTTTCTATTCCACTAATTAGGAAAAGTATGCTAATTAAATTGTTACACGTCATTGATCATGAGACACATCTCAACTTCACAGATAGCAAATGAAAAAAAAGCACGTGTCTAAGAATCAATGAAATATAGCAATGTTTAGTTTTTCCCTCCTAATTATTATGAGACCCCTCCCTCTTTTTGTGGGGTTTCTGGTGAGAAGCCTGATCCACCCAACACACTTCACCCATTTCCAGAGTGGACGCCTTCTGAGGCCGTTCCCCTCCAGCATTGCACACTGTGACTTTGAATTCCCCTGTGAATGAGCAGGGCTCAGCCTGCCGGTGACTGACCTATTTAACCCTGACCTCACTTCCCCCAGGTAGCCCCTCTTAAGAGTGTAGAAACCATCCTTCTAGACCCAGCTTACACACATACAAATGCATATTTACTTGAAGAAAAAAAAAGAAAGAAACATGCCCTGGCTGGTGTGGCTCAGTTGGTTGGGTGTTGTCCCATGCACCAAAAGGTTGCCTGTTCGATTACTGGTCAGGGCGCATGCCTGGGTTGTGGGCTCGATCCCCTGTAGGGGGCGTGCAGGAGGCAGCTGCTCATTGTTTTGTTCTCATATCGATGTTTCTTTTTCTCTCTCCCTCTCCCTTTTTGTCTTTTTAAAAGTCAATAAAAACATTTTAAAAATATAGAAACAGAGTAGTATTACATATGTTCTCATAAAACTTGTTTTATCCTCACTTAGTAGACATTTGCCTTCTTACACAGAGAGCCAGGAATGCCTAGGACTTTAGCTCTCCCTCCCCTCCCCTGGAAGGCCATTAACCAGTGGTTACATGTGCCAGAGTGGAAATACTAGAAATCCCCGAGCAAGAGTACACAGGGTGTGCCTACGCTGTCTCCAGCTATGCCCTGTGGGATGGAGTCAAAGTTATTTTGTCCTGGACACTTGGCAAGAAAAGTCTGAGCAGAGTGTTGGGGACAAAAGCATGTCTGAGTGTGTTGGAGAGAAAGTGGGTGGTGAGAAAATGGGAGGCAGTTGTAGACAACGCACACAAGACATTCTCCTATAGAAGGGAGCAGAGAAATCCGGAAATGCTTGGGGAGAGAAGTAGAATCAAAGAACAATTTTTTTTAAAAAAAGATAAGAGCTATCACAGCATGTTTGTATGTTGACAAGAACGATTCCGTAAAGAGTGATAAAACAGCGAGGAAGAGGGAGGATGTAACTAGTGCAGCTAAGTCCTTCAGTACGTGGGAGAGAAGGGGAGTTGATTCACATGTGGAGAGGAGGCTTTATATTGGAGGGTCAAGGTTTCCTCCATTAATTATGAAACATCTCCAGAGAATCTAAGACACTTCTGTCATCTCTGATGTTTTATTAGCCCCTAAGTCCCACCGGTTATCTCCTTCTTATATGTTTCCAAACTGCCTGCCCTTTCTCTGCATCCTTAGTGTCCTTGCCTTCGTCGGGGCACCCATAACCTGTCCCCTGGATTGTCACAGTGGCTTCCCATTGCTCCTGCTGCCAGCTGTCTGTCCAATCCGGTTCTTCCATGCTCCACCAGACGTCTTTGTAAAATGCAAATGTGAACGTCTCACGCCCCTGTTCAAAATCCTTCATCCACTCTCCTAGCAGATGAAATTTTTCATTCATTGGCCCATCATAAAGCCTTTGATGGTCTGTGCCCTGCTTATGCATCCTGTGTCTTCTCCTGAATGTCCTCCAGTTTCTCTGAATGTGACACACACTCCTACACCTGTGTCTTTTTATTTTTTGCTCCTTTTTCTCAAAACACTTTTCTTCCACTTGCCTGTCTGGCCAAATCCTGTATGCCCTTCCTATCTCAGTTCAAACATTACTCCTCCTGTTAAGCAAACAGAGTAATGATTGGATGCATAATAGTGTTAGTTACAGCAACTGGTCCAAATGCTCAATTCTATGTAGTCAAACTACAGTTTCCAATTTGGGGTTTAAAAAGGGGGCTGCGGAAAAAGGTAGGTGAGCCCAGCTGCTGTGGCTCAGTGGTTGAGTGTCCATCCATGGACCTAGAGGTCGCTGGTTTGATTCCTGGTCAAGGCTCATGTCCAGGTTGCAGGCTCAATCCTCAGTGAGAGACATGCAGGAGGCGGGCAATCAATGTGTCTCTCTCATTGATGTTTCTATCTCTCCCTCTCTCCCTTCCTTTCTCTCTAAAAAAAATCAATACAATAAAACATTTTTAAAAATTTTAAAAAGAACAAGGTAGGTGATTGTTTCCTGTCAAGGTGTGAATCAGACTTCAGTTTACCAGGGGCCATTTACATCTTCTCAAAGGAGTGAGAAGCTAGCTCAGAAGTGTACTGAGGAGTACTCCCCCTGTGTCACTTTCTGCCAAGGGGTAAAATCCATGGGCTCAGCAAGTATTGGGGAGACTTCCACGGCATTTGCAAGTCTACCTGCCCCCCGCCCTGTGTCTCATGGAAGAGGGAATGAGGATGGCATAATGCCCCCCAAACACCCAAGATGTCCTCAGGAGATTTTGCTGGACTTCCTACGAGTGGCTTATTTTGGCAGGTACTGACCAAGGGAAGTTCTGCCTCTTCCCATCAGTACCCCGCCCCTGTGTAGGGTGGGATCTGTAATAATACTCACCCTGACAAAGGAGAAGTGCTATGGAGCTGAAGGAGCAAAGGCAGAATAACGCTGAGATCCCTTTAGTTCAAATGACAGCGGTTCAAAGTCCTGCGGCATTTGGGCAGAAGGGGCACCTGGGATGGTCTGGTGCTGGCGTGCAAAGGGAGAGCGAGTGCCGCTCAGGGGTGCCAGAGGCCCAGGAGAGCTTGCACTGGGCGAAGAAAACAAGGAGGAAGAAGCGGCATGCTGGGGAAGCACCCAGACCACTACAAAACTCACCAACTGCCACCAAAAGTGACAAGTAGAATATGTGAACTTGTAAATGTCACAGGGGAAACACTTGTGATTTATTGGAAAAGCTTCGCAGTAGCGCCTTTTGCCAAACAGTAACGTTTTTATAAAGAGGTTATGAAGCAACCTCTGTAATGAATGTACTTTCCTGAAAAAAACTTTTTTTTTTTTTTTTCCTTTGGTTAGTTTTTTAAAGTTTTCAAGGCTTTGGTGTCTCAGCTTCTTCGCTGGTTCACCGTGGCTGCCGCTTTAAGAAATGTTTTTGCTGTTACCGCTCCATTTTAATCTTTCACTTTGTATTAACAAAATCAAAACCAGCACAATTAGATACCTCCTGATTCTGATTTGTGTTAATACTAAGAGAATGTTTGAAATGGCACAAAATACTTCAAGTCGTGGTGGTGGCTGCAACATTGGAGTTCTGGAGGCAAACATCAAAAGATAGCTTGAAAGAAAGACCAAAAACATCTAAACCAATAATTCTTTACATTTGTGTTTTTATTTTATTGTCGTCTTCACAATGAAAGCAAGAGGATCGGATGGGGAGGAAAAGACGCTTGTAAGCTCATGTTAATCATCCAATTTAAAATGAAGCCAAAGGACTTTCTCCTTTGTTTTTAAAACGGACGATGAAGCCATGTATCTGTAACTCAGAAAAAAACAAAAACAAAAATAGCGACTAAAATATACACATAACAGTCAGTGCCTACCTGTCTCATTTGGTTAGAATAAGTGAAAAAGAAAATAAGCAAAAATCAGAAAGCAGGATTATAAGTAAGCTGCATTGACCCAAACACCCAGTTCCTCTGTTTTATATATTGGACATCCTGAGTGAGATTGAAACGCTGGAAATGAAATCAAGAGGAAATCTGCAAGTGATAGCAATTTGGCCACAGAGGGAGCTAAGTGAATAGCGGGCCTTTGAAACAATGCTGCAGTCAGAATTAGCAAGAAGTGCTTGAAGTCGCACCACGTGGATGGCAGTATCAGAGTTATGAAACATCCCCTGCCTTGATTACTCATTCCTTTTATTAGTACTATTATTATTTTTAAGTCTCCTAGCAATAACATTTTGGAGCTTAAAATGCTACCTTTGTTCCTCTTCCATTTTATGTCTCACATTTAAGCAGAGAGATTCTACTGTGTTCTACAGCCCTCAGGCCTTCAAGGAGGAATTTTTTACGGGAAATTTGGGTAGCTATCGTCTATTATTGTTTTCTCTCCCCAGTGATTTAGGTCGATTTTTAGTTGACTGAAACACAGTGTTTGTTTTCCTATAAAAGGCTCTTATATTTATGAAAGATAGAAAGAATAACCACTGGACATGATGAGAAATTTTTGTATTCTGCTCTCTGGATGATAAAAGAATGAATTGAAATGATAGGTCAAACATCAGCCACCCCAATGTCCACATCTCAGTATATGGGTCTGTGCTCTCTGTTCCCCATCTCCAGATTCATGGATGGGGAGAGGAGAGAGACAGAGAGAGGAGAGACAGACAGACAAACAGACGCAAACAAATTAATAGAACAAAGCCCATTTGGACCTATTGCCTTGGAGTCATTCAGTCACAGTGGCCCTGGAAGCTGTTCTGTATCGAAAGGAGTTTTTATTTATACTGTATGTATTATAGACAGATCCAAGGATTGTCCCGTCAGAGCTTCCTCCTGTTACTTTGTTGAAGTACCCGAGTCAAAGGAGGTACCTGAATTTCAGGAGATCTAACAGGACGACCCCCCACCCCGCCCCCACCCCCAGAGTCCCCGCCATCCAAATGCTATCTGAGCAAGGCAGCTGAACATTTCTGGGTGACGGAATAATTTTCCTGTTTCATATTATTAAATCCAGAATCTTTTTGTTTGAGTTTTATTGAAAGACTGGAGGGAGCATTTTCTTTAAAAGGTTCCAGAATGGGCCTGTTTGAATGTCAAAACCTCTCTCTGCTTATCAAGCATTTAACCGTGCTAAAGAAAGGATCTGCTTTTAAGTCCCCGGGCCAGCATACCTCAGTGACACGCAGGGACTTCAAATAGCAGAAAAGTAATCTTCCAGTTCCACTGAAACAAAGTTTCCAAAAGAGAAGGTGGGAACAGGACCCACCGACAGCAGCTCTGGGCGAGCTGGAGAGCTTAACTAACAATAGAAGCCCCGACCCCGAAGAAGCCTGCTCCCCCAGGAGAGAAGACAAGCCAGAAAACGTTTTGGCTCAGAATTTCCAAAGGTTAAATTACTGTGGCGCCTTTTCTCTCCTGCAGCTTTATGAATTTTGATATATTGTTCAGGAGATTCTCTGCCATTAATTCTAGCCCGACCATCCAGTTTCGGGTGGGGCGGTGTCGACTTAGAAACACAGCGGGAGTTAAATAAATCATGCTTTTAAAGTGGTTCCCTGCAAACGCACATGTATCACCTTTCACACTGTGTGTTTGTGAAAACGATTATTGTCAAGGAAAGCATTTGATTTCTAACCAAGCAAAGCAAGATGTATAAAACTTAGCAACCACGAAGATGAGATAGTGCTGGGGTTTCAGGGCTTGGGAATTTGAATACTTTTAAATATTAGACAGCTTTTCTTTTAAAATTTCATGTCTTCTCGACCATACAGTGACGCATAAAGAAGGCTTGCATGCTCAGCCTGAAATGATTACCTGATTATGAATTTTTATTTAAATGTTGAGTACTCTCATTTGCAAAGGTTAGAATAACAAAACTGCCATCACTTCCTGGCGCTTCCCATGGACCTAGCTCTGTGCTTTGCACTTTCTATACCTTATTAAACAGTTCCGTTGGGCAGATATTATTCTACCCATTTTACAGATAAGAAACTGAGCTTTGTAAAGTTTGAGTGTCGTGCACCACGTAAGTGATTGAGAATCCAAACTCTGATCCTTCTCTGTTCTGCGCGAACTGAGCTTCTTACGAAAGAGTTTCACTCACTTTTTCGCCAAGGGATTCACCCTGTTGGATCCTTGGGAAAACGTTGTCCCCTCACCCCCTTTTGTCCCCATGTGCTTAGCCGTGAAGCACTCAAACAGGAAAGCCAAGAAAACAGCGTCTAGGTCATTTATTGGCAGCTCTGATTTTGGTTTACGCTTCCTGCTACTTACCCTTCAGTTTCTCCAAAGACAGCCAGTGGGTTCTGGCAGCAGGCTCCTTTCCCAGTGGCTCTGGGCTCTGTGATTGAAGCTAGCAGCTCCATGGCGACCAGGAAAAACAAACGAGCCCTAGCCCACACCAGCCCTGCAGCCCTTTCCCCACAGAGTCTGAAAAGGAGCGAACTCGGGATAGCTCCAGAATTCCATCTGGAAACTGGCAGGAGCGCACGCTGCGCAGCAGGTCCCGTCTGCTTTTCACCCAAGGATCCCGTAGCACCAGGCAAATTGCTCCGTCGCCCTGGACTGGCCTCAGAAACCTGCGAGCATTTCGATGTGATGCAACTGTACTGAGGGAAACTCCGCGGCCCAGAGAGAGGCAGCGACGCACACATTCCGGGGGCAGTGACCACAGGGCAGAATTAGAAGGGCCTTCTAGCCTCACCAAGTCTCCCCAGCCACGAGGAGCTTCTGATGTGTCCAAGGATCTAGATTTGCCTTACGTGGATTTCAAAGCCTCGGCTAAATGAACAAGGACATACACAAGCCTGTTGAGGATATTATATGAATTCGGATCTTTATTCTGCTGAGAAAAGTGAGAGCTCAGAATAAAAAGACCAATGTGTTTGTTTTTTCTAAATCATATCATTCCCATTACCTGTGAGCAGCACACAAAACACGTAGGACGACGCACAGCCTGTGAGCTTTCCTGAAGAGAGAATAAATCATTAAATTAGGACAGAGGCAGACTCGAAAGGAGTGAGGATAGGACCCCTGTCTCTAGATGTTTATAGATCACTCGCTCAGTCCATCAAGCAATCAGTAGATAGATAGATAGATTTCTGAGCATAAATAAAGAATTTTGAAATGTTGAGTGACCCACCCATTGATTGTCCTGGTACAATTTTATGAAGATAATTTTTATTTCCGGTGCTGTTTCCTTAATTTATAGAGATGAGGTCAAGCTTTGTGATCCCCTTGGGATCTGGAAAGCTTCCCTGTGGCCTGGCATGAAGTGGGCGAAAGATTCAGTGGCCTTGTGACACCTTTGGGAACTAGATGTAAAGGATGAGCTTCTAGAAGACAGGGAGGTAAATAATGCGCTTTCCAGTGCTTACTACGTTGCAGAATGAATTGGGAAGAAAAGTAAATAATAATGAATACAATCCAATGAACTATCTCTGATTCCTTTTTTTTTTTTTTTTTTTTTTTACCTGGGAATAAAATATCCATTTGTTAAAATTTTGTTCAGGTCCAGCTGAAATTATTTTCCTCATCCTATCATTAACTTAGAGAGTCCAGGAATTCAAGAAACGTGAGCACTTAGTGAAGTGCTTTTCCAAACAATTTTTGTTTCGTGTTGCATCTGGGGGGAAAAAAATGTCAAGAATACACCTTTAACTGTTGACTATTTCTTTATAAATAACTAATGTGCGATCAGAACAATAGAACAATTGAAAAGATGACAAATATTTAAAGGTAAACGTATTTATTTTACATAATGGTGCTATTGTTCATGATGGCTGCTGTCAGTTTCCAATAGACAATTTCTTTTGCCTCTGCCTTCTTACGAGCTGTCTTTGTTTTAGTGACCGAATGTGGCAGACAAGGGCTTCTGCAAAGAGCAGGGAATGTGCTCCTGCTGCCGTTATCCTGAACTTGTGCATGTTAAATACCGAATGTAATTCATAGTTTCTTTGCAGGAATTCTCTCAAGCCGCTTGTTTGGGAGTTGTTTTGAAGACAAAATAACATAACTCATAAATAATCACAATATGTAGCTGGCCAACAAGGGAGGTGCCATGTCAACCTTCCACACAGTGGCTGCCCTGTTCTGTCCCAGGAGACAGCAATACAGAGATCCAGTATGAACGTGAGTGTCAGTTCATATTTGAACTATTAGTAAAGCTTGATTATGTTTAGGTTTTATGTGCACGCACAGTATATTAATGTAAGTTCATATATTTTCATCCCAGCTCTGCACAGTTAATAACAGGCACACTCTTGAGTTGCAGACATCATACTTTGGAGAACACTCACCCTTAGGAGCAAAAGTAATGGCATCAGTAATAGTGTGTACACAAATTATCACTACTATTTCATGAGTACCTACTAAGTGTGGGGCACCGAGGGGGTCAATTACATATTCAGTTCTTACAATAGCCCCAGATAACGGTTTGATTATTGCATTTTATAGAGGAAGAAACTGAGGTTGTAAAGAAAAAATTCGACCCAGAGTGGTTGAGTGATTTACCCAAGGTCACAGTATTTAGAGATAAATCAGGACAAAAAATACCTGTATTCTGTGTAACTACATTCTTTCTGAGCAAAGGGGGATTTGGCAGAGAATATGGACCTTCTCCACCCTGAATTCTCCTCAATGGAGGGTCAGATTTATGTGCTATCTGACCAGGAATCCCGGCCCTTCTCATTCTGCCCAGTCTACCAGTTGCTGTTGGAATTCCTTTAACAGAAATTAAACTTTCACTTTCAAAATTAAATAAGTGGTAACATTCAGACTGACTCATTTATATTAGCATTTCAGTGAGAGGTACCTGATCTTGTCTCCCATGGAGAACAGAGGAAAATGGGGGAACAGTAGACTGTAGGGTAGAAGGGGTTAGAGGTAGTACCAGAACCTCCAAGCAGGCACAACATGGAAGATTTGGATGCCCGAATACAAGCTCTGCCTAGTCCCCGCTTTTGCCTCAAGTCTACAAAACAAGTGTGTTATAAATTTTGTATCTGTCCCCTTGTCCTGTGTTATTTGTCCTCCTGTATGAACCTCTGGCCGCCCTGGCCTCTCGACCCTTCCGCTTCCTCCGTCAGAGGCCATCAGCCTGCTGGGCTCTGTGGTTTTGTGGTTTCTCCACCGCCTGCTCATCAGATTCCTCGGCCCTTTCCCTCCCCTTGTCGTCTGTCCATAGGAAGGCTTCTAATTTTAGGTTCAAATTAATTTACATTTCCCACAAACTTGATATTTGTCTCACTTCTCTTATAAATTATTTACACTGGAAAGACTGGATCATGAAACCAGAGCTAAAAATAATGTTATTCTCATGTGCTTATTTTTAAATGGGTGCATCGATCATATTTTACTCCATATATTTTCTCTTTCCTCAGTTTGCCTTTGCCTATGGGCCTCCCCAGTCGTTGGCTATGATGGGAGAGGATGTGGGTCTTCTTAACCTTCATTTATCAGTCAAGAGTCATTTTATTCATTCAACAGCTAGTCTTTTAATGGCCGACTACAGGCCAGTACCCGGTAGACTCAGCAAGGGATATAAAAGGAAAGGTAAAAAACCCTACATTCTAAAACTTTCCTAGAAGTGATGAGATGCAAACCTGCCACTATCACAAAAAGCCAAGTTCTCAGAGGGTCTGAGGGAAGAGACAACGCTTGAAGCAGTCCGTCTGCTTGAGGAGAGGAGGGAGGCGGGGTGGGCATGCTAGAGGGGCCTAGCTCTCCACAACTCCCCCCAGATGCAAAGGGCCACCAAGTAACCCTGACCCCTTGTCTTCGTTGATTCAAAGGCGGATACCTGATCCAAGCTAGAGCCATAAGCATCTCTTCTTCCGAGTTTTGTAATGTTTAACTGGGCAGCAGGAATCGGGATTGTTTGACAGGGAACCATGTGAACCGGTGGTTCTCACACCAGTTTGACTGAACCCAGCACCTTGCTCTGCTAGCAATGTAGTCGTGGGACATTTATTAACCTTTTCATCTTTGGTTGTTTTTATTTGGAAAACAGGAAAAAATAATGTGAACTTTCTTAACAAGCAGCTCTATAATGTAGATAAGGGAATTCATTTCAAGTGTGAAATACTGTGTATTCAGTTGCCATTATTATTATTAAAGATATATCTTATGGATACCACGAATAGAACCCCGAAGCAAGCCTGGGGGTTCCCTTCATTAGGGGGTGGTTAATCATCAGCTCCTTTTAGAGTCTCTCAGTATGCTTCTCCAAGAAAAAATAATAATAATCCTCTTTTTGACTAAAGCTATTCTGGGTTGACTTTTTGTTACTTGAAACAAACAACAACAAAAAGCTGTAATACAGCAGTGGAGAGTAATGGAGTTCTCCTCTTCCCCTGTGGTCATTTTCAGGACATTAAAAAAATGTTTAAATTCAACTTTCTCCACATTTGTTGCATATCCATATACACAAACAGAATTTGTTCACTCTGAAAACTTTGTGACACAGATGGCAAACCTCAAAAACAAGAGGATGCAGATGACCTAAAGCTGTAATGGAACTCTCCACATGTGTGTGTGCACACACACACACATATGTGAACACACACATTATATGTATACACACACACACACATACGGTGACCACATTCTGTGTATTATTCAAAATGAGAAGTTTCCTTATGCTGTTCTTTCATAGCAGACCTATATTATCCAGACAGGGAAATACATATATGTTCAGTTATTCACATGTGACTGCCTTTGAAAAGGGGTGGGAGACACAGCTATATGATGAAAAATACCAGATAGAAAAATTGGTCTCCATAAACATGCATATGCATGCACACATGCACCAGTCATCACATTTAGTCAACCTCATCCCTATGCTGATGGAATTATATCGAAATGAGCGGTTACTATGCTTCCTCCAGATTTCTGCCTAGAAAATGCACCTTTTATAGTTAACAATCGCTACATAGAATTCTCTAGCCAGGTGTATGAAAGAACTGAAATAACCACTTTTTATTATTTTAATTACACCACCTACTCCTATTTTTAAAAAATCCTCACCCGAGGACATACTTATTAATTTTATTATTATTATTTTTATCCCCACCCTAGGACATTTTTCTTCCATTTTTTGTTCAGATAGAGTGGGAGGGAGAGAGAGAGAGAAACATTGACATGAAAGGGACACATCCAGTGGCTGCCACCCACATGACCAACCAGGGCCGGGGACAAACTGCAACCGAGGTACGAGCCCTTAGCGGGAGCCGAACCTAGGTCTCTCTGGACCACGGGCCGACACTCTAACCGCTGAGCCAAACCAGCCAGGGCATAGGGAGAAAGGGGAAGGGAGAAAGAGAAAGAGAGAAAGAAACATCAATGTGAGAGAGAGGCATCAATTAATTGCCTTCCCATACTCACCCCAACCAGGGTTTGAACCCACAACCTAGATATATGGTCTGACAGGGAATTGAACCCACAACCTTTTGGTGTATGGGACAATGCTCAACCACAGTGGCCAGGGCTATCTATTCCTTTTTTTAAAAATTGTGGGATTCCTTTATGAAGTAATCCAGTTCTGGCTATGTCATACCCTGACCCATGATTTTATATTTTTCTTACTCATTTATTTGTCTAAACCTGGCTCCAGTTCTTATCAAACAATAAAAACTAAAACGGTGGCATTTACATTTATCAACAGATAATTCTTATCTCCCAAAGAGGTATTGCATTTTAAGAATTCTGTCAGCTTTACTGCCAGTTTGGCTCAGCGGTTAGAGCGTCGGCCTGCGGTCCGGTCCGGAGAGACCCGGGTTCGGTTCCCGCTAAGGGCACGTACTTCGGTTGCAGTTTGTCCCCGGCCCTGGTTGGTCGTGCGGGTGGCAGCCACTCGATGTGTCCCTTCACGTCGATGTTTCTCTCTCTCTCCCTTCCTCTCTTTCCCTCCCATTCTATCTGTACAAAAAATGGAAAAATATCCTCGGGTGAGGATAAAAAAAAAAAAAAAAAAAAGAATTCTGGCAGCTTCAAAAACAAATAACCCAAACAAAAGCAACAACTGTAGTTGTGTTAGAACTCTTTCTGTGGCCCAGGAAAGAAAGCCAGATTGTTGTAGTTGACACAGAAACGAGATGTGTTGCTGTTGGGATGATAAAGCCCATATGGCTGCCTGGAACTTGCACTGGTATCAGGTGGTGAGCAGGTCAGCGGGTGACCTACCTTGGCCACAGGTGGCCTGACTCCCAGCAGTTCCTTCCACGGCCTGGGTCCCTGCTGCCGAGGCCACAGTGCATGTCTGACAGAGGATCGAGCAGGGAAAGAAGCTGAGGGGTGAAATGCTGTGACAGAGACAAATGGCTTGTACCTGAAGTTTCCTTTTTTCCATTTTTTGTTTGTTTTATAAATATGTATAGATTATGCAATAAAAACAATTGGCATTTGCAAACGCTTACTCAGCCCCCAGCAGGACACTAGGTCTGTGGGGCACATGTGGGGGTTCATGAAGATGAAAAGGGAGCCTGTGCCCTAAGAGGAATTCGAGTGGAGGAGCTAGAGCTTGACCCTTCCACTGGACCCAGCGCCTCCGCTGGGAGGCCAGTGAAGACTACCCTGGGTTCAGGGCTGTGGGCGGTGTTTCGATCACAGCGTTGTCTACATCTTCCCCTCTTCCCCCGCCTTTTCCCCAGGAAACTCAAGCCATGTCTTCGTTAATGTAGACACAAGTTTCTACACAAAAACCAGACATAGGAACCATCAAGTAGGTAATGAGCAAAATAATAATCATAGTAATATATTAGCACTTTAAATTCCCATCCCCCAAAGGGAATTTTACTGATGGCAAGCTAGCTATGACATCATAGTTTACACTCGATCACCCAGCTGTTCATCGCTCTGCAGTTTCCAGTATTTCGTGTTTTGTTTTCCAACAAGCGAGATATGTTTTTAAGAACGCAAATGTATTTCATGCTGGCCACTCACTCAACTTGTTGCATTAGAAGTTCCGCAACTGATGTGTAACTAAAGGAAAAAAATCCTTCCCCTGTGCATTTTAAATGGAATGTTAGAACCATGTCAACAAATACGAAGTAGCATGATTTTCTCTGTAAGGATGTAATTACCCTGGAACACACAGATATCCCATCTTAGATGATACTACTTACTCATGAAGAACATTTGGAGGAAGAGCGTTTCCTTCATGGAAAATATACTCAGATTCAAATGATGTCAACCAAAGGAAGTTTCCTCAAGTTAGCCAAATGCAAAGCATTCAGCTCGCAAGATGGTTATTTTTCTAAAAGAAACCACTTCTCCTTATATGAGATTCCTTTTACATACACATTTAGGTCTTCAAAGGAGCAATTTTGATTACATAAACTGATCAATAGCATTTTCTGTGGAAATAAATCTCATGCGGGAAAAAAATTGTATTCTCCCTACCCCCAAAGGAATTTGGAACTACATTAAAACTTAAAATTCTTGATTTAGGACTATCACTCCTCCTCCCCCCCCCCCCTTTTTTTTGACAAAGCTGTCAAATATTTCTTCCCTTAAAATAACAATGTGATATATGAGAAAGATGAAAGCCAGACCAAGCACAACCTTGCTATGTGGAATTTAAAATGTTCAGCGCCATTACATGGTTGGAATCTGTCTAGCTGGTATACCAGTAGGACCATCCATTTTAGCCTCTTGTGCTGGGAAGCACAGTCACATAGAGGGACGTCTGGAAGGTTGGCTTTCCAGAAAGGCCATGTCAGCTCACTGAGATCTATAAATGTATTGTAAGGTCACAGAGACTACAAAAACCTAGTTGAACGTGTCATGTTCCAACCTGAAAATAACAACAAATATGCCATATTAAAAGATACAAATATCCTAAGTTTATTTCCTGGTTACAAGTTTCAAGTGACAGATTATCTGAATAATTCCATTTATAACTTATCCTGGCTTTGTTCTGTATGCCTGCCCACTGACTCAGCATTCCCAATCCCACCCCCAACATGCTGGCCACAGGAGGGGCTTGGATTCGCTCTACGTATACTACTACTATAGTCACTTACATGAATGGCTTTTTAGGTGTCCTTTATTATTATGCTGTTTAATACTGAGAGTGCACTAACCATGTATCAGATTAACTTTGTGTGAGTTCTATTTAGATATAAAATACAAATGACTGGGTAGTTCCTCATTTGAGTAGATCTGTTAATGAGTGGCCATTTCAATACATTAGAAGAGGCCAATATAAACTTAAATATTAATTAGCTCAAGGTGCCTAACATTACCAGCATTACCATGTAAGCTCCCACAGGGTGGGAATTCTCATCTACTTTGCTACTGCCATGTCTTCAAAACTGAGCAGTGCCTGGCACATAGTAGATGCTCAGTAAATACAGATTAAATGACTAAATGAGAGAATGAACTACATAGAAGAAATCTTTTGTTTGAGCAAGATCCATATGGACAAGAATTGTGAGACAATGCTAAGAAAGTGTGTTCTCTCAAAGTTGTTTACAAAATACGCTAGGTTGAAGATAAAACATGGGTTTCTTTTCATTTACCAAACATGACAGATTAATAGTGACTTTCTTGGACACTGTTGAGAAGAATTCTGTGGCTCGTCCAAGCTCAGTGGGAAAGAGTACCATAATCTAAGTCTGCTGTTGGGGGCAGGGGTGGGCCACAGGACCGATGTTTGCTGTTCCTGGGACAGTTTCCCACCTTGCTGGCTGGATGCGATCCAGACTTGGCCATTCTTCGGATAGACTCTCATCTGATTGAATGAATACTATCCTTTATAGTTGCATGGTGATCCTAACGGTTCATACAGGAATTAATTCAATTTCCTTTTCCCTATAAGATTCGGTCATGCTGACATACTGCCAGACAAAAATCTCTTTCTAATAAATCCTGTCCTCTATGGAAACCTGTGTTCCACTAGACTATGCAAGTAGAGTATGATTCCATTTTGTGCTACCGGTTCCAGGAGAATATTAATATCACACTCTCTCACCTATAACACAGTCCCAGGCCTCCAACCTCATTTCAGCATAACTCCAAGGTTCCAGGGTAGTTGTCCAAGTCTGTTGTAACATGCTTTCTGAAAATGCATTCTTTCAATTTTCTTTGTTTTTGCCAGAATGAACAAAACTGATTTTTGTCAGCTGTCAAATGGAGCAAGATGTTGGGTGTGGGGGAGGTTCTTTTCTATACTCTTAATTCTTGTACCAGAGACAAACGATGAGGCCATTGGTTGTCTGCTCCGGGAGAGGATTGTTTCCAATATTGCATAGCACACTCGTATCGGAGCAGATTGAAACAGTGCTAAGGTCAACAGGCACGTTGGCAATCTCGCTTAATTCAGATGGAGCCAATAAGCTATTGGCACCTTGGGAACAGCCGTCTTAAAATCCTAATTCCCTTAGATGTGTGGCCTCCCTTTTAGGTGGTATCGAGTGATTCTAACCGGCATTCTCGACATTTCCAGACATATTGAGGGATGTTCTTTTGTTAAATTCTCAGGTCATGTTAGTGAGTGTGCAACACATCCAGCCTGTGTATTCCACGGCAGATCTCCTGCCAACACGTCTCAGCGCTGACCTGCTAAGTGATTCAGACTATTTGTTCAGTCCCAGGGTTGAGTCTCCTCTAAGTAAGAAAACTACCACTTAGGCAAAACTCAGGCAGATCATAGAGTGGTTTATAACCATCTTTGCCTGTAAATTCAAACCAATATATTTTTTTTATCAGAATTAGATCAGTCCTGCCAGCTCAACTTTCCCTTAGCAAATGTTATTTCTATGACACTCTAAGTATTTTTATTTCCACTGAAATTGACTCAGACTACATAAAGCTACAGGACATCTGCACGCTTTTGATATGAGAGTGTTTTTTCCTCTCGTTTTTAGGACCTTTGTTAATTTGTATTTTAATTATACCGTGTATAAGTGCAGCTTCAGTGTCCAGAAGGGTCTTCATCTCTTCGCCACCCACAGGAACAGAAATAGCTTGTGGGAAATTTAATGGATCCAACTGGTAAAATGATTAACCTGGAAACAAAGGCAACCTGATCGATTGCTAGTTTCCTGGCTGCTATTTGCAAGAGCTCATAATGTTTACATGACAAAAATAGGCTCCCCAGGTCCCACCAATCAGATATATTGACTGTGACGCTCATGCCTTTTACTGTCCTAGTAAGGTAACCCCAGACACTGGAGCCTGTGGTATAGAAATAAATACTTATGAGTCCATCCGAATTCACATGTTCTATTGGCATCGGTGGGTCCTCATTCTGTACTGCTATTCCGGGCAAAGCTAACTTTCCCAGTTGTTGCTAATATGTTGCTTTGCTTCAGAAATATCTGGAGTGCTTATTGGAAATAAACATTATTGATCCTCACCACACCCCAGTACTGCCTTATAGGTTAGCAGTTGCCGTGTTCCTTAGTTGTAGAAATCCCAAAGAGGAAGACCCAGCTGTTCCTTTACCTGGTATAAACCAATACTTGATCTTGTTTAATACATGGGATTGACATTCTGTCTTCATGCACAAGTACAGCTAAACAAACTAACGTATCAAACTAAGTTGCTAAGGAGCCACTTTCTGGACTCCTCTGATACCCTCTTTCCACACCAGCCCCTCCACTGAAGCCCTCAGGCCTCTCTCTTCTCTGTGGTCCACCAACCACAGTTCCCTCTTAACGTTTGGCTTTTCTCTCTGTGTGCCCTCTTCAGAGGTTTTGTTCTTATGCCTGGAGCAGTCAAAGCCTTTGGTGGTTGACCATCAGTTCCCATCTTCGGGTCATGCCTTTGGCCGTAGAGCCCAGCTCCGAACATCTCCCTGCCTGCAGTGGGCGTTCCATTGGCACGTTCATGGCTAATGAAAACACAACTGTGTCAAAAAACAAATGCATCATCTTCCTGCCCAAATTCAGCCCTTCCTCCCACCTTCTATCCTGATTCTGATTTTTATTCATTTTGCCACCATTTGCCCAGTCAACTAAGCATGAAACTGAGTCATTCTTGACTCCTTGCTCTCTCCATCCAATTAGTCATCCAATTAGCTGAATTTCACCCTAAAATGTATCTTGCATTCATCATTTCCTTTCCATTCCAACTGCCACCACTTCAGTGCAGACTCATTGCCTCACTTTTACATAAACAATAATTTCCTTACTTACCCCGATCTTTCCCTTCATGCCACCCCCACATGAATCCTCTTAAAATATCATTTTGATCATGTCAAGTTTCTATTCAAATTTCCTCAGTGCCTTGCATCCTAAAAAGAAAATGCCATTGTCAGACTGGCAAGTAAAACTTGTGTGATTTCAAAAAACAAAATGCTTTAGACATCTCCAGACTAGCCTTTTGTGGCAGATATTATATTAGATAGCACATATTTTAACTACAATTCGTAGTCTATCTATAAGAAGTTAATCTCCAGCAGGAAAGTGCTTAAGGGATGCAGCCAGGATCATAATCTGTTTTCCTGACTCCTTTCATTACACCATGTTCCTGCCAAGCCCTTCAGAGAAACTCCAGGCCTCGCTTTGCCAAACACCCCCTTTGGTTCCTACCCCTTGCTGTGTTTCTCTAATGGATGCTGCAGTGACCTTTTCCTTTCTTCCCCTTATTGCTTTTCTGAAGTCTTGTGCTGATTCAGTTCTGCCTGAATCTTTCTTTCTCTCATTACATCAGGGACCTCATGTCACTCGCGGTTGCCTCGTTGAAATTGGATTTGTGTATCACCTGAAGCCGCGAGACTTTCTTCCCCATCCTCGTAGCTGAAGACTTTTCTATTTCACGGAAAAACATTGGATCATTTATAAGAGGGCCCCGATGTTACAGTGGTTCTCCGGGATGCACCCTAGAAGCTCTTGCATACTAAAACAAAAAAATGAAAAGAAAAAAAACAACAACAAAAAACAAAGAAGCGCTATCTAGTCTGGAACCCAAAGCAATTAAATAAGAAACTCAGGGTGTTGACTTGGAGGGTGGGGAACCGAGGCATTAATATTTTAGAATATTACATAGGTGATTCCAAAGTACAAAGATGAGAACCACAGCTTTACAAATTCCCGTCACCCTATTTATTTACCCACCTGTATTAATTCTCTCTGGGCGACCTCTGTGCTCATATTTTACATCATCCCTTCCTCTTGTACACAAGATTCATCCCCTCCCATCTGCTCATGGATCCCACCTCAAGATCTATTCATCTTCCCCCATCCTCATCAACATACAACTATGCTATGGCTTCTCCTTTTTGGAAAAATAATAAATTAACTAAACCTCTCTTGGCACCCACATTCCCCAATTATCTCCCTAATTCTCTCTTCTTCTGTGTCACAAAACTCCTCCATATGTCTACGTGAGAATGATTCTTTTCATTGATTTCCATGTGGCTAAACCCTGTGATAATCTTCAGTCATTATCTTACTTGACTTAATATGAGTTATTTAATTCAGCTGATCATGCTTTTTGACTGGATGTACTTGCTGTCCTTGGGTTATCTCCTCTCACTCATTCCTAGATGTCCTTCGATCTCATTGATCCTTTTCAAGCCCCTCTGCTCCCTGTTCTCCATCCCCCCATCTCTAAAAGCTGGAGTGCAACAGGCCTTAGACTCTTGCTCCTCTTATTTACTCTCATTTCCTTCATGAGCTCATCCATTTTTTTTAAACTTTATTGGAGTTCAATTGAAATAAAATAATCTGCACATATTTAAAGTTTACTATATGATCAGTTTTGATATAAGTATATACCTGTGAAATGATCATCACCACAGTGTAGATAACAAACACTTGCATCTCCCCTCAAAAGTTTTTTATTTTCCTTTCTAATCTTTGTATTCTTTCACTCCAATCCACTGGGAACCATTAATCTGATTTCTGTCACTAGAGAGTAATTTACTTTTCTAGAATTTTACATAAATGGAATCATACAGTTTGTACTTCTTTGTGTGTGCAGGGTGGGCTGGGGACCTGGCCTTTTTTCACTCAACATAATGATTTTGGTTTTATCCGCATTGTTGTACGTCTCAATAGTCTGTTGTCATTTATTGCTGAGCAACTTTCCATTGCATGAATATGATATAATTTATCCACTTAATTGTTGTTAGACCTTTGGGTTGTTTCTGGTTTTCGCTATTACAAATGAACCGATAAAAACATTTGTAGATAAGTCTGTTTCTGAACATATGTTCTCATTTCTGTCAGGTAAATTTCTAGAAGTAGAATGATAGAATGTTATATAAGGTGTATGCTTAATGTTTTAAAGAAATTGCCCAGCTCTTTTCCAAAGTGATGGTACCATTTTATATTCCCATAGGCAGTGTGTTAGAATTCCAGTTAACTCATGTCCATGCCAAGACTTTATATTAAGGCAAACTCTGCCCTAGAGCTAAGCCTGACTTGCCACTTGTGTGTGTAAATTAGGGGTGGGGAACATCTGGCCGGCAGGCTATATAAGGCCCGCAAAATTGTTTGGTCTGGCCCTGCCAAGCAACCGCAGGCGCGACTCAAAATTCAATATACCTAGGAGCTTTTTCCATAGCAACATACATTTATATTAAGTGAATCAAATTAATAACGTAAATTTTAAGGGACAAGCAAGGAACGCGCATTATGGGACAGGACACATACGAGTACATGATGGGACAGACACGTATGCTTCTCATCGGCTGCTCCGGGCCTGTCTCCCTGTCTTGTGGTGATTCAGAGGGCAGTCGGCACCAGCCAGGCTAGGAGTGGACGTGTTTCAAAAGTGTGAAAACACCGTGGCGAAACGACGGCGATCCAGTGTTGAGGAGATGAGATGCAATGAGATGATTCCTTGAGACGCTGATGACCTTGCCTATGATGAATGACAATGGTGTTGTTGACTTCTTTGTTGACACAGATGATAACTCCAATCCAACCTTTATCCACACATTCACGATCAACAATCTGCACAAAAACTGAATCTCAGATGAAGATTAAGGAAGTTACAGTACACAGAGAAGACTTCAAGTGTCAATGATATAAACATTGGATATGTTCCAAATCCAAGATGCAGGATTAAAACAGTGATCAAAGCAAAATAATTGAGTTGCTGGTGACCCACACATCGGATAGTTGTAAAAACTTAAGTAGTGTGACCTCCTACAAATGATGACTACAAAGAAAATAAAAATTGATGCAGACTGTCAATCTTTCCAAGAGAAACAGACAAATGATTATTTTTAGTCGAAGTCAAAGGCAAACCTGTGTGCCTAGTTTGTGGTGATGCATTAACAGTAATGACGAAAGCCAATCTGGAGCGTCATTCCAGCTCAAAACATGCTCAACTCAATGAATTGGGAGGCCAAATGTGTCTGGATAAAATCAATGGTCTTCAGTGGAGTTTGGAATCACAACAAGCTGCTTTCACGAGGCCTCATTGTGACAGAGACAATGTTGTTCAGATGAGTTGCGTAGTGAGCGAGCTAATCCCAAAGAAGCTGAGGCCGCATGTAGAGGGAGAGTTGGTGCAGGAGTGCGAGGTGGCTGCTGCGGAGTTGTTAGCACCAGACAAGGCAAATTGTTGCAGAGGGTTTGTCTCGGAGAACCATCTCAGATCAGATTACTGACTTAGCACAAGATATCAAAAACACACCGAAGGATCCTGCAGAGTCCCAGTTTTCCTCCCTGGCTTGTGAGGAGACAACGGACATAACAAATACTGCCCAACTGGCCGATTTCCTTCGTGGGGTAACTGCAGAGTTTGACACGCGAGAGGAACTGCTGTCACTGGCAGCCACGCATGGCACTACAGGAGGTGAGGACTTGTTTGAGAGACCTGTTTTATCAATGAAAACTTGGAGCTAACATGTGAGAAGTTAAGTGGCCTTACTACAGATGGAGCTCCAGCTGTGGTTGGCTCACAAAAAGGGTTCATTGCATTTGTCAAGAAAGAACTAAATCGTCTCAGTCTTGATCCAGGTGATTTAATTAGATGCCACTGCATCACGCACCAAGGAAGTCTGCACAGTCCTTGCAGCCCAACAATGTGATGTCTACAGTAGTGTCATGCATAAATTTTTGTCAAAAGCAGAGAGTTTAACAGCCACCAGTTTAAGGAGTTACTGAATGATGTTGACTCTGAGTCAGGTGATCTTGTTTATCACTGTGAAGTGCGGTGGCTGAGTCATGGGAACATGCTCATGAGATTTTAGGAACTTCAGCATAAAGTCAAGCAGTTCATGGAGAGGAAGGGAAAACCTGTCAGGGAACTCAGTGATAGCAAGTGGCTGTGTGATTTAGCATTCATGGTGGGCATTACCAACTACCTCTCAGAGCTGAACGTCAAGCGGCAGGGCCCCAACCAGCTCCTCAGCTCCCTGCTTTCAAACGTGGAATCATTTGAAGCTAAGTGAAAGCTGTGGAAAATGTAACTGGAAAGGAATAACACGATCATTTCCCCACTCTGGAAGGACAAAAGCCTTCCACAACCCTTGAATATGCTGGTGAATGTGTGAAACTAATTGAGGCATTTAATGAAAGATTCAAGGATGTGAAAAGTAAACAAATGGAATTGAACATCTTTGCTACACCATTCAGTGTGGAACCAGCCGATGTGCCTGATAACCTACAACATGAAATCATTCAGCTGCAAAGCGATGATGAGCTGGAAGCCAGGTATAACCACCTCCCACTGCTTGAGTTCTATACATGTTACATAAGCAATGATGGATTTCCCACTTTGAGGAGACATGCATTGAAATACACAACTGTGTTTGGAAAAGGTACTGCTTTGAACAGTTCTTTTCAAAACTTAACCATGCAAAGAGTCAACTGTGCTCCAGACTGACTGACGCAAACCTGGAAAAGCAGTTGTGAGCAGCATCATCATCAATACCAGCTAACACCGAAGGCAAGCATTTCCAGCTATTACACTAGGGGTGAGTTAATGAAATGTTTGACCAAATACAGCAGGCTAATTTTTAAGCTGATCGTTTTGTATGACCCGAGAATGATGTTAAAAATATCCAAATGGCCCCTGATGTAAAGAATAGAGCCATACCCATCATTCGCTTATTGTCTGTGTTTGCTTACTTGTTATGTGCAGAGTTGAACAGTTCTGACAAAGGCCATATGGCCAGTGAAGCATAAAATTTCTGGGTTCTTTATACAAAAAAAGTTAGCTAACCCCTGCTTTATATGGTCTTTTTAAAAATTTTAACTACTCAAATCATTAATAGCAGTATCTAATTGTGGTTCTAATTTGCATTTCCCTGATGACTAATGTGATTGAACATCTTTCTATGTGATTACTTGCCGTTCACTTATTTCCTTTTGTGAAATCTCTGTGTAATTTTTTCCATTTGCATTTTTTATTTGTTGCTTTGTTTTGGTTTGTTTATTTCTTGTTGAAGCGTAAGAGTTTCTTGTACACTTGTGAAACAAGTCCTTTCTATAATATATGTGCTGTGAATATTTTTTCCCATTTGATGGCTTTCATTTTTATTTTCCTAGTGACATTTTTAATAGGGCAGAGTTTTTATTATTAAGGAACTCCAATTTATCAGCTTCTTCTTTTTTTTTAAATTTATCCTCACCCGAGGACATTTTCCCATTTTTTGTTCAGATAGAGTGGGAAGGAGAGAGAGAGAAACATCGATGTGAAAGGGACACATCAAGTGGTTGCCACCCACACGACCCAACCAGGGCCGGGGACAAACTGCAACCGAGGTACGTGCCCTTAGCGGGAACCGAACCTGGGTCTCTCTGGACCACAGGCTGACGCTCCAACCGCTGAGCCAAACCGGCCAGGGCATCAGCTTTTTTTTTATGGTTAATTTTTTTTCTATCTAAAAAAATACTTTGTGCTAAGATTACAAAGATTATATCCCATGTTTTCTTCTATTTACTTTTATCTCTTTAGGCTTTTCTGTAAGACTGATATCAATTTGGAGTAAATTTTTGTACATGATGGATGGTAAAGTCAATATTTGCTTTTCCCCTTGTGGAAATCCAGTTGATTCAGCAAGATCTGTTGAAAGGTCTCCCCCCCCCTCCCCAATTGAACTAACTTAGCAAGTCTGTCAAAACTCAATAGATATATTTAGCCATATGTGTAAGTGTTTTTCTGGTCTCTATTCCATTCCAC
Source organism: Molossus molossus (assembly GCF_014108415.1). NCBI lineage: Eukaryota > Metazoa > Chordata > Mammalia > Chiroptera > Molossidae > Molossus > Molossus molossus. The sequence continues at coordinate 57,042,428 of NW_023425351.1, read as the reverse complement.
TGATATGTCTGTCTCTTGGTCATTACCAAAGTATCCTGATTGTGGTAGCTTTATACCAAGTCTTGAAATCAAGTGGGATTCTTTTTTTCTAAAATTGCTTTGCTATTATGTTCTTTGGATTTCCATATAAATTTTGGATTATTTTTTCTTTCTTTCTTTCTTTTCTTTTTTAACAAACAAATCTACTGGAGTTCTGACTGTATCGACTCCACATACAAATTTTGGGAGAATTGCCATCTTAACAATTTTCAGACCATTTTTATTTCTCCCAACAATGTTTTTTAGTTTTCAATATAGAGACCATGGATGTCTTTTATTATACTTGTTTCTAAGTAGACAGCGTAAGAGTACGTTTTATGGCATTAGTATGAATTACTTTGTTTTTGAAATTTTATTTTTATAATTGTTTATTGCTAATATGTAAGCATATAATTTATTTTTTTGCATATTAACTTTGTCTTTTATGAGCTTTCTTCACTTACTGGTTCTATTTTTTGTTTTGAAGAATCCTTGGGATTTTCTATTTTAAAAAATATATCATCTGCAGATCAAGGTTTACTTACTAATTTATGATCTTTATGATTTCAATTTTCTTTTCTTGTTTTCTTGCAATGACTGGAATGTAAGTACAGTATTCAATAGAAATGGAAAAGTGGTCATCCATGTTCTTGATATCAGGAGAAAACTTCAAGTTTTTATCATTAACTATGACATTAGTTATAAGTTTTTTGTAGTTTCCCGTCTATTAGAGAATGTCTTCTGGTATTCCTAGTTTGCTTAGAGTTTGTTCATGAATAGATGTTAAATTTTGTCAACTGCTTTTTCTACATCGATTAAAAAAATGTTATTTGTCCTTTAGTCTATCGATATGGTACATTATATCAACTGATTCTCAAATATGAACCCTTACGCTCATTGAGATTGCTAAACTTTCAAATCTGTAAATTTATGTGTGTTACTAAACTTGGGGAATTTCATTATTTCTTCAAATATTTTTTCTTCCTTCATCTCTTACTTCTTTCTTTATGTAACTACATCATACATGTTAGATTGATAAATATTGTCACACAAATCCCTCAGGCTCTGTTGAAATACATTTCCTTCTCCAGCTTTCAAGACCTTTTTATATTCTGCAGACTTTTGTGTACTTTTCATTGTCCTCGGGTGGTTGTTTATAGCATTTTTTTCCTAGAGTTTTTAGTTGCAATCAGAAGAAAGGTTGAATTGTAGTAGATTAATGCTGCCATAGCAGAATCAAACCTCCATTATTCAGTTTTATGGCTTTAAATACCATCTTTATCTAATGAATTCCAAATGATTATATCCAGTTTAGACCTCTCTCCTTCACTCAAGATTTCACTCAAGATATTTATACCCAACTATCTGCCTGACATCTCTAACTGTGATGTCTGGTAAGCATTTTAAACTAAATTTGTCTAAGACTGAGCCCCTGATCCACTCAAATTCCTAAAACTGGCTCTTTTATCCTTTCAGTTTTTTGGGACTTATCCTGAACGTTTTCTCACATACCACATTTGTACCATTAGCACATCTTGTTGTCTCTATCTTAAAAACATTTGAATATTTCTGTCCCCCTCCCCTCACTACCATCTTTATTCATGCCATTTCCACATTTCACCTGTATTATCACAATTATAGTTGGACTGATCTCCTGCTCATAAATGTTTGTTGCATTAATGATCCACCAGCCTTAGATACGTGAGATATTTGCACGATATTTAAATGCTAGGACTTGGCTTACAATGTTGACAAGTAAATGACTGAGAAGGTGAACATTACTTCCAGCTAATTGGACATATGGTTATAAATCAGGAAGCTAAACTCCACAAATATTACTAAAGTGGGCTCAGCCTAAGTAATACTCCTAAATTTAAAAAATATTTAGTAAATATGTATTCAATCATGCATTGTATTTGCTTTTTCTTTGAACTGGGCCACACCCATAAACTGGATGTGTGTGCTATCCCTAAATGGTAAGATCATATAATCAGAATTTCATAATCAAATTTCATTTAACTTTGTATGGTCTTATGGTGTTTGAGAGACCCTGAGTTGTTTGATTGACTAGTGGATATTCATTAGAATCTATCAGTAGTTTTAATCAGAAGGTATGACAATAACTTAAGGAATTTCCTGAACTTACATATGCCCGTTTTCCTACCCCCCCACCCTTTACCCTTTACTTGCATTTTTGCATGTTCCCCAGAGGGAATCTTCTAATCTGAGACAGGAATGTTTGGAAAACTTCCCCAAATTATTTTTATACCTGTAGAAACTGCTATTCTCTTACCCCAACCAAACTGAGTGCCACTATTGATAATGCAGATTTTTTTATGGCCGTTGTACACACACACACAATCACACATGCATCGTAGAATTATCTGTTTTATATTGTAGATTCTATAGGAAAAACACACTAATGAAATTATTAGTGTGCTGAGAAAATGCTACTATTGGAAAATTTTATGATTCATTATATTTTTCCCTTTAAAAATTTTTTTTTTCTTTTCCTCTATTGATTTTTTAGAGAAAGAGGAAGTGACAGGGAGAGAGAGATAGAAACATTGATGAGAGAGAACATCGATTGGCTGCCTACTGCGTGCCCCACACTGGGGATTGGGCCCACAACCTGGGCATGTGTCCTGGCCAGTAATCGAATCGGTAACCTTGGTGCATGGGTTGATGCTCAACCACTGAGCCACATCGGCTGGACCATTATACTTTTTCTTTAGAAAAAAATATATTACTTCACTTTTACTATTTTATTTCTTGATCTCCATAAGGGGATATGTTCACTATGTTTATATTGGAATCCTTTGCCTTAATTTGTATATTTATTCAATCATTCACAAATATGTTATTAAGCAGTGCCTTTTAAAAGGTCTAAATAAAAAACCATAAACATCAAAAATGAAGATAAAAGCTAATTATTTACTCCTACCCCCAGTTATACAATTTTTCCCAAGGGTAGATTATGTATTATACAAAATTATTGCCTCAAATATTTTAATTAAACCAAGTGGGTTTAAAAAAAAAAAACAAAAAAAGCTTTGAAGGAGGGGAATGAGGTGGGGTCATCTACTTAACATGAAAAATAATTTAAGTGCAAACAAGGAATTCATCTCAAGTTTATGTAGCATATTTTTATGGAGGAATATAAAAACCGGAGAGAACTATATGTAGGAAGCATCATTTGGTTTTTTAGTTTACCTATATTTTATAATAATAAACTTGACTCGGAAGGGGTAAGAAAACTATGGAACCCAATGAACTGCAGTGAGAGCATGAAGGTTATAGAACATTCCAAGCACATGGGGACAAAGGAGTGCTCCCTGGAGCCATAAAAGGAATGGTCTGGTGGTTAAAATAAAACACAAGTCAAATTCATTAGCGTTGTCCACAGTCAGCAGTGGTGATCTTCTTGCCATTCTTGGACCGAAAGTGCTCCATGACCACCACAACATCCGTGCCATCTTTCACCTGGCTGAAGACCACATGCTTGCCATCCAACCACTCAGTCTTGGCAGAGCAGATGAAAAACTGGGAACCATTTGTATCGAGTCCAGCATTTGCCTTGGACAAGATGCCAGGACCCATATGCTTCAGGATGAAAGCCTCATCATCAGATTTCTCCCCATAGATGGACTTGCACCTGTGCCATTACGGTATGTGAAGTCACCACCCTGGCTCGTGAATCCCAGCATAATTCTGTGGAAGCAGGAACATTTATAACCAAATCCTTTCTTCCCAGCGCTTGAAGCACGAATGTCTTCTGCTGTTTTTGTAACTTTCTCTGCAAACATCTCGAAGGAGACGCGCCCAGGAGCTCTCGGGGGAGGGTGATGCTGGACAGGCGGGGTGGACCGTGGCTGAGAGTGGGCAGCTCCCGGGCAGTGACATCGTTTGATTTTAATCTGGAAGAACAAGAGAAACAAAACTTAAAATCTTATGTAATTTTCTACCTGAAAAACAAAGATTACAAAACTTTCTTTTTAACACATATAAATTAAGGGCATTTTAAAGAGAGAAACAGCCCTGGTCAGTTCGGCTCAGCGGTTAGAGTGTCGGCCTGCGGTCCGGAGAGACCCGGGTTCGGTTCCCGCTAAGGGCACGTACTTCGGTTGCAGTTTGTCCCTGGCCCTGGTTGGTCGTGCGGGTGGCAGCCACTCGATGTGTCCCTTCACATCGATGTTTCTCACTCTCTCTCCCTCCCACTCTATCTGTACAAAAATGGAAAAATATCCTCCGTGAGGATAAAAAATAATAATAATAATAAAATAAAGAGAGAAACAAATGGAGCGACTAAGGGAATAAAGAAAAGCCAACTGAGAGTATCAGAAAACGAATGAGATTCAAGAAAAATAACCCTAAAGACTAAAAGACAGAGGCATTGAAATTGGGAGGGAGTGATACGCAGAAAGCAAGACGGGGGTTTGATGGCAAAAAAGATGCCATCCTGCCCAGTCCTCCTCTGGGCTTTCCCAGCACCGCCTTCAGAGGAACGTTTTTTCCTCCAGTTTCTCCTCCTGTTCTCTGTACTGCTACCATTTCCCATCAAATTTCTAAATTAACTTATTCCATCGAAACATATTCAGTCCAAATCTCTAGACTGCCCATCTGTGTTTCAACCAGCAACTTTTAGGATCCAAATTAAGTGTAACTTTGACTCCTCCAGAAGCTTCTACACTCTAGTGATCTGGTTAGTTTAGGCGTTTGTTGATTACTCCACACGAAGGGTGTATCGTAACTAAGTCAACACAGACTTCTTTGAAGTTTGGGGGGGGGAGTCTTATTAGAAACTATAACTCTTTCATTATTAAGAATAGTTCAATACAGTGATGCTTCTCCTGAAATCTATTGTATGATCTATATCATCATTTTATTCTAGTTAAAACACATTTCTCATATCTTTACCACCGAGCTATTCTTGGCTTATAACTTCCAGAAGGACCAATGTCAGAAAGTTTCAAGTGCTATGCTTATAAGAGCTGTGTTCACAAGAGCAACATATAGTTGTTCAAATGTATTTGAATTTGATTTTCATATCTGTAGATAAGCTGAAGCTAATAAGAGCATCTATGAGAATTCAGGAGTAAAGAAAAACAAACAAACAAACAAAATGCTGTGGCGCCCGGCTGGTGTGGCTCAGTGGTTGAGCATCAACCCATGCACCAGGAAGTCGGCAGTTTTATTCTCGGCCAGGGCACATGCCCCGGTTGTGGGCCCAATCCCCAGTGGGGGGCATGCAGGAGGCGGCCAATCAATGTTTTCTCTCATCAATGTTTCTATCTTCTCTCTTTCCCTCTCTCTCCCTTCCTCTCTCTCTAAAATTAAAAAAAAAGAAAAAAAAAAAGTGGTGGCTACCTCAGCCAAGCCTGCCATTTTCATTGAAAATAAGACAATTGTAGAGATTAAAGATGAATCATTACACCCTGGCCGGCGTGGTTCATTTGGTTGGGAGTCATCTTGTCCACCAAGAGATTGCTGAGTCGGTTCGCAGTGAGGGCGCATGCCCAGGTGGTGGGCTCGATTCCTGGTAGAGGGTATGCAGGAGGCAGCCAACTAATGTTTCCCTATCACACTGATGTTTCTCTCTCTCTCTCTTTCCTTGCTCTCTGAACATCAATAAAACATTAAAAAATAAAGATGAGCCATTATCTGGAGTTAGTTTCTTTTGATTGTAGAATTTTGAGTCCTTCATTCTAAAACCTGCAAATCATTTTGAACCTTGATATAGACACATCCCATGTTATACTAATTGAATATACTTCTGATAGATGCTTAAAGGCAAAAAGCACTTAAAAAAATACATTCTGGCTTTATGTAAGGTCAAGGGTTTAAAATTAATATAGTACACAGTTTCACTTATTTATTTTTAATGATTTTTTTTTTAAAGAGAGAGGAAAAGAGAGAGAGATAGAAACATCGATGTTGTGAGAGGAACATCTATCAACTGCCTCCTGCACGCCCCCTACTGGGGATCAAGCCCACAATCCAGACATGTGCCCTGACCAGGAATCAAACTGGGCCCTCTCAGTGCCTGGAAAGATGCTCAATCCACTGAGCTACACCAGCCGTGCCACCATTTTGTTTAAATAGGATGGAATAAAGTGTAGATTATAATCAAAACTCTGTATGTCTAATATTTGATGCCTAATAAATTTTTGTTTTTGTTTTCTTCTGTAAGAGGGCAAAGGGGTGCCTAATAAATTTAAATTAGAGTCTTAACTTTACATATACATACATATGTATGCACACACACACACACACACACATATACACACATATCCTTTGAAACATTACTTTGCACCTATAAAAGATTACTGTGGATCTCTGAATACTTAGAAAAAATAATATATAATATGTACACTGTAGTTTTAATATTATAATTAAAAGTTTTTATTTAGAAAGTTTTATTGAAATATTATTATTTTGTTTGGTGATAGCAGTGGAGATAAAGACATATAAAGGGCATCAGTTACATTTTGAAGACAGAATTACACAATTTGTGATGGATTATATCTAGAAGGAAGTGATCAAGAGCGCTAATAAAAAAACTATGAGGGTTCTGGCTGAACATTCGAGTGGATGGTGATGCCATTGAATTAGATGGGAAGAACCAAAGAATAGTTTAATACTAGGGAAGATAGAGAATAACTTAATAAAATTAAAGAAAGTTCAAGAAATGAATTTACATATAATGATTTTAGTGATCAGGCTGTCTACTACTTGTCATGGAGTGTTCTGAGCATTTTACATCCATCATGTTTTTTAGTGATGTCAATAATCCTGTGAGCTTGATGATGCTTATTTGATAAAAGAGGACATCAGGGCTTAGAGAGGTAAAATAACTTGTGTGAGACTAGTAAATGATGGAGCAGGATTCACATTAAAATTTGGTTGACACAAAATCCAATCCTTTTTATGGTTAAGCCATCACAAATGTCACACTACAAAAAAGATAATGTGTTACCTATATTATATTAATTCACAAATTATGAAAATAAACATGGTAACTAATTTATGGAAAAGGAAAGAAATTTATTTCATGACAAAAAAGGATTTTCCTGTCTGGCTGGTGTGGCTCAGTGGTTGAGCGTTGACCCATGCACCAAGAGGTCGCCAGTTTGATTCCTGGTCAGCGCACATGCCCGGCTTGTGGGCCAGATCCCCAGTGGGGAGCATGCAGGAGGTGGCCAATCAAGGTTCTCTCTCATTGATGTTTCTATCTCCCTCTTCCTCTCTCTCTAAAATCAATAAAGGGAAAAAAAAAAAAAGGATTTTCCTGTAATTCTGGGTGGGAGATACCACCAATAACTGTTTCAATAAAGAAAGAAAACTTGATTGATGCTGGATTCAGATCCTGTTAAACCAAGTGAGAAAAATAGAACATAAATTCAAAGAATTATCTTGGCTACTTTTAATTAAATTAACCCTCATGATTATGCTTTGAGATTATACACCAGCAATTGATTTTAATATGTCATTTAATAAAGCTATAACTATTTTGAGTATAATTGTGAAATATTCAGAAAATAATTTCAAAATTCCTTGGAGTAGAGTCATAAAGCCAGATTGACAAATCTCTGGCCAAGAGATCTGACATTCAGCTCTTTGCTAAAATTAATAAATAAATTTGCTGAAACTAAGAAAGCAATGTGGAACATTGAGAAGCATCTTGGCCTAGTGAAGTGATAGACCTGAGTTGGCCCCTAACTCTATTCATTGTTAGCTGTGAGACTTGGGGCAACTTACTTAACCTCTTTGAACCTCTCCTGAATTGCTTGTAAAATCAGATAACTCCAGCAGATATCTGGTAAGATTAAAGAAAATATGTATATGTACAATGAGTGGCAATGTAATTATAATTAATTCTTATTTTTGTGACAGCGACGATGATGATCATGATGATGATCCTGATGGCACTAATTATTTTATCTCAGTAGAAATGTAGTAAGTAGCATGGACTCTGGGGTTAGAGAGTCTTTCATTCACAACTCATTCTGGCCACTTACTAGAACATCTGTCAAATGGTGATCGTAATCTCTACTTCACAGGACTATTGTAAAGATTATGTAAATTAATATATAGTGATTACTGTTGCACCTGGCATTTAGAAAATGTTCAATAAATGCTGCTATTGATATTTATTGTGACATTAGAGTAGGTATAATGTTAACAGTAATAAATCTTAACAGAAAAGAATAAGTCCTATAAAAACCTCTTAATGCAAATGGTAAATTTCTTTAAAAAGATCTTAGAATGACCTCTTAAACATACCCCACTAGTCTTGATGACTGAGCCTCAGTTTCCATGATGGTAACTAACTTTACTTTCATGTTTCTTAGTTTCTACATTTGTTTTTATTTATCTTTAATGAAATTATATTAAGAAATACATGTGAGCCCTGGCCGGTTTGGCTCAGCGGTTGGAGCATCGACCTGCGGTCCTGAGAGACCCAGGTTCGGTTCCCGCTAGGGGCACGTACCTCGGTTGCAGTTTGTCCCCGGCCCTGGTCAGTTGTGCGGGTGGCAGCCACTCAATGTGTTCCTTTCACATCGATGTTTCTCTCTCTCTCTGTTCCTCTCTCTCCCTCCCACTCTACCTGAAAAATGGGAAAATGTCCTCGGGTGAGGATTAAAAAAAAAAAAATACATGTGAAAGTACTTTTAATGCCATAAAAGCCAACATAAACATAAAATATAATTAAATTAATGTTAATAATTATGATGAAACATTCTAAAATGTATCACTTTTCATCTATCTATAATCTGTCTATTTACCTACTTACCTACCAATGTATACATCATGTTTTTGTTTTTTTTTTCATCTTTAAAAGCACTTTCATATAGTATGTTATTTTCTACTTGAAAAAATCTTAGAAAATAAGCAGGTAATAATTATTATCCCCATTTTAGAGATAAAAGATGAAGCACAAGAAATAAAGTACCCATGTTTAGAAACTTTATTTCAAGACAAAATGTATATGCAAATCCAGCTCTCACACTCACTTTTATTAGCGTGAACCTGCTTTAAGCCATATTTTATGAGTACTTTGAGCCTTCTATGATACTATCCTTTTCATTAACTCATCCATTTATTTAATTCTTCTGTTCTTTTATTCACTCTTTTCATTCAACAAAAATGCACTGATGCCACCTGGTATATCCAAACCATCTTAGATAAAGAGAAACTTGTGAAGAACAGTGGAAAATAAATCAGAAGACTTGGATACAATTCCTGGCTATACCATTAACCATCTGTCTGATATGGGTCTTTTCTAATCCTTACCTGATGCTATTTTTCCATTGATTTTTAGATAGAGTAGAAGGGAGAAGGGAGAGATAGAAAAAGAGAGAGAGAGAGAGAGAGAGAGAGAGAGAGAGAGAGAGAGAGAGAAAGACACATTGATGTGAGAGAAACACACCAGTTTGTTTCCTCCTGCACCACCCCAAACAGGGCTGAGGATCGAACCTGCAATCCATGTATGTGCTCCTGACTGGGAATTGAACCTGTGACCCTCTGGTTCACAAGATGATTGATGTTCTAACCGCTGAGCCAAAATGGCCAGGGCTGATAAAGGTCTTTTTCATATGGATGGCCCACCAGCAATTTCTAGCTTAAATACCACCTCCTCCTTTGTGAGACCTTCTAAGAATATCCCGTATAAACAACGTATGCTTTCATGGCACATTGCTTCTACTGATCTCACATACCACCCATTTCATGCAGCTTTGCATAATAGTATTTGCCCTGAGTGAGTTGGATTTTCAAAATAGAAGATTAGGCGAATGAGTGGGCAATAGGCAGGAAGAAGAAAAGGCAAACCAGGTAGGAGAATAATAGGAGTAATTATGTGGAGTTGGAACCCCATTGGCCAGGACTTTTTTAGTTGCCACAGAAGTCCTACTCATACTGAGAAAATAACATCTTGTAGTTGCAAGTAATATGAAGATTATGCTAAGGATGTGGGTGGTATATAGACACAGTGATGGTCCCCCAAGGATGTTCACATCCTAAACTGCAGAAACGGTGATTATGTGATACTGCAAAGGAAAGCTGCCTCCTAATTAGGGGATTAAACAAGATTAAAATGGAGTAAGGTTGCTAATCAGTTGACCTTGAGCTGGGGTGACTGTTCTAGATTTATTTGCATAGGTTCAATGTACTCACATGGTTCTTATAAGTGAAAGAGAGGCAGAAGAATTGAGGTTAGAGTCAGAGAGATTTGAAGGGTCTACACCGCTGGTTTGTAGAAGTAGAAAGAGACAATGAACCAAAGAATGTGAGCTTCCTCTAAAAGTTGGAAAAGTCAAGGAAGCAAATTCTTCCATAGATGCTGTGGGAGGAACATAGCCCTGCTGACACCTTGATTTTAGACCACTGAGATCCATTTTGGACTTCTGATCCCCAGAGCTATAAGATAATACAGTTGTGTTTTAAGCCAAGTTTGTTATAGTGACAATAGGAAATGTATACAGGCAATAATAAGACCACAGGTATTTAGGCCATACATCCAAGCATTATAGAAATTTGAGAACAGTGATATAGCCCAGCCTCACAGGAAGACCAGTCTCCCTGGGGCTGGAATGTAGAAAAATTTCTTCAACAATTAAATGATCCTTTGAGATCCAACTCTGCTCTAACTTTCTGCTTATCTATAGCCTTGACTATGGGAGGATTTTGTTGATATTTACTCTTACAATTTATCAATAATATGAGTCAGCCCTTCTGTGTTTCTGCTTTTCTCTATATGTCTTTCCAGTTCTAATCCCAGTGCCAACTGGCTACCCCGTCCTTTCCTGTGCTTGCTCATTGATTGTATTAGTGACAGGCCTTTGCTGTCTGCTTTCCTCACTGTGTTTTCAACTTTTGCCCTCCTCTACCAGCAACTATATCTCTGTCCATATGACTGTCACCAAATGAGAGAATTTTAGTCATTTGATTGATCAGTATTAGCCATAGAGGTCAGAACTCTGGTACATGCAATTCTAGTAGATGCTGCCCAGACTGTATTAGCTGCTCTTAGATCAGGCATCTACCCCTGGTGCAATAATCTTGGCAGATAGGGAAGTGTTATGAATTACAAAACATGGCCACTGAGGGGCTGAGGGAGCTTACCCAATAGAGACTGTGTGTGTGCGCATGTGTGTGCGTGTGTGTGTGTGTGTGTGTGTTTACTTAACACTCAGTGCAAAATAGATCCTCTTTTTCTATTACTAAAAATATGAGTTATGTTATCAAACACCCTGTATTCAAATCTTGGTGCAGCTATGAGACTTAGAGAAAGTTGCTTAATGACTCTCAGTTCATGTTTTTACATTCATAGAATGGAGATAGCTTTAGTATCTACATTATAATTGTTGTGAGGATTAAATAAAATGATCCAATTAAGATGCTGGGCTTATAATAAGCCCTCAATAAATGTCAGATGCTATTGTTATTGTTTTTATGGCATCCTTGTTCTTTTGAGGATTAAATGAACAAATTTATACTCTTTACTGCTACATGTGCAAAGCCCTTCTCTCATGAGTAGAGCAGATGATCCTTGGAGATGGGAGATGGTATCTTTTATTGCTTTGGAATTACTCAAAGAAACTCATGCACTTTCTTTATTATGTAGATGTAACCTAATTTATTCCTTCTTTCAGTCAGAACTCTGAGCATCTAATATGTGTCAGAATCTGTTACAAGACATGGAGATACAAAGATTAATGGGATATAGTAAGAAAATAAGGGATTTTGGAGACATAAGGAAGGTAGACTCAATGAACCCAACTTATTGATCACTTGAACTTTGGGAGAGAAGAAAGGGAAAAAGTAACAAAGGTGTAGTAACCATACTTATGATCAAATCCAACTCTTTCATTTTATATATATGTACACATCAGTTGTTCCCTCAAAGACTCTCTGGGCCACTTGACCGTGGTGAATCTAGAAGTGTATGAGGCCTTTGGATTGGTTTAGAAGCAATGCCCTGAGTTTCCCTGTGAGACTGTCAGAGCTTAAAGCATGGTATCTTATTAAATATGTATTTGCCAAAGAGTCCAGCATGGGTCATCTTGCCCTTGGTTGAAATTGTGAGCACTAGGATAGCATCCAATGCTTTAAAAGCTGTGAGATCAGTCCTGGCTTCTTTGGCTCAGTGGTTAGAGCATCAACCCGCAGACCAATGAGTTGCAGGTTCAATTCCAGTCAAGGGCTCATACCTTAGTTGTGGTTAGTCCTAGTCCCCCCCGCCCTCATCGAGGTTGTGTATGGGAGGCAACTGGTTGATGTGTCTCTCTCACACCAATGTCTCTCTCTCTTTCCTCCTCTCCCTCTCTCCCTCCCTCCCACTCTATTGAAGATAAATAGAAAAATATCCTTGGGTGAGGATTAAAAAATATAATAATAAATAAAGATAAACAAATAAATAAAAGCTGTGAGATAAAATTCGATGTGTCGTTGTCTTTTCTGTGAGAAGATACTATAAATCATATACATTTCCCAAGTCTGACTGAAGAAATCTGCACACAACCATCATGACTTCTGACAGCTTAGCGCATGTACACAACCATTCTTCCTACTGTCTTAGGGTATCAGCCTATCATGCTCCCAAGTGTTCATCATAATCTAATGTTTGGGTTTTTTTTGATCAGTTGTGTAAAGTCTTCATTCATTCTTTTTTTCTTTTCTTTTATTGATTTGAGAGAGAGAGGAGAGAGAGAGAGAGAGAAACATCGATGAGAGAGAACATCCCACATGCCCTGCACTGGGGATTTGACCCATAATCCAGGCATGTGCCCTGACTAGGAATCGAACTGGTGACCTCTTGGTGCATGGGTCGATGCTCAACCACTGAGCCACACTGGCAGGCCATTCATTCTTTTGAAAGTGTGTTTTTCAAAATCAGGGTGCTGATATTGATGATCACGCTTAAGAACATTTACGTTACTGATAAATTCAAATTGTTTGAGTAATATATATTTCAACAAAGGCTTAGTATTTTCTTGCAGACAAATTGTTTAAAATGCCTTGTACCATAACTCCATAACCTCGTGTAAGTTCTGCGCTCCCGTAGCACCCTATGCATTTCTTTATTGTTGTCTTGACAACACAGTTACACATAATTTGTTGTATGTGAGTGTTGTATGAGAGAGTGTGAACCCTTTGGTAGCAGAATACTTCTCTCTCTCCCTCTCTTTTTCTCCCTAGAGAGAGTCTTTGTAACCTCTGTTCTAATGCAGTCATGGGATCTAGCATTTGGTATGGTCTAATATGTGCTGGCTGAATTGATAAGAATATGTTAGTCTTAGTCACTCATTCAGCAAATATCTGTATGTACTTATTATGCCTGGTACTGGTCTATGTGGGGAGGATACATTGATTTATAAGAAATACCTAATCACTCTCTTTGTGGAAGTTAAGTCTAGCAATTTATTTTTAATAAAGTCGTAAGAATAGTGCTGTTTTTGCAAACAACTCTTACTAATATGATTTCCTTTGAATGGTGAACAGCTGGGAACTCAGAAATTTTCTATTTATACAATGTTTCTAATCAAGCCAAGTTAATAATAGTTATTTCAAAGGTGGCTTTCAGTTCTTGTAAGGTTCACTGTAGTCTTTAGAGCTCCATGTCTACTATTTTTAATGGCTTTCTGCCCGAAATAGTTTAGCCTAATTGGGATGAGATGTGCTCTTTCCTTGATAAGAGAATAACTCTCATGTATGATAATAGGAGTTATGTGTGAACATGAAGAAAAACTTGACTCTTAATACCGTGGGTTGCATAACAGTTTTTCAGAGACTGCTTTTATGATTGATTGTCTCTCCCTAAATGGCTTCCATCTATCAATGTGATTTGAAGACAAAAATTGCTTTCTTATCCTGGGTAAGTCTCTCAAAACAAAGACCAACTAATTATTTGAAAATTCCAAAACATACTTTAGGATAGTGTTACAGAGTGAAAACACTTCCATTTGGATATCCCATAGGAGCTGCCATTCATTAATGTTTAAAACAGATGCTTCAGTGAGCAACATATTTAATTAAATCCAAACCTGTTGTTATTATTCCAGAAAATATTATTATTAGCACAAGTTCCAAATGGAACTCACAGAAACTTCTGGTTGGAGTTTGGGCAAGATATTTTAATTTAAAAAATAATTTACTTAAAATAGAAATTACCCCAGTTATCTAGATACATCATTTTAAACTCAAGGCCATGATGGTTGTGAGAGTTAATTAATTGCTACTTCGATAGAGTGACTGAGCGGAGGAGCTGGCTGGAGAGGCCAGACATGTCACTATAAAATGCTGAAATGTGCACATGAAGTTTTTAGTTCTGCTTCTCCAAAAGGAGAGAGGAAAAGGAGAAACAAATGTCTTCAGATTTTATAAGATGGACTTCATAGATTGGCAGATGAGTCACTAATTACATAGTTGCTCTCTTATGTGGGTCTAATAAAATTATTTGAACCCTAACAATGTCTAGCGATGAATTATTTAATTTTTATACAGTTATAATAAAAATAATTAGTATTTACTTAAAAGTCTAAATTGTCAACAAAAAACCTCCAGTAATTATTTTCGTAGTGCTGCATAATGAAATAATGTGTAATTAGTGACAGATGGGACTTTAAAAATTTAAAACATAGAAAAAAATTATATCACCTGTTTTGATTATTTTTTTTACATGAGTGAAATTAGAATTTGTGAGGATACGGTACAAAGAGAATTAAAAGAATTAATTCTATCCAAATTAATGCAATAGTCCTTGGGCATCTTTCCCTGGGTCCTACCATCCTTCTTACAATGTCTTTGGTTTTGAAGCCTGAAAAGAGGTTTGATCCATGTCATGCCAACTGCTTCACACTGTTTCAAAACGGACAACTTTAAGACAAAGAAATCTCAGAGTTTAGAAGCACAATTTTCTCTGAGGCCACGTTTTAATAGTACGATAACATTTTAGGTTAAATGAGCAGAGCCTGTTTGTTCCTCCAGTCTTTCCCGTGTCTTTTTCTGTGCAGAATGATGACACATGTCTTTCTGTGATCTATAAAATGGCCTGAACCATAGCTAAAATAATCAATATGCTCTCATCCTGTCCGTCTATATGATGAGCACAGCTTGCCATGTGTCTGTGGATTCTGTTATGGGCCTGTACTGAATATGAATGTCTACATATTTCTTATTGATACTCACTAGCACATGGCTATGCATGTTTATCATCTCATTTCTGACGTTAACTAGATTGTGACATGCTCTACCAGAGATATCTTATTCTCGTGGTTTTGTTTTGTTTCTGTCTCATTTATTCCCCTCTTCCTGGCCAGATGACTGCCGCTCACCCCGGTGCTTGCCTGCCCCTCCTTCTCGAGTTAGGAGGCTTAGCAATGATCCTAAGGAGAGGAGGCCCTTCCGACGGGTTGCCTTTCAGAGTCTCAACCTTCTCCTAAAGAAATGGACCTGTATCCCACAGCTGTGACAGAAAACACACTCGTGCTGCTGAGCTGTGAAGCCCTGGAGAGCACGGGTCACGGCCCCGTCATGTTCTGTCTGTAGAACCAGGCACAGTGATAAACCAACAGGTGCTCAAGAAACATGGACATTTCTATTAGCTTGTGCCATAGGTCCTGAGGGGAAAAGAAGGTGGGCTCATACTTCATGTTAAGAAATGCAAAAGTAGGGGACATTTGGGGCATTCGAAAGCTCCCAATAAGG
The DNA here is from genome assembly GCF_014108415.1 of Molossus molossus. Taxonomy (NCBI): domain Eukaryota; kingdom Metazoa; phylum Chordata; class Mammalia; order Chiroptera; family Molossidae; genus Molossus; species Molossus molossus. The sequence continues at coordinate 57,026,702 of NW_023425351.1, read as the reverse complement.
AACATTCCTTTCCTGGCTGAATTTGAAACCAAATGGAGAGAGAGTAGATAAATATCAAAATATCGCTTTTATTATTGGGAAACACTATATAAAGTTTACTTATGGGGCTAAATGGGTTTGCTAACACTCTACTGAAGTGAGCACACACCCACCCAGACGGCTGTCTACTTCCACAGGGGCGACCTCTATCTGCATGGGGTCAGCCGACCAGAAAGTTCCTTCTCCACAGGGGGTGAGTCCTGCAGACCTGGAGGGGCAATGCCACCTGTGCCAAGTCAGTCCTACGAAACTCCCCTTTATAGATAAGTGAATCCGTGTTCCCTCCGTGGATAACAAAGAACACTGAAAGTAATGTATAGGGAAGTTTCTCAACTTGGAAACGAGTTATGAGAAGAAAGGTTTCCCTCAGTGTTCTCCATTTGTTTTTATTTCCTACAGATAGAGGTAAGGCTTGCCTAGCAAAGTAATCTACCTGTTAAGAGGTTGGAGTCGGGAAAATGGCAATGAAATAGTTGTTTTTTTTTATTGACAAACGCTAGGTCTTCAGAGCGTGGCTTGGGTTTACGGTCGGATACTACTCCCCCGAATTCCACTCCCCCAGACCTGCAGACACTCCCGGGAGAGCAGTGCCTTTGCACAGGCCGGGCGGAAGCTCACAGTGTGCCCTCTTCAAAGTGAGCTGAGGATTTAGAAGGTGCTGACTCTTTCAAAACGATTCTTTTGCCAAAATCCAGCAGAGAGATCAATGAATCACTCCTCCTCTCTTAGTAATAAGTGAGAGATTAGCCCGAGCATTGTGCTGGTTTGCATTCCGCCACGAAAAGAAAAATACATAAAGAGTAGGGCCTACGTATCTGCAGCAGGAGCCAAAAGAAAGTTTTCAGCATGGTCATAACTGGTTTGCAGAGAGATCACTCTGAATAATGTATTCAGAACAGGCAGTACTGAAGGCTGGGAGACAAGGTAACATGTGACTGAAACCACAGGATTAGATATGATGACTCACAGAGATTATGTGGAGGAAGAAGTAAAGAAAATAGAAGAAAAAAGAGCTGAAGATGACTCCCCAAGAAATACAAATATTTGCCAGATAGTTAGAGAAAGGAAGAAAGAAAGAAAGCAAGCCGGAAAAAGAAGGATGGAGGAAAGGAAGGAAGCTGAGAAGAAGCATCCAAGAGAGTTAGAAGAAAAAACCCGGAGAGGATTGCATAAAGAAGGGCGTGGCCAGTAGCGTGAAACATTCAGGGGTCCAATGAGATAAGGACTAGGAACTCTCCCCGGGGCTGAGCAACAGAGACAGGATTAGAAACATCTGTAAGAAGAGTGTCACCAGAATTATTGGACCAGAAGCCACCTTGCCGTAAACTGAGAAGTGTATGGAGCTGAGGGAGTGAAGCTGGTTTTCAGAAACCTGACGGCAAATGAGAAAGACAGTAACAATCGTTAGAGGGAGGCTGCAACCCCAATTGGCTGCAGCCCTAAGCCACAGTCCCTCACAGTTTAACCACGAATGGAGATGATTTTTGCACTCTGTCCGACTTCTGTATTTATCTCTCAATTAGTTTCAAATTGTGGTGGGGTCTGGGCAATGGGAGAGCAGTGCTGTTATTTATTAGGTGCTTCCAAACTCCCACAAAGGAAGCATGAAGGTGGATTGAAATAATTTGTGTGTGGGAAGGTATTGAGGAAGGAGCAGGTTTCCAACCTGAAGGTTTCTATTTTTTTTTTTGAAGTGGGAGGAAAGATCAGCTAATGATAAGGCAGGAGAAAAGTGGTAGGTAGGAGGCTAAAGGACGATAAGGGTTCAGAGGAGTTTCTGTGTGAAATGGGAATCCGAGAACAAATAGGTTATTGTAAGTGGCTAATTCAAATGTTGTTTAAAGGGTGCATTTTTAGTGGAACCTATGTACATGAATTGGGAAATGACTTCAAATTCAGTCGGCTTTCCAAGAAAATAATTTTGCAACTGAGACTCTTGGCTTCTCAGAAGCTAGTTATTCCTGGTTCTTTTTACCATTATGAGCGCTATTCTCGTAGTCCTCTTGTTGTCTAACATCAAGGGGTGATACGCCCCTGGGGAATCGCCATTGACCTTCTTCTGTGCCTCTATGCTATCTCATTAGTAGATCTCATCCACTCCCATGGCCTCGACCTAAATGCAAACAAGCATCATCAGATCTTAAACTTAGCATTCTGAGCGCACTGGTCACTTGTCACCCAGGCACCTGACAGTCAACAATGCGAGTGACAAACTACCCAAAACCTTTCACTTGTTTCCCAGTTCAGTTACCCTGACTTTATGTCTTCTTACCTCCAGTAGCTCAGAGCAGAGGGCAAAGTACATCATGCTAGAGAGCTTTCTAAGCCAGAGCAAAATAATAATTTGAGAGGTCTGGCTGACATTCTGAAGTCAAATATAAATGATTCACAGTTACCTACTGGGCACTGCTCTCCTCCTAATGACCATGTTTGGCTAGATCTGCACCAGCCGGTGTGATAGCAGCCGGCCTCGTGTGGTCATTGAGCCCTTGAAATGTGGGTAAGCACCACATTGGGATGCTCTGGAAGAACACAATACACACCAAACTGAAAAGTAATGTAAAAATATCTCATCAATCATCTTATACTGATTAAATGTTAAAATAATATTTAACTGTAGTAGGTTAAATTTGTTATTAAAATTAATTTTAAGTGTTTCTGTATATTTTTAAATGTAGCCACTAGAAACTAAAAATTACATATATTGCTAACTATTTCTGTTGTACAGCACTGTTCTGAAAGTAACTTATTTTGTATTCCAATTGAATAAATTTATACCTCCACTACTGCACTTATTTTATTGAAATTATACTGGATGTGTGTAGTGCTTTTTGGTAACCCATTACCTTAACCCCCTTCTTCTTGATATATACATTTGAGGCCTCCCTCCAAAGCAAGTAAAATTCCTGACTATTCTCTTTGGGAGTTAGGGCATTAGCACCCGGCTAGGCTCAGCCAATTCTATGCACCGTTTCTAGATTTGGACCTTGAAGTAGGGGAGGCAAAGAAGCGTGAACAAGGAGGTCTTTGTTCGGGAACGAGAGGAAGGCCACGGCGTTGCTGAGACTGCCCTGTCCCCAGCTGGCTGTGGTGTAAGCCGAGGTGTCCATTTGAGGTGGAATACGCCAAAGTGGAGATGATGTTAAGAGTAAAAGCACGAGGATGTTGCATATTATGATGGAATGGTATTCTGCAGATGATGATAAACTACTGGAATATGTTGAGCAGGAAATTGGCAGGTGATATTTACAGTGCAGATAGATTACTCCATAAGTTAGGAATGAGTTGGTCATGGGTTAAGAAAACCTCATTATTAGAGGTTTAAACCTAAGGGCACATATTGCATCCCTAACAAGAAATCTAAATGCAGTCAATATAAGGCAGTCAAACTTCAGGCTGCAGGATGTAAAAGATGAAAATCAATGAGACATAAAAGCCAACAAGAAAAACCAGCTGACCACCCCATTCCTCCCCATCCCACTTCTCCCTTGGAAATTCCCCCATTGTCACTGAGAACCACCAAATCTGACTTTTATATTTGGTCTCAGAATTTAAGTTCCTGTCCTGTTGTTTGTTCGCTTGTTTGTTTCTTTAACAGTTTTAAAAAGTTCTCAAACCCAAGCTCTTGACATCCTTCTCCCCTTCTCCTTCCTCTCTGTGCTGGCTTTTTATCAGATTGCTACCTTCTGATCACAGATTTGTCACTCCACTCATCATGCATTTACCCCAGGCATCTAAATTAATAAGGGAATGAAAGGGACACGCTGCTATACCCAAGCTGCTATCACGTGGCAAAGCCCTTCCCAGTTCCGTCTTTGTTGTTCCCTTATATTTCACTGCAGAGGACAGAATCACCCAACCACTACTAGCTGAAAGGGAGGCTGAGAAAATGAATATCTGGCAAGAAAACAAACAAACAGAATAACTCCTATGTGTTAGTCAGAAAAAATGGACAGATTCAGAAGGAGTAATGTAAAGAGACTTGAACAAAGGAACTATTTACAAAGAGATACTTGAGGGGTAAGAAACCACAGAGATAGGGCATTCCCGGAGGGCTAAGAGTAGGGATTACAATCATCTTGCCCTGAAGGGACAAATGGAGGAAATGGTTATTGAATTTAGAGACAGAGAGTCATATGGAAAGGACCAACTGACGGGAGTTGCAGTCTTTGATCACATGATAGAGCCAAAACACAGTGACTCCACAGGGAAGGAACTAAAAAAAACAAAAACAACAACAACAACAACAAAAAAAACACAACCGCAGCCTTACTCATTTCCCTTTGTCTGAACACCAGCTAGCTCATTGGCTGAATCCAACTCAAAGCTAGATTGACATTGTCCATAGAGGTCCACCCTGTGGGACCGACGAGTGTGAAAACGTAGGAAGAATAGATCGGGACAGGTAGATGGAGGGTCCCCAGCACAGCTTGCCTTGCCTGGATGAATCTTCTAGAGGTGGACATTTTGCTGCCAAACAGACTGAGGTGCTGCTAGAAGGAAGGAGGAGAGTATCAGTGGTGCTGGCAACATTCTCTGCTATATTCACCTTCGTGACAGTTTGGAGATGGATTTAAGATGGGAAATTTATCACACTTCCTTGTTACAGATGACGGGAGACAGTGACCATTGCTATTTGACAATTGTGTAAGGAGGATTTTATGTGAGATTACAAACCTGATTACTTCTTGATCAGGATATGCCTTTATACATTTGAATAACTGCTAGATTCAGAGAGTTGAGTTACATTTCAAATGAGTACATTTTGGTCTGCCTTAAATAAATGTAGTAAAATTTGAAAATGCTTTGCTTTGCAATAGACCCTGATCATACAGATTATGTTAACTGATAAAAAGAAGAATGAATAGAAAATAGAGTTAACTGGTATTACGCAGAGATAATTTAGTGGTTTAACAGGGGCAAGAGTCTGAACTGTACTTTCATCATCTGTAAATCTGGGACATTATATTAGACTGATCTCCTTGCTCTTCTATACCTTTAACTTCTAATTTAATACCTGCATATAATCATACCTACCTTTCTTCCACTCCTCCACCCTCATCCGTAATCCCTGACAACCACCAATTTGTACTCCATTACTAAAATGTTGTTATTTCAAAATGTTATGTAAATGGAATCACAGTATGTGACCTTTTAGGATTGGCATTTTTTATTCAGCATAGTTCCCTAGAGATTCATCCAACTGGTAGGCATCAATGGTTCTTTCTTTTTTATTGCTGAGTAGTATTCCATGGGTTGTAGGCACATTTTTCAGTTACACCACTCTTTGGTCAATTGTGCTCTTTAACTAAATAAGAGTGTTGAGCATTTGTGGACCAACTGCTTATGTGGCTTATCATATGAGTATCTAAGTTATTGTTATTCCAGGTGCAGCAGGCAGATCAGCAGACTCAACATCAGTGGGGCTTGTTGAAATGTCATCTCACTCCAGACCTCCAGAAGTAGACTCGGCAGGTGAAGAAGACCCTTGGGTGATTCATATGACCAACAAAGTGAGAGAAGCACTGATCTGTATCACACTGAGGGCATCCAATACATGCAGAGTTTACTTGAGGGTAGTTTCCCTCCAGGTGGGTCTCGACTGTACCCCTTGGAAGTAATTTAATATATTTTCTCTGAGCTTTCAGACACTTAAAAAAAATTAACTAGATTAATTTCTCCCAAGTTGCATTAGACCTATTACCAGTCTGTGTGAAAATATTCTCTCCTGTAGCCAATCTGGCAAATCCACTGGAGAAAACGGGGAACTGGCTAGTGGCCATGCTGTGTGCAGAGCACCACCATCTCCGCTACAGAAAGCCCATTGTCTAGAAATAATAGTGAGGTTTTGCCCACAGCTGAAATCTGCATTCAATCCCCGCTGTCCCAGGAGTGGAATTTTGCTTGGAGCCAAATTCGCAAGTCTTCTTAATTTTGGTGAAGATACGTGTTTTTGCAAGTGCAAATTCACGAAATTAAAGTTGGATTTTTCTTCTAGCTTTCCTCAATCCAGTGTTTTATGACAGGAAGGACCTTTGGGTATTTTCTCAAAATAGCAAGTACCCGGAGAGCTAAGCCAGGTCTGCTGTTAAGCTCACCACCCAAGTCTTTGTGAAAGATTGGCCTGGAAGTGTGAGGATATCGGTGTGAATTTTGACAGTCACCCAGAATGTTCCAGTCAGGTGTAACCAGTGGTTCGAAGGAACACCACACTGGAGAGGAAGTCCTGCACCTGAACCCATGGGCCAGTGAGCTCCCTCCACCTTCCAACCCTTAGTAATATTCACCTACCTTCTGCTTCAGTGTGTGAATTTTAGACACGGCCCTCAAGATAAATAGATTGCTCAGGGAACTGTGAAGACTGCCAAGCAGTCTGATTTAAAAAAAAAAAAAAAGAAAAAAAGATTTCTTTTAAAAATGTGTGAAGTGGCTCCAGTGTGGAAAACGCAAGCTGAAATGATTGCAAATACACCAAGTGGTATGTACTACAATTTCGTTATTGCAAGCAACAATTCAATTGAAAAGGTTACTTTGACTATTGTTTTAGTTGGAACGATGTTTGTTTTCATATTCCCAGTTGCTAAATGCAGACAGTCAGAATTTCTAACAATAGCAACAGTGTGTGGCCATAACAGCAGCGTTCTTGCCTGACATAGGTAGTGTCAAAATAGTTTCAGTCCCAAAGGCAATTACGCTCTTCAGTCGCATTCACCGCCACACTTTATACAGGGGAGACACACCACTCTTCACTCCGCTGCGCTATTTATATTGGAGCTATATCTTAGAATTACATTGTTGGATGAGCAATGAGTCTTTAGTAAAGAAAGGAGAAGTCACTTTTTTTTTGTTTGGAAAGCCTTCAGTTTGTCTCTTGTCCTATGGCAGATTTCTGTTACGTAAATTTCATAAGTTTTTTAAGTTAGATCCAGCTGAAGCTGAACAATCATTTATTTATACAGTTATTAAGAAAATACTCTTGTCTGGCTGATGGAGCAAATGAGTTAAATGAATCGAATAAATAGAGTATATTGGGATTAAGAAACCATCCCTGGCATGATTCAGTGAAGAAGATGTGTTACCTATAATACAATGGAATACTACTCAGCCATAAGAAAGGATGAAATGCTGCCATTGGAACAACATAGATCCTGAGAGTATCATGCGAAGCGAAATAAGTTAAATGGAAAAGGACAAGAACCATATGATTTTACTCACATGTGGGATGTAAAACAGAAAGCAACAAATGAGCAAACTAACTTATAGATACAGACAACAGTATGGTGGTTACCAGAGGGGAAGGGGGCATAGGGGAGAATGAAGACATGAAGGGGGTCAAATTTATGATGATGAAGGGAGACTGGATTCTGGGTGGTGAGCACACAATGTAATACACAGATGCTGTATTACAGAATTGTACACCTTAATCTTATATGTCATTAACCAATGTCACCCCAATGAACTTAAATGTAAAAAAGAAGCCATCTCTGTATAGTATAAAAATTTCAATACATAGAATACACACACACACACACACACACACGTATATCTAGGATTTATTTCCATTGCTATTCTTTTCCCTAAACGCACCAAAAGAAATTTTTCAGCCTCTGATGTTGGTGAAGGAAACATTCAAATCCAGTTTTTGAGTGGTGTCTCCCTCCCCGATACATTCTTGAATCCTAATATTCTAGAACTATTTGGAGAGGTTTTTGGCTTTCTCCTAAATCACATCTACAGAAGCCACATGTTTCCTGTGTATCCTCACACCACTTGTAACTTTTACAAAATCTAACTAAAATTTCACCTTTTAAAGTAGCTGGACTTTGTTTTTTAAACGGGTATTATTCTATTTAAAGATATAAGAAGGGAATGGCAATTAAAGGTGGATGCTGAGCTAATACCATTCACAAGATATCTCAGATTTTTTCATTTTGTTGAACTTCTAAGTTGCTTTTAAGTAGTAATTAACATGAAAATTAAGTTCACAGAACACCAATAATTCACTGGATTTTTTTTAAAGGCTCAAAGTATTTCAGGTGAATTTTTATTTTATTTTTCACTCTTGGCTATGTTATCATTGTAACTTTCCTATGAGAGTAAGCGACCTTAAGAGTACTTTTCAATGAATGCTTTTTTTAATCAAACCAATATCACTCGGAGGATCGATCTTACAGTTCATCTATGAAGCCATTTCCATAACATTTAAAGATGAGTTGTTCCACTAAATCTTTAAAATTAAGGATATCCTTCTCCACCTCACTGATATATAATTAAGAATCATTCTCAATCCAAATTATTCTACATTGCACATCTGTTTTCTCCTTGGTGGATCCTGGAAGTGCCTAGGAAGGTCTTCAGTTACTACAGCATCCTCTCTTGCTGCTTTGCAGATTTGCATGGGCCTTGAACCCGAGGAATGGAACAGATTCTTGGTGGTAGGTTGACCAGAAGTGCTTCTTCCTCTTTCAGGATTTATGGTCTCAAATTCCGATGTACCTCCTGAATTAAATGATACTGATCTTTAGCCAGTCAAACAGCCCCCGCCCCCCTTTTCCCATTACTTTTTCTCAATGTTAGCCTATTCTTGTCAGTCACACAGAACCAGGACTTCTTATATCTTCACTGATTTATCCTGAATTTCCAACATTTGGTATTTTATCATTGTTTATTTTTTATTTATTTCTGTTTTAACATTTATATCTATTTTTCACTTGCAATTTAAATACTGCAGAGGGAAGATCAATCAGAGATTAGTCAGGAAAGCAGGACTCGTACCAAGTAGCTGAATTGAGAGATTATAATATGCAGATTAGTTACAAAAATAATTGAGGATCAGTAGATAAATGGGGCAAAGATTAACAACATCTGAGAACCACCAAAATTCCTTGAGCTGAGGCAACAAATGGAAAAGAGGTTTTTATCAGAGTCTTAGTAGAATCTGGGAGTAATAAGATGCAATCCAAAAGAGAAATAGAGAAGAAATATTCTGCCTCCTTCCCTTTTCCTGACTTCCAAATTTTTGTCAGTGTCTACCACCATCAGAATCTACAAGAAGCCGCTGGGAAGGGGAGCCTGGGACATGTAATTCATAGCAGGGTCAACTATCTCTGATACAGAAGAAAGGTGGAGGAAGGAACAGGGAGGGATTTGAGATTCAACAGGCAGATAATTTTGTTGGGTGTTGGCAAAGTAGGTGAAGTTTTATTCAGGAGCATAGTTTTATCGACATTTATGCAAATGTTCAGGTCTCCAATTTATACACAAAGTATTTTCTGAATATTGGATGCTGCAGTGACATGCAACTTAATAGGAATTAGAGATACATTTATCCTCTGGAACAAATTATTAGGAATCAATATGTAATGGTAAAGATTAGCCAGGTGTAAGTTATGCCTTCCCTATGATAAGCTTTGTAAATGTAGGTCAGAGGAGAATTGGGACACAACTAAGGTTAATTAAGGTGCCTGGGTTATATCTTCTGACTGATTTGTGATGGACTTTGAAAGAAAACACCCACCTAATTAGTATTTATGTGTACAAATAAAGAATGTGCCATTAAGATAGCGTTATCTACATGATGTCCAGAAAATAAGAATTATAAGATTTTGTTGGTGGCCTTTCAACTCTGTCCAGAGAAGAGGGCGTATGACTAAGTATTTGATCTGCAATGTTTGGCATTCAAAACTGTCAATCAATCTCACATGCATAGTTATCATTAAATGGTCCTTTGGACTCTGGTCAATGCTGGATGGAATTACCAAGACCAAATACATCCTAAAAAGCAGATTTGTTGCAATCAGACATACCTGGTTTGCTACCTTTTTCTGTTAGTTTTCCGTTGGGAATCTGGGCACAGATCTGATCAAATTGTGGCATTTACATCTGTAAAATAGAAAGAATAATGTATTCCTTGTAAGGAGATCTATGTGTGCACTAGATTAACGTCAGTTCTTGTTGTTGCCTCTTTGTCCTGACTTTAATGGAGATGGATATATAGGATTATCATAATTTCTAGTTATAACTATAGAAATAATCTTGCCAATTCCTTGATGAGTATCCTCTGTCTTTATATAGCAACTAAAATACTTTTACTGTTATACTTCACTTACTATATTGCAATTGTAGAAGGCTGGTCATTATTGATGGTTGTGTAGAATTTGACTTCCTTCTTCTGTTTAGGAATATATATAATCTCCAGTTACCTAATGTCCTATAGAAGTTGACAGTGTCACATGTTAGCTTACCTAAGCTCCCTTGGAGGTAATGTGCAAACATGTGACCTAGATTCCACCAGTTAGTTGTACAAACCCAATAGTTGCAGGAACCATGAGAAACTGTCAGCATTGCTATTGGAAAGCATCTCAAGCTCCAGGGGTCACAAGGGCAGTGGGTCTAGAGAGGGCAAAGTGTCGCACTTTCTGGTTGGAGATGGTGGCAGTGATCTCCTTACCATACTGGTTCTCCTGTGTGATTTGGGGCATCATTTATTTTTATAATTGTTTGTATAATTGCCCTCACATTGTTTTCTAGTAATTCCTTGAGCAACCAACTCATTGTTTTAATAACTGTTCTGCATAAAAACACTACCATTGGTTTAAGTCATTTGCAGCTAAGAAACATAGCTGATGTGTTTATGTCTTGGTTCCTCACTTCACTGAGTGAACTTCTGAAAATGTAGGGTCTTGTCTTACTGATTTCTGTATACTCAGTGCTCAGCAATATCTGGAACATACTGGAGCTAGGATGGGGCTGTATATGAACACAGTCCATGCTTACCAAGTGGTCTTCTAGTAGAATGTAATTTACAGATTTGCTTCTCAAGGGGAGCAGCTGACCTAACAGACCTGAATACTCATATTTCCCTGTAAAAAATTCAGTGACATGCTAGTCTCAGAATCTTGTGGCTGTGCTTAGCATGAATCAGTTTTCAGAAGCACAAAATCACATTTCTGGGACTGCACAACTGCAGTCAGTCTCAGCTTATGGAAGTAACACTCTGTGAGGTAGCGCTGTGGCCAGCCAACCTATTTTAATAAAATTTCCAAATTAGGAAATCTCTAACTTGAGCAATGCCATCTGCATCTGCTACATTTCTCATTATTTTTCACCCATTTTCCCACAAATATTTTTCTTTTCACTTTTACCACTCTTTGGCAGAAATAAAGCTGGATACTTGGAAAGATAAAGTCATATTTATCTTTTAATTGCATAACAAAATGCTGCACTGTTGCAAACACTTAAACTGTCCCATTGCTTTGATTGGAGCAGCGGTTGGCTGCCAGGAGAATTTTAAAGAGAGGGACAAGAAATAGAAGAGTAGTTATTGACCCTACTCCAAAGTACTGCATTAAAAACTCACAATGACTTTGACTTTGCATCAGCCTGTGAGTGTGTTAACCACAGAGGAAAGAATGATAGATTATTTGAAATAATTATTTGGGGGCTGAAACTGATTTAAAGAATTCTGAGTAGGACTCGAGACTTGTTGAGAATCATTAGTCAAAGAGTTTTCTACGTTTATTAAAAGTTATACAGATTTTTAATGTCACCAAAGTCTTATTGTACATGATTCAATTTTCTATATTCTATAAACAATTGATCAAATATAAAGCACTTTTCACTTTGCAAAGAATTTCTCCATGCATTGGTTCATGTGAGCATCACAACAGCCCCATGTAATAGGTAAGTTTTGGGTCAGGTCATACAACATGCTGATTGTATAACTTTTCTCTCTGCCCCTTTCCTCTCATCATGAATTAATAGCCACAGGATACATGCATTTACAGCTTTATATTTTTCACTATTCATTTGGAACTTTTCTTCAGGCTTCTGAGAAGAACTGGATTATCTGGTATTATGTACATCAACTACACCATGCTCAGGTTCTCCATTTTTAAGGGTGTTTTTAATTATTTTTCCCTTCACTAAAATGTGTTAATCACTTTTCTAGAGTCATGAGACACAGCTTCTATTGCTTTCTCTCTTTTTTAAAATGTATTTTTATTTATTTTTAAAATTCATCTTTATTATGGAAAGTATTATATATGTTCCTCCTTTTCCCCCCATTGACCTCCTCCTCCCTTCTCCCACCCCCCATTACCTTCACCACGCTATTGTCTGTGTTCACTCATTATGTATATAAGCTCTTTGGTTTATCTCTTCCCGCCTCCCCACCCCTTTTCCTCTGAGGCTCCACAATCTGTTCTATGCTTCCATGACTGTGGATCTATTTTTTTCATCAGTTTATTTTGTTCACCAGATTCCACATATAAGTGAGATCATGTGATACTTGTGTTTCTCTGACTGGCTTATTTCGCTTAACAGGTCCCTCCATGCTGTCTCAAAGGGTAAGAAATTCTTTTTTACAGCTGCATAATATTCCATTGGGTAAATGTATCACGTTTTTGTGTTTGTTTTTTTTATTAAATATTTTTTCTTTATTGATTTTAGAGAGAGGGGAAGGGAGAGAAAGAAAGAGATAGAAACATTGATGAGAGAGAACATTGATTGGTGACCTCCTGCATGCCCCCACTGGGGATTGGGCCCACAACCTGGGCATGTGCCCTGACTGGGAATCAAACCGGCAACCTCTTGGTGGCATGGGTCGATGCTCAACCACTAAGCCACACCGGCCAGGCTGTACAATAGTTTTTTTATCCACTCCTTTACTGATGGACACTTAGCCTGTTTCCAGATGTTAGCTATTGTAAATAGTGCTGCTATGAACATAGGGGTGCATATATTCTTTTAAATTGGTGTTTCAGGATTCTTAGGATATAGTCCTAGAAGTGAGATCTCTGGGTCAAATGACAGTTCCATTTTTAATTTTTTGAGGAAGAGAACATACAAATGGCCAAGAGACATATGAAAAAAGGTTTAATGTCACTAATCATCAACGAGATGCAAATTAAAATAACTATGAAATATCACCTCACACCTGCGAGAATGGCCGCCATCAACAAATCAACAAACAATTAGTGCTGGTGAGGAGGTAGACAAAAGGGACTCTAGTACGCTGCTGGTGGGAACGCAGACTGGTGCAGCTACTATGGAAAACAATATGGAGTTTGCTCAAAAAATACTGTTTTCTCTTTAAAGCTATGTTTTTAATATGTACCACGGCTGATAGCAACTAACATGAACTTTAAAATATAGCCAGTATTTCAGGCTAGTCTTCAACAACAAATGAGTTCTCTACAGGTTTAACATAGAATGAAAGACTTACCTATTCTACTGTCAGATGAAGAATCAGAAAGCAGTAAATTATGGAATGATAATTAAGTAAGCTGGTAGAAAACATTAAATTGTGATAGAAATATTAAATTCAACAGGTTTAGTTGTATAAATAACATCTATTTTATAGATCTGAAATTTAGTTTTAAAATCTGGACATTTAGTTTTAAAATTGTGTGATTACTGGCATGTGAAGACAGAAGATAATAACTAAATATGTATTGAGAACTTTATGACCCAACAGTATGATGCTTTACACCTTTTATTAAAAGTTATCCTGACTCTGACATTCATAGTAAACAGAAGAGATGAGGGAAGAGAATGTGTAGGCACAGGCTGAACACCACATGTCAGTACACGGACATAAGAAGCCAATGGTATTTACAACGATATTTAGCAAAACGGTGTTTCTGGCCAAAGAAGACTCCTTCATTTAACCAAGGTCCATTTCCAATTTAAATAAATGTAAACAATTGTGATATGTATGTCAACACCTATATAACAGAGCCTACTAAAATGGTGTGATGAGGGACTCGCCAACAGAAGCCGAGAAATTAGCCTCTTTCATGATCTTGGGCAAAAACTCTAGTTTCTGTTTTGGCCGCCTTCTACCTGGTGAAGCAGGAATATCCCCCCCCCCCCCCCCCCAAAAAGGTTTATGTATGAAAAAGATCATTACATTTCTGGCAGGCATGTCAACTTGGAAAAGGGAGGTGACCTGCTATTAGATGATTTTGGAAGACCCTGGGACTGATGGTGAGAAACCAACTAACCTGATTTAAACAAAATTTCAGTCCTTGCGGCTTTGAATATCTCAAGCTTTATGAAGCTGACGAACATGAAGATAAATCCCATGGGCATATTAAATACTTCAGAGACCTTTTTGTGCAAAGATAAACATTTGAACATAGAGCAAAGAAAAATTAAAGCTCTGATATTAAAATATCAAATTATTAATATGTTAAAAGTAACTTTAAAGGTATAGCCCACTTGAAGGTAATGAAAAATAAGTATAACTTTGTTATGACTGTCCCTAAGAGTGTACATAAATGTGGTGTATGGCCAATAGAAAAACTCAAAGATTAAAATTGTAAATAAGAGGCAATCTTATTTAATAGAGGAATGTAATAATTTATAAAATTTAATCTATATCTGTATTACAGATATCTAGCAGACATGTAAAATAAGCTTATACCTTTGTTGTAAAATACGTCTTGTGCAATTTTAAAACAATACAATGCAATACTAAAATCACTGGCATTGACAATGTAAGTGTAAATGTAAATGTAACTATTAACATTCTATTTGTGTAACATTAATTAACATCTCTTTCTGTAGTTAAACAGCCAGAGAAGAGTTTATATGGTTTTGACAGTAGAAGCAAAAGGGTCTAGAAAGAGGGAGTTCCTTGCCCATTGGGAGGAAAACAGGGAGGACTGTAAGGTGTCTTCTCAAATATTGGTTTTCTGGTCTACCTGTAGGAGCTCTACCTGGAAAGAGAATGAGCTGTTTCCATGAAGAGTTACCATAATACACAAAAGTGGAAAATAATGCCACTATTGTACTCTAGAAGAGATTTCCTCCTTCAATGGTTAGGTACCTTGATACTCCAAAATTTCAAGGAAACACAAAACACAGCAACATGGCAGACCCCACAGGGACTCCCAGAAATGAATGAGTTAGATTTTGCATGAAACTGGATTCTTTACAAGTGAGGAGAAGAAAGGGAACACATGACTCCTTTAGTCCCAATAAACTTGGGAAGTCTAGGGAGACACAAATTACATTTGAAAGCTTAAGCTAGAATGCTGGCTTTAAGGAAGTGATCACTTACTGGAAGAAGACAGGCATGGAAGCATGAGAATAAGTTCAACCATTTTCTAATTCATAAATTGTTCTAGATGTTTGCTAGTAATCACCAAATGTGAAGACATGTATAAGATGACTTGCCTTAATGTGAGGTAGTGTGAACTTTGGAAACCCTATGTGGTGAATTGCAGAGGCAGGTGGTTATCTCAAGAGTTTTGCAGTATTGGTTTGAGGAAGGGTTGCCTGACGCATGGGAAACTCTTTGTACCTGTGCGCAAAGGTGAATAAGAGTGGAGATTTATTCATTCATTCAAGATTGTTGACTCTCCCAAGCAATATTAGGAAGAACGTAAACGAGAAACATCTTTAAATTTCATATATGCCTGAAGTTTTCAAATCTGCATACATCAGCATCATCTGGAGAGCTTTGAAAAATGCTTATTTTGCCTAGCTGGTGTGGCTCAGTGGTTGAGCATTGACCCATGCACCAGGAGGTTGCTGGTTCGATTCCCGAGCAGGGCAAATGCCTAGGTTGTGGACCAAATCCCTAGTGGGGGGCATGCAGGAGGCAGCCAGTGGATGTTCTCTCTCACTGATGTTTCTCTCTCTCTCTCCCACACCACTTCCTCTCTCTTTAAAATAAATGAAGGGGAAAAAAAATAAAAGAAAAATACTTATTTCCAATTTCTCCATCAGAGAATGTAAATCATAAGTTCTAGTAGGGCTTAAATTTTTTTGAAAAATTTCTGAAGGTTATCTCAATACGTTTCCAGGTCTGGGAACACCTGATATACTGTGCAGACAACACATGGGAAATCAGAGAAAGGAAAAATCAGAGCTTCAAACTGTCAGATAATTGTGCTTTGAAGAACTAAGACTTGGACCTGGTGTCACGCAAAGGATGAAATCTGAACCAGGGATACAATTATAAACTATATGGAAGGGGGTGTGCATGAGGTTACCCCTGGCAGCTGTAAGAAACAAACCACCAAATTATAATTGCTTAAAATAGTGGAAGTATATTTTTCCTTCAAGTAGCAATCCACTGATCGCTGGCTGTCAGTGCATCTATGGTAGTTTAGGGGGTTCCAGGGCCGTTTGTGTTGTAATTCCATCATCCTTAGGATTTTATCATCTTTTATATACAGCCGTGAAGTGCAAGGTCCATCTGCTTCTTACAACTCCCGACCAGAAAGATATCCATATTACTTCTGTGCGCATTCCAGTTGGAAGAAATAAATCCGTAGACAATAAACCACTTCTGTGACAGTGGGCAACAAATCCTCTCGTGAAATACATTTTTAAGTGATTTTCTGCATCAGATATTAACCTTTATTATGTGAATTCTTATTTTTGTGCTGATACATATTTTTATACGGCCACTTCTCATTTTCTACTTTCCTTAGGTGCACGAGCTGAAATTTACAATGTCGACGTGCGAAGAATCATCTTTTGACTTCATCAGACCCACATTCTGAAGCAGAGTATGGGAAGACGACGACCCAGGTAACTGATTAACTAAGTTACACGCGACCATGCTAGGTCACTTCATCCTCATAGTACTACAAGAGGATGCCTGGGCACCTTTGATTATTTTTGTCTTTCCATTGTAAGTAGAAAGAGACAATGGAACCAGAAGGAATTCAGCTTAGGAAACATTCAGTGTTTATACGACCCACTTTCTTGAAAATAGAGTAAGATTCATTATAATGGCCAAAAGGGGTCCCTTCCAAAAGGAGAAATGTGATAAAAATAGTCTTTAACCCTAGAGTGCCATGGAAAAGAGGGGAATAAAACTGGGAGCTCAAGCCTCCAGAATATTTAGATTTTGTGAGATGAGTAGGTGTGTGAAGAAGCTAAAAGTAATTTTACTTCTTTTGTTACACGTGTGACTTGTGTGAAGAACAATTGGGAGTCTCACACATTTAACACAGTTCTCACACTTTGGTGTGTTTCATTGTTGGGCTATGCACAGAATGTTTCTACTGTTTTTGTTCATGTGTTTTGAATAAAGATGGGTTTTTATATTCATTCTGACCTTGTGATGCTACCTTGAGTTGCACAGTACTGTATAAAAAGATAAAGGAACTTGACAATGATCAGTCTTGGCTAAAAATGAAAAAAAAATTGCTTATTGCTAAAGGGAAATGCAATTTTGCACTACTCAAAATTGAGCGAAAGTTTAGCCTGTTAAAATTATTGTTATATAGGAGTTTTGTGGCCCCAAGAGAAATCTCTTATCTTGTGATTTCTATGAATGTGAGCTTAATTACTCATGATTTGAAAATGTCTTGGGGAAATGAAATTAGTGACATTTGTCAATATTAATCTAATCCTTTCTTGATTATACTCTCTAAAGAAGAGAAACATAGATATGTGATTTGAAAAAACAAACAGTTACATTTTAGAAATAACATATACTTGGCTTTGCAATGTATTATATTCTTTCCTTTCATGAATACTTGCTGTACCATGCATGTTTTGTTTGGGAATAAATTATAGTAACAGTTAACTGTTTTTCTAGTCATAGCATAACAATTTGAAAACTTCACATAAAACCTGCAGAATGAGGCCAAGAAATACTTAAGGCCTTTGAGTAGCCATCATTGATGCCATAAAGTCCATGCACACAGTTCAGATACTTCCTTCTCTGAGACCATCACAGACCCTCAGTCGGGGTATATTTAAGTCTAATTCATTAATAGCTGTTGTAACTACTGTGAGAATAGAGGAAGTTGATTAGACAAAGCAAAGAGACTTCCAAATTTTTTTTTGGAAACACCCCAGAGCACCCTGGCCCTAGAAAGTTTAATGTCCATTTATTTAACAAATATTTGGTGACTGGGCAGTGTTGCAAGCGTGGCATTTGGAGCAGGAAATGAGAAAGGCATGGTGCCTGCCTTTGCTGAACTTTATTAACGGGGAAGACAGACAATGAACAAGTAAATAAACAAGCAAGTAATCTGGTGGTAATAAGTGCTATAAAAAATAAATCAGGAAAAGAGTTAGACAGTCACTAGGAGATGTTATTTTATGTAAAGTCATTAATAAATGCCTTTCTCATTAGAAGTATTTGAGCAGGGACCATGCCCTCTGCTTATCTTAAGGGAGATCTTTTCAGAAAGAAATGCAGGCCATCCAAAGCCATTGGTGATGGCTTTCCCAGGGCAAATGGGGATCAGGAGTTACCAAGTCTTCCGTAGATGTATCCCCAAGTCTGTCCCTGGTCATGACTGCACCATGCAGAGGTGAGGAGTGATTACAATAGGCAGCATCGTGGGAATTCTCAGTTCAGGCCAGCTACTTACTTACAGAGGCAGATGAAGACGAGAAGGACGCATAATACAAAACCAAATACAAGACAGACCATGGCATGCTAATGACACAGCAAATTCAATGTTCACAAAAGAGTTGACTCATTTGATTATGTGTAAATTCTTTAAAAACAAACAAACAAACAAACAAAACAGGTGCTATCTTCAAAGTACTTGAAGTTAGGACAATGCTCCCCAACCCTACCCCCCCAAAATTCTGTAAATCATCCAACAATTGTTATTCTTAAAGGTCCTGAGTCATGAAGAAAAGATTAAGTCAGGTTGCATATGTGCTATTTGAAAAGGTTTGGGGTGTTATTTTATGAAGATTTTATCCTCTGAAGAATAATCAATTTCCTGAGAAATCGGAATTCCCCAGGAGTTTTGATGTCTGTGATTATGCAGCTGTTTGTTTCCCTGAACATAAGAGTGATGACTGTGAGAAGGGCAGAGTGGAGTCTGTTGAAAATACAGTAGAGCAAACTTTTTCCATTATTGTTCACTGAAGACTATACTTGACTCTGATTTCCTTCGTTTCTACCTAATGTCCCTTTTCTGTCCCAGGATGCTATCCAGAATATGATATCACATTTTATTTGTCATGTATCCTTAGGCTTCTCTTGGCTCTAACAGTCCCTCTGACTTTCTTAGTTGTTGATGACCTGGACAGTTTTGAGGGGTTCTGCTCAGGTAATCTGTTAGGGAACCCTCTGTTGGAATCAGTCTGGTGTTTTCCTTATGATCAGATTAGAGTTATGGGATTTGGTGAGGAAAACCACAGAAGTAAAGTGTCATTTTCATCAGCTCATATCCAAGGTTCATACTACCAATTAATATGTTTCCATATTTTTAATGACTTGATAGCTTATTCCTTTATCACAGAAAAACGATTGCATCGTCAGAATATATGTTTATCCATTCAACTCTTCGAGAACATCTTGGTTGTTTCCAGTTTTGGGTGATTATAAATAAAACTTCTAAATACTCACACGCAGGTCTTTGTATGAATGTAAGTTTTTAAATAACTTGGATAAATACCTAAGACTATGGTCACCAGATCATGCAGTGAGACTATGTTCAGCTTTGTAAGAAACTGCCTGTCTTCCAAAGGGGCTGTAACACTGTGCGTCCCCAACAATGAATGAGAACTTTCGCTGTTCTGCTCCCTCGCCAGCAATCAGTACAGTCACCTGTTCTTAGAGTTTAGCAATTTCAATAGGTATGTAGTGGTGTCTCATCTCATTGTTGTTTATATTTGTATTTCTAAAGACAAAAATATTCAACATCTTTCTATATGTTTATTTGCCATTGATATATTTCTCTGGTGAAATGTCTGTTCAAATAAGTTGCCCATTTTTTTTTACTCTGGGCTATATGTTTACTTATTGTTGAGTTGTAGAAGTTCTTTGTATCTTTTAATTTAAAAAATACTTATATATATTCCACATTTAAAAAGGGAACTTGACTCAGAGAATATTCTCATGTGCTAAAAAAGTAAAATATACTGATCTACCGAGTCATTAGCTTTCTGTGTTGGTGTATGCAAAAGAAGGACTTGTGATTTTGCTGGTTGTCTTTCTTACCACTTGTGTATTGAGTTAGTATCTTGATTGTCAATTGCCATCATAAGTGGCTTCGACGTTTGAACTCTGTGCTGCCTTCCTCCAGTCTTCCTTCACAGAAATGCCAAGAGGCTACTTTTATCTGTTTCGTTCTGCTCTCCATCTCCAGCCATGTAGAATGACGATCACTCAGTAAATATTGGTTGAATAAGTGAATCTGACAATGAAATAGTAATTACATGAGTCGAGTGTAGGAATAGTTTGACATAGTCACTACGTTTTTTCACTTACATACAAATGATTTTATATCGTAAGGAAACACCACTGCCCAGCAACTTGCAAGATCACCTGTTGCTAAGGAAAGCGCACGCTGCCCCGAGGACCTGAGTGCTGGTTGTAGACACGCAGGCCCAAAAGGACCGAGCTTAACCGTGCAGCTGAAAGGCATAGACTTAAACAGAACTTCCTTTTTCTATCTTTGTGTGGTGTGTGTTCATAAAAACCCAACTTATTTAATATGGTGTGAAAAATATCTGTCATGTCTATTATATTTATCAAAGAAAATATTTGAAAACATGATCTGGTTAGTGTGCAGGTCATTGGAAGAAATTATTTTCCTAGCCCTGGCTGATTTGGCTCAGCGGTTAGAGCATCGGCCTGTGAACCAAAGAGTCTCAGATTCGATTCCAGTCAAGGGGCATGTACCTCAGTCGCAGTTTGGTTCCTGACCCTGACCAGGGTCGTGCAGGAGGCAACCAATCAATGTGTCTCTCTCACACAGATCTCTCTCTCTCTCCCTCCCTCCCTCCCACTCTATCTTAAGATAAATGGAAAAATATCCTTGAGTGAGGATAAAAAAAAAAAAAGAAAAAGAAAGAAATATTTTTCTAGACCAGCTCTCTAGTAAGAATCATTTTTTTTGTTGTTGCTCTTGTTATAATCAGATACCCTTGCATGTTTTATGTGGTAGCTGAAATTATTTGCAGCAAATTTTGAATCTTTCTGTTTAAAGTAATTTACAAGATATGCTTCAATTTCCAAATCATAATGGAGAATGTACTTTTGATAAAAAGAACAAAGGCAAATGTACTATGAATTTAAATAGCTGACTGATCTTCATGGAAAAAATACACAATGAGACTGAGAGATAATACAGGCACTCATCTATCCACATTTTATTTATCTGCCAGAAGACATGTTTGCATGTTAAGCTTTAGAGTAACTGAAAACTCCGCCCAACACTTATTTATTAAAATGCCTTCACAGATTACATTGTATGCATCTATACATACTACTCTATCCAAATGCAGATATTCAATCTACTTAGATCCTTTTATAAATCTTATAGTAGCATTTAACCCGAGCAGATTTAACTATTATTTATAGAAGTATCACAAATTGGTTTTGAAATATTAAAAATCTCAACTTTGCTGTGCTTCTGTTTTCTGATATTCATATGAAAAGATACTTAGACTCAGTAACATAGAAATAGGTGACCTATTGATATAGCAAATATGCAATGTGAATGAGTTTTCTTAGTAATTGCATAAAGATAATACACTCTGTATAACGAAGAAGGATTTTGCTTCCCTTCAGTATATGAGGATGGCGTGTGATTTTGACATACTGTATATTTCTGGGTTCCAACAATGTTTTTAATCCCTTAATGTGTTGACCCATGAGGTAAAAGCTACCATGTCACTCAAGTCTGGTATACAAGTTAGAAGCCTTTGTTCTTTTCCATTTGTTTGTTTGTTTGTTTTTGTTGTTAGCATTAATATGGACACTGTGTATATACTGGAATTGGGAGTAACGCAGGAAAATTGCTAACACCATTACTTTAAATTGAAATGCACACAATTTGCCTGGCTGGTATAGCTCAGTGGTTGAGCGTTGAGCATCGATTCATGTACCAAGAGGTTGCCAGTTCAATTCCCAGTCAGGGCACATGCTCAGGTTGTGGGCCAAATTGCCAGTGAGGGGCATGCAGGAGGTGGCCAATTGATGTCCTCTCTCATCGATGTTACTCTCTGCCTCTCCCTCTTCCTTCCTCGCTCTCTAAAATCAATAAAGAAATTAAAAAAAAAAAAAAATGCACAGAGTTCATCTACATAGAAGTTGTGAGACCCTTTTACCCGAAAGATTAAAATCACTGAATTTAAAAATTTAAGCAACAATGAAAACCTACTACATTCTAAGTCATCATTCTCTTTCCTCAAACACTGTACCTGTATAATATTAAACAAGCAACACCTTATATTTATTTCTAATTGCTTCAGTCCACAAGAGGAGCCTCGGTCTGGACAAACAGTATTTTGAAATGAAAAGCATATCCTCTTGGACAAGAAGTTGAATTCTGTCTTATTATCTTGTGTTACTATAAAGTAATTTTTTTAGCTCATTATGAAAGGCAGAATAGTTCTGCATCACTAGTTAAGCACTAATGACCCTACATTTGTGGGGAAAACTGGAACTAACCAACTTTCTAACTTTGTTTAAAGGATGCTTGTCATGGTCCTACACAGGTGACTACTTCAAAAAATAATTTCTTAATACCAACATTTTCATCTGCTTTAGAAGAAGATGTTAGGGGAAAATATGGCATTTGGTAGCATAAGCTATTTTAAAGCAGATGGGCTATGTCAATCTCCACCACAGTGTCTGACTTGTTCCTATAGATATTATAAATGTGCCAGAAACCCTGCAGATGTCACACAAGCAAAATAAAATAAAATACGGGATGCTTTTTATTTTATGATACTATAACAAAAATAACTGTGCCTTATCAGCCCTCTCCTGCTTATCAAATATGCAGTGCTAATAGTCAGCTCTTGAGTCTTTCTGAAATGACTGCCCACTCACAGAATCATAAAAATATGCTAAATCTAATATTTTAGTTTTACACATGGGGAAACTGAGGCTCAGCTGATGACCTTGCTTCTTATTTCTACTGTGAAATGAAAAGGGGGGAACTTGCACACATTCCCTCCACGCGATTCCCACCCACCAGCCTCACTCACAGCCTTCCCACCCATGCCCAGAGGTGAGCCATCTGCACTCCTGTCTAGATCCACGCGGTTCTCTTGTCTGTCTGGTCAAGTCCCCTTCTCTCCCATCGTGCCTACTCGCACCAAGCACTGCAGCATTTTTACCTTCCTTCCCGGCGTCCTTAATGTTCGCTGTGCGCTGGGCCATTCCCATCAGCGTGCAGACATGCTGTTATTCTCTCGTTTATTTATTTATTTTTTTTAAATTTTTTTTATCCTCACCCGAGGACATTTTTCCATTTTTTTGTTCAGGTAGAGTGGGAGGGAGAGAGAGGAACAGAGAGAGAGAGAGAAACATCGATGTGAAAGGAACACATCGAGTGGCTGCCACCCGCATGACCAACCAGGGCCAGGGACAAACTGCAACCGAGGTACGTGCCCTTAGCGGGAACCGAACCCGGGTCTCTCAGGACCGCAGGCCGACGCTCTAACCGCTGAGCCAAACCGGCCAGGGCTGTTATTCTCTCGTTTAAAAAAATAAAATAAAAATGTTCTTCCTCAAAATTCTCTCTTTACTTGATTTCTAGACCACCATGTTCTCTGTTTTCTTTGCCCCCTGATTATTGTTCTAATCCAGTCTCTTTTGCGAGATAATTATCTGATCACTTAGTGCCAGAGATCTACAGGCTTGGACACTGGTCCTCTCTCTCCTTCACTCACTGGCCTGGAACTCTCATCTGGTCTTAAAGCTTCAGAGGTCATCTATGTGGTGACAACTTTCAAAGTGACATCACCCAGCTACTTCTCTATTGAAATCCATCTCCAAATGGATGTCCGATAGATGCCCCAGATCCAACATCCTATAACTGAACTCAGATTGTTTTAGCTCATTTTGTTTTATCTTATCCCTAGGAGCTGTTCAATCATCGTCTTCCATTTCTCAGTCGATGGCAACTTCCTCCTTCCAGATGCCCCAAACAAAAACGTAAAATCATTTTTGACTCTTCTATTTCTCTGACATACCACATTCAATTCATCGGAACACTGCCATCACTTTCACAATATATCCAGAATCCAACATCCACAGAATTTACATATCACAATTGCACCTCTGCTACCCCAGTCCAAGTCTCTACCATCTTCCGCCTAAACCTTTGGTATTGCTCTCAATAGGTCTGAGGACTTCCTCCCAAGGAATCTATTCCCAACACAGAAGCTAGAGTGAGTCTTTAGACACAAGTGTGTCATGTCGTTCCTCTACTAAACATTCTTCAGTAATATTCTGTTTCTCAGAGTATAATCAGGAGTCCATGTGCAGGTATACCTATGTAAAGATATGACTGAATTTAGGGCAGTCTATTCAAAAGTCCAAAATACTGTGGAAGGGCATGGGCAATGACTTCACTGAGTTTTGGAGGGCCACTGTATCCTTCTCAGAAAAAAGGTAACGTCTGCTCTATAAATTGAAAGTTAAATGGGCATTATTTCAGAGTCTGGATGGTGAAGTGAGGAGGTGCACACAACACTCAGGATTTTTGAGCTTATACTAGGTGTCAAGAACTTTTAAACATATAAATAGGCCCTGGATGGTGGTTAGAGTGTCGGTCCTCAGAATGAAGAGTCTCAAGTTCGAGTCCTGGTCAAGGGCATGTACCTGGGTTGTGGGTTCTATTCCCTGCCCCTGTCAGGGTTGTGTGGGAGGCAACCAATCTGTGTGTCTCTCTCACATCGATGTTTCTCTCTCTCGCTTCCACTCTATCTAATAATTAATAGAAAAATATCCTCGGGTGAGGATTAACAAAAAATAAATAAAATAAAAATATAAGTAGTTCACATGTATTTATTAAGATAATCGTTCCCACAAACCTTCTGAATAAGTAGTGTTATCTTTACAGATGACAACAGTGACCCGCAGCTAGCTACTGGAAGAGCAAGGGTTCAAATTCACACAGCCCCTCTTCAAAGCTCAGACACCAACTACTGTAATTGGAGACATTAGCGAGACCCACATCCTGGAGAGCCTCAAGGTCCGAGTGAAAGAGATCAGACTTCATCCTAAGCGACAGGAGATATTTTTCCTACTTTTGACAGATCAGTGAATTAAGAAAATGAACTGGGCAGGAAGAGTGGTATAGTACTACCTTTACTTTAATGAACTGCCTAGGTTAAAACAAATCTATTCTCCTTTAGGGGACTTGTGACATCCCTTATAAATTCCAGCTCTTTTTCTCCCTCCCCTACTCCACCCCCGCCTCGCACCTTTGCATCTCACCTAAACCCTGCTCTAAACATTTGGGGGACACTCTTCCCACAAATGTGTGCCCACACACTAAACACTGCATATAGGTCCATCATTTTGACAGATGAAAGCCCTCTGGCCCGGGTTAAGAGTTCAAACTCTAAATAACACGTGACAACTTAGTGTTTCCTGACCCACAGGTCTGATTAGATCTTTGGTGTATTTCCTCTTCCTTAAAAAAAAAACTAATTCTCTTCTCTGCATAGAGGAACCAATTACCAATCACTCAATGCTCAGTTTAAATATAGATCTGAGATTTTTTTTATATTCTTAGCTTCCTCACCCAAATGGGTAAAGATTAATAGCAATCAGAGTGGGCAAGGTTATGCTCTACCATCAAACCCCTAATCTTGGGACTTTACATATCAGATGGTTTTGTTTTTATTTATTTATTTTTATGTTCTTCTTTATTGATTTTAGAGAGAGAGGAAGAGAGAAGGAGAGAGAGATAGAAACATCAATGAGAGAGAACATCAATTGGCCACCTCCTGCATGCGCCCCACTGGGGATCGGGCCCACAACCTGGGCCTGTGCCCTGACGGGGAATCGAACTGGTGACCTGTTGGTACATGGGTCAATGCTCAACCACTGTGCCACACTAGCCAGCCTTTTTTTAAAAAAATTTTATGCAAAGGCCACTGTGAAGCAGGTCTGGTGACTCCAGTGATGAGACTACTTCTATCTTATGATGCCAAAATCTCAACTTGAGGCATAACAGGAAAGAAGAGAGGTGTGAATAGACCTCTAGTTAAAAAATGCTCTGCCCAGACCTGGACTGTGCGTTTCTACTTTCGGTCAATTCGCCCGAATGGTGTGGCTCTGACTGACTGTAAGGTCCATAGAAAATATAAGGAGAGGTCAATACCACTTCCACAGGGAACAGTTAAAAATCACGAGATCAGTTCATCCCTTTCCCAGCTCTTGCTCATTCTATGTATTTACATCTCTGTTTCTCCATCAGAGCTCCGTGCGCCTGGAGAGCAAGACTCCACCATTTCATCGTTCAGTTGAGGTGGATTCAATTCCATTCAATTCTATTAACGTTATCGAGTTGCATTTATTAGACATCGTTAGTGTCGTCCGCCAGGTTCCCAGGAGGACACTGAGACAGAGATCAATGTGAAAGAAGTGGATTAGGAAGTGTTCTTGGGACCAGAAACTAGAGGGAAGTGGAGAGAGCACCCCTGGGCAGAGGGGAAGTTGAGGCCCGATACAATCAAAATGGAGGTCTCCAGGTGACCCCGCAGAAACCTAAGATAGCCCTTCAGAATTGTCCCAGTTTGGGGCTATAGGTCCAGTTTTATATCCCAGCATCAGCCAGTCATTGAATGCAGGCTGCCACAGAGAAGGAGGATGCAATCTTTTTTTTTTTTTTTCTTTATTGATTTTAGAAAGAGAGGAAGGGAGAGGGAGAGAGAGGGAGAGAGAGAAATATCAATGAGAGAGAACATCGACTGGCCGCCTCCTGCATGCCCCCACTGGGGATCAGGCCCACAACCTGGGCATGTGCCCTGACCGGGAATTGAACCAGCGACCTCTTGGTGCATGGGTCAACGTTCAACCACTGAGCCACACCGGCTGGGCTGTATCTTGAATGAAGAGGTCCTCTTCTGTCGGGAAGCTCCCAGAGGAAAATGCTGCAGGCCTGAAAGGGACATCTGGGCCGTGTAGCACAGTGTCTACTACCATTTAACAAAAAGTAAGCATAGCTCATTGAATAGTGTATTTGAACTGTCCAATGTAAATAAATATGACTTTGTCCTATCATGCTAACAAAACAGGAGTAGAATCCAATAGCCTAATGGACTCGTGTTTAAAACTGGAAATTACTCTGTTTGACAATTTGGGGCTTAGGAGTTTTATGACTTACAGTTTATTCACTTAGTTATAAATCAAATTTTATTATAGTTTTACACCATACATTCAGGACTCAGTATAGAATAGATTTCCTAAATGATACAAATTCTACATTTTCATCCTAATGTGTATTTATAGCCGCAGCTATTTAGTTGTGTGGGTAATTTAAGCTTCTGAGTTGGGAACTACTTTCATTGCTTTTTATCTATTCAAAAATAGTTTATATGAGCAAAAGCTAATGTCTAAATAGAATTTACTCAGCAACATAAAAATATGTTATGCAAAAATAGAGCCAGAAAAGAGTAACCGTTCTCTTTTTAATAGGCTCCAATAAATGAGAACGAGTTAGGATTGACTCAGCATTGAAACTGACAGGACTCTTAGGAATGCCATGCAAATAGTTTTTGTGATACCACATATTTATTTAACTCGTTTCCACAGATTTTTTTCTTCCTGTCTTTAAAGCAGAGATTTTTAAAAAGCCTGAAATAAAACAATATGTGATGGATAAGTTATGGATGCTTTAAAATATCTTAGACTGGATTTGTCTTACAAATACGTCTGATACCATTTCCTTTGAACATTCACATGTAGAAAGCAGCTCTATGATAGTCACACACATGTCTGCTTTGCACCCATTAGTTTGAGTGCAGTGAAATAAAAAACACCAAGATATGTCTGGAGAGGAGAGTTGCTTACAGTGTTTGAGGAGAGACAGACATTTGAACAGGAATTTACCATGTAGATTCATACAGATTCAGAGTGCCACATGAATCCATTACAGAGAACAAAAAGTTCTGTATGGGAGAGTGTTGAAAAAGGTGAAGTCATCTATTTTTTTGTGTGTATAATAACCACTTTGAAAATTTCATTGGTTTACATCTTACTCTGTGGCTTTTCCTACAACTTGAAATTATTTAGTTTGAAAAATGTGTAATTGCTTTATTCTTTCCCCAAAACTCCACTCCACTACTATCTGAAACTTGTTTATGCACGATGCTATTGCTAAACTCGCTTACCTAACCTCAGGGTTAGTCAAGCTCTGGACTAGCTCCCCTCCGGTCTTCTGAACCTCTGTTACTCACCGTCTAGGAAACCAACCTTGGCTTTGAGACTACTGTCTTCTGTTTAGGTTCATCGCTTTCCTGCTTTCTTTCCCACAATCTGCAAATCTTCGGAACAACCAGTGTCCCCAGAAACTGCTCTGACGCTTTTCAGAGAACTGTGGTGACTTTGTTATTTTTAATCCTTACCCAAGGATACGTTTTATTTTATTTTATTTTATTTTATTTTGTTTTATTTTATTTTATTTTATTATTATTTATTTTAGAGAGAGAGGCAGGTGGGAGAGAGAGAAACATTGATGTGAGAAACATCAATCAGTTGCCTCCCGTGTGTGCCCGACTGGGGATCAAACGTGCGACCTAGGTGTGTGCCCTGACTGGGAATCAAACCCACAACCTTTCTGGCATATGGGATGCCGCTCCAACCAACTGTCATCAGGGCTGTGATAACTTTATTTTTACATTATACATCTTCCATGTTTTCATTACTCATCACTTTTATAAATATGCTCTCCTTTTGCTTTTTATATTATAAATAATTATATATTTTTTTACTTTAGTTATGTGTAACGCAAATATCTTTCCCCCCTTTAATGTAAATCATCTTGACTCTTCAAGAATCTTCTGAATTGACTTACAGCTAAAACTTTGACTCCATACAATCAACTTTTTCTATATACTACACTACAGCTATACTAAACCTGAGGAGTAAGAATAATAAAATGAGATCCCTTCCCTTCTATGCATTTCTTGTCTTTTCTCCTTCTATTTATAGTCATATCTCAATCGCTGGATTATTTGAAGACAAATCAGCACCATTTCTTGTTCCATGTACAGTTCTAATTTTCTCTAAGAAAACGAATCTTTATTAAAAAAGGTTGTCAAACATAAGGTGAGGGAAGAAGATTTGACTTTGGGTGTTGGGCACACAATGTAATATGCAGGTGATGTATCATAGAATTGTGCACTTGAAACCCACATAATGTTATTGACCAATGTCACCACAAGAACGGTAAGTAAAAGAAAGGGCAGTTAGTTGAAAGAAACAACTCTCTTGGAAGTAAGGAGTTAACAGGAGTTGTGACAAAAAGCAGTGTTAAAAAGAGATGAGAAGTCGTGGACTTGACATCAGCAACCAGGAAAGATAGTTGAAATTCATGAATGTAAGAGGAACACTGGCTTTGCCAAGCCAGAATTAAAAATTGTTGTCGAGTTCAGACAAACTATTAATGCATATGTAATGTGGAAGCCAGAACTCCTGGTAAGTACTAGCCTTAGGCAATATTTCATTTTAAAACAGAGAATACTTTATATTATGATTCCACAAATGAATGTTGTCTAAATATTTTTGTTAATTGCAGAATATTTCACGATAATAAAGATCATCAAGTGTTGAAAATGTAGTGATTCATTTGACATTTAAAAAAAAGGAAGTACATGCATTTTAAGCATAAAAATTAAGGCTTGAACTATATTCACACTTTGTAAATCAGCAGAAATCATGGTTCTTCAGCTTCCAGAGGGTAGGCAAAAAGTTTTACTGAATATTTTATATTGCAATGGGAAGAAAAATCATATTTTATTTCGTTTTCTTTTTCCCCAGTATATCCTCAGTGTTTTACATGAAGTTTTGCATATAAAATAAATGTCCAATAAATATATCTTGAACAAATATATATTTATTATTGAGTAGCCCTGAAATGTGTCTCTGTGTTAAGTACTGGAATGACGAAGGAAGGAGCAGAAAGAGCACGCAAAGTTTTATTCATTTAACTAATATTTAGTAAGCCGTTATTACACACTGCTTCAAATGCTGCGACACAGTGTTATGAACCAAACAGGAAAAGTCTCTGATCTCATGCAGCTTGCGTTCTACTCGGGTGAGACAAACAACCAAAAAAAAAAATGCAAAAGTAAACAGGTTAGCTAATATTATATTAGACCATCTGCACGCAGATCAAAGCAGGAAATAAACAAGGGTAAGTGGTGGGGAGAGAGGACAGGAATAGGGAATTTCTATTATTCATGGACTGATCACACAGCTTTCTGCAAAGGTGTCACTTGAGGTGAGACCTCTGTGAGGAGGAGACAGCTATTTGAGGAGCCATTGGGGAAGGTGGTTCAGACAGAAGAAAGAACGAGTTCAAACTTACCGTGACTGGGAAAAGCTCGGTCAGGTCTGAAGAACAGAAAGGAGGCTGGTGTGGCCGGAGGGTACAGAACGTGGTAAGGGAGAGAGGGAGTAAGGAGCCAGGATATTGCAGCCTGTGCCCGAGGCAAAGATGTTGCGTTTCACGTTAAATGGAATAGGTAGGAATCCATCACAGAGATTTTAGGAGGAGGGGGTAAAGGAGATTTAATTTACAATTTCATAAATCATTCTGACTGTCTTGAGAAAGGTTTGGAGAGTAGTTGAGATCTAATGGTCATTAGGAGTCGATTTCCCATGACCAAGGCTAGAGATGATGACGGTTTGGGCTGGATGACAGTGGAAATAGAGTTTAGACATTTTAGAGATAGAACTGACTCCCATCCACATCCGAGTAAACCAGAATGATTCTAATGTTTTTGAGTTGTAGATGCAGGAGGATGAGGACTCATTGTATGAGATGGGACTGACTCCTGACAGGGAGAGAAAATGCTTTTGTTGTGGAAAAGCAAGAAATGGTTAAAGAAAGTTTGCAGTCTAGTTAACGAAAGACACACACACATCTACACATATGATACTAAAGGCAACATAAGAAATAGCTAAATAAATTATTAGTCAGTGAAGGAATACAGAGGAAGGAGTTATTAATTCTCAATGAATTATTTCACATGCATTTCACTGTATAGTATACCAGATTACCTAATTTGTAATGATGTAAATACCAAAGGCATTTAATTATTTTACATTGCATGAAATCTGGATGTGTATGTTTAGTCCAACCACTCAATAATATTGGAAAGGTCAATTGGAACTTTTAAAAAAATTTTCCCCATGGCTTCACAAATGGTTTAGATTGCTATACCATCATGTTCTCACAAAACAAAAATTTGGCTTAGAAGAAAGAGGATGGGAGGGAAAAAGAAGCCCACATCTTATTAGCTTTTTCTATTAGTCTGAATTTTTTTCTGGATGCCTTCTAGTTGATACCTATTACATCTTGTTGGCCTGGTTTGGGCCACATACTTACCTCTAGACCAAACACTGACAAAGGGAAACTAAATTGCCAGTATTGGTGAAGATCCACCAAAATCCAGCTTTTGAGTCTGGGGTCATTGCTTCCTAAAAATAATAGGAGTTTTGCAAGCAAAACAGGACTGTTGACCACACTGAATATAATCAGAGATTCAAGGGTTCCATTTTTCTACTGGGTCTGCAATGATAAAAGGCAACGTTGTTATATTTGCAAGATCAGTATATTGCCGGCTAAGTAAAATGTCTGGCACGTAGTAGTGAACCAGGCATTCGTCAAATACACATTATTAAGTGGATAATTAATATATATTTGTTCAATGAATCACAACTTACACATAAAGAATACAAGAGGTTTTATGCAAGAGATCAGAAAGGTAAAATAAATAGTGCAAGCAATTTCAGAATAATGTTAGAGCAAGATTCCAACTCAGATCTCTCTGTTCTAACACCTGAACTCTGCTCATTGAGATGCATTAACTTTCATTCAAGCCTAGTGGTACGGTTGACCACACAACCCTAAAAGGAAACTGAATTTAAGGTCCGAGAAAGGGAGAACTTCTCAAATGGAGTCAATAAATCCTGGGAAACTAGCCACATAATTTTTTATTTTCTCTCATTCCTTCCATTGACTTTGGCAGATCCACCATTTGAACTACTGAAACTACAAAAAAATTTTGTATCTTTCTTAATCCTGCACAATCTCTCAACCTGTGTACCAATGTCATCATGATCTCTCACTTCTTGATTGTTCCCTATTTTTCAAGTTTACCTGTCCTATAATGCCCTTACATTCTTCTTCAATCAAACTAGAACTCTTGATCATTCTGTCCCAGGAAGACCTACTTCTTTCGCTGACTGATCCTCCAGACCAATACAAATTTGTGTCAGTCTAACTTCCCATGTCATTTCTTCCTGTGACAGAGACACTGAAAATGGCTGAGAAAATCATAAAAAATGGTGTCCTGGGTTTATCACAAAAACATATTCTCCATCCCATTGCACCTTTTGGTATCATTTAGGCATTTATTTGCTTGTACCCCATTACCAGTGCCTTTTGCTTCCTAGAGTTACCCTTCCAAATCTCTTTTGCTCTCTTACGTCTTCTTACTTAGGACTTTTGCAAAAATAATTGTTTCTTCCTCTGGGAAAATAGTAAAATTGATCTCTGTCATCCTCTTGATAAGTCTGTGATTGCCATGTTAGACAGTGAGCTGTGATTTGCTTGATTAATGACATGTGAGTGGAAGGAAAGTGTCACTATACATGTGAACGTTTTAAAAGCCAGGGCATGACTCACCACATTCTCTTCCCCTTGCTTCAGTGATCATTAGTGTCAAGATGGAGCCTTCTATAAGCCTAGTCCCTGAGGGACCATGATGATCTCTATCCTCTCGTGATCCATGTTATACATGAAAAACAGAAACCAGTCTTTGCTGTCTTAAGTCAAAAAGAGTTTGGGTTTGTTTGTCACCACACATAATTCAGCCCATCCTGACTGCTACTACCACTTTGTAGAATTTTACATAACCCTCTCCTTGAAATTTCTCCTTTGGGGAAGAAGATATTTGCCAATGGCATATCTGATAGGAGTTAATATCCAAATTATATTAAGAACTCATACCGCTCAACATAAGAAAAAATCAAATAAAATAATGGACACCTCTGCCTATTAGATGAACTGAATAGACATTTCTCCAAAGAAGATATACAGATGGCCAACAGACAAGAAAAAATTCTCAGCATTACTAATCATCAGGGAATGCAAAGCAAAATACTACCACTATTCCTACTACTACTAAGAATGATAATAATGAGATATCACCACATACCTTTGGGTTTTACCATTCCATTATCTTCCCATCCTCGAGCTATAATTTTCCATTTCAACTTTTTAATCTTTATGATAAATACCTCTTTTTCTACACAACCTTCTCGCTCTCTTTTTTTCTGCACAATCACCTGAGATTAGTGAATCTACCATCAATTCTTCAACTTTTATCTGAAAACTAATAAAGTCTGTAACTCCAATAAATACCTCTCCCTAATTGTTCACACCCACATGTCCAAATTCTATAAACAGTTTTACCTGAACTTTTCTCTCAACTTCAATTTTTTCCTGATAAT
This sequence comes from Molossus molossus, assembly GCF_014108415.1. Lineage (NCBI taxonomy): Eukaryota > Metazoa > Chordata > Mammalia > Chiroptera > Molossidae > Molossus > Molossus molossus. The sequence goes on along the minus strand of NW_023425351.1, from coordinate 56,993,233 downwards.
TCTCACTAAAGAGACTCTTTCTCCTGAATTCCATCTCTTTGTAAATGTTACATCAATCTACCCATATCCTAAACCACAAATCTGGAAATAATCATAGTTTTATTTCTCTAAGTCATTCCAAATAACCTGTAATTATATAAATTCTACACCTGAGATAATTCTTCTATTTTCTCCTTTGCTGTTCTCCTTCTGAGACCCCAGGATCCTAAGCCATGACAGGGTCAATAACCTGGTGAATCCCCCCACCTCCCCTGCCCCCTGCGCCATCTAATGCATAGAGTGCTACCAGAGTAGTACTTAGAGATTATTAAGATCACATAATTCTCATATTTAATAAATGACTTTGAGCCCTGGCCGGTTTGGGTCAGTGGTTAGAGCATCAGCCCACAGGCCAAAGAGTCACAGGTTCGGTTCTGGTCAAGGGCACATACCTCAGTTGCAGTTCGATCCCTGGTCCTGGTTGGGGTTGTATGAAAGGCAACCAATCGATGTGTCTCTCTCTCTCCCCCTTCCTCTCTCCCAGTCTATCTGGGGGAAAAAATAAGTAAATCAATGGAAAAATATCCTCAGGTGAGGATTAAAAAAGAAAAGAAATGACTCTGAAACTTTACTGCCAATAGCATAGCATAAGAAGTCCATCAAAGACCATTCATGCCTAGAATTGCTTTTCTTTATTCCTCTTACCCATTCCAATCAAATTTGTAGATATTGTTTTCTTGCTAAATTTATTTATGACATTTTCTTGTCTGGAATGCCCTTTCTTTCTTCTTCCTGAATGATCTCCACTTAAGCCTTTCTTTAGCTGTTCCTCCTCTGACAAAGGGAATTATTTCTCTCTGTTTCAGTATTAAACACAAATCAAACTAAAAACTTTTGCACAACAAAGAAAGCCACCAACAAAATGAAAAGGCAACCTAATGAGGGAGGAGATATTTGCAAATGGCATATCTGATAAGGGGTTAAGATAAGAAACTCCTACAACTTAACATTTTAAAAATTCTTTTATAAATGGGCACCTCTGCCCATTAGATGACCTGAATAGTTATTTCTCCAAGGAATACATACAGATGGCCAAAGTCAACCACCAGCAAGTGTTGGTGAGGATGTGGAGAAATGGAAGTTGAAGCTCTTGTGCATTGTTGGTGGGATTGTGACCTGGTGCAGCTACTATGGAAAACAATATGGAGGTCCCTCAAAAAACTAAAAACAGAAATGCTATATGATCTAGCAATTCCATTTCTGGGTATTTGTCTGAAGGAAATGAAAAAAAAAATCTGAAAAGATGTATGCACCCCTAATGTCATTGCAGCATCATTTACAATAGCCAAAGTATGGAAGCAACCTAAGTGTCCATCTATGAATGAATGAATAAACAAGAAATAGTATGCATACACAATGGAATATTTCTCAGCCATAAAAGGAATGAAATCTTGCCATATGTAACGACATCAGTGAAACGACAGAGGTTTATTCTAAGTGAAATAAGTGAGACAGAAAGACAAATACTGTATAATTTCACTTATTTGTGAAATCTAAAAGAAAAAAAAAATGAACAAACAAAACAGAAATAGACTCATTGATAGAGAGCAAACTTATGGTTGCCAGAAGCTTGGGGATGGGCACGGATGGAAAAGGTAAAAGAAGAATAAGAGGTAAAAACTTTTAGTTATAAATTAAATAAGTCAAAGAAATGTCATAAACAAAAGTATCAAGGAATATCTACTCTACAAATTTCATTGGAATGGGTAAGAGGAATAGAAAAAGGAAACTTTATTTATTTTTAAACTCATCTTTATTGTTGAATGTATTACAAATGTTTCTTCCTTTATTCGCCTTTGACCCCCTCCTCCTCATTCCTGCCCCTCCTGCCTTCCCCACACTATTGTCGGTGATCATTGGTTGTGCATATATGCATAGAAGTTTTTTGGTTTATCTCATCCCACCCTCCCTCCCCCTTTCCCTTTGAGGTTCATCAGTCTAACAACCAATTTGTACTTCTTAATTCCTTCATCTTTTTCACCCATCCCCCCAGCCTCCAGCCCCCACCCATCTGGCAAGCAACAAAAAAGTTCTCTGTATCTATCTATGAGTCTGTTTCTGTTCTGCTTGCTCATTTTCTTTGTGGATTCAATTGTTGATAGATATGTATTAATTGTCATTTTATTGTTCATATTTTTGTTCTTCTTTGCCTTCAAGAAGACCCTTCAACATTTCATATAATACTGGTTTGGTGGTGATGAATTTCTTTAGCTTTTTCTTGTCTGGGAAACTCTTGATATGGCCATTGATTCTAAATGATAGCTATGCAGGATAGAGTAATCTTGGTTGTAGGTCATTGCTTTTCATCACCTTGAATATCTCTTGCCACTCCTTTCTGGCCTGTAAAGTTTCTTTTGAGAAATCAACTGACAGTCTTATAGGAGCTCCTTTGTAGGTGATGGACTGCTTTTCTCTTGCTGCTTTTAAGATTCTCTCTTTGTATTTAACCTTTGGTATTTTGATGATGGTGTATCTTGGTGTGGACCCCTTTGGGTTTAACTTGTTTGGGACTCTTTGTGCTTCCTGAACTTGTATGTCTGTTTCCTTCACCAAGTTAGGGAAGTTTTCTGTCATCATTGTTTCAATAGTTTTTCAATTTCTTGCTCTCTCTCTTCTCCTTGAGGCACCCCTATGATGCGAATGTTGGCACCTTTGAAGTTGTCCCAGAGGCTCCTTATACTATCCTCATTTTTTTTGGATTCTTTTCTCTTTTTACTATTCTAGTTGGGTATTTTCTGCTTCCTTATATTCCAAATCAATGGGTTGCTTCTTGGCTTTATCTACTCTATTATTGATTCCCTGTAAATTATTCTTTATTTCAGTTAGTGCATCCTTAATTTCTGACTGGCCCCTTTTTATGTTGTTGATGTTTTCACTAAGTTCCTCGGAGGTCTCCTTAAGTTCCTTGAAGTTCTCACTAAGTCCCTTGGATGTCTCACCAAGTTCCCTGAGCAACCTTATAACCTGTGTTCTGAACTCTGCATCTGTTAGATTGCTTATCTCCACTTTGTTTATTTTTTTCCTGGAGTTTTGTTCTTTTCTTTGATTTGGGACATGTTTCTTTGTCTCCTCATTTTGGCTGCTTTCCTGTGATTGTTTCTATGTATTAGGCAGAATTGCTATGCCTCCTAGACTTCATAGGGTGGCCTACTATTGTAGGTGTCCTGTAGAATCCAGTGGCACAGTCTCCCTGATCACCCCAGTGATCATGGATCACCCCAGTCTCATGATGCACTCCTAGTGTGAACTGTACACCCTTCTCTCGTAATTGAGTCTTGATTGTTGTTGGCACGTCAGTGGGAGGGGTTTACTCAGGCTGATCAGCTGCAAGGACTGGCTGTGCCCACTAGCCACTACCTTGGAGGATCAGCTGTGTAGGGGCCCACCACACAGAGCAAGACTTACTTCAGCAGGGCTCTGGTACCCACTGAGTCCACTCATTGAGTGTGTTACTTGTGGAGGTGGTTGGGTGGTGGTGTTTCGATGTGGTCTGAAGCTGTCCACTGGATGTGCTGGCTCTGGGGCAAGGTCAGCCACTGCCTGTGCTCTATCCAGGGCCACCCGGCATAAGCTACAAAGTGAACTGCAGACGGCTGCTTCTTGTGCTGGGCTTGGAGGTGTCCAGGAAAAGCCAAGTTGTGAACCAAGGCTGGCTGCTTCTAGTGTCAGGCCCGGGGCCACTTAACAAGAGGTATGGGCTTGCTGAGACTGGTCCCTCTCGAGCCCCGGCTCAGCACCGCTCTTGTGGGCCTCTGGGTCACACAGGCCCCTCTGGATCCCGGCTTCCCACCACTCTTGTGGGCAGCAGTGTTGCACTGGGCCCTGTTGAGCCCCTGGTCCTGCAGTTGTTGGCTGCGGAGTACTGCTGCCCTGTGGGGCTCAGCTCCTGCTCAGCCTTTGCTGTAGTTTTTGGGGATGGTTCTCTGCTGCTGGTCTGTGCTTCTGTTGCCTGGGGATGGATGTCTGCTCCCCAGCCTCTGGTGCTGGGGGTATGTCTCGACTCTGATCGGGCTGCTACTGCGGGGGATGGTGCTGGGCTCCCGGCTGTTTTCGGTTTTGCAACCGGCACCTTGACAGCTCCACTACTGTGCACTGGGCTGTGTTGACACAGGGTGTCCACTGGCCCGATGGTGCCAGGTGCACTGGTGGGCTCAGGTACCAGATGCCGCTTGTTTGAGAGATTTTAGGAAACTCTGAAGCAGGATCCAAGACGGCCAATTCTATGGTAAAGCCTTTGAAAACAGCTTGGGTGGGCCTGAAAGTTGGGGGGGCGGGGCCCTAGGGAGTCAGCAGGGCGGGGCTACCAGTGTGAGCCAGGTTGCTGGAGTCCCAGATATGGCTTCTGTCTGCCGCCCCCGGGAAGGGCTCACCAAAGGAACAAAGGCCTCTCTCCAGCCCTCATCCGGAGGCCAAACCGTTCAGTTCTTCCCTGTTCTCCAGTGCCCCTCAAGCTGCCTCCCCTCCGTGCTCAGAGGGAGCGGGTCTGAGTAAGTCTGTGCGCGGGCCCTTTAAGGAGCTGCCTGGGGCTTCTGCAGCCTCAGCCTCCCTGAGCCTCAGTTCCCACTGGTTTTTCCAGCCAGAAGTGATGGGGATTCTCTTCCTGGCACTGGAACCCTGAGCGGAGCACCTGGTGTGGGACGGGGACCCCTCAGTCCTCAGGAGGACATTCCCAGCTGAGGTGTCCTCCTGATTTTTATCCGCCACACGTGGGTGTGGGCCCAGCCCGTCCCCTCCGCCCTCCTACCAGTCTCGGTGTGGCTGCTGCTTTAATTCCGTAGTCGTAGGACTTCCATCCAGCTGGAGGTCAGGCGGTTCTGAATGATGGTTGTTCTGTTGTTTTGTTGTAATTTTGATGTGGTTCTGGGACGACGGATACCGCGTTTACCTCCCCATCATCTTGACCCACCTCAGAAAAAGGAAATTTTAGACATGAGTGGTCTTTGATTGGCTTCTTATGCTATGCTGTTGGCAATAATGTTTCAGAATCAATATTTTAATGTGAGAATTATGTGATCTCACTAATATAATGTACATCACAGGGAATATTACAATAATATTGGAATAACTTTGTATAGCAACAGATGGTCACTAGACTTGTGGTGATTACATCACAAGGTATATAACTGTAGGTCTATAAATGTACTATGTTGAACACCTGAAACTAATTGTCAACTGTAATTTTAAAATGGTTAAACCTCCATTAGAAAAAACACCTATAGATAACATTTATTAAGCAATTGCTACCTATATCAATTTCCCAGGGTTGATGTAACAAATTACCACAAACTTGATGATTGTAAACAACAGAAATTTATTTTCTACTACTTCTAGAGTCGAGGACTTTGAAATAAGGTGTCAGCAGGACCATATTCTCTCTGAAGTCTCTAGAGCAGTGGTTCTCAACCTGTGGGTCGCGACCCCTTTGGGGGCCGAATGACCCTTTCACAGGGTCGCCTAAGACCATCGGAAAACACATATTTCCTGTGGTCTTAGGAACCGGGACACCGCTCCTCTGTCCGTCCCCAGGTGGGTCCGCCCACCTGCAGATACGCCCACCTGCAGATACGCCCACACACAATGTGAGGACCGGTATTGACGGGCGTGGGGTTAGGAAGGTTGAGAACCACTGCTCTAGAGGAAAAAGCTGCCTTGCTTCTTTATAGCTTCTGGTGGTGGCTGGCAATCCTTGGCCCTCCTGGGCTCACAGATGCATCACTTCAATCTCTGTCTCCATTTTCACAAAATCTTCCTACCTGTGTGTTTTGTCTATGTCTCTATCTCCATACAAATATTTCTCCTTTCTCTCACAAAGACACCAGTCGTTGCTTTCAGAGTCCAGTGTTAGTTCCTTGTGACCTTCTCTTAATTAATTACATCTGAATAGGGTCTATTTTCAAATAAGGTCTCCTCCACCAGCCCTAGGGGTTAGAACTTGAATATATATTTTTCTGGGGGTGGTGGTGGTTACGGGGAGACACACTCAAGCAAACTCTACCACCTTTTAGTATTGTGCTGAGGGGTTACAATGCATGAGGTTGAACCCTATATAATCAGCATGTTTGTTTATTAAGAAAGATTTGATTCTTGGCAATTTCATATGGTTCAATCTAATATTAACACAATGAGTTTTCATATTTCTATTGGGTAATATTATTATATTTTCATGTTAAGGGGAGAGCACCAAGGAGGTTAATTAACTTGCTTAAGGGCATGCACTTAGTAAGTGATGGAGCCAGAAAGTCAAACCGACTGAGCTAACTCCAGCATCTACTCACTTAAACATAGTATGTCACTTCTCTTGGCCCTATTAAACCCTGTTGTACGCAACTCTATTCTATCATTTATTCCATAAATTATATGTATGTTTCCCTGAATTCTATTCTCTGAGCTGCTTTAGGGAGTTCCATTCACTATGTGTTCCCAGCACTAAATATAGTGCATGCCATTATATAGAAAACATATGTTCTTTGAAAAAAAAAAAATACATGAATACATGATCTGGACAATGTTTATTCCCCTAGAGAGAAAAAAGAGCATCCTTGAAAAAGACAAAAAAAATTTCACCCATCCCCCACCCTTAAATTTTACTAAGGACAATATAGTAGATATTGAGAAGCTGTTGGAAATTTAGCCTTACTTTCATGTGACAGAGTAGCATCCTCTTGCCCTAACTCTGAAATCACCTTGATCTCATTCTGAGCTCCTTTTTACTGTTATAAAAATTCCTCTCACTCTCCCTTATTCTTAAGTGACAGTTAAGCCCAGGTTAAGCCAAAATAAATGGGCTCTTTTCTCCCACATGTGCAGAATTACTGAGCTTTAGCATCTGAAAATGTTTCTCTTTCTTTTTAAAAAAATATCAAAAGGTATTTTTTTTATTTCAAAGCAAATGAAAATTATTTTTTTTAATTAAAGAAAAGGTAATTTGAAGACGGATGTTAGTGTGTAATTAATAAAAGCGCAGTTCTGCTCCAGGATGTAATAAGCTAGAACAGTGTGACTCCCAGTTTTACAATGAGGAAGAGCCAGATTAACTTCAAATTCATACTCTTTGTGGTCCCATGAGAGACAGACTGAGTTTAAAAAACATAGATAGGTATACCATACAAACAACAAGCAAAAGAAGTTAGGGTAGCTGCATTAATATGAGACAATGTAATCTTTAGAAGGAATATTATCAGAAAGAGAGACGCTACATGATGTAAAGGGGTCAATTCTCCAGTAATACATAACAGCCTCAATGAATATGCAACAAACAATGGAACATCAAAATACATGAGGCAAAAAAAACCTCCTAAAACTGAAAGAAAAATTAGAGTACTCCACAATAATAGCAATTTCAACTCTCTTGTTTTAGTAATTAATAGAACAATTAAATGGTAAATCAACAAGGATCTAGAAGACCTAGACAAAACTAAAAAGCAACTAAATGCAACTAACATTTGTAGAACATCCACTCAAGACAGCATATTTCAGATTCTTTTCAATTGCAGATAAAGCATTGGTCAAGGTAGGGCATTTTCTGGGCCATAAAATAAACATCTAAAAAGTTAAGTGTAAATGTAAGAAGTCAGTTTTGGACCATAATGGAATTTAACTAGAAATCAGTAACAGAAAGATAGCTGGTAAATCCTCAAATGTCTGAAAATCAAACAGCGCACTTGTAAAGAACTCATGGGTCAAAGAGGAAGTTTCAAAGGAAATTTAAAAATATATTGAACTAAACAAAAATGAAAGCACAACATAAAATTTGTAGGCTGCAGCTAAAGCGGTGCTTAGAAGGCAGTTTACAACGTGAAGTACTTCTGCTAGAGAAGAAGAAAGGACTCGAACCATTCACGTAGCTTTCACATTGAGACTCAGGAGAAAGCAGAGCAAGCCAACCCCAGTGCAAGCAGAGGGACGTAACAGAGAAGAGCAAACATCAACACAGTTACAACAATAATAGAAAAAAAGTGAGTGAACCTGAAAGCTGATTCTTTGAAAGGATGAATAAAATTTTAAAACCTCCAGTCAGAGTGACAAAGATACAAGAGACAAGACATAAATTCACAATATCAAGACCAAAAGAGGGGACATCACTACAGGATATTAAAGGTACAACATCTCTAATAGAATGGCATCACCCCTCTCCCCACCCCCCCCAAAAAAAGAACGGAAAGAAGAAAAAAAAATTGTCAACACTAAGTGCTGACTGGGACATAGATCAATTATGCAGTACTGGTGGAAATACAAGAGGGTACAGCCACTTTGCAAAATAATTTAAGTTTCTTTAAAAGTTAAATATTTATGTCAGCATATAATGTTATAAGTAGATACCAGCAATTTAACTTCTAGGTATCTACTCAAAGGCAATAAAAACTTAGGTTCACGCAAAAATGTGTGTGCGAACGTATATAGCAGCTTCATTTAGTCTTTGGATTACAAATTGGACTTAATCGAGAGGTCTTTCAACTAGAGAATGGATTTTTAAAATGGTGGTACATTTGTTGAGCACAACTCAACAATATAAAGGAAAAACAACAACTGGTTCACGGAGAAACATGGAAGCATTTTAAATTCATTTTCATAAGTGAAAGGAGACAGACCCAGAAGGCTACATAATATGTGATTCTACCTTATTCCACACTTTGGAACAAAAGGAAATTCTGGGGATAAAAAGCAGGTTGGTGTTGTGAAGGGCTTGGGGCTGCAAAGAGGGGTTAACTGTAAGGGGTCAGCAGGAGAGTAATTTGAGGCCATGGTCCTAACCTGTGTGGAACTGTGGTGTTGGCTACATGACTCGAAGCATCTGCAAAACCCCTATGTATTAGTCTGCCGGGGGTGCCAGAATAGGATACCACAGACTGGAGGGGCTTACACAACAGGAATTTATTTCTCACAGTTCTGGAGGCTGGAGGTCCAAAATCAAGGCACTGGAAAATTTGTTTTCCTTGTGGCCTCTCTCCTTGGCTGGCAGATGGCCCGGGTCCTCACATGGTCTTCCCGCTGTGCGCACACTCCTGTGTCTCTCACCGCGTCCCAGTTTCCTCCTCTTGTAAGGACACCAGTCATGTTGGATGAAGCCCCACTGTAATCACCTCATTTAACTGAATCACCTCTTTAGAGACCCGATCTCCAAATACGGTCACGTTCTCAGATACTGTGTATTAGAACTTCAACATGTGAATGTGATGTGGAGGCATAATTCAGTCCATCATACCACGTGATTCTATGCCACAGAGAAGGGGTCTCTACTGTACGCAAAGGAAGAAGCCACCCATGTAGGTTAAGTTATAGGTATAGGCAAAACGATGAACACAGACTGACAAATGAACCGAATCGTGTTAAAAACAAATTCGTTGCCACCCTGGAGGATGGAGCTGATGCAAGTTACTTTGGAAAAGAGCACTTTGATGAGATAATATGAGGCTGGATACCAAAGGGAATGGGCACTGATTTTCTTATGGTTGGTAAATTTGTTCCTCACAAGGGTTTGGACTAGTAATTCGGAAATCATTTTATATGTATACATACATATTAAATATAGTGTTGATAAGAAAAACCAGATTACTTGCTTGTGAATAAAGAGGTTACATTAGGGAAAAAATGAAGGCTAGAATGATCCCTGTGTTTCTGGAATAAAATTAAGGTATTACTATAGAATCATGAATTGGCTTCAATAGTTCGGATTTAATACTAGTAATTGTATATATTGTCTTCCCTCTGCCCACCGAGAGGGGCTAGACATAGAAGCCGCAGGAGTGGCGAGTTACACCTAGTATCCCAGTCCCAGTTTGTAAATAACATTCTCAAATGAAAGGAATCAGGTCTCATTGGAGAACTGGTTGATTCCAGATTTGGTGGTAGGGAAAATAAAGTAAGCCTGGGGTACCTTGGGGTGCCAGAAAGTATGAAAGTGCAAAAAGGAAGGAAAAGGGAGAAAGGGGGGAAGGAGAGGGGGAGGCGAGGAAGGAAGGAAGGAAGGGAGGGAGGGAGGAATGGGAGGGGAGAGAAAGATGAAAGGGACCAGAAGGGAAGAACAGGGAAGGAAGGAATAAAAGGATGGAGGCATTTTAAAAGGACATAGAGGACAACCTAAAAGAGTTTCCAATAAACAAAAAACAACTTTAGCAAATATATAAATAATGACAATGCTGATTTATAACAAAGACTAAAACAAAGAGGCCATACTGAAGTAAATACATAAGCAAACAAATAAGAAGAGATTACACTTTCTTCTAGAAGAATTTGAATGAATGACATGGAAAGAATGATCCATTCTTCAACATCACTAATAAAATATCCCAATAATAATTGCTGCCAGCAAGGTCCACTGATGAATGCTAAAATTAGTGGGCTAAAATTTAAGCTAAAATAGAATATTTGCTGTCTCAAATTACCTACCCCAAAGCACTGAGTAATAACCAAGGGGAAAATAGTAATTTTATAGTGGGGAATCATGGCTAAAATCCCCTGACCAAGTGATCAAGCTTAACATTACCAGTTGTAGATAATGATACCATCTACCCCCTGATGTGATGCCCTGAGCATAAGTACAATATAATCAAGGTAAAAGTATCTCAGACCAACCAAATGGAAGGGCCTTCTACAAAGTAACCGACTAGTACACATCAAACGTATTATGATTATGAACGGCAGGACTAAAATTCTGTCACTAAAATTCTGTCACAATTTAAGGAGACACAACACCGAGATGATGTGGAGTCTTGAATTAGATTACAGAACAGAAAAAGAACATTAGTGGGAAAACTGGTGAAATCCCAATACATTCTGTACTTGAGTTACTATAAGAGGATCAAGGTTAATTTCTTAGTTTGTATTAACATTCTATAGTTATGTAAGGAATTAACACAAGGGTAGCTAGGTGAAGTGTATAGGAAAACTTTCCATACTATTTTGGCAACTTTCTGTAAGTCTAAAATGATCTCATTATCTCCAAAAATATTTTTCAAGTAAAACATTTACTTGGATAAAGCAGATACGGATATAAGCAGACAATTTATAAGTCTAGGAAGAGATTCTTCTGCACTGCCAAACACCTAAGGAACTAGATCAGCATAATAATCCAGTCTAAGGTGTGGTCATTTGAAGTATGTAGGGAAAGAATTCTAGACAACAAGGCAAAATGAACATTGAATAGGTGACCAAGAGCTTGTGAAACCACCATCTGGAAGAACTTGAACAACTAGCTAGATAATCAGCTTTGTTAGAGGACTGAGACTTTGTTTCTCAGGACAGATAAAAGTAGTCTGTGTTCTGTTTCTTCACATAGAAGATTTAAGAAATAAGTTCACACTATTCTATGACCTGTGTGTTTGCAAGTGGATTAATGGACATCCCCATAGTTCTACCAAAATATATTTTTTAAGCAAACCCCGGGACTTGGAAACATTCTAAGGAAGCATACGTCAGGAAATGTGGGTTAGGAATTGAATAAAATGTAGAGTTTTACATCTTTTTTTTCCTTATTCATTACATTTTAAGCCCAAGTGGTTTCCCATCTGGACCAAGAAATTGCATTGCTGAAATGTTAATATTCTTTCCTTTGGTATTATTTCATTTTAATTCATGTTGAAAAGGTGTATGGTCTAACAGACTAGAAAGTCCACCGATTGGACAGAGAGAAACTGTAAAACAATCTTTATCTTGGTAGACGTTACCAATGGCTTAATGTTGGTAGCCAGTGGTTTTCTGGTAAGACGATAAAGTTTTTAAATCTTTGGTTTTTCCCAGTGTGATTTCACTTAGGATTGTACCATCTGATTCATTGAAGAAAACTGCACCAGGGAACAATTCAATTTGGCAGCAGAACTTTGATAGAGTCAAGGGGATATTTCATTTCTGATTTGAGAGACAATTCCATATACTATCTTTCTTCCTTTTTCCATTTCTCTCTGTTTCATTTTCTGTGTTGATTTTCTTCTTGGAAGCTTTGCAGCTGAAACCCAGGTGGGTGGGTGTGGAGTTTTTCGTTTCCTTTTCATGGTTTCATTTCTTCTACATGGCTTTAAATCTCCACTGATTTGAACAGCCTGGCCGATCCTTAGCACTGACGTCAGGAGAGAGACAAGACTGGAAAAGCACCGAGAAGCACTTACTAAACATAGGTCTCACTGTATAAGAACTCTGTTGGTGATTGATTAATAACAGTACATTCTACTTTCAAAGCACTGCATTATTTTCATTTAGAATATAGTAAACCTAGGGTTGACGGCACTTTTATTTTTCATCCAGATAACTTGGCACAGTGTTGTTACATGCTTACAAAAAGGGAAGAAACACCAAAGAGAGATAGAAAAGAAGGAAAAGGAAGAAATTGTTACTCCTTACTCCTTACTTTTGAAGCGTCTTAGCATAAGTATGCAGTTTGAAGAAAGGAGGACTATTTATTTAACAAATACATAGTGATTACTTACTAATCGGGAGACACGAGGATGCTATGCTGACAAGCTAGAGGAAGTTCCAGACCTCTTTAAGCACTATAGAAAAATTATGATTTTTAAAACCTCCAAAACCATAATCCTCGATATTCCACGGCATTTTCCACGACTATTCTCATTTCAGGGAATGACGTTTCTGTGGCTCTCTCTGTCTCTATATTTTATATTCAGTCCAGACACAAAACTCAGCTCCCTCAGCAGCCTCTGCAGTAGATTCGTTCCTAAGAAGTTTTCACAAGTTGAGTAGAATTTACGGCCGATTGGGACTCCTAAGAAGCAGTTGCATTTTACACTAAGTAGGTCATTCTCTTCTCTTCACCTCTTTTTTCCTGTACTAGGCAGACCAATTTATCTCTTCTGACTCCTGGCTTCAGGATTACACAACCAAACACGTTAAGTTGCTTAGCTTAATAAGTACCCTGCACTGAAAAGCATCACCCTTATCAGGCAGCTGGGATAACAAAAGGCGTAATAATAATAATAAGCAAAATCACAACAGCAACAATACTGACCGCTCTGTTGCGTATATTTCAATGTTTCCCCAGCTCCCACCCCACCCGTCTACGCTGTACGGCTTTCCAACTTCAATATTGCATTTTCCTATTGAATTTCAATCACTGGAGAAGTATTATATGGAAAATAATGCAGGTATTCTAACCTCTGAGTTAATATTATTTCAAAGAAAAATGACCTAAATTTTCTGCATTCTATATTCGCAGATTGTTCACATCCTGAAATAAATTGATCTCTTTCAATAATAGTTTAATAAAAAATGATCTAGTCACTTGAGTGGAATACAAAGTAACTTTTTGTTCATATTTGGATTTCTAATATGTTCCCATCCAGTCCTTTACTCTCCATTTCTATCAAGTATAAGTCTTTTGATTTTAAATAGCAGGCATAAAAAAAAAAAATGAGCTTGATACAGCTTTTACATTTTTTAGATGACATGTTCCATAAACCTTAAATTTGATGAAAATTTTTGTGAGTTTATAGCATAGTTATTTGAGTCATTCTAATGAAATAAGACTTGAAGTTCAGAAAAGTAAAATCATCATGTATTAGAAAAAGTGTCACTTAGAAAATTTATGTTTAATATATAAATTCAACCAGGTGCCCAAGACATCATGATTTCACATAATGACCATAGGTTAGACGTGAACCACACCTACATAATTTCACTAGTGATTTGTCTGTATTGGTTCCAATTTTATTTCCATAAGGATTTATTAGGCTTGTTTTAAAAGTATTTAGATGTTTAATATAGATGAACAATCTTAGGGAAGGAGTAAGCAAAATATCAAATTATACATTCAAAACACAGGTTAATGATAGCTGAAATTGTTATGTGATCATAAAACTATGCTAAGGAAGGCAGGAAGGACAAAACAAAAGGCCAATTGCTTTTCTATTCTGTGTCACAGTGGAGAACAAGTATAATTGAATCCTGTTAAAAAATAAAGGAAAGTCAGTAATAAAAACTGAATAGCCAGAGAAGAATTTCAAATACTTGATTACTAAAGAAAATTTTAACGAGACAGGAAGTCGCCTTTATGTATGATTCTTAGTATGTATATCATTTGGAGCATTAAAACATTTTGCAAAATACTCGACTGAAGCCCATCACCAAAAGGAAAAGAACTACTTTAAGAAAGACTACCATTGGAAAATATTAGTTTTACCATTATACTATTTAGGCTTATTTCCCTAAGGTATATGAAAACATTGTTTTTAACAAATGTAATATATGAAGAAAATAATGCTTCATTTTTTTCTTAGATTTTAGCTTCATTTTTTTTTTTTTTTTTTAGTAAAGTAGTTACTTTTACTATATCCATGGAACCTACACTAAACTAGCCTTCATTGGGTATCGAATAAGAAGGCAGTTTACCCAAAGAAAGCTGTGGACTCAAGCTAATCACCTGCATTTAAGTAGGCCATTGATTTATACCTAGGCTCTCACATGGGTAATATGAATCCCAGCAAGAAGTCTGTTGGCTCTTTTAAACATATTTCTAGTTGCTAGGGGGGAAAAAGTTATTTTTCTAACATAATCTCAAATATAAAATTTGAGGGTCTTCCAACAGTGTCCCACATCTGTGAGGATAAAACTCTATGTCTTGATGAAAAGATAAGGAACCAGAGGATGCTGTGGAGCCTGAAAAATTAGCTTTGTACTTCTTCTCACACAGGTTACATACACTTTAAAAATATCATATCTATTCTATAACTTACCAATTATTTGTGTGTTCACTAGAGCTAAGTGTCGAGAACATAGACTTTGTAATCATTGAGACTTTGATTGATACTCTGGCTTTGGGGTTTACCAGATGTATTATGATCTGAGGCAAGCTACTGAAAGCTTCCAGGCTCAGTGTTACCTTCTGTAAAATGGGTTGTGAATACTTTTTCACCAAATTCATGGTAAAAATATTTATAAAATTTAGAAGAAAATGAACTAATGTTTACAAACTTGTTTTACATTCGTGACATATTGTAAATGCTCATTCTTTTTTTAAAATGACATTTAAAACTTATTCAGAGGGTATCATTTTCACACATCCATTCCAACTCCTAGGAAACAGTAGAATGGAAAAGCTGAAATAAATTCTTGAGAACATGAGTGCTATTAATTTCTCCATTTAGCCCTAACCCTTAGCACGTTGTTTTTTTTATTAAAATGCTACTTGATTTCCTCCATATTTAGTGTTGAGAGAAGTTTTTGAAGATGTGTGATGGTTCCCATTTGAATTCTAGCACCAGCAGAATCCTCACTTGATCTGCATTTCAACAGTCAACATTGAGTTTATCTCCACATAAAGCCTGTGTCATCCAAACTGGTTTAAATTTTGGGGATAGTCAGAATATATGTGGCAACAAAAACACATTTTTAGAGAAGAGGACATCTGCCACTGCCCATTTGCCCTTCCGTTGACATGTCCTTCATCACAAGTCCTGGTGTCTTAAACCTGTATTTCCCAGGCTCCCTTAACAACTGGTTTTAGGTTAGGCTTTTGTTAAGGGAAATCATCAGTGGGAGGCAGGGGGTTGGAGGAGGGAGGGACAAAAGATACTGTCATCCTTTCTCCTCTTCAGGCGTCATCTCTAGTTGTGTGATTGTTTCTCCTCCATGGTTCTAGCCTGGACCAGGCAGCCTGACTCCTGGCTTTGGTTACACCATGTTCTCCTTGGAACCGTCTCCTCCTACCTTGGCTCTTCTTCGTTTGCCAATCTTAGGCTTGCCTCATGGAGCCATGTTTGCAAACTCTTCCAGCACTAGTACAAGTTCCACACCTGGGCTTCCTTCTGACGAACTACATGACGGAATTCCGAATTCTTGAATAGCTTCTGAAATGTTGAAGACTGGAGTTTCTCTGTTGAACCTGTGATTTTCCCTACAGGGGCCATAAATAAATTATGAAAGAATAAGATTTTTATTCCATCCATCATAGATGCCTGCTTTATAACACCTGATTCCTTCAGATTATTTACCACCAGAAACCACCTAAACACTTCTAATATTTTCCAAACATGGAGTAAAGTGCCCCAAAAAGAGGGTCTCCTAATGTCACTAGGAATTGATGTGGCTGTCTTACCAGGACCACACTGTGTCCTTCAGACCACTTTCGGCTTTGCGTTGTGTAGATGATTCTGGTTTCAGTGTTTTTTTGTTTTTGTTTTTGTTTTATTGTCTTTACTCTAACCATTCTTTACCTGAGAAATACAATATCAGTTACTGTATACTTTGCAAGTAGTTTCAATAATTTAAAACACAACTGTAATTATGTACGTTCTGAGAGGCTTCAATGTAGGCCTTCGAGATTTCCTTAAGCAAATACTTAAAATGGACAGCTATCTCCCACACCACCAGCCACACCCCCTAAGAAAAAAGTCTTTTTAGTACTGTGTGTGTCAAAACTTGGCTTAGTTCTCAAAAGATTTCACTTTACCAAACATAATTTTGTAACTTGAGGCTCTCAGTTTTTACATTTATTGAAATGTATACTTAGTCTGCTGAAGAGTGTGCAGTTATCAATCATTGGCTAGTTTTTCTGAAGACACGGTTCCTTGGCTTCACATTCGTAACCTTTGTACCTTCCTGTGCAGTCTGCAACCCTCTGATACAGGGTTACAGTGTAGTGCTTGCAAAACACCTATTAAAACTCTACTTTTCAGTTTTGAGCTTCTTGTTAAAACCTGCACATTTAAAATTCTTTATGACATGCTTACATGAAAACATAATCTTTCTTATCAGAAGTCATGAAAAACCAAATCCTACTATTTAAGATAAAAGAGAGGTTTATTATGTACCACTCAATTGCTATGGCTACCATAAGACTCTTTGAAACGTTATACAACTGAGCGAATTCTTTAACATACATACACATTTTAGACCTTGGGGTTTCCTTCTCATTATCCTTCCACCTTATTCCTTTCTGCTTAAAAACCTAATTCCTCTTTATGTCCTATTTCTACCTTATTTCTTACCTTTACCTGTTGGTTGAGTCTTGGTCATTCATGCTTCCTACCTCTGCCATAGACATTTAATCATACTCTTTTTTTTTTTTTATCCTCACCCGAGGACATTTTTCCATATTTTGTTCAGATAGAATGGGAAGGAGAGACAGAGAGAGAAACATCGACGTGAAAGGGACACATCGAGTGGCTGCCACCCGCATGACCAACCAGGGCCGGGGACAAACTGCAACCGAGGCACATGCCCTTAGCAGGAACCGAACCCAGGTCTCTCTGGACCGCAGGCCGATGCTCTAACCGCTGAGCCAAACCGGCCAGGGCTAATCATACTCTTTTTTAAGGAGTCCAGCCCAAGCAATGGATACTATTCCTGGCTACTTTCCATTTCATTCCTCTGCGTTATCCTTTTTTTTTTCCCCAGATAAAATGCTTCATAGTATCCTTTTTTGGGTGGAAGAAGATGACTATTTTTTGAAATGTCAATGAATCTTCTTAAGGCTAGCTAGAGAATTAAATGACCAATTCTGTGTCATATAGTAAGCACTTAATAAATGTTGGCCATTATTTTTATTATTATTATTTCCACATGTCCTTTGCTTTTCTCTAAAATTCCTAAGTGAAGGGGGGAAAAGACTTCAAGGTACAGAGAAAGATGGCTTTGGCCTTTGTGTTAAAATATAGAGAGGGATCTTTCAGAAGCTTCAGTGGTACAACTGAGAAGAAATCAAAGAAATAAGACAGTATTTATGGTTCACTGCCAGTTAAAACCCTTTGGGTGAGAACTTTAGAAGCTTTGTAACTTTCCCTCTGTCCTATTTAATCTTATTTTCACTTTTTGTTTAGTTTCTTCTTGTTACTAGCAATAAAAACCAAAATAGGTGTGTGTTTTCTTCAGAAAGTAGATGAGACAAGAAAAACCATAAAACTGAACTCTAATCCTGTTATCTGTGTGACCTTGAACAAGTTACTAAACCTCTCTGAGGCTCAATTTCCTCTTTGTTAAAATATGGATAGCACACTCTATTTCTCAGAGTAGTTGAGGAGATGAAATGAGTTAACATTTAGTGTTCCTTGCATGATATTAAATGCCCTCCTCGCCCCCCAAAATCATATTAATGTTTTTCTTTATGGTAACTCAAGAGGAAATGAACCCAAATTGGTGTCAAATAATTATTGTTCTCAGACTACTGAAAAGCTAAATGATTTGATATTTGCTTATGTTTATCTTCCCTTATACCAACTAAAGATCACCAGCTTGGACACTGCATTGCGTAGACGGAGCAGTTAGTAGCATCGTCTTCTTATACCACCTGTCATGTCAACAGAGTCCAGGTAACTTTCTTCAGGAGTGGCTGAGGCCCACAGCTATAAAATGAAAATGTCAACAGCAACAGTGGGGAATGTCTCAGGGCTAAGTCACCTACTGGGCATGGGGCACTGTGACCTGGCGTTCTGAGGATGTGACAGCAGTGTCGGGCCACGTGGCATCCAGAGCTGGATTCCCAAGGCATACACTGATCAACTTGAACCAGGTCTTCCCAAAGGATGCTAAACAGTGCTTCCCAAAGGATGGACCATGGGATGTTATTTAAGTGATACACAGACCTTCAGTCTTATTATGATTTTGTTTTACTATAGTTAGAAAGAGAATTAACGTAGAAGCTTTTCATTAACAGATAGGTTCCTTTTAAATATACTTAAGTAAAAACACATATAGTGAGTTGATTTAAAGAACAATAAAGGTTTGCAAAGTCTAATGTTCACCTATAGCCAGGTCTCTTTGTCTTCCTGCCACTTGGAAGGACTTGACTTCTTTGGTGATATGTGGCATGCATCTAATTGCCAGGGTGGTCCCCTCCAGCATTCTCTTCCTTCTCCCTCTGTCCTTCTTTGGAGACCTGTTGGGATCCACAGAGGGCTTTGTGTGAGCCAAAATAAAGCTTAGTTTTGTCAAGCCATTGGGATTTTACATTTTGGTTATTGCAGCGTGAAGAAATTTCTGCTGACCAAGCAAGCCATATATGATGGTAGAAGAATATGCTAGAAACTGTAAAGTGGTCTTGGAATGACTGAGGCATGTGGAACATTATCATAGAGATATAAACAACACCCTATGAAAGAAGAACAGACTGGCCTTGGCAGGTTCTGGAAGGCTTTACAGAGAAAATGGTATTTGAGTAATCTTTGTCGGATGACGAGGGGTTAGACTGGTAGAATCAGGAGGACAGGAATGCGGGGGAGGAGGGAGCCCACAGGGCACAGTCATGGACGTGGTGATGCAGCCGCAGGGCGGTGAGAAGTAGTGTGGCTGCACCTTGGGAACGAAGGGTTGGGTTGGTAGGAGACAGGACTGACGTATGAGTCAGTAGCCAGTGTGAGTCAGGGAAGGGGACAGCTCACTCAAATGGTTGAATTCAAGGGCACGGAATGAAGGTCTGATTTCCAGAGGTGTAGACAGCTTTAAGGAAACCAGCAAGGACAGTGATGAGTGGAAGTCTGTACCAGTCTTTAGCAGGGAGGAATGAGGCCAGGAAGCAGAGTCACCTAACCTCAGCAAGAGCTCTGGCTACAGTAGGGCGGGAAAGAACAGCCATTGCCAAGTTCGCACCTGCAGGGGGAGAACAGGGAGTACTGTCTCAGCCCTTTTAACTTATCACTCTGACCCCCTTACCTCCCTTGGAAAATTTGACCACCCTAATTACAAAGTTTAAAAAATATATTATAGCCCAGTCAGTATGGCTCAGTGGTTGAGCATCAACCCATGCACCAAGAAGTCACCAGTTCAATTCCCAGTCAGGGCACATGCCCAGGCTGTGGGCCTGATCCCCAGTATGGAGCATGCAGGAGGCGGCCACTTGATGTTCTCTCTCATCGATGTTTCTATCTCTCTCTCCTTCTCCCTTCCTCTCTCTCTAAAACCAATAAAGACAAAAAAAAATCTATTGTAACCGAATATCAGATCAGCTATCTAGTACCCTTCATAACAAATTAAACTCTTTATCTCTTTATTTTTTTTAATCCTCATCCGAGGACATTTTTCCATTTTTTGTACAGACAGAGTGGGAGGGAGAGAGAGGAAGAGAGAGAGAGGGAAACATCGATGTGAAAGGGACACATCGAGTGGCTGCCACCCGCACGACCAACCAGGGCCGGGGACAAACTGCAACTGAGGTACATGCCCTTAGCGGGAACCGAACCTGGGTCTCTCCGGACCGCAGGCGGACGCTCTAACAGCTGAGCCAAACCGGCCAGGGCAATCTTTATCTCTTTATATATGTATTTTCCTGGAAAATCATTTGAAAGAGACAAGTGGAAAACTCGATTTTAAGATTTTGAATGGAGCTTGAGGTTTTCATTATTCAACACCTTCCTCTTAGAGTTGGATAAAAGTTTCTGCTTTTGTTTACCTATTTATTTTTTGCTTTGCTTTCTGTGAGGTATATCATTCTATTTCCTGTCATCAACTGTAAGATACAGGTACAAAGATAGTTTCTGTATGTGTTTAACAACAACAAAAAACCTATGCATTTAAAAAATATAATTACCACCCCCTCATCATTATTAATGAAGAAAAATGAATAAACTACTAAAATACAATCAGCATCTTCATGTCCTAGGAGCCACTTCTTTTCTATGGAAAACCAACATCCCCAATTGATACCTAATGAGTACAAATACAGTCAAAGATGACTGTGCTTATATGTTGTCACATGGCCAAAAGAAAATTGTGTATGTCAGTTAAGAATGTCCTTTGGCATAGTACCTGAACAGTTCAGGATTTTGGTTGTTGTCATTGTTGTGTGTGTTTTAGTACATGGGTATACACACTAGCTTGGTTACTGAGAACTGGGTTCAGTGTGGAGCAGACCCGGCGTTGATTCCTCGCTGCGTCCTTCTCTGGTTGAGTGGCCTTGGCAAATATTTAACCTCTTTGGACTTTGTTTACTTATCTCTAATATGGAGATAATACAGATAATAATTGTAGCTTTCTCTTTGGATTATTGTGAAGAGTGAATAAAATCTAGAAATCTATGGTGCCTAACACATAGTAAGTGCTCAATAAATGTCACCTGGGATTATCCTTATTAACTCTTATTCGAGGAGATTTTTTTTTTACATTGAAAAATAAGTGTAGCCCTAGACATAATTAGTGGAGCATCAACCTCGCGGAAGAGTCCAAAACGGATTTGATTTTTCTCATTGCAAGATCTTGTCCTATCGGGAGAGAATAATTACTGTTTTAAAAATAAACAACTTATACTTCAGTGCGATGTGCTACCTTGCTCTCCTTTCCCTTTTCTCCTATGACACGGAGGAATTACAAAGGTTAGGTAGGAAAAGACTCCATCTCGGTCCCATCTCAATGCACCGCGGGTCTGCAAACATCTCATCACTCACGTCACTGCCTGCCCCTGTACTCTCGCCACTGTGATAGTCTCCGGATCGATATACCAACCCTTGTGTCACTACAATCTTCTGTCCACAGGAGGGCCAACAGGACCCTTCTGCAAGGCAGTTTGGATCGTGTCATCCCGCAGCTCAAAACCCAACTACAACGAATTAGCCACTGCACCCAGAACAAATTGAAAGGCTTTATTCTTGAGATCTCCAGCTCCTGCGGAGCCTCTGCCTTTATTTTATAGGCTTCTCCTTTGCTTCACCCCTACAAAATGACACCTGCTCCGGGACCTTTGGGCTTGTTCATCTCCTGGAATTCCCCTTCCCCAGCTGCCTGCAGGGCTGGTCTCCCCAGTCCATGGAAGTGCCTTCTTCAAAGAAGCCGATCTCAGGCACTCCAGCTGAAACAGGCATGCCCATCGGCCTGTTTCCCCTTATTCTGGTCTTTTTTTTTTTTTCAGAACCTATCACTTAGAGTTTTGGGGGTTTTTTTTGTTTTTTTTTAATCCTCACCCGAGGGTATTTTTCCATTTTTTGTACAGATAGAGTGGGAGGGAGAGAGAGGAAGGGAGAGAGAGAGAGAAACATTGACGTGAAGGGACACATCGAGTGGCTGCCACCCGCACGACCAACCAGGGCTGGGGACAAACTGCAACCGAAGTACGTGCCCTTAGCGGGAACCGAACCCGGGTCTCTCCAGACCGCAGGCCGACGCTCTAACCGCTGAGCCAAACCGGCCAGGGCGAGTTTTGGGTTTTTTTTTTCAATGTCTGTAGCACGGGTCTCCCACTCTAGCAGGCATTCTCCATGAAGACAAGTCTTTGGTCTGTTCACCGCTGTATTGCTGGCCCCTCATGCTGGGTTGGACATAGAGCAAGTGATCAATAAGTCTTTTGGAATAAAAAAAATGGAAGTTCCACTTAGGAAAATCACTACTTGTGTACTTGTCTGATAACTTGAAATGATCAGTATGTGTCAGAAGGTTTAACCCAAATACTATCTTTCTAAGTTAATAAACCCAGTATTTAGTATAAAGGATGCTCAAGCATTTTTATATGGAACTCTCATAATATAAACCAGCACATCAATACTGAACAATTCTCTGTGTTGGTAGAAACCACGGTACTTAGTGAGAGAGAGAAAGAAAGTTCCCAGGAGACCTAAAGAATGGTGAATCCTACACAGAGCACAACTTTGTTTGAATGAAAGCTTTGGTGGTCCAAACTGTTCTCATTTACTCAACCTGGAACCATAGGTCAATCACTCTTTATTAGATAACTGTGCTATTCTTGTTGCCTGGCTGGAGATACTTAGCTTTTATTCCAAAAAGCTTATATTTCCAGTAATTTGAAAAGTAACTTTCAGGCCTACGTATTGGCTGAAGAATAAGATGTCCTTATCTAAAATATAAGAACCAGCATCCTTATGCAAATCTCAAAGTGAAAGTCCAGATTTTCTGTCATTTCTTTTCTGTGCGCACGCTCGGCCAGCATGGTCCCAGGTGAAGGCAGGGTTCACAGCTGAGGTGCCCCTCAGCAGCCCGCTCCATACCAGACCCCCTCACCTCTGCCCCACCTGCCACCTCTACAAGCATCTTTTAAAGTCGGGTCTCTCCTGCTTGACCAACTGGTCACCACGTCCCCAGTATGTTCATGTTCAGATTCATCCTCCGTGTGACCTCTGACCACATCTGCTTAAAATATGCCAGTGATTCCCTGAGTATCTACCAGAGCAAGTCTGAGCTGGCTCCTGGGACCTGGGCACCATCTGCTACACCTCCATGTCCTGCTGCTCTAAGTCACTTATGTCTCCAAAGCTCCTCTCTGTACTAATACAGTCCTCCGCCCTCAACTCCCTTCTAGCACAGAAGGGTAAAAAAAAAAAAAAAAGCCTCCATCAGGAGGCAGTGCTTAGTGTAGTAAAAGATCATCTGCATGCAGATGTGACCACATCGGAAGCCTTTTCCAGCTGGCCAGGTGTGTGGGCTCCGCACTCACCGAGCTCTCTCGGCCTCAGTGACCCCGGTGGAAAGATGGGGATCGCGTACCCACCTCAGTTGCAGAAATGCATCGGAGGCGTGTACAGCACGTGGCACACAGCGTGTGCAGGAGGCGGTGACTGTCGTTGGTAATTATTACAGACAGTGCCTGGCAGACAGCATGCCCTCACTAACTGTTCGTTCTCTTCTCACCTCTTGGTGCAGACAGTTTCATCAGAGGGCCTCTTATCCAGTGGCGTTATCTGCCAAACAAACCACCCACCCCTCTGGAGGAGTTTAAACCCTTTCCAGGAGCTTTCAAGTCCAAATCACTTAAGCGCTTGTTTGCAACCACATGGGCCCCTGCGCAGGCCAGTTGGTAGCCATGCTCTGGAAATGAGGCAGAGTTCAGATTTCTGCAGCATTTTTATGGGCAGAAACAACTCGATCTCAGTAAACACTTTCATTGCCATGTGGAGCAAAGCATCCTGGAGCCTTGATACGGCACATTCTGATGTCTTAAAAAGCCAAAGGGGAAAAAGTATTACATTTTTAAAAAATCTGGTGTCCCAGCAACAGGACATGACTAAAACAATAACAATCAGGGTGCCAGCGATCATAGGTAACTTTTCCCTTCTGTGGGTGAGGATACTCTAAACTCCCTGGGATTCATTTGAAGATATCGATGGGGGAAAATGACCAATCCTAAAGCCAGGCAAAGTTCCTCTGGACTACTGTTTGCCATCAGAACAGCAGTTCCAGCAGTATGTCATCAGAGAGCATCCATTCTGTCTGAAGGAGTGTACGCAAATTCAGATTAACATGCAGTTACAATGGGTAAGGGCTCCTTAATCGAACCTGTGACACGGCAGGTAGATTTATTCTGACAAGGTAATGAATGATAGGGCTTTGGTGGGAGTGCCAGTTAAAACCAATTACCACCAGCTTGACGAGACAGGCTGCTCAAATGCCTCCCAGGACTCACCCTTTTTTCCTGAGGCGGATATTTTTGTTGCTGGGCATGGTTCTTTCTGATTTGGGATGGTCCGAGTTGTTCTTCCTTTTAGAAATGCAGATGTAGCCATTGTTTTTAGAAAGCCTCCAAGTGGGTCACCCTGATTTATCCTTTTAGGACGGTTCCATTATGAAATGAGGCAGTTGCTTCCTGGAACTGGACCAATGCAAAGAACAATCCTAAACCCTAATTCACTGCAAACATTTCTTTGAATGCACAGCATTCATAGCTATTTGTTTAAACAAAAAGGCTGCAGTTAGAGCCCAGGAAAGGAACTAGTCATCAGAATCGGCAATGTCTGAGCATCTTTCAGAGGGGCCTGCGCACACACAGTTTGTATTAATTAAATTTGAACTGCCTTACACTGCATCCGTGTCCCTGTTTATAAGGTGGTATCTCAATGTTACATAATCTGTAAAGATTGTGTTTTTTGTTTGTTTGTTTGTTTTTAAGATTGTGTTTTGAGGTCTCATTTCCAAATAGAGTAAACTGATTACTCTCAGGTACCAGCTCAGCACACTGTAGCCATGCAATGATTGTCCAGCTCGCTGCAGGTTGGCTGTGGACACCCTGACATTCTATTCTCCTGGGCCTTATATTGAGGTCAAACCCCACTAATCAGCCATGCACCTATACTGTCAACTTCGTTGATGCAGCTGGGCTTGGAGCAGGAGGTGTGCTGGGATCGGACCCCAGCCCCATCATTTGCCATCATTCACTGTGAGCTGCCACACACAGCTCATTTCGAAAACTGGACAAATAAGAGACTCCCTATGAACCTCAGTTTCCCAATTTGTAAAATAGAACGATAGCACCTATTTAGTAAAACTGCTATGAGGATTAAATGAGGTAACTATATGAAGTTCTGGCTCATGGTCTAGACTCAGTAAATTGTAGCCTTTGTTATTCTTCCTTAAATTATTATTATTCTTTCAATGCTCAGTGATTTAGAATCTTGTTACCTTTTTTCTTTTATAACCTCTCATCTCATTTTGTTCTCCAGACCTGACTCATTCACTTCCCTAGAACTCTCCATCTCTGCCAGCCAGTTATTTTAGTTCCTTTGCTTACTTTGTCTCCTTCCTTCTCTGCAAGTTTCATAAACTGATCGTCATTTCCCCATCGGAGAGGCAATCACACCTGCACTGCCTCTACCACAACGGCTGGGACCCGCCCAGCGCGTGAGCTGTGTGGCGGTCAGTTTAACTTGACTTTGTAGGTATCTTGAGACAAAGAGTTTTTACTTCTTTTTCATCTTTTATTTCTTTCTTCTATATCCTCCTTCCTTCCTTCTTTCCTTTCTTCTTCGTCCTTCTTCTTTTTTGACATGAACTTTTTATATAAGTTTTTGCACTTACGGTTCACATACTATTTTACAAAGAGAAAATGATGTAACAATCTCTAGCACATGCAACTGGAAGCGAAAAAAATAATAACGAAGGGGATTCCTTTTGGACTTTTGTGATCTTCTAAAGAGAGAAACATTCGTTTGGTGAGTTGAACTCTAAAAGCAGATAGACCTTTTTGTGAGCGATGTATAAATTCTCTCGTTAAGAGAAGCTGTGCGTTTCGGAGTTACCTGAAAGTGTGTGGTGGAGACTGCCATATTGATAGAGCAGTTTGGGTTTGGAACTCTGCAAGCAGAGCAGGCCAAGAAAGAAAAGGAGGACTTGGATAATATGTGTGTCACATCTGGTTTTCTTATTAAAAATGCACCACTCACCATCAGTACTCTTATAAGCCTATACAAGTCAAATGATGTATTTTGATTGCTTCTGGGTTTCTTTTATTAGTATGTTGGCTGGTTCTTTGGATTTTTTTTTCTGTCTTCATTTCAGTTAATCAGTTTCTTATTTTTATCTTCCCAGAGAACTCAATTTCTCAATATGAAAGACTTGTTTTCCTGAAAATACAGAGAACTCTTATGGTCCAAATTGCCAAATTCTATGCTTAGTTCTGTTTTCTCCATAAGTGAAAATTCCCATAACCAACTGGCCATCTGATTAGTATATTGAGTTCCAAGAAACAAAAACCTCATTTCTCTTTGTGTCTGTTTTGAAAACCTTGCAACTATAGAAGTATGGAATAAATATTTCATGAGTTCTCCATTGGTTGTAACCACTAATTTTAAAAGAACTTCTTAAAAATCTAGGTGTGGGTTTCAGAAATGATCATTTTTATATATAAAATTCATCTTTTTGGTGTGGGTTTGAGAGTTGATAATTTTAATATATAAAATTCATCTTCTTTGTAGTCATACATATATATTCAATGATATCTAGTGAAGAAAGGTTTCTGCATCGTTAGTGCTACTAAAGAATAAGTAAGGGAGAAAAAACCCAGCATGTTGACAGAAGAATACCAGTTTATGAATGTAGGAGAAATGACACAATTGAAAAATAACTATCTTAATTTAATAATTAACTGAGGCAAAGATCAATGGGTGGTAAAACCATTGAGCACATTGTTACTAGGAATCAATATTCATGGGCTCTCACAGTATCACTCACAGATTTGTTACTAATTACAGAGACAGGAAGGAAGGTTCTTTTACAATGCAAGGATCTGGTAGACATGGTCTCAACCAAATCACCAAAGTTAGCATTGTCAAAAAGGGGACAACTGAAAACACCCGCTTTCTAAGATGACATAATGGGAAATGTACATTATTTCTGTAGTATTCATGGAAAAATATTCCATCCAATCTTGAATCAATTGGACGATTGTTAATTGTTTTATCTACCAATCTGCCAAAATTCTTGAAAATTTTAAATGTCATGTAAGGTAGATGGAGATAAAAAAGATACAGCAACCAAATGCAATCCATGCGTGGTTCCTGAATCGGGAAAAAAACGAAGGCAGTTGTAAAAGTTTAATATGGAATAAGTTTATGAAATCATATTACTGGGTCTGTGTAAAATGTGGGGTGTGCAGAGTATGTGGTTATATAGGAAGATGTCCTTGTTCTCACATGACATGTGCTGAAGTGTTCTTGGGTAAAGGTCATGATGTTTATAACTTGTTCAAATTATTGAGAAAAAAAATCCTTTGAGATAGCTAGATAGGGAGGGAAAGGGAGAGAGAGGCCAAGACCAAATTGGCAACATGTTTGTTGGTTAATCTAGGTCAAGGATATATAGGTGTTCGTGAGTACTTTTTTCAACCTTCCTGCAGTTGGAATCAGCTAGAGGTGTCTATTTTTGTCAGGAAAGCTGGTGCAAAAAAAAGCTATCTTTCTGGCAAGAAAAAAGGAGCCTTTCCATACACCTCACCAGCCAGTCTTCTGAGGACGGCGCAGCATCTTACTCTCAGAACGTACCTCGGGCCACACACAAGTGGTCTCTCCCCGGCCTGGCCCGTCCACTGCGCCGGGCGAGGCTGAGGGCCCAGGCGATGGAAGAGGCACCCTGAATCAGTAACAGGGCTTTCTCCTTCCGGTTCTGCACAGACAACAGGGAGAGCCTTAATTTACCTTCCCCAGCGGCGTACAGCATACGGCATATAGGTGGAATCATTCCATTTTGCTCCATTTTAGGATCTTCAGGGCTTTTGCAAACTGAAGAGCAAATTTGATTTGGTTTCAAGTTGAGTACAACACACTTTTTTTTTTGGAATTACACAGCAGCAGCAAAGGATTAAGTAAGGCCATTGATAGCATCTGTGCTGTCCTATTAAGCATGCTGAGAAAACAAAGTCAGAGCAAATAACCTGGAGCAGGATTTGAAGGGCAACAGGAAGGCTGCAGGATGCTGCAAGGTGAAGTAGAGAAACCAGTCCGCATCTAACCACAGAGCTGAACAGAAGGATTTTTTTTTTTTCAAAGCCTTTGTTTAAAAAAAGGGGAGAGGGAGTAAATAGCACGACTCCTCTGGCATTTGAGGTTCCTGGTTCAGCTCAAGCCCAGACTGAAGAGAAAACAGCTCTGTTGCTCTCAGAGAAGAAAAGTGATTAGGGGGAGTCATAGATAAGGTAAAACTTGGGGGAGCTGGTGTCATAGTTATTGTGCTTTTCAAAAGGGCCATTTGATTCAGTTCGACATGTCCAGGTTTTTACTTAACCCATCGCTTTACTCAGAATGTTAGAAACTCTCGCTCTGAACACGTTCATACTTACATTCACGGAGCTCTCCTTTTGTGATAAATCTTACATATGGTAGAGATAAGACCGTTCACTATGAATCCTGTGTGTGTGATTTACTGACGGAGTGGGAGAAATGTGGGAAGGAATGTGGAAAACCTCGTTTAATAAAAGAGCATGCCATTGCTGTATATCTTTCTCCAATAGAAGGGAAATATTTCTCCCTGAAGCTGCATGGGAATGTTCAAGACTATACGTGTAAAAAAAAAAAAAGGGTATTTCATTCATGAAAAAAAAAAATTACCCAAACCTCAAGTTTTACCATCATTTATGAAATAAGTTGTCCCTTCCACCTCCCCAGGGATCATGTCTTTGAGTAGCTCATTTTTATCCTGACTTGATATTTTGGTGAGGTTCACTTTTTCTGGGT
Source organism: Molossus molossus (assembly GCF_014108415.1). Lineage (NCBI taxonomy): Eukaryota > Metazoa > Chordata > Mammalia > Chiroptera > Molossidae > Molossus > Molossus molossus. The sequence goes on along the minus strand of NW_023425351.1, from coordinate 56,964,377 downwards.
AGTCTATAGGTAATTTTAAACATACTGTGGAAGAATTTATTACAAGTCCAAAAAATAATTTGTTTTAAACTTTTTATGCTACACAGCCTAGTGCACATGATAAAATAATTGGACATAGTAAAATAATCCTGACTTGGGGTTTTTTGGGTTTTTTTTGCTTTATTTATTTTTAATAGAAAGATGAACACTTTTTCATCTACCTTATTTCTTTTCATATTCATGTCTGAATTCAAAAAGTTTTTAATAAAAAAAAAAGAATAAGGATATTTAACTCTCCCAACACAATATTTCTTATACTGGAATTGTCCTCTTAGGGCTCGTATATTGATATTGAAATGCAGTTTTCCCATTTCCTTTCAGTGGACTTGTTTCAAATAAGTTAGGTTCAAATGTTCTAGAAGAATCTATGAGCAGTGTCACTCTTATTTATAAAAATGATTTTGGAGGGGGACATTTATGTAAGGCAGAATGGTAGAGCACACATTTCAGTCACTTCAGCACAGATGTCTGAGCCTGTTTCTGAACGTCTCAGTGTCGGGAGGAGGAGTCTTGCTTTTGCACAGTTTTCCATTCGCTATTTCAGCAACACCTTCAGCAAAGAGATCCAATTCCCCAACGAGGCAGATGGATTGTTTGACACCGAACTACCCTCCTGTCGGAACACCTTGTCACTTGGGGAGAACATTCTAAGTCCCTGTTCCCTTAATTAACTTTCATAACAACCAGTCATTTTGTCGTTAGACTGTTTTATATCAGTCTTGATTGCTGGTTTACTCTATTGCAAGTAAACTCCCGTTCACTGACCTGAAGCCATCACACGAGGAGGGACTGCACGACGCCGTGAGCAGAAGATTCGCGTCATGTGAAATCTGTGTGGAACATTCCCAGGTGTTCTGAGCAACTTTTAACACACAGACAATGCGTTCTGTAAATCCACAGGTCAGTGCTGGGCAATGTGGCTGAAAGATTCAGAAAACATGGACAAGACCAATAGCAGCTGCTTCCCTAAAGCCCAGGCCCACTGCTCAATTCATTTAACGTAATTATTATTATGTAGCAGCCACAGGGGCGCTCTGACGTCCTGTCGGTGTAACATGCAGATAAAAAATGTACAGATTCAATTTTTCTTTAATAGTCATTCAGGTTCTATCTGTTATTATAAAAATTATAGCAAATACCTGATAATAATGGTGATAAAGGAAATAATATTTAGTATTTATTGAGTACTTCCTATGTGCTAAGAACGTGAAATATTTTTATTTATTTACAATAATAGCTACAGTAAAACACAGCATATTGGAGGAAAGCAGGCTTTATTTTGATTTTTAAATGCTCTGTCCCATTTTACTTATGTGTGAATTCTCATGATTCATCAAAATCTTCTCCACTCAGAACTGCAGAGTATTCACTTCTACATTTTATTTAATTGGCTCATAGAGTGAGCTTTCTTTTTGATTCATAAGCCTTTGAGACAGTATTACAGAAAACCTACCGGCATTATCATCTTTTCACATTCCAACAACTGGGAAAGGTCTTCGGTGCCAAGTGAATGAAAGTAAATCCTGAATTTTTCAATTATTTAAGTATATTCATGCTACTAGAAAAAAAATGTAGTATAAATCAATAGAAGGCAATAGTAGAGGATTTCCTGTTTTTGCTTTTTTTGGGGGGGAAGTATAACATTTTTTAAAGAAGGCAATTATAAACTTCAAACCATCAGAGAACCATTAGAATGAGTTTGCATTAAATGTTACAATGTCAGCTAGTTCAAAGGCTACCCTGACATAGGAAACAAAAACGAGTGTGTTTATGGTTATTTAAATACCAAGAATGCCTGTTTGTACTTAAATAAAAATTATTTACACCTTTTTTTTTTATTTATTTATTTATTTATTTATTTATTTATTTATTTATTTATTTTTTATCCTCACCCGAGGACATTTTTCCATTTTTCGTTCAGGTAGAGTGGGAGGGAGAGAGAGGAAGAGAGACAGAGAGAAACATCGATGTGAAAGGGACACATCGAGTGGCTGCCACCCGCACAACCGACCAGGGCCGGGGACAAACTGCAACCGAGGTACATGCCCTTAGCGGGAACCGAACCCGGGTCTCTCCGGACCACAGGCCGACGCTCTAACCGCTGAGCCAAACTGGCCAGGGCTATTTACACCTTTTTTTTTTAGCTTAATAATAAATGGAAAATTCAAGTACCCTATAGTAGAAAAACTTTTAGCTTTTCCTGCCCTCTTCTTTGGGCTTTGAATTACTCCTTGCATGACTCTTACCTAGGTGCTGTATGAACGCTATGCCAATGTTTCCTAAAGTGAATGCGTTCTTTGGAAAATTAGGTTTTGCCAGAAAAATAGATCACTTATCAATGAAATAGCCCTAAAAAAATGAAATGTTCTTGTTTGTATGTTGTGGTTGGTTGGTATCTTGTTTACTGCAGGACTTCTCTCAGTAGAAGCACAATTCAATTTCACTAATTTTGGAAGAAAGGGAGTTTGGGTCTTTAATGAATCCCCACTTTGATCAAGTACAAAGTTTCCTGGCTTCAGGTGGCCGGAAAATTTTCATAACAAATAGAAAGAGCTCCTCAAAAGTTAATGATGTTCTGATCTGGAGCAGAGTTAACAATCAGATTGTAGATACAGGTATCTGCATGTTTATTGTCTACAGCTGAACCAAGCAAAAAGTATTTTCTTCTGATGAGACAGTATGATAACACACACCAAAAAAACCACTCTTGTTTCATGGTTTATTGAGGGGTAAAGTACATTTTATAGATCTTGAATTCTTAGACATGCTTAAATAGCAGCTTTAGAAATAACTTCTTAAATTATGACATTTAAGGATAGAATGAAAAGCGTATGATACATATAATTAAAATATTCCAACAATTAGACAATTCACAAAATGTTCCACTGCCAACTTCATAATTAGTGAGTATCAAGAGAGGATCATTTGAGATAAAGTTTGACCCCTAATTCCTCTCTGATGATAGTTATATCTATCAATAAATATTGACAGATATCACTACCAAAAATTTGTCTCTGCTTAAAGGACAAAATTGGAGTGATCCCAGTTAGTAGTGATGGGGTGCGGCAGATTTTTTTAGATTTGTACCTATATAGGAATTAAGAAACAACAAGTGGCACTTTTAAAATATATTGTGAAAAATGCCATTAATATATGTAAGAACAGTCTACATGGCTGCCTATGATGCTGAAGCATCCCTCCCCTTGCCCGTTGTTATGTTGACTGTCAATGACTTTGATTTTGAAGTCAAAGACAATGAAAGTCAAGACTAGCACAAGAGTTTTGCCCTTCAGATTAAAACTCAACATTTTTATGAATAGGGAAAGTATTTATCAATTATCAAAGAGCAAAATTAGTATCAGCTCTGAGAGACTTGAGCACAGAATAGATATGGTTTCGGTGAAAGTGAGTTGAACTAATATCTGAAAGACTAGGCTCAAATTGTAATAGACCTGGGTACCAGGCAGTACAAAAACATGAAAATAAAGGAGGATGGGATGACAGGTAAAAAGAAGAAAGGAAAAACAAAATTTTCATGTGGAACAATTAGCATCCTTGAGTAATTATACACTAAGTCCTTTACTGTAATATAACAGACTCTTAAAACTCTTCATGACACCAAATAGCTAATTCCTCCTCCAACTCTCAGCTTTCCATTTTTCATTCCATAAAGGCAGAATCTCAAGTTTTTGTAGTTTCCTATCAAAGCTCATAGCGCCTTTTCCTCTCATGCCATCTTTGAACTTTTTGTATTGCCAGAGATAATGTTGACCTTCTAAATTGCTTGATGGTATTCTTTTTCTGTAAATTGTGAAAAATGTGCATCCAGATTGGAACAGATGAGCCTAAAAGTGGAGAGGTTTTAATATTCCAGCTAATATTAACACTATGATATTGTTACATTTTTTTCCCAATCATATGAACCAGCAAGGTGTATATCACATACATTTATTATTTATTTATATACTTATTATAATATATCATAATTATATATCACATACTTATTATAATATATCATATTACTAATATGTGCATATAAAAATTATATATAAACAATTCTTAAATAAAGAGAAAGGACCAAATATCAGATATTCATGTCATTCTTAAAAGCAACAATATTTCTGCTTCTGTGGGAAGCACTGGGAGGTAAAATTACTCCATGTGATTTAATAACAACAGCTCATTCTTATCTGAATTGCGTTGATAAGATGAAGTAAGATATCATACCTGTGCATGAGAAATAGAGTGGGACAAGAGCCTAGATCAAGTGTTTTCAAACCTATTTAGCACATGGATCTTTTTCCAGAGCAAGAACCTCAATGCATGAAAATATTTTTGTTCTATTTATAGGTTCACATTTATGATAATTGTGTATCAAAAAAGTCATTTAAAATAAAGAGGTCATTCTGATAAAAATTCTGAAAATGAGTGTCACAAGTAAAAGTCAAATAAGCTTCTGCACTGAATTTTTTATAGTTTGTGTCTTATTTCTACAGGATTGAGTGAATTCTAATTCACGTATGTAAGTAGTTGCAATGACAATACCTTTTAAACAGCTTTGCAGGACAGCAGAATAAACATTCCTCCAAGGTTTGCACAAAGAGAAATGTATCTGGTTGCACAAATCAATGTGGCAGGAGATAGCCTCAACATGTTAAAATATGCATATAATTTTTATTATAAATTATAATTATAAAAGACAGGTAAAATACTCTGAATGGAGTTCAAACTAAAATTTTTGGAACATTCCAAAGGACCTCCTAAGAGTCACTAGTGGGATACAATTGTAATGTAGTGGCTCAGAGGCTCCTAAGAAGAGATATTCAGAAATGTTTCATTAAGACTAGAAAGAAGCAACAAAGTGGTATTTATAGTCACTTATTGTAGAGCTTTCTCAATGTCATCAACATTATCAGTGTTCTCCCCTAATAATTTAGATACAACCACACCATTTCAACTTAGGCTTACAAAGGAGGGTTACTGAAAAAAAAAGGAACTCTTACAATGATGGTTATCGTGGTGGTTTCGAACGCCAGTTGTCTATGGCCAACTTAAAATGGTGGGTTGGGTTAACAGAAAGTATTAATTAGGCTTTAGGTCTAAGGAGCAGAGAAGAGGAGGAAGCACAGCCATAGAGATGAGATCACAGATACAGTGATGCAGGGAAAGTAAAGATGGAGTCACCCAGCTAACCCTCTCACCCTTTCAGGACTCAGTTTAGAAATGACTGCCTCCAACAAGGCTCTGCCCATCTCCTAAAACTGGTTAGTTGCGTTCAGCTTTTAATGGGGTGAACAGAGATCATTTGTAGGGTATTCATTGTTGTTTTTAAATACTCTCTTTCCTGGGTTAAATTACGGGGTCCACATATGCTGGGGTACCTTCAGCTTCTACCTGTCATACATTATATGCTTACACCTGACTCTAGACTATATGTGAGGACAGAAGTCATGTTCATCATGTGCACTAAGACCTAATTCAGCGCTTACCATTGAGTTGGTCTCCATCAAACATTTGTGAAACACATGGACAGGTGAGGAAATGGTCGTTATTCATTACTACATAGAAGGAAAGAAGATAAATGAGAAAGATTATGATTATCACACAGGGTGAGCAATTGTGGATAGGGAAAGTGAAAATGAAGCATTCAAATATATGTTGGCAACGTTCATTCCTTCATGAACCTTGATTGTTGTTTTTCTCCCATCTGAAGACAAATGCTGCGACCCACTTAGATTTCTCTCATCTCGCAAGGGGTGAAATGAGATCACTTCTAGAGTGATCCATCATCAGATATGGCTCTCAGTGGAGAAAGTGGTGATGCTGATGATTAAGCAGAAGGCATTTCCCCCCCACCCCCACCCCCCAGGAGAGATGTTAGGAGGAAAAGCTTGCAGTCCTAGAAGTGCTGTTTTTCATTGAGATGCAAAGTTGAGATCTTAATCTCTTGGAACATGGCTGGTTCCCTGGACTGCTCCTTAAGAGACAGCCAATATAAATAATAATGCATAGTATCTTGTATTTATGTAGCTTTTCTCAGCTCTTAGAGTACTGTCATATGCATCACCTTATGAGATCTTCCCAGGGGATTTGTAAAGTAGATAGAAAAGGGGATTTGAAAATGGGGAACTAAAGCCCAGAGATAAAATCCAATCCCACGTGGCTAAAAAGTGGCAAATGTTGGAAGAGAACCTCATGCTTCCCGTTCAGATTCTGTGTGACTGAACATATACCTTCCTGGATTTGGGTATAGGAAACTGTATAGAACCCTTTCTGTCTTTTTATTTGGGTAACTATGGAAAGGAAACCCAGCCCAAAACACAAAACCATCTTTTAGTTGAACCTACAACAGGTCCCCAAATACTGTTGTTTTGTTCAACGTTGTCTCGTTAAAACGGTGATGAAAGAAGGAAATGATTCCCAGCCGGGGCCAATGTCTATGTGAAGTTTGCACGTTCTCTCCATGTCTGCGTGGATTTTCTCTGGGCATCTGGTTCCCCCCCCCACAGCCCCAAAGGTGTGTGTGTGCGGTAGATTGGCATGTCTCCATCGTCCCAGTCTGAGTGAGTGCGAGGTACCCTGAGATGGAAGGGCGTCTTGTCCTGGATGGGTGCCTGCCTTGTGCCCCGCGCTGCCTGCAGGGACTCCAATCACCCTGATCCTGAACTGGAATAAGCGGGTTGGAAAATCATCATCTTATTTGTTTTGTTGTTGTTGTTTTTATCATCTTTTTAAAATATCTATATAGCTCACATTTATTTCAGTGTTGACTATGGAAATGTCTTGGGTCCTTATTTAGACGTTTGTTGATATTTTTGTGACCAGAAATAGACCGTAGGAGCTTAACTCTTGTTTGTATCACTTAGCCGATGGTCAAACTGGTTTCCTTAGACATTGTTTTGCTTAACGTTGCCATTTGCAAGAACCTATTCACCATGTTAAGAGAGGACTTACTGTATTTCTGTGCTTCCAAAGATACATCGGGGAGATGCAGCAGGCGAAGTCTGAGTTAAGCTCGTGTGGTCCTGAACCGCTGTTGCAGTTACCTTGTTTTAAAAGTTGCAGTGTTGCATTTTAATGCCTGATGAAGTGTGTGTATTGTGGGCAGTGCCTTTATTCCAAAGCACTTAATAAGTGCTTTTCCATTCATCCATTCCCTTGCTCTTGAGAAAAAACAAAACAAAAACCTTCTCCCCAAAGTCCATTCGAATAATGATAGATGGAGATTTCCTGAACTCTCATCAGATGTTTCAAAGTTCTTTTAAAAGCTCAGAACTAGAGAGACACATCTGTCCACCATCAACTGTTATAATTCAAAAATCTTTCTAAATGACCTGAAACAGAAGTTGTGTGTGTTTCCAAGCCCCAGATCCCTTCTCTGTTGTGTCGGAATATATCCCTAGCACTCTATTTTACCTCTCGGGGTATGCTGAAAAACTGACCTTTTTTGATCTGGGCACATAAAGAACCTGAAAATGTTTTCCCCCTGTGTTCCTGGTAGGAAGAAGAAAGCAGGATTGGCCAGGCTATATTTCATACCCAAGGACGTGGACAGGAATGAGCTGCAGAAAGCCGGGGGTGGTGGCAGCTATGTATGGCAGGTGACAATTGAACAGGGACTTGTCAGGGAGAGAAATGTAGTTTCCCCGACAGGAAAAGCATTTCCAACTCCTCCTGCAGGTGGAAGAAACAATGAGAACTTCTAGGTAGTGCTCCCCCATGAGTGGCTTATGTATCTCACAGAAGAAAACTTTGAATTCATATTCATACTTAAAGTATAGATGAAAATAAAAATATCTTTACATAGTTGATGTACTTTTATAACCCCCCAAAATGGATGGAGATCCTTTTGGAATATTGTGTGGTATTATGTACTTTAAAAAAGTTTTACCCCCAGATGCATAGATCTATTTTTGGAATACTTTATCTGAAAAATACATTTATCTAATAAATCCTTTATAGCTATTAGATTTTAGCGGTTATGAAATCTCTCAATCAATAGCTATAAAGAGCATTACTACCCTCATTTGAAAACCGATCATTTCTTAGGTATTATCCCTCACTCAAAAAGGCTTGAGGCACTGATGAGGAGAAAACCTAGGTTTTCCAGCTCGTCCGTCAAGTGTGCTACATAAACAGGACAAGGTCCCACATTCCCTGATGCACAGAACCAAGGTGTCTCCATGCCACCGTGCTGCTGAGCCGCAGAAACGTAGGAGTAGTGAAGAAAGTCTACTTTGCACTTAATTATATTAAAATATACGTATAAATCTAGTTGACATTTACTTTTTTTTTTTCCCCAAAAAAAATGAGTTACAGCCTCAACAAGCAGACTCCTTTGGCAGCGATTCCGATGCTGTTTTTCAAATTGAGCTCAGGGCAAGAGAAAAGGTGTAAATGAGTGTGATCCAGTGAAGAGAAACATCTGTCCCACGTCTGCCGTCGGAGCTGGTTAAGTGATCGTAGCTTTAGTCCAGCCTCCGCTTCTCTGCCTGGTTTGGGGAGAGCTGGCTCCCAGGGGAGCTTGCGCGAGCTTGGGAGGTGAGAGGGAAGCAGAAGCCAGTACTGAAGGCTGAGCCCTTGGACCCGGCCCTGGGCAGGCGCGGGGTGCTGGGCAGGCGCCCCCTCCGCCCTCGGCCTCGCTTGTTTCCCTGACTGATGATCCCTCTGACAAATGGGGGCCACGGCTGACGGCATCAGGTAATTGGTTTCAGACCCCAGAAGGCCAGGATCCACAGCAGGAACTGCCGTCCCAGAGGGTGCAGTTTCCGCAGACATCTCCATCCTCCTCTGCGTGCTGGCCTCACGTCGGTGGCCAGATGTGTTTGCTTTCTGGGATTCCCCTGCCCGCTCCCAGCAGGCTTCAGGTGCTGGTTAGTGCCTGCTTCCCTGGCCTCTGACACCTCCCTTCCCGGCCTCTGCCGGGGCTTGGTGCTCCTGACTGCATTCTGGCTGGCAGAGGGGCTGAAAGGGAAACAGACAACAAACTATAAAACGGACAAGATGAACAACCCACCGTGAGGGAGGATTTGTTAACCACTGCTCAGTGGGACCCAGTTAGTTCAGCATCTAGTTTATGCAACCGATGTATTTCTTGAACTAATAACAAAAATAGCATCTGCTATTTTGTGGATATTTATTCTAACTCAGACATTATATACTCCCTCTTTCTTGTTATTGTGCTAGTAACCCATCAATAAGGTATCGACAATTTAGAGAGGATGAAAACCTGATTCAGGACCTTGCTGGAGGTTGAAACCGCCAGAAGGTGCTGAGTCAGGTGTGTCTCGACCCATTTCCCTTCCGGTCGTTGTCCCGTCCCTGCGTTTACGTGATGACTCATGTACAGCACTGGCAGCTCCAGGGGGGAGCCAGGCATAATGGAATAAAAAAGCCTGAGTTCCTTCTGATTAATAGAAGCTGCTGATTGCATTTCACCTTAAACGCCCCTAGTCAAAGCCTTCCAGTGATCTGTATCATCTTCTTATTGGTTAAGTTTTCGTATTTCGAATTACGGTTGCTGATATTTGCCACCAACGGCATCTGAACCCATATGGTGTATAAGAGATTCTGAATCTGAAGGATATTGTGATTATTAAGAGCGTCTCCACAGAGGTCATGTATTGGCCTTTTCTGTTGCCTGAGTTACAAATTCCTAAGCCCACCCAATTCCCTTTGATCTAATCACCAAGCAGATTTCTCATCAAGAATTTATTTTCTCAGATACTTTGAGACTGGGAGGCGATTGTACTTTATAATGTCAGAGACAGGGAAAGTGTCCCCTTCTGACTGGTGGAATAATTCCAATGACATACAACAGATTAACAGGAGAAAATCAAGTTTTAATGAATGCATCAGGGGAACACACATACACATGAAAACTCTAAAGACAGGCCAAATGAGGAATGTATGTCATTTGGACGAGAGAGGGGAAGGCAGGCAAGTCACAGGTACAGGAGAAAGAGCAAACATTTGGTAAACAAATTCTTTCAGGGCCACCCAGAAACACTGGGACACCCAGGAGAATCTAACAGCAGAGTTTTGCTTGGGTCCCCTCTGTCTGCCATGCATGATTCATATGTGCTGGGTAGATATGCTAACGCTGCCTTTGGGAAGCAGGTTTTCTGTCTGAATTTCTTTAGACAGATAAGGGGAAAGTGAAGAGCTCTTCTTGAATTTGTTGGGCTTTGTTTTCCACTCAAAATAACCTGCGTACTAGGGTGGCACACCATGGGGAGACTTGCCCTGCACCTCTTGTAATACCCATTCTATGCAATCACTCATTTATAGGAAAAATCCAAGATACTAAAATATACCGTGCTTCACAAATCCATGGCGACTTGAAATAACTATTTTTTTCTTTGGACATGAGTTGTGTATCTACGAGAGCGGGGGTAAAAAAAAGTGTAAAAAAGAAAATCATTATGAAGATGAGACATCCATTAAATGAAATAGAAAATCACTCTATTTACTAAATATTTACTAAATATTTACTAAATTTACTTCTAGGTTATTGCTGAACTTAAAAATTAAATATAATTTAGTGGTTTGTTTGTTTTTAATCCTCACCTGAGGACATACTTAGAGGAAGGGGGGGGGGCAGAGAGATACATCGGTTTTCCTATGTGCCCTGACTTGGGATCGAACCCGGGTAAGTGCCTTGACTGGGAGTCGAACTGGCAACCTTGATGTGCACAGGACAACGCTCAGCCAACTGAGCCACTCTGGCAAGGCAGTTGTTTCTTTTTTAATCTCCAAAAATAATGAGGTGGAGGTGAACAAAAGCAGTGAGTTAGGTCAAGAACAGATTAATGGCTTGTCCCTTGCTGAAGGGAACTTACAGCTCCAAGTGATGCGGGGAAGACAGACACATCCATTTTTTTTTTTTTTTTAATACTCACCCGAGGACATTTTTCCATTTTTTGTTCAGATAGAGTGGGAAGGAGAGAGAGAGAGAGAGAAACATCGATGTGAAAGGGACACATTGAGTGGCTGCCACCCGCACAACCCATCCAGGGCCGGGGACAAACTGCAACCGAGGTACATGCCCTTAGCGGGAACCGAACCCGGGTCTCTCTGGACCGCAGGCCAACGCTCTAACCACTGAGCCAAACCGGCCAGGGCAACACATCCAATTTTTAATCACATTCTAAATTCTGTCCCCTAAGGTAGATCCCTAATGCCATCCACTCACTCCATCTCTGCCTGAAACATGATAATCTTCAATGCCAGGAGTCCATTTAAAAGACAAAATAGATGAGGGTGGTTTACTCTGTTTTTAATTTAGCCCCCCCGCCAAATGTCTTTTGGCCTATTTGACTTACACCTGTAAACTCATTTATTATATTTAAATATAAAAGCACCAAAGAACCTTCCAGTCTAGAAATGGGGAGGGGGGGAGGCTAAGGAAGAGGGGATGCATTTTTGTTGGATCACATCCAACCTTCTTTTTAAAAAGTTTATTTTAACCCAGCCGGTGTGGCTCAGTGGTTGAGCATTGACCCATGCACCAAGAAGTTGCCGGTTCAATTCCCAGTCAGGGCACATGCCCAGGTTGTGGGCCCAATCCCCAGTGGGGGGCATGTAGGAGGTGGCCAATCAATGTTCTCTCTCATCAATGTTTCTGTCTGTCTCTCTCTCTTTCTCTAAAAATTAATAAAGAAAAAAATAAATAAGTAAAAAGTTTATTTTAGGTACATCTCTCAGGAATGAAATTTTAAATTAGCAAAGCTAAAGAATCAAAGTGGTTTTCAAGCGAGTCTCTGGTAGGATGTACTCAGTGACCAAGTCAGGCACAAAGAAAAATTGGAAGGATACAAAAGTCCATGTGTGATTTGCATGCAACAGTCAATGCCTCCCTAGCTAGTTGTGTGTGTATACTTTGAAACTTTATGAAATTTCTTCTCCATGGCTCACCTATTCTCATGGATCTTCACTGACCTTTCCATGTAAGCACAACATGTATGAGAACTTACTGGTGAAAACGCAAACCTCAGAGGGATGAAAAAGGGGTGACTCCTGGAAGTGTCTCCAGCACACACTTTTTAACTGCAATTTGCATTGAGATACAAGCTGAAAATGAATGTGGTGAATCTAGTCTAACTCTAGACAGGAACTGGGCAGAATGCAAGTTGGCTCTGGGAACCCTCTTTTCCTCTCTCGGAAGCATGTCCTGCTCTGCCATCGGACTCCAGCCGGTTCCTTTGGCTTGCTTTCTTCCCCAGCGCTAGGAGGATTCTGCTTGGGGCCCAAGAAACCATTCTTCTCAGAGTTCTTTACATCATACCAAGGGGTTCTGAAAGATTACATCAAGTTGATCATTCAAAATGGGGTTGCCCAATATAAATGTGGTTTTAGGCATTATCATGAGTAACAGGACATCTTTTTAGCCATAATTTTGAAAATTTTATGCTCCATTAATCACGCTTACGGTTCATTGTATAAATACAGACCAGGAAATAACGAGATTTACTGAACAGAAATTGCAGTGTGGGGGCACAAAAAGTAACTTTCCTCCCACCTTCTTCTGGCTGGGCTAATCATCAAATTGATACTGTTGTAATTAACTAGTTATTAATAACAGACAAGGAGCAAAGGGAAGGCCAGGTATTATAGGCATGTTCCCTGCAGAACAGCCCGGGGGGGTGGGGGGGGGGGGTGGAGAACTGGACAAAGGGAAGACAGACACATGGCCAGTGAAGCTGGGCTGGCCTAGGGAAGGTACTTGCTGTCAATCACACCTGGGGACAGAGATGGTTGGCCAGAATAGGCAATGGCCACTACAGGTGCTGGAGATTTGGGATATATAATCCCCTGTACAAATAAAATGTGGATATGTAATCCCCTGAACAAAGAACTCACTCTCTTGGTTCCTCTTGGCGCGCTTGGCTCGTGGCTCACTCTTGGCTTCCTGGCATTCTCCCGTGTGGCCCACGCCATGCAGACCACCACGCGGTGGACTCATGGACTGCAGCTAGCCTGATGCTGAACTGGCCCCGCTGCAACATGGGATGGAAACTGTGGACACTGGCTCTGAGTTTAGCTCTCCTGAAACCCCAGCTGCACTTCTACGACTGGACTGAGGGAAATGGGACTTCGAAAACCCAGGGGATGTGATTCCCTGTATCTTACCCTCCTGTGGGGGCCTCCAGAAATGCTTCTTCTAGCAGTACCCGAGAACCACATTCTCACTAGCAACAGGGGAAGACGACCCAGGGTTTCCATGGATAACAAAATTAACATGAAACAAATTAGGAGGAGAACATGTCCAAAATTTATTAGAGATATACATTGGGGGGGGTGCCATAAGACAAGAGACCCGAAAGGTGCAATTGACAATTGAGGTTTATATGCCATTTAGTACAAAGGAGAAGGGGGGCAGGAGCCTGGGATTTCAAGGAAAAGTAGGTCATTCACAGGTGGATGGGAAAGACCAAACATGTTGTAAACAAAGATTTGGGGCCACCCAGAAACAATGGGACACTGAGGAAAGTCTCACAAACAGGCTCTGCCAGATCTCCTGTCTGCTACATTCAGTTTATATGTGATGCTAAGGAAATGTTCCCTTTGGTTAAGTAGGTTTTTTAATTCTGAATTTGTTTAGGCAGGTAAGGGGTATGGTCAAAATTCTTTCTGAGTCTTTTGTTTCTTAATAACCAGCTTAAAATCGAAGTCCCAAAAGATATATTTTGGGGTGGCAAAATTTGGGTCGTCCTCAGTAACATCAGTGGCCATATGGAGATTTTTAAATGTACAAGTCACCCACAGAGGGTATTTTTGTCTGTTTTGTATTCTAATGTATCCCAAGTTCCTAGAATAGTCCTTGGATTGCAGCATGCCCTTAGTAAATGTTTGGCAAAAGACTGAATGAATAGTTGAATTTGTTTTTTATTTTTATTTTTTGTGCTCAAAGACTTAGACCAAGGAAAGGAGCCTCTTAGACTGCAAAACATTCTTTTTTTTTTTTTCAGGATTTATGAAGTGATAGGGATTATATGGTGATGACATCAGGACTTCATCCTGGGGTAGGTCAATGAATAACACCACAGGCACGTGACCTCGTACCCCACTTTTGCATCCTATTTTAAGCCCAAGATCCATGCTTCTTCCCATTTAACCCCCAATAATGCTAATAGATGTGAAGGTTTTCAATAGCGATTGGTTAATACAAGCCAGGTAATTTAGATGGGTTGTACTATATTATAAAGCCATAATCCTTTAACCAATCTAAACAGTTAGACAAGCTATTGACAGGTGCAAACTCTGGACCTGCTCTGAATATCATAGAGGCTGGACAGTTGTCACATTTAACATTCGATGATGGACACACAGTCAAAAGAATGAAAAGCAATCATCACTGGAAAAACCACAGATGACCATAAACTGTCATGAGTATTCACATTTAGGGAAATAAACACAAATACTTTTTTACTTTTCAGAAGGAAAGGGAGAAAGGAAGGAAGAAAGAGAATAGTGATGGGATAAATATATACTTATATAATTGTGTTTTCAAGGGTAGTCTCACTATTCAGAAGAATTCTACTTATAACATGAATTTAGGATTTTATATATCAGGAGCTTTCATTCACTAATTCTAGGCCAAAGTGTCTTCATCATTCAGGTTCCCATCATCTGCATTTTCCCACAATTCTTGACCTACAGCGTATGTGTTCATTTCCCCCGAGAATGAGTTGAGATACTCATTTATTTGTTTTGGTGGATTATCCTAAACCTTGATCCAATAAGCTTGCTAAATATACAGTCAAGAATACTGTGGCTCCCTAACAAATGGTAAAATGAATTCAGCCATATGGGACCTGGCAGCCAGTCAATATCACTGACCCACAGATACCAATCAGTTGCTGTAAGACAGAGGATGACAGTTGTTAAGAAGGACAGGAAGTCTCTTCAAGGACACTGCTGAGGCTAGGGAGGATTTGGCAGTCAATGGCAAATCCAACTCAATATTTAGAAATGACCACAGTCTTAAACACACTAGTTTATTGCTCTCATTAGACTAATAAATGTGCAAGAGATAAAGAGCAACCTGAAGGGACTGTTTCTACCCAGAGGATATGTACGCTTTATAATGGGGACCCAACAGAGTGCCTGCAACAACTCTAGCCCCTTTGTATGCATTTGTCCCCCCTGCGTGGATAAGTCGCTCTCAGCATAAGGGGTGTGAGGAAACTGGAGAGGGAAATGGGAAGGAAGCTCAGAAGCTTTTGGCAGAAAGAGCAATAACTATATTATTTGAAAAAAATTCAATAACGGAAATCCACCTTCTTCAATCAGCAAATATTTAATCATTCAACAAATGTTTGAGCTCCCAGGGTATCCATGCACAGGGACTATTGTTGATGAAAATGGTGAACAGGACAGTGTCTTTCCTGAAGGAACATACAGTCTAGGGCAGATTATGATGAAATGGCATTGGGTTTTATTTGTGGTGACTTAAGGATGTGTGTGTGTATTTTATATATATATATATATATATGTATCAACAGTCAGGTTGCCTTAAATTAAGGGAATAAAGGATACTTTTCCACTGATAGCAGAACTGTGGCCCTGAGAACATGTTACCACCAGTGACAGCTTTGAAGCTTGGGTACACCAGAAGGCAGCTTCCATTTCAATGTTTGGTCCTTTTTCAAAACTGTCATATTTTACAAGGTACAGCTCATAAACTTGAAATTCTCCTCTACTCCTTTGGGACAGCCTGTCCCGGAGCCTCGGGAATGTATTATTCTGGCGTATGATTGCATGCCGTTTGCAGATACTTTGTTCATATCTTCTGTGTAGACTACCCTGTTGTTTTATGTCTGTAAAAAGGCACCCACCCTCTGCTTTTAGGCAGCCGTCGACATTACTCAACAGGATACTTTGCAACCCAGCCTAAAGGGTTTGAGTTTGTACCCTTAGATCAAAGTCTGGTGTTACCCCCAAGGATCATAAGAAGTTTTTAAATTATATGCACCCCAACTAGAAGGTTCTCAGAAATGATTCTTCCAAAAATACTCTGTGCTTCCCTTTACCCCTAAACCACACCAACAAATTTATTCCACTGATTTTAGAATAAACAGCCCTGTTGACCCCCAACCAATCATCGATGATTCATAAACATTGAGGTCCCTGCTCAAAGGGTCCTAACGTATAACCAAACAATTTAAAACTATCAAAATAGAATTCTCAGTTTTCTCTTTATTTGATAGAAATGTAACATGCCAGAGCGTCTGTTTTAAAAATGGGTACCTGGCAACTCTGCGCTCTATCTTAGAATAACAAATACGTTTCTTCCTACCTGACGAGTCCCTGTGCCAACACTGTCTGGCTGCAGGTGGCTCAGTGCGGGGCAGGAGCTCTGTTCCAGGTAAGGGAGTGGTCACGGAGCCAGCAGTGAGGACCAGCTGCCGGCCTGCTGACATTTCCTGCCCAGAGCCCCCTCTGCATTTACTCCTTGTGTGAACGTTGGCACTTAAGCATCTCAAAATATATACTCATCTCTAGAATGAAGAGGCAAACTAAATCAGTGATTTCCTAATCCTGGTCCACGACTAGAGGAGGCATCCAATTCACATAGGGACCAGGTTTGAAATCAAGATTTCCTTGGTTTGCCCTGAATTTCTCCAGGGCCTGCAAACTTTCATTAAAAAATAATAATAATAATAATGTTCTTCATTGATTTTAGACAGAGAGGAAGGGAGAGGGAGAGAGAGACATTGATGAGAGAGAACATCAATTGGCGCCTCCTGCATGCCCCTCACTGGGGATCAGGCCCACAACCTGGGCATGTGCCCTGACCGAGAATCAAACCAGTGACCTGTTGGTGCATGGGATGATGCTCAACCCCTGAACCACACCAGCCGGGCCAAACTTTCATTTTGAACACAGACATTGAGTGTTACGGATGTGTCACCAGGTCTGACGACCACTGTCTTAGATGAGCTGTGACGTTTTTTCAGCTCTAAAATTATTTCCCAATTAGAGTCTAGAAAGAACAGCCAGAGCATAACTGAATTTAGTAGGTGGTCGTCGGCAGTGCCTGACTGGAGGACTTCCTGTGGAATTCCAAAGATCCCAGCAAGAGCTGTGAACAGGGCGAGACTGCGGAGCCTGCCCCTGCTGGTCCTTGGTGACAGTGAAGGAGGTGTTTCCAGCCGGCTTCCCAGCACGGCCTGCCTACCCCATGTCACCTCCCTCCATGACTGCCCCCTGAGAGTCACAATACGCCCCTGGTCTGTGGACGATTGTTATACTCACCCCTTTTATGTTTGAAGCCAAAAGGGGGCAAAGAACTGAGAAACATTCTCTCTCACTCAGGAAAAACAACATTAAAGGGAGCATCATGTAGATGCCAAGGTAAAAGATTTACCTCCGTTACTTCACTTGAAGATTTAGCAATGGAATGAAAAATAAAGAATTGGGGGGTGAGGGGTGGGTTAAGATTTAGTGGATGAGACTAACGAAGGGATGAAAAATGCTGAAGGGAGCAGTTCTGTCCCGTTTAATGATGGCAGCAGGGATTCTGACAGAACCTCCATTAGCAATTCCTCTTTAAGATAACTTAATTTCCTGATTAAACACGCATTTCTAAATCATATTGACATTTTAGGAGAGAAACAAATAATGATGCCAATTCTCTTGGGCACAGGGGAGAAAATCCTTTTTCCTCTCTGCTACTGGAGTTCACTTCTTATCTTAGTGCCCAGAAAGGACCGTCTAGGTCAGAAGCTGCGTGAATCTACACACCGCAGCTTGTAATGACGAGTTTGTAACCTTGGGGTGGACAGTGACCTTAGATAGTGAAAGAATTTTCGGGGTTGACTCGGGCAGCTCACAGCTGTGTGAGAGGTTAAAAACAGGCATGTGTCCTGCGTATGTGTTTATGTAGGTGGTTGGGGGATGAGGGACAATAAGGCATGAGAGACTCATGTTTTCTTGGACTAAACCAAGGCCTGCCACGTGATGACCCAAATATGGCCCACTGTCTGTGTTTCGTAAACTTTGCAACACAGCCACGCGCCTGCATTCACACGGTTCTAGGGCTACTTCCATCTACAACGACGGAATAAAACAGTTGTCATAGATTGGATGGCCCACAGTGCCAAATATTTACCGTCTAGTCCTTGACTGAAAACATTTGCCGACCACTGGAATACAAGAGTCCACAATCTGCTGACTATCTTATGCAGAAAAGGAGAATCGGGGTGCAGCCACCTGCAGACTGACGGATGCTCAAGCCAGGGGAATCATAGGCTCCCCAGGCCTCCTAGGAGAGGGGCATGTGCACAGGTGGCTTCCTCACAGGCTCTGGCTCCATTCGGAGCCCTGAAGGTCTGAAAAGCTCTCTCTCTGCTCATAAAAGTGGGAATGGCCAGCCCTCCTGCTTTAAACCCAAAGCTTTAATTTATTTATAACTCAGCTGGAGTTGTATTCTCGTCTTCCTCACGAAGTTTGCTGCATCAGAAGGGATTCTGTAGTAAACGAGCCATTAGCAGCCATCAGCAAGTCAGGACTTTTATTTAAAATCATTTCCCAAGTCATCTCTTTTTAGACACAATGTCATAAAAAAAAAAAAAAAAGCATCTGGGACATTCTCAGTGAGAAAATTCACTGCACAGAAGAGTTTGAAATCAAAAGCTTATTTACTTAACGAATGGTTTTTAGGCCCCAATTTTTCTACCAGCCTCAATTAGTATTGCATTTTTCATTTAAAAAAAAAAAAGAAGAAGAAATTCGAAATCTACTTATATATATATTATAAAATTTACTATATAGAACAAAGTTACTGTTCTAAGTCAAAAACCAAAACTAAAGGCTTATGCTATACTAACGGGCAGAACTGTACTTTAAAACCAGCCATGTGGCTTCTCGTGGACATATAATGAGTTAAAGATGAAATTCCGTTTCTCGTTTGCATACATCTTGTAAAGATTCTGCCCAGTAAAATGGTAATTGGAGACCTTTTTACAATAAATATTATAATTTTTAATCCTAATATTGTAAACTATGAAATGTCTTCCATTTCCCTAACATATGTTTTTCGTCCTGTTTCTCAATCCAAGAGACAGAAAATAAAATAAACACCTTAACGAACGCAATACCAATCCTCCTGAGACTCTGAGCCTATCCTATGGACATAACATGGACCAGAGATTTTGAAGACTCTCCCTAGAGAGCAAAAGCCTGCCTCACTTCTCCACCCAATGTGGTCTGCACAAGTCTTCAGTCTGGTTTGTTGCTAAATTGCTACAGGCCCCCAATAAGTTGCAATTTGCAATTATAAGTGTATTTTTGAAGTGTGAGTTAATTTCTCCTTTGGAGTTGATAGTAAAGCACTCCAAAATGGCAGTGAAGTTAGGGTGGGGTCGTTTCAGACACTGGGAGGCTGATCATGAAAAGTCGGCTCTCTGTTGGTCTTTTTTGTTAATTGCAAAAACATGAGGAGAGCAACTCCTGTTAAGGAATCACATTAGAAAAAATATTTTGAGTATTTCTCCCTAGTGATTACAGACATAGCAAGAGGAGCAACGAGACTTTGGGGGGAGGGTTTTCAGGCATTGGGTGTTTAAATGGTTCCTTGTCTCCAACTTGCCTGGTCAGTGTATAGACTTATCAAATGACCATTTATTTCTTTTGTCAATGCAAACATCTGACAGTCATACATTCCAGTGAGGGGGAAATTCTACACAGATCTGGATAAACTCATCACAGCTGCTCTACCATCTGACATCCTGATGGTCATGGGGGACCTCAATGCACGTGTTGGCCATAGTGCCAAAATATGGAAGAAAATTATTGAACCACAGAGGATTAGTCTCTTCCTGCGTGGTGAGCAAGCCAAGTAAAACTTTAATCACAGACACCAGCTTCAGTCATAAAAGTTAGGAGAAAAATATACTGGATATGTTGCAAGTCCAAAATAATGGCCTTTAACCCATTCTGCCATTGTTTCATAGCAGAGTGACAATCTGAATGGGTGTAAGATCATTACCCAACATGCTTCAAATCATTAGCATATGAGGGAGGGTGTTGTGTAGTACCCATGAGATTGATATTTGCATAAACTGAACTCATAGACAATGCTGATACCTTTAAGGAATTTTTAAGGATAACAGAGCAACCATCATAGAACAGAAGTCTCTTTTTGGTGAACTCAACATAGAGCATTTAACGCCATTGATTTGCCTATAAATACACCAAACTTTAAACTTTACTGGGGTGTTTTCCGTTCTACAATGTTGCTTTTAATGGCTTCCCAATTCTGAAAGATTGTAATTCTGGTCATCCCGTGAAATTTCCATCTCCTTTCCCATCATATCTACATGTGCTGAAATCCAGACAACACCGAAAGCTCAGCTCAAGCGTCACTCTGTTCAACTTGCCCTTTTCCCAGTCGCTTGAAATTATATTTTTCCTCTGAAGTCTGTAGCATATTTTTCATAAATGCTAGGAACTTAAAATACTGTTTTTATTATAGATAATTATGTATATGTCTTAATAGGCCTACCAGACGTTTTCCTTCTTTAATGTAGAAAATGCAATATATTCATTTTTATCTCCAACAGCAAAGATCTTCTATATAGTAAATTCTCAATCAGTAGTTGTTGAATTAAAGATCTATTAGCTTGGATCTGAAATGGACTTAGTCATTGTGGTGTGCTTCCCAGATCTCCCAAAGGCTAACTTTTCTGACCTCAATTTGATTACATACTGTTTAGATAGTTAGAGACAGGTGGCAGAGAATCTGTACAGAATGATTCAAGGATTTTTAGCTTTGATTTGTCAAGGAAAGTATTGGCCATACAGAGTCTCCATGGTAAAAGCTGGTGGTAAAGTCACTGTATGCCTCTTTGCAAACATTGGCTTTCTAAAATACAAAGAATAAACTCTTATCATTTCTATAAGGAAACAATTGTTTTTATGATGTGAAATGACTATTTAATGATACCGTTTTCCTGATTTGCTGGTTCTTGTTGTTCACTTTTTCCAATGACCCCTTTTTTTCTCATGAAAGATCATATCTACCAATTAGACTTCAAGCGTTTAATACTCTAAAATGATAACAAAGACAAGTATGGTAGGAAATTGCATCATAAAAGAGGAAAAATAAGAGCCTAAAATATGTTTTTGACAACATAATGGTAGTAAATGTAAACACATTGTATTGTATGAGATGAAATAAGGAGTTCTGTTCTAGCCTGACTGAGAGGCTAATAAACCTTCTCCAAGTTTCTTCCTCACTGACAATACCTTCCTCTCATGAAAGCTTCTGTATGATATGAAAGGCCATAGAACGTATTTAGATCTACCTAGAGATATGTTTTATGTAAAAATGAGGCAAACTCACATGTGTTTTGTAACCAAGCTATCTTTGTAGCTGGTCAAGTCAGAGAGAGAGAGAGAGAGAGAGATAGAGAGAGAGATCTAATTTTGAAATCATTTAAAAATACTCTACTTGCTTTTTCTTTTGTGCTCATTTGGGGCAAAAAGAGAACACGTATGTGCCTTGCAAGGTTGTATATGAGATTTAAGGGAATATAGCTTCCTATCTTCCAAGGTAGACAAAGATTGGATGGTTGCGAAAATGAACAGCCCACACCGCGTGACAAGACTATGGTGCACACTGTTCTCTAGGTGCCAACCTTGCAAAGGATCGCTTCGTTTTCACCCCTAAATACTCCAGGATCTTGATTTTATTAAACTCCGAATATTGAATTTTCTCTGTGAGGTCAACACTATTAATGATCAGGCTGGAGAAAACGAGACATGGCCACCTTTGGAAAAATCCAAAGCTCAAAGGCAAATTTTTCACTGGACTCCTAAGGTTTTTCCTTCTCCAGTGAACAATGCAAGGAATTGGGGAGCATGGGTTATTCTCCAGAGAGGGGAGCAGTCCTCCCTGGTGAGGCTCCATCCTCACAGACAGCCTTCTGCACCACATCTTGCTCCCATTACTACTTTCTTCAGTGTATGCTGACAGCTAAAGTTCAGAGGTGGCTTTGTCTCCCCTGTAGCTGATGTTAGTTCGACATTAGACTCTAAAGGTGGAGCAAACACAGAAAGTTGTGCACAGGAATAGAAGGGCTTTGGCGGCCAAAAATAACATGTGTTTTACACTTGGGGCAAGTATATAAATTAAAAATGGAAAAAGTGGGCAAAAGTGAGATAATTGGCTAATATAAATATCTGTCAAACCTGACTTTCTCACAGAGATTCTGAGCTGAGAAACAAATAAAATTGCTCACCACCACCACCCCCAATTCACATTCTGTGTCTTTCAGAAAACCTCAAGGTCCTTTTATGGCTTTTGGCTCAAGGAATCTGGCATGTGAGTGGGAAGGAGTTAAGGACTAAAGTTTCCTTAACTATTTTACTCCAAAAATGTGTGTCGAAGAAGAACTAAGGAAACAGCATCTTCAGTTAGTTGGAAATAATTACAGGTAGTTGATGAGGGAAATCGTGAGAACATTGTCTTTCGAGATTTTGAGGGCCCACCATTGAATCCACTGCTTGGATTTAATGGATCCATTTGAGTCTACAACAGTAAATCATGATACGTTTATGACATGTTAAAGAGTGTGAGTTTGCTTCATGGCTGATACTTGAGAATGAAACTGAAATAATTAGATGTGGCAACCGGAAGCTTGATACATCACAGTGTGCCATCTGCAGGTGCTGAAACAGGGCCGAGGGTTTGCCACACCGCCTTATCTTTATGAGCGTGCCTGGAAATCTTTTTGTACTGAATTCTTAGGTGTTGTAAGAGAGACTGTGAACTGTCCTTCATTGAGATTGCATAATGTTCACAGGATTAAAGGTTAAGCTTCTTTTCTAATTAGCCATAGAAAATGGGCACTCGGTTTAGGAAACTTGTTTCCCCCTCAGAAAGGTAAGACACTTGTTTTCTTTTTCTAAGAGATGTTCCTTTTAGATGATGTGAGTGGGACTTGTGAGCCTGTCTGGACTCAGAGCAACACAGAGACACCTGAACTGCTCTACATTAAAGGGGACAGAAACTCGATGGTAAAGGTTAGCATTTGGAGAAGATGTTGAAGAGAGCAGAGGCCAAAGAACAAGGCAGTGGGTGGGCCCTGTAACCCAGAAAGAAAGAAAGGAAAAATAGGCCAGTGAGACATTCCCAGGAGCACTGGCCAAAACCCAGTGAGTAGGGGTGTGTAATGGAACTCTTTGGCTTTTTGTAACAGCTGGGACACACCACGCTCCTGTCACAGATCCTGTGTGAGTGCAGAGCTGACTGAAGACGTCAGTAGCAAGAGTTAAGATAAGTCTGAGTCAAGGAGTTCAACAGGTGCAGGAAATAGCAACTCTGGGTCACATTAGTCCCCAGGATTTCAAAATCTTGGGGACAGTATTATTTTTCCTATTGTATATGGGACAGCAGTTTTAAGTAGATTTTATGTAAAGCTAAGGAACCGGGGTGATCTCAGTTGATACTTGGGTCATTTGAAGTAGGGTACTTCTATTTTTCTTTCCTAAATATCATAGGACCGCCCATGATGGGTATAGAGCACAAGACATTTGACTGTTATGGAATTCATACTTAAATAGCATAAAAGTTCATCAAATAAATGGGGCTAATACAATAATTAGAGGATCTATCTGAATCATCTTCACAAAATTGGCAATTTAACCACAGTTTTGGCACTAAGATAATAAACTAAATGTTGGATAGATTTTATATATTCCACCTTATCCCCAAGAAGATGCTTCCCTAAATGTTTCTATGCCATTTAAAAATTTGAAATCTCCTAAAAAGCTTGGTGCTGCAAAAAAAAAAAAAAAAAAAAAAAAATCAATAAATAAAATTGCAAAGTCAAGTGTGTGGGCAATCTCAGCCAACCCTCAGGAATGTCTTTTTCTCCCAGGGAGACAACGGTGTGCCGGGGCCCCCACACATAACCTCAGAAGACTCTTTCCAAGTCGACAGTACCTAGGATAACCTGGCTTTCTTCATGTTCTCTCTGTGAGAGGACTTTCCATGGAGTTCTAGGAGGTATCTAAGCCAGACAATGCCATCGTTAGTGTCTTCAGAGAGATTTGGCAAACATTCACACTGATTTAAACCAACCAAAGAATAGTATAAAATTGTCAGAAAATTATCCCATCAGAGACTTAAAAGTACCAGAGACATTGCTTGAAATCAATTCCTAATTAACTTTTAATCCATTCTTCCTCAAATTAGTTCCTATCCAATAGCCACAAATGAAGCAGTGAATATCTTTGACCTAATACAAACCAGCATATTTTACATCTTTCAGAATATCATGGTTAGCAGGTAACATTATTATTTTTTTACAGTGTGCGTGGTAACTGAATTGGAGCTGGAATAGCAGCCCTGCACCAAGTATTCTAATTTAGAACAGAATCTGTTTAAGAAATTATGACTGACAGCTGCAAAGACTGAAATTCTTTTCGGGGTAAAATCCCTGAAAATGAGTCCGTCTTTCAACCCCAGGAAGGACAGGTTTTCAGCATATTTCAGCTGTTTGAAATCTTTACTAGTAGACGCAGGTCTAATTTTTAGGAAATCTGACTGAGAATGTGACTAGAACAACCCTAGTTCTATCTTTAATTTTGACTTAAAGCTTAATATTCACTTAAGCCAAGAGTTATATATATTTTTAAATCCCCAAAATATTTAACTGAAAAAGTCAGAAAACATCTATATGTAAAAATCTACCTAATATTTTGTCTTAATTAGGACATAATGATGAATTAATCTGAGTTGATTCACTTTATTTTATTTATTTATTTTGTTAATCCTCATCACAGGATATTTTCCCATTGATTTTTTTTTTTTTAAGATAGAGTAGAACCGAGTAAGGGGGAGAGAGAGAAAGAAACACTGATATGAGAGAGACACAGCGATGGGTTGCTTCCCGCATGACCCCAACCAGGGCAGGGATCGAACCTGCAACCCAGGCACGTGCCCTTGACCAACAATCGAACCTGAGACCCTTTGGTTCTCAGGCTAATGCTCTACCCACTGAGCCAAACTGGCCAGGGCTGAGTTGATTCACTTTAAAGCATACATAACTTTTTAATCATACATTTTTACCACTTTCTAGCATGCTTATAAATTCTCTAATACCTTCTTTTCCTTCAGAGGCAAAATATATTTTAATAGTTATATAATTATTACGAATATTGTATGGTCTTCATGAATATCTTAATTTCTGAAAAATTTCAAGATTAGTACTGCATTTGATATAGAAGTTACAGAAATACTAAAACCACTTTTATTTTACTACATTGGACATTATGCAGCAGCAAAAAATAAAGGTTTTGAATGAAGAAACAACATGGCTTTTCTACCCAAGTAGCACTGTGACATTCTGTGGCAAATGTTATCATTTTGTTTAGTAATTACTTTTATGTTTTGTTTTGTTTTCATTGATTTTTTAGAGAGAGAGGAAGGGAGAGAAAGATAGAAACATCATGTGAGAGAGAAACATCGATCAGCTGCCTCTTGCATAATCCCCATTGGGGACTGAGCCTGAAACTTTGGCCTGTGCCCTGACCAGGAATCGAACTGGGACTTCTCATTCCAAGGGACAATGCTCAATCCACTGAGCCACACCTGCCAAGCTGTTTAGTAATTACTTTTAAATTTATGATATGTTTAAGTTGCTGAGATCAGTTGTCTACTTGCAATGAAAATTGAATCACAATAACATTTTTTGACAATTAAAATGCAGTCACAGGAAATACTTTTAAATTAAAAAATTTAATTTTTAAGTGTATTAAGAAAATACTTCAAGAATTAGATTACTTAAAATTTCTCTAAGGATATTGGGATGGGAATATGAATTCAAATGAAAAAAAAAAGTGAAATATCTGACTGTTAAAAGCATCCCCTTAAGGCCCTGGTTCGGTAGCTCTGTTGGTTAGTTAGTACATCATCCTCATATGCCAAAGTTGTGGGTTCTATCCCTGGTCAGGGTGCATCCAAGAATCAACCAGTGAATGCATAAATAAATGCAACAACAAATCAATGTCTCTCTCTCTCTCTCAAATCGATAAATTTTTAAAATGCTGTTCTTTAATGTGACATTTAAATGCATTAACAGTGAGTATCAAATGACCCTGATATTTAGATTTTACTGGCTATCTTTTAAGATGTGATGTAGTGGTTTTCCTTTTCAGGCTGTTAATTTTACGATATGGTGAAAACTGCAACACTTTGTAACTATTTAAACTGAAGATGAACAATTTCAAAACGTGTAAGAAGAGTTCCACTTGCCCAGTTGGTGTGGCTCAGTGCTTGAGTGTCGACCCATGCACCAAGAGGTCGCCAGTTCTATTCCCAGTCAGGGCACATGCCCAGGTTGTGGGTCAGATCCCCAGTGGGGGGCATGCAGGAGGCAGCCAATTGATCGATGTTCTCTCATCCATGTTTGTATCTCCCTCTCCCTTTCTCTCTCTCTAAAATCAATAGAGAAAAAGGAAAAAGAAGAAGTGTTCCACTTAATATATGTAAATATTCGCTCATCTAGAAGGTGGAGCTAAATCCCCTTGCTCCCCTTGAGAGTGCACTGGACTTAGTACTTGCTTCAGAAGAACAAAGTGTAGAAAGGGGAAAATAAGCTTACCGCGGGGGAACTGGCAAGCACCATCTTAGCCGCGTGATGAGCATCACGGGTGATGTCATTGGATGTCATACACCGCGATCTGCTATGAGGAGAAGGGCATCTCACACTTGTGATAGTCTTTCCAAAATCCATCAATGCAGACCAGTCATGGGAAAAACATTAAAAGTCAGGTTTTACAGGATCCCAGGCCAGAGTTTCTCAGTCTGTCACAGTCATGAAAAATAGGAAAGACAGCATATCTGTCACAGATCAGAGAGACCAGGGAGATGTGACAATGTGAAATGTGGACACCTGGATGGGATTCTTGAACAAAAAACCAAAAATCAAACAAATTTAAAGAAGACATCAATGGAAAAATAGGTGAAATCTAAATAAAGCCTGGGGTTTAGTTTTCTAAAGTGTGTAAGAGATTCAAAGGGATTAAAAAATTTTGGAGGGCACAAAGTCAAAGTTTAAAGACAATTGACCACATGAAAAGTCTTTCAGTAGGTATGAGGTGTTTTATTTATTTTTATTCAAATGTGGTTTTTAACAGAGACACTTTGAAAATGGGTTATCCTGAGTAACTGTAGTTTATAATAATGAAAACTAAAAAAGAAAGTAAATGGATGGGAGTTCAGGTGAGACGCCAAAATAAGAGTCTGATAGGAAGTTAATGAGTCTAAGGCCCTAGGAAAAGGTAGTGCTTAACGTCTAAGTGATGGGCTGGGATAACCAAGCCAATAATCCGTCAGATACCCGGCCATCATCAGAGTGTGATTCAGGAATAGCAGTCTAGCTTTATGGATGGTGGCAATGGACCACATAAGAAAAGATTTTTGTCCAAGAGCAACTAGAATTTTAGGGGTTCACACATAAGGACGCAAGCCCAACATCTAGCTGTGGAAACTGAGGATCAAGGTTGAGACCAAGACAGCAGAGAGTAGGAATAAAAACTAAGTGCCACTGGGCTGGGCCAAGGCAGTACTGCAGCAGTGTTTTCCAAAGCAGATGTCATTGCTAACAGCGTCACTTTGGTCCAGTTACCTCCCCTTTCGGTGTCTTCATTTTTCCATTTATAAAACAGAAATAAAAATAATACTATAAAGAGTGGTTATGAGTATGGAGTGAATCATTATTTGTAGAACAATGCCTCGTACCTTGGTAAGTGTGACGTAAGTGTCTATAGCAGAAAAATAAATACCACCACGTCTAATAGAAATACTTTTCTTTAGCAGCGTTGAAGTATTCCACTCAAATAAATTAGTTGTCTCGTTTGGCAGGAACAACACAATCCTATGCCAAAGCTTGAGTTGACCTACATGGGTTTCTTTCTAAAAAATCCAGAATAGATCTCATTTGTGTATGTTGACAAGCATTGGAAAGTGAAAGGGTTTTCTGTTTCTCGTCTTTCATGGTGATGCCCCTCCACCTCCATGCCCTGGATGGGCACAGTGGAAAGGCGTTTGAGAGAGGGTGGAAAGTTTCCGGAAGAGGCAGGCGTGCGTCATTAGCAGTTTATCAAGATATAAGGCTTGGGTTTTACAGAAAAAAGAATCCATTGATTAATATAATAGAGCAACTTGGTTTTTTAAAAATACTTTTACCCACCATGTACAATTTGAAACGATTTCTATCTGTGAAAATATTTTGGATGGTATACGACATGAAATCTGGCCAAAATACAAATGTTGCTTCCTTCTGAAATCGAGTAGGGTTTCTTCACGTGTGTTATTGCCTAAAATTTTATTAAAATCATTATGTCTCTTTCCTATGTCAAACAGAAGTCTGTTATCAGCGTGGAAAATATTCTGGTTTGTTAAGGGATCACTTGTTCCATAATTGAAGATTTATAGGTACTTCACATATTAAAACGCCTCTAGCCTTTCATGTATATTGCATGTCAAAAAATATGTAAAACCCATCTCTTGAGGTATTCAGAGAACATTCAGACTGTTGCAAATGCTACTGAATGATGGTGGAGAGCTTGAATTCACTGATGTCATTGAAGGAAACCTAATGAGATAATGTATTATTTGAAAGATACTATTGTTTCGCCACGTCTTTTGTTGCAGTATTGTGCAGTGTGGATGCACGTGCCCCGCCTTGTCAGTTATAACACTCGCATCAGCGCGACCCCAAAGCTCTGAGCACGGGAATGAGAATGTCCGTTTTCACCAAGTTGCCCTAAGAAAGCCCACCTAGGATGTGAATAAAAAAGATACATTTGAGGAGCTGCACAAAACAGCCCAGTCTACATTTCAGGAAACCACTCGTTTTGCTTGCTCTAGTACATAGAGTTATTTTTAAATTATTGCAATAATAATTCTGAGCATTAGTTAAAGTATTCAATGATTGATTGCTCTCATCTTGCTGTTAGGGGAGCGGAAGAGAGAGAGAGAAGCCTCTGATGCGAAGACCTATTTTGAATATTTGCAATGATCCCAAAGCACTAGTACTTATTCAGTAAATTGTTCTATTACTCATCACTTAATCTGCAGTAATCACTGAATTGATTAACAAGTGACTCATCATAAAACCAACACTTTAATCTGATTAATGTATTCTTCTCACCAAAAAACTGTCATGAATTTAAAGAACACAAAATCACAACACATGATGCATATTTTAAAAAGTCCCTATATACCCAGCCTGATGGTAAATATGTATCGGGTTGAACCCTATGAAATTGCCACACATGTAGGTCAGAAATAGTCAAATATCCGCACCTTCAATTGGTTCAATCTGTTACTTATAGGCTTTAAACAGAAATGATAGGTTTTGTCTTCCATGTGATTTAAAAGTTGTATACTTGAAATGAGAAATTTGAATTTTTATTAATAAAGTAGAATGATTTATCAATAGAATAAAATAAAGATACAACCTGACATGACTTATCTAAAAGAAAGCCCATTAACCAAATGAAAGAGAAGTTATACAGTACACTAAAACACTAGATTGTTCTCTCATTTTTTATTATAATTGACCTATCTCCAACTAAAACATCATATTCAATATATGACTCTACAAGGTAACAGGAAAATAAGACATAAAAGATTCAAAAAAGCAAGAAAGATAACCAAGAATATGCAAAATAGGACGAATACTTTTTTTTTTTTTCCCCCTTATAGTAACATTTATCTCTTATTTCAGTAATGGAAACCTATTTTTATTGTAAAACATTTTATGTACTTTGGGTAAATTTAACACCATATTCCACCCACTCCCTGCTGGAGGAATGGCACATGACATAAGGTTGACCAACCAGGGTTCCCTGATTCCCTGACCTGTGGAATTGCATTAGATAAGTGTATGTTACAGACACTGGGTTAATTTGGTATATTAACTTTTCTAAAAACAGTATCTCCTTTCTGCTGGGGTAGCAGGCTGTAGATACATTGTTAGTCTGAACCTACTGGTGGTAAAATTTCCCATATGGAAACCCCTTTGCCCGAGAGAGAAGCCAACAAGAAAAGGAGAGAGTCGGAAACACATTACTGTCGGGATGAGTCAGGGATGAAGTAGGTAACAGAGTGCATTTCTTAATAGTAGAACTCCCCTGTAAGGTATGGGGTGGCAGAGTCTGTGGTACAGGTGAGTTTGTCAAGTGTCTCCAGCATTTAGCATTGGTCACTGGGGTGGGAAGGAAGGAGATAGAATCTTGAAATGAACCATGGAAGACGATGCTGAGAAAATGACTGGGTGGGGATCATAGAACTTGACCTACTTTATGATTTTTCTTAGGCCAGCCCTACACATGCATCTGACAGGCACTTGCCTGAAAACTATGTATAATCTGAGTTTCTGTGGCTTAGGCATGCTCCACAGGGCAGTAAGAGACGCAGACAGAAGAGCCTGGGGCGTAGCTATCAGGGATGAGCTGATTATTCTCAACCAAAGGCTTTGAACTCTGTTTCTACAATTTCCATGTCCTAGAAATTGAACTGGCCATAATGTGTCCTTTCAATGTCTGAGTCACATTTCAATTATGTAATGTTGATAATGTTGAAATGGTTGATTCATTGACCATGTTCTAGATCTAGTTGAGGTGGGGTATAAAAGTTAAACATTAAGCATTGTAAAAGCAACTGGAATTATACAAGATGGAGCAGAAGTAGGTTTAGAGTTGTGAGTACGCGAACAAATTTATTCCTGTGTTATTATTCATTAATTATTATATTATTTTCCATACAAACAACCATAAACCTGCTTTTGCTCCACCCTATAAATTAAAGCTGAGCATGGACACTGGGTATAAAAAGACATGCCTGTGAAACAGTTTTTCCAAATTACGTTTTAAAATTAAACTCTGACATTTATTATTATGGAGGTCCATGTTATAGTGATAGTCACGTATGCTTGATGATTAAAAATTTAATGTTGGGGCCAGGCCAACTTTTGCTCAAACCTCAACTCAGTGCCTTGATATCTTGGGCAAGTTATTCAATCTCTCTGAACCCATTTCCTTGTCTTAAAAGTAAGGCTAGTGATACTAACTTCCTAGGGTTGTGGTGAGAATTGGTTGAGATAATGAATAGAAAGTGCTTGAAACCTGGAAAGGGCTCAACACATTGAGGCTGTGAGTTTCATTACAGAATTAGAAGAATATGGAGAGAATACATGATGTAAGCTCTTGCCTTCATACAATCTATGTATATAATATACGCTGTAGAAATTTGCCTCAACATCTTTGAAAATCAAGAGTCTATGACTATGAGTTAGAATGCAGTTTGTCTGAAGTCAAGAAATTCTTCCATATGCCAGCCAGCATGCCTACTAACACGTAAACATTTCTTCACATTTTGTCTTTGCTGGGATGGGGGTGGGGTGGGGTGGGGGGTGATTATCTTCAATCTGATATATTTAAGCATTGATGTCATTTTTCTTTTCTCTCCGAGTAAGCAATGTTGATTTAAGAAATGTTCTTACAGCTTCCATTTCTCTTTGTTTTTTCAGTGTTTTTACAAAGTCTATGCTTGTGAACCAATTTGTAGTAATGTTCTTCTGTCCATTAAAAGGTTTGTCCACCACTTACTGAAGTTTACTAAAGTTGAGTGGTATTCATAATAGTTTTATGCTTTCAATACAATTGAAGTATTAAATATGTACACTTACCCCATTTCTCCTTTCAGAAAAAGGAGTCATCACAAAACCGTAAACTGATAAATCAAGTTCCCATCAGTGATAGCATTTTATTGTTGGAAGGAAGACTATTTGGGCATTAATGAAAATAACTAACCAGGAAAAAAGAAAAGAAAAAAAAAGAAAAGAAAAGAGAAGAGAAGAGAAGAGAAGAGAAGAGAAGAGAAGAGAAGAGAAGAGAAGAGAAGAAACTAAAATTGGTGTTAAAAGAAATCTTCGATTTATCTAATTGAACCACTATGCTATAATCTTCAATCAGAAAACTGAACTAAGTAAACCCTTCAGACTACTAATTCCTGATTCAGCAACAATGAAAAAGTTATTGATGGCTCTTCTTGGCTTTGTTTCTCCATTCCTTGTCACAGAGAGCCTATTAATGGAAATTGCACATAAGTTTTCTTGACTTTCTTTCTACAGATTTATTCCTATGTCAGCAGGTAAGGACGGCAACTTCTTTGGAATCAAAAACAGCATTAAGAAAAATCATTCTCTGTTCCACAGAATCTCACAGAATTAGTGTATTGCTGCTTTGAGAATTCAATGCCTTGGAAATAAGGCAGAAACTTCTCTGTAACTGACTGACAAGAATTGTGATCTAACCAGTGTACCTGCTGCTTTTGGCTAACGCTGAGGGAGGCAAGGATGCCTGGAGAGAGAATGTTTGTAAGACGTAGAGAAATACATCCTTCTTTTCTTTGCCCTTCTCCCGAGAGCACTAGGCAACATATTGGACTGAATGATAGCTGGAAGAAGGTATGAGTTTCAACTTTGGCAAAACATACCTTTGGCTCATCATTACCCCAGTTTCTCCTTTCCATAACCCTACAAGTATAGAGTAAGTCTTCAATGGCCAATCCTAGGATAACCTCCTCCTCCATTCTTAGGCCAAATCTTTTCAATTCCTAAGCTTTTGCTGGGCAAGACCACATTAATTACAATAGGATGCAACAGACAGAGAGGAAGGTCCTGGAACCTGACCTAAATATAGAGTTGCCATTCTAGAAGGAAGCAAAATTTGGAAAAAGGAATATAGCCCATGAAAGAAAATAACAACATACATTATTAAATACTTCAATAGAGAAAAATTTAGGTCTATTTATAACCATTTCTAAAGAAAAATAAGCTGCTACCATTTATTGATATATATTGAGTAATATATTTGCTTTGCCTACATTCACTAATTTAATCACAACACTATGAGCTAGACACAATTACTATGGCCCTCAGTTTCTGCTCAATACAGTAAGTCATAAAAAAGGAAACTGACTTGGCCAAGTCACCTGCTAGGGAATGGTGGAGCTAGAAAACCCGAGAGGCTGATGCAGCGCCTGTGCTGTTATCCACAGACACCCGTGTAGTAAAGCAAATGATATTGGAAGGCTGGGAGGAGAGATCAGAAGAGAGTGGGTTTGTAGCTCGAGGCAGGCAGATGGTAGATTTTGATCAATGATTCCAAAGACAACCAGCCCACAGTCCATTGTGGTATTTAGAGCATATTAGTGCAAAAAAAAAATTAAAGGGAAATCCTAGTGTTATAGATCTTGGAGAATTGGAATGGTTACTCAATGTGAGACTCAGAAACAGAAAATACACAGGTCTAATTGCCTGATCAGATGACAAGATGAAGACTGAGACTCAGAACTAAAGAGAAACCTGTCCTCAGGTCAAGGCTGAACTTTCAGCAAGGAACTTGAGGCTATGTTCGACACTGTTAGGGAGGTGTTTCTTAACTCCAACCTGTGCAGGGTGAAAACTGGCCCAGAGATGGGTGGGGTGAGGGGTCTGTTTAAGCCTGCAGATGGTGGGCAAACAGCTCCAGGTCCAGGCTGAGCTTGGCAGTGTTAACAGCGTTGGGCTCATTATTTCAGGATGGGCGAGTTATCATAGACAGGGCCAGAATCTAAGCCAGGATTAGAGTAAAGCCAAAACCAGCTCTCAGGCTGCTTTGAGGTTTATTATCTTGTTTTCTGCACAAGCAAAGTCTCCCTGGAAAGGCCCAGACCTGCTTGTGAATCACTGAGATAAAATGACTCAGGATACTCTATTTGACATTGATGGCTGGTTCACACAACACGCCCACGCGTGGGAGCTTGGAGTTTTTAGCTTTTCCATTTGATGTGGAGGCACTTGTCATGTCAGGGCTGTGCTTGATACCCCAGATTTTATTGGCCTTCCTGATTGATTCTTTATATCTCTATCGCGACCCGTTGTTGCCCTTCTAAAGCTCATGTCGCAGTAGTGAGTGGTGGCTTTTAGATCTTGGGAAATGATAAGACATCTCTAAAACTTTGAAGGATGCTTTGTTGTCAGTCACAGCATGGCTTCTATTTTCTTTCCCAAGCTACGCAGAGTTGGAAAATTACTTCATAACTTTCTGCATTTCTTCTTGCGTTTACAGTATTTGTGTTTGGGGGAACCGAGTTATCAGAAACAGCATATCAGAATGAGTGTCCCAAAAACATTTGGTGCCATAAAAAATGGTTCTATGTATCTGAACATTGTGGATTCAGTGGTAAGGCAAATAAAATGTTCTCATCCCTGACCAATGCCATAGTCTGAGATCATAAAAGCAGTTTGTGTTGAAACCAGTTCAGTACCAAGCCATTGCCCAAGCAGAAGAGATAATACTGCCTCTCAGCAGTGCTGAGAACAAAATGCTATTTTGAACAGTAAAATGATAATATAACTCTATTGTTATTATTATTATAGCTACTACAACTATTGGGAAAAAGTTACTGTGGTTATTAGAAATCTAAAGAGAGAAGTGTGTGTTCCTTACATTTAAGTTGCATTGGAACCCTTCTGACAGTAGAGGTTGGCGTATAAAAGTTTCCATGAATTATCACAGGAGGTTGTGCAAATTTTTCTTCCCCGTGCTATCACGGTTAGACAGCTGCTCGGGGCTGTGGGACGGCAGAGGCCACAGCTGGCCGGCTGGGGTCACGTCATACCGAAGAAAAGGCTGGCACCAGGTAGACTGACGTCTCCTCCCTGGTCGTTGGAATTTCACTCTTATCTTCTCCAAGCTTCATGTGGGAAAAACAGGCTGATTGAGGAACATCCCTTTATCTGAAAAACAAACACAATACAAACCGATAAGGGCGATGGGTCAGGTGAAGAAATCGCATGTGAAACCTTCGCAGGGGAATCCCTGGCACGGTGTGTCTGCTCCGTCAATGGACCTCTTAGGACTTGTCTGTGTAAAGGCCATTCGGGGCTGTATTCAAGAGCATGAAACTTGGAAGCAAACAGGCAGGTGTCCATTGTAATTTTTGCTCTACCCCTTACTATGTGACCTTGGGCAGGTCACACAATTTCTTTGTGCCCACATCACCCCATACTCAAAATGAAATAAAATTTGAGATAAAAATGGGAACATTTCTGCAAAGCACTTAGCATGCTAGGACACAAGAAACACTCATTAAGTGGTACCTACTTTATTGTTGTTATTCTCATGTAAGAAAAGATTCTTGTTTTGCAGAATTATAAGTCAGTTTTAATATGTCATTGTGAGGACATTTGTTTTAGGTTGAACACCACCAAAAATTAGTAGAAGTAGATTCAGATTTTTGTGTTCTGTACTTTTCAAAGCCACTTAAATGCTGTGGGCACGAGTCATGGTCTGGTTTCCAAACCTAGTTCCAAAGCATTCCAGCTGCGTGATTCTGCACAAGTTTATCAATCTTTATGTGCCTCTGATTCTTCATATGTAACATGGGTAACACCAGCAGATGAACTGAAAGCATTACATGAGATTAACTTGGAAAACTCCTTAGCACAGTGCCTGGCACAAGGTTGTGTGAGCTGTTATAATTACTGCCCGACATGACTTCATTCTTGGAAGCTGCTTTCTTGGAGAAGCTTTCAAAAAGTTGTAGTTGTTGGAGTTTTTAAAAAGATGGTTAAAAATAGATTTTTTTTCTCTCTCAAACTACTGCTGTCAGAAAGTACGTTACATGTGTTTTTAGATCATCGCATTTTAAACGTATATCTCTGTAGCCTTTGTTCTCTGGCTCATCACGTCACTTTCGACTCCCCGCAACTTAAAACCGAAACTCAATCTATGTGAAGTTTACCCTCTAATCAAAATGCCAGTTCTCTTAAAAAATTCTTTGTATTTGAGGTTTAGAAGCACAAAAGACTGGAACCCTTTCTGCCTTCAGATAGTAAAGGAGCATGCTACAAAAAAAAAAATAGTTTTTAAAAGACAATATTGAGATTTAAATGATTAAAAATTCAAAGATGCTCTTTTCAAAAGCCGAAACCACCAGTGCCTCAGGCCCATCTAGACACCATAAAACGCAGCCAGCCAAGCTGGCCAGTGGTATGACTGTGGATGAGTTAGGGGAGGAATCACCCCCAAGCAATAGTAGCGCTCAGGAGGGGGCCTGCCCTTCACAATTTAAGCTCTTTGAAGCCGCATTTCCTTCAAGCAATGAGAAGTTTTTTTTTTGTGGTGATGGAAAACATACATTTATAATTATAGAAGAACATAGTGTACACTAGACATGGTAGAAGAAGAATGCAAGGGCTCGAAGGGAAGTCTTGAAATACACACAGCCTCGCTCATGCGGTGTCTGTCCTGAAACGGGTTTTTCAGCTTGTACCTAATTGAGGTGACCAGGAGGCAGTGTTCCCGTGTGACCTCCTTCCAGCACCCATTGCTCTGACCCAGCCACACTGGGATGGTCCTATAGTGTTCTTTTCGTAAATGCAATTGCCCAAATAAGATGTGTAAAACCATGAAACGATCTCAGAATGACATACATATTTGTACTTACGCAGCCTCTGAGCAAATGGGCAGAATGGAATTATGCCCATTATATTTTTTAACTCCTTTAAGCAAAGCTGGAGCTGATAAGCTCATCCTCACCTAAATCGTTACTTTTTACTCTGCACGTAGAAATCAACCCTAGTACCTCTAATTTATTCATTCCAACATCCTAGGACATGAAGTAAAAGAGTCTCGTGTTTGATCGATGGGAGGAAAACAAGGCAAAATGAGCGGAGTATCAGATGAAATGATTCTAGTAAATTTATTAAAACATCAAATTATTTTTTATTTCTATATTACTTTTATAATGATAAATAATTATATATTTTGTGTTTTGAGGTCTCAGTAGAGAATATACAAAAAAGATGAACTAAACAATAAGTGTAAAGTCCACGATGGACTTTAAAGATAAAATAGATTGAAAAAAAAAAGAATCTCATGGTGGGAATACTAAAAAAAACAAAAATGCCCCAGAAAAATTTAAAAGAATTTTCTATTAGATGGCATGTTATAGGTAAACTACTAGAGACATAAGATATTTTTGAAGCATCCATTTCTAAGCTGATAGTCAAACCCAATCTATTCAACAATGATAACAACAAAAACCATACGATTTTATCCTGATAGCTAGTCATCATTGCACAGTATGGTCTATTAAAAGCATGGGCTTTGGAGCCAATTAGACCTGAGCTGTGCATTCTGGAATATTACTCACTAGCTGCATGAATTTTAGCAACTATCTAACCTTTCTGAGCTTTGTAAACTCCTACGTACACAGTGAACATAAGCGCTACCACAGAGTATTTTATAACGATCCACATAACCAGCCTTGCTCAATCGCTGGAATGTGGCTGGTACTTCAATGTTAGTTCTTCCCTCTCAAGTCAGTTTGTTCTGTTTTGTAATTTGAATGTGCTCTGAAGAGAAAGGTTCCTTGTGCCATGAGAGCCAGACTGGGTCAATTGAAAGGTCATTACTTTAGTCCTCTGCCTCTTAACTTTTTCTCTTCTTTCATGTGTGTATGCATTTGTGCAAGTGTGCATGTGAGTGCACATGTGTGTGCGTGTAGCCAGCCACTTGTGTCTGTATGTCTTCTTGCTGGCCGTGGGTAAGCTAAGTTTGGGGCAAAGCAGAGTCTGTTTTATGCGCACATTGTTCTAAAGTTCAGTAGGTGACGTTATTTAATTCTGGCTTAATAGCCTACATGGGCCGTGAGAGGTAGAATCCAGAGATAATGAAGCAAGTGATTCGTTGGACTGACATTATTATATTCACATATTTCAATTTCATTATGATGAAGTAGATGGTACATTTGACTCGAAATCTTGACTAGATTCTCTCCTTGACAACACTGCTGATTTATCATATGACTATAACAGGGGTCAATTCTTATCTTCAAAATAAAATCACAGAACAGTTGTACTCTTGCCTACAGCAATCTTTTATGTTTAAATTCTAATTCTAATTGTAAGTAACTTGGAGACCCCTGGTACCAATTCACAACAACGTTTTGAGCATCTCAAATGTACTGTTAAAATACTAGTCCCTTTCCCTTTCTCCGGGCACTACCTCCCTCTAATATGTTATTCTAGAAATGTGGTGAACATATTCCTTGTAGAAAAATGGGGAAAACTAATAATAAGACAAAATGTAGTGCTGATACACAGCCAGAAGTTGTGTGTGTGGGATGGAATATATAAAATCAGCATTTAGGGGGACTCAGTGCTCTGATTTAATCACTCCTAAGCCTGGTGCCAGAAACCACTTAAAATAAGTGGCAATGTCACATGGTTTTTTAAAGAATTGACAGCAAAAGTAGACATCAAAATGAGGATCATAAAGGTACCAGTTTATTTTCACCAAGGCTGGTCAAGAAAAATACACAGCAGAAATAGTTCACATTAGAAATGATTTTTCAGTTGAATTCAACCTATGATGCTACAAATCCAACCAGTACCTCATTACCTATATATGCAATACACAGTGTGTCCTTAGGGAAAAAATTAATCATAAAATGGCTATAGGGATCACGGGCGGAGCTCCCTGGAAATGAGTATCAGTCATAAAGAAAGTCCAAGAGGACAGACCCAACTGGGATCTCTGTGAGGGAGGGAGATCATAATTCTTCTTTATGTCATAGTGCCTGGCTTATACTAGAGGGTTAGTAAATACTTGTTAAATGAATAGGCAGCATTAAACAGGAGGTAACTATCAGATGTTTGGTATGAAGAAGCTGGTGTTCCTATATAAATTACCATACACGTAAATCAAAGGATAGTGATGTTTAAGGCTTCTCTCTAACATTGTCACCCCAAGTCCTATAACCAGAAGAGATGACACATCAAAGTATGATTAATCAATTTCAAACACCTCCCTTCCCCTTTTCTCCATGCTTTCTCAACCCCACCCCACTGCAGTCTCACCTTAGCTGACTTGAGTTGTCGCCCTCTCCCTGAAGGACTTAGTTTTAATTGGCAGATACTCCTCCCTTCAGCCAGAGGGAGAATACCCAAGTGTACACTGTACCTGGATCCTGGTCACTGAAGCGAGTGAAACTGACTGGGAGCATGCTCTTAGATAGCTTTCTCAGAAAGGTTAATAAATAACAACGACTACCATCCATCTAGCATTTACTGTGTGCCACACACTCTCCTAAGAGCGTCCATAAGTGGCATGTTTAACCCTAAAATAACTGTACAAGCTGGGTAGTATTTTTATGTCATTTTGAGCATCAAAAAACAGAAACACAGAGGTCAGTTAACTTGCCCGTAGTCAGTACCTAAAAGGCAGCAACAGAGTTTGACCAAAGTCTGGCTGACACTAGATCAATTCAGTATTTTAAATGAGCTGTTCTCGGAGAATCTGTGATAGGCATGCCTCTTGGGACCATTACATCCTCTTCACCTCAACAAATCACAGTTCTTCTCTTACACCCAGCACCCTCTTGAATTATCTTTCTCAATTTTTCTTTTATTCAAGACACCTTCATTATAATGAGAGCAACTCTGTTGAACTACTCACACTGAAAAAAGAGTGAAATTTAAAGTGCTCAAACTCTCTGCTCTGTTACAACTGGAACCGTTGTCCCCATCAATGCCCCAGGCTCTCCGGAGGCCAGTGCGGGGTGCTCGGAGCTTCGGTTCCTTCCTCAGGCACCCCCAGAAGCGGAGGCACACACCAGTGCCGGCTCCCTCCGCCCCTTCATCGCCCCTTCCCGTGGGTAGTTGACTTCATTCCCAGACCACCTGCCACTGTAGTGCAAGGAGCCTGGCCGCTGAGCGGGAACGGCCTTTCGTCCTTTAGATTAATTTTTAAAAACAGGGCATAACCCTAGCCACCCTGGTGGGCTCACGTCTGCAGCTGTCCACTGTGGCCTAGGTAGCAAACTCCATGAGGTTTGGGGAAGGAACACTTTCTTAAGGGAAAGAGGGGGCGAGGCAGACAAATAAGAGATCTCATTACAGTCTGAGCAAGAAGTATGCTTAGGTGATAAAAATGTGTCGCTACTTCCAATGGAAGGAAAAGGAAAGGAACAAGAAATATTTTATTCTAGAGTCAAATTAGAAAGATACAGGATAAGTCTTTGTCATTATCTTCTGCAATCCCTTCGTTGAAGGAAAAAAATAAATAGCTGGTGACATATTTCCTGGGTTAAAGAAGGGGTCTTTCATGTTCCCCTAACTCTCCCAGCAGAGCACTATGCATTTCACTTTTAACACACAAGGAAGAAGAGAAAAAATGAGGAAAGGAAAAGAATAGAGGAGCAAACAAGAGAGGGATATAGAAGAAAATAGAAAGACAGAGGGGGTTAAAAAGAAAATCCTATTGTCTTGGCAATCTGAAACTTGGCAGGAAGTAAAAAAAAAAAGATATAGGTATATACAGGTGGGGAATATTACTCTATACCTGCCCTTGTTGATTAGATATTATGTAATCAGTTTTATGTTCTTAAGATTAAATTCCATGTCATTTGATAGCATTATGGGCTCTTCCAGGGAATCAATAGTGAGTGTGAAATTGGATTGCCTCTGCACGTTCCTTGTATTCTCGTTGTTCCAGCTCATCAGCTGGGAAGCAGTTGCAAAAGCCCAGCCAGGAACCCAAGTTCTGAGCAGGAGTTATCCTTATAGTCTATATTTACCCTGCTTATTCTTAAGGATACAAAGTAAGAAGTGTCACTTTGAGAAAAATGATGTTTTCTAAAAGTCCAAAGTTATCTGAACCTATATGAACCTAAAAATGTCTTGGGTTGGGTTTATGGTTTGAGGTTTGAATTGAAGCTTAGGTTATTCTTATTTTATCTGCACTACTATTCCATCAGTAATTATACTGTTTCTGTATCTCTGTCTTTCAAAGGAGGACATTATCATGGGTTTGGATACAGTAAGAATAAACTAACCAATTTTCTGCCCATATGTCAAAATGAACCTGGGCTAAACATGTCTACAGGTTCAAAACCCTTTAACTATGTGTATATTTGGTTCACTTTGGTTGGTTTCCATGTCTTCGTTTTAGCAGGCCATATTTATATACCAGAAATATACTAGCAAGGTACCAGGATCTCTCAAACCTCAATATTACACAAATAGGTAATCATAGGATAAGGCCACTGAAGCATGTACTTCAAAAAAGACTGTCTTTTGGATTTTTCTTGATGAATGAACTCAACACGTCCATTAAAATCTGATACACTCACAGCTCTTGCTAAGCAAGACAGCCCTGTATGAGGTTTCCAGTAAAAGGGGAAATTTATGAGACTATATTTTGCATTAGTTTTTTCATCCTCACCTCTACCTCCCTCCCACAACCCTAAGACAGCCAATCTATAGGCTAGCTATATATCTATGAAGTATCCTACTATGGAAGATGATAGTCTATAGGTTTCTTTTTTGGTAAATTAAATCAGGTAATATGAAAATAATAAAGAAATCAGCATGGAAACCAAAGCTTCCAGTTAATGCTATGAGTCAAGTCGAGACCATGATAATCTTTAGAAATAGTGATAAAATAAATGGTCAACAGTATTGATTATTTCCAACAGAGCAGCTATTATGTCATTTCATTAAATTTAAATTAGTTACTATTTTTATTGTAGCCTACAGACCATGAAACCAAAAATGTAGTGAGATGAAGTATGTCACAGTTGCCTGAGCATTCAGCTATTTATGGCGCTTTCATTCAAATCTAGATCATGTCACTTCATCACCCAGGATCTTCATTGGCATGCTGGGTGGTAAGCTGAAACAGTGAAGAAGTAGGGTTAAGAAATGATACACAGTGGGGGGGAGGGGGGGGAGAATCATGCCAGTTGGTATTGAGAGGAAAATGAAGCTATGGGGTGGAAAGTTATATTAATTTAATAGTGGGTCACTATCTTGAAAGTCCAGGTTTATTATTGCTCCTGTGGTTTCTGAAACTACAATTGATATCCTGTACTCATGAGGAAGGATCTTTCTATGGCTCCCATGTGGGGATGACAGTAAGAGTCTACCCCTCGATTATCCCTCTGAGGTGTATCGAAGGATACTCTCCACCATCTTGAGCTACATGAGTTAGAGTGTCTCGTCCTCCTAATCGAAAGAAGCTAATTCAAAAAAAGGCTGCCACGTTAGCAAGTTTAATTTATCTAGTTATTCATGTTAAAGTTTGCTTGTTGATAAGAAAATTAATAACTATGTATAGCACTATGTAGTTATAATAATTTCTCTGTTGACGGGGAGGAAAGATTTTCTTTTTTTATTTTTATTTTTCAATTACAGTTGACATTCAATATGATATTAGTTATAGGTGTACAGCATAGTGGTTAGACATTTATATACCTTACAAAGTGATCACCTCGATAAATCTAGTACCCACCTGGCCCCATACAGAGTTATTACAATATATTTCACTGTATTCCCTATGCTGTACTTTACATCCCTAAGACTATTTTGTAATTACCCATATGCTCTTCTTAATCCCTTCACCTTTTTCACCCAGTACCACCACCCCATCTCCTTCCCATCTGGCAACAATGAATTTCTTCACATTGTCAATAAGTTTGTTTCACCCTGGCCAGTTTGGCTCAACAGTTGGAGCGTTGGCCTGCGGTCCAGAGAGACCCGGGTTCGGTTCTTGCTAAGGGCATGTACCTCGGTTGCAGTTTGTCCCTGCCCTGGTTGGGGTTGTGTGGGTGGCAGCCACTCGATGTGTCTCTCTCACATCGATGTTTCTCTCCCCCACCCCCATCTGAAGATAAATGCAAAAATGTCCTCGAGTGAGGATAAAAAATAAATAAATAAATAAAATAAGTTTGTTTCTGTTTTGTTTGTTTAGATTTTTAGATTCCATATATAAGTGAAGTCATATGATACTTGTCTTTCTCTGCCTGATTTGTTTCAGTTAGCATAATACTCTCTAGGCCCATCCATGTTGTCACAAATGGTAAAATTTCATTCCTTTTTATTGCCTAGTAATATTTCATCATATGTATGTATTACATATTCTTTGTCCATTTGTGTGTTGATATGGACTTTGGTTGCTTCCATATTATGGCTATTGTAAATGATGCTGCAATGAATACAGGGGTACATATATCTTTTCAGATTAGTGTTTTGGAAATTTTATTTTTATAAATAACCAGAAATGGGATTTCTGGGTCATATGGTAGTTGTATTTTTAAGTTTTTGAGGACACTTCATACTGTTTCCTATAGTAGCCCCACAATCTGCATTCCCACCAGCAGTGCACTGGGGTTCCCTTTTCTCCACATCCTCGCCAACAGTTGTTATTTGTTATTCTCCTTTAATTTGGAGCAACTCTACTCATTTGTGTCATTTATTCAATCAGGTGGAGCTGCTTCTCTATGCAGAAAGACATTGCTGAAAACAATGTCCTTAGACACTTAGGGACACTTCAAGTATATTGCAAAGTGTTAAATACAGAATAATATGAAGTTGACAAAGTAACTAAGAATTATTTTGTGACCATACAGTAGAAAAGAGATTCTCATCGTTTGGTGCATGAATTTGTATTGATCTTTGAAAGAATGACAATGTGAAAATTAAGGACAATGTAGCAAGCTATTCATAAAAAATAATATTGATTTATTTTTTATGTAAAAGTGTCTTTTGTTTTCTGGAACAACTATGATAATAGTTGTAGTTATTTTTATAAATGTGAATTTATTTTTATTACTTCTTTCCATCACCATTAATTTGAATTTAACAAAACAGAAGATTGCTAATTCTACATTTATCTCCAATTTCTATTTATTTACTGAAGTTTTTTGTTTGTCAGTAAAATCCAAAAGCCTGGGAGTCGGTGGTTTAGAGAAGAATTATTATAGCAAAACTAATGGGAAATGTTGGAGATTAGGAAGGAAATGTGTGGATGAAAAGGGAAAAATGACCTCCACT
Source organism: Molossus molossus (assembly GCF_014108415.1). Lineage (NCBI taxonomy): Eukaryota > Metazoa > Chordata > Mammalia > Chiroptera > Molossidae > Molossus > Molossus molossus. The sequence continues at coordinate 56,920,431 of NW_023425351.1, read as the reverse complement.
GGATTTATTCACTGGGAATAATAAAAGGAATAGATGCAAACGAGAAAGGAGACCTTAAAAAACGTTACAGGCTAAGAATTTTTAAATGTAAAAAACTTTTTTTTTTCATATACCCAAACTTTGGGCTATAAATCTATGATAAACTCTAAGAGGTTTTGAAGTTTTCTAATTTAAAAAAATATATTTTTTAATTTTATTTAATTAAAAAATTTTTTTTTTCTTTATTGATTATAGAGAGAGGAAGGGAGAGGGAAAGAAAGAGATAGAAACATCGATGAGAGAGAACATCGATTGGCTGCCTCCTGCATGCCCCCCACTGGGGATCGGGCCCACAACCTGGGCATGTGCCCTGACCAGGAATTGAACTGGCGACCTCTTGATGCATGGGTTGACACTCAACCACTGAGCCACACTGGCTGAGCTACTTTATTATTATTTTTAATCCTCACCTGAGGACATTTTTCTATTTTTGTTCAGATAGAGTGGGAAGGAGAGAGAGAGAGACACATCAACTGGTTGCCCCTCGCACAACCCCAACCAGGGCTGGGGACGAAGCGCAACCAAGGTATGTGCCCTTGACCAGAATCGAACCCGAGATTCATCAGTCCACAGGCTGACTCTCTAACTACTGAGCTAAACCGACCAGGGCTATTTTTTCTTTATTGATTTTAAAGAGGAAGAGAAAGGAAGAGAGAGAGAGAGAAATATCAATGAGCGAGAACATCGATTGGCTGCCTCCTGCATGCCCCCTACTGGGGATTGAACATACAACCCGGGCATGTGCCCTGACCAGGAATCAAACCGGTGACCTCTTGGTGCATGGGTCCATGCTCAACCAGTGAACCACACTGGCCACGCACTTTTCTCCTTGTTGATTGTTTTTGTATTTATCTATACTGCATGTGGATGACTGAGTGATTGATAAGGCAGCACCCATAAAGTAATCTTCTAGAGTCATTTGCATTAAAAAGACAGAGCTAATCTTACCACAGAATCTCATTGGCAGAATAGGGAAATATTGCCACTCACCACAATAAAGTAAATATTTCAACAAGATTAAAATCCATTTAAAAATGAAAAGTGCTGAGCAGAGTAAGTAGAAGCCAATAAACATTTTGATACATGTTTCTACCAGGTTCCAGCCAAACCACCGAATTGTCCCATCAAGTTATGGGCATCAAGCAGGAGCTCAGAGAGGAGGAGGGACCGGTCCTGGTATGCAGGAGAGAATAGAGACAGGTGCAGGTTTCAAAAGTAGCCCAGTAAGCCCTGTGGTTCTTTCCCAGTGCAAAGGATACATTGCCACCTGCTTTAAGAGCTCTTGGGTTCGTCTTCCCAGGTAGCTTACTTTGGCTTTGCTAGCTGCCCATTCTTGTTTTCTTCCCATTTTTGAGCAGCATCTTTAGCCATCCTTTGTCTTTGTCACAGTCACTTTGTTCTGAAGTTGCAGCCACACTTCCTATAACAGACAGAATGAAGGAAATATCTGAGGTTATTGTAATGATTCTCACCACGTTTTTGTTTTTGTTTTTTGGTTTTTTTTTGAGAAACAAGGAACCGTGTGAAATAATTCAAAATTGCATTTCAAAGGTTAATATGTATATTTTTGGAAATAGATTCTTAACAGATAAAGTTCATGTCTGACTTTATTCTTTTCTGGTTTTTAATCCTCACCTGAGGACATTTTTTCATTTATCTTCAGATAAATGGGAGGGAGGGAGAAAAGGAGAGAGAGAAACATTGATGCAAGAGAGACACATCGACTGGGTTGCCTCCCACAGGACCCCAACCAGGGCTGAGGATGAACCACAACCGAGGCACGTGCCCCTGACCGGAATCAAACTCAGACTCTTTGGTCCGAGGGCCGACTCTATCAGTGCTGAGCCAAACCAGCCAGGTCTGACTTTCTTCTTAATACAAGTTAATAGTTTAGATAGAACTAAATCTGAAATTGAGATAATTCCATCAGGATGTGACCTAAAATTTCTCTCCTTCTATCCTTAAAGAAGGAGAATTCTACACTAAATCTGAATAAGAGAGAGAAAATCATAGTAATCATGTTTAGTTGTCGGAGAGAACTATGTAAAGGACTAAAATTGTTTGCATGCAAGTAAATATCAAATATGATTACTTCTTTCAAGCAAATGATAAAGACATCTTGTTTATTTTTTATTTATGATGACTTTATGTTAATATACTAAATTTTATTTACATATTCTCTAATTTGGATGTTATTAAATCAGGTTAACATTTACTTTTATTAGTTCAAAATAATAAAAATTTATTATGCAAAAGCATTTTATTATCAAAGGAAATAATAGAATCAGTGTTGCTTTGGCTTACAAAATATACCATAGTCACTTAGGGAACTTGATATATTTTGGATCTATATCTGAGGGAGTCAAAAATCACAAAATCAGTGTCTTAAGAGATAGATGTACTCCTATGTTTATTACAACATAGCCAAGATATAGAAACAATCCTGTCAAAAAAAGTATAGAAGAAAACTATAGGATATATATAGAGCTTAGCAAAACTAGATTTACACATGAGTATATGAAGCACAGAGTTTATTCTTATATTATTGTTTATCAATTATTGTATTTTTCATATGAACAAATATAAATCCACTTTTGCCCATCATACACACACACACACACACACACACACAGACGCACAATGGAATACTATTTGGCCATAAAAAAAGATGGAGATCCTGCTATTTGTGACAAGAAGTATGAACTTGAAGGGCATTATGCTAAGTGAAATAAGAAAGACAGAGAAGCCCTGGCCAGTTTGGCTCAGCGGTTAGAGCGTCGGCCTGTTGTCCGGAGAGACCCGGGTTCGGTTCCCGCTAAGAGCATGTACCTCGGTTGCAGTTTGTCCCCGGCCCTGGTTGGTTGTGCGGGTGGCAGCCACTCGATGTGTCCCTTCACGTCGATGTTTCTCTCTCTCTCTCCCTTCCTCTCTTTCCCTCCCACTCTATCTGTACAAAAAATGGAAAAATATCCTCGGGTGAGGATAAAAAAAAAAAGACAGAGAAGATAAATAATATATGGTATCACTTATATGTGAAATGTGAAAAAAAGAAAGTTGAACTCGTAGAAACAGAGAGTACAATGGTAGTTGTTAGAGCCTGGAGGCGGAGAAAATGGAGAGATGTTGGTCAAAGGGTACACACTTTCAGTTATAAGATGAACAAGTTCTGAGGATCTAATGTACAGCATGGTGACTGTGGTTAGTAATACCAGATTGTATACTTGAGATTTGCTGAGGGAGTAAATATTAAGTGTTTTAATGAAAAGTAACTTTGTGAGGTAATAGATGTGTAAACTTCATTGTGGTAATCATTTCACAATGTGTATGCATATCAAATCTTCATGCTGTACACTTTAATATACAAAGTTTAAAATAAATTTCTCAAAACATCTATATATGTCTCAAATAAAGCACCTTCTGATGGGGTCATTTTACAATGTAGCTGGTCTGGGATCAGAGCATTCAATATAGGTGCTTTTCTTCTTCCAAAGTTTACATAAATGAACTCCTCCTGTCATTCTCTGTCCTAAACAGCATTCCTTCACAGATTTTGAATACCAAGACTATCTGATCAGTGTACTAAAAAAAAAAAAAGCCAGAACAGTTGATGAAGTCAGCTTATGGCTGTAAAAAAAAAAAAAAAAAAAAACAAGAGAGATGAGCCAATCCCCTGTCCTGCTAATTACCCTGATAAAGGAACGGGCGAAGGCCCTCTTAGTGTTTCCCGAGAGAAATGCAGAGTGTTTATTAAAATCTTTTGAAAATGTTCATGTGAAATAGCTTCTAGCAGACACCTGCTAAGGGGGAACAAAACATCTTATAAACCTGGAAATGTTTAGCTCTGAGATAGACATTGAAAATCAGTTTTGGTTCTCTTGGCAAACTGTTTTTTTCGATAACCTTGGAGTGGTGGGCCAGTTCACCAGGGTAGGCATGTTATGAAACTGGGTGTTTTCTTTCTAGTTCTAGTGTCTGGAAAACGTACTCATGTATGTGGGCGATGAGGGTCATAGAAGGATTTTCATACTGGGCACAGACGCAGCATCAGAGTCCTGTCATTGTCTTTTGTGCCAAGAGGAAAGTGAAGTCTTAGCTCTGGTCCCCTTCTGGTCAGGTACAAGCACCACTGCAACAGGAACCAGATGGCCAATATAAGCAAGTAAAGCATGTGACCCTGCACTTTAGTTTCCTTTAGGAAATGGTTTCTTTGGTCAGTTTAACACTACATGTGACTAGTAAAGGAATGATCCGGAAAGGAGTTGGGTCTACAGAGGGTGTGCCCTATCTTTCAAAGATAAGAGCCAAGGAACTTTGCTTTTCAGGTGTTTAGCACAAGTAAATTATTACTGGGAATGCTTAAAGGTAAGTTTGGCTTACTATCAAAATGAAAAAAGATAATTAAGGTAGTACCGAAAAGGATTGAAAAGATCTTATGTGTGTAAATTATCTAGGTGGTTTATATATAGTGAACTTTTTGATTGTCTTTACATTCATCTATATGTTTATCTGTCCATCTACCTATCTATTTCATAAATCTAATATAAATGTTGGTTTTGAAACCTGTACTAAGATTAGAGAATTAATAGAGATTTCATTGTTGTCATGGGAAGAAAATGAACTGTGAGTGAGTTGATGGGGAAAGACCAGGAAATACCAAGAATGTTGTTCACCAAATCACATACTCCACTTTCCACCATCCCAGCTGACTAGCAGGATCTATGTTTCCAAGATCCATTAGTGGGACCATGTGAATGATAGTAGAGAGATGCCTATGTCTCCACTCTTCACTCTACTTGTGGCCTAGTGAAGATGATTATGATGACCTTGGAAGCCTCCTATGGAAGATGCAAGAGTCACAAGGGCTTGGAGGCGAGCCACCTGCTGATGAGGAAGAGGCATTTTGAGTTTATATGAGCAATAAATTAACTTTAATAATATTGGTTTCATTCAAAGAGCAGCTGGCTCTATCCTAATCAATATCTGAAACATCTTTTGCTTGAAATTAAAGTTGGCCTGATTCAGGATTGAAAGTGAACATTCAGAATAAACTTCCCCTAGAATCAGAGGACATTCTGCCAGCAGAATTCCTGCAACAGTGACATTTCCTGCCATCTGTGGTCTCCATTCCTATTCCTCTGAAGTTAGCAACCATACAACACTGTGCTCTATGTTCCACACAACAAAGCAGATATAAGTTTTGTGCTGTTGAAATGTCAAAAACTGTTTGCATTTTGTTTTTTTTGCTAATAGCAGGGTGTAATGTGTAGAAAAAATGAAATTCATGGGGCCTTGTTAACACATTTTCTTTATCTCTGATTCTATAATGTTCTGTTTTTCAGAACTTTACTTTGATTCTCTTACTCTAGTAACTTATAATGAAATTGCCAAAATAAAAAATTAAAATGGATTTACTACTGATACAAAGAACACACATCAAATGATCAGGCCCCTATGATGTAAAAAGTCTATAATTAGGAAGGCAGTTATTTAAATTGTGCTTTCTATCGACATGTTTTATTTCCACAAAGACTATAATGAGAATAATGTGGTTCTCAACTAGAGAAGTACACACATCCTGTGAAATGAATGCACTTTAATTGCCTACTATGGGAATAGAAACTTTTGGAGTAGATGATGGGTATTAGAAATATGCATTTGCAGTTTCAACCAATTCGCTCTTGAATGCCGTGTCAGTGTAGATGAAATCAGTTTGATCTGACAATAACTCATTTCCTAATCTTCTGTTAAAAGATAAACGAAGGCATATAAAATGTTTTAAGAGTATATTTGAGCAAAAATCTATTTGAATTGGGCAGGATCCAATCTAGTCGATGGAAAAGAGTCCCACAGAGCTGTACAGACTGAAAGTTTTATAGCCAGAAGGGAGCGGGAGCAAGGACGTTGTGCTACACAAAGAAGCAGGTTGTTGACGTTGTTTTCCTTTGGGGGATGGCAGGGGTCTATTGGGCAGAGAACCTCCTAGTGCTGATCAGGTGACTCCTGGTTGACTGGCTTATGATTCCACTTGTGGGAGAGTCAAATCTATAATGAAGTCTCAGTTTGGTGACATGGTACTTAGCATAAATGACTGCCTATTGGGCCTGTTGCCCTGTTTTTCATACATTTTCCCCTTCTTCCTGGCCACCTATGTCCCTTATTCTCAGTGAAACCACTTCCCTACTGTTCCCTTCTGATGAACCAAAGCCCCAGGACAGGGCTTGCCCAAGGCTGCTGTCCCCTGTCCCATGTTTAAACCCACCTCACTGTTCTCCTTCTTCCCAATGGTTCTTCCCAGAAAGACTTACATTATTACAGAGCCAGAGAGTGGGAGGAAAACGATTTGATATAAGAGAAAGTAAAAATGGTGCAGTGGCTCAGAATCTGGGATTAGATCTAGATTTTCTCCTGTGAGAGGGATGACATTTGGGTCAGTCTGGAGCCCCTTACAATGTATCCATCCATAGAATAGGGGTACATCACAGGGCAAGCACTTACTACAGCGACAGTGCATAGTAACCCTCAACAACAGTAGCTGTCGTTCCCATTTTCAGGAGGTTTTGCTTTACAGAAGACCCTTCTCAAAGCCCAAGTGAAACCCTTCTTGGTTAGTTGTGTATAGTTGGGGGACACAGAGAGGCAGTATCATAAAGTAAAGGAAAGAATCTTAATTACAATTGGAAAAATTTTACTAGGCCAAAAAAAAAAAGAGAAGAAGGGGATAGATCTCATAAATGATAACTTGAATCATGTTTAAAATCTGCTCTTTGATAGAGGATTGGATAAAGAAGGTATGGTACATATATACAATGAAATACTATTCAGCCATAAGAAAAGATGAAATACTGCCATTTGGGACAACATGAATGGACGTTGAGAGTATTAGCTAAGTGAAATTAGTCAGTCAGAAAAGGCTACAAATCATATGATTTCACTCATATGTGGAATATAAAACTTAAATTCATAGACACAGACAACAGTATGGTGGTTACCAGAGGGAAAGGGGATGGAAGGGTACTAAAGGGGACAGGGTAAAGGGGCCCAATATATAGTGACAGAAGATTGTTTGACTTTGGATGGTGGGCACACAATGCAACGTACAGATCATGTATCACGGAAATCTACAGTTGAAATCTATATAATCCTATTAACAAAGAAACTTTACGGTGATCAGTAAGTATTTATATTATTTCCCCACAATGTGTTTACTATGTGTTTACTGGTCAGTCTGCCTGGGACACTCCCTGCTTCTTCCGTGAGCAAGTTAACATTTATTCACACCTCCACATTTAGCTTAAAGTCATTTTCTTCACAGGCCTCCAGTGACCTCTAAAAACCAGGTTAGCTCTCCCTCCTATCTGCTTCCATGGAGTCTTCCCCTCTATGAAATTTTAATGCAAAACACACATTATTGTAATCATTCTTAGTCTCACACTTTGGACTATAACATCCTTGAGAACAGGGGTTTTGTTCACATTGTATTATTCATGCCTAGTGCAGTTCTTAAATCATAAGAGATACTTAAGCTATTGTTAAATGGATGTATAAATAAATTAAAATCTTCAAAGTGATAGGCTGAGAAGACAGGCCACTGGAGAGAAATGTATAGGAGAATAGGTTAAAACAAAAAAGTAAACGTATAGTGGTCTAGTGTCCCAGCCATGGGATGACTACCAGGGAATATGATCCTTGTCTTTAAATGTTGAAAGTTGCAAACTCATAGTTAGTAAGTCATCACTTGGTAGCCAACTGCTTCTGGTAGAGTTTGGGGATATAAGGGGAGAGAAACAAGGTTCCTGACCTCACAGAGCTCAAAACATAGTGGAAGAAATACTGATATTAACAAATAGTAATGATGTCATATGGTTGGTGCCACATAGTATAGAGGATGTTCCTCTAACTCCAGGTAAAAAGGTTCCAGAAAGTCTTCTCAGACAGCATAATGCTTGTGTTAAATCTGAAAGGTGCACACAAAGGGAGATAAAGAAGTAGACAGAGATGACCTATGGGAAACATGTTCCATTTTTATCATGGATCTCCTGAATCCATCACAAAGTGGCTGCATAAGGTAGAAAAAAATATTGGCTCATGGAACTGGACATTTGGTGGACACCTCAGGAATAGCTAGATCAAGAGACTCAAATATTGTCTCCAGACACCTCCCCCACCTCCTGCCCCTCTCCCCCTCTCCCCTCTCTCCATTGTCTTGCTCTGCTTTTTATTTTGTTGACCTTTTCTTCCCAGATTTTCACTCATGGAAACAAGACAGTCACCAGTATCTGCATATACTCCTTCAGGTTACCACCGCATGAATCCTAGCAGAATAAGAAAGCTCTGTCCTCCTAATAGCACCAAAAAAAACCCTAGGGTCAAGTTACATTGGTCTGGCTCATCATATGACCATTTCTTAATGAGTCAGCATGGCCAGAGAGATAAACTGCTCTGTTGGATGTCTTGAGACATTTGTCTACCTCTGGAATCTAGAGCAAGTCAAACCTATTCATTCGCATGGCCTAAGATTGGGAAGTTGTGTCAATACCAAAATAAGGGGAGGAGCTAATGTGAGAACAAGGAAGGCAGAGATGGACATCAGACAGGCAAAAACCACGTATTCATTAAACACACACACACACACACACACACAGAAAAACACATACCAGTGGATCTTAGCCAATATCTCTTCTATACATCCATCTCCCATACCACACTTATTAAATATTTTATATTTCATATCCTATATGCATATCCTTATATTATAACATGCACTCATGTGCATGAACACAGACACACATGACAACTCACAAATTATAAAACATTAAAATGTAACAATGAAGAAATTAAGAACAACAAAAAGAGACACTGGTGAATGCCACTGATACCATTATCCTTTTTGGTGGAATCTCCACTAGCCGAAGTGCTCTGACCTTCCGGTTTTCACGGCCTGCCTTCTCCTCTCTCCTGCATGGCCCACAGCTATCCTGCCGAGTGGGATGTGGGCATGCTTATTCTCCGCCTGCTTGTGAGCACTCATGTCACAGGGTCACTGTGCTTGTAACTGTAGAGGGCCGTACAGACCAGCTTGTTTATCCTCTTATTCCATCAATAGAAAGTTAAGTCCGAAGGTTCATTAACAGGCAGAATTTAGAGATTTGAAGAACCCGCTTCCTTATATAACACACCAAAAGGCATTTCTCAAATATCAAGATAATTCTGAACCAAACCATGTCCATCATCACTTACTGCACGTGAAAAGTAAGAGTAAAGAAGGACCAGGTGCCCCTTTTCTGCTAATATAAAAGCCCACCATTATGAAACACTTAAAAATGCTATAAAACACACACGCATTTTATTATAATTGTTTTAAAGCAAGACGAGACTTTATTTTCGAGTTTCATTGTGAGTTAGAAAAGCCTGTGGTCATTTCAGGATTCTACTGAACAGTGATTTATGGGGAAACTTGATCACGTTGGAAAACAAGAACCAGTAACTGATTTTGCCCCTGCAAGTTCTTGAAGAAATGTGACAAGGTTTTCATCTGTTCCTACCTCTGCTTTAAATATCAAAAGAAATGAGTGAAAAATTAAAATGCAGCATTTAGTTTCTGCGTTTCAAACCCTAATCAGAACAGTCCATGTGACTAATTCTCAAATAAAGCTCTACACAGAGCTCACATTGTCCATGTGTTCTTAGCCATGCGAGAGAAGAAACAGTGTGGTCATTTACATTAATTTACATTTATTCCAACACAAAGTGGGAAAATATAGGGAAAAAGTAAAAATCATTGCCATATTGTCAAAATGAAAACAATAATAGAAGAAATATCAGTAAAATGAATCAATAAACCATACATATATTTTATTGCTTTCTTAATTTATACATATGAAAGTCATGCTATTTAGCAAGGCTATTACACTACCAATAATATTTTACTGGTAAACATTTTAGTGATACATTTTTTTCCCCCTCCTGAACTTTTAAGCTCAAGAAACTATCAGAAAAATATCAGACAGACATCTGCTACGGAAAAAATTCTAAAAATAGGATGAAGCCTTAGATGTGTTTTATTTCTTGTGAAAGCCTCTAATTCTTGAATTCTTGGATTATAGTCCATTTTACTTATATTTCTCCCTCTTTCTGGAAGTCGTTTTCAGTTAATAATTGACACAGATGATAAGTGGAAATTGGTGTGATAAATAACCTTCTGTTTTCATTTGGACCGTTAACTTCACCTTTGCTTAGGAATGAATCATTCTTCTTTGCAATGTGGTTTTAAGACATCCTTGTTCTTCGGTCATTTTCTTTGACTTTACCCACAGTATCAGAAGGACAAAATCCCTGTAGGCATTCAGGTATATTTTACTCTAACTACAGAATTCTCCAGCAGTAGACAGTGCTCTAAGTCTTTCCCTCCCAGATGGATGTTTGGGGGTAGATTAAGGTGATGGCTGTGACACTGGGTAGAACTTGGAAGTGTTTAAAAATCCTCCCCACAAGATAAGCCTGAGGCTGAAATGCAGCCAGGATTTTGTAATTGCTGCAAGTGTGATGTTTTTTATTTGTTTCTTCAAAATTTCTTCTATTTGATCCATAGAGGCCGTACTTTTTTACTCCAAGACTCATCTTTACCACAATGTTTTTCTACCATAAAGAGATTTTGAGGGTGTATTTCAAAGAAGACTAATATGTTATGGCTGGAATCAGCCAGCTAATCAATGTCTAACTAATTACTTATTAGATGTATTTATAGTGCTTTAAAATTTGTTTTCTTTATTGATTTTAGAGACAGAGGAAAGGAGAGAGAGAGAGAGAGAGAGAGAGAGAGAGAGAGAAACACTGATGAGAAAGAACATTGATTGGCTGCCTCCTGCATGCCCCCCACTGGGGGTTGGGCCTCAACCTGGACATGTGCCCTGACCGGGAATTGAACCAGCAACCTCCTGGTGCACGGATCGATGCTCAACCACTGAGCCACACCGGCAGGGCTTCATAGTGCTTTTAGAGAAATATAATGACCACAGGTTAGCCATCCCTAGACAAGACAAACCCTATGAAAACTATTAGGAAACAATACAAGTTCAATGTCTTCTTAAAAGCCAAATTGGAAGAAGTAAAACAAAGGATAATAATTGTAGTTATGTTGAAAAAGTCAGTTGAAAGTCAGCTATAGTGTATAATAATGACTTTTTAAAAAAGCTTTACAGAGGTATACTTTTCATATCATCACCATCAATCAGTTTGAGAACATTTTTATTCCCTATGAAGATCCCTCATGACCACTCACAGTTAATCCTCATTCCCAGCCCCAGGCAGCCACTAATCTTTCTGTATCTGGTGACTTGCTTTTTCCGGACATGTCATAGAAATGGAATCATACGATATGTGGTTTCTTGTGTCTGGCTTCTTTCACTTAACAATGCTTTTGAGGTTCATTCATGATGCAGCATCTGTCATGGTTTGTTCCCTTTTATTGATAAACAGTATTCCATTGTATGGAATGACTTTTAATGGCGATGATTTTGTAATTATGTTCTTCAGTGCTTTAAAATCTATAAAGGTTGGTGAATAAATTAATCCTTGTTTCCCCAACAATCAGTTAATGCAAGAGAACCTATGACTAAAAGGCTAGACAACCATGTTGCACAATTCATTTGTGCACTAACTTAACAAATATATGTTGAGCTCCTATTATGCAACAGAGACTATTCCCACTGAGAAGACAGTAGGGAATAACGGAGATATCATCTCTGTGCTTATGGCCTCCCATTATGGCCCTTTAAGGGAGATGGGCTTTAAACAAGTAATTAAGCAAGTATGTTTGGGGTAAAACTGAGATAAGTGCTACTATATAAAAATATAGTGCGCTGTAAGAATGAGTAACAGTGGCATCCAGCCTGTGTGGGACTCAGGAACGATTTCCCTGTGGGAGTTGTATTCAACTGAGATTTGAAGGACAAAATATTTGGACAGGTTTCCTAAAAATAAGGAAGAGAGGTTTCTGCTCAAAGAACAGATTCGGGGAGGATGATGCTTCAGGAAGCTGAAAGGGGGCCAAGGTGGCAGAAGAGCAGCGTTGAAGGTAACGGGTGAGGGTGCAGGAGGGGCTCGGGAGGTGGCAGAGGCCAGCCTGTGCAGGGCTGCATGGCCACTGTAAAGCTTTTATCTTGAGGGCAAAGGATGCCATTGAACTGTCTGAAACAAGAGAGTGCTCTGATTGCATTTGTGTTTTCCAAAAATATGCCTTTGACTTCAAGGAGAATGGATATTTGAACAACTAAAATATTGTAACAGATTGGTAGAATGAGCTCACTGTTAAGGGGGTTTGCATGCAATTTTTTCCTTTATAAATCATGTATTCCCACCCCACTTCACCCTAACCCACCCCTAGAATTATGCCCGCCGTATAATAGGAGCTCCTCTAGGCATTTTCCCAAAATACTCGAAATCAGGTTCTTAAAGAGACATCTGCATTTCAATGTTCATTGCAGCACTATTCACAATAGCCATGATGTGAAAACAATCTAAATATTCATCAATGAATAAATGCATAAAATGCATCATAGACTTACAATGGAATATTACTCAGCCTTAAAAAAAAGGAAAGGCTGCCATATGTGACAGAATGAACGAATCTGTAGGATATGATTCTAAGTGAAATAAGCCATCCACAGAAGGACACACACTGCGTGACTCTACACATATGAGATAGCTATACTAGTCACACTCATAGCAGAAAATCACATGGTGGTTTCCAGGGACTGAGAGAAGGGGAAAGAGGGAATTATTGTTCAATGGGTATAAAGTTTCAGTTACGCAAGATGCATTAGTTCTAGATATCCATTGGACAGCATTGTCCTTTTAGATGACAATATGTGCACTTAAAATGTTGTTAAGAGGGTAGATGTAATGCTAACTGCTCTTACCTCGATAAAGAAGTAATTGTTGAATAAATAAATAGGCAGCATTCCTGAATTTAGAATAGCTTCCTTGTCTCCCAAATTCGAAGGGATTCTTGATTACCTAAATAATGAAGTTCTTTTCAATTATTTGCTTGCTAATATATTTTACTGAGTCAGAGAGAAATGAGGGCTAGCATGTCAAAAATAATGAATAACCTTAAGATGGGACAGGAAACACATCCCTCTTCCATGTTGGGTCACAGCAATGGTGAGGTTTCAGAGGTAAATTCACTGTAGATCTACCACACATCAGATCATACCCACTAATACCTCAATTAGATGATACTTCAGTTTGGCAGTACAAAGCCATTCTATCCACAAAACAAAACATATCAACAAAACAGACCATTGATATTTGAGGAAGAATATAGAGAATCAAAGACGTCAAAATGATCTGGGCTTCTGACTCTTGCAACTGGTAAACTGTATGGAGGAATGTCATTACATTGTGGCTGCCCAGCACCTGCTGAGTGATGTCTTCCCTCATTTACAATGAAATTGGTTCTTTAATCTCCAAACTCTGCAAAATGTAAAAACATTTCCCTCTGTCCCGGACTATCTGGTTCGTAGGAGCAGATACCAAAAACCACTGCTGACATATTTACCAGGAACGCTAGTGAGGCTGAGCTCTCAAAGCAGAGAACTAACATCTCGAGATGACAAATCTCTGATGACCTTTATTATTAGTGCCAATTTTCCTTTTTATTTTAATCATTTAGGAGTGCCTACTTTTGAAACACCCATGAACTATTTTAGAACTTATTGTATGAAAAATCTTGGCTACTTACTTGTCTCCATTCATCAAAAACTTGGAATGGGTTTATACCAGGCATAAAATGTGTCTTTGGAATTTTAATAATGAATTAATGATGCTAATAAACATTTGGGGCAAACCAAGAAAAAATGGTGGGATGTTTATTAGACTCTCTTCTAAGAACCTGTTAAAAATAAAAGGAATTATTTAATTATTGAATGTGCTTGTTTACATTTCAAAGCTGATTAACTTAAACTTAATCTTTGTTTTCTTTCATTAGATGCTGTATAAGTTCTCTGTCATTACTTTAATTAGATGCATTAATAAGGTTTTAAGACACTTCTGCACAGAACTATATGCAAATTCAGGAGATGAACCCAAATCTGGTTAGGTAGAAGTCCTATTTCTAGTATGTTAACTGAAAGCCGGTGACATTTATTTTAGTCTTTTTAAGAAAAAAAAAAAATATATATATATATAATATTTAATGTGTGCATTTGAGTATTTACTAGAATCAATGAGAAATCTTAAATTTTAGTTATCCCTTAAATCTCTAGAATATACAGAACTTTCTAGAAGAAACTAGAGGTCCTTATCTGCATTTCATATAATGAACCTCTAAACACTATGGTGCTGAAAATAAGAGAAAAAATTAAGCAAGCATGAATTTGCTTCTCTGGGAGAGAAAGAAGTCTGACCATAACATAAAGTTCTTTTTAAGTAGATATACATTTCTTATTTATCTAACATAAAAGAGAACTGGACATCTATTTTGGAATTAGCTCTCTCTTCAGAACTAGATGAAGATTTAGAAGCCCTTGAACTGTCAACCATGGTTAGCCTATCTGAGATTTGGAGGAGCTATGGATCTTTTGGCTGAACATTTTAAGGCAGATGTGAAACTTTACACAGCTAAATTTACTGTCTGAATTAGATTATATCTGACCCATCTCTAATGCAAGAATTCTAATAACACATAGAAATAATAGAGGTGAATAGCATTCCAGTATTTGGTGTTTTAAGGTTTTATCTTGAGCTTTCACATAATTTCTAATGTTCATTTCATTAGTGATGATGTTATATGCATCGATGTAATTTTCTTTCATTTGGGAATTACCTTTTTCTTACACACCTGCATAATCCAACTTGAACACATAAACTAAGGTTTATAAATATGTAATTGGTAGCATATATCAGCATGAACTATGAGGTTCTTTCTTAAGAAGCATTATATAATAAATGACACCTATTAAAATGCTCTAATTAGTTTTAAGTATTTAACCAGCATTAACAGAGAGTCAAAACCCAGCCTACCTAGACTGCATATTAGCCTATAATGACTTAGGAGTAATCAGCTTTCCCAGATGGCTTCACAAGGAGGAAATAAAAATAAAACAGTTTTAGAACCAGGTAACTAATTATACCCAGATTATTTGTAAACAGCCTCATTCCTTTGAACAAAAGAAATAAGCTTGGCTGAACTGAACTAAAGATCTCTTTGCCAAACCCACAATAGAACCATTTTCTTAGCAGAATAGTCCTGTATTGTGGATGTAGTGATGAGTAAGACAACAAGCTGGTCAGTGATTAAAAAAACAAAAAAACTGATATTTGCTCTAGCTAATTTGAATGGCTGGACTTTGGGGCAGCTGGAATGGAGTGTTGTTTTTTTTTAAGAACAGAAGCCTTTGTGTGAATTCCCGAGTGTGATGCTGGATTGCAAACAACTACATTCTTCTGCATCTCCTTTCTAGTAGTAACAGCTTTTCAAGGAGGTCTTTGCTTCTGTCATTCTTTCCTGTTTGAAGGGTTCTGGGAATCTATAAAAAATGCATTTGGAGAAATTATCTGAAAATAATTCTGTGCCACATTTCATGTCTTCCTTGGCAATTGACTCTGTTTCAAAGTTATTATTGGACTAAAATCAGACCCGTGTTCTCTTTGAAACCAATTGTATGTTCTCCAAGCCCATTTGTTTCTCATTATCATTATATTAATCGCAGTTCTGTAGTAGTCAGTAGTGGCTATTGTATGTCAGTTATGGAATTCATACTTGACCCTGGCTCTGACCTATCACAGTATCCTTCTGAAGTATATATTATTACCCACATTTTAGAGATAAGACTCAGACTTGCAGAAGTTAAGAACTGAGCTAAGTTAAACAGCTAGTAAAATGGGAAGGCAGGATTGGATACATGTCTGCCTGACTGCTATGCTCCATGCTCTTAATTATCATGCTACAGAATAAAAACACATTATCATGATCCTCACTTCTTCTGTGAATGAAAAATTGGTCGCTCCAAATGACAAGGATTCTGAATACAGTGAGGGCTAGTTATGTGGAGGTCAAATGCAGAAGGCCATACTAAGGAGTTAAAGCTGTTCTCCCTTCTACAATCTGCACTGTAATCAATAATAATGTTTATCTTCCTCAAAATGTGACATACAGATATATAGAGATGTGATGTATCTTAAACATCAAAAGTCCACTAAAATCACAAAATATATTGTTAATTGACTGCTTGACATGCATCTATAATAATTTTTTCTACACTTTGGCTGCACACTCTTTGACTGCCTCTTTATTGGACAAGAATTTTATGTTTCTCTTTTTGGACAAGAATTTTATGTTTCTTGTAGTGAATCAAAATATATTTGTCTTTCCTCTAGCATAACTGATGTTTTCTATTATTGATATTTTAAAAGATTTTGTTTCAGCTCCACTGCTTGATATTGCTTAATGTCAAATACATTTTGGAATGTGTGTTAAAAAAAATTTTTTAACTCTATGAAGTTTGTTTCAGACATAAGCTGTAATATTTGGAATAATTTTTCATAGATGAGCTTTGGCTCTAGTAAATTATTTTTATTTGAAACTGTTTGCCCTGTGTTATCAAATATTTTAACTGAACCTGGAAATGCACATTTTATGTGAAATTCCGTGACTTTAAATGTTAGCAATGAACTCAGGTTTTTTTTTTTTTTTTAATCCTCATCTGAGGACATTTTTCCATTTTTTGTACAAATAGAATGGGAGGGAGAGAGAGGAAGAGAGAGAGCGAGAGAAACATCGATGTGAAAGGGACACATCAAGTGGCTGCCACCCGCACGACCAACCAGGGCCGGGGACAAACTGCAACCGAGGTACATGCCCTTAGCGGGAACCGAACCCGGGTCTCTCCGGACCGCAGGCCGACGCTCTAACCACTGAGCCAAACCGGCCAGGGCTGAACTCAGGTTTTTAAGAAACACTTTGTTCATAAACAATATTTGCCTGTTGACCTACAAAAAGAAAATGAAAAACATTTATTAATTTAATTTTATATTTATTCATTTATTTTGGGGTATATCAAGTAATTTAAAAAAAAATTTATCTTTATTGTTGAAAGTATTACAGATATCCCCCCTTTTTTCCCCTATTGCCCCCTTCCTCCCTGCTCCCACCCCCTGCCTCCACCACACTACTGTCTGTGTCCATTGGTTGTGCATATATGCATATAAGTTCTTTGGTTTATCTCTTCCCACCCACCCCTGCCCCCTTCCCCCTGAAGTTCCCTGGTTTGTTTCCTGCTTCCATGTCTCTAATCTATTTTGTTCGTCAGTTTATTTTATTCATTATATTCCACAAATAAGTGAGATCATGCGATACTTGTCTTTCTCTGACTGGCTTATTTCACTTAGCATAGTACTCTCCAGGTCCCTCCATGCTGTCTCAAAGGGTAATAGATCCTTCCTTTTTACAGCTGCATAGTATTCCATTGTATAATGTACCACAGCTTTTTTTATCCAGTCATCTACAGTTGGACACTTGGGCTGTTTGCTGATCTTAGTTATTGTACGTAGCACTGCTATGAACACAGGGGTGCATATTTTCTTTCCAATTGGTGTTTCAGGATTCTTAGGGTATATTCCTAGAAGTGGGATTATTGGGTCAAATGACGATTCCATTTTTAATTTTTTGAGGCAACTCTATACTGTTCTCCACGGTGGCTACAGCAGTCTGCATTCCCCCGGCAGTGTGCTAGGGCTCCCTTTTCTCCACACCCTGCCAGCACTGGTTGTATGTTGATTTGTTGATGGCAGCCATCCTGACATTTGTGAGGTGATACCTCATAGTCATTTTAATTTGCATCTCTCTGATGATTAGTGATGTTGAGCATTTTTTCATATGTCTCTTGGCCATTTGTTGATCCTCTTTGGAGAATCTCTGTTCAGGTCCTCTGCCCATTTTTAAATTGGATTGTTTGTCTTCCTTTTGGTGTGTTGTATGAGTACTTTATATATTTTAGAAATTAACCCCTTATCTGATGTATCATTGGCAAATATGTTCTCCCATACAGTGAGTGACCTTTCCATTTGGATGCTGTTTTCTTTTGCTGTGCAAAGGCTTTTATTTATTTTTATTTTTATATTAGTTTTTGCATTTATAGTTTTGTTATTTTTCATATTTGATATTAACAATTTTTAAAAGAAAAATTATATTGCTTTGTGTCAACATATAATTCACAGGGGTCACATTGTCAATTTATACTGTTTGTATTTTGACACCAAAAATGTAAATGTAGAGAGACTATAAAGGGATGAAATATTATTGTTTAAATTGGAATATAGCCAATAGAGTCACCCACAGGATAGGACACAGCTGGAGAAGACCAAAGTGAAGCCCTATAAAGCATGGGGCAAGAGGTGGGGTCCTATTTGCCAGTGTCTAAGAACAATACGAGAGCTCAGCTGGTGTGGCTCAGTGGTTGAGCTTCAACCCTTGCACCAAGAGATTGCCGGTTCGATTCCCAGTCAGGGCACATGCCCAGGTTGTGGGCCCAATCCCCAGTGAGGGGCATGAAGGAGGCAGTCAGTTGATGTTCTCTCTCATTGATGTTTCTATCTCTCTCTCCCTCTCCCTCTAAAATCAATAAAGGAAAAAAAATTTTAAAAAAGAACAATACTAGATTTCCTGACCTATTTTTAAAGAAATTATTCTTAGCAAGTGAAATAAAGTATTGAAAGCTTCTCCCTGATATTAAGAAGTGGCTAGGAATATTTTCTGTCATTTTTTCTATTCAACGTTATATGGTGGACTTCAAGTGGGGATTCCATTCAACTCTCATTTCCCATTCTTTTCCTGTTTCTCTTCCATTTTTTTCCTAAGGCTACTAAAGGAACATTTTTTTTTTCTTTATTGATCTTAGAGAGAGAGGAAGTGGGAGGGAGAGAGAGACAGAAACGTCAATGAAAGAGAACATCGAATGGCCTCCTCTTGCATGCCCCCCCCCCCCATTGGGGATTTGGCTCACAACCTGGGCACATGACTGGGAATCGAACTGGTGACCTCTTGGTGCATGGGTCAATGCTCAACCACTGGGCCATACTAGCCGGGCATAAAGGAACATATTGGCTGTGGCTCTATGTTGTGGTTCTAAAAACACTTTCATTTGAGTAACAACTTTCTCAACCCACACACAAAAATTAAAACATAAAAATCTTTAAAACCACTGCTCTGAATGCCATTATAATGTATGCCTTTTCCATTGGGACCAAATTCTCCAGTTATTTTTATTTCTTTTATCTAAATCATATCTTTTCTTATATTCCTTTTAAATTTTAGTAATCAAATGCTCAACTAAGACCCCAAATAATTCCATAAACAAACCAAATTCAAAAACTATATTTTGTATTTTAAAATTACCTTTAAGATAATAATGTTTACTTATTATTATTCTTTGTGGTCCAGCCACTAAATTTTCCACCTCTCTTTTTTTTGGCTTTGTTAAAGGATGAAGAATGCATAGATGATATATATCTTTACTCCTTACAGCATTATTTGCTGTTGCATAACAGTTATCCAAACATGTAGTGGCTAAAAAATATAAACATTTATGAGGTCATAGTTGCTGGGATCCGGAATTCAGAAGCAGTCGAGCTGGGTTGTTCTCTTGAGATTTTAGTCAGGGCATTGGCTTGGGCTGTGGTCATCTAAGGACTTGACTGTAACCGAAGGGTCTGCTTCTAGGATCACTCACATGACACTTAGCCGCAATTCCTCATAGCTGGTGATTGGAGACCTCTCTTCAGTACATGACAGCTGGGTTTCCCTGAATCAACTCATACAAGAAATGGAGAAAAATGAAAAGCAAGCAGAAAATGCAGTGCTTTTTATGACCTAGTCTTAGATGTGATGTGTTGTCATTGTTGCTGTGTTCTGTTGGTCACACAGATTTAGAAGGGGACTGCACCAGAGGACAAATACCAGGCTGGCTACTGTACTTCATAAAGGGAACAAATTCCTTTTATATTCCATCTTAAATGTTCCTATGTCTTAGACACAGTTGGTGAAAACTAAAATAAATGACTCCAAAGAGTCTGTTACAATTTACATCATAGTCAATTAGCCATTTTCATAAATTTTTAACAGTGATTTTTCCAATTAGTAAAATAGGGCAATGCTTACATTTAAATGTGTCTCAGTATATCTAGCCACTTTTTAAATTATATTTTTTAACATGGAAAGATTTGATTTTAAATTCCAAGTAATTTTTTATACTAACATTAAAAAAATAAATGATGATAGTTTTATATTCTTTCAGAATACATGAAATCTCTAGTAGATGGTGTGCAAAATGTTGTCACTTTGCAATGAAACAAACAAAATCCAAAGTTATTTTGAGTGACTTAATTTAACCTGAGCCTACAGCCCAGCTACTGACTCAGCCAGCCATAACTAAGCTAGTCGCATGGGTGTGCTGTTTTGTGAGACAGTTAACCAGTTTCCTGAGTGGATAAACAAGGAGGTTGAAAGCCTATGAGATTAACCTATCAAGGAACTGCAATTTTCCTATAGAAAAAGAGCAGACCTACCTGTTTTTACTACTAGAATAAGAATGAGAATTCCTAAAAAAGAGAATGAAAGGGTCATTTTCAATTTCACTATGGAGAAGGGGCATTGCTAAATGTAGAAAAGTGTTCCATATGTCCACATTCTCTATGTTCAGTATCTTCTGTAAAATTTAACAATAAATATATTTGTCTATTTGTCAACTACTTTCTACCTGTAAAAACTCATGAGTGTTAGAGCTGAAATGAGCTATGAAGTTCATCTGGTCTACCACCAGTTCCCCATCCCACTCATGCTCAATTTTATAGAGGAGCAAAACAAGATTCTAAGAGATTAAGTACTTATCCAAAGCTACATATCTAATATAGAAGAGTGATTAAAATTCAGATTCTGTGTTCTAGTTCTCTTGAAAGTGAATCCTAGTGAAACACACACTGTTTGACCCTGGGAGATTTAAACTCATACAGTTCAATTTGTACACCAAGAAAATAATCCTGACTACATTCACAAATTCTATAGATATGAGGCAGGCTTTGGGGATACACTCCCCTCAAAGAGTTTTTGTCTTTGAAGGAGATAAATTCAGGTGCTATGGGAACGCAGACCTTGAATCCAATTTGTCATAGGCAGTCACACGTGAGCACCGTAGAACAATGGGAGCTGGAAGAAGAAGACAGTGGTCAAGGTGAGGAGCATAGTATGTGCCCAGGGCTACAGATTCCAGTGAGCCTGGCCTGACAACAAATGGCTAATTGAATGAGGCTGGAAGATAGATGGTGAGCTGGGGAGTTGTAAGGAGCAACTGAGAATATTAATGGAAAGGGTTTAGCATAGTGCCCTGCCTATGATACTTGATAAATGAACTTGGTAAATGACAGTTGCTATCACTAATTTTAATGTTATGATTAAACATGAAAACTACAGTTGGAAATCCAGACTCCCCATTGAATTTACCTCCAATTTCCAGTGTCTTTTAAAAAAATATATGTATCAGGTGATTTACTGTAGAGGTTTTTCTAGTGACAAATAACCTATTGCTTGCCTCCTTTTTCCCAGGCCCTACTCTGCTCTGAGAGGCACTGGAAATTCAGTAAATAAAAGAGCAGATAAGGTCCTGGCCTTTCCAGAGCTTATGTTATAATGGGGAGGAATGGATACAAAACAGGAAAATAGATAAATAAATGAAATTTCAGTCCGAAAATCGCTGTGAAGAAAATAGAGCTGGAGGGAAGAGAATGGGGTGTGACAGAGTGAGAGGGGAATGTGGGGGAGGCCAGGCTACTTCAGCTGAAGGTGATCATTAAGGACTGTCTGAGAAGAGAGCATTGCAGCTGAGACCTGAAGGATAATATGAAGCTAGCCCGGCAAAATCCTAGGAAAAAAAGCATTTCTGGCAGAGGTCCTGATTGGGATGCAGCCAGATGTAAGAACAGAAGCTTTGCCTGAAGTTGAGGGGGAGACTGGAGGAAATTAGGAATCACAGGATAGAGTGTAGAATTTAAAGGATATGAAGAACTTCTATGTGGTATAGTAATTGGGTTTTATTGTACGTATATTGGAGATCTTTAACCAGAGGTGTCACTTGATCTGATATATACATTAAAATAGAGCTTCTCAACTGTGGCCCGATTTGCATTTGGGGCCAGATAAATCTTTGTTGTAGAGAACTAGCATGTGGAGTTGTAGGATCTTTATAGCATCCCTGTCCTCCCCCCACTAGATGCCAGTAGCAGCACCGAGCTAGTGAAAATCAGTGTAGTCTCCAGTTAATGCTAATTGTCTCAGGTGAGCAAAATTTCTCCTGTTGAGAGCCACAGTCTTAAAATCATATTTTTTGTCACTGTGTGAAAAATTGGTTATGAATGTGGGGGTGAGGAACAGACAAGTGTGTAAGGAAAGAGACCATCATTAGGCTAGTGCAGTCATCCTAGGGACAAACAGTGACCTGATGGGAAAGCAGTAAAGATTGTAGAGAGGTTGGCATGCTGTATTTAGTTTGAATACACTGTAGTTAGAAAATATTTGGGAGGTTGAACCAATACAACTTGAGTGCCATGTCAACCATACATATCGATGTGTCTGAGAGAAACCTGGTTTGTTCCTATTGTCCTGGTATAATTATAAATAGGGCCCCCTTTTAATTTCAAAAGTGTCTTTATTATTTGGACAGTAAATTATGTGCTTGCACTAGGAATGGTTGAATGACAGGTATGAGATGTCTACTGTATTTTCTATATTATCTTTATCATGTAAGTTCATTCATTTTCAAAGTCTTCTTTGCCTGATAGAATAAAGAGAACACAACAAGTATATATTTATTTAGATTAAGGAACAGAGTAATGCAGAGAAGAATGGAAAGGAAATATTATATACACTAGTCACTGGCAACGTGTTAAATATAGTTTTACATTTTCAATTATCTTTCATTTCTAGGCTTTTTATAGGTAGCACCTGGGTAAAAGAGAATGCAGTGCATATAATGGCAATGTATATATTTGTTTATTACATTTAACATATCTGAGAGGAATTTATTTTTTGGTGTCACAAGTTATGTAAGATACAAACATAGTTAGAGATTTTAACAAAATTTGAATTTGTAAAAGAGTTTTTAAAATTTACCAATGAATCCCGGCCGGCTGTTGTGGCCCAGTGGTTGAGTGGTGACCCATGCACCAAGAGATGGCTGGCTGCATTCCTGGTCAGGGCACATGCCCAGGTTGGGCCAAATCCCCGGTGGGGGGCATGCAAAAGGAGGCCAGTCGATGTTCTCTCCCATTGATGTTTCTATCTCCCTCTCCCTTCTTCTCTCCCTAAACTCAATAAAGAAAACAAATTTTTTAAATTTACCAATGAAGATTTTTGTAATTTTCTTAATTATTCTGTCTGTGACGAATTTGTTTTTGTAACCCCAGACTATTAATAAAGTCGCAGAAGGTTAGTCCTCATGTGCAGCAGGTAGGGCTCTTTGCCACCAGTATTTTTTAAATAGTACAGATTGGGGGGACAACAATAAAGGGGAAGAGAAAGGAAAGTCAAGAGAAAAAAAATGATATCTTAGCACAAACCAATTTCTCTTAGTGGAAACAAATGAATGAACAAACAATAACTGCAACAAAACTCACAGAAGCCAAAGGCATGTACATATAAGTAATACGGGCTATCCAGGACCGAATGTTCCCACAATCTTCAGAAACACTGCTGGTGGGTCCGCACCTCCCCCATTATTGTGGATTAACATACTGCATGTAAAGGAAGTTCCCTAATTTAACCTACACTTTAGCCCTAAGCATAAACTAATTTGGGGAAATTGTTACTATTGTCATCCTCATTTTCCAGACAAAGCTCCTGAGACTCAGAGATACATGTGAAAGGTCATGTGACTCATGGTGAAATTTCTACCCAGGCTCCTCTAGCTCCAACCTCCTCCTTTCTTTCATTCTACCTCATCGTATTACGATCTTAGTGAGGGAATGTCTGCTTTGTTGTTGAGAAACCGAAGTTGAGAGTAATGAGATGAGTTACTCAAGGTCCCAGAGGCATTTGGCAAAGCAAGAGCTAGAATGGGAGTCATCTAATTCTTCATCCAGTTTATGCCATAGTATTTGGATGCTGAGTGTTAAAATACAGTGAGTTATTTTAGCACTTTTAACAGAATCATTTATCAATGATTCAAATTGTCTCAGTAAATTAAGAAAAATGTTTTCATACAAATCAATGGAAAAGGAATAATGTTCAACACCACAGCAGAATTACTGAAGGAGTTCTTACATGCTATTTTCCATTATTATGTATTAATGTACTTATGTGGTATTTTCCATTATTGCATATTAACTATTTATGTGTGTTTTGTAGCTTGAAGCATGAAGATTTATAGAAAATTCAGCTTTACTATGTTATCTCTACAATTAATCATCTAGAAAGAGTGTTTATAATTCTGTGGTGATTAAACACATGAACTTTGGAGTCTGAACAATCTGAGGTTAAATCACAGTCTGTCTCTTACAACTTTCCAACTCTATAACTGTATCTCAGTTTGCTTATCTACAAAATGGGTATATAACAATATTTATATCAAAGGATTGTAATAAGGACTAATAAGCAAGTACTCACTAGATATTATCCAATATTATTTACTAAGTGTTCTAACAAAAGTCTACTTGACTACCTGAGTTTTGGTGGCTTTTGATGATGAAAGTATTTTTTGCAGATATCTTGACAACTCATTTCAGAATCTTCTCTTTCATGTATAATAGACCCTTTTGAGACAATCTATGCAAAATTTTCCTTTCTCCCTTTAAAGCCACAGATATTTTTGAACTCAGAGAAACTTAGAAATGTATAGAGTTATTCTTTTATTTACTTATAAGCAAGTAGTCTCCGAAGTTTAGAATGTGAGGACTTGCCGACAGTCACCCCGCGCAGGGCAGAGCTGCGACAGGAACCTGGTTCTTGGTCCTTGTTTTTTATTCCCTGTCAGCAATATCATGTTATTCCTGTGTGATGTGTCCAGCTTACTTATTTCTCCAATTAATTTTTTGGTTTCAACAAAATGCAATGGAGCATAAATAACTCTTTTCCTTGCTATGGTGGATGGAGTGAAAAGGTAACACATTTTAGAATTATCATTTTTTAAAATGTTGGCTAGCCAGCTATCCCAGGAATTTAAATATGTCAGGAAGCTAAAGTATATATTGATAGCTGGTTTGCCTTGGGGGCATTTAGTTCATTCTAATTGGCCAAACATTTTATTTCAATTGATTGCTACTAAATAGGACTTTGATATGGAGAGATTTATTGCTCCTCTTTTTTTCCATCTGGAAGATAAATACAGTCTGAGATCAGAAGACACTTCTTGTATACCTCCCAAAATTTCTAGACTGATGTGTTTTTATTTGTTCTAACTTGTACTGGGTTTTAGCCCTGACCCAAGTCAGTATGCTCCAAATATATTTTATTTTACTTTATTTTTACATCTTTCTTTGGACAATTGACCAGTGTCTCTGTTTGTTTCTTTACTAATTTATATTAACGGCATATTGTTTAAACCAAAGGCTTAAGTGGGGAGTCTGTATTGCTTAATAGATTTGCCAGAAACTGGTAGGCCCGCTTGCCTCTGTTCACGGAAAGCATGATTGTTTTACAGTTTATTCTGGGAAAACTTATGAACCCATACGAAAAAGCTCCTTGCTGTCGCGGACTTTGGACACCACAAAGAACTATTTAATTAGAGCTTCCATTCACTTATAACTGAAAACAGTGTTGAGTAAGAATACGCTCACTTGCAAATGAGTAGTTGGGTAATAGTCTCTTGATAATCCCTTTTTGATCACATCTGTATGTGCCTCATTTTTAATATTTCTGTCTTTATTATTTGGTTTCATTAATAAAGTCTAATTATAATTCAGTCCCATGCTAACAGGGATCTTTTGAAGAATTCCTTTTCTCCCCAAGGGTCTTGACTGACTGGGTTTCCACTGTCTTCTACACTCATTTCATGTTTAATATTGTATCTCCACAGCTGCTTCTTCATATCTCTCCATTTTTTCTTGACTGATGTGGGCTCCAGGTAATGAAGGGTTACCTCCCCCTCTCAAATACTTCAGTTCTAACTAATGTGAAGATAATCAGCCACAAACACACACCTTTATCTCCACAACTCCACCCCTACACATAAATTAGCATGTTCTCTACCTCAGCCAATGAGAGCCCGACTAAAGATGTTATTCATCCAGTCAACAAACCTAGCATTTGCTTTGTATGTAGAACCATGAATGCAAAGATTAAACACACACACACACACACACACACACACACACACACACACAAAACATGGGCCATCTAGCATAGGAGACATGTAGCTTTATAAGCATAGAGAAAAAGAGGGATCTGGAAGACCAGAGACGTTTGTGCCATACATTATAAATGTAGTTGATTTGCACATACACCTATTTCTTTGCTAAATGGCATTCCTAGTCAATTTGGAGTCTCCAGTAGGTGAAACGTGGGGAGTTATTCCTGTTATAATCTCTGGCCAAAATGCTAACATATACCAGATTGCTAAACATTTCTACATTTATCCTGGAGAAAACATATTATTAGAAATGTCTATAAATTTGCCAAGAATTTTGCAAATGATGCTATTTATTGTATGAAGTGATGTCTGATCAATATAAAAGAGAAGACATTTTTTTTAAATCCTCACCCAAGGATATTTTCCCATTTATTTTCAGACAGAGTGGGAGGGAGGGAGGGAGGGAGAGAGAGAGAGAGAGAGAGAGAGAGAGAGAGAGAGAGAAACATCGATGTGAGAGAGACACATCAATTGGTGGCCTCCTGCACAACCCCAACCAGGGCCAGAGACGGAACCACAACCAAGGTACGTGCCCTTGACCGGAATTGAACCCACCACTCTTTGATTTGCAGGCCAGTGCTCTAACCGCTGAGCCAAACATTTTAGGGTAAAAGAGAAGAAATTTTAAAGAACTATTAAAACAACTGTCAACTCTGAGCTTACCATTTGGTAAGACCTAGGGAATTATGGTAATGAGAAAAGTAATGTATTGTCTTATTTTCCTATTTAACTTTTGTTTAGTTTCTTGGCAAATATGAGTTTGTATGTTCCAGGAAGGTGATCTAAGGTAGGGCTTTTCAAACTATTCCTGACGGCTGTGTAGGGCTGAAGAATTAAATAATAATACATGAGTAAAATTAAGTAAGCTTAAGGCATTTTGTGAAGTTGATAGTTGTTTTTACATTTTAAGTTTTAAATGAGAATTCAAATTATTGTTTCTGAATCAAATTCCTTATTCTCTTTATTTAAGGTATTATTACGTCAACCAGTAAGAAGCTAGAGGGTTGGGCAAAAGTAAGTTTACAGTTGTTTGTATGGAAAATAATTAATAAATAATAATATAAGAATAAACTCCGTATTTCGAATACTCATGACTGTAAACCTACTTTTGCCCCACCCTGTGTCTTCCCCAGTGACATTGACACCCATGCCAGGAAATGAAGAGTTCAAATGGTCTAACTACTAGGAACACATTGAACTAAATCTATCTTACAATGACCAAGAGAATCTTTAAAGAGAGAACAATGTTGCTACAACTCCTGAAATTTTCATTCACTGCTCTTTTTTGCCATAGTATATATTTTATTTAAAAATTACATTAACAGCCCTGGCCAGTTTGGCTCAGCATTTGGAGTGTCAGCCTGCAGACCAAAGAGTCATGGGTTCGATTCTGGTCAAGGGCAGGTACCTCGGTTGCAGTTCAGTCCCCAGCCCTGGTCGGGGTCATGTGAGAGGCAATTAATTGATGTGTCTCCTTCACAGTGATATTTCTCTCTCTGTGTCCCCCACTGTCTGAAGCTAAATGGAAAAATATCCTCAGGTGAGGATTTAAGAAAAAAAATTACACTTACTGCAACTCTTAGATCCAAAATCCCAATTCCAGGTCGTTTTAGCAGGTTTAAACTAATCAAAGACTAAGGTGAGGTATTTAGGAACATGTTTTTAGGAAAGAGTCTTCCTAACAGAGCTTTCCCTCTCATTTCATTTTTTCCCATTAAGATTTTGCTGACCATCTTTTAGGAATATGAAGATTGAGAGCTGAGGCAGTAAGCTTCTTATAATCTCTTGTAGCCCTTCCCTCTCATATGTATGGCCGAGCCAGAGACTTCTACTTGTCAAAGGTCCAGTGACCACAAAAAGATTTTTTATATTATGTCTTACAGCAAGGATATATAGACAGTTTATATTTTTCAATATCTCTCAGCACAGTGGTTTTCTAAATGCCATCTCTCAGCCTGCTGGGATCAGTGCAACACAATGAAATTACAAGCACATGCTGCTTGGAGTGAGGGGGAGCTTTGCAAGGTAGCAAATGCTCCAGGAGTTCTCTGGACGCAGTCCCATTTATTGGCAGACTGGTACCCCCAGGTCACAAGTGGATTTAAGTAAATTATTTCCTTGAGATGGCATTACTGCAAACCTACACCCTAGCTTTGTCTCTTGCTTTCTATGGGAAGAGACATTGAAGCCAAAAGATAACAAATCCTTCTTCACATGCAAACGAAGCACCCAATACACCTGGGCAGGCCAGGTTTCCTCCCAGGCTAGGATTCCGAGAATGCATTAACACAAGGTTGAGAGTGCTTAACACAAGGTTAAAAAATGTCCATCTTCCAATCCCCAACCCCACACTAAAGATGTCATAATTGACTCGAAGTAATGAGGAACAAAAAAATGAAATATGGATTACATCTTCCAAGTTACTTTCTGACTCATTTTTACACTAAAAGAAAAATTAGCAAATGGCTTCTGAATTGCTTCTAATTCTTCAAACACTGATGAGCATTTGTGATTAATTTTGTTGTACATTTTACCCAGCATGAATAGGAATTTGAAAATAAATTTGAATTTTGCTTATAAAATGACTTCAAAAAAGCTTTCTAAATGCACTAGTAATCAAGTCATTTATTGATGACTCTTAGTAGCAAATGCTGTTAAACTGACTTGATCCAGCTTAGGTGTAAGGATTGATTGGCTCATTTAATCAAAATGCAGGCAGGGCCTTTCTAGGTCTTAGAGACCATTGGGTTTATGGGCAAAAACTCCTCCCAATTTTAGACTTTGTAAAAAATGGGGCAAGAAATGTTTGATATCATGATTGTGGTGTTAATTTTCCAGGTGAATACATATTTCAAAACATATCAAATTATACACTTTAAATATGTGTAGCTTAATGTACTTTGATTATATCTCAATAATTTATAAAAGAATAAGAAGGAGGAAGAGGAGGAGGGAAGGGAAGGAGGAAGAGAAGGAAGGAAGGAAGGAAGGAAGGAAGGAAGGAAGGAAGGAAGGAAGGAAGGAAGGAAATAGAAAATGTTTTGAACTTATATTCCCCAATTTTGCCCTCCAAAGGGATTGGAACTTGCACCCCTTGGCCAAAATCCCAAGCGCTCTTCTGGTCCAGCTTAGGTCAAGAGTCCTTGCCAGCCCATCATTTTGATCAGGGAGGTGACATCTTTGAGAAGATGGCCACTCCAATTCCATCCACATGGGTAG
Organism: Molossus molossus; assembly: GCF_014108415.1. Lineage (NCBI taxonomy): Eukaryota > Metazoa > Chordata > Mammalia > Chiroptera > Molossidae > Molossus > Molossus molossus. The sequence continues at coordinate 56,890,783 of NW_023425351.1, read as the reverse complement.
AAAATATTTCCCCCTCCTCCCACAAAAAAAAAAGAAAGAAAAAATAATATACATGCCCTATGTTTGAATCTGTGAATTTCAAAGGCAAAATATCCAAGAACATGTCAAGTTAGTGGCATTAAAGAAAAGTTTTGCTTAGAGGAACATTAGCAAAAGTTATAGTGTATGCATTTTTTTTTTTTTTAATATCAAAGGATTCAAAACCTATGGTCAGGATTTTTTAAATATTAAGGAGATGTTCAGGGAAAAGCTGTCATCATTTTATCGGGTCAAGACAAGCTGTAGGAAGGGATGTGGTTGGAGAACAGGGAAAGACCAACATTAATTATGAAGATATATTCCTCTCAAGATTCGGACTTAAAGATTAATTAATTGTAGCTTCTTAAGTATCTCAGCAACCTAAAGTAATATTACTATTTAAGCAGTAGACAAGTTTTGCAAGACAGCAGAACGTGTAGGTAAACAGTGTTTCCATCTTTCCCTGACTTGGTAAGTTTTAGTAAAATATGTGAACCTTACTTTGGGGGAGATGATCATTCAATGAGCGCAATAGCTTTTGTTTGCTTTCCATTGTCTTTTCCTTGGAAGAGCTGCGAGTCATTAGCTGGTAAAGGCAAGGGAAGAAAGAAATAGTTAAAAAACAAGAACTTTCTTTTTTGATCTATTATGAGACAGACGCTTTAAGAATTTATGTCATTTCATTTGATACTGACGACCCTATCTTTTTATTCCCATTTATAAACAGAAACTAAGGCTTAGAGAAATAAATCCAATTACCCATATTTAATCAACAGAGCAAATGCTAAATCTCTCCAACTTCAAAGCCCATGTTCTTCACCTTACACCAGGGTGTGTACAACTCATAATTGGGCTGAGTGAAAAAAACAAAACAAAAAAGAGCAGCATTTAGGCACCTGCTTTAATTCTACAATTGAGTAGGGGAAAACCAACCCGAAGAGTCTTACTCTTCCTTCCCAGTAGCAGTGTCTGTCCTTCCCGCTTTCCTTTTCTCTTACGCCTCCAGTGCGCTCTGGTAGGCAGACATCAGAACTCTGGGGAGTGAGCTCTTCTAGATGCTTCCGTGCTGAACTCCAAGATCCCTGATTGTCAACAAGTATAACTCCATCTACCAAAATTCCAATACTGTAAGGTGAAGAGAATTGATATTTAAGTGAATTTCTGCTCACTTAAATATTCCAATACTATAAGGTGAAGGGAATTAATGTTTAAGTGGGTTTCTGTTAGCTGCACTCCTATCATTGAGTATTTTATCTGTATGGTCACATTTCCTCTGCTCAGCCCTGGAGATAACAGTCAATTTCAGGTAAAAAGCACACGGCCTGGAAAATGTCGGTGCTCATAAATTGGTGGACTCGAATCCATATCTAACACCAAAGCTCTGATTTGTTCCCTTTAATAAACAGAGAACATGTGCTCCATATATGAAACACTGTATTGTCGGTGCTTTTGATGTGTAACCTATTCTAAAAGATTCCGTTTAACAAATCTATAGTAAGGTCCTGATTCAGGCCAGTTACTGCGCTAAGTCCCTGGATTAAAAATAACAATAACAATAACAATAATAATAATAATGAAAAAAACATTCGTCACTGTTCAGGAGCTCATAATCTTTTTTTTTTTCAATTTTATTTTTGTTACAGATGTTTCTCCTTTTTTTACCCCATTGACACCCTCCTCCCCATCCCCCTGCCCCGTCGCCAACTTTGTTGTCCATGTCCATTGGTCATGCATACATGCATATAAGTTCTGTGGTTTATGTCTTCTCTCCCCCTGCCACCCCCTCTTCTGAGGGTTGTCAGCCTGTACCCTACTTCCATGTTTCTGGGTCTTTCCTATTCCTCAGACTGTTATGTTCATTATATTCCACAAATAAGTGAGATCATGTGGTATTTGTCTTTTTCTGCTTGGCTTGTTTCACTTAGGATAATACTTTCCAGGTCCCTCCATGTCGTCTCAAAGGATAAGAGACCTTTCTTTCTTACCGCTGCATAGTACTCCATTGTGTATATGTACCACTACTTTTTTATCCATTCGTCTACTGATGGACACTTGGGCTATTTCCAGATCTTAGCTATTGTAAATAGTGCTGCTACAAACATGGGGGTACATATATTCTTTCTGATTGGTGTTTTAGGCTTCTTAGGGTATATTCCTAGAAGTGGGATCACTGGGTCAAATGGAAGTTCAATTTTTAATTTTTTGAGGTAACACCATAGTATTTACCATAGTGTCTGCACCAGTCTGCATTCCCACCAGCAGTGTACTAGAGTCCCCTTTTCTCCACACCCTCGCCAACACTTCTTGTTTGATGATTTGTTGATGGCGGCCATTCTGACAGGTGTGAAGTGATAACTCATTGTTGTGTTAATTTGCATCTCTCTGATGATTAGTGATGTTGAGCATTTCTTCATATGTCTCTTAGCCATTTGTATGTCCTGTTTGGAGAGGTGTCTATTTATTTCCTCTGCTCATTTTTTAATTGGGTTCTTTGTCTTCCTTTTGTTGAGTTGTATGAGTACTCTACATATTTTGGAAATTAACCCCTTATCTGATATATCATTGGCAATGATGTTCTCATAATCTTTTGTAGGAGGCAGATTGAGAATAATTTGAAAATATCAGTCAATAACACAGTCTTTCAATAAGACAGGCATAACCAAATTAACACCAAAGTGTTTAATTTTGAGAAACAAAAATGCATATGTATATATCCAATTTCCACCTCTGTTTTGATTTTTAAACTTCTACAAAATAAACCTGCTTTCTGAATGTGGAGGGCCCAGGCTTCATAAATATCTTTGTACTCTTCATTTCAAGAGTAAAAGGTTTCCCTATAAATCCCTTATGTTTTGAAATTTTCCTATGATTCCATCTTTTTCCTAAATGTTATGTCACTTCAGAGAAACTTCTAGTTCTGAAGCACTAATTTTTTTTAGTATTATATTAACTTACAGATTCTTCTGTAATTTTGAACAAAAGCAAAGTCTTAAATGAAAACATAAAAATATATGGATTTCAAACAAACAATTTAACTAGAAATGTCTGCTCTGTTAGACTTGTGACAAATCTGGTTAGGATCTTATAAGAATTGTATAATTAGTTTCAGAATGGAAACAATTTTTTTTTATTAATATAAACTAGAAAAAAAATATTTTTATCTCCGTGTCTGAACATTCAAATCAAGAATAGTCCAGTAAATGACGGGGACACATTTTGAGAAATTCATCATTAAGTCGTTTCATCATTGTGCAAACATTGTAGAGTGCTTTTAAACCAAATGGCATGGCCTACTACATACCCAGACTGTATGGTGCAGCCTATTGCTCTTGGGCTATGAGCAATAGGGTGTATAGTGTGTATAGTGTGTTACAAAATAATAATAATAAAGACATTCCTTACTGTTCAGGAGCTCATAATCTTCTGCAGGAGGCAGATTGAGAATAATTTGAACACATCAGTCAGTAAGACAGTTACAAAACAACAGGAGATGAAATCAAGCACAAGAGAAAAGGATGCAATCGAGGGACACAGTAGAAAAGAAATGTATGAGGCTGCTGCCTACATAACCTGGTGTTCTGCTTTGCAGCGAACTTTAAAAAAAATTATTTATTTTAAAATATGTTTTTATTGATTTTTTTAGAGAGAGAGGAAGGGGGAGAGAGATAAAAACATCCATTTGAGAGAGAAACGTGTATCGGCTGCCTCCTTCACGCCCCCTGCTGGGGAGCGAGTCACCACTTGACCTGAAACCGAACCCAGACCTCTCAGTCCATGGGACAACGCTCAATCCACTGAGCCACACCAGATGGGCACAAGCTTTTTTTTTTTTAATAAGTAGAAAGAGTATACTCTAAAACAATGATTAAAAGTATAATATAGTAAATACATAAACCATAACATAGTCATTTATTGTCAAGTATCATGTACTGTACATTATTGTATGTGCTACACTTTTATACAACTGGCTGTATAAATAGGAGGTTGTCTACACCAGCATCACCACAAACAAGTAAGGAATGTGTTGTGCTACAACATTAGGACAGCTACAATGTCACTAGGTGACAGGAATTTTTCAGCTCTATTCTAATCGTATGGGACCACTGTCGTATATGTTTGTCATGACCATATAGGCAAAGCTAAGCTGGTTTTAGATGGTCCCCACATAACTTAGCATTCCTTGACATCAAAATACATCCTTGGCAGTTAATTTCACAATTAGAGATTTACTCTTAAGGCTTAAAATTTCTTAACCCTTATTAAACTATAAATACACCAGAGAAAAATATTTTGAACTTTACTAGTTCAGTATTTACTCTAGATATATGCCTACCCTTTGATAGTGCAGTTGCTCTGCTAAGTGTGCAACCAACAGAAATACTCACAAACAAATGTTCTGACAGCACTCTTTGTAATAACATCAAATGAAAATTATTTAAATAGTTATCAATAGAATAGTGGATAGATAAATTGTGGTTTATTCTACAATGGAAATTATATAAATTGCAGCTACAGCAACTATATGGGTGCATCTCACAAACCTGATGTTGAGTGAAAGAAGCCAGATACAAAAAGAGAATATACAGTAGTCTTGGTATCAGCAGGGCATTGGTTGGAGGACACCCGCGGATGGATACCAAAATCCACAGATGCTCAAGTCCCTGATTTAAAATGGTGTAGTATTTTTATATAACCTACACACGTCCTCCTATATATTTTAAATGATCTCTAGATTACTTTTAATTCCTAATACAATGAAGTGCTATGTGAAAAATGATTATACGAAATTGTTCAGGGAACAATGAGAAGAAAAAAGAAGTCATACATGTTCAGATGCAACCATCATGAACCTAACTACACAGTACATGTCACGTATTACATAGCAACAATGTACCTTTTTCATCCCCCAAATTTCAATCTGTAGTTGGTTGAATCCACAGATGCAGAATCTGCAGATACTCAGGGCCAACTATACTCTATGGTCTCATATTTACAAAGTTCAAAATAGTCTTTAATATTACAAGTCAGAAAAGTGGTTACTCTTTGTGGGGGTGGGGTGATGAACAGAAGGAAATTTAGCTACTTATTCACTTAATGTAAATATTTTTTCTATGCCACTAAATAGCCTTAGAAGTATTGCTTTTTTTTTTTTTATCCTCACCCAAGAACATTTTTCCATGTTTTTTTTTGTTCAAATGGAGTGGGAGGGAGAGAGAGAGAGAGAGAGAGAAACATCGACGTGAAAGGGACACATCGAGTGGCTGGCACCCACACGACCCAACCAGGGCCAGGGACAAACTGCATCCGAGGTACATGCCCTTAGCAGGAACCAAACCCAGGTCTCTCCAGACAGCCTTAGAAGTATTTTTAACGAGTAAATTTTATTCCAACTTCCAAATTTGCCTTACTTCATTTAGCTAATTTCTACTGTTGGATATCAAAATTATTATCTTTTATACAAAAATCTACATAGGTATGTTTTGCACATATTTATGGCTATTTCCTTAAGATAAATTCTTATAAGTAGAATTACTGAATCAAGAATTATGTGCATCTTAAGCTATTGGATTTGTACTGATAAATTGATCAGGATCATTCTTATTATTCTTTAGGTTTTCCAAAGGGATTCATTTGACTTTACAAGAATATCATTAGTCATAATTAAATTCTCAAGTGCTTTTTCATAATGAATGGAAAATAAGTTAACAAAAACATTTTTAAAGATATAGACTGTGATATTGAAACATATTATAAAGAATCTTTAACTACAAAATAGATAATAGTTCACCTAGGCAGGTTCATGAATGACTGAACCACTGCATTCATTGTGTGCAGTTTAACAGCAGTCAATATGAATCAATGTGTCGTCTGTAGCGGCATGTCACAGGAGGCTGTATTCAGTTCTGTCTTGTCCAACAGTTTTATTAATGATTTGGTGAAGAGTATTGGCTTGTGTGTTTGCATATTGTTCATATGTTTAGTTGACAGAGTTTTGGGAGAAACATTTATAATTTTGGAAGATAAAATTCTAAAGAGACTCAATAGATTAAAATGGTGACAAAAAATATGAGATTCAACTGTAATAAATTTGCAAATTATATCATAGGCTAATATTAGCATGGATGAAAATTAATAAGTGGTTTTAGTTAACAACAGTTGTATCAGAGGTCATTGTGACATAGATAATAAAGTAGTTATGATTTCATATTTTACTATTAGGTATATATTTTCTAGAATGAGGGAGGTGAATATATGTAGCAAATATACTCTATGCACCTCATACCAAGGACACAGGCAGACCAGAATTCATGCAGAGACAAGTGATTATCTTAGCATGAGTACCTAGAAATCAGGTAAATGTTTTCTTGGGTGATATAATCCGTGGGCAACGAGAGTGATGGAAAAGGAGAAGGGAGGCAGACAAAGAGGAGAGCTAAACAGCTGTCCAAAGCCTTATAAGAAACACAGTTGCTCAGTCGTAGGGGACTTCTTCAGAGAGATATATAGGAGAATTTGTAGGGGAGAAGAAAACGAGTTATCTTCGGGCTCCTTCACATCTCTTGTCTGTACAGGGTTAAAAGTGGTGCTACAAACCATGCAGTGTCTTGCATTTCCCACTGGAATTTAGCAGGCACGCTGGGCAACCACTGAGGAAGCCAGAGACTCCATAGATTCTGTTACTTTGACCTTGGGCTCTGAAGCTTCTGGAATCTGTTGCAGTGAATGATACAATGAAACCCTCTGTGGAAGCCTAGACCTTTGGGGAAGAGAAGAGAGCTGGGAATCTTAAAAGGTAGACAATGGTGATAATGATGGGGCTCTCCATGGAGCAAATGTTCAAGACCCAGGGAACAGGCTATGTTACATACATATGTGAAAGAATATAAACCGGATCCAATATTATTCACTACCTGATATAATTTACCAGTTGAACCACTCAGATGCATTTTCAGTGCATCATCATATTCCTATCCCATACAAGAACTAGGTGCTCTCACTTCTTTCTGAGCGGAAAGTTGCAAGAATCTTCCAGGAAGATAGTGACTAACGTCAATCTCCTAAAAAGGCTTAAGAAAGATTAGCCCATCTAGCCACAGCCCCTCACCATGTAGCTGCACCTGGACTCAAATGTTTCTTGTCACCCTCTTTTATTATACTTTCTAAATGTCCTCATCTTTACCCACTGGTCTAAATACTTTTCAGGTGAAGGGACACAAACTTTCGTTTTTCGGGGGGCTTCAATGACCCATCCCCAGTTATCACTGGGCAGGAAAACACGAGCTCCTCTAGTGAGTGGTCTGGGTTCCAGACACAATTTTTTTCTGCCCTCATTGTATAGTAGCAAACTTATTTCTTCATGATAATCAGAATTGATTATCCCTATCAATACTGAATCTCCCATCTTTGTCTACTGCTTCATTGGTATGTGGTAATGTCAATTCTGCATCAATGAACCCTACTGTGTCCCCTTGTAGAAGTGTCCACCGTGGGAACTGGACTCATCTACACTAACTGTACAAGTGGTTCACTGAGAGTAATGGTAATAGGGGCTAATTGGCTCCTATTTCTTTTTCTCTTTATTGACTTTAGAGAGAGAAAGGGAGAGGGAGAGAGAGATAAACATCGATGTGAAAGAACATCGATGCGAGAGAACATCGATTGGCTGCCTCTTGCACACCCCCAGTGGGGATGGGCCCACAACCTGGGAATGTGCCCAGACTGAGAATCGATCCAGCGACCTCTTGGTGCATGGGTCGATGCTCAATCACTAAGCCACACCAGCCAGGCTTATCTCCTATTTTTAGCACTTGGTTCCTAGACCCATATATTTGTTTTTTGGAACATTGCACCACAAAAAATCATGGTCAATTAGTATTCATACATGACATCATGAGGACAAGAGAGGTAAGGGTCAGCTTCTTCTCAGTTCCTGCCTATCACTGGTCAGATTGGCATACAGTATATTCATCTCTAGCACTTTCAAGCCCTTCTGGGAATTCTGAGGAGACCAGAGTCTCCATGGGTTCAGCAGGATTGGACCTGAGCCTTGTAGGTAATGATGATAATAGGAGAATTAGTATATGCCATATAAGGAACTTTTGGAAGTACTAAGGTTATTAAACTCAAGGGAGAGACTATTTCACATATTTAAGATATTTAATCAGAAAGTAGACAAGTATTTGCTGAAGGATTTTATAGAATAATTTCAATAGTATCTTGAAACATCTCAGACTGTGATTCAAAAGACAGTAAAACTCTATTTATTAGGTATTTTTCAACAGTTTCAAACAACCTAGAAAACCTAAACAATGCACAGAACAGCCTTGAACTACATCCACAGCCAGTTGAATCCATTCCTGTTAATGAGATTGGATATGATTTTTTCTTCCCAGGATGCAAAATAAACCAGATTATGAATGGGAACCTGACTGGAGCCATGGGTTGAACAATGATAAGTGATGACAGGCAACCTCACTGTTAGTAGTAGCTATGTTGGGACATTCGGAATGGAAGTAACTAGCTCCTATAATCTTCAGAATATAATCCTAAAACACCATGACGAAATTAGTTTGGTTTACTTTGCTTCCATGTGATAATGAATATTGCAATATTTTACGGAAAAGTCTTTTTACAACATTTAGTTAAAATAAAATTATTTTGTGGAAAAGATTAATTCAACTTACCAATTGTTTATAGAGTACTTACTTTGAATGAGACCCTAGTGTCATTTGTAGAGCAAGTGATAAAAAGGTGCCTCAGGTGTAGAATAAATATTTGTCAATTGATTATGTATTTACTATGGCAAAGCCTATCTAATTGTAATATTATTTTTATATAAAGACTAACTTATAAAGCAAAAATTTTTTTTTGCCTTTATAGGATCTTAAAAGTGCTCTAAAATTAATATCTAATTCTAAAAGTACCACGGTTTTGCTTTCCTAATTCTGTAACTCATCACACAAAAACTTCGTAGCTTAAAAGAACAACATTCATTTTATTATCTCTCATGGCTTCTGTGGCTCAGGGTTCGGGCAGGGCTCTCAGCTGGGCAGTTCTTGCTCAAAGTTTCTTATGTGGTTCCAGGCAGATGTTGGCTGGAGCTAGAATGGCAGGGGGTGCGGTCTCTGGGAAGTGTTTTGGCATCTCTCTGTCTTCATGTCATTTCAGGGTCTCGCTCTGCAGTCTATTAGCATGTGATTTTGCACCTCTTTATAGCGTGAAGGCCTGAGGATAGTTGAATTGCTTACATTGCTGTTGAAGGCTTCTGTGATGACTTAGCCTTAGAAGTCACATAGGGTGGCTTCTGCCATAACCCATCGGTCAAAACAGTCACAAAAGCCCACAGTTTGAAGAGCAGAGGGTTGATTCTACCTCCTGATGGGAGGAGTGTCAAAGTCACATTGTAAGAAGGGAACCAGGGATGGGCGATATTGTTGCAGCCGTCTCTGAGAAATGCAGCCTACTATAACCATGTGCGAAATAGGAAAGCTGAAAGTTATCTGCTAAATCGTAGGGGCAATGATGTATCCATGAGAGTGGATTTACACTATTGCACTCCATAGAAAAACACTAATATCCCTTTAAAGACTGAAATCGTGCCTTTAAAGTGTGGCAATACCCAATTTTATCTACCTATTCATCATGTTCATCCAATTCTAGATGTTAGGGATTTAACAATGGAACTTAATCATATGTTTTGGTCATGACTAGTGAATCTGAAAAACAGAACTCTTGGCAACCCTTCATATGATGTAGTCAGAGTGGTGACCAGTGCCACCAAAATGGTGTTCTAGTATATACTATAAAATAAATTTTTCATGAGCAAGAACTCTTCCCAATGCTGCACTGCAGTCTCCAAGGATTTCTCTTAGCTGCTGGATTACAGATGCAGAAAAGCAGTCTCAGCGGTGCCTCTGGGGATAATTGTATATTTTATAAAGATAGAAGAGGAGGAGGAAGAAGAAGAGAAGGAGGAAGGAAAGAAGGAAGAAGAGGAGGGAAAGGAGGAAGATAACAGAAAAGGAAGAATTGCTTAAACTAGGCTATTTGTGAAGAAGAACATCAGTAACATCCTTGGGTCCATCTCAATGGAGTCAATAATGGATCAAATCAATACCTTGGTTTTAATGTCTCATCTTTCTTTGTAACATGCCCAGCCCTTAAGTACTTTTGTTCAGTTTCCCAAATTTGACTAGCAATGTTTGCCTTTTAGCTATTGTGGATTTTTATGTATACAAAAGTGAAAAAGAAAAGAAATGTTCATTTCATTAAATTCAGTTACTTTTTGTGTTTACATAATAACAGGTTTTTCGTAATGAAAGGAAAGTTTTGTCTTCTTTTTCATCTATGACCCAAGGGTAGAGTCTCCAGTTTGAGATCTTATCAGTTTTTCCCTTAGAATAAAAACATATAAACACACATATTACTTCATTTAAGGGGAAAGATTAAATAAAGCACTATAATGTGGCAGACTTATTTTACACTGCTTATTTCTGTTGCTATGTGCAAATATTTTCTGAAGAATATTTTGCAAAGCATAAGTTATTATTTGGGGGTCATTTCTACCTACTGTGTGGTGGGACTCTTTACCCAATAGTTATTTCAGAACTTGATTTTTGTTCCACTTCGGTAAAGTGAATCTCAGCCTTGGTACGGACCAGTGACTAAAAAAATTAATCCTTAATGTGGATTCCTGAAATAAGCCACTGAGAATCCCAAGTGTCAAATGGGAGATTTATGACTTTGTAATGTAGCCATAGTGTTGAGGAATCATTCCTAAGGCATTTTCAATCTGCGACACCTTTTTAAAAAATTAGTGAGGAAAAATGACCTCGCCTCTAATTCGTTTTCCCAACACTGATGTATTTGACTTAGTGGTGTCTGGATCTAAATTAAGATTAGTCTCCAAAGAACCTTTTGGCGAAGGAAAACTATAATGACTTTATTACTTTTTTAACGTGAACCAAGAAAGGGAATTTTACAAGCATGAAGAGGTTCTTAAATAGAGCGGGTGATGGATGAAAAAGAAAGTGAACGGAGAAGGTAAAATCAAGATGCCTTTGCATCGCATTGCTCGGTTCCCCAGACCAGAGAAGGAAGTACGGCTGTTTGCTCACTTGGTTAATCTCATTTTTCCATTATCAATCCACAGGGTGCGTTTCCCACCAGTTTTGGGCTGGAGTTGTGGAGCGATCTCTGGAGTAATGGGAGTGAGGACACACAAAGGGGCTGTGCTCTCATCCGCCGGTGTGGCAGTCCCGTTACCGTCGACGGGACCGCGGACTCACTCACACGCAGGGAATGTCTATTTGCAGCTGGAGTGGACGCATTACCCCCCATTCCCACATTTCAGGTCACTGAAAGTGGAAGGAACCGTAGGGAGGGTGTTTGTGTTGGTTTCAAAGAGGCATTCTTTTAGAACGGGCCACTGATGCTGTGAACCTGAGTATGCTCTCTTTTCCCCTGGATCCTAAAGTGATGCCGCGCACGGTCAGTATCCATCCGTCCTTTGCTGGGCCCAGCCACCCAAACTTAAAAAAAAAAAAAAGCAAAGCAGCTGTTCAACTTCTAGCTCATTTACATTTATTCTTTTTAAGGCAAGTAATATAGTTGAGTGATGTTAAACTCAACAGATTGTAAATGGAACCCAGAGTACCTTGTCAGGATCAGAGGTAGCAGAGGGGGAAGGGGTGATGGAAAGAGACTTGACTTGGAGTGGTGCGCGCAGAATACGACATACAGATGACGTGTTACAGCATTGGACACCTGGAACCGATATAATTTCATTAACCAATGTCACCCCAGTAAATTCAAGTAAAAATAAATAAATAAATAAATAAATAAATAAATAAATAAATAAATAAATAAATAAATAAAATACATACACCGACATACATATATACAAGATGTGTTTGCTGTCCACCCTTTCTGTCGCTGGTAGTTTTCCGCAGACTGGGTGTGAGTGATGCAGCCAGTGCACCTGTGCCTTGGAAACTCCTGAGACCTATATTATCATGCTTCAGATGAATTCTTATTCTTCTTAGGGTGCTGATATTCTCCACTCTGTCTCATTCTTTCAAAGCAGGTACTCTTGGCATAAAACAAGCTTTCTGCTAACATAGACGCTGTGGGTTTGTAAACCTGCTGCAAAGACCTCTAACTTGAAAGGGTGACATGATGAACACAATGCTAAACCTGTGGGACCCTTGGTGCATTTTAGTTTCTATCAGTGCACCCGTCAATAAGGCTGAAATTATACAGTCAGGGGTTGTTTACTTTCAAGCTGCTTGCAAAATATCAGGAGACTTTTCAAAGCGTTAGCAACCAGTTTAAGAGAAAATGAGTGGCAAGGGTCAGGGGGAAATATTTACTTTGGAAGGTCAATTGAATATTTGAAGAGAGTAACATGTTTGGCTTCTAGGGTCATGTTGATGTACCTAGTTGTCTATTTGATCCTAAATAATTAAGCTGTAGAAGCAGGAGGTCGCAAAGTTGTTGTAGATTAGGTCCCCAGCAGGGACCATGCCTCAACATGGTTTGAACAAAAGAAGGGCTGTGTCTTCTATGTAAATTATGGTTTGTTGCTAGGGCAGGTCATAGCCTGCTGTCCGGGATCCTTCGCCTGGGCAGCTATACTGGAGATCAGGGCAGTCGCGGTCTCCTCTGTCTGCCTTGTAGGCAAAACTTGTCCTGTGATCTGCATTTTATCTGTTACTTCCCCAAATGATCCTGATCCTACAGATGTGACAGCTTCAGGGAAACGAATAACCTGGTGGCTTTTGGAAGCTGTCTCCAATCTTTGAGTCACACACACATTTCAACACGGTTGGCTTTCTTGAAATTGAAGTACAACCCTTAATTATGTTTGTTAATTACAATTACAGCACTTCAATTACATCCATGATAAATGCGCAATGGCATCTATCAAATTAACTTTTTTAATAGAAGAATGCGTGTCCTTTAAAGTGATTGTGTTATCTGCAAGAACACTTATTTTATAAAAATAAGGGGGTGCGAAGCGGGGAAGGGTTGTGCTTTTCCAGGGGAATTTTACTGTTTATGGCAGGCATGATTCTCACAGATGGCCGGCTTAGCTTTCCTTTTACACATCACACACAATGAATTGAGCGGTCACAAACTTAATAAAGATGAAAATAAACAAAATGTTGTACTTTCTATTTTAATATTAATTTAATTAGGTTTTCAAATGTACCAGATCCAAAAATCTTCTTTTCTTGCATTATCCAATTTACAAGTCAGCTGTTTAATTGGGAGTTAAATAATTTTTCAGCCTCTCTCCTCTGATTAAAGTAAACTAAAACCAAAGAATTGTTTATTTCACAGATTTGCTTTTTAATGTTGAAATCATATTTTCTTGGAGGAATTTTTATTGCTATTTCTATACTCTGTGCTGATTGATTCTTTTGGAAAGCTCAGGAAGAAATTTAAGATTGTTTTCGGGTACAGATTTTGCATATACTTACCTTGAATCATGAAAGAAAAAAATTACATTTCTATGCAAACTGGTATTTCTGCCCAAACTTTATGTATTGTAGAGCTTCACAAATAAGGACAGGATTAATTTGCCTCTTTTGGTTAGTAAAATCAAACTATGCCAAGTTCAAATTTACATTAATGAGTATAATTAATCATGGTTAGATTGGGGTATCTGGTTTTATATAAAACAGAAATAAAAAACTCTACTCACCTCAAACTAATTCAAGTAAACAAAAGGAATTACACAGTGTGGAATGGAATGATCTACAGTGTTTCATTTCACTTCCTATGGATGACTCTGAAATGTGTTTCTAAGATGGTAATACTTTAGGTATCATCTTCACTCAAATATATTTTAGGTTTTGTAATAACAGTTATTGTCATCATATAACAGAAAAAATCATCAGCTAACCTGGCTCTGGTATAATCATAATATAAAATATATTTGACATTTAATAAAGGTAAATTATGTGTCTAAAGGTAAAGCAACCTATAATTAATAGTAACTTGGCTTAGAATAGCCAAAACACATCAAAGCTGTGTGTTTCTTATTGACTAATGCATGTGCTCTGGGCATTCCCTGTTTCCCCCACACCCATCAGTTGGGATCTTTTAAGTTTAATAGGGTAAGATGGCCAAGGAAAAGTTAATTTAAAAAATAAAATAAAATATCAGCATGTCATTAATCTTGATGGGTGCCTGATGATTATTCTGATGAGATTTTTACATATGAGGGAAGAGAGAGAAGTGTGTGTGCATGTATGTGTGCATGTGTGTACGTGTGTACAGATATTCACCCTTCACTTGCAAGATCAACAAGACACAGATGCCTTTATTATCAGAGATTGAGAAAACACACACTTCTTCTTGAACAAAAATTTTGCTTTTGAAACTGAAATTTATCTCCATTCTGCATTTGGGCCCTCTTTATAGCAAATGGAGGAACAAATAGATGTAGTTAAGATTAAGAAGACATTTATTACTCGTGAACATTCTCTCCTGTTAAATGGTAAAGATAGAGTGCTTCATTAGCCTGAATTATTCCTGTTTGTTTTTAAAACACTTCAGAGTGGTTTGCAGTAAGACAGGTATTGAAAGCTTCCAAAACTGGAAGAAAATTATATTCCTCTCATAGGAAACCATAAAAAAATGTTTTTAAGTCTTTGCCTGCTTTGAAATGCTTTATAAAGGAGAATGGAGAACTAGACTAAAATTTACTACAACTGTCTTTTAAAAAAATGAAAGTCAAGCTAAAACTGCTCATTTGTTGTTATTCTAGTGGCCGTTTCTGCTGTTGTGTGGACAGAGTGTAATCTGATGGTAGCTCGGTCCATCAGAGGATTGCATTTGCTGAAAGTCCTCGTTACCTTGCAAAGCAATGATTCAATGAGCTATGCTGCAAGTAGGTTTTGGGAGGAGTTTCTAGGCTTGCATATATTCCTATTTTTAGAAACTGTGTGACTAAGGGTTTGCCTAATTAAAAGTTTCACAAGACGTGCTCACTGACCCCCAATCCCTCCCTGCTTCCCTAAAGTCTTTTGTTTCGATTCTGTCCAAGTAATTCATCTATTAAATTGTTCTTACCAGGACAAAAAAAAAAAACAGTTTTCCTCATTTCTCCATGTCGATCTATTCTAGATAGATTGGTTCCATCTCTTACTTTTAATTTTTTCTTCATTTTACATAATGTCTTTATTAAGCTTTGTTTTAATAACACTCGAGGTAGACAGAACAAAGGTAACATATGTGTATGTTAAAATCATCTATATAATCTCTAATAGAGTCATCACATTTGGTCACAGAACTATTTCTCTCCCCTCCCCAAATGCTATTTTCTTCCGGATGATAATCTCTACACATGTCCTAATAATCTCTTGCTGCCCACTGAGAAACTCCAGAAAACTCTGAGGGAGATGCTGCATTTTCTGTGCAACACCACGGGGCAAGAGCTTACTATAGTCTCCATTCTATAGACAAAGCCTTCGAGGTTAAGTCACTTGGCCAGTGCCCAGGCGTAAGTTAGACACTAAGCCAGAGTAAAACTCATAGTTTATGATTTTGTTCTCAGATGAACTTCTGTCTTTCAACAAGGGAGCTTGTTTTCCAGTTTTCCACCATGAAAGAACTAGGTTATTTGTTGCGACGTCTATCAGTAAAAAGCAGAACTGAACGCGTGATGTTAGATCATTTCCTGACCCAATTTTAATTCTCCTATAGCCACTGATATAATTAAGAGCTTCTCTTCCAGCTTGTACTTTAGTTTTCTTATTAATCAAAGAAACAAAAAACAGCTTAAGTTAGACTTTTGCAAGGGCCAAATATACCATTGCCAAAAAGTCTATCCTTGAAAGAAGTGCTGAGTATATATCTTTTCTTTTTCTTGTTTAATTTAATGTACAGATAATAATACCTGCATTACCATCCTCCCTAAAATGTAGCATATGTAGTTTAAAATGTGCTTAAGATTTTTCTTAAGTAATGGTTTCAGGATTTCTAGACCAATAACGTTAAGCACATTTCCAAGTTCTCAGGATCACTATGCTGAAATCTGACTCTACTCTACTAGAAGTGTTTACTTTTAAAAACTATCTTTGCTATATTACAGAAATGGAATTTATAAGCCTGTGATATAAAATGTGATTTTTTTAATGTTGGGGGGGGGGGAACCACCTATAATTGAAAGAGTTGAAGAATTAGTTAAGCTTTTCACTAAAAAAATAAAAAATAGCTCTAAAATTTTATTGAAAAATAGTCTGGGATTTCTGATGTCAGTTACAATAATTTCCAAATAATAAAAATGGTTTCTTAAACAGATGACAAATTAATTTAAAAAATAGTAAAACTAAGCTAGTTGTGGTCAAAATAAAAGCACTTCATTTTCATATTCCTTGAGAATTAACAGTAGGATTTAAAAGCATAAGTACTAGCTTTTTCAGCATGAGACTGAGGATGTTACAAAGTTGACCTAAAGATTCTCGTTTATAATTCTGGTTGCTTGCAACCTTCTGAATAATGCTCCTTTCAGTCTCAAACTTTCCATCATTAATTTCAGGCCAATAGTAAATTTTTGTAGTTTAAAAAATACTTAAAGGAGAAATTAATAAAACTATTGTGGTGATTCTTAAAAGAAAACCGACATATCCTCTTACATTTAAAATATTATCCGAATAATTTAAAAACACATCCTCAAAATGTCAGACTTCCCCAAGGTCTGGAATTCAACCCAGAATTATTGCTCTTTGAAACTTTAAACATATAACAAATTCATTGAGGTGCCAGAAATGTTTTTAATACATAAGTTATGTAGTATTCCTATGAATCTCTGATCTCTTGATTTTAGAAACATACACTTAAAACACTGTACATTTCATAATTCCATAGCACCGTAACAGAGGATGTTACAAATCAAGAAGACAGCATCACCTAAAGGTTGAAAAAAGTTGTCATTGTATTTTGCCAATTTGATTTCCTCTGATTAAAAAGAAAAAGTTTTAAATTGAAACAATACACATTTAAGGCAATTTTACATTGCTGGCTTTAAGCAAATAATATAAAAATCAGAGTTGAAAAATAATCTTTAGTAATATAGATACATGTAACATTCTCCTTAATATTATTGTAAGATAGCTAAATGAAAGACAGAAGGTAATAGTTGCTAATGCATTTGGGATTCAAATAAATCACATAGTTACTGTATTCATATTCACATTTTATGCAAAACTAGTTTGGAACAATGCATATTCTATTTAAATAAGGTTCAATCAAGCACCTTGATCACTACCTAGAAATAAAGCAGAAAAAAAAAAAAAACGCACACAAAAACCAGTAATTAAAATGCAAGTTTTAAGGGGGAATACTTTCAGAGAAAACTACAGAAGCACCTGACTCTAAAAATGTCAGGCAGTTTTTATACCTGAGTGCCATTTGTTAGCAGGTGGAAGTACAAATTTATAACAGCACCTGCCTGTCAATAGCTTTATTATAAAACTGATAATTTAATTAAATTGTTCAAAGAAAGCTATTAGAATAATCGCTCACTTACTCTGGTAGTCACCATTTTAAACACTGTAAAATGTAGCATTCTTTAGTGATTTCTGCTCCCTCAGTTCTTCAGCATTTTCAAAAATTAGTGACTTTTCTAATATGTTTCTGTGAAATGCTGCAACAAATGGTCAGATGGAAGTTATATACTCTCCTTTCTGTATAAAAAGACACCACACAAATGTGTGTTGCAGAGCAATAGAAAAGGATTCATCACAAAAGGAATATGACAAAATAGTTCAATTTTTATGAAAGTGATCCTTTCAGTCTATCTAGTATATCTGACAATAACTTCAGATCTCCACTCGAAGGTATAAAAAAGCAGAAAATAGCATTGCCTTCATTATTATTGTAAAACCATTTGAAAAGATGAAATGCAATGTCTACTTCCTGATTTGTTTAGTCCACTCTTATCTAAAAGATTTTCTAAACAGAAGGAGAGTTTAAAATGTACTCTTCCCTAAAAGTTCCTTTTATATCTAACCTTGCTTCTCTAGACTAATGATTTTAGTATTAGAATTCTTCCATTCCAAGTTAGTTTATCCTAACCCCAAAATAAACCTTGAGGGCTTTGCTCATTAGCTTCAACTTTCCCTGGGTTTGTTCCTGGGTTTGTTCTAGAAAAGTTTGCCTTTAACTTACCTTAGTGCCTTCCCCAAAGCCTTCACTTTTCTCTTATGTGAATTATTTATATTCTCTTCTTTCCTAATACTTCTAATTCTTCTCATTGTAGCACTTTGGGGACTTCTACAAAGGCTCTGTAAGTACCAAAGATAGTTAGTGGCTGCCTATTGCTCATGGAGGCCAAGGGTAAAATTCTTCCCTCAAATCTTTATCGACTCTTTATTATAAGGATTTATATGTATAAACCTCTTTGCAGTTTGCACTCATGCTCCTGACCATGAAGCTAGTATAGAGAGAACCTTGGCCATTTTTATTGGATGAAGAAATGAAGATGTCCGTGTTGGCGGTGATGTAAGAACTATCACTAGTGTAGCCCTCGCTCTTACTGAGCGCTGGGTTTGCTGCTCTGCGTACAGGATAACGTGTATTCCTCACAATCAGCAGACTGCAGTTTTTCTTGAGCCCTCCCATCTCCTGTCTGGTCCCTTAGCAAATCCTGTCTGTTCTGCTTTCAAAGTATATCCAGAACACGCCTGTTTCCCACCACCTCCACTCTGCTGTCTAGGTTCGAACCACTGTGCTGTCATCTGGAACCCTGCAGTCGCTCCCTGAGACTTCCCAGCTTGGGTTTCCTCCACCGAAGTCCCTTCTCACACCGCAGCCAGAGTGGTCTTGTCAAAAGCCAGGTCAGCCCTGGCCAGTTTGGCTCAGCGGTTAGAGAGTCGGCCTGCGGTCCAGAGAGACCCGGGTTCGGTTCCCGCTAAGGGCACGTACCTCGGTTGCAGTTTGTCCCCGGCCCTGGTTGGTTGTGCGGGTGGCAGCCACTCGATGTGTTCCTTTCACATCGATGTTTCTCTCTCTCTCTCTCTCTCTGTTCCTCTCTCTCCCTCCCACTCTACCTGAACAAAAAAATGGAAGAATGTCCTCAGGTGAGGATAAAATAAAATAAAATAAAATAAAATAAAATAAAATAAAATAAAATAAAATAAAATAAAATAAAAAGCCAGGTCAGATTCTGCCCCTAATTTTCTCACTGGCTTCGTTTCACTCCAAAACCTCACTGACGTCTCTGACCCAGTAGATGCTGCACCACCACCCACTTCCCTGGTCTTCTCCAGTCCTCCAGGCCATCTGTCCACTCACAGTCCCTGCTCTCTTCCTCTCTCCTTACAGGTCTTCCCTCACATCACCTCGTCGGTGATGTCTCATCTGGCCCCCCCCCCAAATGCAGCCACTTCCGGACCCTGATCCTCCTTGTCACTCTCAATGCTTTAGTGTTCTTCTCCGCGGCACGTAGCACTCCCTCACATACCACATACTTTGCTACACATTTTAACATCTGTTAATCATGTCCAAGATCTGCCTTTCCTAATAGAATATAAACTACGTAAGGGCAAGGTTCAAATGAATGTTTCACTTTACAGACAGGAATGGTGGGTAGGACATGCAAAACACTCAATAAATATGTGTTGAAGGAAGGAATAAACATCTGCATAAGATAAGCAACATTATTCTTACCTACATTTCAGGAGTAAGTAAATATGATGTCTAGAGTGATCAAAAAATGTGTCCGAGGTCACAAAACCAGGCTTTTGTACCTCCAGAGTGTCCCTCTTAACCACTGTTCTGTTCACCCTGGCAAACTAGAACTGTCATTCCTGAGACTGGGCTTTTCCTTCTTTACCATGTAATCTCCCACGTGACATGTCCCTGGAAGACACAAGTCCGGGCGAACACAGAAGAGTCAGATAGCATTCTGAATATAATGTGTTAAATATAATGGCTTGCCCAGAGCAAGCATGCCATGCATATTTGAAGACATGAGATAACTTCAGGCATTAAGAATTAACCTATGGGTATTTGTAACTTATTTGACATTTAAGAGAGATAGTGTGTATCAGCAAAGCGCTTTGTTTCTTGCGAGGTGGGTGACTTAGGGGAAGTTTCTCTGTGCTGTGGTGTCCCATTTACGAAATGTACTGATAAGGAGTCGATGAGATTTTATGCCTAGCCCATTTTAAGCACTCAGTGAGTTCATTTCTGCTATTTGCAATATTATGGTTATCGCTGTTATTTTAGGTTGAATGAAATGCAGGCCCTACTGTGAGTTAAACATCTCTAGGTGATCCCCCTGAGCAGGTCCAGCCACCAGGCTTCCTTGTTCTTTCTCGAAAGCTCATTTCCAGCTCAAGGCCCATTAACTGGCTGTTCTGTCCTCCAAGAGAAAAAAAAAAGTCACTGCCTGTTCACTCTTTAAGTCTCAACAAATGTCACCTGCTTTGTGTGGCTTTTCATGAACAACCCAAACTGAGGAAGGACCCGTCTCCCCTACCGATCCCCGCCATTAGTTTCCTTTGCTGATTTTTCTTTCCATATTTGGAGTTACTTAATTTTTGTTGTTGTTCTGCCCACAAGAATAGAAAAACAAGAGGAAAATAACTGTATTTCTCTTCTTTTACCTCATCTCCTCAATACCTGAAGCAGTGCCCAGAACAGATGTTGTAGGTGCTCAGTAAATACCTGTGGAATAAATACATGAGTGAATCAGTAAACAGATAAACAAACAGGATGCCTGGTGCAGATTAGGACTCTTGATGTAGTCACAAAGAATAGTCTAAGAAGTAGGAATGGGGGCTTTAGAAGTAGGGACAACCTTTGGGCAAAGACATGCATTTATTTGTTAACTTCAAGCACAAATATTGCATCAAACTCTTCAGATACGACCCTAATATTTCTTCAGCATTAAAGTGTGGTATTCAAAAATGTTCCAATTGCCGAACATTTTGAGGCTTGGTTCCCATCTGTCTTGAAGGGTATTATGTTGTACCCAGCCCACTTTCAGAGGGTTCTTTTCTCTAATATAGGCAGCATATCATTTGACCCCTAATTACTGAAGAGAATCTGAATCCCCGTGCTTTTGAAGTACCTACAGGTAATGTGAATCATTGGAAGCATATGTCATAAAAACTGAAGACATTTTTCAAATCACTTAAATTATAATAATTAATTTAATATGCTTCATATGTTTCAACTATATTTAGTTTCAAGCCATATGCTTTCCTACATGAAACGGAGTCCCAGATTTTTCTATCGCTTGTAAAAGACGGTACCCAAACTGGAATGTGTCCAGCATGTTAAGAGTTAACATGCCTACCCGAGAGAAGCATGTCTCAGTGTCTGTAATAAATAGTAGGAATTGAAAAGCACTTGCTTGAACAAAAGGAGACCCATTTTGAATAATATCAGATCCTAAGGCAGCTGCCTCTAAATATACAGGGTGGGGCAAAAGTAGGTTTACAGTGGGGAGCAGGCGGTAGCACAGCTCATTGCTGTGTTGATGAATGGTCGCGGCAGAAGTCCGCGCTTTCCACGCACACCGTGCAGCCAACTCTGCTGAGAATATTGATGTCACAGCCTAAGATATATGTCGCTGTCACAGGCTCTTACTCTACTCTGCAGACATCATTTATTTCCTCCCAAAGAATCTGTTTTTCAAAATATTTTGGGATTTCATTTTTTTTTTTTTGGTTCTTAGATCTCTCCAGTTTCTCCCCATTCTTTCAGAGGTGGGTTAGCTGTTCGAAAGTTGATCGTCGCCTCTGTTTTATGTTTTGCTGCGTTTACTTTTCAACTGTTACCATCGCGAGGCCGTGTTCACAGTTAAATCATGTCATTGTGGCTTCAGTGATGAATCAAATACAAGGGAAAGTTTGCTGAGAATTTACACAGTGGCAAATAAAAGATTTTATGACATAAATATAACTTGAAGTGGAAATATTCATCAACCACACTGATTTTTCTTCTTAGACTTGAAATGCTTTTTTTCTTTTAAGAGACCATTTAACTTGTGGCTTATCTGGCAAATGCTGAGAAGTAGATTCATTTTAATTTGCTCTCCCTACTGCTTTCAACAATTATTGGGTAACTGGGCTGCTGATGGGATGATATGAAGAAAGACTGCTACCTTGTGCAATGAGAAGTCATGATTTCATGTGTTAGTGATTATTTAAATTCCACTCTGTAAGTTCTTTGACTTTCGTAGACTTATTTGTAGAGAAACAATGACATCATTTTAGGCAACACTTTTTGAGAGAAATGTAATTTTTTTTTCACCTTGATTCAGGTTTTCCAGTGATTCTCTGGTTTATGTAAGAGAAAAGGCTTCTCTGTTTCAATTTGCATACTTTGGATTACTCCACTGATGTAACAACCTGTTCCACTGTCTATTGTCAAACACTTGTGCATAGAATCACCCTGATAATAATCTAGGGAGACTCTGGCAACCAGAACACATCACCACCTACATAGCTACATTTTGAAAGGTTCTTATTCCAAATACACATGAATAATTGTGATATATATATACAGACAAGTAGTCTTGCTACATGTGCAAATCCTGGGGAATCTAGTTGACAACATAGGATATTCCCCATTCAATGTTTGTAAACTCAAATTAGCTGCAGAAAGAGTGATTTCAGGCCAGTATGTAATGTTGCTAACCAGCTGCATGGACAGGCCTAGCTATCTGCTTCTGGACTTGCTTTAGCTAATGTCCACTGGAACATGAGAAGAAACAAAAATAATTTTCCTTTTTGCATAGACTACTTCATTACAGGCCAGCTGTAACCTTAATGATCAACAGCTGTAAGTATGCATTGGCCAAAAGCTGAGAATTGAAGCATAATGGAGATTTAGGAAATAGACGGATTGACAGGCGTTGGAAAGATGCATTATTGCTTAAAGTAATAGATGATTTCAAGGAAAATATTCTGGTAAAATGCTTATGGGAAGAAGTTCCTAGTATTGAAAAATGACTAGTAACCAGTACTTTAGAGCCAACTGTTGGTCCTTGGTCCTTAATGTTTTATTCACACTTTTAAGTCTCATCTGGTACTTTTTTACAAATGCTATGTCAGCCTGGTTGGAGACAGACAATGCATGACCATAGATTTTATTGTATTTTTTTGTATGTTCATTTTGGGGGGAAAACGTACACTACTTATTATCTTTGAATTATTAAATATTTTTTGAAAAATAATTTCTGGTCCACTTTATTCTTAAAGTTTTATTTCCTAATTAGTTACCCATTTGTCTGCCCAGAAAATTAAGTTAGAACTATAGCTTTAAAAGCTCTGATTATTTTCAAATAACAGCCAAATTAATAATAATAACTTTATGGTATCCCTCAGGACATTGAAGAAATCTGCTCCAGCAAATTTTGAATATTGCTAAACACTTTTATTACACATTTAAATTTTTGTTGGGCATTTTTTTCCCACTGCACTAATTATTTAATTAAAGAAATTGGGTCCAGAATATCAAGTAATTAGAGCATTGTTTCCAAGAATTAATTTCAACTCTCAAATGATTCTCTTTTGGATTTAAAAATGTGATCTACTCCACACGTACTCCAATTCATGGATTTTTTAAAAGATAATTGTTTATATGAACTTTCAGTATGAAAATGTGAGCGCTGTCTAAATTATTGCTAGTCAATAAGTAGTGGAGAGTTATTCTCTGTATAACCTCTTTAGGTTTGTGTAATAAACAAATGGCGTGGTATAATTTCAGATAATTCTTTGAAAACAATTCTTTAAATAATACCTTTTGGTGTAAAGTATTAACATTTGGGGAGAGTCGGGGAGGAAGACGGGAGATAGCCGGGAAGGCGTCTTTGCTGATCAACTCACTGTCCATTTTATCCTCAGAGCTGCCAAGAGCCGATCTCTGTGTCTTTCCTTGCGAAACCACAATTCATTAATTTCCCTGAGACTTGTAGCTCTGGACACTTAAGTTCCATGAAAACTGCAGCATCTCTGAACATCTATAACTTCATTGCTGGCCTCTAGGTCTCTTTCTGCAGAACCTCTGTCAGTGGCAATGCCAACGCTGCCTTCTGGGCTGCCATGCTCCCTTTTTACAGCATATGGAAAATGCAGCGAGCCCGTTACTTCCAAATCAGCAGTGTGAGCAGACTGCAGGACCGCTCTCTTTACACTGATGCTGCCAGTCCTAGCATCCTATGAGCTACCGCCGCCCCAAAATAGCATTCTCTCCCTCATTGAAATCTTGTTCTTTTATCGAAAACCTTTCTCTCCTCTCTTATTTTTGCTAGCCAAATTTTACACTCACGTAAGTGAAAGGAGGCACACTGAACATACGTGAACATACGTTAAAAGCATCTCCATTTACCTTCCCCACTCTTTCTCGTCTGTATAACGAGGTGCATAATGTCCTCCTTGTTCTTGCCATTAAAAAAAAGTTTACAATTCATCCTGCAAACTATCTGGGAAAGCCTGTGGAAATGCATACAGTAAATCAGCCCTGCCCCTGCCGAAGTTTTAATTTGCATGCTGGCGTCTCTGGAAACATTCCCGAGTCTTCTAAGAAAGCATTCCAGTGTCTGCCTCCATAAGAGTCCATATGGCAAATGCCTCTGAGATCACAGGACTTTTCTTATTTAGGGCCAAACTTATCCCCTTTATGTTTGGCGTTCTCAGTAGGAGCCTAACAAAGATTGTGGAAATTATGGGGAGAATAAAGGCAAAGTGGAGTCAAGAGAACGAAGCAAAGTATATTGGAAGACAAAGCCCCTACATGCTGATTAAGCGGCACTCATAATGCACATCTTGGAACAGGGCACACTTCTCGCTCTTTGCTCCAGGAAATGAGAATGGAGAGGGCATATATCAGATGATGGAGTTGATTAAGTTAGCAGTTCAATTAAAATGTTTAAGTGATCCCTCTCTTACATACAGATTTTACATTTATTTTACTCAGGGGACACCTGCCATGAATGTTATTTAAAATGAAAGAGCTAGGGATTTTAAGAGCATTTGATTTTTTTTTTTCCCCCCAAATGGGGCACTTTTAAATGTCATGAGTGTGCAAACAAAACTTTCAAGTGTGTGCTCACCCAGCCGATCCCTAAATGTATGAGGCGGTCAGTCATGCCTCTGGAAAAAATCAATCACAACACCAGTTCTGCCTCTGAAATGCAAAATTGCAACTTTGAAATCACATTCAAGACCTTGTGCTAACAGTGAAGAAATGTAAAGGAAATAATGAAAGGGAAGGTATTTTTAAGTGAGTCTTTTCCCCTAAAGACTATGGTGGGATCCATTCATTCCACAAACACACACCGACTGTCTTCTCTTTGCTTGACACTCTGTTGGGTACTGGGGGGAAGAGAATTACGCCACAGTTCATCCCTTTAAGAAACCCACTGTCCGGGGTGGGGGTGGGGGAACCCGCATGTCACAGATTATTGTAAAACCATGAGAGAAGTCTGTGACAGAGATGGCTATGGGTTAAAGTCCTCTTCCCACCAATAACACTAACCTGAGGGGTCAAGGTCTTGGAAATTAAAATCACCTAACTGAGTCTTTTTTGTTTTTTTAATTGAATTTTTTGGAGTGACATCGGTTAATAAAATTATACAGGGTTCAGGTATACAATTCTACAGCACATCATTTGTATATTGTATTGCATGTTTACCACCCCAAGTCAAGTCTTCTTCCATCACCATTTATCCACCCCCACTTTACCTTATTCTACTCCCCCTTCCCTCTGGCAACCACCATACTGTGTCCATGAGTCTTTCTTTCTTTCCTTCTTTCTTTCTTTCCTTCTTTCTTTCTTTCCTTCTTTCTTTCTTTCTTTCTTTCTTTCTTTCTTTCTTTCTTTCTTTCTTTCTTTCTTTCTCTCTTTCTTTCTCTCTTTCTTTCTCTCTTTCTCTCTCTCTCTCTCTTTCTCTCTCTCTCTCTCTCTCTCTCTCTTTTCTGCTTAATCCCTCCACCCTCTCACCCAGCCCAAAGCTCCTCTCCTATGAGAGCTGTCAGTCTGTTTTCTATACCCACGAGTCTGTCTCCTCTTTATTAGTTTATTGTGTTCATTAGATTCCACATATAAGTGAAATCATATGCTACTTGTCTTTCTCTGAGTGGCTTATTTCACTTAGCATAATACTCTCATACTCTTCTGGTCTATCCATGCTGTAACAAAGGGTAAGATTTCCTTTTAAAAAATAAAAAAACAACAGCTGAGTAGTATTCCATGGTGTACCACAGCTTTTATATCCACTCATCTACTCATGGGCACTTGAGCTGCTTCCAAATTTTGGCTATTGTAAATAATGCTGCAATGAACATAAGGATATATATATTCTTTTGAATTGGTGGTTTGTGTTTCTTTGGATCTCTTCTGAGAAATGGAATTGCTGGGTCATAAGGCAGTTCCAGTTTTAATTTTTTGAGATAGCTCCATGCCGCTCTCCACCGTGGCTGCACCAGTCTGCATTCCCAGCAGCAGTGCACAGGGGTTCCCTGTTCTCCACACCCTCGCCAACACTTGCTATTGGCTGATTTATTGACGGTGGCCATTCTGACAGGTGTGAGGTAATATCTCATTGTGGTTTTAATTTTTATTTTCCCTAATGATTTATAATGATGCGTATCCTTTCATGCCTGTTGGCCATCTGTATTTCCTCTTTGGAGAAGTGTCTGTTCAGTTCCTTTGCCCATTTCTTATTTGGATTGTTCGCTTTTTTGGTCTTGAATTTTATAAATTCCTTTTGAATTTTGGATATTAAGCCCGAATCATTTGGTCTGTAGGTGAGTTATTCTTAAGCTGAACTGAGTCGTAAGGCCAAAAGTTAGCTAAATATAATGGTCTGAGATCGGGATGGCAAAGAAGAGAGAACGTGAGCATGCTTTGAAGTGGGGTAAGAAAGGGCCTGGAGGCTCTCAGCCACTGGGGAGTAAAGGGGGAGGAATGGGTGGTGAACAGTGAGGTGTGAGAGGTGAGCAGGCACGAACCAAGTGATGTAGGCTCTTGAAAGCTCGTTAACAGGCTTGGATTTATTATTATTATTATTGTTATTATTATTATAAGTCTGGGCGTCCCAGACTTCACCATTGTCATAGTTCTGTATCTCTTTAAATACATTAAATTTATTCTTCATCTTATTTTTATGTCAATAAATTTATTTTTTTAAAAACCTTTATGTATGTTGCTCTCAGAATCATGAATATCAATGGAAGTGACTGGATGTGCGTTAGATGACAGTAATGATGAAGACTGGAGGTGACATAAGTGTCAAAGGGAGGTGAATAAGCTCTCACCGTGGTGACAGACCCAGGACAGTGCTAAACCACACATCTCCCATGGGTCTGGCAGAAAGAGGAACCTCAGCTGCTCAAGCCACAGGGACTGTATTTTCAGGGGGAAAGTAGTTTCCAATTAAGGGCAAAGAAAAAAGTTTCCTCTGGCAGGAAGGATACAGTAGACACTGTTAAAAGTAAATAAAGGGTTTCAGAGGAAAAGGAGCAAGGGAGACAGGCCTACCTGGATCCCAGGTGAAGGATATCCATGACAGCATGAGGGGACGAGAGAGGATGGGAATCTTCAAGGAGAGTTGGGAGGGAGGGGTGTCCGTGGGAGCCCTGAAGAGTGACTGAACTCAGATGGTCAATGTTTTGCCAAGTTGTTTTCAGGCCGGAACTGGCTGAGCCATTGTAGGCCCGTGCTGGCATCAGCAGACTTGTGACGGTAGTTTTGATCGCTCTCTGTCAACCCTTTTCTACAAGGCGACCTAATTCTATTAGCAGGTCTGCAGTATTGACTTGGCTTCTTACATGTTGTGTGACTACGCGCCGCAGTTCCCTCAGTAGAAAAATGGGTATATTCGTGATGTCTTTATAGAGTTGAGGCAATTGTTAAATGAGTAAATGCATATGAAGTACTTATCAGAGTTAAGTGTCCCCAAATTTTAGCAAGTGTTGTTTTGAACTGGAATCACTTGGAATGAATGTTTTGTTTCATTCTCATTATTGCTTAAAATGTTTTAGTAGAATATCTTTATAGAGAAATACTTAGGAAATATATTATTCTTGGGTCATATGTGACATGCTTAAAACATTCCAGCAATTATATATATATATATTTTAACACAGGCACATAATTTTATCATTTAAAGATCAAAATTGATGGGACAAGCCATCTTCATGACAAATAATTTAGTCTGAGACACAAGAAAGGGTATTTTATAGCCAATACACACACATGCGTGGTTGGCGAGGGCTCCTACTTGGTACAGCGGATCCCCTTTTGCTACCACTGCATGATGGCTACCATTTCAGCTCTAAGGAAATACTAATTTTTCTCACTGTTATACAAAGTCCCACCCAAAATCTGTTCTTGTATTATTCATATATATGAAATATATGTTTTCCATCACTCAGAAATCGAGTAAATCCCGCAAATGTTTTTCCATTATCCAACTCCTAAAGACTTTGTAATGGGAACAAACTATTGACTAGGGAATGGATATTGCAGATTGGCAGATGGCAAAAATTAATGATGGCTGATCCAAAGGTTAATAATATCAGGGGGTTTTTGAAACCAAAACTAGAAAGATGGATTCTCCTGCCCTCACACCCTACATGTCCTTGCCTCTCTCAAGTTTCTCTGCCACCCTTATTCCCATTATAAAATTATCAGGCCAAATGCGAGAAAGCGTTTTCTCAGAACCTCGGGAAGCAATGCCGTTGACTTCCCGAGTGACCACCGTGCTCTTAGCTCTATGGGTCAAGTCCAAGGAGAGATATAGGAACTGGTAGAACAGTTCACTTAACTCATTTGTGTTTCGGAAGATGCCACAAAACAACTTGGGTTTGCAGAAATTATAACTTCTATGCAGAATCTTACTATTCTCTGAACTGGCCCCTAAAAAAATAGTAAAATGTACTGTCTTTGTTTTCATCTTTTTCTTTTCAAACTTCTTTTTATTTTGTTAGTCACCCGAGGACATTTTTTCATTGATTTTTAGATAGAGTGGCAAGGAGGGAGGGAGAGGGAGAGAGAGAAACATTGGTGTGAAATAGACACATGGATTGGTTGCCTCCCAAATGGCCCTAATGGGGGCCAGGGATGGAACCTGCAACCTAGGTACTACCCTTGACTGGGAATCGAACCCACAACCCTTCAGTCCTCAGGCCAACACTGGGTGATGCTGAGCCAAACCGGCTGCGGCGGCTTTTCAAACTTCTGATATCAAAGACTTTCTGCCAGGACAAAAAGTGACCTGATCAATGAATTAATATTGAAATAACTGTGACTAAATAGTTTTTGCTCCCTGGGGTATATCTATACAGTGTTGTCTGAAATAAAAGAATGAATCATTAATAATAAACATTTAGAGAAACTAGACTGAAAAGGAAATTTCAGCCATTCTTAATTTTCATTTTCTCTACCTATCCATAATCTCCACTCACTTTTTTTTTTTTTTTAATCCTTACCCGAGGACATTTTTTTCCATTTTTTATTCAGATAGAGTGGGAGGGAGAGAGAAGAAGAGAGAGAGAGAGAAACATCTACATGAAAGGGACACATCGAGTGGCTGCCACCCGGACGACCAACCAAGGCCGGGGACAAACTGCAACTGAGGTTCATGCCCTTAGCGGGAACCGAACCCAGGTCTCTCTGGACCGCAAGCTGATGCTCTAACCGCTGAGCCAAACTGGCCAGGGCCTCTATTCACTTTTAATAGTATGTTCCCACATGCTTCATCACCTATATGTAAAGAACCCTAAAGGCAACATTAGGTTTATTTCTTTCCTTCTCATTTATTACTTGATTTATGTAAAAATTGGACTGAAAAGCATTTTTCTCACAACTGCCCCCTCTTCCAAACATCATCACCTCTTCCTGGATGATTGCAATGGTCTCCTAACCTGTGTTCTCAGCCTCTTTTATTTCATTTTCAAAACAGAGTGACTCTGACATAACACCAATCAGATTCACGTCACCCTTGCACTCAGCATGTTCCAAAGGCTGCCCTTCTCGCTCAGAGCAATGTGTGAATGTCGCTGCAGGACGTGTGAGAGGCTCTGCATGCTGACCCCTCCTTAAGCTCTGGCCCAGTCTCCTAGGTCCCTCCCCCTTTCACTCAGCAACAGCCCCCTGGCCTCCCTGTTGCTTCCCCCATAGCTCCCTTTCGGAGCCTTTGTATTGTTTCTTCTGCTGGGAACAGCACTGTCCCCTAGAACTTTCTGCAGTAATTGAAATGCCCCATGTCTTTACTGTCTGATTTTTGAAGAGCATAAGTTTAGTCATTATCCCTTAGATAGCTGTGCTATTTTCCTCCTTTGGGGTCTTTAATATCATTGCACCTAAAAGTTGAACAGCCCCCTTTTCAACATTTTCTATCCCCAGCCATGATTTGTTTGTTTCTTTTTAGTATTTATCACTATCTTCTATAGCCTGTGTGTATTAATTATCTGTTTAGTTCCTGTTTGTCTCAAATGGCAGGGAATTATTTTTATTGTTCTTGTTTATTTGTTTTGTTTTTCTTTCTTCTTGTTTTTTTTAATCCTCACCCGAGGATACTTTTATACTTATCTTCAGACACAGTGGGAGGGAGGGAGCAAGGGGGGGAGAGAGAGAGAGAGAGAGAGAGAGAGAGAGAAACATCGACATGAGAGAGACACATCAACCAGCTGCCTCCTGCACAACCCTAACCAGGGCCGGGGATGAACCGCAACCGAGATATGTGCCCTTGGCTGGAATCGAACCTGGGACTCTCTAGTCTGTGGGCTGATGCTCTAACCGCTGAGCCTGTTTTGTTTAGTTTTTCTCATTCATTGTTTAATTCCTAAGAACTTAGAACAGTGTCTGTACACAGGAGGTTGCCCAAAAATATTTGCTAAATAAATGAGTAAATGACTATTAATTAATACTTTATAAAACAGCCATCATGGCATTTGTGTTGGTAGCAACACTTGCGGGGGTATTAAAGGAAATGATAGAATAATTAAATTCTAATAATAATTCTAATAATAATCTGAAAATCCCCTATCTTCAAAGTTTTGGAATACTTAAGCCCAAGGAGGAACTGAGACAATTCCAAGCACTAGACATTCCTGATGTTGGAAGTTACTGCACAGCTCTGTGCAGTATTAGGCAACAAATTTTGTTCTATCTGGGAAGGCTCTCTTTTCCCAGTTATTTATTTAACAGTAAAATAAAAACAAAACAACTTTCAGGTTGGGGCAAAGGATATTCCCACTACTAGGAAACATTCAAACACAAAGAAATTATGCCAGGATCACTTACTGTCTTGAAATATCACTCACTCCTTTGGCTGCAGCCTGGAAGTTTGTTACCTAATAGCATTATGCTCCCTTATGTCAGCTACATAGGAAGATAAAAATCTAATTGAGAAAAGCATACTTTTCTTACAAAAGTGCATAGAATTTTACCTATCCAATAAAGGCCCTGAATAGCTTCCAAAAAGCCTGAAATAATATATAAAAATGGTTTTCAAAATGAATCGTTTGGCCATAACCGTCTTCACCCTCAGGGGGTGGATCTAAGAGGAATGGAATTAAGGCCAGCAACAAACTACAAATTTCATCTGAGGCTAGAAGTTACTCTGCTAGAGAAACATGAGAACAGAGTTTACATTTAATTTTGTTTAAATACTGAGTGCAGTACCTTTTTTTCTGGTTGGTCTTGAAAGAAGGTGCTCAAAAATGTACTGGGTGGCCCATGATTCTAATACGATGCGAGGCAACTGTATGTCTGCACTTGAACCACTGCTATCCCACCCCACCCCCACCCAGGAAAAGATAAAAAGTCCTGACGCACATCATCAAGCTATTTCACCATGATTACCTGCAGGTTAAGCACTACCCTCTGAAACAGATGGTCAATTGCCAGTCTAATAGGAATTGTCAACCTTCCTCTCATCCATTGAATATGCTTTTCATACTCCCCGTGCCAGCAAATTGCTGCAGGTTCAAATAGTGCCCCGTGTATCACAGGGAAACGGAATAATTGAGACTGTCAGACAGCTTTTTTTTCCCCCATCCTTTTTCTTTGTATAGGAAAATTGTTCTACTTTCATATAATTAACATTCAGGAACACCCCACATGGGAATAGCATGACGGGATCTCACAATTTCAACAAAATTAAAAGCGTAACAATATGTAAGATAAAGAATTAGTCATAAATGTAGAGTTCCCAGAGTAAATAATGTCTAATTTTACCACTGGGCGTACTCTGGCATGAACCAGAATTCCCTTTTTTTTTGTTGTTAGCCAACAACAACAACAACAAACAGTGAACTTCGACGTTTTGCTTAAGCTGTCACAAATGTGCGCCGCCCACCACGATTCTATCTCAGTGCTGTTTTGTGTTGTAACTTATCTTTGGGACATCTGTACTCACAAAGACTGGGGAATGCTTGCAGAGACAATGTCCTTTATTCCCCACATGGACGCTTAACTATTCTCAAACTCAGTAGACAGGTGTGAGGACGTGGAATGAGCAAAGGAAAAGAAAGATGAGTTCAAGTTCAACGATGCCACTTACTGACTGTCATCTTTGGCAGGTTTGAATTTCGGTTTCCTCATCTACCTACTTAAGACGGTTAATTTAGGAATTAAATATAAAGCAGATAATATATCTGGTACATTAGGGATGCTAATAACATTAATAGCATTATTATGATTACGATTATTATCATTATCGTTATTAAATTGTGCACACAATTATAGTCTAGTACAAGTCTCCCTAAATGTGCCACCCTGGCGTGCAGATTATTTTGACCTGAAAACAACTGAAACTCCACTAACTCAAGAAGAGTTTTGTTTTGTTTTACCTCCCCCGTTTACCTGCCTAAAGGAATTCATGTAGAAAAACCTGCTTCGGGAAGGGGACCTTAGCATATCACCTTAGCATATTGGAATTAAGTGTAGCAAACATGAGGATCTAAGCAGATCTCTTCCTTAGATCCCTCTGTGTTCCAGTGTTTCTGGGTGGCCCTGAAGAATGCGCTCACCCCGCTGTGTTCTTCCTCATCTACCTGTGAATTGCCCACTTTCCCTTTGAAACCCCCACCCCTGCCTTCCACTATGTAGTCCAGATTGAAATGCAAGCTTCAACCGGCCAGTGTGTCTTCTGGTCCCTGAAAAAATTGGTCATTTTTTTCCTGGTACTCGGTACCATGTTAATTTATTAGTCCATCTAGAAGAATTTAGAAGGTAGAAGGAAAATTATTATTTGCCCCCAAAGTGTAATTACAACTAAGAAAATTTACAAGCACCTTTTTTTTTTTTTAGTTTCCCATATTTTTCTGAAGTTTTTAATAAATTTCATTTCACTGTTAATAAAACAGTTATTTTGGTTTCCTACTGAAACTCCCTCTTATCCTCATCAATATGTCCCACAAAAGAAAGGTAACCCAGCCCTGGCCGGTTTGGCTCAGAGGTTAGAGCGTCGACTTGTGGTCCAGAGAGACCGGGGTTCGGTTCCCGCTAAGGGCACGTACCTCGGTTGCAGTTTGTCCACCGGCCCTGGTCGGTCATGCGGGTGGCAGCCCCTCGATGTGTCCCTTTCACATCGATGTTTCTCTCTTTCTCTCTTCCTCTCTCTCCTTCCCACTCTATCTGTACAAAAAATGGAAAAATGTCCTCGGGTGAGGATGAAAAAAAAAGAAAGGTAACCCAGACCATGTATTGTTTTATATAAAATATGAAAGTATTTTTAAAACATGTCCTATTACAGAAATGTCCAACTTAATTTGCAGATCATGCCCCCCCATAACACTTTTTAAGTCTTTGTGAATCTGAAGGAACACTCATTTCAACTTATCACTGAACATATTATAAGGATTTTTTGATGAAAAAATGCTCTCAAATTTTTATAAACTTTTCTTCATTGAAATGGGATGTTTCTTTTTACCAAGACTGCATGCACTTCTATCCTAAAAACCACACATTTGAATGGAAATACTGGGTGAACTACTCTTCCTACTCCAGTGTCTGCCTCAAATCATAGGTAGGAACTTGAACTTTCCGCAAGCAGCAACTCTCTTTCTTTTGAAACTACAGATCCACACACGTGGAATAACTGCAGCCAGGGTTTGAAATCACCCCATGTTTCTGCATTTAGGAATCAGGAGTGAACAGGGTTTAGTGCGACTCTGTCCATTGTGCGTCTAAGTATTCTGGAGCAAACTAGCTTGTGATGTAATGGAAGGCCTCCTGCCTAGATTTCTTTGAGCTCTTTCTTATCATTTCCCCTCACTCACTTCTCCACCCGAGCCCGTTTTCTTCAACCCGTTTCTTTGTTTTGTTTTTCCCCTGGGTAAGAGGTTACAGAGGGTCTTTGGATTTGAAAGAAAAAGACATAGAAGAAAATGACGGAAGAAAGCAGATCAGAAGAGGAAAAGAGGGGATGCAAAGAAGAAAGCAATCGAGGATAAACCCTTTTTCTCCGTTCTGTCCATGCGTATCTCGGCCTTCAGTGCTGGCCTGCGCGGGCCCCTCGCCCACTAAAAAGCCTTCTTACAAAGATCCAGTGAAAACTTGAGACAAAATGACTACCCTTTTCTACCCACACAACAAAAAGACAAACAGTCCTTCTTCAGGTGTAAATATCCCCAATTTCACTACAAACACGAGGTAGCCGTCTCCTTGGAAAAGGTTCCTCCCCGTTGAAGCGTTGTTCCTTTCTCTGTGGCTTTTAGCAAATGATGGCTCGTTTTGCCAATTCCTCAACCTCTGCATCAGGCTAAGACACTACGTAGCCCATTCCCCAGAAGGTGGCAGGTGTCTCATTAAGCACCCAGGAGGGGTTGTATTTTCCCTTCGCCACTCAATTGATCATATCTTTCCTTGGAAGAGCAATCCACATGTTCCTCATCACCTCGAGTCTTCCACGAAATGGAAAGAGCTTTGCTAATATCCTCCGCAGAACCTTCTGATTTCATTCACAATGTGACAGGAGAAGCCAGAGTTGTATTTTATCTGTCACTAATCCTACCGCAACATGTAGCCGTCGTTAAGGTGGTTACTTACCCGTTCTCTCACTGATGAATATACAGAAAGGAAGAGAAGGGAAAGTTGGCAGGGGCCATGACACACGAGAGCTGCAACTGGGAATAAAGACCCAGCTCTTCTGACTCCAGGGGAGCCCCTGCCCCCGTCAGTACACAGCCCACAGGGCAGAGGGCGTTTTACCAGTTTATGATCTACTGTACTTGGCATCTGTCCTGGCACTGGAGACTGCATCTATTCTGGGGATTAGATGTGTATTCCCAGATTGCCATTCCTCTGTGCCTCTCGCTCTGTTAAATATTCGGCAGTATATTATCACTTCATTTTACCTCGGTTACTTCCTGTGACAGTGGTGCGGGCAGTCTGGACTCTGAGTCACTTCCTCTCTCAAACTCAATCTGTCCAAATGTCAAAAAGAAAAAAAAAAAAAAGAAGAGCTTTTTAAAATCCCAGCAATCTGTCTGGCATTTCTGAAGAAATATTTGATAGGTGTGGCGTTTCTGGAGCTGTGCTTGGTGGAGGCGGAGGGAGGAGGGGACTGCTTAGGGTTGAAAAGACTGTTCCATTCATGTTCAGCTTGTTCTGAGAAGTGATATTTTGTTCTTAAAAGCACCAGTATAAAAAAAACTCATACCACTGAACACCGAAAAAACAACCAATTTAATTAAAAATGGGCAGAGGATCTGGACAGACACTTCTTCAAAGAGGACATATAGATGGGCAATAGACTATGAGAAGATGCTTAACATTACCACTTGTCAGAGAAATACAAATTAAAACCACAATGAGGTATCGCATCGCACCTGTCAGAATGGCCGCCATCGATAAATCCACAAACGACAAGTGTCGGCGAGGATGTGGTGAAAAGGGAGTCCTCCTGCCCCATTGGTGGGGATGCAGATTAGTGCAGCCACTATGGAAAACAGTATGAAGTTTCCTTAAAGAATTAAAAATAGAACTGCCTTACGACCCCATGATTCCACCTCTGGGGATTTATCTGAAGAAACCCAAAACACTAATTGGAAAGAATATTTGCACCCCTATGTTTATTGCAGTATTATTTACAATGGCCAAGATATGGAAGCAACCCAAATACCCATTTATAGAAAATTGGATAAAGAAGAAGCAGTACATACAGACAGTGGAATATTATTCAGCCATGAAAAATAATGAAAATACCATTTGTAACAGCATGGATGGACCTAGAGAGTATTATGCTCAGTGAAGTAAGTCAGTCAGAGACAGACAAATACCATATTATTCTGCTTATATGTGGAATCTAAAGATGCCATATAAATGAAGAAACAAAATTGAAATGGACTCATAGACACAGAGAGCAAACCGGTGGTTGCCAGAGGGGAGGGAAGTTGGAGGACTGGGTGAAAGAGGTGTAGGGATTAAGTACAAATCGGACGTTACAGCATAGTCATGGGGACATAAATAAAGCACAGGGAATGTAGTCAATTATATTGTGATAACTATGTGCGGTGCCAGTTAGGGCACTGGCAACACAGAGGGGGACACTTTGTAAAGTATAGACTGTCTTACCCCTGAGCGCTATACCTGAAACCAATAGAAAATAAAATTAACAGGAAAAGCCCAGTCACAAAGACAGAGGCTATGTTGACATAAAGATTTTTTTTTTTTTTTGGTGGGAAATGGAACTTCTCTCAACTTTTACTCCTAAGTCTGAGGAATCTGGAGACAAATTTGGGCCAGTGATTTGGTCAACCGTTCGATCACACGATCAAAGCTGAGATCTTCTATTCTTTCTCCCCAGCCCACCCTGCCCCTCTCCTGTCCTGGGTTCTTTCTTCCCCTCCCCTCCCGTTCCCCTCTCTCTGTCCATGCTGAAAGGTGGTCACGTCTCCTAACCTAGAAAGACACATCTCAGAAAAAGCCTTATGAAAGGTTTTGCTACTTGTGTTTCGGGGCAAGTGCTGGCAATGGACTATGTTCAGGCTGTTTCAGACCCTTCTAATTAAAGGCTATCAGGAATTCAATAGAGATGGCTTCAGCCGGCGAGCAGAATCCAGCACTCACACACTGCTCTGCGGTGGGGTAGCCGGGATGCACCAGGGGTGCTGGTGTGGGTACCAGTCGGGAATGCCCTCCCCCCCCCCCCGGGAAGTGGCCATTGTCTGCTAGCCGAGCTGGAGAACTCCTGCCCCCCAGAAACAGGATGTGTGTGCTCACTGCGAACCCCATAGCTTCTACAAGTCAGGGTAGCCTTTCAGAAAAAGTTGCTTCAGAGAAAAAGAGTGTGAAGCAGCCCAGTGTGAAGGGAAGAAGAGGGACAGAGAAATGATGTTGGTGGACGGCCCACGAAGTCAGTCAGGCACAAAGCTGCGTGTTTCATGGACAAGAACTCATTTATTTTCAGGCCATCCCTGGGAGATGTTTTCCCTCCATCTTAAAAATGGAGAAATTGAGGCTCGGCCAAAAACAACAATTCTCCAAGGATTACAACACTAATAAATAGCAGAGTCGGGACTTTTTTTTTTTTTTCTCTTCCGGACCAAGGTCCATGTGCTTTCCATAATTCTAAAAAGGGATCTCAAATTTGTCTTGACCTGGCTTTTTCTTACTTTTTCTCTTCTTCTTCTTTTTTTGTAAAGAGACTCGTCTGCCTTCTAAGTCTTGCTGCAGATTGTCAACCTTCAAGATAATTGCCCGCTCATCTGGCTAGAATGCACACAAGGCACAAGAAAATTTGTCCTGGATTAGGAAATTCATCACTAATTTCATTTTCTGTATCCCAGGGACAAAGGCATGGTGGCAAACAAACAAACCAAAAAAAGTGTTGGTAGTCTATTACATACTTTCAATTCACATATCATTTGAAAAAACTCTTGTGAAATATTTTAAAACGTGAAACTATTTTGCATTGAAGGATGTGATCATCACTGTCTGTTTATTTCCAAGCACTGAAGAAGAAAGAAGCTGTATGAAACTGTCAGTCAAAATTATGCGTTATGTTTCAGGAGATCACAACCCTAGCTCTGAAAAATCACATTATTTCTTCTATATTTGCTTATAATCGGTTGCCAGAAAAATACTCAGGATCACTGGAGTTCACTGTGTGATAAGTGTGAACCGGATTTTTAATATTCATTCAAATATGTTTTTAAAATCAATGAAATCTCACAGACAGGATTTCATATTTTTCGATTTGGCAGAGTTATGATAAAGAAGTCAGGGTCTCTTCCACCCTTCCAATGTGGGGCCGTTTTCCATAGGAACTGCCAGTAATTCAGTTATCTTCTTACAAGAAGATAACTGCGTGAGACTCTCTGATTCCCCTACTTCCTTATGAGTTATTCCATAACGCAACAGACACGATCCTTTTCCATTAGACTCACATGGCAGAGGCTGGATATTTGAGCCTAATCCCTGGCTCTTTCATTGTGCTTTTCATCGTTGGCGTGTCTATACTGGATGGTTCTCTTTGGGGGGCGTTCTCTGTCTCCGTGTTTGTGAGTCTATGTCTTAGACTAGGAATTGCAGAGGCAATAATCGTGGGCAGATCGGACCTTGTATACCATGTACTCTGTGATCAGAAGGAAGGAAGGAAGGGAGGGGGGAGGAAAGACAGAAAGACGGAAGGAAAGAGGCAAGGAGGGAGGGAGGGAAGAAGAAAGCTTTGATAGCAGAGACATTTAGTTTTACCCCATATAACTTTTTCCTTTCACTTTGATTAAAGGCGATCTCTTTGAACACTCTTGAAGGTTAACTCCTAATAGCACACCTAAACATTTTTTTTTTTAATTATTAAGAGAAAAACTGCAGGAAGGAACATAGAGCCCTAGGACTTTTGACAAAATGATTTTAGAAGGCAAGTGATAGCTATAGACTCCAATCACTGTCACATAGTAAGACTGTACAAACAGAAAGAAAAAAAAAAATGTGACTATAGAATGTTGAATTCTCCCTGGCAACATGGTGTGATATATTTTGAATAATCTTGGAAGCGGGCCTGGGTTATAGTCATGGAAACTCATTGTATACACACAGACACACAGACAGTTTTAGCTCCCACCAACACACACATAATTACCATATATATATATGTGCATATTTTATATATGCAGTGTACTATCGTTAAAGCAAATCCATTTAGGAACCAAATAATGAGTTTATTTACAGAATATATGTACTCTGAAGACACATGGCTCTGTGTCAAATGTTAAGTTGCAATTATGTTTTCCTAAAGTCACTAAGTAGGAACAACAAAGTTGTTTTATCAAACCACCATCAAACAAAGAAACTGCCTTTTTCATCCATTTGCTACTCAGCCAAAATATAGTAAAGAATTCCTTGTTTCAAGTTGTATCTCAGGAGTTTGAAAACACACCGGAGGGGCCATTTCCATTTCAAACCTTTTATTTTTTATTTGTATGTTGGAATGAGAGGACTGGATAAATAGAAATGTATGTTCCTAATACAAACCCGAGAGATATCAATCTAATCGTATTTGTATTTTATCTCCACTGACCCCTCAGAATTCTCTAGAAAAGCCACACTATATTCATTAAATACCCTCTAGCAAGAACAGGAAAAACACCATGGTTTTCTATCAGAATCCTAGAAGAGGCTATTGTTGTGTTTTTTGGTTTTTGTTTTTGTTCAGAGAACTTTGAAGTATCTGCCAAGAATGTGAAATTCCTGTTGTATCTAGAGTTCAGGTGTCTTGGTGATTCTTGTGTAGGACAAGAATTTGAAGTAGAGAGTGAAAGATTAAAAAAAAAAAAAAAAAAAGTATATATTCCAAGGGAGCTGGACTGAGAAACGGAACAGCCACAATGATCTTTGGAAAACTGAGTGTTATACCTAGGGATTGTAATTCGTCTCAGATGTTCCTGAAACCTGGATTGAACCATTCATGATTAAAATCAAATTGGACTTCACTTCCCTCACTTGTTTGCCAGAATCTACTGGCTGCCACAGATGGTGCTGGGTGCTACGGATACAGGCACACAGCTTCTTCTTACGAAGTTCATGCTCTAAGGGAAGGGATAGCAATTAAACAAAACATTGTCATTAGAAGACACAAGTCATATGGGAAAGGGGCTATGAAGGCTCTAAGGCTAGTGGGGTTGGAAGGGGATGGTCACAGAAAACATTCCGAAGAGCACGACACCCCCACTGAACGTTCTAGGATGAACGGAGAGGGGAAAGGTGTCCCAAACCTGACTAGGTGGAAAGGTCAGGAAGTTTCGGGCTCTTTGTTAGCACTAAGTATGGGATACTTGCTGGGGGGAGAGTGAAAGTTGATCCAATCCCATAGAGAGCAAATCGATTCCTTCCAGACTCCAGTATTTGAAGGTTATCCTCAACGCTCCGAGAGACCATTGAAGAATTTTAAATAAGGAAGTGGCATAGTCAGATTTCTATTCTTCTTTATGGATCAGAGACAGGATACTCTGGGTACTGGGCTAAGGCTTCGCAGGAGGACACTAATTCTTCATAAGGGGAACATATTTATCTTCATATCCATTGTTCGGAGCAAATCACCAAAGAGGTGGAGACTCAGCCATGGTTGTCATGTTGGGAACATTTATTATCAGGCAGAGAAAAAATTCAGCTCCAAAATTATTCATGGATGGCTGTGGAGGAATCACATTTATGCTACAATTTTTCAGCGTAGACCGTGGTTCAGCCTCATCGATCACATATCTTTGACTTTTTCTTGGCAACCAAGACCAGTTCCGTTTCCCTGACTCTTGTGTGACTCAGGACAAATATCTCATCTCTCATGATACCTGAGTAAATCCCAAAGTCCAAATGGTTTTTCAGGAAAAATAAACTTTTAATTTAAGCTTCTTCTCTAATTAAATTCATCATTTCGTTAGCAGAGTGAACATAATGACTCATCGTCCTCTATTTCTTTAACTGTTTGGGGAAGTGAAGGTGGGACGGAGCATGTTTAAAACAACTTCAGGCAACGATGTTTCCACTCCTGGCAGCCCGCCTGCCCTGCCTTTAACAGAACACACAGCGTTTCTCCTTCATCACGCCAGCCCAAGCAGCGTTCTTGCTAATGCAAACGAAGACTTTAAAACGTGTTTCATATAGGCTTGTTTTCTGAATCTGAACAGTGGGCTGCTTCTTACAATGGACGCCTCCATGTAATCATTTGCCCGACTAAACCACTGCTTTTCCAATGCACTAGGAAACTGTATCATTTTACACTTGTGATTAGTCCATGAGGTTAGACTCAAGGACCCCTGTAGCACGAGCATAACTTCCTTCATTATATGTTTATTTTCTGTCCCAGAAAATATATTTTCTTCATTTTTCAGAAAAGCTCCTGAAGACTTTGCAGGTCGAGTCAGAACTCTTTGAAAGGACACTTGAGAAGGTAATTGTGAAGATAGGGTTACATGTAGAGCTAGAAGCTATTCCGAAGTCAGATAGTCTCAGGAATCATACTTTTTAATTAACGTACAAGTCATCCTCGTTTGCATCAGATTACAAAATATTGACGTATATGCTTCACACATCAAATATCGGTTCTGATTTCTGTCTAGTTTTTCTTTGACTCTTTCTTGTGTCTGTGTACTACCCTCCTCGTGTCCAGGCTGCCTTCACTTCCCTGCTTACGGTCTGTTCCCCTTTTCACCCAGCCAGTGATGTCCAGCTAGTAAAAATAGCTAGAATTTATAAGACTCCACTCTGGGAACTTGGCACATATCACATCGCTTAATCCTCACAGTGGCCCTCCAAGATGGTTGCTACATCTCCCTTTTTATAAAGAAAATGAAATTCAGAAAAGTTTAACAATTTTCCCACCTAAAACAGACATCAGCTTTGGATTCCCCAAATCCAAAGTTGATGCACTGTGTGCTCCATCACTCAAACTCCCAAAGCATGATTCTTTACACCACCACACTTTGTGATCAAGGGATCTTTATTAATTTATCATATCATATCTGGACTCCTCTGCTTGATTTGGAAAACCCTTGTCTACCTTGTTTCAGTCATTCAGGGTAGACGGTTTGCCAAGCACCATTCAGGGCACTAAGTGTTCTTCACTCATGCCATGTTCTTTGTCGCTCTGACACTTATTATGTTCTTTCTCGCTCTGACATTTATTCTCCGTATCCTATAGCGAGTTTCCAAATTATATTCTTCTTGCAAGGCCTACTCTAAACCTCACTTCTTCAATGAGGCTTGCCCAATTCAAGGTAAAATAGATAGACAACGTTCAGTCTTCTTGTTTCCCATCTCTGCGTTTGATCTGACCAGCCAGACCCATGAGCTGTGTTGAGCATAGGAGCCAGGCACGCCTTTGTGCTCAGTTCTCGAGTAACACCAAGCCTGCAGTAATTGCTGAGCTAATCACTGTCTACACATTAGCAGTAGGACTTGCTGGAATCTGACTCATTGCTAGCATTACGGGAACTTTCTCTCCACTCTGCTGACTAGAGAGCCTTGTCCAGTATCATGAATCACAGGATGTCACTAAATTAATTCTTCCTCAATATGAGAAAATCCAACTTTTAAAATATTAAAAAATATTATAAATCATAAGATTGGGTACATGAACTACGGGCCATTTTCGAGCGGTGGCATTTCCAGAACTTGTACAAGCCAATCAACATTGTCTTTGCCTGAGGATAAAAATAAATATGTATAGTTGATACATGTAGGGCCAAGAATTAAATTTAATAGTGAAGTTACTTTTCTTAAAATAACAACAACAGCAACAGCTCTTGGAACTCTCACTATGATACTGTTTTGAATCCGACGACTTTCTCTGTGAAATTCACTAACAAAATGACTCTGAGATAAAGCGTGTTGCAATAAGACTCAAGTTAAATAAGCCACAGATGAGTGCCCACCACGGCAAAGCCACGTACAAGGCTTGAGGTGGTCAAGCTTGAACAAAACAGTCTCCCTGTCTTCTAAGAGCTACAGTCTAAGTGCTTCCTGTTGACATTAGATATTTTATGATGAGTTGTTTGGGGGCTGGAAAGTGTTGTGGTGTTTGGACTACGGCCTGCAGAGAGGTGTCCCCACAATTATTCCTATGAAAGACCTCAGGAAGAGGGTTTGAGAAAGTTTAGGATTGTTAAAATCTTATGAAACAGCTAATAGTAAAATTGTAAGACAGGTGTGATAGAGATATAATTATTTCCTATCCTCTCTCTTTAAGCATGTTGAAACTGATGCTTTCAAAGTGAAAGGTGACTCCCTGATGTACACCGCCGTGGGCAAAAGAAAAAAAAAAAATTCAGTTTCCGGGTAGGTCAGGGAGCATGGTTTTCAGATTTTTTGATAATGTTATCAACTGAAATCTCAGTTCTAAGTACAGAACCAAACATCATTCCAATATCCTGCCAGGGTTGCCTTTCATAGAATAAGAGAGACAGCAATCACATAATTAAGCCTCAGGTTAGAGCTAGGTCATATTCACCACCAGGAATTTCTCGGGAGGATATGAGAAGCCGGGCAAGCTAAGCTCTTCCTCTGTTGGCAGTAGCGTTCCTGATGTGCCGTGAGGGTTCCCATGTTAATCGCCAGCACTTTTCCTTGTCACTGAAGTCACACACGATGTCCATCCCTTGTTTCTTTACATACTACCTTAAACAGGAGGTTCTCTTCTGGTTCTAGATTGTCAGGAGAAATAAATCTAATTGCCTCCGAAAGGGACTAGATATATGCCTTTTTGTGATTGTTTTACCTTTTTTTTTTTTTTTCCTGGAAAGAGGGATTACACCCTGTCATGTGGCTGCAAAGCATGTGCTGTGCATAAGTTTCATTCATTTTAAAACGTGTCTTTTCTTTCCCAGGGACTCTTCTGCTCTCTCCTGTTAAGATTCTGAAATAAGGAAGTTAACAGCCTCCCAGATCCCACTGTTTTCCTATTTCTATTTCCACTAATAGCTCTCAGGGCTACTTTGTCACCAAGGCTGCCAGAATTGAATGTGATTGCAGCAAAAGGTACGATGAGGAGAAAATGAATTCCTTATGCTGAAAACAGAGAAGTGTGTGGGTGCTTTAGGAATGAGCGTGGAGACAATGGTGGACTTTTCAGCAACATATTACGAAGGGATGGCTAAGCTGACAGATGATTAAGTGATTGACATAATGTTTGAAAATAACAAAGCAGAGTTTTCCAATTTATTATGGCTTTTGTGCATTTTCCTTTTAAACTGCTGGTTATAATGCTTACCAAAAATGCATTATGTGCAATCTATTTTGATGTGTTTTGTCAGCAAAAATTCATAAAGCAATATAAACTCATTTGAAGTCAACTTACCTTGGAGTTTTCTTCAGGAAAATAAGTCTTTGGCTCAAGTCTTGACAGGTGATTCTTGCGAACAAAAGGCACCCAGCTATCCGTGGCTGCTCAATCAAAATTGAAATGGAGATGTCATTTGAGATTTGGATGCTCAGTGACCTAATGAATCAAGAAAAAACTTTTGGGAATTTGGGCAATTACCTATCACAGTGTGCCCTATATTTTGTCCCATTGCATATATCTAGGGTACTTTTTTTCACCTTTCTGTCATAACCAATCTTTTCAAAACTTGAAAGAGCGTATTTGGTAGAGTTGCATCCTACACAATACTTAGGTTAGAAAATCAGCCTGTGAAATTAATAATTATGAATAGAAAAATTACCAGTTAAAACTTCTAAATTTACCCACAAAATATAACAAAGTGTGTACCATTTACGTAAACAACGTTATATGTGTACATACATAACACACACAGTAAAGTACTTAACAATGAACACATTTTTATAATGGCAGTAATATATATATAAAATTTACCATTTTA
The DNA here is from genome assembly GCF_014108415.1 of Molossus molossus. NCBI lineage: Eukaryota > Metazoa > Chordata > Mammalia > Chiroptera > Molossidae > Molossus > Molossus molossus. The sequence goes on along the minus strand of NW_023425351.1, from coordinate 56,845,973 downwards.
AGCATTTTTAAATGTATACTTCAGTGACATTAAGTACATTCACATTGTGTGCAACCATTGTCTTCATTCATCACTAGAATTTTTTTTTTATTGATTTTAGAGAGAGAGGGCGAGGGAGAGCAAGATAGAAATATCAATAGAGAGAACATCGATTGGCTGCCTCCTGCATGCCCCCCACTGGCGATTTGGCCCCCAACCTGGGTGTGTGCCCTGACCGGGAATTGAACCGGTGACCTCTTGGTGTTTGGGTCGACACTCAGTCACTGAGCCACACTGACTAGCCACCAGAATTATTTTTAGCTTCTAAAACTGAAACTATGTACGTACTCTTCCCACAGCAATTCCCCATTCCCCCACAACTCCTGGCAACCCGCTCTGCTCTCTGTGTATTTGATTACTCCAGGTGCCTCTTGGAAGTGGAATTATACAGTGCATTTTGTGACTCGCTTATTTCACTTAGTATAATGTCTTCAAGTTTCAACCATATTGTAGTATCTGTCAGAGTTTCCTTCCTTTCTAAGGCTAGTGTTCCATTGTATTAGTATGTACCACATTCTGTTTATTTAGTCATCTGTCAGTAGACCCTTGGTTGGCTTCTTTTAAGCTGTTGAGAATCACTCTGTAATGAACCTGTTTGTACAAATATCTGTGTGAGTTCCTGTTTACAGTTCTCTTGGGTATAAACCCAGAATTGAAATCGCTGGATCATAGGGTAATTCTATTTTTACTTATTAAGAAATCACCATTCTGTCTTCCATAGCAACAGCACCATTTTACATTCCCACCAGCATCAGGAGTTCTAGTATCTCAGCAGCTTCATTCACACGTACTGTTTTCTGGGGTTAGTTGTTTTTAAAAAAATATATAATAGCTATCCTAATGGATGTGAGGTGCTATCTCCTTGTGGTTTTGTGCACATTTGCCTTATGACCAGCGACACTGAGCAGATTTTCATGTGCTGGTTGGCCACTTGTAAATCTTTGGAAAAATAGCTATTCAAGTCTTTTGTTAATTTTCTTAATCAAGTTGTTTGTTTTTTGTGTTACTGAAAAATAGTAGATGCATTTTTAATTACAATATATGCTTTTTAATAAGTTGAATGAATAATATAATCCCATTATCATGTGTTCTGAGGAAATTTGATTTAGAACAATTTAAGATATAATGATTTATTATAAAGCAGCCAATGTTTTGATAATATACTGGGCGTTATCAATAGTAAAGAACATACAATGGGGGAAAAATATATTTAAACAGACACAGGCAGAAAACACCAGATTGCTCATTTGGGTTAATTTTGCCAATCATTGTGTTGGTTTTGATGAGTAAGTCACAATTTAAGAAATAAGTGACTCATTTTTCCATTCCTGATGGTTGCATTACAAAAGATATTGCGTGCTCTACTTACCAGTAGTGAGCACCGAAACAGAATAGGCTGTCTCGGTGTGTGTGCTTCCGAGTTGCAAAGCAGGGCTGACTTCTTGGTTGCTAGGTTGTGCCGACACAACCTCAGATTGTCTTCACAGAGCAGGTCATTGTGACCTCTAGTGTTCTGGCTCCACCTCCAAAATCTCTCCTCTAGCTGTGAAAGTTCTGCCAAACCCTCGTGACAGTAAAACCTATAACAGATTAGTCTGCCGCCACTGGTGCTGCTGTGGTTTCCTAGCTGTGTCCTACTCACCTGCAACTGGCCCCGACTTGTCTGTTCACATGTTTCTTCTGCCTACCCTGCCTCTGTTCTCCTTGTTTCAGCAACCCCTACAGCAGTGTTTGCGAACCCTGCCGTCATCCATCCTGAGCACGTGTCGCAAGTCAAGGGGACCTGTTGGAGCAGGCACAGTGGGAGCTGGGCTACGTTCCAGAAACTGGTTGTAAGGGCTCTTCTTACTGTTTAAGATTAAATAAGACTCGGGATGATGCTGGTAAGATTGTTTAGAAAGCTGGATGGGGTGCCTCTGTAGCAAGTATAGGTCTGCCATCATTAGAAGGATTGGAGGGACTTGCCTTTCAAGTCTGGGCGGATGTACCTTTGCAGAAATGCCCTGAGGATTTCTACTTTAAACACATGCAGGGCAAATCCCATTTTGAAAACTCCAAGAGGCTGTTTGTTTTGCCAACTCTATGAAGGTTCTTCACTGATGCACAGACAGATATTTTTAACCACAGGGAAGTCTTGCAAGTTTTTTTATACTTCCCTCTATCATATACTTGAAACACTCTTCATCATGCATCCTTTCTTATTCAACACCCAGTTCTTGAGCACTTAGCATGTACCTGACAGTGAACTAGGGAACAGGAAGCAAGACATCATGGTGGAGATTGTCTGCTTTCGAGTCATGCGTGTTTATATTGCATCCCAGGTCTGTCACTCACTAATGGAACCCAGGGCAAGTGTCCTAACCCATTTGTACTCATTGACCTCATTTGGAAAAGTTGAAAGTGATAATAGTACTCTTTATAACATAGCATAGGACAGTAACGATGATCTGATGTAGATGTATGAGAACTGCTAAGCACAATGCCTGGTACAGAGTAGAAATTCAGTGGAAGTTTGGAATTATACTATTGCTATTGCTCTTGAGTTAAAAGTTAGGATTTAGGGTTTTCACCCTCAAGTAATACAACAGCTAGCATGGAAATAAGCATGTAATCAATTATAAGTCAATGTTAGTACAATATAAGGAAGATAGCTAGCTTGATAGAAGCTCTAAGGAAAGGAGAGGGCCAATCATCTACTTGAAAGCAGGGAGTACTTTGTGAATAGCATCTAAAGAAGATTTTGCTTGGACTGGAACCTAACAAACAAAAAATATTTTGCTAAATCTTTTAATGTAAAATGTTTTGGTGTTTAATGTTTTTCTCAATTTGACCCTTCAGCCTATAATATCTTTTCTCCCCTCTCATCCAAAGTACACATTTTATTAGTCTTCTAATCCTTTAAGGCCTGCTCAAATATTCCTTGATTTCTTCCCTGATGGGTGAATAAATTAAATATTACTTGAAAGTATGCTTGTGTGCTGAGGGCTGAAAATAATGTTTCTTATATAGAAATTTATTTTGGCAAGAGAATTACTGTAATGGAATATAACCTGTATTAACATGGGTGCCATCAATCATTCTCTGAGATGAGTATGATAAACATTTCCATTTTTGATCCAATTAAAGCTAGTGGAGCTAGAAAAAACCATATGGACTCCTTTTCTTTTTTTAAGTGGTGTAAATTTTCATGGCATAACTACCCAGCTGATTTCAAGACAATAATATGCCAGTAGAGTTTGGATACAATCTGCTGCTACAACATAAAGGTCTTAGAACAATAAACAAAACCCATAATATGAGGAACTGATGGCATCAGGATAATTAGATCCATCGGTACATTTAGTAACATAGAATGAAAGACACTGCGTCCCAGCGATCTAGAGGCCTGTTGCTTATTCCTTTTTTGCTAAATAACTCCAACTAGGTAATAGTCAGTGATAATGCAAATAATCAGAAAAGTTTATTGTGTAAATAATCAAGGCAAATTATACCTATAATAATTCCAGAAAAGGAAAATCCAGGAAGCAGAACGCCACAAACACCCACATTGCTCTCTCCCACAAAATATTGCCCAAGTCCTAGTACTGAGAATCTCAATGTCAGCTACAGCTGAGATAGGACCATTCAGAGATGCAATGATAAACATGTACAGAGATGCAGAGATGCTATAAGGATTCTAGCAAAAAGCCATGAGAATCTGCAGTATCTAATGTTCAACAACAAAGAGGAATGGAAAATGGACTATTGGGATTCACGTAACCATAAAATGCAGAATTGACATTTTTCGCATTGAAAATGAATAATACATGAATGATAAGTTGGATTTTACAGAAGTCACAGACTATCTAACATACAAATGTGATCTAGTGATGTTTCGTTTGGCCCAGCTAATGTTTAAAGTAATTTGTAATTAAAAGATTTCACCTGAGAAATCTAGATTTCTTTTTTTATCGGAACCCAGGGCACCCCACATGCAGACACTCACAGTGATCTTGTTCTCACCTCCTTTATGTTTTCACTCCAAGAGTCTTTACAGATCACCTTATTTGTACTCTTATTTGTACTCTTCTTCACCTTATTTGTACTCTTCTCAATGCAAAAATTGCACCCTACAAGCTCCCTAGCACCCTTCTCTGTTTCGTTTTTCTCTATAGCACTTAAGAATTTAAGTGTGGAACTTATTTTAATTATTGTTGAGAGCCAGTGGGTGGAGAGCATGGCTTTTGTTGGTTTTGCTCATTGTCTAAAATATGAATATACTATTCACTCAATAAATATCAATTAAATAAATCTGGCAACACTGGGCCTACATTTCTGCATCTACTAACTGGACCAATCTAAATAAAAATTGCCTTCACTTAATGAGTCCCATACTCCCCAACTTGCTGTCGGTTCCCCAATCCTCACACCTTAGTCCCCCCTTTATCAGTACACAATTTAAAAACACCAGCCTCATTCTAACCACACAGAAATCCTACAAGAATAAATGAACATAAAAATAAGTTTTAAAATAGAATATGCAATCCCATGTGTTCTATGTTTTTATATACACCAATGTCTATTTTACAAAAGAGAAGTCTGGGGTTCTGGTAGGTAAAGTCAGTTGCTTAAAAAAAGAGTCCTGACATTTCAGCCACAATTAATCTGATCTCAAAGCCGTGTTCTTTAACTCCTGTGGGTCATAGAATTTATTAAGACATAACTTGAGTATTTTTATCTGTGACAAAAAATAAATTGAAACCTCTTTATAAAACCAAGGCTTTGTTCACTCTAAATCTAAGAAAAACAAAGATACCTACTCTAGGAAAGAAAAAATATTTCAGGAGATTACTCAAATATCCCTTAGAAAAACCAGAAACAATGTTTGAGGTGAGAGGTGGAAAAAAGACTTCGGTCTTCTGCGGTGGGGGAATGTGAAGTCAATGCAAACACCTGCAGCTCCTTCTACTAGTAAGTTAGAGATCCTCCGACCAGCCCCAGCACAGGCGTGCAATGGGCAGTGCTTCTTACCCTGACCCCACGGAAAGAGACTACAGGTGGATGATTTGAGCGCCAGTCACTGATTTGATCAGAGCTCTCACATGATGTACAATGACTATGTCAAATGTGTGTCCTTGTTTACTCTTCATCAGTTATGTGACTTTAGGCACATCTCATTTTTAAAATTTTTTTGCTTTTTTTTTTTAGAGAGAGCGAGCAGCATCAATGTATTGTTCCACTCATCGGTTGCTTCTTGTATATGCCCTGACCAGAGATCAAACCCACAACCTTGGCATATTGGGTGGATGCTCTAACCGAATGAGCTTCCTGACCAGGGCCTTGCATCTCATTTTTTTTTTTTTTACTCCTATTTGCCATAAGCTTGGCTGTGGGTAGCAGTTGCTCTTTGAGCCACATCAGTTGTGGAGAAAGAGCGCAGGCACTTCCTGCAGTCGCTAACTCTGAATCCAGAGTGCATCCCCCTCAGCCTGCAACCCCACGGTGGTCCTTCCTGCTTCAGTTCACATTTGTTTCCAAAATCCAACCCCAGGTCACAAAGGAAAATGTTGGGCCATCTCTCTTTTCATTCAAGAATGGCTTTGGAGGCCATAGACCAAAAAACAAACAGACTGTGAACATCCCCAACATGATTTTGCTGTGTTGCTGCCACAGTTGAAAAGCTTGGCCTAAGTACATTCACATATAATAGTTGATAGTCAGAGAAACAGCCACCCCTCAGGGATCCCCAGTTTTCTTCTTCTTCATTTCCGTCCTCAACATAGCCCAAGACAAGAACTGTGTCCTCCCTATCACATTCTTGCTCGACTGTTGGACCTCACAGTCTATCTCAGTTGCCTCTGCTCCTCTTGTAAGAGAGAAATAACCATGTCTCTGCATTGCCCTTTACATGCATGATGTTTGTATGAAACAAAACAAAGCAATCACCTTGCTAGCAACTCATAAAGACATTTTATTGGTTTTGTTGTTGTTGTTGGGTGAGTCGATCAATGGTTGGGAAAGAGTCATTTTATTTTCTAAATTCTTCCTTTGATTATATATTTTTTTAATGTCTCTTAAGTACCTTGGTGGGGTATATGTTTATGGCTTAAAGACTTACACACGTCTGAGATACGCAAAATTTGGAGGAAGCCCCTTTGTTATTAAGCTGTTCAAGTCCTGGCATGAAATGCCCCAGGCCTGAGCCACAGGAAGCCTGGCAGGACGGAGCCTGTGATGCTGACGGCGCTAGAAAGGGTGTCCACACTATGGTGTGTGTGCAAACAGGAGACACGCTTCAGGTGTTCCTAAGATGTGAAGCCACTTTAAGATGGACTTTTAGAAAACTTCTTTCTGAAGTGACTGAAATCTCTACAGAACCTGTATGACCCCAAGTATCCTGATTTTACCATGAAAAATAAAAAGAGATGGGGGAGGTAATTTACTATGATTTCTTCATCAAAATGATTAGCTATTTGGTTGGATGGCACAAAAACAAAACAACACACACACAAAACAAATTTAGATCACAAGTAAAATGCCCTAGACTTCTGAGAGCATTAAACTGTGATCCTAGCAACTCAGAGGCTCAGTGGGAGAGAATCAACTTAGCATCCACAGCATAACAAGACACGTTTCAAGATGTTTTTCATGCTCCATGGTATGGAACGTTCATTAGTTCATTAATTGCTGAAGGAGCGAATTGATTTTGATATGCACCTTTTTCTAGTGATGAAGAGAGAAAAAGATGGCTTTCCAACAGCAATATTTTCATACGCAGTCTAAGTAGGTCTGCTCATGAAAATTTTCCTAAATTCTGTAGTGTCTGTGCCCACACTGTGTTTGAAGATTGCCGCCGAGCTCGGAGTTTGTTTTCTGCCCCTCTGTCGGCGGCCCTGCGCCCTGAGATCATGAGGTACACTGCTCTTTGGAAAGGAAAAGTAAATATTGGGTCGCTCTAACTGAGGTCATAGTCTCTCCATGTCTAGACACCACAAGGAACCGGTGCCTTCTGGACCTGTTGAGCTTTCCATGGATTTATAAATGTATGAATTGCTTTGTATTTGGTTGCATAAAACGTACTGCATTTCCAGACAAGTTTCAAAACTGAATTTTAGATCTTTCCGATAAGTCTCTGCCCAGGCTGTTTTTTCCCCTACCTCGAGCGAACACCGCTGCGTGATGAATCGGTGGACAATGTGATGGCCGTTTTTCATATTTTCAAACTCACCAGGCAAATGGTTTTTACTTTTCGTAAACGGGCTGTATTTTTATTCCACTGGTGCCGTATCTTCCTTCAACCACGTTGAGCTTCAGTGAAAAGGAGAGAGAAGAAAAAGAAATAGCTACTAAAAACATTGTTTTGCTGTAGAATACATGAATAAAAATTACTATTTCTTAAAAAAAATTTTTTTTTTCTCCTTGTAGATAGACCATTTTGCTTTGGTTCTTTTATTGCCTCTTACTGTGTCACAATATATAAGAAAAATGAAGTATGAGAAAAGGCATGCTCATACACATGTGTTTTTAAAGATAGTCCAGGGAAATAAGTCTTTATGAATAGGCCTGAAAAATTCTACAAACCGTATGACTTTCAAATTCTATATAGTAAGTTTCTTAAATTCACCAAATAATCACGAATGCAGATCCATACATATACTTATGAAAACATAAAATAATTTATGACTTGCTATGCCAATGTCCACATAAAATGTAGGCTCTGTGTGTATGCCTGCTAGAGAAAAATATGTGTTCTCAAAAATATCCTGTGGGCCTCTGTGAATATTTCAGGACACAATGTGTTTTTTTTAGCATTTTCCTACTCTGAGCATAGAATATGCCATAATTTCTAAGTCTTCAATCGATCCACATTATGTGATTTAGAGAAACACTCCTACTATCGTCTTTGAAATATAATTCTAGCATTGTTTTAGTTATTTATGTTTTTAAATGGAAAAATAAGACATTAGGAGCCTACAGTAAAACCATAAAAAAATCTACTTGTTCGAGTTGCTATCAAACATTTTTTAAGTTACATTTATTTGCCTAAAGCTAGTTGTTCGCTGTACAAAGGTCTTACCAGTGATTCTGCTTTGTTGGTTTTGCTTTGAGGGAAAAACCAAACTACCTCCATGCCACCAGCATCATCATCGGTATAGTTGTCATATCAAATGTTAGGATTATTTTATTAATCCAACAGTAACACAGTAGAGTATCACCTTTACCTAAGTTTCAGGAGAGCCAAGTCCTATTAGTAACACTTCTTCAAGTTGGCTCTTCTCTTGATGTGTACGGTGACTTTTGCTTTTTTTAAAAGAACAAACGGCTGTTCTGAAAGTCCACGTGTTCTTTCATTTACTCTTTTCACAATTTGTTCTTTTCTGTCTTGCTTAAAGTCTATCCCACTTTCTTTTATTTTTCACTTCCACTTGCTCTAGTTTGTCCCCTTATGAAGCCATCCCTATCCTTCATTTTCTGTTAAATAACCTCAGGGTTTCCTATAACATTTTATACATATCTCTATTGCAGGACTGGCCATGTTTTATTACAGTGAGTTATTCCTGTGTCTCTTTTTTTCCCTTTGAGTTTTCTACAAGCAGAGATCTTAAGCAGCTTGCCTGGCTAGTCGATACGTTAGAATTAACTAACCAATGACTACGTACTCAATAAATGTTTTTAAGTAGCTAGCATTTTTCCAAGATAATTAATTTAGCTCCATAATTTATACAAAAAATAAATTACAGTTGGAAGGAAGGGTTGAACTTAAAAAAAGACAATACTGTAATGAAATATCAATAAAAGGGTCAGGAAAACAAAGTGTTTTTCTCAGCAGCTGAATTGGCTCCTGAGAAATGACCATTTTTCGTTAATTAGCTGCATGGGGTAAGATGTAAAATCTAAAAGCAAGATTGAGCAATAACACTTACTGAGTTCTAAGAAATCAAGTTCACTGACATGTAACGCTTTTGTCACCAGATTAGGCAAAATGGGAGTGAGCTAGCACTCGATGATTTGAGAAAATGGAAAAGATTTTAGAGACTGAAAAAATAGGAGAGAAGAAGGAAGAATAGGTTTTGTTGACATATACAAAGGGAATTTGGGGTGGGAGTGGGAATAGCTATTAGAAATACTTATCAAGTTTGGTCATGTAAAATGTATGAATGTACCTCTTTTCCCCCCCTATGAAATCGTTAGCAAAGTCTGTATTACTCACGAGTGTATCGTAGGCTGGAATCTGTATTTTGAGGGATGAAATGGAGTCACGCGTATAGTTCCAGGACTGGTATAGGACAAGACCATGTAAGACCAGATCACACCATGTCTGTTTACGCTGGTCAATCTAAAAGGAATGTTTGGTGTTTGTGTGGAAGTATAGTAATGCTTTGAAATACAAAAGGATAGGAAAAATAACAATAATATTAGCAGATCAAATGGTAAGAAGTTTAAAATTTTGTATCATAGAAAAAAACACGTAAAAAGACACCTGAAAATATTTGTAAGACAGGGTTAATTCATCTGCAGTAGCTCATAAAAATTCATAAGAAAACATCAAGACACTAATATGGCAAAAATGATGAAGAGACAGCTGATAATTAGTAAACAAACATATGGGATAATGCTCACAGTCACTGGTTATTACAAGAATGTAAATGGGAAAAAAAGTTACCCTTTTATATTATTAAATTAGTAAAAATTTAAAGTGACATTATAACCTCATGTGCATGTGTGTTTGTAAGTCAAACACATTCATTTGCAGTATCTGAAGTTTAAATGGAACGACTCGGGGGGAAAAAAAGTTACTGTATGTTTCAAAAGCTGTAAAATATGTTTATATTCCTTAGGCTACTATTTCTGTAACTTAGCCCCAGGAAATCATCCAAAGGCAGAAAAAGTCATATAGATCAAGTTATACAAAACAGAGCAAATTAAAACTGTTAATTTTTAATAGCAGTAATATTTCAAACGCTTTTAAATTTGTCTTTATGTTATTCGAGTGTTGCATTTGAATTTCAAAAAGAATCAGCTCTTCTTAAGACTTAGGTTTTTTAAAACAAGATTATTTTCTTCTGTCAAAAATAATCAAGGTCATCATTTTTTTTATTGTGCAAATTTCGCTAAAAAATAGAGTGATCAAATACTATACCAAATTAAAATTAGCTTATAATAATGCTTTGGTTTCAGAATCATCATGGTGTTGAAAAATATATGAATTGCTATTTCGTGAGCATAATTCAATACATATTATTGTTCTGCTTTTCAATGAGATGAGATTGGTTTTACAATATAGTACTCTGACCTATTTCAAGTTTTCAACAATATGAAGGTTGGCAAACTTTGTTTTTAATAATCTCTTATTTTAGGATAAAAGAGTAACACATATTCACTGTAGTAAATTTAGAAAAAAAGAGAAACGCATGAAGAAAAAATAAAATCCTTACCATTATTAATATTTGACCTCTATTCATTGTATATCCACAAACAAAAAGGAATTATAATGTGCAAAAATTATTTGTAAATCTTTTTTACTTTACATAACATGATGAATTTGTGCATTTCTGTAAGTATTTTCAAGCATTACGATGTTTAATTCCTTTGTTGCATCTAAACCTGCCTTATTTAATTCAATATTAAGTGATAAATTCGATCTGCTCTTCTAAAAGAAGGAGCAAAAAAAAAGAGAAGTTGTGCAACTACCTCATAAAAAAAGAGAAATACTAGTACGGAAAAACGTTTTGATAAAGAATACTTCTATCCACCCAGTTCCCTATAAGTCAGCTTTATGAAGCAGATGTCAATTTTTTTTTGTTTTATTGTGACTCTTCCCGTACCTCACCAGTCAATATTCTGCTGTTAGGTGTGAGCCTACACGTGAAGAATAGGAAAGGAACTTAACTAGGAAGCACGGAGATCAGGGAATTGAATTTGCATCTAATTCACTAAGCATACATGTTTACATGACCTTTAGAAAAAGGAATTAAACCAGTTTTTCACTAGCTCTAGGCAGTCCTTGTTAAAGAGGCGATGAAATTGAGAATCTAAAATACTCCTTACAAGACAGCCAGGCTAACAGAAAATTACTTTGATTAAAATATATTTCGCTATTCAGTTCATAGTGATATTAACATGGCATGATGATCCTAGCAAGAAAACTGAGGTGTGAGTTTTAGTTATAGTTGTGTTATTAAATGAACCATAGTCTATTTTACTAAGCACGAAAATAATCTTACCTCCCCCCCCCCCCCAAATTCAAATGCAATATTTTTAAATCTCATTTCAAGCATCATAATTTCTTCAGGCAATTTCCCGAATCAGTTCCAGATCTGTGATTAATAATAATGTCCAGTATAAAATGGATATAAAATCAGGAAGCACGGTTTAGGGACCAGCTCCATCACTAAATGTCTATATGATTGTAAGCAAGTAACTTAAGCTTTCTGGGACTGACTTTTATCACCTGTAAATAAAAGTATGGTTAATGTAAGGGTTAGATCATCTTTGAGGTTCCATCTAGCTCTAATGCTTTTCTTTTCTAGTCCATTTACCCATTCTTTTCAGAAAGGTATCAAAGTGGTATCAGTCTGTCACAAGGGACCTGCTGAATACTGTAGCCTCGAGGATGGACTGAAATAGGTAAATCTCATCCCGTTCTCAGGCTTCCGTACTAACCCTGAGAAGCATCTGACGAATATTTATTGCATGAAAGGGATGAATATATAAATAAACTGCTATGAATACATATGTAATGCAAGAAGAGAATTGGATTAGCATGCCAATACAGCATTATCTATTTCCAGGGTTGTGCAAAGCATGGTTGACCGAACTGCATACAGTTCTGTTTTCTCTCCTATATGCTTAACCTTCAGCTTGCATATACAAAAGAGTCTAACTTTAAAGGAAAGGCAGCAGGGAGAGAAAGTATTAGAGTCCAAACAGATGAGAGGGTAATAAATTATTCCAGCATTTGTCTTTTAAAAACAAAATCCTATTTTAATTTTCTTCAGACATACAAGGTGAGGTAAAAGTAGACATACAATTGTGAGTATGTGAAACAGAGTTTATTCTTGCAATATGATTCATTAATTATTGTATTATTTTCTGTATGAACAACTGTAAACCTACCTCTGCCCCACTCCGTTTAACTAAGTGTTTATCCTCGGGACTAGGAAGGAGAGCTGAGAGCTATGGTGAGTGGAAATGGAGGTATCACCAAGTTGGGGGAGAATTCAGAAAAGAAAAAGGAGAACCATTGAAAAGCTTTAGGGATTTCATCGGAAACGATTACAAGAATTACGTAGCGCTGACTGAGCAGCGCTGGAGGTGAGCAGCACCCACCCACAACCTGCAGATCTCACGATGTTTTTGTTGCACAGGAGTGAGTTCAGGGCACTGGTGAAAGATCAATATTAGTCAAGGTTTAGCTTTGGAAATGGACTGACTTATCGAAAACAAACCAAATATGAGCATTTTTGTTGTTCTTTTTTTTTTTTCTTTTTTTAATAATTAAGGGTTCATTTACATGCTCACAGAAAGAGTAGACGCTTTTTTGGATCCAAGTGATACTGTTGTAGTAAACCCAGTTATTGATTAACTGGAAAAGAGCAAAGGGAAGGCCACATGGATGCAGGCCCACGAAAGCCTGGGTGAAATAGGGAAGATACTTGCCTGTCGGTTACACCTGGGAACAGGTCATTGGCCAGAGCAGGCATGGACGATGCAGGTGCGGGAAGTTTTGAAATACATAAGCTCCTAAGCAAAGGAGTTCTCTCTCTTGCTTTCTTGGGACCCTTGTTGCGGGGTGTGCTCTCATGCTCCTGCATTTCCCACATGGCTCACACCATGTGGACCCCAAACACAGTAGATTGATGGTCTACACCTAGCATGATGCTACATGGGACCCAGCTCCACCATGGAGAGGAAACTTTGGATTCTGGCCTTGCTTCTAGCTCTGCTAAATCCCCAGCTGTACCTCTTCCAGGAAATGGTTTAAGGGGAATGGGACTTTGCAAGCAGAGGGATGTAATTCCATGCAAACAAAGCTTTCTACCGCATCTCATCCTGCCATGGGTGCCTTCGGAAATGCTTATTCCAGCAGCACCCCAAGGACCCTACTCCAGTAGTAATGGAGAAAGACCATCCATGTATTTCTCTGATAACAAAAGGAAGTATTTAAATGAAAACAGGGAATTTAATAGAATTTTCTTTTAGTTTTTTTTTTTTTTTTAAGTAAGCAAAAGAAGCCAACTTTAGCTATGCAATAAATATTTTAACAATTATTTATGAACTACCAAATATGTGCAGGAACTGCTCCAGGCTCTTGGGATACACTGACCCCTGCTCTCCTGATGCTCACATTCTAAAGGGGAGAGAGGAAGAGAGATGTAATAAACAGATAGTTGTACCATATGTCAGGTGATGAAAAATGCATGGAGAAAAGTAAAACAAGACAAGGAAGAGAGTGACAGGGGTGGACATTATTTTATATAGGAGCTTAAGAAAATTATTTTTGATACAGGGACATTTGAACAGAGACCTAAGTGAAATAAAACATAAACTATGAATCTCCAGGAGAAGAGCATTTTAAAAAAAAAAAAAAAAGGAATGAAAGCAAGTGCAAAGACCTCAGGGCAGGAACATTTTGGCATATTCAAGGACAAGCAAAAGATCAGTGTGGAGAAAGTAGATTGTGCTAGAGTGATAAAGGAGGAAACAAGTTCAGAGAGAGAGCAGAGGACAGATCACATTGAACATGTAAGTCAAGTTAGGAATTTACATTTCGCTCTGAGTGAGACAAAAAGCTACTGGGGGGCTTTGAATCGCAAAGTAGTATTTGTAACTTCTATTTCAAATAATCTATCTCATTGCTTGCTGTAGGGAGATGACATTGTAGAGGGGAAGGGGCCAAAGCAAGGGAACCACTTAGTTTACTGATAGTTCACATGGTAAGTGGGAGCTTGGACTAGAGAGATGAGAATGGGATTGAGAGAAGTGGTTGGAATTTGCATGATGTTTAGAAGGCGAAAGCCATGGTTTGCTGATTGATCTGGGTGTAAGGTATGGGGGAAAAGTGAAAGGTAAATACTGAGCTTATGATTACTACTCAAATAGAAGTTCTGCAGAGGAGAAGATCCTCAATTGTTTTGCTCACTGATGTGTTCCAAGCACATATAACAGTGTCTGAAAGTAGCAAGTCTTCCATAAATGTATGTCAAATAGAGAATGTATGATCTGAGACAGTCAGAAAAATGGATTTACCATTTACTGAGGTGAAGAACACCAAGGCAGGAGCAAGTTGGGCTGGGAATCAAGGACTTTGGTTTTGTACATATTAAGTAGAAATCTCAATTGGACATCCAAGTAAAAATATAGAATAAGTAGTTGGACATAGAAGTCAGATGTTCAGGGGATGAACAGGGCTATAGAAATAAGCTGAGAGTTTGTGTATTTAAATCTATAGAACTGGATAAAACCACTTAGTAACTGTAGATAGAGGGGGAAATACACCTAAGAATTAAACACTGAGCTACTCCAACATGCAGAGGTTGAAAAGATAAGAGGGATTTAGTGAAGCCAAGAAGGATGGCCTATGAGAAAATGATAAATGAAAGTTGATAATGCTAGAATTTAAGTGAAGAAACTGTTTCAAGAAGGATCAATTAACTATATCAGCTATTGCTGAGAGATCAATTAGGATGAGGGCTGAGAAACATTGAATTTATCATTAGTGACCCTGAGAAAAACTAAGTTAGGACAAAAGTTTCATTGGAGTGAATTCAATAAAGCATGACAGGAAATAAAGTGAAGCGACAGTAAGTTCAGAGAATTCTTTCAAGTAGTTTTACTTAAACAAACAAACAAGAAAAAAACCCAGAAAAGTGCAGAGAGGTGAAGAATTATGAGACAATTTTTACAAGATGCATGTTACATCATTTTTATAGTATGTTGTAACAAAGAAGGAAAAGGCAATGAGGCATTAGATATAGGATAATTTCAGGAACAGAAGTATTATCACAAATAAATGAGGTTCAAGGCAGAAGACAAGAAGTTGGCCTCAGAAGCATGGAGAATTGAGAAGGAACAAAATATTTGGATAAAGACTGGTATATTTGAATTTTTCTCCCTTGGTGAATTATGTAGATTCTTGAAATAATTCTTCATGAAATAAGATTTCATCAGTTAGCCCTGGCCGGTTTGGCTCAGCGGTTAGAGCATCGGCCTGCGGTCCAGAGAGACCCGGGTTCGGTTCCCGCTAAGGGCACGTACCTCGGTTGCAGTTTGTCCCCAGCCCTGGTCGGTTGTGCGGGTGGCAGCCACTCGATGTGTCCCTTTCACGTCGATGTTTCTCTCTCTCTCTCTGTTCCTCTCTCTCCCTCCCACTCTACCTGAACAAAAGATGGAAAAATGTCCTCGGGTGAGGATTAAAAAAAAAAAAAGAATTCATCAGTTAATGAAAAACACATCATCTAGTAAAAATTAGGGATAAGTTATAGGGATTTTGAAGAGAGAGGAGTAAAATAGCCATGTGAACAGAAGAGTGATTAGATTAGAGAAATGTAGTGAGGTTGCGAGTAACACTAGGAACCTCTTAAGCAATATTATAAGGCTCAGTAATTCTACAACCTATAGTAATAAATTTAAAGTGATAATAATCAATACGATTGTGTTTTCCCAGCCATGCTCTGCAGCTTGGGTGCAAGAACTGAGTAGGAGCACAGTTAGGTTTAATCAGGTGTGAAGGATTTCCCAAAAATTTTGACAGAGAAAAAAGGTCAAGAAGTTGAAAATATAATAAGGGCTTAATTGTAATATTGGATCAGGAGGTCTGACCCATATAAGAAACGTGAGGTCAGCCCTGGCCGGTTTGGCTCAGCGGTTAGAGCATTGGCCTGCGGTCCAGAGAGACCCGAGTTCTGTTCCCGCTAAGGGCACGTACCTCAGTTGCAGTTTGTCCCTGGCCCTGGCGTCAATGTTTCTCTCTCTCTCTCTCTCTCTCTCTCTCTCTCTCTCTTTCCCTTCCTCCCTCCTTCCCTCCCAGTCTAGCTGAACAAAAAATGGAAAATGTCCTTGGGTGAGGATAAAGAAAGAAAGAAATGTGAGGTCATACGGGCAGAATGAATGACAATGAAAAAGTCATAGAGTCAATGGATCAGAAAGTTCCTGTGAGGTTATTGGATTCAAGGTATCAGTAGGTTGAACTAAAATTTGAAAAGGGTAGTTATCAAAGAGCCCTATACTTGAACTTGAGATGATGGGTTCAGCTATCATAATGACCGTTCAAATAGGTAATTGACCTTGAATGAAAAATAAAACCATTAGAGACTCTAAAAGATCTGGTGGCAAAAGAATAGCTAAATTAATACTGAAATCAGAGACACAAATAAAAGTGTATAGAGATTAAGATGGGTGGTAAAATAATCATGTGCTAAGGTAGAGAAATACAAAGTGATTTAATGGGAGGATACTGAGGGGACTCACTGAAGAAAGAGTTAGATAGCCAAGACTTCAGCAAGATTTGAACCACAGTCATCTGTGGACCTTCTTTCTAAGATGCTGCCATCAGATGTCTCAGCTTCTACCATCTTCCATTTCTGGTTGTCTCTGCTCAATATGAAAATACTAGAGAGAGCCCCTGATTGACCAGTCTGATTAAGGAATCCAAAGCTTAGATTAATAACGATGTACTAGGCCCTGTCCTTGGCCATAAATGTGAGGATCTGATGTCAAAAGAAATGTAGGAATGGATGTTAGGATGACATAAGATACAGCCACTGTAAAGAACATCAGCTAGTTAAAAACTAACTAGAGATGGAAAAATGTCCCCCTTGAGGCAAAAGAATTCTTGTTAACTGTAAGATAAAGGTACAGCAGTTGCCTGGGAGTTTTAAGAGCATCAAGTTCTGGAACAAAATTGAAAGACAAAAATGTAACTACATTTCCAACTATGCTCTTACCAAGGAAGTCTGGTATCAATTGTTGGGATATTTAAAAGGTTTCTTACTCATATCTATTTGTACGCAATGTTTATCTATAGAAGAAAATCATTAAAACTACTTGTAACTTAAAAAACACACAAGCATTTATTGAGCACTCTTTATTCCCTGCTACTGAGCAGCAAATGAAGTGGCAAGATAGGGAGCTGGCATCTCACCCCACAAGTAACCTTGGAGGGAGGAGAACACCAATGGCAATAATTGCCGGCACAGATGACATAGATACAGATAGCTATAGATGACATAGATATAAATCAGTCACCATCAGTTGCTACCCCTGTTTTGTTTGTTTTTTTATAATATTAGTATATACTTATTATAAAAAACACACAGATGTTTATGGATTAGTAAGTGAAAAATCATTACTCACCACTTCCAGTTGAATTCAACATCAAACTCTCCTTGTCCCTTCACGCAACCAATCCTTCATTCTTATTATTTTTTAGAATTAAAAATTTTCAACAATTTAAATGTATCACTCTCTTTCTATGTAGCTTTTCTGTCACTTAATTAGCAAGGCCTTTAGCACCTCAGTATCATACAAATATTCTCTAATGTATTTTGTCAACCTTTCAGCTTTGTTTTGTTGCTGTTGTTATTATTGTTTTACTATTTAAATACTTAAATTTTTCTCTTATTAAATATTTATTATTGAGAGTATTACAGATGTCCCCCCTTCCCACCCCTCATTGTCCCCCTCCTGGTTCCCACCCTATCCCATGTCTTCACTACCCTATTACCTATGTCCTTGGATAATGCATATATGAATGTAATTCCTTGGTTAATGTATTTTTATTTGTGTTCTAGGGTATGAACTAAACATTTTTTGTAAAATAATCCAATTGTTCCAAAAAATTTGTAGTCCATTTTTTCATCATTGATTTGAGTATGTCTTTATCATCGTGTTGTATAGCTGCTCTTTCTACCTGGTTAACATGATATCTAACCATCTTCTACTGACAATACGTCCACCTTCTTTGGAAAGTACTGTTAATCTTTTCTTCCATGGAGTTTTTCTGTGGCTGTCAATAATATAATCCAATCTGCCGAAGCAGGAGGGATGGTCAAATTGCCTAGTCCAGTTCAGTCTGATTGTATCTATCTGGAATTTTAACCATAAAAGCTGACACGACATGACAAAAGACAGCAAATAGAACCAACAATCTATATTTTGCCAAAGTCAATGGTCTTTCTTCTCCTTGTCTCACTTAATCTCTCAGTGGCATGTGACATAGTTGACCACTCTCTCCTTAAATCCTTTTCTCTAGTCCTTCCATATTACCACAACCATCTGGATTGCCCCCTGTCTCAGTCTGCTATGCTCACATCCCAACTTCTTTTATTCCTCTACATTTTACCAGGGGCTCTGAACTTGGCCCTTAGCCCTGATCTATCTCCTCTTTCAGAAATCATTTTGCTAATTCAATTTTTCAGGAACTTATTGCTTGCTTACACTAGAATATAACATCTTGAAAGGCAGGCTTTTGTCTGTCTTGTTCATGCTCCTCTATCCACAGCACCTATTGTAATGTTTGACATGTGGTGACTGATAAATGTTTGCTAAATACCAGGGGGAAAAATATAGCCAGCTAAAAAACTATATTTTGAAATATACATTCTTCTACATGCATCCCTTGCATGCCTTCTAGTATCAGGTATGGTGTTAGACACTGGAGCTATAAAGTAGCGTGGGATAGCATCTCTAGACTTGAAGAACTTACGATCTAGTCAGTGGTTACTAGAGAGAGAGAGAGAGAGAAAGATATCTTGGATATTTTGGGAAAACTTCAGAATCAGATAGGAAAAAAGATAGATGTGAAACATTTCAGTACAATATGGACAAGCTAGCCCCTGAGATTAATGAAAAAGCAATAAAATGTATGTCTTTTGCACCAAGAAAAAGGTAATATCTGAAAGAAAAGCATCATCTGGAAACATAGCCATGGTTGGAAGCCTCTGATGCTAAGTTCAATGACTATAATCTCACATGACCCTGTTTTGGCAGCCATTAGCTGGGACACTCCAAATGATCTAACTGGGAGGGAGAAAAACCATTTCTAAAACACCCAAATCATGTAACACTTCATTACTCAAAGATAACATCTTCAGTCATACTCCGAGTAGTAAATCATCAAAATTATAGCAAACGGGCTTGCAATATATTCAGGAACTACAGTACAATCTGTCTTGACTAAAGTTTCATTATGGACTTCAACATTTAATATATGACAATATTTATTTATATATAGAAGTTTGGACTCTTGGTCCTAATAAGTCATTTTGGGGCCAATGAGAAGAGAATACAAGCTATGCAGCACACCAGATGCTGGGAACGAGTTTTACTAAGTGCTTCGACCACTCAGCTTTAGGTCTCTTTTTCAGTTCCAGGCAGTTCTCCCTTCATTCTTGACTTCCCTTCAATCCAAGGGTCTCCAGCAACTTAGCCAACTTCCCTTTAATTTTTAAAATAGTTCCCATTGTATGCCAAGCTGCATGCCAGTGGGATTATTATTGTGGAACTTAAAAATTTAAGTTTATCTGGAAGACTGAGTTAAAAACAAAGCCAAAGATAATTTTGGAAGAAAAAATTTTAAAGAGGGAAAATTTGCTTTCTAGCAAACAAAAACTCACTACACACTAAATATTTTAATACAAGGTGTGTAAAATTGGCTTTTGGAGGAGATAAATAGACTGAACAATAGACAGAAGAATGCAAAATATGACCCCTATAGGTAGGAATTAAATTATGATTTTATAAATTAGAGTTAACGGATTGCAAGCAACAACCATGAACAGTGATTAATACAGAGATTTCCTGAGCAGCTCACAGTTTACAGAGGGCTTTTTAGATAAATAGACCCCGAGAAATGTAGAGATAAGGGAAGCTCTGGGCATTTCAGTATTAGAACAAAACAAAAACAACAACAAACACCTTGTGGGTTATCTCTAGATGGCGCCAATATGGGTCATTGGTGACCACAATAAGGTAAGTGAAGTGGTGGGAAAAAGATATAAAGTTGATGCTTGTTAAAGAGAAAATGAAAAAAGAGAGAGAGTTGATATAGACAACTATTTGGAGGACTCCTGTTCATGAAAAGTTACAGAGAAGTTGGGTAGTAGCCAAAAATGACATTGGGTCAAGGCAGGTTTTTGTTTCTGCTTCAAGACGTTTAATCTTAAGGCATGTTTGCATGCCAATTAGAATGTACCAGTTCATCAGGAGAAATTGATAATGCTCGCGAGAAAGTGTACCATTGTTGGAACCAATTCTTCAGGAAGGCAAGATGGAAGGCAAAGTTTTTAATAATACAAAGGGCATTCATTTTAACAAGAAAAATGCAGAATATATTGAATTTGATGCAAAACGATGGTGAAATTAATAGTGGAAATATAGGATAATTCTAGTTTCCTCTGTGAAATATGCTATGTAGTTATCACCCGAGAGGCAATCAGGAATGGGAGAGCAGAGATTTTAACAAACAAACAAAAAAAGGACTAAATAATCATTCCAGACGGGAAACATGAAATGAAGTCAAGGGGGTTAAATGCAGTTAAGATCTCCTGACAGTGCAGTAATGTGCAAAGTGAGCCCACTCAGTATAGATACGCAATGCCCCCCAACCCCCCGATATTTAACTTCTCTAGTACAGAAATGAGAACATGGAGAGTTAGATTTAGCACATGAATAGTTAGGTTTGGATGTTTCCCAGACACGATGAGAGAAGAGTGTTTAAAGGACATCCAGGTTATTTGCAATGAGATGTTAGATGCTGAATCACAGAATTTCAGCTGAGTAAACTGGGGAACGAGGACATGAGGAAAATGACACTGAGTAAAAAATTAGTCCACAGATGGGAGTTATCAGGGGGGTTCGAGACTTTCTGGGAAAGAAGACTAGAGAAAGGGGGATGGAAACCATAGTAATGAGAGCCAAAGGGTAGGATGTTTTACGCAGAGATTTTGGATTTGCTCCAGTTTTTGGTGTTGTTAGGAAAAGGGCAGGGCAACTTGAGTGGGTGGCTGAGGTCATTGAAACTAAAAGATCGCTAATTAAAGAGGTCAGAGAGATGGGTGGGTCAGGAACTGTGCATGTTCAAATCACCAATTACAGTAATAGTGGACATAGTGCTGAGGGAACCAGTGGGCTAGATCTAATAAAACTAATCAATGAATGAGGTTACACACTTCAAAACAGTTTCTAAGCAGGAGAACTGGGGAGCGATGTGGAGGAAGGAAGACACTCCTACACATGAGGTCTTGAGGAATATAAGGTATGGGACAATAACCAAGCTCTACTTAACAGGGAAGTAGTGAAAAGAACATTTGCAATGCACAACTGAGTTTCAGTTAATGCAACAGGATGAAGGGGATGTTCATAAAATTAGTAGAAGGTTGAAGTGGTTTGTCGATGATGGATCGTGAGTTCTGGAGACCAGGTGGAAGAACCCTGGCTGGAGAGAGAGATTCCAGTGACTAGCCTACAGAGCAACATGAGGATGAGAGTTCACACTAGGACACAGCCTGGGGCTAGCTGAGTGGCATTGGCCTACAGCACTAAGCAATGATTATCTCGGGGTGGCCTGCCACTATTGAGGTGAAGAATTAAAGCAGAATGCAGCATGTTAAGACAGTTTTCTTTCATTTTTCATTAGAAATTCAATTTGAGATCTCTAGGTTCAGGTTAAATGAATTCACTGTAAACAGCCTTTACTAATCTGTTTTGCATTATGATTTTTATTGTATAATATTCAGGGCTATGGTTAAAAGAATTCAAAAAGTGTGGAAGGTTGTAAGTTGAAGGACAAATGCCCCCTTTTATTCTAATTTACCTTTAGGTATACTCCCTTAAAGTAACGATTGCTAACAATTTCTTTATACTCCCTTAACCTGTTAACCGGGGAATAACCGGGGAGTTCCCTTCTTACTGTATGCAACGTTTGGCGTATTTACACGTCCTGCTCGGTTAGCAGGTTAAAGTAACAATTGTTAACAATTTCTTATGTGTTATTTAAGAAATATTAAATCCAGAAGCACAAATATAATACTTTTATGCATACTATCCTATACTTCCTTTTTCTTCTTTAATAAGACCAGAGATAATTTTCTCTAAGAGTATTTATATATCTACATACCTCATTTATTTAAAGGCTGCATAGTACTCCATTATGAGATATACT
Source organism: Molossus molossus (assembly GCF_014108415.1). NCBI lineage: Eukaryota > Metazoa > Chordata > Mammalia > Chiroptera > Molossidae > Molossus > Molossus molossus. The sequence goes on along the minus strand of NW_023425351.1, from coordinate 56,823,793 downwards.
CTATATAAGGATGCATCTAATACTACCATACTGGTCACCATTATTCCTGAAGACTTAGAAGCATCAGGGCTAGTTCTGATTAAGAGTGTCAATCAAGTGTTTCAGCAAAGATCAACCCAGAATCAACTCTGACCCACAAAATGACTGATGAGAACAGAAGTATTACCCTTCAGCAAGCATCTAACTGGGATCAGTGATTTGTCACTATCACGTGTGAAATAAGCAGTGGGTCAAAGCCTTGACTGGAACAATGGTACTGCCACTCTGAAAGACACCCTTGCACTGATGTTAAAAAACCAATTTTTATTAATTACCTGAAAATGGGAATGATGATGCATTTGTGAACTGTGATTATTTATTGATTTTCTAGTGCCCTAGAAAACAGTGTATTGTTTTCCTCTCCCTATGAATAATTTCTATTTGTCTTATTTAGCCAAATATAGTGTTTATTTATTTATTACATTGAAAAGCAATAATAAAAATAGTTATTTCACAGTAAAAGACTTCACATCTGGCACATTCAAGAACCATCATTTCTACACGCTGGTGTTTACAAAGAGAAGCCCTCAATTTACAGGATAGGTGCACTCCTGGAAATTTTATTTTAATTCTCATTGAACTTGATACAAAATGGAAAATATGTTACCTCATAAAATCCATAAATCTATTGGATTTTGAAAGCACTTTTTAAGAGCAGTTTTAGGTTCACAGCACGATTATGAGAAAGGTATAAAGATTCTTCTTAAGCTCTTGCCTCCCAACTCTTTCATTGTCAACATCTCCTGCCGGAGTAGTACATTCGTTTTGGTTGATGAAGCTACATTGACACATCATAATCCAAAAGTTTACAGTTTACATTAATGTTCACTCTTTTTTTTTTTTTAATCCTCACCCGAGGACATTTTTCCTTTTTTGTTCTGGTAGAGTGGGAGGGAGAGACAGGAACAGAGAGAGAGAGAGAAACATCGATGTGAAAGGGACACATCGAGTGGCTGCCACCCACACGACCAACCAGGGCCGGGGACAAACTGCAACCGAGGTACATGCCCTTAGCGGGAACCGAACCCGGGTCTCTCGGGACTGCAGGTCGACGCTCTAACCGCTGAGCCAAACTGGCCAGGGCACATTTATGTTCACTCTTGATGGCTTACATTCTGTGGGTTGGGACAAGTATATGATGACATGCTTTCATCCTTACAGTACCATACAGTATCATTTTTCTAAAAAAATTCTCTGCACTCCATCTATTCTTCCCTCCCCTCACCCACAATCCCAGGCAACATTGATTTTTTTTACAGCCTCCATAGTTCTGCCTACTTCCAGACTATCATATAGTTGGAATCGTATAGTACATAGCCTTTTCAAATTAGGTTCTTCCACTTAATAATATGCATTTAAGTTTCTTCCATGTCTTCTCATGGCTTAATAGCTCATTTCTTTTCAGGGATGAATAATATTCTATTGTCTGGATGTACCAGAGTTTATTTATCCATTCACCTATTGGAGAACATCTTGGTTGCTTCCAAGTTTCGGCAGATATGAACAAAACTGCTATAAACATCCATGTGCAGGTTTATTTGTGGCCAAAGATTTCAATCCTTTGGGTAAATGCCAAGGAACACGATTGCTGGATCATGTGCTAAGAATATGTTCAATTTTGTAAGAAGCTGCCAAACTGTTTCCCAAAGTGGCTGTATTATTCTGCATCCCCACCAGCAATGAATGTGAGTTCCTGTTGCTCCACATCCTCACCAACATTTGATGAATTCTTATAAAAGTCGTAAAAGCAGTCACTTTTTGGTAATAGTGGAAACTATTTTGCTAAGTCTTACAACAGAACAGCGATTTCCCAACATTAATATCCCACCATTTTCCCTTTGGGTTCTCTCAGATATTTTTATCATTTCATAAGAATTCGTTTTTAGTTAGAAATCTTCAAACTCCATATTTAGTTTCTATAGCTTGGCTTCTCTCCTTCCTATAATAGAGTATTCTCTCTTAATTTTGACTTATCAATATTTAATCATTGTTTTGTTTTTAAGATTCTTTGATGTCTCCTTTGAAGTCTACTCTTTCTCTGTCCATGAATTTGAATGGGTCTCCTCTATGGACAGCTTCGGTGTGAAGCGTGTGATTCTGTCTTGCCCAATCAGCACTCTGAGATACCCCCACCCCCAACAATATTGACTGGGATGAGGATAGATATCTGGTTGGTTCAATAATGAGCTCATCCTAGACCTGTGTGACATCTCTTGGGAAGAGGCCTTTTTTTTCCCCCCCTTTTGATTTGGGGCAGTGAGGATGTTGGCTTGAAATTTCTGGTACCACTTCGCCACCACATGAAAACTGATAATGGGCCCAGCATGAGGTAAGAGAAATCTAGGAGACAGAAAGAGGCCAGGATATGATATTTGATTCTTTGAACTCCACCTACTTCATCCATTTGGGCAGTTGTAAGAAAATACCACAGACTGGGTAGCTTATACATAACAGAAATTTATTTCTCACTGTTCTGGAAGCTAGAATTCCAAGTCCAAGGTGCCAGCATGGTCTGGTGAAGCCCCTCTTCGAGGTGGACGTGGATTTGTGGCTTCTCTTTTATAAGGACGCTAATTTCATTCATGAGGGCCTCACCCTCATGACTTAAGTACCTCCCAAAAGTCTCACCTCCTAATATCATTACATTGGGCATTAAGATTTTGACATACGAATTTAGGGGAGATGGAAACATTTAATGCAAAAACTCTCCTGAATATAAATTCCTTTTTTATCATCATCACCATTATTATTTGTCTTAAGCCACTTTGAGTAGGGTTTTCTGTCATTTGTAACTTAAACATTCATAACTGATAAAAGAAACATGTGGAAAAATTTGATCTTCCTCAGCACACAACTATACCAGTGGCAAGGAAACAGCATGGTGAGGCAGGCTGAAGGCAGGTTTGGGGGCCTCACAGGCCACGTGATGTGTTTAGGGTTATATTATTGGCATAGTAGGAATTTGTTGAAGAGTTAAGAATTGGGAAGTGATGTAATTGGTAGAGGAAAGTAGGTAGTGACAAATGTGACTATAGGGAGACCAGGCTCTAAATAATCCATGTGATGGATGACAAAGACTTGAACCAAGTGGTGGTGGTGGAGATGGGGAGAAGTATATGGACTTTAAATATTTTGTAGAAAGATTTATAGGCCATAAATCACGGTCTTCTCCAGCTCTAACATTGTACCATTTATTTGACCAAAAGGCACAATTACTGGTATCAATCCGGTATACTTCCTTGATGTTTTGAAGTTTCTCCCCACAATTCAATTTTTATCAGGCTCTGGAAATAGCAGTCATATCATAGATCATTCTGTTTTTCCCTCCCATTCTCATCCCCTGCTCCTTCCTCGCCCTTCTTTTCTCCAAAGTCATGAGATACAGAAAATAATAATCAATGAAATTTGTATTCATTCTCCTAATAACAACATTACTTAATTGCCACAATGTTTTTGTTTTGTTTTATCCAGCAGTGTGTTTAAAAAGATAAGCTAACCCAGCTGCCCCGATGACATGAAGGGAAACATAGAAGCTATTGCTTTGGGTGCTGCCTCTGGCAACCCTCTTTCATTTTTCTTGACCGCCTCCCTATCTGTCGGAAAGGCAAACACTATCTCTGTTGCTCACTGAGCTCTTGCACTGTCATGCACAACTAACCAAGAAATAATATTTTGGGGGTAATGTACTTTCGTGTTTGATTTGATGGAATTTCGGGAAGTCTTGGCATGGTTTTGAAGTTGTCTTTAAAGATCCTGTGGCTTTTGCATTTACTGAACTTTGCCTTACAAAAATGTATTTTTTTCAACTCCCTCACCCCCCAAATCTGCACTAGCATCTCTCATTTTATTCCTCCTAAACCTAAATGGTCAACAGAGTAAAAGTGAGAGGCTTGGTGAATTGTCAAGTGTGGGGATATACTCTGCAGATTTGCCTCAGTGTACAGAAAGATGTGTTCCTAAAAGTTGATTGGCTTTAAAATAAATCCAATCCTATGTTTTAAATGCTGGGAAGTGGATTGTTGAAGGAAGTTCAGCAGTGAATCATCACTTGTGGATGAAGGTGTACCCTTTTGTAATGCAAATATTCAGGACTGAATTTATCTGTTTCATGATCTAAAGGATTTGTATTTAATTCTCATGAATGGCATCTTTGTGTCATTACTTTTTTTTTTTAATTGATTTTTTTTTCATCCTCACCCAAGGACATTTTTTCATTTTTTGTTCAGATAGAGTGGGAGGGAGAGAGAGGAAGAGAGAGAAAGAAACATCGACGTGAAAGGGACACATCGAGTGGCCGCCACCCGCACGACCAACCAGGGCCGGGGACAGACTGCAACCGAGGTAAGTGTCCTTAGTAGGAACCGAACCCGGGTCTCTCTGGACCACGGGCTGAAGCTCTAACCACTGAGCCAAGCTGGCCAGGGCTGTGTCATTACTTTTTAATGGCCAATAATTATAATGACAAGAATCTCTTTCTCAATCAGGCACACAATCTTAGTACCAAAGTACAGTATTTAATTCCCAAGAGAGGAACATTTCATATGTATTTCTATTCTATCTAAAAGAATATCTACACACCAAATTATCCATGATGGTAACAATGTTAATAATATTAACATCAATTGTAAGAATCAACAGAAAATTACGGTCCTATTTATATGACTATTGTCAAATGAAACCACTTGTTTTTAACTCCTATGGTTCTCTTTATTTAAGCCATTACTACCCCTAAACAAACAAAACACTTTTTAAAATTTAAGTTTGTGGTGTTTTTTTTTTTTCTTAATTTCATATGCTCTATATTTGAGAGCAGGGATCCAGACTCTTGACAACATATCCATGTATATACACCCCAATCAAGGCATCATGTCACTATTTAGATAACAAATGTCTAGAATGGAAAGAAAACAGACATATGGGGAAAAAATGCCTTGTGCAAGTTACACGTTACAGAAATATGTTTGTCATATCAAAGGCTTTCAGGCATCTCATAATGAACAGGTACCAAAGAAGGGCTGCCTGTGATTCACAGGAGCCCAGGAGGGAACTTCTTCTTTGCCATGCACTTGAGGTCCCCTCCCTCGAAGTAAAGGGTGAAGAGTGGTCTCCATGGACCCGGGAAATGAAAATGTGAGCAAGGGAACATGGCGTGAGCATATAATTTTGGAATCACTTAGCTACAGAAAATGTGTGGTATAATTAGGTCTTACAAGGCAAGTAAATGAAGAACTAGAGAAGCATCTACATAAGCATGTTGCTACCAGAACAAAAATTCTCAATACGTTCTTAGGGTGTGGGGACAGGAGTCCGAAGGGATAAAACAAAATTTCAGAACATTAAAGGGTAATTATATAAGACAATCTCTGTGAATACTATTTCCTTCAGGACCTAAATTTCAGGTTCTTGGACTAGAATTTACATAATGAAGACAAATTAAATGGACAATAAAATAGTAACAGTGATACATATCTTACAGTCTACTAATAATGAGTCTGGTACTCACTCTTATAAAATCATCAAATTTTTCTAACACTGAGAATGTTGGTTTTCTTTCTAATAAGAAGGCACTGAAGAGAGTTCACGTGTCCTCATCCAGAACCCCTCTACTCTGAGGCATCACCAACACCCCGTGTTTTGCTCCAGGGGCCCAGCAACCATTTTCTTTCCTTCCACTGAGCATTTCCTAACCTTCTGCTCTCAATTGGCTTCGCCTTAGTCTATTCAAGCCTTATGGAAATTCAACATTTCATGAATTGGGATTTAAAACAAGAATGAATGTATGATTTTAAAAAGGTGTATTAGACTATTTACAACGTCTCGTCCCTGTTCACTCAAGGCATGCACTCCTACAAGGCCAGATCCTATAAAGTGCTTCTCTTAATTCCCTCGAGCAAAATGTTTTGCGTCCCAAAAGTCAGTGCAGTTATGAAAACTTTGTTTTCTCATATTCTTTAAGAGCTTAAATAGTCATTCAATACATATTTTTAGCAAGGACTGGGAAGACAGTCAGTGGACACTGAAGTACAAAGTGTGCTGTGATCTAGCAGGAAAGTAAGAAAGCAAACCAAGCAAGGAGCAACGACGTAGACAGCGCAATAGAGTGATGGCTGTCAGTAGGGCAGAGACGGTCCTCCAACAACGCTGCACCGAGCCCTCTCCTGTGGAGATTGCTTTCCAGTTTGAGAAGACTGCAGTGTATATCATTGCATGTTGAACAGCAATAATGTTCAACTACCTATTTCATTGAGGCAAAAGAAAGAAAAACAGGTAAAACTGAAAAGAGAGAAGATGGGTACATTTAACAGATGAGTCTGTTAGAAAAACTTACCCTCGTTATTCTTTTGTTATTCTATTCTTGCAGTCCCTTCAGTACTCAGTGGGATTCGTTGTAGAGATCGTGACACTCGATGACGTAAAAGATGTAGTAAGCTGTATCTGGGTTGTTTCTAAAGGATCACATTGAGATAAGAAATTAATAAACAATGAACTTTGGCAAGGATAAAGGTCTTACTTCCACGTGTAATGGAGGAGAACAGTTATAGCATGGGGCAAATAGGGACTTGGGCTACAGTGACGTTCTTATTTTTTTGTGTTTGTGCTATGCTTCATTCTACAAAGGCTTAAAATGGCTTTTAGAATTTCATAAGCAGAATGAAGCATCTTGCCAATGGGATGGAAATAGTGTGGTTTAGGATTCGATTTATTCAAATAGATTCCGTGTTTGAGTATGACAGGGAAATAATAGATTAAGGGGTAATAGTAGACACAGAGTGGATTGCCTTTATTTTACAAACACAGTAATGTGAGAATATCGGTTTAATTAGTGTATGTACACACAACAAACAAAGGAAGATAATTTTCACATTATTGGTCTCAGTAACCTAAACATCCAGCAAATTAAATCCAATTAAATATAGAATGTGTATAAAATATTCATTCTTGGAGGGGGGAAAAACTCTTAGTTGTTGACTAGTAATATGAACTTTAGTGAGACTGAGAACTTTCCTATCAGGAAGGCTCTAGGGAAACTATTTTAGCCATCCTAGAAAAACAGAATGCTTGTCAACCAAATTTTTGTTCTTCATTCTCTCTTTCATTCCATCACAGGTCATGATTGTGATGTAAATCTTGCTAATTAATGTATTTTTCTATCTTCATCTTTATGATTTACATTATCTGAATATTTAATTACTTTTCTCTAGTGTGAACCACCTTTTGTGACAGCAGAGTGAGCCAGTGAAATCCGTTCTGCATGTGGTTTGATTTATTCTAGAATAATCCACTTCCTTGATTTGTCAAAGCTGGGTTACTGTGATCCGTGCGGATTCTGCCCACGGATTTACCAGCCGTGTAAAGAGATGCTGTTCCCTGCGTGGACGCCCCGCTCAAGGCTGTCTGCCGCTTGGCTCTCTTCCCACGGACGCTGTGATGTTAACTCAGCTTCCCTCCGAGGGCGAGCGCTTCAAAGGTAAACAATCAGATACCTCTCCCAGGCATCGGACACATTCTGAACAAAGTACCCTCAGTCCTGCAGGCTATTCTGACAGCCCCGATCTGTAAACTGTACAGCATAACGATTTAAAAGAGCCACCCGATAAGGGTATGGACATGCCTCAGCCTTCACTTGGCTACATTTCAAAGAGACCGCACTGGCCATCTGAGCAGCTCTGCTTTATATTCTACAGAAAGGACAATCTTCTGAATAAGAAAAAAAAAAAATCCTCCAGACTAGAAAACATTATGACCAGCACACACACACCCAAACAGTAATGAGCCTCGTTCACAGGGTGTGTGAGTGGGGTGTTGTTTCCGGTTGTGTTGTGTTTTGTTTTGTTTTGTTTTTCTTAACCCAGTGTTTGCATCTGTAGGGGCAGAGTCTGGCTGTAATCTATTTGGAAGCAGATGGTTATATGCCACCAAGCAATTTATCCTTTGGTTGATTTGATAAAGACCTGCCCTTAATAGGCTGATACACCTATTTCTTATATTGAATTACGGTCTTGTCTTTTAAAATCATCCTTATTTGTGTGGATTGGGAGGGATTTTATTGGTTTGTGCCAATTTACACAACCCCCAAGAAATTGCTCAAAGATCTAGAGGATGGTTTCTTCAGCATTTAAAAAATTTTTTCAGTGACCTCTACTATGTAATAAATACTGTATTTCCAATTTGAGTCTATTTTTCCCACATGGCATTAATGATCTCTCGTAACTTTTTACCTATGAAGAAATTTGTTGGAGTAAATTTGGCTTGAATAAGAAGAAGCAGGTGAACTATGCAACTTTGTGGCATTTGTCTCTAGCTCTTCAACAAAGGGGCCCTGACAACCTTTAGGAAGTATGGCCACACATGTTTTGACCTCCCTAAGGTCCTCTTGTGTGTGTCCTACTTAGATCTTGTCCCACACTGTTGGTCTGATTACGACGACTTCTTACTTCAAGGCCTTAAGTATTCATTTTGGGTTTATCAAATGCACTTGCTTAAAAAAAGAAAAGTCTGCTGCATGGGTACAACCCAGGGCATGCAGATCCAAAAGGGCTTGGTACAGGTCTTCTGCAAGGCCAAAGCGGCTTCCATGGCGTCCTGAGTTTTGCCCCATTCATCATGGGAAGGCTTCACCACATCCTGGAAGAGAACGCAGCCACCACCCTGGTTTTGGCAGCTTTAAGAGATGCTCAGCGCCCTCGGGCTTCTTCTCCGCCAACTCCTGGGAGAATAGGCCCACGCCCTCCAGATCTTCACGGTGGAAATAGAAGCCCAGAGACAGGAAAATGGTGGTGGAGTGAATGGAAGCTACACAGACCATCTCCCAGGACCAAACTGGAATTACAATGAAAATAAAGACAAATCGTCAGGAAAAGGCAACCGAAAAGCAGCTTGGAGGACCACATAACCAGGGACACTGACCGCAGTGGCCTGGACTGGGACCTGCAGCCTCAGCTGGGAGCTGCAACCTCGGCTGGGAGCTGCGCCCTCGGCTGGGAGCTGTGCCCTTGGCTGGGACCTGCAGCCCCTGCTGGGACCTGTGGTGGCCTCGGCTGGGACCTGCCACCTCAGCTGGGAGCTGCGTCGGCCTCGGCCAGGAGCAATGGCCTTAGCTGGGAGTGGCTCCCTCGGGTTAAACTCCCAAGCAGCTCCACAGCGCAGAGCCAGGACAGAATCTAAATTAGCAGCAGCCACTCTCCTTGGGCTCTGGCAGAAGGAGGGCAGACTGGACTGGAACTGTGTGGGGACACTCGAGATTTGGAGGGTGCTCAGAGATTTTGCTGAGTTGCAGCCACGCAGGACTGTGGCCATCTTACTCCTTCCCAGGGCCCTGGGGAGAGGCGCGGCTCCTCCCTCGGAGATTCAACCCCACTCGGTGGCCATTGAAATGCTAGTTGAGGCCCATTAACAACCAGCCTCTGCCCCACCCTCGGGAAATCCTCTTACACTGAGCACCTGAGGGAGTTTTTCATTCAAGTCTGAAACCAAGGTTCTTCAGGTGACCTCTACTAATAGCCTCCAGGTAAAAAAGCTAGAGGATAACTACCATTCCCTGGGCTAGCAGCTCTAACCAGGAAAGTAAGACTTGACAGTGGTGTTCAAAGTGGGTCCTCCCTGCCTCATCCAAACCCAGGAGAGGGAGCCACAAACAGCAGAACACCAACACCCACAGGGAAAATTTGGCAGACTCCAAAGCCCACTGTGTGGGCCAAAATGGTGAGACACAGAAACAAAAGCCAAATGAAAGAACAAGAGACCTCTACCGAAGATGAGATAAATGAGGAGCAGTTAAGCAAGTTAACAGAACTAGAATTCAGAGCCATGATCTTGAGGAAGCTCAACAGCATGTGTAAGGACATGAACACCATGAGTAAAGACATAGAAATGTTGAAAGTCAACCAGTTGGAAATTTAAAACCACCAAGAAGAAATGAAGACTGACATATTAGAAATAAAAAACACATTGGAAAGTCTAAATAGCAGAGTAGAGGAAGCTGAGGACCCGATCAGTGAATTAGAAGATAGGGTAGAAAAAATCGACCAATCAGAAAACCAAAAGGAAAAAATCATTAAAAAACAGGAAAACAGCTTAAGAGAACTGTGGGACAACTAGAAACATAATAACATTCGCATCATAGGAGTTCCCGAAGAAGAAGAAAATGAGCAAGGGTTAGAGAATATGTTTGAAGAAATAGTGACAGAAAACTTCCCTAATTTGGTGAAGGAAGAAAGCATTCAAGTTCAAAAAGCACAAGGAGCCCCAAGTAAGAAGAAACCAAACAGGCCCACACCAAGACACATAGTAATCAAAGTGCCAAAAATTAAGGACAAAGAGAGAATCCTAAAAGCATCAAGAGAGAAGCAACAAGTTACCTACAAAGGAAACCCCATAAGGCTCTCAGCTGACTTCTCACAAGAAACACTACAGGCCAGAAGGGAATGGCATGAGGTAATCAAGGTCATGAAAAACAAGGATCTGAATCCAAGACTACTCTATCCAGCAAGGCTATCATTCAAAATAGAAGGTCAAATAAAGAGCTTCCCAGACCAAAAAAAAAAAAAAGGCTAAGGGAATACATTAGCACCAAACCAGCACTGCAAGAAATGTTAAAAGGACTACTGTAATTAGCAGGGGAAATAGGAAGAAAAATACAACCACACTAAACAAAAATGGCAATAAATAAGTACATATCAATAATCATCTTAAATGTAAATGGATTGAATGCTCCCATAAAAAGACACAGAGTAGCTGACTCATCTATATGTTGTTTACAAGAGATCCACCTCACAACAAAAGACTCACATAGGTTGAAAGTGAAGGGATGGAAAAAACCTTCCAAGCAAACAGAAAGGGAAAAAAAGCTGGGGTAGCAATACTCATATCTGATAAAAGAGATTTCAAAATGAAGGCCCTAACTAGAGACAAAGAAGGCCGCAACATAATATTGAAAGGATCTATCCAACAGGAAGATATAACCTTGATAAACATATATGCACCCAATATAGGAGCACCAAAATATATCAAAAATCTTTTGGAGGACTTCAAAGGAGAAATCGAGAGCAACACAATCATAGCAGGGGACTTCAACACCCCACTGACATCACTGGATAGATCCTCTAGACAAAAAATTAGCAAGGAAATAGAGATTCTAAATGAAGCACTAGACCAAATGGATTTAATAGATATCTACAGAGAATTACACCCCAAAACTACAGAATTCACATTCTTCTCAAGTGCACACGGGACATTCTCAAAGATAGACCACATGTTAAGACAAACTAAGTCTCTACAAGTTCAAGAAGACTGAAATCATATCAAGCATCTTCTCAGATCACAGTGGCATGAAACTAGAAATCAATTGCAACAAGAACATGCAAAGACATTTGAACACATGGAAGCTAAATAGCATGTTATTAAACAATGAATGGGTTACCGAGGAGATCAAGGAAGAAATTAAAAACTTCCTGGACACCAATGAAAATGAACACACAACAACACAAAATCTATGGGATGCAGCGAAAGCAGTTCTGAGAGGGAAGTTCATAGCACTACAGGCCTACCTCAAAAAACAAGAAAAATCTCTAATAGATTATCTAACCTCACAACTTAAAGAACTAGTATTTTGAGAGCAAAGAAAAAGAGAACCCCAGAGCAAGTAGAAGGAAGGAAATAGTAAAGATCAGAGCAGAAATAAATGACATAGAGACCAAAAAAACAATTCAAAGGATCAATGAAACAAAGAGCGGGTTTTTCAAAAATATAAACAAGATTGATGGACCCTTAGCTAGACTCACCAAGAAACAAAGAGAGAGAACCCAAATACGCAAAATCAGAAATGAAAGAGGAGAAGTAATAACTGACACCCCATAAATACAAAAGATCGTTAACAACTACTATGAACAAGTATATGGCAACAAATTCGACAATCTAAGTGAAATGGACAAATTTCTAGAAATACACAGTCTCCCAAAACTGGACCAGGAAGAGATAGAAAACTTGAACAGACCAATAACAACAGAAGATAATGAAGATGTATGTTGACTCTCCCAGCAAACAAAAGCCCAGGCCCGGATGGCTTCACGGGGAAGTTTTACTGAACATTCAAAGAAGAACTAACACCCATTCTCCTCAAACTATTTCAAAAAATCCAAGAAAAAAGGAAGACTTCCAAACTCGTTTTATGAAGCCAGCATAACTCTAATTCCAAAACCAGAAAAAGACACTACAAAGAAAGAACACTACAGGCCAATATCCCTGATGAACATAGATGCCAAAATCCTGAACAAAATACTAGCAAATCAGATTCAGCAATACACCAAAAAAATTATTCACCATGACCAAGTGGGATTCATCCCAGGGATGCAAGGCTGGTACAATATTCGCAAATCAATAAACGTGATACACCACATAAATAAAATGAAGAATAGAAACCACATGATCATCTCAATAGATGCCAAAAAAGCCTTCGACAAAATCCAACATCCATTTCTGATAAAAACTCAGCAATGTGGAATAGAGGGATCATATCTTGACATAATAAAGGCCATATATGAAAGACCTACAGCCAACATCATACTCAATGAGCAAAAACTAAAAGCATTTTCCTTAAGAACAGGAACAAGGCAAGGATGCCCACTTTCACAACTCTTATTTAACATAGTACTGGAAGTCTTAGCCACAGCAATCAGACAGGAAGAAAAAATAAAAGAGATCCAAATTGGAAAGGAGGAAGTGAAACTGTCATTATTCGCAGATGACGTACTAGACGTAGAAAACCCCAAAGACTCCATGAAAAATTAACTAGACTTAATAAATGAATTTGGAAAAGTAGCAGGATACAAAATTAACGTCAAGAAATCGATGGCATTCTTATATACCAATGATGAACTTACAGAAAGAGAAACTAAAAAAACAATTCCATTTACCATTGCGGCAGAAAAATTAAGATACCTAGGAATAAACTTAACCAAAGAAATAAATGACCTATTTGCAGAAAACTACAGGTCATTGAAAAAAGAAATAGAGGAAGATATAAAAAAGTAAAAGCACATACCCTGTTCATGGATTGGAAGAACTAACATCATTAAAATGTCCATACTACCCAAAGCAATCTATAGATTCAATGCAATCCCCATCAAAATACCAATGGCATACTTCACAGAATTAGAACAAATACTTCAAAACTTCATATGGAACCAAAAAAAAAAAGACCTCAATTTGCCACAGCAATCTTGAAAAAGAAGAACAAAGTTGGAGGGATCACATTACCAGATTTCAGGTTATACTACAAAGCCACTGTAATCAAAACAGCCTGGTACTGGCTCAAGAACAGGCATATAGACCAGTGGAACAGAACTGAAAACCCAGAAATGGACCCAAGGCAATACGCTCAATTAATATTTGACAAAGGTGGCAAGAGCATACAGTGGAGTAAGGACAGCCTCTTTAATAAATGGTGTTGGGAATATTGGACAGCTACATGCAAAAATATGAAACTAGACCATCAACTTACACCTTACACAAGAATAAACTCAAAATGGATAAAGGCTTAAATGTGACTCATGAATCCATAAAAATCCTAGAAGAAACTTTAGGCAACAAAATTTCAGACATCATACGCAGCAGAATTTTCACTGATACATCACCAAAGCAATAGAAACAAAGGAGAAAATGAACACATGGGACTACATCAAACTCAAAAGCTTCTGCACAGCAAAAGATACAATCATCAAAATGGAAAGGCAACCCACTGTATGGGAGAGCATAATTGCCAATGATATATCAGATAAGGGGTTAATTTCCAATATATATAGAGTACTCATGCAACGCAACACAAGGAAGACAAAGAACCCAATTAAAAAATGGGCAGAGGAGCTGAATAGACACCTCTCCAAACAGGACATACAAATGGCCAAGAGACATATGAAGAAATGCTCAACATCACTAATCATCAGAAAGATGCAAATTAAAACAACAATGAGGTATCACCTCACACCTGTCAGAATGGCCACCATCAACAAATCATCAAACAACAAGTGTTGGCAAGGGTGTGGAGAAAAGGGGACTCTAGTACACTGCTGGTGGGAATGCAGACTGGTACAGACACTATGGAAAACAGTATGGTGTTACCTCAAAAAATTAAAAATTGAACTTCCATTTGACCCAGTTATCCCACTTCTAGGAATATACCCTAAGAAGCCTGAACACTAATCTGGAAGAATATATTTACCCCCATGTTTGTAGCAGCACTATTTACCATAGCTAAGATCTAGAAACAGCCCAAGTGTCCATCAGTAGATGAATGGATAAAAAAGCAGTGGTACATATACACAATGGAGTACTATGCAGCTGTAAGAAAGAAAGATCTCTTATCCTTTGAGACTACATGGAGGGACCTGGAAAGTATTGTCCTAAGAGAAACAAGCCAAACAGAGAAAGACAAGTATCATATGATCTCACTTATTTGTGGAATATAATGAACATAACAGTCTGAGGAATGGGGTAGTCCCAGAGACGTGGAAGTGGGGTAGAGACTGACAATCCCCAGAAGAGAGTGTGGTGGGGGGAGGGAAGAGATGAACCACAGAACGTATATGCATGTATGCATGAACAATGGACATGGACAACAAAGCTGAGATCAGGGCAGGGAGGGAGGGAGAGGGGGAATCAGTGGAGGGAAAAGGAGAAACATCTGTAACAAAAATTAATTAATAAAAAAAAAGTCTTCAACTATGAAGTCTCCAGCAGCTGATATCAGTGGAAAGCTTAGCTAACATCAGCAGCATTCTGCAATGCATTTTGAAAACGATGATCTGAGACCCCCTTCCTCTACTATTGTACAGTAATCCTCTGAAGTGTAGACAGTGGAATAGATGCTCTAAACAACTTTTACCCCAAAGATCAGTTCTTATTTACTGTCTACTTTAAAATGAGCCCCTCCATTAGCCCACTCCCAGCCCACAAAGCTAGCAGAAAGGCCATCATTATAGCAAATAATAACACAGCAACACAAATAATAACCATAGTGTCAAAGAATTACATTGGAAAAGAGAGATTTTGAAGGCTTGGGCTTGGCATAAATTGCAGTCCTTACTTACTATCTATGGTGTCTTAGACAATGCTCAGATGTCTGGGCTCCTATTTAATAGGGATGGTGAGAGACAGTGCAGGCCAAAGTACCTGGCATGTTAAGCAATTTTGAAACGCATGGCATTTGTGGTAGTGACTCGAGAATTAGAAAACTGCAATAAACACAATATAAACTCTAACTAGCCAAGGATGGAGGAGACTGTGGAAACCCTGCCTAGGTTTGGTGCATAGTTAGGCCTTCACGGAGGCACATATCCTAAGTGCTGTCCCTCAGGGGTGTTGGCTCTCAAATTCCTAAGGTTGGGGTGGAAGTAGCCTTAATTGTTGATATGCATGATTGCTTTCAGCCATTGTAGTTCAGACAGTGCTTCTTGTCTTTTCTACTTCTGCTTATCGCTGAGTGAGCTCCAGTACTATATGTCTAGGAAAACAACTGGAGAAGAGCATAGAGTTGTTGTTTTTATTGATTTTTTAGGGAGAGATAAAAACATCTCTGTGAGACAGATACATAGATTGGCTGCCTCCTGCACGCCCCCTCCTGGGGATCGAGCCCACAACCCTGGCATGTGCCCTGACGGGGAATCAAACCAGGACCTCTCAGTCCATGGAATGATGCTCAATCCACTGAGCCACACCAGCCAGGCAAAAGCATAGAATTTATCTTTTATGCAACATCACACAAGCAGTCCTTTGCTTCTGACTAATCCTTTGGCATGCCTCTCTACCTTTGCCTTACCTCCTTCTTTAACATATCCTCTTCAAACACTATTTTGTTTTGTGAGTCTTCACTTATGGATTAAAAAAATATTTTAGTTGCAAAAGGTGGATTATTAACTATAGTTCATTAGTTCTTTACCTCATTCCCCCAACCCCACCCACTAATTCCTATGATTGTACTTTCTTCACAACTTTTTTCTCCACTTTCAATTTTTATTGTTAAACTTTTATTGAATAGGTGTATATGTCAGTTGCTTGGGCATACAGAACAAAATCAGACCAGTTCCCTGCTCTCAAGGAGCTCATATTAAATATGACAGCATATAGTTGAAACCCATTTATTAATATTATCATGTATTTGTTTATTCAAAAATGATATCGAATGACTGCTAGATGCCAGTCTCTCACTTTACCTCTGGTAATAGAAATAATTTTTTTCCATCATGGACTTACAATATAATGTAGGCATGTTAAAGGATTATATAAATAAATATATAATTATAAACTTTGATTAACTGACATAAAGTAACAAAAAGCTAGTTTTGTCTATGTTAAAAAATAAATTTTAACCAAGAATTTTATATCCAGAAAAACTGTCTTTCAAAAAACAATAAATTTAAAGTGAACGTGTTCTTTTATATTTACACAGATATTTGCCACAACCAAAGTATTTTGTTCATCTTTGAAGATCATGTGTTCCCTCTTATTACATTTTTCTTCAGGTTGAACATCTTTCATGTCTCTTCTACTGTCAATCTGCTAGAGACAACTTATTCTGTTTCCTATTATTTGAAAATGTGTTTATTTTGCCTTAAATATTGAGGGATATATTTTTTGAGGCTATAGATTTCTGGGTTGATAGATGTATTTTTTCTTTTAACACTTTTAAAACACTGCCACCCCCCCCACACACACACACACACCTCCTCTGTCCTCTGACTTATATATGTAATTTCAAATGAGAGGTCTTAGGCATTTGAATGTTTTCTGTTTGTATATGTTTGGATTTTTTCCAGATGCTTTCAAGACTTTCTCTTTCTCTTTAGTTTTTAGCAGGTTGAATATGATGTGCATAAGTTTGACATATTCTTATTAATCTTGTTTGGGGTATGCCAAGTTTCTTGATATTGCAAATTTATGTCTGCCACCACATTTTGGAAGTTTTTGTCCATTACATATTTAACTATTTTTTCTGCTTCCTACTTTCTCTTCTCTTTCTAGGATTTTGATTGCATACATGTTATAACTTTGATATTGTTCCTCTAGCACTTGAGGCTCTGTTTATCTTTTTAAAGTAGAATTCCTCTATTTATTTCAAATTACATAATTTCTATTAACCTTCATCAAGTTCACTGACTCTTTCTGCTGCCATTTTTATTCTTTTATTAAGGCTATCCTATTACTTTTTAATTTACAATGGAGTATATTTCATTTCTAAAATTTTAATTTGTTCTTTTACATATTTTTTATTAATTTGCACAGAGTTCCTAATATTTCATTCATTATAAACACTTTTCTTCATCTAATTGACATTTAGATTAGCCACTCTAAAGTCCTGTCTAATAATTTCAACATCTGATTTATCTTTTTGGTTGTCTCTTTCTTTTAATATACTTCACATTTTCTTGTTTCAGTAATCTTGGACTGTGTCCCAGGCATTGTGAACATTGTGTTGTAGAGACTCAGACTGTGTATTTTGTTATATTCTTCTAAAGAGGATTGACATTTTTGTTTTAGCAGATAATTCACTTGCTTGCACTTAAAATGCAAACGTATACTCTCCAGTGAGGCAACTATTATTTCAACAGTTATTTCTGTTGTCCTAATTTGAGGTGTTTGAAGTCTGCCTTGCACAGGTATGTTTTCAGATATAGACAGAGACTTAACAGAGTTGAAAAACATTAATTGGGCTACCCTTCTGGTGAACTCTCCTTCCTAGAATCCCATCTTCATATTTCTGGTGCTGTGAAGAGACTGCGATTTTTCCATTTTCTCAGACCAGTAGCACAGAGAGAGCTTTCTGTCAGATCTTCTGTCACACCTCACACAATGAGGCCGAAGAAACAAATATGTTGAATTCCCCTTGTTACAGTCACTTGTTTCCTCTAAACATGTAATGTGTTTTTACCCTTGACTTCTTGTAAATTTTCTCTTTATCACTGGTTTTCAGCAATTTAATCATGATATTATTGGCATGATTTTCTATATACTTATCTTGGATGAGATCACTGAGTGTCTTGAATCTGTAGATTTATATTTTAATTAAATCTTGAAAAAATCCAGCCATTTATTTTTCAATTGTTTTTTCTGCCCCTCCTTTTTATGGGACTCTAATTATACATGTTAGACTACTTAATGTCATCTCACAGATAACTGATACTCAGTTCTTTTATCTGTTCTTTTTGTTTCTGTGTTTCATTTTTGATAGCTTCCTTTCTTTTTATATATATAATATATATATAAACCATATATATCTTTTTTGTTTTCTACAGGGCTTAATCTGATATTAAACCTATCAAATAAATTAGTCATTTGAACTGTTGTAATTTTTATTCTTAGACATTCTATTTGCTTCTTTTTATATCCTCTATTTCTCTATTTATTGTTTTTTCCATCAAATACTCAATATGATTACAATAGCTTTTTAATGTTTGTCTACTAATTCTTTGCTGTTATTTTTTTATGTTCCTAAAGACTGATTTTTATGTATTTATTTATTTTGGTCACCTACTTGTGGGTTACATTTTCCTGCTTCTTTGAATGGCTGGTAATCTTTAATGGGATACTGAGCACTGTGAATTTCTAATGTTCTCTTTCTGGATTTTGTTATCTTCCTTTAATAGTTGTTGGCTTTGTTCTGGTAGTAGATAATTAGAAAGTCACAGATTAATTTTATCTTTTTAGGCTAATTTCTTAGCTCTGTTTGTATGGGTCTCAAGTAGCCTTTACTTTTGGGATATTTTAGTATCACAAAAAGATCAAGCCCTTCTATAATTTCTATTACATTTTCTAGTTCGCCATCAAGAAATTTTCATTCTGATTGGTGACAAAGTGACTGATTTGCAGTCCTATGTGAGCACTGATAACAGTTCAACTTACAGAATACTAGTCATTCTATTGCACAATATTATGGATTTATACCATACATATATGCATGTTTGTATTCAGAAGACTTATGGAACTTTTTTCATCATTTCCTCTTTCCCGGACCTGTGACACACATTTCTCACCAGCTCAGACTTGCTGACTTCTAAATTTCCAGACTTCTCAACTCAGAAAGACTTCTATTTTCTACCTAGGATTCTGTCTTTCTGCTCTATAGCCTTGAATTTCTCCCCCATCAGAAGGCTAACATAATCTTGTTTATCCGCATTTGTTTTTTTTCTATCAGGACTCAAAATCCAACACTGCCTGTATGTTTCAAAGTCTGAAAATAGTTGTTTCATGAATTTTGTTCAAGTTTCCAGTTTTACAAAATGGGAGGTTAAATATGGAAGGTTACTCTATTATCACTTTAGAGTTTTTAACTGATATTTACTGCAGATGACAAGAAGTATAGTGAACATAATGACATAAAGAGAGAAGCAATGTTTGTTGGAACTCTTCTATGTGCCAAACCCCATCTTTATCATATCTCATTCAAATCACAAAGCAGAAAGATGATTGGTCCAATACATTTATTGACTGATTTACTAGTATCCTCTACGTATAAAATTATTGTCAAGGAGCACAAACTTCAAGGATGTTCATGTTTAGCTAGAAGGTCATTTTTACATTCATTTGATGCTAGAAGAAGAAACTTCAAGATTTCAATCATTATACAAAATAAATAAGATAGATGACATTCAATAAATATCCTTGATTGCCTGACAATGACTGAACTAAATAATTAATTATTTTATTTTTTGCTCTAGTAGCTCCAGGTACTGGAATTAATTTGATCAAGAAAAAAAAACCAAATTTCTATATAACATCCAAATAAAAGACCCCAGCTCCATCATGCCCATAAAAAAAACAAATAGCAAACAAACAAACATATTTCAGGACTTTTTTAAGATTCTTAACAAATTTTGTAAAATACAGGTGAACAAATGTAAACAGTGTCAATCATACCTACAAATATGGGGTTTAAGCGAAAGTAGGTTTACAGTTGTGAGTACATGAAACAGAGTTTAGTCTTATACTATTACCTATTAACTGTTGTGTTATTTTCCATATAAACAAGTATAAATCTATTTTTGTCCCACCCTGTATAAAGATAATACAGAATAACATATTATAGTGCTTTTATTACAAAGGATCACATTATAAATTTATTGGAAAATCATATGCCTACATTGAATTTAAAGTGTGCAACTAGACGCTTATTAAAATATTTTGATCTATATATTTCACAAGAACTTTGAAATTATTACCAGATATTCTGTTTTTTAAGATCAACTTATGTCAGAGGTTGGCAAAATATGGCTCACAGGCTAAATATGGTTTACTTCCTGTCTTTGTGGATAAAGTCCTATTGGAACACAGTCATTCCCATTTATTTATGTATGTTTGGATGCTTTCTTGCTACAACAGCAGAGACGAGTGATTGTAGCAAAAGATATGTGGCCTAAAAGTCTGAAATATTTATTATCTGTCCCTTAGCAGAAAAACATTGTCAAGCCCTGACGTATATGTATGTGGTGGTAGAAGGAAGAGATTAGGGAATGGGAAGGAAATGGTGGGGAATGAACAGTCCAAATTGTCGTTTTGGTCCCCATTAAAATAGATCGAAGACGGAGTATGAAAAGAATTATGTCCACATGGTTACTATACATACTCTTTGATCTTGTGCCTCACTTAAAATTATAAATTTAAAGATAATTTTTAGCATCTGGAAGATAATCTAGAGATCATTTAGACTTTTAATAAAGCCCCCATATCCTGCTGAGTTCTACTTCACTGATGCAAAATAAGATTGAAATGATTTTTTACCACATTAATATAAGGCCAAGATGAAACATATAGTGATTGTGAAAATGTTTCCTAAACTCAGCACTCAATATGCATTTGTTGCATACATTCGAGTTGTCTGACCATCTCGTTTTACAGAAGAGGAAACCAAGGCAAAGAGAATAGATGGATTGGGCAAGATCTCAGCAATTATTTTGTGGTGTTTGTATAAATCAATTCACAATTTGTATTTCCTGTATTGACACAGTGTTTGCTGGCATCCCTAGATCTGCTTTTTCTAGTTCTCTCTCCCCATTGCTTGACTTTGGACTGAAAGTTAATTTACTCAACCCTATTTAACCTCCCATCTAGCTCATAGGAATATGTGTATCTTCATAAACATTTGGCTTGAAACACACTCTTCATTAGTTTTAGTTTGTTTTTTAATTTTTTTCCTCATTAATATCTTCATTATATTTGAGTTTTATGATATATTTACTTTTTTTTTGCTTCTTTGGATTCTAGAGAATAAAATGGGCAGGAAAAAATTTTATAATGCCTACATCTTATTTTTTTTTAAAAAGCTAAGAACTCTATGATTTCACTCATATGTGGAATATAAAATTGAAACTCATAGACACAGACGGAGGGAGAGGGAGATGGTGGGGGTTAGTAAAGGGTAAAGGGGGCCAAATATTTGGTGACAAAAGATGATCTGACTTTGGGTGGTGAACACACAGTGAATATACAGATCATGCATCATAGAAATGTACACTTGAAACCTACATGATCCTATTAACCAATTTCACCCCAATAAATTTAGTAAATAAATTATTCAAGATTAAAAAAAACATCTTATGTAATAACATAGCATAATTAAGATTTGAAGCTTACACAAAGTCACAGTGGGTCTTAGCTGAAATATAAATATATGTATGCATATATATTCTTCTGGGTGTTTATGTATAAAGCTGCATATTGAAAATACATGCTTCCATACTACTTTACCACCCTTAGGGTGACTGTAGATAGGTGCTACTTGAAAGTCAGTATCAACTCTAAATATGACTTCTCTCAACATTAAAAAAAAAAAGGCATAAGATCACTTTGTGTTAAACTATAAAATATATCTCCAGGTACACTTTTAATCGTCAGAACCTAACAACTAGAACAACCACCACAAAATCTGGCTAAAATAGAAGATAAGCCCTTTACCACCTACACTGAGGGCACATGAGATATTGTTCCCAGTGAAAATGATGTTTTAGTTATTGTATCCTCAGTATCTATAATGCCTACAGGGCCCGGGTCTCATAGTACACATTATTTAGCAATGAATGTTTTTCTCCCTTGAATGGTTCCTTCCTTTCAATCACCTACAGGGAAAAAAATTATTAGTGAACAAAGGACTTTAAAAATTATATCTTTCATGCAAACTCTTTAAAATCTTTACCAAGTTCAAAAACATTTTAAAGCATTTTAATTTGTTTTGTTCTTTCTGTACTCGATGCCAAGGGCATGATGTTGCCTGCCTCTGCTTGCTTCCAGGTAGAGGCAACTGGAACCTGTCTGATGGAGGATGTCAGGACGGGGGAGGGACAGCATGAGAGGGAGATACCATTTCAAAACCAGGTTGTACTGTACTTGTCCCAAGCACCTTTTGGAGCAGCAAGGCAGTGCAGCTCCAACTCTCTATTTGCTGCCGTAGCAAAATAAAAGAGAGGACTGTCCTGACCGTGTGTGGGTGGGTGGCCTCTGCCCAGCCCCAGAGCCCACAGTGACCTCCACTTGTACCCGATTCTGTCGGAATCACTTGTTCCCAGCATCGTGTGTGTCTTTGTATTGGTGTTACATATCCATACTTGTTAAACAATGGAGGCCTGCCGGTCACTCAGAAATCATTTAAATTTCTATTACTGGCATTATTTTATAAATACTTACCTATTTAAATAGTCAGCAATGACCTATGAGCCACCCAGGGATCTGCATATGTAGAATAATGATGAAGAGAAAAATCTGTATTAATGAAGAAGTACCAGTATTTGGCAGGTTATGCATGGTTTTCTTTTTTAGCTTCTCAAATTTAGGGCAACAATACAGGACACAGATAGAATACGGCATGTGGCAAAGGCTTAGGGGATTTTAAAATGTAAATAGGGACAAGTGGTAATAATACCTCATCCATAAAATGGGATTTGTAAACAAGAGTTACCTTTTCTAAGGAAAAGTAAGTTGATATACTTCTCTTCATTTGGAAGTATTTACTGCAAGAAAATGTATATAACAAATTTATTATTGAATGAAATAAATATATATATATACTTATAATGTTATTTAAAAGGAAATATGACAAATATTTGAATTTTTGAAAAATATCAGCTATCAGTCGTAATCCACCAACCAAATGTTAGTTTTGCATATCACTTTACAGCCCACGGCTACCAGTGCGCATATGCGCATATGCTTGTCAGTAACAATTACAAAATGCATATACTATATAATTCTTTCATAACGAATTCAATGTGAATTTAAATCTGAACTGTTTTGAGGAAAAGAAACTTATCGTGTGGCACTTCTTAGGGTACTGAAATGTTGGCTTGTATTTTTCAAATGTCATTGACAATGGATATGTCCTGCCTTTCTATCCTGCCATCCCAATGTCTCTACACAGTCTTCATTAATTTTGATTTATCAAATATCGGGAAAGGAGATCAATGAGTGTGTTTGTTAAGGCCATCTCATAGGTGTGGCTGGCGTGCCCTAGCGTGGATTGTCTCGTGGAAAGCATGCCAAGGTCTGACGGCTAAAAATAATTACATCCAATGTAAGTTATTCTTTGTTAGTTAAAATTGTCTTTTCAAAGATTTGAATCTACATCCATATAAACTGTTTCAAGGACAGAAGTACAAGTTAAATGACTTATTCAACTTTTATACACAAAGTGAAAGTCAGAAAATATTAAGTGAAAGAGAAAAATGCATTAGAGTTAATAATGGCATTCTAGGTAAGAAAATTTACCTTGCTTACACTGAAAAATAGATGGGCAACAGAGTGGTTATTGAACATCACATTTTTCTTGTATTGTGTTATCCTTTTCATTATATCCTAAGGGGGAAAATGTCATTGTATTGCAACTATGCATTCAACTACAACTTTTGTATAAACTTAATTAACTTAGCTGAGTAAAAATGTTTTCTAATGTTGAATAAAACATTTCTCAAACTCTGGTTGTCAGGTTAGAACATAATAAAACATATTATCAGTAGCACCATGATGTTTTCAGTCAAAGTATATGAAGTTGGGTAAGAAATATGTTACTCTATATAGTAAGACATAGAAACAGATTTATTTTAAGTTGGTATTACTTTGACAGCACTAAATTTCTTGCTAAAGACATGATGACCTCCTCAAGAGTTTGTTTAGTCCAACCAAGATTTGAAGACAGTTCTTTGACTTGTATTTGTATTCATTTTCTTCCCAAGTGTTTTATTTTAGATATATTGGTAATATTCCTTAACTCACAGCAACTGCAATGTACTTCCCAAAGTGTGCTAAGCAAGGGATGCTTCCTTCCCTGGGTCCTTACAATTTGTGTAAGTTACATTTATGATGCCATTAATATGACACACTTATTACTCTAATTAGATGCTGATGTGACTAACGATTATATATATATAGTTTCTTTTCCTTTTAGATCTAGTTTTAACATGTCCCCAAATAAAATGCCCCTCCCCAGCCCCCACTAAAAGAGTCTGTATCCTTCTTTGTTAGAAATTCCTACCTGAATGTTAGAACACTAAGATTCTCAATGCCGGTAAGATTAAACAGAAAGCGACAACTGGACTCATGAACCCGAGTCTTCTCTTTAAGGCCACCAAACACTCCCAACGTCTTTGTGTTCAAACGCTTGAAAGATTTAGAGAGTTATGCTCCCACTTAGTCTTGCTTAGCCAAGCTATACATACTCTTTTAATCTTTTTTCATGCAGTAAGTCAAATCCTCCTTTCTGATGTTCTCTGAACTCTTAACAATACTTCTATATATTTTAAAATAGCATTCTAGTGTTGACAATATGTCCATTGTTTTCTGTTTTAGAAAGCTTTTCATGGAGCCAGAGCAAAATACTGGGTTTTTTAAATGGAGTTTATTTCAGAGAGAACATGTAAATAATAGCAAGATTATCACAAATGAACACTTGCCCATGTGACAAAAGGTATGCAGGAAATTTTGATTTCACTTACCTTTTCTACTTTTGTGGGGGATAGAGATAGGTGATTTAGTAAGTCATATTTATTTTTTACATTCTTTTTTTCCCTCCGAAGGGGAGGATGGGTTCTACAATATTTAATAACATCTTCCAAATGTCCCTGGGGTAAGTTTGTTTTTCTTCCAATTTTACAGATGAAAGTCTAATTTCTAAATTATACTTTTATATCCACTTATCTTTGCCTCCTCACATTGTATGCAAATTTGATAATGTCATGGTTTTGCAATGAAATCAGCACACTATACTTTGATCCAGCAAGAGAATTTGAAATTCTTTATCTTGCTTTGCACAGGAAAAGGCGATTTCTATTTTACAGTTCTTTACATTTGATGGAGTGGAAAATAGGAATATCTCCCGACTTTCTGACTCTCTTTCTTTTGCCAACAAATTCCAAGTTTTTCCAATAGTTCATATGTAACAAACTATCTCTAGTACCATTTCAAAATATGAACTAAAGAGCTGTTGGTCCACTTTTCATGGTGTGTGTTAATCATCCCAGTAATTTGATGTAAAGAGAGATGAATGAGGATAAGGAGGAGACAGGAATGGAAGCTGTCATGCGAATACAATGTTAGTTGAGTGGGAGGCTGGGACTTTCCTATTTCCTTAACAACTAATTTTGTGGATGTAAAAGACAGTGGCTCTACAGCACTATGCCTGAAGACACATAATTATTATCATCATTACCTCTCTATGATTCCCCAGAAAGAAGGCTGAACCAATGAGCTTAAATCACTTGACAAAAATCCCTGTTGATGAAAACAGTTGCCACAAATCTCTGTAATAGGCACACACATGGTAGGAACCTCATCTTACTAACTCACTATTACTCAAAAGTAATTTAATACTATCAGAATCAGATGAGAGATACATTGCTAATGGAAGACGTTAACACCAAAGAAAAATTAATTAGGCAAAATAGGATTGAATAGTAAGAGAAGAGTAAGCAGCCTGAAATGATGTAATTGGAAACCTTAAGAAGGGGGCAGAGGCTGGTGTGTGTGTTTCTTGTGTGAGCGGTGTGGTCAGGAAGAGTTATATAATGGCAGTTTCTATCAAAATCCTATATGCATATTTTCGGTGCAGGTAAATAGGACATTCAATTTACTATATGAAATTTTCAGTTTTCATTGAAATGCTCTGGTTATATAAACATGGTCACTATCTTATTATTTTTCCATAGCTAATAGGTTTTTTTTTTAAGCCTCTATAATATTTTATCGAGTGAAATCTCATTCTTCACTGAGTTGAGAAAATGAACAAAACTTATTTAGACTGTCAGGCTTATTACTCGGACGATCCTCTCACTGGTTAACTTAAAGATTTCATATACATGCACAGAAATTTAATTATGGAGCTATGAGCGTTTCCTCTGACTTTATGGTGTTTTTGTTGTTGAGGCTGTTGTTTTTGATAAGCAGAAAAGAGCTTATTTTTTCAGAAAAGGATATTCTTGAAGAAATTTTCTTTCTCTTTTCTTTCCTTAGTTTCTCCCCTTCCTTCCTTCCTTCCTTCCTTCCTTCCTTCCTTCCTTCCTTCCTTCCTTCCTTCCTTCTCTCTCTCTCTCTCTCTCTCTCTCTCTCTCTCTCTCTCTCTCTCTTCCCTCCCTTCCTCTCTCCTTTTTTTTCTTCCTCTCTATAAAGGAAGAAAAGCATCAGTTCTTAAACCATTACAAACTTTTCAAGAGATTTGTTGCACGGTGTACCAAAACATAAAATGAATGCATACAAAAGTTCCAAGTATGGGTTCAAAGTGCAGAAGGAAAGTCCCGGCCAAATTTTTCTCTTATCCTGTTATTTGCTTATTTGTTTTTCCTGTAAAAATATCAGATCCCTATACATGGCCAATTACCATCCATTTTGTAAGTGTAACTTCACAGTAAGAAGTAAATTTAGTAAAGATAGAAAGGGCAACGTAGGGGTTAGTTTTCAAACTAAACAGATAAATACAAGGCAATGTGGAAACTCAGACAGCAGAGCAAACTTTTTAAACACTACCTGGATGGGAGTGAAATCTACGACTCTGACAAGAAAGCCGACATGGATCCAATGAACATGTTCTTTCCTTACAATATGTTCATGCTCTTCTCCCTAAAAACAAACTGGTGTCACTGTCTTCCAAAGCCAAAGCCTGGCGGGTGAAATGGAAATGAACTCCAATTGGGTTTCGGAACTGGGCAAAGACTTGTAGCTGTTAAGCGGGCAATGTTCAGTGGCTTTGACTTCCTGCTTGACCTCCAGTCCAGAGTGAGCTTCTGCCCCAAGTCTTCTTCTCCACCTGGGGCCATGGCCGGAGGTGAGTGTGGAACAGAGAAGAATTCCCCTCTACCCTCCCAGGTCCTCTGAAGTCCCACAGTCCATGCGCCTAAGGACTCAGCATTGCCATTTCCACTCGGGTCGCGAGGGCTCTTTTCCCTGCCCTGGAGACAGTAATGTGGAAGGATTCCAGTGACATTGCAGGGCATCTGGGCAGCCGGGAGAAAGGACGCTCCGTTTTCCTTCCCAGCCATTCTCTGCAGTGGTCACCAGTAATCAGAGTTGCTAACACTCTGAGCATTCAGAAGGGCCGGGCACTTGGCAGTACATTAGTTCTAATTAGGCTGGTTCACAGAAGGCAGCTGTTGGGGGAGCGCTTAGCCTTCAACTTCCCATCTTTGGGATTTGCTGTTTGGTCTCCCACACTAACGGGGCAATTTGGATTCAATAGGCTTTCACATGGAAAGGTAGTAGGTATATGCGGGAGGAAGAAACTTGACAGTTCTTTCAGCTGGTCTGATACTCAAACAGACATGAGACACACGAGCAGATAACTGATGTAACGCATACATATGTGTATGGGACGCCTCACGCACGAGAGCCAGAGACCCCGCTGCACAGAGGTTCGGAAACAGAAGGGACCTTGAGGTCTAAAAGGCATCGTGAGCTAGGGATGAGGTAAGGCGCCTTGGGGACAGCACATGTTCAGTAATTAGTAGTTTGTCCTGCCATATACGCAGGGAAAAAAAGTCACCTCAGGTGATAATTCTTATTGTCAGCTGGGCTCCTAATTTAAATTCTTCCAGATAGTTCAAGGGGGAGCAGAAGTTTCTCTTGAGCCTCCTGGGTCTCAGTTGCCTTTAGGTTAAAAGAATCCCCTGAGCCACATCTTGGGGTGACTCGTTCTGAACCCCTACAGATCATCATATGATATCACTGTCAAGTACAGTAAGCATCAACTTTATTTTTAAGATGTCCTCTTTACTACGTTTATAAGAAACCAGAGTATGTAAACCCCTTTTTGAACATCGTTTCTCTACTCTCCAAGAAATCAAGTCACATTAATACTTAGTATGACTCTGCTGCTACCTGATAAAAGATGAAAATGATTCTAAAAGAATATTAGTTTATAGACACAGACAACAGTATGGTGATGACCAGAGGAAAAGGGGGTGGGAGGAGGTCGAAGAGGGTAAAGGAGGGATGAATGGTGATGGAAGAAAACTTGATTTGGGGTGTATTGAACACACAGTACAATATACAGATGACGTATTTTAGAATTGTACCTCGGAAACCTACATAATTTTATCAATCAATGTCACCCCAATACATTCAATTAAAAATATTTAAAGAATATTAGTAAAAAATATTTGAGTTTCTTGTTCATCTTAATTCTACATGCAGTATCTGACCTCTGAATCCATGATGGAAATGTTACTTTCATTTTGTTTTCCCTCCTTCACAGGAAAATCATTTTAACACTTTTTTCCCCAGATTCCCAAATGCTAGCCATATCATTAAGTGTGCATTTGTACCCATCATAAAATAGTACACATATTTTTAAGAAGATAGAATGGGATTTTTCTGATTGCTGTGGGTGTGTATGTTGGTGTGTATGTCCTTAACTGTAGGGATTTCTCGTGGAGCTGTTTGTGGGTCTTAGAAAAGTCAATGTTATAAAATCAGGCTGGCAAAACGTCCTTCAGCTCATGTATGCCTCTCAAAAAGATACCTCATAAACCCTTAACAATTGGCAGCGAACAAGACTCCAATCCCTTTCTTAGAAATACAATTTATAAGTCTCTAATCAGCAAGTTTTATTAAAAGGCTCACCTAAAGAAAGCACTCATAAAAATTCCAGCCTATTCTCATTTGGCTATTTTGAGCGGAAATACTACTGTTGCTTAGCTTTGTTCTGTGGGGGTCTGGAGCAAGTCTCCCCAGGGCGTGCCACCTTGGCATGCACATTATTCCAAGCTGAAAGCAATGAAAGCCAACACACTCAAGAAGGCCTTTTATCTCCCCCTCACCTGTCTAAAGAGCTTCAGATAGAAAAACCTGCTTCAGAAAGGGAACCTTAGCATATTCACCTTAGCGGAGTTGAATTCAGCGAATTAAGGGTGACAGCAAGTAAAGCCTGCTGTTCGACTCCCCTCTGTGTCCCAGTGTTCCTGGGTGGCCCTGCAAGAATTTCTTTACCTAATGTTTGCTTTTTCTCATCTACCTGTGACTTGCCTACTTACCCCTTGAAATCCTCATTTTGGCTCAGTAGCTTTAGAATTTTTCTGCTATGTAAATTCCCCTGCACACACAGTAGAACGATTTGCTCCCGTTAATCTGTTGCATCTCATTTGAATCATTTGACCACGCAGAAGGAAGGGGGAAGGCGAAAGTTTGCCTGTCTGTCAGAGTTCCTTGCAAGTATGTGAATATTATTAAATGTCAACTACCCGCGGTCTCTAGGCTACGTGACCAACATTCTTTTGGGCTCAATTTGCCATTTGAACTCAGTCCAGAAAAGACTAAAACATCCTTAAAGTATAAGACTGAATGTGAAAAGAAAAAAATATGTCATAAAATTAATTATTTTTTTGGTAGAGATCAGAGTGTTGCTGGGTTTATAGGGTTTACTTATTCAGGAAATAGATAGAGTATTTACTAAATTCCGGGCACTTTGCAAGGCTTTAGCGGTGGGGGGAGGTGGAAGTGGGCGAAGGGGAGACAGGGATGGAAAGAGACTTTGTCTGGGGTGAGGGCACGTGATGCAGTGTGCAGATGACATTTGATTGAGTGGCACACCTGACACCGTATCCCAATAAATTCAATTAAAAAATTTAAAAAGTCATAAGACAGTTGTATAGCAAACAATTAAAATGGACTCTGATAAATACAAGAATAGAAGTCTGTATGAGCTATGAGAACGTAACAAGTGATCTCAGCCTCGGAGAGTTGGAGATATTTTCTCACATAAGTGACATGTGAAATTGAGTGGGACCTTTCCACAAGAAGTGAGCCTCACATGCAAAAGCACAGAGTTCTGGAACAGTACAGTTACCGAGAAGTAGCTCAATTAGGCTGAAACCTGGGGCAGGTACATAGGACTTTGGGGAGTTGAGACTGAAAGGTTATAATGAAGCCCAGAGTTGAGGATTATATGCTTTCCAAAGCATTTGGGCTTTATCTTGTTGGTTCAATAATGTATGGATTCATTAAAAAAAAATCTTTTAACAAATATTTATTGAGAACCCTATGTACCTGGTAGTATGCTCAACACGCGAGGCACAGTAGTGAATACCAAATCCTTGTTAAAGCCTTTATATTTTGTGGGTAAAGACAGAAAGAAACCAAGTAGATAATCAATACAATTTTTAAATAATATTTATGTGTTTGTAATACATGGTGTGATTTCAGGTAGTGTAAGTGTCATAGAGAAAATTAAAATACTATAAGGAGAAAGGGGTGTGGGATGGGAACAGTGGACAGGGAGAATTCTCTAATAAGGGTGAAACTGCAAACAGGGTTTACCCATTTGAAGGGAGGCAGTGAGCCTTATGAAGGGTCTACTTCATAAGTAATCTACTTAGACCCTAGAGGAGAGCAACTTAAGTGACTTTAAGAAATGAATGTCTTGGCCCTGGCCAGTTTGGCTCAGTGGTTAGAGCGTCGGCCTGTGGTCCGGAAAGACCCGTGTTCGGTTCCCGCTAAGGGCACGTACTTCGGTTGCAGTTTGTCCCCGGCCCTGGTTGGTCGTGCGGGTGGCAGCCACTCGATGTGTCCCTTCACATCGATGTTTCTCTCTCTCTCTCTCTCTCCCTTCCTCTCTCTCCCTCCCACTCTATCTGTACAAAAAAATGGAAAAATATCCTCGGGTGAAGATAAAAAAAAAAGAAAAAAGAAAAAAGAAATGAATGTCTTGGATGATAAGAAACCATCGTGTAAATTCAGATAAGATGAGCCACAAAGGATAAGACATTGTCCTGCTTCTTCAGAAAACCCTGTCATTAACAAGAGGCTGAGTGAAAATACATTCTCCTTTACTGGAAATAAAAATAAAACCTTTACATTACAAAATTTTTAAATGTTTAATTGTTAATTCTAAATTCCTTTTTACACTATCATTGCCTGTCACCTGGAATGAAGATTTGGGATAAGGGGATTTTTAGAAAGGCTGATTTAAGTGTCGAACATTTGTCCACATTCCTAGATCTTACAGTCTGCGTGCGATGGAAGCATAATCAGGAATGGATGTATTGGATGGGTGTTATTCATTTGACTTGGGGAAAAACCAGGCTTCTTTTTTTAAATTGTTAATGAGAACAATTGTAGCAGGAACTTTGAGAGGGTAAATAATGGCAGGTCAGAGTCCAGCAGGCTCCTGGGTTTCACATTCTTTTCTTTTCCATATTTAAGAAATTCTGTTCCTCTTACTGTCATTCAAAGCTTGTGTTCCTAAGTCTAGATACTAAAACACATAATATTTTTGGAAGAATTGAGTGTTTTCTTTTTAAATATGTATCGATTGGCTGCCTCCTACATGTCCCCTACTGGGGATGGAGCCTGCAACCCAGGTATGTGCCCTGAGCGGGAATCGAACCGGGATCTTTGAGTCCATGGGATGACGCTGCTCAACTACTGAGCCACACCGGCAGGGCTAGAAGATATGAGTTTTTAAGGGTTACTTTTGATGGTAGTTTAGTTTGCTTCTGTCCTCCGAACTGGATTGAATTTCAATTTACGCTCATGCACCTCTGGAGACATGACCAGGACAAGCAGAGCGATGAAAGGGACATCAGGGGCCAAGATGAGTTAGCAAGGGAAGCACCTTTAATTTCCCAGGCTCTCTGAAGATTTTCAAGGCCAGTTTCACGTGCTACCTTCTCAGAATTTCTTTGCACAACAAGGACACATTCTCTCTGCCTCCTGAGAGATTTTCTGTTGTTTTGAAATTCATGCACAGGGGACAATATTTACCATGTTAAATGTCCTCAGATTGGCACTGCCTTTGATTTTATGACTAACCTTCTCTTCTGTCACCTGCCATTTGCCAATGAATTTCTGCTCGTAACTAAAGCCCGAGACAAAGACTTGGCAGCTCCTCGCCACAGCAGCACCCTGTCCTAAATAAAACAAGTGATGGTTCCCCATATGTTTTATGAAGCGGCACACAAGCTGTCTAATTACAGAATGTCTTAGTGGAAGAATGTGAAACTTAAGATTCAGAGAAAATGCCTTCCGTTTCTGGAATAAAGCAGTTGCCCAGAGTCCCCATGGTCTCCTCATACACTCACAGGTGCCCTGCACATCACAGGTCGACCAAGGCAAGGGGAGAAACGGGTGTGAGAAACCGACTCAGACCGGGGGCAGGGCGGCAGCGTGGCATGGCCACTCTTGCATGAGTGTTTCCTGTGAGCTGGAGTTCAGCCCAATTTCTCCTCCTCGATTTTCACTCTGAGGGCAAGCTATGCATCTGGTCTCGGTACCTCAATTCTGGATAATGTTGCAAGCATTTCACCCATAGGAGGTGGACGAATCTATATTTGTGTTTTGTGACTTTGCTGAGTTGACATGGTCATAAGAGGGTCAGAGGCCCTGAAGGTTTGACACTGTAACCCTGGGAATAGCAGGGCGGGGAGAGCCCGGCCTCAGTGGGGGGCGCAGAGGGGGATGAAGGGTGGGCGAGCCGGACACAGTTCGCTCTGCTCCGCACGAGTTGCTCCTTTTGTATTTCCCGCGGTCCTTCAGCCTGGACATGGGATGCCTGACCATCAGGGGGATGAACTTGCAGTTTAAAGTAGAAGGTACTGCACCAGCAATTTGTTACTCAGAGACTATTTTGAATTGATCTTTAAAGAATTTTAATTAGATAAACAGAAAAACCACGTGAGTTGCGTTAGATTTCACCAGTGTTATGGGACAAAAGCATCACATAGAACTGCCAACCTCCCTGACAATAGTAGAGAAGAGAGGGAAATTGTAAAAGTACTCTTTTTTTTTACACTTTCTGCTTAATTGTTCAATACTGAGATCATTTGAAGACTTGTGATGACTCATGTGGTGTTTAGCTCCCTCTTTCTTTAGCATATGTATTGAAACCACATTATTTATCCATTCACTTCACAAATATGCCCTGAGCATATCATATGTGATGTGCCGTGCATATACTTGGTATTGAAGAATATAAAGGTGAACCCATATAGACATTATCCCCATCCTTTGGTAGCTTACAAACAAGTGGTTAATTATTTTACATGATCAAATACTTTCTTGGGTCTGGAAAGAAGGGCTTCAGAGGGAAAAGAGTGTATTAGGGGAGAGAGGAGAAGATGAGAATAAAAATCCTAGCATAACGGTGTATTAAAAAATTATTAAACATGAAATCATGATAAATAGACCTAGAAAATAATAATAATGATTGAAGACTATTACCAAAACAAACAAAAGAGTGTCCAAAAAGGCATAAACATAAATGGCAGGAAAGAACATCTGAAGAGTTAGATGTTTTATTGTGCCTTAGGAACAGGACTAAATAGAGAGAAGGCAGGGGATATTACTTTCATGTATAAATCTTTGGGAGCAAATTGATTTTTTAAACATGCTCACATATTGCTTTGATTAAATTTAAATTATATTAAAACTATTCCGTCTTCCATAGAACTCTTTCATATATGTTTTCTTTAAAGCATAATTGAGTCTGTAAACTTATTAGTGTTGAACAGACGTGTAGAAAACAGTTTATGAACTCTTTGCAGAATATTTCAGGTGGTATTTGCCGTCTTCTATAGCCCATGCTCCTTGTCAATTCTGTCACTTATAATAAACTAGGAGTATGGCTATAAGAATGCGATGGCCTTTTCATTGTCAGGTGGTTGACGATTATAAATTAGTGTTCTAGAAGGAGAGTTGACAGGCAGATTATAAACACTGGAGGTAATCTAACTATGTGTGTGCTCTGATAGTGGAGAAGAGACAGAGCAGGGACTATTTCTCCACCTCTTTTCACATCCACTGTAAATCACCTCATATTCCCTAGGGAAATAGTTTTGGTATGTAAGCAACAGCTTCACTGTCCCTCATTATAACTTTGGTGATAACTGATAGTAATGAATCAATGTTCAGAATTATAGAAAAAAAGAATGCATCTATACATAAGCAGATTTGAAAGCTAGCCTACATTTTTCTATTTAACCAAACCCGCAAGATGGATTTCTACCCGAAAAGCTGTTAACATGATGCGAAAGGAAACAAAAGACACCTGGGTACAGAAAAAAAGATATATCTAAGTATAGATACTCACCTGTATCATTTATTGATTTAAAATATTAAGTAAGAGATGAAACACGTTAATTTCAGAATTAAGGTTTATTGCTCAGACTTTGAAATCCAGCAGTCTAAATTCAAACCCTGGTTCCATCTGGAGCAAATTACTTTATTTATTTTGCAGTTTTCATATCTGCAAAATGGGGAATAAAATGACAGCATTACAGTTTGGTGAGTGTTACAAAAAAATGATGCCTATACATCATGGTAACCAAACACGACAAACCATCGGTAAGTATTGGGTTTTTCCTTAGTTATTAATGCCACGTCACACTATTGGATGCATAGTGCGATGTTCAGTAATAATGATGACTGACACTTCATGAGCATCCCATTCATACTCAGTAGTTTCATGAAGGTGACTAATCCTCAGGAAACCTGAAAGGATTATCATGATTTGACACAGAGAGACCCTCGTCCCACAGAGGAAAGAAGGAATTTGCTCTAGATTACACGGTTAATGTGTGGCAAAGGTGAAGTTTGAAT
Organism: Molossus molossus; assembly: GCF_014108415.1. NCBI lineage: Eukaryota > Metazoa > Chordata > Mammalia > Chiroptera > Molossidae > Molossus > Molossus molossus. Next base: position 56,788,705 of record NW_023425351.1, on the reverse strand, counting down.
CCAGGAATGTTTGACTCCAGAACCCAGGTACTTTACATTGTGACATCACCCAAAATGTCTCATTCCTATCAGGAGATCAGAATTATTGACTAAGAGTACTACATTCAGAACAGATAGAAGTCCCGTGGAAATGAGAACAAGCTTCTAACTATATTTAATATCAGTAACATTAAAGCAACAATGCTTTCTTACAGGAGCAATTTCAAATCTGTGTCCATTCAAATTAATTAAAGCAGCACCTGCCTATTTAAAAAGAAAAATCAGAGCCAATAACATTGAACTCTATGGGAATTACATACTTTAGCATTAAGATAAAATTTAAAGTCTATTAATATGAGTTTTTAGTAGTGCAATATATTACACAGGTATGCAGAGCTTCTGACAGCAAAGTAATTTACATATATTATTTTAATAATCCTCATAATTTCCCCGCTGGGAAAGTAAGTAGCAATTATTGCTCAGATTTTTCAGATAGTGAAACAAAAGCAAAGGGAAGAGAAATCTTTTATATGTATCTCTCAATAGATCTCCAATTTTATTTTTAACTTTGGGAGCATTTGCTGTATTTAAAGATGATTATAATAAGTCTTCATCTTAAGTGGAAAAAATAGTAATGACTAACTTTAGAGAGAATCTCTTAAGTTATAACAAAAATTGAGGAGAAGTAAATCAATTTGTGTGTTTTTTTTCCCCTGCAATTACAGAAAATATCCAGTGGTGCTCTGGCAATGACTTTAATGAAAGGGAAAACTACTCTTATCAAATAACTCATTTTATTTACATCAGCATTTAAATGGACTTGAAATGCAAGTCATAGAGAACCACCATCCCTCATCTGCCTCATGATGTAAGATGCAATGCAAACTATTTCCTTGGGGTGTTTGTGATATGGGATCACAGCTCTAACACCAAAACTCAAATTATAGGGAGCAAAAAGTCAGCATGGAACTACCACTTGTTTTATTCAAAAACTCATCATATGGTTTTTATGAGTTTCCAAACAAACTGTAAAGATGAAAACAAAATGGAGGCAAGAATAGCTGATACCCCTCCTGAGCCAGTTTCTGCCTCCTGATTGTGCCAAGTTGTGTTTTATTGCATCTGTGATCAGCAAATGGAAGTTTGTAATTGGAACGAGCACTAATTGGTTGCAGAATTCCCCTATCCATCGTTTATGTAACAATAAGATTTAAATCAGTTGTCTCCAAAGAGTGACTGTTGTTACCATTTGAAAGAACGGTTGCCCTTTTTGTTAATTTGGCTTTGGTGATATATAGAAAATTTTAATGTGATGGGAGAAAAGGTGTAATTACTTATTGGTGCATTACATATAAAAGAAAATATAAGAAGGAATGAAGTTGCACACGAAAGACAGATAGGAGAGTAATGTCAGTGAACACACACAAATGTCTGATGGGCTCGCCGTGTGCCAGGCCCTTGATTAGAAGAAAGAACAGGCGGAGGGAGACATAGTTCCAATGTGCATTGCAGTGCAGAGGGGGAACAGACAGGCACCGAGCAGTTACATAAATAAATGTGAAATTACAAGTGAGTACATGTAATGAAGATGTGGTATAGGCGTATATAACAGAGGATTTGACAACTTAGGGAAGTTGGAACCACTTTAAAAATGACTGCATTGTGCCCTGGCCGGTTTGGCTCAGCGGTTGGAGCATTGGCCTGTGGTCCAGAGAGACCCGGGTTCGGTTCCCGCTAAGGGCATGTACCTCGGTTGCAGTTTGTCCCCGGCCCTGGTTGGTCGTGCGGGTGGCAGCCACTCGATGTGTCCCTTCACATCGATGTTTCTCTCTCTCTCTCTCTTCCTCTCTCTCCCTCCCGCTCTGTCTGAACAAAAAATGGAAAAATGTCCTCGGGTGAGGATTAAAAAAAAAAAAAAAAATGACTGCATTGTAAACTGGAGGATGAGCAGGAATTGAGCAGACAGTCAGAGGAATCGCATTTTGAGAAAAGACAAGACTATGTACAAGGGCCCTTTGGGAGTTAACTTAGTGTATATAAAAGGGTGACTGAAAGTAAATGTACCCAAAGCAGAAGCAGGGGAAAGGTTATATTGTACAATTATATTCCATGTAATTCGTGTTGAAAGCTATTGTGGAAAATCCTCCTTCAGCAACCATGGAGTAATAGGGACTAGATTTACCTCATGTCTTAAACAATGATAAAAGGAATGAAAACATAAAAAACACTGCTTTTTCAGAGGATGGTTACCAGGCAATGCTGGGCCAATGCGATGTGCCCGGATCATTGCCTGGAGAGGGTTTCCCAGCGACAGTGCAGGGAGGACCCAAACAGAGCCTGCAGGACTGAGGAACATAGAGCTGCCCAGGAGATGGGGTGCCACACAGAGGGCTCGTTTGCAAATCTACAGAAATCTGAAGAAACTACCGAAGGCCAGGTAAGAACCACCAGAGAGGACCGGGCTGAACCATGCTGAAAGATCATACAGAGTTAGGAACACCATATCCATTGTGAAAACAAACAAACAAAAAAACCGAGGCACTTATATATAAACTTAAAGGAGTATATTGAGAATATGTTGTAAATTACCAAAAAATAAAATAAAATAAAAGGAAACATTTAAAGATCTAAATAAGTGAAGAGAGCTGTTTTGTAGATTGAGAGACTCAATACTTTTAAGATGCCAACTTGATTTATTTAGTTGACATCATCCCAATCAAAAAAGTTTTATTTAAAAACTTTTTTATTTATAAGACTATTTTAAAATGTATATGAAAAGGTAAAGAACTAGAATAGCCCCAGAAATCATGAGAGGGGAGGAAACATTGGAGAACTCATGCTCCTAGATGACAAGACAGACTTATTCTAAGTCTTCAATAAGACAGAGTGATATTGGTGAAGTGATGGACACAAATGTCATTGGAATAGAATAGAGGGCCCAGAAAAGACCCACAAAAACACAGTCCAAGTGAAATTTTGCTAAAGTTCAAAGGCAATTATAATGTAGAAATAATGTCTTTTCAAAGAATAGTTCTGTAATCATTGGGCATTCATTGGTAGAAAAAGTAACTTCAACACATGCCTCATATACTATACAAATAGCAATTCAAAATGTATCATAAACCTAAATATAAAGATATAATCATAAAACTTTTTAGATACAACACCAGAAGTACAGTCTATAAAAAAAAGTATGACTCACGGGACAGAAAAAAATCAAAGGGGAAATTAGAAAGGTGTTTTGGCCTGAGTGAAATGAAAATGAATATGTGACATTTCAATTCACACGATGTTGTCCTTAAGGAGAAATTTAGAGCACTAAACATCTATAATAGAAAAGAAAAAAATGTTTCTAATCAATGGCCCAATATTCTATCTTGAAAAATTATACAACGAAATAAGTTAATTAATTAAAATAAGCAGAAATGGGAAAGTAAGCACTAAAGCAAAATAAAATAAGACCAGAAAACAAAGAAATAAAAAAGATACAATGAACAGAAAAAATAATAATCATTAGAACCAAAAGCCATTCTTTAAAAAGATAAATAAAATGGATAAACATCTAGCCAGATTTAAAAAGAGAGAGAGAGAGAGAGAGAGAGAATACACAATTATCTATATATCAGGAATAAGACAAGGGGAAACTATTATAAATATTATAAACATAAAAAATAATAAAAGAACATAATGAATAATTTTATGCCAATAAATTGGACAACTTAAATAAAATGAACAAAGTGCTCAAAAGACCCAATCTACATATAATAAATAAATTGAATTTCTTGTCTAAAACCTTTTCACCAAGAAAACTCCAGGCCCAGATGGATTCCTAGATGAATTCTGCCAACTATTTAAGGAATAAATAATGCCAATTCTACATAAACTGTTAAATTTGAAGAGTAAGGAATAAGGAATATTTCTCAGTGCATTCTGAGAGGTCAGCATTATGCTATCAAAAGAAAACTACAGACCAATATCCCTCTTGAACATAGATGCAAATTAGCCAGAATAATACATCAATGGGTTTTTCTTCCTCAAAAATGCAAGGTTGGTTTAACATTCAAAAATTCAAATCATGCCATATTAACAGACTAAAAGGAGAAAAAAATAACATACGATTATTTCAATAGATGCAGAAAAAACTTTTGATAAAATTCAGTTTCGATCCATAATAAATACTGTAAGCAAACTAGGAATAAAAAGGAATTTCCTTAACCTGATAAAGGTTATCATCAAAAATTTGACAACTGCCTGTCTGGTGTGGCTCAGTGGTTGAGCATCAACCCAAGTACCAAGAGGTCGCCAGTTGGATGCCCAGTCAGGGCACATGCCCAGGTTGTGGTCCTGATCCCCAGTGCAGGGCAAGCAGGAGGCAGCCAATTGATATTCTCTATCATCAGTGTTTCTATCTCTCTCTCCCTCTAAAAATCAATAAAGGAAAAAAAAATCCGACAGCTAACATCATACAAAATTGTGAAAAACTAAATGCATTTCCAAAGATCAGGAAAACCAAGGATATATAATCTCACCATTTCTGTTCAACATAGTATCAGAAATTCTAGCCAGTGACACAGGACAAGTACAAAAGGGTAATTGTCTTTATTCTGAGAAGACATGATTATCTATGTAGAAAACTCTAAGGAATATAACCAAAAAAAAAAAAAAAAGGCTCCTAAAACTAGTGAGTTTAGTAACTTTGCTGGATACAAGATTTATATCCAAAATCAATTGTATTGTTATTACTCTTAACAGTGAAACAGTTGCTATATATAGCAGTTAAATCACAGACTCTAATACTAAAATTCATCCCACTATAAGCCATGTTTCACTTATACTATGTTTTATATACTTCTTATATGTCTCTATTCAACTAGGTGACTTTATTTCAAATTCTGTTCACATTCCTTGACAAATACACTTCTTAACATACATTACTTATTTTATAAACCAGGTTGATTTTGTAAATCAGGTGATTTAAATACTGCCCTTAGAGCTGGGTGAGAGAGACATCTGCCCAGGACCCCATCTCTAGTTGTATCCCTTCCCACATGTGAAGCAAAGAGAAAAATGCTCTCCTGAAGTCCTTGCTCCTGCTTCTAAACCACAGCACACTGTGGGTACTTACAATCTCAGAACTCCCTACCCGAAAAGGTCAATGAGTGACCCTCTTTTCTGGGTCTACCATTCCAAAGGTGGACCATAACTTGATAGCAATACCCCAAGGCCAATGGGCTTTTTGCTGTGGGCTGGTCAGATGTTGGACCTACAGGCTAGAGTGTCTACAGGCAAGGCACAAGCCTGTCATGGTGTGAGAGGAAGCCAAGGGTGAGAAAGGAGTGGGTGAGCAGGTAGAGGGAGAGACGGGCAGGGACAAGGGCCAGCTCTTCATGTTGGGCTACAGGTCTCTAAGGTTTTCGAGATTCTACATTCAAACCTGGACCATCTGTATGTTAAGAAGTGTATTTGTCAAGGAATGTGAACAGAACCTATTTTATTTTAACCATTTCTAAACTTAAAACTTTTAAATGTTTAGGTCCATAGCAAGTGGACTATCATTTGAACTCTCGTCCAGGACTCTGCAAATGCCTAAAGAAGGCCTGTATTTAAACAGTAAAGCTTTAACTGGATAACTACTATGTACCTCACACTCCACTAGTTCTTGGTGATCTCTGCTCTTCTGACATTTCTGAAATAATAATCTAGATTTCTCACCTACATCACAATCTCAGGTTAAGTAACTCATTGCATCATAGTCAAGCAGTTCATTCTTTGTCTTCTTCCATCAACAACTATTGCTTTTCTAAATCATCTTCTTTAATAGTGGATTATGTTACAGTTGTTGATTGAGCATATATTTACAGTCAAAGCTCGGTTCTTGAACGTTTCCCTTCTCAAACAATCCAGTTCTCAACCAAGTTGTTCATGGAACAATGTCTCAGTTGTGGAATGAAACTTCGGCACTTGATCCGACAACCCTTCATGCTGACACCTGTATGATCAGTCACGTGTCTCTGGTGACACACAAAGGAGAGAATGTGCACGTATGAGTGTGTTTACTGTTAAATCTCATGCTGTTAACATCTCAGGATATTGTGCTGTGAATATTTTCATGTTTGTTTGTTTTTGGCTTTTGTGGCTCCTTGTTATTATTAAATACGTTCAGTAAGAAGGGTCGTGATAAGAGCAAATTGAAAAGGAAAGTTGTGAGAACAATAGAGCTTAAAAAAGGAATAATGGCAAAGTGTAACAGGTGTTTGCACGTCTGATCTGGCTACTGAGGATGGCATGGCAAAATGGATGAATTAGCATAATTTTAAAACAGAAAGAGGCCATCAAGAGTGCTGACATTTCTAAGGGTGGGAAAGTGCTCACAAAACCAGGATCACAGGCAACTGAAGAGGTAGAAATACTGTTGTTGATGTGGATAAACGGAAAGCATTTAGCCAGTGATGGCGTGTTGGAGGCAATGATATGTGAAAAGGCAACGTTGCTAATACTGACCTCCTGAAAGACACCCCTGGAGTGAGTGCTGAAAGTGATTGATTTAGGGCTAGTGGGCGGTGGTTCGATAAATTTAAGAAAAGAAGTGGCATTTATAGTGTAGTGAAGCATAGGGTGCTGTATATTAGAGAGGTTAACACGGAATCGTGGGGCTCCTGGAATGGATTAATTCCATTTACATTATTTCTAATGGGGAAAAAATGATTTGGTTTCTTTAACAAATCACTTCCGAACAGCCTTCCAGAACAAATTAAGTTCAAGAACCAAGGTTCCACTGTATTTATTCTCCTGCATATAGTTTTCCATTTTGTTTCTCAACAGGTGCCATTCTTTGTAGGAAAATTATCTTTTTTTTCTCATTTCAACTCTGCCTTTCAACGATCAGTTTCCTTAAGATTAAATGAATATAGATTTTGTTGTAAGGAAGGAAGTATTGTTCAGAATTTTAAAATGACTACAGGCTGATCACATTTTTAAAATATTTATACCTGTTGCACTGATGAATCATCTGACTTCAAGAAAATCAATTATGATTTATTTTGTTTATTAAAAATGGCTTAACCAGGAATAAAAACATTGTAACACATTGGATCCAAGATGAGCCTTTTCCGTCATACAATCTAGGTGTTACCTTCTCAGGAAAGCGATTACTAACCACTCCTCAGGGGTTCGTTTCCAAGGTCACTTTTTCCTATGCTCTTCTTTGTCTTCTAAGTGATACTTTTGCTTAACTTTGGATTTCTTTGGCACTAACAGCTGAAGAAAACTTCCCTAATTAAAAGTCTGGCTTTTGAGGTGCAATTTCCCATCTCTTGTGCTTTACTGAGCCTTTTCATTGAAAAATGCAAATATTTTGAAATGATGCACTTTGCTTCTGTGTTTTCAGTATTTGCTTTATTTGTGTTTGTATATACCCTAGTTATAGCAAATATAACTATATAGTAAATATAGTAAATCTGGCTTTATACATTTATATTAATGTCTTCATAAAGCTACAAAATGCAACCACTACTCTCATATCATTTTATCTTTTAAGATTCCTCTACCATCTTGGGTTTGTGTGGTGGGTGGAGTGGCCAAGGCCGCGTGGTTCTGATTTTCCTTACAAGCCTTGACTGCGACCCAGGACTCCTCAGTGATTTCACATTTGCCACTTAGGTTCAGTTATTTCTTTATTTATGTTTATTTTAAGGCTAAAGAGTGTGGGTAAAAAAACAAAAACACATACATTTAAGAGATGTTAATAATCATCTACAGTCTGGCCGGTGTGGCTCAGTGGTTGAGTGTCGACCCATGCACCAAGAGGTCACCGGTTCGATTCCCAGTCAGGGCACATGCCCAGGTTGTGGGACCGATCCTCAGTGGGGGGCATGCAGGAGGCAGCCAATCGATGTTCTCGCTCATCGATGTTTCTCTCTCTCTCTTCTTCTCACTTCCTCTCTATCAAAAAAAAAAAAAAAATCAATAATGAAAATAAAATAAAATAATAATCATCTACAAACGTTCTCCCCCCCAAGAGCAGAAGGAACACTGTTGACTTAGATAGTGTCCTCTCCTCCTCCTCATTAGCATATTTGATTTATAAATTATTTGTAAAAGAAAACTGTTTCAGAGAACAAGACTCAGCGATCAATATCACGGGGAAAGAAAGAACAAAGAAATCAACCTGAGGGCTGTAGGATCTACAGTTTGTAAAATATTCAGCCTCCAGACAATTCTTTGGAAGTGAGGAGCAGAAAGCCAGGGGATTGGTTTTCTTTTTAACCACGGAAATCTGTATCGTTCCACCTGGCGAAGGTGTATTTGTACCAAACGGGCCCGCGCTGATGTTTGGGGGAGAAAGTGACGCAGCCTCATGCTTCCATACGGGCTCCTGTGCCCGGGCACACGCCAGGTGCCTGGAAAAGGAGAATGTGACCAGCACTCCAGCCCCACTGTGCACCCGCCGGCTGAACGCAAGGCCTTTTGCCAAGGCCCTGGCAGTTTTAAGACTATTTCCTGGCAGCCATTGGCTTTGAGAGGCCATCTGACTCTGCTGCTGCCCGTCTGGATTTCGTTCTGAATTTCTTCAGGGCTTGCGCAGCATCTCAGCAGCAGCAGGAGCCCTGGGACGCAGTGCAGCCTTGGTAGCCAGGAGCGCTGGACCCGAGCTGCCCCGGGCTCCTGCCAGCAGCTTGCTCTGGGCTTCAAAGACGGGCTCGGCTGGAGTACCCAGGATGCTTTGCAGCGGCTGCCACAGCCCCTCTTTGAAGCACCATGGTAGCCAACAGAGAGGATTCTGTGTTACGTACAGTATGACCCTGGAGGTGCCAGCCAGCTGCTGTGACTCAGCTAAAAACAGGGAACTTGCTGTAAGAGAGAGGGCGTAAAGGGGAGAGATTACTGAGGGGGAGGAAGAGAGGGAAAGAGGCAGGAGTTTATGATGCCCAGAGTGTGTCAAAGGGCTCAAAACACATTTCTGAAAGAGCTTTCTTGATGGGCCAAAGGAAGCCCATCTCTGTGAGGCTGAAATCTGCTTGGGCTACATAATGTTTAATGGCCTTCCTAGCTAATGAAAACAAGCAGCAGAAGGATTAGGGAAAACCGGGAAAGAAACGTCTCTCCTCTTACCGACTCCCAGGTGCCCTGAGGAAATGTGTACTAATTGGCCTTCTAGATTTTTGTTTGCAATCAAACACATTGATGTAAAGAAACAGAATCACTAGAACCACTTAGTGTATTTCTTTTTTGCTTTTTTTTTTTTTTTTTGCTTCTTCCTGTGGTGTCTTTATAACAGGAGGGCTTATTGTCTGAATACATGGGAGGTTGATAATCTCAGAAGCAACTCTGAACCCACATTGTCAAGAAAATCACACAATACGGGGGAGATTTATTTATGAAACACTTTATTATGCCACTTTCCTTGGCTCTGGACAGTTTCTGAAGGGGAAAAAATGGATACTCAGCTACCGAAGATCTTAAGCAATCTCAGTCTTACTTTGTGAAGCATTTGCTAGGGTGTATTGCTCAGTTCAAAGATAGAAATGTATGGGCAAATAGAGCATGAGATGCAAAATGCACGTTGGCTAGGAAAAGCCAAGGTGGGCTTGGGCAAAGTGCTGGAGAGCAGACCTCACAGGAAAAGAGCAGCAAGATTTGAGTAAATCTGTATTTTAAAGCAATCACTGAGGTCCTCTCTCCTTACCATCCCTTATGAGGAGGGAGTCTCTGAGACAATGCAATGGTCTGTCTGCTCAGAGAAGAAAATCAAGTTTGTGTCTTTTATCCACCAACCTTCAAGGAGTGGGTGGGAGAGAATATTATTGTTCAGATTACTAGAATGATCAAGTTTGCTCATGACAAGCAAGGAGAGTACAGCCCATCAGCTCAGACCTGGGTGTGTCCCATCCTGGCAGAGGTTCTTAGGTGATAAAACCTTGAGCAAGTGGTGACAGCTATCCACTGGGGAAGAAATAAATAGATAAATTCAGTCTCCAGAATTTTCCCCCAATGATTTTTTTTCCTGGTTGGTTTAGCTGTCACGAAACATGTCAGATTGATAAAAAATGGAGGAGAGGCTCAAGATCAGAAGCTCATACCAGGTCTCATGCTTGGCTTTGTTATTTCACTTTTTGTCTTGTCTGTCAAGGCTACCGGATAAATAAGTAGACAGGTTTCATTATAGAACAGACATTTTCCTCTGAGATCCAATTCATACATAAGCTTATTCAAACTGGATCCCCAAAAGAAACTTAATGGGATTTCTCAGACACATTATTTTTTTTTTTGCAGAGTATATATTCTTTTTTTATTTTTAATTTTTTTTAGAGAGAGGGAGAGAGAGAAAAACATTGATGTGAGAGTGAAACATTGATCCCATGCCTCCTGCATGCCCCCTACTGGAGAACAAGTTTAAAACTCTGCCCAGGAATTGAACCAGCAACCTTTCAGTGCATGGAATGATGCCCATGTAAGAGACATGTGCAAAGAAAAGGAAAAGAGAAGTGCATATTTTCTTTTTCACGGAAGCTCTCTTTATTAAATTGTTTCCACATGGGAAGAAACTAGTATCTTCTTATTAGGCATTCTGGTGAGTGCTTAAAACAAACTGAGATTAAGAGGGAACAAGTTAGAGGTGAGAAGGGAGACCTCATGTTCTGCTTAATCCTGAAAGGTTTTGAATAGCTTCAACAAGAGAAGGATATGAAAAGAAAATATGATCAGAATATCAGAGAGGGAGGGGCATAAGCAATAGAATTAGGAATTCCTCTACCCCAAAGAATAAAAGAAAGCTTCAGGTGACAACCTCCCAAATGCTCACCATCTTGCCATTTAAATTAAGAAAGCCAAGATAAGAAACAAAAATGAGGATGAAAGTCTGAATGATCTGGCTACAGAACTGGATTTTTTGTAGCCCCAGGTTAGAAGGGACCGATCAATTGGCTGGATTTTAACACTATTCATATGGTTTATGTGACTGACTACTTCCAAGTCCCTCTTAACCCCACAGTAGCCCTTGCCTGGTTCTGTACAGTCTGTGCATGGTTTTCTAGGCAACTGCCACTCCTAGTAATTCACTTGGAAATTTTAGGGCCTTGTACTGGGCTGAATGGGAGTCCCTCAAAGGTATGTTCATTCACAACCTATGAACATGACGTTATTTAGGTAAAGGTCTTTATAGATGTAATTGTGAAGGACATTGACAAGTGATCATCTTCAGTTAGGATGGGCCTTATATCTAATGAAAAGTGTCCCTATGAGAGAGGAAAAAGGGAGATGACACACAGAGGGAACCCCCATAGAAAGACCGAGGCAGCAATTGGAGTTATGTAATTATAGGCCAAGGAACGCCAAGGATTTCCAGCAGCTACCAAAAGCTGGAAGAGAGAGGCAGGGGCAGATTCTCCTCGGAGACTCCAAGAGGACCTAACCCTGCCGCCTTCTTGATTTCAGACTGTGAGAACCAGAACTATGAGAAAATGCATTGCTCCTGCTTAAAGTCACCCAGTTTGTGGTGGTTTGTTATGGCAGCCTTAGGAAACCTTAGCAGACTGTCTTCAGAGTCAACATTGCAGTACTGGCTTGCTGAAGTTTAGACAGAGCCGAAAAACAAAATGGATATATTTTAACTGAACTATAATACTTTGTGAATTCCTCCAGAAATTATAAATGGATTAGAAAGTCAACTCAAGTCATGGGTCAGTTGAGACTATGTGCCAAGCACCATGCTCGGAGGTCAATCAGCCCAGCAGCCTCCCTGCCCTTAAGGAAGGTGAGGGAGTCCAGCTACACACAAAATCTTTTTAGAGGTCAGCAAAACTTCCTGGAGGGTGGAAACTCATCTTTGGGGAATAGTAGAAGTTGGGAATTATGAGTTCTGTTTTTCAACATCAACAACCCCAAGGGATGGTGTCTTTTTCTTGTGCTTCTATCCTGAGCACCCTGCAGAGGGTCTAGAGTATTCTGGGTAGTATGTTAATTGGATAAGTAAATAAATGGATGCAATTCCTCTTGCCCAGAAGGTAACAGCCCAGGTGAGATATAACAGCAGGCCGTAAACAGTAGGAGGGATTCATCAATGCCACAATACAGAGGAGGTTTAACAGTCAGCACCAGGATCCCTCTTTATGGGTCTCTTGATTGGTTCACTCAGTGCTGTTTTTGAGTTTGTGGCTTCTCAATTGCTCCGTCAACACTTTGTTCCTTTGACCTTCTCAATGAATTGTGTTCTAAATGAACACCTGCTCCAAGGTGCTATGCCCTTTCCAATGTTCAATTTGGAAAAGACCCATGAGCATCATGCAGGAGGCACCGCTAGAGGCTCTGAATCTAGGAAGTCTGCTCTCTTCACAGCCGCACTGCTGTGGGTTTTGCCTGCTGCCTTAATGAATTGGCTGTTACGTTTCTTAATTTAGACACTAGCAGTATGGAGACTTATTACATATATATTTTTTTCTGTCTGAGGAGAGCTATGTTTTCCATTGCACAAATACAGACTGTAGCAGCCAGTATGCACACAGAGCAGCGTAGCCCACAGATGAATCACTTCGTGGCCTGGAGCTGGGCCCGGACAGCCCAAGATCTCTCCTGTGATCGACTTAGACGATTTCTTTGTTGTTTGTTTATGAATATGATTAGGAACCAGGATGTTTCAGTAATAATAACTACTCTCATTTCGGAGTAGGGGAAGTGAACTTCCTTTTGGTGTTTCCAGTGTTTGAGGGGGCATCGCTTCATCAGAATCCCCAGTCTGTAGAGCAAATAATGCGGTGGTTATATAGCTACACTGTGTGCGAGGTATTGTGCTAAGCACTTTGTAAACACTTAATATCTATAACACAATGGTAAGATCAGTGATAGGATCCATCATCACTTAACAGATGGGAGACCAGAAGTACAAAGAGGCTCAGTTACAAGAGTTGCACTTTATCTGTAGTTTCAGTTACCCACGGTCAACTGCAGTCTGAAAGTATTAAATGAAAAAGTCTAGAAATAAACAATTCAGAAGTTTTGAACTGTACGCCATTCTGAACAGCATGACGTAAGCTCAAGCCATCCTGCTTCATCCCACTGGGACGGGAATCCTCCCTTTGTTCAGTGTATTCACGCTCTACACTGTCCCCACCCATTAGTCAGTTAGGCATCATCTGGGTTATCGGATCACGGTTGTGGTGTTGCGGTACATGTGTCCAAGAAACTCTTACTTTACTTAATAGTGGCCCCAAAGCGCAAGAGCAGTGATGCTGGCAATTTGGATATGCCAAAGAAAAGCCTGAAAGTGCTTCCAGTAAATGAAAAGTGCATGTATGCATAAGAAAAAACACAGTATATATAGGGTTGATAACTATCCATGGTTTCAGTCATCCACTGGGGGCCTTAGAACATATCCCCTGCTGATAAGGAGGGACTCCTGTAGTTCCCAAATTCACCTAATGTCTCAGATCAGTTTCCCTACGAGCAGAGCTGGAAGTCATCATGTACCTGGGGGAACACTGGGGCCTCAGGTCTGATTCCACAGGGAGACTGGAGCACGAAGTATACCATAGATTGGGTCTCACCTTGAAGCAAAGGGAGGGAGGTCTTTAGCACTAGGCTCACAGTCCATATTTAGTTTCTGGAGAAATCTTTGCATTTTTGCTAAGAGCAATTCTCTGAAGCATGGGACAGTTGTGACCTTAGTTAGCAGCCACTATTCATAGCAGGTGACGTGAGTGCAAAGGCTAGGTGAAGGGACTCTCAGTGGGGTGGTCACAGCGTCTACTACAAGTTAACAAGTGGAGGAACTTGGCTTCGAATCTCTTGTGACTCTGAAACCCAAGCTCTTAATACTGTAAACACTTAAAATCGTAAACACAAATCTTCACATGGTTAAGAAGTGCCATGTTTTCATCAGTGTCTAGATTTGGAGGAGTATACAAATTCTGTTGTCACCCCCAGAGAACGTGTCAATAAAATCTCAGACATTTTCTCTCGCGGTTCAGAGAACGTGACCTCAGAGCTCTTGGAGGCTGCAGAAGGAAGCGCCCATTCCTGGCCCCAATGCTACTCGCCTCCACTCTGGTTTGCTCACAGCTGGTGCTTCCCACTTGCCTTTGGCCCCCAAGTTCATGATGAAGAACAGAGCCTGGGCGATGGCTGCGTTTGGACATGTGTCTCCCTGTTCCTTGCAACCAGCAATAAACAAGGAAGAGTAAGAAGAGAGAGAAACTTGTTAACACCATGCTGTATCTAAACAAGCAATCCCAGATGGCATCCTTTATGCCTTCTGCCTCTGATAAGAAAAGATTGAGCGGAGAAAATAAGCAGCAGCTGACAAGCCATACCCAGCGTGAAGACCAACAGGAAGAACAGACCAGCTCTGTGTTCTGCCCTGAGTCATGGCTCAGCACCCAACCCGGAGGTCCGCCTGCCTGCAGACACCTTTGGCTGTGCGCTTTTATGGAAGCAACAAATCACGGAACGTTGCAGACCAGAGCATTTCTCTTTCTAGTTCCATACTTAGCTTCCTGATGAAGACCGAGGCGTGAAGCAGGGAGGCGATTTACCTAAGGACATGTTGCTATTAAAAAGACAGAGAAGAAATGAAATTCACAAGCTCCTGACTTCTGGTCTCTGTTTTTCCCAGAACCCAACTTTAAACATGTGAACGTGCATTATTCTAATATACATATTATATGTACATACTATTATATTAGGGTATACACGTTCTAATATACAGTGTTATTTATGGTTCTGAGACGATGACAGCAAATTTGATCTCCGTCTCTGGGATTAGACTACCTAGAATTGAGTCCTGACTCAGTTACTGCATAGCTGTGTGTCCTTGTTCCAAGACACACAGCTATGAAGTTGTGTTCCCTACACTCCAGTCTCCCCATTGGCAAACTGAAGATAATAATTGTGCTGTGGAGGTTTGGGCAGCCCTCAACAAGATAGTCCTTGTTCAGAGCTTAGCTAACAATACCCAACACACCATAAACATTCAGCGAAGTGAACACTTGCTATCATTTGTCTATTGACTTGCATAAAACACTAAATACCTTCTCCATGACAGGCACTGGGATAACTCTGGATAATCAATTGCTCTGGAGATACAGTCATCAATGCAACAGGTCATCCTTCCTTAGAAAACTCAGTTCAGTTGTTTTAATATGCCATCTTGGAATTAAGTGTAGATCATGATACTTAAATATTTTAACATTGACATTGTTTA
Source organism: Molossus molossus (assembly GCF_014108415.1). Lineage (NCBI taxonomy): Eukaryota > Metazoa > Chordata > Mammalia > Chiroptera > Molossidae > Molossus > Molossus molossus. The sequence goes on along the minus strand of NW_023425351.1, from coordinate 56,773,533 downwards.
TGTAAGCCGCACAGGATGCAAGTTTTAACAGACCACTTGCAAAACACAAGTCAGCATCAGCGTTCCTGCGTAAGAGCATGATGTTGAGATGAGTCAACAGATATGTTATAAAATGATATAGGAGGAGAACCCTAATGTTGCCACTGGACAACACATTTATTATATCCAAGCTCATCAGGCATCTAGGCCAGCTCCTGTTTCCACAGTCTGATCAATGTAAAGTGCCCAGAGATAGTGCTGAAATGGTGAAAGCATTTTCATGAAAACCGTAGGACCAAAGGTCAAAGGCAATAGTGTGGTTCTTCATACAGATGAGACACGCACTGGAGTTGACTTTTTCCCTTCCCTGAAGTGTCAGAAGATGCTGAGGATTCCATCTCAGCTGAGAGGCACTGAGGTTAGACAAAGGAAGAATTTCTGATAGTTAGATTCCAGAAAGCAAAGGTTAGGAAGTCAGAGATGACACAAATGCATCCTTTGAAAATGTGAAAATGTAGCAATTCTTTAAAAAGAGCTTATGATAATGGCATGAAAATGAGTCAAAATATGCAAATTAAATTCACTTGAGATATATGTCTTTAAAAAGTAGGTGATGAATTGCTTTGTGAAATGCTGTTTTGTGTGTGATTTACTGCCCCTACCCCCCATATTTGAATTCCAGTTTAAGATGATTTTCTTAACCTCAAATGAATTTTCAGGAGTGATGGGGAAGGTCAGAGGCGAGGTACTCTTCAAAACATGAGAAGGGATGACAGAATTTTTTACTTTGTCTGAAAGGAAAAGGAATAATAAAGGTAGTGTAGTGAACATAGAAGTAAAGCAATATAATCTCATAAGAATCTTCTTAGTAAATTAGACTGGGAGAAATGAAGCACTTATATACTATAATGAGCTTAATAGGAGATGTTTCCTTAGAACAGGGAGCTCTCCCTATCCTATGCTTAGTAATTAACATAGCACTGAGCACATTGTCCATTCATGAAGTGCTTGTTGAATGAATAAGTGCAGATTTTCCAGAAATCCTAAAGCACACCTTTATATTGTAAGTTGTCCTTAGAGATGAGCCTTAACTCTTCCAGGTACTAGAAGGTGACAGCAAATTTTGGTCGAGATGCTGTGTGCTTCATCCTCTAAGTGAAAACTTACACCATCTGATCATCTCTAGGCCTGGCTCAGCGATGGATTAGTGAAGTTAGCTGCAGAAAAAACTGGAGAGAACTCAGGCTAAGACGGCTCCCGGGGAAGAAGATGGGGAAGTCCAGGTTAAAAGTTAAGTTGCCCAAATCTAGGCAAACACAAGATCCCAAGGCTGAAAGAGAGCAGAGAGTGGAAAAGCGAGCCCCTAGTCAGAGACAGGTATGGCACCAAAACCATGCATCAAATTGTATACATTCAACAGGGGCAGTTTTTTGTATATGAGCCATACCTCAGTTAAACTATTTAAAATGTGAATGGGGACATGCAAAAAATGGAAGCCAGGTGCCCAGTCAAGAAAATGGGTGAGGACTCAAAGCTCCTGAACCAGAGCAACCTCGAACCTCGCAAAAGCCTGACTCAGACAGGACGCCCTCTGATATTCCTGCTGCAGCATAAATGGTGATGAGAGGAGGGGACGGTACAGGGCCCAGGGCCTCAAAGTCTGCTGAAATATGGCCACTCCCTTCCCTGGGCTGCTTCTGAGAGCTATTGCGGAACCACCGTCAGCGTAACCTACCATGCACCTTGCAAACTGACACACATTTTTCAACCTACCTGTAAATCCCCAGAACATAGATAATTCCCTGCCACTCATTTGAAATGAAAGTGATGAATGCAAAGCTCCCCAGTGTCTCTCCTCTTTCCTCTCATTTATGTCTTTCTCTGTAAAATGAACTTTGGAATAAATGAAGTGCATTTCCTCCTGCATAATTTCTCCCTGTTTGCTTAAGTGGTGATCACACATCTTTGATTTTTGTCACTGAACTTTCAGAAGTCTTAGCGTACTATGAGTTCACAATGTCAGCCATAGAAACCACTTACAAACATATCTTCTCATCACTTTGAACCAGTTGGCTAAAATAATTTCTAAAAGGGGGGAGGTGCAGAATAAATGCTCAGCAGCTATTTCAAAGAGTGTAAGACAAGAGAGACTCTCCAGACAGCCAAACCAATTGCTTGTCCTATGTAAGGGCTCATTTCCTTTTACAAAATGTCATAATTGCAATTCAGATGGGATTCATGTGCAGTTTAGCCTAGAATTCCTCTAGGAAAATGGCAATCCATTTTACCTTGTTCCATGTGTTAGAAAGTTCTTATGATCTGAGGAAATTTGACTCCCTGGAGTCATCTTTGATGCTAGTTCTACCCTCGATAAGAAAATTTTTACATATGCAAATCTTTAAAATGTTGGGAGACATTTTCTCAATCAGACAAAGACATATCCCCAATTCTGAATCACTTTTCTCTGTGTTATTAAACCCAAATTTGCATGTGTCATTCTCATGTCGCTCAATATTCCAGATACTGCCTCTGAGTAGACTTAGTTTGTCAGCATCCTTCTGAAAATGTGCCACCCACAAACAAGCCCCGTATTCCAGGCCTGACCTAACCCACGCAGGGCATTTCATGCACTTTCCATCTGTCATTGATGCAACATGTGATTGCATTGATTCTTCTGGCTGGGTGTTACACTCCTGACTCACTGAGTTGCCAACTAAGCTAAGTCTTGAGTGTTCTTTTGTTTTTATTGATTTTAGAGACAGAGAGATCTATTTGTTGTATCACTTAATTATACATTCATTGGTTGTTTCTTGTATATGCCCTGACCAGGGATTAAACCCCAAACCTTGGCATATTGGGACAATGTTCTAACCAACTGAGCTACCTGGCTAGGTTGAGGTATTTTTTAATATATGCTTCTAAACAATGACATCTGCTCCAGTTCATTGGCTTAAACAAATATTCAATGGATATATAGTACACAAAAAAACAAATATCTTGAAAATGATATATACCTTTTTTATTGATAGTAATTTAGCCATTAAATGACATTCAAGCAGCAATATAATAGAGATAGATTATTTTTACAGTTAAAGCTGATTGTTGGAAAACATAAGTCCAGACTAATATTGAGTTTTAAGTGTATTAATGAAATGATCTGGTTCACATTTAATTGTTACATCTATGTCTGACATTGTTTAGATAATTTTAGAAAAATCACTATCTTCAACTAGTAATGTAATGTTATTCAGACCACAAAATATCTTTACCAGTTTAATTTCCCATTTTGTGAATGGCTTCAAAAGTTTTTAAGCACCACTGAGAGTATAAATCATTAGAAGTTTGTTTGTTAGCCTTGAGTACCGTATAAAGTTTGAATCAAATGAGTATAGGGCAAGTGATTTTCTGATACACTTTGGCTTAAAGTCAGATCATTTGTTTTGCTTTAAAATATAATTTTTTTTCTTGAACTTTGAAGCAAATTTCTTGACAGATGATGATCAGGAAATCAGTACTTTGTATAATACTACTTTCCCTATTTTAGCTGAAAAGAAGGTTGAGAAACCAAGATGTGATCTACTTTATTGTTCATAAGTTAAATGCAATGTATTCTAAAAATAAAGCTTGAATACAGACAACAACTCCTTACCCCTGTAATTAGTTTAAAGAAACCTACAGAGTTCCGAACACGTGGAGGAGGGTTGATACCCCCTTTCCACATTTCACAGGATGATTATGTGGGTCCACAGGATTTAAAAAAAGGGCCGTATAGAGAAGAGAGCATGGGACACATTCTCACAGCTGAACATGACAACCCTCTATGTATTTTTCTTAACACCTCCACAGTAAGGGAGAATAATGCATGAAGAATAATTCCTTTGGTTAACCTGGATAGCAGAGATTGGGAAACCCTAGATGTCTCTCTGTCCCCTGGCAACAGAGCAATACAACTTACCTCTATTCCCTGAAGAAGAATTTTATATGTTTCAACGAGAAGCTATCACTCCCTTTGAGCTCTAACAGTCAGGTGTAGATAGCCAAGGGGCTGGGTCCCCAGATGAACACCCTACAGAGGCTACGAGAAACATTTTAGAATGGCATCATTGTAGGAGCACGTGTTAATAAATACATTCGCATCCTGATGTACGTATAAGCCAGCACACTCATATCTACACACGCAGATAATTATACATCTCTAGGTTTAATTTGACAAAATGGGTCTATTGTGTGAGAACAAGCCATAGAAAATCTGCCTGACAGTTACAAGTATCAGGGAAGGTCTAGTGCTACATAATGAATCACTGTTGTTGAACGAAATAGCACAAAACAGCTATTATTTCCTAGATGAAGGTGAGGTTATTCTGGCTCTTTCGGTGATTGCAAATAAATCTTTTGCAATGTCCTGGAACCTGATCAGCCAACAAGAGAAAGAACAGTTGTGAAGCTTCTAAGCTGTTTGACCACAGGCTGAGCTGAGGTGGGAAAATATTCTCCTTGAAAGTCGTCTTCCTCACACCTTCCGCATTTACAGGTCTTGGAACCCAAGCGGTGCACAGCCCCTACTCCCTTCTTTTCCCCTTATAAATGGAACAGAAGTGTTGTCCTCTTTACTAGGAAAAGTTCTCCGAAGCGTTCAAGCTTTCCTTTCATTGGACTGCAAGTAACAGTTTCATCGGGTGCCAAGCGGCAGGAGCAGTGTGATCCCAGGCTCGAACAGGAAAAGGTGGTGGGCCAAGTGGTGCGAAGCCTCGGGGACAGAAGAATGCAGCCCGCAAGGTTGGAGCAGGGCCGGCCACACTGCATCTGCTGCACGGGCAAGGCATGTGGAGAACGCGCTGAGCCCAACTACCCTTGGGGGGTGGAGTCCTTTGTCGTAAAAGACAAGGTAGACGCTGGCTGTCCCTGGCTCAGGCTTTGCATAGAGAAGTGTAAATATCCATGTACATTTCTTTAATTTGTGAACCAAAATGTCTGGAAATGATGAGGAGGGGGAAGCAGGCAGGAAGATAATGTCCAGACTGGTATCTGCCATTAAAAAAAAATGACAGTTTACAGCAACATTAGATGGAAAAATAACCCTATCTGTGAAAAGGTTTACATTTTTATGACTTTGTCAACCCAAAAGTCTATTTCTGAACCCCACAGGTCACTGCAAGGCTCAGAAATCTGTGGAAATGCATGTTGTGCGAACACCCCTCTGGGAGACGTGCATTGTCTTCTAGTCCTGTGCTGTCCAACACTGTAGCTACCAGCCATGTGTAGCTCTTTAAATGTCAATTAATTCAAAGTAAATATATTAAAATTTTAGTTCCTTAGCCACACCAACTACATTCAAGTATGCAATAACTGCATGTGATTACGACTCTCACATTGGACAACCCAGAAAGTTTCCATCATGGCAGAAAGTTCTATTAGAGAATATGCTAGAATATTCTAGAATGGACACAAGATTTGTGAGTTTCTCACAGATTTCCATGGGTATGTGTAAAAGGAGGAACACCAGCATGAAACCACTGGAAATGGTACTACACAGTTACTATTGTGTGGGAAAGTTGAGGCCCCATGAGAGAAAATGTCACTTTTAAAAATACTCCATTCTCTGCCCAGGCCGGGAGGCTCAGTTGGATGGAGCATCGCCTCTTGCCCCAAAAGTGTATGGGTTCGCTTCTCAGTCAGGGCAAGGTCGTGGGTTTGATCTCTGGTCGGGGCATATGTGGGAGGCGGCTGATCAATATTTCTCTCTCACATCAATATTTCTCTCTCTCTCCCTTCTCTCTCTAAAAATCAGTGAAAACAGATAACTCGGGTGAGGATTAAAACACAAAACAAAACAAAAAAACCTCCATTTTCTGTCCTCCTTTGAGACAATAGTAATGCCCATGAAAATTTCTGAGATGGCCCATAAGAAGGAACCTGCTTATTGATTGACCCAAGTGCTCCCAACATACCTTGAACACATAACTTTATTTACAAGACCTCTATTAGCTTTTTACAGAATTCTGGTTCCATCAAGGAATTTTGCCCTGGATGAAGCTCAGGTCAGGCCTCTGCAGTCCCTCGTCACTTCACGCTTCAACTTTTGTGGTTTCACTCTATCGCGGTTTTTTCAAATATATTCATTTCAAATATACATTCATTAGATAGTTGATGGAGACAGTGAAAATGATACAGCGCGCGCTCGGTTGTCTGAGTCAATTATACACCCCTGTATTACAATTACAATTAAAATTACTGTACGTATAGACTGTAGACCTGTGTATTCGAGCACCCCGGGAATCCTTCAACCCCAGATGCAACTGCTCGACCACTCCTTGTGTGTGGGCAATAACTTTTCCCAAAAAATCGGGGGTGATGAAACCAAGCCAATCAGAGTGTGCTGGTCACTGATTGGCTATCCCATCCTCTTCCTATCCTGGCCACTGATTGGCTCCGCCTCGTGCAAGTTCGTTTCTCTGATACCCGCTTCCACATCGCTGTGCGTCGGGAGCAGCCTTGCTCTTCTTTGCTGTGCAGTACCTCTCTTCATCTTCATCGCTTCGTCATCGAACAAGTTGCGCTATTTTCACACGTTAGTGGTTGTGTGTAAGAACTGTGTGTATGTAGTTAAATGTACAATAATAATAATATATTTGTGGCATCTAATATGTCTTATTTTCTCTTATTTCGTCTAATATATTGGGTAATACGAGTGTAATGGTAACTAAAGGGTGTTATTTCATGTCTAGAGGGCTCTAATAATGTTTTAAAAAGTATTTAGAAGATCGTAAACAGGTTTTCTATGCTCTAACTGCAAAAATATTTGATTTATAAATAAATAATCTTACTTCGCGTAAATTCATGTATCGCGGTAGAGCCTGGAACTGGTTAACCGCGATAAACAAGGGCCGACTGTATATCACTTGCCCACCTACAATCACAGCAGACAATTAGGACAGTTCCAAACTAGAGTCAGTTGTCCAGAGCCTCCCTGGTCCAAATTTAGGCATAGCAAGTTAGCAGGTATACACAGGGAAGCCAGCAGTGAAATTCACGTAAGGTGCTTCTCAGGTGTGCTTCCTGAAAATACTGACCAGATAGATACACACAGCTCTTTCTAAAATGATTGCTGATTGTCTGCCTGAAATCAACACTATCAAATAATCTGTCCTGACTTTATCTCCTATAATCCTACGACATGGAGTTCGCTTAGTTCATAAAATTTGCTGAGCCATGCTTGTCAAGGAGGATTCCTCGCTGGATTTCTCTGTATACAGGAGCGCCATCGGTCTTAATCTACTCAACTGACAGATTTAAAATTTCTTAAGAAAAAGAGAAGCATCGCTTCTAAGCAAACCATGTGTTCTCAGATTACTGACCCAGCACCTGTGGGCTGGGGGGCAGAGGGTGTTGCCGAAGAGGCTTGAAGATCCTCCCACAGAAATGCTTTGCTTTATTTAGTCCATGCAGCAGAACCAGAATCCTTTCTTCCTCCCCCAACTTTCTTTTCTTTTCTTCTAACCTCTCCTCTTCTTTTCTCTCTTCTCTTTCTTTCTTTTCTTCTTCTGCTGAGTTAGCTCTGATGAGTCATTGCATTTTAAGGACCCTTATTATCCATGGCAGACTCCTTGAAGGGCATAGCAATGAAAATAAACAGCTGCCTAATATCTCCCCTCTGAAAAACATCAGCAGCTCCCTTAGAACTAGATACCTTGGAGTGTGTGCTGTGCAATCTGAATGAAATATTATAAAGTGAAATTATCTCTATACAGATTCCTGTTGTTGTTTTTTCCCCTCTCTCGGGGATGTCTTCTCATCTGAGAGATTTGTTCTTCGGAAGGATTTACAGCTATATGGGTGTTAATGCTAAAAAATGAAAAAGAGAGGAAAGACAGAAAATCTTTGCTGCTTATACTAATACCACTAACATGAGGATTCTTGTTAAGACTTGAGAACACCATTCTAATCAAGAATCCTCATGTTAGTGGTATTAGTTCTCAACCTGTGGGTCGCGACCCCTTTGGGGGTCAAACGACCCTTTCACAGGGGCCGCCTAAGACATAACAGTAGTAAAATTACAGTTATGAAGTAGCAACAAACATAATTTTATGATTGGGGGTCACCACAACATGAGGAACTGTATTAAAGGGTCGCGGCATTGGGAAGGTTGAGAACCACTGGCTAGAGGCTTATTCAAGATGACAGCAGTGTTCCAGTTAATAATATATTTGAGCACTTTAACTTTACAATATAACATGGATTATGCCTTCAGAAGTAAGTGGTAGATTATATGTGGAATCTGAAGAACAAAATAAATGAACAAAAAAAATTGAAACAGACTCATAGACACAGAGAACAGATGATGGTTGCCTGAGGGGAAGGGAGTTGGGGAACTGGGTGAAAAAGGTGAAGGGATTAAGAAGTACAAATTGGTAGTTACAAAATAGTCACAGGCATGTAAAATAAAGCATAGGGAATAGAGACAATAATATTGTAATAACTATGTATGGTGCCAGGTGGAAATATCAGGGGAGGGGGGCATGTTTATCTAAACACTATGCTGTACACCTGAAGCTAATATAGAATAATATTGAATATAAACTGTAATTGAAAAATAAAATTCATTTTCAAAATCTAAGTGGTGTACAGCAAAAGAAAGCCAAGTTAAAAGTTTTAGCTCATCGGTTAAGTGTGTCCAGTATTTATGTTTGCAATACAAGTTGTGAGCTTAAAAGGCTAATCAATTAACTGTCTATAAGAAATTCTGATAACAATACAGATAGCTTGTACATTACCTATTGCTATAAATCAGACAAAACCTGAGAGATGTTTAAAAATATCCAATTCTCCCAGTGAAAAGGAATCAAAGTTTATATATAAATTCCCAGAAAATATATATATATATATATAATTTTGGACAATGTTATAATTAGGTCATTTCCCATGGGTTTTAAAAAATACTAGACCAGCCTAAGTATATCCCGACAGTATTGTTCCTGCATCATCACGTCGGTGCTTTATTCGGTGGCACTAATTCAATAGAGGTTCTCTTCCATGATTTGCAAATTTTTGTACTTCGGCAATATAAATAGTGCTACATTATAACTGACTCACAAATCTTATTCATCTTTGAAGACATGACCTGGATAGCTCTGTAATAAAAGCAAGCATAACAAAACTGTTTTGCTAAGAAAAACCCCATGAGCCAGCAGATATAAAAGAAAGCTGGAAAAGTTAATATGGTGTTGGTGGTAAGACAAAACTATGCGAGTAAAGGTCCTCTCGATAGGTATTTTTTCTACTTTGGAGGCGCTCATGCGTGACGGAGTTGGAGTGTCGTCTTTTGTTCTTTTAGTAACTAGAGGCAGAATGAGTTTGCTGGATTCCTTAATTAACTAATTTCAAAATAGCCTTGAATTACCCCATCTTTGTGTTTCCACAGATTGCACCAGCTTTTTGCTGCTTTTGGTGACTCTGGGCATAGTTTTTCACAACACGAGCCCCTAGAGGGGCGTTCTTGTGAAACCTGGTTTTCCACAATCTCGATGTACCTACATTTCTAGGATCTGTTGCCCCACTCTGGGCCCTGCCCCCCGTGAATCCTACCTCTCTTCTAACTTCAAATACCTTCCTACGAGCTCTATGTCCCAGCAAAGGAACAAAATGGAAAGAAAGCAAGACATGAAAATTAGATGTGATTTTGTCCTTTGTTTTCTAAAGCCGAAAGTACAATTTAGTGAAAAGAGGTTTTACTGTGTCTACTACGTACACCTCTGTTTCTATCGATACTTATAGAGTCACACGTACCAGTTTAGGGATCCGTCCTGCAAACACTTTGTTCAGATCATGGAATCCCATTCACAGCCATCAGTCCCGCTCCACCTTCCACTCGCCCCTCAGTGTCCCTTCAGAAAAACACCAGAGCATCCACTGCAGCTAAGAATCAGTATAATGTAAATGAATGCAACTGTGATTTCGTCAAAAAGGAATAAAAGAGAAAACACATAAGTTCTAGGCCTTGCTAATTTCTTACCTGTGAGCCATGTTCACTGACAGGGCTCCTCCAGACGATAAACTTCTGATAATTCCAGATTAAGAATAAAAATTTAGGACAGCTAATTGCTAAATGTCCCTGATTGATTGCTCCCAAAGAAGTATTTGTTGTTGACCACCTATGTGTTTTTGTTTTATTTTGTTGACATGACTACACTTGCTTTCTTCACATATTATTACATTTGTCTTCCTCCAGATAGACTATAAATTTATTCATCTTTGTTACCAGCTTCTAGAAAAGTACCTGGTACAGAGTAGACACTTATGTTAAATAAATATGAGTTTTCATTCCATTTTTCCCAGTAGAGGTGTGTATGGATGGATATGTGCCTGTACGTGTATGATACAGAATTCAGATAAATGATAATTTATTTTAAGCACATACGTGCATACACACATATATTGCTCGTTTATATTCATTTTTAACTAGAATATAGGAAAATATGGCAAAAACAATGTGATGTTTCAGCATCATGTGTGTATGAAAATCAGACAGATTTCGAGCTACCAGAAGTTATGATGTATTTTTCTCCTCTGAGACAGCATACTTTATCTCCATAAAATTTTCTGGAGTCACAATTTTTATTTTGTTCCTTATATACTTAGAAATCTGCATTGCCTCCTCATTGCCTGTGTATTCCAATCTATATACTTCGCCTTACTTTAGGCTTATACCTTTTCCACTTAATTTCCCATTAGTCTGTCATTCACTGACCAGTCCTCTGCCTTGTTTACTCACAAGCCCAAATCTGCACCTCTATTTCTGCAACTCTCCCACCCAGGATAATCTTTTTCCATCTTTGCATGTCCATCTGCTACCTGTCCTGCATGGCTTAGGTCAAATGTCATCAGTGCCTTCTAGAAGATTTCTTGATCATCCAATTTAAAATAAACTCCTCTCCTCTCAACATCTATAGCATGTGCATCTTCTCTGAACGCCCATGATATGTGTGTTCCGGGCTTGTTTGTCTTACTAAAGTGACATTTATTGAATATGGACAGTAACCAAGCACAGTCAAAATGTCAAGGGTGTGCTTGTCTAGTCAACCCAGTCAAGGCTCTCTTTAAGAGGGAAACAGCAGGTGTTGGTTGGGTGTATTCTAAAATGTTTTTTACTTAAGGTTTTATGTAACCAAAAGAACAATTGAAGAGGAAGTAAACCATACAACTAGACTCTGCAAGGTAACCATCGATCCAATTCAGAAGTCACGAATGAATCTCTGTTTACCATCTGTTAACAATACAATAAACACATACAAAACATTAAGCGAACCCTGGCCAGTGTGGCTCAGCTGGTTGGAACATCATCGCATACACTGAAAGATGGCAGTTTGGTTCCCGGTCAGAGCACACACCTAGGTTGCAGGTTCCATCCTGGTTGTGGTGCGTGCGGGAGGCAACCGATGCATGTTTCTTTCTCTCTCTCTCATTTTAAAGAAAGTTCAGTGAATTATGAGTAATATATGGGCTCAGCATAATTATAATTTAAGTTGGCTGCTGGTGAAGTCTTTATCCAGAAGTCATTGGGCTAGAATTATCTCTTCACTTCATCCATCATCCTGACTTTTTATTACCGATTTCAAATATCTATGCATGCAGCTCCCAGAGATCTCCCCGACATTTCTTTGTTTGGGTGGCAATAGAATTTCCAAAATGCCCACTCTAATATTCTCAGTTTTTAACCTTAGAGTGTGTCCATTCTGCTAACTACTCTAATTTCCGTAAGCAGTTGCTACAGGAATAAAGAAGTGGGGAGATGGAAGATGTTGCATCTGAATCTCAGCATTTTGGCTTCTCTGATACTCCCAGCCCTGGTCTAAGTGACTGTCCCATACCAGATTAATGTGTTGAACTCACCTAGCTCCTAGACATATAGGTTCTAATGCTGGCTGGCAGATTGTTTCCACGAAAGGGGAGTTGCATTAGCTCTCCAAAGAGTACACACAGCCCAGCTCTGGTTCAGGATCCAACTTTTCGGTATGATGCCCTTGGGTACTGCCGTGGTTCTCAGCCGGGCGTCAGAACACAGCAGTGGTTGACAGGGAAGTGACAGTGGTTTGAAGGGATTGCAGGGATTAAAGCAGGAGACAATCACACTGAAGGACATCGGTGTGAAGCATGTTGAGCGGCTCAAACAACGTGACCCTCTTGATTTCCATGCCAGAGGAAGTAAAACTGCCCAGGAATAACTAGAGAAGGGAAACCATCAACCTTTGCTGGCTTTTAAAATGAGAGAAGGCAGGAAAGGATGAGATGAACGAACACACCTTGTACATCCAAGCATTTATCCCCAACCCCACAAGAAGCTTTTATTTCCCCTTAAGGCTGACAGGGTGCACGGTAGTGGACAATGCTAATAATGTCTGGTACCCTAAACAAAATGGGTACTCAATAAACACTTGACATAAATTGCTTCTTCTGCCTTACATCTTTATTGTGCCTACTCAGGGATGACATTTAATGAGTGACCCTTGCCTAGTTTCTTCAGTTCTAGGAGGACTCTTCAGTCTAGTTAGCATTTCCACTGTTGTATATTAACTAGTGTCATGTTAAGATGCCTTCATACATTATTCATCCAGTTGTATTACAAGAAACTTGAAGGAAGCTCTGCAGTCTTCCTATCCCCTCACCACTAACTCTTAAAGAATATAAATGTAACGAATAGTTTTAGTTACAGTTATCACCAGAGTCTAGTTCCTTAACATTCTCCTTATTTTGGAGTGCTGTGTATACTTGAGTGTTTTATTTTGGGCTGGTACATGTGCTCTGTGAGCCAGAAGCAAAAAGGATGCCATACTGACACAGTGTTGCTTTAAACAGTTCTTTCATCCACCCTTTTTGTGGTCACCTCATGGCAACTCATCAGATTAAATGGTTATTTATGGATCTTAAGATTGCTTTCAAGTTGGTCCAACCAGTAGAATTCTGTTAAGATGAAACTTGTTTTAGAGCCAATGGATTCACTATATCCTATATCCTAATTAATTATCTTTTATCATTTGTGTCTAGGAGGTGTCCTGAAAAGGAGGGAGAAAGGGAGGGAGGGAAGGAAGGAAAGGCGGAAAAAGAGAAAAAAGGAGAGAAGGAAAGAAAGAGAAGAAGAAAAGAGTGGGAGCCCTGGCCGGTTTGGCTCAGTGGTTAGAGCATCAGCCTGAGGTCCAGAGAGACCCGGGTTCGGTTCCCGCTAAGGGCATGTACCTCGGTTGCAGTTTGTCCCCAGCCCTGGTTGGTCTTGTGGGTGGCAGCCACTCGATGTGTCCTTTTCACATGAATGTTTCTCCCTCTCTCTCTCTCTTCCTCTCTCCCTCCCACCCTATCTGAACAAAAAATGGAAAAATGTCCTTGGGTGAGGATAAAAAAAAGAGAAAGAAAGAAAAAGAGTGGGAAGAAGGAAGAAAGGACAAGAGAGAAACTTTGTGATATAATAGTCCCAATATATTTTATAATCAAATCTGATCATATACCAAACATCTGATCTGAAGAAATAAGAAGAAACGTAAAGTTCCTTAAAACTCTGTGAAATCTTCGGACTGTTTAACCAACTTAAGCTCAAGAATGTTTACACTGTAGAAGGACAGTTTGGTCCTTAGTATTCAATCTACTGGTGCATGACTAGATCATTCTAAAAGATTTCTCTAAATTTTGTTATTGATGTCAGCCTAGAGATTAATAGTTAACAAAATTATGCCACTATTGCTATGAATTAACTTGTGTCTTGCAGAACCTGAGTGATTAAGGTCTGTCTCTAGAAGGAAGCTGTCAGTCTCGTCCTTGCATATTTAACTGTTTTTAGTATTTGGTGTTTAAAGAGTTGTCTTTGACATTTCATAACACCTTGTAGAGTAACAACTCTACCAAATATTGTCTCTCCTTTGTATGGTTCACATTAGGACACAGAAGTTGCCCTAATCACTTTCTAAGAACTCTGTTTTCCTGTCTTGGGATTATTGGGCTTTTTATTCTGTTCTTCCTGTATCAGTGAGAGAGACTTAACATAATTTTCAGATTGGTTAGGGATGTAAGTTAAACATCCCTGTCTCTTAATGCTCCAGCAAACATAGGAGGGTCCGGAATTAAGTTAGACAAATATTTATCATTCATTCACCATGTGAATAGTTCTTGGCACAATGTTTAAAATGATGTCCAAACCATCCTCTTCGTTTAAGGCTTAAATCAAGGGCCACCTCTTCCATGTAGCCTTCCTGACTTATTGGTTGCTTCCTATGTTCTTTTTCACCATCATGGCATCCCATAGTGCTTTTTGTTTATGCCATATAGGTTGGCCCTTGACTTTTATCTGCCATGTACTGTTCCCTGATTACGTTGTCATGTCTCGGATTTCCTCCCCAGTGACAGTGCAAAGTCTCTGGGGAAACACCTATTGGTGATATTTGACTATACTGTACAGCTGTAGAAACGATTTGTCTCATAAAGATACCTGAGATTTGACATCCGAGTGAGAGCCCTCACCTCCCAAGCAGCCTCGCACTGCACAGAGCTGTCAGGACTCAGACATCCGGGGGGCCTGTCAGGACTCAGACATCTGGGGGGCCTCAGACATCGGAATCTATGGTCCAGCGGATCGTTTGCAATACTCCCTAAAATGACACATCCTTGACTTTGGAAGCTGGGTTTGGGTTTGGGAACTGGCCAGGAGTCGTGTGGAGCCTGGCCTCAGGAACTGAATGGCTCTGTGATTAAGAAGGACGTTGATTTCCAATGAGGACTAAAGCGAGACTCTAAAATGGGAGCACTGGGTTTTGGGTGTGTTATCTGTAGACCAGCTGCGGTGACAGCAGTAGGGGTGGGGGCAGTGACACGTGTTTCGAATAGTGACACCTCCTTATTCTAAGGGTGTTTCTTCCCCAGGTGACTAATGTGAAGGAGATGGTTCTCATTTAAATATGATGACTGGTCATTTTGTTTAAAATAAAATGGTCTTACTCTTTTATGCATGTACATCCCAGTTTTTCTGTATCTAGCTCAGTGCTAAGTCCTAAATTTTAAACAGAAACACTACACACTCTGGAGCCGGATGGCCTGGGTTTGAAGTGTGCCTTTGCTGCCTGCCTGCTGAATGACCTTGGGTAGGTAACCCAACCTCTCTGTGTCTGCTTCCTTTCCTCTAGGATGGTATGGGTTTCCGTGCAGGCTCAACAAGTTAATGTATGTGAAGTGCTTAGAAGCATGCCTGGCACATCGTGTTCACTAGAGTGTTAGTTACTGAAGTAGAATTAATTAATTAGTATTGGTTATCATTCTATGTATTGTTCGTTTGAAATTATAATCATTTTAACTCAAAATTAAAGTCACAGGTTTAAGGGCCACATATTACATATGAGAGCTTTTTGAACTTAAAGACTGGAGGGCATCTAAATAGTGCTCTTTCCATGATGCCATCACTTCCCACCTGCGCCACGGGGTCTGCCCTGGCATCCGAGAGCAGGGCACCGTCAGCGCGAGGACAGCAGGAGTCAGAGAGCCATCACATCACACCGGGTGATGTCTGCTCTTGGCAGAAAGCAGCACACTATGCAAAGCAGGAACCAGAAAGGAGCTTAGAAAGAGGCAACATGAAGTATCTCGGTTCTGGATGAAAGCACCATGCATGTCAAATGGCTTTAAAATGTCTGGCTGCCTTGTTAATATTCCTCCCAACATCCTGCCATTTGAAGCCACCGCCATTACTTACCGCGGAGTGGACGTCCTCACCTACCCCTCCGCTTGTCCCCAGAATCACACGTAAATTAGAGGCCGGGAGGGTGAGGAGATCTCAGCTCTCCAGCGCAGAGCAGATGTTTTTCTCCCGTGGCTCATGGAGCACCAAGGACAAGCAAATCCTCTTTGTCTTTTCCACTGCCTCGGACATCTGATCATGTGAGGAGGAAGACCCTCTGACTCTCCAGAGATGGGGCAGCTGCCCTTGCTTCCCGCCACCTGGAAGTGGGTGGCCTTGAACTGACGACCCATTAGTGTTACAAACATGTATTGTGTTGAGTCCATCATCCTGTTTAACTTGGCATCACCCACAACCATTCCAACATTTTGTGAATGAGATGACTGCCAAATCGGTATGTTTCTGATTCAGTTACACTTAACCCATTATCCCTAAGTGCTTTCCTGATGCTTGTACCATGGCGAACCCTGCCTTCAATCTTTTTTTTTTTTTTTTTAAGACTGTCTAAGTTTTCTTTCTGTCGAGGAGATTGAAAGCCATGAGACTCTATCCAAAAACTTTTCAGGATTTGCAGTGGCATTTTCAGTGGGAAATTGGCAAGGGCTCATGTGTGAATGAAGACAAAGAAAGCCAGTGAGCAGTCGAAGCCCCGGGATTGAGCGTCTGCTTGTCCACATGTCAGAGAGGAAATGTGCAAATCTTCCTTCAGCTCCTAACAGAGGATGCCTGTCTGAAACTCATGAAGTCTGATGCATTTCCAGAATTTAAACAGAGGAGAGAGAAACTAAAAACACCTAAAGCACTAATGCAAGCCTAGAAATATCATTCCCTTCACAACTGTGCATAGTCACACCCTTCCTCTGCTGCCTCCAACAGAAAATGGAAGAAATGACACAGGTTGTGTCTACACAGTGCCAAGCATCTGGGTTAAATTCAGTCTTGATGTTTTGATCTCATATAGACATAGGGTTATTTTTTTTAGCACCATCTGCAAAACTGACATAATCTATGTCAGCTAGGATAGTCCAATCACCAGTCTGCAGAGACTTTTACCAGATCATAAAATTTTTACCAGCCTTTCTCTCTGTGACTACTGTTTTATCAATATTTTAGAAATAAAATTAATTAATCACTTTCATGCAAATGAAGCTGTTAATGGGTCTTGTTGGGATGGCTGTTTTAGAAGCAAGATCTCTAGTAATCTTGATCAGAATTCTGACAATGGTTACTCGGCTGAACAGTGTTCTGGAGTGATTAGTCAAGCTTTCCTTTCGGATTTCATGGCATACCATGAAAACTACCACGAGACCCAAAGAGGTCGTGATGTGTAGCAGAGAGAAAATGGATTTTGGATTCAGATAAACTTGTGTCTGAATCCCGGCTCCTCCATGTGACATTGCACAGGTTATTTAATCTTCCGAGGCACAGTTTTTCCATCCGCAAAATAGAGTTATCATAAGACTACTTAGGAAGCTACAGTTGTTATATGACTGTCAGCTTATTTGATAGATGCTGAAAAACATATAGGAGTTATTATTCTTTTATTCTTATTCTTATTAAAAATGACAGTGTCATGAGCAAAAAAGAAATATGCAAATATTCTTTTTTTTTTTTTTATCCTCACCTGAGGACATTTTTCCATTTTTTGTTCAGATAGAGCGGGAGGGAGAGAGAGGAAAAGAGAGAGAGAGAGAGAAACATCGACGTGAAGGGACACATCGAGTGGCTGCCACCCGCACGACCAACCAGGGCCGGGGACAAACTGCAACCGAGGTACCTGCCCCTAGCGGGAACCGAACCCGGGTCTCTCTGTACCGCAGGCCGATGCTCTAACCGCTGAGCCAAACCGGCCAGGGCTATGCAAATATTCTTAAATCCCTTGATCCATCAGAGGTCTGCTCCAGAGACGCAGAGGGGATGTGGGGGAAAGAGCACTGGATTAAGGGTGACTTTTCAGCCAGTTCTTCCAGAACTTGCTGGGCTGAGTCAGTTTTTTTGGGGGGGGCTTCACATTATTTACCTTTAATTATAAATAGGTTAGATCCGTGGTCTAAGATGCTTTTGAGCTCTGTTATTGATGTTTCAATGGTTTCAACACAGCTAGAGCTAAAATAGATATGTGAATACAATTCCTCCCACATCCCATCTTTGGAATTTGATTGTGCTTAATCCATATTAGTTATCAGAACAGAAGTAAAGGTGAATTATCTAAGTCTTTGATATGAGTCACCAGTACACCTATATTCGGCGATGTATCATGTTGGTATTTTCATTCAGATACTTTTGTACTGGTAGCATTATTTTAAAAGTCTTCACTCTGACTTCCTGTCTTCATACTGCTTTTACAATCTGATTTTAATTCAGCAGTGTCCGTGCTATCCTGTGTGGCAGCGTCTCACCCAGTCTTCTCCAGATCATATTTGGTCCCTTGGAAAGACTGAGGAAAGGTTGCAACACCTTCTGAAGTTTATCCAAGTGTGTGTGTGTGTGTGTGTGTGTGTGTGTGTGTGTGTGAGCTATATGGAATTTGATTCTTTTTTTCCACGCGTGTGTGTTTTTCTAATGCTCTGTCTCATGTGTGTTCACAGAGGACCGACATGATTAGCTTTCATCATTTTTTAACAAGGGAGGACACTTCCAGGGGGACTCTTTCTGCTGTTAGAGGCGGATGATTCACCACGTCTGAGTGGCAGCACTTGATGTTCATTGTGTGTCTTTCCTATCAACTGCTTCCGTGGCTTCAGTCAACAAGCGGTTGATTCTTGTGTGTTGTGCCTGTATGTTAAGATTTCTCTTCCCTCCAGTGAATTAGGGGTGTTTTTATTCTATGTTTAATAATTTCCAAACGTGTTTTTCTGAGTCATGTTATAATAATTCCCAAGAGAAAGGTATCATTTTTGACTTTTTATTTTAACACTTTGTTTTGATCCATCATTGAAGAAATTGTATTTCTTCCTTACATTGATCTGTTTTAAAACACATATAAGATAGCAGATTGAGTGGTGTGAAGTATGCCACAGAAATCTGGCTAATATTACAGTGACCCTATATTTATGGATGGATATTATATTTATATGCACGACTAGAACTATGTCTTCTAGGTGCTGACTCAGCGTTAGTTATTTACATGGATTAAGTAGAGAAGCCACGCTGGTAAAACCAAAGCATAAGTAACAATCGAACATAATGTAAATGAAATCACATATAAAGCTGAGAGAACTATCTTCTAGAGTATCAGAAATGATTGTTGAATATACATAGTAAAGAATGTCAGTCTAGCCCTGGGTGGTGTGGCTCAGTTGGTTGGGCATAGTCCTGTGCACCAAATGGCTGCTGCTTCGATTCCCAGTCAGGGCACATGCCGGGTGTCAGGCTCGGTCCCCAGCAGGGGGTGTGCAGAAGGCAGCCAATCAATATTCCGCTCTCACATCCATGTTTCTCTCTTCCTCTCTCTCTGAAAATCAATTAAAAATATATTTTTTAAAACAACTTTCAAAAAAGAATATTAATCTATAATATCAATCCCTGAACAAGACATTTAAAAAAGTAATTATTGAAAAATTAATGGAATATAAAGAATACCGAACACAATTTAGAATTCCCTAGCTTGGAAGAAAAGATCTAGTAGCCTAAGGGAGGCCATAGAGAGAAGTGGAATTCTCTCAGTGAAGTAAAATTGGAGATACTCGGCAAATTGAAGAGTAACCAATTCCTAGGGTTAGAAAAATGTGTTGTTCCTATAGTCCCCTTCCAAATGTTACTGTCCTCTTTTTTGCAATTATCAGAAGTTTCCAAGATATTATTATAAGCATTTGACTTCTGACTGCATTAGCCAAAAGAGTAGATCTAGAATATATATTATCATTCCATTGTATATTTATTTGTATCACTTTTTTCTATTTATTTCTATTTGGTTATTTATTTTTATTTATGTCTTTAATTTTTTTCTTTTGTTTTTATCACCGTTTATCTCCCCTATTAGATTCTTCATCATTCATTTTCTTCTGCCTAAAGGATATAAAAGCATCTAATACTTTTCTGTGCTTTATTATAAATACTCTACTTTCTAATACTGTATCTTGATCCCATGGTTTCATGTTGATGTTCTCTGGGCTAACAACATCAACTATGTGTATTAGAGTAGGCTAAGCTACTGAGATCTTTTTAAGGCCCCAAGAATCAGTAAAGCAATAAAGTAGAAATGTTCTTTTTTTCTTATGAAAAGGCCTGGGAGCAGATTTAAGTCAGCGGCGACTCTACTTCATGCACCGTCATTCAGGGAGACAGGCTAAGCCCGATGCTGCCACTCTCCACGCGTGGCTTCCGAGAGAGCCGTGGTCTCCTCCGTCACAGCATCAGGAGGCAGAGAAGGGGCGGGTTTTTCTAATGCTTTGTCTTATCACTTCTGCTCACAGTCGTTCAGATGACCTCGGTCATAGGGTCTGACTTGAAGGAAGGCTGAGGAATGTGGTCCAGTTCTGCGCCCAGGAGGAAGGGGAAGCAGATGGGGTGCTCCAGCTATCGGTATTCACCCGCCGTGTCATTCTCCTCCCCTACGTTTCTGCTATGGATGAGTAGATGGTCTTCTCAACTGTTCTTCACTCTTACGTAATTTCTCCTTTTCTCCTTTGTGCCTTGTCCTGGCTGCTCAGATCTCATTTAATTTGTACAGCCAGAAACAGAAAAATTCAACATAGAGAATAATAGGAAGCTAACCTTAAGATGGTCCTCTGGCTCAACTGAATCTGTCATTTGCCATCCATAAATGGGATTAAAATAACAAACACCTGAATTGAATTGTATTTATAAAATTCATGTGAACAAAAGTTTGATATGGTTCCAAAAATAATAAATATTAAATCTTGACATTTGGTGAATTGATTCCTCTGTAGGAATACCAAGTGGGGCTATTTAAAGAACTTCTATCTATATTTAGAGAAAAATCTAGGGGTTATGCAATGCTCTTTAGATTTTATTTTTAATATTTTAATATAGTATTGCAAATTCAGTAGCACAAGCATACATTTCTTATATTTGATATATTTGTTAGTTTGTTGTCACAGTCTCTCATGTTTCATGAGGACCTTGATGTTGACACACCAGAAATGAGGTGAGAATAAAGCTCATGGAAACTGCCTAGTATGCACTAAGTGCTCAATAAACCTTGGCCAAGCAATTCTTTTTATATCCTATTCTTTGTCACCTTTATAAATGATCACCAAATAGCTCAATTGAAAGCATGTAGCAGGGGAGAGTAGGCCTTCCATCCAGAGGGAAGTACTCACCTGGCTGTGTGTGGGGAGGGGAGACATCACTAAGATTTAGTTATTTCACTTTTCTTTTAATCCTCACCCAAGGATATGTGGTTTCTTTCATTGATTCTAGAGAGAGAATGAGGAAGCGAGAGGGAGAAAGAGAGAGAAACATAAATTTCAATATGAGAGAAAAACATCTATCAGTTGCCTCCCGTAAGTGCTCTGACCAGGGATTGAACCTGCAACCTGGGTATATGGCTTGACTGGGAATCGAACCCGAAATCCTCCGAGCACAAGACAACCCTCTAACCACTGAGTCACACTGGCCAGAGCTAGTTATCTCACTTTTTAAATAAAAGAGAGTGGGCCTGGCCAGTGTGGCTCAGTAAATTGAGCAACGATCCATGGACTGAGCGGTCCTGGTTCGATTCCCAGTCAGGGCACATGCCCAGGGTGCAGCTCGGATCCCCAGTAGGGGGCATACAGAAGGCGGCCCATCGATGTGTCTCTCTCATCGATGTTTCTCTCTTTCTCCCTTCTCTCTCTAAAAAGTCAATAAAACATATTTAAAAATAAATAATAAAACAAAATAAGAGAGAGTGGCTCCAGCTGGGTGGCTTAGGTGGTTGGAGCATTGTTCCATGAACCAAAAGGGTTGTGGGTTCGATTAGTCAGGGCACATACCTCGCTTGCAGACTCAGTCCCTGGTCCAGGTAACCTTTTCATATTTGTCTCACATCAATGTTTCTCTCTCTCTCTTTCTCTCTCTCTCTCCCCTACCCCCACCACTCTGTTAAATCAATGAGCATGTCCTTGGTGAGGATTTTTAAGAAATAGAAATAAATAAATAAAAGAGAGTGCCTCTTATACTTCTCTGTCAGGGACCCTGAAATCAAATGAGGTTTGCATGTGACAGGATGCTAAAACCCAAACCTAGTCGCTTCTTGACTTCCATGTTTTTAGTTATTTACCACTGACCCCAGAAGTCCTTAAAATACATACAGGGTGGGGGGAAAGTAGGTGTACAGTTGTGAGTATGCAAAACAGTTTATTCTCCTATTATTATTTATCAATTGTGTTATTTTCCATACAAACAACTGTAAACCTACTTTCCCCCCACCCTGTTTGTTTCTAACTTTGAACACGAATTTGAATCCACATGTTTTCCAAGTTAAAAAAAAAATTGCTATTTTAAAACTCATATTTAGCTACTGCTAGCTTGGTTTACCTAAGGTACATAGCCAGTCGGTATTTTTGAAGACAGGGTATAGTAAGAGAGGAAGAGACGGGAGAGCGAGGACTGACCTAGAGGGTCCCTCTTGTACCTCACGATCAAACATAAATATTGATAGCCTTTCGTGGGGATGGTAAAGACCGTCCTCCAGGGGACTTGACATCTCGGGTCCTGAGTCAGCCCTGCTGCCTGTGGTTGGAGAGCTAGGCGGGAGTGCATGGAGTCAGTCAGTCAGTCGGAGGAGCACAAGGAAAGGAGAGTAGCCCTGCCGGCTGAGGCATCAGACGGCTGGTTGTCTCCTGCGGAAACCCTCTCACTTAACCCTGAGGGAATCACTTAGAATATTCAGTCATTGCCAACTGCTCTTTACAGGTCAATTATAGCCATAGAGGTATCTTTAGATCCAGGGATTTGAGTTTCCCCCGAAGAAATCTGCTGAAAATATAAAGGGCTATGTGGGCATCCTGAGGGTTTTAATGTACCCATACTTCCTGTATTTAGAGCATCCTGTAAAAATAATGTGGAAGAAGCCGTACACCTGTGAAGAGACAAATCTTCATGCCACTCATCATCCATTAGCTGTTTGGGAGAAATGTTTTCCTCCTCCAATCCAACAGTTGCATCTTTTTTTCTAATCTGCTTCATCTCATTTGACAGAGCTGCTGTCTGCTGGGCTGCTCCTTAGTTATGCAGCTGGAATGACAGCTGGCTTCTTAAGAAGAGGAGATCGGGCACTCACCGGTGCTACTGCAGACACCAGAGGCTTGTTTGGCATTGCCCACGTCACTCTTCCTGAGTGGTGTGTTCCGATCAGAGCTGGACGATAGAGAGGACCTTGTTACTGGGCATTTGCTGGACACATACTGGGGAGGACAAAAGACTTTAAGTAAATATGTAATAGTATATAAGAGGTTAATTTAACACTTACCAGATAAATTGAAGGCTCTATTTTATAATCCTGATTCTCAGGTTCCCGTCCGGTTTCTACACGTTGGCACAATAACCAAGTTTATCACTAGCAATTTCTCCTGCAAAACTGGATTTCCAATGAATCTACACACATTTGTGGTGTCATTGCAGCACTGTGCCTCAAACATTGACAAACGACTTTGTTCATGTATTCTCTAATTAGCTTCGACTTATTCACTTAGCGTAGAACAGCTTCAGGGTTACCAAGATTCAGGTCCCCATATTCTCCTCCTGAAAACTATTTGCTCATGACCAGTAGCTGCAAAGTAATAATATAATATACATGACTTCATACTTATGAGATGGCTGCACATCTCATTGAAGTGCCATAATATCGACTCAGCTGGCCCACGGGATATGAGAGGAGCTGGTAAGAATGGAAATGCCTTGGAAGAATTGTACCAAGGGCAGAAAGAGAAACAAATTCATAGTAAAAGGAAACTTGCCAGGGCTTATAGTCATCATGCTTGAGTTTCTTCCAGCCCAGTGGGACCTCTGCAAAAGGTCTGATGCCCTTGCACAAAGCCCTGCCTGTCCAGCGCTGACCTACCACTCCACACTCATCTGCGTGCATTGAGACCGAGCCATCCCTTGCCTGGTCATCTCACTGGTTTCTCCAGCACACCACTAAGTGCATTCCTCTTCCAAAAAGCCTTACCTTGTTATTCGGGCTTGCTGCTCACTTCATGTCGTGCCTTGAAAGGTCCTGTCTCTTCACTCTATCTAAATAGCCCCCTCCCTGACTGTCTCTATGACTCTCTTCTTTATTTTTCTTGACATCATTTATCTTTATCTGACATTAACTTTTATTTTATTTTTTAATCCTCATTTTTTTGCATTTATCTTCAGATAGAGCAGGAGGAAGAGAGGGAGAAAGAGAGTGAGAGAATCATTGATGTGAGAGAGACACACTGAGTGGCTGCCACCCACACGACCCCAACTGGGGCTGGGGACAAACCGCAACCAAGGCACATGCCCTTAGCGGGAGCTGAACCCGGGACTCTCTGGTCTGCGGGCCGACGCTCTAACCGCTGAGCCAAACGGGCCAGGGCATGAACTTTTATTTTTATCGGTTCATTTGTTTTTTATTCATCTCCATTGGGATCTGAGCTCCATAAAGGCAGAGAGTTTGTCATTTTCTCCCTCTCCTCATTGTCCAGAGAAGTTCCTAGTGTATAGAGTTGCTCAATAAGTATGTGTTGAGTTAATGAATAAACGAATGAAATAGTGACATTTTGAAGCTATGAAGTTCAAGTCCTGGATCACCTTACTGTCTGAGATTGTTTTCTGGTCTTTAAAGTGAGGACAAAACTTTCTGCTTCCAAAATACTTTGAGATCAAGTAAAATTGTGTTTATAGAAGGACTAATAAGCCACAAAGCTCATTTACTTTATTAACTACATAAAAGTTAGTGAATGTCACTGCTCAGGCACTGTGGTATAATGCAAAATTAGCTGAACCGGAGTTCAAGGTCAGACATCTAATGGGGGCTTTGCCATTTAGACCAGTGTATGCCTTTGAGTAAGTATGTAATGCCCTGTACCTCACTGTCTTTTTCTTCTGTGTAGTAATAAAGTGATATGATATATATGCATATACTTGATGATCTGTAATGTGATACAGAATATATCATAGCATCGCTTGTCTAGATAGAGCAGAACTACTGCCCTCATTGCTCTTAGCCATGGTCTCCTGTGTTCATGTGTATACATAGGGCAAAAGGTAAATAACTTTTTCTATTGCTAGGTTAATACTTTCCCAGGTAGAAAAGGAACTGTTACGTGGTTGACGGTATACTCCCTAAATAAGTTGAACAATCAGATAAGTTTATGGGCTACTGATGTCACCACAATGCCAAAACTTGACCGATTTCTTGATGAACCTTTGGCTCTCAATTTGTTTTCAGCTGAGTTCTCGGGTTAACCGGTCCCCTGGAATGCTTCGGCTGCACAGAGCTTGTGAAGACCCTTGACCACTTTGGTTGAAGTGAAGCCATGCATGAATTTAACCTTCTTCAGATTATTTGCTCGTGCTCAAAGCGCTGCATTAATCAGAGAAGGAGGCTTCAGTCTTGGGCCTGTTCTGAGTCTCTGCTGCATTGTGTTGCCTTTGATGAAAAACTTGAAAGGCAGAGAACAGGAAATCCACTCTGATTTCATTGTTTGCTCTGAACAGTTTTTTCTTCTTAAGAACAATGCTGGTTTGCCTAAAATGACTTATAATCACTACCATTTATTGAACATTAATTCTGTGCCAGGAACTGCTCGAAGTAGTTTCTATACATCTTTACATTTTATTCTTATATCAATGCTCTGAAGGAGGTTTTATTATCCCCATTCTACAGAAAAAGAAACTGAGACAGAAACTCAGGAAGAGGAAAATATGCTATGGTCATTTCATGAGAGGACCAAAGCTAGGGTATGGGGTGCGGTGGAAACCATGTCTATTTGGCATCCAGGCTTATGCTCCTAACCACTAAACTAGAACCAATAGATGCCAAAGCCCCAAAGGAGTTTGGAAAAGAATAAGGGAATCATTTCCCATTTCCCATACCAGTTTTTGAGACCGCTCAAATTTTAGCCTATCAACTCTACCCATTGACACTGAAAAACCAACACTTCCTTTTTTCATTTAGTGTCTTTGTACATTGGCACTTATTTTATTCTCTGAAATCTTATTAACCGGTTTCATACAATGAAATTACTTGGAATAATTGATACAAACAGAGATCATTTTGAAGTATCAACATAGTGCCTAGCATTGGCCTGGGTTGGGGGCAATATGTTGTCTCTACAGTTAATTTGAGTTATCTGTACTTGAAACTAGCATTGTCGTTGCAATACAAGCTTTGGAATCAGGCTTGACCATCCCCAACTCCTTGATCTATGATTCTGAGCAGTTGGGGAAAGTTTCTGAAGTTCAGTTTGTTCATTGGTTAAATGATGATGATGATTATCCTGAGAATATCATGCTTAGCAAAATAAATCAGGCAGAAAAGGTCAGTAGACATATGGCTTAACTCATATGTAGGATGTAAAATTGAAAGCAATGAATGAACTAAAAAGAACAAATAAACAAAACTCATAGATACAGACAATAATTGAGTGGTTACCAGAGGGAAAGGGGAGTGGGGGGGGTGGTTAGAAAGACATAAAGGGGGTCAAATGTGTGATGAGAAAAGGAGAATTGTACACTTGAAACCTATATAGTTTTATTAACCATTGTCATCCCAATAAATTTAATAAAATTTTAAAAATCAAATGAGATCTCTACTTCCCAACTGTATCCCATATAATCATTAATTGGCTTTAAAAATAAGAAAAATTAAATTAAAATGGTAAAAATAAACGAGGATGATAATAGCTCCTATCTCACAGGTTTGTTTTGAGAATTAAGTCAGATAAGGAATCTTGGATATGAATATTAGTTGAAATAAAGTATGTAAAGCATATAATACGGAGCCTAGGAAATAGTCGTCTTTTGATAAATGTCAACAACATTAATGTTTCATAAAATCGAAATGTCTTTGGAAGAATCAGGACAATTAGATAGATTTTGAAGTATAAATAAGTATACACAAGTTGTTTATAACCCTCATGTTTCCAAATAAGATTTGAGGTTGCTAGGGTCAATATTGTATCCAGTGACTGGCCTCTAAGTAGATTACTGCCTTTTAATATTCGGAAAGGAAAATTAATCTCTGTAGCCTGAAATCAATCTACAGTTCCTTCTGGCATTTTTCCATTACTCTCAAAAACAAAATCTCTGCTCCCGATTAATTACCCTCCATCTCGCAAACATATCAGCATTTTCAGCCCTGCTCTCTTACTCAAAATGCATCTTTCTCACCTATTTATTCTTCAAATCCCGAGCAGCCTGGCCCAAATCTCTCTTTTTTTTTTTTTTTTTTCATTCTCTGAACTCAGCCAATACTAATCAGCCCTACTGCTCACTTGGAACTTGTCATTTTTCACCTGATTTTATTAATTATATTTTCATGTGTTTTGATGTATCTTTTCTGGCCAGCTAGACAGTGAGCAAGCTGTCCCACAACTTCTCGGTACCACTTACATTGTGGAATTTCAGTTATTCGTTATTGAGTCGTCATGTAAAACAGGTGGCAAGCAGTAGGTAGGGCTGCATCCTCCTTGTCGTGGTGCCTGCGCTGATACTCAGGCACCAGTTCGCATGTCCAGGCCGGCATTCTAGTCAAAAAATAAAATTCTAGTCAAACGGCTAGGCTTTTTTTTTTTTATCCTCACTTGAGGACATTTTTCCATTTTTTGTTCAGATAGAGTGGGAGGGAGAAAGAGGAAGAGAGAGAGAGAGAGAGAGAGAGAGAGAGAGAGAGAGAGACAGAGAGAGAGAGAGAGAGAAACATTGACATGAAAGGGACACATCGATGGCTGCCACCCGCAGGACCCAACCAGGGCCGGCGACAAACTGCAACCGAGGTACATGCCCTTAGCGGGAACCGAACCTGGGTCTCTCGGGACCGCAGGCCAACTCTCTAACCGCTGAGCTAAACTGGCCAGGGCTAGGCTTTTCTTTTGTTGTTAGCACTGTTATGTAAGTAATTTTATCTTCATCTATTTATTTTCTTATTGATTTATTTATTTTTTGATATCAGCAATTGACTTAATTCCACAAATCAGACCATCCTTAGGCTGTTGCACAGGCAATGCTAACACGAAGATCAAAGGCTGATAGGCCTCATTTATTAATACTCTGTTTGAATTCTTAGCTTATAAGATGTATAACAGCTGTTCGTAAGATAATCATTTTGTAACCAAAGCAAAAATTTATGCTTATTCTATTCAGCTAGCATATCACTTTGTCCCAGACTGATTATGTGTTTTTTAAAAAAAAAAAACAAGTTTCAGAATCTTGATAAACCTGTTTTTACACACCCGTAGCTGAATCATGAAAAACTTTAAACTGATAGCCACTTTATCGAACTTGGAGCTCCCAAGAATTCAATTTATGTTGAAGTTTCCAAAAGTGACCATTTAATTTTAATATTCTTGTTGATTCTGTAAATGCTAAGAGCACTATTTGCATTTTGATCATGGTGTTTACAGGTAACTTAAAAGAACAGATAATTCAAAAATAGTCTCCATATATGCACATAAATCTACCCTTATTCTCACCTCTACAAAGGGAAATGTAGTCTTTGGGGGATTTCCTGAGATCGAATATTTTGATGTGTTCAAGCCAAGCATTTTAATGACATGAGCAATTTTGACACACTCTCAGTCAATGAACAATGGTTGAGTCTAGACCGATTTTGAGGAAACTGTAGGGGAGCCAGCATATATCAGTCATTGAAAGAGTTGTTTACATAGCCCCGATCCTCTACAAAGGCACAAGAACTTTTTCAAGGACCCGTATACAAACCACTACTACCTGGATACAAAACCTTGAACAGCCCCCCACAGAACCAAAGAAGTTTAGAAACCAAGTTAGATATTTTTAATATGTCCCCACACTTGTGAAAAATCCCCCTGTAATAGCGTTCATTACAATTTGTCATTACTTATTGTCTTGTCCATCTTTCACGCTAGGCTGTAAGCTCTGTGAAGAAATAGTTGTGTTTATTTTGCTCTCTAATGTAGTTAGCACTGGACAAGTCCTTAGTAAATATTTGTAGAAGAAAGGATGGAGGAAGGGTATGAAGAAAATAGCAATGCATTGAGTTAGCAGCGCCTGTTTTAGGCATAGGTGGTAAAATTTAGTTCAGTGGTTGACTGCCACTGTTCTTTATTTGACCTATTTCAGACTTCTTTTCCCCATTTCTCAACCCTTCTCCATGGCACTGCAATTAATGGGACCTGCCCTGTACTCACAGACAAAATAGTCAGGTAAT
Organism: Molossus molossus; assembly: GCF_014108415.1. Lineage (NCBI taxonomy): Eukaryota > Metazoa > Chordata > Mammalia > Chiroptera > Molossidae > Molossus > Molossus molossus. Next base: position 56,744,524 of record NW_023425351.1, on the reverse strand, counting down.
GTTATTGACTAAGGTCATTCAGTATTATAGCATGCCTGCAGTCTTTCTTCTTAATCTTCCCCAAAAGCTTCGATCATTAACGATGACGTAGAACAGAAGAAGCTGAGCAGAGGTTTCCCTGCACCAGATAAAAATCCATTTTCTTACTCTAAAACCAGCTATACCATGTAGGCAAAACTTCTGCATTCATTCATTTGATCAGTGAGTCATTTGTTTAACCAATATTTATTTAACCACTGTTTATGCAGTATCTGCTGTATGCCAGGCTTGTTGCTAGTCAATGTGTTTATAACCTGAGAAAAAAAAAAACAGCAAACTTATGAGAAAGTGACTGACTTCTCTTTGGGGTTGTCTTTTGTCTTTTTGAAACAGCTTTCAAAAGTGAGAATATAAGGGAAATCAATATTCATCCACAGTCATTGACTAAAAAGATAGGAGCAAATTATAGGTCAGTTTAAACCTTCAGGGAAATAAGAATCACTTAAGAAAGGGAGTCAGTTTTCTTGCCAACCTTTGGAAAACTGTCTGTTTCACTGAGTCATCCAGCCAAACTCACTGAGCACCGTCTGCAGAGCACTGCACGCGGCCCCAGGACATGCAGATGAAATACAGTCCCCTCCCTGAAGAAGGTCACAGTCTAGAGACAGACAAGAACAGGCAAATTAAACTTATAATACATAAGATAAGTACAGGGTAGACGTCAGCAGATGATACTATGGCAACCCAAAGGAGGGGCACACAACTAAGCCTAAGGCAGCAGGTATGGCTCCCAGAGAAAATGACACTGGGTGAATCGGAACAAGCCAGACAAGAGGGTGTGGAGCGGATGGGCTTTTTAAACAAAGAAAAGAGCAAATGCAAAGGCTCAGAGGTGAAAGAGAGCAAAGCACTTGTGGGAATCAATGAAGTCGGGGCTTGCACAACGGGAAGACATACAGCCAAAATGATTTTATCTGCAGAGGCAGTAAAGACCTACTTGGGGAGCCACTGTAGGTATGAGAAAGTTTCTGGTACGATGAACATGGCCTTTTAGGAAGTTGCTTCTGGTAAGGTGGCTTTGAAAGAAGAATATGGTGGTGAGAGGTGATACACAAAGAGGAGATTATTTTTATTTATTTGTATGCTTTCATCTGTTGTACTCCACGTTGCTCTTTAAAAAGATTGTAGACTCTTAAAAAGACGTACAGAACAATGACATTTCAAATTATTAAGTAGTGCTAAGGATAAAGCAAAGGGAAAATAAAGGCAGGGACACAAAATGGAACCGAAAATAAGATAGAATACAAAAAGTATACCATGCATAAATAATCAACATATGAGATAGGCAGACTTGGCTGTAGGCTCCCTGTGAGCCAGCGATTTGTTCTAGCCATAAGGTAAACAAGTCGATCAGGATTGTCCTGGTACAATGATTTGAATGATGGGGGTAGGGGGATGGGAAGAGATAAACCAAAGAACTTACTTGCATATACGCATAACCAATGAGCACAGACAATAGCACAGTGAAAGCCTGGGTGAGGGGTGGGAGCAGGGTGGAGGGGGTCAATGGGGGAAAAAGGGGGGACATCTCTAATACTCTCAACAATAAAGATACATTTTTAAAAATTAAATTAAATGAAAAAAAGGAATCTATAATATAAAGGAAGTCAAGAACAAAATTATCCTTTGTTAGAACATGAGTTCTAACATCTATGAGTTCAGGGACTTTTTTGCTGCTATAACTTCAACGACTTGAAGAGTGACAAATAGGTAGGGAGGGCTCACTAAATTATTTCCTGAATAAATGGATGAGCGATGGATAGGAATAGGTAAGTAGTTATAAACTAGAGTATTTTCTCTCCAGAAGTGAAATAAACGCTGTGGAAAAGTAGACCAGCATAGAGTAGATCCATGAGATTCCCCCAATTGTTTAATTCACAAGAGAGATCAAGATTTCAACCACAGTCATTCCCTGAAGAGAGAATAGTAAAACCAAACTTTCAGATTATTCTGAGGCCTATCAAATTCGGCCACCTTGAGAAGGGAGAGAAGCTAGACAACTCTCAATCTAATTTAATGAGCAGCATTTTCATGAGCATCCTTAGAGTGAACCAAGTAAGACTTTTTATAGAGGCATGTCTAATAATGCTCTAAATTTAGGACCAAAAAATATCATCAAAAAGCAACTCGATAAATGTGAGTGACGTACTATGTACTCAGTTGTCTATTAGTCTGACATAATCTAAGAATAGTTTTTAGGAGATCTTCATGGCTTTCTTTTTAAAAGCTTCGTGACTTTCTCTAGAAATAGTATTTCTCCCAGACCAACCGTCGCCAAGTATTGGGCAGCAGTGCATTTAGAATTATGCTCTCTGACAAGTGTCTGCAAGACAGCCGTTCAGTTTGTCCAGTTCAGGTCAAAGCCCTAAACCAAACTGTGGGTGAGGTTAATCATCTCTCAGAATATTATAAAGCTTAACAAGGATAGTAATTGGATATAAGGAAACTCCTTTTCTATTCAGAAATAATATCAGGTAAAGTCAGAGAAAATGCTCACATATGTGTTCCAATGTAAAATTCTATCATATGACATGACAAGAATTATAGTCTGAAAATTTTAAAAGATGGTGTGTTCGATCACTCTCTCAGGTTCTTGAAATATATTACCAAAACACCCATGACACGTGTAGATTTGAATAATGCAACTTCCATATTTACCCTTGACACTGAGGTGGCTATATAAGGTGACTTGCTCAATGGATTTATTAGCAACAGAAAGTTAAAAGTTGTAAAATATTGCTAAAAACCATGGAAACAATGGCTTTTATTTTAAAATAGTGGCCTACAGTCTCTGTTTAGGGCAAATGTTATTCAGCAAGACCAGTTTTCCGTTAAAGCCAACTTAGGTCATAATACTAAAACTATATCATGTGCTTAAAGAAGAATGCTCACCTTTTGTTGATATAAAAAAATGGACATGCATCCTAATTATGAAAAATAATATGAGAATACAAGATTGGGACATTATAAGAAACACATGCAAGTATGAGATCTAGAGTTTAGGTTTCATTAGCTTCATGGAAAATCTGTCTCTCGTAGAGGGCCCACTCACTAAGAGAAAGAATCTAGAATGAGAAGACTTTCAGCATCGGTGATAAAATAAGTTTTGGAGATGTTAGATTCTGGTGATTCATCAAAATGAAAGTGTCTAGTAACACATTGGGTGTATAAATCTTGCCTTTTAAAGATTAGTCTGAATTGGAAATAAATAATTTAAGAGTTACCATTTAGATTTAAATCTATGTCAATGACTTAGAGGGAAATCTAAACCTAGTTACTAAATATGGAAGATGATTTTCCTGTATGAAAGAGTAACAGGTCTTCTTTTCAACTACTGTTTAGCTCATCTCTAAAGTGATACCACAAACATTAGTAACTCATTAAGAGCAGCTTGAAGATCATTGTGCAAGTAACCTCAACTCTTGATACTGTGTCAGGCAAAATATGAGGTGACATTCTCAAACTCTGGTTTCATCATCTGTAATCATGAAATAGAAATAATCAAAGGAAGGAGAACATATCTGAAAATGAGTAATTAGTGAAATAAAATGTATAGGTTAAAGGAAGACTTGGTTACATGAAGACTGAGTTAACCACAAGTTTAAGCAATAGATCGATGTATCATGACATGTTTCTTAGGGTTTGCGTAATTTAGAAAGGCTGGTAAACCTCCTCAGAATACATCAATTTGGGAGTTTTGAGAGTAGGAGTTGAACTCAGAAAAAGCATGAAGTTAGGGGAGTTCGGTGTTCACAGCCCCTTCACCAGCCCTTGATGACTTCCCTTCAGCACTGCCTCACCCACGCTCTCGGGGTCTTGTTGCTGGTCTGTGTGCCTCCAGGTCCCAAACAAAATCACCTGATAACCTCGTGCGTATCAGTGAATTCGTGCACGCATTTATTTATTCACCAAGTACTTATTGAATATCTGCTCTCAGAATATGGTGGTCAACAGATAAATAAATAAATATGTAGATTATGTAGATTGATCGATGACAGAAAGGTAGATGTAAGATAGATAGATAGAAAGATAGAAAGAAAAGGAAGGAAGGGAGGGAGGAGGGAGGGAAAGAGAGAGGAAGGAAGGAAGGAAGGAAGGAAGGAAGGAAGGAAGGAAGGAAGGAAGGAAGGAAGGAAGGAGAAGAAAGAAAGGAAAAGAAACGATATGGGATATATTAAGCAAGGAATTTTAAAGACTGAGATATGAGGATACAGTTTTAGATAGATACAGTTTTCATAGATGGGAACATTTGTGCCTATGAAATGACTATAATGACATGAAGGACGCAGTCATATAAAGAACAGAAAGAAATATTTTGACAGAGTACAGCAAGTATATGCCAAACTGTAATTGCCAAAGATGACCAAGACAATATATCCCATATCCAATATGCTCTACCTACAATGTGCCATTGACATTCCTTCCTTGAAACAGCAGAACTTTGTGACTGCCTCGACCAACGAAGTTTAGTGGAAGTGATGCCACGTGACTTTTGAGACTAGGTCTTAAAATTGCTACGCAGCCCTGGCCGGTTTGGCTCAGTGGTTAGAGCGTCGGCCTGCGGTCCAGAGAGACCCAGGTTCAGTTCCCGCTAAGGGCATGTACCTCAGTTGCAGTTTGTCCCCTGCTCTGGTTGGGTCGTGTGGGTGGCAGCCCCTCGATGTGTCCCTTTCACGTCGATGTTTCTCTCTCTCTCTCTTCCTCTCTCTCCCTCCCACTCTACCTGAACAAAAAATGGAAAAATGTCCTCGGGTGAGGATTTAAAAAACAAAACAAACAAACAAAAAAAACTGCTATGCAATTCCCTCCTGTTCTGTTGGGATGTTTGCTTTTATTACCCATTTTCTATGCTGTGAGGAAACCCAGGCTACATGGAGAAAAGAAGGTGTTCTGCCCCAAGTGAGTCCCCAGCCCATAGCCAGCATCACCAGCAGACATGTGCATAGAGATGCCTCTAGTTGATACTGAGTCACCTCCAACCTTTGCAGCTGAACAGCCAGGCATCGTGAAGCAAAAACAAACAGTCCCTAATTTATCCTCTACAAATCTGGTCTGCAGAGCCCACGAGCATAATATAATGGTTGTTTTATGCCACCAAATTTGGAGGTAGTTTATAATACAACAGTAGGTAACTGGAACTAAGTGCTAAAACCATTAGATGGAAAATAACATTGAATATTCAATAAAAACTCCATGGTTGCCATGACTAAGCAGTACTCTGCCTTGGACTAAGTGTAGGGATGGGACAGAGAACCTGGAAAGACAGATTACATAGGACCTTTCAAGCCATAAGGAGTTTAACTATAGATAGATAGATGATAGATAGATAGATAGATAGATAGATAGATAGATAGATAGATAGATAGATAGATATAGATATAGATATAGATATGTAGATATATATATTTTAATCCTCACCTGAAAATATTTTTCCATTTTATCTTTGGCTAGAGTGGGTGGGGAAGGAGAGAGAGAGAAACATTGATGCGAGAGAGACACATTGATTGGTTGCCTCCTGCATTACCCCCACCAGGGCTGGGGAACAAACTACAACAGAAGTACATGCCCTTGACTAGAATTGAACCCAAAACTAGAGTGTATAAGGGCTGACACTCTAACTGCTAAGCCAAACAGGCCAGGACAAATTTTTTTTTTTTAACGTATACAGCGGCCCTATCAGCCTATAGGACCATGACCTAAAAGTCTACTGTAGAAAGCACTTTGACTTTGGCAAAAATTATGTGCTTTCAAATGACACTTTCATCATTTATTATATGTGTTTTCTTAGAAAATCTAATAATCTTTTGAACCCTAAGTTTTCATTAGTAGGAATGAAATGATCTGGTGTGTGTGAAATCACTTGGGAAAGTAAAAAAGCATTCCAGGCTTGAAAAGGTTTGGAATAATATGATAGGCAAAATTAGTTAAATTTTCAGGCTGAGAAATTAAGTGCACCAAATATTATTTTCAAACATGGACTGTCCACTAACGTTGTGCAATGCCTACAAGGGACCCTTAGCCAACTTCAAACATATATAGTCCAAACTTGACTTCAGGATGATGGTCAAATAAATGTGGTAAATATCTGGTAGATAAAAAGAGAAGGAAGACAAGAACTAGTGAGCATTTTGAACACCTTCCTTTGAAAGCCAACCATCTCTTGATAAACCAAAGAGTATGAAAGCCAGTAAACACATCATTACTGAGCTGGGGTTTTACCCAAAGCCCTCATGGGGAAGTTCAGTGGTTTGGGTTGGATTATTAGACTTTCTTTTGTTTTAACAGATAGGCTGATGCAAACTAGAACTGAAAACAATTAAACTCTTTCCCCAAAGCCAACACCCAGGAACTCTGAGTAGCAATAAGGGTGGTGATGGGTTGAGAAAGACATGTACTTGTAGTTGGATTCCTGCCCTAAAGAACAGCATGGGCCTCAACCACCTCTCCAGTTTCAGAAAGAAAACACAATCAGAGAAAAAGTGCAATGGTTGGAGATTGTCTTACTGATGAGAAGCTTAGAATTCCTTACTGCTGCCCCTAGGTTTAGCAATAACAAAGCTGTAACTGGTAATGACAATCGCAGTAATAATAACATTTATTCAATGCTAACTGCTTTACATGCATTAACACATTTAATATTCACAATAATTCACAGATATTTTAGTAATCACTGATAATATAATTATCACCATTTTACAGGTGAGCAAAAATGAGGCTTAAAGTAGTTAAATATTATTCGAGTCAGTTCAACCAGTATGTAGTGGAGCTGAGATTTGATCTCTGGTTTGTTCTGATACCAAACATGTGGTTTAACATCTAAGATGTACTTTGTTCCTAATTTCCAAAGGGCAACCACACTCACTACACTCTGACTTTCAGTATAGAAAAGGCTCTTCCCCTTTGGCATTGTGGGTCAGTCTGAATAGTCACTGCTTCCTCTGACTTGGGGTAAAAATGATTGAAATATGACCTCTCCCTGTTGGGGACAGGGGGATTAGGGAAGATGGACAATGAGAAGAAACCTTCACCAATGTCATACAAAGACTACTAAGTTAAAGTTATTAATTTATCCACATGAACCTATTTAAGTTTCATCATCACTGGTATTAGCTGATATATTCTTTGAAATTTTAAAAGTAGAATCTACTTTTGGGGAAAAAAAATAAGTTATATCAGCATTCTTTTATCTATATATTTATTCAAGCCAGAAACATTACAGGCGGTTGTCTGTGCGAGATGATTTCATACCTTACTTTAAAATACCCTCCCCTACTCAGTGTGTAGTGCCTGAAATCCTATCATTAGCTGCTCATTCCTTGGGGTTGAGCATTGTCCACATAATGTCAGGCATTCAGATGATGGAAAATTTTATTTTTCTTCTGGAAGACTGACTTTGAAGACACAGGCTTTATGAGTCATCTAATTCATTATTTGTGATAATAATGGACATTCTGACTAGTGCATGTTCCAACACAGAACCGGGTGCACAGATCAGATAAAAGGCAAGCAGACAGACCGGCACAAAAGAGCTTTCAAAACCCATTTAATGATCAGTTTCTAAACATTTTACAGCTTTAGGTAGTGCCAAGTTGGACAGAAAAGAAGGCAGTCCCAAGACACTGTAGTGGAGATGTCTGTCCTTTAAGCTACATGTATATTCGCGAATTAGCATTTTTTTTTTTTACTTCAAATAATATCAATTGATTATCTCTTAAGTAGAAGTCAATTTATTATTTTTCCTTCCTTCCTTCCTCCCTTCCTTCCTCCCTTCCTTCCTTCCTTCTTTCTCTCTTTCTAATATTGAGCAATTCCTTTATGAAACATGCTCTTCTTTGAGCATCTGTGACATGGTACACTCCTGAAGCTCCCTATTAACTTTCCTTTGTCAACTCCTTCTCTATCTGGTGTTCCATAGGTCACAACCCTAGGTCCCCTTTTTTTCTCACTCTCCACTTACTTTCTAGATACTTTCATCCACTCCCGTGTCTTTAAGGGAGAAACTCCACATTTGTATTTCCAGCCTGCACTTCTCTTTGGAACTTCAGACCTGCATAAATGACAGCCTACTTGAAATATCTTCTTGCATATTTCAAACATAACATGTTTAAAAACCAACTCCTTGATCTTCCACATTCCTTTTCCCTAAAGGCTCTTCCTTGGGTAATCTTCTTAGTAAATGATACCTCCTTTCCCCAAGATGCTCATGCCAGAGGTCTGCCCTGAAGCTTCCCTTTCCTGCACCCCTATAATCTTCAATTCCTTTTGTTTCTACACATAAAATATATTTGTAATTCATCTGCTTAAACCCATCTCTATGGCCTGTCTCCTAGTCCCAATACATCATCTGTTTCCTAGACAACAGCTTCCTAACTGGTCTACCCAATTCAGTGACTTGCTCCCTATAATCAATTCCTAATACAACCTCTTCCACTGAATTTAGAAGGAAATGAATGGTCCCTGGTGGGTGTGGCTCAGTTGGTTGGGCGACGTTTCACACACTAAAAAGTTGCCGGGTTTCATTCCTGGTCAGAGCACATGCCAGGGTTGTGGGCTTCATCTCCAGTAGGGGACATGCAGGAGGCAGCCGACTGATGCTTTTCACGTCAGTGTTTCTCTCTCTCCCCAACACTCCCTCTCCCTTCCTCTCTCTCTAAAGTTAATAAAAACATAATTTTTAAAAATAAGAAATGAAGGAAAAGCTTGTAGAAGGAAATTAAAATTCTATAAGGTAACACATGATCTGTCAGGGGTCTTCTCAGGGGAACCCTTACCCTTAAGAGACAAAGGAAAGAAATTATTCTTGTTTTTTGTTTTTTGTCTTCTGCTGGGATTTTTTGAGTATGGGTGTGACACACGGACCCATGGGCAGCCATCTAGTGAAGAGAAAGAAATAGGCACGAGAGAAAAACTTTTGAAACACAAAATCTGGCAGACGTGAGAGATGGGAAGACCTTGGATCCACAACAGTAACATTGAGTCCTGGTGAAGTTCATAGCCTGATATTTTGATGAATTTCATTCTATCTCTAGAATTCTGTTCATGTGAGATGCCAAATAGTCTATTATTTAAACCGGTTTGAGAAAGGGGTTTTGCTACCATAGTTCAAAGCATCCTAAATGGTAGGCAGAAGATAGACTAATAAATCAGTTTAGCTCTGACCAGATGGCTCAGTTGGTTGGAGTGTTGTCCCACACACCAAAACAAACAAACAAAAATGTTGTAGGCTCGGTCCTTGGTCAGCGCACGTATAGGAGGCAACCAATCGATGCTTTTCTCTCACGTCGATGTCTCTCTCTCTCTCCCTAAAATCAATAAACATATCCTCAATTGAGAATTTAAAAGATACCACTTTAAACCTACTGTCATTAATCTAAATGAGAGACAAGAGGAAAGAGGGATTCTGTGTTTCAAGATGAACCGAATGGGACTGAGACGCAGCGGAAGGAACTAGTGAGAGGGGAAATGTGATAACAATCACAACAGACGTGCAAATGAAATACTGCGGGAACTCAAAGGAGAGAGTCCATTTCTCAAAAGTACGTATTAGGAAATGCTTCATGAAATAGAGACATATGAGATAGAACTTAACAGAAAAATAGTTTTGACAGGCACCAAGGTAAGGTGATAAATAACTCCAAGCATAAAATTTATGAAGGGAACATTCCAAGTTGGAGACAGTAAAGAAGAAATATAATACATTTATAGGAATAAAAAAGATTGGAGAAATTCTCTGAAGTATGAGTTTAGAAATTCAATGCACCATCCATTCATTGTGCAACAGAGCCCCAAAGTTTGAGCTTAATGGGGCAGACAGTTATATCTACTAAGGGCACATTATTATTTGCTCTTAAAAAAATGTTTCCCAGACCTTTCCAAGAAAGATCCTCTTATAAAAGTGCTACTGTTGGATTTTATTCTGAATTTGGTGGTTTGGTAGAGCAGAATTAATTATGAGTAAACTGCCCTGGCTGGAGTTGGCTGGGTGTCGTTCTGTGCACCGCAGGGCTGCCGGCTCCATTCCCGATTGGGGCACATGCCTGGCTTTCAGCTCGATCCCCAGTAGGGGGCGTGCAGGAGGCAGCCAATCGATGTTTCTCTCTCAGATGGATATTTCTCTCTCTCCCTTCTGCTCTCTCTAAAATATCAATACAAACATGAAAAAAAGAATAAACTAAGTTAGTAATTTAAAAAAATAAATCCTCATTACTTCCTTGGTAGATGAGACACATTTAAAGTAATATTTTAAATAAGTTCCAAGTGCAAGATGACAATAAGTACTATTAAATCCCCTTCACTATTGGTGGTAATTCTCTGAAAAATTATAATGCAGAAAGTTTGAATCTCATAAATTAAGAAAAATAACATTGGTAGACCAAAACTAAGAAAAATCATGTGATGTGATTCTGAATCTTTAAATAATTAAAATTAAGTAGTCAAGGCAGCATATTAAAGATATCAATGTAATTTTACACTGACTAGGTTAATAGCAATGGGTGTGATGCACATTGAGCCTTGTGAGATTATCAATATTTGTGTATTTTTAACCTACAAATATTGGGCATTTCATATAGTTTAACCTGGCATCCTATGAATTAAATCCTCCTTTTCCAACAAGACTATTGCAGTTCTAAAATATATTTGTGAATTTATTCTGATTTGTAGAATGTAATTTTTATTTGAAGGGACTTGTAAGTACTAGTGATTGAGCTTGACTCCTACCCAAGGGGAGGTTGCACTGTAACTGGATATATTAGAAGGCGCCATGCTATTATGGTTTCAGCCTTTTACACATTGTATTCATTTTCCATTGATGTGTAACAACTTACCACAAACTCAGTGGCTCAAAACAACACCCATTTATTAGCTCACATTTTTGTGGGTCAGAAATATGGCATTGTGTATTGGATACTCTGCTTGGAGTATCAAAAGACTAAAATCAGGTATCGGTCAAGCTGAGTTCTTTGCTGAAGGTTCTGGGGGGAAATATGTTTCCAAACTCCTTTCTGTTGGCATAATTTAGTTCCTTGGTGCTCTTGCCTTCTTACTGGCTCTCAGACAGGGACCACTTTCGGCTTTCAAAGAGCTTCCCCCAGAAGCAGTTGTACTTGAAAGCATAGCATATTCCCTCTCTCTCTCTCATTCTCTCTCTCTTAAGAAAATGTTTCCCAGACCTTTCCAAGAAAGATTCTTCTCGCTCGCGCTCTCTCTCTCTCTCCCCCCTCCCCTTCTGTGTGTGTGTATGTGTGTGTGTGTGCGCGCTCTGAGAGAGTCCTACTTATTGAACAGGATTTCTCAACTTCTGCATTATTGACATTTTGGGCCAGATAATTCTGTGTTGGGGGTGGGAAGCTGTCCTCTGCATTGTGGGTTACTGAGCAGCATTTCTGATCTCTTTCCACCAAATGCCCCTTTACTTCACTGGTGACAACTAAAACCGTCCCCGACCACTGTCCAATGTCTCCTGAGGACCTAGCTTCCTCACTAGAACCACAGCCTCGGGGTACCCGTGTTCTGATGGCTGCGGAACAGAGAGAGCTAGATGAACTTGAAGTTTCTCGCAGCTCAGGCAGCCTTGAGTTTCCCGCCCTGTGCTGTCGGGTTAGCCTTGGCGGGGGAGCTACAGTCCTGGCGTTGCCTTACCCGGGATGGTTTCCCTTCCAGAGAACATCTGGTGATGCTTCTTGCCTTTCTGATCATGGTATCTGACTCCCAGTTCTTTCCCAGTTCTTGATGACATTTCTGCTTATTAAACTGAAACAAAACTATGCCCTCCCTCTCAGGAATTACTCTAGTATCACCTTCAATTGAAGCATTAAATGTCTCCAACATGTTTAATTACACCCGAAGAGACCCCTACTTGGTTTACTTTGGTTTGCTTCCACTGAGTACAATCACAGTCATTGTACACGGATTTAGTTAAATTCAGAGGTTAAACATTGTCAACTTCTTGTAATATGAGGAGAGGATAGATTTCTCATATCTCATATTTAGCATCCATTTTTTCCCCTCATTTTTCCATGATTTATAATTATATTTTTCTGTAGTTTTCTGTTTTCCCTCTTAGACAAAGAGCTCTCTGGAAGTGAGTATTTTGCATATTTTATCCTATACTGAATGTGTGTAGACCTACATAGTGCCTGCCTTGTAGTAGTAGTAATAGTGTTCAATGAATATTTATGGAACGGGAAAGTGTGTGTGTGTGTGTGTGTGTGTGTGTGTCTGTGTATGTGTAAACACTCGCATATACATATATACATTCACACACAAAAAGTATTCAAGAGACTTTAAATTTATATTATCATAGAATATCCTAGGGTCACCCTCAAATAAAGATTTGTAAAAATGTATACTTACTATGTATTGCTGTTGTTTGTCTTCTATGGGGAAAAGGACCTCTGATGGAGGCTTTTACAGTTAATATCATGGGTGAGGGAGGATGTACGGACTTTAATGTCTAAATGTATAGCAATGGGGTTGTTTTGAAGACTCAGTTAAATCAGGGAGCCGCGCGATGTCTATGTTAGTATTTCCGGTATCTAGCAAGAAATTTTCTTCTTTTACTTTCCTAATAAAAATATACTAAACTTCAGAAGTACATGTTTTTAATAAGTGGCACAAATAATTTGAATATCTTATAAAATTTATTCAAGCACAATTGCTATTATAGCTGAATTGTCATGGCAAACTCAGTTATTGCAATTCACAAGTACTATAAACGATGGCTGTAACACAAACCTGTAGAAGTCAAAATCCTCATAGTATCTTCACTTCCCTTTCAAAAATCAAACCGTTTTTCTTCCAAAAGGCAGAACATGTGGTGTCACCTATGATCTTATCAGGTTTCTTATTCTCTCTGCACCCCGGGAGCTCATCTATAAAATAATGGCCACATCATGTACCGAACAAGACTGTCTTGCCCCACACGTAGATGAACAGTCAGCTTTGCTCTCTGTAGGCAGTCATCTTTTGTAAGAAATACCCTTTTTTTATGTGCCTAAAGAAAAAAAAAATGAGGGATTGCCACTCAAATTATGAGGCAATGCTATATTATTATATAGACTGTAAGATACACCCTAGTGTCTGAAATGTTAACATATGAAAAAAGTGTGTTTTATAATAAAAGCTCTATGATGTTATTTAGAAAAATATGACTCACACATTCAGTCATTCAGCAAAGTGTTCCTAAGCACTTATTGCAAACGGTCATGATAAAGGTTAGATTTATTTTCTTTTAGATTGCAGTTTAACATACTATTGAAATAAAAGCTAAAAGTTTTCTATGATACTAAGTTTTAAGGAAACATCTTCTAAAGATGTCACTTATTTTTGCTTTCTGTGAAAAACTATCTGATGCAAGTTTAGGCTTAGATGTTCAGGACAGAAAGTTGCTAAAGAAAGCGACCTATGCCGAAGGCTAGTGCAGTCTAGGAGGGAGGCAGACCAGAAAACCATAATTATCATACAATGGCATCTACTCACTGTCAGGACAACACAGAGAAAGGAGCAAGGACCATCATGCCCCACTATAGGGTGACCAAAACTGTAAGGCGATCCTTCCATTTTCACAATAGGAAGATAAAAAAAAAAAAAAAAAAGGCAATAAAAAAATACAAAGCAGCCCTGGCTGGTGTGGCTCAGTTGGTTAAGCATCATGCCGTGCACCGAAATGTCTCTGGTTCAATTCCTGGTTAAGGAACACACCCATACTTTCAGCTCAGCCCCCTGGGGTGGGGGGGGGCCTTAAGGAGGTAGCCAATGGATGCTTCTCTCCCATGTCCATGTTTATGTCTTTCTCTTTCCCTCTCCCTTCCTCTCTCTCTAATATCAATAAAAACATATAAAATACAAAGCAATGTTTTTTGACCAACTTGAATTAATAAAATTTTGGGATGATGGTTAGCCAGTTAAGAACAATTCCAACTATTTAATTGGTTGACCTGATAATAAAAACTATAATAAGATATTAATTTAGCTAGACTGTTTTTCCACACTTTACATCGATGAAGCAATTTTTTTTTTTTCAAACTCTCCCTAGTTCTTCAACATCATTGTCTTCATCTTCACTAGAGCTGCTTAACTCGTCATGCTGTTTTCTGGAACATGCTGCCTTCATTCTGTCTAAATTGCTAGAGGAACAACACTTGTTTAATCTAGGTATTGTTGTCGAAAAGTTTATCCAAAGGTTCAAGTGCCAATGTAAATAAACATGGAATTATTTTTTTAAAGTTATCCTTTACACATATATTTGTAATCACATTATAACCACTCTCTGTATTATATGTGTAAATGATCGTTAAAAAAAACAACAACACACTTATTCTCAATAATTTTTTTAGATATGATATCATGCTGGAGAAATAATTTTAACTATGTAAACACATGTGCCAGCTTCTATTAACCATATTCTTCAGGGACATCTTTGTGTACCAATCACAGTCATTTCTGCATAATATGACTTCTTCCAAACAAATTGTTATTCAAAAAAGAACTGGAAAGAATTGCCATTGTTTAAGAAAAGAATGAAGGTACTACTTCTTTATTTTTTGCAAGATGATTTTGAGAGGGAAGCTCATTTTATATTCAGTTGTGTATAAGTATGCTGAGAAAGTTAAGGAAAGTTTCATCTGGGGAGAAAATGAGATCAAGTTAGAGCTTGAAGGATTAGCTGGATGTTTCCCAGGACAGAATGAAGGAAAGAGAAGAAGAAATGAGAGTATTCAATGCAGAACAAGAATGCAGGCTCAAAAATACAATATTTTCAGGGAAAGAGTTTTATTCAGCTGGAGCACAGAATATAATATAGATGTGAAATGTAATGTAAAACTAGAGAAGTATGTTGGGATCAGATCACATAGAGCTAATGAATTTATATTTTCTTTTGTAGGCAATAGGAAACCACCTAAGGTTCTTAAATAGACAAAATAATAATATTAGGGATTTTTTTTAACGACATAAAATATATCAATGCCAGTGACCTGCACTAAAAGAATATAATGTAGTAGGTATAATGAAAGCTAGCCCTATGCAAAATAAAGTTCTACCCCCATTTGTTATCCACACCCATCACTTTTGTTTCTGCCCCCATTTTCCCCTCTACAGTAGAGTTATTTCATGCCATACGACTCACCCAGTATCCTCACACACTCCTCTTAATCCTCCTCTGTCAAAACTTCTTTCAGAAAAAAAATAGGAAACCTGTAATGGACATCTTATTTAACCCAGCAGCGACCATTAATTAGGTCCTATTATCAAGACTTTTACAGACAACAAAACTATGCCTTACAGAGGTCAGGTAAGTTTTAGAGCTAGAATCTCAGAAACAGATCTATGGGAACACACATCCCTGCTCTTAAACATGACATAATATATGAGTCTAAAACTGAGTCTGATGTGCAGTATCAAGGAATTTACAGTCCAGCCGGGAAGGAAAGACTATCAGATGGGGAACAAAGAGGGGAGAAGTCACGGGTGTGGACAATTCAGTGGTAAAGTCATTTAGAGAATAAAGAGGTCTTTGGAAGACTGGAGAATCCTCAAAGAAGGATCTTGAAAGCTGCCTAGAAAATAGTAGTCCATGAGCAGGGGTGATGGCAAGTCTGGTGGTGGGAAGTACAAGAAGTAGGGAGGTAGAGTGTTCAGGATCATCAAGAATGACTAAAACAGGGAGAAGTTCCAGTTAAAGGAAATAAGATTGGATACAGGTAAAAGTTTATATGTGAGAGACTCTGACGTCAACCAGAGATGACACCAGATGAGTTAGTCCTTGTAAATTAGAATATGCCGTAGGTTTAGATATGATGAAAAGATAAACATCACAAGACTCATCTGGCAGCCATATACAGGATGGATTCAGTTTGCGAAGGGACAGAAGAGAAGCCAACGAACAGGCTGGGACAGCGACCCAGGTGTGGAATGATGGTGGCCTGGACGCTGGACATTTTTTCTCCCTTGTGTGAAACTCATGGCAACAGCCATGCCCCTGGAGGCTTTAGGAAAATAATACGAAAACACAGCTCAACCGATTGACAGATAACCTGTTTAACTGGACAGAGGCTGTGGACCAGTGAGTCAGTGGAGACATTTTAAACAATGCTTCCAGACAGTCTCACTTTGTATTCAGCTACAATATACCTGGAAGGTAGGGTACGGTTATCATCAAAAACTGTGCTGAGTCAGTCTGTGATGCCACCGGCCAGCCATTCCACCCATAAAACTGCAGCCTGTGACCCACCCAGCAAATGGAATTACACGTTGAGAGAAAAGTAATCTACTGTTATACATTAATGTCAGGAGGTTTCACTAATTGAAACAAGGTTGAGTTTATCAAGATTGAGAGAAAACAACAGTTTCTGTGGTCACTCTCAAATTACGGGGAAAATCCCTCAATTTGCTGTCATGGATTATGTCTTTCATTTAGGAAAATGGGAGAAAAAAATGTTAATATTGTTAAGCACTCCAAATGTTTGGGGATTTACATTCTTTTGCTGTTTGCTTTTTCCGACTGTTTCTGCCTGTGTGCTCTGCTTGCTAATGGAGACAGTGTAATAAAGGTTCCAGGAGAGAGGTGCGGCTTCCTATTTGTATTCTAGGAGATAGACAGGCTCTACTTTAGAAGCCTACATGGATAAGCACCTGCATTTATTTAGATGCTCCCAGCATTTCAGAGAACCCTGGGCTTCTCTCTGCTTTATCCCTTTAAATCTTACGGGAGTCGCAGAATTTGCACTCGCCTAAAATAATGCACCGGGAGCCAGATTAGTTCCAGGAGTGATGGCCACGGTCTCCTGAACCCTCATCTTGCCAGATGCATGATGAGCACTCTGCTGTCCAACAGAAACATAATGGGAGCTGCACAGGTAATTCTGAATCTCCTCGTACCCACACTGAAAAAGTAAACGTCAACAGGCAAAAAGATATTTTAACAACATAGTTGATGTCACCGAATATATTCAAATTATCATTGTTTCAGCAAGTCATCAATATAGACATGATGTATGTGTATTTTGTGTTCTGTTTTGTGCAAAATCTGGTATCTGTTTTACATCTTCAGCACATTTCAACTTGGACTAGCCGCCTTTGAATTGCATAGTAAGTAGCTGGGGCTAGTGGGCGACCTTAGTGTACCCCAACTCTTCACGAAACTGTTGAAACCAGGAACAGTGTTTTCATTCCGAAATACGAGTGAGCTTATCACTGAGATAAGCTGAACAAGTTGAGTAAGGAAAGGAGAAGGAGGTGAAGAAAACTCATCTTGACAATCATTTTACCGGTATTTAAATTTATTCTCATGAGGAATTCTCTCCTTGTGTGAAACGGAGTCAGGGAGCTTGCAAATGAGGGAACTATAATAAGAAGAAATACTGGTCTATAATGAAGTGTTCACTAGCCTACGACAAAATGAGCCAGAAAAAGACAATACAGTGAAATTTCCATAAACTCAAATTTATTTCATTTAGAACACTCCCTTTTATTGTTATTGTATGTTCTTCCTCTTTTGTGTGTCTAAATGCTATTACTTCTATTAAGTAATAGTAAGAGTAAATGGTTGATGGATGTGTTTTTAATGTCTCCCCTGGCAGATGTATATGGATTCTGAACTTTAAATATGTTTCTTTGAAACATGCAAGTCATAAAAATAAGTCCAGAGACAACTGTCGAAGGTGACAGAGACCTGTTTGGGGAATCAGAAGCCCAACATTCAAGTCCTGTTTTTGCTCACAAACAAGTTAAGTGGCCTGAATCCACTCACTGAGCCTTTTGCTCCTCACATATTCATCTGTAGAATGAGGGATTTGGACCAGATTAGCATTATGCCTGTGAACTTGTCTGCTTTCATGACTCAGCCGCGATCTTTCAGTAGTGCAGTGACAAGATACCAAAGGCAGTGTCTCCTGACACAGAGTCGGTGTGTATTTCCACCAGAGGCAAATTATGCGATCCCTGTTTCAGAGACTCCTCCTTGAAAGCCTATGAAAGGAAATGTGCTACATAAATAAATGATCATCAAAGGAAAGATTTGCTTCTAAAATACAACCTGTATGTACATGGTGATGTAGGCATGTATTTCCTTCTGAGTCATACCCATAGCGCTGCCCCATCTCCTGACTAATACCCCTTTCCCCAACCCTTCTGGTTTTGGCAGTTAAACTGATTGATATTTGGCTTTATCATTTTAATACTTCTATAAAATACCCGTTTAACCTGTTGTAATCTGTTGGTGAGTAGGAGGTAATATGGTTTCCAATAAGTAAACTGAAATACTTCTTTTGATTTACTACCTAGAGTTGCAAGGAAGAGGAAGTGCGTTCAAGATCTAATAGTATCTATTTGAAGATATAGTAAAAATATAAAACTCAAAATCATCCACTTTGCAATAAATAGTACTGGTTCTTCACTCAAGGTTGTGATTTAAATATTCAGTCCGCGTAGAAATTTGCATGGCTTTAAGCGTTCTGCTACTTAGCACTCACTAGCCGTCTGTAGTACTCCCAAGGATCAGTTTTACATGCCAAAGCTTGAGAATTGATCTTTTGTTCTTAATTGTCTTGAAAGTGTGCTGGTGCCCAATTTTCACAAGCAGAGTTGGCTTTATGGAGTGTGAGTATTTGTGGATGTACTGGTTCTTTGTTAAAAGTTTGTGTGTGGATGTGATTTATGAGTCCCGTTTCTTTCGAGGTGTGTCCTATTCTTCGTCTCAGAAAAGCAGACAACAAAAACCATGATTGTTTCTAAATATAATCAGGGGCCATGCCCCCAATTTCTAAGTGCTTTAAATTTCTTTGGAAAAGATAAATATTAAAAGTGTGATCTTTTTTTTCAATAAAACTCTAAACTCCAACCTTCCCATTCTGTTGACTTATTATAGAGCACATGTCCCAGTATAGACCTTTAGCTACCAAGAGACAAGTTTGGCTTGATTTGTATTTACTATATATATATATATATATATATATATATATATATATATATTTATATATATATTTATATATATATTTATATATATATTTAGATCTTAAATGAGTCAGGTTCAACAATTTTTAAATAAAAAGTTTCGAAAAGGGTGAAAGTTCTAGTGATAGCTGAGAAATGCTATTTACTAAAAAATAGGCTGATCTCATTGCCTCTTTTCTATTTTCATAGGAAAAACAAACGCAGTGTACTCTTCCTTCTGAATAAGAATTTTGTTAAGTGGGAGTTGCATGCTTATTATCTAAGAAAAATAGCTAAATTGTAATTATTTAAAATAAAGATGAAGAAAATACACAGACAAATCAATTTATATAATGGTCACACTAAATTTTTGTTTAATAAATATAGTAGACTATATTTATGCATACATGGATATATACTATAAAAACATACTATTTTCTGAAACTCTACTAAATGTTTCAGCAAAAGCAAGAAAGTAAACCAGATTTTTTTTTGAGTTACATAAAGCAATTTCTCTTAATATACTTAGATTAGAACTAATGGTATGTTTCTAATGTGCCCTTTTAGTTCTGAAAAGATGACTTTTTTCATCTGAACAATTGAAGATAATTGTCATTTTTGCAATAATAAATCTCTTCTTTGTATTTGTTCACCAGTAATGAACAAGTAAGAGTATCTTAGCGTGTATTTAAAAATTCTACTTTCTCTTAAGCATATCACGTTGTGTGATTGAATCTGAATTAATATTCCTGAAGTAATCACATTAACTTATTTGTAGAAACAAGAATAAAGATAAAATGCCACTGATCACGTCCTTGGCTTTTCCAAAACTCTAGTGGTAACACTTAAAAACTGAGTTGCCTAATACATAGTGGAGGGTACCACTGTTCATCCAATCAACATTTCTTGAGAGGCTTCTGTGCACACCTGTGTACCTTCACTTGTCCTGCAAGTATATTTTGAGTTCCCACTCTGTAAGTTTCAGTGATCGTGTTGGACACAGAGAATGCTTTAGCAAAGAAGCCCTGGATGGGAGCTTACAGTCTAACAGGGGGAGAGTCACATCTATTAGACAAATGTGCATGTGATGGATGTTACAAAAGATGAAGGAATATAAGGAAGGCTATAAAAGAGAAGGAAAAATTGAAACAGCAGTTTATAACAGGTCTACCTGATCTGGAAGACAAAGGGAGACAAAAGATTCTCAGGAGGAAGTGACATGTAAGCTAAAGAGTAAAGAATGCGTAAGAGTTAATGTTAGGTTAGAAGAGAGGAGGAAAGAGACGGAGCCTTTTATTTATTGATTTATTTAAAAAATTTTTAAAACCTCACCTGAGGATATGTTGTTTTTATTTTTTTTAATTAATTTTTAGAGAGAATTGAAAGAAGAGGGGGAAAGAAAGAGAAAAAAAAAATGATGTGAGAAACATACATTTGTTGCCTCCTGACCTGAGACTGAACTATAACCTAGGTATGTGCCCTGACTAGGAATCGAACCCAAAACCTTTTGGTGTATCTCGCTGACCAGGACAAGGTAGACCCTTACAGACAAGAACAGTAATGAGTTGAGGGTCCTGAATTCTGTGAGACGTGGAGCTTTTGAGGAATAAGAAGAACAGAGTGAGAGGCAGCGTAAGATGAGGTCTCCAAGACCCAGTCAGGAGATTCATAATGCCAGGTTTTATGGGCCATTGTTATGAATGTTGTATTTTATTCTGAGTACAATGGGAAGCCAGGGAAAGGAGTTTCTGGGAATATCGATCTCAGGATGGAGTGTGGAGAATAACTTAAAGGGAGGCAAGAGTAAAAACAGACTGTCATAAGGTTATTACGGTAATCTAAGCAATAGCTTGGACTAGCGGCAGGCTGTGACGATGGAAAGCTGTGGATAGATCCTAGATAATTAGAATATAGCACAGTAGGACCTGGCTATTAGCTCAGACATGGAGATAGAAATAAGCTCCTAGATTTCTGGCTTAGGCAACTGGGTGGATGGTGGATTTTTGAGGAAGCTGGACCAGGAAGACAAATTCGGGGAAAGTCAGATGAACTCACTTGGAGCAGGCTGCTTTTAAGGTGCCTGTGAGACACTCAATTGTTGATGACAAGTAAGCATTTGAAAACATGATCTGGGGCTCAGAAGAGAGGTCTGAGCTGGAGATATAAATTTCAGATTTGCTTTCATGGATGGTAATTGAAGCCATGTGAGTATATGAGATTGCATGAGGAGAATGTGTGGAGAGTGAGCAAAAAAGAGATTACAAGATAGAGCTCTGAGAAACGCTACTACCTAAGGGTCAGAAGATGAAGAGGCGCAAGAAGAAGAGATTGAGAAAGAGCAGGCTGAGTCATAGCAAGAAAACCAAGAGAGAACCCCACAGAAAAGAGAGCTTGGAGAAGAAAAACTGGTCCAAAGCGTTGAACTCTGCTGAGAGGTCAATTCAGGTATGTGCTGCATAACAGAAATTGTGCTCAGTGCTCTGAGGGCCACAGAGATGACAAGGGGGGACCTTACCCTCCCAGAGCTAACAAGCCAGCAGAGGGAATGGACATGTAATTAACTTCCAAACAGAGTAGACTAAACAAGCACTTGCTAGGTTAAATGCAGGCACTCGAAGAATCAGGAAAAATTTATGTTATGGTCTAAATGATTTCTGTAAAACTGGCTCTAAAAATTGTACACAAAATTCATGTTTGAATGCATTTTCAAGGTGTTTGCTTTAACAATGGCCATAAGGAAAATAGTCTTCTAATTCATGTAGGCGTTGTATTGGCTGGAACAGAGCAACCATGTATGACAAGAAGAAAGAAATACTTTTCTGTTCAGGAATCGGAGAGATTGTTACCCTGGCCCAGTAACTCAGCTACGTATTAGCTTAGTCAGGGAAGAGATTCAGGGTCTGTTTCTTCTGGAGCTGGCTTTGCCCCATTGCTGGCCACTTCAGAGAGATCCAGGAATTTGGCCTTAAAGAAGATTGGACCTTAAGGCAAAGGAAGATATTGTTCTTTCCTCTTCAGGGTGACAAAATGGCCCATCTGTTGAAATGCTCAGCAATAGCTGGGACAAATGTCATAGACACTTAGTATTTCAAAACTGAAGATAATTTAGACAAACCATAATTCAGCTATTATTTCCATTATAATTATTTTAAAGTTTCAAAACATTTACACATTTGATGTGTGTATTTCTTACATCAATATAATCTTATCGTTCAAAATTTAAATTTTCAAAAGGAAGAAGTCACAAAGTTATTTTTGGTAAAGCATTATATTAGTGATTTCCTAGAAATAACAATTTCTCTCAAGGGTGTAACTTTTTCTGTTTTCACAAAATTTCTGGTAATGAAGCATGTTTTGTTGTTTGTTTTTTTTTTGTGTGTGTTGTTTTAGGAATACCTTTGCTAAGTGAATGAGATGTTTTTGTAATTTTCTTTTAAATACATTTTGATATACTAGAAAATGCCACATGCTTAAAAGCAATAATTACTTTTCATTAAAATGATTTAATTTAGAATAGTCACTAATTAACCAGAATTTCTCTTTATTTTTATAAATTGATGAAACTTTACAGACACAATTAAAATTCTCAAATTAGTCTAAATACCTTGAGAGACTTTGTCTTAGACATACTTTAATTTTATCTTAAAATGGGGGTAGTAGACAAAAGACCTTTTGACAGCCCTGCTGGTAATAAGATCCTCTCCTGGTCCATAGTCTCTCTCTTCACCTTCTTAAGCATGTTCCTCAAGAATTATTATTATTATTGCAAACTATTTAAAGTTTTGAAAGAAATATAAAAGATACTGGTTTTCTTGGTCATAGTGAATTCACATACTGTACAATTTTTAAACAAATTGACGAGTCTTTATATTTATAGATGTATGTAATAAATCAGGTTGTAGTTTTGTATATTTTGATGAGAGTTCATGTGTTAGGTGACATTTAATTAAGACTCTTGACATGAACAATCCAGGAATTACAGTTTCTTTTCTTTCTAATATATTCGGAAAGTATTCTTTTCGTTTCTCTAGGCAATTTTTTATTGATATTTCAGAATATACATCTTAAGAGTTTATATTTATCAGCTTGCTTAGTGCTTTTAAGCAATTTTGTCATCAGAAAATAGCCATATTCATAACAACCCACTCTGGGTTAAATTCACATGTCAGAGATTCAACACACGTGGTTTCCTTTTGGCTCCACTAATTTTGACTCAACATCTATAACGAGCTGAAGGACCACAGGTGCCAGACGCAAGCTTCATGTACCAAAGGATGCTAGAGAGAGCCGGGGGAGGGGCAGCAACGCAAGAGAGCATGCCTGGATTGATCCATCTTTTTAAAGAGACTTTGTGTGTGTGTTCAAGGAAGGAAAGTGAGAGTGTTGGTGATGTTTTTCAACCTTCTCTATATTTTAAATAGTGCTTGAATTGTTTTCTCTCTCTCACACACACACACACACACACACACATACACACACACAAATCAGTTAAATATGTCATTTTCCTTTTTGGAGAAAACGATGTACTGCTTTGTTACGGGAGGAGAGGGAAATTCCTTTCTATACCAACCTTGAGGATTTCGTTGTAAAAGACAAATCTGAGCAAGAAGCAGCATGTACTATTTCGTCCCGTGTTTTTCATCTTTAAAAAGGACTGATGTACACCTGAGTTCTGTTGTTCTTAACTAAGACCACATATTGGTTTTACAGATTTTAGTTTTCAGGTTTCTGATTTGAGAATGCCTTCTCTCCTCCAAAAATGTGAATGAAATTTTTGCAACATTCATTGGCATGTGCAGAGCACCGTCTTCAAAACTGAACTTTTCTTTCCACACACATCTGGGAGCATTTTTAAATGACAGTATTCCTAATTAATCTAATTAATTCCCATCACCCTTATACTCCTCCTCCTATATATTTTTTCCCATCCTCGTTACCTTTCTCTTCTCATTATTGCTGTTGAGCATTCATAGGGAAATACTTGGATGGGATGGGAAGAAATTCAGGTTAGACAACTTGGACTTTAGTCATGTCTCTGCCACTTACCAAGAGAATGTCCTTGAGTATCAATTAACCTGTCATGTAATTGTCTCAGCTTCCTCATCTGCCAAGCAGAAATAATAGTACCTGCCTTTAATGCCTCATTGTATGGTTGTGAGGATCAAATTATAGGATATATGTTCACTATAAAATAGTGTTCAAGGAAAAGGTATTATTATGATCATTAATATCAGTTTTAGTAGGTTCAGGAAAGCTGTTAACAAAGATCATGTTATCCTTTGGCTGTCTTTATCTCGGACCACAGAAGATAAAACATTGAGAATTTTAGAAATTAAGATTTTTAGGAACATGGATAGACAGTTACAATTGTCTGGACAACAAAGTAACAGGAAGGTTGGAAAGAAGTATAGAATATGTAAATATGAGCACACGTGCATGTAAGTTTGAGGAACTGAATTGCACACTAAACAAACTCATGTATATTCCCTGTTAGCTGTGGAAATTATACAGACAAGTTTTCTTTAGTTTATCTCAAAAGTCCCATGTTACATAATTGATTTATTTTCCTGTGTCTTAATGTATAAAACAGTTAATGTTTAACTACTGAATATCATGTGGGTACAGTTCTGTGGTATTAGAGGACTTGGTCTTAAAATTATTTCAATATATTTAACCCCATAAAGATCAGTTGATTAGCCACTATGTGCAAGACATTGAACTTGGCAGCTACAGAAACCACTGAACAAATAAGATGGAATTCCTGGAAAAACATACATTCTGAAAAGTACATGATCTAGATATATAAATAAATATAATGTCATAAGAGGTAAGTGCATAATGGAAGGAAAAATGAAATGCCATCAGATTCAAAGATGGAGGAATCAAATCCGATTGAGTCAACGTCCAAAAGCTTTATAGGAAGGCGGAGAGAGCGTGATATTGATGTGACTAGTTTGCTTTGGCTGCCGGGCAGGGTTATCATGGTGGCACTTGTCATGGTCCTCAGAGGGCCGTGAAAAGGAGAAATAAAGGAAGAATTCATTCATGTACTTATTTGAAATTTGTTGTTTGCATACTTTAGTTCAGGTGTTGTCTGAAATCCCCCATGAGCCATCGTTAGGGAGTAAGACCAGAGAGAGGCTAATACAAGGCGCCCATCCAGTTTGATGGGAGTTGCAGGGAGAGGGAGCGTGTGCCCGAGTGTCCTAAGAATAATGACGTGTCGAAGAGGATGCAGAATGACCAGTTGAAGATGAAAAGGCATTTTGAACACAGAGATGAAATAGCCAGGAACAGGTAGGAAGTGGCATGTGACAGTGGCGTTCAGAATGAATGGAGATGATTTTAAATGACCAGGTATACACTGAAGGACTATATATGAATGTAAAACAGTTTATTGTATATTCTTTCGTTTAATCTTCTCAGAAGTACTTAGAGGTAGGTATTATAGTTGCAATTTTATGTATGAGAAAACTAAATATCAGAAAGATCAGTAAGATGACCTACGCAAAGCTACAGAGTCAATAACTGGCAGGGCTAGAATTTCAACCCTGGTCTTGACTCCAAAGTCAGTGATCTTGAACTCTGCCCTGTACTGACACTCACGGAGAGAGAAGTGAGCGGAGACAAGGAAAGCATCATCTTGACCCTAAGCCCTGACCAGGTAGTGTCATTCCATCCTGTTCACTCATTTTCACAAAGGGGATCTGGGGTGAAACTCTGCAAGTCATTCATACATTATTCATTGATTCATTCCTTCAACAAATCTTGATTATGTCAAGCATAGTGCTAGGTGTTTAGATACGAGATGAATCTTTGGTTTCAAAGAGCTTAAAATTTAGATAAGAGAGATTCCAATAAACACATCAGTTCCTGGCCTTGGATTTGCAGCTCTGGGAGCCGTGAAGGAGGGGGTGTATAAGAACAAACGGGGAAGCCCTTCATCCGTCTTGGGGAGGATCAGGAAAGGCAGGCCGAAGGAGCAGCTTCTAGTATGAACTGAGAAAGATAAGGAGGTGCTAGGGAAAAGCAGTGAAGGCAAATGAGACCCATGTGGAGGTCAAGAACTTGTGGGATATTGTCAGGCCTGTGAGTAGTTTGATAGAGCTTTCTCCTAGGCTTGTTCCAGTGGTGGTGAAAGAGGTGAGTTCTAGAGAGCTAATCAGGGGCAGATTGTGAAGAGCTGCTCACCTTTTTAGAAAAAAATGACACCTACACATTACTAAGAGGAGTGTAAATTTAGCCAAGCCTTCAAACAGTATGTTACAAATGCTTTAAAATGTTTATACCTTTGATTTCATATCTATGACAATTTTGTGAAATTCCATGAAAGGAAATACTTTGAAATGTAGGCATAGACTTATGCACAAGGCTATTCATTGAAGCTTTATGTATAATGCAAATTCTATAGACAAACTAAATGCTTAACAGCAGAGGGACAATTCAGCCAATGATGGTGCTTCAAAGTGAATGTGAGATACATATATATCACTGTGATATATAATTGCTATATTATAGAGTGTCGATCCTAATTGTTCACGGGTTCCACATTTGCAAAGTAGCCTACTCACTAACAATCATTTGTAATCCCCAAACCAAGACCCGTGGTACTGTATAGACATCCACTGACATGCAAGAGCTACAGAAACGTTAAATCGCCAGAGACACTCATTCTCAAGGTGCAGCACGGGGGTGTTCTGCCTTCTCGTTTCAGCTCTCCTACAGCGAATACGTGTCCTTTATACTTAACACATTTTTCACATTTCAGTGCTTTTTGTTGGCATTTTTGCTGTTTAAAATGACCCCCAAGAGTGGGGCCGAGTTGCCATCTACTCGCAGAACAAAAGGCTGTGGTGTGCCTCTCAGAGAAAATACATGTGTTAGATAAGATTTGTTCAGGCAGGACTCAAGTGCTGTTGACTATGAATTCAATGTGAATGAGTCAACAATATATATATGAAACAAGGAGTCTTTAAGCAGAAACACACATAAAGCAAGGTTTCCTATGGACAGGGTGATGGAAGTGTTGTGACAGAGGCCCGCAGGAATCTAACCCTGTACTTCCACTGGGAACAAGGCTTCAGTATTTGCTAATTCAGTGCGAACAGCAGTTTTACAGAACAGAAGTAGCTCAGATAATGACTGTATATATACACATACATTTGGGTATATGTGTGTGTATGCACATGTGAATATACACAGACACACATTACCCACATGTTAACTAGTTACATATATATTGCATTATAAGATGTTAATTTTCTAATCATTTTTTTAATGAAGTTCTACATGCTCTAACCCCCAATTCAGAACAAAATAAGATTGGAAACACTTAAATATGGGATCTTCTTTGTTTCAATGACATGTTAATTTCATCATGAAGGAATAATGCAAGTACGTAGTTAATTTAGATTTTAGTTCACTTGAGATGAGTCACGTAAGGAGAGCTAGATGCTGTGTTGGACATGGTGTTGGAGGAAGCCTAGGGCTAGAGTCAATAGTCTCTGACCCTCCCTCTGTGAAGAAGGCTGAGATGCAGGTCACCTCATAAGATAATTCTTTTCATCCTCACACTCTCTATAAATTATCTCAGCCTTTACTGACGTCACAATGCTGAGTTGATGACTATCTCAACTACCTAATTGTTTGTATCTCTTGGACAAAGTCCAGGGTGGAACGGTGGTTTGTGGAAAGGATAATCTGGAATATTTTAAGATAACCAAGGGAAAAATCACGTTTGTCTCGGCGTATGTATGTTGAAGGCCTCCAAGAGACAGACTGAAAAATAAAATCAGCTGACCAGCATCAAGTCACACATACAGTTTCTGATGGCTGCATATAAAACCCTAAAACACAAGACATGCCCCAGGCTAGCAGGATCAACCAAGGGGTTCTTCAAGGTCCCACCACATGGGCCAGGAAGTAGAAGGAGATTGCAGTAAGTCCTTCTCTATCTCGTTAGGACTCTCTATTCTTGTTTATCTGTGCTGCAGACATTGTGGTGGTGGTTGTACACCTGGGATCAGGGTGGCCTGGTTTGGATCAACAATGGGCAATCTTGACAATGAAACCACACAGTTTAAGAGGAAGCTTCCCAGTGGTTTGCACATGACCTAGCTCATAGGAATAAAATGAGTTGTCTTCCTTTGTGTTTCCCCCTTTTGTGGGAGCACACCAGTTTGGAAGGGAAATTTGGGGAAGCCTGCTCCTAGGAGCAGATATCTAAGAGGGGATTCCCTCTGTCATTTCTATTCAAAGTATTAACATAATTCCTCAAGCACAGACTCTCTAAGATACCTTGAGTTATTTATTAATATTTAAAGAGGTTATTTGGCATGAAGCATGGAGCATAATTCTTAAAAGGAGCTGACAGCAGAATACATTTGTTAACTAGAAAGACATGTCTAAACTTTGCCAAAAGAAATACTGTGTGCAACAAGCACTCTTGGAGGGGAGGGTTATTTTTTTCTCTGTGTGTGTGTGTGTGTGTGTGTGTGTGTGTGTGTGTGTTAGAGAGGGGGGAGCGGGGAGAAAGGCAGAAAGAGACAGACAGACAGATAGAGAGAGTTTTTTGTTTCTCCTCAGTTTCCATGTACACACCCCGCCCGTGTCTTGGACCTATTTCTGAATGAAATACTCATGATAAAGAAAAGAAAGACTTGCAGTCGTTGTGAAGACTTACCCTCTCCCGGCTCCTGGTGCAACCTTTTCTTCCAGCTCAGAATTTAATAGAAGACCACCCCGGCTGTCCTCCCATCTAACTTGTTTATATTTTGTTCATTTTCTTCATTTTAACGAGGTGATGAATAAATGCGATTTACAAGGAAAAAGGGACTGTCAGGGTGAGAGACTGGAGTCCTCTGTTCATTCATACACTAGGTACCGTCCACACAGGCAAAATGCAAATCTGTCTGTCAGTAATCACGGATTTGGCCTGGGGGAGAACCTAGTTAAGTGAAGTAGTTAATTTTTCCTCCCTGCTGCTTCATTCCTGGGCCTCTTCAGAAGGGGAGTGAGAATGCTGGTTACTAATTTGTTTCTTTCTCCAGCCCACTGACTAACACACTTCAAGGGCCCCTTCTGCAAGCTTCCTACATGCACGGTGTTCAACATGCAGCATCCATGTTAAAGCGTGGCGATTGCTAATCGATACACATCAGTATTGTATATATTTGTTTGTTCGACAATGCTCTGAAAGCTAACAGAGCTATCAAAACGAAGTACGGTTTAAAGGATCCTGTCTAGGAATTCATGCTTGGGTGACGAAACCATAAAAATAAAAGCGAGGAAGTGATCACTATAAAAATCAGGAAGGTGGTTCCATCTGCTATGAGAGGCGGACACACGTGGGGCCTCGGGTGGCCAGCACGGTTTGGTGTCTCGGCCTGGGTGCTGGGCACAAAGTAGGTGTTCACTTTATAATCATCCGCGGCGTTCTGTTATAAAGTCATGTCAAATGCAGGATGGTGGCTGCTGTGGGTGGGGAGGAGGGACTCATGCGAGAGGTGCTTCTCTGACGCTGGGATTGTGCCGCTTCTTGTCCAGAGCACTGGATGGACGACTCTTCAGTTACTGGATGCTTCTATGCACTAGTTTATATGGAAATTACATTCCAATCAAAGTGGACAAATTCAAAATCAGACTTCTCAAAAGACTTTAAAACATTTATTAAGGTTTCACCCTGACTCTGTTTCTACCTCCAATAAATCTTAGTGATTAAAAGAAGAAGAAGAAAAAAAGCCTTCCAAGTTTCCTGAACTTTTCAGTGGAAAAATCTCACCAACGACCATAGTACAAACTTTGCTCCTGTCGGGGGGACAGGGGTAGAGGGAGAATTTGGAAGGTGAATTTAGAGGGAAACAGTTTATCTAAGGAATGCCGTAAGACTTCCCGAGGCTACGACTTTCTATAAATAAAAAACAACATTGAGCCACTCAAGGCAGCAGGTCAAAATAAATATATAGTAGCTTTTCCAACTTTGACCTTCTATGTGTTAGGATAACCAAACAGCACTCAATGAAAGTATTTTGATTTGTTTTGCAGTTTGCTGATAGAATTTTTCTTTCTACTAGGCTGTAAAGTCCTGTTAGAACTGAAGCCAAAAGAGACATTTTGGTAGCTGAATTAAGTTTTTTTTCCCCCCATCTATTAAAGATGCTTCTCACTGAAAGGCAGAGTCCATTTGGGATGTACTCTAATCTTTTTAATAGCTGATAAACGGAAATGAATAGCTTCTTGGATACAACAGAGGTGGAGCAGGTTTGAACAACTGGCCCTCTCCTTTTTTAACATGTTCCTGCAAAGACAACCGCTCTCCTGCAACATGGCATTGCTAGAGAATGGAGCAAACAGGCTCGAAACCACGGCCTGACGTTTTCCCTAGCATTGCGCACGATGATTTTTGAAGATGGGTTTGCATAAGCATAGGGGCCGTATTGCAAATCCCAGCTCAAGGAAAAAGAGACAGCACGGAAATCCCAAAGGTGAGGTTCGTGGACGCAAAGGCTACAGAAATGATAACAATAAAGGGCGTGGGAAGACTTTTCCTGGCGTCACGAAAATTAATGTGGGCAGGTTGCCTTTAATCATCACCTAAACTGGCAAAAAGAAAGGGCAAGGATCTCTGGGTGACAAGAAGGTCCTCTCTTTTTTGAACCAGGATTACCATGTAGTTCCTCAAGAGAAGCCAGGGTGAAGGTAAAGGAAATACAGTTTAGTGTAACATCCCTTAATTATTGACAGATGTTGATGAAACTCCTCGTTGTCTCATCTGTTCAGCAGGGGGAAAAACACATAAATGGAAAGGCAGGGATCCTAGCCCTCTGTCTGCTATCAATTAAATCATCAAAACAAAATTATCATTCAAATTACAATGTATCATTTCACTTTTAGAATGTATGGGGGACAACCATCGATGAAACAGAAATCTGTAAGCCATCAAAGCAACAAAGCAACATTAAAGTTCAATGAGCAGTTTGTTCATGCATGTTTTAATCTAGTTAAAAAATGGGAACCATGTTCACGTGGTCAAAATAACACTTGCGTCAAAGGAGTCTTTGAGGTTCAATCCAATGAGACAGGCAAACGATTTTTGGGAAACCCCAAAATATTTTCGAGAAGATAAAGGGCTCCCTGGGGATCTGAATACGGTGGCATTAGTGGAATTTTAATGTGGGAAAGTATCTAGCAATAAGGCAAGCTTGTGAGAGGGAGAAAATATCAAATGCTCAACTTCTAAATGTGTTCTCTTCAATGATTATGTAATTGAGAACTGTTTTTTATTTTCTATTAATACTTACATTCTATTGTTTCCTATCATGCATATGCTAAGCTTGCTTTGTATTAAGTTCTGTGTTATTGTGTCTTGCCATGTTAAAGTAATTATCTGTCTCTACAAAAGAGATTTATTACCTTCATGAATCTGACCATACACACATCTTAAATAAATTAATGAACTGACAAACAAAGACTGCCCCATCATTCTAAGTAGCTGACAACATTGAAAAATCAGTCACATTGCAGTGGCAAATGTTTTAAAGAGATGGGCTCTTCCGGAGGAGTCGAGGAGATGATTTTGTGAGCAGTGATTTCGGGAAGGGTCCTAACCGAATCTAAAAGTGAATCAAAGATCAATGCTACAGCTACCTTGCTCTAGAATACTTCCTTGTTAGAGTACCTTGATTTATTTTCTACCAAAAGCCCATGACAGCCTGGTGTTTCTCAAGAAGCAGTTCTCTGGGCTGGCTTAGTAACTTTATCCAAAACGTACGGACCGGTCTGATTTAGTAATTTGAGACCAGGTGTGTGGATTTTATTAAAGATGAAAAAAAAAAGATTATTTATTTATGGAAGTGTGTAAAGTATTGGCAAAGAAAACAAACACTAGATGCCTTTTAAGCGAAAGAAGTTTTCTCCCATAAAAACTTTTAAAAGAAAGATTGTATTCCTTTTAAAAAGACAATGTTGTCATATTTTCTTAATCTGAAATGTGAAAGTCAACTAACATTCAGGACTGCCAAATTCTTCTTCACTCCTCTCAAGAAGAGAAATAGGGTTTATTTCTCCATGTTGATCCATAATTGTTCTTCTGAATTTTTAGAAATAATTGTGAGAGGAAAATAAAACTGAAAATTTGACACTGAAGAATTATTTTGACTCGATTCTATCATCATGGAAATATAGGCAGATATACACAGAATCTTCTATGAGCCAGTTGACTGTTTTCCTACTTTTTGTTCACAGAGCTAGCAAAGGGTATTATGTGCTATTATTTGCTTATTAAATTTTAGGTCGACAAAACAAAGACAACAAATATGCAGCACATCACAGAATCGGGGATCTCGTTTCTGTGTGAAAGAATCATCACAGGAAGCAAGAACAGTGTTTACTGCTGGGTCGCATGAATCACAAGTATTGAAAAATTATTGGGCCAAGTGTGTTCTGCTAGGGTTTTATATCGGAGCGATTCTCAAACATTCATTTCTACCGTGTGATGATTTTTTTCCTCATAAACAACACTCTTAGGAAAGATCTGGAAACTTGATTCCAAGAGAAATTCTTAAGAAAAATATCACTAAAAAACAGTCATCTCTCCAGCACCCAAATACCTTCACAGTTGTGACATCCTGAGGATGGTGAAAGTGTTTTTAACCTGTCAGAGTGGGTTTGGGGATTTAAAAAAATTTTTTTTTTTTTTTGTATAATGAGTAATATATCAGATCCACATTTCAGAGATAAACTTTCTAGTAAACAAATTGCTCAACTCCCCTTCCAGTATTCATCATCATTTTCCCTGAGCCCCATTACACAATTTTAAAGTTTTTACTCCAGTATAAATTGTCCAGGCATTTCTGATTGCCATTCATGGATGTATGTTGTTTACTTTCCTTAAAATTCAAAATTAAATACTCAACCATTAACCTGAAAAAAGAAAACCAATTTCTGTATATTTACTTTAAAAGTCGAATTTACCTAATGCTACTGAAAATACAGCTACATCTTTTTATTAGTCCCTGACATTAGATCTTGAAGAGTAACTTGGTAATGCTTTCTATGCATTAAAATGGAATATTGCTAAGCTACACTACACTAGTGACCACATGGTCCACGCATGTTTGTTCTTATCACCACCATATCATCATCATGACCACCATCATCATGACTAAAATTTTTCAAGTACTTGTTGCATGTGATGCCCTGAATTAAGTGCTTTATGTGCATGATTTCATTTTACTGTCTAGCCCTTATTTCCAAGGAAATGTCACGCAATCAGCACCTGAGCAGACATGTCTTAGTGTGAAGGTGGTGCTTGGTGGGAGGATTTCACCGAACGACACAGGCCAACAAGTCTCACGTTGCTATTTGAATCAACGCAGAAAATGTGTCAATGATTTTGTTGCCTTGTTCCTTCTAGTGTCCAGTAGAAAAAGAAATATTGGTGGGGGGAGGGATAGAAGAGGCAGGAGAGAAGATAATAGCATTTGGAGAGGGTAGAAGAGTGGTCTCTCCTTGGAATGGAGGAAAGAGCATTATTTTCAAATATGAAGTTTATTTTCATTATAACTTCCTTCTTACACGTTGAATGAAATTTACTGAGGGTGTTATTTTAAAGGAATATTTAACAATTGTACTACTCGCAGTCATTTAAACATACATAAAACTCAGTACTTGGAGGCCTGTTTTAGAATTGCCATACATTTTCCCTCGCAACTAAAATTATTTTTAGAAAGTAAATACTCCTGTGTCAGCAATATTTTCTTTAAACCGTGTGCCTTTCCATTTTGATTCTGTTGTGTAACTTTAAGAGAACGATAGCACCTGAAAAACATTCAAATTTCATTTCTTCTTTCATGTCATTTGATACTATTTCATACTTCTAGGAATTCATTTTTTTTAATGTTCTTTCACAGATGAAATGATTTTTAGTTGAGTGAGCCTCATTTAATCCTTCTGCCAAAAAAACAGAGTTTTTTAATCCCCCGGCCTGAACTTTTTAAAAATGTTGATTTAATATTTCTTACACAGGTAATTTAAAAGTGGTAAATTACAGGTAAAATTTGATTACTGAGGATAGATTTTTCTGTTACTAAAATGTCCTGATATAAATCTCAGTACAAATAATTTTCTAAGAATCTCTTTTTCCTGCTTCCCCGTTTCATCCTTATTGACTGTTTTGTCTAATAATGATACTTCATACACATTCTGGGATAAAAAGGGTCGTGCAGATGCAAATCTGCTTTAATTAGACTCTCCTCCAGCTAAGTGAGGGGGGTGAACATGAGTGATTTCACATGTCATGGAAGAGGAACATTTCTAGGAGTCAGTTCTTAATGGTCT
The DNA here is from genome assembly GCF_014108415.1 of Molossus molossus. NCBI lineage: Eukaryota > Metazoa > Chordata > Mammalia > Chiroptera > Molossidae > Molossus > Molossus molossus. The sequence goes on along the minus strand of NW_023425351.1, from coordinate 56,710,219 downwards.
GAGCACATCCACATACCCTGGTCTCTCTCATGCATTTACCACGAAGAATGCTAACAGCTTTGCCAGTGGCCTTTCAATATATAACTTGATTTTAATGTCCTTTGCAGAGAAGGTAGTATTGTTTACAACTTTCAAATAACTGGGAGTAAATAGCAATACTCTGGTGAGTGCCCTCGGCCACAGGATAATCCTGTCATCTGTCAGAATCGAAACTCCACCTGGACAACCTGAAGGGTCTGTCAGTAAGATGTGTTCCCTTTGCAAACGGGAAAAGTGGGTCAGCCGTGCTTATTTGAATTCCACCGAGCAGTAAAGATCGTTCAAAGGGAACATGCCATCCACACGAGAGAAGGAAAAGGAAAAGAAAAGCTGTTGCTTTAAGACAGAGATCTTCGCGAGGCCGTCCTGACCCATTCAAAAGAATGTGGGTGTGGAGAATTAAAGGCGGTTTCACCTGGAAAATTAGAGGAACTAAATCCTTAAATTGTAGGAGCAAATTATATAATGTATTTTTCTATCGCCAACAAAAAAGCACATGGAAGTCAGAAAGTAATGTAAACCACCACTCAGTAGAAGCTGGCTTGTTTATGTTTGTGCCACACTTAATAATTCTGCTAAGAGTCTCACCTGTGTTACAACAACTCCAAGAGCCCAGAAAGGCATTCACTTGGGGGGAGAATTCGACTCCCCGGTGACTTCAGACGGGTCATTTTCCACAAACGAGGTTCTTTACCTTTCTGTTTTCTCGCAGAGAGAAACTGGAGGCAGCTGCATCTGCCTACATGCAAACAGCTCTGAGCATCAGCCGGCCCTTTTGGAAACAGGGAGGTTCGGGCTGCTCGCAGAGGAGCAAGTGTAGCTATTTCTCTCCTTCTTCCGAGCTGTCCGCAGGTCGTCAATCACGGCTTCTCCCTGGTGTGCTGCCGGAGCAGGGAGCGACGTGCTGCTGCGGATCTGCTGATAGGAGGGTTTCTGTACCTGCACGTTTCATAAGTCATCCAGTCACAGGCAGGAGGACACCCAGCTTCACGATTTCCCTTCGTCGTGAGTGCCCCTGACATCACAGGGCTTGGGCTGAGCGTCGCATGTATGTCAAACAGGACTCCTGCATATTATAAAGGAGATGGCTCAGTTTAAAGTTAATGCCATTAATATATTAATAAATGAACATAATGAATTAATATTCTGGAAATTGCTCCAAGTTGTATTTTTCATCCCTTCCTTTTTTAACGTCTCAGCCTCGCTGAAGCGACTCCGTGGCTTTAACTAGTGTACTTTCCATGTGTTTCTGTCTTACCCTCTTTTCATACTGTTGGCATTCATAATTATAAATTGGTTCATTAAAGCAGTATCACTGGCAGATAATGTGAACTACATTTGCATATTGTCAGATGATAAGAAATTAGGATATTTATCTAAGGTCCGTGCGCAAAATGCGCTACAAAGAAAACAAGACTTAAAAGCAACCAGTTTCTAATTAATTTCTTGAATCATTCTCTGCCACTGTTTCTGAAAGGGATCCAATGCTTCAAGCTTATGCTGTAGTTTTCCACTCAAAACCTGATGACATATTTATATTTTGCCTGTAAGAGGCTGATGCACTTTTAAATGTGGAAAATGGAAATTTTAAATATGTTTAGTTTCACTGAGGAAACAATTATTGAGTATCTGTTACACACAAGCACTGTCCTAGACTCAGTGGATCACAAAGGTGACCAGGACATGGTCCTTCACCTTAACGAGCTTATGATGTAGAAACAGGAAATAAATAAATAGAAAGAAATATCCAGAAGCATCTGAGGAATACCAAAATAAAGAGTGATGATACTTCAGATCTGAGAAGACCTTACAGAAGAAGAGGCACCTAGAATGAGTCTTGTGTTATTGGTGTATTTATTTAAATCTGTGAGCTGGGTCTGGAGAAGTTGGTAGGTGCTGAGTCTAGAGGACCTACTATAACATAAGAAGAGGCATGGAGTTTCTTCAGGGCTTGAGAGAGAGAGACTCCAAGCAGCAGACATGGTTAGTTTCTCAGCTCATTCTGGAGTCAATGGAAAGGGCAGCTGCCGTAGGAGGACAGATACGGAGACAACAGGATGAGCGAGGAGAGGATTCCAAAGTGTGTTCTGTGAGCAAGAGCATGGGCAGAACCTTGGGCTCTACCTAAAGTCTGCTGAATCAGAATCGGTTTTATCAAGATCCCTAGTGATTCTTGTGCCCATTAAAGTTGAAGAAGCACTGATCTAGACTGAGTGGGACTAGGCAAGGGGTTAGATTTTGAGAGTCATTGAGAAGGAGGAACCTAGACCTGAAGAGGTGAGAGGCATTGCTGGGGTCTTGCAGGTCTTCACTTAGAGGATCACACGCTGAACCACGGGCATCAACGGAAATGATATTATTTGTGTTCAAAGACTGCTGAAACGCGTTACTATAAAGCAAAAAAAAAAAAAAAGTCAAAACCACATGACAAAGAAAAATATAAGAGATGATATTTTTAATTTTTAGCAAAGCAAAGATGTTAGATAACTGGAAAATTCAAAGGGAAATGTTCATTAGGAGTTTGGGTTTATGTATCCGTAGAGCTAAGGAAAGATTAGGGTAGAGATAAAGGCGTGGAAGGCATCCATCTATTTTTGCTGGTTAAAATCGCGATAGGAGGACATGAACACATGGGGAGAATCTGCCTTAGGAGAGCAAAGGGTTCAGAATTCCCGAGAACAACACTGACAGGGGAAAAACCGAGCAGAAACAGTCAGAGGTGCCGGAGGACATCCAGGAGCCGAGGGAAGGGAGTGTTTCAGGAGAGCGTGTTCAACAAATTCCAGTGCAGCAGGGCTCCGGGAGATTTATGTCCACTGGAGTTGGCAACCGTTTCAGCCGAAAGCTGGAATATTAATTTCTCCAGGAGACTCACATTCGCAGTCTTCCAGCTAGCTCATGTTACTTTAAAAGTGCAACAGAAATCATTACTGAGTCTGAGTCAAACATGCAGTCTCTATTGGTGGTTTCATCCATTATTTAATTTTCTCTCTGGCACTGAAAATCATATTGGGGTTCAGTGGGAGTCTCTGAGATGAGCACCTGAAGAATCCAGGCGCAGTGTAGCACGGTAGCCCTACAATCTCTCGGGGAGCAAGTCACACTCTAAAGGTTAATTTCCTGGCAGATCGGCTGGCTCAGCAGGATTTGTTGTGGGTAGTGGGATTCTGAGTATGGGATTTACAATCAGGCAACTCTTGTCGAAACCCATTACTGTCAAGTGCTAGCTGTGCTGTCTTTTCTCACTCTCATTCTGCTCATCTGTAAAATGGGACTAAAAATGCCTGTGGAGTCCTTGAATTATTTAAATGAGATCATATATATACGTGGAGAGAGAGAGAGAGAATATGTCTGGCAATATGGCAGAGTCAATAATTCTCACCTTCCCACTTCTGTCGATCACACGTTTTTTGTCATTATTATCAAAAGCTATAGATAATTTAAAAGTTACTTATCTGACCTTGAAATTTTTTAGAAAATCATAGTTTGGATGGTTATCACGGAGGCAACATAGTACTTAAAAAAATTGTAAGATTTAGGAATTTAGAAACCTGGATGGAAATCAGTTTTATAACTAATTAGGTGAACAATAGTCATTTGTCTCACATATATGTAATACACCCTTTGTAGATCAAGTTCTTTGGTAGGAAGGATACAATGTAAATTACATCAGGGGAAAGGATTTTGCTGGTTTAATTTATTGCTATACCTTAGCATGTAGTAAGAACACTCAAATACCTATATTTACCTGGATCATAAAGAGTATTTAGTTTTAGTTCTCAATTTTTTTCATCTATAAAATGACATCTAGAGTCCTTTTCTGCTCTAAGACTCTGTAATTTTACAGTCATGGACAGAATAAAAGAGATTGGCCACTGTGTCTATAAATTAGATCAGGACAAGTCAACTGTCTATGTAGTTCATATAACTTTTTATTAGGTTGGTGAGACTGGGCTGCCATCAATAGTCCACGTAGTGATAGATTTTTACCGATCAATTGACCCACTGAACATTCAACAAACATTTTGTGCACCTACTATGTGCTAAACACTGAGTAGTGGTGAACAAAGTTGACACAGGCTTTGCCCTCCCAGGATACATAGTTCATCTCTTCTATTTCCCTGTACCCAGTGCCTTAAATGTGAGACGGCTGGCCAGGCGTTAGGCGGCTGGGTGTCACCAAGGCAGGACATGAATTAAACTTACCTACACTAGAGTTAGTCCCATTCCCCTGAATGTTACCAAGACACAATGGTTTGAAAAGGTGAATCCATTCTAGAATAATTTCTTCCTAACAACTGCAGTTGCCTGAGATAAACAAAGTAGATTCAAGTCTGCCGTTGCAGCATCAGCAACCTGACCAAGTAGGGAGAAAGTATGCAGGCTAGCAGAGGAGGAAAAGAGAAGTAAATAAAACCACACAGAGGTAGAATCACAAGGGTGATGAAAGAACAGGGTGGCATAAGTCACTCTGACAGCCTACTTGGACTGAGCCTGATGCAAAAGAATGTCTTTGCAAGCAAGGGGTTTAAATCCCACAGGCTGTTGGGGAATGTTTAGTTGTATTTCCCGGTGTCTCGTGATAAACCCTCACTTACACCCCAGGAAGATATTCATCACTATGTATATGTCTTTCCATAATTTATCAGCACCCCTTTTTATTTTGTGGATGATATTTCATTCCATGTTTAGAAATACCCCCTCATAACTAATTCCCACTTGTTGTGTTACTGTTTATTCAATTTTGTCACACTATGATGATATTTAAAAGTGTTCTTTAGAACTTTTATTTTCCCATTTCTATATATTTTCCACTTTTGGAATAATAATTACTGAGTATATTTTATTGACTTTGTAGAGATGTTTTTCTTAAAAGATATGAACAGAAATGCTTTAACCTGAGAAATTAGTGACGTTATTCTCTTGTTTTTGAAATACTAACATGCATGTATTTTAAATTTATGTTTAATAAGTTCAAGTTTTTCAATTATTTCGTTTGAAGATACACTGTTTTGGCAGATGTTTATGTACCAAAATAAAGTCACATTTCTGTAAAACATTAGCACTTTTATAGTGTAACTCAAAATGTTTTTCTCTGTATGGTTAAAAAGTGATATTGTGAAAGTGCCTATTTGTATGCGCAGCTGCTAATTAATGTTTCCTTAGATTAAGAGTAATATATAAATGTGTGCATATTGACATGTATTTAGTATAGGCAAATCTGTGTAAATAAATCTATTTAACCATATGTTAAGCAATCAATACATATCGTCTCCTAAATACTAAAAAGGAAAACCCAAATGCCCTGTAACCTGCTTACAAAGTATTTTAAGGACATTAAAACACTGACACTTTATTCTGGGATCCTTAAACTTGAGGGTCATATAGATTCCTATCTTGTTCAAAACCAAGTGTCCATATGTTTTCCTAGAACTTCCACTAAGACATTATACAGTCTGCAAAAAATTTAGAAATGTAATTTTTCCTGCTTTGTAGAAATTTTTGAAAGAATTTTTTTTATTTCAATTGAATTTCTAAAACATACAAAGTGTAAATGACAGAAATGAGCATATTTACTAATAAAGTTTGAAAACTTTATTAGTTTTATTCTTAGATTTGTAAACAAACGTCTTCTGATTTTACAACAATGTATTCAACTTTAGAAGTAAAAAAGAAAGGAAGAAAGAAAGAAAGAAGCCATTTTTAGAGATCCTCACATCACTTGGAAGGAACAAGGTGGAATTCAGATCGCAACATGGATTTATCCCATATGTAAGTGCTTTCAATGATTTCCACTTTAGAGAGTTCCCAATTGCCACAGCATGAAAAATTCTCTGTATACTAATTAATATTATTAAGGCTTTTAACTATTAATGATCGGAATGCTAAAAATAAAAATAGGTTTTTGTTGTTCTTGTTAATATTACTATTTTATGATTTTAAAACATGCACCAGGAAGGGTTATAGTCATTGCTCCGGAAAGATGTTGTAATGTTAGTAGGCAACAAAGAATTAGCAGCAGTGCTCAGCATTTTGCCACTTTTCTATCAAGGAGCATGATCTTCCAGCTGGGAATATTAGAACGTACATTGTTAAGATGGCACTGGGTCCAGAAGAGATGAGGAGATAACAGAAAGTAACTAGAACTTCAAATGAGTTCAAGTCTTTGTATTATAGCAGCCCACAATGCTGAAAGAACTTAGACGTGATGATGGAACCAGTCTCAGTAACCTTGGAGAACTTGTGGACAACAGGAGAGGTGTCAACAGACTGGAGATGTGAAAATACCCCAATTCTCTAAAAGGGATAAAAGCAGATTGCATCAATTAAGTCCTAGCACACTGGTCAGCCCCCGTCAAATTCAAGATTATGTTATCATATAAATGGCTTATATGTAAATAGGGGGGAAATGCAGTAATTACTAGAAGTCTTCATGGTAACCTAAAAAAAAAAATGTTGACAAACTAACCTCATTTCTGATTTTCACTACAAATCATTATTAACTAAAATGAAGATCAAAAACCAGAATGTGGACATAAAGCAGTCCTGTGTTTCAGGTGACAAAGTTACGTGCTGGTCCGGGATAGATGAAAATTGATATATCAAGAACCCTGTGAAAAGGACCTGTGTTTTTTAATTGTCAACAAGCACAGTGTTGGTCAGTTGTGTGACAACCATGCTAAAATGTTGACAACCTTGTGGAGTTTATTAATTTCAGCCGAAGGAAAAGAGTCCTACCATTGCACCTACAATGAACTAGAACTCATCCTGACAATTCTTGTTTCCAATTTTGCGGCTCCAAACATTTGGAGGATATTATTAAATCAGAGCCTGAACAAACAAGAGTGACCAGGTTGATGAAGGGCATTTCAATCACAGTGGCGAGCCACTGAGAGACTTCAAAAGATTGAAGGAGTCTTTCTCGATTACGTAAGGAGAAGCGCATGGTAGAGAATACATTGTTTTGAGCAGATTCAGAGTCTGTAGCCAGAAACAATTGGTGGATGCTGCAGAAAACCAGGGGAGAGATTGCTTTCTATTCAGAATACCCCAGAATGAATCCACCTATCTTATGCAGCATTCATTTTCCCGCCTCTGGAAGTGTTCAGGGAGAGACGGAATTGAACGGAGGGATTTCCACATTGCCTGGGCAATTGGTCAAGTTTTTAGATTCCTTTCAGATCTATGACTATTTATTTCTAAGTATTTCTATCTACCACTTAATATTTTGGAGAAAGAAAGAAAGAAAGAAAGAAAGAAAGAAAGAAAGAAAGAAAGAAAGAAAGAAAGAAAGAGAGAAAGAGAGAGAGAGAGAGAGAGAGAGAGAAAGAAAGAGAGAGAGAGAGAGAAAGAAAGAAAGAAAGAAAGAAAGAGAGAAAGAAGGAAAGAAAGAAGGAAAGAAAGAAAGAAAGAAAGAAAGAAAGAAAGAAAGAGAAAGAAAGAAAGAGAGAAAGAAGGAAAGAAAGAAGGAAGAAAGAAGAAAGAAAGAAAGAAAGAAAGAAAGAAAGAAAGAAAGAAGAAAAGAAAGAAAGAAAGAAAGAAAGAAAGAAAGAAAAATTAAAAGAAAGACAAAATATCTTGACCAGTTTCTAAATATTTAGAAAAAGTTATTGAATATAGCAGTTTTCATTGCTGTGAAGAAATGCATTCAGATGTCATCATACAATACATTTCAGAAATGTATTACTGAATGTAAAATGTATTACAGAAATGTAAAATGAATTACTGAAAGACTCAGAAATGAGCAATTGGTTGATGATTCTGAGTCTTTTATGCTAAAAATGTATTGTCAAGGAAGTAAAGATTCCCAACCAAAGGAGACTAACTTACCCACTGCTCCTGACAGGATGGAAATCATTTGATAATGTGAAAAGTATAACCAATGTATTCTCAGTTTCCATGAGTTACTCAAATTTGGCCTATGTCAAAAGGTATGTCTTCGCAATGGACATAACTATAAAATTTTTGGATTCCTATCTCTGGAAACGGGCATGTCAGTGAATATGAAATCTTTGAGATTAATATTCAAATCAATGAACCATGTGCAAAATAATGAAACAGCCTCTAAAATAAAACACTCCCTTAAAAAATGCTAGGACCTCAGTGCCTAGGGAATAGTAACTTTTAAGATATGGAGAAAAATTAATTTTACAGAAAAATGTGAAGGTTTTCCTTCAAAATGCAAGAAGAGGCAGTTCTATTATTTATTACAAATCTTGCTCACCCCACCATAAGTATTTCATAAACTTGACTATTCACTGATAACATCAAGGAATATTTTTGAACATATGCAAAGTATAAGTGAGTTAGCTAACATGACTTCATATATTCATTATATACATTTCAGTGCTTGCTAAAGTTGTGGAGATGTAATTTAATTACCATAATGGCATGCTTATAGGAGGATTACACTGTAGGCAAAAGTTGTTACATGTAGTTGGATTTATAAAAGAATAATGCAGTAGAGTATACCTCATATATATAATGCATCTCATTATAACAAGGGCTCAGATATGCCAAAAGGCAAATCATGACTCACCCACCCATTCCAACCCCCAGGTCCATAAGAACTACGTATTTCCCTTTAGCTCTTGTATTAGATATTACTCCCGAATCCTATATCCCACATTATAAAGGATTTCATGTATTTAAGAAACAAGAAGAGTTATTGATGATACTATAATTAAAATAAACAGATGAACAGAAAAACAAAAATGTTAAGATCTAAAGACTTAGAAAACAGCATAATAACATAAGAGCAAATTAGTTTTAGAAAACATAGCCTTGCTCAAAAGAATGCTAAATGAGTAAAGCATAATGTAATACATTCATATTGTAGTAAAGCATTAATTTTCCTTCCTTAATAACACTCACTGAATTAGTTAACCATCCAGAAAAAAATTATATAGAAGAAAAATAAGCCAGAATACAAAGAACATGCTCAGTGACTGTATATTTTGTTATTTAAAGGTATTTACAGGAGATTACAAGTATATTTTTCTCTTAGCTTCTTAAAAATTGAAGAAGGGCATCTATATTAATGGAGTGTGCAGAGGGATGCCAACATTATATTAAATTGTCAACACTAAGAAATATGTTAAAATGTGATTGCTGCTAAAGAACTGGAAATAGTTACAGAAATGGTATAAATTCAAGAAGTATGAAGCAAAGTAGCTATGGAAAATAATTGAATATATACTATTCTGTGACAACCCTGGAAGATACTTAAAGGTTGTCATAGAACATTGGTCCCCTTCCTTGGGTTGTGACACAGATTAAGGTTGCTGAGGGTCTATAGAAGGGTCAGGAAAGATTCGCTGGGGGGAACTGTGTTCCCTGCCCTTCTAGATAAACACAGAATGGCACAGGAGAAAGTGGTGTATTTTGGTTTTTTTCTCCCCCACCCCAACCCTGCCCCCAGAAGAAAGGGAATAGTCCAGAGAAAATATAGGGTGTTGAAGAGTCTATTTCTGGGCCATAGCAACAGAACTGCTGACTAGTATTTATAGATCAAAGTGGCATAAATATCTTTCTGTATAGAGCTGGCTGTCACTTACAATCCACACTGACTACCTGGGATTCAGGGGAGCCGGTGGCCCATGAAATGCAATAGTCCTCGCTATATATTCATTTCACTAAAGCAAACAGATGGAACTCTTCTAGCAACGTTTTACGTCTGGCCAGTAAAACCATAGTGATGACCAGTTTATATCTTCCTTGAGAGAAAACGGAAAAGCAGGGTAATAGATGATAGAAATCGATGGTTACATAGTTGGTTCACAATGACAAATACTGAGATCCAAAAAGGAAGCAGCATTTTCTTTTTCTTTTTTTTTTCCTGGGATCCAAATAAGGAAATTTGGGGCAATTTTGTTTTTTCTGAATGGGAGCCAAGAACAACTAAAATAGTGAAGAAGCTCCAAGGATACATCGGAGGAGAAAAAAATGTGTCATTTAAGCTGCAGAAAGAGGAGCCTGAGACCAAATAAGTGTGGCAGGCGGTTCAGGTAACTGGTAAGAATAATATTGTAACTAAAAGTAAACTTTAGCTTGAATGTTTAGAGAATTATTTCCAGAAGATGAGCATCGACACATCTAAAGTGGCATACAGGTTTTTGTAAATGATGGCCTATGCATTCATTTCTTCCTAAGATAAAGTTTAATGAGTTTAGACAGCAACCTAGTACTAGACTTTCAGAAAAACAAAACACATAATCAGTTGATATTTCTCTCAAAGCTAAGATTTCTGGGTTGGTTTGTTTTTTACACTAAAGGGGGAGAAAATTTCAACCTGATCATTTTCAGCTCTGAAGTTTTATTTTATTTTACTTTATGTATTTTATTTTATCTGCCAACTTATAGACCCTCTCGGGGCTTTGCCTACTGTGACCAGGGCTGCACCACTCAATACCCTTTTCCTAGAACAATAAAAACCCTCCATACCTTTTCAACTTGTCACGTTTTCACTGCATTATAGAATTTCAACAAGCTTTGAAGATGAAAAAGACTATACACAATGCTTAAGTGTTACTATTATTATGATGATGATGATATGGTCTACAAGATGTACAAGGGCATTTTGGGATGAATGTGTTATGAGTCACAAAGTTGCGACTGAAGACAGCTGTTTGATTGCTACTTGAGAGAGTAGAGTTGAACAAGCCTGAATATGGATGATCTCATTTGGCTTTATAAAACTAAACAGAGCACAGGCAGTTAATTGGATAATATATCTCCAAGGAAAAGAAGAGTTAGTATAATTCATCTCTTTGCTGTAGTATATATCTTTCTCTTGGTTATAGACTCCAGATAGGATTTCTGTTTCTAAAAGGTCAGATTATCTTTAGCCTGGTGACCTCACTCTCTGTTCACAACATGTAAGTTTACATGTTACGATTATTTTTTTTTTTAACTTGAGTTGTAAGTATTTATCACTTTCTTATTCTCTGTATTTCACTCTACTTTCTGATTCCTGTGTTATTGATATTTGCCTTTACCATTTCCTCCTCCCATGGAAATGAAGAAAAAATGAGAACATTGACTTGTATTTATGAGCTCCCATGCTACTGTAAAGTATGAAGGAAAAATATGAATTCTAAACCTATAACCCACAATCCACTGAATGTTTCAAGATGCAAAGAAATGAAAAGTTAAATAATTATATGAGATTAAGTAACAAGAAATGTCAAGGTGTCATGTAGTTAGTTACCAAATGAGTCAAATAGACCAAAAGGACTGCATGGAATCTGTCACAATGTGTTGACTGAACTATTAAAATTGTAGCAAAGAAATGGGGCTTTTCCAAAGGCATATTGATGGACAGAAAGGAGCAGGAATGACATTTCGGACCAGAGGACAGCCGTGAGAAATGTCGCAGAGGTGGAAAGGAAAAGATGTCTTTTTTCTGGAATGATATGGTTGAAATAAAGACCCCACGGGGAGTTTCTGGGAAAAGGGTTGGGAAAGTTGCTGGGGAAAGATTTAAGCAGACATGGAATCTACATTAAGATGACGAAACTTCATTTTGAAAGCCTCATGTAGTAAATATCACGTGTCACATCTGATTTGTTGATTGATCTGCAGAGCGACTGATTTATAGATGATGCCTTAAAATTCGTGTTAACAAACATTGCAAATTAGCTCTGGGAAGGATTTTTGAGGTTCGGCTGGAAACAGTGCTAAGATTGTGGACATGAATGTAACGTTGATATGGATGAGGAATGCGTGCTATAGATATTTACTGTCTGCGAGTTAATCACTGTAGAGTCACGGATAATTTTGATAAAAAAAAATCACTGGACAAAGGGGTATAAAATATTTAATGAACGCACATGTGTGGATTAGAGAAGGAAGACAGTGGAGTGGAGCAATCAAGCTTTAGGTAGAAATCTTATTTATTTATTTATTTTTTTGGTACATGCCCCTAGCGGGAACCGAACCCGGGACTCTGGTCCACAGGCCGACGCTCCAACCGCTGCGCCAGGGCATGAGGTAGAAATCTTAATAAGTGGCTGTAAGGAAGGAATAAATGATGGAAATAAATGACATGACAAAAAAATCAGTAAGACCTGATGACTGGCTGTGCATATGAAATATAGCGGACAATGAACTTATGAGGAAAACACAGTTTTGAGCTTGAGTGATGGAGAGACTTTGTCTCATGACTTAAAAATGTGCTTTTTCATCGAATACACTTATCTTTCTCGTACAATCTGGAACTCCTGAAGGAGTAATCCTCCAACATGGAGTAGAAAGAGTAGGAGGAACATTTGGGGTCGGCAGACTTGAAAGACACTAAACCACATCCAAGATATCATGAGATGATTCATTGTAATTGTTGATAATACTTGACTGGTGATTTTTTTAAAAATCAGAAATGCATTGTCAATAACTTGTGTTGCATGAGTGACTAGTGAGTGCATTGGACTTTCCGGACGAAACGTGTTACGAAGGGTTGAATATGTAAGTCCTTAGAGGTCAGAGACCACACCTACTTTTGATAACAATATGGAAGTAGATGCTGCGTAGAGATCTCCTACTTAATGTTTCCCCTGGAAGGGAAAATAGCCATTTGTCCAGAAGTCTTCTGATGGAGCATGAAAAATGAAGATCTTTCATTTTCAGATCATACAGTTCTTAAAAATAAAGCCTTTGAAATCAGTAAGTTTTCGCACTAGGGTGTATGTAACACTTTTGGTAGTACTTGAGCTAAGTCAGACACCAACATTTAACATTTGGGAAGACTATCAATGAGGAATTGGTCAAAAACACACTCACCAAGAAGAATAGTAAAACTAGTTGGTTATTGACTATACCTTATATGCAGCATTATCTCAAGTAAGAACCGCTAGGGTACCAAAGGTGAAAATTACTAGTCATATAATATTGTTTTCCCTATAGAAATATTTATCAGAGACTCAGTCATATGTTCCTATGGTATGTTCAAATGTATTTCATCTGTAAGAATTTGTTTTAGGAGCGGTTGTGAGGAAAGCGACTCTTGTTAATTCACATTTTGGTTTTAATTTGATAACGTTTCAAAGATATCGGCTGAATGGTGATGATAGAGCTGTACTACCTCATAACTAGCTTAAAGGTCAAACCCTAAAAGAGATAACTTCCTTCTATAAATGCTTAACAGATCTAAGAATGGTTTGAACTCAAATGACATCATCTAACCTAGAAACGGAGGAAGAAAATATCATAGCCCGGAAATTGAATATGACTCTGTTACTGTTTTAAAAACTAAGAAACTGTGTGAACTTGAGAAAGTCACTACATTTCTCTGGGTTTTCATTTCCTTAGCCGTGAAGTGAAGAGATTAGACCAGAGGCTCTGTCAGAGAACTCAGTGGTTCGAGGTTTCATCATGTGGAATCTGTGTAGGTGACCAGGTGGGCTGAAGAGTAGCCCCCGAATATTGATTTTGAATCTATCGACACAAGAAAGTCTGGAGCCACTGGCTGACTGCTTCCTTTGTGCAGCCACATTACATTCTTCCACTGGCGAATACACAGGGAAGTCATCTGAGAGGAGTAGTAAATGTCAGCTTGATTATAGAGCCCTGGCGACTCAGGAGGATCAAGGTTGGCTGCTTCAGAAGGTCTGACATTATTTAGCCCTGCCCATTTCCTCCAAGTGTCTTCAAAACAGTCTTGGTTCCCATGGGACTTCCATGCCATGCTGGCAAAGATATAATCAGTGCTTGCTTTATTTCGGGAGATGATTTGGGCAATACATATCAGAATGTATACAGATCAGGTGACGGTATTCCAATAACCTCCCTTGTGAGAATTTGACCTAAGGTGACCAGGAATGGAGAGGTTCACATGGTGAAAAATCGGGGACAATCTATAATGAAATGAATACTCTAAACAGCCATTGAAATAATGATGTAAGGGGAATGGAAAAATGTGGACAGCATCTTATTAATTGTAAAAAGGAAATTAAAGACCAGCATGCCTAATGTACCACTTATAAAAAAATATGAAATGTGTGTATGTGCATGTATGACTGTGAATGTGTTGCTAGGTGGTTTTTAATTCTTTATGGAAACTTGTATGTACCACTTGAATCAATATATATCAATATTTCAGAAACAGTCAAATGAATAAAGAATAATTTGGCACCTGACCAGCTGCAAGTGCATATAGAATAACACCTGGGTAATAGCCTGCCAGTGCTGAACATTCTTTTTGGATCGTGGCTAAGTTGTGAAATATTAAAATTGGGAATGACTCTTTTTTTAAGAAATGTCTTTGGTAGCAGGAATGCCAATGTCTGCAACTGTGTTTAAGTATGTGTTATATCATCATAACTGAAGGATTTCCCTTTTTTCTGGCTTAAAATCCTGAAGTTATGTAATTAGCATGTATTATTCTACATGTTATTACCGCTAGCTTTGAGTAGATTTTGTTGTTAAGATTTTCAAGCCTAGTGTATTTTGTCTGTTCTTGAATATCCCCATACAATGTATATATTTTGCCTGTTCAACATGTGAACCTACTTTTCACTTTATGAATCTCTGTAGGAAATAAGAAAAAAAACAACCCCCCCCCCCCTTGTAGAAGTTAATCATGGGAGGAGATACCTGCTTTCCCAGCATCCTCTGAGCGAAGGCAGAGCCGCCACCCGCAGACACTCCTGCAGCGGACTTTAACATGCAGCAGAAGCAGTGGTGTGGGCTGCACGGGCAAGTTTCTGGGAGCAAAAGTGCCAGTGGTACTGATGTTGCATCTTTTATTTTATTTTTTTATCCTCAGCCAAGGACATTTTTCATTTTTTGTTCAGATAAAGAGAGGAAGAGAGAGAGAGAGAGAGAGAGAGAGAGAGAGAGAGAGAGAGAGAAACATCGACGTGAAAGGGACACATTGAGTGGCTGCCACCCACGACCCATCCAGGGCCGGGGACAAACTGCAACCGAGGTACGTGCCCTTAGCGGGAACCGAACCCGGGTCTCTGGATCTCAGGCCTACGCTCCAACCACTGAGCCAAACCGGCCAGGGCTGATGTTGCATCTTGAGCTCAGTGGTGGCAGCAATAAGTAATGTCTTTATCAGTCTAGTTCGGAGTGTTATTTCTGAAAGCTAAGCTTTGAGTCCGTTTTCCAGATTCCCCCAGTGGTTGTTTGAGCTACCAGGAACTCTCATAATAACTATTTTCTTCTGCCCTGCTGGTGTGGCTCAGTGGATTGAGAGTCATCCTATGGACTGAGAGGTCCCTGTTTGATTCCTGGTCAGGGCACAGGAGGCAGCCAATTGATGTATTTCTCTTAAATCGATGTTCCTATTTCTCTGTCCCTTCCTCTCTCTCTAAAAAATAAATAAAAACATATTTTAAAAAATCACTTTCTTTTCTTCTGAATCATCCAGTCAGCTTGTACCTGAGGACTCTTCCCAATACACTCATGCTTCTCTGCTTCTCGTTACCAAATGTACATCGTAGCTGGGTCTTTGCCCTTTCTCTGCCACTGTGGAAGATGGGTGTCCTCCTCGACTCAAGGAGAATATGCTATAGCTACTACCTGTCACCATAGAGACGTGGCTTCTCAAATTAAGCCGTTTCTTATCTGCTTTATTGACCTCTAACTTCTCACTGGATCTCTCCCTTCCACGTGCAGACATGGTCATGCATCTGCCATCTTTGAAGATGTGTTGCCCTCGGACCCATACTTTCAAGTATCTAAGTCTCTGGTGCATTCGTTGCCAGACATCCTAAAAGGGTTGTCTGCGCAATAGCCTCCACTTCCCTCCTCTGACTCATTCTCCCAAGGCTCCCCGATGGTTTCAGTTCTCATCCTTCCTTGGAACACATTGTGCCAAGGTCCCCAGCCATACACTCTAACTTAAGTAACAACCTCTGAGCCGTCCCTCTTTTTTGAAACAGTTTCCTTCCTCTTGGATTGTTTACACCCGGCGCTGGTTTTCTCTCTTTCTCAGAGGTTGTTTCTTCCCAGTCTCCTTTGCTGATTCAGAAGCAATCTTTGCCGTTAACTGACCTCTCTAGTCTCAATCCTGGGTGCTGGTCTTTCCCATACTTTTCCCAGAAACAGTGTGATCTGTTTTCATGGCTTGAAATGTCGCTCGTACACTAAATGTAAACCTTTTGCATTGGTCAGATTCAGTCTCGTCCCTCATCATTTTATGCCCACCAGTGACTTTTTATGAAGTGTCCACTCCTGAGTGTGGATAGGAAGTCCTGGGTCATCTCTACATGGAGGCTTTCCAATACCAAAGGGTTGTAGACATGTCACGATAAAAATTTTGCCTAGTTGGTCTCTTTCTTCTCGCAGTGAGTTTTGAAGGGTATTGTACAAAAAATCCCCAGCCTTCTATTAATACAATGATAGTAATTTATGAAGTCAAGGACATATGTAATTTAATGTTATTAAATAAAACTGCTGATTTAAGCAAATAAACAAATATTCCCAGAGCTTGAGAAAGCACAGGGTATCCCAAAACTATCGCTTGTCTACACCAGTTATTCGAATTTGTTCTTTTGGATGCATTCACCAAATTTCCAAGTCATTTCTAATATCTTCACGTCTTTGCCATCTGAGAGTGAATTGGATGTCAAATATTGTTAAAAATCACACAGACCCAAGTCTGGCAACTAAGATGCATCATCAATCTGTGTAATACCATTTTGGGTGAAAAGTATAAAAATCTATTTGTTCGAATTGCTTATAATTGGCTAGAAATGCAGTTACAATTTTTTTCTGAAATTTTGTCATAGTGGAATGCTGTGAAACCAATGGACACTGGTTGAAGCCAGAAAGAAAACAGGAGAACGCAGGGGTTACAACTGCCTTGGGGTGCGGTATGACTCAGGAGTCCTAGCCGTGATGCAGAACCCAGACTCTACCACTCCATGTCTGCGCTGTTTTCTCTGCATCCGCTCAAACTCTGTGCGGTGGTGACACAGCTGCAAGAGCTCTGGCGTCTTGTCTTTCCTGGACCAAGTGCCACAGAATTAAAAGTCCAGATTATCTTCCCAGTGGTCCCCTGAGGTCTCCTTGGCTCTGACTCTGTCAGGTTCCTGAATGTGATGTTCTGGTAACAAGGCCAGAGTCAGATGCTTGCTTTTCTCGCAGTGAGTCATTTATGGATCAGGAACAGGGGCTTTTCTTCCTACAGAGGACAACCAATGGGCTATTGGTAAGGAGGAGAGAGTGGATGTTGGTATAGCTAAAACATAGCAAGTATTCACCACAAACACACACACACACACACACACACACACACACACACACCCCATAATTGCCAGGCTTAGAGTCAAGTCAAAACCATAGCATTGAGTCCCAATTCTGCCACCAAAATGAAGTTACAGTTTAGTGGGCCATTGGACCCTTGATTCAGCAGGTTCCACACCTGACTACATACTTGACTGTGGCTGTGGCGTTGCATATGCCTCAGTTTCCTTATCTACCAAATGGGGGTAAGAGTGGTACCTACCTCACAGAGTGTTTGTCCAGGTTAAATGAAGTCACATATATGTGACGTAGTAGAACAGAGCCTAGCACATAGCAAGCCTTGTATACGTGTTAGTCATTGTTGTCACTTAGGTATGGCTTTGAGCACTGCCTCCATACCTTTATTTGGACAATTAGAGAAGGGGTCTCCATTACAATAGAAAGTCAGCATACCCTCGTTCTGTGCGTTCATAAGCGTGTGGGTGATTCTTATCCTCAAATAGTCTTTACTAAGGAGTTTTTGAAGCAGGAAGCCCGAGAGCCATCACAGAGGCTAAATTTTATCATGACCTCAGTAGAAATGATATAACTTTTCTCTGATAATATTCTGAATGAGAAAACAAATTCACTGCCAGATATGTGGTTAAGAAATAGGCACCTGTTAGTGTAGCTCGTCATTATAATAAATCTCAATAAAGCAGAATGATCCTCAGCTCTTACCTCTGCCCTGTCGATAGAGTATCCTGCTGGATATGTGATAAATCATTGAATGAGATTTCACATGTTGTCTGGTAACATTATAAGTCACAGCTCAGTTTCACTGAGCAGCGCATACTGCGTAGTGGGTCAGATCATAGAGTTGTCTCAAGTGTGGCCAATAGTTGGACCACTTTTAGATCACATTCCATATATATTAATCTATATAGATTATTCAGATGTACCCCACAGAATGGGTTATTCTTAGATGGCTAATTTATGTTGATTTTCACTTTTGTGTTCTAAAGATATAATTGACTTTACTCACCTAATATAAGATCAAGGTATGAAGTAGCGTGTCTCTTTAAATAAAATAAGAATTGTGCCCTGGCCGGTTTGGCTGAGTGGTTGGAGTGTCTGTCCGTGGAACAATGAATTGCAGGTTCAATTCCGGTCAAGGGCATGTACCTCAGTAGTGATTCATCCCCGGCCCTGGTCAGGGTCCTGCGGGTGGCAACCAATCGATGTGTCTCTCTCACACTGATGTTTCTCTCTTTCTCCCTCCCTCCCCCTCCCACTCTATCTGAAGATAAATGGAAAAAATATCCTCAAGTGGGGATTTAAAAAAAAAAAAAAAAAGAATTGTGCTGGGACTCTGTTAGATTTTAACCTATAGCAATTGGAAAGTTCTGGCATAACTACAACAGTAGTTGCATTCTTCAAGTGTCTTTGTGTTTGGGAGAGATAATAGGAGCTATGTTTTAATTGTGCTTCTTTGTTTAAAGGGCTTCAATATACATGTGAATATAAGTGTATGGATATGTATGAGTTGTGCTACAATATATACACAGTTGGATATTAGTTTAAGGATCTTGCCTGAAACATCTTTAAAAAAAGAAGAAGTTAGAAAATACTGAGAACAGATTAGATAGCTCTGTCTAAAAGTAAAACTTAGTTTAAGACTGTGAATAATAGGAGAAAGGATAATTAAATTATCATTTCATAAGAAGGAAATCACAGTGATCATGGAGGGGTCATCTGTAGTCACTGGCACGCCCCTAATCTAAAAACTTCCTTGGGAAGAGTGACAATATGGTTAGAATCTCAGATATTACCAATATTCTCAACCTTTAACTTGTGGATTTCTCGGAGCCCAAGAAATTCCCCCGATTCCCCAGAGTCTTACCTTGTTTATCTTACTGACTTAATTAGCTTTGAACGACCAGTGTTCGTGCCTTTCTTTCCAGACGGAGCTATCTCTAGATTCTAGACTAGAGCAAACTGGAACAGTTGCCCAGGGCTCTACTCTGCTGGGGAAACCCAGCCAGCTGAGGCTGTCGATGCTGCCCAGAGAGGAAGGGGGAGGGGAATGAAAGTTAATACAATAGGGCACAATGATCAAACACAATTAGCACAATTTGTAGAGCATCCTATACCCCCAACTTTTGCCCACCCTCTGAAAAGGCAGTAGCCCAGTGCCCCTAACACTGCAAGCCACTGTACCTGGCCCTCTTGTCCGAATTTTCTTATTCTCCACAGGAGGTCATGCTTTCACCCAACTCACAAGTATCCAGGTCTATCTTTGCATCTTCACATTTGTCATAGTCATATTTGTCATAGTCAAAGGATCACTGTCTTTCATACTTTAGTGAATATGAGAATCACGTGGTGAGCTTTCTTAGACTGCATTCTCAGGCCCCACCTCCAGACATGCACATTCAGTAGGCGAGGCCCATACATTTATACTTTTGAAAAGCACCCAAGGGAGAGTAAGAAGTACTTAATTAGACCATAAAATCCTCCAGGTGGGGGGCATGTCACTCATTTACCACTTGGGTCCCCAACACTTAACACAGTGTCTGGCACATGATAGTTACTCAACATAGATTTGTTCAGCTATTGAGTTATGTTAGAAGGATTATGTTGGACTCTAGGGTGCCAGGATGATTTTTATCATGAGCCCTTCTGTATTAATCAGAGTCCAGGCTGATAACATAAGAAATAAATAAAGGAGAATTTGAAGACAGTTTAATGAAAGATCACTGATAAAGTCACACGCAGGGTTTAGGGAAGCAAAGGAGATGGTGAAACATCCAGAGCCCCAAATCACACGGGGTAAGTGGTGGGGGTGGGGTCTTATTACTAGAACTCTATGAGAGTGTACCCACGGCAGATGAAGTAAGGGGAGTAAGTACCCTGACCTTCTCTCTTTCCATTCTCTGAGCCGATGGCGTCATTTGTCCACCCCTCTGGAAGTGGACGGCAGGAGGGCCCGGGTGACGTTGTGAACCTCCCCTCCTGGCACAGAGCAGAAGGAGAATGCCCAGAGTAGCTTCCTTCCAGAAGCTGGCAGTCTCCTGTCTTCTAATCAGTGTATAATTACTGATTAACAAAATTTAGAGTCAAGATAGTAACTAATACTTATCATTTGATCATTTGACCATGTCTATACACCACTCAAATCGTCTAGGTGCACGAAGGATAAATCGTGTGAACACGAAGATGGAATGTTAATTAAATGGAAGTTTTCATTTACCAGATGATCATATAAACACATGCACATGTACACACACACGCTCACACACTCATTTCAGTGCGATTTGTATGACATGATGAAGTGTGATCACTGTGAAAACCTGGAGAGTTGGATCTATACCATCAATTAAATGTCAAATAAGTGTCTGATAACTTAATATCTGCAAACATTAATGTTTATTGGTAGATTGACTCCTACTAAAATGATCACTATTTTAATGTGCAAGAATACAGATGGAAAAAAAACCACACCATTAATGTGTAAAGAGATAGTTATTTATCTCTACCTCACTTTCATGACTTTCCTAACTCCTACTTCTGGCTTCTACAACTACAAATAATCCCTTCCCATCTGAAAATTCTCAGCTTTCTGCTTCATTTTTTTATAACTCCATATTTTAATGCCTAGTATTTAGTTAACGATCCTTTAATTCACTATTTTTAGAGCAACATGGAATTATGAACCCAAATTTAATGATAATGAGGACAATATTTCAGAGAAGGACAAACGTCTCCTCTGATATATTGCCAAAAATATGCTGCTGAGATGAAGACCACCCACAAGTTTCAATTGGCACAGGATGCATCAGCCCATATGTATTAAAGAAAAAAGAACAGAAAGAAAGGAAGAAAAGGCCACATGGAGCATTTGAAACTTGGGCTCAATAGTATGTTTCTAAGTAAAATGAAAAGAACTTGTTCCAATCTCCAAATTAACTGGAACAGATGTTATTGAGTACCTATGATTTGATGGTCTTCTGCCCTCAAGAATCTTGCAGTTTAGCGCAGGAGGGAGAAAAGTCAACAAACACCACCACACAAGTTACTACGATGCATTCATAGCTACCTAGAGAGGGGAGCAAGGCCCATCGAAGCTTACTTCCTGCCTTGTGGAGGTAGGCTTCATGAAAAAGGCAGAATCTGAGTTTGACTTTAGAAGAAGTGATAGTATTTAGCATGGGGAGTTGGCTTGAAGGGCCCTTCAAAGACTTTCTAGTGGAAGGTAGCTGTAAGTATAAAATAAGACATTGCAAGTGTTCGACAAGTCTGGGGAACAGCTCCTCTGATGTGTCAGGAGAGTGGCCTGTGTGGAAGAGCGGAGTGAAAAAGGAGGCCAGGAAAGGGTTTTGGACTAGGTTATGGGAGAACTTGAATGCCCTAAGCACTCTGGTGTTATTCTTTGGGCAGTTGGAAGTCATGGATTTTTGTCATCAGGAGCAGAAAATGCAGAAGGGAAATGATTTGACCTGATAGCTCAGTATAATAATGAACTGAGGAAGAGAGAGTAGAGCAATAACATTCTATAAGATGTCTTGGGAGAGATAACTTCTTAATTTGGGAAGGTTCAGTGTGGATGGAAAGAAAGGCATTAAGAGGTACAACATCCTTTAGAAAAGAAAGAAGGGGGGGGGGGACTAGGCAAATGCTTGAATGTGGGGCATGTGGGAGAGGGTATTGCCAAAGATGTCAAATGTCTGAGGTTTCTGGTCTGCATGACTCATACCTTCAACAGAGATAGGGTTTGTCTGTTTCCTTCCTCCTCCATGTTGTCTCTTTATAGCCTCCTCTTCTAAATTATGGTATTACACATATATCATTCAAATTCACAAGTTTGATTTCTAGTGGAATATTTCAGTCTGAAATGTAGTCAAAAGCAGGTGTTGGGTTTGAGTACATACGACTGAGAGTTAATTGAATAAAGTTTGGAAAGTGGATGGGATGAGAATATAGCAGGAGAAGAAAATAGAGCCAAGGGTAAAAATAAGGAGAACTTTGGAAAACACCTACTTTTCAGGGGCAGATAGTGGGTCTGGGTTAATTCAGATGTAAACGTTCTCTCTTACTAAGAGAAGTGAAGTGAATCCAGTTATTTTTCATAATGGTTTGGTTTGAATAGATACGTAGCACGGAGTAATCCTATTTCACTCTGCCTTCAACTCAACGGATAGTGTATGGTTGGACATTCATACAATCTATTGAAGAAACAAGAATCATTATTATTCTGGAGTTCCTTAGGCAGGGATTATTTTTTGTACGTGTGCGTGTGTGTGTGTGTATGTGAGCGCCTGTGTGTACCTACACCTCAGAAGTTTATTTCCTCTTTTAATTAAATAAGGCCCATGTTTGCTGGCTTTTAGGGTGGGCTGCAAGGCCCATCTGTTTAACTAGGCAGTTGCCTGATATTGCAGAGGGAAGGATTGGCAAGTGTAAATGTGAATTTGAATATCAGATACAAGCTATTTAAAGCTGAATTTATCCTTAATAAATTCACCCAGAGGTGTTCAGCAATAGGTAGTTTGGAAAATGATCGTAATCTGTGTGCATTTTTTTTTTTTAAAGGTTGAGTGGTGTGTGATTGCGAGAAGAAATGGGGTCGGGCAGGTTCATGTTGATAATGCTCTGTTTCTCCAGGTCTCACCATGAAGGAGGGCAGACTCCTTCAATAATTGCTTTTAATACGCTGGAAGGCAAAATGGCCTTCCGTTTCATATGATATAGTACTAACTTGAGAGCAAATAATACATAAATGTTTTCTTGCTAGTATGTGTTAAAGCAGTCGGCGTTTAGGACCGAGGGTTGTCAATCTTTGAGGTTTCTGAAAGGAATTGCAATTTATGACGTGTTAGGGTAAACAGTTGGATTACGTTTCTGAAATACGTGTTCCATCAGGTAAAATCATTGTGATTACAGGCACTGGAACTGTAAGTAAGTTATGTGGTAAAAGGTTGAAAATATAAAACAAGTATGCTTGTGCTTAACTACTAATCCCTCTTTGTATCTTTGCTGAATAAACTACAAGAAAAGGGGGGGGAAAGGAGTGTTTAAATAATAAAACAGAAAAAAACATGTACTATGTCACTTTAATAAATAATAAGCATTATGCAGCTCAAGGAACTGTTTCATCAGTGGTCCAGCCATAAGAGAATATTCTAGAATTCAAAGAGTTACAAAAGATTATAAAGAAGTTATTTTTGTTGGAAGCTATTTTTTGTTTGCTTTTTAAAAATTTCTCTTAATTTCGCCTTTATTTTCTAACATATCCGATAAAAGCACAGGTTGTCAATTTGACATCCAGGCTCTAATGTTAGAAACGCTTTGCAAATAGAAGCAAAAGAAGAGAATAGTTTCAAGAGCTTTGCATGTGTTTGACAGGAGAAGATAATAAATGTAAATAAATCTTTACTATTGCCCCTAATTCAGTTTGTGCCATGCGCAAGTCAGGACTATAAACACAAATCAACAAACATTTGAAAGAAAACAATATACATAACTTATTTTATATATTAAAAACAACTGTCAAACAATTATGACCTCATGTATTAGTTGGTTGTTTTGAAATATTCCTACTAGAATTAAAAAATGCTATGAGGGCCTTTGAGCTTATACATATTGTGTCAATCAAGAGCATATGTAATATATCTAAAGCATGCGGTAAAAATTTTCTTCATAAATTATTTCATAAATAAATAATTTGCTTGAAAAAGTTTACCAAAATATTTGTGCTCTTATTAAGTTCTCTACAGATCTTTTGTGGTGCATGTAAGTGAATTGATACAGACAGCATTTTGATCTGCTGAACTTGAAATACAAAAAGGACCATGAAGAGAGTCTTCATTTCTCAGGCAAACTTAAGCAAAATTGGATCCATGAAACTTCATTCATTAAATTTTTAAGTGAACATGAATTTGTTGGCTTCAGTACCTGAAGTGTAACTTTATCCTTTCAATTGAAGGACATAATTCACCCTCAGACCTTTGGCTTTAACGTTTTATATAATGTATAATTTTGGGTACACTTAATGGCCAAATTTTGTATTATTACAGGTGGAAAAACACCAGCCATCTCAAGGGTTTTGTGCTTGCAAAAGCATGTAATTTAATTTTTTGAACCAATTTAATCAATGATTGTTTCACGTGAGTAAATTTACACTCTTGATGATTGTCTTACATGTGAGAGTGACGAAGAGGAAGATCACTTCCCCTTTTAAAATGTCCTTTAAATCTTGGGGAGCAGACATAGATTAGGGGACTAATCCTTAAAATATATTATACTATTTAACTTTGCTGCTAAAATGCTATCACCTGAGATTTTATCAGTTAGATATCAGCTTCAGCAGTTTTAGGTGGTATTAACCCTTTAAATACAAACCATTTTACTATTCAGATTCATATTTCAAAATTTATTTAATCTAATATTTTTAGTTAGTCATGGTTCAAGAATGTTTCAGTCAGATCCTTTTTTTTTTTTTTCCTGAATAAAAATGCGTCTCACTGTGCTGTGCATATTTCCATAAAAGTCGGTAAGTTAATTTATGGCTTAAAAAAGAAAATAAAGGTCTATATTTAATATATGAATACTTTTACAGTGGAAATTGGCGGACAGTATTAAATGACTCTAGTGTGAAAATATGCAGGTAGTCATTAGTAGCTGACTATGAGATTTACTGAAGATTTTGATATTAATTTTCCCTGCAAGCAGGACTATATATAAATCTTACTCTGTTCCCAAATTAATTTAAATTGATGGTAACATATGAATAACTCCATGCATATAAGGTTCATTGTCTTTCACTCCTTTAGGGAATATATTATTTGCCTCATTGTGAAACTGTATTTTGACTACTGTTTTACTTGACTAGTTTCTCTATTGCAAAAGAATTATTGCTTTTCTACTCATAGTGTATGGGACACGATACCAAAATTCTGGAATAAAGTGCAACAAAAAGAAATAACATATCTGCCTGACTAGGTATATTAAGTAGAAATAAAGACCTTACCAAAAAAAGCAGTAAGGTTCTAAGAGCACATGCTTAAGTTAAATTTTATTTTTGATTGGCTTTTCACTTCTGATAATAGTATGTTTCAAAATATACACTTATCTTTTTTTCTCTTAAAAGATGCAAGAATCATAGTGAAAAAATATTTGGAAGAAAATTACTTCATCTTTGGCTTACACATTCATGATTGTACGTACCTCTCTCAAATTCTAATTTTAATCATTTTGCAGTTTGGAGAAGGAAGGATGTTTCTTCTTTTAGCACAAAATTAATTTAAACTGATTTTCACTAGAGAAAAAACATGCCACTTAAAGTCACCCAACTGAAGAAAATGAAGTCCAAACTCCCAAGAGATGTTTACTTAGTTTTTAACACCTTACTATACTTTGAATCCTGTCGTGGTACTCTTTTATGCATTGTTGGGTTTTAGAAGTTAAAAAAAGAAAAGAAAAACCCACCTCGCTCAGTTCAGTAACTTATTTGGAGAGAATTTCACTTAACAATGAGAGTATGAGGACATGTGAAGCAGTAAAAAGAATGTTACGCTTAATTCAATGTTCCTATCTTGTACTGTAACTCCAAAGAGCTGCAGGTACTAAACTTGCAGTATTTGAATAAGGTTCCCATTTTATCTATTTTGTAGTACTCAATTTAAGCACCCGTGGAGCTTGCTGGCTTCTCCCTAGCCCACAAAACCATGGCAACCTCAGTCCGCACTTCTCCAACTCAGGATAGAGTTCAAGTTCTCAATCTCACTTGCCATCAAATGCATGGGAAACAGCCCACCGACTAGGTGTCCTGACTTCTTCATGTCCTAGAAAAAGGGCGGGGGAGGGGCCGCACACACACACACAAACCCTGCGTCCTTTAATTGGAAGGGAGAAGGGAAAGTAACACCCCAAAAGGTAAAAGCACTTTTAGAGTTCTTTTGACCGTTCCTGAGAGCATCTCCAAGTGTTTTGGGACCATCGATCTGGCTGCCAGGCACCGGCCCCCACCTGCCCCCCACCTCCTCCCAAGGTAGGTCCTTATCTTTATCACGTTATTCCTAAAGCTTTCGGATTTTTCCTGGGTTTCCAGCCCGCACGTTCACACATGGGGGTGGGGGAGGAGGGGGGGGAGAGGCGGGGCGGGAAGGTAGCTGGGTCCCTGCAACGCGCAGCTCTCATTTGCGGCGCTCGGACTCGGGCGAAGTTCTCGCGCAGCCGGCTGGCCGCGGCCGGGGCCGGTCCCGGCGGGCGGCGGCGGCGGCGGGTGCTCGGAGCCGGGCGGGGCGGCGGCGGCGGCGGCGGCAGCGCGGGGACGCGCGCTGTCTCTTTAAGGGAGCTCGGTCTGGGGTGGCGCTTTCCTCCGCGAAGGCTCCTTTGATATTAATAGTGTTGGTGTCTTGAAACTGACGTAATGCGCGGAGACTGAGGTCCTGACAAGCGATAACATTTCTGATAAAGACTCGATCTCACTGCAATCTCAAGCGTCCTCTTTTTTGGTGCTGCTGGTTTCTCCAGACCCCGCGTCCTCTCGATCGCTCTCTCGCCTTCCCATTTTTTTTTTTTTTTGAAACAAAAAACAACACCCCCTCCCCTCTCCCACCCGGCACCGGGCACATCCTTGCTCTATTTCCTTTCTCTTTCTCTTGCTCTCTCTCTCTCTTTTTTATAAAGGGGGGGGAGGGAAGGAAAAGGGGGGGAGGCAGGAAAGACCTTTCTCTCCCCCCCCCCCAAATAATCCAAGATCAACTCTGCAAACAACAGAAGACGGTTCATGGCTCTGGCCGCCGCGCCACCATCTTTCGGGCTGCGGAGGGTGTTCTTGACGATTAATCAACAGGTAAGGAGGGGAGGCCGGGGCGGCCGCGGGGCCGGGGTGCAGGGGGCGCGGGGGGAGCGGGAGCCGCTCGGCCCGGCCGGGCACCGCTCTGCGAGTGCTGCGCCCGCGCGTGTGTGCGCAAAATGTGGGCGATCGCGAGCGGGGAGCCCTGGGAATTAAAAGTGACTTTCTTTGAAAAAAAAAAAAAAAAAAGCGGAGGGAGAGTGTGCAGAAAGCCAAGCGCAGGCTTCTCGGGTTTCACATGCATTTTCTTTCTTCCTTTTTTGCGCGTGTGATTTCTTTCTTCTCTTCTGCTCTCTTTTCCCTCCTTCCTCTGCTCCTTTTGGTGGGTCTAAGGCATCTGAGCCTTAGAAACGAGCGACTTCAAACTGCAGTAGCCCCTGGAGTCAGGAGGGTCAAGTTCAGCCGCCGGGGAGGAGGAAAAACAAATCCCCATTTGCCAAAAAAAGAAGTTTCAGGCCGGTGCCCCCTCCCCCTCGCAGCCCCACTCCCCCTCGCTGTCTCTTTCTGGCTGATTTTAATTCTCTCCTACCGGGCGCAGCGGAGGAGCTGGAGGTGGTTGGACCCGAGGGGCCGCCGCCGCCGCCACCGCCGCCGCTGCAAGTTTTCTGGGGCTCCCGACAAGCGGGGAGCAGACTAGGCACCAGCATGCAGAGTAGTAAGTTGGGAGAACTTGGGAGGGTCGGGAGGGTCTCAGAGAGGGGCCTTCGTGTGGTCCCCAAAGTAGGAAAACAGCACAGGACTGGCGTGGGCTTGGAAGAGTTTGCAAAGCCAGGCTTCAAACTTTTTTCCCTTAAAGGCCCAGCTGGGCTGGAGCAGGAGGCTTGTCGCATCCTCTGAGGCACCCGCCCGTGCGCGGCCAGGGCAGCCTGGCCAGGGTCTGTGCCCCGTCCGTGCCATGTGGCAGGGCCTTGCAGCCAGGGCGCTTCCGTAGGGGCTGGGGAAGGGGCAGACTTCCTCTGCGGTGCGGATGATGCGCCATGTGTCTCGGGTCAGCGGACACTGGCCGGTGATTAAATGCCTGACAGCGGTGGGACATCCAGGCGGACAGGCGCTTCGCCTTCTGTCTAGTTCCTGTTTGGGTTCAGGAGAAACGCATCTTTGAAAGGCCAAGGCAAACACCACTGCCCCCTCAAATAACTCCGGGATTACAGGACCCCGTGAATAATTTGAGGGTGAGGCGGAGGTGGGAGCTGTTTGAAGTGCAAAGCTGTTTTTGTGGCTGGGAAAGCTTTTTTGTTAGTACCTGTGTGAGATGGTGCTGTTTCCCCCAGGGAAGTCAGTAACTGTTTTATGGCCCTAAGACTCTAAAGCAATTTAAGTGAGAGGGCGAGAAGGACTGATGGGTTTCAAGGGGGGGGGGGGGATCTTGGACTTATTAAATTTTAGATCTTGCTTTACTTCCTCATGTCTTTTTAGGCCTCATAATTGATAACTATGAAAGTTTTTGAGTAAGAGCGATGGATCTTAATGATGAACCCAAATTATGATAGAATATTCATCCTTGCCCTATTTTGGAAAATCACGGCTAGACTTTTCAGTGAGGTAAGTGAAGGGAGCAGCTCAGCGGAGAAGTTAAATCGCAGAGAAGTTAGGCCGATTCGTGATTCATTGCACTTTTGTAGAGTCATTGAACTTTTGTAAACGCACCAGGTGAACAGGAAAGGGGCTGAAAGGGATAATAAGTACAAAGGGAAAACCCAGATAGGGCCCAAGACAAAATTACAAAGAAGTGATAACTCTAGGCCTGGTTGTTGGCTAGCATTTGATTGCTCAAAGCAAAAATAAAATAGGAACCTTCCAGCCAGTCTTCAAAGCCCTTCAGCCCTTTAAGTTAAAACCTATGGATCTGGCTGGCATCATGTTACTTTCCTGGTGGTTTTAGGAAAAGTTGATCATTTCGAAAAGGCTGCCAGAGTTAAAAAAGCAAGGGGCGGCAAAGGAAAGTAATGTGCGCAGCCAGTTCTTGACGTGGACAAAATGAGAATGAAAGTTTCTGAACTCACTGTTGTCAAGTTTCTTACATGCTGCTCATTTGCTTAGAACACTTTCTCAGATATTCCACCAGTTCATGTAAAAAAGCCAACTAGCTCTAAAATGGTGTGGGCTTGTTTTCTCCCCCCCAGTGTGCCAGGGTTGTGAATAAATACAGGGTTTGTATGGGAAGACGAAGCATTTCCTGTAAGTCGTGATGCTGACAGAACAGTCTGGTACCAACATTTTGAGGGGTTTTTTTGGTTTGTTTTTTGTTTTTTTACCTTTCAGTGAAAGTTTATTAATGACATGCTTAATCTGAACAAGTCCAAAATATCGTCTTCGAGCTTGTCTGCTCAGATTTTTAAACTTGCCTTTAAAGTTATACCCTGGGATGAAACATCTCTAGGTTCAATTTCATATACAGGGCCCCGAATGGGCTAAAGTTTGACGATTATTCCTGGATATTAATAATGTGTAAAGAAAACTCCTGGGGGAAAACAGAATTTAATGCCAACATCGTGACTTGATTTCTCTAAACGTGAGGCATC
The DNA here is from genome assembly GCF_014108415.1 of Molossus molossus. Taxonomy (NCBI): domain Eukaryota; kingdom Metazoa; phylum Chordata; class Mammalia; order Chiroptera; family Molossidae; genus Molossus; species Molossus molossus. The sequence goes on along the minus strand of NW_023425351.1, from coordinate 56,680,630 downwards.
CCAAATCTTCATTAATACTCCGTTGGCATATTATTATTTCCTATCCACGAGCTGATGATTGCGGCTTCCCGATATATCTGTCGTATGTTAGGATATATGTGTGTTGACTACTTTCCCACACGTAATAATAACTAAGTCAGACACTCTCCAAATAAATAGTGGAGCATAACAAGTTCTTTGGAAAAGAGTTTGTCACTCCTTTGAATTCTAGACGCTGTAAAGGTCTCTGCTGCTATTTCGATGTTATCCTTTGTGTCTTCAAGGTAACCTTAAAAGTAAGGCGAAAAGTGTCCTAGTAGCTGAGAAGTCTAAGTTGATTTTAGACCTCCGCATTTTGACCATAAGATTTTAAATGATTTTATAAAATTTTTGCTTAAAACACAGGTTAGAATCTATATTAGTGTGCTGATCATAAGTGAGTTCCATATGCCCCTCCCATATTTTCAGTATTATTTTTACTTTTCTTTTAAGTCATGTTACTTCTGAGTTTACTCTGATTTCCACAGTGTAGGTCTTTCACATACACATAAGGAAATCTTCATTCATCAGGAAAACCTTCAAAACAGGGAAATGAATGCAGCTGTGAAAAGGCTGCCTTTGAGATCCTAATATTTCAGTGATGTTTCTCTTATATTATTGTTATTATTGTGTTGTGTGTGTGTGTGTGTAGAGAAAGACAGAGAAATACCACAATTTGCATTTCATAATCTGCACATTTCTATTAAGAATGCCAAAAGATGTTAAGTTTTAATAAACTCCTGTCTTACCTTCTTTCTTGAAGTAAATAAACATTACTGAAAGTTTTCAAAGAACTTGTAGCAAATTGTTTTTGAGCTAGAGCTTTATTTCGAATTGGAAATGAGCATGGATATTGGTAACTGGCCTTTAAAGGTTTTAGTAATACAGATATGTAAAAATCATTGTATTTTTTTTCTTAAATACCCCTTTGATAGCCAACAATAATAGAACAATACTATGCTATTGTGTGTAAAACAAAATAGACTTTAAAAAAGTTATGGGCAGGTGTTTACCATTGACTTAAAGGGAAAATTATTATTTTTGAAATAAGTGATGCACTTAAAATAAAATGACTGGGGCACATTAAAACATATTCTTATTAAGATATTCTCTGGTGTGTAAAATGAAGCCATTCATTCAACAGACTGACAACTTTCCACTTGGTATTTGCCTTTGCTTAATTTAGTTTCCGCAGGACAGCTAGTGTGGTAGTCTGCATCTGTTTTTGGCAGGCATAGAAAACTATAAACTCAGACAGTTCTGTCCCAAATCGTACAGCTCACAAGTTACAATCAATTTGATAAAAGCAGCAGAGTTTTATGGACTTGCTCTCTGTTGTTCATCCTTGGTGAAGCTTTCAGGTAACTGAGGTTTTTTTCTCTCTCCCTTTCGCTGGTGATAACTACTAATACCATTGATAACTAATTCTGAGTCTTGTTTACCCATTTCTCTTGTTTGTTATTTAATGAAATTTGGGGAAATTAATGACAGCATATCTAGTCTTGGTTTTACTTTATCTACATGATATCTGCATTCCTCTTTTGATATCATCCTACAGGAAAAAGTGAATATTTTGTTACTATAACAGTCATGATTTATGGAATTGTAGGGTCCCCCTTAGATAAAATATGAAGAAACTCTCACAGCGTTTGCCAAGTAGAAATTTAATCTACTGTAAGGGTACTTGTGATTCTTATGTATAGAGAAGTCTAACGTACTTGGTAATCATTTACATTGAAAGAAATTGAGCAGAGTTTTTATAATTATCAAAATAATGTATCTCCTAAAAGCTTTAACCAGTGGATTAAAGTAAATATGCGAAAATGCCAAGTATTGTCTTATACTACTGTTCAGTAGCAAACAGGGCTGCAGAGGGAATAACCACTTTAAAAATTTTATCCTGGGGTATAAGTGGGGCTTTTTGTTTATTTACGTAGGATATTTGATTAATTATATAGGGCCCTTATAATGTCTTTAATGTTGTTATTATGGTCCCCTTTAGGGTTGTCATATCATCCTGTGGTTCTCTTTGAGTCCGTTGGTCTTTGGTTTGGTTCTCTGATGGCTGTAATAATGTAGAACTTGATTTAGGTTAGAAAGAGATCTTTTAGACTTAAAGAAACCTCACTGAATTTGCAGAAGGCTCTGTGGATGAAAATTATCTGAATTGTTAAGAATTAGATGAAGAAGTCTGACTGGTCGCTGCAGCCATATTAGGTTATTATAGTAGCAGTGCCTACTTTTTGTCATCCCATTTTTTGTTGTTGTTGTTGCTTTCTCAAGAGCATAGATTCAAGTAGCAAAAACAAAGATGAAATTATCTTATGTATTTCAAATTTGAAGCATCATTGGAAATCATTTTCTGATTGAGAGCTGTGATTGAAATACAAATAACATCCAAACACTTCAAAGAAGACATTAAAGCTACGCTTTTTCGTTCCTAAGTATGTTTCATTAAAAATAAGAGAGAAAACTTTTAATTTTTAAATATTTTCTAGCTCTTTAAAAACCTGCAGTAAATACTTTACAAGTGGCTAGACACCTTCCCTGGTGGTTTAGTTTATACAAGCAGGAAACTTTCTCTCCTACTCTTTCTCTCTCTCTTTCTTGTTTTCTTTAAACCAACTGACGTAATGCCAAACTTTGCTTTAAAAGAACAGACAGAAGTAATTGGTAGCTTTTAACTTTTAATAATGTTCTGGATTGGTTTTAGTGGCCAAAATGCCATTTAAAAAAAAAAAAAAAAGTTCAAGTAAGAACGGGCTTGTGGCCTGAGGAAGAAAGGTTCTGTTGATGTAGTTATTTTTATTCTTGTTTTTCAATCTGTTATTAAAAATCTTTCCTGCTGAACACTGTTGGATTTCTCCAGTTGCTGTCTGTGATGGCTGGTGCATTTCAGGTTACCGTAACTTAAACAGTTTTTGGGTTTTGGGGAGAAGTGGGTATTTGTGTTGCGTTATTTCTTTCTTATTTGGAAAAGAACAATTTGTTTTTGTTTCAACTGAGATAAATTAATTAAGATTATCAATGGCGACAGGTCAATGAATATGTTTATATAAAGAATGCTACACCTGTTAGCAAGAGCCTGAAATGTGGAAGTTTAATTGTAACATTAATCATTTTTATGTGCAGAGGAAGGAAAATAGATGAAACTTTACCAAAATATATTTTTAGAGGGAAAACGTCAATTTTAAGGGTCAGTTTGTTTCTGCTGGCGTTTTTTTTGTTTTGTTTTTTCTCTCTCGCAATTTTAGATGATAACTTTTAACCCTATTAATTACACAGTGTTTTTAAGTTTTTTTTCTTTAAAAAAAAAAAAATAGGCATTTTTCTCTTTTCCTGATCTTGCGTAGGCAAACAGAACTTTCTTCAATTAAGAGGCATCTTGGTGATGTTGATTGACATCAGGGCAACTTCAGAAGCTGGAAGTAGGAAAATCTTTCAGGAGGGCAAGAAGGTCTGTGCCAGTATTTCCTTCCTTGGGGAAAGACACTCCACCCAGAGATGAGGCCCTCCGCCCCATTTGACGGGCCAGACTGAGTAACATTTCTGATGTGAATTGTTCCTAAGGTTAAAATCTTATGATTACTTGTCTGGGACTTTGCTTTTAACCCCAAATTTGTTCTGAGATTTTTTTGTTGTTGTTAACAGCATATTTTAGAATTAATACATACTGAAAATTAGGCGTCACATTGATACCTTAAAATATCTTCTAAGACGTTTATAATTATCATAAAAAGCATAACACATATTTAGGGAAGTTGAGGTGTTCTCTGCATAGAAATTTGACAGTTTTGATTTACCTTAGGCATTTCTCAGTTTTTCTTGTAAGAACTGGAGACTTTCGTTCAAATCAGAGGCATTGTTTCTTTGCTAATTGCTTCTTTCCTTAAAGAGTTGTCAGGAAAAACTTGAGTAACTTAAAGCTAGAAGTTGTTCCCATCAGCATAGTGAGAGTGTCTTCGATTAAGTCTTGGTTGACTTTATTTTTTTCCAAAGTTTTCAAGCCTAAATTTCAAGTTAGGGATTTCTCTGTCAATGCATTTGTACTTAATGAACGTTGGCTGATTCAAAACCGAGGGAACAGGAATCATGTTTAGCAAGAAGGGGAAAAAAGGGAGAAGGAGGTGTCCAGAGCTGCCATCCTTGAATATTAGCAGTTTGTTTACTGTGCAGTGGTGGGGAGGGGTTGGAGAGGCCCTGTGGAAGATGGTAGAAAAAAAATCCATCAATTGCGCATATGATCCCCTCCCCTTAAGGTTTACTTAAACAATATGTTTCAGTTTTGCCTCAAACCATTCGGCACTACTTCTGCTCCAAGAATCCACCACTATCTTGGTTCCTGAGTGATTAAGGATGACACTTTCTGTTATATAATGAGCTGCAGTCTTGTTTGAACAAAGGTAACATTTTGATTTGTGCAATTTGGGGGCAGTTAGTAGTGGGATACCTCTAATATGAGAGGCAATCCAGTAGTGTAAGTGCCTGCAAATGCTTGAAGTACTATTCACGAGAGCTATTCTGTGTTTAAATTGTTGCTGCTATGTGTGCGTGTGTTATATATGTAATATATGTGGGCTGATCATATGTAGAGACACCTTGATGATGGAGTCTAACCTGCTGAGCTATTAACTCTGCTTTCAACATGAATCTTTGAAGGAGCTACATGACCTACTTTATAAAGTCTAGAAGTTTGAGATGAGTATGGAGTTTAACCATAATGAAACCATCATCATCACAACACTAATATCTCCTCTGCATTTACTAAGAAATGGAAGAATTGGCAACAGATTGTAAATCAGAATTATGCCTTTCAGTGTATTTGAGGAAATGCTCCTGAAGATAATGTTTTCACAGTCTCATTTTTCGTCAAGAGGAGCAGTTCAGTGATGGTGCTGTTTCTGAATATATCTTCTTATGGGGCAGCACTTTATAGTTTACAATTCTATCATCTCAAAACGTTATATAGATATAATATGGAACATGTAAAGACTCCGTACTGTGACCATAGCGTTTTCCCTAGGGTGATGGATTCTGTGCGTCACCCAAATGTGATGCTGTTTGCCAGGCTTGTAATACTGGTTTTGAGGGTTGCTGTGTGTCCTGTTTCATCAGGCAACACAATACAACAACTTTGGTATCTAGGTAATTGACACAGTCAAAATAGGCTCTGGAAAATGTTCCAAATACTTTTAAGTAAGTCAGAAGTTAACTTATATATTCAATTTATTTAACACTTGAATAAACAAGTGACTCATTGTCAGCTCTTTAAGCCTTCTATAGTAGATAGTGTTAGAAGTAAACAGTCAAGTGTCCATAGGTTGTTTTGTTTTGTTTTGTTTTTGCTTTATTTGAAGGGAGCATGGTTCTTTTATTTGCATTTGTAATCGCTTCATCTGTTAATTACTTTGTATTCATGGTAGTGAGTAGTATAGTATTATAAAGAATATAAGCATATGTATATTACCTACTGTATATGTCCCAAACCTTATATGTCCCAAAAAGGCGTTAATATTATATCATTAGATTGAGTATTATAATAACCAGGAATAAACCCAGTATAGGATAATAGATACAACACAATTGCTATTTAGACATTAAATCTATTTTAGCTGTAGAAAAAAAGAGATTTTGCTTTAGAGCTTTTTTCATTTGTAGTAGCTGGATAGAATTTATGAAACCTACAAATCAACAAACATTTTAATATAACATGCTTCTTGATTAGCTTCTACAATATAGCTTTCAGTGAATTCTTGTGAATCACTAGTTGAAGTTCTCCTTATAGAAGCATCTTTTGTTTCTGAGATCAGATACATCTATAAATAGTGTGAGTATATACGGCAGAAGTTTGTGGAATCTAAATTTCTCTATTACACGATACACTTCATGTGCAGAGGGATCTAGCATTGCCAGTCCAGTTTTAGCTTGAGTTTTCTCTGAACTTGACACAAGTGCAGCATATGAATGTGTGGCTTCATATGAACTGAGTGCGTACATGTACGTACACATATCTGCAGTCTCACTCATATAGAATGTTGTTGCATTACAGGCACTGAATGGAATTTTAACATATTACATATTTTTTTGAAATGACTTTAGTCATTGTAATATATATTTTAAGTACTTAATGCATCTCAACACTGATTTGGGGGCTAATTTAATTATAATTTTGGTTCTGAAATGAGAGCAAGATTGGCAAAACAAATTAAAAACCAACTTCTACTTGTGACTTCTCTGTGATGTCATTATCCACACATCATCCTTAGCTCTGAAAGATGTAGAAATAAATACATCAGCCTGTTTTTCTCTCAATACTATGATGTAGTTCCAGATATATAAAAGTTCCTAAAAAAAAAGATTTTGGCATTTGTTTCTGCTTTACTTTTTGATGCCATTAAATATTTTTGAAAGAGAATCTAGCTCACTTTAATTTTAAAAGTACCATTCAACTGATGGAAGTTAAAGATGGTCATACATATATATTAATTAGAATCAGGGCCCATGTTATTAAATTTTCTCACATATTAGTCTTAATTGTTGAATGATTAATAATTATCAATTATTTTTAGCTATACCTTTGAGATCTTTTAAAGTCATGTATTTTCTGTATTTGGTGGTTGAATTTTTATGTTAAGTCAATTTAAAGTATAAATTGAAAAAACACAAATGATTATGTTTAGTGCTGTCTTTAAGTTATTCTTTTTAAAGATTATTGCTAATGTATGTAATACATTTATGCAAACATACAGTTATGCAAACGTAGGTAACTTTTAGAAAACAACTTAGGAACAAATGGCCAAAGTAATTACACATCCAAGTAATAAGTAACATAAAACATTATTTTCTGTAATTTATAAGCAAAGAATAACAGATGTTTCTCCTTTACATTTAGAACGAATGTGCGTTGCAGTCATTGGGCATAAGATGTGGTCAGTTACTGTAAGAAAGCCACTGTCCTCTAAACCTCAATTACAGTGAAGCGTTTATTTTACTGTCTGTCTCATCACTGTTTGTTTATTTTACCTTTAAATGTCCCATTCATAAGACAATTTATGTCGTTGAAAGAGTGTCCTACTTATTTACTTTTTCCTTTTCCTTTGTACTTGATAAGCTTTCAGTAAGAAAGCTGCCACTCGTAAAATTTTAGGCCAATAGTAAAAATCATAATGTACATATTTTATGTGTAAATATGTGTTCATGATCTTGTATGTTCACTTGGTCAAACATTTAACTCTTTGGTGTTACACTTATGTACACACCTGTCACGTACGTTTTACTCCCAGCAGAGTTCAGCATATCATTGTTAACATTTAATTACGTGTACATGCTCTTGGTACTCCCTAAATAATTCGATATATCATTGGTAATAATAAACGTTTTAAAATGAGACCAATAAAGATTAGAAATGGAGAATACGAGGTTAGATATGAGTATAAGCAAGTTTTCCTCCTCTTTGTTTCCCCCCATCTTTGGTTCTTGGAGAGAGAGAGAGAGAGACAGAGAGAGAGAGAGAGAGAGAGAGAGAAAGAGAGAGAGCGCTAAAGAAAAGGGGGACTTGAATACTGTCCAGTCCATTATAACATAAGGAACTATTGCTATATTTAGCTTCATTTATTTATACATTTTTGACATAGAAAACTTTTGACCTTTTTGCCTGTGATACTTGGGAATTTTAGATGAACCCCAATGGGGTCACGCTCATCCGTCCAGCTTTGCGTGACAAAAAGCATTCTCTAGCTTCTGGTGTGCTACTGTGCTGCTTGCCTTCAGGAGTGGAGGTCCTGTAAGTTCATTTGGCATTTGAAAGCACAACTAGAATTTCTCCTTTGGAAATCCTCTGCCTGCTTTTCAGAGTAAGCAGAGATCACCGGCAGCATGTCCTTCATTGCAGGATGCTAAGGGAAATTATGCTGAGACCAAGCATGCTTCCTCTGGATTATTCTGCCATGCTTTATTACCAGTTTTTTTTTTCTCTTTGGGAATCTAACATTTCAGTTTTTGGAGAAATAAGTATTTCTCCTTTTAGTGGAAAAATGTGCCAGCTGTGGAGTTTTTTCCTACATTTCTTTATCATATTTATTTGTGTGTGTGTGTGTGTGGGGGGCTGTATAAGAAGAGGAGAAAACTCACATACTGTAAAATAATAATTTCACTTATTGTTTGTTGCGAGCAGGACTTGACCATTCTGTGTGTGTGAGGAAATGCATTGAATGAAATGAAAGAAAGTGGTGGTATAATTTTGAAACAATTGTAAGCACCAGTTGACAGATTTCTGGCAAAAGGATGAAGACAATTTTAGTTACTCAGTGCTTCTACCAAATTCTGTAATCCAAGTTTTATAAATATATAGTTGATAAGTTGATCATGGATGATGCTGGAAATGAATGTGTCTAGATTCAGGGAATCAAGACTACTGATTCTCACCGTCCGTATGCTTTATCTAGATTTGCGAGAAATAGAATGCCAACTATCCTGTTATCAGTCCGTTGAGGTCTTTTAGTACAGACTTTTATTGTTTATGCTAGTTTATATTCAGTAACATCAAGCACCGGCAGCTTAATATATTTGTACATTGAACCCTAGCAAAGTTCAATGAGTGATTTTCATGAAGATTTAGGGAATAATGTCCTGGAATAGTGGCCATCCCCTAAGGATGATTCTGAGGTTTAGAATTTGTAGCTGGTTTTTGGGAGCTATGACATAAATGTAATAGCAGGTAGAAATATTCAGAGCGATCACCTTTTATAAAAGTTGGTTCTGTCTTTCACGTCTAGGAAAATAGAGCAGTGAGTGTTTGCGTTTTGTATGTTTTGTCTCCAAGCAGAGGAAACTGACAGTTTTATGTTTTAAGTGCCGAAAGTTGTTCTTGGCTAAGCAGCCCCTGAGTTAATCACTGGGATGTTAACTTGAATTTTGGTCTTTAAAAGTTTTCAAATTTGAAAACGAAATATGCTTCCATTATTTCCAAATTGACATCCTGCATTCTGGATTGGTTTTTAGAGAAATGGTTTCCAAATTCTCTTGGATTACTTGAAGTCCATTGATTTTTAAATAATTTCGTTTTGTTTTTTTAAGCTTTTCAGAAAGGAGAGGAAATACTTCATCTTTTTAAGGTTTTCTTATTATAGAATTCTTGTTATTTCCCATAAGGTGAAAATTAATTTTGCATTTTTTCTTCTTCTTCTGTGTTATCGTTTTAGAAACTAATTTTGAAATATCAAATTGAGAGAGCAGTGATTTCAGCTCTCTTTCCACACCTTTCTGTGGTAAGGTTCTTTGGTCATTTCTAAGGATTCATTAGGGAGAAATCCTTTCTTGTGATATTTGCATACTTTTATTTTTACTTCAAAAAGATTGGTGTTTGAAAATCATATATTCTTTGAGGTAGTTGCAAAAATTCTGAATGGTGTGAAATAACATGACGTAGTTATTTCTCATTTGGACAATTTGTATATAAAAATGTGATTGAAGGAAAAAGAAAAAATATATTAACCATCTTTGAAATAAGCTAAAGGTATTTCTGTGGAATTTTCCAAAAGTAATGAGAACATATTAAATACTTTCAACGCACAGGGTTAAAATTAAACCTGTACACACAGTGAAGACTTTAATCTGACCTATCTTAGTGTAAAGATGTTTTGGCACAAAGAACATTTTCTCTGGTTTTGCCTGTATTTTACTTTGTGCAGATGACTACTTAAAAATGATTGGCATCCTTAAATTACAGTTATGTGTAAAACAAATAAGGCTGCTACTAGAAAGTAGCAATAGCTCTCTCTGCACAGTCGTCTCAAAGTCTAATAATAGATATTTTTGTTTGGAATAAATGCATCAGGTCCTCAAGAAGTAGATACCAAATTGCAAACTTAGTATCCCTAACATACCCCAGGCTCTGCTCTGAAGGTGGAGTTGACTTGGGGAACGCGTTATTTGCACTCCTGGTGGAGTGTATTTAATAGTATCTTGGTGTCTCCACTGGTAGAAATGTGGACATTTCAGCCAACCACCCACCTCCTCGTTTGGTCCTTGTGATGTCAGGATAACATTTTGCCAAAAGTTGGGGCCAGGGTAATCAAAACCACGTTGTGCAATTAGGCTGATGTGATGATTTCAAATCATGTTAAATGTGTTGTTTCGAAAGAATAATTTTTTAAAATACACCTATTTGGGATATAATGGAAGACGGGCAGTGGTTTTCTTTTTTTTTCTTTTTGGATTTAATTCAAAGCCGCTAGATACAGATAATGAATAAAAGAAAAATTCCGCAGATCCTTTCTTCTTTTCCTTATGCAGAGTTTATTTGCATGAACAATGCTGTAGAAATAATTGGTCCACTTTATTTTGACAAAAGATGATTAAAAAATATGAGCAAACTTTCTGAGCCCAATAATATGTGCTCTTTATTTCATTAGGTTACATCAATAAAACCGTGGACAAAGGAAATACACAGAAGAATAAAAATTTAATCACCCATCTGAGGTCAGAGGGAGAGTGAACTGCGTAGCCTGTGAGAATTTTCTTAGTTCTACTTTGTGCTCTGAAACCCGCCCCCCCCTCCGATTTGTGATGAGCACGCAGTTTAAAGTATGTGTGCAAATGTATGATGTCCTGTTTCCCACATGCATGAGGAAATGTGGATCTGGACTTGCGAGTCTTTTAAATGTTGTGTTGGTGGTGGTGGTGGTGTGGAAAAATAGACCCAGACCAATTAAACACTTTTTCTCAGTAGCTGAACTTGCCTTGAGTGTTGGTCAGTCAAAAATCTGCTGTTCAAGTTTAAGTTTTGTTTCTCTTTAATTCGGGTACTATTCAGAGTGACCATAAGGATCATACTTTATTTTGAATGATTGAAGGGACATGAGAGCCACTATTCATCCTAGCAGAATCATCTTGTTTTACAAAGAAGAAAGCTGAAGATGAAGTTAAGTGAATTTCCCAGGATCCTACAGTTACTTAGATAAAGGACTGAACTTGAACCTGGGTCTGGTCACCATCCTCATTTATACATAAAGCACTAGACAGTTTTGATGTTTATTGAGGAAATTTGCCTAATGTTTGAGATTTATTAATCTTTATTTTTCCTTTTGTAGATAGATATGAGAATAGAATTTGAATATCATTTGTTAGTATGCAGCAGGGAATTGATCATATAATAAATCAGTTGGTATATTTATATTGTTTCTCTATCACTACCTTATGAAGAAAGAAGAATCAAATATTTAGTTTAGACATTGTCCTGTAAGGTTAAAAATTACTGCAGAAAATCTAGGCTTTATGTTTCTTTTGAATACTTGATTGATAGAAACTTCTTTAGATTCACTTAACATAAAACCCAGCTGGTACTGAAGAATTGCTTATAAAATGGTTATTAATAAGATGTTAGTTTGCATTATTCTTTAGCTTAAAATACCTCCAACGTTTATCTATTTTGAGACCAATTTTAAAAAGTAGTCTGTTTGAATTAAGGATTTTTTTTGTCTGCCAAGAAACTGGACTTTTTTTTTTCATAACAGCCGTAAGTCCCTTGGTTGATAAAAAGCTATAGACAGCATCTGTGAGATTAGGCCTGAAATGCACAATTAGTTATTAAAACGTGGTTGAGGAATTATTTGTGGCATTTTACATAAACTCAGCGTTTATAAAAACAAATTAACAGAAGAATAACAAAGGAACTTTATTTATTTTAAATGCCTTTCTTCTTAATCCTATCTTTTGAGTGATACATTTCAGCCCAAGTATAGTGAACAGGAAATATTTTAAAATATAAATTTAATGCCTGTATTTTTTTTTAGAATTTCTGTAACATTCCCATTTTATCCCAGACCTTACTAGTCAAGAGAAATGTAGTTAACATTTCTTTATTGGTTAAGTTAAACTGATTTTAATCATTTACTTTATTGCATTGGAAAAACAGGAAAATTTTCTCCTCTTAGACATCTGAGGTTTTTCACTTAAATTTCTTGTTTTTTTTTCCTTATCTTTCAGTGCTAATAGCTTTACTGTATAATATAAAGGGTTAATGCAACTCTCCCCACTAGTGAGTTTATGATTTACAGCCCTGGATGCCCCTGTCATTTCCTTTTTTAAAGAATTGTGGTGAATTCCATGCAGAAAGATGTTGGACCCAAGACATCCTCCAAACTCTTTCAAGTCAGATCCAGGCGTGGGTTTGGAAAGCAGGAGGAGGTGTCTCAGACCCTGGCAACGGGCTGGTTTGGTCCAGGGTCTGATTTGAACCCATTTCTTGTTGAGCTGCTCAGCGCTTTTATGTGTCTGGGTTTTCCACCGTTTGCATTTCAACCGGAGGGCAGGATCAGTTGTGTTATTTATTAATGTTTTTCTTTAGGTGAAAACCCTTTATAAATGGCTGTGAATAGTTACTGCTTTAAATCGAAACAGCTTGTGGAAAAGAATCATATTCTGTCAGTCAGAAATAATCAATTAAATCAGAGAGTAATGGAGTGATTATTAACATTTAAAAACATTTTTTTTTTTAACATGGGTTATGGAACCATTTTAACTGTTAAGCTGGTCACCCCACATAAAATCTCTTTCTTGGTATAATGAGCATACTATATAGAGAAAGGCTAGAAACTTCTATTATTCATATTATATAGCGATCTAGGATTTTTTCCCAACTCTTCCTCTCTTTATACAGTTGATTTTTTAAACCCTGATTATGAATTACTGTTTAACATCCAATGTATACCTGATAGAACCATAGGAAATGCTATAAATGACTAATTTGCCCTAGTTTTTCTTAATGTTCTATAGGATTCATTTTTCTAAATAAATTATTGGCTTCTCCCCCAATATACAGACTATTTCTTTTTCTCCTTTTACTTTGGGAGATTGGAACCTTACCATGCACTTTTGGCATTGAAGACTAAAATAAGTTTAAAACGGCTCTTACTCTGGGCTTTGTTGATCAGAATATACTTTTTAAGTTGACTTTTAGAACAGGTCAAATCCAGAAAAGGTTGAAATAAGATGAGTTTTTGTACTTATTTTTTTCTTGCCATTTATTAATGGATTTGCTTTTCTGATAAATCAGTGTGCCTTTAATTTTCTCTCACTCCCCATTAATCACAACTCTGCTAATATATTCACTTAGTTTTGGTAAACCGCTTCTTACACATTCTTTTTTATATTTTATATTTCATTTTATACTTGTTCTTATGGCCCATGTTCAGCTCTCCTGGATTTTTTATAGAGGGTAGTTAAGTGGCATTTATCTTCTGCCCATTTGGATTATAATCCAATTGTAGTTGTTTATGGAACTTTCTTGGAATCTAGGAAAAATCCAGTGGCAATTCTGTAGCTAATAGATGGCTACCGAAGCTGATGGATAGGTTAGGCTTTAAGCACTGGGATGATTTTACGTAACGACTGATAAATATTGAATGTATCTCCTTTGACAGTTTAGAAAAATACAAGGTAAAACAAAACAAAAAGGCTACTTTTTATTTATTTCCAGATGGACTTCATCTTGTACTTGGCATGGCACAAAGTCAAAATGTTGCTCTTTGGGATTTATTAATTAGAATGTTCCTAAGCCAGATATGGAATGCGGTCTATTTTTTTTCAGATAAAAGATAAACCTACTCAGATGTAAAAATAAACCCGAAGTGAGGAAAATATTGAAAGCCTGAATCTGGGTTTTTGTTTTTTTTTCATGTACATCTTCATTTTCTCAAATAAGTGAAATCTGCCGAGGCTCCTCCATTCGTTGACATTGCTGTATTGAGGATCCCAGGCTTCGTGGTCCAAGCCCAAGTGTCTTTCCATCTGACTGCATCTCTTCCATGCATTGGATGCTGCCAGCCATTTTCTTGCATTTCTCTCCTGGCTTGGCTTCTGGGGCACAGCGTCCCGGCCATGCCTGTTCTAGTCTGTCCATGACTTTCCCCTTCATCTCTACACTTTTTCTTGAGGACTGTATGCTTTCAGCTTTTGATCGGAATGAAATAACCCCAGCACATTCACCTCTGACCCTGACTTGGATTCTGAGTTCCGCTGTCAGTGGTCTTCATATGCCACAGGTATTTGTTCATAAACCTGTTGCTGAGCATTGGCTTGGCATTCAGAACCCTAAACGCTGCTCCCAGTTTACCAGGTCCATCTGTGCCAGGTCCATCTGTGCCACACCATGTGTTCTAGCCTCAAGTGGTACTTAGGTCCAGCACATTCCCAAACCAACCATCCTTCGTGTTCTTCCTTCCGAGAAGTACCTTTCATCCAACCTTAACTCTAGGAATTCTACCTATTCTTTAGATTTTGGCTTTTGTGTTTCCTTTTTTCTTTTTATCTTCACCTGAGGGTACATTTGTTGATTTAGAAAGAGAGGAATGGGAGTGGGGGGAGAAAGAGAGAGAAACATTGATCGGTTACCTCCCAGATGCGACCTGACCAGGGATCAAACCTGCACCTGCAACCTAGGTATGTGCCCTGACCGGAAATCAAACCTGAAACCTTTTGGTGCACGTGATGCTGCTTCAGCCAACTAGGCCACCGGCCAGGGCCATATATTTCTTCTTTCGGAAGCTTTCCCATTTCCAGTCCTTTAGATTTAAGCATCTCTGCCCTGGGATCCCAGCACAAGTTTGAGGATAGGAAGAACATACCCAACTCATTTTGTTCTTTGCAATGCCTTGGATGCAGTGGTTTCTCAAAAGTACTGCATTACATTGGCACACGGGGGAAGAACACTTTGTCCAGAAGAGCATGAGCATGTTAGGTGTTAAGACGTAATTACCATTGTGCTTTCAAATTTTTTTATTGTGAATACTGAACCAAGTGTGACAGTGTGAGTGAAACTGAGGCACAGAGAGGCCCCAATACGTTTGCAAACTATAGAAAAAGAAAAACCCATAGCACCTTGGTGTGCTTGACTGATACTGTATCTGAGCTACTGCAAAGTAATCCAAGGTGCAAAGTGAGAAATGATGTGCCCTTAAAACATGAAGCATAACAATGTTAGGCTCCAAGGTCATGAGTTGGAAAGGTGTAGTGTTAACTTCCATGTGTTGAGTGTTTGTCAGGCCAAATGTTGTGTTGCTTGAGGACAGTGGCTTCTGTATTGGCTTCACAATGAAAGTTACCTGTAAGCGGTCCAGTGTTTGCACGCTAAGGGAGCAAGGATGATTTAGAAAATCTAACAAGGATATTGACGAATAGGGTTTGTCTGGAGTTGAGCGAGCGGAACCAGAAGTAATGCTGCTTTGGGGTGCCCAGGTTTATGGCAATGAAAGTGACGCTCCCCCCATCCCCAGCTCTATTTAGTATCCATGGCTCCTTGTAAGATGGCCAATAAAGTGAGAACTGAATAATAGCTGCTGAGACATTTCTCATGTTGGAACAAGAATGCCCGAGACTTCTTTGAATGTTTGATTTTTAACAATCACTTTTAATTTCATCTTAAAAGCGAAGGAACAATTTAGAAGTTTGTTTATGTTTTTGTTTTTAAAGACCATATCCTTGGCCTTCTCTCTGCAGCTTATTTTTTTCCCCCCAACTAAAATAACTTTTCTTAATCTGAGAATTGGGAAGTCCCTTTACTTAATATATAAATCTGTTAAGCACTTAAATACTATTTTAAACAGCTCTGGAGAATTATTGCACTTCCAGATCTGTATGGACACAGAACTATGAAGAATAAATAAAGGAGAAGATCTATTTAATGAACTTCTTTACTTCTAGGACAGTTCATTCCTTATAGGACTCACATTTATCCATCTCTTCCTTAATAAAACATTGGAAGCTTTCTAGAAACCTTAGCTAATTGCATTTTTAAACATACCTTTCTGATATCACCTTATGCCTGTCAGCAACTTTAAAAATCCTTTGAAGGAGACCGCTGGATATTTAAAAGTAATATCTGCCTGAATTTTACAAACTATTTAATTGACTGTAGACAGAGTTTCATTGAAGAGTCCAGTCTAGTTAATAAGTAGGGGTTTTTAAATCCTCTGTACTTTTCCACAACTGAAGGCTGGGGTGCATACTTTTGGTTGAAAGTGAGTAGGCGAAATTTGGTCCTGCTGTTCTGGTAGTCTTGGTGGCTTAGAAATCTATTGCAGTTTCATAATCCTTGACATGACTCTCCAGCTCTCATGTCTGCTAAATGCAGAAGTAGAGGAAGGAAATGTATGTTTTGGCTCCATTAGAACGTTCCTTATCAGACTGTATGTAGGAGGAGTGGACGCTGCCGAAGACGCCTCTACTTGCCAGCTGGACAGCATGTGCACCGGGCTAGCTTCCTGTCTGCTAAAGCTGTGAGGTGCCCTTTAATGATGGGAAGGAGCACATTTATTAATGTGTCGGTCGTAGTGTTTTCGCTTGTGAAAATCAGGGAGCAGAGGGCATGCAAACTTTGCCCAAAGGCTGCACACAGTTTGCATAGAAATGAGCGACAGGGAGCAACAACCGATTTGCTCCACGTATAGCCAGCACTGATCACTAAATAAAAGTGACAGCAGCCACAGGCCGTGGGAACCCTAGGCTGACGGGAGAGGCTATTTGCTCCTCAAGAGGTTAGCCTTCCACTTGGGGCCACCTTCCAATGATGCTCATGGCTCATCTTTTTTGAGCACCCTGCCAAGTGTAGTGTCCCCACTTGGACAGGATCTGCGGTCACCCTCAGTTCTCAGGGAAGCTTCAGTGCATTGCTGAGGCTGCGACAGGTAGCCACAACAGAAACAGGATTTGAACCCAGGCAGTCTGGCTGGAGAGCTAAGGCTTGGTAAGCAGTTCCGCTTTATTTCTCATCAGGTGTGACAGTTGCTGTATATACCAGGGCTTTCGAAAGCCAGGTGATTTTCATGTTAGCACTGTCCCGGGCGCTCAGTCTGCCTTCGTTCACCGTCAGAGATAAAACCATCACCTTTCTATATGAGGCATTTTACAACAAGGCTTTAGTAATTAAGTCACATTCAACTTGTGTTTTTTCCATAGTGATAGCTGCAGTCTCCTGGTTAAAAAAAATCATATTAGTCTTAAGTAACTGCGTCTTCTTGGTTCCCTGGCAGTAAAAGGCTGTGATCAGCAAACTCCTGTAAGGGGAAGTTGTTGAATGACTTGGAGATGTGGCACTGTCCCTTTAATCCTCAGGACTTTGTGTTTCTTCAGTTATTTGCCCTCCTAGGTAACTCCTCGTGCTCCAAATGGGGCCTGGACAAGTGTGGCATTCTGACTTGGCTTCTGTGTGTAACAAAAACATAAAAAGGAAAGGTTGATTTGGGTCAGACATAAAAACCAACCAACCAACCAACCAACCAAACCCTTTGTCATCTAACTATTAGCCTTTTTGTCTCTGTTGAATTAATAATAATAAAAAAAGTAGTTTATATTTTATGGATAAGCTATAAAGACCCAGGGACTTTGGGTGGTTAGTAGAGTCACAGAACTAAAAGCCAAGAGTAAAATAGCTTCTTTTCCCCCCTTTGATTTTTTTTTTTTTTTAGAGGAGGAATAAAATCAGAACCGCAGATGAGCATCAGAGTGAGAATTCCGTTTCCTTCTCCCTGCTGCTCAAGAAGCTGCAGACTGAGCTGGCTGCCTGGACGAAGGCCGCCTGTGGCCCTGCTTTGAAGCGGCGGGCGGAGGGAGCTTTGTGTGTCAGCGTGCTGCTCGCGCAGGAGCCCGGGCCTGCTGCAGCACCACGCGCGCTCCACACCCGGCTGTGGGCGTGTTGTCGCAGGAAGTCCTGCGGAAGCCGCGGTGTGCGCCGGCTCCCTCGCCGGGCGGGCTGTGCGCGGCTCCCGGCCCGCCGCCTCCCGGGGCTCCCGCGCCTGCCCGCGGCCTGCTGCAGCCGCCCGGTGCGCTCCCGCCGCTGCTCCCGCCGCTCCTCCCGCCGCTCGCCCCTCCCGGCTGGGTTCCTGTGCTCCCCATCCTCCCGCCTCCCTCCCGTCTTGTCTTCTCCCCTGCTTCCTCTTTTCTGCTGCCTTTCTTTGATTTGATGCTCAAGTGTCATTTCCTCCTGCTGATCCCAACATGGGTTTATCAGCACCCTCCTCTGCAGGTCTCAGTTGTCACCTGTGACCACCGTGTGCAACACGTAGCCACAGTCGCCAGGGGAGACCCCTGCAGTTCTCGTTTTGCATTATGGTAATTAAAAATGCAGTATCAGTCTTTCAGTCCGTCACAGACTTTTCGAGAGTTTTCATGGAGCTCCATAAACCGATATTTCTGATATTTTGAAGTGTGTTTATTTACGCAAACTTCAATGGAAGGATTGATTGTATCTCTGGAGTTCTCAATCAGAAAGCTATGGATACAATATACATAAGCAAGTCATTTGTACTAAATCACAGTTTACGTTATGATTTAGTAGGCTTTATCAGCCAGGGAGCCTTTTTGGAGTGGTGGTCTGGGAATTGAGGCCTTTAATAGTTTTCTTAAATTATGAATTTTGAGACAGTTTCTCTGCATGGGTCCCTGTCACGTTTTTTCCCCTCTGCCTTATTGAGTTTATTTTTAAATTAATTCTTTGAAGGCCATGTTTTTCACACCCTCTGTATTCATTTCTTTTTCTGGGAGCTCATATTATTAAGGCCACGTCATGATATATCAGTATTTTTAATAGAGCTGCTCTTAAATTCCTTACTATAAGAGAGATTCAGCAAGGGATGAACTTTATTGACTCATATCATTTATATTCAGTTGCTTCGTTTTTGTCTTGAAGAATTCAGTATGCCTGACATAAAGAAAATAGTTGATATATAGCTGCACGTGGCGGCGGGGGGCATTTTAACCTGTGGATGAAGGAGTTTATATATTGATGACTTAGTTAATTTTAAAATTTAAAAGAAGGGACATGTAGATCCTTTTTAAATTTATAATGGATTAACTTCTAGTATTGCTGCCTACAGGGAGAATATAGAAAGCTCTTTTGGAGTGGCTGATGCTTTGCTAAGTTGATTTCAAAGGACAGTATAAAACTGGAGATGTTTTATTGAAAAAAAGTTAAATATATGAAGTGATTTAATACAGTCAATCTTAATTTTTAGTATGTTGGAAAGAAAATAATAATCTTATGATTAAAAACAAAAAACAATGCTAAACCAATTAGTAAGTACTGTTCTGTCCTCGAACTTTTTAACTAAATAATTATCTTATGAAAACAAAGGTACTCAAGTCAAAGCACCAGGGACACTGGTTTGAATATACAAAGACTGAGTCCTCATATATTTTTCTTATTGTTAGAGCAACCATTCCTGGACTTTAGGAGGTACTTATTAATTCAGTGGTCACAAATGCGCATCATAATATTTTTAGACCTCTTTGGGTTTTTTATTTTATTTTATTTTTTGCATTTTTCAATTACTTGAGCACTTTGGCATATTTCCAAGCTTATTTGTTTTCCAAATATGTGCAGTACAAATTAAAATAAGGGAGTTCTGAGACATGTGATTGTCTGAAATGGGCTAGTGTCCAGCTGTGTTTAGAAGATCAGTAGGTCGTAGCTATGTTTCCCTATCTGGTGTGGCTTTGTTGGAATAAAATCAGAATTGAGTCTCTGCTTTCTCTAGTTTACAGCGTCTCCAGCTATACTGTGAGTGATGTTACCTGGAAACAGGCTGTTGGGGGAAGAATCAATTTAAATTATATATGTAAAACAGGTTTGGTGAATGCCAGAGGGCTGTGAGAATATTTCTGATTATAATAATAATCATTGTCCTGTTTTTAATCTTTTTAATTTTCATATATCATTAACTATGGGAGTGCTCATTTAGACTGTTCAAAACAGTGTGTTTAAGGCCTTGTTTTAATTTTTAATTTAAGAAATTATATCTAGGATATATTCAGAGTGGAATTATTGAAAAGAGTAGCATCAATTATTCCAAAAGTCTAGCTGGCACAGATTCCTTGGAAGAATATATCCCCGAATTCATCAGTTCTAATGTCTGGATTTCTGTTGTATAAGCTTTGGCGTTTCAGGCCACTCTGAATTGTTAAAGTTACTGAAAGGCACGTTTTGGGGTTATTTTTTTCACATCGTTTATCTGTGGCTTATTCTTTGGGTCATTATTGCCCCATGCCATCATTTTAAGTTGTATTTGTATTAGTACTTAATTTTAATACATGACTTTTTTTAATACGTAACTTTCTGAAAGCCAGAGAGTTCCATCATAGCTTACTTTTATATTAATTATATGAAATTTCTTCCTCTTCTCCCAAATAAGTCTTACAAAATTCCCCCTCAGCATTAATCACTGTGTTATTTGTCAATAGGTTGTGGTAACTTCGTCAGAGTGCATCAGACCCTTTCCCGAGTAATACTCACAGATAATATTTAGTTATTCTCTCTGGATGTTGCCACAGATAATATTTAGTTATTCTCTCTGGACGTTGCAGAATGTATCCTTTTTTTTCATATATGGGATATGTGCCACATGATTATAAGCACTCTGCGAATAAAAATGATTTGTTACTACTGAGGTCACCCAGGTTTTCCGCAGGAGAATAATAAATAGTCATGTGATTTCATAGCCTCTGTAGGTTGAGCTGTATGGTACAGTGATTCTGAGGCATCGCTTGCAACATGTCCTGAAATTTCAAGTTGAGTGTGTGTGTGTTATTTTGTTTCCTTTGCGAGAGGTAAGCGTGCTTTTAACACCAGAGATAAAAATAACATTTATTTACAAAACATGCCTGTTAAAGAAATACCAAAATGATTGAAATTAACAAAGGGTTTTTTAAGCTCAGAAGTTCAAACTGTTTCCTTAACAGTAACACATAAGATGCCATTCATATTTTTTTAGGGGAAATTACAGTGAACCATTGGAATCATTTTTGATTTAATAGAAAAGAAGTTGCTACTGCGAGTACTAACACTAAGTTGTTGTTGGCAAATGCTGTGGAATTATAATTGGAATAAAAAATTTACAAGCTCTGTAACTAAGGGCTTGCTGTGTATTGATGAGAAGACTAGAATTTCTCTTTTTGTTATATAAATATTCAAATAATGGAGTAAGTTCCAGAAATTGCCCAAGAATTTCTAAAATGAGACTTTCAGAAGGTCTGAATGATACAGATTCTCTGAAAACTTTTTTATCATTTGGCCACAGGTCCCTATTTGTTTTGTGTTCTGCAATGAGTAAGTCAGTAGATTTAGATCCATATTTGTATTTATATTATATTTATAGTATCCATGTATATAGTGTTTGATAATAAGTATGCATGGTTTAAAATACTCATATTCCTTAGGCTTTGCAAATTAAGTAAACTGAAAATGGATCTTTACATCTCTGCATCACAGTTGTGTTTCAATACAGATTTTCAGTAACTGGAAGTCATTTCTATATTCTGGTAATTTGATAACCCATTTTGAAATGCATTTGTGAGCTCATTGTAATTCCATGTGCCTCTAATGAAAGGCATGTGAAGGTATAGATTGAAAGAATGAACTGTGGTTGGTCCCTACAGAGACCCTGCTGCCCCTTTTGGGCAATCTTTAACCCAGAACCCACTAGTGTATTCGCTATAGCAGAGTTTTCCAAAATTTAAATGATGTCACATTTGAAAGCGATGCCAAGAAATAATGTGGCAGTTTCTAAATTTTGTGAAGCTAAAATCCCTGGTTACCAGAAAGATTACATGTCACAGATGAGTAGTTAGTAATGACTTCAGTTTAGCAGGAAAAGAGCAATTCCCATATGCTGATTCTCGTCTCATAACAAAGAATGTTATAGAAAGATTGCACAGTATTTAACAAGCTGTGAGTTAATGCGACAGTGTCAGAGGATCTAGTTCCAGAAGGAGAATCACTTTACCATATTTCTTCAAAAATATTTTAAGTTATACAGAAAACGTGCTGCAGATGAATCCAGACTACTCCCCACTGCACCTCCCAAGTTAAACAGTAATATTGAGTTTAGTTAAACAGTTCAATTGCCCAAGACTGCCTGAGCCTAAGTATCTGGATCAATAAATAAGTCTCATTGTTAGACTCTGAGCCTCGGCTGCTTACCTCCTAATTAAGGGAGAGTGGGTATAAACGAAAGAGTTACCCCTTGAACCTTAAATATCCATACAGCTCTTTACCTGTCACCGAGAGCCACTTCCAATTTGAACATAGACTACATCCTTCAACATTTATGGGCACCTTAGAAGTCAAGAAAATGAAGTAAAGGTGTATTGCTTTCAAACCTTTGGGATGTGTACTGTGGATAATCTTTGATATGATAGATTTGGTATCAACAATTTATTTCCATGGCTTTCCCCAGAAAGTTGATCTGTTATGCAAATTCATATTGGCACTCTGATTTCCTTACTGCTTTGAACTCTAAAATAAACTGGTGGATTTCATTTTGAATGGTAGGCTTGATTATGTCCCTTTAAAGCTTAGAAATCGATGCTCATCATTTTGCTGTTGCTAAGAGTCTTAAAGGCAGGGTTGGGAGGAGCTGGGGCGTGAAGAGAGGGTCTTCGGTGACGTAGAAACACATGTATATTCTACATCATAAAAAAAGAGAAACTTTTTTAAATTCAGAGAACATTGTTTTATCATTCCATTATTGAGACTGTTTCCCTTTTTTCAATTAACATGTATAGTTGGATATTAGGAGAGTGATGTACATAAAATTAACAATTCAATATGAAGAATTTTTACAAAATGCTTTTATAAAAGAGATTTTTTCCTCCGAAAGCAATTGTAAGGTTGATAATTAAATGAGATGTAAATATGAATGTATTGAAATCATATTTTCCACTCTTACCATTGCTTATCATTCCCCGGTAACAGACTGTGGAACTGAGGTGTTCTGCGCGTTTTCACTTTGAGAAGTTAGGGGCTTGTAGTTTGTTAAAAAAAAACACGATGCTTTTATATTCAGTACTTTCCTCATGAAGTGACATAGATGTCAGACATTCTGCTGTCACTCTCTCTGATTTACATTGGACTTTTCATATAAAAACTGTTTTAGAGAAACACTGATTTAAAGCCGAAAAATTCAGTGACTTTTAAAAGAGTGAAATATGGTCAAATTCACTTTTTCTTCTATGCAGAAATGTTTGGCTGCCTTATAGCGACTATGAATTTACCTCAAGAAGTACCACTTACCCCCAGTAGATGCTGGTAGATTGATGTCATTATTCATATAGAGAGCGCCCACTCGGTGTGCAGCTGCTGAGAGCTCATAGTATTGGGGTAGGGTGGGGAGTATACCAGCCAGTGTAGACCCTGCCTTTTACAGTCTATTCCAGTGTCTATTGTCTTAGCATTTAATTTGTAGCCTGTGCTCTCTTCATTCCTTCTAAAGAATAGCTTTGTAAAGTAGACAATTTATACTTATTGTTAGAGGAATTAAGACAATACAGATCATTTCAAAGAAGAGGATGAAAACCTGGCCACAACCCCTCTTGCTTTGGGTTTACACGCCTCTGGAGTCCTTTCAGTGTGTGTAACTGTGCGTGTCTGTGTAAGTGTGTGCATTTCTCTCCTCATTTATTCTGTCCAACCTAGAAGAAAAGAGGCCGTTTTGCCAGGAGTTGCTTTTGGAAGTACAAGTAGATCTCTGCCCACAACTCTTTGCAAGGCCTATTATCTCAAACTTGAGAACAGTGCCAGATTTTGTGGCTAAAAATGCACTTGGCCTTTGCCTAAAGGGGCCTTCATGGCGTAAACATAAATTCTCAGCTCATTCTGGTCTTTGTGCTCACTCTTCAGGTTCTCCGCTGCGGAGTCTTCCAGTAATCGTTTTGAGTGGGCACAAAGAGGACCAACTTTTGCTTAAAAATGACCTGATTTAAGAGTGCTCTTACTTGAAAAACAAATACCATCAGGATGGGGAGGAACTGGGAGACTTGAGTAGTTACCAGGAAGTAGTGCTTTAAAATGGATTATTCTTAGATGAACATTTAGTGCCTAAATCTGAGTTCCGCCAAGTCTTCCTCAGCATAGATCTGGTAGAGTGTTGTGTTGAGGTCTTCCGGGCCATTGTTTCATTTTATTGCTTTAATACTTGAGAAAATTTAATAACATGGGCCTTGATTCCAATTTTTATTTATGTGTGTGTGCGCATGTGTGTGATATATAACATAATGTGAATTATAGCTATATATGTGACAAGTCTTAACTTCCATCAGTTGAATGTTGGTACTTTTTAAAATTAAAGTGAGCTAGTTACAAAACGACCTTCTCCCCAATATTTCAAGAACCTACCTTGCCCCTTACGTAGCTATTACAATATTATTGATTATATTCTTTATGCTGTATTTTACATCCCTGTGACTATTCTGTAAGTACTAATTTGTACGTTAATCCCATCACCTTTTCTGGCCATTATTTTAACTACTTACTTACATGGATCCAGATGTACTAGTTGGATTATCACTGAGTTTTTTACCAAGTTCTGAGGGAGCTAGCTCCCAGTGGGACTAGGAAGATCTGGGATCATTGTGGGAGACTTGCTTTGAAGTTAGTTGTCCAAAGTAACTAAGGTCTAAGAATTTAAGAGTTGGAATGGATTAGGATTTGCAGGGCTAAGATAAATCACCAAGTATGTGCAGGCACTTCAGAAACAAATAAATGGGTGTCAAGAAACTAGGTTAGTTTATTAACTTTATTTTTGTCTTTTTAATAAGCTTTACCAACTGTATTTACTAAATTTCAATAACTTCAGTAAGTTCACTCCATAAATATTTACTAAACAGCACCTCCTTATTTATAGGTACTGTACTTGATCATGAGAATATCAATTTGAATGACCACAGGAGAACACTACCCAGGAATATAAACATTGAAGCAGATAAATGGAACATTAGTAGATATAACTCCAACTTAAACAGTCAAAGATATAGTCACACATAAATGCCTAAATAATCCAGTATCATTAATCTCTCACAAGTGTATCTCAGAAACCCCATCTTTTCATCTGAACTGGTAAGGTATTCCTGATGTTTTGTTTTTTTTTTAATTCTTCGTTCATTTATGATCAGAGTTGAGAAACATACTTGATTTTTTTGAGAGAGATGACATCTCTTCATTTTTCACCTTTCCCCTGTATGCACTTCATACCATTCTAGTTTAGTTTTCCTGACTTTTTCTGTTAGAGACTTCAGGTGGGTTCCTGTTTCTACAGGTACTATGGCCTCATCGACTGGGATTCAAGATTCTAACGTACTAACCTCTGTAACCCCAGATAGTTATTGATGTATGTATGTATGTATGTATGTATAGATATATGTATGTAGCATTGGTTAATTACATTTGTAAATTCCAGGTGAATTACATTTGTAAATTCCAGGTGCACAACATTGTAATTCAGTATGGGTATACTCTGTTGCATGCTTACCACCAAAAAGTCTAGTTTCCTTTCATTACCATTTATTTGATCCCCTTTATCCAATTCACCCTCCTCCCCCAGATTTTCCACTGTCCCTTGACATATATTTATACTGGAGAGAACCCTTAGTCTCTCGTAACTCCTGTTTGCTTCAATGATTTTTTTTGTTCTTCTCAAAGCTTTTTTTTTCTTATTTCTCCCTCAGGATCATCTCCACTATCATGTCCTTAAGTATTTCCAGTGCTGTTGACCACATTATTGTATCATGAGTGAAAGAAACAGTGCACATAATAACACTCTTACAAATAATAGCAGACCTTTAGGACTTACTGTTTGCCTTCAAGGGCGTTTATTGTTTGCACTGGTGATTTTGGTGTGAAATCCTATCTCTTCTTGTATTGCTACTGTGATGTTGACTATGATCCTTATTCTTTGGCAGCAGGAGCTAGTTTCTTAGAAAGCAGTAATTTCTCTTAAAATTTCGTCTCATTTTGGTCTTCAGCAACATTGTTTTAAACATATGTGCTCAGTAAACATATACTGTATGAATGAATTAACTGATTAGAAATTTTAGTTCGAAGTGCTTGCCCATAAGGACAATACACATATGACATCAAAATTTGATTTGGTACTTTATTTTTCAACCCAATGAATAAGAGTGGATTTTTAAGCCATTAATACTCAGCATTCACGGCATAGTAAACAGTAACTTTATTGAGAATTAAATGTGTCAACTTGTGCTCCATAGCCAGATTATCAAGCTTTTGAGAAGAGATCGATTTTACATAAATATATACATGCACATATACATTAGTATATTAATATACAAATGAACATAAATTAGAATATAATGATTATATTTCTAGGACTACATTTAATTGCTTATCATAAAAAAAACTACAAGACTATTGGAACTATTTTAAAAAAATAGTAGGAGAAAGTATGATTGTATGGTAGGTCTGCTTGTACCCACAATACAAACTTTAAATGCCACACGAAATAGTTTTAAGAAATAAGATTTCAGGTGTCTCTGTTAATGTTTGTGTGCTGCTTGTTCACTCATTTTTAGCAGCCACGTGATAATGGAAGCCAACAGTCATTAGAAAATATTAACCAGGTAGAAAGTTTAAAACGGATATTACCCATTAACTTACGTTTTTTATGCAAGATGAGAAACAGCCATCCATTGGATTTGTGAGCTGGAATGCCTTACTACATAGATGGGGGACAGTTACTTCAGATGAAGGTCAGGTCTGGCCCACTTCACTTAAACCCAGCATTTATTCAGCCTGCTACAAATATTCAAGATTTAGATGTGTGGAGGGTCTGAAAAAGCCACAGTATTGTTTTTTGTTTGTTTCTTTTTCATGGATCCCATCCCGCCTTCTAAGTAAACAGGTGACTGTGTCCCCTTTTTAGTTCAGTTTTCTCCTTTGTAGAAGCAGAGGTCCTAGATTCCCTGCAGGCTTCAGGGAGGACTAAGTGAGAGCATTCTGTGAGCCACGAAGCAACAACAGCGTATTCGTTCTCTTGACGTAATTTGTCTTCGTGGTCTAATTGATGTCGCGTATCCTGATGAGACATTTAATAACTACAGATATGTGTCTGCTTTGTCGCCTTTGACACCGCCCCTGCCAGCAGCTGAGTCAAAGACAGAGTTCTCCTCTCTGTCTTCCTTTTTGCTACTGTCTGCCCTTTAAGAGGGTATCTCTTGCTTTTTGTTCTGGTTTTTGCCTCCAATCTCTTTTTAATTCTTTTGCCCTTTCAAATCTCTTTTGTCCAGAAGTCTTTATTTTCTTCTCTCATTTCTCTTCTTTCTTCTACCACCTCGTTGCCTGCTTGGGCACATCCGGGCTCTGTGTCGCCTGAGTGGTCAATGACAGCATTCCACTCCATTGGATAGCGTGGTTTGCCCCCCCAAAAAATAGCAGCTGAATGATTTCCTCTCAAGTTGTTACTCCATGGTTCCTGGAAAGAAACTGCTGTATCACTGAGAGGCGTCACCCAAACACACATGCTCTCTTACTTTTTAGGTAAAAATGCACAGATCATATATCTATAGCTCAGTGAGTTATTAGAAAATAAATACTCTGTGTAACTCTCTCTCATGTCAACAAAAGAACACTGCTATAGGATCCTACAAGCCCCCAAGGGTCCCCTCCTGTTTTCTGTTCCTTCCTCTCCCCCAGGAATTAATCACTCTCCTGATTGCTCACACTTCAGATTAGTTTTTCTTGTTTTTGATCTTTATGTGCATTAAAATACAGCATTCATATGCATTAAAAATATGTGTTCTTTCATGTCTGATGTCTCACACTCAACATCCCATTTGTGAAATTCACTCATGTTGCTATATGTGGTTCATTTTTATTGCACTATAATAGTCTGTTGTATGACTGCATATTCTGTCGCACAGTCATATACCACAACTTTTTAATCTATTATACTATTGGTGTACATTTGGGTTGTTTCCAGTCTTGACAATTCAAATAATGATGCTATGAGCATTCTTGTGAATATGTGTGTGCATTCGCATGCATGCACTTTAAATGGAAGTTCTGGGGGCCTGGCCAGGTAGCGCAGTTAGTAGAACTCCAAGGTTGCAGGTTTGATCTCCGGTCAGGTTACATACAAGAAAGAACCAGGCAATGAATGCATGAATAAGTGGAGCAACAAATCAATGTTTCTCTCTTGCTCTCTCCCTCGCCCACTCTTTCACATCAATAACTAAATGTAATAAATAAACCGAACTTCTGGTTTGATGTCATTCTAGATTTTTTAAGTTGTAGGAGTCTGAGCCTGATGCTTGAGATTTTTCTGTAGTCTTTTATGTCCTGGCCTAATTCTTTAAAGTACAGAGTTTTATGTATTTTTATCTATCATGCTATTAGTGGAGAATATTTTGAATTTTGGAAAGTTAGAGAATGCATAGTGAAAAATATGTAAATAAGATTTATATATATAAACATAATTATAGCAAATATATTTAATGCATTAAATATTATATTGTATTCATATAATTATGCAGACAAATGAACTTAAAAAATTTATTTTACTGATTATAGTAACATTATAGAATTATTACTATGTAGAATGTGCTTAATTTTTTAAGGAAACTTCCTCTGTGGGATTCAGTCCACAGATTTTCCATATGCAAAGATACTTAGACATATATAAAAACCAAATTACACCAACAAAGTTGTGGTTCACAATTTTAAAAAATACATTTACTAATTCTTATTCTCACTATGCATTTATAGCTCCATGAATCAGAGTTATGATATCTGATTCTTTTTTTAGTGTAAAAATGACAAAATTAATGCTTTGGTCCCTATACGTCTTGATTTAGTTTGTTACTAATTATGTGGATGAGATAACTTTAGCATTATTCTAGTTTTTATTCTCACGAGCCTTTTTATGTTAAGAGATTTAGGCCTTCTTTGAAGGCGAAAAGCAATATGCAGAATTTTTTTTTTTTTATCCTCACCCAAGGACATTTTTCCATTTTTTGTTCAGGTAGAGTGGGAGGGAGAGAGAGGAACAGAGGGAGAGAGAGGAACAGAGAGAGAGAGAGAAACATCGATGTGAAAGGAACACATCGAGTGGCTGCCACCCGCACAACTGACCAGGGCCGGGGACAAACTGCAACCGAGGTACGTGCCCTTAGCGGGAACCGAACCCGGGCCTCTCAGGACCGCAGGCCAATGCTCTAACCGCTGAACCAAACCGGCCAGGGCCAGAAATTTTTAATGTGCTAAAAACATCTATTTATCCAGTAAGGACTTTGGTGAGTGTCTACTCTGTGGTAGGTTAGTCTCGGTGGGCAGGACCATGTATTTATCACTCAACTTTTTAAAAAATTTTATGTCATTTGCTCCAATATGTTACTCTGTTTCCCTGTAATAGTCAGTCATAGAGTTCTGACCTCAGATATGTTGCACTTGGGAAAAGCTTGAGAATTGCTAGTGTATGGGTATTTAAGTATTAAGTTGTTTTATATTATATTTTAGTAACATAGTCGCATATATGAGTGTATTAGATTAATTCTTTAATTAACAAAATGATAATAGTATTTTCTGGTCTGGAGGACTTCACGGTCTAGTAAGGTAACCTAAAACATAAATACATAATTACATTATGTGGTGACAAGCACCTTAAAAGGAGCCATGTATAAATTGCCACAGTGGAAAAGACTCACTTTGCTTGGGGGAATCATAGAGATCTTTTCAGAACTAAATCCATTGGAGACTTGACAAATTTAATGATGTGCTAGGTGTTATGAGGCAACCCCAAAAGTTAGGATACCTAGTAAGGAGCTCCTGAGAAAACTGGAAAGATTGTATATTCACTTGACACAACTACAGAACCAGTCATGTATATTTGATGGCAATCTTTGTCAAAGGGTGTCGAGTGGATCGTATTCTCTTGTAAGTTTCTTTTACGTGCTGTCATTTTTATGTCTATGAATACATTGCGTAACTGTTGCTCACAAAAATACTGGAGAGTTTGTGTGAAACATGGGAAACCTAGTGGGCTGGCCTGGCTTTCCACTCCTCCAGACCCAGCTCCTCCATGTGCTAAGTCTGGGACGTAGGTGAGTGGTGTACCTTTTCTAAATCTTAGTTGCTTCATCTGTGAAATGCGGGTACTAAAAGTATCTTACTACTGCCCTGGCCGGTTTGGCTCAGCGGTTGGAGCGTCAGCCTGCGGTCCAGAGAGACCCGGGTTCGGTTCCCGCTAAGGGCACGTGCCTCCGTTGTGGTTTGTCCCCGGCCCTGGTTGGTCGTGAGGGTGGCAGCCACTCGATGTGTCCCTTCACATCGATGTTTCTCTCTCTCTTCTTCTCTCTCCCTCCTGCTCTATCTGAACAAAAAATGGAAAAATGTCCTCGGGTGAGGATAAAAAAAATAAAATAAAATGAAAGTATCTTACTCAAAGAATTGTTAGTAAAAGTGAAAATCAACTGAGATAATCCATTCTTGGCATAGTGCCTAACTCATAGTAAGAGTAACATGGCAAATTTTTGTTATTCACTAAAAATTCAGGTGGTAATATAGATCAACGTTCAAAATTGTGAGCCTAAGAAAGGATTTGTTCTGAATTTTGACTTCTTCAACATTTTTTGTTGTTACTGTTAATTCTCACTTGAGGATTTTTTTTTTCCATTGATTTTTTTTAGATAGAGTGGAGGGGAGGGAGGGAGAGAGAGAGAAAGAAACATCAGTGTTAGAGAGACACATCATCGATTGGTTGCCTCCCACAAGACTCCGACCAGCGTTGGGAATCGATCCCTCCTCCCTTTGGTCTGTGGGCTAATGCTCTAACTGCTGAGCCAAACCGGCCAGAGCTTCAGCATTTTTAAAAAATCCTCACCCAAGGATATGTTTTTGTATTGATTTCTAGAGAGAGGAAGGGGGAGAAAGAGAGAGAGAGAGAGAGAGAGAGAGAAACATCAATGAGAAAGAAACACTGATCAGCTACCACTCGTATGCACTCCAACTGGAGATCAAACCCTCAACCTAGATATGTGCCCTGATCAGGAACCAAACCTGCCATCTTTTGGTGTTAGGGATGATGCTCTAACCAGCTGAGCCTCCTGGCCAGGGCTCAACATTTTAGATTTTGAAGGAACTATTTGTAAAACACCTGAATCTGGAATTTACATATATATATTTTTTCCTTTCTGTCTACTATGACAGGTGTCCAACACAAGATTGATGGTGAAAAGAAATTATCCATTTGGGTGCAGGTGGTGAAAATATTTTCCAAAATGTGTGTGTGTGTGTAGATAGATTCTTAAGTTTATATTGAACTCAAATGTAAAGACTGATTAGATAACCTATACAAAATATTTAATGAGTGAGCTACTTTCTAACCTAATTCCACAGCCCCATATGTACGTATCAAATTGCTGTTCTTTCTCTCTGGTTAGCAGTTTCAACCGGTGTGCCATGGCTCACGGATGTGCTGCAAGAACTTTCAAAATATGCAATACCTGACTCTTTGGTTGGGACACTGAGCTCTTTTCCCCTAGATTGTCAAATTTAAAAATGACAACAGCCAAGACGACAATAACTATCCAGTGTGAATGAATCAAAATTGTATCTTTTTTTGTCAGATTGGCCAAAAATGTACAGTATATTTTTTTGATGTGCCACAGAATCTTAGTAATTCGTTTCTGTGCGCCATGAGACGAAGAAGGCTGAAGTCGCTGCTGTGGGTGAATGAGTAGGATCAGAGCGGTGGGCCCCGGGGAACCTGGATACGTGGTAACCCTTTCAGGCTTGGACCTCACCATCATGTCTAGCTTTGTGTTTCAAATGAACTTAAATTTAATGAATTCCCTGTTTCAGATTTACTTTAGGTTCTATCTAGCCTTTTTTTTAAATTTTATTTTTAATCTTTTGTTTTAACCTTTGAGGATAGAAAGGTGCAATAACAATAAAACAAAATCCAAGAGCCCATAAAACTAGAGCCTGGGATTTGCAAGGGTGAGATGGGGAAGCCACTCTCTGTACCCACAGTCTCTCTTCTGCATCACCCAGAAACATGAGCCAGACTGATGCTCAGCTCTGCTACAAAAGGATGCAACCCTGGTCCACCCTGGACAGATATCCTGACTGTGGTCCGGGCATTGTTTTTCCGTCCTTTATTATAGGTACAGATGAATCTGGAGGTGGAGACTGAGTGGCGTTGGGAGGAAGGAGGTATTCAATACAAGAGAGGAGCATGTGGGGTAGACACACTCTCTCAGGTATCTGCAAGTGTTTGGGAACTACTGATTGTCACTATATGAACTGTAGGTCCTCAATGCAACCCTGGGTCCTTCTCCAACCTCCTTCCACATGCCATATTTCATTAAGCAATTTACCACATTTTGGTTCCTGACAATATTAATCAAAGATAAAATTCAAGTTATAAGAGAATGAGACAAATTTAGTATACATGGTGGAAGTGTTTTAAATTGATTACCTATAGTGGACAGCATTAGAAACAATAATGCAAATATAGGGCTTCTTTATGCCATGAAATCTGTATACACTATTTAGCTCAGAGATAAGATTGGACCTATGCCCATACATGTACAATTTGGACCTCTGGGGTCATATTGTTCATAGATGTTTGTCTCCTGCTTTTTTCACTCACTGTTCTATCACAGCTTCTGTCCTCTGCCACTGTGCATTCTTTCAAAATACTGAGTCTAAATCTTTCACGATAATGGGTTCGTATCTTTTAATGTTGAAAACCATGCTGGATAAAGAAACACCAATACCCCACATCCTTTAAAACGGTCCACCTCAGATCAAAGCATCTTAGTTTTCTTGCCAGGTTAATGAAGAAATACGGTTTCATTTAAAAATACTACATATGCTTTAAAATCAGTCATTTTCTTCCTTGAAAATTTCTGTTCAGAGCCTCATCTCCAACTGTGTTCAGCGGAACATTGGTTTTGTTGGTAAGTGACATCATGTGACGTGAAGCCGGATGATACTGGGTAATCCGATTCAAATCCAGCAGACTCCCCATGCTATAAACCCTAGGACTTTTCGCCCTGGCCGTTTTGGCTCAGCGGTTAGAGCGTCGGCCTGCAGTCCTGAGAGACCCGGGTTCGGTTCCCGCTAAGGGCACGTACCTCGGTTGCAGTTTGTCCCTGGCCCTGGTTGGTTGTGCGGGTGGCAGCCACTCGATGTGTCCCTTTCACGTCGATGTTTCTCTCTCTCTCTCTGTTCCTCTCTCTCCCTCCCACTCTACCTGAACAAAAAATGGAAAAATGTCCTCGGGTGAGGATAAAAAACAAAAAAAACAACCCTAGGACTTTTCAGAGATATAGTTGCCAATATACATTGTGGATCTCTAAAAGGGAATACAAAGTATATAGTGTCCACTAAACTTATTATCACCCAAGAACTGCCTTACATTTTGTTTTTTGAAGCTAATATCAAAAGAGTGTTGAAAAGATTTTTGAATTTCTTGTCATCTGTGCTTAAACAGTTACCATAGTAAAATCTGCAACAGAGCCTGGCTAAACTTGGGGTGAGCAGAGGCAGAATGTTTATTCAAAGTTCTTAGAGCTGAAGATTCCTAAGCCTGTTATCTACCCATATTATCAAGGGATTCTGCATGTACTTTCTTTTTTTAAAAATATATGTATATAAAACTTTTCTCATCCCAGGAGTCAGGAAAAAGTGGATTAACCTACTCTCAAAACTTGCTTTGCAGTTTTAAAATGCTTTCCATTTACAAAATGATCCGTTTTCTTTGGACAATTTCAATGTACTTAACGAGAGAGAGAAATGGTTCCAACCTGTGTGTGTATAATTTGATTTTATCAGAAGGGAAAATGATGCTAAGTTGGTTACATTAAGCATTTAGCAGTAACTAGGGTGATATCTAAACCAGATTTCATGTCATTAGTGTGTATTCATTACACAGTGTGAAAGATATCCATCAGGACTGTTTATTAATTTAAATGGACTTTTAAAAATACATACTGAACATAGATCCCTGGCCTCCTGGAACTTAGATGGCGACATTCTGGGCTTATTTCCTCCCTTCCACTGCCTGTGTGCGTTTGCCGATTCCTCAGGACACTTGTGCTTTAGCTGTTGGACACTCCTGTGGTTCGCCCACTGGGCTTTGGTCCTCAGATGGCGAGGCCTTTCAAGCTGCTGCTTGTGGTACCTTAGGGATGATCACAGTGGTCTGTGAGTTACTTACCGATTTCATGAGCAAAATTATTGCATATCATGTCAGACTTTCTTCCCTTCCCTTTGGCTGTGTAATCTCTATCTATCATCTATCTGTCTGTCTATCTATTTATCTGTCTGTCTGTCTGTCTATCTATCTATCATCTATCTCACACACATATATTTAACATTTTAGATATTATGTTAAATGTCACATTGTGTTAAACATTATATTTAACACATACATATATGTGTGTTGAAAATACATACATGTTTTATTAGTATAAGCACTCATTCTGCCTTCACAACACTTGTTTTAATCTTATATCTAGTGCATGCTGAGAAAATCCACGGGTGCCTAATACACCTTTGCCAGGGCTGTGAAGACTGAGTATTCTCTTGAGTCTTCATGGTCTGCTTCCCTGAGACCCACTGTGCTGTATGTATGCTCTAATCTGCCCAATAGATTTATAGTAATTGACAGATTTTTTTTTTTTTTAAATGGGAGAACGGAGACAACTGTTAGGCAGTTGGATTGAGTTAATAATTGAGATTTTTCTCTTCAACTGAAGAACAGATTGGAAAACAGACCAAATAATATCAATATATTAAAATTAAACCACCTTTTAATAGTTTTCAGCAAATGCTGGAAAATCAGCGATATTCCTGCAAAGCACTGCACTCATTTTTGTTATCCATGGAAATCAAATTTTCATATAAATAAAACGTCAATCACATCATAAGCATCAATGCGGTAAATGCATTTATACTTTTCTATGACCAATTTTTTAGAACTCAGATTTATGTGTGGTTCTTGGCTCATGGATTAGACAGTCTTCAGTTTAACGAAGAAGAAAAGATGAAGTTGAACCTGGTCCATGGTCATACGCAGTCAGCTTGGACTGTGTGAATCAACAGTTGTCATTTTAGATTACTTTAGTTTTGTTTTTGTTTTCTTTTTTAAGAGGAAAGCTAAAGGAAAAACAACATGTATGTGGGGAAACTAATGGTAACGTTTCTTAATTTGCTTAGTGAAATTGTGATCTTATTCAAATCGGAGCTTTTAATACATTTGCCTCTCACCTGTTACGAAAGGGAAAATAATTCCCCTTTCCTTTGGATAATCTGTGAAGTATACTTGCTTTATTTTAGTTATCCCATTTAGTGACAGTGGAGCAGGTTTCATTTTTTTAGATCTATTAATTTAGACTTCTGTCATAAAGTATTTAAAGGCCAAAACAAGTTTTGTGATTTTTGTATACAAATAAAATGGTTAATGAAATTCTTTCTCTAGGATGTTACGGATAGATGGAGGCTAATTTTGGGAACTATGACATTATTACCAGAATATCTTCTTTTACCTAGACTAGTGCGTTTGAAATGAGATATTTAAAATATAGAGAACATAGCATGATGAAATGAGAGCCTAATAAAATGTGTTTGGGCCAGCATCTTTGAAATAGGATATCTAAATAGTGTGCGTGTTATCTCAGAGGGGCTTGGGTCAGTTCTAGTGTCCAGATGACTATTAATGGGCTGTGTGCTCTGGATGGAGCATATGTTAATAGAAGGGATCATTTTGGATTAATATGATGTGAATTAATAAGAGATTTATTTAATGGGAGTTGTTTGAAAGTGATGACATTTAAATCTCAACAGGATTTAAAATGTCCAAAATACCTTTAAAGATTCAGGAACAGTCAATTCAGAGGGCAAATGAAATAGACAAGGGTAGCAAAGAACAGGTTCAGACATTGGGTTTATGAAGTTTGAAGCCGTTTACAAGAAAAGCCATCTACCATTGAAGTACTGCCCTAGAATCTGAAGAAATGGAAAACATTTAAACTCCCTCAGCAATTCTTGGGTTTGTGAATTGGATAAACAATGTTCTCTTGCATTTTATAGTTCACTTAAGCAATCTGATTTTGATCTGTATATATGGAGTAGACAGCATTCAGATTTTTTTTTTCCTAAACCAATGAGCAAACACATATGTTCTTAAAAAACGGAACTTTATATGTTGTTCATATGGAAGCTATCTAGTTTGCTATAGTCCCCATACTTGACCTTCCTTTTATTTTGCTATCACTTGTTTAATTCTTTAAATTCTTTGTGGGAGACATTTGATCAAAAGAAACAATTTGTGTTCTTTTTTCTTTTAATTTTTTAATAAAAGCTTCAAGAAATGTGTAACTAATAACTCAGTGTACTCCTAGGCGGTTGATATAAACAGGCATGGAGAAAAGATATATTAAGGAGAAGACTATCATGTCTTTCCTTTGTGTGTGAAGCTTTGATTCCAAGCAGTTGATAGTTTTATGATATGGAAAAACAATTGGAAAATGTCATGTGGCATTATATACTATGATGATAACTACTGCTTGTAATAAAAATCATACTCAGCAGGATTTGAGATTGAGGTCACACTACACGCTGTCTTGCTCCCTTCACTTTTTAGTCTTGCTCAGAATACATGTATTTGAAATGATTATTTGGAAAGCTATTCAAAAGTTTTAATCTCAAAGAAAGGGGTGTATCTTATCTTTTTCTTTGCTTTTTAAAATATCCTTCTCAAGTAATGAATAATAAAATTAAAGTCATCTTGCTGGATGTGTTTAGCACATAGCTGATGCTGGATATACAATTATTTGAATGAATGAATGAATGAATGGATCAAGGAGTGGATGAAGGAATGAATGAATGAATGTTGGCAGAAAGAAAGAACTGAGTGAATGGTAGAGATCAGTAGGATTTCTGCTGTCCTTGGTTGTTGATAGTTTAATATTTAAAGTTTTTAAAGGATATTGGATAAAGGTTTTCAAAGGTAAAATGTTAGAAAGGTTTTCTAAAGTGCCTAAGCCATTAACCAGAACCAGTGTCGAGTCTTCGAGGCAGGGTGCAGTTTAGAAATAATTTATTGTAATTCCCTCATAGGGGTAAAAACAGAGGCTCAGCAAAGTGAAGAGGGTTGATCACATCAGCAGATGAACTGACTCAGTTTCAGAAACTGGACACATGACTGCTGTACCATTCTGCATCCTTAGGTTTTGAGTCTTTGCTTTGTTTAGGGCCAAGATACTACTAAGAACATAGAGTTTATATTTTTACCTTCAAGGAGTTTCTCATCTAATGGAAATAAATCCTAGTACTCACCTGTATTGGATGGATGGATGATCTCAGTTCTTTTTTTGAAATTACTGTATAAGTTGACTTCTTTGGTTGAATAATTCATTTGATTATCTATTGCAAGATTTTTTGGAGCAAGTGTATTTCACCTGTGTGTGTGTGTGTGTGTGTGTGTGTGTGTGTGTGTATTTATATGAAATAAAAGTAAGTTCATTAATAGTTAATTCACAGCATCTTGGTAATAATGGAAAACTCAGATTCCTTTGCTGTGAAGGTGTCATTCTGAGAACATGAGTCAGTCTTCTACAGAAAAAAGATTTTTTTTCTTACAGATTCAAGCATTTTAATCAGCAAGATAAAGTAGATACCAGAATTATATTTTAAGCTCCGGTGCTGATTATTACCACTACATAAATCTGTCTAAGTGATACTGCTGAAACATAGAAATCATATAGGATCCTATTGGGTTTTTTTTTTTTAAATAATAACTCTTTTATAACAAATGCAAAGAAGGCTTTTAGATTTAAGTTTTAATTTAGAAGGAAATAATTAAGAGTAGGGATTTAGATTTTTGCAAATGGGATGTCTTACATCTTAGTAATGAAAATCAATACAAATAGAGCATTTTTAGGAAGCTAAATATATTTTTAACCTTAAATATCTTGGCACATAATATGCATTCAGGTTATATTCACTTCTAATAGAGCATCGTGTGTTTGCATAGATGGATAATGACATAAATGTGGAATACGCACTACCTCCAACCCAGCCCCTAGCTCAGCTTTTTCTCTCACAATTACATACGGGACTGGAATGAGCAATTCTGAGCCTTGTAGCTCTCATTTAGATTCTTCAACTCCTCTTTATCCAAGTCACTTTTAGCGCCATTATCTAAATGGTTGTTTGTAGTGGGCCTACTGTAACTGGCATTTTGACCTTTTTTTTCATAGTCAATATGGTAGAATAAAAGTGTTTAAAACGGTGTTGCCAAAATTGATGTAAATATCTATATTTACTTATATAAGTTTATATATTTATATTTATGGTACATCTGATGAATTATATTAGGACCATTAATGAAATATCCGCCTCAATAATTATATTTAGATAATAACTACGGTGGTATGTTTGTTGGAAGCTGGTTCAATCATGACTTGATAAGCTTATTTTAGCAAGATTGAAAATAGAAGACTGCTACAAACAGCTAGAAAGATAACACATGTCGTAGTGCTTGACGTTTCTGTACCCTTAGCAAGGCTCACATAGATCTGATGCAGAATTCCTGAGGGCATCAAGTAGCCCTTTTCTCAGCCGCGTGCTCACTGGGCTGGTCCTGTGAGTCTGCAGGGGACTGGCTCTGGGCGCCACTTGTCCCCAGCTGTGACTGTGGTGTCAGCAAGTGCACCCTGTGTCTTTCCTTGAAGCACGTCCCCTCCGTGTTTACTAATTAAGACTTTTGTTCCTACCCTAATGTAGGTAAGTATTATGATTCTTAGGGTTCAGAGGGTTTTAGGTGTTCAGTAATTTCACCCGCATCCCAGGCTGTTGGGAAAATGAGTTCTATTCTCTTTTATGTCCTGTTCCTCTTTCTCCTGCTGCTTTATTAAAGCCCAGGGGCCCGGGAAGATCTTGCTCAAGATTTGCTCATGCTTTTTATCAGGTATCTTTCAGGCAGCCTGCGGTGCTGGCACAGCAATGTGTTTTAGGTGTGATGCATTCAAGTCTGTTTACATCATTTAGGAAGGAAAATTTTGTTTTGTTTTGTTTTGCAGATGTACAGATCAGCTCTCAAAATGTCTTCTGTGTCTTCCGAGCGTCTTCTAAGACCATTGCATTAGCCTCCTGCTAGTTGACTAATAGAGTTAATACTTGTAAAAAGCATTCTAAAGCCACATGCCTTATGAAGTCAATGCTGGGTATGATTTTACAAGTATGTGATCTATTTTTTCAAGTGAAAATGTTAACTGGAAAAGTTCTTGGCACACAGTAAAACATCGTGCAATCTGTTATTTGTCTTAAAGATAATAACTTGAGGGTGGCTATAGTCTTATGGTATCTAACTTATGATTTGTTAGGGGAGTTTCTTCCACTTAGAAGTATTGCAAATGTGCTTATATTTACATAATATGTCATTCTGAAAAATTATGGTGATATAATTCCAGTAAAAAAATTATTTTTTTCTATAGCTACTTCAAAGTGTAGTCAACTAAATTAACCACAATATATATTTTTTAAAGGCAACTAAAAAGAACAGGCCCCTTCCCCTTGCCCCCCAACAAAAAATAAAACCCAAATGACCTTTCTGATACTTCTTTGAAGTTTTAGCTGTTTAACATTCTTTGTGATATATATTATTAAGCACTCTATTCAACATAAGGAATCAGTGAGTTATCTGAGTTCTAAAGGTCTGTTCTTGGGTAGATGAAGGAACTGAAATTTGAAAGGATGATAATTGAATTAAATCGTATTTTCCCTCAGTCACTATAGATGCTGGTTGAGAAGTGTTTAAACTACGGCCCTTACTTTTCTTCATGATAACAAATGAGCAAGATCCATTTTGTTGTTGTTGTTGTTTTGAAAAATAAGTAAATTTTTTCAATATTCACATATATCTATTCACTTTTAAGTACTTTATCTTTGGTCCCTTACTAAGTAAAATGTTGCTGCCTTTTCCAGTTACCTTGACATTACCATATGGGCATAAACCATGTCCTCTCAACCGAGTGGAAGGAGAATCTTCATGAATTGAAATATTTCATTCTCATTTGTTCATGAATCCTGCCTTTCATTCAGATTTTTATCTTTCTTGTATAACCTTATTTATTTCACGTTGGTGCATCGTTGCTAGATTTTATTTACATTAAGGGGGAAATACGAAAATTTAAACGGTGTGGCTTTTCAGCGCTTGTCCAAGGAAAGATTAGTATCAGTAAAGACATAACGTGCGATGGAAAAAACAGACAGGTGTCCTGAAGGGGAAGCAGCTGATGCTGTCCCCAGCCACCACTTTTTGTATGCAGGGGCAGCCGATATTCCAGAAACTAGAATGTTTTCTTGTCTAAGCCGAGTTAAAAAGGTATATTTTTCTACTCAAACTCCTGTTTTACATGATGAATGATTTCTTAAGCTTCCCTATTATTCTTTTTGTTTCCTTTCCTTTTTAGTTTTCCTTTTGTTGCCTCCCAGTAAAAATGCCCTGAAGTCTCCCATGTGTTGGTACAAGTTCCCAGCTTCTGCCACTTCTGACATTAAAAGAGATGTTCTTCTAAACATGGACATCAACAAATAAGACACTAAAATGCAAACATTAAGAAGTAAATTAGTGAACCGGTGTTCCAGTTGAGGGCCTGAGGGTTAGGGCACCAAGGTGTAGAGCACAGCCCCTCCCCGCCCCTGGGAGGCCAGGGGGCTCACCTGCCCTTCTGTCCAAACTTCAGTCCTTCTGCACACAAATGTCTGCGGCTGCCGCTGTTCCAAGGAGGGTCTGTGGATATTTGGTGACTAGCACTATTTGTGTAGAAGAACAATGTCCTTTCTTGAATACAGTTACACTGTCTTTGACATTATTCAATACAGTGAATTTTTGTCTTATAAACGATTTCTCATACTCTAATATTACCTTGGTTCAGTGATTCATATAATCAAAATTTTGCTTGACCAGCTTTTCAGGAGCAAAGGTACACCCATATGGCCCACGCCAGTGTGGTTCCCTCAGCACGTGTGAGAAATTATAGATGCAGACGACCAAGACATGTTATTAATCAGGACATTTTGGATAATCCTGGTGTAACTTGGGTATATCTGTCCCTGTGGCAGAGTCAGCTGGCCAAGGAGGCTTGTTTGATTAGTGTGTCACAGGTGGGTTTTTCCAGGAGACAGTTGGGGTGACAGCCTCACCCAGTACCCACTGTTTCTGAGCCGGGGGTTGAGGAACACAGGCCACGGACCTCAGGCCTCAGCTAGCCTGTGAAACTGCACTCTCTTGTTGACACGACTCAAATCATTTCCTACCTGCTCATACCCTAGAGTTCTGACTCATCAGACCCCAGTAGAGGGACTTGTCACAGGTTCTTATTTTGACTCTTCTCACTGATGCCACTAACTGCAAAGGCACAACTGAGCTAGCACGTGAGGGTGAACCATAGGAAATTCCTAATATTTTGCCATTTTGAGCCATAAAATGACAATGTCATATGGTTTAATTTAAGATTTTACTTTAGTCAGCTTCTGATGTGCTCCTGATGGTGGAATTGGTACTGTTTCCTTCAGGGTGTGCATAGAAACCTGGGGCTTCGTTAGGTTCCCCATCATGGTGGGGGGAGTTCTGGTAAAACCTGACCTGGCCACGCTGATGCGTCCCAGGCTTCTCCCGAACCTCCAGGCAGCTCCCCTGAGTGGGGCTTTACGAAACTGAACGGTAGGGCAAAGATGAAACAGTTGTCATCCTTCATTCCGAAAGTACTGGGGCAGTTTTCAGTTTGTTTATACCATGCTATTTCTTTTTTTTTTTTTACTGTGATATTTTGGTGGAAACTATATTTATATCTCAGTTGCACAGTGTGTAACAATATTGAGTTTCAATTTATGTTGTTTATATACACATACATATATAAACATGTAACATATATCCTATAAACATAGAAATGTATATATAGTCTATAAACATAATATGTATACACATTCTACATAATATATAATATATATAAATATATATAGGTAGATAGATATAGCCAACTATAACTGAAGAAAGAAATTGAGCAAAAAATGTAATTGGCAGGCAAGAATAACGAATAGGAAGGATAGAGCTAGTAGTAATTAATCCTCTAGTATTCACAAAACCATTTTAAAATAAATGAGCCACTCTATGACAAAAATATTCTTAATGTAAATTGTTGGCTTTTAGTCTCAATTTTTTTTTGCTGTTTTTAAAACTGATTTTTTTCCCTTAGAGGAAGTTTTTTTATTATACACCTTAAAAAGCCTTGACTAGAATAAGTAAAATGGTCTAGATTAGATGACATGTTTGCAACCTTCGAATAACCCTGTATCTTCTCTTTCCTTATATTTTCACAGATATGGTCCGGAAAAAGAACCCCCCTCTGAGAAACGTTGCTAGCGAAGGCGAGGGCCAGACCCTGGAGCCTATAGGTACAGAGAGCAAGGTATCGGGAAAGAACAAAGAATTTTCTGCAGATCAGATGTCAGAGAACACGGATCAGAGCGATGCTGCAGAACTAAATAATAAGGAGGAACATAGCTTCCATGGCCAAGATCCGTCTTCTAGCAGTAAGAAGGACTTAAAAAGCTCAGTCCTGAGGGAGAAGCCTGGCTTCAATTATGAGAGCCCCAGTAAGGGAGGAAATCTTCCCTCCTACCCACATGATGAGGTGACAGATAGAAATATGTTGGCTTTCTCATCTCCAGCTGCTGGGGGAGTCTGTGAGCCCTTGAAGTCTCCTCAAAGAGCAGAGGCAGATGACCCTCAAGATATGGCCTGCACCCCATCAGGGGACTCATTGGAGACAAAGGAAGATCATAAGATGTCACCGAAGGCTACCGAGGAAACAGGGCAAGGGCAGAGTGGTCAAGCCAATTGTCAAGGCTCAAGCCCAGTTTCAGTGGCCTCAAAAAACCCACAAGTGCCTTCAGATGGGGGTGTAAGACTGAATAAATCCAAAACTGACTTATTGGTAAATGACAACCCAGACCCGGCACCTCTGTCTCCAGAGCTTCAGGACTTTAAATGCAATATCTGTGGATATGGTTACTATGGCAATGACCCCACAGATTTGATTAAGCACTTCCGAAAGTATCACTTAGGACTGCATAACCGCACCAGGCAGGATGCTGAGCTGGACAGCAAAATCTTAGCCCTTCATAACATGGTGCAGTTCAGCCATTCCAAAGACTTCCAGAAGGTCAACCGTTCAGTGCTTTCTGGTGTGCTGCAGGACATCAATTCTTCAAGGCCTGTTTTACTAAATGGGACCTATGATGTACAGGTTTGTGCTTTGTATTGTGATCTCTGTACACAAAAAGTTGTTACTAATGCAATATGAATTCTTATGTGCATGTTAAAAACCAGCTCCTTATAGCAAAGGGGTAGCTTGCTAGATGCAGCAGAAAAGATGGACACGTTTGATTAGCTATTTCTTCCAAATGTGTATTCAGTGTTGTCTTGAGCTTCTTGTGGAAATCGATCCCAGTATTTCCATTATGTTGGGAAAAGTCTTCTCATGGAATTAGCTAGGCTTCAGATTTCTGGACATATTTCATGGTAACCTGTTTTTGTTTTTTTTTCCGTCTTCCAAAAATGGCACTAATCTTTACAGTTCTACATGATAATAATTCAAGCTTTGTTCTAGTTATAGATTATAAGTCTTTTGCTATGGTGTTGCCTTCAGTGAGGGTCTTTCCTGTGAACTGGATTGGAATTTGATTTTATACTCAGCCTGGCATCAAATTGGACTAGATTTAGGTTATATTGATGGATGCAGAGGTAGATTCCTAAAACAGCTACATAATTCCAAAGGAAAATTTGGAAATAAAATACAACATTGATGAA
Organism: Molossus molossus; assembly: GCF_014108415.1. Taxonomy (NCBI): domain Eukaryota; kingdom Metazoa; phylum Chordata; class Mammalia; order Chiroptera; family Molossidae; genus Molossus; species Molossus molossus. The sequence goes on along the minus strand of NW_023425351.1, from coordinate 56,636,948 downwards.
AAAGAAGTTGGTGTGATTGTAAGTACTAGGGATACCAGACTGGCCCTGGTACAGGCCAAGATAGCGTTCCTTTCTGCAGTTAAGGAAAACAGTAATTCATGAAAGCATTTAGTAGTCATTTAGATTTCTGCTTTTATTAAACATGGCATACTTCTTTTTTTAATCTACTCTCCTACCTTTAGTTTATGGTATATGTGAACTGAAAAAAATTTATGATTTCAGATAGAATGAACTGAAGCATAGACTCTAAAGAAATGTATTTATTTTATTTTAGCAGTTTTAAGTATAGCAAAACTCATGCTCAGCTTGTGAAAAATGTACTGGTTTCTACATAGTGTGTAGATTTTTATTGTGTGATTAGGCCAGGAGATTTCAAAATATATTAGGTTTAATGTTAACCTACTTTAGGAGTGATTAAAAGAAGTATCGGAGAACTAATGAAATCACATCACACTTAATTGACCTCCTAAATTTCTTAAAATATCAGTCATTTTTATCAACTCAATAGCTACACTGCATTTGATCTAGACCTGTCTATTGGCCTAGTGCCAATCAAGAAAGCAGGCAAAAGGATTAGAACTAAGAGGTAGTGAACATATTTGCAATCCTTATAAGAAGAATCAGAAATTTCCAAGGCCTTTAAAAATGTCAGAATGACATCTTATCATTTTAAGGGAGATATAAAGAACTCTTAAAAAGTCAATTTCAGCTTTGTAAGGCTCTCTTAAAAATTCCATCTTACTTTGTGAATTTCCACAAATAGAATTATTTCTGTGGAGCAGCAAATTAAGTCAACATAGTTATTATGCATGAAAGCTACTTGCTTTGAACTGCTGTCTCATTAAAGATCATTCCACTGTCTTATGTCAGGTACACTCCGCTGTCAGACTGTGATTGTAAAACATGTTTTAGATAAAAGGGTTAGAAGTGAATAATGTCAGTATGTGAAATGGCGTTTTATAATTAGCAAGTAATATGATGTTAATACCTGGATTTCCGGCTGGAGCTGCGGTGCGTTCACTCTGGGGACGACTTCTGAGGGAAGCTGATCTGGCTGTCAGGAAGGCTCGAACTCGAAGATTACCAAGGCCTATAGTTGGGAAGAATTCAGATTTTTAAACACACTTCCATTTTCCCCAAACAGTTATTTGTTAGGTTCTCAGTTATTTATAGTCAAGTTTATGTTTGGGTAGAACGAGCTGGACACTTTTCCTGGGCAGTGATCTTAGAAATAAAACAGATGTGTGAGCTCTGAGTTTGAACTAATAGAACGAGAAATAAAACAGCTGAGCCTAGACTGGGCCGCCTCCTAAATCCTCGCAGCAGCCCGGAGCAGAGAAGACAGAAAGGGGCAGGAAAGAACATGCAGGAAGGTAATCTTGTTAACACCACCCCCCCAAGAGAAATAATATGCTTAAACATCGAAAAATAGCAATCTGTGGGAAAAGTGGGCGATTATTTAAACACACACACACACACACAATTGGATTTAGAAACTAGTCTAAAGAAGGTTCACTTTCTTCAGTTTAGGAAGAGAACACTAAATATACTTGTAGGCCAAATGCTTATCTTGAATACTTTGCACATACACCAGATGTTGATGCAAAGACATGTCTGTAGATAGATAACTTAGTAATATTTTTGTGCTGAAATAAATGTTGAACAGCTTCCCTAGGTGCGTAAATTGAATAAAAGCGCATCTGCAGTCCCCCACACCTCTGTGTTGCAGAAATGCTCTTTGAGACGGTCTCTCTTTGTCACTCAAGTTGTGTGGAGTCGAAAGGCTGTGAGAGATAAAATGCTGACTGTGGGATTTCTTTAATGCAATTTTGTCAGAAGTTTATGGTAAGTTAACGGCATGTGTGTATTCTGATAGAAAAAAAGATGTTGGTAAATAAGAGTATTACAGATGATAATCATTCAATTCTAGGAATTATTTATATCAATCTGTGATTTAAGCTAATTGAAGTAATAATAGATGAGCAATCCATTAATCTTTTTCAATTAAGTTGGCTTTTGTTATTTTCTTAACATTCAGGACAGTTGGTGGTTAATGACAGATTTATAACATTTCAGTCCAAGGAAAAAGGAACAGGAGCCAGAGTAGAGGACTTAAGAACCCGGTGGCTTTGATCTATGTTTTGGTTTGACATGCTTGGTTTTAAATAATTTGACTTGAGTGCAAACAGGAGATGTACAGTTGGGAAAAAGAAATCATTTAAGCAAATTTTAAGATTTCCAGTTCCAAGTTCAGATTATTTGACATATATTTGGGGGACTAATTGAAGTTTAAACATATTTATACTGACAATATCCACTTCTGTGTCAATGTTATTAGAAATAAAGACAAATTTCTAAAAATAGTGTCAAATAACAATGTTGCTTTGTACATCATGGTATGTAGAGCCCCAGCTGGATAATGGAAGTCACTTTAAAGGGCCATCATCAAACCAGGATAGTCTTTTCTAAGTCTGTTGAAATCAACCCCCCCCACACACACACACACCACCACCACTGCCTTCAGGTGTACGCTCATCCCTGAAGTCAGAAGATTCTAATTCTTTACCAAGAAAAACGAGAAAAGATATAATAGCTTTGATGCAAATAAGTTCACTAGCTCAAAGCTAATTGACTTGACCTGGATGTCAGTTTTCTCAATTTAAATTTCCCTTGCCTGTTTTATCAATTATGCTTAAATCTTTAAAAATGATGGATGTGGCATGATTGGGAAGCCCTTCATGTAATTTTTACTACCTATATACAGCCTTTGAGGCTCACATAGAGACCAATAATAGGACAAGAGATTGAGTTCTTCAAAAAGTAATTACAGCTTCTTTCTTTTTAATCTGCTTTATTATGCGTATATTTAAACCATCTCCTGAATGGAGGCCTGCGTTGTTAAACACGGACTGTGCCGTTTCATTAGGGCTTACTGCGCTCTGCATTAGGGCGTTTGTGTCATCTTTATGGGGACTCTTAGCCCTCAGACCAGGTTATAAAAGTTGGAGCCCTGTCAGGTTGTGCTTCCCACGGGAAAGTGTTTAGTTATCCCAAGTTTATAAGTGCTCACGACGTATACGTGGCCTTTTCAATGTGGCTGAACCTTCGTCTGTTAGGCTGCCTTCTCCAGGGCTCCAAGAAGGTGGCTCTCAGATTCCAGCTATTAAATCCACTTTGGCCCTTAACGAAATTCTAAGGTCCACAGAAGAATGTCACTAGTAACTTACCAGTGACTGTCCTGTGTTTGATCTAGGAGCACTACATTTCTGTTCTGTAAATATTTTTATCAGAGTTGCACAATATGTCATGTTAGAAGCAGGAAGAACAGATTTTAGAGATAGGAAGTCATCCTTTGTATTTGTATTCTCAACAGATTTAACTCAGAGCTTTATAGAGCCTTAACATATGCCAGCACATTCATTTGAACAGGGGGGTTACCGTTTGGTCTGGGGAGAAAAAAAAAAAATTCGGAGAACATTAATCTCATTTTGGTCTATTTTGACTTTTCTTGAATTTTATTCCCAAATATTTATTTTTTTGCCTTGCAGTTTCCTTTGTTTCCTTTGATCTGGAGTAGGAGGGAAGTTGTAGATCTTAGCAGGTTCTGTTTCTTTGTTTTCCTGAGTTGAGGACAATTGCCCTTCAGAACAACTGGTGAATGAGACTTTAATCACTTCAGACTGTCGATGGAACACCGAATGTTTGGCATATGACCCATACTTATATTCAGGACTGTGTCTCTTTAACAAGTAATAAAGTGTGCAAAATGAAACATATGCTCACCCTAAGGCCATGAAACAAAGCAAAGTTCTGGCATTTACCAGGTGATTTTCATCCTGGAGATGGCCGAGCTGGAGAATGTAGCCACCCAGGTAGAGGAGAGGACATCTTCACCGATCCCTTTACCTGTATATGGTTAAAGCTGCATTTGGCTTGGTTCCACGAGGGTCCGTAGGATAAATGTCAATCCCTCTTTGATTTTTGGTTTATTTGCTATTGCTTAAAGAACATGTATCACTTTCTTGAATGTCAGTATTTCTCTCTGGCCAGAATGTTTAGAAGAAATGGTTATCAGTGCATCCAGTCAAATCGAATGTTATTTAACTCTTAATAAAACTTTTATCCTCTACTGGCCTGCTCTGCTAACCATATCAAGTCAACTGGTTACTCCGTGCTTTTTGTTTCTGGAGTCATTGGAATTACAGTACACATGTAGTTGTTGCACACACAGAAACACAAGTAGTGTGCTAACCCCGGGAAAGTTTGGAGAAAAGGAGTAATGCCCTCTCATTTTTCAATTTCCTTCTTGGAGCTATTTCTGGGAATCATGAGACCATAGACCTTTTGAATTCTCCATCCTATGATTTTGCAGTTTGAAGTAAGTGTTACGCATTTTCAGGCTATCAGAAAAGACCTTTGTTTCATTTTAATTGGAAGTCGAATGTAAAATTAATTTTTCGTATTACTTTTCATTTCATCTATACTTCTTTCATCTATTAGCTTACATAATCAAAATTGCACATATCTTCTGGGTTTTTTTTTTCCTTTAATTTTGGATCCGCTTCTAATAATAACTTTTATTAAAGGTTTCCTGTGTGCATGTAGCTCTGAGCTCTTTACATGTATTAATTAACTCATCTTCATAAAAACCCTTGAAGTTGACACTACCATTATGTCCATTAAAAAAAATGAGGAAACGAGCGTAGGGGAATTAAAGTAACCTGCCCAAGATCACAGAGTTGTGGAAGTGGGTAAATGGGATGTAAACCAGGGTGGATAGGCTACGGAACCGTCTGGACGACCGCTATGATATATTACCTTCCCAAGTACAAGACTGAGTTTATTGCCACTAGAAGGGCAGTGTACGTAGGCCAGCTGCACAGAAGGGAGGGGATATAAGCTGCCACACCAGGGCTGTGATGTCTACAGTGTGTGAATCGTGTTGAATTTGGGGATGTGATTTCTCTGAGATTATTTTACCTGTGTAGTGTAATGCTGCCGCATTAGAAATTGCTAGGTTTGTAGTTGAACTCACAATTAATTTTGCTGATTTGCTTTTTTAAAAATAGGTTTTTATTGATTTGTTTTTAGAGAGAGAAACAGCAACGTGAGAGAGAAACATTGATCATCTGCCTCCTGCACGCCCCCTACTGGGGATCAAGCCTTCAACGGGGCATGTGCCCTGACCCGAATCGAACCGGGACCTGGACCTCTCAGTCCATGAGAGGATGCTCAATCCACTGATCCACATAGGCCGGGATGATTTGCCTTTTTAAAATTACTGTGACTCATTCTCATTGGTATTTTTTGCTACAGAAACGAGTTCTGATTGATAGAGTGAGCAAGGGCTGAATTTTGATTTAATCAGTCAAGGGTGATGCAATGTCTTATCCCCAGCTTCAGGGACATTTTATCCATGTATTTGATTTCGTTTATATTCCCCTCATTTGGAGAACTTTGTGATTTAATATGTGGGCTGAGAGTTGTAGTCTCCTCTTCTAGTTACTAGGCACAATCTAGGTTGGTTTGTGTATGATGATTAAATGGTAAGGTGATGTACCCAGCTCCCAGTAATATTCTCCAAGGCTGTGGAATGAAAATTTAACTTTTGTTTCCGAGTGAGTACGGGAACGGGTGTGGAAGCAAAGAAAAAAAATTAGAATACGTTATAGTGTCGACTGTGAACGTATCGCGTACCCCAACCATGCCTGGAGCTGTGGGGTCCCCAGGATCTGGGTGTGAGGGAAATGTGGGGTGCAGCGAGGAGCTTGACTGAGAACGCAGAAGTAGGTTACTTGCCCGGCTGCTGTTCTGGAATATTTAGACGACCTGTTGATGTGGGATTAAAGAGCACCTGAATTCTTTTGTGGGTCCAGTAACTAATTTGGGAATCTTATAGTGAACAGTGGTGTGTTCTAAGTCGTGTTATCCAGCTGATGGGGAGCTGCACCTTGATATTCTACTGGCACCTCAAAGTCCAAACGTGCAAAACGAACGTGGTCGGTTCTTCCCCAAAACGATTGTTCAAAAACCATCTTTATTCTCGTCCATTTCCAAGTCAGTCCCCCTGGAAAATCAGTTACCCTGGATTTCCTTCTGCTTCGTGTCTCTCCCCAGACAACTCACTGGTTTGTCTCAATTTTCTCTTCTTTAGTCTTCAGCTGCCACCACCCTTTAGGCTCACTTAGGAAATTCTTCGTGGTTTCTTTCTTCCTTTCCTTTTCTTTCTGTTCTCTTTTCCCTTCTGTTCCCCTCTCGATTATCCCTGCCTGCCTTCCTTTTTCTTTTCCTTTTCTCTCCTTCTCTAGCCTTGCTTCCTTCTTTCCTTTTATCCTCCCTCTCTCCCCTCCTTTAATTTTTAAAAATTCTACTCATAGATCAGTCTTCCCACATTTTGTAGGGAGTGTAGGTGTACTTTGTATGAAAAGCTTATCCTTTGAGTTAAACCATATAATTAAATATAGACTTCCCGATAAGACATTCCCTTCCCACGTTTCTGTCCCCGCCAGTCTCCCTCCACACTTCCTGAGAGGGACTTCCACCGTTGCACTCTCGTTTCTGCGTGACTCATTTTGTTTCCTGCACCTGAAAAGCCTTTCCATGACCACCGCCTTTGACGCTCATCTAAATGCCAATTCATCTGTCCACAGCTGGCCTGTCACCTCCTTCCGGAAGCCTTTGCTGACCAGTCAGGGTGGGTTCGGGCTTTTCCTCTGTGTTGTCATGGAACTTGGTACATCTCTCAGCAGAGGTGCTGATTCCACTGTTGTCATCGATGTCATCGATGGCCTTGGGAGCTTTCCTCACTGACCACGGACATCTGTTGGCTTCTGTGTGTAGCCCTAGTGCTTGGCATAGTAGGCATGCCACAAAGCACCCTTCCCTGGAGGAGGGACGTTGAGTCTGTTTTCCCCAGTAAGACACTCCTTAGAGCACACACGTAATTTTTATTCCTCTCCATGTGAGCCAGTGGCGACGGTGAGTCAATGCATGGAAAACACACTTTATAATCCACTTGCACTGCCTGTCCTGTTTTGTTTTGCCTTTTTCCCAAAAAGATTGTCTTTCGAATTGTGGAGACGGCTTTAAGGTTTATGGATATACTATCGGCCCAAATAACAGATAACCACAGAGAATTAGTTCAGAATCACACCGAGTAAAATGAGAAACCAGGTTGGCGCTTGACTATGTATGACTGTCATCCAAGAAGCTGCTGATAAAAATGTGCGTGATGAAGAACATTTAACCCTCAAATTTGCCCCTTAAACCAATTTAAGTTTTGGTTTCCCCTCCCCCCAAAATATATTTGTTGGTTCTTACAAATCCAAATGAGAAGAGCGTTTATTCCAGTTTTTCCTGCGACACAAGGAAGAGACTTGTTGTTGAAGTTTTTAAAGTCTCCATCAAGCTCCATCATTAAGGCACATTATATGCTTCGATGTTTTGAAATGTCCTCTATGTAGATTAGCACATTCATTCTGACTATGGATATTTTCAGTTGAGATTGGCCCTTACAGATTTCTTCACGTTATCTGTAACTTCAGTATCTGAACCGTGATTTTTTAAACACCTTTGCTTTTTATTGTTAAGGTTTTACTCTTTTGACTATCAGCCCATAACCTCAAGCCTTTCTAAATGAGTACCCTCCTAATTGTTTCTGTTGCTATCAATTATAGTATTTGAAAATGAACCACATCTGAAGACAAGTTTGTGTTTAGTTAAACAACTCTTTTTGTTCCATTAAACAGAAGTACATGTGCTGAAGTGTCATTTTAAGAGTTCTGAGGCTTTACAACAATCTTCCTGGACATTTTCTTTGAGATATTATTCTTACTAGTTTGTTCCCCACTGGTAAGGAGGAAAGACATACATTGAGGTTACAGCCAGCCATTTATTTATATTTCTAATTTCTATACCGAAACATTTTTGTGAAAAGGCATATGTATGTGAATTATAAGTGAAAAGCCATGGAACATACCGCATGGAAGAAGAGTTTTCGAAACCTAAGGTTAAAATAGAATAAAAAGCCATCATATCCTCAATCAGTAGAAAATAATTTAAAATCTGTTCTTTTTCATGCCTTATTAACAGGTAGGTTGGATGTTTCTGTGTAGCTCAAATTCACAAGCGATGGCTTCGTAGTCATCTGTTTGGGCAAAAGATGGACTTTGTTCTGTGTTTTGAAGAAGCCCCTACGTGTCAGGCTGAGTCTCCAGTGACGGGGCCATGAATTACTGTGGCTTTCTCATCCGAGGTAGCTCAGGGCCCTTCGTGAGACCTGCCTCTGTGTGCTCACATCTCCCCGAAGGAGTTCATTCATTCCACCAGAATATTCTGGGCCCCTGCTTACTTCCAGAGAGAACAGCGTTCCTTCAGTCCGAGAAGGAATACACACAGAAGTGTTCGCTTAGGAACACAGACTAGAACTTTCTCAGTCACAGCTGAGAATACCAGGAGGGACAGGCTTATGAGTTTATCACGGATTGACTTCCCACTTCCCCTCTATTCAGCCTCTTCATCTCATTGGCAGGATACATTCAATGAGACAGTTCATTTTATTCCGTAATAGCCCCGTTTACGTGACTAGTACTGAAGCGTGTCTACTATGGTATTCACTAGTCACGTGGGGCTCTTTACGTTTCAGTTCTTGCCCTGGCCGGTTTGGCTCAGCGGTTGGAGCGTCGGCCTGCGGACCAGAGAGTCCCGGGTTCGGTTCCCACTAGGGGCATGTACAAAAAAAAAAAAAAAAGTGTACATTTCAGTTCATTATAACTAAACTAATGAAAAATTCATAAAAACAACTTCAATTTAAAAGTCAGTTCCTCAGTTTCACTGCCCTGGTTCATGTGCTCAATAGCCGTACGTGGCCCGTGGCCACCATGCACGTGGTAAATTACAGAACATTTCCATCACCTCAGAAAGTTCTGTTAGACATCACTGACCTGGATTTTGCAGATCATTCTGATACATTTCCTGCTTTGACCCTCACAACAATCCTGTAAAATGGCAAGGTGTACGATATTAATTATATCCATGAAAATTAGGATTCTGAGGTACCAGGAGATTAAATAATGTGTCTTTCCACAGAATTGAACTTACAGAACTGCCCTTGAGAGCCAAAAATGCAAGTAAAGATAAATGTAGATGACTAAAGGGCTCTATCTACAAAGTTTGATCTTTAAGTATAAGTGGAGACGTATAAGTAATTTAAAGACAGAGACGTGGTCTAGCTTGTTGACTTTTAACCTGATATTGATCACACGGTAAACATTCGCTATTTGGCTACTGATTGGATGAATGAATAGTTTGATGTTTGGTGCAAAAAGAATTTCCATTTTAATAGAAATTTTAAAATGTGGATATCCCTATCAAAGGGACTCCTGAATTAATGGGTTACAGTTAAAGTTCTGGGTAGCAATAGAAGAAAGATTGAAGTTTATAATCTTCATTCTGCTTGTGATCTTTTTTAGTATTCATGTCTAGGGACCGATAAGTTTTTTCTACCCCTTGCTATGTTTAATAATTAAAAAATTTGAGATGATTCTTCAAATATGTAGGCACTGTTTCCTGGCTATACCATTCAGTAAACTCACTGCACACGGTTAGCGTGCATAGCTCTTCTTGCTGTGTATTTGTGTTTAACCTAGAAAAAGAGTTGTTTTAAATTAACATTTGTGAGTGATGAAAATAAAATGAATACGGTCAATTGTCTTAGGTATGGTCTCTGAAAATAATAAACTATGTTTTGTTTTACAAGGGCATTTAAATGATATACATCAGTTATATTTCACCATGACTTAAGTGTACATGCCTTATAGAGAAAGTATAAAAATGGCCACAAAATAGCCTTGGCATTTTTTTTTTTTTAAGCAGAAAGGAATAGAACACTGAGTAATTTTGTTATCCAATGTTGACTTTATAATATGTAAGGTAGGTAATTCTAATGTTATATTCACTTTTAATAAGATAAACACTAATATGATCACTGCTGTTTACGAAGAAGGCAAGTCAGTAACTTAGAGAAGTTGTTCTTACCATCAGATGAGATCCTTGTGTTTCTGTTTGTTTGCCTGGGTGGTTTTGGAAGAACAGTGATAGTATGAGAGCACTCTTCATCATAAAATATATGACCATTAAAAGCATCCTAAATAATGGAGTTGGCTGATTTTCCCTGGGTAAAACACACAACTTTAAAACACACATGCACTACCAACTTGAAAGATTTAATGTAGTTATTTATCACAGTAGCTTAGTTTATCCAAAAACAAAATGCCTTAATGGCAGTTTTTGTTGTTGTTGTTTGTTTTTCAAAATGGCCTTTCTTTTATGGACTCTTCACATGATAGTCATTCTTAGCTTGGATTTTCTGATTCTTAAAGTTGAAGTTGTTGTCCAGTAAATACTGCAAAGGATATTGTGATGCTTAGTAGTAATTTAAATTTCACTTCAAAATCATATTTTGGGGATTTCTTAAGACTGTGTGTGCTCTCTCTTCATCCCTTTCTGTGTGGACATGGGACATGAGGCTGAAAATTGCAAAATCAGAGAAGTAGCGATGATGTGTCGTGGTTCCTCAGCAATCCCTGTTCTCCAAGCGGAAGTTAAAACATGCGAGGTGATGGATATTTTGTTAACTATCACAATGTATATCAATTCATCGTGATATACACTTTACATATCTTACAGTTATATAAAGCTGGGTAAATGAATGGGGACATTCAAAAAATAAAAATAAAAACATTTCATATTAGGAAGCTCGGCAGTTCTGAAGCAGTGTGGTAATTAAATGGGGAAATTAATTTAAAATTTGTACACTGGCTTTCCCTGCTTACATGAGAGAAGAATGGGGTACTTCTGAATGTGCCCCTTTTGATTCAAGTTGAAGTCTGGGAACAAAGTACCTGAATTGATGGCATCTCATGTAAATGATTTTTGGGGGGAAAACGAGGTTTCCCCTGTCCTCCAGGGAATCCATTGGGATATCGATGGAGGAATTTCGCGGTAGAGCGTGCATTCCATTTGGGTGCAGGCTTTAGTTGCTGTGGCCACTGAAACGCTAGCTGAGTAGACTGTCCTCGTGTGGTCTGGCTCTGCCGTCTCTCACACCGCCGACTGTCAGGTGCTGCCGGGGGTGCCCCGTTGTTCCCCCTCCTGGTTACATGATGATCTGCAGTTGACAGACTGAAATCTGTGTGCTTGCCATGGTTGTCCAAAGTGAAACATTGTCATCCTTCGTTGGAAGGCTGTAGAAGACGTTCAAAAACTATTGTCTTGATGTACAGTACATGTTGAGCTGATCTGTGTTCGTGCGCATTTCCTACGACTGTCATATTGGACATAAATTGAGAGGTGGTCCCGACTGAGGAAGCTGCAGTTCAGAGAGGTTAAGGCATTGCATCAAGGCCGCACCTCTAAGTGGAAGACTGGGCTTCAGTCTGGGTCCTGTGCAGCAGAGGTACGGACATCTCTCTTAATGTGCTGAGGGAATGCTGTTTGCATATTAAGCAGAACCTTTTCAATGATTTTGAGATGCTCGAGACGTTTCTCATGAAGTGATTTGGATATGAGCAGTGATCACACATGTCATTTTTGAGCAGCTGTTGAAGAAGGCAGAACACGATTGTGCCACGTGCTTAATCCATGACATCTGGTACTGGAAAACTTAAAACATTTTCTGATAGCTGGAAGAAAAAGTCTTCCTCCTTGGAGCATTTCAGCCAAAAGACTGTTTTGAACCAGGAGTTTTGGCTGCTCGGTGGTGCACTTAGTAAGCTGCCTACTGAGGTGCCCGTGGAGGAGGGAGGAAGGATTTCATACAAAGTGCCCTTTGAAGGTCTTCACTGCCTTGCTGCTATATCATTTTATAATTTCTGGTAGAACGCAGAGCTGTGGTGATTTTTACGGTAGAGTTACTTCATTTTGGCCTTTGAACATCCCCACAACCCACTCTTGGGAGAGGCTGGGCCTTTGCTACGAGACAGAGCCTTAATGTCATAGGGCCCTGTTACGTGTTCTTCTTTTCATTGGTCCTGTATTGGGGCACATTCTAAACCTTCACCTCGGTCCTCCTTCACCGGGACTCCGAGCCCACTGCATTCATTCCCTTTCCAGTCTGAGCATGCTCAGGCTTTAATTACAAGCCACTTTGTGTGGTCATGTCAGCATCATTGTTTTATCCCCAAAATAAACTTCATCTTGGCCTGCAGTCTCTGCTGCAGAAACTGAGCGGAGGATTTCCTTGGAGAATCTCTGCGTTGAGTAATCTCTGAGCAACTGCCTCTGGTTTTGACTGCAACCCTTAGCTTTGTCAGAAGAAACCCCACGTGGTTGGAATGCTTCTGCAGGTATTGGATTTGAAGGAGGCGATAGTAAAATCTACTTTGTTGAAAATTGCTCTCTTAGCTTTTTTTTTTTTCCCTAAAATATATGTATTTGTAAATCCTTTGAATTAGTTATAGTCCTTTTATCACTTACCTTCTTCTGATACTTTGGCCAACAGTGTTTAGCAGAATGAGCCTCTCATGGAGGAGCTATTGAATAACAAAGAGTGAGTTTAATTGGCTCTGATTACTTGAGTGATTTCCTAGTAACCATAAGTACTGTTGCATTTTTTGATGTGGAATACTTTCCAGTGTCCCTTCCTCTCTCCTACGGAGGGCACTGAATGAATGATGCCTTTAAAGTAACTTCCGTCTCTTCTGCACCAGGTCACTTCAGGTGGGACATTCATTGGCATTGGACGGAAAACACCAGATTGCCAAGGAAACACCAAGTACTTCCGCTGTAAATTCTGCAATTTCACTTACATGGGCAACTCATCAACTGAACTAGAACAACATTTCCTTCAGACTCACCCGAACAAAATCAAAGCTCCTCTCCCCTCCTCTGAGGGTGCCAAACCTTCCGAGAAAAACTCTAACAAATCCATCCCTGCACTTCGATCCAGTGACTCCGGAGACTTGGGGAAGTGGCAGGACAAGATCACAGTCAAGGCGGGCGATGACACACCTGTGGGCTACTCAGTGCCCATCAAGCCCCTCGATTCCTCGAGACAGAATGGTACAGAGGCCACCAGTTACTACTGGTGTAAATTTTGTAGTTTCAGCTGCGAGTCGTTTAGCTCACTTAAACTGCTAGAACATTATGGCAAGCAGCACGGAGGGGCGCAGTCGGGAGGCCTTACCCCGGAGCTGAACGATAAACTTCCCCGGGGCTCTGTCATCAATCAGAATGATCTAGCCAAAACCGCAGAAGGGGAGCCGATGACCAAGGCAGAGAAGGGCTCCAGTGGGGGTAAGAAGAAGGACTTCGCCAGCAAGGGAGCAGAGGATAATGTGGTTACAAGCTACAATTGTCAGTTCTGCGACTTTAGATATTCCAAAAGCCATGGCCCCGACGTCATTGTCGTGGGGCCGCTTCTCCGTCATTATCAACAGCTCCATAACATTCACAAGTGTACCATTAAGCACTGTCCATTCTGTCCCAGAGGCCTTTGCAGCCCAGAAAAGCACCTTGGAGAAATTACTTACCCATTCGCTTGTAGGAAAAGTAATTGTTCCCACTGTGCGCTCTTGCTTTTGCACTTGTCTCCGGGGGCGGCTGGAAGCTCCAGAGTCAAACAGCAGTGCCACCAGTGCTCCTTCTCCACCCCCGACGTGGACGTGCTCCTCTTCCACTACGAGAGCGTGCACGAGTCCCAGGCATCGGACGTCAAGCAGGAAGCCAACCATCTGCAAGGGTCCTCCGACGGGCAGCCGGCCGTCAAGGACAGCAAAGAACACTCGTGCACCAAATGCGATTTCATTACCCAGGTGGAAGAAGAGATTTCCCGACACTACAGGTGAGCCACGGGGTGGGGAGGGACCTCAGGAAACCGACAGAAGGAAGCCAGGGGGCTGATCCAGAAATGGCTGGGGATGATCGCGGTGTCCTGGGGAAGTTCTAGGATAAGATCACATGAAAGATCATTCGTAAAACTGCAGGTTCTTTATTTAAAGAGGTGATAACCACAGATTGAAATTGGATCGCTTGTTTCAAACCACTTACTGTTCTGTTTTCTACCATTTGCTGAATGTATTTTAAAATCTGCAGTGTTGCTGATAATGCCGATGGGTTTACTAACTGGCCACGATTCATTCATTTGTCCTTGCCAGGTATGGCTCCGTATTCCATAATTTTTAACAGAGCCGCTCCCAAATGAAAGGTACTACTATAATGTTTTTTGTTTTTGTTTTGTTTTTTTTAAATTTCAACTGGGAGACAGTCTATTTGAGGACACGTTGCTTGTTTTTCTTTTAAAATGAGATTGTACACTCTTTGTGCTTTAAAAATTGAGCAACAACCTTGTTCTGCATACAGACAGTAATCTGAAGGAGAGAATTCTGCGATTTGTATGCCTTGATGTCTGTGTTCTGTATGCTGCCTGAGTATTATCAGACTTGTAAACAGATAATGTCTGTATTTCCTTCAACTTTCACTCTAGTCTTTTCCTAAACATTAATTTTTCCAGTTAATCTTTATATTTTCTATAGATGAGTTTAGGATCCATATCTTCATTTCATTTGTTATTCATTCCTTACCTAATTAATTCCACAGATAGACACTTTGCCAGGTCCTGCTATAAGACAAACATAGTCAGTTCCCTCATGGAACTTAGTTTAGTAGGAGATGTTAACAGATCATCAGAGTGACGAGTATCCTAAGAGACGAAGCAGAGACCCCTGGGTTTGCATGGAATGACAACAGAGCCCAGTATGATAGGTTAGGAAATGCCTTCCTGAGCAAGGAGCATTTAAATTGAGATTTGGTTGTAAGTAGGAATCCGTTCAGCCAAATCCTGGTAGTACAGTGTGTTCAGATATGACTTGGCACTTACTGGACGCTTTTTTGTTATCATGCCTCTAAGCAGCAAAGTAAAGAGCTTTATTGACGATTTTTAAGTGCTTTTCCATATGTAGACTCGATATCCTAATTTACAGATTTTCACATCGCGAGATTTTAAACAGTTCCTCCCATTCTTTTTAAAAGTTGTGGCTTCGGGCTAGTGCTTGTGTGTTTCATGTCCGACAGTAGGCTAATAATGTTAAATGTTAATTTGAAGGGCATCCCAGTGTTCACAGTGCATCTAAATGTTCAGAAAACACTTCCTTAAGATTTGCACTGTTTAATTTATAAGGTCAGCCGTAGGAAAGACACAGTCCTGCCATCAAAGACATTCACACTTGCATTGTTTCTGGCCCCTCTGATGTTAGCTGCATGTTAATTTTTTCTGAGACCAGCAGACATTTGCTTTCTCTCGAGCTTTACAAGCGTGTGCATTGTGCCGCATACGTTTGTTAGGTGGTGTAGACATTTGATGATCCATTCTTGTTCTGAAGGAGGAGCCTTTCTTCAACCATGAGGAAATCGGCCACCACACACACACACACACACACACACACACACACACACTCGCGCACACTATGATACATCTAGATACTAGAGCACTTTGATGAGTGATTTTTCTCTAGGAAGCTGAGGCCATTGCTTGAAAACCTGTCTGAAAAAATAGTTGCTATATGCTTTGGTCAAACAAACAAAAATTCCAAGAAATGAAAGCGTGAATAAAAATATTACTAAATAATCTCAAAGCTTACTTAGTATTTATTAGGAAAGTAAGCGCCAAAGGGACGAGACGAGTCTTGTCTTGCTTACTGCTGTGTCTACATGATTCTCACTGTACCAGGATGGGTGCTCAGTAATATCTTTAAGTGAATGAAATCCCCGTGAGATTTTGATTTCACCATGGTTTGAATAAGCTGAGAGCTCCCTGGTAAGTTACAGTGTAATCTTTGACTGTCATATGGACTTGGAACCCTTCTGAGCACCTTGATTCTACACAAAATGACATTTGTCTGTGCATTATACATTTAAGTCACTCTCTCACTAGTGAATACAGAGGAGCAGTCTGCAAACTAAAATCTAGAAAAAACTAAAATTCGGAATAAAATTCCATCAATTCCTCTCATCATCTATTTTTTAAACGGAAATAATCTAGTGTTGACTCATGTGGAGTAACTGGTTTATCAAGGGGGCTGTGGGCTGACTTCATCCTCATGTAGTAGAAAAAAATTAAAATGTCAACTTCTGATTCACTTTTAAGAAGATATCCCTGATGAAATGTTCAAAGAAAACGATAAGGTTTCCTATAAAATAGAAAGTAAACAAGAAATTGAGACATAATTTATATAAACTAATGTGATGTGAAAATCATAGTTAAAATTTAACTTATTGGGCGTATGAGCATCTGGTATTGCCAGATTTGCCAAATTCACTTCATGAATATATACAGAGCACTTTTACTTACCCCTTATAATATTTCTTCTCTTTATATCTATGCTTTATGATATTAATAAAGTGACCTCACCTTTTCTTGGGTTGGTATTTGCCTTCTGTAAGTTCATCTATCTTTACATTTTTGTTATTGAGGCCTAACTTCATTACACTGAGCCAAAGCATATGTCCTCTCACATTCTGATACTGTTTTTCTGTTATCTCCTTTTTTTTTTGGTATCATGTTTCATTTTTTCTAAATTTTTTCTTTCTTTCTTTCTTTTTATTTTTTTTATTTTTTTGGTACGTGCCCTTAGCGGGAACCGAACCTGGGACTCTCTGGTCCGCAGGCCGACGCTCCAACCGCTGAGCCAAACCGGCCAGGGCATTTTTTCTAAATATTTTTTATCTGCTTGAAAAGTGTGTGTACTGTCTAATTGCTGAGTGCAGAATTAATATATTTTGAAGTTTGTTAATGTGTTGTTTGAGTCCTCCTATTTTGAAAAATTATTTCTGTTCCTCTTTTAATAAGAAAGGTTTTTCAAAATGTACCACTGTGATACAGTTGGTCATATTTCCCTGTAGTTGTCTATCAATGCTTGTTTTACAGATATATTTATATTTCTCTGAAGAACTGGGTCTTATTATCTGATGACTTTTCTTTCCCTCACACTTTCTGTCTTAACATCTAGGTTGTATGAGATTAATAAAGCTGTCTCAATTTTCCTTCGTTTTTCATTTGCTCTAATAACTCAGTCTATTTTTTTCTTTCAAATTCTCCATAGCCTTATGTTTTGAATATGTATCCTGCAAACAGTTTATAGTTGAATTTTCTTTTTCAATAAGTCTAATAATATCTTTTAAGTGGAAATTTAATCCACAGAGGTTCCTTAAAATTTCTGATATCTGGAAATCTTTTGAAATCCTATTTGTCAGATTTTCCCCATGTATCCTTTCTTACCATTAAAAAAAATAGATTTGAACATTATGGGTGTTATTGATTTTGTTATTCTGTTTTTATTCTCTATAGCTTTGGAAGGCATGTACACATTTCCTGTTCTTCCATTGATTGTCCTTAAAAATTTTCAAGCATGCATGTCAAAGCCCTAACTTAATAACTCCAAACAATTCAAGTACAATCTTAGAACAACTTAATTCTGAACATTTCATCTGCAAACTTCCGTATTAGTTTTGCCCAATAATATTTCAGTCTGTCCCTCTTTAACTGCATAAATTAGGCAGTCCATGATTGTTTAGATTTACTCATATTTCTCTGATTTTTATTTATATGGAAATATCATTGTGCTTATTCTTGGAAGGTGGTTTTGACAGGTAGACAGTACTAGGTTGTCTGTTTTTTTTTCCCCCTCCTTCAAACTTCGAAGAATATTCTTTCCTCTTCTGGTTTCCAATTTTGTGATAAAAAGTCTGCTATGAACCTAATTGTCTTTTCTGAGTTGTCAGTGTGTTATTTTTCTCTAGTTGCTCTAAAGGACTTCTTTACCTTGGCATGTTAATGTTTACTGCAATGTGTCTATGACTGAATTTATCTGTATAGACAGTTGACCCTTGAAAACTATGGGATATGGGGTGCCAGTCTCCTTCACAGTCAAATATAAATATATAATTACAATCAGCCCTTCACATATGAGAGTTCTCAATCTCAGAGTTGACCCTTGAATAACTGAGGTTTGAACTGCATGGGTCAATTAAACTGTGGTCAATCAAACAAAATCTGTGTATGAGTGAACCCACACAGTTGTTCTTAAATCAGCTGTATCCTGTTTAGTCCTGTATCTGTGTATTTCTATCTTTTATCAGTTCCAGAAAATCTGCCATTATTTTCTCAAATATTGATTACTTATCTTCCATTCACTATATTCTTTTGGGGGGTACTCTAGTAAATACATGTTAGAACTGCTTTTGATACTTGCCATCCCTTCCCCTCTCTCTCTCTCTCTCTCTCTTTTTTTTTATTCTCACCTGAGGTCATTTTTTAATTTTTTGTTCAGATAGAGTGGGAGGGAGGGAGGGAGGGAGAGAGAGAGAGAAAGAGAGAGAGAGAGAGAGAGAGAGAGAGAGAGAGAGAAACACCGACATGAAAGGGACACATCGAGTGGCTGCCTCCTGCACGACCCAACTGGGGCCGGGGACAAACTGCAACTGAGGTACATGCCCTTAGCGGGAACCGAACCCGGGTCTCTCTGGACCGCAGGCCGAAGCTCCAACCGCTGAGCCAAACCGGCCAGTGCTCTTCCCCTCTCTTAAGTATTCTGGCTCATGTCTTCAGATTTAACTTCTGATGAATTCATTTGATCTTTGCTAATCTGTTATTTAACCTATCCATATAGTTTAAGTTTCAATAATTATATTTTCAGTTCAAAACTTCTAGTTGCTTCTTTTTGCATATTCAGTTACAGTCTCATATAGCTTGACCAACTAGAAAGTCTAGTTTTCATTCTTTAAACACTTATTATTGTTTTATAATTGAAACCAACTTGAATCTGAAGTTGCCGGGTATCTGAAGCTATTACTGGCATTTTGTCCTGACTTCAGATATAATGTTTATATCCCTGTCCGTATGGAGAATGTTCATGATCATGAACACACACAAGGTTTTTCTTGGGCTATGGGTGTCGTGGAGGTGACACTGCAGTACGTTCCCCTGGACACATTGTGTTTACTTCTGGCAGGAGTCACAGGAAGGCACTACCATGGAACCACGTTAGCCACTTCCAAGGTGTCAGCTTGAGTACAGCTCAGAGTGGGCTCCTGGTCCACGCAGCAGCACTGCGCCCTCAGTGGGACTCCACGTGGGCCCCTGCCCCCCAGTCTGGGTTCAGTTCGCTGTGCTGAATGGGAAGAGAAACGCTTCCGAAATCTCCCTTAATTCACGGAAGTCTAGTGAGGCAGTAAAAAGTGTGTTTTATTTTCAATTGTTTTGTAAAGAGAGAGTCCTCTTGCTGCAGAAACGTAAGTGATAACACTGAAGATTTTGATGAGGAGGATCGCAGCCGATTAGAAAACGGGTCCACTGTTTAATTAATTACTAATAGCAATGCAGTGCGAGATACAAAGTCATGAGTGGAATGTAACAGCTCAGCCATGAGTGTGTGAGATGGGGTGTCGTAAGGAGATAGGAAACGTTAAGGAAACTGACCGAGTTCCCGTGACTGACAGGTGATGTTTGCGGTTCAGCCCAGGTTACCCCTGGTTCTTGGGGAAGTGCCCCTGCCAGTCCACGCCGAGGCTTTTCCACTCACGGCTGTAAATCAGCTCTCCTGCTTCTCGGCTGTACTTACTCTACAGCTACCTGATTCCACATATCGTACAGTTCTCAGCTTATACTACCGTTTAACTACACTGTAAGTCTTGTATATAAAACATTCAGAAGCCTGGACTATTCACAGTAAAAGAGAATTACGGTAAAAGTTTCCCAACCTAACTAATGTGAATAAACATAAATTTAACTACACAGATATTATTGTGATATGGTAAACGTGTCCCTTTATACTGTGTTCAAAATGTGGCATTTGGGGACAATGCTTTGATATTTGATAGCAGGTCAAGTTTTCGACATCCAGGTGACTATTTCTTTTCATGTCCCTGGCAGCGGCCTCCGTTGGCTGGGACTCCTGAAATGGCAATTGTCTAAATCTCAAATATTTCTACAAGAATTCATGAAAAGATTAGAGATAAAGTGCCCAGCAACTTAAAGAATCTAGTATCACAGAAAGTCTGTCAGGTTTTAAGAATAAGTATAAGATTATTTTAATGCACCAAGGCTGAATATTATATTTCCAAATTCTAAGAGTTGATGCATCTGGCTATTCACCTAGCATTCCTTTCTGTCCCTGAGATACTCTGTTCACCTGGTTTTCATTCCACACATTCTACAATGTCAGTAATCTCAAGCGCCACACGTGTAGACCTTTATAACAACGAAGTATATGTTACAGAAATGATTCATTTTACTAGATGTCAGATCTACCGAACTATATCTAAATTAAATCACCTCCATTTACTCCTCTTCTGTGACAATATATAAGTGTCTGATTTCCACAATTACCCAAGAATATCTTTCAATGTCTAATTGATTGGCATTTCTGATATATTCAGTTACTTTGATATCCATTTCATCACTGAAGAAGAAAAACTATGGTTAAAACAGCTGAAAGTGAAATACAATCACTTGGTGAAGGAGAGCATTTCCAGCGATGGTGTTAACATTTGACAGAGAACAAGAAAACGCCACTCAGAGCCGACTCCCAATGAACTGTGGGCTGGTTTACTGTGAAAATGGAAATAAAGAAATAAAGAGCAGCATCTTTTAGCTGACTTTTTTTTTTTAGAATCTAGGAAACCTCAGCCCTTTATGAATTATAAAAATACTTTTAATCTCTGCTAATGAATGAAATGCTACTACCAGGATAAAAGGCCACTCTGCATTAAAATGTGAATGGATCTGAAATGAATGCTTTTTATAGCCCATGAAAATTCTATCCAGTAGGATAAGGAATAAAACATCTCTTCTCACAGAAATTGTGTCACTTGAATTAAGTACAATTTGGCCTTTTTTAAGGCAGCTTGATGTAGTTTTCTCTGGATGCAAAGATGATGGAGCTCTTTTATCAAAGTCTCCTTGATCCATGTCCTCATTGTCTAAAATACTGCATGGGACATAATGAATGAGATTTTTTTTTTTATATTCCAAGTATTGCATGGAGCATACTTACACTAAAATAATTTTTTACTTATTATCTGAAATTCAGATTTAACTGGATGTCCTGTGTTTTGTATGGCAACCCTATGCTAGGGGGACCTATGAAATAACATCTCTTTTTCTAGGATAGAGGAAAGTGTTTGCTGTTGAGTCGGAAGGAGAGTACAGAATTTAAATTAATGCATAACACTTATTTATAGTGTTTTTAAATTAGTTTGGCTTAATGTAAGCAGAAGTTCAAGGAGTTTGTAAATAATAGTTTATTCAGAGGATCACTCAAAATACCATCAGCAAAATATCTATGCACTGCTTACTTTTCTCTGCTACTTTATGGCTCTACATTATTAAACCCAGCCTCCTGAACTCTTCTAGAGCTGTGGTAGTTTGTGGGGTTCAGTGCGAGTCACCCCAAAATATGCTTCTGTGGTATGTGGATTGTTTTGAGCTAAGGGCAATGGTAGCTACAGACTCAGGAGAAACTTCTATCCTTCCCTCCACTACCTGGAACAACTTGCATTAGGGGCCTTGCCCATATGGGAGATTATCAGAGAGGACCTCTTTGATCTATTGGTAGGGCAGGACAAACTTCTAGTCATAGACATCTGTTCTTATTAATCTGCAGTGACCCTTTGAAGCCCCCAAGGCAACTTAGCTCATCCCTAGCTCAGAATGTCTTAAGCATACATGTTCCCTTTCTGTCTCTGAACCTCTCATACGTGTGGGGTTTCTGACTCTCATGGACGCGGGTTCCCATACATATGTATGCATTACATTTTGTTATTTTCTCTTCCTAACCTTTCTCATGTCTATTTTATTATTAGACCAGCCAAAAGAACCTTGAGGATAAAGTTTCTCCTCCCCCACAGGTTTTATTCCTTTGGTTATTAAACAGATATTAACTGACTGACTAGATGTTCTGGGTGGGGTTGGGCGTGCCCTTTGATCTTGATCTTAATCTTAAGGCAATGATAATATAACTGCAAAGTAAGCTGTACACAGGATTTTAATAAAAGGCAACATGGAACAAATCCTCAGAGGAAGGCAGTTTCAGAGTAGCACAGAGGATTGCTAGGTTCCTCTTGGGCTGAGTCATTTGGCAAGTCTGTGGATGAGAAGGTGGTTAACATGGGTCTTGAGAAATAGAGGGAAAATTCCTTGAACCTTTCTGAGGTTTTCATATGAATGCTAATAAAATGAAATGCATTTAATAGGTTAGAAGAGAGTCCAAACTAATAAAGTCTCACAGTGACTAAACTTTTATTCTTGAGTAATGCTTCTTAGACTAGGGATCAGAATCATCTATTTTTATTCTTTGGGACATGGCATAATGTGGAAGGTCTTCTCAGTTATTATTGAGGGAATGACACACGTCCTGGAAGATGCCCAAGTCTCAACCAATTCCTGAATGAGCTAGTTACATTGCATCTAGTAGCAAAAAGCATACATGAAAGAGTAATCCTAGAACAGGAGTTAAGATACTGGGTCATGTCCTCCATATAATTTCATGTGAATTGACTCATCTGTGTTTCAGGTTCATTAAGTAGAGGTGAAAATATGTCCTTTGTGTGATTGTTGTGGGTTAATATATATAAATGGCCTGGTACTAAAGAAAATGGAACGATGACCCCCAAACAATGGCATAATTACTGTTTGGGGATTATGCTTGGCAATGTCACGTCTGTAGTTTTAACTTACAAAGCTGTTAGGGTTCACTGTCAGAGGTAGGTAATATTGTATGTACTTTCAGAGAAAATGATAGGGCCCATCATAAACAATGCAATTGCGAACGTTCTCTCAAGTGCCAAGTATATAGACCGAGGGTTCATTCCTAAATAACCGATACCCATCTCGAAGTTATTTCTGACCATGGCTTCAAGATCCTTGCTATTTAAGGTATAGTCTGGGGACCAACAGCACAGCATCATCTGGGACCTTACAAGAAATACAGCATATTGGGTCCCCTCCCCTCCAGACTTCCAGAAGGAGAATCTGAATGTTAGCAAGATTCCCAGGTGATTCCTATGCAAGTTAGAATCTGAGAAGTATTGCTATAGATATTAGCATAGGTTATGCTAAGCAATACATATGCCAAGTTTGAAAAGTTTATATTGCTCCAAGCTTTTGAAGAAATGTTTGTCTTTTAACTCTAGTTTTTGTCATTTATTTAGGGAGAAAGATACTATGGGGAGAAAGTAGTCCTTCAGGTCTTCAAATTTCTAAGTTGCAAATTGCCTTTTCTGCTTCATCCAAGTGGTGTTCAAAGGACTGAGAGATTGAGCAGTTTAGCAGTTTACTGCTTAATTAATAAAGTTTCCTCTCTTTTCATGAACAGTAGTCACATCCAGCTTTATAAGATTCTGAATAAGAAAGATAGTAAGGGCATTTCCTGTATAAACTAAAGTCATGGGACTTGGGGGATGTTTTTATGAGGGTGTTTGTTGAGTTGTTAGAACCGTGATCTGTCTACTAAGGTAGATCCTGGTCTCTGCATTGGTGCCACCTGGGGACCTTGTTAAACATTCAGATTCTCTGGTTACGCCCAGGAGACTCTGATTCGGCAACATAGAGGCCTTGGATATGTATTGCTAAGACGCTCCTTAAGTTGTAGTGTTGCGCCTAGCCTGTTTTGCAAATCATTTCTGTAATCAATCTCTTTTCTATCGGAAGACCTTTTTCATCCTCTCCTGTTTTCAATTATTATTATTTTTTTATCCTCACCCGAGGACATTTTTCCCTTTTTTATTCAGATAAGTGGGAGGGAGAGAGAGAGAGAAACATTGAAGTGAAAGGGACACATCGAGTGGCTGCCACCCGCACAACCCATCCAGGGCCGGGGACAAACTGCAACTGAGGTACATGCCCTTAGCGGGAACCGAACCCAGGTCTCTCTGGACCGCAGGCCGGCGCTCCAACCGCTGAGCCAATCCGGCCAGGGCCCTGTTTTCATATTTTGTTCTTCATGTTTCATGTCTTGGTTTTCCATATTAAAACTTGAGGCAGCAGAGGATAGCAGGATAGGACACTGATCTGGAACGTAGAAACCCTGTATTCTTGACTTGATGTAGACTCAATGGGCAAGTCACAGTTTTTCCATTTTACTGTCTGTAAAATGGGCTTTATACTTCAGTGGAACGTGAGATTATATATAAACGGGAGTGCCTTGAACTCTTCAAAAGAAAAGGTGTGTGAGTTGAGCTTGTCATTACCACCTTATTTTAATATCCTTCCTGTTAAAAATGTGTTTTCCTTTTCAACATAAAACCCAGTTCTTACTGAAAACTTACCTCTGTAGTTTTTGTTTCCTCTGCGCTTTGTACCCAGTCCCCTCCGTTGTCTGCATGCTGACCCTTCTCCAGCACCTGAATCATGGAAGGTTTCCCTAGGGCGGTTGGATCAAGAGCTCCTCTGGGGGGCAGATGACAGCAGCTCTTGTTGAGACCTGTCAGGAGTCAGGGAGTTGTTCATTGGGAGAGGAACTTGAAACTAGAAAACCTAGAAGCCCCAGATACCGTTTCTCAGAGTGTGATACTTTGAGACGGATTGATTGCCTGGGCAGGGGCCCAGGGCCTTGTATCTTTAGGAGAAAGTACCAATCGAATAATGGCTAAGTGTTGGATACGTTTATTTTTTATTATTTGGTGAAGGGATGGATGGCTCAGGATCTTTCTAGATTGCATAATAAATAGATATGGAGGACACATAATCTTAAATATTAGCTATATTACCAGATATAATGGCTCTAAACCACCTTAATGAACACACTCAGAAGATATTCCTACCTCCCCAGATTTTAATAAAACAGGTAATATCCTTTCTATCTTTGTTATTTAGAATATTAAGATTCTAAATAGTGTGACTACTATTAATGAAAAGAGAATAAAGCTTTACAATTAAGCAGTAAACTGCTAAACTCTCAGTCTTCCAGGCCAAGGACAATGTGTCTTGTATTCACCAATGTGTACGCAGTACCTGGCAAGGTAATACTGTGACGATTAGCTACAATGACATACATGAGTACATATTTTGCAGTGGCTTAAGATAATAACTCTTAACACTCATTTTGTTACTTTATTTTCAGATGGTGACTGCTAGCATTCTATGGTAGGGGTGTCCCACACGTGTTTCCGAGAGCCCCGTGAGCCTTCCAGTTAAAGAGAGGGTGCCTCGTTCCAAGTCGTTGGGCACCTTTCCCGTGGGCCTTTGAGGAGACAGTGCCTGTTCCTTTTTGTTCATCACACATTTGTCTTATTTTAACAGTTACTGTTCTGTCTTTAACTGCAGAATATGCTATAAAATTTAACAATATGATCTAGTTCTGCACCTTTTAGAAGAAAACACATACACACACACACACAGATTCACGCACAGTCTTTTTTTTTTTTATCCTCATCTGAGAACATTTTTCCATTTTTTGTTCAGACAGAGTGGGAGGGGGAGAGAGAGAGAAACATCGACGTGAAAGGGACACATCAAGTGGTTGCCACCCGCACAACCCAACCAGGGCCGGGGACAAACTGCAACTGAGGTACATGCCCTTAGTGGGAACCGAACCCGGGACTCTCTGGACTGCAGGCTGATGCTCTAACCGCTGAGCCAAACCGGCCAGGGCGACACACACTCTTCTAATGAATTACCTGTATGGCTTGCTTAACACCCAGCAGGCACTCAATTTGTTTAGGAAAATCTTGAGCTTCTAATACACCTTATTTACTAGGTTATGTAAATCAGTCAACCATATTTCACTGACTAAATGGATTTAAATTTTATGGTAGAAAAGAACATGATAATTAGGTAGAATTTATTTTAATATATAAAAGCTGTACAGAGCACTTCAGCCTCAGAGATGAGTGTCTATTTTAGTGAAAAAAACAAATCTCAACTAAGTTTCAAGAAACAAAGTGAAAAGAACACTGATTAAATAAAACAGGTGTAAAAAAATATATATGAATATCTGCTTAAACAATACGAAATTGGTTGTCCAGCCACAGTGAAATGAACAGAGCAGGTCACGCCACAGTAAAGGAAGCCAACCAGTTTTAAACAAGAACTGACTGGAGTGTGTGCACATCAGTGTGCGTGTATACCTGTTACTGCTAATATGACAAGTGGGACTGTCCCATCCTTTAGATAGCACTGAAAATGCCAGTTAGTCACCTCCCAGTGCCTGGATGTGCAGAGTGTCGCCGTGTGTTCTCCCTGTCACCTCCGTGAGCGAGGACTCGTGTGCAGAGTGGTGTGGCCGAGGCCTTGAGAATGTCCATCCCATGACTGTTTTCTCCTTCCCCAGGAGAGCGCACAGCTGCTACAAGTGCCGCCAGTGCAGCTTCACGGCGCCCGAGACGCAGTCACTACTGGAACACTTCAACACCGTCCACTGCCAGGAGCAGGACAGCAGCCCCGCCAACGGCGAGGAGGACGGGCAGGCCGTGTCCGCCATCAAGGAGGAGCCCAAAATTGACCTCAAGGTCTACAGTCTGCTCAGTCCGGACTCTAAGCTGGGAGAGCCGGTGCCCGAGGGCGCGGTGAAGCGGGAGAAGCTGGAGGAGAAGGAGGGGCTGAAAGAGAAAGCCTGGACGGAGAGTCCGAGTGACGACCTTCGCGGCCTGCCCTGGAGAGGGGCGGACGTCCTCCGGGGCAGTCCGTCCTTCACCCAGGCCAGCCTGGGGCTCCTGGCGCCCGTGCCCGGCGCCCAGGAGCAGGCGAAGACGCTGCGGGACAGCCCCAATGTGGAAGCTGCCCACCTGGCGCGCCCCATGTACGGCCTGGCGGTGGAGACCAAGGCGTTCCTGCAGGGGGTGCCGGCCGGCGGAGAGAAGTCGGGGGCCATCGCCCCGCAGTATCCCGCGTCCGCGGAGAGCAAGTCCAAGGATGAATCCCAGTCCCTGTTACGGGTAGGAAGGTTTAATTTTTACATGATTCCTATATCTTGAAGGGGAAACGGGGGAACGCACATCCTCTAGATTGATGACCATGACTCTCCGAGGGGAACGATCCGTGCCAGTCGGGGATTTACACGGACGGGGCGGAGTGGCAGAGAGTAGCTCACGGGAGTGCTGTCCTGCCCGCGGACCTGGGCCGGTGGTGGGCAGTCACTGGTCTGTCACTGCTCCGAGCTCAGATGAATGTCGGTTAGTCATTCCTGGGGGTTATGCGAAACAGCCAGGCGGCGTTGGGAGAAGGGGGGTTCACAATCCCAGAAGGATACACATCTGGGAATTAAAATAACCAAATGACTTACCTTCTAAGGTGGTATGACACAGTGTATGGTGAATAGAAAACTTAGCGGAGACTTAAATCACTAAGAGTGCAAAGCCCTCGGGGAGATGTTCCTAGGGAAATGGGGTGTTTTTTCAAACTCCCAGTCTAATCATCTACAAGTGACAATGCTTGTTGTTTAGTTGCCAAGAAAAGGGGAAAATGAGATAGCTGTAAGTGTGGATGGCGTGGAAACATTCAAGAAGTGAACCTTGCACTTCACATCATGGGGCTTTTGGGGGAGAAAGACGGAGTTCCATGTGGGAAACAACACAGAACCTCTGCATGAGATCTCCGATCGTCCTCTTCATGTAGGCTCCGCACTTGTCAGAAAGTATTTTAGGTTTTGAAAATCCATGGGCTCCCAATAAGCCAGGCCTGCTTTTTGCCTGAGGCATCACCACTTCAACATGTCACCCTGACTCGGAGAAAGTTTTGAGTCTGGATGATTTCGAAGCTTCGTGCATCTAAGTAAGGTAGGATCAGAAACCACTAACCATAACCAGAGAGCGGTTAGGAAATAGAGTTCAGCCACCTGGTGCTTTGAGCGGCGAGTTAGAGAACAGAGTTCTCTCTGGATGTATTCTGGGGAGAAAAATGGCTCTTTCCCATGCCTGCCTGGCTGCTGTGCTCTCATTTCCTGCGGCTTCTCTGAAGCCTGTCTGTGCTGCTCAGGTATTCTCCAGCGAAGCTGGGAAACAGCCCTTCGAGGTGCACAGTTAATTATAAAAGCTGTTACCTTTCCTGTCTGCAGTCCTGCCCTGGAGCTAAGACTGCAGAGAAGTGATGCCCTCATACACCGAGAAACAAAGAATCCTACAGGGAAAAAGCCAGTATGTTATAAGGCACTTTGGAAAGAAGAAAAATAGTTCCTGTGCCCTTCAAGAGGGTGTTCAGTTCAGGGAGCTTCTTTTAGATAAATATACAGGGAGCTGCATTTTTGTCATTGTAAATGCTGGTTATTTTCTAGCGTGTCAGGACTCTTCTGGTCTCAAGTGGCTCTTTTGGTTTCTGGTTTTAAGGCAGGAATGACGTGTCTCAGGTTTTTAAATTTCATACTGCATCTTGAGAGTGTGGTGTAAATGGGCCTTAAATCTCCATCACCAGGGCTCCCCATCCTTGTTTTGTCCTCTTAAAATTATTTTCATCTGTGACAGCTTCATTGGCCACCAAATTGTTTGCCTGTTGTAGACTGTTTCTGGAATAGTCCCTTTTCTGCCCCCATTGGTGCACAGCAAGAATTTGTGATGAGGAATCGTGTATTGCGCACTGAAGTCTAAAACCTGAGCATGGTAGTTGACTTCTTTGAGCAAGCTGAAGACGATGATCCTTTTCTAAAAAATTGTTTTTCTCAATTCCTCCACTTCCTTAATTCCCTGACTTCAAGCTGGTGTTGCATCATTTCAACTGTTTTTTTCAGTTCCTCCACGTTAGCTGCTGAGTAGGAAGTCTTCACCGAGAGACTTAACGTGTTCTACAGTGAGTAATCAAATTCCTGATCATAGGACGTGTGATCCCGACAGGCTGTCCTCTGCTACCGTATGAGAGCTGATGCAATTAAAAATACATATGATACATACACATTTTAAACAGTATTGGATCTTTTTTGGTGTGTGATTTTAGTAAAATTTGAATTTTTAAAGTTTGCATTTCCTTTGTCTTTGAGTACTGCCTTTGGAAATCACCAGTTTTACTGGATATTAGAATAGGACGTGTAATTTAATTTGTTGTTAAATATTTAGTGTATTAACTAAATGACAATTTTTCATGTACACATATCTTAGCCGATACACTCTTTATGACACCTAAGAGAATGAAAAAGTAGCACTCATTCTGATTGTGAATTTGACAAGAATTTTCCTCTGGTGGTACAAATTGGTATCGCTAAGTAAGTTGTCATATCAAATACGTGCTTCTCAGTCCGTTCCTCTGCCATCAGATGGGGAAAACCCAGCAGAATATCAGCCTCATATTTACCAAATGCAAAAATGATGGACTTCGATTTTGTAATTGTAGAAGTCTAGTGAGTAGTGAGGGTGTCCTGTGAAAATTTATAAATACACAGTTGCAACATGCAGAACTAATTTTCACATTTTCAATGAAAATACAGTGGTCTGTGTAAATATAGACCCTAGAATGTAATATTCATATTTGAGTTTAAATGGTAGCCTGGAACTTGAAATTACCTTGCTGTTCGTATGCCATTTAGAAATAATTAGCAATTGAACAAATGGAAAATAGGTTTCAAAAGTGATTTTTAAAATCTAAATAGGGCATACAGCATAGCATTAGAACAAATATATTTGTAAATACATTTGTACATACAAGTTCTGTTACTCAAAGTAAAAACTTGACTATCATTTTTACAGAGTGATATCAAGAATATGGGAAGTTGACCTAGCAGCAAATATGAATGTAAAATATTTCAACAGTGGTAAATATTTGAGCCATTTTTGAAGAGTAGGCCGAATGAGTTAGTGTCATGCCACAAAGCACATGATATGATTCTGTTGTGTTCAGAATACTGGTCCCTCTGATACATATTTTTAACTGGTTTTAGTGATGAAATTTTGCTGCACTCAAAGTGAGGAAGGAAATATAAGAATCACATACAAGAGCTCAAGTTTCAAAATATTCTCAGTTTTTTAATTTCTTTTCTTTTTGTACATGGCAGTGTTTGGCTTTTAGTTTTGTGTTCAATAGCGGTTCATTGATGCGTATTTTCAGTGAATGAATGTATATGTTTTCTCTTTGTAAGTAGTATGGACTTGATCTTATCATAAACAATTTTAAAACTGAGTATGTGAGCTGTGTTGGTTATTGTACTTTGTGTGGCAGGGACACCTTAACCTAAGCTGTATCTTGTGAATTGCTCTATGAAAATTAGGGTTTCTTGTGTATCAGTTACACAACAGCTCTACAAAATCATTGGCGTCTTTGTGTATGTGTGTGAATAGAAAGAAATATTAAAGCCCATGGACGTTTAGCTATAAAGAGCCTATGTTTAAATGAAACTTTTAATTGCTACTCTTAAAACCTCAAGAATAGAGCATATAAAACATGAAAGCCCCTGGAAATTTTTTGAAAATGCAGTGTTTTCACTTAAACTTATAATTTGTCTCTGTGAAGAGGTTCACATATTTAATATTGCCTGTGCTAAAAGCAAAAGTTAATTGGCTTTATGTGTTCAATTAGACGCTTCTTTCTCATTTTAAGCTAAACATTGCAGTATACTCAGAGCTCAATACAGTTCTGTGTCCTTTTCTGACCAGTTTCTTCTATCGTGTATATTTACACAAAGGTATTTATTTATTTACTTAGTGGATTGACTCTTATTCAGATACAACTGTAGTTATCTTATTATTTCCTGGATAAGAAATTCTAGGCTTCATTCTTGGAACTGACTTTTTAGATTGGATTTTATAACATAGCAAATGTTGTCTTTTAACTGATCACCACATTAATAGGATTAATATCTGTCATATTTCACAAATATTTTGTTAGTATCAAACGCATTTTTTATTTGTTAATGAAACAAAAAATATTATTAAGACTAGATGGTAAATACATAGTTTATGTGGTTAACGGCAAATCAACATTCAGCTAAACTTCATGTCATTTGTCAGAACCGAATGTTACAGCTAATCCATAGGCCCCGATTCTTCCACAGGTTCAAGCACCATACTTACCAGCGCACTTCTTTCATGCATCTAGGGGGGAAGATAAATCTCTTTGAACTGATTTTAGTTTCCAGTGCACATTTATTTAGGGAAGTGTGTCCGGTTTAGGATGCACGTTTTTCACTACTTGGTTTTGGCAGAGATGCCCAGCCATGGGCTGTGGGCATTGAGTTCCCAGTTCTGGGAGATGAGTTCCAAGTTGAGCCACCGGCTGTCAAAGGAAGGGCGTCCAGGAATCTCCGCTCACCGCCCCAGAGGATCGTGTGCCTGCGGCGCTCACAGCACTGCTGTGCAGCTTGGCTAATTAATGTTTGTCAGGCCATTTGAGATCGTCAGATGCAGGGTTCCAGATAAGTGCAAAGTAGTATGATTATTTGTTCATTTTGTAAATGTGATACCAGGACAGTACAAAGCAGATGTTATTTCCCCTTTTCTTCACCGGCGTTAAATTTATAGTTTAAAGATTGTTGATACCGGACAGTCCATTGAGATGCAAAAATGTTCTTTTGGGGACAGTCCATTGGCAGCCACACAGACGTTCAAACAAGCGACAGCATTGAATGCTTTTACAACCGCTGACAGGAGATCGCAGGGACTTTTTTTAACTAAAGATGGTCTCAAGTGAAAAGTCTGATATTTATTGTTTGGCTTCATGTTTAATGGAAATGAACGCAGCCTTCCAGTTATCATATAAGTGTTACTGACTTATTCTCACGTTTACGTACATAACTGGTTTCCTAACACTATTTGAATTTCTTACATAAGTATACAAAAGAGAACATCCTGTACCAGGAGAAATGGGGAGTATACATCTTTCTGTCCATTGCTTATGAAACAGTAGTTTTTAGGCCATGTTGGTGAAGTTTCTCTTTAGGTAGCCATTGACATTTGATTTGCCCAAAAGTAAAATGTTAAACACCATTCACTCTCTCCAGAGTTTAATAATCCTTGTACCTCTGTGCTTCTGCCCTGTATAAACGCGTTTCTGTTGTCACCTATTGGAAAAGGGTACAATGGAATTGCAAATATATTATAGATTTACTTTAAAAATGCAATCCATCCATTGAATTAGTTATATGTAATAATGAACATGATCCTTGAAATGGTTTTTACTAACTAAAATCTAGGTAGCTTGTTTTTTTTTTTAATTGGTTATTTATTTTTTATATTGGTATACCACTTTCGACAGATCACAACTAAAACTAATTTGACACATCTGTGTTTGCTTTTATTGGTTTGGCCAACAGGATTTCCTATCATTCTAATTTCTTGTAAGTAAGCTCCATCGGCTCAAGTATTTTTTTTAAAGAATCCCCCTCCCTTTTTGTAACCTTTTCCGTGAGGTCCGTCATGGTTCTGCAGGCCCAGCCTCCAAGGCAAGGGAAGTAAACGTATCTTGGCGTGAACTGGGCTGGACATTTGTAGTCTCTGTGAAATGGGATCCTTCAGCACAGTATCTGTTAATTATTTCCTGTATAACTATCTTTGCTTGACTTCCTTTTTTCACAGACTGCATGAGTCAGGAGATAATACCGGGGCCCCAAAAGGAACCCATTGTTGAGCATTCTTAAACGTTGGAAGTAAAGAGTTATATAGAAGGTGGTGCACGTTTCAGAAGCACAGATGCAGACTGATTCAGCAGTGTGTCAGCCATGAGCTACACAGCCTTGATGCAAATCTAGTATTTTCTGGCAAAGGCCAGTGTGATGAATGGATTTAACAGAACTGTTGATCCCCTAAAATGCCAGGAAATTTTTTTGTCTTGGAATTTGATATTTTTTTTTATTTGCACCCACCAAAAAAGGAAATACTGTTTCCATTGTCATATTCTTTTATTCTCCCTCCCCTTTGACTCTGTTAGAGAACTTTCATTAAGTAATTACAGAAAGGGCATCGATGACGAGAATGGTCTAACAGTTAGCTCAACGAAGCTTGTCAAGCAGGATACTGCTGAATCTAGTTGGGTTATTAGTTTAAGGAGATGTAAAAAGTTTCAGTGAAGGGGGAGATTGGGGGGAGGGTGTCTGGGGGGGAAAGAGACACAACTGTAACAAAAATCAATTACTTAAAAAATAAATAAACACATTTTTTTTAAAAGAGATTCAGTGAAGTTTCAGGAACTTGCTTCCTTTCGACAAAGCAACATTCTCATTTTATACGTGTTTACAATTAGCTATAATTTATAAATAAAATAGAACCTGGAATATGACTTTATTTTGAAAAATATCCACAATACTTTATATTTTGGCATAGTTTTTTGTTGTTGTTCGTGATAAAGGGTAAGGGAAAGGAATCTTTTGGTTTTGAAGTACAGGACGTTTGTTATGTGATGAATTGAGTATTTGATATCATTACTCATGTCAGATTGATCAGGTAGCTCTCACACATAATTTTACTTGTTAACTTGCCTCTTAGAAAAGATGGTTTCTCAACTGAGGAGAGTTAATTTGGGCACATAATTATGGAAAGGATGAATCATTTCATACCTTGGAAATTTGCCTATCTGCAGCATCATCATTAACTAGAAAAAAGCTAAGGATATATAGATACATTTTTAAAAGGCAAAATACACTTATAATTTTACTAAAATTAAAAAAGATAACTAGTGATTATGAGTCAAACTTTTATGAGAATTTAGATACAAATAGACATATTTTTTTTAGTTGTTTTTTTTTTTAATCCTCACTCGAGGACATTTTTGCATTTATCTTCAGATAGAGCAGGAGGGAAAGAAGGAGGAAAAGAGAGAGAGAGAGAGAAACATCGATGTGAGGGAGACACATCGATTGGCTGCCACTCATACGACCCCAACCAGGTCAGAGACAATCGCAACCGAGGTACATGTTCTTAGCGGGAACCGAACCTGGGACTCTCTGGTCCTCAATGCTCTAACCGCTGTGCTGTTGTCTAATTTATCCTATATACGTATGCAAATATTATTTTATTTAGGTATAGGATCATGTGACTCACTCTTTTTAATCTTTTCTCATTTACAGTGTACTGTGGATGTATTTGCCCGTATGTTTTAGTGGCTCCACATTATACCACGAAATATCTGTAGCATAATATGGTCAACAAATCCACTTTTGATGAACACTTAAACATCTTCCCATTTCTAGTTATAAAGAAAACTTGGATGAATCTCATTGTATTATTTTAATTTTTTATCATTTCCTTAGAATAATTTCAGTTATTTAAATGAGGAAATTCATGACTGATAACAAGTGGTGTTCAGTGTCCAAGCCGCTGTCATCTAAAAGGGTCATTTTAAGATATTAATAAATTGGCTCATAAATAATGCTGAAAGAATTAGATCCTAGAATATTTAATTAAGGCTTAACTGTTAAACTATAAATGGCCGTATTTAATGATGAATGCAGATAGTGAAAGAAAAAGCAAATAATAATTTGTAAGAGCTATTTTTTATCATGTATATGGATTATGGTATGAGATGCTTACTTTATATTGTCATGTGCAGCATAGTTCATTTTGTAGAGACATTTATTTCCCAGCCGGACCCATTTCCCTAAGCAGAGTTGAGTCATGTGTCCTAAGTGAAAGCAATCAGCTCAGCTATTCTTGCCCTTTTTTAGGGGACCTATTTCTCTTTTTTCTTGTGTTTATTTTGCCTCCATCATAGACAGTGTTCTTGCTAACCTTCACAAATTCTCAAACTAGTTTGAAAATGTTTACTTACCTCCCTTGGATGTGTGCTGGATCTGGTGGAAAACGGTGTGGACTTTGTGGGAGTACAAGAGGAAATAACTTTTTTTTGAAATTTTAAATTGAAGGATCTTTATTTTTATTTGTTGCTGAGATATGTATTTTGATTCCATTGAAAAGTATTTTTCACCCTGGCCGGTTTGGCTCAGCGGTTAGAGCGTCGGCCTGCGGTCCTGAGAGACCTGGGTTCGGTTCCCACTAAGGGCATGTACCTCAGTTGCAGTTTGTCCCCGGCCCTGGTTGGTCGTGCGGGTGGCAGCCACTCGATGTGTCCCTTCGCGTCGATGTTTCTCTCTCTCTCTCCCTTCCTCTCTCTCCCTCCCACTCTATCTGTACAATAAATGGAAAAATATCCTCGGGTGAGGATAAAAAAAAAAAAGAAAAAAGAAAAGTATTTTTCTTCCAAAGGATTTTCAGAATGTCAGAATATTCTTAACCATTCAAGTATTAAAAGGACCAAGAAAGAATACTTTTTCAGTTAACATGGAATGTGTGCTCGTTTCAAGATAGAGAAATACAGTCTCAGGCCATTCTTAACCAATTAATCACATTTATGAAAACCTCTTATGATGTCAATTATATATGCAAGTTTTAAGTCAGGCTTCTATATATGGGAATCTAGACATTTCCAAATATTACATTTGATAGAGCTATTCATTTTACTCAAAAATAATTATTTGCTTTAAAAGAAAAAAAAGATCTCAGTATAGAACTTTTAAATTTCTTTCCTAGTACATACATTAAACATTGAAAATGCTTTCATTTACTTAATGATGTTCTAGAAGCACATACGCTTTGCAAAGCTTGGTGCAAGTAGGGCGAAGCTGGCCGTGTTTTAGGAGATAGAAACGTTTGGTCTGTCTCATTCTTCGTAATGTCAGGAATTTACAACCTAAGATTTTCTTGATAATTCAGGAAAATCCATCTAAGTTGCCTGCATTAAATAACTACTTCAAAGAAAGTGGGAGATTTTTAAAATATGGATTGTCTAGATGAGCATTCTACAAATTAGCCAGTAAAATGCCTCTCAAAACGTTATGCTATTTTTACATATAAGTATGTAAAACATAGGATGGTTTTTAAAATAGAAATTGAGAGCTTGCTTTGAATTCATAATATGATTTAAAAATTTCTGAAGAGTCCAAATATATTCTAATTATACTTTTTTCCTCAAGTTTTTTTTTTTTTTTTTATCCTCACCCAAGGACATTTTTGCATTTATCTTCAGATAGAGCTGGAAGGAGAGAGGAAGGGAGAGAGAGAGAAACATCGATGTGAAAGAGACACATCGAGTGGCTGCCACCCACACGACCCCAACCAGGGCCAGGGACAAACTGCAACCAAGGTACGTGCCCTTAGCGGGAACTGAACCTGGGACTCTCTGGTCCACAGACCAACGTGCTAACCGCTGAGCCAAACTGGCCAGGGCTATTCTAATTATTCTTGAGTAGCATGCCCAGCCCTGTGAGGTTTCTGTGGGGTTGGGAGGTGGGTGTGTTCCACCTTTAATATACTCTCTCTGGTTCAGGCTTGACTAGGTTTTATTTTCCGGTAAAAATATATTTCATGTTTTCTTTTACTCTTCCCTTGTGGTGTAGTGGAAAAGGGGTACTGGATTGGAGGAAAGGAGTCTTTGTGTTCTAGACTCATTTTGTGACTAACTACCCATGTGACGTTGGGTGAGTCACTCCATCCTTAGACACTGTTTCCTTCTTTGGAAAATTCTAGAGAGAAGTGTACAGGTGCTCACATCTCTTTGAAATTGTAAACCCTAAGACCAAGTCAGCTTTCTGTAAAACCTCACACATTTAGGTCTCTGAATTCATACCTTAGGCAAGTTGGAAACAAAAATCTTATATTTTAGACCTAGTGGTGCTGGTATCCAAAGAGATATCACATATTTGATACGCAAGTCCACTCTCATTGCTGAGAATACATAAACTTTAAACAACTGCCACAATAC
This sequence comes from Molossus molossus, assembly GCF_014108415.1. NCBI lineage: Eukaryota > Metazoa > Chordata > Mammalia > Chiroptera > Molossidae > Molossus > Molossus molossus. Next base: position 56,600,293 of record NW_023425351.1, on the reverse strand, counting down.
AGTCTGAATTGTCAACAATTATACTCTTTGAGCTTATACGAGAAAGTTCCTTCTTTGAGAATAACTTTGTTTCAAAGATTTGTGCTATTCAGGGGCTACTTATGAATGATAGCAAAGGGAAGTGTGCACAGTGAGGAGTAAAATAACGCTGGTGAGCATATGACATGCTTAAAGCCCATTTCCTCAGCCTCTTGGCATGGAGCGATGATGCCTATTTTGTTCACAGTCAGATGTTCAAATCAGAATTTTGGATGCAGAAACTAATTTTAGTAGGTGGGGTGCAAATTTCTTATGAGTCCACGAATAGACTCTAATCCCAGCTGTTTCATTACAATTATAAAAATAAAATTGGCTGTGAATCATTCCAACTCTATTTAATGGATGGGAATAATTCACTTTCATCCTACTGCATCTTAAAAGTATAAGCCTATCTTAGGTTCTTTATGCTCTTTCAGGCTGCATATCTCATTCATATACGAATTGGAAGGATGAGTGGTCACGATGAAAATGATCATGTTTCTGCTCAGTCCCTGTGGATTTCAGGAAAGGAGGTGGCATCTAGGGCGAGGCTGGGGGTGAAATGGGGAAAGAAATTGGGCAAAGTCTACAAAAGAGAAAAGGATGTCAAATTTCTTGGCATTTTCTGCCCCACTAAAAGATATATGTTTATTTTAGACATTTTAGAAAATGTAAGTAAGCGAAAAAGAAGAAAATGACCACTCAACACTTGAATGCGTTCCTTCCCAATCACACACATACACACTCACGCACACAGTTATACACATGCAGACATAGATTTGTGTGTTTCTTATTAAGTAGCCTTCAGTTTCACTTTATAACAAATTGTAAACATTTTCACAGTAGTGTATATTCTGCTATATCACATTTATTGGCTTCATAGTATTTCATTGTATGTCGTACTAGAAAAGGGGGTTATTGATTTCTTGTTGTTGGACATTGAAGTTACTTCCTATTTTTGCTGTTATAAATATTGCCGCATTGAATGTCCTTGTAGCTAAATAATCGTATCTTGCTTGCAGTTTTAAATTGATTTCCCTACAATCAGGTTTCTCCGTGGGATGACACAGCAGTGGAGTGTATTGGCAAGTACAGGTCCCTTTCCCAGGCTGTGAGCATATACTCTTGCGAAACAGGAAAAACTATCATTTCTGGACTTTCATTAGTTACAATTGCCTCACAGTGGTAGCCAAGAAAGAGAAACCCTAACATTTTCTTTAAACATTATGATAGGGGGAAAAGGTAATATGATGGTTTGAATACATTTCTGAAGCTCCAACAAAGAATCAGTCAGGTATCTATTTCACTTTGAATGTCAAGGTGACGAAGGAATCACTAAACTAGAAAAGTGAAATTGAGTATTTAAATAGTATAATGTACTGACACGATCTTTGCAAGGTATATAATGTATTGAAATGAACTTCACAAGGTAAATATAGATTTAATATATAAAGGAATTTAGCTGACTCCAAAAAGATTCCTAATGTGTTTTGGTGATCACATAAAGTTGATGCTAACAGCTACTCAGCAAATGAAGTATTTGGCACACAAACTCTATTTTAAAATATTTAAATTTATTTTCATTTGCATAAATTATTATAAGGTGGGAATGAAAAGCAGGTATTAAAAGGAAGTGTAGAAAATCATTCTACATTCCACTTTTATTTTTTTTCTTAGTATCTTACTGCTATATGCAAAGTCCTTTCATAGGCCTAGAGACTGATTATATTTAGTATAGTTTATAAAATCTCAACAACTCTTTTGTTTGGTGCATTTGAACATATATCTGACTGTGTCTAAATTTACATACACTAATACTTATCTGGTTCAGGATTTATTTTCAAAGAACCAAAATGCACTAGACCAAACTAGCCTGGAGTCAGACTTAAAAGAAGTAGAAATCCAAAGTAAAATATAACTTTATAGAATCATTCCCTGATATACTGGTCTCTGATTTTTTTTTTTTTTTGTCCATTAAATAATATATCAACTAATTTGTTCCAGGAACCATAAAAGACCGTATAAACAGGGTATGGATATAAGTAAATCAGGATTCTAGTTCTCAAGATATGTAAAATCATGTCTGTGTGATAAGCCAGATATACAGGCAGCTATAGCACTAGAAAGACTTCCATAGAAGGAGAAAGGAGAGCAGAGGCCTTTGGATGATTAAAGAAGAGCGGATCACATTCAGTTGAGTAACTAAAGAGAGTTGTCATGGAGGGTTTTCTGAGCTGGTTTTCTAGAAGAAGCCAGGCTTTCAGCAGGTGAGTATGACTGCATGGAGAGGGCAAGCTGTGTAGAGAGAACAATGTCAGGGTAGTTTCTGGCATTATTAGGATATAGATGATAGAAAGACTTGATTGAAAGATATGTGCAGTTTAGTTAGTGGAGCTAAGATTTGACATAAAGGTTGAGAATTTCTTTAAGTGCATATGTAAAAATTTTTGTTTCGAAAGAACATAGGGAACCATCACAGGATTTAGAGCCAAGGATAAGTTGATCAAAACTTTAATAAGGTTAATGTTGCATTTTATATAGAATGGCTTGGAAGGGAGGGTGGGTAGGTGGACAGAGTTAGGATGACAGTGGTTAATTAGTAGGTTAATACCTTACACTAGGAGTGGTAAAGTCTACACCAGCATCGTGAAAATGAGAAATGATTTCTGTAGATATACTAGATGTAGAATCTTCAAGAATTGGCAGAGCTCACGTGTGTGGCTGACCATGTGATGAATGAGGCTTTGAGTTTGGGTGCCTGGATGAGGAGAACACAGCTAACATTTGGAAATCACTAACTGTGGGCCAGGTTCTACTCTTTATTTCTAGTGACTCATTTAATCTTTACAATAACCCATGACATAGATGCTCTCTGTAACTCCATTTCACAGAGGAAGTAGAGCCTTGGAGATAACTCACTTGTTCCCAGTCACCTAGCTAGTAAGTAACTAGGTGAAGCTAGATCCATGTAATTTTGCTCCAAAGGCCACACTCTTTACTACATTTGGCTGAATGGTAGGGCCATCAGCAGAAACCTAGAGCAAACTGTTTTGTGAGTGCAAAATAATGAAAGTTAGTCTTATACCTGCAAGATTTACAGGGCAGTCACGTGAAAATATCCTGGATAGTGGGAAATGGCATCTCTCCTGGGGACGAGAGACACTGAAATTACTTCTGATTTGACATTCACTTACTAATTGAGTTATATTGGAAGTCTAGTTTGTATGAAATATTCTAGGAGCGGTATCAATATGCACAAGCTATAGACACTGATTCTTTAAGTCATTGGCAAGCCAGTAGTGGGGATAATGTTAAGAAAAATGACTATAGTATGAGGAAAAGAATGTCAAGTGCCGTGGAGTGAAATAAACAAAATGTAGTATTTTATTTTGTGTATTAAATTATTTCTGGAGGAGGAAATGACCCCTTCTTAATTTAGCCATCAAGGAAGACTTCCTGAAAGAAATTACATGTCCTCTGGTTCTTGAAAAGGGACGGGGTTTAATCAGTGGAATGGATGGGGCAAGGGATTATTGGGGGATGAGCACAAACAGAAATGAACTTCGGTGTTTGGAAAGCTGGAGGAACAATCCAAGTGCACAAGTCTGAAGAGATGACAAGTAGAAGGTGAACTTGATTACTCCAGCTTAAAAAAAAAAAAAATAGTGTTGTGGATGAGCTCCCCTCTAGAGTGAAACTTACTATTTGACATTTATGAGATCAGGTTTTAAGGTCTGTATGGCAAAACCTTTTAATGGGTAGGGTTCAGGAATTCACAGAAATATGCATGCCTGAAGGGTCTTATTATTTACATACTAAACCCAAAAGAAAGAGTAGGTTTTAGAGCAGAGTTGGTTATTTAAATCAAAGTCTGAATTTAATAATTTCTTTAATTAGTGTAAATAAGCTCTGAAAGGTTTTTTAACATATATGCTTTGTATAAATATATGTGTAATATATATGTAAATTACTCTTTTATTCAAATATAAATTAAAAATAATTCTATGTAGGGCCATTACATAATAAGATCAAGTGAAATGTAAATGAAAAACATTCTTGAATACCTGCTTAACAATGTACTTATACTCATTTGTACTTATACTCATTTGATTGATTCATTATATATAAGAACCACTGTATTTCAGTTTTATGTATCGGTGTTCTGATTTATTAACTAATCATTTCTCTTAAGTTTAATCCGTTGGCTCATGTTCATGTCCTATTTCATGTCTTATTTTGTCATTGAGAAGAAAGAGAAATCCTTGCCTGTGACATGTCACCTGTTGTTTAATGGCTAAAGCTGTTCATATCCTAATACTGTATTACATGAAGTCATTTAAAAAGCATCACTTTCCCTTTTGTTTAGAGTTCTCCGAGGCCCTGGGATATTGGTAGGGGGTTAATGGAAGTCTTGATTAAAATCTTTCAAGCTTCAAGGCTTTTGGTTCTTGTAAACAATTTGGATCTGAGAGAGAGGCTTACATCTTTTTACTAGTCTATTTACTGTATCCATGTTAAGAAAAAACATAAGATTTTTTCTTTGGTTTTGTTGTAATAAATACAAATTAAAATGCATTTGAAAAATCAACCACAAAGCATTGTGTGATGATCACAGAATTTATGGCAGTTCTTTTAAAAAATTCTGTGTAGACACAGTATAATCGTTGAAAAGTAACGGGGCTGTCTTCCGTGCACTGATTTCCATGATTTGAATTGAGCCTTTTAAGTTTTATATCGAGACTGCTTTTAAGTGGTTCTTTCCAAACTGCATGACCATGAACTCTAATCATGACATAATCAATCTCACTTGATTCATAATACAGCTCTGAAACAGGTAAAAGTCATAATATAGTGGAGGTTCGCATTTGGATTAATAAGCATAGATTCATTAATTATCTATCTCTGTGAGCAGTCCAAACTGGCCCAACCTTTCTAAGACTAAACACAATGGCTGCACAAAAGTCAGGCTCAGTCCAAAGTCTTACTTTGGATTTTAAGGGATAGTGGTGGTTTAAGGTTTGCGTGAGATTGGGTTGCACCCCTGTGGTTTCCGTCCTTATGATTTTAATGTATGGTTTCACTGCAGTGTTGGGATTTGGGGGATTTTTTCCCTTGGGGCTGAAATTGAGATCCTTAAAGTACATCTGTGTGGGGTTTGTTTTTTTTTGGTGGGGGGGGGTTCTCTGAAAACAAGGGGTGCTTGTACGGGTTTGGGACATAAAAGAGCAAAGATATAAGAGAAACAGCAAATACCAGATCTTATCATTTATCCATTTGTGAAGTTTTCTCCCTTAATAGATTGTGAGATCCTGAGAGAGAAGGACTGTGCCATTTTTATATTTCAATTTTTCATTAGCCCTGCCATACTGTGCATCTCTTAGGAGGTCTAGAAGCAAGACATGGTTCATTGAATAGAATTTTTTAAAGTATATGCCCTTCTTGAAATTTTTGAAAATTACATTTTGATTTCCGCGTGAGACCACAATACTGCTTGTATAATTTTTCTACTACTAAGTTTGTAACAATAAACCGATTAATATTTGAATACACTTTTTTAGGACTGCAAGATTAGGTAAGTTAGTCCTTACATGCACTTTTTTCAACGACCATTAGAGTATGGTATTATTTGGTGAGTTGCTTACTCTGGAAAAAAAAAATCAATGATTCCAATTTGGGGCTCACAGAAAAATAAACAAGCATATTTGAGGTTAACTGGACCATTTTAAAATTAGATTTTTTTCTTCTGAGTCATCTGGTGAAGCGTAGGTTTCTCAGGTTGACACATTTTTGATACAGGAATCTAGAGAAGCAATCGGCCGGTTTGTTTCTGGGCATAAACCAGCTCCAGTACAAGCGAACAGGCTTACCTTATTTTTTTAAAATCACGAATCTTAAATTCATTTTCTTTTGTAAATTCTTTTATAAAACATGTTGAACTCTAGATTTCATTTTGGTTAACAAAGCCCTCTGCACAGCTAAGTTCATATAGTTTATAGAGCATGATGCTTAAATAATGTCAGAACGTTTCACCGTGCTAATGTACTGCTCTCTTCCAAGGGGAAGGCTTTGAGAATATTGGGTACTGGATGCAAGATAAGAGGAAATGTGCAGAGGAACCATTTATTCTAATGATTGGGTGACCCGGTCAGAGAATCCAAGGCTTACAGCCGAGAAAGTATGATGTGAAGAAGAGAAAGCTATCCATAGGTATTATTCCTTGAGCTTCAGCATCCGACTTCCCACAGGCGAACCCAGAAAGAAGAGTTTGAAAACTCTTATGAACTCAGGAATGTATACGTTGTTTGTTCTACAAACCCAATCTCATCATCTTCATCTCCTTGCCTGGAAGAGATGAATAAAAGTGCGGGTTGTATCTGTGGAACTGAAATCTATAAAGGCAGGGGGCTGTGTTCTTCAATGGAGGTCTTGTTTGTTTACTTGACCCTTTGGGAAAGTAGGGAGGGAGAGGAGAGAGAAAGGGTATGGACATATGCCAAAGGAAGCTGGTGAATTATTCTGTCCTTCTTCGTCTTGATTTTGAATCGTGCCTGTGCTCTAAGGTGTCCCTCTGGGACCAGATTCATTGCCTTTCAGGATTGGAATCCATGCAGGGAGCAAGGATTCATGAAGAAATAATCCATCAGGAAAGTCTTGCTATAGTCTTGTTTTGTCTGGGTTGGTTTACAGAAACGTTAAGTCCTTCAATCATCTAAACGTGATGTAGTAAAAGTAATTTTCAGGAAATGAAACTTCACTTTGTTACTTTTATTTTTTTAATTTAAAGGCTAATCTGATTAACTCTAAAATATTTGTTCATCTTTTTATTCTGTAATTGAACTATGCTTATGGAAGTCATATGGGTTTAAATAGTACTTGGCTTCCATCTGCTGATAAGGGAAAGTGAGATGCTAAATCAGAAGGGCAGAAAGTCTTTCAGTAGAAGCTATTTCGATCTGAAATACTATAGGCAATCTTACAGAGTATTTTAATTGGGTTTATATTGATATGTGTTGGGAAAAGAAGTGTATTTGTTGGTATGGCTCAAATTATATAATCATTAAATTTATATGTCAGTTCAGAGATGTGGGGCTATGTGGAATTTTGATTCCATTAATTATAGATTTTTTTCCTCTGAACTAGTCATTTGTGGGAAAACCTTTCTGATTATGTTTTGTTTTTAGGTACATTTTATGTCTCTTGTCAGAAATTAGGATATAAAGCATTAACTTTTCAGTTAAATAAACTAGAAGTTAAAAAAAAAACAAAACGTATTTTTTGCCCTGGCCAGGTGGCTCAGGCAATTGGAACATTGTCTTAAATGCCACAAAGGTTGTGGCTTGGTTCCTGGTCAGACATATCTAGGTTGCAGGTTTGGGTTCCCAGTCAGGCTGCATAAGGGAGGCAGCCGATTGATGCTTCTCTCACGTCAATGTTTCATGTTTCTCTCTCTCTCTCTCTCTCTCTCTCCCCCCCTCCCCCCCTCTCTGACTACCCTCCCCCCCTCGTCTAAAAATCAGTAGGGTAGGGCTTAAAAATTTTGTATTTTTTAACACAGTGTTAATTTAATATTTCTATGGTAAGCAACATTTTGAAAATCTGAGTTAACTTTGGGAAGATTGGGAAGATCAAGAAAAAGAATATCTATTTTTATGATGCTAAAATGCTGATCTAGAATGCTGGAAAGTCTATATGCCATATTTATGTTTCAGGCTAAAACTTTGAGCCTGTGGAATCATCCAGGCATTCAGAATGATATGAAATACAGTATAACTTGAATCAAATATATATATGTATATATTATATATGTGTATATAGCTTTAGTTAATGTTTATACCAGGTTCATTCTGGTTTCTCAGATCCATCGGTCACTCTTTCACTGAACATGTGTCCGGCCCATGGCTTCTGGCGGGAACACATGGTTCCTGCCTCCTGGGGACGCGCAGTGTGCACATTATGCCGTGCACATTCCCAAGCATCATCCCAGTTAGTCTTCTGAACAACCAGGGTGCTGAACATTTGTAACCCATTTTCGGGAAAGCACTAGGGTAAGAAAATTGAGTAGTTTGCCCCCAAATAGCATAGCCAGCATATGAAGTTTAAAGATGACTTAGCAAGTGCCCATTGTGCGGGCTCTGTGCCAAGCGCTAAGAAGTTCAGGATGAGCATGACAAAGGCCTTGCCCTGAACAAAGCCCGGGAGGGGACCAGACCTAATGGGATGGTTTCTAATGCAGAGCAGGTGGTGCAGGGCAGGCAGCTATGGTGGCCGGGAGGTCCCCAAAGACTCGCTGGGGAAGGTGATGTCTGGGATGTACTGCGGTTTGGATGTAAGGATGGAATGACAGGTCCAGGCCAAGAAATCACATAGCGTGAGCAAAATTCTCGAGTCCTGAACGGTGTACAAGCAGTGTACCGAGCAGTTCTGTGCAACGCAGTAGTAATTAGCCACCTGTGGTTACTGCACACATGCAATGCTGCTGGTCCAGACTGAAATGTGCCGTAGGTATCAAGTACACACCTGCATTTCTCAGACTCGGTATGAAAAAAGCCATGTGAAACTGTCACATTAACAATTTCATATGTATTACATTTTGAAATGACAGTATTTTGGATATATTGGGTTAAATCAATTACACTTAACAATTTTACTTAGATTCGGTGTATTTAACTCGCTGATTTAACAAATAAGAGATGGCTTGGTGTTTTGGAAATTTTAGGATATTTGTATACTGTTGCTTATGTTCACATGGTTTTGTTGGCTCGTTTGAGTTACTGAAATGAGAGATTTTTGGTGTATTTGCCTTTTTAAAGAACTAGCTGGGCTCCTCAGTTTAGTTCCATGGGACAGCCTGAGAGAGGACCTGGACTCCTAAGCATAGTCATTTTTTAGACCTAGATTTTTTTTTTTTTTTAATTTGGAAATTTTGCATTCACTTTTTTTCAGGTAGGTTTACAATTTTTAAAATATTTAAGAATTTTGTTTTTTCTTTCTAGTCTAAACTAATTGCTGTTTTGAACTTAGATGTTTTCTAAACCATGTTTTTTTTTGCACAAGTATTTTTTTTTTTTTTTTTTAAGATGTGGAACTTTAAAAAATTGTTACAGTACTTATAATACTTTGTTTGGTATACCACCTTTTCCCCCTCTATCATTATTGAAGTATACTATGTCAGTTTTCTTTACTAAGGAGCTTATGAGGATCTAATTGAGAATCTAGAACAGCCTGTAACCCCAGGATCCCAACTTGTGTTGGCAATCACAAGTCAGCACTTCAGATCCTATTGGGAGGTGGTCTTTCCTTCCATCAAATGAGGCAACTTGGTGCTGAATGAATGCCATTCAGCTGACTTGCTGGGTTCCACAACCAGGACTGTACCTCAGACACAGAACATTTTTCTCAAAAGCAGGTATTATATTTATTTTTGTAGTGTTCCCTCTTAGAAAGACCACAGTTAGATATAGCAGCACACTACTGTCATTGATACATTACAAACCACCCAGCATTACTGATGAGTTAGTCACGTCCTTTTTGTGTGTCAGGGACAAGCACTCCTTTGACTCCGTAAGTGAGAAAACAACAACAGCAGGTTGCTGTGACTATTTTAATGTGACTCTTTAATGTTCCTAAGCACACGGCACAATTTCAGTAAATGCTTTTCCCATTCTTCCCTTTTTCTTTCCCATCCCCCCCTCCTTTCACTCCCTTTACCTTTAACTGTTACACTGAGTGAATATGTAACTGTCTCTGTCCAGAAGCTCCCTTTGCAAAAGGAATGATTTGAAACTCTACGTCTGAAAGGTGGTAGTAAGTCATAGCCTCGTGGAACGAGAATGTCATGGAACCCAACTTCCTAATCCCTAACACATCATGAAGGATGAACGAGTGGTTTGATTCTACTCCTCAGCTGTTCTGAAAGAGCGGCAGGTAGTACCGGGCATGAGACGGTGAGGAAAGAAATGGAACCAAGGATGGCATGAGAAGGCCTCATTGGTAGTTAGACGTGCCTGGCATGTTCTCTTCTTTTCTGCCTATGATATGTACGTGTGACCTTTCTTTTTTTTTTATCCTCACCTGAGGACATTTTTCCATTTTTTGTTCAGATAGAGTGGGAGGGAGGGAGGGAGAGAGAGAGAGAGAGAGAGAGAGAGAGAGAGAGAGAGAGAGAGAGAAACATCGATGTGAGAGAGACAATTGAGTGGTTGCCACCCGCAGGACCCAACCAGGGCCAGGGACAAACTGGGCCAGGGTACCCTTAGCAGGAACCGAACCCAGGTCTCTCTGGACCACAGGCCGACACTCTAACCACTGAGCCAAACCAGCCAGGGCCATGTGACCTTTCTTAGCACAGCTATGTGCTTTAGGTATTTGGAGGACTTTGTTATAAAACCATTGAGATCTTTTAAGACACAGTACCAGTGTTTATTCCAAATTCTATTTCTTGTATTTGCCTTGAATATGTTTCTGAATATATAGGAAGATTTGGTCTTGGGATAGAGAGAAGCTATAAAGTGTTTAATTTTTACTTTAACAGTCTTATCTGAGCAACTCGCCTCCATTCTGCCACTGTTACAGTAGTGTTGTCAAAGATACCTTGTTTGCAAATCCTTCTAGGCTAGATTCCTGGCAGGGGCATGTCTGTGTCAAAGAACATGCACCTGAAAATGTGTACAGGTAATGCCGGATTACTCTCCTATCTCTCATATCAGCAGTGATTTGAAAAATAATTGTGTCTGTTCAGAATTTTGTTACATCAGAATGGCAATGAAAGGTAGACATGAAGAATCAACATGTGGAAAAAATATGTCTGTAACGAAGAAATCTTGTTCCGAGTTTTCCTCTGTCGTGTTGACGTGTTATTCCCTTGATGGCATTTACTGGAGCCACTTATTTTCACCACATGGTGAATCTTTTATCCCTCTATCTCTCTTGTCTTTGGAACAAATATTTCTTGGAGATGCCTGATGAGTACAACTTGATGATGTCAACCAGACTTTCCCCTCAGTGGTGCGAACGGCTGCAGTTGTTAAGAAATATTCGGGAAAGAAATTTTCTCAGATGAGTAAGCTGTGCAGGGTGACTTGGGTTAAATATCAGAGACATAGATAGAGCAAACATCCTGTGTTAATGGACTGATTATTATGTGGACCCCATCAGGTAGCAAAGCAGTGGAATTGTCTGTTACTCGACTTTTCCCTCCATTTTCCATCTTACTTCTTTCCTTTCCTAGAATGATTGGATGAAGTGATAGGTGCTAATCCACTTTAACTACTTATTTATTAAAAAACGGTATTTCGCACGAAACCTGGGAGAACTAACGGGGCGATTAGCACGGACGTTGGTACGGCTTCCACGGCTGTCTTCCAGTTTTGCAGAAAGAGGACCCCGTTGCTGGTCTTAGGGAAGAGTCGCAAAGCATTTTGAAGAATGAGTGGCAAAAGTGATGACATTCTGTTTCTCTTCACTGTTCTCTGATTGCTGGAGTACTGCCATTCCCCACCACATTTCCTCTGGCCTCAAGGCTGCCAGCTATTTAAAAAAAGAAGAAGAAAGGAAGAATGCAAAAACAACAACAGAAACCCAGAAACCCCGACTTAGGGAACCTGGGCACAGCTCCCCTCTGAGAGCCATGTAGCCTGGGGCTCACTGGCCCGGTTCTCCCTGCTGTTTGATGTCCTGGAGACCTGGATCCCGGTCATTTTCTGTCCTGCCAATTGGCCTTGAGCAGTGGTAGATCATCTCTTCTCTTTGCTCCAGGCTCGGAGGAGCTGGAGTACAGTGCTTTCTATAATTCTGACCACCCCGTGTTTGGGCAATCTTGTTGGTAACTTTATGGTGGTTTTTTTTTTTTTAACAAAGCCAGCCTTTCTGTAGATTGGTTACATACAGCTTTTTTGATCATCCACTAAGACCTTAAAGGGGCTGTGTGATACCTAGACAGAAAGAGAGACATGCACACACGCACACACGTGCACACACGCACCAGTGATGGTATGGCTAGGGATGCATACTCAATTCAGTATGTATAGTTCGCTGTAAAGTAGCATTTGGCCATGTTCTTGCCAACATTTGTGTCACCGTATGGGTACAACTGACAGGAAGACAACATTATAAGATTAGGTAGACAGCATTGTTCATAGGTGAACTTAGAAATGCCTTCCCCTGGAAGTTTCAAATAAATGTCTTTGGTTCTTTTAATTTGGTCTGATTAAAAAATGTTGCCCTTTGGTGAGATCAGAATTAGGGAGCACGATGCTTCTCATTTCTTGGTGCTGTTATTTGTACTGTACCGAATATATATATTTTAGATGGCATTGTGAATAATTTCAATTGTCAGGGCAGTCAGTAAACCTATGGTTAAATTATATTGCTTTTGGCTCGTAGGACCATTTTCTCAGCTAGTGCACCTTGGGAAGGCAACTTCTACAGTTTCTACCACATTACAGAAGCCGAGATAATTGGGTGGGATTTTTTTTTTTCCTTCTCGTTTTGATTTAAAATTTGGTCGCTTTGTAGTACTTTGGCGAGCTCGCTAATATATGTATTAAGCACAGCCTCGTGAGATGGAAAATAAAATCAAAACAGGAAACTCCAGTATGTTTTGTAATGAAGAAAACAAAAAAAGTATTGTCATTTTTTCCAGTGCAATTAAAGAGAGACTGCTAATATTGCACTTATCTAATTAGCGTCTCTGCAACACGAGACATCCTTCATCTGCATCCCCGTCTTTGACAGGTGTGCAGCACGGTGCATAGCTGGGATGTTGAAAATAGCCTTTGAGGCTTCTTGGAGGCCAGCCTGCAAAAAGGTGGTGGTAGAGAACCACTTGTGAGAGCGTCCTGAAATTAAAAAGACAGGCACCTGTGGCTGTCTGCTCCCAGCGAACAGTTCACATTGTCAAGCGCCACGGAATGACTGTCTCTTTAAGCAGGAGTCTCTGTGTCACACCTGAGGGTGGATTTCAACAGTGAACGAAGATGAAGGTCTTTTTAAAATGCCCCGCCAGTTTACGAGTCCCATGGGTGCCCATATTGGCCTCTTATACTCATGGGGCAACATGTTAAAAACTCTTTGTCCCTCCACACTCTCCTGCCACTCCGCTGTTGTCTGGAAACCTGACTGTTTGTTAGAAACCCCTGTTCATATAGTATAGAGTTCGGGTATAAAGAAAGGTTTATTCTATGACCCTTTCCTCAACATCCAAGGGCATGTGCCATTATTTAGAATAGAAGGGCCACATCAGTGGGGTTAACGTTCACAAGTGGGCCATGGGCGTGGACAGAGGAATAGCCTTCTTCGAAAGCACAGAGCTGTCAAAGCAGTTGTCGATCGGGACCCTTTGCTGTGCTAAGCATGCCCCTCTCATCCAAGCCTGCTTCCGCAATGGACAGAAATAGACAGAAATCTGGGGGCATGAACATGGTGAGGGGTTTGGTCGACTGTGGCATTTTGGCACCCCAAACTGGAAAGGAATAATTGATGGGCCATACGGTATGTGTAATGGGCACTATCAGCTGGTTAAACATACACTAGTTATTTTCAAGCTTTCCAAAGCCATCTGTCACCATATTGTCCAGTCACATGAAAGATTGTCATTTCTCACTGTATAAACTGATAGAGTCCTAGTGGATTTCTGCTTCAAACTTTTGTGTAAGAGGCTGCGTCACCAGACCCTCTTGTTGGTTGTCACTGTTGTCTTCCCTCCCAGCAAGGTACTGTACACTTTTTGCATATTTGACAAAGAGAAAAAACAAAACAGGTGTAGCCAAATGACCAAATCATAAAATAAATAAAGTGTTAAAAACATTTAATTGTAGGACTTAAAAAAATACCTAGTGAAAACGGTAGCGTTTCATCTTGTCAGTGTGTGGACAGCAGGTCCTGGAATAATGTCACTGTCGATGCGATGCTGTAGGAACTTAACTCTTGCTTATCTGCCAACCTGGGGTGAAACTGATTTTGTGGGGTGTCATTTTGCTTCAAGTCACAGAACCCGTGGACTACGTGAAGCGAAGACTGACTGTAGTTGAGTCAAGAAAAGCAGAGGCATCGTTACTGTAAATTCAAGTAGTAGATCTCATAGTATCTTCGTTAATCACTGATATTTTTCTCTCTTACTTGTCACAATGTCAGGTGTAATTTCGCAATTCTGGGCCTCTTGGCATTGTTGGCAGGCCCAGTTCCTAAGCGGTGGCGACTGAGGTTCGAGCACTGTGTTCTTCCAGAACCAAACAATAATGTTCAGGATGCTTGCAGCTCTCTAGAGAATTCTGTGGAGCATTCGGAGGTGTGCAGCTGACTAGGAAAATGTGCCTTTTTTTCCCCCAGCGGTGGTAAAAGCAGATTTCTTGGTAACCGTTTCACTGGTTCTCGAGTGTGTTTCACCTCAGGCAATGCTAAATAGACCCAAGATTGCATGGGTTTCCCCCAGGAGATATATATTCCAGAAATACCCATTGTCACGGCGTGAGTTATCCCAACACCTCATCCCTCAGCTGGAGTTGAAGCCTTATGACAGTTCGGGGACGTCAGGTGAGCGAGCTAGACAGCAGGGCCTGCGCACACCAGGGCGCAAGTATGCGGCGGCTCCCAGCGAAGGCTGACGTCGGTCCAAGAAACCTGGACGGTCACTCTGAAGTCTTGGATTGTCCATGGAAATTAGTGAACAAAGGAAGGGTGCATCCTGCCTTTTCAAACCTCTTTCTTATTTGCATAGGAGGAAATGAAACAGTACCAAGTCTGAATGCCCGGCCCCTGCCAGAGCCGGCCCTGCTGGAGCTCGGGTTTAGTGATTAGCCGAGGAGACTGGAGATTATGTTTTCAGCGGGTCCCTGGCTGCAGTTCACTCAACCTTGACGTAAATCTGCAATAAGGACTTTGCCAGGGGTTAGTCTTTTGTGCAGGGTGTGTGAGAAATCCTGCCGGACCAGGTTGGTTGCAGAGCCCAGTGTCAAGTTGCCTTTCCCGAGTGGTGAATGAGAAAGTGCGGACAACGGGGAACTAGGGGAGAAATCTTCCAGCGCCCAGCGCCACCCTCCACTCCGAAGGCCTTTCTCCCAGTTCTGTGTAGTGATAAGTATTTGTTGGGTGGGTTATAGTTGCTTTTTTTTTATTTTTATTTTAAGGAATTATCCAAGTCATTGCAAATGGGTACAGTGTGTCCATACAGTCGACAGGAGTATCATTCACACAATCCACGTTTTGTGCGATGCTTGTTGAGGCTGGTTGCTTTTCATTTAATCTATTTGATCATGCTCTTTGCCTTAGGTGATCAGCAACCTTTAATGTAAATCCTAGCCAATCTAATAAAACTAATGAAAAGAGAGAGAAAATGCACGCACCCACACGTGCACGCATGCGTGTGCACACACCCACAGGAACTGTAGGAATTCCTTCGCTGTTCATGCCTGCTTTGTCCTAGAGGGTAGATAAATTATACATCTCCTCCCCACCTATGAAACACTACTCCTTTTCTGTCTTGTCTTTTTTTTTTTTTTCAAAGCAAGTACATTCTATTGTTTGGAAATTAAAGAACGGGATTTTCTTATCAGTGCTCTGCCTTGTACTTGGAACCTGAAAAAAAATCCAAAGTATTTTTTAGTCCTGAATATAGTCTATTTCCAGTTAGCCTGAGAGTTGTTTTAAATAAATCATATTCCTAAACCCCTCCCCCCTTTTTCCCTTACGTGAACCGCAGTTTAGCGTTGGTTAAGCATTTTTTTGGCAGTCATACTGGCCAACTGATTTGCGTTTCAATTCTTTTTTGGAGAAAAGGAAGAGGGAATAATTCTTGATAAGTCTAGTTACAGATTTATATTAAGAACCCAAACTAAAAAAGTGTTTTTTAAAAATAAGAAACCTTTTGTAACAGTGACCAAAAATATTTTAAAATGACAAAGGTAAACAGCTGTTGGTTTTTTATCCATCCGAAGAATCAGAATAAAGGGAACATTGAGAGGTTGAAAATATGGGGAGGGCTGTCCTCAGTTTACATAAATGCTATTAAATGGCTCTGCGAGGTAAGATTTTTATTTTTAATATCATTGAGTTACTTTTAAAAATCATAATGTAAGAAGCATGAATTATACCTGCCTGCAAAAAAAAAAAAAGTCTTCTCATATTTAACCTTCTTGAGCCCTTTATTATTGCATCACTTCTTTTTTTTTTTTGGTCCACACTGTAGATTCTTCTTGTATTGTAATAGCTTGTTACTCAGAGAACATTTATACAAGCCAAGCACCAGAAAAATGTAACGCTTTTTTGTAATGAAGGTTTGAAAAATATTTTCGAATTTGTTGATTCCGAACTGCGTGTGATTCCGGCCCTTTGCCTCCCTGTCGTGCTTGGGATAGGTTCCTAATCACCAGGTGTTTGATTTATTAGCAGTTGAAAACTTGCTTTTTGGATGAGTGTGTGCTTTTCAGGGCTTCAGTACATGCTTGGCAGTATTGTTGATGGTGATCAGACAGGTTAAGTACTTTTTACTGTTTCCTTGCTCGCCTTAGTAGCTGTGGGTGATTGGAGCCAGTAACTTAAACATCTATAGTGTATGGAAGGATCATTAGAAGTTATTCATGACATCCCGCCCCCTCCCCTTAGCAGGCTTTAATTTAATTCATTCTACTCTAAAGGTCACCAGGGGTAAAATTCTATTTCTATTACTTAATTCGTATTTGTTTTTGGTTTTGTACTGTGCCCCCAAAATTGCACCCTTTTTTTGCTCCCGGAGTTCTACAACAGTTGAGGGAAAAAATGAGAACACGTTTAAGGAAGTTGACAGGGCAACATATCACTTTTCTTCTGACAGGGAAGATAGTCTGTTAGGGAAGGTGAGCCATGCATCCGAATGGCCTGCATATGAGAGCATGTTTGATAAGTGTCAAAAGCAAGGAATAAGCATTTCGAAAATAGGCGCACTTACCCTGCTTTGCACCACAGAGGTTTGGATTATGAAATGTTTTGAAACATTCAGATAGAAAGGGTTGTCTTAGTTCAGAGTGATCGTAGCACTAATCCATGATTCCCGTTCCTTCTGTCTTTATGAAAAGAAAGCTGTGACTTGTATACCTTGAGTTTGAATAAGTGTGTGAGACGTAGTGAGGGAAGAGAATGGGAACATAAAACGATAAAGAGAGTGTGATCCCTTTTTTCTTTACCTCCTGAAGAAAGCTTTTCGAGTTTAAGTTGACTTTTTGTTTTGTTTTGTTCTGTTTTTTTTTCCCTTGGTGTTACCAATGCAGCAGAGACGTTTTAAATGCCACCGTGATGGTTCTTCCTACTTCAGCGATCAGAAAGGGAGTGAAAAGTAGGATCTGAGTCCTCTCCTTGCCGTCGGCCAGGTAGCACTGAGCAAACATAAATATGCAGAGTACATGGGGGCACTCACTGGTCCAGTCTAGTTCTGGAAGGGCTCTAAGTTTAGCCCAGAGTTGATAAGAGTAAACTTTATAACCCAACGGGCAGTTGACACCAGGGTACAAGTTATTTTACCCACTCACAGTTGTCAGCATTGCTTTTAACTTTTCTCACGGTGTGTGTAATTTTGCACTGGGGGCTTCCCTAAAGTAGATTCAGCACCAATACCCTGGAATGTTCCAAACAGTCCAAGGCACAAAGTAACCTAGATCTTTACACGGCCCCTTTACACCTTAGCAACGTGGTTGTTATGATTTTATGAAAACAGTCTTTGTTTCTTTTCTCTGCTAACGTCTGGCTTTAGTCAGCAAGGGTTCCTCTGCCTCATTAATGCCGTGAGGACTGAAATTTTTCTTCGTGGATTGCTTTCTGGTCTGGCTTGATGTCGATCGCCAGTTGGAGTGCTGGGCTTTTCCTGACCCACTTTATGGTTTTGGGAAGCAGCCTTTTTAGATTTTGAATGCACACAGTAACCCTCTTTCTAGCTTTGGGAAATAGTTTGAGCCTCGGTGTTGACATTACTTTTCTTCCAGTCTAAAAAAAGATTAATAGATAGCAGCATGAAAGTAGATGGATAGAGCAGACAGAGTGTTATCTTTAAATTCTCTTAAAATATGAGTGAGTCATTTTTGTGCCTCGGGTGCCCCAGTTTCCTGGTGCCCCCAGACGGGCAGGCTGAAGGTCCAACATTCATGCATTTATGTTACTAAAGGATTATAGAGGAAGATGCAAAGACCGACTCATTCATCACTGGCCGTTATTAAAACTAACAGTTTGGAAATTCATTTTCATGCTAAAGAGACACACATGAGGGAAAAAAGTCCATTTAAAATGCAACTGTAAAATTTTTATAGGCGTTTGGATTTTTTTTTTTTATGTTTGGAAATTTGATGCCAGATTTAATTATTTGTAAACTCCTCATTGCCCTAAAAATAATGTCCACATATGGCCTCAAAGACATTGAAGCTGTATTCATTCACACACTCCATAATCACATATCAGTGCCTAGTCAACTAAGAGCACAGCCTAAGACTGGGTACCATGTATTCACTAGTGAACTAGATGGAAATACCCCTGCTCTTATGGTCGTAACTTCATTTTTGTGTATGTGAACATTCAAGGCTAATAAACGTAAAATATTTGTGGTGCGTGAGACCTAGGAATAAATCAGAGTGAGCTCACACCTACTTAGTTCTTATTTTAGCCCTGAAATCGACACTATGAATTTAGTGTTATCCAAGTAATAATGCCGTAGGAAGATGAATACCTAGATTTAAAGTGTTAAAAGCTTGTTTTAGAAGGCCAATGAATAACATACTTTCACTTTTGTATCAATATTTCAAGTGCTGCTCAGGAGCATATTGATATGCTGACAGCAGCCATGGAGGGTAATAAATAGGCATTTTTATTCATATTAATATACTGGATAGAATAAATGACAAAAACATCTTCATACGATTTTAAAATGGATTTTGTCATACATAAATATTAATGCATTTTGCCACACTAAAGCATTAACATTAAGAAGTAAAAGACAACAGACTTTATCTTGAGATGTCTTAGTGTTCAGTAGACTTTAAGATGGGTATATTTTAAATAAAGCTCAAGCTTCTTTAAGGGAAACTGAAGACCACAAATATTCTGGCAGGAACATTATCCTTACAAATGAAATCTTCAGGTATTCTTTGTAGAAGCAATTGGTTTTAAATTTTACCTCCCTGTCCTTCGTCTTAAAAAAAATTAGCATCCCAAAGGTTCTTTATCATTTCCAGTTACAGAGGTTGTCTCATCTTTAGTACAGTGCTTTCATATATGTGGTAGGTTTAATTCTAAAGGATTCGATAACCCGAAAAGCACATGCAATTCGTCACAAAGCCGTGTTGCAGAAATATAATAGTAGTCACGGATTTGAAAAATCTTAATCGTGCAGAACCCCACTGAGTAGATGATGGGGAAAAGGCAGTGATTAAGTGCAGGCCAATAATGGGAGAATATAAATCCACAAAGTGAATCTCACGCTACTAGGAGTGTCTTCTTCGCACTTAATTGCTAAAATGCTTTTGAAGCACTGAGAAATACCGAGAAGCCCGAGAACCCAGATCCGTCCTAGCACAGTTTCACCTTGGAACCCATGTCAGAGGTGCTGGGGAACGCCAGCGGCTCAGGCTCTGGTCTGGGGTCTGCTCTTCTCTTTCTGTGGAGAGGTGGGCTGAACCCTGACCTGCCATTGCCGCCCCCCCCCCTTACTTTTCTCTGATTTCCATTTATCTACAATCAGCTGAAAATGCAAGAATTCTCACTGAGCATCAGTTTTATCTTTATTTTATCAGCCTTTCCCAATGTTAACAGTAAATGGCAACTCTCTTTATTAATACTGTGTTAAGTTTCATTACCCTAATGTTTACAGTCGTGTGCATTTATTCCTGGTCATAGGCTGTAGTTTGCAGAGTGTCTCAGAAAGTTTAAGCATAAAACACTCACCTTCCATTTGTGTGTTGGTAAGAAGGGCAAAACCAGTCCTTTCTGTTTTGTCAGTTGAGTTTAGGACTGCCCGCACAATTAGGAATCTGGTTACTTGAGTCTAAGCGTTAGATTTTTCCTAAGAAAACATCGCCTCTTCATTGCACCATAATTATTAATGGTACACTATGATTTAGAAGTAGTGCTTTTCGGAGACTTAGTGTCACTGACAATCAAAAACATCCTCAGAAATATATTCTTCCCAGCTCTTTGCTGAAAGGCAGACAGTAGCTATAATGCTTCAAATGTGCTGTGGTATTGCGTGGGGAGTACTAATAGCATTTGCCATTCGAGGGTCATGTTTACTCATCTTCTTGGGTCTGGTGTTTTCTTTTACCTTCTGGGAGAGGGGAGGGAGGAAGTTTCAGGGTGGTTCTCAATCATCGTCCTGTGAATTTGGCACATACGACGATGGAAAATGGGGTCTTAAGGAACCAGTAAACTCTAGCATTGAACCTGTCCTTTGCATGGGCTGATCTACGCTTTGCTAGGGTCAGAGATACCAGGCTAACATAGGCAGCTTAGAGACACGGCACATTCCCATACGTAGCCTTGTAAAAATTAGGAAATGCCACTAGACATGATTGAATTTCCGGAGAGCCGAGAGAGAAGATTTCCCAAATTAATGAGGTTCCTTGAATTACTGAATGGATGTTCATGTATAAAAGACCAAAAAAATATGAGTAATATAGAACAATAGGGTGTGCTTCTTGGCTTGAGAGACACGCAGTCTGTTTTGGGAAGAACACAGGCCCAGGGGTTGGCACAGGAATGACAGATGTGGTAACAGGGCACCATACAAATATCCAAAGGACACAGAATGAGCAAAGGACTTTGATTTTCGATATCTGTACAGTTGAGTCTGGGATCGTAGCTAGGGTCAATTCTAACAGGACATAGAGGCAGTGTGAGAGGTGTTAATAGCCAATTTAAACAGGCTCTTTATGTCGTCACAAAAAGGTGGGGATTTGGAATATCATGGTTTTCAAAGCGATCATTCAGAAAAATTATACCCTATAACATGTTTTCGTTATAAAAAATATTTTGTCTGCGTGTAGTTTTGTCAAAGGCCTCATTATCCAAAAGACAATTTCAAAATATTTTTAAGGAAGTTAGCATGAACCTTGCTACTTGGAGGTTGCCAATATACTGGGCGTTTTGTCTTAGAGTTGTTCATCTTTTACCTTCGTGGCCTGAAGTCTGCAAGGAGAGTGGTTGGAATATATTGAAATCACACTTACCTTTAAAGTTCTGTGATAGGTTTAGCATCATTTTAGCAAAGGTGTAATTGGTGTGCTGGCTACTGTTTTGCATATGTAGAGATAGACTTGTCTAAGCCACGCCCACCTGACCATATGCTGATTCATGAGATTACCTGTCCTTGTCCTGTGCCCACATTTGTCTGCAGAGAATGTATCAGCTGGCCGGGGGTGCGGGGGTAGGGACCCCAAATGTCAAAATAATGTTTCACTCACCCTAGAGACTCCTACATTTGGAACGTGTAACCTGGTAATGAAGATTCGAATTGAAATTCAACTTGGTATTTTACCCAAAAAGTTATAACAGCAAAGTTGGCAGAGAAGAGACAAGAAATCCCAAAACTAAGTGTGAGTTGTAACTAAACTGTTAGTTTGGAATCATCCATTCATTCAGAGGCTTACCTGTGAAAACTCGGTGATTGTTAGTTAGGTGCCTGTTACATCGTGTTTGCCTCTGACAGTTAATAGCTTCTAGGGTTTGTGGGTTTGGGGAATGAGACTCCCAAAGATAATTTGGGGAGAGATAGGAAGGTATCTGTAACCACGAAGTGGAAGAATACCTCAGTGTTTGAGGCAGAACCATTTATTTTCACCCCTTTGCCCTGTTTCATTCATGCTCATTATCCAACTGGTCTCGGTCTCCCTGTTCCTTCCTTTGTCCCTCTTCTCACCTCCCCCTGGGCCTCCTGTTTCTCTCTTCACACTGTCACCTCTCAGAGGGCCTTCTCTGAACCTGTGCCATCTGGAGCACCAGCCCTTATCTTAGAGCTCCATTGACTTGCCTCCTTTGCTAATCTCTTTGGAAGACTTATCTCCTTTCTGGCCTCCGCTCTGCTCATTTATTTCTGCTTCTATTATTACGTTGATAGTCTCTCGCTGAAGCAGACGGTGAGGGATGTGCTGTCAAGCGGATGTGAATCCTGCCCTGGAGACGGTGCCGCAGTCCTCATGTGCCGCGATGTGCGGCTTCTGCTGCGCATGGTCCTCGTCGAGGCATCGCCGTCTAACCTTGGAAAAGGAAGCGCAGCTCAGTTTTGTCTCCTTAAATCGATCATTGTATTTTGCTCATTGTTTTCTCATGTTCTTGGAGTAAGGTTGGTTCTAGGAAAAGAATGGTCGTTGAATTCACAGCTATGAAGTGCCCTCCCATACAGGTGCCTGGGACGTGAAGGGGGCCCCGGGGGGCTGGTCCACCGGACTGTTCTGTCGTTTTCAAAAGCTCCCTGTAGAGACAGGTGAGGTTCCACCTTTAAGTCTACTCTGAGGCCTTGAGAGGAAGAAAACGTAGTGTCCTATTTATTAATGCCTGGGAATGCTGAGCTAGTTTCGCAGATTTCCCTTCGTTTGTTTGCTTTGCATTAACTTTACAGGTGCTTTTGAGGAACTAGTTTAGTGAATGAGAAATAGCGTATAAACACTGTCATGGAAATATCTGCAAATATCCCATACTGTTAAACATTCCATCCTATTAGAATTCTTTTTTTTTTTTTTTAAATTAAAAATGTTTTCCTGCCCAGCCGGTGTGGCTCAGTGGTTGAGCATCGACATGCACCAAGAGGTTGCTGGTTCGATTCCCCCTCAGGGCTCATAGCAGGTTGTGGCCCGATCCCCAGTGGGGGGCATGCAGGAGGCGGCCAGTCGATGTTCTCTCTCATCGATGTTATTCTCGCTCTCTCCTCTCCATTCCTCTCTCTCTAAAATCAATAAAGAAAAATAAAGAAATAAGTAAAAATAAAAATGTTATCCTAAATGTACTATATCAATACATTTTGAGGATTGTAGGAATAACACTAAGTGTTTAATACAGTCTATAGCTTTAGAAATTGATAATAAGTTTATTAAAGGAGTAATTGTATGGAGAAGATCATGAACCCAAACTATCCCACATTTACAGTAGTTACTGAATAGTAGATTACTGTCTTCCAAATTTCAGCTCTTATTTATCGAAGGATTCATTAATTCTAACATAAATGTACTTCCTCATTTGCTGCTGTGGAAATGAGGACAAGTAGTCAGGTTCTGAATATCAGAAGTACCTATCCTAGTATTTTAATCTAAAAAATAAATGGAGTTGAAAATTAAGCTACTTAATATGTGTAGTGATATTTACACTCTCCTAAAGAGATGGTTTGTCTATTTACTTGTTTATTGATAGAAGTTAGCTTCATATTAAAGAGGAAAGTAGAATATTGCAAAATAACATATACTTTTAAAAGGAAAAGTGGTTTTCTAGTCTAGGAAGGGTTTTAACAGCATGCCAGCCTACACTTCATGTTAGTGTATTCATATAAGTAATAAAGGAAGAAATGGGAATTACATTTTGAAGAATTGATATATATGTCTTCTTAGAATGAGTTAAACTTTAAGCATATGGATGTCATTTGTTTATTCATTCCTTCATTATTTTAACAAAAAATTTTTAAAGCATTTACTTTAAATGAGCCTGACACAGATCTGGGCATTGCAATTGCACATTGAAATACACAAAATCCCTGCCCCTTATAAAACTTGCATTGCAATTAACTTTTTGTAAAGAGTTGTTTTTTTTTAAAGACTATTTACTTAACTGTAAAGCTATAATAGAGAATGTATCATTTTGGCATTATTTAAAAATAACTTTTAGTGTAAAGTTATAATTGTACCACTACCCTTAGGACACATGCTTTGAGTCCCTTTTATAGTAGATGCAGCACAATTATGAAAGTTCTTATTTTCTAGGACATCTTATTTCCCTATCAGGTAGTGATGCATTTTTACGTTTCAGCACTCTCTGCATGGTGTAGTCTTTGACCCTCGTGCTAGGTCAAATTTAATGAGTCATTTCTTGGGTGGACCTTCTACCCTGGATATTTCCAGGATTAAAGTTTGAAGGTAAGAGTGCTTTGAAGCTAAACAAAAAGTGCTGACAAACAGTGTACCTGCAGTTGGTTGTGTAAAAGGCAGGACTTAAACTTTATAAGAATAAATGGGAACACATTATAAAAACCAAACTATTACAAAAATCAAATGAGGAGTGTTAGTGGTATAGCTCAACTATGGGACTGTTGGTTATATTTAGCTAACTTACTAAAAAAGATACTGTACTGCAGTTTTGAATTAAAAATATCAATTTATTTCCATACCCTAAGAAAGGGATGTAGTACTGTAAACCAATGTCACCTACTGCTGAAAAATTATGTTTAAAATGCTTAGTGTAATGTGCGGTCTATCTCACACTCATGAGAACGAATCTTTGCACAAAGTGGCAGGGTTATTTGCTTCTGATAGGAACAGATAAAATGGTAGTAGCAGACAGCAGATCAGAGTATATCTTTGTTTTTTAAAGAGAGATGAAGTAACTCCCTCAACAAATTCCAACATTTTCAGATTATAAAGCACATGATGTAACTTCATACGCCAGTGTGGATGTCAGACAGATTCTCTAATTTGTTGGAAAGGCCTTGTAGCCCACTTAATCTACAAATCCTTTCCGGGGGGTGGGGGAGAAGCATATCCTGTTAGATTTGGTGACATAAAGGTCAGAAGATAAACTGTAAGTGATACCTGTGTTTATTTTTTTGACAGTGTTAAATTAGCAACCCCTCAGACCTCTACTGGAGAGGTACAACCTGAGTAATTGAACATGTCACTGGGGAGTATGCTTGGTTAAGCTGATTCCTATTATGTTGACTTGTCAGGGGCCAATAATTAAAGCTGAAGAGCGATGCTCATTAGTGTCTGCAAGATGATTCAAAGAGTAAGAGGGAGAACACACCTGCAGAAGGCAAGCGATGCACCGAGGTGAGAGCAGACAGACTGGCTTGCTTTTCTGCTGTGTAAGCAACCCAGCCATCCAAGGGATACACTAAATTAAGTGTTGCAAATGTATTCTTCTCAACTTGGATTTTAAAATGCATTTTACTTCTGCCTTTGTACATAATTTTGTTCCGTGTAATCATATTCGGCTCAATTATGTTTTTAATGCTATAGAAGATGTTTTAGAAAACAGACACAAGTCTATTCAGAAGCACTTTGAAAAAATGTTATGCTAGTAATCATTTCATTCATTTTACTGGAAGCATCATAATCATCAAAATCTGCTTTGCTTCTTTGAACTCTCAGTACCCTGCACGTAAAACATGGGAGTTATCCAGGTTTGATGATAAAGGCTTTAGTAGCATACATTTGTCACATTTACTTGGCCAAAGTGGAAATGGAAAATTTTAATGTATATTTAACATGAAGGAAAGCACGTAGTATACTCAAGCCTGGCTCTGTAGAAGCCTAGAAGAAAAGACTACGTAGTATGTGTAGAATTAAAATCTCTCACAGCCTGAGCAAAGCTGTAAGCTGTTTTTTTGAACCACCCATACTGCACTGGAAAGGTATGAGAACTTGAATCCTAAAGCCATATTCCTCTTTTGAAATTTGCCTTAGAAAGGCTCCATTTAAAAAACCCATTATGGAATTATTCATTCTTCAAATATCCTAATTTTTTGGACCATTCAGACAAAACAATTTATCGGACATATGTATTTTTTTTTCTCTATAATCGGGTCCTGCAAAACAGTGCTTTGCAGTGATGAACTAGCCTTTCCTCTTCCAGTGTGGTGGCTCCGAAACCCACCTTCACACTTCAGCTGGAGGGGGTGTGTATCTTTTACAAGATGTCAGAGTCAAGGATGGAGTCCCCAGCTGGTCACCGAGGTCCCCTATGTACTTAATCAGGATTCAGCCTTGAGGAGCCTCTTCCTGAACCCAAAGCTCGTGAGCTTGTTTCTCTCATACCCCGTGTTAGCCTGAACCCCGTGTTTCTCCTCCCCAGTTGCTCGAAGTCCCTCAAGGGCAAGGACTGATTCTTGTTAATGTTTTCATGTACAGTGTTTGGAACTCAGTAAAGGCTGGTTAAACTTCGTCAAGGTGCAGAGGAGACCTTCCGGGACAGTTACAGATTTCCAAGAATACAAGGGCTTTAGAAATCAACTAGAACAACCTCCTATCCAGTGCCAAGAATTCCTTACGCGGTGTTTTTTAACAGCTCCTTTCCCGGCTTGCTCGAAGTTTTCTTGTGTCGGAGAGATCACTGCTTTGCAAAGCAGCTGTTTCTAGATTGCACAACTCCAATTTATCATAATAACGAATAGTCCGTAGTTAAAAAGGCTGTGCTTTACCTGAATTTTCATCTAGTAATGGATGAAATTATTAGTACCTCCATCTTAGGGATAAAGATGCTGAACTTCAGAGAGGGTGAGCGACTTACCTAAAGCCCCACAGCTAATTAGTGGTCGGGCGGGCGTGGGCATCCAGGTGTGTCTAACTTAGCTGGAATGCTTAGATGCTAAGCCCACAGCTGCCTCTTTTTTTTAGTTACAAAGCTATTTCTGATTGGTTTCCTTTCCAACAGCCCACTGTTAGAGGTTTATAAAACTCTCCACCACGCATTTGTTTCCACGAGAAACCATTCTTGAGATACACAGGGAGAGACTTTTGCCACATTGTTCACCCATCCGGGCTTCCAGGGTCAGCGTTGCCCATCAGATTGTTGCGTCATGACAGTGACATGCAAAGCACTGCCAAAAACAAGTGGCTTCCTTGAGTGTACCTGGTAAAGGTCTAATTTACATTCAGTACTTCGTGTTTCTCCGCTCTTACTCCGAAGGGCCATTTTTAGCAAGGTGTTAGAGTAGAAAGGCTAGAGATAGGCAGAGATCCCCAAGTCCGGGTTGACCAGCTGGAAAGATCTGGATGAGCCGCACATGTCCAGGGGTAGAGTCCCTTAGCTGTAAAAATGGGGTTGGGGCTGCGGACGGGGAATCCCTTTGCTCCTAATCTCGTAGGGTTGCTGGTGGCGTAAAACGGGCTATAAATGGGACAGTCTTCCTTAGAAAAGCGGTGGTATTGATGCTGTCATTTTCCACAGTAGCTTTTCCTAAGACCGTCCCATTGGAAACATAATCGATACTGGCTCTTGTGACAATGATGCAGCACTGAACACATACTCATGTGCGTGAGAAATTGTGTCTGAATTTTAAGACGATGTGTCCGAAGACTCGAGCATTTTTTTCCTTCAAGGTTCCCGATGGGCATGGGGTGGGGTTGGGTGGGGGAGTGTATATGTAATGAGACATTTTCATATTCAAATGAATGTATTGATTCAATCTGGAGCAGGCTCAGCTTCCACCTTAACTCATAAATTTCAAATATTTCTCTCTGAGTAGAATGCGATAAACCAATTACATATTCTGCCCAGTGTGTCTGTGATCTGTTCCTTTAAAATATATTAAAGCGCCATTGAGCCAATTTTTACGGTACTATTAATCAGGGTAATCAGTATTAATACACTACTTTACCAGCTCAGCGCCACTTGTCAGTAATCTGACAGGGCGAATTTTACATCTTCTTCACAAAGCTTTCATCTGTTAGGGGGAAGAAAGAGATCATGATTTTAATTGTTAGCAATCAGAAGCCTATGTGATTAAGATTGGCATTCTGAACAAGAGACATCAGAATTATGCTGAGAATGTTTTTCATCCCTTACTAATTCTTTTATGAATTTGAATGTAGCTTTATTGACCAATACCTGAAACTTTAATTATAGACCGACTGGAGAGTAATATGACTATGAGGGAGACAAAAGAGTTTAATGTTAGAGTTAAGGGTTTTCAAATGTGGTCCCTCTTTTCCTCTGTGTCTGGGCGTGCGGGTTTCTGAGATACCTCCGTCCTCCAAATGAATCATCCTGAATTGGGTTCTAAAATGCCCACTTGAAGATTTTCTTCAGAGTTAGTAGGAGTGTTTTCTGTTTACATCGAAGTGATCCTTAGAGTAGCCACATGTTAATTTATGTCTAGTGTTTACGCTCCAGCCCAGGTTGGTCTTCAGGTAGGTAGGTAGCTGTTCAGGGCAGAGAACATGACCCAGAAGGCAAATTCAGGTAAGGACAGGGAGCAGGGGAGAGATGGTTCGCACGGCTGTTTGCGGGCTGAGGCTTTACGGGAGGAGAGTCTGTCCAGAGGCAGAGAGAGGAGCATTCTAGGGGGACACAGGGAGAGAAGTGGGGCCCAGGAGAGAAGGGCTGATTTCCTGAAGCTGAGTATCGTGAGTGCTTCCTACCGGGACCACGGAACCATGTGTGATGCTTTTAATGACCGGAGGACCAAATTACTTGCTGAAGATCCCAGAGCTGGGGACAGGAATTCACAGCCAAGCCGCTCTGTAGCACAGCCCATGAGCTCACACCCCGTGCCGCACTGGCCCAGCTAACGCTACAGAGACTCTTTGATGGTTTAGTTTCACCCAGAGGATCAAATCTGGGAGAGAGGCTGCAATCATACATTGTCCATTTCCCTCCCTGACTTGAAAACTAAAACCAAACAAAGCCCCTGCTTAGGATGTCATTTGAACAAAGTATGGGTAATAAAAACATCTTTTAAGAGTTTGCTGTTTGATATGGCATTTTAATGATTTTATCAGACAAGAATTATACTATTTGATATATTTCTTAATATAATTAAAAAAGTAAAATTAAGTAAACTTCCCGTAATTTGGATACTAGATTAAAAACCTAATTTCTAGGAAATTACAAAGTCGGTGATAAACTTCAAATGTAGTTGACAATTGTACTGGCAGGTTTATTATGTTAGCATTTGAACTGGGCCTTTGTGGGGAAAGTCAACATGGGCTTCGGATTTGTTTTCTCAGAATTATTTAATAACTGCTTTTTGTCTGGACTTGCGGACATCTGCCCTCCTTCTCGCCAGCCTGGATCTAGAATGATCCTCTGCTCTGTGTTTAAAAGTTCGCGAATTTCAATCAGAGTCGAAGTTGTTAATTTAGCTCGCAGCATTGGATAGGTATGCAGACAAACCACTTCGCCCAAGTTTATGATGTCTGTACGAAATGATTATAACTAGATAATTGAAAATATTTTTAAAGTACTTTAAGGAAATGTTAACTTAAACATTGAAAACTCTGCATGCACGTGTGTAAGTTACATTTTTACAGGCAAAGAGCATTACATTTATATTTTTCTCTCCTTTATCAGGCAGAGGGTGTTTTCTTAAAACACTAAATATAAAACATACCGAATTCAGAGTGACTTATAAAACAAACACTATTATGTAAGAGCTGTTATATTTATAAAATTAAACGATATAGCATCCCAAGTGTCAAATATATTGGAATAGTACTGATTTGATTGTTAGAGGTCACCTATTGATACAAGGTTTTCCTGTTTTTTTGTTGTTGTTGCATTTTTGTAGCTAGTAGTGAGATTCTTGTGAAGACATACTGCAAATAAGTTTTAAAGATATATGTATATATTCATATATATATGTACATAGACTTTTCTAAGTAAATGAAATGATTTATATGTGTATTTCAATTTTTGGCATTTATTTCTTTTGAAAGTTGATTTGTGCCTACTCTTGGCATTTTCTAAATAGGTTCTGATATCGAAATAATGCCAAGTCCAGTTTCCAGTTTGGACCATTTGAAAAGATTTTTTTTTCCTTTCAGGGAAGGATGATAATAAATAAAAGGCATGCTATTGTTATACATATATATTTCAGATTATAAGCTATCTTATTTTGTCTGCAGATTTTATTTTCTGTGATATCTGGAGATAAAAGTTTCAAAATCGGTGAAATGAATTGTAATACATGCATTTCACTCATATAACTTTTTATTCATTTTCACATCATTGAATCTATTCTTGAAATGAAAACCATTTGTCCTAAAACTTTGATTAATGGATTTATAAAGTATAATTAAAATACAGTACGAGGTTGACTGATGAGAAATGATTAGGTGCGTTGGATTGTTTCCATCAATCTAAACTGAAACCTCATCTAAAATATGAATAATGAAATGACTATCCAGTTTTAAAATGATCATTTCAGTAAGTGTATAATATTCAATAGATCTGTTTAGTTGTTTTTAGTTTAGCTTTAGTTTCATATAGTTTCAAGAGTAAAAAAAAAGAATTGAGCAGTTGACACCATTGAATACTTGTGATATTTTAATAACTGTCCTTGAGATTATTAAATAGTGGCTACCAGTAATGGCTGAGGCTCTTAGGTAGGGTAATGAGGAATATGAACGATGTAGATGGAAATTAGAGACACACTTAAGAAAACACAGTACTCACTATTGAACTTGAACTCATTGACCATCTGGTCAGAGCACTACTTAATTCAAGAAGGAAAGGTCTAGTTCATGTGGTTTAGTCACACAGGTTACCATACTGACATCTGTGGGAGAAACTCTAACATGGATCCACAGAGAGCAGCATCTTACGTTTCTTTCTTCAGCGTATTTGAACCCCAGGGTGTTATTCCTCCTTGTGCTTGGCTGTAGGTAGTAGGAGTAGTTTCTGACAGAGTGAAAGGCACAGGGCAAAGCACCTGTAGGAAGGACCCTCTCAGGCCATGCCTGTGCCTCCAGCTCAGAAGAGATTGATAAAGAGGATTTTGTTTGAAAGATTCTCAAAAATACAATTATTAAAAAATAAAGCTTTTGGACTTATCTCAAGCCCTTTAGATATGGACTGTTATCCGCATTTTTAAATGACTATTTCATAATAGGATCTTTGAGCCATATAGGATAAGATGGAAACAAAAGTTATTTCTTATCCTTTACCTCCTTCTTCATCTCCTCCTTCTTCCCCGTCTCCTCCAGTTAGGTCCAGTTGCTTGTAAATGCTGAGGTTCATTCACTGCAGTGGTTCACAAAAGGAAAAACTAAAAACCCCAAAGTTACACTTTCCTGAACGAAGTAGTTACATTTATACAGTGATGCATCTGAACTAACGCAGATAGCAAGCATTGGGGGACTCCAGTGTGTCTGTCTCAGGCAAAAATGGTCGTGTGTAAGGTCCAGTTGGTATAATAGCTTTACGTCTGTATATATATTGTCCATGAAATGGATTTTCTTAGGTTACTGGATGCCTGTTCATTTTATTGAGTAAAACAGCACAGCACACATTTTAGTTAATATTGTCCTGTGTTATTAGAATAAACTTGTTTTCATGCTAAAGCACCGGCTCACATCCCAGCTGATGTTGGAGAGACACAGGAATTAGAGTTCAGGGCCTTCTGACGCTCCCATCAGCATGTGATCCAGCATCATCTGGGGCATGATGACAGGCAGGACAATATTTTATATAGGAATTCATTAAATCCTCCCAACCATCCCATGAGAGAGAGATTATTACTCCCATTTTAGTGATGCAGAAAATGAGGTCCGCAAAAGGCAAAGGCTGCTTGGTGAGGGGCTGGGGTTTGACTTTGAGACCTGGGGCAGGTCTTCTTAAGCACTGGACTCTTCTGCTTCCCCCTGCGTTGTGTCCACCAAATGTCACTTTACAGATGGGCATTATTTCCCTTTCAGCCTGAAATTTTCTTTAAATCCCTTGATATCCTAATAGGAGTTTACTTCATGTTATAAGGTACATTTTTGTTCATTTTGCCTCTTTGAATTGTAAGTAATGATTTGAAAAAATAAAAGATGTCTCACTGTTTAGGGTATTTGCTTTTTTTGTTGTTGTTGTTGTTAATCCTCACCCAAGGATATTTTTCTATTGACTTTTAGAATGGAAGGGAGTGAGGGAGAGAGAGAGAGAGAGAGAGAGAGATATCAATTGATTGCCTCTGGCATATGTCCTGACTGGGACTGGGGATTGAACTTGCAACCCAGGTACGTGCCCTTGACTGGGAACTGAACCTGCAACCCTTCCATGAGCGGCTGACGCTCTAACCACTGAACCACCGGCCAAGGCAAGGATATTTGCATTTTTATGTTTTATTATGAAGGGCATTGCTAGTAGTATGTGAAGCCAGCATGAGCATCTAGGACGTGTAGTTAGAGTAATTTCAGGGAAATTATTCCTCAAGTCGTTTTGTCAGAGCAAAACCTAAGGATTTTATAAAATGACTGATCTATAAACTGAAGATAGGGCTGTTTTAAAATCCAGACTAAATTAAATTAGACTATTACTTGTTTTGAAGTGAAGTAGTGTTTCATTTTTGATTTACCTTAATTTGACCTTCTCTTGGTGCATAAAAAGCGAAAACACTTTTGGCTTGAAACAAATCACTCAAGTAAATCTTGAACAAAGAGAAAAACAGGGACATCATTTTTCAATTTGATGAAAAGTTAGGCTTGATTTTTTATTTTGATCAAATCTTTTTTTGCAGTCACTTGTGTAAATTAAACTCAAAGACCTTGTTGTTTGCACAAATGAACATTTGGTTCTTTCAGAAAAAAATTACAGATGGCTAAAAAATAAAAAAATAAAAAATTTAAGAGGTCTTTGGAAAGCTAATGGCTTGGCAATTTTTAAGTCATTCCTAATCTTGAAAGAAAGAAAGTATATGAACTTGATATAAGAGGTGGATGTACATAGCCCAACAACCAAAGCAACGGAACCCATGTAAACTCATTTTAACCTTTATCACCCTAGTGTGTCCACCAAGATCTTTGAAGCTGTAGCTTTTCTGTTAGACCATGCCTGGTCCCGTATTAGCGTGATCATAGAGATGATGGCAACAATGCAGCTGGCTCATTTCCCCTGTGCTTCAAGGTTTTGAAGATATCTTGTCTTTTATTTTTTTCCCCTTCTCCTTTGGGCTTCCTCATCCCTTAGGACAGAAGCTGTTTCGAAACTGCCATGACGACTCGGTGACATTGTTTGTGTCCAGCTTTAGGAGAGGGTGGATTCTCTCTCTGCTTTTTGCAGGTAGAAAATAAATGCATGGGTTTTGTTCTCTCTCTCTCTTTTTTTTTAATAAATGGAAAGGAGAAAGCTAGAGCTGGCTTTTCCTTCTGGAACTCGGATCATTTTAGAGGAGGTCATATTTTGAGACTTAAATTTGTTTAATTATAGTATTGGACAGTTCTCTTGGAATAATAATAGTTAGCGTTTATGTAGCCTGTTTCATCTTCAAAGCATTTCACAAGCACTAATTAATTCTCACAACATGCCTGTAAGGTGGGTAAGTATCATCATTCCCATTTTACAGATGTGGAAATTAATGCAAGCAAGCTAAGAATCTTGCCATCGGCCACAGAGGGAAGTCAGAGTCTGAAACCAAGATGCCAACGGGGAAGTGGCTGGCACCTGAGTCCCCTTCTTTAGCCCTAAATTAGGTCTCCTCCCTCTTCCTCCCCATCTTCTTATCTCTCTCTTTTTCTTTTTAAGAAGGTACTCTGTGTGGTCTTTTCCTTTTCAGTCTCCTCTTAGAAAGTAGTTTTTTTAACACTGCCCCAGAAATAAATAAATCATCTTAGTATAACAGCTTTAAAGACCTAATATGTCTAATCAGGATATAAATATTTCGGAAAGTCAGGAAATGAATTAGGTTTGGGTGCAAGAAAGGATTCCAAATTACATTCTGCCTAATAAATATTGCATTCGTAAACAGTAAAAGTAATGATAGTGATTAGTTAACAGTACCAAATAAAACATGCATTTAAAATGAACCTGACCGGGCATTTTTGTGTCATACTGACTGATGTGTACATAGTCCAGTCTTTGAAAAATCAAGGCACTCATTTGAATTGTAAATTACCAACATTGTAAATTGTAAATTGCAGTTGTCTTATTGTGCTGAGATGTGACAAATTACAAATGGAATATTGGCTGGGCTTCCATATCTTGCATGTCTGCTCCTTGCTGCTACCATCGCCATTAATCTCTTTCGCTGAAGCTGCATGGAGAATTGTCCGGGGCGTGGAAAGGACATTAACTTGCATTGTTGGCATTTGAAGGTCTCTGTGTGGCTTTGCTGACCCCCGACTTTTTTTTTTAATATAATTTTTTCATTGATTTTTTAGAGAGAGAGAAAGAGAGAGATAGAAACATCGATGTGAGAGAGAAACATTGATCAGCTGCCTCCTGCACGCCCCTTACTGGGGATCGAGCCCGCAACCTGGGCATGTGCCCTGACCAGGGATGGAATCAGGACCTCTCAGTCCATGGGGCGATGCTCAATCCACTGAGCCACACCGGCTAGGCGACCCTTGGCTTTTTATATTCTGGTAATTCTGTACAGGGCTGCTTGTTTTTGGTCCTGCTCTGTGTGGATATAAGAGGTTCTGGCAGTTCACGTAACAAATACTGGTTACAGTCCAGAATTTGGGCTACAATGTTTCAAGTGTATGTTAAAATTGAATGTGGTCCTTCAAAGAAATCCATATCAGAATCATAAAATGTATTCAGGATGAGTGGATTCTTTGTCCAGTCTCTCATTTTACAAACGAGGAACCTGAAACTGAATGCTGTTAATAAACATTGGTTTTGAATATGAGGCAGCCTATGTATGTGTTAGAGCTAAAGAATGTAGGGTTTTCAAGTGGAATACTTGAACTTCGTACTGATTTAATTTTTTAAAAAATTGTTGAGCTTTCATAAAAAAACAAATTCTACATATAATTTTAGAAGTGTGTGTATATGTTACTTTTTTAAAAATATGTTTTTATTGATTTTTTTAGAGAGAGAGGAAAGGGGAGAGAGATAGAAATATTGATGTGAGGGAGAAACATCAATCTGCTGCCTCCTGCACGCCCCCTACTGGGGATCGAGCCCACAACCTGGGCATGTGCCCTCACCAGAAGTCGAACTTGGACCTCTCAGTCCATGGGAAGATGCTCAATTTACTGAGCCACACTGGCTGGGCTGTTACTTTTTAGATAGGTAATGTACTGCCTTGGTGTAACCAGGTCACACTAGAATAAAGATTACATATACCTTTTCGTTTTTTATAGTTCATAGTGAAGCATTAGTGTGCATTGAATAGAAGGTGAAATTGAATGTTTTGCACTGTGATGGTAAACAAAGATGGATATTAAGAAAGTGCAGTAGAAACCCTCTTACCCCATCTCTGTAGCCAGAGCTCCTTGGACCCTCCGCTGTCTGATGTTCACAGCGTGCTGAGAGCCTTCAGAGAGTGGACTGTATTCTCTGATGTAACCTGTAGACACTTCTGCTGCCACTAGCAGGCTTGTGTGGGTACTCCAGACCTGTTATGGCATTTGCATTTATTATTATAAGGTATATTGTAACAGTATATATATTTACATAAGTAAATTAAATATTATACTAAGTTATCATATCTAAGAATGGAAAGTACGTTCTTCTATGAATATGAAAGTAAGTGCTTAAGAAAGATCTAATAAAAGTATATCACTTAAAGTATGAAATTAAGTATGGATGAGGTCATTTTAAAACGTTGGGGAAAAGATCATAAACATTTGGACAATTTAGAGTATCCAGTAGGTTCATGGAAGAATGACACCTTGGTCTTTAATTCAAAGATTGGCAAAAAATATATTTTAGGTGTTTTAAGATAGGATAAATGATTATACTAAGTAATGTAATAACTGATTAAAATTAAAAATGATACAGCCCTGGCCAGTGTGGCTCAGTTTGTTGGGACATCATCCCCTGCATCAAAAGGTTGCGAGTTCAATTCCAGGTCTGGACACATGTCTAGGTGGCAGATTCCATCCTGATTGGGGCGAGTACGGGAAGGTGGCCAATCGGTGTTTCTCTTTCACCTCCCTTCCCCTCCCCCTCCCTCTCCAAGTGTCCTTGAATGAGGACACTATAGATGGCATTTTTTAATGATTCCCCACTTCAACCGACTTTTCAGTTAACTGACAACTGGTCATTCAGCTGGTGACGTGACTGCTACAGAGGGTGGAAGGTCAACAAATACTACTCATAGAGCTTTTGATTTTTTCACTTTATGCACAGAAAACCACCAGTTACCAATTGGTCGTTTTGAGTTCACATAGCTTTATACTATTGTTGGTTTTTCTGTTTGCTTTATCTTTTTAAATTTTTCAAAATTTTAAATTTATTGGAGTGATATTGGTTAATAAATTGGTATTTGTTTCAAGTGTACAATTTTATAATACAGCATCTGTATATTGCATTGTGTACTCACCACCCAATGTCAAATCTCC
The DNA here is from genome assembly GCF_014108415.1 of Molossus molossus. Classification (NCBI taxonomy): domain Eukaryota; kingdom Metazoa; phylum Chordata; class Mammalia; order Chiroptera; family Molossidae; genus Molossus; species Molossus molossus. The sequence continues at coordinate 56,564,138 of NW_023425351.1, read as the reverse complement.
CAGATTTATTTTATATTCCTTAATATTTACCAAGGTTCTACCGTATTTTCTTACTAAATATATACTTTCCAATTAATATCTTTCTTTGACTATCACATTTCTGTATTTTAGAATATTCATAGTCTAAATAAAAGTATTCATTATGCTGTTTTGCTATTTTGTACAAACACTTAAAGATGTCAGTATTTCTTTCATGATGGAATTTATAAACTGAAAGAAATTCAACCAGATTATAAATTCTAAGTTCTGAAAGATGAAGGAAGATTGGTTGTCTCTGGACTAGAACAAAAACACTACAATTAAGAGGTGGTACTTGGGGTTTGAAGATTTCTCTTGCCAGATTGTACCCAATGCTCTCATTCAACAGAAAAATAATCGATGCACACTTGGAAGAATTTGAGAAGCATCATTCTTAGGAGCATTTTTCAGACTTGAGATGATGAATTGTTGAGTTGGCATGAATTATCCAACAAAATGAGCAACTGGGTAGGGATAGGTTTGGACATAAGGGTTTAGAAGTGGTAGCAAATATTGGATAATTGAAGCAAACAGGTGGAATTAAAATTCGGGTATTTATTTTTTGATCTTTAAATTGTAAATTAGAATGAGATTCATCCCAAAACTTTTCCTTGTAACCTTTGTTGATACTTTACCAATGAACCCATCATGCTGTTAGACGTCTCTTTGCTGATGGATCTCCTGCAGTAGAATGGGGCAGGGTTCTTGGTTTCTTTTTCCCTGTATCTCTAGTATCTGAGACAATAGGCCCTCAGTAAATATTAGTTTGATGCAGTAATAAATCATAAACTAGAAGATAGTGTTTACAGGCTTACTTTTAGGTTGACTCAGTTTTGACATGTGATATTCTTAGGCATCTAGAATGTAATGCATGTGCACTTGTATTTTCTTTTCATTGTGGTTTCTTTTGATGCAGATATTCATGGTAACTGAATAATCTAATTTTTTTGATCTTGTGTTGGCAAGGTTGGTTGAAAAAACAGAAGTTCAAATATAGAAGAACTGAGTTCAAACTATAGATATATTACCTCTTACTAACAGCTGTGAACAGGTGAAATCTATTTAATCATCTGTAAAATAGGAGTCATTATTCCCACTTTTCAGTATTTTAAAAAATATTTACAAATAAAAATGATTATATAAGAATATAAGAAAGCATATGGTACCTGGTACATAGTAGGTTTTCAGTAAATGTTTTCTGATTCTAAACATTGCTCACAGAAGAATGACTGCACCTCAGAAGAAATATTTGGAAGCTCACTTTTTTATTTTCTGAAATTGTGGAGAATTTGACGCTCACTCTCCACACAGACATTACTTTCTCAGGTTCATTTAGATAATGACACTGTCTTCCTACACACACACACACACACACACACACACACAGTGGCACTGTCTTCCTATGACACACACACACACCCCATTATATGTGTGGCAAACAATGACCTAAAATTCTGAGAAGTACAAAACAGCAAACTGTTGCAGTTCATGAAATTTCCCAAATTTGCTGGCAGGACTGTCTCCACAATGTGTCGGTTGCACATCATGTTCATAGAACAAACAAAATAATACTTAACTATGTAATAATATACAGTATTAAATCCCCCTGGGAAAAGAGTTGGTTTTAAATACTTGGAAAAGAAACTTTCAAGTTAGTGATTTACACAGTTAATTATAAACAACAAGGCTTGTAATTAAGTGTTGCCATTTTGGGTGGAATTGGTTTCACCCATCACTAATCCGTCTATCCTTGTCTTTGGCCTTTGAGAGATTACGGGAAAATGCACACGATGAAAAGTTTAACTTGTCAAGTATAAATTTAGATGCAAAGTCCGGAATATCAAACACCGCAAGTGATAATTATCACCACCTGGAAATAATTTGTACCACTGAGTTAAGTAAAGAAGTCTCCCTTCCTGCTGATGGGAGTTTTTAACCTCCTGATCACTGGAGCACTCCCTGCCGTTTACAGTGATGTATCTTGTGGTTCATTCCCAGTAGTCAACATAGCACCAAGCAATTAGTAGAACACTGGAGGATAAGTGTTAGCTTTGTAAAATGTGACTAAGACTAAACCAGGAACAAATTGGAAGCAAGTGTCTCTCCGGAGTTTTAGTTACTCCAAGTCCATCCAGCTCAGTTACCTCTTCCTTCAGGTTTCAACAAAGCCTGACCTTTTGTTTAAACAAATAACCAATAAAAGTTTAAAACAATGAATTTTTTTGGATTGTATCTTAATATCTTGCATACATATTTTCTCCTATGATAAAAAAAAAATCTTCTTGAAGTCTTAGGATGTGTCTACTTAATAGGAGACTTAATTTGCAGTTCCAAACACGGAGATCAGAGGATACATTTTTATAATAAATAAATATGGGTTTTAAATACACTTTATATAGTTGACCTACTTGGACTCAGTTAAGGGTTTTGTGATGGAAGTTGTCTTTATTTATGATTGAGTGTCTTAGCTTTATTGAGTTTTTGTGATTGTTAATGGTGTTTTTATAGCCCTCTCTCTGTAGGCAAGAGTTGACTTTGATATTCCAACTGCTTGATTTTAACAAGATTTGATTTCCATTCTCAAACACTTATGTGTATACTTCTGAGAACACATTTTATTTAACACAATGTAGTAAACAAAATTAATCCTAACTATGAATATTTTTTTTTCTTGGATACGTTTTATAAAAAGAAAAACTAAACTTCATGTAAAAGGCTTATGAGTGAAAGAACATAGATATTTTAAGTTAGTTTCCATGTTGATTTAAAATGATATCTGTTTTTTCTTTCTTTTATAATAGATGTTTTTAAGGAGTCACCTAATAATAGAACATTTAAAACCACCTCTGTCTGATGAGCGTGAGGAGAGAGGGAGGGAATAGAGTACTTGTGAGCTCCCTCTGTTGCTCTGTGATAGCATTTTATTCATGATATATGATGTGATGTGGAAACATTTGCTGATGTGTCAAAACAAATTGACTTTTTTCCAAAGACAATTTATATCTTTATTTTAATAGAGTATAAAGGAAACAACCTCTCGATGTAAAATTCTGACCTTCAAATTTGTGTTAATATTTTAAAAGTGATGAAAACATTAAAACACACCATTTATCACCCATGAGAGGGAAAGAAACTTCAGCTGTATTTAGGAAGCACTCACTTAACTCCGAAACCTTACAATAGAATGCAGATTCCAATCGTGTGAATTATCAATTTGGATTATGTGAGTGACCAGATTGGCAGATAGCCAATTGAATTTATGCTGTTATATTAATTAAAATAAGGAAATAAAATATGCACACACACAAAAACGTATTGGTAAAACGGAGGAGTTATTTAAAATTTTATGTGACATTTTATAATACTGTGAAATGCTATTTTTTCTGGTTATTTAGGATAATACGAATTACAAGTTTAGGGTTATCAGGGGTAGGGAACCTTTTTTCTGCCAAGGGCCATTTGAATATTTATAACATAAATCTCGGGCCATACAACATTATCAACTTAAAAATTAACCTGTTGTATTTGGTCAGGCTAATTTGATCAGGCGTGTGATGTTAGCTGGTACTGATCTTGCTGGTCTTATATGACCCTCAGGCCGGACATTCCCCACCCCTGAGATAGATAGATATTGCATTTGAGCAGTTGCAGTAACAGATACCTCATTGCTTTACCTTGTTTGACTCAATAATTTCACGTTTTGAGTAAGAATCATCTAATTTTATTCTTTTTGAATTCAACTCTAGGAAATTCTGTTCTGATGTGAAACAGTAGAACTCTGGACTGTATTTGTGTAATATAATCATCACTCATGAAGTGAAATGTGAGACCGGGGTTTGAAATTTTACTCAGATTGTCATGCTCTGCAATTTCTAATAACAATGAAGATTTAAGGTGAACTAAATAAAGCACTAATGTTATCTGATATCAAAAATCTTGATTCTGATGTATAAACGACTTTTTACTCTAGATAGAATTTTTAAAACTTTTTCTTCACCTTCTAAAACCTAAAATACTCATTTTATGGGAGGCAGTAGGGAAAGCTCATAGTGTATTTCTAATCCTAAAAAGAGTATTTGTATTTTACCTAAATAACTATTATAACTGGTAATTGAAAAAGAAATGAATGTATAATACAGTTGTTTCTCCATGTTTTTTCTCCTTCTTCAGACTCGGTCTAAGTCAGTAAGCATCACATCTCTGTAACGCTGAACTCACTGTTGTTGATTTGCCTAACAAACTGATGTTCAAAAGGGAAAAAAAAGAAAGAAGGGATTGAGTTTGGGGGCATTGTCTTTGTCCCCTTGGCATACAAAGCATGTATGGAAAATGTTTTTGTCTTCAGAAGTCCTTTCTGTATGTTATGAACTAAATGTTTGTATCCCTCTGAGATTCCTGTGTTGAAGCTCTAACCCCAGTGTGATGGTATTTGGAGACGGGCCTTTGGGGAGTCCATCAGGGTTAGATATGGTCCTGAGGGAGGGGCCCTGGTCTCATGGGATCGGTGCCCTTATGAGAAGGGCCATCAGGAGCTGCTGTCCCTGTGCGTGTGCGTACAAAGGACAGGTGATGCGAGCACACAGCAGGACGGCCGCTGCCCGAGGCCAGGGAGAGCCCTCGCTGAAACCGCACTCTGCTGGCACTTTGAGTTGGGACTTTCTGGCCCGCAGAACTCGGAGAAAATGCATTTCTGCATTTCTGCTATTTAAGCATATGGTAATTTCTATGGCAGCCTGAGCAGACTGAGATACCATGTTCAGAGGAAATTTAAAATGAAAATGCTTTTCAACTGACAAGAGAATGCGACTACTTTTGATATTTAAGGGGAAGAAAACAGGTGCGTGGTGTGTAGGGAAACCCTTATGATGTTGCTGAATTGTGGAAGCATCAGATCCTTCGACAGTTTGAACACTGAAAATATTTCAGTTTCACTCATTTCACTGTTGTTTGGAAACATGTTTTCAAGAAAAAAAATGAATAAAATAGCGTCCTTAAAATTGGGTCCTATTCAGAAGCAGAGCACTTATATAGGTACTGCATCTGGACATTACAGATGGATTAATAACTGGCAACATTGCAAGTATCGGGGCTCATTTTCCACTGACCTCTGTTCGCAGTGGGGGGGTGGGGGTGGGAAGTGCACACACAGAGAACAGTAGACCACCTAGCAGAGCACCTCACAGCCTAGACTATGAATCTTGTCCGGCCGGTGTGGCTCAGTGGTTGAGTGTCAACCCATGCACTGAGAGGTCACCAGTTCGATTCCCGGTCAGGGCACATGCCCAGGTTGTGGGCCTGATCCCCAGTGGGTGGCCCACTCTCTCTCGAAAAAAAAATAAACCAATAAAGAAAAAAAAATTATTTTAAAAAGACTATGAATCTCTCATTTTCAGTCATAAACAAGCTGCTAAAAGTTTTATCAAGCTAGAATTTACTCATACATCCCAGCATTCCCTGGTGTTGACCCCGTATAAAATATTGGATCATTCAGAAGTTACAGTGCAGAAGACCCGAGCTCCTCATCTTCATTTCTTTATCTTTTGCTCACATCTCACATCTGATCCATCAAACGTGTCTTCTGTTTTGGGGTAGACCACGTGTGTTCTTTCCTAAACGTATGCAGTCGCCACTGAACTTCTCTCTCGCCTTGAGGTTGGCTGTCTCTCACCCGTCCTCCTCTCCGCCAGCCAAGTAGCCTTTGTGAAATCTGCCCGTGATCCTGTTCTGCTGTTGCTGAAAACCCTTCGGTGCCTTCTTATGACCATGGCACACAGATCCCTGCCATGCTGCCCCCCTTCTCACGCGACTCCCTGCACACTCCCCTCTCACGTTTTGCAGCCCAGGGAGATGAATTCATTTACTAATCAAAAATTTTAAGTACTTCTGTTTGGCTAGGGATACCAAGACAGTGAACAAACCATGCCTGTGTGATGAATGGTCTCAGTATGGATCATATTTGTGTTTCAGAACTCAGCCCCGCCTATTTTGTCCAAGGGGAAGCCTTTTCCAGTTGGTCTTACTGTTACGTAATAGCTCTGACTGTGGATCTTACTGATAGTTCTAAAATGGTACCGTATCATAATTAGTTGTTTGCAGCTCTATCTCCCTTCTAGACTCTGTGCTTCCAAGACAGAGACTGTGTTGTATCCACGTGTTTCTGATGCCAAGCTTAGTGCCCGATTGAAGTAGTCTCTCCAGCAATATTTATAGAATCAAATTGTACTAAAACAGCTCTGAAAATCCTGTCTTCAGGTTGTAGTAGCCTCATCTGTTCTCTGATGTTAGTTTCCATAAGTCAAATATTCAGCATATTGTTACCACGTATTATAAATTGCACCCCAGTTTTAATTCATTCTTCTCCCTGGGCCATATAGACTTGTTTTAGAAAGACTAGGCTAATTGTAGCTATTTAAGAACAAAAATCATGGTGCAGACATGTATTCTCCAGGGTCTGAATGTCTAATCTATGGATTATGTTGTATACTTGGTGACTCTTCCAGTATCTTTCCCTCAGAATTTTCCACTGTTTTCGTGTCAATTACCTTTAGACCCTTTTTCCTTCAGCTTTTCACAAACATGTACGCCTCTGATTTCATCATTCCTCACAGTGCCATCCTCTTAAGACCAAGGACTCAGAAACCCCCGTCTCTGACCACATCCTCCCATTCTTTTTTAATTTAATTTTAATTTTCTAACTGAAATTATTGGGGTGAAATTATTGGTTCACAAAACCATACAGGTTTCAACTCAATGAAACATCATCTTCACACTCCCATTCTTTCTTTTACCTTCCTGTTTCCTCAACTTTCCTGAAATAATTCCCAGTCTACACATCACTGGTTCTCCTCATGCTCTTTATCCCCTGTTGAGCTTCCACGTGTGCTGAGCAGTTCTTCTGTGATCTCTGACTGCTGCTGATGTTTCTAACAATGAGGGGTTTTCTATTTTCCTACATTCTCAGTCGTCTATTCTAGACTTCCTTACTCTTTGTAAATAATCTCTTCTGTTTCTCTCAAAGAGTTTCTTCAGCTTCATCTCGTTCCTGTTGGAAAAGGAGCACCTCCCCTTCCTTCCTAACCTGCCTTCTTTAATCCCTTTGATCCGTCCTCTCCTCACTTTTTCATCAGTCTTTCATTTTTGGTCTTCCTGTCTACCAGTCCATTAACATCTACATAAAAATATATTAAATTATCCCTTATCTTATTAACATTCTCCTTTTTTTCCCCCTTCAGTTCTTAGCCTCTCTTGTTTTGAGAGATGTCAGGAGCTGGACATTTAGTATCATAGGTAATAGATTCAGCAAGGCCTGTATAATCAAATGATATGAACTGGCTAGTCAGTCCGGTGGTCCTACGTGTAGACATCTTTGATTACAAGAATACTTTGAATGTTTAATATCGGTAATAAGTTCAGAACTAGGCAGTCCTATGTCTTCAAAAAACCTTCTCTAAATATTTCAGGCTACATGATTTTTTCCTTCTCTGGATTTCTTTGGCACCTACATCATACATTTGTGTAGATAGTTTTTGTAAATTTATAAAATTAAAAAATCAAAAGTTCTTTAGGTGCCTATTTGTTTTTATATGAAAACTAATTACATATTCTTTAGGGCAAATGGCATGCCTAATAAATAGGTTATGGTTCAATGTAATTATTGTTTTTATCTTGTTATTACTTTATGTTTTCACATTGATGTCCACATGTATCCAAGTTTCATAAGCATTGATCGTTTCAATTTCTTACTGACTTACCAGAAACCACACCACTAGCTTGTTTCCTCACACTGATCCAATCATCTTTCTCTGCCAACTCCCTGAATTCTTTTTTTTTTTTTTTATGCCTAATTTTTCCTGACCAGATTGCATGTTCTGCCATGGCTGAATTTTTGTCTTGGATTCCTCTTACCTCCTCTAAAATATCTAGCATGGTATTAGACATGGAGTCAACACACTGTGATATCTGTCATGATTTTTAGAAGAAATTTTTAATCATTAAGTTCTCCAGATTAGAAGGAAAATATAGGAATCATGTAAGCAATTTCAACTTTTGATTATTCTCTTTACCCCTTCTCTTATAGATTTAATGGTCATGTAATATATCTAAGCTGATTTAATTTTTAAAGATCTCATATACACAAAATCTTTATATTTGCTTGTCAGTAGCTGTTCGATGTCTGTTTCTGTGTGCTTTGTATCCTGTGCATATTGGGGGACTGTGCATTCTACATGCTGGTTTATCAGATGCTGAAAACTAGTTTTATCAGGTAACTACCTGGCGTTGACCTCTTATTTTCTATTGTTCTGGTGAACCATGGATATTGTTTACAAAAAGGTAAATACACCAAAAACTTTCTGTTATGTAATACCGATTCTGTCCTGTGGGAACACTTTGTGGATGACTCCACTCTCGTAGAATTGGGTTCACTCTTCAATGCAGGGTCTGACAGGGCTGAGTGCTCAGTACATACTAGTTATTATTGTTCTCAATGTCCTGTTATAAAGAGATATGCTGAAGCTTACAGTCATGTGGAAATGATTAGTGGAACACCTTTTGCCTCCTGAATTTCCCAGCTTACAAGTTATTATAAACTTTAATAAATACTTAGCGTTGAGTCTTACTTTCCCAGAAAAAGGACTGTCTTTGATGTTGCCTATTTGGGTTATTTGCTTTTATTCTGCAACGATTACTTCTTTAAAAAATTTTTTTTCTTTATTGATTTTAAAGAGAGAGGAAGGGGGGGGGGAGAAACATCGATGAGAGAGAACATTGATTGGCGGCCTCCTGCATGGCCCACACTGGGGATCGGGCCCACAACCTGGGCATGTGCCCTGAGCGGGAATCGAACTGGCGACCTCTTGGTGTATGGGTCACGCTCAACCACTGAGCCACACCAGCCAGGCGCAATGATTACTTCTTAATGCTAAGAGCAGAGAGAAAATGACTAAGGAGGAGAATAAGCCTATATACAACTGTTGATGTGGGGTACACCAACAAGTAATTAATTGTGCTTTGAGATTTTCCACTTTTACCTATCCATTGACATCTCAGATGGCTCAAAACAAAATCCTCTTTATTTCCTGGTAAAGGAATCTAAAGGGCGCCTTAGCCAGACTGACTCTGACATTTGGGAATGGATAACAGCGCCCGTCGGATTTTTATATAGAGGAACAGCTTATCTCAACTCTGTTAGCTCAAAGATGGTAATGTCAGCTGAAATAAGACACAGAATGGCTTCTTCTTATTAATACTCAATTATCTGGAGCGTTTGGGAGGAAAGTATCTCCTTATCTATTAACTGTGGGTTTTTTATTTTTTCTTAAGTTGACTTTTCTCCTCAGGACCGTTTTCAAGTGAATGTATAATTAGCTGGTAAAAGGACCTTTACTGCAGTTTCGTTTTCATCATAAATCACCCATTAGTGCATTAGAAACAAAGTGAAGGAGTGAGTGGAATTATAACTTCTTTTATTCTCTTTGTTCCAGGCCTGCCATTGAATTTTTCTTTCTTTCTTTTTTTTTTTTCTATATCAGAACTCAGCACAAAAGTTGTGGGGCAATTGAATGCATTATTGGTTAGGTTGTCAGAAAAAAGGTGATCCCTTAACATCCATTTTTCTGATTTTAACAGCCTCACACACATCTGGAGTTAAATTATTTCGTCTTCTACATTAAATATCATTTTGCATATCTGAGAAGTAGACGGTAATATACTTACATAAATGATGTCATTCTGATGAGAGCACACATCTCCTTGGGAGATTGGAGACCAGAGAATAAAGATTTAAGCGGCTGCCAAAAATTAGCCAGAAAGCTGAAGTCAGAATGAAAAAAAAAAATGGTTGAGGGTGGAAATCTCTGTTTATATCATTTAATAATGAACACCTCATCATACTCTTGAACCCATGAGTAATGAAAATTCAAATGTACTGTGAAATCTGATATCCCCTGGAATACGTGATGCAAAGTGTACAGTCTTCTTATGTCCCCAAAGGGGCAAGGGCCCTTGGGAGAAACCCAGAAAATACTCACTTTGGAATGGAGGTGAGTAGCTGGAAAAAATTGTGTAAGGAAGCCAGTATCTCTCTCCTATTAATTAGACCATGCAGTTTCTCTTTACTAAAAATTCCTTGGTAGAAGACCAAATTTGAATTATTGTTCAAGATTGGGCTACTGGGCAGTGTTTCAAGGGTCAGTTTTGCAATTAATCCTTATGTGACTAGTTAATTTATTGCTAATAGAAACAAATAGTCTGGTTCTCTGCCACATAATTTAAGGCAGGGCAATCTGGGGATCCCTTTCCTAACATGCTAGAACTAATGTTTTGTCTTTAGCACTTGGTTTATGGCCTTCTCCTAAGTGAGGCATGAATTTGTGATTTTAATTGTGATTTTATTATTTTTCATTTCAAATACTGAAACGTATTCTCATTTCTTTTTCCTCTCTCTTTTGCTCTCTCAAAATTAACTCTGTTAACCAATTTCTAACTTATTTCTTTTTGTCCAAATTATAGAAATAGTGGATTGTTGTTGGAACATAGAACAAAGAGAAAACAAATTTGGAATGTTGAAAGATAACATGGGTGCCTTTTTTTTTTTCTTTAACCTACCCATTCAAACATCTTCAGGTTATAGAAAAATAAACCGAAGTAGGGTCTACTTATGGTATTATCAGTGTAAACCAAATGACCCAGACATTTCTTGAGTATTTGCCATGCGTCCATGTGCCCCTGATGTAACCCGACACTGTTTTCTGTCCCAGACGCACAGTGTAATATTGCAGGCGGTTTTCTGCTCTACATTATTTCTCAGTGTGTCCTTCAGAAGTGGCACCAATACCGCGTTAGGTGAAAAACTTGCCAGTCAACAGTGTCACTGTTGTTTTTTAAAGTTCTGTTAGTCATAGCCAACAAGAAGTCCTGCTCAATATCCACTCCTCCGAACCCCTCTAAGCTCAGTATCTTTGGATTCTCTCTGTACGCTCCAAGAGAGCTTTCTGTGATGTTTGAATTGTCTATAATCTGTGCTGTCCAAATATGGTAGTCACATGTGGCTGTCTCGCACTTAGAGTGTGGCTAGTGCTATCGAACGGAATTCTACATTCTATTTAATTTTCATTCTTTTAAATTTAAATAGCCACCCATGTCTAGTAGCTTCCATACCAGAGAGCAAGGCTCTAGAAAATTAATATTTATTACTGCTGTTGCCATTATGTGTCCATGCTATTGAATTAATCAAGTACTATGAGCTCAAATTAAAACAGTATTTTAGGTTTATAAGATCTAATCTCAGTTAGTCTCAGACTAATACACATTTCACAATCTTTCAATCATCTTTGAGAAACAAAGCACTTAACACTGCCTAATGGTCTGGGTTACACCTGCGATATTTGTATCATGATGTAGTTCAGAAACTCAAAGTTCTTTCTTCCCATTAAATCATTTGATCTTTTTCTGTCTTCTCAGAGATCTTGCTTTATCAATTATCTCCCCCTATTGTATCTTTATTTCCCAATGGAACTTGGTTTACCACTCACCCGAATGAAATCTCTTGTCTGCTAATAATACCGTAATAAGACCATGTTATTTATTCAAAGGAGACTATAAGCTCCATGAGGTCCGAGGCTGTGTTGAGTATGTTATGACCTGAGCATGATTCCTGGATCAGTACATGAGTTCAGTTTATTTTGCGAATGAACAAATACATGTTATTCCCCCACCCCCAAGACTCTGTAACCCAGTGTCGATAAAGACATGGCTTTCAAGTCAACCACAAAGACAGTGTAACTTTTCTGAATTTTATTTTTTATACAAAAAGCAAAGAAAATAATTTCTATTCATAAAATTGGATTGTAAATAAAAAACTTTAAAAGTGACCTAATATATTGTTATAAACTATCCTGGGCTAAATAAAAATTATAAAATGTGGCAAATCCTGTTTATCCCATGTTTGTGGATAGATGAATTTCACAGATGTTACTGTTGGTATTAATTTAGGAAATTCAAATAAAGTAAGTCACTGTTTATAATGATCAACTTCTACAATCTCTCCCATGTATATCATAGTAAATCATTGATTTTCAGAAATCATATTTATTTAATTAAAGCATTTAATGTGAGATTGACATATGACATCATAGGTGCATATACATAAATCCACAGTACATGTATTCTGCATCACAGTTTGAAAATAAGTATAAAGACACCAAAAAAGGAATAGTTGCTACTGTTACAGCATTTTTCTACATTCAGAAGCTTTGATTCTACCTACCCACTCTTTCACCCTATTGAGGTGTTAACAAACATAAAAATTGATAGTTTTTAAGAATTCAACATATAATCAGACTGACGGGTTATTGCATTGTGCTCCCAAAAAGTATTCCTCTTGCATTTTTCTGTTACCTGCCCCACCACCACGACCACTGTTTTTAAAACGAGAAATCTCTTCTCCGCTGGCTTCAGTGGCTGTGCTCGGAGCCTGACCTTCCCACCAGTGTGGAGAACAAACACTGAGCCTGTTGGAGTATAGATTCTGCGTCTTTGGCTTCTTAATAATGTAGATGAATCTTGACTATAGCTGAGTTTAGAAGTCAATTCAAATCATACTTAAATTCAATTGGTAGGACATTGAGTTAATAGCGTTTTTTCTCATATAGGCTTTCTGTAATTTATGGAAAAGTTTTACTCTGTGCAGCCAGCCCCACGTGTACACAGGGAGACGGAGTGACTTCCCTGAAGGCGGAGTACACCAGAATACCTAAGCAGAAGATGACTCTCAGTACTGTTTCTCGTAAAATGCAAGATTGAATACTCAGATTAAATGCTCAGATGCTTTTGCCCTGGCCGGTTTGGCTCAGCGGTTAGAGCATCAGCCCGCGGACCGGAGAGACGGGAGTTCGGTTCCCGCTAGGGGCACATAACTCGGTCGCAGTTTGTCCCCGGCCCAGTTGGGGTCGTGGGGTGGCAACCACTCGATGTGTCTCTCTCACATCTGTTTCTCTCTCTCTCTTCCTCTCGCTCCATCTGAAGATGAATGCAAAAATGTCCTTGGGTGAGGATAAAAAAAAGATGAACTTCTTGAAACCTGTATGTTTTTATTAACCAGTGTCACCCCAATAAATTCAAGACAAAAAAATATAAACTTCTATAAATTGGTAAAAGAAAAAGAAAAATAAACCAACCTTTAAAGGATAGAGTTGTTGGGACTTACGACTTCATTAGCAGCCATAGTAAAATCTTTATAAAAGTTAGAGAAATTCCAAATTTTGGAATGGGATTCTAACCACTGTTGTAGGGTTACTTAAAGCTATAAGCAACCTTGATCACTGGTCTGAACCAGTCAAGTTTTGTTGACTGATATTAAGATAGTTATTAGGTGCTACTTAATTTAATGGCATTGATGCACTATTGGTTTTTTTGTATGTGTCAGCAACATTTTAATGCCATTTTTATAGTGTTTTAGAACTCTCTATCCATCGATGATTTACTGCAGAGTTGTATTTGTGAGAAGAGTTGATAGTAATACCAAGAACATGTGCCTTTTCTATCTTTATGAAGAAAATGCGTCCAACGCCAATGTCAGGGCTGTGAGGACTTGGTGGGGAACAGTTCAGTCTGTCGGCAGGTGCCAGTTCCTACTGAAGAACAGGCAATAAAATGACCTGCTGAAAGCCACATCCTCTCTTAAAGTACGCATTAAGCACCTATATGGGCAGGTAAAATAATTTCTTACTTAACTGATTTTTTTAATAACCTCATTATAGTAATGATTCAATAAATACAATTATAAAGAGCTTTTTAAGAAGCTTGAATAAAAGGTATTTTCTGAACCTAGATTTATTGTTTATGAAAATATTGTGATGTAAAGGTGCATTAGTTTTTTAAAATTTTTTTAAATATTTTTTTCTTTATTGATTTTATTGAGAGAGGAAGGGAGAGGGGAGAGAAAGATAGAAACATCAATGAGAGAGAACATCAGTTGGCCGCATCCTGCATGCCCCCTACTGAGGATTTGGCCCACAACCTGGGCATGTGCCCCACTAGGAATCGAACCGGTGACCTCTTGGTGCATGGGTTGACGCTCAACCAGTGAGTCACACTACCCGGGCATAAAAGTTTTTTTTTTTTTTTTTGAAAAATTTTTTTTATTAATTTATATTTGTTACAGATGTTTCTCCTTTTTTTCCCAATTGACACCCTCCTCCCCATCTCCCCCACCCCATCCCCAGCTTTGTTGTCCATGTCCATCAGTTATACGTACATGCATATAAGTTCTGTGATTTATCTCTTTTCTCCTCCTCTATCCCCTCTCCTGAGGGTTGTCAGTCTGTACCCTACTTCCACCTCTCTGGCTCTACCCTGTTCCTCATTATATTTCACAAATAATGAGATCATGTGATATTTGTCATTCTCTGCTTGGCTTGTTTTGCTTACGATAATACTCTCCAGGTCCCTCCATGTCATCTCAAAGGATAAGCGATCTTTCTTTCTTACAGCTGCATAGTACTCCATTGTGTATATGTACCACAGCTTTTTATCCATTTTTCTATTGATGGTCACTGGGCTGTTTCCAGATCTTAGCTATTGTAAATAGTGCTGCTATGAACATGGGGGTACATATATTCTTTTTGATTAGTGTTTCAGGCTTCTTAGGGTATATTCCTAGAAGTTGGAATCACTGAGTCAAATGGCAATTCAATTTTGAATTTTTTGAGGTAGCACCATAGTGTTTTCCACAGTGGCTGCACCACTCTGCATTCCCACCAGCAGTGTATGCAAAAAAATGAAACTAGACCATCAACTTACACCATACACAAGAATAAACTCAGAATGGATAAAATACTTAAATGTGACCTGTGAATCCATAAAAATCCTAGAAGAAAATGTAGACAACAAAATATCAGACATCATACACAGCAGAATTTTCACTGATACATCACCTAAGACAACAGAAACAAAGGAAAAAATGAGCACATGGGACTACATCAAACTAAAAAGCTTTTGCAGAGCAAAAGAAACAACCATCAAAATGGAAAGAGAACCCACAGTATGGGAGAGCATCATTGCCAATGATACATCAGATAAGGGGTTAATATCCAAGATATATAGAGTACTCATACAACTCAACAAAAGGAAGACAAAGAACCCAATTAAAAAGTGGGCAGAGGACCTAAATAGACACCTCTCCAAACAGGTCATACAAACGGCCAAGAGACATGAAGAAATGCTCGACATCACTAATCATCAGAGAGATGCAAATTAAAACAACAATGAGATATCACCTCACACCTGTCAGAATGGACGCCATCAACAAATCATCAAACAAGTGTTGGCAAGGGTGTGGAGAAAAAAGTTATTTTTAAATACAGATTACATACAGTAATACATTAGTTTCAGGTATACAGCATAGTGATTAGACATTTATGTACCTTACAAAGTGATCACCCCAAAAAGTACCTGTCTGACAACATAGATAGTTATTATAAGATTATTGGCTCTATTTCCTGTGCTGTATTTTATATTCCTGTGACTTTTTCATAACTGGCAATTTTTATGCTTCAAACAACTTTGGAAAGAAAATGGAAGATTCTTTTGTGTACTTGAGTTTGGCAATCACTTCTTAACCAGTATACAACTGATTTGAATAACATTTCTGATGGATTCTGAACTTTCTCATTTTCCAGCAGGTAACATTATGATGATACTCTTTGGTAGCCTTTCTTTTGGGGGTGGCTTTGCCAGTTATGAAAACCCTGGTCTCTAGAGAAACATCTGAACATTGAGAATAAAATTGTAACGAACCATAGATTGTTCAGAATCAAGGTCATGCCAAAGAAAGCCCAAAACATAGCAACTTTTTCTGGTGAGCAGAGTCTCTGCTACCTAGATTTATTACACAGAAGCTAAAAAATAACCTTTTACTAACCTTTGCTCAGAACATGCTAAATGATCTAAGACCAATTTATTATTTTAACAGAGATTCAAATTATATCTAAGTTTGCATTAATATAATATGGTAGCAAAGAATTCACAGGTTCCCTTTCGTTTCACTTTTTTTTTTTTTTTTAGTTAGTCTATCTAGTTGCCCAAATAAAATACATTTCATTACTTTTTTCAGGGTTGTTATTTGCTCATATTATTAAACCAAGTAAAATAACAGTTTCTTCCCTCAACCTTTATTCAACTTATTGTAAGATAGTAAAGTTTTACCTTTCACTATACGTTTTTGTTTTGTTATTCTGTGGAACAACCAGTTTACTTTGAAAACTATTTTCTTTTTTTATTTCCCCTTGATAAACAAAGACATATGTTATAGCTTGCTTTTACAATTTTACTTTTCCTCCAGTATTGCTTATATAAAGTCTTAATCACTATAATTTTGATAGATTGGTGATCAGTTTATTAATATCCTCTATTACTTATAAAATTACCCCTTATCTAAAGAAGACATTAATTATTTCTGGAAGGTGAGTCTGCTTGAATATCTCATGGAACCTTTAAAACTTTCAAGGGATAATTTTTAAATGTTTAAAACAACATACTTGGACGAATAGAATAGACATATTTTAAAGATTATTTTTAACTCATCAATAAGGGAGCATAAGGTGGCAGAGCTGTTTTAAAGGACAATTAGAGGAACATAAGTTATATAGTCCTCCAGAATGACATTCTGACTTAGAGACAAAACTAGTTAATACTTTCCGGTAGGATCGTAGAATCTTAATCTTTGGAGTTATCATTTCTTTTGCTCTGAAATTAACATGCAACTTCACAGAACCCAAGCTTTGATTTATTTTTTTCTAATTTTTAAAAAACTAACTGCAGTTTTTTGTTTTTTAATATGTTTTATTGATTTTAGAGAGAGGAAGGGAGAGGGAGAAAGAGAGAAATATCACGAAGAGAACATCAATTGGCCGCCTCCTGCAGGCCCCCACTGAGGATAGAGCCAGCAACCTGGGCATGTGCCCTGACAGGGACTCTAACTGGCAGCCTCTAGGGCCAGGGGAGGATGCCCAGCCAACTGAGCCACACCAGCCAGGGCAGAATCCAAGCTTTTAATGACTAGTAAATAGCAAAGACAAAATAAGGTTCGTTTCCTAGATAACCAAATAATCCTTTTGAGAATCTTTAAATAATCTCCAGTAATTAAAATAACATCTCATCTACTTTTTACCCTGTTTCCAAGTTTTGAATAATTTTTTATAACAGTTCTAATGTGGAAACATTTTAAATGTCAGCTTCAAAATGGGCAGGTTAAAATTAGGTTTTCAGTTTTTTAAGGCCACGTAAAATGTTTGACTACTGAACACATTGTACTTATCATCTCGTTCATCTGTCCAACATGTAAACTGGCTCAACCAAGAGTCGAGAATCTATCTAGCTAGTTATACCAAGAAGAGCTAGAAGACAGATGGCCTGAGATGAGCCACGATAATGCCCAACCCTGTGTTCTTTCTCCATATACTTTCCTGCTCCGTAGTCAACTTCTGCAGGTCTCCTAGCGCTCGAAATGTGTGTGTACATATGTACAGAGCATTCCTGGAATTTAAACTTCAGCAAAATAATCTTGAAACTACTGACAGGATAAAAACCCCATAGAATTAACACTGTCCATCATGATCAGGACGTATATCAATGCTGCTTTTCTGAAGTGTTTCCATCTCGCTGGTGTGGCTCAGTGGATTGAGCGTTGCCCCATGGACTGAGAGGTCCCGGTCCATTTCCAGGTCAGGGCACATGCCCGGGATGCGGGCTCGATCCCCAGTTGGGGACGTTGACATTTCTTTCTCACATCAATGTTTCTATCGCTCTCTCCTTTCCTCTCTCTCTAAAAAATCAATAAAAGCGTATGTTTTAAAATAGTGTTTCCATCTCTTCTGTTGATGAATTAGCAGAACAATCATGATTATATTGATAGTGAAGTAGTAAGTATATGAATCGATAAGAAGAATCTAGGCGTGAGGTTACCTTTTGCTAAGTTGAATATTTCAGATGGAATCAAGTGGGAATTAGAAATGCCATGAATTGCTGCTAAAATACAGTTAGGAATTTTACAAAAAGTGTTTCTTGAAAAGCACATTCTAAATTATTTAATATTTCAAAGTTTGAGGAGAAGTATTACACCCATTGTAAATTGATCGTTCTTTTTTTTTTATCATTCTTTTGAACCTCGCTCCTTAACCTGTGTTTAAAAAAAAAAAAAATAGAATTCTAACAACACCCATTTATATGTTTTGTTTAGTTTTTAATTCTCTTTACATTATCATAAATACTGTCTGTACAATGTTGAGTAAAGCCTTTTAAATTTAAAGTTATTATAGAAAACATTTTTATGTATACTAGATTTCATGGCCAAAATATTTAGTGTTTTTTGTTGGCTTCACATCTATTGTGTATTTAAATACATCAGAAAGAACAAGATACACATATTTTTTAATTGCAATTCTTCATTTTCTTTTTCAACTAATGATCATCTATTGGAATGGACTTGGAGTCACTAAGTAAATTATCTTGAAAGAGAATCTTTTTTATTAGATTTTAGTTTATTTCAACCCCTTAATTGGAACATGATGTCTAAAGGCAACATATTTCAAATTTACATTGTGGATTTCAAAGTTAATTAAAAATTTAAGTTCAAAGGATTACTCTAATGAGCATTTATGAGGGTAAATCCTCCCTAGGAATATTGTTAAGAAGTTATATTCATGTGAAAGATGTGTTTCTACATAGTTTTGCACAATATGTGCCTTTATGGCTGAAATTTGGTTTAGTTTTGATGACACATTAGGTTGTTTTTTTTTTTTTTGGTTTTTCTTTGTCAAGTTTACAGCCCATGAAAATTCGACTTTTAAGTTAACAACAACCAAAAAAAAAGCAAGAGAAAGTTGAAAATTATTACTTTAACGCATCAAAGAAATTTTGATGGCATTTTCATCATACAATTTTGATGGACACATATAAGTACATATATTTAAGTGGTCCTTGCCCTTTTTGAAAATGTTATACAATGATACACAGGATACATGATATTGACAATTACAGAAGGCTAGTAGTGTTCATGACCGATGTTTCATTATACACTATACCTGTATATGAACAGTTATTTGATTTGTATCTGTTGATGATATGGGAAAATAGGTTTAAATTTCTATTTCCTTTGAAGTTGGCAGAAAATACTATAAGAAAAATATCACTCTTCTAATCTCTTAATTTTTAATTTTTTCAGATGATCAGAGCTATTCCATATTTCTTGAACTTTAATGACAAGCATAACCACTGTCCCTAATAATTTTCTCCACTTAGATTAGTGTGTGCAAGGGTGGATTTTATAAACTCTCCAAGCTGATAAAATTTGGAGTGCTTCCTTTAAGAAAAATAATTATTAATCATGGATATACAATTGGGCTAAAAATCAGTATTTCTTTTGGAATGAAAAAAGAGATCACAGCACATTACACACATTTAAAAGTTGACAAATACTGTAACTATCATGAAGATCTAGAAAAGTACCGTGACATTTGTGTTAGATACCTTCCCGACCCCGTGTGGGATCCCTTTTTCTTACATTCTAGTCTTTATGTTCTTCGAACACCTCATCAAGTGAGAAACATTTTGTAACATTTTCTAGAGAGAGAATAGTTCTGTTTCCCCCCCTAGCTGTAGAGCTCGTTGGTATGTGAAATCACTTTTAAGGATTCTCATTTAATTTGGTAGCACCTCCATCAACTGTTCTTCATATACGAACTGTAAGATGTGGATGTATTGCCACAGTGTAGCTTCTGGCTCCGCACATTTCAAACCTTGTTTTTCCTCTCCTGCCAAAAGTCTTCTGGTTCTGGGCAGTGGAACCTCTGGCCCTGTGGCTGTCCTGTCCCCACACCTGCTGGCCGGCAGGTAGGAGCAGGAGCACGTGTGGAAGTCTTTCCTAGACCAGAGTGGAGAGCTAAGTCAGTCGATTGGATCCAGTTTTATCATGCTGTCTTGAAGTCATACCAAGAAGTTAAATAATAATCACAATGAACACAAATGTGCTTCTGAAACAAACCCAGTCAACCGGGACTGAGGTGCCAAACCGTTGAACAGCCAAGGAGGACTTTCTGTGTCATGTTCAAAAGCACAGTGTCTGGAATCAAACTGCCCCAGGTTTGAACCTGATGAAAGATCGTCATGTCTTTGATTTCTTGATTCCCCGAAGAGGTCTGGGAATCAGAATTTGGAGCTTTAAATGTTAGTATAGGATGCCAGTCATGCTTGAAAGTTGTTTTCTTTCATGCAGAAAGATATATTTAATATATCATAACATTAACTCATACTATTTATCTGACTTTTTTCTCTGTACAGTGGGGCAAAAGTAGGTTTACAGTTGAGTGCATGTGACACGGAGTTTATTCTTGTATTATTTATAAATTATTGTTTTATTTCCCATAGGAACCACTGTAAACCTACTTTTACCTACCCTGTGTTTTGAATTATAGAAGCTTCTCACATCTCTTTTTATTGTTTTAATGCTGTCTTGCTAATCAGCTTTTCAAGAATCACTATGACATCCTTTGGCATCTTTACTCTATCTTAGTAGCAACCGTTGTATCAAAATTATGTGAGAAAGAGGTCTCCAAGCTGAGATCCTTGATCTGCTTTCCTCATTTAGGCTTAATAAGAACATCTTGTTTAAAGTATCTTCCAGGAAAGGTGTGTATTTTATGCAAAGCTCTTTAAAAGTGAAGAGTTAGCCCTGGCCAGTTCGGCTCAGCAGTTAGAGTGGCAGCCGGCGGCTGAAGAGTTGTGGGTTTGATTCTGGTCAAGGGCGTGTGCCTTGGTCCCTGGCCCCGGTCAGGGTCATGTGGGAGGCAGCCAATCGATGTGTCTCTCTCACATTGATGTGTCTCCCTCTCCCTCCCTCTCTGTCTGAAAATAAATGGAAAATTATCCTTGGGTGAGGATTAAAAACAAAAGTGATTTGAATAAGAAAGTAATTGGGATATCTGTGTAAATGATGAGGCCTCAATGAGTATAAACTGGTAATTCCATCTTGCATAGACTTTGTTTCAAAACAATTTGTGAGAACTATCAAAGCAGAAAATGTGCCCTTTTTCTTTTTGACAAACTAGGTGATGGTTCTAGGTTCAGATTAACTCATACGTTTTGGTTTGAAAGCAACAAAGTTTCATACTGTCTTCTTGCATTAGCAATGTACTTATCAAAGACTATGGAAAAACATATTTTTTTAACCACTTCCCTTTCCCTGCAAAATAAGAATGAAATAGGATTCTATTAATTTTTCAGGCATTCTATAAAATATAAAGTGTTTTAATTCAGTGATGTAGTGTCATCTAATAAAAAGAACACTGGACTAGGATTAAGAATAACTGTTTTAGCCTAAGCCTCCAATGACTTGTTCGTACTCTTTCATTTGGATGAGCCTCGGTACCCTGCACTCTAAAATGGGATTAACTATTAAAGCTTTGCCCAACTCTAAGTATGTTGTGAGGATCAAATGATAGAATGTGTGTGAAAATGACAAGCAACTGGGTCATTTCTGCAGATATTATTGTTATTTTGAGACATTGAGTGATGATTAAACTAATCCTGTTTTACATATTTTTATTATCGCTAATGTTCTTTATTGTTAGATTATACAAAATTCTCAACAGCAGCATTATTGATATTTGGGCCAAATAATTCTTTGTAGTGGGGTGCTGTCCTTTGCAGGGTAAGGTGTTCCGCAGCATCCCTGACCTCTGTCCACTAGAGGCCAGTAGCACCCTCCCTCCTCCAACATGGCTCTGGTCGTCGCCAAATGTCCTTTCCTGGCAGAATTGTTTCACTTTGATAACCACTGGATTACTGTCAAGTGGAAGATTTTAGATCAGTTGGGCATTGAACAGGCAATCAAAAGAGAAAAAATGGTTGCAGAAGGCAATTAGTTAAGAAGTGAATTCCTTAAGCATTTTATGCAACTGAAACATATAGAACCTGAGATAATTAAATTCCTGAGGTAGAGCCTTTTCTTTGAGTCAAGTCTACTGATTGTAGTCTTACCTTCACTTTTTTCAAAACCAGTGCTTCTAGTGTGTCTTTTTAAATCTTCGATTCCCAATTTTTAACAGTTGAATAGCAATAGAAAGGCAGTTGTGAAATAATTGCAGTTATGAAATAATTTCAGGGTGGAACTTGTAGGGGAGGAGAAATAATTACTCCTCTACCCTTTTAGGTTTCTTGGCTGAGATTCCCCCTCCCCCCACACACCTCCCACCTCCACCCCATGTAACAAAGACAGATTAACAGCATAAAAACAAATAAGTTTAATGACATGTATGCCTCCCTTTTAATGGGAGATTCTCAGGAAAACCGAGTGACTCCTCCAAGTGGCCCAAACCACAACCTTAAATACCATTATAATCTAAAGACAAAAGAGGGTCTTGGTAGGGTGAGGAGTCAGTTACTGGGTGTTACCAGGAAAACAACAGAAAACGAGTAAATTTGTTATGCAGATTTAAGTCCTTGCCTTGTCCGTGGATAAGGGTGTCTGGAGATTCAGAGTCCTTCCTGGTAAGGAGAGGGAAACACCCTTACACGTGGAGATTTAGCTTATAAATGTAAAGTCTCTTACCAAAAAATAACTTCTACTCCGTTTTCAGAGCTTCTCCAGTGTTTGTTGTTTCTGAAAAATAACCAACTCCAAATAATCAGTATTCCAAAGAGACATATTTAGGGTAGTATATTTTGCTCCCATTCAAAGTTCTCTATATTTTATAATGTTTATCTTTTATGCATGTCATCTGTATCCAAACCAGTATTCACTTGTGGCAACTTGTCTTTTCTGAGTCTTTCCAACGATTTCAACTTTGTTTTCAAACAAAGATTACTTCGCTGCTGCTGTTGTTTTTGGCATTCGTTTTTTTGACATCCAATGAACAGGTTACCAAATTTCTTCCATTTCTCAAGACAATTGACTATAATCTTACTTTTTTAAATGCCCACTGCCTTAATTGTCTTCAGAATTTTTCTTACCATTGTTAACACATTTATAATAAATGGTATTTATTGTGTGTGTTTCCCCTTATTTTGTATTCAGTTTTGTTAATGGGTTAGTGAATGTGTGCATAGAGTCGGATAACAGTAGTAAATGTGGTAACTTTTAATAATGCCCTCAAGTGTGCTCAGATGAATGATCAATTTTTTTAAAAGTATGATTGCCAAGTTTATTTGTCCTACGCAATATCATTGGCAGTAGTTTGGACAGTTTCCAGGGAATCAGAGAAAATTGAGTTGAAGAAGATAATGGTTTCAAAACCCTGATTTATTCTTACTCTGTCTTGGGTTTTATTAACAAGAAATGAGTCTCTCCAGCTGAAGTTAGCCTTCAGTGTTTACATGATAACTAGATCCAGCCTGGATATGGGCACAGCTATGGATATTCTCTTATTACTGTGGGGAGAGAAGAAACGTTCCTCTACCCGTCAAGGTTCTTTCAGCTGGTCTAATAATTAAGTTCGCACGAGACAGAGAAAATAGCCAGATTTAATTACATACTTACGCATGGGAACCCCATATACCTGAGAGAGTCAGAGACTCCACATACGTGAGAGTTTCAGAGACAGAAAGGGAAAATGAGGAATATATGACATTATGAGCTTACGATGTGGTAAGGTAGGTGCCAAGGGGATTCAGAAGGGAGGATGGCCACTGCAGGATGGTAAGAAGAGTATATGTTCAGTAATTAGTAGTCTGTCCTGATCTGTGTCCACGATATTGCAAATAGACATTTCCTCCTTAATGTTCACGTGAAAAGAAAATCCTCCGTGACATTTATTTATTAATCAAAACGAGTTCTTTATTCAAGGAAGAATTCAGAACACCTTGCAATTATATAACATGCGATTTTATATGCTATAAATATGAAATATTTAAAGCTTATGAAAAGATGCCCCATATCCCGATTTAGGTCAGTTACAGAAAAAAGATATTGATTTATCTATTTTTACTTATGCTACATGCCAAAGTACTAATGCCACATGACAAACTGTTTACATTTAGAAGCATAGGAAAAATAGGTTATTTGGCATTGATTTACTTTCTACTGCATGGCAAAATGCATAGGTTAGTTTACTCTTCAGATTATTAAATTCTTTTTACTTAAAATGGTGAGCTAATTCTAACTTTTAAACTAGACTTGTTAATATCACTGCATCACATTTCTGCATCTGTTTGAGTAATGACTCTCAAAGAGGAGTTTAGTCATGAAAATTCACATCTCCTTAGCTTCTATAAGATGTCTGTCATATGCCCTGGCCAGTTTGGCTCAGCGGTTAGAGCGTTGGCCTGCGGTCCAGAGAGACCCGGGTTCAGTTCCTGCTAAGGGCATGTACCTCGGTTGCGGTTTGTCCCCGGCCCTGGTTGGATCATGAGGGTGGCAGCCACTCAATGTGTCCCTTTCACATCGATGTTTCTCTCTCTCTCTCTCTTCCTCTCTCTCCCTCCCAGTCTATCTGAACAAAAAATGGAAATAACGTCCTTGGGTGAAGATAAAAAAAAAAAAAAGATGTCTGTCATAGGTGTGACAACATCAAAGTCTTAGTGATATTTAGACAACACAATTGAAGAAAGAGTTTGAACTGTGAAGATATGTCTTTGTGTTGTAGCTATAACTTTCTCCAGCGTACTCTATGGCCCTGAAAGTTACTTCATTACTCTGACTCCCCAATAGATTTTCTCTATGTACCACCTTTATTATCTCAAGTATGTACTTGATCACCTCAAGGTTCCTCCTGGCCTTTCTGTCTAATAGTCTTTGTCCTACAGGAAACACATTAAGAAAATAACATTATCAAAACGTATCCTGTTTGTCTTATATTAGAGTTGGCACATGATAGTTTAAAGATCTTGTGATGGTAGAAGTCATGCATTTGAACATGGAAATATTAATGGAACCACAGTCGCTTCCTTTCCTATTGTTATCAGGGAATCGGGGTATCCTCTTTCCCACTGAGTGCTGTCGCTGGGGTCTTCCCGATACCTTGAGAAAAATAATTTTCTGAGACACACGCAGGAGGATGAGTGATTTTTATTTGCATAGCATTATGCCCCTGCCTTGCCAGAGTCCCACCCCAGTCATAGAAGAAGAGTAGCTGGGATTTCAGTAAACCTAAAAGCAAAGCCAGTGTCCACAGTGCCCCTTCCACGTGGCAGCTGGGTCCAGTTCAGCATCAGGCTAGTTGTGGTCCACTCGTCCTCTGTGTGGGGGATCACATGTCCGTGGCCATGTGGGCAAATGCCAGGGAGCAGGAGCGAGAGCCCAGGAGGGAAGCACAGCGTGCCCAGGGGAACCAAGACAGGGAGTTTCTTTGTTTAGGGGATTAAATATCTCAAATTTCGCTCCCTTGCAATGGCCACACCCACTCTGACCAAAGACCTGTTCCGAGGAAGTCACCCCAGCTGTACGGGGCATGTGTCTGTTCTCCTCCTGGTCCAGTCCCTTCGCCCAGGGATCTGTGGGGAATAGACAGGTGTCTACGTGGACTTGAACAAAGGCACACAGAATTCAAGGGAGCTAAATTTTGATCGAAATCTAAGGCTATGGTGAATAACAGCAAATAATAAAAATGTTTTATGTATATGTGTGTTTGGTGGATGCAGATAGAAAATATAGTATTCCCTGACCAAAAACATGAACTTTTTCATTGAACTTTTTCGCTCATGGAAACAGCTTCTTTAGCTCAGGGGGGGGAAAAAGAAGAAGAAAAAGAAGAAGTGATGCGTCTGTCTTTCATATCCATACTCTAGGGAAGGATGATAGAGTTATTTCTGGAAACAGTTTTCCGAGAACAATGACTTTCTTCCCTTCATGATAGGGTCCATTTTAGATTATTTTAATTTATATTGAATTCATGAAGAAACGTGGCCCAGATTTAAATTTATAGTCTGCAAATTTCCATTTTTAAAAACAGACTAGTTCCTGAGGAATGCAGATTTTTTTTTTTTTCAAAGGCAACTAAAACCTCAAAAATTCTCTTCTTTTTGTCTTCTTATGCTTAAAAAAGTACATGAACATACTGTTTTTAAATTTAGGCTTTAAAAAAAATGTCCTCATGCTGAGTTCTTGTTTGCCAAGTTTTAGCTTAGAGAGAATTTTTATAGCTTTTATAAACCCCTAAAAATAGAAATTTTAAGTGGAAATCCTTACACACCCTTAGTGAGTGCCACAAATCTTGCTACCTTTTGAGAATGAAGGTAAATTTTCATTATTTAGAGGTGGCAGCGATGACTTGATGTCATAGTTTTCCTAAGGACAAAAAAACAAAAAAACACATTTTTTAGCTGTGAGTTTAATATGTTAAATTTCGTATGTGATATAACGTAAAAAAATTGTAAATGCATGTGTCCTTCACCAAGTGTCGTTTGTATTTAGAAGCCTTTGTCTTATCCATCGTTTTGATGTCACATCTAATTTAGCATGTTGATTAAATGTGTCTTGTGACTTAACTGCTAAATGCGGTTTAGAGTCGCTCTGGAAGTTAGATTTGTTGCAGTACAATTCATCGTGGCCAATATCTTTGGAGGTGTTAAAAATAAAAGTCTCTTTTCTCACTTTTATCATGTAAACCAAAGGGTTAGTTGACCTTTGGAGAAACCCAGAATATGTCTGCTTTGGGGCGGGGGGGTGGTCCCACCTCGGTTTTGGGGATTCAGTTCATTGAAACGAAAAGTCTCAGTTCTGGAGTGATAACGTGTGGTACTTGACTGCAACCAGGGGTCAATTTTAGATGGGAAAACAGAAAGGGAAATAGCAGATGATTGAAGCCTTGGGCACAGACTACGTGCAATGCTAGACAGAGAACAAGGAAGCCGATCGCAGCAGGAAGCATTGTTCGACTTCGATTGGACCTAAACAAAATTGAGCACATGCTCCTGAACAGAGGCCAATCAAATGCATGCAGACTGTTTCGGTTATCTCCTGAGGAAAAGATTTCTAAGCAGCAGTATATTTATTTTGAACATAATCTGATAGAACAGAATCTTAGTACTGTGGAAAATTTCTAGACCTCTAATAAATTTTATTCTAGCAGATAATTCACATGGAAAGAGACAAAAGTTCTTGCTTTTCCTGGTACATGTTTGTGGCTTCTTTCTTCCACCAGAAATCATTTCAGATTTAGCAGGAGGTGTGCTTTTTAAACTCGTGACATGCACACTGTCTGGCACCAGTGCCCTAAAAGGAACGCCAAGCTGTCTGATGAAGGACAACTTTAAAGGAAAAAAGAAAAAGGAAAAGGAAAACAAACTAAGACTAATATTTAGTTCTTGAGACAGGTGCATTAATTAGTGATGGAATATTGCCTTGATTACATCCTTAAAATCCTTTACATTTATTTCTTCAGTTGAATGAGGCTTTCTGACATCTGTATCTGGAATTAATCTGATAACCTTGACATTCAGAATGGCGATAAAGGATAGATAGTTTTCCTCAAAATGCTTCAATATGGCAGGAGGAATTATCTCATATTGATAAATAAAGCAATGTGACATCTGTGTTGAATTCTGAATCGACTTGTTGAGTTGTGCCAGAGGTAAAAGAAGGGACTTATTTACAAGATGTTTAGTGCATTTGGGAACAGTCAAGGTCAAAGCCAAAACAGGACTCACTGCAGAAAGTTTCTATATTAATGAAAATGTCTTTCAAGAAGAAATTGACAGGTAAGGCATCATACTATCGTCAGAAGTTCAACACTCGTTTTAAGCCTAAGAAACAAAGTCCCAGAGCACTGACTTGTATTAATAGCTGGTTTAAAATGTATGGTTTAGGAAGAACAGACCAGTAGTTTGGAGTGAAGCCTGAATTATGAAGGGATGACCTGAGCTCTGCCATAAGTGATCATTTTTTACAGCTGCACATTTCTAAGAACTCTTTGAAGGTTCCTCTTTAGCCACAGGAAAATACATCATAAAGGATACATTTGGCATATGTGTTTGTTTCTATGCCTATATAGGTCCAGTATATAAAGAGGAAGAGCAAGCGGTATGGCAAGTGAGGCTTGGTTGTGGGTACGTTTGAGAGGGCGTGACTGAGCGGAGCCTGAAGGATGGGCTAAGGGAAGTGGGAGGGATCGGGTGCCCTGTGGGCCTGGAGGCGGATGCAGAGTCCAGTTTGGATCAAGGAGATCTTTACCTCGAGGAAATAGCGTTGCAGACGCAGAGGTGGAAACCTCGTGTGTTAGGCTAAATGAATTGAAGTTGACTTCTTAGGCAGCACAAAGCTAAGGCTGTTTGGCAGATGAGACTAA
This sequence comes from Molossus molossus, assembly GCF_014108415.1. Classification (NCBI taxonomy): domain Eukaryota; kingdom Metazoa; phylum Chordata; class Mammalia; order Chiroptera; family Molossidae; genus Molossus; species Molossus molossus. The sequence goes on along the minus strand of NW_023425351.1, from coordinate 56,535,846 downwards.
TGTGTCATGCAGATGAACCCTGCCACAGTATTAGAGGAGGAGTAGCAAATACTGCTGGTTTACAGCACAGGCATGGTGTGTAGAGAAAGGCTGGGTGCAGCCCGGGTGGAAGGAGGGTTCCGGGCACAGTGAGCACATAGGACACAAGGAATGAAAAAATCCCCCAGATGGAGCTTGACCCACTGGGACGTAAAGATGACTTCCTTCTTTTGGAAATGATCAACTTCTTTTAGACTTCCATAGTGAAAGTTCTATTTCTGTGGGTTTTTTTTTTTTCCTTTGTAAAATGACAAGAACTTTAATTAGCCTTGAAGGAACAATTTACAAAATTGTAGAGGATGGAAAATTGACAATACGAACAAAAACAGAATTGGGTTGATTAGGTTTAATATTTGGCCTAAATGGTTGTTCCTCTCACTGTTTCTCTATTTCAAGAGCCGGGGGTATTTAGCGAACCCTTCACACACGAGGCAGCAAGTTTCTTGATGACAGGGATTTCTGTCCTATCTGTCTGTCTGTCCTCAGCCTGACCTTCATGCCTGACACCTAACAGGTGCTCTGTAAATGATATTTATACGGATAAATGGCAGCGCAATGTTTTCCGACGTTGATTGGCTTGTCATAAGCCGTCTCGTTGCAGTGGGCCCTGTTCTGTTAGGGACTCCTTTACTTCTTCAGGGGAACATCATCACTCTGCCTGGATGTTGTCATACAGGAAGAAAACTACCCTGAAAGATTTATTACTAGTCCTTACACTAGCATTTTAACTCAGTGTAAGGAGTCATTGAGTGAATTTTGTGACGTGAAGGAGAGTAGTTGATCATCCAGTATTTTTGTTTAGTTTAAGAGAAAGACAGGCAAAGCCCCAAAGGCTGCACAGACATTTCAGAAGGTTTTTTTTTTTTTTTTAGAAATGAACAGTGACCAGTGTTTCCAGGGGATGCTGAAAGATGCATCGGTCATGCATACTCCCAGGAAAGTAGATCAGATATTGGGGTGCATTGGGACTCACTTCCAAATGGCTCTGGCTTCAGAGTTTTACAGCAGTAAGCTAAAATTCTAGACAGATCTAGGTTCAGAAATCATTGCAAAGTCACCAGAAAGGGTTTTCTAGCTTCTGTTTCTTGTGCCGTTCAACAAGATTTAGAAGGAAATGCAGCCAGATTTAATGGTCGTTACCTGATGAAAAACAGACATCCTTTGGATTATCTAAAGCAGTACTGAGCAGGTCTAAATGCAATTAGAAGTCTCCACTGAGGCCAAGGTAGTTGAGGGATCACAGAAAAACAACAGGAGACAAAATATGGTCTCCAAAATAGTATTATAGGAAAAGCGGTAGAGAAATTTCCTACATTGTGAAGAACAGATTAGATTCATCAGCAGAAAATAGTATTGAATCAGTAGATATGGAGAACTTTGATTTATCAACTCTACAAAGAATGGAGGGATTCTTTAAGCTATGTATGATCAGGCTGTATTAATATTTTACCATGTTTAGTCAAGGATTAACATATTAATAAAGGCTGTGCCATCTGTGCTCATTCCCTTATATCTCTGATACATGATACTTCTTTAGTCTTTGAAATGACAGCGTTTGTGTATATCTTCTTAGTAAACTCAGATTTCTCTGATAGGAAACCATGCAGAAGTTCTGCATGATTCGAAATAGTGGGCGTATCTGTTTAATTGCAGTAAGTATGTTACGTTGGCATTACTATTCAAGAGAAACTAATGTTTGCTCTTTGATTTCAAGAAGGCAGTTATTAGCTTTTCTCCCCAAAAAACAGAGTACAAAAATGATTGTGATAAGACGCCGCTTCTGAAAAGCTGGACGAGCCCTTCCTGCGCCCCGAGCGTGGAGGGACAGTAGTTCAGTAACGTGCGCAGTGCGCAGGGACTCACGGCCTCCACAGAGCCTCACCCTCGGGCCAGACCTATAGTAGTTGCAAGAAAATGATTTATGTGTTGTAATAAACGTTACTTCTCAATCTGTTTGCTTGTTCAGTGGTTGAGGTCCCCAAAGAAAAGGTCTATCTCAAATTAGGACTGGCATGTATTATCTGTCAACTTTATATAGTACTGTAAACGTCATTCAGCTGACAGTAATATTAGCAGAATGTTTTATAGGTTTTGTGCTGTGTGAAGCCCTGTCTGGGTGAGGAGAGGCGATGGGTCTGTGGGGCTCTGTGGTCCGGGATAAAGTTGCGTGTAGATGAGTCGTTTCAATGCTTCTCTGTAAATGAACATCTGGCTCCCATATTGATTCCATGTGTGAAAATGAGATCAGCCCATATAATGACCAGAATCAATCAGACTTTAGCGGAGGAGTAACATACACTGGTCTTGATTTGTTAGACAACCAGAATTGGCAGCACCTTGCATAATTTGGCACCAATTGACAAAGATTAGGCTGTTTGGGGGCCTGGGTGGTTATTAATTTGAAGCCCCCCTTTAAATATTTTGCAGAGTAAAATCAGCTGTAACTTATTTGTCCCAACCCCCTCCTTTTCATACTAGCTCTAATTGTTTTAGACAAACAAGTGAGCTTGCGGCCTGTTCACTTTACACAGGAAGACATGAATTCTTTGATCCATACAATATTCTTTAGCTCAACCTTGGAGCTATTTACCGAGGAGTTTATTTGCAGACAGACAGTAGAACTGTTCTTTGAGCATAGAAATGAGGACAGCTTCTATGGGTTTTAGCTCATGTTTCTGCTACTTACTGGGAGAGAGATAAAACTAAACCATCTTTATTTTCAACCTGAGTCATCCTTTTGAAAAAAATTTTTCTATTGTTTCTGCAAACTGAATTAGGCTCTCGACCTTTCTGCTTTCTCCTCGCACTTTACAATTTTTAGAGGAGAGATCAAACCGGAGACTGATCAGATGCCATCTCTTTTTGCCCTTTATGTAATCATAAGGACAGAATGGTGAGTTTTAAAACAAGACAGGGTGGATTGTAAACATTTTACAAATATGTGTTCCTCCTTTAATTTCTGGGTACAATTGGAACTACCTGTACTGTACTCGTAGTAGATATTTGAAGAATATAGCTATAATTGTCAAAATGTAGTTTTAAAAATTGATTATGGCTGCCAAACAGTTTTAAATATATAGACTCACGTATTCTGAATTTGGGTAATCTTATTTAGGTAAGTATCTGAACCAATATTTAATTCTTCCTCCAATTAAATAAGAGTTATTTGAACAAAGGCTCTCTAAATGCTTTAGATATAATGGACCAGACGATGTAATAGTAACAATAACAAGATAGTTACATAAATATGTCTTTTTATAAAGCTGTAATATATGAACTCCATTAAGACTATTTGATTTCTACTTAGGATAGAGAAATTTGATTTATGAAATCAGTTCCAGGGATAATTCTCAATTCTTAATTATATCTGACAATGAATTACCGTATTCTCTTTTGTCAACTCAGAACTCAATTTGCTGGGCTGCTTGATAACCACTATATGGAAAGTCATCTCCTCCCTTTAATATTTTTTTCCATACAAATTTGTAAATTATAATGAAAAATGTGTTTCTTTGGGGAAAGTCTTTCAGGTTCTTTTGATTCTAATTTCTGGTCACTTAGGTCATTAACATCATTTATGGCATTTTTTTTCTCTTTGTATTTCCTTTTGAATAATTGACCAATAAGTTGTAATTTACTCCCTTCCACCTACATATAAGTTTCCAAATTAAGGTATTTAATTTGGGGGAGGAAACCATTTCTAAACACTTAAACACGCTTTTTTGTTGTTGTCGTTAATCAGGAAGCTTTAAAGTCTAAACAAGCTATGAATCCTAGTTTTTCAAAATCTTTCAAATTACCTCCGTGAGGCTTTAAGAAATAACTGTGGTAAACAAAAGTGCCCGAGTTTATGTCAGATGCTCTGCAGGATCACTTTTCAAGACTAGTGTCCAAAGACATTGGAATCAAATGCATTCCTCTGGTAAGTTGTTAGATGATTTGTTATTTGTAAAAAATAAAAGGATTAGGAGAAAGTTTTAAGAGAGAATGCTTATATATATGGGTAGAAATGGGCAAGCCAAAAGGCTTTATAATTCCAGACCATTAAATAACACGATCCCATATAACACTTATTATAGAAGGTACACTATCAAGACATTACATGCAGTCCACATTTGAGAAATGGCAAAGTGTGTGGTTGTTTCACACATTAAAACAATTTCAGCACACATGTGCCTTTTCCTGTCTCTTATGACTAGCCTCAGGTAAGAATTCTTGCATATTAAAAATATTACCACCGTGATTTCAAAGTGAGGCCAAATCCTGTTATAGGAATGTGTGATAATTTACCATCCTGTCTGCACTATAAGTGAAACCATGTTAACAGCAACCAAGCTTAAACATGGTTTTCGTTATATTTCAGACATGGTGTGGACAGCTTTATATTTCATAAGACACTTCTTTATTGGTTTTGTGTGTGTGTGTGTGTGTGTGTGTGTGTGTGTCTGCGCTCGCGCGCGCATTGGTTAGTTTGGCATAATTCTTTCATTGAAATCATCCATAAATGCTAATTGATAATGACAGTAACCTTCGGAAGAGTCTACAGATACCCTGAAAGAGACTTTCTTTTATTCCACTCTTATTTACAGAGGCTTGTTTGATATGGTAAAACAGATTTGTGCCTGGATAGGGCCGTGTGTGTCTTGCATCTCACAAAACCAACCAGAGGCTCTCACACAGCTGCTCTAACTGAACAAAGTCGTCGCTCTGTGGTGGTTTGATATCAGAAGTGTGCTTACACCTGAATACGTTCTCAGGTTTACTTTATTTTCATTGTATTGAAGGTGTCATTTTAATATATATTAACATAGCTAGTTACAGAATGAATTTTTGAAATGGGTATGCATGCATTTCAAAAGCAATAGGCTTTGGGGGATCTCAGAAACAAATTTGCCTAACAGATAACAATTTCATGGACAATGACTCAATGTTATCAGCATCACTCATCCCCCCACGGCCTGACCTGTGCTGAGAAAAGTATTTTCCTCACCAAGATTACTGAAACTGCCCATTCTGCCACGTAAACACAAAGACAGATGTGTTTAAAGGTGGGCAGAGGTCCACTTCCCAGTTGGGTGCATTGAGTTTGGTTCAGTGAATGACATTAATAAAAAGCCATTTAAGTTCTAATGGTGGAGGGGATCTTGAATACTCCGAAATCATCTGAAATTTGTATTTTAGGTAGTCAAGTTGTAACTCTTGGCCTTGTTCCACCCATGTATCATTCAGTATTTTTAAAAATAATGTTCTTCAAGAATTATGGACAATGATTATTTTTATAGTAGTTCCCAAAACTTGCCAGACTGTCCCCATCCCTTGTGCCTAGCTCTCATTCCCTTTGTCTTGGGATATAATATAATCCTTCTTCCCTCAAGACAGACTAGAAACAGACTCACTCTTATTTTTTTAAATAGTCAAGGGAAGACCTAATACATTTCTGAACTGGGAGCATTGTAATGGGGTTGACTCACAGGATCTGGGGACCAGTTGGCAGTGAGAAGGGTTTGAGGAATGGCGAAAAAAATGCAAGAAGTTATCCTGCCTGAGATACAAACACAGGACTAGAGGCAGGTTGGATAAGGGGTATGTAGACTTCACTGGGAGAACTTAATGCAACACTCACTTGAGCATTTTACCCAGGACCTTGGAAAAATATGTAAGTTGTTGTCTGTAATGATAAGGGTGCATAATTTTCATCCACCATCATGATAATACCAAATAAGGGAAAACATGGTTTTCATTGCAGTAATAAGTTGGTGATACAAATTACAACATGACCATATTAAGAAAGAAATGTTCATTCTTTTCTATCAACCCAGAAACATGTCCAAAGTCCATCAAGATGATGATACAATGCATACTGTGTGTAGGTTTGCCTCTTTTAAAATAAGTGAGTATGTTTTGCTTCTTTCCAAGTTATTTTTAACCTCTTCATTTTGTCAGCCCAAATTATCATTTTTTTAGGGCTGAGGGAATTTCATGAAACCTGGCCCAGTCATCTAATTTTAAAATGAAACTTAAGCCCGGCTGATGTGGCTCAGTGGTTGAGCATCAACCCATGCGCCAAGAGGTCGCTGGTTTGATTCCCGGTCAGGGCACATGCCCAGGTTGTGGGCCTGATCCCCCGTGGGGGGCATGCAGGAGGCAGCCAGCCGATATTCTGTCTCATCGATGTTTCTATCTCTCTCTCTCAAAATCAATAAAGAAAAAACATTGAAGTAAAACTTAATTTTGCTGTATATTTTAGTTTTGAAGCTTATGCTCTAAGATACCCTATTTCAGGGTATTTAAATTTATTTCATTGTGATTTATCAATTATTTTAAAATAATTCTGAAAGGAGATTTTTCTTAAAATGTAGACAATAAACCAAGGGAATCTTACACTAATCCATGATTAGATTTAAACCAGGGTCTTTTTGTTTGTGTGTTTTCATTTTGATGGCAGTTTTTAATAGTTCACATTGAACTGCGATTGAATTGAATTGCATTGCATCGCATCGCATTGCATCACATTGCATCGCATCGAATTGAATTGAATTGCCTAATAATTCACCTGCCTTTGTGCAGTATCTTAAGTGTCATTCTTACAATGTTTTACGCACACAGAGAAATACCATCAGGTAGGGTTTCAACATTAAGTTATAAAGCCAGGAAGCCAGATTATTTCTGGGTATTTATATTGAAGACGTAAAAAGAGAAATTATCAAAGACAATCTTCACCATGACTAATGAGGAATATGTATTTTACTAATGAAATGGTTAATAAATGAGAAGCCATTTTTAAACATGTACACCTACACGTCTGTGTGTGTTTATAAATATTCTAAGCATGATTCACTGACCTGTTTCCAACAGTTTCACTTTGTTTCTTGGGGACTATCATTGGGCATTTAGCACTCACACAACTCACACAGCGTGTGCTTGTTGAGCACCTACTATGGGCCAAATTTGGGCAATTGTTTCCAGATGTTATATTTCAGATCTGTATCTTGGTGTTTCCACGGACACCATACAAGCTGTGGTATCAGCGGGCCTTCAGATGCTTTGACAATCGATACTTCATGTCCACGTTTCTGTTCTTGCAGCTTCTCTTTTTGTAGCCCTTGTGTTTTGCCTGGATCCTGCATCAAAGAGATGAGGGAAAGGGAGTTGATAATTGGAGGGAATAAGTTTTTTATTATTCTCGTTTGGGAAGTTAAGGCTTGTTAGTGCCCAGGCCTCCACGGTGTTTTCATCTTCTTTAAGCTACTGGATTCCGTTCTCTGCTGACTTTCTCCATTTCTGGTCACCATGCATCAGAAAAGTAAAACCTAACTGATCTTACTCTGATTATGTGACTGTATTTGCTCTATCAAAGAAAAAATGGGCTCACCCTGGGCAGTTTTCTCAGTGGTTAGAGCAATGGCCCACCGACCGAAGGGTTGCAGGATCAATTCCTAGTCAGGGTATGTGCCTGGGTTGCAGGTTTGTCCCAGCCCTGGTCAAGGTTGTGTGGGAGGCAAGCAATCGATGTGTGTCTCTCACATTGATGTTCTGCTCTCTCGCTCTCCCTTCCACTCTATCTAAAAATAAATGGAAAAATATCCTCAGGGGAGGATTAACAAAACAAACAAACAAAAATGGGCTCAAACCTGCAGCATATCCTAAGGATGTGCCTTTATGCCTCCAGATTGACTCCATTCTTAGCTCACTTTTAATCCCTACAGGAGAATTTGTTTCCCAGAATCAAGTAAGTGTAGGCTCTACAACGCCAAGAAGGTGGGCTTGAAAACCTTCGCTTGAGAGTGAATCACTGAAAAACCTAACCAGGGGAAGGACAAGACCAGATCCGCATGGTAGGGAGCGTATTCCTCCGGAAGGTGGCCTGGAATGAGCAGTATTCCAGGGTGCAGGTATGAGACCAGCCGAAGACCTGAACTAAGGCGATGGAATAAATGTAGAAAAACCGAAGATGTTGAGTTATCCAGAGCTGATCAAGATTAGACACATCATGTGACAAAAGGGGAACATGGCTTCCTTTTCTGGCCCTGGCTGACAATGTGGAAGGTTGTGCCATTTACAAAGAGAACTAGGAAGTAAGGAGTTCTTTTGTGCGGATGGGTGGAAATCGCATTGGTGGTAGTGATGTTGTGTGCTTGCTTTTAGTGAATGTCTTGAATTTCACTTGTTTGGGTCCATGCTTTACAAGTATAAGCAGCGAGAGCGTGGCTCCGGGAGCTGTGTTTGAGTTATGCAGGTTTGGAACTTAGGAGCATTTAAATTAAGTGTTAGTTGAAACTGTGGACATAGATGGGATTTCTCAGGGTTCAAAGCTCCCACTGTAGTTTGTGGATACCTAGGTTATCGCAGTTATGCTGTCTCATTATTTCATTGGCATGTTTATGTCCCCCCTCACTGGTATATCCCTTGAGGCAGAATCCTGTCTCTTCAGCATCTTGACCTGGATGCTGTTATAGTACCTGGAACATGGGCAGGCATTCAACTATTCAGTAAATGAATAAGTAAATAAATATATGAGTAAACTGAAAAGTGTAAAGTAAGCAAAATATCATTTGGGGCTGGAGTACTATTTCTGAAGAGTAGTCTCCCGGCCTGGATGGCGACCGAAGAGGTGGGTGAGTACTGCCGAAGCCAGGTGAGGGGAGAGGGACAGAATTGGGAGTCACTGGGCTGAAGGCTCATTTAGCCTCTGACTCCACGGGACAGAGCAATGAAAGAAATCTCCCTATAACAAGATCTATACATACACTGGGAGTATGTTTGGTTCATATGCTTGAAATTTGGGTTCTTTGTCATTGTCAAGAACACCTGCTGTAGCTGGACTATCTTGGCATTAAAACCAAGTTCTTCATGTGGTTATATTCAATTCAACTGAATGACTCACAGCCTATTCTTTGCTTTTCCACACATCAGATGATAAACTGGCAGCAGTGTTTAAAACATATATACTGTTTTGGGTCTTCAGAAGTTGTGTGAAGGTGCAATTGTTGCAGAGTTCAGGGAGGATGTATTATAACATGCCAAGCATTTAGTTGCTTTTGTAATATTGGACGTGTGGATAACTGAGACACATCTAATGAGACGGAATCCAACCCTGGCTGTTTTGTAATGACAAAAGGATGACATTGAACTTGTTTAGGTGACTTCAGAAAGAAAGCCAGCATCTCCCCAGCACACTTCATGTCATATCCACTATCACAAGTAACTTCTCGTTATATCCTAGCTCCCTGTGTTCCATCCAGTTGTATGAAAATATCTTGCTACTGTCTAATCTGTTGTATCACTCAGACACAGCAAACAAAGACATTGCTTTATCTTAACCTGCGCTCATTAAAATCATTTATAACCTGCAGGTTCACTAAAGCAGCGTTTCACCTGCCCAGGGTGGTATGGAAGACACCGCAGACAGGCTATGACCAAAGACAACTGTTTCGGGAGACACCCCTAAGTCATGGTTTTGATTAGGGCTTCTTCTTATATTCTCATCACTTTAACGTTTTTGTTGTTGTTTAGAAGTCAAACGGGATCTGTGAAAGATCTCAATTTGAATATCTTAATTAGATTTAAGAAACTATACAAGTTTGCCTTGAACAGCTAAAGTGAGTATCCTCTTGAGAATAGAATGAGCATAAAGAAAAAGAAAGGAGGAGAGGAAGCGGGTGTTAACACACAAGAAAGATGTTGGCCCTGGTCAATCTTATTTTTGTGTGCCATTATGAAAACAACCAAAAAATTGTTTCATTTTTCAATAGAAGTAGGGCATGTTGACTTACCAGTAGTACCTTCATTAGGACATAACAATAAATTCTGTTGTACCTGACCCTACATAATCATTGTATCAAAGTCGCTCTTCATTCATTTTTAAACTTATATTTCTATTAAATAAAAAGGGGACTGATAATAGTTATATCACAAGTTCCACCTGAGATATAAGAATATCATTAAAGGCCCAAAATATGATGTGACTTCTGAGAACTTTTTATCTTTTTTACTTCATTTTTCAGAAGACTCAGTTTAGTACCATGAGAGGTAGGTTAGCAGGTGAACAAGCATTTCCCGTTTAGGGCGTCTGTTCTGAGGGCTGCCTCTCCTCCCAGGTGCTAACTGCAGAGAACAGCTGGAATGTGTGCATTTCTGTCTGGGGTTTCCTGCAAGTAACAGCAAGTGTATTTGGAATCACGGTTCCAGCAACCCTAGCATTTCCTCGGGTACATTGCATGAAGTCCACTTCGTGTTTTCACCAAGGTTTGCTTTTCTTTACTTTGTGTAACACGAACCGTTTGTTTCAAAATACATCCCACACCTGCAGGATTCAAATACATATTTATGGTTTCTACTACATTGTATTATGTTTTGTGGCTCTCAAGTACTATGTAAGTACATTTTCTAAATTTTGAAATTATTCTCCAAGCTTCAATCTGAAAAGAAAAAAATAAATAAATAAAAACAAAACACCCCAAATTTGGGGGAGGTGGGGACATATTTTTAAACTATTTGGTAAACTGGGCCTCCTTGAAGTCAGTGAATCAACTGTAATTTCTCTTGTGACTTTATGGTATCATAAGGTAGCGGTGCCCATTGCTCTTCCTAAATTGTACCTGTGTCCGAGACATTTTTTTGAGTTCCTTTGTGTCTCTCACAGTTTTCTGATCTCCTTCCTCACGTCTGACTAATGCTGCTGCCTTGCTAGTGTTGTTAGATGACCTTCCTCACCTCCCTCCTCTGCCCCCTCCTTTGATGTCTAGAATCTGCTGAGGTCTTCCTCACTGTAAAGGAAGAGAAAAGAATCTGATCAAGGACATGGTCAGTTTTAGTCTTAATAAAAGTATGATCTTCATGAGTTTCATGAGAAGCTTTATATTGCCTTTCAGACATTTATCTTAATTTGGAGAGAGAAATTTATTCTTATCCTTGGTTTTGAACTTCAAGATTATTTCTGCAGGAGAATAGGACTAGAGAGCCAGTGTAAGTTTCCATCCCAAGATCCATTATCTTCTCAAACAGTAGTGTTAGCTTTCAAAAGACAAAAGAATTGTCAGATAAAGCACATTAACTTATTAATTTTCTGAATAATCCACCAGACTTTGTCTGTGCTTTTAAAATACTTGTTTCAAAATATCTCAGTAAATACAGACTTGGTGGGGACCTGTATAAGGTCATGAATTCTCAATTCTGCTTTTAGATAATAAACAAACTCATTTGTTACTATCTGATATTGTTCTAGGAAGGCACTGGGGATACAGAGAATAATAAATATCAATATTTTATGGCGCTCTTAACATTATCAATAATATGTTGTTTTCTTTGAATGCTTTTATTCCTGCTCAGATCCAAATCATAGAATTGACAGAAAAAGACGAAACAGTAGTAAGTGCTCTTATTTTCTCCTCTCTCATCTAGATGCTAAAAACATCTGTATCTCTTCATATGCACTAGGAAAACTCATTTATGTTATAAATCTTCCAGTTCCTAGGTTCTAACCTTTTTGTAGGCAGAGTCCAACTCTTCACATGTCAATATTTCCTATAGGGTTTTGTATGTGGAATACACTGTTATTGATTGTGCTCATCCAGGCTCACAGGTCCATGAAAACTTTGAAAATATCTATTTCTTTTTGTGTCTCTGACACCTCTAAACACTCCAAAAATATTGATTGGATTTGCATTCAAGTAATATTGTAATATCACAGGAGTGTTATTTGTTGGTAAATGCCCACAGTCAGAACCTACGCTTACTTACAATGGATGCCCTTTACAAAGGCTTATCCGTGTAACATCATTTTAACCTCTTTTATTTTTGTCATGTATAATGTCAACAACTGAGCAAGATAACCTGCCCTTCCTTGAAACTGAACAATACGAAATTGGAGAATTGTTGCTCAGGCCACATGGTTATTCCCAGAACAGGACTGGTGGAATTTTCTCCTCCCCATTCTTCACTTTCTCTCCCCTTTTCTGTGTACTTGCCTCTGTTTCTCAGAAGAATTAGAACTTGAGGACACTGGATCCTGTCCTCCTTAGACTTGATAGAAGCTGCACATATGGTAAGTAGGAAGGGAGAGAATGGATGTCTTCTACAGCACAAACAAGAACTGAATTAGATGGCTGTTCACTTAGAGAAATACTCCATGAGCAAAGTACAGAGAATAGCTGATGCCCATGATGTTCACCTTCGTTTTCTAATGTTACGTCGTCGGTTTTGTCCCCTTGCCTCACACCCATGAAAACACTGCTTGAAAGAAAAAGTATTTTTGAGATTGAAATTGGGTGATTTTTACCATCAGAACTTTAAGCAGCAAAATTTAGGGTGGGAAGTGTGTATGATACTAAAAATACATTTGGTATACACGCATAAAATATATATTAAAAAACTTGTTCTAAAATTAAGAGACAAAATTAGAAAATTGCTGCTATAACAAATATTTATTGAGACTTCACTATATGTACTATATGTTACTTAAAATTTTTCAGAATTCAGTGGGTTTGTTGTTGTTTTTGGTGATGAAGTTAGCATTATCCTTTCTTCACCCTACCTTATGTTTTTCATAAGATTTGAAATGATCAGCAAGATTGCTGACAGCAAAGTTTAACTTAGTAGATCCCCCCACCTATTTAGTAGTAAATGATCCCCATTATATTTCAGAATGAAGAAACAAAGTGCTTGCATTGTTATTTTAAACAGACAAGCTGTTATAGGATATTTATCACATTTAAAGTCCTTACCTTCATTTTTGCCAAGAATGATTTTTAAAAAATATTGATATTGCTATAGCAAAGTAGTTATCCATTTGCAAAGGAAAGCAAGCTCATCAAAATGCAGGCTGTGTTTTTTATATTTAACAATTGCACATTATATCAAAAGACTTGCTGACTGATTGTCATAGCACAAGAACTGGAAAATGCTCTTTATGTCGAAAAGCAGTCTATTGGTTGGAAAGAACTGGGCTTTTGGGGACCAAAGATGTGGGTTCATGTCGTGGTTCTGCCAGTTAGCACCCAAGTCTTATTCAAGTTCTTTAGACTTTATAAGTTGCCATTTTATTTTCCACCTAGTAGAAATAGCAACTTTTTTTGCATAATTATTGTAAGGATTTTTTCAGACACAGGATTTGACATGCTATAGTTGCTCAACAGATACATAGGTAATTAGTTAGTATATGAGCCGTGAGAAGCAGTGGGAGGAGCTGATAGTATGGTGGTGTTGGGAAAGGACTCCAAGACCTCATATCACCGACTTTTCTGCAAAGCAGCAATTGGAAATAATCACCTAAAGAAGGAGTGAAGGGACTCCATTTTGAAGATATCTAATAATTCAAGAAACGCTATTCTCAGTTCTGTTAAAACTTTGTACTCTAGAGTTTTGTTTGAACAGTGTGATGAGCTCAGTGTAGTTCATGACCTGGGCTTAGCCTGGTCCCCAGAGCCTGTGCATAGACTTCATTTCACGTTACGCAGGTGATGGTGAAACCCGCTGGGATGGTAAACCAATCCTATTTTGCATCAGTCACCCTCTGGTACAAAGGAGTAGTTTCTATTCGTCAACTGGAAAACATTCCAATTTCAAATTCTTTAGGAACAGGAAATCAGGTCCCATTGAACAAATGGTTAATGTAGACCTACATTGTTTTTCTGCTCTGGTTTCTGCCATAATTTGCTTCTCTTTTTCTGACATGAGATGTATTACACTATAATACAGGTTTCATCACAGTGGTAAATAACAGCTTGTTTCCTTGGGAGCAACTGAACAGCAGAATAAAACATCGCTTACTGTTTTTTGAAAGTTGTATCAGATTGTCATGGTAATCCAGAGTTGCATCATGTTGTCATAGCAACCAGAATGATAAAGCAGATTTTAAAAGGATGAAGAGATACCCTTTGGTGGTGTGATTCCTTTAACTTGAAAGATTTCATTCCTCCTCTACTCGTGTTTATTTCATTTTGCTTCCTCTTCATGAAATGTGGAAGGGGGAGCGAGGCGAGAGGAAACAATAGGAATCCCTACTTCCATACTTCTTCCCAAATGAAGAGTGGCAGCATAAAGGCTTAAGTCATCACATTGTCCCTGAGCCAGGTAGAATCCAGGGTCTGGAACACCGAGTCAGATGTACTGCTGTGTCGAGCCATCCCAACCCGGAGCAGGAGGAGTTGCACTCCAAGTGGGTTGAAAAGGTATTTCATCTTTCTTTATGATTATTCATGGCTTTTCTTTGAAGCAAAAACATCCCAGTCGTCCTCTGAACAAAAAGCAATATTGAGCTTTGGGGAGCTGATTCATCAACTTTTATCAGGCTTTGGGGAAGACTGTTTCTTCTCTGTAATTAGAATGATTTAGGTCATTATAGTTGCTCAAGAGATTAAACTTTGACCCTCGAGGTGAAAAACTAATTTCAATGCTAAACCATTTCCATGATTCCACAGTGGGGACCAAAAAAAAAAAAAAAAAAAAAAAAGAAGAAGCTTTATGAGGCACTTGAAATATTTGTTGCTGGAGTGCATCCCATGGCGGAGTCTACAAATAGTAGCATTTGAAAAAAAAAATTGTGTTCACTGTAAAGGTTTGTAAAAATCGGTTGTTCTAAGTGTGCCTTCTCTTAAGTGAGCTCGTACTCTCTGGGCATAAGCAATGTGCTTTCATTCCCTTTGTTGCTCCGTTGCCTCCTCTCGACTTGCTGTTTAACAAAACTCTAGGAATGCAAGTCGCTGCAAGTCTTAGGCGTTAATAGTGGCCAGGTAGTATAATACTATTTTTAATGAATGTCTGTTTTTTCATTCTTTACTGTGCTTGCTTTGGAAAGACGCCCATGAAACAAAGTATTAAGAAAACACACTGCTGCCCTGGAATGTGTGTATTAGCTGCAGATTATTTCCTATTAGCAGATTAGCTGCGAGGCTATTGGCTCAGAAAGGTCTTTGAGAGTATTTTGTTTTGTAACTGATTCAAGCCATGGGAGAGAATTGCCACCATGATTGGAAAGAAGAATTAGCTACTGTTGCCATGGACACTGGAGTTCACAGTCCCATTGTTAAATCTAGTGCTTCAGAATGAGATGTCCCAGCATGAGTTCAAGCTTTGTTAATGAAATGATCGAATATATTTTTTCACAGCCGTGGCAGAATCTTGTGAAAGATATGTGAAATACACTTTGGCTACAGAAATATTTAGAGTTTCCTTTAGAAATCAGCGTTTCCCACTAAAATAAAATGATTGTATGCTTATAGCACTCTACGGAAACTAATACATCATCCTTTAAATCTTGAATTATCTTCGTAATATATTCCCATTTATAGCATGTCTTTGACTATTATATTTTGTTTAAAGATAGGAAAATGAAATAAAGTTTCAGATGTTCAAATTGTTAGATCTGTACCAGTAAGACTGTATAAAATGGTGATAGTATTACACGTGAGGTGTGTCTTTAAAAGAATTCTTTATAGAACAATGTGGATCAAAGCTGCCAATATGTTTTAAAGGTGAGCTGTAGCCCAAGAAGCAATATACAGCAGATTTTCACTTTTAAAACGGGGAATAATTTTTGAAGGGTAAAGACTAGTGGTTTATTTTGGTGATGTGTGTGAAAAGCTGTGAGGTTCAAAGGGAAAGTGACAATGTGTTATCAGTCCCAGACTCCTGCTAATAGTCCAGTCAACAGATATTTAAGCGCAGGCTAGAAGCCAACCACAGTGTTCTGTACTTCAAAGAGAGTTTGTAGTCTTAACCAGGCTTTCTTTTTAAAATATCTTCCCCTTCCTACCCATCAAAAAACCTTTTGTTCCATTTATCTCCCCTTTACAATACTGTTTTGTTCATTTACTTTTCAGAGAGACCTAGATTCAAATCATGTTTCTGCCACTTATCATGGGACTTTGGGTCAATTAATTATTCCGTGGAAGTCTCAGTGTCCTCACTGTGATACACTAGAATGACAATCACATCACCCAATAGGGTTTCATGGATTGAATTAAATAAAAGTGACCACTACTGTGGTGATGCGTGGTGCTTGGTACTCAATAAATAGAGTTGTTATATGTTCAAAAAACTGTAGTGGTTCCTATCTTACCATCTGTTTAGATATTCAGATGACTCCTGCAAACTTATCTGCCTTTTCAACTAACTCATGAAAAATGTATCTAGTTATTGTCTCAGACATCTCCCAGATTTATTTCATGAACATTCTTACCTGAGTCTTTGCTTAGCCGAGTCCCCTACCAAGAGCAGCACCCTTAAAGATCAATATATTCTTTAAGATCAACAATCTCTGAAGTATTTCTTGACTAATCTAACTCCACTCCTAATATTTTCTCATTTCAGTAGGTTTTTTGGTTTTTTTTCCAAATTTTTAAATCTATATACTGAAAGCCAAGTGAGATCAGGTTGAAATTAAAAGACCTTAACCCTTCCTCAGGCACTTCTAGGTATATTTCATTTAGGAAAGAAACATCACCAAAAATAACTGTATCCCAAGGATATACACTTTCCATGAATTTCATTTATTCTAAAATTTTGTGTTCAGCTTTATTCTCAACCGCTAAAGCTATAATAGATTTGGCTAATCTGTCATCCCGATAATTGTCATTATGCAGTGATTCGAATGGCCTCATTGCTGCTGGGTTCTCGTCAGCGGGCAGTGTGGTCTCATCAGGCTTCTGTGAGTCCTTTCTGTTAGCACTTGATGGGAGGAGAGACCTTCCCCTTGATGGGAAAGAGAAGCTGATAGCTAGCCTTAGGACCTCAAAATAAAATGAATAGTCTGCTGTGCTAGGAGGCTGTATACTCATTCTCTTTCCACTGTGATATCTCAGAATCTAAATCACATGTAAATAAATGCAAATAGCTCCATTATTTAGAGATACTATCTAGCAACTTCAGCTACCTGTGTGTGACGTGCTACAAAAGGAGACAAAGATCTCATCAAAGGGGACGGGGAGTGTCATAGCTACAGCAGAAGGAAATTGGAACCCGGTTTGGAAAAGCGTGTTGTAGGGAGGAAGCTGGGGTGTCTCCTTGAGCTCCCAGTTAGCACTTCAGGAGGGGAGAAGGGAGCTGTGCCCATAAACCGATATCCTGAGTAAAACACTGAAGACGTTTCCTGAAAAACCAGAATTTAAGATACACGGTCCCGAATTGTTTTTTGTTGTTCCTGCAGGCTGTGTGTTTAGATAATGGTAGAATTCGGTCATTGTAAGTACAGAGGACCCCACCAGTTTTGTATTCAAAGAGCCTTAGTCTGTCTTGGATTTAATCTGAACAGAGGAGCAATTGCTCCCCAGTTTACAGCATAATAAATCAACCCCCACAATTTGGGGGAGGGAGGGAAACACACACCCTTTTTGAGTCTTTGATATTAACTTAAAGACAGGATTTTTAAGAAGATAATTACAGTTTCAGATTCCATGAGATTAATTCTGTGATCTGGGACGATGGAATCATTTGGGCAGGTCAACCTGGACCTGCTGGCAACAGTAACAAGAGACCAACACAGAGAATGACAGCAGAAAGGTAGTCCTTTGACTCAGGAAGGACACACAATGAAATACTAAAACATACCGTTGTACCAACCTTACAATTTCTTCTGGTGGAAATTCACATCTAAACTCCATTTCCCAAGTTTTACTCATTAGCACTCTTAGGAAAGAGCTATTTGCATGTATAAACGTGTTAGCATACGTATGCACGCACATAGTAGGTTTTTTAAATAGATTTTAAGGTACAGATTATAATTGAAATACTTTTTCACTAAATATAATGACATAATTAACTATATACATCTTTGTCCTCTTGTAATAAAGATATTTTACATTATCACCTTAAGAAAAAATTGTGTTGCAAAAAGTCATTTTGCAGACTTACTACCATAATGTCTAGATTTCATAGTATTGAGACATTCAAGACGTTCTTTTTAAAACTTGGTCTTGCCCCACTAAAATCCCTTGTCTTGGTGGGATAAGGTTTTTTTTTTATCCTCGCCCGAGGACATTTCTCGATATTTTGTTCAGATAGAGTGGGAGGGAGAGAGAGAGAGAGAGAGAAACATCGACGTGAAAGGGACACATCGAGTGGTTCCCACTGACACGACCCAACCAGGACCAGGGACAAACTGCAACCGAGGTACATGCCCTTAGCGGGAACTGAACCCGGGTCTCTCTGGACTGCAGGCCGACACTCTAACCGCTGATCTAGACCGGCCAGGGCGAGATAAGGTTTTTTGACAGAACTTCTGTGTGTGCCTTGCACTGATATCTGTGCAAAATACAGTGGCATGAAATATAGAGATGACCATCAGCCAGATCCCACTCACATTATTTCATTCCTGTTTTCTTATACACCTACACTTAGGTATAAAAAAGGGAATTGCAAGATCAATAACCTTTTTTTTTTCCCCCATAGCAGAGGATGGAAGGACACAGGCATAGGAAAAGGCTTATTTAAAAAATTAATTTTAAGATAATCAAGAAACATGTTTGAATATCGCTAGAGATATAAAAGAATAGTAAAATATGACACACTTGTTCTTTGGATGTTCTTAAAAATACAATTTAAATGTTTCAGAAAGTTGTAACTTTAAGGAGCTCTTTTGAAAAGCCAAATTCATGCTAATGGGGATTTTCATAAAGTATATTTCTGATAACATTCACTGTCCTCTTCCAGATGTCATGGGCATATTTTTTTCTTCCTGCCCAAAGCCACACTTTGCTTTGAAATGAGAACATAATGTGTCCTCGGAGCATCATAATTCGTGATCTTTGATACAAATAAATGAAAACAAAATGTACGCTCTTTAATTAATGTTTTAAAATTCAACTCTTTATTAGTAAAATCAAGAAATGTGGACTTGTTGGACTGAATTCTGTCCGATAATGGTATGCTATAAAACTTTTTAATTAGAAAAGACTGAATGCTGCCGGAAGAATTTGGAGTCTCTTCCGAAAAGCCGGGAGGTGGGGCTGTCATTTGTTTTTGCTTAAAGGCTTGTTGCTTCTTAAGACAAGAATTCAGCCAGAGCTTTAGTTTTGGTTTTGGATGATTGGATAAAAGGGCGACACGGCCACACAAAAATGAAATAAAATACGCTCTGGCCGGTTTGGCTCAGCGGTTGGAGCCTCGGCCTGCGGTCCGGAGAGACCCGGGTTCGGTTCCCGCTAGGGGCGCGTACCTCGGTTGCAGTTTGTCCCTGGCCCTGGTTGGTCGTGCGGGTGGCAGCCACTCGATGTGTCCCTTTCACATCAATGTTTCTCTCTTTCTCTCTTCCTCACTCTCCCTCATGCTCTATCTGAACAAAAAATGGAAAAAATGTCCTCAGGTGAGGATAAAAAATAATAATAAAAAAATTTTTTTTAAATGAAATAAAATACATTTTCACACGCTGTGATGAAAAATGCTAACATCTTACTAGTATCCCATACATCTCTTCCTAAATAAAAAGGCAATACGAAGTAATTCACATGAGACTAGGTTTGGATCTGAGTTTAGACAAAAGTAAGAGCCGGATATGGAGGGTGTCAAGGCCAAACTAAGTCTCGATGGTTTTTCAGTAGACAGAGGGTGCCAGTCATTATGATGGGATGGGAACATAAAATCATTCCAGTTGTTCTTTCAGAGGATGTGATACTATCAGTAGTTTTTAAAAAGTAGTAGTAGGTCTGGCCAGTGTGGCTCAGTGGTTGAGCTTCGACCCATGCACCAAGAGGTTGCCGGTTCGATTCCTGGTCAAGGCACATGCCCAGGTTGTGGGCCCGATCCCCACTGGAGGGCATGCAGGAGGTGGCCAGTCGATGTTTCTCTCTCATCAATGTTTCTATCTCTCTTTCTCCTTCGTACTTCCTTTCTCTCTAAAAATCAATAGAAAAATAAAATAAAAGTAAAATGTAGTAGTAGTTGTGACTTACCAAAAAGAATATGTGGTTTAGCCCTGGCCGGTTTGGCTCAGCGGTTAGAGCGTCGGCCTGCGGTCCAGAGAGACCCGGGTTCGGTTCCCGCTAAGGGCACGTACCTCGGTTGCAGTTTGTCCCCGGCCCTGGTTGGTCGTGCAGGAGGCAGCCACTTGATGTGTCCCTTTCACGTCGATGTTTCTCTCTCTCTCTCCCTTCCTCTCTCTCCCTCCCACTCTACCTGTACAAAAAATGGAAAAATGTCCTCGGGTGAGGATAAAAAAATAAAAAAAAGAAAAAAAAAGAATATGTGGTTTATTTTTTGAGAACATTTTTTGTACCAAAGCATGCCTAATCTAACCTCATTATTATAAACCTCAACTACTTAGTACCTGATTATTTTAAGTCTGAATTATTTTACTGTTTATCATTACATATCTTGTTTTCCACCTTTGGATATGAATTCTCCAAAATGACCTTGAATGAGAAGGAGAAATTTAGGGTCTGACAGATTTGAGAGGAGCTCTTTTAAAAAATGGCCAGTTTACCGATTGGTTGTCTTACTTATACTGAAACTAAATATATTGACTGATCACCAGGATCCTCTCCCCTACACATGTACATAGGCAGTAAAAAAAAAAAAAAGAACAATAACAAAATTTTTGAAAGTTCTGAGAAAACCAGGCTTTGCCGTCCTCTGTGTCAACGGCTCGGAGTGAGTTCCTCTAGCCTCTGCCTTGTCCCTAGCACTGCAGGGAGAGGCCAGCTCCTGGCTGCACGTTTGCCTTCTAGACATGGTTTAGGTCCTCGGCTCACACTTCTGTTCTGTATTATTATTATTCAGATGTAGTTCTTTCATTTGAGACAAGTAATACAAACTTGGTGCCTTGTGCAATGACATTATTTGTCTGCTTGTTTACTTTCTGGGATTCCCCAGAAGGGAAGGTCCTTTAAGACGCGGCATCTCCTTTGCCCTGTGTCTCCACCATCAGAATAGTGCCTAGCACCGAGCAGGGCCTATTGAGCACTGGTTGCAGGAAGGAGTTACAAAGACTCCATCCACTACCCTCTTAGGGACGTATAAACATGCAACAGTGTGACAAAGAGGACGGTTTTATCTAGTCTTCCTTCAAATGTGCCCTGGCTAATTCCTTTTTTTCAAATTCTCACTGCTCATCAAATGCCTCTCACCTTCTCTCTTGATGTATTGCCTGCTGTCTACAACCTGGTCTTCCTGTTCTCTCTCCCTCTTCTCTCTTGCCCATCCAGCAGTTTCTGCCAGGATAATCTTCCCAGACCTAGCTCTCAAAGTTCTAATGGCCCGTGCTGTTATTTGGGTTGTTATTGAGCAATTTCCTCTGCCTGTGCCTTGTTCCCTCAACGCCACAGTAAACGGTAGCAGGGATTGTGGCAGAGTTCTTTACTGTTTCCTCAAAGAGTAGCTATTTATAGTATTGATCACATAAGTTGACAGTGTGTAGTAAATACATTTCTGTATATATTATGATTCGGGAAGTATGGGGTACATTAAAAAACTAAAGGAGCATATTAATCTCCTATTGCTGTGTAACTGATTACAAATTTAGCAGCTTAAGATACCACAAATATATTCTCGCACAATTTCTGGAGGTCAGGAGACTGGACATAGTACGGCTGGATATTCTGCCTAGGGTCTCACTGGGCTGAAATTGAGGTGTCAGCCAGGGCTGTGGTTATCACCTGGGCTGAGACCTCTTCTGAGCTCACTGGTTGTTGGCAGGATTCATTTCCTTGCAGCTGTAGGACTGAGGTCTCCGGGGACCACTCAGCTTCTATGGGCAGTGACTTGCCTTGTGGCCTCTATAGATGTTTGCTCTCTTCTAGACCAGGTGGAGAACATCTCTCTGACTTCCTCTTCTGAGAGCAGCCAGAGAAAACTGTTTTTGTACGACTCATGTGATTAAGTCAGGCCCACCAAGATAATCTCCCTATCATAATAAAGTCAACTGATTTGAGACTTGACAAACATTTGCAAAATCCCTTCACAGCAGTACCAAGATCAGTGTTGTTGAATGAACCGAGAAGGTGTATTCTTCTGAATCCAGAAATCTCGAAGGGCCATCCTCGGATTCTACAGCTCCCGGGTATTAAAAATTCCATAGTCTCCAAAGGAAATGTAGTTCTATGGTTGATCCCTCAGGACAATGGTTCTTCAAGACTGATTATGTATTTTTCTTCAAGTATTTCTACAAATTCTCTTGGAGTGCATCAACACTGCTCTAGGAATTTTTAGATGGTATGGCAGTGAGGTAAAAGTGAATGCTAATATAGCCTCTTCCCTCAAATACCAAATTTTGAAGATGGCATTGTAAGAAGGTGTTATTTCAGGAGAATTAATACATTTGTAAAGCTTTTTCGTTGAAGCTGCATAGTAGATGTATTCTCAGGAATACTTTTATAATATGTTACACAGGAAAAAAAAAATCAAACATGAAAGCAACATTCTAAAGAACTTCCAGTTCCTATTGCTTCTTGAGGGACAATATTTGATATGTCTTTAACATCTTAGTACTCTAGATAGCTCTTGTATAATGGGGACATTGTCTTTGAATTGCCTCTTTCAGGTGAGTGTTACGAGAATAAAATGTGCAAATCTATATGAAATATTTTTTTAATTTTTAAAAAATTTTATTTCTCAATGACAATTGGTATTCAGTGTTACTTTGTATTAGCTTCAGGTGCATAAAATAGTGGTTACCAATCATATACTTTACAAAGTGTTCCCCTCAGTGTTTCCAGTACACACCTGGCACCGTACACAGTTGTCACAATATTATTGACCATATTCCCTAAGCTGTACTTTACATCCTTTCGGCTCTCTCATAATGACCAATATGTTCTTCTCAATCCCTTCACCTATTTCACCAGGTCCCCCAAATCCCCTTTCCTCTGTCAACCACCAGTCTGTTCTCTGTATCCGAGTCTGTTTCAATTTTGTTTGTTCATTTATTTTGTTCTTTAGATTTAACATAGAAGTGAAATCATATGGTATTTGTCTTTCTCTGACTGACTCATTTCACTAAGCATAATACCCTCTGGTTTATCCTGTCACAAATGGTAAGATTTCATTCATTTTTATGCCAAGTAGTATTCTGTTATATCAGTAAATGTACCACAGCATTTTTATCTGTTCGTCTATTATGGGCATTTGGGTTCCATATTTTGACTAATCTAACTTTTATTGACTCTTTCAATATTGAATATTTGATATTTAAAATGAATATAGGATAAGTAATATTACTGTGTACACCTGTGTTGCTCCCCCAGAACCTTGCTTTAGACCTCAGTTAGTGATAATATGACATTTTTAGTAGTGTTAAAAATAGGGGAATGCTTAGACTTTCTAGTTGGGAGATATTCTGCCTTGTTTTGTGATACATTGCTGTTGGTTTATTTTAATGGGGGGGAAAACCTTATCTAATTCTAAAATATTCGCCTTATGGTAATCTCATCCCATTCTATAACAGGAATAGAACTGTTAATTTTCCCCCCAGATTTACAGTACTACAGTGATTAAGGGGTGGGGTGTTATATTTTACAAAGCAACTATGAGCCAAACACAACTCTCCATAAAGTAATTTTTGGAACCGGCAAATATCCTCTTGTTTTCAGTTGTTTGCTGTCTAGAGGAGATCTAGCTCATGTCACTTACATACCTTTCAAACCATCACTCGCCCTGGCCGGTTTGGCTCAGCGGTTGGAGCATCGGCCTGCGGACCAGAGTCCCAGGTTTGGTTCCCACTAGGGGCACGTACCAAAAACAAAACAAAACCAAAAACCATTACTTATTTTAGAGACTACTGTGAGCTAGGAATACTGTCATTTCTTTGCCATGTTTTTACATGTATGACATTTGCAACCAAGTGGGTATCTGTAAGTAGTGCCTTTTCACTTGCGCCTACAGTGTATATCTACAAAGGTTTGGGAATCAGGCACACCAGAATTTAAATAGTGACTCTGCTACTTACTAGCTGTGTGAACTTGGGAAAGTTACTTAACCTCTCTGAACTTAGATCTCATCTTTGAAATGGAGCTGATTATTTCTTTATCATGGGATACTTAGAATTAAATAAAAATGTGTCAGTACCTAACATGATGTCTCGGACATTCTGATCCCCAATACTTACTGTTTCTTACTTCCTGTCCTTTATACTCATCATCACATGCCTGTCTATTTTGATAGCAATCTCTTTATTCATTAGCAGAGTGTTTATTCTGTGCTAGGATCTGTGTCAGGTATTGGAGCTGTAAGGATGAATAAGACATTGCCTCTGCCCGAAAGAGGGCAAGACCAACTCAAATAAAAGAACAATATATGTGCATATAAAATGCAAGAACGTTAAACAGTATACATATGTAACTTCTACATTACAACTGCTTATTCCAAAAACAGCAAGTCATGTAACAAGTTATATTGATCACATGGAAATCATTACATTAATCTTTTTTCTGGGTTTTGCCGTGGCTTTTCATTCATTTCATTTGCCGTTAAGGTGGGGTTCTTTTATCTGAAATGCCCACAGGATATAGATCCTGGCTATTGAAGTTCTATTTTTATTTCCCTTGCTGCTGGGACCGTGTTGATGGTCAACTGAAGCTGTTTTCATAGTGTCTCAAGATTTGATCTTTGATGAAAGGAGCCAAAAAGAATTCAAAGGAGTTACCTTGCCTTAGGG
The DNA here is from genome assembly GCF_014108415.1 of Molossus molossus. NCBI lineage: Eukaryota > Metazoa > Chordata > Mammalia > Chiroptera > Molossidae > Molossus > Molossus molossus. Next base: position 56,511,227 of record NW_023425351.1, on the reverse strand, counting down.
ACTTCCTCCTACTATTAAATTGTATATCACAATTCTCTTGGGGTTTAAAAAATACTGAAAGGCCCATGTTTATTCTGTTTTGACTTGGAAGTTCGGAGGGGGATATGCTCTCCTAGGAATGTGATTTTTGCAAAAGAAGATGTAGCCATTACTCATGATTTAATGCATATTTTTTTTGCGTTGAGTATTTTAGATATTCTTAGTAACTGAAGCAGTGAAAACTGCTCGTTAAGGTACAAAGTTAATTTATTATTTATTACCATAAGATTCGACGAAGTCAGAATTGAGCAGCAAGTTCAATTATGATTCAGCGCAATCGATTTCCTGTGGATGCAAGGTTTTATCTCATGCATAACCAAAATGTGGCTAGGCGAGCTGTAAACGTCCAAACGTGCATACACATATTTACCCTTGTTTGAAATAATGTGTATTTTTATTCCCTTTGAACGGTGAGTTTTCATTTATAGCTGTTACTCAGTAATGCTAATGACCTGACATAGGGAATTGCCCAGGGAAATAGACCTCTTTGGGGTCCACACTGAGCTCCTTATTCATACTCAGCCTTTATCTCAAGGATTCTTTTTTTTTTTTATCCTCACCCGAGGACATTTTTCCAATTTTTGTACAGATAGAGTGGGAGGGAGAGAGAGGAAAAGAGAGAGAGAGAAACATCGACGTGAAAGGGACACATCGAGTGGCTGCCACCCGCACGACCAACCAGGGCCGGGGACAAACTGCAACCGAGGTACATGTCCTTAGCGGGAACCGAACCCGGGTCTCTCCGGACCACAGGCCGACGCTCTAACCGCTGAGCCAAACCGGCCAGGGCTCAAGGATTCTTGACCTCCTTTGTGCTTCCTTAGCATTTTGTGACACATTTGAAAAGCACCATACTCTTCTGCCCTGTACAGTATCCTATTTATTTGTATCATTATATTTTCTTCCTAATCATCCTGAAAGTTCCCAAGGACCGTCTTTCATGTCTATATTCACCACAGTGCCTTTTCCGAAGTAGTTCTCAGTAGCATTTTCCTTAATCGAAGGCTTAAGCCCAAAGTTTGATACTTGACCTATCTTGAGATTATGGAAGAACTGAGAAGGGGGGAAAGATTTTCTCAGCAGATACACGTATCTAGGTTTCCACTGAGTTCCTGAAAGCAGTTCTAAACATAGTCAACTGCTGTTCCGCAAATAGTCATCCCCTTTATTTGTGATGAGCCGGCAGCAGCTTCTTTAAACAGTGTAAAGATTGGCTCCGATTTTGGAATGAATAGAGTTCTCATAATAGTTAGCGTGCCCCAGTTCTCTGATGGTCTGGTACAGGCAGATGAGGCTCTCTAGCGTTTGACTTCTGAAACGTTACCGCTTTACTTCCAGCACATTCGAAACCTCTGATTTTTAAGTAAGGAATATAATTACTCAGCATTGTGAGAGAATGGTGAGGCTGGTGAAGGTCAAAGACCTGTCTGGGATAAAAGGAGGGACTGGTGCATAAACAGCCTGGTGAGTTCCACTTCTAGCACCACCAAAGTTTGGGGGCAGTTGAAACTCTGTAGATTGGTTGGCCCATACATGGTCGGCCAGATCACACTTTGCTTCTCAGTTTCATTCATTCTTAGTAGCATTTGTAAACCTGAACTTTCTGACTTAAAAATGGGCAAAAAGTCACATATGTACCTTATTTACCAGAGTCACCTTTTCTGAATCTGTTCCATGACCCTGTTACTTGGAAAGAAAGGATGGGTACTTGAAAAAATGTCGACAGCATATTGACAGGAAAGAGCAAGGAGCTGATACCCTGCAAATGATAAATCTAACCTCACACTTTCTCACTGCGATGATAAAAAGAGCGTAGCGTTTAATATTTCATTTTACTCTAAAATAGTTTTAAATATTTTGTAGTCGATATTTTTTTGAACCAGTGTTAATAATGCTGTCGACTTATTTTAATGGCTGACATGCACCTTACAGTTCGTGTTCCTATTGAATGAAATCATTAGCTGGAAAAAAATCACACCGGCTACTCCTATTAACTATGCTGGGTGGGCAACTTCAGAAGAGGGTCATCACACTTAAGTAGTATCATTTATAGAAAAGAATCTTTTCAAAGAAGCCTTCTATCTTAAAAACCTGTTAGTGAAAGGGCTTGAAAAATCTGTATATATACTCATTTTTTCTAAGAATAACATATGCATTCTTTACATGCATCATCTGATGTGAGTTTACACATCGTGTTTGTCAGTTTGATGTCATGTTCCAGATGAATTTCTGAGCTATGAGAGCATTAGTTAGAATAAAGGGGGAAAATGAAACAAAAGGAAGGAGAGAAAAATCAATCTCTCTCCAGATAAACACTCCACATCCCTAAGAAGGCATCAGGTGCCCACACCTGAGATATTGGTCTTTTATCTTGAAATTAGCCAGTCTCAGAGCATAATCTATAAACTGCCATTTTTTTATAAATTCTATAAAAGAACATAGACACTCTGATAGCCTCTTTAACATTGAGCTCTTTACTTAACGTTTGAACTTCTTAATAATAATAGCTACCACTTACTGAGTGCTTCCTTTGTGCTAGGCACTCTGCTAAGTGTTTTGTATAGTATTTCATTTAATCTTCCTCTTAAAAGCTATGGATTAAGCAAAGCAGCTCAGTGAATGTTCAAGGTCACAGGCTAATAAATGGAATTGGGATTTGTGCCCATGATGGTCTATCTGACTTCCAAAGTCATCTTCAGTCTGAACAAAAGAAAATCCCTAAACACCTTTAAATTGCATCATATACATGAAACACATTGAAGCATGTGCTACTGAGAATGCAGTCATGAACCAAACTGTATCCTTATGACCCCTACTCTCTTCCACCTCTCCAGTGTTTCTAGCCTCTGCCTCACTGGTGGGAGAAACCCCCCTCCCCACTCTCTCTGGGCACTGCCACGTTACCTAGCCCTTTCTGCCAGCAACACGAGGGCTTGCTGATGCCCTGATCCAGTGTCTTGGGGTGAATCTTCCAAGAAATATATAGGGAGCCTATGCCATGCTTCCGTTGTTCATTTTCTGGCTTCAATTATTTATTAAAAGCAAAATCCATGACAAGTGTACTGCTTGTTAATATAAGAGCTTTTCTTTGCTACCCATTTATTCTGTTGTATATTTATATAAATATCCTAGCCAGTGATTTGTGATGGCATTAAATAGATTCATGATGTCAAAATGTAGGGAAATGCATATAAAAGGGTATACTTAGGTATGAGATTTTACCAAAGATCAAATTCTTTAAGAAATAGAATATGAGGTTTTGTTGTGTTTTTACGGTGATCATCTCCATTCTTTGAATTAGATCATAAACACTTCAGCAGGAAAAAGAGATTACTTTCTTGATTTGGTTTGATTTTTTTCACTGTGCAGACCATAGCATATTGCTTGTAAAAGTCAGCTCCAGGCCAGACACGATTTCTTCTATGGCAAAGGACTCTGTAACTCATTTACTATTTTCTCACCTGAATGATAGTTACATCTGCCCTGTTGTGCCTGCACTAGAGTGCAAGTTACATAAGGGCGATCAGGGCTCAATTAGTATTTGTTGAATTGAGGAGTATTTATTCTCTTCAATAATAAATCTGTTAACTGTGTAAAGTGTCATCCTTAATTTTTAAAAAATGCCTTCCTAGGTCACTTGAAAAGATACACTCAAGTCAGGAAATTGTACCTGATTTATTATTTTCTCCCCCGAAATACTAGTGCCTTAAACATCATATATGTTTAAACACTGTTTCCTGAAAGTTAGCTGAATGACATTTTGAAACTAGAATTTTGTAACACATCCTCCGTGCTCATGTTGAAAGTCTAACTGCTCTACCTGCAAGGGTATGGAGAGCAAACACGTTAAAGGGCTAGTACGACTTCTAGTCTTTATGGTTGAGTTCACAATGGGTTTGAAACCTTTCTCCTGAAAAATGGAAACATGGCACTAAAACTGAGCCAATACAGTGTTTAAAAAGAAGACATACAGGTGACCAATAAGCATATTACATGACTTTTGACCTCATTATTGATAAAAGGAATACACATTCGAATAAAAATAAAATTGTCTTGTGCTACCACATTGCATGAGTACGTGCTAATGAGTAAGTACTTTGATGATATAAGTTGCTATATTTTTTGGCGGTCCAATTGACCATGCATAGCAGAATTTTAAATCGGCAAACTGGACTAGTAATCCAGCAGGTCCGGTTCTAGCGATTTAGTCAAAAGAAAGAACACGCGGATGCTCGTCGCATGTTGTTTGAATTAGAGGAAGGAAAGGAGAAAGGGAGGGAGGGAGGGAGGCAGGTTGAAAACAGTTGGAACGTGGGATAGCATGGACTTTGCTAAACACACCGTTTCTATCATGACCTAGATAACTATGCACACACGAAAAAGCCCCTGTCAATCGCTCTTTGTTCATTGACACGAAATGGTGTTAGATGAGAGTAAACAGTAAGATCTCGCTGCCTTTGGAGTACTTGCTACATGACAGAGATAACACAAGAGGCCAAGTTCCAGCGGCGCTTACTACACTGCGACTCTGAGCTCAAGGAGCCGACGTGGTCGTTTTACACTCAGTAGACGTGACTTGGTTCCAGAAGTGTGGGTCTGAGCAGGGCAGCATGGCTGTCCTGAGCCCTGAGTCCTACTGGAGGCTGGAAATTCACTTCCCTGGCAGAGCTGCCCATTCAGGCTTCTGTTCACGCCCTGATCGGCCGTGAAGACCGGAGGTAGTGGTTGAGAGAAGCATCGAAACCTTCTCCCAGAAGCCAAAGACACAGGAGCAGTTCTAGACACGGGTGGGCCCCACCAGACCTGGGGAGCTACTGGTCCTCCGCTAGTGATGCCATTTGAACATTCCGCCAGGATATTGGTGCCCACTGGTACATCTCTAGTTATTTTATGCTCAGAAAATACATTTCTTAGTGCGCTTGTTGCTTTCTTTCTGTGACATTTGTTTGTCAGAAATGTATTCATCTTCCAAGTGTTACGCCTTCTGACATGTTACTGTTTGTTCGAATTCCATATGGGGAAGGGTAAATGGCCCTCCGATGTTTCTGTGTCAGATTTTTCTCATAAGCCATTCAAGTGGGGGTTTTTTTCACTTTTTTTCTTTTTATCCTCACCCAAGGACTTTTTTTTTTTTTTTTTTTTGCATTTATCTTCAGATAGAGTGGGAGGGAGAGAGGGAGGAAGCGAGAGAGAGAGAAACATCAATGCGAGAGAGACACATCGAGTGGCTGCCACCCACATGACCCCAACTGGTGCCCTTAGCGGGAACCGAACCCAGGACTCTCCGGTCTGTGGACCGACACACTAACCACTGAGCCAAACTGGCCAGGGCGTTTTTGTTTTGTTTTTTTCACTTTTTAACTTACGATAGGATATGGATGCTGCAGAAACTGTTCTAACTGATCTCAACTTATTACTGTGTTTCTATAACAGAAACCATAAAATTTAAGATTACTTTGAGATGTGATTTGTGATAATGGTATAATCATTGCTGTGATTTTGAAAAAGGCAGGCATGTGAAGAAACTCTTTTATTTGCAGTATTAGCTAGAGAAAAAGTAAGCAAATAAATGTGGTAAGTGGTTTTCGAACTTTATATTGAGGGCAGTTTCAGAAATAGAAGGTAATGTTCTTTTTTCCTCGTTAAGGCTTTGGATGGAAATCAAGGCCATGGCTGTATCAGCTGCGCCTCCCAGCATTTTCACGGTTCTCTTTTGCTTGATCTTGTTGGTCCTTTTGACACTGAAATATTTATGAAAATTCACAATTTTGTGCAAATATTGAAGACCTAGAATTGCAGAGTCTATAGAAACCGAGAGCTGCTGCTTGCTGGTTAGGCAGAAACGAAAATTTCTGCCTAGCTCTCCCTTGCATTTTTCATCAGAATTACTTGTTTGTTACAATATGGTTTTCTTCAAAAATAGATGCTTTGAAACAAAAGAGGAACCACCGGCTATATGTTGAATAGAAGTTTGATTAGTTGGCCAAACTTCAGTAGTGGGTGCCTGCCATGCTTCCCAGGGAAATAATTCCTTCTCTGAAATTTTATTGCGCTAATTACTTGTCCCAATTTGAGTGTAATATTGCCATCAATTGTTTTGTAGTTACTTATGAATCAGGTTCAACCATGGGTGCATATTTCCTTGGACTTAAACAAATAATAATATTTTTTCTGAGCATCATTTTGTAGTAAAGCATATTTTATAATTAAAGATGTACAACTCTGTGCCATTTTATTTTGTTCTTTTGGATGTATTTTTAAAAATGAAACTCTCCATGCTTCAACTTTATTGAACTGTAAGCTACAGCATGTTATAGATGGTTGATGTGGGAAAGGGGGTGTATGTAAAAGCCTTCCCACATAGGAGCGAGACAGGTGACTGCTTCTGATGAGTGATTGGCAGCCCAAAGCAGTAAATGGAGTATCATCAATGTCCTTTATTTATAAGGTACATTTCTGGTATTAAATGATAATTTTTGGGATAGCACTGTTAAAGTGTAGGACTGTTGCTAAATATTTAAACTAGGGACTACAGAATCTTGGCATTGTGTTTGCTTTTTTTTAAAAAAATTACATCTTCAGTATATTATCATGTTCTGGGCCTTATCAGACCTTGTTTTGTGTGTAGTACATTAAAGGTACTCATGCAGTTACGAGTCTCCAAGAAGAATTTCAAATTGGTTCCAACTAATTGCAAAGGGAAAGTGATTCAGGTTCACAAGAAAGGAAAATGTGAAGGAAGTAAGGAAGAGTGTGTGTACGTGTGTGTGTGTGTGTTTATAATGAACAGAAACAAAAATAATTATAAAATTACTTGCCATCATCCCTAGAAGTTATTCCAATGCATGCTAACGTTATAACCAGTAGATAACTAAGTTTGTGCTTTATGACAAGAAAAGTTGTAAAGGAATGCTTTTGTCATCCTTTTAAATTCCTTTGATGCATTTTTTATGAACCTGATTTTTCATTTAATCCTCTGCTTTGTGCACTCAGAGCTTAAAAAGTTGGGCAGTAAAATGTTGCTGTCTTTACCTTTCCATATTTTAGTTTAGGAAGAAAGCAAGTTCATTCTGCACTTAACTTTAATTTCCTTTTAAACTGGCGAAGCCATTGTCTTTTTCTTATTTCTTGGTGACCAAAGAAGCCCGCACCATGATTGCCTGCTACCTTTACAACCTCCGCGCAAACAGAATTGATCCCTAGTCTTTGCAGTATAGTACTGCATCCTCATGCACAGCTTGGAAGATACTCCTCTTCCCTCGTTTTTTTTTAAACATCTTTCAATTTCCTTTATTTGAAATTGAAAATTTGCCTTGGCTTTTCGTCCATAAATTGCAGCAGTACATTATATCTCTTAATATTTCGATTAGTGAAATCAGATGCTGATTAATTTATAGTACCACTGTGCGTTATATTATTACTCCTGCTCACTAATGAACCACTTTTAAATAAAGATACTTTTTATCGCTCTGAGAGGACAGAAAGGAACTGTTCTCTCTTCTGGCTGCAAACGGGGCCAGGGAAGGGTGGCAAGTGCGGTGTGGGAAGCGCACACACCGGTTCTGTCATAGTTGTCAGTAGCTAGCAGGAGCTTTGGCAGAGTGCTGTGGATTTCCTACTCCGGAAATCCCTCTCTCGACCCCTTCCTTCCATCCATCCATCCATGGTTCAGTGCATTGACTTAAGGTCCTAAACAAAGTCATGCAGACCTTCTGAGGTCCTTTCTAGCACATGATTGGACAGTGATAGAAATAAACCGTAGTCTCTCCAAAGAGTTTATTCTTTCTTACATTTCGTGAATTACCACTGAGAAGGTTTAGTAGTTTAACATTTTTCAACTGATTTTTTTCTTTTCTATCTTTTTTCCCCCCAAAGGGAGGTTGTATTTATTTCCCGAAGGCTACCAGAATGTTTAATGTTATTTTAACAAGATTTTATAATAGGAAACCCTTGGCAATCTATAGTGAACAATTTTCAGTCAATATTACAGAAAACTATTATTTATAGGACTCCACATGACCAAATCATAAAAATAATCTAACAGTATTTATTTAGACGCTAACCCTGTAATGGCTTTCAATTTTCTCTTTATGCACATATATCCCAAAATGGAAATTCCCTTTTACACTCAGGTTAAAACATTTAGAGAAAAAATATTTCATCTAAACCTGGCATCTTCCTTTATTGCTTGGATTCGCCACTCATAACGTGAATTATTTTGAAATTCCCATAGCAAAGAGTTTTGCTTCCTTGTCTCTCTCAGAAAGACTTATTTTTATTGCTGGACATTGAAACAGGTCCTCAGGGTATGAAGTCACAATGCACAGCTTATTCCAGACCACGCCTCGAAATATCAGTGCAACTTACATGAATCACACGTAACATATACTGCCCCTATGTGCTGGAAAATGCCACACTTTTTATAGTTGTTGCTGTACAGATAGGATAATAGGAGCCAAAGTCATGAAACAGTAATTTTTATACTTCAGAAGTGAGCTGTTTTATTGGGTAGATGCTAATTAAGAATGATAGATGGCAGTGATTGAAAAAAAGCATAAACCATTGGTCAACACAAGTGAAGGGTCAGGTATTATCTTGAAGGCTGTAATTAAGGAGGCTTTGCTTTTTCTTCCTCTCTGTTCCAAATATCTGAAGAAGTATGAAAGGAAGAAGCCACGGGAACTCACAGGGAAATGATGTGTAGTGCATGCCCTCCAGATCTGAGGATGGCATAGATATGGGTTGACACTTGATTGACCTGACTCCCGATGAAATTGCATCATCCTCTGCAAAAAATACACTGGTGCTTTCTGACCATGGCACGAGTCGGCCACATCTTTGTGTGGTTTTTGCATTAATCACAGGAGCGAGAAGTATGGAGACAATTGCTGCCCACATTTAAAGCAAAGACTCTAGGCCCAGAAATAAACTGAAAAGTTAGAAACTGGCTAAGGATCAGTTTTATCTAATGGAATGCATAGTACTGTGAAATCTAAAATACAAAATGAAAGGAACTTCCCCAACGTGCAGAGTGGTAAAATCGAATGCATTTCCATGTCTTCGGCATAGAGAATATGAGCCATAGATATGTTAGTTATTAACTTAAATATGGCAGCTGCCTACTACCCATTTGGTTAATTTGTTTACAGTGTCTTTCGTAAATGATACGTAATGCTATCATTATATTTAATAGAAAAACTCTTCCACTTCACTGGCTAATGTTAAAATATCTTCAATGACTGGCCTTTAGTAAAACTACATTGACTAAAGCAAAGACATTTATGTTTTTGAAACCAAACTAATTTCTGATTATAACAACACACAGGTGCTTGTTATTCTGGCCATGTGATACACCTAACATTCATAGATAAGGCTGTCGTTCAACAGTCTTTTATGGAATTATATGCCAGTGTGTATAATTATATTCTTAAGACATAAAAGCAGGCATTACAATGTTTAAATAAATGCAACACAATATTAAGTAAACAGACTTCCATATTTTCAAATTTAGGTAGTGATCAGATCTTGCATATAATTATTTTAATTGTTACATGGCATTCTCATTTCAACATCTTAGTCAAATACTGGAAAGGACATTGAATTAAATCAAGTGTGATTTCAGATTGCTGGTTCATAGAACATCCCACTCTACGAGTAGAAACCCTAATGATGCTGCTAACAAAAGAAAAGGGAGAATGCGTGAATTAGAAGTCTTTAGCAAGTTCTTGATGTTAGTATTTCTTGTGGTTAGGGAAGCAAAGAGTGTAAAGAATTCTCCTTTACATTCCTGTCCTGGTCGCCTAGTCATAGAGAGACTTAATCTATCAGTGACCAAAGCATATACGAGCTGGACTTGGAAAGATTCTATCTGATTTCAGTAATAGCCTTTAGTGAAATTGAGAGATTTATATTTCCAGAAGCTTTCAAAGGAACTGGACTAGGGCTGGAGCCAGTGGGTAGCATTGATGTGGTGTAGTGGTTGATTTTTTTTTTTTTTAACTCTGAATGTAACCTATTGATGTTCTTTGGAAGAGAGGTGATAATATGATTGTGGCTATACTCATTTGAACATCATGGGCATAGCTAGAAACCTTTTTTTTCTCAAATAGCCAATTTACTGAAGACAACACCAGGCACTGTCTTCTTAGCACCAGTTAATGAAGTTCTAGTTAAATTGTAACTTGCACAATATCTGTTCTTGCTATTGCTGCCAAGCATGTTGCAGATCAAGGAGTCTGTTAAGCAACTGTGAATAAGAATCTTGGGCCACATCTCACTGTTTCATCTTGTCAGTTGGGAGTTTTGTTTGGGTCAGTGTGTGCATGCGTGTGTGTGTGTGTGTGTGTGTGTGTGTGTGTGTGTGTGTTAACTAAAATGTGATGACTTTCAAGCAAACCATTAATACATGATGAATATCCCTTTTTCAACATGTCTCCTGAGCTCTCTGAGTTCCCATGGCTCCCTGTGCGGGTGTGTGCCTCCGAGGGAACATCAGTAGTCACACTTCTGCTTTTCCAAGTGAAGGACCAGCAAAGCAAGACAGCCACTGTGCCCCACTCTGCAGGGTTTCTGTGCTGTTGAGAAGTCTGCAACCTTTTCCCAAACCATTTCTATTCAGCTTTGGCCAGGGCTTTTTATTGTTCATTGGAGAGTATCTCTAATATGAAAATTCTTCTTAACCCTGACACAGTAACCACACAGTTAATCTGTGGCTCCCGGAAGCCTGGCAACACGGGCTACTTTTTCCACCCCCTCCTTTTAATCAATTTTATCGCTACTTCCACTCTGTTCTGGAGTCAACATTCAGGCAGAAGTCGTTTGCTTGTTCATATGTGCAAGGGAAATTATTTTTATTCCTAAAGCATTTCTCCCTCCTAAAATCCTGGATTACATTAAGCAAATACCCCGTTTATGTAAATAAATGTTTAATTAAGCAGAGTCCGTAACAATGTCAGAAACAATAAAACGGATGATTTGTCAGAAATAAACTGCAGGGTATCTGATCCTTTGAAGATAATTGAAAGTTGACTATTGGAAAACATGAACTGAAAGAAATATACATGCGGATCTTGAGTTACAGTTGCGTCAATTACTGTGGCACTAGAATTCGGGAAATTAGAGGTCGGAAACAGGAACGGCGCTCGCGCTCGTCACTTCTCATCAGCGAAGTGTTTGAAAGCAGGGAGTCCTGCTGGATCTTCCTGGGGAGCAGTCTGTGGGCGGGAAGAGTCTAGAAGTTGCCAGCCACGGAGGAGGGCGCATCCCTCCTCGTTTATGTTGTGCAGCAGGACTGCGCTCGGATCGCGGCCCTGTCGCACCCGGGGTTCTGGAGATTTTTCTCCAACTGGAGCAAGAACTTCAGCTTTGTCGGCCTGGGGGGGAATGATTGCACCCCTTGCTTAGGCAGCAGAAAGGCTTGGATGTGCTGGATGTGTGGAGTTCTGTACAGAGTGAGGAACATAGTGATAAGAAATGTTATGTTTCAGGCTGGCTCTTTATCCTGTTGAAGTCGGTCTCGTTTCCCTGCGTGACCTTGGAGCCTGCCAGCTATCACATTCCATTCTCCCCCCTTTCATATCTGTTAACATCATTTTTTTTTAATGAACACCAAAAATGTATCTTTATCGTTGAAAGTATTACAGATGCCCCCCTGTCCCCTCATGGACCCCCTCCTCCCAGCTCCGCCCCCTCCTGCGTTCCCCACGCTGTGCTCTGTGTCGCTGGTTGTGCACACATGCTAACATCATTTCCAGCGCTGCCCTTCCCTGGTTTATTCCTGCTTTTTCTTTTAACGCCTCTTACTCTCTCTTGGCTCTCAGATGCACAAATATCAGTTTGAGCATAAAAAAGTTCAGAACAAGCCAGCTTCATTGGTGTATAAAAGGCCAATTAGGAATATGGAATTTTTTAGTTTTTTTTACGCAAAGGCAAATGCCTTCCTTTCAAGAGGTTCCTCCATTCACAGCTCTGCACACCGATTTCCCAGCAAGACAGCTTTTCTGGAATTTCTGTCACAGGACAGGTTTGTGCACAGGCACGTCTGCCAGCTGGCCCGCCACACTCCAGAACTGCCTTGCAGAAAGGGGGGGACAGTACCACTTGATGTGAGGGAATCAAGTAACATTGAATGTGATTTCTTGTTTTCATAACTTCTCCAAATTTTAAATAAATCAGTTCTGGTCATTTCCTTTATGTAAATGATTTTGGGGAGAAATAAGAACCTGTTATGGGAATATCATTGAAAATGTCTTTCAGAAAATTCAAAACTGGCTTCTAGTCCAGGTCTACTGTGAGATCTTACTAACCACTGCGGGATACGATTACAATGAGTAAATTATTTTTATTCAATTCTGAGGGGAGGTCCATTGAAGGAGAGGTTTCAGAGCAGTCCTCCGGAGACGGGCGTTTTTATGCCGAGATGAAGCGGTGTAACATAATGCAAATCATACTAAGAGGATTAAAGTTGGGAGGAATCTGTCAAAATATTGTGAAAGTTGAGGAATCAAACTTTATTGCTTTATTTTTAGAATTTGCAAAGATGATCCACGGCAGGAATGCTTCTGGGCATTTGTGAAGTGGGAGGGGACTGGAAAGAGCCAGTGTCCTGAACCGCCAGGGGGTTCAGCCCGGGCCCACCTGCTGCCTGGTGTGTCCTTCCCCCTGACCCCGCCCATTGTGTCTGCGGCCAGGCTAGACCCACCGCCAGTCTCCGTCTAGAAGGGTTCTGGGCTCTCAGACGTTCCCTAGAATGTAAGCTCTTGGGAATACTCATTGTTTCTCACGTGGAAACTGGTTAGTGTTTCATTAGAACCCTTTAGGACTTTGAAGAGTTTGCATTAAGGTTGCAGAAAAATTCTGGAACTCTCTAAACATTTAAGGAAAGGAACTCAGAAGTACTCACCGGTGTTACCTTTATTACCAGTTCCTTTTGCCGAATGCAACAGGACAGTTTATGATATTGCAGAATTATGTGTACCCTTGAACCTTTCGATCAAATGACTGACACCATTTTCTTGAAAAAATCAAATTAAAATCAGCACTATCATCATCTACTGGTTCTGTTTGTTTTGCCTCTGGAGTCACAGAGGTATGAGTAAATCCAATTTTTAAAAATGCAAGAAAGCAACCAAAGTTTCTTGAGCCACCACTTTCTCTCTGTTCCCTGTTGATTACTGAAGTCAGATTGTCATCTATAAATTAAACATAAAATACCGAGCAGATAACATAGAGAGAGTTTATGGTTTTGGCAGTTGGAGAGTTCTGGATTGAATGTGGATGCATCAGCCAGGGTTTGTGTTCTGTGACCAGGATGACCTGCGTGTGTAGAGGTAACCTTAGGACCTCGTCCCAGCGGTGAATCTCCACTCTGGCCTACAGTAAACATCTCGATTATTCTTTCAAAAAAATTCTTCTTTCAGTTTTAAGATACATATTTGATTTTCAAACTTCACCATACGAGGTATCTGAGACTCCAATTAATTTAATAAATTGTTGCTTTTTTGTGATTACAATAATAGCTGTGAGCCTTTATAATCTAAGATAACGTGAGCTCTGCTTAAGTAGATTTTGCAAATGAGAGCCCAAAGCTTCTGTCGTATTTAGTTCGTATGTGTGCAATAAAAGATCATCTCTTTGCCCAGAAATCAGATCTGCTCTAAAATAATGTTTCAACAACTCATTTCATTCCCAGATGCTCAAGCTTCATAATATTGCTGAGGATGGTTTATGTATCTTTCCTATTTTATATATACATATATTTTAACGTGTGTATATATAAATATATACATTTTATATATACTTGTGTATATATAAAATAAATATTTTATATGTATTTTATATATGTATATATAAATGTATATTTATATGCATTTTATATATGTATGTATAACGTACAAGTTTTATATATGATAGATATATAAAGCATATATGTATCAGGTCAATGGATGTATATAAGAGAATACAACCAAGACTTTATTTTTGGTATAAATTTAAGATTTGAGAGCTTCAAGGACTCAGGATTCAAAGCTCTGTCCCAGATCCCTTGTGCTTCAGAATCACTCTTTACGAGCTAAATAAACTTCTGTTTTTGATGGTTTCTGTTGGCCGAGGCAGAGAAAGCCAAACATATTATAAAACTTTATATTGAAAAATTTTAATAATGTATTTAAGCACACATTTTTGATGCTGGGACTATGTTGACTTGATTCCCAAAAGCATTTAGCATTTTTTTCTTAAACCCTGAGAAAAAATGCCTTTTGAAATATTACCCTGATTTACCAACAAAACACAGCAATTATAATAGGACGCATTGTAAAGATTTTTAATTTTCCATTTGTGATCTTATATTCTTTGGTGGTTTAGTCTTTAAAATCCCAACTCCAAAGTGAAATTGAAAAGTTCTTAAGAAAAGAAATCTGTTGTTACAAAGTCTAGGGTGGGAGAGAATAATTGCACATAGCTTTTTGATAAACAGTCTAAATTGTGCTTCAAAGGACAGCTGTGGCTTTAATAATCTGAAACATTTGCATTTTCAGATTAAACTTTGCTTGATTGCATTGTACTTGATATGTATACTTAAATCTATATGTTAAATGTTATACTTTGATATAGCACATCTTGTTTGACTTTGTTCTTATGATCTGACAAGCTTCATTATATAATAAACTAGTTTAAATAAATCTTAAAGACATAAAAGTGTTCCTGACAGTAAGGAAAAATTTAAAGCACACAAATGATATATCGGTTAGATGTTCCAGAGAGAGTCAAAGTTTTTTTATTCAAATCTTTGAACATGTGTTTTGAATAAAGCTGTAAGGCATTTTCCAGTAACCAGTGTTGTATTACAAAAATGAGTAAAGTAAAACAAAAGGAAAACATGTTTCAACATTTTATTCGGTATTGTCACATATTGTTGCACATTTCCTGCTGGAAGTAAATGTGACATTTGTAATGCTAATTTCTCAAACCTAACCTTTTATATCGTATAAAATATTACTGAGAATATCGCTCTCTTGTCAGACAAGCACAAATAATGAACTACTCCATCAGAGTTCAAACGGCTTCCTAATAGTTTGTGTGCAATTATATTGCGGCTCTGATAATAAAGCCATCATTAGAATTTTTGAATTTTTCTACACTGGAACCAGCATGCTGTTGTTCTGTATAGAGCCAAAGCCAGGAAACAGTATCACTATAGTTAAATTGATTGCCAAGGTGGACAAAGCATTTGGATGATATAATATGGTGATGTCAGGCAAAAAAGCAAGGAATTTATTTAAGGTGGGAAATTCCATGCTCTATAACTAGGCTTTTACTGTTTTATTAATTGGAAATTAATTACTTAGCTGACTCTAAAGTACAAAAAAAATGCGCCAGGACATCTATTAGGTTATTTTGCTTTTCATAATAAACAGCTGGCAGGCACTGGCCACACAAAAGTGAGGAGGTGAAGTGTTGAGCACGTACAAGCAATTTCAATATTCAAGATGCCAACTTGGGAAGAGAGTACTTAAACTCAAGCTGTAAATCAACTTATAGAAAGATGGATATAATTTATTTCATTATGTGTGTTATATGGCATCATATATTTTGTTAAAATATTAGATTTGAGACAAAATCTGAAACATGTACTTTGTAAGCTATCATTAATACTACTTTTCTACCTAAGGGACTGCATTTCTGAAATAGAGAAAACTGAATTTTAATGTTCGAGGTGGGGAATCTTCTCTTTTTTACAATAATTTATTCAGGGGTTTTAAAATTTAAAATTGTTTTAAAATTAAGTGGTTTTGAATAATTGATAGCCTTAAATCGATGGAAGACTTGAAATAGCCCTGTTAGCAGAACGGTTAGTTCTTCTAATGAGAGTTTCCAGGTTGGCCAGCCCGGGATGCATATTTGATTTCACACACTGAGTGTGGTCAGCAGCTGGCCAGACTCGCTTGCCTCACTCCATGAGGTCCCACAACCTGACCTCTAAGGTTAGGAGTATTTACGTGAATTCTGTCATTGTTGTGTCTAGGAATGTAGCCAGAATTTATGAGGAGGGTGGCCAAAGACGTTACTTTTCCTTTCACTCTTCCTCAGAAGAGAAAGTAGTTAAATTTCTTAGGAAAGAACATTTCTTTTACTTGGTTTTCCCATTGGTTCTGCTGAATTTAATTGTATGTCCAGCCGTTGTTTTTAGGAGCTGAGGTTCAGTCCACGTGGGGGAAACTGTGGCTGTCGCGTGGATGTCTACCTAAGCTTGGTGACGCGTGGCTGCTGGGGTCATCCCCTGCCTGGACAGACTCGGAATCGTTCTGAGTGAACGGGTCTCAGCAGCCAAGCCAAAGGGTCAGGATCGTAAGCACTTCTATTCAGATGCTGTTTAGCTTTCACAAAGCTGGGCTGCAGAAATCTCACAGCAACACACAGAAGGAGCAGGTGTGACTGCCCTTATGGATGAGGAGGTTGAGGTTTAAAGCAAGTTAACCATTTTGTGTTGGCAAATGAAAGATCCTACATGTAGTCAAGTGTTGGTGCCATTGTGAGTTTACTGTATGACTCGTGGGCTGTGTCCCCAGTGCCTACTGTACTGACTGTTGCTCAGGAAGGGCATTGAGTTCATGAACAAAGACTAGAAGCTAGGTTGCCTGGCTTTTGTTTTTCACTGCTGACACCATGAGTTCTACAAAATATGGGTTCTAGTAATCAGCAGACTCCAGATGTGTGCTTTCCTTTTCAAGGTGCATGCCTGGGATAGATTTCTAGAGATGATGAAAATAATTCTTCCTTTTGTAAAATCTTGTTTGTGGATCTAGTAAAAGTTAACATTGATAATTGTCCACTCAGCTGTGAGCCAGATACTCCTCTAAGCATCTTGCATGCATTAATTGGTCTAATCTGAACAGCTCTACTAGGGAGATACCATTGTCATTTCTATTTTATAGATGAGATGACTGATGTTTTGGGGGAGGTGAGGTAGTTTGCCTGAGGTCACAATACAGCAACAAGGGTTCCAAGCGCCAGTTTCTGTCCACTGTGTTATATGGCCCCTTGCTACACTATAAATCCTTGGTTTTTTCATTTAAGCCATCGTGTGAGGGGTAATTACTGGCCACGATGACTTTTCTGCACCAGCAGCTCCTAGATTGTCTGCAGAGGTCTCGTGGCCGTCCTCGGTAGGTAGGCACCGTTGTTTGGGAACTGTCTTCTTCCTTGGGGGCAGCCGTGGGTATTGCTGAGACTTTGAGAGGAGATTCTATTTCTTCAGAATACCCTCACTGACTTTCATTCAGTTCTGGCTGTTGGTTTTGCTCTTTGGGTACAAGAAATATACACATTAAATTTAGAGAGAAGGAAGACACGGGAAACAAGTAAACAGGAGGCGTTCATTCCATTGGCTGTCGGTTTGGTTTGTTTATTTGTGCTTGAGTTGTTTGTTTGCTTTAAGGTTAGAATTTGATGGATAGTGTTTTCATTATTTTATTTTTATATTTGTGTGTTCAAAATAATTCCTGATGAAAGGAAAGTTTTAAGGAATATAAAATAGATCTGGACCTATAGGTAATTAATAAACGTTTTATGACTCTGGAACTGATGGGTTCAAGAATAAAGGATGTTCAGGAAGCTTTTAATCATAGGCTGAAATCATGACATAAAATCATATTTTATTTTTTACCCCTATAACTGAGGTTTACAAAAATCAGTTGCTCAATATGGAACTGAGAGGGGAAAACCTCATAACATCTTTTAAGTCAAAAGGCCTTTATAAACCAACTAGATTGAAAACATTTGAGGCATAGAAATATTAATTGACTTGAGAGATGCCACAGGGATAGTAGTTGGTTCAGGTGTTCATTAGTTTAAGAAACCTTTATGGAATGCCTACCACGGGGAAGGAACCTTAAGTGTTGCTGGGACACACAGACGAATGTGTCCGCAAGGGATTCATGGTCTTCAGAGGCAAGGCTTCTGGGTAAACAAAGAATTATGATACAAACTATTAATTGCCTTAACAAAAGATGCAATTGATGGTCTATATCTGTCTGTCTATCCACCTATCTATCTATCATCTACCTATCTCTGTCATCTGTCTATCCTCAATATATAAAGCATTAAGCACAGTACTTAATACATACAGAGTTCTTACTAAATATATTTGTGTGATCTGTTACTACCTATAATGACCAGATTTTTATTGTATATTATTTTATAACAAGCATAGAGAAATCTTCTAGGAGTAATTGTTCAACCTTGTCACTCTGAGATGTTTGTGAGACTGTGACACCTTCCTTATTTCAGGCAAAACTATAAACCACCATGCTATTGTAGGGCGTTGGAAATATTTCTCTACCTCTACTTATGTGTTTGTATTTTAATGAAGTATTACGTAACTTGGTTTCAACTATAAGATACATTCATTTATGTCAGGCACTGTTTCTTATATGTGTATGACCAACGCTTAGAATACAGAATGTGGCAAAATAGGCTTAGACTTGTAGTACGTGAACCACCGAGTTTATTCTTGCATTATGATTCATTAATTCTTGTATTATTTTCCATATGAACAACTGCAAACCTACTGTTGCCCCTCCCTGTATAGTAGGTGATCAGTAAATGGTTGGTGTTGTTTGAATGAATGCATCCTACAAAGGGTTCAGAAGAGGGATAGAGAAGTTAGTTGTCCAAACTGCTTCTCAGATCTTTCTCTGAATAAAAGCAATTTTGAGGCATGTGGAAAATGAATATCATGATGTTGGTTGTAAGGACTAACTTGGTGGTAAAGCTTACCTCTAAGAAGAAACTCTCGCGTTGGTAGCTCATGGGAATGGCTCCTTTGTGATCTGCCACCAGCATGGCACCTCTGCAGTCTCATAGTAAAATTCAGCTCTAGATAACGTTCCTGCTCTATTAAATGCAATTTCTGATGTATTTATTATATGAAAATGAAATAAAAAAACATGCATCTGTAATGTAGAAGTTTTATAAACCCTATGGTTGTATAGGAAAAAATACCTGATTTTTGGTTTTAACTCCAGGGAAACTTGAAGTTAAGGTTCAGATATCAACCTTAATCAAATGTGCTGGGCTTCTCACTGAACTTTCAATAAGGTAGTTATGTTTTGAATCTGTTATGGGTGTGTGTGTGTGTGTGTGTGTGTGTGTGTGTGGTGTATGTGATTTTTACATACTGGACAAACTAAAATACTACTATTTCAGAAAAGGCAAATTATTTTTTAATCTACAATCTAATCATACATTTGACTGATCAGGTGATTATATTTAAAATGAGTTATTGGCAGGCTATTCATTTATCAAATATTTATTGACCACCTACTGTGCTCTAGGCACTGAAGCTGTATCAGTAAGCAAAAGAGACATAGGTCCTCCCTGCTCAATATCTTTCTGATAATTTTTAAAAATCTAATTATTAATATGTAGCTAATTTATCCCTGACAATAACTCACTAGTGTGTGATTGAAATACATATTACATAAGTAGTACATGCATAATGCTGTATTACATATGTATCATGTAAAAAGAGTTTATGTATGATTGGCCACCTTTTTGCACAATTTTCACTAACTCACCTGGTCTATAGAGAAGACATGGCTATCCATTTGTATAACTCAGTATGCTGACAGAATCCTAGCTTCAGAGACGTGGATAATTTCAGTGGTCTGAATTTGATTACACTCTACATATGGGAAACAATCGAAGTAGTGTATAAGGACTTCATAGTGTAGCTCCATTAATGTCAATGGGAACTCTGCACACCTGAACACCTGTCCACATTTCAGATATTCAGGCAGACAGTTCCACTTAAAAGATCAGTAAGTCAGTAGTCTAATGGTCTTTGGGGATCATAATTTTGTCATCTCACTTGCTTTCTCATCTACCTTTGTCATTCTACAGGCTCATTATTATGGGTAACATAATTGCCCAGTTCTCTTAGCCTGGTGTGATTCAGGGGGTGTGGATCCTCTTTGAAGAGTAGCTCAAAGCCTAGGTAAATGGGGGGCTATCTTACAGATATCACCTATTGGAACTTTGGGAAACATAGCATACTGCAAGCTGTCCTCAAATATGATTGGTTAAAAAAGGAAAGTAAAATTTTAAATTTCCAAAGCTTGTGAACAGATTTCATTTTTAAGCTGTGAATCAATACCATGAATAAGTATTTATTTTGACCAACAGTATTACAATGAATTGAAATCCACTTGGAGGACCAAAATGAACAAATTAATTAATTGCTTTCATTCGCAGTGATTTTTAAGGCTCTTCCATTTTAGGTTTCATGGAATATAGCTAACTCTTCTTAGACCATTTTAAGTTCTTTTCCCTTTTCAGAATTCATATATGCTGGTATTTTACCCTAACATTGCTTATAGTTTTATATTTTATTACCATGAAGAAAGAAATGTAAGTAAAGTAAAATATAAACAAGTCAATAGAAAGATATTTAGCAATATTTTTAGGATCTTAGTCTATTATCTATTTACTATAAACTACAAGTTACTATCACATACTCTTTGAGTAACACCAACATTTGGTTTTATTTTTTAACAATTAGCTCATTAGAATTAATATACTCATTAGAAAAGTACAAACCTCCATTAACAGTTATTATATTATATTTTAAAAAACTGGCCTTAGCAATTAATGTAATGGTTTTAGCTTTTATTATATTTTAAAATATTTAAACATAATTTTGAAAGGATTTATTTACTTCTAATGGCGAATAGTTTTTAGTTCTCCATAAATTATTTTAATTGAAAATAGAATTATAGATGTCTATCATAATTCATCAGTGCTCTGCTCTTTCAGAACAACTTCTCTAACAGTAAAGTTCTGTGTTTTTATGTCTCCCTGGTGCTGGACATCATACCAGGTGCTGCCTTAGTAGATGCTCAATAAATAAATATTTGTGTTCTCAATCATATCTGATTTTCTACAAGTGTATTGTTTAAATTTTGATTGACGTATTAGAATATTATTTGGTAGAATCATACCCTATTGAGAAAGAAGGGTCCATCAATATGATGTATCCAACTCTGTCTATTTACAGGCATGACCCACTAAATTTACATTTTGCCCCTTTGTTTCAGCTGGTCACTTCAAATTGTTATTAGTGATGTAATTAGTGTATTGTATGTGTATTAGGAAGACTACTCTGGCCCATCTGGTGTGACTCAGTGGTTGAGCATTGACCCATGCACCAAGAAATCGCTGGTTCAATTCCCTGTCAGGGCACATGCCCACGTTGTGGGCCTAATCCCCAGTGGGGGCATGCAGGAGGCAGCCAATCAATCTCTCTCATCGATGTTTCTATCTCTCTCTCCCTCTCTCTTTCTCTCTCTCTTGAATCAATAAAGAAAAAAAAATTTTAAACAATAAAAGGCTGCTATGATGTAATCTCTCTTAAATTAGACTAAATACTCATTTAAGAGAAATGTAGATTCAAATATTCCAAACACCATTTCATTTACAAAACAGGGTTTTCTAAGCAACTCACTAGTGCTCCTATTTTTGGAACACTATAAACAGTCTAAGAGCACAACCTCCTGTGAGCTACCAGACCATATCCCCGGGGAACCTCATCTCTGACTGCCTCCCTTCCATTTCCTCATGTCCAGTCATTGAACACCAGCGCTGAAAAGGAACTTAAAAACCATGTGACCTTATGTGGTGCCAATTTTTTTTCTTGAATTTAACTGCTCCTTTCTGTTGTCTCGTTGTTGCTGCTGAGTCATCAGGACCTCACGGACTTCCTAAAGGGACTGCAGTTTTTACTTCTCCAATTCCTAGTCCATAC
The DNA here is from genome assembly GCF_014108415.1 of Molossus molossus. Lineage (NCBI taxonomy): Eukaryota > Metazoa > Chordata > Mammalia > Chiroptera > Molossidae > Molossus > Molossus molossus. The sequence continues at coordinate 56,489,389 of NW_023425351.1, read as the reverse complement.
TTCCCACAAACATGTAGACCCAGCACACGAACAGGATTACATTATGCCAAGCCCCAAACCCTTCGTTTTTCTCCTTGCTTGAAGTAATTAAAACCAACTCTCTTCCTGAGCCATTGGGCACTGTTCCCCCACCTTCTCCCATGGGGACCAACCCATCATCTGTCCAGCTTGGCCATCAATATACTCGTCTATTGGACCATCTAAAATACCACTCACCATCTCCATATTCAGAAATGCTGCATCTGGGCCAATCTCAGTGGTGGTTTTGTTTATGCTTTTGAGGTGGGGTTTTTTTTTTGTTTTGTTTTTTTTTAAGTTTCAAAGTAAAGCTACCTATATTTTCATCAGTCTAAATTAACCTAAATTCTTTGTCTTTTAAACTAAAGTTACTACACTTCATTTAATCCATCTAAATTAACCACTTCCTCTTATTTTGCATCAGTGCTGTTTTGGGTGCACAGTGTACTATCTTTCTTTGTGGCTCTTTTAGGACAACAGTGTTGTATGCGTTTCTGTTTTCTCCGCAGCCAATGAATGGTGCATTTCTCCCCCACTAGAATGAAAGCAAAAACGTTTGACTGATTTATTCCATGCTCTGTCTCCAGCTTATAGGACAGCTCTTAGACCCTCAGGAAATGAGCAAATAAGTTTGCTCACCACTGCTAGATGCTGGGTTGCACTGGTTTGAATAGAACACTTCTTGAAAATACCAGTTTGCATGTACTTTATGATTAAGATTTTTGGTAAGTCATTCTCTTAGCCAATTTCTTAATAAATTAAAACCCCAGTGATCTAAGATGGGAAAGATTTGACTGTATCAAAGAAAGAGGAAATGTGCCATGTGTGTTCCTTTGCTCTTCGTTGGGGGATAAGGTCAAGGGGCCATATATTTTCTATCTCTATGATGTGCTCGTGCCTAAGTACACTGAGAAATATTCCAGACAGTTTTCTAATGTATAAATCTTTAAATGACCTTTGCCAAGGTGATTAGTTTGGACAAGATGTTGAATTCACTTCCTTGCTAAAATGTTTTATTTCCGCTTCTTAATCCCCAACTATCATTAATATGAATCCTGTAAAATATGATGTAGGAAATGCATCTCAGAAGTTAACAGTGTCTTGCAGGTTAATTAAATATTTAGAATACAATCCAGTTCCAGATCAGAGTTAAGAATTTAGGAACACAAAATGATACGAAATCTGTGACTCAACAGGAAGGAAAGGGGCTAAAATTCTATAGTGCAGGGGCAGCTTGAGAAGTTTGACTATAATTCAAGGTGATCTAGAATAAAATAGAGGTATCCAGAGGTTCTCCACAGGTTGCCTAACTTTTCATTTTAAAAAATGCAATTACTTATAAGAGTACATTATCCATATATTGGAAACTGTGAAAGAAAGTATTTTCCTTTTAAAAAAAAAAAAAAAAAAAGCTGTATGGTATAGGAAAAAAGAATTCTGGCTTTGAAGGAAAAGTTTAAAAAGACTCAGATATGAAGCTTACCAAGTGTATTCTCTAGTCTCTCAGCTCTGTGTCAAAATCTGGAAAATTAGTGTTGTTTCACTTAGTTCAGTTCGTTGTAAAGCGTTGGTGAGCCTGGTGGAGCCCTGAGAATCCCCTCAGTCACCCCCACCCCCAGCACCTTCACTGGTACTTAATTATAGAGAGTGACACCCATGCAAGGTTTAACAAAATGGTGTCACTGATATTAAAAGTTCAGAAACCACAGAAAGAATGTATATAAGCTAGAAATCAGCAACACTCATATATGATAGCTTCGATTATTGGGTCATACATGCTAAATCTGTTAAATGTTCAACACTAAATCAGAACCTCGCAGGTCACCTGGACAGAATGTCTTAAAGAAGAACCTGTCTCCTGTGAAATTAAGCCTGGATGCAGGCATTGATGGCTACAACCTATGGTTTTATGGTCACTTACATTTCTTTTGCCTTCATTACAATTTGTGCCTAGCAAATTAGGTTTTTGTAGAACTGGGCAGTGATAACAACTATAAGGAATATTATATGCTTTAAGGTACAAAAAGAGCAATGTGAAAATACCAACAGCCCGTTTTCATCATTTAAGCTAGGAACAAATTCTGAAGCCCTTTAAAAACACAAAGAACTTGGAACAAATGATGGTGTTTAGTGTGATCAAGATATTATAAGCATTCTAAAAAAGCAAAGCAAAATCCACACACCATCTGGAAGCCTAAAGTTTATAGGGACCCTACATGTCTACCAATAACCTAGTGATGGTTTACTACAAAAAGTTTGGGGAATGGGATTATGTTTTTAAAGTATACAGAGTTTTAAGGTGAAATGTTTGTGTTATGATTTACATTTCACACATTATAACAATTTTTAGAATGAAGGAGCTTTTAATGTCCTAATAGTCTGTTATAGAGACTTCCTCTTTGAAAATAGTCTGTATTTCAATATAATCCTGTGAATTTCATGAAAATGACAAAATAAAATTTAACTTAGCAAGCTTCTAACCCATAGAGGTAATTAATGAGGCATGTTGCAAGATTTACAAATAATTCAATCCATCAAAGTATAGTGATAATAATATCACTGTTGACTACATCAGATCAAAATTAATCAAGCCTTGGTATCTTGGGCTCCGAGAAAAATATTAAGTAATGGAGCATTCTATCATTGCAGTAGTGTGAATGCTGATGAAAGAACTGCTGGGTAGAATTCTCTTGTGGAATTAAATATGTCAAAACAACTTATACACAGTGGAGCTTACTTTGCATAAAAGCCAAAAAACTTGAAAAACTTAAAAGACAATCATAGCATGGAAGTACAGTAGTAGAAATGGAATAATTTAAAACATTACTAGAAAACTATTTGAATTTTCTTAGGCCAGCACATTTAAATGGTTGTATCCAGGGTGATATTCAAAATATTGAGTAGCCAGCATGGCAGGCACTGCTCAGCCCAACAGACGTGCAGCGGGGTGTATCGCAGGCCAGCGTGCGCGCACACTGCAGAATTGTGGGAGTGGACATTTTAAAAGTAGAGAAGGAGACCCCAATGTCCTATAGATTCCAGGACACCATCATATAACTCCTGACCTGGGAATGAAGTCTACACATTCATTTACTCTTTGAAAGTAACCAAGGTGATACTACTAGATAGGAGTTTGGAAATCATTGTATTAGACACCCTGTTTCAGTTTAACTCAAGTTGAATGGCCAAGTGAATCAATTCCCTTGCAAAGAAAGAATTCTCTCATTCACAGGCTGCAATCATGTTCACTTGGGGAGGGCCAATGTGTATATCACAGGAAAATGAATCCCAGTGCCAACAGCAATTCATAGTATTGTCTAGTCAGATTCATCCAGAGCAATTGCCTGTTCATAGTCTGGGTTGTTTGGAAATCAGCAGTCTAATCATTGACACTGCAGTCGGTACCTGACTCCTTGCAGGTGTTCTGAAAACCATGATCATTTTAAGGTGTCTGGTAGTTACTGTTGGTAGAATCAGTGTGGCTTTCCCAGGATGCCAAGCCAGCAGTGTGGATCACATTTTGAACCAGCTCAACTTTATATAAGACACGCGATGAATTGTTTGAAGGCAGTTGTCGAGATGTGTACACATGCACACACACACACACACACACGCAAATACAGACATTTGTGTTAGCAACATTGAGAAACAGATCCGAAATGGTGGAGGGAGTCTTCATTTGGTTGATGGTGTTTTTGTGTTCTGCCGGTTAACACCGAACCGATGTGACCACATCCACTCTGGCTTTAGGAATGGCAGGCGAAGGGCGTGCAAAATTATACGATGGCTGATACTGTGTCCCCAACGCCCACTGAGCTTTTTTTGGTTTCGTTTCATTTTATGTTAGCTTTGGTTTATTAAAAATGTATTTCCATACTGATCTATCTAGAGTGTTATTAATGGTGATGCGACATTTTATATGCCAGGCTCTTGAAATGATTTAGGTAAAAAAAAAGGCATTAGTTTCCTCAGTTTCAACTAAAATGATAAATTCTTATGTTCCATCTGTGTTCAAGGAAATGCCACTAATATCATTTCACTTATATAAATACTTGTCAGGTGACTGCCTAATTCTATAGGCATCTGAGCCTCATCCAAGCGTGCCAAGGCCGTGGTACTTGGAAGTTCCTTTGTACTTCAGTCTACAGCATCAAACAAGGCTTTTCCCCTCTACAAAAAAAAAAAAAAAAAAAAAAAAGCAGTTTGAACGTTATCACATCAAAGGGAAAGATGCCATTGTCTGTAAACTGTCTTAGAGCTGTCAGAATAAATCCGTTATGGGGCAGAATTCACTTGTGGTACCATTTCTATAAAACGAGAGACCCCTCCCCCATTTCCTTCTCAGAAATGTAAATATATGATATATATATGTGTGTGTGTATACATATATATGTATATGTGTGTATATATATATACACATATATATGTATTTTTTTTTTTGCTTGGTGAAAAGATACCAGTAAAGTGATAACATCTGGCTGGAGGAAAACGCTGCCAGCTAAGGAATGGTTTCCTCTCTGCGGGTCTGACCGGAGTCTGATGCTGTGCAGATGTTCAGCCAGGCCCGACTGTAAAAGTTATAAACATTGTCATAACATTGTTCGACTTCTCTAGTATTTCCTGTCTTCTGCTTAGCACTTTATTACTCAGTCTGGCCAGCCGCCAAGTGAAATGCAGGGAGTTAGGGCCTCTGGCTTGAAATTTAAAACAAGTCCAGAATTCATTGGGTTTAATTTGATATGCGAACTCTGATAACTCACACTTGTTAAAATAAAGCCGCTTACCATTCAAGTTAGATTTACACAGCTTTGAGAGAACATGGGAGAAGAGGAGGAAAACACATTTTTCAAAACTTTAATATTGGCTTTTTAGCTCTTTGGTTTGAGAGCTGGGGGTGGGGGAGGGGGCTCTGAGCGGGGAACAGCTGATTCAGAGGCTGGACCGCTTACAGCAAACTTGTGTTCATTTCCTGTATTAGATGCAGTTCCTGGGCACAGAATGGGCCTTTCTTTCAACACTTCTGAGCACGTTCTTTCTCTTGGCTCATTTTCAGATTAGAAAGGCCACATGAGGCTCGTTGCCTATACATCATAACAAAATGGTGAGGTGAGAACAAACGAACCCTGCATCGGCAGGCTGGTTTTCTGCAAAGGGTGTCTTGAGCCAGGGTTGAACGGGAACATCATTGAAGCACCAGCATGAAGACATGCTAACCCAATTTTTCCTGTAATGTATACATGATTGATTGGCAATTTCTGGACCACAGGCTGTGGTTAGGATTACATCAATCAGGAAGCAGTAACTCTGGAGGGACTTCCCTTAAACGATCTAGTGTTTATTGGCGAAAGTGGTTGCATTTTTCGCTGTCTGTGTCTTTCATGTGTTCATCAGTCCCATGCTTGTTTGACATGTGGTATCAGTGCCTGAGATGGGTCACTCTTCCTCCTTTTATCCCCTTTCATCATCTGAAATACCATTTAAAATGCAAGATGGTGCACCGAGCAGTGTCTGGTACCTAGGATGCACCAATCAAAAAAGAATGAATTTTGAGTGAAGGAGAAAGAAGGAAAGAGCGGGAATACATTTACGTGTGCATGCGACCGAAATTGGATTTTTTGCTATTCAGAGGTAGTTAGGATCACTTTGTGAATTAGCAGCCTGCCAAAGCTACCCATAGACCATCATTGACCTAGAGCACCGCCCATAGAAGTGTATCACCTGACATCAATATAGTTTTTAACTTCCTCGTGTAATTATATTACATCATATAGTCCTTGTAAATAACATTTAAAGCAAATCTGTGAAAAAGCACAGGCCAGAGGAGGAATCTGCCGGCTGCTGATAGTCCTCGATGGTTGAGTCACAACACACTTTTGGACACTTTTGGGGTAATAGAAAAAACTTTTTATGGCATGTGCCATCAGAATTCAGATGGTTATCTTGTTTTGTGGGTTTTCATATGGTTTTGAACATGTATAACTTGCTGTGTTCCCCAAAGGACGTGTTATGGATCTATGAAATTTTTGTAAGGTGTGAACACTAAAAAACCGTCCCAAGGCTCTGCTGTTAATTTGTTTTTATTGAGGGGGAGGCAAGAACGAGGCACATGTGTGCACGGCCACTTCTCACTGCCCTGTGTTTGCACGTGTAATGGGTGCTCGGGGATGCGAAGGTGACACCTGAGTTCCAGTTCGTAGTTCTGCAGGAGGAGGAAGTTCCGCAAGACTTAGACTTTATAAAACCGAAGGTGGAAAAAAGCGATGTGGGCACCGTGTCTTCAAGGTCAGGCTCAAAAGTCATTTTTAAAAGAGACAGAGCCGCCCTGGCCGGTTTGGCTCAGCGGTTAGAGCGTCGGCCTGCGGTACAGAGAGACCCGGGTTCGGTTCCCGCTAAGGGCACGTACTTCGGTTGCAGTTTGTCCCCGGCCCTGGTTGGTCGTGCGGGTGGCAGCCACTCGATGTGTCCCTTTCACGTCGATGTTTCTCTGTCTCTCTCTGTTCCTCTCTCTCCCTCCCGCTCTATCTGTACAAAAAATGGAAAAATGTCCTCGGGTGAGGATAAAAAAATAAATAAATAAAATAATAAAATAAAAGAGACAGAGCCTTCGCTAGTGATCTTGTTGCAGGGGTCCCCACAAAGATCAGTGGCGCTTCCTCGTATCATCTAATGTTTAGAAATGGAATGCCAGGCATTTGGAAGTTAAATAGCGTGAAAAATGAAAAGCATGTTCAAAGCAGTTACGAGGCCTGTGCCGTGCGCAGCAGCTCCTGTGGACGTGCAAGGTTCTGAATGCTGATCGTATAATCACTTGGGGTTTGGAATCCCATGGGGGGCTCCCCATCCTGATCAGAGCAGATGTTTCCCAGACTGTATAGTGGGTGCACGAAGCAGATTTCTGAACTAACTCACTAAATTTATCATCAGATTTTTGTAAGAAAACTTTGGAATTGTACTTCTCAGAATTCTCCATTGCACACAGCCTGGTGGCTCGGTGCACTGCATGCCTGTGTCCAGTTCAGCACATGGCTGTGTTCGCGTGTGTGAGTGTGTGTGTGTGTGTGTGTGTGTGTGTGTTCTCTAAATCGCCTGTTAATTTGGCATCTTCAAGTGAAGGCAACATGCATTTTAAAATGTTATGTGTGGAGCTCAAAGTATTTCCTGTTATTTGGGAATGCTGTTTTGAGCATTACATTTCTTTCAGCAGTCTAATGGGAATCCAGCATCGATTATGTATGCCTTTATTGGAATGATCAAGTTAAACAGCTAGTTGGTGTTTACCAATTTCCTTCGAATATTAAGTAGGCAGATAAGAAAACCTCACCTTAATATTATTCTCTTCCTCTCCAGCGGGCTTGTTACCAGAGGAATACGTAGCAAAGAACACAGACAAGAAATCATGCAGTCTTGGTGCGGGGCCAGCAGACCACTGGCTGCTGCTGGTTTGGTAGGAAAGAGCTCTCTGCTGTCAGAATCAACATTACTCAGGCCGTCACAGGAGCTCTGCAGCCTGTGGGTTGTTTGCAGTGAGAGATTTGTTGTGGATTTTTAATAAGGCTCCAGTGTGTTTGCCCCGCTTAGTAAATATTGGTCTTCGGGGTATTTTTCAGTCATGCTGAATGGACTGTTGGTTTCCCCAAACTGCAAAATGCAGAAAATCCATTTTCCTGGTTTTGTTGCCACAGAGATTGCATCATAGGTTTTGCAGTGCAAAAGCCATGTGAAAACCAGCAGACTTCTTCAGGGCCCTGGAAAAGTGATCAGGAAAAACAGAGGCACCTGTGGTGCTGGGCAGGGCATAGGGAAGTACTGAATAGTTAAATTGTTTAAAGTAACTGAAGCCTTGTTATTTCATTTCTTTAGAACAGAGGAGATTAACAATATCTTAAGTATTATGACTCATGTAACCGAATATAGTTACCTTCTCCAGTATTATAAGTGGAGCATACCTTTCAAATTTTATCAAAATGTATTTTATAAAAAGGAAATTTATCAGAAATAACCATAGGAGGATGTATGTGGTGAGGCTTATGGGAAAAAAAAAACTCCACCTGTCACCAAATCTTTTCTTTTTTTTTTTTCTTCATGTATTCCATAGTGTTTTCTCACCAACAGATTTGTCGATATTGACCGTTACGTTATACTCAAGGATTACTAGACATTTTTAAATTAATATTTAAAATTCGGCCCTGGCCGGTTTGGCTCAGCGGTTAGAGCGTCGGCCTGCGGTCCTGAGAGACCCGGGTTCGGTTCCCGCTAAGGGCATGTACCTCGGTTGCAGTGTGTCCCCGGCCCTGGTTGGTTGTGCGGGTGGCAGCCACTCGATGTGTCCCTTTCACATCAATGTTTCTCTCTCTCTCTCTCTCTGTTCCTCTCTCTCCCTCCCACTCTACCTGAACAAAAAATGGAAAAATGTCCTCGGGTGAGGATTATTTTAAAATTCGCTTTCAAATGGTGATCAACAAAGTTTATATATTTGGTTTCTACGAAGGAATTTTAGGAGCGAGCACAGTTATGTGGGGGGCACATTATCGTGGGGTATCCAAGTGTTAGGGTTTCATTCTACTTGTTTCATGGTGAAGGGGTCTAAAGAAATGAAGCCATCTAACGAATTACTGTGTTTATACACTTTATGTTCTTTTAGAAAATGGCCAGCATTCATGTAGTAAACACTTACAGTGTAGGACCTGAACTCTCAACATTGTGATGAGTTGGGGTGAAGGGAGGTATATCAGGGCATCATTCTGCCCCTGGTGGAGAGACACCTCTTTGAGCCTGTGTTTGAGGAACCTTTCTCTGGCCCTGTGCATGGAAGAAGGGCCAGAGAGAGGGTACCTCTCCATATGTTGTCCATTTGGCTGTCAGCAGTCGTTCTGATGGAAAAGAGCAGGGTCTGGAGTGACTGCTAGTCTGCCTTAAAGTATGGTAATGAGGCTAATTAGGAGAGATGAGAGCTGAGCTAGATTTGTGAAGGCAATTATCCATATAGCTTTTGTGCCATGCTTTATCTTTATCAGATTCCTCTTCTCTAATTTTGTCATTTCTCAGACATCACAAGAATAATGAAAATGTCTAAAGCAATATGAGCAATGTAGCTGGGAGAAGAGGATAGAATAATACTAAGGAAAATTCCGTGAACCTGCTTTCTGTTTGGGCAAATCTTGAAATAAAGGTTTGGAGCATGGCTGAGATGGTTCTTACTGGTATTGTTGTTGTTTAGTTTACATAAATGGAAATTAATTGTGCTTTATTATGATGAGTCTATATATCTTCTTTGGTAAATTAACAGTGTTTTGCTTGGTTCTTTTATGTTAACCATCATGGCTAGTCAGTAATTTGTGTACTTGAAAGGAAAAGACATCAGAGGCTTACAAAGCAAGCATAAAATGTATTCTCTTTTATGTGATTTAGAAAGTCGAGACATTTTAGTTTATATTTTCAAAGGTTTAATACATTGTAATTTTGACAACAATTAGAAAAGTAAATGAATGGACTCAGATCTCTATACAGTGACTTCATAGTAGGTGACATCGAACATACGTTTTGTTTGTTCTTAAGTATTTAATTACAAAGTTAAGAATTTAAATACTTATATTTTTAAGTCTGGTGAATCAATCTTGAATAGTGCTAGTGACATTTCTTCCGAGATAATATAAAATATGACATTCTTAGAACATCACATTATTTCTAAAGTATAACTGTAATTTTAAAACCTCCCCATCCAAAGAAACCTGGAATTATTTAAGATCACAATAAAGTTAAAAAGGGTTGCTTCAATTCAGTAGGAACCCAAACTAGGTTTGATTGGTAATTATTTGTGCTCATGTTCCTGAGCATAACTTTTTATTACTTTTAGCATATTTCATTATAATTTTTATTACTTCTGTCTTTCATACAAAAGTTTAGTAGCCTATGAGCTTCTTAAAAGCATAAAGGAGGCATTTATATATGTGTGTGTGTGTGTATTTTTTATTGTGGAATTAATGAAAAAAGTCAAGTAAACCCAAAAAACCATATAGGCAGAAAATCAATGTAAATGGCTAAATAATTTTCCTCCATATGAAATTCCATTGCCTTGAAGTATGACTTCAGTAGCAAAGGGGAAAACTCCATGTTGTCTCATGCTGTGGTAATCGCAGGACTGAGATACTTGGGTGCAAATACAGGGCAAAGGTGTAGTAAGTAGTTTGGTAAATAACTTGTAGCAGAACCTAGAAGGTCATAGTCCAGCTGGGGCTCAAAGACAAAGTGACTCAAACATGAACTTGCGTATGAATTTCTAGGGTGCCTTATTAAAGTATATTCGACAATAAAGATAAGTTTTTAGAAAATAGTATAATTTCAAAAAACATTTCCTGTGCAAAAACATCCCTTTTGCATATGTTTGGGTTTTTGTTTGTTTGTTTTTGTCAATAAAATTGGTACAGCCCTTGCAAAAAAATATAAAATAAAATCTAAACAAAAAAAAGTACAGATTCATGGATCTCACAACTAGTGATTCTGATTCACTGGGTCTTAACTGGACAAAGCACACCCCACATTTTGGTATCATTTATTTGTATCTTTATTGTGGAAAGTATTACAGATGTTCCCCTTTTATCCCCATTGATCCCTTCCTCCTCACTCCATCACCCTCTTGCCTTCCCCACACTATTGTCTGTGTTCACTGGTTATATATAAAAGTTCTTTGGTTTATCTCTTCCCACCCTCCTAACCCCCTTCCCTCTGAGGGCAAACCCCACATTTTTTAACAAATACCTCTGGATGAGTCTGATACCAGTGGTGTGAGGACCATACTTTGAGAAACACTATTCTGTCTCGAGAGATTTGCCATCCCAGATACCAGAATGTCAGAGTAAGGCTAAGCGGTACGAGCAGAAAGGCAGCCTGACTTGGGAACTTCAGAAACTGCATTCTGTTAGGTTGAACTATATAAAAAGTCCACCACTGCCCGGCCGCTGTGGCTCAGTGGACTGATCATCAATCATCCCATGAACTGAGAGGTCCTGGTTCGATTCCCAGTCAGGGCACATGCCTGGGATGGGGGATCGATCCCCAGTAGGGGGCGTGCAGGAGGCAGCCGATCTATGTTTCTCTCTCACCTGGCTGTTTCTCTCCCTCCCTCCCTGTCTCTCTTAAAAAAAAAAAAAAAAAATCATTAAAAACATTTAAAAAAATAAAAAGGCAACCATGTAAGGTCCCCTCTGTAATTCTGTCTTTGTCAGAGATGGTGTAATCCCCATAACCTCTCTAGGTATATGTTCATCATCAGTAAATTAGTTCTAGCATTTGGGGTTCTAGAATGGCTGTGGATAGAAAATGCAAACCGGGACTGAAATTGGGAGGGTGCACACACGTTAGAGACTGAAAAATACGAGTGGTCAGAAACGATGCCAGGAGTGGGGAACCAGGAATTTCAGAGGAGGAAAAACAGGAAACTAAATTGATGCAAGATTCTGGCTCCTAACCGAAGCAGCCGTCTGCCTCGGGCCCAGGTCACTTTCCTGGTTGTTTTTGAAACAGGAACCAATCTCAGTACAGCTAGACCAGGTCCTGCAGGTGGAAGCAGGTAATTGGAAGCAGCTGGTGCAGGTGAAAAGCGAGAGATCAGGGAAAAGCAGCCATTTTTTTCTGGTCCGTTAGGACACAAAGCCTTTCCTTATGGGGGAAGCAAGAGTGATAAACATCCACTGGTGATCGGTACACGGCACATTGCTTTTTATGTAAATGATGTTTTCCAAATAGCTTGCAGACACTTGCCTGAGTGTTTTAAACATTCTCACTCTACACATCCTTACATTTTGTATGACCCCTATAAAGAAACACTGCAAAATCAAAGCAAACTGCAACCCATATACCTACACCCGACTTATCACAAAATCCAAATGTGTACAAGCCAGATCATCATTTTACAGTACTTTTATTCCAATTCAGAATTTAAACGTTATCAGTGTTTGAAAGAGAAGTAATTCTGCGGGAAAGAATTATATGTACTTAATGGGAAAACCATCGGGATAAATATATGCATCATACATCTTTTCATCTTTTTATAAATGTATCCACGAGTAAAATTGTGGTTAACGACATGCTGCATTTTGTATTAAAACCCTCATGCATTAATATTCATAGGTAAATTTCTTACATTTTCAGTGGTAGTGCAGCAATAATGTATTATTTTAGTAATTTTTCTCGGGTGACTTCATCTGTCCTGACTGATGTTTTGCCTTTTGTTCAATCAGTGTTTTGAAAGAAAACTATCTTTAAGTTAAATTAGTGGCCTTGTGTTTTTAAGTTTATAAATTGACCCATTGAATCCTTCTCCTTCTTTACTGAGCTAAGTTTTGCTAAGCAATTAAAAGTCATAGTTGCCTGCCTCCTCGAATTCAGTCGAATACAGTAACAAACACTTGATTGTCTCATTTGCTTTTTGGGTTGTTTCCTTAAGTGAGGGAGTAATACTGGTGACATTTAGCCCCAACACCTCTCGACCGCCTGAAAGACGAGTATGATGTCAGAAGTGTGATGAGAGTAGGGAAGCGAGGTTTGGGAAAGGCTGCAGAAAAGGATAAGAGGAAAGAGAATAAAACGTGTGTGTAGCTGTCGAGGTAGGCTTTGACAGCACGGGGGACATAAAGCTAGTTACCTGGAGCCTCAGAAGAAGAATTGCTAGGGACCAAATTGTAGAGTTCTTAGAAAAGGCAATAGAAGAGCTGGTTTGAGCTGGACCTAAAAAGATGGGTAGGAAGGATTGCAGTGGGTGGGATTCATTCTTCATTCATTCATACACTCAGCGCAAGTGTGTTGAGCGCCCGCGCTGTGGCAGGTTCTGTGCTGGACCCTGGCTGTGCTGAGAAAGCAGTCTCCATCGGAGAGAATAAAGGTTCATGGACAGAGCGCGTGTGGATGGCATGTGATCCCATGTGGGGCAGAGGGCTGGGCATGGAGGGAGTTGGTGGACGGTAAGCTGACCAAGTGGGGAAGGAAGGAAGGAAGAGCAGTCAGCCATGCTGTTGTCTAAGTGACGGGGACTCTAAATGTTTGAGGAGATGGGAGATCTATATTTCAGATCTCTTTTGAAGACACTGTACATCTGTATTTTAGAAAGGTAACACAAATCCAAGTTTAAATATTTATTTACAGATCTATTGGGCATGGAGATACATGTTAGTCATCCAGATGGTGGCGGCAGCCCATCAGGAGGTAGGAGACGGCTGCTTTTGAAAAGGGGAAAGACCGAGGTCTGAAACTGGGCCTAGAATCAACCGTAGTGAGTGCCTTGGTTATCTGAGCACTGAATTAACTCCTTCAGCAATTATACCGAAGTGGGCACAAGCAACTTGCCCAGGGTCGCACAGGGCGCTAGTGTCAGAGACCGGATTTGAACCCACGCCGGCGGGCTCCTGTACCTCCAGATTACAGAGGCAACTCACACAGAAAAAGACTAGGATAATTAATATCAAAGGACTTGAAAGTTACAGCAAAATCGAGTTCTTGTGGGGGAAGATGCCAAGGCTCCGGGGACCTGGTGTGGAGAGGCAAGTACACCTTTGGGGAAAGGCTGACCTTCGCTGTCTTCCAAAGCGAGAAGAATGAACCTAGCAATACTGGATGTTACAAGTGTCAATAAAACCTAGAAGAGAAGCAGGGGTTTTTATTTGTGATCACCGGTTCATAAATATTGACAACTAATATAAGTTTTCCTGTTGTACTATATCATGTGCTTTCAATTCTCGCCCCCCCCCCCAAAAAAAAACAAGCAAAACACACACACCTGTTGCCCAGATAGAGCCCTGGGTTCACCAGGAAAATAATTCTGATTTATAATAAAATCTTTTGAGATTCTGACATGCATTACATCTATATTAGTGATGCCCCTGTTGCTTGCCATGAACAGAATGATAAACTCTTCAAATGTAGCTCTCAGCACAGTTTGTTTTGGGTGAAAATTAAACTTACTTTACTCCCACATTTTGCAAGCAAATAGAAAATCACCTATTTCTTTACTTTAGAAAATCAGTGGGTTAAACGTGTATAGCTGCCTCCACTGAAGCCACTCTGAGAGGTTGACTTTCCAGAACAGCAGTGAATCTAAGTGGGACATTTGAAGTCAGTCTTCCAAGTGTTTCCAAAGAGCCCACATGCACTGCACCGTGCAGGCTAAGTAATGAACCTCACTACTGTTGTTCTTACTCGGTTTTACCCACAGAGGTTCAAACATTAGCGATCCTCTGGGTCCCTTCCGAGGCTTTGTGAACCTCTGCATTTATGAAGTTTAATGATAATAAAAAGTCACAAAGTTGTGGTCGTGCTTTAAAGCAAGCAACATAAAAACTTGTGAAGAAAAGCCATGGGCTAACATCAACCTGCAAACACACACACACGTGCGCACACACGTGCGCACACAACATGCATGCCTGCACACCCATGCACATACACATACGCACATACACATGCACACACGCGCACATACACACACGCTCACACCCATGCACATGCACACACACAACATACATGCCTGCACACATGCTCACACACACGCACATACACATGCACACCCACGCACATACACATGCGCACACACATGCTTGTTTAAGAGGCTTATTTGGGTAGAAGGAAGCCTGATTCACCAAAGAAGAGGGATAATGAGGCCATTTTTCATTATTTTCCCAGTGGATTTTAAAATAGTTACCTCATAAAATAAATAGTTTAAGTTTCCACATTACTTGTGCCTTTAATCTGTGCCTGTGATGCAAATAAATGAGTGGAGATTTTTATACTCCCAAAGGTTTCTTCAAGGCAAATATATTAAAAACAAACATCCAAGGTAAGTGTAATTTCTTACTGAGACAGCGGCTTGCGGAGTACTCTGGTTAATAGAGGGAGAGTGCTTTATTCAAATGAATCCACAAGGAGATTTTATTTTAAATATTTATCATTTAAGTCTGTGCTACTCTACATGCTCTCGTCCTCACGATGCTGTTTCCCCACCTCGGACCTAGTTTACGTGGAAGGCCTGCCGAGCTGGGCTGCCCAAGTGTCCAGAAATATGCATTTGGAATGTGGGTTTCTGTGGAAAGGTTGGACCAAAACTGCTTTTGATGTGAACACCAGCAGGAAGAGGAAGGTGTTGGAGAGCAAGTCGAAGCTTTTATAAAATTAAAAACCCATGTGCTAAAATTAGAAATAGTTTTATTGTCCTTGTGAACAGGCAGCTGAGCTAACCTAGCTATCTAGCTAATAACAGAAACAGTCTCCTTTGCTGAGTCTCTAATTACCGCCTCTGAGCACTGCAGCAAGTTTACAGCGTAAAACATCTGAGTGATGCTGCCTTTTGAAAGCCATGTGAAGTTAGAAAGGCGGGCTAATTAAAACAAATCTTGAATAAACCACTTCATGGAGATAGAAGCTTGATGGTTGGGTATATCAAAAATTGTTACCAGATGTTGTGCAGAGGCCTTAACAGTTTAAAGATCATGAGGGTTTTTTGTTGTGTTTTTTTTTTTAACAAAGCAAAAATATTCTAATTGAAGTTGTCAGCAGGAGTGAGACTAATATGCCTGTATTTGATTAAATAATAGTTTATTTAACATTCAGTGTGGCCCAAAATTGGCCAAGACAAAGTCCGAAAACATTTTCGCCAGCAGACAAACTGACAGCACCATGTAGGTGACTCTCGGGCACTGGGGTTTGGTAATGTCCATTTTTATTCTGTTATTGCTCATTATCTTCCTCTGTCAGGCCGAAGGTAGTCTGCAGCAAAGCCTTACAATCTATTCTTTAACTTATTTTGTGGTTTCCCAAAAGGAACCCAGTCAGGAGCGCAATACAAACTTAGTATAAGATGTAGCAAGCGTCATGTCTTGTGCTGTTATAAGAGTGTAAACCTCTGTGTTATTAGGGGTTATGGGTTGTAATGTAGACCGACTCTCACTGGGATAAGAGGATTTTAGCCGCACCTTTTCTTGATTACATGATAGGGGCATGTAACTACTTCCTTCCCCCGAGGTGGACAGCTGTGCCCGCTCTGGGCTGAAATGCAAGAATGTCCTCCTTTTGAAGCGCACGGGGGCTCGCCTCCTCCAGACAGTCCTTCTTGCTGACCTGCGCCTCTCCTTTATCTCCTTCTCCCCAGACACACACTTGGCCCTGCACCAATGAACAGTGGGCAGTACCTTGATTTTTCCCAGGATAAAAATTGGGGGGGAGGGGCTTTTGTTTGCCAAGCGTGTAAGAGATTGCCCACGTCGGGTCCTGGGCAATGGATGCATTTAGAGAAATGGACTTTCCCCTCCGTGGTCAACGCCCGAGCCATTGTTTGCTCCGCGTAGTGTACAGAGGTCTAGACTTTTAAAGTAAAGGGCAGCTTGCTCTGTGGCAATTATGAGAAGACAACCACACTGGAGGGTCATTAATCATTTAAACATTCAAATAAAACGAAATGTTTCTTTTTAGATCTAAAGTGCAGCCCATAACACGATTGAAATAACATTAATGGGAGAAGGAGATGAAAAGACAGAAAACAGCTGTTGGCCTCTCGGCGCGTGTGCCACGGGCTCGCATCAGAGGGAGACACTGTGTACAGTCGGGGACAGCATTCTTCTTCATTCTTCCCTTTCTACTGTCTTGAGCGTTCTCAGTTTAAAGGAAGTTCGGGGGGATGTTCTTACATGTCATAACACTGCGTTTCTGGACATTCAGCAGAAGGACCAGCGGCTGGAAGGGTTAGTTTCCAGCTGCTGCCGAGTAGTGTTTAAAAGTTGCTTGTTAGCTGCAAAGTGCTAATAATAAAGTAAACAGGGTACAGAATGTCCCCCGTGGCTAATGAGGAAAAACTGGGCTCTTTAAATACAGCGTTTTTGGTTTTAAAATAAATTTCAGTTTTATCAGTGATTTACTTTAAAAGCAATCTTTGTAGAGACCTGAAGAACATGGCATAGTTCATCAAATTTGTCCTCAAAGACAGTACGGAAAAGAACTTACAGGCCAATTGAAAACTAATGACTCTACCAGGTCTTTGTTCTATTCAGTTTTGCTATTTTTTAATGTTTTTATTGACTTTAGAGAGAGAGAGAGGAAGGGAGAAGGAGAGAGAGAGGGAATGGATGAGAGAGAAACCTTGATCGGCTGCCTCCTGCACGCCCCTTACTGGGGATCAAGTCCGTAGGCCAGGCATGTTCCCTGACCGGGAATCGAACCAGCAACCTTTTGGTGCACGGGATGATGCTCAAGCAACTGAGCGACACTGGCTTGGCCATCTAGCTTTGCCATTTCAACAAGTTCAGTTTCTGTCCATCTGATGCTCTTTAAAATCCTAGACTTTGTAACATGATTTTTACTTTCACATCATTTCACATGTTCTAATTTTTCTTATCTTACTAGCATCCCTGCAAATCGGGGTGCAGAGATCATACTGCTCCTTTTCTAAAAACGGTGAAAATGGTGAAAGAATAATAACTTGTTCCAGTCAAAAAATAGTCCCAGGTCAAACCAGGCTAGAAGGTGGTCTCCCAGCTCCCAGTTTCCTGTGCTTGTCTCTGTGCTATACCGGGAAATGAACATCACGAAAGTACCAGCCGGAAGGCTCACCACCTGCTCCCCATGTCCCACGGGTGAACAGACCCAATCTGAGTTTGACCGAAGCCTGTAAGGAATGCGTCATCTATACTCCAACTCAGGCACTTGGTTGACTAAGCTTAGCCAAAGAAACACATCTAATGCTATTTCCATATGTATTTGAGATCATTTGACCCTCTCCCCTCAAACATCAAAAGACAAACTTAGAAAGAGTGATGGGCATTTTACTAACTACTCTGCACATATCTGTTAAAAGAGTGAAATCAACATTAGTTCATCCGACCCCTTCGTATTTTATGAAGCTGTCTTGTTCGGTTGGATCAGTTGTCAGTCCTTGTATACATATTTGGATCATGTTTTATTAGCTGCATAAGATGATCTTGGAGTGTTTGTTTTACTGTCCAATACAGCTCTCCTTAGAATCACCAGTGTAGAACGCCTGGAACTTGAGTGGTCTGAAAATGATAAAAGGGCAAAGCAAAGAAAGGAGGAGGAAGGAGGGATTGGAAGAAGGGAGAGAGGAAGGCAGGAAGGGAGAGAGGAAATGTAAGTCTCAAAGCCAGTGAGGTTACTCCAGATCATCTAGAAAAAGGAATGAATTGTTCAGGAAATACTAAAACGAGACGAGACCATGGCGTTCAGTTGTTACTTACACTCTCTGCCTCCTCCCTTTTATATTAATGCATACAGAGGGCCTGAGGAAGTCAATTTATTGAACACCTTTTAGGTGACTGGCACATACAAGACTGTTCTGCAGGATAGTCATGACCCTCAGAATGACTAGCCACTTGCTTTTTTTCTTGCTGAAGTAGAACCTAGAAAATAGTTCTACTATAGAGCACTTCTCAGTTCTTTGCTTATACAGATTCCCTGATAACTGGTGAGCACTGAGACCGTGGGTTACATCTTTTATAGCTGTGTGTCCATACCATCCAGCGTGGTGCTGGCACAGGGCAGACAGGCAGTGAATGGTCCTACATATTAAAGAATGAGCAAATGAATTACCCAATTATCACATTTAGTGTACCATAGCTTTGGTGCTTACGCAGTCCTGTGCATGTAAGATGTCTTGGTGTTAGATTTGCATTCATTTAGCAGTAAATGAGCCTTGAACTGGGTCACATTTTTTAGATTCTTGCACCTCTTCGGATGATATTGGTGTGCTTTCATTTAGATGTAGATAAAATGTACCAGATTTTAGTATTTTAGCCTTAATGCCCTCATGAAACACATAAAATGCACTTGCTGAATATTGAGATGCTTCCAGTTTCTGGGGGAAATGGAATCCATGGCTTTTCTTTGCCTTCGAAGGAATATAGAAAGTAGTTTCATGCTTTCTGACTCTGAATTACAACCCAGACAAACTAGAGACATGCCCAGTGATGCAGAATTCAGACGAAAGTGTATACCAACTCCTGAAGGATGTGAAGAAAGCAAAAGTTGAAATTGATAGTAGCTAATGTAATATTTACAGTGTAAATATGAGCTAAGACTAGACATAGAACTAGGGAAATTATATATATATATTAGCCAATCCATTTAGGTACCTTATATGAAAGAAGGTAAGCCTTTTTGTTCATGTAGTTATTCAGCTTTTCTGGAACATAGGTATGATGCTTTTTGTCACATTTACTTTTCTGACATATATGCTAATAGGAACAGTTATTGTGTCATTAATACTTTTTGATATTTGACACAGGGTAGTAAATATATGCATTCAGGAAAAAAAAAAATCTGATGTTACCTTTGTTGTCATTGTACCAACTGCAGGTCTTTCAAGTGCAGATGAGCCTCCAAGAGTGCTCTCCTGTGAGCTGGCCACGGGGCTTTTGTTGTGAACTTCCAGAGGTGTCCTGTATATTCATTGTGACCGAAGGAAATGGCACTGATTGAATCTCAAGTGGTTGACTATGGCACCTGTCATGGGGGAATCATTGCTTTTTTGTGCCAGTAGGTTTTGCCAAGTTCTTCTGAACAGATTCTTCCGTGGTATAGTGACTATTATACTTTCTCATAGTGTAACTTTTGTAGAAAAAGGAAATGGCGTGGATCCGTTTTGTCAAAACAGTTACCGGAGAAGTGTAGATAACGAGGAACTCTTTCAAGGATACTCCAACCAAAGAAAATATTAGATGGACAACTCAAATGTGGTGCTCTACTTACTAAAAGACTCTTCTGGATAGAGCATGTGCAGAAGAGCGTGTGTGTGGTTATAGAAAAAATGTGTTGATTTTATTTTTATCTTGTTCTTAATGCCTTACTTTGGACAACAGTCGTTAATTTTCCCTTGAGAATCCACCCCTCCCTCACTTTTATCTCATCTAGTTCAGATGATGCCGATTTTGCCCCAGATTCAGGGCTCAAGTGTGTGCCTCAGATCCTTGTTCCTCCAACTGGGAGCTTAACTGAAATGCAGAATCTCAGATCCCATCTCAGACCATCTAGATAAAAAAATGCATTTTGACAAGATCACCAGGTAATGTTAAATGCACATTAGAGAAACGGCTACAGACCTAATAAGCCAATCCAGCATTTCATCCTCCATTCTACCTGGACTTAAAGGAGAGGGCCGTGAACCAAGCTAGACCGACAAGGCCCTGGGGGAGGGTTTTAGGTTGAGCTATCAGGAAAGTGGATTCGGTCTATCCCCCTCACTTGTTCAGTCGAGTATGTGGCACTAGATGGCAACAGCCATTTTGGCATCCAAGGAGGAGGTCTGCGTGAGCAGGACTGTGGAAGGCACAGAACAGGCATCCCACACGGGACAAACTGTGCTCTCAGGAGGTCATTTGAATTCTGAGTAAACTGTGCCTAAAGTCTGAGTTTTTCTTGGTTTTTCAGTTGCGCGAGTCAGAAGATTTATCTTTGTATTAATCTAGGTTGTATTTTTCTGTCACAGGCAACTGAAAAAAACAAAAGCAAAAGATGCAGTGATGAGTAATGACTAAGAGCTTATTCATGTTCCACCACCTATTTTCATGGGCTACTTAGCTGAGTGTGTGTGTGTAAAATAGAGAGAGAGAGAGAGAGAGAGAGAGAGAGAGATTCCCATTTCTCATCTGTTATAGCCTTTAGAAGCATGAGAATCATAAAATCTCAGGATTGAGACATGTCTGCTTTCCTGCGTCATTCTTAATTGCTTCATGTATGTTTACCTTACCTCCCTTCAAAATTATAAACACTTCAAAGGCACTGAACTTTTCTTACATGAAGTGATAATTTAAAGTAATAAGACGTTTATAAATAAACAGACCAGAACTTATACCAAGTGAACATAGACTTTCAAAACCACCACCTGAGGAAGCTGCCAATTTTCTCGGGTTTTGCTGACTTTGGAGTGAAAATTATTGTAAGTCTTTAGAATAATGATCAGCACCCGTTTTTGAGCCATGAGATCACACCAGTGATTTGCTAGTGACATCTGATTGCTAATGAAATGTACTAGAAGTGACCAGTGTTCAAGCCAGTCAGAGCACTGAGTCTCCTGAGGGGTGGTGGTACCCCAGGTGGCCCAGGTCCACACTGAGCACCCAGAACTAGCACCACCCGGTGGTGCAGGGTAGCACCTGGCCTCAGAGAGTCCCTTGAAGCCATCTCTGTGCTGCTGCCGCTCAGTATCCACGCCATCCTGGTTGGTTATGTGTTTTACATCACCCTTGGGTACTGCCAAGGCGGTTCTGACATCTTATTCATAAGCTGCAGACTAAGTGACGCCTTTTTCCAGAAACGAGATAGGCTGTCCAGAAATGTAGATCTCTTCCTGAGAAAGCCAGTATGATGACTATTATGAACATATACTCTTAAGAAGCTTCAGAAGTAGACTCATGAGTTTAGACTTAGGGGCCTTGAGGTCTTTGTATAACAGAAAGTGATTAGCAAGTATATTAAAAATAATCGGTGAATAATCTACTCAATAAGTGAATAAGAGCTGGTTTGTTTTGCCCTTCAGTGCGCTGTAGTGTCTCGTACTTGTTGATTTCATGGGGAACAGTGTTCACTTCTGTTCCTAACAGAGGAGAGGAGGCAGAGTTGGTTGAACAGTGCATTCCTAAAGGAGAAAAATCTTTATTTTATTGATTAAATATTGGTCATTCAGGTTGTACGTTTTTTCCTTTCCTGTCTGTTGCTTCTGCAAGCCAAGAAGATTTCACCAGGTAATAAAACTTTAAAGAAATAAAGAGGTGGAGAAGGCCATGTGCATTGGTTGCTAAGGAAAATCTAAATCAACTTAGAAGGATGCTAAAGGAAACCAATGTTCATGGCTTAGACCAAAGTGAATTTTAATTGAGTTCTAATGGAAAATTATATCAATATTGCCAAGTTAAATACTATATATTTATCTAATAATAGAAGCGTGTGTAATCATTTCAACTATGAACTGAAAAATATGTCTTCAGAATAATAATTTAAATTTTAATGAATCTGAGTTAAATGATAAAGGTAATTTTTTTTTACTAAATATGAAGATATTGTTTATGTTACAATAGTCTGGTGTACATGATTTTGGTAGACTCATAAAGCAAACCCTCTCTGCTAATATTCAGGAGTTTTATTACAACAGCATATTACATAGTAAAATAAAGTAAAAGCATGATTAGCTTCCGGAAGTCCCTCTTTCGTAAGTGAATTTTGCCTTCAGAATTTGCTTCAAGATATGAATTTCAGAATTATAATAGAAGACCAAATATTTTAATAATTTTTATTCTATCTCAAGACTGCTAATATTATATTCCCCATCACAGATGCGTCTAAAGTCTTTTCATATTCAAATAAACCATTTAGAATTGCATACGTAAACTATAGCTCTCTGTATACACTGACCCACAAAGGTGAGTGGGAAGACATAGCTCCTGGGTGAATTACCAGGCTGTGTATGGACATTATGTATGCTTAATTATTAACAGCAATAGAGAGCTCAGAGGTATACAACAATCATTTTTAAATAATCCTCAACCTACTCAGGTTGAAAAGATTCTGACATCAGGGGCTTTAAACAGCTGCCCTGAGCAAAATAGACACCGCTTTCTTTGAAAGTTGAAAAGGAGAAAGGTACCAATTACCCCTGAGACACTGGAAACAGAGTTGTCTGATTCTTTTTTTTTTTTTCTCAAATGCCTTCACCTCTTCTAAAAAAGAACAGTGTGCTCGGGATGGTTAGACAATGGCCACCTGTCAGGAGCAGCTATATCAGATAAACAGATAATGAATGTATCAAAAGTGTAATTGAAATTAGGAACAGCTTTCCTGGTGTGCCTTTAGTACTGTGCTACAATTTATTATTTGTCCGAAGTACTTTCTCGAATTTTAAATTAAGATGCCATGTGGAGTCGACGTAGAAAAATAACACTTAAACATAACTAACCCGACAAGCTTAAACCTGATTCGGAACTGAGTAGCGGTAGAAGCCTTGACGGTTCAACATTTGGGCCCCTTCTCCCTGCGTCATTGGAATTTGATGTTGCTTTTCATCATGAACATAATTCTGAGTAAGACCAGTATTTCAGTTAAATCTAACTACTTATTTAGTCGGTACATTAACTATAATTGATAAAGAGGTATTTTTAGCATAGTCTAAAAATCTGCTTTGCCCTGGAAGAACTTTAGAAAAGACATTTCCCTTAAAGTGTCCAACTGAATCCTGATTTATATTTAGTTTAAAAAGTAAAGACCTGGAGAAAGAGCCTTAGTAACCAGATTTTAAACATCCTACAATCTGCAGTGAGCTTATATAACGGCATCCACCCAGTGGTGGGGACTTGAAGATCAGAACATTCAAAGGAATTGCTGCTCCATTTTTAATAATCATACTTCCTTATATTAATGAACGCAGTTCATGGTGATATTTACAGATTCTTTCTACATCATTTCATTCTTTCTACATCAAACATTCACAAATGTTTGTAATACTTAAATGTTCTCAGAGTTTCAAAATGACTCGCTCAGATAGGAACTCACATTATTTTTCCATGTCTGATCCTTCCCATCCCCCAAGGTTACCAAAGAAAACTCATGCTTTAGTAAAATCAGTCTATTTTCATGCTTTAAAAAAAAAAAAAAGGCAAGTTCAAGAAAGAATAGCACAGCTGTTCAAGATGTCATATCTTATAAAATAAATCTATTAGGAAGGTCAAATCCTGGAAGGGGTCAAGTTAATGATGTAAGTGGAATAATTTGGTCATTTTCTGAAATTTGTAAACCTACAACATAAAAGACCTGCATTAGATGGACTAATTAGCTAAATCTCTGCTAATGGTGATTTTCTTCTTTTTTAAAAGTTGGGACTTTTATGTTTAAGGCATACTTTTCTCTTTTTTTATAAATGTGAATTGCTTTGAATTTTAATCTGGTACCAATCAGTCCATTCTGTTTATTGTTGAATTGTTGTCTTCAATTGGGACAAATTTAAAAGAAGATGGCTATTACCATTTTTATTTTGCCAAAGCGAAAAACTATATATATATATATATATATATATATATATATATATATATATATGGCACACACACACACAAATTAATGAAAAAAATCTTGGAGAATAGGTAGAAAAAGGAGGATGGCAAGTCAGATCTAAACACTTACTTTTCCTTCAGAGTACACAAACTCTGAGGGCGTGTAATATCGGCACATGTATTTTTAATCATACATAAGTTGTTTATTCTTCATGAAATGCTACCTGCTGGTTTCTTGAGATTGACTCATTGATTCTGTCATCACACTTCTTACATTTCTCATCACAGATATTTTATCTCCTAGTTAGACAAAACCCTTTAATTTGGAGAAGAAGCATAACTTTCTGTTTCTTAAAAGCAGATATTTGAAAATACAAGATTATCGACCTCTGAATTTCTTCAAATTACTAGACTTGGAGGACCTGGTAGCCACTTTCTTTGTTAAAGGAGATGGGCATGTATATGCACATACACGTCTTTTAAATGGATGTTTGCATGCGTGTGAATGTATTTACATATAAATATATAAATAGAGGATGTCAGATTACAAATGATTGCTTATGGATATAAATTATGGCCAGCACCGAAAAGTAATTCTTGTGCAAAGTTTTCTAAGTCTTGTGTAATCTACTAATTAAATGCCCACTGTCATGGTTAAGATAAGCGTGTAATCTGTGTGATCACGCTATATGAAAAGGAAGAAACTACCTACACCTAGAATGAGTAATATGCATAAGGGAACATGACTTATATAGCATTACTTTAGGGCCCTGGCCCATTTGGCTCAGTGGTTAGAGCATCGGCCCGCAGACCAATGAGTCTCAGGTTCAATTTTGCTCAAGAGCACATACCTCGTATCTCAGTTGCTGTTCGTCCCCCACCCTGGTCAGGGTCGTGTGGGAGGCAGCCTGTTGATGTGTGTCTCTCTCTCTCTGCCTCCCTCCATCTGTATCTGAAGATAAATAGAAAAATATCCTCAGGTGAGGATTAAAAATAAATAAATATGAAACATTCCTTTATGTTAGAAAAATCTAATGGCCACTGATTACTTCCTCAAATTTTCACTTAGCTTTTGAGATGAGAAACATGTTTCTTTGAACTCACAAGTCTCATGAGAGTGAATGGTTTGTCACCACACTGGTTTAGGTAATGACATACTTAAAGGTCTGTTGGAACATAGTCAAAAAATAAAGAAGAGAGAAATCAAAAAAGAGAAGAGAGGAGAGTTATATTTCCATTTCTTATATGCATAACTGATATAATGCACTTTCTTTAAGACAGTCACCTACATGTGACAGTTTTAGGGTCACTATTTATACTTATTTTTATGTTGTAAAAATAAAAATAAAATAAGTATTTTGTATAAGTTATGTGCATCAATATGTAACTGTAGATATTGAATTACCTGTATATATGTCATACGCTTGTTCAGTTATTCAGTATGTTCTCAAATCTAATATCCATTGATATTCAGTATCTTCTGAAATTGAGAAGGAAGGGAGTTACTGTCATCAAACACCATCTCCACGTCAGGCATTCAGTATTCGCCCGTACATAATTCCATTTACATTTAATTGAGTGTGTATGTGAACTGGGAGAGTTCTAGCATAGTAATACCAATGAATCACAAGGTAGCGATGTCTTATTTTTCACCCATTAAAAGCAATAATTACTAGGCTGCCATATAAGATACTCTTCTAGGGACTCCTATTGCTTCATTTCTTTTCAGTCTTTTGTACATGTAGTTAATTATATTTATTCTCAACGCTCTAGGAAACTCATGGACTTTTTTTCTCTTTAATCTAACAACATGGTTGGTGTTTCAGCATCCCCTCCATATGATAAATTGCTTTAATGACAACGAGCAGAATCTCACTTAGTGTGTGAGTGCCGAAGTACTTCAGTGGCTTCATTTGTGTGTGTATACATGTGCATGCACACACAAATACGCAACATATGCCGCTTCTGCTAGTTCTGCAAATTGCCCAGAAACTCAAGCAAACAAAGCTCATTCCTTTTGTCTCCTGTCATATAACATAGAATCTAAATATGGCACAGAACTTGTTAATTTTCCCCTCCATTTCACAAAACTGAAACTGTTTTCAATCTGAGTCCTGTTTTCTGTGACAATGCCTGCCATTATATTTCGTGAATAAAGCTGCACTGAAGTATAATCCTTCCATCACAGTATGTATGTGTGCACACACACACACACGCACACACACACACACTTTAACAGAATGTTTATTGAAATTAGCAGAATCCTCTCTTCTGCTAGAGGTCAGTTCTATTAACTTGTCATTAAATTAAAAGCCTACTGTGTGCAATGCCTGATAATGCAAAGATTAGAAGAAAAATAGGCCCTTCCTTCCAAAGCCTCTGCTTCTGGGAGTGACTTGCATGTATAAATAATGGGGATCCAGGCCTCCAGCCCCTGGACCTAAATGTTGAGGAAGCAAGGCTAATTGCTGATATAATGGCGAATGAAAAGCTAGGGCAGAGATGGCATTCTGGTTTTCCAAAAGCGAGGCTTGCGCACTGACAAGAAAGTGCTTCTTATGAAAAATAGTTTTGATATATTTGGGGTAAATTTGTAAATAACTCAGTCATTTTGGGGCGCTCTTTATTGGTTTTTTTGTGTGTGTTTTAAATTTCAGTTTCTCTATGAATCTTTTTTAAAAAATATTTTTATTTTGACAGCTTGATAATTGATGGTGTTTTCTTTTTTAAAAAAAAATTCATATTCACCATAAGAAGAAATGTTATTTTAGGCAAATCACTTAAAAATTAATCTGGGTAATTTCTTGTTTTAATGTCTTTGCGCCTTCTGCAGAACTGGAGACTACTTTGATCATGTTGGTCTGGACAATATAAAATGAGAAGGGGAAAATGCGTGGTAGAAAAGTCAGTTGCTGTGTTACGTCGCATGAGGGTCCCACCCAGCAGGAACTTGGTAGCTCAGGGGGTGCTTGCCACCAGGCCGCAGCATCGGTTCCCTGATTTTCTTCTTGTTCCATGTGCAAAATGTCAAGGAACAAAATGATTTTAACTGTTCTTCTTGGTGGGAACGACTTAGGGTCGTGTCGAGAGTGCTGGATGCAGTGAGGTAGTTCTTGCATTGGTATGTGACACCGTGTGATGAACAAACTCCAGGCCACACAGCCAAGGAGGCTCGAGGCAGGTTGTTAAGTGCAGCTCCCTGCCCCAGACGATGCACTGCCTCGCACTGATATGGTCGGCCTGGAGGGGTATATGCATGTACACATATATAGAAGCACAGACAATCCTTGCTTTCTTCTCCAGCAGCTGCGCCAGTCCCGCTAATGGACTGCAAAAGCAGAAACTGGCCGCACGAGGTACGTGTTCGCTTTTACAGATGGTACTGCAGACAAGTTGGTAATGGAAAAGGAAGTCGTGTACGTGAGCTATTTGCAAGGGGGGCGGACGACAGGGGGACAGCCTAGTACAGTGCTTTCCTGTGTAATTGACTGTGTGAGCTCTGGAAGAAGCTGCGTTCCCATGAATGATTTCAGTTATTATAAAATTACATCATTATCGTTAAGGAAATGCATAAGTCCAAGTTGTCTCTTTGAAATAACGTTATTAAAACTTTAAAAATCAGCGGCGATTTTCCTGTCTGCACAGTACCTCAGTAAGGAAATTATCTGCTCGTGTTTGCTTTTTACCTGTAGCACTCAACAGACTTCTTATTTACAGACATATCTTCCATTTGAACACTGACGTAACATCCTAGGCACTTATTTGAACTATTGGAAAGATGTATTTAAATACCTACGATTGTATGTGTCCTAAGGAAATACAAAGTTGAATAAAAATGAGAGAACATTTTTAAAGAATTTTTGTAGACTCAAAAATTAAATGAAGTTCAATTTTATTCCCTGTATATTTAAAAGTCGTAAAGGGTGGTAATGCTACGAGAAGTATTCCCAATATAATCTTGTCAAGTGTTTAGTGCAAATTGTATCTTTGGTATCAGGGTCTCTTATTGATTTTTTGCGGTCTCTTAGCATGATTCTTAACTGTTTTGAACTTCTTTTCTATTTAACACTATGTTTCCGTAAGTTTTTTGTTGTTGTTGTTCAAGTGGAAATAAGCAGCAATTACCATCTTCTGCCGAGCAGACTACATGCTGTGCTTCAACACCCAATCTGTCCAGTGTGCTCTCAACTTGTAAAAAGTGTTTAGACTTAAGAATATTTTGGTCTTGGCTGTTCTACAATGAAATGAAAACTATATCCCACATGAAAAGTGTCAAAGTCAACTCCACAGGGAGATGAAGAACATATATTTTTATATATAATGGGAGGGGAATGTTATAGGGAAAATATAAATGTACTTACATTATCCCAATCTGAGGATTTTGGGAAAATATCTCATCTTTGCGAATCGGCAGTATTTTATCTTGAATAATGGAGATATCACACATTGCAAAAGGTCTCAGGGAACATACAGATATATAAAGCAAATTGTTACCTGGACATACGTGTTTACAGAACTTGTCAGACCCCAGTGCCATGTGTCCCGCCCCATGTTTGCCCAAGGCACATGCCAAAGCAGAGATCCTAGCTCCCACCTGCCCTTCATGCAAGTGGCATTCCTAGGGGCTCCGTCAGTGTTGTCACTAATTTCTGCTTTTCAGCAGAGGCTTATTTCACATACATTTTTTCTCTTCCTCTCTTGAGACAGCCGGATCAAAACACATGTCCTGCACCCACCTCCTTCCCCATCATTGCTCTCCATCAGCCAGATGCTGTGTTCCTCTGGCTATGACTGTATCTGTCAACCTCAGAAACCGGTCGTTGCCATATCTGATCAAAGATGAGTCATTTCTTTCTGGTACCTCAAAACGTGCATAATTTCGATCAGCTGTTATAGGGTGGTTTAAAGAGATAAAGGTCCTTCAAAGCCAAGTTATGGTGAATGATGTTTGGTAAAAATTCCCCAACATGGGGAATTTAACATGAAACATGGTTAAGAACTGTGGTTCTGAAACATGAGAGACCTGGGTTTGTATCTTAGCCCTGCTGTTTAGCAATTGAAAAATGTTTCTAAGCCTCAGTTTTCTCATCTGTAAAGTGGAGGGAATAATAGTCATAATAATAATACCTGTCTCTTAGGGTCATTTTGAAGAAGTCAGACAATGAAACTAAGCCTATAGTATATTATCCTATACATAATAAGTACTTGATAAATAGTAGAGGTAAATTGGTGATTATTATAGAAGGGACAAAAAGTAGCCAAACAAGCCTGGCTGGTGTGGGTCAGTAGTTTGAGCATCAACCCACAGACCTGAGGATCTCAGGATCGATTCCAGGTCAAGGGCATGTGCCTGGGTTGCAGATTCAATCCCCCGCACCCGACGGGGCACGTGTGGGAGGCAGCCAGTCGATGTGTCTTTCTCACATCGATGTTTCTTTCTTCCTCCCTCCCTTCCACTCTCTCTAAGAATCAATGGAAAAAATATCCTCAGGTGAGGATTAACAACAACAACAAGAAATAATCAATCAAGAAAATCGTTCCAGACCATTGATTCATGAATAGTGTTTAGAACACAGTCTTGTGTTTTTTCCTAGACTTAGAGACTAGGATGTATTTTTTAACACTAGGTAAGTGAAAGAATCATTCTCAGTCTTTACCTCATCAACATAAGTGGGCCAGTAATCATGTCTAACAGTTCACTTTGAATCTAAACAAGGATAATACCTGTGAGGAGTTCTTAACTTTGGGATCCATGGGCCCTCAGATCCATTCAAAATCTTTGGATACATTTTGTGAAGGACATTCTTTTGAACAGCCTGAAATCACTTGAAAAATATGTTACACATTTTTTTCTGGGAGAGTCACAAATTTTGTCAAAAGATGTTATGACTTCCAAGAATGTTAGAAACCATT
The DNA here is from genome assembly GCF_014108415.1 of Molossus molossus. Lineage (NCBI taxonomy): Eukaryota > Metazoa > Chordata > Mammalia > Chiroptera > Molossidae > Molossus > Molossus molossus. The sequence continues at coordinate 56,459,438 of NW_023425351.1, read as the reverse complement.
GACAAATCATTGGTGTATATGTAAATGCGTTGAGGATGGTAGCATTTCATGGACCCATTATTATCTGTTAGCTAATTTGAAAAGAATTACTGATTATTATTTGATATTTTCGGCAACCCTTTACAAAAAATAACTACATTTGTCTCTTTAATTGTTTAAAAGCCCCTTGGACTTTAGGCTTTTTCTAGGACAAGTCTCTACTTTATCACCAAAATTTTTATTTTTTATAATGTGAAGTATTACCATAACAATTGGTTACGAAATACACTGTTTAAATGAAATGTGAAGTAAATTTATTAGAACAGAATCAAGTCTCGTATTCCCATGCTGAAGTTTACCTAAAAGGTACCAAAATTATTTAACCATCCTTCCAAACAGCATTTTCTTTCGTTTTCCATGTCAGACTTGGACACTAGTATAAAAAAGTCCCAGTGGAGCAACTCTCCATCGGTATAGCTGAAGGTGAAAATGGATCCACAGTGGCAGAAACTGAATCAGCAAGAGGTTTGAGGAGTTCTTGTGACAATAATGACTTTCATGTGGAATGAAAAAAGACAGTGCAGACATAAATTTTCAACCGTAGTTTTTAGCTGTCCAAATATGTATCACTGTAAAGGCAGAACATTATTACAGAAACAGCATGGATTAGAACTCCAAAGACCTGGGTTTTGCTAGTCCTGTCGGTTATGGAATTTGTGTATGACATTGTATGTTTGATTTACTCGTTACCAAGAATATGGAGTAAGTCAAAAGAATGGAGATATGAACATTTAGACCTGTAATGGGTTCTTTATCTTTGTGATAGTTTCTAAGTTCTTCAGATTGGGAGAATTCATATGAATAATTTAAAGGGTAAGATATGCATTGCAAAATCTTGATTTTTCTGGTGTCCTACTCCATGGGTCACCAATTACACCTCAGAAGAAATGGAGCTAATAACGTGTTCAGCACACTAGCATTCTCTGATATATTGGGCAACTCTTGTGTGGTGATGTGTCAGTGGAATAAGTCTTAGGCACATTTGTACCTGGGTACAGCGTATGATTACTAGAGTGTGTATTGCCTCATGTCCTGGAACAGAAGTTGTTCCATTGCTCCTAGCCAGGGATGTCAGTTTTGTTTACACTGGTCTCCATTATCACTGCTGATGTGTTGAGGAAGTGAATTTAATAATCAGGGTAAACAGGTTTTGTTTCCAAACTCTGAGATAGGTGATTATAAGATAGGTGCTTGGCTGAACCTTGTAGAGTCTCTTCAGTTGTCTGGCAAGAAATCTGAGGGCAAAGAGGGCTGTTTAAAGGCAGGCAGAGACTTGCTGTGCCGCCCATTTCAATGGATTCCTCCCCATTCTACTCAGAACAAAAGCCAGCCAAGGTACTGGCAACCACCGCGTTCTGCTGGCGGAGTCTTCCCCGCCTCTTGCTAAAATAATGGCCGGCCTGTGCTTCTGATAAAGCTCTATTAATTTAAAGGTGTTCATTGCAAGCCACCATCTATTTTTCTGTGTTTTTAGTGCTGCTTTCTGTATATATTCTTTAGGGTCTACTCATGTGTAGTCAGTAGCTGATTAATTCTATATTGGGGGAACCTGAAGGGGGATATGGCCTTCTGTGTTTTTTAGTGGTGAATAATAGTGATAACAACTAAAATAATGTTCACCATTTATTCAATAGTTATTGATTGGTTACTATATATATGATAGTAATTAACACATTATTTAACTCATATCAACTCTTTTGGTAGTTAACAGGGCAATATTATTGACAAGACATTAGTACTGATGGGACTAAGCAAGTATCAACGTGTTTCCAAAATAATTTGACTGTTATCCATATTTATAAGGGAGCACAGAGAGCGAGCCCTTTGATTATTAGATAAAACGTTCAGCCTTTAAATGAGAGTTATTCATGGGAAACACTTTGGCCTCTTCAGAAAAGTTTCCATATAATTTACATGAATCAAACTGTCAGTCTTCCTGAACAATCTCAGTTTGTGTCATGTTCACTTCACACTTAGCGTGTTTTTAGCTGAATCTGCTGGAAACTCTGAGAGAAGTCTGTTGCACACGTCACGGTGACGGCTTCCAGCCAGGCGCATGGTGGGCACGCAGTGGCTGTTCCCAGAACTGGACGGAATGCGGTGACCCCTGCAGTCTTATTACTGCAGAGTCGTTCCTGAAGGTTCTTCACGGCCGTCTGTGTGTTTCTGTAAAATGAAGTCCACAAAGGACTCTTGATGTAATCGAACAAACACAGAAGTTACCTAACGATTAAAATCTCTGATATATTGTCCTAAGTGAAATAAGCCAAGCAGAAAAAGACAAATACCTCATGATCTCACTTATATACGGAATATAATGAACATAACAGTCTGAGGAACATGGTAGACCCAGAAACATGGAAGTAGGGCACAGACTGACATCCCTCAGAAGAGGGGGTGGAGGGGTGGGAGGAGCTAAACCACAGAACTTACATGCATGTATGCATGACCAATGGACATGGACAACTAGGGGTGGGGGGAGCTAAACCACAGAACTTACATGCATGTATGCATGACCACTGGACATGGACAACTAGGGGTGGGAGGAGCTAAACCACAGAACTTACATGCATGTATGCATGACCAATGGACATGGACAACTAGGGGTGGGGGGAGCTAAACCACAGAACTTACATGCATGTATGCATGACCACTGGACATGGACAACTAGGGGTGGGAGGAGCTAAACCACAGAACTTACATGCATGTATGCATGACCAATGGACATGGACAACTAGGGGTGGGAGGAGCTAAACCACAGAACTTACATGCATGTATGCATGACCAATGGACACGGACAACTAGGCCGGGGACGGGGCGGGGGTGGGGCGGGGAGGGGGGTGCCAATGGGGTAAAAAAGGAGAAACATCTGTAACAAAAAATAAATTTTTAAAAAGTAATAAATAAATTTTTTTAAAAATCTTTGATGAACCTGCAGATTAACAGCACAAATATTGGATTTCAGATTGAGTTCATTTAAAATGGCTAAGATATGAAAACCATGAAAAAATGTGAGTGAATAACCCACCTATGAAGGCTTCTTGTGTGGTTACATGGTTTCAGTATGGTTCCTACTCATAGAAAACTTATTTTAAGGAATCACTTCTGCAAAATTCCTGCACCAGGGGAGACTTTTAATGTCTTGGAGGTGAATATTCATGTCTCTGAATGTTAAGCCACTTGAATGAATAATTCGATCAGATTTACTATTTATTAATCAAATCAGTTCTTTGTTAATAATGAAATTTGAAAACCTTAACGTGTTTGTTTCTGACTGATCTTCAAATAATAAAATAAGCAATACAAACAGCTGAACAGATTTAAAACTTGGAAAAAAAACTTTATTTTTTGGCTGGTCACATCTGGATTTATCAGCACATTGCGAGGCTCGACCCGGAGTGACACATCCATGACCAGTGTGAGTCCCCAGTAAGAAAAACTGGAGTCAATAACTTTGAGCAAAATCTGATAGTGGCACCATACAGTGGTCAGCTGTGTATCTAACGACTAGGGATCTCTTTCAGATCGTTGCTGAGTCATTACACTTGGGGCACTCCACAGCAGGGACATAAATTTTGTTGGATTTTAAGTGTATTTATATTAAGAAATAGGTGTGACCGTCATTTTCAATTTCAAATCTTGGCATTCATGATTGTCCAAATTCATCACCTGTTGCTGTCGTAAAAATCAGTATTGGGGTTCTGATACACTGGAAATGTAGAAAGAAAACAAGTGATCCGCAGAATTCTCACTAATCATCACTGAGCAGCACTTGCTGGGCCCGCGCTGGCCTGGCCGCCAGGTTCCTTGGTTCCCTGCGCCCAGCACCATCCTTCCTTTGCACACAGGAATCGACCCGCCGACAGAGGACACAGCGGGGCAGGTGGCCTAACAGCAGACCGACTATTAAAACTTCAAGTTAAAAAAAAAAAAATAGTTTCTTGAATTGTTGATTCTGGAATTCTCTCTGTAGAAATTGTCAGTGGAGGGGACTTGCATGTAGATTTGGGTTTTCAGCCCACCTTCCTTCACTGTCCCCCTCCGGGACCCCCGCAGCCGTGGAAGGGGTCCATGGGAAGGCCAGGGGCCGGGATGCTGGGGCTGCGGGCGCTGAGGACCTGGGAGGGTGCAGCCTTCCCCACCTCCGCACGGGAGAATCGTGCTAAGTCCCTCTCACTGTGTCACAGCTACTCACCCCTGCCCTTTCCTCTCCCTGGTGCCTGTCCCCGTGACGTGAGTCCCCTCCCTCCCCGCCAGCGCATCGATATACACGTTACCAGTAACTCTTAGAAACAACCGTAGGGGAAGGAGAAGCCCTGGTCATCGTGTTGAAACAGACACGCGCACGCACAGAACCGTCCGCAGTGTGCGACCACGCTGACATTGCCGAGGGACAGTGCCGCTTCCTGCCACCTGTGTCCTCAGGACCTAGCAAGTACCTGGTTCAGCTGCCTCTCAAAAATAACTGTGGGATGTAGGATTGCAAAATTGATTCTCTTGATTTCATTTTCTACATCATTAGCCATCTCTGTCCAACTGGAGATAAATTTGTCCATCCAAAGGGGAGCCCTTCAGAAGGGACTTTGTTTTTTTGTAATTTTTTTTCCCCCAAACAATAGAAGTATCTACTAATGATAAAAGTAATACCTGGAGCCCAGCCAATATGGCTCAGCGGTTGAGTGTCGACCCATGCACCAAGAGGTTGCCGGTTCGATTCCTGGTCAGGGCACATGCCCAGGTTGTGGGCCAGATCCCCAGTCAGGGGCAGCAGGAGGCAGCCAGTTGATGTTCTCTCTCATCGATGTTTCTATCGCTATCTCTCTCTCCCCCTTCCTCTCTATCTAAAAAAATCAATAAAGAAAAAAAATTTTTTTTTAATAATACCTGGAGAGATTTTCTTCAACTTCATTCATGTTTAGCTGTTCGAGACAGAGCACTGTCCTAGGTACTTATTATTTAGACTATTTGATGACGGTTCAGAGACATGATTTCTGTCCTTTACAAACACAGTGTGAAGGAGAATGACAAAATATTTCAAAACTCTGTCATGCATGATAATCAGTGAATGGAATAAGGTTTTCAGTGCCTTAACAAGGCCAAGCTTGGTTTTAAAAAGTGGGGCAGGGAAACTCCTATTCTGCCTCCCTTTGGCGACTGCGCCTCTGCACTTGCCTGGGCTAAGGATATTGATGACTTCCAGGGAAATACCTTCCGGTGTTCAGCCCAGTCACGTGCACAGTGCGACCAGGTCAGCGCTCTCATCTCTGCCGTCGTTTAGAGAGATGCGGCACCATTCTCTGAATCTGTGGTCACAGCTAAGGACATTATTCACTTCTCCCACCTCTCTGCTGCTTGCATTGCCTACTCAAGTGATAAATTTGTTTAGATTGGAGGTACTTAATGGGTGAAATATTTCTCACTTACCTCCCACTCTCCACCCCCACACAGGCACACTCCTATTGAATTCTAGGTGTGAACACCTAGACATTTCACTCTGACTCAACTTTCCATTCTCATAGTCGATAAGATTGACACAAGTGAAATACATTTGATAATATCCAACTATGTTTTAAGCATATCTGAAATGTTTAATAGGTAGATGAAGGAGATAAAACCAAACTAACAAAATATTTTTCTCTTACAAAAGAAATGCAGTTGACTCCCCTCGACAGATGGCTGACTTACTGAGCGTTTACTACGTCCCTGGCGCTGCTGTAATTGCATCCATTAGCCCACATTAATACTCACAGCAGCTCACACTTTAAAGAGGGGGAAATTTAAGCATTGAGAGATTAGGTAACTTGCCCAAAGTTGCACCCGGCAAAAGGCAGAAACATGTTTGGAATACAAGTCGTCTGACTCCTAAATCTGATTGTTAACCTCCAGGCCATACTGACTCTGAGAAAGTGAACCCAGAGTACTCCTGATGTATTTACAATAAGATACGGTTTACCTAAAATATACCAGCCTTTATTGGAGCCTAAGGACCGCTTAAAGCAACAACCAATGCCTGTGAAAACCAGGGCTGTAATTTCAGGATTTTCCCTCTCTCTAATGAAGGGCATTTTCTTTGCAAGAGAATTAAGCACAAAATTGGGCAAGGATTGAAATGCTCTCTGAAACCAGGATTACACCCACTTTGGCAAGCTGTGTCAAGCACCCAGAGCAGAAGGAAAGAAAAGCAGGCTGGAGTGAATGGTTGGTTACACATTCAGATTTGAGCCTCTGCCATCTATGTGGGTTAGTTTCCAAATGGACATTTACATTATTGCCTTTATGTGAATCAAGTTGGCATTTATTTGCCAAACGTGTTACTTAGATCTAGGAAAAAGACAGCGTAGCCCCGGGGAAAGTTCACAATTATAACCTAACTGGGCTCCCCAGCTTACTTCGGATACAGGGGGCCCCAAAGTGTTTGATAAACACAACCTCTAATAGCCCGTTGACTTTCAGGAAGTAGCTGTCCCTACTTTTTCACTAGGTCCCAGTTGGGATTAGTGGACTGACACCCAATGTTTGCTGTTGCTCTTATTGAGATTTAGAAACTTGCAATATGTTCCTAGTCCAGACTTGGGGCGGGGGGGGACCCAGAGATTATCTTTGTGAAAAATCTAGCTTTTATTACATCACCTAAAGTAGCACAACCTGCTACACTAATGAAATCTTGTTCTTGGTTGAAAAGGGCAATTGTTAGCCTGACTTTGCGCTCACTAAAAACATTCCCCAATCTTGTTAAATTATTGCTCTCATTTCAGATTTTTATGGCTGTGCTGCTTACCAGCCCTCGTTTCTTTACGTTTCATTCATTTTCCTTGTATTGATGATTAATGGAGGATGTCGAATGTTAGAGTGAGCAGGCATCAGCAACTGCAAGATCATAATTAGTTTAGCTGACGAGGGCCTCTGATAGCACTTGCATCTGGATGGAAAAATTACCCTATAGGGAACTGGCTGCTCACCAGGTCTTTTTAGTGATACATTGTGAAACACCCGATGAATCAAATGCCCTTTCAATGCCAAGAAAGTGTTCCAGTCTTGAAGCCAAAATTATGTCTGCAGAAAGCTTTCCATTTGAAATGTATCAGAGTACAATTATAACCATTGTATTTTCTTGGCAGAGATACTACTCGTCTACAGTATGGACTCAAGTTAAATAAATTGCCTAAATTTTATGAATCCCTGAAATTTCGACTTACACTGCTCTTAATTTTAAATTTATAATGAAATTGGACTGCAGCAAGATTTTTTCCACTCCTTATCTAACGTGCATATTTTATCATTAAAGGCTTTGGCTTCCTAGAGAAAGGAGAGCCGAGTTGCAATTCAGGCTGTCTCTCTCTTTTTTTTTTTTTGCAAGAGAATTCCATTTCCTGCCTGTTAGTATTTGCGCCTACAAACACAGCCTGACTTTTGTTCCAGTGAGACATTTAATGGAATCATTACTTGATAGTAAGAATGGAACAATCAATACTAATTATCTACTTTTTAAGTATTCTTAGATTATTTTTGAATCTGGTGATTACAGAATGCAGCCCACGCACATCAATTTGTGTTGGGAAAGCTTGTGATTTCCAAGTCTGGGTCAAATAAAATAATTAAATAGCCGTTGCTGGGACTGTGTTGTCTGGTGTAAGCAGGTCGCCCATCGGTTCTCGTCAGTAATACTGTACTCTGGTCACTTGAAGTTCCCCCGGGTTCTCTCAGCTTTGGGAAGCGGAGGGTGTTCTCTTTCAGATTTTACGATTACAAACCAAAGACCTGAATGGAGTGTCTGAAATTTTCTTAAACTTATGTTACAGGAAAGACATAGAAAAAGACACAAGTCAGGTATACTTTTATCTGGTTTGTATGGTGCATGGATTTCCAGCTTGACCAGATTTTAAAGCTCAGGTGTCATGTGCTCCTCTTTTCCCAAAGTACGTTTCGCATGTTGCCGCGTTCTGTCTTTTGACTTTTGTTTTGACACTTTTAAAAGGTATATTTTAAGGTCCAGTCTCGAGGAGCCATCATTAATGGCACAAAACCCAAAGTTCAAAAAGTTAAAGCTGTTTTCTGTGCGAAGCCTTTGGTGTTGCACACACCTCATCCATCACTGTAGGGTTAATTATAATGAAAATCAGCGGTGCCTATTAAACACAATTGAACCTGACCTCATTATGGGCAGTGTGGTTTTATACTGTCATTGTTGCTAGTCGAAAGACAAAACTCCTGGGTTGATTTGGTCTAACTCCAGTGATCATGTGACTCACCTCTGACCTTGTGTTTTTTCCCTGTTTCAGAGGCGTAGAGGCTCGGGTGTTTTTTGTGCCAATTGCTTGACCACAAAGACCTCTCTCTGGCGAAAGAATGCCAATGGCGGATATGTATGCAACGCGTGTGGCCTCTACCAGAAGCTTCACTCGGTAAGCACGTGCTCGGCTGGGCCAGGGAGGCCTGAGAAGGCGCCTGGTCGGCCCCTCCCGGGCCCTGCCTGCCCCGCAGCGCGACCCAGCCGCTTGCAGCGGGATGCACCGGGCGGCGGGCTTAGATGTTCCGGAGATACACCTGCGTCCTCAGTGCGGGATGCTTCTTTTTGGTAAAAATCAGGAAAACAATTGATTTCCACGTAACAGATCGTTGAACTTGTGGTTATCAGAATTTAGCGAACTTAAGTTAGAAAGAAAGACAGCCCTGTTAAAGGTTCGAAACGACATAAGTTTGTTTTTTAAGAGGACTCTCCCAAGTCCAGTACCAAAGAGAGAGGAGGGCAAAATAAATAAACGTGGCTTGCCTTCCGGTTTCCCTTTGGAACTGGCACGTGCCATCCTGGCCGCTTAGGGGCTGGAGGTCGGGCGCATTTGGAAGCGGTTCGAACAGGCCCGGAGATGCAGGTGGGTCTGCGCAGCGCGTGGGCGCGGGTGCAGGCGAGGTGGCCCAGGGCCCGGAGCGCATCAGAGGAGAGTAAGGTGCAGAGGTGCTGTGTGTTTTCGGATCTCCAGCTGGCTTCTTTCCGTGGCTTACTGGGGGTACTTCCAGGAATTTCGCCCCACACTTTAGCTAGGCTCCTAGAATAAAATTTAAACTTGCAAATGTCCCCATCTGTATACGCCTTTGACTTCCTGAAGGGTTTTGTTTGTTTGTTTGTTTTTTGTTTTTTTTTTTAGTTTGGAAAGTTGATCTGCTGAGGAGAGCTGCCTTTGAAAATAGGAATCCTCTCTTTAGTAAACAGAAGTGCATTTCCCTGTGCCTTTTTCATTCTGTGTGGCATTTTACCGTGGCTTTAGCACAGCCAAGGAATAGATTACAGCTACAGGGAATACAATTTTAGACAAAACATCCTCATAAATGGGCCATTGGAAGCACGCTTTAAAAAGTGGATGCTGCCAACAATACTAATTAGTGGTAAACTGTAAAAACCTTAGCAGGTAGCTAAGAGAGAGATGTTTTTCCCACCACCACACCACCTTACTTTTTTTTAAACCTTCACCATTTAAGCACAGCAATAAGCTTCCATTTAATGAGTACTGACATTAATGATTTTAATTGAACTCTGGCCCATCATAGGCCAAGAATTAATTAAGGTACTGCCTTCCAGTTTATGATAATTTAACAACTGTGATATAAACTAAACTCTCCTTTTTACAATTATTTTAATCTTCATCTCTCCAGAGACAGTGTTGTCAGTTTTGAGGGTTTTTTTTAAATCCTGAATTTAAATACAGAGAGATGATGCTCACATTTCATGTCAAAGACTGCCACAAAAATTATGAAAATTTAAAAAAGGTATTAATGCAAGTTTCAGGGTTCTTTATAAGAAATTAAAGGCTGCATATTTTCATAATACCAATATGAATATTGTGAACAAAATAAATAAACATGGCATACCCGAAGAATGTGTCCTCTTCATTCTGAAACTAGTCATTGAATTGTCAGTAATAAGTATAGTATCTTTCTTTCCTTCAAAATACCCTCAAAACACCAGAGACATTCCCAAAAGGATTTATATTTATGTTTTGCTTAATATATAAACGGTACTCTCTTACATAAGGTGCATCCTTTCTAGGAATAATTCACAAATTACATATTGTATAGATTCATATTTTATGTGGAAATTAGCTCCTGGTTTCAGTAAGCTTTTAGAGAAATCAGATTTTAGCCAATTCAAGGTTATTCTAAATTTTTCATCTGTACGTATGCATTAATTTACTAAACTTAGTTTTTTGATTTTTATAAATCAAAGTTAGAGCTCTTACTGCAAGTTAAGTTTTTATTATAGTCTTATCTAAAATATAAAATATAAACACCTGTTGGACATATCGATAAATACCTATTTTATAATACGTAAGCCAAATCAAAGACTCAAGCTGAGAAAAAGTCAGCATTCAATTGAAGTATAGCGTACAGTAGTCGAGTTAGAAGGACAGAGCAGATATTTGAACCACGGCTACAAAAGAATTTGATTTTCATCATTAACATGTACAGGCTTCCCTACTGAATATAAAATATTATTGAAGGAAGAGAAATAAAAGTGAGAGGTTAAAAAAAACTCCCACTGATACAGTTTCGATTACCTGTTATCTTTCCTCATGATTCTGTTGGTTTGATTTTATGTGTATGTGTATTCTGATATTTAATATTTGCAATTATTTAGTAGAATGCATGTATTAGTCAGCTGAGGTTGCCATGACAAACACCATAGATGGGGTGGTAAACAACAGAAATATATTTTCCCACAGTTCCGGAGGGTGGGAGTCAGACCAGAGTGCCTAGTGGTCAGGGTCTGGGGAGAGTTCTCTTCCTGGCTTGCAGAAGGCCACCTTCTCCCTGTGTCCTCATTAGCCTTATTAACTCCTAAAGACCAGATACAGACCTGAATTTAAATACAGATACAGTCACATTAGTGGTGAGAGATTCAACACATGAATTTGGGGGAGAACACAATTCAGTCTGTACCAATGTTTAATTTTTCCAGTGTTTATCAAAACCCATCTCCCATGTTAGGATGTTGACATCTTAGTGCATGACTTAAAAGTTGAGAAATAGTTCAGAAAAATCGCATTTCTTCAAGTAACTTTCTACACGGTTTTATCACTAAATGATGCAATTCCAAAATCCATTGAGTTTGGAAAGCTGTTTCTAAGTAGATGAAAGTTTTCAGTCCTCCCTGCAAAGATGGGCATGATTTAATTAGGCTAAAAAAGCGGGGGGGGGGGGGGGACTTTGGTTTCTTCCTGTGGTCCTGCTTAGGGCAAAAGGAGGAGATTTAGTAAATCTATAACATAAAGTCTATCCTTGCTTTGAACTTAAGCATGGTTTCTATTTGTGAGGAATTGTTAATGCATTTTAATGTATTTTTTATGTTTTCCTTTTATGTATTGTGTGTGCATTCTCTGCAGACTCCCAGGCCTTTAAACATCATTAAACAAAACAACGGTGAGCAGATTATTAGGAGAAGAACAAGAAAGCGCCTTAACCCAGAGGCACTTCAGGCTGAGCAGCTCAACAAACAGCAGAGGGGCGGCAGTGAGGAGCAGGCCAACAACGGAAGCCCCTTAGACAGGAGGTCAGAAGATCACTTAACTGAAAGTCACCAGAGAGAAATTCCGCTCCCGAGCCTGACTAAATATGAAGCCCAGAGTTCATTGACTAAAAGCCATTCTGCTCAGCAGCCAGTCCTGGTCAGCCAAGCTCTGGATATTCATAAAAGGATGCAACCTTTGCACATTCAGATAAAAAGTCCTCAGGAAAGTACTGGAGACCCGGGAAACAGTTCCTCTGTGTCTGAAGGGAAAGGAAGTTCTGAGAGAGGCAGCCCCATAGAAAAGTACATGAGACCTGCAAAACACCCGAATTATTCACCACCAGGCAGCCCTATTGAAAAGTACCAGTACCCCCTTTTTGGACTCCCCTTTGTACATAATGACTTCCAGAGTGAAGCTGATTGGCTGCGGTTCTGGAGTAAATATAAGCTCTCCGTTCCTGGGAATCCGCACTACTTGAGTCATGTGCCTGGCCTACCAAATCCTTGCCAAAACTATGTGCCTTATCCCACCTTCAATCTGCCTCCTCATTTTTCAGCCGTTGGATCAGACAATGACATTCCTCTAGATTTGGCGATCAAGCATTCCAGACCTGGGCCAACTGCGAACGGTGCCTCCAAGGAGAAAACAAAGGCACCGTCGAGTGTAAAAAATGAAGGTCCTTTGAATGTAGTAAAAACAGAGAAAGTTGATAGAAGTACTCAAGATGAACTTTCAACGAAATGTGTGCACTGTGGCATTGTCTTTCTGGATGAAGTGATGTATGCTTTGCATATGAGTTGCCATGGGGACAGTGGACCTTTCCAGTGCAGCATATGCCAGCATCTTTGCACGGACAAATATGACTTCACAACTCACATCCAGAGAGGCCTGCATAGGAACAATGCACAAGCAGAAAAAAATGGAAAACCTAAAGAGTAAAACCTTAGCACTTAGCACAATTAAATAGAAATAGGTTTTCTTGATGGGAATTCAATAGCTTGTAATGTCTTATGAAGACCTATTAAAAAAAATACTTCATAGAGCCTGCCTTATCCAACATGAAATTCCCTTCTCTTATTATTCTTTCTTTTGATGAGTAGGTTACCAAGATTAAAAAGTGAGACAAATGGTCAGTGAGAAGAAAAAAAAAAGGATGACGGTACATAGTCACATGCTAGAACCTAGTAAGTCAAAACCATCTTGGTGAATGTGTACGGTGGCAATGATCCGTAAGAAGGATCACCAGACTATATTATGTTTGTAGAGAAAGAGATCAAAGCTGTCTAGAATTTGAAAGGGTTTACATACCATGAGTCTAAAGCAGTATTGGGCTGGCCATTGGCCCATTTGTTCAGAAACCCATAAATTGTTGCCTAAATTTAGAAATATCATGAAATCCTAGGCAGGGGAGGAGAAATCGAATCTCCAGGGCAGCGCAAAGGAAATAGCGCCCTCTGACATCAGTCTCCTCCAACTGACCACGTTTCAGATTTAGACCTAACAGTGTGAGCTGTGGTTAGGCTTGGTGAGAGATCAGCCAGAAATGTAACAGATGGTGGCACAATGATTTTGGCCAGCCCAGCCTGTATATACACACGCACACCCTCTCTGATATTTTTGTCCTTTAGATGTTCGAATACTCCTTTCGAAAGTAGTCCTTTTGTTTGCGATTTAGGTTCATTTTGTCCAAATATATATGCATTTTTAAAACCAATGTCCTCATTGCTTATGGAGTAATTTTATTTTAGCCAGATATTTCTTTCTTGTATGTGATGAACCAGTGTGGATTTGTTTTTAAAAGCCTCCTCTTGGTCACTAATCTCACTTGGCACGTTATAACGAAAGGGATCCCCACCCCCCCTCAGTTCCAAAAACTAGATGGATACAAAAGTTCAGACCATGGCTTAATTTGTTTAGAACACATGATATTTCTCCACAAGGTAACCTGCTGTATTTATTTATTTTGTTTTTTTGGTTAAATATAATTTCCAAACTTTGTGGTCAGGCAGCGTCTAAGGTTACGTTACCACAGACTGACGGTGTGTGTACCAGTCCATCCCTTCATTAGATTTATGCAGGTTTAGTTAAGTAGCATTAAATAGTATTCTTAAAAGTATGTCTTCATATTTCTTTTAATACTTAAGGCTTTTGTAAAACTATCCATGAAGGGAAAGCTCCTCAGCATAACTGCTCAGGGAAATAGGGCTAAATAACTGAACATTAAATAATTGGTTAAAGGTGCTGTTAGTCGAGCCTCAATGCTTGCTACAAGGATGTATGTACAAGGACTGACTTTAATAATTTGCATTATATTGTCCCAACCAGTAGTTTATTTTGTGCCACGGAGATGTAGAAGATATTACAAGCTACTGGATGCACTGTCAGATTAACTTATTTCATTAAAGAAGTTGGGAGAACAAATAGGAAAAAAAAAACTTATTTTTCTAGTAAATATTAATGTATTACATTTCAAATAATGGTGCCTGACATATTGAATAATTATTTTCTACAGTGTACGTATGCAACAAAGATATTCCATCATGCATTAGAGTCAGTTCTGGCTCTGCCTAGCTGTTTACATTTGCAAATGTAGCAAACAAGGTAATGAAGCAACTATTTCTATTGCGGTAGATATCTTTTTGTGTGTGTGTGTGTGTGTGTATGGTGTGTGTGCGCATTAAAATTGTAAACGGTAACATGAAACAAATGAAAGTTCTTGATATAATGGTATGGAAAACAAGAAGGAAATGAGAATATTTTTATGCCTACTTAGGAAAAAAAAAGGGTAGCACTATTCATTCCAAGTACTTTTTTTTTTTTTAATTTTTAAGCTCTTAACTCACATTGTTATGCTTAAAATGATAAACATATATCCTCTTTTTATTGCTTTGTCTATGTTTCAGATGAAACATTTCAGAAATTATTTTGATGAGCGCTGCTGGAATCTGCAGCAGTGATGTTTTTATTGCATTCTGTAGTTGCATTTGCACTCCATTTTTTACATTAATTCGCAGTTGCTTTGTATTGTTTTGTTTTGTTTGGGGTTTTGTTTCTTTTTCACAGCGCCAGGTCTTCGGCTCCCCGAGCTGGAGGGCAGGTGGAGTTCAACCAGTCCGTGACTGTTGTAGTGAGTGGAGTGAAACGTGTCTTTCTGGTGTTGTGTTGTTGTTTTCACTCCTGCATTTTCGTGTTCCTGTTTAAAGGAGAGAGAGGGAGACACAGAAAGAAATCAGGACTCAGCCTTCTGCTTCAGTTTCCTTTTAAAGGGCTCTGCTCTGCTCTCACCTGTTGCGTAGCTCTGACATTCACTTAACCTGAAATAAAGAGATGGATTGAGGAGTTCTGACATTCAAGTGATGTGATGGAATTTATCTGTCTTAGGAATTGAACGGCTGCATCTCAGACGTACAGGCAGACTTGAGAGGTGGCAAGGAGAGCTCCAGAAGAGATTCCCCAAACGATAACACAGTTTTTAGTTTTCTCAGTGAAAAGACTGGTAGCAAGGTGCATTCTGGCGATCCTCAAGCAACGTTGTACGTGGACTGCTCAAATCGGCAACGTACCCGGAGTCTGGTTAGGTTGGGCGATATTACAGGTTGACTTTTGGGGTAAAACGACTTCATCAGCAGTTTCTTCAGTATGTCAGACACAAATAGGTTGTTCATTTTTGGCATGTATGCTTTCTTACTTTCAAGTGATTTTTCTTCTTCTCAGACAGACTTGGTAGTCATATTTAGCATTGGGAAATAAATATCACTCTTCTTGGAATATTTATGGTCAATCTACTTTTGGTAGAATATTTTTGGATAGCATTGACATGCTAGATCTTACTCCTTTATTATTGATGGTTTTATTTTCATTTTTGTTTTTGTTATACATATTTTGATGGAGAAGAGGTTGGGCTTTTCTAAAGAGATGAAAATCTATCGTAACACTAAAATACCCCCCCTTTTTTTTTTATTTATGAAAGCCTTTATTCTGCCTTTCAAAATATATTACAAAAACAATTGGTTGTTATTTTTACTTTATTTTATTTTAAGCTGTCATTTTGTCTGAAGTTGCGAATTTTAAATGAGCTATTTAGGTACTTAATTTTTTTTTTTTTTTTTTTGAGGACTTTCAAGATGATTTAGGAATTTCCCCTCTTGGAAAAGGCTTCCCCTATGATGAAAACTGTATGCCAGCTAAAATTGTATGCCATTTAAAAGCTGTAAGTCTCTGAAAATTGCTGTCTGTGTTCCGAATCACCTTTGGATCCAACTTTAGGCCAGGACCAGCTCATACATTCTCATCCTCCCTTTGCTCACTCTTTCTCCCTTCATCTCTCACCCACACATTCATAATGTTGTTGAGGACAGAAAAATCGTAAAGAGCCAGCCCAGCTCCCAAGGTTCTGGATCGAGAGACACTACACAACTCTAAGTAACGAGCAAAGGATGGCGCTCTAGACGGTCACACGCTCACTCTCTAGTTCAAAGAGGAAAGTGTGCCCGTCTTTCCACGTGACATATTGAGATGTTCTTTGGAGAAAAAAAAAAATCAACTTTGAAGATAGTGATGTTTTGTTCTTAACTGTTCTCTTTTAGTAAAGGTAGATTTTAGGAAACAAGCATGGGGGTTCTTTTCCAAGGTAATATTCACGAGAAGAAGAAAGAAGTGATTGCTTTTTAACAGCCTTGTGGAAGCCTGTGGTGCACATGGTGGCGGCACGTGTGCGCAGAATCTACTACGATCCGATGCAGATACAGCTCCCAAAATAGTCAGTGTATACATGTTTTAAAATGCCTGAGGATATACATTTTTTTCATAATAAATTGAAGAATATCAGTACTGCTATTAAAATAATTATTAGCCTCCTGCTGTGTGGCTGCAAAACATCACCAGGTGACGTTCTTGAGACCTCTGCACTGCCTGCCTGTGTAGTTAGTGAACATCAGCACGGCTCTGGAGAGGGGATGTCTGTCGCCCATCGCTGGAAGTTTGGAGCAAGGAAGCTGGTGTTCAGCTTCTGGGCTGTATGCCAGCCCTTTGCCCAAAGTTTACATGAGCTCATAGATTCCTGTCTTTGGGTTGAGGGTCATGGCAGAAAACGCAAGACACCTTTGCTGAACAAGTAGGTAAACACTTGCCCTCCTAGGTTACAGGAGAAATCGGAGGAATTGAATTTCAACCTGAATATGACACTAAATAGCTAACCAAAGGTAGGTACTAATAGGTGGAATTCTATCAGCAGGCAACCGTACATGAGAGGAGAATAGAAAGACATGCATCAAGACCTTGAAGGGCTGTGTTATTTTCCCAAAGAAAGACTTGACCAAGGGCAGAAGCATGACCTCTCTGAAGAGCACTACCGTTTGGTTTTCCAATTACTGTTCCATAGACAGTGGACTTGTGTGTTACTCATAGCGGTGCAATTGTTTAGAAAGTGTCCACAGTTATTTACGGTAATTAGGACCTCCAGAAGATGCTAGGGCAGAAGCGTGTCCAGTCAGGGATGAAGAGAATGTGAAATTCAACATGGAAACTGAATAATGTATGCTGATGTGTTGTTCTCTTGAAAGGAAAGGTAGACCTGTAAGCTTCACTCCTTCCTGTGCCAGAGGAGAGCAAGAGTATCTTTAGATGGAAATAATGTTTAGCCTTCATCGGAGAGAATGGTCCTTCAAGATCCATAAGACCCAAAACTGTATTCTGATTTCACCCCTGGTTGTATTTTCATTATATGACCTGCAGCAAATCACTTTTTCTTTTTTTGCCTCAGGTTCCTCACCTGTAAAATGGAAAAAAATATATTAATAATAATAATATTAATAATAATAATAATAATGGTAATGTAGTACTTGTTTGTAAAGCACTTTGAGATCCTTGGTTGAAAGGCACCATGTGAGTGCCAAGTATTATTATATGGCCAAGGGGCTTATTTAAACTCTTAGTTCCCGAGGGCCAGGAAAGGTTGGGGTCATTTGTGTTAGAGATGAGCTGTAAATACCATAACTAGACAGCCTATAGTGTTGGCTATGAAGAGGCAAAACTATTACAAGGCTGATAAAACAATAGTTTTTTAATGGCTACCAAGGCAAATATCACAGTAAGAAATACCAAATTCCTTAGGGTGGACAATTTGACAACATGGATAATTTGGGGGGGGGGGGGCGGGATGGGAGGGGAAACATCTCAAAATGCCAATATAAAATTAACTTACAGCAATATTCACCAGCAAAAATGTCTTTCATATGGAATGATTTCATGTTGCTAAGAAAAAATTCAATTTGTAGTCCTGATTTGAATATTAGAATGTTGGCTATAATAGTTCTGTTCTTACAACACATGGAACTTTTTTTGTTTTATTTAATTTTGTTTTCATAGTGCATGTTCATTTCTACTCACAAACATGTTCTTGGTATATTTCTTATGCAAACAATCTTCAGGCAGCAAAGGTGTCTGTTACATCTAAACTTGAATAATAAAGTTTTACCACCAGTTATACATAATGGCGTTGGTATGGTTTCTATGGATTCACTTCATCTATGTAGCACTAGGAAATACACAACATTGTAACATATAGACAGGCTCTGATGAATTGAAATGGTGAAATCAGATCATCATTTAAAAAACTATGACTGAGATTGAAATGGTGAAATCAAATCACCATTTAAAAACTATGACTGAGAGATGAAATGGTAAAATCAAATCATCACTTAAACAATATGACTAAGATTGAAAAAGCCTGGTTTCTCTCGCCTTGCTTTGTTTGCTTTGCTTTTTCTCCCCCTATAACCAATCAATCTCTTATTGATAGATTTTGTGTAAAAAATATATATATATATACTAGTTTCTTTAGGAAGATTAACAATAAAAACTTGTGTTTATTTCAAAAACATTGATTGGCTATCAAGTATTGAGTGTTGAGTTTGGGGTAATGATTGTTACTATATGTAAAAACTCCAGCTATTAAGTGTAACCTTGATTCAGTTCAGTCTACCCACATGAATATGACGTGCGGATCCCCATAAGTCAAGACATTTACATTAATACATTACACGCCTTCTTTGTGTGCTTAAAATGGAATGAATCAGAGGAGGTCTCCCGAAGGATGATTCTGAAAGAGGGAAGAGGCAGAAGAAATCCAGGCAGGAAAGAATCTGGGAAGATCACCCAAGTGTTTTCACCAGCAGGAACACGAGAAGTTCAGAACACGAAGTATATAAATAACTCATCGCTTCAGAATATTTGTCTTTAAATTTTCAAGTTAATTAGTATCTACCCTCCTTACACAATCTTCTCAGTTTTGTGAACCAAAATTAACAAGTCCTGTAGTTATTTTTTTTTTTCTAGCTCTTTCTCTTCTCCCTTGTTTTGCAAACAGCAGAGTAGAAGGTTTGGGGGCTTCCACAGTGGGACCATGCTTGTTTAAAAGCTGGGGACAGCTTTCTGTAGAGAAGAGTGTGGTAACAACACTTAATGTGATTTCTTTTTCCTGACAGAGAATCTGTGATTTTTGTACCAGGGACCCCTTTTCAGATAAAGCTGAATATAATTTGTCCTCACCCAGGACTGAGAATCCCATTTAAGGAGGAGTACGTGGCCACCAGCCATCTACCGTTGTTGGAGGGGAGAGGAGCGTGGTCGGTACTGTCACCCCCTCTCACCTTGTCTCCCATCCCTGAGGATGGAGCAGGATCCAGACACAGTTGCACAAGGGAGCAGGCAAGTAGCCTGTTGGGTGAAGCCAGCTGGGTGGAGGCCTCGGAGCGGGAGGGCTGTTCGAGACCGCCTTGCCTTGGCTCTGAGGGTATTGCCAAGCTGACTTGTGTTCCCAGATTTTCAGTTTTCAAGAAAAACTGGACAAAGGGAATTTTATATGGAATCTAATTTTTAATGTCAGTGAGTGCCTTTTAAAAAAGAAAACCCTACAAGCCAAACAAAACACTTGTTCCGAATAAATTCCACCCAGACTGGCAGAGTGTGACCCCTGGAGCTCGAACAATAGTGAACTCTGGTAACTGGCAAGGAGGAAATTGGGCACAGGGCTGCGGTTAGCTGTGGTCCCTCCGGGTTTTTGTCTCGGGTCCCAGGGCATCTCCAGCCCTGCCAGAAAGTTCGAGAGCGCTGCCGGCAGCACCCGCCGGATCGTTCACGCAGAGCCGAGCTGACTGCAGACGCAGAGCATTTGCACGCGGGAGAAATCCGCCCGGTTTTTTGAGCACACTGCTAATGACTCTGTGCTTTTGTTCTCCAACTTAGTAACTCCAAGTACAGTTTTTTTAAACACACTGGTATGGACAAAAAAATATCTCCAAAACTATTAAAAGTTGCAAAACTTAATGTTCAGTCCTGTCTCAGATATCCTTATGTCCATGTCCGTGTCATATTTTAGAGGGAAACCAGTGGGTAGAAAAATCAATGACAGTGGATGGGGAGGGAGGGGCTTTTCATGTTATAGTTGATCGTTTTAATGAAGAAATAATTTTTAAAAATAAAAATAAGAAACTTTTAGAATGAAACTTTATTGCTATTTTTATAATACTCTATAATATATTCAGGATGTCAGTAATCTGAAGTCACCTTTTGTAAATATTGCAGTATTTGTGCAGAATATATTACACGAGGTAACAACCCAAATTCCTGTTCAATACCAACAATGAATGATGAACAGATACTATTTCTTCAGATAAGCAATAGAGACTGAGATAGCCAGGACTATTTGAGAGAAAATATAATAGAAAGATTTTAAATGATTTCCATAAATAGAAGGTGAATTTCCAAGGTAAATCTGCATAAGCACTAAACTAGAAGCAATTTCCCAGGGATGTTTAGGAACTGAAAACCCACTAATCCATCACAGACTTTTTCCTAGAATATAGACCGGCCCTTCCGTGAAAGCAATGCCTGTCCTCATGGTGTTTGCATATTAGTCAGTATTGTGTGTGTAATATACAACCGTTAATTTCTTCCAAGCTTCAATTTCCTTACATATTTTCTTTCTACATAGCATATATTATTACCCAAGGAATTGATGTATCCTACAAAGCTCAACTTGATATCATTATGATGGTTTGTTTGTATAATTTTATTTTTTCAGTTGCCTTGATTTTTTTCTCTAGTGAAATTATTATTGCCGTTATTTTGTTCTCAGTGATAACACGCAGTATAAGCCCAGACGTTGTGCATTTATTCAACAAATACTAATTCAGCCTTTACTCTGCACCAGGCACTATTCCAGGCATTTGGACTATCTCAATGAAAGAGAGCAGGCCCAAACCCCTGTTATTTAGAAGGGAGATAGACAATAAACATACATATACAATGAACAAATATATGAATAACAGACAATACACATACATATACTATGAACAAAAATATAAATAACATTTCATGTTAGAAGATAAATGCTTTAGAGAAAAAATTAAAGCTCAGTTAGGGGAGGAGGGGTAAATGGGTGTCATATTCAATAGGCTGAACAGGACAGTGTTCATTTGAGCCAAGACTTAAAGAAGTGAACATCTGGCAGAGTGAACAGCTGATGCAAAGGCCCTGAGGTGAGAGGACACGTGGTGAGTTTGAGAAACAGCAAGGAGGCCAGAGTGGCTGGGGCAGGGTAAACCAGGTGGAGAGTATTGAGAAATTCAGACTGAAGCATGGAAGGAGGAGGAAATCAAGTCATTTAGGACATTGTAGGCCCCTTCAAAGATTGTGGGGAAGTATGTTAATGTTTTGAGCAGAGGAGTGTTATTTGATTTATATTTTAATGAGATCATTCTCTTCTTTGGTAGAAATTAAAGGAGGTGATAGAAGGGTAGAAGCAAGGAGATCAGGTGGGAAGCTAATGCAGTAATCTTTACAAGAGACAAGACGGGCAGAAGAGAAAAACCCAGAGATCGTTTTGGAAATAAACTCCATGGCCTGGATATGGGGTGAGGAAGAGAAGAGTAAAAATGATGCCTAGGTGTTTGGTCTGAGCAACTGGAAGAATAGAGTAAATGGATCATGTCTGGAGTGGGGAAGCAAAGAAGTTAAATGTTGGACAAGCTACCTTTAAGATCCAAATATAAAAAGGTCAAGACTTAGGTCTATGAGTCGGGAGTTGGATAGCACGAGCACATGGACGGTCTTTAAAATCACAGGGAAGAAAATCTGCCCAATATATGAAATTGGAAATGAGGAGACATGAGCAATGGAAATCAAAGACGGTAGGAGGAAAGCCAAGAGAGAAAGGTATCATGAAACCAAGGAAAACAAAACCGTATATGAGGAGAGAGTGAATGACCTTAGAACACGCTGCTGATAGGTCAAGTAGGGTAAATACAGAGGAATGGTCTTTAGCTTTAGCAACGTGAAGGTCACTGGGCTCTATAATTCAGGGCCTCCTTGTCCAAAACTTAAGAATTTCAGGGTGGTGACATCAGAGCATTCCGTGAAGTTCAGTACCCCGTGGAGCTACGCGGGTTGCATGGGGGTGCAGCTGGCCCTGGTCAGCAGTGCCTTGGCGAGCAGTATGATGGGCGGGATGGGTGTGGAAGCCTGTTGGGATACATCCAAGAGAGAATAGGAGGAGAAGGTTGGAGAACTAAGTATAGAAACAATCTGAGGGGCTTTGCTGTAAAGGGGATCAGGAAAAAAAAAAAGGGTGATACCTGGCCCAAAGTGAGTCAAGAGCATTTTTGTTGTTTTGTTTTAGAATGGGAGAAATAATATTCCTTTTCTATGGAGGAGGATAAAGTAGGGAGGGCCTTATTCATTCATCCTAAAGGAGAGAGGAGAAAGTGGCCAGGGTGATGTTCTTTAATAGGTGAGTAAGTGAAAGGAAATAAATAGGATATTATGCCCAAGTGGAGAGGGTGACCTTAAAAATGAAATAAATAGTTCACACTCAGAGTCTTAGTTGGCAAGCAGACTATATAGGCATATACATTGGTACATGTTTGGATAAGACGGTGGGGTCCCCGAGAGGTCTATTTTCTGGATGAAATGTGTATCTTGAGGCACTACTATTTTGCTTATTACCCCATTCAGAACTCCAAGGCATTCCATCAGAAACAAGACAATTTACTCCTTGAATAAGCCAGTATGGTTTTGTTGTATCTCGGGCATTTGGGTGTTGGATAGAGTCAGGAAACTCACTTGACTGAAGCTGGTATTTGAATCTCCCTTTAAAAATTGCTTCTGTAGAAATCCGCCCCAACATATTCATTTTGTTTAGTTCAAAAATATTACTTCTCGTTTTCTTAAATTTTAATAAGTCCTTTTTTAAAAGATGGCGTGCATGTTACAGGAATTAGGAACACCACAGAGAGTATAGCCTTCTTCGTTTCTCTTAATAAGATCTTACAAATTCCTGAAGATAAACCCAATAAAATGCAGGATTTTACTAAGTTTTCCTTGTGAATGGAATTGATTTTTGGAGTGAATAAATTCATGTTTGTTGAGTACTGATTCTGGACTCAGAGCTGTGCAAAAGCAAAACTAGATAGAGTTAAAATTTGGAGCAAACTCGACTTTTCCACAAATGAGCAGTTGATTAAGTTATACAGTTGCTTAGTTATAAATCTTTTCTCATTTCAGAATATTTTTGGAATCTTTAGTTATTGCATTTCATGTCTTTATTCATTTTAATACCCTTAACCAGAAATTCTTTCCATTATCTTAATAAAATTTTAGGAGAAACTTATCTATTATTTCCACTATGACTTTTAAAAATGAGCTAATCTATTCCATGGAAAGGCTTTGGTTATTTGTTAGCAGTGCAACTTCTAAGTAACTACTTAATTAACAGTGTAACTGCTAAGAAAGCTCTTAAGAGGCAATATCTTGCCTAAGACATCTAATAAAATAAATATCAAAACTGAAAATGCAAATGAAGTGAACTCCAGTGACCTACAGACGTTTTAGAGAAGGAAACTGGTTTCGTTTTTCCTACAGCGTAGTGCTCTAACTTGTAACCCGGCAGTTAGCCGATGATATTTTATCAGCGAGGGTTTTTTGCCTTTTTGGTTGTGTTCTGTCTCTGCCAGCAGCAGCTGTCTTGCTCTGTGACCCCGCAATACCCCATCCTACACACATGCAAGTCGCCTCACAGGCAATGACAATTGTGCACCATCGTTGAAAAGCACAATTAAAGGAGGTTGCCAAATACTCTTCCATTACTGACAGATGATGGCAATTAGGACTTGAGCCTTCTCAAACGCAGTGGAAAAACTTTTTTCTGAGTCGGTGCCAGTTCGCCCTGATTTGCTGCACAGTCTCACGGTAAAGACTAAGTGCAGCGTTCCTGGGTATTTTAGGTTGCAGTCGTCCACAGCAAAGCGTGCCTTTCAAACACCACTACGCGACTCGCATCTTAATGTCCCGAAAGAAATAGATTGTCACTTGCGCTTTCGAAGACATTGGATTCTTGATGATGCACCGTTTTCTTTGCCACTTGAAACATTATTTCATGAAACTGAAGTTTGGTACAAACAAAACTTCCAGGAGCATTTTTTTTTTTTTCTATTCAAATCAAAGGCCTTAACACCTTGACAAACTCTTAGTACATATGTTTTCATTTCAATTAATTAATTTTAAAGATGCACTCATCATGTTAACAATGCACTCCAGAATGTCTCCCAGACCACAGGCACTCAAGTATTGAAGCCACAGTTCCTCCTTTTAACCTTCCTGCCCTCAACCACTCGAACTTCAAAAACAAACTCTAAAATGTTACAATGATCAAGAATTTGTTCTTTTCAAGACAAACGCCAGTGTGCAGCTCTGTTGATAGTTCCGGGTAATAGAATGTTCTTTCACTCGGAAAGATATTCTCAGTGTTTCTTAAAGCTACAATCACCCAGAGAAAAGAGTATTATTGCCTGTTGGCACAAACCACTGTCCATGATGACTTTAGATAACTGATCAGTTTAAGATGAACCAAGAAAATATACCTTAAAAGTTGTTTTAACATGCTGACTTCTATTTGGGGGACATTTTTTAAAGAAATTGTTAGAAAGTTGTATAAACCGTTCCCATAATTCAAAAAACCTGAGGTGCTAATATTGAACATTTAGGATCCAATCAGCCACCAAAGAAATTCTTTATTTTTCTTTTGTGAAACTATATTTTCCCCTGAAGGCATATTTATTTACTGTTTGCTAATAGAAATAAAGAGATGATAATACTTTGCATTTTTCCAAGTCAGTTTACACATAATCAGCCATTTACCACTTACCAAACATGCAAAGTTTATAAAAGCAGACAACCAGGGCAACCTACAGAATCCTACTGTAAGCTAAAAAGCCAAGGCTGGCTGGCTCCTTAGGGCTTCTATATAGATTCTTTCATGCAGAGAATTGAACTCCATACCTTCTAAGCACCTGTTAATTTTCGCTTTCCCATGATGACTAAATCAACTTGGGCTTACCCACAAAATATTTCCAGAAATGGGATCCTTGGATACATGGTGTTCCATTGCAATGGGTTTGGTGGTAAATAAAATAACTAAATCATTATTTCATTTTTAGATTGTCAAAATATCTCTCAGAAAGATACAAACAAGAAAATATCTAATTCTCATAAACAGCACATGCAAAGTTTTTAATTAATTCATTAATGAGAGAACCAGCAATATGACAAAGCTGGTTCAAAAAAGGCTGTGAAAGATGGAGAAATAAATGCTGAAATAAGATTGCTAAATTACATACAACATGGTTCATGTCTTATTTGGCAATAATGATCATAATCTTTTGGGTTATCTTCATTACTGGATAGAAATCATTTGCATCTTTTTTGGACAAAATAAAAATCATTGTGACTGACCAATTTTCTATAAGGACACTTTATGGAGATGTATAATAATAAATAGTTATATTCTTCTGGAGAATAATAAACCTTTTTTAAAAATTTTTTTTTCTTTATTGATTTTTTTTAGAGAGGAAGGTAAAGGGTGAGAGAGAGATCGATTGGCTGCATGTCCCCCACTGGGGATCAGGCCCACAACCTGGGCCTGTGCCCTGATCAAGGTATTGAACCAGTGACTTCTTGGTGCATGGGTTGACGCTCAGCCACTGAGCCACACCGGCTGGGCAATAATAAGCCTTTTAGATCATGCTTACTGTGACCTTGAACACTCAACCAGTTATACTTTGTCCATTTC
This sequence comes from Molossus molossus, assembly GCF_014108415.1. NCBI lineage: Eukaryota > Metazoa > Chordata > Mammalia > Chiroptera > Molossidae > Molossus > Molossus molossus. The sequence goes on along the minus strand of NW_023425351.1, from coordinate 56,433,773 downwards.
CAAATTTAGTTACTCTTAAAAAAATATAGAAGAATCTAAAAATTAAAATATTTGCATTTTTTTCATAGTATATACTTTCTGAAAGTGAAAGTTACTTCTTCCTGAGAGTTATGCTATGAACTACAGTTATATAAAACATGAATATGCTTTTTTTTTTACAGAAAACAATGAATTTTCTTTTCCAGACTTATAATTGAAATCAAATTCACCACAATTTAAATACAAGATGACTTCTAGCTTATGATCAGTTATTAGAAATCTCATAAGGAAACAATACAAAGATAAAAACTAGAGTATTAAAAGTAAGTTTATGGGGAAACATAAATAGGTATGTTTTATGTTTTGCAGTGAGTGATGTCTCATAAAAGCGTCACAGAAGACTCTAAAATTCAGGCAAACTTTTCGGTTCTTGCTCAATATTTTATGAATCACTGTAACTTCCTTCTTCTCCAAAGCATCATGGAGTATACCAAAAATTCCCCTTTGTAGCAGAGGATGTTATTGGTATTTTTCTTAGGAAATGACATCAAAATAATTCTCCCACCCACTACTATTTATACCTATCCCTGCCATTCTAGCCATTGTTTTCTTAACAAGGGACCTGATGCTACAGATGCTAACGACAAACGATTTTTTCTCCAAGTACTTGCTTTGGTCTCTTTCAGAAAACATTTTTATATCAACCAGAAGAGGGCAGGGAAGGGAAGAGGAGGTAAAAATGCATTCAAATGACTTTGTGGCATAAAATCAAAAAAGACCGAGCACATTTCTTCTGTGTTCTTAGTTTCTAGCATGGCATTTAGTAAGAGTTGGCATTTGATAAACATGTTTTGATTAAATGGAATCGCTCATTAATGGCTCTGAAAATGTGTACTAAAGGAAGAGGATTTAACCCCAAATAAAAAGTAATATTTGGGAAATAGGGGGGAATTAAAAGTCTTTGGAATTGCTTTCTTTTTTCACTTTATTTTCCTTTTTATTGAACTCATTGGGGTGACACTGGTTAGCAAAATCCTGCAGGTTTCAGGTGCACAATTCTACAACACATCATCTGTACTCTCGATTGTGTGTTCACCACCCCAAGTCAAGTCTCCATCACCCTTTATCCCCCCATACCCTCCTCCACCTCCACCCCTCCACCCCCACCTGCCGTGCCTCACAGCCGCAGCCTGCTCTCCATCCATGAGTCTGTCTCTCTTTCACTTGTTAGTTCATTTTGTCCTTTTTTCCAATTTAATATCTACGGAAACTCTTTTAAACATAATAGTTATTGAATAAATACTGACTTACTCGTGCAGGGTTGAGGATCGGGGGTATTTGAGCAAGGACTGGGAATGGCAGGGACAATCTCTAGCACTGCAACGTATACTTGAGAATCTGTAAAACCCAAGTTTGTTCTTGACTTACCCACTTCTGGGCCTTACGAGTGAGCACATCGGCGTCAACAAAACTCCTCTGATGGGCCTCTACCAACTGTTTTTACAATAGGCATGCTTTTTTTAACAAAGTCACCCTGAACTTCCTCTGGAGTCTCAAGGTTGGCAGCAACCTTCCACCTTTAATCAATTGGGGAATGTTGTTACTTGTCCATTTTTTTAAATGAATAATTTTCTATGTCTTTATCCATGATAAATTCAGTTTTGTTGAAAAAGATTTATTGAGCATCTGCATTGTGGTAGCTATGTATATTCTCCTATAACGTACTAGGTAAGTAGATAACACCAACATAAACATCTGGGAGCCATCCAGCGCTCTCCTCTCATCTCAACCCCATGTTCAATGTTTGATTGAGCCATGCTCATTCCACCTGCTGAGAGCATTCTTGTCTGTCACCTACTCTGTGCCTCTGCCCCAGTGAAGGCATCTGTCTTCTGGGGCAGACCGTCCCCAGTCTTCTACCTGAACGGCCTCTGCAAAGCTGACCCTGTGCCTCACCGGCTTGAAGACCTCCACGTTTTCTGCTTAGTTTACAGGATAAAAGGCAGTGTGTTTTGTATTGTAAAGCCTTCCCTGTCTGGCCCTCTGTGGTCTTAAAGGCTCATCAGATATGGCTCCCCGGTGAAACTACACCACTTCTAATTTCACAGACACAGCCAGGACTTCACAAGTCTGTATCATGACTTGCAATGTTGCTTCTGATAACAGGGCTCTTCCACGTTTATTTGCTGCCTTTCTCACGACTGAACTGTCAAGACTCAGATCAGAAGTGACCACCTCCAGCACGACTCCCTGAACGGAGTGCTGCAACCCCCCCTCCTCTGGGCTTCCTGGACTCGCCTGCTTCCTCACTCACAGCATGAGGATGCTCGGCCCCCTGGCGAGAGCTGCACTTGAGACGTGGCGAGTCTGACTGAGCAACTGATTATTTCACTTCATTTTATGAGAATTCAATAACCACACATGGTTGGTGCTGTTCTGGAGGGCGGTACAGCCCTACGGTCTTCCTGAGAGGGGTTTTCTTATGGTGTGATCAACCGTAGAGAAAATAGCACCAGCAGCTTCAAATCCTTTCTTGACCTTTGTTTCTATGGTAAAAAGGTCAGTAATTAATTATAAGCACTTTATGTTTATGTGTATCAATGTCATAAGCCTCAAAAAAGGGTCATTATTTTTTTTAAACGACATCATTTTTACTGATTTCTCAAATAATGTACTTTGGCAAATAAACGAAAGCCCCTTTATATTATATTATAATATAATCAGCAGCCCCTGCCTCTGTAGTCAGCTGAAACATGCTTTTCTTCACGGGCCTCTTTAACCACCGTGAAAAATTGATTACACTTCATTTGATCTCAGGTTTATAGTATCAGAGTCTTCGCGTATTTCTGGACGTTATTGGTGGTTTTCTCAAACAAGGAGAGAGCCAAAGCTGTGAATAATTTTCAAACTTCAACCTTAATTTCAATATTTTTACATTTAACTGACAAGGTAATTATCCCAGAAATTGTCCTAACTAAATGATTTGTGAAACTATGATTGTCCCATTAACATGACAGAGTACTCAATCAGGAGAGAAAAATGGTTCTCTGAGGTTTGGCCCTATTAGACAGGTTCTTTATATTATTAGCCACTTCTGCTGTTGAATATATGCAGCTGTGTGTGTCTGTGCGTGAGGAAAAAAGTGTCACAGGAACACGACGGCTGATGTCAGCGTCGGGCAGTGCAGCCTCTGGGGGCAGATCGGCTGCTTGGGACCCCCCGGGGCACATCCCACCGGTGTGAGAGAAACACCTCACTGCAGCTCTGTCCCCCAGATTCCGCATCTACACACGGGGATGCTAATTTGATCTGCGTGTGAACACTCACACCTGAGTTTTAGGAAGCAACGGAGGAGTCTTTCTTGCTCACGACCTGCTCATCGCAGATCAGCTGGGGGCTCTGTTTCACATCAAGGACCCAGGGTGACAGCAGTCACATCTGGGGGGCTGCCAGTCACCACAGCAGAGGGGAACGAGCTCGGGAGGGTTGTCTCCAGTGGTGCACTCACCTAGAAGTGACCCTCCTCGCTTCCCCTCATAAATCACTGGCCAGATGTGGCTCCGAGGTCTCACCACGTGTCTCACCACGTGTCTCACCACGTGCACAGGAGGGGGATGACTACCTCCCCGACAAGGCACTAATTATTACCATAACAATTATACCTATCTCATATACTTAAGAGTTATTTTACACAGATGACTCCGAACAGGACCTGAAGGAGGTTATTATTATTAACTAAGTGAAGAGCAAACGCATGAAGTGTGAAATTAGATTATTCCAATTTCATGTCAAACTAAATGATTTTAGGACTTCAGGTCTGCTGAAACCAACTAATCCGAGTGGGGAAAGATGATAGTGAGGTAATGCCGAGGTTCTTACTTTTTACTGCCATAAAGTAGAACCTATTTTAGGAGGCTACTTTGAGTATAACTCCTTCATGCAAAACAATGGTCATTTTCGTTTTCATTTGTACGCTCAGCAGGTATGAACAGGCCCTGGGCTGAGTGCTGGGGTGTAGAGGCGAACAGAACAGGAATGGTCTCTGCCTTCCTGGGAGGTTTGAGGTTAAATATAACACATGCAAGTAGTCGCTGAGGATGGTGGTAAATGCTAAAGAGAATGTCTACATAGGTGATGAATTAATGACAAGTATTTTGAAATTTAACTAGTATTTTGTTATTATATGTATTTCTGGTTTCATGGAGCTGCCCGACTTGCAGACATAACATGTGGGCTTGGACTGAGCAGGGCAGGGACCCCCCTGCACATGGCTTCCAGTGGCTGGAACAAGATGAACAAATCTCTGTAATGATGGAATCTGACCTTCTCAACCCCTGGCCATTCAGAGATCGCATACGGCGTGGGCATGCTGGACAAAGGGATGATTCAGGTCCAGTGCAGGACAGAACAAGACAGGACAAGATTTCATCACGCTACTCAGAAAGGTGCACACTTTGAAACGCATGGATAGTTTATTGCTGGGATTTTCATTCCATATTTTCAGACTGCAGCTGATCACGAGTAGCTAAAACCCAGGAAAGCAAAACCATGGATGACAGGGGGCTAGTGTGTTGGCTCTTTTGTCATTATGGATGCCCTAAGGAGTCTTCTCAATTTTTTTTTTTTCCTAATTCCTGCCACCTCATGAACTTTTAAGACCACAGTTACTTATCTTTTTTTTTCCCCTGTGACGTTTGGAGGCCCACAACCATTATAAATAACTACGGTTTTTCCATCCCCAATAATCAGTGTTCACTACCTGCGGGGCAGTACTGTCACTCCCCACCCCCAAAGGAAGATGGAGATGGGATCAATACCTTCAAGATAAGGAGTGGAGGATAAATAGCTTCAGGGTGTGACTGAATCATTCGATATTTTCTAAATAAGCCAAAAACTGCAGACTGAAAATATGTACTCAGAACTATACAATAAATGATACCATTTGTGGACTACAGGTACATCTATAACCATCCATACGTCCCCCTGATGCTCTCCAAGTGTGTCTTTAGATGCTGTTAGGTGAAACAATGAAGACAATGCCTGGAGTCAGTCTCAAAGGCATTTTGGTTAACAAAACGTGTCGACTACAAGAAACCCTTCTGTTAGCACAGCATGACTTAGTCTTCCCCCAATTTCAGCCCTCTCCCAACACAACACTGGACCATCGTTCATTTCATCACCAAAAAGGTATGGGTGTTTATTATGTGTAAAAATGAAGACCTTTCAGTGTTTATAAGTAACAATGCAATGAATGTCTGTATATATAACATGTCACAACATCCATTTCAATGTTAGCAAAGTCATTAACATAATGCCAGTAAAAATTACCACATGAAAAATGATAACTATCTTATTTAACAAACTTCACTGGTACATGGAGAGTCTTTGTGATATCCCACATTTTTCAGCAAAAAAGCTTATAGAATGGGTGAAGGGGGTCAAAACGTATAAACTTTCAGTTATAAGATAAATAAGTCCTGGGGATATAATGGACACTATGGTGAGTACAGTTAACAACAGTGTGTTGTATATTTGCAAGTGGCTAAAAGAGTAGATCTTAAACGTTATCATCACAAGAAAAAAAAATTGTAACTATGTGTGGATATTAATTAAACTTATTCTGGTCATCATTTCAGAATATGTACATATATCAAATTCTTATGTCATACACCTAAAACCAACACAATGTTATTTGTTCATTATAGCTCAATTTAAAGAGAAGAAAACAAAGACGGGTTTTGATCTTTCCTTTTTTATTTGTTAAATTATCATCCCTATTTTTTTTTTTCTACACAATGAGAAAAACATGTTTATTTTGCTTGGAGATAAGGAAACAGGTCAAAAAACATCTCCTAATACTAAATTCTGTGACAAATGCACATTCTGGTACCATGGATTAGCGGCAGTGAACTGTAAATTATATATGGATATAAAAACACCTGCCACTTCCCCGTGAGTAAAGAGAGTCCAGGAAGCTCTTTCTGCAGGAATACCTGTCATTGACACAAGTACTTTCTATTACAAAAGGCTCGAATTCTTAAAAAAAAAATACAGATGCAGAAAAATCACAACATGTAACATCTCTGAGAAGCTGGGCAAGAGAAAAGTTGTTGCTTAAAACCGTGAGGGGACAGTGGGACTGGGAGTGGATCGAGAGGACCGTGTGACCCTCTTGCTCCACCTCCCCTGTGAGTTGAACCAATTGCAATAAAGTCACAATGAGCCAAATGCTGGGAAAGCATCAGTTTCGTCATCTGAAGGACAGACTTCACTGTTCGCCCCATATGAAGGGAAATGGCTTAGGCCTAACAGGAAATGATGCTATTAGCTTCCCCTTGAATTAACATCACCTGCACAAGAAATAGGAGACTCACCTGAATGCCCTGCCCAGCCAGAGGAGGAGATGTCAGAACAGAGATGGAGGAGACCTGGATAATTGATGGAAAAAAAAAAAAGGCCTTTTCTGTTTTGTGTGGAACAGGGGTTCTTAAAGTGTGGCCCAAGAACCACAACATCCGCCATTACTTGGGGACCTGTTAGAAATGCAAATTCTTGGACCCTATTCCCAAACTACTAAATCAGAAATCTGAGGGTGAGGCCCAGCACTCTGTATTATCAAGTCTTCTGAATGATTCTGGGTCATCAAAGCTTGAGAGACACTGGTCTCTGTAGGAAGGATGGAAATATAAAACACACGAGTCCCAGAGATAGAGAGCCAATGCTGCTTCCTGTGTGTGGGAAAAGTTATCCCCACCTGGCCTTGTCCAATCAGATGTCAGGTTCTCACCAATCAGATGGACTCTCTTTGCCTGATGGAGGGAAGTGAGAAGGAACTGACTTCTCCAGAGGCCAAAGCAGGAATCCGAGAAGAGGATGATCACTAACTGGGAAGGAGTTGGCTGTTCATCTGTACCTAAGGTAAACCCAGGCCCCTGCGCATCAATAAAACGGGAACGAGTAAAGGGGGTCTTCTGTTATGCGGATTTTCCTTCCCTCTGGCCTCTTTGACCAGGAATCTGAAAAATGCATGATCATTTTTGGTCGATATAATGTTATGTTTAAAAACAAAACAGCTGGGTGGTTCAGGTGGTTGGAGCATCGTCTGTTCACCAAAAGGTTGCAAGTTCGATTTTGCATCAGGACACATACTTAGGTTGCATATCGATCCTCAGTCCAGGGCAGATACCGGAGGCAACCAATCGATGTTTCTCTCCTCTTTCTCTCTCTCTCAAATCAATAAAAATATATTCTTGGGTGAGAATTTGAGAAAACAAAAACTAAACAAAATAGGGCTGTCATTTCTAAAGCTGGCTCAAATATCTAAAATATTTGAAGATTGCAAAGTCCTCAAAGTTTAGTATAAAGGTATTTTCTTTGCCAGGAGTATCAAAAAAGAAAAGAAAAAGAGAAAAAGAAGAAAAGGTCAAAATGCATACTGATTCTAAATACACAGAAAGAAACCAGAAGGCAGGACTAGGGAAAGGTAATAACCTAGATAAATAAATATATACATAAAGTTTTAATGACAGGCGTTTAAGCCAAAATTTGCCCAGCTCTTCTCTATCAAATACTTAACTATTAGTGTCCTAATTAGGGTTCATTCTGTGGTAAAAAATGAGTTACTAAAGAATAGTTAAGAAAAAAAATAGAAGAACTTTGAAATTAAAATGAACCCCAAGGTTATTTTTCTTTTCTTTTTAAAAATAATGTTTTTGTTCTATTAGATGATAATCAGTAGATGATAATAGGAACACGTGTGTGTGTGTGTGTGTGTGTGTAGAGTATGATCAAATAAGTTTGAAAAATACTAAGTTAAGCAAAGTTAAACAGCTTCCTTCTGCAGAACCCCTCGGAGGCTTTAGATAAGCTCATATGCACTTTAAGTTTCCATAGTACAATATGTAGCATTTCTCAAAACTGTTTCACAATGATATCCTTATTGTTCTACACATCTGCCGTCTCTGATCAAAACCAATTTAGGAAATGGTGACTCATCTTTGCTAATTCTCGGTACATGTTTATGTCTTTTCAGACTGGTTCATGTTATATGGAAATGGCGCCATTCCCCTGATCACTTGAATTCCCAGTTGAAGAATATAGTTACTCACTAAATAAGAGAATTAAGTATACATTTTACACAACTTACCCATCTGTTATCACATCTGGATTTTCCAGCTTTACCGATATCCTCCCTTCTTTGCTTTCTGTTGTCAGAGTAAATGAAGCTGATTTTACATTCCAGTGTAACAAATCGTTATTAAATGCTTACAGTAGGTCCTGCAGTTCCGATGGATTCAGTGCAGGTAGATGGAATACAATAGAACACAGGGGAAGCCATGGCTGGGTGCGAACCGGGGCTGGAGAAGGGCTTGGCTGCCTACCTTAGGTGCAAAAAGTATTTTATTTGAAACGTCACTATCTACTCTTGAAATAGGATAACAATTTTTAGAATTATAAAGGTGGGCCCTGGCCAGTTTGGCTCAGCGGTTAGAGCATCAGCCCAGGGACCAGTGAGTCGTGGGTTTCCGGCCAAGGGCACCTACCTTGGTTGCAGTTCGTCCCGGGGTCCTGGTTGGGGTCGTGTGGGAGGCAGCCACTCGATGTGTCCCATTCATGTGCATGTTTCTCTCTCTCTCTCTCTCTCCCCCCACTTCCATTCTGTCTGAACAAAAATGGGGGGGGGGAGTCCTCAGGTGAGGATAATAAACAAACAAATATAAAGGTGGGTTTTTTTCCCCTATATTTCTTTTTTTCCCTTTACCTCCTTTAAGCAGATAGTGAACTCATTGCCTAAGAAAGGAAAGCAGTATATCAGAGAGGAGGAAAAAGGATGTTTTGGGGGCTTTTGGTTTCCAAATGTGGCAATCCATTAAGGAGATCTTGCTTGATGCCTTTGAAGCAAGGGAAGGGATGACTTTTTCTGTCCTCGGACGAAAGAGGAGGGGCAGAGCTGTGGAGAGGCAGAACATCAGAGGAACCTGGAGGGAGGAATGCTGTACTTGGGAGCCCCGTGGAGTCCAGAGCAGAGCTAAGACCTCAGAAAAGGCTTGGAGCTGTGGTGCGTCTGGGTAAAGGGCCATGTGAACAGCTTCTTGGATATTTTCATCCTCTTGCAAGGCCGGAAGGCAACAGGGTTGCTTCAGAGCCGTCAGGACATGTCTTCAAGAACTGGTGATCTGCAGCTCCTAGGAGCTTGAGGCTTCTCCCAATCCAATGCCCCCAAACTGAGACACGTAAGGAAAACAGGAACTGCAAAATAACTAATTTTCTACTTTGCCAGCAAAACAAGAATTCATGTCAGATTGTCAATCCCCCGCTCCAAAAAGATTCTGTCTGAATTTGTAGATGGAAATTCATAACTATTATACATGACAGGAACTTCTTGGTACCAGACCAATTTAATTCTATTCAATAGGCAATACTTAGTGACTAAAATAATAGGCTATATTCCCCTATAATCTATGTTTTTAAAAATTAAATATTAAGAAAGCTAGGGAAGAAACTTTTTGCTATATACTTACATCATATTTCAAATGCAACAGATCACTTTCTCTGCCATTTTTAAGATGTTAAAGGTGAGAAAAATTTCATTTTCGGAAGAAGTCATGCAAGTCAACACAGAATGCTTGTGTTGTGAGGGAGCAGGCTAGATGGGCCCCAGACCATGGCTCTTGGTCCCTTAAACTACTTCCTTAACCCTTTCTCGGCAACATGAATTTAAAAAAACCCAGAGTAGTATGGGTTTGATGGATAAAAATAAATCAAAAGAGTGACTAAATTAAAGTAAGATCACCCTGCTTTCCAAGTAATAGTAGTCCTACTGCAAATATGTAAGATATTTGGCCTAATAGACAGAAGCAGAAATATCATGAGCTTGTTATCACAGCATGAATCATAATTTCCTTAGTTAAATGCTTACTGAATTGATTCACGTTCATGACGTTCTTTTAAAGAGCTTTTAACGGGATCCACCTCCAGTCCCAACTTTTATTTCCAATCCCATTGTGTTTTGCTACCCAAAAGATTCTCTACAGAGCTCTGCTGATGTGGCTCAGTGAAGTGAGCATTGTCCCATGGACTGAGAGGTCCCGGTTCGATTCCCAGTCAGGGCACATGTCCAGGTTGTGGGCTCGATCCCCAGTAGCAGGCGGGCAGGCGGCAGCCGATTGATATTTCTTTCTCTCTCTCCGTAACTCTTTCTCTAAAAAAAAATAAAATTAAAACATTTTTTCTAAAAAAAGATTCTCTACAGAGAGAAAAAGGCAAACACAAGGAGAGAATCAGCAACTCTTCTAGATGTTAATATTGTTGAATGGGAAACACCCAAACTACCTTCATTCTTTTCAACAGTATTCTCAAATCTGCATATGAAAATCACTGGAGATTAAAACAAAGCACCCATGGTGTTACTTGTAGTAGGTGTGGCCATGTGACTACAACAACTGAATAAAAATTTAAGGCAGAAATTGCTAGTTGGCTCTCAATATACACTCCCCCTCTGTGCACACATAACAGTGGTCGACAAGGAGCCAAGCACTGTTCCAGACACCAAGGAATGCAAGAGAACAAAGCAAATAACACCTTCTGCCCCCTTGGAGGGTATTTTATAATAGGAGCAACAAAAGAGATAAATAAATTAGCAAAATATAGAATATCAGATGGTCATAATGCTGTGAAGGAACATAAATTAGAGAAGGGAGTAGGAGATCCTAGGAAGGGGAGCTTGCTGTTTTAAACAGTCAGAAAAGATCACTGAAAAGTTGACGTCTGAGCAAAGATTTGCGAGAGAAGATTGCAGGATAATTCTAAGGTTTCTGGTTTTGAATAATTACTGTCAGGTTGGGCTTGCCACTTTTCGAGATGGGGAAGATTGTGGGAGGAGCTGCTTTAGAGTGAAAAAGAAGTTGTGTTTTGAAGAGGTTGATTTTAAAGTAAATGTCTATTAGACATCCAGACGGAAATGCTAACTAGGAGGCTAAGTGTATGACTCTGTAGTTCAGGAAAGCTGGGCAATATATCCATCTGGGACACTGCATTCTAAACATACGCGAAGCTAGGGTTGGCCTGTGACCACACGCTGCCAACGAGATGGTGCATCAGTATTCTGAGGGACTTCCTGAGAAACCCTTAAACGATGGCAGTGAGAATTCCATCCTCTCTATTTTTTCTGCCATCTAAAAGGTGATGGCGATATCTGAGCAATCAGCTTGAGATTACCTGGAAGCTACAGGAGACAACGTGAAAACGAAGAAGAGCCTACGTCCCTGAGGATTTTAAGGAGATGTCATTATAACTCTGAGCTACCTAACCTCAGATGTTTTTAATATTAGTGGCAAAATTGCTTATGTGTTTAATTGACTATATCTGGATTTCTGTGACTAATCACTGAATATTGTTCCTAATCAATAAACCAAGTGCATTAGTTTCCTAATGTTGCTATACAGTGATACCTCGGTTCTCGAACATAATTCGTTCCAGGAGGACGGTCGAGAACCGAATTGTTCGAGAACCGAAGCAATGAAACCAATAGGAAAGCGTGACTCTCTCCACAAAGCGTGACTCTCTCTGCACTCACACTGAGGACGCAAGCAAGGCGCGCTGGGCCGAATGAACGCCATTCGGCTCATCTCGGAAGTTCGAGTTCCAAATATTTGTTCCGATTCCGAGACAAAAGTTTCTCGAATCTCCTGGTCGAATACCGATTTGGTCGAAAACCGAGGCGTTCGAGAACCGAGGTATCACTGTAATATATTGCTACAAACTTAGTGGCCTTAAGCAACACAAGTGTATTCTTGTTCAATTCTGGAGCTCTGCAATGGGTCTTGAGGCTAAAATCAAGGCATCAGCTTGGCTACACTGCTTCTCGAGGTTCTAGGGGAGAATCTGTTTCCTTGCCTTTTCCAGTTCCTAGAGGCTGCCTGGACCAACCCAGAGGGAAATTTCAGATCCCATTGGCACTGGTTTAATTATCCAAGAGAATGGAGGTCCAGTACCAGTGTCTCTCAGTAGTGGTCATTCTGGCAGTCAAACTCATCCAGGGAGGCCCATTTAGGTTGCAGCTTAGTCTGGAGGAAGTAGATGAGATCACCGCTCCAGACAAGGGGCTGTGATCAGATCAGGACTTTAGGTCGGCCCCTTTCAATCCTTTCCAAGACCCACTTCCCTATCCAGGTAAGTATGTGGCTTTAAAAGGCATGTCAAGCTGGGGCCCTACAGTTACCTACACCTGTTCCACGTCAGTTGTACTGAAGGTATATGTTTTTCAACACAAATTTCTTTTTTTTTTTTTTTTGTTCAGGTAGAGTGGGAGGGAGAGAGAGAAACATCGATGCGAAAGGAACACATCGAGTGGCTGCCACCCGCACAACCGACCAGGGCTGGGGACAAACTGCAACCGAGGTACATGCCCTTAGCGGGAACCGAACCCGGGTCTCTCAGGACCGCAGGCCGACACTCTAACCGCTGAGCCAAACCGGCCAGGGCTCAACACAAATTTCTTAAACACCTATCGGTACCAGATATTTAGCTAGGTATAAGGATAGAGTACCAAGACAAAATATTCAATTTTCACTTTCAAGGAGCACATACTTTATGGGAAAAGCAGACAAATAAAACACCAATCAAATGTTTGTGTGTGTGATGAAATCAGACAGGGAGAAACCCAAAGTTTTGAGGGTACACCTAGGACAGCATGAGCATCAGTGATGGAATCGGTGAAAGCCTTAAGCTGATTCTTATAGAACAAGTAGGAGTTCTCCAGGAAAGCACCAGAGCTTCAAGCAGAGGATGGCGTATCTGCAAAGCAAAGACAGCTCAGAGCACCGGAGAACAGTAGGGAACTTAGTACTACTGCAGAGCAAAATCCCTGTTTAAGAACTACCAGAGAGGAGAGAAGTGGGCAGGATGAATCCGATCATAAACAGCTTTAAATACCTCTTCTAGAGTTAAGAGGTTATCCTGAGGTTAAAGAGAAAGTTGGTAACTGGATTGATGCTCTAGAAAGATAACTCCAGAGGCAAAGCAGAGCATGTGGTGAGAGATGAGAACAGGGAGAGGAAGGCTGGTTTGGAGACACTGAATGGCTTGCGTATATAAAGATGCTATCCTAAATGAAGGAAGTGCAACGAGGGTAGAGACAGACTTTTGAGGTTGAATTGTTTCAGCTGCTGTGAACAGGGTTTTTAGTAGAGAAAGGTATTTGAATGTTTTTTTTTAAGTGCCTGGCCCTAACTGGAAGACCAGAGAGCAGAGAGCAAAAGAAGGAAGAAGAGAAAAACTTGGGCATGGACATGACTGCCTTGGTCAAGTTGGGTCCCAGAGAAAACACCCGACAAGGCAGAGTCACCCTGGATTGCCATAGACATATGCCCCACTGGCATCTGGGTGCTGGTTAACACCACTGCATACTCTATATCCTCGGTAGACTTTTTTCTCTTTTTCAATAATGACATTTATTTTTTTAATTTAAAAATATTTTCCTTTTTAATCATTATATGCTTGTTTTAACATATTTAAATAATATAGATATTTATAGAATAAATAATACCTTTTTATCTCTCCCCTAGAAACCCACTTTTTTCTCCAGAGGTGACCTCTGATAACACTCACACTTTTTTAAATGAATTTACATATATGTAATGCACATGTAAATGTAAACAGGTAGTTTTAATCATATTATGACATCCATCTGTCTCTGAGTTTTTCTTTTCTATTTAATACTATGCCTTGGAAATAGTCAAATATTAAAATATACTACTCTTCTTTATTCACTTAAATCTTTTCATAATATTCTATTATGAGAATTTATCATAATGTAACTACTACTTTGTTGATAGACATTTAGTTTGATTCCAGTTTTTCTGCTTAATAAACAATAGATAATGAGCACTTGTCATGCCTTTATGCATACTTGTAGATATTTCTCTAGATTAGAATCCTAGAAGTACAATTTTGGGGTCAAGGAGTAAACATTTTAAGTTTACAAATAGCCCTCCAGAAAGTCTATTTCAATTTATAGTTTCATAAGTAGTATATAAGAGTCAGATCTTTTTCTCACTTTAACATTTATCTTTATTCCCTTTGCTCAAAGGCTCATATTTTTGCTCTCCAGATATCTTGAGTCATGAGTTTGTGGTGTGTGTGTGTGTGTGTGTGTGTGTGTGTGTTTGAAAAATGGTTGGATGGGGCAAAGTGGGAAGATTTTAAACAATCCTCATAATCCTCCTTTTTTTTGGCTTTGCACTATTTAACAATAATGTTTCTCATCATCTTCATTTAAAAAATATATTATTTACCATTGCCTCATTACAAAATTCTTTGCTATGTGTGTGTGTGTGGGGAGGGGGGGGTCATTATGCCCTTAATTCAATACATACTCATATTTTATATATCTTTAAGAGCATTGTGGGGATTATCATATAGAGTGTATGGCTATCACCATTCTGGACCGCAGGCCGACGCTCTAACTGCTGTGCCAAACCGGCCAGGCGGCTATCACCATTCTGTTGAGTATTCCTCTTCCATGTCAGAAGGTCAAATCTTTGATGAATACATTCATAGGGTTCCAGTCCAGCTGAACCAGGTTGAGCAGAAATCCTATAATAAAGATTCTATTCTGTTTCAAATATGACAGTTAAATTGGGATGTTACTAAACTAACTTTTAATTGCAAAATGGTCAGTGTTCAAGTTTATCAGCCATAGACTTCCAGGCTTCTAAACTGGGTTGTCTTCCTTCCTCAAAACAACTCCTTACAGCCAATGTTTCCCCAAGTATTTTACTCCTCCTGACTGGGTGGCTGAAAGACTGTCTGTCAAGCCTGAATTTGATGAGGAACCACACCGGGTTAACCTGAGTTTCAAGTTCTGCACTGTTCCCTTTATCATGTGTCACTGAGGTTTAATTGGTTTCAAAAAATTCTTGCTCTTTGGCCCTTGCCAGTTTGCTCAGTGGTTAGAGCATTGGCCTGCGATCCAGAGAGACCTGGGATCGGTTCCAGCTAAGGGCACGTACCTTGGTTGCAGTTTGCCCCCGGCCCTGGTTGGTTGTGCAGGTGACAGCCACTCGATGTGTCCCCTTCACGTCAATGTTTCTCTCTCCTTTCCACTCTATCTGAACAAAAGATAGAAAAATGTCCTCGGGTGAGGATTAAAAAAAAAAAAAAAATTCTTGCTCTTTGAACTATATTTATTGGCCAAGTTGTTTTATGCTGCATTGGAAAACCAAGAGAAATTATATTATCCCCATGTACAGTCATGATCAGAGTCAGCGCTAACAGCTTTTCTGATGAGCCTTGCATGTCTTCCTTACCTATTTCTTCTCTGTGCCCCGTGGACTTTCCGGAGCCTGAAGCCACAGATGGTTTGGAGATCATGTCTAACCACCGACTGATCTATCCAGGCTGTTCCTACTTTTTAAATGGTTAACTGAGACCAGGGTAAGCGTCTCATTTATCAGTCTTTTCTCAGTGAAGGGTAATTTTTCCTCTATTTTTAAAATAGGCTCTATTCATTTGGTTGTCAAGTAGTCCTCCCTGACTATGGGCAAATGGGTTATTTATTGCCAGGCGAACTTTCGCTTTGCACAGGAAATCACGGGGAAGGTAGGTAGGAAGCTGAGTCGCATCATCCTTGGGATCATTAGAGGCAGCGCAATATTTTGTGACTGTCAGCCTTTGGGCTTCTAGCGTGGTAGAGGGGTCATCATTCGGGGAAAACATAATGATCCCAGAATGTTGGCTGACAGGGTCTTGATCTGTGCTTTTATTATGTTCAATTTATCAGTCTCTTTGGAAAGAATTGACCACGGGACTCTTTTAAAACATTTGAAATCTTTGGATAAAAGCTCAGAGACAGGCTTTTCCTACTTCCATTAATTTCATAATCAATGATGTCAATTTGTCACTATTAATAATGTTTCCACAACCACTTTACCCAGGTTTCCTGAACTTGAAAGCTGCTAGATAAACTCCTCCTCCTCCTTTTTTTTTTTTTTCTGATCTTAGTTTCCTTCATTCTGCTGACTATACTCAAATTTACTTTGCTTTTTCCCTGGCCACAAAACCTTTCTTTAAATGTTCTTGCTAGACATCACAGTATAGTTTATAATACCTAGTTTAAGACAAACTTTTTGAAAGCTGAAAAGCTGAATTATGAATGTCTGTTTTTAATTTTTACATTTTACCCATGTGGTTAAGTTTTAGCTTTTTGGATTTTCTCACAAAAGTGATGTGTAAGCTTGCTTTCCAGTTTATTGAGAAATCCTTTTTATGATATCCCAAGTCTCTCCAATCCTGTATGCATGATCTACCTTATTAAAGCAAGACAAGAAATAAGCATTTTATTTGTATCTAAATAAAAGTATTATTTGTTGAAACTCTGGAACCTTAAAGATGCCTAAATATGGACCGGTATGTGATAGTGGTTAATTGTAGTCTGCCGTCGCCACACCTGGGTTGGAAAACTGCATCTGCTTTGTAACTTTGGGCAAATGACCACCACCCTGGGCTTTGGTTTCCTTAGGCATAAATATTACTATTGATACTAATCTCCAAGAGTTATTTTAAGAATTAAGTGACAGCCCTGGCCAGTTTTGCTCAGCGGTTGGAGCGTCGGCCTGCGGTCCGGAGAGACCCGGGTTCGGTTCCCGCTAAGGGCACGTACTTCGGTTGCAGTTTGTCCCCGGCCCTGGTTGGTCATGCGGGTGGCAGCCACTCGATGTGTCCCTTCACGTCGACGTTTCTCTCTCTCTCTCCCATCCTCTCTCTCCCTCCCACTCTATCTGTACAAAAAAATGGAAAAATATCCTCGGGTGAGGATAAAAAAAAAAAAAAAAAGAATTAAGTGACAGACATCTTGCAGATTATTTAGCATAGTGCCCAACATAATAGAGTCTGACACAGGTTATCTATAACAATGATAAATAACAGTAGTATAATAATAATAATGTATAAAATATAATTATAATGGTACTATGGTATATATCTATCTCTATGTCTCTATATACGTATGTATAAATATATACGTATATAAGATATATACATATAGATATGCGTGTGTGCATCTTACAAGTTCCTTTGACTGGATCTCTGGATCTGCCTCTGGGATATAAACAGGAGTAGGCTTGCCGATCACAAGGAGCCATAAAGCCATACGGAACTGCAATAGCCTCATGAGGACAAGGTATAGATGAGACAGAGTTGAGTAAACATTTTAAGAGAAAGAAATGAGAATACCAAGGAGTTAGGTGAGGAAAGGAGAGGAGCATGGCTATCAGGGAATATGAGTGGGAAAAGAGAAACTGAGGCAGAAGGGTATCTGGAATCAAGGATTCAGAACAACACATAAAACAAATAAAGTAAAAAGAATCCAACATCTAAACAGAGAGGCGGGGAAATGGTTGTCGTCATCAGATGGAGAGATGACCTCAGGTGTGTACCGGCCCAGGGAAAGCTCTGCGCAGTTCCTGCCCGGGCCAGAATTGCTGGGAGCAAGAGTCAACATTTCATTCCATGTAAAAATAAAAAATAGTACCAAAAGGCACTAGTTAGAGTTAAATATTTTACTGAAGAATTTGTAGAAGTGACCAAGGAGGCTTTACATCACCCAGCCTTCGGCATTCATTCCAGAATTTTCCTTCACCGTCTGTTTTTCTTTCAAAGCCACATCTCAGCTTTGGCCTCTTTTGACCCTCCACTTTTTCATACCCACGGTCTTTAAGAGTCTTTGATCTCTGGTGGTGTTTCTTTCATTCCTCCCTTTCCCTAATATAGAATAATTTCATTTCTCCAGCTCTGTTCATCTTGTAGCTCCATCAATTCATATGGGAAACAACCAGCACATAAAATCTTCTCCAGGATCTAGAAACTACCTTTCTCGGGAGATAGAAGGAAACATACCAAATGATTTCTACTAGTGACAAATAATTTTTTCTGCCAAAATTAAATTAATCTGCGCTAGCTTTTTGCTTTAACTAGGTGTCTTTCACATGCCACTGCCTGTAATAAGAGATGACAGTCCCCACGACTACAGATCAGTAGCAGCAAGTAACAAGAGAAAATGAGCAGTTCAAAATGTTTGCAACACCCAAATTAATTAATTACATATTCTGACCATGGCCCCAGGTTTCACCTGGACTATCAATAATGACCTCTCTCAACATGCTCAATAGTGGCAAAGGGAAACTGTGGGTGAATTAATACAAATCGGCTACCATTTGGGGGTATGTAAGGAGCACATGATTTATTGAAAGTTGCATCAGGTTTATGTATGGACAAGACATACAGCACACAACCCATCTTTAAAGCACAGGTCAGTTTGCTTTGTTCTCAGTGTGAACAGTTTATTTTTCAGAATTGTGGCATTATGTAGTGATGTTTTATCAAATGTTGAGTACATTTATTTTATAGTATTCTAAGACATTATGGATTCTCTTTATTAGTAGGTATCTATATAAGATTGAGGGTAGCTAGATGTTGAACTTTCTTCTGCACCAACTCTAATTCATGGTCTCTCACCAACCCCAAGCTGGACCTCTTTCAAAGTCTACTTTCCTCCTGAATGACATCAATATCTACCCAGTTGTGTGAGGGAGGCGTGACCTGATGGGGGCTCTAAAACAGGCGTTGAGTGATTTAACCTCCCAGTAATGTTCTCCATCTCTTCCCCAAAGCATACACTTGTGTGAGTACACCACCTACTTACAAATGGTGTTCTGGCCCTGGCCGGTTTTGCTCAGTGGTTAGAGCATCAGCCTGCAGTCCAGGGAGACCTGGGTTCGGTTCCCGCCAAGGGCATGTACTACAGTTGCAGTTTGTCCCCAGCGCTGGTTGGGATGTGTGGGTGGCAGCCACTCGATGTGTCCCTTTTACGTCAATGTTTCTCTCTCTCTCTCTCTCTCTCTCTCTCTCTCTCTCTCTCTCTCCGTCGTACTCCATCTGAGGGGGGAAAAAAAAGGTGTTCTGGCTACACAAAAACCATTTGCAAGAGAAGTTCTTTCCATCCATATTTTTCACTTTTTAAACGTTTTAAAATATTTTAAAGGAAATTCTGGACCCTGTCTGGCTGGTGTGGCTCACTGATTGAGCGTAGACCCATGCACCAAGAGGTCGCTGGTTCAATTCCTGGTCAGGGCACATGCACAGGTTGTGGGCCCAATCCCCAGTGGGGGGCATGCAGGAGGCAGCTAATCGATGTTCTTTCTCACTGATGTTTCTCTCTTTCTTTCTCTCTAAAATAAATAAAGAAAAAATATACTTAAAAAAAGAAAGAAAGAAATTCTGGACCCACCACTGCTAATGTCTATATCTCCTTTTCTAGTTTTTTAAACCTTTGAAGTAGGTTTTTATTAACTCTGATCACCACATCTCTACTGTGAGCACCCTATTTAAAAATAACATCAGCTTCCCTGTGTCCCCGAATTAGTCTTTTCACATCTTTTCTAGCCTTTTACGATCTGTTTTCTATATACAACTAGTTTCTTTAAAAAGTCAGTCTCATCATGTCTTCTCCCAACCTTCTTCACCTACCCCTCTTTGTCAAAATACTTTCTTTGCCCTTCTGTGCTTCTTAGAATACAGGCTAAATCCTTAGCATAGCCCTTAATGCCTGAGATGGTTGTGTCCCCGAAGCTCCTCCTTCACCTCATCTTGTTCCATCCTTCTAGCCCTCCTGTCCCATCTCCGGACCCTCTTCCTTTCACAAACATTCCGTCCTCCCATCAATTACCAGCCTCTGCATACACTGTTCTCTCATTTTCAAATGCTTTTTCTTGCACTGTTCACCATTTTCCATTTAACCAGCTCCTAATCTTTCTTCAAATATCAGTCCAGCATCCTCAGGGACAACAGTTTCTTTCAGGATGTTCCTTCCTCCTGTTATTTATTCCGGTGACACCATGCTTCAGCCTTGGAAACAGTGATCACAAGGCTAATTTTGCATTTGTGTTTTGATTGTTTATTTAAAGTCTTTCTCTGACATCAGACTGAAATCTTTAGGAGAGCAGAGCCAATACACAGTTTTGTTTATCACTGTGTTCTCTGCAACTAGTAGGATGCATGGCACAAAGTAAGTGTGTAATAAATAAAAGATTTGTGAATTGAATAAATGGAAGAGATATACTTCATATCGAAGTGTCATTCCACCAAATGCCTTATAATAGGCGTCCTGGCAGCATAGAACTCCTTTGTTTCTTTGCATGTGCGCCATAATATTTTTCACTTCTTTGGTATTATTCATGCTGATTTTTATAGTTTTGTTGTTTCTTTGTTTGTTATTTTTGCCTTTAGTGCTCTTCTCTCCTTTTTCACTTTGAGGAACTACTTTTTATCAACTAAGTTCAGAGTTATCTCTTTCTGGAGGACTTTTCTGACTCGCCTAGACAGAGTATTTCACCTATCTCTGCATTCCCTTATCAACCGATAAGTATTTCCATTGCACCAAATATATTTCTTGTTGATCTGTTTAGAAATCTTCATTCATCCTTGATTCCTTTATTTTTTTAATAGTTCACATAAAATTCATCAGCAAACTCAATAAGCTTTGTCTTCAAAACATTTCCAGATTCCAAATATGACCCTACCTTATTATTTCCAACCCTCTGATCCCTATCACCATCTGATCTGCCATCTTGCAGGTACTATTATAAAAGCCTCCTAACTGACCTCTTGGGTTCTCTTGTTACCCCACTACCATCCATTCTCAACCAAAACTTAAGTTACATCAACACTATGCTCAAAATCTTCTGAAAACTTCCCATCTCATTCAGAATAAACTTGATTTCTTTATGGAAGTAGCAGCCTACAATATGGCCCCCGATGATTCATGTCTCCAGGTACATATGTCCTTATATAGTTTCCTCCCACACTGGATAGTACTGATCTATGTAACCAACAGGACACTGTGCCAATGACAGTATGTGATTTCTGAGATCAGTTCATAAAAGACACGGTGGCTTCTGCTTTGCACTCTCTTAGATCATGCTCGCTCTCTCTCTCTCTCTCTCTCTCTCTCTCTCTCTCTCTCTCTCTGGGAAGGACAACCACTTTATTGTGAGGACACTCAAGTATCCCTATGGAGAGGTCCAGGTGGTGAGGAACTGAGGCTTCCTAAAAACAGCCAGCAATGCTACGAGGCATATGAGTGAGCCAATTGGGAAATGGATCCTCCAGTCCCAGTAAAGTCTTCGGATGAATGTAGCCCCCACAGACATCTGACTGCAACTTCTTGAGAGAACCTGAGTTCCCAACTAAACAACTCCTAAATTTCTGACCCACAAAATTTCTGTGAGCTAACATATATTTATTACTGTAAGCTACTAAGTATTTGGATAATTTTTTAAATGCAGCGGTAGATAACTAATGCATTTACCATCACCAAAAGGAGACCCTTGCTATGAACCCCCTTATTTCACTGGCTTCATTTTTTGACAATTTTCCCTTTTGCTTTACCCACTCCATCCACATCAGCCTTTTCTTCAAACCAGGAATGCTGCTGCCTCAGGGTCATCGCCCGTGCTGGCTCCCGACCCATTTCAGGTCTTTGTTCAAATGTGACCCTTGCAGTGCTTTTCTTGACCATCCCCAAACTCCTTGCCCACTTTTCTGTTTGTTTGTTTTTCTTTTTTTAATATTTTTTCTTGATTGATTTTAGAGAGAGACGAAAGGAGAGGGAGAGAGAGATAGAAACATCAATGCGAGAGAGAACCATCTATCGGCTGCCTCCTGCACAGCCCCTACTGGGGATCCAGCCCACTACATGGGCGTGTACCCTGACCAGGAATCGAACCGGCGACCTCTTGCTGCGTAGGTCGACATTCAACCACTGAACCACACCAGCATTTGTCAACATTTGACATATGGTATATTTTACTCTTTTGTTGTTGTTTCTCTCTCTCTCTTTGTTATGATGTAAGCTCTATGAAGGCACAGGTTTGCTGTGGTTGTTTTTTTGTTTGTATGTTTGATTTTGGTTGTTGTTTTTGTTCACTGCTATTTGTGTAGCACTTAGAACAATGACTGGCAAATACTAAGTGGTCAATAAATACTTATTAAATAAAGTAAGTCTTAATTTTCATTGTTTGTTAATTAAGTCTTGTGAGTTTTATTGTTTGTTTGCCTATTTTCCCCCACTTGATTGTAAACTTAAGTCAGGCACTATATGTTATTCATTTTTACATTTCTGTCATCTGTATGGTGACATATGGAATAACAGATCCATTTACTAAAGTAGAAAAGGAGATATGAGTTATTTTTGGAGTTTTTACCACAGAAAGTATTTTAAGAAGTTAAATATGAGCTTAAAATGTATGGATTTAAAAATACTTTTGAATGAGTCAATGATTTCTGTGTGAAATTAACAAAGGTTACTTAAAAATAAAACAACACAAAAATTTGAATTTTAAAGCAGCAAAACTAGTTCATGTGTAGTTTTAAAACTACATTTTAACTGAATAATATATTAGACAAAATTAATTTTAATTGTATTTTAGGCAAACTTGGAATTATTTTCTTCACTGAGCAGGTTGGAGCTACCAGTTTGCAAATGAAAACTGCTTTTGTAAATTTTCAAGCTAGAACACATTAAAAAATACAAATTTTTTTGACAAATATTTTCATTCAGAAAAAATTTGAAATTTCATAATTTTCCCTATACTCCTATTTTTGTATTTAAATAGGTTTATAGAAAAGAATCTGAATCACATATATTCAGTGTTTTTTATTTAATTTATAGTCATTGACAATTATAAAATACAGGGGTAAGATAAATTGATGAGGAACTGGATCTACCAATAAGTTGTCACTTTCTAAAGGCAACTTGTAAAAGATAAGAACTCTCTTGTTTCTTGGAGAGAAGCTATATCAGGGTTGAACAAATCTGGCAAACTAGAGAGTTCAGTTTGCTTATCCAAAGTCAAGTATGTAGTCAGAAGCAGAAACATGCCATCATTCAGCTGCCTAAACTCCTGGTTAATTGTTTTGTTCACTATTCTATTCTGCTTCCTGAAGTGTTAGGGGGTGTTGTATAATAGGGGTGTCTCTCCTCTGGGAGTTGAGCATGCCATTATGTGAAACAAACCCATTACTAAGAAAGTCATTGTGGGGGAGAGAGAGCAATATGCAAGGAAATAAAATAAGGATAAACTTGAGCTAAATTCTGCAATGTTAAAATGCAAAATTCATAAGTTGCTGTCATTAATATTCAAAGACAACTTGGGGCTAGAATTAGGAGATGGAGGAGGGTCAATGGGGCAGGTCATCTTTTCTAGCCTGAGAGATGTAAGGTCAATGGTCTGTGCCTAGGAGACATTAGGGAGGATGGTGGGAAGTGTGTAGCACTATCTAAAAGTTTGTGCTATTATTATATTAGAGAAGACATTTCTTATGAGAATTCAAAAAATTATACAAGACACAGTGGAAATCAATATGCTATTTTTAAGGAAGCAGAATAGTTAGTTGGGTATTTACTGAGTTTACTATCAGCTTTTGGAGTCAGAGTGTTCCAATACTTTCACTGTTAGAGTAGATGTTAGCTGTGTGTTGTCATATATGGCCTTTATTTTGTTGAGATATGTTCCTTCTATACTCAATTTTTTAAGAGTTTTTATCTTGAAAGGATGTTGGATTTTGCCAAAAGCATTTCCTGCATCTGGGACAATCATATAATTTTTATCTTTCATTCTCTTAATGTGATGTATCATGTCTATTGATTTGTGGCTGTTGAAACATCCTTGCATTTCAGGGATAAATCCCACTTGATCATGGGCCAGAGCTGCTGGTATGTACTCACTCAGCTGTGAGGACCACAGTAGGTACCTATGTAATGACAGGTGCCATTTGCAGACACACATAGTGGTCTAGCAGGAGGGCCAGGGTCAGCAACAAGGGTCAGGGCCAAATGTGGTTACACTAGCAGTTGTGGGGGCTCTGGCTGTCAGGGTGCATGCACTCCTGTGGCCACAGGGTCTCACTATGGGCCAGGTGCATGGCAGTGGAGTCTGATGACAGGGCTGCGGCTTGAGGGTTGCAGGTGAGCCCAGTGGTATAGGCCAGTAACAGAAGACAGGGAAGGAGCTGGGCCCACAGCAGCTGTGGGAGCCTTGGCTGTTGGGGTGCACTCTTGTGGCTGCAGAGTCTTGCCACAGAAGTGCACACACACACACACACACATTGTTGTAGAGGCCCGTGTCAGGCGTTGGGCCAGCTATGGCATGCAAGGGCTTGAGTGGAGGTCTGAGCCCTGAGCATGTGCACACGATGGGGTAAGCCATGTGGGTCAAGGCTGATCTCTTGCACTTGCACAGCTACAGGGGCCAGGTTATGGCTGCAGTGCGGATCCCACGGTGGGGGTGGGGGTGGAAGAGGAAGCTGGGAAAGACCCACGCAGATGGTATCTGTGAAGGCAAGAACCTGTGGGGCAAAAGCATGGGAATTCTGCATACAGTCCTGGTTGCTGTGCTGGCCCATTGGTTTCTTCAGTGGTGAGAGCTTCTGGGGTCGCTGCTGGGCAGGTGAGGGAAGCATGGTCTCACCCTCTGTGTGGCTGACTGGTAGCCCCTGCCCTCCGCCCTCATTCCCAGCTGTCTGCATTTGGCTCAGCTTCGCTGGTCTCTGGGTGGCGTGAAACCGAAGCAGGTCCTTTGCCCGCCTCAGGCCTGAAAAGCTTCAGAAGGCTTCAGTCACAGGCTGTGGGTTTCCCAGCGAGGAAGCCTCCGTAGCTGGGAAGTTCCCTCCTGGCCCAGGGCAGTGCTGGCCTGGGGGCGCGAGGCAGGTGAAATGAGGCTGTTCTTCCTTCCCCTTTTGTGTGGTTATTCTCAGGTTTTGTGTTCTACTGTGTTGCTGAAATTTCTAAAATGGACTCCTGAGCTCCCCCCGAGCGGTTTTTGTTCTCAGATGGCTGTCTAATTTGTTATCCTTGTAAGGGGATGGAGGCTGGGGTTCCCTACACTGCCACCTTGGCGATGCCTTCTGGAGTTGCTTTGTTAAATCAATTGGCTCATTGTCTTGTAGATACGAGAAAACAGCCCATTAAAATTTGATTTATTCCACTAATTAAGTTCACTATTTATATCTTCATTAGAATTGTAATTGGAAAAGGTTTTAAATAATCATCTACTTAGTCTAACTCATGTTATTGGACAAAAATCACCCCCGATTTAAAATATATGTGAATATGTGTCTAGCAGCCTAGGTCTTGAGTTTTAAACCAAGACATATGCATGGCAGAGCAGCCTGTGTGTATGGTAGAGCTGATGCCCTGGCCACTGGGCATGAGTAGCTGGGGGGATGCTTCCCCCTCGGTTCCCTAAGGGGGCAGTGCAGAGGCACCTTTCACAAGGTTCCAGTGAAAGACTAAGGGATTGAGCCCCAGTGGCCCACTTGACAACACCCACTGAATTGGTTGAAGAGGTGATACATCTTTTTGGGGTAGATTATATGTTTGATAGACTTTGTATTTCGACGTTCTTTGCCTATAAAATGGAATTATTTTCATAAGTACTCTTGGGTGTTTAATGTAAATATTTTGTTTCCTAATTTATAAAGCTGTTTCTCAAGAAAAATAATTTTAAAAAATATAGATCCAAGTTTCTCTACATGAAATATATCTTTAAAAAATATAATAGGTATTTCAAATTCTAGTACCTGGGAAAAATTTGATACTTGTATGTTTACATACAGTTGACCCTTATTAATATTTGACAAAGGAGGCAAGAACATACAATGGGGTAAAGACAGTCTATTCAAAAAATGGTGTTGGGAAAATTGGACAGATGTGAAAAAATAAATGAAATCAGACCACCTTTTTGTACTATGCACAAGAATAAACTCAAAATGGAGTAAAAACTTAAATGTTAGACTTGAAACCATAAATATCATAGAAGAAAACACAGACAGTAAAATCTCAGACATTTCTCAAAGCAATATTTTTTCTTTGTCTCCTTGGGCAAGTGATACAAAAGAAAAAATAAATATATGGGACAACATCAAAATAAAAAGTTTTTTCACAGCAAAGGAAACCATCAACAAAATGAAAAGAAAATCCATTAAATGGGATAACATATTCACCAATGATACATCTGATAAGGAGTTAATATCCAAAATTTATAAAGAACTTGTAAAACTTGCCCTGGCTGGTTTGCTAAGTGGTTGGAGCATTGGCCCATAGTCCAGAGAGACCAGGGTTGGGTTTCCGTTAAGGGCACGTACCTCGGTTGCAGTTTGTCCCCGCCCCGGTTGGGGTCGTTTGGGTGGCAACCAGTCAGTATGTCTCTCTCACATCGATATTTCTCTCTCTCTCTCTCTTCCTCTCTCTCTCTCTCTCTTCCTCTCTCTCTCCCTCTCACTCTATGAAAAAATGTCCTCAAGTGAGGAAAAAGAAAAGAACTTGTAAAACTCAACACCAAAATACAATCCAATTAAAAAATGGGCAAAGGACCTGAATAGACACTTCTCCAAAAGAGAACATACAGATGGCCAATAGACATATGAAAAGAAGCTCAGTGTCACTACTTATCAGAGAAACGCAAATTAAAACCACAATGAGATATCACCTCACACCTGTCAGAATGGCTATCATCAATAAATCAGTAAACAATTGTTGGCAAGGATGCTGAGAGAGGGAACCCTCATGCACTGTTGGTGGGAATGCAGATTGGTGCAGCCACTATGAAAAGCAGTGTGGAGTTACTTCAAAAAATTAGAAATGGAACTGTCTTTTGACAGCAATTTCACTTCTGGGAATATATTTGAAGAAATCCAAAACACTAATTCAAAAGAATATATGCACCCCTGTGTTTATTGCAGCATTATTTGCAATAGCCAATATTTGGAAGCAGCCCAAGTGCCCATCTATAAATGAATGGATTAAATTAAAAAAAATAGTGGTGCATTCACATGATGGACTACTACTTGGCAGTAAAAAAGAAGGAAATCTTACCCTCTGTGACAGCATGGATGGACCTGGAGAGTATTATGCTAAGTGAAATAAGTCAATCAGAGAAAGACAAGTACCATATGATTTCAATTAAATGTGGAATCTAATCAACAAAATAAACTTATAAACAAAAGAGAGACAGACCCATAGATAAGAGAACAGATTGGCAGCTGTCAGAGGGGAGAGTACTTGGCGGGGCTGGATGAAAAAGGTGAAGGGATTTAAAAAAAAGAAAAACAACTCATAGACACAAATAACAGTATGGTCATTGCCAGAGGGAAGGCACTGGGGGGGAGGGGAGAGTAGAAGAGGGTAAAGTGGGGAATCAGTAGTGATGGAAGGAGGCTTGGGGTGGTGAGCACAGTACAATACACAGATGATGTATTATAGAATTGTACACCTAAAGCCTATATAATTTTATTAGCCAATGTCACCCCAATGAAGTCAATAAAAATAAAATAAAATAAATATGGAAAAAATAAATGAGATAGCAGACAAGAAAGAAAGAAAGAAAGAAAGAAAGAAAGAAAGAAAAATAAAGAAAGAAAGAAAGAAAGAAAAGAAAGGAAAGAAAGGAAGAAAGAAAGAAGGAAAGAAAGAAAGAAAGAAAGAAAGAAAGAAAGAAAGAAAGAAAGAAAGAAAGAAAGAAAGAAAGAAAGTTTGCCTTTGAACAATATGAGGTTGAACAGCTTAGGTCCACTTACACGTGGATTTTTTCAATAAATACACTTAGCTCTTCATATCTGAGGGTTTTACATTTATGAAATCAACCAACTGCAGATGTAAAACAGTATTTTTGCATTTCCAACCTCTGTTTCCCAACCGTGGATTTCAACCACAGATGGAAAATTGTAGTTGGTTGCATTCTTCAATTCAAAGGGCCAACAGTAGTTAAGTTTTGTGGGAGTCAAAAGTTTTAAGTGCATTTTCAGCAGTGGGGGTGTCAGCACCCCTAACCCTCACATTGTTCAAGGGCCAACTGTATATATTACATGGAAAAATCTTGTATAAGCAAATGCAACTAACCTTATTTTCAATAATCATCTGTCTCTTAGAACTGGCATAAACTTATACATTTTACTTGATCAATACCAACACATTACAAAGATTCTTGTCCTCTTTGGTTTTTTTTCCAAAAAATTTAATAAATCTTTTTTATACCTTTTAAAAGATGAATAGATTTCATTAACACTCACCTTTTTCTAAAATAATTGTCTTTAAATTAGCCTTAAAGACACATTTTAAAAGACTTAACAGTTTAGAAAAAATATAGTTTTGTTTTTTATTTTAAAAATTGAACTACAAAAAGGTATTCACTATACTTGTCCAAAAGTTCACTCACCTAATCATCCTGTTCGCCACTGTGATCACAAATCTAAAGGAGACAGGAAGCAAACTGAGTTTTGATCAATTTAAGAAAATATAAATTTGGGCCCGACTGGTGTGGCTCAGTGGTCGAGCGTTGACCCCTGAACCAAGAGGTCACCCATTTGATTCCCGGTCAGGGCACATGCCCAGGTTGTGGGCCCAATCCCCAGTGGGGGCATGCAGGAGGTGGCCAATTGATGTTCTCTCTCATCAATGTTTCCATCTCTCTCCCTCCCTTTCTCTCTCTCTAAAATCAATAAATAAAAAAACATTATTAAAAAAAAATAAAGAAAATACAATTTTGGGATGAATACTCAGCCAAATATCTCCCATTCTCTATTGCTATAAGTGCTGGTTACTGTGATGCTGTGAGCAGGTTGTCAGATAAAATACAGTACACAAACGTAAATTTGAATTTTCAATAAACAGTGAATATGAAATCCAAATTTAGCTTAGCATTGTGAGTTTTTATTTGTTAGATCTTAGAATACTGCCTTCACGTGATCAAGAAAATGGTTATTTGTTTTTTTTTTAATCCTCACCCGAGGACATTTTTCCATTTTTTGTTCAGATAGAGTGGGAGGGAGAGAGAGGACGAGAGAGAGAGAGAAACATCGATGTGAAAGGGACACATCGAGTGGCTGCCACCCGCCGACCAACCAGGGCTGAGGACAAACTGCAACCGAGGTACATGCCCTTAGCGGGAACCGAACCCGGTCTCTCTGGACCGCAGGCGGACGCTCTAACCACTGAGCCAAACTGGCCAGGGCAAGAAAATGGTTATTTGTATTGAGTCCGTTTGTTCAATATGCCAGCATGGACTTACTGGATCACGAGATGGGAAGTCTTTCATCTAAACAGGTAAAATAAAGGCTTGATAATCACAGCATTTCTAGTAAATAAACATCGTGACTTCAACTATAGTGTAGTTCTAAGCCAACTAATTGATGTCCAAAACAGTTTTTTACAATTTACAAATAAGACTTTTTCCTGGATTTGATGGGTTAGTATCCAAATGGCGCTTCCCTATTGACCAACCTAGGGTATTGGGGTGAGAGAGCTAGCTATTGGACTCATTAAGGTAGTTGCATCTGTTAGAACTCAAATGTGAATTTGCCTGGTAATCAGTTTCATTAAACTAGGTATCTTCAACATCGTTAAGAAGGTCGCAAACGAAGGTTTAAATTAACCCCTATTACATGCCACACACTGCGTGGGTTCTCCTTACATTACTTTCATTTCACTGGAAGAAGAATTTCACCGTGAGGCTAGATCAGTTATTGCCTTTCAGTATATTAAAGGAGTCTTCCGAGAAGTCTCTATTTTGGTCATTTTATTTTATTTTCCTGATAGAAAATCATTCTCCCTTCAAAGAGTGGAATTTAGCAGCCTTTTCGGAACCGAAACTCCTCCGCTTGTAATTCAGATCTCCGGGAGCAATGAAAGTATTTGCAAATATTTAGCACCTGCAGCTAATCTTTCATCTTCAAAAATCTTATTTTTACTTAAGGGTTGAATATGTGACCAAGAACAACAAGTTACAGTGTTCACTTGGTGAAGCAAAAACATTCACGGAATTCGAATGGTTCCCCCTGAAATAGACAGGTTAGACGGATGCAGTGTGGAGAGGATGTGGAATCGCAGAGAATTAATGTGAAGTATATGATTTGGCACTGGGAAGTCCTGATGAATACCATCAATTTGAGATTTTTAAAAGCATCGAAATGTGTTTACACAGCTGGATATTCCGTTTCAGCTTGATCTTTTTTTCTTCATGTTTCCAGGTTATTTACAAATGTATTTCCCTCTGCTTTTTCCTTTATGCAATTTATTTTCCAATTTGGATTTTAAAAGCTTAGATAGCAACAGAATATTGTGAAATACTTGCTGGGAGTTTGGGGTTGTTTTTGTTTTGTTGTGTTTTGTTTGCTGTATTATCAGCATTAAGAGAAAAAGTGGCATATGGAATGTAAACATGTTTTAGATATAATCTTACAGCTTTATCTGATTAAAGAAAGTAAGAATTAATTTCATAGACATTTCCATGTGGATGATTAAATTTTTGTATCTTGGTTTAGTGTTGACAATATCTAAATTTTAGCCACATTCTGAAACAGCAACTGTAATATTTCTGTATTTCCTCTTCGTATATCCTTGATTATTGCCAGAATTCTTTTAACTTAATCTAAAGTCACGGCAATGTAAGGCATGGAAAATGTGATGTGAATTTTAAAGATCTCTGTCCTTGTCCCAGACCCAATTGCTGGCTGTTTGATTTAGAGAAGTTATTTAACCTCTCCATGCCCCAGATTTCTCTCTTGTGAAATGGAGTGTTATTTTTCAACTGCCTTCTTCATTTAGTATCAGGAGGTCTAATGAGATAATGTGCCGAAATCGTTACCCTGAATCATCTTTTTTGGAAGAACGTAAGCTCACAGGCACAAGGGCCATGCCAGCTGGACAGAAGCCCTCCTCCTCCATCGAGTTCCTTGTAGAGTGAGACCCTCCAGAAATTATTCTTGGCTAAAAAATCCACAAGGGCATGCATATATGCAGGACAAGGAAAGGCAAAACTGAGAAATCCACAAAGGGAAGGCAGGAAAGTATGGGGACAGAACAGTGATTAGAAATCCACAAAGACATATGAAAATATGTCTTTTCAAGCTATAGGAATTTATGTTTTGTCCACTGGTGAATTTGTTAGAACAATGATACATAGTATTAGCTCAATACATATGTTTTGGATGGATGAATTATTATGAATTTATCTCTCTGATGCACTCGATTTCTTCCTAAAATGGAGCTTTATTGGCCTTTTTTTTTTCTCCTTGTGCTTGACAGGAATCTTAGCATGGAATAGTATTCAAATGCAATATTTGTTTAACAGCAGAGTTTTGGGTGTAATTGTCTTCCTATAATTAATTACTTGGCGTTTGTCTTTCCAATGTATTTTTCATATACCTACTGATTGTGGTGGTTTCTATATATTGCTGCTTTACCCCAATCCTTAGGAAATTCTCCCACTAATTTGGAGCATGAAATTCTACTTGAACAAACAAATCTCTTAGCAGGCAGGCAAATAGAATACCTTGCAGCTGGAGTGGGAGTTGAAGCTTTCCCTGCGGCTGAGAGTAAATCGGCGCAAAAGGTGACTGTGGACAGAGCTGGAGGGAACGTCTCTCTTGGCTCCTGGGGGAACACGGATTCGCTGGCACAAAGCGGGAAACCTAACTGTCTCTTGCTTCTAAATGAGATGACTGCATTTCCCCCTATACTAATGGTTCCCAATCTGTTTTGGCTTGGGGCCCGCTCGGTCCCAGCTTCCTGCCATGTACTTTTACTAGAATTCCCAAGGCAGTGGCTGCTCGAACTTATAAAAAAGAAAGAAAGAAAGAAATGAAGTCCTCTCTCTCTCTCTCTCTAAAGAAAATCTTAGTTAATAAATGTGTAAACTTTCCTTTGCTTAAACCCATGTGTCTGGCTGATGATCACATCATCTTTCCAGATGATGGCAATTTCAGTGGCCCCACGGCCTGCCAGGCACCCTTGCCCCCACCAGGCTCCATTTCCACGCGCTATCATGGAATGTAGCTCGATTTTTCTGTGCCAATTTTGCAAGTTCATTTTTTCCTTGAGACTTGTATGTGGCATGTCTGGCAGCCAATACAGGACAAAATGAAAAATTATGGGTCAAAGACTTCTGTTTCTGGCATTACAGAGTACCAGCTATTTAGAAAACGCCCTCTCCATATCGAACACCTAAAAAATGCTGGACTAAATCTTAAATCTTATTAAAAGCCTGGCTGAGCTAGCAGTAAAGTAAAGGAAATAATCTGAGGCCAGAAATGTTTAAGTCCAGATGTGTTCGCAAGCACTAGACTTGCCATTTGCCCGTGAGCAGCTCTGTTCGCTGGTTGTCCAGCGAGTTGCAATAAGCACACGTGAGCACGGAGGACAGCAGACAAGCTGAGGGCCCACGTGAGTGGGACAGAGCAAGGCAAATCTTGAATAGAATGTGGACACTGAAGAATGACATATTTTTAAGGAACAAAAAATCTTACACAGCAGAAGGCCTAGGCATGCTTGTTTATGCCAAGCTTGACTCTTGGTGGGAGCATGGGGACAGATGTTCTTCCTAAGATTCCTAATTGGAAGTTTGCATTCACACCGAGTTGTAGTTGGAAATGACATGGCTCATGTGATCTTGCCCCCAAAAGCTGGAAATTTGGCTTAAAATGTTCCTAGGTTGATACTGGACAGTTAACAGCAGGTACATACTGGGTGTTGACAATCAGAACTAACTGTTGACCATAACATAGGATGACACCCTATACTGCCAGGTATTGTGCAAGGAATGGAGGGTCCTGGGGGAGGTGTGAGTGGCACTCAGGAGTCTCAAGTCAGTGGCGTTTACCAGTTGGCATGGCCATATTTTATTTTTTTAATGTAGGGTCTGGCCGGTGTGGCTCAGTGGTTGAGCGTAGACCTATGCAGCAAGAGGTCACTTGTTTGATTCCTGGCCAGGGCACATGCCCAGGTTGTGGGCCTGATCCCCAGTGTGGGGCATGCAGGAGGCGGCCAATCAATGTTCTCTCTCATGGATGTTTCTATCTCCCTCTCTCACTTCCTCTCTCTCTAAAATCAATAAAGGGAACAAAAATTAATGTAAGGATATCAGCCTTAGCCTTGATAAGTCACTCAACCATCCTCTTCTCAGGCATGCCCACATCACAGGGTTATAAAATAATGTCTGTGAAAACACCTTGTGAAAAAACAGGTAGTAGTCAATGAAGGTGGGGTTTGTGCCCAGCTTGGCTTCAGAGCACAAGTTATTTATGGTCTGAAATAACTTGTTAGCTCCTCAAAGTACCCCCAAGTGGAGGTTTCAGATGATTTTCTCATCTGAATTTGTGTCGGAGGAATAGTGCTTGCCGTTAAAGGAAATGTGGTGACAGATGGTCAGTAAAGTATGCTTTGGGGAGAAATTTCACAAAAGCATGACTCTCTCCCTGGAACAAAGCCCTCACAAGCACTGAGAAATGGGGATGAATGCTGGAGGTGTTAATCAGGAAGGTGACAAGTATAATGGTGACAATGGGGAGGGGCGTTGTCTTGCTGAAGAGGTGCCAATACCTCTGGAGGTGCTGTGAGGGCCAAAGGGAGAACCCTTGAGAACAGTGGTGAACTGGGTGGGTGGGCAGAAGCTGGCACCTCATCTATAGAAAGGAAGCAAAGAGATCAAAGGGGAAAGCTTAAAGCCCGTTAAAGGAAGAGATACTAAAGAAGGGAAGGTTAAACATTAAACCAAGGAACAAAAGACTCCACCAAACTTCCCCACTGCCTGTGCACAGAACACCACCTCTGATATTAAGTGGTCAAAGCAAACCTCTTCTTTAAACTGCTCATTCTTTGTTTTCTGTTGTTGCCGGGAAGTAGAGTGTGGGTCATAAATGGGGGTCATCCAGGGTGAAGAATTAAGCAGCCAGTGACTGCATGGGTCAATCAAAGGAAGCCTCATCGGTGCAAAATACAAGGTAAACGATGACATAGGTCATCCAGTGGACCAACGCTCACCGCGGTGCAGGCGTCCGTGCTCCAGAATGCCCAGAGGGGTGTCCTGAAGAGGCGACGGAGGTGGAAACGTGTGGTAGGCAAGGAATAGTGCCGGAGACCTGTCTTCAAAAATGCTTTTGAGTAACAAGACTATGTTCCTATTTAGATTTTATCTTATAACTCTTTTGAAAAGGTAAACCGTTCTAAATACATATTTACACTCACTTGACCTAAGACCGAGAAGCTCCGTTGTCCATGTTAAAGGACACTGAAGAGGTCTGGTAGAAATTAAGATCTACTCTGCCTCCTGGCCACCTCTTGGACAGAGAGAAGCTGGGAGAGCCACGAGGGACTCCCTTTGTGACCCTGCCTGAAACAGGATTATTTCTCTCCACCAGTCTATTTTCAGACACTGGGCTTCTTTCCTCTCCACATTTTCAGAATCCCCTTTTTTGGAACTTCTATATCCCCACCTCCATTCCCCAGATTCTGAACACCTATACTCATGACCGTGCCTCTACCAAAATAACAATCAAAAAAGATCATGAGATGGAAAGTAAGATAATATTGGGTGACTAACTTGCCTTTCCTCTCATTTGTCATATACAAGGAATGCTATTTAGAGGCCTTAACACTTGCAATTGAGTTTTCCGTGCTATTTATGAACGATGTGATCCTGAGGCCCATCATACGACCCATGGAGTCTGCATTCTCTTTAGGTATCAAATAAGGGTTTGGGGTGTTAATAGTTGGCCCAGTTGGCCCCTTTCTCCTAAATACCCTGAGGCTAAATTATTCATGTGGGGATAAGAAGGGTTTGAGGGTTTTTTGGTTTGTTTTGGTTTTTTAACCCTTAAACTCTAGGATAGGCAGATAACATGTATTTAGTATAGCTTCCTTTCAACTTCTCTTGGGTGGGCTGCCTGAGTTTCCCATTGGTATTTTATCCTATTCGATTCTGCAAACATTGTAAGTGTTATGTTAGATCACACTACTCTAACCTCCCCAAGCGGACTGTACTGTTCCTTCAGAATTATCACATTTTCGATTATTCGTTCAATGTTTGTCATTCCTACTAGATTAGATGCTTGGTGAGGGTAGGATCCAAGTATGTATTGTTTGCCATCGTAGTCCCAGTGCATAATAGTCACTCGATATACACTGAATAAAAAGAAAATGAATGACAATGAATAATTTTATAAATAAAGGAAGTGGAAATGGAAATTTCAGTAAGGGTTCATAGATGTAGTTCAAACATTAAAAAATAGTTAACATTGATTGCTTTTATTATTTGTAGACCATTAGAAATAATTATCATATTCATTGAGTAGGACTAGGACTCTGGCTGTTTTGATGAAAATCTTAAAGAGATAAGGGAATATTTATCCCAGTACTTTTAACTTTCTGGCTGACAATTGCTGATCTCTGTGGATCTCCAGTGTCACTTGAAGTTCAGAACACAGTCTACATCTGATTACCCCTCTGCTACCTAAAGGCCAAATTCATGGAATCTTTAGCATCTTATTGCCCACGGTACAATCTTATAGACAGTCCCAGTCCAATCACTAGCAACTACAGTGATTCAAAGTTAATTTGCCTTCATGACCTATTTATATCTACTGAGGCCATTAACTCTCCTGTGTGACATGGCTTGGGTTGGTAATACAATATTCATGTGGCATATGAACTATCTAAGAAAGTATGTTAACTAATTTTCCAAGCTCTATTATTACTTTCAAGTTACCATATTGTTATCAAGGAATTATTGACCTTCACTATTCCAGTAAGTATAATCATGAAACTGTTGTCTGTCTGACCTTCATTCATTCATTCACAGAGCATCTTTTTTTTTTTTTTTTTTAATATTCACCTGAGAAAATGACTAGAGAAGAGAGGAAGGGAGAGAGAAAGAGAAACATTGATATGAAAGAGAAACATCAATCAGTTGCCTTCCATACACTCCCCGACTGGGAATCAAACCTGAAAACAAGGAATGTGCCCTGACCAGAAATCAAACTGGCAACCTTTTGGTGCCTGGGGTGATGGTCAGCCAAATGAGCCGCTCCAGCCGGACCACAGAACATCTTTCAAGCACCTACTATGTTCCAGGCCCTACAGGAACAGTAGTAATTATTATATAGTTTCTGTCTTCAAAGAACCCCGGTCCCATTGTTTAGTGGGCAATGTGGTTTCACAGTCAGTCAACGGGCCATCACAACACAGTTGATGAATGGTAGCCAAGGCGAACCGAGAGGACCCTCAGGCATGTGGGAGGAACACATGACAGGGTTTGGGGAGGAGACACTGAAGACTTCTCAAAGGAAGTAGAATCTGAGGAGCAAGTAAGATTTTGTCTCTTTATCTTCTAAACTACATGCTCAGTGTTTAATCTTCCACTGCCAAGCAGCTCATTAAGGTAATTTCTTTATATAAATAATGACTTTCCTAAAAGAAATTTTGGTATTAGTTGTTGAAACCATGTTTTAATGGGCTACTCATTAGTAACTGAATAATAGAGAAGCAGAGACAGAGGGATTTAAGCTGAGCTTACGTGGAGAAACAGTGTGCGTGTGTGTGTATTCTAAGTGTGTCTTAAAACATGACTGCCAAATACATACAGGCATATTTTCTGAAAGAATGAGTATATGTATGTTTGGGGAGACATTTTATAGAAGTGCTTGAAGATAAGTGTTTTTTTTTCCCTTACTTTATTGATTTTAGAGAGAGAGGAATTGAGAGGGAGAGAGAGAGAGAAACATCAATGAGAGAGAACATCGAGTGGCCGCCTCCTGCATGTCCCCCACTGAGGATCAGGCCCATAACCAGGGCCTGTGCCCTGACCGGGAATCTAACCGGCAACCTCTTGCTGCATGGGTCGATGCTCAATCACTGAGCCACACCGGCTGGACTTGAAGATAAGTTTTAAAGGGCAGTCTGGGCCAGTTTTTTCAAAGCTTTGGTTATCAGACTTAGGAGCTTGGACTTTATATGGAGGCATGTGTGCTTATTTTTGAATAATGAGGTATTACATTCCCATCCCACCCATGCTGCAACGCAAGACCCTTTATTTGCATATGAGGTCCTTCACGATAAAAAGTTTCCAACTTTACCTTACTGGCTACTTATAGTGTCATCAACCCAGTCTTTGGTTTCATAATTGCAAAACGTTACATGTGCCAAGGATGCTTTCCATCTTGTATATTAAGTATATTAAGAAATTCTTATTTGATTCTTGTTTTGTGACACCGTTGTGACTATATCTTTGTTTCTGCTCTCCCTTCTCATATCCCATAAAACTCATCATTTTGTTTTCTTTACTTATGATCTTTAGACAATGTTATATATATGATTATATTTATTTATTTATTTGCATATTTATTATCCCAATAGAATATATGATATAGCAGGCTGAAGACTGACCCTCTCTTCTTTTTCTTGTCTTTCTTCCCCCCTCTTTCTCCCCTCATCTTTCCCCCCAACTTTTCTCCCGCCCCTCCCATTCCCTCCGCTCCCTTTCCCTCCCCTCCCTTTTCTGCCCCTCCCTTCCCTCCCTCCCTTTCCTGCCCCTCCCTTTCCTTTCCCGCCCCCCCTTCCTTTCCCCCCCTTCCCTTCCCTTCCCTTCCCTTCCCTTCCCTTCCCTTCCCTTCCCTTCCCTTCCCTTCCCTTCCCTTCCCTTCCCTTCCCTTCCCTTCCTTCCCTTCCCTTCCCTTCCCTTCCCTTCCCTTCCCTTCCCTTCCCTTCCCTCTCCTTCTTCTGTTTTTACACCTTGGATATAGCCCGGGGCCTGAATTATAGTAAACTCTGTGTATCCCACCTGCAGTAATCTGAAGTGCTGTGTAACTGTGAGAGATTTGTGTCACCTCTTTGATCTAATTTTTCTCATTCGTAAAATGAAGATAGAAGGTATGTTACCCAGCAAGGGCTCACTGCCTGGTGCGCATAGAAGCCAACACCATGAAGTTGGCTTTTGAGATAAGAAAAGTCTTTATTGCAAAGTTGGAGGGGCAAGGAGACAGGAGGCAAGGCTCAAGTCTGTGCACCTGATCCACGGTTCAGGGTGAGTTTTGGGGGGACAGAAGTGCTGGCAGGGAGGATTGATGAGACAGCTTTGGCACTTGGCCGTGAGATGATGTAAGGGGCTTCAGCACCTGATCTTTCTGGACAACAGCTTCCAGTGTTCAAGTTCCGGTTGCGTCCCAGTCCTTTGGTTCCATGGGAGGTGGAGGAAGACTTGGTTCCAGTGCCACCGGAGGTCCACGTTGTCCCCTCTGCACATGCTTTGTTTGCATGACTTGGGGTTTATATCTGTGCTCTCTGAAAAGCAACTCACTATCTTCTTAGAAATAGGTTAGAGCCAGTTGGAGTTGGTTCTACAGTTACAAGTATTTAATCTAATTTCTTGGATAGTACATGACATTGAACAGGTAGACTGCTTGGGATAGGATCTTGCACCTGAAATGCATCAAGGCTATTTCGCTTTTGGTTATCATTAGGGTGTTAACTGAATGTAATCTTATAGATGTGGGCCCGATCTGGTATGATCTTGGAGTAGTGTTACTGTGAAAAACAAACACAAAACCCTAGTCCTATGAACAAAATAACTTAGGTC
The DNA here is from genome assembly GCF_014108415.1 of Molossus molossus. Classification (NCBI taxonomy): domain Eukaryota; kingdom Metazoa; phylum Chordata; class Mammalia; order Chiroptera; family Molossidae; genus Molossus; species Molossus molossus. The sequence goes on along the minus strand of NW_023425351.1, from coordinate 56,395,338 downwards.
TTTCACATTTATTTCTCAAGGAAACTCACAGGGGACCCATATATTATTCACTGAACCTTGTAATATCCTCTTTCCTTTGCTTCCGGATGTTTTCAAAGCTCACACACTTTTTATTTTTTACACACTTTTCAGATGCTCACTCTGCAAACCCAAGTGGGAGAAAAATAAGAGAGGATATTGAATTATCTTTAGCAGGGTGTGACTGTTGGGGTTGCAAGTGTATGCAACCAGATGTACTTGCACCTTTACAAGTGTGTCATCTTTATCTGATGAAATCATCAAGTGCTAGAAGAAGTCGGAAGAGGGAAAACCACTGTGGACAGAAGTAATTGAGGAAGGCTCGATGGGGTAACTGAGACTTAGCTCAGGGTAGGGTTGGGCTAGGCACACAGGCAAGTGGAAGGTATTACAGGAACCAGAAACTGAATGGGCTGAGCTAAGGTCCGGAACAGAGCACAATCAGATGTGTAAGGGACGGTGTATGACGGGGGTTTGGAAAATTAGATCAATAAATTAATTCAACACTGCTGTTTGACTGAACTCTCTCCAGTAGCACTCAGAGGGGAGGTGGGAATGAGTGATCATAACAGAGAGTGCAGGCCATGAGATTGGAACCACCAGACTCTCCTGCTTAGTCACTGTTTCGAGTTTCAAACAGGTACAGAAGTCTATGGTATCCTGGTGGCTCAAATTCCATGAACCTTGAGAACACTCAGATCTCTAGGTCCAAACTTTAAAAATTAATCATAAACACCTTATGCCAGGATGTGAGCGGGATGGGCCCTCCGTTTATAAGTGACTCAGCAAACATCAAAGCAGCATAAGGTTTGCATTTTGTCCAATTATTTTTCTTTAAAGACAAAATGCTTTCTTCATGTACTTAGACATGCCAGAAAAAAATACAGGCTGCAGAAAATACTTTATTTTAAAAATAAAAGTATGTCCCAAATGTTTCATGGAGTATACTTATACTAAAAATGTATCTGTTTATCTGAAATAAAATTGAATTGGACATCCTTTATTTCTATTTACTCAATCAGGCAAACTTATATCTACTATGTGCCTATTTCACAGACAAAGATAAACATTTGTGGTATTAGATAAAGCAATTCACATGTCCAGTCAGGTCTTTTCTTTATAATAAAATTTAAATAACATCTTTCAGACCCCACTATGTCTACTGACCAAGGGACTGAGGGAGAGAAAGTCCACAGTGAATTTGAAGGTGTTGGATGAAAATGCCCAGCTTCTTTTCTCGACTGTCTTTGTTTGTTTGAAGGATGTGATTAAATTATTCTTTAAAATATCATAATCTGTATACTATTTTAACAAAAACAAAAAGATCTGGCATAAAAGTCCAGTTTTAAATCATCTATTTTCCTGACATTGTTGCCTATTAGTCAAAGCTACTATCTTCCAACAGAATTGAATCATATGAAAAGAATAGACGACTACATTAAAGTATTCTGTGTCTAAAAGGACTTTTTCAAAAAAGCATGCTTTGTCTTAGAGATAGTTTTGATGCGTTGTTCAAATATTTGACTTAGATAAATATAGATAAATAAAGGATATCAACATTGAAGTCTTCGGATTAATACAGTTCCTAGGAAAACATTCCAAACTGGAGCATTAGATTTGAGTAGGGAGTAATTCAATGCCCTCCTGTAATTTCTTACTGCTGGAGGTTTAAACAATTTTTCCAGGAAACGGTTCGGAGTAAATGCAGTTTCTCTCTATGTCCTGTACTGAGGCTCACTAAATTAGTTTCAAAATCAGCAGCGCAACGTTTTGAAAATAGGACACGAGAAGAATTTCAACCTTCTATCCTTGGTTGAGAAGATACTTACAACTAGATGGATGCCCTTGTTTTACTGTGCTTATTATACACTTATTATATTTAGAGATGTGAAATATTTATAAGAATTATGAAATCAAAACTTGTTAACTTTTTTGGATACATTTCCTATATGTAGAAAGGAATTAAACTCTCCTTTTTAAAGCTGATGGAAAGCCTGTATATAATTAGGGGGCATCTGTTATTTGTGTGACAGAAGGGCAGAAAGGAAAGCAATCTCATTTTTCTATCTCTAGGCAGGAGGGCAGGAGACAATGGAAGTCTCAACATTTTCATTAAAAAACAACTATATGCAAAGGGCAAGGCTATCCTTTGAAAAAGCTTTTTTCCAAAGCTCACAATAGTTCTTCCATAATTGACAAAAGAGTTAATTTTGTATTTTTATGGTTGTTTTTCACTGTTATGAGAACATTTTTATAATTTGGAGATATATAGTTAGATAGTAGCTGTGAATTAAGAGAGATGGGCATATAGTAGGTACTCAAGAAATGTTGATAAAAATTAATGAATGAGTGATTATGATGATGTTTCTAACATATATAAAAACAAAGGGTCCGGCCGGTGTGGTGTGGCTCAGTGGTTGAGCAGAGAGCCATGCACCAAGAGGTCGCTGGTTCGATTCCTGGTCAGGGCACATGCCCAGGTTGTGGGCCTGATCCCCAGTGGGCGGCATGCAGGAGGCAGCCAATTGATGTTCTCTCTCATCGATGTTTCTATCTCTCTCTCCTTCTCCCTTCCTCTCTCTAAAATAAATAAAGGGGAAAAACAGTGCTAATTCCTCCTTTTTTAAAAACAAAACAATACAAAACATAGGAAAAGATTTCCACAATTTGGTAAACTACTTGGAACAGAGGGGTGAGACTAAGAAAAGAAATGATTGAAGAAAAATATATGACTGCAAGTTTTTGTTTCTCTGACTAGGGTCTACAAATTGAGGGTAAAAATTAAATTGTTCAGGTTGATAGAAAGGATTTTTTAGAAAATAGGGAATAAGAAAGGAATAATGAGAAAATGGCTGTGGAGAGAAATAACGACATCTAATGTGAATTTTTTGTTGTTTCTATTGTGTGCATCAAATTATCTTCTTCACTTGCTTATAAAATTTTCTGAAAAATATTTGCATTTCTGCTTACTGTGTTATGGAGTTGGATCTGTCCTGGGGGTTGAAGAGTCAAAGTGTTAAATATAGTTAGAAGGTAGGAATTGGGCAAGAAGTGATACTCAATGTCCATGGAGGTCTTATACTCTGAATATCAAGCAATCTCTTTAATCATTTTCTTGCTCAGAATTCATCAATGGCTGTCCATAATCCACAGTAGTGATTTTTCAAATTAAATGGAAGGAGAAGATGCTGTATCAATCATCTGAGACATTTTTCAAAACACATATGGTGACCATGTGTATTTTGGAAAAGGATTCCCACGTGATTCTCCTGTTTTCTCCCCAGAGCCGTTGTCCATTTGTGAATGACTGACCTACAAGATATAATCAAACTAACATAATACAGAATCCTGTCAAGATGCGGCCCATACCTTCCTGCTGCGCATTTCCTGCTCATTTCAGCTTCAAGCACTATCTCAGAAACAGGCAGCAACTTACACATTTTGTGTCCAGCCCTACCCTCTCCTTTGCATTTGCAAATGCTGTTTTCTCCTCTTTGAATATCCACTCTATACTACTCTGCCTATTTATCCTGTATTTATCAACTCCCTGTTCCTACAATACTTTGTGTCTTACTGGTTATGCATGCTATTGGCATATCTATTTTTGTGTAGACCATGAGAACTGTCAGGGATGAGGCAATGTCTTTCTATTTGTGTACTGTTGTGGCCATCATAAGGTCAAACACAGAGTAGGTTTTTAATAAATATTAGTTAATATTGAACGAAGAAAGAAAAAAAAAAAGAATTTGGGTTGATTGCATGGTGGCAAAGGGAGGTACACTGTGTCTCTGCTGCCCATTTTATTTCCAAGAAAGCATCAGCGATAAACCCCCTACACATGTTTGTCAACAGATTTATGTAAGATAAATTATTTGATATAAATTTTGTTTTGTTTTATTTTCATAGCACAGAGCCTAACAGATTGAATCATACTTTCTTCTTTTTTAAAAAAGATGGCAAAACTGCTATTAAAAATGGCAACCACTTAGCCCAGGTTGGGTGACTCAGTTAATTGGAGCATCATCCTATACACCAAAGGCTGCAGGTTTGATTCCAGGTAAGGGCACATACCTAGGTAGCGGGTTTGATCCCTGGTTGGGGCATGTATGAGAGGAAACAGATAGATGTGTTTCTCTCTCACACTGATGTCTCTCTCTCTCTCTCCCCCTTTCTTTCTCTCTAAAAGCAATAAAAAACATTTCAAAAAGGTGGCAACCACTTATAAATCTATAGTCATGTAGACATTAAGCCACCTTAAGGAAGACTTGGCTTAGAGACACTGAGAATCCACAATCCTTTTTGCCATAAAGGAGAACCAACAAAATGATATGTAAACAGAGGGAGATGTAGGATCAAGAGAAGAAAAGAATTATTAGAATATTATATTTGTGTACTGTCGTGAATGATCCAGTAGGAAAGAAAATGACATGGGAAAATTAAGATAACTTAATAAAACAAAAACAAACCCAAAAAAACCATCTTGGGGCTATTTTTAAATTAATTTTAAAATAAAAAAAAAACACATTTTGGGGTTGTTTCTAAATTAAAATATTTTCAAAATAAAAGAAATAAATAATAATGGGAAGAAAAAGGAGAATTGTGGGAATAAAAAAGTGCGTTAGTGTACAGGTGGGCCTTATGGGAGGACAGGAGTCAGGCACCAGGGCGGATGGCTCACAGTAAGGAAATACCACTTCCAGGCAAGTCATGAGCTTGAAATGAAGACTCTGCCTGGTCTTCCCACACTGACTTTGTAGACAGGTCTTGAGTAAACTGAAAGAGCCCAATTAACAAAATTAAATTAATAATTTTAAATTATATATATGTATGTGTGTGTATATATGTGTGTGTGTGTGTACATATGCCCAAATATTAGGTGTGTAGGGCTGTGATGTTGGTGAAAGAGCCCAAGTTACATCCAGCCCTGGGACAGGAGGCTGTGCTGTCTGCGTCCTGAAGACACAGTGAGAAACTACTGTTACAGTGTCACGGCATGCTGCTCGGTCACCAAGTGCTTTTTCAGTAGGAAGGAATTTTACTGGACTTTGGTTTTGGTTATGAATTATGCTCAGGTGACATGAGATATTTCAGTAGAGGGCAGGGCCTGCATTAGAATGTCTCAGTGATGCGCTCTGATGGAATGTGCCTGGATACTGCCAGCAGCAGGAACATCTGGGCCACGGCAGCTGCTGCTTCCAACAGCGATGCCGCACTACCCACAGTACCAACATGGCATTCTGGTGGGTGGACTGAATTGTACGGGATTCTGGTGGATGGACTGAATTGTATGGGATTCTGGTGGATGGACTGAATTGTATGGGATTCTGGTGGATGGACTGAATTGTATGGGATTCTGGTGGATGGACTGAATTGTATGGGATTCTGGTGGATGGACTGAATTATATGGGATTCTGATGGATGGACTGAATTGTATGGCATTCTGGTGGATGGACTGAATTGTATGGGATTCTGGTGGATGGACTGAATTGTATGGGATTCTGGTGGATGGACTGAATTGTATGGGATTCTGATGGATGGACTGAATTGTATGGCATTCTGGTGGATGGACTGAATTGTATGGCATTCTGGTGGATGGACTGAATTGTATGGGATTCTGGTGGGTGGACTGAATTGTATGGGATTCTGGTGGATGGACTGAATTGTATGGGATTCTGGTGGATGGACTGAATTGTATGGGATTCTGGTGGATGGACTGAATTGTATGGGATTCTGATGGATGGACTGAATTGTATGGCATTCTGATGGATGGACTGAATTGTATGGCATTCTGGTGGATGGACTGAATTGTATGGCATTCTGGTGGATGGACTGAATTGTATGGGATTCTGGTGGGTGGACTGAATTGTATGGGATTCTGGTGGATGGACTGAATTGTATGGCATTCTGGTGGATGGACTGAATTATATGGCATTCTGGTGGATGGACTGAATTGTATGGGATTCTGGTGGGTGGACTGAATTGTATGGCATTCTGGTGGATGGACTGAATTGTATGGGATTCTGGTGGATGGACTGAATTGTATGGGATTCTGGTGGATGGACTGAATTGTATGGGATTCTGGTGGATGGACTGAATTGTATGGCATTCTGGTGGATGGACTGAATTATATGGCATCCTGGTGGATGGACTGAATTGTATGGGATTCTGGTGGATGGACTGCATTGTATGGCATTCTGGTGGATGGACTGAATTGTATGGGATTCTGGTGGGTGGACTGAATTGTATGGGATTCTGGTGGATGGACTGAATTGTATGGACTGAATTGTATGGGATTCTGGTGGATGGACTGAATTGTATGGGATTCTGGTGGATGGACTGAATTGTATGGGATTCTGGTGGATGGACTGAATTGTATGGCATTCTGGTGGATGGACTGAATTGTATGGGATTCTGGTGGATGGACTGCATTGTATGGCATTCTGGTGGATGGACTGCATTGTATGGCATTCTGGTGGATGGACTGAATTGTATGGGATTCTGGTGGATAGATGGAATTATTTGGTTTCCTCTCTACATACTGACAGTGACCAGGACTTAGTAAGTACTCCCAGGTGACTATTCAATGCATCGCAAGAAAGATAAGAATGGGAAGAAACTCCTTCCCCCGCCACCATCAATAGGTTGCCTGTTTGGTTCCCAGTCAGGGCACATGCCCAGGTTGTGGGCTCAATCCCTAGCAGGAGGCAGCCGATAGATGTTTTGCTCTCACATAGATGTTTCTCTCTTCATCTCTCTTCCATTCTTGCTAAAAATCAATTTTAAAAAATCTTAAACAATAAAAAAGAATAGGAAGAAGCAAAATTTATGTAGGATGGTGTCTTAGGTCTTTTAATTGCCATATTATGTAACATGAGACCTCACTTTGCATCCAAAGTTGATGAAGCAATATATAAAGGTTACAGCCATAAATATGTCACAGCTGTTCCTTGTGAAGTTTGCCCTCTACAGCATATTGTTAGTGTAGGCAGCTAATTAGGTATTAACAAAAGGAAGGGAGCAAATGGAACCAGCTAGATCAACAGGGAAAGGACATTCTCACAGTCTGGGCGTCGGAGTAGGCAGGAAAGAGGCTTTACAGTGACCCCAGGAGTCCACCCCACTAACTGGGGTTGGGGGGTTTGGGAGTGTGTGTTTGCAGCGGAAGTCCTTTCATAAACACATTTGCAGTAGAAGCCTAAATGGTGACCATAAAGCAGAGGAAACAATCCGGGGAGAAAAAATAGGATAGATAACGAAGCAAGCCCAGGTAAGCCAGGAAAGAGACTGGATACTTTGAAAGGAAGCCTGCTCTCTCCCAAGCCCAAGGAAATATAAGGAAGCTTCACCAAGGCCCCACTGACCAGAGCGCAGTGCTGATGGCAGCGGCCCGGGGCGCCGCTGAGCCTGGTGGCGGACCTGCAGAGAGGGAATGAGGAACAGTGAATTTAAGTTACTTGCCCAAGGTCAGCCTTAGGTGCTGGAGTGATGCGGCCCTGGGCCCTGTGGACTCTCCTGAGCGTGGTGGGCCCAAGTGCCGGCCTGCTGCCCTGGAAGCTAGACTTCTGCTGGGAGATGGAGCTGAACCAGACGGTGGAGGATGAGCCATCAGGCGCGGTGCATCTGGGGGCGACCGCCAATGGCAACCAGCTTCTGCGGCTGGACTCACCTGGGGAGCGCCTTGTGGAGTGTGGCAGCCTTTTCAACGGTGCCCTAGTAAATCTCGCAGTGTCTTTTAAAATCCTTCAGCGCACGAGCCCCTGCAATTCTTTTCCCACGGACACTGTGGAAGAACCTATGATCTTTTTCTGGTAGCAATATAACAACAGATTGTAAAGTTAAAATCTTGCAAATGTAGCCTATTAACAGGATATATAGCACATTCTTATTTTATCTGAATACTTTATGGTTATAGTGGAATTAACAATATTCTCTATTGTTTAAGCCAAAAAAAAAGTGAAAACGTATCATAAGTTTATAAATAGGAAATAGTTGAAAGCCATTTAAACAATTACACTTTCGCTTCCCACTGTGTTGATTCATAGTCTCAGTAGACATGATGCCTTGAATGGTTATATATAAGTTTGAATTATAAGTTTATAAATCTACATTCTTTATTCATGATATCTATGATGTCTTCAGAATGGGAAAGTAACAAATCCTTTTGTAGTGCTAATTTCCAATTATCAAGTTTAATTCTCTAATATGTTGGAAGGGCTGTTAAACTATGAGATTGTATGGAGCTAAACTGTTCCAAAAATGGTACTCTTGTTATTATGTTCATCAGCTGGAGGAGAGATTATTGGCTATGGAATATGAAACTTGAGCTCTGGTCCCGGTCCATTTTATAAGTACTTGTGCAAATTTTGGCAGACCACTTCTGCTAGGTTTCAGTTTCCTCCTACGTAAAATGAAAGGGTTGAACCAGAGACTCTCTGAGGTCTGAGTGTGTGAGGGTCCTCTTCTCCCATTGCATGCATTACTGCTCACTGGCTGATGTCCACTGAGGGTAAGTGCTTTGCTAGTCTCAACAAATATTATTTTGATATATTACATTTCCAAGGAAGAACAATAGTCTTCCATTAAATAAACAAATCATTAAGTGCAGACCAGTTCACTGAACAGAGGCATAATCTATTTGCTGAACACTGTCAGATGTTAACAGGTTATAGAAAAACTGGCCCAGAAATTTTTTTTTAATGTAAATCCAAAATTTCAGTTATTTCCTTTCTGTATTGCAATTTTAGCAAATTCCAGGGTTACAGAAATCAATTCAGGAATTAATGGACAAAGTTATTCTATTAGTATAAGACAAAAACAAACAAACAAACAAACAGAAAACCTACTTTATGGTTGAATTCTCTTGCCTGCTTTCCAGATGTTTACTTGAGTAAGGAGAATCTGATAGATAAGAATAGGAAGTAGCCCTGGCCCGTTTTCTCAGTGGTTAGAGCGTCGGCCTGCGGTCCGGAGAGACCTGGGTTCGGTTCCTGCTAAGGGCATGTATCTCGGTTGCAGTTTGTCCCCAACCCTGGTTGGGTTGTGTGGGTGGCAGCCACTCAATGTTTACCTTTCACGTCGATGTTTCTCTCTCTCTCTCTCCCTCCCACTCTATCTGAACAAAAAATGAAAAAAAATGTCCTTGGGTGAGGATTAAAAAAAAAAAAGATAGGAAGTAAATTTGTCTCATGATATACCTAGTAATTACTTTTTATCTTATCATTTCATCTCAGCTCCTCTTCTCAAACCAAGTTAATATCATTAATTTAGAATGGATCTTAGGTATTTTTTAAAAGTAAACTTATTAAGCCATTAAACAGTTTTGAAATATTTTTATTATCTATTCACCAACATGATGGTACCACCTCCATTTGCTATTTCTCCCGCTATGTACTACCTTTGAGGAAAGGTAATCACGTTTTCAAAAACTATTATTAACTTTATTTAAGAAGCCCAAGGGTTTTTAGGAACAAAAAAATAATCTTGGACCTTAGTCAAATTACACAAGAAAGTTAAACTTGGGGATAAGGGTCTTTATTGTGTTTGTTTATTTTTGTTCTTTTTTAAAACAGTGAATTGTGCCTTTCATTATAAAGGAATGCATACTACTGTGGCTTCATATATAATGTTAATTGGTTATCCATATATGTGTTTGTATACCCACACCAAATGTTATTTGATGTGCAGAATCAGAGCTGGTTGGAACTTTTAGATGAAAAGCTTAAGGCCACCCAACTTGAACTAGTAATTACTTTAGCAAATAGCTGGATGCTTTTGTTTAGGGAACGTGCATTTGAGAATATGCATTTCAGTAAATTTTAAAAACAATTCTTCCATGCCTGTTTCTTACAAAAACAAATGCAAACTTTGGTGTGAACTTGTGAATTTGACTCTCAAACAAACATTTCATGTATTAAAAGGGATAGCCTGTACCTTAGAAAGATGTTCAGATTACATTATATCCCAGATCTGATTCTTTATGGAAAACCTAGCCTTCTGCTTTATTAAGGTAGCCAGGGATGAATTCATCGGCAACTTTAGCTATATCTACCTCTTCAAAGACAGTAGTATGTTAATCCTGTGGGGGGCGGGGGGCAATTTCCTCTTACCCTTCTAAGCTCTGGCTAATGAGACAGATTAGTAGGAGAAAAACAAATTCAAGTTTAAAAACATACACTAAATAGTAATAATAAAATAAAATAAGAAAATATATACCTCCTATATACATGGCAGAGATCCAGGAACACCGAGTAACTTGCCAAAATGGGAGAAACCATCACCTTAAATATCATCTTCAACTAAAGACTAAATAAGACGTTGGGGGTGGGGAGTCAGTTATGAGAGGTTATCAGGAAAAGCACAGTAAACAGGAGAATGGTTGTTCTACAGACTTAAATCCTTGCCTTCTCCACTGATAAGAGTTCCTTGAGATAGGATCACCCCCTCTTCCTGGTACCGGAGAGACACAACCTTACACGTGGAGATTTCCCTTACAAATATACATTTCCTTTACAAAAGGTAATTTCTACTTGGTTTTCAGAGCTTCCTCCATTTCTGCTCTTTCTTAAAATTAACCAGCCTAAAGTAACTGTTGTGCCAAAGAGACATAATTTTTGGATGACAGATTCTACTCTTCTACAATCTCTGTACTTTCGTCCACTCATTTCTTTATTTTTCCTTATCATTCAGCTGAGATTTTATACTTTGTCATTTCAATAATCCTTTGCATATATATATATATATAAATACTTATTCTTTTCTCACACCTCCTAGCAAAACTCAGTGTGCATAACACCCGATTAACCGTGCAGGTACCTTTGAGAACATGAGTATTACTGAGAACATCGAAGTATTGATACAGGGCACATTGAGTCTTTTAAGAAACAAAACTCAAAGGGGTAAATTTGGAAATCTAATTGGCTTTATGAAGCTATACATAAATCAGCCTGCATCCCAGCTAGCAACTAGAAGGATGTTCTGAGGAGTTGTACAAAATGGAAGGTTTTTATAGGAAGGGTGTGGCAAGTGAGCAAAAGAAAAGAAAGGATTATTTTCAGGCAGGGACAACTTGTCATTGGGGGAGAGAAGGGGAAGGGTTTTGTCATGCACATTGCCTCCCCTTCCTGTGGGGCTTGGAGAAGGCCCACTTGAGAGATTACCTTACTGGTGCTTGACCAGAAAATTCCAAAATGGTTGATTATGTTTCTAGCAAAGGTTACAATTACAATTAGATCAGGTATTAAATCTAGATTTGGTATCATGGGCTTTCAGCCGGACTGCTGCTATTTTGAGCCTGTGGTTTTTCTCTTTAACAGTACTGTGGACATAAGAAACGTCTAAACCTGTAGAGAATTTTTGTAAGAGTTTGTTTGAGCCAAAAGTTATGACAATTGCCAGGAAGCAATATCCCAAGTGCTCCAGAAAATGACAGTTTTGTAGTTTCTTTTATACATTTGAAATTAAGGAAGGAATGTAAGGAAGATTAAATAAAGGTGGGAGAAAGAGAGGCCAGGATTGGATTACAGGATAGTCAACATGATTATGTGTTCTCCTGAGGGTGGTTATGCTTATTTCAAAGGTACGCTAACCTAGATGAACAACAACAATGGACAAGCGTGCATAAGACAAAAATAAACCTTTTACTAAAAAAATTATATGCCTGGGGAGTGACTACTCACCATGACCTGTCCAGTTAGGAATTTATGATCAGATCACCTTGTGAAGTTTCTTTCCATAGAACCCCTTTTGCATCTACAGTACCATTATTAATTTGGAATCACTACATTCATAGGGGTTATTAATACTGCTTGGTTATTTCCTACATTTTTCAGGTGAGATGTCTGTTATGCTCTATATTATGGTCACTATGTACCTTTTACATGCTCCTTCAACAGCCTAAGCACTGCCTCCTCCTGTTCCCTTTCAGCAGGTAACACAACCTCCTATAGAAAATTCTTCCACTCACTGTGGCTAAACTTGAGATTTGCCCTCATTGACATCAATCATTTCCTCCTCCTCCTCAGGAAAACCAATGAGCTTTCATTTCACTTTAAGGATAATTCGTCCCCCAAAGCTTTGGGTCCGATTTCTTCCTGCCATTTCAGGATCCATACATTTTCCTTTTCCCTTCTCTTTTCTATAGATTCAGCCTCCCTTTTGCAAAGAACTCTTTCTCATTTTTAAACATGTTCAAGTATCTTACATTTTAAAATAACAACAAGTCAACCACACAGGACCTCAATAATTTTAAGAATCATTATTCTCAAAATATTGTTTTTTACTTATTATAGTCATTGTTTTCTTTTCTTTTCTTTTTTTTTTTACTCTATGGCTTACTCACTATGATTTGGTTTCTATTCCCATTTTTTAACAGAACAACTTTTGCTAAACTCTTAAATAAATTTGATAACAGAAATATTTGGAGTGTTACTGGCGAGCCACCCAAGTTGGAGAGTACTCTTCCCTCCTTGGCTCTTGTAATGCTCCCGAGAAAGAATTTAGATGAGTGACAGAAAGCAGTGCTAAAGCAAAGCAAGAAAATGTATTGAGGAAACAAAACAAGCAAATTTATTAAGAAAACACTTGGAATAAAGCACAAGCAGGCAACTCAGCTAATCTGAGTGCCCTGTCTGTTGGAGGTTCAAGAGTTTTATACCCCCCCTCCTTTGGTTTCAGCTTGCCAGATTGGGCAACAGACTAGATTTCAAGTTCCCCCTTTGACATTGTTGCAGCTTTCCCCAGAATTTATGAGAACATCTGGTGATTTTATCTTGGCAAGTCCCAAGATTGCTGACTTCTTTGTTCAGTGGGTAAGATAAACTTCCCCCCTTTCTTCCTCTTCCTCTCCTCCTGCTTTAGCAGCTATCTATCCTGCCTAACAGGAATAATATGGTAGAAAAAATAATGATAGTAGAAACAGGATGTGTTAGAACATGGTGACAAGGAAATTGTGGGCAGTAAGGAAATGAATATTTTGAAGGGTTGTCTTATCCATGTTGTCCCAGTAGGCAGTGCTAGGACAATGGTTAGGGATAATTTTAGCTGAAAATAAAAAATATATAAAGATGTGTGTCAGTGGTGGAGGCAAGACTTAAATATTTAATATTTTTAGTGTGAAAATATTGAAGTCTGAATATAGATATAGATTGTGTTCAAAGCAAATTTGCCTATGTAATATATATTTATATTTCTGGTTATGAGTGATAATTTATTAGGTTTCTATCCTGCTTTCATTATTTTTTCCTATCCTGTGGATGAAAATGGGCTCTGTAATAGATCTGATTGAAAGTAACATCACAGGGTGATCTAATCATAAATTTCTAATTGGGCCAGTCATGGTGGTTAGTTATGCTCCAGGCTGATAACTTCTTTAGTGGAAGGTTTTAAAGCCAGACCTGGCCATTGTTCTTGTGCATCTAGTTTAACATACCTTTGAAATGCCAAAAGTAATCTTTTCCAGGCCCCTTGAAAGCATAACCACCCTCAAGAGAGCACATAATCTTGTTAACTATCCTGTAATCCAACCCCTGCCTTGCTTTCTCCCACCTCCATATTCTCTTCCTTACTTTATTTCTTAATTCCAGATGCATAAAATAAACGGCAAACTGTCATTCTTCATAGCATTTGAGATCTTGCTTCCTGGCATGTCCTTAGTTTTGGCTCAAATAAACTTAAAAAAAAATTCTCTACAGATTTGGATGTTTCTTATGTCAATACTGCAAAAACTGACAAAATGTATAGGAACATATTATAATCAAAATATATTTATTTAACATAACAATGAACCATTAAAATATGGCTTTAGCTTTGGCTAGTTTGGCTCAGGGGTTAGGGTGTCAATCTGTGGACCAAAGAATCACAGGTTCGATTCTCGTCAAGGGCATGTACCTTGGTTGCGGTTCAATCCCCTGCCCTTGTCAGAGTTGTGCAGGAGGCAACTAATTGATGTGTCTCTCTCATGTCAATGTTTCTCTCTCTCTCCTTTCCACCCTCCCTCCTACTTTATCTGAAAATTAAGGGAAAAATATTCTCTGGTAAGGATAAAAAATATGTATATATGTATATAGCTTTATGTCATATGATTAAAACAGACTCATTTTATTTGTAGAATTGTTTTCAAACAACTCTCACCTGTTTACAGTGGTTATTTGTTGTTAAATTACCCATGGAGAGCTAGTACCTTTTCTTTTCTCTCTGCATATTATGTGAAAACTGCTAACCTGAGTGTTCATTCAACACAGAAATTGGGAGCTAAACATGAAGAGAAGGACTGTTAACATTCTCAGCAGTGAGTATATGTCTTACCAAAAGACTTTATGAACATAATACATTTTAAATACTCTTTTAAGATGAGAAGGAAAATTTATAATATAAAAAATATGTGCTACTCACTTTTCTCAATGTATTTCTTATTTATTCATTTGCTCTTTATAGGAGGAAGAAACTTTCCTCTACCCTTTAAGGTTTTTTTTGGCTGGTCTAATAATTAAATATACATGAGAAAGATAACAAGAGAAAATAACCACATTTAATTACGTATGTGTGTATGGGAATCCCACAAACATTACAGTCAGAGGCCCCACATACATGAGAGATTTGGGACAGAGGTTAAAAGGAAGTGTACATGGCATTCTGATCGAGGCTGAAGTAAGGCACCTTGGGGCTTCTGCAGACAGGACGTTCATTTCAGGGTGATAAGAGCAGACGTTCAGTAATTAGTAGTTTGCCCTGCCATATAGATAGGTCAAAAAGATTATCTCTGATAACTGGAAAGCCCCCTAATTTAAATTCTTCTGGGTAATTAAGGGGAGGGAAGTTTTTCTTGAGTACACAAGGTCTCCATTGCCTTTAGCATAAAACAATTTTCATATCACAGGGGCATATCCTTGGGGTGATTCTTCTAAACCCCTACATCTCATGTAACTGGACCAACCCTTATGAATAATTTCATCAAATTTTGGGGGGTGAGTATCATTTTGTATGCTTGTTTAATCTATTTTGAGTGTGGGTTTGTGTTGGGCATGGGTGGAAGGGGAAAAGCCAAGGAAAGGTATGTGTGTGAATTGACAGGGTTCTTTGTACCTAATAATGTCTGTAAAATTTTAGTACAGAAGTACTGTATGTTAATTATAAGGAAAAGTAACAGTAAAAAAAAAAGTAGAACCATTGTTTGATTCTGCAAAGAAAAAAGAAAGATGCAGTTAACACAGAGTGAAGCGCACTGTTTCACCGCACACCTTTTGTTTAATAAGTAGAAAGACTACACTCTAGAGCAATGATAAAATGTATAGGATAGAAAGTACATGCACCAGTACTATGGTTGTTTATTCTCATCATCAAGTACTATGTGCTCTTCATAATTGTATGTGCTATACTTTTATATGACTGGCAGCACAGTCGGTTTATCTACACCAGCTTCAACACCAACACGTAGTCCTGTGTTGCACTGTGACATTATGATACCTATGATGTCACTAGGTGATAGAAAATGTTCAGCTCCATTACATTATTATGGGACCACAGTCGTTTATTCCATCTGTACTTGATCAAAATGTTATGCGGTGCACAATGTACACACATTTACACACACACACACACACATCATAACATAATTAATAAAAACAGGACATTTTAAGAGAAAAAATAAGAGGAAATACAGGAATACTAATTTTCTTATTTTTATGGTATGGTCAATATAGATACTACATGGATTTGACTCTAGGAAAAGAAAGATAATCTACCCTCTATCCTTTACTAGATAAGATCCCTCTGTAATAAAAGACAGATTGGACAGTAGAAAACCAAACAGAAGTTTAGTGCCATGTATACTTCCTATATATGTGGAGATATTCAGTAAAACTAACTCCCCCAAATGACCTTAACTACCATCTCAAGTTAGTAACAAAAGAAAAATGTGGCCTGTGGGTGGGGGAAAGTCTGTCATAGAGGTTACCAGGAAAGGCACAGTACAAGTAACGGGGTTTGATAAGCAGATCTAGGTTGTTGCTTTCCTCATTGATAAGAGTTTCTAGAGATGTAGTCATTCTTCTCTTCCTAGTACAGGGAGGGAGACTTCCTTACAAATGGAGATTTCCCTTATAAATGTAAATGTTCCTTACAAAAGGGTAATTTCTAATTGGGTTTCAGAGCTTCTTCTGTGTCTGCTATTTAAAAAATAATAATAATAATAATAATAATAATCAGCTCAAAATAAGTATTATGCCAAAGAGGCAAATTTTAGGCTGAGCAAATTCTGCTCCCTTTCTAAACATGTAGTTTAAAATTGAATACCATATCTCACAGTGTTGTTGTTGTTTTTTAAATAACATTATCTCTTCTGTCTTAAAGTCTATATTCTAAATGCTAATAGCTCTTATAAAGAAGACATATTTGTCTAAGTTTAAGTAATAAGAACTTTTCAACTCCTCAGCAACAGATTTTTCTAAAATATAAGAGAATGGGGGCGATTTCAAGACCTCCATGTAAGTAACTTTATTTTAATTACAAATCAAGCCTGTAGGGGAAAAGCATCAAAAGAAAACAGAACAACAGTCATCCACACATTTTGCTTATTTGTAAGGTCTTTTAACCCTACTGTGGAGAAAAATCCTAAGATGAAGCCAGAGCCTGGGCACGTAAATGTAATACCACAGCATACTGAGAGCACCCAAATGAGCTCTCACAGAAAGTCCGTGATAGAAATCCATTCCGCGTCCCAGGGTTCCTGCTGGGATGACATTCTTTGCACTTTGCTAATTTGGGCCATGTTACACGATGTCCCACTAATGAGTGGAATAAATGTATCTATGTGGTAGAAACCAAACCAGGAATTTTTAAATCTTTAATTATTTAGAATAGTGCATGAAAGGCTGGGTAACATTTTCATTAAAACCCACAATGTTGATGGGTTTAATACCAGACTCTAAATATTTCTTTCAGGATGAATCTAGAAAATATAGCAAATGCATATTTTACATGGCTAACGGTTTATATTTACACACACACACACGCAAATCTAGTGCTGAAAGTTGCTTTTTTTAACCTTTCTTCATATCTACCAGAATGAAAAGTAAGGACTTTAGGAAGCATTTAGTCTATAATTTGACCTGATTTTTTTTTATCATTTCTGAATAGAAAAAATTGAGTATTCTTGGAGGCCAGCCAATTATCAAGACTTTTAGAAACATAAGAATCTACTATACTAATAATCCCAGGTCTGAAAGGCTTTTACATGGGAAAAAAAAAAAAAGTAATGGACTCAAATGAATTATTACAATTTCCCTTGTCAAAAATCCATTCATTGAATTGTATAGGTGAAACTTAATGACTTCTTTACTTCTTTACAGGTGTAGTAGCTAACAGCTCCAAAGTGTAATATGTGGTTACTTATTACACTAATGCTCAAATACTTCACATACATTTTTACATTTTTACTTCATTTGTTTTAAATGTTGATGAAGTTACTATGAGAAAATAATGAGGGATACAAATATATTTTACTAAAATAAGAATCAATGTAAGTCACAAGGAAGAAGAGGAATTTCAGTTTTATTGATTAAACTCATAGGACATCATTCCCTTGTAGAAAAATAATTCTTTCTCAAATATTTTCCTTTTCAACCATTTTTACTATAAATATCTGTGATTGTGTGTGAATAATATGTACACATGTGAATATGGATTCTTTAACACACAGTCTGTACGTAACACAATTGAGTTTTAGGAAAAAGACTTCTTGTTGACTTGAGAAACACTTTTTGCCAATTTTATTCAGACAATTTTGTATTTGTCCTGAGGGGGTTCAGGATGAGCCTCTCCGATCTGAGCCACTTTGGCATGTGGACTGTTTTGAGTTGAAGGCAATCAAGATCCAGCAGATTTAAAGAGCTATCATCAGAGATAACTCTTTATCTGAGTCATGTGTTTTTATGGCAGGACAAACATCTAATTACCAAATTCTGTTCTTCTTCCTGTCCTGTGAATCACCCTCCTCCCCTTTGAAGCCCCAGGCTCCTATTCCATTCCTAGCTCAGGATGGCAAATACATCGCCACTGCTCAACTTGCCCTTGGGTATTATATTCTCATGGGGCCCTTGCACATATGTATTTAAATGTATTTTTCTCCTATTAATCTGTTTTGTGTTAATTTGATTACTAGACCAGCCAAAGAATTTAGAAGAGTAAAAGGAAAAATTTTCCACCACATCAGTATCTCTATCCAACTCTAAAGACGAACATATTGCAATGGTTAATTTTCTACAATTGAAATATAAAACAATGTTTTCCAAGCCTTGCCAAGAAATTTGGTTAGCCCAAGAAAAAAGGGAACTTTTTGAATATTTCAATTTCAGAGTACAGTAACATTTATTTTTCGCTTAACTTAAATATAGTTCTAATAGGATTTAGAAAACACGTGGAAAATTAAAACCACGAAGAATCTGAAAACTTCTTTGGGAGAACTAGTTTAAATTCAAAGATATAAAAGATCAGGGTAATCAAGCAAATTACATAGTTTTATGTTCACCTTCATGTATTTCCCAAGACTCCATTATGAGACTATATCAACCAGGGATTGGAAAACTAGGGTCCCACAGACCAAACTGACTCACCAATACCAACTCTTTTTGTAAATAAAGTTTTATTGGTACACAGTCACATCTATTCCTTTACCCTTTCCCCCACTATGGCTACTTTTTCATTACAGTGGAGAACTGAGTAGTTAGGACAGAGACCACGTGGGGGAGGAGAATAGTTTTCTTTTTCTTTTTTAAAATTAATTAATTTATTTTTGTTACAGATGTTTTTCCTTCCCCCCCATTGACATTCTCCTCCCAATCCTGCCCCTCCCCCCAGCGCTCCTCTTTTCTTAGTTCTTGTGGATGCTCTAATAATAAAATTGACATGAGATAGAGTAAGAGTAGAAAATAACCAAGTTGAATTACATATGTACCTAAGGGAGGTTTATATAAATATGGGGCCCCAGGACAAATTGGGCACTTAAGGCTTATATGTATGTCATCTTTTATTTTTCATTTTTTGGTACGTGCCCCTAGCGGGAACCGATTCCAGGACTCTCTGGTCCGCAGGCCAACGCTCCGACCGCTGAGCCAAACCCGCCAGGGCTGTGTGTCATCTTGAGCTGAGGTGGAGGGAGGTGTGGTAGGAGTTTGGACTTCCAAGGGGAGGAAGGCAATTCACATGGAGACGGAAGGAAAAGCAAATGTTTGGTAAACATATATTTGCTGAGCCATCTTTTACAATGGAACACAGAGACGGTTTTGATCAAATAGGCCTTGCTAGTTCTTCCCTACCATACCTAGTACATATTAAACTACAGTTCTCTATTATAATAGCTACCTTCCTGGAGCCGGTCCGCTACCTAAATGCTTTTAGGCAATACGGGAGAAGGTCAAAGTTAAAATTAACCAGCTTAAAAGAATCGACATCCCCCAAAATACATATTATGGGGTGGTAAACCCTGCTCCCCTCAACTTTGTGGCCTGAAGAACCTAGAATACTTATGACCTGGCCCTTTGCAGGAAATCTTTGCCAACCCCCAGTCTAGGTTGTGCTGCAGGAATAAACAATTCTCAAATGGCTGTGTCTGAGTGTACGAACAGTTATTTCTCATTCCTGCTATGTGACTCCCGTGGGTGGGCATGGCCGCGAAGGCAGGGTCCCAGGGCGAAAGAGTTACATCTTGATGCTTGCTTCTAAAATCCGGATTTCCCTGGAGCTCTTCAAATCTGCCTCTAGGAGGGACACATTTGCTCTGTCTCTATACCTTTCGCCAGAGCAAGTCAGAGGACCATGCTTGTCCTCAAAGGGCACAGGGGAAAAAATCTTGCCACATATCTGTAAGGAAAACTTGAGTATTTGTGAACAGCCCTAATAAACACCACAGAAAATTATTTGTATCATCCAAAGGGTAGTTGTCATAATAGTTATTGAGAGATGACAATAATCTGGCTTGGAAAACAAAGTGTGAAACACAAGTTTAAAATAAAATTATAATGTGTGTAGCAGTCATAAAACAAACTCTAGTATTTACCTTCAAGCAAAGGATTTGAATGCATGTATGATAATTATTTATAGAAAGATAATATTTCATATTAATAATGCACATCTGTAATGGTTTTACAATCTCTACTGCAAATTATAACGAGGTGATTAAAGATGTTGCATAAAATATTTAAGCCATGTGGTGAGTATTGCTATTTCACAACTGTTTAAAACTTTAATGAAAGCCGGTGTAGTTTTTCAGATCTATGTAGTATGCCACAGATAATAAAACTAGAAAAAAGTTAGTCAAGTTATTAATTCTGCTTACAAATGTACATTTTAATGCCTTGCAAATTTTCAGTGTCATTAATGCAGTAAATATAGCAAGTAGTTATTATATTTTATAACACAAAAATAATCAATTTATTTAATTTTTATGCATAGCTTTAAAGCACAAAGGAAAAGAGGATTGTCATTTAAAATCCTATGCTGTAACTCTATTCATCAATAAATTGTTAAAGTGAACATTGCTAATAGGACTATTAATGCTCATTTTTTCACTCATTCAAAAGTAACCGTTATGTTGAAAGAATACGTGTCTATAGAATGTAACTTCATAGACACTCCACAGAATATATTTTTTTATCTACCCCATTGCGACTCTCTATTCAAACCCACTCTGTTGGGCTTATTCTTTCTCATATCTTGATTGGAATTTTGAGATGAGTCTGAGACTTTTCTAGTCATTTTTATATAATTAAAGTCCTCTTGGCATTTTTAGCCAGAAATAAGTCTTCGATAATTGTTGTTTTCACTCCAATGTAAAAATGAGAATTCTAAACTTAATAGGAAATGACCGTTTGCTCAGCTCAGATATGCTGCAGGCTGGAACACTGTCGCTTTCCCTCTTTCCTCTTCCACCCTCGCACCCTGACCGTCTGTGCTGCAGACAGACGGGGCGAGAGCAGGCAGGGCTGAGAGAGAAGTCCCACTGGAATGCCTGTCTCATGCAACACTCTCATCGCCTCTGCGGACCTCTCCCTCTGGGAACATTTGCCTACGTGTCTTGGGATGTGGAATTCTTTCTTCTGGCTGGGCACCTTGCCCCGTGCAAGAAGGCTCTGCCCCGTTCGTGAGGATCCCACAATCATTTCAGGAAGTCCACTTGTGAAGAAAGTGAAGTGATGCTAGCCTGGTGAGAAATTGTCATTCACCCCTCATTGCCAACACAGCCCAGGCTCCTATGAATTGAGTTCTCTGGTGTGTTTCAGACAAAGTCTTGTGTGTCCTCTGCTCCAGGGAACCCATATGAATCATTCCAGGGGTGTTCTTAAAGCTCTTGTAGGTTAAGGGTGAGCGAGAACTCTTTCCTGTGTCCGATTCTCTTCAATATACCATTTGGGTTTTTCATGTGGCTGTTGGGCCAGGGTCACAAAGTGCTCTTTGTCCCCTCCCTTTGCCAGTCCTGTTTTGGTCATCTAGTAAATCACTTTGAAAGGCAGACTTGCAACTTGTTATTTTGTTCTAGGCATTACGTGACCTCAAATAAAATGGGGACAGAAAGAACATGTCTATTCCGTGCCTATTTGTGTGCACCTATTACATTCCAGATATCACACTGGGCATGGGGATGTACCAGACAAGGTTTCTTCCTCCGTATAAATGATGGAGGGCAAGGTGACAGTCAGGAAACACGATACAGTAGTTTTCAATTGCAGTATTACAGAAAAAGTATGGGGAAGAATAAGAGTCTTTAATGGTGGATTAAAGTATCAAAAATACTACCTTGAGAAAGTCACAAATATGTTTATTTAAAGAAGAACACACATTAACCTGCAACTAATGAGAATGTGGGTTATCAGAAGGAAGAGCATATTCCAGGTGTATAGGACCAGGAAAGAACTGAGTACATTTAGGAATAGGAAGAAGGCCATTAAAGCTGGAGTATAACTGGCGAAAAGGAAAGTAATGAGAGAGAAGATAATAATTGTTTAATAATATCTAATTGACCAAATGCTTTACTTGGACTGTATTGTAATCTAACAAGATGTATATCAAATATATTCTTATTTCAGACTAATTTTTCTAGGTGGGGAAACAAAGACATAGAGAGGTTCAATAGCTTGCTTTAGTAATGACAATCTTTGTATTTTTGTTTTCATTTAAAAAAATTTTTTTCATCACCATTTCTCCCCCATATATCCTCTTCCACCTCTATCCACCCACCCTGATTTCCATAGTCATCACACTGTTGTCCTTGGCCATGAGTTCTTTCTCTTTTTGTCCTTTTTTTCTCAATCCCTTTACCCCTGTAACACCCCCTCCCCCCATGCACACACCAACACCAGAACTGTCTGCCTGTCTCTATCTATGAGTCTGTCTCTATTTCGTTTGTTCGTTCAGTTTGTTCATTAGATCCCATATATGAATCAGATCATATGGTACTTGTCTTCCACTGACTGGCTTATTCACTTAACATCATGTTCTCCAGGGCCATCGATGCCGTCACAAAGGGTAAAATTTTCTTCCTTTTTATGGCAGAGTAGTATTCCATTGTGTAAATGTACCATGGCTGTTTTATCCACTCATCTCCTTGGGCTGCTTCCAAATCTTTGCTATTGTAAATAATGCTACAGTGAACATAGGGATGCATGTATTCTTTCCAATTTGTGTTTTGGGTTTCTTCAAATAAATTCCCATATCTAAACAGAATTGTATATATAACGGTGTATATAAAAGAGTATAATAAGAATTAACAAATGAAAAAGACATATTTCCTTCACTATTTCTCAAGAGAGTCGAGAAATATCAGGAGAGTCCTATAATTTGTTACCCTCATTGTAGGAGTGGTGAGGAGGAAAAAGGGAACTGTCTCACCATCCCAGATAAGTTGAGAAACCCTGGGCTTGAACTTTTATCCACTGGCTCCTTCTCCCCTTTGGTGGAGGATTGTCTCCAGGGTGATTAATTCCCTGTGCATAAGACTGCATTTACTGGCTCCTGGGGCTTTTGAAAAGTCCTGGGTCACATTTTGGACATGGGAAGGTTTCAGCTCTAGGTGAGTCAGATCACATGAATTATCCACTGTAACTTCAGCTGAAGTCACAGGCGAGGCAATGAGAGGCCGGTCATCAGTAGCTTTTGCTACACACAGCCTGACTGTTCCATGACACTGACTGAAGTGGTCAAAACTTTCCCTTATAAACACGTTGAACAAGCACACAAATTACCGAACACTTAGGAGAGTGCCCCCTTCCCCACCCTCACACACAATATTTATACTGTTTTAGTCATTTCTAATTTTACTTCCTAGATCTACTATTTGCATCTGTTCTAAATCCAGTCCTTCTTGTTATATTAGAGTGGTGGGTTTCAGGGCTGGAACTAGGTTGAAGCCAACGAGGCACATAGGGCACAAGATTTAATCAAGCGCTCAGGGTCACATGAATAACCCTGAGAGTGAGTGCCTCCTAAAATCTGACATCCAGTCATCTCATTTATTTCACTTTAGCCCCTGCCCGATGGATACGATGTACCCAATTCAGCTTCTTTTTTTGTCTGTACCTTGCTCTACTGCAGGGGTGGGGAACTTTTTCTGCCAAGGGCCATTGGGATATTTATAACATCATTTGAGGACCATACAAAATGATCAACTTAAAAATTAGCCTGCTAGCCCAGCCAGTTCAGTGGTTGAGCGTCAACCCATATAACAAGAGGTTGCCGGTTCGATTCCTGATCAGGACACGTGCCCAGGTTGTGGGCCCGATCCCCAGTGGGGGACGTGCAGGAAGTGGCTAATCAATGTTCTCTCTTATCAATATTTCTCTCTCCCTCTCCCTTCCTCTCTCTCTAAAATCAATAAAGGAAATAAATAAAATAATTAAAGGGAATACCCCAAAGTAAAATGTCTGTCTTTGACTGGTAATGCCAGACAACTGGGGGGAAATCTCGGAATAGGTCTTTGCTACTGGCCATATCTCTGAGATATTATTATAAGAAGTGACAGGGAAGATGGAGTTAGTAGATGAATTTAAGTAAAATGCTCTTGGTTCTCTCTTTAACACCCCTTCCCCATAAGAACCTTCCTAGGCTCTATCAGGAAACAGTACATGGAAATAATGTTTTCTGGTTTCTTGGAATTAATTATCTGACCCTGGGAACCATACATCTACACCCCTTTAGTAAATTAAAATGTGATATTTTCCAGCCTGTAGCCTGTGGTCTCTATATATCCCACAAGTTTTGATATATAATATTTTTATTATTTTTCAGTTTAAATGTTTTTATAATTTTCATTATAATTTTCTTTTTACCCACTGGGTTATATAAAAGTGTTATTTTAAAAAGAAGTTTAGTTTCTCAACTTATTAAGCTTTTGTTTTTTATATTTTTTAATTAAAATTTTTATTTTATTTTATTGATTTTGCTTTTAGCCAATTTCTAACTTAATTCAACTGTGGCCAGAGAACATACTCTCTGTGATTTTCAGTCCTTTGATATTTGTTGCTACCTGTTTTATGACCCAGTATGTGGCCAATTTTAGCAATGTTCCAAAATGTACACATTGCTAATTATATTGTTAAAATTTTCTATATACTTATTGCCTTTTTGTCTGACTTTGCTATCAGTTATTGGGAGAAGTGTATTAAAATCCTCTACATAATTACAAATTTGTCTCTTTCTGTAAATTTTCATTGATATATTTTGAGTCTGTACTATTATTGCATAAAATCTAAAATTGTGATTCTTCATGGTTAATTGAACTGTTTGTTATAATGAAGTGACTTTTAATTCTACCCTTATTTCTCCTTAAGCTATATCTCATCTGATACCATTCCACTTTACATTTTATTAGGATTTTCATGGTGACTCTTTTCCTATCCTTTAACTTTTAGTCTTTTTGTATCTTTATGTTGTATATATAATTTTCAAAATCTAGTTTTTGCTAAAAAAAAAAAAACTAGAATATTTGACTCAATTAAAATATATAGTATATTATCTTTAATATATGTCATTATATATTGGGATTTAAATCTACCATTTAATTTTACTTAATCTGTGTGGGATTTCTTGGAACTTTCTGTATATTTGTATCAATGTCTTAATTCATTTTCTGAAAATTTCAGCTTTCTCTTTAAATATTATTTCTGTTTGATCATCATTCTTTTCTCCTTCTGGATTTTGTTTAAACTTATGTATGGTTTTCTCAGAGTAGACATTCTTTCTTTTTTTTTTTTTATCCTCATCCGAGGACATTTTTCCTTTTTTTTTTTGTTCAGGTAGAGTGGGAGGGAGAGAGAGGGACAGAGAGAGAGAGAGAAACATCAATGTGAAAGGGACACATTGAATGGCTGCCACCCGCACAACTGACCAGGGCCGGGGACAAACTGCAACCGAGGTACGCGCCCTTAGCGGGAACCGAACCTGGGTCTCTCAGGACCGCAGGCCGACGCTCTAACCGCTGAGCCAAACCGGCCAGGGCTAGACATTCTTTCTTACCTTTCTTCTGCATTTTCCATATTTTTGTCTTTCTATGCAGCACTCAAGAGTATTTTTTTCTAACCTATCTTTCAATTCAGTAATTCTCTCTATATCTGTATTTAGTTTCCCCTTAAAACATGCCCACTGGGTTGCTTATTTATTCCAACATTTTTTTATTCTGGAGCATGTGTTTTGTTTTCAAATCTTCTATGTCACATTTTATAGCTTATAGTTTTATAGTCTCTTAGTTCTTTAAATGTAAACAGATTCATTTTATAATCTGCATTGAGTATTCCAAAATTTACATTCTGTGCATGTTTGTTGCTGTTGTTATTTTTGCTGGTTCTTGCTCATGAGGTCCACTCTCCTTGTGTGACTTATAATCATCATAGCTTTGTGCTGCACAATAGATTTGATTAAAATCTTTCAGAAATGAATTGAAGTCTATTATGTAAATACTTTTCTCCAGAGAGAACTAGCATTTGTTTTGGCTAGGAGACTGTGGTCACAACTTTCAGTACAACCTCAATCCATTTTCAAGGTATACAATTTCCCTGGATAGCCCAGGAGATTACAATCTGAGTATAAATCCACGTAGGATATACTTCATCCTCACCTTAAGAGTGCTGTTCGTTCAGCTGGGTTTCCTGTTCGGCTTCAAGCCTTATACAAGCCAGGCTTTGATTTCTGTCTCCCCTTCCTTATGAATCTGACAAAACAAATATTGTCATTTCCCCCGGATCAGTAAATCCCTTTAGGAAAAAAGCAGATTCCAAACTAGCTTTCTTTCTTAGCCTCTATTTCTCTCCCTTTGTCTCTCATAACTCCCTATTGTTTTTTTTTTGTTTGTTTTGTTTCTTTACCTTGTTGACACTTACAAGACTAGGAATTTGTGTATGTATATTATACACAGCTCTTTAAACACCAGGGATCAGGAATGCACTTGCAGGCCATGACATAAGGAACAGAGAATTGAAACTTTGTGTTTCAGGAAATTTCTTTGACACAATGAACCTGTGCCAGGGCTGATATTCAGCTGGTTTGCATGACTTGTTTACAGACAGCATCCATTCTTACTGGTTGCTGCTTATTTTGGCATCATTCTGATAAAACATTATCCACATTGCATGGGTTTTTAAATATGCTTAATATTTCCCCTTTTCTCTATTATTATAAATGACATATAGCTCCTATACTATAAAGTTAGCAATGCTAAGATGTTAGCTACCAAAGAAAAACATTAAAATCTTGGTTATGTCAATTTTCTTTCTGTTCCTAAGGACACATCAAAGAGACGGTAACTTCAGTGTAACCACAAACAATGCAATAATTGCTCTGCTTAAGTTAGTTTCTCAGAGAGCTTTGTGGGGATTTTCACATAGCCTTTGGGATTCTGCAGATTTCTATACAAATTGGAAGTTAGCTTTTTACAAAGAAAGATTTGGACTTTTCAAATGGCAACTTATTTCAACATGCATATTTTAAGTCTTACTTGATTTTGTTGCCGTATTTATTCATAAACAGCAAATAATAGATGAAACCCTGCCAGGAGACTGCTCCACTGGTCCTTGAAAAATAATTTCCAACTTTATGTGTTCACATAAGTATCTGAAGGTTACTCACTGTTTGACATTGTGAATAGTTCATTTAAGGAGAACGCAAACACACATACAAAAAGAAAAAAGAAAAACCTGAGAAAATGTGACTGTATGATTAAACATACTAAAAATTCTCACCTAAAAGAATGATGTAGACTGAGAATAATAGTAAAGCTATTGACCTGAAAGAAAGATAACATTTTACTTGAATTTTGACCTTGTTACACTTGTGGTGGAAATTTGTGAGATGTCATATATCAGAAAAGCTGCTTTAATTTGGTAAATATGATCTACACATGTTTTAGAATTAAATTTCAGTATAACTCTAATATAATTGCAACTGCATACACATTTGATTCTCTTATGAAAAAGAATAACAGTAGAAAAAATACAAGGGTAACAGTGGGAATATACATAATTTTAATGAAAATGAAATGACATGATGTTTATAGAATTTTTTGATAGTTATAAATGTCATATGTTATATAATATACATACTCTCCATAATATACTCTTAACAATAATAATTTATCTAAGTGATGATTGGTCTAATGCTTTCAATATATAAGCTACATCAATTATGGGCATGAATCATTTTAAAAGTTACTTTAGTTCTATCTGTTGACTAAGTCAGGACTTAGTTGCTCTGGATTGTTAAATGATCTGAAAAATCTCAGGAAAACTCTGAATGGACACTATTTTGGTTTGCTTTTTTTCTTTTAGATTGCTGAAAAATAGTTTACTTGATAATATCTCTAAGTAACAGTATGATTTACATCAATATTTTGCTATTTTGTAAATTAGTTAACTAAAATATAAGTTGATTAATTTAATTGTTTAGTTTCATAGAAAATTGCAAGCAAAGTGTGCATCAGAATATCCAAAATTAAAGAATTTCTAGATAGGAAAAACCGAATGAACACTGTCATGCACATCACCTAACAAATGGACACACACACACACACACACTCACACACACTCACACACCCTTCCCAATGAAGGTCTATTCTTGACACTCAATGTACAATTTGGGAATGATGATGGTTCATTGGGTAGAAGAAAGTATTTAGAACAGAAAACAGAGGTGCTAGTATTGTGAGAACACCATATATCAAAACATCTAAATCATTAAGTCCTCTTCCAAAACTTGGTCTCAGATGATTGGATTTTAAGACTCTAAAGTAAATGTTAATATTTTTTTATTTTTTGATTATTTTAAGTTACTAGATTCACAAACATTACACTCTAATATGTATTATCTACTTCCATCTTCTACACTTATAGGCAGTTCTTTTTGCTTAGCTTCTCCAATATCTGTCATGAAGTTCTGGGGACTGTATTTTTCAGTCATGTAGGGGACATTCAAATCCCATAGCAATCAACCTCTATTAAACTGGTAATTCAGAAAAGTTTTGTATACCCAACTCTTTTTTACTTTTATATGATGAGATTTCTCTAAGATAGAAATATTATTAAATAGTTATTGTACATAATATGCCTATGAAAATGTCAAAATCTAAGCCATTGTTTTAAGAGTGAGCATTTCAGGATAGCATAAAAGTAATCCCCAATATAGCTCCAAGACATAAAAACATAAATTTAACTGCTCAATCTAATATAAGTGGAAAAAAATATCAACTTCTTTCAAATCCTTTCCCAGGGGATCTTTAGGGAAAATGATGGGTATTAAAAAGAAAATCAATAGCAGTACTTGTTTTAAGATCCCAGCTGTTTGAAGATAAGCCCCATCCAAACTGAATCCATTACTACTTTAATTTCAGACAAATTTTCTTTGTATTTTGGAATAAGCAAATAAAGAGGAGAAATGATCCTACTGGCACATATTTTGAGATTTCTTAAGAGGTCAAAAATTCATGACAGAGTATTGAAAGACTAAAGAAAAATCTAGAAAGAATGTTCGGTATAGTCATAAGTAGCAATCAAAGAGAAGCTGTTACCTTAAAAAGGCTGGAGGTAGGATGAATCATGTCTCAGCTTATTTCATGTATTTTTTACCAGGCTGTGACAGTGACATACCATTGTGCTTTTGGCTTGGTTTGTGTTTGTGTGTGGAGAAAATAACCCTAGATGAGTTCAATTTGAAAAGTGTTTGCTACAGTGCGTAAATCATGGGCACCCTGACAGTCCATATGTAGCACCATTAAATGGCTTCTGTAGCTATAAAACCGAAGTATTTTCCTCAGGGCGTAAAAGTGAAATTCCACCTTAGCAGTTGCAGTGGCCAGAAAAAAGTCGCTGCTTTCTACACTTTCTGAACTCGAACGAATCCTTCCTTGTTGGCTTGGCTGCAGGGCCCAGACCAGGTGATTCTGGAGCAAAGCATTCCTTTAAAGTTGGTTTTTATGTCTTTATTTTCAGTGGGTCCTGCAGCCAGAAAACTCAGTAATATGTTTGTGTTGAGCACATGCAGAACAGAACGGTGCACAGTTTTAGGGCAACATTTGCAAAGGATAAAGTGTGAACGGCACTCTTGGAGCAGAGCATTGTGATCTGTGGGTGCTGGGCCCGGATTCCGGGAATGTCCTACCTTCTCAGGCTGCCTCCCCGGCTCGGAGACAAAGCCTTGGTACGGAAAGGGAGAAGGGCCAGCAGTGGGCGGGAGCCAGCTCATTCTGGCTGGCAAGTAGATTATGAAACACTCATTAATTTTTCCAAGTGAGTGCTTAATTCTTGGTCCTCTGAAATCAACCATGTTGGAAGCATATACACCATGGAAATTGACAAACACTGCAAACTGGGGATTTTCTTTCTTTCTTTTTTTTTTTTTTTTTTTACATAGGGAGGACCTCATTATCAGCACACCACTGAACCAGTGTGTCACCCTCCTCTCTCTCTCTCTGTGTGTTTCAGATTGTTTTCCTCTGCAGCTCTGACTCTGGAGAACTTTCCAGTGAGGTCCTGTTGCCCACCAGGTGTGCTGGATTGTTTCTCTCTTCCAGCAGGAGGCTTCAGCTTCCTGTTTCCCCATCCTTAGGAGTGTCGGGAGCACCCTGCCCTCGCTAAGGTCTGCATGGCATAACAATCCCTTGCATAGCTTTTCAGCTTTTCTGTTACCAATCTATTCAACCTGTATTAATGTCGTTCTATAACTACCTAGAGTAGCTTCTGTTTTCTGGTTACCATTTCCACCACCCTCTTC
This sequence comes from Molossus molossus, assembly GCF_014108415.1. NCBI lineage: Eukaryota > Metazoa > Chordata > Mammalia > Chiroptera > Molossidae > Molossus > Molossus molossus. Next base: position 56,365,083 of record NW_023425351.1, on the reverse strand, counting down.
TTTTCAATCCCCACATGCACTCGGAGAGACGGTATATTTTACTGAGTTGTAGGCTACATCCTAGATGCCTGTGTTCCAGGGGAAAGTCTCCTAATAGTTGTTTTGTTTTGAGGTCAATAGGAAAGGAATATTTAAAAAAAAAAAAAAAAAAGTAACTTTAAAAAAATGATTTTTAGAGAGAGGAAAGGAGAGAGATGGAGAGAAACATCAATCGGTTGCTTCCTGCAGGCACCCAGACTGGGGATCAGACCCTCAGCTTGGGTATGTGCCCTGATCAGAAATCAGACCTGCTACCTTTTGGTGTATGGGATGATGTTCCAACCAACAGAGCCAAACAAGCCAGGGCTGAGGGAGACATTTTTAATGCGGAGTTAGTGCTCACATGCTGTCTTGGTCAATGAACCTTGGAACTTGTAATATAGGTTTGGGAACCTCCATATATTAATTAAATGGGATTTTGTTGTTTAAGCCATGTACCAGGAACTCTATCAGTTCTATGACAGAAAGATGAATAAGACAATATCCTCCCATCTGCTCCACTTTTTTTTTTTTAATTAAATTTTATTTTATTTTTTTATCCTTACCGAGGACATTTTTGTATTCATTTTCAGATAGACCGAGAGGAGAGAGGGAGGAAGAAAGAGAGAGAGAGAGAGAAACATCGATGTGAGAGAGTCACATCGACTGTCTGCCACCCACACGACCCCCAGTGGGGCCGGGGACAAACTGCAACCAAGGTACGTGCCCTTAGCAGGAACTGAACCCAGATCTCTCGGGACCGTGGGCTGATGCTCTAATCACTGAGCCAAATCGGCCATGGCTGCTCCACTTTTTTTTTAATTAGGTATGATGATTTTCTACTATCGTTGTATTTGATAAAATATGTTATAATTACAGTTTTGTCTATCACTCCATTATTAGTGAGCCATATTAGGGAAGCAACCTTATCTTTCTTACTTGCTACAGAATTCCCATATCCCAACCCAACAGGTAGTGAGTACTCCTTTTCATTCTTTACATTTCAGCAGAAATGTCACCTCTTCTATAAAATATTCTAACTGAAGAGAAATTAGAGAACATTATATATTTTCCCCATTGTCTGGTATTGCTCTTACTATTATGTTTTGTCCATGTAAGAAACATCTAAACCTGTGAAGAATTTTTGTGAGTTTGAGCCATAACTGTTGACAGTTGCCAGGAAGCAAAACCTCAACCGACTGAGATAATGTTCCAGAGAATGGTAGCTCTGCACCTTATTTTATACATTGCAATCAAAAGCGAAGATGCAAGTGAGTTATATGAAATTTCTCGGTGATAGATTAGGGAGATGAGAGAAAGCAAAGCCGGGAAACTTCTGGGACTGGGTGAAAAGTAAAATGATAAACACGTACACCTTTCACACAGGCGGGTACAGGATAGTCCACAGTCAGCAATTAACTCCATAGCAGTGAGGGGATTGGTGGTCTCTGCAGAGGGGTGCCTGTGCTTTGAGGGTCCGGAAAAAGGTAAAATTACTTTGATATTCCAAAGATATGTGATTGTAGATGCAAAAAGACAACAGGCAGGCTCAGTGAAGGTACAGACTGACCTTTGTCAGGGAAGACGCCAGCCTGGGACATGACTGCCTGCCATAAACAGCTTCTAGTTAACAAGTTTTAATTTCAGACCATTCGTTGCGTTTGGTTTAGGGCTTTGAGTTTGCAAGGCCACCATGCCGGCCTCCCCTGAGCCTGTCAGATTAGCATGTGTCACCTTTCATCCACAGTTTTAAAATTATTTGTTTAAAGTCCCAAACTGGAATTACTGAACATTCTTGGAGAATGTGGAGCATACATGTGGGGTTCAATATGTTAACAGATGAATGAATGGATAAGGACACAGATTCACACTCTGGTCTGATTATAAAGACAGGAATAATTATGGTTCCTGATAAACACTAGACTTGTAGTAAAATATAACCAAGAGGGGCACATAGGACACTCACCTGTCTGAATGCAGATTGGCGAGTCAAGGCCTGACAGTACAGTGCAACCTCGATTCTTGAACTTAATTCATTCTGGAAGGCTATTCGAGAAATGATTTGTTTGAAAACCGAATCATTTTTTCCCATTAGTAATAATGTAAATTGGATTAATTTGTTCCAGACCCCCAAATGATTCTCTGTTTTAACTTTTCTTATATACAGTAAATGTCTAGTACTGTTTAATCTATAAACAAATACTTCTTTTCTTAAATGTATTGAACCACTCCCTACTAGCTTTAAATGACTCATGTTCAGCCCTCGTTCCAGGGGTGTCTTTCAGGAAGTCAGTATGTGGCATCTTAGTTTTTTCACATATCACTGCCTCCAAAATGCTGTCACCAGCTAACTGCTCATTTACCCAAATCCACAACAGTTTTCTACTTCTTCAGTTGCCCGTGATCATTGTTTCTTTCACACCCTTAGCAACATTAGCACTCTTGATGACCTCTTTGTTTTAAAATTGTGCGAATCATCCATTTCACCAGCAACAAAAGCAAAAAAGAAAAAACAAATAAAAAACAAAAACATTCACAGCAAAATTTCCTGAGATGTTAACAGTGTGAGGTGTCTAGTGGTAAAATGACTCCTTGCATGCTCTCTTTCGTGACCTGAGAGACGCTTTTTGTCACACTCATGTATCAGCAGGTTGTCAGGTGGAGAACTGAAGTTTTGTTTCACAACTAAGACATTTTTTTTTCATGAACAGCTTGGTTAGGGGAACCGAATTGTTCCAGATGGGAGATGTCGAAGAACCGAGGTTTGACTGTGCTGAATGTAGTTGAAGGTTGAGGACCTAACGAAGTACATCGACAAAATGTTTAATCTTCCACAGATAGGTTAGTTTAAATTCTCTGCCTTTTAAGTTTTATCCTTCCCATGAGATTTAACCAGGATATTTCAGGAGTACCTTCAGAGATGAATGTATATTTAATCATGTGGCAACTCATTTGACAAATATTAAGTCGCTTCTACCAAGTACTTTCTCAATAATTGGAATAAGCAAATAAAACCCAACTTACACCTTCCAGGAGCTCAGAGTCTGTTATAATCATAAGCACTGAACAAAAGATGTTTCTGTGCTACATGGTGACATGCCAAAGAGTCTGCTGGGCTTAGGAAAAAATAAAATCTTAAACGGGTTCATTATCTTCAGTACAACTCCTGAACAGAATTGTGATGCCCCTCTCTTATAACATACTGATATGTATTTTTTTTTTTTTTTAGCAGCATAGATATTTTGAAGTAAAATGAATAAACAAACAACAATAAAACTGTATGACATTAAATACTAAATATGAAAAAGTAAATAATAATGCATATTATGTAAAACTTTACCATAATATGATGTTAAGCCAGGGATGACTTAGGTAGAGTAGATGCTAAACTTTCTGTTTTTCCTGCTTTAGAGTAAAAAGGTCAATTCCATCTTTCAGAAGACTTAGCACACAAACAAAATATAGAATGTTTAAACTAGCGCCCTATATTAGTTAGCATAACAATCACAAATCTTCAGTGGCACACAACAATAATCTAAACATTTAGCCAAAGCATGTCATGTGACCAGGTTCTACATCAGAGCTGGGGAGATGATATATTTCTATGACAAGACTGGAACACAGAAAGCGGTGATTTTGGTGGGGGGCATTGATGTACTCAGCCTGCCACACTCCTTCTTGTAACTTACCATTTGAGGAATCCATTGACAATGTCCTGTAATAAACCTGTTTTGATGAAAATAAAGCTAGTGGTGGCCCTGGGTGGTCTGGTTCAGTTGGTTGAGTGTCATCCCAGGCACCGAAAAGTCACTGGTTTGATTCCTGGTCGGAGCACATGCCCAGGTTGTAGGTTCAGTCTTCGGTTGGGTGCTTGTGAGAGGCAACCAATGAGTGTTTCTCTCCGACATTGATGTTTCTCTCTCTCTCTCTCCCTCTCCCTTCCTCTCTCTCCAAAGTCAATAAAGACATATTTCAAATAAATAAAATAATAAAGGTAGTGGTAAGGACCACTGTCATCCTAAGGATGATGCATCACTTTTTTTTTTACATTATATTTTAGTTTAATATTTAATTATGAGCCTATTTTGGACCAATTACTGCACTAAGGAGTTGGAATAAAATGATGACTAAGATCTTTTTACCCCTACTGTAAACTTACTGGGAAATTTCCACATTCGCTGACTCACACACAACTGTGTCCTCAATGTCGTCTTGAGGGGTGAAGGATGAGCTTAGAAACATTGTCAAAGAAACTTCTAAGAAAACATTTAAAAAATATATTCAGTGAGCCCTGGCTGGTTTTGCTCAGTGGTTAGAGCATTTGCCCACAGACCAATGAGTCATGGGTTCGATTCTGGTGAAGGGCATGTACCTTGATTGTGATTCGTCCCCTAACAAAAATGGAAAAATACCCTTGGGTGAGGATAAAACACACACACACACACACACACACACACAAACACTGATTTTCGACAAGCCACAGTTGGAATCAAAACCTCTCTTGGCCTCGGCATTTATGAGTGCTGTGGTAAAGAGAGCAGGGTCCAAAGGCTTTATGGATGATTCCTGTGGCTTCATTCTCTGGTGACTAATCAAGAGCTTCTGACTTTGGGTGATATAAATTATTATGATAATGTCTGGACTTCATTTTAATATATCCTAAAAGGTTGGATAACATCAAATTCTTCAATATACCCCAAAGGAGTCATTTCAAGCACAGCATATACCCCTGGTCCAAGCAGAGTGTGTTAATTTTACCAGTGAAGTTTACCAGTGCTGTTGGGGAGGGTATTTCTATGGCTTGCTCTCACCAAGCTTTTTTGACAGAACCCCATCTCTGTCATGAGAAGATATGTTGGGTAGCCATAAACAATAAGGGATAAACAGGCCCTCAGCTAAACCTTTTAATGATGCATAGACTACTTTGGGCTAATCTGACCTTAAATCAATATTGTGTGGTTCTGTAAGGACTAAAAGGAACCAGAAAGGAACATAAATATCATGCTGATTTACATTGTCTTCCTTTCCCCCCTCTCACGGCGTTCACGACAGTGGCAATGTTCCAGAACATCTCTCGTTGCTTCCACTACTCCTAAGTTAAGGAGGACAAAGTATTACGGGTGGCTTTGGAGAACAGTATTTTATATTCCTTTGGAGAAAAATACATACGCTCTTTAAAAAGCCTGTTTTAGCATGTGTTAATGGCTGCATATCTGGGAATGTCAGTACCAGCTTTAGTGGGATTTCTTTCTATTCCTGTTCTGCCCCGTGGAAATGTGAGATCTGCAATATTATTTCATTAGCCTGCATGCTTTTTCAGATCTGTGCTCTGAGGAAGCATTTGCGTAGTCTGTGAAAATATGCATGCCTTTTCCACGGGGGGTGGGGATGCCATTAGGAATTTAGTACGCTGGGAACAAGCAGTGAGGTATGCTTTCACAGGTTTCCTCATTTGATTATCCTAGAAATGGGATATTCTTCAAGGTATACATGGACTCTGCCCTTTTACTAATGGGAGTTTACTTAGCAAAGACAGAATGACTTTCACACTATGTAGAGACTACAACTTTATCCCCTTGGCAGCCCTGTTGTATTTCATATTTTAAGCCAAGTTTCAATTATGAGAGTTAGTGAAGGAGAAAGATAATGAATATAGGAAGAACACATAGAAGATTTAAAATATCTCATCTCTCAAAACATCTTACATTAGACGTTGGTTTAAATATATTTACCTATACAGTGTTGCAAAGTTTATTAATTGATTTCTAAATATTTTTTCTTTCCTCCACAATGATTTTGTGATTATTTCAAACAGGAATGAATGTTTACTAACTTTTTTTGTGTTTTGTACTACGAATCGGACTCAGGTATAAGTGTTCTGTATATTCATCCATTTCATCCTCATAGCAACCACAGGAAACAGGTACTGGATTTTGACAGTGAGGAAATTAGGCATAGACAAGTAATCTGTGTAGAGTCCCATTTGCTAGCATGGGAGAGGGAAAGTATTCAAAAACATGCTTTTGGGATTAGAATGCATTTAACTACATTTAACCACACATTTAACTAGTACACAGTGCTTTCTCTCCAGAACAGTATTTTCCAATGGGGTGTGCTCATCAGAATCACCAGAGACTCTCAACAAAAAAATCCAATTCCCTTGGACACCAAAGCCTTATCAAATTTGAGTCTTTGGATGTAAGGCCTGAGCATTAGTTTTACATGGTTGAGAGGCTCCTCTGCATCTTCTTAATTCATACCCCTCTGTACAGGGTGAGGATTTCTTAGAGCTGAGGGTTAATACCTACCCAGAGCTTGTGCCTACCCTTTCAGACCATACTCTGTGGACTCTTAAGTTCTAAGAGTGAACCCTGGTCAAATGGTTCTGCAGCGTGGGGTGTTTACATGTCTTAGTCTGCTCTGGCTGCCATAATAAAAGTATCATAAATTGGTGGCTTAAACAACAGAACTTTATTTTCTCTTAGTTTTGGAGGCTAGGATTCTAAGATCAAAGTTCTAGCCAATTTGGTTTCTGAGGGCTCTCTCCCTGGCTTGGAGATGGCCTGCATGGCTCTTCCTCAATGTGTGTGTGCATATGCGTGTTGGGGCAGGGGAAGGGGGAACTGCAGGAAGGGCTATTCCTATAAGGACACTAATCCTATTGGATCAGTGCCCCACCCTTATGACTTCATTTAACTTGAATTAGTTTTTTCAAATATAGCCACACTGGGGGTTAGGGCTTCAATAAATGAATTTGAGCATGGGGGAGGATGCAAATATTTACTCCATAACAATGTGTATGTGCATGAGGCCCTTCACAGTTAGGGATGGAGTTAGGGTGGTAAAAAAAAGGTGGGGGGGAGGTTGGGGGAGCCAAGGGATTAGATAGGATTTGTATCTACCAGCGTCTTCATAGTCTGCTGTGGAACTTCACAGAATCCAGTAACTCTACATTTGAGTCATTTCTGTGAGTTGGTAAGAAATTAGTAAAACTAAACACACTTTATTTATTAATTTGTTAGATTGATTGACAACTAGAAGTTTAGGGATAAGGCATATGGGCTTCCTCATAAGTATTTGATTTAGAGATGGATCTACTTTTCCCTCTGCTCCTATCATGGAGAACACTTAGGATTTCTTGCTCTCTGCCTCCACCTCATGTCAATTGAAGGACTGGGAGAATCAGTCTACCTGATCAATAGTAGTTAGTATGGTTATTAAAATTTGAGCAGAAAAAAAAACCTTTTAAATCACATAAGATTGTCTATAGTGAGGCTTCGTATTAGAAATCTTACCAGTGTAAAATTTCCTCATGATTGAATTTGGCCATGTTTTTAGAAATAAAACAATAAACACACAAGCAAGCAAGCAAACAAACAAACCAACAAAAAAACCCCTAAGCCCCAAACAAAAATAAATCTCAATAAATCAACTGAGACAGGGCTATGTGTGCAGGAAAAGCAAATTCCTGGGTGTTTCTGCTCCCTAGTTATTTCCATTTAGCCAAATGGAAGGATAGACTCTCAGAAGATCATTGATATCTGTGAAGGTTGTCTTTTTTCTCTCATTCCTCATTATTTTGGCCCATTGCCCCTTTGGTGGGCACCCCTCCCCCCCCTTTTACATGTTCACCCTTCCTTCTCCTCCTGACCACTCCGTTAAGACCCCTTTATAGAAACAAGGTGACTTTGGTACATGAATTGTGCCTACTGTTTATACCTTTAGTGCAGTTAAATTCTCATAGTGATCATCACTGATAATTAGCACTTTAATTTTTTTGCTTGTTAATATAAATAACTAATTTCTTTATCAAGATAGTTTTTCACTTTGACTATCCAGAAGCTGAATTCTAACTTCACCCACCCAGTTGCCACATGTATACTGTCATTAATCTTGATTTCTTATTATTAGGTTATTAATTTATAATTTTGCTTTTTTTCCATTAGTTTCTTTCTATTATAATTTTAGACAAAGGTGAAGTATGAATCAGTCAATGAATAAACAAAATATTAAACTTCCAGACTTTGTTGAATAAAATGGCTTTCACTATTCCATAGTAAGTATTTTAGGTGTCAACAAGCAAAGCAGAATATTTTGTCTGGATAGAGCATCTTTGCAATGATACCAGAGGAAAGATGTGTCACTCTGGGCCCCTATGAAACCAGATAAGACTCTAAACTTGCAATTGACATTTTATTTTTGATTTGTTTTTCTTTTTTCTTCCTTTAATCCTCACCTGAGGATATGCTTAAAGAGAGGATAGGAAAGAAAGAGAGAGAGAGAGACATCGATGTGAGAGAGAAACGTTAATCGGTTGCCTTCCACACGCAACTAGTATCCATAGGGTTAAGTACTATCTATGACTTCAGGCATCCGCTGGGGGTCTTGGAACATATCCCACTCGGATTAGGGAAGTACTATCCTCTGATTTTGAACCACACTTGAATTCTAAAATGAACTCACACTAAGAATTTATATCCCACATAAGACACTTAGAATTATTTTTTCATGGACAAAAATTCTTCCATAGATATTTTAAGAGTCTCGAGTTCCTAAGGATAGATTTAGATGTCTCTAAAAGTTTTCTTTTTCTCTCAGACTTTCTGTTGGTAAATGACTTAGCTATTTTCTACCTCAGTTCCTTGCACCCTTTCTCCATTTTGTCAGTCTTATTTCATAAATATATTCGAATCAAGAGGCTCATCCTTTTTATTACCCAAATTTACTGCCAGATGGTTAAAAAAAAAAAAAGTGTCCTGTTTCCTGTGGAACGGATTTCCTTTGCGTAATGAAAACCCACCAGAAGCCTGGTTGGTCTATCTGCAGTTTGCCACATACAAAAGACACATTCTTGTTTATTTTTACTTTTCAGCATTTCCTCCAACTTCTTGTTCCTGTGGCTGGTAGAGCGCTTGATTAAATGCTAGATTAGGCCTGCCGTTCAGTGGTTACCAGGACTGAGGCAACGGGATTAACCTTGTTGCACAGCTTCGCCCAGGTGCACCTTCACCGGTCAGACTTCAGCCTTTTTCCTCCACATTTCTCTCTCTCCCTGTAATATGTCTTCTTCCCTCTCCTTTGTGATGCATCCATGGAAACACAGGACCCCATTCGCCTAGGTGTGGCCCAGGAAACAGCATCTGCCCAGGAAACCTTTCTCTTTGGTGGGACAAACCCCTTGTATTTCATGCGTCAATTGCATTGCTGAAAATGAGCACGTTCTGTTCTTTCCTTTGAAGCCTCCAGAATTTCTGTCCTTCTCCACTCGCTCAATTTTTGCAGGAAGCTTTGGAGCTGGAGGGGTTCTAAATGCATCTTCTGAATTGCTTGGGGATCTCCGGGAGCACAGCTACATAGAAGGCTCTCGTTTCTAGAGCATCCATCAGGCACAGGACTCGGAAATATACCGTTTCAAAGGAAGCGAGGAAGGGACAACCGCCCCAGCCCCAGCCAGGTAAATGGCTCTTTATACACCGAGTGTGATAAAGGCAGACGAAAAGGCACAGTGCTGTTGCTACATGAGCCTATCTGCGGCAGCTTGCTCTGACTTTTTTGACTGGCGGGTTCTTTGTACACTTTTAATAGCATTTCAACACTAGTCTGCTCTTTAAATAACATCATCTTTCTAGCTGGCGTGTAAATGCCTGCTGAAGTTTTCCACATATTTTACACAGTCAGCCCCTTGGTCTAGTATTTCCTGATAACAAAAAGTTAGTTGGCATATAATAGGAAGTTATCGGAATTGTTCAAGTAGCTCTCCTGTTTGAGATAAACCCGCATTCAGCAACTTGTTTCTGATTTGTGAAAACAAGCCAGATAAGCCTCTCTGCTGAGGTTATCTCAGTGCTTTTAGAGGGCTGCAGACTAATTGCGTGCCCAGCACAGGCTGCAGCCAAGCCTTATGTAACGACCATGTTTTTTTTGCCTTGCAAATAAAGCATGAAAATTTAGGCAAATATGCTTGGAAACCTCCAGATTAAGACAGGAAAAGATAACACAACTAGTTTGTTGAACTAGATAAGATATGAGAAGAAGCCTCAAGGGATCCTGTTTGAAAAGATTGATGACTAAGATTCCCAAAGGTAATGAGCCAAAAATTCAAGAGCTGCTTTGAGAGAGGAAGGAAGGCTTTTGTTTTGTTCCTTCCTTACCCAAGCACTTCTGCCTAGACTTGAGAAGCTTACACCTCTGGAATAATCCTACCGGGGCGGGGGGAGGGGGGATCATACGTTCTTGCACGCTGTGTACCCTCTTTCTTCCTGGAACACATCTGTCTGCAACACCCCCTGTGGCATCTGGTTATCCCTTCTGTGACTCATTTTCACATTTTCTATTATTCTTGCTTTTCCAAAGACTCATTTGTTGAGCAACTCTCTTATGGTTTATGGTAGATATTATCATTCTTGCATACTTTATCTCATTCAGTATTTAGGACAGATTTGTGAAAAGTATTTTATTATCTCCATTGTTTTAGTCTTGGAAGGAAAACAGAGAGATTTAAGTAACTTAGGTGGAGGAGCCTGGACATAAAGCCCCATTTATCTGACTCCCACACTCTGCTTTCCTAATGATACTGTAAATTCTTTGGAAGCACATATGGATCCCAATTGGATTGAATTTATTGTTCTTGGAACATGATTTCACTAAATCAACTCAGGCCTGAGAGAGGTAAAGCAAATGACTAGGTCACCGATATTATAATAAATTCTTCGTCTCTCATTTGATCTTCACAATAATTCCCTGAGTAGAAACTATTATTACTAACATTTACAGATGAAAATATGAAGCCTTCGTGTAGCTAAGATGAACCATGTCCACATAGCTAATGAGGGATCACATAGAAATTCAAACTCATATGCACATTGGATACTGGTTTCTAAAGTTTTATCCATTCTACCTATATGCACATTAGTAAAGCATAAAGTTTTTTGTGTGTGTTTGTTTTAATAGAATTTTTTTTTTTTGCTTATTTTTAATTAATTTATTTTTCTTTATTGACTTTAGAGAGACAGGGAGGGAGGAGAGAGAGATAGAAACATCGATGAGAGAGAACATCGATTGGCCGCCTCCTGCATGCCCCCACTGGGGATCAGGCCTACACCCTGGGCAATTGCCCTGACCAGGAATTGAACTGGTGACTTCTTGGTGCGTGGATCGATGCTCAACCACTGAGCCACATCAGCTGGGCCAGCATTAAGTTTTTAACCACCCAATCAGATGCCCCCCTTGACACTACAGACCTTCTGCTATGGATTAAATACTTGTACGGTTCCACCCCCTTCCCACTTCCAATTCATGTTGAAATCCTAACTCCAAGGTGATGGTACTAGGAGGTGGGGCCCTTGGAAGGTGATTAGGTCATGAGGGTGTAGCCCCCATGAATGGGATTAACGCCCTTATAAAAGGGGCCCTGGAGACCCCTCCTCGGGTTCACCACCTTAAGTTTTAGTTAGAAAGTCCTCATTGAACATCAACCAAGTTAGTGCCTTGATCTTGGACTTCCCAGCTTCCCAAACTTCCAGAACTCAGTTTCTGCTGTTTATAAGCCTATGGCACAGTGTGATAGCAGCTGAAAGACTCAGATAGCTTCCTGCTGAAAACACCCCCTTCCTCACGCTGTGTGATTTTTCTTTGACCATGGTCATCCCCACACATCCCTCACCACTGTTTTAAAAATAATTTTCATTATAGCATTTCGATTTCCTGTGTGCTTTGGATTTTTTAAATGAAAGAAAATATTGTAAACACTAGTGAAAATTCCCTTTCTTCTTTCCTATTTCATTTCCTTCTCTTTCCTGAGGCAACAGTTATCTTGAAGCTGCTGTTTCAATTCAATGTAGGTCTTATTCACCTTTATATACTTGTATTAAATGGGTATTTATAAAGTAGATGTGTATATATAATATTAACTTATTTGCTCATTAGTAAATGTATCATTTGGAATGCTCTATTATGAAACTTTCCAAAATGGTATTTTTGAGATTTGTCCATGTTGACACATATTGAAACAATTTATTGTTTATAGTCCTGAACTACATAGTACTACACTTTATTGATGTTTTTATTAATGGTCGTTTTTCAAATATTTGCAAAATTTTGCAATTAGTGTTACTGCTGTTGAATAGGAATGCTATTGACTTTTAAAAAATTTTGCCCTTATATCTAGAAACCCTTCGAAAGTCTCTTATTAGATCTAAAATGTTCTCTTTAGATTTTCCATGAGGATAATTATATTTTCTGCATGTGAGTTTTTATGTTTTCTAGTCATTATACGTTTTTTCCTTGCTTAGCCCTTTCCTAGGACCTTCAGCACAATGTTAAATAATGGCAGCAATAGAGTCATTTTTAAATTACACTCTATTTTAAGGGGTATACTTCTAAAGTTTCACCGTTTGATTGATGCTTGCTGTTGGTTTTTGGTAGAATACTTAATAAAATTAGAAAATGCCCCTTTCATTCTTTTTTTTTTACTAGTTTTTTTTTTTTTTAATTGTGATTTCTGAGTTTTATCAAATACACTTTCAAAATCTTTTGAGCTTTGTTTATTCTTTAGTTTTTATTATCAATTCCTTTGGAGGTGTCAAAATGTAGGGGGCCCCAAAGTCCTTGGCATAGCCTTTTATCTCCATCAGTGATTCATGACCCAGTTCGTGTGCATGAGTGGGGAGTAAAAAAAATCACAGGTGTTCAGACTCCATCTCAAGAGTGTGAATTAATTGTTCTAGGTGGGGGTTTGGCTTTGCTACTTTTAAAAGCTCCTTTGGCTATCTTTACGCAGATTTAGAAGTAGTGGCAAAGAAGTATTTTCAAAATGATTATAGAAGAGTGATAGATCAAAGGATGTTTTACCAGAATAGGGTAATTTTTTCTTTAAACAATATTATTTACTCTTATACATTCTCTTTCTCCCTTTCCCTCTCTCTCTCTCCAGTGACAATTTTTTTCCATGACTATATCTCGTTTTAAATTTGTATTGAATTTATTGGGGTGACATTGGTTAATAAAAATAAGTAGGTCTTAAGTGTACAATTATATATCATCTGTATATTGTATTGTGTGTTCACCACCCAGTCAAGTCTCCTTCCATCATTATTTATTCCTCCTTTACCCTCTTCTACCTTCCCAAACTCCCTTTCCCTCTGGTAATCACTACGCTGTTGTCTGTGTCTACAAGTTTGGCTTTTCTTGGGTGGGGGAGGGGTTTAATCCAGGACCATATCTTATAGGAGGCAGGCTGGGACTTTTGAATGAACAAGCACTGCCTGCCAGGTGCCTTTAGATCGCCTTAACGTGGTGACTTAACTGTCTTGATTTAACCTCCCTTCCCCAGAAGAAGGTTAAAGGGCACGTCCTAAGTATGATCTACAGGGTCACCCGGGAGCTCGTCTGAAATGCGGGATCTCAGACCCCTCATCGGAACTACTGGGTGGGCATCCAGTGTAACACGGTTCCTGGTGAACACACGTGTCAGGTGTCCGCCGAGGAGGAAAGAGAAACGGAGCCGCAAAGGCGGGCAAAGGTTTTATGGAAGCTCCGGGCGAGGTCCGCTGGTCCACGTGGCGGGGCCAGGGAAGTCGCGCTGCTGCTTTCCCCCGGGAAGATTTATAGGGGCGATAGGGACCTGGGTGGGGTGACGAGGTGTGGCGTCAGGTGACTGGCTAGCTGCTGGGCAGATTCCAACGTGGCGAATGTTGATTGGCTGGGAAGGGTGGGGGGACGGGACCAAGAGTGTCACCTCAGCCACATCCGGGTAAGGCGGAGCCTCCCGAGCTTGGTTTCCATTTGTCCTCAGGCCATCCATTTCCGGGTCATGCGACTCCCCGGAGCTCGCCGGCTTGACATGCGCACTACCGTCTGAGACACTAGTCAAAGGAAGCGGCGTTTCTCAGGACCGCAGGCCGCCGCTCTAACCGCTGAGCCAAACCGGCCAGGGCGAAGCAGCGTTTCTCAACCTTGGACGCACAACGTCATCACGGGCCCAAGGAAGGAGAGGATTTAAAAAATGAAACTCGTGTGTCTTCACCAGAGATTCTGGTTCAGTTGGCCTGGGGTGGAGGATACTGGAACCACCTGAGGAAGAGTTAGCTCCAGCGGATGGAGGGGAGAGTGGAGGTCAGTGTGTCCCTAGTGACCTTGCGTGGATGGTGATATCCGAGATGTTCGCAGAGAGATTGAAGGGGACTCCGGGCATTTTAAAGAATGGGGAAACTGATGGCCGATAATCCTTCCTGCTGTTCCACTGCCGAGATTCCTGCAGGAAAGGTACCCCCCCCCCCCCTGTTTTTTTGCACAGAACTTATGCATTTAGAATAAATGAAAGGAAGAAGTCAAGAAACAGAAAACTTCTCTGAGGTGACTCAGACCGAGAATACGAATAGTAATTCGAAATATAAATACGTTCACGGAGAACACTTGGTGACACTGGTAAGCTTATATGTCACATGGAATGAGACCTGGATGGAAATCCTTTTCTGTTCCCATGCGTTATGTATCTAAATCCTTACTCAGCACCAACTGTAGGCCGCTTGTTGTTCTATGAACTGAGTAGTTAGCAAAAAGACAAAAAAAATTCTTGTTCTCTTAGAGCTTCAAAAGAGTAGCTTGCTTACGTCCTTACTCTAAGGGTGTGACAATCACAGCACACTAACCAGGGGAATTTTAACTGGAGCTTTTGTACTGTAGATGAAGCCGTGTCTCTCCACACAGATACTTGTTGGAGACTCTCCATCTGAAGGGGTAGTCTGAGCCACAAAGAAGGCAAGAGATGTTTTTATCTCTTATGTGGATAGTACGTCTACGCTGCTCTCTGTTCTGTATTAACTGTCCCCATTAGAGTGTTTTGAATCCATTGACTTATGCATCCTTATTCTTTCTTTGCTCTAAATGGTCCTAGAATGTTACAAAAAGGGGGTTCTTGGAAGCAGTTACCCTTTGTCCCAAGTCTGAGGTTTAGTCAAAATAAAATCACACTTCTGTGTATTTGATTGAATTTTTCCCATTGTATTTTGTTAACTCATGCAATTTCACTGGCAATTAAGTCAAGAATGTCAATTTCCTAAGTATTTTAAAACACAATTATATATGGAAAATGTCTCTATAAGACTGTGAAAGAAAGATATACATAGGCCAACAATTCTAAATGGAGATTAAATGGTTTCAGATATGTTGTGTAGTCTTTTTGTCATGTTCAGGACCTAAATTTTGTATAATTGCATTCTTTTTTTCAAGTTAAGTCATTGAAAAACAAAATCGGATTCTCAGGTTTTGGTTACTCATGTCTCAGTCACGTGTCTTGAAATGGCAAAACTTACTGTATTTAGCTCCTGGCTCAATGGTCATTAAAATGCACATCTTTACTGTTTTTTTCTCTTTCATATTATTTTTTAAAAGCCCAGCATGCATTAAAAATGTATTTTCTTTACATTTTATTAAAGAATATCAGTTTTCTACAGTTTTCTTTCCATGTTGACAAATAGAATAATCTTGTATTCAGTAGAATATCACAATATAATTTTATTTGTGTGTCAGCATGTGGGAAATACTCTTTCATTTTCTGGATTGTTTTATAAATCTCTTCACAATTGCATATAAGATTAGTACCCAAGCATACTCTCTGCAGGTTACATCCTCTCATTTTCTTGGTTGTATCTCATTTCAAATACTCTTGAGCCAGCTGCCCGGAATTTCTGTGTGTTTCTTTCTTATACCTTTAATGATAATGCTCTGCGTTTTCTTTTGCGGGCATTCTTTCCACTTAGAATGACATTCTTAGCCTTTTGATCCTGCTTCATAGTCATTGAAAATATTACTGAGCTCTCTCTTCCTTTATCTTTCCTTGCTTGGTCTTTTCTGACAAATTTAATTTACCTCTATAACTGTACTTGCCATCTGTCCTGATTCAAACTTACTCCCATTACAGTACCAGGGAGATATGACATAGTACAGATTTTGCTTCTGTTTTTCACTCTCTGTATAGATGAATTCACATTCTCCTATTTTTTGAGGTTTCTAGCCTTTGGAGCTAGGCACTGTGACTCACATAGTTTCCTGTGTTCCAATTCTGAGTATATGGCGCCATTCAAGAATACATTGACTGGCCCGGCCGGTGTGGTTCAGTGGTTGAGCATCAACCCATGCATCAAGGGGTCACTGGTTTGATTCTCGGTCAGGGCACATGCCCAGGTTGTGGGCCCGATCCCCAGTGGGGGGCATGCAGGAGGCGGCCAATCGATGTTCTCTCTCATAGATGTTTCCATCTTTCTCTCCCTCTCCTCTCTCTAACATCAATAAAAAGAAAAAAAAAAAAGAGAATACATTGACTGGATCCTTTTATAAGAAGAAATGAAATTAAAAGAAATATATACTTATTATATTAAAAAATTGAATAAGCCTTTACTTTTTGAGTATAAAGTAATTCTGGACAGCTAAGGTAGACATGTTGACACTTTTCTAAGCAGTCCTGGGATTTCGTATAACCCTAAATAGTGTCTGTCTACCGGAAGGAGGCATTGACAATTCCTAATGTGCTGGTCATGAGTAACATTTCTAGTTAGGTAGCAGATAAAACATCACTGATAAGCCTTTCATATGGTTTTACTCCTCCTGTTAACAAGAAAAGACTCATATTCTATAACTGAAATGTTTCTATATAGTCTACAAAGTTAATACCCAGGTATTTAGATAGGGTGTTTTGAAAATCCACTCTTATCCTCAAATTACAAGGTCCTTAAGAAGCTATTTTTAAAGTTCCTATGAATAAAGTTACACTCATGTTTCTGAAGATATATGGGGCGAAGAGAAGGGGAAGAGAGGCAGTGTGGAGAGTGAAAGGTAGAAAGAACAGTTTCGTATATAATTTACCAATCATATTTCTCTTGTTTTTCTCTCTACCTGTTCTATATGGCCTTTAGTTCTCTTTTTCCCCTGAAAGAATTCTAAGGATCCTAATGGGGCATCTATGTGCTCAATGGTTCACCATTTTTGATGTCTTCTAGCTTCTGCTATTTCCTCCTTCCTAGTTGCAGATGGTTATGGCAATTACTTCTCTGGACTGCAGGCCGACACTCTAACCGCTGAGCCACACCGGCCAGGGTGGTAATTACTTCTAATATTGAAAATGTTTAAAACTAACTCCTGAATCACTGAACACACCACCCTAGCTTCTGGGGCTCCACAAAAGCAACACCTGCAATTTGGAATTGGCTAGATGCTACTGACATTAGTTTCCTCTGAATCTGGGCCAAGAGTCCCAGTGGTCCAAGTTTCCTCCCAAGAGCGGCATGCCTGATCACCTTAGTGTGGATGGCTATTCTTTTGTTTCCTACATTGAAAACATTAAGTATTTATGTTGCTCATTGCACAAATGCCAGACACAGGACAATATTTGAATAAATGAATGAAGATCACCTAGGCATTTTATTAAGTATATCTATTATTAGGCCTTGTCCTCAGAGATGATGAATCATTGTCCGGAGTTGAATCTAGGAGACTGATTTTTCCAAAGTGCTCTCATGATTCTGCAGGTGATCTATCTAGGGACCATGGGTTAAGTAACACTGCTTTAGGAGCATAAATATGGGACTTGGCCAAATTCTACACATAAATTGGGTTCTTCCTTTGGAAAGAAAAAAAATTAACTCAAAGGAACTCCAGAAGGTAAATGATACATAAATTTACTTAGCAGTTTATTTGCATCTATCTGTACCTAATTACATTATTTATTTTATACAAATGCCGATTTTGAATCAAGAGCTGTTGTTTTCATTAGGAATGAATAACCCAGTGATGAGTGATCAGAGGCAAAGTTCTGGTCCTGGTCCTTGGTTTTGTTGTTGTTATCCAATTATCATTTCAGAATTGTTTTTCTACTTGGTACTAATGTTGTCTTATGTAGTTTTGTGGCTACAATGGCCACTCATGTTTAAAAAATCATTTTTCCCAAGTTAATGCTACCTTACACCTTCCCATTTATCTCACGGCACATGGGTCGCTCACATTTTGCATTCAAACTTTCATTAAACCTGATTTTATTAAATTGAATTTTAGTGCTGAATGTGATAGAGAACTATCTAGTTAGGGAGATGTTTATATGGTACCTTTAGCAGATGGGATTTTTTTTCTGAGTTGGGTTTTCCTGTGGCTTACCCTAACCTGAGCTTGCTGTTCGTGACATTAGCTGTATGTTTCTATAAGGGCCACCTGTGTTTTAAACTAATCCTGCCTTCCTGGTCCTCTTTGGCAGTGTTTTGCAAACTATAATGTGCAAATGAATTACCCGGTCCAGAAGGTATGAGTGGGACTTGAGATTCAGCATTTATAACAAGTTCCTAGATGCTATTAGTCTACAGACCACACTCTGAATAGCCGGGCTCCAAGAAACCCAGCAGTTGGTTTTACCACAACCGAGGAATTGACTTCAGTGATCAAAATCTTGTTCTAGAGAAAGTGTCCTTGGACTCATAAATGTGTGAATAATTGCTCTGAAAAAAAAAAAAAATTTTTTTGGCTTTAAAAAAATCATCTTGGCTACCTACAGTAATAAATATAATCACACTGACAAGTCTTGACTTACGAACTATGTTCTTCTCAACTGGATGCTGTTACCTCTCAAGATTTTACTCAAATTTTAGCCTCTTCCAGTTCCTTCTACCTATAAATTTAAATAGCACTGTTTCTTGTTTTAATTACTATAAAATCTCCTAAATGGTTTTCTTTCTTCAGTGTTTCCTCTTTCATGATTCATTTACCGTGTGCCTCGTCTTTCTTCTCAACCCTGCCATATGACACAGCTTCTAATGTGCCTAGCCCGGTGCAGATGGAGCCCAGCCTGGCAGAGGGCAGAGTGTGAGGGTGGGTTCCTTCCACCTAGTAGCACCTGAACTCTTGGTGGGCCGGGCTGCACTGCTGCAGGCCGCCCCTCTGAGTTTAAAGCAGAAGCTGGGCACTCTGTACCCCTCACCTCCTGGAGCTGCCAGGGCCTGGGTGATGCGTCACTGCTATGCACAAGCCAGCGAGGAAAGGCGCACTTCTGTGGACAGCAGGGGAGGAAGATCACAGGATGCTTTGGTGACTCCAATGCAGGTTTCTCTTTTCTCCAGCAGCATGGTAGGCTGTGCCTGAATGGAACAGGCAGGTTGGGGAGGGATTGAGCTCATAGGAGCAGCATTTTCATAGGGTTGCCATTTTTCTTTCTTGGAGCCTTGAACAGCTTGTGTGAATTCCCATCCCACTGGCAGGAAGAGATGACCAGATATACTCTGTAGACAAATGAGAGCATCCCAAGGAACTTCCTGAAATACTTATTTGGAGAGGAGCCCTGAAAAGAGTGGTCTCCTGCCAACCGAGCTCGTGTGTCCCAAATGTTGAGATTTATGGAGTAGTAGTAAATAAATGTGACATAATTATGTACACAAACGTTTGACCTCTGGGCCCTACATGCTGTCTATATATTCCCAGGACTTATCCATGTCTGGTGAACCATAGATGCTATTAACTGTTTCTTGAATAAATTGAAATAGATAATTAATTTTTCTCTGTGCATTGTAGTTCACAGCTTCCCTGGGTTGGCTACCTAACAAAGTTCATTGACAACCAGAAATGATGTCTTTTCTTAAAGAGTTTTTCATTAACAACATTCTGCTTTTATTTCATTTGTATAAAAATATTTAGTGATCTTAATTTTAAATCTAAACAAAAAAAGAGAGAGAGAGAGAAAATGGAAAGCTTCATAGAAATGGCTTATATCTATTCTTTTTCAACTTGCGTTTGGCAAAGCCCTGGAGTTCAGCCAAAATGTAGGCGTCACTATAGGGACCGGGCACCAAGGAGGGTAAGCAGAGCTCTAATTGGATTGGATCCCCCGTTTCCTGTTGTATATGTTGGATTTCCAAATAGAACTTCGTTGGGAAGGAGAATCTGCTGGAAATCAGCAAATAAATAAATAATAAATGCAACAATGGACAGGATTCAGGGCTGTGTGTTGGTTGTATTGCTTTCCCTAAGGCTGTTCTACAAACTGTGTCCCCCACGTGCTTGCTACCAGCCTGGCATTACAGGATCTTCCACTGGGCGACTCCCTGGTGTTGACAGAGCTCCAGCAGGTTTCACAGGAAGCTGGGCCTCTGTACACTGTGTGTGTGAGGATGCTATGTGCTCTCAGATCTCAGTGTAGCCACTGAATTAATGTGGTTACTTCTGAAGAGAGGTGGTTCCATGAAATATTAACCAGACCTAGCTTCAGGGATAAAGCCTTAATTCCTGCTGTGTCATCAGCCCTTTTGAGCATAAAACTTTTCAAGAGCTGGCGAGTTTCCTTGTGTCAGTACTATTCTTTCTGCTGCTTCTTTAGTTTGTCTAAGTGAACTTGCAGCAGAAGTTACTGAACTACACAGAGGTCAAGTTCATCAGGGAATTTTTTTTTTTTTTTAAAGAGCATATTACCCTCTGGGATGTGAACTTCAAATGCTTAAGAAACTTTTTGTAATTTTAATGAATTTTAACTGAGGCTGTTTTTTTGCTAATTTGATGAAATATTTTTTAAACTTTCTTATATTTTTCACCTGAACTACATTTTCAGGTAACTACTTCCTGAACACAATTTAATAGTTTACATGGCTTACTGTTTTCTTTGTCATCATTTGTTTCCAGATTATAGAGTTATCTTTTTTAGAGTTCCAAAATGGTAGCAGTAAATCTATATTCATGTCACTAACTTACAATATGATTTAAGTTCTTTCTTTTCTCTCTCTCTCTTTCTTTCTTGGTAAAAAACAAATAACACGAGAACAACCATTTTAACAATTGTTAAGAGTGTATTACAGTGGTGTCGCTAACTATAAACAGTGTTGCACAGCGAATATCTAGAATTTTTTCATCTTGTATGGCTGACACTTTATTTTCATTCCCCCCTCCCCCCTTCCCCAGCCCATGGCCATTACCTTTCTGGTTAATAAGTTTGACTACTTTAAATAGCTCATGTGACTGGGATCATGCAGTATTTACTTATCCTTCAGTGACTGGTTTATTTCACTTAATGTCTTCAAGTTTTGTCTATGTTGTAGCACATGGTAGGATTTACCTTTATTTATTTTTTGCTTGCTTTAAAAAAATTTTTTTTATCCTCACTCGTGGACATTTTTTTTTTGCATTTATCTTCAGATGGAGCAGGAGGAAGAGAGGGAGGAAGAGAGAGAGAGAGAAACATCAATGTGAGAGAGACACATTGAGTGGTTGCCACCCACACGACCCCAACCAGGGTCGGGAACAAACTGCAGTTGAGATACATGCTCTTAGCAGGAACCAAACCTGGGACTCTCTGGTCCACGGGCTGACACTCTAACCGCTGAGCCAAACCAGCCAGGGTTACCTTTATTTAATGGCTGGAAACTATTCTATTGTATGTATGTGCCATATTTCTTTTACCCACTCAACTGTACATGGACATTTATGTTGTTTCCACCTGTTGGCTATTGAGAATAATGCTACAATGAACATGATAGTACAAATACATCTTCAAGATCTCTATTTCAATTCTTTCAGATAAATATTCAGAAATGGGATTGCTTGATCATATAGTAGTTTAATTTTTTTGTTTGTTTTGTTTTTTTATCCTCACCCGAGGACATTTTTTGTTCAGGTAGAGTGGGAGGGAGAGAGAGGAAGAGAGAGAGAGAAAGAGAGAAACATCGATGTGAAAGGGACACATCGAGTGGCTGCCACCCGCATGACCGACCAGGGCCGGGGACAAACTGCAAGCAAGGTACATGCCCTTAGCGGGAACCGAACCCGGGTCTCTCAGGACCGCAGGCTGATACTCTAACCGCTGAGCC
Organism: Molossus molossus; assembly: GCF_014108415.1. NCBI lineage: Eukaryota > Metazoa > Chordata > Mammalia > Chiroptera > Molossidae > Molossus > Molossus molossus. The sequence goes on along the minus strand of NW_023425351.1, from coordinate 56,343,238 downwards.
AAACCGGCCAGGGCAGTAGTTTAATTTTTAATATTTAGGAGGCTTCATACTGATTTCCACAATGGCTGCATCATTTTAAATTTTTGAAAGAGATAAAGGGAGAGGGAGAGAGAGAGAAACGTTGATGAGAGAGAACATCAACTGGCCACCTCCTGCATGCCCCCCTCTAGGGATTTGGCCCACAGCCTGGACATGTACCCTGACTGAGAATAGAACCAGTGACCGGTATCTTGGTGCATGGGTTGATGCTCAACCACTGAGCACCACTGGCCAGGCTTAATTTTTATCAACAGGGTGCAAGTGTGCTGATTTCTCCACATTCTAGTCAATGCTGAGAAATCAGGAAAAAAGCTTAGGAATGAACTGATAGCAAAATGAGATTACTAGTTGATATACATAATGACATGAAATTCATCATGGCAGAAGCAATGATTTTGGAAGATAAAGGTGAAAAAATGGTTTGAAAGCAGCAATAAGGAGAAAATGACAGTTATGCCACTTCCATTTCTTATTTCTATTTAGAAGAGAAAGACAGTTCCAAAGACTAATACTTTGGTTTATAATCTTATGTACTAAAAGACAGGTAAGTGAATGTATTTACCTCTGCTTTGGCTGTGTCAGAGGAGAAATGATGGATGACCTAGGGCAATAATGTAATGAATGAAGCAGAGGATGCATATTTGAGAAATGTTAAGAGATCAACTGGAAGCCTTAAAAATAGGTATGTAAGGGCAGGGAGAAGACTGACATGAGTGAATTTAAGTTTTGCTGAGGTTACTCAAAATAGAAACAGTAGAACAGAATTAGGAGGGAATAATAACCTCAAATTTTAACTTGTTGAATATAAAGTGTCCTTAGGAATTTAGGTGGGGAGGTCTAGCAGGCAATTTGAATTTCTCAAAGAGGGATCTGGTTTGAAGATTAGCTTTGGGAACCATCTCTATAGCAGTGGTTCTCAGCCTTCCTAATGCCGCGACCCTTTAATACAGTTCCTCATGTTGTGGTGACCCCCAACCATAAGATTATTTTCATTGCTACTTCATAACTGTAATTTTGCTACTGTTATGAATTGCCATCGAAAATATGTATTTTCTGATGGTCTTAGGTGACCCCTGTGAAAGGGTCATTTGACCCCCAAAAGGGTCGTGACCCACAGGTTGAGAACCGCTGCTCTATATAGTAGTTGGATCATGATGGTAATTGTGGTTACCATGAGAAAATTTCTTTAGGCAAAAGGAGTAGGTTTATCTTATGTTTATTCCTCTGAAGTAGTTCTGCAGTCATCTTCATTGGTTCTACTTTACTAATGTAATATTCCCATTCACTCTATATTTAGCCTAAAGGAATGTAGCCAAAGTTTTCTATTGGGGCAAGGAATACAAACTCACTGAGAGTTGCCCAGGTTAAAAGAAAGAGAGAGTTATTGTAAAGATGCAGAGGGACTGGTAATGAAGTACAGTAAATTTCAAGTGAAATGGAACCAGAAATAATGAAGTCAAAAGCTAAGACGGATCTTACCTCTCAAGAGTCTCAAGAACTCTCTCATCTCCTCTCCTTTTCTACTTGAGTCTGCTGTGTTGTTCCCTCTCTTCATCAGCTTTCTGTCTGTGTTTCTCATGAGTTTACATATGGCCCAATCACAATTATTTATTGTACACAACCCCTTTGATTAACAACTTTGGAATTATAAAACAAGAATAGATTGGCCCAATCAATCTTTTCTCGCCACATTATAGGTCTCAGGCCAGCTAATGGATGGGACCCACTGGGAAACTTCTGGTGTAATCGTCTGCAGGTCAAATAGGCAACTGAAGCTGTAGGTCTTACATGGACACCATAGGCCTCCTCCAGAAACTCTGGACATGGAATGTGAGTAAGACATTGCAATCCCACTGGACCTAGATGGTCAATATTTTTAATGATAGTAAATAAAATTAAACTGATATCTTTGAATTTTTCCTTATTAAAAGGGCAAATGGCTATAATTATAGTTTTAAACTTTAATTGTAAGAGTTAAATCTGGTGGAGATTAATACTGATACTGTAGCATGATGCCGATATGGATATGACCAGGAAGTTTATGGCGCATTATACTAAGTGTTCATTATTTGACCCACAGAATAATTTTATCTATACTAATTTACTTTATTTGACTATATTCGATATTAGTATAACTTCTTACCAAAGTCTACTGTTTATTTTTTTTCCATTAGTTAACCACATTTATTGATCAGTCCCTTCCCATATACAGAGCATACTTTTAATCACTTTGAGGAACAACAAAAGACCTATCATCCTTTCATCAAGAATCATTTGTTTTGCTGAGAGAGGATTAAAAACATGTTTGGAAAACTAGTTGGAAATTTTTCTTAGATTATATGAGATTAATATAGATTAAACAAAATATAACTAATTGCTGTGGGAATATGAGATTAATGCAGTTAGGTTTTTCTTCAACGTTCAAAAAGAAAAGAAAATCTGAAAAAACAAACAATGTATGTAGAGCACAGAGAAATAGGAACTAAGGTCTATTATTCTCACTGCCAAATAGACCAGGGTGTTATGCTTTTGTGCTATCTTGGAAGTAGGGAGAATTTAATTGGCTAGAATATTTGGAAAAATTTGGAAAAGTGAACGAATATTTCACTTTGATAATTTGACTTCTATTCTTCTGAAATCCTGGAAAGATCAAATCATCTTCCTCAAGCTTATTCATCAGTTTTTCTTCTCTGCTTTTTATGGACATTACATGTCAAATGTAGAGGAGATGATGTATTTTTGTCATTATTTCAATGTGGTTTGTCCAGTGTTTTGATGTATATATTTTGATTCTGTGTTAGAATAGTGATGACTGAAAAAAAATGTATTAATTATATATTGCTGAGTAACAAATTATCCCTAAACAGAAGCTGAAAACAATAACACTTTATTAGCCAAGAGTTTCTGTGGGTGAGTAATTTGGGAGTAGTTGAGCTAAGTCTCTCTGCCTCAGCGTTTTTCCCAAGATTGTATTCACAATGTTGGCTGGATCCACAATCATCTGAAGACTTGACCCAGGCTGGTAGATTGGCTTCCAAGGTGGCTCACTCATATAACTATTGGCAAGAGGTGTCAGTTACTTGCTAACTGTTGCTGAGAGTGCTCAATTCCTTGTTGAGTATTGCCAGGAAGCCTTCGTTCCTTGTTGAATGTTCTTGAAAGGTATAATTCCTCATTTTAGGGCTGCTTGACTATATTCATGACATGGCAACTGGCTTTCCCAGAGTAGGTGATCCAAGAGAGCCAAGTGGAAGTCACAATGCCTTTTATAATCTAGCTTTAGAAGTTGCTATACACAATTAATTCAGTTTTCTATGGGTGACACAGGTCAGCTGCATTCAGTGTAGAAGGAACTACACAAACACTCAAATCCTGGAAGGTGGGGTCTTCTGGAAGTCTGACTGTGATAATAGCACTTGCAAAAACAAAGCCAGAAAATTCCTGACTCAAGCATAAAATGCTTTTTCAGAAAGAAGCCCCTTCTAGGATCAGGTCTTGTTTTATGAGGGGTCCGCTAGAAGTATGCCTCCCTCCACTTTTGAAGAAGACAAGCAGGGGTGGGACAGAGAGTTTTTATTTACTTTCCCAGGAACATTTTCCAATACAGCAGTATTATTTGTTGGTAGAGACAAATGTTTTCAAACTTGATTGATTTTTGTGCCTCTAGGGCAGTGGTTCTCAACCTTCCTAATGCCATGACCCTTTAATCCAGTTCCTCATGTTGTATGTGGGTGGACCCGCCTGGAGACAGATAGAGGAGCCGTGTCCTGGAGGAGCAGTGTCTCGGTTCCTGAGACCATCGGAAATATGTCTTTTCCAATGGTCTTAGATGACCCCTGTGAAAGGGTTGTTCGATCCCCAAAGGGGTCACGACCCACAGATTGAGAACCGCTGCTCTAGAGTAAAAATATATAGTGTATATATTATTCATAAATGCATATTTATTTATACATTGTATACCCACAACAAAGTCAATTCACATACTAAATATTACTAAGAAGTTTTTCTCCTATCCCTTAATGAATGATTTAAAAAATTTTTTTTTTTTTTTTTTTATTGATTTTAGAGAGAAAGGAAGGGAGAGGGAGAAAGAGATTGAAACATCGATGAGAGAGAACATTGATTGGCTGCCTCTTGCATGGCCACCACTGGGGGGTTGGCCCACAACCTGGGCATGTGGCCTGACCGGGAATTGAACCGGTGACCTCTTCGTGTATGGGTTGACACTCAACCACTGAGCCATACTGGCCGGGCTTAATGAGTGATTTTTATACCATACACCTCAATGTGTAGACTACCTGTCTATATGATGATAAGATTAAAATCATTAGTGCACATAATGAAAAAAAAAGCAGGATGTGATAGAGAATTCAAGCAATAGGGGTCAAAATGTCTAACCCATAGGAGAAGGTAAGCAAGGTGTAACTTATTTTCATAGATTTTCTTTTCTGCCTATCAATGACAACTCTATCCCATACCTACCTCTCATTTGTACTTTGTGGTTTTAGAACCTGGATAGTGTATTTGACAGTCCAGTATTTCTAGCAAATCTGTGGACAGTTTTAACTTTTCCTCTAGTCTTTTTCATGGTACAAAGGAAGAAATCTCATATGCAAGTTGGATGATGTCCTAAACATACTGTAGATTCTAGAGCAATAATTGTCAAGGCCCCAAAGGCATTGGGTTTGATAGCTATTTGGAAAAGTTGTAATATCCCACTTCTATCCCAGTGTGTCTCTATTGCCTGATCTGTGGGCATCAAAGGAAGAAGAAAAAAATGAAAATAATGCATTTTATTTAATAATTATCTCTTCCTCTGGTCAACCTAGGATTAAGAATAGAAAAGTAAGTAAAAGAGAATCTGTTGAACATGGACTTTGTTTCTACACTGTTATGCTCTTCCTATAACTAAAAAACCCCAGTGGAATGCAAAAATTACTAAGTGACTCCAAAGTAAATTTTTTCATTCTGTTCATTTAAGAGTGCTTTTTATAGATATGGCCCCTTGTGGTAAAAACTCTTCTGCATTTTAGAACTCAGACAGCAGCATTAGCCTTTGTCTGAATGTTAGCATATCTTCATGTGTGACACACAGAAATGCTATTTCTTCATTGAACAGTTGTGGTTAATCCACTTTAAATAATCGTATGTGTTTGCAAAAAGCCCTAAATGGATAGATACACATTCAACCACAATTACTTGGTGTATAATTTGACTTTAAAATCCCCAGAATTATGAAATATAATTTAACCAGGATGGCAAGTTTTCTTGGCAAAGTAAAAATCTCAAGAAGAACTTAGTGCCTTCTTTTTCTTTTTTCCCCTCTAAATACAAAAATTCAGGAAAGAAGAATACTAGTTTGTATCCTTGTTAGCTTAAGGCATCTTTCTCTCCTATTGTCTAAAGATGGTTATTGATTTCAATGTGTAATTTTATCATTGTGCTTTTTTAAACTAGAAAAATATATTGTCCTGGAAATGGTGGTATCTGTGAGGTATATGCTCCTCTTTATATTTTAAAATGCTACAGATATTAAGGGGAGAACTGGTAGGTGTGTAGACTCTTTATAGATTTCACTTTCAAAAGAGAAATACTGTTGTTGTTTTTTCTAGAATTTAACTGCATGAGAAAAAAATTACCTTAGTTTTAGACATTTAGAAAGGAAATATGCTGAACTGATCACAAGGAATCTTGGAGAAGTGGGTGATGATGGATATGTATTATTCTGCTTCCTAATTTTTCATAATGACCTGATTATTAATTGTATGATGAGGAAAAAGTGTAGATCTGAAAACAATTAGGAATGAAGTAGTACATGCTGGTGCCTATATAGTGTAAAAAGCATCACGTATTTTAAAATTAAGATAACTGGGGGACAAATGGGTCTTGGAGATCCAACACAGAATTTGGAAACCAAATAAGACAAGTATTAGGTTGGGCTTCAGGAGTGAATACTTTCAGTCTTTGATGATTGTAGGCAAATTTCAGGATAGATGTTCATGTACAGCCAGACTATAAATGGATTATAGTCACTCCCCTGAGTAGTTTCATTTTCAGATAAATTTAGAAAAATCCTCCATCTCTTCCTGAGTGAACATCAGTCAAGCTGGGAATCTTTCCAGCAGAGCATAGAGGGATTTATCCAGAGCCTGAACTTCTGTTACACTAGGAATGTCAGATAAGTACTTGGGCTAAGAACATCACTGTCAGTGGGTTTACTGGTCTCTGCAGTAAATTCTGCATTTATAGGCTATATGTGAGAACTTGATGACCTCAGGTCAGAGAACAGTGTTGGAATAATCTCCTGCCTAGATAGCAAATGGTTTGAAAATAACTGGCCTTGCTAATCCTTCTACAAATGGGAGGTCCTAAATATCACAGTCTTCAAAGACGATCAGGAAAGAAAGAATAATAGACCAAGAATATAAGAAGAATGTAAATAAATATAAATGGCCAAGCCTACAGAAAAAAAAAGGTGGGGGATAGAGTTTATGTTAGCTACATAGTAAGGAATGGATAAAATAGAAAGATGTTAAATACGAAGAAAGAAAGGAGGGGAAAAAGAACAAAAATTATGAAAATTAATTTAAAGCTGAAAGCTTGTGGATGACTGCATTTTAAAAAGATTTACAAGGGTTGTTACTATTAAGAGTTTGGTCATAATAATGAAACTTAATTCTAGACTTGATAAATACAGAAAACAATGTTTTCCAGCCTTAAAGACTTAGCATTGCTAAAGCAAAACTAAACCAAAAAACAATATGATGCCCTGGCCGGTTTGGCTCAGCGGTTAGAGCGTTGGCCTGCGGTCCGGAGAGACCCGGGTTCGGTTCCCGCTAAGGGCATGTACTTCGGTTGCAGTTTGTCCCCGGCCCTGGTTGGTCGTGCGGGTGGCAGCCACTCGAAATGTCCCTTTCACGTCGATGTTGCTCTCTCTCTCTCTCTCTCTCCCTCCCACTCTATCTTTACAAAAATTGGGAAAATGTCCTCGGGTGAGGATAAAACAAAACAAAACAAAACAAAACAAAAACAAAAAACAATATGATGACCACTACTACAATAAAAAAAAAAGCTGAATTTCCTGAGACTCTAGTTGCAGAGATCTTTATTAAGGGTATTTTGAAAATGTATGCTGGTGCTTAACCATGATGTCCATTTGCTTTAAATGGTTCAGTATGTACTGTGTGTGCGCGTGCAAAGAATTCTTGTTCTCATTCTACTGTATAACTGAGGATCTAGTACAGAAAAAGAAAAGTACAATCAATAACATATATTTTAGGCTTTTGTTGGGATTATGTCAACTTTAATAATAAAAAGAGCTAACATTTCTGTAGCATTTCATGTGTGCCTGGCACTACCATAAGCTCGTAAGTGTGTAAACTCTTTAATCCTTACAACAACTATGAAGTCAATAGTGTTACTATCCTTGTCCTGCAGATGAAAAATGAAAGTTGCCGAGAGTTTGAATCCAAACCATCAGATTCCAGAGTCAGCACTTTTTCTCTACTTAGTTCTTTGTGTTCCAACAGAGCACAGAGGGTTTTCTTTTCACCTCCTCAAATGAGTCATACCATTTTCCCCCTGACTGTGTCTGTTCTTATTAAATTAATCACCTTTCCTATCTTCACCTAAACCAGATCCACTCATTTTCAGATATGATTTTAAATAATTTTTTTTTTAGAGAAGCATTCCTAGTACCCTGGACTTCACCTTTATGCCACTTAACATGATTTTGAATAAAATAAACTTGACCTTGGTTATGTCATTTCTGTATTACTGCCTGTAAGGTTAATTCTCCAGGGAATTGTTGATTTTGTTCACCTTAGTGTCCCAGTTCAATGTTTTGAACAAAGTGGGTATTTAGTAAATAGCTGTTGAATGAATGAATGAATGAATGAATGAATGAATGCAATTAAAGAAGTCTGAATGTGCTTAATTGAGAGCATAAAGTCCAGGACATAATATATATATATATATTTAAAGAAAGCAAAGCATGTGTTTGTATTTAATTTCAATGAAATAGAAGCTGACACATTTTAAAATCATAATTATTTTTTGTATGCCAATTTTTCTCTTCTCTGGTAAATTTCAAAGCTGACAAGTACCCCCATCTTTATTCTCTTATGATTAAAAATTTTTTTTAATTCAAACCATAGATCAACTTCATTAATAAGCTTTACATTTATTGTGAATCTAACTGTTTGGAAACTTAGTGATTTTCCATTCATTGGTTAAGTTCTCTGTGAATATTTCCTTTCATAATGAAACTGTTTCAACTTAATGAAGTGTTAGTTACTGGAACAAAAATTATAGCCTCAAACGAATTAATGGTTCCACCAAATCGTGCCCACTCCGACCACAGTGCTATTGGTGGTCGAGGGACGCAGGGAGGTTTTAAACAGGCCAGACCCTGGGAAGAGAGGCCGCTTATCATCCCCGGGAGTCCCAGTGCTGTGGAAACATAAAGTAAAGGTAGATTTTAAAGATGAAACAAAACAAAATGAAACAAACAAACAAAAAAGATTTTTATTTCACAAGACCCTAAAGCTAACTATTTGTACTTAAACAAAAAATCTTGGCAAGTTTATTAGCATTAAAACCTATTTGATCTCAGGACCATGGGGTTTCAGATGAAAAATATAGGCATTCAGACTTTGGTATGAACTGTCTTTAGGAAAAACATTCAGTTCCTTCCACAGTACTACTCTACTTTCTGTTAGAGTCGGTTTGCATGAATTTTTTTCTGATGGAGGAAAAATTACTTCTTGATATTGCTATGCAAGGGAAATAGAACACATTTTGTTTTCTTATATTGGTGAAAAATAAGAAACTCTGTTGGACCTATATGAAAACATTTGCTGTGATTTTATCTAGGAAATTATGAAATTAGTGTTTACTGAAGAGCATCTACAATAAAAAAAAATAAAGGACAATTAAGCGTTTAAGTTATAAAAGTTGAGTTAGGAGACAGAGGGAATCTAAACAGACTGATAAATGTTCTTGTCATAAATATGAATTTACTTATTATAGAATGAAATATTTGTTTACAGTTTGCTAAACACAGGTGAGCTTTTGTAAACAAGGATGGAGTCTTGAAAGTAGAAATAACTTGTGACAGCATCATTTAGATGTTTAATTTTTGTTCCAATAATTATAAATATTATCATTTTGCTTTATAAGCCTTTCTAAACAGAGCATATATTATGAATAGTATGTTAGATTAGAAATGTTACATTATTATAAATGATCTAAGCATATTTCAATAAGTTGAATGCTTTCTTAATAATAGATTTATGTTTCCAGCTTTAAAATTCAATTATGATTCTTTTCTAAAATTCTATGATGCTTACACATTTTAGGTCTGTGTTTTGTAGAAGAAAGGAATTTGCTATTGTTGTTTGTAAACATGGACTAGATCTTTATCATGTTCTTAAGACAAATTCTAGACTATTCGCATGTGAAACAGGCATTGAATAAATGTTTTAGGGTACACATATTTATAAGAAACATTTTCCCCTCTTTATGTACTTTCAGCTCTCTTTTGGTTAATAGGAAACATTTCTTAAGCTTATTGATAAAATTTCGGTGTGCTCATATCCTAAACTGTGAACCAGATATGCAATAGTTAACATGGCACCTGCATCTGTCAGCCTGGGGGTCAGACCATAGAAGTTTTTGTCATTGCTAATGACTAAATTATCAGCTATATTATGGAGCTCCTAGATGGTCGACTCATACTTTTATTTTTAATTTAATCGTGGTGACTTGGACTTGAATTTTTTAAAAACATACCTCCATTTTATAACTCAATTTTATTTTGAATTGAAAGAGAAATCAAGACATTTGTTTTATTCCAGTTGAAAATGTTTCTTTTCTGGTCTAGCATATAAATAGCATATTATCTAATAATGGTAGCTCTTCTGTTAGCTTTTTGATGCTTTTTATAGAAACTTGTCCTCTTGTACTTTATCTTCCACTTTTTCTTTTTACTTTGTTTATGGTATCTTTTAACATTTTTATTAAAAAATAGTTATGGAATGTGGGACTGTATTTATATCTAAATATAAAGCTTTATATTGGCAAATACAAAGTTTTAATGTGCAAAAGTGTATAAAGTTTATCTGATTTAATTTTTAGGATAATCATATATCTCAATTTGTTTAGAGATAGTCCCACTTTTTATCTGTAATTCAACATAATTATTAATAATGCTCTCTTTTATTCTTAGAAGTATCCCAGCTTGGATAATAAATATAATCACCTTAATGTTACCATCTTAAACAAAATGTCCAGAATATTTCAGATAGTTTCACATGGTAAACTTGCCGATTGCTGATTTAATTTCCTTAACAACTTTTGTTTACCACAAAAGCAGATGCTTCAATTTTATGTTGCACAATGTATTTGCCTTATTTTAAAAAGAAAAATGTTTTTACTAATAGTAATTCCATATCTTTGATCTCCACTCTTTGAAATGCGGTTTTCACTAATTAAATGAATGAATGAATGACATGAAATAAGACTGAAATTTTGTGCTTAAATGAGATCATAAAGTCCATGGATATAACATAGTTTTTAAAGAAAATAAAGCTTATGTTTGCATTCAGTTTCAATGAAATAGAAACTGATACATTTTAAAAGTGTAATTAAGTATTTTTGTATTGCCATTTTTCTCTTCTCTGGTAAACTTAAAGTCTTATATGGACTCCCTGTCTTTATTCTTTTATGATTAAGAAATTTTAAACATTCAAATCCGTTTTGACTAATTAAATCAGTTTGAATTTAGCAATCACATCGTGTGAGGGAGTTGAGGGGTTGGGTCTCAGGAAGGGAGGGTGGAGGATTACTGGAGTAAATTTTCTTAAACCACCATCTCTCCACCTTGGATCTTTGAGACTCATTACCTTAGAGAACTATCCTTTTGCCTCTTCATTATTTGGGGAGAGTGGAAACTCCAACAAATATAGACAGTTTACTCAAATAAAATATTTTTCTTTGGAGGGGGGCCAAATAAATTCAGTATATGTCCTAGTTCAGTTATACTATATAATACACATTCATGCAGATTTTTTATTAAAAAGAATTCCCCGTTACAGATCTAAGGATGGGAGTTAAGGAATAAGTAATGAGGAACTACATGGAGTAGTATAATGAATTATTATACTGGAAGCCCTGAATGAGAATTAACAGGGAAAATAAATGAAGGCTAGAATAGAAAGAGATCCGGGATTTGGCCAGAAGAAATCCCTCAGACAGGGTTACTGTGGTGGACCAGTTCAGCTGAAAGAAATTGATGGTTTATTTATAATTGTTTCTTCATGTATCCAGAATTCAATGGGCACTTTGAAAAAATGCAAAAGAAATAAAATTGGAAACAATGGCAAATTTGAAAATAGAAAGAATAATCACAATGGAGTTCAATGATAATGAAAAGAATGAGTAAAACCATTATAGCAATGTGGATTCCATACCCAAATTTCAAGAGGAAGTGGAAAGAGAGATCACTGGAGCCAGCTGGGGAATGTGAGTGGCAAGGCCTTCCGCTATCTCTGAAGGGGTAAACCACACAAAGTTCTTTAATAAATTTCATTGTAGCAAAATCTCAAAAGGGCATACATTTTCTATCGTACACATTGCTGGCTGAACCTGTAAGAAGCACTTGGCAAATATAAAGCTTTAACGTGCAAAAATTTAAAAAGAACAATAAAACCTTCTTTCAAAGCTTTTTCCATCCCCTTGATGTCCCTCTGCCAAGAAAAAGTTCTAGCCGTGGGCGATTTCACCCTATGTATTAAAGCTTTGGCAAGGATTACTGTCAAAGAGATGGAGTGGGTGTTCTCTTGGAACTGAAATTATAAATGTGTGCTAGATGTCAGAGGTCAGCTTTCTGTCTATTGAAAATGTTTTAAGATCCTAAATACCAAGAAACATGTAGCAGGCAAGGGGGAAAAATTAAGCAGATAGGTGTGGAAAAGGCTTGGGGAATTTAAAAATACCACTCTTGTCCCCTCCAGCACTGTACGCCTAGGTAGGAAGTCATAAATACTTGTCAGGAAGGTAAAAATATTGGGATCTAACATAAAGTTTAAACCAGAGTTGCCCTTGTCTATTATTTGAGTGTACCTATCTATAAATCACATTCTTAATATCTACATTCTACATCAAAAAATTCTCTTCTCACATTCTGAGCAGAAAACATTTTCTTGCATACATACCAGACAGTGCTTTTTTCAGTTTTCTTTTATTATATCATCTGATAAGAGATTCAGTCTTCTGCTTTCAATACAATTTGACCTTAAAAAATAATTGTTCAGGTGATGGAGATGGGTGTATCAAGATGAATATCTATTCCAGGATGAGAAAATGTCTATGATTAACCTGTGTGGTATAGAGTGAAAAAATACACATTAAAAAAGTATGTATATTACATATTAAAAGTATGTGTGTGTATATATATATATACACACACACATATATATGTAAAAATAATGGGATTCTTGTTGAAGAGATATTGAGGGGCCAGAATTCTTGTTGCCCAACCACTATTTTGCCTGGAGGCAGCCTAGGGGCAACTTGGCTGAATATTAAGCCTCAGCAGAGCACAGTTTTTTAAAAAAAATAAGGTTGCTGGACTAATCATACTACAATTCTTTTAATCTAAAAGTGGTATTACTAGGGTTGTTTAAAAACAAAACAATTAAAGAGTCTTTGCGTAACTATGTAGAAACTGGTAATTATTACCAGGGCCTGTCTCTATCTTTTCAGTGATAGACAGATGTTAACCTGGTTTTAGCTTGTCTATGGCTGCCTAGGATAGAAACTACATGTCTTTGCCTCCCAAGTGCCGATGTGTGGTCATGTGACTAAGTTTTCTTACACAAATTTTCAGTAATTTGTAACAATGTCCTAAAACATGTAGAATTCAGTACAATTTTACACAAAAGTGAAACTATAAAAGAAATCATTAAAAATTACCACTGTAGCAGCAAAACGATCAACTAATGTCAAAAGATCATTTGAGAAGTGTTGAAATAATCAGCAGATGATTGAGATTAAGAAGGTGTAGCATGTCTTGGTCATTGGAGAAAAGAAAAAGTATTGAATAAGAACTCAAGTTCAACTTTGACAAGTCTTATTGAACAACTGACCATAAGAAATGAAGGAAGAGTTTGTATAAAAAATATTTGATATTTTGAGTTTACAAGACCAAATGAATGGTGGTGTTGATGAGTCAAGTTTGAGTTATTGCACTTTGCTGAGAAAGGTCCCAGTAAATTCCAATCTGAAAAAATAAACAATATGGTATTACCTCAAAAAATTAAAAATTGAATTGCCATTTGACCCAGTGATCCCGCTTCTAGGAATATACCCTAAGAAGTCTGAATCACCAATCAGAAAGAATATATGTACCCCCATGTTCATAGCAGCACTATTTACAATAGCTAAGATCTGAAAACAGCCCAAGTGTCCATCAGTAGATGAATGGATAAAAAAGCAGTGGTACATATACACAATGGAGTACTATGTAGCTGTAAAAAAGACCTCTTATCCTTTGAGACAACATGGAGGGACCTGGAAAGTATTATCCTAAGTGAAACAAGCCAAGCAGAAAAAGACAAATACCACATGATCTCACTTATATATGGAATATAATGAATATAACAGTCTGAGGGATAGGGTAGACCCAGAAACACAGAAGTAGGGTACAGACTGACAACCCTCAGAAGAGGGGGTGGTGGGGGGTGGGAAGAGATAAACCACAGAACTTATATGCATGTATGCATAACCAGGGGACATGGACAACAAAGCCGGGGACAGGGTGGGGGGGATGGGGAGGAGGGGGGTCAATGGGGTAAAAAAGGAGAAACATCTGTAACAAAAATAAAATTTAAATAAATAAAATAAATAAATAATATATATGCATATATGTGTGTGTGTATATATATATATGTGTGTGTATATATATATATATATATATATGCTTAGATTTTAAGAGGTTGAGTCAAGTGGTATCTCAGCATGGAAGTTGGAAATAACCCTAATAGGTAAAAATAATCCATATTTCTGGTAGTTAATATAATTATGACTTTCTTGTATTTATTTAAAAACTGGATGTAGTTCTAAATTGGTGCATATTTCATAAACATTAAATTTTATTGAGACACATATGTGCTTCTAAGGGAATATCCATTTAGCTTTGATCTAAGGCTGAGTGTTTTAGCTTCTATCTCTTCATGGTTATAGAAACATCCCCAAATGTTGGCATTGAAAGCTACCCAGAGGCTGAGAGGAGCTAGCTTTCTCTCTCTTGTTTATTTTTTTTACATTTTAATAACAAAGTTCATACTAATTTTTGTAGCATTTCCAGATTTTATTCATGATAAGAACTTTAATCAATCATACCTTTTAGTTTATTCACTTACTTTTAAAAATCCTTGCAAGTTTAACGTACAATTTCATTTATATTTCATAGCTTCTGTAAGGAACCAAGATCAGCTGTGGTAATTTGTCAACCACCTTAAGATTTTATTTTTTCTCAGTGAGATGTTAAAAGAAAATATTCGACAAATTCATCAAAATTGATTTAAAAGAATTGAACCTGTTCTTAAAATTTGTGCTGGAAGAAACAGGTATAATTCTCCATCTGATGATTCTATAAAACCTGTTGTCTTCAATTCCCTACATCCTCTGGCTATAACCACAATATGTTTGCTCTGTTACTTAGGGACAAAAATGTATACACTCTAAATAAAATTTGAAAAAGAACTATTTTTGTACAAGAATAAAAAGGAAAGGACCTGGGGCTTGGTTGAGCAAACTCTGAATGAGTCAGCAATATGATGCTGCTGTAGAAATAAGCCTACCTGATTTAATGTGGAAAAAAAACATTCAGCATAGAAAAGGCTGTGAAGTAATCTTTTAATTTTATTTTTCTATATTTAAAAAGATGTGTGAACGTGGAAAATTACAAGATACTTGAGAGAATGAAAACGATTATACAAAGAATGACTAATGGAATTGGTTTGTGGGCTTAAGGAAGAACAAAGGGTGTTTTGATTATGGTCTTCATCTGTGCTGATATATTAATTCCAGGAGGTTTGCTGAACAGTTACTCTGTAATTCTGGACAACAAAAATAGAATAAATTATATTGAAATAAAAGAAGAAAGATTAGAATTGACACAAGAAGTCACTTTTTTAATGTGAAGGTGATGGAATTCAGTATCAAGGGAAATAGCGGATATTGAGATTGCATTTATTAGCTGCTCAATAAATCTTTCCCTTTTCTCACATCTCTCCCCTCTCTGTGGTCTCCAAAAATCTAGGTTTTGTTTTTTTTTTCAGGATGATTCAGACATTCACCGGTCTGAAGGATTGAGCCCGATGATCTTTTCCAACTTTGTCCTCTTTTCTACCTCTGTTTCTCTAGTCTCTGTGTTTCCACAGAAAGTGGCTGGATCTTTGGGTGCCAATGAACAGAGACCGGAATGGTGAGTGTCCTTGAAGGAAGGGGCTTCGAGAAAGCTTGGAAGCTTTTTCTCTTGGACAATTTTAAGTCTTCTGTAGTACTATGACAAACAATTAGAATTATGGGGTCCAAGCTAGGATAAATTAGATTGGAATGGATAATCAATTTAGCAGCTACACAACCTCCAAATGAAGATCACTTCATTGTCCTGTCTTGTTGAAGCAAACAGATGATCTAGAGTAATCCTTACTTCTGAGTCATTTCTGAGAAACAGGAGCCTTAGAAAAAGCTTCCCTTATATTTATTTGTTTTATCTAATTCTAGTTGTGTGTAGTAATCTTTAAAAATATCCTAAATTCCTTTCTTCTACAAATGCTGGATAGGACTGAGGTCTGTTCACAGAGGATCTCTCTTGACACCCTTCCAATCCTCAGAAGATAGTCCTGAAGTATCTTTGCAGCCAGTTATAACATCAATATGCCATTTCTCCACTGACAAATGAAAATGCTTTCCAAATGGGTATTTGTGACCATCAAAAAAATTTTAGGGTTTTTGACAATTTTGAGAGACCAGCTGAATACAAAGGAGGCAATAATGAAATCCAGAGATTTAGGATTAAATCATGGAATGCTGTTCTTTTCTTGCAAAAGATCTGCTGGCCTCAAGTAACTTGTTTGTGCCGATGTGAATTTATTAATCTTTTAAGAATTTACGTTTTTGTTTGTGTGGTTGTTTGCTTTTCACTAGCAGGAAAAACCAAAGGAAGACAAAGAGATTTGGGGGATCCAAAGTACCGATCTGTGTTTTTTCTGTCTCTAACAGGCACATTTGGGGGTGGGGGGGCGTGGATTGGGACATACATATGAAATGCAAACACACAGACAGAATTAGAGTGGACTTCAGCCTTTAGTGCCAGTGTTTTTAGAGGCGTGTTTCTCACATGAAGATACGCATATGGCCACGGTGAGTGTCTGTGGCACAAGGCAAAGTGAGGTTCGTGAGGTTGCCGAGGCAGAGAAAATTTCCTGGACGGTATTTCCGGGCGACACTGGGACCCTTTGTGTATTGCTTTAAAAAAGAATGATAAATATCACCGTTCAGAGTTCTCAGGCAATTTCAGAATTTGAGGTTATTGATTCTCAATTTATTTTCTCCTTGACTATTGTGCTTTGTGCTGAATAGACCAGACTCTTAACAATCGTGTCCCATTGTGGTTTCTGAAGCTCCAGTCTCTGCCGACCTTAGTTTCTCCTGCAGCTCATGCCCCCACCACTCTCCTCTCTTTTATTGATTCTTGCTAAGCTTTGCGCATGAAATAAATTATGACATGCAAAAGATTTGACACTTTGGATCTCTCTTTGGGTTTAGCTTAGCATGCTGTAACAAACACTTACAAGGAAAGGTTCCTTTATAGGCCTAAATCATCACCTCCATTCCTGAAGTTCCCTGGAACCTAAAGGGTACATTTGTACTTTTTTTTTTTTATCCTTACTTGGGGACATTTTTATTTGCATTTATCTTCAGATAGAGCGGGAGGAAGAGAGAGAGGAAAAGGGAGAGAAACATCGATGTGAGAGAGACGCATCCAGTGGCTGTCACCCACACGGGGACAAACTGCACCTGAGGTACGTGCCCTTAGCAGGAACCGAACCTGGGACTCTCTGGTCTGCAGGCCGACACTCAAACCACTGAGCCAACCAGCCAGGGCTAAAGGGTACATCTGTAAGTTTCCCTCTTATGAGCTACGCTCTTACTATTCTGTCTTCACGCATGACCATTAGGACACTAAGTAAGAGAGAGTTTCTGTCTAGTGGTGACATTTCCTGAGCTGTAACGGTCATAGAAATGTTCTCTCTGGGCCAGTTTACATTGTAATATCTACTATTTCTTTTTCACTGACAGTTAATGCATATATAAAGTCATAACCACATTTAAAAAAAATAAGGTTCAAGGTTAAATGACTTATTTCTGGCCCACCTGCCTGCCTGCCTTCTTCTACCATCTGTCCTTCCCTCCCTCGCCTTTCCCTCTCCCTCCTCCCTCACCTTCCTTCCTTCCTTCCTTTTTGTCCATTCTTAGCAAATTCATTTTGCAAAAAAACAAAACAAACAAACAAAAAAAACCCCATAATAACATTATATGACTGTCATTTCATGTTTTCTCTACTTAAAAGTGACCTCACCACTGTTCAAGTATCACAAAAAGGGACATGAAACAGACTGGTATTCTTATGCTTCATTAAATGGTACAATAAGGCCTGGGGTGAGTCGGATAGGGGCAAGCAGAAGGTCCCAGGGTTCAGATCTGCCATTTTGGAAGAGAGATTTCTGAGACTCACACCTTCGCAATGAAACACAAAAGAGAAAATTACATTGATCTGAGGTTTATAAGAAAAAATGGTTTATCAATACACATCCATTTCTCCTCACTTATATTTTTCTAATTTCCAGGGTGATCATTTAACTCTTGACTTTCTTTTTAGATATTGATCATGAGGTTGTCATTTAAGTTCAGGGTTCATGACAGTCTTGGGAAGAACCATGCTTTCTGTTTTCTATACCAGTAAGAAACCTGACACTCAGATTGGTGAAGTAACTTGTCCAAAACCACTCATTGAATAAATGAAAGAACTAGAATTCTAATTCAGTTACCATGGATGTGGATCCTTCTATTACACCTATGCATTTTCCCCACTTTTGTTCTTATTCTGTGAGTCACAAATAACTAAAAATGTACATTGAAGCTGGCTTAGAAATGAAGGGGAACAACTGGTGGTGAGAGTGGGAAGTAACAAACTCACTGATTGCTGGGAAATGCAGAATGAAAGTCACTTTGGAAGACACTCTTGACAGTTTGTACAAAGCTAAACGGGCTTATTATACAATGTAGCAGTTGAACTCCTAGGTAGTTATCCAACTTGAGTTGAAAATTACTGCACACAAAAACCTGTACATGAATGTTTATGGTGGCTTTATTTATAACTGCCCAAATTGGAAGCAGCCAAGATGTTCATCAGTAGGTAAATGGATAAACAAACTGCAGAAAGTCTAAACAATGAAATAGTATTTTCAGTGATAAAAATGAGCTACCAGGTCACGAAAAGGCAGGGCAAATCTTGAATGCATGGTGCTAAGTGAAAAAGTCCAGCCTGAAAAGACAAAGTATGACTCAACGATTTGACACTCGGAAAAGACACAACTGTGGAGACAATACAATTGGCAGGGATTGCCAGGAGTTCAGGTGGGAAGGAGGGATGGATGAATAATAAAAGACACATGGGATTTTTAAGGCATTGAACTATTCTGTATAATACTGTTATGGTGGATACACATTATTATGCATTTCTCAAAACCCATACTACTACACAGCATAAAGAGTGAACTCTAATGTAACCTATGGACTTCAATTAATAACAATGTATCAATAATAGTTCATCAGTTATAATTAATGTACCACTAATGAATGATGTCCATAACAGGATAAACTGTATGTGGAAGGAGAGGGTGCATATGGCAACTCTCTGTACTTTCTGTGTAACTTTTCTATAAAGATAAAACTTCTTTAAAAAATAAAATAGAATAAAAAAGGAAATATTTAGCTTATAATGAATAACCTAGCAACAGCTTGGTCCAGAGCTGATATATATTATCACCATCCAGATTCTCTCTATATTTGGCTCTAAATTTCTTAGTGTTGGCTCTATTCCCAAGCAGGTTCTTTTTCTCAGCACCACAGAGTGATTGCCTTTATTTCCTTGGGTTATGTCTTTTCTCACTTTTCCATGTCGCCATGGAAACAAAAATTCACTTTCCTGATAACTCACATGGAATCCCAGAACTGAGTTTCATTGGCTTTGACTGGCGTGGCCTAAATCATGGGACTACCTATGGACCAACCACTGTAGCCGGAGGGTGAGATTTTTCTTTTAAGAAGGAAACAAGGCTTATCTGACTAGGTAAACACACATTACTTCCATCTAAACCACACAATATCATTAATAAAAGGAGAGGAAAGGAAGATACATGCTGGGAAGATACCCAGAAAGTGTTTTCTGCAGTATCTATGTGAGCAATATAGATTTTCTGTACACTAGCCTTGTGACTAAGCAGTGTGTATACATATTTTGCCCCAAGTGTGAAACTTCCATATCAAATAATGTTTCCTCTATGGGTTTAATGATGTTTGAAATTTAATCATTACATTTATGTCATTTCAGTTTATTCAGCACACACACACACACAGTGCAAGATGAAAGACATCTAGACACAGTTGTGTATAGTGACTGCCCAGGAGAGAGGGGTTATCCCTAAAAGGTGCCAAGAGATACGTCAGAGAGGAGCTTACACGTGAGCTGTCTTGAGGGACCCTCAGAATTTCACCAGGGAGATCAATGGTGGAACTTATTCCAGCCAGAAAAAAACAAAACCAAAATGAACAGAAACCTGAACAAAACGTTGGCAGCATAAAACACTGTGACGCGTTTGCAACTTGCTAGCAGTTGAGTAAGATGTAAGAATGACATTAGAAGAGATAAGGTCAGAAAATTAAGTAAAGGTGAATTTTGTCAAGTGCTGAGCGGGAGACCTTTTGAGGCCAATGGAGAAAAAGGACTAGAATTTTTTTTGAAGCAGATGTGCCTGAGTTGGATTCAAGGGGCACCAGGCTATGGAGAAAGGGAGATTGTTTCGGAAGCTGTTGTAGGAATCCTGATGAGAAATGTCAAGGTGTGAGTGGAGGCAGTAGTCATGGGAGAGCGGGCCGACTTAAGGTCTTTTGCTCAGTTAAATACACATTGTCCCACAGCTATAATGCACAGCAGTTCATGACAGTTCAGTGTAAATTTATTCAGACTCTATGCACAGTGTAGATTTTTGGAAAAAAATGAAGGGTGCCATGACGACTTCAGGAGCCTATTGATGACAAAGAGTGGTACATAGAATTTAGGTGAATTTGCATAAAAAAGATTACCTTCTCCCATGCTAGAGTTTTTCTTGCAATGACCGGGTATAATGGGATGTCAAGAATGTAATAAATCTAGGTTTAGTAAATATAATTAGAGAAAATGTTAATTTGAATGGCATAAAATCATCTGTTAAGCACACATCACAAAGTCACTATGATTGGGTGAATCTATTTGATAGACAGTGTATGTTTCTCTAAGTATGTCCCTAAATGTAAATATGACCCCAAATGGAGTTTAAAGATTGGTGGCAATTCATGTCACCAAAAATACACCATAAACCAGATTGTAAATATGTACATTCCATTATGATATTTATTAAAACATGTTATCACCAAAGAAATTGTGAGGGGAATAAAACTATATCTTTGTTAATAAATTATGCCTGTAAATGTCTGTTGATTAGTGTTTCTTAGTAGAGGCAGTAGACAAAATGTCGCTTCTACTTTCAAAGGAATGGTACTCTTGAACTTCCAAAATCACCACTTGCAATTCGACTAGCAAAGCTAAGTTTAGAATGGTAAACAATTATTGTATAGAATTTTCACCTGGTAAGACACTGAGGTTCTGTACCTTATACTGTATTGGGAATATTATGGCAGACGAGGGGGAACACACGTTTATTCCTCTTACTGATTGTGAATTGGAAAAGAATCGTAACAGTTGGAAAAAAGCCCATCTGCTTGTTACAGCAAAACTGCATGTTGTCCTTGCTTCCTCTTTTTTTTTTTTTTTATTACTGTTATTAACACACTATAAAAAATACATTTAAATAGCATTAAGTTTGCAACAGAAACCAACAAAATGGAGTCACTCAATCTTTAACTTGTTCTGTGGAAATTGCTTTATTCCTCCTTTTAACATTGTCTGGAGTCATGCAGAACCCTGCTATTCAGTTACAGTACAAACAGGAGCCCAGGAGAGGTCATTACCAATCTTACATTTGGTGATTTATTTCAGTTTGATTCAAAGTCTCCTGTCCAATTGTTGTGTATGCCAATGCTATCAGATTAATGTATGCAAGGATCTCTTAGAGTAGAATTGATTACATTTATGAGAGTTTGTTCTGTAGTATCAGAAATGACAATGTGGCTAACAATAAAACTAAATTTAAAAGCCCCCAAATTTTAATTTAATAAACATGCATCACCTCTATTAAGAGAAAGACACATTGTAGTCACCTTATTTTACATTATACCTGATATTTTACCTCCTATTATTTACATTACACATTATGTACAAATAATGTAATCAAATTAATGACTATAAAATTGTAATAACATAGTCATGTGATCTTAAGATATTTGAACTTTTTTCAAAATGAGAATAGCTTTATAAAATGTTTTTAATATAAAAATTGTGGGTAAAAAACATTAATATTCTCTACCACAAGATAATAGTATGATGATCCATATAGACATCTGTGTGAGTATGTATACAGTTTATAGGAAAGGAAATATATTAAGAGTCACTTCTCTGAGAAAGACCCTCACTTAACATCATGGATGGGTTCTTGGAACTGCAGTGAAATGACCTATAACCAAAGCGTCTTACCATAGGCTAATTGGTATCAACAAGAGTCAAGTTTCAGTGGCGTCTCATTGACGTTATAAAGAAACAATATTGAACAAATTATTTGAGAACCTGCTGTACTCTTTAAAGTTTGTGTATGTGTGGGAGGGAGGGATGGTGAGCATAATATACATACATATAGGACCAAGCATTGAAAGATTCTCATAAGGAGGGATGCTTTTGAGTTCCCACGCTCCTGGCAAGTCACAGAAGGCTGAGAGGACTGATTAATAGATGAGCGCATCGGCCAAGGGCCAGTCAAGGAAGCAGAGAACACTTTTAAGTGTTTCAAACAGAGGGAATTTAATATAGGGAATTGATTATACAAGTGTGGAAAGGGCCAAGGAAGTAAAAAGGGGAAGTGAAGTAATCCTGAGATAAATAATGGCAGGAAACCGCTTCCAGCCCTTGAGAAACAAGAAAGAGTTGGTGTATGAAGGCCCAAGGGCAAACAGCCCACTCTGAGCTTGTGGGGGAGGGGCACTGAGGCCAAGACTAGGTTTTCTGAGGCATTGATGTGAGTTCCAGAGTTTCTGCTAGAAGCAGCACGACAGAAAAGAAAATACAACAGAGAGAGAAACATGCCTTCTCCATTCCTCTTGATTATGAACCTGCCAGGCCCTCCTATTAGGACGGGCTGAAAGGCAGCGAGCCAGCTGGCAGGGAGCCTGAGATACATTCTACAGAAACCTAGCCCAGACCTAGCCCCAGCACTACAGAGTAGAGGAGGAAGGAGCGGGTGTCGGGCTAAGCGCAATACTAAACCAACTCCCCAAGTAAAGGCAAAGCTGAGAAGATTTGAGAAGAGAACCCAGGGAGATGACCATGACTGGACTCCTGGGTAATTTAATAGGTAGGGCTTCAAAGTCACTAGAGAGACCTTAAAGGACCTTATTTTGCATTTACAGGCAGAAGAGATCTGACCATCTGAGGTGTGTGTGTGTGTGTGTGTGTGTGTGTGTGTGTGAGAGAGAGAGAGAGAGAGAGAGAGAGAGAGAGAGCGAGCGTGGCTCATAATAATGTCTCAAACTGTTATTTGAAAGCATTTTTAATTAAATATTTTTATAGTTTTTTCCTAAGTAAAAAACAACCCTGTTCTTTTCCAATCTCCCATTCTTTGTTTCTAAGACAAGAAATTTAATATGTTGAATTACTTCTCCCCGTGCCTTAGAGATTAGAACACAAGAGGTTTTGAACAACTCCTAAGCTTGCTTTTTCTGTCTGGGATCCATTCACGAGCCCACGAGGTCGATCCAGAGATGTGAATATTTCAGAGCATTGGTTTCTATCCTAAACAACATCCAGACTCACTTTCTCCCCTTCGATATTATCCAGATGGCCTTATGTTAGGTGTGCATACAAGAATTCTCTATCTCCCAAGAGATTCCCAGGTGTCATATTCAAATAGATTTCAAGTGATTCCCTTCTTTCACCCTACAGACACACCTGGGTAATTCATAAACCTACTAGAGCAAACACATAGTCTGTACTCAAGTTTGGAAACTGTAGCATTTGTACCCAGTAAGTAATCCCTTCACTAGTAAAATAGGAAATACGGAATGTATCCATGACATCATTTTACCCCCTTCAGGTGAGAAACAATAACAATGTCTGGTAATGATGTCTTGGTGCAAGGGGAGCCATGTGAACTTTTAGCTGCTGGGGAGACTAAGTTACAACAACCATTGGAGAACCATCGGCAATATTCAGGGAGGCAGAAGGTGTACGTGTACGATAAGCCAGAACCTTCACCCTTTGGGATAATCTTAGGGAAACTCTTACGCATGCGTTCAATAAACTTGTATAAGGATGGTTGTGAGGGCACTGTTGGAATCTAGTATAAAGAATGCTTAGACAAGTAGTCACAATATTTAAGGAAATAGTTACCCCAATGGCAGTGCTGGGGAGGTGGACAGATGGCACTGACATCAGGAAGTGACATCAGGAAGTGACATGCAGGTGTGTGGCTGAAGAGTTCCACTTTCTTGGTAAGGTTTTCAAACATGTTGACAAAGTTTTAATTCTTCACCTAGGAGCAGGATATGTGGGTCCAATGTTATATCTGCAGTATTATCTATGATATTTTCTAGGTTACATATTAGGTTGAACCATACGAAATCGTTTGTTTATGATCTACGAAATGGCAATTTGGTGTGGTTCAGCCTAATATTTTATTATGTAGTTTAATTGTTTAGAATTTTCTAAATATCACATTATATAAAACAATCGAAACATACCGAGATGTATTTTGAAAAACACTCTTTTTTGAATCTTACTGCAGAATATCTAATTTCTGTAATTCCAGTGAAGATCAGTTCATTACACCTGTGCTATGTTTGGGTAATTGTGGGTTTGCTTCTTTAAGTACTGATGGCAATTCCTATCCTAAGATCCCAAAAAGATGATGATGATTAAAAAAATAAGGCAGCACCAATGGTTCTCTTTTGAAACACAGTTAACCTGTTAAACACACCTAGTTGTCTCCACATTCGGTAACATTTCAGGACCTGCAGTGGGCTGCAAGTTACCTGTCCACAGCAAAAGGGCTCTGTCAAGGTCTCTTTTACTTAAAAAAAAAAAAAATGTTGTACTACGTTTGTTTTCCACAGGAATTAGGGATGATGCAGGCTCCTTCATAAAAAGCTAACAGGGATCACACAGTAAGGCAGGATCTTGGGCTATCCAGTACTCATTTTATTTTGATAATTTATACAAAGGGTGTTGACAAAAAAACAGTAAAAAGGATGTGAATTGTATCAATGGTCATGATATCAAATGAATTATGGTTTTGCTGACATAAAATATTCAAGCTGTGGTTATTCTTGCTGCAGAGAACTTTTATTTTTACTTTTTAAATTGACGCTTAACTGATAAAGCATTGACCTTGATAAACTTTTATTTGCAACTAAGTCCTCAACCTCAAAGAAAAAAGGTCCAATACAGAGACATACATATTTTTAATGAGTCAACTCATTGCACGGTTATTTATTTACTATTTCATCGCTAATAAAAATCTTTCTCTTGAAGCATTTTCTGAGGGCTCATGCTGATGCAACCTTTTTATCTTTTGAAATATCACGTCTACTAGAGGGAATGTTTCTTGAGGGCGGAGTCCTTTTGGGGTATTGACAGGACCTACAATAATGCATTTATCTGGTAGTTCTCAGATTACATTTGTACCTTCATTGTATGTGATGCCTCTTTTTGATTCTTGTATGGCTTATGTTTTTCTGCTCGACTTCTTCCTGAGAGCAACTGTGACAGGTTGTTTGTGTCTAAATTTATGGGCATGAGTAGAGAATTTGGACAATTGTTTCCACTTTAGAACCAAAGTCTTCTAAATGTATAAAATTTGTTGCATATACTATGGCAAATCCTCCATCAAAGCGTGATTGCAATTCTGTAGATTGCATTATAGATATTACCTAGATCGATGAAGTGTTTGGCCTTTAATGATAAGAATTGACCATGAATTGCCTTTTTAATTATGCCTCATTTATTAATACATATGCTTAGGTACGTACCAGGTGTTTGATGGAACAACGAACACAGATATTCATTGTGAAATAATCTGGGAGAAGGATCAGACTGTTAATTTGTTGATTAGAAAATTTAAACCATGGGATCATTTTACAATACTAACATTTTAGGGAAAACATAATCACAAGGGGCTCTCTGATCAGGGATTACTATTTGTCCAGCATTGTGCTGAGGTGTTTCAGTTTCATTGTTTTATTTAGTCCTCTCAACAAACCTCGGAGGGAGATATATAGTATCATTTTTAGAGATTTGAAAAGGAAAACTTAGTCTGAAAATAACTTGCCAAAATGGTAAGTTCTGGAAGAGGGACTAGAACCCAAGTGTGCCTGACTCCAGAATTGGAAGAGGGACTAGAACCCAAGTGTGCCTGACTCCAGAATCCTGGCAAGCTCACTGCACATGGTAGTTCTTGTTATGTTAAGGGATATCTTTATGCGTTTGTCACTCTGGTCTGTCCTCTGACGCTTGATGTCTTTGACTTCTGTGATTATATTCCCTTTGAGCTCTCCTC
This sequence comes from Molossus molossus, assembly GCF_014108415.1. Classification (NCBI taxonomy): domain Eukaryota; kingdom Metazoa; phylum Chordata; class Mammalia; order Chiroptera; family Molossidae; genus Molossus; species Molossus molossus. Next base: position 56,317,148 of record NW_023425351.1, on the reverse strand, counting down.
TCTGTTCCTTCTCTCTTCTTGGACTCCTCCTTTACTCATGCTACACATTTTCTGGATATCATTCATTCACATGATTTTAATTATAACCAATTTGCTGAGACTTGCTCCCGCCCACGCCGCCATGTGCAATAGGCACTCCTCATTCAACTGAACTGCTCATTGTCCTGCTTGGCTGAGCTTCTCTTTTCTTTTCTTTTATTAATTTTAGAGAGTGAGGAAGGGAGAGGGAGAGAGAGATAGAAACATTGAAGAGATAGAACATTAATTGGCTGCCTCCTGCATGCCTCCCACTGGGGATTGGGCCCACAACTTGGGCGTGTGCCCTGACCGGGAATTGAACCGGCGACCTCTTGGTGCATGGGTTGATGCTCAACCACTGAGCCACACCTACCTGGCATGAGCTTTTCTTTCTCTGTTCTCTAGTTCAGTGGCTGGTTCACTGTCCCCTCTAGTCACTCAACTGCAAAGACAGTGTCATACTTTTCCCTCACCATGCTGGCACATGCTCCAGGTATGATTAACCATTGACGTCTCCATATTTTACATCATTTTTTGGAGGTCTGTTGTAGCTACTCTATTCCAATCATCCCTACCTTGGTTGAGGTTGTTTTTCCTTAGCTAATGTCTGAATTGGCAGCAAATTCATCTTGACTGTTCCTTCAGACCTGTCCTCAGTGCTATAGAATGAAAGTCTGTCTTTGCCACTTCCCTGCTTTAAATCCTTCGGTGGCTGCTCATCACTGTTGTAGGTTGCGCTCCTACTTGACGTCTACAGCTGATCCCCGCACCTCTCCCGTCTCGGCCCTCCATGCTCCCTACGTGCACATTAGATCAACTCCACCCTGGGAGTGAGCTCACACTGCTGTGTTTTCTTTGAACTGAATGCCTTTCCACCATCACCTGGCGCTCCGCTAACTCCTTTGAACCCCTTAACATTCATCTCAGAAGTCACTTCCCCTAGGAAATGTTCCCAGACACTACAATACAGACTAGGGGTTGTTTACACAGAAGCCTATTTATTTAGTTATGCATGTGAGTCCCCCAGAGGATTGTGAAGTCTTCCACGATAGGGACTTTGTCTTACTCCTCTTTGCATTCCGAGGACTCAGACGGGGCTGGGAGATAGTAGATGTTTAACAGATGTCAGACATCCCAATCTCTCCAAGTGAGTAGTTAAGCTTACTATCAATATCACCTCTTGTCCACTTAGAGGAAAAACTAACATTGGAAAAGAGGCAATAAGGTGGTAAAGTGAGTAGAGTTACTCTGTTTCTCTTAAAAACATAGTGACCTCATGTGTATTTTCTTCCGCCAACCAGTATATTGCTAATCTTCTAATATTGACTGGAACATGCTCAGGGAAATCAAAATGCTTCTAAGAGAAACTTTAAAAATACAACAAAGTGCCCTGGCTGGTTTGGCTTAGCGATTAGAGCGTCAGCCTGCAGACCAAGGAGTTGTGGGTTCAATTCTGGTCAAGGGCGCGATCCTCTGTTGCAGTTTGGTCCTGGCCCTGGTTGGGATTGTGTCTCTCTCACATCGATGTTTAAAAAAAAAAAAAGAAAATACAACAAAGTAACCAAGCTTCAAAACAGTTAAATGATGTAAGATGTATTACATTTAAAATGCTATTAGTTATTTAAAAAAATAATAATAAGTCTTTTGCCAGTTTTCCTTACTCCAGTTATGTATAATTTCCTTACATAGACTGGTATAAGCACTCTGCACATACTTTCTTATTTAATTCACACCATACTCTGAAACAGCAATTAAAATATTGTTCTAATTTGCAGATGAGCGAACTGAGGTTGAGTGAGATCCGGTCAACTTGCTGAGGGACACACAACTAATCACAGGCAGGGCCAACATTTCAACGGAAGCCCTTAGCCAGAGCCTGAGATTGATTCGGCCAAAAGTTTGCTCTCTATCATGGAACTGTACTCACAGTGATTAAACGAAAACCATGAAGAAATAAACTACACCATGATGTTCTCCTCTAACACTTTTCTTTAGTTTTATTCTTAGGAGGGTGAGTATTGACTTTGCCAAATCATGTATCCTATTTGGAAGTTTTATTCCTCAATAAAGTAAGTATAGTCCTAGGTCTAGGCCTACAACGATCAAAATGAATGAGAAAGTGTTTTGGGAGACAATGGAAACACTTGTGGCAAAGATGATTCATCCCAAGAGGAAGGCAGGAAGGGAGACCATAAAATACAGAGAACATTTCTATCTGAGCCAAGGTTGGCTCAGCAGGACAATAGCAAGTAGGCTGGCCAGAGAGAGTCTCCTCTGCTGCAAACCACACACATTCTGGTTCGAATCTCTGTGCTTAGAATGTAAGGGGAGCATACACAAGAAGTTCAGCGACCAGATGGGGACCATTCTAATTAGTTCAGTCTGCTCTAATTGTTGGCCACCAGTTGGTAGACGCAACAGATGCCAAGGAGGCAAATAGAAGATGTGCGCAGCTTTGAATTTTAAACCATATCACAAATAGTTTCCATGTAGAAATATTTTCCTCTTTGGTCAAACTCTAACTTAATTTTGTCAAATGCCAGGAAGTTAGAGGCATATTATGAAGCCTTTTGTTTTAGACATGTCACATTTTTACCTATACATTGATGGCAATAAAAGATGTATTCAGGCACGTTCTCTGGGGACATGTAGAGGACAACAGTGATGTTTGTATGAGAGTGACGTTTTATCATACATGTGCACCAATGGGGTATTTTGGGATTAGAAAATTCCATAAAATGTAAGAACTGTTTATGGGAAAACATACCATGGCATGAACAGGAACATTCAGACATTTGGTAACCATAATCACAATCTCTAGTCTCTATACATTGTTGGGGGTTCATGTCTTATAAGCAATTGGCCATTGTAGGCAAAATGCCAAAGCTATGTCTGACTGGTGTAGCGCAGTGGTTGAACATCAACCCATGCACCAAGAGGTCACCGGTTCAATTCCCGGTCAGGGCACACGCCCAAGTTGTGGGCCCAATCCCCAGTGGGGGGCATGCAGGATGTGCCCAATTCCCAGTGGGGGGCATGCAGGATGTGCCCAATTGATGTTATCTTTCATGGATGTTTCTATCTCTCTCTCCTTCTCATCTCCTCTCTCTCTAAAATCAGTAAAGGAAAAAAAAAATTTTTAATTAAAAAAAAAATGCCAAAGCTATATAACTGATAGAAGAAGGGCAGTGTCACCTCAGTTTGTTTGGACATAAGTTCTTTCATTTAAAACAATACATCAGCCCTGGCCAGTTTTGCTCAGTGGTTAGAGCGTTGGCCCGAGGACCAGAGAGTACTGGTTCGAGTTCCCACTAAGGACACGTATCTCGGTTGCAGTTTGTCCCCGGCCCCGGTTGGGGTCATGTGGGTGGCAGCCAGTCAATGTGTCTCTCTCACACAGATATTTCTCTCTCTCTCTTCCTCCTTCTCTCCCTCCTGCTCCATCTGAAGATAAATGCAAAAATGTCCTTGGGTGAGGATAAAAAAATAAAATAATACATCAGTTATATTGTTTTAATTTTTCATTCCCAGGAACAATCAGCAAGTTTTCTTAAATTACTTTCCTAGTTGGATCTACTGTCAGGGGTAGAGAGGATGATTGTGGAGTTATATTTTATTTACTGTCAAAAATTGTGTCCTTGATTTTACCTACATGTAGTCAATGCATCTTTGCAAGTGCTCAGTATATGCTAGGCACCGTGATTGCTCTAAGTTCACTGAACTCAATAAGACAGAGTCCGTAATGATCACTCACAGAGAAGAGATACCTAACTGCTACAATGTCATCATGACAATTATTGCATTGGATGTAGGTCATGTGTTACGGGCATTCACAGGAAGAAACATAAGAGAAGAGTAGGTAATTCTGCTTGAGTTGTCAGGGTGAGTGTTATTAAAATATTCTCTAAAGATAGTGATATAGAACCAGTTTGTTTTTTTTAGAAAGTTGGAATTGCCAATAAAGTTAGTGGGGGAGAAGATTGTAGGCAGAGAGAATAGTTTAAAGATAGAGATGTATTTTTGATGAAGTATAAATAGTTTTAGGGGACATGACAGTGGATGGATCTTGATAAAAGAAAGAAGTATTTGTGTTCAGCCCTGGCCAGTTTGGCTCAGCAGTTATTGCGTCGGCCTGCGGACCAGAGGGTCCCGGGTTTGGTTCCCGCTAAGGGCATGTACCTCGGTTGCAGTTTGTCCCCGGCCCCGTTGGGGTCATGTGGATGGCAACCACTCGGTGTGTCTCTCTCACATCGATGTTTCTCTCTCTCTCCCTTCCTCTCTCCTTCCTGCTCTGTCTGAAGATAAATGCAAAAAAATGTCCTTGGGTGAGGATCAAAAAAAAAGAAGAAGTGTTTGTGTTCATAGGGAACAAGCAGCTGAGTATTAAGTAGAGAAGAGGTGATTGAGAAGATATTTTCTAGGTTTTTGACTTATAAAATGAAATATATTATGCTGCAATTAGTCAAGATAACAAATACAGAATAGGAGCTAATTTTACAGAATGAAGAGCTCCATTTATAAATATGAAATTAATATTGACATATCATTAATATTAAGATTGTGTTTGTAATGCTAATAATGCAGGCAATGATACTGTAGCATTTATGTGGCATTAACTTTGTGCCAGATGTTGCAACAGATGTTTTGCATATACAAACGCACTTAGTCCTCATCACAACCTAATGAGATATATACAATTATTACACAGAATCAGAGATACTCTAGGTTATCCAGATATCAAGTGATAGAGTTGGGATTCAAGCCCAGGTAGTTTAGGTTCATATTCTTAAATGGTTTACCCAACTTCCATGGGACTCTGGTTGGAATGTCTAAATGAAGCTGGTGACATGCTTTTGGATTTTAAGAATGAGGTCTGAGTTAGTCATGGATTTAGAAGTCGTCTGCCTTAGGGTTGTAGTTAAAACTATGAAGGTAGGGTTTTTTTTTGTTTGTTTCTTTGTTTTGTCTTGCATTTTTTAGGGCAGTGGTTCCCCAAGTGGGAGGATCTTGGATGATTCAGAGTCGCCCTAGAATGATAGCTAAATGCTCTTCTGTGTGCATTTCCGTAGAGGAGGGTCCATAGTATTTAAAGCATCCTAAAGAGTGCACATGAGTCCACCATTCCTTCAACAGGTCAGTAATCTTTAGTATGGAGAGAGAAGCGATCGATATTCCTAACAATCCCCAGAATTCTTGTTCCTAAAGAAACCTCTGGGGCTGCTAAGGCTATTGGATTTTCAAAGTGCTAAGTGCAGAAAACTATCAGGAAGGGATAAACCTGGTATGTAGACTCCTAGAGTCGAATATCCTTGAGTAGTTCATTCTCACACATCTGCACCTTTCATCTCGGTCCGCAAGGTGATGCGGCTTCACGGGAAGGAGGCCATCTTCCCGGTCTTGGTTTGTTTTTTCTCAAACCGGTCCTTTGCTTCAGATACAACCTGGTAATCTGTCAACCCTGGTCCTTGGTATAGGTAAGCCTTTGATTTCAGAACTGATGATCGTACATATTTATCTTCTAGCCCCCATAACCTTATCTCTGGGAAATTGCCTTGTGTTTTGGGGCCAATCAATAGGAGGAAGAAGCAGAGAGGAGAGTAAATAAACAAGCTTGTTGGTCTCTTACCCTGTTATCCCTTTTTAGCTTTAACTTTGTTTCTCCGTCTTATCTCTTGGATGAATTTAGGCTACTTGGCTCAGATGTGTCTCTTTCCTCTCTTATTTATCATGTCATCATAAAAATGGATATTTGGTGATATGTTACACTTACTTTTTCTGTTATGTATAAGGCATTTTAGGAATCAGCTTTTATAACTGTTAGAATTTCCCAGATAATGCATTATCTGGTTATCTTTGTGGGCAAAACAGAAACAAAGGTAAAAGCAGGAACAAAGAGTAATTTGATTTGATACCTGGAAAACGCTGTGCAGATATGCTCGACATGTTGATTGAGGGAATTGCGGTAAGAACTTAGGGTGCTTGAGAAGAGAAGGAAGGAGCCGAAATTCATCCCTTGGTAAATCTGTGTAATTTAAATACTGATGTAACCTTAAGGAGCACAGGCTCTCTTTTGTCACAAACATGCTGTTCTCTGAAAAGTGTTCATGGCAAAGTTATAATCTTGCTTTTTGTCAAAATAGCCCCTCTGCCTTCACTAATGCACAGTGTGGGAACTTGTGAAAGAAAAATTCTGAAGTCCCTCCAGCATGTTCTAACATATTGCTTATTGTTTATTGTATGCTATGTCCCTGTGGCCAAACAGTGCATGGCTCTTTACAGACATGTCTACTGTGTCATACTCAACAAGAGAAGCCCCTGATATTACAAGGGCATGTCTTCCAGAGGTTTCGCTCTTTTTTTTTATTCTTCTCTAAGTTTTCAAGGTCAACTTAACTCATCTTTCCTCCACAGAAGATAAAATGACCTTGATTTCTCTTTAAATCATGGTTTTGGCATCTATCAAAAGACATCTTGAAAACTGAAGTGTTTATTCCCTGGCTGAATATTTAAAAGACAGTTATTGGCTGGTTTAGGTTAGATAAAGGTAAATCTATAAATTATTTTTTTAAAAAATATATTTTATTGATTTTTGGAGAGAGAGGAAGGGAGAGGAAGAGAAAGATAGAAACATCGATGAAAGAGATGCATAGATCGACCGCCTCCTGCATGCCACTCACTGGGGATTGGGTCCACAACTTGGGCATGTGCCTTGACTGGGGATCGAACCGGTGACTTTTTGGTGCATGGGTCGATGCTCAAACACTGAGCCACACAGCTGGGCAATAAGTTCTTAAGCCTTGGTAAAAACTTACACACAAGAGATCATGGAAAATTCATTGTTGGCTCTTTGTTTTATAATACAATGAACTATTTTATCTTGAATTAAATATTATTGGATACTTTTGGTTGACATAATTTAGTTGACATAATCTGTGAATAGTAACTTCAGCAACATTAACTTTTATGGGTCCATTCCTAAATTATTGGCATCTCACGGACAGCATTAAGGCAAGTATCGTTGGGACTAAGTGTGTGGGTTCTTGAGCTGAGCTAACAGTTTGATTCCCGGACCCACCACCTAGCTGTGTGACTTCGGGCAAGCACTTCAGCTCTTGTGTGCCTCAGTTTTCTCTTTTGCTCTAGTTCATGAGGGACTACAACTCTCCAAAGCCATTTAGTAAACAGTAGTTTCAGAAACTTTTAGCTGAATGTTATTTTTATTTTAATTATATATGTGTTACAATCTCGTTATGAAAAATTGATAAGAAGAAGAAATGAAAAGATAAGTATACTTCCATCATCTCCGTTCCCACTGGCCGTGGTGAAATCATTGCCAGCTATCTCACGTGCTTTTCCAGATTGTTTGAAACTCACGTACACACAATTACACTACACAAACCCTTTATAAACGTTAGGTTTTTGTCTTAATATTATTCTCCAAATTGCTTTAAGAATAACTCAACTATACATAACATATCTATTTGGGTTTATACATGCAGCTTTGCCTTGTTCTTTTAAATGTGACAAGCCAGTCTCAAGAAGGTATATATTATAAAATCTATCTCATGACTAACATTTAGTTTGTCTCTAAATGTTTGCTGTTTCAATCAATATAGAGAATATCATTCTTCTACAGCCCTCGAAGTTCAAAAACTGTTCCCTGAAAGCCAGATGAAGATTGCAGGTTTATTTAGTTTGGATTCCAAATTGTCTTTTAATTTTATTTTATTAAAACAAATTTATTTTTCTTTATTGACTTCAGAGACAGAGAATGAGAGAGGGAGAGAGAAACATCAATGAAAGAGAACATCATTTGGCCATCTCCTGCATGCCCCCCAGGGCATGTGCCCTGGGTATGTGCCCTGACCAGGAATCGAACCAGTGACCTCTTGGTGCATGGGGTTGATGCTCAACCACTGAACCACACTGGCCGGGCATATTTAAAAAAAAATTTTTTTTTAATTGAGTCAACACACTTATAAATCAAGAGAATTTAGATGAAAATCCAGATTTTTTTCCTTCTCTTAAAATCTAAAGGTCAATAAATCTATAAATATTGCAATAACTAGTCTGACAGGTTAGGGACTGCGGCAATTGTAAATTCGCACCTTGCCTCCTGCACGGACTCTGCCTCTCTGTCACATTGCACTGATCTAGCTTTCCTCATCTATGCCTGCTTCTCGGGGCTCTCAAGTTGGTGATCCCTGAGATGTATCTTTAAACACTTGGGTTGGTATTAGTAAATGATAAAGCCTAAGTAGTAAAATTTCTGGGTCAAAGGGTAGAATCATGCTACATTTTTGGTAAGTACTGTGAAATTATTTTTCAAGTTATATTAAATGCCCAGCATGCTTTTCCCTCTAGGCTCTCAGCGAGACCTAAATACAATATAAGTCTAATAGGGAAAAAAGTAAGAGCTAAGTTTTATAGAAATGTAAGGCAAGGATTTATAGACTGATGTCTGGTAGTTGTATCACCTCTGGTCCTGGCGGGAAACAGAACACACACGCACGCGTCTGGGATCTGGAAGAAAGTTGGTTGAGGGGCTATTTACAGAAGTGCGGGTGGAGTTAAGAGAACTAATGAGAGATGTGAGGTCCCGCCTGCCAGTGTGGCTCAGTGGTTGAGTGCCAACCCCTGACCGATTCCCGGTCAGGGCACATGCCCAGGTTGTGGGCCAAATCCCCAGTGAGTGGCATGCAGGAGGCGGCCAATCGATGTTCTCTTATCTATGTTTCTATCTCTCTCTTGCTCCCTTCCTCTCTGTAAAAGTCAGTAAAGAGAAAAATTAAAAAAGAGAGAGATGTGAGTTCCCTAAGGAAGCTGCTATCTGTTGGGATTGGGAGAGGACATGCTTTTTCAGGAGCCTAAGGTGTCTAACCTACTGCTAAAAGTTTGCTGCTGAGGGAGGGTAGGGGTGGGGATCAGAATTTCCCAGTCGCTGTCTCCATCCATCCTCCAGGCATCTGACCGGCGGCCACCTTCTGGCTTCCAGAGCGGTACACACAGGTAGAAGCAGTTTCTAGGGGTCAGAGCAGGAAGCACAGACAATGTGTAGGCAGGAGTGTGCAACGACAGAACAATCTAGAACAGTTTTCATATTATCTCTTTTATGATCATTACATAAAAAAAGTATTAGGCCACTCAACCCTAAAAATCTATAGTTTATAAACACTTACTGCATAGATGAGCTGAAATGACTAAAGTACACGTGGGAAAACTCCCACACAGTGGTAAGAGGACGCATATAAAGTCTTTATCAATTTGAACAGTATTTATGGACTGTTGTTTTTTTTTAATCCTCACCCGAGGACATTTTTTTGATATTTTGTTCAGATAGAGTGGGAGGGGAAGAGAGAGAGAGAGAGAAAGAGAGAGAGAAGAGAGAGAGAGAGAAACATCGACGTGAAAGGGACACATCGAGTGGTCACCACCCCCACGACCCAACCAGGGCCGGGGACAAACTGCAACTGAGGTATGTGCCCTTTAGCGGAACTGAACCCGGGTCTCTCCAGACCGCAGGCGGACGCTCTAACCGCTGTGCCAAACTGGCCAGGGCAGTATTTATGATTTTTTTAAAGTCCACGTGGAATCAGTTTAACCTTTTTGCCTTTAAGCACAATAAGATAAGATTTTAATGAAAGCTTCCATATGTGAAACACAAAGAAATCCCAGAAATGGATTTTTCAAGGGGGAAAAATCACGTACCTAAGTAATTAACATATTTGGGTAGACACCGATAAGTGTTTTAGTGAAAGTTTTTGGAAATTTGAAAAAAAGAGAAATCATGTTAGTAACTTCCTTGAAAGGACTCCACTTAGGAAGTTAGCTCAGTCCAGGGGTGCCCCTGCCCCCCAGAAGGCGGTGGCAGCAGGCTGGCCGCTCGGCTCCCCAACCCCCTGGCCTTCGTCACTCCAGCTGGGTGAATCCCTATTAGGCATCAGCTGTACACCTGGTTAAGCTGGTACATAAACCGAACCCGGTCAAGACAGTTTCATTAATTAATATGACTACTCTTAGCTTTCAATGTTAAGTAAACTAATGCATGTTTTAAGTGAAATTTATTTTTACAGTGAAATCTAAGTGGAATAGCCCTAGCTGGTTTGCTCAGTGGTTAGAGCGTAGGCTCGTGGACCAATGAGTCACGATTCCAGTCAAGGGCATGTACCTCGGTGGTGGTTCCTCCCAGGCCCTGGTCAGGGTCGTGTGGGAGGCAACTAGTTGATGCGTCCCTCTCACCTTGATGCCTCTCTCCCTCCCTCCTACTCTATCTGAAGATAAATAGAAAAATATCCTCAGGAGGATTAAAAGAAAAGAAATCTAGCTGGAATAATTTTTTTTTTTAGCGTCACCTGAGGATATTTTTCCATTGATTTTCAGATAGAATGGGAAGAAGGGAGAGAGAGAAAGAAAAAGCAATGTGAGAGAGGCACATCGATTGGCTGCCTCCCGCATGATCCCATCAGGGCCTGGGCTGGAACTGCAACCGAGGCATGTGCCCTTGACTGGAATCGAACCCACAACCCTTATGTCTGCAGACCGATGCTCTAACCGCTGAGCCAAACCAGTCAGGGCTGCAATGCATTTTTGAAAAAAAGAATTGATAAATGAATTGCTAAGAAAAATTTGTATTGAATTAGAAATAGCAACTCTGAAAGTTTGAAAAATTCATAAAACATAAAGATTGACATAAATTTCCAAGGATGGAGTCTGCATTCAGTGTGCTTTGCACATATTAAACATCTCACTCCATCTTGAAATCAAAAATAGGTATCACATATTATGAATTATGGATGTGTTTGTTTAAAGGGGCAGGAGGTAGAACTCTGATCAATGGATCACTAGTCAAAGACAACACTTTGGTCCCAACCCAAAGTTTGTAACTGAAGCATTTGTCTAAATTTTAAAAGAATTCAACACTCAATGTGAGTGTATCATGTTTAAAGTATTTATGGCTATCATTTTAAAAATTAATTCACTAATTGGAAGTCCCGAATGAGTTGGTAGAGGGATTCCTCTAATTTCAGCTAGAAAGATAAGATATCCTTTCTGAAGAAAGAATATTTTCAGCTAGGCCCTTGCTAGATATCTTATTACTAGTTTCATTTACTTAAGGCAGCGGGCTCTTCCTTAGCAAGTAAATCAATTACTCTGAGCAAACTTTTATTGACTTTGGGATAAAAGATAACTTATTTGATCACGGCCTAGAAACATATTCATGATCTGGTTTCTTTCTACCCTCTCAATTTCACCCACCATCCCACCTCACCTGACTTATCTTTGTGGATCAGCAAATTAATGTGCTCATGCATGTAAAACCCCTGTTATATTTCAATATTGTATGCTTTTGTACATTCTCTTCCAGAGGCCTAAAATGCCTATCCTATCATTAGGCCTGTGTTGAATGCTGATTATTCAATGAAAACTCTGTTCATCTTAAAACAGATCACATTCTTTTATCTGCCATTGCTATACCAAATTCTCATTTTAAATCAGGGAAATTATTTATTAAGACAACTATGTATTAAAACTGTATTTGTAGTAACTGTTTTCAGGGTGTTTACAATGACTAGAGGATGCCCTAGTGTATTATAGAAAATGATGTAATATGATACTTCTATAAAAATCATGCTTGCAAAAAGATTTCAAGCTTACTAAAGTATTTCAAGTTCACTACATTATGTAAAGTACCTATTACACGTGCTGTCAAAAGCACAGTATAAGGTATATCATTAGCCCAATAACATAAGGAAAACTAGATAGAAAATAATAGAAAAAAGTCTAAAATTTTTCTGTGTGTAACTGCAGATGGTGGTATTAGATTACAGGTGTTATTTTATTCTGTACTTTTCAATTTTTCAGCAATTAGAACATACTACTTTGATAACAAAAGTAAAACTTTGAAGGAAATCTCAGTGCTCTGTTCAAGGGTCACCACGTCTTACAAAGATCTTCTGGAACATTTTACTCTCTCTTCTCTATGTTTTTCTTTGTTACTTACAGGAACACATCTATTGAAGTTATTTCTTTGCTGCTGGGTTTCCCAACCACACAGAAGATCTTTGAGGAAAGAGTCTGCCTTCATAATTTCCTTATACTTTACATTACATATCATAGGACAATCTAAAAAACATCTTTTGAACTCAGCAGTGTAGATAACATGTTTACCATCAACAAAATTGGTGGTGCTCTCCAAATACCTGGCAAAGGGAAGAGAGCGATGCTCCCTGGGAGATTTCTTATTAGGCCAAGACGTGTAAGACTCATCCTAGCTTAGTGATACATTGTTTTTAACATGCTTAGGCCATTAATATTATATATGAAGACAATGTTTTCCCTGAGTTTTCCTCAGAGTTTCTTCAAATATGTCACGTGCATTTTTTTCAGAAAAAGCCCAGGGGAATTGACATATTGTTTATTTTTTTTCAAGTATCTATATCAAGTATCAGAATTTTATTTTTTCGCATTAGTTAGCATTAATCTTTAATTATTACTTTACTCCATTTTATACTAAAGAATGATGCATTTTTCTTTTTTCTCAGAGTCTATAGTATGTTGCGCTTGATCCATTAATATTCTCTTATTAATATTTAAGAAAATTTCTTACAAGTTCTACTAAAGAAGAGATTAACTTCTTTATTTTTATATTTTAGACTAATGATCAGGTTGCCTCTTTCCTGGTTTTTCAATTTAAATTAATAGACACAAATTGAGAACATTTGCATTAGGCTCTCTGCTAATGATAGAACATAACTGTCTTATTTTTCATGTCAATAAATTATAAATTACTTCTTATATAAATAAACTCTTAGCACAGAAGACTTGAACCCAAGGCTGTGTACCAAGTCAGGGGTGAGACAGAGGGTTCCGGGAACTGTGAAACAGAGGTCCATAACCATGCTCGAGCGACCCAATCGTGAGAAATGGTTTTGTGGAGGGGACGGCCTGGTTTCTGAGCGGCAGTGGACCAAAGAGCAAACTCACACACTCATTCCTTTCTGAGATGTGTGTGGAGCACTGCTATTTCACTCTTAGTTGAAGTTCAGGGTATGTGTGTGTGTTTGGTATCACAGCCTCTATTTGGGGTGTAGGTAATTAACACTCTTTGTTATTGAAAAAGGGATTCTACGCAGAGGGGATTTCAGATGGGCCATGCAGGTGGGTGAAGGCAGTGTCCACACAACCCTCTCTTAATGCCAACCACACGGGCGCTGGCCAAAATGCTACCATTTCCCCAAGCTTTTATAAGTGATAGCTTATTTAATTATTACCACAGTCTTGTGAGGTTGAGGCTATTACTTCCCCCATTTTATACATAAATGAAGGCACAGAGGAATTAAGAAACTTGCTTAAGATTACATAATTAGTAACAGGTGGACTACCCACTTCAATAAACCACACTGTCCTGGACTTTTTTTTTTTTTTTTTAATCCTCACCCGAGGATATTCTTCCATTTATCTTCAGATAGAGTGGGAGAGAGGGAGGGAGAGAGAGAGAAAGAGAGACATCAGTGTGATAGAGGCACATCGATTGGCTGCCTCCTGCACAAGCCCAACCAGGGCTGGGTACTGAACTGCAACTGAGGAACATGCCCTCAACAGGATCAAACCCATGCCTCTGGTCTGCAGACCAATGCTCTGACCTCTGAGCCAAACTGGCCAGGGCTGGACATTTTTATTTTAAACCTCTTTAAATGGCCAAAAATCCTCATTCTCAAGTCTGATATATTCTTTAACTTTTGGTGTGTCTCTGAGTTCTTTGCAAACCATTTCTTTGCCTTTGTCTTTTCTGAATTTTTATACTTCTCTGATAGAATTTAATCCCCCTCATGTGATTTAAATTATTATCTTTATTGTGAACACTTCCAAATCTATTTATTTAGATCTTTCTTTTTCTCTCCCTTCCTCCTTCTCTCCCTCCCTTCCTTTCTTCCCAAATGTCTATCCAATTATCCACCCATACATCTATTTAACTTGATCTCTATTCTGAGTTCCAGTCTTTTATAACCAATCAGTTACTGGACATAAATTTTGGATGTCCCACAGGGAACTCGAAACACATATCTAAAACTAAAGTTGGTAATTACCCTTTTAAAACTGATTTTCTTTCCATTTACCCATCTTACTAAATGGGACCCATTTTATGGTACTTCACAATCCAAGAAATTAACAAGTTTGATGGCATTTATTTTCTAACCGTTTTTTAAATTTTTTCAGTATTTTCCATCTCCCTTTTAATTATTTTTTCTAGTAATCATCACATTTTGTGTGGACCATTAAAAAGTTGTTTACCTGAGACTAGTTTTGCTCTATATTGATACATTTTCTACATTAAAACCACAGTACATGCTTGAAAACATAGATTTAATCATGTGCCCCTTTCGTCCCCCATTAAAATCCCCAGTGGTTCTATATTGCACACTGAACTCGGTTAAGCTTCTTACAGTATTTTATAATGGTTTATTAGTTAGCTCAGGTTGCCATAAAACTATCATCAACTGGGTGGCTTAAACAACATAATTTGATTTTCTTACAGTTCTGGTGTCTGGGAAGTCCAAGATCAAGGTGCTTGCAGATTCAGTTCCTGGTGTGAACCCACTTCCTGTTTTGTAGACTGCTACCTTCCAGCTGTGTTCTCACATGGCCTTTCATTGATGTGTGCACATGGAGATGTGGAGAGAATGAGATCTTTCTGTTTTACTGTTCTTATAAGGGCTCTAATCCCATCATGAGGATCCCACTCCCATGACATAATCTAGATCTAATCACCTCCCAAAGGCCCCACCTCCTTTGGGGTTTAGGGCTTCAGCATGTAAGTTGAGGTGGAGGGCACATTCACTCCGATACAAATGGCCTGTGTGCAGTCTATACTGAGTTCAGACTCAGGTAGTCTTGCTTGCCTGACTTACGGAGGTGACTCCATCAGGCGTCAAGATCAAGTCACATGGAACAATTCTTACACCTTCACTTTCTTTACTGGAATCATCCATCTTTTTTCATACTTCTGTCATTTGCTGGACAATCTCAAAGTCATGCTTCACATCTCAGCTTATCAAAGGCTTCTTCTGGGAGCTCTCCATGATCCTTTAACACTTGGCTAGGTGCCTCTCTTGGGTAGTATTTAATCACATTGGAAACTTTTTCATTCATTCACTAAGAAATGTTTATTAACCAATCTTCATGTGCTGGTCTTTAAGACTTTGGATATACAGATACAAGCAAGGTAAATGTAGTCCCAACATTTAAGTTGCTTAGCGGAGAAGACTTATTTTACTGTATAAATTCTAGTAGTATGAGTGTAAAACATGAGCAGAAGGAAATGATGATTTGAGTTTATAGATAACAGAGTTGGAGAAGAAGAGAAAGCTATGTATGGAACCATAAACTGCAGAGGAAGGGAAGGGAGCTAATTATATCTTTGGATCCAAGGAAGGCTATTCTTAGAAAATGATGTTTAAGCTGAGAAATGAGAAAGTTGAAATTATGTGATTATGGATCGGATGTAAGGAGTGAGTAAGAGGAGGGAGTCCAGGATTATTCCCCAAGTACCAGCTTTGGCGCTTGTGTCAATGGAGATGCTATGACTAGTCTTGCAAAACTGCTTTTTGAGACATCTTCAGTAAAAATATGGACCATATATTTAGGTATATGAGTCTAAAGTTCAGAGGAGGTCAGTCTGGACCAGAAGGTGAAATCTGCTGAAGCTGTGGATATATGTGAGATCAGTAGGCACTACCAAGAAAGAGATGAGCAAGGAGTCTTGGGGATAGTGCGGGTGAATTTCAGTGTTTGGGAAATGCGTAGCAGGTGGGGAGATAGCCCAGAGACCTGGGTAAGATAGCTCAAGAAGTAGGAGGAAAAGCAGGAGCATGTGCTATGCTGACACTGAGTAAAAAGTATAGGGTTTTTTTTGTTTGTTTTTGTTTTTAAGGAGGAAGTGGTAACAAGGTCAAATGCCATTTTCAGGTCAAGCAAGATGAAAAGTGAAGAGTCTGTTGAACTTAGAGATATGGATGGAGATCATTGGATAGCTCAGCAAGAACAATTTCAGTGGAACTGAAGCCTGCTTTGAATGAGTTAATGTGAAAAAGAAAGGAAGACATGGTGATGTAATTGCAGATAACTACTTTGAGAATTGTGGCTTTTAAAAAAGATGAGAAAGATAGGGCTGACGGTAGCGGAGTATGTAGGACTGAGGGAAACTTTTTTCTTCTACTTTTCTACAGCGTGAGACCCTTGATTAAGTTTCCATACTGATGTGGAGCAATAGGACAGGACTAATTAAACACAGGAGAACAAATGTAGGGAGACGCACGGGATTTCTTACTCAGGCTCATCCTTTGTGAGAAAGAGGAACCGCTCTTCTGTTTAAGTAAGAATGATGCGCTAAAATGAAGGACAGACGGGGAAGTGACAAAGGTACATTTACACATTTGGTGATGGGCAGCCAATGAAGCATGTCCTTCTCAGAGAACGTGGCCTCCAGGGAGGACATCTGCTGAGAGAGAAGAGCATCGCAGGAATATTCTGTAAGAGGGTAAATGGTGCGCAGTCGTTACTAGAAATGCTGGATTAGGAAACCTACCATAGTGCCATTTTCAAAGTGGCTTTAATTTCCAGTTCATGAAACCTGTTCTTTGTTTCTCATCCATGAGACTCTTCAATAAAGAGCAGATTTACTGAAAGGATAAAAAGATTTTTTTTCCTGTTTTTGTCTCCCCTTGCCTTGTTTCTAGCAAGAAGGTTATGAAAACTGCTTTGATTTTGGTGTACCTGTCACTGCTCTTGCCCCTGGTCCCTGTGGCGGTTTGTTCTCGGTAACAGAGCACTTGCTACAGAGCGGATTAATACCCTGTCACCGATGAGTGTTTCTCAGGGGACAGAGCTTGCAATGGCGGGCAGGCAACCCCTTTGCAGTCAGCATGCAATTTTCATGCAGTTTCCTTGACTATAAGAATAGAAGTCAGAAAGCAAAAATGAACTAAAATGAAGGGAGTCATGAATTTGGAAGAGACCTTGGGAAGTCATCCGATATACACTGTGACTTCTTTTGGTCATGGCTGATATCTTATTTGATCTTTGAGTCCTCTGTGCCTGGCACAGAGCCACAGTCGCCAATGCTTTTCAGTGCTACCATGTGCCACAGACTTCTGAATGGTTCCCACAGGTTAACTCCTTTTCATTCTCACCTCGATGTGAAGTGGCCACTCTCATTGTCCTTGTTTTAGAGAGAAGAGGCACAGAGGGGTTAAGTGTCTTGCCCAGGACTCACCGAGTTGGAGTTAGAACTAGAACTAAGCTCCAAGCAATGTGGCTATAAAGCTTGTCCACTCACAGGCCCTCGGCGCTTTCTGACTTGAGCAGCGCATGCCCTCTTGCCTTTGGTCACCTGGCGTAAACTGCCATTCCAGTTTCACAGCTGAGGTCCACAGTCCTGTTCGAGACTAACCAAGGTCATACCCTAACTGACAGAGCTGGTATTTAAGTTCAGCTATTTTGACTTCGTCTCATGCTTTTTCCACTTTGCATAATTGCCTGTGTGTCTAATTTCAGGTCTGGTGATTCCCTCTTGCCCCGAGTTTTGTTTGCACCTCCAGCCTGTGCACCGCCTGCTCAGTAATGATCTAATGCTTACTGTGTGGGCTTCCAAGTTTATTTGATTTGGAGCAACCTAAACAGCCTGTTGGCAAGGACTAAATATAAGATTGTGAATACAGGGACAAGGATGCATATTTCTGGCCAGAGGGGATCTTGCAGGCAAATTATTGGCAACCGTTGCTATAACGAAAATGAATTCTCTAACTGTGAATGTTTGTGGTATGTAATGAAAATTCATATGAAGAGAGAGAATAGAGAATTAAAGCAATGAAGTTGAATATTTCTAATGTACTGCATCCGTTTAGAAAAGCGGGACTTCTCAGTGTGAAAGACAAATCAATTTTTCCAGCGTCCTGCCTGGACACTCACACAATCAAAGCCATTCTTTCGCATAAGGTGTGCACCTTGCAGTGTTTGGAATAGGTGACTTTTGTTGTTCCCTCCCTTGTTACCTCGCAACATCCCGTGTTGTGACTGGGCACTGCATTTTGCTACACTGATTTGACTGAGGGAGAAACCACAGCATGGTGTGGTTTAAATGACTCATTCAGTCTCATAAAAGTGGTCTGTGTGAGAGCCAGGGTTAGGATTTGGATCTTCCATCTTGAATGCCATGCTTTGTGCTAAACCACATGATGTTCCAATATATCATCTGGCCCATTTAATCCACATGGATAATTCATTTTTCAACACCCTGGTTATATGTCATCTTAGCTGTCACTTCTATGAGCTGCTTACACACCTGCGTGTAGCCCACGCTCCTTTGCTGCCTGTTCTGAATCAGGAGTGGTGCTCATTAAGCAGCAGACAAACAACTAAAATCCCCACCACCACCACCACCCTTCTTTGTTCTGCTCCATTGTGCTTCATGTCTGGTTTCTGCTCTTTTGGAATTCAGTGTCAATTCAATTATATAATGCTTGGTTAGGGGGATGCTCGCTACTCCACTTTGTTGCTTGCAGACTCTCAGTCTTTCCCTACAGGAAAAGAATGCCTTTGCATTTATGTTAGATGGAGCTTTGGAGACATTAGGAAACTTTGTATACCCGTCTTGGTAAAGTAGCCCAAAGGGAGCCTGGGGTGAATACCCAGGGTACAACCTCCTCATGACAGATCGTCTAATTTCAACCTAGGTTCACCACTAACACATTCGTAGGCAGAGGAGACATAAGGAAATGTGTTCATTGAGCTTCCCTGCTCCATATGGTTCCAGTTTAGTGTCTGCCCATGAGAAGCATTCATGTGAGATTTGGAAAGACGGAGGAGAAGGGAAAATTGAATAGGAGAGGTTGATCCTTGTGGGTTCTTATGTTGTGCATTCAACAAATATTTATTAAGATCCTATGTGTCACAGGCATTGTTCTACATTCTGGGGATGTAACTCCCATTTTCAGAGTTTATATTCTATGATTTAGGTATGGAGACCAATTAAAAATAAACCTCAAGAAGCAAGTAAAATATCAATATATGTATTTCAGACCATGATCAGCATTACAGGAATAGAACAAAAATGTGATAAGACATTTTAAAGAGGAAAGTAAGAATAGAAAAATTTTAAACTTTTAATTACAGTTGATGTACAATATTATATTAGTTTCAGATGTACAACATAGTGATTAGACATTTATGTAACTTACAAAGTGATCATTCTGGTAAGTCTAGTACCCATCTGATATCATACATAGTTATTATAACATTTACTATACTCCCTATGCTGTACTTAACATCTCTGTGACTGTTTTTTATAACAGGCAATTTGTACATCTTAATCCCTTCACCTTTTCACCCATCCCCCCCAACCTCCCTTCTATCTGGCAAGCATCAATTTGCTCTCTGTATCTAAGATCATGTTTCTGTTTTGTTTGTTTATTTTGTTTTTAAATATTCTACATATAAGTGAAATCATATGGTAGTTATTGTTCTCTCTCTGACTTATTTCACTTAGCGTAATACCATCTGGTTCCATCCATGTTGTCACAAAAGGCAAGTTTCATTCTCTTTTTATGGTTGAGCAATATTCCATTGTATATATGTGCTACCTCTGGAGGAAGTTTTGTTTAGGCATATTCTAAAGTTCTAAAAGACATTTGAAAGTTGATTTCCTGAGGGAAATTTTAACTTTCTAAACATTTCTGGAATTTCTTCTTCATCGTTTTTTTTTTTTAGTTTGGTATGGTGTGCTCATGCAGTTATCAGTGATCTACATATGCTGTGTTAATACATGAAGTACAGTTGCTGGACACCAGCTATTATGATCAGAGTGACATCTTCATCTGTGGTTTGAGGTGCTGTTTGTCTGGCTCCTGAAAGTCTGTTACACTCTCCATTTCCACAAAAACTGCTGAGTCAGGAAAGACCTAGATCGTCAAGGGAGCCACTAAAATTTCCCAGTGGAATTAGGATTGTGTTCTGCAGACTGCTGTATATTTTATATGGACTTCGCATACTGTCCCCACATCAGTCTGGTCCTGTACTTTGTAGGATTCAGTAGGGATGTGGCTTAAAAAGAATATATCTGACTATATCTGGTGAGCACTCTGGATTGATTCAGGTAAGAAAGCTGTAACCCAAGTTCTTTCTTTAGGAAGCGATAAGCAAGCACGAGGCCTCGCTGTTACAGGCGGAATTGAGTATCTCCTTTGGAGATGGACTTGCATTTATGGTGTGGTGCACCGAGTACGTCCCGAGGGCGTCGAGCTCTGGTTGCTCTCCTTCAGATTGGACGGTTGTGCCCTTGTCCCTCACTAAAGGGGGGCTGCAGAACTCCCTGTGCTGATTGGACTTAAGATTTATGTCTTCTGAAAGGATTATGTAAAACCATTCTTTTCACTGGGGATAGATATTTAAGGAATAAACAGGCTTTGGTCTTAAGAGGCTACTTTTTCTGTTAATTTTACTTACCTTTGGGATCTTTATACTTAAAAAATCATTTTTTAAAATGAATAACAGTCGTCAGTTAATTTCTCTTTTTCTTTCACTGTTTCTTAATTTGTTTAATCTTTATTTTTTTATTAAAAAAAAACACCTTATGTTTCTGATGTCATTTGTTCTTTGAGACTTATAATAAAAATTATTTTTCTTCCTTCTCCTTCTCCCACCTTCACTACCCACTGCCGTCCCTGCCTTTCACACCAACCAGGGCTCGGTGCTTCTGTGTGCGGGGAAGATACTCCTTTCCTTTCTCGTTCAGCTCTGAGAAAGGAGCAGAGAGGGTTGGGTTCTAGTGTAGGCTCTGTACTTGATTATTTTGGTACCTGGAACCAGACACTTACCTCGCATGTGGGGTCTGAGGGTCACTTGCCTGCTGGTGGCAACAGGGGGTTTTATTAGAACAGCAGTTGTTAAACATTGTGGTCTCAGGACGACTTTCCACTCCAAAAGTAGTTAGAGGCTTGCAGAGCTATATTTTTTAGGTGCTAATCTAGTGTTCATGCTGTGAGAGCCAATTGTTAAATATTCAAGAACTCTATAGACTTGTAGTTAAACCATTGGTAGCTTCAAGTCAACATGGAGGAAGTATTTACATCGTGGATATTAGCAAGTGCTACTAATTGGGGCTTTTTATATTCAGTTAGATTCTTTATCAGCCTAATACTGGTTTACTAGACAAGAAACTAAAATTGAGAAATTAAAACATATCTATTGATTCAATAATTTAAAATAAAATATGCCCAGTATATGTTCATATAAATAAAATACTTTTTATAAAAAATAGTTATCGTTTTAGGAAAAAAAAAATGAGATGGCTTTTCCAAATATCTTTAATGTCTGGTTTAATAGAAAACAGCTAGACATTCAATGTTTTGTGAGATCACATGTCATGCAGCCTTTGGGAAACTACACTGTCCCCTTGTAAGAGAATGAGTTTAACAAAGGCAAATCATTTCTTATTGTTATTATAAAGACAGCTTTAACTCCAGGTCTCAGGGTATTATCCGAGGATCTTTGGACCATTCTTTGAGAACCACTGTCAGAATTCCTAGAATCATTTCCATCTCAGAAAAAAAAAAAAAAATCAGTCATTCTAAATTCCTCTATTTATTTTGCGTGGTCTGACATAGGTTGGGAAGAAGCTCCTTGGCGGTTGCCCAGTAGGTTTTAAATAGTGGATCTCCCTTGTGGAATCTAATGAACAAAATAAACTGATGAACAAAATAGATCCAGAGACATGGAAGTAGGGAACAGACTGATAAACCTCAGAGGGTAGGGGGTAGGGGGGTAGAAGACACAGTAGGGAGAAAAAAACTCTGATAGTATTGAAAAGGAAAGAAAAAATAATTATCAGTGAAGGGCAGTAAATGGTACATTTTCAGAAATAGATAAAGCTAAACAAAGAAAGTGAGGGGTCAATAAGGGATAAAAGAGGGACATCTGTAATACTTTAAACGATAAAGATAAATTTGAAAAAGTCGAAATAGCCCAGCCAGTGTGGCTCAGTGGTTGAGCATAGACCCATGCACCAAGAGGTCACTGGTTCGATTCCCAGTCAGGGCACATGCCCAGGTTGTGGGCCCAGTCCCCAGCGGGGGGATGCAGGAGGCGGCCAATCGATGTTCTCATGGATGTTTCTATCTCTCTCTCCCTCTCCCTTCTTCTCTCTCTAAAGTCAATAAAAAAAAAAAATTGAAGTAATAAAAATAAATAAAGTTAAGTTCAGATAAATAAATACATAGTAGATCCCCCCTTCCACCAATAAAAACGAATGGGGCATCTCTAGCACTGCTCATTGTGCCTGAACAGCAACTGTCTTTACACTCCTTCACGACTCTCCATTTCTTACCGTTTTCAGTCTCCCAGGCAGTGTAAGCAGGAACTGAGCAACCATGAGGCATGGAGACTGTGTACACTCTGCAGTGGAATTTCCAGCCGACGGAAAATGAGAAACCTGTGAAAGCAACACCATGCTGTTGGTGCAGCTTGAGAGGCAGACCAAGACGGACAGCCACAGCCCTGAGAACAGAGAGGTGTTCAGCGTGTGTGCAAGTGGGAGAGATAGCTTTCCTTTTTAGGTGTATACGAGGTATAGACATCCTGGTTGCCTCTGAAAAGAAAGAACTTGGAACCATGGCCTAGAGCGGGGTTGGCAAACTTTTTCTGTAAAGGGCCAGATACTAAGTATTTTTTATGTTTTTTGTGGGCCACACGGTCTCTGTTGCAACTACACAACTCTGTCAAAGTACAAAAGTAGCCATAGGCAATATGTAATTGAATGGGAATGGCTGTTTGGGGACCTCCATGTAGGCAAGAAAACAAATTGGTTTTGTCTACTGGTAAATTTGTCTCTCATGTTGACATGTCTTGTTTGGATAGAATCTCCAAAACTTCTGTGGTGCCTACACCTTTACATGGAAACCTAAGTGCTGGATTTTCAAAGATGTCAGACCAGCTGAGGTAAATCTAATGAAGTAGTTGATTGAAATAATACCAGTTATAGCTGATGCTGTATGCCAGAGACCGCTCTAAGCACTTGACATGATTTAATCCTCACAGCAGTCCTATAATTAAGCACAATTATGATTATTCTCATTTTATTTCACAGGAAATGAATTCATGGAATGCTTAAGCAATTTGCCCAAGTTTATTCAGCTAATAAATGACAGAGCAAGGGTTTAAGATCCAGGCAATGGATCCTTGTGATACTGCCTCTTGATATATGCAGGTATTATGTTATGCACATGTGCACGATTTGGAGGTCAGGCAGATCTGAGGACTAATTATCAGCATCAGTTTCAATTTAAAAGTGGGCAGAAGGCCTTCTTGGGAGCTGGCTAATGAATCTATGTGCAAAGTGCAAAACTCTTTTTCAGATACTCTTGTCACACAAAGCTTATAAAGAAGACACAGTAGGGAGAAAAAGACTCTGATAGTATTAAAAAGGGAAGAAAAAATAAATATCAATGAAGGACAGTAAATGGTACATTTTCAGAAATAGATAAAGCTAAACAAAGAAAGTGATAATCAATGAAAAATGAGAGGTCCTATGAATGCACAGAATATATTTAAACAAATATTTAAACTATTAAGTGAATCATTCTTCCAATAACACATGAATTTGATATTTCTAATGTAGCATTTTGGTGGAAGCTGTGTGTATGATCTTAAAAAGACTACCCAAAGCCATTTGTGAACAAAGTAAATTGTCTGGAATTGTTTTGAGATGATATCAGGAAAAAGCGGTTAAGGAAGAGCTGAGCATAAAGAAAACAAGGGAGGAAGCCTTTTCTCTAGATTCTTCCTTTTTTATAAATTAATTAATTTATTTTTGTTACAGATGTTTCTCCTTTTTCCCCCACTGATTCCCCCCTCCCTCTCCCTCCCCACCCTATTCCCAGCTTTGTTGTCCATGTCCATTGTTCATGCATACATGCATATAAGTTCTGTGGTTTATCTCTTCCCTTTCCCCTCCACCCCCTCTTCTGGGGATTGTCAGTCTGTACCCCACTTTTATGGCTCTGGGACTACCCCATTCCTCAGACTGTTATGTTCATTATATTCCACAAATAATTGAGATCATATGATACTTGTCTTTCTCTGTTTGGCTTGTTTTGCTTAGGATAATACTTTCCAGGTCCCTCCATGTCGTCTCAAAGGATAAGAGATCTTTCTTTCTTACAGCTGCATAGTACTCCATTGTTTATATGTACTACTGCTTTTTTATCCATTCGTCTGCTGTTGGACACTTGGGCTGTTTCCAGATCTTAGCTATTGTAAATAGTGCTGCTATGAACATGGGGGTACACATATTCTTTCTGATTGGTGTTTCAGGCTTAGGGTATATTCCTAGAAGTGGGATCACTGGGTCAAATGAAAGTTCAATTTTTAATTTTTTGAGGTATTTGACAAAGGTGGCAAGAGCATACAGTGGAGTAAAGACAGCCTCTTTAATAAATGGTGTTGGGAAAATTGGACAGCTACCTGCAAAAAAAATGAAACTAGACCATCAACTTACACCATACACAAGAATAAACTTAAAATGGATAAAAGACTTAAATGTGACTCATGAATCCATAAAAATCCTAAAAGAAAATGTAGGCAACAAAATTTCAGACATCATACGCAGCAGAAATTTCACTGATACATCACCTAAGGCAACAGAAACAAAGGAGAAAATGAACACATGGGACTACATCAAACTAAAAAGCTTCTGCACAGCAAAAGATACAATCATCAAAATGGAAAGGCAACCCACTGTATGGAAGAGCATAATTGCCAATGATATATCAGATAAGGGGTTAATTTCCAATATATATAGAGTGCTCATACAACTCAACAAAAGGAAGACAAGGAACCCAATTGCAAAATGGGCAGAGGAACTAAATAGACACCTCTCCAAACAGGACATACATATGGCTAAGAGACATATGAAGAAATGCTCAACATCACTAATCATCAGAGAGATGCAAATTAAAACAACAATGAGGTATCACCTCACACCTGTCAGAATGGCCGCCATGAACAAATAAACAACAAGTGTTGGCAACACTGTGGAGAAAACGGGACTCTAGTACACTGCTCATGGGAATGCAGACTGGTGCAGCCACTATAGATCCTTTCTTTGATGCAGTCTCCCAGACTTATTGTCTTTAGCCAGTTGCTTATCTAAAGCAATGTTCTCTAAAGTGCCCTGCTCAGGACAAACCATTATGGCACAGGAAGAATATGTTAGAACTTTTATTTCTGTTTTTCTGTCTCTCATAAAGTTACCTAAGTTGTACGATCCAAGGCTAGAATGACAGCTTACTGATGGTAGAAGACTCGACTTCATCCTGTCTTATTGCTCTTCCCTTCATTGAGTTCCTCTCATTTGTATGGTTAAAGACAGTTCGGGTCTGGCCAGTGTGGCTCAGTGGTTGAGTGTCGACCCATGCACCAAGAAGTCACCAGTTTGATTCCTGGTCAGGACACATGCCCAGGTTATGGGCCAAATCCCCAGTGGGGGGCATGCAGGAGGTAGCCATTTGATGTTCTCTCTCATCAATGTTTCTCTCTCTCTCTCCCTCTCTCTTCCTCTCTCTCTAAAATCAATAAAGGAAAAAAAAAAAAAAAAAGACAGTTCAGTGCCACAGTCATGTCCACCTTGCAGCTGTCGTGGAAAGGGGATCCGAGGAAGAGGAGTGTACAAGCAGGAAGTCTCATATTTCACTTTAGCTCACCGGGTTGCCAGAATTTATTCCTATGGCCATACCCAGCTGCAAGGGAAACAGAAATGTGAACATGAACTATATGTCCATGTGCCCAGCTAAAGTTAGTGACTCTTTTAAACAAAGAAGAGGAGCCCTGGCCAGTTTGGCTCAGTGACTAGAGCATTGGCCTACGGACCAGAGAGACCCGGGTTCGGTTCCCGCTAAGGGCATGTACCTCAGTTGCAGTTTGTCCCCAGCCCCGGTTGGGGTTGTGTGGGTGGCAACCAGTCAATATGTCTCTCTCACGCCGATGTTTTTCTCCCTCTCTCCCTTCTGCTCTATCTGTTGATAAATACAAAAGTGTCCTTGGGTGAGGATAAAAGAAAAAAAATTAAATAAAGAAGAAGAGAATTGATATTGGTGACAGCAGCTGCTATCACATGATATTTAAAAGGGCTTATAAATGTAAAGATTGGTTATGCATTTTTCTTTTACAAACAATGAGCGGGACACACTTTGTAAGCTCTCTGTGATGACTAACAGCTTCCGTAAGGTGCTTCACTAACAGTTAGGAAAATCTATACATACCTAATATTTCCCTTTTAGGTAGTGAAGAGAAAGGTTTTTAAAAATACATATGCTGCCCTGGCCGGTTTTGCTCAGTGGTTAGAGCCTTGGCCCCGTGGATCAGAGAATCGTGGGTTTGGTTCCCGCTAAGGGCACGTACCTCAGTTGCAGTTTGTCCCCAGCCCTGGTTGGGGTCATGTGGGTGGCAGCCACTCGATGTGTCTCTCTCACATCAATGTTTCTCTCTCTCTCTTTCTCCCTCTCTCTGTCCTACTCTATCTGAAGATCAATGCAAAAATAAATAAATAAATAAATAAATAAAATAAAAAATGTTAAAAAAAATACATATGCTATGAGGGGAGCATTTTGAAAAAAAAAATACCTGGAATTGTGTGAATTTTGCTGCTAAACAACATTCAAGTAAGTCTCCTGTAAAACAAAAAATTCTTACACTGCACACTTAAAAGCTTGTAAATAGAATTTTAAAAAATACTAAACATATTCCAAAGCTCTCTCAATAAGTTTTAAATAAAAACATTTTTCCATTTTTAATAAATTGATTTAAAATTTATTGCAATATCCAGATCATGTATCATAGAAATGTACACTTGAAACCTGTATGATCCTATTAAATGTCACCCCAATATGTTTAATTTAAAAATAGAAAAATATGCACATTTGTATTAATTTAGATGAACTAATTTTTCATTACTTTGTGTGAAGAAAAAATTTTACCTGCCCTATTAAAAACCTGAAACCTTTGAATGTCTGTAGGTGGGACTAAAAAATGGCCAAAAATTCGCTTCTTCCATTGGTATGTACGTGCTCTCATTAGATAATCTTTTAAACTACGACAGATTTTAAAATTAGAAAAACTATTGTGTCCTGGCCAGTTTGGCTCGGCAGTTAGAGCATTGGCCCAAGAACCAAAGGGTCAGCGGTTTGATTCCCAGTCAAGGGCACATACCTGGGTTGCAGGTTCAATCCCCACCCCACTCGGGGTTGTGTGGGAGGCAACCAATTGATGTGTCTCTCTCACATCAATGTTTCTCTTTCTCTCCACCTCCCTCCCTTCTACTCTATCTAAAAAAAAAATGTCAATGTAAAAATATCCTCAGATGAGGATTAATAAAACAAAACAAAAAAAACATTGTTATTATATTTATTGGGGCACTACTTTTTACTGTTTATTTTGTATTATTATTTAGAGCATTATTAATATTGTATCATCAGTAAATACAACAAAATAAAAGTATTTACAAATACCCTTCATTGTATACTTATTTCACTATGTATATATATAAGATATATATATATCTTATAAATATATATATGTGCATATTTTATAATATATCTAACTAATGGCATGGTTTTATGTGTTTATTCAATATAAATAAAGTACAAGCATGGGAATAGTGCATTTCGATTAATTTTAGTGATGTAGTGAACAATCAAAAAGGTCTAGAAAGTAGTGGTTTCCAAAAGGCTGTGTTTGCTCCATAGGGATGTAGCTTTTGTTTTTTAATGTCGAAAAAGAGAACTATGCTATACAAATATTTAACGTACAGACTGACATGGACATATTCACATCCTGTGTGTGTCTGAAGGTCCCAAGGTATCCATGTTCGCCTCTGGATAAGAAACCGTACTTAGATGCTTTCTGAGAGGTTATTTGACGATGTCAGGAGATCCGGAGGGACCGATGGCCCTAGCCTTGTAGATTCTAGGAAACTATTGTGCATCCATGTCCAATACTACTTGCCAGGAGGGAGCACACACCTCAGGCTATTTTGCCCCCATCCCTAAGTATTTTCTGGTCAGTTTGCCTAACCCTTGTGACTAAAATTCTGAGTTCCTGGAATCAGGGTTAGTAATGTCATTTGAAGACATAGTTATACTTAATTTTTGTCACCCTGAAGGAACAAAAGAAAATATTTTGCTAATGCTGTATGTGTATGTATCAAGAATTTGTAGTCTTAGGAATAAGGAAAATTGGGCAACAATGGGATCTCCATGTGTTTGGATCCCAGAGAACTGTGTGTGTGTGTGTGTGTGTTGTAATATATCTGTTTTTATCATGCATTCATGCAGTGGTGTTTTGCAATGTCTATAAAGTTACCATTTTCTTGATCATAGAATGGATGACTTGTCACCTTCTTACAACTTGCTTTTTTGTGCCACCTGGGCACTCCACGACTTCTTAAAGAAATTTTCCTACATTTGCTTTCAGTTTAAACTTTCCTGAACTATCTTTGTCTCATGAGAGTTCTTTATATTCAACCTTGTTTGAGTTTACCTGGAAATCACACGCAGTGGAAACTGGAACATGCCTCGTCTATACCCGCCATCATGAGTTGCTTAAAACTCATGTGGAGCTCACACTCTTTGAGATTACTGTAAATATCCAGTAACGTGTTCACATTAAACATTTCAATTCTGTATTATTTTTATTCATTGTTCCTGGCCTGTTCCT
This sequence comes from Molossus molossus, assembly GCF_014108415.1. Taxonomy (NCBI): domain Eukaryota; kingdom Metazoa; phylum Chordata; class Mammalia; order Chiroptera; family Molossidae; genus Molossus; species Molossus molossus. The sequence continues at coordinate 56,288,369 of NW_023425351.1, read as the reverse complement.
CTAGGATTTCATTCTTTTATATGTATATGTATGAGTGTGTGTGTGTGTGTGTGTGTGTGTGTATCTTTTTTTCTTTATTGATTTTAGAGAGAGAAAGGAAGGGAGAGAGAGAAAGAGATAGAAACATTGATGAGAGAGAACATCAATTGACTGCCTCCTGCATGCTCCTTACTGGGGACAATCTGGGCATGTGCCTTGACCAGGAATTGAACCAGCAACGTCTTGGTGCATGGGTCAATTCTCAACCACTGAGCCACACCGGCCAGGCTAGGATTTCATTCTTTATAACAGGATTTAATTACCTGCTTTTAGTTTACTATCTTTTAGGGTGGACCATAGTCAACTGGTAGCCAGTTGTCTATTGGCTTGAGAGTATCTACCTGTGATGTTACAGCCCTTTGGCCCTCATCCTCAAACTGCCCTCAGTTCTATCTGGAGAGCTTCAAAGGAACTTTCCAGTTTGTCAGCAGTACAACCATGTGCCTGCCGTGAAAACCCAGGGTTTCCAAGCTTTACCAAAAACAGTGCTGGGCACCCTGCCAAGAAGGGCATGGGGGCACCTCCCTCCTCTTTGTGCCTTAAGTTATCTTCAGATGCCGGAAGCAGCTCTGGGTCATAGCATCAAGTCCCCTCAATTCTTCCATCAGCCTCTTCCTATTTCTCTACAGTAGGTTTATGCCCAATCCAAAGGACTGGTAGGATCAGGATGCTACTCTCTCCTTCTCCATTCTTCTTCCATGATCTCTTCCTTTTCTTTCACGCTGGCACCCACTGCAACCTTCTGCACCCTTGCTTCAGAATATAAAGCTTCCTTGCACAGTAATGAAGATGCCTTACTGTTGGACTTGGGGGAAATTGTGTGGGAAATCAGTCTGACATCAAGGGTAAGAGGTGAGGTTTTGACTATACTGGCAGAAACCAGTTAAATGTGCTCTCTTACAGTTTTTAGAGACTGTTCAGCAATGTGTCATCTCAGTAGCCTCTCTGCACATGCTTCTCTGTATTAATATTTTTCTCAAAATGGGACACTTATAATTGAACCTAATGTTGCAGATGTGACCTGATTAGGTCAGTGCACAATAGTATAGTTAATGCCATTCCTCATAATCAAATCTAATCAAAGTGGTTTCCCGCTTGCACATCACATCTGATTCTCTTTCTCGGTCCTGGCTAATCATGCTCAATTTACATCGATGGCCTCACCCCCTTTCATCTGTTTCCTTCCATACAACTGACGCAAACCCCTCAGAATGCTTCACCGTTCCCTAGTCTTTTCCAAGAATGCGCATTTCTCTTTTCCCAGTGTTCTCCTCCTCTTCGCTACCCGAAGAAATGTTCCTTGTCCTCCAAGCATTTTCCTTTTGTCTAGGTTACATGAGACGTCCTCATCAGTCCTTTCTCAATCATGGCAGGTGTCACCTTTTATTGTCATTGTCTTGGACATCTCTGTCACCTGCAGCACGTTTCAAACACAGAGGGCAGAAAGCACGTATTACTCACCTGTCCCACCAGCTTTCATCCTCTGTCCAGAACATGCAGGTGTTCAAAATGTTTTCACTCAGTTAATGATTGTGGCATTAAGTTACAGTAACTTTTTAATTACAACTGCTTTGTTTTTCTTACACTACAAAATATCGGAAGATTTATTTGACTTATTTTTAGGAAATTAAATTGTCAGATTTTTTATTCAATTAATTATTGAAATACCCAGTTTGAAGTTTGCTCCTGCATCAGCTCATTCAGTCAGGAGTGGCTGATGGTTTGTATTTTCCTACTTCAATTTTTTTTCTTGGGTTCTTTTTTTTTTAATCCTCACCCGAGGACCCCCCCCCCCCACCTTGGGTTCTAATCATCTGCTACTTGTACTATAATCACTTTATCTTTTTGAATAACAGTAAGTGGTTGCTGAAGTCATCACAGCTAGTTACTGGTAGAGCTGGTATCAAAACCCAAGTCATCCTACCTTTGCTTGTTCATGATTCCACTTTCTACTATTACTTCTTTCATATAATGCTTTCAGCTTCTTTTGATTTATTATTGAATCTTTCCTTAGTGGCAAGATGTTTTGTGTTAACAGCATAGGACTGGGACCTAAACTGCCTAGATTGAAAATGCTTGCTTTGCATCTTCCTAGTTTGGTGACGTTGGGAAGGTAATTCAAGCTTCTGGAGTCTGTTTCCTTATCTACAAAATGGGTATAACAATAGCACCTACAGCATAAATGACCATGCAGATTAAGGGATTTAATATAGATAAGGCACTTTGATCACTATATATGCAATCACTACATCTGTTTGTTATTATGCTAGTCAACCACTACTCTATGGTCTTGCCCCTGTCGCTATACTGTCTGGCTCCCCACTATAGCTTCGGTCATCAAATCCCAAACTATTGGCCAGTATCTTTGATATTTTCCTTGATATTTTTAAATAAATTTTTTATGTTGGAATAATTTCAGACTGCCAGAAAAATGGCAAAAATAGCATAGGGAGTTACTCTTTACCCTTCACCGAGCTTCCTCTAATGGTAACAACTTACTAACCATCATCCATTTGTCAAAACAATAAAATGAACATGGACACAATATCGTTCGCTAAATTACAAATGTCACCAGATTTTCCACTGATGTCCCTTTTCTGTTCCAGGATCCAGTCCAGGATACTGCATTGCACTTAGTATTCTCTCTCTCTCTCTCTTTTAACTCTCCTTTTCGAATGGTCACCCATGATTGGACTTGAGAGTGCTAACATGGGCAATTTTGTCCAGAGCATAAAGGCACCATTACCTCTTTTATGACCACGATGCTGTACTTCAAAGTCATCTAATCACCCCAATCTCCTGTCACAGACAGAGGAGATCATCAGTTGCCCTGTTTGGAAGTCCCACTTTCAGCAGTTAGGCAGCATGTGGGAGCAGACACAGGGTAAGGAACGGAGCTGCCCATCAGAAGGTCTGGGTAATCGTGTGGGATTTGGTCCAGGTAGGTGGCTCACAAGAAAAGAGAGCAAATGTGGAAATCTTCCACTTTGTCCTGACCTGAGACAATATTTTAGAGGGAGACATTTATTCATCTATTCAAATATTTATTAAGTACTTACTACTGTTAGACATTATTCTTGGTGCCAGAATCTATAAAAACTGTTTACTTTTCCCCAAATTAATTTCTTTCAGCAATGTAAATCAGTAAGGACATTTTAACGTTTTTACCTATATCATACTTTATTTAAAATTCTTTGAGGACAATGACTGTATCTTACTTTTTTCATCATTTGATCCCTACTTATTTAACTTCATATACAGTAGTAAGAGCATAAAAATGATATCTTTGCCTTGTGTCAGGAACTGCGTTAAGTCCATTTATGTTATCAAACCAAATACCCAGCTAACCCTCCAAAGTAGGGATTTGTCTTCGCTTTTAGAGGTAAACAAACTGAGACTGAGAGGTGAGTCAAGGAGAGAGTAGGTGGACTTCTTCAGGATCTCAAAACTGCTGGGGGCAGAGCTGGGACCGAACACTGTTCCGGAAACCCACTTCTCAGACTGCCTCGTTCGCTGCAATCAGAATTTGGGGCGACTTTGCAAAGCAGGAAAAGCTGCAGGAGGGTCAGGAGCAGAGACTGACTTTTCAGGTCTAAGTTTGAATGTGCTCATTCATCAGGGGGACGTGAAAAACGAAATGCAGTTTTATGTGGTCGGGAGTGAGACATTATTAAAGACTAAGGAGATCTGAGGAGAGTGTTATAAAATAAAAGTTTAGAGGAAGGAGAGTGGTTTTTCTAAATAAAAACTAAATTGATTGAAAGCCAGTCTATATATTAAGGCTTTTCCATAGCGGTAAGTAATGAAAAACAAAACACAACACAAAACAAAGCCAAGAAACAGAACAGGCTTGGAGACAGGACTTGAGTCAGGTGTGGCCCTGCCCGGTCAGCTGAATCCTGCTTCTGCCTCTGGTCTGGGGCCCTGTCTGCCTCTGCCGCAGACTCTGCAGTGCCCCCTGGAGGTCATGGGCGGACACCGGCAAGCTGCTGCTTACCACCCTGCGCCTGGCCAAAGACTTCGTTTTTGCATCCGGTAATCAAATTGCACAGTTTATGACGCTATAACCTTACTAGGTTGTTCCATTCCTCGGTGTCCCATTAGACCTCCAGGGCGCACTTCCAGCAAGTTCTCTCAGAACAGAGTCGCTGTAGGGTTCACCTGTACATCTATGCCACCTTTGCCCCTGATGAAGGGAGTATCATACCTCCTGTTTTCCTCAAAGTAGTCTAAATTTTCTCTCTCTCTCTCTCTCTCTCTCTCTCTCTCTCTCTACCTCTCCCTACCTCTGTGCCTTTATTATATGACAATAGCTATTTCTAAAGAAATTTAGGGAATAATTATGATAACAACCAATGTCTGTTACCATTTGGCATTTGTGGGGGAGGGGGTTGTGAATGACCCTAGATCTCGAAGAATTCCTCAAGATCAGACTCGAATTTATTCTTCCGAAAAGGTGGATAATCCTGTTTGAGAGTGGCGTGTCAGTAGTGAAATCACTAGATGCCATCTGGTTGGACTGTCCTTCATTTTGTAGACAAAAGGGGTAAATGTTTTCCCTAAGGCACGGAGTTGGCTATGGGCACAGCTGTGACTCAAACTCAGATCACCTTATATCTACACCAGTGTTCTTTCTACCATGACACTCAGAGGGTAAACAAAAAAAATCAAGAAATTCACTTAAGCCCTGGCCGGTTTGGCTCAGTGGTTAGAGCGTCGGCCTGCGGTCCTGAGAGACCGGGGTTCGGTTCCCGCTAAGGTCGCATACCTCGGTTGCAGTTTGTCCCCGGCCCTGGTCGGTTGTGCGGGTGGCAGCCACTCGATGTGTTCCTTTCACATCGATGTTTCTCTCTCTCTCTCTGTTCCTCTCTCTCCCTCCCACTCTACCTGAAAAAAAAAAAAAAAAAAAAAAAGAAATTCACTTAAAATTAGGCTGAAATCCCTACTCCCCCCCCCCCCCCCCCCAATTTGACTGGAACCAAAGTACCTAGTTTGTTAAATCTTTAAAAGAATTTTTAGAGGCCTGTATTGGCTAAACATCAACACTTTGTACTCATCTTAAAAGTGTTTTAGAGTTTGGGCTGGTAGAAATGATTGCAATTTTAAGATCAAGAAGAAATTTCTATAATATTTCTGTGGCCAATTCAACCACTCTGCTGAGAAATCTATTATATCACGGTTATTATTTTCCCTCTGACTATGACACTTCAATTCCATAAAGAAAAGAAAAGAAAAATAAAAGTAGCTATAGCCTCATAGGATAAAAAGGTACCAGGGCAGAAATACCTGTTTCAGGTTCCTACTTAGGAAACTCTGTTGTAACAGAAGATAAATATTGACACAGTGGATGGTAGACCACCACCAATAATGCATTAAGTGCAAACCTATTATGAGGAAGAAAAAGGACAGAGCCTCATCTTGTTACTTATTTTGCACCCGGGGCATTCAGCCCTTTCAGAAGTACATCTGCCATTATGATTTTGTTACAAGCTGTGGTAGTTCTTATTATCAAGAGAAGAAATGGGAAAGGATTGTGTTCTCACTTGCTATGGAGCTTATTATATCACTTGTTCTTATATAAGGCCTGTGGATGTCTATAAAGAGCTGTGCTATCTATAGCTGAATTCTTTTATGCCTAATCACATTTGGGAAGAAAGCAAAGTTTCTGAAATTCTTTCAGCGGGCGAAGACAGGGCGTAGGCACATTTAGACTAGTAAGGTTTGTTTTCTGAGTACTTTGATTCTGTAAAAGGAGGACATGAGACTAGATTGTCTGGCAACTATTTTCCCGTGCCCAAGCCACGAGATTTACAACACACACATTGCTATTTCCTCTCTTCTCGGTGATGAAATGGATAGATTTTCAAAATTTATGAGGTAAAGAAGGAACTACATATACATACATATTTTCTTTCTCTTTCTCCATGTCTCTCTTTTACACACACACACACACACACACACACACACACACACCCCATATATTTGCCCATATACAGCCATAGGCAGAGTTGAGAATAAAATATCTGACTCTAAAATCTATGACTTACGTTATACTGGAGGATCAGGAGAAGGGTATGGGAAATAGCTAGGAACAATAAGAGTCTAAGTCACATAATCTTTATTCTCAACTCTGCATTGAGTTGTTCTTTCATGGCAAATACAGTACCATCTACCTTCTCTCTGTGTCTGTCTTTCTCTCTCTCCTCTATTTACTTCTTTCCAAAGGCATTTTAGATAGATGAACACGCAAGATGAATTCCATTTGTATTCCCTATCTTTGTCCTTTGTTCTCATAAAAGTAGATTTCAGAGAAGTAACACCATCAAGTAGAAAGGACAGAGATTAGGGTTTATTAGTTTCTTGTTTTGTAATTTGATAATGATAAGAGGCCTCATAGGATTATTATGAAGATTCAGTTATGTAGCCCACATGAAACATTTAGTACAGAAAGACTGGGATATACTATAAGAAAAAGGGTAATCTTCCTCCCCCAATGCTGATGGAATATAGAATGGGGAGCCCTGAGGGGTGGGGAAAAGGATGCGATTGCTTAACTTAGGTAGTTGGAATGTCAGTTTTCCTTTCCATTAGGTCTTGGCTTTACCAGAGAGGAGATTCTTTGAAAGGAGATGAAGGTGTCCAGCCTGTGCAGGGTCTTGCTATGAGCCACCTGAACTCACCTGTCACCTAGTGTAGCTATGATTATAGGGCTCTGTGTCAGCCAATGCAAACCCAAGTGGCATCACCGACTCGCTTTTCAAACATCATTCACTGTCTCTCTGTTAATAACAAATTTTGGTTACTACCAAGTCCCAACTGGCATTAAAAAGCTTCAGAAAAATTGTGAGCTTAAGTAGTGCTTTTGGAGATTCAGATACCACCAGATATATTCATTCCTACATTTCTTCCTACACTGATTTACTCATCCCTTTATTCATCCCCAATTTATTGAGTATTACAGTGAACCATTACAGTGGTAGAAATATAACAAATAATAATAACGGCAACTGACATTCACTGTGTGCCTCCCATGGCAGGCATTATCTTAAGCACTTTATATTTGCTGATCACTTAGTCCTCACAGAAAGTCTGTGGACGACATACCGTCTTCACCATCCCAGTTTAGAAGTGAAGACACTGGGGTCACATTACTTATTAGTAATGGGGTGGGGCTGGAGGATGAAAAAGACACTAACTCTGTCCCCACAAAGAGTTCATATCAGCAGAGAAGATAAGCAGAATAATGAAGTAAAATAAAATAAAGAATTGGAAAATGAACTCTATAATAGCGCTTATCATCACACTACACTACCATTCCTTCCACAGGAGTGATGACCTCAGACTGAAGACTTTAACACGAGGCATCCCATTTGAGTTACGCCTTGAAGGATGATTTTCACAAAATCATCTGGTAGACCAAGCAGAGAGGAACATTCAGACTGAAGTGTTAGCACGACAGTCATGGGTACGTAAGAGGCGGTGGCAGAAACAGGAAACTGCTAGTTCAGAACAGTTCAAGTGTAAGGAGAGACTGAAGCTAGGGAAGTCATTATGCAGACCTTTAAGGGTTGTAAATGTTGTAGAAGTCAGGACTTGGGGAGGGGGGTGGGTTATAAACCGAGAAGTGACATGATGCAACGTAAAATGGATCAGAAAGAAAGAGGCGGAGAATAGAGGAGTCTCTTGGTGGGGCCTCGCATGGATTTTGGGAAGAGATAACTAGGAACAGATTGGTGGATTTTGAATTCAGAATAGATAGAAGGGCACACAGTTAGGTAATATTTGAAAGTTAAAATCTCCCGGACATGGTTAGTGTGGGGGGAGAGATTGAAGCGGAATTGCAGAGAGAAGTAGAGTGAAAAGACTAAAAGGAAAGAGTTCTGGTTGTGTTTGAAATTGGAGTCCACATTTTGAGGCTCAGCTGCACCTCTGCCTCTGTGGCCTGGTTACATAAATCCACTTTGCATTCTAAGCTAGTTCAAATTGTTTTTGTTTTTTTGTTGTATTTTTGTTGTTGTTTGGCATTTGCAGCAAAAATATTTTCGGCGAATATATCCAGGAAGCACAAACATTTAAGTTTTAGGGAGCAGAAGAGACAATCCAATATGAGAGCTGATGTCCTGGATGTGGATCACTGGAGCTGCATGTTCAGCCGAACAGATCGTTCCAGTTTCAAAGCACGAAAACATCATGCCCTCATGCAGCTCTCGGTATTGGATTTTGATTCTTAATCAAAGCTTGTTCCGCAGTATAGAAGAGATACAAAGAACAGAGAGGTTCCAGAAGAGTTTCTCTCCAATTCTCTACTAGAAATTGAGGTGCTGTGATTTGATGCTGTAATGAACTAGGTTAAAAAGTGGGCGAGATTTTTGAAATATTGAAGGAATTGAAGGCATTTAGCCCAGCGAAAGGAAAGCTAGCGCACAAAATTGCTGTCTTGAATTATTTGAAATGCTCTGAAATGGAGCTCCATGACAAATGTTTCTTTCTCTCTACCGAGAGAGAGGAAGAGCAAGAGGAAATGGATTCGAGTTGAAGCCGGATCTATTTGGGTGAATTATATTAGAGCGCTTCCTGACCTTGAAGGCTATTTGGCATAGGAATACATTGCTAAGCCGGGTCAAGGAGCCCCTTTCTCCAGAGAGAGCATCGTAAGGATGAAGGGGATTTGGGAAGTCATTCAGGCAGATGAAAACTGATCTTTTTAAAGACCAAGCCCCCTGAGGAAGAAATGCCAGGCCTCCATACCCGTGCCTGACAACCTTCACTCTTGGCTATGCCTAACTTGACACTGCAGCTTTAAACCATTTCCTGTGTTCTCTTCCCAGGTGAAGTAGGGAACAGCTAGTCCCGATCTTTAAAACTGTTGGCTACACTAAAGGTCAACATTAAATCACCATTCACATTCTTTTTGCAAACGAAATAATCCCCTTTCTATCGTTTTTGCTCAGAAAGTTTACTTGCTAATCCTTGTGTGTGTGTGTGTGTGTGTGTGTGTGTGTGTGTGTGTGGTTGTCTTGGGAAAAGTCTCTAAGATTTCATATCTGTCTGTAGTTTGGAGCCCCAAACTGGACACAATAATCTTGTAAGAATTGTAAATGTTGAATAGAGTAGGCCGGTTGCTTCTGAGTTGTTATGTCTACTTTTGTTCATGTGATTCAATGCAGTACATTTTTTTATTTTTCTACAGCAGTGATGTCTGGCACTGTTTGTACTTACGTTGAGCTTGCTACATTTGTTTTGTGCTTTCATTTAATTTGTAATTGCTGGCGTATAGCAAAGTGTTCAATAACTGGGTGTGTTGAATGAATGAATCAGTGTTCCAATGAATACATTTTAGGTAGCTATTTGTTGGTTATTGAGTCAATCCAATTAGATGACATGATATATAGTTCTTCATAAGCTGAATGCACTATTTTCTTTCATTGAAAAATCTGTATGCATGTAATTTGAATCTATGCCTTCAATGTTCTAACTAGTAGTTCACTAATACTTTTGAAATTATTTGTTTTTGCAACATGCTCATCCAAGGGCCACATTTCTAGTGGGTTTATTGTAGGTTATAAAACATTATAAATACTAATGGCCAAAAAGAAAAATACAATTTTATAGAACAATATAAAATAAAAGTAATTTTTTCCTTATTCTCAGCGCCAGTTATTGCCCAGAAGCAGCAGCTACAGTCAAGAGTTACAAAGATGAGCCCTGGCTGGTTTGGCTCAGTGGTTAGAGTGTCAGCCTGCGGTCCAGAGAGACCGGGGTTCGGTTCCCACTAAGGGCATGTACCTCGGTTGCAGTTTGTACCCGGCCCTGGTGGGTCCTATAGGAGGCAGCCACTCGATGTGTCCCTTTCACTTTGATGTTTCTCTCTCTCTCTCTTCCTCTCTTTCCTTCCCACTCTATATGAACAAAAAAATGAGAAAATGTCCTCGGGCGAGGATAAAAATAAAAAAGGAGTTACAAAGATGGTATCACAGCACCTGTATGTGTTCTTTTTTTCCCACTTCTCCTCACTGTGTCTGGTGCCTTAAAGTACATGGAGAATCTGACTGCTTCTAGTCCTCTTGTGCCATCATCCTGTCCCATGCCGCCATCATCTCTTGTGAATTATTGCAGTCACCTTCTAATGTGTCTGTTGCTTCCACTTTCACCCCGTTTCTCACAGCAGACAGAACGATCTTTGGAAAACATAAGACAGACCCTGTCTTCCTCCTGCTTTTGGCCCATCTCACTTTGGATTAAAGCTGAATTCTTAGAGTAAGTAGTCCATGAGGTTCACCGAGCAAGGATCTCTGCTACTTCCATGGCAATATCTAAATATGATGACCGTGGTCCCCCACGCTCACTCAGCCAGCCCAGTCTCCTGGTTATCCTGAGACAGGCAGGCAAAATTCCCTCATACCTGTGCTCTGCTGTCTCACTTGCCCAGAATGCTCTTCACTCAGCTGGCCACAGAGCTAAATTTCTCATTGCCTTCACATCCCCGCTCACATGTCCCCTTATCAGAGAGGAACTGACTGATAGCACCTTAAGCCTGTGTAGACATGCATCCTGCCTAACCAGCTTCTAGGTTTTCTCCATTCTGGCACATCCATGTAGAGGGTGCATTTCCTTTCCACCTTGGATTTCGGTGAGGCCACATGACTTACTTTGGTCACAAAATGTAAACGAGGGCGACCCATGGAAGCACTGAGGAAGCTGTGCGTGGTCCTCCATTGTCCCTCTTTCCTGCCTTGACAACCTCCTGGAGACCCCCATTAGCATGGATCCCTGAGTGACAACTACATTGAGCTACACCTCTCCAAATGGAAATCACTGGACTGTGGTGTAAGCAAGAAGTTATCTGTATTACTGATTGTGGGGTTTGATACCACCATACCCCTAACTTACCGTGGCTTGAACACTGCCAACTTTCTCCCCATTTTCCTTAAGCTCTTCGTGACTCTCCAAAGCATTAATACCATCTGATGTATCTGATTATTTGTCAATTGTCTATATAGCCCTCCTAGAAGACAGGGACTTTGTATTGTTCACTATATCCCAGTACTTAGAAAACTTACCTGGAATATAGTAGGTGCTCAATAATTATTTGATGAATTAATATTTAATATAATATGATGATTATTCTGTATCAGTATGTATAATCACTTCCTTATTTAATTTTTAATTATATAAATGTGTCATAGACAGTGCTGATGTATACAGATTATTATGATATTAAGTCATTTTTATTTTTTGTTTTTCTATTAAAATATGTTACAGTGAAAATTTTCAGTCTATTTTTTTTCACTATTTTTCAAAGTTTTATTTTTAGTATAAATCCTAAAAGCAAATATTCAGGATCAAGTATAAGTCATTTTTAATTTAAAATTCATTTTTGTGTGTGTGTGTGTTTTGCCAAATTGCCCTGTAAAGAGACTGTGGCAAACCAGAAATAAGAGTATATGATAGTACAAATCAAAGGTATGAGAACAAGTAGCTCAGAGGAAGAAACTTCTATGATGTGTAGTTAGTCAAGGGCACTTGATATTGGAAGTTGGGACTGCACTGGAAAATCAGAGGAAAATTCTCTGTGTGTGTGTAGGCATTGATCCTATGAATAACCCTGACAATGTAGCCATTCTCTCTCTCATTAAAAATATGTGTAGAATCTTTTTTAGTGTGTAATTAGGATCAGTATTTGTCAACTGTTGCTCTTTCAACCATGATTTGCATGGATGCCGATGAGACCAGGATAAAGGTCATGCTGAGACAGACCGAGTCTCTCTGTCATTCAGAAAGTAGGTTATTACCCTTGTTGCATAAAATTCCGCAATGTATATTCTGCGTGTCCCTTCTAATTTAGAACATTGAACTGTTTTACTCATTCTGAGAAAGAAGAACACCCCAATAAGTAACACAGCAAACAGTTAAGTGATTTGCCTAAACCCACACAGGAAATCACCAGTACACAGGAATGGAGTCAAAAGTTCCTGATTCTCTTTCCTTTGCTGATGCCACTAAATAATTTGTCAAAACACTTCAAAGTCTTTCTTTCAGAGTAAACGGAACACTTTCATGACAATCTGCGCTTCTATCATTTGCCTTCTGAAGGAAGAATATTTTCTAAAGTGTTGCTAGAAGACAAATACTGCAATTTTATGTTGCCATTGCTACCCTTGGCCAGTGCCAGCTCCTTCCCTGTCTGTTTCTGTCCTTTGTATTTCCTGTCTTACCTTTAGGGCGGGGCAGGGAAGGAGCCATTCCAAAGGAGGGACCTGGTGTCTGTCTTGGACAGTGCTGCTCACCTGTTCCAGGACCAGGACGTAGGAGGCACTTTAAAAATCGTTATTTAATAAATGAGTGAGTAAAAGAAAAAAGATTCATTTAGCCCGGCCGGTGTGGCTCAGTGATTGAGCGTCGACCCAAGCACCAAGAGGTCACTGGTTCAATTCCTGGTCAGGGCACATGCCCAAGTTGTGGGCCCGATCCCCAGTGGGGGACATGCAGGAGGCGGCCAATCAATGGTCTCTCTCATCAGTGTTTTTATCTCTCTCTCTCCCTCTCCCTTCCTCTCTCTCTAAAATCAATAAAGGAAACAAAAATACAAAGATTCATTTAAAAATAATGCTAGGAGGAGGGGGACATGGAGATTGACTGCTTAATGAGTACAAGATCTCCCTTTGGGCTGATGCAGATGTTCTGGCCCCAGACGGTGATGTTTGCACAACACTGTGAATAATGTCTCTGAATGGTGTACTTTAATTTTAAGTTATGTGTCTTTTACCGCACTAAAAGAATATTTCAAAGTGCCTTGCTCGTTACCTCTTAGCTGAGAAGTATAATTTTATCCACTAATAGGTATCTTTACCGAGTATCAGTTATTACTTCAGGTGAAATTGCCAATGAAGACATTTGTGAAATAAATCAAAATGCACATCTTATTCCCAGTTAGAAGGCCTTGCAAATACTTCGCCGTGGACCAGAACTGTGTGTAAATGGGCTCATTCAACATGCACCCTCTCGTGTAAGGCCTCTTTCACTCAGCATGTTTCTGTGATTCCGTTTATCCAGTCATATTTTCAGGACTAAAATGAAACTAACAAAAGCCCCCCTTTAATGAAGTCCTCCACTGCGTACAGACATGGCGTTGCTTTCCATCTGTTGCCTCCGAGAAACACCAGTAATAAAATCGAGGCCTCATCGAGGGATTTATAGAATTTTCTCAAGAGCACGCGGAGAACGTGTGCTGGGGAATAGTCCGTGAATCATCCCGACACCGACACCTGCTCTGCTCAGCCCCGTTGTGCTCTGCGCTCTGCGCTCTGCGGCACTGCATACGGGAGCTTGTTCCGAGGTCAAAGTCACGGAGTCAAGGTCAGTGAGACCCCCTGCTTTCGATCAGGCCTAGGATGGAGCAAAACCAGACGCAGGCAGATCTTCCCTCATCCTTGGCGACATTTAAAGACCACGCATCTGCTTCCAGTGATGGGCACCGAATTGTCTGCCTGGATACTTTATCTTTTCTTACCGAGATCGCGAAGCATCATGTCCTTTAAAGGCAACAGGATGCATTTAACAAAACACTGCAGTCCCTTGTTTTCTAGATGAAATGACCATCACAGGCAGAACTGACCAAATGGAATTCTATGGCTAAGCCATTGTAGTTCAAGTTTCAAGGGCTTCAAGTTTACTTGAAATGACCTGATGCAAACATATGATTCAGATCTTGAAGTAAGAACTGCAGAAGCTCCGCCAGGCTCCGTTATTTACTCTTGAAAGTTCCATTATTTCCAGACATCCCAAAGGCAGGGGCTGCCAAGAACTGGAGGAACAGAAGGCCCTATCGAGAGGTGTCCTGCCAGGGAGATGACAAGACAGATATAATTTCAACACCATCCTAATTTGCTTTGCTGACCAGAAGGGGAAGAGTCCAGTTTTCTCCATCAACAGAATCCTCCACAACTGAGAACTCTATTTTAATTCCTGTCAGCTGAATTCCCCTCCTACTGTCCATACATGCCTGCGTTTTCCAGGTGCAAAACACTAGTTACATTTCGAAAATGTTTTGAATAGATTGGGGGTGAAGTAAGCAAGTATGAAAAACCGCAAGGCAGGGTCTTTGGGAATAATGTGGATTTTGTTGTTGTTGTTGTTTTATCTGTATGGAACTCATTTAGAAATTTATTTTAAAAATCAAATTAATGTAATTAGAGAATTTGAAAAAACGTTTAAATGTAATCTCAAGCTCTACGCTGGATATCAAACTGACTTCTTAAAGAATGTAAGAAATCTCTTCCTGGACAGACTTAAAACTAGATGGAATTTTCATGTGGACGAAGGATGATATGGCTGACGGTAGGATGTGAGATTAGAGGATATGAATATTAAATCTAGTAAATGATATTTTAAAATACCTTTAAAGAAAACAATTAATTTAATTATCCACTCAGTAATAAATCACAAAATATTTTATAACACATTTTCTGAAATAATGTAATTCTCAAACCGTAGAATTGCTTGACAATCTTTAAAAAGTGTTTCTTCTTTTCAGTTTAGATTTTAAACTATAACATAGGTTCATCTATTGACTTCTGCTAAATTTAGAGGAAGGGTTTAATTTAAATAATATCAATACCAGAATTCTATCTTTTAAATTTAAAATGACTACTTGGTTTTGCATTTTGTTCTTTCATCAGCAATTTTTCCTTGCAGGTATAATTTTTTAATAATACACTAGAGCCCTGGCTGGTTTGGCTCAGCAGTTAGAGCCTTGGCCTTCAGACTAGGGAGTTGAGGGTTCAATTCCCGGTCAAAGGCATGTACTTTGGTTGCAGGTTCGATCCCTGGCACTGATCAGGGTCACGCAGGAGTTAGCCAGTCGATGTGTCTCTCTTACATTAATGTTTCTCTCTTTCTCCCTCCCTCCCTGTCTGAAAAATCAATAGAAAAATATCCTCAGGTAAGGATTAAAACAAATAAAAAATGCACTAAACAGTAAACTGTACACTTGATTTTTATTTATTCCTCCATTTATTCACTTACTCAGTGAATATCTGATGAATGCCTTCCATGGGTCAGTTTTTCAAGACAAAACAGCTGCTGGACTCCTGGAGATTTCAATTGAGCAGGAAGTTGTTTATTATTATTATTATTATATGTTTTTATTGATTTTTAGAGAGAGAGGAAGGGAGAGATAAAAACATCGATGTGAGAGAGAAACATTGACCGGCTGTCTCCTGCACGCCCCCTCCTGGGGATCAAGCCCACACCCCAGGCATGTGCCCTGACCAGGAATCAAACCGAAACCTCTCTGAGCCACACAGGCTGGGCAGAAGTTTTTTATTGTTATTTGAAGATACACAGTAACTGGTTGTACTTCAGAAAACAATATTTGAAAATTCTGCAAGAACCTAAGTACTTTAAAAAAAAAGCCAACCGAAGTATGTATCAGCTGAGTCAAAGGGCAGACAGATTTTGAGCCCCTTCTAACCAGGAAGATGAGAGTTAGAGATACAGTGCCTGCAGGGTTTTTGGTTTTTCCCAAGTGTTCATTATTTGACAGAATATTGATCAAGGACTGTGCATTAACACTGAAAATCAGCTACTGGAAAATTAGTTTTTTCTTAGTTTCTTCAAATGTTTTTCTTCCCTATTCTCACCTCTTAAATAAAACTTCCCTGCCCATTAGTCTGCTTGGGCCACAACATAATAAACCGAGTGGTTTAAACCACAGAAATTTGCATTCTCGGTCCTGGAGGGGGACCGCTGAGTCGAAGGTGCCGGGGCTGGTGCCTAGTGCGGCCTCCTTGCCTGGCTTGCATAGAGCAGTCAACTTCCTGGGTCCTCCCGTGGCCTTTCCTCGGTGCGTGGGTGCGTGGGTGCGTGGGGAGAGGGCGAGCTCACCGATGTCTTCTCTTTCTACAATAAAACTGCAGGCCAAAATGGCTTCACTGGTGAATAATTCTAAGCAAATATGAAAGAAATAACACCAATTCTAAACTGAATCCCTCAAAATATGGAGCTAGAGAAGCAACATTTCTCAACTCACTCATTGAGGCCAGCATTATACTGATACCCAAAGCAGGAAAAGCCTTACAATGAATCAAGAATCTACAAAAGCTACAGATCAAAATCCTTTCAAAAGACTAGCAAATCAAGTGGCATATATTAAAGCTTGAACCAAGCAGCAGAGTACTTTATAATATTAAAAAGTGAAAAGATATATTGACTAAGTATAGTTTATCCTAGAATTAACTGCTTATTTTAACATTCAAAAATCAGTGTTGTCATATAAGTTTTTAAATACATTTCTATTTAAATGGTAGCATTGAAACTGCTTAACAAAACTAAAAACCTACTCGTGATGTAAAATCTCAGTGAACTAGAAACAGGCAGGAACTCCCTCTTCCAGATACATGGTAACCATAATTGATCATTAACTCCCAATACTCCTTCTCCTGTTTTACATGCATACACTATTTTATACTCAGTGCTTTTTAAATTCATACACTATTTTATACTCAGTGCTTTTTAAATTCCATTTACTTCTCATGGTTTGATTACCTCTATCCCCAAGTAAATCCATGAATATTTTTCAACAAGAGATTTTGATTGAAAAATTCCATCTGTGTTGGGAATTGCCTTGTATTTACTCTCAATTTTAAATTACAGAATGGTTTAAAGAGTTATGGAACTTTCAGTTCAAAATGAATTTATCTTAATACATGGAAGATATTGTTCCTGTGGTGAATTCTGTTTTAGTCGATAGACATATGTTTTATTGCTTTTAAGATTTTTTTTTTTTAGTTTTGCGTTTCATCATGCTATATATCTAATTGTAGGATTGTTTTCATTTAACACCTTTGAAACTTGTTCTTTTTGATGTTGATGGTTCAAGTCTTTTATAATATCTGGAGAGTCTTTAGCCATATCTTGTATTTTAGTGCCTTATTCCCTTCTTTATTCTCTCTGTTGGGTGTATGTTGAGTCTTCTCATTTTATCATGTATATATATTTAACTCCTTTTTCATATGTGCTGTGTCATTTTTCCTTGCTGCATATGTGTGTTTTTCTCATTCAATTTACTTAATCCGTTTTAGATGTGTCACGTTTGTAGTTTCATATAGCCACTTGTTTTACCTTTTAATATTTATTTTCAGTATTTCAACTTCTATTCTGTATATTTTTTCAAATTTGCATATTGTCTTTCTACAGATTTTTCTTTAGTAATTTAAGTAAATGTGTTTTTCCTTTCATATTATTCTATAGCTTCAAACTGTTAAAGTTATAGATCTGCTGTTTTGTATGCTAATTTTCAGTATTGGTGGATGTATTTTACAATTTTTGACTGTGAACTCATCTTGCATTGGATTGAGAGAGAGAGACAGAGAGAGAGAGAGTCAGAATCAGAGACAGAGAGAAGGAGAGACAAAATGTATCCTGTGTTCTGTGTTGTGTGAA
Organism: Molossus molossus; assembly: GCF_014108415.1. Taxonomy (NCBI): domain Eukaryota; kingdom Metazoa; phylum Chordata; class Mammalia; order Chiroptera; family Molossidae; genus Molossus; species Molossus molossus. The sequence goes on along the minus strand of NW_023425351.1, from coordinate 56,270,888 downwards.
CTTTCTTCCAGTTTTGTTTGTTATGGGCTTTTACCAGAACCCTGCTACAAAAAGGTCTTTCTTAAATTTTAAGCATGTGGTTCCCCCATGATGGAAAGATTGTAGCTAAAACTGAGGGTGACATGGGTCAAGAAAATGTGTTTTTTAATTTTCTGGAGATATATTTTTTCTGTTGAGAGCAGAGGCAAAGAAAGACTCTGTCTTGATTTCCTGTGCGGTGAATAGAATTTTTTTTCAGTCTGTCCTCCAGGGTCTTGGCTTTGGTTGTGTGTGTGCACGTATGCATATGTATTAGTATATAGCTCTAACTTTCCATTCCAATTTGTCAATATATATGGCCCCAGGACCTTGTCACTTACATTCAAGTGAACATGAAGGCACTGAAGCTACCAGCATTGACAGTTCCCCAGAGCAACCCAGTGCCTAGAACTCAGGTCTTCTGTTATTTTTTCTTGGGTCACATCACTCACTCTCATGTGAACTTATTCTAAATACTAAATGCTATTAGATGTGCAATTAAAATGATATTTGCTATATTTTATTTAAGAATTCTGGATATTTGTAGTGGAAGGGATTATTGAGATATCTGGACTATCATATTGGCATTTCCAACTGGTCTGTTTGACCCAGCTAATTGATAGTTATCATTGACCAGAAATATCTGCGTAGCAACTGTACTTCCTAGTATGGGAACTACTATGTTATGGGAAGGTTTGCTCTTCAAATTAGTTGTTCTTCAAGCACATAGAACCCAGAATCTGATCTTTAATTTCACCGTCTTTTCTAGAAAAGTTTTGGATTTCATCAGGAGCTTTCAGTGCCTGAATTAATTTGGATAGATGGCTTTTCTCTGTTAGCTCAGTAATATGGAGGTTTATATACATGACTTTTGGTTGTAGAACAGCCTTGTATACTTGAAATTAATCACATATGGTTGTGGTATATCATATTTTTCTGCATTATTTTATTTTATTTGCTAATTTTTTGAGGATTTTTTAACTTACCTTTGTGAGAGATAGTGGTTTGTATATTTTATTATCTTATAATGTCTTTATCTTTTTTTTTTTAGGTATTAGGTTAATGATGGCTTCATAGAATGCCTTAGAAACTATTCAGTCCTATTTTCTTTTTCTGAGGAGAATTGGTATTATTATTTTTTCCTTCATTGTTAGAATTCACAAGTAAAACAGTCTGGGTGTTGTACTCGGTTTTCTGGAAGGTTATTAATTATTGATTCACTTTCTTTAATAGACATGGGGTATTCAGGTAATCTATTTCTCCTTGTATGAGTTTGGTGGTGTGTCTCTTAACAAATAGATACATTTCACCTGGTTGTTAAGTTTCTGTACACAATGTTGTTTATAGTATTCTTTTATATATATATTTTATCCTCATCCCAGGATATTTTTCCATTTTTTGTACAGATAGAGTGGGAGGGAGAGAGAGGAAGGGAGAGAGAGAGAGAAACATCGACGTGAAGGGACACATCGAGTGGCTGCCACCCGCATGACCAACCAGGGCCGGGGACAAACTGCAACCGAAGTACGTGCCCTTAGCGGGAACCGAACCCGGGTCTCTCCGGACCGCAGGCCGATGCTCTAACCGCTGAGCCAAACTGGCCAGGGCTCTTTTATATTTTTTTTAAAAATATTTGTTCTTTATTGATTTGAGAGAGAGAGGAAAGGAGAGGGTGAGAGATATAGAAACACTGATGAGAGAGAACATCGACTGGCTGCCTCCTGCATACCCCCCACTGGGGATCAGGCCCACAACCTGGGCATGTGCCCTGAATGGGAATCGAACCAGCAACCTCTTGGTGCATGGGTCGATGCTCAACCATTGAGCCACATGGCCTGGCTATAGTATCCTTTTAACATTTGAATGTTCATTATATCAGTATTATGGCATCTCTTTTATTTTTGATATTAGTAATTTATGTATTTTCTTTATTAGTTAACCCATCTAGAGGTTTTTTCCAACTATTTATCTTTCAAAGAATGAGCTTTAGATATAGTTGATTTTTTTAAATTATCTTTTCTCAGTTTTATTGATTTCTTCTCCAAGTTTTATTATTTATTTTCTTCTACTTCTGCTTAAGTTGCTCTTTTTCCCCCCCTAGTATCCTGAAGTATAAGTTTAGGTTATTAATTTCATATCTTTCAATTTTCTAATATATAAATGTATTACTATGCTATAAATTTCCCTCTAAGTATTGTTTATGCTACCTTTCACAATTTTATGTTGTAAATTGTGTTGTCATTTTCAATTAGTTCAAAATATTTTTAAATTTCTGTTGAGTCATCTTTTTTGACACTTGGCTTATTTATTACTGTATTGTTCAATTTTCAAATGTTCTGGAATTTCTGTCTATTGATTTCTAGTTTAACCTGAGAACTTACTCTATGATTTCTATACATTTAAGTTCTTTTTTTGTTTGTTTGTTTTAATGTAACCTAGAAAGTAGTCTATTTTGCTGAATTTTCCATGGGAGTTTGAAAAAATTTTTGTTCTGCTATTATTTTAAAATGAAATATTCTCAGCTTTGCACAGTGGCAGTATTGTAGCCAATGAGGTTTATCCGAGGCACAATTATTGCTAAGAAAAATAAAATAAATAAAATGAAATATTTTCTATGTTTCAATCAGATCAAGTTAATTGTGCTGCCCAGGTCTTATTCATTGTTACTCTTTTTCTTCCTGCTTGACCTATCAATACTGTCAGAGGGGTTTTGAAGTCTCTACACATATCAGTGGGTTTTTCAGTTTCTCTTCAGTTCTATAAGTTTGACTTAATATATTTTGATATTCTGTAATTGGGTATATGCATATTTAGCATATTTATGTCTCCTTGGAGAATCGATCCCTTTATAATATTTTAATGCCTCTCTAGCCTTAATGATTTTTCTTGCTTTAAAGTCTGATTTGTCTGTAACAAATGTAGCTACTTCAGTTCTTATTTTATCAGTGTAAGTATGCTATATTTTTTATGTCTTTAAATTCAACTCCTTATGTCTTTATTTTTAGTAGGCTTCTGGTATACAACCTACAACCGAGTCCTTGAAAGAAAATCCATTCTGACCATCTAATTCTTAGTTGTATTTTAATTAGTGTATTAATTATAATTCAGTTGTAAAATAATTACTGAAATTGTTGAATTCCTATCTACCATGTTGGTAACTATTTTTTTTATAAGTTGCATTTATTCTCCCCACCTCCATTTTTTGCCTTCTCTGGTTTGAATTGAGCATTTTATGATTCCATTTTATCTCCTTTCATAGCATATCAATTATACTACTAAAACATTGTAGTGGTTGTCCTAGAGTTTGAAATATACATTTTTAACATATTTAAATTGATGATTTAAATTACACTAGACCATTTCATACGCAGGGTGGATAGCTTATAACAGAGTATACACAGTTTCTCCCAACTGTTCTTTGTGATATTGCTGTTGTTCATTTCACTTATATTTGCTAAAACTATCTGATTCATCATTGCTATTAAATTTAAACTAGAATTATGCTTTATATCTAGTAATAAGATAAAATATTTTATATTACTTTTATTTATTCTCTTCCTGATGCTTTTCCTTCTTTATGTAGATCAAAGTTTCTGATATATCATAATTGTCAGCCTGAAAGACTTCTTTTAACATTATTTTTTTCATAGAATGTCTGCTAAAGATTAATTCCTTCAGTTTCTGTTTATCTAATGAGGCTTTATATCTCCTTTATTATTGAAAGATAATTTTTCTGCATATAGCATTCTAAATTAGTATATTTTTTCTGTCAATTCTTCAAATATTTGACTACACTGTCTTCTTACTTACATAGTTTCTAAGGAGAAAGCCACTGTAATTTTTTCCTTGATCCTGTGGAGTTTACTGATAAGCCCATCAAAGGCATTTTTCATTTCTCTTCACTGTTGTTTGATACCCAGAATTTTCTTTTTTTCTTTTTTCTTAGAGTTTCTGTTTCCTTGGTTATATTACTCATCGATCCTTTCATGTTGTCTACTTTTCCTGTTAGAGTCATTAGCATATTAATCACAACTACTTTAAATTCTTTGAACCTGGCTGATGTGGCTCAGTGGTTAAGCATCGACCCATACACCAAGAGGTCACTGGTTCGATTACCGTTTAGGGCACATGCCCAGGTTTGGGCCCAATCCCCAGTGGGGGGCATGCAGGAGGCAGCCAGTCAATGTTCTTTCTCATCGATGTTTCTATCTCTCTCTCTCCTTCTCTCTAAAATCAATAAAGAAAAAAATATTTTAATAAATAAATTCTTTGTTTGATTATTCCAACTGAATCTGTTTCTGATGACTGTGTTGTCTCTTCTGACTGCGTTTTACCTTTTGGTTCTTCTGACTGTGTTTTACCTTTTGGCATGCCTCGCATTTGTTTTTGTTGAAACAAAAGGACACAATGAATCAGATAATAGAAATGGAGGTAAGTAGACCTTTATTGTGAGGGTTTATATTAGACTGGCTAGGAGTTTATTCTGTTTTGTTTAATGTTTTAATTAAACAGTTACAGGTGCCATTGGCTTCAAAATGCTCTAAGGATGCTTGGTTGTGTGTTCCTTTCTTGTGTTGGGCTTTCGTATGTCATTCTTCTGGTGGAAAGTCTGTGTCTTTCAGCTCTTTTTGCTATAAGCCACTGTTACTACGTTGGGTTTTGTTGGTATGTTGATCAAATGTGAAGGAGGGAGGTAGTCTATAATCTTTTGAATAAACCCACAATTTTTAGGTGGGCCTGTGTTTCAAGGCGGAGAGCATCCCAGATGTTGTTCTAGCAGTCTAGATTTCTGTCCCCTGGTGCTCTACTCCTTTTCCTGGTGACAGGATTTCAGCCTATATCCTTGAGCCCCTAAACCCTATTGACCAATTTTCCTCCCCAACACCGACCCCCCTCCTCCAGGTGAGACCCAAAGACTTTAGGTGGCTTGTTTGAGAGGAATGCCCTTCCTCCAGCTGGGAGAAGGTCCTGGTAGTCTTATCTTTTGGAGCATAGGCCCATGTGATGGCAAAGACATTGGGTGTATTTTGTAATAATCACTCTCCCCTTTCTCCTCCCAGGGCTCTGAGGGCATCTTTATCAGATCTTCACCATGTGGACCTGTTGGCGTTTCTTTAGGCAAAGTTTACATATGGGGACCCCACTTTGATCAGGAATTTCTTACTCTCACTGTAGGTTACACTCAGTCTCATGCAATTCCTCACACTTACCATATTAGTATTCCTACCAGTTCGGGGCTCCAGCAGCTTCCATTCCAGGTGAACTGATTGTGGTTTACTGTATCTCTTTAGATGGGATCATGTTTCTGGACTTCAGAGTGATGGCTTGTCCTTCACCCTTGGTTTTCTGATGAATACAGGAAAAGGTGTTGATCTTCAGTTTTTTCCTTCCTCCTGTAGGGGTAAGAGTGATAATTCTAAGCTCTTTACATGTCTTAGCTGAGATTGGAAATCTGTTACATTTTGATTTGACATTAGTTTGGGTATGTATAAGTTATTTGTGTATTTTTAGAGTTAGTCACATTCCACTGCCAGATACATAATGAAGGAAAACTCTATGAATCTTGAAAAAATAGAGCCATTGTCAGTCTAACTGTAGTTCAATCAGAGAAATCACAGTTTCACTTTTTCACAGAAAGGAATAATTATCCTGCTCTAACCAAAAATTATCTTGAGATTTTGAGCCATGCAAAGTCACAGATGCCACTAAGAAGGCCAACCCATGTAGTGAAAATTTCAGTTTCCCTCAAAGGCCAATTAAAAAGCCACTACCTTGTTATAAGCCAGAAATTGTACAGCCATCTGGGATATAGAACAACTAATTTATTAAGCATTTTGTATAAAATGCATATATTTTGTATTAGAAGGTTGTGGGTTGATTCATCTTGAGCCTTTGTGATTATAATATTTTCTAGACTTTGCCAATTGTGATTTATGGTTTAAAAGAGGAGGTGTGTTTGTAATTTGTGCTCTGAAGACAAGAAAAGCCCTTTTACAAGATGTGCACACATTTTTCAATGACAGCATGCTTCAGAAAGCATTTGCACACGATCATTAAACAAATATTTTTTTAGGTTCAAATAAGACAGTTTGTTAAAAAAAAACAAACCACTAAGACAACAAAGTAGACAGCAGGAAATTCTGTGTACATCAGTAGGACACAGATTTTTGAATTTATTAACGTTTATAACTTGCCAGTATAAGGATGCTGATGAAATAGTATGGCATGGCTTTTGTTCTAGTGTAACCTCCTGTAAGCTATGACAAACGAAAGCATACTACTTTCTGAAGTCTTTCTGAGAGGCTAATGGTTTCCCATGATTCTTTCTAGTCTGATGCTGTATTTCATCTTCATATAAAACCACAAGAAAACTTTGCTAATATTTATCAGTTTCAAATTGAGTTATTTGTCTTCTTTTGTTATAGTGAAGGACAGTGACCAAATTGAACCATGATCTAAAAGTTGGAGTAATCACAGAAATTTGTCCAAAGATGGATAAATAAAACCTTTTATTTTATGCAAACCACAAAAAGCAAAACTTCAAAGAATTAACTAAATTAACCAATCATACAACTATGATCAAATTTTAATAAAAATAAATCTACATAATTTCCATAAATTTAGGTAACAACAAAATGAAAATTTTAAAATATTTTATTTTGTTAAAATTTAATAACAATGCCCAGCCAATGTGGCTCAGTGGATGAGCGTCATCCTATGGACTAAGAGGTCCCAGTTCGATTCTCGGTCAGGTGTCAGGCTCAATCCCCAGTAGGGGGCCTGCAGGAGGCAGCCAATTGATGTTTCTCACATTGGTATTTCTCTATCTCTTCCTTCCTTTCTCTCTAAAAAATTTAATAAGATAATATATGAAAATTAAATTAAAGAACAACTCCCAAACCTAGAAAACTTGGTGACACTTGGAACATAGGAGGGTAAACGAGACTTTCTTCTTCTCTTTTTCTTCCTTTCTTCCATATATTTCTTCATTTGGCAGTGATATAATTTGGTTCTAATGCTTTCATTTTCTTCATATGTAATGTAACAAGGATTTAAAATTTAAAGAAGAATTTGTAAATATTTCAAGAAAGGAATTGATATTTTCTTTGCCTAATTATGTTAAATTAAAAGCTCTATTTTGGGGAGAAATTCAAGAAGGCAATAGACTAGGGAGATATTACACTCACCTCCTCCCGGGACAAAACTAGAATTACAACTGAAATGTAGAACAATTAACCTGAATAACAAACTGAAGACTAGCTGCATGGAAGTCTAATAACCACGGATTACTAGAAGCAGCCACATCCAGATTGGTAGGAAGGGCAGAAATGCAGAAAAAAAGTCTGGTCCTGCTTCTACAGGCAATGGCTTGGTACAGAAGTTCCCCCTGTGGAGCAAAGGTTCTCAGTTCCACACTGGGTACCCTAGCCCAGAGCACCCGAGCTGGGAAGAGATGCTCACATAATATCTGGCTGTGAAAATCAGTGGGAATTCCATCTGTCAGGGAGAGACGTGAATCTGCTAGAGACACAAGTGCCCTCCTAAAGGGCCAAAACAGAAAATCTCATTCGTAGCCACTCACTTTGGGGCTCCAGTGGAGAGAAGGCAGAGCGGACTGGATTTTGTGAGGAGAAACAGGGTTTTGTGGCTTTGGGGAGAGAGCTGAGGAGACAGCTGCCAGGCCTGCTGTGCTGAGTTCCTCCCACACCACAGACGCCATCTTTCTAGGATGGGAGACTCCCCTCCTTAGGACATCAGCCTAGGAGAATGCAATAGCCCCACCCTATGGATTCCCTTTTGCCTCACTACTTGAAGCTGATAAAGAGTCAGTTGCGTGGGCCTTGGTTTAGAGGTCTGGGCAGACTCAGGGGTGTCAATGATTGAGTGGTATGGCCTTGGAGTGGGAGTCATTCCCTCTACTTTCTCATAAACTTGACTAGTGCCCCCCCCTTCACAGGAGATTCTCTAATTTCACCCTCCCAGCTACAGGTGCCCCCCACTTGATTCCTGGTGGCCCTACACTACCAAGGTCTGGGCAGAATCCAGGACAGACTGAGTTGTGTGATTCTGGGGCAGAGAGAGTCCCAAACAAAATGAACCCGAAGAAGCCCACACTAAGACACATCATAATTAAAATGGCAAAGGTTGAAGACAAAGAGAGAATCTTAAAAACAGTAAGAGAAAGACAGTTAGTTACCTACAAGGGAGCTCCCATAAGACTGTCAGCTGATTTTTCAACAGAAATATTTCAGGCCAGAAGGGATTGGCATGGAATATTTAAAGTGATGAAAAGCAAGGACCTATAACCAAGACTACTTTACCCAGAAAGCTGTCATTTAAAGTTGAAGGAGAAATAAAGATCTTCCTAGACAAGAAAAAGATAAAAGTTTGTCACCACCAAACCAGTATTACAAGAAATGTCAGGGGCTTTTTGCACAAGAACATTCACAGCAACTTTATTCAAAACAACGCTACCGGGAAAGAATGCAGATGTCTATAAACAGAGTAGACTTTTTAAATTCTGGTATAATGAAAAGAATAAAATGGTAATAAATACATACCTATAAATAATCACTTTAAATGTAAGTGGCTTAAATGCTCTAATCAAAAGACATATGGTAGCTGAATGGTTGAGAAAGCAAGACCCATATATATGCTATTTATAAGAGACCCACCTCAGAACAAAAGATTCACACAGGCTGGAAGTTATAGGATTGAAAAAATATTTCATGAAAATGGAAATGAAAATAAATAAATAAATAAAAGCTGAGGTAGCAATACTTATATCTGACAAAATAGACTTTAAAACAAAGGCTCTAATAACAGAAAGGGAAACTAAGAAGACAATCCCATTTACAATTTTATAAAAAAATAAGGTACTCAGGAATAAATTTAACTAAGGATGTAAAAGACCTATACTCAGAAAATTGTAAGACACTGAAGAAAGAAATTGAAGAAGATACAAACAAGTAGAAGCATATACTGTGTTCACGGGTAGGAATAATTAACGTCATTAAAATGTCCATACTACCCCAAGAAATGTATTGATTCAACACAATTCCTATCAAGATACCAATGGCATATTTCACAGAACTAGAACAAATATTCCAAAAATTTATGTGGAACCACAGAAGACCCCAAATAACCACTGCAAACTTGAGAAAAGAGATGAAAGAGGAATCGCACTACCTGATATCAAACTATGCTATAAGGCCATAGTAATAATAATGATGATAATAATAATAATAATAACAACAACAACATGGTATTGGCATAAAAACAGACATATAGATCAATGGAACAGAACAGAGAGCCCAGAAATGGACTCATGCCTTTGTGGTCAAATAAAATTTGACAATGGAGGCAAAACATGCAATGAAGAAAAGACAGTATATTCAATAAATGGTTCTGGAAAAATTGAACAGATACATGCAAAAATGAAATTAGGCCACCTTCTTACACAATATATAAGACTAAAGTAAAAATGTATTAAATATTTAACTATTAGACTCTAAACCATAAAAATTGTAGAGGAAAACATAGGCAGTAAAATCTTGGACATTTCTCTTAGCAATGTTTTTTTCTGATATGTCTTCTTGGGCAAGGGAAACAAAAGAAAAAAATAAACAAATGGGGCTATATTGAACTAAAACAGTTTTGTACAGCAAGAGAGACCATTAACAAAATGAAAAGACAACCCACTGAATGGGAGAACAGATTTACCAATTAAACATTTGATAAGGGATTAATATCCAAACTTTATAAAGAACTTATACAATTCAACACCCACAAAACAATCCAATTAAAAAATGGGCAAAGGACACCTCTCCAAAGAGGACATACAGATGGCCAATAGACATATGAAAAGATGCTCAGCATCACTAATCATCAGAGAAATCAAATTAAAACTATAATGAGTTATCACCTCACACCTGTCATTGATTATCATCAGTAAATCAACAAACAATAAGTGTCGGTGAGGATGAGGAGAAAAGGGAACCTTCATGTGCTGTTGGTGGGAATGCAGATTGGTGCAGCCACTATGCAAATAAGAATAAAGTATCTTCAGGAAATTAAAAATGAAATTGCTTTATGACCCAGCAATTCCACTTCTGGGAATATATTCGAAGAAACTCAAAACACTGATTCAAAAGAATATATGCACCCCTATGGTCATTGCAGTGCTATTTACAAGAGACAAGATTTGGAAGCAACCCAAGTGTCCATCAATAATGAGTGGATAAAAAAGCAGTGGTACAGCCCTGGCCGGTTTGGCTCAGTGGTTGGAGCGTTAGCCTGCGGTCCAGAGAGACCCGGGTTCGGTTCCTGCTAGGGGCACGTACCTCGTACCTCTGTTGGGTTGTGAGGAAGACAGCCACTCGATGTGTCCCTTTCATGTCGATGTTTCTCTCTCTCTCTTCCTCTCTCTCCCTCCCACTCTATCTGAACAAAAAAATGGAAAAATGTCCTTGGTGAGGATTAAAAAAAAAGAGCAGTCGTACAATGACAGAATGGAATACTATTTAGCTGTAAAAAAAAGAAGAAAATAAGACTTTTTGCAACAGCTTGCATGGACCTGGAGAGTATTAAGCTAAGTGATATTAGCCAGTCAGAGAAAGATAAGTACCAAATGATTTTATTTACATGTGGAATCTAATGAACAAAATAAACAAATTAACAAAATAGGAACAGGCTCATAGATACAGAAAACACTGAGGGAACATAGAGAGAACAGGTGTTTGGGGGGGGCTCAGTAGAAAAGGTGAAGAGGCCTTGGCTGGTTTTGCTCAGTGTTTAGAATATTGGCCTATGGACCAAAGAGTTGTAGGTTCGATTCCAATCAAGGGCACATACGTTGGATGTGGTTCAATCCCCACTCTAGTATAGCAGAGGTATTGGCTGTGTTGGATAATTTGAACTTTTATCCATCAATTATGTTAATTACTCTGGCATATCAGCCTTACAAATAGCATGTTCCCTTTCATTTTTAGACTACTTTCTAACATATGAAATTCAAAGATGCCTTATGTTTTAAACTTAAAATTTAGATTTCTTTTTTTTTTTTTTTTAACCTCACCCAAGGACTTTTTTTTTTTTATATTTTGTTCAAATAGAATGAGAGGGGGAGAGAGAGAGAGAGAGAGAGAGAGAGAGAGAGAGAGAGAGAAACATCGACGTGAAAGGGACACATTGAGTGGCTGCCACCCGCACGACCCAACCAGGGCCGGGGACAAACTGCAACCGAGGTACGTGCCCTTAGCAGGAACCGAACCCAGGTCTCTCGGGACCACAGGCCGACGCTCTAACCGCTGAGCCAAACCGGCCAGAGCTAAAATTTAGATTTCATTCATTAATTTCCCCTAAATATTGTTTTGGCGACATACTAGAAAAGTTGTTTCAATTTTATCACAGTTTAATGGATGTTGTAGTTTCTTCTCCGTATCAGCTGGGGTTTGTTTTAGCTGGTTCTAACAGAAGTGCCCAAATAACAAGAGAGTAAACAATATAGAAGTTTGTTTCTATCTCACGTGGAAGATGTCCAAAAGAGCTGTTCCCATCTTGTGTGGCAATTCATTGGCATTGGGAATTCTGGCTCCTTTTTGGATGTTATCATACCATGTTTAACATACAACCTCATTGCCCAATAGTCTGCCTGAACTCTGTCCATCACTTCAAAATTCCAGGCAGCAGGAAACATCTAAAGTCGTAAGTTTACTCTTTCTCTTTAAGGTGACAGCCTAGAAACCCATATAGTACTTCCATTTACGTCCTATTGTCTTGAAGCAAGTTACAGAGCTACACACTGATAAAAGGGAGGTTGATAATGCAATCTTCCATCTAGATTGCAATTTGTCTAGCTAAAATGAACAATTTTTAAAATTTGGACTCTAGAACTGCCTCAGCAACTTTGATGCTTTTTCAATGAATGAGCTTTACTAGGTTGAGCTACAGTCCCACATCATCCAAACGCTGATCTAGGTGCTGCTGTGAGTGGTTTCAGCTGACATGACCCAGTCCCAAACCAGCTGACTTTAAGCTGAAGGAAAGGAACATTATCCTGTGTGGGGCCGTCCTAATCAGATGAGTCTTGAAAAGAGGAGTTAGGCCTTTTCTGATTTTAAAGACTACAGATGGCTTGTGGTCACAGGGTTCCCCACTGTTTATAGTCTTCTCTTTCTGATGTTTCCTGTAGAGTTTCAACTTGCTAAGCCAGTTCCACAAGCAAATTCCTTGTGATACCTCAATCTCTCTTTCCCTCTCTTTCCACACACACACAGCATCAACACTTCCTGATGGTTGAACCCCGATGTGCATAGACACGTTTTGCAGTGTTCATTTCCGGTAGATCAGTAGCTCCCTCAGTTTCCTCTCAACGATCTACCTTACCTGGCACTGCCCGAGCGCTTGGAGACCCTATTTTAACTCCAGGAACCGGGACATGTAGCGTGTTATCCTTTGGCAGTTACGGTTCCAGAGCGGTCATAACACCCAGTTTTAGCCACTGTGGTATTAAAGAGATTTATTCATATTTCTCAAAAAGGTAATTCCCAGCAACTCTGACACAAAATTTGGGAACACCTTTCTTCTTGTCTTCGTTGTGAACGTGGGAGAATGGAGTCCCAGCAAAGCATTGGCGTTGGAAACAAGGAAGAAGATAGTCTGAGAATGAAGCAGACACACAGAAAACTGTGGAGAGTCAGAAAAGTTACTTTTAAAGCTGTGGAATCTAGTTAGCCTTGATATTTTATATCCCTCAACATTTTTAACTAAAGTGAGCCAATCGATTTTGCTGGTGGTTTAAGCAATTTAAGTTGGGTTTTTTGTCACTTGCAATAAAGCATATCCTAACTAACACAACTAGCAAACAGTTCATTTTATGAATGATTAAAATAAACAGAATCTACTTTTGGCACTGTTGAAAGTAATATTGGAATTAAGTACCAAAACATAAGATTTTTTTTATAATTTTGAATATTGTATTTTAAGAAATTAATTTAAAAATCACAAAGAGCCCTTATGGTTTGCTCTCAAAGATCAATGTGAATTGTATCCATTCCTGTTGATTTTTTTTTGCACCCACCAAGAGATTCTATACAAGGAAGGTAATGGCAATGATATGTGTTATGGGTTAAATCATATCCTTCTCAAAAATATGTTGAAGTCCTAACCTCTGGTACCTGTGAATGTGACCTTATTTGAAAATAGGATCTTTACAGATGTCATCAAGTTAAGATGAGGTCATGAGGGCAAGCCCTAATGCCATGTAACTGGGGTCCGTACAAGAAAAGGAAAAGGCCACGTGAAGACAGAGACGCACAGAAGAACTGCTTGTGATGAAAGCGGCCGGGACTGGAGTGACACAGCTATAAACCAAGAGTGCCAAGAACTGACGGCTACCAGCGGAAGCTCGCAAGAGGCAGAGATGGATTCTACGCAGAGTCGCAGAGACACCGTGACCCTGCTGACACCTTGATTTCAGGCTTCTGGACACTGGAACTGTGAGAGAATATATTTCTTTTGTTTTCAGCTTGATGACAGCCTGATGAAAATAATATGATGTGAACATTTCTTTTGATAAAATATAGAAGAAAAGGAGAAAAGTGAAGGAAAGGAAAACCGAGTCAATGATATTACAGTGGATTAAGAAATTATAGTATGGGTGTATTTATTAGACATTTTTTTCAAGAAAAGAAAATGTGGGATGAAAGGAAAGTGAGGAAACAGTCCACCTGGACTGAACTCTGACGATCAGCCGGGCGTGGTGTTGAGTGCTTCTACGTGTCACCTGGTTTAACTCTCACGATCTCTTGGTGAAGTAGGTATGATTATTGCTATTTTATTGATGAGAAAGGGGAGGCTTCCTGAGGTTAAATACCTGGTGCTTTATTGCACAGCTGTTAAGTGGTAGATATGAAGTGTTCCAGTTCCGTGTAACTTACAAGTCCAAGCTCTTTCCTATAAACCAAGTGTCAGCAACCTATGGCCAGACACAAGGGTCAAATCTGTCCTACTCCATGTTTTTGAAAATAGAGCTTTATCAGAACACAGGCACATTCCTGCCTGCTTTTACTCTACAGCAGCAGAATTCAGTTGTCACCACAGAGACTCATGCCTGCAATGCCAAAAACCCTCACTATCTGGCCCATTCCAGAAAAGAGATCTAAACCCTGCTCTCGGCTTATACAAGAAAATTTGTATGAGCCTTGACTGTCCTGCTAAATCTTGAGTAGTTCATTTACTATCTGAGGCTGTTTTTTTAAATCTATAAAACATAGATAATACCTACTAGCATTTTTTTGAGAATCATGTGATACAGTGAATGTTAATGTACTTTGTAACCTGTACAGAAACACACAAACTTAGTTACTATGTAAAAACCTTAACTAATTTCTCACTTTAATATTGAAATTATTGTACAGCTTCATATTTCTGTTAATTTTTGTCACTGGATTTGTCTTATTAACAAAAATTATAGGCACATTTACTCCCCAAACTGCATTCCTAGTAGGGGTCCTTCTGTGTGGGGTGGTCCTTCCCTCCTGGGCATCTGTTTGTTCTGTGATTAAAACAGTAACTTGTTTTCTTCAAAAGGCAGAATTTAATCTTTGTGGTGGGCCACCATGAGAACATTCCTCAGATTCCAGAAAAGGGAGTTTTCAAATTTAAAGACTTTGCAATCCTCTGAAGAAGTCTAACAAATCTGATCTCTCTTTAACATTTATCTTTAGGTGGGAGTCCTAAAAACATAAAGGCTTCATCATTTCATTCAGTGTCTCCTGTTCAGATTCTGAAATTTAATATTTTCCATCTCTTTTGACAGCCCATTCCCTTAGGGTCCACATTAAAGGCAGCTGGATCATAAAAAAAATATGAGCTCGTTTTATTAGAAGTCCCTTCGTTGCTCCTTGTAGGCACATGGGCTTTAGGCTCTTTCTGTATCTCTACCAACGCCTAGACTAAAAACCTCTCCTCTTTAATCCCCTTTCCTCATTGTGTTTCCAGCCGACATCTGTTTGAGCCCAGGGTTGGTAGGGCTACCTGTTTTCTTTTAATAAGACAAGTTGTCAGCATGCAATACGGCAGGAGAGAAATCAGTTAACTGGAAACATTTGTAAAGCATTTTGGTTTGAATGTAGAAATCAATGTATCTACCATCTATTTCTGTTAGCTTTTGTGCTTTTGCAAAATCAGACTCTCCGACAATGAAGTCCCTCCAAATGTTGACTACCTACTTTACCTTGTTTAGTTACATAATAAAAGAGAAGAAAAGATGATGAAAACCCTCTTTTCAATAGGATTGTGCTTGGGAAGCAGTGATGTACTGGAGTTCAAAAGAGCCAAGTGTTAAATTACCAGAAATGTTGTGAGCTGGTTGTTAAAAATAGCCATTAATACAAAATGAAATTATATAACTGTACAAGTTAAACAAAGCACAATAGAAACAAAAGTTGTCAAGACTCAACTTATCACTTCCTAATGAGTTTCACTATTGTCTCTTGAGAGTATTTTCATACATCATACCTCGATCTTGGAAATACTGCTAAATGGTATGCTATTGTGTGTCTCTTCCTACCTTCACCTTTCAGTGATGTCACATCGGTTGCTAGAAATTAGCTATGCTGGGAGTATTTACACCATGGACAGTAGCATGTGCTACAAATCAGACCTTTTTCATTGTTGTTTTTTTGAAAAGCAGGGTGTTAAACCTTTGTCAGTGCATCACTATTGAAAAATCTTGTAACATTTTTTCTGGTTACCCACAAGAGTTCCCTGTGTTTAGTCATTATTGTACAGCTAGAACTTCTAAGGATAGAAAGAAGCCACTTTACTCATATGAGGAATAGCTTCAATGTGGATTTTTAAGTAAAATTTGTCCTAACCACAGAATGTTAGCTTACTGAGAATAGGAACTTTTTTTGTTTGTCACTGAATTTGTCAGCGTTTGAACAGAGTGTGACATAAGACGCTGTTAAATAATATTATAGCCATGTTGAATACATGGCTATATAATAATATCATGAATAATAACATTATCACTATCAATAAACACTTATAAAGAACTTACTATGTACTAGAGGCTGTTCTATTTATGTTAACTCCACTACCCTTTAAAGCAAATCTATGGTGTGGATAGTATTATAATTTCAATTTACAAATGAAGACCCTGAGGCACACAGAGACTAAGTAATTTTCCCACAATCATACATGAACAACTATGTAGTTATCAGACATAAACATGTTTCCCGAACTTTGTAATGAATAAGAGCTTTCTTGTAAACACACTATAGCACATCCCCAAAATTTTGCACAGTTAAATAAAGATCCTAATTTTTTTCAGTACGGGCTTTATTAAAGTTATATAAAACTTGCCCAGCTTGTGTGGATTAAGCATTGTCCCATGGACTGAGAGGTCCCAGTTTGATTCCTGGTCAAGGGCACATGCCTGTGTTGTGGGCTCGATCCCCGGGGGGGGGGGGGGGGGGGGGCGTGCAGGGGACAACTGATCAATATTTCTCTCTCATACTGATATTTCTCTCTCTCCCTTCCTCTCTCTCTCTAAAAAAAAAAAAAAATCAATAAAAACATATTTTAAAAAATTATATAAAACTTTAAGGTTTTTCTCCCCCTCTAAGATGGCCAACTTAAAAACTATCGTTTTTATTGTACTGAAATGGTACTCATTAATACCTTTTACTTTTAGAAGTCTTTTGAAATTTTCCAGTTCAGCTCAGCAGTTAGTGTCGGCCTGCAAACCAAATGGCCATGGGTTTGAGTCTTGATCAAGGGCACGTACCAGTGTTGCAGGTTCAATCTTCGGCCCTGGTCAAGGTCATACAGGAGACAACCAATTGATGTGTTTCTCTCACATCTATGTATCTCTCTCTCTTTCTCTCCCTCCCTTCCACTCTGTCTAAAAATCAATGGAAAAATATCCTTAGGTGAAAATTAACAACAACAAAAAACAATTCTTTTGAAATTATATTTCTTATGATTTGAAACCTTTGATTCTTCTGTGACTGATCTCCATTTCATTCTAATGATCAGTGGCGTTTTTCACCTCTGACAGTGATATCTAAGCAAACCAGTCTACCCAGTTGGTTCTGAGACTTAATTTCTTGGTAGGTGTCATTGTTGGATTTAATGTTTCATTCATCAACATCTCGTAAGAAGATGGCAAAACAGTGAAGGAGTTGCGAGCAGAGAACTTATGTATGGCTAAGATTAGAGGTATAAGGAGGGGAAATCGAAATCCCAAACACTCTTTTGTTGCTTGTTTTATTATGAACTCAGATTCATCGGGAAATATCAGCCCTTTGAGACTATTGTCCCCAAAATTACATTCAAATACAAGTAAAATAAAGAAAAAAAATAAAAAAAATATTCTAAATTAGAAAGTTTATTCTTGGCAACTTTGTGTTTGTTAGATTATTCACGGCTCATTTGGAGGACTCCTGTAATCAAGAGCTTGGCATTGAGAAAATTGCCCGTCACTTCCTAGTAGGTAGACCTACCCACTTTCTGTGCGAATGTTGAAGCGACCTTTGCAGTGAGTTGTTGACAGTGACTCATCATGCTCCCCACAAAGGTGGAATACTCAGGGAAAGGCTTTTGATAAGTTGAAAGCTCAATGTCGTGAATTGGATTCAGTGAAAATGTCTTTAAAAGTTTTCAGCAAATGAGTATTTTGTAGACACTTTCTCATTTGACAGCTACATCCCCATGAAATGAGAATTTTACAGTCTGAGTTGGGTAGAAATGACAGTTTAAGTAGAAAATGGCACTAAAACTTCTGATTATTATTTTTTCCTTCCAATGACAAGGAAGACAGTGCAGGCGGAGGCCTGTGGAACATGGGGGAGCTCAAAAATGGGAGTTTTGCACATAGTTCCCAGTTACCAGCATGTCTGCTCCCCAGTGATCACGTGGAATGATTCTCTGGGAGTGATCCAGGGAGTGAATGAACTTGAGTGAGGATCGAAGGTGCGGATGCTTTTTGCCTACATTTATGTACGTGTGTGAGAATATCAGGAGTAACAATTGTGCTGTACTTCCATTTAAATATCTTTAAAATTCCTTTTTTTTCACAACAATAGAAACACCACCACTAGTGCTCTCAGTAATCACCCATCATTTGGTTCTTCTTTCTCATACAACACGTTGCCAGAGTGATCTGAGCCCATCTAAACATCGTTTTCATGAAAAGACAGATTTCTCCTAGAGCTAAGTAAATACTTAAAGAGTGATTTTGTACTTTATTTATGCCTGAAAAAAACTACATGGAATTTTTCATTTACTTCACGTGGTATGCTTTTCCTAAATTAATTACCGTAGTTTGTGCATTTCGAAAGCCTTTACATATTGCCTATTTATTTATTAGCCTCTATATGTCTTTTATAGAAGGATATTGATGGAGTGTCATCACTTGCTGAAGTTTAGAATTTCTCTGAAAATATCAACATGCAACCCTTATAATTCCCCTTTTCATATATCACTCTTAAACACCTCCGTGGGCTGCTTTTATGCAGCAGTGCTGGGACAAATTGTGCCCTTGTGGTGGAGAACAGATATAGTGAGAGCCTTCATCCCACCTGACGTGCCCTGGCAGGCCCGGCCTCGGACACACCTCATCGTGTCTCGCATTCTGGCCACATTTTCTGCAGGCTGATTTTATGTGGTTACCTCACGGATTCAGTGAAAAAGCCTCCACTGTATTTCTATTTCTATGTCAGTATCGAAACAGCAGGCTCTAGTGAATTGCTTGATAAAAAGTTGCAAATGAGGTTGTGGGTTCTTCACTGATTCCCTGTCCCAGAAGGAGAAGTTCAGGGCCGTCCTGCTAAGTCCCGAGGAAGAGGTATATCAGAATTGGACTGTGGTTCACAGGAAGGGAGCACAAGCGAGCAATGAGGGCTTTGTTCCCAACTGGGATCCAGAAACGTAGTGATTCACAACCAAGGAGGAGCACAGTGGTTGAAACACAAGAGACCAGAAGCAAGTTGTGTGCGACTAAAGTGAAAAGCATGAGATGCCACCAGAAACTATAAAGTCGAGGTGAGGAAGATTCTATGTCAGTGACAGGTGACCCTGGCTAAGGAGATCACCACGCTTCAGACTCATAGTGTACAATATTTTAGGTCAAAAGAGTTTTTTAGAAGAGGGAGAGAACTCAAGTTGTCTAGTTGCTGAATTCAGGTTAACCTATGAAAGTTTATAGGTAAATTCATATAATTCTATCAGTTTTTCCTAGCGGTATTAGAATATTCTATTGTATATTCAGAGGTATAATTGTAAATTACATTTGATGTTATTTTTGATGTCTAGACAAATTTAAAATGTCATTCACATTTTATTAGAGGTCGAACAATATCAGGAAAAATCATTGGTATTAATGAGGATGCCCACTTTCTGCTAGGCAGCTTTAGTATCCAAGATTATACTTCTAGGCAGCTTATCAAGTTTCTAGATTTCTCCTATTTTGGCCAATTATTTGTTTTACTCACCATTAATTTCTCACCCAGTATACTATGACGGCCCTCCCAGGGATATCACTAATTCTAACTGTGTTGTTTCTATTTCTGCATTTCAAATAACAACTACTGGTTCTGGTTAATTTTTTAATAATATAAAATAGTTCATAGTACCAATGCTAGGCACATCACAGAAAAGAAGGGCATTCTGAAAGCCTCAGACCCTTGGAAGAAACAAAATCCAGAAAAACTCTCATAACTCAAGATCAGACACACCTGGGCAATCACTAAGGCTCTGTCTTACCCTAGCCTATTTCCAACCATATTCTGTCCCTGCAGTTTTCCTCCGAGAATCAAATTTCAGAGAAAGAGAGAGAGTTTGATTATTCTGGTTTGAGTAATGTCTTGTGGATTGAGGTCCACTTGATGACATGTCCACCAAGATCACCATGGAGAGACAGGAGAAGAATCACTCCCACAAATTACAGATCATTAAATGAGATTTGGAAACATTACTTGACAAATTCAATATCTGTATGTAATTCCTTATATATATATATAAAACATATATATATATATAAAACATATATATTGTATATACATAATCTGTAGGCTTAACTTTAGGTCAATAAAATATGTTAAGTTAAAAAGGGTGAGGGATAGTAAGAGAGAATGCAGAGATTCTTTAGGGTTCTGGCTCCTTTATGAAAATGCATGTATTAAATGCCTGGTTGCCTAGGAAATACATAGGGAAACTAATGAATCGATTGTGAGGAGTCCTAGTTAAATGACAGGAAAGGTAAGTGTACAAATGAAGTGCCATGTTCATTTCTAACCACCAGAATTTTAGAAGCTTATAATCAAACAGGAGCGATACAAAGCAGAGATTAAATGTAATGACTTTGGAATCACTGTGTACTTCCATTTCTTCATCTGTAAAATAGAGATAATATCTTCTTTGCAATAATCTTTTCAGTATTAAACAGGATAATAATATTTGTAAAGTTCTTGTACTGAATAAATACTAGATATCATATTGTCTATCATAAGAGTGTGCACCCAAATTATAAGACCAATGTATTAATATTCTAGGGAGGCTGTAACAGCGCACTACAAATGAGGCGGATTTCACAACAGAAATGTATTCTCTCACAGTTCTGCAGACTGAAGTCCAAAATCAAGGTGTTGACAGGGTTGATTTTTTCTGAGGGCTATGAGGAACATTCCGCTCCTGGCCTCTCTAGATGGTCATCTTCTCCCTTCATCTTTTCCCATCATCTTCCCTGGTATGTGTCTCTGTGTCCAAATTTCCACTTTTTATAAGGACACTAGTAGCATTGGATTAGAATACCCTAAGGACCTCATTTGAACTGGATCACATTTTGTAAAGACACTAACTCTAAATGAGGCCACATTCTGAGATATGAGGAGGTTAGGACTTCAATGCATGAATGAGGAAGGGACATAATTAACTCACAAGAACAAGAGTGTTACACAGAGTGTTTGAAGGACCGGTGGCTATTTAGTTTTGAAGAAGAAATGCTGGAGCATAAGGAGGAAGAAATTTGATAATGTGTTCAAAGGAGATAAAGAACAGCATTTAAGGAGGTTAATATAATATTTAATTTATTGTGAGGATTCAATAAATGTTAGCTTTCTTTTTGTCTCTATGTCTTTCTCTCTGACAAAGATGTATTGAATACCTACTACGTATCAGCTACTGGTCTGGTTAATGGGAACACATGTTGAGGTCACATATGCTGGATTAGACTTGTCTCCTATGGCCCCAGGATTAAAATTTCAACTAATGTGTACTAGTTATGTAGGGATATATTTTTGTCCCATCAGAAAAAGGAAATCCTAAACGGCAAAGTTAGGCAAAGATGGAATGAGCTGCTTTTGAGGTGGCAAACTTCTCAGTTTTACATGTTGCTACCCATTGTGAAGGATGATGTACACAGCACACATTATGGCAATTACAGAGCCCAAGGGGAAGCGAGGTTCCTCAGCAACCTTCAGAATCCTTTCCTACTCTAAATTTCACTATTTAATGATTGATTTTCAAAGTGAGACAAGAATAGCCAGAAAGCTTAAAAGAATCTCTTCTTATTTACATGGAAAGAATGTCTGCAATTCCAGGAACTATTGAAATGATAAAAGAGAATCAACTCAGCCAGTGTCATGTCTGATCTTCCAACTCTGAATTTCAAGATGATAGTGCTTCTGAATGAATGGGAAGTGTTCTAACTGACAAAACCTCAATCTGGTTGTTTAACCAGCCTGGGAAGGTTACATAATAAGGCCATGACTCTGGGAATTGCAAGGAGGGAATATGCTATGCTATTGTGACTTATAAATAAAGGAAAATGTTAAACTCTTTTTTTCTCTAAGCCAATATTAACTAATATTATACCACATAAACTTAAATGTCAAAATAAAAACAATTCAAACCCTTGTAAAATTTAAATTTTAAAATAAAGTTGGACACAGATGGCATTATACATGAAGCTGCAGGACTTTAAGGAAAATTAAAGCAATTCAATATCAAAAATGCTTCTTTATAAAATATAGACTTCTAAGCTTTTAATACTTAAGTTGTAGGATAAGTCTACAGGAAGAAAGTACCTTATGTTTTAAGGTTGTCTTGATTAAATTAGGTTGGTGTAGAAGCTGGTGGAAGGTTGAGATTTGACTTTTAATATGATCATACAACATAAGTAAACATAACTGTCTATGGTAGACTTACACTGGTGTCCCCCAAGGATCATGCCTTCCATTTTGCAAGAGTTAGTATAGTTTTTTCTCATATTGGCAGTGTGCTTGGCCATGTGACTTCCTTTGGCCAAGAGTGTTTCGGTAGAGGATTAATAAAGCACATGAAGGTAGGGCCTTGTTTCTTGGAGCCAGATGCTGTGCTGTAAAGAGGCTTGGACTGGGCTGTTGCGTGATGTGAGGGAGATGTGCAGAGACAGCATGAAGGATGAGACCATCTTGGATGTTCTAGCTACAGCTGAGCAACTAGTTGAATGCAATCCCGTGAGTGACTTTAGTTACGAAAGAACCATGCAGCTAATTCCAGTCAATTCACAGTCAGAAGAAACAATTAATTACTGCTGTTTGAAGCTGCTACTAAATTTGGGGACTCTTTGTTCCTCAACAACAGAGGAGAAAAACACTACCATTTAGGTTATTTTTTAAAATAATTTCTTCTGTTTTCAGTTTTTTAATAACTTCAGAAGAAACATCCATTTGATGAGGCAGTGGTTAAATTGAATATCCACTGTTGAGTTAAAGTGCCTTCCAAAATCCAAATGTGTAGTTTTTAGGCAAGTTATATTAACACAGTTTCAATAGCTCCCTAAGAAAGGATTTTATGAAAATACTGTAACATTTTAGAGGCTTCTGGGAGAGCTTTTAGTAGCTTGCAGCAACTTATTAAGTGATGTATTTAGTTTTATATTTTAAACTTATGTAGCAACTAATTACGTTTGTGCTTATTTTCTATCATGAATCAAGTCACTAATTTTTTATTTTTATTTTTTTGCAATATAGATTGGAATTTTGGGGGGGAGAACAAACTAGAGAAAAATTTTTTTTTTTTTTTTTACCAAAATTAAATCAAGGCTGATTATTTGTTGACAGATTATTCCCTTTTTAAAAGAATTTGCCTCAGGATTCCTGAATTGTGAGTCCTTCCATTGTTTATATGAACTATTATTGAATTTTTAAAGAGCATATTAAACTTAATAGAAACTCACATTGCATTATTCACTACAAAAACCAAGCTATGCCTGTATTTTCAGATCGATCTAAAAAAAAAAATTACACTTTTCTGTATCTTATAAATTATGAATAAAAAGTCATTACATATAATGGCAATATAATTGTAATTTCAATAGACAAAACCAGGAAAGAAGCTACTTTGAGTTAGTTGTTTATAAATTAAGTAAATAGTTGCTCCACAAACATAAGTATAAATAATGAAATCAATCATATGGCAAAATGTGTAATAAAATTTAAATAGTCTATGCTTATCTTTTATAAGACTTTCAGTAAGGTAATATTATTACTTTCAGTTATATAATGCTTATCAACTTACACAGTTCTTTCCCAGACTTTTTTATTGATAGGCTACTAAGTGCCAAACACTATAAAAATTCCAAGGTATCCAACTTAAATTCAGTAGATATGTTCACATGGATCTCCGAATGTGATGGTCAATACCATCATAACATGGAAAGTGCTATACTGGGAGGGGTACTGAGACTTCACAAAGTGGGCGTGTTTTTCAAATGTTTGGTAATAAAAAGCTGCCTGGAGAGATTTTCAAACACAAAAGTCTAGAGATGGGAGAACAAGTTCTATCTGTGGGCAAATGATCCAAAATCACTGGTGTACCTATAAAAAGAAAAGGACAGCAAAATCTCTGGTAAGGGATGAACGTGAAAAGATTCGTATCATCTAGATCAAAATTGGCTTTTGGAACCAAATTTTATCTCAAGAAATTTAAACTCTAGCCTATGGAAATAGGGAAATAGGATTTAGGGAGCCACTGAAAGGTCTTAAGAAAGAGGAAGATATGATGAGATTGCACTAGAGATAACTACCCTGCTTCACAAGGACAGTTCATTGGGCAGGGGCAAGAATGCTTGCAAGGAAGCCCAACCGAGAGGCTGTTAGGGAAATTCAGACAACAAATGATTGAGGATGTAACTCAATGTAACTATGACATCAGAGATGTAAACGGAGTGCACAGAGGTAGCATCAGCAGTACTTGGCCATATATATTGGGAAGGGGGAGGGGACATGCTAAGATTATTTTCCAAGCTTTATGACCTGAACAACAAGAAACAGTATGTATATCTTATTGTTCAGGTCATAAACCTGGAAAATAGGAATATAAGGGACAAAAAGAGTGTTGGGTTAACATTAATAAACTTGTATTGACGGAGATTGATTTGCAGGAACCTATAAAGAGTTCTATGGCAAATAATGAGGAAGGAGGAAAATAGATGATAGATAGGTAGAGGAATATATAGATAACTCTTAAAAAATTGGCTCTAAAAGATGAGGAAGGAAACAAAAGATGGAAGATGCTGTGTGTGTGGCCAAGGGAGGCATTAATTTTACAGAAATTTGAGCAGAAAAGAGACAGAAATGGAAGATAAAGAACTGAGGACAAGCAGAAACCAGCTGGAGCATATGTCCCACTGTCTCGCTCAAACACACATAGTCATTGTAAGTAGGACGGTATTAATTTGTGTGTAGGACAACGAAGACGAGATTATATAACCTACAAAGTATCCCTGGACTGGTACATCAGAGTTAAAATTCAGTCGCACAGGTCCTGGCAGCTGAATCCAGAGCTCATTCCTCTAAAGTCAGTGAGGACACGGACTATTTAATTAGTCGCAGGCACACATTATTGAGCTCTAGCTGACAAGTTAATCCATTAGAATAATCAGTCACAAGTAATTCTGCAGCTCAATAGTCAAAATTGCATTTTCCTTTTGAATCTAATTTGTAGTAAGATAATTTTCATATGATAGAGACTGGACTGAGGTTGCCTGACTTGTTTGAAGTAAAAAAGCATTAGTGATATGTGTAGTGTGTAATTGTATTTACATATCTTCACTCCACCTATGTACATTTTTCTCTGCCATTTAACGCTGGTCTAGAATGACCCATTCATTAGCTAGTGCTCAAAGAATAAACACTTTGCCTTATGGTTTTAAAGTAGGATTTACTTATTGGAACAATTATGGGAATGAAAGGTGAGAAAAATATAATGAGAGCGATGGAAAAAATTATTTGACCTTATTATTTTTTTTCTGTATGTAATTAACCTGGTAACTCCTTTTATTTCAAGGCTTCTATTTTCAAGCACAGAAGTTTCATTCTTGTATATCACATAGATTATTAAATGTTTAGCATTTTTCTTATTTTGGACCCAAGTTGGACAGGACATGCATTATTCATGGGGAGCAAATGTGGGAGTGTGCACACTTGCATAAACATCATATGTAGGGTATTTTAAATTTAGAAATAGTATTTGGCCTTATGCTTCAGGAAACATCCTACTAAATCATGGAAGGACTAAAGCTTTTGATAGGCATTTATCAATCCACAGGAGGACGCCTGCTGTGACAAGCTGTCTTTAAGAACTGAGGATTTGCGAAGATAAAGTTACACTGGGTTTGCTCTATAAAAGGAAAGCCACATGTAAATGCACTTGCATTGTAACTTACCAGTGGAGATCTTGAGTTTGCTGGAACAGTTTGAAGTCCTAACAGATGATATATGAAACCACATATCTTGCATTTTTATTAGCAAAATATAGTTACCATACTGAGACTATACGATATGTGCTGTTGCCAGCTTGTCTCCTTCAAATCTTCCTGAATTGCCCTGGCTCATGTGGCTCAGTGGTTGAATGTTGACCCATGAACCAAGAGGTCACTGGTTCAGTTCCCGGTCAGGGCACATGCCCAGGCTGGGGGCCCGATCCCCAGTGGGAGCCGTGCAGGAGGCAGCCAGTTGATGTTCTCTCTCATCGATGTTTCTATCTTTCTCTCCCTCTGTAAAATCAATAAAGGAAAAAAAAAAATTCAAATGCCTCCTGAATTCATTCCACTGCCTATCAGTCACTGATGTCTGTATAATGTAATATTGATGGCCACTCCTCAGTCCTCATGTGAATGGACTTCTCATGTATCTGACACACTTCATCACTTTCTCCTTCTTCAGGCACTTTTTCTTCGGGGCCACCAGAGCTCCATCTTCTTGATTCCTGTGCACCTCACAAGATTCTCTTTCTCAGTCTTACGACCTGAAAATGTTGGATTCCTCAGGGCTCAGTCCTTGGACCTGTATTATTCTCTGTCTGTGTTCACTATGTAAGTGATCTTGCTCACACCTATGGCTCTTAACGATGTAGAGCCAACAGCCCCAAATTTTATATCTCTAGCATGGACCTCAGTTCAAAACCGTGTGGTCACCACTGCTTGAATATCTAGTAAGCATCCCATTAACAGGTTCAAAACCAAACTCTGAGTTTCTCTTTATCTTTCACCTTCTCCTCTCCTAATCTGTCCCATCTCAGAATGTGCTAGATCCTTTCTTCAGTTATTCACGGCAAAAACCTCAGTCCCCTTAGACTCCTTCCTTTCTGATACACCTCGCGTCCAGCCTGTCATGATATCTTGTCACTTTGCTCTCAGAGATAGCCATGGTTATAGTACTTCTCACCTCCCACCACCTCTTCGCTCAGCTGAGCCTTCCTTTCCTGACACAGGTATTGCAGCTGCTCCCTCTTTCTCTGTCTCCCCCTTGCAGCCCTGAAGACTATTCACACATAGCTTCCAGGGTGACTCTTTCAGAGGCTAAGCCAGGTCATATCGGTTCTCCACTCAACATTCGCCAATTGCTTCCTATCCCACTCTGATTGAAAAATTAAAAAAATTTTTTTTCCTTTATTGATTTTTTTAGAGAGAGAGGAAGTGAGAGGGAGAGAGAGGGAGAAACATCAATGAGAGAGAACATTGATTGGCCGCCTCCTGCATGCCCTCCACTGGGGATCGGGCCCACAACCCGGGCATGTGCCCTGACCAGGAATCAACCTAATGACCTCTTGGTGCCTGGGTCGACACTCAACCACTGAGCCACACTGGCCGGACACTCTGATGAAAAATTTAAAGATTTGACTGGGATCCTCGTGGCTTTACAAGACCTGCGTCTCTTCTTCCTCATCACTATCCCCGTGATCTAATCTATCAGTCCCCCCTCTTTTGCCGTACCTCACACCCCACCTCGCTTCATTCCAGCCACACCAACCTCCCATGACTCTGGCACTCGCTAGTTCTTCTGCCTGGAGTCTTTTCTTCATATCAGCCTGGCTCACTCCCTGTCTTCTTCCAGGGTCCTGTTCAAATGGCTTTACCTGCGAACCTTTTCCTTACCACTCCATGGCAAATGGCACCATGATACATGCATCCACCTTTATGTACTTAGGACACGGTATTTTTAGTTTGTTCTTTGCTGATTGTTATTAGACAATCACACCTTTAAAATATGTTTTTATTAGTTTTTTAGAGAGAGAGGAAGGGAGAGAGAGAAACATCCATGTGAGAGAAATATCAATCGGCTGCCTCCTGCATGCCTCCTAGTGGGAATCAAGCCTATAACCTCAGCATGTGCCCCAACCAGGAATCGAACCAGGACCTCTCAGTCCAAGGGGTGATGCTCAATCCACTGAACCACACTAGCCGGGTAACAATTACACCTTTAAAAATTAGAATTGTATATGTCTAATTAGATAAGTAGAATAGTTACCTCCATGGAAACAGGGATTCATCTGCTTAATACCCAACAATTGTGCCTGGGACACAGTTAGTTCTCAATAAATACTTGATGAATGAGTGGTTTTATAAGTATGTATAAATTAGCCAAGGCAAAACTCTCCAGCACGTACCAACTACTGCTTCCTCTATGAATCAGCGTCTTAGCTATTTGGTCTCGACAGATAATTCTCAGCTGGAAAAGACAAAACTAGCAGGTCTTGTCAATGCAGGTTCTAATTCTTAGGGATATTAGTATTGAGCTATGAACACAAACAGATCTAACCTCTTGAAACCTGGGTTATGAGTCATAAGTACTGTCTAAATCACAGTAAAGGCATCGATCTATTGGCAAATTGTGAATTACAACAGTGATGTGAGTTCTGTTATTATAGTACTTTATTTCCAGGAGTGAAATATCCATTGCAGTAGTTTGTTTGATATAACGAAAGAAAAAAAAAAAAACACTTAGGAACATCATTTCCTCCAAGATTTATACTTCTTATCATATAGGTTGAAGAATTCAGCATTGACAGTTTGGGGTGTGTAGGTACGGGAAGCAGCTCTCCCGGGTACTAGTTACTTGAATTTGGGCAAGTTATCACCTTTCTCAAGTGTCATTTTCCTGGCTATAAAATGGGAAGAATAGCCCTGGCCAGTTTGGCTCAGCAGTTAGAGTGTCAGCCTGCAGACCAAGGAGTCCCGGGTTCAATTCTGGCCAAGGGCACATTGCGGTTCATCCCTAGCCTGGTTAGGGTCATGCAGGTGGCAACCAATTGATGTGTCTCTCTCACATCGATGTTTCTCTTTCTCTATCTCTCTCTCTCTCCCTCCCACTCTGTCTGAAGATAAATATAAAAATATCCTCAGGTGAGGATTAAAAAAAATAGTAATAAAAAATGAAATGAGAAGAATAGTGGCTGCCACTGTAGGGTTTCCCTGAGGATTGAGTGAGGCAATGCTTAAGAAGTACTTTGGAAAGTTCCAGAGAAAGCACTTGAAGCTTCTTTTTCTATCATTACTGTTAGCATTGCATTTACTGGTTTCAGTGTCCTTGAGTTAAATATAACTCTTCCAGTGGTCTTAGTGTATCAGGAGATTCGGGGACAGTTACAAATACAGTCTATTGTTCTGAAAGCAGAATTGTGGGAAAACAGATCATCACCTGCACTTGAGAATTACGTATCTTTTCAAGTTCTTTTTACATTCTAATGGGAAATTAAATTAAATTTTAGTTCTATGTTGCCTCAAAAGTGTGCAAGAGTAGTTTTACTTCCCACACAACAAATACTTTTTCTTAAAATGATTACAATGAAAGTCAATTTAAAATGTTTTAAAAACTGGGGCTCATATGTCTTTATATAATAAGATATTTTCCACCTGCAGACTAATGCTACAGAAGCTTCCCTCATGCGTTAGCGAGTATTTCTGTTGGAAGGTGCTGTTTCCTAAGGACCATATGGGCTATTAGCTCTCATACATGAGAATGACGTGCGCAGCCGTCTTCAGGGACATCATCAAGGATTTGTTAGAAGAGAAACAGAATTTTTCAGGACACAAACATCAAAATACCAGCTTGAATATTCTAATGACACTTTGCTGTTATATATCACCTGTCTGAAATGCTTCACACCTATTTTCTCATCTAAATAACATTTCTGTATGTTAGCAAAGTGACAGGTATTAGGCTTCTCTTCAAAATGAGGGGAAATATGTATTAGGGAGTTGAATGCAGTGTTGCCATTTGTACCATTTGCGTTCTTGATTTAGTTTACTTATTTAATATTTGCATTATTTTATTGGAAGTGAGAAGGTTGTCAACTGTAGCATTACCTTCAAATATAGAAAAGAAAAAAAATGTTGGAAATACACTGGTTAATCCAGCTCCTGTTATATGTGCTAACAATAAGGAGATACTAACACCAAAACTTTATTCTATTATTCTATGTAGAAAAATAATTTACCTTGGCTATGTGTGAGAGTATTAATAGACTCAGTAACTCTAAATCAAATAAACACACATTTTATTTATTCATCAAGCATTTACTATGGCCCCACCAATTGTCAGATACTGTATGTACTAAAGATACAGGTTGGGTAATCAAGCAAATTCTAAGTTTCTTGATTAAAAATAGCTGTGTCTTTGGTAATGCTTAATGGCATCACTGATTTTAAAGGAGAGTATCTAGCTCTGGCCGGGTTGCTCAGTGGTTAGGGCGTTGGCCTGCAGTACAGAGAGACCCGGGTTCAGTTCCTGCTAAGGACACGTACCTTGGTTGCGGTTTGTCCCCGGCCCTGGTTGGTCGTGTGGGAGGCAGCCACTCGATGTGTCCCTTTCACGTCGATGTTTCTCTTCTCCTCTCTCTCCCTCCTACACTGTCTGAACAAAAAATGGAAAAATGTCCTCGGGTGAGGATAAAAATAAATAAATAAATAAATAAACAAACAAACAAATAAATAAACAAACAAATAAATAAAGGAATAAATAAATAAATAAAATAAAGGAGAGTATCTAGTGTAAAATGAAATAATGTCTTAACAATACATGTAGCCCTGGCCAGTTTGGTTCAGCGGTTGAGTGCCAACCTGCAGCCCAGGGGGTCCCGGGTTCAGTTCCCGCTAGGGGCACGTACCACAAAAACAAAAAACAATACATGTCAACAGGAGCCAAAAAAATTAGTTTGATCATTTGTGTCCCATGATGCTGGACTGGCCACCACTCGGCTTTCCGCTGCATAAATATGTACATTCACTGGGCCCGGGTGAAATCCCTGCCACTGCTCCCCTATCAGTGTGACTTTTGACCTAGACACATGAAGAGTTGTGACCTTGCTTCCTAAAATGTGGGTAGTGATGGCAATTACTGTCTGTATGAAGAAGTGCCCAAAATATTCCAAGTCTCCCATCCAGCCTCCCATGGTCTACTTCTGGACCCGTTCAAAGGAGCAGCCTTCCTGATACTGGTAGGATCTAGAGTTCTCCATGATCTTACCTGTCTTCCCCTTCTTATATTGGGGTAATTGATCTGACAACAATAATATGAAATGTATCAACGATGAAAAATGAAATGGTCACTTAGATGGCCCAAGACTTAGAGGAAAGCCAGAGGTTATCTGAGCCTAGTCAACACATCATATTTTGTGTGGCTCATTACTAGCAGAGAACATGGCAGGTGTTCAGCTGCTAATGGATGTAAGGATATGTGCAGGATGGATGGATATCTGGACAAATGGGATTCTGACTGGAGGAGGATATGGTATATGGTAGTTAGCAAACAACAGGGCATATGTAAATAGGTTTGAATCTTTTGTGAGGCTAGTCTGGATTTCTTGATATTTCCAGACACATCTGAGCCCACCAAGAGACATATTTTCCTTCTTAACTTTGACAAATTCTATAAATATTTCTGTTATATGGTTCCATTCCTAGTTCCTCAAGAGGCCCTCATTCTTGATCCCTCGTTGCCTCTGCACATCACCATCATTGACATCGTTAGGTTGAAAGGCTCAGAACTGACAGAGACGATCATTAAAACAAAAGCAATAAAACACTTGCTTCTTTATTTTCAGGACCTATTCAATCTTGCCCAGAGGGGCAAATACTTCTCTGTACCTTAAGAGAAATTTAGGACACGTCCAGTTACTTTTTTGGTGATTTTTCAATTAAAAAGTTTCAATAAGTTCTAGACAAAAACATAATCTCATTTCAGTAAATATCCAGACCCATAAAAAACTCAATATCATGAACTTCTCTTAAACAATACCCTCCCAAAGCTCTGCCTTGCATCAGGCAGGACCTGGCAGCGGGATAGAGGGTTATGGATGATTTCTCTGTTTCTCCCTTTTGTGTGTCTGCTCCTACCTGTTTTCCCATTCCATCCGGGGCTGTCTCCTGGCACCTCTGAGGTTACGTTTGAAGGCAGAGAGAGGAAGAAGCAGGGTGTTCTTAGTTGACAGATACTGCTATGATATGATATTTGTGTTTTCTAGTGTTGTTAGCTATTCAATGGTGGCATTTTCATAGAGCACTTCTGGGATTTCATAAAGGTTTCTTAACTGGAAACATTTAGCTATATCTCCCCTGGTTTGTTGAAGATGATTCTTTCTTAACCATCTGGGTGACCGGCAACCTACCTCCACTGTGTTGGGATTACAGTAGGTTTAAAGTGAACTTCTCAACTGAGTCTGTTCCTAACAACAAGAAGCTGTCCATGTAAGACATGGCTCTTATACCATCGCTCCCTTGAGTCTGGCTCCCAATAACTGCATTTCAGTCTCTTCCTGTTCTGGCATAATTCCATAGTTAGAATTCCTTAGGTGGGAATCCAAGATGAAACCCCACCTTGCCCCCTCAAATCAAGGGGAGAAACAACACTTTAAATGTGTAGTTTGGCTGCCTCTACCTTGGAGAAAAAATGGATGGACGTTTTTTCAGTTGTGGGAGAGTGGAAAGATGTAAAACTATGAAATTATTTATAATATCAAAGGTAAACACTCTAGAAACAATAGTGCCTATTTAAAAACCCATTGTCCTTTTAGAAATCAAGTCAAAAATCAGCATGAAATTTATTTCCTTCAAATTACGGCGTGGAGTATATGGTAATATTTTTAATCATAAGATGTTGGACAAGGGTTTGCTAGCAATTTGAAATATTATACGAGTTTTAATGATGTGAGAATAGAGAGCATGTCTTACGTGGACAGCTGATGAACTGGCAACTAACAATGAAAAACAAAAGAGAAAATCAGAACTTAAAAATTAAAACTATATGGTAAATTGATGAGCAAAGTTGAGGTGAGAACTAACTATTTTAAGGAAGGTTGACTAGAATGTAATGTCGAGTGAATCTGATTATGGATATGAAGGAGGTTCAGCTCAAGTCAAGTGCATTCCATGAATTCCCAGGGTTGACTTCATGTCAGAGCAGGGTTGGCAGCTGTTCCCTTCCTTCATCCAGACTCCATGTATTTACCTCCTAAGGTGATGCATTAGGCCATACTCAACTTTATTAGATTAAAAAATATATAGGTGGAAGCCTGAATCTCCAAAATACCTCCCTGGTTGAT
Organism: Molossus molossus; assembly: GCF_014108415.1. Classification (NCBI taxonomy): domain Eukaryota; kingdom Metazoa; phylum Chordata; class Mammalia; order Chiroptera; family Molossidae; genus Molossus; species Molossus molossus. The sequence goes on along the minus strand of NW_023425351.1, from coordinate 56,237,999 downwards.
GCTTTGAGATGCAGACAGAAGTTTGGTTCAGTTCAAAGAATCACTTTTGTTTATATACTCTGTGCTACCAGTGTACCAGACAGTAATGATACAAAGCTTAAGACATGACCTCTGCCGCTGAGGACATTCATCCATGGCTGAGACTGAAAAGTCAACTGTGAAATTCTTCTATCAGATTTGCAGAAAAGATATTACAGGAAAGACTGGTGGGTTTGGAACCCTACCAGGGCTATTCTCTTTGAACGGTGTCCTCTGGAGTTGTGCAATGAGTGACTTTTGGAGATAGTCAATTTTCAACAATTGCATTAGAATAAGTTCAAAATATCAGAAGCAAAAATTCTTTCTATCATCTCCCCTTTTAGTTATAAAGACTCATTCTGGCAGAAATGAGAATGAAGGTAATGGTACTGGTGAAAATAACTGATGTGTAATTTTTTTTTCCAGTTAAAATAAATAGACTTAAAAAATACAGCTGCAAAATTCTATAGGCTATTAATGAAACTCAGTAAAAAGAAATAGATAAGAAAATATGCTTTCTTGGGAGAAAACGTATAATTCAAATAGAATTTTATTTGATAGAATTTTGTTTGAGATTGTTTATGTGTTTGTTCTTTGCAAATCAAATGGAAGGGTCTCCCATGTTAATTGGCTTAAATATATATTTAGTAAATCCTGACTTCAAAATATTTGGTCACTAGATTGAATTCAACTGATATTGAGTGACTACAGGACGGGAGATTTCAAGTATATATAGGCTGAAAGTACTTTTCATTTCTCTCATTTAATAACCATACATAAAGTAGATAGGTTTATACCATATTTTATTTTATTGAAAAATTCCCAAGGAGTTGGACTATGTAATACCTCTTTATATATTTTTTGCTCATATATTTCCCCAGTAATTCTACCTTCTGTCAAATCAGGCTCAGAAGTTAATATTTAAAGTTTTCAAGAATGTAATAAGATATGATTGCTATGGTGTCTTTAAAATGATAGTACACTAAATAATAGGGCATTGGAAAATTGACAATTGTGAGTTTATATTTAGTAAAATAAAATATTTTAGAAAAAAATAATTTTACATAGAAGAAAACTAAAAGGACCAATGTAGGTATATTGGTTAGGGATTGTTTTGGCGTCAAAGAACTGAAAACTCTATTGTGAGTCTTAGAAGCATAGTAATTTATTTTTCAGCACATTATGAACAGCCCAAATGTAGACTGTTGTAACTATGGGAACTTGAATCATCCAAACACAATGAAAATAATTTGCCTTGATTCAGTAATTAGGGATATAACAATCACTATATAATATGCATTATTATCACTTAGATAATGTTTATTATGTTTTTAAAAAATAAATACAATAATATTTTTTCCTTGAGGACTCCTCCTTTCATGAATTACTCAGTCTTTGGGGCTCACTCTACCAAGTAGCTCAGTCCTACTTGCAAAGCATCTGCTCAGTTTTCTTGGTCTAAGGACTTGTTGTTATTGCATAGTATCCCGGTTGAACACTGACTTCTCATGATCTCATGGAAGTTGCTTGCACTCTCACAGAATGAGTTCATAGCTGTTTAGGTCCTGGCCTGGTCAAAGTGACCTCTGGCTTCAAGGTTCATTCTATTTGGTTAAAATTTATGTGCTCAACAGTTTTTCTCTTTCTTTCTTTCTTTCTTTCTTTCTTTCTTTCTTTCTTTCTTTCTTTCTTTCTTTCTTTCTTTCTTTCTTTCCCCCATGTATACTCTTTATTGTTTTTTAAAATTTTTTATATTTTATTTTTCAATTACAGTTTACACTAAGTATTATTTTGTATTTGTTTTAGGTGTGCAGAATAGTGGTTAGACAGTCACATCCTTCACAAAGTGATCTCCCTGATATTTCAAGTACCCACCTGGCACCATACATAGTTATTACAATATTAGTGACTACATTCCCTATGCTGTACTTTACATCCCAACGATTATTTTGTAACTACCAATTTGTTCTTCCTAATCCCCTCACCTTTTTCACCCAGTTCCCCAACACCCTTCCCCTCTGGCAACTATTAGTCTGTTTTCTGTTTCTGTGAGTTTGTTTCTCTTTTGTTTGTTCATTTATTTTTTTAGATTTCACATATAAGTGAAATCATATAGTATTTATCTTTCTCTGTCTGATTTATTTCATTTAAATACTTGAAAGGAAATTAATTAAGAGAGTTGAAGAAAACCAGCAATGAAATGATAGTAATTAGGAAGAATGGAGAGTAGACAGAAGCAAAGTCTTCTTAGTTGGTAGAATCAACAACAAGATTTGGCATTTCCTTAAGAGTGTAAAGAAGTAAAAAATGACTTCAATGTTTCTGTCTTGAGAAATTGTATGGATGAAGGTATGATTTACTGACATAGACAACACTGGAAGAAGAGAAGATATAGAGAAGAGAATGATTTTACTTGGAAATATACTGAGGTTTAATTGCTTTTGAACAATCTAAGCATATAGAAGGATTAGTTGATGTCTGGATATATAGTTCTGAAGTTTAGGTGAGATGGCTAGACTAAAATTAAAGCTTTGGAGTCATACGTATATATACTTTATTCATTCCATAGTACGGTTTCTAAAAATTTAGAAATGTATCTTATTAAAATGAATTACTCTCCTGTCACTGAAACGGTTCAAGCAGAAGTTGAATGGGTTTTTGGTCATCATTATAGTCAATGAACTCACTGAGAAACTTCTAATTCTCCAATTTTCTTACCCAGTTCTTTCCAGATTATGTAAAAATTGGGAGATTTCAAATGCTGATAAATATTAAGTTTCCCCACAAAATTCAATACTTGTTCAAAAACCATAAAGGGAGCTCTTGTACACCCCCTACAGATAAGGTTCAGGTTATATGCAATGTTTACTTGTTTATAAAATGACAGATGAGAAAAACAGAGTCAGTAAAGTAGGAGAGATGGAGTGGCAAAATGAAAAATTTATAGAAGGTTGGAGTCATAGATTTTTGTTTAAATCTTGACTATGCAATTTATGTTTAACAGAAGACTCCTTATTTAATCTTAAATTTTTCTCATATATTAAATAAGGAGAATTATATCTACCCAGTTTTGAGGATGCAATGTAATTATGTAATATTATCATAGTTACTTTTATATATGTGGGGCCTATTAATAATATCAAGTGGTTATTTCTACCAGTAGTTTGCATTTTATGACGGAGATTAGACAAATTAAAATCATTCATACAAAATCAGCATTTTGGATAAAGAGTCTGTCATAAGTGTAGGAGGGGAATTAAAAATAATATATATACACTTTTAGTTGAAAATTAATATGAAAATTTTTACTAAATTTGTATGGTTATCTGATACTAAAGGATTTTCGAAAAAACACATTCATTCATTTATTTCTTTTTCTTTTTTGCTATGATTTGCATCAGTGATGACAAATTCAGCTTTGGACACCAAGTGAGAATAAAAATAACTGGATTGAGTTTGTGGTTAAGCACTTAACTATAATCTCCAAACTAAAATAGAAACTAATATTAAGAATATAGTATTCACTTTAAGCTAGTTAAGCAAGGACCTAAGCCATGCACCATGTCAATTTTTTTGTTATTAAGGGTGTCTTGATATCAAATCATTGAAAGTCAGGAAAGGAGAGGAATTCAGTGTTTCTTAGTCCAGTCTCCTCAATGGAAAGATGAAGGGTAAATCTCTGAGAGGCCATGACTGACAGCTATAGAACAGACTCCCAGACCAAAGTCTCCTGACTTCAATCTCTTCCTTCGTTCCCCAAACCTGTGCTGCTTCTACAACCTGCCAGTCCACACCACAGCAAAAATCTGTCACACCTACACAGTGGCAGTGTCCCTTGGATTCTTAAGCTTGAGCTTGCATGTTGGGAAATAAATAAAACTACTTGACCTTCTCTTGGATCTAGACTAATTATTCAGTGAGTACATTAGGATGAATGGATTGTGTCGATCCAAACGGATCTACGCACTTTGCCGAGACTGTCCTTACAAAACTATGGCTTGGCTTGTCCTAATTAGATCTGTTTACTTCAAATTTTCTTCAGCATGAAGCTTGTTCTTGTTATAAGTCTTCAATGGTAAGTGATACTACCTCTGCACCTGAAATCCATTTAAATTCTCAGCTGCCCATGGGGGTACAGCTTAGTCTCTGCATTGTTTTGAAATGACCAGCTCTAACTCCCTGGACGCCGGGCCATCAAGATAGCTGGTGAGTGGTAGCCGATTATCTCATAGATGTTCCAGCCAGACACTTCCCAGCTTCAGGGCAGGAAATGGTTTGTAAAAATGGAGATCTTACTCTCAGATACAGATATCCTACCAGATACTGTGTCTTAGATATTTGAGAAAGAACATGATCTAAAAAATATTTTCATGGGAACCATTCACACAAACAATGAAGTGTTCCAGCAAGCAAACACTCATTTCCAGTTTTTCAGATACATGTTAAAAATCTATGAAGAACTGCCTTCTTCTCTTCGATTGTATTTTGGGGAAGGGGATTAACCTACTTCTACTTTATTACTCTTTCCCATATAAATGCAGGTATGCTTCAAGATTGCATATTAATTTCTTATTTCTGTCAACTTGATTTCTTAATTTACATGGATCATAGCACAATACATTTAGGCTTCTTTTTTGGAGGGGTTATTACCTCCATTTAGAATAAGGTAAAAGCTATGCCACTTATCCCTAGCAAAATGCACAGGCACCCATAACTACAATTTTTGTGTGTGTACAATTTTAAGGGTTCATTGGCTGAAAGCCGTCCGTGGACTTCCTAGGAGTTGAAAACTGAAGACGGAGAAAATAACTAAGAAGCTTTTGCACCCTGGCCAGTTGGTTGAGTGGCGTCTCAGGCATTGAAAGGATGCTGGTTTGATTCCTGGTCAGAGCACACGCCTGGGTAGCAGGCTTGATCCCCAGCAGGGTGTGCAGGAGGCAGCTGATCCATGTTTCTCTTATTGATGTTTCTCTCTCTCCCTTTCCCTTCCTCTCTCTCTCTAAAATCAATAAAAATATATATTTAAAAAAGCTTTGCAATAATTTATGGAAGAAGTAACAAGTAAAGCTAATGAAGAAGACTATTAGAGCAGCACTTCAACGTTTTCTGCAGAACTCTATATACTTTATCTTCCCCACCTTATTGAAACTCAATTTGGTCTTATATGCCTCAATCTTTGTTTACCCTACTTAATCACCAGGCCCTCCTGTTACATTAGTTACCTACTTCTGAAAATTCATCCCTTCTTGTTTTATCCAGGTCCTGTATTTGTTCTCACCTGAACAATTACAACTTTATAAGTAGTCATTTAGCCTCTAATATCATATGTGTCAAATATCATATGTGTCAAATGCATTTTCCATATTAATGTGCTGTTTTCTTTGTAAACAGATACCTAAAAATGTCTCTCCCATGAATAAAATGTTTCTACATTATCTATAGCAGAGTTGTGCAATAAAAATATAATGAAAGTTATATATGTAATTTAAAATTTTCTAGTAGCCTCATTAAAAAGGCAAACAGCAAAAATCAGGTGAAATTAATTTAATGATATATTTCATTTAACCCAATATATTCAAAATCTTATCATGTCAACATGTAATTACTTTGAGAAGTATTAACAATTACTGATGCTTCAATTTTTGGTATTTATTTAAGCAATTAAAAGGAAATGAATCCTGCCCCCAAGTCATGTTTAGCAACAATAAGAAAAACTTACATTTCTTTAGTTTTCAAATTTCAATTAAATTGAAATGAAACCAAATTCACAAGTTAATTTCTCAGTCATACATGTCTCATGCCAAGTGACTGGTGGCTACTGTGTTGAACGCTCCAGTGTTTAAGATAAAGCTGCAACTCTGCACCCTGGATTATGAAAAACGGCTTTTGATCCATGCTCTCCTTCTTGCTCTGTCCCTTACAAGACACCCCCTGACCCCAGCAAACACCTTGCCATTGCCCGTGCGCACTGTGCTCTCATCTCTGTGCCTGAGCACCGTTGCCTCATGTTTCTGCAATTCTATTCATCTTCAAATATTTGTCTTACCTATTAAGACCCCCGTAACAACCTTTTATTCTGCTACCTTCCCAGCTCAACTCTGAAGACACTAATTCTTCCTGCATTTTTCCGTTCATTTTTTTCTGAGTGCCTACAGTGGGTATTGGCCTCTGTTTGCTCATGTTATTGTTTCAGTAGAAGGAGAAACTGAAGCTCAGAGAAGTATAGTCTCAACATGTTTTCGATGCCAAACGTACAAATCCACCAACATTTGCACCTACTTTCTCTCTCATATCTTCTGTTACATGGTGGAATAAATCTCCAATGTAAAAGAAAGTTTTATTATTCCACCAGAAAATAGTACTATTTATATTACTTTTATAGGTGCTCTGGCCCAGCCGGTGTGGCTCAGTGGTTGAGCGTCAACCCATGCACCAAGGGGTTGCTGGTTTGATTCCTGGTCAGGGCACATGCCCAGGTTGTGGGCCCGATCCCCAGTGGAGGACATGCTGGAGGCGGTCAATCAATGTCCTCTCTCATCAATGTTTCTATCTCTCTCTCCCTCTCACTTTCTCTCTCTCTCTAAAAATCAATAAAGAAAAAAATATATATAAGTGCTCTGAATAACACCACTTTTCACATTATGAAGGACTTGTTACTAGAGTTCGGCATCACCTGAGAAATAAATTTTAGCAGTGTCTCATGCTTTCCCTTCCTCTTTCCTCTTTGCTCCTCCTCCTTCTTCTATTTTTGTTTTCAGCTCCAGAATATTTTGTGCAAATATAATGCTAAAGATATTAACTCTAAAGGCACAAACATTGTAAAAGGGATAAAAGATTTTAAAAAGCAGAGTTTATTGTCTAAGATCATTGAGCATATCAATAGCAGAACAGGTAAAAAACATGGACCTTTTAATTCTTGGTATGGTGCTCTTTCCATTTTATTGTACCTCTTCCAAGTCCCTTACTTCATAATGAAGCAAACCGTTCCCTTGGAATTCAATAGGTAGAAATCGCTATCAGAAAAGCAAATACAAATCCCAGAGGTTTTGAAAAACAAGTATTTGGTATTGATATTTTAAAAACGTAGGTAATTTAGTGAGGCCGGTGTGGCTCAGTGGTTGACCTATGCACCAAGAGGTCACAGGTTCGATTCCCAGTCAGGGCACAGACCCAGGTTATGGGCCAAATCCCGAGTGGGGGGATGCAGGAGGTGGCCAATTGATGTTCTCGCTCATCAATGTTTCTATCTCTCTCTCCTTCTCTCTTCCTCTGTCTAAAATCAATAAAGAAAAAGAATTAAAAAAACAAACAAACATAGGTAATTTACATTTTTCAACCATTAGAATACAATTATGTGTTGAGCAGAGGCCAAAAGGGTGATATTTCTTTTATTATATTTAATTGGCCCCCAGGGTGTCCCTGTAATGTTTTTCAACAGTTAAAACTTGATTTTTATTTTTTTCTAATACCCACTGAATATTTCTCTTCATGTTTCTCTGAAATTTGTGTGAGAAAAGAAAGTGAAAATTATTAGACATGGTGAGTAAAGTACTGTCAGAAAATCCATTTGTTAAAGCATTCATTAATTATCAATACTTAAAACTCAGCTTTCTAAACAGTGACAAGTTAGAAAACATTCATGTGTCAAAATAATTGGCCAGCTCTTTAACTAATTTTTTTTTTTTTCCCTTCTCAGAGAGGAGTGGGTATTCTGGTTAAAGTCAATGAATGGGGACTATGTCATATTACCCATAAAAATGTTTGCAGAATTTTCTTCATCATAAAGGCTATGGTCCTGCATATGGATTAATGTCAAGGAAAAGGACTTTAAATCACATCAATGAGGTTATCTTGGTTATTATTCTGCAAACCATATTACTTTTTATATGACTTAGTATATTGGGGTCAGGCAAGTTGACTGAACATTACATAGCTGGACAGAGGAGATGTTGGCTTCATGTGCTACCCAGATATCACATGAGGATTTTCCTGTCCTTGGTGATTTAAAAAACCTGGTTTAAACTCGATTTTAGCAAATGTGCGTCCTCCTGTGACTGTACAACCGTTAGGTCACCTTCTTTGACGTTTGTCCTCTTGAGTAAAAAACACTGCCACTTGATGTCCATGAAATGAAATGTAATCACAACAGGAAGAATATTGTTTTCCTGAAAATATGTTGCGGTTGTGTACAGCAAGTGCCACTGAAATGTGAACTACCACTTTTCTGTGTGGCTTCATCTTTGTTTTCTCTTTCTGGAGACCAATATTTATCCCACCTGCAGCATGAAACCACCTGGAAAGGGGCCAGAAGCAGCTCCAGCAGCTCTTTTCCTGGGGATCTGCCTTAGTGATGCCTCAATGTCTGTCCTAACCAGAAACGGCCCCCTTTGCCCACTTTCCACCTGCCCTAGAATTCTGATGAAAATATGTCTTGCTCCCATGCAAACCCTGTTACAGACCCTTCTTCACCCTCATTTTCACGACTGTTTCCAGAAAGACTGCTCTTCATTGTCATTAGGAAAAGTCTTTCTCTTGCTATCAAATTCTCTCTCTCTCTCTCTCTCTCTCTCTCTCTTACCTTCTCTGATTTCATTACAGTGGATATTCAAAGGCTATGAGGCTACAAGGAATAGATACTACAGTATACCACACCATACCAAAACTACTCAATGCAATGCAATACAATACAATTTAATGTAAAAAGGCAACAGAGCCAACCCTCTCCTGACTGTTCACTAGCCAGACTAAGAAAAGGTTCTTTATTCAATTCCATAAACAGTTATTTAGGGTCATCTAGATGTTGTGTCTTGCACTGCCCTGTGTCGGATGGAAGGAATGATACAGCGGGGACGATCTGCCCTCTTACCTTGAGGAAGATAATGTCTTTCCACTATTTTACCATTAACAGACCATTTGATGTAATAATTATCTCTCTCATCTTTACAACACCCTATGAGGAAACACTCTTATTTCACTTTTGCTTATGGTCTCCCCTCAGTGAGTTACTTTTATAATCAAGCACTCGTTCTTCCTGGAAGCCCTTGGCTTCCTACTCCTCTGATCCCTGTCCGTGTCAACAGCCACTCTTTGCTCAGAACCAACCCCATGGCTCCCCTTCCTGCAGCAGAAGCTCCCAGGAGCACCTCATTTCAAAGGCCACCCAGACCTGGATCTCAAGCAGTCAGTGCCTTGCCCTGATTTTGTGGTCTTCAACGCATGTCTGTCTCTGCACTGAGCAGACTATTCAATTTCACCTCCCACAGAAGGTGGGTTAAAATTTTAGAAGGGCTGATGCTTTAATCAACTCACAAAGCACTCTAGAAAGGATCTTGCTTTTTAAAAACATCTGTGTTAGTGGAGGTTGAATCCATGAGATGAAGAGAGGCTCGGATTTCTCTGCAGTTTCTGAGCCATTTCTGCAAAATCGAGGAATCACAGAGGGTGGAACTCTGTGATCACATTCAGAAGCACGGGGCAGCGAGCCATGTGCCAGGACAAATTAAGTGAATATCGTCAGTGGAAAGTAAGAGGGGTGAGGAATGAGACATAAGGGGAGAGTAAGGACTTCCAGTTTCTGGTTCTACATATGAGGAGCTTAGAAATTGCTACTTCATCCCAACAAGTATAAAGTTGAAGGGTCTGACAAATTAACAACTCTTTTTTGATTGGTTTTAATGAGGGAGGAACATAGGGCAAATCATAGCACCCAAACTGAGGAGACAGGTGAATACAGGGATTTCAGGCTTCTTTGAGTTCATCCATTAAATACACCAAGATCTTTTGAGGCTCAGAATATTCACGTGTGTTCTTCTCTGACTCTTCACGGTACTATCACTTATTCATCTTTTAAACCTTAGCTCACTCCTCAGTCTAATCTAACCCCTCTTGTTATCCTCTCTCTTGGAATACATGAATGAATGCATGGGAAGACTTCATCACTTATTGTATCCTTCCTTTCCATCCCCACAGTAGCCCTCTACTAACAAACTTACAGCTAATGTGTACCAGTTGTTTTTAGGACTTGGACCTTGAATCAAGTTTCACTCTATGGCCTGTTTTTGTTTAAAAATGTCTTCATACCTATTATGTCATTGGATTTCACTAACAGTCTATTAATAGGCACTAGTTTTATTGTAGTTTATCAGGTAGGGAATGCTCCAGAGGTCATCATGTCCATTATCTGGTACATAGAACCCTGTGGACTGAAAAAGCGCTTGTGTCTGCTCCTCCACATGAGGAATGTTGTGTGGTATCAGTGAGAAATTGTTATGAGACCTAGAGAGATAACAGGAATGCAAAAGAAGGAATCAAAGAGTACATTAAACAGTCTTGTGTAGGCTTTCAAAGCAACTATTGACTTGTTCGAATATTGGTTGTTGTGTATTTTCATCCCTTCAATTAGTTCATCAGGAAAAAGGCTGCTGAAATGAAATCAAGTACCAGAAATCTTTTTTAAACAGATAAGAAAGAGATTTGGGGCCTAAATAACCTAAATAATTGCTTCAATTACTTGTTTTCCTTGAGTAGGTAGAGCTACTTTGGGTTTCAAAATAAATTTTCTTTTAAGATATACATGAGAAGATGCCAATTATCAAACCCCAAGAATATTAATCACACATAAGAAAATCCTTCATTAAAGTGCAAAAACACACAGTGACCAGAATGAAAAAGACAACTCTTCCACTTCCCTTGGAACTGTCTCCTCACCACAGACACTTAAACGGGCTATTAAGTAGGAGAGGAAATGTGTTCCAACTATTCTACTCCAGTCTTGATTTCTCAATGTGATTATAGCAGTAAGGAAATCAGGAGAACAGCTGTGTTGAAATTTTAGATGTTTATCAGCTTGGCATTTCTGGGAAAAAAATACATCTCTGAAACCTAATCATTCCATGCCACGAGGTTACACAGAGCCCTAAGAAAGAGGGGGCCTCCAGGATTGTGATATCCATTAAAATTGGAATGTTATCTCCATGTAGATTCAGGAACTCAAGGAGAACTTATTATGAATTTCTCATACATAATTTTCTCACTGCCATTTGTATGTAAATTATTTTAATATTAAATGATATCTAGTCAGATAGCTTAATATGTAGGCTTTTATTTTTGTCTTTTGTCTTTTTTTTTTTGAGCACATAGCTAATCTTGATGGAAATGTTGAAGTAGAAAAATATGTTGAATAATAACTACATAGTCTTTGGGATTTTCTACAATGTTTGACTATAAACCTAGATAATCCTCTTTGGTTTCAGAAAAGAAATAAGTTTCACACAAATGAAAATGCAGATTGCTCAACTGTCAAAGTACAAAATACATCAGTGAACCTTGTATAATAATTCAGTAAACGACTTGCTGTTCAGTGCAAATAGGTAGGCCAGACTATCTTTTGGTGTAGTGTAAAATTTTTCAGTTTTCCAATAGTTACTTTGTCATGAGCTAATGTAACCTGCAGACTAGGTTTAGTCTAGCTTCTCTTGATGTCTTGAAAAGACAGATGTAGCAGTTTCTACAGAGAATACTGTCAAGAAAAGCTTGTCATGTTCATGTGAATACGTGGAGAAAATGCCTTTGATATTTGCAACCATCTTCAGATGAGGGTTGCAGTCTTAATGAATTCTGGTTGATCTTGTGAGTACTTCAGGAGCTAGAACACGGTTGAAGTGACAGCATGTGACTTATGAGACTGGATCACAAAGATAACACTCTTTCTCCCTTGTTCAGTTAAATACCTGCGAATAGAGACCTGAGCTGACATGTACAAATTCCAAGTAGTGAAACCACCATGTGGTGAGGAACTCAAATCTCAGAAATGCCACATGCCAGTGCTCCTGGCAGCAACACAACTGTCCCAGCCAGGTGCCATGCATGCTTGTGACTGGTTCTTCCTAGGACTTCAGCTCCCAGCCTGCACACCAGCCCCAACCTCCAAGCTTTCTGATGGCGCCCTAGATACTGTGGACCAGGGACCAGCCACTTCTGCTGTTTTCTATCTCAGTTCTTGCCCTACAGACTCTGTGATAAAATGATTGATTTGAGCCACTCAGCTTTGAGTTAATTTTTTAATACAGCAATAGTAACTGGAACAGTTAGTGACTGGGTTTTTTTCTAGTGACCAGACGAAAAACCCCAAACAGACTTTGCAACTCTTTGGCAGACTTCCTCTCGGATGATGTGAGCAAAGGGCACCAGCTGAGTGTGCAGAAGTCGGGGTGCTAAGCCTTCCTTCTCCACAATACACCAACTATGTATACGTGGAATGCAGGCGAGAGGAAACAGTTTATAAGATGGAAGGGGTATTTTAAGAGATGTTGCTTCAGTTACCTGGAGATATCAAGAGAAGGTTTTATGTAGCTTAAATGATCTTGATACTAGCTTAAATTCTACTTATTTGGTATGTTTCACCTAATGGTGGTGCAAAATCTTAGTAAATGTCTGAATTTGCAAATAATAAGTGGAAATGTCCTCACTAATTAATAAATACTAGTCAGCTCACACATCAGGTTTGACATAGAGACTAGTGAAAGGTGTGAAAGCATTTGTTCCCCAAAGGCTGACTCCACAATAACCAGTCTGCTTCCAGACTGTCATCAGTGACTTCCCAGATGTAGACCAGCTCAGTAGTGTACAAGTAGAAATTATATCATTTAATTTGTGTTATTAGGAAAGAATAGTAGTTTCTTCTTTTTCCCATCTTGATGATCTAAAGAGGACAAGGGCCCTGGCCAGTTTGGCTCCGTGGTTAGAGCGTCAGCCCTCAGACCAGAGAGTCCCAGGTTCGGTTCCCACTAAGGGTATGTACCTCAGTTGCAGTTTGTCCCTGCCCCGGTTGGGGTCGTGTGGGTGGCAATCAGTTGATGTATCTCTCTCACATTGATGTTTTTCTTTCTCTCTTCCTTCCTCTCTCCCCCCGTTCCATCTGAAGATAAATGCAAAAATGTCCTCAGGTGAAAATTAAAAAAAATAAATAAAGAGAATAAGGAAAATCTATTTTTATATTCATCTTTCTCCTTCACCTACTTAGATCTGGAAATTGGCATCACCTTTATTTCTATAATACTATCAATACATGGCAAAATCATTAGCAGACTGAGGCAACATTTTGGCTAAAAGAGGGTAAATATTCAGTAGTGAACTGATTCATAAACCTATTTCCAATTATTTCTTCTTCAAGAGAGGAGAGAATAATCACTGTAGTAAAAAAAAAATATTTAAGTGTGTGTGTGCATATATATATATGTGTATGTATGTATTTCAAAAATAGCTAAGTCCTTTTCCTTTTATTTAAAAAAATGTTTTTATTGATTTCAGAGAGAGGAAGGAAGAGAGAGATAGAAACATCTATGTGAGAGAGAAACATTGATCAGCTGCCTCCTGCACGCCCTCTGCTGGGGATCAAGCCCACACCCTGGGCATGTATTCTGACTGGGAATCGAAACGGGACCTCTCAATCCATGGGATGATGCGCAGTCCACTGAGCCACACCAGCCATGTAAGTCCTTTTCCTTTTATACACGAGGGATTGTTTAGTCAGAATAGTCTATGAGTGATATATATTGGCAGTGTCTCCCTCAAACTATAAAATTTATTTGATGTCCAAATAAAATAGGTCTTATTTTTATTCCAACTGTAAATCTTTGGAAAAAGAAGGTAAGGCAGAGTAATATCTGATTTTCTTCTTGAACCTTGTAAGGTCTGCTTCTACAATGATGAAATTTGTGTTAAGCCATGTGTGCGCATGTACACGTGAGCACAGATGCAAAGGCAAAAAGGTCGAGAATTAGTAAACTTTGTTTATTTCAGGCTGTGTAGACAGCCAAACTTGACAGCATATGGACCTACATTAAACCCAGATTCATTGTAACAAAGTGGGGAGTAAGCAAATTCTCAACTTCTTTTAGGACAACGAGGTCCCCTGAGCTCTGCTAAGTCTGATTACATGTAGCATACCAGGCTAACCCAGAATGTCAGTGGCTTATGAGTGGAGTGAAACAGAAAATGGCTGGTCTACACGGGTAATTAGTCATCAAATGGAGATTTTATCGCTGTGGCACTACAGGACAGAGCCTGTAATCAAGTGAACACTGAGATCAGAACTCTGTTTTAGGTCAGTACAGTGCACACTTTTCTACAAGCAATCTGTGTAAACTCACACTTCTTATGGATTAATTTTTTTCTTTTTTCTTCTTTATTGATATTAGAGAGAAAGGAAGGGAGAGGGAGAGAGAGACAGAAACATTGATGAGAGAGAACATTGATTGGCCGCCTCCTGCATGCCCCCCACTGGGGACTGGGCCTACAACCTGGGCCTGTGCCCTGACCTGGAATCAAACTGGTGACCTCCTCATGCATGGGTTTACACTCAACCACTGAGATACACCGGCCAGGCTTCTTAAGGATTAATTAAAGACAAAAAAAGGAGAAGTTATTTGACTCACTCATTTCTTAGTGAAACCTCTACAAGTAGGTTTTATTAACAATTTTCCAGACTGTGTGTAGTGTCTGCATGTGTGTATGTGTGTATTGTGTGTGTACATGTGTATAGTGTGTAAGTATGCATAAGCACACACGTATATATAAAACAGAACAACCAAATCATCTTCTGTAATTTTCTCCTACAGATTCAAGGAAATTTCCTGAGCTGAGAATAAGGAATTCTTTATTGTTCATGAATAAAATCATTCTATAATAATCCCATGAGTTTTATAAGAGTCATTATTGACCTCCATCCATTTGTGCTTTGGGGAAAGCGGCGTCAGTCATAAATCTTTTTCCCAACAGGTGCTAAACTCGGTTTCAAACATGGCCTGGCAACCCTCTCTTCTTACACTGCCCATTCAACCAACAATCTGCCTCCCTCTCTTTCACTCATCGTGTGTGTATGTGACGAGAAGGTATCTTCTCAATTTCCCCTCATGAATATAACCTATTAATAATTCATCTAAGTACGGACCAATATGTATTTAACAATGTCCTTTGCTCATATGAATCTAATTTAAAAATAAATTCATGAAAAATGATTTTTTTTACTATAAGTAATAGCAGATATTAAAATGTAAACTTTGATCATTAACAAAATGGTCAAATAATCTGTAATATATTTGTACGATGAAATACTATATAGCATTTAGAAAGAACAAACTTTACCTCCCTGCAATAACTTGGATGGAGCTCAGACACCTAACATTGGGCGAAAGATGTCAGAATCCAAAAGACTATATACTATATACTATTAGATACTATATTTAATATATGTACTATATAATATATAATATGTAATATACATTCCATCTGTATGTAGTTAAAAACCAATCTATGTTGCCTGAAGGCAAGTTGTGTTGACTGTTGGGGGAGTAGGGCAGGGAAAGGGTTTGCAGTTGGCTTTTGGGGTGCTGATGATATGCTCCTTCTTGGTCTGGGCACTGGTCCTAAGCATGTGTTCACTTTACAAAAATTCATCAAGCTGTGCACTTATTTGAGCATTTAAAAAATGATATCTGATGGTTCACAAATCAAACCAGAATCAAAAACTTTAAAACAAGAAAACAGTTTAAGCCTAACTATTTCCATATCATTTTGGTCCCAATCTAAATAATAATAAAATCTGTGTACTTTATTTTTGATACAAATTTTTTCTTAAGTTTCTTTCACAAGGCCTCAGAATGCTTACCTGTATCAGTGGTTTCTCAGCTGCAATTTGCTGCTCAAGGAGGTAAATAGAGGCTTCATGGCTTCCATATCCACAGTACATTTTTCTAGGATTATTCCCTTTATCTGGTCTACTCTTGGCAGAAAAGTAGGTAAAGTTAGTTTGCAGTAGCTGTTTCCTCCTCTTCCTCTGCCTCAACTGTTTCTCCTCCTTTTCCTCTATTTCTTGCTGCTATTTCCTTCCCCCCTTCCCTCCCTCCCTTCCTTTGCCTTTCTCAATCCCTGGGTTGTTGAGTCCTGACAAAATCAAAATCCACAAACCTTCTCCCCTTGATGAATACCTACTTTCTTAATGGTGGATACAAGTCATTATATGTTTGTCCAACCTCATGGAATGTACAACACCAAGAGTGAACCCTGAGGTAAACCACGGACTTGGGCTGATAATGCTCTGTCCGTGTAGCTGCATCAGTTGTAGCAAAGGTACCACTCTGGTGGGGATGTTAATAATGGGGGAGAGTATGCTTACTGGGGTCAAGAGGGTGTATAGAAAATCTCCGTATCTTCTGCCCAATTTTGCCATGAACCTAAAACTGATCTAAAAACTAAAATCTATTTTTTAAATGTATTTTGCTAAAAGGGAAATTTCTAACAACTTTGCACATGAATTAATTGATTTATACTCACTCTCCATTTTGAAAGGGATAAAAAAAAAAATCAAAGAAATTTGTGCTCGCTTATTAAATGGGTGCTACGGGATGGAAAAAGGGGTGGTCAAACTATTTTGTGACCAACTTAAATAGATCATATTAAGGAAAAAATTTGAATACCCCTCCTCCCACCCCCACATACATATGAACAAGAGCTTAGAGGTCAATAGGGCAGAGAAGGTATTTTGTTTATCGTTGATCTTGGACATTGACCCCTTTGGTATGCAGTGGGAGCTACATAAATGTCTGACAAAGGAATGAAAGCATGGACTAATGGTATAACCTACTTCACCTACATAAGTACAAAACGACTCTTTTATTTGTCCAGTAACTATTTTTCTGAGCATCAAATGCCAAATTAGAAATACATTAAGTATTTACATCAGAAGACCTTCCCTTCTGGCTCTCAGTTTTTTCTCTAAATTGGAAGAGACTTAATCCAAAAAGGGTTGGCCAGTTTGCAAAGAATAATTAGTAAGGCCTAGACTATAATTAACCTGGGTGATGACTTTTGTGAGCATTAGAGCAAGTTTTCCTTCCTCAGTGAAAAGGAAATAGGTTTTAAGTAACTGTATCATTGCACAACCTGAACAGTCCTGCCCAGGAGAGCTTTTCGGAGCTGTAGAGGTGGTGCACACAGATGTGTCCTCTGGGTAAAGCAGCCTATCCCATTCAACGTGGGTGGAAATAAGTGAGTGATGGAATTGGCTATCTAGGGACTGTGAGTGGGGGACAGAAGCAACCTCAGGAGAGGGCAGAAGCAAAGCAAGGGCCAAGAACAGCTGCTCCAGTGAGTAGAAGTGTTTATGCTACTATCACTGTATAGGCATGACCATGTGAATTGCGATGAATTATGTTGGGGTTGTCTCTCTCCTGCTGCTCCAGCATGTAGCCAGGAGGCCTGCATTTCACTCCATTACTGAAGAGATGTAAGGTGTCCCCCTAGATGTCGGTGCCTTGTGAAATGCACAGTCTTTTGGAATGCCCTGGGTAAGAGGAGTTTTAACAACCCATGCATCCTGTTCCTTCTTACTACCATGTAGTGACACTGTTGAGTGACTGTCATGCAGAATCCAGTGGACCCATCCTGCTGGGGAATGTTGTTCTATGTTAGGCACCATGTTACAACATGTTATTTCATATTTTCATGCACCATCTCGGTCACAGGACCCAGGTGTGTATGAGCTTTAAGCACTCTGCTTAACTATGCCAACCCAGTCAACTGTCTCCCATGGAAGACATCCCCTTTCCTGAGCCTAGGTTACCAGCACAAACTCTTTGTCCTCAGTGTAACTAGGAATTTGTTGCCTTTTCCTAACTTTGGTGATAGTCACTCTGATAAAATAGAGTATTGGTTCCTTTGCTCACCTCAGTATTTTTATGTAGATCAATCTATTTCCATGCTAGAAATCTACTTTCAAAACCAGATGTCTCAGAATAGTGTTTTGATAAAGTCAGAAAATGTCCTAATAACTCACCCCGCTCCCCACCACCAATCCTTGCCAGTTTTTCTTCCTTGACCTAATTTAGAGAGCCTGTGCTGGTACTTAATTCTCAACAATGATCTACTTAAAGATGAGACAATATCTTCTTTGGCTCTAACTACACAGAGAAGACAACAGTTTGTCTTTCACATAAAATAGAATAAAATTCTATCTTTGCTGTTCTAGGCATCCCATTCAGAAAGATTGCACAAATGAGTTTTTGTAATTAAAAAGCTATATGTAAGAGGCTTTTAAAGGTTGATGTCTTGTTAGTTTCAGACAAATCAAAGGTCATTTATTTCTCCCTGTGAGACCAGCTGAAGTAGTTCATCTTAATAAAATAGTTGCATTAGAAAGAGTAGATACATTTTTACTGATAGCCATCATTCGGAATTAAGTTGACTTTAGTCCAGTTTATATTACTCTCTCCTCACAATTTAGTTTAATATGCTCTAAATGACTTGCTATGAATAAATAATAAAGCCATGATTTCTACTGGCAATTAAATTTTTTAAACATGCAAAATGTGGGAAATTAATTAAGCATCTCTCTCCTCTGTTATCCCTATACTTGAATATCTGGTTTTTATTTTTAGAAACCAAATATCAGAATAATTGAATATATTTTGATAGGTTTAAATGTTTTTAGTGCAAAGAAAATGTCTGAGGCTTTCTAATTTGAGTATAGTTTAAAGAAAAGCTGGCTGGCATTAGGCAATCTGATAAATTCTTTTCCTGCAGAGAGCTGTAAGAAGGTCAGAGAAACAAAGAACTTACAAAAATCTTTCCCAGGGGAGAGCAGGTGGGGGTGGGGGACAGAGACAGAGCTGAGAGCCAGCTTGTTCAAAATGCTTGCATCCACTGGGTGTCACTGCTGATATGAGACTGAACAAACGAAAAGATATTCCTGTGGCAGCAATAATTCCTGAGAGACCGGATGTGCAAACCCAGAGGTTTAGATGTTATCACTTTGACCTGCTATCGCAACTGCAAATGCATTGCATTTATTGAGTCAGGGGTGGTGAATAGGTAATAGTACGATTAAAAAAAGAATGGAATATTCAAATTCTTCTTTGTGGTTAAGTCCTGGTAATAGCTACATTCCTGAATGGATTAAATATATTCTAATGATATGTGTCTGTTTTTCTCAGTTTAGCAAAAGAGAATTTAAGGGAACAAAGTTCCCCTGAGTCTTTGGCATTGGAGCACACCTGTGTCCTTGAATTCTCCAACTTGCAAGTAGTGGACTTAACATTTCTCTGGGTTGCTGAAGCAGACAAGAATTATGTCAATATTGGAACTTTCTTCTTCTCATTTAGTTAAACAGAGTTGTCAATGCCCATTGAAAATGGATCTATCTATAACTTAGGCTTCTCTGGAGCATTTTTTTTATTGTTTGTTTTTAAAACCTATTAAACATTTGCTAGAAACAGTTTTTAAAAAGTAGATAGAAACTGAAACAATTTTCTCGTGATGTTCTATGTCTTGTTTTGAAATAGGACTGATGTACTGATATAAAATAATAAGGTATAGAGTTGGTGATAGGAATGAATAGAGCTTCCATTAGAAGATGTAAATGGTCAAGGAGTGTTTTTCAAATTGAAAAAGAAATGGAAAAAGAGAGAGAGAAAAAGATGTATTGATGTGCAGGAGGCTGATAAAAGGAAAAAAGGGAAGGAGGTAAGGGGATGAGGAGTAGGAATAAAAGAGTAAGGAACAGCCTGGCTGGTGTGGCTCAGTGGATTGAGTGTCATCCCATGGACTGAGAGGTCCCTGTTTGAGGTCCCAGTTCAATTGCCGGTCAGAGCACATGCCTGGGTTACAGGCTCGATCCCCAGTAGGGGGCGTGCTGTAGGCAGCCAATGGATGTTTCTCTCTCACCTTGATGTTTTTCTCTCTCTCTTTTTTTCCTCTAAAAATTAATAAAAACACTTAAAAAAAAAAAGAGTAAGGAACAGAAGGAGAAAGGGAAACAAGAGAAGGGAAGAGGAAGGATGAAAGAAGAGGAGTAAATACGTTTCCATCTTCTTATTTAATGATTTTAAAGGGTGTCATTTTTGGTGCTACATGTGTTTTGTGAGGGACAAGCTGGAGGACAGCAAGTGGCACGACCTGTGACTTCAGATAATTCAGAAACCCAAGAGATGAGTTGGTTATTACTCAGAGTAATCAGATTCAGGGCTGGCAGAGAGGAACAGAAATAATTTGAGGAAGAAATAATCCATGATCATTTTCCAGGCATGGAATCTATGAAAGTCTAATGACTGAACTTTGGGACTGAGGACACACCACAGTGTTTCATGCTTTCTTTATCCCTGCTGGCTTCCTGCCTTCATAGTAACAGAACTGCCATAGCAGATGTGGTGGTGGTTATTCCACAGAAAAGCCTGCGGTTAAAAAAAATAAATCCTATTTAGAGTTCCATAGACAACTTTCTGGCATTTTTTTTTTTTTTTTAAATTCTCACCTGAGGACATTTTCATTGATTTCTTTTTTAGAGAGAGAAGGGGAGAGAGAGAGAAACACTGATGTAAGGGAGAAACATTGATAAGTTCTTTCCCATACCCACAACCTAGGTAGATGCCCTGACCAGGAATCAAACAAGTGACCTTTTGGTGTATGGGACAATGCTCCAAGCAACTGAACCACACTGGCCAGGGCTCAGCTTTCTGGCATTTTGAACTAAGTTGTTAAGAGTGTAGATGATAGCTCAGTATAGGACCTTAGCTCCATACGATAGATACCTGGACTGTTTGTTCACTTCTAAGTTATCAGCACTCAGTTCATAGTAGGTGTTCAGTCAATTTTATAGAATTGGTGCATTGACAAGTGTTCCAGAAGCATGAGTTTGGCACATATGACTCCCAACATCTTTCATCACCCAACATTTGCCCCCATCACTGAAATGGACATCCTTGTGCAGACTTCAGATGTGTCTTAGCACTGAGACTCTTCTACCCTATTGGATACTGCCTGGATTATTCAGCAGGGAGCCTTGGAGGTCTGCTCTGTTCATTAGGTCTTAGCAACACTGGGGCAATTGAAGGGGGAAGAAGAGCAAAGTCTCAAGTATAGACATGAAAAAAAAAAGATGCCTACTAAAAAAGGCTCTCAGTGGCTAACTGGACTCAAAATAAAAACAAACAAACAAATAAAAAACCCACAAGCCTAGCAGCCGTTTCTGCACCAGGGCCTCTCATGCACACTGCACCTCAGGGAGAAGCGTGCACTGAGCTGCCTGCCTGGGTACTGAGCTGCCTGCCTGCGCTGTGTCTCTGCCGGGAGCCAGCCCTTATAAAGGAGCTCCTGGAATCCTCTTTCAACCAATAGGACTGAGGCTTTCCCCATCCAATCACAGCTGGGCAGCTATATTCCCCATTAGCTTCTTCACTGGCCAATCAGAGCAGCTCCATTGTGACCAATCAGGACAGTGCCCTTTGGACCAATCAAACTGTGATGATTCGGAGTGCTCATTTGCATGAGAACAGACCAATCAGGAACGAGGGATTGAGCTTCTTTCTATATATATGTCAGCTTCTTTCTGGCTCTGAGAACACACTTTTCCTTTACCACCAAGACTGGCCTTTCCCCATCTGAGCTAAAACATGGAAGATGTCTCCTCTGAGCAGAGATGGAGCAGAGCAGAGCAGACCAATGCAGGCCAGAGCAGACGAGCACAGAATGGAGCAGACCAGCGGGGAGCAGAGCCAACGTGCCTCAGGGATGCCTCACAACTGTGCTGTTTCACAGCTGTGCTGTATCACAATTGAGCTATTTTGCACTGAATAAAGTTCCCTTTTTCACCACACCCCAAACCAGGGATTCCTGTTGGCATGAATTGGCACCCTTAAGCATTGGTTGACAGTCACCAAAAATGGTGCTCCAAGTATGTTGTTAAAGGGTTACCTTGGTGAGTAGTTGACCCCATAGACACTGTATTTTCTTCAAAGTTAGTTTTCCTATTTTCAGAACACTACTTAGTATGCTGATTATGCCTGCCAGAATATTTTTGAAATTTCAGACAAATTAACACATTCTTTTGCTCTACAATTGGAACAAAGCTTGTATGATCAATGGAAACTATGAAGTCCAGTTGCTTTTTAATATATTTTTGGTGTTGGTAAATGTATTCAAACAGAGGTTGCAACAAATAGAATTGTTTTTATTCTCTTCCATAAAGTTAAGGTATTTCAAATATGTTTTCCTTCCCTCATCAAGTGTGCAATTCTTATACAAGTATTGACATTGGAATCAGAGATGACAGGACGCCATTACCTGCTCTGCTCTAGTTTGCCAGGTGAGGCTATGACTCTCTTAACCATACATCTTAAGTGGAAATATTTTTGAGAGAAAAAATGTTTTCCTCTACATATTCCCACCATGAATAGTGTTGCAAACTTAATTGATATGAGAACTAACTCTGGTTGGCAGCTAAGTGAAACTGACTTTATTTGGGTCTCTTCTATGAAGTATGTGTGTGTTGACAGGCATTATATTATATATATATATATAACTGCATCAGTGGCATGGTAAGAAAAGTAGTCACAAACACACAAAAGCTGTAAAGAACAATGAGTGAAACATTATCACCCAGTGCCAGGAAGCTTGGACTAAGGTAGTCCAAGTTTATGATACTAGTGATTGGATTATGTGATGATTTCCTAGGGGCAGAAATACAGACTTCATCACTAAAGACATTTTAAAACTAGAAAACATCCATGGCTATATTACTGGGACACTTCTATATTGATGTGGGCATGTATTAAATGCCTTCTGGGTTTTCTAGGTTTACATTCGTCTTTGTATTGTTTTT
This sequence comes from Molossus molossus, assembly GCF_014108415.1. Lineage (NCBI taxonomy): Eukaryota > Metazoa > Chordata > Mammalia > Chiroptera > Molossidae > Molossus > Molossus molossus. The sequence goes on along the minus strand of NW_023425351.1, from coordinate 56,215,330 downwards.
ATATTCTGTTTTATTTTTTCCACTTTTTTCCTTCTAATTGCTCGAAATATTACCAGAGGCTAGTCTTTTATTTTTGTGCTTATTGTGCAATTTTCTTTAAGTGCACACACATCATTATTATGGAGATTAAATGTGTATGATTAAATCAACACGATTAAAATTTAATGAGAAAAATTTCTGAGATCTTGTTTAATAATTTATGCCTTGATCAGTTATTCTTGGTATTTCTCACATAATTTGTGGGACACAATGTGTGTGTGTGTGCACGTATATGTTTTCACTGGCAAATAAGTCTCCAGTTGGGAAATGAAACTAAGCAACTCAAGGGAAATGAAGACAACAAAAAAATAGGGTAATAGTACAGGGAAAAGAAAACAGCTCAGTTTTCCTATTGCAACATAGTTATTCTGAATACTGAGCTTTCCTGCACACAGGGTGCTGGCAGTCTCTGTAAATGGATTAATTCTTTCTGTGAAGCACTATTTGGAACTGATGAGTATGTGTCCCCATATAGATGGGAAGAAGGAAGAGTTTTTCAGAAATGTTCTCTTAATGAGACTTACTGTGCAAGAAATTGAGCCTGCATTGCTGGGGTAAAACCAACACGTTTTAGGCCGAATTGTATATGCATAAGAGGCTTTATTGATATTTCATGGCAATTTAATGCATGCATAGCTTGCAATCTGTAGTGTGGTTCTGCCCAACACATAATTTTCATTGACTTAGTAACATTTAAACTAGACACAGTTTAAATCTTTTTAAGTAGGTCAGCATAGGGAACAGCCTTATTGCTTCTAAGTGGTTTCATGGTGGGGATAAACTTTATTTGCCTGTCAGTGAATAATTAGTAGTTTTGTGCAAAGAAAATTATAACCAATATTAACACAAATAGGTTACCTATTAAAAAGGGTTTTAGAGCTTTAATAGTTCTGTTCATTTTGGTTTGACTATATTAGACTATTAAATGCTCTGGACTCTCAAATTTATTGGGTAGGGCCCTTAAAGAAAACAAGTCTTAAAGATAGTGTTGCTAGCTAAGATGTTATATATTCTACCCTTTGCCTCATTTGGATTTTCTCAGTTCATAAAAATAATCATAAACTATGATACCAGTTTGGATTTCTGTTTTCCATCACTCAGTCAGAAGACAATGTGAATATGGTGAGTATATCACGGACTTCTATCCATTTCATCTTGTTGAGCAAAGTGTTTCTTTTTGGGTTTTAAAGAACGTGCTTTATTTTTTTATTTATTTTTTCACTCTTTCATGAGTATTTTAGCCAGGTCCTTATCAATAAACAAAAAGTTCATCTTATTTCCACAGAGCAAATGAACAACATAAAGTCTCCTGAGTCCGTTTATTTCACATTCTCTCCGGTTATTCCCAGGTAAACACTGATTCATTCTCTGAATTTACCTAAACCATCTCAGCAGAGAGGAGATTATGGAATCCTTTAACCCAGGGCTAACACCCCTATACCTGGGAACACTGGAACTATTTGAATATGTTTTTAAATTAACAAAAAGTTTCTTTTTCTATACTGAGTTTAGAGGGGGAGAGAGAGAAAAAAATCCATGAGAGAGAACATCAATTGGCCATCTCCTGCATGCCCTGCACTGGGGATTGGGCCCACAACCTGGACATGTGCCCTGACTGGGAACTGAACCGGCGAACTCTTGGTGCATGGGTCAATGCTGAGCAACACCAGCCGGGTTTGAGAATGTTTTTAATGATCACATGCCTGGGGGTTTCTACTGCCATTTCTTGGATGTTGGCCAGGGGATGCTATATGTCCTGCAATACGGGGGACAGCCCTGCAAAATGAAGACTATTCTTGTCCCACACACCAGTAGTGCTTTGCAGAAAAACAATTCGTTTTATTCTTACTAGGAGAGAAAACTCTTGACCTCCCTGATTCCAAGCTAGGTCATATTTGGTGTTTCCATAAAAACTTTCACATATATCCCATATTTTTTATGAGGTTGTTACTCTGTGACTGTGTCCCACAGATAATTCTGAGCCCTTGTCGCATATGGCTATTCCTAGTGGGGCATCCAGGAAGCTTTGAAGACAATTTAATTGAAAAAAACAAACAAGAAATGTAATATGTATTAAGAACAGAAATAGGATTTAAAATTTAATAGACTTTTATTATTTGATATGATGGGTATTGTTATTTTTCTGTTGTTGCATCATGAAGCATCCTATTTTGCTTAAACTATGGTTTGCTCAGAACTTAAAGAAGTTTTCCTCAAGATATTGGAATAATGATTGATATATTGGCAGTCACCTAATCGATCTTATTTCACAGAAGACAATTCAAAATCAGTCATCAGAGTCTTTATCTGATAGGTCACATGACTTCTTGCTCACATATATACAGATGATAAGGTCAGAACTAGAACATAGTAGTGTTAAAACCCACATGGACAGAAGCTGTGCCTTCCAATATCTATGGTGCCTGCTATTTGGTGAGAACTCACCAGTACTGGTTAAATGAATGATGCTCCCTGATTCCTAGTCCACAGCTCATGCAATTACACCTCATTGACTTGCCGGGATGAAGTTGACAGATTATTTGAAAATAAAACTGATAACCCATTGGCCCATAAAAATAGTTTTCTTTGAGCCAGGATAAATATCTTCTGTTAACACAAAATTTATAAGATGATAAATCAAACAGCTTATAATAGCACATTCCAAATTGTCAATTATATTACCAATCAAACCCTGTTACATGATAACCAAAGTAATCAAACTACATAAAAATAATGATATGGAACTTGTTTCCTGGTATTCACCTACATGTGGTGGATGGATTCATTAATGTGTATTTCACGAGCCATGCTAATAATATGATTTCTTGCTGTGATTTTTATTCTAATGTACAAAACTAGAATATATATTATCACCTTTTCTCCCTAAAAATCTTTAAGGCAAACGATAAAGAGAAGCAACTTCTCTGTATCCATGATTTATCAATCTACAAAGAGTAGCAATATGAGTGAAAATATAAATGTGTTTACATCTTACTAAGCATATAACCTCCTCAAGCATACTCTTATAGCTGTCGTTCAACAGTTCTCATCTATATTCTAAGCTTTGTTACTCACTGTGCTGTTCTTATTCTTTCCCCTCTTCTGGCTCAGAGCTCAATGGAGAATAATTTGATGAGTGATATTGTGTACATGAGACTGCATCAATTCTCCGGTACAAAATTCAGCTTTCTCTAGTTTCTGTTGATCAAATTGCATGGGCAGAAAGAGACAGAATCTGGCAGATATTTCTGGCACAACTGAGTAGTAATTCTGAATTCGTGTGACTTGGAAAACAAATGGAGAGACATAATAACAAATAGTAAAAGCAGGCTAATATTCACTCATGTATATATTATATCACTATAATTATGAACAGAAAGGTTATTTGACATGAACATTAGTGTTTTTGTTATCTGTTGATATGTAGAGGGATACCTCAAAACGTAGCAGCTTCAAATAACAATTTATTTTTCCTCTCGTACTTGTGTGGGCTGAATGGCTCATCTGGGCTCTCCTCACTAAGCATCTGTCATGAGGCTGCTGTTGCATTGTGGCCGAGGAGGGTTATATGAAGGCTAGTTGAGCTGGACATCTAAGACAGATCGGTGCTGACTCAGCTGGGCTGGCTACAACACCTGGAAGCTGCCTGGGCAACACACACAGCTCTTCCACATGGCTAGTTTGGCTTCCTCACAAAATGGCAGTCTCAAGAGAGTGTGATGCTATGTATGGTGGCTGATTCCCCCTCAGAGTATTTAAAGAAACCAAGTCAGAAGCTGCGAGGTTACTTGTGACCCGGTTTTAGAAACTGAAAGGTACCTTCTGTGTATTCTATTTTTTATGCAAGATCAGACTAAATTTGCTGTAGGAGGGGACTGCAAATGGCCATAAAGAGGAGGAGATGTAATTCATTGGGAAAACTTCTTTAAGAGACTTGAATTGGTTTAGATAATCTACTTTTTCTGTCTTAATTACTTCAGGGCTCTCCTTGAAGTGTATTAGTTTACTGTAGGTCAGTAATACTATGTTAGTGGAAGAAGATATAAAATAGGAAATTTCTCATTAATGGATTATTTTTCATTTTACATGTTTCCTGTGAATTCTTATTTCAGTATTTCTTTAATTTTTATCTTTTCTAAGGAACCATGTCCAGATCACCTTTTTTCTCCATTAGCCATCTTAGTACATAAGTGTATCAGTTATTGATTATTAGTGGCACTACACTGACAATCAGTTCAATAAATACTTTGAAAATTCAGTCAAGGCATGAACAGAAAATTCTACAACCTTCAAATATGAAAATAAAGATATATGTGAGTTTGAAAACTGCAGATCATGCCTCTGCCTACCATATCTGATTCTCATTCATTGATATAGCGATCATTTATTAGACAGCTATAATAGTCTGGGAAATCTGAATGTCAAGCTACGTGCAACATGGTTTGAATGCTTTTATAAGGTTGTCTTCTATATTAGGGATTCTCAGACTTAATGTACAACAGAATCACTGGACGACTTGTCAGAACACAGATGGCTGGGCCTCCCCCCAAGAGTTTCTAATTTATTAGGTCTGGGAAGGGGTTTGAGGATGTGCATGTCAAACATATTACCAGGGAACGCTGTGGCTGCTGGTCTGGGGACCATATACTGAGAACCACTGTGCTAGACAACATTCTCATCATGTCTGTTTCTCATCTGACTCAGGACTAGAACAGCGCCAGGCAAATTGTGCCAATTTAAAAGAAACAACCAAACACAACGAAATGATGCCTGTGGACTGAGGGTAATCCCTGGGTTCAGTTTTTCCATGAGTAGACCTAGATTGATCCCAGGGGATTTACACTCTTCCTGAATCAGAGTACGGAATGACTGAAAAAGTCAATTGGTCAAATTCAATTTCCAATATTGGAAAACCCATCAACTGTTTCATCATAATTGGTTTACACAGAAAAGGCCTTAGAGACAACCTAATTCCCAGAAAGGCAATAATATAATGGAAAGACCATGGAATTTCAAATCAGAAACCAGGATGAGAATTCTGGTTTTACCACTTACTGGCTGTGTTATCTTGAAAGTGTTTCCTTCATTTCTGAGAAGAATGTTTTCCTTACTTGTAAAATAACATAATAAGATTCACATTATAAAAGTGCTATGAAAATCAACTGGGGTAGAATATAAGAAAGATTTTTATAAGTTAATTTGCAGATCTTCTAGATTCTTGAGTTCATTATTAACTAGTAATTGAGTGAGTGGTTCCTTGTTTTACTGCTAATTGGAATCCACAGACCTGTTGGTCTTCACTCCCCATAGTTATGCAGGCAACTGCGGATGATTAATTGACACAGCTCTTATCTCTCCTGTCCTTCCCTTTTTAATAATCACATCATTGTCTTTAACTTTCATCATTTCAAGTCTGGTTAAATGCAGTTTTTCTGCCTGAGGCCAATATCCCCCTAAAACACCCCACCTGCTATTTAAGAAACACCCAAATAAGCACTTTATTTACACTATAAATGCTTCTCTCAGGACGAAAAAGAGGAATGAGAACAAAGATAATAAGTCATTATTTACTAAATACTTACAATGTTCTAGTCATTGTGGCCATAAACTATGCTTGCATTAACTGTTTAAAATTTGCAACAATGCTTTGAGGTAGACTCTGCTATTTTTCTAATTTTACAATTGAGCAAGCTGAGGGCTAAATGCATTTCCAACGACAAGAAGTAGTAAGCGCTGAAGCTGAATGCAGATGCAGGCCTATCCAAGTTCAGAGGCCACCCTGTGGTTGACCCTAAGTCTTTCCTGGCTTTGTAGAGCCCAAATAATAAAGAGAGAACCTGAAACAAAACAATCTAGGACCTGGGAGGATCCTTCCAAGTGTAGTTCTCACCACATATACTCAGTCTGGCCTTGGTTCCTTATTGTCCCTTTACTATTATTAATTCACACATTCTTGTATTCTTTTATCCATTCAACAGACATATCTTGTGAGCCAATGGTGACAAAGATGATGATGATTATGATGATCATGTTAATAATAATAATAATAACTTGTATCTTTACCGAATACTTACGATATGCCAGGAATTGTTCTGAGTTCTTTACATAAACTAATTATAAGCTATCTCGCCGAGGAAGAAAGAGAAACGGAGCCGCAATGGTGGGCAAGGTTTTATTGAAGCTCCGGGCAGGTCCGCTGGTCCACGTGGCGGGGCCGGGAAGTCGCGCTGCTGCTTTCGCCCGGGAAGATTTATAGGGGTGATAGGGACCTGGGTGGGGTGACGAGGTGTGGCGTCAGGTGACTGGCCAGCTGCTGGGGAGATTCCAACGTGGCGAATGTTGATTGGCTAGGAAGGGTGGGGGGATGGGACCAGGAGTGTCACCTCAGCCACATCCGGGTAAGGCGGAGCCTCCCGAGCTAGGTTTCTCCTCCGGCCATCCATTTCCGGGTCATGCGACTCCCGGTCATGTGACTCCCCGGAGCTCGCCGGCTCGTAGACAGCAGTTAGAGGTAAGTACCCTTATTGGCCCCATTTTGTGTATGATTAAACTGAGGAACGGGGATATCAAGTAATTGACACTAAGTCACATGTTAGCAGGTTGAGAAGCTGGAGTTCAAGCCTGTCTAAGTGACAGCAGAGGCCAAGGTGTTAACACTTATAAGATCTGGGCCCCTGCACCGTACATTATCTACCACCTCCCCCCATATCTGTATCCTCTCCATTTAAAATGTCTGCCCTCGCCCTGGCCATTTTGGCTCAGCAGTTACAGTGTCGGCCCGTGGACTGGAGAGTCCCGGTGCGGTTCCCACTAGGGGCACATGACTCGGTTACAGTTTGTCCCCGGCCCCATTGGGGTTTTGTGGCCGGTGGCCAGTCGATGTGTCTCTCTCATGTTGATGTTTCTCTCTCTCTTTCTCTCTTCCCCCCTCTCTCCCTCCCACTCTATCTGAAGATAAATGAAAATGTCCTCGGGTGAGGATAAAAAAAAATAATAAAAAAAAATTTTAAAAAAATGACCATCCTTCTTTTTCTCCCTCCATCAAAATCCAAATTGTTTTTAAAGGTCAAACTAAAATTCCTGTTCATAAAGTTTCCTAGGATAAACCACAACACCCAGCATTTAAACCATTCATTTTATAATCTTTTCTCTCAAAGTAATGAAGCAAGTTGGAATGATGGGGGTAAGATCTATTCCCATTCTCCCTGTACCCGGTAGGGTGCTGGGGATTAACAATAGGCATACGATATAGTTTTCAGTGACCAAGTGGCAAATAACTTGTCTTTTTTTCTGTCTCACATGACTTTTCTCTGCCACCCGCACTGGAATGTAACACTTTAAAAAAATGTCTAGCTTAAGTTTCACTTTTTCTATGAAGTTTTTATAAACTTTTCCTACTAGAGTGAATGCCTTCTCTGATTTTAGAGCAGTTATTGTCACAACATTTATTTGATTGTACTGTTATAGTTGTTTACAAATTATTTTCCCTTTATTGACTTTATAGAGAGAGGAAATGAGAGGAAGAGAGAGAAACATTGATAAGAGAGAACATTGACTGGCCGCCTCCTGTATGCCCCCCACTGGGGATTGGGCCCACAACCTGGGCATGTGTCCAGACCGGGAATCGTGCATGGATCGATGCTCTACCAGTGAGCCACACCAGCTGGACATGTACTGTTATAGTTTTAATACAAACTTTTCTGATGTAAATTTGACAGAATACCAATCAATATTGAGCATCCTTAGAAAATATTGGTTGGAGTTGTTTAGTCATCTTTGTGAAATCCACAACAAGATTGCTGGCCTTAACTGCTAGTGATGTAGTTGCAAGAAAACAATTGTACAAAGAATCAATTTCTGGATGGTGTAGATATAAAACAAACAAACACACACCTGAAATAAGTCTGAAAATCCCGCTAGAGACAGGATTGTACTGAAGGTGCCTAGCATTTATTGGATTCTTAATGTCTTAGAGTTGAGAAGGACACCTGGTGAGTTTCAATGCCATTATCAGTGAAATATTTTCTCCCACATTAAATATAGGTTTTCTTGCTCCTCTCCGTGGTCTATGAGACCTGCTTCTGGCTTTTCAGTTCTTTCTCATTTTTGCCTCTTTGAAAGTAAATATTGAAGAAAAAAGCCTGAAAGGTAATTTATTCGTATTCACACCAAGAACATGGACAGATGGATACCCCAATCCATATTACTTATAATTAAAAAAAAAAAACTAATATTGGTTAAAGTAAGATATCTGTATAGCAGATGTCCATCTTTCTCCAACAGTTTTGAACACCAGCTGTTCAGATGAGGTTTTCACGAAGTGTAAAGTCTGAGTACTGCTATTCTACATCGTGTATATTATTTGTATTTGTTCATTGGAAGAAAGTGAGGCAAACTGCTGGAAATGATACTGCACTAGTTTTGTGCTTTTTCTCCATTCACATATGTGCACAGTCTCTGGGAGAGGACTCAGGAGCAACAAAATTGAATGCGTACCAAACATTTCCTTTTCATGTATGAAATATGCAGAACCACTTCCCTTGCTTTATGGTAATTCAATTTTATAGGGTTAGCAAACATTTTTTCCTCCAGACTTTAATATCAAGAGGACGTTTCCATTTAGAAATAAATATTCTTCCTCTACCGAGGGCTTTGCCTTGAGTAACCTTCCTAACTAACTGGGGAGGTTGCTTGCTATGAATGTGTTTGCATGTGAACTTCAAGCTGGTTTTGTTGACATAAGATGCCAGTCTAACAAGGTCCTAGCATCAAGGGAGGAGAGCAGAGAAGCTATACTAATTGTAGCCATGAAGAGCATGTAAGTGTTTTCATTAAAAGTCAGTACTCATGCAGATTTTTAATTCACCATCTGGCCTTCTTTGCACTGATATTTGAAATGCAGGAAGCTGATTTACCAAATGTTTTCATCAATTTCTCACATATTTATCAACTACCATTTTATCATTTCTAGGTAATATAAGTGAAAACTGAGTAGTATACTCTCTATATTTCATTATATTTCTTTGGATATATTAAATCCCAATTGCAAAATATTGCTGAAATATAGTTTTAGTTTACTATTTAGGACAGATTTACTTGACCATCCCATTAAAAAATACAAATGAACCATGGGAACTTAAGAACCGTTTGGAAATGTCGATACTGAACTAAATTTATTTACAAAAGTTTTGGTATTTGTGTGTGTGTGAAGGGTTATGGATGGGGGGACAGTTCTTGGTTCTCAGATATCTTTATGAAAATTACAAAGCATTTTGAAATTTATGAAAATTACATAGCTGGAATATGTGAGAGCTACAGTTACCACCTACTAGCATGTACAATTACAAATTTATATTTATATTTTATAGCTGAATTTGTTTTTTGCTCTGTTTATTATTATTTGTTCAACGTGAAGATGACAGACACTATTACTGAATTTATGTTTATTTTATCAGTAGATGAGGTTGTTTGTTTGAACCATCTGTACTTTTTACCTGTTAAAAAATATGGGTCTTAATGAATGAAAGGCTGAGAGATTTGGGAAATTTTTAGAAACAATAATCCATTCAATTAATAAAAACATATTGGGGACTTAGTACATGGCAGACACTATTCTCAGTGCTGAGAATTCTTCAGGGAGATAAAGTAAGAAGGGCTGATAAATAATGAGTGATTAAGTCCTTGACATGCATTGTCTTGTATAATAATCACAATAAACTCATGAGGCAAATGCCATCAGTTACTTTTTACAAATAAGAAAACTGATGCTTAGAGAAGGTCAATAATACCTAAGGTTTCACAGCTAGGAAGTAGTGAGTTTAGAATTTAAAAGCAGATTTTCCTGGCTTGTCTTGACTGTCCATTTCTGCCTATGCTAACACAGAAAATGTTAATGGAATCGGCATTTAATAGTCTGCTTTCAGTAAAACTCAGCCAAATGCAACATTTATAGATCCAGTCCCAATAGCAACTGTCGTCTGTTGCACTTAGCCTAATGGTCCCACGATCGTGCTTTCTCTTTGTGTCTTTGTCCTTGTAATTTCACACAATTTATTTTATTCGATTGGTCACTGCTCTTTTCTTCACTCCTTAGGTAAATCTCACATTCTGGATCCCTTTTCAGGTCCTGTTGAGATTCACTTATTCCTCCCCCAAATCTTCTGTTTTTATTGACCGTCCCCTTTTTTTTTAACTTCTATAGTACTTACCCTCTGTTGTTCTACCAAATTGAGTGCTAAATTATGTATTATGTTTTCTTGCATTATTTACTTATTCTAAATTATATTTTGATCTTTTATTTTTTAATCCTCACCTGAGGATATTTTTCCATTTACCGTCAGATAGAGTGGGAGAGAAAAAAAGAGAGAGAAACATCGATGTGAGAGGGACACATTGACTGGTTGCCTCCCGTACAACCCCAACCAGGAGCAGGGACTGAAATGAAATTGAGGTACATGCCCTTGACCGGAATCAAACCCTCAGCTCTTTGATATGTGGGCTGATGCTCTAACCGCTGAGCCAAACTGGCCAAGACTATTTTGACCTTTTAAAATAAGTAATTAAATCTTGTTTTAGTATTTCCACCAAACAGTCAGACAGACAGACGGGCAGGCAGATAATAAATCAGGATGTTAATGTACGGTAGAGAAGAAATTAACCAGAGGTTGAGTGGATTAGTATTATAAAAGAGAATCTATTCTAATAGGTCTAGTGAATAACGTGGTAAAACCTGATTTCCACTACTGTCAGTAAAATAGGAATGAAGATACTCATTGTGGGAAATGCCACATTTCAGAACAAGAAATGACTGACAACAGGCAGGATGTCCATAGGAAATCCCTGTCAGGGAGAGGGCGTCTCAGTGATCAGAGCTAAGCCAGTCATCACGCACAGGAAAACTCCCCAGAAGTCACCCAATCTTCAGTGTAGATGGGAAATATTTTATTGGTAAGATTAAGAACTTCCAGAATGTCATCAGAGGCCTGGTCTCCTTTAATGCAATCAATTGGAAACATTGTCAAAATGTGAAAATCACAGCACATATTGAAAGTATTTTGCAAGAATGAAGTTTGCTGCTTCAGGGACTCGGGCAAATGTTGTGGGTGGTTATCATAAAGTCTAAAAAAAGGAAAGTTGGTAAGAATCTGTCAAAATGCCTCCATCCTGGCTTTGATGACATTATGCCCTGATTGTGGACACAAGTCCTCTTGCCTATAATGGAAGATGACTCATTGGGTTACCATGGCATTATGAAAATATTGTGTAATCCACACTTTATTGAGTATAAAGTGATTAAACAGAAAGTCTCCCAGCTACCGTTGCCTTGGGAAGTTTTAATGATGCAGCACAGTAAGTGTCAGGGTTGTTGCCCAAATGGAGAATCTGGGCCTCTTTCAGTCTCCAAGCAGGAGCCGACTCTTCCCACCGGAGGGTCTTTAGAACTCCTTCCGCACTTAGTGGGGGAGAGCACTTCACTGGAGCAGAAAATTACACTTTTCCTGCAGACAGATCAGAAGAGAAATGATAGACCCAAGGTTCTGAATTTAGAACTGTGCAAGAATTACATAGGTATTGCATACGTATTTGAGGGGTTAACAAAGAAAGTTTTCATTTTCAACATCCCCACATTGAACGTTTAGGTAAGCAAAGACCAAGTCTTGGTACTGTGGACTCTGAAGCTGGAAATGAAGGTGTCAGAGCAGAGGAGAAAAATGTGCAACACCAAAGCAATCTCAGCCTCTACCATTACAGCGACTGTTCTATAAGCCACTGTTACTATTCATTAGACAAACTGCTCTGTTTCAAACACACGCTAGAAACTTTTCAGCGTCAAGGTAAACAGATGTGACTCCTCACTCTCGTGGCATGTATGATGACTAGCAAAGACAGATTAAAATAAGAATCATCTGAAGCCCTGGCCGGTTTGGCTCAGTGGTTAGAACGTCGACCTGCGGTCCTGAGAGACCCGGGTTCGGTTTCCGCTAAGGGCGCGTACCTCGGTTGCAGTTTGTCCCCGGCCCTGGTTGGTCGTGCGGTGGCAGCCACTCGATGTGTCCCTTTCACATCGATGTTTCTCTCTCTCTCTCCCTCCCACTCTATCTGTACAAAAAATGGAAAAATGTCCTCGGGTGAGGATAAAAAAAAAAAAAAAAAAAAGAATCATCTGAAAACACTATAACCATGAAATATTTCAAGTGCAGTGGATAACAAGTACAGGGAGGGGAATGATAGAATGTTTAATAACGTGACTTAATAAAGCCTGGGAGGTGGATGAGTAGGGAATTTCCCTAAGAAAGTACCATTTAAGCTGAGATCTGAAGGATGAGCGAGATGATGTGGGAGATGGAGTTATTGGCAGGGAAGAAGATGGAAGGGGTGAAGAGAGGTGGACAGACTGTATGCCCGACCCAGGTTGTGTGGATCAGTAAGCCAGTCCGAGTGGCTGGAACTGAGAGAGAAGGGGAAGGTGAGGTTTGGCGGCCAACCATCCTGGACTCTGTGGGCCCACTTTAGTATACTGGGCTTGATTTTAATGGAGAGTCACTGAAGCTTTTAAGTAAGAGAATGACATTATTTACTATTTGAAAATATGTCTGTCTATAATATAATCTTTATAGACTAATGGTACTGAATAAGTTAGAAAAGAACCAAACCAGAAAGAAACAGAACTTCCTGACTCCACTCTCAGCGACAGAAGGGGAACCAGTTCTGTGTTTTTCATGGCCCAGAGATCTGAGGTTATGTGACATTCTACCATGTACAAGGAGGAGGAGGGAATTACAGACATGGTGGGAGGTGGAAAGAATCAGACCGAAGAGAGGTTTGCAGAGTTTTCTCAGATAGTGAGGAGGGGATGAGGCTTTCCAATCCTCAGATTGGCATAGGTCCTGGCAAAGAACCTCCAGAGGGATGACTAGATCTTTAAAACCAGACTTCAGGAATGCCAGTCTATGTGAGTCATTCACGATCAGTGAGAGCACTGGCCGTGGGAACACTAGGTTATCATGGCAACCAAGTGCCTTTCTTCAAAGACCCCCCTCAGAATAAGCAGAGAGCACGCCAGGAGACCAGTGCGGACAAGTAGAGCTCTTTCTTAACTTTGCATAACACCAATTGGAAGAAAGATTCTCCCAAACTTGAAGAGTGAATTTCTAGTAGTTAGTCATGGGGATGTTGAACAAGGCTGTTTTAAGCCATTGGGTTCGCTCTACAAGGATAAATGACCAGAACATGTGAAACTGCCCCTTTCCTACACATTTGTCAGGACCATCATCTTCCACAACCAGTAACAAACAGTGGCTTTTCAACTCTCTCCTTTTCCCTTCTCAGCTTTCTTTAAGTTTTAAGTCTCCACCCAACTAGGCGAATACTATGTATTTATAAGAAATTACCTTGATTTTTACTGAAAAGTCTGTTGCATTTTCAACCAACTTACTTATTGCTGTGTATCTGTCATGTAATATTATGCATCTCATGTTTCCGTACCTGTTTCTTAATAACATGCTATTTGTTTAGAGACTAGTACTATTTTATATAACGTGTTAGTTTGCTAGTTGTACGTAGGCAGATTTTATGTCTATGTGTTTTACTTAGGTTTAGGAAACTGGTTGGGGGTTTAGTGTTCATGTATATTATAACTCCATTTAAAATAATGAGGACAAAGCTCCTGTTCAGCACTGCTTGCCCTGGAATATCAGATTTTGCAGAAATGAGTTGCTGATACCAAGTGGCAGTTGTCTATCTTCAGGTTTTCCAGTTTCCATAATGGAGGACTCAGGAGAGAAGGGGTGGTTCTGTTGAGTTACCATAGCTGAGTCTGTGCAAATGTGCAGAAGAGTTTGTTTGGGATATGTTCGTTGTCTGCTGTTTTCACACATAGGTAGAGAAGCCAAGTAGGCATTTGCTCAATATGAAAAAAACAAAACAAAACACTGGAGAATGATCAGAAACCACTGGAAGTCCTTTACAGTGGATCAGTTGTATTTGGATCAATAGCTCAAATCACAGGAGGGAAGTCTATACATAGTGGCCCAGGTTGTCCAGCTCTGAACACACAGGAGAAGCCAGGGATTTCACACAGGTGCTCCATAATACCGACTCCTTTGAAGCCAGACCCTGGGGGCACTGCTGCTGGGCACAGCAGTGGCTTATAGAATCTTTTATTTTTAGCTCATACCATAAAACTCCTCTGGGATATGAGTTCTATTTCCTGTGGCCAGAGCAATCGACTTAGGCTCCTAAAGAGTTGAAATGTCACTCTGTATAGGTCAGAAACACAATCATGCATTTCTGTGAAAATCCCATATATGTACAAGTGAGATGCAAAGAACATATGTTCAGCTATAAATATGTTCTTGTAAAGCAGTCTAGCCCTCCTGTGAGGAATCACATGCCAAGACATTTGAGAAAATGCAAATAACGTGCTTAGAAGTGTTTTTGGCACTTTGTAAGTGCTCAATAAATGTTAACTGTAAAGGTAATATTATTGTTATTCTTTTCTTTATGTCTCTCCTGCTCCCCTTCCTCCTCTGCCCTTTCTTCCTCCTTTATTCATTGCTTCGCTGATAATGCCTTTATAGCACTGCTCCTGAGTCCCCGTCACCCACTCTCTAAACCAGAGTCATGATTAATTCCCTTCCTTGCCCTCCTACTTTTCTAGTTAATTCCCTTTCTAAGGGCGATTTCACTCCCACACCCTTTAATTAGTTATGACCTCCATTTCATGCTCACTGCCACTGTCATATTTATTTATTTATTTATTTATTTTTCCCATGATTTAAAAGAAATATGTTTTTATTGATTTTTTTAGAGAGAGAGGAAGGGAGAGAGAGATTGAAACATCTGAATGAGGAACAGTAATCGGCCACCTCCTGCACGCCCCCTACTGGGCATGTGCCCTGACCTGAAATTGAACCAGACCTCTTAGTCCATGGGACAATGCTCAATCCACTGAGCCACACCCGCTGGGTTTTTTAAATCTGATTTAAAAAATATTTTATTGAATTTTTTGGGGTGACATTGGTTAATAATGTTATCTAGGGTTCAGGTGTACAATTCTATAGAACATAATGTATATATTGTACTGTGTGTTCACCATCCAAAGTCAAATCTCCTTCCATCACCATTTATCCTCCCTTTACCTTCTTCTACCTCCCCAAACCCCATCCCCTCTGGCAATAACCATATTGTTGTCTGTGTCCATAAGTCTTCCTTCTTTTCCTTTGGTTAATCCATTCACCTTTCCCACCCAGCCTCCAAACCCTCCCCTTTGACATCTGTCAGTCTGTTCTCTGTATTCATGAGTCTGTCTCCACTTTGCTAGTTTATTTTGTTCATTCCATTCCACATATAAAGGAAATCATATGCTACTTGTCTTTCTCTGACTGGCTTATTTCACTTAGCATAATGCTCTTCAGGTCCATCCATGCTGTTGCAAAAGGTACAATTTCCTTCTTTTTTACAGCTTAGTGGTATTCCATTATGTAAATGTACCACCGCTTTTTAATCCACTCATCTACTGATAGGCACTTGGGCTGCTTTCAAATCTTGGCCATTGTAAATGATGCTGCAATAAACACAGGGGTGCATATATTCTTCCAAATTAATGTTATGGGTTTCTTCAGACACATTCCCAGAAGTGGAATATCTGGGTCATAAGACAGTTCTGTTTTTATTTTTTGAGGAAACTCCATACTGCTTTCCGCAGTGGCTGCACCAGTCTGCATTCCCACCAATAGTGCATGAAAGTTACATTTTTTCACATCCTCGCCAACACTACTTTGTTGATTTACTTATGCTAGCCATTGACAGGTGTGAGGTGATATCTCATTGTGGTTTTAATTTGCATTTCTCTGATTGGTGACATTGAGCATCTTTTCATATGTCTATTGGCCATCTGTATGTTCTCTTTGGAGAATTCTCTATTCAGGTCTTTTGCCCACTTTTTAATTGGATTGTTTATTTGTTTTGGTGTTAGTTTTCTAAATTCCTTATAAATTTTGAATATTAAGCCCTTATCAGATGTATCATTGGCAAATATGTTCTCTCATTCAACGTGTTGTCTTTTTGTTTTGTTGATGGTTTCCTTTTTTTTGTGCGAAAACTTTTTAGTTTGATGTAGTCCCATTTGTTTTCTTTACCTGAGGAGATGCACCAGAAAAAGTATTGACATGTCTGAGATTTTGCTGCCTATGTTTTCTCCTAGGATTTTTATGCTTTCAAGTCTAACATTTAAGTCTTTAATCCATTTTGAGTTTAATCTTTTGTGTGATATAAGAAGGTGGTCTAATTTAATTTTTTGCATGTATCTGTTCAATTTTTCCAAAATCACTTATTGAACAGCGTATCTTTACGCCATTGTATATTCTTACCTCCTTTGTCAAATATTAATTGACCATAAAGATAGAGCTTTATTTTTGGTCTCTCTATTCTGTTTCAATGATTTATATGTCTGTTTTTATACTAGAATCATGCTGTGTTGATTACTATAGCCTTGTAGTATAGTTTGATATCAGGTAGCATGATTCCTCAAACTTTGTTCTTCTTTCTCAAGATTGTTCTGGCTATTTGGGGTCTTTCGCTGTTGCATGATACTGACATATTTAATATTTATATTACTCTTCATCTAGAAAGCACTAGCCCCAAACCCAGAGAAGATGACCTAATAGTTAGTCAAACATACCCTAAAACCCTGCCAGTCATATCATGAAGATGAAGAAAGTTCAGGTTTAATGAACCTTTCTAGGGTTTTCCTAAAAATAGATATTAAAGTGTCCCTACATGTTTCATTCTTTATTTCTTTTTATTTTTAAAAATTGATTTAGAGAGACAAGAAGGGAGAGGGAGAGAGAGATAGAAACATCAGTGAGAGAGAACATCGATTGACCACCTCCTGCATGTCCCCCACTGGGGATTGGTCCACAACCTGGGCATATGCCCTGACTGGGAATAAAACTGGCGATCTCTTGGTGCATGGGTCGACACTCAACCACTGAGCCACACTGGCAAGGCACATGTTTCATTCTTAATAGTTAAGCATTGATTTTATTTTGCTCCACAGTTAGGGACAGTCATACCATAATATTTTAAACATTTAGGGCTTCAGCCTGACCAGTTTGCTCAGTGGTTAGAGTGTCGCAGACCAAAGAGTTATGAGTTCAATTCCAGTCAAGGGCATGTACAGTCAAGGGTTCAATTCTCAGTCAAGATACATGCCCAGGTTGTGGGCTGGGTCCCCAGGGCGGGGCATGCAGGAGGTAGCCAATCGATGTTTTCTCTCATCAATGTTTCTATCTCTCTCTCTCTCCCTTCCTCGCGCTCTAAAATCAATAAAGAAAAAAAAAAACACACCAGCAACCATAGATAACTGATTTAGGGAGAATTCTATAATGTAGTGGAGGTATATGTATAAGGTATAAGCTTTAATAGGAAACACATAGCAAGGTTAAGTAAGAAAAGACGGTAGGCCCCTCATGTTATTACCCCCCAGAGAGCTGTGTGCTTCCTGATTCAACATGGGTTTGTGCTCCAGGTAATGGGTAACTGAGCCTCTGCCATGCTACCTCCTGGTAGTGCATGTGAAAGAATACTTTGGGGAGAGGTAAGAAGGTAATAATCGAGCTTTAGGTCCTGGCTGGGTACCTAACCTCAGTTGGTTAGAGTGTCGTCCTGATAAGCCAAGGTTGCAGGTTTGATCCTGGGTCAGGGCACATACAAAAACAACCAATGAATAAATAAATAAGTGGACCAACACATCTCTCTCTCTCATCACCAAACAAACAAACAAACAAACAAGAATAAAAGTTCAAGGTGAATGTATATGCCAGCTCTTTGGAGAGTTGTGTGAAAATGCCAGCTGCTTGGCGAGGGGCGTGCGCACAGGCCCAGAGAAGCCAGCCTGGGTACAGCCCCTGCCACCAGGATGCAGGAGTGCTTGGTCTCTGCCCGCCCACTGCAAGGCCCTCAGCCTCCCCATGTATTCCCTGGGCAATCCTGCCTGTCTCTCTCCACAGCATCTTAAGTAGCATTAACTTTTGACTCAAACTTATCTTTCTGCCTGTTCCCAATGACCCCTCTCATGCATCCTATGCTTTCTTTTTGAAATCTTTAAATATTTATTTCCTGCGCTATCTTTTCTTAAAAGATTTGCACATATTGGAAAATCCTACCGCCTGTGTTACATTCGCCCAGCCCTCCAGTCCCACACTTACACTTGTCTCTTACATCGACTTCATGTTTATGCTGCATACTTTCGGAAACCATATTAAAAGCTGCCCCTTCATGGAGTCTTCCTTCCTACTCACCTAACATATTCTGTATTTTGACAGAGAAGTGCAATATTTAAAAAACTAAGAGCAATATTTTAAAATTAAAATATTTCTTGAGTAACTCTTAAGATCCTGTGTATTTAATTCTTTTTATCAAAACTATGGAATACAATAGTGCCTTTATTCAAAAATTCAATTTAGTTAATACAATAATGCAGGGTACCCAAGCTGACTTCAAAATGCCAGGTAGTATTTTAGGAACTAGGGTTTATTGACCCGTATGAACGGCAGCAGGATAGGCCAAGTGATCAGTGTCAGGCTTCTGGTGTAAGTGACCACAGACTTCTAAGCTACAGCCCCCGTACAGCTTTGTGAGGCAGGCAATGAAATGTGAGCTTCTTTAAAGAAGTTTATGAAATTGCATTTTTCACAAGTTTGGGAATATAGCACATGTTAAATAGAAAGGATTTTTGTAAACTATATGATTGTCTAACCACTGGGCTGTACACCTGAAACCAGTACAAAATGAAATTGAAAGAAAAGCCTGGCTGGTGTTGCTCAGTAGATTGAGCATCTTCCCATGGACTGAGAGGTCCCGGTTCAATTCCCGGTCAGACACATGCCCAGGTTGCAGGCTTGATCCCTAGTAGGGGGTGTGGAGGAGGCAGCCGATCTATGTTTTTCTCTCACATTGATGTTTCTATCTTTCTCTCCTTCCTCTCTGTCTCTCTTTAAAAAACAAACAAACAAACAAACCGAAAAAACTAAAAACAAAAGATGAAAAAAGGAGTTAAAGTAAAAGGCACATGGCACTCAATTGCAGGCATGAGCTGGCCAGGGTGTATTTCAGAATGGTGTTTAATTGCTTCTTGTCTAGGAATATGGTAGAGGATGCAAAATAATAACCTATATTTGGAGAGAACTGATAAGTAAATGCGTAGAGCAACAGAATGTACTGCTTGCGATTTGTTTCCTTGAATCATTACGGCTGGCAAACGTTTCCTAAGTACTTATAATGTATGAAGAACTATCCACGACATGTGGACAGATGTGGCCTCCACCAGTGGTTTTGCCATCTAAATAACACGGGTAACAGAGCAGACGTAAAAACCCCGGAAGATGGATGACTTATGTGGAGGAGATGCAGTTTGCATATGGTTTCAGTTTTCTGGCTTCTTCTTTGAGGCTGTTTCCATTGCTCTATGATTTTAAAAGGATGCCGTGTGTGAGGTCACAGAATTGCAGATTGGTCCTTTTTTCTGCTTCATAAAGACTCTATTATGAGGCTAATGTTAAATCAGTATGTTGCAAATCAATGCATTCAGAGGCTTTAGTTAATAAGAAAAAGAAAATATTTTCCTACACATTTTTCCTTTTTCCAGCTTTATTTATACATGGTCAAAATATCATGTTTGCTAGGAATCTATTATGTCACCTCAGCAAATTAATGGAAATACTGGTTTTGATGATGGCCATCGGAATATATTTTTAAAGAGTTTTTGTGGTCATTGTTTTTACATATTTCATCCTATAAGTACACAGTAAGGGTTTTCATACAAAATAACAAGATAACAAGAGAAAGAAAATTGCTGAGAAGCAGGTGGTCTTTAGGAAAAGCTGATCTAGCACTTTTTCCTCGAGCAGCCGAATCTCTGAGGAAGGTGCATCTCCTAGAACGATGCAGGGGATGGGGGGGTCCTTTTGTTGCACTGAATGACATCTGCAGCCTTGACATTTTGGAAAGGCAGTGGCTTCTTGAAGGTATCTCTTTTTCTAGAAGAATAGACTGCAAAAAGAAGAGAGAAATATAAAATGAATAGCTCAGACTCAAGGAGGTGCTTGGTGACCATCCATTTAATCATTTATTTATAAATCATGTATCTATTAAGCATCTCTGTGCTTAGAGATTAGGTTAGTGCTTTTTGAAACAATTTTACTGGATTAAGAATTAATAGTGAAAAATTATGGAACTTTGGATCTTTATTGTCTTTTTCACTGTTCTTATATTAGTTTTAAAAGGCTCTTTCTGAGCCCCAGTCATAGAGAAGACTAAGAGATGGGAGGTGAATAAGTAAACAGATATGCCTGATATTCTCGTAGATACTGACGTTCTAGCAGATAGGACTCACAGCTGTGCGTCAACGAAGATACCGCTTTTACACTAGACAGACACCCAGGGTTGCCCTATGAATAAATGAATACACTGATTTTGATGGAGGGAAATGCACATAGATGATTCCTTGGGAACAGGCATCTGCTCATGTGTCAGTTAGTCAGCTGAACAAAGCTGCTGTGAGCATTTGCTGAGGGGGCTGAGACTATTCAAGGACTTGAGATAAACAATTTTCCAGACTACCAGAGGATGGGGAGAGAGGTGTTGGGGGAAGACGAGGCTGGAAAGCGGGCTGGACCCAGATCTTGAAGAGCTGCAGGCCATTCTAAGGAGTGTGGAACTTTAACTAGAGGATTGATGACATCAGCTTTGCATTTCATAAGACCATTGTGGATAAAGGAGACAGCGAGGGACACTACTTTAGAGGTTCTTTGTGGCCCAGATAATAAATATTGAAGAAGGGAAATGTGCAGAAACTATATGCGATTAAATATGCGAATTAACCACAAAATATGAATTATGATTACCAGGTGTCCCATCTTTGTAAAAAGTTTGAGTAACCATTGCCCATGATTATAATATTTTATACAAATGAAAATTTATAGTAAAAACATAACCCCTATGTTTTAAATGAGAAAATCTGAGGCTGCTGCTACAGCAGCTGATGCTAGTTATCATTGAGCATTTACTACAAGCAAGAGATCATGCTAAGTGCCTCTTATGCATTGCATCTTTTTAAATACCCCAAACAACTCAATAAAATAACTATTATTATTACATTCAGATAGAGATAAGGACATTGATTTAGGGAAATTAAATAATCTGCCCACACATCATATATAATAAATAACAGTCAGGGTGTATGTTTCTGCTCTCTGATTCCAGAGTGAAAGGTGTCACTGCTGGATTTGTTTCCTATTGCTGCTATTTCAAATCACCATGAACTTGTAGGCTAAAACACACAAATCGATTTTCTTACAATAATGGGTGTAAGAAGTTCTAAAGGAGTCTTATGGGCTAAAATCCA
This sequence comes from Molossus molossus, assembly GCF_014108415.1. Lineage (NCBI taxonomy): Eukaryota > Metazoa > Chordata > Mammalia > Chiroptera > Molossidae > Molossus > Molossus molossus. Next base: position 56,193,885 of record NW_023425351.1, on the reverse strand, counting down.
GGTGTCATTAGGGCCAATTCCTTCCGTAAGCTCCGAGAGGAGACTTTGCCTTTTTCAGCCTCCTGGGTTCCTTAAGCATGACCCCTTCCTCTAGCTAACTTCAACAGTGTAACATCCGTCGATCTCTGTCTATCTGTGTGTCTATCCGTCATTGACCTCTATTTCCATCCTCACACCTCCTTCCCTGATTCTCAGGTGACTCTCCTGCCCCCCACCCCGAGATGATCCTAGACCATCTACATCTCAATATCCTTAACTTAATCACATGACTATGTTCTAGAAATCTGCTGTGCTCCATAGTACCCCTAGTTAACAATATGGTATTGCACACTTCAACATGTATTAAGAAGGTAGATCTCATGTTAAGTGTTTTTGCAACAACCACCACAAAACAAACAAAACAAAGGGACATAAGGACAGTTTGAGAGGTGTTGGGTATGCCTGGTACCTTGCCTGTGGTGGTGGTATCATGGATGTTTGCATGTGTTCATCCTCATCAAGTAATACATATTAAATATTCTTGTGATACTAATTATACCTTAATAAAGCTGTTAAAAAAACAGCTCAGATTTTACTCAGGGGCCATAGTTTGTGAACTTCAGCTGCAAAACATCAAATACTCTCACAAATTTCCTGACATAGGGGTTTTTATATGTTGGTTCATTGTCAGATTCCCACATCTAGAACAGGGTTTGGGTTTGGTACATAGAGGTGATTCATAAATACTTTTTGAATGATATAAGGAATGAAAACACACTATAGCCAGAAAGAGAAATCCAGTAATGCTTAAGTTATAACAATATGTATTTCAGTTTTGGATCTGAGAATTTTTCTGTAAGGGGGAGATTTCAAGAAAATTTTATTTAAAGTAGGTTTGGGTTTAAAAAATTGCTTTTTATAATATAAATATGAGTTAAAAGGCAATAAAGATGGAGACTTTATAATTCCTAATTGTAGAAGGTTATTGTCATTGTTGAGAGGTTGTTAATTTAAGAGAGATGCTATAAAAAGTATGGCCCTGGCCAGTTACTCAGTGGTTAGAGCATCCGCCCACAAACCAAAGAGTCACGGGTTCGATTCTGGTCAAGGGCACATACCTTGGTTGCGGTTTGTCCTGGGCCTGGTAGGGTTATGAGGGAGGCAACCAGTTGCTGTGTCTCTCTCACATCGATGTTTCTCTCTCTCTTTCTCCCCCTCACCCTCCCTCCCTCTCTCCGACTCTACCTGAAGATAAACAGAAAAATGTCCTCAGGTGAGGATTAAAAAAAAGTTTGGGTACATGGCCTCCTCCTACCATAGAGGTGCAAAGGGCATCCCACATGAGCCATGCCTAGAGTGTCTCTGCCCCAGGGCTTTTCCTACCAAGTTTGGCCACTGTGTAGATGTCCTATAAATTATTTCTCTTAATCTTTTTCTTAAAAGCAAACAGTGATGAGAAAATTGACCCCAAAATGATTTCCTAGTGTTTAATTTTTTCTGCTCACCTCCAACAAAAAGTAAACTATTTTATTCTATATATTGATTTTTTATTTTAGAGAGGGAGGAAGGGAGAGGGAGAGAGAGAAACATTGATATAAGAGGGAAACATTGATTGTGCCCTCCCATACACACCCCCAACCGGGGACCAAACCTGAAACCTGGGCACGTGCCCTGATTGGAAATCGATCCAGCAACCATTTGGTGCATGGGAGGGTGCCCAGCTACTGAGCCACACTGGCCAGGACAAAAGGAAACTATTTAAAAACCTCTAACCTAAATACATATTTAAATGAAAATGTAGTAAGTTTTGTTAATGAATTAATTATTTTACTAAGTGGTAATTCTAGGAAATCTCACACACACACACACACACACACACACACACACACACCACACCTCCTTCTTCTTCAAAAGGGAGAGAAAGGCTTTCTTCAAAGCAAAGAACATTTTAAAGAGACATTAAGCAAAGTTCTCATTTGTCTGAAAGTTTTAAAGTCTATTTCACTATTAATATAAAAGAATTATAACAGTTTACATTTCTAAGCATCTGAGATTTTGCCTTCTTAGCTCCAGCTCACATGTACTGGGATAGAAGTTGAGTCTTAGGTTATTCTGTTGTTTATTGTGAAGTAGTTTAATGGTATTACTGTGTAATAAGTAGCGCTACACACTGTTACATTTAACTGCATTATTAAAACCCTATCAAATCAAGGTCGTATCTGGGAATCCTGGCTTTACCAGCTGGCCATGAATGTGGGTTTAGAAATGGACTAATTAAATTACACCATTCAAATAATAATACTAATGAAATAGATATTTACAAAGTGCTTGTCTAAAAAGAGTTGCCATGGTCGGTTTCCAGGGAAAAGAAAGATCTAATCAAGTATGTATATTTTTCAAAGTACATGTATGTTAATTTGAAAGCTGAGTACATTGCAGAAGTATTTCAGGATCAGTGAGTAAAAAGAGAGTACAAAAAGCGTGGTCCTTGGCAAAGTAGGCTTGGGAACCATTAATCATGTTAAAGTAAATGTTTCTCTACCTGAATTTCTGCCAAAAACCTTGACAGAATGCAGACTCCCAGAAGACCCAAACCTGCAGATGACAACAATGTTTGCTATGCAGTGTGCAGTGTTACAAAAGATCCTTTCAGTGCTTGAGATCTTGAAAAGATGCCCATATCTAGGATTCCTGATAAAGTGTACACCTGGTACAAGTGATACTCAGATGTTAATATATGAAACCTCAGGCTCATACATGCTCCCGTTCCATCCTTCATGCTGCATTGGAAGACTCGGTTAAACCAGCCGGGGCCAATTCCAGAAGCCTTCTTGCCAATGATGACATGGCTAGAACCTCTGGTGTATTCTCATGTAGTCTGACTTATAGAGCAGCCAAAAATTATTGGAGGCTCAGATAATTTTTGAACCACACCTTGCTTTTTTAATCAGTAGAACTTGATAGAAGTAAAGGCTGTGAACTACTTCATGCTCATATTGCCTCATTTATAACGTGGCTGTCACATAAAATTATCTGCTCACACTTTACCGGTAAGAATCTTTGCCTGCTCCTTCATCCATCAGGAGAAAGCCACTCCGAGTGAAAATTTCTTGGCAGCTTTACAGGTCACTACCTATTTTGATCAAGAAAGTGGATGACAAAGCCTTTCAAGTAATGAAGGTTTCCATAAAAAGCCATTTTAACTTGAAATGTTATGATTAAGCTTTTTTAATATGCAGTCTTTTAAAGGTCAAACATTTAGATAACAGAAGTTTTTAAAAATAGAGATGAACAGAAAGAAATGTGTACATTACATAATGATTGCAGAATTTCCAAAGTACTGATAATTCTGCTGTAGAGGCAATTCCTGTGCTTCTGCCCAGAACACAAAACAAATACACAAATACACAGATACCATCTATATTTTTTCCCTTTATATATCTGTATCTTTCTCTTGCTAGAAATAAGCCTGACTGGGTAATGTTCTGGCAAAACTACAGCTCTCTAGATTCAGACATCTATCAGTAATACTTCCTGGATACACTCTTTGACTTTGGATGTTATATAGAGTCTAAAAGGATTAGTAGAAAATGACTAACCTAAACAATTGTAAGGAAGATATACACAATTTACTCTAAATTAACTAAAGTAGAATTGTATAACAAAATTAAACTTATGAATAACATAGAGTGAAGTAACATTTCATCATTAAGACATTGGTAAAAATCTTTAATTATGAGACTGAAAGGATTACTGGTAGGACTGGTTTCGGTGTCTCCAATTTCTCTTCTTTGATTATTAGCATTGTTTTTGTGTTTTTCTATTCTTCTGCTCATTCCATCTCATTCTTGTAACCACCACAGTGTAGTTGAGTTGTTGTATCTTTGAATAAAATCTTTTATTATTATTTGAGGGGCATCCTTGGTTCTCCATCTATACTTGCAAAAATCCCTCTTCAAGTACAGAGGTGATTTTTTTAAAATTCAGTTTTCAGTTGTACTTTGATTCCCTGAAAAGCACACTGCAAAATTCTTGCCAGTATATACTTATTACAGAATAATAGTATCACTATTTCTGAGACCCTGGGGTAGGTTCATGAATTTAAATGTTGGTCAGGTTTGTTTTCACAAAGTGTCCTGTTCCACTTTGAATCAGACTTAGATTCCAACTCAATTTGAGCACTTTGTTTAGAATACAGTGCACGTCTCATTCTGTTTCCAGGGACATAGCAGGTTAGGTTATTCAGATCAGTCCTCCCCTTGAAACCAGCCACAGATGCTGGATAAAATATTTTATGACTACCTTTCAAAAACAGTCAAAAAGCTGACAAGGTAGTAAGGAATCACGAAGCCAAAAATCTAAGGAAAACCTGGAACCCCAGAGGTAAGGGCGTACTGGAGCTGTTTTTGCCCCAAAGGCAGTTACTAACCAAGGCTAATTTGCCCTTTAGTTTTCATGGTTTAGACATCAGGGAATAGAAGTTAAAGCCTAAGGCCTACCAACCACCCAAGGCAAGAAATCGGATCAGATTTTTCCTACATTAAACTGGGACTTCACAGAGCTACAGCATTAGAGGGATGGAAAATCAGACAGATTTACCATTGACGACGGTTGCCAGAGCGGAAGGGGGCTGGGGGACTGGATGAAAAAGGTGAAGGGATTAAGAAGTGCAAATTGTTAGTTGCAGAATAGTTACAGGGATGTAAAGCACAGCACAGGGAATATAGTCAATACTGTTGTAATAACTATGTGCGGGGCCAGGTGGGTACTTGAACTATCAGGGGGACCACTTTGTAAAGAATGTTTGTTTAACCACTATGCTGTACATCTGAAACCAATACAAAATAATATTGACTGTAAACTGTAATTGAAAAAAAATTTAATGCTGAAATTTCAAAAAAGGAAATGAAAATAGATGTACTAAATCTGCCCTCTGTCCCCTGAACATCCGGGAAATTTTCCTTAGAGTTGTGTAGAACAGAGGTGGGGACAAGCCCTAAGAAATTATAATCATAGCCAACTTGAATAACAAACTTGTAGCCCAAATTAATATCACTTGATAGTTGCAAAATCACCTACAGATTGTGAATGTATTTCAAAGTGACCATAGAGGGTGGTGCCCCTAGGTGCCTGCAAGAAAGCAGTCCTTCTAGGATCCCTTTTTAAATCTTCAAATATCCATCTAGGTAATTTTTCAAGACCACAAATAGCACATTTAAAAATACCAAGCACATAAGGATTCATGGCACTATATATCAGAATCAACAGAAACATAGCTACAAAGATTATAGAAATTAGAGTTTTCAGAAACAGTATAAAATAGACCTTTTGTGTTTAAAAAATAAGATGAATTTAAAAATATCTACATGTGGAAAAGTTTTTTAAAAAGCCCAAAATATTTCTTTTTTAAAAAACCGAGAACTTCTAAAATTGAAAAAAAAAAAAAAGTATAACCTCAGTGGGTTATTTTATTTCTTATTGTTAATCCTCACTTGAGGATACTTTTTTCATTGATTTTTATTTTTTAGAGAGAGTGTGAGAAAGCGGTGGGGAGACAGAGAGAGAGAGAGAGAGAGAGAGAGAGAGAGAGAGAAACTTCAGTTGATCACTTGGTTGACTCCTGGTTGCTTCCCACATGTGCCCCAGGATCAAACCTGTAACCCAGGTATGTACCTTTGACTGGGAATCAAACCCATGACCCCACAGTTCATGGTCTGATGCTCTAAATACTGAACCACCCTGGCCAGGGCTCAGTGGATGACTTTAAAAGAAGATTGGAAGGGTAATCAAAAGATTAGTTAGGAAAAAGTATAAGTTAGCACAGAGAAATTTATACATGGAAAGTATATAGGACAGGTTAAGAAATAAGAAATTTAAACGTTAAGTTCTAAGGTATGATTAATTGGTGTTTCAGGAGAAGGTGGACAGAATAGGGAAGAAGCAATGCATGAAAAGATAACGTATAAATTATTTATCATACTGTCTGAACAGAGAAATAGATTTAGGATTCCCAATGCATCCCAAACAGGACTAGAAATAAAAATATTTCAGTTGGACACACATTAAAATGAGAATTCAGCATACCAAAAACAAGGTGAATAGTCTTAAAAGTTAACCTGAGCAAAAAATGCAGATTACCTTCAAAGAATAATGTATGGGTTAATGTTTAACTTTCTAAGGAATGTCTAGAGTGTAGGATGCATAGTTTCATTTGCTTCTTATGTCAGATGAGCAATATTTAGCATTATTGATTACCACTTGCTCTCATTACCACATCCCAATGCCCTGTAGTCCACACCAACTGCTTCTATTATTATCAGATATTTGGAAAATAGTTCATACAAAATAAATAAAAGAATAAATAATACACTTGAATTTTTTAAACTTAAAATAATTATCTAAATATATCCTGGAACAAATGTTTGGTGTGCATTATCATTTACATAGACATATTTTCAAATATTACTAAGATGTGGTCTGTATATTTAACTAAGACAGTAGTTTTATTGTGTGTGCGTGCGTGTGTGTCATACAGTGTATTCCAGAACAGAGGGAAGGAAAATATTTTGAAATAAGCAGATTTTTCATGCTTCCTGAATTAGGTGGTTTCCCAGTATGTGTGTGCACAAATAAAAAGAGTCAACTTTTATATTGTTCATCATACAAAGCCGCTCCATATTAGACTCATTTCATCTTTACCAACATGTCTTAAGATTGTCCAGAAAGTTCTGTTTTTGGATAAGTAAATAAACAGATATTTGGAGAGATTATGTGATTTGCCCGAGGTTAGGCTGCTCTGAAATGGAATGCTGGTTTTGATGTGGTTGTGTGGAGACAGGTTGGAAGGATATTGGGGAAAGAACAATTGGTGTCAAAAGATTACATTCAAGGTGTGAGACCTTCTCCATACCAAGCCTTGTAGTCCCTGGAGATACAGAGAAAAACAGGGGCAGATACTTTCATTAAGGTGTTCTCAGTCATGTAGGGGCCTCCAGGCCAGTCTGCAGTGGGAACAGCACAGAGAAGCTCTGCAAGGCAAGGGAGGGAAACAGAAGTCCCTGTACACTGATTAGAATGGCTAACGTACCAACGCTAGCAATACCAAGTGCTGACGAGGATGGAGAGCAGCAGGAACTCCCATTCATTGCTGGAGGTACAGGCACTTTGGCAGAAAGTTTGGAGGTTTCTTATCAAGCTAAATATGGTTTCATCTCATAGTCCAGCAACTGTTCTTGTAGGTATTAATGAGCTGAAAACTTATATCCATCCAGAAACCTGCACAGGAATGTTTATAGAAGCTTTATTCATAAGTACCTCAAATTGGTTAGTGATCCAATACCTCCAGTAGGTGAATGGATAAGCAAGCTGTGGTACATCCATGCAATGGAATATATTTATTCAGCGATAAAAAGAAAATAAGCCATCAAGTCACAAAAAGACATAGAAAAATTTTAAATGCAAATTGCTAATCAAAAGAAGGCAATCGGAAAAGGCTACATACTGTATGATTCCAGTTATATGACATTCTGGAAAAGGCAAAACTATAGAGACAGTAAAATGATCAGTGGTTGAGGGGATAAGTGGAGCATAGGAGATTTTTAGGGCTTTGAGACTGCTAACAGAGAAATGTGTGGATGGGGTTTCTCTGTTGCTAGTGGGAGTGGGGTTCTTGGGCTACGGCTGGAATAAGAATTTCCAGAGGCCCCCATGGGAGGCTGAGATGTGGCATAAAGCTTTATTTGTGTGGAATTACATCCTCTGGTTTCTAAAGTCCCCTTTCCCTTAGTCCAGTGCTGGAAGAGGTGCAGCTGGGGAGTCAGCAGAGCTAGAAAGAGGCGTGTCCAGAGTTCCCATTCCATGGTGGAGGTGGGGCTAGCACAGCATCAGGCTAGTCACAGTCCATCAGCCCTTTGAGTGTGGGGTCCACATGGCCATGAGCTACGTGTGTAAATGCAGGGGAACATGTCCCCTGCGACAAGAGAGCCAGGAGCCCAGTGCGAAGAGAGTAAGAACTCTTTTGTTTAGAAGTGTACATATTTCAAATCTTCCCATCTTTGCAGTGTCCACACCTATTCTGGCCAATAATCTGTTCCCAGGTGTGACTGACAGGCAAAGACCTTCCCTTATGTCATCCAGACTTTACTGGGCATGTGTCTATTTGTCCTTTGCTAGTCCCTTCCGCCAGGATCTGTGGGGAACAGACCAGGGGCTTCCTGGGGAGTGTTAAACTGCAGCTTCCTGGCAAAGCTGTACAAATGGCACACCTATAAAATTTCTTCTTCTCTCCTTCCCTGTTAATTAATCAACAGGTTCATTACAGTGGTATCAGAACCATTCTGCATGATTCAATAATGTGGATGCATAACATGGATTGGTCAGAATCCATAGACCTGTACAACAGAAAGAGTGAACCCCAATGTAAACTATGGACTTTAGTTAATAAACTGTATTAGTATTGAATCATCAATTACAACAAATTTATGACAGTAATAAAAGATGTCTCTAATGAGGGAAACTGTGAGGTGTAGAGGAGAGGGGGTATATCAAAACTCTAGGTATGCTGTTCAGTTTTCCTGTCAACTTAAAACTGCTGTAAGAAGTAATAGCTATCAATAATAATCATTTTTTTAAAAAGTCATAGGCAAGTTTAAGAGGCAAACCAGAGAGTGGTAGGGGTCAGTGTTAGGGATGGGGTCCCATTATCAGGAGTACTACAGATATCTTGGAGTACCTCTTTCATCTCACCAGAGTTTTTAATGCAACCCCCATAACTAAGAACATCTGTTCTACACACTTTAGGGACACCAGTGAATCTCTGGTACTAAAACATGCAGGTCAGAACTAAACTTTTATCATCTGACTTCAAATCCAGTACCATTCCTCGACTGCAAATTACTGATCTAATCACCACAGATTACAAAGTAAATGTAAACCAGGAGGAAAATTCTGGAAAAATAGTAAAGGGCAAAATTATTCTGTAGGAGACGCTCAAAAAATGGACACGATGTTAGGGCAAATTTTGCTTTATTCAGCCTGCCCATTGCTCTGTGTTTTTTTTCTTTTTTTCTTTTCTTTCTTTCTTTCTTTCTTTCTTTCTTTCTTTCTTTCTTTCTTTCTTTCTTTCTTTCTTTCTTTCTTTCTTTTTTTAAGAAGATGATTCTGCAAACAAATTCAAACTGTTGGCTGTCAAACCCTTGGCTCCTTGAGGATTTTATCCTCCAGGGTAAACAGGACTGAAGTTTCTCAGGAATGCAGTTTTCCTAGTGAAGTGTTAACTAGATCAGTGTTTTGAGTAAACTCCAGTAGATGGAGCGAGAGAGTAGGAAGCGGCTCCCTTTGCAGGGTGCATGTTGAAATAAAGCAGCTGCATTTTCAGCAGCTCCGAGTCTTTGTGATTTCTGGCAAGACACTTAGCAGAGGAGGAGAGCAGACAGTTTTATAGCCTCTGTTACTCTTCCTGGCAGAGCCAAAAGACCCTCTGGTCTATTGGACTTGAGGATTCCTTTCCTCTAGAAATATTTAATGGTAGCCAAGTGGTGGCAAGTTCCAAGACCCTTAGCAGAGACTCTTCTGCATCACTCAGATGGTCTTGTGTGCTAGAGGGCCCTCCAGCCTCGTGACTGATGGCAGGCAGTTAGACTAAAATCTGTACAGTTCCTGTGCCTTTGCCAGAGGAGGCTACCAGAGCTTACTGATTTTTTTAAAAAGGCTATCAAAACAAACACACAAACAAAGAAATATGACTCACATTGAGACAGGGAAACAATATTTTTATTCATAACTGTAAGTGTAACATTTACTGGTATCCCATCTGAGAGCTGATTTCTCATTTTTTAATTAACCGCTTTCTGGACTGAGCCAGAACAGTATAAAGGAGACTTGTGTAATGAGAATTTAAGAAAACGTCTAAGTGAATATATTCTACATTGAGAATGGTTACCTGTACAGTGATGGAACCACAATGCACTGAAAAGCTGTTCCCCACCCTAGGAAATGATAAAAGGAAATTCAGCAGCTTCACTGAATTTTCTCTGGGAGCCAAACATCAGGGAACTGCAAAAACTAAATAAACACTGAGTCCGCTATATGGTACCATGCATGTGTATATATTCAGCTTTTTGTGGATGATTTTCTCTGATTTCATAGCATTTTAAGCAGAATAACTCCACTTTCTCATTAAGTGTACTCATGTTTCCCTATCTGTCAAGTCATACTTTTTGTTTATAAGGCGGTTTCTTTCTCTGCCTGTCCTCTTACTGTAGCTTTCGTCTTATAAAGTCAACTTTTAATTAGTAAGATCTGCATTATTTTTTGGTTTGTTTCTTTCCAGAACCAGTGAATAAAGTTATTGTCGCACAGTCAGTTGATCAGCAAATAGTATGAAGAAAATAAGTATGTAAATGGGTAAATAAATAAGTATGAGTACCTATTACATACATGGATGGAGGGGCATTCAGTGAGAAGAACAAGGTCCTTGTCCCTCGGAGGCTCATGAGCAATAACAGGACAAACCCATGTGAACGAATTGCATTCATATACACTTGCTATAATCAAGGTGTGAATATGGCATCATGGGAGCACAGAAGGAAAACCACTTAACTACATTGCTTTTATATCTGCCTTTTCCACATAAGACAGGGCAATAGAGTCATCTTCTCTCACACAAGCTCAACAACAGGGTTTTTTTTAGAAGGAAGTAAGGCTCCTTCTCTCTCATTTTTATATAATTAGTACAGTGCCTTGTATTGAGTGACTTATGTATAAATGGTAGTTTTTGAATCCTGTTTTGTTTATATGAAACCCTTAAAATAGATAAATATTGCTATATTATGTTTAATATATAAATCCCAATGCAATCAGAGGGATAGTAGAGATAAATTTGTTTTGAAAACAAGAAAAAAGTGTTTTCTGAAGTCAACTGGGAGTTTCTGATGCATAAGCAAAACAATGTATTGTGATGAGGCTGATGGGCTGCGAGCTGAAGGTATGAAATGAACCACTGACATGGATAAGAAAAAGGAGAATGCAAATTAAGATGAATCACCTCAAAGAATATGCATTTTATAGCTGGATTGGCCTCTTGCAAAATAATAACGTTATGGGCTCCATCTGAACCTTTTGTTTTCATTAGAACATTAAAACTTACTTTATGAAAAAATCTAGAAAATGTTTAATAATCATCCAGTGACTTTTTTTTTTTAGTCTTCAATGCATTTCAATACATTTTAGAACAGAGGAGTGTGTTACAAGAACTATGTGGAAGATATTAAATTGTATGTGTGTGTTTGATTAATAAGACTAACATATTTTTTAAATGATGCTTTATATTCACTTATGAGGAGGTTAGTCTTCCTTCGCCTGAAGCATCTCTCATGGCCTCTGTAGTGGTTGCCTTACAAAGCACTACTGAGTCTCTCCTCGGGACCTTCTTGTACCACCTTCTTTGTTGCTAGACCTGTAACTAGATTCAAATCCCAGCAGGCTGCAGAGACGAGAAGCAAAGTGTGACCTGCCAGAAAGAGCAGTGACACCGAACTGCAGGACTGCATGTTCTTTTTCAGTTTTTATAGATGAAATCTGGGCGTATGTGTGGGAATGGATCTGAAAGGAATGGGATAATGGGGGAAGGAACATAAAGGTGAATCTGACCAAATGTACTAATATGGGCTGTATTAATCAGGGTTCTCCAGAGAAACAAACCATGGGATCTATCTATCTATCATCTATCTATCTATCATCTATCTATCTATCTATCTATCTATCTATCTATCTATCTATCTATCTATCTATCTATCTATCTATTATCTATCTATCTATCATCTATCCACCCATTGACCCATCCATCCTGGGTCTTAGTGTAGGTACTGAATGCTTAGTGATGGGCCACTGCATTATCATGTGAAATAGTTTTCCACCCTGAACAGGGTGTTGTTTGACATGTAAAGTCATAAAGTTAGACATGCACAACAGCATTCCATTATGAAATAAAGGTGGTATGTATATATGAAATCATGCTTGAGAGGGCCCTGAAGAATAAGTTGCATGAAATATTAGCCAAAATATTTAAGGCCCCTACTCCTGCTCCATTGCCTCTGTCTCTCAGCTTGTATTTATGACATGGGGAATTCCCTGTGGCCAGCTAACTGTAGCGAAAGCTTAGGCTTGGTTTATAGATGGTTCTGCATGATAATGCAGGCGACACCCAAGAGCCATCAGCTCGACCACTGCAGCCCCTTTCTGGGATATCCCTGAAGGGCAGTGATGAAGGGAAATCCTCCCAGGGGGCAGCACTTCGAACAATGCATCTGGTTTATTTTGCCTGGAAAGAGAAATATAATTGTTAAGTCTATGCTTTTTTTTATGGACCCAGACAATTGAGTTGGCTGATGGCCAGGAACTTGGAATAAATATGATGGGAAAATTCATGACAAGGAAGATTAGGAATGAGATCTGAATGGGCAAAGATTGTAAAGACATTTGCGTCCCTTGTTAATGATCATCAAAGGGTGACCTCAGCACAGGAGGATTTGAATGACGCAGTGGATAAGAAGACCCATTCTATGGATACCAGTCAGCCTCTCTCCCCAGTCACTCTCATCACTGCCAAAGGGCTCACGAACAAAGTGGCCATGGGGATGGAGGTTATGCACAGGCACAACAGCATTAAGGCTGACCTGACTACAGTCACTGCTGAGTCCCCAATCGGCCAGCAACAGAGATCAACACTGGGTCTGCAATATGGTACCATTTCTGGGAGATGATCAGCTAGCTAACTAATGGCAGGTCAATTACACTGAACTACTTCCATTATGGAAGGGGAAGTATAATAGACACTCTGGATATGAATTTGCCTTCCATGCACACAAAGCTTCTGCCAAAACTACCATCTGCGGGCTTACAGAATGCCGTAATCCCCATCACCATATTTCACACCACATTGCTTCTCATCAAGGAACTTACTTCACTACAAAAGAAGTGTGGCAATGGGCCCAAGCTCATGGAATTCACTGATCTCAACATGTTCTCCTCCCCCACCCCGCCCCATCCTGAAGCTGGCTTATGGGACAGTGTCCTGCAGATCTTGTATATGCTATGAATCAGTGTCCAATATGTGGTGTTTTTCCCTTAGTCAGGATCCACTTGTCCAGGAATGAAAGCATAAAAATGGGAATGGCTCTATTCTCTATTGCTACTAGTGTTCCACAGCAAATCTCTGCTTCCTGAACCTACAGTCTTAGGCTCTGCTGATCTGGAGGACTTAGTTACATTGAAAGAAATGCTTCCACCAGGAGACAAAACAATTATTGCATTGGACTGGAAGTTGAGACTGCCACTCAGCCACTTTGTAATCTTTGTACCTTTGAGTAACCAGGCACAGTGCTGGCTGGGATGATTGATATCAACTGCCAAAAAAAATTGCTACTACAAAATACAAGTATGAAAGATTATGTCTGGAACACAGGAGATCCCTTAGTATATATCTTAGTTGTACCATGTCCTGTGATTAAATTCCATGAAAAACTAAAACAACACAATTCAAAAAGAAGGGCTAATGGTACAGAACCTTTATAAATAAAGGTTTGGGGTCACCTTGTCATGCAGAGAACCATAACCAACTGAGGTGGTTACTTAGTGCAAGGGAAATAAGGAATGGGCAGTAATGAATACCAACCATGACTAACTGACTAGTTGCAGAAACAAGGAATGTAATAGTTATTAGTATTTGTTGCTTATTTTGCTATATGTTTCCATATACATTAACCACATATTTTAAACTTTTTTCCCTCTCTTACTTTTTTTTATCTTCTAACATAAGATATATTAATAATAGGTGATTTTGTAGCACAGTATTTATGTTATAGAATACCAAAGGAGAAAAGTGAACATCAGGAAAAGACTTTGAATTCGCTTCTGGAATTAAGTATTAATGTATTTTTTAATTGTATGGAGGATATCTGTTTTCTGTTAGATGAAAATACGCCTTTGTTATTGTCTTAATTTGGATGGTGAGTGTGGTTTCATGAGATGTGTATAGGTGCCATGTTGATAAGGGGTGGGTCATGGTGGTTTTTTTGACCATCAGCTTGTCTAGGTTTCAGTCTCCAGTTATTCAATCAAGTACTAATTAAGTGTTGCAATGCAGGTATTTTTTAGATACACTTAAAGCCTGTAATCAGTTAACTTTAAGTAGAGGAGATTACTCTAGATAATCTTGATTGGCCAATTCAATAGGTTTAAAGGCCATAAAAGCAGGGCCTTAAAACCTGAAACATCCCTGAGAGAAGAAATTCCTCCTGTGGACAATGCACTAGCTTCTGTTCATGCAGTAGTGGTCCAGCCTGCCCTTTCTGATGGCCTGCCCCATAGATTTCACTAGCCTAGCCTGCCCCTATAATTTTGTAGGCCACTTTCTTTATATATATCCATCCTGTTACTTTCATTACTCTGGTTGAACTCACACTGGCTACAACAGGCATTAAAGAAATAGGATAGATAGTGAAGAAAAGAATAGTTAAGACAGGAAAGAATCAGATGTTATTTATTTAATGTACAATACAGCTGATCTGCACATAAACAATTTATAAGCTATAAAAATTACTATTAGCTTGAGACAAGCCTGGTAGAAGAAGTGAAGAATAAGAGGGCAAGAATAATATTTTTATATAGAAAAGACCAAGAAGAGAGTAAATAAAATTAGTACACTAATTGATATTAAAACAAGTTTAGTTCTCTTGGTAAGCCTCTCATCCCTTCTGCACAAAGGTACTTCCTCTGATTTCCTCTTCGTGAAGATGACTCTGAGGCCAATTGAAGACTGATGCTGAAGTTTCTGTTTCCATCATAACTAATAACTCGGATGTATAACTCCTAGGAAGTCTAAAATAAATATGTAGGATGCATAATATTTGCTGGGAAACTTTTTTTGTTGAAAATTTAGCTCTGAAGTTTTGGGAATTTTATATTATCAATACATAAAAGTATTTTTTTTCCTCTTTTTGAGCCTACCTTATGTAAGGTAGTGACTGAAAATTTTCTCTCTTTTTATTATGACTTCCCATTGATTAGACTATTGCCTATCTTAATGCTATATGCTTTATTTTTTTTCCAGTCCACATTTCATTAACTCAGTCAAGGGTGTGCCAAGACCTTCCTTCACTTTTCTTAGTAAGTTTGTCTTACAATTCATATTAGCTCCTCCTATACATTAGCAATCAATAGCTCTCAGTTTTAATTTTCCATGTCATTGCGAGATTGCTATTCCATTGAGGAGTCTGCTCGGTCAGTTGTGTCAAGTTGAAGGAAACTTTCTTGGAGCTACCCTATGCTTCCCTTTTGAGGACAAGAGGAATCCATTTGGTCTCAGCCAATAGAGTGAGTACTTGCTTTACTGGACTTTCCCAGTCCTTTCTTTTTTAAACTTTGCCTCAGGCATTGTTTTACTTTGGTGACATTTTTTTCACTTTTATCCCTAAAATTACCCTGCCCAGCTTAAGTGTCACATCTTTGGGGAAATTTAAATTGGTCACTTCAACTACAAGTGCTGCGTGTGTGTGTGTGTGTGTGTGTGTGTGTGTGCAAATCCCTTGATAGTGGTGGCAAGTATGTTACTGTTATAAACACCATGGTGTTTATCCCTCAAGCTGGGCTGTAGCCTCAGAATCCTATGTAGCCGCTACAATTTCATGGATTAGACTGGAAATAAAAACTAATTGTGATGCCATCATATTTCTTAGACATGACCTAAACCATGAGATTCTTGAAGACAAGGCACCAAATCATCTTTATTTTTATATTTCTTACAGTAAATAGCACAACGATTTGAATGTTTTAAATAACTAATTTATTTCAGCTATCTCTCATTTATTAATAATAATCTGTTTATCAAAATCAGACAATAGGAATGAAAATGCTAACCAAGAATTCATTTTTCATTATTTTACATGAAAAATTATAGTGAGTTATATGTTAGCCCCACACTCTCAATTTCTAAAAAACAATAACATTTTCATATGAATATCTGTTAAATATTTTAACTTTTTTCCCCCAGATTACCAAGTGTAATTGATATGCTTATTAAAAAATTGTTTGTTTGTAGTAACATGGACTTCCTTAGTGCCAGCAACATCTAAGATGAATACCCTCTTTGTTGAGATTTGGCCTGTTTTTCAAAATGTCTATGTGATTCTGGCATTCTATCATTTCTATGTGGAAAATTACTTTTCCCCATGCAATTTGCTAAAAAATGTCATGTTGACTTTTAGAAACATAAATGTAATATTTTTCTACATAAACATTGGCTGTGTTTAGAGGCACGTATTTTCTGTAAAGTTGGGGTATTAAAAATGAGGCAGCCTTCTCCCAGAAAAATACCTAACTCTGAAGATATTCTATGTGATTTTGCTTCATTTGTGTATTTAATTCATTTTTTTATTCATTCATTCAACACAGAGTTATTGATTATCATGCGTCAAATCTCATGTATTAGGCATGCAAATATGCTTATCAACTCCTGAAAATTAACTAATTGTCTAATGGTAAGCACATATATGGAAATAATGGCAATAAAAGTTAATAATCTCTAGTAGATTTGTGGGAGAAGTTATCGACTTTTCCATAGTAATTATTGAGACCTCACAGAAGAGGTGCTACATGATTTACCGTAAAGATATAATAGGAGCATAACAAGTAGACTGGTAAATATATACATAACTGCTGAGTTATGTATATTATTTTGTTGTTGTTGTTTTTTATTGTCACCCAAGCACACTTTTGCATTTATCTTCAGATAGAGCAGGAGGGAGAGTGAGAGAAGGAGAGAGAGAGAAATATCGACGTGAGAGAGACTCATCAGGTGGTTGCTACCTACACGACCCCAATGGGGCTGGGGACAAACTGCAACCAAGATACATGCCCTTAGCGGGAACTGAACCCAGGACTCTCTGGTCCACGGGCCAATGCTCTAACTGCTGAGCCAAACCAGCCAGGGCTATATATATATATTTAATAATATTTTTTTCTTTATTGATTTCAGTGAGAGAGGAAGGGAGAGGGAGAGAGAGATAGAAATATCGATTAGAGAGAACATAGATCGGTTGCCTCTTGCATGCCCCCCCACTGGGGATTGGGCCCACAACCTGAGCATGTGCCCTGATCAGGAATCAAACTGGCAACCCCTTGGTACGTGGGTCAATGCTCAACCACTGAGCCACACAGGCCGGGCTGAGTTATCTTTAAAATGTTATCTTTGAGGAACTTCAAGAAGGGTTTAGTGTCTACAGTGAAAAATGTATGTAGGTGAATGAAGAGAGTTGTGACTTAGAAGTTAATTGGGGCTAGAATGAATAGCATGTCAACTACCCTGGGAGTTTGGATTTTATTTCTTGGGATTAGGACCAAATGACATAGATGATGTTGGGACACAGCTGATAAGGCCTCACTTCAGAAAGACAGCTACTGACCCTGCTGATTATGGATCATAGTAGGAGGATAATATAGACAAATGTTTTAAAATGCACTAAGCCCCATGTACGAGTTACAAAACATCAATCACTGCTCAATCTAATTGTAAGAAATTTCCAAAAATTTATTTCCATATAATGAAACCTCTTTGCAAGATTGGGACTTATACACAGTCACGAATGAGGAGAATGTTAATATTTTATGAGATCCCAAGGCCTTATGATTATGCCTTCGTGTCTCATAAAAATCTTTCATGTTCTCCTCAGACAAGGATCTTTAGAGCTGGGCATCCGAAGCTGACTGGAGACACACCTCAGGCTCTTCTCTCTCTCCCATTTCCCCAGGCATCTCTTCCCCGGAGAGTCTCCTTCAGATTCCTCAGTGGGACTGACCTTCTGCCACTGCTCTGTAGTCGTGCCTGGATATTCCTTTACTCCAGCAGTGCTCAGAGATAGGTCAAGCTGGTACCCTTGCCAGATCTTCACATGTGACGTCACTGAAGTCTAGTGGAAGAGGCTTAGAGAGCTAGCCGTGTGCATGCCCTTTCTTGAACTTCTACGAGAGACTAACTTCAGTGGAGCTGTGCTTTGTAGGAACACTTTGGACACCCAAGGAGTTTCATCTAACTTTGAAGCCTGCCTCATGCTTCACAGTGTCAAGTTAAAACTGCTGGGGCTGTCTCAGAGCAAAAGCAACTCTCAGCGTGTATTGACAGGAGAAGAAATGCAAGAGGTTATCCAATTCAGCAAAAATGCAATAGAAAATAAACAAAATAATTCTTCACAACCACATTTAGATGCTCAGTAAGTTCTTTTCTTTATTGATTTGAGAGAGAGAGAGGAAGGAAAAGGGAGAGAAAGGTAGAAACATCAATGAGAAAGAACATCACATCGATTGGCTGCTCCCCACATACCCCCCACTGGGGATTTGGCCCACAACTGGGCATGCGTCCTGACCAGGAATCGAACTGACGATCGTTTGGTGCATGGGTCCATGCTCAACCACTGAGCCACACTGGCCGGGCTAAAAATATACATATTTATCAACTTGATTCTTATTAATTGATTAATTTTTTAATGTAAACTGTGATTTTTTTTTCTCTTCAAGGAAAATATTGTTGAGTGAGCAACTCTTAGGCATTGTAGTTTGGGAATTGTTCAAGTGTTGAAGTTGAGAGTAGTGTTTTCATGCAGAAGTTCACAGATTTGTTCAAAGAAAGTACTAAAAGATAAACTAATTAAATGAGGAATTTTTTTCTTGAAGATTTTTCTTTTCATCTCTAAGAATGTAATTTATTTGGAAAAACTAAAATCCTGGGTTTTCTTATTCTAGAAAAAAATACCTTAAATATTGAGAAAACAAGTAAATTGGAAAAATAAGATTAAATATTTGATGCCCACTGAATGATCTCAAATTGTTTACTACAGTTTTCTGCTCTAAAACATAAATAACTGCATAGTTTTCTACTGACTGTGCTCTTTCCATTCATACTGCAGTTATTTTGATTTTTTAAATGATGCTGAAATTTGGAAAAAAAACATATTAGTGTTAAACTAACTTGGCTTTGTGAAAAATTATGTCAGTTTATTTGTGCAAAAAAAATTCAGATTTGGAGATTATATTTGGTTTTATTAAAAGGAACCATGCAAACCTTTCCATGCTGATTCATGTTTGTATACTTTCTTTTTTTTTTTATTTTGCAGTGGTAGGCAAAAATGTCTTCAATGTGCTGACTTTCAGAATGGCAATAAATAAGTTCTAAACCTGATAGTATGGGAAATAGATTCATTCATATTTTAGATGGAAGCATAAATTGATACAACTGAAATTAAACACAGCTTTGTTTATCTAACCACAAGCATAAATGCATGTCCTCTGTCCCAGCAATTTGATTTCTAAGAATTTATCTTACAGATATACTTCCACATGTACAGAACGATGCATGTGTAAGAATAGTGATTGCAGCCCTGAAAAATGTATGCCAATGGGTACTGTTTAAATAAATTATTGTAAATGCATCTAATGAATGTCATGCAAGTATTAAAAAGAATAGGAAAGATTATATGCACTGGAATAGAAAAAGCTCTTATTTATATTAAGTAAAAAATTCAAGATATAGGAAAGGCTCTGTATCGGGCTAATATTATAAGTTAGGAAAGAAATCTGTGTGCATATTTCTATGTGTAGAGAATATCTGTAGAAGGATATTCAAGAAGCTAGTAATTGGTTGTCTTAGGGGAGAAAAGCTGGGTAAAAATGGAAAATCAAATTACTTTTTATTGTATACATTTTAATATTATTTGAACTCTCTTTCCTGTGCATTCCTTACAAATTCTAAAAAAAAAAAATATTCATTCTAAAAAATAAAAACAAAACCTATGGCAGCTATTAGTTTTTCTTGTTCACGTAGAATAATCTTAAAAATATTTGTTTGTGCTTTGAGGGAAAATATTAAAGTTAAGGTTAATATTATCAGCAATATATAGAACAGTATTTGTAAGTTCCCTTTCTCCAGTATATAGTTCTAAATCAGGCTGCTGTTTCTCATGTGAATAGAAATGTCAGGTTTAGCTCATTTATTTTAGTGACCTCGGTAACTAATGGAGACCACCTCATGATTATTTTATTCATGGTGATTGGGTTTTAGTGTGAAGACATTTAGATGTATAGTGTAAATGTGTCATGCAGTGATGCTGGCCCTTTGAATGTGGTTTCTGTGGTGTTTGCACATGGAGAAGTATAGCATAGTTTCACAACTGGTGAGTGGCCATTTGGTTTCCTTATATACACTTCTGTAACCTTGAAATTTTATTTCAAAATAAATGTTCAGCGTTAACAGAAAACCTCTATCTATACAACTATAGAATACTAGTTTTCAAATTATACGCTATTTTGAATGAGCTGTTACCAGATAAATGAGGTTCTACAATAAGTACAGTTATTGCAAGTATTTTTTGAAGTATCCAGGAAAGCCTGTATTTTTTCAAGACTTGGCAATCAAAACATGTTGGCAGACTATTTAAAACATATTTCTGGAGGATTGAAAATTCTCCACATACAATTGTGATCCTTTAGCGATTGGCATTGTTTCTTGAATAGTCATTTTATTTAGTCAACACTTCTTATCAGAATATATTTGGTTCAAGACAACAATTTCTCAAACATTTGGAACAGAGAAATAGATTTCCTCTTTTCATTGTCTACCTATTTTTCTGTCATTTTCTTCCCCACAGAGTCCTGACAATTCTACACTTGGCACATGACTGAGATTTGATATTCTTTTTCATTCTTGACTGCTCTTCACATGGTTAGAGGAAAGACTGAGTAATTCTTTAGAATATCTACAGTGAGTCTTAATAAGTCCAAGAATTTGTGAAGTTAACAGGATAAAGGTTTGCCTATCTGTGACTGAGAAAAACAATGACACATGAATATAAACTTTAACACCAGTATATGAGAGTAAGTCTCTTAAGTATATTTAGTATCTTACTTTAGACACTATTGAGTTAATGGATTATCCTACATAGTCTTCTGATTCAATTTTCTTTGTGACCTCAATTTAAATACATTTGTAGCCCAGCTGATGTGGCTCACTGGTTGAGCATCAACCCATGCACCAAGAGGTCGCCAGTTTGATTCCCAGTAAGAGCATGTGCCCAGGTTGTGGGCTGGGCCCCCAGTGAGGGGCATGCAGGAGGCGGCCAGTCGATGTTCTCTCTAATCGATGCTTCTTTCTCTCTCTCTCTCTCTCCTTTCCTTGCTCTCTAAAATCAATAAAGAAAACTAATTTTTAATACATTTGTAAAATTTTAGATAGTTAAGGAAGATTTGCACAAAATCTGACTATCTCAATGTTTCTTCATGTTTCATGCTATAAGTTTCAATATTTCCTTTGTAGCAGTATGTGTCCCTTCAAAATTTTGGGCTCCAAAATGTCACATGTCTTTATATTCAAATTAAAGGGTAAATTTACACATCATTATTGTATGAAAGTTTTTTTTGTGTGTGTGTGGAGACCAAGAGAAAATTGTAAGGGAGGTTTTGTTTTTAGAAAACTATGCCATACTCTAAATTTTCCCTGTGGAGAAAAGAAGAAGGAAGGAAGGAAGGGAGGAAGAAGGAAGGAGAGAAAAAAGGAGGGAGGGGAGGAGGAAGGGAAGGAGGGAGGGAGAGGAAAAGAAAGAAAGAAAGAGAGAGAGAGAGAGAGAGAGAAGAAAGAAAAGAAAGAAAGAAAGAAATAAAAAGAAAGAGAGAAAGAAAGAAAGGAAGAAAGAGAGAAAGAAAGAAAGGAAGAAAAGAAAGATGAAGGGAAGGGAGAAGGAGAGAAGGAAAGAAATTGAAAGTGCTAGTTTTCTGTTCTAGTTGCAAAGCTACACATAGTGAAAAATAGAGGGTTCCACACATTCTGTTGCCATTCTGATCGACTGCCTCAGTAACAAGCACTGGGCTCTACAGAGATTTGTGGTCTCTGCCACTAGAAGTAACAGCAGCTGGTAAGCTTTAAATGACCCATACTCTAAACAATAATAATAATAATAACAACAACAACCAACGATAAATTAAAATTCCGTCTTCTGGATACCCTGATGCACATTTTAAAGAGATGAGATGTTATTGCAGTCACAATTCAGTTGTGAATTTATTTGGTCTTTATTTTTTAAGTGAACTTAACGTGGTGGAATTCCCATTTCCCAGATGGAGTAATATGCTTCATCTAGAAACTTCTGATTGACACACATAATTTCCTCCCGAGGGAGAGTGGCGTACATCCATTGTTTGGTAGTCCCTCTGCTGTGGTAGTTCTGCTCTGTCTCATTCTGGGGCTTCGAGACTGACATCAGAGCTACCTTCCCATCCCTTGTGTTCTCTGGTCATGTGGTTGATCGACCGTCCCAACTTCTCACCAAAAGTCATTCAGTCTAAAGAAGATTCTGACTGCTTCTTCCTCTCCTGACCCTTAGGAGTTGTTTCCTCTCATTGGCTCTCCCCACCACTCTTAGTCCTGCTGGACTTTGTAAGGTGTGTTCTTAGGCTCATCCTAAGAAAGATGTCTCTCAGCCATTTCTAATCTCTCTCTAGGTGTCTTAACATCCTGGCACCTCTCCGAATGAAGAATTTAGAGGAGCTTGAAACTTTCCTTGGATATTTCCTATAAAATAAGGTGGGTGTTTATATTTCGTTGTCTTTCTTCTCCAAGCAAACAGGTCAAGACTCAAAAGTGTGGGGCTCTGGCTCTCTTCCTAGGAACCCAGAGAGTGTCCAAACCTTTAACTACTTCTTTCAAACATTCTCTAAACTCCTTCGTTGTCCAGAGGTGTGTATGCAGGTGTGTGTGTGTGTGTGTGTGTTTAATACTTCTTCCCTGTGTAGCAGGAAAGTTGCTCTTTGGTTACCATTTCCGATCTACGTTCACTCTATGTTTGTTTCATAGCTTTTATTTAGCCCTCTATGCTCTTCCTCCTGCTCTTCTTCCAAGACGGGTGTTTTTGGTAATTCAAAACCACACATTGAAAACTGTCCTCATAATCAACGCCTGGGGTCTTACATATGAATTACTCTTTGGCTTTTAGACCATTGTCTTTGCTGTGCTTTTCAAAATCCATTCAGCTTCTCAATTGAGTTCTTTGTTCTAAGCTGTACTTGAACCTCCTACTCAGGACCTCAGTGCTGATAGTTTAACCACTGTAATAGTGCAGAAAAAGATAAGGGTAATGGGAATGGAGAAGGGGAAGAGTTTAAAGTCAAACAGCCATCCTGTACACATTCATGCATCTCATTTACTTTTAGTGTGACACGATAATACATTTTTGAAGGATGCAGAAGTAGTATAGATCCCACACTCATCTTACAAACTAAGGGGTAGAGTATGAGACATTATTTTTTCCTACGATCACCCAGCTGGCAAAAACAGGTTAGAACCTACCTAGGTCTATTGATTTCTTGTAATATCTCATAGTGTTCCTTTATTATTCTTTATTCTGTTACCTATTTGATTTTTATTTTAGCTTCCCTAAGCCCTCAAGAATAGACTTTTAAAATTATTTGCATTAAAATTCCATATTTCTTAAATCAGAAGCAAAGCACAGAATGAATTAGTGGGTGAAATGCAAATGTTTAGGATTTCAGACTTATATGCGTAACAAACCTAATATTAATTTTTATGTTTCATATTTTTTACTATGACATAGTTCCTTCTTCCTACTAAGCCACTTGAAATCTGTATCCACAATATATGTTATTAGATTTATATGTGTTTACATTTAATGAAACAGAAGCTTAACAAGCTAACAGATAATAGTAACGTCAGTCATTCATTATCGTACTGTAGTCACTGCAGGCTGGGTATATATGGACAACAGAGAAATAGACAGGTGCTACTTCCACATTGTGAACTCTGGGAGGAACTGGATTTTATTAAAGGTACACTGAGAAGCTCCTGGAAATTATATGCCAGAGACTGAAGTGATCTGATTACTGTTTCTTTTTCTTTTTTTTAAATCCTCACTGGAGGACATTTTTCCATTTTTTTTGTTCAGATAGAGTGGGAGGGAGAGAGAGAGAGAAACATAGATGTTAAAGGGACACATGGAGTGGCTGCTACCCTCATGACCCAACCAAGGTCGGGGACAAACCGCAACCGACGCACATACCCTCAGCGGGAACTGAACCTGGGTCTCTCTGAACCGCAGGCTGATGCTTTAGCCACTGAGCCAAACCGGCCAGGGCTCATTTCTTAAAAGATAGGTCTAACTGCTGAGGAGACACCAAACTGAGAAGTTGTAGTGGTGGGAGGGGAAGGTGTGTACAAAGGAACACAGGTAGAAGAGAGAAAGTAGGGAGAAGCAGCAGTTGCGGCTGCCCACAGAGGGCCCTCCAGTCTGAACTACAGCACTGGGAAAGGAGATGGAGAGAAGTAATGAAGACAGGACAGGTGTTGGAGAGAGTGATGAGACTTCTGTGATCCTTGCCTGGGCTCAGACTACCAAGGGTAAGAGGGAGTCAGTAACTCGCTCTAATTCTTTCACATGGCTCAACACATTTAATTTAGCTTCTCTACTAATCTAATATGAAACTAGGAACAAATGTAAAGCTCAATGTACAATAAATAGAAAATGATTAGTACCACATACATTAATGTTCTTGGTTTTTCAGTATCATTTCAAAAGGCACAATATTTAAAAAATTATTTCAATTAAGTTTTGGGACTAAACAAGTTAATAGTTAACTGAAATAGTTAATTGACTATTATCATTAAAAGTAGACTTTTTTAAGGCCATTGGAATTGGACTTTTCTTTCATTTCTAGTTCAAGAAGGGTTTATTTTTGTTAATCTTCTTGGCCTGGTGTAAAATCTATCTTTTGAGATTGGCGTTCCCCAGTGACTAAGTGGTGAATTATGCTGTCTGGAAAGTTATTGTGAGTTCCACTGTGGTTTTGGTTCAGTAGGTTTTTATGTATTTTTACAAATTTTGTACATACACCCAGAGGCTTTTTGGCAATGGCTACATTTTGACATTCAAGAAAATAAATATGAGCCATTTAATGGTCTCCACTTCTAGATTTAGCATTTTAAATATATTGAAATATGTACGTGAGGAATTTTCTGAAACTTGGAACAGACTAATTTGGCAAAGATTTTTACTAATATTACAAAAAAGCTCTTTCTTTGCAGCTCATTGATTATATGTCTTTTAGGTCATGAGCAGTATATTTTGAATCAGAATTCTGGATCTTAGAGGAAGTGTACTTAACATTCTGGATATTTATTTTGTAGTTCTAGTGTCTAGGTAAGACCAATGCTAATTGATTTAACCTATTCCTGGGGAAATTCTCAAGCTTATAGTCAATAGTATAGTAAAATGAAAAAAGTTTACTTGGGAATGAAGAAAATTTACTTTTTAACTAAAGCATAGCTAGTTCAAGAACCTAAAAGATGTATTTGCTAATCTTTTCCCTCCTACTTGTCAAAGTTAAATAATCCACTTGCAAAATAAAGCCAAATAGCATATTATACTGAAAATTCAATTTATAGTAAAATAAAATCCTATAATTCTCATATGTATAATTAGCCCTCCAAATTGACTGTAAAACACATAAGAAAATTAATATTAACCAATGGAATCTTATGATTATTAATGATAAAAATTTACCAAATATTCATAATTATGTAACATACATCTTGGGAATTGCCTCTGACCTTGAAAATGTGAATCTCATTCAGCAAGTTATGACACAGACTGACACATAGGTAACAGCAGTATTTTAATATGGGGGTATTATTTTGTGCATAATTACAATTATGTACATGATAGAGGCATAGAAAGCAGCAGTCTGAGGCATAGGATTCTTGGTTCTATTGTTATTTTCTGCCTCATGATACCCTCATTTTGGCCACTATTTTCTCATCTGCCAAGGGATGTCAGTAACTCTCGTCTGCTACCACCTCAAAATGTTGTCAGAGATTTCATATTTTGCTTGGTAATCCCTTGAGATCTTGGATGAAAAGAACCATAAAAATCCAAAATGTTTTTCTAGGTGGGGGTTTCCAAAATTGGTCCCTTTGAGGGAGCCACCCACTTGGATATTGAATACCCTTCCTGTGTAATGTGGAAAAAGTGGTTGGTGAAAATTTGCTCTTTTAGCATCACCAAAAAAACAGACGTCTTTATTGTTTAGAAAGTGAAACACACCCATTGGGGATCACTTCATCATTTTTTTAAGTGAATGAAAACATCACAAGTTGAACTGATGAAATGCAGGATAAGTGCAAACAGACTACACCCTTCCTCTTTTGGTCACAAGGAGTGGTGGTCTGCCAGTTCTCCCCATCACACCCTCCCTGTCTAGTAAAGGGCCCTAGTTGGCTTACAAACCATGTCGGTATCTGAGCTACAACTAATCATGCCACTGTTGAGTCACCAACAGAGAATCCCACAGCCTCCTTGCTTTCCTCTTTGTGGTATAGGGCGGTGATTTGAAAGACAATCTTTTCCTTGTCATTTTTTCTCTTTTCATCTGCGTCATTTTTTACCCCCTTTTCTTATTTTCTTTTTTTCCAGTTGTAATTATTGTTGGTCTCTTAACCCATCCTTTTCTAATCTCAGGGGCTATTTGAAAAGTATCCTTGTTCACCAAATGAAAATCTCCAAGGGCTCATTTGGGGGAAAAAATAACAGTTTTTTCTGTCCCTCCAGCTGCCAAAAGTCATTATGAGTCATGTTTTTTACTCAATTGATAGAAACACTTAATATAAATAGTTGGCTTTTCCCAGAGTTGCTTCTTAGTTACCATTCCATCTTGCTGATTTCAACAGACTGATAGGATGCAGCATTTGACCAGAGTAGCTTCTCTGGTCATATGTCCTTTGTATTGTATTTTTTTTCTGTTTCTATTATCCTTTGCTAAAGCAATCAGATAAGCAAAATAAGCGATTATCAGTGAACTCTAGAGAATCATGTGTTAAACATTTTTGCAAAGTTACTCCCCAAAATTGAATGGGGTTCCATATGTTTAATAAGAAATTGGGTAACCTACTTTCTAAATCATATTATTTCTAAATAATATTATTACTTAAGATCATTCCTTGATAATGTCTTCCTTACAACTCTATATTAGTTACTTTGGAACCATGGAGATAAACTTTTCAAATAGACAAAATATTTTATTTTTTTCAATATTATGTTTTATATTATGTTATTGCTAATATTCACTATTTACCTTGTCAAGGAAAATTTTTGAAGTTGAAAAATGTGACTCTCACTCAAGTTCAGAAAAAAAACATGCCAACGATTTCTTTAACTTATTAATGAGGTTTATCAGTCCAGGTGGCCTGACTTATTCTGTAGGAAGGCCTTAAAAAGTGTTTAAGTTTTCCCTAAGGACACTGCTTGGGCCCTGTTGGGTGCCAGACTGGTCTTGATCATCATTTTCTGACTACCTGTGAAGAATAAGGTATATAGATATACTCTCTCCCAAATATATATATTTATTTGTATATATATTTTTTTATTTCAAGAAATTGGCTTACACATTGTGGAGACTGGTTAAGCAAATCTGAAATCCCTTAGGTCAGAAAGTCAAGAAGGGATGATCACAAGTAGGCTGGTACCCACAGGTATGGGACACAATGAATGATTAGGAGCAGCCTTGAACTCAACAGGGCCTAAAGTGTGTCCTCAGGAAAGGATTAAACACTTTTTAAGGCCTTCCTACAGAATAAATCTGGCCCACCCAAAGTAATCCCCCTAATTTAAAGTGAACTGAGTAGGTACTTTATTCACATCTGCAAAAATCCCTTCACAGCAGTACCTGGGTTGGTTAGCATTTGAATGGGTAACTAACTGGGCGAACACAGGTTCATGCTACAAAATGCCTGCTGCTGCCTCCCTGTCTTCCAGCTCTCATGAAGTGTCTTTGTTGTAGTCCACCTCATCTGCAAAGTTTCTAGAAGGACAATGCTGGAAAATGTAGTTTTTCCTAGCCGAGTTGACACATACCACAAAGCCATATATGAATATTTATAGGCTGTGCTATGGTTCTGTATCCTTCCAAAATTTCTACATGGAATCTTAACTCCCAAAGGTGATGGTATTAGGAGGCAGGGACTTTGGGGGATGATTAGTCATGAGGGTGGAGCCTCATGAATGGGATTAGTGCCTCATAAAAGAGCCTCCGGAGATATTCCCAGACTCTTCTGCAAGTGAGGACATGGTAAGATACAGAACTGGTTAACTTTTACTAACATTTGGGACTATCTTTTTTATCAAGCAGAATAATTTACATTTCTACCAGACACAAATCCATAAGTCAAGAAGTAACTTCATAAACTCCAATACCTAATTAATAATAACTATCAAGTCAAACAAAGGAACACAGGCCTAGATAAATGATATTTGCATGGGACTGTTAGACAAAGTTCTTGCATGACTTTGAAAAGACATGCAGACTTCCTTTTGGTTTATTTCTAAGGTTGGATAACTTTTCTTAACAATTTATTAAATACTTCACCTTCTTTCATTATTAAAATGATAATCTTTCTTTGAGGGTTTGGATTTCCTGAAATATTATGTCTCTTTTGCTTAATCAGAAATTAGGGCTGCTTTTCCAATTTAATGGTGTGATCTGGTCTTCCCTGATCCAGCTACATATAATGTCAAGCCCTTCATGGGTGATACTTGCCTATCATAGGAGCTGCTCTACACATATAAGAGATGACTCTCATACACCTAGATACATGACTCTCTTGAATCTGTAGGCTCAAAGTAATTAGAAAGGAGGAACGAAAGAATAAAAAGAGCAAAAGAGAGGATCTTTATTTTTACTTTTGCAATTGTTTCTCCATGGGGAAATAAGACATAGACCCACATTTGAAAATAATCAATTTTTCTATTAACATAGGTTTGGTAAGAACAAAGAAAATGGTGTATCTTGAAATGTCCATGCCATTAATGCTGTATGTTACTGTTTTGAACGCAGCCGATTTATTTTATTCTATCCTAAACTGAGGACCACATAGGTCATATTTATAAACCAATTATTTAGTAAATGTTTCCAACCATACATTTCAAATGTACCTTGAAGTGACAAGTTTGGGGAAAATGAAAAAAAAAAAAAAAAACACCTATCTGTGCAGACCTTTTTCTTCATTTGACTTAAAACAAAACAAATACTTTGCAATATATTTACTACCTTCTTTATTGAGATCTTTAAAAACAATTGTTTAAAAGAGTTTTCACCCCCATGACAATTAGGACAATGCCGACATGTTGTAAATACTAAGAAATCATGTCTTAAGCTACAAATGTCAGTGTTATGAACAAATTCATATTGATGTGTTCAAACTACTATTTCACTTTAGATATTTTAGCAAATTATTGCAATAATTATATAACAAACATCCAACACATTTCTTTCTTCCCTCTGACTCCTTTCCCAGTCATCATCTAGTTAGCAGGCAAATCATTTTTTTAAAATTCAAAGATTTTTATTTTACTTTCTGGCTTAAAATGCTTCCTTGATATGCATTGCCTACTGGGTCAATGCTACCTTCCTAAGTGTGTAGTCAAGGCCCTTCGAGATCCAGGCCTTAGTATCTCTCCAATTTAATTCTTGGCCAGGCAGTCAGCTCCTATGTGCACTATAAGGGGAAAAAAAGACATTTTCCAAATCCTCACATGATCCTTGCTGCATCATATTTTCATGTATAATTAGCCCTGCAAGAAAGCCCTTTACCCACTGTCATTCTGGTAAACTGTTCATCCATTTAAAACTCAGCTTAGGTTCTCTTCCTCTGAGTAACTTTCTATTCTCCTTGCCTATTCCATCCAGGCAGCTAAGTACTACATTTCTAGGCTCTCTGGGCACTTTCTGGGGTAACTCTGTTACAGTCCTTACTTTATGCAGGGGTGGCAAATGTAAGTTTACAGTTGTTCATATGGGGAAAAAACACATGCAGGAAATAAATAGCTTTATTAACCGTGTTTCATGTACTCACAGCTATAAACCAACTTTTGCCCAAACCTGAGTCAGTTATTGCAAAAGCTTACATGCAGGTTGTTGACTCCCGAGTGTAGATGCTTTGCGTTCTTTGCCTTGTTCTCAGGATCTAGCTCAGGGTTTAATTAGGCAATCGTTGCTTATTAGAAATCTACATTTGTTGAGTAGTAAATATAATCAGTTCCACTAATCTGATGCTGGCTCTGAGAAATTAAAACAGATAAGTAGAGAAGCCATTCACCTGAGGTCATGGACATTTTATTATCTTCATTTACTGGTGGGTCTCAAACTGGAGCCTGCTTCTGAATCTCCTTGTGAAAACCCACACTGCTTGGCCTCCTCCCAGAGTTTCAAATTCAGTAAGTCCTGGCTGGAGCCATGAAATTTCCATTTCTAACCAGTGTCCAGTTGCTGCTCCTGTTGCACAAAGACTACAATTTAAGAGCTACTTCTTTCTATCTACACACAGACCGAGGTGCTGAAAGGAAATATGTACATTTAATAAATGCTTATCCAACTCATAATGTTTCAGTTGTAAAGAAAATATTAGTACAGAATATGACTTGCTCTGTTCCTTTCTAAATCAAGAGAAATGGAAAGAATGGATATATTTTATTTCATTTTATTCAATAAAGAAGATTAATATTCTGAGTTTTCATCATAATCATACACTCTCCCTACCCCCATCCTTTTCCAATACAGTTTTTAAAGTCTTGCAGTGTTAGTTTTCCTTTAAACTACTGGCACTTGAACTTTTGTGGGTGGGGGTGGAGATTATCTTTTTCTTTCTTTCTTAAAATGCTTCGATGATGTTCACTGCCTGCTGTATCTACCTAAGCATGGTAGTCAAGGTCCTTTGTGATCCAGGCCTTATTATCTCTGCAATTCCATTTTAAGCCACACATAGTCAGCTTCCATGTGCAGTGTACCTCTACTAGAAAGAATCTGCTGAATCTTCATATGAACCTTGCTGCATCACATTTCAATGCTGAATTCAACATATATAAAGAACCATTAAAACTTAACAACAAAAAAATAATGAGCAAAGGACTTGAATAGACATTTCTCCAAAGATATACACATGGCCTAACAGAAGATGAATAGATGTTCAACATCAGTAGTCTTTGGGAAATGCAAATTAAAACCACATTAAGATATTATCTCAGGAGTACTAGGGTGGCTAGTAAAGTTAGATAGGACAAGGGTCTTAAGGTCTGGGCCATTCTTACTAAATACTATTCTGTCTAAATGTTAAAACAGAGCACAGTGTTTTGTAGACCAGATGTAAACAGGACGAGCTTGACAAAGTGTAGCCAGTTGCAAAGAAGAAATCGACATGTAACTGACCAAATATAATGCATATAAGCAATGGCTAAGCCTCCCTTCATGCAGACAGAGCTTTGGATATGAATCCCCTGTCTCCTTTACTTGCTGAAAGTAAATAAAACTACCTTGCAACCACATCCGGTTTTTGAATGGAGCAGCCCAAGTGGTGAACCACTTGAATTTGGTAACAATAATGAAATAAAATAACAAGTGTTGTCAAGAATGTGGAGAAATTGGAACTCTGGGACATTGCTGGTGAGACAAATGATGGGAGGGTAAAATGGGAAAGCAGTTTGTTCCTCAAAAAGCTAAATACAGAAGTGCCCTATAACCTAGCCATTCTACTCCTAGGTCTATACCCAAAACAATTGAAAATGGGGATTCAAACAGATTGATATGTCAATTTTCATTGTGGCATTATTCACAATAGCCAGAAGGTTGAAACACCCAAAGTGTCATCGACAGATGAACGAGTAAACAAAATGTAGCATATACATACAATGGAATATTATTAAGCCTTATAAAGGAATGAAATTCTGATGCATGCTACAACATGAATGAACCTTGCAAACATTGTGTTAAGTAAAATGGACATAAAAGGACCAATAGTATACAAATCCACTTCTATGAAATATAAGAATAGGTAAAATCATAGAGGCAGAAAGTAGGTCCAAGGGGACTAGGGGTTTCCTGGGGGACAGGAAGGGTGGGTGACGATAGGGCTACTTGTGTGGCCCAGGAAAATGACCATTGAGAAGGTGTGGAATCCTGAGCAGCCATGGTGACAAGGAGCAAGACCTGATTGCAAAGGTCCTAGATGTCTTATCTTTTCATTTTAACACCTGCTTGAAGTACTTTGGCATATGCTTTGTACGCAGCATTTTCTGCTCTAGCCTGGGAACTGAATTTCTATGGCTTCCTGGTGGCATACCACTTTTTACAGTGTTTTATTTCCTGGGGAATATTGCTGCATTAGTCACAATGAGTTTTTAACGGGCCCCATGAAGCAACTGAAGAAAATGTTTGAATCAAGATAGCTTGCAACAATTATATATTTTTTAATTCTGTTTGCCCTGTGGGCTGCTCTTTGGTGACATTTGAAGGCACTGACCTTATTGTCTCGCATATTGCAGTTCTTATGAATGGCCTGCTATAGCACCTGTCAGTTGTCTCAGATGCAAGAGATACAGTAATTAAATGCAATTCTTCTCTAAATTGAAAATTAGAAACTCTCAAAAAGAGCATTGGAAAGTTGTGCTGTGATTTTGGTGAAGTATGCTTTTCCTGATACAATCATCCCTTCAAAAACAACTACAGTGACAATTTAAGGCTGTTTATATTCTGGTACAAACTACATGCTTGATTAAACTGTTAACTGTTTGTAACTTAAATTCATTGTGTTGTTAATATACCCTTCCAAAGATAAGGAGATTTTAATCATTGTCACTTGTGAAATATTTTTAGCCATTTTCTTTTTTTGTCGTTTCAAAATAGCTTTGAGCTGCGATTATTTAAAGATAAACTGTGCAGCAAGACATGTTCACAGGTATCTTTTTTAATGTCTACATTTTAAAATATCTTAACAATTTTTAATGTGAATGTTTTAGTATTAAGCTAAAGTTTGCTTCATTTTATTTATTTTTATTTTTTAACTCATTTTTATTGTTAAGTGTATTACATATGTCCCCCCTTTTTTTCCCCATTGACCCCCTCCTCCCCAATCCAACCCCCTGCCTGCCTTTCCCACACTATTGTCGGTGTCCACTGGTTATGCATATATAAATAGAAGTTCTTTGGTTTATCTCATCCCTCCCTCCTTACCCCCTTGCCTTTGAGGTTCATCAATCTAACAACAAATTTGTACTTCTTAATTCCTTCATTTTTTTCACCCAGCCCCCACCCATCTGGCAAACAACAAAAAGTTTTCTGTATCTATGGGTCTGTTCTTGTTCTGCTTGCTCATTTTGTTTGTAGATTCAGTTGTTGATAGGTAAGTATTAATTGCCATTTTATTGAACTGTACACCCTTCTCTTGTAATTGAGTCTTGATTGCTGTTGGCACGTTGATTGCTGATTTACTCAGGCTGATCATCTGCAAGGACTGGCTGTGCCCACTGACCACTGACTCCCTTGGAGGATCAGCTGTGTAGGGCCCCCCCACACAGAGCAAGGCTTACTTCATCAGGGCTCTGGTACCCACTGAGTCCACTCATTGAGTGTGTCACTAGTGGAGGTGGTTGGGTAGTGGTGTTTCAATGTGGTCTGGAGCTGCCTAGTGGGTGTGCTGGCTCTGGGGCAAGGTCAGCCACTGCCTGTGCTCTATCCAGGGCCACCCGGTATAAGCTACAACGTGAACTGCAGACGGCTGCTTCTTGTGCTGGGCTTGGAGGTGCCCAGGAGAAGCCAAATTGTGAACCAAGGCTGGTTGCTTCTAGTGCCAGACCTGGGGCCACTTAACAAGAAGTGTGGGGCTCGCTGAGACCAGATGCTGCTTGTCTGAGAGATTTTAGGAAACTCTGAAGCAGGATCCAAGACAGGCCAATCCTATGGTAAAGCCTTTGGAAACAGCTTGGGTGGGCCTGAAAGTTGGGCGGGGTGGGGCCTCGGAATCACCGGGTGGGGCGAACAGTGTGAGCCAGGTTGCTGGAGTCCCAGCTATTGAGGCTGTTTCCATGCCCTTTGGGGAAAGGGCTCACCAAAGGAAGCTCAGCCTCTGCTAGCAGTCTGTCCAGGAGAAAGTCGCTTCTCCAGCCCTTGTTCAGAGGACAAACACCTCAGTTTTCCCTATATGTCTCTGGAGCCCCTCAAGCTGGTTTTCCAGCCATAAGTTACAGGGATTCTCTTCCTGGCACTGGAGCCCTGAGCTGGGTGCCTGGTGTGGGACGGGGACCCCTCAGTCCTCAGAGAGGACCTTCCCAGCCGAGGTGTCCTCCTGAATTTTATCCACCACACGTGGGTGTGGGACCAGCCCATCTGCCTCCGCCCCTCCTACCAGTCTTGGTGTGGCTGCTTCTTTAATGTCATAGTTGTAGGACTTCCATTCAGCTCAATGTCAGGTGGGTCTGAATGATGGTAGTATTGTAGTTTAGTTGTAATTTTGATGTGGTTGTGGGAGGAGGAGAGACCGCAGTTACCTACCTGCCATCCTGACCGGAAGTCTAAAGTTTCTTCTTAAACGTCATAAAAAGAATATATAAGGGTTTACAATTTTTTTTTTTTTGGTACCTGCCCCTAGCAGGAATCGAACCCGGGACTCTCTGGTCTGCAGGCCAATGCTCCAACCGCTGAGACAAACCAGCCAGGGCAAACCCAGGGTTTAACCACATTTGCATTTTAACCACGAATGACCACCTCTGTCCATCATCAGTTACAGGCTGAATGAGGAGAAGGAACTTAGAACTGTGGGAAGTAGATGTCAGAAGTCAGTCTATTTTTTGTTCACTCTGGTTTTATAAGACAATAAAATTTACAAATCTAATAATTCCCAATTCACAAATTTTATATACTTTTGGTGTGCAAACTGCCTTCTCAAATGACTTTTCAGTAAGTGGAGGGACATGATAACTATTTTCTAATCTGAGAAGAGCATCGTTGAATACTAGCTTTCCACGTTTTTAAAGCAATAATTAATCAATTTATTTAAATAGATATTTGTCAATATTTTGTTGAAGTATAAATGAAAAATGAAATTAAGGTATTTAAAGTGATGATTTCATATTTGTATCCATTGGGAAAGAATTCCCCATCAAGGAGTCAATTAACACATCCATCACTGACACATATGTACACCTACCCTCCTTTCCTTTTTTTTCCTGGTAAAAACATTTAAGTTCTATTCTCATAGTAAATTTCAATTATATAATACAGTGTTCTCAACTATAGTCACCATGTTATTCATTAGATCCTCAGATTTTATTCATCTGATAACTAAAAGTTTGTACCTTTTCATCAACCTCTCCCTACTTCCCCCTACTCCCCTGTCCCCAGCCCTGGTAACCACCTTTCTACTTGCTGCTTCTGTGAGTTCAACTTTTTCTTTTTTTTGTCGTTTTTTTTTTTTTTTTTTAGAATATATATACACACACACACACACACACACACACACACACACACACACATATATATATGATACCATCTGGTATTTATCTTTCTGAGTCTGGCTTATTTCACTTAGCTCAATACCTTCCGGTTTTACCCATAATAATATTCTATGGTATATATATACCACATTTTCTTGATATATTCTTTTGCTGATGGATGCTTGGGTTTTTCCCACATCTTGTCTATTGTGAATAATGCTGTATGGGAGTACAGATATCTCTTCAAGTCAGTGATTTTATTTCCTTTGGATATATAACCAGATTACTTGATCATATATAATAGTTCTATTATTTTATTTTATTTTAAATATTTTTTCTTTATTGATTTTAGAGAGAGAGGAAGGGAGAAGGAGAGAGAGACAGAAACATTAATGAGAGAGAACATTGATTGGCCACCTCCTGCATGCCCCCCACTGGGGATTTGGCCCACAACCTGGGCATGTGTCTTGACCAGGAATCAAACTGGCGCCCTCTTGGTGCATGGGTCAGTGCTCAACCACTGAGCCACACCGGCCAGGCTAATAGATCTATTATTTTAGATTTCCAAAACCTCCACACTGTTTTCTATAGCAGCTTTACCAGTTTGAATTCACAAAATAGATGATTTTTAAAGAGACATCATGAGAGTTACAGTAAAAATTGTTTAGAAATGTAGATTCCTTTTCTTATTAGTAAATTAACACATTAAGAATATCACAACATAGCTGATCTACATTCTTTTCGATTTTTGTTTCTCCAGCTAATTGTAACTTCAGCAATACATTGATTTTTATGGAGATGATAAGGCCCTTATTAATATTTAAGACACTTTTTGAGTACCTTTTCTATCTGCAAGTAAAGGCATCTTCCCACATCAGTGATAGATTACAGAGATGTGCTGATGATATATGCTTGCCTGATTATTGCTGCTTATTGTTTTCCATGTAACCACTTAGAGAACTTGGGAATTGTACAAGAGATGAGTTACTATAAAATCAAACAAAAATATTGTCTTTGGATCAAGTTATTTTTATATACATAAAAACAAGTTTGCAGTAAAATATTTATGATACCTTAAAAAAGATAAGTACTCTTTGTTAAGTTTTAAAAACCCTAGTGTGAGATTTAAAATATTTTAAGCACCACCCGGAGGAATTTTATATGCTAGAAGCCAATGATGTCAGAAGAACAACTGTGGGCTTTTATTAGCTGATTTGTAGCAATCTTTATGGCCAATTTTCACAACTCTCCTTCCTCTTTATTTTATTTTATTTATTTTATTTATTTTTCCTGCAATCAAGTCTTGAACTAGAGCTTTTGGCCCCTGGGATCATGCTCCACTAGACATCACGGAGCAAAACTTCCGCCTGGTTCTGTTCTTAGGCTGTTCCTGGCTAGAATGCAATTATATATGACACATGGCTGTTTCAAATTCGATAGCGTTGAAAACACAACAAAACAAAAAAGGTTTGTTTCTGAGGAAACACTTGTTGGTTTCTAATAGGTATTTGAGGCTAGAACATCCAGAATTTAGGAGAGCCCACTTGGTAACTACTCCTTTTTCTAGGTAATCAGGTTTTAAGGAATCTGAAAAATAGCTGGGGGTATAAACAGAGGCCTTGGAAGGCACCTCTGACTGTTTTGGAACCATAAGGTAAACTAAATTGGGATTCAGTTAAAGGAAAGCTGCTTGCTCCTTTGTAATGTTCACGAACAAGAAATGAAGTACTGAACCCATTATACACTTGGAGTTTGTTATAGCAGTGCTTCAATTACTAAATGCAGGCATTCTAGGCTCGTCAGATTTAGTAAATAAAAATAAAGGGCATCACTTTAAATTTGAATTTCAGATCAATAAGGAATCATATTGCAATAGGTGTGTCCCGTATAATATTTAGGGCATGCTTACATTAAAATTATTTCTTGTCCACCTGAAATCTCACTGGGCATCCTGTAGTTTATATCAATCCTAATTCTTACCACACTAAAAATGGACATATATGGGACTCCCAGTGTTTCCCTTTCTTGTCATTCCACTTTCTGTGTTTCTGTGGCTGCTTCATTCGGAATCTAATTTTCAAACGTGTAGAAGAGAATCCACTTTTAGACTCTACATGCACAGATGCTTGAAACGCCAAGGGGGTAAATGCCAGTCTCTCCCCAAAACTCCCCCACTCAGGTCTGCTCCAGCCCTGGCTCAAGTTTCTCCAGCCCAGCAACCACCCACCTGTGCAATGTTGTGAGAACCTTGCCTTCAGGAGGCTCCCCACTCTACATGTGATTCTCATGGAACCCAGTTAGCTTCGTTTGGAGCAGAGAGCATTGCCATGTTTCTTAATAACTGTACAGCTGAACGTCTAGATGAATTCTTTCCTCTGACGAACTTGAGCCTTTGTCTTGTTTGGGCTAGAAGGGGTAGAAGGAGTGAAGAAAGCAAAAGTTCCCGTCATATTTAAGTAAGCCCTGTGACTATGTGTCTAGAAGCTCCTTTTCAGAATGTGGAGAAGCTTACTAGCTCCTGTCCTTTTTGAATCTTCAGCAGGAATTCTGAGCAACTGGAAAAGTTTCATTCTGTTATACAATTCTATTCAAGTTCCATTCAATTGCATAGCTTTAAATCATCCAAAAAATTGGGAAAGTGCAGCACTTACTGCATACTATTGATTTCATTTCAAAAAGAGCATTAGACAACCATACATAAAATAGTGTTTCTTTTGACCAACATAATTCTACATCCTTGAATCCCCATCTTCAATAGATGACGGTCATCAACTGGCTTATAGATTACCAAACTCTTTGACAACCCACATACGATGTTGTTTGTGCTTTGTATTATTCTTTCTTGTGTTATTATAATAGAATATTTGGCCAAATGTAGTACTAAAAATTAGGTTGGCATTTTGTTTCTTCGCTTGTTTTAAATAATTTTACTTGTATTTTCCCGAATGTTTGATTTTTCTTTAAGGATGTTATATTTCTTCAATAAGGGCAGTACAATTTAATGCACTGAAACCTGATATTTAATACAAAAATTCTTTCAGGGTTCAAAAGAAATAATGGCCCTGAAAAAATGAGTGCAACACATACTCAATTTGAATAACATGAAGTATTATTTAAAAAATAATAATATACTATATTAGTGATAAACAGAAGCTCCATCAAACTGATTAAAAGGTGGACAACAAGCTTAGGTGAGAGACAAAAATGTATGCTATTATATACTATTATTTTTAATTTTGGGCATCTACTTCTAAATCTATGAGGAAGGGGAATGAAAATAGAAAAAGAAAAGGACTCAAATAATATAATTGCATTCTGTTTTCTCAATCTAATTTTCTGTAGTTATTATCAGAAATATTGGGTTTAATAAAACAATACAGTTTATTATGGAATAGATGCAAAAACCAAAGGTACAATGATCCAGTATCTGTTTAGTAAAAAAGGAAGGAAGCCAATGCAATGGAAATCAAATTTGATATTTTACATTATATGCTTCACTCAATATTAAGAAAATATTGAAAACATCTGCAAAGAAAAGGTAAACAAAACAGAACATATGGGCCTTATTCTTAACTCGACATAGAAAATAATAGTCTAGAACAAGAGCTGGCAAACATTTTCTCTAAAGGTTCAGATAGTAAATATTTTAGGCTTTGCGGGTCATAAAGTCTTTATAGCCACTACTCAACTCTGCTGTTGTAGTGAGAGCGCAATCAAAGATAATGCATAAATGAAAAAGCATGGGATGTTTCAGTAAAACTATTTATAACTGCAGACTGTTGGCTAGATTTGGCCCAAGGGCTAGAGTTTTTCCACCCCTGTTCTAGAGTAAGCGCACATTATGCTACTATCTCTCTCAAGCACAAAGACTGTCTTCTGACCCTGATTAACTTCTCAGTTTACAAAAACAGCCCCAGTTCTGGTTCATGAGTCTTAACTTTCCACTAGGTCTTGCTTTCCTTTGGAAACTCATGATTGGTATATTAAAAGGCCTATTAATTTCTTTATAGCTAGGGACTCTAAGGAAAATAGACTCTAAATCAGTTCTAATCATTTGCCAAACTGCTTGTGGTTTCAAACTGATGAAAATGTTGAGACAAGAAAGTCTATTCAAAATCAAAATGGTTCTTTCTAGAGGGAGGTTATGCTTTTCTTAATCCATTTGATTTTATTTTTGACTTGATATAGGAAAGATACGAGTATAACCCCTAAGTGATTTGGCTTTGAATGGTTGAGATTTCCCATCAACATAATTTATTTACAGGCTATAAGAGGCATTTTAATTAATTATTATGTAGCTGGCTGACTGATGCTCTCCCTGCAGAGCAGATCACTTCCTTGAAATGACCTTCCTGGTGAACTGTTTCTAGGGATGAGTAGTACTGTGACTTTAAAAATAGCCTCTTGATGGCTAGGCATCTCTGTCTTCACACCTGAATCCCAAATATGTATAGTTCATTTTAATTCATAAAATCAACAGATATTTGGAGAGATCTAGTATGCATAATATTCTGGATATTAGTCATTAGATAACTTTTGGCTACATATAAAGACAGAGTTGAGTTGCTACTTGTGAAATCAGTAAAAAATATTACTCTAATTAAAAATATAGAATAAATGTATTCTCATGCTTAAGGGAAATATTTCTAGCTTTGATATCATAAACCACCCAGGAAGAGATAATGATGAATCCTATGGGAAGTGAATGCCCTTTTGAAGATTTCTAGTGAACTTTGTTGAAGTGGAAAACTTTGGACTCATTTTCAAAGTTATTTAAAGATTTCGATGGCTCAGCTTCTATTTTCTCTTTTTTGGTTCCCCTAGAGACAGGTCCTTGCTTCATTTCATTCTCTGTCTCTGAGCCACTTTTAGTTTGGTTTCTTTTCTTGACTATAACGAGATAAAAATTTTGGCTAAAATTGGGTGCTCTTAAATATTGTCACGTATGGATTTGTCAGATGCGCACCAAACTTCTGTCTTCTTATCTCCTACCAAAGTACAGCCAATTCTCCTTATACACAGTATGTTCTATTAAGCTGTTGTGAACACGGATCAGTGAGTAGTGAATATTTGCTCCTAAAGGATATACAGAAATAGGTTCCTGAAAGTCTCTGGTCACATTTTGGTAAACTAGTCTGTACATAACCTTGTTTTGTGTGTGTGTGTGTTTTTGTTTGTTTTTAAATACCTTATTTAATACATATTGTTGATTTCTTAACCTTAGACTCATGGTCAACAACATTATGACTCATGCCTGAATGAAACTTTTCTGACACATGTATTTTCTCCATAAAGACATCATTCTGATACTTGGGAAAACTATGCCTGGAAGACCATTTTAAACAATGAATTCATCAATAAAAAGCACAAAAGTGCAAATAATGTGGTACTCAATAAACTGCAAAAAGGATAGTCTTTATAGAATAAGAGAAGAAGTAAGAAGGCAGAGAAACATCTTTTTGACCTTAGTTAAGAACTGCTCTAAAGGTGACCCAAATTTTCAACTCTATGCACCTCCATGAATGACCATTAAGCCACTTTGAGTATTGATTTTAGGGTTGCAGATTCATTTTAGTAAGGAGGTTAATTTGAAAATATGGAATCCGTAATAGTAAAAGTGGACTGTACTTTGGTTTTATTTTCTCTGTCATGTTTTCTTCAAGTCTACCTAATAGCAAGATGGAAAGAAAATAGATTTCTTGATTAAAAATAGTATTACTTGATTTGTCTTTTTCACTTGACAGTCTTCACATTGTCCTGCTGTTATTATTATATTGACATTTTGATATTTATTAATATTTACCACAGGGATTTATTTTGGCCTTTGTCAAAGAGCAGAAAGAAAAGTTGACTAATAGATTTAGTAGCCAATCACACATAATTTGTCTTAAGGAACAGCTCTGATAAGGCAGAATTAAAAAATGAAATAAAACGTACTCTTGAATTACCTTGTAACATTCTCACCCTCTGCCTACATGATGCAAATCTGCAAAATTATCTCCAGTAGTAATATATATATTTTAAGTAATATATTTTCAAAGTCCAAATTCTGTGCTGCATAAAAGTTATTTCCACAAATGGTTAAGTTCTATTTGCATGCTAGAAAAAAAAAATTCTGATTGTAAAATGTGAGTTTATTAATAGAAAAGTACACGGTACCATATCATTTTTTTTTCCCAAGGAAGTTTTAGAATATTTATATGATAATGCTGTTTAGAATAGACCCAAACAAAATAATAGTCTGGTATATTTTTCACTCAGTTTCCAATAACTGCTAGACCTTAAGCTCTATGAGGAAAGAAATTTTGGTTTTGTTGATCAAGGTTATTTCACTTGAACATAACCTAATACATGGCACATAGTAGGTGCTCAGCAAATATTGGCCAAATAAAGAGTACATGATTCAATTTATAAATAGCATCACCTAAAGAATTAGGAAAGTTTTCTCCTCCAAAGTTTATCTCCCCCCAAATTTAGAGCCCTTTTTATTTATTTATTTATTTATTTATTTATTTATTTATTTATCCTCACTCGAGGACATTTTTCCATTTTTTGTTCAGGTAGAGTGGGAGGGAGAGAGAGAAACAGAGAGAGAGAGAAACATCAATGTGAAAGGGACACATTGAGTGGTCGCCACCCGCACAACCAATCAGGGCCAGGGACAAACTGCAACCGAGGTACATGCCCTTAGCGGGAACTGAACCCGGGTCTCTCCAGACCACAGGCCGACCCTCTAACCGCTGAGCCAAACCGGCCAGGGCTAGAGCCCTTTTTAAAAAGCAAAACTTCTTTTAAGATACCTTTATTTATTC
Organism: Molossus molossus; assembly: GCF_014108415.1. Lineage (NCBI taxonomy): Eukaryota > Metazoa > Chordata > Mammalia > Chiroptera > Molossidae > Molossus > Molossus molossus. The sequence continues at coordinate 56,151,734 of NW_023425351.1, read as the reverse complement.
CTATCATGCTGATTAAATATACTTTTTTATAAGTAATCTCACAGAATAATGAATAATCATATTTCACTATAAATAAATGAGTTTAAAAAAAATCCCCACAAAAAACTGTTTTGGCCTTTTTAGGCAATCCAAATTTTATCACCAGCTTACTGACACCTAACTAGCCGACCATTTGGTTTATGTCTCTATACTTTCTCATTAACTTTACATTCTGTAAAGTTGACTCCAAGAAAAATTGATATCAAAACAAATAAGGTATAAATAAATTTCAAAATATTACTAGAAAACTTATAAGCATTTAGAAATGTTAAAATATACTTCTATAATAATGGTTGGGTCAAAGAAATTAAAAGAGGAAAATGAATTGAGCGATGACAAAACACTACATAGCAAAACTTTGGAGTGCAGCTAAAGCTATGGTTAAAATAATTGTATAACCGTAAAGCAGAAAAGATAAATGGCTGAAAATCAATGAGCTAAGCATTTCCCTAAATAATTGGGGATAACCAAAACAATGACATATATAGAAGAAAATAAACTATAAGGATAATAACCAAAATTATAGCAATAAAAAGAAACTATGGTATAGAGACTTAACAAAACTTATGGCTGATTCTTTCAAAAGACTAAAACACTGATCTGCGCACCTGGATAAACTGAAAAATGATTTAAAAATAAAATAGAACAACCAATGAGTAATGGAAAAAGAAACATTACTAACATTAAAAATAATCACTTACAATAATTCAAAAATATTAAAAATGCAAAACATAAGCATAAATTTCAATTAAATGTGTAAGATCATTGCAAAGAAACATATAAACTATAATTGAGAGAAAATGTAGAGGAAAAAAAACACACAAAAAACCAAAAAAAACCTTAATAATAGCGAGATAAAACTTTTCCAGGATTGAAAGATTCAATATTGTAAAATATCACTTCTCCTCGAATGAATCTATAGATTCAGTGCAATCAACCAAATCTCAACAGTTCTTTTTTTTTCCAGAACTTGAAAAGCTTATTCTAAAAATTATATAGTATTACAAAGACACAAGACTAATCATGAAATTCTGAAGTGGAAGAAAAAGAGAGAAGAATTTGTTTAGTATATATTAAAACTTTTTATAAAAAGTAGTGTAGTTAAGATAGTTGTTGGTATAAGGATAGATAAATAGAGAAATGAAGCAGAATTAGAATCCCAAAATACACAAATACGGATGCAATATCACAAAGGTGATTTTTCAGAGTGGTGGGAAAATGATAGAACACTCAATAAATAGTGTTGGATTGTTACATAGGCAAAAGGAAAAAATGGTCAAATAAATTTGAACTATACGTCACATTCTACATCGAGTGGATTGAAACCCAAAATGTGAAAGGGAACCACCATACTGTTGTCTGTGTCCATGAGGTTTTTTTTTTTTTTCTTGTTTGTCCATTTGTTGCTTTCAATTTTGTATTCTACATATGAGTAAAATCTATGGTTCTTGACTTTTCCTGTCTGATTTTGCATAGCATGATATTCTCAGGATCCGTCCATGTTGTCACAAATTACAGTCTTTCATCTTGTCTTATGGCTAAGTAGTATTTCATTGTATATATGTACCACATCTTTTTTAATCATCTACTGAAGGATACTTAAGTTTTTTCCATGTCTTGTCTACTGTGAAAAATGCTGCAATGAACATAGGGGTGCATATATCTTTATGAATAAATGTTTTCAAATGATTTGAGTAGATACTTAGAAGAGAGTTTGCTGGGTTATATGGTACTCCTATTATTTTTTGGGGGGGGAACCTCCATGCTATTTTCCATAGTGGCTTTTGCAGTTTGCAGTCCCACCAGCAGTGAATGAGGGTTCCTTTTTCTCCACAACCTCTCTAACACTTGTTATTACCTGTCTTGTTGATAATAGCCATTCTAACAGGTGTGAGGTGGTATCTCATTGTAGTTTTGATTTGCATTTCTCTGATAGCTAGTGAAGTTGAGCATCTTTTCATGTATCTGTTGGCCATTTGTATATCTTCTTGGGAGAAGTGTCTATTCAGTCCTCTGCCTATTTTTTTTTGTTTGTTTGAGGGTTTTTTATTGAGTTGTATGTGTTCTTTATATATTTTGAATTTAACTCCTTATCAGAGGTGTTTACAAATAGACACAGACAACAACAGTATAATGGTTACCAGAGGAAAATAGGGGTTCAAATATATAGTGAAGGAAGGAGATTTTAATTTGGGTGTTAATCACAAAATGCAATATACAGATGATAGATTGTAGAATTGTACAATTGAAACCTATAGAATTTTATTAACTAGTGTCACCTAAAAATTTTAATAATAATTTTTAAAAAATAAAATAAATGTGAAAGAGAAACCAATAAGTCCAATATAAAATAATGTAGCAAAGTACCTCTCTTTGGGGAAGATCAAGAAAATGTTTTTTTAAACAGAACATAAAAACTAACCATATAGGAAAGTACCTGTAAGCTAGAGTGCATTGAAATTAAGTAACTGTTTATTCATCCACACAAATAAGACAGCGGAAGGCAATCCACAAAATAGAAGAAGGTATTTGCAATGCATATAATTAAAAAGTGCTTGTTTTCTGAAATTGTGAAGAATTCCTATAGATCAGTAAGAAAAAATATTCATGTCTGAAAGGAAAATGACCATAAGAAATAAACAGGTACTTCAAAAGAGAGTTTATGAGAATGACCCAAAACATTTAAAATGTTGCTTAATTTCAATAATTAGAAAAATATGTTTGTTAATCAAGAAGATGGCATGATTCTACACCTCCAGAATAGTTCCAAATAAAATGATTAACAATGCCATATGTTGACAAACATATGGAGCACTGAACTCCATACACTGTTGATACGTTTGTAAATGACAGCTACTTTTGAAAACTGTATGATGTCATCAACAGACATTCATTCTATGACCGTTGCAAGTCAACAATAAAGAGCTTTACATGCCCTAAGAAAAAAAAGTTGCCCATATATAAATGAAACTGTGATATGTTTGTTACTGGGACATCTGTAAAAGAAGGTCTCATTACCAGACAAAAATTGGAACTGAAAGGAGAAACCTTCTGGTATTGTTTAATAGATGTAACGCACTTCTAAGCAAGAAAGGCTGGTGTGAAAGATTCATGCATAATGTAGAACTATCATTAAGGCATCAGATGTCAATTTCACAGAACATTCCTGCTGACTTTCAGCAGACGTGGTGTAGCCTTCAGCAACATGTGACTCAATTGATGAAAAAATGAAACCATAACTGTAGACAAATAGGAAATGCTAACAAAACATTCCCGTTCTCTAACATAACAAAAAATGATGCTGTCAGTGCCCAAGGTGATTGGGTCATATATCATATGTACTTTAATGAATCTAAAATATTACCTGAGATGAATGTAATGAAAATCATGTGTTAAGAAAGCATTTTGTCAAATTTTAATACCCAACATTTTTCCCTTTTAGTAGTTCATTAAATAACTCTGCATATTATGATCACTGGCATCTTAGATTTGATGACGTCCATGTGATATGGACTCCCCATGCTAATTCTTATACACCTTCATAGAATAAAAAATGCAAAAATATATACAGCAAAATACTAAAAGTATTTATATTTAAGAATGTCAACCTATTTTAACTTACAAGATCTTTGTTCTGTACTTCTAAAAGTTTTAATATTGGGAATGCATTAAGGAGTCTAAAATCTGGTCAGTGAGAAGGGTTACGGCAGGAGGCTTGCTTATAAAAGGGATCTGTGGCTACTTAAATGTCTGGAACCACTGCTCTCTAAACATATTGGTTTAAAAATGACCAGGGCATCAAGGTTTAGACACCCAACCTCAGAATTTCTGTTTCTATATCTCAGAATTCTGAAATTTGTTTTTAACCAGCATCACAGGGGATTCTGATGCAAAACAATAGCTCATTAAAAAAAATTTCCATAACGTGAGTTGTGCTCATGTCAAATTAAGAGGTGATTACTCACCATAACCACTATTTATTGGACATTCCTGGACATTACCAGCCACTAGTCTCACTTAATTCACAGAAATAATGAAGTAGATATTAAAATTCTGTTTTTATAGGTATGTACATTTACACTACAGTTATTTCTGTGTTAATGCCTACCAATTTCTTAGCAGTGAGAGATCATATGCTGCTATATTAATAATGAACTTTGCTTTGTACACTGCACAGTTCACAGTCTCCATTTCGTTCTTCTGGTTTTCTGTGCTTGGGCTCAGTCTGACTTTGCAAAACATGAGAACCAAAACAAGAGGGATGATCGATTTCCTTCGAATTCTACCTCATACATCAAGTTTATTAAGTAATGGGGAACATCATGCAGGTTACTCAGAAGACTGGATACAGGGAAAGCAATTTCTTTTTCCTTTTTCACTATAATCTGCAACAGTATAGCATAGAATATTGAGGGAAAACTTAAAATTCAAAAAGCACTCTATGATGATTCTTTACCTACCACAGGGTTTTTTTTAACCCCAATTTTTAAATTACTCCCTGTTTTCTACAGCAGTGGCACATATAAAATGTGGCTATGAAGCCTGCTTTTAAAGACACACAAATTAAAGAACTGAATTAAAGAACATACTCTATGCTTGTTTTGAGGAGATAATGAATAGAATCAGATACCTTTTTGTGTTTTCACCAACGTAAACATTCAGAACAGTGTTCTCAAACAAGGTAGACAACAAACCAAGAAACAAATAAGCAAACAAAACACAAAGTGAATGATATGTTGTTACTGTTATTTAGTAGCTTTACTGGAAATTGTCATTTCATAACATGATAAATTTACTTTACCAAGAAATCATTGAAGGTTTGAAAAGCTTTCCTATGCTTTTATATAGTAACATACAAATGTAAACATTCCCAGGTGTTCTGTGTATTCTTACTTCATTTGGCCAATGAGGAAGGAATATAGAAACTTCTCACATTTAGAAAAATCTTATCAATTTTCATGGTAACAAATATGTGATTATTTAATGTGTTATTATTATTATTTTTCTTTATTGATTTTAGAGAGAGAGGAAGTAAAAGGGAGAGAGAGATAGAAACTTCCATGAGTGAGAACATTAGTTGGCTGCCTCCTGCATGCCCCCCACTGGGGATCAGGCCCACAAGCTGGACATGTGTCCTGACCGGGAATCAAACTGGTGACCTCTTGGTGCATGGGTCGACACTCAACCACTGAGCCACACTGACCGGACAAATGTGTTATTATTTAACCAAAGAAAAGCTAGAAATAATTATTTTTTATGTCTATAAAGAATAGATTTGATTATACAATGAATAAAGCCAATAAAATCCCAAATACTCATTTCATCCTAGCCTACACAACAAACTAATTTTAAAAGTAACCTAATTTTAGCTTATTGATGGAAGCAGCTACTAATTACAAATTAATCTCATGTACTAACTTTGAAAGGACCAGCAGGACTTTTCATTGTAAGCAGGCATGAATAGCTGAGAAGGAGAGGGAGAAGAGGGGATTGACTCAGAGGTATGATAAGTAAAGCCTGGAGTTTTGCTCTGAGCTGTCACTGGGTGAACTGAGGTGCTGCTTCCTTCGTCATTTCTTACTGATGCTTTCTTTGCTTCTGCCTGATGGGTTTCTCCCTCAGGAGCAATATGTTCCTTGACAATAATTAAAGCGTGGACAAGAAAGATTTTGCAATGAAGGTTATCTTTATTCCCAATTCTAGAATACATCTGATGTCAGAATTTCCGACAGAAAACAAAATATTTCATTTCCCCTGTCACACTGGTACTTAGTAAAACATAACAGTGCTCAATCCTGCTTTAGTCCAAGGGGCTTCACCAACACAAGCCAGTGACATTGTCCATTTGTTTGGAACCCAGGAGTTTCTAATCCCCAGGACAATTTGCCATAGAAGGATTTGAGTTGGGTGAGAATTTGCACTTAATTTATTGTCTAGAAGGTGGCCAATTGTTCTGGGAAAAGAGATTCTTCCTGCTTGGTACCTTGACTGGAAACCACATTCTTAAATCACCCATGCCATGCCCTTGGAAAGTCTGTGTGTACTAAAGAATCCAAGCTTTAAAATCGCTGATTTAGAGAATGCAGTAATTTGCAAAAGGCCATACAGATGAACCAGTATTTAAGTTCTGACTTCAGAAACCAAGTTCTTAACCACTGTACTCCAGTCCATTAATTTTTCTTAAAGATACATTCTACCTAGCTCGGCTGGTGTGGCTCAGTGGTTGAGCACTGACCCATGCCCCAAGAGGTTTCAGTTCTGTTCCTGGTCAGGGCACATGCCCAGGTTGTGAGCAAAAGCCCCAGTGCAGGGCATGCAGGAGGCGGTCAGTTGATGTTCTCTCTCATCGATGTTCTCTCTCTCTTTTCTTCCCCCTTCTCCTCTTTCTGAAATCAGTAAAGAAAAAAAATTCTACCTAGAAAGAAATTAGTCTTTAGTACTTGCAAGTATCACACTGTCTTATTTATATCTCCCACTTACAATGATGTCTTTTAATTGTCTTGATCTGTAACTAGGCCTTTTTACTGGGATTTTTTTTCTTCACATAGTTCTAATTTCTGGAAGTTGAATTTAAGCTTCAGCAAATACTGTATCACTTAGAAATATAAAATAAACTTTCTACATTTCAACTCAGGAAATTTTATAGTAGTGAGGTAATGATGTTTAAAAGCAAATTTTTTGGTGTTCAGATTTATGGTTTGGCTCTTCTAGGCTTCTCTTGGTTTTTTTGTTCTACTTTATATTAATACAATGCTACAACATTATTATAAGGTAAACATTTCAGCTTCATTCATTAGGAAAACCTCACAATTTTGTTCTAAAAACATTAATCATAATAATTATACTAAATTAATACTGTACATTCAAAGTAATCTGTTTGTCTCTGCCAGCTAAAAACGATTTCTCACTAGGGAATAACATATAACCACTGTAGAAAGACCATGATGCTGTTCCCCTTCAAGAATATTTTAACCGCTTTGCACCGTTGACAATGGAGGTTATAATATTTTCCTTGCATTTTCTCAAAATGTTGTGGTCTACCATTGATAAATTGTTTTGAAGTATAGAAAATATTGCACTTGCCTTTGAAATTCAGAAAGGGAGTGAGGGAAAGCAGAAGTATGGAATGGAAGAGGTAGGGAGGGAGGGAGAAAGGGAGGGAGGGACGGAAAGAAAGGAGACATATGGGTAGTTGGAAAAAACTAGGCTTGAAAAGGAGCTTAGATGTCATCTAGGTTAATTATTTCTTTTTCTAAACTGGTATATCTTCATCCAGCAGAAAATTGGGAGTATAACACAAATATTCTATTGAACAGTAAAGAAGCAACAAATCAATTTTCCTGAAGATATGCCTTCCCTGTAGAGAAATGGTGTCTGTTTTATAGTGAAGTTTTGATGGCTGTGTAGTTTTATTATATTTTCTTTTGACTCCCTCCCCCCTACCTCATATTAACTAATAATTCTGCAACAGTTGTGAAATAGACAAACAATAAAAACTGAGCTGCTTGGGCCACAGTGACTACAGTGGATATGTAATGTTGTCACACAGGAAGGGTATGGTGTCCTGGTTTCTGCCCCACAGGATGACCCATTTGAGCTCAGATCCTAACCTGGGAATTATTTTTCCTAGTCCAAAGTGATAATAATAATAATAAAAATGCTTCATCTACCAATGCAGAACTTTGAACACAGATGCAGCAGGTAATAATAGAAAGAGATCATTGCAGTACCAGGTAAGTATAAAAAGAACTCTTTCCTAGTAACGGATTGCTCATAGTAAGTATTTTGCAGAGATTTTTAAAGGCTAGGAAATCTCCTTAGCAACAACATACCAAGACTGAGTGCTACAATAAATAATCAAAGGCGGAAATTTTGTGCCCATAAAACATAACCTCAGTGTTTGCTGACAAAGGGTCTCCAACTTTCTGGAGCTCCCCTTTAAAATATGACTCTATTTGCCCAGCCTGTGTGGTGCAGTGGTTGAGCATTGTCCCATGCACCAAGAGGCTGCTGATTCCATTTCCCAGTCAGGGCACATGCCCAGGTTGGGGGTCCATCTCCAGTGGAGAGCGTGCAGGAGGCAGCCAATCGATGTTCTCTCTCACTGATGTTTCTATCTCTCTCTCCCTTTCTCTTCCTCTCTCTCTCAAATCAATAAAGAAACAAACAAAAAAAGAAACCGCAATACAACTTTATCACCAATCCCATGATTTCCAGTAGTCCTTACCAAGAATTCAATGAATAAGCAGGGTAATGCCTATGTTCTCAAGCATCAGAACAGATTTCATCCTTCTTCCTGTTCTTCTATAAAGTTTAACCCTGGAAAACACTGCCTCGCTTTCTCTGTCTTCCAAAGAGCCACTGAAGTGGGCAGTTGTAGGTCGCAATCATTACTGTAGATTTTCTTGGGAAAAATGTCTCCCAATGTAGGATGGCATATAAATAATTTACAATAAAATATTACACATTTTTCTTCAGGAATCATCACCGATGGGAATTTCTCACTAGTTTACTTGTCCTCAGTGGAAAAGAAAAATTGCACTGGCCAGAGTTACATATTCAAGAAAGACTTTAGTCGAGACTATTTATTGCAAGAAGAGATTGAACTCAACTCCAAGACACAAGGTGAAGAATTTTTAAGCACTGGGGGAAATAGTGACAAAATACTGGAGAACTTTCAGGAAGGATGTTGGTCAGTGTGATTACTAATTGGCTAATTTGTGTTTATCAAACTTAGGCTCCTACCCTCTCTTAAAGCCTGGAAGATAGGGCTCTATCTTTTTTGATGATTCCATTTCAAAGAAAAGGCTCCTAGGTTCTTGAGAAAGGCATTTTGAGCTATAATGCTGGCAAGAAGCTTGGAGAGCATTTACATCAAATGGGCAAGGAAAGGCTTTATAATCACAATTTTTCTAACATAAATACTCTGAGGAAAACGAGGTTAAGGGCCAGGAGCCAGGAAGAAGCCTGTTTGAAGTTTAGTTAAAGCCCTCACTGGGCAGCTCAGTTGGTTAGAGCATCTTTCCATGTGCCAGGTCATGGGTACGATCTCCATTCAGGGCACATAGAAGAATGAAGCAATGAATGTACAAATAAGTGGGACAGAAAATCCATATCTCTCTCTCTCTCTCTCTCTCTCTCTCTCTCTCTCTCAAATCAATCAATAAAAAATATAATAACGTTTAGTTAAGCTGTGGAGAGTGTTAAAGCCATTCTTTTGGTAATCAGTGTCCTAGCCTCAAGTGTGTTGCTAGGCCAGGCTCTTTCCACAGTTTTCACACATCCTTCTTTTCTTTTTGTATTGCATACATTACTCCTTCTGTTCTTGAGTATGTCAGAAACTCCAAGTTCCACTTCACTTAGTTTGCAAGGGGGGCGGGGGGGAGCCCATTCCCTGAGCAAAATGTCATTCCTACTGAGGTGATTTCTTTGTCTATAAAACCTGCTGCTGTCAGTTTTTTATTCGAACAATGAGTTTTCCTTCATCACAAGAAAATAATGATCAAGATTCTAATGCAACTAACACGAGACCAGAGAAAACACAACACAAATACGTTCCCCACTGTGCAGACGGGGCAAGTGACTGTTCCTTCAAGAGGCGGAGAAGAGCCCCTTGGAAAAGGCAGCTTCCTCACCTACCTCCACTTTCGGGAAAGTTCTTCCCTGCTCTTGTCATGGGGGCTTGCACCAGCCCCTCAGGGACACGGGTTTGTGTGCAGTCCCTTTATTTGCTAAGCCCTCATTTAACTGATTACCGAGTGCATGCATTGTAGCATTTCAAGCCTGAGACTTATTATTTTTTCCAGCCCTGCATGGCGATTTTTATGAAGCCACAGAGCATACCCCTCTCCAAGGAGAGTTAATGGACTCGTTTTGCCTGTTTTCTAGTTCAGAAGGCTATTCCCCCGGGGAAGTCGTCGTTTCATTAACCATTGCTGGAGCACTTTCCTGCTTTCAGGCGCTGCCTCGGGCTTTTAGTGGGTGTCTGTGAAGAGAGTGACAGAGGATCCCATGCCGCAGGGCTGACCTTCCCTCCGTGGGCATAGCTGCTGCTCGTTACAGCAGAGCCTGCACACTGGGCTGAGGAATTTTCTCCTCCCAGAGGGCTCTCATGTGAGGGTAATAACAGGTCTTGCTTTTTTTTTTTTTTTTTTTTTTTTACCACTTTTATTAAACTAGCAGTTTGATATCTGGAAGGAGACTTTGGCAAGCTAATGAATGATGTGTTATAATTATGTTGAGACCCCTGGTCCTGTTACCTTTGCATTAGTCACCCTGTTAGCACAGAACTGGTCCAAGCTGAGATGCAGATGATAGGGGATAGACGGGTTCAGAGTCGGGGTTAGTCAAAAATGATACCAGCCGCTGGAAGGAGGCATTTGGAATGGCCAGGAAAGGTGTTTTTGTTTGAAGAGAAGGTCCCTGTATTGAGGTATGATACCCACACAAGTAGGTGTCAGTACTGTCTTCTGAATCTTTAGGTTGGTCCTCTAAATGTTGTCTTTTGGTTTCTTTCCTTATTGAGCCTCTATTTATGTTTGTCTATTTCGGGTGAACTCTTCTTAGTCTAGGAACAATTCTGTAAAACTTGTTTTTGAAAATTTGAAAGTTGGTTCTTACTGATTTGAGATTTTGTATCTTAACTTTTTAAAGAGCCAAACCACTCATCTTTATATTGTCTAATTGGTAATATTTTTTGTAAGCATCAGATAGTTGAAATGAATCAATGCATTTTGAATATATTTAACCATTCATGCATTTGTTTTATCAGTACATATTTCACAATTTGTGCTTGATGTGATCAGTGACAAAAGTAATTGGAAAGGCTATTGTGTATATATGTATCTCTATGTTAAATTAAGATAAAAGTTTAGTACAGTCTTGCAAAATCCCTAAGTGTTTTCATAAATTGGGTATAACTATCCCAAAGTACCTGAAAATGAAATGATTAACAAAGCAGGACTAGAGATTTCAAAGAAAGGATGTTGATAAAGGAGACATGGGCCTCCAGGTACAGTTATCTGAAAGCACAGTGATTGATACACTGTGTTATCAGGACAAGGATCAAAGATTATTGAGAAAAATAAATATAGAAACAAGGCCTATATTTTTAAGAATTTAGAATATGATATTCACGGTTAAAGGAGTAAATGGGCAAAATTATGTGATAAAATAAACCAAGTTAGACTTATACCATGTATTTTTCAGTAAAATAAATGCTAGAAGAGAAAGCAAGTTGAATTTATTAAATAAAACTATACGTGAAAAAAGAAACACAAAAAAATCAAAGTATTTGTAAACCTAGGTAGGGAATTCCTAAGGATATATACAGTGAAAATATAAACAGAGAATATGTGATATGTTTGGTAGCCATCTATACAACAAAATCACAACTGATATTAAAATACTTGTGATACATAAAAAAAAAATATTTGCCATAATTGTAATGAAGGCTAAACATATGTAATGTAAAAGTACTTATAAGTAGATAAGAATAAAACTCAAATTTACTGATCAAAGTATAGATAATGAATATGGAGAATAATTCACAGAAAAAAATGCCAATAGCTAAAGTAAATGCAGAAAAATTCTGCATATAAATAATTAAGGAAACAAAAGTGAATCTGCTAGTAAGGTTATAAAAAATGATACAATTTGGAAAATATTTTAAATTACATTAATATGGTCTTTTCACAAGGTTACAATATAGTGGTTCTTGATTTTATTGGCCTAAATAATTATAGTCCTAAAATGGATTGTCCTATTTGTCAATCCTAAAATGAAATTCATATACTGACAAACTACAGAATGAATAATTTCTAGGTAAAAATGAGGTACATGCCCTATCTTAAATATAAAGAAGAGAAAAGGGTTATTCCAATTTACTAATAATGCTAATGACCAAATAACTAATTTATGGAGTCTATCATTAAGATTCTTGATGACTGAGTATATTTGATGAAGAATGCAGTAAATTGATAAAACTGGTAAGCCTTTTGAAAGTTGCCTATAAACTCATTTGGCGAACGTTTCACTTACTGTACAGTGACAACATTGGGAAGGGATTTCTTTCAAGAAAATTACTTTTTTGGATTGTAAAATACAGACAAACATTAGAAATCTATTTTCATAATTTTATGCAAGCAAGAATGCATTATTATTGCCCAGGAAATTTCTCTTACTTGAATTTAAAATTTGGGAGGCTGCAGTCACTGCTACACAGCTAATTTTCAAATATCTTTTGTCGTCGCATCAATTTCTCTCAAAACAGTACCATTGCTGAATGAAATAGAAGACATTATTTCATTTGAATGTCTCTCCAACAATGGCAGCTGCTAAGATGAATTATTTTGTAAGATTTCACGGCCAACCATGACTTGTGATATGTACTAGTTTGTAAGTAATGAAACCTTTATTATAGTTTAGTGTAGAAGGGTTTTTGCCTTTTTTTTTTTTTTACTTTTAGAAACATTGCTGTGACAGTATTGTAACTTTTAAACTTTCTTTAAATCTTACATGATATGTCTGTCAATTTTATAAACTTATTGCTTTGTAAAATTTTCCATTTATAATTTTTATTCCATTGCTCCATTAAAGAGGAATGTGTTGGCAGAATAGGTACACTGGTGAATCATTTATGAGAAAATTGATTAATTCAATTTGTTATATTCAGCTTGAGTATTGTAGATCTTTGCTCCTTATATTGGATATTTTAAATGTAGGCTGTTTTACAATGAATGAGACTACAACAATTATAGTTTAATACACACAAGACATATTGTTATTAAACTATTTTGAGTAATATATCTTTGTATTGGTAGTTTCTTTTCTAATTTTTTAATTTGTCAGTATGGCTAAAACTTTTAAAAAGAATCAATTTTTGTTTGAGTTCAATTTCTCTCCTATTTTTCTGTTTTCAGTTGAATTCATGTTTTTCATTGTTCTCTTCTTTCTACTTTCTTTGAGTTTTTGTATTTTCCTAGTTTTTCTTTAGGTAGAAACTGAGATTGTTTATTTGAGATAGTTTTTATAGCATAAATATGGAATACTGTAATTTTCTCACTAAACATTGCTTAACTGCATCCCCCAAATTTTGATTTTTTAAAAATAATTTTCTTTTACTTTAGTTTAAAGTATTTTCCAATTTCCTATGAGACTTCTTCATTGACCTGTGAATTATTTATAAGTATGTTTAATTCCCAAATCTCAATGATCTTTTTAAAATATTTTAATTTATTTGGTCATAGAACATCCTTAGTATTTTTCATTTCTGTTACACTTATTAAATTTTATTTTATGTCTCTGGATATGGTTTATCTTGCTGTATGTTACATGTGCACTGAAGAAAAATATGAATTTTTCTGTTATTTTTGGAGTAGTTATAAATGCCATTTGATCACATTAGTTGATGACATTCAGTTCAGTCATTCTATGTTTTTGCTGATTTCTGTCTACTTGTTCTATTGACTACGGGACACAGCACTGAAGTGTCCAGTTGTGACTGAATTCTTCATCTCTCTTCGGTTTTACCAGTTTTGCTTTATGTATTTTAAAGCTTTTACGTGCATACCAATTAGGGTTGTTGTGTATTCTTGGTGAAATGGTCATTTTGTTATTATGTAATGTTTCCCTTTGCCCATGGTTGTTTTCTTCACTCTGAAGTCTACTTTGTTCTAGTTTTCTTTTAATTAGAGTTTTCATGATATATCAACTTCCATCCTGGTAAACATACCTCTGTCCTCATATTTACAGCGGGTTTTTATAAATAGCACATAAATAATTTTTTAAAAATCCCAATCAGATTATTTCTGATTTTTAAAATCTTTTCATTTTATTTTGTATTCGTTTCAGGTGTACAGCTTAGTGGTTAGACGATCATATACTTAGTGTTCCCCTTGATATTTCCAGCACCTCAACTGGCACTGTAGTTCTATTTTTTAACTGGTATATATAAATCATTCACACTTATTATCAGTTTTGGTGTTTTGTTTACTACCAGCATTTTCATTTTTTTAGTTTGCTACACTTACTTTTTTTTGTTGTTCTCCTATTTAGCTGATCCAACTTTTTGTGGTATTAATTAGTCTTTTTAGTTTTTCACTTTTGTTTACATTTCGAGTTTCCTGGCTTTGCAGTGCACTTTCTGTTCACCATAGTGTGAGGACAGAGAAAGAAAAAAGCCACAGGAATTTGCCTAATGTTCGCTGCACCACAGTTTCTCAGATCAGAGAGAGGTTCTCTGTCCCTTAGTTTTAGATAATTACCCAAGCTCACTGCTCTGTGCTATCAGGGCTGCCACGGAGCTGCCAGGGTGTTGGGGTGCTAGGGAAGGGTAAGAAAAATAAACGGGGTTTTCTTTACTCCCTCCAGCTCCTAGAGAAACCCGTTCCTGCTGCTTGGACCAGAAATAGAGCTTCTCTTGGAACTTCTTTTATTGGCGTCCAGTGTACATGTCTGGTTTTTAGCTACCTTTGGGGAGGAAAAAAAAATAAAGTAAACTCATTTTTATTTCAAGGAAAGTTAAAATTTGTTTCTCCATGTCTCTCCCTGCTGCTACCACTTTCTTTTCGGAGTTCTGTGTAGTCTCCCTGGGCTTTGTAGTTGCATTCAATGAGAAAGGCAGGGTGGGGTATGTGCATTCCGTTTTCTCAGAACCAGAATTTGTTCAAGACATTTTTTGTTGTTTCAGCAAGTGTCTTTAGGATATATAACTTGTAAAAATGCCACTTTTTAAATAAAAAATAGAACTTGGCGAGAAATTTTTATCATACCTCAATAAACCATACATTCATTTCCTGAAATTGAAAGTTGTCTAAGATTTCTTTTTTTATGAGGGGCTGATTGGTATAATAGCTAAGATTTGGGTGCCTTAGAACACACTAGTTGATAGTCACTGCTTCTGTATACAACCACTCTGTGCCTCAGTTTCCATATGTGTAAAACTGGGTACATATAATACCAACATCTTAGCATTTTTATAAGAAATACAATAGAAATTTCATGTAAAAGAACACAGCAGTACTTAGCAAACAGTAAGCACTATAGAATTGATAGCAATTATTAGTGTAATTATACAGTGCATATTATAATCAAGAAAATAAATAGAGAATATACTAAAATAGAGAGAAAACAATCTAAAATCCAAATTCTAGGTATAATAGAACAGAGTCAGCAATTCCCTAAAGCTTTGAACATTAGGAGAAGAGTAAATTGCTAAACTTAAAGCACAAAATGGAAGAAAGATTATGTAAGAATCTATTTAATATAATTTTTGGGCAAATTATGATAAAATATGTAACTAAAAATGTTTTATATTTGTAAAATCCTTGATGAATTTATATTTCTTCCTATTGCTTAAATTTGCTTCAGTGATAAAATTTGCACCTGTTTGAAATTTTTTTCTACAAAAATGATTACCATGAATTGCAATCGCTATCACCATTTGTGTGTGGATGGTCATTACATCTGCAGCTGTGGTTGAAATATCTTCTTTCTTTTATTTCTTACATTAAAGAGATATTCATTTCTTGAGCATCTATTTATGCTAAGCTCTATCTATGTGAGGCTCCAATCAAACAGTTAAATTTTGCCCAAAAATTTTACTCAAAATTCAGCTCACTGAGGGTCTCTGGTCTATCAATATTTCATGCACTAACACTATGTAACAACTTTCCTGCTTGTTTTTTCTTAGCCTTTATCCCTACCTTACCAAACATACTGTGTATTTTCCTTATTTATTACTTTATTGTCTGCTTCCTCCACTTGGATATAAACTGCATGAAAAACAGATTACTATTTTATTTACTAACTTACCACCAACACCTTAATAAGTACGTACTATATATGAGGAACTTAATAAATTTTGGAAATAAATACTTTTGTGGGAATGCATAATTTTGCTTCATAATATATATAATGATTATGAAAGATCAAATAGATTGATGGATGTGAACCTACTAATAACTAACTGGTGCATTCAGAATGTAAACAATACGGTCATGCACCACATGAAAACATTTTAGGCAAGGACAGACCAGGTACATCATAGTGGTCCCATCAGATTCAAATGAAGCTGCAAAATACCTATTGCCTAGTGACATTGTAGCCATCCTAACATCAGAGTGAAACACATTACTCACATGTTTGCGGTGATGCTGGTGTACACAAACCTACTGCACTGCCATATATAAAGAGTATAGCATATCCAATTATGTACAGTGCATAATACTTCATAATGATAATAAAGACTATATTACCAGTTTATGTATTTACTACACTATGCTGTTAGTTGTTAATTTGGAGTGTACCCTTTGTACTTATAAAAAAACGTTTGCTATAAAATAGTATGCCATGCTACCCCGGCAGCAGCCTCCTACATATTGAGCTCATTGTATCTCTTAGTTGCATAGATTTCTCTTGTGCTAATTTAGTCTTGTGTTGTTTTGTACAATAACATGCTGTACAGTTTTTAGCAGAGGAGCAACAGGCTGCACCACACAGCCAAAGTGTGTAGTAAGCTGTACCACGTAGGTTTGTGTAAGTGAACTCTATGATTTTCGCACAATGATGAAATCACATAATGAGGAATTTCTCAGAGCATGTCCCACTGCTAAGGGGCATGACTGTACTTATGGGGAGGCAGTATGATATAGTAAGAGCAGGTCTGAGTTCACACCCTTGCTCCAATACTCATTAGTTATATAACCTTGAAAAGATTACTTCATCTCTCTCAGTTTCCTAATCTGCATAATTAGTAATGTTTTTAAAAAAATGGCAACTTGATTTAAGGATTACACGAGTGAACGCATGCAAAGCTCTGTAACAGTGTCAACATACAGGAGACTGGACAATAGTTAGCAATTACACATCATGGCATTAGTTACTCAAAAGTCTTTTGCATAATAAGCAGAATGGGCACTTTTCATTACTTATTTATTATTTATTGTTATTTAGCACTTCTTTTTTCTGATGAGGAAAAAGATTTAAATAACTGAGCCAATAATTGACCAAACTGGACTTTGCAATCATGTTTTTCTAAATTTATAGCCATGTTAATATTTTTATATCGCATCATCTTCGATTATTAAGTTTCTTGGCAGGGCATAGTAATGTGTTTGGCACTGTGGAGGGTATAAAATAGGTTCTTGGTACATCGATGTTGCTTGTCAAATAAAGACAAATCAATAGCAATAAGCACCCAAGTGTCTGATCAAAAAGGTTATAGCTTACATAGACTGTGGGCATCGACAGAGTGAGGCACATGCACTCCCATGAACATTAGATACCCATGAAATATCAGTAATAAAACATGGGAGTCAGTTTATAAAGAATATTCTAGAAGGTAGGGTTGGAGCACTGGGCTGTGTGCTAGGTACAGTGATGCACTTGCCAGATGTGCCTTGGCCTCCAGGAGTGCAGTCAGCTGAAGGCCTCCAGCCGCCAGCCCCTGCAGGGTCCCTCCACTGCAGAACTGCCTTCCCGGCTCACTGTCCTCTCAGGAGGGCCCATCTGGGGATTGGGGTGGAGGTGGAAAGACCAGTCACTCACCCCACGCAGGACAAACCCCACAGATCATTTTCAGTCCTGAGCTCCTTCTGGGGTTGTCATTGACGCTCCTTTTCTCTGCCCAATTCTCCTTTCTTTCCTTTTCTTCCACAGATGTTGAATCCAAGGATACTTCCTTGTAAACACCCTGCCTCGGCTTCCTGCAGTCTCCTTCCCAGAGTCTGAGAACCCCGCCTGCTGCAGGGCAGAGGAAAGGAGACTTAGCCCAGCACTTCTCCCCAAGGCAGAAACTGGCACCATTTCCCCTAGACGCCGGGCAGCACTTGTAGTTCTGTTGGAAGTTGAATAATGCTCTGTACCCCTTTCTCCATCCTGGAATTTGAGGACCCAGTATCTTAAAGTCAAGAAGCCCCCTATGTTTTAATTTTAAAATAAAATGTTTAGGTCGACATGCTGATCAAGCCAGTTATCTCTACAGAGATGTTGGTCAGTCTTCTATTCTTAAGAACGAAGGAACAGAAAATAAACTTTAAATAATTCATGTGCCTCATTTAGAAAAAATCAAAGTTACTGGGATATGCTGGGCTACCACAGTATTAGCACAAACTTTAGATAAGCTAGTGCCTAGTTACTAAAGTAGTTACCCCAGGGTCTAGTTATATGCTTAGCTTACTAGTACTCAGAGTTGTCAAAGATCATAGCAGAAACACTAGGGTGTGGAGAGAAAGGGGATATGTGTAGGAAAACTTCAATTTATCTTGACCAAGACTCCAGCCCGTATGAACCAGTTTTTCAGATGCCTTCTGATATATCTCCTATTGGGAAGTTAACACTGACCCTGCGTGTTTCTGTGTCTGGAGATAAAATTTAACTGTTTATAAGATTCCTTTTTACCAGAGGCAATTGAGACTTTGCCGCTTTGTTGCAAGGTTTATACATTTGCAGTAGTGGGAACCGTGAGCATTTTCTTTTTCTTTGCTATAGTTTCATTGAAACCGCAAACTTTTTGTTTTCGCTGTAAGTCTCAATTTTCCTTTGCTTTGGGAGCTAGCAGACTGGTGGCCGTGGCTCTGAGCAAGTGTTTCTGGTACACAGTCTGTTTCCACTGCCTCCTGCTAATGCAATCTGTTAGGTCAATGAAATCTGCCACCTACGTAAGGATTCTGCTTCACTTGTTTTTTTTTCCCCCCATCAAAATTATTTTTAGCAGAACCTTCACCTGAAGCTATATTTATTGCTTCTGGAAAGCTTGTGAAGATGAAAACTTCTGTCCCAAACCTTGTATCTCATCATCCATTTTTTTTTATCAACATTTTTTTGGAAGTAATTTTAGATTTACAGAAAAGTTGCAAAGATATGTCCACTTTACCTCATTGGTTTCATTTTACATTACTGTGAGACAACTGTCCAAACAAAGAAACCCGCATCGGTTCATTAGTATTTTTTAAATAATTTTTTATTTTTTAATTACAGTTGACATACAACATTATATTAGTTTCAAGTGTATAATCCAGTGACTGGACACTTAAGTGATCACCCTGATAAATCTAGTTTCCATCTGACACCATACATGGTCATTACCGTATCACTGACTATCCCTATGCTGTACATCCCCATGGCTACTCTGTAAAAGGGTGAAGGTACATTACTATTAAGCAAACACCAGACATTATTTGAATTTTACCACTTGTTTAAAATCAGTGTCCTCTTTCCTTCCAGAATCCCATCCAGGTCCCACACTGAATTTACTTGTCATGATTCCCCATTCTTCCTTTCACAAGTATCTTAGTCTTCCCTTGTCTTCTTTGACCTTGACAGTTTTGAGGTGTCTGGTCAGGTATTTTGTAGAATACTCCTTAGTTTGGGGTTGTTTGATATTTTTCTCATAATCAGACTGGGGGTCCCAGGGTTAAGGTAGTTGTTGTCAGGTT
Source organism: Molossus molossus (assembly GCF_014108415.1). Taxonomy (NCBI): domain Eukaryota; kingdom Metazoa; phylum Chordata; class Mammalia; order Chiroptera; family Molossidae; genus Molossus; species Molossus molossus. The sequence continues at coordinate 56,132,259 of NW_023425351.1, read as the reverse complement.
TTCTTCACTACAAAGTTCCTCTTTCCTTCCTCCTTTTTGAAAGAAAGTCTCCATGTACAGTCCACACTGATGAGGTAGGAATTAGGTAGGTCCTACTCCCTGGAAGGGGGAATATACATATAAATTTGAAATTCTTTTGTAAGGAAGATTTTTATCCCTCTTCCTCTTTTTATCTATTTATTCAATCATTTCATTATATTATTATGAATGCACATGTCACTTATTTGTGAAACTCCAGCTTTGACCAATGGGAGCTCTTGAAGTCTGGCTACTGTACCTCTTGGAAATGTCCCGTCTTTTTTTTTTTTGAGCCTTTCTTACTTAAAAAAAAATTTTTTTTCTTTTTTGATTTTAGAGAGAGAGGAAAGGAGAGGGAGAGAGAGAGAGATAGAAACATCGATGAGCGATAGAACATCAATTGGCCGCCTCTTGCACACCGCCCCCTGGGGATTTGGCCCACAACCTGGGCATGTGCCTGACTGTTTTTTTCAAGAAACCCTGGTTCCTTTTATTGGACCATGGTGTTCAGAAACCAAGATATGAATAATGGGTGTGTTTGTTGCAATGGGAATGTCATGACTCCTAGCCCTCTCAGCACATAGAGCTAGGTAATATATGTCTCTGTTCTAACCCATGAACCCAGGACTCTCTATGTATGTCTTCACCTGTATGTGTATATTAAGCTAAACATACATTCATTCTGTCTCTGACTCCAAGTCAATACCTCAGCATTTATTCTAGCCTTCTTTCTTACTTATCTTTTTCTTCCTTCTCTGACAGTTGGAAACCTAGTTCCTAGTCTCCAATATCCATTCACTTATTTGTTTAACTGCAGTAGCCACCTAAAGCAGTTTCAGAGTTGTTCATGTGCACCTCTCTTCAAAAGAAATTTGCTGAGTACAGTGTTGGCATACACTTTTGTTGTCTCTAGTCTTACAGTTTTCAGTGAAAACATTATTTTTCGAAGTTACCAAGGCCAGCTCCTTTTAGATTCTCATTCTCTTTGGAACAGTTATGCCTTATATTCATAATATAATTAAATTCATTTGTCAGATTTTTTTAAAGTTTCCATATATTAAAGTTCACTCTTTGTGATATTCTATGCTTTTCTATTATCTAAAAGAACTTTAAAAAAATTATTGTAGTAAGAAACACTTAACATGAGATCTACCCTCTGATCAGATTTTTAAGTGAGCAATATAGTATTGTTATCTATAAGCACAATATTTGTTGTACAGCATATGCCTGGAACGTATTCATCTTGCATAACCCTCACTCATAGCCCCTAGAAACTGTAATTATATTCTCTGCTTCCATGATTCGTACTAGTTTGTATATGCCATATAAGTGGAATCATGCAGTATTTGTTATTCTGTGACTGGCTTATTTACTCCATATAATGTCCTCCAAGTTCATCAATGTAGTTGTACATTGTAATATTTCCTTTTTTTAAAGGATGAATAATATTGCAAATGCATATTTCCAGCCTCCAGAACTATGACAAATAAATGTTTGAGCCACCTGTTCTATGGTATTTTTGTTATAGCAGCCTGAACAAACTAAGAGAAAGGACTGTGTTTAGCATGTTCCAGACTTGCCTATCAAATAAGTCATTCCTCCTTTGGTGAGAAGTTGGAGAGGTGATGGACAGTAGTCAATATTTTAGGGAAGGACTTGCCAAGGGAAAACAGTGGGGAGTAAATATTTTTCCTAATGGTGTCGTTTATTTGCTTTCAACTTTCAGGATAAATCTACAGACAAAATACAGAATACTTAAAATATAATTAGAAAAGAGAATGTTAATGTTATCTATCAATTATGGCCAGAGACACAGACAATAGTGTGGTGAAGGCTTGGGTTGGGGGTGCAGTACCAGGGTGGAGGGGGTCAATGGGGGAAATAAAAGGGGACATCTGTAATACTTTCAATAATAAAGTTAAATCCAAGAAAAAGAAAAGAGAATGTAAATGTTATTTATCAATTATGGAAAATTGATATTTAAAATTAAAAGTACAGCAAAAAATATGACAAATGGAACAGGATAAGTGAAATGTATCAAAAGAATGAGGCAATACAAAAAAGTGAGGTGATATTTTTATAATCAAACAGAAATCAATGAAACAAAGAATTAAGTAGGGTAGATGGAGCAAGAACTGGAATTTAAAATACCAACTCTGAGAAGGGAGAGGGGATTGGGTGAGTTACATTCCTTTCTTTAAAAAAAATCTTAAAATGACAAAGTGATAAATAAAAATTTATGTTGGTTATTAAAGTTAAGGAGCTAACTACCAAAAGACACACAAAACAGAAACAGTTGAAAGTAGTTGCCTACAGGGAAACAGACCTTGGGTTTGTGAGGTATAGGACGTATTATAAACCGTTCTGTAAAATTTTATTTCTACCATGTGCATTTATTACTTGGATAAAAATTGGAAATGGAAAAAGCAATTGGTTCAAACTGTGTGTAACATGTGATTCCAATATTGTAAAAATTTCCTCTTTCTAATTTTATGACCATACACTGAAAGGAAATTTTTTATAAAAATATCATAAAATAATGGGCTGAGTGGGATTCGAACATTTGATAATGAATTATAAATTACTGACATCTTAAAAAATAACATTTATTAAGTGCCAGAGTTTTTGCTTACTCTGAATCTCACTATTTTTTTAAGCAATGTTCTTGATTTTTCTGTGAATTTTGTTTTAACAAGATCCTTATTTATTGTATTCTAGAGTTAGATATTGGGGGAAAAACATTTTTGTTTGAATCTGACATTATGGGTGGCTATTTTTCTTTAAGTTAAAAAATGTTTTTATGAAATCTTTTGTAGAAGTTTAAGGAATACATATATCCAGCTTTCGCCTTTCTATTATGGATAAGGGCTTCAATTTAGAGCTTTACTGGAAAAAGTCTCAGCTTTCCTGGAAGTCCTCTTCGCTCTGCTATTTCAGTGATTCAGAAGAACAAAAAGTACTATAGTTACTTCTTATTTTATTAGCGTAATTGTTAGAGTAGTCTAACAGACTGCCTGGAGCTAATTTCTCTTTTGAAAAACCGAACTCTTGACAAAGTGATAGTGTTCTCAGTCTAAAGTGAACAGTTCGTAGTTCCTGTTTCAGAAGGCAGGACTGCTCTCTCTAGCACTTCCGAAGCCTCCGAGTGAAAACCTCTAACATCCTAGATGTACTTTCCCAGAGTCAGCTGTTGCAAGCTGGGTGAGACATAACTACTGATCCTGATTTTGTTGTTGCTGTTTTAAGTTTAATTTTTTATTTTGCTAAATTTATTGAGATGACATTGGCTAATAGGGTCATATAAGTTTCAAGTGTACATTTCCATGATACATGATCTGTATATTGCACTGTGTGTCCACCATCCAAAATCAAATCATCTTCCGTCACCATATATTTTGGCCTCATTTACCCTTTACTACCCCTCTACCCCCTTCTCTCTGGTAACCACTGTACTGTTGTCTGTGCCTATGAGTTTCCTAACTAAGTAGCTGCTCAAAACCCAAGGTTACTGACCATTAAAAAAAATTAAATTGTTAAGAGGATGTAGTTAGGCTCCCCTAATTTATTATTCATATGGCAATTAGCTAATTTGGAATAAACATAACTGATCTCATCTAACCACACCAAAGATAAGGATTTCCTAATAACCTTGGAAAGTAAGTGATTTATTCCTAATTCATCATAGGTTTGGGGCCCCAAAGCCACAATTACCTGTGGGTTTCCCCTCACCTCAATATGGTTTTATGTATAACAGTAGAGATGAAGTGCATCAGAGCTGACATTTTTCTGTACTTCTTTATAATGTAACTCCAGTTGGGTATCCTGACTGCATAGATTGGACATATTAGCTGCATTATATATTCTTCATTATCTATATTTCACAAGCCTAATTATTCTAAATAAGTGGTACATTTTTAGGGGCTATATCTGACCCCCTTCCCATAAAAGGAAGTTAAATATTTTAAATATTCCACATCAGATTAGAGATGTAAATGGAAGCAATGGTTTCAACAGTGGAAGATCTTACACTAAGTGAAATGCACCAATAGAGAAACATTGACTTACCAGAAAGAAACCCAACTGTTTTTCTAAACACTTACTCGAATCCCTTACATCTCTAACAGCAATTATATCAAGGGGTATTTCTCTTCACATTGGTTATTAAAAAATGCTCGCTATACTAACTCAAAAAAGTTAAAGTTAGAACATAGCCATATGAAACTATCAAATATATTAGATGGAGCTACATATTGACCTGTAAATTTAAGAACAGCATTACCTTATATAATAAGTATATCAAAGTGTATCAGATTACTTTTCAGCTGTAAAATTGATTTATGTGTACTATATTAGTATGCCAAAAATTACACTCTTCAGCCAATGTGATTTCTGTGCTTTTATTTAAAATAAGAAAACACTGAAGTATAGATTTGCTTTGTCTAGCTGCACTGACATGTTCAAAATAAAATTAGTTTAACTAATGCTATTATATATATGCTCTACTAATTTGGGCTCTAGTTTTCGAACAGGTGGATGTATCGATTCTAAAGGGATTTTTTTTCCCAGTTAAATTTCAGATTGTCTTACATGTCTTACATGAACCATCTTTTTCATTCATCCCTTCCACTGGCTTCTATACTCTTCCAGCAAAAGTTGCAAATGATTGCCATCTACCTTCACTACAAATTAATGATATTTTACTCCATTTCTACTTTCAGAGTTATTATTACCTCAGGTTTTATAGGTGGGTAAGGACATCGTTTATTTTTGGCCACTGAAAATTTTTGAATTTTTGTTTACCTTTTGATAGTTTGCAGAATGCACTTTGGGCCTTCAGACAAACAAACACAAATAGAAATAGGCAACTAAGCCCTCTGTTTTCTAACTTCCCTTTCTACTAGAGAGCAAATAGGTCATCATGGAGTTTAGGTTCTCCCACTCAGATACAATCAGGAATATTGGCTCACAGAAAAATTCTACCACTTTAAGTACAGGCCAGGCACTGGGATTAGCAGAAGCAGTGTCCCTTTGGACTCAGTAGTGATGACAACTATCTTCTGACTGTGACAGATACATTGTGGTTCTGGGGTCTCCCCAGCATCACCACCAAAGTTTTTTCTGGAAGCTCAACATAGAGCAGTTTTCCTAGCTGTTCCAAGAGTCTGTAACCTATTTAGTGCTGAATAATAAATTCCTTCCTGCTTACTAGCTAGGTGGAGTCCACTGTCTGATTTCAAGGTTCAAGAGGACCAAGAAGCTTGACTATGAACATGTTAGTTCCTTATCCATGTATGCTACTGATTTCACTGCATCTAACTCCCCAAAACTTGCTGTTCTCCAGACTTGTTTAGCTTCGTAAGAAACTGCTCATTGTCTTAAGTGGCTGAACTCTTGTATTTTCACCAACAATGATTGAGAGTTCCTGTTGATCTACATTCTCACCAGCTATTTGTATTGTCAGTTTAATTTAAAAAAATTGTTTTGGCATTTACAGGTATAGTAGTATTACATTGTTGCTTTAGTTGATATTTCTCTAGTGTAAAATAATGTTGAGTATTGATTTTAAGTGTATTATTTGCCGTCTGTCTGTATAGCTTCTATAGTGAGGTGTGTACTCTAATCTTTTAAATTATTCATTCCATTGGATTGTTTCTTTTCTTAATGTTCAATTTTTAGGTATTCTTTTTGTATTTTTATTTTCTTAGCTTTATTGAGGTAAAATTCACAGGTAAAAATTATATATATTTAAGGTATATAATGTGATGTTTTGATATACATATACATTGTTTACCAAAATCTAACTAATCAACATACCCATCACTCACACACTTACTGTTCTTTGTGTATTTTGGATATATATTTTTATCATGTATATATTTTGCAAATTTTTTTTTTCTCTTAGCTTGTGGCTTCTTTTCTCCTCTATACAGTGTTTTTCACTGAGAAGATGTTTTTAATTTGAATAAAGTCCAACTAATCACATTTTTCTTTCATTGATTACACTTTTGGTGCTGTACCTAAATATTGACGGCCAAAGCCAAAGTCATGTAGGCTTTTTCTTGGGTTTTCTTCTAGTTTTATATTTTAGTTAGATTCATGTACATGTTCCAGAGTTGTTTTTATATGTGGTATCAGGTTTGTGTCTAGGTTCTTTTCTCTCTCTTTGCACATGGATATTCATTGGTTCACAGTATATTTCACAGTTCTGGTAAGTCGTGCACGGTCTGAACCCATCTGTGTGCTTCCCTATGGCAGCCTCCCCCTCTCTCGGGCTCTTCCCGTCTGTCTTCCCCATCCATCCCTTACTCACACCCTCATCTGTGGGAAAGGAAGACGTGAAAGAGCTGTGGTGTTGGGGCGTTTGGCTAGATCACTGCTCTTTCACTCCCTCTTACCCTCTGAGTCGCTGCTCAGGCGCCTCCCTGCATCCCTTTCTCGGAGGCGCATCTTTGGTTTTCTTCAAGTCACAGCTGAGATGCTGCCACCATTGTAGAATCTTCCGGTCTCCTTCCCTACCTCAGCAAAATTAATTATTTTCCTACTGGCAATGGATTCTAGTAACTGTTCAGGTCACCACGATATCAGCATATCAACCTTGTCATATTTTATTACACTTAGCTTTATTCTTGGGTAAGTCCCCTCACCCTTTAATATATACTAAAGCATCTTTGTGCCCAGTGGTTATGGCTTACTGGTCTTTTCCCATAATATCTAATATAGCGTTGGGTCCACGTTAATCACTCAGATACTGCCTGGTAAACTGCTTGGTATACTTAAACATAAATAATTTAGGGCATTTGATGAATAACTACATTTCATAAATATCTTTTCTGTTATTCTTCAATTCATATCACACATAGCCCACATATTAATAGAATTAATTCTGCAATTTTTATTACAAATTTGTGGGGTTCGTTTTCATGGCATAAATTCAAGGGATAATTAAAAATCAGAAAACATAATCTTTACAGTGAAGGAGCTGGATAAAGGAACCATGCCAACAACTGTGCACACATACATACCCCTCATAATTTACTTTCTCACTTATCTTGATCACATTTGATGTCCCAAGGAGAATTAGAAGCTGTGTTCCAGTCTTCATATTCTGCATATTCTTTGCTGGTGACCTAGCTTCAAGTCAGGCCACATCTTCAAATTCTCTGTATAATTGACATGACTTTCACCTATATCCTTCTTCATTCAGGTTTGGAAAGTTTATGGCATACATCTTTATTTAAGAAAGAAATATATTTAGGCATTATGTAGAGTCCTAACAACAATTATCCAGGAAAACACTGAAAAATAACTAAGAGGTTAGGAGGAATGGGGTGAGGCAAGAATTGAGGTATAACTGACAAATACAATTTGTATATAGTTAAGGTATATAATGTGATGTTTTGATATATATATATATATATATATATATATACACATTGTGAAACAGGTAAGAAAGGCTCTTCGGAGTGATATTCATAGAAGGGGGCATTCTGTGGAGCGGAAGATGGAGCTCTCACGATGATGAGAGAGGGGAGATTCAGTGTCAGGTTCACTGAGGTGACACAGGTGGTCAGCAGTGATAATATGAAGTCCCCAAATCCATGTTCTCTGAAAAAGTAACCCATCAAGTTTGATTTTACTAGTTATTCTGAAGAAGAATATTATAAACGCAAATAATTTGAGGAACACGTCATCAAAACACACTCATCGTGAAAGACAGTATCTGTTAGGGTCAGCATACTCGAGATTCTCAGAAATGTCCTCTACTGAGGCAACCTGTGTTATTTGTGCTTCCCAGACTTCTACCATTTTTTTTACCCCATGGCATATTCCTAGTTCATGCAATGAAATTTAGAAAATGTTCTTCTATTTCCTTCTTTTTTTTTTTATTCTAATTATTTGTCTTTTCCATTTTCCATCAGAGGCTTAGACAGGAATGGCCTTTGCATTTTTATCAACAGTGCCCCAAAAGGCACACAGAATTTGTCCTTTTTTTCCTCTCTTTCTTGGACAGTAGTGTTACATCATGAATTATGTAGCACTTAATCATAATAGTGCCAAAGGCTGTACTAAACACGTGCGTGAAAAAGGCCCATGTTATTCTTAAGAGTGTGCCAAATAGGGTGAATTTCATGTACTTTTTTTTAAGCTAGAGTTTTCCTGATATATTTAAAACTTGCAATATTGTTCTCTAACATTTAACCTTCCAGTAGTTATTTCTTATTATAACAAGAATATACATTCATACAAAAATTCAGGCAATTTATCATTCTATATTTTCATGCTTAGACTTTCAATTGTATTAAAGAAAAAACTAAATGGTTTGATTATTATTACTTAAATTACATGTTTTTTCTCCATGAAGAAACCTTTGCTTTGTATTTATTGAGTTGTCTTTCTCAGGTATAGCCTCGGGGTTTTTTTCACAATCTTAGTTTTATTGTTTCAACCAGGCTCCAAAAGACAATTTAAATGGAATGATATCAATACTGACTTTTAGCATATTGGGATCAATTTTTTATTTAATTTTAGTCTTTTTCTTAACAGCACGTAGATCTTATGGTGTAGACCAATGGTTGTCCCCAATATCTGTTTTCTCCTTTTTTTATTATCAGAATTTTAACTGGAAATACAGATATATAATGGAATGAAGACTGTATTTTTTCTTGCATCTAGCTGTGGTCATGAGACTAAATTCAGGCCAAAAAGAATGTTAGTAGAAACTTAATAGATCAGCTGCCAGAAACCTCCTTCTCCCTCATCCTTTCCCTTCCTTTGACGTCTGGAGCTTGGAAACATTTTGAACTATGAGGAATTCCATTCCTTGGGGGACATGGCTGTTGCCTAGATCTGACATGATCCTATGAAGCATGATTTGCATGTCACACCGTGACATTCAAAATAAAGAAAAAGACACTGTACCCCATCTTTAGAGTTTCTAATTTAGTGGCTCAGGATTCAGCTAAAAAATGTCTGACAGGTACTCAGGTGATGCTGATGCTGTGTGTCCAAGATCTACCCTTTAAGAACCACTGATAAATAAATCTAATAAACACAAGATTTTATGTGATGAATATTGGTTGTGCAAAGATGGGAGGGATTATAGTTGTACTGGTGATCAAAGGGCATTTTGCAGATGAGGGGAATCTGCAGAGAATGTTTTAATTAGTTATGAGGAGGCACAAGAGGTGCAGATATTCCAAGTAGAGTGAAAAGTGTGGGTGGAAGTCATGAGTATTTCAGATATGTATCAAAAGAGTCTGGATGAAACATAATGTTTGTAAAAGGAAGAAATGAGAGATGTTGTAAACCAGACTGGTGTAGGATTTAGCTATAATTGTGAAGAGTGTTAAGTAAGTATGAGACTAGAAGACAGAAAGTTGATGGACTTTGAAGTCAGATTAGCAAAAATCCCAGTTATGATTGCCTGATCTAGGGCAAATTATTCAACTTTTATGGAACTCAATATATTCTTCAGTTAAATAGATCTCTTTCCTATGGCCATTGGGAAGATTTAATGTTAAAATACATATATAGCACTTGACACAATGCCTAACCCATAGCCCTCAATAAATGACAAGTTTAAATAAAGCTGTGTTTTACTATCCTGATTACCTTGTTTCCCACCTCTGACCTCCACTTGAGTATTTAAGGCCCAGTTATGAACCAGAGAATCCGGTATTTAAGATTCCATATCATTGTTTTCTACCAGCCAGGCACTATGTCATCATGAACTGGAGCTCATTTTCTTTTTAAAAGTCTGTAATTCACAACCTTGTTTTTTATTGTCTAAGTTCCATAATTCTAACATTTTAAAATATCTCTTTTAAGGTAAGAATATTTAATAGTTTAATATTTAATAGTTTATTGCCAAATAATGTCTCTTCAGACAATAATATATAAATTTGCTTAACATATACCTAGATGAAAGAAAATAAAGATATGTTTTGGAAGTTACTTAGCAAAAGAAGAAAGACCATTGCTTTCATTGCCTTTGAAGTACCTAATGTATACATAGGAGTCATTAAGTATCTGGAGAAGAGCTTACCTTTAAAGAGAAAATTATCTGTATTGTGAATGCATTAACTTGATTAATGTTATATATTTTTAAAATGTTAATTGACAAGAGAAAGAGAGAGGAAGGGAGAGGGAGAGAGAGAAAAACACTGATGAGAGAAATATCGATAAGCTGCCTCCCGCATGCCCATCCCCACCAGGGATCCAGCCCTCAACCAAGGCATGCACCCCAATCTGGAAATCAAACTGGCAACCCCTGGGTGCACAGCATGAGGCACACTGGCCAGGGTTTATATATTCTTGAGCTAATTAAATATTTAGATAAAAAAGAAATGATTTTGCCAATTAATTTTCTTTATCTTGCCCAAGGCAGAGTGTTTATGTTTTGTTTTGTTTTTTTTTAGAGGGAAATGAACCTTGGTAGGTGAAAAAAGTTTTACTTTAGAAACCATCAGCCAAACATCTTTAGAAGTTTAATTAGGACTTATATTTTGGGTAAAGTAGCAGGACAGAGAATATGAAGACTAGAAACCCCTGGATACTTTGTAATTAACAGTGGCGTGCTGTTGCCAGCTAATACCGGTGTAGAGAGCTTATTGTTAAATCTGAAGGTTTAACAAAGTTTTTTGAGAGCCAGTTGTGAAAACAGTCATTATAATAAAGATTTTAAATTATGTGAACTTAAGTATATTGAAACAAATGTGATACTCTAAACTTACTGACTCCTAATCATTTTAGTATATGTTTGCTATTATTTACACTTTTGTAGTTATTTGTATCTTTGCTCCCTAAACATTACGTCTGTGAAAGGACAATTTGTTGTGAAGGGACAACGGAAAAGACCTTTGGCAGAAAGAGAGCCAGAGGAGTCAATACCCTGATCTCATTCTTTTGCTCACCAGTCTCTTACTGGTGTCTCCTATTATCCAAACTCAAAAGCAAACCAGAGAACAAAAGAGCCTAGAGTTTTGGTCCATAAATATCCACCCTTTGTGGCAGTGGCAGGATGCAAACTGGTGATGATTGGATTGGAAATGGCAAAATGTTGGTGTAAGGCGTGCAGTCAGCCAATATTTACTAATCACTTACTGTAATCAGAGTATAATTGGCAGCTAAATAAATGACAAGTCATATTCCTCATAGAAACAATCAACCTAAAGACTTCTAGGAATATATCCTAAGAAGCCTGAAACACCAATTAGAAGGAATATATGCACCCTTATGTTCATAGCAGCACTATTTACAGTAGCTAAAATCTGGAAACAGCCCAAGTGTTCATCAGTAGAGGAGTGGATAAAAAAAGCTGTGCTACAGCCCTGGCTGGTTTGGTTCAGCGGTTAGAGCATCGGCCTGCAGTCCCGAGAGACCCAGGTTCGGTTCCTGCTAAGGGCATGTGCCTTGGTTGCAGTTTGTCCCTGACCCTGGTTGGGTTGTGTGGGTGGCAGCCACTCGATGTGTCCCTTTCACGTCGATGTTTCTCTCTCTCTCTCTCTCTCTCCCCCTCCCACTCTATCTGAACAAAAAATGGAAAAATGTCCTCCGGTGAGGATAAAAAAAAAAAAAGCTGTGGTACATATACACAATGGAATACTATACACCTGTTAGAAAGAAAGATCTCTTACCCTTTGAGATGACATGGAGGGACCTGGAGAGTATTATGCTGAGCAAAATAAGCCAGTTAGAAAAAGACAGGTACTCTATGATCTCACTTATTTATGGAACATATGAACAAAATAAGCTGTCAATCAAAATACTTCCAGAGTCATGAAAGTAAGGAACAGACTGACAAACGTCAGAGGGTTGGCAGTTGGGAGGTGTGGGAGGAGATAAGCCAAAGAACTATATGCATATATGCACAACCAATGGACACAGGCATTAGGCTGGGGAAAGCAGAAGTGGGGTGGGAGCAGACAGGAAAGGGGTCAAGGGGGGAAAAAGAAGGAACATCTGTAATACTTTCAACAATAAAAAAGAGAGACATGAAAGAAGTCAGGGTATTGTTACATGAGAACAATAAGCATTTAAGAAATAAGTGCTAGAAAAGTGCTGGGACCAATATTTTATAGCTTATGGAGGAAGGAACAATTCAAATATATGGAGAAATTCCTACATAAATAAATAATTGTTGTCTGTTCCAAAGTTTTGTTTTGTTTCGCATTACATACTTATGAAAAATCTTCTAGTGTTGGCATGTATTAGAATACTGATGATTTTATAATTAAACGTACATGTAGCATTGAGTTTTTATGTTTAATCTTTTTATAATGTGCCTTTAAAAATTAACAGTAACTATTTGGATATAAAAAATCACATTTGATCAGCACTTTATTTTTTATTTTTTTAATTTAATTTATTTAAAATTTAAATAAATTTAAAATCTACAGATATTTCTCCTTTTACCCCACTGATTCTACCTTCCTCTCCCTCCCTGCTCTGTCCCCAGCTTTGTTGTCCATGTCCACTGTTCATGCATACATGCATATAAGTTCTGTAGTTTATCTCTCCCCCACCACCCCCTCTTCTGGGGATTGTCAGTCTGTACCCCACTTCCACGTCTCTGGGACTACCCCAATTCCTCTGACTGTTATGTTCATTATATTCCACAGATAAGTGAGATCATATGATACTTGTCTTTCTCTGTTTGACTTGTTTCAATTAGGATAATACTTTCCAGGTCCCTCCACGTTGTCTCAAAGGATAAGAGATCTTTTTCTTTATTACAGCCACATAGTACTCCATTGTGTATATGTATCACTGCTTTTTTTTATCCATTCGTCTACTGATGGGCATTTGGGCTGTTTCCAGATCTTAGCTATTGTAAATAGTGCTGCTACAATCATAGGGGTGCATAATTTCTTTCTGATTGGTGTTTCGGGCTTCTTAGGGTATATTCCTAGAAGTGTTATCACTGGGTCAAATAGCAGTTCAATTTTTAATTTTTTGAGGTAACACCATATTGTTTTCCATAGCGGCTGCACCAGTCTGCATTCCCACCAGCAGTGTATTAGAGTCCCCTTTTCTCCACACCCTCGCCAACACTTGTTGTTTGATGATTTGTTGATGGTGGCCATTCTGACAGGTGTGAGGTGATACCTCATGGTTGTTTTAATTTGCATCTCTCTGATGATTAGTGATGTTGAGCATTTCTTCATATGTCTCTTAGCCATTTGTATGTCCTGTTTAGAGAGGTGTCTATTTAGTTCCTGTGCCCATTTTGTAATTGGGTTCTTTGTCTTCTTTTTGTGGAGTTGTATGAGCACTCTCTATATATTGGAGATTAACCCCTTATCTAATATATCATTGGCAATGATACTATGGGTTGCTTTTCCATTTTGATGATTGTTCCTTTGGCTGTGCAGAAGCTTTTTAGTTTGATGTAGTCCCATGTGTTCATTTTTTCCTTTGTGTTGCCTTAGATGATGTATCAATGAAAATTCTGCTGCATATGACGTCTGAAATTTTGTTGCCTACATTTTTTCTAGGATTTTTATGTATTCATGAATCACACAAGTTGTTTATCCATTTTGAGTTTATTCTTGTGTATGGTGTACGTTGATGGTCCAGTTTCATTTGTTTTTGCTTGTAGCTGTCCAATTTTCCCAACACCATTTTTTAATTTTATTTTTGTTACAGATGTTTCCCCTTTTTTACCCCATTGACACCCTCTTCCCCATCCCCACCCTGCCCTGTCCCCAGCTTTGTTGTCCATGTCCATTGATTATGCATGCATGCATATAAGTTCTGTGGTTTATCTCTTCCCACCCCCCACCAACCCCTCTTCTGAGGGTTGTCAGTCTGTACCCTACTTCCGTGTTTCTGGGTCTACCCTATTCCTCAGACTGTTATATTCATTATATTCCATATATAAGTGAGATCATGCCAACACCATTTATTAAAGAGGCTGTCTTTACTCCACTATATGCTCTTGCCACCTTTGTCAAATATTAATTGAGCATATTGCCTTGAGTCGATTTCTGGGTTCTCTGTTCTGTTCCACTGGTCTATATGCCTGTTTTTGTGCCAGTACCAGGCTGTTTTCATTACAGTGGCTTTGTAGTATAACCTGAAATCTGGTAATGTAATCCCTCCAACTTTGTTCTTCTTTTTCAAGATTGCTGTGGCTATTCGGGGTCTTTTTGGTTTCATATGAACTTTTGAAGTATTTATTCTAGTTCTGTGAAGTATGTTGTTGGTATTTTGATGGGGATTGCACTGAATCTATAGATTGCTTTGGGTAGTATGGACATTTTAATTATGTTAATTCTTCCAATCCATGAACAAGGTATGTGCTTCCACTTTTTTATATCTTCCTCTATTTCCTTTTTCAATGACCCGTGATTTTATGCATATAGGTCCTTTATTTCTTTGGTTAATTTTACTCCTAGGTATCTTAATTTTTTTGCCACGATGGTAAATGGAGTTGTTTTTTTAGTTTCTCTTTCTGTGAGTTCATCATTGGTGTATAAGAATGCCGTCGATTTCTTGATGTTAATTTTGTATCCTGCTACTTTGCCAAATTCATTTATTAAGTCTAGTAAATTTTTGATGGAATCTTTGGGGTTTTTACATATAGTATCATGTCATCTGCGAGTAATGACAATTTCACTTCCTCTTTTCCAATTTGGATCCCTTTTATTTTTTCTTCCTGTCTGATTGCTGTGGCTATGACTTCCAGTACTATGTTAAATAAGAGTGGCGAAAGTGGGCAACCTTGTCTTGTTCCTGTTCTTAAGGGAAATGATTTTAATATTTGCCCATTGAGTATGATGTTGGCTGTAGGTCTTTCATATATGGCCTTTATTATGTCGAGATATGATCCCTCTATTCCCAGATTACTGAGCGTTGTTATCAGAAATGTATGCTGAATTTTGTCAAATGCTTTTTCAGCGTCTATTGATATGATCGTATGATTTTTATCTTATATTTTGTTTATGTGGTGTATCACATTTTTATTGATTTATGAATATTATACCAGCCTTGCATCCCTGGGATGAATCCCACTTGGTCATGGTGAATAATTTTTTTTATGTATTGCTGGATTCAAATTGCTAGTATTTTTTCCAGGATTTTGGCATCTATGTTCATCAGGGATATTGGTCTGTAGTTTTCTTTCTTTGTAGTTTTCTAGTCTTTTTCTAGTTTTGGAATTAGAATTATGCTGGCCTCATTAAACGAGTTTGGAAATCTTCCTTCTTCTTGAATTTTTTGAAATAGTTCGAGGAGAATGGTTATTAGTTCTTCGTTGAATGTTTGGTAAAATTTCCCCGTGAAGCTGTCTGGGCCTGGGCTTTTGTTTGCTGGGAGAGTCTTGATTACATCTTCAATTTCTTTTGTTGTTACCAGTCTGTTCAAGTTTTCTATCTCTTCCCGGTCCAGTTTTGGGAGACAATGTGTTTCTAGAAATTTGTCCATTTCACTTAGATTGTCAAATTTGTTGCTGTATAATTGTTCATAATATTTGTCAACAATCCTTTGTATTTCTGTGGTGTGAGTTATTATTTCTTCTCTTTCATTTTCGATTTTGTGTATTGGGGTTCTCTCTCTCTGTTTCTTGGTGAGTCTAGCTAAGGGTCCATCAATCTTGTTTATCTTTTCAAAGAGCCAACTCTTTGTTTCATTGATTCTTTGAATTGTTTTTTTAGTCTTCATGTCATTTATTTCTGCTCTGATCTTTCCTATTTCCTTCCTTCTACTTGCTATGGGGTTTTCTTTTTGTTTGCTTTCTAGTTCTTTAAGTTGTGAGGTTAGATAGTCTGTTAGAAATTTTTCTTGCTTCTTCTGGTAGGCCTGTAGTGCTATGAACTTCCCTCTCAGAACTGCTTTCGCTGCATCCCATAGATATTGTGTTGTTGTGTGTTCATTTTCATTCGTTTCCAGGAAGTTTTTAATTTCTTCCTTGATCTCCATGGTAACCCATTCATTATTCAATAACATGCTCTTTAGCCTCCATGTGTTCAAATATCTTTCCATATTCTTGTAACTGATTTCTAGTTGCATGCCATTGTGATTTGAGAAGATGCTTGATATGATTTCAGTCTTCTTGAACTTGTAGAGACTTAGTTTGTGCCCTAAGATGTGGTCTATCTTTGAGAATGTCCCCTGTGCACTTGAGAAGAATGTGAATTCTGCAGTTTTGGGGTGTAATTCTCTGTAGATATCTATTAAATCCATTTGATCCAGTGCTTCATTAGAGTCTGTGTTTCCTTGTTAATTTTTTGTCTAGAAGATCTATCCAGTGATGTCAGCGGGGTCTTGAAGTCCCCTACTATGATTGTATTGCTGTTGATTTCTCCTTTGAAGTCCTCCAGAAGATTTTTAATATATTTTGGTACTCCTATATTGGGTGCATATATGTTTACCAAGGTTATATCTTCCTGTGGATAGATCCTTTCAATATTATGTAGTGGCCTTCTTTGTCTCTAGTTATGGCTTTCATTTTGAAATCTACTCTATCAGATATGAGTATTGCTACCCCAGCTTTTTTTTTTTGCTTTTTGTTTGCTTGAAAGATTTTTTTCCATCCCTTCACTTTCAACCTATGTGAGTCTTTTTTTCTGAGGTGGGCTTCCTGTAAACAACATATATGTGAGTCCTGCTTTTTTATCCACTCAGCTACTCTGTGTCTTTTTATTGGAGCATTCAAATAATTCATATTTAAGGTGATAATTGATATGTACTGATTTATTGTCATTTTTGTTTAGTGTGGTTATATTTTTCTTCCTGTTTCTTCTGCTAATTACAGAAGTGCTTTTAGCTTATCTTGCAGTGCTGGTTTGGTGTTAATATATTCCCTTAGCTATTTTTTTTTTTTTTTTGTCTGGAAAGCTGTTTATTTGACCTTCTATTTCGAATGATTGCCTTTCTGGATAAAGTAGTCTTGGATTCAGATCCTTGTTTTTCATGACCTTGATTACTTCATGCCACTCCCTTCTGGCCTGTAGTGTTTCTGTTGAGAAGTCAGCTAGAGCCTAATGGGATTTCCTTGGTAGGTAACCTGTTGCTTATCTCTTGCTGCCTTTAGGATTCTCTCTTTGTCTTTAATTTTTGGCATTTTAATTACTATGTGTCTTGGTGTGGGCCTGTTTGAGTTCTTCTTACTTGGGGCTCTCTGTGCTTCTTGAACTTGAATGCCATCTTCCTTCACCAAATTAGGAAAGTTCTCTGTCACTGTTTCTTCAAATATATTCTCTAACCCTTGCCTATTTTCTTCCTCTGGGGATTCCTATGATGCGAATGTTATTACTTTTCCAGTTGTCCTACAGTTCTCTTAAGCTGTCTTCTTGTTTTTTAATTGTTTTTTCCTTTATGTTTTCTGATTGGTTGATTTTTTTCTACCCTGTCTTCTAATTCACAGATCCAGTCCTCAGCTTCCTCTACTCTGCTCGTTAGTTTTTTAATGTGTTTAATTTCTGCTATGTCATTCTTCATTTCCACTTGGTTGGTTTTCAATATTTCTATATCTTTACTCATGGTGCTGATATCCTTACTCATGCTATTGAGCTTCTTCAAGATCATGGCTCTGACCTCTACCTCTGATAATTTGCTTAGCTGCATTTCACTTATCTCATCTTGGATAGAGTTCTCTTGTTGTTTCATTTGGAATTTGTTTCTTTGTTTCACCATTTTGGCTATCTCAGTGGGTTTTGGAGCCTGCCAAATTTTCCCTGTGTGTGTTGGTGTTCTGCTCTTTGTGGCTCCCTCTACTGGGTTTGGATCAGCCTGGGTGGGCCCACGTTATACACCACTGTCAAGTCTTACTTTTCTGGGTAGATTTGCAAGCCCAGGAAAGGTTCAGTTATCCTCTAGCTTATTCCTGGTGGCTAGTAGTCTCAGTTACTCAGTGCCTTGGAATGTAGCCCTGGTGTTCTGCCTAAGAGGATTTCCAGAGGGTGGGATAGATGCTGGTTATTAATGAGCCTCAATTTTCATTTCTTTGCCTCACCTGTGAAAAGCTGAGTCTTCAAGGGGCAAGGGCTGCTGCTTTTCCCCACAGCTTAGGGAAGGAGCACACTGGCTACTGTCCTTTGTGGCTGCAACTCAGCAAAAACTGAGTGCCCTCCAAATCCCAGGTGTCCCCACAGAGTTCCTGCCCAGTCTGCCCTCCCTCTGCGGAAGCCCCCAGGTGAGTGGCTGTGGCTATTTTAGTGCTCTGTACAGGCTCTCTGTGCTGTAGAGCAGGCTTGGTCCTTATTCCCTAAGGGCACTGCTCACAGCTAAGACTGCTGCTGTCCCTGGGCTCCGAGCCCGCCACCCTCTTGAGCCTCCTACCTGTGTCCCTGGTTATATCATCTTGTCCTGCTGCTTGTCTGTTTTCTTTTTCCAAGGATTTGTCTTTAATTTAGTTGTAATTCCTGTTTGGTCTTGGGAGATCCTCTGCATAGCTTCTATTCACTCTGCCTCCATTTTCACATCCTCTATGCCTATTTTGTGTGCAGCTGGTCCACATAGGCCTTTCTGGTGCCCCCATACCCTGCTGGTTTCCCGGGTAACTGAATAGCACAGTCCCTTTTGGGACCCCGTTCTATGCCTAGGTTATGGGCTTCTGGGTTGCACAGTCCTCTCTGGTGCTTCAGCACCCTGCAGGTCCTGAGGGTAATTGGATGGCACAGTCCCTACTGGGTTGCACAGACCTCTCTAGCGCCCCTGTACCCTGCAGTTCCGGAGGGCTGGCAGCTGGATCATACCAGTCTCTCTAGGGCTTGGGCTTCCCACTGCTCTTGTGAGCTGCTGAACCGCACAGGCCTCTGTGGAGCCCCAGGTCCTGCTGCTGGTGGCTGGTGAGTGCTGCTGCCCCGTGGGGCTCCACTCCCACTCAGCTTTTGCTGTAGTTTTTGGGGATGGGTCTCAGCTGCTGGTCTGTGCTTCTGTTGCCTGGGGATGGATGTCTGCTCCCCAGCCTGTTGCTGGGGGTATATCTCAACTCTGATTGGGCTGCTACTGTGGGGGATGGTGCTGGGCTCTGGGCTGTCTGAGGCTTTCATGACCAGCACGTTGGGAGCTCCACTACTGTGCACAGGTCTGTGTTGACAGGGTGTCCACTGGTCCGATGGTGCCAGGTGTGCTGGTGGCTCAGGTTGCTGGGCCCTAGATCCTCCCACTGACTCCTCCAGAGAAGACCCTGGATCTTCCAAAATGGTGGGACCTCCCCACAGCACAGGGAGAAGCCCCTGAAGGGCCACTTATCGGGTAGCCGGCTGCTCTGTCCACAGCACAGGGACCTTCTGCTCCGGGCTCTGCACTGCTCGGGTTTGGTCGTCTACCTTCATGTCCACTCACACTGTCTCACATACTCACTCACTCTCTCACACACTCACCCTCCCTCCAGTCCTGCCCGTCACCATCTTCCTTCATCAGCAGTTTAAAAGGTGGAAATACTTTATCATAATCACTATTTTAGCTCTAAAATTATTTGAGGAGAAAACCTCTACCAAATTATTTTCAAGTCAGTTCAGTTCATGTATTTTCAGTTTCCACTAATCATTTCAGCTTCATGTTGAGCTGTAGTATAAAAAATGCAACTCTTTGTTCTTGGAGAAGGTCATTAAGAGGTGACTACTTGTTGACCCTTGAGTTGGACCTGGGCAATGGGAGATTCCTCGCCCTCTATCTTGCCTTTGGAATATATGCTCTGCCTACCAATCCCACAGCAAGAGCCATTTTCAAGGACACAGCCCGGAGGGAGGAATGTGCTTTTGCCACAATGTGGCTATTTGATATGGCTGAACCCAGTTACAGGCTCTGTATAAACTCTTAAGATTCTGCCAGGGAGGTGTGGAGATCTACTTACCTTTTGTCCACCCAAGACAAGCCTTGTATATAAGTTCCCTTATGAATTGAATGTGCCACCTACCTACCTGGAGAAGTTGTCCTTTCTTTGGGCTCTCCTTGCCCTTCTTGTCTGAGGGCTAGTTTCAGAAATGACCTGGAAGCTCCTGAGTTTTTGAACCAACATTGATGTGTTTGTTGAGATTTTTCATGGTGAATGCAAAAAGATCATTTTCCCCCCTGAGTACAGAGATGAAAAATATGAGTCCTTTATTACTCAAGAAAGATTTCTAATGCATATGAAAAACTAGTCGACCTTTAAGCAGCCTGAATTTGCTATTCTAGAGAGACTGGTTCTTTTAACGTCTTTCCTATATAAATAGATTTAAGTTTTGGCTCTGAATTCAGTGGGCTAAGTGTATTTTCTTATTACTGTTGGTTGAATTTAAATCTCTATAAACCAGTTTTGACCATGGCTAGGAAAAAATTTCACACATGGTCTCTGTGACAAGTTCTTATCACCTTGTAGAATTTACTTGTCATTTCAATACACTATAGAAGAACTCAAGTTCACTTTGTTAAAATCATTGTTCCCTTTACTACTGCAGTGAATTTTACACTGGAATTTGCATTTTAAGTTATTGTGACCTGGAGACACAATAGTGTATATAGTCTTTTAAATTTTCACTTATAAAATGAAAACAAAGTACTTTTTATGCACCAGGTTATAAAATGTATTTTAGATTAAAGACCATAGAGTAGTTAGCAGTTCACAAAGTGTGCTTTATTGCAAATATTTAAAACATACACACACATACTCTTTAACAGAGAGAGGGTGCTAAAAACTCTTTGTTGAATGAGAAATCAATTCGGATCTCTTCAGTCTCACCTTCATCAGCATAAGGCTAGCCAACAATAATCTAATATAGTGCAATCAACTCAAGGATATCCTAGAGGTCAATTAACCTTATTCTTATATCCTGCAATCATGGGTATTGATTATATGGATTACATTAGCCATTTTGATTATCAGAGTCTAATTTGGGCAGTAACAATATAACTGATTCAAGTAGAAAATTGCTTTGCGTTATAGGTCCATGTCTACTTCACCATGGAAGAATCTAAGGGATCCTCAACCTTGGAGTCACCCTTGGTCATTTGAAATGTTTAGAAAAGAGGGAGTGTGTGGGAAATTATCGATAATTCAGTGATACTCATGTTGATTGACAGCATAGTTCCTCAACCTTGGTGCCATTAATACATTGGAATGAAAATTCTTTGTTGTGGGATCTATTAATTGTAAGATGTTTAGTAACCTCTTTGGATTCTACACAGTAGCCAGTAACAACCCTTTCTCTCAAGGTTTGACAGCCAAAAATATTGCTAGACATTGTATTTTGGGTGGTAAAATTGATCCCATTTGAAAACAACTCATCTTATCTTTAGCTATTATGTGTGGTATTTCTGATACAACACTGTTTTTGTTTTTTTGAAAGGTAATGCATTTTCCTGGCTCAGTTGGTTGGAGTGTTGTCCTATACACCAAAAGT
Organism: Molossus molossus; assembly: GCF_014108415.1. NCBI lineage: Eukaryota > Metazoa > Chordata > Mammalia > Chiroptera > Molossidae > Molossus > Molossus molossus. The sequence continues at coordinate 56,110,912 of NW_023425351.1, read as the reverse complement.
TTGTGGGTTCGATTCCCGTTTAGAGCAAACTCAGGTTGCAGGTTTGATTCCCGATCAGGGCACGTATGGGAGGCAACCGATCAATGTTTCCCTCTATATATATATATATAAAAAAAAATCAATAAAAACATATCCTCAGGTAAGGATTAAAAAAACAACAACACATTAGTTAGTGGTTGCAGGTGTTGTGTTTCCTTGTACCATACTCATACAGAGAAAATTTAATTTAGACATTGGCTGCAAAGGAAAAAAATGTAGCCCCCACTAATTCTGTCTTTATAAGGGAGTTTTTTTGGATACTATTATTACCCTGTCAGTACCAAAGATTTCATCTAGTAATTGGAATGATAAAAAGGTAATTCATAACATGGCCGTTAGGACCGAGTAACGTGGCTTATGATTTCTAAACAAATTTGTTTCATACCTTTCTCCCACTTGTTCAGCTGAAAGAGCCTACTTTCAGTTTCTCTAATGCACTTTCACCCATCAGGATATTTGTATAAGTCTTTCCCTCCGGTAGGAATGCATCCTCCTCAATCCCCCTTCCTGCAGCCATCTGTCATCTGCTCCCTCCCGCCAATAATTAACATCAGCTATTTTCTACTCAACTTAAAGATCTCAGCCTGTCATTACAAGAAATTTTAACCTAAAGTTGGCCTTATTATTGTTATATTTTTGGATAGGACCTTGTTTTCCCATTTTGTGGCACATACAATAATTTACAATGATATTCAGTAATATTGAAACTTACTGTATCTGTCTTTACCACTGGACATTACATGACTAGGGACTATATTCGGAAAGCTTGTGACTACTCAGTGTTCAGCACTTTGTTGAATGTGTTAGAGGAATATTTGGAGACCGGTCATTGATCCCTGAGTCTCTTCTCTCTTCAGTTTTAGTACCTACAAAATTTGTGATTCCTCTGCTGGTGGGAATGCAGACTGGTGCAGCCACTATGGAAAACACTATGGTGTTACCTCGAATAATTAAAAATGGAACTGCCATTTCACCCAGTGAATCCACTTCTAGGAATATACCCTAAGAAGCCTGAAACACCAATCAGAAAGAATATATGAAACCCCATGTTCGTAGCAGCATTATTTACAATAGCTAAGATCTGGAAACAGCCCAGATGTCCATCAGTAGATGAATGGATAAAAAAGCAGTGGTACATATACACAATGGAGTACTATGTAGCTCTAAGAAAAAAAGATCTCTTATCCTTTGAGATGATGTGGAAGGACCTGGAAAGTATTATCCTAAGCGAAACATGCCAAACAGAGAAAGACAAATATCATATGATCTCACTTATTTGTGGAATATAATGAACATAACAGTCTGAGGAATGGGGTAGTCCCAGAGACATGGAAGTGGGGTACAGACTGACAATCCCCAGAAGAGGGGGTGGTGGGGAGAGATAAACCACAGAACTTATATGCATGTATGCATGAACAATGGACATGGACAACAAAGCTGGGGACAGGGCGGGGAGGTAGGGAGGAGGGATTCACTGGGGGGAAAAAGGAGAAACATCTGTAACAAAAATAAATTAATTAAAAAAAATTTGTGATTCCTATTCTTCTAGTTCAGGAATTCTATGAAAAAAATTTTCATATCTGAATCATTGGGTATAGAAACAAAATTGTAGCCATGGCTGGTTTGGTTCAGCAGTTAGAGTGTTGGCCCGCAGACTAAAGAGTCCCAGGTTCAATACCAGTCAAGGGGCCCATACCTGGGTTGTAGGTTTTTATCCCCAGCTCCCCAGGGGTTGTGTGAGAGGCAAACAATCTATGTGTCTCTTTCACATAGATGTTTCTCTCTCTCCCTCCCTTCCTCCCACTCTATCTAAAAAAAAAAAAAAAAAAAATCGATGGAAAATATTCTTCAGTAAAAAAAATTTGTAATGTTAATTGTATAAGTCACAGGCTATATTTGAGATAGCTTCTCTGTAAAAGGTCCAAGATTATGTTGGCTATAAATAAAATATTAAGTTTGAGTTTGGTGTGAAATAGTGCCTGAGGACTAATAATCAGTATACTAATTTTAGGAGGCTCCAAGTGCTCGGGGGTGGGGTGGCTGAGTGCCTACTGAACAGATGGAAGGACAAGCCCACCATCATAAATAGTACGTATGAGAGCAGGTCCTGATCATCTAGATTTAAGGCTATCACTTCTTATGCTGATACTGTGCCAACTGGGTGTATAAAACTTTAGTAAACCATTTCAGATTATAGCACCATTATGAACATTCATCATCTCGTAATTTGGTTCTTCTGCCTATGAGCTCAGAGAGATGCCAGCATTTCTTTCTCTGTGGGTGAGATGGGGGAGTTGCCTTTCATTTTCTTCAACACTAAGAACCTGTCAGAGGTAATGTCCATCTTTCCTCTGTACTAAGGCTCATTGGTGTGAGTAGAGACACAAGCCTAATCATGGCTCTTGGTTTGCTCCTCAATTTACCGGGATAAAATTGTTAGCTGCAGAGGAAAATGAAGAATGAATTAGTATTTTATATTCAAACCCAAGACACTGACACATGATATGTTTCTTGGATGAATAAAAGAAGGAAAGAAGGGAGGAAGTAATAAGGGAGGGACAGGGGAGAAAAAGATAAATAACAATGATTAAATCTATGTCTTTTTTTATTTTTTAATGGAAGCACTCTGACCAACCATAGAATATTGGTTGCCCATGCATACAGCCTGTTCATCTTCTAGAAAGAATGTTAGATTTAGTATAAATGCATGATGTACAGATGAAATCTGAAAAGAAAAAAAAATACATTTAGTTTGCACAGATTTAAAATAAAAACTGTTATTCATTTAAATCTGTATGACCTTATTTAAAATTGTAAAAAAGATCTGAAGGGAGATCACTGTCACACAGTGACATTGTCCTCAGTGTGAGTTACTGAGTTCTCCACACGAGTCCTCTTTGTTTGCTTTAGAGAGGTAGGGTGGGATAGAGATTCTCACTAGTCTTTCAACTCATTGCTGGTGCATTTATTCATTTCATTTTAATTTCTCTTACTTCTGTTCCTTTCTGTTGTTTTCTTGAAGTCTCATGAAAATTTTAGCTCCAATTTTTCCAAATATGAAGTTTGGGAATATTCCCTCAATTTTATTTCCCTGAGGATCATTCTATCCATTTAATTTTTCATTTAAATTAGCTGACATTTTTGCAAGTTGTGTTAATTAGAGGTTTGGAAAAGAGTTGGGCTTTTTTTAGTTGGAGGAGTGGAAGAATAGATGCTTTCTTTGTAGCAGCTGTAACACTTTAGGAGGGAGCAAGAAATCAAAGACTGCATTACCCCAACTTTGCTTACAGGAACGGTTTCGGTGCACTACATGCAGAGAAAGCATGTTTTCCAAAATTATTTATTATAGGAATCAATCAGATCACCAGTGCACTGTTACCATGGGCCGTCTGCGGGAGATGGGACAACTTTGTCACACGTAACTCTTATTTATATTGGCCTTCCGGTTAGGGAACTTGAACTACAATCTTCTCTCAACGGGATTTCTAGGTCATCAGTAGGTTAGTTGTTATCTAGAGAAGACTAGAAATACTAGAGGGAGAAAAAACATGCAAATAAAATTATTACCCACGCTATGGCCCTTTTCTCCTGAGCTAAATTGACTCAATTTAACTGCAGATGGGATTTAACCAGTTAAAATTTTGTGTTGTAGCTGTCAGGAGTCACCAAAGTGCTAGAGATTAGGATTCACTGAGCCTGAAGTTTCCAGCTCATTGCCTAACCTGCTGAGTCGTACTGTTTCTTTATTATTCTGTACACGAGAATGGTGGTACACAGTGATGCTGTACTAATGCACCCTGCCTGACTGCACGTAGGCATTAAAAGTTGGTGTGATCAGATTGGTAACAGAAATTAACATAGAAATCCAACAAGCTAGAGTTTATTTTAAGGTGACAATTACCCTTTCACTTTTTTTAAATTAACATCACTGACCCACTTTGTTTACTCAACCAGTTTTCAGGAAGTGCTAAGGACTTTCCTGTAACAATAACTCCAGTATAGAATGAGGTATATTTGTTTTCAGAGTAGTGAGAAGCCTGCATTGTCAGGAGACACTGTTACTTACATTGTGTGATCTCAAATAGGTCGTTTAATTTACTTGTGGGTTTTTTTTTAATCCTCATCTGAGGATATTTTTTCTATTTATCTTCAGATAGAGTGGGGGGTTGGGGGGAGAGAGAAACATCCATGTGAAAGACACATTGACTGTTTGCCTCCCTCATGACCCTGACTGGGGCCACAACCAAGGTACTTGCCCTTGACCAGAATCCACCTGAGACTCATTGATCCAAGGGCTGATGCTCTAACTGCTGAACCGAACTGGCCATGGCTAATCATTTGGTTTTAAATAGCCTCATGTATACAACAAGGCTGGAGATGTCTGCCCTCTCTATCTGATAAACTTACTGTAATTCTAGCTTATGTTATAAACATTTTATAAAGTAAAGCAGTGCTATGTAATATTACATTGGAATACACTGAAGTGTGAAACCCTCTTGTTTCTGTAGGTATGATCTAAAATTTCCCCTGACTTATGAAAATTTCTAGATGTATTGAGCTGAAAGTTAGGTATAGTAGTGATGGTCATTATTAAGGTTCATTGTTGGAAATGTTGAAGAATATTCAATTATCTGCTAGCAAAAGAATTTAAAAGGTGGAATACGTCATAGAGGTTATGGTCTAATGAAGGTAATATTTGTCCCACAAATAATCACAAGGTAACATTTTAAATTCATGTTTTTGTATTTTCTAATATCTTTTAGCGTATTAAAATTTTTGCAACGTGATCTTACGCCAAGAAAATAAAAAAATCTTATTTGTTTTAATATCACTTGGCCATATTCAGCCAATTGTTACACTCCATTGTGGAGAAGTTGAAAATGACATTACGCTATGAAATTTTGAGGACATTATTGTTGGCATATGGAATGGATTTTGGTGGTTGAACAAACATTTGAAATTTTATATTTAGTCAAAGGCATTCCCTTTATGACTGAAATGCATGAATATAAACGCCTTTCTTTTAAGTGTCTGCATAATTTTTCTCCAGTTTGGTAAATGTTGAAGGATGAGAAAAATCTAATTATAATTTACAATTATTTAATGAGATCCAAAACACATTTACAGTAATATGTCTGGAGTGTGCCAATATCTATTTTAGTTGCAACTCTTGGATGTGCCAATATTTTTATTCTCTATTTCCTTGTTAAAAGACATTTGTCTGGAAATTGAAATGTATCGACAGTGATACTCTGTCAACTTTTATTTGCTTGTGAAGTGAAAACATTTTTATGTGACCAAATGACTGTGTTGCATGTGCAATAACTATACGATTGAGTAAAAATCACAGAATTTAGTGTGGTACATCATGTACAACAGCAAGTTATTTTCTACTCATATTTAAATATATGCACAGTTGTTTTGCATATACACGATGATCATAACTGGAAGTATAGGTGGTAGGCCTAAAGATCCATTCACCCATTTTACAATCCCGCCCCACCCCTTCCCAGCAGCTTGACTACTTAATTCCAAGAAGACAAAGAGTGAGTTAACCAGCAATGGTGTGTTTTCGCCTCTCCACTTCAAAGTAGTCAGGCTTTTGACTACCACTCAAATCAGTAGATAATATATCCAATCTAAATGGAAAGTGTGACAATCTAACAGGAGATTTTACATTTTTAGGGAGTATAGTTAAATCTATTTCTACAATAATTGTCTTTAATGATTGTCATTAAGTATTCTGAAATTGCATTTGTAGTACGAATAAGGAAAAAAAGATCTATAATATTCCAAGATCTTTCTCTTAACTTACTTTTTTTTTAATCAAAAGGGCCATAGCGATTCTATGACTAAATGGTAGTTGAGAATCTTTGAAATCTTTTCATTTCTACTATAAACTTTAGCCCTTTGTTTTCTATACTCCTGTTCTTCCTCCCCTACAGTCTCCCTCTCCCTCTCCTCTCTCTCTCTCTCTCTCTCTCTCTCTCTCTCTCTCTCTCTCTTTCTCTCTTATTCTCTCACTTCTCATCCACTTCTAGTTGTTCCTAGGTTGTGGCCTTTGTTATCCCAATACTCAGTGTCCTCATTAAACAGTAAAAATATACACACTCACTGTACAAGGTTGTTATAAGAATTAAATTTTTTGCCTGGCACTCAGAATGCTTAGCATAGTACATCAACACTTGATAAATAGTGACTGTTGTTACTATATCCCTGAGTAGTACCATTGATAATAGTGATCTTTGAACTCCAGGTGCTCGGTGTCTGGTTCTCAATAAAAAATGATCAAATGGAATTGTCTAATGTATTTTGCCAAGTCAGTTTCCCGAACACCACTGCTGCTGTGCACAGACCCTTATTGGTGATCGCCTGGTCCACTGCGAAGCCCGCTGTTTCGGTTTTCATCCCATGCCACTGCTAAGTTCTGGTCAAAACAAAACAAAACGAAAGTATCTTTCTAGCTGTGACCCATTTTCTTAGGTGTTCTTTATTTTTTTTTATTAGTATTTATTCATTATCTCTCTACCTATTTATCTATCATCTGTCTTTCTGTCTGTCTATCTTGCTAATCAAGCAATAGTCTTTTCTTTTCCTCTGTCAGGATGTTCTTTTTTTTTTTTTAATCCTTACCCAAGGACATTTTTCCATTTTTTGTTCAGGTAGAGTGGGAGGGGGAGAGAGGAACAGAGAGAGAGAGAAACATTGATTTGAAAGGGACACATCGAATGGCTGCCACTCGCATGACCAACCAGGGCTGGGGACAAACTGCAACCCAGGTACGGGCCCTCAGTGGGAACTGAACCCGGGTCTCTCCGGACCGCAGGCCAATGCTCTAACCACTGAGCCAAACCGGCCAGAACTAGGATGCTCTTTTGATCTGACAACTCAGAAATATCTTTGAAGACATAACTTAAATATTATGTTCTCTGATTTTATATTATTATTTTTTGCTGAGCATCCCCCGCTCCAGTCTGGGAGATAGTTATTGCCTTGTCTGTGTACTCTTTCAATTTTGAATGTCCTTTCATTTAAATCCCATTTCTTAACCGTTGTAAAATATAGTAAGCCCTTTTGCTCTGCAGGTCCCTTCTAGTCAATGGTTTTATTTTCATTATGTCTTTGAATATTCTGTTTGATTTGTCTGATTCTCTCCTTCAGTTCAGGCATCCACACTTACACATTGGATTCTCTTTGTCCTTGACTCTGTCTTCGGCTTTCACATCCTTATTTTGTTTCTCTCAATAGTTTTTTGTTTGTTTGTTTTTTTTAACATATTTTTATTAATGTGATGAGTTTGGTTTCTCAGGCTGGACTATTTAGGAATTTAATTTGAATTACTTACATGGTGTTAATTTATCACACGACATGGGTTTAAACAACGAAGATTTAAACACTATATCACAACTGATTTTTCAATAACCAAATATACCTCAGATGATTCAATATAGTGAGAACATAGATCAAGGCAGTAGGAAATGATATTCACATATGGGTTATAGGTATTTAATAATTGCACAATTAAAACAAAACTAATATAACTAGACAAGTAAAGAACCAAATTCAATAGCAGAGAAATAATTGGGTTGTTTAAAATAATTGTGTAATTAATTAAAAATTGTCTGTCTGTAATATTGAATATCAGACAACCAAAATTGAGAGGGTACTGCATTTGGATCAGATTTCAAATATGAGTTCTTCAATACAGTGTAACTTGAATAAGTACCTTGGCCTTTCTCAATGTTTCATTATCTATTAAATGGGAAAATTAATATCTTCTTCTTAATGATGCTTCTAAAATAAAATAAATAATGCTTAAAGGAAAATTTAAGCTGTGAAATATGTAAAACACATACCATGGTTTATTATAACTATTATTATTTTGATATAAAAATTATAATCTTTAGCTGTCAGGAAGAAGTATAATTCTTTGCCTAGTATTTAAGCTTGTCATTGTTGCAAGAGACTAAGAATGTGCTATGTCATACCTCTGCAGAAGGAACTAGAACCAATATTTTTCCTTTGAAATATGTACACCCCAATAATAGATGCCTCTCTCAAATTGCAGGAGCATTAACAAATGCCATTTGAATATGCGAGTGCTCAAGGGCATTTTTCTAAATAGATACTGCACTACCTTAAAAATAAATAAGAAAAATAGGAAATGTAGGAGCTGGGAGTTCAGCCAGTGAGGTCTGCCATTTCAGCAGCGTGGGGTGTGCACTGAACTTGACTTTGTGGCAGTTAGAGGTAGCAACTCATGAATGTAGACAGATTTATGCCGGGTGACCTTCATGACTCAGTGTGCTTGGGAGTTTTGTGATTTCCACAGGGGTTACTAACGGGACATTCCATTGACAACCACAATGAGTGTCTACCTCCATGGCATTTTTAGAGCACATCTTTATGCATTAGAAAACTCCAGCCCTGCACAGGGCTTCTTTCTAAAGAGCCACACTGCTGGAGGAATTTTGCAAAGGACCAAGTTCATCTGCATACTCATTAATTAGTTAGCCACAACCACAGGGACACCCCCCCCCCCAGTATTTTGCTATTTCAATGCCAATATACTCCAAGCCTGTGTTTCTGTGATAAAATGATTAAATCTGTGTTAGGCTCAAAGTGGATGGGGTTTGTGATAGCTGTTTGTGGGGCGTTTAGGAATGACATTTGATCTCGGAATCAAAGGGCATTGACGTGCTGCACTAAGGACAAAGCATATTGGGATAGTTTTGTTTTCCATATGAAAGTGTTACTGTTCAGGTAGAATAGTGAAGTGCAAAAGGCATACTACATCTAGACTTCAGTGAGACATTTATTAAACCCAATATTAATTCCATTTTGGGAAGGTTGGAGTAATTCCAGTGTCCTGAAAGCAAGCTAACAATCAAATTGATTTCAGTCACATAGCACGTATCCCAAGATGTACACAAGGTCCATCCTGGTTTTGTCTTACTCCTATTGATTTATTGGATGATATTATAAAAACATTTTTAACACATTTGCAGATGGTAAAAATGTCCAAGTATAATCATGTTCCAAAAAAGATTTCTAAAAGCTGTAACAGTGACCTAAAACTAGCATGATCATATTTAATTACAAAAAATATGTTTGATTGTGAGTGAAATCAGGGATATTTAGCTTGGGAAAGAAGACTAATTTAGAAGTAGAGGAAGGCCAATTAAAAAACATTCAGTGGTCTGTCCAATAGAAGAGATACCAGGAATACAAGAGGCAGAAATGGAATCAATGATGAGCATATATAGAAACTAGTTTGGACTGTATATAAAGAAATTCAAATAGAACTTCTAAAGAAAGAGGCGATGGCTTCAGGATTGGTGATGTCCCAGCAGAATTTGGAGGGCGCTAGATTCTCTATGTGTAAGGGATGGAAACTGATGGCCTTTAAATTATGCTTTTACCTGAGCCTCTAGGCTTTCATAGCTTGTGGGCTCAGTTGATTTTGAACTAGTTAAAAGAGGTTCACATTCCTCTTTAAATCCCCTCCTTTTAAAACAAATCCAATATGAAAATTCAAACTATGTTTAATTTTTAAAATAGTAAGAGCATGTGCCCTGACTAGAAATCGAACCGGTGACCTCTTGGTTCATGGGTTGACGTTCAACCACTGAGCCACACCGGTTGGGCAGATTTCACTGTTTTTAAAATAAAAAACATGATGTATTGTTTCCATATGCTCATACCCCCTCACTATTGAAACTAATGTAGAATAAAACACAATTACCAAAAGAGAAAGTAATGTCATTTTCAATATAGTTTCCCTGACTTCAATTGCTGTGATCATTTACTCAAATAAGTTTCATTGTTATACGCTATGATAGCCTACCAAACTGTATTATTCATAACATTGCACTTTGACATTTTTGACCAATGTCTGTCCTCCCTCTTGTAAATCATCTATTTTTATAAAGTACCGGTAGCTCTTGGGCCAGTAGCTATCTATTTTTGTTGTTGTTGTTAAATGAATATGTTTCATATAATTTTTTGCATCTGAATTTTGTTTCTCCCCAACTTGGTGCACCCATTAGAACTTCCTTTTTACTGAATTGAGAATAATTATTATATTTGCCTGCAGCATTTAAAATATTCACCAAATGCTTTGAAGGTGTGTCTTTACATCATACGGGTCCCTGCAATCCTTTAAATTATTTTTTAATGACATGGAATGTGTTTGCCTTTATTGATCTTTCATATTCATGAATTCTTTTAAACAGTTTTAAAAATCTTTTTTAAATGTGTGAATTTTTTCTTTGATCTGAACTTTTGCAGCTGGTAGGACCTTCTGATTGCATTTAACATACGATAAACTATACTTTTGCAAGGTTTCTACATAAATCACTTTATTGGTCTGATGTATTCATCCATATTTGTCATAATTTTAAATTCAGTTTCTCTTTTGATACTCCTATGTTTAAGCCTTTAGAGAAAACAAGTTAATTTGTTTTTACCACTTCAAAATAAGACATATGTTTGACTCAATAGTTTTAATGATTTCCACAGAAATTATTTATAATTCAAAATACTGTCTGCATACTTATGATCATTCAATCCATTGTGTTTTCTCATATAATGAATTTGAGATAGCCCTGTAGTAGCAGAATTCCAAGACGGACCTCAAGACTTTCCATTCCCTGTATGAGCTCCACAATTTTTAGGAAGAAGCAGTCCAAGTGTGTGAGAAGAAAGCAATCCTTCATGTGTGAATTGTCGACGGTGGACACATGCAGGCAACATCTCGTTGCTGAGAACTGAGCCCAGCCAAGAGCTAGCAGGATACTGGGACTCAGTCCTAGGGTTACAAGGACACGAAATGTCCAACAATCAGTGAACTTGAGAGAGAATCCTGAGCCGAGAGATCTGTGGCCATCATGGTTTCAGCCCATGAAACTCGGGGCAGAGAATCCAGCCACTCCTGGGTCCACATTTGTGACCTATCAGACCTCTGAAGTAATTAATTTGTGTTGACTTAAGCCACTCCATTTGTGGTATTTAGTGACACTGCGATAGAAAACATAAAAGTCAGTAAATTTGTCATTTGAAGTTTAACACAATTGAAAGTCCAAGGGAAACCTCCCGAAGATTCTCTGGAAGGAAGCATTAAGGCATGTACAGGTTTCAGGTTCAGTGGAGATCATGCCATCTCATCCGGTTAAGGAAGCTGACAGATTAAATGCCTTTTTCTGAATCATTCATAAACATCATCAGGACTGGACTCAAGATCCCATGACTCCAAATCAATGCTTTTTTCACAGTAAACAGCTAATGCATTTATTCATGATGTGAAAAGGGAAAATAAAGCTAGTGGGAATGGTGGATGCGTCATTTTATTTTTAATAGTAATATATCTAAAATACCTTGAAGCTGTCTTCCTTCCTCCCTTCCTCCCTCCTTCCATCCCTTTCTCTCTCTCTCCTTCCTTTCTTCTTTCCTTTTTTTTTTTTCTTTTCTTTTCTTGTTTTCTTCATTTTTATTATCCAGGACCCAATCAAGTTTCACACAGTGCATTTGACTGTGATATCTCAGAATTACCTTTTAATTCGGAACAAACCTCTACTATTTTTTCTATTGGGTTGATTTTTTGAAGCCTCTAGGCCAGTCATTATATACCATATCTCACATAATCCGTGGAGTGACACTCTGGTACCACATGACTTCCTTCTTACTCAACACCGTTTTATTCAAAGTTGTTAGCGTTCATTGCCGAAACGAGCTGAATCAACTATTAGAGAGGGGTTGTATTAGTTTTCTATTGCTGCCATAACATGTTACCACTTAAAATGACATAAATCTATTAGTTTACAGCTCTGAAGGTCAGAAATATAACATAGTATGACGCTGAGCTAAAATCTATACGTTAGCATTGCATTCCTTTCTGGAGGCACAAAGGGAGGATCTGTTTCCTTGACGTTCCCCAACTTCTGCCGGCTACTCTCATTTCTTGGCTCATGGCCCCCTTGCTCCGTCTTCGAAACCAGCATGGAGTTGAGTCCATTTAACTTTCCATCACTCTGACCCTCTTCCCATAGTCACGGCTCCCAGTGGCCACAGGTGGTAGGGGTTAGTCTGATGTAAGGATCTATGTGAATTGATTGAGCCCATCCAGATAATTAAGGAAAAGCTTCCTGTCTCTGGATCCTTAACCTAATTACACTGATAAAGTCCCTTTGCCATATAAGGTAACATATTTAAGGACTCCAGAGATTCGGATCTAAACATCTCTGGAGGCCATAATTTTTCACAAGGACTGCAAAGTGGAGATCTAAAAATAAATCCTGACATTACTACCTGGCATTCCTATGTAAAGAAAGACTGGCCCCTCCTCTTCTTTCTATGAAAGATTATTTACAATTCAATTTATTATAATCTATTTTTTAATTTTCCTTTTTGATCCTCAAACTGACTCAGACTGGTGGTATTTATTTAAATATATTCGATGTTACGGAATGACTGTGATTTTCCGAGATATGATAATGGCATTGTGGTTATGTGGTACAGTAGGCTGAATTAGTTAGGGTAATGTCACCATAACACAACTTCCTGAGAACATAGCAGAATAATGCACTGTTTATTTGAAAAGGAAGAGATATAGATTCCACTTTATTATTCCTTCAAATTGTATGCATGCTTGACAAGTTTTAAACAAATGAAGCTATTACTATATCAAAGATACATTACTATAAAGTCAAAAAACTCATCATAACATAAAGAAACAATCTGTTTTTCACATTTCATTTCCAGTTGGCACAGATCTTGACGAGATCTTAAGAGAGCAGAGTAAAACCTGCTGTCTGACTCCCCACATTGAGGGAGGAGCAAGTCTGGTTCTGCCGCCACTACTTCTGTCTGTAGCTGATTTCAGAACAGCCGTCAGAATTCCCAAAAGCGCTGGGATGTTTACTGTGCTACATATTCTCCACTAATCTTCTTTTCCAAAATAAGATGATTTTAAAAAAATTAAATTTCTTGGAGTGACATTGGTTAATAAAATTATGTAAATTTCGAGTGTGCAATCCTGTGATACATCATCTGTATATTGCACTGTGTGCCTGCCACACAAGTCAAATCTTCTGTCACCATATATTCAAACCTTTCTCCTTTTCTATGTCCCCAACACCCCAACCCTCTGGCAACAACCGCACTGTTGTCTGTGTCTATGAGGTTTTGTTTGTTTGTTTGTTTCTTTTTCTTACTCATTTGTTGCTTTCAATTTTATATCCCACAAATGAGTGAAATAGTATGTTTTTTAATTTTTTTCTTTATGACTTACTTTGCTTAGCATGATATTCTCAAGATTCAACCATGTCGCCACAAGTGGCAAGTGTTTCATCTTTTCTTATGGCTGAGTAGTGTTCCAGTGTATATATCACCACACCTCAATGCAGTCATCTATTGAGACACACTTTGGTTGTTTCCATGTCTTGGCCACCATGAATAATGCTACAATGTGCATAGTGGTGATTTTGTTTCACAAATTTGGATTTTTCTATGTTTCAGGAAAGTTTACTTTTTTGAAAAGTTTTGTCTGTTCTTTTTTACCTCTTGAGAAAGGTATTATTACTCTGGTATTGGAACTCAGTTCTCTTTATTTTGGGTTGAGGGTTGCATCAACCCCAAATAGAACATGTATGTAAGGATTGTTAGTGGACCTGGCCCGGCCCGGGGCAGGTCTGCCTCAGGCTGGCCTGAGCATGTGGGTTCTTGACGTTGTGTAAAAAGGATTTCACAACACGTGCCCAGGTGATTATTGAGAGTACATTTCTTAAAGCTGGGGTCAGTGAAGCAAAGGAAGGACTTAGGGTAGAAGAAGCAACAGAAGAGAGCCTGGGCCTGGGCGGTGCTCTGCTCTGGCTCCCTAGAAACGAACAGGAAACAAGTGAGCCACGGTGGGGCTGCCGACTGGGAAGTGAAGGTCCCAGTGACAGAAGGGAGCCCTGGGGCTGCTGTTAGGTCACTGGGAAGTCAGGGGAAAGGGGCCCTTAGGGGCAGGATCAGGGGGTAAGCCCGGGATGAGCTGCTGCTGCCTCTCTTCTGGTTGCAAGTCGTGCGGGGACCCTTGGAGTTTCGGAGGGAGTGGAAAGTTCATGCCAGAGAAGGGGCTGGGCGTGCTCTAGCGCCATCCTGCATCTATGTCTTGAGGGATTTTTTTCTTTTTTCTTTTTTTTCTGTGGGTGAGAATCTTAGGTGAGGGTTTTAGTAGAACATCCATTAGCTTTTCAGGTGTGTTTTTAATATGCTAGTGCTTCAAAATGAGTTTATAGAGGGATTTGGGATTATTCTTTGGTCTGCTTTACTGTTTTACTTTTATCTTGAGTCTGTCAGGGTTTTGTTATCTGTTCCCCTTACTTCATTTGTCCTTGGGTTTAGTGGCACAAATGACATTAATGGGTCTCTGTTCTCTATTTCTCAGACCAAGGTGATTGTTCTTTGATTAGGGAGAGAGGTATAAACCATTTGCTGTCAAGTGTCCTTGGTTAGGGGAGAAGGCTTGTGATCCACTAGCTGGCTGGAGGTTGTTCAAATTGTTTGGCTTTGCTTAATTTTCTGTCTCAGTTTCCCTATTCCCAGGAATTTTCCTAGCTTCTTACTATCCTGCCACAGGATCATTAGCCAAGTGAAAAATAAAGTGCAGCTTGATAAATTTGGAAAATCATTTGTTAAAATACAGAGTTCTGATAAATTCTTCATAAACACAGCTTAGACTATTGATACTGGTTGAAGTCTTTCCAGTTTTTTCTCTGAATGGGACAAATGAAGCTGACATGGAGACAGTCGTACTGTAGAGACCGACAGGGCTGCCTCACATGTATAGCCTGCACAGAAGACAGAGGGGAAGCCACATGGAGCATGTGCTGAGCTCAGGATGCAAAAGAAAAGTAGCAAGAGGCCTGTCTTTGGAAGAAAGTAACCAAACCTATTAGGAAAATAGAGCTTATGGTGGGCAACCCTCTCACCTGTCAGATCAGCCATAACATCTTTTATGGTGGCACAATCAGGAGCTACACAGGTTCCCTAACACTATAACACTGTAACTGCAGAAGGAGGATAAAGCTTACTCTTTCTATTTTTTTTTTTTCTAAAAATGTGTTTGGTTTTTTTATGGATTTCAGGGAGAGGGAGAGAGAAATAGAGACATCGATAAGAGAGAAACATCAATTGACTGCCTCCTAGTAGGAATCGAGCCCACAACCCGGGCATGTGCCCTGACCAGGAATCAGACCAGTGACCTGGTGCATGGACGATGCTCAACAAACAGCCACACTGGCTGGGCAAAGCTTACTCTTTCTAAATGTCAAAACAGGGGAAGGGAGAAAGAAGTAAACACCATCAGACTCATTTAATATTCATAAAACTTAAGTACATTGAAAAATATTGGAATCTGAATTTCCCTATATTTTGCCTTTGAGTTATATATAATTTTCTGAAAATGTTACCTATGCCACTGTTGCAGGTTCCTACTGGGTAATTTATATTTCATACTTGTCTTAGAGAACTTGAAATTTGACATGGCTTTTTTCAACTAAAATATTTTAATTAACATGTCTCCATTTTCATGTTGTTCTTTTTTTTCATTTTGTGTTATTAAATTTGTTCAATAATGGAATGCATAAAAAAGGTGTGGCTCAAATATTACATAACTTCGCCCAAAGTGTCTCTATAGTTGTGTTGCCATTTACATGCTTTGTTTTACTTCCCGATTTCTTTTGCCAGTTTTTTTTTTTTTAACATTTGCAAGGGTACCTGCTGATTGATTTATCCTTTGTATTCATCTTCAGTAGGGGAAACCATCATTAATTATGTGCATGGACTTATTTTTATTACTCGACATCTCCCCATTTTCCCTCTTCTTTGCCCCCTTCCCTCGGAGGTATCATTCAATCCGTTAGGAATTAGATTTTAGGGTTAGAAAGTCCTGGTTTGTGTACCTTGTCAGTCGTGAGTGGATTGAGGTGTGTGGAAAAGAAGCTGCAGTTGCTAGAGGCTGTTACATCCAGCAATTTCTCTGTAAGTTTATTGAATATTCTGATTCAGGGGGCTTCTCTCAGTTTTCTTTAAGTTTTTAAAAAAATTTTTTTATTCCTCACCTGAGGATATTTTTCTACTTATTATCAGATAGAGTGGGAGGGAGGGAGAGAGAGAGAGACAGAGAGAAACATCATGTGAAAGAACCACATCAACCGGTTGCCTCCCCCCACATGACCCTGAACAGGGCGGGGGACAAACCACAACCGAGGTCCGTGCCCTTGACCTGAATCAAACCCGCACTCATTGGTCTGTGGCGGACGCTCTAACCGCTGAGCAAACCCGCCCAGGGCGCTTCTCTCAGTTTTCATACATACTCCTTTGATTGGTAGAGAGTTGGACCCACAAATAAAAAGTCTAAATCTGTATAGACATGCAATTATGTTTCCTTGCTCATGGTTTTTGGGGTTTTTTTGGTCAGAAGCTGCAGGGTACAATTTCCCATCCACCCAGGGTTTTCCTTATGGGGAGAAAATCAGCTCAAACAGAATATGGCTCGTCTGGGAAGTTATAAATTAAACATCTACCCTCCCTCCTCCTGCCATTTCATTGTGAAAGAATTCGTCCCACGGAATGCTGTTCTCTCCCCCGGACATGTTCACTCCCCAGGCTGCCCAACGAAGAGCTTGTCGTATTTCTCACACCGGATAAGGTTCCCACGGGGGACAACGTGTCCCACGGCCAGCCTCCAGCTCGCGCCAGCGTGTTCTAAGGGACAGGTGGCCTTCAGAGCTTACTCTTTGCGATAATTCCTAAGCCTAGGGGCAATTTTAATCTCTAATAATATTTATTCACTGTAGTAAGTTTTAGGCAGGGAGGCTTTGGAAACATGAATTTTTTCTGCCGTGTTTCATGGAGCTCTGGGCATGGCATTTGCGTTTCGTAAAGCGGTGGAGAAACGCGCCTGCACTGGGCCAGCGGGCTGCGGCCGCAGAGCGCGCCTGGGCTTGGAGCTTGGGCGCATGCGTGGCTCCTCCCCGCAGGGGTGGCGGCCGGCAGCCCCTCCAGCACATCCTGGGCCTCCGCCTGCTTGCAGCACAGCCGTCTGCCCTGCGCTGCTACCCGCAGCTGGCTTGGAACAGGCTTTCCTCACAGGACGTCCGGTCATTTCGCAGGTGTCCCCTTGCAGTGGAAGGGAGGTCTGGAACACTGCGCGTGACCCTCTGAATGTCCAGGCTCCCGAAGCCCCAGGCGCAGGTGCTGCTCTGTGCACAGAGCAGAGGAACTACCTCGCCCGCAGCTGATTTCCTGGGACGCTGAGACACCAAAGTTAAGTC
The DNA here is from genome assembly GCF_014108415.1 of Molossus molossus. Lineage (NCBI taxonomy): Eukaryota > Metazoa > Chordata > Mammalia > Chiroptera > Molossidae > Molossus > Molossus molossus. The sequence goes on along the minus strand of NW_023425351.1, from coordinate 56,093,555 downwards.
ATTACTTTGTTGACCTTTAAGATCCAAGATCAATTTTCCTCATAAAAGGCAGACTTTGGCACACTTTCTAGAAAGTCACTGAAAACCTTTACCAACTGAGACACCAGATTATGTGCCCCAGTCACCCTCAGAGAGAGAAAGTTTATTAGTTGACATAAAAATCCCAACAGTGATATTTGCTTCCTTCCAGTGGCAGCACCTTCAGAATGTTTTAAGCACCACACACAGGACACTGAAGGAATGGAGAATAGATATAATTACCATCCCCTAATGAGAGGGTAACTTAGATTTAAAAATAGCTGTGAATGCCTTGGTCAGGTTTCCTTAGCTGGTGGGTGAGTCATTAAAACTTCACACCACATAAATAAAATGAAGAATAAAAACCACATGATCATATCAATAGATGCCGAAAAAGCCTTCGACAAAATCCAGCATTCATTTCTGATAAAAACACTCAGCAATGTGGGATTAGAGGGATCATATCTCGACATAATAAAGGACATATATGAAAGACCTATAGCCAACGTCATACTCGATGGGCAAGTATTAAAAGCATTTCCCTTAACAGGAACAAGACAAGGTTGCCCACTTTCACCACTCTTATTTAACATAGTACTGGAAGTCTTAGCCATGGCAATCAGACATGAAGTAAAAATAAAAGGGATCCAAACTGGAAAGGAGGGAGTGAAACTGTCATTATTCGCAGCTGACATGATATTATACATAGAAAACCCTAAAGACTCCATCAAAATTCCACTAGACTTAATAAATGAATTTGGCAAAGTGGCAGGATACAAATTTAAGGTCAAGAAATCCACAGCATTCCTATACATCAATGATGAACTCACAGAAAGAGAAACTGAAAAACAATCCCATTTACCATTGTGGCAAAAAAAAATTAAGATACCTAGGAATAAACTTTACCAAAGAAGTAAAGGACCTATTTGCAGAAAACTACAGGACATTGAAAAAAGAAATAGAGGAAGATATAAAAAAGTAGAAGCACAAACCTTGTTCATGGATTAGAAGAATTAACATCATTAAAATGTCCATATTACCCAAAGCAATGTATAGATTCAATGCAATCCCCATCAAAATGCCAATGACGTATTTCACAGAACTAGAACAAATACTTCAAAAGTCCATATGGAACCAAAAAAGACCCTGAATAGCCATAGTGATCTTGAAAAAGAAAGACAAAGTAGGTGGGATCACAATACCAGATATCAGGTTATACTACAAAGCTACTGTAATAAAAACAGCCTGGTACTGGCACAAGAACAGGCATATAGACCAGTGGAACAGAACAGAGAATCCAGAAATGGACCCAAGACAATATGCTCAATTAATATTTGACAAAGGAGGCAAGAACATACAATGGAGTAAGGACGGCCTTTTTAATAAATTGTGTTGGGAAAATTGGACAGCTACATGCAAAAAATAAATAAATAAATAAATAAATAAATAAATGAAACTATACCATCAACTTACACTATACACAAGAATAAACTCAAAATGGATAAAAGACTTAAATGTGACCCGTGAATCCATAAAAATCCTGGGAGAAAACGTAGGCAACAAAATTTTGGACATCATACACAGCAGAATTTTCACTGGTACATCACCTAAGGCAACAGAAACAAAGGAGAAAATGAATACATGGGAGTACATCAAACTCAAAAGCTTCTGCACAGCAAAGGAAACAACCATCAAAATGGAAAGGCAACCCACTGTATGGGAGAGCATCATTGCCAATGATACATCAGATAAGGGATTAATTTCAAAACATATAGAGTACTCATACAACTCAACAAAAGGAAGACAAAGAACCCAATTAAAAAATGGGCAGAGGAGCTGAATAGACACCTCTCCAAACAGGACATACAAATGGCCAAGAGACATGAGGAAATGCTCAACATCACTAATCATCAGAGAGATGCTAATTAAAACAACAATGAGGTATCACCTCACACCTGTCAGAATGGCCGCCATCAACAAATCATCAAACAACAAGTGTTGGCGAGGGTATGGAGAAAAGGGGACTCTAGTACACTGCAGGTAGGAATGCAGACTGGTGCAGCCAGTATGGAAAACACTATGGTGTTACCTCAGAAAATTAAAAATTGAATTGCCATTTGACCCAGTGATTCCACTTCTAGGAATATACCCTAAGAAGCCTAAATCACCAATCAGAAAGAATATATGTACCCCCATGTTAACAGCAGCACTATTTACAATAGCTAAGATCTGGAAACAGCCCAAATGCCCATCAGTAGATGAGTGGATTAAAAAGCAGTGGTACATATACACAATGGAGTACTATGCAGCTGTAAGAAAGAAAGATCTCTTATCCTTTGAGATGACATGGAGGGACCTTGAAAGTATTATCCTAAGCGAAACATGCCAAACAGAGTAAGACAGGTATCATATGATCTCACTTATTTGTGGAATATAATGAACATAACAGTCTGAGGAATAGGGTAGACCCAGAGACGTGGAAGTAGGGTACAGACTGACAACCTTCAGAAGAGGGAGTGGTGGGGGAGGGAAGAGATAAACCACAGAACTTATATGCATGTGTGCATAACCAATGGACACCGACAACAAAGACGGGGGGGGGGGATGGGGTGAGGGGGATGGGGAGGAAGGTGTCAATGGGGAAAAAAAGGAGGAACATCTGTAACAAAAATAAAATAATAATAAAAAATTCTAATTCTAGAGATGTACCATAACTGATATATCATTTCTTCTGGGAATATATATTTTAAAAATTCAAATATAATGTTTAAAGAGAAGTGGTTACTTTGGGCATAATATCTGATTGTTACATTAACTTTATAAAAGATACATTTTTTTACAGTGGTATTAGTACCTCATATGCCATTTGTTTTCTTTTAAAACTGAAAAAATATACAATAAAATATTCATATATTTTCATAAATACTACTGTAAGATAAGATAATGTAAAGATAAGAATGTTAGAAACACTGATTCACAATCAGCAGGAAGCTTTGCCATGTAATGTATACCTATTTCATTTATATACTTAAGTGTCAATTAATATAGTTTAGGGATGTCACTTAAAAGTGTTTGAGGCATACATGAGCAATTATATTTCATAAATATATGTCTTTACCGTGAGTTCACATACTTAGCAGATTAATAGGAAAGAGAGTGTATGTAATTTGGATATTTTGTAGATTTTTTTTTTTTTTTTACAAACTAGCCATCTGATAACACAGGTTAGATGAGCATCTGCCCTTCCCTTAGCTCAGATTATACTAATTGACATCTTTCAGTTTTCCCATTCAAGGTAAGAATAATCTTCATTTTCTTCTATTTTTTAAAATTATTTTTTATCTTTATTGTTTAAAGTATTATAAATGTTCGCCATTTATTTCCCCATTGACCCCCTCCCTACCCTCTCATCCCTCTCCTGCCTTCCCCACATTGTTGTCTTTATCCATTAGTTATGTATATGTGCATATAAGTTCTTTGGTTTATCTCTTCCCACCCCTCCGCCCCCCTATCCTCTGAGGTTGACAGTCCAGACTTTCATGTCTCTGAATCTATTTTGATCATCAGCTTATTTTATTTATAATAGTCCATAAACAAGTGAGATCATGTGGTACTTGTCTTTCTCTGACTGGCTTATTTTGCTCAGCAGAATACTCTCCAGGTCCCTCTATGTCCTCTCAAAGAGTAAGAAATCCTTTTTTTTACAGCTGCATAGTATTCCTTTGTCTAAATGTACCACAGCTTTTTTATCCACTCATTTACCTGATGGGCACTTGGGCTGTTTCCAGATCTTAGCAATTGTAAATAGTACTGCTATGTACACAGGAGTGCATATATTCTTCCAAGATTGGTGTTTCAGGCTTCTTAGGATATATTCCTAGAAGTAGGATCACTGAGTCAAATGGCAGTTCCATTTTTAATTTTTTGAGGAAACACCTTATTGTTTTCCATAGTGGCTGTACCAGTCTGCATTCTCACCAGCAGTGCACTAGAGTCCCCTTTTCTCCATACCCTCACCAGCACTTGTTTGAGGATTTCTTGATGGCAGCCATTCTGGCAGGTCTGAGTTGTACTTCATAGTCATTTTAATTTTCATCTCTCTGATGATTAATGACATTGAACATTTTTTCAAATTTCTCTTGGCCATTTGTATGTCCAATTTGGAGAAGTGTCTATTTAGGTCGTGTGTCCATTTAAAAAAATTTTTATATGATTTTATTGATTTTTTTTAGTAAAAAAGGAAGAGAAATAGAGAGAGAGAAACATTGATGTGAGAGAGATACATCAATCTGCTGCCTCTCGCACACCCCCTCCTGAGGATTGAGCCCGCAACCCAGACATGTACCCTGACTGGGAATTGAACAAGAACCTTTTAGTCCATGGGATGATGTTCAATCCACTGAGCTACACCAGCCAGGCCTCTACTCATTTTTAATTGGATTGTTTGTCTTCCTTTTGTTGAGCTGTATGAATACTTTATATATTTTGGATATTAACCCCTTATCCACTGTATCAATGGCAAATGTGTTTTCCCAATGAGTGGATTTCCTTTTCATTTTGATCCTGGTTTCTTTTGCTAAGCAGAAGCTTTTTAGTTTGATGTAGTCCCATTTATTAATTTTTCTTTTGTTTCTCTTGTGCTTCGATGTATCATTGAAAATTCTGCTACTTGTGATGTCTGAGATTTTGCTGCCATCATTTACTTCTAGGATTTTTATGGTTTCATGACTTACATTTAAGTTTTTTTATTCATTTTGAGTTTATTCTTATGTATGGTGTAAGTTTAGGATATAGTTTCATTTTTTTTGCATATACCTGTCCAATTTTCCCAACACCATTTATTGAAGAGACTGTCTTTTCTGCATTTTGTGCTCTTGCCTCTCTTGTCGAATATTAATTGCGCATGATGTCTTGGGTAGATTTCTGAGTTCTCTGTTCTGTTCCATTGATTTATAAGCAGTTCTTATGCCAGTACCAGGCTGTTTTGATTATGATGTATTTGTAGTGTAACTTGATATCTGGTATTGTGATTGCCTCCAATTTTGTTCTTCTTTTTAGATTGCTGTGGCTATTCAGGGTCTTTTTTGGTTCCATATAAACTTTTGGAGTATTGCTATAGATCTTTAAAATATGCTATTGATATTTAATAGGGATTGCACTGAATCTATAGATAGCTTTGGGTAGTATGGACATTTTAGTGATGTTTATTCTTCCAATCCATGAACATGTTATTTGCTTCCACATTTTTATATATTCCTGTATTTTTTTTTTTTTTCAATGTCCTATAGTTTTCTGAGAACAGATCTTTCACCTCTTTGGTTAAGTTTATTCCTAGGTATCTTAATTTTTTTGTTGCAGTGGTAAATGGGTTTGTTTTTTGTTTTTTAGTTTCCCTTTTTGAGTGTTTAGATTCCTTTACAGTGAGGTAAGAAACGTTAATATCTCAACTAGCAGAAACATTTTAAATAGATGTCTCTGTAGGTGTTCCTGAATATACTTATATAATAGGTTTTTAATTTTTAATATCAAAGGCTGTTTTGATGTTAGAAAAAATCATCCCCTCATTGCATCATCTTCCTCTTCCTTTTTTATGTTTATGGTTTAGAAACATAGGACCTGTTTGGCTGTGCTTGGTTGCATACAGAGCTGCAGTTGGCTCATGTCTGGGGCTTACCCTTGGCAATGGGACCTGTATTGATCATCACATGTAACTTCTCTCCCACCCTCTGAAAGGACAGTTCTGAGACTTACGTTTTCTCAGAAGCTCTCCAGTGGGATTGGAGGCCCAGCTGTTCATAGCTGTAACCTGATAGGAATCAGGCTAATAATAGCCCGAACATTAACACTGTTAAGAAACCCTCCAGATCTATTTCCATGAAAAATTCTATTTTTTCCAAAAATGAGATTACTCAATACAATTTAAAAGAACAAACCTGCTGTATTAACAAACAAATAAACAAACAAAAAACAACAAACCTGAATGAAGTGTACAGAAATAATGTCTAGTTAAAGAAGTAAGACAGAAAAAGCACATTTATATGAAGTTTGAGAACTAATTTTTGGTAATGAAAATTCAAAAAATGGTTAACTCTGAGGACTTATTACTGATTGGTAAAAGGGAGAGCCATTGGTGTGTTGGAAATTTTCTTTTTCTTTCTTTTTTAAAAATTTATTGTTGACAGTATTGCAGATGTCTCCCCCACCCCATTTGTCCCTCTTGATCCAGCTTCTGACCCACTCCAGGCCTTCCCCACACTATTGTCTGAGCCCACAGATTATGCATATTTGCATATATATGTTCTTTGGTTAATCTCTTCCCAGCCCCTCCACCCCCCTCCTCTCTGTGACCTGTCAGTCTGTTCCATGCATCCATGCCTCTGGACATATTTTGTTTGTCAATTTATTTTGTTCATTGGATTCCCCATATAAATGAGATCATGTGATATTTGTCTTTCTTCAACTGGCTTATTTCACTTAGCATAATACTCTCCAGGTCCATCCATGCTGTCACAAAGGGTGAGAGCTCCTTTTTTACAGCCACATATGTATGTGTATGTATGTATGTATGTATGTATGTATAGAGAGGGAGAAAGGAATCAGGGATGAGAGAGAAAGAAAGAGAGAAATATCCATTTGTTTTTCCACTTATTAATGCATTTATTGGTTGCTTCTTGTATGTACCCTGAATGGAAATTGAATCCGCAACCTTGGTGTATCAGGTTCATGTTCTAACCAACTGAGCTACCAGGCCAGGGCCGGCTGTTATTTTTCTTAATCTGGGTAGTCATTACATGAGTGTACATATACACAAAAGCTCATCAACTTTTAAACTGAAAATGTGTGCATTTTTATGTATGCCTGTTATACTTTAGTGTAGAAGTAAAAGCAACAACATAAGAAAAACACCATCCAATTAGCTTTCCTCACCCAGTGACTTTTATTTTGATTTGTTATAATTTCCTTAGGACTAATTTCTAGGATAAGTGCTATAATTATGTTTATAGTTTTTCACACATTTTTTTTTTACCTTTTTTTTTAACTAGAAGAAAATGTTCTAGTTTAAATTGCCACTAGTGATGCCTAAATACCAGTGTTTATAGACCCTTGTCAACAAATGATTATTAAACTGGTGTCCCCTGATCTAAAGTCTAAATCTTCTATTTCTTTTAGTAATTAACTATATCTAATTTGGGATACAGGATTTATGTTTATTGTTATATAGGTTCTCCAGTCATGGGAAAGTTCTAACAGGAAATACTTCTTCAGTGATGTTGGGAACAATGTTTAATTTACTCATATTCTGATACATTTTTATATTTTATGTTTTTTGATCCTCATCTAAGGATATTTTTCTATTTATCTTCAGATAGAGTGGGAGGGAGAGAGAGAAACATCAACCTGAGAGAGACACATCGGCTGGTTGCCTCCCACATGACCCCATCCAGGGCAGGGGGACAAACCGCAACCAAGGTACATGCCCTTGACCAGAATCGAACCCACGACTCTTTGGTCCATGGGCCGATGCGGTCAAACAAGCCAGGGCTTCTGATATATTTTTTTAAATATGATACCAGTGCCATCTAGGTCAATGTTCCCTTCTGGTGGTGGGAGAGGCTAAGTGCCCTGATGTGGTTTTTCTGTTTTGAGAAGCAGTGATTGCGTTTCATCAAGCTCTTGGCAATATAGAAACAATTTAGTGTTGCCCATAAGCAATAAAAGCCCATCTTGTAAAAAAAAAAGCATCCTCATTCACTAACTGCATATTAATGCATACTTTTATTATTCCTTGTTCTGTGCTATGGACTTGAAAATCCCAAATCCATTAATGATAGTTGGAAAATGTTGGGAATGATGATAAAACCATATTTAAATGTCATTTTATCTGGGATCTACGGATGAGGATTTCTGATTCTTCATCTGAGCCAGTTGCTGTTGTAAATTGTCTACTCTGGTGAGATTAACTATTTGCTATGGAAGTGACTTTCCTATATTTATCACTGCCTCTGCTGTGGCATCTAAAGAGGGGATATAGTCAAAAGAACTGATAGAATAAGTTATCACATTTTAATTAGTCCTTATTTACTTCCTGAGGGAAATGAAAAAAATGTATTGACAAAGACTTAGAGTAATTAGACGCTGTTAAGAAAACATTAGAGACGACCTGGAACTGATAATCATTCATCAGTAAACCAAAAAAGACGTAAAAAAATACATGTGTTCTGCATACATAAATAGGCTAAATACATATTTTTTAAAGTTTTAGGAAAAAGGTTCACTTTCCTTTTCTTCTTCTCCCTCTTTCTTTTTTCCTATTCTTTTATAGTTACAGGCATTTTCAAGTAGTTATTTAATCTGTTCTCCCATGTAGACTAAATTGCAGAAAAAAAGAATAGTGTTGGTTTGTTTCCTATTTTTAAATTTTCAGTCCTTAGCATGGATCATGTTTCACAGAAGTTAGGCAATATTTGTGGAAGAAAGATAAGGAAGGAAGGGAGGGAGGGAGGGAGGAATTTAGGAAGGAAGGAAAGAAGGAGGAAAGAAAGAAAACAAGAATGAAAGAAAGGAGGTAGAAAAGGAGAAAGGAACTTCTAAATTTTTCACATTTATATTTGATATTAATAAAAGGAGATTCAGTCAGTGTAATCCAGGACAAAATACCTTCCCCTTAAACAATCACAAAACTGAGATAGGGTTTATGTGTGGGAAAGAGAGAAGAGTAATCTTTTCTTTCTTTGATAGGCCTAAGGTTGTGATTTAGGAGACAAAGCATAAAATGTACATGTTTATCTGTATTAATACATGATGCCAAATTATTTTCTTGATATGTGTAAAAAATAATTAGCCTGACTTCATAACTTTATCTTTATTTTCTATTTTAATTTGTTTTTGGTAATTCTTTTATTGTCTGAGGACACCCAAAAAAAGTATGTCCTGGATAGTTGATGTCTGCAAAAATCTCCTCTGGTGCCCAGCCAGTGTGGCTCAGTGGTTGAGCACCGACACATGCACCAAGAGGTCGCCGGTTCGATTCCTGGTCAGGACATATGCCCAGGTTGTGGGCCAAATCCCCAGTTGGGGGCATGTAGGAGGCAGCCAATCGATGTTCTCTCTCATTTGATGTTTCTATCTCTCCCTCTCCCTTCCTCTCTCTCTAAAAATCAATAAAGAAAAAAAAAGAAGATGAAAAGTAAAAAATCTCGTCCGGTGCTTTTTCTATATTGCAGAGGCTGGAAAACTGTTAGCACAGCTGTATTTCCCAGAATCCTTTGGTGTAGGCTTTCAATCAATGTCTTGGGCAGGATCTGAATTGGGAACTGAGTTCAGTGAAAAGAGAGGCAACAGAACTAGCACATGTTGAAGGTACAGAGTGACTGTGAGTCAAAGTGATGGGTGACATCTGATTGTCAGGCCATTGTTAAGGTCGTTAACCTGGGGTCAGCTCTGGGATCAGTCACTGCCTGAGTCTCTTCTGGGACAAGACCTGGAAGTTGAATCTGGGACCTTCTGCTTCTGCCCTACTGATATATTTTAAACACTAGGTTACCTGAACTAAATTCATTTGTACCAAAAAGAGCTAGACTCTTTTCTGTTTCACAGAACTCTGAACCTTGTCTGGACAGGGCCAATTTGCATTATTATCTCTGTCATAATAGAAGTAAGTGAAAAGTCATGTACACAATTAAATAGAAAGTAAAGACATGTTTGGAAGAAAATCTAAACACAGGGATCAAGTTTTGTTTGTTTTTAGTAAAATCTGAGAGGCACTAGCGAAGGAGACGTTCATTCAACCAGATTCGAGATCTGGATACTCACTGGACTAGATGTGAAGGAAACAATGGTCAGCAAAAACTGACAAGTTCTCGTCATACTGCTCTTTGAAGAAGAACATGTAGCCCTGGCCAGTGTGGCTCAGTTGGTTGGAGCATTGTCCTGTACACTGAAAGGTCGCAGGTTCAATTCCTGGTCAGGGCACAAACCCAGGTTATGGGTTCAATCTCCAGTGGGGGTGTGCCTGGGAGGCAACAGATGGATGGTTTTCTCTCACACTGATATTTCTCTCTCTCTATCTACCTTCCTCTCTCTCCAAAAATTCAATAAAAACATATATTATGAACTAAAACATAAATTTTACATATATATATACAAGAAAACATGAGGGGCCCTGGCTGGTTTGGCTCAGCGGTTAGAACGTTGGCGGGCGGACCAGAGAGTCCCGGGTTTGGTTCCCGCTAAAGGCACATACCTTGGTTGCAGTTTGGCTCTGGCCCCAGTTGGGGTCGTTTGGGTGGCAGCTAGTCGATGTGTCTCTCTCACATCGATGTTTCTCTCTCTTCCTCCCTCTCTCCCTCTAGCTCTATCTGAAGATAAATGCAAAAATGTCTTTGGGTGAAGATAAAAAAAAAAAAAAGAAAGAAATCATGAGGGGAGGGGCAAATGGAATGCCAGGCGAGGTAACATGTGCCCAAGCTCCATGGCAACAAGATCATGGCATGGTTCAGGAGGTGAAGTGAAACCATTGTTAGAGCGCAGAAAACAAGGTACCTGGAAGTAGCTGAGACAGGAGAGATGAAGCTAAGTCAAGTCTGGTTGATGCAGGGCCACGGTTGGCCTTGCTAATAATTTGTGCCTTATTCTTTTTCTTTTCTTTTGTTGATTTTTAGAGAGAGAGAGGAAGGGAGAGGGAGAGAGAGATAGAAACATCAATGAGAGAGAACATGGACTGGCCGCCTCCTGCACGTTCCCCCAGGGGCTTGGGCCACAACCTGGCCATGTGCCCTGACCAGGTATCGAACTGGTGACCTCTTGGTGCATAATGCTCAACCACTGAGCCACACTGGCCGGGGAATTTGTGTCTTATTCTAAGAGCAGTGGAGAACAGAAAAATTAAGAAGGCATCTCCCTGTTTCTGTGTTTTATAATATAAAGGGGGAAAATGTAGCAACAGAATATCTGGTTCACATGGTAAAAAATTATTGAAATGATATTACAGGAAATATTTTTATTTTAAGTGACTTGGGGCTAAATGATAAACAGGTTCTTCTTTTACTTTTTATCTTTACTTGTTCTTTCTAAGCCTTCATCACCTTGTTCTTTTAGTTTTGCTGTTGCTGTTTGGATTGAATATACTTTCACTGATAGGCTTTGCCTGGTGCGAGCTTTATTTCTATATCACTGACTGTTGAATTCTCATTTTGGAAAAAAAACATTCATCTTACATCTACTCTTCTACTTCCCTACACTTTTCATTGTTTTTATTTATTTCTATTTCTGATTTTGTCTTATGTTTTGTCCTTAATGATATTTTAAGTTTTTAAAAAATTCTTATTAGCACTATAGATTATGGTGGAGAAGATTTTCAGAGACAAGAGAAATGGATTTCCTAGAGATTTTAATAAGTGTTTGGTTATTTTGGAGCATAAATCATTGGGAATGGACACAAGAATATTGTAGTGTTTTAGGTGTTTTAACTAGTGACTGTGATACTGTGTCATATCCTGTTGTGGTCTCCTTGTTGCCATGAAATCAGTATACCAGTATTTGTTTTATTAAAGCTTTGTTATACAATCCTGGAAACCCTTGAAACAGATTTTACATCATGTTCATCTTTTAGTCATTGAATAATGCAAAAGAATAACTGTGCTATCAAAAGCAGAATGCGATTCAATGAATCATATGTGGGGCTTTCTGTATAATGACTTCAAAAAACACATGAAGTAAAAAACAGAAAAACCCCAATGTAGTCATTTCCATAAATAGTTCAATTAAAAATAAAAGTGTGAATTTGATACGCACTGGTTAATTTCCCTCACAGAGCAAACCAAGTAAGTAGCTCTGAGAACACTTGTTTTCTGTTCCTATTTGAACAGCTGCAACATCCAATATTCTGAAGTTTATCAAAAATTTACCAATTTTAAATGAGGAGAACGTGTAATGTTATTTCTACAAAAAATTCCGAACAAATGACAGTGATACACTGAAGGAGATATGCAGGGGAAATGTTAATTTGCACAATAGATACCAGCTTTTTCAAAATGAAAGTGCTATAGAATTGCTCACTGTTAAAAAATAATGATTTTTAAAAAAGATAGAAGTATAAAAAGTTTGAGAAAGTAGAAGGTGTGAAATAATTAATATTGTCAAAATTGTAAACTCCAGAAAGTCAACTACTTAGATAACCAAATCTATCTTTCTACACAAAAGATTTGCAAAAATCCAAATCTATCTTTCTACACAAAAGACTGATTACAACTTACCCTGAAGCTAACTAAAGCTTATTTCCATAGAAATAGCTCCAGTTCCTTTTCATAGACTCAAGATTCCCTTCCAGAAAGGACTTCAGTCCTGTTTTGTTCTTAATTTAAGAAAAAAATAGTAGTGACCTTTTAGAGCAAATGAACCAGTACCATTTTTGGCTTTTAAGCAAATTAATGAAAATACCACATGCAAGCACGCAGTTCCTCTTATTATAGTACTTGTTGTTAATCCTCACCCAGGGATATTTTTTCCATTGATTTTTAGAGAGAGTGGAAGGGAGGGAGGGAGGGAGAAGGAGAGCTGGAAAGAGAGAGAGAGAGACAGTTAATCTGCACATGTCCCAATGGGGGTCAGGGATCAAACCTGCAACCCAGGTACATGCCCTTGATTTGGAATCGAACCCAAGACCTTTTGGTGCCTGGGCCAATGCTCTAACCACTGAGCAACTTGCCTTGTATAGGACTTTTTATATAGCCTAATATTCTATTTAAATTGATTTTTAAAATCATATAATTGTTTCAAACAAAAAGATTTCCAATGCAGGAAATTTAGGACATAATTTTAGTGAAACTAAAATGAGAGCAAGTAGAATTTACTAATACCTTCTGATTTGTCTATAAAAAATTGGGAAGAATATTAATTTAAGATTATGTATTAAAATATTTATTGACATTTATTTATTTATATAAATGTATTAATAACAATAGTATTAGTTTGCCATTAAACACGAAACACTGACTCGAAAGAATATATGCACCCCTATGTTCATTGCAGCGTTATTTACAATAGCCAGGATCTGGAAACAGTCCAAGTGTAGATGAGTGGATAAAAAAGTTGTGGTACATTTAAAAAAGGAATAATACTCTGCCATAAAAAAGAAAATTTTACCCTTGGCAACAGCATGGATGGACCTGGAGAGTATTATGCTAAGTGAAATAAGCCAGTCAGAGAAAGACAAGTATCATATAATTCCACTCATATGTGGAATTTAAAGAACAAACTGAACTAACAAGCAAAATAGAGACAGACTCACAGATAGAGAGAAGACAGACAGCTGTGGGGAGGGGTACTGGGGGTGGAGGGATTGAGCAAAAAAAGAAAAAAAAAGAGAGAGAACTCACGGACATGGACAACAGTGTGGTGATTGTGGAAGAGGGGTGCAGGTGGAAGAGAGGAGAGAGAGGATAAATAGTGATAAAATAAAATTAAAAAATAATAAAATATATTTTTGATATACACAGAATGTTAAGAATAAAAGTAACACGAAAATTTGTTAACTCAAACCCAGATTACAGGTATAAACACATTTTAAAGGTTTCTCAACAATTATCTCTCATTTCTCACATAAGTGAGCAGAAATTGTACCTGATTGGTAAAGTTATGCCAGGTAAATTTTTATTTTTTAATTGTCTAGATTGTCTTGACCTAAATAAGTAATTTTGAAATTATTACTATTTCACAGTAACTTTTATCAGTTGGGTTGATAATTTATAGTGCTTTCTAGGTCTTATTCTGCATAAAACATGAGGTGATACATTGTGCTCGCTGGTGCACAAATAGACTGGTTATTTGTGATCTTTCTATATTTTTATTGATTTACAGAAGGCAATATAATTAGAGAAACTTTAATTTTGCAGAGTTGCTACCTTTTTACATTGCCTTTGTTCTTCATTGTCTCATTTTGAAAAATGTTAACACTTCAGAAAAGTTGTGATACAATGACCACGCATACTCTTTACCTATATCCATCAGTTTTTTAACAATTTTCTTCTCATTTGAACTCTCTGTGTGTAGTGTATGTGTGTTATGTATATAGGTGTGTATCTGTGTGTATATGTATATATGTAGGTATTTGAGAGTTGTGTACATCAAAATGTTTCCCTCTTAAATATGGCCTATCTATCCTAAAAATAAAACTATAATATATTCATTACATTTAAGAAATTTAATATGGTTTAACACTCTTTTTTTTTTTTTTATCCTCACCCGAGGACATTTTCCCATTTTTTTGTTCAGATAGAGCGGGAGGGAGAGAGAGGAAGAGAGAGAGAGAGAAACATCGATGTGAAGGGACACATTGAGTGGCTGCCACCTGCACGACCAACCAGGGCCGGGGACAAACTGCATCCGAGGTATGTGCCCTTAGCGGGAACCGAACCCGGGTCTCTCTGTACCGCAGGCCGACGCTCCAACCGCTGAGCCAAACCGGCCAGGGCGGTTCAACACTCTTATATGATATAGGGACCATATTTTATTTAAGCATTTGTTTCAATACTATCCTTTGTAGCTGTGTTATTTTATTATATTTTTAATGATCCAGAATCTAATCAGCATCAGACCTTCTTTTGGTTGTCATGTTTCACTGGTCTCTTTGAACCAGAATTCCCCAGGCTTTTCTTGTTCTAAATATTTCATAAAACTGATATTTTTGTGGAGTACAGGACATTTTTTATTTTGCTGAATTCCTCTTAATTTGAGTACTTCTCATTATTTCTGCATGATTGTACTCAAGTTGAACATTTTGGCGTAATGCTCTATAAGTGATGTAGTGTCAATGAATTAACAAGAATATGTGGAATAATCTGTGGAATATTTTTTGTTCATGATATAATTTCCCATCCAACCTAAAATTTGTTTTAATAGTGAAAGAAGATTAATGATATCACTGCAGCAGATTATAATATAAATATATGTATCTGTTAGAGAATTGAGTGCATTTTAGCAAAGACAACACAGATGTTACAAGTGATTAAAAGATTTACAAAACCATTGAGTGGACTGGATAAATAGAGTCTAGTTTGAGCTTTCAGAAGTGATGAGCAAGGTTCCAAAGCATGAGGGACGAAACAATGCTAACTGCTGCCTCTTGGTGACCATAAAGCTGCCATCACTATTGTCAGATCCATCTCACCTTGCTCTTCTAACGACCCATGTCCACCAATTGGATGCCTTGTGCTCTGCAGAGAGCCACCAAGTGCTGGACTCTTGATTTTGCTGACACTGTTGAACAAAATAAGAAAGTCCATGTGACTTTGCTTACCAACAGAAATAGAAAGAGCAGTAACAAAAGAAGCAGCAGGAAGAGCAGACACATATTGCGTTCGGCATCAGAAATTTGGAAATAAAATTTACCTTCTAGCATTTCCCTGTGGGGTCATCCTGAAGCTACTCTTGGGAGCGTTGCCAATATTGCACATTTGCTTGGCTGCTTCCTCTCTGTCTTCCTTTCTCAGTTCTCAGTGGCATTTTCATGGGAGCACTCTCTTAGACCTACTTGACACCCCAGGGAAATCTTGTATAAAAATGACCTTCCAAAAGTACTGCCACAGGCTCCCATGCCAAATTTACCTGCTTACATGTCATAATGCCCATATGCTCAGCTATTATTATTATTACTTTTATTTCCATCTGCTCCTTTTATTATTATGATCAATTATTTACATTGATCTAAAGACAAACCTTTCATGTATCTTCTAAATCCTATCTCTTCTTGCCTCCTAATGACATCACTTCAGTATTTTTTTTCTATCTTCCCTCTTCTCTCTTCTTGCGTTACTAAGTTAGTCTCATCAGTATACAAATATGGTGGTACTTTTCTCAATTAAACAAAGAAAATGTTACAATGGACTCACATCACCTTCCAGCCACTGCTGGAGCACATTTTTCCATTCCTCCTCATAGTAAGTCTCTTCAAGAGTGTTATCTTCTCACCCTTAATGCCTCATCCCAAATATTCAAGTCCTGAGAGGCCAAATCTTAAACCTTTTCTATTCCATCTACATCCTCTAGCAAGGCGATTTCATCATCTTTAATTACCATCTGTATGCTGAGCACTCCCAAATGCAGCTCTTCAACTGACTCCTTTCCTAGACGCCTACGTGGGATCTCCACATGGGCGTGAACTAGAAATCTAACGTTAATATGGCCGAAGTATGAGCTCCTCATCTTGTTCTATCCATTCTCCCAAACGTACTCCTCTTTCTTCATCTTAGGAAACACATGTCTAACTTTCTATTTGTTTACCCAAAGACCTGGGAACAATTCTCACATCCAGTCTGTCAGTGTTCGACTTTTAGTGAAAGAGTAACAACTTCTGGTGGATTCACCTTCAAAATATATCCCCAGTTTGACCACTGCTCACCTCCCTCATGATTCCTCACTCAAACCATTGTCTCTTATCTGAATTAATCAGAAAGCCTTCTAGCTGATTATATCTTTCATACTGTAGAACTAATTCTCAACATGCAGCCTGATTGATCCTTTTACAATAAACTGAAAAGATGTCACTACCTCGCTCAGAACCCACCTGTCGGTTTCCAACTTTTTTAGAATAAAAGCTGAAATCTTGACAGTAAACTGTAGTCTTACAAAATTCTCTGTGGCTTGTTACTTCATCTTCCTCAAGCTATTTGTTCCAATATCATCTTCTCAAAGAAGCCTTCCATCACCACCCTATTTAGGATTGTAATATTCCCCTACACCAAAAAGTAATATAAACAGAAAAGCTTTCCCTATTCTTTCTTTATAATCAATACCTTCTGACATCCCATGTTTTACTTAAAATTGTAACATAAGCTCCATGAAGATAGGGCATTTGTTCTACTTGGTTCACTGCTCTATACCCAGTGTCATTAACTGGCATAGAAACTGTCTTCCTCCTCCTCTCCTAACTAAACTTTAATTATCTCCAGAGGACACTATTCTTTGTACCACCCTTTGATCACTGTGCCTATAAACCCTTGCTATATTCACTTTCCCCCCATATCTATCCATCCTGTTCTGCTTTTACTTCATTTTCTGTCCAGCCTTAACTCTATAATCTGTCTGCTCTAAACCCTCCCAAAATCCAAAATCAGAGAGACTTTGAGTTCATCAAAAGGGAGATTATCCTGGATAGGCCTGACCAAATCAGGTGAGTCTGTTAAAAGAGGCTTCAGGCATTTCTTGAAAGAAAAGGCTCAAGCATGAGAGAGTCTATGATAGAATGGAAGCGAATAAATTGTTGGAATAATTAAACATGTTCTGATTTTATATTCTTTCACAATGATTGTACACTCTTTGGAGTTTGCCAGTCTATTCTAATTGACTTGTAAGTGTAGCAAATGTGCTTAATACAACGCCTTTAGAAATGCCAAAAATCTGTCTGCTCCCATACACACACTTTTCAAAAAGCAAAGGTATTCATTTTGTATCTTCTGTTTCATTCATTCCATAAAACCAGCAAAATGATATAAGATTCTTTTTGTATGTGTGATTATGTTTTTATTGATGAAAATATCACAGATTTCTCCACCTTTTTTCCCTCTTTCTCACCTCCACCCCCTCCTGCTTTCCCCACACTAATGTCTGGGTCCATAGGTTGTGCCTATACGCATATAAGTTCTTTGATTTATTGCCTCCCCTGTCCCCCCCCACCCCCCCATCCCTCTGAGGTCTGTCAATCTGTTTCCTAGTTCCATGATTCTAGATCTATTTTGATCGACAGTTTATTTTGTTCATGATAAATCATAAATAAGTGAGAGCATGTGGTATTTGTCTTTCTTTGACTGGCTTATTTCACTCAGCATAATACTCTCCAGGTCCCTTCATGTTGTCTCAAAGGATATGAGATTTCTCTTTCTTACAGCTGCAGAGTATTCCATTGTGTATATGTACCACAGCTTTTTCATCCACTCATCTGCCAATGGACATTTGGGCTGTTTCCAGATCTTAGCTATTGTAAATAGTGCTGCTATGAACATAGGGGTACATATATTCTTTCTGATTGGTGTTTCAGGCTTCTTAGGGTATATTCCTAGAAGTGGGATCACTGGGTCAAATGGCAGTTAAATTTTTAATTTGTTTGAGGATTTGTTGATGGCGGCCATTCTGACAGCTGTGCGGTGATACCTCATAGTCATTTTAATTTGCATCTCTCTGATGATTAGAGATATCGAGCACCTTTTCATATGTCTCCTGGACATTTGTATGTCCTGTTGAAACCACACATCAGTGAACGGGGTCGTTGTCTCCTGAAGTCGAAGAATGAGTTCAGGGACCAAGAGTAAATGATAAGAAAGTGTATTTGAAAAATAGACAGACTCCCGACAGTGGGCAGGGGACCCAAATGGGCTGCTGTAGTGCTCTGTTGTGTAGGGGTAGATAAAACTTTGCTAGCCTCTGATTGGTCCTTTCAAGGAATTCTGCCTTAGCAACATTCATACATTTTAAAGCTTGAAAGCTTGTGTTTTCCACCTGACTGGGTTTAGCCCTAGGCCATCTACAGGGCCTTAGTGGCTTCCCTTTTTGTGATAATTAACTTCTCCCAGACTATTAGTGAGGAGGAGGGGAAATACCCTTGGAGCAACCCTATGCTTGCTTTTGGTTTCTTCCCCAGATCCAATCACTGCAATCCTGTTGCCTTGCTCCCAGCAGAATCGCCAACACTATATTAGTTAAAAAAATAAATTCCCTGGAATTATACAATCAATCCCTGTTCCCCACTTTGCCTAAAACCAGCCTTTCTGGTTTTTTTTGTTGTTTTATAATTGACCTGTGCTCCCTCCAGGAGCTTTTAATTTGCATTTCTATAAATGGGGGCTGGGAGTTTCTGGCATTGAAGGCCGAAATTTGCGAGCTTGATTTTAGTTTTTATTTTGAAACATAGAGTCTGAAGAAACCTCCAGCTATGCTGTGTACTGGTTGCCTGCCTGTGTGCTGAGCCCAAGTCATCTCAAACTTCCCACCTGTCTCAGCCTTCCCTTCCCGTGGTCCCGTCCCTCACTGCCCAACCTGCCTCTATCTTCTCACTGTGATACAAGATTCTTGAAGCTTCTCTCTGATCTCTAGCATGTATGTTAATAAAAACATTGTCATTACCAGGACACATGGAAAGCTGTTTGTATCAAAAGTTTCAGAAATTAGTTGCTATTGATACGAAGATGTGCTAATTAGTTTTCATGAGATCAGCATCAACAGTAGGAATGAAACTGTGAAAGAAGATGGGACAAATGAGTTGATTCAATATCAAGATAGAGCAAAATGTGAAGAAAAAAGTAAATTCAAAGTGGACAAGTCCTGAAATGATGTACTTTCATTTTTAAAGTAATTACGTCATCTTTTGGTTTGCTTATTACATACTTTACTTGCTCTTTGAATTGTCTGAGAAAACTATATATACCACGGAAAACATGATTATGTTCTTTTTTCCTTTTAATTTTTCTATACAGAAGGAAATTCACACTAATTGAAAGTAGTGATTAGAAATTAGCTTTGGAGTTGAATTGTTCAGAATTAGATAAAAGACTAGGATCTTGTGCCATTTAGAGGCAAGGACTAATGGATGTTCAAATGATTTATAGTCAAATCTATCTATCTAATCTTAGAGGCAAAACTATGTGTTTAATGCATTATTTTATTTTTCTTCTGAGCCCAAATAAAGATCATATTTTCCAAGATCTCTTTATCTAGGTGAATCTTATAAACATTTCTAGTCAGGGGAGGAAAAAAAATGGTGGCAGAGTGAATGGAGCTACACAGACCATCTCCCAGGACCAAACTGGATTTACAACGAAAATAAAGACAAATTGTCAGGAAGGAGCAACTGAAAGGCAGCCTGGAAGACCACATAACCAGGGACACTGACTCAATCCTGGTAGGCTTGCGAGGACGTGAGAGGGGGCCGGGAGCCCACGGTCCGCAGCAGCCTGGGCGGGGACCAGGGAACTCGGCGGGGACCAGGGAACTCGGCGGGGACCAGGGAACTCGGCTGGAACCAGGGGACTCAGCTGGAAGCTGCTGTCGCCTCAGCTGCGTGCTAAGCCCTCAGCAGCCCCTCCCTCGGAGATTCAACCCCACCTGGCAGCCATTGAAATGCTAATTGAGGCTCATTAACAACCAGCATCTGCCCCACCCTCGGATAATCCTCTTACACTGAGCACCTGAGGGAGTTTTTCAGGTAACTCAGAAACCAAGGTTCTTCAGGTGACCTCTACTAATAGCCTCCAGGCAAAAAAAAGCTAGAGGAAAGTAAAGACTTGAAAGTGGTGGTTAAAGTGGGTCCTCCCTGCCTTATCCAAACCCAGGAGAAGGAGCCACAAACAGCAGAACACCAACACCCACAGGGAAAATTTGGCAGACTCCAAAACCCACTGTGATAGCCAAAATAGTGAAAAATAGAAACAAAAACCAAATGAAGGAACAAGAGACCTCTACAGAAGATGAGATAAATGAAGTGCAGTTAAGCAAGTTAACAGAACTAGAATTCAGAGCCATGATCTTGAGGAAGCTCAACAGCATGTGTAAGGACATGAGCACCATGAGTAAAGACATAGAAATGTTGAAAATCAACCAGGTGGAAATTAAAAACAATATATTAGAAATGAAAAACCCAAGGGAAGGTCTAAAAAGCAGAGTAGAGGAAGCTGAGAACCGGATCAGTGAATTAGAAGACAGGTTAGAAAAAAATCAACCAATCAGAAAACCAAAAGGAAAAAAAGATTAAAAAACAGGAAGACAGCTTAAGAGAACTGTGGGACAACTGGCAATGTAATAATATCTGCATCATAGGAGTCCCCGAAGAAGTAGAAGATGAGCAAGGGTTAGAGAATATATTCAAAGAAATAGTAACAGAAGACTTTCCTAATTTGGTGAAGGAAGAAGGCATTCAAGTTCAAGAAGCACAGAGAGTCCCAAGTAAGAAGAACCCAAACAGGCCCACACCAAGACACATAGTAATCAAACTGCCAAAAATTAAAGACAAAGAGAGAATCATAAAAGCAGCAAGAGATGAGCAACAGGTTACCT
The DNA here is from genome assembly GCF_014108415.1 of Molossus molossus. Classification (NCBI taxonomy): domain Eukaryota; kingdom Metazoa; phylum Chordata; class Mammalia; order Chiroptera; family Molossidae; genus Molossus; species Molossus molossus. The sequence goes on along the minus strand of NW_023425351.1, from coordinate 56,072,498 downwards.
ACAAAGGAAACCCCATAAGACTCTCAGCTGACTTCTCACAAGAAACACTACAGGCCAGAAGGGAATGGCATGAAGTAATCAAGGTCATGAAAAACAAGGACCTGAATCCAAGACTGCTCTACCCAGCAAGGCTATCATTAAAAATGGAAGGTCAAATAAAGAGCTTTCCAGACAAAAAAAAGGCTAAGGGAATACACTAGCACCAAACCAGCACTGCAAGAAATGTTAAAAGGACTGCTGTAATTAGCAGGAGAAATGGGAAGAAAAATATAACCACACTAAACAAAAATGGCAATAAATAAGTACATATCAATAATCACCTTAAATGTAAATGGACTGAGTGCTCCCATAAAAAGACACAGAGTAGCTGATTGGATAAGAAAGCATGACTCATCTATATGTTGTTTACAAGACACCCACCTCACAACAAAAGACTCACATAGATGGATAGTGAAGGGATGGAAAAAAAATCTTCCAAGCAAACGGAAAGGAAAAAAAGCAGGGGTAGCAATACTCATATCTGATAAAATAGACTTCAAAATGAAGGCCATAACTATAGACAAAGAAGGACACTACATAATATTGAAAGGATCTATCCAACAGGAAGATATAACCTTGATAAACATATATGCAACCAATATAGGAGCACCAAAATATATTAAAAATCTTCTGGAGGACTTCAAAGGAGAAATCAATTGCAATACAATCGTAGCAGGGGACTTCAATAACCCGCTGACATCACTGGATAGATCCTATAGACAAAAAATTAGCAAGGAAACAGAGACTCTAAATGAAACACTAGACCAAATGAATTTAATAGATATTTGCAGAGAATTACACCCCAAAACGGCAGAATTCACGTTCTTCTCAAGTGCACATGGGACATTCTCAAAGATAGACCACATATTAGGGCACAAACTAAGTCTCTACAAGTTCAAGAAGACTGAAATCATATCAAGCATCTTCTCAGATCACAATGGCATGAAACTAGAAATCAATTGCAAGAAAAACATACAAAGTCATTTTTACACATGGAAGCTAAATAGCATGTTATTAAACAATGAATGGGTCACCGAGGAGATCAAGGAAGAAATAAAAAAACTGCATGGAAACCAATGAAAACGAACACACAACCACACAAAATCTATGGGATGCAGCGAAAGCAGTTCTGAGAGGGAAGTTCATAGCACTACAGGCCTACCTCAAAAAACAAGAAAAATCTCTAGTAGACTATCTAACCTCACAACTTAAAGAACTAGAGAGCAAAGAAAAAGAAAACCCAAGAGCAAGTAGAAGGAAGGAAATAGGAAAGAACAGAGCAGAAATAAGCGACATAGAGACCAAAAAAAACAATTCAAAGGATCAATGAACCAAAGAGCTGGTTTTTTGAAAAGATAAACAAGATTGATGGACCCTTAGTTGAACTCACCAAGAAACAAAGAGAGAGAACCCAAATATACAAAATCAGAAATGAAAGAGGAGAAGTAACAACTGACACCCCAGAAATACAAAAGATCGTTAACAACTACTATGAACAATTATATGGCAACAAACTCAACAATCTAAGTGAAATGGACAAATTTCTAGAAACACATAGTCTCTTAAAACTGGACCAGGAAGAGATAGAAAACTTGAACAGACCAATATCAACAGAAGAAATTGAAGATGTAATCAAGACTCTCCCAGAGAATAAAAGCCCAGGCCCGGATGGCTTCAGGGGGAGTTTTATCAAACATTCAAAGAAGAACTAACACCCATTCTCCTCAATCTATTTCCAAAAATTCAAGAAGAAGGAAGACTTCCAAACTCGTTTTATGAAGCCAGCATAATTCTAATTCCAAAACCAGAAAAAGACACTACAAAGAAAGAAAACTACAGGCCAATATCCCTGATGAACATAGATGCCAAAACCCTGAACAAAATACTAGCAAATCGGCTCCAGCAATACACCAAAAATATTATCCACCATGACCAAGTGGGATTCATCCCAGGGATGCAAGGCTGGTACAATATTTGCAAATCAATAAATGTGATGCACCACATAAAGAAAATGAAGAGTAAATCCACATGATCATATCAATAGATGCTGAAAAAGCCTTCGACAAAATCCAGCATTCATTTCTGATAAAAACGCTCAGCAATGTGGGAATAGAGGGATCATATCTTGACATTATAAAGGCCATATATGAAAGACCTACAGCCAACATCATACTCAGTGGGCAAAAACTAAAAGCATTTCCCTTAAGAACAGGAACAAGGCAAGGATGCCCACTTTCGCCACTCTTATTTAACGTAGTACTGGGAGTCTTAGCCACAGCAATCAGACAAGAAGAAAAAATAAAAGGGATCCAAATTAGAAAGGAGGAAGTGAAACTGTCATTATTATCAGATGACATGATACTATACATAGAAAACCCCAAAGACTCCATCAAAAATTTACTAGACTGAATAAATGAATTTGGCAAAGTAGCAGGATACAAAATTAATGTCAAGAAATCGATGGCATTCTTCTACACAAAGGATGAACTCACAGAAAGAGAAACTAAGAAAACAATCCCATTTACCATTGCGGCAAAAAAATTAAGATACCTAGGAATAAACTTAACCAAAGAAATAAAAGACCTATTTGCAGAAAACTACAGGTCATTGAAAAAAGAAATAGAGGAAGATATAGAAAAGTGGAAGCACATACCCTGTTCATGGATTGGGAGAATTAACATCATTAAAATGTCCATATTACCCAAAGCAATCTATAGATTCAATGCAATCCCCTTCAAAATACCAACGGCATACTTCACAGAATTAGAACAAGTACTTCAAAAGTTCATATGGAACCAAAAAGACCTCGAATAGCCACAGCAATCTTGAAAAGGAAGAACAAAGTAGGAGGGATCACATTACCACATTTCAGGTTATACTACAAAGCCACTGTAATCATAACAGCCTGGTACTGCCAGAAGAACAGGCATATAGACCAGTGGAACAGAACAGAGAACCCAGAAATGGACCCAAGGCAATATGCTCAATTAATATTTCACAAAGGTGGCAACAGCATACAGTGGAGTAAGGACAGCCTCTTTAATAAATGGTGCTGGGAAAATTGGACAGCTACATGCAGAAAAAAAATGAAACTAGACCATCAACTTACACCCTACACAAAAATAAACTCAAAATGGATAAAAGACTTAAATGTGACTCATGAATCCATAAAAATTCTAGAGAAACTGTCGGCAACAAAATTTTAGACATCATACGCAGCAGAATTTTCACTGATACATCACCTAAGGCAATAGAAACAAAGGAAAAAATGAACACATGGGTCTATATCAAACTCAAAAGCTTGTGCACAGCGAAAGATACAATCATCAAAACGGAAAGGCTACCCACTGTATGGGAGAGCATAATTGCCAATGATATATCAGATAAGGGGTTAATTTCCAATATATATAGAGTGCTCATACAACTCCACAAAAGGAAGACAAAGTACCCAATTAAAAAATGGGCAGACGAACTAGACATCTCTCCAAACAGGACATACAATTGTATGGCAGAGCATAATTGCCAATCATATAGCAGATAAGGGGTTAATTTCCAATATATATAGAGTGCTCATACAACTCCACAAAAGGAAGACAAAGAACCCAATTAAAAAATGGGTAGACGAACTAGACATCTCTCCAAACAGAACATACAAATGGCTAAGAGACATATGAAGAAATGCTCATCATCACTAATCATCAGAGAGATGCAAATTAAAACAACAATGAGGTATCACCTCACACCTGTCAGAATGGCCACCATCAACAAATCATCAAACAACAAGTGTTGGGGAGGGTGTGGAGAAAAGGGGACTCTAGTACACTGCTGGTGGGAATGCAGACTGGTGCGGCCACTATGGAAAACAATATGGTGTTACCTCAAAAAATTTAAAATTGAACTTCCATTTGACCCAGTGATCCACTTCTAAGAATATACCCTAAGAAGCCTGAAACACCATACAGAAAGAAATATGTACCCCCATGTTTGTAGCAGCACTATTTACAATAGCTAAGATCTAGAAACATCCCAAGTGTCCATCAATAGACGAATGAATAAAAAAGCAGTGGTACATTGACCCGTCCCGCAGGTAGAGCAATGAGGACTCTAGAGGGGGAGTGAGGATGAGGAGGGACAAGAGACACGAGAAATGGAGACAAGACAGGGCTCTGATCAAGTCTCCTTTATTCTGGGGTAATTCACACAATATATAGGGCAAGAAGCACCTTTTGCCAAGCACCAAGCTTGCCTGAAGCAATTCCAGGAAATACTACAAAAGGAACAAAAGGTCAGCAAAGACTGGCTTGTTGATTAAATGGTTACTTAAAGAAATGCAAAATGCAGAGATAGAGAAGTGCAGAATGCAGAGCTATCCTGCCTTGGGACAGGCTATGGCAGAGCAGATTTTAACAAAATTGATGCCATGCAAAAAGTCTCCCACAGGTCCCCCTTTTCTTTAATTTTTTAAGGCCGGAATAATACCTTGAGGGGACTGTGCCTGTCTTAGGTCAGGAAATTTGCACAAGGTGCCAACCTGTCCAAACCCGTCATTGGAATAGCAAGGCAGCATAAGGCCTTGTTCCTGTCTTAGGTGGTGGTTGGCGATGCGTGTGAGTTCCAGTTGCCCATCTCTGGCTATCCAGTCCAGGGCACCAAGGTGACGAGGTTTTTGAGACTCACTATTTGCCATCTCGGGCATAGTCATAGCTTATTGACTCCCAGCTAGAATGAGCTTCTCTGTTGGCCATTTCAAGTCTATGATAATGGACCTGTATAGGTTGCATCTTAATGGCATCTATCTGCTGCTTGATGAAAGCCGTAACCTCATGAAGAGGAAATGTCCTAGTGACACAATCAGTAAAAGGCCAAGTAAGGGGCCCAACAGAGGGAGGAGATAAGGCAGCACCCCATTTAGCCCGCTCCAAAGGGGGTTATTGAAGAAAAGCTCTTTTAAGCAGCAGCGTTCCTGTAAGGCAGTCGCATGGGGGGCCAAATAAGGCCCTCAGGAGCTCGTCAGGGTGTGGAGGAGGCCCAAAACCTCCTTCCACAAGCAGGCAAAGATGCAGTAGTATCCCTAGCAGTAAGATTTAGCCTTCCGGTCCATTCCTGAAATAAAGAAAAAACAGGAAAAGCCTCTCAGGGCGAATTTTTGTTCCTGGAGTTATCTATATGGTTATCTGTTATTCCTTTAACTTGATCAATCTGTTTAACCAGATGCTCTGGTAGCCATCTGGCAGATTTCATTTTCTTAGAGTAAATGCATACAGAACCTGGGCCCCAGATGAGGACTGGGTCTGGGCCATGCCAAGAGTTAGTCAAGGAATCTTTCCACAACACTGAGGCAAATTGTTTTTGAGTTTCTGTATGCCAAAAGCGATTAGCAGCAGATTGCCCATCAGTGTCCAAATTTAAAAAATTGAGGATAAATAAGGCATGAGAGAGAATATTTCTGGGTGACCCTCTCGTTGGGTACCATTCCCCCTTTTTTATTTTATTAATGGTGATCTTTAAAGACAGATGTGCTCTCTCTACAATTCCTTGGCCCTGAGGGTTGAAAGGTATACCTGTTATGTGTTGAATATTGAGGCGTTTGCAAAATTGGGAGAAGGCTGAACTTGTATAGCCTGGGCCATTATCGGTTTTCAACTGCTGTGGGCATCCCAGAACTGTAAATGTGGTTAGCATGTGACTGATCACATGTTTTGTGGCTTCACCAGTTTGGAGGGAAGCATAAATGAATCCACTAAAGATATCTATGATAACATGTATATATTTAAGATTTAATCCATAAAGGTGGTTGCTTGAGCATGGATAGCCTGTTCAACTTTGCGTATAGCCTGTTTTCCTTCCAAGGTAAGTTCACGGGGAGATGTAGGGTTAGCATCTCCCTGCAATATATCATACAGGGGTTTAAGTTCTCCTTTACTGATTTTTAAATAGGGCATAAGCCAATTAATGTCCCCTAGCAATTTTTGAAAATCATTTAGGGTTTTAAGCTTGTCTAATTTTAGTTCTAATTTTGAGAGGAAATTAGGGACCCTCGCATTTGAAAACCAAGATATGTATAAGGGTCTGCAAGTTGGACCTTGTCAGGGGCTATTTCCAGGCCTTTGTCTCATAAGGCAACGCGCATCACCTCATAGCATTTCAGAACCTCGCTCCCCTCTTTTCTGGCTATGAGGATATCATCCATGTAATGTATAATGTACATATTCGGCCAATTGTCTCTAATTGTAAGGCTGAGGCTACAAAGGATTGGCATAGGGTAGGGCTATTAGCCATTCCCTGTGGCAGAACACGCCATTGGAATCTTTTCATAGGCGCCTTGAAATTTATAGCTGGTAAGCTGAATGCAAATCGCCTCTGATCATCTGGATGCAGAGGAATCGTGAAAAAACAATCCTTTAGATCAACAATGACCTTGAAATAACCCAAAGGTATGGCAACAGGTGAGGGAAGTCCTGGTTGTAAGGCTCCCATTAGTACCATAGTCTTATTTACAGCTCTTAAGTCTTGCAATAGCCGCCATTTGCCAGGTTTCTTTTTAATGACAAAAATAGGAGTATTCCAAGGGGAGTTACTAGGGACAATGTGGCCAGCATCAAGCTGCTCCTGTACCAGCTGTTGTGCAGCCATCAGTTTTTCTGCTGTTAGAGGCCATTGATCAACCCACACCGGCTCCTCAGATAGCCACGTGATCTTTTCTGCATGGGTCACAGGAGTGTCAATGGCCCCTATGGAAAATGGCCTAATCCTGCCCTATCAGTCTTTGGGGAGGTCTCTATGGGTTCTGTTATACCCATATTATTTTTTCCCAGCCCTTGGCCTGGTAGATCAGCCTGTGCATTGCGTTTAGCAATGTCCCTGCAGTTCTCTACATATTCTGATTTCCATAGGAGATAGTCTCCTCCAGCAAGTGTCGCTCGGGCTAATGTTTGCCAACCCCCACGCGTAAGCCAATTCTCGGCTACTGATTCTAAAACTGCCGTAGTATATGGGGCTGTGGCTCCGTATTGTACTACAGCGGTCTTTAACTCCTTTATTAATTTAAAATCAAACCCACTATGGTGGCGCCAAGCCTGTCCTTGCGCATCCACTGTTTCTGTTACTGGAAAAGCCTCTATATCATCTAGCTCTGGTGCAAGTTGCGTGGGGGAGGGATTTTGGGGGCAGCTCCCTCATGGGTGGTTTTTAGGCATAATTTTATTCCGAGTGGGCTCAGTTTTTTCTTCCTCATTATACATGAGGTCCTCACATTCTTTACTTTCATTTTCATTCCCTTTTTTTCTTTCTGTAATATACCCTCACCATATTCTACTACATTGACAACGAGAGGATCAGAATGTCTCTGAGATAAAATCTCATCTATTAAATGCCAATAAGAAAAAGCAGTTACCGGGACCTTCTCCGGTCCATAAGTATTATAGTAATCTCTAAGAGCATCACCAACTATTTTCCATCGTTTCTGATCTATAGTTCCCTCTGTAGCAAACCAAGGACAAACTTCCTTAATATAATCAAAATACTGACACAAATGCTTAATTTTCACCTTTACTCCTCGTGCCTTGATAGCCTTTCCTAGTCCTTCAACGAACATCTTATCTTGGCTCAATGCTTGACCCATAATCGCCGTTCGCTTACCCGAGGGGTGCAGACGCAGCAGGTTCCCACGTCCCCGTGCTGGAGCCCCACGTTGAGCGCCACTTGACCCGTCCCGCAGGTCGAGCAAGAGGACTCTAGAGGGGGAGTGAGGATGAGGAGGGACAAGAGACACGAGAAATGGAGACAAGACAGGGCTCTGATCAAGTCTCCTTTATTCTGGGGTAATTCACACAATATATAGGGCAAGAAGCACCTTTTGCCAAGCACCAAGTTTGCCCGAAGCAATTCCAGGAAATACTACAAAAGGAACAAAAGGTCAGCAAAGACTGGCTTGTTGAGTAAATGGTTACTTAAAGAAATGCAAAATGCAGAGATAAAGAAATGCAGAATGCAGAGATATCCTGCCTTGGGGCAGGCTATGGCAGAGCAGATTTTAACAAAATTGAAGCCATGCATAAAGTCTCCCACAGTACATATACACAATGGAGTACTACGCAGCTGTAAGAAAGAAAGATCTCTTGTCCTTTGAGACTACATGGAGGGATCTGGAGAGTATCATCCTGAATGAGGCAAGCCAAACAGAGAAGGACAAGTATCATATGATCTCACTTATTTGTGGAATATAATGAACATAACAGTCTGAGGAATGGGGTATTCTCAGAGACATGGAGGTGGGGTACAGACTGACAATCCACAGAAGAGGGGATTGTGGGGGAGAGATAAACCATAGAACTTAATATGCATGTGTGCATGAACAGTGGACATGGACAACAAACGGGACAGGGCAGGGAGGGAGGGGGAGGGGGAATCAGTGGGGGGAAAAGGAGAAACATCTGTAACAAAAATTAATTAGTAAAAAAAAAATAATTAAAAATATATATTTCTAGTCAGTATAATGTGATTTGTAGTGATGTAAACTGCTTCTAGTTCTTTCTCTAGAACCTCCACACATTTCTCTATGCATTTTTTTCCCTCTGCCCACGGGCTGACCAGTTGCAAACGATCCAGCTCAGGAGTTTAATTACCTAATAGATGTTGGTAGGGGAAGATGAAGGAGCACAGATCCCTGAAATTGAAGGAGAGCCTCCCAGGGGTCACCAATAAGTAACATCACAGTGGACTTTGTGTTGGTTAATAAAACTTGTGTATTTGTGCATCTGTGTACATGTGTGTGTGTGTGTGTGTGTGTGTGTACATATATATACACATGACAAGTCACTGAGATTTTGGAGAGACATTATCTTTGGTGAGAAATACAGAAATACCGTAAGAACACTGATGTCAGATTCTGGACAACTTACAATCCATTTAAAATTAAAAAAAAAAAAAAATGTATCAGTGAAACTGTTGTCTGCAGTAACGTGGGAGGCAGATTACAGGGATACTGATCTGTTAACTCTTGGTAAGGAAGAAGTAGAACAGTGTATGTTGATTATTACTGGCCACATTTGGCAAGTTGATAGAGGCAAGAGTTGACCTTGGGAAAGAATTGCTAGTTTACAAGCAGATGTAAAAGGGCACAGAGAGAGTAAAGACATTTTGAGGCTAGTAGGATTGGAAAAATCCATACCTTCCAAACACTAAATAGTAAGAAATTCGGGTTTAAAAGGCTTTGTGAAACAAAAGCTAGGTAAACCATCTTATTTGAATAAAGTAAAAGTGACTCAGGGAAAATATTAAGTTAAGAGTGTAGTCTTTCCAATTTGTATGCCAAATAATTTAAAGGTAGCTGCTATTAATTTGAAAGACAGGGAATGAAACCAGGAAGAATAAGAGGGCAGGACTGGAGGTCTGGAAAGGTCTAAGAAAGAACTTTGCGTGTTGTTATCAGCAGCACATGGCAGAGATTAAAAGCAAATAGATCAGAAACCAACTAAGTATGAGTGAATCATATTGGGGCAAAAAAGGAAGATGCCTTTAATATAGACTTTAATTCTTCAAATATGAAAATCCCTGGGCCTGCAACTTTCTGTAAGTAGTAGCAGGCTTTGAAAACTTTATGGCCCTGAGATGGGAATATCTATCAACACACATGTTATATATGACCAAGGAAAACAGTAGACAAGAGGAACCTACTCTAGGGCAGGGGAAGTAGTCACTGAGAACTATGGGCCAAGGGGTTCCTCCCAGTGAGCAGAATCAAAGGCATATTAAAGAACATTTTTGGCTTCAAAATACGAGGTATTCTTGATACCTTCTCAGTGGGGTCTCATAGATACCAAGGACTAACAGCTGTAATGTGTCTTTCACTCCCAGTTTTCCAAACAGAAGTGTTATTATAGTAGATATGTCCCTACTCCAGTATTGTGCATAGAGTGTGTGTGTGTGTGTGTGTGTGTGTGTGTGTGTGTGTGTGGACAAAGGAAGCATAGGGGAAGATAACTTGTCTTTGAAGTTTCTTTTTTTTTTCTTTGTTGATTTTTTTAGAGAGAGAGGAAGTGAGAGGGAAAGAGAGATAGAAACATCAATGAGAGAAACATCAATTGGCTGCCTCCTGCATGCCCCCCACTGGGACTCGGGCCGACAACCTGGGCATGTGTCCTGACCAGGAATCGAACTGGTGACCTCTTGGTGCATGGGTCAACGCTCAACCACTGAGCCACACTGGCCGGACTGTCTTTGAAGTTTCTAGGCTGCTGGATGAAAGAGAGTTATATATAGACGGTTGTATAAAAATAAGAAATCTTGAACTTTGAATTGGATGTGGTGCCTGGTGGGGACTTTGGTTGTCTTTTTTAGGAAGATGGTGAGTATTTTCAACATATAGGAAAGGCAGTTACGTGATTTGTGACCAAAGGGGAGGATATGGATTAGAAAATATTATCAGTTAACTGTACTATTCTATTTTTCTTCTTAGAACATAAAGATACTGAATTTTCAAGTACATTTGCTTTTAAATGAAGATAAGTATTCTGGTTCAAGGACCACAGAGAAGTTAGGTAGACCTGTCCCCCTAAAATCCTTTATGATCTCCCATGCTCACTCTTTCCTGCCTTCAGGATTCAAAGTAGAGGATTTTGAACTGGTAAAGCCACATGAAGTAAGGAGCCTGGATTCCTTCAGTGTAGAGGTTCTCAACCTGTAGGTCGCGACCCCTTTGGTGGTTGACCATCGGAAAACACATATTTCCGATGGCGATTCATAACAGTAGCAAAATTACAGGAGCAACAAAAATAATTTTATGGTTGGGGGACACCACAACATGAGGAACTGTGTTAAAGGGTCGCGGCCTTGGGAAGGTTGAGAATACTGCTCTAGTGCATTGCTTAGAGAAAACTGCCAGGAGAGATGCCCGGCTGGGAACACCACCCTCAGCCATCACGTGTAAGAGAAATAAATGCACATTGTGTTAAACCATAAAATTCTGGATCTTTTTATTAGAGCAGCAAACTTGAATATCCTATTTCAGTGTTTAGGTAGGGTAGCCTTTCCTCCAGTGATCACAATTTTGAAAACAAAATTTAAATCCCATTAGATGACAACCAAAGGATAAGAATCCTCCCAAGTCAGGAACTGAGAAGCCTAAAACCACAGGCTTTTGTCAAAGATTCCACCTTAACTTGCTTCCATTGTATTCTCATAGCAATCTGGCTGGCTGAAGCTCTATTGGAAGAAGATAGTCAAATGCAAGGGTGTCCACCTGTTCCACACATGCAAAGCAATGTCTCAGTTCAGATTAGCAAAATGTTTCATAACCACATGGTGCTAGTTTAGCTCCTGTAGTATATTTATTATTGAAATCTACACAGGACACACATAACAAGAAGAGCAAGTAGGAGAAAGCATTGTGGAAAGAATTCAGCAGAATATATACAAAAGGAAATAAATGAAATAGATTAGAATGGTAACTGATTATCTCCAAAGTATGGGAAATTTTAATTTTTAAAAAATTTACACTGCTAGTATTTTAAAAAGTAGCATCAGTTTAGGAAGAATTGTATTTGAACACTTAGTTCTCAACTGTTAATTTGCTTTTTATTGTAAATTTATTTTGAGTCATCCGTGTGGGGATTATCCAAAGTAAATGAAATGAAACATGTTGTGTAGGATCAATTTCTGTTTGAAGCATTAAATGTCACTTAGCTTGGGACAAATTAATCAAAACTGGTAGAAGTAAAAAATAAAATCAAAATGATGAATGAGGGAAGTGGACAGGCAAATGGTAAAATCTTAGTTGCAAGAATCAGAGAACAGAATACGACACATAATCAAAGATGAGGAATGATCTGAAACACCTCCACCTACTGCTGATTCAATGTTCACTGTTTAGTTATGAAAGTGGAAAAAAATTTGAATTGGTTGGTATGTTGGCTGTTAATGTTTTTCTTTACTATTTTCCTTCAAATTTGATAAATTGAAAGTAAGCATGCCTAACAGATATTTTTATCAAGAAATAGAAAACATAGATTTAAATAAAATTGAAGTCCAAGTACAAAGGGCAGGTTAAAGAAATCCAGACTATAATTTTGAAACAGTTCCCTATGACTGATTTGTATTCTACAATAGTGGAGAAAAAAGAAGAGGAACAAAGCAATTTACTTTTGTGTTTTTTTGTTTTGTTTTGTTTTGTTTTGTATTTCTCACTGAAGTTAGGTGAGGCTATTCTGGATTTAAAAGTCAGTTTGAAGAGGGAGAGTCATGTTTTACTAAAGATTTCCGTGTAGAGGCTGAAGGACATTTCCATACATGATATGTTTGCTGTAGAAAAACAATGAATTTGTTACTTTTGGTTCCTCCTTTAAAGAGCAGATTTACAATTCAGTCTCAACACTCAAACCTGCAGAGATATCCCTGTAGTCATTTCTCTGTTAGTATATTCACTTAGCTCTTCAACCCCAAATTCTGCCCCAGAGCAAAATTAAATTAAACTTGCTTATTTAATAACTTGCTTACTTCCAGGTTAACTCAGACTCTTTGGGGTAAATCACATTTTAGGTTTTTTTCCCCCCAATTCTTCGTTCTCATTGCCCTCAGCAGAATCTGGTCCCACATTTTATGGTCAGTGTTGTGGGGATACTTTCTGCCTAGGTTTGCATCGGCACCCACCACTGTTGTGATACATCAGTACTCGTCTCAACGCAGGGAATTCATGCTGTTTGTCCCTGAGAGCTTGGCCACATCTGCCTGCATCTTTTGCACCTGGCTGGGTCTATACCCTGACATACAGTAGTGATATAGGCCCCCTGAAGTGAGACTCTACCAAGATATTTCTAGCCTAAGAAGCCCAGGTCCTTAGCTAAATGGAGCTAATCCTCCCAGTCGGCCCTAGCATGGGCACTTGATAGCCAGCACTCTCAGATATCTTCAAAATTTCCACTAGGGCATGTGGGGATTCTTGGAGATTCTTCGTTCAACATGGAACCCATGGCTAGTTTCAGAATGAAGGACCTGTAGATGCTATGTCAGACTTTCACCACTTACCTTACCAGGCTTTCTCTTCTATTTTGGCCACATTAACACAGTCAAGGTCCCGATGAGAGTCTGCATAGTTACAGGGTTCCAGGCAAAGTGAAGCCGAGTTTCTTTCCTTTGCAAGTCCCTAAACCTGTCAGGTCAGTTTCTATATTCCAGGACCTCATCCTAAAACATTAAATACTGAATGTGAGCCAAAGATAAGATCGTATCAAGGTAATATTGATTTAATTCTGTCCCATGAAATGTCTTGAGTCAAGCCAAGCCAGACAAACCCCCTTTTTGAAATTCAAAACAAACTTTTCTTTCTCTCAAGTGCCTAGTTATTGCAGATCTTTGCTTCTGGCCTGTCTTGTCTGATCTGAGTTGAAAATCCATTCAAGAAGTCAACAGATATCTTTGTTCTGGTCTGTAACCAGCTTCTTCTTGAAACAATGAATACCTGTGATTAAGTAGATTGAGAATATTAGAATAAGTAAAAACAATTCTGACTTGTGGGGAGAAAACATTATTGGTCAATATTTAAAAATCTCCCCCAGACACAGATATGCTGTTTAAAATAACCAAAAACTAAAACAAAAAGGAACTGCTTTATTTTAATGGGGGCCTTTGCTTGTTTCTGATGTATAATTAAATAAAGGTGTGCTGTTTTTACTGGTATTTTCATCTCTTTATTTTGGCCATGGCATCACACAAATAAAACAAAATTTATTCTCCCAAAAAGCAAACATACAGTATAAAAATTACATTATAATGTCAAGGAGAGAACTTTCTTCTTGTCTCTATTTTCTGGACTCGATACAGCTAAACATTGTGAATATTTTTATAAGCTTGGACAAAGTGCTGGGGGAGGAAATTTCAAACTATCTGCTTGTTGGGTCAGTCATTTGGTGAGAAGCTAACACATGCAGGACCATATTTGTTAGAGGGTGGAGTTTATGATTTGTAGCCTATGGTTTCGTATTTGTTTCACAGAAAGGATGACAGAATCAAGGCCCTCTTTAGGTTCATATTTCTACCAGGGAGAGGTTGTCTGAAAAGAGCCTATGTAGAAGCTTGGAGACCAAACAGGAATGAAGAACAGTAGAAAAGTTAAATGCATGGGTAAATATAGACTAATTTTGACTATTAATACAATAATAACAATGTGATCTGGATATTGAAATAGATATAGAATTAAAGTAAATGACAAAAATAATATATAAGTCAGGAAAGAAAAATACAGTTGAAATAGTTTAAAACCCTTGCATTGATTAATAAAGCAAGAATGCATGTTATCACCTCTTAGGTAATCAATAAAGTAACAGTGAAAAGTGTATATAAGTGCCATGCCAATAGAAAAAAGGATGCTATAAAAAAACTAATCAATGAAAAAGAAGGCAAGAAAAATAATTGGTACAAATAAAAAGCAGTAGTAAAATTAAATTTAATTTCAACTGTATCCAAATTGACAATTATTTGAATTAAGTACTTCAATTAAATACAAAAATGGTTAAGCTGGAATAAAAATAAACAACTATATGCTCTTAGAAAGTCATGTTTAAATACAAGATGCCTTTAGATAAAAAGGGTAAGAAAAAGAAAAGGAAAAAAAGCCCATGTAAACACTAACCATAGAAAACTATACCTACATTAATATCTGACAAAAATACTGATTCTAAGAAACACTGCATAATGAAGAATGGATTTATCAAGAAGCTATAACAGTTCTAAATACAAATATGTTATCTTACATAAAATAAAAATAAAGACATTAAAGAACTAAAATATACACAATTATTAGGATAATTTTAACACATCTCTCTTTGTAACTTAGATTAGAAGAGCCCTGGCCAGTTTGCTCAGCGATTAGAACGTCGTCCTGCGGTCCAGAGAGACCCGGGTTTGGTTCCCACTAAGGGCATGTACCTCTGTTGCAGTTTGTCCCCGGCCCTGGTTGGGCATGCAGGCGGCAAGCTACTCAATATGTCCCTTTCACGTCCATGTTTCTCTTTCTTTCTCTTCCTCTCTCTCCCTCCCATTCTACCTGAACAAAAAATGGAAAAATATCCTCGGATGAGGATAAAAAAAATAAATAAAAAAGAGAAAGATTAGAAGAAATATCAGTAAGGATATAGAGAACTTGAACATCAAAATTATCTACCTTTTTTTTTTAAAAAAAAGAAAATATATGAAACATTGAAATGAATAATTAAGACTAAATATTGTTTGTTTTCAAGTCCATATGGAATATTTGCTAAAAATTAAACATATTAGGCAACAAGAACGTTTCAACAAACTTCTGATTATTTAAATCATGAAGTGTGATCTCTGAATACAGTGTAAATGAAACTTAAAAGTCTTTAGCATAAATTCCATAATCACAGTAGAATTAAACAGGAAATCAAGTTTGAGAACAAAACAAAGTAACACGAAACTTTTTTTCCTTCCTTTCCTAGGTTTTTGTATCAATTCATTAATATTTTTAAAAATATTTTAGAACATTTGTAGATTTATAGAATGATTCTGAAGCTAGTACTGCAGTTCCCATATACTCTACACCTAGTTTCCACTCTTATTAACATTTTATATTAGTATTGTACATTTGTCACAATTAATGAACCAATATTGATATATTATTACCAGGACCAGGGAGGCTCTACCCCAGGAAGGTCTGGAAATAGGATTATTCTGCAGTGTTGCAGTAAAATAATTTCTGGGACACACACCATATAACGATTATAAGTAGTAGCGGCAAGACTTATTAGAATGACAAGAGGTGGTAGGAACTCGGAGAGCAAAGAGTGGGAATGCTATAGTAATGGCTGCCCTGAGGTCTTTGTTATGCCTCCATGTGTTTTCTTGGGTTCAGAAAACAGCAGGCTTGCTTTCAAACTATCCAATCTCTTTCCTGGCTTTCCCGAGGGCTATGACTGTACCATCTCCCTATCCAATCCCTTTCCTGGATCTTCTGGGGTTCATACGCTCATCCTATTCTGTCTTTTCTCCAGATTGTCCTAGGCTAGTCTCCTCCCCCTTTATGGTTGCCCTTTTGGCTTCTACTGTGCATGCCTCATAGTTTTACTTTGTCATTTGGCTTCTGCTGTGTGTACTCTCAACGAAGGGAATTTCCCCTTGACCTTTTCTCTCTCCATCTGTTAATCTGGTGAGCTGGTGATGGTTACCCCCCAGGGTGGCTGTAAAGCTGTTTTTCCTGCCTAGTCCACTGAGCAGGATGTTGCTGGGAACAATGCCAGTTTCTCCTGGGAGTGACTGAACTTGCTGTTTCCTTACTAAATGAAGCTTAACCAGATGTCTGCCTGCCTTCTCTTTTGTTAATAACTAAGTAACAGCCTACTGTAACACTTTCCTATTCTGAGAAGAAAACTGAAGAAAGGACATTAAACTATACTACAAGGCCATACTAATCAAAACAGTATGGTACTGACATGAAAACAGACATATAGATCAATGAACAAAATAGAGAGCCCAGAAATAAACCCATGCCCTTACAGTTAATTAATATTTGACATAGGAGGCAACAATATATAATGGCATAAAGATAGTCTATTCAATAAGTAGTGTTGGGGAAATTGGACAGATATGTGCAAAAAAAATTAAATTAGACCACTTTATTACACCATACATAAGAAAAAACTCAAAATAGATAAGACTTAAATGTAAGACCTGAAACCATAAAAATCCTAGACAAAAACATAAGCAGAAAAATCTCAGACATTTCTTGTAGCAATATTTTTTTCTGGTGTATCTTCTTGGACAAGGGAAATGAAAGAAAAATTAAACAAATGATACTACATCAAACTCAGAAGTTTTTGCAAAGCAAAAGGAACCATCAACAAAATGAAATGACAACCCACTGAATGGGAGAACATATTCGCCAATGATACAGCTAATAATAGCCAAACTTTATAAAGAACTTAACTCAATACCAAAACAATACAATTAAAAAAATGGGCAAAGGGCCTGAATAGGAATTTCTCCAAAGAAGACATACAGATGGCCAATAGACATATAAAAAGATGCTCAATGTCACTAATCATCAGATAAATGCAAACTAAAACCACAATGAGATACCATCTCACACCTGCCAGAATGCCTATCATCAATAAATTAATGAACAACAGTTTTGGTAAAGATGTGGAGAAAAGGGAACTGTCATGCACTGTTGGTGGGAATGCAAATTGGTACAGTCATTGTGGAAAATAGTATGTGGTTTCCTCAAAAAAATTAAAAATGGAACTGCCTTATGACCCAATCTTTCCACTTCTGGGAATATATCCAAAGAAACCTAAAACACTGGTTCAAAAAAATATTTGCATCCCTGTGTTTATTAACCGTTATTTGCAACAGCCAAGATCTGGAAACCACCCTAGGGCCCATCAGTAGACGAGTAGATAGAGAAGCTATGGTACACTTACACAGGGGAATACTACTTGCCTGTAAAAAAAAAAAAAAAAAAAAAAGGATATCTTTTGTTTTGCAACAGCATGGATGAACCTGGAGAGAATTATGCTTCATGAAATAAGCCAGGCAAAGACAGACAAATACCATATGATTTCACTTATATGTGGAATATAATGAACAAAATAAACTAAAATAATAAGATAGAAACAGACTCATAGATACAAAGAACAGACTGACAGCTGTTAAGGGGAGGAGGGTTGAGGGGCTGGGTGAAAAAAGAAAATCTCATTGACATAGACCATAGTATGGTGATTACCAGAGGAAAGGGTTGGGGAGAGGTAAAAGAGGGTAAAGGAGAAAATAAATGTTGATGAAATGAGACTGACTTTGGGTGTTGAACACACAGTACAATATACAGATGATGTATTATAGAACTGTACACCAGAAATCTATATAATTTTATAAACCTATGTCTCCCAATAAATTCAATAAAAATTAAATGGAAAAAAACTGAAGAAAAAGCCAGGCACAACAAACATGCCTTATATAGATAACATAGATAAGATAAATGGATAAGATATATAAATATCTATATAAGACACCAAGGATGTGCACACAGAGAAAAGACCATGTTGGGGACACAGGGAGATAGTGGCCATTGGCAAACCAAATAGAGAGGCCTCAGAAGAAACTCTTTATTAATTTTCTGAGCTCCAGAATGGTGAGAAATTAAATGTATGTTGTTTAAGTCACCAAGTTGTGGTATTTTTTAATGGCAGCCCTAGCAAATTATATAGATAAGATATATGCTGTTCTGGGGAAAGAGGGGGTAGTGGTTGGGAAAAAACACAAGAAATGTTTCTGGAAAACATGGGTATTCCATTTGGGATCATTCATTTAGCTATAGATAGATTAGATAGATAGATAGATAGATAGATAGATAGATAGATAGATAGAGTACAAAGATAGATGATAGATAGATAGATAGATAGATAGATAGATAGATAGATAGATAGATAAGAAAGATAGATGATAGGTAGATGATAGAGTACAAAGATAGATGACAGAGTACAAAGATAGATGATAGATAAATAGATAGGTAGATAGTATGTTTCTGTATATGTTATATATTAATAGAAATTTATCTATCATCTATGTATTGTTCTCATAGAAAAGGCAATGTAATAAAAAGCTTAAGCATATTGATTCTGTGGTTAGGATCTATTCCAGGAATCTTGTAGAAAAAAATAACAGAGCAGTAAGCTCACAATATTTTCAAAAGAAGTATAATTGGGTACCTGATCTTTTACATATTAAAATATATTTAAAAACATATTACATAGCTACTGGAGCACATAAACAGGTATTTTCATCAATGATAATTTCCCAGATAAAATTCTAGCATTTAAAATAATTTCATAAATTACATATGTTCAAGAATTACTAATTAATAGGGAATGGGTATGTGATCAAATAAATAACACTAAAAGTTAATCCAGTATTAATAATTTATATCCCAACTTACAGCATACATTTGCCCAAATGGCAGGTACATTTTCTTAAATAAGTTTAGAGCTTAAAATATTAAAGTATTTTTTAAAACCTGACCTAGATATTCACATAATCATATCACAAGGGATGACCTATGACATTCAATACAAAATGGTTGTAGTTTTAAAATGCCAAACAGCAATCTGAATAATAGCTTTTTATATGCATGAATGAGAAATGATAATGCCCTTAATATTTAAATAGTTTATGCAAGAAACAGCATTAAGTAGTATTTCAGTGCTCTCATTTAGGAGTAGACAAGTTTGAATTGCAGCTTCACTAAACATTAGCCATTTAACCATGGAAAAGTTATTTGATCTCTTCAAATATTAATGGCTCATGTATAATGTAGAGATAATAATAGTATCCACTTCTTAGTTTTGTTAGAAAGATCAAATAAAGTAATGCAGTGTGTGGCACATTTTAAGCATTCAGCTATTATTCTATGGTCATATTTCCTATTATGTTATAAATCAATATACATTTTTGTCATATTCATAAAGACAAATCTAACATTAAGTTTTACTTGTTACAGTTGTTTAGGTCTAGGAAAGATAATAAACATGTTGTCTAGCTCATATGACCATAAATTGTTACAAGCCTCTCATACATAGTTAAGAACCTGAAGAATGTTAATGTCCCTTCTTCCAGCGCAATGATGTACTCTGCATTTTAAAATTTCATCTGGCTTGCCCTGGCCGGTTTGGCTCAGCGGTTAGAGCGTCGGCCTGCGGTCCTGAGAGACCCGGGTTCGGTTCCCGCTAAGGGCGCGTACCTCGGTTGCAGTTTGTCCCCGGCCCTGGTTGGTCGTGCGGGTGGCAGCCACTCGATGTGTCCCTTCACGTCGATGTTTCTCTCTCTCTCTCTGTTCCTCTCTCTCCCTCCCGCTCTACATGAACAAAAAATGGAAAAATGTCCTCGGGTGAGGATTAAAAAAAATAATAATAATAATAAAATTTCATCTGGCTTTATCTTAGATAGGCCCTTATTTGATTTGACTGTCTTATTTTCCTCAATGTCTATAATTTCTTTTGTTGTTTGAAAATGTTCATTCTATTTCTCTTACTATCTAGAGATCATTTCAAGTCTGGTTTTATTTTGATAATTCAATATCTACATTTAAAATTTTCTCATTACTGCTTTTTTTTTATTAATTTATTTTTGTTATAGCTGTTTCTTCTTTTTACCCCCTGGGCACCTTCTTCCAACCCCCCCCTCCCACTCCCCAGCATTGTTGTCGAGGTCCATTGGTTACCCATATGTGCATGTAAGTTCTTTGGTTTATCTCATCCATCCCCCTGGCTCCTCCTTTGAGGTTTGTCAGCCTGAACTGTACTCCTTTCTATATCTTTGGGTTTATTTTGTTCATCAGCTTATTTTGTTCATTATATTGCACAGATAAGTGAGATCTTATGGTATTTGTCTTTCTCTGATTGTCTTATTTTGCTTAGCATAATATTCTCCATGTCCCCACATGTCGTCTCAAAGGATATGAGATCTTTTTTTGTTAAGCTGCATAGTGTTCCATTGTGTATATGTACCACAGCTATTTTTCCCACTAATCTATTGATGGACACTTGGGCTGTTTCCAGATCTTAGCAATTGTAAATTGTGCTGCTATGAACATAGGGGTACATATATTCTTCCTGATTGGTGTTTCAGGCTTCTTAGGGTATATTCATAGAAGTGGGGTCACTGGACCAAATGGCAGATCAAATTTTAATTTTTTGAGGAAACACCATATTGTTTTCCATAGAGGCTACACCAGTTTGCATTCTCACCAGCAGTATATTAGTGTCCCCTTTTCTCCACACCCTTGCCAGCACTAGTTGTTGGATGATTTATTGATGGCAGCCATTCTGGCAGGTGTGAGGTAATACCTTATAGTTGTTTTAATTTGCATTTCTGATGATTAGTGACATTGAGCAGTTTTTCATATGTCTTTTGGTCAATTGTATGTCCTTTTTGGAGAGGTGTCTATTTAGGTCCTCTGCCTGTTTTTTTTTTTAATTGGGTTTTTATTCTTCCTTTTGTTGAGTTGTATAAGTACTCTATATATTTTGGAAATTAACCCCTTATCTGACATCCCATATTGTGGGTTTCCTTTTCATATTGATGCTCATTTCTTTGTGCAGAAGCTTTTGAGTTTGATGTAGTCCCATGTGCTCATTTTCTCCTTTGTTTCTGTTGCCTTAGGTGATGTATCAGTGAAAATTCTGCTACATGTAATGTCTGAAATTTTGTTGCCTACATTTTCTTCTAGGATTTTTATGAATTCACGGTCACATTTAAGTCTTTTATCCATTTTGAGTTTATTCGTGTATATGGTTTAAGTTGATGGCCTAGTTTCATTTTTTTGCATGTAGCTATCCAATTTTCCCAACACCATTTATTAAAGAGGCTGTCTTTACTCCATTGTATGCTCTGGCCACCTTTGTTCAATATTAATTGAGCATAATGTCTTGGGTCCATTTCTGGGTTCTCTGTTCTGTTCCACTGGTCTATATGCCTGTTCTTATGCCAGTACCAGGCTGTTTTGATTACAGTGACTTTGTAGTATAACCTGATATCCAATATTGTGATCCCTCCTACTTTGTTCTTCATTTTCAAGATTGCTGTGGCTGTTCGCGGTCTTATTTGGTTCCATATGAACTTTTGAAGTATTCTAGTTCTGTGAAATATGTCATTGGCATTTTGATGGGGATTGCAATGAATCTATAGATTCCTTTGGGTAGTATGGACATTTTAATGATGTTAATTCTTCCAATCCATGAACAGGGTATGTGCTTCCACTTTTTTATATCTTCCTCTATTTCTTTTTTCAATGACCTGTAGTTTTCTGTGAATAGGTTTTTTACTTCTTTGGTTATGTTTATTCCAGGGTATCTTAATTTTTTTGCCACAATGGTAAGTGGGATTTTTTTCTTTTTTAGTTTCTCTTTCTGTGAGGTCATCATTGGTGTATAAGAATGCCATCAATTTCTTGATGTTAATTTTGTATCTACTTTGCCAAATTTGTTTATTAAATCAACTAGATTTTTGATGGAGTCTTTAGAATTTTTTATGTACAATATCATATCATCTGCAAATAATGACAGTTTCACATCCTCCTTTTCAATATGGATCCCTTTTATTCTTTCTTCTTGTCTAATTGCTGTGGCTAAGACCTCTAGTACTATGTTAAATAAGAGTGGTAACAGTAGGCATCCCTGTCTTGTTCCTGTTTTTAAGGGAAATGCTTTTAATTTTTGCCCATTGAGTATGACGTTGGCTATAGGTTTTTCATATATGATCCCTCCATTCCCACATTGCTGAGCATTTTTATGAGAAAAGGGTGCTGGATTTTGTTGAATGCTTTTTCAGCATCTATTGATATGATCATATTATTTTTATCTTTCATTTTGTTTATATGGTATATCACATTTATTAATTGAGAATATTTTTCCAGCCTTGCATCCCTGGGATAAATCCCAGTTGCTGATGGTGAATCATTTTTTTTAGTATATTGCTGGATCTGATTTGCTAATATTTTGTTAAGGATTTTGGCATCTATGTTCATCAGGGATACTGGCCTGTAGTTTTCTTTCTTTGTAGTATCTTTCTGTAGTTTTGAAATTAGAATTATGCTGGCCTCATTACACGAGTTTGGAAGTCTTCCTTGTTCTTGTATTTTTTGGAATAGTTTGAAGAGAAAGGGTATTAGTTCTTCTGTGAATGTTCTGTAAAACTCCCTCATGAAACCATCCGGGCCCGGCTTTTGTTTGCTGGGAGAGTCTTGATTACCTCTTCAATCTCCTTAGTTGTTATTGGTCTGTTCAAGTTTTCTATCTCTTCCCGGTTCAGTTTTGGGAGACTATGTGTTTCTTGAAATTTATCTATTTCACCTAGATTGTCCAGTTTGTTGGCATATAATTGTTCATAGTATTCGTTAACAATCCTTTGTATTTCTGTGGTTTCAGTTGTTACTTCTCCACTCTCATTTCTGATTTTGTTTACTTGAGTCCTCTCATTTTGTTTCTTGGTGAGTCTAGCTAAGGGTCCGTCAATCTTGTTTATCTTTTCAAAGAACCAGCTCTTTGTTTCACTGATCTTTTGAATTGTTTTTTTTTTTTCTTTTTTTTCTTTAGTCATTTATTCGGCTCTGATCTTTGCTCTTTCTTTTCTTCTTCTGCTGGGTTTTTCTTTTTGTTTACTTTCTAGTTTTTTAAGTTGTGAGGTTAAATAGTCAATTAGAAATTTTTCTTATTTTATGAGGTAGCCATGTAGTTCTATGAACTTCTCTATCAGGACTGTTTTCACTGCACCCCATAGATTTTATGTTGTTGTGTGTTCCTTTTCATTGGTTTCCAGGAAGGTTTTAATTTCTTCCTTGATCTCCTCGGTAACCCATTCATTGTTTAATAACATGCTATTTAGCCTCTATGTGTTTAAAAGTCTTTGTATGTTTTTGTTGTTATTGATTACTAGTTTCATTACATTGTGATCTGAGAAGACGCTTGATATGATTTCAATCTTCTTGAACTTGTAGAGACTTAGTTTGTGTCCTAACATATGGTCTGTTTTTGAGAATGTCCTGTGTACCCTTGAGAAGAATGTGAATTCTGAAGTTTTGGGGTATAATTCTCTGTAGACATCTGTTAAATTCATTTGACTTAGTGCATCATATAGAGTCTCTGTTTTCTTCTTAATTTTTTGTCTAGACACAGTGGTTCTCAACCTTCCTAATGCCGTGACCCATTAATACAGTTCCTCATATTGTGGTGACCCCCAACCATAAAATTATTTTTGTTGCTATTTCATAACTGTAATTTTGCTACTGTTATGTCTTAGGTGACCCCTGTGAAAGGGTTGTTTGACCCCCAAAGAGGTCATGACCCACAGGTTGAGAACTGTTGGTAGAGGATCTATCCAGTGATGACAACAGGGTTTTGAAGTCCCCTGCTGATTGTATTGCTGTCAATTTCTCCTTTGAAGTCCTCCAGAAGTTTTAAAATATATTTTGGTGCTCCTGTATTAGTTGCATATATGTTTAGCAAGGTTCTATCTTCCTGTTGGATGGATCCTTTCAATATCATGTAATGGCCTTCTGTGTCTCTAGTTATGGTCTTCATTTTGATGTCTGTTTTATTGAATATGACTATTGCTATTCTAGCTTTTTTTCCCTTTCTGTTTGCTTAGAAGATTTTTTTTCCCACCCCTTTACTTTCAATCTCTGTGAGTCTTTTGTTGTGATGTAAGTTTATTTTAAACACATATATGAGTCATGCTTTCTTATCAAATCAGTTACTCTGTGTCTTTTGATCAGGGTGTTCAATCCATTTACGTTTAAGATTGTTATTGATATGTACTTATTTATTGCCATTTTTGAAGCTCTTTATTTGACCTTCTATTTTGAATGATAGAGTAGTCTTGAATTCAGATCCTTGTTTTTAATGACCTTGATTACTTCATGCCATTCCCTTCTGGCCTGTAGTGTTTCTGTTGAGAAATCAGCCGATAGCCTTATGGGAGTTTGTTTGTAGGTAAGCTGTTGCTTACCTCTTGCTGCTTTTAGGATTCTCTTTGTCTTTAATTTTGGGCATTTTAATTATTATGTGTCTTGGTGTGTGCCTGTTTGATTTTTTTTTTACTTGGGGTTCTCTGTGCTTCTTCTTCTTGTATGCCTTTTGCCTTCATCAAGTTAGGAAAGTTTTCTGTCGCTGTTTCTTCAAATATATTCTCTAACCCTTGCTCATTTTCTTCTTCTGCAACTCCTTTGATGTGGATGTTGTTACATTTGATACTGTCCCACAGTTTTCTGAAGCTGTCATTTTGTTTTTTAATTGTTGTTGTGTTTTCCTTTTTTTGGTTCTCTGATTGGGTGACTTTTTCTACCCTGTCTTCTAATTCACTGATCTGATCCTCAGCTTCCTTTATATGCTGTTTACTCCTTCCAATGTGTTCTTTATTTATGCTGTGTCATTCTTCATTTCCAATTGGTTGGTTTTCTATATTTCCATATCTTTACTCATGTTTTTGAGCTTTTTACTCATGCTGTTGGGCTTCCTCATAGCATGGCTCTGAACTCTACCTCTGATAATTTGCTTAAATGCATTTCATTGATCTCTTCTTCAGTAGAGTTCTCTTGTTCTTTCATTTAGGATTTGCTTTCTTGTTTCACCATTTTGGCTGTCTCGGTGGATTTTGGAGCCTACCAAAATTTCCCTGTGGGTGTTGGTGTTCCACTGATTGTGGCTCCCTATACTAGGTTTGGATGAGTGTGGGAGGACCCACGTTAAACATGACTGTCATGTCTTACTTTACTGGGTAGATTTGCAAGCCCAGGAAAGGTTTAGTTACCCTCTAGCTTTTCACCTGGATGTTATTAGTCTTTGTTACTTGATGAGCCTTGGGTTGTAGCTCTCAACTGAATACAAAAAATCCCTCAGATGTTCAGGGTAGGAGGATTTTCAAGCAGGTGGAGCAATTGCTTGCTGGTTATTAATGAGCCTCAATTTGCATTTCTCTGACCTGGCTGGGTGGTGTTAAATTCCTGAGGGAGGGGCTGTTGCTTCTCCCTGGGGTTCTAGGAAGGGGCTCTTTGAGTAATACGGCTACTGTCCTATGAGGGAGTGATTCAGCAAAAAACTCCCATTGACCTCCCAGCTCTCCAAGCTCTCGAGTCTCCACACAATTCCAGTCCAGTCCACCTTCCCTCTGCTGGAGCCCAAGGTGAGTGTCTGTAACTAATTTAGTGCTCTGTCCCAGCCCTCTGCACTGTGGAGCTGGCTTGGCATTTTAGCCCTGAGGGACATGCTCACAGCTAAAACAGCTGCTGCCCATGGGCTCCCAGCCCACCCTCTCGTACCTTCACAGTTCCTACCAGGCTTGATTTAGTGTTCTTTTTTTGTCCCTGGTTATGCGGGTCCTCTCTGTCTGCTTTTCCGTTGGTTTTTCCTGGCAATTTGTCTTTATTTTAGTTGTAATTCCAGTTTGGTCCTAGGAGATGGTCTGTGTAGCTTCCATTCACTCTACCACCATTTTAGAATCGCCCCTCCTCATTACTACTTTTAATACAGGTTAAATGTTCTCGTTAACATTTTTTTCTTATCCTTCTTGATCTATTTTCTTTTTAATTTTTTAGCCTCACTCAAGGACATTTTTCTTTCTTTCTTTCTTTTTTCTTTTGGTTCAGATAGAGTGGGAAGGAGAGAGAGGGATAGAGAGAGAAACATTGACGTGAAAGGGACACATCAAGTGGCTGCCACGCGCATCACCCAATTAGGGCTGGGGACAAACTGCAACCGAGTTACATGCCCTTAGCAGGAACTGAACCTGGGTCTCTTGGGACCACAGGCCAACACTCTAACTGCTGAGCCAAACCAGGAAGGTCTTCATCCTATTTTCATTTTTACCATTTATTTTACCTGACTCACTGTATCCACTCACATTTATTTGAATTTTTTCTTCCTACCTTCTTTCTTTCTCTTCTCCTCCCCATTTTGTAATACAGATAGAGTCTAGAATGTTCTTTGTTTTCTATCGTAGGTATTTGTCCAGCATTTGGTTTTACTCTGCAGTTTCAGGATAATTTCTGTTTCAAGTCACAGAATATCTTTCAAAACAAACTGTTGGCTTTTCTGATTACTAATTCTTGAATTAACAGAAATCTACCAAGTTCTGATATGGTGTCTAGGACAGTGTTGGTAGATTCTTTCCTCCTTCATTTCATCACTGCCTAATTGGATATAGTTAGCATCAACTTCTCAGATCTCAACCTGGATAACAAATTGAAGCACACCACTGCACAAATTCTAAGTGCTTAGTATATGTTAAGGTAGTTTAGCTCTATGAAAATGATAAATCTGCTTTTGCCTAGCCAATCCACTGATTTTGAAATATAAAATTTATTCCTTAGAAATATGATATATCTTGACTATATAAAACTTTTCCAAATACACTTCTCCTGGGGCTCTGAGGACTAATCTTCATGTTGTTCATGAATAGTTTCCTTTGTGGTTACCCTGACAGTTTCCAAGGAAAACATTGCTTTTCAGATTTGCTTAGGTCAGCTCTCCTCTATCCCATCCTGCCACTAAAGTTGTGTCATACAATTTAATACTGTTGGATTCAGTTGTCACATTATACACTTCATCCTGGGTTAGTGTGTGTGTGTGTGGGGGGGGTGTGTGTGTGTGCTCGCGCACACACACGTGTGTGCTTGTGTGTGTTTAGTTTTCATACAGTATAATTTTCTTTTATGATGCATAGTCCTTTGGGATGTGGTAAACATATTCAGCCATAAATCTATTACCCTGGTACACACACAACAGTGCCATCATGCTGGAATTTTCTACGTTTTTCCTCATTGTAGTCAACCTCCCCACCTTCCTGATTTCTGGCTACCACTCACCTGCTTTCCATCCTATGGCTTTGCCTTTTGCAGAATGTCATATGAAAGCAATCATGCATGTGGAACCTTTTGGGTCCAGTTTCTTTCATGTAGTAAGATTCATTTAAGATAAATCCATGTTTTTGAGTGAATCAATAACTCATTCTTTTTTTATTGATGCATGGTATTGCATTTTGTGTATGCACGCAATTAGTTTATTTATTCCGCTGTTGAAGGATATCTTGGTTTCTTTGGGGTTTTGGTGATTATAAATAAGACTGCTATAAACTTTCTTATACAGGTTTTTGTTTGATATAAATTTTCAACTCAATTGGAAAAATACCTAGATTTATGATTGCTGTGTTGTATAATGCCTATATATAATGAGGAAGGAAAGGAAGGGAAGGGGGAAGGGAAGGGGGAAGGGAAAGGAACCTGCCATTCTATTTTCTAAAGTGGCTGTGCAATTTTACATTCCCATCACCACTGAATGGGAGTTCCTTTTGTTCAACATCCTTGTCAGCATTGGTATTGCCAGGTTTGGGGATTTTAGCTTTTCTAACAAGTGTATAGTTAAGTGGTTTTAATTTTTATTTTTTTACTACAAATTTTATTAAGCATCTGTTCCTGTGTTTATTTACCATCATATTTCTACTTTGGTGAAGAATCTCTTTGCAGATCTTTTGCCTCTTTATTAATTGGGTATTTGTTTTTCTAGATTTTTTTAACCTTTCAACATTCCAAATATCCCCACGGCATCCAGAATCCTTTAAAAATTTTAACTGGATCATGTCGCTCCTATTCTTTATTTAAAACTAATATTTTTGAGCACATGCTATGTACATTTACTTTTTCAATGTTTTTATTGATTTTAGAGAGAGAGAAGATGGGAGAGGGAGAGAGAAACATAGATGAGAGAGAACATAGATCAGCTGCCTCTTGCACTCCCCCTGCTGGGGATCGAGCCCACAATCTTGGCATGTGCCCTGACCGGGAATCGAACCAGCAACCTCTTGGTGCATGAAACGACACTCATCTGAGCCACACCAGCTGGGTTGTCACTCCAATTGTTAAAACCTACTCACACTGTTACCCATTCACTAAGTATAAGATGTAAAATTTTAAACATGGCTTGTATAATTTAATTCCTGCATTATTCCACATTTCACTTAATTCTCCTACCTCACTGTGTGTGTGAAACACACACACACACACACACACACACACACACACACACACTTACCCCAACCTCACTTGCTTTGAATCCTTCCAATGCTCAGAGTCTTTCCCAATTCAAAGATTTGGAACATGTTTATTCCTCTGAGTATTTCAATTTAAATATCACTTTTTCTGAGAAGCCTTTTTATAATCACACAGAAGAGATCCCCAGTCAATTGTTTATTCATACTCCCTATGTCTTTACTGTCACTTATCATACTTTGTCATTGTTTATGTATTGTATATGTTTATAATATTAGTTTAATCAATAAGGCTCCATGAAGTGAGCTCTAGGAAGTCAGGGATTTACCATTGTATTTTCCTCAGAAGACCAGGCCAACAATCAACATTAATAAATACTTCTTACATATATGAATTAACTTAAATGGAATGGTAACATGAAATTAGTAGACATGTTATAAAATATTCATGTTGATAGAGATTGGAGTTTGATCTTGATCATGTATAAATATCCCTATTTTTCTATAAAAGTTTGTCTCCAAGTCCAAAATAGTCTTCTTTAGTAGCAAGACTCATTAAAGTAATCAGACTGTGATCTATGTGTGCCTGCCCCTTCAAGAAAATCTTGGTAAGAATGATTTATTCAGGAATTCTGATCTGATTAGACATAACAGTCAAACTAATTCTTCATGGAATTCAGTTTCTATTTTAAATTAGGAAATTGTAGGGGAGACTCATTATATTGATTTTTAAAATTGATTTGGGTTAACTAGCTACAGCTCTCAAAGTTCCACTGTGTATATGCTACCTCCCGAGGAGTAAAAGCCTGAGCTGGTGTGAGGTCTCAGCCTTGCTACTCTCATGTTTAGAGTGATGAACAAACATTGGGATCAAAACACCATATTTGTATATGGTGTGGCTTTTTTTGGTAAGAAATTATGGTTAAATATATATAGCTAAGAAGATATATCATATATCCTTGGCTGGTGTTGCTCAGTGGTTAGAGTGTCAGCACATGGACCAAAGAGTCGTGGGTTCCATTCCAGTCAAGGGCACGTACTTCAGTTGCGGTTTGTCCCTGTCCCTGGCTGGGGTTGTGCAGGAAGCAACCAGTCTATGTGTCCCTCTCACACTGATGTTTCTCTCTCTCCTTCTCTCTCCCTCCGTCCCACTCTATCTAAATATAAATGGAAAAATATCCTCAGATGAGGATTTAAAGAAAATAAATGAATAAAAAAGAAGATATTTTATGTATTCCATATAGGTTTAATAACTGTGCAGACCTTTTGTATGATCAGTAATTTCTAGAAAACACTATTTTGTGGCATTTAACTGCAACCTGTCACCGTCACCAACTTTCAGCAAACCTCCGTGCTCCCATTTTATAAGTAGACTTTACTAATACTTAAATATATGAAAGTGACTATTTTTTTTTTCTCGGCCAGTGTAGCTCAGTGGATTGAGCATCATCCCATGGACTGGGAGGTCCCGGTTTGATTCCCAGTCAGGACATATGCCAGGGCTGCGGGCTCAATCCCCAGTAGGGGGCGAGCAGGAGGCAGCTGATGGATGTTTCTCATTCACATACATGTTTCTATCTCTGTCTCCCTTCTTCTCTCTCTAAAGAAAAAAAATCAATAAAAAAACATATTTTAAAATGGCTATTTTTGGTAGATGCTTTTTATAAAGACCAAAGCATGACTTTAATATATAAGCTAATAGCCTGAAATAAATGTTTCAATTTGAATGGCAGGCTTGACATTTGAGTTTATAGGTTAATCTCAAATAACACAAAGTGTATGTCAATAGTAAGGAAACATGCTAGTGCCATGTGATGCTTTAATTAACATAAACTACCCTGCAGGCAAAATTACCAGTTTTATTTGACCATGTCAGGACTAAGTTCAAAAGTAGACTCATGATATGTGAATGAAATCATTCAAAATAGGAAATAAAGAACAGAAATATTCTGTCTTACATAAATAATACATATTAAAACAGAAGGAAGTATTTTACTGACCTAGCACTTTCCAACTGAACACATTCCTACCTCTCCCTTCCTACGAATAACCAGTATCTCCTATGAATATTAGCTTCCAAATATTATTTCCAACCACACCAACACTGCTTCTTTATTGGTCTCTAGCGCTTCTGTAACGCTCTTATACATTCTTTGATTATATTTTGGCATTATTTTACAAAATGTATTCAAGGATTGTTGGCCCTTGAAATATATGACTGAGTCAAAAAATGTGATAGTTAAAATTTGTGCAAAATGCTGCATGCATTCTGTTTTTCTGTGCCTCCCAACTGATCTGACTAGAGAACTTTTTTTCCAGTTTCCAACTAGTGTCTGGTACAAAATATTATATAGGGAATGCTGACCTACAGTGATCTCTCTCCATATGTGTGTGCCTACCTGAATCCTACTAAGAATAATGGGTTAAAAGAGCTGAGACACCATTTCTGTGATATTTGTGGTTTAAAACCACAAGGTAGCTGGATACATTTTTATGGAGCATATTTTAATGAGAATGTTCTGTAGCACAATATAGATACTGATGTAAAACTGAATATATATGGCAGTGTGTGGCTTCTGGTATCAGTCTCCCGTCTTCTCCCCTAAGGAACTTGTAACAACCTTCAGACAGTGGGTTAAAGAGAGTTCCAATACAATGCCAGATCTTCCTCTCAGTTGCACTGTTTGTGTTGGGATAGTTCTTTCTTTCTATTGCTTAATTTTTGGTGAAATTATGAGCATTTTACTTGCATTTTTTCAGTTATTTCTGAAAGTACCGAGACCTGCTCCCACATCTCCTACTTTCCTTTCTTCCCTCATACATTACTTCATGAACTTAGTTCAGTAAGATTGTATTTAGTCTCCTATAAATTTCTCTGTACTCAGGCAACCACATTTTTATCTATACCCATATAGTCTTCGTATTTGTTTTAAATAAATGGATTCTATACTATATATGGGCTGAATATTTCTTACTTAGCAGCTTATTGTTGAAATGTATTAAATATAACTTGGCATAGTTTGCAGATAATGGTGTTATGGAATATTATGCAATGATAACACAGCTGGTGGGCTTAGAGAGAAAAAGAATGCTTATACATTGCAGAAGAAAATGAAAATTAAAACAGCCTTTTGTTGGAGAAAAATAGGCTGATATCTATTAAAATAATAAATGCACAAATGCTTTTATAGAGTAAAATCAACACAAATATAAACACAAATTTATAAGGCTGTATTCTCCAATATGATATATGGTGACACAAAAGCTTTTCATAGATTAAATACAGATCAGGGGTTATGTTTATAAAAAATGGTGGTAAAATAGTCTTTTAACTTGATGTTTACCTTTTTTTCTCTAATGTATCCTTAACATTACTAAAAAATATTTCTGACTTAAGATATTATTAAAATATACATAAATATTTGCTGTCCAACTTTTTACTAAAAGTGGCAGAAAGACATCATGCCAGGAGGTGGTTGAATAACTTTAGAACTGAGCAACGAGTCTAGGACTAAATATTTAAAGTTAGGAGGATCTTACTAGGGTCCTAGTAACATTGATTTAGGGTCCTGGTTACCTCGATTTGTTTAGTTTGAAATTTTTGGAGCTAGACATTTATGTTTTGAATGTTTTTCTCTAGGAATGTTAACCTCTACAAAATTGAAATGAATAAAAGATAAGGCTACCTGTAAAGTTTGGCAGTCCCAAACACATTGGGTTGTAATAATATGAATAAAATGTATACTAGCTCTCCATTCTTTATCTTTTTATGACAAATATGCTTTTAGTTGCCAACCATTTTGGCACAGGGATGGAGAAATTTAGGTTTAGATCCAGGTTTCTGAACTTCAGTGCTATTGACTTTGTGTCTGTGTGTGTGAATAGTTCCTGTTGTGGGGGCTGCCCTGTTCATTGTAGGATGTTTAACAGCATCCCTGGCCTCCATCCACTAGATGCCAGTAGCAGTTGTAGTAACTGAAAATATATCCAGACATTGTCAAATGTCCCCTAGAGAGGAAAATTACCCCTGGTAGAGAATAACATGTCTAGGTAAACTGGATATGACAAAGAAGGCAGTTGGGGCAGAATCTGGAGAATATATACTGGATCATTACTCAGATTGACACTCAGATGGAAAACATGCTGAAAACTGGTCAGTGAAGGTCATTAGATCAAATTACAGGAAGCTTGAGAAAAATTCCAGGAGCTCAATTTATACCAGCAA
Source organism: Molossus molossus (assembly GCF_014108415.1). Lineage (NCBI taxonomy): Eukaryota > Metazoa > Chordata > Mammalia > Chiroptera > Molossidae > Molossus > Molossus molossus. The sequence continues at coordinate 56,039,698 of NW_023425351.1, read as the reverse complement.
GTTTATACCAACAACGCTGGGTATCATTGTTCTTAGCCATAAAACCAATATCTGAAAATCAGGGGAAGATAAGCAGTATCCCTTTGATAAAAGAAAGAGCCCTAAACCCACCATTATGATCACTGATTGTATATATTTCTAATATCCAGCAATGCATCTATATGCTAATCTCAACCATTGAGTGTTATTTGTTTTTCTAACTACATTTGATTATATTTAGCTGTTCCTTGATATTATGAAGTATACCCATGATTTTTAGGAACAAAATACCATGCACACAATAAAGTTATTCTTTATAATTAGTTAAGTTCTTACGTGAACAGTTCTTGTATTAATATTTCATACCAGCTACCATGGTGATTGGAATAGCACCTAATTACTTCTTATTTCCTTCCTGTGGCATCTTTAATGGAAGATGTCATCCATCAGCTACCATACAATATTTTGGTCTAAATGGTTGTGTGAACCCTGGTGACCCTGGAAAGCAAGGAAATGAGTGCATCAGTGTGAGTGTAACTGCTGGCAATTTGTTCAAATCTTTATCACTTATACAGTTACAATTATTATGAACTGTTGTACTTAAAGGACAAAGTAGTATCATCAGAGATGGCTTCGGTTTGTGTGAAATGCTTTCAAGGCACAAACTATGGATGATGCAAAACCCTGTGAATAAAGTGTTCACTCTGACAAACGAGCAGCAGACTGCGTCTGAGACTTACAGAAAAACTACTGAGCAAACACCCAGAGACAGACAGGATTCAATCTATTATGCTCCGTCAGGGATGAGAGGCGTGTTAATTATATCTGATCATATGTATTATGGTTTGAATTAATATATGCTTTTAATTAGTCTAGCTCTCAGAACAACTGAAAGGACATCAAGTCCCTAAGATGTTTGGGCACAGACAAAAAATGCTTAAGCAAATGCACTGTTAAGACAATCTTGCTGTAATGTATTGAGTAGGTACTATTATGCTTTATCTCAATTAGAACTTTTGTCTATTAAAAAGCTTGTAGATATGAAAAATTAAAAATGGGGAAGAAGTTTGCAAACTTATTTTTAAGTTATTGAAGGAATCGTTATATTTTTAAAAACATGTTTTTGGAAAGCAAACGTGTTCTCCATTCTCTATTTTCTTTTGCCTTCCTCCTACTAATTTTACATCTACTTTGGAAATGTTTTGCCTAGATATTTGTATTTCTGAATTCTTTTGTTTTTGTTTTTGTATTGCATTATAAAGGGTAGGAAGAATTATGTAGGAAAATCCCAGCTGATAAAATATTTAACTCAGTTCTGTGTAGATTTACTACTCTGCACTAATGGACATTCTCTATTCCAAGTGTCTGGACTTATTTTGTACACACATAAGGTTTGAGGCGTTCCAAAGGCTGCTGAGAAATCTGGCTCATTGTGTGACTGGATAAGCGTCCATGTGTGAAATGTCATACACAATCAGAGCATGGGAGAAATATTTCTGAATCTCAGGTGCCAAGATCAGTTTCAGGTCTTGAATAAATTTTTCCTGTGTAAATTTCCCGACTGCTCAGGCCTGTGTGGCTTGGTTGATTACAGTATTGTCCTGTGTCCTGAAAGGTTGTGGGTTTGTTTCCCTGTCAGGACATATACCGAGGTTATATATTCAATCCCCAGTCAGACGCTTATGGAAGGCAGCCAATCAATCGATGTTTCTCTCTCACATTGATGTTTCTTTCTCTGTCTCCCATCCCCCCTCTCTAAATCTGTAAGCATATCCTCAAATAAGGATTTAAAAACTTTTTAAAAATTTCCCAACTGTCCAAGTGTAATTCAGTCCACTTCTGTGGTTCGTAGTCTCCATAGACACAGGTAGAGATAAGGAATTTTAGAGTTATGTCTATTTTGGTGGGACCATCTATTGATATTTTTAATTGAACTTTCTTTTGTGATCACAGATACTTTGCTGTGGTAATGAGAATAGCCTCTAGACCAAATTGGCCCTCAGGTCTCTAGGTTTCTGAAATTATATACTAAATAGAATTCAGTTTATGAATAATTATGTACAACTAACACTGCTCCCTGCCTGGATCAATATGTGGGTGATAACGAGAGGTCTGGCTGGGACTTGGACTTAGAGGAGGCTTTCACTAGGAGCCCTGATAAGGAGTAGGATTGGTTGAGGAAGGAATAGAGAGGAGAAATTCTGACAGAAAGTTTGTTAACACGTGTCCTTATGTTTATAAGTGGCTGACATTTGGTGATGATGTTATTCTCACCATAGATTATGAGATCATAAAACCTGTTTTCCAATAAAGGTCTTTTCTTCCTGGCATTGTGCTCTTCAGCAATTTTCTTAATCTCTCTAATACTCCATTTTGTTATTTAGAATAAGAAGGAGGAACTCCTGACATGATTATTTTAATGAAGAATGTGAGCAGTAAGCACCCTTAAGGCAGACACTGGTTAGCAAGAAATTCTAGGGGAACTTTGACGTTGTTCTCTGTATGACGGAGAGGACACTGTATCCACTGGAATAGTCGACCTGTATTAAACTGTGGGGTTTGAAAGACAGGAACTATGTCTAAACACACTTTACACAACATTTAACACAGTATGCAGCATATGGTGAATACCATGTATGTTGAATTCCTCGAATGACTGGAGCTCCATCTCTAAGGAGAAAGAAAAACCTGGCAGCGTGCCGTGATGATACCCAGTGACATGCTTTGAAACGAAGTGTAAGTGACTGGAATCACTGGTTCCAGAATTTTCTCATCACAGATGCAAATTATTAGTTCACTGACCACTGTCTTAATGTTTTGTATAGGAATTATTTTCTTGCAATTATTTTACATGAGAATCATATTAATAGATACATTTAAATAATTTCAGGAATGAAAACTTCATTATAAATAGGTAGTAAACCAGGTATTACCATGATCTTACTCTTTTATTAAGGAATCTTTGCCACAGATATAGTTTAGTGCTTATGAAAATATCTCTTAAGCATTAAAAACTTTTTCTACTAACAGACACTGATGATACTTTACACACTTATGAAAGAGAGCCCTCTATTTTCCCTCCAAAAATGCAATGTCATGTTAACCATTAAGTTGACATATTTAAAAAAGTACTTTTAAAAGTGAAATTATAATGGGCAATACATAAAATTTGCTTCTGCTAATTTGGATGGTTGTGTCATATACACTCTGTTGTTTAAAATTGGGACTTACTGTAGTTTTTATTTTATTGACTTTAAAAATAATTGATCTATTAGTAAAGTACACTATTGGCATATTATTAATAAAATAACTTTATTCAATAAAGTAACTATTTAGCTATATATACATTTTTAATAAATAAGAACTGAATATATTTTTCTCTATTTTTATATTTCAATATATCTTAAAGGTTACATGCTCTAAGAATCTTCTACTTAAATTTTAAGAATAACACAGTCTAAATCTAATACTAGTTTTTTTCTGAAGATGTTTAGTTCTGTAGTTAATCTGCCATAAATCAGACATATTTATTTGAACTACCCAGACCAAAGTAAAAAAATTATATATGTAAAATTTATTTTAAAAATGATTAATATCCTTTGGGACCACTTATACTTTATATATATATATATGATATATATATATCTATATGATAGGTAAGATTTTAGTAACTTCATAGTTCTGTAGTTTTAAGTACAGAAGGATAGCTTCAGTCTCCTCTGGAAATGAAGATTATTTGAAGGATGTTGGGAGAAGTCAAGATTTGCAAAGAAGGAGCAACCCCAAGATATATCACTATCTCTAGGAAATCTCAGGAAGTGGATGAGACAAGGTTTCGTCTGCAATCTGACATGATAGAATCACACTGATATGGGATTTTCCCCTTTGGAAAACTACGTCCATAGATTTTATATAATCGATATCAATTAATTTGTATGTTTAGAGCTCTCCATCTGGCATGCTGTTTTCTCCGTGGTTGCCAACCCCAGACAAATCCTTATTTTCATGAATAACAAATGCCCTAAATACTCAGAGAACCAAGAAAACAAAAATGGTTTCCCCTGAATAGTCTTCCTTGTCTTCTTTTGTTGGCAGTGAGTTCTCCCAGGTTCTCTGCCTCCGTCAGGCGATTTCTCAGTCTTTAGGACCCTACTTTTAATAAAGAAGGAATCTTTTCCTTGTCTACCTCATATGTCTACCTCATATGTTTACTTGACCAATAATATTCTCCAAGATAAATATTATATTCTTTTCTGAAGTGCATGTATTTAGTATCAGAGGTTCACATGTACCTTTCCAAGTTTTTAACTAGTCGAGGAGGTCTATGGTTTCACTTTTTAGGTTTAAGTCTTTATTCTATTCTGGTCTTTTTGTGTACATTATAAGATATTGGTCCAATTTAATTAATTTGCATCTGGATATCATTTTCTCAACATCATTTGTTGAAGAGACTATCCCTTTCCTATTGTGTGTATTTGGTACTACAAGGGATTCTTAGATATGATACAAAAGCACAAAAAATATTTAAAAGGAAAGAAATTAAAATTCATTAAAATAAAAATTTTCATGCATAAAATGACATTATTGAGAGAGTGGAAAGACAATACATGAAATAGGAAAACGTGCAAATCTTATGTATAAAAAGCTCTTATACCTCAAAAACAGAAAGAAAATAACCCATTTCAAAAATGAGCATTTAATTCATATAGACATTTTTCCAAAGAAGATACACAAATGTTCAACAAACACATCAAAATATGTTCATCAGGAAAATTCAAACCCCATCCTTAATGAGACACCACTTCAAAACCACTTGGATAGTTATACTTTTTTTGAAAAAAGAAATGTTGGTGAGGATGTGGAGAAGTTACAACCCTCATACATTATCAGTGGGAATAAAAAAGTGTGCAGTCACTGCTGCAAGTAGCTTGGTGGTTCCTTATGTGTTAAACACAGAATTACCATATGACCCAGAAACCGTACTCCTGGGTCTATACCCAAAAGAATGGAAAAGAGGTGTTCAGAAACTTTACATGAATGACTATCACAGAATGTCTGGTCACAGTAACTAAAAGGTGGAAATACCCCAAATGAGTTTAGCCCATGAGTTGCTAAATGAGTAAATAAAATGTGATACAGCTATGCAATGAGATATTATTTAGTCATTAAAATGAGTGCACTGGAGATAAATGCTGCAAAGTGGAGGAACATTTAAAGTGTTACGCTGAGCGTAAAAAGCCAGAATTGACAAATGTATAGAGATAGAAAGCAAATTCCTATCAGAGGCTTGGGGAGGGAGAATCGAGAGTGAGAACTTAATGAGACAGGTTTTCCTTTTCATGTGATAAAGTGTTCTGGAATTAGATATTGGTGATTGTTTCATACCATTGTTAATGCATTAAATACCATGAAAGTGCACTGTTTAAAATGATAAAATGTCAAATTTTTACTTGTATTTTACCACAATGTTTTAAAGTTTATGTAGGAAAGAGGAGGCACTAATTCTGGGTTCAGTTCTATCTGACTTTATTCCAGATCTATGACTTGCTAACCATGGGTCTACGAGACAGATACTTATCATCGTAAGTCATAAATTATTTAACTACATCATGAATAAGGTCATTCAATCACCAGATATTCATTGAGTCAGAGGCTGTGCTCTAGGATCTAGAGTAAATAGGGAATAAAACCAATGTCGACCCTTCTTCCCTGTATGTCTTACAGCCCAGCAAAGGACATAGATAAGAGGTCAAGTTACTACATAAATAAAAAATCTAATAATAATATAGTTAATATTTGTCATTGTTTAAATTAGACACGTGTAAAGTATCCAATGAAATAATTAATACAAGGCTATTGTTATTATTAGGATTTTCACTTTCACAATAAAACCTATTTTACTCCACAATGTGAATATCTAATTGCAACCATGTTGAAAATATGTGCAGTGAGTCACAAGAAGTTGACAACCTGACACTTATGACTCACTCAGGAGAAGCCATCAGCATCACTGAGGTTTTAAATATGTATCCATGCAGGCTTGAAAACACATTCACACACGTACACACACACACACACAACATTATTTAAAATATTCAGAACTCCTTTTTGTTATTTTAGAAAATAGCGTAGCTTATTCTTGAGCATATTTTTAATCAACGCACTTTCCCTGTGTTTATTTTCTGTATTCAATTTAAGGGAGTCTAGTAAAGCCATAATGAACTCCTTTATAAACTATATAACAATCTGAAATCTATGTGTACTTTTCAAACATAATATTAAACCACATCTTGGTGTGTGCCATGAAACCACAATCCCATGCACAATATTTGGATTAAATCTCGTGATGGTATCTGGCTACTTCAGATTCTAACCATGCAGAGTCCCTTGGTGATAAGACTTTTAAGTTGGAACCACAAAGAGAAACAAATTCAACCAATCTTATATTTTAAGATGCTATTACATAATATGCACTACATAAGAGCAATAAACTTTTGAATTCTAAAACTAAGGTGATATATTTTTGGCAAATGGCCACGCCTTATAAACCCAACATTAGTCTTAGTATTGCTTCTTATTTTAGCATTGTACAATATACTAGTACTGCTGGCAAAACAAGAGCACCTGAACCATTCCCATCAGTTAACTATAAATTCTGACAATGGAATAAGTGCCAATCCCCTTTTTCCTTTGTGCTACGCCGACATATGTTAAGTATTTGAGCAGTTGTTTGTTAAGTGATCTAGCTCCATATATTCAGGCTTTCCAAGATATTATGGTGCTATCCCTTAATGTGCTCACTTGAGTAATATTTCCCTAGCATGGACATTTATTTAGCCTTTAGTGTTTTCAGATGGTTTCCATAGAAAGATGCTAATAAACCCCAAATTTTACAACAAATATTCTTACTGTCAACAATAAATCATATTGATTTCTAGTCAAAATGCCAGTGTAGGTAAATGTGGTACTCAAATCCTCCTACAATCCCATCAAAATTACAACTAAACTACAGAACAGTCATCATTCAAAACTGCCTGAAATCTGGCTGAATGGAAGTCCTATGACTAGGGATTTAAAGAAGAAGCTACATTAAGATCTGGAAACAGCCCAAGTGTCCATCAGTAGACAAATGGATAAAAAAGCTGTGGTACATATACACAATGGAATACTACGCAGCTGTAAGAATGAAAGATCTCTTATCCTTTGAGACTACTTGGAGGGACCTGGAAAGTATCATCCTAAGTGAAACAAGCCAAACAGAGAAAGACAAGTTTCATATGATCTCACTTATTTGTGGAATATAATGAACATAACAGTCTGAGGAATGGGGTAGTCCCAGAGACGTGGAAGTGGGGTACAGACTGACAATCCCCTAAAGAGGGGGGTGGTGGGGGGGGAGATAAACCACAGAACTTATATGCATGTATGCATGAACAGTGGACATGGACAACAAACTGGGGAAAGGGCAGGGAGGGAGGGGGAGGGGGGAATCAGTGGGGGGAAAAGGAGAAACATCTGTAACAAAAATTTATTAATAAATTTAAAAAAAGAAAAAAAAATGAAGGAGCTACATCAAGACTGGTATGAGGGGCAGAGATGCAGAAAGGGCTGGCCCCACACCCATGTGTGGTAGTTAAAAATCAGGATGAATATCTTAGCTGGAGAGGTCCCCACTGAGGAGCAAGGGATCCCTGTCCCACATCAGGTCCCCCAGCACAGGGTTCCAGTGCCAGGAGAGAAGTCCCCATAACTCTGGCTGTAAAAACCAGCCAGGATTGTGGCTGAGTGTGATGGAGGGCTACTGCAGTCCCAGGTGTTTCTCTTAAAGGGCCTACACACAGATTTACTCAGACTCACTCCCTCTGAGATCCAGAGCTGGGGCAGCAGCTTGAAAGGCACCAGGGACATATGAGAAGGAGCTGAATTGTCTGGCGTCAGGATGAGAACTAGAGGGGTAGCTTTCTGCAAGACACAAGTGCTGGCAGAAGCCATTGTTCTTTTCTGAAATCATCCCCCCACAGAGCTGGAAGGCAGGCATCATAGCTGAGTCTCTCTCAACCTGACTCACACTATTCACCCCAACCTAGTGATGCCCTGAGATCTCACCCTACTCAACTTGCAGGCCCACCCAAGGTGTTCCCAGTGGCTTTTCTATACAAATTGCCTGTTTTGGCTCCTGCTGTGGACTTTCCTAACATCTCTCAGTTTCTCAAATTGCAAACAAGTGGTATCTGATTTTGGCGTTTACCCACACCTCTTAGAAGTGGCCCCAGTCCCGGGACTCGTGGCAGCTGGCCTCAGTTTGCAGCTTAGCTTCTCCTAGGCACCTCTAAGCCCAGCACAAGCAGCAGCCATCTGAAGCTCTCTCAGTAGCTTGTGCCAGGTGTTCCCAGGCAGGGCACGGGCACTTGCTGACCTTGCATCTCCTGGGAGGCCCCAGAGCCAGTGCACCTGGTGGACAGCTTCGGGACATGCCACATTACAACTCTACCATTTCCACAAGTGACACACACAAGGGGCAGATTTGTTGAGTACCAACGCCTCAATGAAGCAAGTTCTTCTCCATAGAGTCAACTTCTGCACAGCACCTTTGCTATAGTTACAGCTGGTCTTTGCAGCCGATCATCCTGAGGGTCAATCCCTCCTGGTGATGCCTACAGCAATCAAGGCTCAAGTACAACAGGACAGTGCACACAGCCCACACAGAGGTTCACATGGAGCGCCGAGCTTGGGAAACTTGGGAGGCTGCACCACTGGACCCTACAGGACATCTACTACACAAAGCCACTCTACCAAGTCAGGGAGACATAGCAGCACATAGCAGCTTCACCTAATAGATGGAAACAAACATGGGGAAGCAGCCAAAATGTGGAGACAAAGAAACAGGTCCCAAATAAAAGAACAGGAGAAATCTCTAGAAAAAGAACTAAATTAAATGGAGGCAAGCAAACTACTAGATACAGAGTTCAAAACAATGGTTATAAGGATGCTCAAGGAACTTAGTGAGAACTTCAGCAAGCATGAAAAAGGACATAGCAACCATAAAAGAGAATTAGTCAGAAATGAAGAATACACTTACTGAAATGAAAAATAATTTACAGGGAATCAACAAGAGAGTAAGTAGATGAAGCTGAAAATCAAATCAGCAATTTGGAATATAAGGAAGCAAAAAACACCTAATCAGAACAGCATGTAGAAAAAGAAATACAAATAAAAATGAAGATAAAGTAAGGAACCTCTGGGACAACTTCAAGCATACCAACATTTGCATCATGGGGGCATCAGAAGAAGAGAGAGAGCGAGAAATTGAAAACTTATTTGAAAATATAATGACAGAGCCTGGCCAACATGGCTCAATGGTTGAGCATCGACCCATGCACCAAGAGGTCACTGGTTTGATTCCCAGTAAGGACACATATCCAGGTTGTGGGCCCGATCCCCAGTGTGGGGCATGCAGGAGGCGGCCAGTAGATGTTCTCTCTCATCGATGTTTCTGTCTCTCTCTCCTTCTCCCTTCCTCTCTCACTCTAATATCAGTAAAGAAAAAAAAATTTTTTTTTAAAGAAAACTTCCCTAATCTGGTGAAAGAAATAGACATACAAGTCCAAGCAGTTCCAAGAGTCCCAAAGGAGATTAACCCAAAGAAGTCCACACCACTACATAGTATAATTAAAATGCAAAAGGTTAAAGACAAAGAGAATTTTAAAGGCACCAAGAGAGCCCTGGCCAATTTGGCTCAGCGGTTAGAGCTTTGGCCTTTGGTCTGGAGAGACCCGGGTTTGGTTCCCACTAAGGGCACGTACCTTGGTTGCAGTTTGTCCCTGGCCCTGGTTGGGTCATGTGGGTGGCAACCACTCGATGTGTCTCTTTCACCTCGATGTTTCTCTCTCTCTCTCCTTCCCTCCCACTCTATCTGAACAAAATACCAAAGAAAAAAAATGTCCTCTAGTGAGGATTTAAAAAAAAAAAGGCAGCAAGAGAAAAGCAATTACCCACAAAAAAATAACTCCCATAAGACTGTCAGCTGATTTTTCAACAAAAAGTTTGCAGGCCAGCAGGTAGTGTTAAGAAATATTCAAAGTGATGAAAGGACTTACAACCAAAATTTCTCTACTCTGCAAAGCTATCATTTAGAATCAAAGGGAAAGTAAAGAGGTTCCCAGACAAGAAAAAACTAAAGGAGTTCATCACCCCCAAACCAGTAGTATGTGAAAGATTAAAGGATCTTCTTTAAGAAGAAGGGAAAAAAAAGCTAAAAAATATGAACAATGAAATGACAATAAATGCATATCTATCAACAATCAAATCTAAAAAACAAAATAAACTAGCAAACAAAACAGAAACAGATTCACAGATACAGAGAATATTTTGACAGTTGCCAGATCGAAGGGTGGTTGGGAGAATGGGGGAATGGGTGAAAAAGGTGATGTGATTAAGAAGTACAAATCAGTTGTTACAGAATAGTCATGGGGATATAAAGCAATAGGGAATATAGTCAACAATATTCTAATAATTATTTATAGTGTCAGATGGGTATGAGAATTATTGGGATGATCTCTTAGTTAAATAATGTTTACTCACTGAACTATACACCTGAAAATAATATAATATTGTATCTCAACTGTAACTGAAAAATGAAATGTTTAAATGGTAAAAAAACAAACACAAAACAATAAACCAGTACTATTTGCTACTAAAAACAACAACAACAACAAAAAAAACTAAAAAGAAAATTGAAATATATAATTTGTATTAAACCATGTTTATATGAAATATAAGGATATCAATGTTGATATATAACGAATATACCACATTCAAATTTTTCTTTTTAAAAAAATTAAATTTATTGGGGTAACATATTTTTATAAGAGTTGTAATGTGTTTTCTCCAACTTGTACTTCTTCCAATTTGGGAACATAGAAACCCTCTTAATTTGGGGAAAATATACCTCTCTTACTCCATACATATTAGTTCTAGTAGGGGTGGAAGATCTTGCTTATCCTGAACACAGCTTATTGATAGAAATAGTAAGCACTTTGCATATATCAATTTATTAATCTCATGACATTTCTATTGGATAAACACTGTTCTCATCTATAATAAGTCCCCCCCAAATTAAGTAATTTTTCAAAATCACATGGTTCATAAGTAGCAGAGATGGGCTGTTCCCTGAGTTCAGTCTTTTAGTATGTATGCTTCAAGCCAAGCTAGTTACTTGGTCTGCTTTTCCTGCTGTAACAAACTACTAATGACTGGGTGGCTTAAACAAACTTATTTTTTCCAGTTCTGGAGGCCTGGAAGTCCCCAGATCAAGGTTCCAGCAGAATAGTGTGTTCTCTCATGGTAGAGAACAGAAAGAGAAACAAGCTTTCTCCTGCCTTCTCTTACAAGGGCTCTAATCCTATCATGTGTTCTTCATGCTCATGACCAAAAGGCATTGTCTCTAAATACCATCACATAAGGGATTGGGGTTTCAATGCATGGATTTTGGGGTGCACAAACAGGCAGTCCATTACACTAGTCATAGGTCTCCTTTGAACTTCTCACATTAGGGCTCAACTTGAGAAGGTCTGAGTGTAGCAATGGACAGGAAGTTGTTTCCTACCTGGTTTAGAAAGGCAGTTTGAGAAAATGAAGCCAACGTGGAAAAAGAGTATTGAGAGAAAGAGTTCTGGTAGCATAGAAGATTTGTCCTGGTTATCTCTGAGACCATCAGCACTTAACATTTTCTGTGGTTTGTCTGGTCAGTGTTTCCCTCCCTCCCACATGATCAGAATAGGCTTTCTAATAAACAATGTTTTAACAGTAGCAAGTAGGCCTGTTAGCCCACTGACAATGACATAAGGGTATTTGTAGGTACAATCAGAGAGGTCGCACGAGCAGGGTAGGAGTTGCAGGGTCTGTTGACCATTGTACAGATTTTGGTTTATACTCAGAGTGAAACTGGGAGCCATCTCAATGTTTTGAGAAGAGGATTGGCATGATCTACTTATGTTTTAAAAGAATCACTTTAAGTGCTAATTTACATGTCAGAATGAAAAGGACAAACAAAGGAGCCTAGACTGGAAGCCCTTGCAGTAAACCAGATGGGAGTATTGTTGCAGGGACCAGCACAACTTCAATGCAGGTAGTGAAATGTGACGGTGGAACAGATGGAATGTCTTGGTGTCTTGGAATGGGGCTGGAAGGAAAAGAACAATCTGGGATGAAATCCCAAGGATTTACTCTGAGCAACCAAAATCATGGAGTTGCCAGCAAGTGAAATGGAGAAGGCTGTATGAAGAGTTTCAGGTGGGAAAATCAGGATTTTAAGAATAAATGAGCAGGGGTAGTCAGTATCAAGTATTATGTAATTATCTTGCAAAATAAAGGTTAAAGAAATATCGGGTGGAATTGATTATAAATGGTAAATCTGTGAGAGTTTATGTAGTGCAGTGGTAAATAAGACACCAGATTACAAAACTGGAAATAACAAATCATAGGTAAGGATATGGAAATAGTGATGAAAGTCACCTTATTAAAGAAATCTAGTCTTAAAGGAATGGATATAAATTGTAGGTAGGGAAGGACAGAGGATTAGGGAAGATACTTAAGTATAATTACATAGAAATAAAAAAATAATTTCTTCCATGTTTTAAAATACATTTCACTACACTCATTTACATTTCTTGTGTGAGTGAAATGCATATGACTACAATTTAACTCTGAGAAGTGTAAAATGTTTTCCTGCTTTCCAGAATATTTATTGCAGGATAAGTTAAATTAGGAGCAATTTTCCATGAACTTGACTTTTTCACCTTCACAAATTAAAAAGGAAATATACTTTCTTGGGTACCATCCAATACGATTAAGATAATGAAATGTAATATCTGTGAGAACATTGACTTTCCTCTCCCTATAACTTTGTGTTTGCTGAAACTTTGGCATTCTTCAAAAGTGTTTGCAATCAACTGGTGACAGAATATTTTTTAAAATTATTAGTGGTTTATTAGTGACACACTTGTTTCTCTTGGTTAGATGTTGTATTACCCCACTTTCACTTAGGTGATGGTTATCCTAAATGTTAGAATAAGTCATACTCACTCTTCTCCAAAGTTCCTTATGGTGAATGTGACACTTGAAGGCTCACTTTTGTTATTTTTAAAATGGGTACATAAGCCCGGCCAGTGTGGCTTAGTGGTTGGGCATCGACCCCTGCACCAAGAAGTCACCAGTCCCAGTCAGAGCACATGCCCAGGTTGTGGGCCTGATCCCCAGTGGGGGGCATGCAGGAGGCAGCCAATCGATGTTCTCTCTCATTGATGTTTCTGTCTCTCTCTCCCTCTCCCTTCCTCTCTCTCTAAAATCAATAAAGGAAAAAAAATTTTAAGTAGGTACATAAAAGCTGGTACAGTGTCCCCTATGTGATAGAGACTGTTGACTGAACCAAACAACCATTTTCTCTTTCTCTCAGAGTAAAAACCTTTCTGTTTTTTAGATGATCCCATGACCTCCCAAAGTAATTCTCTTGTTTTCCAAACTTTTCTGTTCCAAGGGATTGACATGTGGCTAGTTTAGGGCCAATGGCAGGAATGGAAATAGTGTTGTGGTGGTGTCTTTGAACTTCCCTTAAATGACATTGCCTCATACTTTTTTCTTCCCCTTCATTTCCTCCCCAGTCCTACTGCCTAAAATAGTTTTATTATTATAGTCTTCACCTTTGTGTTTGTTTGTTTGTTTTGTTTTTTTATCCTCACTCGAGGACATTTTTGCATTTATCTTCAGATAGAGCGGGAGGGAGAGAGGGAGGAAGAGAGAGAGAGAAACATCAATGTGAGAGAGACACATCGACTGGCTGTCACCCACACAACCCCAACTGGGGCCAAGGAGGAACTGCAACTGAGGTACATGCCCCTAGTGGGAACTGAACCCAGGTCCCTCTGGACCACAGGCCTACGCTCTAACCACTGAGCAAAACTAGCCAGGGCTATAGTTTCACTTTTATCATGTGTCATGAGGACCAGCCGCATACCTTAGAAATAGGAAGTGATCACCTGAAATGAGCTGCATCCCTAACAACCTTGAGGAGCAGAGCTAACATGTTACCCTTGAATGTTTTGCCTCTAAGTTCTTGTGTGAGCTAGAAACAATTTTAATCTGAGTAAGCGCTGTTAGTGGGCTTTGTAGTTTATGACTGACTTTGAAATGATGCATCATGATTCTCATAATGAAATTTTACAATAAAGAAAAGGTAATATCGGTCTGAAGTAAAATAGTTGGTCACTACTATCCTATTTCTACCATCCATCTCAGAGACATCTTTAACATTTTCTTTAAAAAAATTTTTTTTCTTTATTGATTTTGAGAGAGAGAAGAGAGAGAGGGAGAGAGAGAGAGAGAGAGAGAGAGAGAGAGAAACATCAATGAGAGAACATCAGTTGGCCGCCTCCTGCATGCCCTCCACTGGGGATTGGGCCCACAACCTGGGCATGTGCCCTGACCTGGAATGGAACCATTGACCTCTTGGTTCATGAGTCGATGCTCAACCACTGAGCCACACTGGCTGGGCAACACTTTATTAACAAGTTTTTTTTGTAGTAGTATATACACCAAGAAAAAGTATACAATTATGAATTGTCTAGCTGTATAACCTGCACCCAGATAAAGAAATAAAACATAAACATAACACCAAAAGATCTCTTCATACAAACCCTAGGATTTAATAATTAGAATATAAATACTGTATTGACTTCTTGCAATGCCAAATGGTTTTATCTAGTTTGAAATGCATATGCTGTGCTTGGAATCATTCTATATGCAATCTTTTTTGCAAAGTGGAAGGGTTCAGTTTCTTTCACTCATCATCATCATGCTTATGAGATTCATGTGATTTCGTATAGTGATTGTTTATTTTATTCTTGTATAGTTTTTCATGTGTAAAAAGAAAAATAGATATGTAATTAACATGTGATGTGGCACCTACGTCTCCCTGCAAGAAAGGACTTGCTGACCAGCTGCTGGAAGAGTGGCAAGTAGGTAGCCTTGAGCTCTTAGCATCTTCAAGGCCTACCTTAGTTGCAGAGAGCTCCTTTTTACAGATCTCACATCTTTCTCCAGGAAAGTCTGTATCTGATAATAGGGAGAGTCTAGTCCCAATACTGGACACTAATGCACCATCCTCACTCCAGATCCCCACCTCCCAACACACCCCAGGGTTGACTGAGATTATGTCAGACTTGAGTCACAGTTCAGTTCTTCTTCCCAATCATGCTTCTTTTTTCTTCTCTTAACAGATTTGAGCTCTGGTAAATATGTTGTCTCAGTGTCTATATTCAGACATCCCAACCTGTGACAGTTGAACCCAAAAAAGCAAGGGGTAAGATGAGGTTTCAGCACTGGATCTTTACTGCTGACTGGCAGTGAAGGCTTTCTTTCTGGTGACAGGTGGAGCTCAGAGAACCCCAGGCACAGGTCATGATCCAGTTATTAAACTGGTCACCAGAAGTGAATTGGGATAATGTCACTAGTGGAAGAGAATGTACCAGGTATTGCTAATTTATCAAGAAAAAGGTAACTATAAGAGAAACTGACCCAATAGCTATTGCTAATTGTCATTGCTACTCTAGAATTGTGGTTCCCAATTAGGGACAGCTTTACTCATGCTTCCACCCCTGCCATCACTCCATAGTGATCATGAAGTAATGAGTCCTACTAGACTCATCATTTCATAAAGTTGAGGGACCCAGAAATAAGTTATTGTAAGTGGAATGGTTTATCTGGAATCAAGCACAAGCAGAACCAGAGGTCCAAAGCAAGCTGTGTAGGCAGATAACCAAGACTCCCATGGTACATGCCGAGGCAGCACCAGAGCCCCCCACTACTTACACTACAGCCACATGGAGGGTATGTTGCAATTAGCTAAAAGAAGGAGAAAAATGAACAAGTTTGCTTGACAGATGGTTGGCTTTAAAATGGATGGTAACTACAAGATAGCCTCATTCAGGAGTGGCCATAAAAGAGATTAGTGGGGATTAATCCTCTCACTGAGTAGAGCTTCAACTTGTACACCTTGCCACTAAGTCTGTGTGGAATAAGAAGTGTCTCAAGGTTAGAATATATATTGACTCATGGGTTGTGATGGATGATATTGCGGATTAGTCAGGAACCTGAAAGAAAATAAAATTTACAAAATACCCTGGCCAGTATGGCTCAGTTGGTTGAACATCATCCTGTGCACCAAAAGGTTGCTGGTTTGATTTCCAGTTAGGGCACATGCCCAAGTTTCGGGTTCTGTTCCCCTTTGGAGTGCATACAGGAGGCAATCCATGGATCTTTCTCTCTCTCTCTTTTCCTTTCTAAAAAAATAAGTAATAATATATTAAAAATAAATAAAAATGGATAATTAGGAAATATAGGGTAAAGGCATATGGGCCTAGGAGAATGGTAACAAAGTGTGAAGAATTTGTATAGCACATGAATGGCTACCAGAATGTACACACCATGGGACAAGCATTAAACTATATAGACAATAACAACAAAAAAGTCAGTTAACCATTAGCCAGCCTTTGCCACTGACCATGCCTGCATGCCCCCCACTGGGGATTTGGCCCACAACCTGGGCATGTGCTCTGACCAGGAATCGAACTGGCGACCTCTTGGTGCATGGGTCGATGCTCAACCACTGAGCCACACTGGCTGGGCCTATATCACCATTTCTTGAGGGGAAAATTGTCCAGTGGGTTGCAGGTTGCCTTCCACCTTGGAAGAGTCAACAGTTTATTGTCATAGAAGATAGACATGGATTTCTGAGTACAGATTTGCCTTTCCTGCCTGCATGTCTTCAACCAGCACTACTTATTCAAGGGTGTTTGAAGCAACTGATTCATGTACATGAGATTCCACATATTTCTACAGATGAAGAGAGACTGTTTATAGCAAAATAGAACAGGAGTGGGTCCGTGGTGATCTAACTGATCAATTTCTCATGATCAGTAGTTTGAGTACTAGTAGAAAGATTCTGTATATTTCAAAGTTATGAAGATAGTCTCCTGTAGTATTTTACATTTTATTATAACATATCTGGATTTGATTTTCTGTGAATGCTATAAAATAAGGGTAGTCTTTTCTTTGTGTGTGTGTGTGTATGTGTGTGTCTTTCATATGGATATTCAATTGAGCCACCACCATTTATTGAAAATAGAATTTAAAAAATTTAGAAAAACATGCTGGCCAATATGGCCCAGTTGGTTGAGTGTTGTCCCATGCATTTAAAGGTCACCAGTTTGAGTCTTGATTAGGGAACATGCCCAGGTTGCAGTTCTATCCCTGATCAGGGTGCACACAGGAGGCAACCCTTCGATGTTTCTCTCTTACATCAATGTCTCTCTCTCTCTCTCCCTTCCTCTCCCTTTATCTCTACACCATTTAGTCATTAATCAAAAATCTGAGTATGTGTTATAATTTTGTTTTGCTCCATTATTCAGTAGCACAATTCTTTGCCAATACACATTGTATTAATTCTAACAGCGTTGTTATGTTTAGGTATCTAAGAGTATAAATTATCCAGCAGCTTCAAGTTTATCTTGACTCTTCTGGGTCTTTTGTATTTCCCTATAAATTGTAAACAGTGTTTTCTAATTTGTACAAAAAATACAAAATTTAATGGGGTTTTTATTATGATTTTATTGAATACATAGATCAATTTGAGGATGATTTTTTTTTTATAACATCCAGTCTTCCAATCCATCAACATTTATTAGTCTCTTAATTTCCTTATTAAAAATCTATCTACAATAAAATATTCCATGTTTTTATCTCCTAAATTTTTTTCATACAGTTGCAATCTGTACTTCACCATTTAAGAATTAACAAACTTTTCTTTTTTTTTTTTTTTATCCTCATCTGAGGACATTTTCCTTTTTTGTTCTGGTAGAGTGGGAGGGAGAGACAGGAACAGAGAGAGAGAGAGAGAGAGAGAGAAACATCGATGTGAAAGGGGCACATCGAGTGGCTGCCACCCGCACGACCAACCAGGGCCAGGGACAAACTGCAACCGAGGTACACGCCCTCAGCGGGAACCGAACTCGGGCCTCTCGGGACCGCAGGTCGATACTCTAACCACTGAGCCAAACTGGCCAGGGCAGAATTAACAAACTTTTCTAATCAAGTTCACCAGTAGTTGTATCTATGTAAAGAAGAGACTTTGCTCCTTGTTTTGCTTAGCTATAGGTATTTGACACCATTTTTTTTTTTTTATCCTCACCCGAGGACATTTTCTCATTTTTTGTTCAGATAGAGTGAGAAGGAGAGAGAGAGAGAGAGAAACATCGATGTGAAAGGGACACATCGAGTGGTTGCCACCCGCACGACCCAACCAGGGCTGGGGACAAACTGCAACCAAGGTACATGCCCTTAGCGGGAACCGAACCCAGGTCACTCTGGACCGCAGGCCGACGCTCCAACCACTGAGCCAAACCGGCCAGGGCGACACCATTTTTTGACTACCTCCTCCATTATAAAAATTTTCTTCCTTTGGCTTCTCGTTGTGATTCCTTTCTGGATTACTCTCTACTGCTAGACTGCTCTTTCTTAGCTTTCTTTCCTGGTTATTTGACATCACTTCATTGTCACTCTAATACAGAATTCTGTCTTAAATTTGGTTCTTTTCTCATTCTACATATGATTCTTGGACATGTAACCTATTCTGTTTATTTGAATTATAAATAAGATGCAGATTGTTTCCTGTTTTAAAAATATCTGGTTCAAATCTCTCCTTAGACATTAGACCATATGTCATCTGTCTTTCTAAACAGATGTCTCAAGAGATAGTGAGATCGATATATCTAAAATAAAATTTATAACTAATCTTCCCAACCTAAGCCTTCTCATGTGTTTCCTATTTTAGATCATCCATTTACAAAAAGATACACATAATCATGACCCAATTTCTCTTCTTTCTCAAATTCAAAAATCCAATGAATTACCTGATCATTTCTCTCCTAATATGTTGACTCTACCTTCTATACAATATGCTGATTGTGAGCACTTTACCTCACAACAGGATTAAAACACTTAGAATTCTATGTTAATATAGTGTGTATTAAAATAACTTAGAATATATATCTAAGCTCAAAAAATAATAAATTATCAAATTTCAGGAATGAAAAGTTAACTCAGAGATAATGTTAAAAGGTTGCTGAAGATGAATGGGTAGTAGGATTAGGAAAGTTAATATAGCCTTAAGAATAGAGGAATTCAAGATCCTTGGAGAGATGCAAATCGAAGCCTCAAATCTGTGTGAGGAAGGGAACTACAACTGAACTGCAGTAATACGATAACAGCCCAAGGTAATGTACTACTATGAGATAAAAATTTAGAAATATGGGTGTGTATACTACCAAGAAGCATGACATTTACTGAGATCTGGAGTAGAACAAGAGTCACCTGTGACTATTTTGCAATGTCAAAGTTGGATTATTCATAGACTGAGAATAAAATGCATATTACCCAAGACATTGACATGAAAACTGATATAAATCCAGGATAATCCATTAGTTTCACACTAGAGATGAACACAAAAGGGTTCTGCTGAATAGTATTACAACACAGATACACAATTTCAGCAGAATATCTCAGCCCACTCTCCAGATAAACCCACTGTTAAGAAAAATAATCCAAAAATATAGTATGAGAAAATATAAAACTACTGAGTTAAGAAAATTAAAAAATATAAGACTAACTTATATACCAGATCTAGAAATAATAATCTAAAAGAGTTTAGAAATACTATGTTTAAAATACTTAAAAATGATGAAGGAAAAAATGAGATAAGAACAGAACTGAATACACAACAAATGGCCAGTTATGTAAAGAACACAAATAGAAATTCTAGGAGTAAAATGTATCATTATTGCAATAAATGTACTCAATGGGTGGGTTAAAGAGTACAGTCAGTAAATGAAGAGATTTTGTTAATGATAAAATATGTTGAGGAAGTTACCCAGAGTCAGCACAAAGAAGTAAAAAGATAGAAAATGAGAAGAGAATGCAGGGGTTAGAGAAGCAAACAAAGGAAGTCAAGGGAGAAGAGAACATTCGAGTGATGATGGTTGAATACTTTTTAGAATTGAAGATATGTTTTGAGTTTGAAATATATGTTCAGAATTTGAAGGATCACATTTGATCTTGAACAGGAACATTAAAAAAAAATCCACATCAGAACACATTATAGTTATACTGAAAAAATCTTGTTTTAAAAATCTTAAGGGCATCAAAAAAGTAGACTGTTTATGAATAAAGTAATGGCAAATAGAGTTACAGCCAACTTCTCATAAGCAACAACGCACCACAGAAGACAATGGGGAAGTATCTTCACAGTGCTCATAGGTGGTAACTATTAATCTAGATAAGTTTTATATAGAGATAATCTGTCTGTTCATCAAGAGTCACAGTGAAACAATGATATTACCAATCATGCAGAAACAAACAAAAAAGTATTCACAGAAGGAATGGCTAACTAAATCAAGATTAAATGTGAGTAGATATAAAGACTAACAGAATAAATAGATAAATTGTGTAACAAAATTAATCAAGAAAGGAAGAGCAAAGAAATGCAGATATTTTAAAATCTAAATATGCACATTCTGAAAATTTAGCAGAATACAATTCTAGGGCTTTAATATCAAGGTAAAAACAGAAGAAACCTAGAAAAAGAAAGAGGAGTTGAAAAGCAATGTAATGCAATGCCATTCCAGATTCCGAAGGAGGAAAGTTATCCTGATTAACTTTACACCCTTTTAAATACACATATTACAAATTTAAGGGAATTACAAAGAATAGAAATAGAATGTAGTATTTCGAACGCAGTAAGAAAACAAAAGGGAGTAAGAAGTGCTTCATCAATCTAATAAAAGGCAAGAATTTTAAAATTATGTAAATAAATTATAGCACATAAAACACAAGAGATGATGGAAATTATTCAAATTATATCAATAGTCACAACAAACATCTATTTGGAAAACAATATATTAAGAAGGAAATGAAAACGGTAATTTCAGAATATACAAAGAGATACTATTTATCTCAGGGTTTTACAACTCCAAAGTGATATTAAATATTATTAATGGTACCACACATGTGAAATAAATGTATAAAAGCAGAGGTAAAAAGAATATATGTATGCATCAAGGAAATATTTTCTATGAAGAGATGATTAGGAAAGAAACTAAATCAGATTGAATTATATCTCTAGCAGGTTTATTAAAAAAAGTGAAGAGAGAGGTAAAGGTCCTAAAAGTAAAAGAAACCCAAAAGCATACACATTCCAAAGAGCTCACAAGTTAAATACAAACAAACCAATGAAAATAAAGTTTTTGCAAAAAGAAATGCAGTTAATCTGCTTTAAAGTTTTAAACGGGTATTCTCTGCTTCACCGGAGTTCAAACTCTAGTTTAGGTTAAAATTACCTGTATGAACTACAGTGTGCTTATTTCTCTAGCTAACCTTTGCTCATATTTACCAACTCCCTACCTTGAGGTGAACACACAGTAGGACTTCTTTCAGGTTCACAAGTGTCTGATTTGCAGGATTTCTATCTCAACACAAACAGGTTCTGAGCTTTGTTTGTTTAGTTGTTTGTTTCACAACCACCCTGGCTAATCCTTAAACATTCTTTAGGTTTCATGTTAAATGTCTGCCTCTTAAAGACCTTCCTTCAGGCCCTATTCGTGTTATCTGGACCCTCCTTATTCTAGAGTTTCATGTCTTGTTTGGGTATAACCGAATACTGCTATCAATCCTAAAACTCTCTTGGGGAAGGGCTTGTGTCTATCATATTCACTATATAATTTTTAAATGTTTTTTTTTTTAATGGTTTTTTTTTAATTTGTTTAATTAATTTATTTTAATCTGTAATTAATTACAGATGTTTCTCCTTTTTCCCCCGTTGACCCCCCCCCCCATAACATTGTCTATGTCCATTGGTTATGCTTATATGCAGAAATTCTTTGGTTTATCTCTTCCTTTCCCCCTACCCCGCCTTTCTCCTCTGAGGTTTGTCAGTCTGAACCCTACTTCTATGTCTCTGGGTTAAAATGTTTCTTACATTCCACTTTATTTATTTTTTAATTGAATTTAATGGGTGACATCGGTTTGCAAAACCATATAGATTTCAAGTATACGACTCAATAAAACATCATCTGCACACTGCACTGTGCACCCATCACTCCAAGCAAAGTCTCTTTCCATCCTCACTTCCCCACCTTTGCCCACCTCCACCTACCCCCACCCCCATTCCCTCTGGCTATCACAACTCTGTTTTCTGTGTGTGTGTATGTGTATTTTTTTTGCTTAATCCCTTCATTTTCTTTCATCCAGTCCCCCGATGCCCTTCTACTCTGACACCTGTCATTCTGTTTCATGTATCCATGCCTCTGTTCATCAGGTTATTTTGTTCATTAGATTCCACATATAAGGGAGATCATATGGCATCTGTCTGTCTGTGACTAGCTTATTTAATTTACAGTACTCTCCAGGTCCATCTATGCTGTCATAAGAGGTAAGCTTTCCTTTTTCTTTTTTCACGGCTGACTTGTATGTATTTCATTGTTTAAATGTACCACAGTTTTTAATCTGCTCATGTACTGATGGGCAAGTGAGCTGTTTCCAGATCTTGGCTATTGTAAGGAACACTGTGATGAGCATAGGGTTGCATACACTCAGTTGAATTAATGTTTTGGGATTCTTAGAATATATTCCCAGAGGTATATTCACTATTTATCCCAAGTGCCTTACTCAGTGATTGGCCTGTAATACGTGCTCAAAATTTTTGTTACTAAATGAATACATGAACAAACAAATTACATGATCAAACAAAAAAGTGATCTCCAAAGATTTTTTTGGACACTAAAATTCATAATTTTATAAAATCTGTGTATTACTGATTAATCAATGACAATATACTAGTCTTAAAGTATTGACTAAGATTTGTTTGAATTCTGAGGTAAAAAATTTAATACAAAAGTCATGTTTCGCTCTTAGTCTAGAAACTCAGAGGGCCAATTTTTTTTTTTTTTTTTTTTTAATCCTCACCCGAGGACATTTTTTTTTGATATTTTGTTCAGCTAGAGTGGGAGGAAGAGAGAGAGAGAGAAACATCGACGTGAAAGCGACACATCGAGTGCCTGCCACCCCCACGACCCAACCAGGGCCGGGGACAAACTGCAACCGAGGTACGTGCCCTTAGCGGGAACCGAACCCGGGTCTCTCCAGACCGCAGGCCGACGCTCTAACCGCTGAGCCAAACTGGCCAGGGCGAGAGGGCCAATTTTTAAAAAATCTCTCTATATTAGATTTCAATGAAAATATATAGTGTTCTTCTTCCCTTCCTATTCTTCCCCCAGTCTACAAATGAGAAATTGAAGAGGCATTACCCATGCTGAGTGATGAGTGACTGTCCATGGCTCTCAAAGAGAAATGTTTGTTCTTTTCTCTTAATGTATCTACTTTGTTCTTTCCACACAGTTTGGTCTGCGGAGCCTTATATCCCATAATAGAAGAAAGACGACTTAGCTACATGACCAGGGATAACTATAGCCAAAGTCTCCATGAAGCTCATACATAATGACCGTATATATTCATACCTAACACCCTGGGAGACAAAATCTTGTACAGCACAGTCTAACCATGCACTGATATTATATAGCACACATATAAATTAATACTGATATGTATTTGACTGCAAATTATTAATCATTTTGACTGTTTTGTATGTGTTCATGTGTTTTCTCAAATACTTTGTCCCCTAGACATCTTAAGAAATTTCTGGAGTAGGATCAATATGATTTTCAAAAATATATGTATATACTCCATAAGAAACTGGTTTCTGCTTTGGGGCAGAAGGCAAAAGCCAGAAATCCAGGAACACAGATTAGTTTATATCAATGAACATAAGCAGCGTCATATGAGTTTCATGAAGTTGTAAATAGCAGAAACCATTGAGAAATTGGGTGTTTTGGGTACAGTTAACCCAGAATTGTGGTGTGAGTGGTAATTCTGAGGTTTCAGTCAAGAGCTCCCTAAAGTGGTGAGGAGGTCCAAAGAGTTTAGAAAGTAGTGGGGAAATTTTTATCCCAACTCCTTATCAATTTTTGCACAGCAGCTGTTTCAAATGTTCTACTGTGTTCGAATTGCCTGACACGTCCTGTCTTGGAATACAACTTCAAAGATATTTTACTATTAAGTGTAAGTCCATCTTGCTTGAACTTACTGTATTTTTTTCCCCTCTCTTTATACATTTCCTGAGGCTCCTGATTTATTCCTGACTCCTCCATTTCTTTCACACCTCACATCAAAACTCTCAGCAAATCCTGTGAGCATTGGAATAAAGATAGATCCAGAATCTTACCACTTCTGACCATCCCGTGGCTATTATCTGAGACCAAGCTACAATCTTCTCTTTCCTGTATTTTTTTTTTTTTTTTAACAGCCTTCTAACTGCCTTCCCTGCCTCTTCTCTTGACATCTTACAATTTCTTTCTAACTCTCCAACAGTCATTCATGTCACTCAGGCTGAAAGCCAAAAATCTTAAAGTGGCCAATCATATCCGTTATGTACTAGACTCTCGTTCCTCTGCCTGAAATTCTTTTCCGTTGGGTTTTTATATAGCTAACTCTTGTTTTTATTCAGTTCTTTGTTCAAATTTTTTGCTAGAGAACCTTGTCCTTGTTTAAAATTGAACCACCATTCCCTATAATATCTCCTATAGTATTTATCACTTTTTCCCCTCCCTCCTTTCTACCTCTCTTTCTTTTGTTCTTTTTTTTCAATCCTCACCGGAGGACATTTTTGCATTTATCTTCAGAGAGAGCGGGAGGGAAAGAGAGAGGAAGAGAGAGAAAACATCGACGTGAGAGAGACACATTGAGTGGTTGCCATCCACATGACCCCAACTGGGGCCGGGGACAAACTGCAACCAAGACACGTGCCCTTAGCGGGAACCAAACCCAGGACTCTCCAGTCCCCAGGCCAACGCTCTAACCGCTGAGCCAATCTGGCCAGGGCTGTTCTTTTCTTTTCTCTCTTCTTTCATTCTCATCCATTTGATTGGATGATAACGTTGAATGATTAAATGGTTGCTTATGCCAATTTAGCATGTAAGCCCCAAGGACAAGAGGTGTTGACTGTTGTGATCACTGCTTTTTTCTAAGTCTTGATAGGGCTGCGCTTATGGGCAGGCACTCAATTTTAAATAAAGGCATCAATTAATTATTTCCCTATTTCTTTCAGTATAGAATGGTGGAATAATGCCTTCCCAAGGCTGATTCTTTGTCTGTGCTATCGATCCTTTACAATATATGTTCAATACGTTCTTTTCCTTCAGTATTCACCTTTGCTTATCTCAAACATATTCAGATCTCCCCTAGCCCAGAGAGAATCTGCAGCTCTGACCCTACTTATTTTCTGACATAGTAATGGACACGTGACACTTTTGCATGGCTTTTCCCAATGACATAATCTTTGCAATATTTTTCAAATTTAAATTTTATTTTCTAATTACAGTCACATTTAATGTTATTTTTTATTAGTTTCAGCTGTATAGCATAGTGGTTAGACAATCCTGTACTTTACAAAGTGATCCCCCAGATATTTCAAGTACCCACCTAGCATTATATGTGGTTATTACAATATTATTGACTATATTCCCTATGCTGTACTCTACATCGCCGTGACTATTTTGTAACTACCAATATGTACTTTAACTCCTTCACTTTTTTCACTCAGTCTCCCAACCCCTTCCTCTCTGGCAACCATTAGTGTGTTCTTTGTATCTATGATTCTGTTTCTGTTTTGTTCATTTATTTCATTCTTTAGATTTCACAAAAAAGTAAAATCATATGGTATTTGTCTTTCTCTGTCTGACTTATTTTTCTTAGTATAATACCCTCTAAGTCCGTCCATGTTGATGCAAATAGTAAGATTTCATTCTTATTTATGGCCAAGTAATATTTCAATATATATACACATACCATTGTTTTTTATCTACTCATCTTTTGACGGACACTTAGGTTGCTTCCATATCTTGGCTATTATAAATAATGCTACAATGAACATAAGGGTGCATATATTCTTTCAAATTATTGTTTTGGGTTTCTTCAAATATATACCCAGAAGTGGAATTGCTGGGTCATAAGGCAATCTCAATTCTTTGTAGTCTTGTTTCTATTTCTTAACTTTACTGAAATTGCTTAAATGATGTCACTATCCGTCTATTATTTTAATCAATTTGTTGGTCTTTTTTTAGACCTCAGGTTGCTAAATATTTGGATAATATTTTGAGTTAGGGCCATTCTGCCCTTGGGAAACTTCTTTTTTGAGTAATGAAGTAAATGTTAATTAGATGACTTATATGTGACCAGATTTAGTATGACTTCCAATTCTTTGGCTTTCAGAGCAGGAAGAGTTCTCAGGGCATCTTTCCTCACTTTGAAATATTATTGCAGCTTTCAAGGGAAACAAAACAGGTTGACAACCTCAGTCAAAGCAAATACTAATGGTGTTCTTTAATAAATGCTTATTGAAAATATACCATGAGCCCTGGCCGGTTTGGCTCAGCGGTTAGAGCATTGGCCTGTGGTCCGGAGAGACCCTGGGTTCGGTTCCCGCTAAGGGCACGTACTTCGGTTGCAGTTTGTCTCCGGCCCTGGTTGGTCGTGTGGGTGGCAACCACTCGATGTGTCCCTTCACGTCGATGTTTCTCTCTCTCTCTCCCTCCCTCTCTCGCCCTCCCACTCTATCTGTACAAAAATTGGAAAAATGTCCTCGGGTGAGGATAAAAAAAAAGAAAATATACCATGGGCATGAAAAAATATTTACTTAGTGTAAGACAAGCACAGTAGACTTTCTCATGTTAACTTAATATTTTATTTATTAAAATGGGTCAATTTCTAGGTTCTCTGTCTGTTCCATTGATCTATATGCCTGTTCTTGTGCCAGTACGAGGCTGTTTTGATTACAATGGTTTTGTAGTATAACCTGATATCCGGTACTGTGATCCCTCCTATTTTGTTCTTCTCTTTCAAGATTGTTGTGTCTATTCGAGGTGTTTTGATTCCACATAAACTTTTGAAGTATTTGTTCTAAATCTGTGAAATATGCCATTGGTATTTTAATAGGGATTGCATTGAATCTTTAGATTGCTTTCGGTAGTATGAACATTTCAATGATATTAATTCTAATCCATGAACATGCTATATGATTCTACTTTTTAATATCTTTCTCTATTTCTTTGTTCAATATCCTGTAGTTTTCTGACAATAGGTATTTTATCTCCTTAGCTAAGTTTATTCCTAGATATCTTAAATTTTTTTAAGATGGTAAATGGGATTGTTTTTATAGCTTCTCTTTCTGAGTGTTCACTATTGGTGTATAAAAATACTATTGATGTCTGGATCTTAGTTTTGTATCCTGCTACTTTAACAAATTCATTTATCAAATCTTGTAGGTTTTTAGTGAAGTTTTTATGGTTTTCTATGTACAATATCATGTCATCTGCAAATAATGACAGTTTTACTTCCTCCTTTCTAATTTGTATGCCTTTTATTGTTTCTTCTTGTCTGATCACTGTGGCTAAGACATCCATACTATGTTGAATAAGAGTGGTGAAAGCAGACGTCCCTGTCTGGTTCCTGTTCTTAAGGGAAATGCTTTTAGTTTTTGCCCACTGAGTATGATGTTGACTGTAGGTTTTTCATATATGGCCTTTATTATATTGGGGTGTGATCCCTGTAGTCCCACTTTGCTGAGTTTTTACCAGAAACAGATGCTGGATTTTGACAAATGCTTTTGCAATATCTATTAATATAATTATATAATTTTATCTTTAATTTTGTTTATGTGGTGTATCACATTTATTGATTTGCAAATACTATGCCAACTTTGCATCCCTAGGATAAATCCCACTTGGTTGGGATGAATGATTGTTTTGATATATTGCTGGATCTGATTTGCTAATATTTTGTTGAGGATTTTGGTATCTATGTTCATCGGGAATACTGGTTTATAATTTTCTTTCTTTGTAGTGTCTTTATCTAGTGTTAGAGTTAGGATTATGCTGGCCTCATAAAGAGAGCTTGGAAGTCTTCCTTCTTCTTAAATTTTTTGGAATATTTGAGGAGAATGGGTGCTACTTCTTCTTTGAATATTTGGTAAAACTCCCCTGTGAAGCCATCCAGACCAGGGCTTTTGTTTGCTGGGAGTTTATTAATTATTGCTTCAATTTCCTTATTTATTATTAGTCTGTTCAGGTTTTCTGACTCTTTCTGGTTGAGATTTGGAAGATTGTATGATTCTATAAATTTGTCCATATTATAATAATTTCTTATAATATCAAGGATAATGTAGAAGTAATAGAAATAATAATTTACAAGTATACTTACAATAGATATCAATGGATTGAATCTACTTAAGTAAAAATTCTTTGGGATACCTGGTAATTTAAAAAATCTAAAAGAGTACTGAGACTACTTGCTTGAGAACCACTAAACTAGAGCAGTTATTTAGTTATTCCCTGCCCCTTATTCCTGCCTCTCCTCATGGAAGAAGGTGGGGTTATTGTATCAGTGTGTTACATCCATTGTACCATACTTTGACTGCCACTTATCATCGACTATGGCTGATTTCTTACATATCTAAATTTAAGAAAAGGGCAGTGATAATCTAACTATTGCCCTTTAATTAAATACATGTGAATTATAGACCAGAAACATCCGAATTTATTTATTTCTAGCCTTTAAATATTAGAAGAATTACTCTTCTTGGGCCATCATTTTTCTTATTTGTGAAATGAAAGTGATGGTGTGAATTAAGATCTTTCTGACTACACATTCTACTATATTTTATTTTAAATAAAACCCATTTATATGATGATGATATTATACCAAAATGTGACTTTTTTAAGGAAAATCACAAAATGTCTGCCTATATTGAAACATTTAAACAAAGGTAAAAATTTGCAGAAAAATTACCCTGAGGATTAATATACCCTGAGATATATTCTGTGAATTATTTGCTGTATATAATTAGGAATCAGGATAAACTCTTCTGGAATTAATCTCATGTAAATATTTTTAAATTAGAAAAATTGTTATATTAAGTATTTATGAAATAAAAATTTATATTTATATTCAAAATACTTGATCAACTTTTGTGATTTAAAAATGTAATATGATGTTTTATTCCAACTGGACTTTTATTTTATTTTTTTAAAACTTTATTGTTGAATGTATTACAGATGTTCCTCATTTTTCCCCCATTGACCACTTTCTCCTCACTCCCGCCCCCCTCCTGCCTTTTCCCACACTATTGTCTCTGTCTATTGGTTATGAATACTGTATAAGTTATTTGGTTTATTTCTTCCCACCCTCCAACCCCTTTTCCTTTGAGGTTTATCAGTCTAGCAATGAATTTATACTTCTTAATCCCTTCACCTTTTTCAACCATTCCCCCAACCCCCCTCCCATCTGGCAACCAAGAAAATGTTCTCTGTATCTATGAGAATGTTTCTGTTCCACCTGTTCATTTTGTCTGTAGATTCCATTGTTGATAGATATGTATTCATTGCCATTTTGTTTGTTCATATATTTTATCTTTTTCTTCAAAAAAGACCCTTCATCATTTCATATAATAATGGTTTAGTGGTGATGAACTCCTTTAACTTTTTCTTGTCTGGGAAAGTTTTTATATGTCCATCGATTCGAAATGACAGCTTTGCAGGATAGAGTAATCTTGGTTGTAGGTTCTTGTTTTTCATGACTCTGAATATTACTTGCCATTCCCTTCTGGCCTGCAAAGTTTCTTTTGAGAAATCAGCTGACAGCCTTATGGGAACTCCCTTGTAGGTAACTAACTGCTTTTCCCTTGATGCTTTTAAGATTCTCTCTTTGTCTTGAACCTTTTGCATTTGATGATGATGTGTCTTGGTGTGAGCCTCTTGGGGTTCATCTTGTTTGGGACTCTCTGTGCTTCCTGGACTTGTATGTCTATTTCCTTCACCAAGTTAGGAAAGTTTTCTGCCATTATTGTTTCAAACAGGTTTTCAATTTCTTGTTCTCTCTCTTCTCCTTCTGGCACTGCCAAGATGCGAAAGTTGGCACCCTTGAAGTTGTCCCAGAGGCTCCTTACACTATGCTCATTTTTTTTGGATTCTTTTTTCTTTTTGCTGTTCTGATTGGGCGTTTTTTGCTTCCTTATATTCCAAATCAATGGTTTGCTCCTTGGATTTACGTACTCTACTATTGAATCTGTGTGAATTATTTTTTATTTCAGTTAGTGGCTCCTTCATTTCTGATTGTGCATCCATCATTTCTGACTGGTCCTTTTTTATGCTCTTGAGGCCCTCACTAAGTTCACTGAGGTTCTCACTAAGTTCATTGAGCATCCTTATAAGCAGTATTTTGAACTCAGCATCTATTAGGTTGCCCATCTCCATTTCGCTTAGTTCTTTTTTTGGGGTTTTGTTCTGTTCTTTCATTTGGGACCAGTTTCTTTATCTCCTCATTTTGGCTGCCTCCCTGTGTTTGTTTCTATGTATTACTTAATAAGAGGTATGGGGCTATCTGAGACCAGATGCTGCTTATTTGAAAGAATTTAGGAAATCCTGAAACAGGATCTAAGACAGGCCAATCCTATGGTTAAGCAACTGGCAACAGCTTGGGTGGGCCTGAAAGTTGGATGGGGCGGGGCCTCAGGGAATCACCAGGGCGGAGCTACCAGTGTGAGCCAGGTTGCTGGAGTCCCAGATATGGCGGCTGTCTGCAGCCCCAGGGAAGGGCTCAGCAAAGGAACAAAGGCCTCTGACAGCACATTTGTCCTGGAGAAAGCCCCCTCTCCAGCCCTCACTCCAGTGCCATACAGCTCAGTTCTTCCCTGTATGTCTCCGGTGCCTCTGGAGCTGCCTCCCCTCCGAGCTTAGAGGGATAGAGTCCGATAAGTCCGTGCACGGGCCCTTTAAGAAGCTGCCTGGGGCTCCAGCCGCCTCAGCCTCCCTGAGCCTCAGTTCCCGCTGGTTTTCCAGCCAGAAGTGATGGGGATTCTCTTCCTGGCACTGGAACCCTGAGCAGGGTGCCTGGTGTGGGACGGGGACCCCTCAATCCTCAGGGAGGACCTTCCCAGCCGAGGTGTCCTCCTGATTTTATCCCCACATGTGGGTGTGGGCCCAGCCCGTCCTTTCCGCCCTCCTACCAGTCTCGGTGTGGCTGCTGCTTTAATTCCGTAGCTGTAGGACTGCCATTCAGCTGGAGGTCAGGCGGTTTTGAATGATGGTTGTTCTGTAGTTTAGTTGTAACTTTGATGTGGTTGTGGGAGGACGAGATACCATGTTTCCCTACCCCCATCTTGCCCAGAAGTCTCCAACTGGACTTTTATCCAACGCATAATAAGTACTGCGTAGTATGATAGGTAACCGCAAATTCAAAATATATAAAGATAGTACTTTGAAACTTCTTAAAAAGATCGAAATTAGCAGGTAGGATCTGGGTGATTTAGAAACATAGACAAATGCTAATATTGATTCGATGAAGTAGAAAGGCATGAATAACATACTAAGAGAACGTAAGTGAGAAAATAATTTTTCTCAGAGGGTCCAGAGAGGACATGGAAGGTTGTATTTAAGGCAGGTTTTTAGACTCTGTGTTCTACAAGTAGAGAAAAATATAGAGATTTGTAAGACTGAACAGCTTTACAGGGCATAGAAACTCTAAATACTTTAGTATATGTGGCACATTAGATAATATAATGGATTTCACTGTGTCCAGACATAAGTAGCATTAAGAAAATAAAAGTTGACTACCATGGTAGAGCCGTCACTGTTGTTGCCTGGCCATATCTCTTTGAGTTGTATATTTTAGTGTGTCCTGACCTATTTTCAATTGTCAGAGGGCTCTCTCTGGTGGCTGAAGCCAGCGCTGGGAGGGAAATACTGGCAAATCAATGTCTAGTAGGGGCTACCTTCTGCCACTGACTAACGGTAGTTGTTGGTGCATTCATACTCCAGCTCCCTCACTGTTGGCTGGATAACTCTAAGGCACATGTTCTTCACTGATTCCATGACTTTCCCAGCAGGATAAGGCTCAAGTTGCCTTGTGATAATGGTCATGATAATGCATTCCTTATTGGCTGCCTTCTCCTCCCCGTCTCACTTTCCTTCTTCCCTCTGGTGTTGCTTGGCATTCTAGCTAATACACTAAACACTCAGCTGACTGTCACAGACTCTGCTGCTGGTGCACTATAAACTAAGACACGTGGGTTTAACTGATGTTTTCTAAGAATCATTGAATCCTCTATTTTCTGTATGATGATTCTGTATATATATCTTGCTTTCTCTTCTTTCAAGCTCACCAGCAAGGTACATAAGACAAATAATGTAAATGTCTAATTTAGTGTAATGTGGAAGCTGGACATTTTAGTACTATGGTCTAAGAAATTTGGTCTTCATTTCAATACTTTCATAATTTTATCTACCTTTGTTAAAAGAGCTCATCGAGTAGGCCACTTAAAAGCAAAAAATTGGGAGTCAGATCATTCGAAGGTTTGTATCCTATTTTTCTGATTTCTACCTATTTGACCTTTGGCAATTAACACTTCTAAGTCTATTCTATTAATAAAAAAAAATAAGACAATTGTAAAGGTAAATATTTAACTCCTAAATAGAGTTTCTATTATATGTAAGAATAGTCATTATCACTTACTATTGTTGTTCTTTTGTTGATATTTTTTGTTAAGCTAAGGTGTTTAGGTAGTAAATATAGCAAGATGTAAATTAAGACTTTAGCTCTGAAAAAAAAGTATATATTTTCCTTCCAGGTTATTTTATTTTATTGCCTCTTTAAGATCAAATGATATTAATAATAGTAATAACAATAATTTAGTGAACTTTACTCTGTATGTGCCAGACTGTGTTCAGTGATGTTCAAATATTTTCTCATTTAAGAGTCAACTTAATAAGAACCTTATGAGGATATCCTATTTTGCCAATGGGTAAATTAGGGTAACCAACCATCCATCCTGACTGAAGAGTTTCCTGTCACATGGGACTTTAGTGTTAAAATGAGGAAAATTTTAGGCAAACCAGGATGGTTGGTCACCCTAGAACTGAGCATAAGTGAGGAAATCAACCTTTCCATAATTTATGATATATAGATTGTGTAAGTGGGAGTCTGGGGTTTGAGTCTTACTTGTCTGATTTAAGAAAACCACATGCTTCATTGCTTCTTTATAATAAATAGATTCATTTACATTATCTGTATTCTTCAAAGAAAAGTTTCCATGTCGTATTTGCGTAAACCTCAAGAAGGAGCTGAAGACATCTTACAGCTGGGTGCTCAACATGAGTGATGCTCTGAAATATGCAAGAGCATTTTGGTTGCCTCGGTTATTGTAGCATCACCCCTGGAATTAGTGAGGTGGCCTCACAAAATGAAGAATTCTCCCCATTTTAACATGACTTTGAATAACTTCATAAGTTATCCATTAAATCCCACTTAAATATGAACTACAATTTTAATAAATTTGAGCCAAATACTAGTAAGATACACAAAAAATTGAAATAGTTGGTAAAATTATTAATACTTTATATATTTGAAACTATAACATTAAAATGTATGTTGTGAACATTACAGGTTGAGATCTTTATTTATCTGGGGTTGCCTATTTATTTTAGTCTTCTGATGCTATCCAGAGGACTTTGCTTTCTAAAACTTCTTAGCTTACTTTTCTTTCAAACTCTCTTCTATTTCTCCTTATCAATGAAGATATATTTTTCTTCTGGACTTTTGTTTCTTATAACTAGAGTCTGAATATATGTCTTGACAGGTGGTGAAAATTCAAGACAGAAGGTTTGTTTTCTGTACCATTTACGTACTGTGCCGTAATGTACAAAATTACATAGACGCCAAAATTATCAATAAGGTCATCAATGACAACATGATATTATTTGATTTCTTCACTTTAAAAATCTTTAATCTGCTCTAACATTTTATTTCTTCTTAAACTGTAACTACTTTTCCTCTTACTTTTATCAAGCACAGCAAAGCCTGGCTCATTAGTAACTCACTGAAACAACAGTTCTTATTCCAATACTAATCTTTTTTATTGAAATTACTTTTAATACTACCTTTCTTCTTTCTTTTTTTTTTTTTTATCCTCACCCGAGGACATTTTCCCATTTTTTGTTCAGATAGAGTGGGAGGGAAAGAGAGAGAGAAACATCGAAGTGAAAGGGACACATCAAGTGGCTGCCTCCCACACAACCAACCAGGGCCGGGGACAAACTGCAACGGAGTTATGTGCCCTTAGCAGGAACCAAACCCGGGTCTCTCTGGACTGCAGGCCGACGCTCTAACCGCTGAGCCAAACCAGCCAGGGCAATACTACTTTCATAAAGCCCAGGTATGTACAAATATGTGGCCATTTTTTTTTTCAGTGTTCATTTATATTTTAAATTTCATGTAATTGAATTATAAATTATTTCTCCTTTGTTCTCCATTATGTTACAGTGGACATTGCTACTGTTTAAAAATTATGTGCCTGGGTAGGCTACATTATCTTTATTTTTCTATTAAAATTAATGTTTTATTCATCAGAAAACATTTTATGGCTGTACTATCTTTTAATGTGATTTTAGAAAAGAGTTAGAATTACGGTGTGTTTGTTTTTTAAAAGCAGCCATCGAGTCAAACAAAGCTGAGAACACTGACATGTGCATTTCACTTGTTTCCTTCAGCAAAGGAAACAAGGTATTTATAAATAAAAATAATAACAGTTTTTAAGGAGCAGATGAATGTGATATAATCAGATTTCTTTAGTAAAGACAGAGCATGTTTTAGGAATTCCATTTAGATAAGGAAATCTATTTTTGACCACCTAGTACTTAGCATGCATTTTGCAGTGAGATTTTCATATTTTGAGACACAACAAGACATGATCTCTGAGAACAGCATAGAGAAACACTTTTGGAGCCAACTGGCAAGGATTGTGTGAAAGGAAGTGTGGATAAGCTACAGCTATAAAGATTTACAGAATCTTGTTAAAAGAGGAGAAAGAAAACAAAGATCACAATCCTGGGGAATGAATCTCAGCGGAATCGTAGAAATAATGAGGCATATATGTGTGTAAAATAATACTATGGAAAAGACTAAGAAATGAGAAAAGATTAAAGTTGAAGTTTACATTTTTAAGGAACTGAGTTGTGATTAATTGAGTGTTCACTGAAATAGTTTTGTTTGGTAATAGGGAAGGTTATAGTTTGGAAAATAATAAAGGCTAATTGCCCAATAAACCTTTCATGATTTATTTTTTTTTACTTCTCCAATAGAGATAATTTTATCCTCCCACTATGATTTAGCTATGTTCCAGGAAGTAAGAATTGACTGAGAAATCTTTCAGTGTTTTCTAATATAAATAGTAACCATTATCTAATGAGGAGTACTCACTTTGTGCTAGACATACTGGCCAGAGTTTATCTGTGATGTTCTTTATTCCTTTCAATGATCCTGTGTTAAATATTATTTTACCTACTTTGTAGACAACAAAACTGAGCCTAAACAAGTAATTTGACCAATGTCACACAGATCACATGTGGTGGCAGTAGAATTCAAATACTGACATAACCTTATTACTTCTTTGAGTTTTCATTTACTTACGTTTTACCTATCTGTGCTTGAAGTAGGCTGTATCTAAAGAATGTGATGATAGATTTAAATACTATAACAGATTTTACTGAACAACATTTTACAAGTAAACAAAATTCATCTTGCTATTTATAAATGATGTCCCATAATTATGAAACTTGATCAAATGTATCTCCAAAAAAAAACTGACCTCACTATTTATCCACTATCTCTCCATGTTTTCTCCTATTTTTGCCATACACTTTAATACAGACCCTAGTTAATCTTATATCATCATTGGTATATCATGAACCAAATTTACTTATTCAAAATAATTGGTGTTTGCCCTGTGTCTATTTTATCTTTTGATCAGTTGCATACTCAGAAAATATTTACAGATTAGGGTATGTCTTTCAGACTTTTTGGCCTTGTATGCTATTTGAATCTCTTTTAAATTATCTTGAATTTGAGTTATCTTCGGCTATTGACTTATTGACATTATTGAACTATTACATTAAAGTTCTACCTGGCCTACCATCTTCGCAGATTTCTCCACCTGCACTAGTACAACCGCCTCTCTACCCTAAGAGGAAACAATCTGTATCACAAATCTAGTTATGCTTCTTCACTGCTTAACACTTTGAATGTTTTTTTTTTTTTTAATTATTATTGCTTGTGGGATGATGTTAAAATTCTTATTTAAAAAAAAATTTTTTTTTCTTTACTGATTTTAGAAAGAGGAAGGGAGAGGGAGAGAGAGATAGAAACATCGATTAGAGATAGAACATCAGTCAACCGCCTCCTGCGTGTCCTCCACTGGGGATCAGGCCCACAACCTGGGCATGTGCCCCAACTAGGAATTGAACTGGCGACCTATTAGTGCAAGAGTCAACGCTCAACCACTGAGCCACACTGGCCGGGCTAAAATTCTTCCTTCCGACATATAGTGCTCACACTTGCTGATCCACATCAGGCTCATTGGAGTCCATAGACTCCTCCTAATATATCCTGTGCTGTAAGTGCTTAACGACTTATTTGTCCTGTATATGCCACAAGTTTTTTCACATATTCCTGTTTTACCTAATTTATTTCCTACACACACACACACACACACACACACACACACACACACAAATGCTTTCAAACCTAGTTCAGATATTACCACTATGAAATTTTCTTCAGTCTCCCTGGTTAAATTGGTCAAGATCCTCTTCTGTGTTTCTTCAGTCACTGTATATTATTGTGTTTGTTACATGTGTTCATATTCTTCTAATTTGAATATATATTTCCTTTTAATGTATGAGTGCTTCTATTGACTACTTCAGACAATGACTCCACTGTCTAATCATATCCTTAAATAAAGCCAGCACTTTATTGTATAGGTAAGACACTTTTATTTTGGATCTGATAATCAATGCAATAGATTTTGATGCAAAAGATCAATGCAATCTTTTTAAAATGTGGAGTCTACAAAGATTAACATTAAAACCAGTATGTTTCCTTTGGCAAATAAAAACCTTTAAATTCTAGAAATATCTATGTCTCCTTAATATGTTACCATTAAACTTTTCTGTTTAAGGGAGAATCCAAACAATTGCATACCATGAGATGAAGCAATCAAAACACACCAGAAAGGTGAGATCTGATAGGGTAAAAGATCAAGTCTATTTACTCTTCTTTAACTTTAGCTTAGGAATTTGAATTCTCTCCATACTTTTGAAATATTTGGTTAATTGAGATGGTTACTTTTAAAGAACATTAACAATCCCTTCCAGCAGTAGTGCATTATTTATATTATAGCTCTCAGAGTTGACAGGTGAAAAGGGGATGATGGTCACAGTTTAGATTTCAGGAATAAATAATTCAGCCCCAGAAAAACTATAAAACAGCTTCACCTATTTTATGAAATACATTCTGTTTACAGGATAATGTACAAAACCCTTTGGGTTTTTTGTTATCTGTGAGGCATTAAAGATAGAGACAGTTCTTATTGAATTTAAGGGGCAACAGCATAAAAGGAGCTGAAAAACAATGGTCAGTCAAAAGTGGCAACTAATTGTATAAAAATACAACACTGAGAGTAAGATAGAGATGAACTAATTATGAGTAAAGGGATAGTAAGTCAGCGAAAAATGTGAGTTTTGGAAACAACCGAGGGGAAACAACTTAGAGATAAACAAGTATAATCTGAGGATATCAGAATGTAGGAATAGCAAGCATGTTGCATTATTTCTTAAAAATAGATAGTCTATTTAATTGCTTTCACCTATCTAAAAAACAGTTTTCTTTATTACTTTTTGGCCAATATATCATAATAGGCTCTTTTATCTCTCTCTCTCTTTTAAAATTTGTCAATTGCAGTTAACATTCAATATTATTTTACATTAGTTCAGATGTACAGCATAATAGTCAGACAATTATACAATTCATGAAGTGATCCCCCTGATAGTTCTAATACCTACCTTGCACCATACATAGTAATTACAATATTAATGACTTTACATTCCCATGACTATTTTTTAATTACCTATTTGTACTTCTTAATCCCTGTACTTTTTTCTTCCAGCCTGGCACCCTTGTGGTTCTCTATATCTATAAGTCTGTTTCTGTCTTATTTGTTCATTTATTTTGTTCTTTAGATTCCACATAAGTGAAATCATATGGTATTTGCCTTTCTCTGTCTGACTTATTTCACTTAACATAATACCCTCTAGACTCTTAATTTAACTACCAATCTACTTTATCAGCCTCAACTTATCTCCTGTGCCTGATGACTTAATGACATTGAATCACTCAATATTTCTCAAACACACTGAATGCCAAATTCCTCTTTACCTTTACTTGTGCTATTTGCACAGTTTCTCTCCAATTTTTACCTATGAAATAATTTTCTTTTTCAGGTTAAGTTCTAAAGTCACTAGTACTATAAAAACTGATCAGCCTCCCAACCCAGAATTAACCTCTGTCTCTGAACATCTATAGCATCTCATTACTATCTGTTGTCACATACCTTTCTCCATTCTTTCGTCAGTTACCTCTTGAGGGAAAGTACTTTGATTTATTCAACATAGTTTCACGGTGGAGACTTGAATTTCATTCCTACCTTGGGAACGCAATAATACCGAGTTTCTACCCAGCAAGAGTTGCATAACTGTGGGATTTTATTTTTTGAAAGTTTCCCACCCATCATTAACATTCATCCCAGATGAAGCATGTTAACTTTGTTGATCTTGAATACTTTGACTTAATTTTTGAAATATATTATCAGTTTTATAGAATTTGGGATTAACAGCTTTAAAACATTTTTTCTTTTTTAATTTTAGAACTTCAAGGGGTTTATTTTGTTGTCTTCTGCCTCCATTGCTTCTGATGAAAAGTTTGCTGCTGTACATTGTTGTTGTCCTGTACGTAATGCACCATTTTCTCCGGCAGCTTTAAAGAATTTTACTTTATCTTTTGTGATCAACCATATAACTCTTGTGCCCAGGTGTGTATTTTCTTTGTATTCTTGGATCTGAAATTTTATGATTTTGATCAAATATGGACATTTTTTGTAATTGCTTGTTAAAAACTTTTGTGGGCCCCATTCTAGTTCTCTTCTCTTTCCAATCACATGAATGTTAGACTGCTGTGGTTTTTTAAATGTTTTTATTAATTTTTTAGAGAGAGAGAGAAATATCGAAGAGAGAAAGAAGCATTGACATCATGTGGCTGCCTCCTGCATGCCACCTACTGGGGATCGGGCCTGTAGCCTGGGCATGTGCCCTGACCAGGAAGTGAACCAGCAACCTCTGGTGCATAGGTCAATGCTCATACACTGAGCCACACCAGCAGGGCTAGAATTTTTGTCTCAAAAATTACTAGGATTGTGTTTTATATTAGCATTTCCCCCCCTCTAGTCTTCCTATGGGGAAATCTAGTTAGTTGGCAATAGCTGAAATCTCTGTTGAGTTCCTTCAGCCTTCCACCTGTTGCTTATCCGTGGATTCCTTGAAATTTCCCTTATAAATGCAGTCAGGAGACCAAAAGGATTTGAATGGAGTTTACATGAAGATTTCAGGGCTTCATCCTTCCATGACTCTTTTCTTTCTGGGTTACCCCTGTCAGTTTCCTGACACCCCGCCGCCCCCGCACCCCGCCCGGAAACTTCCACTCTAACTCTTCAAGTCCAAAAGATAACAATTTCTGTTTACATTTTAGCTGTGTTTCGTTCCATGGATGGAAGATTACCCTCATTGAAAAAACATATAAACCTAGATCTCTCCTACTATTCCCTTCTTTAAAGGCCTACTATTCCCTTCTTTCAAGGCCAAATACCTTTCAGTTTCTGCTCTTTTGTTTGCTCTTCAATGACAGTTGTTATTGTATATTTGATCTTGAATTTATATTTTTTATCTGCAAGAGTGTTTGTTGAATAGAAGTTACTCTGCCATTACTGGAAGTAAGATCTTTGTTTTATTTACGTTAAGTACATAGTACATACATTCATTTGTATGTATAATGTAGTTCCCAATAATAGCATTAAAAACTCTAATAATGCAATTCTTCATATTAACTGACCAAGCAAGAAATTTGATTTTATCTTAAAAGAAGAAGAAAAGAAATATGAAAATGTTCATTATCTATTTGTGATAAGAAAATAAAATCTATGATTAGCAAGCAAACTCCAATAAACTAGCTATCAAAAAATTTACATTAACATTATACTTAAAGAAAAAAAATGTAGCTATGTTCCCTTTACTTTTGAGGGAGGAAAAAGAAAAACAAGAAAAGAAAGTAGCTTCAGTGCTACTATGCAACATAATTGTGGATGTTAAGGTCAAATAATATAACAAAAAAAGAGGCCTAAGGATTGGAGGAAAGTAATAAAACTCTTTTTACCTGGAGATGATACAATTAATAATATGGGATACTAAATAGAATCAACAGATAATCTATTTAAACTAGTTAAATTAATAGTGGATTTAGGTAATTTTACTGAAAGATCAACTTGAAAAACAATGAATTGTTTTTCTATGCCATCAAATGTACACTTAGAAAATAAGCCCTGGCTGGTTTGGCTCAGCGGTTGGAGCCTCAGCCTGTGGACCAGAGAGTCCCGGGTTCGGTTCCTGCTAGGGGCACATACCAAAAAAAAAAAAAAAGAAAGAAAGAAAAGAAAAGAAAAAAAATAAAGTATCATGTATAAAAGCAACAAAATATCAATTTCTCCTATGATCTATTTGAAAATTATTTAAAAGATATGAAAAAATAGGGTAATAAAGTATTGCCATAAGATAGGGCAACAGAATTGTAATGTAATTTTAGTGTAACCCTGATCCAAATTTCTCCAAGATGTTTTATTTTGTGGGTAGAAATGGATGTCTGCTAATAATGAAGTTCAGTTCTAAGAAAAAAGAGCTAAGAGGGAAAAATCACCCTATTAGATATTAATGTTTTTTTTAAAAAACACATTAGAATGGGTTTGCAGGAAAGGATAGGCAGATCAATAAAACAGAATATAAGTTAGTAACACATTTTATTATAAATAATAAATGTAGTGCAAAATTCAGTGAGATGGATTGTTCAATATGTGGTGCAATTAATGTTGGCTTGTTGCCTGTATGTCTTTATAGACAGCTCATTAAGAAATATGAAGTTACCTTTCTACTCTGCACTGATGGGGTTAGAACAGCTTACCCCAAATCATGGGACCTTGGCGTATTAAATATTTTAAACTGAATCAAATCACAAAATCTTCATGTGAGAGGTGCCCTCCCAATTCCTGGAGGAAAGGGGTATTCTTATTTCCAAAGCCAAAGTGACACCAAGAAGAATCCTAACAAATAGAATTTACTAATTTCTCCCAGCTTACAACAATTACCTCATACTCCTTAGCTTATCACATTCCTCCATGACTACTTCCTCTTTTTATTTTATTTTATTTTTTATTTATTAATGTTTTTGTTACAGATGTTTCTCATTTTTCCCCCATTGACCCCCTCCACCCTTCCCCCCAACCCCATACCCAGCTTTGTTGTCTATGTTCATTGGTCATGCATACATGCATGTAAGTTCTGTGGTTTTCTCCACCCCCCCCCCTAATTCCCCCTCCTCTAAGGCTTGTCAGTCTTTACCCCACCTCTATGTCTCTGGGTTAATTTTGTTTATCAGTTTGTTTAGTTCATTATATTTCACAAATAAGTGAGATCATGTGATATTTGTCTTTCTCTGCTTGGCTTGTTTCGCTTAGCATAATACTCTCCAGGTCCTTCCATGCCATCTCAAAGGATAAGAGATCTTTCTCAAGCCAAGCACAAAACTACTTAGGTCAGTATCTTCAGGTTTTTGTTTTTTTTTTAAAAAAGGCTCCTGAGTCATATAAAACTTCTATTAAATAAATGTGTATTATTTTTCCTGTTAAACATTTTCAGTTTAATTTTCAGTCCCAACCAGGGTCCCTAAGAGTGTTGTGGAAATTTTTTTCCTCCCCTAAGGCATTATAAAATCTAATTGGGTAGATTAGATTGTGTTCACATTAGATAGGTAAAGTCACAAGACAAGAATTTACCTTCAATCTAGAAGTTTCAAAGAAAATTCTGAAGAAATCTCAAAAACATATAACAGCAAAACACAAATTGGATTATCT
Organism: Molossus molossus; assembly: GCF_014108415.1. Lineage (NCBI taxonomy): Eukaryota > Metazoa > Chordata > Mammalia > Chiroptera > Molossidae > Molossus > Molossus molossus. The sequence goes on along the minus strand of NW_023425351.1, from coordinate 55,997,451 downwards.
CAAAATTAAGGATTTCTGTTAAATGATGACACAGTTAAGTGACAAAGGTAAACTTTGGTGAAAACGTGTGATAATTAAAGCCATGAAGTAAAACTGTGCTTTATCAACTTTAACATGCCTTTGTTAAAAATATCATGGATACACTGCTAAAAAAATAAAGAAATGGTACTCAATAAACTTGAGACAATATTTTATCATTACTTCAAATTTTAAATTTACACAAATTGAAAGCATTCCTTTAAACTTATTTGGATATAAAAGTGATTTCTATATGCACAATATGGTAAAGTTCATACATATAGGGTACATTTTAATTTCAAAGATGTTTTAATGTGTAAATAAGGTACATCTTATAGACAGCATATAATGATATCTAGAATAAATAAACATCTTATAATAAACAAGAAATACTTTGATGTCTGATTGGAAAATAGGGAAAGGATTTGGATAAGCAATTCACAGAAAAGAAAGCCTAATTTGCTATACTAATATGAAAAGGTACTTTGTATTTAGCTAATACTTGTTAGAACCAGTTAGCTGCAAATTTAAAAACTATACACTTTTTTCTAGCCATCAGATAGACAACAATTAGAGAGCTGTATAATAAAATAATATACCAGTGTATATTTAACTTCAATATTCATATATATTGTAATCTATATTCTATTCCTAGGCATACATTTGCACTTACATAAGCCCAAAAACTTGTATGAGAATATTTTTCATAATACATACTAACAAGAGCTAAAAGCAACCTATGTGTTCATCATTAGGGGAATGGATAAATAAAATGTGGTCATGACACACTATGGGATTCCCTTCAAACAGAAACAAGGAACTAAGTGGTGGACAGTACCATAGAGAGAATTTAGTCAAACTTCATGTATAGTGAGAGTTAATGAGTTTATAGAAAATGTATTTATCTCAATAAAAAGGAATATATGCATAAAAGTATACATTTTGCAAAGATACATATTTAAGAACATATAACAAAGACATTAGCGGGGTACAGGTGAAATGGCAAATAAAAAAATAAGTAAAAGAAATCAAGTCTATGGACAGAGGATGGAGATATCACATAAAATGAGGAGCATGATTATCTCACTTTATAATTCAGCCATTCATAACCACAGAACTATATTCACAATTCTTCAGTATTCTATTGCCTCAGCAACTTCTCTATTCTCTTCAGGAAAACTGTGCAGGGAAAGACAGAATACAATGGACTGATTGGGCATGTTAACACTTGTTAGGCCTGCAGCTTGACGAAACAAAGATTTCTAACCTCTTCCCTGAGGTTTGGCAGTATGTTCCTTCCTTCTATTTCTCTGGATCTACTTTGATCGACAGCTTATTTTGTTCATGATGTCCCATAAATAAGTGAGATCAAGTGGTACTTATCTTTCTCTGACTGGCTTATTTCACTCTGTATAATACTCTCAAGGTCCCTCCATGTCGTCTCAATGGGTAAGAGATCTTTCTTTCTTACAGCATAATATTCTATTGTATACATGTACCACAGCTTTTTAATCCACTCATCTACTGATGGATACTTCCGTTGTTTCCAGATCTTAGTGATTGTAAATAGTGCTGCTATGAACATAGAGGTGCATACATTCTTTCTGATTGGTGTGTCAGGCTTCTTAGGGTATATTCCTAGAAGTGGGATCACTGGGTCAAATGGCAATTCCATTTTTAATTTTTTGGGGTAACACCATATTGTTTTCCATAGTGGCTGCACCAGTCTGCATTCCCACCAGCAGTGTGTTAGAGTACCCTTTTCTCTACATCCTTGCTAGAACTTGTTTGACGATTACTTGATGGCAGCCATTCATTTTAATTTTCATCTCTCTGATGATTAGTGATGTTGAGTGTTTTTTTTTTCATATGTCTCTTGGCCATTCGTATGTCCTGTTTGGATAAGTGTTTATTCAGGTCCTCTAGCCATTTTTTTAACTGAATTGCTTGTCTTCCTTTGGTTGAGTTGTATGAGTACTCTATATTTTGGATATTAACTCCTTATCCAATGTATCATTGGCAATTATGTTCTCTCAGAGAGTGGGTTTCCTTTTCATTTTGATGCTGGTTTCTTTGGCCATGCAGAAGCTTTTAGTTTGATGTAGTCCCATTCATTAATTTTTTTCCTTTGTTTCCCTTGCCCTAAGTGATGTAGCAGTGAAAATTCTACTACATGTGATGTCTGAGATTTTTCTGCCTACATTTTCTTCTGGGATTTTTATGGTTTCATGAGTGACATTTAAGTCTTTTATTCACTTTGAGTTTATTCTTGTGTATGGTACAAGTTGGTGGCCTAGTTTCTTTTTTTTTCATGTAGCTATCCAATTTTCCCAACACCATTTATTGAAGAGACTGTGTTTTCTCAATTGTATGCTCTTTCTTCCTTTGTCAAATATTTATTGCACATGATGTCTTGGGTAGATTTCTGGGTTCTCTGTTCTGTTCCATTGATCTATATGCCTGTTCTTGTACCAGTACCAGCGTGTTTTGATTACAATGGCTTTGTAGTATAACCTGATATCTAGTATTGTGACCCCTCTTACTTTGTTCCTCTTTTTCAAGATTGTTGTCACTATTCAGGGTCTTTTTTGTTCCATATAAACTTTTGGAGTATTTGTTCTATATCTGTGAAATATGCCATTGCTATTTTAATAGGAATTGCATTGGATCTGTTATTCTCTGTTTTTGTTTTTGTTTGTTACATTGTTTTATAGGCAATAGTATGGTTCGTTCCTTCCAGGGGCTAACATAAGGAATGTGGAATTATGGGAATGCAAGTTCTTTGAGCTTTTAAGATGGCGAGCACTCTACTAAACTGAAACATTATCTTTAGTATTAAGTAGTTAGTGTTGATATAAAGTATCAAGAGTATTAACAAAAGTTAAACAAATTACTCTGATAAAATTTAAATAAACTTGCTTCAAATGACTATATTATTTTTAGTAGAAAGTGCATATGAGGCCAGACAATGGAAAAGACTAGACTAAATTCACAGTAAAACTATATTTATGTGTTTTGTAAATGCACAGTATACAGAATTTGCAAGTTAGATATGGGTAGACAGTAAAATTTAAATCTTCCTAAACATTTTCCAAGTTCTCAATTTTTTTTTCATCTGAGGGAATCACTAATATTAGAGTTATATTTTCTTTTTAAAGATGTTTCATGGATATACCCACATTAGTGTATACATGTGTTTGAATATAGATATAGATTTAAAACACATGACTGATTACTTTATTCTTTAAAACTAATTATCTGCAAAATGAAACAAAAAATTATGAATGACTGTAGAATCATTTTTTTCAACTACAGAAAACAGATAATATGAGACCACCAAGTTGGTAACCTGATTTACTGTTGGGTTACAAACTCAGCCATTACCTATTCAATCTCCCAAATGGCTTCCTGTATTTGGGTCACCCATACAGAAGTTCATTAGGCAGAGACCTCTTACACTTTCACACTGAGGGCTATAAACCCCACTGTTATTTGAAAAGCTCATGCTCTGGTTGCAACAAAACCCCTGAAACTTTAACCAGCAATACATTTAGGGACCAATTTCCTTACAAACCCTAGGAAGCACAGAACTAACCCTGTTTGAGTACAAACATTTTCTCATGCATATAAAAGTTTCTTGTTAAGGACTACTAAAGAGCGAAAATTTAATATTGCTAATTGATGACTAAAAAACTCCAAATTAATTCTTACATTCTTTCTATACTGCAAAGGGTAAAGAGTAGAAATACAATTTGACTATAAAATATAGATAATCAAAAGTAATAATATGTTCTCTGTGTGTGTGTGTGTGTGTGATTTTTCCATATATGATGAAAACAGGCTTTTAGTGTGTTAACAGTTTCAGCATAGAAAATTATTATTATTATCCAGATATTATATAACAACTATTTATTGAATGCACTAGATTCTAAACATCTTGAAATACCTATTTCATTTTACATGATTAATATACCACTTTTCTGCCAAGATAGGCAATCTCTTTTAGTTGTTTTTAGTGATACCAAAATATTTAATTATCTCATGTGATCTTAGGAACTTTAAACCGAATATAAAATAAAATAACATCTGGGACACTAACCATAAACTTAAAGTCCAAGAGAATAATTTTCCTAAAAAGACATCAGCTATGAAGCTTCCAGTAGCTAAAGCAATAACAGATGTAAATTTTCCAATTAGTTTTAATAAGGAAGAATCTATCTTCCCCTAGAAAAATTAAATATACTCATTATCAGAAAAACGTTTCACCTTGATGTCATTTGATTACACGGTGAACATTTCTTTTGACATTTAAACTTCCAGTAAATGAAAACTGGAGCAATAACTAATTCCAACCCAGCCCTTGAAAGCTCGCTGCATCATTTGCTAAATGTGCGCATCCAGAGGAGAGATACAAGTGTAGAGCAGCTCATGAATTCTCAATCATGTACACGCCTCTGCAAAAGTCTTTGAAGCAGGCATAGAGAATCTGCCGTATGCTGATAGCTGCACTCAGAGAACCCACTCATCATGAGAAAGGATGATAAATAGCTATGCTGAGTCAGTGGTTATAAGTTGGCAATAAAATTGCAGCGAATTGGGGTCATTTGTTAGACGTACAGTACAAAGCTCTGCCTTGAGACTCAAAAAATCTCATTGAGAAAGTGGAATTGAGTTGAAAGTGGCTAGAGAAGACGGTTCTTGGGGCTGCATTCTGCCCAGTGGTATACAGGGAGCAGGGAGATCAAAAAGAGCAAACCCGCCACTTCATGGCTAAGCAGTAGATACCGCGAATCTCAAATTTTAGAATGAACCAAAGAGATTTCACCTCCTTTTCTGGAGTCTCGTCCTAGACATGAAAACTACAATTTTGAATCTCAGAATGGTTTTATTGATACTACCTACCATGCAACAACTGTATATTGAAGAACCACATACAGAAAGTCTACTAGGGATAACAAAATAAAGGATGTGATTTTTGTTGTCAAAAAAGGAATATGCTTACTGACTCCCATAGCTTTCTCTTGGTACATGATCCAACATATTATTAATATTTAATTCCATATTCTAGTTCAAGAACCCAGTGGTACTCTTCTTTATATTTTCAGTTTCTAAAATAGAATCTTATAAAATAGACATGCCTTACTCTTGAGGTGATAGATATAAATGATCATTCGCTGTCATTTCTGAGATTATTTCACAGTACAAACACTTCAGAACATGGTGGAAGTGTTAGGATTCTATATAGTGCAAGAATACCTCACCCTGCTCCAGCCATGGAGCTATGTTTCTCAAAAAGGGAGCACAGACCACACGTGGCTTGTCTTCCTCTTCCTCTGATCTTTTTTCTGTTCTCTTCTTACTTCCTTTCCAGGCCTTTCTTTACCTTCTATATTCTCCACCCCCTCCCCCTTTTTAAATTCACACTGAAATAATTTCAGATAATTTCACTGGCTTCAGATATCCAACAGCTACTTCTATGTAAGTGATGTGTAATACCCATCTTGAACGCAATGTGTTTCTTGGTTCCACTTTGAAAATTGTTTATTGCCAATGGACATGTTTGCTTGGAAATCAAAATTACATCAATTGCTCAATATGACCTTAAATGAATTTGTAATTTTCTCCTCCTGCTTGTATCCACCCAAATAAACTTTCACAGCCTATATATTTATTTTTGTTTTTGGCATTATTATTCAGTAACTTTGAAGATATAACAAATTAATGAACTATAAAGTATATTTAGACATTATATGCAATACTGTATCTTACTGTCTTCCACAGATTCTTAACATTTTCACCATCTTGTGTAGCGTAATGGTTTTTTTAAAAGGTGCAGGCTTTTAAGTTTCAGTTTTCTCATCTATAACATAGATATTATTACAACTGTGACACATTATTGTTGTAATAATTAAGTGAGAAAGGGGGACAGAGAGTTGTTATAGCACTTGATAAGTAGCAAACTTCAGTAAATTATAGTTAATCTTATTTATTAGCAATGATACGTTACCAACTCATCGATTCTATTATAAACATTTTAATTAAAAAGACTTAAAAATCATCAAATTGAAATAATTTCACAGTGAAACCTATGCCTAACACCCACTTTCTGTCATTAACATTTTAGTATAGTTGCTTATTGTATATCTATCTATCCATTCTTCAATCTATCTTATTTCAAGGTAAATTGCACAAATCAGTTTACTATCTGCTCTTCATACTCCAGCATGAGCACCTAGAGTTTATATTTGCTTTCTCTTTGTGTATATACAGGGGTAGGCAAAGATATGTTCATGATAATAATACAATAATTAATAAATAATAGAAGAGTAAACTGTTTCATGTACTCATAACTGTAAACCTACTTTTGCCCAAACCTGTATATGCACAAATCCTGTGTATTAAAAATTTCTATCCCTATATTGAACATTAATATCATCCCCAGAAAAGTACCCTCATGCTTCCTCCCAGTCAGTCCCCACTCTCGCCTTTCACAGGCGACCAGTACTCTAATATTTCACCATATTAGTTTTGCCTTTGGGATTATCAACTATGTTCTCTGTGTACATTTTTCACTCTGTAAAATATTTCTGACACTCATCCTCATTGTTGTCATCTGTATAGGTGACTCACTCTATGAAAAATGACACTATGTCCAGTCTCCTTTTGCTGGGCAGCAAGATATTTCCAGTTTGGGCAATTATGAATGAAACTCAAAAAAATTTTTTTTTCTAATTTTTTTTTCTTTATTGACTTTAGAGAGAGAGGAAGGGAGAGGGGAAGAGAGAGAGAAACATCGATGAGAGAGAACATTGATTGGCTGCCTCCAGCATGCCCCCCACTTGGGATTGTGCCCACAACCTGGGCATGTTTCCTGACCGGGAATCAAACTGGTGACCTCTTGGTGCATGGATCCATGCTCAACCACTGAGCCGCACTGGCCAGGCAAGACTCAAAATTGTTTACAAAGTCTTCTTGTGGCATCATGCCTTCATTTTTCCTGCATACATATGTGGTAATGAACTACTAGGTTATAGGATTGATATATGTTCAAGAAAATAAGAAACTCCCAGATTTCCCCCCAAAAGTGGTTGGATAATTAACATTTCTAGAATCTATGTATGAGATTCCAATTGCTTTGGAACTTCACTCACATTAGGTTTTGTTGGTCTTCAAATTAGTTTCCAGTAGCTGGGGTTGTTCTAAAATCCCTCCGTTAGGTTTTCAGTTCAGAAAAACCTTCAGTTTTATTTTAATTTCCCCAACTGATGCTGCTGGCTTGCCTTCAGACTAACAGCCGTAAAAACGGTTGCTCACTGGGTGTCATACCCTTTTTCCAATTTTAGACTCCCCTCTCGAATCTGCCTGCTTCTGATCATGTTCCAGTTGCTTTAAACTTCATTTGTTTCCTCAGAATTTATAATTATCTGTGAGAGCTCTGTGGCCAGGAGGAACTTAGCCATATTGGAAGCTGAACACATAGAGCCTTATACGCGTATTTCAACACCACCCTAATTGTGCTCCTGGATTCCATTTTTTGAAAGTCTCCCACCCATCATTAACAGCCATCCCAGATGAAACACGTTAATGCACACAAGCCATTCCTCTGTTAACAATGTCCCTAATGTCCTCTGCTCATGATAAAAATAATCCCAACTCTCACAGTCTTAGCTTAGTATTCAGAGTTCTCCATTATCCTAATCTATACCAGTTTTCAGTTTAGTTTCTTATAATGCAGATACCATATGAGAGAAAAGTGCTGCAGAATACTTATTTTCTCAAAACGTACAACACTCACTGCTGAGACATGACTTATTATTTTGACCCTTATTTTTAGTTTTTTCGATTATTTGGGCTTTTAATCCTGCTTTATCATTTATCAACTATTTGATCTTCAGCAATAAATACTGTAATGATAATAAAAATATTAACATTAATCATGATACCAGCTAAAATTTATTCAATATTTACTATGCTAATCATGTTAATAAAATTTGAAGAATAATCATGTGGGGACTCCCAACCTCTCCCTGAGGGGTGAAGGGCTTGGTCTTCCCCTCAGGACCCCCAAGTTTTAAGACTTCTCCTCTTGGAACAGACTCCCAAAATACCCAGCTCTTAAGCTAATGGGATTTGTGCCCAGGAGACGGAAAAGACAAGATGGTACAGCAAACAAAGAAGCAGTTTTTAGTGGGTGAGCGGTAATCACCATGGCTGTTCCCTCAGGGCAGGAGCAGGCAAAAGCACCCCCTCCTAGTCTTTCCATGAAATAGACTTGTTTCTCTGGGTATTTTAAAAGCTGCTGTTTAAGAATCAGGCTTCTGATTTAGCAGGCACCAGAGGCTGGCTGCACAGAATGAGAAGTTGATGGATACCTCTCCTACCTTCTCCCTCTGGTCTGCACCACAAACAGCAGTTCCCATTTGCCCAAGGGGAATGCATTCCAAAACCACCCAGCAAACACCTGAATGTGTGGATAATACCAATAGATAGCATGTTTTTTTCCTATACGTGCATATACTTCACAGCTTCTCTTTGCCATATCCAAATTGCCAGCATCACTACTCTTGTGCTTTGGTGCCATTATTATAAATAGGCATAAATCAAAGGAGCAGTTACCATTAATCTATCTGGAAAAATTTTTGAGTGTTCCCACACTCCCCAAATAACCTACCAAACCATACCAAATAACACACAAAATTTAAAATAGCACTAACATATAGTAAAAGCAGGAATGATATGATATTCAACCTGTATAAAGTAGAAATAATATGTACAGTGTAGTTTCACTTATTAAAACACAAATTTTTCCTTAAATATACAATAATTTAATGGAACAGCAGACTTTCCATTTTATCCATTACTGGATACCGACTAAGAGACAACTTGACTACTAGCAGAACCAATAACCACTTTGGCAGCTGTCAAGATTCTCTTTCATGTAAATAGTACACGTGGTGGACACAGGCAAGTTCCATGCACGCACATAGCTTTGTTTTGTTCACAATCAAAACGTTTCATCACATCCAGTTTTACCCTACGCATAACACCCTTCCGAGTCCCCGTCAGCTTTTCTGTTAATGGATACACAAAATTAATTGAGGTAAAGCTCAGAGGCTCGCAGACGGAGCTCAGAGCTCTGCTGGCTTGATGCCCAGGCGCTGAGTGCAGTTCCCAGGGAAGGCGCTTGGCGGCGCCTCTCGGTGCTCCGGGAGCGGCTGCCTCTGCGATGGTTGGCGGCAGGACAAACACCGATCGCGGTTTTCACGGTTTGCCTTCTTTTCCTTGTAAAGGTGAAAATCCTCCTATCTTTTGATTGGTGAAAATAGGCACTAAAGTAGGTTTTTTGCAAATGATAGAATTTCCTTCATTCATATATGCATGTGTGTATTCACAGGTCTGCTCTTCCCGTGTAGTGTCCCGTCAGGGACTTACTGATTTGCTGCCATGCATGGATTCCCATTTATTGAGCACCCGTGTTTGTCAGACTGTAATTGGCAATGTGTAAATTAAAAAAAGAAAAAAATATAGCCAATGACCTTTGTAAGCTTACATCCTAGAGATTTCCTGGTGTTCTAATATGTTATTCAACAAACTATTAATAAATTGAAAGAAAAACCCAAAACTTTTTTTTTCAATGCCTAAGCCTTATTTATTCTGAGTTTAAACCTCAGAGGAGGCGGCGGGGGCATGAGATAAACCAAAAAACTTATATGCTTGTATGTGTAACCACTGGACATAGACAACAATGATGGGGGGGTCCGGGGAGGGTCCCTGGGAGGGGAAAAGGACAAACATCTGTAACAAAAATAAACCAATTAATAAAAAGAATGGCTGCCATCAACAAATCATCAAACAACAAGTGTTGGCAAGGGTATGGAGAAAAGGGGACACTAGTACACTGCTGGTGGGAATGTGAACGGGTGCAGCCACTATGGAAAACAATATGGTGTTACCTCGAATAATTAAAAATGGAACTGCCATTTCACCCAGTGATCCCACTTCTAGGAATATACCCTAAGAAGCCTGAAACACCAATCAGAAAGAATATATGTACCCCCATGTCTGTAGCAGCACTATTTACAATAGCTAAGATCTGCAAACAGCCCAAATGTCCATCAGTAGACGAATGGATGAAAAAGCAGTGGTACATATACACAGTGGAGTACTGTGTAGCTGTAAGAAAGAAAGGTCTCTTATCCTTTGAGACGACATGGAGGGATCTGGAAAGTGTCATCCTAAGGGAAACAAGCCAAACAGAGAAAGACAAGTCTCATATGATCTCACTTATTTGTGAAACATAATGAACATAATAGTCTGAGGAATGGGGTAGTCCCAGAGACGTGGAAGTGGGGTACAGACTGACAATCCCCAGAAGAGGGGGTGGTCCCCACAGAACTTTGATGATAAGAGATAAACCACAGAACTTATATGCATGTATGCATGAACAATAGACATGGACAACAAATCTGGGGACAGGGCGGGGAGGGAGGGGGAGGGGGGAATCAGTGGGGGAAAAAGGAGAAACATCTGTAACAAAAATAAATTAATTAAATAAAAAAAATTTTTTTGAAGTCTATTTTTTGTCTGTGTGTTCATTAATTTATGTAGCAATGCATAAGGAATAATTATACACAAGAAATCTTTTAATTTGAAGGAATTAAAAAAAATAAGCCCTGGCCGGTTTGGCTCAGTGGTTAGAGCATCTGCCTGTGGTCCAGAGAGACCCGGGTTCGGTTCCCGCTAAGGGCACGTACCTCTGTTGCAGTTGGTCGTGCAGGTGGCAGCCCCTCGTGTCCCTTTCACGTTGATGTTTCTCTCTCTTTTCCTCTCTCTCCCTCCCACTCTATCTGAACAATAAATGGAAAAAAATGTCCTCGGGTGAAGATAAAGAAAAACAAAACAAATAAAAAATAAATAAAAAGAATTCTTTTACTATAGAAGTATAATAAAAATAGTCTAATAAAATACTATCTTTCTTTAGATCTTGTTTTATTATTGAGCACACATAAAGATAGATAAAAGTGGCTTTTAATAAACAATAAAAAAACAGAAAATCATAAATGGGCTGGGTCATGGATTAAGTTCTATGAATACAAAGAATGATAAAAATGACATCAATAGCCCTGGCTGGTTTGGCTGGCTGACCCAGGGATCGTGGGTTCAATTCCAGTCAAGGGCACATACCTGGGTTGCAGATTTGATCCCCAGCTCCTGTGGGGTCATGCAGAAGGCAACCAATTAATTGATGTGTCTCTCTCACATTGACGTTTCTCTCTCTTTCTCCCTCCCTTCTTTCCACGCTCTCTAAAAACCAATGGAAAAATATCCTTGGTGAGGATTAACAAAATAAGTAAATAAACAAATAAATAAATAAAAGACATCAATAGAAACATTGATGACAATAATAATTGCTAACTATTCAATGTGTATGCTATGTTAGATTATGTTGATCACTTTATATAAATTATGTTTTAAATATTTTTCTTTTAATATGCTGTTGGACTGTTTGATAGTATAATGTTGAGAATTTTTGCATGTAAATTCATAAAAAATGTGATCTAATTCATAAAATGTGTTATCTTTCTGGCTTTGATATCAGGGTAATAGTGACTTCATAGAATGGGTTAAAATGTGCTCTCTTATACTTTTTCAGGAGTTTGAGAAGGATTGCTGCTAATTCTTTTGAATGTTTGATAGAATTCACCAGTGAGCCCATCAGTGTAAGACTTCTTTTTCAGGAGATATTTGATGACTGATTCACTGTCTCTACTTGTTGTAGATCTGTTCAGATTTTATATTTCTTCTTGGATCAGTTTGGTAATTTGTGTATTTTAAGGAATTTGTCAGTTCCATCTAGGTTATCTAATTTGTTGGTGTATAATACTTTATAGAATTTTCTTATAATACTTTTTAGTTTTCTGAGTCAGTAGTAAGCCAGGAAAGTAAATGTTTGAAAAGAAGAATTAAGTTATCCAAGACAGGTCATTCATCAACCCTGATATAGATGAACGAATCAGATCTTACACGGAAATCTGGAAGCTATGCACATGTAGGGGCTGGAGTCGGACTGAGTTAATGGCTACTTCAAAGTGCTTAGAAAGCTGTTGGGTTTTCTGGTTTATCTCTGTAAATTTGCAGTGAAGGTTCTGATGCTTGGCTTGAGTTTGCAGCTGGATCATTCTTTTTCCAATATCTCCTATTCTTAAAAAAAAAAGTTTAAAACCCTTTCTTTACCCCACATTTTCCTCCAGCTGCTACCGAATTTTTTGTTCCTCTTTACAACAACTTCTGAAAGAGCTGGCATGACCTCTCTCACCCACACTCACCTCTGCTCATGTAAACTGGGTTCATTCTGCCCACATCACCGACACAGCTCTCGTCAAGGATCCCAGTGAGGTCCCTGTTGCTGAATCCAGTGGTTACCCTCTTCTCCAATTGGAACAGTGTTAAAGTCAGCTGAGGCTCAGTGGTTGAGCATCGACCCATGCACCAAAAGGTCACTGGATCAATACCCAGTCAGGGCACATGCCCAGGTTGTGGGCCCAATCCCCAGTGGGGGGGCATGCAGGAGGCGGCCTATCGATATTCTCTCTTATCGATGTTTCTATCTCTCTCTCCCTCTTCCTTCCTTTCTTTCTAAAAAATCAATAAAGGAAAAAAAATTTTTTTTTATTAAAAAATAAAGACAACTGAAGGAATTTTCTTTCTTAAAATACTTTCTCCTCTTGGCTTCTGTGACACCATCTTCACTGGTGTTTTCTCTCTCCTTGGTGTACATCTTCAGCTTCCTTTCAGGCTCCTCTGCCTCCTCTTCTTGACTTCTGAAACTTGACACACCCCAGGGCCCAGCATGGGGTCTCTTTCTTGTCTCTTTACACATTTTCTCCCCTGGACATTTTATCCAGTCCTGTCATGTTATATACTGTCTTTATATATGAGCATTATACCAGTGACTTGTACATTTGTTTCTCTGCTTGTGATCTTTTTATGAAATTTGGAGTGCCATTTCTTTGTTTTTGTATTATTGACAATATTACAGATGTCCCCCATTTCCCCCCTTTTTGCCCCACCTCAGGTCTTCCCTACCCTATTGTCTGTGTCCATGGGTTATGCATGTATGTTCTTTGGTTCATCTCTTCCCACCCACCCCCATTCCCCACTGAGATCTTCTTATTAATCTTTTTGAGTCTCAGAATCTTATACTATAAAATTAAACAGAAATATATATTGGCAAGTTTTTGTGTGGACTTTGTGAACAAATGTATTTAACATAATAGGCTAAAATATATATTAGTTATAGAAAACTTGTTTCCACATTTTTTTTTCTGAGACTCTATTTTATGAAATTTCAGGTGAAGGAATCTGGGGACTGGAGGGGTATTGAGCAGGAATATAGCTCTGCTATAACCAGCTCTACTTTGATCTGTTTTTAGTCTTAAGATTTCACGTAAGATTTTGTTTGACATAGGGTTGGTAATAGAAGTATAATACACATTTGGATTTAATCTTTAGAGTTTAGAGTATTCAATCCCCATGTTTCTTTTTTAGTTCACGTACTGTTTGAAGAGGTGTTTTTATCTCCACATTATAGAAAAATAAAATGAAGATTTGAGTTTCCAGAGTTAGAAGTAACACCTGGATCTCCTAGGCTTCAGACAGGCTTTTGATCTTTCAAACCTCACAATGGCCTTATCAGACAGAAAAGGCAGTGCTGGTATCTGACAAGAAACTTCAGACTCAGAGACGTGGTTCCAAGTGAGTAAGTTCGGGGTTTGAACACAGAACTTTCCCTGCTGGACACATACTGTCTTCTTCTCAGCATTCAGGGAGCCAAATTAATGAATACCTACCCTACCCTGTTATAATGTGTCGTGTATGGTAAGAATATTGATTGATTTCCTATCCTAGATGCTTTGCTACTAATAGTATGATCTGAGCATCAATATTTAGATGATAGAAGAGTTTTACTTATGCTCTCCTTTTGAAAATAAGTAAATCTCCCCCTAAGTACGGTTGACCCTTGAACAACATGGGAATTATGGGCACCAACTCCTGCACAGTTGAAAATCCCCATATAACTTTTGACTCCCCCAAATCTTAAGTTGTCCCTCAGTATCTGTGGGGGATTGATACCAGCATTCCCCACAGATACCAAGATCCATAGATGCCCGAGTCTCCTGTATAAAATAGCGTAGATCAGTGCATACAGTTGGCCCTCTGGATCCACAGACTGCCAACTCTTATTTGAAAACAGTATAGGTATTTATTAGAAAGATCCTCATAAAAGTAGATCCTTACCATTCAAACCCATATTGTTCAAGGGTCAACTGTACTATGAAAATTTATTTTATCTGGTTTTTGAAATTTGATAAGAGATTTATGAAATATTTTCAAACTTGTTTTTCCATGGACTGAATTTAGAGGGCCGATCTTTTACTCATTCATATGTTTGAGAGCAAAATAAAGCCTCAAACATAGCCAAAGCACTCTAACATTTTTATAGTTTTGGGAGTCTTTGATTAGTTGACTTATGTGCATACCAAAAAGAAATCTTGTTAATTTTATAGTTAGAAAAAGAAATTATTTTTTTCTAATATCCTGTCCATACATTTATATTTGCATATGGGGGTGTGTGTTGGTATTTACACATAGAACACAGTTAATTTATACTTTATGTAAAGTTTTGAGTTAACATATTGAGGATAAAATTACTCTTTCTACATTATTTTCAGACTTAACATTAGACAAATGCAAACCCGAGAATAAAAGTATCTAAAATTGCCCATACCAAGTAGACGTTAAACTAACTATTTAGAAATAATGCTCATCCTTCTCCAGTACAGAGTATAAACATCTGTATTTCTTTTGCTGCATACAACTGTTGTATATTGCATTTTACCTCCTGAGTGTTTCTATTCTTGCTGTGCTTGGCTTTCTGAATTCTCATGTTATTTGAAGCTTTGCCTCTTATGTGCCTAGAATTACTGTCATATCTATAAGACATTTTCATTAATTTGTAATGTGTATTCTGGAAATACACAAGTGCTTAAACTTTAATATGGAAATATTAAATATTTTGTAAGAGAATATGTTTGTGAATAACAAAAATACTAACGTTAACCTTGTTAATTTAGGTCTTAGAGTCTTACCATTTTTCATGGAGCATCCCAACCTAATAATGTTTCATGGAACAGAGTTTAATAAATTCTAATTTACTTTATGAAACTTTTTCCTGTTATATGTACTTGCAGGGATCTCCATTATACTATGAGGTAAAAAATAGCCTTTCTTCTTTAGAAATCGTTATTTGGTCAGGATCCTTGTAAAGGGTGATATAGAAAAGTAAGACACTATCCTTCTTTGTTAATGGACACTCATCCAAAGCAATTATAAAGCATCTCACTTAGGTTGAGATTTGTTAAAAAGGATATTTAAATAATATCTATTGTAGATCTTTGGGCAGATCTCACTCCCTTCCAGTTGCCTTCGTTTCCTTGGTATTGTTTTGACTTCTCACAATGTCATTCAGTTCAGCTGGCACACAAGACGATGCTTGTATAGATGCTATTCCTGTCGCTCATAACACGGCAGAATTTCTTCCAGGACTTTGTACATTTCTAACTGTTTTCATCCATGGATCTCATAAAACTTGGCAAACATGATTTCATTATTCCTCAGGGTATTCCTGTGAACTTAGTGGGTAGCCATTATTATTATTATCCCAGTTTTGTAAGGCGTTTTATCCAGTTTACAGAAAGTATTGCTCTCTGGGTTGTGCAGCTTTTAGGAGTGAGTGATGTGACCAGGGACACAGACAGTACAACGCAGACCTGGGATGAGAACCTGTGCTAACAAGAAGGGCCCAGCCCCTTACTTCTTTAGATGCTGATTCTCTTCTGTGTTGTAATGGACCATTGCTCAATTCGGACATATCATTTTTACCATTTTAAAAAATTGCTGCAGTCCTTATGAGGATTATGTTATTCTTCAGTTATTTTTTTTCTCTCTAGGTTCTAGAGGTGAATAGTCTGCATGAAATACAGGTGTATTTTAAATACTAGGTGTATTTTAAATTCCATTATAAACCTACTAAAATAACTTAATCATCAAATGGCTTCGTTTATATGAATTATAAATCAAGGAGTTTATTAACCCTGTTAATTTGGCAAACTTTATTATTGAGAAAGAAAAAAACTTTGTCAGGATAATAGTTATTTTGTTTGTTTGTTTGTTTGTTTAAAAAGGGAAATACAATAAGGAAAGGGGTATAAAGAGAGCTTTAGTAACTTTATAATATTTAATTCTTAAGTTAAGGGTGGGTATATGATTTTTTTTTTGTTATTGTTTGTGGCTTTTTAATATATCTACTATTTATAATAATTAGAAAGGAAGAAAAAATGTGTTCATGCTGTTACCAAGTACTGAGATAGATCATGCGGAAAAAGAGATTCACCTCCATGTTTGTAGCAGCACTATTTACAATAGCTAAGATCTGGAAACACCCCAAGTGTCCATCAGTAGACGAATGGATAAAAAAGCTGTGCTACATATACACAATGGAGTACTACGCAGCTGTAAGAATGAAAGATCTCTTATCCTTTGAGACTACATGGGGGGACCTGGAAAGTATCATCCTAAGTGAAACAAGCCAAACAGAGAAAGACAAGTATCATATGATCTCACTTATTTGTGGAATATAATGAACATAACATTCTGAGGAATGGGGTAGTCCCAGAGACGTGGAAGTGGGGTACAGACTGACAATTCCCAGAAGAGGGGGTGGTGGGGGAGAGATAAACCACAGAACTTATATGCATGTATGCATGAACAATGGACATGGACAACAAAGCTGGGGACAGGGCGGGGAGGGAGGGGGAGGGGGGAATCAATGGGGGAAAAAGGAGAAACATCTGTAAAAAAATTAATTAATAAAAATTTAAAAAAAAAGAACCTATCACTTAGCAAGTGCTCAATAAAAAAAAAAAGAGTCAGATTCAGTGATGGTGTGCTTGCATAGTTAAAATAATTTTTCGATGTATTATGCTGATTCACCTGTTATGTAGAGGAGGAATTGAATAGCTTATGTGGATCTGGAGCCAAGACAGAGACAGCTCCATGGGGAAGTGGTTGACGTATCAATTATCCTTGAGGCTAAGGCAGTAAATACAGTTTCTTTAAGAGTGCAGCTTGTAGCAGAGTGTGAAGAGAAAGTACCTAGGATTTGAAGGTGAGTTTATGAAGCAACTGTAATGAGGCAGGCCTAGGAAGAGGAGTCAAGTGAAGAAAATGACATAACGGTTTTCAGCTCTGAGTGCAACAACGTGCCCTAGGTCCTGCCCTGTCTCTCTTTTAGGGGTATCTTTCTCTGTAGCTTTCTAGGACATTGTTGGCAGCCATTCTTTAAAGAAGTTCAGTTGTGAAGTGAAGAGAGAGATGGAGACTAGAGAGAGTCCTCTAGCTTGAAAGGGTGTAAATGTGAGGTGTTTTTTTTCCTCCCTCCCTCCCTCCCTCCCTCCCTCCCTCCCTCCCTCCCTCCCTCCCTCCCTCCCTTCCTTCCTTCCTTCCTTCCTTCCTTCCTTCCCTCCCTCCCTCCCTTCCTTCCCTTCCTCTCTTTCTTTTTTCCTTTTTTTCCCCCTCTTCCTTCCTTTCTTTCTTTTGAAACATATTGGAAAAATATGAACAGGTATAAGTAACCAGTCAAGAAAAACGGGTCAGAAGAAATTGATGACATAAGAATGCAGAAAACTTGCCTGCTACCTTGTTAGGCAGCAATTTATAATATAATGAAATAGGGCCCTGGCTGGTTTGGTTCAGTGGTTAGAGTGTTAGCAAATGGACCAAAGAGTTGTGGGTTTGATTCCCAGTCAAGGGCATGTACCTGAATTGTGGGTTCAATCCGCAGCCATGGTCAGGATCATTCAGGAGGCAACCAGTGGATGTGTCTCTCTCACATTGATGTTTCTCTCTTTCCCTCCTCCCTCCCACTCCATCTAAAAGAACAAACAAACAAAAAAAAGGAAACATATTCTAGGATGAGGATTATCAAACAAACAAAATGTGAAATAGAAATTCATTAGAAATAAAAGCGAAAACCATATAGATGTTGATTTCCATTATTAATAATACATCTATCATTATAGCTAATACTTTCACATTTTATATATATCAGGCACTCTTCTAACCACATTGCATGTATTAAGACATTCAGTCATTTACATCTCATAACCTATGAGAGAGCATTGTTATCATCCTCCCAATTAACAGGGAAGAAAGTGAGACACAAAAAGGACAAGTAACTGAGATGAGATTTGAATCTAGGACACCAGCTTTCAAATCCTGGACTCAGTTGCTATACTATATGCTATCTCCCTAAGGCTAGATGCTCGAGAGAGAAGAAAAAGACAGAGGATATACAAGGGATCGGAGATCCACTCAGAGTTGAGACTTGGAGCCCAAAGTGACCATGAGGATTTAGGCTCATTGAGAAGTGGTGAGGATGATGAAGGGCAAAAATGTGTTTATTAATCAAATACAGCCTCACATGATTTTCTGGGTTATTTATTTGTAAATATTTGCTAAAATAGCTAAAATATAGTGAAGATATTCTTCCAATAAAATTATAGAAAAACTGGTTTACTGAGATAAAGATATGCCCACAATAATTTTAATAACCACACAATAATGAAGCAAACATCTATATTTTTCTATTACTGTACATTCTAGCTTACTTCTGAAATGCACCAAATTTAAACAATTTATATAAATGATGTCCTATGATTAGGTAATATTTACAAAGAGTTTAAATGTCTTTTCAGTTGTTTATAAAATGTACCATTAAGTTTTAACAGAAATATAATTTATAGAGAACACTTTTTGAATTAGAATAAAAGTAAAGAGAAAAATAGATATTTTTCCCCAGTTGTGAAAATAAATGCTTTTCCTGACCTGAATATAGAGAAGAAATGAGAGCCATAGGTACAGATTGATAAATGACCCGGCAGAGGCATTGAGGAAGTGAACATATGTGTGTGGCAGAAATTCGCAGCTATAACTAAAGTGATAAAACCAAACTGATCTTTGATTTCAAGAATCAAAAAGCATCTCACTTCCTGCATCTTTGTAAAGATAAAAATGTGCAGTGTCTCCTGAAAGAGAAAACTATATCCCTGGCCAAGTAGCTCAGATGGTTAGAGCATCATCCCAACATGCCAAGGTTGTGGGTTTGATCCCTGGTCAGGGCACATAGAAGAATCAATAAAATGAATGCATAAATAAGTGGAACAACAAACAGTGTTTCTCTCTTGCCCTCTTTCCTTTCCTCTCTCTCTAAAAATCCGTTGAAAAAAAAAAAAAGTAACTGTAACCTCTGTCATTCCATGTACTTTATTTGCATTTGAAAACAATGTTGCTATGATGTTAGTTAGAGAGTATTTTTTCCTAAACAAAACTTTTTTATTTACGTATTTTAAATAAATTTATTAGAATGACATTGGTTAATAAAATTATATAGGTTTCAAGTGCACAATTCTAAAATACAACTTTTTACAAAACCAATTATAACAAGTGAAACATAAATTACAAAGTTGTAGCATAAAAATGCATTTAAAAGCATACTTCAAATAGAGCTCTCTTTTCCTTTTAAAGGAGTTGTCTTCACAAATTCTTCATCCTACTTGAAATGTCACATTGTACCTTCTGTTCAGTTATTATATATCTATGTTATTTTCTAGGTCTTTCTAGATTTTTGTTATTTTTTAACTAATATAGATTACAACTTAGTTTTATATATATTTAAAATGACATTTTAATATTACTGATTCATGCATGGTTAACATGCACAATTTTGAAAACATGAAAAAACAAATTTATCGATAGCTCATAATCACTGCACTAGGAAATAAGCATTTTAAATATTTTGTGTATAGCTTTTAAATATTTTTTTATAAAAATGTATTGTTTTAAAGAAGTGATTAAACTACATGTATTTTATTTTATTTTATTTTTATTTTTTTGATTGACATTGCATTTATTCTATAGATCTTGTTGTGGAGAATATTAAATCTTCCAATCCATGAACATGTTTTATTTGTCCATTTATTTATGTCTTCTTTAATGTCTTTGAATAGCATGTTATAATTGTCAACATGTAGGTAGTGTACTTCATTGTACAACTTATTGATGTTGCAAATGGCATCTTTTTAAAAATATTTTTTGTTTGTTTTTGGTATAGAAATTAAGTTTTTTTTAAAAAAATCTTTATTGTTGAATGTATTGCAGATGTTCCTCATTTTTTCCCCCCAATGACCCCCTCCTCCTCACTCCCGCCCCCCTCCTGCCTTTTCCCACACTATTGTCTCTGTCCATTGGTTATGCATATAAGTTCTTTGGTTTATTTCTTCCCACCCCCCCAACCCCTTCCCTTTAAAGTTTGTCAGTCTAGCAATGAATTTGTGCTTCTTAATCCCTTCACCTTTTTCACCCATTCCCCCAAACCCCCTCCCATCTGACAACCAACAAAATGTTCTCTGTATCTATGAGAAAGTCTCTGTTCTGCCTGTTCATTTTGTCTGCAGATTCCATTGTCGATAGATATGTATTCATTGCCATTTTGTTTGTTCGTATATTTTATCTTTTTCTTCAAAAAAGACCCTTCATCATTTCACATAATAATGGTTTGGTGGTGATGAACTCCTTTAACTTTTTCTTGTCTGGGAAACTCTTTATATGGTCATCAATTCTAAATGACAGCTTTTCAGGATAGAGTAATCTTGGTTGTAGGTTCTTGCTTTTCATTACTCTAAATATTTCTTGGCACTCCCTTCTGGCCTGCAAAGTTTCTTTTGAGAAATCAGCTGACAGCCTTATGAGAACTCCCTTGTAGGTAACTAACTGCTTTTCTCTTGCTGCTTTTAAGATTCTCTCTTTGTCTTGAACCTTTTGCATTTGATGATGATGTGTCTTGGTGTGGGCCTCTTGGGGTTCATCTTGTTTGGGACTCTCTGTGCTTCCTGGACTTGTATGTCTGTTTCCTTCACCAAGTTAGGAAAATTTTCTGCCATTATTGTTTCAAACAGGTTTTCAATTTCTTGTTCTCGCTGTTCTCCTTCTGGCACCCCCAAGATGCAAATGTTG
This sequence comes from Molossus molossus, assembly GCF_014108415.1. Classification (NCBI taxonomy): domain Eukaryota; kingdom Metazoa; phylum Chordata; class Mammalia; order Chiroptera; family Molossidae; genus Molossus; species Molossus molossus. The sequence goes on along the minus strand of NW_023425351.1, from coordinate 55,976,301 downwards.
GCATGCTTGAAGTTGTCCCAGAGGCTCCTTACACTATCCTCATTTTTTTGGATTCTTTTTTCTTTTTGCGGTTCTGATTGGGCGTTTTTTGCTTCCCTATATTTCAAATCAATGGTTTGCTTCTTGGATTTATGTACTCAACTATTGAATCTGTGTAAATTATTCTTTATTTCAGTTAATTCCTTCTTCATTTCTGACTGTGCATCCATCATTTCTTACTGGTCCTTTTTTATGCTCTTGAGGCCCTCACTAAGTTCATTGAGCATCCTTATAAGCAGTATTTTGAACTCAGCATCTATTAGGTTGCTTATCTCCATTTCGCTTAGTTCTTTTCTTGGGGTTTTGTTCTGTTCTCTCATTTGGGACCTGTTTCTTCGTCTCCTCATTTTGGCTGCCTCTCTGTGTTTGTTTCTGTGTATTAACGAGAGGTATGGGGCTAGCTGAGACCAGATGCTGCTTGTTTGAAAGAATTTAGGAAATCCTGAAACAGGATCCAAGACAGGCCAATCCTATGGTTAAGCAAGTGGCAACAGCTTGGGTGGGCCTGAAAGTTGGGTGGGGCGGGGCCTCAGGGAGTCAGCAGGGCGGGGCTGCCAGTGTGAGCCAGGTTGCTGGAGTCCCAGATATGGCGACTGTCTGCCGCCCCCGGGAAGGGCTCACCAAAGGAACAAAGGCCTCTGACAGCACATTTGTCCTGGAGAAAGCCCCCTCTCCAGCCCTCGCTCCAGTGCCAAACAGCTCAGTTCTTCCCTGTGTGTCTCTGGCGCCCCTCAAGCTGCCTCCCCTCTGAGCTTAGAGGGAGAGAGTCCGCTAAGTCCGTGCGCGGGCCCTTTAAGGAGCTGCCTGGGGCTCCAGCCGCCTCAGCCTCCCTGAGCCTCAGTTCCCGCTGGTTTTCCAGCCAGAAGTGATGGGGATTCTCTTCCTGGCACTGGAACCCTGAGTGGGGCACCTGGTGTGGGACGGGCTCCCCTCAGTCCTCAGGGAGGACCTTCCCAACCGAGGTGTCCTCCTGATTTTTATCCGCCACACATGGGTGTGGGCCCAGCCCGTCCCCTCCGCCCTCCTACAGTCGCCCTCCTACAGTCGCCCTCCTACAGTCGCCCTCCTACAGTCGCCCTCCTACAGTCTCGGTGTGGCTGCTGCTGTAATTCCGTAGCTGTAGGACTTCCATTCAGCTGGAGGTCAGGCGGTGTTGAATGATGGTTGTTCTGTAGTTTAGTTCTAACTTTGATGTGGTTGTGGGAGGATGGATACCGCGTTTACCTTCCCGCCATCTTGACTGGAAGTTAAACTGCATGTATTTTTAACTATATTTGAAATTTCAAACTATATTTGAAATCATTTCAAGCTTACACAAAGTGTTAAAAATAAACACACTACAGAGAACCCTCTTAATTAAGCCCTTTATCCTGATTTAAATATTGTTACGATTTTGTGATGTTTGCTTTATGTGCATACTCTTTTAATGCTGACTTTTGTCATTCAGTATGTTCTGAATAGAATAAATATCAATAAATATTGGCCTACAAATTATTTAAGGATGAAATATTTAATCGCATACTTATGGTAAAACCCTAATGTAAATACTTTACATATATTATCTTATAGCATCCTAACATAATTCCATTTTATACATATTTATGCATGTTTTGTGCACAATCTATTTAATGCATGTTTTACCAAAGAAGAAACAATGTGAAAGAACAGCCCAGTGACATGGCTCAGGGCGTCCAGACAGGAAGCAGGGTAACTGGAATTTAAAGACAGTTATACTGGCTTGTTTGTAATGTGTAACAAATTACTGTAAATCTTAGTCATCAGAAAGTACAAAAGTTTATTATCTTTTAGTTTCTGTGGCTCGGGAATCTGGTAGTGACTTCGGTGGGGGGTTCTGGCTCAGTTTATCCCCGGGAGACTAATCCAGGTGCAGCAGGACTGCAGTGATCGCTGGAGGCTCACCCAGATACGCCTTCCAGACTCACACACAGTGCTTGCCAGGCTGTGGGAGATCTGCTCCCAGACTCTCTGACGTCGCAACTGGCTTCCCTTGGAATGAGTGATCCAGGAGGAAGTGAGAGGGAGCACACAGTGTGGAAAGCCATTGTCTGAATAACCCGGTCTTGGAGCTGACGTCCCATAACTTCTGTTATTGTCTATTTGTGAAAAGCAAATCAATTAGTTCAGTCTCCACTCACGGAAATGAGATTGCATAATCTCCTGAACATAGAAGATGAGGGTCACTGTGGGACATCTTCAAGGATGCCTACAATACCAGGTTTTTCGGACATGTTTTTAATAACTAATAACCATTGTATTTTGTGTACCAATTTCCAAGTATTGATTACTCAGGTTACTTCCCATTTTTATTTGCTATTATAAATGTTGCAGTGACAAATAATACTAATCCATTATTATTTCTTTAGGAATTAATAAAGTAATATTGATCTATCATTTATCTACCTGTTTTATGTCATAAGGCATTATTTTTTAAGAAATTAATGAATTTAGAGTGAGAAGATCTGGTGGTTTGGTAAGTAAAAATCAACTTCATTTCTGAAACGCAGGTTTTTTACCTATAGACTTATTTTTGAAGGGCAGAGAATGCTCCTGGTTTATCCCAGATCTTATCACCACTCAGTACACTTTTTATATAAAAATGCCCATAAAATGTAAATGAGATATTGAATGAGAAATCATTTGAAAAATTACAAAAATAAAGATTTGAAGTCTTAAAAAAATTTAAGAAGTGGTTTTAGCTAATTGCCAGAAAAAAATATTATCATTATTTTAACATATTTTTTATTTTTAAATCTTACTTGGACTTGTTTTAGGTTCTGATTTTAGGCAGTTCCAATATTTATATATGTATGTGTGTATGTACATAGGTAGGTAGTTGTTTTGTTAATTTCTTTTTCATAATGCCATTGAATTCTCGTGGTCAATTCTGCATTAGATATAACCACTATAATGTGTTTTAAAATTCCTTTATGTATTTTTATTATTGGATCACATGATAATCAGATCACTTTCTTTTTCCCACTCAATACTCTGTGATGTTTTGACTGGCATTTCAACAGCCCCAAATGTCTTTCTACCTGTAAGTTTATCATGCATCCTTCTCCTTTAAAAGATTTTCTGAAATTATCATGTCTTAGAAGGTTGTTTTTACTTGCTGGATTCTAGGCTCAAAAAGTTACCCCTTTTGGGCTTCATTTGTTAATCTGTACAAAGGTATTTTGATTGATATTAATTTATTTCAACATGTTAGTTATTCTAAAATTCATGTATTATAATTGCCATTTGTCAAATTTATGTCCAAATAGATTCTTTTTGAAAGTTGCCTATGTTTGAAAAAGCTATTTTATTATGCAAGGCAATGTCAGTATTCCAAATGAATGAAATGTTTGTGATGTACTCATTTATTATAATTTAAATCAATTATGTCACTGAAAAAAAAAAAGTATTGACTTTCAGGTATTCTTTCCAATACAACAAATATTTGTTGAGTTTCCTTCATGTGCCAGGTACTGTCCTTGGTTTTAGGACTAGAATAGTGAACAAACAAAGGTCATGTTCTCATGGAGCAACATTTTAACTTCTGGAAATAGATGAAAAATAAATAAACCTGTAATATTTATTTTGGTGATAAGTACCTCTAATAAAATAAAAGTTAAGGTACATTTACATTAGTTATGCTAAGAACTGGATATGTAGGGTTAAAGCATATGAGTTTTCCATGCAAAATCTTTCAGTCTTGCAAGTTAGATTTTCAAATGAATATGGGTCACTTTATAACTGATCTCTTTCTCAGAAGATTACTTTTTAAATATTCTATGTATATCACACTGCAAATAACAGGGAGCCAGAAAAATAAACAGAGATTTTACATATGAGCTTAGAAAACTATGGGGCTTGGATCCACCAATTCAAATACTTAAACATGCTATATTTATTCAGTTAATTGTGTTAAATAATATTCTATTCATATATTCAATTTACCTATGGCCCATATGGATGTTCAGTTTAAAATCATGGTCACACCTTGTTTTTAGGCATTCACCCAGTGCCCCATAAATGACAAAAGGTCATTTTTCCATTGTCTTCATCAGAGTATATGCTTAATCATAGACATAGGGATTCCATATCTACCTGAAGATAATTTTAGTAAACATTGAGAAATATCAAATTATCAGTTTGGGGTTTTTTTTTTCTCATTGCTTGCCATGCAGGTAAAACAGTGAGCACTAGCTATTGGACTCCCTTGGACAGCATGATGGACACTGTTCTGACAAAGCATTTCCCCTCTGTACAATTGAATGCTTCATTTTTAAAAACATACAATGTTTTCTACATGGGTTTACTTCTTCCTTGTCAAAATACTTGTTGCAAAGGATAAGAGATCTTTCTTTCTTACAGAGGAATAGTACTCCATTTTGTATATGTACCACTGCTTTTTTATCCATTTGTCCACAGATGGACATATGGGTTGTTTCCAGGTCTTAGCTATTGTAAATAGTGCTGCTACGAACATGGGGGTACATATATTCTTTCTGATTGGTGTTTCAGGCTTCTTAGGGTATATTCCCAGAAGTGGGATCACTGGGTCAAATGGAAGTTCAATTTTTAATTTTTTGAGGTGACACCATATTGTCTTCCATAGTGGCTGCACCAGTCTGCATTCCCACCAGCAGTGTACTAGAGTCCCCTTTTCTCCACACCCTCGCCAACACTTGTTGTTTGATGATTCGTTGATGGCGGCCATTCTGACAGGTGTGAGGTGATACCTCATTGTTGTTTTAATTTGCATCTCTCTGATGATTAGTGATGTTGAGCATTTCTTCATGTGTCTCTTAGCCATTTGTATGTCCTGTTTGGAGAGGTGTCTATTTAGTTCCTCTGCCCATTTTTTTTTCTTTTTTTTCTTTTTTTATCCTCACCCGAGGACATTTTTCTGGGAGGAAGAGAGAGGAACAGAGAGAGAGAGAGAAACATCGATGTGAAAGGGACACATCGAGTGGCTGCCACCCGCACGACCGACAAGGGCTGGGGACAAACTGCAACTGAGGTACATGCCCTTAGTGGGAACTGAACCCGGGTCTCTCTGGACTGCAGGCCAATGCTGTAACCGCTGAGCTAAACCGGCCAGGGCCCTCTGCCCATTTTTAATTGAGCTCTTTGTCTTCCTTTTGTTGAGTTGTATGAGCACTGTATATATATTGGAAATTAACCCCTTATCTGCTGTATCATTGGCAGTGATGCTCTCCCATACAGTGGGTTGCCTTTCCATTTTGGTGGCTATTTCTTTTGCTGTGCAGAAGCTTTTTAATTTGATGTAGTCCCATGTGTTCATTTTTTCCTTTGTTCCTAGGTAATGTATCAGTGAAAATTCTGCTGCGTATGATGTCTGAAATTTTGTTGCCTACATTTTCTTCTAGGATTTTTATGGATTCGTGAGTCACATTTAAGTCTTTTATCCATTTTGAGTTTATTCTTGTGTAGGGTGTAAGCTGATGGTCTAGAAAGATCTCTTATCCTTTGAGGCAACATGGAGGGACCTGGAAAGTATTATCCTAAGCGAAACAAGCCAAGCAGAGAAAGACAAATACCACATGATCTCACTTATTTGTGCAATATAATGAACATAACAGTCTGTGGAACGGGGTAGTCCCAGAGACGTGGAAGTGGGGTACATTCTGACAATCCCCAGAAGAGGGGGTGGTGGGGGAGAGATAAACCACAGAACTTATATGCATGTATGCATAAACAATGGACATGGACAACAAAGCTGGGGACAGGGCGGGGAGGGGGGTTGTCAGTGGGAAAAAGGAGAAACATCTGTAACAAAAATAAATAAATTAATTAAATTAAAAAATAAATAAATAAATAAAAAATACTGTTGCAAGTACAGAGACACAAGTGATGTGTTCTTTGATTCGGTGTGTTAACAACTAATGATTTTACGATAAAAGGTAAGTATTTCAAAATTTTAGTTTTTATTTTGTTGTTCTTAAACTTTTTACTAAAGGCATGCTGCTTCTTATAAACTGTAAACTTGGCAAACAGGACATCTAGCATGTTGTCCGGCAGTAAAAGCAAATTCATTTTTCTACCGTAGAAGGAGAAGAAGTCACAGTCGATAATAAATTAAACAGAAAAGCAGAGACCCAATGGCTAGTAAGTGACAATAGATAGTATTTTTCAATGTTATATTAGAAATAAGTAAATAAAAATTACAGTCAAGCCTGCATGCTAGTTTGAACTTGAGACAAATTGAATGTTTTTTTTTCAAGCAAACAAATCATTATAATCCTTGGTTTGCAAAGTTATAGTAAGTATTTTATGCTTCATAATATAGTTACTGACTAAAATCTAATAACATTTTATTTGTAGAAGACCTTGAGGCCCCTTCCATTTTTTCAATAAATCTTAACAGAAACAAATTTTCATTATCTGTGTTTATATACATAAAGAATTTGAGTGATGCTTAGTCACCTGGTGAAGTAAAAAACAGTCTCAAAACCCAAGGTCAACTAAGATGAATGCTCACATCAATGAAGTTAGAATTTGTTATCTTAAAGTTTAGTATTCATTCAAAAAAACATTAGTTCACTTAGATGTCTGCAACAAGAGAGCCATAATGTACTGACAAGGGGTAGAAATATGTTCAAAAGACTCACTGTAAGTCTATATCTGCTATTGTTGGGCTTTGGTCAAGTCACTGAATAGTTAAATTTTCTTATTAATGAAATGTAATTTTATGAAAATTTAATAAAATAATGGGAAAAGATTTTATACAATTGTAAATGTTTAAACTATATACTGACTTACTTAGTTATTTAAAATTCTTAATAAAAATGTGTTAAGGCCCTGGCTGGTTTGTCTTAGTGGTTAGAGCGTCAGCCCACGAACCAGAAAATCCTGGGTTTGGTTCCCACTAAGGGCATGTACTTCGGTTGCGGTTTGTCCCCGGCCCCGGTTGGGGTTTTATGGGTGGCAGCCACTCGATGTTTCTCTCTCTCTTCCTCCCTCTCTCCATCTTGCTCTATCTGAACATAAATGCAAGAATGTCTTCAGGTGACGATAAAAAAATAAATAAATAAATAAATAAGAAAAAATGTGTTAGGAATAAAATCATAGGCTTTATACTGACTAGATTTTTTTAAAAAAATCATTTGTTTTATTTTTTAAATTACAATTAACCTGCAATATTATATTACTTTCAGGACTACACCCCAGTGATTAGACATTGCATAACATACTAAGTGACCATCCCAATAAGTCTCATACTCATCTGACCACACATAGTTATTAGAATTTTGTTAACTATATTCCATATGCTGTATTTTACATCACTATTCTGTAACAACCAATTTGTGCTTCCTAATCCCTTCATCTTTTTCACCCATTCCCCCAAATCACCTCCTATCTGGCAACCATCAAAATGTTCTCTGTGTCTATGAGCCTGTTTTAGTTCTGCTTGTTCATTTATTTTATTTTTAGACTCAATTGTATTTTTTGCCATTTTATTGCTTTTTTTTTGGTCTTATATTTTATTCTTAAAGAACACCATTAACCATTTTATATAATACTGGTTTGGTGGTGATGAACCTTAGCTTTTCTTGTTTGGGAAGCTCTTTATCTGTGCTTAGATTCTAAATAACTGCAGGATAAAGTAATCTTGGTTGTAGGTCTTTGCTTTTCATCACTTTGAAAAATTCATGCCAATCCCTTCTGGGTTGCAAACTTTCTGTTGAGAAATCAACTGACAGTCTTATGAGATCTCCCTTGTAGTTAACTAACTGCTTTTCTCTTGCTGCTTTTAAGATTCTCTCTTTGTTTTTAATCTTTGCATTTTAATTGTGATATGTTTTTGTGTGGGCCTCCTTGAGTTAATATTTTTTGGGACTCTCTGGGCTTTCTGAACTTGTATGCTATTTCCTCCACCAAGTTAGGGAAGTTTTCCGTAATTATTTTTTCAAATAGTTTTTCAGTTTCGTGCTTTCTCTTTTCCTTCAGGCACCTGCATGATGTGAATGTTGGTATGCTTTAAGTTGTCCCAGAGGCTCTTTACCATAGTCATATTTTGGGATTCTTTTTCATTTCACTGTTCTGTTTTTTTTTGTTTGTTTGTTTGTTTTTTGCTTCCTTATATTCCAAACTGCTGATCTGATTCTCAGTTTCATCTACTCTACTATTGATTTCCTATAAATTATTCTTCATTTCAGTTAGTGTATCCTTCATTTCTGACTGGTCCTTTTTTATGCTGTTGAAATTCTCTCTAAGATGTGGTCTTTCTGGGGTCTCTATTGAATTGCCAAGTGATTATTGAGGATGGTCCATTCTGGATGATAGAAATTTATATAGTTCCCAGCCCTATAGTTCCTCTGGTAATTATTTAGCTCCTATTTTCTGATCATTCCTGCTTAGACTTTGAACTTTTACTCTACGCCTATACTTTTTTGTACTCAGCAAAGACTAAAGGGAACTCTCTAGATTTATTTTACTGCATACTCCCTCCTCTCATACCTTGCCACATAATTTTTATTGGCCTCAGTCTACTTGATTCATTAAAACTTTTGTGCCCTGGTTGATTTCCCCTCTCTGCCTTTAGAAATTGAATCCAGAGAGAAAGCTAGAGCAGTTGTGTAACTCACTGTCTTCATATCCTTTTCTTGAGACCATAGCCCTGTAATGTCTCTTGTTCAGTGTTTGAAAACTGTACTTTTATATATATGCCTCATTTCTAGTTTTGTTTTATGGCTAGAGGGAAATTCTACTCCCTAATATGCTATCATGTCCAGAAGCACAATTCCATTATCTATCTATCTTTCTACATATCTATCTATCATCTATCTGTTTTACTTACATGCTCATCAGTGCTCATTAAATGTTTTTAATGAGAGGCTTATGGTATGATTTGTTTATAAGATTTCTACTACTAAAACTTTTTGTAAGAGAGAGTTAAGAATATAATTGAATTGTGTTTCACATTAACAATCACTATGTCAGTGTAATCAAGCTTGAAAGACTTTGACTTTTAATAACAGTTTGATAAGAAAGTCATTTTTCTGATGCTTATGCAGATTACATAAAAAACATCCTCTTATAGTTTGCCTACCAATGCACGATAGCTAAATTATATTAAGAAAAGATAAAAATAAAATACAATTTTTTTCCTTTAGTAAAACATTTGCTTGCATGGTTTGATGGATAAAGTAAGAATAAATTGCTTTCTCTTGTACTCTTCAGAAATTGGTAATCATTGGATGATTAGCTGACAACTTTATGTTTGAAATGTGCTGATTAGCTTATTTTACCTTAATAACCCTATGATAGTGACCACCTTATCTTGCACTTTAATTTTAAAATTAATGAAGTAATCATTTATCGTAGTCTTTTCCACTGTTCTGCCCAATTACTTTAGTGCTGAATGGTACTTTGCATTTTTGCAGGTCCATTAGTCCCATATCATGCTCTTTCTCAACTTCCATAGTCAACTACAGGATAATTAAATGCCATCTTTTAGCATCTTATAACCTTGATGCATATATTCTCTTTTCTCAGTGGTTAAATTAATGGATAAATGACAACCTACTAGTAATTGTAATGAGGCACTATTATTTATAAATGTTAATGTACATTAAATGCTAAATAAGAATCAATAATATGTGGCAGATACTCCATGTAGCTGAATGATACGGGAAAGCAGGTGAATAGTAAATTTTTAAATTATTATACGTATGTGATATATATATAGAGAGAGTATATCTGTGCATATCTGTGCATAAGTGTGCATATATATGTACTTTAAACAAATGCTTTAGAAGCTAAAACTTGGTTAATTTTCCTTAGTTTTCAAAACCTGTGATTACATATTTGTCATACATACAATGTACGTATATAATATGTATGTATGTGTATAATAAATATACACATACACATATACATAGATCTCACATAGTATGTAGGACACGTGGGAAGGGGAACTTAATTTTTTATTTAATGTTTTAAAATTTTTCCATTATGATTGATATTCAGCACTATCAGTTTTAGGTATACAGCAGAGTGGTTAGATATTTATATAACTTACGAAGCAATCAAAGGAGACCTTATTAATATTGGAAGAGTGGGTCAGGATAAGTGGTTCTAAAATAGTAAAATGTAAATTATCGTTTAAATTCTGTACAAAAATTAGTCAATACAATAATATTAAAAAAGAAGAAAAGGGGGAAAAAGAAGAATATTTGTGGAGATCTTGTGATGAGTGATGTATTAGTTCATTTGAGAATATGAAAGAAAGAGATTATGCAGGATGATGGTGGAGACATCTGCTAGGGGAATTTTATAAATATAGAATGACAAAAGTTAAGAGAATATGAAATTTTCATGTACACATTTAATCATTCATTTAACATCTGTATTTTGAAATTAAAATTTAAATATGACCCATTACTTCAAAGAAATCATGAGCTCAACTGAAGAAAAAGCACAAAAAAATACTAAGATGCAATGAGGTAAATGTGACATGAGACAGGACAACGTTTTTCAAAATCTGCATACATATGTATGCCTGGGGATATACAGAGACTCTTCAGAGATCTCATTTCTGCATTTACTTTTTCTTGCTAATATGGAACCATGTAAAATTGCCAATATTTAAACATCATCAGTCTAAAAGGTGGCAATTGCATGTGGTTAGATCCGGTAAACTTGATTACCTGAGTTCATACTTATGGTTGGTGCACCATGCAGCTTTTCCTTCAAACCTTCTTTATTAAAATGATCCTGTTCCCCCTTATCAAAGAAAGGTGTAACTCTTACTTATCTAGAATCTTATCATGGCACTTGCCTTAGGTAGAAAATAAAAAATAAATGAAACACAGGGGAATCAAATGAAAGCTTTCTTAGAACTGCTTTTGCACCAAAATCCACAATAAAGCTTTAATTCTTTTTTTGTATGGTCAAATGATAATGATAGAAACAAGATTGTTTGACCTAAGATATCAGCATCCATCTATGCCTATAATTGATTGGTTGACACCTTTATCATAGCACATCCTTCTTTGTCTCTCATAAAAATTTCTGTCTGTCTATTTTGCCTAAAATTACCAGCGCCCTTCCAGTCCTCTTTTGGGTGCTCTTTCCGTGGTATATCTTTTCCAACTTTAACCTTAGATCTATTAAAGGCTTTGCTTTTATTTTTAGTCTACCAATCTCTAACTTTTGATTAGTCTGTTTAGTGCGTTTATATTGATATATCTGCTGATAATGAGAGATTGAATGCTGTCATTTTATTTTTCTGTGTATCTTATTTTTGTTTGTTTGTTTGTTTTGCTTTTCTATTCAGTTATTATAATAGTCCCTGGTTATCCATGGTTTGAGTCTTTGTTGTTCAGTTACCCATGGTCAACCTTGACCGGAAAATATTAAATAGTAAATCCCAGAAATAAAGAATTCATACATTTTAAGGAGAGAGCTGATCTGAGTAGCTTGATAAAACTCCCACTCTCCCGCTCCCTGGGGCCTGAGGCATGAACCACCCCTTTGTCCAGTGAATCCGGTTTGCGGGCACTGACCCCCGTAGGCACTTGGTAGCGCTCTCAGTTATTAGATTGACTCTCCCGGTATCAGAGTGCTTGTGCCCGAGTCACCCTTATTCCACTCAATCATGGCCCAGGGGTGCAAGGGCAGTGATGCCGGCCGCTCAGATAAGCCAACGAGAAGCCACAAAGTGCTTTCTTTGGGTGAAAGGGTAAAGTTCTTGTCTGAAGGAAAGGGGATGCTGGGGGCGGGGTGTCCAAGGTGGGCGGGGGTCAGCAGCTCAGCTTTGCCAGCGGAGGGACAGAGGGCGGGGCTCAGCCCCTCTTCCTCACCCACTGCACCTGCTGGAGTACATTAAACATTCCCAACAAGGTGCCGGTCCAGAGAGAGTATTGGATTTTGTTTCCTGGTGACTGACTGGTGGCCAACTAAAGTCCATGGAATATTTCCAAATTTGTCAACACCAGGTAACTCATTCCAGGCTCTTCTTAGGGAAAAACAAACCAAAACAAAAAATTCAAACTGCCAGCCAGTGGGTTAAAACTGGCCTTTCAAGGAAATCATTTGAGGTTGTTTTTTCCCTTCCTCCTGAAGCTAATGAGGTATGCGAGAGTTCCTCCAAGGTGGTTTTGCCTGCAGTGCAGTGGAAAGATTGTACGTTCACCTAAAAATAAAGGGTTTCCAAAGGAGAGGCAACAACCATTTATTGAGAACAACAAGAGCAGGAATTCTGGACACACTGGTTTAGGCAGAAGCCCAAACAGTGTTCTGATTAGGAGATGGGGCAAAGAGTATCTATGAGAAAGGGAAGGGGAAACATTCTATCAACCAAAGGAAGGCTTTCCTGTTGGTGCAGATAACATAACATAGTGAAGTTTATTCTAAGATTCTGAACAGTCACTATAATTTTCAGTCCAGTGGTTATCAGAGCAGTAGTCATCATAATTGCTGTCTTAATATCTTTGCATACAGTTTTGGGGGCACAGTGTTGCTGAGGCCCAGTCTAAAGGTCATTTTGCTCATGCCCTTCTCCATCAGGCCTGCCCTCTGCTCTTTCACACATGCAGGCGTCAGCCTGGTGCAGCCTTCCACCTGCATTCACTGAACACGTCTGTCCCAGTCTGCTGCGCACGACACCTGCTGTGAGCGCTGGAATTTACCCAAGGCTCCAAGGGCTCAGCACTGAGTTAGCCCAGGGCTGAAGGAAGAGCAGGCATGATCTGGGCCGAGCGAAGGGTGAGCCTTAGGCAGTCCCCGAGGAAGCTGGTTTGAGGCACTGTAAGAAGTCCATGCGAATTTAAGGAGACAGTGGCCATTCTGTCCATGCGTCTGGGACCAAAACCCTGCCTGTGTTTTCCCACTCAGCCTCCTACCTGAGCTGACCGTGTCATTGGAGGGCTTCAGTCAGAATTCTCGTTCTGTTGCTGCGGAGAATTCTGTGACCTGGGCCAGTGGCTCCCCCTTACGAAGCCTAAGATCTGTCACCTGTGAAATGAGGGTTGGGGGAATCTGTGCAAATAATTGGACCAACTCTTAATGCTTTGGGAACATCTTGGGGAATGCTCTGAAAAGCCATCCTGAGCAGTACTTAATGACTGTGCACTGAAATGTTCCGTTGTTAGGAGTCAGAGTGGATGTGACTTGTGAAGGCAGTGCAGGCCAGTCTACGGTCACAGGCTTGGCCGTTAAGCTTCAGAGTCAGGCCAGAGCTGGCTCCTCCATTTTCTTGCTGTGTGACCTTGGGCCTGTCACTGAACCTCCCTGAGCTGTATTTTTCTTACCCACAAAGTGGGAAGGATAATTCCAGAGATGATTCTGGTATGTGCTGGCATGTGCTGGCATGTACTGGCATAAGGACAGACTGTGTACCTGAAACTGGCACCTTGGGTGTGCCAGGAGAGTGGGAACGGAGCAAGGCTGGAGAGGGAGGGAGAGGCAGGGCGGGGGAGACGGCGAACCCACTCCTCACACATTTCTGTCCTGTTTGCTTTGCCCAAGAAACAAATATTCCTTCTGCAACTAAAACGAGCTTCGGAAAGTAGAAAAGTTCGATGAGACAAAGGGTGTAGTGAGCACCGAATGAGTTACTACATGTGAAGTGATTAGAACAGGGCCTGGTATGTGGTAATGCTGAGAAAATGTTAGTTGTGATAATAATGAGAATCATTACTATTATAATATTATTACCATCAATGTTACTTTTCAAGCAGCTCTGCAAAATCATTAACCTTTGTCATGGCACTCCAAGAGAAATGGAGGTGGGGGGTGTCGGGGTCCTCCAGGCCCAGGGACGCTGAGTCACCTGTTCTAGGTAGGGAGGTGAAAAGCACCATGGTGGTTCTGGGAAGGGGCTGGGGGCTGGTGCTGGGGCTGGGGCTGGGAGCTGGGGGCTGGGGACTAAGGGCTAGGGGCTGGGGCTGGGTGCTAAGGGCTGGGGGCTGGGGGTAGGGGCTGGGGCTGGACCCAGACACAGGTGCCCAGGCTGACACTCCGGAGAGAGTGAGTGTTCACTAACAGGAAACAGCAGGTGGGAATAAGATGAGGACTCTGGGAGAATTCTCCTGGGAGTTTGTTGGAAATGGAGCACCTCCAGCCCATGGCAGACCTCCTGCCTCGGGGCCTGACGTCTAGTCAGACCGCACCGCTAGTTTAAAAGAGCCCTCCCTTGTGTCTCAGCCCTCAGTTAGGGGTGGCGGGACCCATGTCAGCCTTCAGTTCCCACTTTCTGGAATGCAATGTGGGCACGGGTGTGAGGGAGCCTTAAGAACCTTCATGCTCTTTGGGGCAGTGTCTCTGCTCCTGAGGAAGAGAATGAAATCATCAGATGCAGGGATAAAGTTCCCAGGCAGCTCTCAGGTTGGGGCTGTGGGGGAGGGGCAGGCTGCCCTGAGAGGGATGAATGGGGGGTTGACAGAGTTTGAGGAGGGGGTCAGAGATGCCCCTGAGTTAGAGACAGCTTGCTGAGAGTGACCGATGGCTGGGGGTGTTGGCTCTGTGAATCATTGCAGGCAGGACGAGGAGCACCTGCGAAGACCGCATATAGATTGGGGGGGCAGTCTCTTAAAGGGGGTGAGGGGAATGCGAAGAAGTGGAGCACACAAGGGGCGAGCGGTGAGACAGAGTTTGGGTTATCTGCTGTGTAACCAACCACCCATTTCCTCAGGATTCCACAGTGTGAACAGGACCCGGAGGCCAGCTCCTCTCTGCCCCACGTGACGTGGGCTGAGGCTCAGGGGACCTCCAGGGGTTCAGCCCTCCTCTGTGTGGCTGCGTGGATCCTCTCAGCAGAGTAGCTGGTTTTTATCACCCAAAAGCGAGTTGCAGTCCTTTTAAAGGTTAGGCGTGAACTTAGCAGAGGTAACATTTCTGTATCGTTAGAGTGTCCAGACACAGCTACTGGCCACCCACATCATAACAGTCATCACATGATGTGCGTATGTATATATATGTGATTCATATAGTCAGCTAATTTATGTATCTCCTCGCAGGCACCTTTTGTGTGTGTGAGGGGTGTGAGTACCGGAATTCTACTTTCAGCAAATGTATGTAATACAGTGTATTGAACAATCGTCCCATGCTCTACACTCAGTCTCTAGGCTTATTCATCCTGCATAACTGCAACTTTGGACCATTTGACTAACATCTCCCCAGTTCCTCCACCTCTCGGCTTCTGGTGACCACACTGGTCGCACCTCCTTCTGGGCCAGGTGCCGCAGTCGTGCGTGGCACCATCTCCTAGGCCGTATATCTACTTGCCCTGGAAATGCACGTTGGCCGACTCTCTTCCCCAAGCCAGCACAAATAGCTGAGACTCCAGCGAAGGGCACACAGAAGCTATGACAGCCGGGGCTAGCTGTCCCAAATGCCAGTGTCTGTGGCTTGTTCCTCTAGGGCCAATGCCCAGGGGTCCCATGACTGAGTGTGCAGTGGACTGTGTGTGTTCTTCTGTGGTGAGGTCCATGAGATTCTCTGGTGCCACGTTCATGCTGATAGAGCTGAGTTGAATCCATCTCTGGAACATGGCTGTGGGAGGCAGAGGTTTTCCCAGCCTCTCCAGGCCTACCTCGGAGAAGCCACTGGTCACAGGCCCAGTTTACCACCTGCTGCTCTCCAGGAGTCCAGTAATGCATGTACCCAAATTCACTCACTCTTGTGTTTTGTGTTTGTAACTTTGTCTCGTGGAAAAGTTCATACGCAAAAGAAGACGAAACAGCTTAATGCCACACTTCTCTGTGTACCCGACGTCAATAATTATCACCTCATAGCTAATCTTGTATTGTCCCCCCACCTCTTTCCTCTTTAAAACTGATAGAACAGCACATTCTGAGAACTGCTGCTGTCCCAAACGTCCACACTGTGAGTTGACCTGGGGAAGATTCTGGTACCCAGTTTGGATGTAGGGGAGGGGGGTGTTTCCCACACCCCCAAGCAATTCTCAGACACCTGCTGAGTGCCCTCCAATTCAGCTCAGTTCTGACACACTTGACCCAGAGATAGCTTCAGATTACACGTGAAGAGCTTAGTCCCATAAGACTGCTGCCACTTCAGATGCCAATCAGAAATCCGAGTTGTCACCTGCGCATCTGAACGATTAGCTATAAATCAGAGGTTCCCACCGCCCCCGCCCTCCTTGGGTTTGGTTAATTTGCTAGAGCAGCTCACAGGACTCAGGAATGCAACGTACCAGATTACAGGTTTGTTACAAAGAATATTAAAGGATGCAAATCAGCAGTCAGATGGAGAGATACATAAGGACAGGTCCTGAGCAAAGAAGCTTCTGTTCCTGTGAAGACTGGGGCCTGGCCTCAAGGCAGGTGGAAGGAAGTGTCCTTGTCCCCAGTGTGTAAGCGCCTAGAACCCTCCTTTTTTTTTTTTTTTTTTGAAGGTTCCTTACTGAGGTACAATTGATTAACTCATTGGCCCTTGGTGATTGCTCCAAACTCCATCCCACTTCAACCTCCTCAGAAACTGGGCGTGGGCGTGGGCCGCACTGAAAGTTACAACCTTCTTTTCATGGTTTGTTCCCCTGACAACCAGCTCTCGTCCTTGGATGGTTTCAAAATCCACCCCATTAACATAAACCCAGTTCTGGTAGAAAGGGCCTTTTTATAAATCACAGAACACCCGTTCTACCTTCATGGCTATAAAGCTTCAGAAAGTGAAAACAAGAGGCCAAATATTGTAACAAAAGATGCTCCCGTGGCCCTTGTCACTCAGGAAATTCCAAGGGCTTTGGGTGCTATGAGCAGGGGACTGAGTGAAGATCAAATATATATGAAGACTATTTGTTGGTCATCTGAATGACCTCAGGTCCTAAGGTTATGACACTCTTATGTGAATTTATACCCATTTAACTTCAAGAACATATAAAAATCTGCTTCTTTACAGCTCTGACTTCACTCCCTTTCAGTTATTGTCACCAAATTACACATTTGTGCTTTGTGTGTCCAAAAACTTTCCAGTGTCTTATGCAACAGAAAGTTCCTTATAGCATGACAATATCAGTTAAGTTGTCACATCGTTTTGAGGCCAAATAAGAATTTCAGTAAAAGGAATGTTTTTAATGGTAGACACTATATAATGACTCTAAAGATAAAAAGTATTATCGATTTTCAAATTATAAATGAAAAAGCCACTGAAGCATCCTACGGATTTTAATTTCTAATAAAGTAAACATCGATCTTTGATGTCCTACATAAACAAAAAGCTCTTTGGGGTCCTTTTATTTTTTTCTTATAGCTCAGAAAGCTGGTTTGTGATGACTAGTTAGACTTGGACCCCTTACTTTGTTTTTTCTTTTTCCTCCTTATTTTATCTTGTCTTTATTCCTGTTTTCTTTTTCTCATTTGCCTTTTTTGGTTATTATTTTTCTTTTTCGTATTTTTCTTTGATCCCTTTCCCCATTTACTTTCTTTATACCTTTTATCTTTTTCTCATTTTCCTTTTCCTTCTTTATTTTTTTCCTTTTTATCTTTTTGAAATTTTAGTATTTTTAATTAGCATTGTTAGTACAGTTAGTACAATTAGCATTGTTAGTAGAGTTAGCATAGTTAGGCATAGTTAGCACTGTTAGTATTATCAGATACTGTTGCTAGCAAGGTACCATGTCAATTACCCTGATCTCTGTGGACCAGGAATCCCATACTGGCTGTTACGAGCTCCTAAGCACCATTAGCCAGGGCAGCTTTGCCAATGTGAGGTTGGGCCAGCACATTCTGACTGGGACACAAGTGGCTATGAAAGTCACCAATCAGCAGGGCTCCTCCTCCCTCCAGAGACTTTCACTTCTGGAAGCCCAGTGCATGAAGAGAATGGCTCACCAAAATATAGTCAAGTTATTCAAGGTGACTGACACCGAGAAAAGATAATTCCTCATCATGGAGCACCTCAGTGGAGAAGACATATTTGATTATTTAGAGGACTCCGACCCCACGCCCGAGAATGAGGCCCGAGGCATCCCCGTCAGCTGGCATGCCCTGTGCGGTACAGCCACCAGAGGGCTGTGGTCCACGGGCACCTGCACCCTAGAACCTGCTCTGTGATGCTCATGGGAACATCAAAATTGTGGACTTCGGTCTCAGCACTCAGTTTGCTGGAACTACGTCGAGAGGGAATGCGGTACCCTCTCTTCTGCTGCCCCAGAACTCTTCCAGGGCCAAAAATACAACGAAACGAGTAGCTATATGGAGCTTAGGAGTAATCCTATATAAAATGCTGCCTGGGACCCTGCCCTTTGAGGAAAAGAACTTCAGGGAGCTGCGGCAGCGAGTACTGAGTGGGAAATACCCCACACCATTTTTCCGTTCTTTTGAAGTGGAAAATACTTTTTAAAAATTCATGACCCTCAAGCTCAGGGACAGAGGAAGTTTGAAAGATATTATGGGAGACCCATGGTTCAACATAGGCCAAGAAGAAACACACAGGCCTTATGTTAAGCCTCCCTGTGACCACATGGACCCCTGGGAGACAGAGAAATGATGAACCTGGGGTTTGAGTGGAATGAGATCCAAAAGACATTAAAACAGCGTGATGGCCACGGACCTCATCCTGAGCAGTTAAAAAAACCCAAAACCCAGAAGTGGAGTGCCCCGCCATCATGGTAGAGCTCTCTGTTCCTCACCCCCCACAGCCATGGTCCCTCCCCGACTCAAGAGGTCCACCCAGAGTTCTCCAGGTTCTGGCAGGCACATCAGCAGCCTGAGGACCGGGAGTTGGGACAGAAGACTAAAGAGCCCACTAGTTCCCCAGCCATTTCAGAGTTGAGGACCGCCATCCCCAGCTCAGCCCCTTAGTGTGCCCTGCAGACTCCCCCTCCACCCATAACATTATCAGGAGCAGCAGCAGTAGTGAATCCCAGAGGGAACCAACCAGGGCCAACAGGGGGTGGCTAGTAGGTTCTTGGACTTGCTGTTGAAAAAGCTCTGCTGTAGGCCATCCACAAAAGGGCATGCTGGATGGAACAGGGTAGAGTCCATGTAAACACTGGATGGCCGTGGCAAGGCTACAACCACAGACTGCATGGAAGTCAATCCAGCCTCCCTGAATTTTAAATGCAGAACTTGAAGATGCTGAGTTCCAGGGAGTCCAGTCATGTGGCGTGCGGGGACAGAGGCCAGAGGCTGGATGCAGAGAGCTTCCAGAAGAAAAGGAAGATAGTGTGCACGCTGAGTGTGCCAGGACCCCTGCACGAGAGCATGGATTGCAGCAGGCAACGGAAGTGTGCGAACTTCCCTTTCCCTTCATGGCATTTCCTGCATGGATTTGCACACCAGGAGGGAGCCTGGCATTTACCGGGCCCTCAAAGCTGACAACCAGAAATAGCTGCTGAGCTTGGAGGACAGCTGCATCCACCTGGGGACAACAGGAGAGGCCCCCTAGCTGCAGGGCCACCATGCCCCACTTGGGTGAAACTGCAGAGACTGGACTGTTTTCTCCTGGGGTACTTCTCACCTCCCCTGGTGGTGTTTTTTTTCCTTCCATGTTTGTAGGAAGCGGTGGTTCTCATTAAGGTGCTTGGTTCTTCCAAGTCTTGTGGGAAACTTGGTGCTTCAGAAAGATGTACTAGATGCTCTTATTTTGTGTCCTCTCTGCACGGAACCAGGGCTGTGCCTCCTCCAGTTTGAGAGCTGTGTAGTGATGTAGTACTTGGACTTCATCAGAACAGCTAAGTGGGGGGAAAGACAGAATTATCAGACTATGGAGAAGAGGCTGAAGCCTAAGCAAGTTCCGTCCACTTGCTCCTAGCACAGGACTGAACTTGAGGCTAAACTGCAGAACACAGGAGATAAAAACCCAGAGAATAGCTGATGGGAAATACTGTGAGAAGCGGGGAGTGTAGAGAGGGCACAGAAGACGCCGTGGGTGAGTGAACTTGGCAGCTGTGCAGAGCAGCTGGGAAGACAAAGGAAGGGGCACAGTGCAGCTCCTGCGCCCTGGGAGCTGGGACTCAGCCTCCCACAGGGGTCCCCAAGCTAGAGCAACAGAGAAGGGAAGGCGGGGCACATAGCATCGGACAGGACAGTGGGAATCAGAGGCGATTCTGCCCACTGGGGGCCTCAGCACTATCCCAAGCTAAAAACAAGTGCAGGGTTACGACTCAGCTGGCGAAGCTCCTCCTGACTGGGGGCGACCAGCGCGGCAAAGCACGATGGCAGGCCAGAGGCGGGGTCTGAAGGGACCACACAGCCTGGATTTGAGGAGGGCACGCCAGAGTGCCCGGGGAAAGAGCGGCCTTCTTCCCCACAGAACAGCGGGGGGCTGGGCCCCCTGGCACTGGGCATCTGCACATCGGGGGGCGGAGCCTGGACAGAAGCCCTGCCCAGCCAGCCCTTCTGAAAGGGCCAAGCAGGACATTTTTTTTTTCCTTTCTTGCTTTTTTTTCTCCCTCCTCTATTCTTTCCCGCTTGGGGTAGTGACCAGGGGGTGCCAGTCACCCAGGCAGAGCTGAGGCATCGGAAAGACTGCCTGCCCCTCCTACATGCTACAGGCACCACCCCCAAGTCTGTTTAAACCATCCTGACCTGATAGCCCACAGAGCCCAGTGCCCTGGGGGAAGGGAAAGCAGCCCAGAGAAATACCTTCAAGTATCCAGCCCCAAAGGCCACTCAGCCTCTGAGCTAGGAAAGCCCCGCCCACCGGACTGCCTGGGACCCCACCCCGCAGGGCTCCTCCAGATGCCAGGGCCAGGCAGGGGCAGTGATTTACGATGCCCTGCACCACAGAGCTGCCCGGAGGACAGGGACCCACACCCAAAAGGCCAGATCCAACATCCAAGCAAAATCCAGTGAGCTGCATAAATAGCGGATCCAAGTTTTTTGTTGTTGTTTTAGCGTGTGTGGTTTATTTTCAAATGTTTTTTATATTATTTGTTTTAGATTCCATTTACCTTTATCCTTAAAAGTATTACAGATGCCCTCCTTTTTTCACCCATTGAACCCCTCCTCCCTGCTCCTGCCCACCACCCCGCCTCCACCACACTGCTGTCTGTGTCCATTGGCTACACATACATGCACATAAGTTCTTTGGTTTATCTCTTCCCACCACCCTGATTATCCCCCTTCCCTCTGAGGTTTGTCAGTCTGTTCCCTACGTCCATGTCTCTGGATCTATTTTGGTCATCAGCTTATTTTGTTCATTATATTCCACAACTAAGTGAGGTAATGTGATACTTGTCTTTCTCTGACTGACGTATTTCACTTAGCACACAGCACTGTCCAGGTCCCTCCATGTCATCTCAAAGGGTAAGAGATCTTTCTTTCTTTCTTTCTTACAGCTCCCTAGTGTTCCATTGTGTATATGTACCACAGCTTTTTTTTTTTTTTTTAATCCTCATCCAAGGACATTTTTCCATTTTTTGTACAGACAGAGTGGGAGGGAGAGAGAGGAAGAGAGAGAGGGGGAAACATCGATGTGAAAGGGACACATCGAGTGGCTGCCACCCGCACGACCAACCAGGGCCGGGGACAAACTGCAACCAAGGTACGCGCCCTTAGCGGGAACCGAACCCAGGCCTCTCTGGACCGCAGGTGGACGCTCTAACCGCTGAGCCAAACCGGCCAGGGCTGTACCACAGCTTTTTTATCCACTCATCTACTGATGGACACTTGGGCTGTTTCCTGATCTTAGCAATTGTAAATAGTGCTGCCATGAACATAAGGGTACATATATTCTTTCTGATTGGTGTTTCAGGCTTCTTAGGATATATTCTCTTACCATTTGAGACTTCCAGCCTGTTTTCTTCCCTGTAAACTGGGACAGTCACCCTCGTCCTCAGAGGTGTGGACATCTGGTGTACACTACAACAGAAAGTGCTGGGTTGTTTGGGGAGC
Organism: Molossus molossus; assembly: GCF_014108415.1. Lineage (NCBI taxonomy): Eukaryota > Metazoa > Chordata > Mammalia > Chiroptera > Molossidae > Molossus > Molossus molossus. The sequence goes on along the minus strand of NW_023425351.1, from coordinate 55,954,432 downwards.
CCTGGGGGTGGGGGTGGGCCTGAAGGCTGGGCCCAGGGCAGGTGGAGAGGTGAGGGGCAGGCATCACAGGTGTCTAAAGAACTGGGCTGAGTGTGTGTCTATTAATATCGTGAAACAGGTAGCTGCCAACAGCAAATCCATTCCTCTAGGTCATTGATTAAGGTCTTGGATGCTCTCTCTTGTCAATTCTAATCATCTGAACAGAGGCCTCCAGAGTTCATTAGCCACATTATTGTCTATCTTAGAAGGGCTCTGCTCAGTCCCCAAAATACAGGGACCGTGCCACACCTGGGATTTTTAGTCTTTTTTTTTTCTTTTTTAATGTTTTATTAATTTTTTTTTTTTTTTTTTTGAGACAGAGGAAGGGAGAGAGAGATAGAAACATCAATGCCAGAGAGAAACATCAATTGGCTGCCTCCTGCACACCCCCTATTGGGGATCGAGCCTGTAGCCCAGGCATGTGCCCTGACTGAGAATCGAACCCGGAGGAAGCTCAATCCACTGAGCCACACCAGCAGGGCCGGGCATGCACACCTGTGATTTTAATGTGCTCTGCTATAGATATGACTTGTAATATGTGAACTAGCCCACCTTTCCCTCTGTGTGGTGTCCCTGCAGTGATGAACCACCAGCAATCCTGAGCACCCGAGTATCTCCCTCACCCTGCACCTTTGCATGTTCAGCTCCTCCTGCTATTCTGTTCCCTTGGCATTGAACCCTCAACTTCCTTGTCCATTCTCCTTTATGGCAGGTGTTGCTTGCTCACACCGCACACTGCCTTCTTCCTATGGATGCTCAATTGGAAGGAAACATGGCTTCTCCAAACCACATCAGCCACATCCCCCCTGCTAGGACTCCCCTAGTTTTGGCTAATGAGAGGAGCTCTACGGGGGCCCTGTGAGAGACTTTCCTTCCCGAAAAGAAAGAGATGGTTACGGAAGAAGGTGCTCCTTTGCTTCTGACCTCAGCACTGACTATGTAGATGAGATGGCTGGAGTGGAGGCAGCCAAAGTGCAACCATGAGGGACTCACAGAAACATTCTGGAAATGGTGGAATTGAGAGGTGGTGGCATCCAAGTCACTTGGTAGCATTGTTGGGCCACCAGAACACCTCTGGACCTCCATTCTCACAGCATATTTCAACGTAAAATGTTAAATGCTTTGTAGTTTAAGGTACTTTTAGTTGGGTTTTCTGTTACTTCAGCCAAATACATATCCAACTGCTACAGCCTTCAAGTCTCAGTTGAAAATTCTCTTTAACCAGTTTCCCTGCAGACTTGGGTCTCTGCCTCTGTCCCCCTGCCCTTTATCCACGAAAGCAGCTCATGTGCTATGGTGCTCTGTCTGTCTATCTGCCGTATCTTCACTTGAGCCCTGAACACCCCTGAGGAAGGCCTCTGCCTTTTCTTCTCTGTCCACTCCGAGCCTGCACACCATGGGCCTCAGGGCAGATCAGGCATCTGGTCACCTGCCCCCCTTCTTGGCCAGAAACCGCCAGTCATCAAAAAAGCCTTGGGAGTCACTTTGGCCCATGCGCTGCTTCTGGTGCCTGGGGGCTTCTGCAGCCTCTTCCGCTTGAAGTGCGAGGTCCCCACGGTCAGGTCTGGCCTCACCTTTGCCTTCAAGTGCTGAGCTGTTGATTTATTGTCAGGTTGGTCTCCGGCAGCAGCCAGAGGAGCCCACGGTGTGGAGGAAAGAGTACATGAGCTAAGTCTCAGGGTGAAGTAAAAAGAATTTGATGAATAATCCCATTCCAAACTGAGTGAGGTTTTCCGCTTGTTCTGGGAAAGACCACTGCGTGCAAGTGGGGAGTAGGGTCCTCCAATGCCAAAGGAAGTAGATGTCCCCACATAGGATGGAGGGGTGGCAAAGGCTCTTGGCCTCCCCTGATGCAGCTCCGGATGCCAGCCTGTGAATGGGGGACTCCCTGTGGTACATGAGCATGACTGTAGTGGCCAAGCAAAGCAGGAGGAGGGATGCTTGGCATGGGCACACTGGGAGCGTGGGTTGGTGCCAGTGAAGGAAAGTCCCCTTCCTCCCATCAGTACAAATTGCTTCTGGAGTCTCCCCACAGTCCCATGGTAGGTACCAAGTCTGAGGCACCCATAGTGCACTGGGGGTGGGGCTGATGCCTCAGCTCCCCTCACACGGCACCACAGCACGTGGCTTCCCAGAGTGCAGGCAGAATGTGGGTGTGCTCCTCACTTCCTCTCTGTGCCTCACTTTCTTCCCTTTTCTGACCCTCAGCCTTGCCCTTTAAAATGGGTCATCAGCTGCTACCTTAGCAGGTCCATCCCATGTGGGAGGATGAATTTGGTGTAGCCCGTAGCCTGTCCTCACAGACAGTACTTGCATCTACTTGGATCTCTAGATTAGATTAGATGGCAGTCGCAGTGTTACCTGGAAGTTCTTCCTTGCAGCTGACTTAAATCCCTACTGCTAAAGTTCCAGGGTGCTCCATTTAGTCTCTGCAAAAAACAGTCAACATTTTTTGATAGGCAATGACAGAAAACCCAAAGTGGCTTAAACAAGCACACAGTGAAATCAGCAGGAAATTTACAATTTGCGTAGCTAAGATGTCTAACTGCGATGGCTTCTGAGAAGGATTACCTGGGTCATCAATGATGCCAGCAGAACCCTCCTCTCCTGACCTCTTAGCTTTGCTCACTTCCCCGTGTGCTGCAGACGTTCTCAGGTGAGCTTTCTTTTTATGAGAGCAAGATGGCCACCAACAGCCTCCGGCTCCTGTTGTAACTGTCAGCCCTCCAACCGACACAGAACTTCTGTGCCATGATTCCAGGGCCTGGCTCATGGGACCTGACTGGTCACAGGCTCAGCGCTGAGCCAAGGAGGCTGGAGTATGCTGATTGGTCAGCTGAGAGTCATGTGACCACTCTCTTGGAGGCAACACCCTGTCCTGGGGTGGCAGATAGTGTGATGCCTGGTGGATCAGGGACGAGTGTGCGGCGCTGCACCCCTCTGTGGATAATGTCCTAGGTGTACGTGCTCATATCCTCTCCCACAGCCTCTTGCCTTCTGCTTACAAAGAACACGTGGCAGCAGCTCTTCCCTTACCTTTGACGGTTGCAGCCACTTCAAAAAGGAGCAAGACTTTCTTTTTGAAGGTAGAATTCGGAGTTCATTTCCAAATTCAAGCCCTGCTTTTTGTGTCTCATTATAATCATTTACTCAGTCAACAAACATCCCCTGAGCACCTGCAGTGAGCCACTAGGAGTTTTCAGGGTTGTTAATTACTCCGAGGAGGGGGCAGCAGCCACGTTTCTGTGGGAATGCTCTGTCTGAGCATGCTTCTGAGCTGTTTCCAGTGCCCCCCCCCCCCATCCCCGTGTAGCCCTAGGGGAATTCCTTCCTCTCTGGGCTTCTGCTTTCTGGTCTGCAACATGAGACACTGGGGTAAATGAGAGCCCAGCACCCCCGACGCCCCCCCTTTCTCCCCCCAGCTCTGACATACTGTATTCAGTCTCAGAACTTGTCTCTCCAGCTGTGAGTCAACCCAGGATGGAAGACCTGGGGTTTTCTGCATCTGTGAGGACCCCAGGCTCCAAGTGTCTGTGAGGTTGCCTGATGCTGCTGCTGCTGCAGAAAAATCTCTTTTCGGGTGTGTGTGAATCCCAAGCCCTCCCACCCCGGACAGGCAGTTTGGGACTCTGCAAGGAAATTAGAGAGACCACGTGGAAAGGAGGAGGGCAGAGGTTCTAAGGAGACATTCATCATCCACCTCCCTCCCCTGGCCCTTCTTCTGCCCGCGCTTCTTTCTTTCCTGCAGCTGATGTGATGCTGGCTGCCCTGAAGAAGCGAGCCCCCCGATGTGTGCGTAGAATGGGAAGGCATCCCTCCGAAACATGCCCAGTGCGGAGGCCTTTCCTTCACTTCTCTGCTGGAGTGTATTTTCTTCACTCCTTGGACGTTTGGGGACATGAATTAATTCCCACGGTCACTCTGTCAGTCGTTTGTGAGCTCACTCAGCAGCTCATCATTTTATGAATACATTTGTTTCCCCGTTTGCTTTACTCGGGCCTTTTTTTTAAAGAAGCAGGAACATTTATTAGGACACAGAGGACCCTAGAGTACACAGAGACTAGAGCATCTGGACTTCTCAAAAGACTGGAACCAGCAACTGGTAAGACATGAGACAGCAGGCCAGCTGGGTGTCCACCACACGACCTCCTGCCAGCTGGGGCCACAGGTCATCCCTCATCCCTGTTTTTCTCTGCACATCAGTAGATTCTCCTTTCTCTTCATTTGAGTGGTTTCTCTCCATTTCTTTTGCCTTGACTCTAATCTAAGGCAATATCTTTTTTATTTTGGCTTGGAAAACTGAAATGACCTCCTCATTTTTCTCCCTAAATTCTCTCTTTCCCATTTCCAATCTGTTGTTCTCCTCATGATGGCCTGGTTGATTAATTAAAAATGAAAATATTACTCAACGATGTCCCATTGCTCCTCAGGTAAACATGCAAGTGGTTTTTTTTTTGTTGTTGGTTTTTTAAAAAAAATTTTATATTTGTTACAGATGTTTCTCCTTTTTTACCCCATTGACACCCTCCTCCCCATTGCCCCCGCCCCATCCCCAGCTTTGTTGTCCATGTCCATTGGCTATGCATACATGCATATAAGTTCCGTGGTTTACCTCTTCCTCCCACCACCACCCCCTCTTCTGGGGATTGTCAGTCTGTACCCTACTTCCATGTTTCTGGGTCTACCCTATTCCTCAGACTGTTATGTTCATTATATTCCATAAATAAGTGAGATCATGTGGTATTTGTCTTTTTCTGCTTGACTTGTTTCACTCAGAATAATACTTTCCAGGTCCCTCCATGTTGTCTCAAAGGATAAGAGATCTTTCTTTCTTACAACTGCATAGTACTCCACTGTGTATATGTACCACAGCTTTTTGATCCATTCGTCTACTGATGGACACTTGGACTGTTTCCAGATCTTAGCTAGTGTAAATAGTGCTGCTATGAACATGGGGGTACACATGTTCTTTCTGATTGGTGTTTCAGGCTTCTTAGGGTATATTCCTAGAAGTGGGATCACTGGGTCAAATGGCAATTCAATTTTTAATTTTTTGAGGTAACACCATAGTGTTTTCCATAGTGGCTGCACCAGTCTGCATTCCCACCAGCAGTGTACCAGTCCCCTTTTCTCCACACCCTCGCCAACACTTGTTGTTTGATGATTTGTTGATGGCAGCCATTCTGACAGGTGTGAGGTGATACCTCATTGTTGTTTTAATTTGCATCTCTCTGATGATTAGTGATGTTAAGCATTTCTTCATATGTTTCTTGGTCATTTGTATGTCCTGTTTGGAGAGGTGTCTATTCAGCTCCTCTGCCCATTTTTCAATTGGGTTCTTTGTCTTCCTTTTGTTGAGTTGTATGAGTACTCTATATATTTTGGAAATTAACCCCTTAACTGATGTATCATTGGCAATGATGTTCTCTCATACAGTGGGTTGCCTTTCCATTTTGATGGTTGTTTCTTTTGATGTGCAGAAGCTTTTGAGTTTGATGTAGTCCCATGTGTTCATTTTTTCCTTTGTTTCTGTTGCCTTAGGTGATGTATCAGTGAAAATTCTGCTCCATGTGATGTCCGAAATTTTGTTGCCTACATTTTCTTCTAGAATTTTTATGGATTCACAGGTCACATTGAAGTCTTTTATCCATTTTGAGTTTATTTTTGTATATGGTGTAAGTTGATGGTCCAGTTCATTTTCTTGCATGTAACTGTCCAATGTTCCCAACACCATTTATTAAAGAGGTTGTCTTTACTCCACTGTATGCTCTTGCCACCTTTGTCAAATATTAATTGAGCATATTGCCTTGGGTCCATTTCTGGGTTCTCTACTGTTCCACTGGTCTATATGCCTGTTCTTGTGCCAGTACCAGGATGTTTTGATTACAGTCGCTTTGTAGTGTACCTGATATCTGGTATTGTGATCCCACCTGCTTTGCCCTTCTTTTTCAAGATTGCTGTGGCTATTTGGGGTCTTTTTTGGTTCCATATGAACTTTTGAAGTATTTGTTCTAGATATGTGAAATATGTTGTTGGTATTTTGATGAGAATTGGATTGAATTTATAGATTGCTTTGGGTAATATAGGCATTTAGTGATGTTAATTCTTCCAACCCATGAATAAGGTATGTGTTTCCACTTTTTTTATATCTTCCTCGATTTCTTTTTTCAATGTCCTGTAGTTTTCTGCAAATAGGTCCCTTATTTCTTTGGTTAAGTTTATTCCTAGGTATCTTAATTTTTTTACCATGATGGTAAATGGGGTTGTTTTTACAGTTTCCCTTTCTGTGAGTTCTTCATTGGTGTATAAGAATACCGTCGATTTCTTGACGTTAATTTTGTATCTTGCTACTTTGCCAAATTCATTTATTAAGTCTAGTAGATTTTTGATGGAGTCTTTAGGGTTTTCTATGTATAATATCATGTCATCTATGAATAATGACAGTTTCACTTCCTCCTTTCCAATTTGGATCCCTTTTATTTTTTCTTCATGTCTGATTGCTATGGTAAAGACTTCCAGTACTATGTTAAATAAGAGTGGTGAAAGTGGGCATCCCTGTCTTGTTCCTGTTCTTAAGGGAAATGTTTTTAGTTTCTTCCCATTGAGCATGATGTTGGCTGTAGGTCTTTCATATATGGCCTTTATGATGTTGAGATATGATCCCTCTATTCCCAAATTGGTGAGTGCTTTTATCAGAAATGGATGCTGTATTTTGTTGAATGCTTTTCCAGCATCTATTGATATGATCATGTGGTTTTTATTCTTCATTTTTTTTATGTGGTATATCACATTTATTGTTTTGCGAATATTGTACCAGCCTTGTATCTCTGGGATGAATCCCACTTGGTCATGGTGAACAATTTTTTTGATGTATTGCTGGATCCGATTTGCTAGTATTTTGTTCAGGAAGTTGGTGTCTATGTTCATCAGGGATTTTGGCCTGTAGTTTTCTTTCTTTGTAGTGTCTTTCTCTGGTTTTGGAATTAGAATTATGCTGGCCTCATAAAACGAGTTTGGAAGTCTTCCTTCTTCTTGAATTTTTTTGAAATAGTTTGAGGAGAATGGGTGTTAGTTCTTTTTTGAATGTTCGGTACAACTCCCCCATGAAGCCATCCGGTCCTGGGCTTTTGTTTGCTGGGAGAGTCTTGATTACATCTTCAATTTCCTTAGTTGTTATTGGTCTGTTCAAGTTTTCTATCTCTTCCCTATTTAGTTTTGGGAGACTATGTGTTTCTAGAAATTTGTCCATTTCACTTAGACTGTAGAATTTGTTGCCATATAATTGTTCATAGTAGCTGTCAATGATCTTTTATATTTCTGTGGTGTCAGTTGTTACTTCTCCTCTTTCATTTCTGATTTTGTGTATTTGGGTTCTGTCTCTTTGTTTCTTGGTGAGTCTAGCTAAGGGTCCATCAATCTTGTTTATCTTTTCTAAAAACCAGCTCTTTGTTTCATTGATCCTTTGAATTGTTTTTTTTTTGTTGTTTTTTGTTTTTTTTGGGTCTCTATGTCTTTTATTTCTGTTCTGATCTTTACTAGTTCCTTCTTTCTACTTGCTCTGGGGTTTTCTTTTTGTTTGCTTTCTAATTCTTTAAGTTGTGAGGTTAGACAGTCAATTAGAAATTTTTCTTGTTTCTTGAGGTAGGCCTGTAGTACTATGAACTTCCCTCTCAGAACTGCTTTTGCTGCATCCCATAGATTTTGTGTTGTTGTGTGTTCATTTTCATTGGTTTCCAGGAAGTTTTTAATTTCTTCCTTCATCTCCTTGGTAATCCATTCATTGTTTAATAACATGCTATTTAGTCTCCATGTGTTCAAATGTCTTTGCATGTTTTTGTTGCAATTGATTTCTAGTTCCATGCCATTGTGATCTGAGGAGATGCTTGATATGATTTCAATCTTCTTGAACTTGCAGAGATTTAATTTGTGTCCTATCATGTGGTCTATCTTTGAGAATGTCCCATGTGTACTTGAGAAGAATGTGAATTCTGCAGTTTTGGGGTGTAATTCTCTGTAGATATCTATTAAATCCATTTGGTCTAGTGCTTCATTTAGAGTCTCTGTTTCCTTGCTAATTTTTTGTCTAGAGGATCTATCCAGTGGTGTCAGCAGGGTTTTGAAGTCCCCTGCTATGATTGTATTGCTGTCAATTTCTCCTTTGAAGTCCTCCAGAAGATTTTTAATATATTTTGGTGCTCCTATATTGGGTGCATATATGTTTATCAAGGTTATATCTTCCTGTTGGATAGATCCTTTCAATATTATTCAGTGGCCTTCTTTGTCTCTAGTTATGGCCTTCATTTTGAAATCTATTTTATCTGATATGAGTTTTACTACCCCAGCTTTTTTTTGCTTTCTGTTTGCTTGGAAGATTTTCCCCATCCCTTCACTTTCAACCTATGTGAGTCTTTTGTTGTGAGGTGGGTGTCTTGTAAACAACATATAGATGAGTCATGCTTTCTTATCCAATCAGCTACTCTGTGTCTTTTTATCAGAGCATTCAGTCCATTTACATTTAAAATGATTATTGATATGTACTTATTTATTGCCATTTTTGTTTAGTGTGGTTCTATTTTTCTTTTTATTTCTTCTACTAATTACAGCAATCTTTTAACATTTCTTGCAGTGCTGGTTTGGTGCTAATGTATTCCCTTAGCCTTTTTTTGTCTGGGAAACTCTTTATTTGACCTTCTATTTTGAATGACAGCCTTGCTAGGTAGAGTAGTCTTGGATTCAGATTCTTGTTTTTCATGACTTTGATTACTTCATGCCATTCTCTTCTGGCCTGTAGTGTTTCTTGTGAGAAGTCAGCTGAGAGCCTTATGGGGGTTCCTTTGTAGGTAACCTGTTGTTTATCTTTTGCTGCTTTTAGGATTCTCTCTTTGTCTTTAATTTTTAGCGTTTTGATTACTATGTGTCTTGAATGTGGGCCTGTTTGTGTTCTTCTTACTTGGGGCTCTCTGTGCTTCTTGAACTTGAATGCTTTCTTCCTTCACCAAATTAGGGAAGTTTTCTCTCACTATTTCTTTGAATATATTCTCTAATCCTTGCTCATTTTCTTCTTCTTCAGGGACTCCTATGATATGAATATTATTACGTTTCCACAGTTCTCTTAAGCTGTCTTCCTGTTTTTTAATCATTTTTTCCTTTTGGTTTTCTGATTGGTTGATTTTTTTCTACCCTGTCTTCTTCACTGATTCAGTCCTCTGCTTCCTCTACTCTCATGTTTAGACCTTCCAGTGTGTTCTTTATTTCTGGTATGTCATTCTTAATTTCTTTTTGTTGGTTTTTAATTTCCAATTGGTTGATTTTCAGCATCTCTGTGTCCTTACTCATGCTGTTGAGCTTCCTCAAGATCATGGCTCTGAACTCTAGCTCTGTTAACTTACCTAACTGCTCCATATTTATCTCATCTTTGGTAGAAGTCTCTTGTTCTTTCATTTGGCTTTTGTTTGTGTGTTTCACCACTTTGGCTATCACAGTGGGCTTTGGAGCCAGCCAAGTTTTCCCTGTGGGTGTTGGTGTTCTGCTGTTTGTGGCTCCCTCTTCTGGGTTTGGGTGAGTGAGGGAGGACCCACGTGAAACATTACTGTCAAGTCTTACTTTCCTGGTTAGAGTTACTAGCCCAGGAATGGTACAGTTATTCTCTAGCTTTTTGCTTGGAGGCTATCAGCAGCAGGTTACTTGAAGAGTTTTGGGTTGTCAGTTGATTGAAAAACTCCCTCTAGTGCTCAGCTTAAGGGGATTTCCCGAGGGTGGGGCAGATGCTGGTTGTTAGTGAGCCTCAATTTGCATTTCAATGGCCCACAGGGTGGGGTTGAATCTCTGAGGGACAGGCTGCTGCCTCTCCCCAAAACCCTGGGAAGGAGCAAGATGGCCACAGTCCTGCGTGGCTGCAACTCAGCAAAATCCCTGCGTGCCCTGCAAATCCCGAGTGTCCCGACACAGTTCCAGTCCAGTCTGCCCTCCCTCTGCCGGAGCCCAAGGTGAGTGGCTGTGGCTGTTTCAGCCTCTGTCCCGGCTGCGCTGTGAGGCCGCCTGGGAGTGTGACCCGAGGGCGCTGCTCCCAGCTAAGGCCGCTGCTGTCTGTGGGCTCCCAGCCCCCGTCTCGTGCCTCCGCAGTCCTACCAGGATCGAGTCAGTGTCCCTGGTTATATGATCCTCGCAAGCTGCTTTTCTGTTGCTTTTTCCCATGGATTTGGCTGCGTTTTAGTTGTAATTCCAGTTTGGTCCTGGGAGACGGTCTGTGTAGCTCCATTCACTCCGCCACCATTTCGGAATCCCACCAAACACGCAGTCTTAAACATAATGTGGGACTGGGTTCCCATTCACCCCGCACATGCCCTTGCTTGTGGGGCCCCTGTCACTGGGATTCCACAGCCCTGTTCCTGTTGCTCTCAGGGGTGGCAAAGGCGTAAGGAACAGAGAGAGAAACGCGGGCACACAGTTCAGGAACCAGCGTGTGATGAGCCACCTACTTCGCCTTCTTCCACAACCAGGACACCATCAGGGGGCGCTCTGGCAGCCCGAGTGCAGAGGGCAGATGACCGGAGCAGCTCGATGTCCACGTGCAGCGCGAGAGACGTTACACCTCGCTGTCAGCCAGTGTGAGGTGGGGATGTTTGTCACCGCTGGGCAACAAACTGTAATTCTGAGTGGGCTCTAATTCTTTTCTCTTTCAAATAATCTAAGGAAATTCTAATCTACCTGATTATTTTTCTTTGCCACAATCCTGCAAAGGTTTCAAATAATTAAATGACAATGCCACATCACAACTTTTTATATCTCTTATGATTTTTGGAAATAAATTCTTTCCTCGCACCTAAAAAATAAAAAATAGATTTACAATCGACACACCTTATCTTCTTGAAGTAATACATAATTCATAAGTACATGAATTAATTGGAGAAAGGACATGGTTTTGTGTTTATTAACCAGTTTTCAAGTTGTAATAAGACTAGTATTGTTTTGATCAATTCCATGAATAACTGTAATGCCCATTTAATGTGTAATAAAATTTTTGACACAAATCTTTATTGTAACAGAAAATTTAAGACCAATTAAAATTAATTTTACAATTATTTTCATTGCAAAGTGTGATAGCTAACCTATAAGGAACATTAATAATGTTGTTTATTCTGCTCAAATGTTAAAGCAATATATATACATTTCAACCATGAAGACAACCTGATTCAGATTTTACAGTGGAAGGGTGGAGACATGCTGTGGATTTTGTTCTTTGTAGCTATTTTGGTTTTCAGTGAGAAACTTTAGATGTTCACCTAAAAATATATCAAGTGGTATACATTTTTTTGAAATTCTTATTAGTCCATTGGACATAAAGGATTTGAAGACGAAATTTTAGGATACAAGTCATGATTAATTTTGCGTAAAATTAATTGTTAAGAGTGGTCAAAAATAGATGTGTGAAGGATGGTTTATAAACCATTATTAGTCAAAAAGTGATATATGAATATAGTAAAATAGTCAAGTGAAAAAGTATATGAAAGGAAATGTCACCTAGCCACAGTGGCTCGGTTGGTTGAGCATCATCCTGTGCACCAAAAGTTTGCCAGTTTGATCCCTGGTCTGGGCATGCACTGAAGGCAACCAATCGACGTTTGTTTCTCCCATCAGGATTTCAATCTCTCTCCCTCTCTCTCCCTTCCTCTCTCTCAGTGTGTCCTCAGGTGAGGATTAAAAAATAAATAAATAAAAGCATATTAAAAAAATAAATGTCTTCATCCTACCCCAGTTTCAAGTACAGTGCTATTTCAAGTACCCCAGTTTCTTTCATCTTCTACATATAAAAATGTATAAATGTATATGTGTACATATAGATTTGCTCACCATAATTTACTATTTACAAGGTAAAAAGCAGATTTCCCATATCATCACCTGCAGATGTTCCTGCCTTTAATTCTTTATAATTCTGTAATACTTTATTGTAATATTTTTTGGTATTTGACTAAAAAAATAAGATTTAAGATTAACTTTCAAGGATGAATAGTCGTTTTCCAGTCAGCCTTGATGGTAAGAGGCACTGTGATACAGGAACGAACCTGGGCACGGTAAGAAAGTGTGAAGAGCACAGTGCATTGTGGGGGATGAGCCTAGTGGGGTGGCCGAAGCTCACTAGCCACATGATAGACCTGGTGGCACTGGACTGTGAGGCAGCAGCCTCCTGTGGAATGGTGCCCGTGACTGTCCTATTAAAAGTACACACAAGAGCCAACAACTGGATCAACAAGCAAGCTAAACACCACCAAAATCTTTAGTTCTTTCTAAAGCTTCTATGAAAAAACTTACATTAATCAACTTGCCGACTTTAGGTACTTATAATGTCTGAAACAACTGGTAGAAATTTTTAAAGTTTCCTCTAGAAATGATGACAGATTGAAAGCACTTTTGTGTCCATTTTAATATATTTTAGGTAATCACAAATTAATGAATGTGGTCCTGGTTATAATAATACCGCAAATCATAATATATGAATTATGTTGTGATTGTATAGGTATGTTAAAACTATACATACTAGAAATAAACTGAGTGTCAATGAGAGTACACCAAAATTTGGAACTCTAGGGGCATGGGATTATCAAAAGAGCAATCAAAATATTTAAAAAATGTATATGTAAACAAAAACCAAATATATGTAAACCTCTAAGAACTGTTAGAAGTGTCTACTGTACATCAAATGCTAGAATTTGTGATTGCATATACATGCTACTAAGTTATACCGTTCACTTTGGGAAATCACTTAAATGTCTCCCCTCCTTAGATGTTAGAAATGATATTAGATGAAAACAAAACAGTAAGGATATCCTCAGACGACATCATGACATGAACCTTATTTTAGATCTTCATGCTATAAAAACATCACATTAAAGAAGTATTATAGCAGATCCTATAACCCCATCTAATGCAGGATTCATGACTTCTTCCTTTGCCTATACACATTGTAAAGATTGGCAGGACACTTTTACTTATCTGAGCATAACTTTGTTCCTTGTACTTCTCAGGGAACCATAGCATCATGGAAATTTTCAACTCACAATAACATGAAACCTAACCCTTGTTTGTTTGTTTGTTTGTTTGTTTATATTTTTTTAGAGAGAGAGGAAGGGAGAGGGAGAGAGAGAAACATCAATGAGAGAGAAACACAATCTTTCCTACACGCCTCCTACCAGGGATTGAGCCCAAAACATGGGCATGTGCCGTGACCGGAATCGAACCAGCAACTTCTTGGTGAATGGTTGATGCTCAACCTTTGAGCCATACAGGCTAGGCTATTAAGAATTGATTCTTAGGAAGATTGAGCTACTCACTTAAGGTTTTAAAAATTGACATCAAACTTAAGCTTATAATACAAGACTCTTACCAACAGTTGAGACATTTGAAAGGCTGTAGCAAAATTTCATTACTTTCATTAAATGCTACATAGACAGACAAGTATTTACCAATAAATCTAAAATGTGAATAAATAATACACTTTTATATTTTAGTAAAATCCTGACAGTGAGTTCTTGTTTTGTCCCATTAATCTCTCTGTCCAACCCCATTCACTCAGGTTTACTCCGAGACGTAGTCATCCCTGGGAGAGAAGAGTACCAGCAATATTTAATCCACACTCTTATTTTGAGCTGCATGGATAGTATCTCCTTCAAGCAAAAGGAGCCTAGAAGGAAGCTTTCCTGTGCTTTTGGAGGATGAGTATTGTTATCTTGGAAATGGAGGGCAGAAGTTAAATCAGCTGCATGTGTTGTATTATTGTGATTGTTCAAACAATAAAACATTGGTTTGTGAGTCACAACTCTAACCCTTGACTGGCCTGTCTCTAGCATACATGGGGGCAGGGAAACCAGAAACTTCATCAAATAAACAAATACATGATTCCTCTAGATAAATCACTGTACGGGAAACAAGTGTGAACAGGAGAATGAGTCTCGAAGGCAATCAGTGAGGAGGACTTCTGCATGTGTGGGTGGTGCAAAGTAGGCCGGGGACACAATCACAGGCAGAGGAGATGCATACTGGTGTTCTCAAAATACCAGGTTATTTAAGACTCCTCACTACAGGGTTGCTTCCGACACAGTGGGCACATCGAAGAAGAGGACCCAGGAGGTCTCTTCCTGTCAGGGAGCAGGACAGAGGCGGGATGGACAGGTTGTGTTGTCTGCGGTACCTCTAGTGCATCTTCCTCACACAGTTAAGAACATGAGTGATAACTGCATGTGTCTGAGAAAGGGGAGTGGGAGGGATTTGGTAGCTTTTTTTGATCATTGCTGTGCATTCTGGACAATATGTCTCTGAGACAATCACCTGACTTTGTCCAAGTACAAGTCTCAATACACAAATTTGTAATCTTTCCTATTTTATGATTTTATAATGAAAAGAAAACATGCACAAAAGTTAAGAAGGCAAGGCATGAGCAGACCTGAATTTCTTATTGACACTGAAAATTGTCAATTCATCTAGATGAGATGAGAGACTATTTATTCCTAGGTGATCTATGCTTTATAAAGTATTTTTATATCATTCAATGGCAACTTTCATAGAAAGATATAAAAAACTGCTCTACAACTGTTACAGGCATTAGCTACATATTTAATTAATATTTTATTTATCTCCATCTTATGAAATGTAATATGATTTATGACCACGTTTAGTAGACAGATTAATTTTTATGACTATCAGAAGCTGTCGATTTCCTTTAGGCACTAGCCCAGGATCCCCGATGCCTTGAAATATACAAACACACACACACACACACACACACACATTTGTGTGCATGTACACAGATAAATCTATAGGGTGCTGAAGAAAATAGGGAAATGGGTAAAAAGGGTACAGGCCCTATAAATTCAGATAACCATTTTAATATATTACCATGAGGAAAATTGATGGGAGGTTAACTGGTTTTCCCTGAAGTCACACATCTAGGATCATGTCAAGAGTAAGAGATAGACTTCAAATTTCTCTACTTCCCTCTTAAGACCAGAACATTTTACTCTTTCTCAATGACCATCACCACCACCATCCCCCTTTTTCCTGGGGAATGGGAACTTTTCAGTGAATGTTAGAAAACCACACTATATCATGTGCTATTTTGGTCTGTCTTCTTTACAGCATCTATCATGTTATCTGTCTGAATTCTAACTCAAGACAGAGATGTTAAAGGGTTTGTTGAATTCTGATGAATCACTGAAGTTGCTGTGTATTTAGAAGGCATTAAATACTGACAGCGTATATTTCTTTCAGGCTTTTCTAAAAGGTAGAAATTATTGTGAAATTGACCATTGCAATTTCCCAACTAAGTTAAATTCCAAATCCATTATTTTTTAATTACATTTTTAATTTTCAAAAGTAAATGTGTTGCAACAAATTTGTAGTGTGCAAAACGTGCAACGAAAGTTACTTCTGAGCACTGTCCTGAAAATACTTTTTGAAAAGCAAAGAAGCGAAGAAAACGTCCATAAATATTTAAACTTGGCCACACATTAGATACATGTTTTATAATGAAGTAGTTTATCCATACCAATTTTTTTTTTTATAAGAAAGGGACTGTTCCTATTATATCTGATTGAAAACATTTTCTTTCAATTTTTGTCAAAGTTGGATAATAGATACGGTAGCAAATGGTGTAAGTAATGGTAGGAAGGACTTCCTGGGGTCGATATGCTTCACACACAGCAGCTTAATGATCCTTTGCTCTGCCTCTGGCTTCTGGCCTTCCCTTGGGAGTGCCCTAGGGTGGGCCCTCATATCTTATTCCCTCGCATCCATGTGCATGGCCCGCAAAGACGGGAGGTCCCCTCATGGAGTGACCAATGACTCCAGCCCCTGCTTCCCCACGACTGCTTCTGATGTGACCCATGTCCTAAAAGAAATGCACTAGTCAAAACCTCTCCCCCAACAAGCACAACGAGAAGTAATCATTTCGAGAGTGCCTCCCAGGGGATAGCTTTGGCACGGAGAAAATGCCACCCAGTAAGGGATGCTGTGGAATGACTGAAAGTGCAAAAGTCACCGTCCAAGGCCACAGTTCTTCAAAAGAAGGCTAAATCAAATGGCATCATTAGCCTATACAGTGAAAGACTAAACAAAGTATGTTTACTGTTGTAACTAGTAAGCAACTCATTTGAAAAAGCTGATGGTTGCCCTGGCTGGTGTGGCTTGGTTAGTTGGGCATCACCCTGCAAACCAAGGGTGCTTTTGATTCCTGGTCAGGGCACATGCCCAGTTTGAGGGCTCGCTCCCGGTAGGGGGCGTGCAGGAGGCAGCCGATTGATGTCTCCCTCTCACATCGATGTTCCCTCTCTCTCTCCATCTCTCCCTTCCTTTCCCCCCAACCCCCCAAAAATCTTAATAAAAAGCTGATGGTTGCCAGAGGGGAGAGAGGTCCTCACTGGGTGAAAAGGTAAAGGAATTAAGTGCAGATTGGTAGTTACAAAATAGTCATGGGGATGTAAAGTGCAGCACAGGGAATATAGTCAATAATATTGTAATGATTATGTATGGTCCCAGGCAGGTACTAGAAATATGGGGGCGGGGGGCACTTTGTAAAGAAGAAGATTATCAAACCACTGTGCTATACATCTGAAACTAATATAAAATAATATTGAATGTAAACTATAATTGAAAAAAAATTTTAAGTTGTAAAGAGCATGTGTGAAGATGCTTTTAAAACAGATTTTCTGTTTATGGAATGTTGGTTATGTGAATGGGTTTTGAACTCAGACTGTGTTCTACCCAACTCCCTTTATGACTTGATCAAATTAATAACCGTTTATTTTACTAAGTTATTTTTGAAGCCCTTTGAATTTAGAAAATTGGGGTTACTGAGATAGAATTTTCATTCAAACATGCTGTGTCTCAGCCATCTGTTTGGTTCGTATGTAGAGGCGTCTGCACGAACATGATGTGAGATGCGAGGAAGACGGAAAGAGGATTGTCCTTCCTGAAACGGGAGGTAAGAAATTCATAGCAGGTGCCCGGCATGTGAACCAGGGCCCCGGAGGCCCAGTGTGCAGCAGCCTTTGTACAAAAAGACTAACTGGCCCATTACTGAATTCCTCCTAGGGAGTTAACAGATTTTTCACTCCAAAGGTATTCTCTTGCTCATGTTGCTGTTATTTGCTTATCTATATTTAATTTATTTTTTCGGATAAAATCTAGAGGATGGAGTGTTCCCTTGCTCAGTAGGAGCTCCTATGGCAAAGCAGAAAGCTTTCTGCAGCCCTAAATATCAAACACTCTTTCATCATGACATTGTTTATTACCAGATAAAAGTGTGTGGATTATCTCCCCAGCCCAACACAGAGGACCACGGCTTACCCTTGTCTCACCCCATTCTTATTCTGACTGTACAAAGTCCATCCTTCTAAAACAGAGATAATGAAGTGCATAGTCACATCCCCCAGGCTTTTTCAGTAGCTTCATAATTCCTTTGGTATCTTAAAAGCATATTTACCAGATGTTATTTATAAATGCAGCCATTATTTAACTCCATGAAGAATTATTACATAGGACAAATAGCATGTTGCAGCACATTATTATCCTTCCTGGGGAATGTTTGGGCTACATTTGAGGTTTCTCTATGGAGAAATTTAGTTATTGCTCCTCCAGTGTTTCAATTGTTGTTGCTAGTGATGTTGCCAGTATCCTAGAGAAAAATTAACTTAACATTTTAATTATTATCATTAATGCTTTAATATTGGTAAAGGTATCAATGCATTTTGATATGTTACCAATTGAAATGCTATTAATTACCTTGGCTTATGAATTCCTTTTTGAGATAAACAGGAGCAAAACGTGATCCAGTAGTTTTCATAATTCAAGATCATAATTCAAGCACAATAGCCAATTCAAATAGATGCGATATCAGAATTTTGGCAAGAGCTTAAACCATATCAATTTAAAGCTATTTGCCTAATGAAGCTGTTATTGGAGAATTGCATGTGTTGCCCTTTTTTGTTGCTAGTGGGAGTGGGGTTCTTGGGGTGCGGCTGGAATAAGTGTTTCCGGAGGCCCCCCCAAGGGAGGAAGAGATGTGGTAAAAAGCTTTATTTGCGTGGAATTATATCCCTGGGTTTCAAAAGTCCAATTTCCCTTAAAACCAGCCCTGGAAGAGGTGCAGCTGGGGATTCAGCAGAGCTAGAAGCAGAGCCAGTGTCCAGTCTTTCTGTTCCAAGGTGGAGTTAAGTCCAGCACAGCATCAGGTCAGTTCCAGTCCATTAGTCCATTGTGTGAGGTGCTGCAACAAGAGAGCCAGGAGCGTGAGCAAGCAAGAGAGAAAGAGCTCCTTAGTTTAGGAGTTTAAATACTCAATCTTCCCACTTGCAGTGGCCACGCCTACTCTGGCCAATGACCTGTTCCCAGGTGTGACCGGCAGGCAAGCACCCTCCCTATGTCGTCCAGACCTTACTGGGCATGTGTCTCTTCTTCCCTTTGCTCCTTTCTAGTTACTAATAACTGGGTTAAGTCACAGGTATTGAAGTCAAATAGTTATTCATACTTTTAGGAACTGAGGTACTTTTATTAAAAAAAGAAAGTTTGGTTTACTGATCCTATTTCATAGATTGAAGTTTTTCATTTTAACCATTTCAGTGGTTCTTCATTTTGTCATCTTGACTCAATATGAACAACTATGTAAGAATGAGTATGAAACGTTCAGTATTTAAAGAGAATTAAATTGAAGAGTTGTTTTAAGCATATTTTGATGCATTTCTATGTTCATTGCAGCATTATTTCAATAGCCAAGATATGGAAACAAACTAAGTGTCCCTCTACAAATAAATGGATAAGGAAAATGTGATAGATATCTACAAAAGAATATCATTCATATACAAAAACAAATGAAACCTTGCCATTGGCAACAACATGGATGGGACTAGAAGGTATTGATGCAAAGTAAAATAAGACAGAAAGATAAATACTGCATGGTTTTACTTATACATGCAATTGTTAAAAAATAAAAGCAGCCCTGCTCATAGATATAGACAACAGGTTGACAGTTGCCTGAGCAAGGCATGGGCGTGGGTGAGAGTGTGAGGAAGGTAAAAGGTACAAACTTTCAGTTATAAAATAAATAAATCATGGAATGAAATGCACAGCATGGTGGCTACAGTTAATAATTCTATATTGCATATTTGAAAGTTGCTAAGAGTAGATCTTAAAAGTTTTTATCACAAGACAAAAGATTCTGTAACTATGTAGGGTGACATGTTAATCAGCTTATTGTGGTGATCATTTTGCAATCTATGCAAATATTGCATCACTGTATTGTACACCTGAAACTAATATAATGTTGTATGTCGATCACACCTAAATGGAAATGAAATAGATGCAAATGACAACAAAAAACATTGTTATTATTATTTGTTATTATTTTAATAAAATACAACCAGTGACCTATTCTAATTAGATATCCATGGCAGTAAGGCAGGATGAAGAGTTTTATTTTTTACTTTTATTTTTATATTTTTTAAATCCTCATTGAGGACATTTTTGCATTTATCTTCAGATAGACCAGGGTAGGGGTAGGGGGAGAAACATTGATGTGAGAGAGACACATAGAGTGGTTGCCACCCACGCAACTCCAACCGGGGCCGGGGGCAAACTGCAACCCTTAGTGGGAACCAAACCTGGGACTCTCTGGTCCGCAGTCTGACGATCTCACTGCTGAGCCGAACCGGCCAGGGCTGGAGAGTTTTATTTTAATAAGAGATCATTAATAATGCTGTCAGGATCCCTCTCTTCAGTTGATTGGATCTATAACTTATCTCTTTATTTGATATTTTTACCTGTGAGTTTTCTATATTACAAAATATGTTAAATAATGAATGTTGTGTTATTTATTCAAAATGTGGTTCTAAAGCAATTCATGTCTGCAGACTTTTTTTGTCTATAAAATATTAATACAAAAATCAAAATCAAATATTTAGTAACTATTATAGAAATTTCAGAGTGATTTTATGTCCACCGAGTCTAAAGAAACCTGTACTTGAATCTTGCTTGTGTCATTTTTATGACTATTTTTCTGGCAACTAATTTTGCTGTATTTTAAAAAAGTGTTACAAAAGTACGAGAGATTAATGATACCGGAAATAAACTTGCTCCTTTCCCAGAGTGGAAGAATCACGGTTCCAGGAGATCTTTGAAATCTGAGCCAACGTCGACTCCATTTCAATTTCTTTCTCCCTGCTGGCTTCCCTTAAGTCATAAGAAAATATGTTAATAAGCCCTCAGAAGGGTAGCAGAATCACAGGTTTTCTGCCCCGGAGCAGGTCACTACCACAGGGAGATCAAGAGTCCCAGGTACTCCTGCAGAGCAATGAGCAGTTGCCAGATTCCAAGCCCTGAATCACCCTCAGGCAACAGTACAAAGGGAATTTCCTTAAGGCTTGATAGCTAGCAGCCCATGAGGCCCCTGCTCAGACCTCAGGGTTCAGGTTTAAAGTGAAATGCAGTCCCATGTGTTCATTTTCTCCTTTGTTTCTGTTGCCTTAGGTGATATATCAATGAAAATTCTGCATATGATGTCTGAAATTTTGTTGCCCATATTTTCTTCTAGGATTTTTATGGGTTCATGAGTCACATTTAAGTCTTTTAGCCATTTTGAGTTTATTCTTGTGTATGGTGTAAGTTGATGGTCTAGTTTCAATTTTTTGCAGGTAGCTGTCCAATTCTCCTAACACCATTTATTAAATGTCTTTACTCCTCTGTATGCTCTTGCCACCTTTGTCAAATATTAATTGACTCAAAAGCTCTGCACAGCAAAAGAAACAACCACCAAAATGGAAAGGGAACCCACTCTATGGGAGAGCATAATTGCCAACAATACATCAGATAAGGGGTTAATTTCCAAAATATATAGAGTGCGCATACAACTCAACAAAAGGAAGACAAGGAACCCAATTACAAAATGGGCAGAGGAACTAAATAGACACCTCTCCAAACAGGACATACAAATGGCTAAGAGACATGAAGAAACGCTCAACATCACTAATCATCAGAGAGATGCAAATTAAAACAACAACGAAGTACCACCTTACACCTGTCAGAATGGCTGCCATCAACAAATCATCAAACAACAAGTGTTGGAGAGGGTGTGGAGAAAAGGGGACTCTAGTACACTGCTGGTGGGAATGCAGACTGGTGCAGCCACTATGAAAAACAATATGGTGCTACGTCGAATAATTAAAAATGGAACTGCCATTTCACCCAGTGATCCCACTTCTAGGAATATACCCTGAGAAGCCTGAAACACCAATCAGAAAGAATACATGTACCCCCATGTTCATAGCAGCACTATTTACAATAGCTAAGATCTGGAAACAGCCCAAATGTCCATCAGTACACGAATGGATAAAAAAGCAGTGGTACATATACACAATGGAGTACTATGCAGCTGTAAGAAAGAAAGATCTCTTATCCTTTGAGATGACATGGAGGGACCTGGAAAGTGTCATACTAAATGAAACAAGCCAAACAGAGAAAGACAAGTTTCATATGATCTCACTTATTTGTGGAATATAATGACATAACAGTCTGAGGAATGGGGTAGTCCCAGAGACGTGAAAGTGGGGTACAGACTGACAATCCTCAGAAGGGGAGGTGGTGGGGGAGAGATAAACCACAGAACTTATATGCATGTATGCATGAACAATGGACATGGACAACAAAATTGGGGACAGGGCGGGGAGGGAGAGAGATGGGGGTATCAGTGGGGGGGAAAGGAGAAACATCTGTAACAAAAATAATTAATTTAAAAAAAGAATAAATGTATTATAGAATTGTACACTTGAAACCCATATAATTTTACTAAAAATGTCACCCCAATGAATTTAATAAAATTTTTTCTAAGTAAGTAAAGAAATAAATAAATAAAGTGAAATGCGAAAGCGATGTGGAATAGCACACCAACGCAGAAGCAGAGAACTCTCAAAGCTCATTTTGCTTATTTTTTTTTTTTTTTTTTTTAATGTATTGATTTTTGGAGAAAGAGAGGGAGAGATCAATTCGTTGTTCCACTTATGTAGGCATTCACTGTTGCTTCTTGTATGTGCCTTTTCCCTTGTGTGTTCACGCGGATACAATGTTCTTGTATTTCTCTGGACTTTATTACATAGACATTCCTTCAGGCAACTGATCTGGCAAAACCATAAGGAAACTACTTTATCAATTGGCCACAGGGAAGCAGAGGTCATTCCAAAATTTACTAAAGAATAGTTATAAGGAGTCAGATAAAACTCAGAATTCATGGTTTGGGACTGAGTTATCCTAACCTCCTAAAGAAGACTGCAAAATGTAAGTGGTCAGCAGATAATCACCTGCCTAGAGCAAGGTAGTGGGTATCTGGGAAGACTGGTGATCGGAGAGAATGTACCTGGAAAACCCTCCAAATAAAATCACGAAATAGCCTGTTACTTAGTTTCTCATTTTCCAGTCTCATTTCCCCTCAATCTATTTAACAAAACACTGTTACTAGACTTTCACGTCTAAGAATTTAATCTGATCCTAGGACTCCTTCTTTCAGTGACTATGGCTTTTATCACAAAAGCCCAAGTCTTTGACAGGAGAACATAAGTCAGTAATAGGTTTCTGCTGAGCACCCCTCCCCCGCTCACACCCATCTCCACCTCTCCTTCCACTTTTCACTGTATTAAGCGACCTTGTTAAACTGCTTTCTGCTGCAAAGTAAGTCATGCCTTCTTAGCATTTGAGTCTTAGTAGCTTCCAATGCTCGTTTTTTCTCATGTGCATGTCTATTGTGGGAAACTGCCCCTGATCCACTTTCTCCACATGCTGCATTATAGTCTTAGGGAATGGCTTTTCTCTAGGATATCGTGGGTCCTGTTACAGGGAGGGGGCAGGTGGAATTACACAGTGGCTTACAAAAGTTCTGCTTGTCACTCTCGTCCACATTCTATTGCTAAAACAAGGCACATAGCCAAGGTTGGGGTTAAAGAGGGGTCTTAGGAAAGGGGGGACACAACAGCTATTTGTAAACAATATCACAGCCTATATCATCCTTCAGGATTTAATATTCTGCCGTACACTATCTGCTTGCCTCGGCCATACTCCGGAACGGGACATCTGTTTCTGTTTCTTTCCTACTAGCTTGGAGATATTATTTACAATGGAGACGATTACAGTCTGCACTGTGTATTTTGATAATCGGCAAAATTTGGCTCTCCAAATATTTGTGCATGGAAAGAGAGGAGAAAAAAAAGAAGGAATAAATAAAGGAAGGAAGGGAGAGAAGAAGATAAGTTAGGAGCAGAAATAGTTGTAATATACTTGTAGCATTAAATCAATTTAAGAGAAAAGACAACCTTGCACAAGTCAATAGTTAATTTACTGATTATTGGGAGATGAAAGCATATATATATCTGAAAATACATAAATTTGCTTCAAACAGTAGAATTGTGATGCTTTCATTACGTAGTTTATAAGAGGCTTATCGACTGATGGAGTATTTTCTTCCCTTCCCGTCCCTTCCCTTCCGTTCCCTTCTGTTCTCTTCTCTTTCCTTCTCTCTCTTCTTTTTCCCCTCTTTTGATGGATAGTATAACATATTTACAAGATTGACTTTTTTCAGAGGCCAGGGGTTGCCAGGGGGTTTTAGGCAGTGAGATATCCAAGGTAAAGAGAGCAGGCGGAGCGGAAATCAGGAGGGATCAGCACATGGCAGCTGCGTTACTCAGTGCAGCTCACGGCTTTCCTAGACGTGCGAGGCAGGATGCTCTGCACCGGGCAGTGCACGAGACAGCGCTGGCGCATGCGCCCCATGCTTTTGCTGTACCACGCTTATGTAATGGTTACATGCTCTGTGCCTGCGCAGCCAGTCCCAGGGTCATGTCCTGAACCACGGCCTCTATGAACAAGCCAGTCCCCAGGCCCTAACAACTTTAGAGTCATAGGGCCCTGATTTTACAAAAAAAATTATGCCTGTGAATGCCTCCATTAGCTAGTTGAATCTTTCCGACTCTCCAAGTTTATCAGCAGTCTTCTTGGCCCCTTGGACCTGCTGTAACCGTATTACCTCTGATAGACCCCCTATCATTTCACTCAAACACAGGCTCTCCAACACTTCTCCGTTGTGTTTAACTTTCAGTGTCTCTTCAACATTAAGACAGCAGATAATTCTTCATCCGACTTTCTGGAATTCTGTATGTAAGTTTTGCCATTGAGTTTTCTCATTTTTTCCTTTGCTCTTGAAATGGTCCCAGCTTCCTTTTTCATCTCCTCTGGTTTAAAGACACATCTTTTTGCTTTGAAAAGCTCTCCTCCCCCAAGCCAACTGAATAAACTGTTCTTCCTCTGCAACCCCGCATTACCAATTATTCTATTTTCTATCTTTAATTTTATGCTTTCTATTCTTTGATCTACACACACACACACACACACACACACTTCTCCACTTAAATGACAAACAAACCAAGCTTTCTCAAACTTTGCTTCCCGTACAACTAAGCCTGTCTCTTATCTTATGTATTGTGAAAGCAAAGTCTATGTGAATCTCCTCCATACTTAAAACATCCACTTATATATTTGGTTCTTTTCTCACTAACCAGCTTATTATTATTTTTTCTACTACTTTAGATTATTAACTAAATAATCAAACAATAATAATTAAATGGCTTTACTTCAAACTTTAAATTTCTTAAATTCTAGAGTATGGCACTAAATATTTTCTTATCTTTTATATGCAAAAGTTATCATACAATGTAAATAATTGACAAATTATCATTTTTAAAAATTCCAAGAACCTGTAAAAAATATAAGAAGTGGAAAACTGACTTGGAGTCCATATTTCAGTAGTGACTCTATTTTGACAGTTTTTCTTCTCCAATAAGAGTATCTAATAGTGATACAATTATCTCAGTATATGCCCATACTTTTATTCCTATAATTCTATGTTATTTCATGTAATAATAAAATTCAGTAGAACTTATAATTTAAATATCATCCTTCATTCTTGTACTCTAAGAGTAACCTATTAAACACAGTGGGATGTTCCTATCTTTATTTCTCATATATTAAGCAACAATAAGGCAAAAAATAAGTGAATAAATAAATGTAAGTATATTTAAGTAATGCTTACGGCAGATTATATTTTTTCATTAGAATTGGGATATAGTACTAACTTAGTCCTTAGTAGGTTGCATTGTGTACCTTTAGTTTTTCTTGGCACCTTCTAAATATTTCTTGTTTTTTCTATGCGTGTACCACTTACATGCAAAATGTGCCACATACCTAGAAATGCAGAGGAAGAGAGAGATTGATAAACAGAGATTATTGATTAAATGGCTAGAATTTGAAGGGTGAATGAATGAATAAATGGATAGATTTAGAACACATGTAGATATTTGTTGATTCATATTCATATTCTACTCTTTTTCTTTATAATAGTACCCAGATTTTACTTTGGAGAACCAAGTCACATTCTCTATGTTTCAGACAGTTATTGAATTTTGATTCTATCCTGAAGCTCCAAAGGAAGGCTTTGATTGACTTAAGCTAATCATAGACATTCCATTGTTGCTGCTGTTCTTGATATTTATCACAGTCACTGTCCCAGGGTTGGCAAAAACTAAGGCAAAGCTAGAATGAAGGCAAGCTGGCATACGGTGTTCCCCTGACTTCAGTAATTGGTCCATGGGACCTAAGCCAGTCCAACTGGAGGGAAACCCAAAAGTTTTCTTCAATAATTGCAGACTTAATGCAATGCTCTACTCTTAGATGGAAAAAACAAAAAACAAAACAAAATAAAAACATGCATGCAACCCAAATGGGCAGCCATCTGACCACCATGAGGAAAAACAGGCTAAGAGCAAAGCCAACACAGCCAGGAAGACAGAGCTGAAAGGGTCACATATAATAGATTTGTAGCCTTAAAGATACCATTAACCTGTACATCCAGCAAAGTCCTTTCCAGCTCTAGACTTTCTAGCTTGTGAGCTAATAGAGTCCTTTTATTATTTAGAGTTAGTTAAATTTTCTGTTACCTGATCTGACCAATATTCTAATGGATATGGATATATGATAGACAGGTAGGTAGATAGATAGATGACATAGGGCATAAACATCACAACACAGGACAGAGAAATGACAAGCTGCATTCGCCTTTTGAGTACAGTGGCATAGCTTCATGGAATGAATATCCATGTTTTCTATGAAAAATCCATCTAATTTACTGGTTGCTAGAACACTTTAGTTTTCTAAATGCTGAAAGCAACCAAGCTTTTATATATGACCATCTTGATCATCAAATCAGTTCATGTGGTTTGACAGGTGGTAATCAATCTTCCTGGGTAATATCCAAAGGACGACAATGACCATATGTTAGTTGATCCACTTGAGTTGAATACAAATGGTTACATTTATTATGGAATTTTAATATTTAGTGATTAAAAAGGTATTTTAATTTTAATTTTGTAATCTGTAAATAACACAAAAGGAAATGTTAATGCTTAGAGTATGAACTCGCCAGAAGTCTCTTAGTACAGCGTGAAGCTGGCAAACTTCCATTTGAATTGGAGCACTTTATTTCTAAGGAAACAAAATTAGTACAGAAAATTTTGCCAGCATTTTAAACAATTTTCCAAACTTTGAATAAGACTTCTCCCCCAGTATTATAATGGTATTATTTACAGTAAAGTAAATTATATGGATGCACAAGAATAGGATTTGAATTCTAGCTCTGATGTTTACCCATTAATAATCTTAAGCAAGCTGTTAAACCTCCATAAATCCTAAATACATTCTATGCAAATTAGAGATGGTACTGTTTATCAGCATTGAATACTAAAGATATACTACATATGTGTGTGGTGTGCATGTGTGTGTGTGAGTTATTTTTAACCAGCACTGAGTCCCAATATAAAGACATATGTGTGTATGTACATATGTAATAAATAAGCATTATATATTGTTAAATTAATAAATAAACTTTTCCTTCACTAGATAAACTTGATTTATTATGATTACCGTATGCCAAAGCTTTGAGTCCAATACTTTGGGGATCTGTTGCTCTATTGCTACAAGTGACATTCCTGAACTAGGCCAGATACCTTGCAAATAGAATTTATTGGTTAAAAGTGAAACTTTATGACAGAGAAAAAAATCACTGGACTTGGGTGAAATATTTGGTGTAGTCCCTGCTCAATTTACAAATGGCCTGTGTAATGTTAGTGAAATTGTGGAGCCTTATGGAGCTTCCTTGATCTTCCCTGTAAAAGAGGGATCATAAAATGTAACTCAGAGATGCTTGGAATGATTTACATTGCACATGTTTTAGAAGCACTGTTTAATTTCAAAGGTAGGGTAGAAAAGATTATTGACAGGAAGTAAGCACATCGGTAATGGAAGAGTATGCAAATTAATGCAAAGTAAGTGGAGTTTTCCATTTGGTAGGGGCATGTATTACTTTAAACTTAGATACTATATTTCTTACAAGTATTTCCTATCTGTCCCTGTTGCATCTACTATCTTCTCATAATAAAGTAATATATTCTAATCTGAATAGAACTTTTGAGAACCTCCAAAATAAAAGGAAATTTCAGGACTTGGTAACAGGCTTTTAAGAAATCATGTGTACATAAACATTTTTATCTAAAAAATAAATAATTTTAAAGAAACTCCAGTGACCTGTTGCTTGAAGAACATTTTTTTTTTTTTTTACAATTTTTAAGAGATAAAAGGTAAGAGACAGGATATATGAATGTCACATTGAATCAAGAATATAGGAACATATAACAATAATCAGGATGAAAATCAATGTGTTCTAGACTCTATATTTTCTAATTTTTTTTTCTTTTTTTTAAATTAATTAATTAATTTTTGTTACAGGTGTTTCTCCTTTTTCCCCCACTGATTCCCCCCTCCCCCACCCTCCCCGCCCTGTCCCCAGCTTTGTTGTCCATGTCCATTGTTCATGCATACATACATATAAGTTCTGTGGTTTATCTCTCCCCCAACACCCCCTCTTCTGGGGATTGTCAGTCTGTACCCCACTTCCACGTCTCTGGGACTACCCCATTCCTCAGACTGTTATGTTCATTATATTCCACAAATAAGTGAGATCATATGATACTTGTCTTTCTCTGTTTGGCTTATTTCACTTAGGATGACACTCTCCAGGTCCCTCCATGTCATCTCAAAGGATAAGAGATCTTTCTTTCTTACACCTGCGTAGTACTCCATTGTGTATATGTACCACTGCTTTTTTTCTAAGTTTTTTCTTAATTTCAAAGTCAGACTCACGTACCCAGTACTCAAGTAGACATATTCACATTGCTGTTTCATAGCTACTGACAATGAAATTCAAACCTGAAGTAACCATTATTCCCAGTCCATTTTTGCTCCCCAGAACTGCCCTTCCCTTGATCTGTCTAATTACTTAAGACAGAAACCTGAACATTAGTTTCTTTCTTCCCTGTCATTCCAACCTAATCAATTACCAAATTGTTTTAAATCTGCTACTTAAATATTTCTCAGGTCTGCTCTCCAGTCCTCACCTCCACCGCCAGCCCTCGAAGTAGACCCCTTTCATTCCTTACTGTTTTCCTTCAGTGGTCGTTTCTTCCTCTCTCTGGTCCTATTCTTATCCAAGTAGTCTTTCTAATACGTAAATCTTATCCCATCACTCATCTGGTCATCATTAACTCCTACTGTTTTCAAGAAAAATGCAAACTCTTTCTTCAAATGCTTTATAAGAAGCTTAATGACCATGTCCCTGGTCTAACCTCCCCAACTGTAGTTGGGCTGAATTACTTCTGTTTATGTCCTCTCTTATCTCAAGATACTGTCATTTTGCTGTCTTGGTCTGTACACTTACCTGACCATAATTCAACTGACCTGTCCCATTTATCAATAAGGTCATGCAGCCTGTACACTTCACACATACAACCTTCCCTGACAGCTTAAAATGTAGCACGTGACGTTTTCCTGCATGAACAGTCTGCCCTGCTGGGTAGTATTTGCTTGTTTATAAT
Organism: Molossus molossus; assembly: GCF_014108415.1. NCBI lineage: Eukaryota > Metazoa > Chordata > Mammalia > Chiroptera > Molossidae > Molossus > Molossus molossus. The sequence continues at coordinate 55,925,390 of NW_023425351.1, read as the reverse complement.
CCCCGACAGCCCATGAGCTTGGCCAACAGAAGAACCACACTGACCCGTCTCCGTGGCATTCTCCTCGCCTACCGTAGTGCCCAGAACTTTTACAGCAGGTTCTCCAAACACATCTGAAGAAGGGATGAACCGTTCTAGTTTTAATACACTTAATTTGGTTATCTAAACCTTCCTGGGAAAAGTTTAGCCTAATAATGTCACGCAGTTTTCTCCTCATATACGCTGAATTGAAACCCACACTGAATGGGCTCAGAAGAAAGGTTGTGAATGAATCTTAGCAAGGTGGACTCCTGGATATGACCTGGATTCTAACACCTACATCTTTGGTTTTCTAAACAAAACTGTGTCTAATGGAAAACCTTAAGGGAAGTAGGGACGGAGGGGCCCGGCTCCTGATCCCTACACCACAGCAGAAGCACATATTCTGTTTGAGAAGCACATGGGAAAGGAACCTTTCCTAGGAATTCCTCTGAGCTTCCAATTCTCACCACGGTTTCATTCCCATTGAAGATTTTTGAGTAGGCAGCCTATTTAGTTACAGAAGAATGTTAGATGCAAGTTATTAAAGCTTTGTTTGCTGCCCAGCCATATGGGATAACCCAAGAGCACTAAATATTTGGAAAAGGTTCGAGAAACAAATTGAAGATACTAATTAGCATAAATTATTAAACTATTGTCATCTACAGAAGCATTTATTACTCAAAAGCCCCTCATTTCATGATTTTTAGAAATCTGAATAAACAGATTCCCACAAAAAAAGAAATGAACAACATAAATAACTATATTCCACTTATATTCATTGAATTCACAACAAAATTGTCTTCTTTCCCTAAAGGGGAGAGCATATTAATGATTTCTCTCTTTAATGTCTTTAATAAAGACTGGTTGAGGAATAAGAAACATTATAAAAGTAGTTTTTAGGAAGTAATGTATAAAGAAAAAAAATAGTGACCTAGCATGAACATAATCTCTGTTAAAGTTAAGATTTTCATTCAGAATTTTTAAAAATCTTCAAAATTGATAGACCTCAAAAGACATTTTGAGGTCTGAAGAATGTAAAAATCAGAACTGGCAATCAAAGCTCGTCTGAATTTGTGAAATAAATGTAGTTTGGCCTAGATAAATGAGAAGAGAAAAATGTCTCAAGCGGATTTTTATTTTTCTGATTTGGCCCTCTAAACATGGACACTCAGGTCTGACAGGCTAGCCTGACATTTGTTCTTCTTACCAGGTACCTTACTAATGACGGAATGTCCTCTTTTCTCAACCCAGTTAATAAGTAAGAAGTTTACAACATTCACACGAAAAACTGTTTACCTTCTCTTCCCATTTTTTCTTCAATTCTTCAGATGATCTAGTGCTTTTAGTAACACATGTCACAAAAATCAAGGTTAGTGGTTTATCTTCTCTCTCTCTCTCTCTCTCTCTCTCTCTCTCTGTCTGTCTCTCTCTCTGTCTCTCTCTGTCTCTATCTTCTCTGCGACAGGCTTTGGAAGACTAAGTCTGCTAAAAACAATACTTAGTTCAGTGAAGTGATCATTGCACACTGACAACAGAAGCTAACTCTGAGGCCAGTCTGTGCACAGAGTCTGAAAATGCACACATCCTCCAAAGGGGTGCATTTTGAGGAACTGCAATTGTATTGCTTCAGGCAAAGCGCTCACAAACTTACCACCAGAATAACTGGCAAAATGTGTGGAACAATTCACTTTTGCATTAAATAAGAGCTACATTCTTTTAATTTCAGTTGATCATAAGGCATACAACATGAAGATGTTAAAAAATAGCTGCAGGGTATACATATGACAAAGTTAAAAACTCCTTCACTGTTTCCGACTTATTAGTAATTAAGACCGCTGTGTGAATAATCGCACATGCGCACGTCCGTCCTCCCTCCTACCATGCAGCCAGGCGATTTTACCCGAGTTTCTACAAAACTATGCATTTTCACGATGAAGTCAGAATTTTTAATTCATTGATTGATTGATTAATCCTCACCTGAGGATATTTTTCCCATTCATTTTTAGAGAGAGTGGAAGAGAGTGAGGGAGGGAGAGAGAGAGGGAGAAACATCAATGTGAGAGAGACACATCCACTGGTCGCCTCCCACACACACCCTCACCAGGGCTGGGGATGGAACCTGCAAACCAGTACATGCCCCTGACGGGGACTCGAACCCGAGTCCCTTGGTCTGGGCTGACACTCTAACTGAGAAGGCAAGCCGGATAAAGATGATCCCCGTATCTGGCAGTGCAGAGAGCCTGCCCCAGGCCCTTGGAATCCCCTTACAGCCAACCCCCTAAACTACAGAGGAACTAGAAAGCCTCCAAACGCCCTGAGGCTAAAAGGCGGCTGGAACCCGAGCTCGGGGGCAGCCTTAGGAGGTGACTCTGCCGGGCCAGCGGTGCGCAGTGAACAGTCCTTTTCCAGCCCTCGGGGTGCTGCAGCCTGTCCCTTCCCGCCAACTGAATTTCTGCCACAACGTAACCACCGAGGCTCAACAGCCAGGGCGGGATTCTTTTAATTTAAAGAAACGTTGTTGTCATTTCTTGCTCACGTCATATTTGTTAATTACAGAGCAGTTAAGAAATACAGCATTTTTAAAGAGGAAAGCTAAAGTTGCCTGATAGCTAACCAATCCAGCAATGAACTATTATAAAATGGTGGATTTTATTCTGTGCAACTTTATTCCAAATTATATTCGAAAGTGAGGGTTATGCAAGCACAGCCTGAGCATTTGCATGTTAGAAAAGAGTCTCAGTCCTGGCCGGTTTGCTCAGCGGTTAGAGCGTCGGCCCACGGACCAATGAGTCGTGGGTTCGATTCTGGTCAAGGGCACGGACCACGGTTGTCATTCGTCCCGGCCCTGGTTGGGGTCGAGCGGGAGGCAGCCACTACATGTGTCCCTTTCACATCGATCTTTCTCTCTCTCTCTGTCCCTCCCACTCTATTTGAACAAAAGTGGGAAAATGTCCTCGGATGAGGCTAAAAAAAAAGGAGTCTCAAATCATGAATTTGGTTTGGACAATATTTTATGCTATGATTCCTTATTATTGACACTTTTTATTGTTTCAATGCTTCATCATTCTGAACAATCCTGTGTTTGGACATTCTTATTTATGGATCTGTTATTATTGTTTTAGAATACATTCCTAAAATAAATCTCTCATCTATCTATTTAAAACCATTCCTGTATATATGTGCTTATAGCTAAAACTAGATATGGATATATAATGCTGCCCATAACACCTGACCAAAACAGGCAATGGAGACTTTATTCAATACTACTGTGATGCTCTGGCAATCAGGGCCAAGACTACTGCAGTAAGTGAGGGAGAGCGAACCGAACTCTGCTGATAGGAAAAGTGGAGGACATTCAAGGGAAGTGGTCAGTGTGGTTAGGCCATCTGTTTGCCAATTGCCAGTTCACAAAAGACAGTCTCCTACCCTCCCACAGAGAGAGGGTGGTAGGAACACAATTCTTCTTGATTATTCCATTTCTAAGGGGTGGCTCTCAGGTCCTTGGAAGACATTTCTGGCTTGTAATACTAGCAAGAGGCTGGGAGAAGATTTAAATTTCAAAGGGATAGAGAAAAAGTTTTTAATTGCAAGTTTTCTAAAGTAAATGTTCTAAGAAAAGAGAGGTCAGGGGTTTATAGTCAGGAAGAAGTCTGTCCATAATTTAGTCAAGCAGAGGAGAACATTACGGCCACCTTGGTAAATAAATAGATAGATAGATGGACAAACCAATCAAGCTTGTCCTGATGCGATTTACATTTTCATGTATTGTGCCACCACCATGACTAGCTAGGTCGCTTTTTTCCCCCCTAACCCCTCTAAGTTTGTGAATTTTAGTATTACAATTTGGGAAATCATGTTTACTTAATATACCTTCTCATGCAATACTTATATATAATCGACTCTATTATCACACGAACAGTATATAACTGCATCTTTCTGGCTTCAAACATGCAATTTAAACTTAAAGAAATCTGTATGTGACTGATAACTAATGGGTAGATTTTTATGAACTCTTTTGTGTGACTTAGACTAGTAAGACAATTTTACGGGTAGCAGAAATGTAAGATTCTTTGGGGGAAACTAAGCATCAAACACACGTTTTCATTCCACTGAAGAACAAATAACAGCCCTTAGATTCCACAACCGTAGCACAATCCAAGGTACAGATTCGCTTTCATGGGAGAAAATGGACAAAAACACAAAATTAATGAAAAGCATTTACATGACACTGACATGACTGAGCAGTTAAATTAATTTAAGGGGGTTGCATCCAGAAATTACTATTCTTTATACTGTGGTTATAATTCTCATTAAGGAAAATTAAAATTCCAGGTACTTTGTGTAAATTATTACAAATTTGTGCGACTGGGTTTCTCTTTCTGCCATTGTCTCTGCCTCTGTAGTGTTAAGTGACCTCAGACAAGCTAATTCATCTTCCCTCTTTGCCTTAGTCTTTTCATCCATTAAATGTGCCTCCAGGGAGATTTGTCAGCTCGCACATAATGGAGCTCCATCAAAGCATCAACCTTCAAGCCCGAAGAAGACAAAACAACAGTGTTGCCCAACAGCTCTACTTTCAGGAGCACTTTTATTCCTAACACCTGCACTTCACGTCAAATTGCAAACTACACTCGCCTCTGGGAATATCTGGGAAATATAAGAGTTAATGCCAACTCTTCAGCTTTTGGGATCATAAAGTGAAGAAAATAAGTTCTAATTATAGTTGTAAGGCAACTCGAAATAGGTGTGCTCAAACAAGTTGTCATTAGCGGCGAGGGATGGGGAAATATTGCAGAGGGGTGCAAACACATAAATAAGGAGGTACAATTCCCCGGATGAACGGATGTTATTTTCTGCTTTAAAAAGAAAGGAAAATGAGCAAGATAGGTGAAATATAGAGGAAAGACATACCAGCATGCACAGAAATAAATTATTATATTTTCTATATACTTCCTTTAAATCTATGAAATGTGACTGCCAGGTTTCAAACGATATTACTGAGACGGCCACATGGACGAGGACATATTACAGGTCTGTGGTGATCTACAGGATACCCACACTAGTCCCCTGTGTCTACTTTGCATGTGAAATGTGGCGAATCTGAATTGAGATGTGGTGTAAGTATGAAATACACACAGAATATGAAGTCTTGAAAGGAATGTAAAGGATCTGCTCGTCTGTTGGCTGCCGTAACAGAACACCATGAATGGAGTAGCTTATGAACAACAGGACTTCATTTTTCGCAGTTGGGGAGGCTGGGCAATCCCAGATCAGCATTGATAGACCTCGTGCCTGGTGAGAGCCACCTCCTGGTTCACAGACAGCTGTCTTCTTGCGGTGTCTTCGTGGGGCAAAAGGGGTGAGGGAGCTCTTCGGGATCTTATTTGTAAGGACACTAATCCCATTCATGATGACCTCATCAACTTTCAAAGATTCCACCTCCAAACATTATCAAATAGGTTTTAACACATGAATATAGGGGAGGGGCACAAACATTCAATTGGAAGCAAGATCTCATAATTTTTTCCCCTTATTGATTTTTAGAGAGAGAGGAAGTAAGAAGGAGAGAGATACAGAAGCATCGATGAGAGAGAACATTGACTGGCCGCCTCCTGCATGCCTCCCACTGGGGATCAGGCCCACAACCTGGGCATGTGTCCCGACCGGGAATCGAACCGGTGACCTCTCGGTGCATGACTCGACACTCAACCACTGAGCCACACCGGCTGGACTCATACTGTTTTTTTAAAAATATTTTTTCTTTATTGTATTGAGAGAGAGAGGAAGGGAGAGGGAGGGAGAGATAGAAACATCGATGAGCAAAAACATCGATTGGCTGCCTCCTGCATGCCTTCCACTGGGGATCAGGCCCACAACCTGGGCCTGTGTCCTGACCGGGAATCGAACTGGAGACCTCCTGGTGCATGGGTTGATGTGCAACCACTGAGCCACACCAGCTGGGCAGATCTCATAATTTTTTATACTGACTACATATTGAAACGCTGTTGTGAATATATTAGACGAAAATGTTATTAAAATTCATCTGTTTTGTTTTACTTTTTAGGTGACTTTTAGAAACTTTGAAGTGATATATGCATCTCTCATCATGTGTCTACTACATGGTGGTTCCCAGAGAGTAGAGGCGCCTGTGGATTCTGTCTGGAGGGTTTAAGCGGTGCTGAAAGTGAGAACATCTGAAAGTGAAGCTACTGAAAATCCCTCAGCGCATCAACACACATTCAACGCAAACCGAAATGTGAAGGCCAGACGTGCCTCCTGTCCCTTGATGACCATTCACAGATTCAAATAGGGTGGCCCGGAATAGGGCAGCGTAATATTCCTCTTACTAGCTGCCATTTAAAAAAATTGAGATAGCATTGACACATAACACTGCGTTACTTGGAGGTGTACATTAGCTAAAACCTCTATCACATCACATAATTATCATTCCTTTTTTTTTTTTTTTTTTTTGAGAACATTTAAGATCTAGTCTCTTAGCATCTTTGATGTACATAATTACATTATTGTTCACCATAATCACCATGCCGTGCATTCGATCTCCAGACGTTATTTATCTGTTAACTGCAAGTTTGAATCCTGTGACCAACATCTCCCCAATTCCCCCACCCACCCACTCACCCCCACCCCTGATAGCTGCTGTTCTACTCTGTTTCTATCGTTTTGATTTTTTTAGATTCCATGCATAAATGATATCACATAGTATTTGTTTTTTCAGTATGACTTACCTCACTTAGCATAAAGCCCTCAAGGTCCATTAACATTATTGCAAATGGGAAAAGTTCCTTCTCTGTGGGAACATAAAAAAGAGGCTCTATAATAAATCTAACTAAAAGTAACCTTACAGGGAGATCTAATCATAAATTCTTAACTGGGCAGGTCCTGGCGGGTAGTCATGCCTCAGGCCTATAACTTCCTTTCTAAAAGTCCTTTGCCCTAGGCAAGCCCTGGCCACTGTTTTCTGTGCATCTGGGTTAACACACCTTTAAAATGCCTCTTTTGTCCTGGCCGGTTTGGCTCAGCCGTTGGAGTTGAGCGGACCAGAGAGTCCGGGGTTGTTCGCTTTCCTGAGGGGCATGTACCAAAAATTGAAATAAAATAAAAAATAAATAAAATAATAAAATAAAATGCCTCTTTCAGAGCTCTCAGAAACTTTAATCACCCTCCAGAGAGCACAGACTCTGCGAACTCTCCTGGAATGCAATTGTAGAAATGTCCCTGTCTCGTTTTCTCCAGTGTTCACACAATCCACTTAATTCCTTTCTTAATTCCAAATGTATAAAAGAAACTGCACCCTGGCTGGTGTGGCTCAGTGGATCAGGAATGTCCCATGTACCAGCCAAGGTTGCCAATTCAATTCCAGGTCGGGGCACATGCCCGGCTTACAGGCTGGATCCCCGGTAGGGGGCGTGCAGGAGGCAGCCAGATTGATGTTTCACTTTCACATTGATGTTTCACTCTCTAAAAATCAGTAAAGAATTAAAAACAAAACACAACTGCAAACTGTCATGCTGGGAAGCATTTTTCTCAGTCTGGAGATCTTGCTTCTGGGAGCGTCCTCTATTTAACTCAGACACACTCAGAACAATTTTCTACAGGTCTGGCAGCTCTTTCATCCGTTCTCATGGCTGATAATAGTGAGGGAGGGAGGTGTGGATATCAGTTCTTCTCATAAAACCTTGCTAGAAAATTGTCTTCACTCTTTTCTCTCATCCACCTTCCCTCCTCATACTTAATCTTTTTCTAAAAAATGAAACTAATCATGTGATCCCTGCTAAATGGCTCAATCCTTCCTTCCCCGTTGCCTCCAGATCATTCCCAACATCCTTGAATCTTAAGATCATTCTGGGGGGACCTTGTAATCAATGACTATGTACCAGAAGACAGAAGCGACAGAAGAGGAAGAGATAGAGATAGAGGATAAGACCAGGTGACATAGACGCAGAGATTGGATTTATGCAGCCATGAGCCAAGGACACCTGGAATGACCCGAAGCTGAAACAAGCAAACGAGGTTTCTTCCCTATAGGCTTTGGAAGGCGTGTGACTCTGTCAATACCTTGACATTGGACTTCTGACTTCCAGAACCAGAGAGGTAAACATTTCTGTTGTTTTAAGCAACCAACTTAGTGGAGGTTTGTTATAGTAGCCATAGGAAACTGATCAAATCACCAAATTCTCGTCATCTTGCCACACTCAAAAAGTGATTTTATACCCTTTCATAGTACTTTTACACATTTCTTATGATAATCTCTTTACTTTCTAACGTATGTAGTGTTAACCAAGAAAGAGGCTAATCTAAAAGAGAACAACAAAGCATTTATTGGAGGTCAGAGACTGCAACAGGAGACAGATTCAGGTAGCAACTTGCAGTGCGCCCTGAGAACAGCAAGCAGGCTTTCGGAGGCTAAGAGTACATGCCCTGCTCCCGTCCGGTCTTCTTTATGTAAATGAAAGATTCTTGCTAGGTTCATAAGGATTGGTGAAGTTCAACATGCAAATGAAGGATGCTGGTTAGCAAAATAGATGGGTTCTTTCAAGATAAGAAATGCAGATATTCAGGTTGTCGTGGTGAGGGGAAGATAAGGTCCAGGCAAGGCTGAGAAGGTCAAAATTGAGAATGTGTTGGGTGACATATGTGTAAGACAAGCTTCTTCATGGCCTCCTGGCTCCATTTAGTCCTTCCAATAAATGACTCCACCTCAGTAATTTTCATTCACAATAGTAAGTATTCGGTAATCTGTGTTTTTCTTTTTTTAAATATTTTTTTCTTTATTGATTTTAGAGAGAGATAAAAACATCGATGAGAAAGAACATCAATTGGCCGCCTCCTGCATGCCCCCTACTGGGGATTGGGCCCACAACCTGGGCATGTGCCCTGACTGGGAATTGAACCAGTTACTTCTGTTGTATGGGTTGATGCTCAACCACTGAGCCACACCGGCTGGGTTAGGTAATCTTCTTTATTTTACAATCTAGACTGTGCATGAGGAAATGATGGTACTTTATACATCTCTGTATTTCCATAGTACCTATTATTGTGTCTCATATATGGTAAAAAACTGGCACTAATTATTGTGCAAATTTATTTTTTGTAGACAAAATTCAAAATTCTGCTTTGAAAAAGTATTTGATAATTCTAACACCTCAGTGGCTCAACAGGAATTTTTGTTTGGTTTTTATTTTCATATTAATAATGATATTGAAATGAAGCTTTGAAATGCATATATCCATGTATAAATATTAAATTATATAATATGTATATGATTATCTTCATGATGCAGTGCTTTGAAAAATGTATTTGATTATTTGTTTCTTTTTTTGATACAAACAGTTTAATATGATCACATTCTTAATGGTTATTAATACAATTGTTATGGTATCATAGTAAAAACGTGATACCAAAGAAAGGCAGATTGTGACAATAATATTTAATATCTCCCTGGGGCTAAAATAAAGCAATGCGTAAAGAATTAGGTTTATTTGTTCTCCAAAACATCAGCTGCTGGAGGATGTTGACCAAAGAGGCAGTCCTGCCTTGAACCCTGAAGTTACAGATCAAGTAGACCCCCAGATGACGGAACACGATTATTCCAAGGATGCAGTGTGACAACTGTGCAGTCTTCAGAGATTTCCTTATGAAACTTTCGAATGTCTAAGGTAAATATTCCAGTGTTTCTCACCTTACACTGTTTTTCTTTATCTGTAAACTTTGTTACAGATGATAGCGTGGTTGAGATGTTACCTTTGCAATAAATGTTTCTGTAAACATTTTTTAACTTTTATTTTTCAATTACAGTTGACATTCAATATTATTTTATAATAGTTTCAGGTGTACAGCATTGTGGTTAGTCAGTTATGCAGTTTACAAAGAACTCCCTCTATAAGTCTAGTACCCACCTGGCATCATACATAGTTATTATAATGCCATTGACAATATTCCCAGAGAAAGAGAAATACCATCTGATCTCACTTGTATGTGGAATCTAAAAATAAAAATATTTTAACAAACAAAACAGAAACAGACTCAGAGATACAGAGAACAAACTGATGGTTGCCAGATAGGAGGGACTTTGGCAGGCTTGGATGAAAAAGGTGAAGGGATTGAGAAGTTCAAATTAGTAGTTACAAAACAGTGATGAGGATGTAAAGTACAGCCCAGGGAATACAGTCAATAATATCGGTTCCTTTTTAGTGAAATACTTCAGTGGGAAAAACATTAAAAAGAAACCTCAGCCCTGGCCGGTTTGGCTCAGCGGTTAGAGCGTCGGCCTGCTGTCCTGAGAGACCCGGGTTCGGTTCCCGCTAAGGGCATGTACCTCGGTTGCAGTTTGTCCCCGGCCCTGGTTGGTCGTGCGGATGGCAGCCACTCGATGTGTCCCTTCCACATCGATGTTTCCCTCTCTCTCTCTTCCTCTCTCTCCCTCCCACTCTATCTGTACAAAAAAAGGGAAAAATGTCCTCGGGTGAGGATAAAAAAAAAAAAGAAACCTCAGTACTTTATAATAATGACCTCAACCCCAGTAAGGGCTTGGAATTAAAAGGTATCTTGAAATATAATCATAATTTTTATACACGTTACAGGAAATATGATTTGTTGAAACAATCTTTTGTTCTAGGAAAATAAAGTACTTTAGATAAAATATCTGTTATAAGGCTGTTTAAAGGAAGGATGTAGGTGTGCATTTTTTAAATAATATACTGTTGGTATTTTGCAAAGCTGCATAAGTAGGACTTATGAAATATTTCTGTGGGAAGAATCATTGTTAAAACAGGTTTGGTGACAACATAATCACATAACATATCAGACATCTTAACAATAGCTATTTACATAATGGTGAATTTCTGCAATAAGAAAATAACAAAATGAAAATAGAACTGATTCATACTATTTCAACAAATGAATAAACAAATTTAAATGCAATTTCTATAATTTCAAATTATATTTTTACAGAAAGTGAGAACTACTATTCTCCATTAATATAGTTTGATCTTTTTCCAGTAAAAAGTGTTTTGATGTTATCTTTAAAATAAATAAATTTTCTCGTAAAGTTTCTGCAAAATCCTCCCCTTCAGGGAATGAAATGTTATTCAAGAAAAACTGGGACTAGAGTATGAAAGAAAATAGAAATCAAATTATCAACCATTTATCTTTATTCAATTAACATATTTTGTTGAATATCTGGCATATAGGAGGGTCCTCATAAATTCATTAAACTAATCTTGCATATGCAGTTTCTTTTTTTAAATTGACTTTAATTTTAGGAAACAGCATCCGATCTACTTTTTTGTTAGGAAAGAAACCGTAAAAACAAACAAACAAACAAAATTGCAAGCACATACTTTTGTAATAATTTCTTCCCTAACAATGTCTGAGAGACTAAATGTTTTTAAATATATTTCTGTAGCACAAATATGTTATTATTAATTGTCCACACTAAAACTCCATTTTCTTTCCTTTTGTCACAGAGAAAGGGTTGCTTTCTTGTTTTCTGGTTCTCTCTCCATCCCACTTAAGAGGACTCTTACCCCGTCATTCAATCCCAATTTACCTATACTACACTTCGCTGTTCCTTATTTAATGCAATTTCTCTGTCCTCGTATACGTTGAAGTCCATTCCGTATTTGCAAACCTCCCTTGACTTAACCTTCCATTCTGTTTGGTTCATTCTTTGTCACAGTCTGTTCCATTTTAGGGACATGTTTCTGTTCCTGCCATGATCTTCAGCGACAACAGCCTCAAGGCTGGTAGTATTCCTCTTTTTAAGATTTCTGTGCCATGTTAGTTGTGTGAACTAGCATCCTGCTTCTGCATGTGTCTTTGTGGTTTCAGTTTCTCATGGGTGAATTATTTATTTTCAAGCTATTTTTTGAAAGGTTGTCAAGTTTTCTCTCTTGTTCAGGTTTGTGGGTAGAATTCTACGAGCTGTCTTTCCATGATGGCACAACATCTTGATTCCTTGTTTTCTTCAGTAAGATCTGCTCCAGTTCCCTACACATATGTAACTTACTGTGTCAACTCTCCTTGAAGACTATCAAGCCCGCCACCTCCAGGCTCCAACCTGGGCTAGTTGCTCTGCCACTCTGTTTCAGACTGTCCGTGTTTGGATTTTCATTGTCTATCCTCAAGACATCTCTGTGGATCCTCTATTGCTTGGCTCTTCTTTTTTGGTTTACTTTCTTATTTGGGTGGAGAATATTCTGTTCTAGCTCCATAGGAAAGGAAGAAGAGATGGCACAAGGTCAATTTCTGCAACTTTGGATGTCTGGCAGCACCCTTATTCAATATGAGTACTGGATGGAAGAGCTGTCTTGGGAGAGATTCAAGATTGGAGATTTCTGTGGAAATGTATTTTCTACTTTAGATATACTTGAGAAAATTCTCACATCATTTTTATTTATGAAGTTTGATTATAATCTTTCTCTCCTCTGTAGCTTTAAGACTCTTCATTCATAATATTTTGAGTATTTTGTATTTTGGTATAAGGTTATTTTAATGTGGTATTTGATTATGGTAACTTTTTGATTTTTTTTCTTTATTGGTTTTAAAGAGAGAGGAAGGAAGAGGGAGAGAGATAGAAACATTGATGAGAGAGAACATTGACTGGCTGCTTTCTGAATGCCCCCCACTGGGGATCAGGCCCACAACCTGGGCATGTGTCCTGACCGGGAATCAAACCAGTGACCTCTTGGTGCAGGGTCCACGCTCAACCACTGAGCCACTCCTGCCGGACTGTGGTAACTTTCTGTATTATTTATTTTACCTAATATTTTAAGAAACTACTTTGTTACTGGGGGTTTTAAATACTTGAAACACATCAGAGAATAAAACAGGGAAAATCTGTGCCTTCATGTAATTTATATTCTATTAAAATAAAACATTTTTAAAAGTACATTTTAAAGAATATTAAAAGATGACCAATAACAACAACAACAACAAAATAGTTCTACTGGTAAGGGAAATTGGGAGGTCTTGGGTCACAGAGTCTAATTGCAATTTTATTTTACTTTTTTAAAAATAATTTTTCTTTATTGATTTTAGAGAGAGGGAGAGACAGAGAGAGAGAAAGAGAGAGAGAGAGAGAGAGAGAGAGAGAGAGAGAAACATCGATGAGAAAGAACATCAATTGGCTGCCTCCTGCATGCCCCCCACTGGGGATTGGGCTCACAACCTGGGCATGTGCCCTGACCTGGAATCACACTATCAACCTCTTGGTACATGGGCTGATGCTCAATCCCTGAGCCACACCAACCGGGCTCTAATTGCAATTTTAACAGGGAGGTTAGGATGGGCTGTTCTGGGAAAGTGAATTTTAAAAAAAGATATGGAAAAAGTGAGGAAGAAAGTTATTTGATTATTTGGGTGACGAGAGTTTAGGAAGAAGAAATGGTCACCGCCAAGACCCCATGAAGGAACATGCTGCATTATTCAAGGGCGTAAGTGTGGCATTAGCAAGAGGAAATCACGGGTCAGTGTTCAACAGGGCACCTAGTAGGAGATGAAGTCAGAGGCAAAATAAAGGGAGAAAGGGTAGGTTGGCCTTAAGGGTAGAATAATAATATTGTCAATTGTATTAACTAAAACCCTTTTAAGAATGAACATGTGTGCTAAAAATGATTATGCAAAAAAATAGGCACAATCTGAAATTGTCCAAGGCAAACCAGGACATGTGTTCATCTTAATTGTGTGTAATTTTAATACATTCATACAACTTTGAGTGAATTCGAGATATATTCTTTTATTTTATTTTTGAGAAGTTGATGTTGCATGACATAATATGGTTAATTTTTTTAAAGGAATGGCCATTGTTATGGTGTGGAGGCTTAATGGTAGAAAAGCAAGGCTGAGCCCGGCTGATGTGGCTCAGTGGTTGAGAGTAGACCCATGCACCAAGAGGTTGCCGGTTCGATTCCCGGTCAGGGCACATGCCCAGGTTGTGGGCCCGATCCCCATGGGGGCATGCAGGAGGTGGCCAAGCGATGTTCTCTCTCTTCGATGTTTCCATCTCTTTCTCCCTCTCTCTAAAATCAATATAGAAAAAAAATTTTTTAAAAAAAGAAAAGAAAAACGAGGCTGAGAACAGGGAGACAAGTTAGAAGTCCACTGCCGTCATCTGGGTGAGAAAAGTTGGTGGCTCTGACCAGGGTGTCGGCAGTAAAAGTGTTGCAAGTAATTGGATTCTAAACATATTTTAAAGGTATAAGTGCAGGTTATCCTGCGAGATAAGTGAAGGCAATGAGTAGGCAGATAACTGGGATTCTGGTTTTTGCATGTAAGATTGAGGAAGCATGCAAGGAGCAAGAGCTAAGGATGCATTCAAAGAAACTATACTCATGGACTGTTGAAGGGAAAGGTGATATCAAGGGTACAAGGAGTGTTCAAAAGTAAACATACAGTAAACTAAGATCATGAAGGACTTTATGGATTTTCTGAGTTGGGCAAACAACTGGAGGGAGTGAACCAGGAAAACAAGGGATTTTTTGTTTGTTTTTACACAAATGGGAAAGAATAATTGATGAGTTGGCATTACTCGTAATGATAATGTCAAGGAGGGTATGACACTGGGAATGAATGATTAAGACTGAATCATGCCCTGGCTAGTTTGGCTCAGCGGCTGGAGCATCGGCCTGCGAACCAGAGAGTCCTGGGTTCAGTTCCCGCGAGGGGCACGTACCAAAAAAAAAAAGATTGAATTATAACAGAGAAGTTATGAAACTGAGAGGCTAAGATTCCAGCAAAATCATCTAATCTATATTGAAATAACTAATACTTAACACAGGGATAGTTTTTTTTTTTTTTAAGTATGTTTTTATTGACTTTTAGAGGGAGAGAGAGATAGAAACATTAATGAGAGAAACATTGATCTGTTGCCTCCTGCATTCCCCCTACTAGGGATCAAGCCTGAAACTTGGACATGTGTCCTGACTGGGAATTGAACCGGTGACCTCTTGGTGCATGGGTCGATGCTCAGCCACTGAACCACACCAGCCAAGCAGGATAGTTTTGGAGAAAATTACAAAGAGCCAGGAGCTAACATAATTTGGAAGTTGATGGAAATGTCCTAACACATACGATTTAGTGCTGGGGGCCTTTAGGGAAAAAGAAGTACAAATGGACTGGAATTAGCAATGAGGCCAGATGTCTTGAGGTCATTTATCTAACTTGGTAAATGTATGTACCATTGTGATGGCCCTGTGGAGTCTGGGGAGCCATAGGTAGAGGAAAGAGCCACATGGAGGGGAAGCTAATGGGTGAACTTGTATAACAATGGGCCTGACAGGATCATACTGAAAACTAACAATGAGCTAGTAATAAACCCACATACCCATCCCCACCACAGGCCATACCCTCTCCCTTCTTCCCTTTCACTATTGCTGAGCACAGGGAGAAAAGAAAATCTCCCCTGAGAATCTGCAAAGTTATTAACCAGGTTTGTGGACAAAATTTATAACACTTCAATGGCTTAAAACAAACATTTTTGTGTAAGGTTTCCGCTGGTGGTAAAGCCAGGCACTTCACAAAAGCAAAAGCAAATTTCTCTCTGAAGGATTAATTTTTATTTCAGGTCTAAATTTTCTGCAGCAAAAAAAAAAACAGTTCCATGGAAAATTGGCAAGTGAAAAAACAAATTCATTGAATCCACACACAATCAAATTGCCATGGTTGAAAGCCAAAAAATGACAACAAAGTCAGATCCTCAAAGGAGCACATATTGAAATCACCAGAGGAAAATATAATTTTAAAATGACTACCACTTTTAAGGGGTAATTGAGATGTTTGAATGTTTGTGTGAAGACCAAACAAATTGGTGTTAAATACTTCAATTACTTGATTGAAAGTTGAAATTTGCAGAAGAGAGAATGAGATATCTAGAAGAGAGAAGTATAGAAAAGGGGGTGTGTGCTAAGGACAACAGGAAAATAATCAGCAAATCTAACTCATCTTCTTCTTTTTTTTTTTAATCCTCACCCGAGGACATTTTTCCATTTTTTGTTCAGATAGAGCGGGAGGGAGAGAGAGGAAGAGAGAGAGAGAGAAACATCGATGTGAAGGGACACATCGAGTGGCTGCCACCCACACGACCAACCAGGGCCGGGGACAAACTACAACCGAGGCACATGCCCTTAGCGGGAACGGAACCCGGGTCTCTCTGGACCGCAGGCCGACGCTCTAACCGCTGAGCCAAACTGGCCAGGGCTAACTCATCTTCTTTAATGCATTTATTTTTTCCGTATACGGCTTTACTCTAGAATAATAATTTTTTTTTTTACTGAAATTTGAATCCTCTATTACATATAGACTATTTTGTTTGCTAACTTATAACATGATTCTTTTAGAGAAAAAGACATGAGTGAATGTTTCGCCAAAATATGAAGTGAAATCATTTAACATATTACATTCAGACTTTAGTAGCTTCAGAGAAAGTGTTATCTCACCTTCTAAGAGCATCTGTTTTATAAGGTAAATATTCTTCAGGTTATTTCAACATAATAAGGTTATACAGATTGTACCATCAAGTGTGAATGGTGATCTCTGTAGAATCAGGGTACATTAGATTTTCAGAGACATTGGAATGGTCTCTCCCATTATTCTATTGATAAGAAAATCAAGGTGTAGAAATGGGAAACATTGTTCTATAATTTAGAACTTCTGGTAACGTCACTGTGGATATTAGTTGTTTAGGCTAAATATTCTTCCTTGAGCTAAAAAGCAGAAACTTGAATTCAAGGTCTATCAATTCAATTTCTAACACAATTGTCTACTAGCTTTTTGACATTATATCAGTTAATTAACATTTCTGAGTATTGTTTTCTTATAAAAAATAAGAATACTACTAGCAAGTATGGGATTTTTATTAGGAAAAAATAAGACAATATATGAAAAGCTTTATTCAAAGCTAATAACTATTATTTTTTACCATTAGTAGTAATACTAACAGCCAAAATTAAAGACAAATATTTTAATTTTTAAGCATTCCATAAAATGAGTTTGCTTGAAATATTGAATCACTATGTGAAATGGGGAATTAATAACAGCATTTTCTTTTTCATTTTATTTGGAGAAGGCCATCTTTGAAACATATAGCTATGAACTACAGGAATTAACCTTTCAAAGTCAACATAGACACAAATAAGAACACATGATATAATTAAAAAGGACAGTACCCTGCTGCTACATCAGAAGCAGAGTATGAAAAAGAAGTAGGAATGTCGTTTATAATGGGAAGCAGGAGGAACCAACCTAAAAAAGAACCAACTTAAAAAAACAACTTAAGAAAAAAAGTCATGTGGAAACAACACTCAACCTACAGAGCAGTTTAAAAAATACTTGTGTTATTGTTAAACCAGAAGAGGAGTCACCACAAAGTGTCTGAAGACTTTAATGACAGTATTTTCCATACTTCACAATGAAAAAATCATACATTTCCTAGCTTCTATAATTTAAATTTATCTGTGCAATAATTAATAGAAACAGAAGTAACCAGCATACCATTTATGACACTTAGCTGAGATTTTTAGACTACCTTTGTAAGCAGGAGGATTGGTAAGAAATTCTCCAATAAACCCTATTTATATTATTTTATGTGAAGTGGTAGATAAATACATGGAGTGCATTTGTTACTTTTTGCTGCATAAGAAGTTAAATTCCAAAATGTAATGGCTTAAAACAAGAGTTTATTATATCCCAGTTTTTGTTGCTCAGGAACTCAGTCCCATTTTGATCCGATTCTCTGGTTCAGGGTCCCCTACAAGATATAATCATGGTACTGGCCGAGGCTGTGATCTCCACTGGAGACTTAGCAGGCTCGGAATCAGGGAAAGATCTGCTTCCCAGCCCAGTCATTGTCATTGTTGGCAGGACTCGTTTTCTCAGGGGTAAACTGAGGCACTCCATTTCCCATTGGCCGCTGGCTGGAGGCCTTAGTTTCTTGCCACATGGGCCTCTCCATAGGCAGTTCACAACACAGAAGCTGACTTTTGTCAGAGCAAGTGAGAGACCAGGAGAAGGTGAGCAAGAGAGAAGCCAGTCTTGGTCCCGCTCCCATTAAGGGGATGGATTATTACAATACTGAAATATGAGAGTCACTGGGAGCCATTCTAGAAACTGACTGTCACAACAGACCATAAATAGATACATAAATATATATATAAATACACATATAGCCCGGCCTGTGTGGCTCAGTGGTTGAGCATCAACCCATGCACCAAGAGGTTGCTGGTTCGATTCCTGGTCAGGGCACATGCCCAGGTTGTGGGCCCGATCCCCAGTGGGGGGCATGCAGAAGGCAGCCAATCGGATGTTCTTTCTTATCAATGATTCTATCTCTCCCTCTCCTTTCCTCTCTCTCTAAAAATCACTAAAGAAAAAAAATAAAAAAATAAAAATAAATAACATTTACAAGAATATATAAATGATATATATATTCATATTAAATATTTAGTAAACTATACATTTTTAAATTTAGTTTTATTTCTTTCAAATTAAATTTTTTGGTTATGTTCAAATGTTCAGCTAACTTTATTGCTAGAATGTTCTTGAAAATGTATCATTCAAAATGCCCCCTTTAATCAAGAATATCATGCCTAGAATTTGTAGTGTCCATTTCAAGAATGGTGCTTAAAATTCAATCCAGTTTTGGTTGGCTACAGATTATATTTGATACATGTATTTACAGTTATTTATGTCTTTCTGAAAGAGAATTCTAATTTTTGGTCAAATATTTTTGACAAAGTATTTAATTTATTTATTTAAAACATGTTTTATTGATTTTTGAGAGAGAGAGAGGAAGGGAGAGAGACAGAAACATCGATGTGAGAAACATCAATCGGCTGCCTCCTGCACGCCCCCTACTGGGGATCGAGCCCACAACCCGGACATGTGCCCTGACTGGGAATCGAATCGGGACCTCTCAGTCCATGGGATGATGCTCAATCCACTGAGCCACACTGGCCGGGCAAAAAAGTAAAGTATTTTAAAACATTGTTTCCCTCACATATTCCCCAAACATTACTTTCAGGTTATGAAGCTCTAGTGACACACTCAATGACAACGAATCAATTTCTAAATAAGTATGTGATGGACTACTTATTTTATATGAATATGAAAGTAAGAAAAAACAGTAATAAGTTAAAGTTAAATTATTATCAAAGGCCATGGAGAAAGAAACATGTTAACAAAAAGAGCATATTGGCTATCATACAAAAAAGAATCCTAAGATAAACCTTATGATAATTAATATATTACAAATAAATCATACAGTCATATTTTAATATTAAAAACACCTTGCTGCCAGACACATGTTGAATTATCATCTCATGCTCCTCTGAGGGAGTTCTAGGGGCAAAGGTATTTTATGTTTCTCTACTACGAGAATTCACACGTTCTGGCTCACGATCAATGCTGCCTAAACAATAGAAAGTTCAAACGAATGTCAAACTTGCTAATGTTTAGAGTCATTTTGGAAGAAGAAGCCAGTGAGGCTAATTGCAGTTCATTTTGTGAAATTCTCTTTTGGGTTCTGATTAGTCAACTATTAAATCAAGCAAATATTCAAAAGCAGCGGTGAAATTCAAAACACCATATGTAACAAGCATTATTGCACTGTCAGCAATCAATGAGAACAGAGCTGACTCAAGTATAACCAGTAGATACTGTTGCATTGCCAGCCTAGGATAGCAGAACAGGCTTATAGGTGCTCTAAAAATTTCATTTCAATCAATGACTGCATGGTCATGCTGATTTTCACTTTGTAATTCATATGGAATTGTATTGAGAACAAAGTTTATAAAAAATTAACATGCAACTTAAAGTTAAGGATAAAGCCAGATAAATATGAAAAATGTTTGTTAGCCCTATTCTGTATATTTTATGAAAGATATAGCATATACTCAAAAGTAATTTAAAAATTAGTATCAGTTAAACCCGACAGGTGTGGCTCAGTGGATTAAGTATTGTCCCATGGACTGAGAGGTCCCAGTTTGATTTTTAGTCAGGGCACATGCCCAGGTTATGGGCTCCATCCCCAGTAGGGGGCGTGCAGGAGGCAGCCGATCTATGCGTCTCTCTCACATGGATGTTTCTATCGCTCTCTCCCCTCCTCTCTCTTTAAAAAATTAATAAAAACATATAAAAATGTTAAAAAAATTAATGTCGCTTAGCAAATGGAACTTTAAAAACACAAAATACAGTTCTTTTACAATGATATTTTAGTCTCTTTCCTTGTTCCTAAGCAAGGGCACTATAGTCTCTTTTATTTATCATCATTTATTTACCAAACATTTAAGTCTGTAAATCATCATCACAACTAAATCCAGGGTCTCAACACTATTCTTTTAACCCTTGATATATCATCTTTGATCAGATTTCCACATGTAATCTCTCTACTGTAGAGATTACAGAGACCTGGGAGAAAGAGCACTCGATAGAAAGAGTGTACAAAATATAATAATACAAACATGTGCATATGAAAAACTGCAATGAAAAACTTGTTTATTTTCTGTTGTTTGTAATCCTAGGAGCTCTAAATCTTTGTAGTACAATAATGAGCTTCACCATTATGTGCGGTTTTTTATTTCCATGGTTTCAATGACCTATAGTCAACCTCCATCCAAAAATATTGAATCAAAAATTCCAGGAATTAACAATTCATAAATTTTAAATGTTGTGTGCTATTCTGAGTATTGTGATGAGATTTTGTGCCTTTCCAGTCTGTCCTACTGATGACACGAATCATCCCTTTGCCCAGCACATGTCCTCATTAGTCAGTAGCCTTGGTGATGATCAGATCAACTGTTGTGGTATTGCAGCACTTACATTCAAGGAACATTTACTTTGTTATCATTGTTTTATTTTATTATTAATTATTATAATCTCTTACTGTGCCCAATTTATAAATTAAACTTTATCACAAATATGTATGTATAGAAAAATACACTATATATAGGGTTTGGTACTATTTGCAATTATAGGCATCACTGGGGGTCTTGGAATGTATTTCCTGCAGACAAGGAGGGACTATGGTATAGTACAAAAGACTTTTGCTTTATGTCCACAATGAATGGGTCCACTTCTGTAAATCACCCTTCTACCAGTTTGTTCATTAAATTCCACATGTGAGTGAAATTTTGTGGGACTTGTCTCTCTCTGACTGGCTTGTTTCACAAAGGGTAAAATTGTCTTCCTTTTAACAGCAGAGTAGTATTCCATTGTGTAAATGTACCAGTTTTGCCAACAACTATCTTAATATTACCTGTTCTTTCAAAACAAGATTTTTGACAAGGTGATCTGCATGTATTATAGTCCCCACTCTCATACTTCCCATTGACTTGTTTTACCTACTGAAACTAGGTGTAGTCCTTCCCACTCTGGGAATTCCTAAGGGAATTCTCCAGTCTCCCAAATGAAATTGCTTCTTAAGGGGATTACATATTTCACAGAGCAAAGAGAAGTGGCTATTTCTTTCTAATTTGTTCCCTGTTACAGGTTGAATTTTACCTCTCAAAAGATGCTGAATTCTAACTCTCAGTACCCATGAATATGACTTTATTTTGAAACAGTATTTCCAGATGGTAAAGTCAAGCTGAGATCATTATGGCAGCCCTAATCCAATATGAACATGTCCTTATAAAAAGGGGAGATTTGGACACAGAGACACACACACAGGGAGAACATCATGAACAGATAAAGGCAGATCAGGGTGATGCACCCTTTGCCAAGTTAGGCCCAAGACTGTCAACAAACAACCAGAAGCTAAAAGACCATCATGAAACAGATTCTCCCTCATAGCCTCTCAGGAACTAACCCTGCCAACACCTTGATATTGGACTTTTAGCTTCCAGAGATGTGAGGTGATAAATTCCTGTTGTTTAAGCCACTCAATTAGTGGTTCTTTGTTATAGCAGCCCTAACTGATTATGTGTTCAGTTTTAGAAAACAAAACATTCAGATCATTCTTTTCCCCTGTAGGACATTTGGTTCTGTCCAATACATCCACAGAGACATTTGGTTCATGCCAAAACATCTTTGATATTTAAATCCTACTCTTTGCAAGATTAGAATCCCAGCTCATCTACCTAATCCCATTGTCATTACCAGCTAGGTAATGAAGGCAAGAAGAGTTACTATTAGCAATATAGCCACAATGAAAGTATTCGACTATGAAGACATGATAGTATTTTTTATGTATTAATTCTGTAAACCAAAAGTATAAATAAGTGTTATGGGCTATTTGAATCCAGGGATGTTTTCTAAGCACGGATATTTGGATGTTTTGGACCATTTGGCATGAACTAAATGTGCTCATAGACATTTTGAACAGAATCAGATTTCAAGGACATTTTGGCATGGGCCAAATGTGTCTGCATATTTTGGACAGGAGCAAAAGTCTGGTAATCTTATTTTTTGTTTCAGTTATTTATTTATTTTTATTAATTTGTTTTTGTTACAGATGTTTCTCCTTTTTCTCCCACTGACACCCCCCCATCCCCAGCTTTGCTGTCCATGTCCATTGGTCATGCATACATGCATATAAGTTCTGTGTTTATCTCCCCCCCCAACCCTCCCTCCTCTGAGGCTTGTCAGTCTGTACCCCACCTCTATGTCTCTGGATCAACTTTGTTCATCAGTTTGTTTAGTTCATTATATTCCACAAATAAGTGACATCATGTGATATTTGTCTTTTTCTGCTCTCTAGGTCTTTCCATGCCATCTCAAAGGGTAAGAGATCTTTCTTTCTTTCAGCTGCATAGTACTCCATTGTGTATATGTACCACAGCTTTTTTATCCACTCATCTACTGATGGAAGCTTGGGCCGTTTCCAGATCTTAGCTATTGTGAATAGTGCTGCTATGAACATGGGGGTACATATATTCTTCCTGATTGGTGTTTCAGGCTTCTTAGGGTATATTCCTAGAAATGGGATCACTGGGTCAAATGGCAGTTCCATTTTTAACACCACAGCGTTTCCACAGTGGCTGCACCAGTCTGCGTTCCCACCAGCAGTGTAGCAGGGTCCCCTTTATGTTTCAGTTAGTTTTATCAGAAACGCACTGGCAGAAAACTTCTCTCAAACCTAAAAAAAAAAAAAAAAAGGACATATTTTGTTTCCAATGACAATGGCATTGGAAAATTTTCTGGAATCGTAAACATTCATGAATTTTTAAAAATGAGAAATTAGCAGATAAATGATCAGGTATGCAAAGATAAAGTCATTTTAAACCATTAATCTAAAAAATTTCTTTGATGTTTAAATAATATTTATTATATATATTGTAATGTATTATAAAAACAGTCCATATTCTCTATAAAAATTTTAAATGAAGTGCAGATGTATATATAAAGGAACAAGAAAAAATGGTCTACATCAGTTCTAAGAGGTAAATATTATTCTTGTCCAGCTATTTTTCTTATTTTTAAGTATATTTCTATAATATTATTTAAAATATATTCGCAATATTTCCATATGTCATTAAGTAATAATAGCAAGGAAATGGTAATCTTAATAAGCAACATTAATTGAGCACACACTCTCTGCCAGTATAGTATGATTCAGCCTATACTTTGACATGAACACTATATTTGTTTTAATTTTTAGCTATTAAAACTGAAAAGTGCCCTGGATGCTTTGGCTCAGCGGTTAGAGCGTTGGCCCACGACCAGAGAGGCTCGGGTTTGGTTCCTGCTAAGGGCACGTACCTCGGTTGCAGTTTGTCTCCAGCCCTGATTGGGGTCGTGTGGGTGGCAACCACTTGATGTGTCTCTCGCATCGATGTTTCTCTCTCTCTTCTTCCCTCTCTCCCTCATGCTTTATCTGAAGATAAATGCAAAAAACAAAACAAAACAAAACTGAAAAGTGAGAGACTTTAATTATATGACATTTTTGTGTCTCTGAATATTTCTTTTGTGTTCACACAGCCATTTAAAATACTTTTGGTGAATATTGCAGAGTTACCCTTCAACAGTATAATATTGAATTATGGTACTTCTAGAAAGTGATGAGAGTACTCATTTGGCCCAACCCTACTGATACTGGATATTTTATTAAAAATCAAAACATAAGACAAAATAAGCAATTTGACAGTTACTGTTAGTTAAATCTAGCAGTTCATTTACATTTCTTTAAACATTAAATATATTTATGGGTCATTAATATTTATTCTTTTCAAATCAGCTTCTGCAAATATGTGTCTCACTGTTTCTTTCTGAGATTGTTCTCAACCAAGGATCATAACCTGGTTATATTTATATTACATAGTCTACCCATACTTTTGCCCCAATTGATTAAAGTGTAGCTATAGCTCTAATTGGAAACATCAAATTATCTTCCTCAGCAGGGTAAAGTCGGCTAATCATAGGATTTTGTAAGTCTCTAACAGAATCTTGAGTGAGGGATGACTATAAAGCCGGGTTTGAGCAGCCACCTCCGGGTAAGTTCATCATGGAGATGATGGAATGTTATACATGTTTATTACTCCAAATGTACTATCTATCTGCATCATTCGTTCACTTGATAGCTGCTATCCACCTGTGGCTATGGGTTATTTGATGTGACTAGTGTGAATAAGGGATTGAATTTTTAAAAATTGAGTTTTAATGAAAGTTTACATAAAGAGCCACATGTGGCTAGAAACTACTGTACTGAAGAGTGAAGCTGTAGACCGAAAAGGGTGAAGCTGGTGTCCAGAGAAACAAGTTTCTGCGGCACTGGAGGGACGGAGGGGTAACGAGCCCCTGAGAGCTCTGGGCTCGGTCTGATGGAGCCAAGCTGCACGTGTCCTGCTCTGGATTCAGAGGTGTCGTCTGGCGTTAGAGACACTGCTCTGGTGCTTTCCTTGGGTTGTTTTTCCATCCGTTTTCTACTTGAATCGATTTTTATTTCCTTTATTGATTTTAGAGAGAGAGGAAGGGAGAGGAGAGAGAGATAGAAACATTGATGAGAGAGAACATCTATTGGCTGCCTCCTGCATACCCCCCACTGGAGATCAGACCCACAACCTGGACATGTGCCCTGACCGGGAATCGAACCAGCGACCTCTTGGTGCGTGGGTCAATGCTCAACCACTGAGCCACATGGGCTGGACTTGAATCAATTTTTGAAACAAATTTTCCTAGAGGAGTAGTCAGAAATTTAAGAATCAGAGGAATTCACTGTATTTTCTAGAAAATAATTTTTTTTATGTGTTGGTATATTTCCTTTCTCATGACTAATAACTATTTGTATCTCAGTTTTCTTGATAAAAATAGTCTGCACCTCTTAATTATTTTTCTGTTTGCTAATTAAATGATTATTTTCTTTTTATTTAAATTCATTTTTGCTGCCCTCTTTATATTTATTGTAATTTAAACAAGCACCTAATGCCATATCAAAAATATTTCTTAAAAATATCAGCCTAGGTGTTTTTATCAGCAAAATTTTACCTAACTTTAAAAAAACAAAATATTCCAAAATTACTCAGACTATTCCAGGAAATATAAAAAACATAATCAAACTATGTTACATGTTTACATGTATTCATGTTTATACCATGATACTTATCTTTGATATCAAAACTAGAAAAAAAGGTATGAGAAAAAAATATCAGGCCACCTCACTTGTATATATACAAATTCTTAAGCAAAATATTAGCAGACCTCAATAGTGTATAGAGAATATGTCATAATATAAAAGGATTAATCTTAGGCAGAAAATTTAAGATTAATTGAAAAATATTTTTAAATGTTGTTAAATACTTAGAGATATATATCAAAACCACAGAGAGGAGTGTCAATTAGAAAACACTGTCGCCCTGGCCGGTTTGGCTCAGCGGTTAGAGCGTCGGCCTGCGGTCCAGAGAGACCCGGGTTCGGTTCCCGCTAAGGGCACGTACCTCGGTTGCAGTTTGTCCCCGGCCCTGGTTGGTCGTGTGGGAGGCAGCCACTTGATGTGTCCCTTTCACTTCGATGTTTCTCTCTCTCTTTCCCTCCCACTCTATCTGAACAAAAAATGGGAAAATGTCTTCGGGTGAGGATAAAAAAAAAAAAGAAAACACTGTCAATACTCCCATAATTAATGTAAAGATACAATGTAATTGCAATGCAAAAAAAAGAAAAACCTCTCCAGGGAGCTATTTTTTTGGTGGATAAAATTTGACTACTTTTCTAAAATTTCTGGGTAGGCAAAAGACTAATAAGAGCAAAGATACTCTTGAAAAATAAGAATGAGATGGTAGGACATATCTTATCAGCTATCAAGAATTATTATAAATCAGTCATTTAAGCTCACACAACAGTGGTGCTAGAATAGTCAGATTGGCTCTGGGAAATTATTGGAGCACTCAAATACAGGCGGTTATATATATGCTTTATGAGATGTGTGACCTTACAGACCTCAGAGGGAAAGAGATACTAGTCAATATATGATGAAGAGAAAGCTGATTATCCATATAAGGAATAAGGAAGGAAGTCACACACATCATACTCATTAAGCAATTACAGCAATGTGAAGGGCAAAACTTTGAATAGTTTACAGAAAATTATATATACTATTTTTATAACCTTAGCATAAGAAGGGATATTACAAACAAGATAAATTTGACTACATTAAAATGAAAATTTCAGTTTAGTAACATACTGTGAAAAATGTCAAAAAGGCAAGTCACGAGTTAGGGGAAACATTTGCAAGACAGATAATCTACATAGGATTTGCATACATGCAGAGAACATTAAGTACTTCAACAAATTTGCCATCATCATCAACAAAGTAATACAAGAATGAACAACAGATTTAGAGAAGCAAATAATTTATTTACTTATTTCCCAGATATTTACTTAGCATCAACATATACCAAGCGGAGTTCTGGAGTCGGGCTATGTTGCTAGGAAAAAGCCCACAAGCTCCTTATCCTCATGAAACATATATTCTAGTGGTGGCAGAAAAAAATAAATCACACGGATAGTATGATAAAAAAAAATAATAAGTGCAATGGAAAAAACAAAGTAGAAAAGGTCGAGTGAGATAAGGGAGTAAGGATTATGGGTTGGGAAGAAGGTAGAAATTTCAATTTGAAGGATGTTCCCCGCAAGCAGTTGACCTTTGAGACCTGACCTGAAGAAGATGGAAGCCACATCATGAAGTTACTTAGAGAAAACACTTTCCAGGGAAAAGGGAGATTGAATATAAAGATTCAGAGTATTAAGTATGTTTAGTAGACGCAAAGATCAGAAAGGGCCTTTATGATGGACCTGGGACAGGAAGACTAGAATAAGGTGAAGTAGGAGAAGTAACTGCAGATCAGAACAATCAAGCTCTTACAAACACTGGGAGTCATCGGCTTAAAACATCAACCTTGCTTGTATCAGATGAATTAAGTTCCAATCAAAATGAATATTATGTTATGCCACTAGAATAGAAAAATTGGTTCACAATTGCAAATGTTGTTGAGGATATGAATGAACACCAGTTCCTGCTGATAGGATTCTAAATTCTAGAGAAATCTTAGAAATCAATTCACTTACCCATAGCCCAGTAATTCCATTCCTAACTTCATAGAGGAAGCCTTTTACATGTGCTGCAGGAGACATATGCCAGAGGATGTTCATGACAGTATTATTTATTTTATCAAAAGTTGAAAACAACCCAAAGGGCCTATACTCACACAGTGAAATATTATACAGAAAATAAAATAAACCAAAGCTGTAGGAAAGACAGATAAATTTGGATTCATACTGTTGAAGAATATGTTTCACAAGACTATATTCAGAATGATACCATTTTTAAATGCTAATAAAGAGATAAACTAATTTGTTTACAGAAAATAAATATGGGATAAAGAAATACAAAATGACAAGGAGCAATAATCACAAATTTCTTAATAATGATAACCTCTAGAGTAAAGAGAAGCATGAAATGGGGGAGGAGCAAATCAAAATGTACAGTTATCATTACTGTTCTAGTTCCAACATTAGGCATTTAGTTCATAAGTGTTGAAAAGTTTATGTTATATATGTATTTTACCTATCAAATATTGGTAACTAGATCCTATAAATATAAGCAACAGCATGTAAATTTATGTAAAGTCAAGTGATTCAATGTGATTGTCTCATCTGAATTTGGATTCAAATTAAACATTTTATTAAAACATGATATATTTGTTTCCTGTGGCTTTTGTAACAAATTACCATAACCTCAGTGGCTTAAACCAGCAGAAATTCATTCTCCCACAGTTCTGCAGACTAGAAATGTTCAGTCTGTTGGGGTCTCTCTCCCTGGATCTGGGGGAGAATCTATTCTTGGACTCTTCTAGCTTCTGGTGGCGGCTGGTCTGGGCTTTCCTGGTATGTGGTCACATCACTGCGGTGTCTGCCTCTGTCTTCATGTTGCCTTTTCCCCCTGTGTCTCCTCTTCTATCTCCAATTTCTTTTGGCTTTTCTATTATTTGGACATTTGTCATTGGATTTGGAGCCCACACCGATAATCCAGGATTGTCTTCATTTCAAAATTCTAAACCACATTTGCGGGGACATTTTTTGGCCCAGCACACATAATTATGGTGTCCAGTAAATGTTACTTGATTGTGAACTTATTGAGACTAAGGTTTTTTACACTTGATTAAAATACGTTTCTTCAATGTACTGTATAAGTAAGGCACATTTTATAAGTGTCTGTGTTAAGTTCCACTACATGGTATGTCTACACGCTACTCTGAAATCCTGCACGCCCCTTTTATAAATCATAGAGCTGAAAAGTGTCTCCAGAACTCAGTCCCTGCCTTTCCTTGCCTTTAGGCACCGCTACCTTTAAACTAACAAGGGAGGAGAGGTGCCTATTCTATTCTTAACGTGCTCCAGCAAAAGAGATTATGCAACCTCTCTCAGCAACACATTTTGGCATTTCAAGCACTAAATATTTAAAATCTAACTCTTACAGAGGCATGGGAAATAGTAAGACCTTCATAATTTGCATATTTACCCAGAAGCTCCAAGAGTCAAAACAGTGGACTGTAAATACGAGGAAAATAAGAGAAGCTGGAAAATGAACGGCTTTATTTTTACATTACCACTGAGACTACAAGCCTCAGATATAATCTGGCCTAGGGATTCATTTTCATCTGGCTTTTTCAAGACTTTTAAGAAAAAAACTGAGTTTTTCCCTTTTCAAAAACAACGTTAGCCTGAAGTGATTGAAAAACTATATGAAGAAAGGCTTTCAAGTTCATATCACTCCCACCAATTTTTCTCCCTGATACTAAGTCCCAGGGAGACAGGGCGGAGGGAGTGAAGCTGGGGTAAGGGGAGGACCTAATGCAAATATGGAAATGGAAATTAAGCACAAAATAGCTTGGTCCTTCTAACTCTTAAATTATACAAAAAGTTTGACAATTTCACTTGAGCAGATACAAAATCTGATGGGTATCTTACGTTAAAAATCTGTTATTTAAAGATGAATCTAGCAAAGTATGGTTTGCTCACAAAATATTCTGATTATCTCCTTTACATTCTCAGGTGCGTCTTTACTGACAGCATCTCCACTGCTAAGTAGCTCGAACACCATTCCCCATGTGCCAAGGCAAGGGTACCATCTGATGCATTGCCCTTGAAAATGGGTAATTTTGCTCCTGCGTGGGTTGCTCTGTCCTTCTGGAGATCACGCAGCATGTGGTATGGGTATTCCATTCACAGAAAGAAAAACCGAAAAGGGATGGATTAGGTGAATCTGGGCCACACCAAATGTCCTAAATGTGGAAACAGCGTTTCTACATTTCTATACTCTGGAGACTCCAATACGTAGGGTAAATAAGATAATACAAACTATGTAAATCAGGGACCTCAGTGTTAGTAAATGAAAGTTTCTCTGAGACTTTCTTTTGGGAATGAATTACTTTAATCCCAAATGGTTCTTGAGTATTAATATAAATACTCAAGAATCCCAAATGGTTCTTGAGTATTAATACATCCTGATTATAATCACCCTATTTAATGCAACATAATTCAACTCTCTTGATTTTTAAAAATGATAGTAGTTTGGCATTGTGCCTAATCTTTGGTGATACTGCTTAATCCCTGTGCTTTAAAGAATGGTTTATAAGTGATGTGAGTGATGTGCAGAATATCCTCCAGGAACTGTTCAGCATCTGACAAATTCAAGATTTACTCAAATATAAGTATCAAGTCTGAGATAATAAATTAACACTTGGAAAAATGATGTCAAAGTTAGGGACCACTATAATGTAGCAGCTGCGAAGCAAAGATTGACCTGCAGGAAAGGAATCAGGAGTGAAGACAGTGTCTTAAAATGTAGGCGTTCGACTTAAAGTCACACTGTATTTTGATCTCCTTGAATGTATTTCAAGATACAGAATAATGTCCCAAGAGGGTTGAATGTTATGTGGTTTCTTACTAAATAATTGCTTCCCTAACATATAATTGTTAGAGGATTACAATTGGTTATTTCTTCAACTTTGAATTCATAAGAACAATTGAAAATTTGTTCTTTGTGAGAGATTTTGTTTTTTCTCTTTGTTTCTTTGGGGATTTCATGAGCTTAAGTTTCCCAGAAAATGGAAATGTTCTTCAATCAGGTAATGATGAATAATGTTTCAGAGATTAGTACAGATGTTGGGGGATAAGGAAGGAGAGTGAAGAGGATAATAAACTGTGAAGGATGGAATAGCAATATTCTCAGGAATATTATACATTTTTACCTTAATGTTAGATACAGATGAAAGTGTTTTGAATTGTAAACTTTTTAAAAAATGCAGTGAATACATCAGTTACAAGTCTTTGCTTTTAAAGTTCTCTGTAAATTATTAGACAAAATATTTTAAATCATGACAACTTTTCCAGGAAAATAAGAAAACTAATTTTAAGTGGGAAAAAAATTATTATTACTTACTAAAGTCTCTGAATACAGAATATAGTCCAGAAATAAATCATTATCCATAGTTGACTTTTTAATATCTTTCCTTTTAAATCCTTCATCTTGAGAACCCAAAAGATTGACCAACCTATTTCTCTCTCATTTTTCTTATTATGTTTCACCAGGGACGTTTCCATTCGTGGGGTGAGTAGAGTCAATGAAACTTACAAATTTACATAAAGAGAACAGCAATTGTGGTGTGAAATAAATTAAACAGAAAACTCAGTTAAAATGGGGGACAGAAGAGAGGACTCTCAGGCACCATGTTACTGACCCCAAGAGAAAGAGTCTTACCTTGAACTCGGAAAGGAAGCCACCCCACTTTACTATGTCAGCAGGAGAGAAAGGTTCCTCCTTGCCCAGTAAGAGATCAGCTAACAGGAGACAGCTGCAACCCAGCCAATGAGAAGTCCCTATACTTCCAATTTTCAGCTTCCTCCAGTGGACTCTTTATTTACAACAGCCCCTTCCAAGTCCATTAAAGAGTGTTCCTCTCCTTTGTTTCTCCGGATGTCCCTGTGGTTTGCCATTAGACCACATGTCCTAAATTACAATTCTTGGTTATTACCAAGTAAACCTAATTTGCTAGAAAACTATCTAGCTATCTACTTTTAAAAAATATATATATGTTTTTATTGATTTTTTTTAGAGAGAGAGGAAGGGAGAGAGAGATAGAAACATCAATGTCAGAGAGAAGCATTGATTTGCCTCCTGCACGCCCCCTACTGAGGATGGAGCCGAAACCGGGCATGTGCCTGACCAGAAAAGGAACAGGGACCTCTCAGTCCATGGGGGACACTCAGTCCACTGAGCCACACCGACTGGGCTGGCTGTCTACTTTTTAAGGTCAACAGGGGGTTTCACAATGCTTTTCAAAATACCCAAGAATAATTTCCATTAACATTTCTCCAAAAACATTCAATCTTGTTGTCTAGATTTAAAATCGAATGGTTTACCTGAAGAAAATGTCTTGACTCTTCTGTTGGAGAACTGAGAGACTGATGTTATGAATAAGAAAAATATAATGTTTCTATCATTGAGAAACTTTAGAATCTTCTAGTCATGCCTACATTTTTTTGTCAACCTGTTTTTACTTTAAAAAGTAAGTAAACTAAGCAATCAGAATAGCAATTCAGAGAGTTCTAAGTTGGCTATGAAATTATGTAACATGGGATGTTAAAACCTGGTGATTTAAATGGGAAAATAGCACACAGAACTTTCTTAGTAAATGCCAGAATGGTCATGCAAGTTAGGATGGGGACATCATAGCCCCCTGCACACACTTGTCAGGTGGGAGAAGTATGCCAACAACAGAAGAGCAAACTAGTGGACAAAACTGGACAAAATGATACCTAACGTTGTTACTGCAAAGCCTAATACAGACTCCCATGATTAAATGATAACTCTTCATTCTGTAGTGGCATGCTAGAGTGATATTGCATTTTATAAAAATTGATAAAATTTTAGAGATGCAAATATTATAATATTAAATAAATTTTTAGATTTTTGAGTAAAAAAAATTGTTCTTAGAAAGTAATATTACCCAATCTTGTTTCCACTTCAGATCTAGATTTTTCTTTTTACAGTGAACAAAAGGTTTATATTTAGAATTAGCCAGCCAGACTCAGTGTAGATGGTCCCAATTTTGTTGGCAACATCCAAAGCATCATATCAGAGCCAGTGCAACACATGCCTTCTCTCCTTCAGGCCTGATCAGGGTGCTGGCCTTGGCCATGTCAATGTCAGAGGGCTTCTTCACAGCCTGTTTGAACTGGTGTTTGTCGGCCTTGCCATCCACAATGAA
Organism: Molossus molossus; assembly: GCF_014108415.1. Classification (NCBI taxonomy): domain Eukaryota; kingdom Metazoa; phylum Chordata; class Mammalia; order Chiroptera; family Molossidae; genus Molossus; species Molossus molossus. Next base: position 55,892,655 of record NW_023425351.1, on the reverse strand, counting down.
CACACGTGCATTGTTGTCTCCTATGTTCTTCATGGCTCCCTCGGGGGTGGTCAAGGGGAACTTGACGACAGCATGGTGCTCAAGCTTGTTTTCCCTGAAGGTGCTCTTCTGAGGATACTTAGGCTGCCTTTCAAGAGGCGGTGTCTTCAGCTGTAGGAAGGTGGGTGACAGGTGATCTTTTCATTGTGGCTGTGGACGCCTTTCAGCACTGCTTTTGTCTTGCCCCCAAAGCCTTTGCTTTGGCTTAGGTTTGGGGAGGGACAGGGGCTTCCTTCTTTGCTTCTAGCACCATCTTCATGAAAAGCTTCAGATCTGTCTTTAGGAAAAACAAATTTTATTCTGGAATTCCACTACAGCCTACTGAGTCAGAATTTCCCTGGATGAAAGTCTGATTTTTTTAAAATACTCATCTGAGGAGGATATGTTTTTATTGATTCGAGAGAGAGATGGAGAAAAAAAGGGGAGAGAGAGAGAGAGACATCAATGTGAGAGAGAAACCGCTGCCTCCTGTATGTGCCATAACTGGGATAGAACCTACAGCTTTTTTTTTTTTCCAGTGTATGGGATAATGCTCCAGCTAAATGAGCCATCCAGCTAGGGCAAAAGTCTGATTTTTAATGTCTGTGATTTAAAACCAAGCAGCCAGCAAATGAATAAATAAGCAGCAACAGAACTCTCTAAAGACCACTGTCCGTAAGCCTAATTTTTCTTAGCTCTTTATTTCTCAGTGTTCTCTAAGTTTTATATCTGTACATAGTCAGATCACCATAGTTTCTTAGAAGAGCTTGCTCTACATTTGATGACTTTGCTTTTTCCCATGCTAGAAACCCAAGACACCTTCTCAAGCAGTACACCTGCTGTTATCCAAGTAAAACAAACAAACAAAACAAAAAAAACCCAAACTAACTACAGATAATTTGGTGTTCCAGACACTTTGCTTTAATGTATCTTTTATTTTTGACAAAGGACCAAGAGTGTAGTTACCATAGAATGTGGTTTAGGAATAGTTCAAATCCTTCAGGAATGTATGGTTTCGATTAATTGTTTTTTCCTTTACTGATTTTAGAGAGACAGGACGTGAGAGGGAGAGAGAGAGAGAAACATCAATGAGCGAGAATATCGATTGGCCGCCTCCTGCATGCCCCCCACTGGGGATCGGGCCCACAACCTGGGCGTGTGCCCTGACCAGAAATAGAACCGGTGACCTCTTTGTGCATGGGTTGATGCTCAACCACTGAGCCACACCAGCTGGACTCGATTAATTAATTTATTCATTTATTTATTTCACAAGTGTTTTGAACTCAGAACTGTGGCCGGTACCTTGGTGGCATGTGCTGGGGACACGGCAATGCCACCCCCTGCTTCCGCACGGCTTTTACTGTAGCTTGGACGGCGGGTGCTTCGTTTGTCCAGAGATATGCTCAGGCCCTTTCCGAATCTTCAGAATGCCATCGGTGTCGGTTTTCCTTGTTGTCACTGCATTGTCCGGAACCCAGGACTGCTGGAAGGAGCCGTGTGTGGTCAGCTAGATCTGTAACATAAATTAGTTATGTGGCCTGTGATTCGGCCGATACAGAAGCGGATCGCAGCAGTGTTTGCTGCCGCTTTGTCACTGTGCGCAGCGTGGGGGTTCCACAGCAAGAGGAACACTCACGACTTTAGGCCGGGGCACCTGTCTAACAGATGTTTCCGAGCAATTACAACATTAAGGAGCTTCCAATGCATGCCTGCACACACTTCCGTATATACATACTATATTGTGTGTGCACGAGTGTGCAAAATCTCTACGTGGTTGTTTGTTCTTGTCTGTACCTGACTGCTGTCAGTAGTGGTGATAGTAGGCCATGGAAGAAATAGACACAAGGAGGTGACATAATCGTATTTTCATTTTTGGAATTGGTTTGGCAGCAATGCAAAGATTGGAGTGGACGAGTAGGGAACTAAAGTCAGGGAGTTGATTTATCTCTATTTGATTGTCCAGATGAGAAAGAGTGAAGATCTGTGGAGTGGGAGAGAAAGTTATTAAAAATTTATACGACTTGATTAAAAATTATTAGGGAATAAATATATGGGGTAGAGTTTTGCAGGAAGGGACTGTTAGTCTTGAGGAGGGTTTCAGTTGTTTTCCTCTTGAACAAATACACAGATGGAGATACCCATTACTGGGCAGAAGCGAGAGAGTTGGTCTTGAGGAGAAACTAGCAAATTAAATGTTGAGTTTGCTAAGTTCATGATTTTTACATGGCAGCAATTGAGTATGTTTAATACATAGTTGATTAAACAAATCTCAGTCTCAGATGGGAAATTCCAAGTTGGCAATGTAGATTTGGGAATTACTGGACAGAAATTAAAATCACGGGAGCAGCTGAAGTAAACAGGGGAAATTATATATGCTAAAAATAAACAAAGCCAAGGATAAAATCTTGGAGAAGAAGAACGTGAACAAAGAGGAGCTTGTGAAAAGTAATTATCAGGGATGGAGGAAGAGAACAAGAAAACCAGAAAAGAAAGAAACTCGAGGTCCTACTTTTACATCAAGGGTTTATATGTATTCTCTATAGAAGGTCACTAAGCCATGGAAGTATTTCAAAGTAACAATAAGACCAGAGTTTACAAATTACAATTTTGGCAGTTAATTAGTTAGGATAATTTTATTTCTACTGGAGAGAGGTAAATAAAAATGTATTATGAGGACACAGGCAATCATATAAGAACCAATGTTGGGAAAAAGACCAGAAACACACAGACAAATAAGAGAAATAGGTTTTTTCCATTTCTCATTCCTGTTTCTTTGGCTCTATATGCAACTGCCTCACTGCTGTGACTCTGACTTGCTTGATTTTCAATTCCCTTAGTGATAAATCACAAATGGCAGCTCTAGAGTTAACTGCTTCTTTTGTTCAAGGGCATCAAACTGATTGAGAAGATTTTGTCCAAACATAATAGATGGCCTCACCAATACCACTGGCATCAGGTGCCCACTACGGGCCTCATCAACAATGTCAAAGGTAGGTCATCCTTTTGTATGAACATAGCTACTCATTCTAAAGAAGACTCTCGATTGAATTCAATTGTAGAGAAATATTCCTGGAAAACTTAGGTGCTTGGGCAGATAATCATGAATCATAAAGTGTTGAAAGGATATTAGATGATGCAATGTTTTACAACACCAGTGTCCCTTAATCACCATATTTACTTTGTTCTTTATTACAGATAACGAGGATTTGCAAAGAGAGCCTGGAGACTGAAGACAAGTTTGTCATCCAAATATATTTGATATTTGAGTTTTAGGTAGGAAACAGGAAGAATATAGATAACAAAGATTTATTTTGGAATTTATTCAGATCTATCCAGGTAGCAAGCATTTGGACAGCAAGAGATTCCTACAGCGATAGTGACATGAATGCGGAAACCAGCACACATGTATTTTCTTTGAAAGACTGATCTGTAATAGAATATTTTCAAACTTATTGATCTCAGGATCCTTAGAGCCTAAAAATTGTTGCTAAGCAGTTTACCAACTATTACATTTCAATATACAGCAGAAGTGTTTTTCATTTTATTGCGTAGTATTTTATTTTATTTTTTTTATCCTCACCCGAGGACATTTTTTGTTCAGATAGAGAGGGAGGGAGAGAGAGGAAGAGAGAGAGAGAGAAACATCGACGTGAAAGGGACACATCGAGTGGCTGCCACCCGCACGACCAACCAGGGTCGGGGACAAACTGCAACCGAGGTACGTGCCCTTAGCGGGAACTGAACCCGGGTCTCTCGGGACCGCAGGCCGACGCTCTAACCGCTGAGCCAAACCGGCCAGGGCTATTGCATAGTATTTTAAAAAGACATGTACACAGGGGTGGAGATTGAATAAAGTTAATTTTTATTGCTCCAAAGAGCTTTTGTTTTATGGTACTATGTACTGATATTATTTACTATTCTATATTAAAACAGAAATTATAAATATATTTCCTAATTCAAACAATAAATCTATAATATATTAATATTAATATTTTAATAATATATATTTTGGAAAATAAAAATAAATAGTGAGAACCTTAAAACTGTCTTGTTTTTTTTGAAAATTTCTTTAATGTTAAGCTTTTTGGAAGATATCTGGATTCTCATATTTGTTTCTACTTTCAACATGTTGTGTTGACTGAAGTATATGAAAATATATATAATTGAAAAGGTTTAAATTATTGAAAAAAATTGAGGGGGTACTTGAATGTGATTTAAAAGGTTAGGGATATTTTAACAGCCTTTTCAGACAAATGTGAATGTTTCTTATTTGATATCATACCAACAAGTTATAGTAGAATCTCAGATCATGTCAAGGAAGAACTGTTATATTAAAATCATCTTTCACGCACTCGCATTGTTATTTGCCCTTGCATGATTTTGTAATATCAATGATCATTTGTAGAGTAAAGATTTGCAGTTATGCATATCTTCCAAATATTGACACATTTTAATATAGAATGTGGAAAACTACTTTTGCTGCTATCACTACCCATTTTTCAGAAGATTCTTAAAGTATTGGCAAGCTGATAGTCTCAGATACAAGTTTTACAAAATTCTAACTTTTACTTTAAAGACAAGATTTTATCATTAACAATAAAATTTGTCAGTTGTTTTTCTTGAAGTGACAGGTTTACTTTGCTCTTTTGTGAGAAAAACTTTGCTAAATACCTAAGTCGGAGTAACCATTCACTGACAGTGAGAATAATTTCTCATTACAAAAGAAGCGGCTAGCTCAGCTAGCAACTCAATTTCCCATGTGCTTTTCCTCAACACAATGTTCATGTTTCAGTACCTGCCAGAGCACCTTATATGTATTTTCGATTTCATTACAAAAAATTTTAAATGACACATATGCAGGAATAGAGATTCGGTGTAATTAATGTTTTACTCTTTTATCTGGATATTCCTATAAAACTTGTTTGCTTTTTAAAAAAAATATGAATATATGGAAGTGAAAAATAAAATGGCTACTATTATAGTGTGGTAAAAGTTTAAATTCATGCTTTTTCCCTCACCAGCCCCTTTTCTGCCATCAGTACACCCTGTGGAAAGAAGCAGTAATGGTTTAGTATTGTGACGAAAACAGTTCTGACCTAATGGAGCCCTGAAAACATCTCAGAGACACACAGGGATCCATCGACTACACTATAAAAACCACTGAAATATAATCTAGACAAGATGAGAATATTAAACACAGACACAAGGAACCAAAGAAACATGTGAATGTCCTTTTCTCTTTATATCCAGATTAAAATAAAGAGATTATATCTAGGTAAAAACTTATCTTAAGGCAAAGTAATAGAAAACATAACTTGACTAAGTGCCTCTCAAGCTTACGATTGTTGTTTAAAAGCAAAGATAAAAGCTAATAGCTTTTTAAAAATAAAAATAGAACAGGACATGATGATATATTCTGTGTGTTTTTTCATTTATCATCTTGCTTTTATGACATTTACTAATGTTAAATGTTTCCATGCTTCTCTGACTTCTCTATTCTTTTGAATGTGCTGAGCGTTCCTTCATCTAGAACTAGTATTATATATCATTCATTACTGTCAAAGTTACATAGAAAAGCTATTTGGACATCTTAGCCACAGCTGGCTAATCATCTCTTAGATATTATCTTTCCTTGAATCCTTTTAAAACTCGATTGTTGATCCATTTTGAACCTTGTTCCTAACATTAACCAAAATACTCAGCTGCATTAAAATGTGTTCAGAGAGCTCACAATAATCTATAACATTAAGTAGAGTCTAGATATAAAAAGAAAGTTGGGTGTGTATGTATACAGCACACAAACATATGTGTCTATGCATTGAGATTAGTATCAAAGATTTCTGCCCACAATATTTCTGTTTTGCTGTCAATTGTATGTGCAGTGCATAGGTTACTTAGGTAAGAAAGAGAGTGTTTAGTGATTTTTTACACATCTACTTTTTCATGATTAACATATACAGTTAACCCTTAAACAACATGGGGGTTATGAGTGCTGACTCTCATGCAGTGGAAAATTCATGTACAACTTTTGACTCCCCACAAACTTAGTTGTCCTAGGTATCTGCGGAGGATTGGTTTCAGGGTCACCCATGGATACCAAAATCCAGGATGCTCAAGTCCTCTATATAAAATAGCTTAGATTAGTGCATAGAGTTGGCCCTCTGTATCTGCAAACTCCCAACCACAGATAGAAACAGTACAGGTATTTACTGGGGAAAAAAATTGCATATAAGTAGACCTGTGCAGTTCAAACTTCATTTTGTTCAAGGGTCAACTTTATAATTTGTTGATGTTTTACGTATCTACCTCTATTAGTTATGCTTTTCTACACAAACATAACCAATAGGATACACACACACACACACACACACACAGATTTTAAAAAATTATCTCATATTGTGGGGGTTGACAATTCTGAAATTTGTAGGGAAGGCCAGAAGACTGGAAACTCAACTAGTACTTGCTGTTGCAGTATTGAGGTACAATTTCTTCTTTGAGGAAAATCAGTTTTTGCTTCTAAGACCTTCACCCAATTGGATGAGGGCCACCCACATAATGGAAGATAATCTTCTTTACCTAAAGTCAACTGATTGTAAACATTAACCCATCTACAATATACTTTCTTTCTTTCTTTTTTCTTTATTGGTTTTAGAGAGAGAGTAAGGGAAAGGGAGGGAGAGATAGAAACACAGATGAAAGAGAACATCGATTGGCTGCCTCCAGCATGCATGGCCCCCACTGGGGATTTGGCCCACAACCTGGGCATGTGCCCTGACCAGGAATCGAACAGGCGACCTCTTGGTGCATAGGTCGATGCTCAACCACTGAGCCATACCAGCCAGACCTACAATATACTTTCATAGCAACACCCAGATTACTGTTTAAATAACTTGGTACTGTTGCCTAGTCAAATGGACATGTAAGACTGATTATCAACCATTAATTAGATATGAGTTTCTCTTCAGCTGTGTTTCTTCACTGTTATCTATATATTCCAATTTCATCTTTGAATCTGAGATAAGGTCTAAAACCAGATTTTGAGATAATTGCACCCCATGATGAATATAACAGGGCACAATTTAGGTCATGGATTATTTGGTTTTATTTTGAGAAAGAAGATTTGAGCTGTCAAAAGTCTATTTTACATTAGGCTATGGAGACTATTCTAAAGATTAAATCCTATATTTCTGTCCTCACAGTACTTTGTACTGGTCAGATATAGTTTTAATGATTCCCTCAGGGTATCAGAATAATGTCATCAAACAAATGTTTTATTTTAGTAAATAGAGCTAGGGCAGCCCAGCTAGCAAGAGTCCTTGATGGGGAAAATGAGGATCTAAGCAAAACAGCACAGCAAGTCACATTATGTTATCAGCTAATAATGGTCCATCTATCCTTTTCAAGCCTTGCAGGAGTTCTCTGTCTAGTTTCCTTTTACTCTTAATCCCAAAGAGTATGCAATTCCTACATGATATAACTTTTCTTCCTTGCACCCGGCTCTCTCCACTGACACTCAATTCTCCAAAGATTACAGCTGCTGTATTTTGAGCCATAGAGCATTTAGGGTTTTGTTCTCATTATTAGAAAGTGAGCACCTGTGCTTTGCAATGTTAAAACATTAATTTTTTTGGTTACCATGTAGCAGAAAGTAACAACATTAATGACCTAACAAAAATTGCACAATGATTTAGACAAAACACTCAGCAGGCACAAATCTGCCCTTTGAACACAACCTATTATAGAGAAGAAATAATATCTTTGTAAAACAGCATCAATGAAATTATTCATTTTAATTGTATGGTATTAAATCATGCATACTAAATTGATTGTATTTGTAAAGATATTGAATTTTAATATAAAAATGGTGAAATTATGTTCTAAAAGCAGACATTGTGGTTCAAGGACATATAATTTAAGCGAATAGCAATCCAGTCATATAGTTTATGTAAAATAAAGAGTGAGAACACATTAGTCACTCAAAATTTGCAGTAACTTGGGCTTCTAATTTTTTTTTTTTTTTTTTTTGGTTGAAAACAATGTCATGATTTCATCCCTTCAAAATTTACTAAGAAACATAATTTTCTCAACTCATACCAATTCCTCTAAGAATTCTCTTACTTAATATAATCATGGTCTTAACTGAAGAAAAATTAAATAGACAGCACAGATGTATTTAGATCCTCATCAGTAGAATGCACAAAAATCAGCCATGGCCCTTGATAAGAATCTAGATGACACAGTTCCACACAAGAACAATGGAACCAGGATCTTTGTTCAAACACTGGATTCATTTTACCCATGGTGACATGTTGAAAACAATGTGTCTACATTTGACACTCATAATTATCTCCTGAGGTTTGGAAATATAATTTAATCTGGGCCATCAAATGATGGTTATTGCTTGTTTGCTGTACACCAAATGTCATAGTCTATATCGCGTTACCTAAAATATTTTATATTTTATTACATTACCCTCCATATTAAAGCAACCTAAATAGTTATCAAATCAAATTCTATGTACGCGTATTTTATAACTGAAATAAAAATAAATAAATTCATACTAATAATATGAAATACTAATAGTATTTCTAGTTTTGAAAATTTCTTTTCCTGAAATTAATAAAACTTTTCCAGCATTTTTTGGTTAGTGTTTACGTGTTACTTTTTGTCTGTTATTTTACTTTTTGTTGTTGTTGTTACTCTTTACCAGAGGATATTTTTCTATTGATTTTTTTTTGTTTGAGAGAGTAGAAGGGAGGGAGAAAGGGGGAGGCGAGGGAGTGGGGGGAGAGAGAGAGAGAGAGAGAGAGAGAGAGAGAGAGAGAGAGAGAGAGAGAGAGAGAGAGAGAGAGAGAGAGAGACATCAATGTGAGAGAGACACATTCATTGGTTGCCTCCTGCACGTGCTGTGAATAGAGCCAAGGATCAAACCTGCAATCCAAGTACATGCCCTTGACCAGGAATTGAACTCACAACCCTCCAGTGTGAGGGCCTATACTCCATCCACAGAGCCACACCAGCCAGGGCCCATTACTTTACTTTTACCCTGTCTGAATTGTTATATTTGAAGTGGGTTACATGTAGACTATATACAGTTGTGTCTTGAATTTTCATCTAATTTAATAATCTCAATCTTTTCACTGGTGTTGACAACATTCATGTTTAAATGTTTATTGATATGGTTAGACAGAAGGCTAGCTTCTTGCTGTTTTCTATTTGTTTCATTTGTTCTTTATTTTTTTTCCTGTCTTCTCCAAGTTTAATTGAACTTCTTTATTCCATTTTATCTTTTGTCTTGACTGGATTATTACACCTCTTTTTAAAAATGTGAATGATGGCTACACTTGACTTTAAAATGTACATTTTATAATAATCTGAGTTTATATTCAAATAATATTATACAACCGAACATGTAGTATAGGAATTGTATAATACTGTATTCCTAACTCCACCCTTTTATCGTTGGGCCATTGATGGCATGTATTTCACTGCTACATGTGTTACAAACACACAATACATTCTTCAAATTTTTTTGGTGTAAAGGAATTTATCCTTTTGATCAATTAAAAATAAGAAAAGATAGTTTATCTTCATTCTTTACATTTCCAGCACAATTCCTGTTTTTATGTAGATCCAATTTATGACTATCTTGTATTTCTTCTGTCTGAAGAAGTCCCACTAATATTCTCATAGAGAAGGTTTGCTAGTAATAAATTACTTCCATTTTTATTTTTATCTGTAAAAGTCTTTGTTTTTCATTAGATACAGACTGATTTCCTTCAGCAACTTAAAGGTGTTATTCCATTGTCCTCTTATAAACGTGAATTCTGAAAAGTCTGCTGTAATTCTTATCCTTCTGCATGTAATGTATCTTTGTACTTTTTGTATCTGCTGTTTGATTTCTGTCACTAATTTTGGGAACATCTTGCCTATTATTTCTTCAAAATTTCTGCATTTTTCTTTCTTCTCCTTATTGTTTTAAAGTGTGCATATGTTACATAATTTTCTATCATCCCACACATTTTGTATTTTTGTTCTTTTTCTTATAATATTTTTCTTTTGCATTTAGTTTAGGTAATTTCTACTGACCTGTAAGTGTACTGTTTCTCTCTTCAGCTATGTAGTCTACTGACAATCTCACTAAAAAAATACTTCATCTCAGTTACTGTGTTCTTGTATATCTAGCATCTTCATTTGATTCATTCATATAGTTGTCATCTTTCTACTAACATCACATATCCAATCTTGTATGTTATTTACCTTTTTTATGAGAACTTTAACATATTTATCATTATTATTTAAAATTCCCTGTCTAATGTTTAATCATCTGTGTCATATTTGAGTTTGGTCAGATGATTGCTTTGTCTCTTTAGTATGTTTTCTTCTTGCCTTTTTGTATTCTTTTGTTGAAAACTTGTTTTATAGAACAGTAGATACAGAGATAAATATATGCATTTTTTTGTATGCTTTAAGATGAGAACAACCTTCTTTCTGCTAGGCCATCAGTGTGGGGCTTTGTGTTAATCACAAATTGAACAGAATTTGAAGTTTAATTTCTGCTTAGCTGGTGTTTTCATACTTAGCTTTCAATTTTCTTTTTGCACTGCCCCAGAAAGTGAATCTGTCTCTTGCACCATTTCCACTATACTCCAGTATTATTTTGTCTCAACACTTGATAGATTGGTAGTCAGTCAGGAAGAGTTATCTGATAATGTGACTAAACTTGAATCGTAGCAGACATTGTGAACCTGGTATTCAGGGTGTGGCCTTTACAGGTGTTTCAATCCATATTTTCTTAATTATTCTGGACCTTACTCAGATGTTGAGGTTTTTTTTCTCTTGTTCTCCTCACCAAGCTTCAGTGGGTTTCCACCAATGCCCTCAAGTTTGTACATTCAGTTTTATTGCCTTTTCTCCTTTGTTCCATAAAGGAGATGACCTTGGTGGATTTCTACAATAGCTTAAGTTTTCTTCCCTGGCAGACTTTCTCAGGAATTGCCTCCCTTTCCTCTGTGAATACTTGATTGAGTTCTCGGAGAAAAGGGCTATAAATATGTATGAATCCCCATCCGCTACGTGTGTCCCCAAGGGTTTCCACACTCTCTTGCTAGTCCACACTCAAGCTATTAGCAATTTGATGAATATTTCTAATTAAATATTACCAACTCAGATATCACTGAGCTTGAATTTGACCCAAGTTTGCAAATGCTACAATTCTATCTCTGTAATTTCTTCTACTCTCATCTGTCCATCAAGATTTTGGATTACTTCTCTGTCCTATCACCAAAGCTGTTGCTGGTTATAAGAAAATTATTTAATTAAAGCTTTTCCACCTTTTTACTAATTTTAATGGGAGTAGTGATGCTGTTTCGAGCTCTCTATATCTTCAATATTAAATCAGAAATGGCTGTATCATTAAAAATGCATTTATAATTATTATTGCTACTATACTAAATTCCTATATTAATTGGATTAAGATAACATGCTAAATTGTTTTGATTTTTATAATTTATTTTATCTTTTGAATTAGGGTTTAAGTGGAGAAACAGAAACCATAGGACTTATATGTTAACACTTTTTTTTCTATAAAATTGGCTTATATTATAGTGGGGACTATCAAGACATGTTCAAAATCCACAGAGCAGGTCATCAAGAATGAGAGTTCCCAAATGTCCATCAGTAGACGAATGGATAAAAAATCTGTGGTACATATACACAATGGAGTACTATGCAGTTGTAAGGAAGGAAGATCTCTTATCCTTTGACATGACATGGAAGGACCTGGGAAGTATTATCCTAAGCGAAATAAGCCAAGCAGAGAAAGACAAGTATCATATGATCTCACTTATTTGTGGAATATAATGAACATAACAGTCTGAGGAAGTGGGTAGTCCCAGAGACGTGGAAGTGGGGTACAGACTGACAATCCCCAGAAGAGGGGGTTGTGGGGGAGAGATAAATCAAAGAACTTATATGCATGTGTGCATGAGCAATGGACATGGACAACAAAGCTGGGGACAGGGAGGGGAGGGAGGGGAGAGGGGAATCAGTGGGGGGAAAAGGAAAAACATCTGTAACAAAAATAAATAAAAAAAATAAAAAAAAATTAAAAGAATGGGAGTTCAGAACTCTTATGTATGACTTGAACCATCTATGAATAGGTAGAATTTCTTTCTCATCAGGAAAAATTCAGTATACAAATAAGACCTTTATACTACTTGAATTAGGCCAATTTATCTAGGATAATCTTTCTTATTTAGAGTCAATTGATTATTACTTTTAATCACATCTACAAAATACCTCACAGTGTTTGAATAGCTGGGGACTATAGCTTAGCTAAGCTGACCATCACCTCATTTTTACTTCCATTTTCCTTTAAATTGTTTATTAAGATAACAAAAATTTCTTTATATTTAATTGATATACATTATATTACATTTCTTACTAAATGATAAATATGTAATTTTAAAATGAGATACTTGATAGTTTCTATCTAATTACTATAGGTATAAATAAGAAATGTGTTTATAGTTTTGTAATTATTTTGCAAATGTTTTGTAAAATTTTATACTTTTACTCTTTTAAGCAGTGGCCATTACATCCCACACCTGCTTCCATTGAGCTTTAAAAATACAAATGTGAATACTTATAAATTGTATCTGAAGACATTTTTTGCTCATAACTTGCTTATTTCATTATTGTCAATTAATTATCTATTAACTTAGCCAAACTATAAAGCCCTTTTTTAAAAATAGATTTTTAAAAAAAATCTTGATTTTTTTTTTTAGAGAGAGAGGTAAAGAGAAGAAGAGAGAAAGAAACATTGATGAGAGAGAAACACAGATTGGCTGCCTCTTGTAACCCTCTCCCCCACTGGGGATCAAGCCTGCAACCTGGGCATATGCCCTGACCTCTTGGTACATGGACAATGGCCAACCAACTGAGCCACACCAGCAAGGGCTGTACAGCTCTTAAAATGGCAAATGTTTTGTTGTTATTTTACCTTTAGACAATTGAAAAGTTTATTGCTATTTAAGACAGATTTTTAATAATATAAAATAGAATCACCACATATAATTATATCAGGCTCAAGATAAATTAGCTTACTCTGAATCTATAGACTAATGAATCAACATAGCAGACATGGAAATCTATATCTTACATCAGGTCTGAGTAAGTGCTACGTGTTTTTATCTGAAAGCTATAGCATATGCTTGTAATTGTGAAAACAGCTATTATAATAAACTATGTACGATAGTGAATTTGTTGTGCTTAGTTCAACAAAGGTAGAGTGGTACAGAATCATGATGCAAAGTGCATCAAATGTTCCTTTTCATATTTATTACAATAAAGCTTTTATTTATTATTTTTTTGTAGACATTAATGACTGCTAGGTAGATGTTAGAACATGAACTCCATTTCAGTTGTAAGTAAGCTGACCCAAATTGCCAAGAACATGAATTGTAACTCAGAATCTCACTATTAATTTTCTACATTTTTACCTTCATTTTATCCCATGAGTCTACAATAGGTTCTTAATGGATGCATGCTAATCTCAACTCTTTTACTTCCTACCCATTCTTACCCTTCTAGATTATATTACTTAAACTCTTTCTACCTTTCAAAACAAATCTACATTTTGTTAATTCCCTTTTGGCTTTGATGTGTGTGAGGCAAGTTAGCCTGATACATTAATTTGTGCTGAGGTGTCAGTTGCTCATATCATCACTGTTGAATTTATGAGTCTTCAAAGGAATAATTAATATGCATATCTTTGCAATTGTCTATCTTTGAGAAAGTCTCATGATCCCTTAGGAAGAATCTGTTTTTTCAGTCTTCTTATTTTTCTTATTTCACTGCTATACATCAACAAATTTGTTTATTGGTTTAACATAATCTATATGTAGGTGATATTCCTTAAGAGGCTAGATAGTGAATATGAATCAAATAATTTATTTTAAGTTTAATTTTATATCAATGGCAATATTTGGAAAAATGTAAAAACAATATATGTTATAAGTGAAATTATTTTGTTGCTCCAATAATGTAGATCATAACAAAGCTTGATGAAACCATTGAAAATATGTATTATTTTTATTTTTTTTATCAAATACACAAGAAATACTACTAAAGGGCTATTATTATAATAGTGTCTTGCTTACAGACCTACATGTATGGAGAAAGCTAATTTCATCACTTATTCCCTAAGCATCTTTCCTGGAAACGTAGTTGATGGGTACCTAAATAACTGTGATCTGAATAGCATCTCAAGTGTTTGTTGTTTGACAGACTGTTAGGGGACCACGTTTTCAATATTTTGGATTAATGTTTACTAAATTTGAAAGGTTTGTTTATAAAACTGAGGTAGGTGGTATGAGTTTGCTTTTGGCCGAACTTGTCTAAATTGTCATGTATTTCTCAAAGAGAGATCATCTGGCCATGTTGTATGTGAAACCAATGTTTAAAGATATATATTTTCAACACTGTTTGGCTTCAAATTTCAAGTCAAATATTTATCTTGGTAATCCTCTACCAAAAAAACAATAAAATGGTGTTAGTCTATATATTGTCCTTCAACATGCACTATAAATTTAGCCACATATATTGTACCTTATAGAAGATTTAGAAGAATTTATTTTTTTTATCCTCACCCCAGGACATTTTTTTTTTTTTTTTGCATTTATCTTCAGATAGAGTGGGAGGGAGAGACGAAGGGAGAGAGAGAGAGAAACATGGATGTGAGAGAGACACATTGACTGGTTGCCTCCTGCACAACCTCGACCAAAGCCAGGACCAAACTGCACATGCCCTTGACAGGAATCAAACCCTTGACACTTTGGTCTGTGGGCGGGCGCTCTAACCACTGAGCAAACTGGCCAGGTCCTTTTTCTCTTATTAAAGAAAATGTATCATCCTCTATGTTCAGCTTTAACATAAACATCTAATACTTCCTAATTTTGTTCACTATGGATGTATGACATTGTACATATTTTGCACATGACTGTATTTTTATTTCATTTGTTCTTTCCACCAGACACATTTATATTTCCCCTCAGAACAGTGTTTTAATTAAATTTGGGTTTCAGGTTATAAGTAATTAGAATGAATTTCTAAGTTGTATTGGTTGCCAACACCAGAATTTCTGTTCCTATTCCTTTTCTTTTAATCAAGTACTCATTAAAACATATTAGTCTTTCCAATAAAACTAAAAAAACCCCAAACAACAATTGACTTTTACCTGTGCACTATGGTATGTTTTCTGCCCCCTTTAAAGTCTTGTATTATATTCTCATGTCATGTATTACATAAGGGCAGTAATATTTTGAACATGAACCTAGCCTTCTAAAATAATAATAATGCTTACACATCTATTTCTATATTCTCAATGGGTATTAACAAAATATTCAGCCAGCTCTACACATGAAGACAAGATCTTAGGAAGTGAGTATGTATAGATGACAGGGGTTTAGCTTTGTCCCTCAAACTTGACAAATGAGAAACGACATTGTCTAGTCTATGACTCCCAGGTCTCTCAGCCATTCTTTCATTGCTTCTTTCAAACACGTGTTTGGGTGAAAGAGACTCTCTCTTATGAACACGTATGAAGTCAGAAAAAAGACTTTAGCCAACTGTGTCCATATGATAACACTTTGTTGACAACTATTTCTTTTTAGAAATATATAAGCTGTGGTTTTCTGCTTATACATATGAACTTAAAAATTGGGATTCTTGACTGGTCCAAGGCTATTTTAAGAAGAAGAATAATGTGGTTCTTGAAAGTAACTATTTATTTTTAATTTTTTCTGTCAGTTCTTTTAACTAGACTACTCTTGTATTCTGAGGTCTAATACCTTCCATGTACACTAGTTGTACTAATTAGCTAGCTGTCTCTCTTGTTCCCTAGTATCCAAACTCATATAGGTATAAGCACTGTCTTCTACGTGACCGTTTTTCTTCGTTTGGGACTCAAATAAAGCCTCTTATCGGTTCTCAGGGCGGTGGGTGTTTTATTTGTGGACAGAGTAGCCTACTGTTACTTAATCATCCCCCTTCATTTCCCAGTGCACACGCTCTTGCCGTGATGTTTTGTGTTGGGAAGCAGATAGCAGGGTGTTTAAAAGCGTTTAGCCTGGAACAGGACTGACTGGGTTTAAATCCAGTCTCTACCAGTTATACATTAGATGATTTGGGAAGGTACTTACTTTTAACCTAAGTTTTCCCCTCTGTATGCCATCATCTTTAGAGCGATAATCAAGATAGTATAAAGTTGTGAAGATTAATTTTTTTAGCACATACAAAGCACTTTGGATGGTAACTGGCACATAGTTTAATAGTAGTTGTAATAATAATAATAATAATAATAATAATGCCTTGAGTAGATTCCTAGATGATGCCTACATAGATAGGAAACCCTTCCTCATTCATATTATTTTATTCCACTAAAATGTTATTTTGTTAGTCTTTTCATCTTCACAGCTTTGGAAGCGTTGGTTGTCCCATCAAAGTTGGCGTACTCTAAGTTTTTCCTAAATTTCAAACTGAGTTTCTTGTTTCCTGGATAGAAAATTTGTAACATTTTATAAAATACATATTCTGTGTGTGTGCATGTGTGTGTGGTGCAAAGAAGACCCACATCTTTAATTAAATTTTTCATGAATCAAAAATTTTTAGAACATTCATGTAGAGACTTTGTCTGAATTTCACTAAATAGGTCTCATTTCTTTTTAATAATTTTTCTTTTATTGATTTTAGAGAGAGAGGGAGAAGCAGAGAGAGAGAGAAACATCAATGAGAGAGAACATCGATTGGCCACCTCCTGCATGCCCCCCTCTGGGGATCGGGCCCACAACCTGGGCATATGCCCTGACTGGGAATTGAACCAGGGACCTCTTGGTGCCTGGGTCAATGCTCAACCACTGAGCCACACAAGCTGAGCTAGGTCTCATTTCTTTTCTTTTTTTAAATTATTTTTTCTTTTTTATTGATTTTAGAGAGAGAGAAAGTGAGAGGGAGAGAGAGATAGAAACATTGATGAGAGAGAACATCGACTGGCCGCCTCCTACATGCCCCTCACTGGGGATCAGGCTCACAACCTGGGCATGTGCCCTGACTAGGAATCAAACTGGCGCCTTCTTAGTGCATGGGTCGACGCTCAGCCACTGAGCCACATCCGCCGGAGTAGGTCTCATTTCTGATACCTGTCCAGCCCACTCTCTTGAATCGGCTGCATCTCATTTATTTTAGCTGTACCATAACCACATGTCTACTGAGATAGATTAGCACATGCATACATATTAATGAACATCAAATACACTATCAGGAAATGTGTAAGACAACATTTATGTCAACAAAAATGACAGAATAAAAATTAATGAATACATGCCTGTCACAGCATATTTAATGCTATACTTTTCCATATGCCTCTCCTTTTGTGATGTTGTTATCAAGATCAAGCAGAATGAAGGTTTAAAGAATTGATTTTATTACATTCACCTGATTGAGAATATCAGTGTAATAGCTGAGCACAAGCTTATGTTTTCATCTCTGTTAATTTGTATCAGTTGAGTGTAACTCTATAGTTTGGTTTTGATTAAATAATGCTTTACTTTACATTTCCTTAATTTACACTTAAAATTATATTTTTGAGGTGAAGGAGCATGCTAATTGGAGGAAGTTTGTATGGATTAGTGTTCTCTTATGGTAGACAATATATTTTCAGAGATGATTCCGTTTTTAGATTAATTTAGTACATGGAATGATAACTAATGTTACCCTCTTGTTTGAAAGGAACATTTCTTTACTTGCACAATGAGTGCACAATGTAACAATCTTCCTACATATGTACTTCTTAGGCTGTCAACATAAGAAATAGTCCTAAATAAATTTGTCAGAAAATATGACAATAGTCTAGGAAAATTCAAACATATTGAGATTTTTAAAAGGAAATAGAACTAAGCTGAATATAAATGATTTAAGACATTAGTCAATATAGAAGAGCGTGTAGGAGCAGGTGACCATAGTGAGCCATGTTTACCTGAAACACCCAGGGCTCTCTTCATTTCCAATTTCCTTGCTTTACATATAATGAACTTGAACCTTGCATAGTATTGTGATTCAGATAAAGAGCACTAGAAGTTGACTTATGAAGCTAAGAAACATGTTACAATGTTAGGTAGAAACACCTGACCTAGTAACAAAGCATTCATTATTGTAATGGATAGATAATGCTGAGCTAGGTGGGTTTCACCCAGATTTTGTTTCTTGGTCAAGTACCCCATGAACTTGTATCTTAATCCTAACTGAATGATGAGAAAGGGGAGTGGGAATCATAAAACTTTTGCATGAGGTTAAAAGGGTGGTTTCACTGCTACTTCTGTAGTTTTTAAAGATCAAAATACACTGTCTTAGAACCACTTTGAAAGCGCATGTAAAGAATAAACAGGAGGAGTAACTGATCAATTTTCCCTGGGAAAACCTCTTGTAAGGGCTACTCAAAATCATAGTGGGATTCGCAGTGGTGTCCGACAGGGACGCTGATACCAACTAGGAAGCAAGGATAGCTGGATGAGGATAGTTCTTGTTTGAAAATCTTGAGAGGTGACTCATACAGGGAGAAGACAGATGCAGCTTGCAGAAACACGGTTGCACTGACCACAAGACAGCATATTTCCCAGTGGGTGATGAGGGTGTATACATGACAGAACAATAGGAGACCCACAAGGGGGTGGCGGGGTGAGGAAATAAACTAATACATAATCAATTTTTTTATGGATTTATATGAGAATTCATTGCAAGGGTCTTCAAAATGAGAACTTTGCAGAGGGTTGGAGGTACAGCAAAGTAGAGATAAAATTCACAGATATATGGGTTGTATACATCTGACATAATCTATTTTCATATTTTTTAGGGAAAAATATCATACTGCTTGAAATAAAGATAAAAACACAGCCCAGATTTCTTGAGTCTCATATTAGGGCACTGATGGGCTATATATGTTTAATCTCCTGAGTTTTAGCAATAATGTTAAAATTCATCATCAGGTTGGACATCAGTTTGTAAAAATGTTCGATTTCGAAAATACATTGAATAAATGTCAATAGTTACAGTAGGAAGTTTGACACCATCTTTCTCAAGCCTTATCCCAATCTGCAAAAATGAAAAAGAAAGGGAGCACAAATATTCAAAGTCAAAGCAAGGATATTATTATATCATGATTCTGGGATGCATTAGGGAACAACCTGGCAGGGTGGAGAGATTTGACTGGAGTTAGTTTTCAGTTATGTAAGAGAAGTTAAAGATTTTTGTATCTATCTTTGGATTTCTTCAAGAAGAAGATTATTTATTGAAGTCAGTTCTTTGGACTCCTTTTAAATCAATTTTCCTGTAAGCAGATAGGCTCCAAAGTTGAGAGGCCAAACAAGAGCTGGAGAGGAGCCAAGGAGACAAGCATGCCCAGGACTTCGACTCATAGTTTATGCAAAAGGAGCTGCTGCAGTGGTCACATCTCAGGCGACCAGAAAGCTCTAACCTGGGAACTCTAATGCAGTATTGGTCTACAATAGTCTGCATATATCGTTCTTGAGTGTTTAGAGTGGAAATCTGTGGCAATAATAGATTTGGAGGTTTTTTGAAATGTTGGTTATTCTTGTTATGGTTATGATTAATAAATAACTAATGGGTGACAGTATGCCAACACTTTATGTATATCCAAAGGCTGAATCTAACCCTCATACCAACCAACACGCAGAATCATTGATTAGCTTTCTCCAAGTTTGGTAGTTCAATGGGATATCTGAATATTTTTAAGACCAGCTAAGAAGACACTCTGCAACAAAATGAAATAAGAATACAAGACATAAATTTAGTCAACAATTTTATGCCACAAAATTCAATACACCTATCAATGGTCTATCAATCATTATCTATTAATAATAACTATTTATTATTCTAACATTTTGTCCCATTTTGAATGTTCTGCCTATTGGTATTCTGACATGAAACTTTTATTTTATTTATTCTAAATCAACATATAAGATTTATACCTTGCTCCTTTGAGAAGAAAGAAAGACATATAGTGAATCCTATAAAAATTATTTCCAAATAGGGTAGGTTCACAAAGGTTTATTGTTTTTATTTAGCTCTGGTTTCAAATTCTGTTACTGAAAATCTCTGATATTTCATTGCTTTGCCATTTTATGCCCAGTGTGGTGGGTTAGTCTCTCATTGTGGGAAGAAGGTAATAAGAAGGTGCTAACAAGTTACAAATTGCCTTATGTTTACCTGCCAATAAATAATTACTGATGCTCATATTGACTGCAATTGACTTCTCAGAATTCAGAATTTTTCAACACCAGTTTGTCTTCCCATACTTCTTTTCTGTATTGATTTTAGAGAGTGGGAGAGGGAGGAAGAGAAAGATAGAAACACTGATGAGAGAGAACATTGATTAGCCACCTCCTGCATGCCCCCCACTGGGGATTAGGCCCACAACCTGGGCATGTGCCCTGACTGGGAATCAAACTGATGACCCCTTGGTGCATGGGTCGACACTCAACCACTGAACCGCACCTGCAGGGTAGTATTCCCGTACAACTTATATTGACTACTAGGGTAACACCTTCACTAATCACCCACATTAAAACCCTTGTCATATCCTCTACCTCCAAAAAATCACAACACCTCATCAATTTCATGTTCAAAGTGCTTCTTAGTTCCCTTTCCTCTCTCCATCCTCCTGGTTTCAGGATTGCTTCATTTTTAACTTGACTATTGCAGTAAAAACATCTTATTAAATCATTTTCTAAAACTCTAGACTTTCTGCCCTCCTGCCCAGTAATTACATTTTTATCATATGATCTTGATAAAATTTAGGTCTGATCATGCCATATCCACCCTTCTCCCTGCCCACCACCCCCAAAAATAGCATTGCTATTTTCATGCCTGTGGAAAATCCAAGCTTTTTGAAGAGGTATTTAAAGCTCTCAACAGATTCTGATAATCTTTTTCACCTTGTACCTCATACTTAACAAACTTCACTTGGTCAAGGACCCTCCCCTGAACATACTTTGCCAAATATTCTCTGGAATTTTTTTGTGAGAATATAAATACCTTAATATTCATGAAGAGATTTTTGAAGAAAGAAAAGAAAGAAAAAAGAAACAAGAGATGGGTTAGAATAGAGATTTACTGTAATATGTTTCTGAAGTGGTTTTCATGAGGGGTGTGATTTTTATGGATACAACAGCAACATAAAAATAAGAGTTTGATATATAGAACATGATCTATTTTTTAAAAATAGTACAGATGGAAGCTTGCAAGGAAAAGAAGTTTCACACAGAGATAGTGAGTTGAGTGCACGTCCTCCTGGTTTCAGTAAGTTGCAACTATCTACAAAGTAAATTTTAGTTTCACTTAAAAAGATGGAATATTTTGCAATCAAGACCTATTCTTTGGATTTCACTACACATTCTGGTTGTCTTTGGCATCTTTCACTTTGTGAATGAAGAACTTTGTTCTTGCTGGTCTGGGAATAGTTCTTACTGGTGATGTTTTCCTTTGGCTGGGAAACAGATTAAGGGCCTCTCTTCCTGGCAGATTCTTCTTTCTATTGGATGTAACTGTTGAACTTACTTAAAAGAATACTTTTATTTATTCTGGCTGTTCAAATTCATCTTGTAGATGTCTATAAATTTGAAAATTGGAGGAAATAAAAAACAAAATTTCTAAATGTACACCTGCAAATGGATTATCTTAAATATACTCAGGAGAAAATAAGAACAAAAAATATTAATGATATTTTAACAGTGAGACCGCACACAGAAGGAATTTATAACTACAAGAGCTCTATTTTATCAAAGAAATATGTGTGCACATTTATTTTTAGTCATCAGCTTTGCTCGTTTTTCACTTTGAATTGCTTTTATCTTCGGGAGAAACAAAGCCATGTGGTTTACCATAACTGTTTGCTAATTTTCCTTGAATGCACGCAATACTTTCCAAACTAGAGCTGTTTGAAATAATCATGAGAAAAAGTGAAACATAGTTTCTTCTAACTGTGAAGTGTTTTTATATTTGCCTGTTGAGAAGATCAAGGTTTTTTGCTCCTGGAAAATAAGTTTTTAAACACTAGAACCTTTTTGATTGTAGTGGGTATTTCCTGTTGTCCTGTTGGCAGCCAGCACTTGGATTGGGCCATACTTTGTAATGCTGACGAGCTGTAAAAGTTTGCCAAAGAAAAATGCAGTAGACCGAAATGGAACATCTTTGCACAAGCATTTTCTGGGCTTTTCTTAGACTCTAACTGAAAAGACAGGTAAGCCCTGGTGTAATCTATGAAAAACAAAATGCACCTCTTTCTTACACGACTTTTAAAGCAGGATGATAAAAATCTTTTAAAACATAATTCAAGTCCTATCGGGGAGGCTTAAAAGCTGTCTTTTCCAGCTTTATTTTCCATCTGTGCATTGGTTTGGAAGCAGCGATGTTTATTTTGTCTCTGCACCAAACATGATCGATCAAATATGCATACGATCAATCACCACTAATTGGAAGCAAATTCAAAAGCACCATTTGAGGGTGTTCATTTCACTTTCCACAGGAATGATAACAACATTATAGGAAGTTTTTAGTCTTTGACTTCTGTGAGGGAAGGCCAGGAAAAAGCGTTGTTGCTATTTTTTCCTCCATAAATGACATAATGAAAAATTATTGGCAATACAGTAGTTTCCTTTAGTCTTTAAAAGAACATAATTCATGGACAGATTATCTGACCTAGAGTTGTGGCTTCTATATTTTTATTTATGTGACAGAAAGTTGTGTTTATTTTAAAATTTTCTTTCTTTCTTTCTTTCTTTTTCTAATATAGGATTTCTAATATAGGATTTTAAAATTTTCTTTCTTTCTTTCTTTCTTTTTTTTTCTAATATATGTCCAAAGTGACTTCATATTCTTGGTCAGAAGACTTTTTGTTGTTCTCTTTGTCGAGTAACATAAAATGCATATTTATTAATTGGGCACATCTGATATTGTGATGCTTTGCATAACCTTATAACAATCAAATTTTTTTCCCTCCACAATAGTGAATTTCTGCTAAGGATTACACACTTAATCTCAGAATCTCAGAACCTCAGAAGCCTTTTTTTTTTTTTTTTTTTTTTTACATCAATCATCCCCTCCTTTAAGTAGAAAAAAATTAGCAGAAAATGTTACACTTCTAAAAAACAATCTCATCCCTATATGAACCAAATGATGTTTTACTTCCTGAATTTGTGCCCTTTCAATAGAAACCTGTGTAGGGCAGGAACTCCGCTTTCTCTAATAGCTTGAATATGGCCAAGTACCTGTCATCACTCCACAAATAAATAAATGATAATAATGGTGAAAAAAAATGAAATAGTAAAACCAAACTTTTTTCACTAATTCGCTCTTCATTTCTCTAATATGTGGTATAATTTTCATTAGGCTATTTATAACTAAAATTTCAGTCTTCACATGGGAGAAATTGCTTTTCTGTTTTGCTTGTCCATTGCCCCCATTCATCATGCCTTCGGTCCAGCGCCAAAGGAGCCTTCACAATTCTGGTTATAAACGGCTGACTGAGAATATTAAACCCTGCTCCACCCAATATATCACCAAAGAAAGAACTGTATTTGCCCTATCTTATTACATTTTTAGTTTATGGGGAATTAAGGCAGCTATAAACATTAGCTAAAAATGTTGGCAAGCCAATAAGAGAGTGAGAAAAGGCAAAGAAGATGGAAGAATAAGAAAGTGAGTAGACATGCTCTTAGTTAGGTTTTGGCATAACTACCATGCACGTGGGAAAGCTGGTGAGTTTTCTAGTTCAAGAAATGGATATTCACTCGAGGGCTTGCATTATTGAGGTTTGCTATCTCTGTCTCAGATAGAGCCGAGATAATTAACTCCATCTTTTGTTAAGCATTTGCAGCTTCTGGATTGATTGCCTTTTAGTGTTTGTGTTTGAAATAGATATGCTATGATTCAGGCTGAACTCTCTTCTTCAGAGTTTTAGGGGAATTAATCACAGAGTGCCAATTCCATTGCAATCATACTCACCTTTGCCATTGAAAGTACTCTTGATCTATTGACTTACACAGTCTGTGTTAGGGAGCTGACGAATATGGTGTGAGGGCATTCTCGAGTTATCAGCTCACCTAATAACTTCAGGAAATACTGCATTTCTTGCGCTACTCGACTCATAAATATCCACTCCCTAAGCAATCTCCAAACCAAGATGGCTTTGAATATATCCACATAATTGCAAGTGGCAAACTTAGTCTCCAAAGCCACTTTTCTGTAGTATATTTTTAAAAATCTCCCTCTGCCACCATGATTTTATTCCTTCTCCAAAGAGGGAAGAGGGATTGTTATGTGTGGCTGCACTAACTGTTTTATTATTAATGTACTTTCTGATGCACAGGACTGTGATCCCAGGGCTCGTATTTGTGACACTGTCTTTTTGCAATATCTGCTTGACTTAAAGGTAGTTGTCTCTTAGGAAATCAGAATATTGGGCTGACAACTCTCTAGTTTTAAATAACCAGAGTGTCTGTCACTCTAATAGCAAAGCCAAGAGATATCTACTGTGCAGTCTGTCACATTTCCGATCATGCAGAGGAAAGTGATCTGCGAAAATCTGGCAGGAAGAAGAGATGGAAGATGGAGAGAAGAGAGTTTGAGGAGTTTCAGCTAGTCCCAACACCTAACTGAACAGTAACCGGTTATTTGAATTCCCTCGACCCACCAATGAAAGTCCCCTCTTACCTGAACTCCTTTACAGTGGATTTCAGTTATTTGCATGACAGCCTTGACTAAGACAACTTCCTTGACTTCTAGTGACAAAGGTATATCTTCCAGTTACCCTAAAATATCAATGCTTGTTTCTCAAAATCTCTTAGACTTTCTTTTCCAAAGAAGTAGGTACCTTGCTAGGATTTAGTTACAGAGATATTTCATATTTTCTATATGTAGAGAAACAGTCATCAATAGTTTGCTTATGCTCAATCAATATTACACCTCATGGCAATTCACCTTAGCTCTTGGTCAGCAGAAATGCTTTATTACTTAAAAATGAGGCCTGCCAGTATGCTCTCTGCTACTCCATAAACATCTAGAGAGATTTCTTAATATCATACAAATAAAATGATGGCAATAATAGGTTTATATTAAAAGTATTGAGGAATAGTGAAGAGAAAAACGAGTGTAGCCTGAAGCTTTGACTTGGCATGTCAGTTCTGTTGGTACCACATTTATGCTTTGAGAAGGTCACTTAACCTCTCTGGTCCTGAACTGCCTCCTTTCCAAAGAAGGAACAGATGAGTTATTTATTTGGATAACATACATTACATATTATTTCACTTAAGCCTGCGTAAGACTTGTGTGTAGACAGAGTACCACTTCTGCTGAGGAGCTGCATGAGACCATTCCAGGTTCAAGTGCTTGAGTTTGAGGATAAGCCATTTTGCGTGAAGGCTTCAGATTTGCGTACGGAAACCCCTTACTCTATTGACTATGTTGATGACATGTCTAAGCCTGATTCAGAATTTTATGGAGTCACTTGATATTGCACTCATTACTTAAACAAGGACATTCAATTATCCAAGGAGAGGAACACCATTAAATACCGTTTTAAATGTAAAATTTAAGAATAGATTTTTGGAAAATTAGTAGGCATTATGAAAAGTAATACTCATGTAGAATAGACTATTAGCCAATGTACTATGTCTTAATTCTAAACATAGAAAATTGTTGCAACATAAGAATAAGATGGACAGTCCTAATGTAAACATTGTTGAAAGTGTTTGTAAGGCCTTCATTGTCTTTCTTTATCTTCCTACCTTAGAGGATTTCCTACCATTACCTGGTGCTGCTTTTTCTCTTGTTGGGAAGGAAATCATTGAGCTAAATTTGCTTCACACCAGCATGTTAGTTATAATGCTTTCTCTTTCCCAGAACTAGTTATTTTCTAAAAAGACGACTTTAGTGATGCCATCATATTTTTCACAAAGGCTAAACTACAAGCGTAGCATTTCAGGTATTAGCCATAAATAAAGGGAGAGATATTTCTGCAGTAGGACCATCATTTATTTCCCCTTAAACTGCATTATAGAGGCAACCACACATTCCACCTTTTCAAAGATACCTATCAACATAAAAAATATGCAAGAGCTACTTCTCCCATAAAAAAACTGCCGGCTCTTTCTCTTCTGCTTTCTTCTTAATGTTGGACAGTAATTCCCTATTGTTCTCTCCTGTTTCTCTAATCTGGCAAGGGAATCACCGAGTCGCCCGTGTTGGACTGTCTTTAAAAGAATGTTTATAGCACAAACTGTTTAGGAAGACAGAGCCAGTTTCTCATCTGGTGCAGAGGTCAGGTGGGCTTACATCTTTTGAAGACACAGTCTTCCTCTAGGGCAAAGGGACCGCATACTACTGGCTGCTAAACATGATTCAGATTCCCTCAGCTCAGATTTCTTTCCTTGCCATGTCAGTCACTGCATGTTCAGGTGTCATCTGGCTTTCTTTATACTGCCCTCTAGGAACTCGAGCTCAGGGAACCAGGACAAAAATATTACTAATCTGGCTATTGCTTTTGCTGTGAGTAATAAACCATCCTTCTTCTCTGTCCAGTCAGAATCCATGTATTCGACTAGCAACTGGGACCTGTTAGCTTGTAAGTAGGCAAAAATCTCAGATGTTTCAAAATTGTTGACACCTACATGCCTGTGTACTAATGAAGATTATGCTTTTCTCTTTCTTTCTCTCTGAAGATTCACTCTTTACATAACATAATGTAGATTTCAAGGTTCCAAATATACTTACTATTTGTATTCATCTGCTAAATCTACCATAACTATATATGACAGACTGGGTGGCTTTGACAACAGAAAAATTTTCAGTTATGGAGTCTGAGGTTCAAGACCACAGCGTTGGCAGGTATGGTTTTCCTTGAGGCCTCTGTCCTTGGCTTACAGATGACCACCCTCTCACTGTGTCCCACATGGCCTATCTCTGTGCAGGTACATCCTTGCTACCGGTTCATGGATTAGGGCTCTGCCCATATGACTTGAGTCAAATATAATTACCTATTTAAATGCCTTGTCTCCAAATACAGTCACAATGGGTGTTAGCATTTAAACATATGACTTTTTGGAGGACACAGTTCAGTTCATAACACTATTCCCCTGTGTTCTAAAACATTCTCTGTGAGTTGCTCTCATTTCTGCATGTACTACAAGCAGAGGCACTAACTACCTTATTGTTCCATATTATCTTTTAACAGATGTTTGTGTAGCTGACAGCCTTGGTTATGGCAGGTTTGTTTATAGTCTGGAATCAAACACTTTGTTGTTCACTGGGGCAAATGTAGGAAACGTGTTTACAACCATCATAAAAGATTTGAGTTGGCTTGCAACACTCCCCCCCCTTATATAACCAGCTTCAATCTCTGGGATTTTGCCCTTTTTTGTGTCACCCTGTATGAATTGGGGTTCTGGGAATCAGCGCATGAACATGATAATGATTTCAGTACTATTATTGTTGTAAGTAATAATTTGTCCTTTGTTCCAGACTCTGGAGTCTCAGATCTTTTGCCAGCATCCATAAAACCATGGCAGGCTCACTTGTTAGCATGGAACAGGATAAAACCTCATACCCTTCACAGTTTTTGATGCCATCTTTTATTTCCTTGATTTCTTAGAATATTTTCTTTCCATTCCATGGAATGGTAGGGAAAAAAGTTCTTTAGTTCAGCAAATGACAAATTCATGATACTCCACATTACAAATGAAGCCGTCTAAGCAAAGCCGTGTCTGGATTTGCCAGGCAGATTTAGGTACCCTTGAATCTAAAAGATGCTGGCCTTTAGTTTACCCCCTCACATGGCAGCTCCTTTTCATTCTTCAAAACTCAGCTCAAGAATCACCTCCTCAAGAAATGTTCTCTGACCATACTACTTGAATTTGCTTTCCCCATTACCTACTGCATCATTCCATTTAGTACCTTTAAACCATTTAGAACAATCAGTTACTGATTCATTTTATTCACTGTTCATGTTTGTTGTTTGTGTCTCCCACTATGGAGGGCATGGACCGGATTTGTCTTACCCAAAGTTTCATATACAGTAATAATTCTCAACCGAGTATGATTTTGTCTCTTAGGAGACATTTAGCAATGTCTGGAGGCAATTTTGGTCAAAACTGGGAAGGGGTGCTACTGGCATCTAGTTGGTAGAGGCCAGGGATGCTGTCAAACATCCCAAAATGCACATGATGTGCCCCCAAACAAATAATTGCTCACCTCACAATGTCACTCATGTCAAGGTAGAGAATCCCTAATCTACTGCATCCAACACAGGGTATGAGAATAGAAAATGACTAAAGATATATTAATTTCAAAGAATATCTTTATCATAGTATTTAGTAAATTTTAATTTTATTACACAACTCTGGCTCCTTGATTTTAAGCAATAGGCCCTGAACCTACTCTTAAACTCAACAATAGAATATATACACAAAATCTGACTGAACATAAAACATCTAAAACTTATTTATGGGTAAGTATAAAATGTACTAGAGTTAGATTCGAGACAGTGCTCTGTAACTGTCTTGCTTCATGACTCTCTAGACAAGTTTATTTCCCATTTTATTTTGACTAACATCTTGAAAAAGAATAAAATAGCTACTCATAGCTACATAGAAAGCATACTGTGGAATTCACAAGAAAATTAAGACAAGAAACATAATTATATAGTACTTAGTATAATCTTTGGTTATTACTATAATATTTGTATATATAACTAACAAAGGTGATAGAGATTTCAAATGTTTTTTGGCAAATAAATTACTCATATTAAAAAATATAACATTATTAGTGCATTAGGTAAGAATCTTAAGCAGTGCTGGAATTATAAACTATATAACCTGAAACTTTAATGTATGTCTTAATAAGTCAGAGTTCTGAATGAATTGATTGATTTGACACAATTCATCTTTAGTTTAGTTTAAACCTTACATTTTGACTAAGACCTAATAGTCCACATTATACAAATTTATTTTGTGAGTTTGGTCAGTTCCTATTTAAAATCATTTCTATATCTTCTTGTTGGTGACAAATATTAAATTCACTTCTTTTATACACAGCATTAATATAGAGGTTTGGGTCAAGAGAGATATTGGACAGGATAGGAAAATAGTTAACATACAGCCCCTACCCTAAAGTGGCCAACAAAATGTAACACTTACAGTATATTAGTTTGTGTTTTATCTATTCCTGATTTAAAATTTAATATATGCTTGTCCCTATCATAATTCCATATATATGTTACCTTATTTAATCTAGTTAACAACTTTAAAAAAATAGGATTTGACTTTTAAATAAAAATATATTTAATAAAGATTTTATAGGTTATAATTAAGGAATCAATAATCAAACTTACATTTGTTGAAGTCAATACTTGTGGAGACTGTGGCCCAACAGTACACAGGCTACTCCAGAATATCAGCGGAGACCCAGAGTGCTACAAATGAGAAGGCAGACTAAATTAGAAATAGAAATACATTCACATATACTAAGATGAACTATAACTCAATTCAATTATGGACTGGATTATAGTGATCTGATTCTAGCTAGTCTAGCTTACCTACTTGTATAAGGCAAAATTATATCAACTCTAATAAAATCATGTGATTCACATCTGCAAATAATATCTATGCTTTTTAAAGAAATAATATTTATAATTAAAACAGAAAACTGGGTATAGTAAGGGATAATAGTACATGAATTAAAAGTAATAGTAAAAATAATTGAAATGGGCCAAAGAAAAATTCAAATAGAAGTGAATAAAAATGAAAAATTTCAAGGAAAATTATGGAGTTTAAAAGTAAAAATTCATTAGATGGACTAACAATCCTGTTTGAACTGGCAAAAGAAAGAATCTATGAATTTGAGGATAAATCAATAAAGATTATACAACCTGAAGAATGGGAAGAAAAAAATGAAGAAATATGAACAGAGACCGAGAGACCTGTAATGTAAACCACTGAGCATGTAAACATACTCATAATGAGGGTATCAAAAGAAGAGGAATGAAAAAATAAACAGAAAATATACTTGATGTAGTAATTGCCAAAATCTTCCCAAATTTGATAAAATCATTAATATACGCATCCCAGAAGACTATAAAACACCAAATAGAATAAACACAAAAATATCCCCACCTAGACACATCACACTAAAATTATGAATGGCAAAGACAGAGATTTTGAAAGATTAGTCTTCTCATCCTTATTTCTAGCGAGTATGTGAAAAACTAAGCTCATGTTTACCATATTTTCAAGTGCTCTTAGTGGTGAGAGCTGGTCACAGGGCTCTCATTAGATCTGTAACTTCTCAGTCATTGATCAGTATGGTGATAATCATGACTTTTCTCCTTGGGGATGACAGTTCACCAGGGCTTTATAGGATTTGCTATTTTATCCATTTACAAATTTTCTTTCTAGACACATCTTTATTTCTACTTTATCTGTTTCCACGTAACACTTATTGTTTATAAATAGTTTAGTTCTTCTTTTGAGTTTAAGAGTTATGTGGACTATACTTGACTCTGGCTTACCTAGACTATAGAAACTTCCTTCTTATAGGATGGCTCTCACATGGTCTGCATTAGCAATGGATATATTTCATAAATTAGTCTCATATAATTTTTCACAATAAGAGACCTGGAATTTTGCATATTTCTATTCCATCATTTTTTCTACATTATTCATCAATTCTACAAATTTAGGTCTCAATACTTATCTTTAGTTCCTTGAGTTTGTCAAGCTTTTTCCTAAACCAGAGATTTTCAACTGATGTCACAGCATACTGGTGTGCTGCAAGAATTTTTAAAAAATACAGTACCTCACTATTTAGTAAGGAATATTGACCTCTTTCCAAAAATGATAAAAGCCAGCACAACAATAACCATTCAGTATGAATGAATCAAAATTATACCTATTTTTGGCATATTGGCAAAAAAATATTTTTTGGTGTGCCATAGAATTGTAGCAATTAGTTTATGTGTGCTATGTAATGAAAAAGATGCAAAATCACTATCCTGTACCAACATCTTTGCACACGTAGCTTCTTTTGCATGAAGCCCTCTTTCTCTATCTCAATCTAAGTGACTCCTACGCATTCTTCAGCTCTGTATGCACAGAGACGTATGCCAGGGTCATTGTTTGTACTGAGTATCTATAATACATCCAAATCCTGCATTTCTGTTAAAATTGATCGATTTGAAAAATCCTCCTCAAAATGTTGATTGCCAAATTCTCATACACTTTGCTTTATTTTCTTAATTCACATATATTACAATTGCAATGCAGTTTCTAAACGCAACTTGAATATTATTGCCCAATATATTTAACTCCATATACTTCAGAAGAGAACTTCAGATTGAAGAATAATAAACAATATGTGTGTTCCTAGAAAATATTCTTACAACATATTTGATTCGTGTTCATATTGAGAATATTATCTGCGTAGAATTCTATCCTGAATATGTCTTGGGATTTTCACTAAAGGGAAGTCAATAAAGGTGGGAAAAAATGATACATTAAAGACAGAGTAAAAATCAAATCTGTACATTGCTGGAAATCTTTTAAAATATTTTTATATGATAGGGACTCAATATTTGCCTCTTTTCCTGTATGGTATTATCCAATAAAATGTATTTCACTATTAATTAAATGTTACGGCAAACAAATGAGAAGAGTGATATCTATCATTTTTTTTTAAGTCAATGAATGCACCTTATATTTTAGGAATAATTTTCTTCCCATTTTCTCAATCGCCAGATGATTTAATAAATGTTATCAAGTTTATTTTATGATATTTTCTATTTCTCTATTGGCATGTGACCTATTTTTTATGGCTGTCAATATTAACATTTAAATAGGGGAAAAAGCATTTGATTTTGCTTCTCTCTCTTCTGACAAGAGATGAAAACACATGTTAAATATATCTTTTCACTCTCAAAATGTTCTTGTTTTTCGCTGCAATATATCCTGTGTGAACTGAGCTATTTTTAAACAACTACTCTTTGAAAACATGAATTTTATTCTCAGTCCATAATTTAGATTAGCATTTATTCAAGGTCATTGATGGAGTGATAGCTTTCTGGAAAATGTATTAAACCTCAGAAAGAATGAAAGTATACAAACAAAGCCTATTGAATCTGTGAAGACAGGATTAAGCATTTTGAACTATTTGTCACTTTCCTAAACATGAAGTTGCACGTATGCCAAGGGTTTCAATGAATACTACTGGTGAACGCGAATACATTTCATTACTGTACTATGCACATTTCACTTCTGCTAATTACATATTTACCATGATCTTGCGGTGTAGGGCAGAAGTTGCTGGGTTGACTCTTCAGGGAAGAACACTGTTTCATAAGTAGCTCTATTAGTCATATCAACATATCGGAGTCTTGGCTGAGGAAAACATTCCATTTTATTATAATTCTTAATGGCTTAGAAATATTTCTGTCTTCCTATCACACTGTTGCCCAAGAGGCAGCTTACATTTCTATAAAAATGATTACAACTACATAATCATCGTGGCTTTTTTGGAGAGCAGGTATCACTAGACAATGTCAGTTAACTTACCTCGCAGAAACTTCTGCCAACTTTTAGCCTAACATGTGACTTATGAATCAGTTTTAATGAATGATTGAATAATAGTTGGTTATTATATATGAAAATAAAATATTTTACATTTTATTGATATGTTTATATTGGCAAAGACGGTTCTTTTGCTGGACAAAATTACAGTAGAGTTGAGAATCAAGGTTATATTTCATCGGAATCAGTCCAACTAAAAAATATATTAATAAATGGAATGGCTGAATTAATTGTTTTTGAAAACATAACTAATAGTCCTAGCCCCTTTGCTTTGGGCAAATTTCCTCTCTGGAAAAATATGTAATCTTTCAGGCATTGTTCTATATGGTAAGAAAGTCTGTAATGCTCTCAGTCAAGGACTCACTAAGTTTCACTTTGTTTTTTTAATACAGGCAGCATTTAGAAAAGTATTAATAACCACTTGTGGAAATCTGACATGGCCAGAGGCAGCTTCTTCGCTGTGAAAGAAAAATTTAGTGTGTTTCAATAATTACACACTCCTCACTGAAACTGATGTTTCCTCCCCATCTACCCTGATTATTTGGAATGATGAATAGTATAACTAACTTTTTTTAAAAACATGTTTTTATTGACTGTTTTTTAGAGAGAGAGAGAGAGAGAGGAACAGAGAGAGAGAAACATCATTACATTGATTGGCTGCCTCCTGCACGCCCCCTACTGGGGGTCAAGCCCACAACCTGGGTATGTGTCCTGTCCAGGAATCCAACTGGGACCTCTCAGTCCACGGGATGATTCTCAATCCACTGAACCACACTGGCTGGGTGTATAATTAACGTTTTATTGCAAAAATTCTGGATAAATACAAGAGGGATCCTCATTTTTATTTTATAAATGAGGAGACAAAGTCTCAACAAGCTGATGTAGTTAGCCCAACATTACATGAGAAAACTTGGGAATTCAATTCAGTTCTCTTTATTTATATAATGTATAAATATATATTGATATTATATATATAAATATTCTATCATCCCTTCCCAAATATATCAATACTAAATTAAAGTTGCATCAAATAGTCATGAAAAATTACTGTCTATGATTACGAAAGATGCCATATGTTTGCATATGCAGTTTCCTTCCAAAGTGAATGTATACTATTTGCTGATAACGAGAAAAGTACAATTTTCCCCTTTGCCTTCAATAAAGCTATATTTCTTTTCTTGCAAGTGATGTCACCCTTTGGCTTCTGGAAAAGGGTAAACTGTAGTGTGATTTCTGTGTTAATTTTGCCTTCCATGAGTTCTGTTGCTCCTGCTCCCATCATGGTTGGGACAAAAAGCAGTCCTGTATGGTGTGCGAAACTTGGCGTATAAAGAAATCATGGCAGCCTGGCCGGTGTGGCTCAGTGGTTGAGTGTCAACCCCTGCACCAAGAGGTCGCCGGTTCGATTCTCAGTCAGGGCACATGCCCAGGTTGTGGGCCTAATCCCCAGTGGGGGCATGCAGGAGGTGACTAATGGATGCTCTCTCTTATCCATGTTTTTTTTTTTTTCTCTCTCTCTCTCCTCCCTTTCTCTCTAAAAAATCAATAAAGAAATAAAAAATTAAAAAGAAATCATGGCAGATAGGGCTTCTGAGAAAAATGTTTCTGTCTCCTTGCCGAGGTAGTTCAAGGTGAAAGGGTTTCATATATTTAAAAAGAAGCAGAAACTCATTATATATGAGAAAATCAAACCAGGGCATATGCATATGCTGTTTAAAGGCTGAAATATTATCTCTTTGACCTCTGGAATAAAACGGGCATATTTAAAAATATTTTTTTCAGAGAACTTTGTAGAAGATTCAGGAAAGAATCCAGAATCATTCTATGTGAAAAAAATAAAATAAATCATTAGAGACAGAAAAAAAAGTTTTAGCTGGCATGAAAAATACACCAGAAAAGGTATTGAACCAACTGGAATCTGATCTGATATGAGTGTGTGGACCACCTTGTAGAATAAGAAATTGTTTGCAGTGACATTTAAGTGGTATCACTTCACTTTCTCAGAAAACATTTTATACCACTTCAAGAATGCATTCATTAGTCTTTTACCCATCAAGCAACATTTTTACCACAAATAAAATAATATTAGATACAATTTATTGTGTATTCTCTAAAAGTCATGATTGAAGTGATTTAGATAAGAAGAGACATTAAGCCCCGGCCGATTTGGCTCAGCGGTTAGAGCATCGGCTCGCGGACCAGAGAGTCCTGTGTTCGGTTCCACTAAAGGCACGTACCTCTGTTGCAGTTTGTTCCTGGCCCCGTTGGGGTCGTGTGCGTGGCAACCACCACCCGATGTGTCTCTCTCACATCGATGTTTCTCTCTCTCTCTCTCTCTCTCTCTCTCTCTCTCTCTCTCCCTCCCCCTCCAGCTTTATCTGAAGATAAATGCAAAAATGTCCTGGGTGAAGATTAAAAAAAAAAAGACATTAAATAACTGCGAAGCAGCCCCGTGGGACCAGTACAGTTACTGGGTGGGTTTTATGGGTAAAGGAAGTGCGGCAGAGGGAGGGGGCTGCCCACCTGGAGCTGGGTTCACCCCGGCAGCCTGGGTCCAGGCTCTTCCCTGCAATGCTCTGTTATTTACAGACCAGCAACAGCAACATCACCTTGTGGGGTTTAAAAACAGAAAGCCCAGCAAGAAACAGACCGGTTCTCAGAAGAGACTAACTGAAGAAGATTTAGTAAACATAGTTACAGAAATATGGGCAGAGTTAAAGCAGCCATGAAGGGGATATTGACACACCTGGGAACCAACCCAAAGCCAGGAAGCCGTTACTGCTCCCACGTCTGAAGCAGCAAAGGTAGGAAATGATGATAAGGAAGCTGGTGTCAGAACAGGAGCTTTTTCCCTAGAAGGACTCGGCCTTGCACAAACGTGGTAAGGAATTTGCACAGAAACAACTGACCTGTCTCTTCCGTCGGCAATCTCCTGCCCCTGCATCCCGCTCTCTGAGCATGACTGCAGGGCGGCCAGGGGCCAGGCGGGCTGGTCGCAGGCTCAGCCCACCGCCAGGGTGAGAGCGCGGAGGGAGGATGCGCAGGTGCGGCTGCGCGGCGAACACAATCAGCAACACGTGCCACAAACCCGGCTAAATTCGCCTCCCGTGTCGTCAGTGGGTCCATAAATTAATCATCCTTCGCAAGTAATTATTCATTTGATCTTATTATATTGTAGGTTGTTTCAGTAATTTCTTATTCTGATTTCTCAGAGTGGATCACTGTCATAAACACCACTGTAAAATTAGTATATCTTCCGTGGAATGTAAGCCATGAAAGAGTCAAACGAGCTCATTAAACAATGCCATTTGAACATAAATGGTTACAGTATTTTTTTAAGTAATCAATCACACTACAATAATCCCAATATGAATTTTCAAAGAGCAAAAGCTGTGTTAATTTAGAAAACATGTGCAAGTTACCTTTCATTTACCATTTATATGATCAAAAATGATTTTAGCATTAACGTTTCTTTAATAAATTACTTATTGATTTAAAAACCCAAATGAAAAGCCATCCTTTTACAATATATATTTGAATAATATGGCTACCAGATTTCATTGAGTCGAGAACACAATGTGTTGCTCTTTGGGTCATGCTGTGGAGATTATTATGGGTTTAATGGTGAGGAATCATAACCGCTTTTTGAAATCATCATAATGGACAATGCCCGGAGCATGTAATGCTTCTGACGGAACAATGCACCAATCATTAACTCACTGTAATGTCCGGGAAAATGACCTCTAGAGGGAAATAAATCATTGCTACTTTTATGCACTTTAAAAAATACTATAGGGTTTCCTAAGGATTTCATTCTCTGAAAACATTACCCACAATTGCACATTGTGAAATTTACAAAAACAAAATCAAAAATTGGATTTTCTTCAAACGGTGATATGTTTTATATAAAACCATTAGGTAATATGTAATCCATAGCAGGGAAAACAGCGAACATTTTATTAGCAATCACCATTACAGTATATAGTTTTTATCCATTAATGTCTACATATTTTGATAACCATTTTATATGCATCGTCTCATGTATTCTCACAAAAACTCTATGCATTACTACTATTATTATCCACAGTTTTCAGATAGTGGAGACTAAAGTTCTAAATGACTTATCAACTTACCAAAGGTCTCATATTCATAAGAATCAGAGCAGAGAATCTCAAATGGTATAGTACTCTAAATTTTGTCTTTAGGATATACTACCATATAAACTTCCTGAAAGGAATTGAGTTTGTATCTAAATTCTTAGTGCCTGGGACATCATAGACATTGAAATGTTTAATAAATAAATGCATTTGAACCCAAGTCTGCCTAATTCTGGACAATATACTCTCAACATCCACAATAGGCTGCATAATAATAAAAATGAACTTGAAAAGAGCTAATTGGAATAGTTCACTTATTTTATTTATTTTTCTTAACTAAAATATAGTTGACATACAATATTATGTTAGTTTCAGGTGTACAACATAGTGATTTGACATTTATATACTTTACAATGTGAATGCCACACTAAATCCAGTAGTAATCTGCCACCATGCAAAGTTATTCTATTATTGACAAAATTCCCTATGCTGTTTATTGCACCCTCGTGACTTACTTATTTTATAACTGGAATTTTGTTTTCCTTCTTTCCCTTCAACTTTTTACCCATCTCCCCTTCCTCTGGCAAACATCAGTTTGTTCTTTGAGTCTATGAGTCTATTTCTGTATTGTTTTATTAGTTCATTTGCTTTTTTTTTTTTTTTATCCTCACCCGAGGACATTTTTTCCATGTTTTTTTTTTTTTATCCTTGCCCAAGGACATTTTTCCATTTTTTTGTACAGATAGAGTGGGAGGGAGAGAGAGGAAGAGAGAGAGAGGGAAACATCGATGTGAAAGGGATGCATCGAGTGGCTGCCACCCGCACGACCAACCAGGGCCGGGGACAAACTGCAACGGAAGTACGTGCCCTTAGCGGGAACCGAACCCGGGTCTCTCTGGACCGCAGGTGGACGCCCTAACCGCTGAGCCAAACCGGCCAGGGCATTTTGCTTTTTTTTTGATATTTTGTTCATATAGAGTGGGAGGGAGGGAGGGAGGGGGAGAGAGAGAGAGAGAGAGAGAGAGAGAGAGAGAGAGAGAGAGAGAGAAACATCGAAATGAAAGAAACACATCAAGTGGCTGCCACCCTCACGACCCAACCAGGGCCAGGGACAAACTGCAACCGAGGTACAATGCGCCCTTAGCGGGAACCGAACCCCAGTCTCTCTGGACCGCAGGCCGATGCTCTAACCCCTGAGCCAAACTGGCCAGGGCTGCTTTCTTTCTTTCTTTTAGGTTCCACATATAAATGAAATCATATGGTATTTATATTTTTCTATATGACTTATTTTACTTAGTGTGGTGACCTCTAATTCAATCCATTTTGTCATAAACAAAAAGATTTCATTCTTCTTTACTGCTGAGTAATATATCATTGTTTGTGCAAAAAAAATACACCAAATTTATTGCAAATAAAGGATCATATATCTTTTTGAATTAATGTTTGATGTATTTTAAGTGTTTGCTTTGACAACCAGAAACTTATTCAGTCATAAAAATTATATGATTATACTGATCATTTGCAAGTTACATTTATTAGAAAACTAACAAAAACTTTTTTTTTTTTTTTTGTACAGACAGAGTGGGAGGGAGAGAGAGGAAGAGAGAGAGAGGGAAACATCGATGTGAAAGGGACACATCGAGTGGCTGCCACCCGCACGACCAACCAGGGCCAGGGACAAACTGCAACCGAGGTACATGCCCTTAGCAGGAACTGAACCTGGGCCTCTCCGGACCGCAGGCCGACGCTCTAACCGCTGAACCAAACCGGCCAGGGCTAACAAAAACTTTTGATATGCATAAAACCTTCTTCTAAATTTTATTTAAAATGTTTTTACAATCATAAATGTAATAATAATAATATACATACTGAAAAAGTGGGTAAAAGAGAATCTTAGCAAAGTGCAAAAAGTAAAATTAATGCAAAGGAAGATTGAAACAAAACATCACAAAACCAAAGTTGGAAAATACAAAGTGATCTCCATTCCATATGTTTGAATAATTTTACTATGGAGCAATAGAGAACGAATTCAGAACTCTAATTTCAATGTGATAACTCACACGATATATTTTTAAGAATAATAAATTAAAAATTCACAGACATTTTTATTATACTTCAACATATTCAACTGAAATATATCAAATATAAGTTGAATTAAAATATATGGCATTATTTCATGACAAATTCTCCTTAGTGGATTTTTTTTAGAGAGAGACAGAGAAAGATACATCAATGAGAGAGAACATCGATTGCCTCCTGCATGCCCCACACTGGGGATCAGGCCCACAACCTGGGCATGTGCCCTGGCCGGGAATCAAACTGGTGACCTCTTGGTGCATGGCTTGATGCTCACCCAGTGAGCCACACCTGCCTGGCTTTTATTTTATTTTTAAATGTATTGTTGGTGTACATAATGCTCAAAAGATTGAGCAATAACATCAGAAAAAAATCTTTAAAAAAATCATGGGGAACATTATTTTTAAACCAGCTAGCTAGTTGTTTATGGCAAATATTTTATTCCTAACTTTATTAAACAATTAATTTTTTAGAAAATGTTTTTATCGATTTTTTAGAGAGAGAGGAAGAGAGAGAGAGAAACATTGATCAGCTGCCTCCTGCATGCCCCTTACTGGGGATCGAGCCTGCAACCCAGGCATGAAGCTGACGGGGAATTGAACCGGGACCGCTCAGTCATGGGACAGCTCGCAACCCACTGAGCCACACTGGCTGGGTAAACAATTAATCTGTATGGTATGAAAATGATTCATATGATAAGGACATACGGTAATATGTTCTAATTATTCTTTCAAATATTTTGTTTGCTCTCTGTAACAAAGTTTGAAAAAAAAGTAAACCTTTTATTTTGTATATGAGACTGTGTGTGTGTGTGTGTGCTTAGTGTCTCAACTGCATTTTCACTTCAATTTCTAAATGGACACAGTGATTCACTATTTCCATAATTCATTGTATTTAAAATGGAATTTTAACCTATATGACATTTTTCAAAACTTGAAGAATCTTTTTTAAATCTTTAAAAAATTAATGTTGGTCCTGTGTTTAATATTGCATCTGATTAAAAGCATTGCTTTTGCAGAATACTGATTTGGAAAATTAAAGCTTACTTAAGTGAAGATATACTGTCTATGAAAGAAAATGTTCACATAAGAAAAAGATTAAACCATAACATGTAATGATGAATGATCAAAAGAAGCCTTGAAATTTAATTTTATTTTTACAAAAAGAAAGAAAGAAAGTAGGAATTTATTTTCCTTAATAACAGAAATATTTTTAGGCCTTTAGCATAATCACCAACGGGAGATCCCTGGAGATTTCCAGAAGTTTTATAGATACTAAAAATCAAAAAGAAAACCACAAAAACTCAATGAAAGAATAAAATAATTCAATGATTACATGAAGCAAAGTCAGTCCAATGCTGTGTCTTCAAAAGCACAGTGGCTGTCAGCAACGCAGCTGTGGATTCTTTGTATCAAGAGGACAACAGGAGATAGGTATCCCCGTTCTCCCTCAAGAAAAACAAAGGAGGGGGCGGGGTACAATAGTAAATCCAGAAGGTTGAACTCCAAGTGACCCATGGGATAAATTACCTTTTCCTCTTTAGGTTGGCCTGGCTGTTGTTTACATATATTTTTATCGAGTTCAGTTTTTGGAATAGGTGAGAATGCGCCACTAGAAGTAACAGGATTAAGTTTTGCCTTTTATTTGTAAGTGAAATATAAGCAGGTGCTCAGTAAGCAATTTATCTACCTGCAGGCGTTGGGAATGGCCCAGAGAGGCTGGTGTGGAGAGGACCCGATCCCAGATTGCCCATAGGAGGCTACGGAAAGTCACAAAAGTCAATGGAAAGTGAATAACTGTTTTGTGAAGATGGTGATAAAAGATGCTTTAGGACACAGTGAATTGGAAAAGTAGGAAAAAAAAAGAGTCTACCAAGAGGTAAACTAAAGTCACATCTGTGTCATAAGGGAGAACATGTGCTAAAATTGGGTTTTTGTTCAGTATCATGACAAAGTCAGTTGTGTAAGTTTTATATTATATGATATATACATATTATAAGTATGTAAGTTATAAAATATAAGATATATGTTGTTATATATTATGTAAATACATATGTTATAAAATGTAAGATATTATTAAATTTTATACATTTGTGTCAGTGTGCATGTGTGCCGGTTAAGGTAGAAAGGAGACAGAAACATTTTTGATGTATGGCATTCTAAGGATTTGTAACAGAAGTTAAGGAAGTTACCAGTAAGATTGGGGGAAAAATAAGAATATGATATTTGTTATTTACAGAATCTAGTGGTAATTCTCTTAGGATTAATAAAAATGAACACGATGTAATAAGGAGATAAGAATTTTACTGTAAGGTAGGTAAGAAATGATGGAGGAGAAACACATTTGAAAAACAAAAAAAGAAATTGGAGTCAAACTTTTCAGATGAGGCCCTCTCTTTGCCAATCCTGTGATCCTGGATAACTATTAAAACATTCTAAACCTCAACACAGATGTGATAGTAGCAGAAGTATCGAGGTTATCAGCCAACATCATGTAATTGATATTCATGGAACAATCAAGCCAACGATAGCAAAATACACATTTTTTTCTAAAGGCACACAAGATAGCCCATATTTGAGCAAAACAAAATAAGTTTATATTTAAGATTCAAGTAAAACTTTTTCTCTGTTGATAATGTATTAAAATTAGAAATCAATAACAGAAAAATACCTAGATTGTTCCCAAGTGTTTTCAAAACTAAGTAACACTTGTCTCAACAATGCATGGGTCATAGAGGAAATCAAAAGGAAAAACAGAAAGTATTTTGAGCAGAATGGAACAAAAACATGACATATAAAATTTGTGTCACTCAACTAAAGCAGTACTGAAAAGAAAATGTATAGCACTAGAATTCTAAAACAGAAAAGGAGACCGGTATTATATCATTGATTTAAGCTGCCACTTTAAAAAAAAAAAGGAATAACTCACATACAAAGTAAACAGAACACTTTCAACAATAAAAATGTTTAAAAATAATAATAATAAATTTAAAAAAACCTGAAAACACACACACACACACAAAGCAGAACAAAGGAAATGATAGAGATAAAATCAGAAATCAAAGAAGTAGAGAGCAGAAAAATAATTAAAAATACCAATAATACCAGAAACTGATTTCTAGATAAGATCAATAAGATTGATAAATCTCTAACCAGAAAGAATAAAAATCAAACAAATTATCACTATCAGGAATGCAAAAGATGAGTGCAGATGTTATAAAAATTAGAAAGATAAGAAGACAATATTATCAATAACCGTATGCCAATTACTTCAACAACTTAGATATAATTAACAATGTTCGAAGAAGTAGATAAACTGAATAGCCCACTATCTACATAAGAAATTTAATTTTTACTCAAAAACCTATTCACTTAGAAATCTCTAGGCTCAGATGTCTTCACTGGTGAATTCTCTAAAACAATGAAGGCAGTAATAATACTAATTCTACACAAAATCTTCAGGAAAATTGAAGAGAAGGGACCACTTCCCAACTCATTCTATGAGGGTAGCATTACTCTGATAAGAAAATCGGAAAAGTTGTCCGGCTGGTGTGGCTCAGTGGTTGAGCATCAACCCACGCACAGAGAGGTCTCCAGTTTGAGTTCTGGTCCGGGCACAGGTGCAGGTTGTCGAATCCTCAGTATGCAGGATGCAGGAGGTGGCCAGTCGTTCTCTCGTATCGATGTTTCCGTCTCTCTCTCCACCTCCCTTCCTCTCTCTCTAAAATAAATAAATTATTATTTTTTTAATTTTAAAAGTTCTAAGAAGTCAAAAATGTTTCTAAAATTATAAGGTGAATTTAGCAAGTTTGCATAATAAAATTTTATTATACAAAAATTAACTGTATACCTAAATACTGGGAACAAAAAAATTGTAATAGTAAAACAAATAAAACAAGGTCATTGAGAATAATATTATATGTAATATTTAGAAATACACTTGGTAAACTATATTTGAGATCTGTAATTTGAAAACTATAACAATGCTGAGAGAAATAAAGAAGACTTTTTAAAAATAGATCTTAATTCTGAATATTGTTAAGATGTCAATGCTAAGTTGTTCTATAGTTTAAATTCAATTTCCATAAAAATCCAGGTAGGCAAATTTTTTTGTAGAGATAAACAAGCTATTTCTAAAATTTATATGGGAATTCAGAGAATCTAGAATAGCCAAATCAACTTTGAAAAAAAAAAAAAGACAAAGTTACAGGAAGTACAGTATTCATTTGAAGGCTTATTAAAAAGCGACAGTAAGGTAAAATTGGAAAGATATGAAGTAACATACTTTTTAGGTAAATGTACTAGAAAGAGAGAACCAAACATTACTTAAGAAAAATTTAATGATTGTGGCTTAGTAGACTTAGGAGACAAAAGAAAGTGTGTAGCGTAACCAAGGAACTTGTGCAATTTACAGGAAAGATTAAAGGTAAACAAGAGGACTTTTGATCTTTCCCAAAGTTGTGTCATTAGTCAAAAGAAAAAACAAAAATCTGCTAGACCTGGGAATTCTTTTTTCCAATAAGGGAAAATATGAAGAGCAGTTATGAGAGAAATGATGATTTTGCTTTTCTTGAGTATAAATATATGTGAACCATCTAAATGGAGAAGGTCACCATGCCATTTCATTTATGGCTCTGGAATGGTGGAGAAGATGTTAAATAGAGATAAAGATGTTTTTTTAATTTTATTGACTCATCCGCATTTCAGTAATAATTACAAGTACAGAAT
The DNA here is from genome assembly GCF_014108415.1 of Molossus molossus. Classification (NCBI taxonomy): domain Eukaryota; kingdom Metazoa; phylum Chordata; class Mammalia; order Chiroptera; family Molossidae; genus Molossus; species Molossus molossus. The sequence continues at coordinate 55,849,053 of NW_023425351.1, read as the reverse complement.
GTGGTTGAAATCACTCAAGAGCCATTGAAAAGGGTGAATTCTGAAAATAGAAGACTAGGAGAAAGTGGTATTTAAGCAGAAGTAGAAGCCTGCCAAGGAAACCTCGACAAGGCCTGTGAATTAGAGATTGTCGCTAGAAACACTGGAGACAAAGAGTTTCTGAAATTAGAAGTGATCAATACTATTAAATGCTCTGAGGACTCATAACTTACAATGATATAAAATTAACCATTATTGGCCCTGGCTGGTTTGGCTCAGCGGTTAGAGCATCGGCCTGCAGTCCAGAGAGACCCGGGTTTGGTTCCTGCTAAGGGCACGTACCTTGGTTGCAGTTTGTCCCTGGCCTTGGTTGGGTCATGTGGGTGGCAACCACTCGATGTGTTCTTTTCACGTGGATGTTTCTCTTTCTCTCTCTCCCTGCACTCTATCCGAACAAAAAATGGAAAAATGTCCTCGGGTGAGGATAAAAAAAAAAATTAACCATTATTGGAAAAAATTAAGACATTCAACTTTCTGTGGAATTTATCCTTTAAATCTCCCAGTTATCTCCATGTGTCAGAACGCTGAGGCTCAGCCAGTTTATAAAAGTTGGTCAAATTTAGGTTGCTTTTTGGTGGTAGAACAAGATTAAAATCTAGATAGGTTGACTATTTTTTAAACTTTTAATATTTTTTGGAAGTTATTTAACTATACAAGATCAGATTCAGCAAATAGGTAGTCTTGTCACTTGCATTGTGGAGTCAAAAAATGAATGGGACATTTATTCATTCATCCAATCACTTATCTACTCACTGTTTTATAGTCAATATTTACTATATATAATGTATTTAATATTTACAATATATTCTATATCTTCATAAGCTTGACACTTCATTAGGTACTTAAAATACAAAAAACAATGGAGGTCTTTATTTTAGAGAAGATTATAATGGAGCAATGGAGTGCATTTACACTTAAAAAGTTGGTCTAGAAAGAGAGTGTCTTTTAGACAGCTGTTAGAAAAGAATATAGCTTGTGTAAGATAGTAAAACAATAAAAGTTATCACATCCTGAAACATAAAAACATCTTCGGAGAGGAAAACACTGAAAATGTACAGACAAAGGTAGTGCAGTGATTTATGGTTAGGTTCCCGAGGAGATGTGAAGTGGGGTTACAATTATGGAAACAACAGATCTGAAATTTGTTGACATGATACCCATGTAAACCCATTTTATATTAAGGACAAGTGTTTGTGCCACCCCAAATTTATATGTTGAAGCCCTAATTTCAATGTTAAGACATTTGGAGATAGGGCTTTCTGGGTGGTAATTAGGTTTACATGACATTATGAAGATTGGGCCCCCATAGTGTTGTTATAAGAGGAGGAAGAGAGACCAGAGAGAGTTCTCCCTGTCTCTGTCCTTCTGTCTCTCTGTCTCTTTTTCCCTCCATCCCTCTTTTCCACCCTCCATCCTTTCCTGTCTCCCTCCATCATTTAAGGACACAGCAAGAAGGCAGACTCCACAAGCCAGGAGGAGCAGCGGTTCTCAACCTGCGGGTGCAGCCCCTTTGGGGCTCCAACAACCCTGTCAACAGGAATGGCCTAAGACCATCGGAAAACACACATTTCTGATGGTCTTAGGAACCGAGACACGGCTCCTCTATCCGTCTCCAGGCGGGTCCGCCCACATGCAGATGCACCCACAGACAACTTGAGGACCTGTATTAAAGGGTGCCAGCAGCCCTGGCCAGTTTGGCTCAGCGGTTAGAGCGTTGGCCTGCGGTCCTGAGAGACCCGGGTTCGGTTCCTGCTAAGGGCATGTGCCTCGGTTGCAGTTTGTCCCCGGCCCTGGTTGGTCGTGCGGGTGGCAGCCACTCGATGTGTCCCTTTCACGTCGATGTTTCTCTCTCTCTCTCTCTCCCTCCCACTCTATCTGTACAAAAAATGGAAAAATGTCCTCGGGTGAGGATACAAAAAAATAAATAAATAAAGGGTGGCAGCATTAGGAAGGTTGAGAACCACTGAGGAAGAGGGAAGAGGGCTCTCTCCAGACACCGAATCTGCCAGCACCTTGATTTTGGACTTCCCATCCTCCAGAACCTTGAGAATTAAATGTGTTGTTTAAGCTACCCAGTCTCTGGTATTTTACTATCTTGTCAGAGTTGACTAAGATACCTCCCTTCCTTGCTTTTACTTTGCATTAAAGAGAAAAACAGAATAAAAAATAAATACTGCACATTTATAAAAAGAAACACAAAAATCTGGTTCATTTGGGAAAGATAATCTTAGTAATAAATGTTTGCGTTTCCATACTGTGAAATATGGAGTTGCATTTTCTTAATATGCATGATTTGTCCAAGGTATTATAGAAATCCTCATATCAAAATTAAGCATTATTATAAAAAATAGAAATGCAGAATTTGAGAAACCTGAGAGAATATTTCTTATCCCACCGGAAAGCTTGTTAGTACATTCAGAACATCCGGCATAATTGGTATCTCTAGAAAATGAGATTCTCCGATAACTTTATACTTTGTGTCTCTGAGTCAGAAAATTGCTGATTTTTTTCCCCAGTCAAAATCCTTCTTTCTACAAATTAAGCCTATTGGATGCTGTTTTTCAATCTGCTTTAAAGTTATTGAATGTAAATAAAGGCTAAAAATCTACCATTCTATTGATATTGATATATTTAATATTGATATATCAATATTATTTTGATTTTATATACTAAATGTTAGGTTACATTCAGAAATATGGGTATTTGCTTTTCAGAATGACAGAAAATAGTCAAATAAGAGTAAATAAAATCAAGTTACATTATTTACTCAGAAGCCTCAGGGGAAATATTTATAATAAACCAGAAAAAAAAAAACCATATAAAAGGTATTATTAGTAACTGAAACTATGCATTCATCATTTTCATTTCCCTCTGCATATGCTAACAGCATTACTGGTTATTTCTCAAATAAATTGGTGATGGTGTTATCACAGTTCACTGTGTCAACTTCCTACTGCCACCACCCTCCACAGATAAGTCCACAAGAATTTAACTATTGTTCAAGTAAAGCTGAGGTTATCAAGCCTATTATATCAAGAAAGAATTTCATCTTCATGGTCTTCACAGTGTATTAGAAGAAGGATATTGGCAGGATATTTATAGTGTTGAGGGGTCTGACATCAAATGGTTTAAGGCATGTCCTCAAATATGAGAAACTGACTAGACTTTGCCAAAGTTCATGACCTAAGAGTTCAGCACTGTTGAGAAGCTTGAAGCAAATTTTCATTAGTAAGCACTGTTTTGAAAAGCAAGCTTTTTGCCCAGATGACCAGTCTTTTGCCATGAAAATGAACAGTCTGCTCAGAAGACTACATATTTGCCAAATAAATTGTTTTATAATACTTCTAGAAGTAAATACTTATTTATTTCCAGGCTTACCATCCTGGACAAGAATTTTCTACAGCAAATATTTAAGAAATGTTAGCAGCTGGCCTCAGTTCTGTCTTCAGAATTAAGATGGATAGGGGAGATCCCATTCTCAAGTTGGTTGTCACAAATAATCAATCAGGTGAAAAGGCCCCAATCCTGAATGGAATGAACTTTCATTGGGAATTCAGCCTCTTTCATTTTCCACTGAATAGTGAAGCTTTTTACCTTAAGTCACTAGACTGTCTATTCTATGGTCCTAAGGCTAAGACATATGGCTAAAAACTAGTATACACAACTTGTTAATATTGTAGAAGTCTAAGTTAGGTACAATTGCTATATTTGAAGTGTAAGACCCTGAATGACTTTTGACAATACATTTCAAATACAAAACAAATATTTACAAGGAAGCATCATGATTTCGAATGCATGAATTTGCTCAGTAACTACCTAGACTAAGGACAAAAAGAAATGAAATTTATACCCATTCATCACCTTTTTAAGACTGTTTGAGTAGCAGGAAATTCATCTAGTTTGTGCTGTGGCATCTTCTCTGCTATAATACAAATTCTCAGTAGAATTATTATTATTCCTTTGAGAAGGCAGAGCAAGTTCCAGAGCCTGAGGGATCTATAGGATTTCAAATCTCAGCCTAACTTCCTCCTATCCACAGCATGTGGCCCGCCCTTGCTTGTGGAGGTAAGAAGCTGAAGTTCTTCCTTTGGTTTGGGCTGCAGTTCTACCATCTCTTCCCTCCACAAGGTCAGGGAAGATGAACAGGCAGCCCTAAAGCTTTCATGTACATGTCTGACTTGTTTATGTGACACGGGGTTCTCTGTGCAAAGCCAAATTATGAATAGGATAAAAGAAAACATGATTGCCCTGGCCAGTGTGGCTCAGTGGTTCGAGCATCAGCCTGTGCACCCTAGGGTCATGGGTTCAATTCCTGGTCAAGGGAAAATACCTGGGTTACAGGTTTGAGTCCCCAGTCCCAGTTTGGGCAAGTGTAGGAGGCAACCAATTGATGTGTCTCTCTCATATTGTTGTTTCTCTCCCCTCTCTCTTTCTCCTTCTCAACTCCCTCACTCCCACTCTCTCTAAAAATCAATGGAAAAATATCCTCAGTAGGGATTAGCAAAACAAAACAAACAAACAAACAAACAAACAAACAAAACCCTGCTTTTGGTTCCATTTCTAGAAATAAAAATTTTTTTCTTTAAATGATACATGCTACCCAGCACTATTAACAATAGGTAAGATCTGGAAACAGCCCAAGTGTCCATCAGTAGACGAATGGATAAAAAGCAGTGGTACATATACACAATGGAGTACTATGCAGCTGTAAGAAAGAAAGATCTCTTATCCTTTGAGACTACATGGAGGGACCTGGAAAGAATCATCCTAAGCAAAACAAGCCAAACAGAGAAAGACAAGTTTCATATGATCTCACTTATTTGTGGAATATAATGAACATAACAGTCCGAGGAAGGAGGTAGTCCCAGAGACCTCTGAACTGTATGCAAATGGCCCAACTCTGTTTCATATTGGTGACAACACACAGACCTAGGTCCTTAAAATTTGTTTACATAACTTCTAACCACATTCTGACAACATCTAGCCATTGGTAACTTTTACCTTTAGGCTCTACTAAAGATTTCACAAGGGGATGTGTGTGGACGCTTATATCACAGACCACAGAACGTGCAGTTTAACCCCCCGTCCAGTGTATCTGTTCTCCATCGCTCCCTCACTTCTCCACCACACTAATTGCCCACCTCTCCTGCTCTCCCCACTCCCTGTCTTCCTCACCTTTGATACATGGAGGGATTTAGCTGATCCAAGCTTATGTTGCTCCTCAGAAACACCACCCTGACATCAACAGAGGCTAAGACTTATCATTCCCCATGAAGAAAGTGCACTGCCCATTTCTTGTTACGAAGGCATAATAAGAGTCCCTTTGAGTTCTGTCCCCATCAGAGTAGTGGACAGTGAGAGGTTGTCTTGAGCTTCCCCAGTGGATTTAACATTTTATTTTTCTGGCTTTAAAAACAGGTCGGTGGAGGTGGGCAAAGGAGGGTGGGAATTGGGGACAGAAAGAGACTTTGCTTGGGGCGACAGGCACACAATGCAGTGTGCTGATGATGTTTTATTGAGTTGTACACTCGAAACCTATATTGTTTTTCAAACCAATGTCACTCCAATAAATTCAATTAAAAAAAAAAAAAAAAAAGAAGTAAACTTGGAAGTAGGTGCTCAGAGGGGCATCACTGTTTTTCTCAAGAAAGAAACTAAGCTGTTTTGCTCATGGAGGAAAATAAGCAAAGAAAGTTCCACTTAAAAAAATTATAGATCTGGCCCTGGCCGGTTTGGCCCAGCGGTTGGAGTGTCCACCTGCGGTCCGGAGAGACCCGGTTTGGTTCCCGCTAAGGGCACGTACCTCGGTTGCAGTTTGTCCCCGGCCCTGGTTGGTCGTGCGGGTGGCAGCCACTCGATGTGTCCCTTTCACATCGATGTTTCCCTCTCTCTCACTTCCTCTCTCTCCCTCCCACTCTGACTGTACAAAAAATGGAAAAATGTCCTCGGGTGAGGATAAAAAAAAAAAAAAAAAATTATAGATCTGCATTTCTAGTAGTCATGAAATATATATATTTTTTAAATCCTCACTCAAGGATGTTTTCTATTTATCTTCAGATATAGTGGGAAGGAGGGAAAGCAAGGGAGAGCGAGGGAAACATCGACTTGAGAGGGACACATAGCCTGGTTGCCTCCCACACAACCCTGACCAGGGCAGGGGACGAACCGCAACTGAGGCTCATGCCCTTGACCGGATTTGAACCAGAGACTCTTTGGTTGGTGGGCCAACTCTAACCTCTGAGCCAAACTGGCCAAGGAGAATGATTTCTTTTTTAATAAAACCTTCTGCTTGGCAGATTAGATCCTAATAATTAAATGGCTCTTTGTGAAGATATTGGTATATAAATATGGCTGTAAATGCTGAAGACAATCAGAATTTTTTTCTAAACAATTACTGTGAAGCTGAATGAAAATAATTTTGAAAAATCCCATGAACAATATAGACGGTAGCCAAGACTCTGGAAAACAGTTTTGCCATAAACTCTTTCCATCACCTCTCTTGTAACGTGTACAGTAAAATATACATGGCTTACAATCCTTTTGACCCATAGAAACCTCTGGGCACACTGTGCCCAGCTCTGTGTCTGTCTTGGCATGGGGTACACAGTTATTCACGTTAATAAGTAGCGTAGTCAATGTGTAGGATAATTGCTGCTGTCTTGTATATCTACTCTCTCAGCCTCAACTGGACCCTTCAATTTTCTCTGAGAAAATCTCTTATTTAAGGCTATAAACATAGGCAAATACCATTTCTTAGTCTATTTCCTGCCTTATATATTATTCAGATGTATGGAAATTCACTAGAAAAATATGTGCACGGTATATAATTAACATCAATATTGTCCACGTAATAAAATGCCGGCAATACAGAAGTTTCAACTTTTATAGGATAGGAAAAGTTTGATTACTGCCAAACTTCCTGCCATTACCGAATTATATATCCCCTCAAAACTAATTAAAATTAATTTCTCTTATCATGTTCACACGGAGCAGCTGAAATCACGATCTGCATGTCCACATCTTCTTTTGCTCCTTGGTTGCAGCCAAAGTGGCTTACTCCAGCGTGTCTTTCCAGAACAGATTTCTTCATCATCAGGCAGTCTGCAGTTTTTTTCTAGAAGCATTCCGTAAGCAATTGCTAACTGGGTGAGCTCTATGTCATGTGTCGTTCATTTAAAAAATTTCAGAAGACCAGTAGCACACAAAATAAGATAAAGGAGCACTTTCACCAAATTCAGAAAATAAAACCAAGTTCTCCGACCAAGTGTGGCTACTGCACAAGCCTTTCATCAATTGTCTTATAGAACATTATTTTACTAACAAAGGAGGTGCTTTCAAAATTTAATGAATACATTATATTCTGGGACCAAACTGCTGTTAAAGAGACTGCAGTCTACATTCCTAGAGAGAAACGAAGAAAAGAGTATAAAAGCTGTACTGCATTACAAAATAACTAGAAGACATATAATGAGAGAGAGAGAGAGAGAGAGAGGAAGAACAAAAGGAAATGTTCTAGCCTGAGTCAACCATATGTATATTTAAAGCTTATTAGAGAGAAATTCCCTCTCAAGGGGGTAATTATCTCCCTGAGATTGCCATACCTTAGCCAACAAAAAACCCACACACAACTTAACTCTTCTTCTTCGGAGCTGATATCAAACAACCCTACCTTGTGCTATTTCTGCTAATTATGAACTTGCAACTAGTAGATAAATAAGCTCAGGAGATCGAATGCACAGCATAGTGATGAAAGTTGACAATACTATATTTATGTATTTCAAAATTGCTGAAAGACTAGATCTTAACTGTTCTCACCACACACACACACACACACACACACACACACACAGAAATAATTAGATGAGGAGATGGAGGTGTTAAACTAGAGCTACAGTGATAATCATGCTGCAGCAGATAAATGTATCCAATCGGTACACTGTATACTTTAAACTTGCATGATGATATATGTTAATGATGTGAAAAATTCTGAACTAGCAGAAGTAAAGCCACTGGATCATTAAAAGAGTAATTAGTCAGAGTTTACTGTGCACATAAAAACCGTGCAAACGGGAGCTCGGGCTGCCGGCTGCAGGCACGTCGTTACAGAGCAGTCTGCACGGTGGGGACCCAGGCTGTTTGTCCTTTTAGTGATTGGACAGCATGTCAGAGCCTCCCCAGTGAGGGGGTTGTTTCAAAGTGGCTCCCGCATGTCAGTTGGGAAGAGCAGTTGAAGTTCTGTTTATGATTTCAGAGGTATTTACAAGAAGCAGCCCAAGTTAAGTTGTGCTTGTTTTGCACTATAAGCTAAATTCAGTTTTGCTTGTAGGGCTTAATTGGTTTTGTCTGCTCAGGGAATTTTGAAGTCTGGTCGCCATTTTGTGTTGATTTTAACAAGTATATCACAATAAAAAGATTTTTTTTAAAAGGATGCATCGCCAAGCCTAGGGCTTTTCTGGAGGCCTACTTCTTCTTTTTAAAAATATGTCTTTGTTGATTTTAATGGGAGAGAAACACTGATGGGCGCCCTCCCCACTGCCCCTGGCACAGTCCCCACTGGGGATCAAGGCTGAAACCTGGGCATGTGCCATGACTGGGACTCGAACCAGTGACCTCTAGGTGCAAGGGACTGAGCCACACGGGCCAGGATGCAGGCCTACTTCTTTTTGGTATTTACTTTGTAAATTTGCTATGTATTGGTTTAGTTTTATTATGAATAAGTCACTGGCTCTGGGTGTCCAATCGCAGGGCTGAATTTTAAATGTGCTTAGAAACACAGTCATTAATTATCATGTCTGAAAAATGGCAAATGTACTAAAAACAAGATATGTATATGTATACACACAGAGAGATTATATATAGTATATTATATGCTTATAGGTAGAGTATATATATGCACACACTACTTATATGCTTATACTATATATTAGCACATGCTGTATGATTTGCACTTTCCAAAGTCACTCCTGATTCTTTCTATTTCTTTAGCCCTAAAAAGATCCTCAGGTCGTCTTCATCTGACTTGTCTTTCCTGCTATCTGAGTCTTCCCTCCTCAGAAATTCTTCCCGAACTCTGACGCCCAGATAAGTCTTCCCATTCCATCCCACACTTACCACGATGGAGAATCTTGTTAGTTTTGAATCTCAGCTGTTGCTCTTTATGCAACTGAGCTACTATTTCAGAGTCCCAAGTAAAACGTGTATATTCAGTACTTAGTGAACCCTTAGGGATACTTTTTCTTTGCTAGATTTAGCATTACTCTGAAAACTTTGAGCAAACTTCACCACAGTGACGACAAAACACCTTTGGTATTACGTCCTTTTACATAGCAGTTACTCCCGTCAGTATTTATTCTGACGCTTCAAGATGCTGTCCTTCTCTGACCTGCATGTCTTTCTCATGTTTGATATGTATCTCCCCCCAGAAGTGTGCTGTAACTTTAATGAAGGGACTGCCAAATTTTTAACATCATACAGCTTGTTAGGTGGGTTTTTGTTCTCTACCAACATGTGTGAATAGCCTCTTTATTATATTCTAGTATCTTCTGATTTTTACTTTTCATTGTTTGTCTTAACCAAGAACATCACATCATTTAAAAAAATTATTTCATAACTTACAATATGCTTCTTCCAAAGCCAAATCAGTAATATTGTTTACATTCTGATAACTGAAAACATTTTACCCACTGACTATGGTTTTTTTTTTTTTTCTGCCTGTGAACAAATGTAATAATGACTCGAGTTCTTGAGTTACAAGCATGGGTTGTTTTTGTTTTTTAATTAGGCAGTGCATTTGTGATATTGCTATTGCCATTAGGTATGTTCTTTATTATAGCCCAAGATATTAAAACATCCACATAATACTGGGCTTCCCTATACCTTTTATCTTTTTCATTCCTTCTTTATTTTAAACATTATAACTCACTATTTTTCAGGGGCTAATGAATGTGTATGATCTAGGTAGAAGTCAATTCCTGACATCAAACTGACAAACGTTTTTATTTTTAGAAATTTATTTATGGATCTTGAAGAAAAAGCACTTACATTAGCAATTTTGATCTGTGATCTTCATTGAAAAAAATAAAGCAAAGCAATTAGGTCCCTGTATTAATGGTATGTATGTAATGGGAGTAAAATGGCTAAAAGGAGCTAAACTCATTCTTTCATTAATTTTATTTTCTTAACAAAAATTACAAAGTAGTTTAGTCATCTAAAATTCATAGAGAATAGTATAATGCATATCTGTGTAATGATGACCTAATATAAGAAAATAAATGAAAAATTCAATAGACGCTGTGTGTGTTTCTTTTAATACAAATTATTGTCTGCCTACCTAATTAACAGGTTGCACATATCTGTTATCCTGAATTTGGTGTTTGCTGTGATATCTTAAAACTTTGATGGACATTGTACATATATAATGTATTATGTGATATATGCACATATATGTATACATATATATGTATGCATATTTGCAATCTACATTTTATAGTATATTGTGGGACCATAATAATGACTATACAAGCTGACCCATGCCAAACAAATTTAATAATCAATGGAAACAATTTCAATTTTCCAAGACCTTTAAAAAATTTTCAAAGTATTAAAGTCTTTCTTACTCTCAGTGACAAATATACAGTGTCCCAAAAATGTATATATAATTAGAATAATTAAAAAGCCAGCATACTGACTTCCGGTCAAGATGGCAGGTAGGTAAACGCGGTATCCGTCCTCCCACAACCACATCAAAGTTACAACTAAACTACAGAACAACCATCATTCTAAACCGCCTGACCTCCAGCTGAATGGCAGTCCTACAGCTACGGAATTACAGCAGCAGCCACACCGAGACTGTAGGAGGGCGGAGGGGACGGGCTGGGCCCACACCCACGTGTGGGGATAAAATCAGGAGGACACCTCGGCTGGGAAGGTCCTTCCTGAGGACTGAGGGGTCCCCGTCCCACACCAGGCGCCCCGCTCAGGGTCCCAGTGCCAGGAAGAGAATCCCCATCACTTCTGGCTGGAAAAACCAGCAGGAACTGAGGCTCAGGGAGGCTGAGGCGCTGGAGCCCCAGGCAGCTCCTTAAAGGGCCCGCGCACAGACTTATCAGACTCGCACCCTCTAAGCTCGGAGGGGAGGCAGCTCGAGGGGCGCCAGAGACACACAGGGAAGAACTGAGCTGTTTGGCACTGGAGCGAGGGCTGGAGAGGGGGCTTTCTCCGGGACAAACGTGCTGTCAGAGGCCTTTGTTCCTTTGGTGAGTCCTTCCCGGGGGCGGCAGACAGTCGCCATACCTGGGACTCCAGCAACCTGGCTCACACTGGTAGCCCCGCCCTGCTGACTCCCTGAGGCCCCGCCCCACCCAGCTTTCAGGCCCACCCAAGCTGTTGCCAGTTGCTTAACCATAGGATTGGCCTGTCTTGGATCCTGCTTCAGGTTTTTCCTAAATTCTTTCAAAGGAGCAGCATCTGGTCTCAGCGAGCCCCATACCTCTCATTAAGTAATACAGTGATACCTCGGTTCTCGAACGACTCGGATTTCGACCAAATCGGTATTCGACCAGGAGATTCGAGAAGCTTTTGTCTCGGAATCCGAACAAATATTTGGAACTCGAACTTCCGAGATGAGCCGAGTTGAGCCGAATGGCGTTCATTCGGCCCAGCGCGCCTTGCTCGCGTCATCAGTGTGAGTGCAGAGAGAGAGTCACGCTTTGTGGAGAGAGTCACGCTTTACACTGAATTTAACCCTTAGACATACTGTACACTTTTATTTCTTGTTGAGACTTATGTTTTTCTACATATTATATACAAATTAGGCCAGTAAATAGGCATTTTCTGGGGCTTGGAACGAATTAATCCAGTTTCCATTATTTCCTATTGGGTTTCATGGCTTCGGTTCTCGAACAATTTGGTTCTCGACCGTCCTCCTGGAACGAATTATGTTCGAGAACCGAAGTATCACTGTACACTGCAACAAACACAGGGAGGCAGCCAAAATGAGGAGACAAAGAAACAGGTCCCAAATGAAAGAACAGAACAAAACCCCAATAAAAGAACTAAGCGAAAGGGAGATAAGCAACCTAACAGATACTGAATTCAAAATACTGCTTATAAGGATGCTCAATGAACTTAGTGAGAACCTCATTGAACTTAGGGAGGGCCTCAAGAGCGTAAAAAAGGACCAGTTAGAAATCATGGATACACAGTTAGAATTGAAGGAGGCATTAACTGAAATAAAGAATAATTTACACAGCTTCAATAATAGAGTATGTAAATCCAAGGAGCAAACCATCGATTTGGAATATAAGGAAGCAAAAAATTCCCAATCAGAACAGCAAAAAGAAAAAAGAATCCAAAAAAATGAGGATAGTGTAAGGAGCCTCTGGGATAACTTCAAGTGTGCCAACATTCGCATCTTGGGGGTGCCGGAAGGAGAAGAGAGAGAACAAGAAATTGAAAACCTGTTTGAAACAATAACGGCAGAAAACTTTCCTAACTTGGTGAAGGAAACAGACATACAAGTCCAGGAAGCACAGAGAGTCCCAAACAAGATGAACCCCAAGAGGCCCACACCAAGACACATCATCATCAAATGCAAAAGGTTCAAGACAAAGAGAGAATCTTAAAAGCAGCAAGAGAAAGGCAGCTAGTTACCTACACGAGAGTTCCCATTAGGCTGTCAGCTGATTTCTCAAAAGAAACTTTGCAGGCCAGAAGGGAGTGGCAAGAAATATTCAGAGTGATGAAAACCAAGAACCTACAACCAAAATTACTCTATCCTGCAAAGCTGTCATTTAGAATTGATGGACATATAAAAACTTTCCCAGACAAGAAAAAGTTAAAGGAGTTCATCACCACCAAACCGTTATTATATGAAATGATGAAGGGTCTTTTTGAAGAAAAAGATAAAATGTATGAACAAACAAAATGGCAATGAGTACATATCTATCAACAATGGAATTTACGAACAAAATGAACAGGCAGAACAGAAACATTCTGATAGATACAGAGAACATTTTGTTGGTTGCCAGTTGGGAGGCGGGTTGGGGGAATGGGTGAAAAAGGTGAAGGGATTAAGAAGCACAAATTCATTGCTAGACTGACAAACCTCAAAGGGAAAGGGGCTGGGGGGGTGGGAATAAATAAACCAAAGAACTTATATGCATAACCAATGGACACAGACAATAGTGTGGGAAAAGGTGGGAGGGGGGCGGGAGTGGGGAGGCGGGGGTCAATGGGGGGAAAATGTGGAACATATGTAATACATTTTACATCCAACAATAAAGATTTGAAAAAAAAAATAAATAAATAAAAGTGAAAAAAAAAAAAAGCCAGCATTTATTAAAATGCATTTTATTTTCAAAATGTAATAGAATCTACAGACACCCTATATACATTTTTTGGGAACACCTTGTATATAAGGAAATTTTTTAAAAAAGTAGTAAAATTAACATTTATTTAGTATCCTGTAATCTAAAATATTAAAGACATTGGTAATTAAAGTGTGTTATTCCTTTAAAAAAAAACACACCAAACACAAACAAACAAACAAATGCTTCTACACTTCAATCATTTATCCAAGCATCCAACATATCCTTTGTACTTTTAATGTTGTGAATTATCTATAACAATTCCTTTAATATGGACACTTTTGCTGCTATCACTTCTTTTAGGACATCTTCATTCTTTTGCTGACAATCATTTTTCTCATTCATTCGATAAGCTCACCTTCATGAAGTTCCTGTAGCTGCTTACCTCGGTCCTCTAAAAAGGCGGCAGCTGTGTCAACATTCCACGGTCGCCCAGCTGTTTCTTCTATAACTATATTTATATTAATTTGCATCTTCTAGCATTATTACATTCCATTTCTCTGTTACACTTTAATCTTTTTTGGCTAATTTCCTTTTTTGATTGCATATTCAAAAGAATATATCATGTGGGTTTATCACTGGGAGACAAAAAAGACAACCAAACTGTGCCCTTTCTGTCTTGAATAACAGGTGTGCAGTGACCAATAACAGACAGGCTTTGAAAGAAGTGATGTGTTTGGTTGCTGATCACAATGCACATCTGTTATTACCCACTGACTTGGAACAGCAAGCGAGCAGCAAAGTTTATACTTTGTATAATTATTCACAGATGATATAAAGTGGTAACTTAAATTCAAATTGTTGGGTGACTGACTTTTTTTAACTAAATTATGTTAACTGAATATCATGGATATTGGAACCATGCAATGTGAGGAGTATTCTGCATATTTTTAAACTTTTGTAAATGATGTTATACTTGGCATTCTTCTACAAGTTGGGCTATCCTTATGAATATGTTTACAAGCCTGCATGTGGACCATTATTAGTTCATGAATTTTACAGCACTATTTAATGTAATTAAATAAAGAAAACATGCCCCTATGTTTAGTCCTACATTGATAGTCCATTATGCTTCTTCAAATATTTTGTCATTATTTACAATACAATTGGTCTTCCATATCCACGGGTGTCTTCAACCAGCCATGGATTAAAAATATTAGAAAAAGTTTATGTTGCTGCTGATGTACTATGTAGTTAGGCCTACAAGACTTATGTATATAATGATTGTGCACAGAACATTTTTCTAGCAATTCCATTTCCAATGGTTTGGTTTGGGCCCTGGACATTTGTTATTAGTAATTAATTTCTAGAAACTCTTCCATGTAAGTCTAATGTATAGCTTGGATTGACAATAATAGTTGTGGGATATAGTAATTGGAGTGAAATTGCTAAATTATAGACTATGTGCATCTTCAATTTTATAATTTGTTCCCCAAAATAGAGATAATAATTTATACTTTCACCAGGAAAATATTAGATGTGTTCCCACATCCTTGAAGAAATGTTGACTTTTTTAAATATGTGGTTATGAATTTTGTTACTGTATGGTTTTGATTATAGGTTCACATGTACATAGATTTCATCTTCTAAATTCATATACTTTTTCAATTCCAATGGCATTGTTTGAGTTTTCCTTACTGATATGTAGTTTTAAAATATATTCTGAATATTAAACTTTGTTACATGCACTTAAAATTTTTTTCTTTATTGATTTTAGAGAGAGAGGAAGGAAGAGGGAGTGAGAGATAGAAACATCAATGAAAGAGAGCATGGATTGGCCGCCTCCTGCATGCCCCCCACTGGGGATCAGGCCCACAATCTGAGCATGTGCCCTGACTGGGAATCGAACCGGCGACCTCCTGGTGCATGGGTCGACACTCAACCACAGAGCCACACCAGCCAGACTGTTATATGCACTTAAAAAGCAAGCAATCTTCTGGTCTTCTTTCATTTTTATATAGTGTCTTCATTATTGTTTAGGAAACCCTTCCCTATACAAATGACACATAGTTGTGTTCCGAGATTTTTTCTAAAGGTTTAAAAGTTTTACTTTTTTTGCACAAGTATTTAATATGCATGAAATATAAGTTTGATTATAGTGAGAAGAACAAATATCAACATTCTTACATTTGTTAGACATTGTGAAAGACATACAGATGCACCACTTGAACCACCCCTCAAGAAAAAATTTGCTAGTAAGTATGGTTAGCTGATATCCCATGCCGTACTATTCAAAAGACAGCCCATGGATAATGGCTGAATAGAATAGAGAGTGTCAGAGAAATGTGTTCTCTTTGTTGCCCAAGCATCCAAGATGGTGGTACGAGGGCCAAGCCATTTCTGTCCAAGGCAGAACTCCTCCTTCGGGCCATATTTGCTCCCAGATCCTTTTTAGTAATGTCAAAGGTCTCAATAATAGCTTTAGAAATATCAATAGAAGATTGTTCATTGAAGAAAGCACATGTTCCACCTTGAGATATCAATAGTATATCTACAGTTGCTCTGTTACAATACAATTCCTGCCTAAACGTATGACGTTTGGTGAAAACTTTTCTGGACTCTATGGCATTGTCTGACTCCCTTATCAAATTCTGAATTCTAGTGTAAGAAAGTTTCCTGATTTCCAGGCCTCTTGAAAAGCACAAAATGAAGAGGCTTGAGGATAGAAGAAAGTAGCCCATAATTCCTCCAAAGGTTTAACATTTAGTTTTTCAAGGTCCATTTTTATTGTACAAAGTTCTATTTATCAGAGAGGGATTTAGAGGTTCAAAATGCTGGGTGAGATCATATATATATATATGTATACACACACACACACACACACACACACACACACATAACATAGGTATCAGTTTATTAAAATAAAAATTCTTTCTATTTTCTGGATAGACACCATGAGACATTTGTGCCACAAATCCAATTTCACCTGTTGAGTGCCACACAATAATATATGTTCAGCTAAACTATCACCGTGGGGTTTTCAAATACGACTGTATAATTTAAGTGCCTCTGAAAAAGAGATATCTGATGCCAAGCAGTAACTAGTAGTGGAGAGATTACAAAGTAAATCTAAAGACATAATGAAGTTGAGTTTAAGGAAGTTACTTTTATTGTAAGATATGTAAAAGTGGGGCAAATTCCAAATAAATATTTCCTGTTTAATTGTCTCTTTATAAGTTTTTTCTTTTTAATGAAAGATTAGTACAAAGGTTAGCTCCTATAAATGATCCCTAGGAGGGAGTTAGTTTATATGAAGACATGTATTTCCCATCTTAAGTATGGTCGAGTTAAAACTATGCCCACAAGTTATTTGATCCTTCTTACCTCAAGAGATAAAGTTTAATCCTTCTCTCCTTGAATATAGGTTGAATATAGTGATTCATTTCCAGTGAACAGAACAAGGTGAAAGTGACATTTTGTGTTTCACAGACTAAATAATAAAAGGCCCTGTGTCTGTCTGCCTGCTCTCTCACTTGGGTAACTTGTTTTGGAGAAGGCCGCCACCATGTTTTTCAAATCCATGTAAAGACACATGTGGTATGTCATTGAGGTATTCTAACAGCACTCGGTGAAGAACTACGGCCTCCAACCAATAGCCGTATGAATCAGCTTTCTTAGTAAGAGCTCTCTAGCTTTTGTCAAGCCTTTAGATGACTATAGTCCTAGCTGGCATATTAACAGTAATCCTATGAGACATCCTGAGCCAGGACTACCAAACCAAGCCACTCTTGAATTCTTAACCCACTGAAAATGTAAAATAATAAATATGTACAGGACAGCCCCGAGTCTGGGGGAGAGGGGCTGTCCCCTCCTTGGCACTGTCAATCTCATAAGGAAGATTTCAGACAAGTGACAGACAGTAGCACTGTAACAAAGTGAACAAATTTATTAAGCAAGGCAAATAAATTTATTAAAAATACACTTTGCATAATAGCATAAGCAGGCAATCTAGCTAATCTGAGTGCCCCACCTGATAGAGGTTTAGGATTTTTATACTTTTCTGTCTATAGGTTTTGGGGCTCCTCTGCCAGATATCTTGGGCAACAGACTAGATTACAAGGTCCCCTTTTACATTGTTGTGGCTTTTCCCAATCTTATGAGAACATCTGGGGATTTTTATCTTGGCAAATCTCAAGACCTGACTTCTCTATTCAGTGGGTGAGATTAAACTTCCCCTTATTTCCCCCTTCCCCTAGTCCTGCCTTAGCAACCCCTACGTGATATTTGTCCTTGTGTTGAGCTGTCACAAAAGGCATTAATTGAGTCTTTGTTCTTTATTTTTCTAGGCCAGGACAATTTAAGCTATGTATTCTCTGGTTAGGGTGGAGAGGTATTAACCATTTTCTCTCAAGTGTCCCTAGTTGGGGAAGATAAGTTCTTGCAGTTCATAAACTGACTGCAAGCTGCCTAAACTCTTTGGCCTTGTTTAATTTTCTTATCTCAGTTTGTCCTGTTCCACTTTCCCATGAAATTTTCTAGCTTCTTATTATCCTGCCACATATTTGTATTATTTTAAGCTGCCATATTTTCGATTAATTTGTTATTGAATGATAACATGAAATAGCAGGGAGTCTTAGGTTTTTGACTACCTGACCTGTTGGGGAGTTTGCCATCTAAAAAGTTACAGAGAAGTTGATTCTAGTTACTCAAGAAATCAACTGATTAATTATAAAACAAAACAAACAAACACCAAAAAACGCGACACCAAAGAAAGCTGAATGTAACCAAAGCAAAGTGTAAACCCACGAGTTGAATTTACTACACATTATATATTTTAGCCAAGTTGCAAGGAAATTGCAGACACATATTGGATTGTCTAACTATTAGGTCTAAGTAGAATTTAGTATTAAGAGTATGGGTCTTATGAGTAACATAACATGTGTCTAGATGAAATCCAAGAACAATAAGCCACCCAAAAGGAAAGAAAACACTTAGGAGAATAGTAAACAAGAATATTCTTGGGCTCCTGCTCTAGAATGGGCTCCTGGCTCAGAATCTTTTTCTAGAGAAAAATATCCAAAATAAGCATAACAACTATCGGTTCTGGTCATTTGTATCTTTCTTGATGCTTTTTGGTATTTGCCTATATTATACAGTTTAAGTTTTGATGTTCTGAGTGGAAGCTACCTCCTCCTTTGAGGACCATCTGTTGCTGAAGTGTTCCTAAAAATCCTCAGCTTAGCTTTCAGAGTGTGTGAAGATTAATTTTATGTCAACTTAACTCAGCTAAGTAATATCCAGATAGCTGGTAAAGAGAAGATGTCTCTGGAAGAGATTAGCATCTGAAATCAGTAGACTGAGTAAAAAAGATTGCACTCACCAATGCTGGTGAGCATCATCCAATTCTCTAGGGATTAAATAGAACAAAAAGGGAAACTGCTTTCTCTGCTTGAACTGAGACATTCATGTGTTCCTGCTTTTGGACATTGGAGCTCCTGTTTCTCAGGTTTTCAGACTCAGAAGAATAACACCACTGACTATACTGGTTCTCCAGTTTGCAGATGGTAGATCATGGGATTTTTTGGTCTCTATAATCATGTGAGTCAATGCCTATGATAAACCTTCTCTTATATCTATATCTATATCATCTATATCTATATCTATATATATGTATCATCTATATCCATATCTATAGCTATCTATATCAGCTATATCTACATCTATCATCTATCACCTATCTGTAGCTCTCTCTCATCTCTATATCATCTATCTATCTATCTATCTATCTATCTATCTATCTATCTATCTATCATCATCTCATCTATCTATCTATCTATCTATCTATCTATCTATCTATCTATCTATCATCTCTATCATCTATAATCTATTCTGTCAGTTCTGTTTCTCTGGAGAATACTGACTAATACAGAGCATTTTAGTAGAGTTTTGATTGTGTCTCTTGGAAAGATGTGGATCCAAGGATTAACCATTTAAGAATTTATCAATATGCTAGCTATGTAATACTACCTTAAAATAATTTTGATTACAGTTAGAAAGCTGTAGTTTCCTGATATTTCTTCTAGAATACAAGAATTTTCTTCTATAGATTTTACAACATAAAATTGTTAGGAGGATATTGAGGAAAGACTGTTCATAGTTTGTACTTTAGGTGATAAGACTAGTTTTATTAGATAAGTCCTTGAGATATTTGTCATATCTATTTGCAACAGGGAGTAACTGAGAAGGAAGTAATATTGAGAGATATATGGTTTTATCTGTAACTATCTCAACAAGGGAAGAGTTAATGAACACCAACAGGGGCCAATTCCATCCTTACAACCTAATTAATGAAAGCTCAAGTGTACTAAAGAACTTCTCTAATTTTAGTTTTCGTATTCTGTTGTGTTTTTCACCTTTTCCAAAGATTAGAGATGATGTAATAGTGAGGTTTTATGAAAGTATCAGCAAACTGTGTGTCCTTAGCACTGGGTGGGTTAAAATTCTCAAGGTTGAAATATTTCTCTTCCTATGGCCTTTAGTGCTATAACTCTTTGGCAAGGAAAAGCTTTAGTCCATTCTGTGAATAAGTAAGCAGTAAACAGCTCATTTTCAAAACCCATGATAAGGATGGGAGTAGAGTATGAAATCAATCTGGAGATGACTAAGGATCATAAAACCTGGGGTCTTGTCCATGTCCAATATTATCAATTTTACCAGGATTATATTGGTGACAAGTGGAAATATTCACTAGAAACGACTCCAGCAATATGTATAGTTTCCCTACCAAATATTAAGTACATACAAATTTTTCCTTGCTGTAACAGATAATTTCATACAACTTTATATTTATAAGGTTCCATTTTAGGTCATTTTTTTTTTTATCCTCATTCGAGGACATTTTTCCATTCTTTGTACAGACAGAGTGTGAGGGAGAGAGAGGAAGAGAGAGAGAGGGAAACATCGATGTGAAAGGGACACATCGAGCGGCTGCCACCCGCACGACCAACCAGGGCAGGGGACAAACCGCAACGGAGGTACGTGCCCTTAGCGGGAACCGAACCCGGGTCTCTCCGGACCACAGGCAGACGCTCTAACCGCTGAGCCAAACCGGCCAGGGCCATTTTAGGTCATCTTTATCTGTGATTTGCAATCAGATTTTCCTCAACATCATTTTTTCCCTTCTATTCTGTTTTCCCTTCGATTCTTTGCACTTCAAAGATTTGGCATTTTAATGCTATTATAAATTCAAGGATCTTAGGAAAGCCTATCTGTATGGCACAATGATCATTTAGGGTACTTTTCTTTGACTCTTTGTCATGTATTCTATGGTTTGTTATAGGCAAATCCACAGAAAACGTTAAGAGTTCCTTAATCTCTTTAACTTTTAAAATTGGAGTGCCTGTTGAAGAACACGCAACTTTTTGAAGCATTCCAAAACCACGGACATGTCATTATACATATTAGCTTATTTATCTCTTGCTAATTGGCAATCTCTTGTGAGTGCAATGCGTATAATTATCCAGGTTGATTTTGCTTCTTGCAAAGGGTATTATTCTAGCAAGGCAAGTTAAGATCTGTAATGGTGGTTTCAGCATGTTCTCTGTTTTTGTTTTAACATATAAATCATTAACAACCAATAATAGATTTGGGGTTTTCACATGGCTTTTAAAAGTCTGACTGTGTCAGACAATTCTACTCAGAGGCTGGGCAGTAATGAGTTTCTCCTTTTTCTAGTAATCAAAGGACAATAGTAGATTTTAAAGTTTTATTGTGTTGTATGAAAATACATTTAGAAAAAAGTAATAGAAGTACACAAGTGGTAAGTCTAGAATACTTCTGTTTATTCTTTGTGCAAATGTTTGCACAGTGTTAAAGAGATCATCAGTGTTAAGGGAGAACTAAAAATGTACTTGGCATTAGGTCTTCACTAATTAAAATATATTTGTTATTTCCCTGATATAAAGGGGGTAGAAGTGGCCTTAGGTGAAGAATAAGTCTGTAATTAACCCACGGTCTCTGATTATACCTATGCCATTTAGTCAAAACATCAGTGGCTGTCAGTATTTCTCATGTATAAATAGGTACCAAGATTTATGATAATAAGTGTGAGTGGTTACTGAAGAGATCATATTAAACCACAGTGACTGCTCAGCTCGCATTTGGGTTCAAAGAAAGGAATTTGCCTACCAAGGACATGGTTAAACCATACAGCAGTGTAATAATTTCAGAAAATTTGGGTATTCATTTATGGCAGACATAAGAAAACTTTTATTTCATTTTATTTTTTTAGTGACTGGAATATTTTTGAATGGCTGATAGTCCGTCAGAAGTGAGGGATTTATCTCATTGGGATAAAAGTCTTGCACAATATCTTTGTTTTGGCAAATGATCTTTCCTTTCGCAATTTTAAAATACCTGGGCCAAGTCAGCAAATACATAGAATTAGTTTTAGAGCTCACCCTACCTTTAGAACATTGCAAAAAGTAATTGAATTCAATACATTGGCAAAGAGAAGCGTTATAGGAAATTCGGAGTTCCCAAGACCTACCTGAGGGCTTGTGATAATTAGGAGGGTGCCTAAGTAAAATTCTGAGGCAAACTGTTGTTGTCCCGATACCGTGTTGATTTCCCTAGGAAAAGTACATGGTTATTGACAACCACCATGTGGAAGGGCACTAAGGAAGGCAGAACACAAATCAGTGACTGTAAGATACAGCCACAAGCAGCACTGAAGATAAAAGAGGACGTGTGTTGAGAACTATGGGAAGCAGGGAAATATTTTATTTGTGGCCCTGAAGTTATGAATACATCTATATCTCTGTCCATTGGTTTTCTTGACTGGTAGAATTAGCTTGTTACAGGGATTGAGACAAGGTGTGATTAGTACTTTTTCTATCAGTTTTAGTTCTACTTCTAGTTCCAGAGAGTAATCAGAACCTTGATAGGAATCCTACAAATTCTATACATATAAGTAGAAATTAGTAACAGATTTTCAAATTGACCTACTGCAGATCTTCAATTTGGGTTATGTTTGGACATACAGATACTGGTAAGTCAATGTCCAAATTATCTACGACTAGATTATGAATGAGTGTGTCCATGAGGCTCTCCAGGAAGACACTTTAGGAAACTACATAATCTGGCATTTTATTTGCATAGTTATATATGCATAACAACCAGCTTTTATTTAAAGAACGTCTTATTTCTATACTGTGATAATCAACTTCAATTTAGCAACATGATGTCACAGAATGCAGAATAGGGAAGAGATGTGAAAAATCAGCTCCCATAAGACAGTGTAAGTTGATTCCAAGACACCTTCTGTTATGTTAGTGAGGTCACAAAGGAGGAAGAAACAACTTTTTTTTTTTTTTTTTAAATGAAAGGTGAGAATTATAAAGTAAAACATCAGGATTGCCAAGATTATAGTTATTTGCTACATGGGCAGTTTGGAAAAAATTATATGATGGTTCAAGGACTGAAACTAAATATTATAAAACAAGATTTAGTTAAAAGTTTTCAAGATTCTTCTTCATCTTCTTCTTCTTATTGAGTGTGTGTGTGTATTAATCCTCACCTAAGATTATTTTTCTATTGATAGAGTGAAAGGGAGGTAGGGAGAGAGAGACATCAATGTGAGAGAGACACATCGATTGGTTGCCTCCCAAAGAGCCCCACAGGGACTGGGGATCAAACCTGCAACCTAGGTATGTGCCTTGACTGGGAATCAAACCCAACACCATGTAACCATTGAGCCAAACCAGCCAGGGCTCAAGATTAGTTTTTAATATCTCTGGCATTTCTCCTTGTGAGTTTAAGAGTAAAATAGAAAGATTGTGCATTTTATTCTTTATTTATTGGAGAATTGTTTGCCCACTTAATTTTTCCTTCTCAATTTTCTTAGCGAATGCAGTACAATTATTTTTCCAATTTCTTTTCCCCTTACAATATCTACAGGTGTCTTTATTAAGAAGCTTCCTCCATTGACAATTTTTACCTGGATGGGAGCATACACTGGTTTAATTTGTAAAGTCATTAGTTTTTTTCTGGGTCTTATTCTGCTTTTGTTTTAAGACTCACTCAAAAATTTTATCTAATTATTTTGTGTCCATTAATGGAATCTTCCAATTGTGATCTTTGCTGGTGTATCAAATCCTCTAATGGCCTGGTTAAGGCCATTCACACAAAGTGAGAAGTGAGTTGGGGTGATATCTGAGTTAGGAACTATTATTGAATCTTGTCTAGAGGTGTTGAATCTTTCTGCCTGAAGTCTACATGGATTTGCCTTTTCTTTGCTTCCAGCTCTAAATTAGGGCCTAATCTAAATTCAAGGAAAGACAAGATTTTGTCAAAACACCATAGCTTTTCTAAACACTTGGTATCCTGTGGAATTTGCTATTTGATACTTGTACATCACCCTTGGTGTCTTCCCTATGTGCCTTTTCCATCTTTTAAAAAAGAAAATTTAATGGAAGGTTAATAACTTCAATTTATACGTATAAAAAGAATGATTAAAAATACTTGAAATTGTTCCATGAATAGTCTTCTAATTCAAGGTTCCTAATCAATGTGAACCAATTAACATACATTTCACAGTCCTGGATTGTATGTCCTTAAGACTCTTTTAAATTATCTGTTTATTTCTGCCTCTCATATCTAGGCTTCGGAAAGAATAGTGGATCTCAGTTTAGAATTTTAAGTAGATTTAAAATCAAGTGCCTTTCTCTATTTTGAATAGATGTAACCAAAAGTAGTAATTGATTTTTTAAGGTTTCAGGATTACCAGAATGAAAAAGAAAAGAAGATCAGAGGGATGAATAGGAGAAGATCACTTGTGTACATTAGTACAGGAAAGAAAAAAAGCAGTTAGGTTCCAGTTTTGTTTAGAGAGATTCAAACGATATAATATTTTATTTATGTAAATTAACTATGTTCATTTGCAAAGAAAATAAGAAAGTGATTTTGGAGTATGAATTTCTTTTTCAGCCATTCTTGACATGTTTGAATTGATTGTTTATATTATTTCACTTTCCCTCTATATTCCTAGAAAACACATTTGTATGTGTATTTGTGTGTGAATACATATATTAACACATTATAAATTTTATCAATATCTCTACTTGACTCCAGAAAAATATAATATTTGAGTGTTAACAATTTAACTCAACTCAATTTTAATTTTCATTATTGCTATTTTATTTATTTTTATTAATTTATTTTTGTTACAGATGTTTCTCCTTTTTCCCCCAATGACACCCTCCTCCCCATCCCTCCCCACCCCATCCCTAGCTTTGTTGTCTATGTCCATTGATTATACATACATGCATATAAGTTCTGTGGTTTATCTCTTCCCTCCCCCCACCCCATCTTCTGAGGTTGTCAGTCTGTACCCTACTTCTATGTCTCTGGGTCTATTTTGTTTGTCAGTTTGTTTAGTTCATTATATTCCACAAATAAGTGAGATCATGTGATATTACTGTTATTTTATTTATTTATTTTTAATCTTCACCAGAGGACATTATTTCATTAATTTTCAGACATCGATGTGAGAAAGACCCATTGATTGGTTGCCTTCTGCATGACCCCAACCAGGGCCAGGATTGAACCGCAACCAAGGCACATGTCCTTGACCCGAATCAAACCTGTCACCTTTTGGCCTTAGGCTGGTGTTCTAACCACATCCATCCGGTGCCTCCTGTGCTCCTGCATGCCCCTGCCAGGGATGCAGCCCACACCTGGGCACGTGCCCCAACCTGAATCCAATCGGCGATTCTTTGATACAAGTGATGACATCCAACCAACTGAGCCACACCAACCAGGGGCACTGTCTGTTATTCTAGTTTCACCTTTTTAAAAATCCTCGATATTAAAAATATGCAATTAATGGTTTAATTCAGGTGCTTACAAAGATTTTTTGTGTTCTTCTTTTTTTTTGTCTCACACCTTCATTCTAGGTTTACTTTTCTCCTTTTACAAAACTGTCTCTAAAGCATGCAGCTGTTTGATAAGGTAGCCACTAGCCATATGTGGCTATTAAATTTATAAATAAAATTTTTAAAATTAAAAATTTGATTAGTCTCATTAGGTTCACTTCCAGCACTCAATAGACACATGTGTATGGCTAGAGTTCTTCACTGGACTGTGCTGATGTAGAACGTTTTTATCATGTAGAATGTTCTATCAGATGATCCTCGTCTATACTGTAGATTTATTTGTATTACTGTTGCTTGGTTTTGTTTATTTAAAAATGTATGTAATTTGATCTAATGATAGGTGATAAGACAAAAAGATCACTCAGTGTGAGTGATGAAGCTGAATTCATGAATGTTCTAGGCAAAGGACATCTGCATTAGGATGTGGCTTCCCCCCAAAATGCTCCAGCAGGTCTCCTGTGCACTCAGGAAGAGCAGGTTTGGTATTTCTAACAGGATCAGGGAAAATTGCTCATTGGCTCCTACACAAAATCATGGCTGCTTCAATAATTTCATTATTTCATTTTTCCCCTCGCTTATAATTGGTTTATTCTGGTCTTCTAGTCCCTGGTATATTTTCAAAGAGCAAAGTCTCTTTAATCTTATGGTTTTAAAGACTAAGTTTTCTCAGTACTATTGTTTTGTATTATAAAATATCCTTTTTAATTTCAAAGAATATGGTTTTTAAGTATGATATCCTTGATGCTTATCAGCAGAAACAGCATTACAATTGCCCACAGCTGAATGACAGTTCCTCTAGGGTACAGAAATTGAGGTTGACAGTTATTTCCTCTCAACTTTGAAGATACTATATCTTGGCTTTCTGGCATATACTCTTACACTGGGAAAGCCTGCTGACAGTTTAATTACAGTTGCTTCATAAGTAGTCTGTCTTTTCCTCCCAGCTGTTTTAATTTAGTTGTCTTTGGTGTTTTGCTGAATCACGCGTGTAGGCCCGGCTATCTTTCTATGTATTTTGTTTGAGATTCATTGTGCTTATCAAATCGAACACATAACTCTTTCAATAATTCTAAAAAAGTCTTAGTCACTATATCTTCAAATGTTATTTGTAAATCCTTTCTTCCAGAACTCTAGTGGGATAAATTTAGGTTGTATTCTATCTTCCAGATTCATTTACCTTTAATAACTTTGCGTCTTACTGCTTTTATTTTCTCAGGTCTCAGGACTAATTTATTCAGATCTCTCTTGTAATTATTAATTCTCTTAAGCAATGTCTATAATGCTGCTTAAGCTATCCATTGAATTTCTCATTTCATTGTCATACTGTGAAGTTTTAGGAGTTCATTTTTTATGTATTTTTTTATTTTGAAGATTTTAATAAACATCTCATTTTCTTCTAACTCTTGAGTAATTCCTTCACTTCTTAAATGTATTAAGCATGCTTAAATTATATTCTACATCTGATCATTATAAAATCTCAAAATCTTCCCATCATAATTTTCTTTTTTTTTTATTGCTTGTTACTGTTTGTTAGAATGTTTTATAATTTGAGGATGTGAGTTTATGATTATATGATTAGTGCTTTATTTACACTAAGATACAAATCCAGTGACAATTTGTTTTTGTTTTGACTTTACATCCAATGATATCCCCAAATAGAACTACTTTATACAAATGTATTAGATTAGCTTTTCTGCACTGTTCTGGTTGTAGTTATATAAAACCCAAATTCTGTGAAATTGCCTGTCTTCTAAGTGGATTTTAAAATTTTTAACACAAAATTCATTCACAACCAAATGTTTTCTTATCTATTTTTGCCACTGTTAATTAAAAAAAAAATTATTCCTTTTGTTATAGTAAAACATTGAGGACATTGGTCATGTGCAGCGTCTCAGTTACAACTCTCCATTTTGTTTGGACTTGTGGCCTTGAATCTTTTCTCTGGGAAATTACAACGCAAGGCTCTTTGATAATGTAATAGTCAAATGTCAATAAATCAGATAATTCTTCCATTTAATTTTATTCCTTTCAATCCCATGTTATGGACCGAATCCTGACTCTGAATTTCACATGTTGAAGCCCTAACCCTCAAAGTGACTATATTTAGATAGAACCTGTATGGAGAAAATTAGGGTTAAATGAGGTCACAAACATGGGGTCCTAATCCAATAGGACTATTGTCCTTATTATAAGAAGAGGGAGAGACACCCAATATGTGTGCCCAAAGAGTACAGAGTGAGGAGACAGTCATCTGCAAGTAAAGGAGAGTATACTAAGAAATGAACCAAGATTTCTTCATTTCTTTTTGATCAGACACAGATAACTTCACAAACTGATTGCTGACCCTAGACCCAACAAAACTATAATCATTTACAGTTTATAAAACACTGTATAAACTGATTAGAAAACAATATTTGTAGTTAATTATTTTGCAAACTTTTATATTATTATTTTAATAGTCTTTTCTGATGAATAAATGAGGACATGACTTATCTTTTTTCTCTTTAATATATAAATTAGTAGACTACTTTTATAAACTGAAATTAAATAATTGAAAACTGTATATAACTCTCACTGACCACTCTAAATTCAAAATTAAATATTTTTTACTGAGCTTTCTTTATTGTCATGACAATATAATTATCAAATTGGTTCCAAAAGAATATATGTTTCTTTTAACAGCATATTGTTGGATGGTATTGTGTAGCCAAGGCCATGAGTGTCATATTTGAGAATACCGCTTATGTAATCAGGTATGATAAGCCCACAACTAAGCAGCAAGTGCTGTACTTGATATGTGCAGCAAATGCCAACAAAGCCCTCAGAGAAAGTGGGCATGTTGCCTGTTCTATGACCTATGGAGCCAAGCCTCAGAGTAAAACGTTACTTCCTCGAAGGCCAGGAACCTTGGCAAATTTTGGGAAACTTGACAAGATGTGATAGTATATTTCTTGGGCTTAGTGCCTAGCCTGAGCCTCACATAGAAGAGCAAATAATATATCCTTTTGAAACTGCAACCCTAGATTTCTTACACAAACTCCAGATAGACATTAATTTTCTGGTCTGATATTAGCTTAACACCAAATGGTTCTATATTTGCTGACCAATATAAGGAGATTTACACATGCTGATTAATCCTTCCTGTGCCTATACAAATGAATCAAGGCAAAATATAGTGAGATCATCCTTATATGGTGAATTGAGAATTATTTATGATGACAAGGGGTAAACACTATTAAGAAAAATATCTGAAACTTGGTAATTGACAAAATGGACTAGCGAAGTGTGTTTTCATGATAATGTTAGGCACTGTGTAGCAGGAATTATGTGTTTCTCTAGGGGTACGTACATGTCTTAGGCATTCTGTTTATTATTGATTAAACTCTGTAAGGATAGAGGTTGACTTATAGAAAATCAAAAGTAATAAAGAGAATTCTTGTCAGATATCAATAAATATAATTTCTGTTCAGTAGACTAGATAACTCCACGGGCTATAATTTATTGCCATATAGTATTTTAATTTTGTATGTAATGCTAGCATTGTTTTAAAAAGTTCTGTTGGAATACATAAATTGTTCTTTCTCAAATGTTCTTTGAACCATTCCATTTTACTACAACCCTTCAATCTGTTAGTTAATAAATTGTTGATGTGTGTTCATTTTGTATATTTATGAGCGTTTTACTTTTAACTTTGAAAAGCTATATTTTAATAGAAAGGATTTTGTTCTATCTTATTCAGCATTTAAAAAATAATGTCTTAAATGTGTGGTTTTTCCTGTTATCTAATCTTTTATATTTCCAGGAATGAATGTTTTCCTTCAATCTTTGGGCTCCATTAACTTTTCTATATAATGTACTGATGGAGTTGAAAGAGACATGCATTTGCAAACCTCTGATTAATTCTGGAGATCCTTTAGAAGTACTTTTCTTAGAGATTGGCAGAGGGAGAGCAAAGGGATTCTGAGGCCAGTAAAGACACTGAAATAGTTTACTTGATTTCCTGAGGTTTTTGACTCAGGATGAAGGGCAAGAAATTTTCTGTGGACTTAGAGATACAACAGATCTTTGATCAAGATTAGAGGAAGTTTGCTAAACTTCCTTACTCCAACTGTATTCATATAGCCTTGTGGATCCCAGAAACTGTGATGATCATATTTTTTCTTCCCAAAATGTGTTCTTCTGTGTTACCATCAGGATGGAGGCAGCTACTTTTGAGCAGAACACTCCTAAGTTCAGAATTCAGCTGTAATTGTCTTTCCCTCAGGCTCCGACTCAGTAGTTTGCAGCCCCACATGCAAAAACAAATAAGATGCTTTTTTAAAAAAAGTGTCTAGGCTTCACCTCAGACCTACTAAATAAAAATCTTTGGAATATAGCTTCTGGGATTCTTTAAAAAAGAGTTTCACAAGACTATCCTGATACTTAAAATGTGGAAACCCATTGATTATTGCCAGTGTATCCCCAACTGTGACTATATAGATCATCTTTGGTGCTTTTTTAAAAATGCAAATTTTATGCCTCAAAGCCAAATATTTCAAGTGTGATAAAATCAACATTTTTTATTTTTCTATTTTTTGAAATGCTGATATAACCTGTTCTTTGGGGAGGAAGAACAATTAAATTGTACACATATTTTGCAATTATTACAGAGCTCTTTCTTTCAAATGTATTCCTATCCCAAAGCACAAAAATGCCAATAAATATCTCCTGTCAAAGAATAACACACAAGCAATGATCAAAGATAGAGGTTCTCCTTACTGCCCACTCTTTTGCATTCTTTTTCTTTTCTTTTTGGTTAATCTTCAGCTGAGGATATTTTTCCTTTTTTGTTTTTTTAGAGAGAGAAAGGAACGGAGGGAGGGAAGAGGAGAAAGAGGGGGAAAGAGAGAGAGAGAAACATTGATGTGAGAAACACATTGATTGTTTACCTCCTGCATGCACCTTGACTAGGGTCAGGGATCCAAACTGCAACCAAGGTCATGCCCTCAACTGAAATCAAACCTACAACCCTTCTGTGAACAGGCTGATGGTCTATCCACTGTGCCACACTGACCGGGGCTTGCATTCTTTTTCAAATTAGAAAAAGGCCAGTGTGCTCTGGCCAGTTTGGCTCAGCAGCAGAGCATTGGCGTGCAGACGCATGAGTCCCAGGTTTGATTCCAACCAAGGGCATGTACCTTGGTTGCGATTTGTCCCTGGCCCTGGTTGGTCGTGCAGGAGGCAACCAGTTGAAGTGTCCCTCTCACATCAGTGTTTTTCTCTCTCCTTTTCTCTTCACCTGAAGATACATAGAAAAATATCCTCGGGTGAGGATTAAAAAAAAAGAAAAGAAAAAGGCTAGTACATTTATGGATTAACTCTACTTTAAATTATTTGCTTCTTCTGCCTTTCCCAGTCCCCCCCCCCAAAAAAAAGAGAGAAAAGAAAGGTAGCTAGGGCACTGCATTTCTGTATTGATGTAACCTGATGATAAGAGAGCATTTTTTTCAGTTGACCATTAAATAACTGGATACTTATCCCAAATGAATTGCTGATAACATTAGGAGTTAATTGTCACCTGAAAGGGACTGGGACTGAGGTGGTTCTACCTTGGCATGGTCTGGAATGTGTGGGTTCTTGACTTCGTGTAGAAAAGATTTAACAAAATGAGTTCAGGTGAATTTGAGAGTATATTTATTTAAGCTGGGGACAGTGAAGCAAAGGAAGGGCTTAACTTAAAAGAGGAAAGATCATAGCAACCGGAGTAAACCTAGGTGGAGATGCTTTTTGGCTCATTGAAAAGTTAGGCAAAAGGAGGGTCCTTGGAGACAAGGGTTGGGGGTTAGCCCAGCACTGCCTGCTGCTCCCCTGGTTGCACATCTTGTCTGGACCCTTAGAGCTCAAGATAAACAGAGCAAGGATACATGCCTGAGGAAGGAAGTGGGGAAGGCGCAGAATGCTTAAGAGGAGAGCATGAACCGGGTCCTTCATCTTAAGGGTTTTTATCTGTTTTCTAAAGGTGGGGATTTCAAGGGAGATCTCAGGGGAGGAGCTCAATATTCATCAGCTTTCCAGGTGTGTCCTTTAATATGCTGATTCATCAAAATGAGCTCAGAGAGGCTTCAGGTCATTCTATGGTCAGTTTCACCTTCAAAGAATGTCACTGAACAGGGACTGGGACCAAGGCAGGTGTGTGCCAGCACTGTCTGTAGTGTGTAAACCATCTGCTCCTTAGTGTCCTTGGTTAGGGAAGTTAAGACCTTGCGATTTATTAGCTGGCTGTAAATGCTCAGCCTTGTTTAGCTATCTTAGTTTTCCCATTCCACTTGCCAAGGAATTTTCCTTGCTTCTTATAACCCTGCCTCATAATTATTTTATGATTAATTCCTTTTACCTTTGCAGAGAGCATTCCAGTACTGCCCACAATTCCTACTGTCACTGGGAGATTTGGCTTCTACTGTAATCTTTTAGGTGAAGACAAATCAATGCTGTTGGTCCAGAGGAGAGAGGACTCTCATGAATTCCTAAACATGAGACTATGCTGATAAGAAGAGGGCAAATATGGGATAAATATTTACCAAAAAGTAAAAACACTATGTTTTTCCCAAGCAGATAGTATTAATGAAGTACTTTTGTGAGAACCAAGAAGAAAAAATCCCTTAAAAGGAAAGAGCAACCATATAAAAACTTCATTTCTTTTTTTTTTTTTTTTAATATTTTTTCTTTATTGATTTTTTTAGAGAGAGAAGGGGAGAGGAAGAGAGAGAGAGAAACATTGATGAGAGAGAACATTGACTGGCCGCCTCCTGCATGCCCCCACTGGGGGTTTGACCCACAACCTGGGCATGTGTCCTGACTGGGAATTGAACCAGCAACCTCTTGGTGCATGAGTCAATGTTCAACCATGGAGCCACACCGGCAGGCAAATCTTCATTTTTTAAATATAATGCTTTTCCCTTTGATTCAAACAAGTCTCATCTCGTGTCCTGACTCTCCTGCCTCCTTCTCACTTACAGGACACTCCCTTAATTTCCCAGCCCTCTGGACACTGAGGCTCTGATGGGCATCAAATAATTTTAGAAACAAAGCCTGGGGTCTTTTGACCACAGAGACAGAGTTTTGGTTGAACTAGAAATCACATCTAGGCCTCTTTTTCATTTCAGCTCCAGACCCAGTAAAGCTGTAAAACCAGATGAAGCAACTGGCCATGGCTGATGTCAGGACTAGAAGCAATGATCCACTACTTCTTACCCTAGCACTGACCAATTTCTAGAGACCACAGTCCTGACCATGGCCCTAATTCCTTTAGTCATCATTATTAATGATTTTCCTCTTATATAACTCATCCCCTGGAAGCTTTTGGGGGTGAGGAGCAGATCCTTGAGCATTAGTTCACCTGTCTGGGCTTGGGCCACTTCCTAATAGTAAACCCTTCCTTACTTTCTTTGCTGCAAACTCCTATTTCTGTCTAATTGGGCTTTGATGTGTATAGGCAAACAGACTACTTTAGTTTGGTAGCAAAAGGAAGTACTGTACTATATGAGAGACCTAAGAAGATGACAACCACAAAACATCTGTTTCTAAAAAATAACTTTTAGAATTTTAAACTTGGAGATATGTAGATAACTCAGTAAAAAAACCTGAAAGAATTATAAGGGATATGGTAGCAAATGTAAGAAGCAGTTACCATCCTAGAGGTAAGAGGACAAAGATGATTATTAAAGAGACAACCACAGGCAAAAAACAATCCCACACTTTTTAGGAGATGATGATACAAACCTAGATTTAATTCCTGATCTAACTGTAGTTTTAATCTCTTCCAGAAATGTAATCTAAATTAACCAGTTTTGAAACTTCTGGTTAAGCATCAGTAAGGTAATCTGTCCTGTGGGCCCTCCCCATGGCTGTAGAAAGAAGAGATGTTTTGCATGATAAAAGCACTTGCCACTTCCTTCCTCCCCAAGGAAGATGCCCAGGTCTAAAAATAGTCCATTTTTTCTTTTGCTAGTAGCTCCCTTGCTCCACCCTTCTTCCTATAAAAACATCACTTAGTGCTGCCCCTCAGAACACCTTTCTAGTTGCTCGATGGGATGCTGCCTGACACATGAAATGCTTAATAAAGCCAATTACATCCTCAGATTTCCGGGGTTTAATTTTGTTTTTAACACTATATAGGGAAGCTTAGAGAAGAAACATCCATGGAGCTTAAAATCCGACCTCTAATGAGGAGGCACCACTTTGCTAATGTTGCCATATCTGAGCCTGGAATAAAAGAAAAGAAAAGAACCCAGGTCTGTTAGCAGGAGGTGCTGCTTGGCTGATTTCAATGACTCCAAAGTGGAGTGCAGATCCATATCCAAACTAAGCAGCCTCGTATATTGAGATACTATTGTCTTTGGAAAAAATTCTTGTTTTTCTTATCTTAATTTCTTATGTTGTTTGTAAGACATATTGAAAATTGTTTATAAACCCCTTGCATGTAATGAGTATTGTCTTATGTTTTGATTGGTCTGATTCTTCTATAGTTATAGCTATATATTTAACCAATTACAGCTTTATATTTTTGATAAAATGAATGTTCAATTGATTGTGTCCAGATAAGAAAGGTTCAAACCTGAGTGTGTACGGCTGGCCATGTGGGTCTCCCCTGAGCTCATCAGGGTTAGTATGTGGCCCATTTTTATACACGATTGTCATTAGGTGAAGTGAAAAATAAAGTTTTTGGTGCCTGAATTTATATACACCATTTATTTAATTAAATTATTCTATTCTCTAGATTTCTCAAAACAAAGAAATCTGGAAATATTGGGAAAAAAATTAAACACATAACTGAGATATACTAACAAAGTTTCCAAACCTGCAGAGGAGGAGAAGATACAGACTTTAGATGATTATGATGATGAGTGTCTGTATATGTGTGTGGGTTTGGTTAATGTTCTATTTTACTGATCATTAGTGATGTTGTGCACATTTTCATGTAACTATTGGTCATTTGTATGTTTTTCTTTGGAAAAATGTCTATTCAGGTCCTCTGACCTTTTTTTAATTGGGTTATTTGTAAGTCTCCTAGAAAAAAAATAGGTGAGAAGCTTCTTGATATTGGTCTTGGCAATGATTTTTTGGGGGAAGGAGGGAATTAATACCAAAAGCAAAGGAAACAGAAACAAATATCGACCACAAAGCTTCTGCATAGCAATAACAACCATTAACAAAATAAAAAAAAGCAACCTATAGAATGGGGAAAATGTTTGCAAACCACACATCTGATAAGGGGTCAATATCCAAATTCTATGAGAAACTCATACAACTCAATAGCAAAAATGAGAAACAAATAACCCAATTTAAAAATGGGCAAAGTACCTGAATCACTAATTATAAGGGAAATACAAATCTGAGCCACAATGAAATATCACCTCACACCTGTTACAATGATTGTTATGAAAAAGACAAGAAATAACAAGTGCTGGCAAGGATGTGGACAAAGGGAATCCTTGTACATTATCGGTGAGTGTATACTGGTACAGCTGCTATGGAACACAGGTGCCTCAAGATATTAAAAACAGAACTACCATATGATCTAGCAACCCCACTTCTGGGTGTATGGCCAATGAGAGCTAAATCATTGTCTTGAAGAGATATATGTTCATTGCAGCAGTTTTATGATAGCCAAGGTATGTAAATAAGTATCCATCAATATACGAATAGATTAAAAAAGTGTGATTTTTCTATATAGATGAATATTATTCAGGCTTACAAAAAGGAAATCCCACCATTTGCAACAACATGAATGAACTTGGAGGGCATTATGCTAAGTGACATAACACAGATAGCGAAGACAAATACTGCATAGTATAACTTATACATGCATAGAATCTAAAAAAAAAAAAGAAGGTCAAACTCGTAGAAACAGAGAGTACAATGGCAGTTGTAGGAGCTGGCAGTCCCGGCAAAATTGAGAGGTTGGTAAAAGGGTATAAACATTCAGTGACAAGATGAATAAGGTCCGAGGACCTAAGACACAGCATGGTGACTATAGTTGATACACTGCCTTGTATAACTGAAATGTGCTTGGAGGAAATCTTAAGTGCTCACCCCCCAAAAGGTAAATATGTGAGGTGATTGATGAATGGGTTATTTAACTCTGGTATGGGAATGCTCTTATCAAACTCTCTCAATAAATCTTTTTATTTTATTCTTTACAAGTTTTTGAGGGAAGGAGTTATTATACATGTATATTAAGGAATAATATACTGTCTTTAGAATTATAAAAAGTAAAGATTACACAAAGCTTCACGGACCATGATACATCTTATAGTTTTATCCTAATATGGGTGACAGTCCATTGAAGTGTTTTAAGGCAGAGTATGACTGAGTTAAATCCAGATTTTCAGATTTATTTTTCTGGCAATAGTTTAATGAACATCTTTGAGACAGTAGGACTGAAAAAATATTATTACAGTGGAGAGATTGTACTGGTGAAATAAAAGTTGGAGAAATGAATAAAATAGTTGAATTAGAAAGATAAGTATGAGGTGGACTTTATGGGAATTAGTGACTGGATGTGAAAGTCTTAACGAGAAACTGCGACAGAGTGATACTTTTTTGACTATATAACTAGGCAGAAAGCATGGCATTCATAGAAATAAAACCCACATGGTTGAATACATGGCCCTGAGATTCACAAGAAATATCTGGGTTAAAAATATCAGGGGGATCCAAGAGTAAACCAACTATAATGCATATTAACCCAATCCAGTCATTTAATTATACCATCTTGCACTTTCTTTAGAGAAATTTCTGTGTTCTTTGAAGCTCTTTATATCTTGTTTTATTAAAAATAATAGATGTTGCCCTGAAAAACTATTCTTTGGTATTTTATTTCATTTTAAAATAGTAGGCAGGTTGCCTGATTTATAAAATATTTGAATCATCGATTACATATGGCAGCAAAAAGTTGCAAAAGCTATGATATCCAATGAAGTCTACTTGATAAAAAATTTAGAAGTTGGGACTTGTCAAATAGAATAGCAAATGAAAATCATGGTGCAGACACCCTGATTCATGCAGTTGTCTTGTTAACTCCTTGCAACAAAATACGAAGTGCAAACACTTTCAAATATACTGATATTTTGTTGATTTTACACAGTAAATGTATAAGCAAATATCAAAGAAAAATAATAGGCAATAATACGGAATATGTCTTTATTGTGTTGAAAAGTAATTTGTATCTTTTTCCTATTTAAAGATAGACCCAGTGAAACAGGAAATATCAATAGGCTTTGAGATAGAGGTCCTGCAGATATAAAGAAGAGACATCCATTCAAACTATCTCAACTAAAGAGAAGTTCTCCTATGATGTAGCAGGCAACATTATGAATATACGTGTTGAATCCTAGGCCTGTGTAATGAGAACTGGAGTCAGGTAGCCTCCAGGAAGGAAAAGAAAAGCTACACCACATTCTTATCTTAAGGGCCTCGCAGTCTCTTGTTCTCTCAATTTTTCACATTGACGCCTCACATGGAAGCTGTCCCTGAGACTACCTAGTACTACAATGACAATGTTACAAAGCGCCACTTTCCTAATATCTTACATGTATTAGCAAAGTTTTTGGAAAGAGACTATCTCTGATTTCAAAATGGTCTCAGATCAGGGGTACAAGTTAATAATCTCGGGCCAGTGACATGGGATCATGTACTGTAAGTCATCAAACCTATGACACTGTTCATTTTAAGCCTCATCACTGTTTTTATGTATCTCTAAGAAAGAAAAACAAATACGTGTAAGATGCAATTGATTATATGGTGAATCTCAATTTCAGAAATAATGAATGTGATAAAATGTGCACTTTAGAATCAGTGCTTAATGGTGGTACACATTTCGCTCTTTGAAAAAAGGCCAAGGAGAAGCAATTTCTAGAGAAGAAAAAAATACATGTGTTCAGGGCTGAGTCTTACTTATTCGAACTCTTCTTTTACCAGTCCTGTATGTACAACCTAGTTGCTTCTATAAGACTTAAAAAAAACCAACAACCTCTTTAATTAATAGAATCTTAACAGAAATGCAGTCAGCCCTTCATTGGGTTACAAACCTGTCAAGGAGCTTCCCAGGTCTAATCTGAAACCAGCCCTCAAAAGGAGGCCAGGGAGAGACAGAAGTAAACAGGAAAGCTCTCCAGATTGAACTTTGTTTCCTTACAATTGAATCTGTATTTCATCTACATTAAAAATGCATAAGCCTCTAATGTAATTGATTTCTGGTACATTTTCATCCTCCTAGGGAACCCGCAGACACCTCCTGTGTAGGTCAGTGCTGTTTCCGTTCTACTGAAGACCCGTGTAGTGTGGCATAGACATCTAATGAGGAAGGCAAATGACTGTGATGGGATAGAATAGTTTTTTAATACAACAGAAGAAGTGGGGGTTTCCTATAAGACCTATTCTATGGAGTAGATGCCGCAGAAATGAATATTGAGATGCGTTAAATTGAGGTTTGGGCATTCATTGAGAAACACCTCTGTACTTATTCAAAGTGGACAATGCGTTTTATAACGAGGTAAAGAATACATAAGTCAAGCACCAAGCACAATATAATCAAAACCCAGTGTGTATCTGGATAACATATCAGAGACCCAAAGTTTCATGAAGAAGTAGGCGTGAGATTAAAGAGAACTTTGATTTTTGTATTTCAGGTGTGGTATGTGAATCAGGGACATATTTTCATAAATCCTTCTCTGATCAATTTGAAATACAAATGTGAATTAAGTGTTTAGATATAATTTTCTTGATTGAATAGCAAGTACGATGAAAATATTATTAAGTTCAGTTTTAAGAAACATGGTGCTAACTAAAAAAAATCCATGCCCTGATAATCATAAACACACCACCACCACTGCTCATATTTATCGCAGGATAAGCTTGCATTTCTGAAATTATTCAAACACAGTCAAGGGTAAATGAAAAATAAAGCACATGGCCAAACTGTCCCAGGCAAGCTGACATTAGGAAAAGAAGGTTACTGGAGCCTATAATGTGGACCCTGGCTCCTAAGGGGAGTGGGCAGTGGTCACCCCGCGTTACACACACGCTTCAGTTGTGTGTCTCCTTCACCGTAGGAAGATCGCGAGACCAAATACCAGGATCGTAAGCAAATGATTAAAAGCATTTTACAATAATAAAAGTTCATGTTGATCAATCTTTTGCCTTTGCAAAGGTATATATGATTTGTCTGCTTTGTTATGCTATCTGTTAGATCTCTGAAATGCCATCACAGTGACTAAAATACAAAGGAAATCCATACCCAAATCGCTCTACAATAAAAATCAGTGGCACATTAATTTTAAAAAAAGGGTTAAGATTAACTTCAGATGTTCTTATTATGGAAAGATGTTTATGTACTAAGAATAAAGAGAAGCTCTAGATTCATTCAATTCCTGGGAGGCGGTGACTACAGAAAGGGAATGAATTTAAACATTCA
Source organism: Molossus molossus (assembly GCF_014108415.1). NCBI lineage: Eukaryota > Metazoa > Chordata > Mammalia > Chiroptera > Molossidae > Molossus > Molossus molossus. Next base: position 55,810,321 of record NW_023425351.1, on the reverse strand, counting down.
AAATTTAACACAACCGTATTGAATGGTAGGTGCAGGGAGTCCTTACTGTCACTAGAGGGAAATCTGAGAGGGACTCAGGAGGAAAAAAGTTTATTGTTACTGTGGGTTGAATAAAGAATCCTGTGTGAATAAATTTTCCTAACAGCATGCTTACTTCAGGGAAAAATGAAGCACAGAGTGTCTGGGAAAAAGCCATATTGTCAAGCTCTCTTGGAATAATTGTTTCTCAGCAAGGAACGGGCTCTATCAGATGCCCATGTTTAGACTCAAGGACTCTACTGCCATATGTTTTAATAAAATGCATGATATTTTATCAAATAGGAGAAAAATTTGAACTCAAATAAGTGTTTTAAAGTGGATATCTCATGATGAATAACGATTTCTTAAAATCCAATAGACAAACAAACAAACAATGAAAACAACTCTTACTTGAGTGTCAGTGTTCAGCCCCAGAGCTAGGGCACAATGTGGTTCAGGCTGCTCAAAATTAATGGTTTTTTTCTCATGATTATTAGAATGAATATATCAAGAAATTGTTATAGTAATGGACATTATTAATTTCAACAACAAAGTGTTCAGTGTAGCAGAAAAGAACCTGTGGAATGATCAAGGAGAGTTTAGGTGCACCCTACTCTGACATTCTCTTTTCTTTACCCAGTGCTAAACACAAGCCATCTCATCCAGGTGAACTGTCACTGTCTAACCACATTCCCTTCTGTAACTTTAAAAGTATTTGCTACTCATTTTATTTAGACGTTTTGCAATATTTATTCCTTTTTGCTCGTTTCATCCTTTCGCATTATGGCAAATGACTAAGAAATGTATTGACCAGCTGTGTATTTTAGGGTAAATAAATAAATAAGTCAGATAAGTCTCTGATCATAAAGATTTTAATTGGAGTCCGGCCAGTGTTGCTCAATGGTTGAGCATCAACCCACGCACCAAGAGGTCGCTGGTTCAATTCCTGGTCAGGGCACATGCCCAGGTTGTGGGCCAAATCCCCAGTGGGGGCATGCAGGAGGTGGTCAGTTGATGTTCTCTCCCATCGATGTTTCTATCTCTCTCTCTTTCTCTTTCCCTTCCTTTCTCTCTAAAAATCAATAAAGAATACAATTTTTTAATAAACAAAACAACAAACACACACACAAAGATTTTAATCAAAGAATATCTTATATATTGAAAAATAATGATACAAATCAGAAGTGCATGAGATTCCTGTGAGCTCATTATCTTTCTTTCCTAAGGTAATCCTTTTCTATTTTTTCTCCCTCAATGAAGTGTCACACAAGTTATTATTCACTTATGCAATTTGGAAATCTGAAAATTAACCCAAACTCTTCCATCTCCTTCACTCCCATGAACAGCCTATCACTAAGACTAGTGGATTCTATCTTCCTATCACATATCAAATAGACTTTCTTCTCTTTAGGCCCACAAGCTTGGTGTAAGCCACCTTTGTATCTCACCTGCAGTGATCTAGTAGCCTCTATCTAGACTACCTGCACCCACTCTTACTGAATTATAATCTCTTTTCTTTGATGCAGCCAGACACTTCCAAACTGCAGATCTATTTGTCTTTCTTCCAAGCTTATAAGTCTTCAAGAGCTTTTCATTCTTCTGAAATTAAACCAAAGCTCTTTATCTGGGACTATAAGATGGATTCCCCTGTATCTCAACCTCTTTGCACCCACTCATCTCTTTTCTCGTCCTGTGCTTCTGTTGGTCTTTGAGTCTCTCACACATTAGCTCTCTTCTAATGTCCCTTTTTCCGTCTTCTTTGGTTAATGATTATCATTCCTTTGCTTCCCACATCCATCACTATTCCTCCAGAAAATATTCTCTGAGCTCCCTGACAAAGGCAAATCACCATATTGTAGTTCTTCTATAGTTCTTGTACTTATTCCTCCTTACATTTTAAAAAGTTAAAGTTTAGCCCTGGCTGGTTTGGCTCAGCAGTACAAGCGTCCACCTGTGGACCAGAGAGTCCTGAGTTGGGTTTCCCCTAAGGGCATGTACCTCAGTTGCAGTTTGTCCCCGGCCCCAGTTGGGGTAGTGTAGGTGGCAACCACTCGATGTGTCTCTTTCACATCGATGTTTCTCTCTCTCTCTCTTCCCCCCTCTCTCCCTCCCGTTCTATCTGCAAAAATGTCTTTGGGTGAGGATAAAAAAAAAAAAAGTTAAATTTTTAAGTTTTTTATTTGCATCCCTTCTTGACGGTCACATAGGATGTTTTGCCCCTTCTATCCACACCAAGTAGATAACTGTTGGATACATGAATGAAATTGTGAGTGGACAAATAAACAAACTATCACCTAAAATAGATTTTAAAGCATTAATTGGAGATTTCATAATCAGTAGAGAAAGATATGTAGCCAAAAAGCTAGAAGAAGTGAAAATGAACTAATTGGTGAGATGACCATGTACATCAATTACAATAATAGCTTATGTTGAAATAGCAATTAATTGCAAAATCTTAGTGGTTAAAACATTAACATTTTCTTCAATTTGTCCTATATATTGATTGTGAATTGGCTGGGATTCTGTTCACACTGTTTTCTCTTTGGGAAACAAGTTGACAGAGCAACCACTGTGTGGGATATTTCTTGTTTGCTATGGCAAATAAAATGAGACGGTGTCACAAATGAAGCACCAGTTTATAAAGTTTCCACTCATAAGTGACACGCAATGTTTCCTCCACACTTCACTGACCAAAGTAAGTTACACAGTCAGTGGGAAGTGAAATTTTAACATGAACCAAGAAGTGGAAAGAATCAGGGAAACATTTTGTGAAACACAGGAAATATTTCTATGAAAGACAAAATGTTTCTGATAGAAAATAATTTTAGAACTCAAGGATGATAAAAGGACAAAGTCTGGTTCATTAGGTGGCTACATAAATAAACATATTTACATTAATAAAGATGAAATAACAAGTATGAAAATACTTTAGTAAGTGTATAATACAGATTTTACCCATTGTTATATTATGTGTATTAACAAGTCAAAACATAGGTATTATAATTATTACTCTAGTTATTGTAATTATGGGAGAAGTCAGCAGTATGCATTTGTTAAAAAATATTTATTGAGAACCTATTTTCAGGTAAGAATGACAGGCAATAGATGATAAGCAATATAAATAAATTAGTGATATAGACAGTGATATTATGAAGATAATAAAGTAGAAAGAGAAGAGAGCAAAGTAATGTCAGCTATAGTACTAAATGATAAATGAGGCAGTCACCATTGGAAAGGTGACCTGAGAACAAAAGGTAAGGAGGTGGAAAGTTAACCACGTGGATATTTGGTGAAAGGTGTTCTACCTAGACAGTGCAAATATCCTACAGTTCGAGCATACCTCAAATGACAAAGGAAAGCTAGCAGCCCAGTGTGACTAAAACAGAGGGAAAGAGATGACACAGAGAAGAAGGGGTTGGAGCAGGTCATACTGGTAGGGCTCTGTAGTCCATATTGTAAGGACTTTGGCCTTTGCCCTAGTGATAATTCCTTGGAAGGTTTTGAGCATATAGTGACATGATCTGATTACTTTGGCTGCTTTATGGAGAAGCTGGAATATCAGGGACTATTCCAATAGTCCAGACAAGAGAGGCTGGTGGGTCGAAATTAGGTGGTAATAGCCGGGCCAGTGTGGCTCAGTGGTTGAGCATGGACCCAGGTACCAAGAGGTGGCTGGATCGATTCCCGGTCAGGGCACATGCCCAGATTGTGAACCAAATCTGCAGTGGGGGGCATGCAGGAGGCGGCCAATCAATGTTCTCTCTCATCGATGTTTCTATTTCTCTCTCCCTCTCCCTTCTTCTCTCTCTAAAAAAAAAAATCAATAAAGAAAAAAAATTTTAAAAATAAGGTGGTAGTAGTGAGGTGCTGATATGTAGTGTAATTTAGATACACTGAACGTGGAGCCAAGCAGATTTCCTGATGTAATGGATACTGGTTGAGAAACCAAAATGGAAGTGAAAAATGATTCCAAGATTTAGGCCTGAGAAATAAAAAAGAAGGAGCTACCGTCAACAAATTGCCACATTAAGCATGCAAAAGAGGTTCCTAAGAGAAGATGGGGAATTCAATCTGAGATATATTAAGTTTCAGTAAACAGACTGAGCAAATTTCCTTGAGATTTAGTTTAGTGTATTGTATCTTCTAGGACGATCATGACCTTGGCTCTAAAAATAATTAAGTCCCTAATCACCACGTAAAAAGCTGAGGTAGATTCCTTCCCACCTGTCTCCACTGTCAACGGCAGTTCCTCACTCCGTTAATGAGAAAAGGTACACATTTCATTTTTGTCTGGAAACTATTGCTGTTATCTTTGCTTTTAAATTGGTTGCCAACTACCATCTCCCTGTATAACATAAAGTTTTCTCCAATTTATCATATTCCACACAGAACTCATTATCTTTCTTGAAATCTACTCCCTTTGCAAGGTTTATCTCAGTAATACCAATTTTACTACTCATCCACTTAGAAAATTGGGATGCATTTCTAACCTCTTCTGTCACATGCTTTATGTTCATCTTTGATGTTTTACTCTCATACAATTTATCTTCCCAAGAGTTGTAGATTTCAATCCATCTCATCATCTCTACAATCTCCCTCCTCGTTCATATTTGAATTACCTTTCACATAAGTTCCTCCTAAAACTTGCTACATTATCTGCCATTCTCTGGCCTCCTTCCTCCTTGTAGTATTCATATTCCTTCCTGCTGGCAACATTTTTAAGAAAGTGTCATTATCCAAACTGCTGTTGTTTTGAAACTTAATCCAAAGCTGGAGTTTACATTAGAAAATATAACATATATCTGATTTTCTAATACTTTATAACTTATTGAATGGAGTCGTGTTCAAACTATGAACCTGATAAAATTTTGGGATGTGGAATACTCCCACTGGATAAAATCCCAAGGTTAAAAATGTCACGTTTATCATTTCATTGGGTCAAATGTGGGTGTTCAAAGTCAGCGTGGTAAACAGGGTTGTTTAAATGTTCATGAAAATCCGTTAGAAATAGATTAGGTTGGGTTCCATCAGAAATCAACTTGAACGAGGATTCGAGTGGAAGTGATTTGGGGGAAGTGACTCAGAAACCCTGGGAAGGGAGTTGTGGGAGTGAGACAGCGAAAGGAAGGCAGTTTGTACCATCAAGCAAGGCTCCTTTGCAAACCATGCGTCTGAGTTTTCTTAGCCATGTAAGCTGGAGTATTTATTAATCAATTCTCAGTCCCTCGTGGGTTAAAGGTTACTTTGGGTGCCGTAACTGGTTCATGCTCTGTGCAGCTAAACACTGGCTGGAGAGACACAGCTGTTCCCATCGGTTCGCAGTGGAGACTGCAGGGAGGACGGGACCAGGTTACTCCTAGCATCTGCAACAGGGGATACATTCAGGTTTTCAAAACCAAGACATAAGGAAACATAGTGACTATTTCTGGATTACAGTCAGGTAAAGTGAATTTTCTTAAGTAAAACACAACTATTTTTCTCCACTTCTGTTGGCCATGAAACACAAATTCCTTTTTAAACTGTAAACAGGTTAGTCTGAATATTATTTTTTAATAATGTTTATTTTAGAATGTTGAAAAGTGGTAGAAACTGAGATACAACCCTGAAAGCTTTTGAAACCAAAAATTTCTCCAATTCTGGAAAAAACAAGTAGCAGATCTAAGCAAATGACCCAGAGCTCTTGAAATGTCGCTTTATACTTTTACCAAAAACATTATTTTTAATTTAAAATCAAATTTTGTTAATCATAAAAATATTTGCCTTGAGTTGGCTTCAAAATTTCAAAGGTGGAAACTATTTTATCTGGAGAAGGCTGCGTCCCCTATTGGCTTCTCTTTTCTGTCATAGTTTAGATGTTTTGACTTTTATTATAGTATTTTATATCTTTTATTAAATATATAAACCATCTTTATTTGTGAATTTTGAAAGGTCTGAATGGATCTGTAGATTGCTTTTCAAGGCACTCATAAGTAGAATTTATTTTCTTGCTTATGTTTGGCTTACTGATATTTAAAAAAATTTTTTAAAATATTTTTACTGATTTTTAGAGGGGGGGGGGAGACAGCAAAACATTGATGTGAGAGTGTAAAGTTGATCAACTGCCTCCTGCACACCCCCTACCAGGAATCAAGCCCCAACCCAGGTATGTATCCTGACCAGAATCAGACGGACACCTTTTGGTGTGTGACATGATGCCCAACCAACTGAGCTGCACAGCCCAGGGCTGCTTACTGACACTTTAAATTGAAGATCAATATACCTATGAAAGATTACATCATTGATGTTTACAATATTTACTTAAAAAAACAAAATCAAATGAACAGACAAAACGAACCAATAGAAACTCATATAGACAATAGCATGGCGGTTACTAGAGGAAAAGGGGGCGAGGAGGTGATGAAGGGTAGAGGGGATCAACTGTGTGGTGATGGAAGGAGAAGTGACTGTGGCTGGTGGGCACACAATGCAATATACAGATAATGTATCAGAGAATTGTGTACTTGAAAACTAGGGGCTTTTATTAAGCAATGTCACCCCAATAAATTAATAAAAATAAGTTAAATGTATTGAGAGACTGTTTAAAAATTTCTTGCTAAATTCAAGTTGATTTAGAGATCCTTTAGTTTTAGAAGTATAATAGAAATACGTGTATATAGTATAATATTAATTTTAAAAAATTTAGAAAATATAACATATAAATAACATATTCAGATATGGTTTATACACACACATATACTCATATATAATGCAAGATCAAAAAGAAATACACCAAAATAGTAGCAGCACTGACAATCAAAATGGAGCAATCATAGATATTTCATATTTTATTCCATATGCTTCTGTATCTCTCAAAATTCACAAATGAGCTTGCATTATTAAATTATTATGAAAAATATTATACAAATTAAGCATGTGTTAGTAGTAAATGCACTTTAGGTTTACACACTGCAAGTGAAAATACAAATAGTTGCAACTTTTTGGAAGGTCATTTGTCAGAATATGTGTTTTAATTTTTTCCCATACATATGTACCCAACAACTCTACTACTGAAATTACTTTTACTACAAAAAAAATTCAATAAATAAAATAATCAGGGACGTGCTCAAAGAGTAGACAATCTCTTTTACTCTCTAGGCTTGTAATACTTAAGGAAATGAGAGGAGACAGAGATACACAGAGAAACACAGAGAAAGGCATTTCAGCATAAATAAAAAGTGCCAACTTTCTGGCACTAACATTTATATCACAAGATCAAAGACAGGCACATCCAAGTAGAAGGAACCATAGAAAAATTCAGAGAATTTTATATTTCAAGCACTGAGATCAATCACATCAGAATATAAAATCTATTGATTATATCAATAAAAGTACGGTAGAAGGTAAATTAGAGGGTAAGTTCCCAGTGTTTTTTGATGCTTTGGCATACATAAAATTCTAGAAATGTGTCAGTAACATGGTAACTGTAGAGATTATTATATAAATAAACTAATATTTAATTTAAGCTCCTTTTTTGTTTTGCTTTGTTTAGTTTTTGTTTCTGTGTGTTCTATTTTTTGGTCTCTGTCAGTTGAGCAAAGAGTTGAGTTAATAAAATTTAAAAAAGTTAGCATTATCTTTGCTACCTAGGAAACTAAGTTTATGATCTGATGTTGATACCCACTTAATATTTGTAAGTTATATTTTGCACAAATATTAAAGGTAAGAAGTATTATCATTTTATAGCTGAAGAAAATGAAACCTGGGAAGCAATCTTGCCCAGTCATAAAGCTAGTGATACAAACTAGTACTTTAAGTTCAAATTTGATTTGTTATTGAGGTGGATACTTAAGCAGAACACTGATTCTTCCAGTAATTGAATATTATATATGTATTTAACGGGGGGTGCAGTGGCTGGTTTAATTGCTATAATCACATGTTTTTGTTTTTTAAAATATGTTTTTATTTATTTATTTAGAGAGAAAAAGGGGGAGAGAGAGAGAGAGAGAGAGAGAGAGAAACACTGATCAGCTACCTCCTGCATGCCCCCTACTGAGGATCGACCCCGAAACCCCAGCATTGCCCTGACTGGAATTGAACCAGAGACCTCTTGGTGCTTGGGAGGATGTTCAATTCCATGAGTTTTTTGTTGTTTGTTTTTTATTTCGTTGGTATTCATTATTCTATTATCCAAAATGGTAAAAATCGTCCTTAGCTTTAGTAATCCAGGGAGAAAATCATGTAACATATTACAAAACTAAAATTTTAGTTATAAATTGAAAAATTATTGTTGAATTTTATCAATGTCATAACAGTCTACTCATCAAAAGATAACATCAAGAAAATTAATGGCAAGCCACAAAGTGGCTGAAATTTTGTGTGTGCATATATTTGTGACAAACAATTTATATCCAGTTTAGATAAAAGTCTCCTAAAAGTCAATAACAAGATAACAAACTCAGCCCTGGCTGGATGGCTGGTTTGGCGCAGTGGTTAGAGCATCGGCCTACAGACCAAAGGGTCGCGGGTTTGTTTCCGATTCAGGACAGGTACCTGGGTTGCAGGTTTCATCCCTGGCCCCAGTTGGGGTCATGATGGAGTTTTTCTCTGCCTCTCTTCCTCCCTCCCTTCCACTCTATCTAAAAAAAAGAAAAAAGAATGGAAAAATATACTCGGGTGAAGATTAACAACAGCAACAAAAAAACCTAATATTTTTTAAGGGAAAAAAACACCCATCATGGAGTAAGAAGGGCTGAATTTAACCTCAGGTCAAAAATAACTGGAACACTGAACACACTATACGAAAGAGCTGTTTTCAGACACTCGGGAAAAGGTAGCACGAAATGAAAACGAACTGATTGCTGCAATCACCCCGGCTGCTGCCGGAAGGACTATCTGGACTCGGTGCGGCGGGGCGGGGGGGGGGGAGGGGGGGGGGGGGGGGGTGTAACTAAGAGAGACCGGGACTCCCCGGCTGAGCACAGGGAGAGACTGGACTTTCCAGAAGCTAGGAGATGGCTGGAAACTAAAAGAATAGAACTCAGGCCATTTCTAAATGAAGATCTTAATTTCTGAAAGAATATTCCCTGTAAGTACAGGCACCAAATTTAGATAAAGAAACAATTTCACCATCAAAGTGCTTCCAGTCAATGTTGTGCCTGTGTCAATTTAGTAAATCAAAGCTGACAATGTAGAAGGTCAGAAAATTAAATGCAGATCAATTTTCCCATAGGAGACAACGAAAAATGCATAACTATATTTAAGAAAATTTTAAAATGTTTGAAAGCTAAAAATAAAGTTAAGGTGCAGCAGGTCAATGGATACAACTAACAATACATAGATGTAAGTGTTGCTTTGGGAGCTCATTTGTCCTGTGGCTTTGCCAATTCTGAATAAGGGCCAGGAGGTTATAAGCACCACTCTTGGTAGGTACGTAGGCTATGAGGGAAAATTGGAGTCCAGGGTACACTACACGTAAAGTATACACAGGTTTCCCCCCAGAGTAAGATATTCAAGAAGTAAACCAACCCTCATGTGAACTGCTGTTCAGCTTCAAGCTCTCTTCACTGGCCCCTCACAAAATGTCCTACTCCAAAATTGCATTTAAATGATTTTAGGGTGTGAGTACCCCAAGCATCTAGCAGAAGCAAACAGCTTGAGAAAAATAACATTATCCCTGGTTTGAATATAGTTCTATAAATAACTTTTAAATACAAAGTCCATCACATAATTAAAGATAATCAGTCCCATAAAGAGATAAGACAATAGGAATTAAAAACACACAGAAAGCACAAACTACAATACCCATGCACATAAGCTCAGAGAGTGGGATTATCAGAAACAGATGGGAAAAACTATGCTTCACATGTTCAAAGAGATAAAATCAAGCTTGAAAATTTTGGCTGAGAACTGGAAAGAATAAGTGACTTAGCAGAGAGGAAAATAAACTAAATAGAAATGAAATTATTTAAAACTAAAATATGGTAATGATATTATTATTTCAAAAGGTGTGTTTAACAGTAAACCAGACACAGCTAAAGAGATACTTAGTAAAGCAAATAAATCAAAATATTCATTGAGAAATATGGAGGAACAAAAGAATTAAAATAGGTAAGAGATGGTATAAGGTATGGGGGGTATTGTGAGAAGGTATGTGGTAGACTGTATTATTATTAATTATTATTATTATTTTTATTAATTTTAGAGAGAGAAGAAGTGAGGGGGAGAGAGAGATAGAAACAATGATGAGAGAGAACATCAACTGGCTGCCTCCTGCATGCCCCCCACTGGGGATCAGGCCCACAACCTGGGCATGTGCCCTGACCGGGAATCGAACCGGTGACCTCTTGGTGCATAGGTTGATGCTCAACCACTGAACCACACTGTCTGGGCAACTATTATTTTTTTAAAGATATTTTTAGAGGGAGAAGAAGAGAGAGAGAGAGAGAGAGCAACATTGATTGGTTGCTCCCCATATGCACCCCAATGGGGGATTGAACCTGCCACCTTTCATTGTAGGGAACAATGTTCCAACCAACTGAGCCACACCGGCCAGGGCAGACTGTACTATTTTTTACAGTTAATTTTCAACTTTCCCTTTGATTAAGTTATTATCCTGTTGATGTAAACTTGGTTATGTGACTGGCTTTGCACAATAGAATGTGATCAGAAGTGACATTTCCCATTGCTGAGCAGGTTTCAAGAGATATGACTCGGTTCTGCAATCTCTTTAATTCATCATATTCTGTTCCCCACAACTTTCCCTTACGTCACAAAGTTCCTTGAGGAGGTCTAACTGACAATCTGTCAGTCAGGGTTCTAGATTGTGGCCATTCTAATAGGTGTGCAGTGGCGTCTCATTGCTTACCTCTGCAATTCCCTAATGACATACGAGTTGAACATCCTTCATATCTTCACTTGCCTCCTGTATGTCTTTGTTGAGGTGACTGTTCAGGTCTTATGTCCATTTTTAAATGGGGTTGCTTGTTTGCCTATTGTTGAGTTTTGAGAGTTCTTTATATATTTTGGATAACACTTCTTATTAGATATGTCTTATGCAAATATTTCTTCTTAAATGGCTTATTTTAATATCATTCCTGCCTATTTCTAAATTTGGTGATCATTTGTTCTATGAACATTTGTTGATTTATGAATCGTAAATTTGTATGAGGCATCATGATGGGAGCTCGATATATCGAAATGAAAAATGCTGAATACTGGCATAAAGCTTCCCAATACATTCATCCTCTTTTCTTTTACAAAGATGTAGTCTGCTACACTGATTTCATTTAGACATTTTATTATATTATTTATTTATTTATTTTTAATTTTATTCATTTATTTTGGGTATGTGCTCCTAGCAGGAACCAAACCCAGGACTCTCTGGTCCGCAGGCCGATGCTCCAACCACTGAGCCAAACCGGCCAGGGCTGATTTTAAATATTGCATAAATGTTAATGACTTCGATCCTCCGTATCTCCACTCCCATAATCCTTACTGTCTATTGGTCTTCTCCATTGGGTTTACTACTTGATTGAATTATTCACACTACATTTCATGGTGGTAAACTTTAGTGCTGCCTCATTTCTCTGACAGACAACATAACACTGAGTAGGTGCAGTTGTAACTACACTTTCTATGGGTCCCCTTTCTCTGTCTCACAGTTTGTTCCTTTATCTACTATCTCGTGAGCACTTAAAAATAGTCTCCTGTCTGATGTCCCGCTCCTTTTGCTGGGACCACATTGTACATCAAATCTTGTATATATTTTTAACTGTTTGTTGTTTAAAAAATGATTTAAAACTTCTGTTATATATAAATATATTGGATAGATATGCATACTCTAAATTCAACTATCTATCTAATTTATCTGTGCTTATGTTTTGGGAAGAGGAACGAACAGTTATGGGCTCTGTACCTGTTAAAGTCTAACTGCACAATAGCTTGCCAATATTAAAACAATTCACAAGTCATCACATGAGTTGAGATGATTTCAGCAGTATTTACCCTTCCTTATTAATGGGGTTTTATTTTATTATTCAGCAGGAATGTATTTCACTCCTTCTGACACCTGCAATATATTCATGTATTAGCAGTGACTCTGGCTTTTGCTATGAAAGACGTAAATCAACAGGGGCCGAAGGCCATCACGTTGTCCTTCCCTCCCTTTGTCTAGGTTAAGACGACACCAGTCTTTCCCCCTGTGTTTTGTGAATGCTGACAAATGAACCACACCACTGAAGGGTCTTCTCAAGTATGAGGGTCCATGTGTTTTTGAAAATGGTTTTTATTTGAATTATTTATGCTAGCATTGATTGCATATAAGTGATAGCCTATGAGAAGTAGTTTTCATATCTATTCATTTTTCTTTCCTACACATTTTTTTTTCTCCTCTTTCATGATGTTGAGAGAATGTTGGGCTAAGAAAAAGCAGGAGGCTTTTTTCGTGTTAAGGAAGCATATCTGAATGGTAATAAAGATCACAAATGGTAATAAAGATCACCTTGAGAAAGTCCAGGTGGTTTTCATTTAGAAAGCTCCAAAGGCAATCTGACTTTGTGAAAAAAAGTTTGCATAGGTAACTGAAAATAGAAAACTGTGGGTATTAAATGAACAAGTAAAAAATATACATAGTGCTGAAAAAATGAGATGTTATTGAATTTTTACTCAAGAGGTCTGGATATAAATTCAACATTTACTACTGAACAAAAAACTCCCAGTGAAAAATGTCATATCAACTAAATTATTTGACCCAGACAACCTTTGTTTTTGTTTTTTCAAAATGTGAAAAATAGTTGATCTGAAATCTGATTATCTTCTAGTTTGCTAATCTTTAACATTAAAGTAAGACACAACTTTTCTATATTCTTAGTGTGTAATAGACATTGACAATATATTGTTTCATAAATAAGTTTATAGGTGGGCATTATTTGATTTAAATCTAAAAAATATATTAATAATAAGGTTGTAGGGAGTATGTGTCCAAAACCACAAGGTCAGGAAATAGCACCTGATTCCAAGGGTTCTTGCTCTTTATCTAGATAATAAAAATGGCCTTATATTTTGAAATACAGTAGATTGTAGCAGTTAGGAACCTCTCTCCTTTGCTTTTCTTTGCAGTTAACAAACTCTGAACTCAAATGAGCTAAACCGCTAGGAAAATTATTATTATTTTTCTCTTGCCGTTCACAAATGTACATCTTATACAAAGTTTTGAGACTATTTTGAAATTATTCAGAGCTACAGCCAAGATTACTGATTCTATCTTGAAAGCAGATGATTCTAGATTTCACTAAAGTGAATAATTTGGGTGAGTACAGACTTTTTACTAATTCATGATACCAATATATTTGTTACTTTTTGAATAAGAGCTTCACTAATCCAGAAAGTGATGTTTTCTCCATTCTTCTAGAATAGTTCAAATCCTGCTGAAATATTTACTTTAAAACGTATTTACATATATGATATACATCTGAAATAAAATTGCTTTAAATGTTTTTTGATGCTACTACACAATTTTCCAGCTTTAGAGGCGTCAAATACTTAAATGCTTTAAATGAGTTAAAACTTCTCTGCAATACCTAAAGTTATGAAGAATATAATTTAAAAAATTTGTGCTACCTTTTTTTAAATATATTTTTTTAAATTGATTTTTTAGAGAGAGGGAGGAAGGGACAGAGAGATGGAAACAGCTATGTGAGAGAGAAACATCAGTCCTCTGCCTCCTGCACGCCCCCTGCTGGGGATCGAGCCTGCAACCCGGGCATGAGCCCTGACCGGGAATCGAACCTGGACCTCTCAGTCCATGGTGTGCCGCTCAATCCACTGAGTCACACCAGCCAGGCTGCTACTGTTTTTTTTTTTAAAACTAGATGAGACAGGAGACTTATTCTTTTAAAAAGTCAAACACTTCTGCTACATCTCCCTCCACTGTTGAAACTGGTGCAATAAGATTTAAAAAAAGAAAAATAATAATTCAGGTATACGTACATTTCTAGGTTTGTATGTTGAAAGCCCGATGTTCCTTAAGGAAATGAAATGACGAGATAGTTAGGGAGATGTCATTGCCTCTAGTCCTTCAGAAACCTGGAGAAGAATCTTCTCAGAAACACTACATGCGAGCATGATGTTACAATCCGATCCGAAGCCCAAATACAAGGCGAATAGTGCCGACAGTCCCATTTCTTGATTCTCCCCAATTATCTCTCAATCTCGGGACTGGTGCATAGATCAGTCTGAATCCTGTAGGAAATTTCTCTACCTCAAAACTTGCTCAGTACCTACATCTTGATGTCTGGGAATTATTTCTCTCAGTTACTGAACGACTGGGAGATTGTCTATACTGTGCCCCCCTGGTGAGCCCGAAAGCGGTGGCATCCTTACCTGAATACAGATAAGGATGCTACAGATGGAGTTTGCTGCAGCATTTCCCAGAGGGAAAACCCCACGGGTTGGCACAGAGTCCCAGCCCCCAAACTGCTGAAGCTCACTCCATCTTTTTCTTGTTCTTTGTGTCAGATTCAGAGTGTGTTCTGCCTTAGACCTAATTATGTTGACTTGACACAGGCACCTTTTTTTTTTTTCCAATTTTAACAAGGGAATTTTTTGCCCTTAAGTTATTTTCTTACCTGCTTTTGTCTTGCAACAGCAGCCATTCAAATCTAAACTCACTTCATGTCTTGAAAAGACTGCTTTAAGACACTGTTTTCCTTTCATGTGTTTCCAGCTTTTTTTTTTTTTTTCCTGAAAACGTTGGCATTAAGTTTTGTTCAAAAAATTAAGGGGGGGGGGGCGCGATTTGGGATTAGGTTCAAATGAGACCTCCTTTCTAATTACATCAGAATTCACATTCATAGGAAGGGTTGCTTTTTGAAAATGTTGATGTATGTTTTGAATTCACTGTTATTGGAGAGTAAGAGATAATGAACTCTCTTGTGTGTGTTTTGTTTTGTTTTTAGTTTTTATCTCTTCCTCATCCAAGAAATGAGATTATCATTGTACTGTCCCTTTATCACTTTGGGGGCATTTTTACAGTTCATAATTATAAATAAGAGGGACCCACTATAGCTAGTTTCAGCATAAAATAAGTATAAGAACTTCTAATCTTCTAAAAAGCCCAATGACCTTGTTGGAAGTTATATAGCAGAACTGTCCAGTCCAGAGCACATAACCTCCTCAGCAAAGACAACTATACCATCATCTGGGCACAGATACTACACTCTTTCTAAAACCTCTGATATTTTAGAGTGAGCATCTTCTAAAAGCTCTGGCCAGTTGAATTTGACATTACATACACCAGAAGAGATTCAACTACTAGCCTACTTCTTCGACTTCTTGCATTGCTTTTGAAGTTGGTATAAACAATTTGGATTGATGGAGTTCACATCAATTTAAAGGGCGGGGGGAAGGGGAACACCTGCAATTATGTCAACATTAAAATTTTTAATAAAAAATAAAAGGCAGGGAAAGTACATTTCTGACTTCAAACAAAGGAAGACACAGTAATAAGAGCCACACACTATTTACACTTGCACAGTGTGTTTTAAGATTGTAGACAGCCAAAAACTATGAAAATATATGCTATGCTTCACTATTTCATCTGCCTCACATCGACATACACCTTATTCCATTTTCAAATATCTAAGCTACAAAAAATAATAACAATAGCAATAGCAGTGCCTCTACCTAACACTACATAAAAATCATTTCTGTATTTAAAACATCCTAATTCTGCCTAAAATGAGGACCACCGTTTCATGCTAGTTCTTTTTTTTTTTTTTTTTTTATCCTCACCCGAGGATATTTTTCCATTTTTTGTACAGATAGAGTGGGAGGGAGAGAGAGAGAGAAACATCGATGTGAAGGGACACATCGAGTGGCTGCCACCCACACGACCATCCAGGGCCGGGGACAAACTGCAACCAAAGTACGTGCCCTTAGCGGGAACCGAACCCGGGTCTCTCCGGACCGCAGGCCGACGCTCTAACCGCTGAGCCAAACCGGCCAGGGCTCATGCTAGTTCTTAATGAGCTCAAAGCCCACAATCTCTGAATGACATTATTTCTTCCTAAAATTATCGAATTCTGCCTCAATATTCTGTAATCTATGGACTAAATTGCAAAATTAAATAGTTAATATATACAAACATATGTATAGTACCACATAGAAGAAAATGAGGAAATACTACATTCCTCATTTCTGCAACTGATTTTGAAACCTTATATCTATTATTTATCTTCTCCGCCACCTTCCTTGTTTCTCTTACATTTGCTTTCATCTCATTTGATTTCTTTCTTTTATTTTCTGTTTTGTTTGTTTGTTTGTTTTTTAAGCATTGTGGATTGATCCAAACTTTCCTGGGGATCCAAACCGTTGAAGGTCTTAACCTATGTGATATTTCAGTCCCATTGGGTTCTTACTTTCTACTCTATTTTGTAGCATTCACTCTATTTCTTCAAGAAGTTTGGGATCATGCACCTACCAAAATTTTAGTTTCTATTCTTTTTTATTTTCTACCTTGTTCTTCCAATGACCCAATAACCAAAAATAAATAAATAAATAAATAAATAAATAAATAAATCAGAATGGGTTCATCTCAGCTTCCAATACAATGATAAGATTATTGAGTCCCTTGTTGGAAACATTCTCCTTGAGTACTGACATCTCCAACTCAGTAGAGGTCAGAACTATGAGGACAGAAAAAATAATGTTTGCTAGTGGTTCACTGTATACAGGGCAAGACAAAAGAAGGTTTACAATTGTTGTATGGAAAATAATACAATAACTAACAAATAATAATACAGGAATAAGCTGTTTCAGGGACCCACGCTGTAACACTACTTTTGCCCCACCCTGTACAATAGTTAGAGAGGGACTCTCATTTCTACCACGTTTGCTGATAAGAGCTATTTTCATTTTCTGATTTTCTTGAGCGTGAATAATTAGCATCATAGTCACTGATTCAGAGCATCTTGTAGTAAACATAGGACAAAGCTAAAGAAACAAAAACTATGTAATAAATCCCTTTGGTTATCTGAAGGTTACACTATAAAATATTAATTTTTTTATTAAAACTGAGCTAAATTTTTGACTTAGTTGTTTAAATAAAGAATCTTGAATTAATTCAGTGTCAAGCAAAATGAAAACTTTTTATGCTTTCAGAGTCCGTGTAACTATTGTGCCGTTTTGTCATTCAATGTAAAAAAATAAGAATTTACTTTTTGTGTGGATCATAATTTTACTTCTGGATTGTTATTACTCAACTTCGCTTTAAATCTTCAAATGCAGATGAATTGGTGGCATGCCTTAGATAATTTGGGGAATTCATAAAACACAACTATATTACAACTAGTAATAATTCAGAATTTGTACTTACTGTTCATCTTTTTCCTTGTACCTGAACTTACGGTGAACTCCCCGAGTTCTTGTGTGTGCTTTTCACATGTGCTATAAAAACTTCAGCATAATTTCTGGTGTTTGAAGAGCATCTTATTTTTCACCTCCTCTTTTTGATGTTTAATAAAAGTGCTTCTGACAGTTTGAAAATTTAAAACACGAGGAAGGGTTTTTGTTTTGCTTTCAATCCCTTCCTACACATGTACCTCTACTATCACATCTTGGCATCGTTTTAGAAATTTTTTTACATGTTTAGCCGCATGTTGAAGGTTAACAGGGGTTGGGTTCAAAGAGGAGTATTCTTCCCTCCTTTCCACACGTGTATGTGAAACCACATGATTCGGGTTTGCTGTCTCGCAAAATCGAAGAAGGAGTTCACAGACCGAGAGTAAGTGAAAGAAGTTTATTTGAGAAATAGACAGACTCTCCTCAGTGGGGAGGTGACCCAAGTGGGTTGCCCATAGGGCTCTGTTGTCTTGGGGTAGCTAAGTACTTTGCTAGCCTCTGATTGGTCCTTTCAAGGAATTCTGCTTTAGTATCATCCCTACATTTTAAAGCTTCTGTTTTCCACCTGACTGGGTTCAGCCCTAGGTCATCTACAGGGGACTTAGTGGCTTCCCCTTTTATAATAATTTAACTTCTCTCTCCCAGACTATTAGTGAGGGGGAGGGGAAACGCCCCTGGAGCAATCCTATGCTTGCTTTGGGGTGTCTCCCCCAAATCCAACCATTCAGCAATCCTTTTGCCTTGCTCCCAGAAACCGGTAGGTATATTAACTGGAATGGGTCTGAATCACCAGCACTCTATTCTTTAACAGTAAATACCAATCCCTTTGCAAACCCAGAAAAAGGAACTACGCAATCAATCGGCATCCCCCTTTTGCCTGAAACCGGTCTTTCTGTTTTTTTGTTTTTTTTGCTTTGTAATTGACCCGTTCTCCTTCCAGGAGCTTCTAATTTGCATTTCTGTAAAGGGGGGCAGGGAGTTTCTGGCACAATCTCCCATGTTAATTTTAGTTTCATTTTGAGATCTGTAGAGTTCGAATAAACCTCCAGCTATGCTGTGTACTGGTTGCCTGCCTGTGTGCTGAGCTCCGAGTCATCTCAACCTTCCCGCCTGTCTCAGCCTTCCCTTCCCATGGTCCCGTCCCTCACTGCCCAGCCTGCCTCTGTCTCCTCACAGGTACATCATTTTTATTTGCATTTGCAATAGGGTTTGCTTGGTAATCGCTTGGAACCCACAGAGGGTAAAGAAGGTCTATGCAGGGGAACTTTGAGCTCAGATGACAAGAGGGATGGAAAATGTGCTTCCTCTTTCCATGAGAATGGAAATGAAATATACATCGAGCAGCAAAGAGTCCCTATACCTCATACCTACTGTGCTTATCGAGGTCAAGATGACAAGATTCAATACTGACTGAGAAAAGGTATAGTAACCTTGTCTCTTTGGAGAACGCACTGGCAACACATGCTAGAGAATGTAGTAAACTAGAAGAAAGGCAGAGGCTGCCGCTATGGCAGAGGCACCTACCACAGGATGAGGCATCAAGTGTGCGGTGTGTGTGCACACACGGGAGTTGGAATAGCTGAGTAGGTGCAACGCTTGGAGCAGCCAGAGCCAGGATAACTTGGAAGCAGCTGGGGATGCCTGGGTACCCTGTGCCACTGTGGAATGACTAACCGGGCAGAAATATTTAGATATTAATGGTGAAAGAGAGATTATTTCTATTCACAGGCCGATTTAGCTTCAAGCATTCCAGGTATATTTGGATTTTTTTTTTAAACACTAATTGGTGAAATAAATGAGATTTCAATATAGGGAGTACAGAGATTTGAACTTTCCCGATTAGACAGCCTATATGTGCCACCAAATACAAGTTGTTAGTCATTATTACTATCGATGAGAAAAGTCTCAGTCATTATCCTCTTTGCTGCTTCTGTTGTATGGCATATTCCAAAGTTTGCATGGTGAGCATACATCACTATTCAGATCACAGCAAAATCTCTATGTTCAAAAACTTAGCATGCAACCATTTTGATCCAATACTCTCTGAGCTTTTGACGTGCAGAACCAACAACAGCAAAGATTTGGGATGAAATCTGCAGTTCAGCTGGAAGTTTTTGTTATAGGGGCCTGATTCCAATAGAGGGAGCAGATGTTGGATATTACATTTTGCATCATATTTTTGATGTTTTAAGTGCCTACGTCAGTGATTACATGCATTATCTAGTGTTTCCATAGGGAAATGCTTTATAATCATGTATGACTAATCAGAAAAAATTCTCATTAAAAAAAAAGAATCATTTAGCAAGAAAGTCATTTTGTACATTTTTTATGTCTGAGTTCAATTTTGCCCTCCTCTGGGAAGGCTTTTTGAATGCTCTGTCCAGTCTGATGTCTCTCCCATGTGTTCTAGTTTTTACCGAACTATATGATTTACTGCTCACTATGAGCTAGCCCTTGCTTTATTTCTTTGCCTCATCAGGAAATTGTAAAATTTGCACTGGGTTTTGTATGTTGGTATCCGCAATACCTAGATACATGAGCATTATGTATGACAAACAACCCTTAAGTGTTTAGTACATTAATGGAGTGAATATTTTTTAGTTCTCTAATTTGAATACTGCATACTAATGAACTTTTGCATCTAACTTCTGAAAAAAATAACTATGCTTGGCCCTGGCTGGTTTGGCTCAGTGGTTAGAGCGTCGGCCTGCGGTCCCGAGAGACCCGGGTTCGGTTCCTGCTAAAGCATGTACCTGGGTTACAGTTTGTCCCCAGGCCTGGGTCGTGTGGGTGGCAGCCACTCGAGGTGTCCCTTTCACATCGACATTTCTCTCTCTCTTCCTCTCTTCCCTCCCACTCTATCTGAACAAAAAATGAAAAAATGTCCTCAGGTGAGGATGAAAAAAAATAACTATGCTTGGATTTTAGTCTTCATCTTTGAATTTTCCATGTATGGAGGCAGGCAATTGAGGTGCCTTCTTTCCTCAGCACAGAAATAAGACTCATACGAAGTAAAATTCCTAGTTGGGTAATATAGAGATTATTTGTTATGTATTATATAAAGTACCTAGAAATATTACTACAATACATGTCTTAGGTGTGGCTCCTGGAAGGAATATCACTGTGGGGTCAATTGAATTGCAGGTTAATTGAGAAATTTGTTTTAATGTTTCCCTTCACTTTTGTAAACATGGCTGGTGAGTTTGTTGACTGTCTGACATAAATAAAAAAAGTAAAGTGCTTCACAAATTATGCATAAGAATGATGTTTCCTGATGAGACTGAGTTTTAATCAGTATTGTAAAAGTCTTAATTTAATTTACTATATTCAAAGCAACAGATGGAAAATCTAAATTTTCTAATTCCCATGTTAAACATTTCTCATATTATGATACTCTTAGATTTTATAAACAGTTTGTATCTGTCTGTATTTGGAAGTAGAATTAAGTTAAATTACATCCAATACCGTGAATTTACTTTGCCTTTTATAAAGAAGTCAAA
This sequence comes from Molossus molossus, assembly GCF_014108415.1. NCBI lineage: Eukaryota > Metazoa > Chordata > Mammalia > Chiroptera > Molossidae > Molossus > Molossus molossus. Next base: position 55,789,427 of record NW_023425351.1, on the reverse strand, counting down.
TAATTGTCTAATAAACCATAATTTTCTCATCACCTGACTCCAATTTCTACCATAATATTTGCAGGGACCAATTTCCTCTATTACTGTGATTTTTATTAAAATCTATTATTACTGGGGAAAAAATCTGCTAATCAACCTTATATCTTCTGATCCTCTAATTAACTTTGTAACCTGTATACAAGGTATAACTCTTCTCATATTATTCCTGCAATACAATAATGACAACGGAGATAATTCAGCAACAGCAGATATGTATGCAGCACCTGTTATGTATCAAGCACTGTGCTGTTTCCAGCGTCAGCTGGGAGCCTATGTGAAGTCTGCTTTCAAATCTTTGTGCAGCTCCCGTAACAGCAAATAGGTCTATAGTAAATACAGCAAAGGTTTTTCAAATGGATCATATATAGATAGTCCTGCTTTTTCTGCGTTTATAAGAATTTATGAAAGATGTTCATTAGGATATAATTTTTTCATGCTTTTCCTGTTAGAAGGTAGGACCTATGTACTCACCCCTTGAATCTCTCACGACTCTGAGCAATTGAGTACAGTAAAGGTAAGCGCTGGGTGATTTCTGAAGCTAGGGAATAAATGACCAGCAGCATCTCTGGTTGACGTGGGGCATTTGCTTATGTAAGATGTCTGTAGGAAGTCTTTTTTCGTAAAGTTAATATGCTGTGAGAACAGGCCTCAGAAGGGGACCATATATAAGTATACTTAGTTCAACAACCTCAGCTGAAGTTTCAGCCGACCTCTCGCATTAACCACAAAATATATGAATAAAGACACCTCGAGTTATTTCCATGCATCAAGTCTACCAAGTGGAGTCTCAGGCATCAGGCAGAAGAGCCAAGTTGAAGAATTAGTGAATCTAATGTATTTTTCATGCCACTGTGTTTTGGAGTAGTTTCTCATGCAAATATTTAGGTTCAGAGGAGGATAGTATGAAGCAGATGGACAAAATGACTCTTCTTTTGATGCCAGCCCACTTCAACTGTCTTCCATGTCCTTGCACAATGGACTCGAGAACCAGCTGTCCCTGGTGGCAGGGATGGAGTTTAGTAACTAGGCATGAACTAAGCAACATAAATGTTAAACCAAGTACAGGTGTGTGCCTGTGCCACCACACAGTTCATGCCATGTCGCCAGCCTTGATCACACACTGTGACAGAATCAGTATATTGTACTAGTTGAGACTATGACTACAGGAGCCACATGCCAAACCTTGAATTCTATTTTATTTATTTTCTAGCTGCTTGATCTTCAACAAATTGTAAAATAACTCTCTGCCTCAGTGATTTTTTTCTGCAGAGAAAGGTGACCATAGTACCTAATTTTGGAGTTATTTTGAAGAATGAATAAATTAATACACACAAACTTTCATAGAATTATGTCTAAGAAAAGTAAGTCTTCAAAAACATTTAACTACCATTATTTTTACATGAAGCATGTATTTTTGAAGAACACATTTGGCGAGTCAACTCCTGTAAACATTTCCTTATCACACCATTCACAAAAACTAGAATATTTTAGTTGGCACTAATCTGTTTTGTTCAGTTTCTGAAAACTACCGACGTGAGAGAAGATTAGAACAGGCAACTGGTTGCGATGTTTACAATATGCTAGGTGTATACTAGTCTGGCATTAAACTTAGACAAAATTAAGATCAATCAATTCTCCCTTGTTAGTTCTGAATATTTCCAATGGAAATCAATCTGTATTTCCTAAGGCAGTTCAAATTATCTAAATTATTTCCAAAAAATTAAGAAAATAATATTCTGATATCTGTAATGCACATTTCAGTATTTCAGAATTGATCACATGAAATATATATGTGTGCATTTGTTTGTACCCTATAGACATTCAGTTGACCTAATTTGGAATTCATTCTCTTGGGATGATCAGCTGGCATTTAATGAGAAAGCTCACACCAAAGAGATAGTCACCACAAGCATTTGCACAATCTATATCTTGGTTTAAGAATAAGAGATTTACTAATTGGCATAAGGATGTTAGAAATTGAATCCCATTGGTAAAATTAGTAAATTTCAGGATGTGTGCTTTGTTTAAAATAGCTCCTAGAAACTCTACCCTTTTATATGATGGTCAGTGCAAAAAATTCAAGTGAGCCCTGACCCTGGTACTAAGGGGGGTACCTGGACTTGGTCCCTAAAAGGTTCTAGCTCAGTTACTGACTCAGGCCATTTTTGATCACCTAAGCCTTTCTAGTTCTCTAGCCTAATCAAACATATAATCTTTTTAAAAAAATTACCTCAGGTGAATATTTCAAAGAGGTGCTCTTGGAATACTATGAAGAACAGTAGCTGAGATTTCATTCTAAATTACAGAAGTGGATATCAGACATTTTCTCCCCTTCTGTTTGTCTGTAACATGGCAGAAGAGGATCTAAAGTTTCTTTCCTTTAAGACATTGATAATGAAGTTACTGGGAGTGATTAATGTTCATTGACCTCTAATAACCAGCATCCACCAATATCAAAAAACGACTTAGTTGTGTATGGTTAATTTGGAATAGATCCGTTTGTGTTAATTACTAAATATAATTTCTACTTCAACTTTTTTCCTAAGATTTTCATATCAATAGACTCATAATTCAGAAAGTTTTCAGAACACCTCCTAAGTTTTGATAAAGAAGTATCATCACTGTGTTTTCATGACTACAGAGGGGTATGAAATTGGTAAATTAATTATGCTCAGAACCTTTAATTATATTATCTCATTTTATTTTCACATTAGCTATATAAATATTATTATTTTTTATTTGATTAATGAGGAAAATTAAGTTGAGAAATGTTTAGTATTCCAGCCAAGATCATATAATTAATTAAAAATAAAACCAGCATTCAAATCAGGTATATAGGATTCTAAAATCTATGTTTGTGATTGCTTGTTCATTTATTTTTATTTTACCCACAATGTGTCTTCCTTATGGAGATATAAATAATTATAAAAATGACCCTTGAAGAGAAAGCATTCAGAAAATTTCCAGGTGAGACATATATGAAAACCAATTTTTAAAAATTATTTGGAAAATATGAAAATTTATTTTTTTATCAGGCTCAGCATATATATGAATATCTCAATTACTAGCCATTTTAACTTTTATTTTCTTCTTTCTGTGATTTACTTAACAGCTTTTAATATCTATTTTAAGAAAGAGGCTGGCTGGTGTGGCTCAGTGGTTGAATGTCAACCCATGCACCAAGAGGTCGCTGGTTCGACTCCTGGTCAGGGCACATGCCCAGGTTGTGGGTCAATCCCCAGTGGGGGGCATGCAGGAGGCAGCCAGTTGATGTTCTCTCTCATCGATGTTTCTATCTCTTTCTCCCTCTCCCTTCCTCTCTCTTTAATAATCAATAAAGAAAAAAAAATAAAAAGAAAAAGAATAGAAGTTTGAGTCACTCCACCATAAGAAAACTACAAATCGTTGGGATGTTTGCTGAGAGCCCAGGGAAACTGAACTGAAGAGCAGATGTAGAAGTCACACAACAGGCTTGTTACTGGCTGTAGAAATGAGGACTAAAGTCATCATGAGTATTTTTCCTTCTTTGATGTAGTCATACAAAGTCAACGATTAAATTAATAAAGAAATACTAAAACATTTGCTTACTTTTTCTTCACCTCTCTTATTCTCCTACCACCTAATGTGGGAAACTGTTAGTAACAGCTAAGTTTATATCTCGGTATTTAGTTATAAGATGAAAGGAGGACTATGACTTAGCCAGAGGGGGAAGGGACAGCCTTTGAAAGAAGAAGTTCAAGTTCCCTCTCAGGGACAGCATCAGAACACTGTGGGTTGCACAGGGGACCAGCACATCATTTTAGGAAGAGCAGGAATTGTGTTCATCTCTCTTTAGAAGGCAAGTGCACTTGTAAGAGACATGTTTGTCTTCCAAGTTGAATCAGGGTGGCTTTGAACTGTGGCAATTCAGCTAAGGCATCGGCACATTTCCCAGACTCTGTTGCCTTCTATATGTCTGAATTAGAGTTGGTCACTAGAGAGACATTTGTATGGAAGTTGGTAGGTGAAGTGGACAAAGACCCTTTTTCCCCTGAAAGTCAGTGCGAGAGCGGCTGCTGTTGCAGCACACACAGGTGGAGGCTGCACACTGACCTTGCTCACCTCCCCTGACTGCAGTGGCAGCACACATTTGGGTCCCTCGGGACTCCAACTTCTCCAAATTCCCCGCAGCTCTGTGGTGAAGAATGCCCACTCATCCTGTAAGTCTGCCGCCACATCAAGATGGAAGGTGTTGAGAGAGACGGAGCTGCCATCTGCTTTCTGGGTTCCCAGGTTGCTCCTGGTCACTTACATCCCGTACTCATGTCCCTTCACAACCTCTAGACCTCTCAGCTTCGAGCTCAGCCCGAGCCCGAGCCAGAATAGTCTCTTAATCCAGCTACCATAAGTGTATGATGTCTAATGCCTCTAAAAAGTTATTTTATCTTACTCATCGTAGTCTACATCTCTCACCGAACCCTAACTGATAAACCATGCATATAGATTTCTAATAATTTCAAAAGCTTGAGAATGATTTTTATTCTTGCTTCGTGATGCAAACTTTCAAAGATTAAAAGGATATTTTAATTATTCTTAATAATGTGACAGAGCACTAAGTACATTTCAAGACAATGGATGGAAACACTTTCCCCAAGATCAATAACTTTTGAAAACAAATAAACTATGTTTTTTTTTGAGTTTGTAAAAAAATTTCTAAAGTGTATAGTGGGCATAAAAAATGTAATATATTACTCTAATAATTAAAGTTCTGCTACAAGGGTGGATATTCAGATCTCTAAGTCACAAAAGCAAATGTAACATTATTTGAAGAAAATCTTTATACAGATGTCTCTGTTTCTCTCCTTATATGTGTCCATCAAGTGCCTTAACGTACACTCCCTGAACTGCATAAATAACACATACCGAGGAAAAAACAGACAAACAAACAAAAACAAAACAAGAGAGGAAGATGAGAAATCAAGTGGGAAGAAAAGACTATCTGGGAGTCAGGGAAAACCCCAGAAGAAAGGAAACAAGATTTTCTTTGTCAGCAGTCAACCATTTCCTGTCAATTGTTCCTTTTAAACTCATGTACACTGCTTCCCTGAGTTGCTACTGAGTCAATTGTCTGACCAATTACATTGGAAAAATCTATCTGCAGATTCAGGATATATTGTCAGAATCTACTGCTGTCTGCCAGACAGGAGGGGGCAGCCTTGCCTAGCTTTCAGAGTGATGGTGTGGTTTCTGCTTGGCCATTTTGAGGGGTGATTTTGCCAGAAAAGGAAATCCTCACCACCTTACCAGGAAGACCTGTATTTGCCAAATGAAATAGGGGTATATCAGTGATATCTTCTTGTATTTCAAATGGTATGAGTTTTGTATTTTAGCAATATTAACCGTTTATTAAACAGCTTCTTAATATTTGGCTTGCACACAAAGTGGAATATGAAGAGAGTAACCAACAGAAAGCAATAGAAACATGAGCATATTTATGAGAAGGCAATGTATACAAGAAAAGGAATATTCAACAAATAACAAAATATGTTCCATATCACATGTTTGGGATGTGATGCATGTTAAAGTTTAAAAAATGATAATTAGCCTGGCCAGTATAGACACTTGAGTGGTGTCCCACGGACTGAGAGGACTGAGAGGTTGATCCCTGGTCAGGGCACACGCCTGTGTTGTGGGCTCCATCCTCAGTAGGGGGCGTACAAGAGGCAGCTGATCCATGTTTCTCTCTCACATCGATGTTTCTACCTCTCTCTCCAAAAAATCAATAAAGACATATTTTTAAAAATGGGATATATTTTATGAATCCCTAAGCAGAAATATTGATAGTATCCTGTGCTTTTTTGCAAATATGTAAAGGCAAAAGTAATCTAGATTGATATTTCAAACATGAATATTCAGATAGTTGGACTTTGTTCCTGGTAGTATTAGGGACCATACAGCCCAAAACATTCATTTAAAGAAATCAGTTAAAAAGCTGAATCATATATTCACACATACACACATTTGAATGAATAACTATGCTGGCACCAAATTAAGCAATTAGCAGAGGGCAAAACTCAGTGAAACAGGGTCATGGAGGTAACCTAGCCCAGATCATTTTTTACTTTGAGGTTATGAGCCAAAGCCTAGTCACCGAGAGCTTCCGTGTTTACACCTGTATAGAGTGTGGGAGATAGGAAATGAACACTCAACTCACCTAAGATGAAGAGTTAAATCAGGGATCCATGCATCAGAGTAGTTTCTCAGGGGGCCCCACTTTCAGAGAAAGAGTAAACGAGAGATAAGTCTGATGCAGAAATGAAATTAATAAGAAAATTATAGAAGCTGGATTACAATGGGGTCATGGTAGGTGATCTTTGAGGACTGATACTTGCCTGATACTTCTGCATGAATTTACCTCCCCTGTGTGGTCCAAAGCCAGTAAAGAAGAGAATGTAATTGATTTAGTCATAGGGTGCTGTACTGCTAATGGCAAACCACCGACAGGAGCATCGACAGGCCACCTGGAGAGATCCCTTCACACTAAAGCTTCAGTGAATTCCCATAGAAAATACAGAGCTCCTAAGGAAAGTGAGAATTTTAGTTATTACAAGGGGATAAAAGTTTTAAGTGTAAGAGACAAGAAAAAAACAATAACAGAACCACAGGCACCAATGCTTCCTATACTGTAATCTTGGACACTAAATAGATCTATATTTCAAATATTTATTTAAAGAACTAAATAGAACTCTAAATATCATTAAGAATAACGGGTGAGAAGTTGTACAGGAAAGAACACCAAAGTTGAAACTCGATACACTGGAAAGAAAAGATGAGAAAACGATGGACAGAGAAATGAGGAATTGGAAGATGGGATCAACAGAAATATCTAACATGCAGTGCAGCCAGTGAACAATGCAAGTGAGTGATTAAGAGAGGGCAGATTAGGAAGGTTTAGTATATGTCTTAATGGAGTTTTTTTTCCATTGATTTTTAGAAATAGTAGAAGGGAGGGAGGGGGAGAAGGAGAGAAAGAAATAGTGATGATAGATAGATAGATAGATAGATAGATAGATAGATAGATAGATAGATGATAGATAGCTAGAGAGGGAGAGAGGGAGAGACATTGATTGGTTGCCTAGGTGCCCTTGATTGGGAATCAAACCTGAGACCCCTTTGTGCACCAGTTGAGGCTCTAACCACTGAGCAATGCCGGCCAGGGCTTAATGGAGTTCCAGAAGAAGTTCATGGAAATAGGAATGAGGTCTATATTTTAAGAGATATGGAGTAAGAATTTTCCAGAGGTAATACTGACAGAACTGTGAGAAGAAATTAACACATACAATACCGCAGTAAAAATTTGAAACATATGATTCTCAGTAACTAATATTTCAATCAGACTGGTTATTATAGGAAGAACAGATTCAAATATAAAAATTGGCAAGCTAAATATACAAATTATCCATGTGATATTTAGACCTTTCTAGCATCATAACTTGTGTATAGGGTCAGTGGTTTGAAAGAAATGTTCAGAGATAAAAGGATAACTAAGTACCCATTTACCACTGGAACAAATGATTTCACATGGAGTGATGGGAGTGGAGGTGAGCAAGAAACATGCTATAAATTCCCCGAGTGGGAGTCATATTAGGCTGCTGCTTTATAATGGTAAACAATGGCCTTTTGTTGTTTTATGAATTATTTTAAGAAGTTCTGCGTGAGCAACATGCTTGATGGTACAATGGATAGTAAAAGATGGAAATTCCTACCTGTTCACCAATATGTGTTTCAGAAAATTTTAAACTCTGTTGAGAAGTTTTAGAAATATTTGGCCCACTTTTTACTTTGTTTAAATTTTCCTTTTCATTTATAAAATATGAAATGTGATAAAATGTGTGTTTAAAGAAGTCAGAAATAACCCTAGCAGTGAATGAGTATAAAACAAAAATTCTAAGTAATGAAAAACCGCATAACATATTAGTTGTCTTAAAATTTATATCATAATTGTTCAATAAAATGTGGTCATTAAAAAACTCTGATACTGGCAAGGGGATACATAAATAATCAAATGAGACAAAATAGAGAGGCCCGTAAAAGACCCGTGTCCATAAGGAAACTGTTCTACCATAGATTGGGTATTCTGATCAGTGTAAAAAGGATGGGCTATTACATTAATGCTGCCAGAAAAGTAATTTATCTGCACCGAAAAATTAATAAAGTAGATACTTGACTAAATCATATATAAAATTAATTCAAATAGGTATAATATTTAAATGTGAAAATCAGAAATATAAAAACTTCAGAGATGATTACATGAAAATACTATTATGAGTTAAGAGTAAAAAACACATTTATCAAATGAAACACAAAATATAAAATTGAAAATATAGATGAATTCTACTACAACATAAGTTCTATTTGTTAAAATGCAAACAAGGAAGAAATGGAAAGAATATGTTGAAAATATTTATAAGTGATGAATGATTGGATAACTGCATACTGACAGAATTCCTACAAAAAAATGTCAGGATAATCAAAGCAGAAAAATGAGCAGAAGACATAAAAAGGCGTTTCACAGAACAGGATCATAAAATAAAAATAATTATATGTGAAAAGACACACAACCTTATGTTTTAGGGAGACGCAAAGTAAAACCACAATAACAAACCATATGCTCCTTTTTGCACTGGGTTGTTTTTCTTTCTTTCTTTTTTTGTTCTTTAAATAACGTCTGATTATAACATGCATAAACAATGATGTGGATCTAAGCAAATTGTCATACGGTGATGTTGATAATATAGAAAGGCATTATTATTTTAGAAAATGGTTAGATATTTTGGACACTATTTCAGAATTATGCATAGCTATGCCTTAGCAATTGTACTTCTAGGTATGAAAAACCTTGTATATATGTACACCGAGAAAAATGTACAATGATAATCACTGAAACACTGTTGATAATAGTCACATGCTAGAAATAATGTAAATGTTCACCAAGAGTAAGACAGATGCATTATGGATGCTATGTTAACATGATGGACTACTACACGATAGTAAAAAGAAAGCAACTACATCATATTTGTATCAATTAGGGTAAGTCTCAAATCATTAAGTCTCAAATCATAATGTTGATTGGAAAGAAAAAGCAAATCACAAAAATGATACTGTCTTCCATTTTACCTAAATGTTTAAAACAGGAAAAACTTAACAATATTCTGTTTAGAGATACAGACATGTTTTTAAGTCAAATCTATAAAGAAAAATAAAGAACTATTTTCTCTAAGAGTCAGGATTGCATTTTGAGGTCATGTATTTGGGGAAAGGTTCCAAGATATTGGCAGTGTATTTGCTTAATCAGGTGATAGTTAAATAGGTGTTTGATGTAGTATACATTTCACCATTCAACGTTTCTATTACAATCACTATTTGGAATATATGTGTATTTCAAAATATATTTCTAAATATATACTCCTCTGGATCCAGCAGTTCTTATTGAAATCCTTCATTGGCAATGTCAACTGTGTGGGCAAGAACACATATGTAATGATGCTACTGTCACTGTTTAAAATGATAAATTTTTAAGCACCATATTATTTATCTGTAGGTGAACTTTATATAAATATACACACTGTATAATGTCTGTGCTCATTTAAAGCATAAATTCAATGTCTATGAAATAATGTGCATGACACATGATAGAAAATAAGCAATTAAAAAAATAGATATACAACATGTCAGTTTTTCAAGTCAGAGTCCATAAGTAGTTGCTTAAAATATTTGTAAATAGCTATGACATATGTCATTATTTATTCACAATTATTCACTTCTTCCTTGCCTTTATTTATTTATTTTTTTTATCCTCATCCGAGGATATTTTTTCCATTTTTGTTCAGATAGAGTGGGAGGGAAAGGGGGGAGAGGGGGAGAGGGGGAAAGAGAGAGAGAGAGAGAGAGAGAGAGAGAGAGAAACTTTGACGTGAAAGGTACATATTGAGTGGCTGCCTCCTTCACGACCCCAAACAGGGCTGGGGACAAAATGCAACTGAGGTACATGCCCTTGACTGGAATTGAACCCGCGACTCATGGATCTGCGGGCCGATGCTCTAACCACTGAGAAAACCGGCCAGGGCTTCTCTGCCTTTAATGTGATTCCATTCAGGTAAAACACTTCCCCAAATCATTGACTTGGTCATATGACTTGCTAGGACAAATTAAATAAAAGCAGATGTGGCACATTCCACACTGAAGCAAACATTAATTGTGCTTTCATGGTTTGGTTCAGTCCCTTTACCCCCTTTTTAACACCAGGCCCCACTTTAAGGCTACTCCTCTCTGAGTTCTGGGATGAGAAGGAGGGACCTCAGACAAGCGGGATCAACTCGCCAGAGATTCAGCCAACCAGCAGCCTTCAAGTAACGAGCAAGAAATTAATGTCTTGTAAGTTTCTGAGGTACTAATCAGTGTTACCTGCTACTGTAGCACATCATGACCAATACAGTACATAAAAAGATGGATAAAGATATAGATAGATAGGCAGGCATTAACTATTACTTTAATGTTTAAATTAATGTTAAAAATTGAAGATAGTTGGTTGATATTAAGATGATTGTATTATGAGATTCAGTTAGAAGAGAAATATTAGGGAAAAAAAGTATTGAGCTTCTCTAACATCTCAGTAATATACCTCATTATAAAGTTCCATTTTTAGATACCATTTCTATACAGTGTTTTTGAATCTTATAAATCTCATCACTGCCTTCCTTTTTGGGGCTGGAAAGTAGAGGTAAATAAGAAAAAAGTTTTGATTATTTTTGAGTGTAAAATAATTTAATATATATCATATTAATGTACATATATTAATATGGCCTTTAAGGATTTATTAGTGTCCCTAGAGAAGTCAGTAATATAGCAAATAAATCCTGCCCATATATTTATGTACTTCTCATATCTTCATGTATTGCAATCTGACTAGCATAGAACAAAGTATCTTTTTCTTAGGAATGAAATCCAAGGGGGTAGGTATGTGTATGAGAAAGAGAATGGTAAGCAGGTAAGTTAACAACTCTCTACTTGTCAAATATCTTGAAAGGAATGTAGTCTCCCTAGGTAGTTTGTCCATGTATTAAATTTACGTTCATAAGCTGAAGTCCAGGATCACCTCTTTTCTGGTTACACTCCAATAAAGAACCACTGGTCCTCTGAAACTGGCAAAAAACTTAATGTGTGTATCATTCATAAGTGATGCAGTAAGTACATTCTATTATTGTGGTAATTTGTGTATCACCTCAGTCTGCTACCTAATTTCAAGAAATATGGAAACCCTTCTTATACAGTTTATGTGGGTCTCCATAGCTTGTACCAGTAGACTTTTGATATGCATTTATCATGCTAAAAAATAGCAAAGCACATGCTAATTTCATCATCTTAATTGCCCTCAGAGAGTAATCTAAATAAACATTTACCCCTTATGCTTTGTTTCCTTCCCCCAAAGTTATTTAGGATGTTTTGTGGTTTTGCTGATGAGATAATCAACATGTTTCTATAATATATTATTATAAATCAAACAGAAAAATAAATTGGCATATTTGAACACAATGCACACACACTGCTTAGGAAACTACAAGGAAACAGAGAACATCTTTTCACATTTGTACATTTTCACATTTGTGACTTCCTTGTAACATCAGGAGAAAAAGAAGGTACTGAGATTCAGCAGAGTATAAAGTCAAAACCCAAACTCTATACTCATAATTTATAATGCATACATGTCCATTTTACTTTATCTGTAATTTGTTTTCTTTTCTCTGAAATGTATAAATGTTAGCTGTAAAAGACAATTTGCTAGTCAGATGCCTAAGGTGCCCTGCATGTGTGGAGCAGCAAGTATTGACTTCGCATCATTTGGGTAGTAATAGAAGGTCTCACCTTCCCCCAAGGCAGAGTAACTCTCAGATCCCAAACACGAGTTTTTACTTTCCTCCAGAGAGAGCAATACATTTTCATGAAACTGTAAATAATATCTTCACTCCAAAGAGATATATAATAAACTCTTATAAAGTGTCAAGCTAATGCTCATATATTCATAGTTTCAATATAAGCAGGACTGTGTGCATCTAAGTTTTATGATCTGGAGAATATGATTTGACCATAATTTGATTGAGTTTTTCTGTGTGTAACACAAAATATGTAGTTTATTGATTAATGAAAAAGCCATTATGGTGATGCTTACTAATGGACATTGATGAGTACAAAGGGACCTAAATGTATAGAAAGAAAAACTGAGAATAGAATTTAATATAATCATACATCTATTACTTTTAACGATATATGGACATTAAGAATTAGGAGAGATATAACACCTTGTTTCTGTTTTTTAGGAGGTCATAATCTTTCTCTCATTGTACATATTTATTTATGACTCTCTATCCATGGTCATCAGTTGAGGGCCCAGAATCTGCTAAGCTAGTGCTTCTTTTTTTCCTCAGTCTATGGTGAGAGACTCCATGTGGTTCTTTCTCCTTTTCTTCCTCCCTCGCTTCCTTCTTCCCTCCTTCCCTCCCTCTCACCACCCACTCCCTCCCTTCCTCCCTCCCTCCTCCCTCCCTCCCTCCCTCCCTCCCTCCCTCCCTCCCTCCCTTCCTTCCTTCCTTCCTTCCTTCCTTCCTTCCTTCCTTCCTTCCTTCCTTCCTTCCTTCCTAATTTTCAATTCACTGCAAACTGATACTGTTTTGAAATACCAAAAAAGAAATGACCAGAAAAATAAAATGAATAATAAATAATTTACAATTTCAAATTTTATCATTCATTTCAAAAAGGATAAAATTATGTTTAGATATAACCAGAACAAACATCACATAGGAAAAAATGGCAAATAATTTCAAGAATAATACATGTTGTTCACTGAAGTGTATGCATAATTGATTAATATATTGCTGGGCTATCAAATACAACTTTGTAAAGTGACAGAGATGTTCTCTCCCGCGGCCGTCCAGCAGAGACGCCACGAGCTACGTGTGATCGCTGAGCATGTAAACTATGACTAGTATGACGGAGGAACTAAGTTTTTAAAATTTAGTTTTAATTAATTTATTAATGTAGTTAATGTGGCTAGAAGCTAACAGAATAGAGAATCACTCTTACACGTGTAACTGTTTTGCCATTCTTCAATTCTGATCAAATACTTATGAACAAAACAGCTACTCCCCTTTTTAAATATTTATCTATACATATTTTGAATACATTCAGAATATATTGCTCTTTAAAATTATAATGGGTCAAGTGAAATGATTTATTTACTTAATCTAGGTTGGATTAATAACAATGCTATTAGTGGGAAATAACATACATCTAAATTATTTTATTGTTCAATACACACTTGTTAAAAATGGTGTATCACCAAGGTGGAATAAAATAAATACATCTTAAAGCAATCTTAATAAACTCAAGATATTCATTTTACCTTTTATTGATACTGTATTTTCAAATATATTTTCAGTCTCTCAGCAGTAGTCTCATCTTACAATGTATTCCTATAAAGAGGGTTTTCTTAACCTTGACTTATGGACATATTGGACCAGATAATTCTTTACCGTGAGAGCTGGTCTGTTCAGGTAGAATGTTTAGCAACCTTCCCAGCCTCTACCTACTAGGCACCAATGGCAGATCCCCAAGTTATGACAACTGAAAATGTCTTCAGACATTGCTAAGTGCCATCTTGGGGACAAAGTCTGTCCTGATTGGAACCAATAGAGAGGGGTGGGCAGAAGTTCCATCCAGCTCAGTTTCACCCAGAACGTGAATCATCCCTTTATCCGGTGTGTGCACGCTGTATCTGCTACCCCTGAGACATCAGCCTGGCAGTCTCAGTGTAGTAGGACTTGTGTTTAAGTAATTCTTATTTTACTTAATAATGGCTTCAAAGCACAAGAGTAGTGATGCTGATAATTTGGATAAGAAAAAATCTGTAAAATGCTTCCTTTAAGAGAAAAGGTATGTGTGTTTAGAAAAAAACACAGTAGATATAAAGTTCTGTACTATCTGTGATTTCAGGCATCTACTGAGGAGCCTAATGTGTGCATTTAATTAGATATATTTAAATGTGTATTTAAATTAAATTCTTTTTAAAAGAAATTTATTACAGATTCAAAACTCATCATTCTTGAACTTTCTTTTGAGAAAAGCCAAATCAAAAGTCCTATAAAATACATAATGTAATACAAGTAGATTTTTATAAATATATACTATTAAGTTAATTAACTACGTCATTGATAAAAGCTGTTCAATTATTGGACGTGTCGTACAAATCTATAGGAGGTGTGTTCATCCTGGCTTGTAATCTTCATTAATAACACCTACAAACAGTCCTATTTCCACACATTTGGTTGCAGTTGCAAACTAATTTTAATTTTTTTTTTTTTTTTTATCCTCACCCGAGGACATTTTTCCATTTTTTGTACAGATAGAGTGCGAGGGAGAGAGAGAGAGAAACATCGATGTGAAAGGGACACATCGAGTGGCTGCCACCCACACGACCAACCAGGGCCGGGGACAAACTGCAACCGAAGTACGTGCCCTTAGCGGGAACCGAACCCGGGTCTCTCCGGACCGCAGGCCGACGCTCCAACCGCTGAGCCAAACTGGCCAGGGCTGCAAACTAATTTTAAACATCATACTGTATGTGCTCCCATTGCACATGTCCGGTATACTAATTTTATCGTGTGACACCGCAGAAAATTAGCAACACCCTGGTTGGTCTTTAGCCTGTTTAATAAAATGAATCCACTTGTTGTTTCCTAGAACCCCTTGTATCCAATGACCACTTTCTCTTTACAATGTCAATCACTCTCTCCCAGATACTAATCCGTATCATAATAAGAAATGGTACCAATCTGAAATCATAAATTTAAGGATTAAGCATTTTCATTAGTTATTCTAGGTTATAGCTCACTTGTACAAATTATCCTATTCGACAATATTTTAACTTTATCAAGACCACTGTTAGTTGTCTCAGTTTTTCATCATCAATTAGAACTCTTTTTTCTTTGTCCAGTTCAGATTTAATAATCTGTCAATATAAACAATACCTCTCAAAAAACTTCAGCTCCCTTTCTTGTCTATTACTCAAAAGTATTCATCTGAAAAATACTCGGACTGGGTAACTTTAACCATGTACTTGATTATTTATTGAGGATATGGAACCCATTAAAAATAACTGCTTTATGTTACCAATCTATCAGCTATCTCTGCCATTTTCTTTCTTGTCTTCTTTTTTACAAATTTCCTTCTTTCCTAAGGCCATTCATTTCAAGTGTCCTCTTGATTCCCGTGTTTCTTGTTTTTTCAAGTCTTACTCTTTTGCATCACTGTTGCACTGCACTTCTGCCTCTGCTGGACCATTTAATGAATAAACATGTGAGAATGCAGTTTATCTTAAATTTTTTTTCTTTTAACTCTTGCAACATTTTAAATAATTGTGCATTGTTTACTTTATGATACTCTGTGTTGTTTTGGCATCCACACAAAACATTTCTATCTGTATCTTTTTGTTGGTTGTTCTTTCTCTACCTTACTTATAAATCATGAAGCCTTGAATCCATGAATCTTGAATTTAATATACCTTACAGTAGAAAATCTCTTCTTTCTGTTTTAATGTGTCATTATTTATAATCTTATTACTACCTGACTTTAAAATTTTCTTCTTCCCTTATAAATCATAAATTCCAAAGAGAAGACATTTCCAGTATTAAATATTTGTGTAGAGTACACTGTTTAGAATACAGTGAGTGCTCATTAAATGTTTATTAATCAATTAAGTAAGTTATAGTTATAAATAAATAAGTAGACATATATATATTACTAGTCATAAGCCACAATCAAGTATTAATCTTATCTAGGGAAGTTTAATAGATAGGGAGAAATTAAGAAATTATTTTGGTTTTCATTTTTCTTGAGTCCTGATTGATTCATGACCATTTTATTTTTATTTTATATATTAGGAAATTAAAACTAAATTAGAAAAAATTTCACATCAAAATGTTAGCTGTCTTTACTACAAAACTAATCAACAAGCTAAGTTCACAAATGGGATTCAACATTTCAATGAAAATTAAAGAAAATAGATAGTACAGATATCTAGGATTCCCATTATTATTTGTAAAGAAACAATCATTTCCCCATTATGTTATCTTGGATCCCTTGTCAGTGATCAGTAGTCTGTATAAACATGAGTTTATTTCTAGCTTTATTCTGTTCCATTGGGCTATATGTTTGTCTTTATGCCAGTAACATACTGTTTAAATTACTACAGCATTGTAATATATTTTGAAATCAGTAAATATAATGTCTCCAACTTTGTTGTATTTTTTCAAGCTTGCTTTGGTTATTGTGTTCTCTCTCTTTCCTTCCCTCCCTCCCTCCCTCCCTCCCTCCCTCCCTCCCTCCCTCCCTCCCTCCCTCCCTCCTTTCTCCTCCCTTCCTTCCTTCCTTCCTTCCTTCCTTCCTTCCTTCCTTCCTTCCTTCCTTCCTTCCTTCCTTCCTTCCTTCCTTTTATCCCTCTTCTTCTACCATATAAACTTCGGGATTGTTTTATCTATTTCTGTAAAAAAAAAAAAAAAAAAAAAAAAAAAAGTCATTGAATCTCCTCAGGACCTCAGGTTGTCCTCACAGTGGCCACTTTTTTCTTGAGGGATGCAACAGTCTTAGGGGGGAAATCTCATTGGAATTTTGATGGAAATAGCATTATATCTGTAGATCCTTTTGTGCAGTACAGACATTTTAATAATATTAAGTCTTTTGATTCACAAACATGGCATATGTTTTTATTTATTGTGTCTTGTTCAATTTTTTCATCAATGTATTATAATTTTCAGTTTTCAAGTATTTTGGCACCTTGGTTCAATTTATTCCAAAGTATTTTATTCTTTTTGATGTTTTGTAAATTGGATTGTTTTCTTAATTTTTTTTTTTTCATTTAGTTGTTAGTGCATAGAAAGACACCAATTTTTGTGTGTTGATTTTGTATTACAAAATTTATTGAATTTGTCTATTAGTTCCAATACACATATATAATTATATTATTTATATGATTTATATTATCATATAATTATATGAATTATATGAATATATATATGTATATATAATTTCACCTGTAAACAGAAAGAGTTTTACTTCTTTCTTTATTCTGATTTGGATGCCTTTTATTTTTTTCCTTGCCTAATGGTTCTGGCTAGGATTTGTAGTACTTTTATGAAGATAAGTAGCAACAATGGTCATTCTTGATTTGTTCCCTATCTTAGAGAAAAAGCTTTCATTCTTTCACTGTTGAGTATAATACTAGCTGTGGGTTTATCGTATATGGCGTTTATTATGTAGAGGTACATCCCTTTTAAAAATAATTTGTTGAGTATTTTTATTATGAAGAGTATTGAATTTTGTTCATGTTTTTTATACATCTGTTGAGATGATCATATAATTTTTTTTTTAATCCTCACTCAAGAACATTTTGTATTCATCTTCAGATAGTGCGGGAGGGAGAGAGGGAGGAAGAGAGAGAGAAACATTGATGTGAGAGAGACACATCAACTAGTTGCCACCCATGCGACTCCAACTGGGGCCAGGAACAAACTGCAACCGAGGTACGAGCCCTTAGTGGGAACCGAACCCGGGTCTCTCTGGTCTACAGAACAATGCTTAACTGCTGAGCCAAATTGGCCAGGGATGATCATATAATTTTTATCCTTTATTCTGTTAATATAGAGTATTGCATTTGTTAATTTGTATATATTGAATCATCCTTGCATCCCGGGAATAAATCCCATTTGGTAAGTTGATCCCTTATCCTCCACCATACATGAATCTAAAATGGATTAAACTTAAATATAAGACCTAAGTTGTAAAATTAGTGGAAACCACAGGGGAAAGCTTTATGATACTGTTCTTGGCAACAATTTCATAGATAAAACATAGATAGCTCCTACTTTTGATCATTCTTTTCTTGATAATATGTATATTTTCTTTAAGGTGACTAAAATATCATAGTAAAATAACTTGGGTTTTAAACTGTATCTCAATAGCACATTCAAGGAGGTAACCTTGAATGCTGTTGCATTATTTAGTGAATATAATATGCTCGAATCAAAGCACAAGAGGACAGTGCGCTCTGTCTACTTTCATTCTCAAACAAACACTTGATTCATAGAAATGAAGTGAGATGATAGTCTACTTCTACTTTCCTAAAGCAGAAGGGATCTGAAGGGAGATAAAATTGGCTCCAAATCCTATATTCATTACAGACGTGTGAGAATGTGTGTGTGTATGTGTGTGTGTGTGTGTTTATGTAACAGAACAGAGTTGCTCATACACTTACAAATTGTCAGTTACAGTTCATTGTAGATTAATCAAATAAAGAAAATATATTCATTTCACTTAATATTCAATCTCTTTGAAATCTGGAATTACATGGGCTTTATCTTGACCCACAATTGTCCTTGAGTATTAGAAACCCGGATCAGAACAGAATAACACAGCCCTTCTTTGAGGACAGAGTCAGAAGCCTAATAGAAACTGAGCCTAATAGGAACTGAGTGATAAATTCTCAGCATCCTGTAGCCAAAAAGTTCTTTCAAGAACCTCATAGTACCCCCTCCAAAGCCAGGGGAAATATTTTTATCTCAGCAAGTTATAATTGATGCTATTCATCTCATAACCAAATAAAAAGGAAGAAAAACTAGGATGGAGTATCTCTTATACCGAACAAATCTGAGTAACACATGGCTAGATGTATTGTTGTATCTTTCCATGTGTAATTAGTTCTAATCATAAAACTCACCATTTCATTTGGTATTATGAGTCATTTTTGTAGGGGAATGGCGTTGCTGTGCCACCCTATTGAAGTTTCATGTCTTCACATAGACCATCCAGCCAAGGCTTAATCAAAGCTGACATGAGCCTTGGCAGGACACCCACCGGTGCTCCCAGGACATGGGAACAGAGGAGGTTAGGGCGCAGCAGCTGCAAGGGCATTGCTGGCTCCCTTCCCTCTCTTCCCAGACAGCTGACAGGACAGTTTCTTATCACCTCCATTGTTCTGATGAGGTAGGAGACTTTCTGCCTCGCCCACCTTCTGACACAGCTGCAGGCTATAAAACTGCTTAGCTGCAGAGCCCAATCAATGCCTCAGCTGATAGGGGTCCAACTGGGCGTGTCCCCTTGTCATGTCATCCGGGCCCTTCTGTTTCAGTGCCATCCTGGGAGAAGGGGTATGAGGTAAACCCTGCCTCATCTGGTTTACCTGTCTGTGCAAGTAGCAGACTGGACCAACAAGGAATCACTGTTTCTTTACCCGTCAACTGCCAGCCTAATATGACCACTCTGTTGTTACTTTAACAGACTGGTCTTCCTCCTACGACTACTTTTTATATTTGTTAGAAGTAATAGATAACTCACACGCCCCCCAATATTTTAAAAATTCTTTTAAAATTTGCCTCCTTAGCTACGACATTATTTTTTTCTTTCTGATTATTACAAAATACAGGATCACTAGTCTCATAAATCTGTCAAAATACTAAGTGTAAATGATTTTGGCTACCATGGGATATTAAATCATGCAAAACTTAATAGTGTCAGAATTAAATGCTAATTATAGATAAACTGATAACATGGGCTCTCCATTCCAGCTTAGTAAACCTATCTCTTTACCACCATTTTCTGTAACCAGTTCAAATGGATTCTCTAGAAGTTTACTTTTTAAAACACACACACACGTGTGTGTGTGTGTATACATATATACATATACATATATATATATATACATATATATATAGTTGTTGTTGTTGTTGTTGATTTCAGAGAGAGAAAGGGAGAAGGAGAGAAAGACAGAAACACCAATGACAGGCTGCCTCCTGCATGTCCCCCACTGGGGTTGAGCCCGCAACCCGGGCGTGTGCCCTGACCTGGAATGGAACTGGGGACCTCCTGGTGTATAGGCTGATGCTCAACCCCTGAGCCACACCGGTTGGGCTAGAAGTTTACTTTTATTTGTGGGTCTCATAAACTGCAAAAAAGCATATAACTAAAAAGATGCTCAAACATGGTCTTTCTAATATTCCACTGACATAAAAATAGTTGAAGTGCAAAATTATATGCTGGCAATATCACTACAGTAGCACTTAAAATCCTGCAATTAAACATGTCATGCAGTAAGATTGTATTAGATATGTCCTATGATGTCCTGAATTGCACAGATTATAATTACAGATACCAAGAGTTCTTTGAAATTCAAACTTCACATGCTTTTATTTGTAAAATTCGAGAAGCAATAAGAAATGCTCTCAATATTAATTTTATTCAAAGCAAGCAAAGTGGAGAACTTACATTGTTGGTCTCTTGACATTCATTATGCTGATAACTAGGAACATTCTCTGCACCAAGCAGGTATGAAGAGACAAAACAGGCTAAGCCTTTCAGAAGGAGGAGCTGGTTCTAAGAGCATTTAAAGTATGAGGGAGCATGCATTGGAAGATAAGGTGATTCAAATACTAGAAGCTGCAGGAAGTCACTATCAACTTTAACACTAAATGAAAACAACAAATGATGTCAACAGCACGTAACTGCACTGGTTATGGCTGCTACTGTTTAATCCATGCTTGAACTGCTGATGTTTTGGGGACCTATATCCTCCAGAAGCTATTATCAGTCACCATTTACTACCTTGAAAAGAATCACTGAGGCCTCTGGAAACTTAGCCACCTGTTTTTGCCAGTGATTCTTAAGCGATAAGGAGATGAAAAACAGTGCTTGGATCCCATCTCCTGCCGACTAATCTCTTACTGGTGCCATCTATTAATCAAACAAAACTGAAAGCCAGTTGGCAACTGAGCCTTATACTATAGTTTTGATGGTTCCAGGCCTTGCAATGCAGGACAGGAATGGACTTGAGAAACAATAGGTATAAAGGATTGGCATATGCTAAGGTTTTCTCTGAGGTGATGTGGCCCTCAGGTACAGCCCCGGTACTCTAACTAGGTCCATTAACTCCTGCCCGCAGTGATTGGTGCAGAGATGAGCATACACACTAAGAACGTTTAATTATAGTACATTTCAGAACTTTTCCAGAGGTATAAAAACATGCTTCACCTTTGCACCTTTCTCTTATTTGAACCTAAAAGTATGTGAGGTAAGAGCTGCTGTAGCAATATTTTTCCACGCACAGCCTGCTAAAGATGCCTGAACAACGCGGCCGGTGTGGCTCAGTGGACTGAGCATCGTCCCATGGACTGAGAGGTCCTGGTTCCATTCCAGGTCAGGGCACATGCCTGGGTTGCAGGCTCGAACCCCAATAGGGGGAGTGCAGGAGGCAGCAGATTGATGTTTCTCTCTCTCTAAAAAATCAATAAAAACATATTAATAAAAATAAAGAGAGATGCCGAAACAGAAAACCCAGCCAAAAGACTGCGAAAAATAAATTCATAATGAATTAGTTTGACTTTTGAAAATAATGTTTGAATCTGGATTGTCCAAATACATGAAAATGATTTTTAAAATATTGATTGATCTTTTTTCTTAAGACAGTTTATTTTTTATTTTTTATTATTGTACCCAATGATTTCTAGGAGACACTCCTGAAGTAGATGTTTTTAGAGGCCCAATAACTTGAGGATTATGAATAAATATTGTGGATAGTGACGACCTTTATGTACAGAAATAGGGAAGAGTGCATTTATACACGTTAAGGACATTTTCGTGAATCTCACAGTGGGGTTACAATCAGATGCCTTCTTACAGCAAATTCTTCATTCAGTGTGCGTTTTTCCTGCCAACCTCTATCACATCTCCGCAGAATTCCTTTCCTCCACCATCAGAACCAGTTACATAGTTTGTGGAGCACTGTCCCAAATGAAAATATAAAACCACTTGTTCAAAAAAGCAGGATAAAAGTGCCATTAAAATCTAAAACATTTTCCTCTATTCCATGGTCTCGCTTGACTTTTCCTAGTCTTTTCTTATTTTTTATTTTTTTATCCTCACCTGAGAACATTTTTTCAATTTTTTTGTTCAGATAGAGTGGGAGGGAGAGAGAGGAAGAGAGAGAGAGAGAGAGAGAGAGAGATAGAGAGACATCCACGTGAAAGGGACACATTGAGTGGCTGCCACCCGCACGACCCAATCAGGGCCGGGGACAAACTGCAACCGAGGTACGTGCCCTTAGTGGGAACTGAACCTGGGTCTCTCTGGACCGCAGGCCGATGTTCTAACCTCTGAGCCAAACCTGCCAGGGCTCCCAGTGTGTGTATGTTTTTTTATTTGCTCTTTCATATAGTTCTAAGTAAAAATAAGTATAATTTCAAAGCATTAGCATAAATTTTATCTTCTATATTTCTATGGTTTTATGCCAGTTTTAAATGCAAGTACAGAAGCATTTAATTCATGTGAAGAATTTATGCATTTTGAATTTATATAATGGAAGAAACTATACAATTTGTATTTCTTGGATTTTACATGTCTATGTATTCCCGTCTTACCAACAGATGATGAAAACAAACTTACTTGTTGATAATCACACGGTACACCAATACTCTGTAACGTTGGCTTGGTGATGAAGAAGACATGACTGAAAGGAAAAAGAACTAGGGGTTGACTTATCTTTCCTTTTCCTTCTCTAGTACTATTTTCAGCATAAGGGATTGGCTAATAGGAATAAGAAAGAATATGATAAGTTCTCTTGTTCTTTTGTGCGTGTAAAATGTCCTTGCTTTCTTTGGGAACTTGGAGCATTTGGGTTCAAAAGGAGAGTGTGGTCGCTCAGGGCTGACTGAGTGCATTGCCCACCTCTTAGATTCTCGTGGGTTTGCCGTAGCTATTTTCACGGGTTTGATTATAGGGTGTGCTCACTGCTGGTTGTGAAATTCAATCTGTCAGCCTCATCATGCGGCCCTTATCCAGAAGCTTAGACATTTTACCGAAGTTGACTGTTGCTTTCTTCCTGTTGACTCCAACAAACTTCCTACAGCTTTTAGAGCTGCTTATTTCACACAGTGATTGTCCTCCTGTGCCAGACAACAGCTGGGCTCTTCCTCCTGCAATCTCCCACATGTATCTGTTCAACTCACTAGTTACTGTAGCACCCACTGTGTGCCAGGGACTGGAAATTAAATTCCAGTAAAGGGAGACAAACAGTGAACAAGAAACATAATAATTAACTACATAATATCTTAGATTAAAGGAGTTTTATTTTTATTTATTTTTTAAAATATGTTTTTATGAGCCAAAGCTCTGAGCGCCCTCCAAACCCCGAGTGTCCCGACTCAGTTCCAGTCCAGTCCGCCCTCCCTCCGCCGGAGCCCAAGGAATTTGAGCAGTTTAACCGGAGGTTAAATGAGGTTTCTAAGAGAGTTCGGATACCCTTGCCCGTGTCTAATATACTTTGGGAACATTGTATACAACTGGCTAATAGAACTATTGTGGAAGGATATGCCAACGTCAAGAAGTGTAGTAATGAGGGTCGTGCCTTGATGCAATTGGATTTTCAGCAGTTTTTAATGAAACTTGAAAAACTAACAGATATTAGACCCATTCCTGATAAAGAATTCGTGGAAACCTATATTAAAGCCTACTACCTAACTGAGAATGACATGGAGCGCTGGATCAAAGAGCACAGGGAATATTCAATGAAGCAGCTGACCAATCTGGTTAATGTTTGCCTGGGATCCCATATCAATAAGAAAGCAAGACAGAAACTTCTAGCAGCTATAGATGATATAGACAGACCCAAAAGATAATGAACACAATTATTTTTCCTCGATGCCATTGATCTTCTCTCAACACATATGGTATGAAAGCCAATTTTTCATGCCCTCCTGACGGTGGTCTGCTAAGAATACTCTGCATGTTCTTCCCAACTGGAAAGTGGAAAACACTGAAGTCTGTGTGGTGTTCTGAAATGACTTCATATGCTCTGATCTCTGCTCTTCAACGTTTAGTCTCATCTGTTGTGTTCCTTTCCTGAAATGATATCATTGCCTGGTCATAACTATTGTTATATGATTACCACTATACATTTTACAGAAGAATGGACTGTAAGTATATAATTATAGGGGACTGTGACAATATATTCATATGCAGTTTTTGGAGAATGTATTTATGTTAACATTTTTCTACCCTCTGACTCAGTTCTTAATAAGCATAATACTAGAAGGTCAATGCACAGTAAGTATCTCCTAATTATGAGCACTGCATGAGAATTGAGAAGTACATGTAAGCAAAATTGTTGAAAAATCAGTATGTTCTGTATGTTTTTGAATGTGAAAGTTTTTCAGGTTTAAATTGGTTATAATACAGTGATCATAAATGATGAAATTTAATAAATGCTGTACTCCAACAACAACAAAAAAAATGTTTTTATTGATTTTCTAGAGAGAGAGGAAGGGAGAGAGAGAGAGAAAGATCAATTGGCTGTCTCCTGCACGCCCCCTACTGGGGATGGAGCCTGAAATCCAGGCATGTGCCCTGACCAGGAATTGAACTGGGACCTCTCAGTCCCTGCAACATCGCTAAATCTACTGAAACACATGAGCCAGGCAGGAGTTTTACTTTTAAAAGAGAGAGGAAAAGGTGTATGGATGTCAGAGATGAGAATCTGATGAACATTTTGCAATTTTAAGTAGGAAAATTAGAATAGGATTCATTGAGAATGTTAGAGTTGAATTAAGAGCTAAAAGAAATGGCGGAGTTAAGAATGCTGAAATTGGAAGGAAGGACATTCAGGAAGAACTGACAAAAAGGTCCCAAGGCAGAAGAACTCCGGGTGTGTTTGAGAACCAGTACTACAGCTGGCCTCCCTGGAGGGGGTATGTGAAGAGGGGAGAATGAATGGCTAGGGTAGCAGCTCATACGGGGTCTTGTAGCCATAGTGAAAACTTCAGTTATGTTCAGTAAGAGAGGGAGGGAACCTTCAGCTTTGAGAGAATCAATGACATGATATGATCTACTTTTGGAAAATTCACTGTGCCTGTTGTGTTAAATATATTCTATGTTATATTAAGGTAGAAGCAGGAAGACACTTTAGAAGATGATTGTCAAGCACCAGGTAAGAGATAAGGATGACCTGAATCAGAGTGGTGACAGTGGGAATGTGAAAACTGATCAAATTCTGAATCAATTTACCAACGGAATGCTTATCTCCAAATGCCCTTTTTGTGGGGGGAGTGGGGCACCAAGAATCACCAAACCATCTTCTTCCTATGTCTCTGTTTTCTCTCTCTTCATCTAGAGCTTTGCAAATTTATATGTAAATCTGTTTCTTCCAAAATCATCAGTGAATTATCTTGGGAGTATTTTGTCAAATGATAGTGACCAGTCTATATATGGCCTGGTCCTTTATGATGGACATAGATAAGATTTATTGTCCACTGAGATGTGACAGCATTTCACACTGGTCTATTTTATTCATGGTTTCATGATACCATACTAGTACAAAGTTTTGACCACTATGTTTTAAATTTCACATGTGAGTCCTATAGATTTTGGTTACCACACTATAAAAATAATATTAAGACAATTGTGACAATGCAGAGACTGGTGTTAAGAATAATTAAATAATCAGGGGAAATGCATATTATGAAAATGTAGAATGATAGGAAACATTTAAATTTAGAAAACGATTGTTTCTTTCAGGTAAAACATAAAATAAAGTTTTTATTAGTAGAAACTTAAGAAGGCATTTTCAAAAAACAATTATTATTGAATTAGACACACATTTAAATAGGAGAGATTAAATTCAAATAATGCAAAGCTTTGTGTATTTATTTAATGGATATGAGGATTATAGAGATGTTGTCCCTAGAAATCACCAGCAAGACAGTAGCCATCAATTTTGTTGTTTAGATACTCATCTTCTACCCACAAGGGTTTTGTTGGTCCCTTGAGGTTTTTCAGCTCTGGTTCAGTGATCCATGCTTAGTCCATAATTCATTCCAAGGCTCCTGAACTTCTGTGTTTGGGTTTGTATTCTACAGGGCTTAACTCAATGATATTTCAAATTGCATTTACATGGAGAAAATTCAGAGGGTCCACAATATCTTATTCAAATTTTCTTTAGATATTTTACTTGTTAAAAATTATAGTTCAAAAGAAGTACATTTAATTGTACTATTTGGATGAAGTTCCAGGACATGAATGTTTCACAGTATTTTTTTTTTTTTCAGTTATGCAATTAGTTCAATGCATTTGTATGCTTATATTAGAATTAACCATTCCTTTGCCAACACTGGGCATCTATTTAAGCCTTTCACTTTTATAAATAAGTAATTGATTATGGAACCGATAGTTCTGTATTAACGTTTTAAAAATTCAAGCATGCAAAACTTTCTATATAAAAGTGTACATTGTACAATATAATAGCATATATTGTCATAATCCACAGTTCTTCAAAATGACTCCAAACTCTTAAGATCATTTGACTGATTTTTAAAAATCTTGAATGATTTCGATAAAACATTTCAGTTCATAATGACATAATACCTTTGCAAAATAAGCTTAAACATAATAGAACATGGTATTACAGTGTACGCATTCACTGTTTAGTGTAAGTTTTGAATGAAACATATCAATAGGTATCTATAAATGTATATCTGTTATAATAACACTAGCATTATTACATTATATTAGTGATCTTAGTTTGAAGAAGTATTCTGCGGCTTGTTTCCCCAAGATTTTAGAATAATTTAATTGAAGAGGATCATGAATCACAATGTGAATTGTTAAAAATATTTAAAAATAATGAGCATTTGCAACTTCTTGGGTATGTAAATCACTATTGTATTCCAAATGATATATCTAAGACAAAATATAAAATAACGTTAAAGTTGCTAGAAGATCGCACATTTCATGAAGAAGTCTGTGTATCGAATGTTTGCTCTCATTCAGGTTCCTTCTTGTTGACTTATTGTTTGTTTGCCATTGCTGTGAAACACTGCTACAAACTTTGTGGTTTAATACGATACCCATTTATTTTCTCACAGTTCCATAGGTCAGCAGCACAACGTGGAAGGTTTCTCTGCCGAGGTGTCACAAGGCTAAAATCAGGCTGAGTGCTCATCTATCGCCGCTGGGGATTTCTGGGGAAATCCCACTTCCAAAGCCATTCTTGTTATTGGCAGAACTCGGTTCCTTTCAGTTGTAGCACTAATATTCCTGCTTCATCCTTGGCTGTCGTCATTGTTTGCCTCCTCCACCTTGAAAGTTGGCAAAAGGTTATTTCCCTTGGGTCAAATCTCTTTAATGCTTCAAATCTCCAAATGGAACAATTGGTACAAGCTCCTCCAGGCTCAGCCCAGGCCCTTTCAATGGATTACCCAGGTAGGTCAGACCCAGGGAGGGTGTTCTTTCTAATTGAAAGGCAACTAATTTGGGACATTAATTACATCTACAAAATCTCTTCGCACAGCGCCCAGATTAGTGTTTAACTGAAAGTGATTTCTTGTTTGGAAAAGGTGTATGCATACCAGATGTGAGAAATCTTATGGCTGATTGGAGAATTTTGCTTATCACATTTATTTATTTTTTAATTGAGAAATTATATGTATATATTTTAAAAATATTTGTTTTATAAGATTTAATTTAAACAGCTGTCCCAATAATTTAAAGATATTTGAATGTTACTGTTTTTTTAAAAAAAAACTTTTGCATGGGAAAATAAATACATCAAAATAGTGGCCATTATTATATAGGTAATGCATTCTAATTTTTGGTGATTTGTATGAAAGTGATGCATGATTTACCTTGAGCATATAATTTCGATTCCCACTAATATTTTTCTACACTTTCCAGGCTTTCATCCCTCCTAAGGTTCTAGCTTATTGAGCATAAGAGTCTACTACTGTAAATCAAGATTTCTGTTTACATTTATCAGAATAATCATTGCTACGGATTTTCAAGGCAGCCATACTATCAAAATAACCATTAGTTTCTTTTATTAAATAACTTAAAAGAGTTTATCTAGAAATAATTTTAGATGTAAAGAAGAGTTTCAATTACAGCACAGATTTCTTATATACCCTTCATGCAATATCAACTAAGGTTGACATCTTACATAAGCGTGGCTAATAAACCAAAATGCATACATTAACATTGGTACAATTCCATTAACTACAGTAGATATTTTATTTGGATTTCCCCAGTTTTTCCACTAATGGGTTTCTTCTGTTCCAGGATCCTATCCAAAATACCATGCTGCATTTATTAATCATGTCTCCTAATCCCCCTCCATATATGACAGTTTCTATATCATGCCTTGAGTTCCATGACCTTGACATCTCTGGAGAGTACTGGTCAGATAATTTGATAGGATGTCCCTCAAGTTTGTGTTTGCTGATGCTTTCTCATGGTTGGATTGGAGTTATGGATTCAGTGGGGAGGCTACTGTAGAGGTAATGAGCCTTTCTAATGATATCATATTAGAGGAGTATATACCATCAACATGAGTTACCACTGGTGAGTTTAACGTGGATCACTGTTTAACCTAGTGTCTTCAAAGTTTCTCTATTGTAAAATTACAATGTGAAAAGTAAACCACTAATTCTAGCCCATATTCAAGAAGACTGTGTTAGACGTTACCTCCTGAAGTAGAAGTATCAAATAATTTGTGGACATATGTTAAAATCGCCACATGATTAATAAACATTTTGTGAAGCATACACTGAGGATATGCAAATGTCATGCTTTGTCTTACAGTTTCTTCATTAATTTTAACATTCTTCAAAGTATTGTGCCCTACAGGCATTATTATTATGCTGTTTTAATGATGATTTTCTATTTCCTTGTTTTCTTCTAACTGTATGAACTAAAATTCTTGTGTAAGAAAAAATTGTTTCTTCTCTCACATTTATTTAAATTATTCATTCCCCTTTATTTAATTATTATTTTTGCCAATGTCTTTAATTATTCATTCATTTATTTATTCTAACTTTCGGTCATTATCCAATACTACTGTCATTTATGGTTTTGCTCAAATCATTTCAGCATTGGTTGCTCTGCTAAGTTGTCTCCTGTGTCCCTCATGCCTCATGCATTTATTCTGTTCAGTGTTTTCTCACTTTTTGGCTCCAAAGGATGCTCCTGGCTCATCTTGTATTGTTCCTGCCCCAACGCCAGAATCAGCCAGTTCTCCTAGGAGCCTCGGAGACTGTGGGGCATCAAAGGTAATCATAGCAATTGCAGTGTTTAAACCCTCCACACTCTGAAGGGATGGGCAAGCTGGCTAGAAAGTTCTTCTATTTTCTGCTACCTGCTAAGCTTCCCTTCCCATTTTTCCACCAATAAAACACTTCTCTGGCAACTGCCACAGCAACATTCCACTCTTATTTTTACTTGATGCTGTAAGCATGGTGATGGGACCTGGGGACTGGGAGGGAAGGGTGTTGTCTGATGTTCAGGTTAAACCTATTTTGTACCAGCCCGGAGCCCAGTTCTCAGTCCCGTGATCTTCACAAGTACCCCTGCCTCTCTTTAGTGGTAGCGGTTGGCCAAACACATATTTTTGCACCTCCCCAGGGGTTTGTCCTGTGGCTTCAGGGCTCTGATGGATTTAAGAGAAGTCATTAATTTGCTTTTTGGCCAACATTTTTCTTGTTATAAGAAAGGGAGAGATACACTTTCCAGTTCTGCCTCTCTGAGCTGAAACAGTTCCAAAATTATTTTGAACAAGGAATCTGAAAAGAGGAATTGTAAGATACAATTCGTGAAAGAAACCTCAGATGTCTGTAACATTCAATGGCTTCTCATGTTTCTGTTATAATCGACTATGTGATCAATGACATGTGTCCTGGATGGCAACACCTAGAACTTCTCATGGTTAGTTTTCTGGCATTCTTAATTATAAAATTTAAAAGACTTGAAAAATTATTTTTTTCCACTTGAAATGACATCTCATTGCAACTTTTATAGCAATATTGGCCCTGGCCAGTGTGGCTCAGCAGTTGGAGCATCAGCCTGCGGACCAGAGAGTCCCAGGCTCGGTTCCCGCTAAGGGAACATACCAAAAATTAAAAAAAAAAGAAATATAGCAATATTGTATGAACACCTTGATTCCCAGTGTACATTCCAGTATAATTATCCAATCATTAATCCACTAAAACAAATCTCAAAGATTTCCCAATCAGCAACACCATAAACTTTATTCTCATCTCAGGGACGCAGAAACGATCAAACACATCTGACACTTAACTCACCTGATGAATTAAATTCAAACCCCATTCGTTGGTTTCATCAAGTCCTAGGAGATAAAGGAGCTACTCAACTGAAACCACAGAGCGCAAAGTGATTTTAGCCTTATCCATTCCGAATTTAGGAGACTAACATATGTAAACTTGAAACTTCATAGTGAGAGATGAGAGAAATGGATAATTATTTAGTAAGTATTATTTTCTGACTGGGATTTTCTATTTAGGGATGAAGGGGCAGGAGATGAGCGTGCTGAACTCGCACCACTACGTGTCTGAGGATTTGTGCACTGGAACAACGGCGAATCCAAGTACTACTGCTCTCAACTCTGGTAGACTCATTTCTTCCACCACTGCTCCAAGCAGCAAACAGACAGTGCCAAGTCCTTAGAATTCTGTGTGTGTAGCAACCTCTGGCAGCCTGACAGAATGTCAACCAGGTCACCTAAGTGAGCAAGATAGGGACCACTGCATTTGAACTGGAGTTTGAGCAAACTTGTCAGGATTTTCTCCTAACATTTTAGATATGTCCTTTTGCAAAAATAGATAGCCACTGAACTGTAACCAGTCAAAAAAGTATTAGCTTTGAATTCTAACGCTGTTCACCTATGACAACCAAACAACTCTGACATTTGAAACGGGAAGGACTTCAGTCATTCTGAAGCCAATGTTGAAGAAAAATAGCGCCCTGAAAAATCAGTGTAAAAAAACCACCTAAACAATTAAATATGACAACTTTAACACAGCATTTTCTTTAAACCTTTTCTCATTTTTCTTCTTGAGAGGAGAGTAGATTGGAAAAAGGCCCTTTCCTCTAATTGTTTCTTACCACTTAATGCATTCGGTATTTTTGTCCAGATTGGAAAACAGTTATCATCACAGAATCCATGAGGCAATAATTTTGCTTTCAAAAGATATGAAACCTTAAGAGGATAAAACTTCTACATATTTGTTTTATTTTATGCTTTGGGGTAATATGCAATGCTTTGTTTCCAAGTTTTATTTTACAACATTTATGTATAATGATTGGCACATTGAAACATAACTCTATGTACCACATTTCATGATGAAGCTGCTCTAGATTAAATGTCAAACAAAAGAAGAAGAAGAAGAAGAAGAAGATTAACCCAGAGGGTTAAATTAAAAAACAACAACACTTTTTATATATATTAATTTTGAATTGATATTTATTTTGAATTGTTTCATATTGACCTGATAGAAGAGGGAGTTTCATAGAAGTGTCACTATTTTAAAGTAAAAAGAACTTATTTAATCCTGAGCATAACTCCTCTAATATTAATCTTTTTTCCCAGCATCATTTTGTGGGTCCTTCATTTTGACTATAGGAGGATTTAGATATTAAAACACATTGTTTCCATTTATACAGATATTATTTTAAATAATATTAAATTGCAAACAATGTTAATTGTGAATTTTGCTTTATTTCCTAAACAACTGGGTTGTAGGCTTCTTATTTTTTTATAACTTAGTTTCTGAAAATGTGTGGTTTAACTAAATGGAAGTTCATGCAGCAGTGTAACTCAATGGATCATGTGCTGAGGCCTAAAGTTTTATATTCTAAATAGATATAAATACAGATAGATATCTTGATACACTATTCTTTATGTTTATTTATACATTAGTGTCAAGGTAAAAACTTTATCCTAATAAATTTTGAGTATTTAACAATTAGATATAGTTAAAAAACAGAATATGTTAACTACCCTTAAGCTTTTAAAATAATGTACTTTGAGAATTCAGAGAAGTAATGAGTCCATTCTGAAGGCCAGGGAAAGTTTTAAGGAAAGAAAAAACAGTGAAATTTAAAATTGAAATGAACTGACAAAAAGAGAGAAGGTTTTCTGGAGGGGAGGCCACGTGGAATAGAAAAGAGAATGTTGGGCAATGCTAGGCTTTCGGAGGGAGAATTGGAGCAAAAAATAAATAAATAAATTATATATATATATATATTCACCATTTTCCTCATCCTAAAATTTTAGTTTAAGTAATATGCCATTTTATTTTCTCTGGATTCTCATTTTCATTTATTTATTACCAATATTCGAAATATTAATCCCTCTATGCTATGGATCATTTCAAAGTCTCCTCATCTGGCATTACGAAGAAATCAAATTGGAATTCTGCTTATCTCATAATATTTTCTGGGAAAGAGTTGTCCTGTCATTGTACAGTCCCACAATGTCCTAAAGATAATATGGTAACTTTGGAGCTAAATGTGTAACTTAACTAGCAGCTAAGTTTTACAATAAAAAGAGAACATAGAGAAAAATTGGAGAAGTATCTTGCCTTTGAGCAAGGTTGTAGAATGTAGAATTCTCTTGCTTTTCATATCAAAGAATTGAAATGTAAAGACTGAAACACAAAGGAAAGCCCAGATGTGCTAAGACTGTTGGCCTAGTCACCTGGGACATTTTCTTGACTACCCGGGGAGATACTCACATAAGGTAAGATTTCCAAGGTAACCAAACTATTTAATTCTTTAAGAATTTAGTGTTCTCCTTTGCCACCGCCAGCAAAATTTTTTTCTAAATATCAGTAATTGATTCTGGTAAGTACTAAAGAAAATTTTTATTCTGCCTGCAACATACTTAAAAAAAGCATGCTCTTTAGAAGACTTGGCATGGACCATGTCCAATCCAGGAAATTTTGCTCAGGTATATGCACATCCCATTGTTGGGGAAGTTATTCACACATTGTCCACTACGTGACTTGTATCCCCTTGCTTTTGATTGTGTCCTCAGTACTCCACACATCATCAAACAATTTAGGTTCCCTCATTTAGCTGGTCATGTCGTTAATGTGTAATATTGTGTTGATGCTGTTATTTTTATAGGTATTCATTATACCTGTTTGTCTAATCACCAAATGGAAGATATTTGCTTGATTTTTCACTCTTCACTTCTTACCCTCTTATCGGTATGGGGCTCATCCCTTATTTTTAACTGGTTGAGGGGCTGGTAACATTTTTGTTAAGACAGTTGTTTGTGTTAAGGCGAAGTGGCAACTTCCACGTGTCTCCCATACCAGCTTGGAAACTGCAATGAAATGTTCACTTCATTACTTTTATCATCCAATAATATTCCATTGTATAAATAGAGCACATTTTATTTAGCTATTCATCTGTTAATGAACACTTGAATTTTTCCACGTCTTGGCTAGTAGGCATAATGCTGCTAGGACAGTGTGTGTGTTTGAGTGTGTGTGTGGGTGTGTGGGGGGAGGGTGTATGTTTCCATTTCTCTACGAGTGAAATTGCTGAGTCATATGGCAACTCTGTGCTTATGTTTTTGGGTAACTACCAGACTGTTTCCAAAGTGGCTGCATCATGTAACAATTCCACCCACAGGGCTTCAATTTCTTCACATTTTCTGCCTCTGCTTGTTGTTTTCCTTATTAAAATATTTCTGATTATAGGCCTCAGAGTACGTATGGATGTATTGCACTGGAGTTTTGATTTGCATTTCTGTAATGGTTAATGATGATGAACACTTTTTCATGTGCTTAATGGCAGGCAATGGCATATCTTCTTTGGGTAAATGTCTATTTAGATCCCTTGCTTGCTTCTTTTAAAACATGCTTATTTCTAGGAAAGATTGGCTAGTGGGTGGACCCAGCAGAAGCTCCTGAAAGCTTGGGGAGATGATTGGTTAGTTTGAGGAAGCACCTGGTCCATCCCAAGCTGAGATACTATAATCAGCCTAACAAAGCAGCTCTCTCTACCACAGCCCCATAACATGGGGCGGGGGGTGTTGGTCCATGTGTTCTCTCTGTAGCAGCCATGTGCTTCTACCAGCCTCTTGGGGCCTGCGGCAGACTGTGGGCCAGAGCACAGCACAAGGGG
This sequence comes from Molossus molossus, assembly GCF_014108415.1. NCBI lineage: Eukaryota > Metazoa > Chordata > Mammalia > Chiroptera > Molossidae > Molossus > Molossus molossus. The sequence continues at coordinate 55,755,338 of NW_023425351.1, read as the reverse complement.
ACAGACTAAGCCAGCAGGACTGGGACAGAGACGTGGACTGAACCAAGTGCACAAGATGCCTGGACACTGGCCTTGTCTGATGAAGACAAGATTGGATTTCTTGCAGAGTGGGATGGATGAAGATGAGACACGAAGAATCTGGGAGCAACCCTCTATTTTCACTCAAATAAATCCTACCACCAGACCTCATCCACTTTTGTGGGTCCCCAAAAATGCTCTGGTCATAACACCACAAGGACCCCACTTCCACCTGCAACTGAATAACATGTTACTTCCACAGAAAAGAGACAGAGCAAGATCAGCTTCAGTAGTGGATGCTGTTTCCTACGCTAGTGGGCCTCTCTCCCTACATCAAGTGCAGGGCAATTTGCCTACACACACCCTACCGTGGTCTGTGGAAGAGACCCGTCCTGTCCTCTCCCCTCAGATGACACAAGAGTGGGCTTGGCCAGATGCTGTATAGCGTGGATGTTTTGAGTGGAGTCAAGAGTATTTACTGAGCCTGAAACAGGAAAAAATACTTTCACATAAAGTGATAAGTCTGGCACAGGCTGTGTGGGCTCTTTCTCTCTTGCTAGAGCAGTGTTCCAAGCCTAAGGCCCGTCTTATGCATCTGTGTGGGAGTAGGACCACCGTGCACACATGGAAGTGCCTTTCTCAACACGTATACCTATATGATTTGCAAATATTTTCTTGCATTCTGTGGGATGTTTTTCACTTTCTTGATGGTGTGTTTTCAAGCACAAGAGTTCTTACTTTTGATGTTGTCTAGTTTGTCATATTTTTGTTGTTGTTTGTGCTTTTGATATACTATCTAAAAAACTAGGACCTAATCTAAAACCAGAGATTATTTTTTACTGTCTATATAGTTTTGCCTTTTTCTGAATTTAATATTTTAATTCTTACAAACTTGACCATACATAATACAAAATTTTCAGACTGACTGATTTCGTGGTATGCATTTGATACTTATCCATGTCTTTGTGTGAGTTGATAGATCATTCCATTTTATCACTGAATAATATCTCATTATCTGGGTGTACTACAATTTTGTACTCCATTTGTTGAAAGCCGTCTTAACAGTTTCCAATTCTTTATGATTATGAATAAAGCTGAAATAGACATTAACATGCAGATTTTTTTGCATGCACATACTTTTCAGATCAGTTAGGTAAATACCTAGAAACACAATTGTTTGACTGAAGCTTCAACTATGTTTTGGCTATCTAAGGTGCCGCCAAACTCCCTCCCAAAGTGGTTTCACCATTTAACTTCCTACCAGATATGAAAGAAATATCTTTTTGCGCCATTCTAGAAAGGGTATTGTCAAGTTTTTATTGTTGTTATCTTTTTATGCCATAAACCTGTAGTGTCCTCCCTACTTAATCTTTATGTATCATCTGCTGTTACTAAGAGAAGAGCAAGAATTTGGTCTGCATACACAAGTATACTCATCTCTTGATCAAGGTTTTCCAACTGTGCTTAGCTACAAGTAGTCAAGGTGATGTGGGAGCTATCTGACAGTGAGTGGTTTCTAAGTGTACAAGTAACACATTTTAAAAACCATTTAGTATAGTAAAAGCACGCCATGAGCTGTGTGGCTCAGAGGCAAAAAGATTCTGCCCTTGGTCTTCTTTGTATATGTCTAGCTTCACACATCCTTAAACTTGGCTTGTGATCACAGCTTTTCCTCACACATTTAGTTTCTATGCAGGTTATAGTCATCTTTCTAAGATCCTCATATAACACAGTTAACCAGTGTTAAAGGTATTCTTTTATCGCTTTCGCCCTTGGTCTGAGGGGGAGTACACTTTCACTAAGCTCTCAGGTATTTTGTGCATCATTAACTTCACACTAAACACCCTGATCTTCCCCAAACTTTATCATTTTAATTTAATCTTCCTTGAAATTGCTTTTGACCTTATTTTCATTTTTCCTGTAGTCACTATGTTTTCATAAAATTAAAAAAAAAAGTGAAAAATATTAGCCCAATTCAGTAGGTTACTGGCATAGTTCTTATGATGACCTCTTCCGGATATCAACTTGTATTGAATAAGCTTTGTGATTTCTTGTAGCTTAAGTTTTTCTTTTTATTGATTTTAGAGAGAGGCAGGGAGAGGGATAGAAATGTTGATAAAAAAGAACATCAATTTGTATGTCTCCTGCATGCCCCCCACTGGGGATCAAGCCCACAACCTGAGCATGTGCTCCAACTGGGAATCGAACCAATGACCTCTTGCTGCATGGGTCAATGCTCAGCCACTGAGCCACACCGGCCAGGCTAATTTAAGTTTTGATGCCAAACCTGCCATAGCAAGCTGCTTATTTGTTACAGGTTTCCTGGGCACCTGATATAGGGGTGAAGTGGGCCTGGCTTCCTCTCTCTCTTCTAAAAATCTGCACTGAATTAATGATTGGTGCTACTTGTGTATGTGGTTTGGTCCTCTTCCTTAAGGACAATAATCACAGCCCAGTCAGTGTGGCTCAGTGGATTGAACATCGTTCCATTGACTGAGAGGTCCTGGTTTGGTTCTCTATCGGGGTGCATCAGTCCCTGATTGGGGCGTGCAGGAGGCAGCCAATTGATGTTTCTCTCTTATATCAATGTTTTTGTTTCTCTCTCCCTATTTCTCTCTAAAGAATCAGTAAAAACATATAAAAAAAAGAAGAAGAATGATCACAAAAGAGTAAAAGCAGAGAGATCCTTCCCTGAGATAATCCTAATTTTCTTCCCCTTCTCTTCCTACATCTACTGTGAGCCTTTGCCTGCCAGTCCTGGAGAAGGAGCCTTGATATTAATCAATATACAATGGGAAAAACACAATAAATACGCTCAATACATTATTCCGGGAGTTAGTTAGAGCTAATTGTATTCAAACTCAATTGTTAAGTCAATTATTACCCTGGAGTAGCAATTTATAGACTTCTGCTCAGTGGCCTAAAAATTATAGCAAAAACAGTCTCTGTTTTTCATTTATGCTCAAGGAATAACTTTTAGGGTTAGGGTTATAATTCATGGGTGGAATATTTAACATAATTACATTTATACTCAATAGTGAATCTTTTAGAAAATCACTACTTGGAATGCAGTTCTATAAATGTTGTATCTTGAGACAAATTAAACATGTAAAATGCCAAGTTCTCAATCTAAGGAAAAATGTTCCCATCTGCTATAATTATATAGAATGAGAAAGATGGTGAATGCATTCCCATTTAGTTAACACAAAAGAGACACTTATTTTAAAACAAATTGTTGGGCCCTGTTGGTTCAGTTAGTGGTGCTTCTGCTCAAGCAGAATAATGTGTACGTTTACTCAGTGTTATGTATTAGGAAGTTAAGTATACTTACATCTTACTAATTCCTTGCAAATGTGCTTTGGCCAGAGGGAGGGTGCAATGGCACATGATTCTCTCTGTAATCAGTTAGAAATATGGATGTTTGCTTGGATAACAGTTTACTTGGAACTTAAACATTTCTCCAATGAAGTATAAAAGTAGTTGTACTCAACTCAAAATTTATACGCAAGAAATTTATACTTAAATTAAAAATACTGACAGAGTTCCCCAACGTATCTTACAGTTCGGAAATTACATACGCAGTGTCCCTTTTTGTAAAATCTTTCTGTGTCTTTGATAGACTATCTGTGTTCCCATAACAATGGCAGGAATAGGATACGATCAGATTCAGATATTACTTACACATAAACAAAAAAGTTATATCCAAACTTTTGTTAAAAAATGAATAAAACAAAGAGAGGTGATGCTCATCGTCCCTGAAGTAGTCCTCATTACTTATACATTTTCTGTATCAAAATCATGCCTGGATCCCAGCAAATCCACTCGGGTTCTTCTCAGCATCACTGGGCATTTCTCACAGCAATCTCAGCTGCCTCAGCAAGATGTTTTTTCTACAATGTGCACTCCTCTCTTTCATACTACAAAATACATTATGTATGTGTATGACTAATTCTGTTATTGGAAAAAAGGAAGTTCATTTTTAGAGTTATTGATTTTACTTTGTCAAACATATGTTGTTCTTTTCTTTCTGTGACTCAAACAGAAAACAAACAGGAAAGGAACAAAAAACAATTCAATTTTCTCTTTTAACTGGGTTACTTAAAAATTATAGTTGGCTCACCGAAATTCAGGAAATGAAGTCAAATTCCATGGAAACCTAACGGTCTGGGCTCCCTTGTCCAAGCATCTTTACCTATCTGTCTTCACCCTGCTGTTATTCATTAAGTGACACACCTGTGAGCTTCTGTCCTCCATTGTACTACTCTGACCATTCACTCTGATTACCGGGGTCGTGCTGTTTCCAGCAATTTGTTGGCTTATTGAAACATTAGAGTATAGCCATCAAAGTTACAACTAAACTAGGGATCCTGGAAGATGGTGGCGGGCAGGACCAGAGGGAGGGTGAGTGTGTGAGAGAGTGAGCGAGTGTGTGAGAGAGTGTGAGTGGACGTGAAGGTGGACGACTAAACCCGAGCAGTGCAGAGCCCGGGGCAGAAGGTCCCTGTGCTGTGGACGGAGCAGCCGGCTACTTGGTAAGCGGCCCATCAGGGGCTTCTCCCTGCCCCGTGGGGAGGTCCCACCACTTTGGAAGATCCAGGGTCTTCCCTGGGAGGAGGCAGTGGGAGCAGCCAGGGCCCAGCAACCTGAGCCACCAGCGCACCTGGCACCATTGGACCAGTGGACACCCTGTCAACACAGACCAGTGCACAGTAGTGGAGCTCCCAAGGTGCTGGTCACAGAGGCCGCAGACAGCCCAGAGCCCAGCACCATCCCCCATAGTAGCAGTCCGATCAGAGTCGAGACATACCCCCAGCACCAGAGGCTGGGGAGCAGACATCCATCCCCAGGCAACAGAAGCACAGACCAGCAGCTGGGCCCCATCCCCAAAAACTACAGCAAAAGCTGAGCAGGAGCTGAGCCCCATGGGGCAGCAGCACTCCCCCGCCGCCAGCAGCAGGACCTGGGGCTCCACAGAGGCCTGTGCGGTTCAGCAGCTCACAAGAGCAGTGGGAAGCCCGAGCCCGAGAGACTGGTGCGATCCAGCTGCCCGCCCATGGGAACTGCTGCACAATCCAGCAGGGACTATGCCATCTAGTTACCTGCAAAACCTGCGGGGTGTTGAAGCAACAGAGAGGCCTGCGCAACCCAGCAGGGACTGTGCCATCAGTTACCCGCGGGACCCGTGCAACCCAGCAGCCCATAACATAGGCATAGAGCCAGATCCCTAAAGGGACTGTGCGATACAGTTACCCGGGGGACCAGCAGGGTGCGGGGGCACCAGAGAGGCCTGTGCGACCCAGCTGCGCACAATATAGGTATAGAGGATATGAAAATGGAGGGGGAGTGAATAGAAGCTACACAGACAATCTCCCAGGACCAAACAGGAATTACAACTAAAATAAAGACAAATCCTCAGAAAAAAGCAACAAAAAAGCAGCAGGCCAGGACCATATAACCAGGGACACTTGTAGGATCAGTGGAAGCGCCAGAGGGTGGCGGGCTGGGAGCTCATGGACAGCGACAGACTTAGCTGTGAGCAGCGCCCTTGGGGAATAAAGACCAAGCCTGCTCCACAGTGCACAGACCCAGGACAGAGCACTAAAATAGCCCCAGCCACTCACCTGGGGGCTCTGGCAGAGGGAGGGCAGACTGGGCTGGGACTCTGTGGGGACCCTGGGATTTGGAGGGCACTCACAGTTTTTGCTGAGTTGCGGCCACAAAGTACGGTAGCTGTGGGGAAAAGCAGCAGCTCCCCCCTTGGAGATTCAGCCTTTCCCAGGTGAGGCAAAGAAATGCAAATTGAAGCTCATTAACAACCAGCCTGTATCCTACCCTCTGGAAATCCTCTTATGCAGAACACCAGGGCTACATTCCAAGGCACTGAGGAACTGAGACTACTAGCCTCCAGGAAAAAGCTAGAGGATAACTGAACCTTTCCTGGGCTTGCAAATCTACCCAGGAAAGTAGGACTTGACAGTGGTGTTTAACGTGGGCCCACCCAGGCTCATCCAAGCCCAGTAGAGGGAGCCACAAACAGCAGAACACCAACACACACAGGGAAAATTTGGCAGGCTCCAAAACCCACTGAGATAGCCAAAATGGTGGAAAAAGAAACCTATCCCAAATGAAAGAACAAGAGAACTCTATGAAGGTGAGATAAATAAAATGCAGCTAAGCAAATCATCAGAGGTAGAGTTCAGAGCAATGATCTTGAGGAAGCTCAACAGCATGAGTAAGGACATCAGCACCATGAGTAAAGATATAGAAACATTGAAAACCAACCAAGTGGACATCAAGAATGACATAGCAGAAATTAAGAATACATTGGAAGGACTAACCAGCAGAGTAGAGGAAGCTGAGGACTGCATCAATGAATTAGAAGACAGGGTAGAAAAATCAAACAATCAGAAAACTAAAAGGAAAAAAAAATTAAAAAACAGGTAGATAGCTTAAGAGAACTGTGGGATAACTGGACACAGAAATGGACCCAAGACAATATGCTCAATTAATATTTGACAAAGGGGGCAAGAGCATACAGTGGAGTAAAGACAGCTTCTTTAATAAATGGTGTTGGGAAAATTAGACAGCTACATGCAAAAAAAATGAAACTAGACAATCAACTTACACCATGCACAATAATAAACTCAAAATGGATAAAAGACTTAAATGTGACTCATGAATCCATAAAAATCCTAGAAGAAAATGTAGGCAATAAAATTTCAGACATCACACACAGCAGAATTTTCACTGCTACATCACCTAAGGCAACATAAACAAAATGAACACATGGGACTACATCAAACACAAAAGATTCTGCACAGTAAAAGAAACAACCACCAAAATGGAAAGGGAACCCACTCTATGGGAGAGCATAATTGCCAATGATACATCAGATAAGAGATTAATTTCCAAAATATATGGAGTGCTCATACAGCTCAACAAAAGGAAGACAAAGAACCCAATTAAAAAATGGGCCAAGGAACTAAATAGACATCTCTCCAAACGGGACATACAAATGGCCAAGAGACATATGAAGAAATGCTCAACATCACTAATCATCAGAGAGATGCAAATTAAAACAACAATGAGGTATCACCTCACACCTGTCGGAATGGCTGCCATCAACAAATCATTAAACAACAAGTGTTGGCGAGGGTGTGGAGAAAAGGGGACTCTGGTATACTGCTGGTGGGAATGCAGACTGGTGCAGCCACTATGGAAAACAATATGGTGTTACCTCAAAAAATTAAAAATTTAACTTCCATTTGATCCAGTGATCCCACTTCTAGGAATATACCCTAGAAGCCTGAAACACAATCAGAAAGAATATGTACCCCTATGTTCATAGAAGCACTATTTATAATAGCTAAGATCTGGAAACAGCCCAAGTGTCCATCAGTAGACGAATGGACAAAAAAGCAGTGGTACATATACACAATGGAATACTATGCAGCTGTAAGAAAGAAAGATCTTTTATCCTTTTTGACAACATGGAGGGACCTGGAGAGTATTATCCTAAGCAAAACAAGTCAAGCAGAGAAAGACAAATATCACATGATCTCACATATTTGTGGAATATAGCGAACATAACAGTCTGAGGAACGGGGTAGTCCCAGAGATGTGAAAGTGGGGTACAGACAGACAATTCCCAGAGGAGGGGGTGGGGAGTAGATAAACCATAAACTTATATGCATGTATGCATGAAAAATGGACATGGACAACAAAGCTGGGGATAGGGTGGGGAGGGTGGGAGAGGCGGGTATCAGTGTGTAAAAAAGGAGAAACATCTGTAACAAAAATAAATAAATTAGTTAAATAAAAAAAAGTTAGATTATATTATTGATCTTAAAATATGCTGTCTTGTGTATAAAGAGAACACATGGCTCATTTTACCTGGGGTAAACTTTTATATGAAGGAAGAAAGAGGTAAATTGATCTAGTTTCTTATTTAGAAGAACGCACACTGCTTTTCTGCATGAAGTTTGAGTAGTAGGAGTTCTTCCCTGTACCTGACTGTCGAAGGCTTTGGAAGGGTCGGAGAGGACTATAGGAATAACGCATGGAAAACTCCACGTACATAAGTCTGATCTAGGCCAAGAAATAGATTACAGATGTTAGCAGTAATGTTCATAATAAAAGCTCCTGTTTGGTAGGCGTCTACCATGAGCCAAACACCTTGGATGCCTGTTTTAAGTGATACTACTGACAGCCTTCTTAAGTGGGTCCTTATAGGTTGAGAGCACATCCTTACCACTCTCTTCTTTCTTCACTCTCCCATAGAAGCAGCAGGAACTTACTTTTTAAAAAAATTCACAGGTACCTGTTACATTTCTCCCTGCAGAAATCCTACCCGAGTTGCCATCTGCTCTGTGCAGGGTCTGTGGTTCTAGAGCAGAGGGAGCATATTTAATTCAGGGGAAATGTTAGCATCTGCTGTATGGGGTTTAAGACTTTGAAAAACCTTTAATGAAAGGGACTTTGTAGCTGAGTAAGAATGGAAACTTCTGGTGGGCACTTGACGGAGGGAGTTTAAATTTTAGTGATGCTTTTGTAGAAGTAAACAATGCAGATTTTTCTTTTTGGGGTTTGCAAGGCCCATCCTGTGTCACACTGTCCATTTTTCAAGTTGTGCTTCTGTCTTAACTGTTACAGACTTGATACGTGACTAACAAACGAGACCTGTCCACAGGTAAGGAGTATTTTTATACAGGAGAATGGTTATTTTATAAGGCATTTGGCTTAATAGAAACATGAATTTCATCGAAAGCACTAGTTTGTGATTTGTTGCATCTTGACTTTGAACTGTTTGTGTATTGTCATTGAAACGTGAATGCTAAGATGATTTTTAGTAAGCCTGTAATTCTGAGAAAGTTTTCAAATATTATAAAAAAAGAGACTTTTCATATTTGCAACTTTTAGAAATATCAGGAAATGCAATAACCATTTGCTACTTTTACTGTGTTTTTCAGCCCAATCTGCAGGCACATAGAGTTAATGGTTTGTGTGCGCCAGAGCATTAGTTTACGAGGTTCTAGGTTTGAGGGAGCAAACAGTGCTAAGGCAGCTGTGTGAAAAGTCCATTGATCATTTGTAACCACAGAGGGACAATCTGAGGAGCTATCCTTAGAGTCAAGTAGCTTGTCCATTGGCTCAAGAGACATCCATCCTCTCACCACATGGTAAAGTTAGTCTTGGGTAGTTCGGTTAGATACATTTGGACCTGTGACAATAGCTATAGAGTTAGAAGGTCCAAATTGTACAATTTTGAAAGCACGTGGAAAAACTGGTCTTTATTGAGCCCTAAGGAACCCATTGCAAAAGTAATAAAGACAACTTCATTTCAGAAATCTGCTGAAGAGTATTCTTCAGCTGATGCATTGTCCAGTGGATGGAAGAGATATATTAAAAAAAAAAACTGACTCAAAAGAAAGTAGATATTATGTCAATAGATTGACCTATGCTCAATTCAGCTCTGGAATTTCAGAATCATGGACAGCAGAGAAAATATGGATATTAAAATTAAGTGCTTTCAATAGGCCCTGTGAAAAAAGAAAGACACCTCATATGAGACCTGCATTTGGCAGCTGCTACAAGTACTAATTTGTTAAATTTGTCAGAAGGCAGTCACATCTCAAGTGCCACTGCGTGAATCATCTACGTACAGCAGTGAAATAATGACAAAACTAACATTTTAATGGGAGACTCCCTCAACTGCATTAAAGCATATTTGTCATGAGCTCTAGGTGGCCAGCATTAACTGAACAAAGGGAGCCTATTTTCTTTTCTCTCCTTTGTATAAGGGAGAAGAGTGTTGCTTCACTTTTTTTTTTTTTTTTTGCATACCAAGTGAATCCAAAGAGAAATAGTCATCAATTTTGAAAGCAGTTCTAAAAAACAAAGCCTCTTGTTTTTGTGTTTTCCTTGCAAACTGGACATCTGCTTATCCACAGCCTGGGGAGCTGCCCCTGTGCAGTGAGGAAAGGGGGTGTTGCACAGAGATGGAATGGAAGGGTATCCCCAAAGAGGTGCAGGAGCAACATCTCTAAATTCCAATGTATAAAACCATTTTCCTGTTTCTTCTAACCCCATTTTAACCAACCTTGGATAAATATGCACAGACCAAAAGAGAGGGAATACATATATATGAGTGCTAGCCCAAGACCATTAGTTCTAGTTTGAGCTACCAATGCTTCAGAAATAGAGCAATAGGGGAAAGTGAAAATAATGTGTCTGTACTACTCAAATCATCTATAAAATTTAGTCATCTGAATTCCTATTAAAATTCTAATATCATTTTTCACAGAAATAGAAAAATATCTTAAAATTTGTATGTAACCAAGTAAGACCCCCTAATAGCCAAAGCAATTCTGAGAGAGAACAACAAAGCTGGAGGCATTGTACTTCCTATACTTCAAAGCTATAGGAATTTAAAAAGTATGGCATAAAAATAGACACAGACCAAGGGAACAGAAGAGAAGGCCCAGAATTAAACCCCTTATATACAGTCAACTAATATTTGACAAGAAATCCAAGAATATCCATAGAGAAAGGATAATCTTTTTAGTAAAAGATTATGAGAAAACTGGATAAACACATGCAGAAAAATAAAATGTACCCCTATCTTACAGCACTATAAAAAATTAACTCAAAATAGATTAATGATTTAAACATAGGACCTGACACCATGAACCTCTTAGATGACAACATAGTGAAGAAGCTCCGTGACATTGGTCACGGCAATGATTTTTTTGGATATGACACTAAAAGCACAAACAACAAATGCAAAAATCAATAAGTGGGATTACATTTACTCTAAAGTATTTGCACAGCAAAAGAAACAATCAAAATGAAAAAGCAACCCACAGAATGGGAGGGAAAGTTTGCAAACCATATGTCTGATAAGAGATTAATATCCAATATATGTGAAGAATCCATGCAACTCAATAACAAAATAAAAATCTAATAAAAAATGGGAAGAGGAACTAAATAGATATTTTTTCTAAAAAAAAAGACATCCAAATACCAACAGGTACATGAAAAGACATTCAACTTCACTAATCATCAGGGAAATGCAAATCAGGGTATTCTTGTACACTGCTGGTAGGAATGCAGACTGGTGCAGCCACTATAGAAAACAATTTGTGTTTCCTCAAAAAATTAAAAATGGAACTGCAATTTGACCCACTGATCCCACTTCTTAGAATATGTCCTAAGAAGCTGAAACACTGATCAAAAAGAGTCTTCTTAGAATGTCCTAAGAGGCTGAAACACCAATAAAAAAAAAGAGTATAAGTACCTTATGTTCACAGCAGCACTATTTACAATTGCTAAGATCTGGAAAGAACCCACGTGCCCATAAGTAGATGAGTGGATAAAAAATCTGTGGTGCATTTACAGATGGAATACAATGCAATTAAAAAAAAGAAGTATCTCTTACCCTTTGAGACAGCATGGAGAGACTTGGAGAGTATTATGTAAGTGAAATAAGCCAGTCAGAGAAAGGCAAGCATCACATAATCTCAGTTATTTATGGAAAATCAGAAACAAAATAAACGAAGAAACAAAATAGATCCAGAGTAATGGAAATATGGAGCAGACTGACAAGTATCAGAGAGAAGGGGGGTGGGGGAGTGGGAAGAGATAAATCAAAGAACTTATATGCATAGATGTACAACCAATGGACATAGAAAACAGTGTGGTGAAGGTGAGGGTGGAGGGCAGGAGTGGAGAGGAGGGTGTCATTGGGAAAAAAAGGAGGGGCATATGTGATACTTTCAACAAAAAAGATAAGAAAAATGAAGATCTTTAAAAAAAAAAAAAACTCATCAAAATTTGACCCCTAAAAGAAAAGGAGATTAGTCAGTCTTCTTTTACAATACAGCATGATCCCAGTACAAAAATACAAAACAAAACAAAACAAGAAACTCCAATGAGATATCACATATCACTTCACACCTGTTAGACTTGCTATCAGCAAAACAAAAATGAAAACAACAAACAAACAAAAGCCCCACGAATGTTAGTGAGGTTGTGGAGAAAAAGGGACTCTTGTACACTGTTGGTGGGAAGGTCAATTGGTTCAGTCACTATGGAAACAATATGGACGTTCCTGAATAATTAAAAATCAAGCTACCATATGATTGAGCAATTCCACTTCCAGGTATATTCCAACAGGAAATGGAAAGAGGATATCTAGGAGACATCTGCATTCCCATGTTCACTGCATCATTATTCACAATAGCCAAGATATGGAAACAACCTAAGTGCCCATGTGCCCATCAAGAGATGAATGTATAAGAAAGATGTGATATATATATGTATGTGTGCATGCACACACACACACACACACACAGCCATGAGAAAGAAGGGCATCCTGACATTTGTGACAACGTGAATGAAACTTGAAGACATTATGTTAAGTGAAATAAGTCAGAAGACCAAGATATAGTATATGATATTGAATGTAAAATCTAAAAAAGCCAAACTCATAAAACAGAGCGTAAAATAGTGGTTACAGGGGATTATTGGGAGGGTATAGGACAGATGTTTTTAAGGGTACAAACTTTAAATGAGTAGTAAATAAGTTCCAGAGACCTAATGTATAACACAGTGAATATAGACAACATTATTTTATCATAATCATCAAACTTTCTAAGTGACTAGATCTTAGTTATTTAAAAATTAAAAAAAAAAAAGCTAATTATGTGACATGATAGAAATGTTAATTACTACAATGACAATAATATTATATACAAATGTATCAAATCATTATGGGTACCCCTTAAATTTATACAAAGTTATGTAGCAAATATATTTCAATTAAAACATTTTAAAAGAAGTTTAAAACACAAGTTAGAGTTTTAATATAAACAACTTTGAGATTGAGAATAATAATGAGATTGCTCTTATAAGCAAAGTAATTGCAAATTATGGTATAAGACTAGAATATCTTTAACAGAGGCATTACTTAGCAGCAATTTTGATATGGTATAGTTGGGGGTACAGTTGTTTGGAATAAGAAACCATATGTGCATATCTAAATAAATTGAGAGATCTTAATAACCAAAATACTCTGTTAGAAATTAATAACGGGCTTAACTACGACTAAAAACCAAATAGTCTATTCTCTCTATAGAATTCAGTAAAGAGTCAAAAAAGAGGGGTACTTAATTTGAACTTTAAAAAAGATGGTGTGTTTTTGGCAAAGAAATTGCAAAACAAAGAATGAAGGAAGAGAAAATTGTTGAGAAAATTTGGAGTGGTGTACTGAGAGATCAGGGAGACCTACTTCACGAAGGCTCTTATGGACCATATTAAGGAACTTTGACTTTATTTTAGGAACTTTACTTTAACCCTCAGAAGGCGTTATAGCAGGGGGATTATATAATCTCAGCACTGAATATCTCTGATAGCAGTGTACAGGACTGATGCGAACGAAGTCTAGAAGCAGGACCCAGTAGGAATGCTGGGAGGGGTATTGAAACAAGACCACAAAGAGGCAGGGGGAAAATGGAAGAGAAACATCTGAGATTTTGAGTGAGCAACATTAGTAAGAATAATACCTGAGGGAGATATAAGGAAAAGTAAGCATTGTGGATAAGTTGTTATTTGAGAAGATGCTAAGTCAAATTCTCCTTTGGTAGGCAAAGAAGACTCAAAATACAGAATTGAGTAGTAGCAGATTTCAAGCAGAAATAAAATTAGAGCTGGGATTCAGAAATGCAAAGTAACTAAATTATTATGAATTTATTGTGTGCTAGTGGCCACACTGGGGGCCTTGCGTAGGGCATGATCCTGAAATCACCACATGGGCACTATAAAAAGGTAGGCACAATTAGAATTGTTAGCCACCTGCATAGGGGGTAAAATTGTATCTCAGTTGTTTTTAATGGCTCACCAAGTCTCACTCACCTTTCCTTTTCCTAAATTTTTTATTATATAAACTGTACACATTCTAAACTGACATTCTGTAGTAACAAGTGGAAGAAGGAGATTGATTTCCAAGAAAAAGTATAAAAGTGAACCAATCTGTGTACTTTTTAGGTAAAATAAAAAAAAAATAAAAATAAACCTAAACTTACAGCAAGAACATGTCATATACAAAAAATATTAGGTTGAATATTTTGTTCCTATAAAACTTCTATATTCTTCTTCAGTTAAGCAGATGGATTTGTTTTCTTTTTTCTCTTCTTTATACAAGCTTTCTTTTATGATACGTAGAGACAATGGAACAATCAATTAGCAGTTACAAAAATCTTACCATTGCATAGCATTTACCTGTATTTCAAAAGAGCAAAGAGCTTTTTTTTTTATCATGATTTTTTTTCTTACAAATGGCAATAAAATGTTACTTTTTTTTTTATCCTCACCCGAGGACATCCCTCCATTTTTTGTTCAGATAAAGTATGAGGGAGAGAGAGGAAGACAGAGAGAGAGAGAGAGAAAGAGAGAGAGAGAGAGAAGAAACATCGACGTGAAAGGGACATATTGAGTGGCTGCCTCCTGCAAAACCCAACCAGGGCTGGGAAAAAATGCAACCGAGGTATGTGCCCTTAGTGGGAACCAAACCCGGGTCTCTCTGTACCACAGGCCGACATTCTAACTGCTGAGACAAACCGGCCAGGGCTAAAATATTACTTTAAAAAAATAATTTATGCAATAACTTTTATTCTTAGGATAATGTCTAGTTTTTGCTTTCAGCAAATGTCAATGTTTTACTTTCCAAAAGTTTGGGGATATTTTTCTTAAAGTTTAACTCACTGCCTCAGATCTATTCATCTGACAATTCTCAGTCTGATAACATGACAGCTATCATTAGGAGAGTTTCCAAGCATCCTTGTAACACAATATTTCAGTGAATTTATATGTTACTTGTTTTGAAGAAAACTGCAGAAGATACTTCTTTCAGGGTTATGCCTTTATAGGACCCATAAGACATTTATATTGAAAGTTCTTAAAATCATCCTTGGAAGAAAAAGCAAACATTTGCTTAGTGGAAGATGTCAGTAGTTAAGTTGACTAAATAAAAATTTAAATGGATTAAAGATTAATTAAGCACATTGGGAGGGGAAAATAAGTGAAAGATATATATGCTTATATGGATGGCTGTAAAACAAGTTGACTTGGGGTAGTATTAGAATTGCTTAACCTTTTTTCCCCCATAATGAAAGCATCATATAACTCTAACCATTGTATTATGCTACTTAAAACTCTAACTATTGTATTATGCTACTTGGGGATTTCCCATCAATTAGGAAGAAATGTTCAATGAAGTAGATCTAATTTAAACGTGAATAAATTTAAAAACTGGGATTCTTTGAATAATCTCGAGTTGGTCATTTCATTGTAATCCACTGAGTGGTTATTTCTCTTTTAAAAATTAATTCATTAAACAAATAACAATTGAGCTTCCTCTTTCTATATTCAAGCACTGTTTTCTGGGGATATTGAGATTATATAACCATGATTTCAAGAAGCTCATAGCCAGTGGTGAAGACGACTGAATAAATACCTACAACGTATTAATCATCTAGTCCTCGTTGCTTTGTAACACTCTGTCTGTGTTACTTTGCTTGTGAAGCATTGGCAGTAGCAACCACATACAGAGTCTGCCAAGCCCGTCGGTTCTGGCTTGCACTGTTGACCCAGTGCAGGTTTGTCCTAGCCTACCCTTGAGGAGGAAGACTTTTCCCACCCACCGTTCCTGTTGGACCTGGAGGCACTTTGTTGACTGGTCTTGAGCATGCTCTAGCCTCACTTTGATAAAGAAAGACTGGCAAACACCACAAATGTGGGGAAAATTTCTAAAAGAAAACAGTCCATTGGACCCATTGTCCAAACATATAAATTTGGCAGGGATGGTGCTGGGAGCGATGGCGAAATCCTGGGACAGGATTTATTATGTGGAGTCTCAGAGCAGGAGTAGAGGTTCTCCAACCAGAAGAGGAACTTGGACAAGACCAAGGAGATTTGTGCAAAGCATGCATGTAAAGAGTTCAGAATCTGACTAAAGGTTGGAGTGCCCAGGGTCAGAGGTCATAGGAAAATGAACAGCATAATAATAATGATTTCATTTGTTTGGTGATTGGTTTATGTAACCATTCAAGGCAATGTGTCTGAAAACAAAACAGAAACAAATTATAGAGCTGATCCAGTAAAACAGACATATTGTCAATGATTAAATTCAACATACAAAACAAATGCATTGATTTTTTATTCTTCTTATTAAAATTCTAAAAATAATGAATTCCTGAAAAGGTATTTCCTAAGCAACAAAAGGAAACGTTTCTATCTGGAGTAAAATAGTGCTGTGTCACTTCAGTTAGCATATAGAATATGTAGGCCTGTGTCAAAATGCTTTCATTTCTGATAGTTACATGGGAGAAGGAATATTTAAAAATTTACCTTTTTATTTTTTGCTACTAAATTTTTCAGGGCATACCATCTGTTCATCTAAGCAGAGAAAAAGGGTTCTGCTATAAGGATATATTACTCTGTACATGTTTGGCTAGCAACTAAAAGTTAGAAAAGATAAATAGAAGAGAAAAACATTTAACATTAACAACAACGACAACAAAAAACCACTTAAGGACAACAAAGAAGAATGAAAAAAACAAACAAACTGTTTGATGATGAAAGAAAATCAGAGGGTCAGGCATAAAAGGAAAACTAAAAAAAAAAGACTATCTCCTCTATTTAATTTGCAATTAACAAGTTGTTTGCTTAAATGAAACTACGCAGAGGTAATGATGAAATGTAGAAAATTGCATGTGTCTTCTTTAAATGTTCACTGCAAAACAAATAAGTATTAAAAAAGAAAGAAAAACCTTGTCTCAGGGATCTCTTGTGTTTCACGGGTTTCCTTATGACAGCTTGAAAATGTATTCAGTTTCTTTCTTTTTAAAAAAATATTTTACCACACCACTAATTACAAAGTGCATTGTTCAAACAAAAGGGGTGAGGGCAGCTAAAATATCCCCATCTGTTTCAAAGATCTCATTAAAATGCATCTGTGCTATTTCTCTGGGTAACTACTTTATAACAAAATTATACCAGAGCATATTTTGCATTAGCTGGAGCACAGTAGGGGTTAGCAAGAGTGACAGAGGCTGGGGAAATGTGGGGAGATGTCTGATTTGTTTGTTTGTTCTTTTTAACTAGCGGAGGTGCCCAGGGCACTGCACTGAATGGAGCTAACATTAGGAAGGAAAACAAACACTCAACAGATACCACTGTACAACGCATTTTATGTCTGCATTTTTACTGCCTGGATTCGTCTGCTTCCTCCTGGGAGGCTTTCTCTTTATGCCAGTATTCACCCAGGTTAGTCATCTTAGACTTTCTCTGTACTTAGGTAAATTTGTATCAACTGATCATTTTTAAGAAAGAATAATGGTGTCTGTTTTTATTATTTTGAAGAGTTTGTGCATTTAATAGTATGATGGGTTAGGTTTGTTTTTGTTTTAAATGAAGAGTTGTATGAATGGTAAGTGTCCAGGAAGTTGAAGTACCTGATTTTGATCTAATCCAATGAGGTATATTGCAGTGATTAAAGAATTACATACTGCATTAATTTCTCTATAAATGGGTTTGAACTAATAATTTCCAACTCAGATGGGGCAAATTTTGCCTACTGAATTTAAGAATGACAGTCATATAGGTGTATAACTGAAAGAAGTAAAAGGTGAAATCTGATGTGCAGCTTGGTAAATTAATATAAACAAATACTTAGTCTGAATAAAGCATAGCAAGTGTGAGATTCAAAATCATTGAAATACAATGGTCAATGATAATACTATCAGTTGTGTGTGTGTGTGTGATGTTTTACAACATATAAAGCATGTTCTCAATCAAATTATGTTTTTTTTTTCTTTCAATTAAGCACATGCAGTAGAGTATTATATTTATAACATCATAGCCAAGATTCAGGTATATTAAATAATTTTTCAAGTACACAATGTGGATAACTGGTGCTGGCAAGATGGTACCCTATTCATCTCTCAATGGCTTTCTTCTTCCATTGTTAGATGATTATGTCATCACGAGAATAAGTGAAAAAGGTAACTCCTAAAGCAATAAGGGTAAAGGGAAGATTAGAAAATCAACATACAGTGAATAACCACAGTGTTCAGATATGACTGATGATAATAGTCTACCCTGAACTTCATTTTTCCTAGTGAATGGGTTTTTGCATTAAACTAATGAACAGAAATTCTCAGAGAACTTTCTAACATTAATCAACTTTAATTCTCTAATAAAGTCAGCCTTGGTCAAGTTTATGAAATAGAAAACATTATTATTGTTGTTATTGTTATTATTATTATTCCCTTTGCTTTAACGATTAGTCTATCTTGCTCATTTATGTCTCCATCATTCAAGGTATGTATTTCCTCACATCAAATTCTCTATTTGGGATTTTTCACCCAAGATTATATCTCATGCTCTACTTTTGCTCTGTCTAGATTCTCTCACACTTAAAACTCTAGAACTCAATGTATATATGTTAACTGAATCAACGCTCTTGGAAGCCTGCTTTCTATTATCTAAAATAATAACTAGTGTAAATAATTCTTTTTATCCCTAGCTTAACCCCCATGTTGGATTTATTTAACCAGAGATAATCCAGAGGCAAAAGTGTCTAAAAGAAAAATTATTAGTAAACATGAGATTTGCAGTTTCACAACTAAGGAAGACTTTGAAGTACTGTCTTTGAACGAGTAGCAGCTTATAAGCTTATTCCTTTTTATGTGGGGACCATAATGACTTCATAAGAAACTATAAGTTATGAGAATGATTTGTCAGAAAATGAATTACATAGTGAATAAAAGTATTATACTATATTCAGAAGTTCATTCACCCATAAAATAGGCATGGATGTATGGATGCTATGACTAGCATAGTGCTAGGCACATTGAATATAACACTGAACAAGCCAGACATTCATGTGCAAATGGTGACATGTCATTTAGATTGTTTTGTTATCTCAAAAATAAGGAGCATCATAGTATCTTTCTTATAGGATTGCTTCAAGGACTCTATTACATAAGCCATTTGATTTTTTAATTCAGTGTTATATAGAAAATAGTCAACACCTGTTAGGCCTCATTTGTTGTTGTTGTTGTTCTAATACCTGAGATGTATTGATATTCCATTCATCCCTTTTGTCTCACACAATATATTTAATCTTGTTGTTTAGTTATATCGTATCTGCTGGAGGCATCATACTCCCTGATTTCAAATTATATTATAAAGCTATAGTAATCAAAACAGTAGGGTATTGGTAGAAAAACAAACATACTTCAATGGACCAGAATACTGAGCCCAGATCTAATCTCACACAAATATGGTCAATTAATTTACAACAAAGGAGTAACAAATATATAATAAGGAAAAGACAATCTCTTCCATAAATAGTGCTGAGAAAAATGGATGACCACATACAAAAGAATGCAATTGGCCCTGGCTGGGTTGGCTCAGCGGTTGGAGCATTGGCCTATGGACCAGAGAGTCCCAAGTTTGGTTCCCACTAGGGGCACGTACCAAAAAAAAAAAAAACAAAACCAAAAAATGCAATTGCCCCACTACTGCACACCACACAAAAAATTAACACAAAATTAATTGACTGTAAAACCTGCAACAATAAAACTTTTAGAAGAAAACATAGGCAGTAAGCTTTCTGACTTCAGTCTTGGTGATGATTTTGTGGATTAGACACCAAAAGCACAAACAACAGAAGCAAAGATCAATAAGTGGGACTACATCAAAATAAAAAGCTTCTTCACAGCAAAGGAAACTATCAGCAAAATTAAAAGGCAACCTATTAAAAATGAGAAATACTTAAAAATTATTTACATGATAAGGAGTTAACTGCAAAATTTGAAAAAACTCATACAACTCAATAGCAAAGAAACAAAAACTCTGACTAAAATATGGGCAGAAGATCTGAATAAACATTTTTCCAAAGAAGATATACAGATGGCTCCATTTACATGAAAAGGTGCTCAACATTAGTAATTATTGGGGAAATGCAAAGAAATGAACATCAAACCTACAATGGTATGTCACCTTACACTTGCTAAAATGGCTGTTATAAAAAAGACCAGAAACAACATGTATTGGCAAAGATGTAGAGAAAAGGGGGCACTTGTACACTGTTGGTGGGATATAAATTGGTGCAGCCACTGTGCAAAACACTACGGAGGGTCCTCAAACATTAACAATTAAACTATCATATGATCCAGCAATTTCACTTCTGTGTTTATGTGAATATAAAAACACTAACTTGAGAAAATATATGCACACACATATTTAATGCAGCATCATTTTAATCAGACAAGATATGGAAACAACCTAAGTGTCCATCAATGGATGAATGAATAAAGAAAAGGTGACACACACACACACACATATACAATGGAATATTATTTAGTCATATAAAAGAATGAAATCTTGTCACTTGCTACAAAATGGATGGAACTTGAGGGCTTTACAATAAGTGAAATAAAGCAGACAGAGAAAGACAAATACAGTATGATCTCACATGCATGTAATCTAAAAAATAAAATGAAAACCAAAAAAACAAACAAAAAAATTGAGCTAAAAAATCCAGAGAACAAATTTCTGGTTTCCAGAGACAGGGGAAGGAGTGGGACAAAATGGGTGAAGGGGATCAGAAGGTACCAATGTTCAGTTATAAATAAAAGTCACGGACTATAATGCATGGCGTGGTAATGATAGTTGATAAACTACATAGCATATTTGAGAGATTCTGAGAAAGTAAATCTTAAAGTTCTTATCACAAGAAAAATACCCTGTATGGTGATGGGTGTTAACCAGACTTCTTGTGGTGATCATTTCACAATATATGCAAATACTGAGTTATGTTGTACACTTGAAATTAATATAATGTTATAAGTCAACAATACCTCAAAATAGATGATGGATTTTCAGTAATAACGGGAACACTGAGAAATTGCCATAGACTGAAGAAGGATAAGAAGGCAACATGAGTGTTCTGGGATGGATTCTGAAATATTAAAAAAGGGACATTAGTGGAAGAGGTGAAATTCCATTAAAGTGTGTACTTTGTTAATAGTATTGTACCAGTGTTAGTTCCTTAGTATGGATAAGTGCATCCTGGTTATGTAAAATGACAATATTAGTAGGAGCTAGGAGAAGGATATACAGGAACTGGGTACCACCTTCACAATCCCTAAATTATTTCAAACAGATTTTATTTATTTATTTATTTTAAAAAAATCTTTATTGTTGAATGTATTACAGATGTCCCTCATTTTTCCCCCATTGACCCCCTCTTCCCCACTCCCGCCCCCCCTCCCGCCTTTTCCCACACTATTGTCTGTGTCCATTGGTTATGCATATAAGTTCTTTGGTTTATTTCTTCCCACTCCACAACCCCTTTCCCTTTGAGGTTTGTCAGTCTAGCAGTGAATTTGTGCTTCTTAATCCCTTTACCTTTTTCACCCATTGCCCCAACCCCCCTCCCATCTGGCAACCAACAAAATGTTCTCTGTATCTATGAGAATGTTTCTGTTCTGTCTGTTCATTTTGTTTGTAGATTCCACTGTCGATAGATATGTATTCATTGCCATTTTGTTTGTTCATATATTTTATCGTTTTCTTCAAAAAGACCCTTCATCATTTCATATAATAACGGTTTGGTGGTGATGAACTCCTTTAACTTTTTCTTGGTGGGGGCCTCTTGGGGTTCATCTTGTTTGGGACTCTCTGTGCTTCCTGGACTTGTATGTCTGTTTCCTTCACCAAGTTAGGAAAGTTTTCTGTCATTATTGTTTCAAACAGGTTTTCAATTTCTTGTTCTCTCTCTTCTCCTTCTGGCACCCCCAAGATTTTTTTTTTTTTTTTTTATCCTCACCCGAGGACATTTTTCCATTTTTTGTTCAGGTAGAGTGGGAGGGAGAGAGAGGAACAGAGAGAGAGAGAAAAACATCGATGTGAAAGGAACACACCAAGTGGCTGCCACCCACACGACCTACCAGGGCCGGGGACAAACTGCAACCGAGGTACGTGTCCTTAGCGGGAACCGAACCCGGGTCTCTCAGGACTACAGGCTGACACTCTAACCGCTGAGCCAAACTGGCCAGGGTGGCACCCCCAAGATGTGAATGTTGGCACACTTGAAGTTGTCCCAGAGGCTCCTTACACTATCCTCATTTTTTTGGATTCTTTTTTTTTTTTTGCTGTTCTGATTGGGCGTTTTTTGCTTCCTTATATTCCAAATCGATGGTTTGCTTCTTGGATTTACGTACTTTACTATTGAATCTGTGTAAATTATTCTTTATTTCAGTTAATGCCTCCTTCATTTCTGATTGTGCATCCATCATTTCTGACTGGTCCTTTTTTATGCTCTTGAGGCCCTCACTAAGTTCACTGAGGTTCTCACTAAGTTCACTGAGCATCCTTATAAGAAGTATTTTGAACTCAGTATCTGTTAGGTTGCTTATCTCCATTTCGCTTAGTTCTTTTATTGGGGTTTTGTTCTGTTCTTTCATCTGGGACCTGTTTCTTTGTCTCTGCATTTTGGCTGCCTCCCTGTGTTTGTTTCTGTGTATTACTTAACGAGAGGTATGGGGCTAGCTGAGACCAGATGCTGCTCGTTTGAATGAATTTAGGAAAAACCTGAAGCAGGATCCAAGACAGGCCAATCCTTTGGTTAAGCAAGTGGCAACAGCTTGGGTGGGCCTGAAAGTTGTGTGGGGCGGGGCGGGGCCTCAGGGAGTCAGCAGGGCGGGGCTACCAGTGTGAGCCAGGTTGCTGGAGTCCCGGATATGGCGACTGTCTGCCGCCCCAGGGAAGGGCTCACCAAAGGAAAAAAGGCCTCTGACAGCACGTTTGTCCCGGAGAAAGTCCCCTCTCCAGCCCTCGCTCCAGTGCCAAACAGCTCAGTTCTTCCATGTGTATCTCTGGGGCCCCTCGAGCTGCCTCCCCTCCGAGCTTAGAGGGAGAGAGTCCGATAAGTCCGTGCGCGGGCCCTTTAAGGAGCTGCCTGGGGCTCCAGCCCCTCAGCCTCCCTGAGCCTCAGTTCCCGCTGGTTTTCCAGCCAGAAGTGATGGGGATTCTCTTCCTGGCACTGCAACCCTGAGTGGGGCACCTGGTGTGGGACAGGGACCCCTCAGTCCTCAGGGAGGACCTTCCCAGCCGAGGTGTCCTCCTGACTTTTATCCCCACACATGGGTGTGGGCCCAGCCCGTCCCCTCCGCCCTCCTACAGTCTCGGTGTGGCTGCTGCTGTGATTCCGTAGTTGTAGGACTGCCATCCAGCTGGAGGTCAGGTGGTTTTGAATGATGGTTGTTCTGTAGTTTAGTTGTAACTTTGATGTGGTTGTGGGAGGACGCGATACCGCGTTTACCTACCCGCCATCTTGACTGGAAGTCCTCAAACAGATTTTTTTAAGTGATCATTTTCAATGAGTTACCTATAAATTTGTGAAAGGTTAAGGTTATCAGTAAATAAAGACATATGAGAAAAACTGGCCTGTGACATATTGAGTAATTCTTAATTCCCCTTCCCCCAACTAACACACAGCTATAGCATGTCTAATACTTCAGACTCCAATTAGTATTCTTTTGGTTTGTGGAAAATATTGATTACCCTCATGAAAAGGAAGAGACAAATGGAAAATGTTAATACATTATTTTCCCTTAAACACCTATCATCAAAATAAATTAAAACTCTGAATTGGTTTTAAAAGATGTTCTAGTAAATGTGAATAATTGATGTTTGTTTTTAAATAATTATTATTTTTACAACATAATTAATGCATGTTCATTGGAAAATGTTTAGATAATAACAAATGTAATGATGGAAAAAACATATAAAATCCCTTTGAAGAAAGCTATTGACAATTTTATTGTTTATTTTTTCTCAGTAATACTTTCTTTACAACAAAGAATGTTGGTGTTCATGCATGTGCATATTAAATATTTTACTTATTTTCATTACTTTGAAAAAACAAGACCATATTTATGGATTTTCCTTTTTATTATAAGCCATTTTATAGTAGCTCTTTTAACACAATGTTGCTGGAGCATATGTATCTTCATTGAGAAGTTTCTCAATCACTCTAAGTGTTTTATGTGGTTGGCAGTCTTTTTAAGTTATTCTCTTTGCATTTGTTGTTTAGGAGTATTCCAAAAAGGTCCATGTATGAATTTATTTGTACTGTTATGCTTGCTCTTCATTGACCTTGCTGAATAAAATCTGGAACCTTGGTTCTTATTACATCTTTTAATAACATATTTCATTCAGTCTATTTCTTCCTCTGAATGTCCTATTAGATTAATTTTAAACCTTCTTATTCTATCCTGATTGTCTTTCGTATTTTCTGTCTCCCAGGGGATGTTGCTGCTGGTGCACAGATCATACTTTGAGTGATAAAGCTCAATATTATCTTCTATCTGTTATTTTATGATTATTTGTGGAATTTTTTTAAAGGCAAGTGACACACTAATTATGTTTTCACCAAAACTGTGTCACGTCCTATGAAGCCCATTTATGGTATTGTCATGTGAGGTAGACTTTCACTCAAGTGGCCCATGAAAATCAAGTAATTGAGAATTTTTCCCAAAGAATTTAACATCTTTTTCTGTTTTCTTAATTCCATTCATACTACATTGTTCGGTCCTTTATACTGTCACTGAAATACCCTCTTAGTTATCCCTATACTTTTCCTCTAACCCCTTCTAATTCAGATTTGTCAATAGAGTGAACTTGCAAAATTACAAATATGATTTTTAAAACATTTTTTAATTGATTTTTTTTTTTAAGAAAGAGAGAAACATCAATGTGAGGGAGATACATCAATTGGTTCCCCCCTGCCAGCCCTCTACTGGGGATCAAGCTCATAATCCAGGCGTGTGCCCTGACCGGGAATCAAACCAGGACCTCTCAGTCCATGGGCCAATGTTCAGTCCACTGAGCCACACCATCTGAGCCACAAATATAACTTTTACCAATGCTTAAAACTATCTCATGCTTTTCCATTATTTGCAGTGGTTCTCAACATTCCTAATGCCGTGACCCTTTAATACAGTTCCTCATGTTGTGGTGACCCCCAACCATAAAATTATTTTTGTTGCTACTTCATAATTGTAATTTTGCTACTGTTATGTCTTAGGCAACTCCTGTGAAAGGGTTGTTTGACCCCCAAAGGGGTCACGACTCACAGGTTGAGAACCACTGATTTAGAGGATCAACAACAACAGTGAAATAGTATGTCTTGCTTTCTACACTATTTTGGTTTAAGTTGCTCAAATTATATCGGTAATAACCACTGTAAAAAATAATAAAATGAACAAAATGTCATTTCACTTGAAGTTCTTTCTCCATGCCAAATATATACACATAACTCTCTTCAGGTGGTGGAACCGGATATGTTCATTGAAAACCATTGCAGAAACCGAGTGTTGAAAAAAAGCACATGGCATTGAAACTAAGAATTTGTTTTTCATTTGCATATATGAATGTGTTTGTAGAATGTTACAGAATATCCTCATTTTTGCTTTTTGCATGGTTTATTACAGGATTGCCACATTTATATTCAGCTAATTATAAAATTACCTTAATGAATCATGGCTAAATAATCTATATAGCTGTGGATGAATTTAACATCTTATCTGTGATGCAATTAACAAATTGATATTTTACTCTCAGAGAAAATCTATCTGACAAAAATCTCAGAGCTAAGATCTACTCTGTCCATCTTCATTAAGCCAATTCAGCTTAGAAAATTTCTCATCCTGAACTAATTTCTTATTACTGTGAAAGTAATTTCATATGTTGATCAAATCTAAAAGGGTGCACAGAGTAAAACTCATTATATGACTACTCTTCCCCTAAACAAGTTCACGTTTGAATTATTTCTTATATGGTTGTATGTATTACTTGTATTGGCTAATTGTACTAGATGGTTAATTCTACATTCTTTCTTTGATATCTTGAATTTTATTGAAGAATAACCCTCAGTGATCTTTACTTTGGTGCTCACAGCAATTATCACACTGAAATAGAATGAGAAAGGAGCCATTGTACATAGAGACATAAGATGAAATATAGTGCATAAAAATCAAGGATACAATAAACATATAGAAAATAATGTATTGTTCATAATGGAAGATAAAGGAGAAGTTATTGCATATTGTCTCGGGCAATAGAGAGAGACAGGTGGATGAAGAATGAATATGTGGTTGTTTTGTTATTTTAGAGAAGATTCAGATTTGGGTAGAGAGTTGAACCAAGTATTTTTTAACATCCATTCCTGAAACAAGATGCTAAGAAGCCATGAACATATCAATATTTATTAATAAACTTGTTTTCTAAGCATTATTAGAGAATTGTTGTTTCGGGAGGTCCCTCTCGCCGAATCCCCAACAGGTAACTTTTTCCTTCTAGTATTGTCACCTTTTAGGTGAATCCACCCTAATTTCTCAGAGGGAAAGATGCTGTAAGCATGTTCTCATCCAACGTGAATCCATCCGTCTCACTGTCGCCAACACTGTATTTCAAATAGAAATCTGACCATACTGCTCCTGCATCTGCAAACCTTTAGTACAACCTCTGCTCTGTAGAAGATAATGTCTAAACTTCTTGACCTGTGTGTAAGTCTCCCCAATATTTGGCCTACCTATACATTTGTCCTCATATCCTGCCACCTCTCCACTCTGCCCTAATAGTGATGAACTTCTCACCGTTTTCTGGTGATGCTATGCAGGCCCATCTGTCCTTTTCAGTGCAATTATTTTCTCTGCTTATGATGTCTCTTCTCTTTCATCATTGGAAATCCAGTTCAAATGTCATTTCCCCTCCAGTGCATTTTATTAGTGTGCAAGACAGCAAAGGAGAACAGTCTTGCGTTCCATGTGTCCTCCCCAACTGTATGTGTCTCTCAGGCTCTCTCTTCCCTCTGCCTCTCTCTCTCTTTACATGTCAAATTAAAAATCTAGATTTCAATGCAATGCAAAACATAATTAGATTGCAAGCCACAGGAAAAAACAAAACAAAACAAAAAACCCAAAAAAACCCAAAACATTATTAAATTAAAGGCAACTTTACTTTAAAAATGTTATGGAAAGTTCCCTGTGTTTTTCATTTTTTATCACAGCAAATAGAAAAATATGCTTTAAGCTCTTTAGTTTTAAACAATTATAAATGGATTTAAATTAATTAATTTTGTGTAATCTTATAATTTGCATAATTAGTACAACTTCTTTGATTCAAATATGAAACATCACTAGTATTTATGGGATGTAGAAAATTTATAGCATTGACATTTTTCTAACATTAAAGTAAGCCATGGAATCCTCAATTTTTCTTTTAATATACATGAGTTTCTTGAGATTATATCTACTTCTTCTTTTTTTTTTTATCCTCGCTGGAGGACTTTTTTTTTTTTTTTTACATTTATATTTAGATAGAGCAGGAGGGAAGGGAAAGAGAGAAACATCGATGTGAAAGAGACACATCGACTGGCTGCCACCCACACAACCCTAACGGGAGCCGGGGACAAACTGCAACTGAGGCACGTGGCCCCAGAGGGAACCAAACCCGGGTCTCTCTGGACCGCGGGCTGATGCTCTAACCATTGCGAAAAACCGGCCAGGGCTCTACTTTTTTAAAATTATTTTTTCTTTATTGACTTTAGAGAAAGAGGAAAGGAGGGGGAGAGAGAGAGAGAAATATTGTTGAAAGAGAACATCAATTGGCCACCTCCTGAATGGCCCCACTGGGGATCAGGCCCGCATCCTGGGCATATACCCTGGCTAGGAATCGAACCAATGACCTCTTGGTGCATGGGTCAATGCTCAACCGCTGAGCTACATCAGCCAGGCTATGTATATTTCTTAACAATAACTGTATCTAGGTGTTAAAATATAGTGACTATTAAAGTGCCTGACACATAGCAGGAGTTAGTAAACATACACAGAATTTCGTTGAATTAATCTCTATTAAAGACCCAGTGAAACCTTGCAGACAAATATAAATATAGCGGAAAGTAATCATGTCTTCAGAATGCACGGTTTGGGAAGATTTGCTGCCTTTATATATATATGGAGCTTTTTAGCTTGCTAGAATATATCTCTGATTTCACAATTAAAGTCAAAAGCCAACAGAAAATTGGATTCACTAAATAGCAAATTGTACCTTTTAAGAACATTAAAGAAACCATGTAGTTATTAAGAGACAGTTAATTCTGACATTTCAAGATGTTCTTCAGGCTTGCATATTAATTCTTTTTATCATCCTTGTAGCAAAGTAATAGCAGTAGATTTTCAGCATAAGATAGAGAAAAACATTTTATTCAATCATTTTTTTTGCAGCTCCTCCAAGCTTTTTGTCATAATTAAGTGTAATTTCACAGCATATATTTTCTTTATATTCCTATATCTTTTGTTGATGAAGAAAGGGAAATAAGACTGCTGTTTACTGGTTAACAATAAGAGGTTCTATACTGGGAGCTCAGTGACTTCTTATAAGAAATTTTGCACCCTGGCTGGTTTTGCTCAGTGGTTAGAGCATTGGACTGCAGACCAGAGAGTCCCAGATTCGGTTCCAGCGAAGAGCATGTACCTCAGTTGGGGTTGTGTGTGTGGTGACCACTTGATGTGTCTCTCTCACATCGATGTTTTTCTCTCTCTTTCTCCCTCTCTATCTGAAGAAAAAAAATAAAATAAATAAAAAAAGAAACTTTGCTGTGAGAATTATCATCTCTATTTCATAGATGAGAAAATTGAGGATTTAAAAAAGTAAATTTTAGTTAAAAAAAAACCATGATATCTAGTATTTGATAACTTTAGTTTTTCCCTTTGCTTTCTTTTTTTTTTTTAATCCTCACCCGAGGACATTTTCTCATTTTTTTTTTTGTTCAGGTAGAGTGGGAAGGAGAGAGAGGAACAGAGAGAGAGAGAGAAACATCAATGTGAAAGGAACACATCGAGTGGCTGCCACCGAACGACCGACCAGGGCCGGGGACAAACTGCAACCGAGGTACGTGCCCTTAGCGGGAATCGAACCCGGGTCTCTCAGGACCGCAGGCCGATGCTCTAACCGCTGAGCCAAACAGGCCAGGGCCCTTTGCTTTTTTTAAAATACGTTTTTATTAATTTCTTTTTTAGAGAGAGAGAGGAGGGGAGAGAGAAATAGAAAGATCTATGTGAGATAGAAACAATGATCGGCTGTCTCCTGCATGACCCCTACTGGGGATTGAGCCTGCAACCCAGGCATGTGCCCTGACCCGGAATCAAACTGGGACCTCTCAGTCCCTGGGACAACGCTCAATCCACTGAGCCACTCTGGCCAGGTTCCTTTTGCTTCTTTTTCCTTTAAGTCATTCAAAACTTCTGAATCAAACACAGAGAATAATTTTATATTTATTTTAAAATGTATATTTATATGAGCTTGGTGGTGTGCTGTTTTTCTCTCTTCTCTGTATGGTAAAAATCTATTTATCCTTTACAACTGATCTCAAATGTCACTTCTTTATGAAACCTTCCTTAATTTGACATGGCAAAAGTAATTTATTCTCTCCTTTAACCCCCCTCCCTAATTACACTATTATTTCTAGTGAACGTTTTAAATTATTTAATACTTTTGTATGTGTGACTTTTCTTCTCTATTAGAATGTAAGGTGCCTTTATATTAGATTCCTTTCATATACTCCATTTGCCAACAAATATTTCAGGACTAGAGAATCAAAATAAGAGCCTAAAACAAAAATACCACATTCTAGGTCTTAAATACCTTTTGATAAATTAGCAATATTTCAATGATTCTTAATTTGAATGTCCATTGAAAACCATCTGAGAACTGAGTTTAAAGAATGAAGATAATTTTTCAGAAGAAAAAAAAGAAAAATAAAGAATGGGTATCTGTAATACTCTCAACAATAAAGATTAAAACATGCTAAAAAAAAGAATGGGGATACTTCTCCCCATCACCATCTATGGTACGTGGTCATATTGTGGGGAACAATTCCAATAGGCTGTATCATATGCTGTCAGTCAGGTTGAAGTTGGCTGCATTCATACAAAACCAACACCAGTTCCAGCCTCTGTGTTCATAATATGCTTACAGATCCATCCACCTATATGTAAGAACACCTCGGAGGGGGGTTTTGCACAAAGCAGACCCCATAAAGCATCAGAGACCATTGTGCCAGGCCATTGCCAGGCGTATTATGTTTATAGTATTTTAATTATCAGCATAATATTATATTTCTTCATTCTTTTTGATATCAGTAAACATACATGATCATGTGCTGGTTTTTCCAGCAGGTTTTCTGCCCTTATTTTCGGTTCCCTCTAGAAGTCTTTTTGAGCCTTGAGGGCTCAAGTGCTGACTTGACCTAATCTTCGAAATGTTTGCTTTTGATAATGGCACCAGGATGTGTATGCTTTTATGGACAGTGAATGGGATTCACCTTTAGGTTCCTTTAGGAATAGGCAAACTTTCATTGCATTTTCTGTCTTGACATCAACCATCGGCTGATGCCGATATCCTATTGCCTCCTTGTAAATTATATTCTGTACTTTTTTTTGGCTAAAACTTTAGCCAAAAAAAAAAAAAAAAAAAAAGTACAGAATATAAACTTTAGCCAAAAAAAAAAAAAAAAAAAAAAGCTGCGGTGTGAGCCTGCCGTTTGATGAAGAAGTTGGAGGACGGTTTGAATATGGATGAAAGGAGAGGTTTGCTTTGGTGAGATTTCTTTCCAAGTAAATATAGAACCACTTAAAAGCAGGACAAAAAATCTTGATAATGCTACTTAAAAAAATTTTTTCCCAAGTGCTAAAAAGCAAGAGAAATATTGGCAACCTAAGCAATATTTTAATGTGGTTTTAAAAGCAACATTATGACATATTGCCTTTCTGGAATTTGATATTTCAAAGGGCTAGTATGATTCAAAGTTGCAATCAGGTCTTTAGAGTCAGTTTCTTTAGGATCTTTGCCTAATAAAATCAAATTCACTGGAACATGCTAGAAAAAGAAGTTTTGTTTTATTTTTTTAAGGGCTCTACTTTTTTTCTGTCTCTATTTTCAAAGTGATGTTTCTACTCATACATGCACACAAGAGGAAGGTGGTGGTTAATCTTCCCAGTTAGAAGAAAAGTAAAAGATATAACTGAATGACTATTATAGAATTAAACAAATTTAGTGCACAGAAATGAGAACCAATCATTATCATCTTATCCAATTCAGTACTGTATCTACAAGTATTATATTTACTTATTTATTTTTTGAAATAGTTTTTCTTTATTGATTTTCTTTATTGAGAGAGAGGAAAGGAGAGGGGGAGAGAGAGAGAAACATCGATGAGAGAGAACATTGATTGGCCACCTCCTGCACACCTTGCATTGGGGATTTGACCCTGTGCCCTAACCAGGAATCAAACTGGCGACCTCTTGGTGCATGGGTTGATGCTCAACCGCTGTGCCACACTAGCCATGCTGATTCAACATGTTTATACCTTCGTATGTGATGACCAAATTTTAGACTTTGCTCTAGGGTTCATGCAATGACTAGAAGTCCAGTACTAAAGCTGATCCAGAAATATATATATATATATATATATATATATATATATATATATATAGAGAGAGAGAGAGAGAGAGAGAGAGAGAGTTGATTTTAACTCTACTAAGTCAGTGTGGTTTAGAAGTATTATTAGTAGCACAACTTACATTTTTCATTAATGAGATGATAAATATTTAAGTTTCCTAGACTTTGAGTAGCCCCATTCCTGTCTTCTTCTGATAGCCCAGATTTTCTATAAGCTTTAGAAAAGCTGAAATCTTTCATAAATACCCAAATACCATGTGTAAGTTACTATCTATGGGCGTGATGTATTCAAGTATCACTAAGAACGCACCACAGATCTACTGTAAGTCTTGTCAGTGGATTCTCTGGTCATCTGGCCTGCATTTCCTGAGCTCTGCTTGCTCTTTCAACCCTCATAGGAGCTGAGATTCAGCTATGCTCAATGATTATGATAGACATTTCTGAGTATATTTCACAGGATTTCAAAAGCATTATCAGTACTGTCTTTGAGAAAAAATTATGATATTTATCAATGAACTAATGTTACTCAAAATAGCCTGTTTTTTTTTTTTTTTTTCAAATTTCACTTAACAATCATGAGTTTGGTTCTGTTTGAAAAAATGGACATAGATTTAGATGAAAGGAAGAACCAAATTCTGTATTTTTTGATAAGGCAGAAATATTTTATATATCACAGGCTTGTTTTCTTGCTGCTTATTAAGAAAGCTGGTTTATCCAGAGACATTTGTAAAAAAATGTTGAATTCATGTCATGGTGATATAGCTGATCTTAGAAGTAGGATTGATGATATATGGTAAGTTGTATAAAAAATTGTTTGGTTCATTCTGATTTTGTGACACCAGGTTTTTTCCTATATGTTAGTACCTGGCATCCTTTTCTGTTCCTAATTTATCCCCTCACCTTCCCTATACTTTGAGTAGTTCACCTCCATTTTGACATTCTTGTTATATTTTTACTTAAAATGTCCTCATATTCTTCACACCCCCAAATTAAAAAAATGGTTAAATGTAATTTCTCTATACCGCCCTTGTTTACATTAATCACTTCTTACACTTTTAAGGTATATTCACATATATATATATATTTGCTATTTATTTCTCATTATATTTTTCTATTTTCCCCATAGCACAAAATCCTTTATAAAAATATTTAATTATTCTGTAATATTAACTAGAATGTATATTTAACATAATTTTAATATCAAATATTATATCACATTTTAAAACTGGTAGATTTTACTAGAATCATAGTTTCTTTTATTTTATTTTCTGGATGCTATCTGAATTAACATTGTCATTCAAGATAAATTGTTTCTAACCACTCTAATTATTCAGTTTTATATTTGACTTTCCAGCTATTCTAAGCTACAATCTTTAACTATTGTTGCTTTAAAAATTGTGATCTGCTGGGTTGTTGTGGCTATTGGATTTAGTGTCATCCCATGGACTGAGAAGTCATGGTTCGATCCCTGGTCAGGGCACATGCCTCGGTTGTGCGCTCGATCCCCAGTAGGGGCATGCAGGAGGCAGCTTATCAATGTTTCTTTCTCACATCAATGTTTCTATCTCTCTCTCCCTTCTTCTCTCTAAAAAAAAATCAATAAAAACATTTCAAAAAATTGTGATCTGTGTACAAACAAAAATGTACTCATAGTAGCTAAATGTATGATAGCTCAACAATTTAAGTAGAAAAAAAGATACTCTAAATGATTCCCTTTCAATTTTTTACAATTCCCACTTTTCAATGAATGTGGAGGGCATGCCATGAGTCTACCTAACATTTCTACTACTGAATGAATTTAAACCACTTGAGTATCATTATCAAAGATTAAGAAAAACATAAAAAGAATGGGAATAAACTGAGAAATAACATCAGGCCTCATCTTTTTTCTAGTTATGAAAATTATTTTCTCTGGTTCTACTGTGTATATTTTTTTTGAAAACTATAAGCTTTTTCTTTCATATAATGAATGCTTACTCTGTGATTATAAAATTCCTCCCACATTCAAAACACATGTGCCTTCAGTTAACAAAACCAACTGCATGTTCTGTGGGTCTGGAAACACTATTATTTCCAAGACAGTAATGCTTTATTCTCAAATGGTTGCTTACTACCAAAAAGTGGCAAATAAACAGATTATACATTAAAAACTCAGATCACCTTTGAACATCAAATTTATCAGCTCTAGAGGATTATAGACTCACCTACCAACTTTAAAATGAGTTCAAACAGCTATTTATTAAGCATATATGGTGTGATCTTTCTCTGTATTATTTCTACCCCAGAAAACATCCCTACAGAACGAATATTATTCTCTTCTTCATACAGATATAAAAAATGAGATTTGAGCCATTTGTGCAAGGCAGAAACTGCATTCATAGGCAGGTCTTTAAAACACAAAAATGCAAATACTTCCCTCATGCCATGCTTTGAATGGAACAATTAATGATTTACATCTTCCTAAAAGTAATACAAGTTTAAAACTAATGAAAGATTTAATACCGATGCGTGCTCTAAAGAAAAGAATACATAATCCAAACACCGAAAAGTCTTGGAGTTGCATGTGCCAGTTTCAAGTTGTAACCCATGAAATCATGTATGCACAGAGTATTTTGTTCTTTTATTTTCCCATAATGACTCCTAATTTCTTTTATGAACTTTATTCTGCTGAGGTAGCAGAACATTTCCTTGTTAGTGCATCAAAATTCTGATATGTTTAATCCTCAGTCAAGTGGGAGAGGATCCACATGATGCTTGCCCTCATTCGAACACACTGGCACTCATGCATGTGCCTGTCATGTCTCGTTTCATGCGTTTTGTTTGTCTATAGGTGCCCCTCATCTTATGATGGGTTTCACCCTGACAAACTTATCATCAATTGAAAATAATGTAAGTCAGCAATGCATTTAATATACCTAATCTACCAAATGTTATAGCTTAGCTTAGCCTATCTTAAGCATGCTCAGAACTCTTAACATTAGCCTGCAGTTAGGCGATGTCATCTAACACAAAGCTGATTTTATAAAACATTTTGAATATCTCATGTAATTCATTATGCATATTTATTTTTAGCAGCATACAATAAAAAAAATCAATAAGTCAAACCACCAAAAGTCTGGGACAGTCTATAGGTCATTCTTTGTTCCTTTCTGAACCTTCGCTCCTCAGGAACCAAAGGAAATTCTATTATACGAGCCCTTGTTGCTCTGCAAGGATTTCACTACTCTTAATGTAAGTGACATTACTAATATTTGATCTTCTGTAGTTCAACAGAGTCATATAAAACAACCCCCCAAACTTCTATTTAGACATACTGTAGAGTCATTTCTGTCCTGTTTTCTTTTTAACCCATGTCCTGATTCTTCAGGGAATGAGGGCACACATTCTCATGTTCTTAGAGCCAGGTTTGTATGGTTCTGTCTGGAAGTTCTCCCATTTTGTTAGTTTGTTAGTTTTGCTTTTACCTTTTCTGCTCCAGGCTCAGCCTTCCCTTCTCTTCACTTTTTCACAATGGACTGATTTTCTCGTCTCAGCAAGAGACGTTGTCATTACTCACAGGGATTGTTTCATACACTAAGTGTCTACAATACCAACCTATTTGAGACTCATAATGTTCTTTGCTTTCTGCTTCATCACCCCTTTCCTGAGGCAACAAGCACAGGAAGCTTGTTCACTAAGTAGTGGAAGTGCCAATTGTACAAAGAAATATAAGTTTAAAAGAGACATATGATTAATATTTTAGAATACTATCTTCCCTGACAGAGAATAGAGGAAAAAAACTGCGTGTGAGCACACACAAAAAGATTGTTTTTTATATCTAACACTAAAATATGCAAACATGCATAATGTTAATTTCTATATTTTTATATCTCTGAAATATGCATATTCATCACTTTGCACTATCCAGCTAATATATTGATTATTCTCTGTTTTTTTCCCCCTCAGGCATTTATTTCCTGCAAAACATTTATTAAAACCATAATCATTTTATATATTTGTGTACCACTTTTTTATTTTTTTCATTCCAATCTAATTTAAGTTTAATGAGGATAGAAAGTTGATTTGTCTTCCTCATTTCAATGACCTCAGTGTTTAAAAACTGTATAGAAAAGTGATCAGAAGTGGTTTTTCAATGTAAGACTAGTACATTTTCCCCTCATACATATGGTCTTAAAAGTCAGAGAGATTTATGTCTTCTATAGATATTTCATTCAGATGATTCTTTTTGTTAGTTTCCTTTTGCTATTGTATGTCTACTCTCTTATCATTCCTCAGAGTGCTCTGTCCAGTGGACTTTACCAGTGTAGACAACATCAACAGATTCCCTTTTGGTCTGGCTTCTAAGTGGGTCCAGCCAATGGAAGATCTCACAAGAGATCAGAAGTTGTATTAAGAGTGAAGTCAAAGTTTTAATTCTGTGAGCTCCTTTTTAGTCATATTGTTGGGATTTTGCTGTATCCCTCAGTCAACAACCACAGTTTCATCAGGTGGCTCATTCCACAGAGATACCTTTTCAAGATTCTGGTAGTATGAGCTTCTTTGATTTCATAGGTCTAGGAAAGAAGCTGTTCCTGTTTATAATGAACCCTGAGAGTTTATGCTATCCCTTGCAGTTTCTAACAAGTTTCTACCTTTGTCTTTGAAAAAAAAAATCTTTATTAAACTCTCTTCAAATTATTCAATTTGAGTGTATCACATATTCCCTGGAAGATCTGAAATATATTACTGACTTTCAGATTTCTCATCTAATAAATACTGAGCCTCAGTACCTTTTAACTGAAGGGGTACAGAAGGTGTCGACCAACCTAAGGACACATAGATACAAAGCAGAAAACAAATGGAGTTCCAATACTAGCTTATGAAAAATAAAATTATAAAAGCCACACACTCATCATTAATTAATTCCCCAAATTGTAAGGCAGAAGTAAGGCCCGGAGCAAAACTTGTCAAATGATTAGTCGTATTGAATCTATAAATTATTCCAGATAAACAAGAATTATCTAGGTGGTTAATCTGAGACTTTTATTGAAATATTAATTTCATGGTCAATTAATTCTATAATTATATTTATCTACTAGTTATTTATTTCATATCATATTGTTATCCAGAAGAAATTTAATTTTTCATAACTTTTAAATAATCTTTCATCATTTTGTAACGTTGAGGTTTCTCTTGCTGCTCTAGTAATTTGTTCATTTAATTTCTACATATCATCTAAAAAAGTTATTGGTAGGCTCAAACGTGTATATATTTTAAAGATGGAAAAATATAGTCTATGCATTAAAAATAGATTTCTGGGTCTGTGAACCAAACAGATGTAAGAAATGTTTTATTAGCAATATTAAGTTATATGTTTGCATATTATTTCTTAGTATCAAAAATATAATGCTGGAAAAACATTAAAGAACATTCTATAAGTAATTAATTATCTTTGAAAATATTTAATAAAAGTATAGAAGTTTACACTGGAGTTGTTTGGCCGCAGGCAGGGTGCTTAACATCTCCCTGTTTCATTTATCAAGTATGAGAAAAATAATAGTGTGCCTATTAATGTTTATTATATGGTTTAATTTCAATTATACATGCACAATACCTGGCATATAGTGAATATTCTTTAATATTATCTGTTATTATTTCCTGTGTTATTATTGTTTATTCATATTTTCTAACATTTCTAAACATATATTTATGTTTGTAAGAAGAAACATCAATAAATGTAAAAACTAGTCTCTGTCTTAGGCAATTTGATATTCTTTGGTTTAAGGTGACATTGAATATTCAGATATTTTAAAATCTGCTTTAGAACAAATTGATCTGTCCTTACTTCCCCCAAAGAAAAAAAGCAATAAATTACTATTCACTCACATAGTTTTATGCATGTGAATTTTTAAAGAAACATGTGCTAAAGTCTGCAACTAAAACACTGAGAAATATATCATGTATTTTAATCCATCCTCAAGTTTTAAATTACAACAAACTCACAGACATTAGAAAAATGATAATTACAAAACCAAGATCTCTTAACCATGACATGGTTAGAGCCCTCTTAAGCCAATTTAATGCCTTAAATACACCATTAATATTTTAATTAATTGTTTTGTGTCTGTTTTTTTCTACAGGCATTTTCCTTTTTAGAACTGGTAACATCAATGATAAATCTTGATCTTTATTGATTTACTCAACAAATATGAGTGCATCTTCATTTGTCAGTCTCACAGCTGAAGGCCTATCATAGGGGTGATATTCTGCAAGGGTGGAAAACTAGATCACCCCCAGTAAGTGACAATTTATGCTGTTAAACCCATGCGTCACCTTAAATTCTGTCACAGAGCCAATGGATTCACATGTCCACTACTCCAAACCGCCAGCAAGAGGCTAACTTTGGGTCCCCTTATGACACCATTTCCAAAGGATACCAACTGGCTACTTGGGTTAACTTCACTCTAAGCCTTGTGTATAATGGAAGGGAATTACCTTTAATTTCTATCAAAAACATGGCAGAGCCAATTGTAGGGTACACAATTTGGGCCCCTTACAAGCTAAAGCTACATAATGTAAGTCTATATATCATCAATATAATTCAGCTATTAAAGATAATAAAGTTATGCCAATTGATATGGATTGAGTAAGAACGTTTTGACAGATCCATTTCTGTGTTCTCATAGGAATATGCGTTTGATCCACCAGCTTGGTCTCCTACATAACCTTGCATCAATCCAAGAGATCCACATAACACAAAGGAGGGGTGGGGGTGACCATGAAATTGACTGATCATATCACTTTCCACATCATTAAGCAGCTGCTCTCTTAATAGAGAGTGGGAACTGCCTGCTAAAGGCACAGCTGAAGTTCTACCATCTAGGCAACGTTCTGCAAGAAAGGAAAACCAACCTCTAGGAAGTAGCGTGTAATTGAATCAAAGACATTTATATTATATTCTGTCTTAAGCATGAATAAAACATGGTCCAAGAACTAAGGGGTAGAAGCAGGGGTGTCACCATTTTCATCACTTTCAATGAATCATCAGTAATTATTTGCTACTCATCCCACAACCCGGCACCCTGAAGAACTAGAGCGTATGGTCCCCAAAGGAGCCATACTTTTGCCAGGTACATAGCAAGAATTCCATTGACTTCTCAGGGATGGCTGCTGCCTGGACAGGCACTTTGGACCTTGTATGTTTAGGAGTCAGAAGTTACCATCTTGGCCGAGGAAACTGATTTTGATCATCAAGAGGCTATTGTTATACAACAAAAAGAGAAAGGCATGTGTGTGGATCTGAGGTGTTTCACTTGGATGCACCTGGGTACTCCCTTGACCAGAAGTGACCATAATTAACAGATTTAGCAAACCCAGCAATAAAAGTACATAGTAACCCAGTGCTTAACTCTTCAGGTATAAGGGTCAGAGTTAGGCCACAAGATAAGCCACTGGGGCCAGTGGGGGGCTGCATGTAGGTGGATTGTAGAATGATTAACGGGGGTGTTTAATGATGAATAGTAATTGTGGCCCTGAAACAAACTATAGGGGTAAAGGGAACAGCTTTTGTCACTAATGTTTCTCTTTTCATTTTCTTCTCAAGATGAAGGGGCATCAGAATCTTGGAAAATGTGCTTTCCACATTCAGAGAGGTGGCTATGACAACCACAAAATATAGTTTGGTAGACCCAGAGGTCTGCTATTTCCCAGTCCAAATAAATATTTGCTGCCCTGCTGTAGGAGGTGAGGTAGCAGAGCCTCCTTCATGGGGCTTCAGCCCTTCAAGGGCTGCTTCAGTACCAGAGAACTGCCTCGGGACGGCCAAGGTGGAGTAGCCTGCATCTTCAGAGCAAGAAAGGTACAAATGGCTCACATGTGAATGACCAGGCCAGAACACCGTGAAGAAGGATGCTTTTCTTAACCTGGAGCTCCTCACTAGTTTGAGAGGCTTTGTGAGACTTACACTACACTTTGGTTTGTCCCGCTGTCCGGTCCGGACCCCACTTCCTTTCAGAGGTATTACTCTCTGAATAAACTTCTAGCACCACAACCTGTCCGATAAATGCCTTGGGAGAGTCCAACTTCTATCTAAACAACTGTCTTCAAATTTTAATTCTGAATAGTGTGTTTGTCACAGGGATCAACTTTAATCATGTGTATTTGAATTTAAAAATTGAGTCAGGGCCTTTAAAAAAGAAAGGAAGTCTAATTTTGATAATTGATTTGATGAGGAGGAAAATGTTTCCCATAAATTGAAGGAGCTAGATTTGTATTTTCAAAATTGTACTTAAAAAGTAAATTCAGCCTGGCCGGTGTGGCTCAGTGGATGGAGCACTGTCCCATGGACTGAGAGGTCCTGGTTCGATTCCCAGTCAGGGCACATGCTTGGATTGTAGGCTCAATCCCCAGTAGGGGGCATGAAGGAGGAAGCTGACCAATGTTTCTCTCTCATGTAGATGTTTCTCTCTAAAGAAATCAATAAAAACATATTTAAAAAATACATTTAAATCACATGTTTGTATACCAAAATTCTATCTATACCTATTATTTACTTGAACAAGTTTTCTCAAATGTTACATTCATAAAAGTGAAATATTAAGGTATATAAATTGATAAGAAACTTGTGTCTTTCTACTGTTAAATTTATGAATATCTATTCATGAATAGATATTTACATTTTTTAAAAATCACCATCTCTGTAAGAGATATACTTCTAATACAACTATACATTTTTTGTTTAGTAAATGTTTATAAGCATTTATAATAAACTGTTGTAGTTTATTTTGTAGTTGATCAGGTGTGTGCTACTATTAGGAAAATAAATGTAGGACAGATATACTTGTTTTATAAAATTTCAAATATAAAAATAAGATTAACTTTATGTTCCCTTTAAATCCACCTGAAATTAATACAGAACAATATTAAATGTGAACTAACTGAAAAAGGAAACAAAGAAATAAATGCTTTATTTTTACACATAAAAAATTTTCTACTAGGTTTTGAAAACATAATCATTGAAAATATTTTCTCATTTTAAATAGTCAGAAAATAAGAAAAAAGACTAATTCCATAAAGTAGGATTTGTACATCTTACTTTTTGGGGAAAAAAGATAGTTTAATGAAATAATTCTCATCTTACCTTCCTTCTGGGTATTGTAAGTATATTTTTAGAAACAGTTTCAATATTGACACCTGAGGGCATGAATGAAATCTCTGTTTCAGTGTGGAAGGACAAAACAAGGATACTTCTGGCCTTTGTGGGTAAAGTAAGTTCCATATTCTTTCTCTGGGGGAGCTAAATATATATAAAATTACAACAGAAATATAAAAAAAACATTGTCCATCATTGATGAAGGGAAACTGAATGAGGGCATAATGAGAGACTATTAGAAACAATGAAACTGGATGGAGTTCTGCCACAGTGAGAAATCTGGCCTGTGTGTCAGAGTTCACCTGAGCTCCTTGAGCAGAACTCAATGTGAGCAAAATCATGCTGTATGAACGACATTAGTAAATGCTAAGGGGAAACTTAGTAAAAGAAATATGATTTTAGTTGCATTAATTAGTTTTGAATTCCAAGAGTTGATGGGTTTCTAGAACAATTTCATAGCAGGATGAAAAAAATAATCAGATGGTTAAAAAAGAAAGTAGGTGGTTTGCATAGGTTCTTTAAAGCAGGGCAATGTCGTCGAAGGTCCTTAGTGCTGAAACCAACACAACGTTCAGCAATACTGAGACCAAACACATTTTCTTAGCCTCGTGTAAAAATACTAGAAACAGGTGTGATTTTCTCACCCCATGCTAAAACAGTCCTGAGAACAGGTAAATACTGCATGAGAACAGGCTTAGCATCTGGGTTAGGAAATAGTAACATAGACAATGTAACTTAAGACAATGAACCTGCCCTGACCGGTTTGGCTCAGCAGTTGGAGCTTCAGCCTGTGGAGCAGAGAGTCCGGGGTTGGGTTCCCGCTAGGGGCATGTACCAAAAAAAAAAAAAGACAACGAATTGACTGAATCGACTAAAGTAGCTTATTTATCAAAATTAACAAATTTCTTATCGACTGTTTTTTCAAGACCCATGCTTCATTGCATATATCAATCCAAAATGATTATGTCTTAAACTATTATGTCAAATCCAACCAGCTCTCTTTTTTGTGAATTTCACCATAAAATCACAGTCTTAGACCTTCCAAGGTACTAATGCTTTGTTTGTTCAACAGGATTTTCTGGAGTCATTTTGGGGAATGAACAGTTGGTAATCTGAAGCTGGCAAAATTATCTTGTTAATAACTTTGTTGAAAAACCCATTGTATTATAAACGCAAAAACAAAATAGCAACAAAAGAAGGAAAAGAAAACCGAATAATTTTCCATATAATCTCTCTGATTACTTAATTGTATAACCCGACACAAAAATTTGCTTGAGGCTACAAATAACTCAGAAAATAAAGTGGGTTTGCTTCATATGTATATCATCTACTCTGAGAAATGCCGAAATTGTTAGAACAAAAAGACTCTGAAAGTAGTTAAAGGAAAAACACAATGCCTTTTGATTATGGTATCTACAGGTTGACAGACTTCTAAGATTATTGCTCTATTTTATAGTCCCAGTATGTAAACACATAGAGATACCATATTTTGTTTAAAAAACAGTATATTTTAAGTTTTACCTTTTTCAATGACAGACAAGACTAGCCTATAAGGAAGTTACACTTTTGTGTCATGAAAAGAACCAATCACTGCAAGGCAGTATATACTACTTATAGGTGCAGCTTATAATTTTAGCAGAAGCCAGTTAATTCCTACTTTACAGCTTCGTTTTAATTCTCTCCAGGTCCACTTCTCTCCTTTTGACTTTATGATTCTGTTCATGTACTAAACCGACTCTCTTCAATTCACATTCCTGTGCTCAAGCATCTGATTTGTTTACGCATCATATTTCTTGGGAAGTATGATAAACTACTAGTCAACTTAGAGATGCTTGATGCCAAAGAGAGAGAAAAATAAAATAATAGAAAATCTTCCCCTGAGAATTCAATATCAAAAGTCCATTCCATGGAAGCATGCTATCCAGTTTGGTATATCTCTGAGCTCTGAAAAATATTTTTGTGAGTGATCATAGGTTGTTAGTGCTCACCAGATAACATGCAAAAAGTTAACGTTTTCTTGGCAAAACAGCTTAAATTCAGGACTCAAAGAATTTTCACAGCTACCATTCTCATGAACAAATACAAATACAACTAGGAAGAACTATTGGGAATAACAAACAGCCCGGTGAGATCCATAAATATATCATAATGGGATGTAGGGCCCATTACGGAGAGCAGAACTCTGTTATAATAACAGTAAATCTTAAGCCGTCCTCTCAGGGACTTGAAAACTTGGCTCACTCTGCTCAACCTCTGATTGGATTAAGGCGATCTAAGATTGTCACTGCACATCACCTAGGTGACAGAAATATGCAAATGTGCCTTCTTTCTGGAGAAATCAGAACTTCCTCTGGATATCATGCCTGCTTCATTTGTCATGTATAGAGGCTGTGCGAACCAGGAAGCAAAGAAGCTGTGTACTGTTCAGCTTCTGGGTCTGCCTGTAGGATGAAGAACCTATACCCGCTATCAATCCTGCCTTGTGTCCATCTGTAAGGCTACATCAATGCACAGCAAAAGAAACATTCACCTCTTTTTAGATCTGCTATAAAAATGGCAGCAGTGCAGCAGCAGTTTGGGCTTTCAGACTGTCACATGCTCATCAGACTCAATTAGGTTTTGACCTAATGCTACACTGATGTAGCTTTACAGATGGACACTACACTGCTGGTGGGAATGCAGGCGGGTGCAGCCACTATGGAAAACAATATGGTGTTACCTCAAAAAATTAAAAATTGAACTTCCATTTGACCCAGTGATCCCATTTCTAGGAATATACCCTAAGAAGCCTGAAACACCAGTCAGAAAGAATATATGTACCCCCATGTTCGTAGCAGCACTATATACAATAGCTAAGATCCGGAAACAACCCAAATGTCCATCAGTAGACGAATGGATAAAAAAGCAGTGGTGCGTATACATAATGGAGTACTATGCAGCTGTAAGAAAGAAAGACCTCTTACCCTTTGAGACGACATGGAGGGACCTGGAGAGTATTATCCTCAGTGATATAAGCCAAGCAGAGAAAGACAAGTATCACATGATCTCAATTATTTGTGGAATATAATGAACATAAGAGTCTGAGGAATGGGGTAGTCCCAGAGACGTGAAAGTGGGGTACAGACTGACAATCCCCAGAAGAGGGGATGGTGGGGGAGAGATAAACCACAGAACTTATATGCATGTGTGCATGAGCAATGGACATGGACAACAAAGCTGGGGACGGAGCGGGAAGGGGAGGGTAGGGGGGTATCAGTGGGGGAAAAAAGAGAAACATCTGTAACAAAAATATATAAATTAATTTTAAAAAAAGAGGTGAAGTTAGAACTAGGGATATATGTGAAACAAATGTAGAACATAGCACAGAGAAGAGAGAGAAACTTATTTTTAAAATGTCATGAACTAGGTGAATACAGACAAAGGGTCTAGCCTTTACCCAGATAAAGTTCCAAAGGAAATACAGAGGAAGATACTATTGTGGCTTATTTCTTCAGCTGGGTGCTGGGCACAAGGCAACCATCTAAATGTGACTCTTTAAAGTGGGAATATCACTTATGCATATACTTATATACTTATAGCTATGCAATCTCTAAAGGTAATAATTAAAATGTAAGATACTTTCATCTGGTAAGTCGCACAACTTAAGATAGAGTTTCTTGCTTAAACTTTGTGATTTTTTTAAATCATATTTATGAAAATGTGTGTCATCTTTGCAAAAAAAAAAACACCCATACTCCCTATATCCAACATTTTAAATATAATTTAGGAGGTTTATATTCTGAACACCTAATGGAAAACAGTAATAATACATAGAAAATGGAACTACTGAATTTAGTGTTGAAGAAAGGTGCAAAGTGGAAATAGAATAACATGGCAGTCTTTGAATCTGACCTTGAAGGATAAACACCTTTTGCCATGTATATGAAGTGGAAAAGTACCTTTACTTTTTTTTTGTTTTCCTTTATTGATTTTGAGAGATAGGAAGTGAGAGGGAGAAAGAGATAGACACATCAATGAGAGAGAACATCGATTGGCCACCTCCTACATGCCCCACACTATGACCCACAACCTGGACATGACATGTGCCCTGACCAGGAATCGAACTGGTGACCTCTTGGTGCATGGGACGACACTCAACCACTGAGCCATACTGGCAGGGCATGGAAAAA
Organism: Molossus molossus; assembly: GCF_014108415.1. Taxonomy (NCBI): domain Eukaryota; kingdom Metazoa; phylum Chordata; class Mammalia; order Chiroptera; family Molossidae; genus Molossus; species Molossus molossus. Next base: position 55,710,431 of record NW_023425351.1, on the reverse strand, counting down.
TGCCTTAAGTTATCAGATATATTCTATAAGTTTGTGCCTACCAATAAGTCACATCAAATAAATTGACAGTTGACCCAAAAGATTAGTATATCTTAATATATATCACATCATTTCCAAAATAAGAAGAAAATGTGTTTAGAATTAATATAGTACAAGTCTCCTTGCATAGTTTACGGAAATTGCAATATTCCTAATACATTAACTTCTTAAAATATTTATTTTATATAACTTCTTGTTAGCTACCGTCTGAAATGCACCCCTTTCTGGCATTCATGCTGTAGTACTTTAGAACTAATTACCCTGGAGCTACTAATCAAGTCTGGATTAAGGCACAAAAAGAAGATATTTAGGATTTCCACTTCACATGAGAACTCATTAAGAATTTTTGCAACAAGTTATCTAATTAACATTCTCTAAAATTTACTTGAAAGGTAAGAGCATGTTTATCTTCAGCAATGATATATTCTTTTATTTTCAGCTGTGCCAAAGGCCCTGGGCGTTAGTGTAGACTCAACAAAAGTTAGGATTAGTATCTGTAATATAAAAGCTAAAATAATTACTTTCAAAACTTGTTTATTTTATTCACCAATATAATTAAGGACCTGTCAACCTATTTAGTGCTTCATCTCTTCAGCAATGAGCATCAGTGTTACATATCTTCCCTGCAATTTTTACCTAGTGATGTCTATTGTATATAAGAAAGTGGAAAAGCTGCCCTGGCCAGTTTGGCTCAGCGGTTAGAGCGTCAGCCCCTGGACCTGAGAGTCCTGGGTTCAGATCCCGCTAAGGGCACTTACCTCGGTTGAAGTTTGTCCCCAGCCCCAGTTGGGGTCATGTACTCAATGTGTCTCTCTCACATCGATGTTTCTCTCTCTCTCTTCCTCCCTCTCTCCCTCCTGCTCTATCTGAAGATAAAATGCAAAAATGTCCTCGGGTGAGGATAAAAATTATTAAAAAAAAAAAAAAGTTGAAAAGCTAAGGGCAATTATGTATACCAAGGTTTATAAAAAGAAAAAGATAATTTAACCAAGTGACTCACAGAAAAGAGTAAGTGGAGGTAGTGGGCACAGGACTGAAGACGAGGGTTTCAATGGGGGAATAAAGGAGGGACATCTGTAATACCTTCAACAACAAAGATAAATTTTTTAAAAAGATAATTTTCTTTCACAAACTTGAATTATGAGCATGATTTTATTGCATTACTTGCAGAATAAAGGATCATTAATTAGATTTTTAAAACTGTTTTTCTTTATTGATTTCTAGAGAGACAGGGAGAGAGAGACAGAACATTGATGAGAGAGAACATTAATTGGGCGCCTCCTGCATGCCCCCCACTGGGGATTTGGCCCACAACCTGGGCATGTGCCCTGACCGAGAATTGAACACGTGACCTCTTGGTGCATGGGTTGATGCCCAACCACTGAGCAACACCAGCCGGGCAGATTTTTAGCACAGTTAGGCGGATTTCCACTTTGTTCACATGATAAACGCTATACTAATAGATATTTGCTATAACACTCTATTGAAATTATTTACTTGCCTATCTGTCTATCCTACTCAAGTGGTAAACCCTGGACTGCTTGTTCCCTAGCACTAGAATATCACTCTTCACTTAGTATCAGCCAAAGGTGTCAGGGAGGAAAACTATAATTCATCAACTTGGCAATGATACAGCCAGGCAGTGATTGGTTTTCTAAAAAAACAGACACTCTGGAAAAACAATTTTTTTTTAAAGCCAGAATTTACACAGCAAAATCATTCATTCAGCTCCTAGTGAGATGAGTCTCCCAAGAAGTATCTTCATGACACGTGAAACTGTTCTCAATTGTGTTGCAGTAATTGTTAGTGTTTATACACAGGGAATTCCCACTGTCTCCTTGTCCCAAATCCTCACTTTTGACCACAGGGTTGCCTCCTGTGGAAGCAGCTTTACTTCCTGCTCTGTAAAGTTGGCTGTAGGAAGGAGAATTGCTATTAAGACCACTGTTCACTGAGGGGAGCTTTAACAAACAACTGCTTTATAAAATCAGCAAAATGTATCAAATGGAGACTCGTGTTGGCTTGGGATAAAGTGGTGGAGATATTCTGTGTGTCTTCTTGGTATGCACCCAGAAGTTTATATTTAAATTTCTAATTTGGATTATTTGTTTCAATCCTGTTATTTAGTCTTCTGTGTTAAATCTATACTGTATAGTCACTAGGATTTCAAAGCAGTATGCAATATAGTAAGTAAAACCATAGAAATGCAGCTTATTAAGTTCCTAAATGAACAGTGTTCTAACAAGAACAACAAATCCATATTGCTAATTTCTTTAAATTAATTTGATTCTTTGAAAGTACTTTAATTTTATAAATTATCTATAAATGGAGGGGAATGTTTTCACTTTTTTTTCTGTATCCTAATATGAAACAATGAGATTCTATGAATTGTTATAATAAAAAAACATGAATGATTTTACCACTTCATTCAGTTGAGTATTGGACCATTCAGATTGTCAAATTGGCTATCGGAGATAGAAAGACTAAGGATTTTGCCACTGCTCAAAACTGTCTTTAAATCCTACATTTTGGTTTTTTTTTTTATCTAGTTTATAGCCAGGCTGATGTGGTTGGTTGTGTGGTGGTTTGTGTGTGTGTGTGTAAAGGAAAAAAACTGTTACTCTTCTCAAAGAATATTTCTGAAACCAAATGTGTGGGTTTTGTTTTTCCCACCAACCAATGCTCCATCTGTCCTCATGACAGGTGTTCTACAGTTCAATTCTGACATCATCTCCCTTGACTTAGAACAGACTCCACAAGTTAAGAGCTCATTCTCATGAGACTGCCTCTCACTTCAACCTCAGTTGCAAGAGTGGGTCCCCAGTTTACCCTCACCCACGTCCCCTGGACTTGGCTGCCAAGTTTGATAATCTATGGCTCAGAACTCAGGAAACATTTTAACTACTATTACTGGTTTATTATTACTTTAAAATGAGCAAATAGTCTGAATACATATTTCTTCAAAGAAGATATACAGATAGCCAATAAGCATGTGAAAAGATATGCAATTTCCTTAAGGTTTATTGAAATGCAAATACCACCTCTATGAACTGACTAGAATGGTTATAATAATGATAGAAAGAAAGAACAACAGCAAGAGTTGATGAGGACATGGATAAATTGGAACTCTCTTTCATGACTCTTGGGATGTAAAATGATGCCTCTGCTGTGAAAATAATTATTGTGAAACTCAGAAAACTAAACATTGATTACTCATATGAGAGAGCAACTTCACATGTTGGTATGTACCGTAGAGAGGTAAAAACATATGTCCACAAAAACATGAATGTGAATTTTTATAGCAGTATTATTTAAAATAGCCAAAAAGTAAAAGCAACCCAAATTTCCATCAACTGTTGAATGATTAAACAAATGTGGTATATCCATACAATGGAATATTATTCAGCCATAAACAAGAATAAAATACTAATACATTTAACATGGATGGACATTAAAAACAGTAGGTTAAGTAAAGGAAGCCAGACATGATAAATCATGTATTGTATGACTCCGTATATGTAAAATGTCCAGACAGAAACTAGATCATTGGCTGCCAGGGGCTTGGAGGAGTAGTAATAGGGATTGACTACCAGTGGATATAGGATTTGTTCTAAGGTAATAAAAAATGTTCTGCAATTTGATAGTAGTAATGATTGTACAACCTTGTTAATATGTTAATCGTCACCAAAGAATACATTTTAATATAATGAATTTTTTACGTGATATGTCTCAAAACAAAAAGGTGCGCCCTGGCTGGTTTGGCTCAGCGGTTAGAGCGTCGGCCTTAGGTCCGGAGAGACCCGGGTTCGGTTCCCGCTAAGGGCACGTACCTCGGTTGCAGTTTGTCCCGGGCCCTGGTTGGGTTGTGTGGGTGGCAACCACTCGATGTGTCGCTTTCATGTCGATGTTTCTCTCTCTCTCTCTCCCTCCCACTCTATCTGAACAAAATATTGAAAAATGTCCTCGGGTGAGGATTAAAAAAAAAAAAAGGTGAGGGAAGGTAAAAGAGGGTCATGTTGAAGAATTTGAAAATTGACACTTGTTTATAAGAAAGAAATGTCACACACAAAAATTACAGTGATAGCTAAGAGCCAGGTCACAAAGAGTGCTATAAAGTATATTGAGGGGATTTTTTAAAAAATTCATTTAAAAGATATCCAACTGATTGAAGCAGAGGAGAGAGATGAGTGAATTTATACTTGGGCAAATTATGCTGGCTTCCCTTTGGAGAAAAAAATAAGAGGGAGGAAATATGGAAGTAGAGAGACCATTTAGGAGACCATCTTGGTGGTACAGGTGAGATGATGATACAGGTGACTGGACTAGAGACGTATGAAACAGAAGATGATGTGTTTGGACATGTTTTGGAAGCAGCAGTGACAAGAGTTGGATGTGGAAGTGAAGGAGACAGAGGGGTCAAGGATGATCCCTAAACCCCTGGCATGAGAAGCATAGTGGATTTTGGTACTTTTACCTAAGATAAAACAACACAAAACAGGGTTTTGAAGATTTTCCAAATTTTAATAAATAAAGTCCAGTGTGACTTTTTTTTTTTTTTTTTTTGATATTTTGTTCAGATAGAGTGGGGGGGAGAGAGAGAGAGAGAGAGAGAGAGAGAGAGAGAGAGAGAGAGAGAAACATCGATGTGAAAGGGACACATCGAGTGGCTGCCACCCGCACGACCAACCAGGGCCGGGGATAAACTGCAACCGAGGTACATACCCTTAGCGGGAACCGAACCCAGGTCTCTCCGGACCGCAGGCGGACGCTCTAACCTCTGAGCCAAACCGGCCAGGGCTCCAGTGTGACTTTTTGAGTGTGCCGTGAAAATTTCCTGGTCCTATTCCTTTTTATAAACATCTATTTCTTTTAAGCTTCATTGGAATGTAAATAACACATAGCATTGTGTAGGTTTAAGATGTACAACATGATTTGATACACCTACATATTACAAAATGATTACAGGTCTTTTTTCTTTTGATGTTGACAAAGACCAAATCAGAAATCAAATAATAATTGTAAATTCATTGTTTACCTGAGCGGCTCACAAATACTATGATGTATTCTTTCACCTGGGCAGCTCACAAACAAGGACTTGTAGATTTATAGAGAGATTGCTAAACCCAAGGATGATTCAATATGTGGATAGCAGCTGTGAAGTCTCTACAGATAACTAAATAAAACAGGCCATTCTGTCAATATTGCTGTACAAAATTTACCCTTAAAACTGGTGACTGTGATATAGGGGTTTGATGGTTTCATACATTTAACAATTATTTCCTGAAGTCTTCTATATGCCCCACATTTTGCTAGTGAAAGGGTTAGTAACGTTTTAAGGGTAAAAGCAAAAACTTGCAAAAAGCAGAAACTGAAAAATGAGTTGCTTGCATGACCTTTGCTCAGCCTTCTGTTGACTACAGATGATCAGATTATCTGCAAGACAATGAATCACCTAGCAGATTTAGAATGAGATACCAGACCAATCCAACTGCAAAGTGGACAACAGGCCAAGCAGAGTACCTCAGCAGAAACTGCCGAAAGCTAGAAGTAGAGTATATAACCTACACCCCAACTGTTATTCGAGGCTGACCCCTTTTCGGGCTCAGCCCACCTGTGCCCAGGCGCATGCAATAAAATCGTTTTGCTCTACATTGGCCTTGCGTTGTGGATGCGATCTCCCGCCGGCTCAGACCTTTTAACTAGGTTCCAGGAATTTAGGGTTGAATGAGAAATAGGCAATGCTTTCATGAGATCATTATTTAATGGGAGAGAAAAATGCAAACAACTTCAGCACAGTGAGAGAAATGTTCAAATGAAGGATTGTCTCAGGTGCCATGGAAACTCAGAGGAGGGACAAACACACACTGCTTGATTTTTGAAGGGAAGAAAATCATAAAGTTAGCTTACTCATGTTCACAAGGCCTTTTTGAAACTGAGGAGAAATTAATGAATAAAGACAGAAGCTTGACTCATGTTTCAAGATAAATACAGAGTATTAGGAGACTTAAATGAAGACTAAAAGGCATTGCCTAATGGTCCATAGACGTAAACATAACTTATACATGAATGGTATTGCTCTTCCAATGTAGAAAAATTATTTGAAGACAAAGATAGAGGTGAATTACATGAACAGTGATCAATTTGAATGGTAGGTTTGATTGATTATCTGGGCATTTTAGGCCACAGAATAAAAAGTGAATTGTGTCCTGTTCTCATATTTTGATATCAGGACAGTTAAACATAATTTAATCTTTATACATTCTCATAAAAATGGTTTTATTTATTTCTTATTATTTTCTATATTCTGCCATAACAAAAGCCACACTCTGTTTTAAATAATTTTGAAACTATTTTTAGTGATATTTTGTCTAATAAAATGTATTTCTAGGACAAGATATCTTAGTGTGATCTTGGAAGGTTAAATTTTTCTACTCACCATAGACTGATTTTCATATAAATGTCATTATCGAGCACACTAGCCATAACCTTTGAGATCTCAGGGACCCCATTAGTAGAATTAGTTGATAATCTGATGGTATTTCAAGGTAGTCCAGAAAGTTTATGGATGTCACTGTTCTCTGAGATATGTGGCTAAATTTCTAGATAAGTAAAAACTGTAAATTAGAGTCATTGGGGATAAGGAATATCAATATATTTGTAGTAATGGAATAAAAATAAATGTTCAGAGAGACTATTCAGCTATTTATGTAAAGTTTCATTAAGAATAAAATACATGATCAGATTTAATTTAAGAAATATTCCAATATACAAAAATACTGATTCTCAGATATACTTTATTAAAGTCTTAACACTATTAGGTTAAGTACTTCTATCTATATTAGGATTAAAATAAATTACAATATATCTCAGATTATTTGTGGGTAATTTCAAAAACAATCAAAGAACATTTTGTTTGTAACAAATTTTCTAACCAAACTTGAACTGGGTTATAAAAATAATTAAAACTAGACCTTTGAAAGGGCTGATAAATCACAAATATTAATTAAAAAATAATGAGTACTCAAATATATAATGCAATATAAAGCTCTTATTAAAGAGATAATCCCTACTAAAATGTAGCATAAAATATAACATTCTTGACCACGGTGTTAGCTTCATAAGACAAATGGAAATAACTTGATAATGGCTTTAACATTCTTTAATTTTTGAAAAGAATAATCACAGAGTTGGATTCTGCAGTATTTTGAGTTTATACAGGGATGGGGGCAAAAGTAGGTTTAAAGTTGTTTGTATAGAAAATCATAAAATAATTAATAAAAATAATACAAGAATAAACTGTGTATTTTTGCATACTCACAACTATAAACCAACTTTCCCCTCATGCTGTGTATATTATTTGTGTAATTTTTTTGTATTTTATGCTATCATATTTCTATCATGTATACATACAAGAATAAATCAGAATGATCAATTTTAGTTCCAAAGACTTCTTTTTTCTTATCCTCACCCGAGGATATTTTTCCATTTTTTGTACAGATAGAGTGGGAGGGAGAGAGAGGAAGGGAGAGAGAGAGAGAAACATCGATGTGAAAGGGACACATCGAGTGGCTGCCACCCGCACGATCAACCAGGGCCGGGGACAAACTGCAACCGAAGTACGTGCCCTTAATGGGAACCGAACCCAGGTCTCTCTGGACCGCAGGCCGACGCTCTAACCGCTGAGCCAAACTGGCCAGGGCCCAAAGACTTCTTAAATAAAAATACTTTTACTGTTTTTCTACACTGAAACATATGTATCTCTATTGTTCTATGGAAACCATATTTTAAAATATTTAAATTAGGAGTCCATTGTTACATAAATGGAGAATATTGATAAAAGGACTATTATTTTGTGATCATGTTTACAAAAGCGATTTATATCACAGGAAGACTACTGTCAAATCCCAGGATCTTTTTCATCATTCTAATAAGACAAAGTATGAACCAACTAACATTTTCGTAATGTAAAGGAATCCTCCTCAAGAAAACAAAAAGAACAACAAAAACCCCTGACAACTCCCAAACTGCGCAAGCAGATGCGCTCTCTTGTGTACGACTTTCTGCCTCCACCCACTGGGGCCGCTAAAACCAAATACCACAGGCGGCGTGGCTTGTAAACACAGAAACCCATTTCTCGCCCTTCTGAAGGCGGAAGTGCACAAGGGCAGTATGGTGAGTATGGTGAGGGTCCTCTTTGTTCATAGATGGCACCTTCCCACTGTGTCCTCAGAAGGTGGAAGGGACTGGGGATCTCTCCGGAGCCTGTTAAATAAGGCACTGATCTCATCCTTAGTGCTCCATCCTCATGGCTTATGACCTTCCCTACTTACTAACACTATCCCTTTGGGCACTAATATTTCAACGTATGAATTTGGGGGCAACACAAACATTCAGACCATAACACTTAGAATTTCTTCAGAATTTACACTTTGCATCAGACAGATTTATATGTGCTTAGTATTTTCAATAAAGGTTTCAAAAGCTTTTAGAAATAAATAACCCATTTAAACTCCTTAACGGCTCAGTGAATTAAATATTACTTTTACCCCAGTTTTGTAGATTGAAATTGGGACTCAGCAAACTAACTAACTGCCCAAGATCTCATAGCTACTTGGGAGGAAAACTGAAATTTAAAGCAAATGGTCCGCTTGCCTCCCGCACAACCCCAACCAGGGCCATGGACCAAACCACAACCAAGGCATGTGCCCTTGACCAGGATCAAACCCATGACCCTTTGATCCATAGGCAGCAGCTCTCACCACTGAGCCAAACCAGCCAGGGCTGTGCTCATTCCTATATTCATTGTCATTATCCACTGTCAAAGAAAAACCAGAGCTAGGTAGTAGGGGAAGCAGAAAAAGCAGATTTTATTTAGAAGAAAATAGTGCAATAGAATAACGGAGACCTCAGTAGAGAGTAAGACTCAGTTTTGAGTGCAGCATGGGCAAGTGGGAACTGAAAGCCAAGCAGTAGGGCGAGGCACAGTGGAAGGAAAACTGCTAAGAGAACATTTCAGAGGTAGGCAGAGGGCGGGCTAACTGACCTAACAGAATTTCCAGCGAAGGCAGGCCAGAATGATCAGACATCAGCTGGGAAATGGAAGGATGAGGAACCCAATGAAACACTGAGAGTAATCAATGATCAAGGAAAACAGGATTCTGGCTAAACACACTTGGCAGGATTCTGGCTAAAACTGAACAATGCAGAGACAAACACAAAAGTCTGATGGACAAGCCAAGTTGAAAAAGAGCTGAGGTGCTTGAGCAGAGTTTGGTCAAGGAGAGAACCTTCGCCACCATCTGCCTGGTTAACTATTACTGTAACCATCCTACTGAAGGGATTAACATATCCTCATAGTTTCCCAACAAGGACAGAGGTAAATTCAACCTCTTTAGCAGGCAGAATTCACACTCAGTGATAAAAGTAAAAATTTTAAAACAATCCACAGCTCCCCACATTATCTGGTTCTTAATAAACAATTTTTAATGAACAAGTGAGTGAATACATGAATAGAATAATTATATTCGTTTCCCTTTTTTCAAGTAAAATCTCTAGGCATTTCAGCTTATAGGTGAATGAGTTTCACATTCAACATCAGAAGAATAGCCTAACAATTCCTGCTGCATAACAATTAAAATAGTTTAGAAAGATGTTTTAATAATTGCAAGGTCTTCTTTAGACTTCATATTTCAGTCTTACAGAAATGTCCTTTGTTGTTTGACTCCCTGGCATGTCTTTTCCCTGCCTTTTTTTTTATCCTCACCCAAGGACATTTTTTTTTTTTTTTTGCATTTATCTTCAGATAGAGTGGGAAGGAGAGAGGAAGGAAGAGAGAGAGAGAGAAACATCCATGTGAGAGAGACAAATCACCTGATTGCCACCCACACAACCCCAACCGGGGCTGGGGACAAACTGCAAGTGAGTTACATGCTCTTAGTGGGAACTGAACCTGGGACTCTCTGGTCTGCGGGCCGACACTCTAACCACTGAGCCAAACCGGCCAGGGCTCTTTCCCCTTCCTTTTGATTCTCATGGATAGTCCATGAAGTTCTGGGTCACAAACTATGTTCCCAGTATTCGAGGGAGCATGTTGCCTTCTATTTGCAGAAAGAACACAGTATACTTAAATTAATTATTCCATATTCTTTGCTCAAGCAATTTTGACTTTCTAACACCCCTACATTTCTAAGGTACTTTCTGTTTTCTATGTTTCTCATATATTTATTGTTTCATCTTTCTTAAAGATTCCTAAATTTCTCTATGTGTGTGCATACCATTTTCTCTCATTAATCATCTTGATGCCTCTCTTCTGCTAATACTCTTTCTAGACTCTTGATTTGGTTTCTATCAGCTTCTTTTTGTTGATCAGCATTTTTAGGTTCAGCTAAGGTAAAAACTGAAGCTGAAAAACTAGGGAAGCCATCACGGTCAAGGATTCATAACTCCTCTTTCTGATACCATAAATAAGCCCTTCTCTCTATACCAACAAAACAGTTATTCTCCTTCCCAACTTCTGTGCAGCCAAGGCAAGTTAGCAAACACTGGTACCTCTGCTTGTGTTCATGAAGAAGAACCAAGTATCTACTTGAGACACAGAGGAAACACCTTAAGGCAGCCTCCCAACACTATGAAAATAGGTTTCATCATTACCAAACTGCCTGAGCACTCGAGTAATTACCTTTTTTCCTTAATTTTTTTTTTTTTTGGTGCTATTTGAATTGCTTACAATGAACATATAATACACCAAAAATAATGAAGTTGTTTAAAATTCAGACAAAAGACCAGTGTTTTATTGTAAAGCCCATCTTATAAAACACATCTGTAAGATTTGTGTCTCAGGGTCATAATTCAGTGGAACAATTGCAACAATAAATCATTCTGACCTTTGCAAAAGTGAAACATCTTAAATAATCTCCTTAAAATGAATTCCGTGCCATCTCATTGTGCTGCCCTGGAGTACACTGCATCTACTATTTATCCCAGAACAAAAGTAAAATTATGGTTTGGGGAAGTTTCTCTTCTCACTGGAAAGAAATATTTGCTAATTTATGAAGACAAATTAAAAAATTGTCCAAGTATTGGAGAGATGTCAGATTCACATAGGAGATCACTAGATGATTATGTGAACTGGCAAATCTGTCTTCTTTTTAGGAAGAAATTATACAGAAAATAAGTATTTTGACCACTCAGTAAAAATGATTGCAATAATGCTGACTAATGAGCTTAATAATCAATTACTAAAATTTTCAGAGACTGTTTTTTAAAGATTTCAATATATTTTTGTCTCAAATTGTCCTGTTTTATTTTCTATATGAACATAGTATTTTCCTAATTTTTTAAGTTCTAAAGTCTTACATTTATTTTCTGAAAACACCAGCTGCAATATAACTATACCAGGCATAAATCATGAAGCAATCCATTTCTTTCTTTCTTTCTTTCTTTCTTTCTTTCTTTCTTTCTTTCTTTCTTCCTTCCTTCCTTCCTTCCTTCCTTCCTTCCTTCCTTCCTTCCTCCCTCCCTCCCTCCCTCCCTCCCTCCCTCCCTCCCTCCCTTCCTTCCTTCCTTCCTTCCTTCCTTCCTTCCTTCCTTCCCTCCATCCCTCCATCCCTCCTTCCTTTCTTTCTTTCTTCCTTTTTTTTCCTTCCTTCTTTTGTTATTCATGAATGACTGGACAAAGCCTGTGAAATTAGGTATACAATAAAATGCAAAAAAGAGAGTGCAAACTATGAGGCTAGAAAGTTGGGCAAGGCCCAGGTTGTGGAAGATAGTCCATGTTATGTGACAGCTTTTCCTTATTTGATGACAAGGAGGGATATTTTATTTGTTTAATCCTTGGGATAGTTTAACCCAAGGAAGGGCATTTATATCAGCATTTTCAATAATTATGTGTATTGACTAAATAGGAAAAAAAAAAAAGCAAGTAAGTTTGGATGAGGATTTTGTAGTATACAATGCAAACATGAATCAGACTTTTGAACAATAAAAGGTGCACAACAAACTTAAAGAATAAGATAAGTTTCAAGAGGAAGGAAATAAAGGATTAAGTTGGTGAAATGTAATCATTGGCTTGGACGTGGGGTACTGCCACTCAGCGGAGTCAATGAGAATGCTGGGAGAAATGGGATAAGAGTAATGACATGAATTAAAATGGAAAAAATAGGAGCTCAGGGTTCCCAGGAAAATACAACTATGGTAGAATGCTACCACTAAAAAAATGATCTCTCTTAATAACAAACCATTCAATATGCTAAGATAGAGTGTGATATTCTGAAAATTAGATTAACACATAAAGGGTTCATTTTTTCTTTTGTTTTGCTATTTTGATTTTTAAAACAAAATAAGCTATAACTTGCAAAGTTTTATGATGCCAGGTGTAGTGATGCATTAATTAGCTCACAGAAGTTTGCAGATAAATGTTTATACAGTCAACACAGTTGCCTTGAAGAGTGTACCGTCCTGGAGGGATCGGGTGGGGTAGGCTAAGAACTGGGGACTCGAATTTTGCAAAGGAGCAGAATAAGAGGAGAGATAAATGGATTTAAAGTGTTTTAAATTCCCGATATTTATTTGGACTGACAAAGTGTAAAAATTTCCAGTAATATAAGTCCTCTAAAATCAAGGATGACCATTTTGATTTTTAGAAAATTACTAAGTATAAATGAGAAAAATGGAAAGCTGAAAAAAAAATTCAAGACATGAGATAGCAGGCACATATAGAGAGTGAAACAAATTAAAAACATATTATAAATGAGAAATTATATGAAGTGTAAATGTATTAAATATTCTACATATAATCAAATTGATAAATAAATAACCAAATGTATGCTATACACAGTACATATATTGAATTTGAGGGTAAAATAATTGAAATAGATGCTTATAAATACTCTATCCAAAAAGATGATGTGTTCATGTAATAACACATGAGAGATACCAAGGAAACTTGATTCCTAGAGATAAAGAGGATTCTTTATGATGTTGAAAGATTCAGTTCATATATTCTAAACATGCTACATTTAATAGTATGGTTTCTAAATGTATATATTAAAAAAACAACAAAGAAACATTTTTAAAAAGTGAAAATAAAAAAAGAAAGGAAACCACATAGAGTGACTGAAACACCCTTCCATCAGAGGTACACACAGTATGCAAACAAAATATCAGTAAAGATACATAGGATTAGACAACATTATGGATAAAATTTCCTTTACTAATATATACAAAACTCCAAAACACACATATGCAGCAAACACTTTTTTCCAAAAATATAAAACATACAAGTTCAACATAAACTTGATAAAAAAAAAGTAAAAAACATCAAAAGATTGAAATCATAAAGAATACATTCTCTGATCACATGGCAGCTATGTTAAAAGTAACTATGATAACTAGAAATTGGCATAAAGTTGGATTCAAATATGTAGATGTATAAGAAAGAAATCATAATATAAATAGGATTTTATCTTAATTGTTATGAAACAACTGCATATTAAAAGTAGGACAGAGATAGTGCTACTTAACAGGGTAGCCTTAAATATATATAATAAGGGAAAATTATGAGTAATTAATTAATTAATTAATAGAAAATAGAAGCTTTTTAGTTGAATGTGGTTTCATTTGTTTATTTATTTAATTTTCCTTTGTATCTCTTGCCCTAGGTGATGTATTGGTGAAAATTTAGGAGAACATATTTGACAATGATAAATTTAATAAGGGGTTAATCTTTAAAAGATATAAAGTACTGATCCAACTCAACAAAAGGAAGATTGACAATCCAATTAAAAAATGGGCTGAGGACCTGAATAGATACTTCTCCAAATAGGATATATGGATGACCAAGAGACATATCAAAAAATGCTCTAAGTCACTAATTATCAGAGAGATGCAAATTAAAACAACAATGAGGTATCACCTCACACCTGTCAGAATGGCTGCCATCAACAAATCATCAAACAAGTGTTGGCGAGGGTGTGGAGAAAAGGGGACTCTAGTACACTGCTGGTGGGGATGCAGAGTGATGCAGCCACTATGGAAAACAATATGGTGTTACCTCAGAAAATTAAAAATTGAACTGCCATTTGACCCAGTGATCCCACTTCTAGGAATATACCCTAAGAAGCCTGAAACACCAATCAGAAAGAATATATGTACCCCTATGTTCAGAGCAGCACTATATACAATCACTAAGATTTGGAAACAGCCCAATTGTCCATCAATGGATGAGTGGATAAAAAAAAGCAGTGGTACATATACACAATGGAGTACTATGCAGCTGTAAGAAAGAAAGATCTCTTATCCTTTGACACTACATGGAGAGACCTGAAGAGTATTATCCTAAGCGAAACAAGCCAATCAAAGAAAAACACTTATCACATGATCTCACTTATTTGTGTAATATAATGAACAAAACAAGCTGATGAACAAAATAGATCCAAGTACAGACTGACAAACCTCAGAAGAGGGGGATAGGGGTAAGGAAGAGATAAACCACAGAATTTATATGCATGTATGCATAACCATGGACATAGACAACAGTGCTGGGGTGGGGGCAGGGATCAGGAGGAGGGTGTCAATGGGGGAAAAAGGAGAAACATCTGTAACAAAAATAAATTAATAAAAAAAATCAAGAGAAGTTAATTCTAAAATAAACTATGTGCATTAATTTTTTTAAGTGATGAAGTTATATAAGGGATCTGAAGAAAATGATGAGATAAAGTGACAATAGGACCAGAAAAATTCTTGGAAATAAATATACTGCAAAAGAATAGTTAAATGGACAATGATTATTGATATTAGACTAAAAATGAGTTCAGGAAAGATTTTCTCATTTATTTTTCAATTATATTCTCCACATTCTAAGAACATTTAATCAGTTAATTTTTAATAAGAATGTAAATAAAACATAATGCTATACATTTTATATTAACTTTCAAATACATATAAAAACAACAATATTATAAGACTAGAATATTAAAATACCTCACTTTTGAAGTTATACATACATTTTATTCTTCTTAAAGTAGAAAGTCATCCCATTCCCTCTCTTTATTCCCCAATTGCTAAAATAAAATGACGTTACTGAGTTCCTTTTACATATATTTGAGCTATCAAGTACAGGTTCAAAGACATCAATAAACTTTAGATGGGTTTTAAAAAAAGATTTTGGTAAAATTAAATCATTGTATTTTAATATTTTCAAGAAAGTAAAATTGGATAAATTTAATGCTTGAATATTTGAGAATTGAGTTACAATGGTGAACAGAAGTGTAGGCTTTCGTAAATTGTATTTTATAATAGAAGTACAATTTCCACTATGCTCTTTAGAATGTGCTCATGTAATAGCATGGTAATGAGTAAAAAGTAATATGTGTTGACAGTCCACATTACCTCCTTAAACTAGAGTTAGAACTGAGTTTTCTTTATAAGCTCTATTTTCAATATATGTCTAGAAAGCATGGCAAAATTGAACAATAAATATAACTGTCACAGGTGTCTTGCCAAATAAAACAAGGGATGTTATTTCTCATGCCAGACTATTTAAATTCATTTTCAGAGAAAATAAAATAATTTGAGTAAAAGTAGACAGATTTTGAATAAGTATGCTCCATATCTATATTCTAGTTTCCTTGGCCCAATATAGATTTCTTAAAATGACACTATTTTTGTGTGTGTCGTTCATTCATTTATTAAATAATTATGGTACTTCCACTATGTGCAAGGCCCTTGGGTTATGGGTAGCCACATAAATGAACAAAACTGACAAGGATCGCTGCTTTCATAAAGTTTGCATTCTAGTGGAGAAAAATTGACCAAGAAAAGCAATGTAATTACCAAGAAAGTTATGTATTATTTTGGAAAGTGATAATTGACATGGAAAAATATATAGCAAATCAGAAGTAGTTAGGGATGGAATTGGGCAGCTTGGATGGCAACACTTTGGGGGACAGAAAAATTATATGGGGTGTTAAATAATTCCTGAAACAGCAACCAATATATGGTACTATTTTTTCCTGTAGTCAGAATATAAGAATTCAGGAACCAAGTTTCCAACCAAGGTTGGAATTAGAAGTGTGATATGTGTGAGGAAATAAAAGGAGACAAAAGTGAGTAAAGTTTTATAAAAGATGAAGTATAAAGTTGGTCATGGGTAGAAGCCAAATTCTGTTGGCCATACAGGGTTTGAGTTTTATTCTATGTAAAATAAGAAGCTGTAGAAAGACTTTGAGTGTGTTAGTTAAATAGTATTTGACTATTAACAAGGTCTTTGATAATTAAAAAAAAATTTTTTTTCTTTATTGATTTTAGAGAGGGAAGAATGGAGAGGGAGAGAGAGATAGAAACACTGATGAGAGAGAACATCAACTGGCTACCTCCTGCATGCTACCGCCTGCATGCTTCCCACTGGGGATCAGGCCCACAATCTGGGTGTGTGCCCTGACCAGGAATCGAACCAGTGACCTCCTGGTGCATGGGTCAATGCTCAACCACTGAGCCACTCTGGCCAGGTGTAACTAGGTCTTTTAAAATGGCTGGTGAAATGGAGGCAAGTATATTATTAGATACAGAGTTTAAAATAATGGATATAACAATACTCAAAATGTATCAGTCAGAAATGAAGGATACACTAACTGAAATGAAGAATAATTTATAGGGAATCAACAGTAGGGTAGATGGAGCTGAGAATCAAATCAATTATTTGGAATATAAGGCAACAAAAAATACCCAATCAGAACAACAAGAAAAAGAATAAAAAAAAATATGAAGATAGTGTAAGGAGCCTCTGGGACAACTTCAAGTGTGCCAACATTCGTATCATGGGGGTGCTGGAAAGAGAAGAGAGAGCAAAAAATTGAAAAGATATTTGAAAAAATAATGACAGAAAACTTCCCGAACTTGATGAAGGAAATAGATATACAAGTTAAGAAAGCACAGGGAGTTCCAAACAAGATGAGTCCGAAGAGACCCACACCAAGACAAATTATAATTAAAATGCCAAATGTTAAGGACAAAGAGAGAATCTTAAAAGAGCAAAAGAGAAACAGTTTCCTGCAAGGGAGTTCCCATATGGCTGTCAGTTGATTTTTCAACAGTAACACTCGGGCCAGGAGGGGTTGGCATGAAGTATTCAAAGTAATGAAAAATAAAGAACTACAACCAAGATTACTCTACCCAACAAAGCTATCATTTAGAATCTAAGGACAGATAAAATGCTTCCCAGACAACAAAAGCTAAAGGAATTAATCAGCACCAAACCAGTATATATAAAATGTTAAACGTTCTCCTAGAAAAAGAAGGAGGAGGAGGAGGATAAATATATGAACTATAAAATGGCAATAAATACATATCTATCTACAATTGGATCTAAAAAAAATAAACAAGCAGAACACAAACAGACTTATAGATACAGAGAGCATTTTGATGGTTGCCAGATGGGAAAGGGGTCAGAGAGATGGGTAAAAATGGTGGTGGGATTAAGAAGTACAAATTGGTTGTTACAGAATAGTCATAGGGATATAAAGTACAAATAGAGAATATAGTCAATAATATTCTAATAATTATGTATGGTGTCAGGTGAGTACAAGATTTATTGGGATGACCACTTAATAGGTTATAAAATGTCTAATCTCTGAGGTGTATACCTAAAACTAATATATTTTATGTCAAGCGCAATTGGAAATGAAAACATATTAAAATAAATACATGAATAAATAAGTAGGCTGGTGTAGACTTAGGCTAGCATAGAACCAGTGAGATTAAGATGCTGTAGCAGAAGTGATAGAGATAGAGGTCTGTCTCCAGCTATGCTGTTGGAGGGAAACTTGGAGGGTAGAGAGGAGACAAAAAAATATGATGGATGGATCATTATAAAAGAGAGGTTAAGATAAAACACAGGCCCACATTTTTCAGTTGTAGGCTGACCAGAATGTGGGTTAATTGGTAAGGATGATTCAGTGTTGAAAACCAAGATAACTATTTAGTTTTAGATTAATTTGAGACTTTAAAATGGAGATGCAATTACTTAGATGTATAGTAGATTCGCGATCTCATAGAGAGACAATTTTGGCTGTAATAGGGATCAAAGCATTTTTATATTTTAATATATGAAAATGACCAGAAAACCTAAAAATGAGGCTGAAAATTTTCTTCATCCTGAGGTTAAGTAGAGGATTTGAGTCTACAAAATGAAACAAAAAGCTTTCCTGAGATGAAGATGCAGATCAAGAGGAAAAGAAGGAATAGTAGGAAAAGGAAGAAGAAGGAGAAGCAAGATAATTGTGAAATAAAAATGTAATGGAAGTCAAAAGAACAGTTTTTAAACGAAGGAAGAAAGGGGTCTTATGTTTAATTCCTTGAGCATTTCAGTAAGGATCATTGGAAACTACATATATCACTGATGTTTCAATGACACAGGTCATTGGTAATTTTAACAAAGACATCTTCAGAGGACTAGTTTGGAGCCAGAGCCAGGCCAAGGTAAATTAAATTATAATTATAATTGGGAAGTGAGAAGGGACATTATTTCTTTGGACACTTTTAAAAGAAGTTTGGTAATTTAGAAAGAGAAATACAGTAGGAAAATATGGGTAAAGAAATGATAACATTTTAGCTCTTGCTACAATTTATGGCCACTTGAGAAATTTTATGCATAGTATGTTGGATGGAGAAGAATGTATAGCTGCTAAGTGTAAGGGCTTTGGAGGTAGACAGCTGAGCCAGACATCAAGTATTTCACTAGCTGGCTGTGTGATCTTGAACAAGACACTTAACCACCCCCAACTCAGGAGGTCTTTATCAACCATGTGCATATATGCACACTACCTCACAGTTTCTTGGGAGGATTATCGAAAACATGCCTGGAGAACATTTAACATATTTCCTAATACACAGCAAATGCTCAGTACAGTTTGCTTCTTTTTTTTAAATCCTTTTTTACTCATATTAAATTATCATTTTATCCCTTCAATTTAAGATGGCCAACTTAGGTTTGACCACTTAGGATCCATTTAGAAGAATATGTAATAAAATTAACTTTATATGAAATTTTCAGAAAACATAAAGTTATTTTATCTGTAATTCTTTTGCCTACAGGATGTTTTCCACATTCTTAATCCTGGCATGCAGGATTTGGGAAAATTGTTTCCAACATAGGATGGGTCAATCTTGAAATAAGGGTAAAGTAACTCTGCAAATCGCCACTAGAGGACAGAGGAGAGTCAGGCAACATCTGAAAAGAAATATTCAGGGACCGGTTGTCCTTGATTCTAGGACAGGCTTCTCCACTGTGAGAAACTCAGACATCAGAGCCAGATAATTGTTTTGATTAAACTCATGATTTTTAAGTTAAATAATGGAGCAGAAATGTTTCCCAAAGTTCTTTTGCATTTCAAAGTGAGTAAAGGAATACTTTTTATCTTATCATTCTGTATTCATACTTCTATTATATCACTTAAATATGCATTATATTATTTTTATTTGTCTCCAGGCTTGTCATCAAACACCCTTGCAGTAAAATTTTTGAAGGCTGGTGCCATGTCTTATTTGGGTACTTCTTTTGCTTAGTAGACTCTCTAGGGATTCAGTGTCAACATTCATTACCATCATGGTAGACAGAGGCAGTAAGATATTCTCAGATTAATGATCAGGAAAGCAGAGATACAGATAAGGGGCATGTACATTCCTTCATACATGTGATAGGCTCAGGTGTGTTGAAAGCCAAAATCAATGCCAGAAAAATCAGTGAGTGGGTGATTGAAGTGTATTATCTTCATAGATAAGACCTGCTAAGGAAATATTTATTCAGTGTATAATGTATGTTAGTGTTACATGGCTTGATATGCATTATTTCATTTATTTCTCTCAAGAATTCTGCCAGATAGTCTTTCATTTTCTGAACAAGGGAACTGAGGAAAAGTTTATCAACTCACCTAATATCAGAATCTTGTATATATTGGCGCTCTTAAGAAAAAAATGTCCTCAAGATGAACAAACGTAAATGGATTTTATTCTGATGCTATTACCAGCGGTGGGGGTGGGGGGCGGAGTAGGGGGACCACTGCATGCTCAGTTCTGTGAAACAAAGTGTTAGGGGAGCTTTTATGAACTGGAGAGGGAATAACAAGTTCATCTGTGCTGCGCTCAAAGGAAAAGCGAACATTCTCTTTTCTTCACAACAGGAGATTGTTTTACAATTTGAGGCAAGGTGCTCACTGAAGTTAGGTTCTACTTTCTCAGAGACTGGGAGATAGGGGCTTTTGCTTCCTTGATCATGACATTTCAAAGAGATGTCCCTAGGTCCTTGAGCAAGACAGTCCCAGGTTGTTAAAACTGGCGAGGAGGCTTTTAAAATAGTACAGCTCAGAGGGTGGAGAAACAATGTACAGGATTTCTAAAGTAAGTACTGTAAGAAAAGAGAGGTCAGGAGCCTACATTTAGGAGAAATGCTGTCTAACATTTAGTCAAGCTGAGGGGAACAGTAAGGCCATCTTGGGTGAACCAGATTTAAACTCGAGTCATTCTGATTCAATAATTCATGCTACTTTCATTGAAGGAATTGGATGACTACAATCTAAAGTATCAAATTAACATGAATGCCTGGCTGCTGTGGCTCAGTGGTTGAGTGTCGACCCTGCACCACGATGTCACCAGTTCAATTCCCGGTCACGGCACATACCCAGGTTGTGGGCTGGGTCCCCAGTGGGGAGCATGCAGGAGGCAGCAAATCTATGTTCTCTCTCATCGATGTTTCTATCTCTCTCTCCCTCTCCCTTTCTCTCTCTCTCAAATCAATAAAGAAAAATAAAAAATAAAAAAATTAACATGAACATTGCTGGGCAGTAATACGTGTTTATTGAATAAATGTGTTGTTCATAGAGAACAGAAATCAGAAATCCCCCGAATGATATTATCTAGAGTTAGATCCAGGTGCACCGATTCAAATTCCACCAATGTAGTCACTCACACTGTAAATGAGGATTCTCTCAGTAGAAAACTGTTCATCAGTTTTAACAAGGGTACTTGAAAAGCCGAAGGCAGCTTCACCGCTTCCAAAATTTGCACTGAAGCATATTCATTTCTTAATGAATTTCCTGAGTCAAAGGAGACGAGATGGGAATTCATAGTAGGTACCCTCAGTTCTGTTGAATTCCCCCCTGCAGAATAAGGACCTCAGACTTTCAAGGCTTTTCCAAATCTGCTTACATAGAATTTTCTCTATTCCCTTGAAGAAGGAATAAAAGTAAAGTGAGTCTCAAATCTCTAGGGCAACAGACTAAATTTGCTTGTTGACATACCCTGTGCCTCAAAGAAGAATGCTTCGAAGGACCAGAGGAGCAGGTGATGGCTTTCCTCAGGTATGTGTGGCCAGGAGATGGAACAGGATGCTACCTAGAGCTGGTGCAGACTGGAGAGGTGCGCGGAGCAAATCCTGGTCTATGTCAACTGTTCAAAAGCACTAAGTAAAGATCTCGAACAGTGTGAGGGGAGTGAGTTGTCTCAAACCCTCTCATTCTTTTTGCTCAAAATACTTAGTGGGTGTTCTTTATAAAGGTCAATTAATATGCCAACATATCTCATGAAAAATAAAACCAGAAAACAAACCAAAACCCCACAGTAACAACAATAATAAAATCTTCCCTTCTAACCCACACCAGCTTCAGTTCCTGCCCTTTCTCTGTGCTGTGAGAATGAATATATGAATCATGCACTTAAGAAAATAACTTTTTAAATGTCGGTTTTCTTCTAAACTAGACAATATGAGGCTTCAGTTTTGTAATAGAGTTGATTGATAGGAGAATCACTAAATTACCAGTATGATAAATAAGCAAAGAATAAAGCAGCAAAAGAAAACATTAATCCTTTTTGAAATATCACTTTCAAACATAAATATATAACTTTACATAACATAACTCTCCCTGTGTGAAATAAGTCCCAATAGCCCATGTTTTTAGGCACCAAAAACACACATTCTAACATTATTTGAAGGTTAACATTTAGAAACAGCTTAAAATATTTGATAATAGAGAAATTCTTCAGGATACTTTTTACTATAGAGATATTAAGTTAATGCTTACATAAAAAGTTCATGGCAATAGAAAATGTTTGAATCCTAGTAAATGGAGAAATCAAGACGTACAATTAAATAAGAGACTATTGCCAGGAAGACAATACCCAAATGCTAGAGAAACAGTACTCAAGAAGAAATGAAGTAATGGTCTGTCTTCCCATCATCCAGTAAAAACTGAGGTTTAAGCAAAAAGAAAAAAGAATCCAAAAAAATGAGGATAGTGTAAGGAGCCTCTGGGACAACTTCAAGCGTGCCAACATTCGCATCTTGGGGGTGCCGGAAGGAGAAGAGAGAGAACAAGAAATCGAAAACCTGTATGAAACAATAATGGCAGAAAACTTTCCTAACTTGGTGAAGGAAACAGACATACAAGTCCAGGAAGCACAGAGAGTCCCAAACAAGAGGAACCCCAAGAGGCCCACACCAAGACACATCATCATCAAAATGCAAAAGGTTCAAGACAAAGAGAGAATCCTAAAAGCAGCAAGAGAAAGGCAGCTAGTTACCTACAAGGGAGTTCCCATTAGGCTGTCAGCTGATTTCTCAAAAGAAACTTTGCAGGCCAGAAGGGAGTGGCAAGAAATATTCAGAGTGATGAAAACCAAGAACCTACAACCAAAATTACTCTATCCTGCAAAGCTGTCATTTAGAATCGATGGACATATAAAAACTTTCCCAGACAAGAAAAAGTTAAAGGAGTTCATCACTACCAAATCGTTATTATATGAAATGATGAAGGGTCTTTTTAAAGAAAAAGATAAAATGTATGAACAAACAAAATGGCAATGAATACATATCTATCGACAATGGAATCTACAAACAAAATGAACAGGAAGAACAGGAACATTCTCATAGATACAGAGAACATTTTGTTGGTTGCCAGTTGGGAAAGGGGTTGGGGGAATGGATGAAAAAGGTGAAGGGATTAAGAAGCACAAATTCATTGCTAGACTGACAAACCTCAAAGGGAAAGGGGTTGGGGGGTGGGAAGAAATAAACCAAAGAACTTATATGCATAACCAATGGACACGGACAATAGTTTGGGAAAAGGTGGGAGGGGGGCGGGAGTGGGGAGGAGGGGGTCAATGGGGGAAAAATGTGGAACATCTGTAATACATTTTACATCCAACAATAAAGATGTGGAAAAAATAAATTAAAAAAACAAAACAAAACTGAGGTTTTCTTTCTTTTATTTTTATTTTCCCATCTTCCATGATCATTAAAACATTTCTACATTAAAAATAAATACCATAATTTGGAAAATAAGCCAACACTTTAGAACATGGGATGTGGATTTTATGCATTTTAAAGAAGGCACTGTCCCAGCCTCATTATTATTAATAGCATACTCCATGACACACCCCACTTGCCGTGATCAGAAACGGAAAGCCCATAAAAGGTCAGAAAATGGCTGATGGAGCTTTTATTTTCCCCACCCCTTTCCCAGAAAAGTCTTGAATGTTGCATCCCCTAATTGAATGTCCTACCCCTTGATTAAATGAGCCTCAATAAAACAAGTAAATAACACAGGGAAGGGCTGCTCTGTTTGTAGAGTAATCCATCCTCTGTCTCCCTGCTTCACTAATAATCTCACTCTCACTTTAAACTCTGTGTTAGCTCGTCTTTGAAGTGTTTCCTGTGCAAAACCAAGAATCCACAGTGGGTCACAGAATCTTGGGTCCCCAGTATCCCTGGAACACCTGCATCAGACAGACAACCCATGGAATAAAAAGTGTTAACTCTCTTAAAAGATATTTACGGTTTTAACAGTCTGGACTCAAGCTACCTTTATATTTTTGCCTTAGAGTCCATCAAGTTAAAAGCTAAAATTAATACATTATTGTATTTTCTTATGTATTATGTACTTATTAGAAATTCTTGCTATATATAATATGCTATATAATTATAATTTTATTTCTTACATACTGAAATGATAAGGAAAGTTTAAGTTAAAAAAAGAAATTCCCAATATAATAAAGAATATACAATATAGAAAAGAATATTATTTGATGTAATAAATAAATGCTAAGGTGCATATACAGCCTTGAAATCTGAGAAATCTTCAGCCTCAATCTGACATAAGAAATCTTTCTTTACTTTCTGATAATTCAAAGCCTCTATATTCTGTTTTACCTTTAAGGCACATGTTTCTTTCAACCCAGTGGCAAATTGTGTGTGTATGTAAAGCACTCTTCACTTAAACAATTACTCTCATACAACTACTTTGCAATCGCCAATGTTTTCCAATGCCTATGCTTCTAGAAGGTTGTGGAGAAACATAACTACTGCCATGCGATCCCCATATACCTAAGTTATTAATGCCTCCTATCTTGACTGGCAGGGTTTTGTTGTGTTGATTTTTCAGCCAAATCTTACAGCAGTGGGTGATATTGTTCAGGTCCCATGGGCTCCCATGATTCCGTGTTTTTCAGTATGCCTGAGCCAAGAATCTAACAGTTTAACCTAATTCGTAAATTGATCCCAGTCAGTTGGCCTGTCTTCTTGACAGAGAAATCCAGTTCAAACAAGTAAAAATACATTGTAGATTCTAATGTCCTAAAAGTTTAAGTGGAAGGGAAAATTCAACTGTCCATGGAAAATGAAGCAGCCCAGCATGTCTTTTTGATTCCCAATGACAATTTTTTTAAGGAGTTTAATCATCTAGGGGAAAATAACAGGCACAACAAATGTAATAAACATGAAGAAAATATTTCAGAATAAAAATATGATAATCCTTAAATATCACATTAGCTTATAAGTAAAAAAGAAATTGCGAATGCTATTTTTTATATGATATATATTGAAATATATATAGAGAAAAGAGACTGCTGATATAAGTATTTTTGAAAACGCAAAACTGAACTGTATTTTACACTGTATCAAAAGTGAGTTTAAAAAATCAGCCTGGCCTGTGTGGCTCAGTGGTTGAGTGTTGACCCATGCACCAACAGGTCACCAGTTCGATTCCTAGTCAGGGCACATGCCCAGGTTTTGGTCAAATCTCCAGTGGGGGCGTGCAGGAAGTAGACAGTTGATGTGCTCTCTCATCGATGTTTCTATCTCTCTTTCCCTCTCCCTTCCTCTCTCTCTAAAATCAATAAAGAAAAAAAATAAAATAAAAAATCATGAGCTCAATTATTATTATTATATAGTATTAGTCAAAGATTGTTTATGTTGTGTTCAATGTATTGCACAGTTTGTTACCTGAAAGTGAGTTTCTGATTTATTTGTTTAAAATGATGTTTTTTGTATGGTATTCTGTTTTTTAAAAATTTATGGTGATAGCCTAAAATATATTACTCTTTAGCTCAAGATTATACTTACAGAAAAGCTATTTTACATGATTTTTGAGGAAACTGCACTAATTAAAAAATACCTCTGGCATCTTATGAGAGATGTCCTAAAACATGAAACATAAGGCACCATAAATTATAGTAAATTTTTTATTCATTTATGGATATTTTTATATGCATATGTATGTAGGTATATACACACACATTTATTACACACATATAGACACAAATATAATTCGTTGACTATCCAATTAGTCCAGGAAAGGTTTTGCCATTTTCTTATTTTTCTTGCATATCCAGATCACTGGCAATGCATAGAATCTTTCACCTATTAATTATAACACATATAAACCACTATTAATATATTATTTAAATGGATATTGTTAATATTAAAATTAATAGCAATGTCATTAAGCCTTCAATTGCTTATACTTTTTATTTCATTTTTGTTGGTAATCCACAGTGATTCTTTTCTAGAACATAATCTATAAAAAAAGTTTCATGGCAGCATGAATCCCATACAACTACTGAGCACACCATGTCGGGCAGTCTTCAGTGCTTACATGCTCAGCATTTGTCCGCCTGGTGAAAAAATAAATGTAATGATTTGAGGTCAACACCAACCGTATGTGAGCATAGTTATTTCCATTTCGCCAGTGAGAGGCCTGAGCACCAGAGATTAAGTAGATGGATGTATCAGGTCCCTCAGCAAGGCAGACCGAGAATTTGATTATGGGTGACCATCTACACAGCTGATGTTCCCAGACACTGCATTATTTGCTATTAGTGTGTGAGCTTCTTGGGAACACACAGAATACTGCATAACCAGTTACAATTTATTTTCTTAAATGAGAGATTGTGTTCTAGGTCCCCCACTGGTAGCAATCCTCTGTCTGATGAATCTTCTCATATAAGTGATACATATCTTCTCCAAGGGGACTATTCTCTGGGAATTACTCCCTCAGTACAGTTTATTCATGAGATTTGAAATTAAACTATGCAAAACACTGATACACTTTTCAATCCCTAAATAATTATAATTTATCATTAATAGCAATAAAATATATCCAAAAGTAAAAATAATAATATTTTTGTCTTGGTGTATGAAATCTTGTGTTCCTGTAAAATAGCTTAATAACATCCTTTCTGTTCTCTTCTTAAATATATTTACTTTTCAAATCTAAGCAACTAAATGTGAAAACAGAAAACCTAAACAACTTTACATGCACAGATTATTTACTAGATAAATTCAAAACATTTAAAAAGCAATAATTATTAAATGCTTGGCCAAAAGTCAAAGAGATTTCATTCTCTTTTGGGGTCCTAATTAAAAAATTGATCATATTTATAAGATGATGGGTAAATTTTTGAGAGGAAGATCTTTAAAGATTTTCCAATAAAGCTCAAATAGTTTTCTAATTTTGATGAAATTAAGTAGGTTTCACATACTAGCTCCTTAGGTTACTTGGTTTTCTTCTGGTAAAGCTATCCTTGAATTCACTGAGTTAAAAAAAAATGTTTTAAAAGCTCTAAAGATGTGCCCTGACCACCACTTGCTTGTAGAAAATATGATTTTCCTTTCTTTTCTCTTTTAAATCCAAAATGATTTTCAGTATTGACCTCAAATAACTACATTAATTTTTTTTTTTTCGTGCAGACTGAAAAATGAGCTTTCTTCAGTTTCTAAATAAAATAATTCTGAGTGGCAATAATAAAAAGTTTGTAATGATAGAACTATATATAAAGTTTTGAAAAACACATCATGTATTCATTTCATCATCTAATTGATAACAGCTGTCACAAATGATCTGTTAGGAAGTAAACGGCTTCACATTATCATGTTCTGTGAGTGATGATTTAAGTTCAAGTCCATCTTATTTCTCCAAAGAAAAGATATTAGTGGAAAGTGTCCAATAGTTTCAGACTATTACTGAGGCATGGATATTCAAGGGTACTTTGGCACAGATGTGTGCTAGGTGCTAGAAATTGTACACTGAATATTGTACAATTGTATGTCATCATATTTCTAGACTTAAAGGATCTCACCCCAATTGAAATATCACGTGTGTCTTAACACAGTCTAGCAGTATAACCTGAATAAAAATAACTGAAATCACTTGACTTTTTAGTATATTGTATTCGGAAATGAGAACTCTTTTGTGCTATACATGTGAGTTAATTTTTAATGTCATTATAATTTCATTCCCGTTGCTAATAAAATAAGAATGAATATCCCTCAGGCAATGCATCCCAGTAACTTAATAGGAAAGAAAGGTGAAGCAAGATGAATTTAAAATGTAGAATAGTTTGAGAATATATTGACATCTCCGAAGGAAAAAAGAATAACTATAAAAATTAATGTGAAAATTTAAGTTGACCATCATCTTTCCTGATCTGTATAAAGTTTTATACTCATAAAGAAACTACTGAACAGTAGTTATCAAAGTAGGATGTACATTGGAATTACCTGGGGGGCTTTAAAATAAAAAACTAATGCTTGGGTACGATCACTAGAAATCTAATTTAGTTCAGGGTGGTGTGTCATTTCAAGTATCATGAAGTTTATAATCTCTCCAAATGATTCTAATTTGTAGTGCTCTAAGGGAACCTTTAACACACATGTGATATTATGTATTATTTTATAACATTTTCATAATAATATCATTTAATAGGAGAATGAAATATATCAGGAACATACTTGAAGAGCTAGAATTCAATGTCAAAGCTACCAAAGACCAAAGGTATTTTTTTTTTTGTACCTCTACCAATGGCTCTTTCCCCCATTCCTAAGACTCAAATTGATCAATCAACTCTGAAATCCCAAAACTATTAGACTTTCCATATCACATATTATATTCTATCTTTGGTTTTAGCTATTTCTGTTCATGTGTGATTTCTCAGTATGTAAGAACATACGGGCAGGCAAGGATTTTCATTGTTTCATTTTTTTATCTTCTCTCATGCTTTTATGCCTGTAGCAGATTGTGTACTTATATCACATGTAGTAGGTTGTAAATAAATAGTTGTTGAATTAATCTTTGGTAAATTCTCTGAACTTATTTTCATTGATGCTAACCCTGTACATTGTTATATGTGCTGTGTCAGTCATCTCACCATTCATAGTGAACACTATTTCTTAATATTTTATAAAAATTCTTCACTGTGGCTGGCATATATCTACAGAAATAGATATAATTTATTTGTCTAAGTGGTTTACAGGGGTATAGATGAATCCAAGGCATTTGTCAGATTGTCACCAGATGTCAATGTAATTAGTTTTGAAAACACTAATAAGGATGGTAAAGATCAAGTCAGTTGTAATTGGAAGTTATTTTTACAATTATAATATTTAAAAACATTATCATCCCGTTAATATGTTTATAAAATTCCATAAATAATATTTAAACCACAAATATATATTAAACTGTGAAAATATTATCTGCTTTCAATAAATAAGTGCATATTTCTCATTACTAAATGATAAAAAAGTATGGAATCACAGAACTTAAAAAAATTCTACTTAGGTGCATATAGACCAGTGGAACAGAACAGAGAACCCAGAAATGAACCCAAGGCAATATGCTCAATTAATATTTGACAAAGGTGGCAAGAGCATACAGTGGAGTAAAGACAGCCTCTTTAATAAATGATGTTGGGAAAATTGGACAGCTGCATGCAAAAAAACAACAACAAAAAAAAATGAAACTAGACTATCGACTTACACCATACACAAGAATAAACTCAAAATGGATAAAAGACTTAAATGTGACTCATGAATCCATAAAAATCCTAAAAGAAACTGTTGGCAACAAAATTTCACACATTATACGCAGCAGAATTTTCACTGATACATCACCTAAGGCAACAGAAACAAAGGAGAAAATGATCACATGGGACTACATCAAACTCAAAAGCTTCTGCACAGCAAAAGAAACAACCACCAAAATGGAAAGGCAACCCACTCTATTGGAGAGCATCATTGCCAATGATACATCAGATAAGGGGTTAATTTCCAATATATATATAGAGTGCTCATACAGTTCAAAAAAAGGGAAGACAACCCAATTAAAAAATGGGCAGAAGAACTAAATAGACACGTCTCCAAACAGGACATACAAATAGCTAAGAGACATATGAAGAAATGCTCAACATCACTAATCATCAGAGAGATGCAAATTAAAACAACAATGAGGTATCACCTCACACCTGTCAGAATGGTCACCATCAACAAATCATCAAACAACAAGTGTTGGTGAGGGTGTGGAGAAAACGGGACTCTAGTACACTGCTGGTGGGAATGCAGACTGGTGCAGCCACTATGGAAAACAATATGGTGTTACCTCAGAAAATTAAAAATTGAACTGCCATTTGACCCAGTGATCCCACTTCTAGGAATATACCCTAAGAAGCCTGAAACACCAATCAGAAAGAATATATGTACCCCTATGTTCAGAGCAGCACTATATACAATCACTAAGATTTGAAAACAGCCCAATTGTCCATCAATGGATGAGTGGATAAAAAAAGCAGTGGTACATATACACAATGGAGTACTATGCAGTTGTAAGAAAGAAAGATCTCTTATCCTTTGAGAAGACATGGAGGGACCTGGAGAGTATTATCCTAAGCAAAACAAGCCAAACAGAGAAAGACAAGTATCATATGATCTCACTTATTTGTGGAATATAATGAACATAACAGTCTGAGGAATGGGGTAGTCCCAGAGACATGGAAGTTGGGTAAAGACTGACAATCCTCAGAAGAGGTGGTGGTGGGGGAGAGATAAACCACAGAAGTTATATGAACAATGGACATGGACAACAAGGCTGGGGACAGGGCGGGGAAGGAGTGGGGTATCAGTGGGGTGGGGGGTGGAAAGGAGAAATATTTGTAACAAAAATTAATTAATTTAAAAAATTCTACTTAGGTAAGGCAAATTTAGATGTAGTATATATAAATATGAATATTCAAATATATTGGGATAAACAAAGGAAATGCCCAGGAAACCACAATATCACAATATGCTCACAAACAAACTTGAGAACAATTTATCAAATAATCATTCCTTATGGTTTGAATTCTTTAGATATTAATGTTGAATTTATTTCATTTCATGGTCTAATGAGAAACACTTTGCATTTCTTGCTGTTGTCTGCTTTTTTCAGCCTCAATACATTTTCTGTGTAACACACTATGAATTGATAAGCACTCTATTTTCTGGTCATGCTAAATGTATTGAGTCATCAAAATGAATGCCTTTTGTTCATGATGGCTTTCACAAGGCAAATGACTCTGCGTCTTCAACATCCACTTTTCACACTTTTATTGAATTGTTTTAGCCTTTTATTTAATAACATAGTCTAAAACACACAGATAATCCTAATTCTTGACTTTCTATACCTATTGTGCTATTTTATTGCCTTTACTCATTAGAGGGTAAAATAGAAATGTTTGAGCTGATTTTAAATATATCGAAGAGTTATGACATATACAATGTACTTTTGATTAACATGAACTAAATTATGTTTTTCATTAATTTTTTTCTTTGACATAACGTTTTGATTTTTAACATAATTTCCATGCAAAATATTCATTTACTTCCCACAGGTTGTACTACAAACAATCCTCACTTTGCATAGTCGTGTATATGAATTTTAGTTATCACAAATTAGTTAAAATTAGTCAACTAACAACACAGTTTAGATTCTATTCTTTAAGACTTCCCTCTTTTTCCTAGTTTGCAAAATCATCATCATTCTGAATGGATACTGAGTTCTAGCAAATATAATTTTGATATATTTGAGACGATTATGTGCTTTTTTATATCTCCAGTCTGTAAATGATGTAAATTTTATTTATTGATATTTAAATGTTAAACCAGGTTTTCTTTCTTGGAATAAACTTAATTTCATGATGACATATTATTTTTGTTTGTATATCACTGCATTTGGATCATTAATATTTGAGAGTTGCCATCTGTTTTCATGAAGACAACTAGCTTTTACTATATCTTTCTTGGAATATTATTATTTTTGCTATAGAGAATATATTGTTCCCATAAAACAAGCAGGGAATTGTTTCTTTCCCATTATTTTGTATAATGCGTGGAAAGCTATATTATTCTATGGATTTGTCATTTTTATCTAAATATATTATTGTTCAAATATCCATTATTATCTTTGTGTTATATATCTGGGATCCACAGAGATGTCATTTGTTTTATTCCCAGTACTATTAATGTGCACTTTCTGTTGTATTTCTCAGCTATCTTAGAAGACCATGCATTTTATGAGGCTTTTGAAGTAATAATTTTTTATTGTATTTTAATGAACATTTAATTTCTATCTTTATCTTTTTTATTTTCTATCACTTATATAGGATTAATATGCAATATTTTCCTATTTTTTTGAGATTGATACTTAAATAATTACTTTCAGCTATTCTTTTTTTATATATATTTTGTTCAGATAGAGTGGGGGGAAGAGAGAGAGAGAGAGAGAGAGAATCATCGACATGAAAGGAACACATCGAGTGGCTGCCACCTGCACGACCAACCAGGGTCGGGGACAAACTGCAACCGAGGTACATGCCCTTAGCGGGAACCGAACCCGGGTCTCTCCGGACCACAGGCCAAAGCTCTAACCGCTGAGCAAAACCGGCCAGGGCTCAGCTATTCTTTTTATAATAGATATCACCTAAGTTAAAAAAATAAAAATTTCTCCAAGTATAGTTTTATTTGCATTCCAGAAACTTTAATATGTGATACTTGTGGTATTAAGTGTAAAATGTTTTGAAATTTTTATTGTAATTTAATCTTTGATTCAGTGGTAATTTTTAAGTGTATAGCTTTATTTCCAAGATCTTAGGATTTCCTAGTATATTGTTATTATTATTATTTTATTACTATTGATTTTTGACATTTCTACTCAGATTAGAAAATATAAATAGCTATTAAAACTTCTGAAATTGTTGAGGCTTATAACATGGCCCAGAGTATGAACACTTTTGGGAAATATGTACACTTTAAAATTGGAATTTTATGCACATACATGCATATTTATATATGGGTTTCCATTGTTAAGAATTTTTAGTCAAGTCATTTATGAACTTGCTATTTTTCTCTGCGTATGTTATCAGCTAGAGAGAAGCATTGTTAAAGTTTATTGCTCTGATTTAGGATGTATATGTTTTAATTACTTTTCAGTTCTGTTAACTTCTATTATATGTTTTAAAGCTGTTACTAGAAAATACAAATTTAGAATGATTATTTAGTGAAAAATTATATAATAATTTTATGATGTTTTTCTTTATTATACTTCTTCATATGTCTCCATTGACATTTGTAAAACTATACAATATTTCTTATATTAGGGTTTGTATGAAATACTTTTGTTCATTCTTTTATTTATAATCTATCATAAACTATATAATTAAATGTGTCTCTTGAACATATCATGTAGAATGTATAAAATTCTGAACCTCTGAATCTTTGTTAGTACTACTCATGCAGATAAAAATATTTAAATTTTTTCTATTTATTTATTTTTCTCTCACTATTTTTTCTTTTACATTCTAATTGTGTTCTGTTTTTGTTTATTGGTTTCATCTTAAATATATTCTCCTGATCTTACTTCCAGTTATTAGTATGGTTTTTCTTTGTGTCCAATTTAATACTAACTTCATATTCTGATACTTGCATTTTATTCATTGTATTTTCAAAATCTCTAATTTTCCTTTTATATAGTCTTATTGAGTCTAGCTCCCTAGTACATTTTATATGTTACCATTAGTTTCCTTGAAAATATCAATCAGCTATTTTATAGTACATTTTCAGATAACTACCACAACTGGGCCATTTGGGGTATATTAACATTTTTTATTGTTTATCTTTTCTTTATTTCTTGATATTTGTGGTGGTTTTGGTTGATTGATGGAAATTTGTTATAAAAGATATTCTAGAAGTTCTAAATGATGCAATATTCGTTCAAAAAGTCACTCACAGTCAGATGAGCCAGGGCACACGAATTGATAAGTAACTCAACTCACTTGAATGAAGAGAATCTTTCTGCAATACTCTGTCTACCTCGGGTGCACCCCAATTTTTGTATAGCCTTATAAAGTCCCATCTGGGATTCTAGGGGCACTAACCAACCAGAACACCACCATATTGTCATCTCCTAAAATGTAATATTTATCTTCTCATGAATAAGAGACTTTGAAAAAACACCATTGTACCTTCTTGTTTTGCTCCTTATCATTATGCCTATTCACATAAAGAAATTTATTTTCTGCGAGAAAACCAACATAAGGATGGGACTGACTCCTAGTCACCAAAAAAATGGTATCCCCGAATTTCTGGCTTCGTTAGCAATTAAAAATTCCAACATTTAATTTTATTTTTATCCACCATATGTGACCCTTTATCAGGAATTCTCTACCTGGAACCTGTGCCCTTTCTATTAAGAATTGTAAGTCCTATGAAGTACAACATTCCTGAAGGATTTAAGCTTTCCTTTGCCTTAAAATACACTTTTGGTTTTATCTAGTTTTTCTAGTTATACATGGGAACTCTCCAGCCAGAATGAATGTTCTAATTGCATGTTTTAAAAGTTATTTGGGTCACGCAAATTATTGAGAGTTGAAGTGTACTTTTGGAATTAGTAACAGAGGCATTTAAAGCAACTTGGCCCCATTTGAATGGCACTAGAGTGTACTATGGAATAAATGGACAACAAGTGGAGATAGCACGTGCAAAATAATATTTTGAAATGTTTGGGTGAAAAAGAACAGGTGGGAAAACCGAGGGACATAAGAGACCAGAGCTTTGGTGAGATTGCATATTTTGGTGTTAAAATTACTTTGGTAAGACCAGCTGTGATATCTTCAGCAAGTTAAGTTTTCAGAAATCAAGAGAGGAAGAGAGTGGTGCAGCCAGATGATATCAACCTCAGCTTTCAATGGTTTTACAAGAAGGTGGACAAATATGTGGCAAGGGGATCAGACAAAAAGGGCATTGACCTAATCTCCAGCCGGCAATGTGTAGGTTGAGAGAGAATAAACAACTTCACTTGTGAAGGATGTAAGGAAATTGACATCTTCAGGAGTTTCT
Organism: Molossus molossus; assembly: GCF_014108415.1. Lineage (NCBI taxonomy): Eukaryota > Metazoa > Chordata > Mammalia > Chiroptera > Molossidae > Molossus > Molossus molossus. The sequence goes on along the minus strand of NW_023425351.1, from coordinate 55,675,927 downwards.
CCTCATGTGTTGTAACCAAATACATTGGATACAGAAAGACAATAAGAAATAAAATTTAAGAGTAGAGTTATGAAGCCAAAAAATCTCATAACTTATGTAAAACTTTCCAATGTTGTTTGTTTCATGTCTAAATTCCTTCAAGAATAAATGGAGAAAACATTAGTACCAAACTTCTTGGTTGTAGAGTTTAGTACCTATGTAGTGTTATGGACCTTTCTGTGACTGTATTAAAATGTCGTATTAGATTAGCACACAATAAGTGTTATATACATGTTAGCTATGACTGAATGTATTTGTTTGGGACATTCAGCAAATTATCATGAAACACTTGGTGGCTGGAAAGACACATTATTTGCTACAATAACTATAAGAAGACACAGATTATAAATAAATATTAATTAGGAGATTAATTTTTTCCAAGTTTCCCATATCAACACTTAGAAGTTCAGAAACAGGTTGAAACAAACATTAATTGGCTATGAGTGTTCAACTCTAACCAGTAAGAAGAGCTGTAACATAACATACATAATTAGAACAAAAGTGGTACCATTAACAGAAAAGTAATTAAGATTATGAGAAGATAGTGAGGGGTAGGGTTTCAACACATTCATTTGGGGGGAACACCCTCATTTAGTCCATAATGGAATGGGAATACAAAGATTGATAAGAAAGTTTCTTATGAAATACTCATTGTGGGGTTGGACTATCTATCAAGAAAAACAATGCTCAGAAGTAATAATAGCAATAATGTAACTGAGCAATGATCATCAATTCTGATAAAAAATAAAATGGCAAACAAATGAATTTATAGAAACTGAATAATTAAAATTTTCCTGTATGTGTGAATACTTCATTTAAATACTTGGAATCCTTTAAAGAATATGTACATTTAAATAATAAAAAATCACGTCTGGAAGTTAGTTAACATTAAAAACGTCTGTATTATGAAATGAAAATAATTGTTTCTTTCTCAGAAGACTATGCTAAGGATTTAAGTGTCCTTGTGTGACTTTGCATTACTTCCTTGTGCCCCAGAGACAATGGAAGCCTGAGAGAGCAGATGGTGGAAACATATCAGTTGTTAACCAGGCGTATCCTTGCCTCACCTGGGCTGTTTCCCCTCCTGCACAGTGCAATGCTTTCTGGGGTCAAACCTTGCTGTCACACCTCGCCCTGGGAGAGTTTTCTCCACTTTTTATAACAATATATACTTGTAAGACCATTTCTTGGTTAGAAGTTTATTTCTTCAAATAATATTCAGTAGTTTTCTAACAGCGCAGATACTTTGGAGCAGAAGAGTATAACATTAGCAAACTCATATATTTTGTGTATAATTGCACGTGTGTAAAATTTCCAAGGATTAACAGCAGGTACTCTCTTGATCAGAACCATAGATACAAATGCAATGTGACATTTTAATACAATCACAGAAAGGACCCAAACTATTTAAATTTAGTCATCTTTATTTTCTTGTGCACAATCCTTTGTGAAAAATAATCTAAAGTATTGTAGAAATTGTGAGAATAAATTTAAAAGGATGTGATATATACAAGCTAGAAAGAAAAGAGCTAGCCATGTCCACTGAAAAAAAAAAAAGAGCAAAATAAATGTTGTCTAAGTTTTTGGAAAGGGAGAACAATGTCTCTATAAGAAGAATATAAAATAAAAATTGATTATTGATTTTGGTTTATCCATGAAATGACTCATGAGGTCAAAACAAACATGGATCTCTCACCAAAGATTGATGAATTTATTTTAAAATATTCTTTGGGTATACTCTAAGTGTTAGAGATAAAGGTGGACCCTAGAGATACAATAATAAAAGAAACCATAAACCCAGAATGAAGAGCAACAAAAGATCATAATTAGAACAAAAATTAAGTAATGATAATTCTGACAGATACTTGAAAAGAGAGGTATTGGTTGTTACATTATTTTAGGACTAGATACTTGTCCTAGTTGAGTCGTCAAAGCAGGTTATCTTTGTAGGTAACATAAAATGAAAGTTAAAGGAATAGAAAGAATAATCAGTAAAAATGTAATGTGAACACTTTCCAGGCAGATAGGACAGTGTCTGCAAGGGTCACATAAGAGGGTCCTGAGTGTTCAGTATGCAACAGTGGCAACAAACATGGATCTCTGGCTGAGGTGAAGAAAGGGACTTGGGTCAGGCTGCTGCAGTAAACTGGAGTCAAAAATTGTACGAAATTGTAGGTACAGTGGAGTTTACACTAAGAACAGAACAGCATTGAAAATATTTTAGATAGAAAAGTGACATGCTTACATTTTTCTAGCATGCTACTTAATTGTGAGTTCTTTAAAAACTTTCTATACACAATGTCAAATAACCAAAAGTGGGCAAAAGTTCAACTAATTATCAATAGATTAATGGATATGTAGGTATTCGGAGGAAAATAATACAGGCCATAATTGGAATCTATCGAAAAAAGAAAAGCGCAAAAGAGGAATAAATTAGGTAAAGTCAAATATTTTATTATTTCTATTGATTTAAATAACTGTTTAAAGTAATAACAGTAACAATGTATTGAGTGATTAAAGCATATTGATAAGTGAAATGAATGGCAGCAATGTCACAGGGATGGGAAGGAGGAATTGGGATTATTTTGTTATAGTGCAACTGCCCTATCCATGAAGTGGTAAAATATTATTTGAAGGTAGACTTAGGTTAGTTGTAAATGGGAATGGAAAACTGTAGGTTAACTACTGGAAAAACTAAATAGGAAGAATAATTCATATGCTAACAGAAGAGATAAAATAGAATCATATACAATTCTCAATCAAAACCAAAAGAGATAAAAAACAGGAAAAGAAAAAAATGAAGAATAAGTTCCATGAGTAGAAAACATTTGCAAAAAATGGTAGATATTAATCCAATGTATCAGAAATTACTTTACACCTTCATGGTCTAAATATACCAATTAAGGCAGAAATTGTCCAAATGGGTAAACAAACAAGATACAACTATATTTTATCCACAAGAAATCTACTTTAAATATAAAAACTCTGATAGGCTAAAAGTAAATATATGGAGAACTATATCAGGCTAACATTAATAACAGAAAGCTATAATATCTATATTAATTATAGACAAAGAAGATTTCAGAACAAGGAAAGTGATCGGATATAAAGCGGGTAAATGAACAATGATACATGGTCAAGTCTTCAAGATTGACTAACAGTCATTAACATGGATGCAACTAACAACTGAACATTAAAATAGTTGAGACTGAAATGTAAGACCTGAACTGACAAAATTCCCAGAAGAAAATATAGGCAGTATAATCTGCGACATTTCTCTTAGCAACATTTTTTTCTGACATACCTCCGTGGGCAAGGGAAACAAAGACACACAAAATAAACAAGTGAAACCTATACCAAACTAAAAAGTTTTGCACAGCAAGGAAAACCATCAACATAATGAAAAGACAAACTACTAAATGGAAGAAGATATTCACCAGTGATACATCTGATAAGGGGTTAATATCCTAAATTTATAAAGAACTCAGATAACTCAATACCAAAAAACAAAACAAAACAAAAACCAAACAATCCAATTAAGAAGTGGGCAGAGAACCTAAACAGACACTTCTCCAAAGAGGACATAGAGATGGCCAATAGACATATAAAATGATGCTCAACATCACTAACCATCAGAAAAATGCAAATTAAAACCACAATGAGATACAATTTTACACCTGTCAGAAAAGCCGTCATCAATAACTCAACACTTAACATGCATTGACCAAGATGTGGGAAAAAAGGAAATACTTCTGCACTGTTGGTGAGAATGCAGACAGGTGCAAACACTGTGGAAGACAGTGTGGGAGTTTCTCAAAAATTAAAAAATGGAACTGCCTGATGACCCAGTGATTCCACTTTGGGGCATATATCCAAAGGAACCCAAAACATTAATATATGCACTGCTATATTAATTGCAGTACTATTTGCAATAGCCAAGATGTGGAAGGAACCCAAGTGCCCATTAAAAGATGAGCGGAGAAAAAAAGCAATGGTACATATATACAATGGAATATTATTTGGCTGTTAAAAGAAATAAAGTCTTACTATTTTCGATAGCATGGATGAACCTAGAGGGAATTATGCTAAGTGAAATAAGCCAGACAGAGAAAGAGATACCATATGATATCACTTATATGTGGACTCTAATAAAAAACATAAACAAACAAACAAATAGAAACAAGCTTATAGATACACAGAACTGATGGAGGTCAGAGAGTGGGGTGTTGTGGGCTGTGGTGACATAAGGTGATGGGATTAAAAAGTACTAAGTGGTAGTTATGAAATAGGCATGGGATATAAGGTAAAGTGTAGGGAATACAGTTAACAATATTGTAAAAACTATCTATGGTGCCAGGTGGGCACTTGAATCATTGGAGGAACACTTGGTAACCTATATGAATGTCTAGTGGCTGTGTTGTACACCTGAAACTAATACAAAATAGTAACTGAATACAAAATAAATAAATAATAATGTATCAGCAGAAAAAAATGATTGTGATTATAAGAGAGCATAAGAAAAGTTTGGAAGGTGATGGATGTGCTCACTCTCTTGATTATAGTGATGGTTTATGAGTGCATTCATGTGTTAAAATTGATTAAATTGTGCAGTATAAATATAAATAAAATTAAATTAAATATGTGAAGCAAAAATTGAAGGACCTGTAACAAATAATATACAAATTCACTATATTTGGAAACTTCAGGACTCATTGTTCACTGATTTATAGATGGGGAGGCAAAAATCAGAAAGAACTTAGTTTCCTACAAAGTACTCTATCAACTAGATCTAAATTATATTTTTGAATATTCTCTTGAAAAGTATAATATACATTCTTCCTCAGGTCACATGAAATATTAACCAAGATAAAACACATTCTGGAACATAAAACACACCTTATCAAAATTTTATCCAATTTAAAGAATAAAAACCTTACACTGTGCATTCTCAGACCACTGTGAAACTAAACTAGAACTCCATAAAAGAATCTGAAATGTTCCCAAATATTTGGAGCTTTAACACCACACTTTTAAATAATGAATGATCAAAGAAGTCTCAAAAGTAATTAAACAATATTTTGAATTGAAAGAAAAAGAAAATATAACATCAACATTGGTTGTGTACAAAGAGAGTAAGTGGTTCTTAGAAGAAAATGTATGTCATTACATGCACATATTAGAAAAGATGAAAAATACATGCGATAAGTAACAAACTCCCACAGTAGGAAACAAAAGAAATAGGAGAAATTTAAGTCTAAAGTAAACAGAAGCAAATAAATAATACAAATTACAGCAGAAATCAATAAAACAGAGTACAAGAAAACAACAAATGTAAAAGCTTATTTTATGACAAAAATCAATAAACCTCTAGTAATGGCAGCCATGAAAGTAACAGAGCAGATGTAAATTAGCATTGTCAGAAATGAGAAGGATGACATCAATACTTATTCCATGGACATTAAATAGGTAATAAAGGAAAACTATCAACAATTCCTTATAGGACACAAACAACCAAATATCATACAAGATAAAGTAGATGATCTGAATAGACCTATATCTAATAAATTAAATCAACAATTAATGCCCTTTTATCTAATAAAAAGAGGAGGTATTTGAACAGGTCCTTCATCTAAAAAAGACAAAAATGGAAAAATGAGAAGCAAATATGTGTAAAAAAATTTTCATATCATTTTATCTCTTACAATAAAAACATAAAACAACACAAAATGTCTATCAATAATTAAATGGATAAACTGTGATTTACACATACAATGAAATATCACTCAAAAAGAAAATAACTAAATAATTTGTACATTAGAAAACATAATCATTTTGAATGAAACAACTCACACAAAAATGCATATTTCATTAATCCATATATAAAAATCTCTAAATAATGAAAACATATATAATGACAAAAAGATCAGTAATAGTGTCAACATAAGGCAATCAGATAAGGTGTGGGAGAGGACTATAAAGGGGCCATAAGAAACTTTCTGGAGTGATGGATATATTCGTTCTTTTGATTATGGTGATGGATGGCGTTATGGATACATATGGATGTCAAAATTCAGAATATTATTTAATTGAAATATGTGCAATTTATTGCTTGACATTTATACCTATAATAATATAGCTATAAAGTTGAAAAAATGCCAAAATGAAAAGCTAAACCCTTCACCATTTACTCATGATGTGACATTTTTAAAGGACAGCATGCATAAAAATAAATTATATGTAACTGCTAAGGTTTATGAAACTACAGAATAAATCAGTCCTAGCAAATGTAACTTCTTTCTCAATAAAAAATATACCAGCTGTTAGCGGTGGTGGTGGTGGGGGGGGGGGCATAATAGGTAGTGTATAAAATCTTTGGTTAAAATTCTCCTTACAAGATTTCCATATATAAAATGTAATGAATCTTTTAGTATTCAATAAAAATGACCACAAAGAGGATGGTGCCATGCTAGAGTAAACCACATGAAAGTGACGAAGGCACCATTTTGCTTACAAGGAGATCCATGGTTGACAAGGAAGAAAAGACACAGAGATAGTCATGATACAGTGCAGTAGGTGCCAGGACAGCTGTGATCAATAACAGTCATGATCAATTGCTTTAGACTCAGGAGAGTCCCATTGGCCTCTCCATGATGGTTGATGATGCTTGCGGGAAATGGTGGCACTGATGTTGGTACTTAAAAGATTGGGATTGGAGTTCCCTGTGGTGGTGTATTTGCCAGTAGTTTTATTTTATATATATATTTATTTCTATATTTCTTACTTTTTATTAATTGATTTATTTTTGTTACAGATGATTCTCTTTTCCCCCACTGATACCCCCTCCTGTTCCCTCCCTGCCCTGTTCCCAGCTTTGTTGTCCACGTCCATTGTTCATGCATACATGCACATAAGATCAGTGGTTTATCTCTCTCTCGCCACCCCCTCTTCTGGGGATTGTTAGTCTGTACCCCAATTCCATGTCTCTGGGACTATGGGACTATCCCGTTCTTCAGACTGTTATGTTCATTTTATTCCAAAAATAAGTAAGATCATGTGATATTTGTCTTTCTCTGCTTGGCTTGTTTTGCTTAGGATAATACTCTCCAGGTCGCTCCATGTCGTCTCAAAGGATAAGAGATCTTTCTTTCTTACAGCTGCATAGTACTCCATTGTGTATATGTACCACTGGTTTTTTATCCATTCATCTACTGATGGACATTTGGGCTGTTTTCAGATCTTAGCTATTGTAAATAGTGCTGCTACGAACATGGGGGTACATATATTCTTCCTGATTGGTGTTTCAGGCTTCTTAGGGTATATTCCTAGAAGTGGGATCACTGGGTCAAATGGAAGTTCAATTTTTAATTTTTTGAGGTAACACCCTATTGTTTTCCATAGTGGCTGCACCAGTGTGCATTCCCACCAGCAGTGTACTAGAGTCCCCTTTTCTCCACACACTCGCCAACACTTGTTTGATGATTTGTTGATGGTGGCCATTCTGACAGGTGTGAGGTGATACCTCATTGTTGTTTTAATTTGCATCTCTCTGATGATTAGTGATGTTGAGCATTTCTTCCTATGTCTCTTAGCCATTTGTATGTCCTGTTTGGAGAGGTGTCTATTTAGTTCTTCTGCCCATTTTTTAATTGGGTTCTTTGTCTTCCTTTTGTTGAATTGTATGAGCACTCTATATATATTGGAAATTAACCCCTTATCTGCTATATCATTGGCAATGATGCTCTCCCATACAGTGGATAGCCTTTCCGTTTTGATGATTGTATCTTTCGCTGTGCACAAGGTTTTGAGTTTGATGTAGTCCCATGTGTTCATTTCTTCCTTTGTTTCTGTTGACTTAGGTGATGTATCAGTGAAAATTCTGCTGCGTATGATGTCTGAAATTTTGTTGCCTACAGTTTCTTCTAGGATTTTTATGGATTCATGAGTCACATTTAAGTCTTTTATCCATTTTGAGTTTATTCTTGTGTATGGTATAAGTTGGTGGTCTAGTTTCATTTTTTTTGCATGTAGCTGTCCAATTCTGCCAACACCATTTATTAAAGAGGCTGTCTTGACTCCACTGTATACTCTTGCCCTCTTTGTAAAATATTAATTGAGCATATTGTCTTGGGTCTATTTCTGGGTTCTCTATTCTGTTCCATTGGTCTATCTGCCTGTTCTTGTGCCAGTACCAGGCTGTTTTGATTACAGTGGCTTTGTAGTATAACCTGAAATCTAGTATTGTGATTCCACCTACTTTGTCCTTTTTTTCAAAATTGCTGTGGCTATTCAGGGACTTTTTTGGTTCCATATGTACTTTTGAAGTATTTGTTCTAGTTCTGTGAAGTGTGTCATATATTATTTGATGAAATAATAATATTGGTATTTTGATGGGGATTGCATTGAATCTATAGATTGCTTTGGGTAGCATGGACATTTTAATGATGTTAATTCTTCTAATCCATGAACAGGGTATGTGCTTCCACTTTTTTATATCTTCCTCTATTTCTTTTTTCAATGACCTGTAGTTTTCTGCAAATAGGTCCTTTATTTCTTAGGTTAAGTTTATTCCTAGGTATCTTAATTTTTTTTTGCTGCGATGGTAAATGGAATTGTTTTCTTAGTTTCTCTTTCTGTGAGTTCATCATTGGTGTATAAGAATGCCATCGATTTCTTGATGTTAATTTTTATCCTGCCACTTTTCCAAATTCATTTATTAAGTCTAGTAGATTTTTAATGGAGTCTCTGGGATTTTCTACATATAATATTATGTCATCTGCGAATAGTAACAGTTTCACTTCCTCCTTTCCAATTTGGATCCCTTTTATTTTTTCTTCCTGTCTGATTCCTGTGGCTAAGACTACCAGTACTATATTAAATAAGAGTGGCAAAAGTGGGCATCCTTGTTTTGTTCCTGTTCTTAAGGGAATGCTTTTAGTTTTTGCCCATTGAGTATGAAGTTGGTTGTAGGTCTTTCATATATTATTTTCCAGTGATTTTAAACAAATAGAGTACTATATAGAAATAAACACAAACATGAAATGTGTTGCATATTTTATTAAAAAAATTTTTTTTCTTCATTGATTTTAGAGAGAGGAAGAGGGAGGGAGAGATATAGAAACACCAATGAAAGAGAACATTGACTGGGTGCCTCCTGCATGCCCCTTGCTTGGGATCTGGCTGACAACCTGGGCATGTGCCCTGACCGGGAATCTGACTGACAACCTTCTGGTGCATGGGTTGACTCTCAGTCACTGAGCCACACCAGCCGGGTTGTGTTGTTTATTTTAGTGGATACTTTTTTTCGATGCTGCCATGTATAATACCTTGTTATTGAAAGTATAATTTCATTTGTGGAATAAGAAACACACTGGTAATACATATTATATTTTCAATTAAATGCAAACATGATTAAGTATTTATAAGACAGACATTAAAATTTTGAATGCTGATTTTTAACTTATAGTGTACACTATTTTATTTCCTAATTATTTAAAAATGATAGAAATGGTGTAAAAAGATGCCTAATTAGACAATTTCAAGGAAAGGTAGAATGGGGATATATTTTTATAATGAATGTAGTTATATGTAGATAAGATTTTACTCCTAAATTAAATTTCATTTCTTACACTTAGCTATCATTATATATGACTCTGAAGTATAACATAATAAATACCCTGATTTACACAAAGTTCTGGATATTACTAATGGAGAATTTTTGTTAACTAAGGCTGCTAAATGAAAACTAAAGTACATGCTGCTCTGATCTCTGCTGCTTTATGATTTTTATAACTGTACTTGTGCATGCAGATTTACAGCAATTGTTTAATTGCATGATAATTAGAAATATTAAGTTTTTCTTGATAAAACTTTATTGCATTCTAGTCAGTATTTAATAGTATAAAATATAACTCCAATAACAAGTAGGGTAAAACATGTTTGGTATGTGAAAGCAAAATGAATATTATTTGATCTTTCATTTAAACAGTATTAAAAATTGTCATAATATGTATCCTTAAAATATTTGTTAGTTATTAAGCTATCCTTCGCATATAACTCCTCAATACTGCAATATAACTCCTTTGATATTGCAAGTAAATAGCAGCATCTTCCACTATTTCTATTCCTTAACAACTGTTACAACGGACTCAAAACACCTGTAAGAAAACTGATGTTGTTTTGCTTATTATTTTTGTTGTAATTGGCACTGGTGTTTATAATAGCCATGCTTTTATTTATTAGACATATTAAGAATAACTGTATTTGTAGATATAAGTATCAAGTAATTCAGTTAGCTTATTTATCCAAGGATGTACAACCACAAAACTTACTTCAGCAAAGCATGTGTGTTGAGTTAAGAATTCTTAATGTTGATCACAGTTCGTGCTCTGCGTGAATACACAGCATAACCTTTTCACACATTGGAGAAGGAATAGAAAGCCATCATAAAAATAATTATAGTATTAAGGCCTTAATATAACACCTGGCATTAATATTATGCTATGTCACTAAATTAGTATCAGTGTTAAAAGCACAATAACACAGCATCTCTCATGTCTGTCTGCCTTAATAAAATGCTTATATATTTAAAATACAATATGATATCAACTTTTGCCTATCAGATTTAAAAATATACTTTGTTTCTTGGTGGTGTCACTCAGTGGATTGAGCATCGTCCCATGGACTGAGAGGTCCCAGTTTAATTTCTGGTCAGGGCACATGCCCAGGGTTGCAGGCTTGATCCCCAGTAGGGGACATGCAGGAGGCAGCCGATTGTTTCTCTCTCACATTAATGTTTCTACCTCTCTCTCTAAAGAAAATCAATAAAAACATTTAAAAATATTAAAGAATATATACTTTGCTAATTATCTAGTTTAAAGAGACAATTTGCAAACAGTAACCCATTTATATTACTGGTGGGAATTAATGTTTGTTTAATCAATTAAGAAGATGAATTTTAGCCCTGGTCAGCTTGGCTCAGTGGTTAAAGCATCAGCCCATGCACCAGAGAGTTCCAGGTTCGGTTCCTGCTAAGAGCACGTACCCTGGTTGCAGTTTGTTCCTGGCCCTGGTTGGGGTCATGTGGGTGGCAACCACTCCATGTGTCTCTCTCACATCAATGTTTCTCTCTCTCTCTTCCCCCTCTCTTCCACTCTATCTGAAGATAAATGCAAAAATGTCCTCAGGTGAGGATAAAAAAAAAAAAGGAAGATGAATTTTACATTGCCTATAAAAATTTGTAATGCTTATTATTATGATAAATTTATTTCTGTAAACTTATTTTTCAGATAAATATATACAAAGCTCTTTATATTAGCAAATAAATTATGTTACATTCATAAAGGAATGACTGTCTAATTATGTACCAGTCTTGGAACACAATGCATTTTAATGGAGAACAAATAAATAATCTGATTAAGACATTACACTTTTTAATTCAAGACACTTTCTTAAATTTAAAAATATGTACTTAAAATTTTTTCTTATTTATTTATTTTAGAGAGAGAGGAAGGGAAAGGGAGAGAGATAGAAACATCAATGAGAAAGAACATTGATTGGCTTCCTCCTACATGCCCCCCACTGGGGATTTGGCCCACAACCTGGGCATGTGCCCTGACTGGGAATCTAACTGGTGACCTTCTGGTGCTTGGGTCGATGCTCAACCACTGAGCCCCACAGCTGGGCTAAAAATATATGCTTTTTAATAAAATACATAAATAAACAAAATGGGATGATCTTGATATATAATTATACACTAATATAAAAGGATATTTTTAAAGATGCCATTATATATTTAAAAAACAGATGCTGTACATGATGAGAATATTCTGAATGTTTTCATTTAAGAAAAAGAGTATATACACATAGCTGTATATTTGTAAAATACTTTGAAATACACATAAATACTTTTTTATTATTTTGAAATGTTTTAAATTTCATTAACATGTGTTCTAAAACAGTGAAGAACTCAATACACTGTTGCAAAATGAAGACTTCTCTATACTCATTCATGTCACAAAACAGATACAGTGATACCTCGGTTCTCGAACGCCTCGGATTTCGACCAAATCGGTATACGACCAGGAGATTCGAGAAACTTTTGTCTTGGAATCCGAACAAATATTTGGAACTCGAACTTCCGAGATGAGCCGAGTGGAGCCGAATGGCGTTCATTCGGCCCAGCGCGCCTTGCTCGCGTCATCAGTGTGCGTGCAGAGAGAGAGTCACGCTTTGTGGAGAGAGTCACGCTTTCCTATTGGTTTCATTGCTTCGGTTCTCGAACAATTTGGTTCTCGACCGTCCTCCTGGAACGAATCATGTTCGAGAACTGAGGTATCACTGTATTATCACAACCAAACCACCCCCGTGTCTATTTTCATAGTTACCCTCACCTTTCTCCCCAGATATAATCACTTTTGAAGTTAACATAGAAAAACAATTCTGTGAAAAATGATACATTACCTAGCTAAATTAGGATAAAAAAAATACCAAACAGATTTCTTATCAAAAGCTTTGTGATCCAAAGGTCAAAGGAGTAACATCTTAGATGTGCTTAAATATAATATATTGAAACCAACGTAGTATTCTTATGTATTGGCTACTATGAAGACTTTTCTTTTCAATATAGCTATAGGTAAATAATATGGTAGATTCATATTTGGAAAAGCAATTTATATTTTCCTTTTACCGTTATTGAAATTATCTTAATGAAATAGAAACTGCGTCAAATGTTCACTATAATCAAATAAGTAATTAAATTTAATTGGAAGTCTGGGTACAAAGAACTACTTCGTGATGGAAAAATGACAAATTAGACAAAAAACACCATTTTTATTTATTACATTATAACTCAGATCTAAAATTAAACCAATTGAAAACCTATTCACATTCTCTTTGTATATTATCTACAATTGAATTTACTGAGTAGACTAAAGATACATTGGATCATATTATTTTATATTTGAAAGGAATAAAATGCATACTTTTCTTTTATCTGCCTAAAATAATTTTTAAAAGTTTTCATTGTCATTTTTTTCTAATTATTTAAGACTATGGGCATTGTGCTCAAAACAATAAATTTCTCAAGCATGTAAAAGGATATAGGCTTCAGGAAAATTAAAAAATAAGGAAGCATTGAAATAAAATTATATTCACAATACTATAGCAAAGCCATAAATTTATTAGGAACATGTTATGTTTGCTTTGGTTTTGTTTTCTTTTCTTCTTTAGCCTTAATAGTTGGCATCAATCTTATATAATAGCTTTAGGTTTTTATTATATACCACCCAACCATGGGGTAAATATTACTCATCCATTTGTCATTTAATAATTATTAGGTTTCTAATGTGTTTTGCACTATGCTAGTGACTGAAGATATACAGATAAATAGTCCATGTGTTCAGGGAATAAGAAAGACAGATTCTTTTAGTTTTGCAGAGAAACAGAACCCAGTAGAATATATATACTACATACATAAAGAGATTTACTATAACTTATTGGCTCATGTATTAGGGAGGCTGAGAAATCACACTACCTGAAATTTGCAAGCTGGAGACTCAGGAAAGCCAGTGGTGTGGTTCAGAGGTTGGGGAACTAGTCATTGGTATAGATACCAGTCTCAGGAAAAAAGGCAAGAGACCAGGAGTACTGAGGGCAGGAGAAGAGAAACGTTCCAGTCATCAGTCAGCAGAGAGCAAATTCAACCTTCCTCTGCATGTTTGTTCTTTTCAGGATATCAAAGGATTGGATGATGAACAACCATTGGGAGGGTCATCTGCTTTACTCCACTAATGCTAATCTCTTCCTGAATACCCTCACGGACACACCCAGAATAACAATTAGCCACATAAGAATACTGTGACTCAGACAAGTTGACACACAAAATTAATCATCATTAAAAAATATATATATATTATTTGTTAACTTCAGTGACAGATTTACACAAAATAGCGTCAAAGAAAAATCCTGTAGATGGAGATTTGAGAAAAGGTTGTCTTTTATGAATAACAAAAAGTGAATTCTTTTAACATCAGTTCAAGGTTAAAAGGTAAATTATGAGTAAAGGAAAGAGTGAAGATAATGTGTGTAAAGAACCCTCATAAGCAAAGATACATCAAGGATAAGAAACATGTTGGATAGAAATATGCAATGGTTGACTTGAAAATAAGATTTAAGGCAGAACATCAGCTATGGTTATGGAGAGTTTCAGAGGCCAGAGCATAGATGGTGTCACTCTGACATTAGGAAGAATGGTTTTATTCTGTAGGCATTAATTATCTTTGCATAATTTTATTAGATTACATCTGTGTACTAGTATTCAAATGATCACTGGTAATTATTTGAAGGATGTGATTGATAATGACAAAAATGGAATATGGATTATCAATTCAGAAAGTCCTAGAGTAATCTTGGTGCTGTTTTATGAGTATCAGAACAAAGGTGCTAGTAGCAGATATGGAAAGGAAAAGATATTTTTAATGTATTTTGGGAGATAAATCCAGCAGGAACTGGCTAATACTTGCATGTAAGAGTAAAAGATATGTGAAGAGTAATGTGATTTCTACTGGATGGTTGTTTCCATCTCCAAACATATCACAGAAACTGCTCTTACCCAAGTACACATGATTTCCATCGTACCACATACAGGAAAAACTTCTCTTCCTTTGCGTCCTAAAGTGGTCAGCCGAATGACAGGGTCAACCTTTTCTTCTTCAGTAGGATAATTTCCTCTCTTGCCTTCAGGCCCACCGTGGGTTCTTGTTACCTGGTTACTCCGCAGGCCCTCTCTTTGCTATACTAAATGTTCTAACTATGAGGGCTTAGCCATAGCCTCCCCAGGGATCCTGCCCATGTATATGGCTTAAATACATATATATGTAGATAATTCCCAAATTAAAGATATTTGCTTTGCATTTCAGGCTTTCTCTTTCATTTTCTAATTGACATATCCTATTAAATTAACATGTTCAAAATAGAATTTAATTATTTGTGACCTATGCTAAATTTGGGGCTTTGAGTTAGCCCACATATGGATGATTAAGATCTTGAATATATAAAGAAGTATTTTTATAATAAATTATTTTCAGCCCAGCTGGTGTGGCTCAGTGGCTGAGTTTCAATCCATGCACCAAGAGGCACATGCTGAGGTTGTGGGCCAAATTCCCAGTGGGGGCATGCAGGAGGCAGCCAATCAATGTTCTCTCTCATCAATGTTTCAATCTCTCTCTCTTCTTCTCCTTCTCTCTCTCTAGAATCAATGAAGAAAAAATTTTAAAAATATATTTTCAGACATTATTTTAAAGTCAGAAATTAAAGGTTATTCTGACAATAGAAGATAACATAACTCATAATAAAAATAATACATGTAGAAAAATATTCATGCTATGGTTGTCTGTTTTCCTTTTCATGAACATTATGTTATTCTAATACTTTATTTTTGTAATATTTATTAATTGCATCTCTGCGGCACTTTTTTAGGCACTAGCAATAAAGTGATAAATAGAACAGTCTTACTTTCATCAAATTATTATATTTGACAGAATTTTTTCTCAATATTTATTATAAATCTTATATATGTATATATATATATACACACACACATACACTAATCCTTAATTTTAATAGTTGCCAACAGTATTTCATAAGTGAATAAACCCATCTTATTTTGTGAGTAATTAGTGATACTATTTTGATGAGTAAAACACCAGATACACTGAGTGTGTTTATATAGAGAAGCTCATGTGATAAATGAGATGTTTTTGCCAATATGTATGAAAATAAGAGGAATTAATTTTCATGTTCCTAATAAAGAGATTCTAGGCATCAATATAGTATAAATTATGAACATAATAAATTGTTTGAGTATTATGTATGTATAACATTATTACACATAGGAAGATTTTTACTTGGATTGATTTATTTAAACCATTATTAACTTATTTTTCCTGTTGTATCTTTTCTTCAACATCTGCTTCTCTTTTATTCTGTTCCATAAAAATGTAAACATGCTTGAGGTTCTTCTATCTTTTAATAAAATTGCATACAAACTCACAATTCCTCAATAAAATATAAAACCTCATTTACCTCAGCGGCAGCTCCCACTGAATATCACTGCTCTAGTCTAGAGCCAGATATTTTGGAAAAGTTATTGTCATGTAGAATTTACAGTTCTTGATTTGTCTCTCTTTCCTGGTCCAATTACAGTGCCGTTTTTATACTCTTCATGCTGCTTAAACTTTCTAAAAAAGTATATAAATATTAATATACAACTATTGCTATAGAATATCTCCTGTTATGCATTTCCTTATATATATCTTAGGTAGCTATTCTGTTTGCTTCTTGATCTTTTTTTATGCACTTTTATTTTGGTCTAAATTTTGGTTTTCCTTTTAAAACTACTGGTTTCCATAGCATTTTTGGTGATGTTTGGTTGCTCATTTAGCTTGGATAATGAAATATGTACTTGTATAAATATTCTAGGTGGCTGATATGAGACAGACCCTTGCCCAGAAGGGTAAGGCTAATTTTGAATTCTTTGTTTTTGGAAAGTTTTGTTATTTTTCTCCAGTTTATTTTAATGTAATTTATTGGTTTAAAATTTTTAACTTTTTTTTTTTTTTACAAATACAGGATAAAAATTCAGCAATTGAAATGATGGGGATTGGGAAGACAGAATGAGTGATTTAGAATGATTTTTTGTCAGCAGTTATACTAGCATTTCCCAAACATCCTTAGTTTGCTTAATTATAGCCTAGCGGTTATGAGTGAAAACACTAGTTCAGAGTATCTTTTGAGTTTAAATATGGGCTCAACCACTTACAGCTATTCAATTTAGATTTGTTTTTGAATCCTCACCTGAGATGTGCTTATTGATTTTAGAAGAGTGTGTGGGGGTGGGAGAGAGAGAAAGGGGGAGAGAGAGAGAGATCGATGCAGAGAATATCAATTGGTTGCCTTCTGAATATGCCCCAACTGGGCATGAACACCAAACCTAGGTATGTGCTTGGACCAGATATGCAACCTTTGGGTATATCGGATAATGCTCCAGCCAACTGAGTTACACTGTCCAGGGCTCAATTTAGTTTTTGACGAATCAATGTGGTGATTTATAAAATAATGAAATAACATTTCATATTACATTAGCTTTTTGCAATGATTAAATGCATATATAAATCCAAATGTCATATGAATAAATGAATTGCATATACATAAAAATAGAATGCCTTTATATTGCTCAAAGCCATTTGTGTGGTAAGGATTCAATAAATATCATCATCATTTTTATTGGAACAGATATCTGCTAATTGCCCTGTGTGTAAAGTAGAGAAAAAGGCATTCAGTAGAAGCTTGGCAATGTTTTCAGTAGTTGAACTCCAGGTAAACTTTTTAAAAATTATAATAAAAACATTTAATATGAGACCTACCCTTTAAGAACCCTTTATGTGTACAATAAAGTATTATTAACTACTGTACAATGTTGTTTGACAGATCTCTAAAAATTTTCATTTGCATAACTGAAGCTTTATGCCCATTGAAAAACAACTAAATCTATAATTTAATTCTGTAGTCACTGGGTGTTGCTTGGATGAATGGAAACCTCTACACTCTTGTTTTGATTTGTTTTATTTTTCCTTCTTCATTCATTCTGTGGTCATTGATGCTCAGTTCATAGTCTCTTTAAGAAAATGTACTGTTTTGCCCTGGAAGTTTGGCTTGTGATTGGAGCTGACCAAAAGGTCAGGTTCAGCCCTGGCCAGTTTGGCTCAGCGGTTAGAGCGTCGGCCTGCGGTCCGGAGAGACCCGGGTTCGGTTCCCGCTAAGGGCACGTACTTCGGTTGCAGTTTGTCCCCGGCCCTGGTTGGTCATGCGGGTGGCAGCCACTCGATGTGTCCCTTCACATCGATGTTTCTCTCTCTCTCTCTCCCTTCCTCTCTCTCCCTCCCACTCTATCTGTACAAAAAATGGAAAAATATCCTCGGGTGAGGATAAAAAAAAAAAAAAAAAAGGTCAGGTTCAATTCTGGTGAAGAGCACATACCTTGGTTGCGGTTCGGTCCCTGGCCCTGGTCAGGGTCATGTGGAGGCTGCCAATCTTTGTGTGTCTCTCTCACATCAATATTTTTTTTTCTCTTTCTCTCCCCTCCTCTTACTCCTCCTCCCTCTCCCTTCCACTCTGTCTGAAAATAGATAGAGGAATGTCCTCAGGTGAGGATTTTTTTTTAAGAAAAGAGAAAATGTTTATAAATATACCTCCTTTCTTACTGCTGATATAAAAAGGCAAAAACTCTTCTCAAAATCTTGATTCCAGGTTATCCAGCCTCCATACGCATTTCTGAATTGAATTCTCAGATTGCATTCTGATGACTGACATATTTTATTTATTTTTTCCTTGGGAGTTTCATGAACTTGACCTCCATTTCAATTGTCATATTTTATTTCTAAAGTAAGTATCCACACCTGATTTCTATATTTCACTTTCTTTACTTGACAAGACCTGATGTGAAAATGTAAAATGCTAGACATAAGTTCAGTGGACAATGTCAACTAAATAAGACTTTTGTTATGTCATCAAAGAAAATCCATTAATTTTCACTGTAATGAAGGTTATCTACCACCTGTAGGTGAACATTCCCAGATGAAAGCCTGGATCCATCTATTAACAAATGTCAACATTAATTTATTGATTAATCAAGTAGCCAGAGCGAGCCCACATTTCTCAGAATGTAGTTTGATTTTTATTGACCACAGGAGAGCTAATTAATTTTAAGTCCAATTTCTTGACTATATCAATGTGCATGATACTGGACTATGTGCCCTCATTTTGGAATACTTGCTTAAAAGTTATGGGTCATGGCTATGGAAATGATTATTATAGAATTTTTATACATTATAGATACAGAATATTAATTTTTATTTAAACAACATAATCAGCTATCATCACCCCTTCATTTAAATAATATTCTGAATTTTCATAAAGAACCTTCTAATGGTATGGAATTAAAAAAGTAATATCAAGGAAATGTTCGATTTTTATAAAAGATAGTTATTTTGTAAAAACATTCTGACAGAATATAAGTATGCAATCAGTGCATTCTATGCTTTTAAATTGGCAGGTAGCAATTTTATTTTCAAACTTTGGATATTACAATAATACATGGTGATAAAAATAATGTTCCAAAGCCTTCTTCACATAACTGAGAAGCTTAAAATACCCTATTATATGAATTGTCACTTAGTGAAAAATTTTAGAATGCTTTAAGAAATGGGAAGGGGGGGCAATGTAAAATACATGTTATTAATTTAAATCACTATCAATCACATGGCAATACGATAAAATAGAGGGATTTGAGTTTTAGAACTAAACAAGAAGGGCTATTTATAAAAGTTTAATATATAGAAGAAACGTAAGTCTCAAGAAGAAACTTTTGTTTAAAGTGCTACAAGGAAGGAAGATGGTGCCGGGCAGGACCAGAGCGTGGGTGAGTGGGAGAGAGTGGGAGAGAGTGGGAGAGAGTGGGAGAGAGTGGAAGAGAGTGGGGGTAACGGTGAGCACAGAAGGCCAACCTTGAGCAGTGCGGAGACAGGGGCAGAAGGTCCCTGTGCTGTGGACGGAAAGCAGAAGGCTCTGTGGTAAGCGGCAAGCCAGTGAATTTTCCCCAGTGTAGCCAGGAGGCCCTGACATTTTGGAGGACCCTGGGTCTTCCCTGGGAGGAGGAAACGGGAGCGGCTGGGGCCCAGCAACCTGAGTCCACTAGCGTGCCCTGCACCACCGGTCCAGTGACCCAGCTCTGTTGGCATGGTCAGCGTACAGTGGGTGCCTGCAGCAGTAGCCGAACCAGCCGGAGCCAGCGCTCCACCCCCAACAGCAGCAGCGGCTCACCCAGGCCTGTGGCTGCGGTGCTGCGGCATGTAGGCTCCAGGTCCCTGGGGGCTGCAGGCTCCAGATTCCAGGCCCGCGGTGGCAAACAGCCAGCCCAGGACCCAGGACCCAGGACCCAGGCCTACAGCAGTGCATCAGCAAAGACTGAGCAAGAGCTGTGCCCCATACCAAGCAGCAGGGCTAGAGCAGTCGAGACCTGCCCCTGAGCACTGCAGCAGCAGGGCTGGAGGGGAGCCCTTCCTCCCAGCAGCAGAAAAATCCCAGGTGCGAGCATCCTCAGCCCCCAACAGCAGTAAAAGATTGGGACCTGAGAGCACCCCCTTGCAGCAGCAGCAGCAGCAGCAGTGTGAACTGGGAGCTGAAACTCGCCCCCAGCAGTGACTGATCAGGAGCTGAGCCCCACCAGGCAGCAGGGTCCCCCAACAGTACACCAGCAAGACCCATGCACTACAGCAGAATACCAGAGGGACCCACAAACCCCAGAAGTTCACCAGTGGAACCCACGAACCCCAGCAGTGTACCAACAAAACCCACGAACCCCAGCAGGACACCAGCTGGATCCACAAACCTCAGCAGGATACTAGAGGGACCCACAAACCCCACAGCATGACAGTATAACCCATGCACCTTAACAGTGTACTAGTGGAACCCCACACACCCCAGCAGAGCACCAGATGAACCCACGCACCCCGGCAGCAGCAGCACATATCGGCCGCTAAGACCCATCCCCAGCAGCATCAGCAGAAGCCAATCAAGAGTGGTGCTCCAGCCCAAGCAGGAGCAAATCTCAGGGAGCCAAGACCTGCACAACACACCAATTCCAGCCGCCAGGTGTCAGCCCTCCAGGACCCACAACAGACAAGAGGAGCCATACACCAAAACAGGCTGGGAGGCACAGCAGTCTTAATTGATACACACTGACCTGCCCACGCATTCTAACATCCCTCATCAGGCTTAAAACTACTAGATTGCTAAAACTGTGAGACAAAGAAACAACACCCAAATGGGGAAAAAAAAAAAAAAAAGAGGAATCACCAGAAATGGAACTACAGGAACTAGAAGAAAACAACCTATCAGACAAAGAATTCAAAGCAATGATTATAAATAAGAGTGCTCAAACAATTTGGTGAGAACTACAAGCAACTTAATAAAAATTATGAAGAGCTCACTGGGAACTACTTCAGCTTAAAAAAAGAGGTAGAAGCAACACAGAAAGAGGTAGAAGCTATACATAAAAAAATCAAGAGGAAATAAAGAATGACATAGCTGATATAAAAAATAACTTAGAAGGGTTCAATAGTAGATTAGAAGAAGCTGAAGACCGAATCAGTGACTTGGAGACAAGGTAGAGAAAAACACCCAAAAAAATCAGCAAATGAAAAATAAATAAATAAATAAAAGTTTAAAAAGAAGGAGGAGAGTTTAAGGGAGCTGTGGGATAATACAAAACATAACAACACTCGCATTATAGGGGTACCGGAAGGAGAAGAATCAGGGAAAGGAATAGAGAACCTGTTTGAAAAAATAATTCCAGAAAACTTTCCTAAACTGGTGAAGAAAAAAGTCACAAGTTCAGGAAACACAGAGAGTCCCAAGCAAGATGAACCCCAGAAGACCCACAGCTAGACACATCATAATAAAAATGGCAAACATTAAGGACAAAGAAAGAATCTTAAAGGAAGCAAGAGAGAGACAGAAAGTTAACTACAAGGGAGCTCCCATTAGATTGTCAGCTGATTTTTCAATAGAAACGCTGCAGGCCAGATGGGAATGGCATGAAGTGTACAAAATAATGCAAGGCAAGGGTCGGAATCCAAGACTACTCTATCCAGAAAGGCTATCATTCAAAATTGACGGAGAAATAAAGAGCTTCATGGATTAAAAAAAAAAAAAAGCTAAAGAAATTTACCACCACCAAACCAGCATTGCAAGAAATACTGAAGGGACTGTTCTAAAAAGAAAAAGAAGAAACAGAGAGAGAGAAAAAAGCATACAGGCATAAAATTAAAATAGCAACTAATAACTCTCTATCAATAATAACCTTAAATGTAAATGGCTTAAATGCTCCAATCAAAAGACATAGGGTAGCTGATTGGATAAAAAACAAAAGAGGAGAATTAACAACTGACACCACAGAAATACAAGGATCATTGAAACATACTATGAACAATTATATGCCAACAAATTGGACAATCTAGGCGAAATGGACAAATTTTTAAAACACACAGTCTCCCAAAACTAAAGCTGGAAGAGATAAAAAAAACTTGACCAGACCAAAAACAACCAAGGAAATTGAAGATGTAATTAAGAAACTCCCAGCAAACAAATGCCCAGGCCCAGATGGCTTCACAGGGGAGTTTTACCGAACATTCAAAGAAGATCTAATACCCATTTTCTCAAACTATTCCAGAAAATCCAAGAAGATCTCATTTTATGAGACCAGCATAATTCTAATTCCAAAATCGAATAAAGACACTACAAAGAAAGAAAATTACAGATCAATATCCCTGATAAATACTGATAGATGCCAAAATCCTTAACAAAATATTGCAAATTGAATCCAGCAATACATCAAAAAAAAATATTCACCATGAGCAAGCAAGATTCATCCCAGGATGCAAGGATGGTACAATATTCGCAAATCAATAAATGTGATACACCACATAAAAAATGAAAAATATAAAACATGATCATATCAATAAATGCTGAAAAAGCATTTGACAAAACCCAGCAACCATGTCAGATAAAAATGCTCAGCAATCTGGGAATAGAGGAATCATATCTCAACATAATAAAGGCCATATATGAAAAACCTACAGCCAATATCATACTCAATGGACAAAAACTAAAGGCATTTCCCTTAAGAACAAGTACAAGACAGGGATGTCCACTTTTGCTGCTGTTATTTAATATAGTATTGGAAGTCTTAGCCACAGGAATTAGACAAGAAGAAAAAATTAAAGATTTCTAAATTGGAAAGGAGGAAGTGAAACTGTCATTATTTGCAGATGACATAATATTATATGTAGAAAACCCCAAAGACTCCATAAAAATCTATTAGACTTAGTAAATGAATTTGGCAAAGTAGCAGGCTAAAAATTAACAACAAGAAATTGACAGCATTCTTATACACCAATAATGAGCTCACAGAAAGAGAAACTAAAAAAACAATCCCATTTACAAAAAAAAAAATTAAGATACCTAGGAATAAATGTAACCAAAGAAGTAAAGGATCTCTTCACAGAAAACTGCAGGTCATTGAAAAAAGAAATAGAGGAAGACATAAAAAAGTGAAAGTATATACTGTGTTCATGGATTAGAAGAATTAACATCATTAAAATGTCCATACTACCCAAAGCAATCTATAGATTCAATGCAATCCCCATCAAAATACCAACGACATACTCCATAGAACTAGAACAAACACTCTAAAAGTTTATATGGAACCAAAAAAGGCCTGGAATAGTCACAGCAATCTTGAAAAAGAAGAACAAAGTTGGAGGGATCACATTACCAGATTTCAGGTTATACCACAAAGCCACTGTAATCAAAACAGCCTGGTACTGGCACAAGAACAGGCATATAGACCAGTGGAACAGAACAGAGAACCCAGAAATGAACCCAAGGCAATATGCTCAATTAATATTTGACAAAGGTGGCAAGAGCATACAGTGGAGTCAAGACAGCCTCTTTAATAAATGGTGTTGGGAAAACTGGACAGCTACATGCAAAAACATGAAGCTAGACCACCAACTTACACCATACACAAGAATAAACTCAAATTGGATAAAAGACTTAAATGTGACTCGTGATTCCATATAAATCCTAGTGGCAAGAGCATACAGTGGAGTCAAGACAGCCTCTTTAATAAATGGTGGTGTTGGGAAAACTGGACAGCTACATGCAAAAACATGAAGCTAGACCACCAACTTACACCATACACAAGAATAAACTCAAATTGGATAAAAGACTTAAATGTGACTCGTGATTCCATATAAATCCTAGAAGAAACTGTAGGCAACAAAATTTCACACATCATACGCAGCAGAATTTTCACTGATACATCACCTAAGGCAACAGAAACAAAGGAAGAAATGAACACATGGGACTATATCAAACTAAAAAGCTTCTGCACAGCAAAAGAAACAACCATGAAAATGGAAAG
The DNA here is from genome assembly GCF_014108415.1 of Molossus molossus. Taxonomy (NCBI): domain Eukaryota; kingdom Metazoa; phylum Chordata; class Mammalia; order Chiroptera; family Molossidae; genus Molossus; species Molossus molossus. The sequence continues at coordinate 55,651,848 of NW_023425351.1, read as the reverse complement.
GGAACCTACTATATGAGAGAGCATAATTGCCAGTGATACATCAGATAAGGGGTTAATTTCCAAAATATAGAGTGTTCACACAACTCAACAAAAGGAAGACAAAGAACCAAATTAAAAAGAGGGCTGAGGACCTGAATAACACTTCTCCAAACATGACATACAAATGCCTAAGAGACATATGAAAAAATGCTCAATGTCACTAATCATCAGAGAGATGCATATTAAAATGACAATGAGGTATCACCTCGCCCCTGTCAGAATGGCCGCCATCAACAAATCATCAAACAACAAGTGTTGGCGAGGGTGTGGAGAAAAGGGAACCCCAGTACACTGCTGGTGAGAATGCAGACTGGTGCAGCCACTGTGGAAAACACTATGGTGTTACCTCAAAAAATTAAAAATTGAACTGCCATTTGACCCAGTGATTCCACTTCTAGGAATATACCCTAAGAAGCCTGGAACACCAGTCAGAAAGAATATATGTACCCCCATGTTCGTAGCAGCACTATTTACAATAGCTAAGATCTGGAAACAGCCCAAGTGTCCATCAGTAGACGAATGGATAAAAGAGCAGTGGTACATATACACAATGAGGTACTATGCAGCTGTAAGAAAGAAAGATCTCTTATCCTTTGAGATGACATGGAGGGACCTTGAAGGTATTATCATAAGTGAAACAAGCCAAGCAAAGACAAATATCACATGATCTCACTTATTAGTGGAATACAATGAACTAAACAAACTGATGAACAAAACAGACCCAGAGACATAGAAGTTGGGTACAGACTGACATTCCTCAGAAGGGGGGTGGAGGGAAATGATAAACCACAGAACTTATATGCATGTATGCATAACCTTTGGACATAGACAACAAAACTGGAGACGGGGTGGGAGGGGATAAGGAGGAGGGAGTCAATGGGAAAAAAAGGAGAAACATCTCTAACAAAAATTAATTAATAAAGTAAATAAATAAATAAAATGCTTTTGCCCTCTCAATATTCTCAATTAGATTTCCCAAACTTTAATCATTTCTGCTGGGAAATGCAGCCTTCTACATATCATTTCTCCTGCTTTGGCCATATCTTAACTATACTACTCTCTAAAGAATTATTTCCTCAATTGTTACACATTTTTATTAAAATGTAATGATATGATAAACTTTGTATTATCAATTTTAAAGAAAAACCAGCATCATATATTATAATAAAGATAAAATAAAGTGATAAAATTTGATGTTTGAAAATAAATACAAAAATACAAATATTGAGAGTAAATAATATTAAATCTAGTCAATTTTCATAAATTTATAATTGAGGAATGATAGTGGAAATAATGGATTATTTTTATTAAAGTCAGAAATATGAAGGTATTTGGCTTGGTATTTGTGATGTTAAATGAAAAGAGTCAGTGCTAAGACTATGATTTTATTTCTTAGATTTGATGCCATAAAACATCAATATTCTAATATATTTGGGAACATATTCACAAAACACAAAATATATTATATTGGACTGTGAATTTAATTTTCTAATCCATATTATTTAAATGACTTTTTAAAGAAATCTCTGAAATAGACTCTTTTGAAAGTTTCAGGTTATTTGGTAATATCTTCAAACTAATGGAAATATAAACATAATTATTTATTGCACACTGTCATGTGGCTTGGTAAATATTTATAAACCGCTTGTTTATTTATTTCAAACATTTCTAAAGAAGCATGCTGATCTCATTAAAAAAATTACATTTGTGCAGGATGGAAAAGATATGCTGATCTACAAAGCCAAACCCAGTCATGTTTATGATCTAAGTAACTGAACTGCTCTCCTAGAAACTGCTAAAGTCCATCTCACTGTTCAGTTAAAAGAATGAATCATGTTAATTGAAAATCAAAGACTTTCTTGATTTAAGAAATGTTAATTAAATAATGTCTTCAGAGGATGGATTCTTGTTCAAAATTCAGTAATCACTCTGAACTACATCACAATTTTAACAAATCTATTATGTATTTCTTTTACATTTTCATGTGCACAGTAGCAAGATATGTTGTGATTATAATTTGCAGTGTTTCCTACTAGTGCAATGGCTTGAGTTCATTGAGAAGACTCATTTACTAAATTTGTCATTATTATTATAGTAGACCTATAATTCTTTGGTATGTGCCCCTAGCGGGAACGAACCCAGTACTCTCTGGTCTGCAGGCCGACGCTACAACTGCTGAGCCAAACCGGCCAGGGCTATCATTATTTCTTTCAAAGTATACTATCTTACCTTTTTTTTCAAGTTATAATTTTTATTAGATTGAATGTAAAAATATTTTTATGAGATGATGTATTAAATATCTATTGAAACATGAGTAGGAATACGAATTGATGATTATTCAGATTATTAATAATAGACGAGAAATCTTCAAGCTTAAAGTTTAGAAATAATAAAGTCACAATGCCAAAATTATGAACCAAACATAGCAAAATCATAAAAAATTTGATGAAGAATTACCAATCTCAAATTGAAGAGAAAATTTGAATCAGATAAGAATATCACCAAAGCTGCTATTTCCTTATAGGTAGTTATAAATCTCTGCAAATTAGAACTTTATGTTGGATTTCCTACTTGGTCAAAGGAAATAGATATAAAAACCCTTATCCTCACAAGTGGAGCTATCTTACTTGAAATAATCATCAAAATGAATTGGGGTCAGACATTGCAATTCTCTCAAAGTAAAGGTGAGCCAGAAATTAACCTGAACACAATGCAAAATAGAAAAACCCAGAATTAAAGTGGGGGATTTTAACAATAAGCCTTATCAACACAGGAGTCTATCCTTATTAACAGCTAGAACAAACCAATCAAAAAAATAAATTACTGAAGGTGTAGAAAATGTGCATAATAGTATTAACAAATAGATCCAAATGACATATTGACTGGTAACAGAACAAAAGCAGATTTATTTTATTTTTATTTTTGAAAACTGACATGCAACTTTAAAAATTTTTTTCCCTTTATTGATTTTAGAGAGAGAAAAAGGGAGAGGGAGAGAGAGAGAAAGGTAGACACATCAATGAAAGAGAACATTGATTGGCCACCTCCTGCATGCCCCCCAACTGGGGATTGGGCCCACAACCTGGGCCTGTGCCCTGACTAAGAATTGAACCAGCAACCTCTTGGTGCATGGGTCGATGCTCAACAAGTGAGCCACACCAGCCAGGCAAATGCAACTTTTATAATAAATGACTGATACTGGACCAAAAACCATAACTCATCAAACCTTTTTTTTTTTTTTTTATCCTCACCCGAGGACATCCATTTTTTGTTCAGGTAGAGTGGGAGGGAGAGAGAGGAACAGAGAGAGAGAGAAACATCGACGTGAAAGGAACACATCGAGTGGCTGCCACCCGCACGACCAACCAGGGCCGGGGACAAACTGCAACCGAAGTACGTGCCCTTAGCGGAAACCGAACCCGGGTCTCTCAGGACCACAGGCTGACGCTCTAACCGCTGAACCAAACCGGCCAGGGCAAATCATTTTTTAATGTGTATACAAATGTTCCTCAATTTATGGTGGAGTTATGTCCTGATAAAACCACCTTAAGTTGAAAGTAACATATATTGTAAATGCATTTGATACATCTAACCTACCTACCAAACATCATAGCTTAGCCTAGCCTACCTAAAATGTGCTTAGTAATCATCCAACACAATGAGGGCACTGTGGAGTACCAGCTGTGTACCCTCATGATCACGTGGCTTACTGGCCTGTGGCTCGCAGTCTACACCCAGTATCATCAGAGGGCATCATACTGCATATCGGCAACATGGGAAATGTTCAAAAGTCAAAGTTCGAAGTACGGTTTCTACTGAATGCATATTGTTTTTGCACCATCTTAAAGTTGAAAAGTGGTCAGTCCAAGCATCGTAAGTTGGGACCCACTGTACTCTGCCAACAATGTAATTAACATCAAAATCAATATCAAAACAAAAAAGGCATATCCCCATGTTTGAAGAGAGAATCACGTTTCCCAGATATTTCTCCCTCGTGTGGTTCCTAGTTCAGGTGAGCTACGGTGGAACTTTTCATGAGATTAAAAATGCAGCAGGAGCCCTGGTCGGTTTGGCTCAGTGGTTAGAACATCAGCCCATGGACCAGAGTCCCAGGTTCGGTTACAGCTAAGGGCATGTACCTTGACTGCAGTTTGTCCCTGGCCCCAGTTGGGTTCATGTGGGTGGCGACCAGTCCATGTGTCTCTCTCACATCGATATTTCTCTCTCTCTGTCTCCCCCCACTCCTTCTCTATCTGAAGATAAATAAAATAAATAAATAAATAAATAAAAAAGCAGCAGGAATCAGTAATTCTGAAGGACATTCTGAGTTAGGCAGTGAGGCACAACAATACAGGTGTTGGCAGGACTCTCCTCTTTGTTAGCCCTACTGAACAGTCGCAAGGGGACGCTCACCCCATTCAGCTGGCTGCAAACACTAGAAGTGATAGACCCAAGAGCCAATAATCTTGTCTTGACTTTTACGCCTCTCCGTGCTTCCACTCTAATAGACGGACATGCCAAGCTTCCTGCAAATTCTGACGTGTGAATAACATCAGTATGATTCACATGTCAGTGTGGTAGTGATTTTTTTCTGATCCTTTTTGGACTTTTCCTTCCTTATCACCTCCAGCAGTTTTATAAAGCCTAATACCTATTATACAATTTATATTCCTTAAGATTCATAGTGGTTTTTCTTTGATTTTTGAAATCTTACTCATACAACATACATACGAAATTTGAAACTGTGTAGAAAAGAAAGGATATAATTAACATAAATTAGGTTTGTGGTTACTCTTGAGAAGGAAGGAAGGCAGGGAGCCATTGGGACAGCCACATGGAAGGCTTTGGACATAACATCAGACTCTATGTCTTGGCCTGGAGAGCAGATACGTTTGTATCATTTTTGTTTTATTGTTGTTTTTGAAGCATACATATTTCTTATATGACCTTTTTTTGATATATCTTACAACTCGCTGTGCAATGTGTTAATGAATAGACTCTTGTTGCTTACTATTTGGAAAACAAATTTTTTTTAATGGCCCATTATGAAAGAATGATGTGTAAATAACAATAATGAAAACAAACATCAAAATAAATAACATAGAAGCAAGTTGAAACTTTTATTCCTGTCACTACAAATAATGATTTTAATTAGCTTCCTCTAAATAATACGCAGATTTGAAATAAAAATGCATTAAAATAACATTTAATTATTAGTAGTATAATCCAAATATGAAACAGTAAAGAGGTTTTATGGGAATTGTAAAGTAATGATTTTATCAGAGGATAAAAATCTTTGGGTCATATATAAGGAAGGCTAAATATTTGGGCATATATAAATGCCTTTTAATTATTTGATTAATCATAACCATTTGGACAGGGAGGAATGAGTTCATTTGACATATAAGTAAACCAAGAATTTTTCACAGAAAGGAATGAGTTTATTTTACATATAAGTAAATACAGAATTTTGCTTTCAATGTGTTGATTTCTTTGCCCTGACATTTGCTCTGTCTAAACAAGATCTGTTCCCAATTATCTGGTTTTGATAGTTAAAATAAATTGCCCTTTAAAATTGCTTCTGGATTGAACTACGCATTAAAGCTGATGATTTAATTAATTCTTTTGCCAAAAATGTGAAACTATCCCAATGAAAATTCTCAAGGACTACATTTTAAAAATTACAAGACAAGTAATTTTTCTGTCAACATTCCTTCAAGTATATTGATTTAATGGAAAGATCTTATAGAAATCTTTATTCAGACTATCAAGAGAATTAAAGCCATTACCAACTGATTCAGAAGGTAAATTTGGGTTAAAACATTAGAAAAAATATTTGAAAACTCAGTTTTGATTCTTTAAAACATCAGGTCAAGTACCAGCACCTACGCACAAATTTGTCAGTACTATTAAACAGCAAACTATTCAACTGGTTCTTTCCTTACTGGGGTTTGCAAAGATGTGTTTCCATAGAGCTGTGCCCATGATTCTCTATTATTCTATATATTATACTCTAATCGTAGTGTAATGTTTGACTATTTACAAACGTATCTCATTTCCCAAGTTCTATTTAAGCAGGAATTTTTGTCTTTGACGTTCCAGCCAGAGCTACAAACTCGTTTTCCTTTTTCTAGAGAATTGTCAATCTGCATAACGTCTATTTCTCTTTTCTTTGTTCCTTTTCTTACGAACACATGCTTTTTGATAGCAAAAATTCTGCTGACTCTCAACTCTCTACGAATATCAATGGCCGTCATATTGCCAAATGCCAAAGTCAGTTCTGTCCCCTCACCTTGCTCAGCTGCGCAGTATTTGCAGTTCTGACAACTCAGGTTTTCGGACCCACGTTTGTCTTGGCTTCTGAGACGTCCTCCTCTCTCAATTCCGCTTCTACATCAAGTGCCTTTAGGTTAGAACCTCTCCTGTGGATTTCAGGTCACTAACCTGCCCTCACCTCTTGGAGGGCTTGTCATCTCCATTTACACTCATTCTCAAGGAGCCTTCACGCAGTAAATGGCCTTAAATTTCACTGTGTTCTGACCTCTTCTCAAATGTGCAATTCCAATATGGACATCTCTGAAATCCCGAATTTCTATACAGTATTAGGCCTTAAATTTCACTGTGTTCTGACCTCTTCTCAAATGTGCAATTCCAATATGGACATCTCTGAAATCCCGAATTTCTATACAGTATTAACTCGGTCTCTACATGGATGTCTCAAACTTAAATTGTGCTCAAGAGAACTTTTTATTTCTACTCTTTTACATGCACATTGTGTTCTTTCTTATGACACATTTGACCCAGTCTTTTTATATTTGATAGATATCAATTTCATTCTCCTGGTTGGTCAGGTCTTAAAACTAATTTTTCTTGACCCCTGTTTCTCATTACTCCATCAGTCCACCAACAGCTGCCGGTGGCATGAACCTCGGTTGCAGTTTGTCCCTGGCTCCGGTTGGGGCCGTGTGGGTGGCAGCCACTCGATGTGTCTTTCTCACATCGATGTTTCTCTCTCTCTCTTCCTCCCTCCCTCTCTCCCTCTCTATCTGGAGATAAATGCAAAAATGTCCTTGGGTGAGGATAAAAAATAAATAAAAAAATATATATAAAGCCATGCATATGTGCATAACCAATGGACACAGACAACAGTGTGGGGAAGGCAGGAGGGAGGTGGGAGCGGGAAAGAGGGGGTCAATGGGGGAAAAGAAGGGGACCTCTGTAATACAATCAATAATAAAGATAATTAAAAAAATAAAATATAAATATAAAACAGCTTATGTCTTTCTTTACTGAACATCCTTGTCTTGAATTGAGACTAAACATTGGCTCTCCTGGGTCTCCAGCTTTGGAGAAGTCTAATAGATCTACTTTTCCCGTTGCTTCTTTGCCTTCCGGAGGTGCGATTACCCAGCTAAGTGTTCCAATAAGCTTCCTTCACGTGCGTAGGTCTAGGCATTGCTTTCTGAGGAACCCAGTCTGTGACAGTGACAAATGCCTGGTACTAAATACCATAAATGTATTTGCTATTATCTTGTAATTATTTGAAGGCATTAACTATGTTCTTCTAATTTTTAAAATCTATTCTTGTCATGTGCAAAAATTATATGCAAACTAAATGCCCTGACGTGAATCCTCTAACCCATTAGTTCCTCTGGCTTTTAAACTTGTTGTCTCCATTTTACACTTTATTCACTTGAATAATGCTTTTATTCTCCTTTTTATCAGCTTCTACATGATTTTCTTACTTGAACATTTATCTCCTGATTCTACTCAATCTTCATTTCTAACTATCTCAACTATATTTTATACTGTTGAAAGTATGACATCTATACAAATTTGACCCTCCCTTAAAATTATGTTCTTAAAGCAATTAATAAGTAAATATAGATTGAATACTGGGTCTCACAAAAAGAAATTATTCCAAGATTAGTGTGTATAAGATTCTGTTTTTTTTTTAATGAAGGGAGTGAAGTGGGAATGGTAGATTGGTGACATAAGAGAAGATGTAATGAAAAAAAAAAAGAAAAGAAAAAGACAACATGTTGCTTATTTTTCTATTTTGACGAAGGATCCATAATAGCTCTCATGTTGAAAATATATCTCCTATATTTATATTAGGGATATCTGGGGGTGGTAAACTAGTAATTTCAGTTGCCTTGGCTTTATTTATCCTTTACTGTGCTGAGGTCTTCAGTTTTTATTTGATTCCCTAAAGTTTTCATCTCTTCCCATCTAATTTTCTCAGTTATCTTGCAAAGAGCAGAACAGATATGGAATAAAGATGAAACAAATATGAAAAATAAAGAAAATAAGTCTTTCCCTTGGGTAATCTTGTTTCATCATATTAATTAGGGATTCTTGTGACAAGTCTCTAGGACATTTATGCCAAAATCTTTTCAGACTTTGACATTCTTCCACACAGGTTTGACACTCATTTTTAGGTCACTATTGCCTTGTTATGAAAATTTTAAGAAAGGTACAGTGTTCCCAAGTTGCTACAATTAACAATATAGTTTCCATTAAAAAGACCTTGGAAAGGAAAAGTCATAAATAAATCTCAAGAAACATTTAAAAGTTGACAGGTATAGTACATTTTTTTGTAATTTTAGTAAAAACAAAACAAAACAAAAACCAATGAACAAAACTTTTAGTTTTGACTCCAGTGACATTAGTCTCATAATCTGTTTGTTCTTTATTATTCTGGGAGATCAGAAATTATGTTTTCTTTATCTATGGTACTGTGAAGTATGTGTGCATGTGTATTTTCTTATAAGAGCATAGTTTACAAATAGAAACTGTTTTCAGTTAAAACTTATATATTGTTAGTGGAGTTTCCCTTACTAAGTGTATTTACCTCTAGCCATATTATAAGACATAAAATACCATCGAAAAACATCAAGTGTAAAACAATGCTTTCAATTGCCTTCACTAACAATTTCAAACACAATAACTGCGTTCTATTCAAATTGTTTCAAATTTGAAGCACCTTGAATTAAATGTCAGGCCAGAGAGATGAGAAATAAGTGTTCAAAGACTTTTCAAAGTTATTGCCATTACAGTATCTGACGTGGATTGCCATATTGATTACAGCTAAACAATGAAACATAGCCACAGGCAATCAGATGGATTTGAGCTGATAATTTACTTTGTTTACTGTGTAAGCTCTGTTCTCTTTCACACAGCATTCACTTTAAGACTTTGATTCGACTTTCTGTATTTTCTCCCCTATTTTAATAGTCTAGGATATTAAGCCTTAATTTAAAACACCTTGGTCAGCAAAGTGGTATTTTAAGTAGTGGCTTATAATAAATATTGTACTACACCTTTGAATTTACTACAAGCAGTTTAAAGTATATTGTAATAAAAAGCATATAAGTATTACATCATGCTATAGAGCACAGCAGAACTGTAACATCATCCTCCAGATGATTATAACCATTTCTTCTTTCTTTCTGTTAAAATATGTTTTTATTGATTTAGAGAGAGAAGAAGGGAGAGGAAGAGGGAGAGGGAGAGAGAAAGAGAGAGAGAGAGAGAAACATCGATCCACTGCCACTGCTGCCTACCCATACTGGGGATCCTGCCTTTAACTTGAACATGTGCCCTAGTGGGAATCGAACTGGTGACCTTTCGGTGCACAGGAGGACACTCAACCAACAGAGCCACACTAATCAGGGCTGCTTATAACCATTTCAAAAATTTAGTTTGCAATAAAAAATACTGTGAATCTCTTATATAATGTTTTGAACATATTAAAGCTATCCCCCATGTTACCAATAAATATAATTAAGTAAAATTTTGTCATTGTTGTCTTCTTGTCATTTTTTTTCTTTATTGATTTTAGAGAGAGAGGAAGGGAGAGGAAAAGAGAGATGGAAACATTGATGAGATAGAACATCGACTGAGCGCCTCTTGCACGCCCCCCAGTGGGGATCGGGCCCACAACCTGGGCATGTGCCCTGAGCAGGAATCGAACTGGTAACCTCTTGGTGCATGGGTCAATGCTCAACCAGTGAGCCACACCAGCCAGGTATGAAATTATTTCTTTATCCTTGGAAGATCTGACATATAATTATAATCTACTTATGATTTATAATTCTTACAGCAAATTGATTGATTATATTAGTAGTATTATATATATGCACATACATGCACACATACAAGAGATATTGAGCAATAAGTATCTTTACGTAAATATTAATTTCATGAAAAATTATCAAATAATTTATAAACATATCTTTTATGAAAATAATACCCCTTAACAATATGCATTATAGTATAATGTATACATATTATATATAATATGTATGCTATGTCTATAATACATCTATGAATTTGTGCATCATAATTTCTACAGTATTGAAAATAATTATTAATGTGCAATATATACCAGGTGAATACATTTTTGTTAATTTGAAATATAGTATAGCAGAAGGGAGTAGAATTATTTCTTTATAAACTAAACTGTGGTTTATACAATTTAATTTGCTATAAATCAATCTTATTGATTACTATTTTCAGTTGGGAAGGCAAGAATCTGTATGCAAATATTCCATGTATTTCGTAGTGAGGACAATACTCTTATGTATTATCGCCCAGCATATTTGAACTGCTTTTTAGAAACTCAGATTATTTTTTCAGGAATAAATATTCACATATCAAATGATATTCCTTTTTGCATTCATCATGAAAACTAGTTTAACTAAAAATATTTTTGCCTGCTCACTTTGTCAATTTTTTTCTTGATCTGTAAGATTAGCCTGCAAGGCTATGTCATTTTTCTATTGCACATTAATAATCAAAAAACATTTTTTTTTTCATGCAGGAGGTGTGTCAGGGCAATTTGACAAACAGTGCTTTGAAGGATCGTGACCTTGGAGGTCTCTTGTAAGCCAATTTTGAATTTGAAGAGGCTGTCAAATTGGATTTCAATAAACAGTATATTAATGTCCATGATTAAGACAGGAGATGGCCGATGCAACAGTTTTTTATTTTGAAATTAGATTGCAATTAGTTAACAAGGTCCACACACAACTAATTAGAATCAAAATTGTCTAATGAAAGGCACATGGTGTAGCGAAGAGTATATATTTGTTTCTTTGCTTATATACGTGTTTTCACGTGAGTGTTGGGAAAGCTACATGGTTCAGTGTTCACCCAGTTCAGTTTTACAAAGTGATTGAATTATTTAATGGATATGTTATTCAAATCACAAGCCTTGCCAATGCAGCAGGTGAAGCTGTGTCACAGGAAAAGTTAAAGCTGAGAGTATTAGCTTAATCTGGTAGGATCAGATGCAAGCAACCTTAATTTCCTGCAGCGGAAGTGATGGTGAGAGGAGTGTACGGTGAAGACACTGTTAGAACTTCTCTACAGCTGTCCTGAACAATATTACGATAATTTGTCAGTTTAAGGTAACTACTAGAAAAATCTCTTGGGCCCTGGCCGGTTTGGCTCAGCGGTTAGAGCGTCGGCCTGTGGTCCTGAGAGACCCGGGTTTGGTTCCCGCTAAGGGCACGTACCTCGGTTGCAGTTTGTCCCCGGCCCTGGTCGGTTGTGCGGGTGGCAGCCACTCGATGTGTTCCTTTGCATCGATGTTTCTCTCTCTCTGTTCCTCTCTCTCCCTCCCACTCTACCTGAACAAAAAATGGAAAAATGTCCTCGGGTGAGGATAAAAAAAAAAAAAAAAAAAGAAAAATCTCTTGGATTCCTTAAAAAATTATTCATTTTATTTTCAGAAAGATGGAAGAATGCTTTAGGCAAGCATGACAAGACTTCCAAATATTGGAGTTCACAAAAATATGCCTATAGGGCATTTAAAGTTATTTGGATGACAGAGTAGTAAAATAAATTTAGTATTTATGATAAAGGCCATATTCCCACTGAAATATACTCACATACATACTTAAATGCATAACACATATAGTTTACATTCCCCAAATCAATTATCATTTCTATGCAGCTAATATAAATATGAATATTTGGGGAGATAACTATCATTGTACAACTTTGCATTTCATAAATCATATATTTTTGAGGGAGAATAATTTATGGAAGCTATGTTTAAGAAAATATTTCTCCTTGTATACGGAGTCATAAAGTTAATACATAATCAAACTGTTATTCGGGTAATTCAAACTGTTCAGGCCCATAAAATTATAAAGTAGAGGTTATGCTGGTGCAGTTTCTAGTTCAATATCGATACATAAAATATCAAAGTTGTATTAGTAAATTTAAAAATCACAATAGGAACTATAGGTACTCTTCAGTGGGTCACATCAATTAGAGTGGAGAAATACTTACCATTCTACAAGGCCAGTAAAAGAATTTGGTGTTCGCACTGGCCGGTTTGGCTCAGCAGTTAGAGCGTTGGCCTGCGGTCCAGAGAGACCGGGTTTGATTCCTGCTAAGAGCATGTACCTTGGTTGCAGTTTGTCCCCGGACCTGGTTGGGTCTTGCGGGAGGCAGCCACTTGAAGTGTCCCTTTCACGTTGATGTTTCTTTCTCTCTCTCTCTTTCTCTCTCTCTCTCTCTCTCCCTCTCTCTTTCCCTCCCACTCTATCTGAACAAAATATGGAAAAAATGTCCTTGGGTGAGGATTAAAAAAAAAAGAACTTGGTGTTTTATGACAGTCTTAAAAAGAAAATACTATTCATACATCTTAAAATGTCACCTCTCCTCTTTACTCTCTCTTTATTATAAAGGCATTTCTGGTTAAATCTCTAAGTTATGTTTCTATTTATGTTTGTTTGCTGTTCTCATTTAATTTCTCACTATTCGGGAATATCCACTTCATAGTCAGCCTAAGAGTGGAGTTTATTCATACACATGTCCTTCCAGGTATTTACTAGGTTTATATAGGGTGGCAGGATCTTTGCAACACAGTGAGGATAGACCTCCATGTAGTCGAATCAGTACCCCTGGCTTCTTGGAGCTTTAAACACACTGGAGAAAGCAAGTGTTATGTAACTGTAATTTCTGTTTGATGCATGGCACAAAAGGAAAAAAAAAGGAAGTCTATGATGAAAATAGGAGGATGGAGCATGCAGGTAGAGAGAATTTTTGTAAGGAATAGCTGCTGTTGTTGAGAGATGAAGAAATGAATACATATGAGGTGATAAAAGTGGACAATGACTCTAGGCACAAGGTATAGCATATATTCTTCATCAGAAAGAAGTTTGGGAAGTTGGATAAATCGAGGATGTCATTTTGGTTGGATTGTTCTGCATGAGAATAAAGAATGTCATAGGAGGCTGGAAATGCAAATGTAAAAAATAATGAAATGTTTCAGTTGCAATATTGTAAATGTACTTGCATTTCCTTGTTACTAACTGCGATTAAACATTGCTCATGCTTATTAATCATTAGTACTTTATTATCTATAAATTGTCAAATCATTCCTGTTATCCAAACATGTATATATTTGTGAAATACATTTTTTAGGTCTGTGTGAATTAATTATACAAGTTCTATTATTATAAAAGCATGATAACTACCATCAAACTGTCTTAATTACTCCAGGTTGTTGTTGTTGTTTTTTACTTTTATAATGGCTCATTTTCCAAGATAATTATTGTTTGTTTCCCTTTGTATTCATACATTTAACATTTTTTTTTATTTCTTCATTCTCAACCGATGACCTCACTTTGCCCTTCACAAGGAGTAAGTAGCCAACAAGTGGCAATTTCCTCAAATTTCGAACACAATAATAACAAAAACAATATTTGTATCTACCTGTGAGTTATCCTTCTCTTCTGTTAAACAGAAAATACATATTTCTTCCTTTAGAGCGTCAATTCTCTCACTTGTATTCTGGATCTTTTCCAGGATTTTTATTTCTTGTTTTTCTTGAATATTAAATGTACCCACTGTACTGAATCATTGTCATCAATATTCAAATCTGCCTTGGGCAACCCAATTTTTAAACAAATAAAGCTGAACGTTCAAAACCAATTCCTTTGCATCTCAACTTATTCTCCAATATCCCTCTTCCTTCATTAATACACACAACCATTCCCTTCTTAACCACTCCAATTCTGCATCGATCTCCAACATATCACCAACAGCCCAGATGACTATCATGTTGTCAATTTCAATAACCATATTTTATAGTGCTATAATTTTATCTTATTCATTTTCAAAAACAAAATTTTACTTTTAGTTGCATTGGTTTCTGTATTTATTTTTGCTCCCATTTTTTTTTGGAAGAGCTTTATCTTAGTTTTGTAGCACAGCATCATATTATATCATAATGTATCTAAATATATAGTGCATCTGGATATATAATGTAAATATTTTATAGTGATTTTAATTAATTCATAGTTGGTAGAACTTTATGTATTTATGTTATACTAAAGTTTTCATTTTGTATTATGCAAAACTGATTTTCTTAAGTATAAGTTTTATAGAAATATTTTATCTTTTCAATACTTAGATTATCTATTTAGAAAAGTGTCTATATATCAGTACACAACTGTGATTTATAGCTTCTCCAAATTTTTCAACACATTTAAGGAGTTTTAATTGCTTAAATGCATTCATATTTCAAACACATACTTATAAAAATGCATTACTTATGTTCTAGATTAGTTTTACTTAAGAGAGGTCCACATTTGTTAAAGTGATAAATGTTTACCCACCTTAGGTCTGGATGGCAAGTACTCCTATTATAGATTTGTCACTAAATTTATACTGGTTGATTGCTATTTCCCAAGAATGTGTGTTTTAAAATAAGCATAGTCCACATATTTAGCAATTTCTGAAAAAATGGACATTCATATGAAGTGCAAATCTACCATATAACAGATAATAGTCTTGGCAAAGCCACTGAGACCTCTGATGCAGAGCCTGTCTACTTAACTGCCTGAAATGACAAGGTTTTAAATGTAAAATGAGTCCAAACATCAGATCATGCTGTAGGAACTGGCTGTATTCTTCCTAAGTATGACGTATGAAGCCATTGTGTCACATTTTCCAACTGCATCCATGACTGTTCATCACAGACCTTTCAGGTTGCTTTTTTTTTTTTTTAATCCTCACTCGAGGACTTTTTTCCCCCATTTTTGTTCAGACAGAGTGGGAGGGAGGGAGAGAGAAACATCCATGTGAAAGGGACACATCGAGTGGCTGCCTCCCGCAAGACCCCAACCAGGGCCAGGGATGAATGCAACCAAGGTATGTGCCCTTGACCGGAATCAAACCCACAACTCATTGGTCTGCTGGCCCATGCTTTAACTGCTGAGCCAAACTGGCCAGGGCCAGGTTGTTATTTTTATTTAACATTTGAATTGGAAGACTTCTATGCCCAGTGCCCAAATTTGACAATAATTTCTATGTTTAATAACTCCTGTTGATCTGTAAAGAATTGATTGGATATATATTATCGCCATTTACTGAGTTAAAGCACCTAAGAAGAAAAGTAGGTTCGGTTAAACTTTGAACTTACTCTGTTTGAGATGCCTAGTAGACATCCAAGTAGGAGTGAAGAAAGAGAATTTAAGTACAAAAGTGACACAAAGAAAATTTGAATTAGAGATGTAAATTTCTAGGTAAACAGAACACCACTGGTTTTTAAAGACATGATTCTAGATCATATCATTAAAAAGGTAATATTAATAATGTAGAAGGTGATAATGTCTGATTCCTAAAATGTTCAGATACTTAGAGTTTACAAGAAAGAGTAAAGCCAACAAATGAGAGAGATATATAATCACCATAATAATGGAAAGCCCAAAATAAAATGCACTGGAGGTAAAGTGTTTTCAGAGTGAGAGAGAAGATATACTAAAGGCCATTGAAGAATCAGGTTAGAAGACTGAAATGGACCAATGAATTTGTGAAGATGGTAATAAAGCAACTATAAGAATAAATTATTGGCCCTGGCCAGTTTGGCTCAGCGGTTAGAGCATCGGCCTGCGGTCCTGAGAGACCCGGGTTCAGTTCCCGCTAAGGGCACGTACCTCGGTTGCAGTTTGTCCCCGGCCCTGGTCGGTTGTGCGGGTGGCAGCCACTCGATGTGTCCCTTTCACATCGATGTTTCTCTCTCTCTCTGTTCCTCTCTCTCCCCCCCACTCTACCTGAACAAAAAATGGAAAAATGTCCTCGGGTGAGGATGAAAAAAAAAAAAAAAAAAAAGAATAAATTATTGATCATTACAATAAATCTGAAAATCAAATCAAATACAATTTAACATTATCAAATTAGGTTATCTAAATGTTTCTTGCTATACAAACAATGTTAAAAATAAAGTTCAAAAAATATAATACAAATACTTTAATATGAAAAAATTAGGGCAGTGAGATAAGATTAGCTACAATTAAAATTTAGACAATAGCCTAGTTGGTGTGGCTCAGTGGCTGAGCGTCAACCCCTGCACCAAGAGGTCGCCGGTTCGATTGCTGGTCAGACCCCCAGTGTGGGACATGCAGGGGACACCCAAATGATGTTTCATCTCATCGATGTTTCTATCTCTCTCTCCCTCTTCCTTCCTCTCTCTAAAATCAATAAAGAAAATAATTTCATTTATCTTTTTATAATTTATTAATTTATTTTTGTTATAGATGTTTATCCTTTCCCCCCACTGATCCCCCCTCCTCCTCCCTCCCTGCCCTGTCCCCAGCTTTGTTGTCCATGTCCATAGTTCATGCATACATGCATATAAGTTCTGTGGTTTATCTCTTTCCTACCACCCCCTGTTCTGGGGATTGTCAGTCTGTACCCCACTTCTACGTCTCTGGGACTACCCCATTCCTCAGAATGTTATGTTCATTATATTCCACAAATAAGTGAGATCATATGATACTTGTCTTTCTGTGTTTGGCTTGTAAAAAAATTTTTTATAAAATTTAAACACTAGTAAAGTTCTGAAAATCATTTTAAATTAATGAATTAAATAAATTAATGAAACACATTTATAAATGTGCATATAGTTGCCTCAAAATTAAAATTTAGAAATTTTAGAATTATAAAAATAAAATAATATAATTGTAAAAGAATATAATGACAAGTAGAAGTTCATCATAAAGCATCTTATTATTGGTACTTAATAGATAGTAAATTACAAATATAAATTCAGTTAGAAAATGATAAGTGAACCAAATTGGGGTCGTTTGGAAGAAAAATAAGTTAATAAAGAAATATACTTTTTAAAATTATTGTATTTTTTACTTTTATTTTATCCTCACCTGAGGACATTTTTCCGATTTTTGTTCAGGTAGAGAGGGAGGGAGAGAGTGGAAGAGAGAGAGAGAGAAACATCGATGTGAAAGGGACACATCCAATGGTTGCCACCCGCACGACCAACCAGGGCCGTGGACAAACTGCAACTGAGGTACGTGCCCTCAGCAGGAACCGAACCCAGGTCTCTGTGGACCGCAGGCTGATGCTCTAACCACTGGGCCAAATTTGCCAGGGCTACTTTTTTTTTATTATTAAGTTATTTAAAATTTTTTTTCTCCAATTTTTATTAATTTACTTTTGTTACAGATGTTTCTCCTTTCCCCCCCTAGGCTCCCTTATCTTCATCCCATCCTCCCACGCTCCTAGCAAAAAATTTTAAAGGAAATAGTTGTCATGTTTTATAAAGTGTTTCAGATCACAGAAAAAGAAGGAATGGTTCAGAGTTCTTTTTTTTTTAAATACTATTAACCATAACACAATTTGTGGAGATTTCACTTTGGCTCAATAATGGTTTCAAATTAAAACTGAAACTTGGAATAGGTGGGGTGATCTAACAATTAGGGAAGTACTTAAATTAAACAATAAATTTAAACACAAACAAAAAAGACATTGAATATATATGGATATATATATGTATATACATGTTTATATTTATATATATATTTTTAAATCAGGCAGGAAGGTAGAATAGAAATTCCTAAAGGATGCTGTTAGATGGAAGAGGTTTCTCTCTGCGGTGCATGTTTTTCTGAAGTATTCATTAACTGTAAAGAACATGAACACAGGACAATGCTATACCTGTGTTGCATTGTATAAAACTCTTTAGCAGCAAGACTCTAATTCACATACTGACTTTATTATTTACCACTGACCTAGTTTCTTAAATTGCAAAATTTCACTGGGTTGTTGAGATACAATATGTAAATTGCTAAAGATGTTTGGCAGAAAATAGATATCCCATGTCTTTACATTGCATTCTTTTTCTAAGAAAAATGCACAGTGCTACCAGACAATAGCATACAAAAATTGCACGAGATCTGTTAAGAATTTTCTTTGTTAATTCTCCCCAAAGACCAGGAGGAACACACGTAGAGTAGAATAAAGCCAGTTTGTTGTCTCATGCAACAAGTCAGAGAGCCAACGATGTGGATCTATTCAGTGCTTCAGCAAAGGAGCATGGTAGAGAACTGTTAGAGGATTTCGACTTGTGTTATATGATTTTGGAGAGGGCTGAAGAAAGGACAGTGCTGCTCTGCATAGGGTATGGCAGAGTATCTTAATAATTTTTACCTAAAAGGAAGAAGGACGAAGTGGGGCTGCCTACTTGGTAAAGAACTAACAGTTACACTAGCAGTGGTGGTGTGGAGTGGCTAGTTGATCATTAGTGTGAATTGGACAATGTTTCAGTTTTCCTTTGTGCTCAGTCATTGTTGCAGAGGGGTCTTCTTTCTGTCCATCCGTTATGGTCATGGGCTGACTGTGAATGTTTTCTGTATTCTGTGAAATTGTTCATGGGTACACCCAGCTATTTAAGCCAGAACAGCTCAGCTGACTGTGGTCAGGGTCTGCTTTCTGTGTTTGTCATATATTTTGCCAATATAAGATTATTTTAAAAGTATAAGAAGTTTTGCTATGTGAGAACAAAAGTGGAAATTTTAAAATCACCTATGTTTTGCCCTGGCCGGTTTGGCTCAGTGGTTGGAGCGTCGGCCTGCAGACCAGAGAGTCCTGGGTTCGGTTCTCGCTAGGGGCACGTACAAATAAATAAATAAATAAATAAATAAATATAAAATCACCTATGTTTTATAACTAAAGGATATATAACACTATAACACATACAATGATTCAATTCATGCCTGATCTATGGGGAAAATAAGATTAGAGCAAATTATTTTAAGTAAAATATAAATATACAAATATATTATTATATAGTTATATAACTATAAAATGCTTATCATTAATATCTATTCTGAATAAAACTATGCATGTTCCACATTTTAAGACATTAGATAAACTTAGAAATACAAAAATGACATATATTCAATATATCCTCATTTTTTAGTCTTTTCTCTAGAAACTGATTATCGATAAAAGCACTCTGACTTTTGAGAAAAGTTGTAAACATTGAAAATCTTTTGATATATTAAATTTAAATCTGTTCGTGGGCAACCAATATTGAAATGTCCTATTCAGTTGCCTTCCTTTTTTTAACCCATTCACATGGAAATATAGATCAGAAGGGGAGTAGCAGGGAACACATGTTTGTAAAGGAGTCGGTGTTTCCAATGCTTGCTTTCTCATACTGAACAGCCAGCATCTGCTTCCCCGAAAGAAAATCAAAATCAAACTGAAACATTCCCCCTGCGCTTCTGTGTTACTTAAGGATTTCCATGACGGCTAACCTCGCGGGGAGCAGAAGAAGGTCTTTTGAGTAGGATCTGTTCTGATATGTGGAATTTTAGGATGCCTATTATATAAAAGCCAAAAGAAGAGCAGTTTGTTCTGTACTTGTGGGTATGACACTGAAATGTTCAGTCTTCCCAATGATGGGAGGAAGAGAATATTGCTGAGTGAATGTATACTACCATTAATGTGTTCACTGTGAAATGTGATGGTTTTTTCCCTTCAAACCTGGTGTCATTGCTTAAGCCAATATCAACTTTATAATTATTATACGTCATAATTATTCACTTCAATAATTTCAAATGTGAATACATTATTTTTTTGAGAGTTGGCAGTGCAGGAAAATGTGTTTTTCTTTCTTTCTTTCTCTCTCTCTTTTCTTTCTTTCTCTCTCTTCTTTCTTTCTTTCTTTCTTTCTTTCTTTCTTTCTTTCTTTCTTTCTTTCTTTCTTTCTTTCTTTCTTTCTTTCTTTCTTTCTTTCTTTCTTTCTTTCTTTCTTTCTTTCTTTCTTTCTTTCTTTCTTTCTCCTCACCAGAGGACATTTTTCCATTTGTTTGTTCAGATAGAGTGGGAGGGAGAGAGAGGAAGAGAGAGAGAGAAAGAGAGAGAGAAAGAGAGAGAGAGAGAGAGAGAGAGAGAAACATCGACGTGAAAGGGACACATTGAGTGGCTGCTGCCCACACGACCCAACCAGGGCGGCCGGGGACAAACTGCAACCGAGGTACATAACCTCAGCGGGAACCGAACCCAGGTCTCTCTGGACCACAGGCCAATGCTCTAACCACTGAGAAAACCAGCCAGGGTGAAAATGTGTTTTTAATACTAAATAATTTCCAGTAGAGACACAGAAGAATTATAAACAGTATTGTAACTAGTAAGGTAAAAACTACAGGGGTAGAATATAGAATATTTATATAAAAAGTAATCCATTCCTTTCTGAAGATTCCTCTTAAAGGC
Organism: Molossus molossus; assembly: GCF_014108415.1. NCBI lineage: Eukaryota > Metazoa > Chordata > Mammalia > Chiroptera > Molossidae > Molossus > Molossus molossus. The sequence continues at coordinate 55,631,271 of NW_023425351.1, read as the reverse complement.
TATGGGTAATATTAATTATAAACAACTTTTCCTTGCTTTAAATAAATGACTTTTCAGGTATCTTTTGTGCATGTGTCTTCTTATTCTAATATTCTCTTCTTTAGAACTTATTTAGCTCATTCTTGGAAATGATTTGGATAAAAAACATTTCAAACATAGTTTTATAACTATTGAGATTGGGTTCTTAAATTATTATGTTTTAGTAATAAACATAATAATTTCTGAAAAAAAAAAGGAAATCCTTAACCCAGAGGAATGGATCTTTGATGACAGAGGAAAATATATGCCATAGAAATGTTGTCTGACAAACTATAAAATGAAAAACATTGAGTCAGGTAGAACTGGCTTTAAATAATTACCACAAATGTAAGTGATTATGGAAAGTTCATAATCTCTTTGAGCCCAATTTATCATTTTCTACTATTAACATAATAGTAGTTGTGTAATTGAATTTTCATTGAAGTATATGTTGAAATAAAAGACGGACAGTTTTATCTGGCAAACCTGACGTCTTTTGAGAATGATTGTCCTTATAGTCATGAAGGAATCTTCTGCAAAGCATTTGTCTGTACTTGAAACCCATTACATTTGCTAGACTCCAAAATATCTAAAAGTGATCTTAGGTTTCTCAATTTACTATCTTCTACAGGACAGAAACAATTGCTTTCTCATTGAGAAGCTATTTTAAAAATGTAAATAAAAGCATCAAGATAACATGCTGTTTTAATATCAACTGAATAATAAGTAAGATTTAGATAGGAGGAAAATGAAAAACTTGTTAGTAATATTTCAAAGAAACATTAAAATATGAGAACAGAAAAGAACTTAGAATTTCACACTTGGAAAAGAGTCAATAGGTCACTCTGGCCAATCAAATTTTAAATTTTTGCTCTAATTTATCTCTTCTAATTTACCAATGTTAACAGAAAGTATACATCGTCATCATCATCACCATCATCATCATCATAATAATAAATCATTGTAAGGAAAAGAGTATTTATGAGAAATCCTGAAACTGACAACATACTCTGATTTTTTTTATAAAATATTTTATTATTTTTTAGAGAGAGAGGAAGGGAGAAGGACAGAGAGAGAGAGAGAAGCATTGAGCTGTGAGAGTAGAACATGGATCGGCCGCCTCCTGCATGGGATGGAGCCCATGACATGGACATGTGCCCTGACTGGGAATCCAACCGGCACCTTTTGGTGCAGGGGACAATGCCCAAGCAACTGAGACACATTGGTCAGGGCTACTCAGATTCTTGGTATTCTATTTCTCTGTATCATTCAGAATTTTTTTAACTTTTCATCTAAATCTATAATTTTTTAAATATGGTTAAGAAGATCTATAAAGTTTAACTCATTAAAGACAATTAATGTAACTAGTGCACAGATGCCTATAAAATTTAACAAATTGATCTTTGTTTGTAATTCTCTCTTACAAAGATGTAAGCAGTCACTTCATAGAGTTCTTTGCTCTGAGTCACATCTTCAGGGAAGGAATTTAGGTATAATTAGGGACTTGAAAGCATTCATTGAAGATTTTGTTTAAAATTACACACTGGCCTGGCCAGTGTGGCTCAGTGGTTGAGTGTCGACCCATGCACTAAAGAGGCCACTATTTTGATTCCCGGTCAGGGCACATGCCCAGGTTGTGGGCCTGATCCCCAGTGGGGGACAAGCAGGAGGCAACCAATTGATGTTCTCTCTCATTGATGTTACTCTCTCTCTCTCCCTCTCCCTTCCTGTCTCTCTCTAAAATCAATAAAGAAAAAAATAATAATAAAAGTGTAGGTCAAGGCTAACAAATCATGCTTATAATAATAATAATAAAAAGAAGAAGAATGAAAATACTGTGTATCTGCCTTGTGATAGGCACTGAACCAAATAAACACTGTATTTTATTATCTCATTGAAATCTAGAATACCCACATTACTTATGTAGTGCATGTCTCTCAGTCTATAGATGAGAAAATAGAAACAAAAAAAATTAACTGTGGTAGATTATGTATCTCAGTAAGGAGATTATCAATAAATGAATATGAGGTAAACTTTGTTTTGTGATCTTAAAGTATTAAAGAAAACATTTAGAACATTAATAAAATATATTGGCATTTGATGCACTAAAGTTGACAAATGGTTCATAAGACCAAGAACAGTTTGTACTTTAAAACAGTTTCAAGCACAGCAATTTGTTTAGTTGACTCATTTTTGTCCCCCTAGTCTGTTCTGCACTGTGTATTCATACGATCTGGGCAGACTGAAAAGAGCAATATGTATTTTATGGATGAACATCTGAAGAAACCAAGATACACAGCTGCTTCCCATGTCAGCTTCCGTCATTAATGACTTGCACACATTGCCCATTATACGCTGCCCTCAGAGGTGGAGGACGCAATCGTTGCTCTCATAGCAATAATACAGGACACCGTGCCTGTTCTGCTGAGCGTGGTGGTGTCCTCTACCTTAATTGTGCACTACATTGCGTTATCGAGAGCACAGGTGCTGCCCAGGAACTGCTATGATGTCCCTGCAGATACACTGATATCAGGCTGTTTCAGCAGCATGGTTTGAATGCAAGATCCTTACTACAGACAATCTGATAAAAAAGGCAATCCCTACCTAAAAAATATTTGACCTAAATTAAGTGTGTGTACTTAAAGTTTGCTAAAGAATTTAAATGGTTTCGTAAGCTTGGTCAAGAGGGAATGTGCGTGCATATTTTTTTCTGTACCGAAAGATATTTAGTTTGAAACATATGAAATTGCTAATATTCAACATCTGTGACCGTACAAATGGCAATTTCATATAATTTGACCTACTTAGAAAATGGCTACTAAATTGCTTTTGTCTCCATAAATACCATATCTGAGAGTTGATATATTTGTTTACTGAATTTGATACCACTTGTTTAGAAATAAAAACAAAACATATATTCTTAAGAAGACCCCAAATTTACATGTGTTCCTCAAGTTTTTCAAGTTTCTACATACCACTTTCTAAGCAACCCATATAAGCATTTGCCTTTCCATAAAGCTAAATAATCATTTAACTCATTCACACACTCAGTAATCATTTTACTAAATGCTTTCTATATTCAGAAACTGTATTAAGTAATATCAAAACAAAAAATCTCTCATTGATAAAACTGCAAGCTAAACAACAAGACAATTGTGTAAATTGATATATGATGAAAATCATTTCAAAAGCAGAACCATTAATAAAATACAGAAAGAGAGGGAAAGAGAAATTATGATAAAGAGCTGGGTTAAGCTTACTTGATGCGATGTTATTTGAACTCAGTTTTAAAGGATGGTAGAAATTGATCAGGTAACAAAGTTAAGGAGTATATTAGGCAGGAAAATAATGTCTAAAAGAAGGGGACTAGTAAGTCAGGCTAGTAAGTTACATAGGAAATAAATCGATGTAGAATGACTCTCATCTACATGGTAATAAGAGGAATGAAGTAGAAAGGATATAAAAGAGTTACAGGTGAAAAGTGGGATGGAAATTTATAATCATGTAACTTCTATGTCCATTCAAGGAATTTCCATTTTTACATTGTAGTTGACAGGTTTTTGTGAGAACCTTGAGAGTCAAGGCGTGCTATGATCATCCTACACAAACCTTTTGGCATTGGAACAAGACTGAACAGCCTGGATAATGAGTAGTCATAAAAATTCTACTTCTTCTATTAAGTGGAGACAAGAAAAACGCCACCCTCTGTATATGGAAGTGGCAAGGAAGTACAATCCAAACACTGAAGAAGCACATAGTTGTACAGAGGTTAGAAGAGCAAAGTTCTTCCCTATTCCCTCTCTCGATTTCTGATCTTTAGGTGTTGGTATTTCCAAGGATCCTGTCTCTATGTCCCCTTCTCTTCTCCCTCAACAGTCTCCCTAGCTTGGTGTTTTATCATGTTGAGGTCTGAAAACAAAAGTTATGAAATCAATTTAATGGAAAGTGACCAGATAATTTTTTTTCTGGTTATAAGACGAAATAAGAATTGAATTGAAAACACCAGTGAACCTCACTCACAGAAAGTGTATGAGATGAAGTTATTTGACAGCTGAACCAGGACAGCTCTATGTTCACCTCTGAGGATGCCTGCAATCGTCCATCAACTCTAGGTCAAGATCAGAATGAGTTTTCATAACTAGTTTTGCTCTTTAAGGGTAGAAATCCCTCGAAAGCATCCAGGACAAGCTTATTTACCTTATTCATCCGTATATAAGTTGACAGCTTTCACTCGGCTTGACTTCATACACAGTCTGTCTAGGAATGTGACAGGGAGGTTGCTTGAGCGTGCGAACTATTTTCTGGGCTCCCTTAAAGCAAAGATTCCATGTGCATGTCTTGGTGGTTCATGAACTAAAGATGAACTGCATCCTGTGTAGCTTTGACAGGACGCTGGGGAACTGTGCTGAGAAATCTCTCCGGCCACCAGTAATTGCTTGTAATAATTTTTCCTGTTGTACTGCATGTTTTAACGTTATTAAAGCTTTAATGAGTATCCAAACTATAAAGTCTTGTGAGTCCTTTCAAATATTCAATCCTGCTTCATCAGTACAATTAATTTTGTGAAATTTTTATTTCATCATTTTTACATGAATATAGGTGAAGAAGTGAAATGCTTTTCATTGTGGATTAAGACAAACTTGACAGGCATTGCTTTAGGTCTTTGTATCTAGTCCTGTGATTTTAAATACCATTTACTATGTGGTGATTCCCACACATACAGCTCTAACAACATCCCTAAGTCCTAGATTCGCACAGTGCACTGCACATTGGACATTGGTTTTATATCAGTCATCTCCACTATGACATATCCTATAGTAAACTTCTGATTTCCTCTCTCAACACGTTTTTTGCCATTTTCCCCATCTTACCACATTGCATCATCACTTATTCAATTATTCAGGAATAAGATAAAAAAAGAAAACAACTGAATATCACCCTTGTCTCTTTTCTCTACTCACTCTCCCAAATCTGTCAGCAAATTAGGTTAGACTTTGGTTAAAACTATCTCCAGTTTAACAGTTGTCTCCACTAACCCTAATACTGCCTTTGTCCAGTTAACCATCACCTCCGACCTAGGCTACTACTACTTTCCCCATCTCCATTCTTTTCGCGTGTAGCACATGCTCTAGTCTGCCCTGGGATTCCCTTATCTACGGCACTCGTATTGCCCAGCTGCAGGGAACATTGACTGTCCATGGCTCAAAGGTATACTCATCTCTTAGCACTGTCTTGAGCCAAAGGTCGGTGCCTTGCCATCGGGGGCAGGTTGTAATTAGTAACTGTGTGGTTTGAGAGTACAAAGGCCCAAACACCATTGCTCCCCTTTGAACAATTCAGGAGAGCCAGGTCCCAAGCTCCACACTGGATTGTCTGACACCTCTGTTGAACTGCATCATAGTTTAAATTCATCTCTGCTCAATCCCGCTCTTCTTATTTTTGTCTCTAGGGTACCAAACCTAAGACATTATTTTGGAAACATTTATCCAGAAAACTTTTAGAATATCTTTGCACAAAAATCAGATAAAGTTACTTCTCTGTTCAAATATTCAATGTTTACCACACTCACAAAAAAAGCACTGGGTATGAATACTAATGTCATGATTAATAATGACTCAGATGATCTCTCTCTAGTTTTTAAAGTTTTCTTTTTTGCTCATTGTTTTCTAAATGTGTGGCCACTTTTCATTTATTTTCTAACCAAAATCCTTCCTGTTTTTAGGACCACTGCCCCTCTGGTTGAAATAGGTTTATCCCTGATTTTCAAATGTTTAGATTCATGCTGCCATTTCAGATCTCAACTCCAATGTAACTCAGCTCCTTCATTTATTATTTTTTTTATTTTAGCTTAAAATAACAGAGAAACTTATTGTCTCACAATTCTGGAGGCTAGAAACCCAGAACCAAGCTGTCAACAGGGCCACACTCCCCTGAAGAATCTAGGGGAGAAGCCCTCCTGCATTTCCCAAGCGCTGTTGGCTGCCCACGTTCCTCGATTCACAGCCCTGGCACTCCATCTCTGCCTCTACGGTCAGGCGCCTTTGTTACACTCGTCAGAAGAAACTGGGAACTCCATGTATTGGGAGTGCAACATTAAATTATAAATACGTTACATAAAATTAAGACCAAAACAATAAAAATTACAGTGACAGCAAATTAAGATAGTTGAAGTGATCTCATTGAGTCACTTAAAGGTTCATTAATCCAACACACATTATTTATATGTAACTTGGGACTTTATCTTCTCTTCATTGAGAAAAATAAGGCAAGTCAACATTTGACATAATTTATGTTGTTCCCTTTTAGAAGATTTCAAAAGACAGCAAACTAAGTTTTGCAGTGGTGTTTGTTATAAAAAAGAAGAAAAATCTCACGGCCTGTTCAAAAGATGCCACACATGGCAACTATTTCTCTTCCTAAAGAAAACATTTCCCCAGCATTTTCCTGTTTTCTAGATTGCACACGCACATTGTAATTTATACGCATACATATGCATCACTGTAAATTAAAATCTAAGGATGCCATAGAGGAATAGGTAAAGGCAATGAGAAAATGTTGATTAAAAAAGAGGGGCCTGTGGGACAAAATAATTATCTGCAAATATCTGGTTAGAAATATTGAAAAGGCGATTGTCTTGCTCCAGGTGTCACAGAGAATTGTGCTAATTGATAGTAAATAAATTACATGCAAATGAATTTTAAAAAAAGATTTCCATTACAAAGCAAAGGTAATTCCTTGTCTTATCTGTCTCCTTTTAATAACAGCTATGGATTATTATTTCACATCTGTTGTCAAAACAATATTAGTAAAAGATAAATATGATACAGATAGGTAAATAGAAATAACTTAGTACCCTCATACCTACCTAATCATGCTACTTGTATTAATAAAGAACTTCCAGCCCTGGCTGGTTTGGCTCAGCGGTTAGAGCATCGGCCTGCAGACCAGAGTCCCAGGTTTGGTTCCTGCTAAGGGCATGTACCTTGGTTGCAGTTTGTCCCAGGCCCTGGTTGGGGTCGTGTGGGTGGCAACCACTCTATGTGTGTCTCTCATTTGGATATTTCTCTCTCTCTCTCTCTCTCTCTCTCTTTCTCCCTTTCTCCCTCTCACTCTATCTGAAGATAAATGCAAAAATGTCCTCGGGTGAGGATAAAAAAAATTTATACCCGAACATTTTTTCCTTACTATATCTATGCCAAGTTAACATTGGACTAATAGTAAATTCCAAGTAAGTATTAAATTCTGTTCACATCTTTTTCAAAGCCATACCCAGAGAAATAAGCCTCAAGAAATGTGTAATACATTTGCTAAAGACAATCGGAAAGGATCCCGGGAGTTTATCCATAGTGGGCCAATCCCCAGACTTCTTATATCTTTGCTGATCACAAATCTTTTCAGTTGTGAATTTTTTAAAAAAGCAACAAAATCGAGTACATAACAAAGCAAACCAAACACTGAAAGAAAATTAAAAGAAAACTACTTTATGAAAGGATGTGTGCACATTACAGAATAATGATAAGCAAAAAAGGGCAATTCCACATGGAACATTGAATATGTAAGAAATGTAAACCGAATACAAAAAGAAAACAAAGCATTGTAAAGCAACAACGATAGAAAATAATTCCAAATTTATCTAATCCATACTAATTTCTATCCCTGGATCTCATCCATGCAGACAAATCAATATTCAGGGGGGAAAAGGATTTAAGAATAACTTTATTCTAGGCAAATTTTATAAATAAACATAGATGAGAAAAGCAATGTTTTTTGAATATAGTAAAATATTACTGAGACTTATTTGTATTCTTTTATCAATATTATTTGTTTCATAAACCCAGGTATTCTGTGGTTTCTCATACAGAATTCTGGCACAAACCAGATAGCTGTAAAGGAAGGTACTTCAAGGAGTAACATTTTGTAAAAGGCTTTGGGAACATTCACTCTCTGACTCACTCCCTACTTTAGTGATATACTACCCAATGAAACCAAGAGTATATCGATATATAACTTTAATTAGAATTCAGATGCATGAGTATGCATCTGAGAATTGTTGGGAGTCTGGAGGAAAATAAAATGCCAAGTGTTGCAATGAAAAACAAAGAAGCAGCAAAAAATTATAAATCTTATAGATAACAAGGGATGTGACCAAAATTGCACAGCCTGCATGAAAAAGAGAATAAGCTGATAGGGACAACACTGGTGAGTACAAAGGCTGAACTCAGAAGGAAACTGCTAATTGTGTCAGGCAAGATGAGTGAAATAAATTTGAATATGAGAAAAAAGAGATGGCAAGGGATAGGTTGGGGAGGTGGTTAAAAATGACATTAAACAGAACAAACAAAATGTTATTTAATAGAAGAGAAGTAAAAAATATAATTTAAATAAAATAATGTTAAGCTTCAAGGATTCTTCAACTCACGTGAATATTAAAATACATCAGGACTGACCACACGTGGGTAGCATTTAAATGACCTCTATTGGACATACAGGCAAACGGACCTGTCTCTAAATCATAGGATAGATCTCAAATTATTGTACAGAACTTCTAATTTAAAAGTGCTTCTTAGGTAAAAAATGCTTCTTATGTAGAAGTTAAAAAAAAAAAGGGATATAAAACCTGATCAATGCTTTATCAGTAGTTTAGGTGTATGAACACAATATGAGACACAGGCTGATAAGTATTAATTTAAATGAAATTCTATCACATTGCTTGAAGTGGTTTATCATAAATGCAAATCAATTTCACATAATTTTGCATATGCATGTATTCTTATGTTTTAATGTAAAAACATTTAAAACAATATCTCATAATGAGAATTAAGCCCCAAAGAATTTTTACTGATTTCAGCCAAAGAAAACTGCCTGGATTTACAAGTGGAAATCAACATTTTGCTTGATTTTATCAGATATTCAAATTGAACATTTTTCTTCTTTATCCATAAAAGATTTACATGTTTGTATATGTTTTAATGTTATCAGTATTCACTTCATTTCACTCAGTTACTAGGTTTATACATATTACTTCAAATTTTATATGATAAATTCTGTTCTAAGATTTTAAGATAAGATTGGTATATACTTTACAATATTTTGTAGCTGCCTATATTATAAAAGATATTTTGCTTCATTTAGTGATATTTAAAATAGTAAGGTTGCTTCTTCCTAAGCCAGGTATATTATACTGAAATTAGTAACACAAGAGAATATTGTTAACATGCTAAAAATTGCATTGACAATCAATTTGTGAAATAAATTACTTAATTTGGTTTAGTTGTGCTTAGGAGAAAATGCATAACTTTAAAAACTAATACTCAAGGATAATTATTAAGTAGACAATTCAGTATGCTAGTTAAAGAATAAAGCAGAACAAATGATCATAGGGAAATAAAAATGCATAAGGAGAAAGATAGTTTAACTAATAAAAAGTCAATATTTTGAAAAATAAACAAATCTTTATATAACAAAACATGTTCGTGTTAGGAGAACAAATGCGTTGTTGCACAACATTAAGAATTCGAAATGCAAAATGCTCATAGAAACAAACAAAATTAAAATACCACAGGAGAAACTGAAAATGACTATGCAAATAAACAGACTAGTAATTTGGAATAGTTTATACAATTCAGTATAAAGATAGGATAAAATTATTAATTTTCTGAAAACATAATTTTCCATTAGAAACAGAAAAGTTAAAATGACACATTATTTTTCTAATAAAGTATGTGACTTCATTTTTGAATGTTTGACTGCTGACAGCTGTTAAGCCTCACAGTTCCTCCTCCTCCCATTTTTCTCTTCTGACCCACATCTGGATATGCTGTTAAGAAACTTTCTGGGCCCTCTGGCTTGGTGGGTGGTGAAAATCACACAAGGCCGTTCCTGTATGCAGAAACCCTCATCTGGCCCTACCCTCTAATCACAATAGGAAAATTCAAGCCTCTCTCAAATCATCTTCAGACCTGCTTGTTGGTCACCCTACTCTCTCCAGACAGCTGCACTGTGTTGTGAGTAATAAACTAGTAAGAACTCTTTTTACTCAGTTTTAGTTCATGTATGGTGTCATAAGTCTGGACATCTGGACTTTATTTTTTGTGAGAGTTCACCTGGTTTCTGTAGGTGGCTAACATACACAGCACATACATGCATTTGAATGGGAGTACATGTATGGTACATATATAGCTCCCAACAGTCATTTAATGGAGAGACATCAAAGAATTATGGTTAATATCAGAAACAAATATGTATATCTGCAACAAATATTGCTTTTATTATTAATCATTGGCTAGAAATATTCACTAGTTCATTTAGTAAGAAAAAAACTTTATAAATACTTGAAGAGCCCGCTGGTATGGCTCAGTGACTGAGTATTGACCCATGCACCAAGAGATCGTTGGTTCCATTCCTGGTCAGGGCACACACCCAGGTTGTGGGCCAGATGCTCACTGGAGGACATGCAGGAGGCGGCCAATCAATGTTCTCTCTCATTGATGTTTCTATCTTTCTCTTCCTCTCTCTCTAAAAATTAATAAAGAAAAAAATACTTAAAGAATTTTGTATTTAAGAAGCAATTACAGAAAAAATAGAGTATTTTAAAAATGCATATAAAATACATTTATGCATACTAATAAATACAATTTTTTAAAAAACAATGACAAAGCAGTGGGGGGAAAAGGAGAAACATCTGTAACAAAAATAAATTAATTAATTAATAAAAATGACAAAGCGAAAAGTGATAATTTCCTTACATGGCACATAATGTGCTATAAACTACTACTAAAACTTTAGAAGGATCAAAACCAGAAAACAACAACAACAAAGGAAAACTACTGTGGACTGAATGTTTGTATCTCTCCCCCCCACCAACACAGTTCATATATTGAAGCCCCAACCGCCAATGTTTAGCATTTACGTTTACAAGGCTGGGTTGAAGGGAGAAGTCCAGGATGGATATAAATTTTGGGAGTTATAATCATATAAAGAGCATTTAGATTTATAGAACTAGATAAAATCATGAAGGGATTGTGCTTAGAAGAGGTCCAAGCGCTGAGCTTTGGGAAGCAATGAGAAACGAACAGAGTGGGCAATTAACAGGCATGAGCAGCAGAGACGATTGGCCAGGTACAGAATGGCACCAGGGTGGAAAGTCTCAGGTGCCTAGCAAAGGGCAAAACTGGAAATAGGAGTATTCTAGGATAGGGCATACCCCAGAATAACCTCCCCTCCCCTAGCATGTCCTTAGTCATGTGGTTTAGCCCCCTTAGAGGAAGAATAAGGGGGTTAGAAATAGCCTCATATGACTCTCATACAAGCCCTTGTAGGACCACTCCTTTGAGCATAGAGCCTTCAAGACAATGAGGTTCTGACCTGCATCAAATAATCCTAGAAACAAAACCATGGGTCTGTTGACCACAGAGACAGTGATTTGGTCAAACTAGAGCTAACATCTAGGCCTCAGTTGTGTTTCAGCTCCAGGCCCAGAAAAGCAGCAAAACCAGACCAAGTGATGCTATGGCGGACATCAGGACCAGATGCAGTGATTAATGACGCCCTACCCTAGCACTGACCAATCAGTAGAGACTTTTCAAATAAATTTCTTGCATAGAGATTTTGGCTCTGAATTCTTTCTTAGCCAAACTAATAAACCGAGGGCCAACACTGCAGTTAACAAAACCAGGAAAGGTAATTTGGACAGATTGGTTAATGAAGTAAGAAGAGAAACAACTATTGAATACAGTGTTCTAAAAATCAAGTGAAATGTCTTCAAAAGAAGAAGGGTGAACTACACCCTTTGGAATGAAAGAGAAACATTTAGGAAGATTCTGAACTGATTATTGATTTTAGCAATATGAATTCATCGATGACATTGACAGGTTATTTTCTGATGAACTAGCAATAATAAAGTTGAGTAGATAATACTTAAAATATTGGAGAATATATATTTCAGTAAATTTTACTAAAACAGGGAGCACAGTAATGGAATGACAAAAGAAAGAGGTATACAATGTGAGTGTTTTTAAAGATTCTAGAGCCCTGCTGGTGTGGCTCAGTGGACTGATGTTGTCCCATGGACTGAGAGGTTCTGGTTCAATTTCTGGTCAGAGCACATGCTCAGGTTGCAGGCTTGATCCCCAGTAGGGAACATGCAGGAGGTAGCCAATCTATGTTTCTATCTCTCTCTCCCTTCATCTCTCTCTAAAAAATTAACAAAAATGTATTAAAAAATAAAACACTGTCTTTTTTTAAAAAAATGCTAGATATTGTGCATGTATTTGTACTGATGGAATAATTCAATGGAAAGAAAACCTTAATTAAAGACAGGTGAGAAGGCAAAAGTAGTTAGATCACATCTTTCAGTTAAAGAAGGAATAGAATTTTGTATACAAGTGGAAGAGTTGGTTTTATATATGACCAAGGAGAGTTAATCAGATGTAAAATAGGAATTCAAGCACTGTATATAAATACAAATTCAGGCATGTGTATGGGGTGGAAAGTGTATGCCTGTTCTCAATTGATTTCTATTTCTCAAAAAGGTAAAAGTAAGTTCATTATGAATTAGAATGCAAGACAAGATATTATAGATTTGAGAATAGAGGAGAAAGAAGAAATATTCATCTGAGACAGGAGAATCTGAGTGGACCAGAAACAGTCTGGCAGCAACAAACATCAAGTGGGTCACTTCACTAATTGATATCTCGGCATATCAATGAACAAACACATTCTTCAGTTTCCTCATCAGAATAATAAGTGATCTTTAAACTCTATTCCACATTTGAGTTTTTATGATAAGAACTGAGAGGGGTCTGAGACTTGACTATATTTGTAGATTCACAACATACCTCGCACAATTTCATATATGTTGACAAAAGATGGGAGACTTCTAGATGAAAACAAAGGACTTCGTTACTCATGGCATTGCAGGCAATGTAGGCACTGTGTTTTATGTACATTTTTGTTTTTCCTTCTTCAGTTCCATGGAAAACATTTGGAATAGTTCAGGAGGATAGAAAATGCACGGTGGGTTTATGTCACTGTTGAACAAACTTGACCTTAGGAATCTCTTAATCTTCTAAAGAATTTACTGACAAACCTGTCCAAACTTTATCTTAGAAGGTGACATTATCTGTATTTTCCTGTTCAGGAGACAAATCTGTCCTTTGTCCCTGAGGGAGAGCCTGCCTGTATTTTCCTTGAAAAGATAGCCTGGAACAAAAGCTGATATGTGCCATGCAGAAACATCATGGAACATTTTCCCTTAGCATGTTATTATTGTAAATTCCAATTAAAAATAAAGGTGTCTTCTTTGTAAAGTATTATAGGTAAAAAAAAAAGCAATCCAAAGTGAATCAAATCATTTTTCGTGTATAGAAACACAACTAATTTCTATATGTTGGATTTACATCCTGTAACTGCTGAATTAGTCAATTAGTTCCAATAGTTTTTTGGTTCTTTTAAGATGTTCTATATATACAATCACATCATCTGCAAATAAATGCTATATTACTTCTTCATTTCTGATTCTGAAGCCTTTTATTTCTTTAATCTTGATTGTTTGTTCCAGCTAGGACATCCAGTAGTATGTTCACAAGAATAGTGAGAGTAGAAACTGTTGTCTTGCTTTGGACTTGAGAGAAAAACCTTTCAACCTGTCCTTAAATATGATGTTAGATTTAGATTTGTCTTATATGAGCATTATTATATTGGTATGTTTCTTCTAGTGCCAATTTGTTGAGGGTTTTTATCATGAAATGTTTTTTGTCAAATGCTTTTCTGCATCAATTGAGATGATCCTATGATTTTTACCTTTTATTTTATTCATGAGGCATACTACATATATTAATTTGTGTATGTTAAAGCATGCTTGCATTCCAGAAATAAATCCTACTTGATCATAGTATATAATTCATGTAATGTGTTGTTGAATTTGACTTGCTAATATTCTGATGAGTATTTTTGCATCTATATTCATCAGGGATATTAGTTTCAGTTTTATTCTTATTGTGTTCTCATCTCACTTTGGTATCAGGGTAATGCTAACCTTGCCAACAACAAAATATTTAGAAGAAAAATTAAAAAATCATTTTATTCACAATAGCATTGAAAACAATAACATACTTAGGAATAAATTTAAACAAAGAAGTGAAAGATTTGTACAATGAAAACTAAAATACTTTGATGAAAAAATAAGAAGACATCAAGGAAAAGATATCCTGTGTTAAAGGATCAGAAATAATATGAATAAATAGTCCATGCAACTCAAAGCATTATAGAGATTTAACACACTCTCAATAAACATTTTCATTGGCATTTTCCCATAAATAGAACAAACTATCGTAGAACTTGTACAGAATTATAGTAAAGAAAAGAAAATATATCAACATGTTTTCAATACTATGAAGTTACTCAACTGGTCTTATATCAGATTTTGTATTTCATAGAATCCCACAGATATAGGTACCTTTGATCATATAATTTACTAAGTGTACTGATATTCAAAAGCAGATAGTCACACTTTAATCTACCACATTTAGTTTTTATAATAGTCTGACTGGCATGCAAGATAAATTTTAGTTTTTATGGATATAAAGACACATTGAAATGCATATTTATCAAAGTTAATGTCACATCATAAACTATAGCACAAGTTTTAGTCTTTATCATTTATGCAACAAATTTGTATTCAATGAACTGAAGAAATATTTGGTTCTTTTTTTTATTGGCTACATGCTTTAAAATAGAGCACATAGAAACCATGTGGTCCAATTAATGGACTGTCTAGACTATGGACTCCACAGTTATTCATTACCTTTTTACCCATTTCCATGTTGCTCAACACATGAAATTTCCTAGATCACTTTGTCCAAAAGAGCTTGTCAGTAATCAGTATCTTCTATTCATAATAAAAATTATGCTAAACTCATTCACAAGTAATTAAAGTATACTTTAAACTAAATTTATCTAATGTTAATGACTGTCTACTCTTCCATCTAAATTTCTATGCATTCTTTCTTTTATGACCAAAGCTATGTAATAACTGTCTGTCTGGGCATTGTGTTGTTGATATCAGAATCAAGCAGTAGTCTATTAAAAGTAAATTTGAAACATTCCCTTCAATACGAGGAGCTGGCATCATAGAGGAAGAGACATATGTAGGCAAACATTTCACTAGAGTAAAGTAAGTGGTAGCATTAAGTACCATCAGAAAAATACAGAGAAAGAGAATACTCAATTTTAAAGGAGCAAGCTTAAAATATTTATGGAGATAATGGAATGAAGCTTGGTCCATGACGTCTGGTTAATATTTTAATAGGTAGAAAAAGAGTATTGACTGAGATATTCTTGGCAGGGCCAGAGAGGTTAAGTGAACATCAACCTTTGTATAAAATGGGCAGTCACATATAAATGTGAACTTATAGCTATTCCTAAGAGCAACATTGCTTTGCATGGTATATTCAGACATGTCTTTTATATATTGACTTCTAATTTCTTAAAATTATAAATTAAAAAAGTGAGTTTCCCCCTAAGCTTTAGCATTAACATAAGTTATATGAATATACTAGTTTAGCAAATTGTATCTAAGACTCTTAAGAAAAACTTGCAACCTAGATAATTTGCATTATTAAATTTAAACTGAACTTATAAATATAGTATATATTTTATTTTTATATGCTTCCATTGTCTGACTAGCAAACTCTTCCAAACTACTCTAATACTTGAGTGTTAGATTGATAAATATTCTTAAATATCTCTATATTGCTGTAATATAAACTTATTTTAACAGCCTTTTCATTAAAATTTTAATTGAAATAAAAAGTATAATGTTATACAATGGATACAGTTTCTTAACTATTAGAAATATACACAAAATACTAAATATCCATAGATTATTTTAAAATAAGCTGTTTTGAAATAGTACATCACCAATTTTAATTCTAAATATTATTACAACAGAGGAGAACTTCCTCACTTTGAAGCTGTTTTCTGAAACAAACATTTGACCAATAATTTCATAGCAAGCTGAACTGTAGTTACAACCAGAGAAAGCTACCTCCGCATCCCTCACTGCCATCTGGGGGAAACAAAGAATGTTGGCCATTATTGAGGATACGTTCTCATCTCTATTTATGTTCACTTTAACAGTCACTCTCTAAATTATAGGAGCTGATCATCACGTTTATATCCTTAGGCTTATGTTACAAAATTATTTGTATTTTCTCAAAAAAGAAATCTGAACCTTCTTTAGATATTGAAATGACTTGATATTTAGAATTAAAAATTATTTGATTTTTTCCATATTTATCTGATTGTGTATAATTCATAATTTCTAACATCACGATTTGTAATAACTGCTGTGAGATCGATATAGTGTTAAATCTTGAAAATAGTTGGCAATTATATTGTGAGATTTTAATAAATTGGTAGAAACAAGACTAGTGAAATATAGACACTTCTAGGAATTTTGACAATCAATGGGAAAAGGAATTAGAGTAAAATAATTATACCATAAGAATAGTAATTTAAATATATATATATATGTTTTAAGATTCTTATAAGTGTATATTCATAATAGTGGCTCACTATCGAAAAGAAGAATATTAAAATAAAGGAATAATTTATAAATTGAGACAAAAATAAAGAAATAAAGAATAATCACTGACCAGTAATGCAGCAGAGTTTGGGCAAGACGAAGACATGCTAAAGAAGTGATACTTATGGCAAAAGCACAAGCAGAAAAACTAGTTTGGGGGGGAAATGGAATAGTCAAGTGCAATAAATAATAAGATAAAAGACGGGCAAACATTGAGAAGCTGATATCGTGACATTTTTCTAGGTTTCCATACTAACATTTAGGTTATTCAATTCTTCTCTCCTTTGTTATAATAAAAGCCTATATTTTATTCAATGGTTATCATTAGTGTTTGTCTTATTTTTTAATTTATTCATAAAGTTCAAAATTATCTCATCAATATAACCATTTATAGTTTTTTTCCAATTGTTTTCATTTTACCAGAATACTATGCATATAATTGGTACTCAATATAAACTTTGTTATATTGTTCATTCTCTAGCAATAAAAACTAATTATCTACTGTTGTCAATTTCCCTTACGTAATAACATATTTTCTGCATTAGAGTATTGTTCACAGTAAGAATACCTCATGGCAAAAGCATCAAAGACTATCTTAAAAGGATTACAGAAATCTGAAAAAATTATGAGACTTGAACATGTTTAAGAGATTTTGCGTTCTACACCAATTTAATTATTTTAATATTTTTGAGTTATTCATTAAGACTTATAATTTGAGTATCATTAAAGGAGAAGCTCTTAGAATTTAATAAGACTTATTTCTGGGATTTATATCTACTAATATTTCATGCAGCTGATGGACAGAAATTAGTTTGGTTGAACAGAGTATCCTGAAAAATTTTTTTTTTTTATCTTTCAGTTGTTTTCTATATCAGCAGATGACAACTAGTAATATTGGTTAGGGTTTCAAGAAAATAAAGTGATGATAAATATTTTTGGAGCATTTAATCTATTCTATAAAATGTTGTATAAGAAGTTTAGATTCAACTGTAAAAGAATGTCTGATATAATTTAGTCAGAGTAATTGCATATGTCAAATAGGTTTTCTATATTCCAGAGATATAATTGCTGAAAGTTACTTATTACTTTGAGAAATTGGAATGCAATATAAGGTGAATGACATTGAAAGATATAAATCTAATTATCATACATAAATATATTTAAAAATAAATATATTAAAAATAAATATAAATTAAATAAACTCTAATAAATATAAGGTTGCATAAAGGAAACTTATGTAAACTAATTACTCATAAACTCTGTATTAGGTTGTTGTAAGGAAATCTATTTATTCAAAATGGCACTATTTCTAAACTACCTGGCTTCAATGAGGAAAATGAAATACAGGAACTCAGCCCAGAATCCTGAGGTTGTCTGTTATTGTCATGTCATTGTGATATTCTTTCTCTCTCTTTTTGAATGTCTTCTGAATCCTATCACTAATTCACCAAGAATTGCATTTTGATCATATTTTTACCCAGCAAAGAAGATACATAAATGATTTCGCAATGATACTCTTTCTAATTTCAGATAGTTCGTTTCTAACACTTTACAGTAAAAAATGCATTTTCTTTATTAATTTTAGAGAGAGGAAGGGAGAAGGAAAAACAAGATAGAAACATTGATGAGAGAGAACATTGATTGGCTGCCTCCTGCATGCCCCCCACTGGGGATTTGGTCCACAACCTGGGCATGTGCCCTGACCAGGAATTGAACCGGCGACCTCTGGGTGCATGGGTCGATGCTCAACCACTGAGCCACACCGGCAGGGCAAATGCACTTTCTACTTGCATGTGTGGAAAGCTAAGTTTTATACTGTTACCTCAATTCTTTTGATGTGCTATATCAAGTTAATTGCATTTCTTCAACTCTTGAAAACATTATCATCTCCTGTTAATCTTAACAAGTGGGACAAAAATGAGCATATTCACTAATTAAATTTTATTTGCAATTTTATTGTCAAGCACTGTGTCTTTTCAAAGTTTTCAAAGAGACACACTCACTACCCAAATGACATTTTTGGCTACAGAAGTGTGTTTGAAGTTCCAGACATATTTGAATATTCTGAATTCATGGTGTATATGAAAATTAATTAACATATTCTTGTGCTTATATTCATAATAAACACACACGATAACTTTCTTTAATTTTGTTTTCTTTTTAATAACAGTTCATTCTTTGCTACAAAGCTAGTAGGATTAATCTTTTGTTTACTGATGGCTCTATTTCCCCCTCACCATGGTTTGAATTACACATGCTGGACACTATAACTGAGAGGGATGTCCTCAGATTATCTCTAGGTGGCCATCAGCAGTTGTACCCTTTTCATGATCAGAATGGTGACCCACAAGGCCTGCTACAAAATGTACGGGGCTTAGTGCTAAAAATAAACATGGGGGTCCTTTTTTCACAAATTATGAAGAATTCCAAAATAGCAACAGCGGAGTATTTAACCAAGAGCAGGGTCCTTCAAAGCATGGGAATTTGTTTGTATAGATCAAAGGGCCATCAACCTGCCCTGGGCACACACTGTGAAGGTCAGTACATTATAATGGTTAAGAATAAAGCCTGAGGGGTCACGTGCCCAGGTTTTAATTCTGTTTTATCAAATCCCCTAGCTCTTTTACCTTGGACAGTTACTTAATAGCTCTCTGCTTCAGTGGTTTCTTTCTGCACAACCAGTGATAGATAATAGCATCTAATTTCAGTGTGTGGATATGTGTGGGTGTATGTATGTTTAGAAATAAATAAATTAATACACATTGAAGATTAAAAAACAGTGTATGATATAAATAAGCCTTCAACAATATTAGCTATAATTACTTTCACAAGAAGCAGCTATTTTTGAAAATTATAACTAGTGGGCCTGAAAAAGAAAAATTCCTTCCTACACTGTTTCCATAAAATAGCGACATATATCTGAACCTACCCTTTTAGTTGCAACTTTAGAACCATTGATAAGATTTACAATATTCTCGAGTTTTATTAGTCAGGAATTTAATTTTAGAGGCAAAATTAAGATCAATCAATTATCTGTTTCTAATTTTTGTATGCCCACTGGACATACTATCAAGATTTTCTAAACCAGTTTTGATGACATAATTTTACTGTTTTCGAAAATGATTAAATAAATATACAATTATATAATATCCAAACTCATTAAAAGAATTCAAGATTGAAAATAGTAATTGACCATGGATTAGAAGAATTGATACTGTTCAAGTGCCCATACAAAACAAAGCAATATATAAATTCAGTGCAATCCATATCAAAATACCAATGGTATTTTCACAGAACTAGAACAAATAATCTTAACATTTGTATGGAACCACAGAGACAGTGAATAGAAAAACAGAGCTAAAGGTATCACAATAAGCTTCTTGACATATGTCCTAGCAATATTATTTTGATCTGACTTCACAGGCAACAGTAATAAAAGAAAAATAAACAAAGGCTCTACCTTAAATTAAAAAGTTTTTTTACAGAAAAAAAAATCTATTAAAAAAAAGGCTGAGTGGGAAAATATGTGTAAATTATATATCAGATAAGGGGTTAATATCCAAAATAAATAAAGAACTCATACAACTTGATATTAAAAAATGAAAAGAAAATCAATCCAATTATAATATGGGCAAAATATCTGAATAGACATTTTTTTCAAAGAAGTTATACTGATGGCCAACAGGTACATAAACATATACACCACATTACTTATAATCATAGAAATGCAAATCAAAACTACAATGAGATATTATCCCACACCTGTTAGAATTGTCATTATTAAACAAAAACAAAAACAAGAAAGAGTGGGTGTGGATGAAGATGTAGAGAAGAGGGAACCCTGTGTACTGTTGATGAAACTGGACATTGGTGATGCCACTACAGAAAATAGTACATAGGTTCCTCAAAAAACTAAAAATAGAACTACTGTACAATCCAGCAATTCCACTTTTTTGTACCTGGAAAAATGGGTAGAGGTAATAAAGAGGTACAAGCTTCCAGATATAAACAAAAATGATTATATCAATATGAGTAAACGGATTCTAAAGTTTATACACAAAGACAAAAGACCTGAAGAGTCAATAGGAGGCTGCTGAAAAAATGAAAGTTATTGGACTCATACTACTTGATATCAAGATATACTCTGTATCAACAATCATCAACAGAATATTATAGGTAAAAGAACAGACTCATATATAAATTGAATGAAATAAACCAATACAAATATAGTCAAATTTTTTTTTTACTTGATGCAAAAAGGCAATTAAATGAAGGAAAAAAAAATAACCTGGACTCTGTCCTAAAACGTTATGCAATAACTATCTGAAAATGGATCATAAATCTAAATATAGAAAGCAAAACTTTAACATTTCTAGAATTAAACACGGCAATAAAGCTCTATGACCTTGGTTTTGGTAATGAGTTTTTAGCTACAACGACAAAAGCACAATCCATGAGAGCAAAGAATTTATAAGTTGACTTTATTAAAATTAACAACGATTTCTTTTCAAAAGACACTGTGAAGAGCATGAAAAGACTAGTGTCAGGAGCTCTCCTGAGCTGGAAGAGAGACCTGAACTGCCAGGGGATGGAGAAGCAAATTAAGTAAAAGATGAGAATTTAGCCTTTAATCACTTACTCTGATGGTATATGTAAGAGTCTAAAGCCGGAGGAAGCACTGACTCCCCTTCCGTTTCCCCAGCGGACGGCACATGGGTAGAGTCTGACAAATCAACACAGAAGTCAGGACCCTCTCACTGCTGAGGGAGACCTGAACAAATGACCCTTTAGGGCTTGCTCCTCCTTCTCGCATAATGAGGCCTCAGCAAGGTGCCCGAAGATCTCATATAAAGAGATCTGGAAACAGAGGCGCAGGGCTAGGAATGTAAACATGTGAAGAACATGACCGGTCGGAGGGGCCTGAGTCCTTGCCCACGACACACTCCAGGGGCCCTGGTGCACTGGTGGTGAACTGAGTGTGTGTGGGCAGGACACCTTTCCCACGAGGTCCGCCAGGCAAAGACTACGGTGAGGCCTGAGAAAGCACACACAGGTTTTTAAACAGCAACTGGACTCTTTAACTAAAACTAAGTGAATCTGAATGTAGTATGACCTTAGTCAATCATGATGAATCAGTATTAGTTCATTAATTATAACACACCATACTAAGTTAAGATGTTAATAAAAGCAAAATTGAAGATCTCTGGACTACCTGTAATTTTTCTGTAAATCTAAAACCGTTCCAAAATTTAAAATAATACATTTAAATCACTTTTTCAGAGAAAACCCAGATAGTAGGTAAAATACTTATTTCAAATGAAAAATAAATTTAAATCTCAGAGATAAGTATTGGACTCTATTTAATCCAAGAGAAAAAGATTCCCTTAAATATTTTATTTTTTGGTTAAACAAAACAATAGGCTAGAAGTTTCCTCATGTAATAAGATACTCTGTGTTCTGAAATATTATCTGGGCCCAAGACTGTATTTCTCCCAAAATATTCAAGATGTAAACAGCAATTGAATTTTTTTGCATGGTTACTAGGCTACTATAGACAAGTGAGACCATAAAGATATAGCTCGTGTGTTTTCCAGGGCACCCTTGGCATCCTATAAAAGGATGTCCTTGAAGAAAGCTGGTAAAGTTTCAAAGACTTTTCAAAGCAGGGCCCTTGAAGTAGCTGGTCTGAGTGACAGCTGAACACAGATTTCTGACTACCAGAAGGGGCCATGTTCACAGCACATAAATATTCACAGAGATGGTATCTTTAAATATAACTTGCAAATAGCCTGACAGTAAAATGTATTTTTATGTACCCCAGTGGAATTACGGTGAACTTTTCTTCTTTCCATTTTCTTTTGGTTCGTTTTAACAAAGTTGTTTCCAATTACAGCTTCTGCTACGTTGGTTTATATCTTCAAAGAAATTGCTTGGTGGTTTCCGTCGGTATTATGTTGGCCTTTGCCAGGTGTTTGAATTTCTGATATATTTTAAACCAGAAGATATTTTTCTTTGCCCTTTTACATCTTACACACACACACACACACACACACACACTCCAGAGACATTGGTTAAGTAGTGATATATAAAACTATTGATCGATTATTACAGTGTCTGGAATACTGCACATCACTGAGATGGTCAGCACTGCTCATAATCAAGGGTTCTGCTGTATCACAATCTTCGTGAATACAAAACATCTGACAGCTGGTGCCTCAAAATTTAGTTCTTAATAATACAAAGAAAAGAGCACTTTTACTTCAGGACAATATAGAATAAGAAAGATTGGACTTATCCTCCTACTGGAAACTACTAAATATCCTGGCAAAATATGACACATAAAATACATTTAGTTTTCACACATTAGATAGTAGACGATGCAGAAGCTGATCCTCGGGAAGGAGGAAATGGGCGGGATCGGTCCTCTGATGCTCCAGCACAGGGAAAGGGAATCGATGTGGAGCTCAGGAACTTACTAGCTCAGATAATAAGGCTGAGTCTGGAAAATCCAAGGCATATCGATTTTGCGGGAAATCCTACTGGAAAAGAGAAAGGTATAGAAAGAACAAAGCAAGGGGATAGCCCCTCTCAAGATGTAGCTCAGCATCTGAGTGTGAAAAAACTGTGCAAGACCAGAAAAATAATCACCTAAAAAAAAAAGAAGGCAGAAGAGACAATCCCAGATGCTCACAAAAAGTAGAGAAGATTTACTGTTTCTATTACTTAGAGTGGAAAACTATAAATCACAGGGCATCAGATAGAGTACTCAGAAGGATATTGACTCAGTCATGGCAAAAATGAGCAACAAACTGATAGCTACTTGGGTCCCAAAAGAAGCTTTAAAACAAGCCTTGAAAGAACAAACTGTCTCCAAGAAATTTAGTGTGTCTCAGAACAAAACTCAATTATAATTCAGGAAATACACAAACATCTAGCCATCAGCAGGGTAAAATTTAAAAATTTACAATACCTGACCCCTAATCAAAATGAACTAGGTATTCACAAAGCAGAGAAACATAAACCTTAATGAGGAGAAGAATCAGTAGAATCATCTAGAAAAAACATTACAGACTTAGTCAACAAAGGCATTCAAATATTTATTAAAATTAAACTCCTTATATTCAATGAGCTAGATAAAAGATTAAGTATATTAATAAATATTAAAACTATTAAAGGTCAATAAAATTGAACTTCCAGAGATAAGAAGTGCAAGATTTGAGAAACACACTGTATGAAATAAACTGCAGGAAACAGAAAACACAGCAAAAGTAGTGAACTTGGAGTCAAGCAATAGAAACTATCTAAAATTAAATACAGAGAGAAAAGAGGATGAACATGAATAAACAGACTATCAGTGAGCTGTGGCACAACTTTAAATGATCAAATATATGTATAATTTGGATTTATGAAAGATAATAAAACAAGAAAATAAAAAAAAATTCAAGAATTTAATGGTGGGCATCTTTTCATATTTTATTGAAACCATAAAGCAACAGAACAAATTTAGCTAAACCCAAGTACAAGAAACATGAAATAAACTACACTATGTCACATAAAAGTTAATTTCCTTAAAAACAGTGATAAATTGAGAATGTTAAAAGCAACTAGAGGGAAAAGAAATATTAAATAGAAAAACAAAAATAAAAGGAATTAAAGCAAACGTCTTTGGGATTCTATATGAGGACAGTATATTGATATATTTCAATTACTAAATAATAAAATGGTTGAACTCTATTGCTATAACCAGCCAACAATATCACTTAAAAGTAGCAAAGACACTTTTTCAGATATACAAATGCTAAAAGAAATAGTAAACTGTAGACCAGTACTATGTAAAGTCCTTCAGGAGAAACAGATGATACCATGTGGAAATCTCTATTAGAAGAAATGAATATCACTGGATTTTTAATAATTTTTGTGCAATTATAAATTATTATATTACTTAAAAATGTTAAAAGCTAATTGACTCATATGTAAATAATAGCAATATATTTTACAATTTATTACATATGTGATAGTATCATCAATGATAGCAATTGAACAAAGTCTGGAAGGCAGTTTAGGAGAATTTAATTGGGAGATTCCTATTCTACATCTAGAGTGGTAAAATATCAAATAAGTTTAAATACACCTACTGAACTTTAAAGCAAAAACTAAAAAACAAGGGGATTTAATTGGGATAGTCTTATTCTATGTATTAAGTGGTAGAACATAAAACAAGTTGAAATACACCTACTGAAATTTAAAGACAAACTAAAAAAATGGGGGAATTTTAGACAACAAAGTCATTAAAAATGATCAGTGGACTATTAAAGAAGACAGAA
Source organism: Molossus molossus (assembly GCF_014108415.1). NCBI lineage: Eukaryota > Metazoa > Chordata > Mammalia > Chiroptera > Molossidae > Molossus > Molossus molossus. The sequence continues at coordinate 55,606,344 of NW_023425351.1, read as the reverse complement.
AGGGAAAGGATGGGACACGGAGTAACATGGTGGTTGCCCGGGGCTGTGGGGTGGGTGAGAAGGGGAGATATGGTCAAAGGGTCCAAACATCTAGTTTTAAGATGAATAACTCCCGGGGATCCAAGGTACAGCATAATGACTATAGTTAACAGTACTCTATGATATACTTGAAAATTGCTAAGAGGGTAGGTCTTAAATGTTCTCGCTATAAAAAAAGAGAAAGTAATTATATGAGAGTCATGGTGGCATTAACTAACTTTAGTGGGTAATCTTTCATCAATATATATGGGTATCAAATCAACACATTGTACACCTTAAAAGTACACAATAGTTTATATCATGAAGCTGGAAAAAGTAAAATAATATTCTCCATAAAAAAGGAAAAGGATGGAAAAAGTACAGATTAGACAAATAGAAAACAACACACAATAAGATAATACATTTTATTTGAAGACAACAGTATCAATCAATGACTCTTGACTTGACTTGGACCATATGGTCAGCCACCTCCACTTAACTGACTTTGTAGAGCACCCCACTCAACACAGCAGAGTAAACACTTTGTTTTAAGTGTGCAGAGATAACACAGCAAGAAAGATCATATCCTGGATTTAAATTCAGTCTCAGTAAATTTTAAAACACTCAACAAATATTAATTTATTTTTATTTTTTTAAAATATGTTTTCATTGATATTTTTTAGAGTGAGAAGAAGGGAGAGAGAGAGAGAGAGAGAGAAACATTGATGTGAGAGAGATTCTGTAGTCAGTGAAATAAGCAATAAATAAATAAGCATCCAGATTAGAAAAGAAGAATAACTGTGTGTTCATGGAAAACCCTGTAGTTCTATAGAAAAAAAGAGAAAAGCTCCTAGAACTAATAATCTATTTAATTTGGTAGGAGAATATAAAATTAATAAACAAAACCAATGTATGTTTTATATAAAAATACTCATTAAAATAAAACTACCACTTACAATATTAATTGCAATAAGCAATTCTTAGGGACAAAAATATAAAAATGTATACAAGACCTATACACTGTGTGTGTGTGCAGGCACAAGTGTGTTCCTACACTCACATTATTTATTCCATGGAATAATAAACCCTCCTTAAATACAAATCATAGGTGTGCTTAATATCATGGAACATTAAAATATGTGTTGTCAAAATTAACAACTGTAATGGAAAACTTACTAGCTAATCCTTATTACCAAAAAAACAAAAACAAAAACTAGATGCAAATTATAGAATAGTCTTCCAATTTGTTATGAATTTTACACACAAAACCATGGACACAGATGATTACATCAATAAAAGTACCAACCACAAGAAGGAAATTACATGTGCATATGACTTACTGTGTTTTTAGGTCAATATCTTTTATAGGTCAGTATTATTTGTATCTCAACATTTCTGTATATTCTGTTGTTCTGTTTATATAATGATTAAGTACTTCAGAGTAAATAATGAATAAAATATAAGCTACCCAGGAGGTAATAATCACAAATTTCTTCCTCTCTAAATTCATTTTCTCTTTTTATCATGAATGCTCATCTATTTTCAGTCATTAAAGGCTCCTTAATGTTTATACAAAATCTAGGCCTTCCTTTTGGCCTCTGCTCTGTTTTTCTTTTAGTTATTACATCCTTTCTCCATTTACCAACATAGATCACTTCCTTACTCCCTGCTCAAATGTCTCATTGTGAAGGAATCCCTCCCAGATCTCATTAAAATGGCAACTCCTTCCTCTGTCATTCACCATCCACCACAGCTTCTTTTATTTTTGCCTACAACATTTATAATTCTTTTTTTTTAAAATCACTGGTTTAGTTTTCCATGAAGGTAAGGCAAGAATCCTATCTGTTTTAATTCTTACACTACTTCCAACACCTAGACAGTACCATGCATACTTGACACATAGGTCTTAAAATTGTTTGGATAATGGGAAATAATGAAGGTCATACATTCATACACATTTTCTTCCTAAAACTGAATGGTCTAATAAGTAATATTCATGTTCATATTTCTTTAAAATACTTCCATGATAAACAATTCTCATATAAAAATGACGAATTTTGATTACTGATTGCAGAACTCTTTTTCTGAGCTGATTTAAGTACAGTACTGCTCCAGAAGGCGGAACAAGCTGCTTGATCTGCTAGCCATGTGCACGAAAGGGTCTTCGATTTACAAGCAACTCAAACATGTTGAGTTTAATTTACAAGGACGAGGGACGATAAAGTGTAACCAGAGTCTCCCTGAGGGATGGAAATTGCACCGTCAGCTTAATGTGTCCTAGAGAGAAGATTTGATATTCCAGGTAGAGTCTGAAGACAATCAGCTTTCCAACATATTTCAGCATGCCTGATTCCTCTAAAAATATATGTACATCCCTATTATGTTTTCTCTCTTTCTTTAAACTATGAGTTCCTTGAGGACAAAAAATGTTGTCTTAGAAATTCTTCCAAAAATAGCAATTACCTAAAAATGACCAGGCAAAACTCAATGGCCAAGAATTTGAAAGGTAGATAAAAAGGCACATTTTAAATTATAGTGATTACAGACACATATGTATATACTTGTATAAGTACTTTACAGTATGCACATATATACACATATATATTTATACTGTATTATATATATATTTAAATTTTTTTCTTTATTAATTTTTAGAGAGGAAAGGAGAGGGTGAGAGAAATAGAAACATCGATAAGAACATTGATTGGCCGCCTCCTGATGCCAGCCACTGCGGATTGGGCCTACAACCTGGGCATGTGCCCTGACTGGGAATTGAACCAGCAGCCTCTTGGTGCATGGGTTGATGCTCACTCACTCAGCCACTCCAGCCAGGCAGTAACTTACTGTTTTAAAGGTCCTGGTATTCTAAGGATGAACAAGAAGTTGACCTTGCCTTCATACCCTTATGTTCTAGGAAGTAAAGAGAGGCATGCCATGCCTGGTTACGTCGTACACTATATCACATAGTAATATTTTTGAATAAAGTAAAATATGGTTACGATCATAGACTGACTGGCTGCGGGTGGGATAACTACTTTGGTTGGATGGAGAGGAAATTGACCTCTATGGAGGTGACATTTGGGATGAGATTTGGAGAAGCTATCTGTCCCAGTCTGCCTGGGAATGAGGGACTTCCTACAAGAAGTAACTTTCGGTTTTACAAGTGGGCAACTTAGGGAAAAACCAGAACAAATTGTTACCTGAATGAGAAGTGTCTAGACATGCACGATTCTGGTGGGCAAGGATTTTACATAGAGGTAACAATAGGAATAAACACCATAGTCATCTATCTGTAGAACAATTATTATAATAGTGGAGGCCAAAGCCATAATATAGGGCCTTATAGGTAAAATTAAAATGTAGGCTGTCATCAATCTAGTAAGTGAGAAAACAGAAAGAGAAATAGAAACAAAGATATTTGTTATTCACAAGATTTTAGGATGAATCATCCTAATTCCCTTTTAGTACCTCCCAACACCACCCCCTTTTTAAGGCATGAGACCTAATTAACAAGCAGATTGAGATGGATGTATGAGGGTACTGCCTTTCTCTACTAAAAGATAAAGATAGACAAGCATGTTCCGGCTCTGCCTCTTTGCAATGTTTGAGGTGTAGAAAGCCACCTCCTCACAGCCCTTACATGCGACCCTACTGAGCGTGAGAACAGCTACATTACACGACCAGCGCTCCATCTACTTTGGAAGTGACTCACATTCTTCTCTCAGTTTGCATTTCCAAAGTGGTCAGTTTATCCATCTGCCGTACCTTAAAACCATCATTAATTTTACTCATCCTCAGTTTTTCATTTGCAAAAAGAATAAAATGATAAAAAGCTCATGCGGATAGTGTTAGTAGGGGTGGAGTGAGTTAAGTGGAAAGAGGACACTAAAACTTTCTTCTTAATGTTCAAAACTGGAATTATACAATGTAGAAAAAAACAAACACATATGCATGTGTATGACTTATTTTTCTACATTGTCTATTCTCAATCTGAACTAAGTGGCAGATAGGATATACATGTCTCCTCCCATGCCTACAGGACACTCATCCTTGTATAATTTTCTCCCCTTGAGTATGAGAAAACTTGTAATATGATGGGATATGATTCTTGTGATTAGGTTAAATTTCAGAAAGGATATTAAAAATGTAATTCAGGTTATTAATAATGTCACCTGAGTTATTCAAAAAGGAGGTTATACACGTGGTCCTGATCTACTCTCATGAGCTCTTCAAATCTTGTTCTAGAAGTAAGAGACAGAAGAAGGAAACATTATTTAAATACAAGAAGGATTTGACTTCCCATTGCTGGCTCTGCTGATGTATGGGCTGCATGTCAGAGAATAGCAGTTAGCTTCTAGGAGCTGAGACAGACCATCAGCAGGGTGGATTCTACCAAGGACCTGAATGAGCTTGAGGTGGATTCTTCTCCTGGAACTCCAGATAAACACCCTACCCAGGCACTGTCACATTTATGGGACCTTTAGCAGAGTTCAGTTGAACCACACTTTGACTTGTGGCATGCAGAAATATGAGATCATAAATGGGTGCTGATTCAAGCCTGTGGCATTTCTTTATGTAACAATACTAAACTAATTGAAGTGGAATCTTAAGTGCCAAATTCCTGAGCTCAGTGACACAGATAGGAAGTATAATGTTCATCCATGACTCAAAGTATGTTGTGCTATACAAAAGAAATTAAATATGAAGTACAAATTTAAGACACATGTAATTTTAATTTTCTAACAATAACATTAAAAATAGTGAAAAGAAAGAGGTAAAATTAATTATAACAATATATCTTATAAACCTAATATATCCAAAATATCATCACCTCAGAACACAATAAATGTCAATCTTAATGAGTTATTATACATTCTATCAGTCGTTTGCATTGTCCTCAGGATCCAGTGTGAATATTACATTCACAGGACATCACAACATGCACTAGCTACATTTCAAGTGCTCAGCAATAGCCCTCAAGTGGCTAGTAACTCCCTCACTAAGCAGCACTGATCTGAAACCTAGGAGAATCTCTGTGAAGTTCCTCATCCTCCCTACACATCTTCTTTCCATCAACATAGTACACAGTAGTAAAAGACAACCTTACATGCCAACATGTGTTTGATTTTCATTGACATGAACTCATTATGAAATCATGAGAGAGCTTGGAGTACACCTAGCAGCTGTGTGAAAGGTTCAATTGCTCACACAGTTAGCAGTCAAAATAGAGAAGAATGAAAGGCATGTTTCTGTTTAACTCTTTTTCTTTTTCTTTTTTCAATCTAGTAGGATATATGAAAAGGGTTAGGAAAATTTCTTAACTTTAATGATCAGATAGCTATCATTTTGGAATGTTCAATGTGATTCTTTCAAAGACTAGTTATATAAGATTCATTTGGTGATGAAAGATTCATAACTCACGGACTTATGAAGTAGAGGTTTGCATATAGTAATTTTCATTTTCTTAGAGATTTAGACTGGGATGAAACGGTCAATTGGGGGAAGAGATAGAGTACTCCCACTATTAAATAGTAATCAGTTATAGGACTTTTTAAATTAGAGATAATGAGATAGATAGGGAATAAATTGATAGATATCGAAAGCTGTGTCAACACATAAAGTTCAATTGTAAAGTCAAAGCACACATTGCCAATACATTAAGTTTTCCCTCCATCAGATGCACCTTCCAACATAACATCTTTTTTTTTGGTCTCTGCATGAGGTCATGTTTTGGGTTATGTTTAATGGAATTTTTCATACTTTTCAGTTATAGTTTTAAAGTATCTACTATGTAACAGATGTTTCATGTATATAGTTTTGACTACTCAGAATGAACATGAAAGGCTCAGAGAAGTTTATTAACATGCTTAAGGCCATTGAGAAAGCGGTGACTGAGGATCTGGATCCAGATCATTGACCAACAAAACAGTTTATTAAACAAAGCAATTTCAGTTTAAGTACTGTTCTATTTTATACACTGTTAATTACCCAATCGAACATGTATATGTGGCTACCTTCCATTCTTTAATAGCAGTACCCTTCAAATACATACATTCTAGTTCCTTTGCAATCACTAATTTAATCTGAGCAGGAGGATCCTGTGATATGATTTTATAGAGGGGAAACCCTTTTTTTCTATTAGTAAATGCCATTGACATGTTTACAAAGAGGTTTATTTAAAGGCAACTTCATGGAAGTCTGGTTGACATCATTTACTCAGCTACTCAGTTACTTGTTAACTCTTACCCATCCTTGACTCCATGTTTCTTACGTATTATAGTGCAGTTTTTGGCAATAGTTAATATATTTTTGTGGAGGTTTAAATATATGTTTATAAGTTATAAATCTGAACAAAAATATTTTGTGCTATTGAAATAAATAACATCCAAAATGATTAATACTCTGGAAACTCTGAGTATATATAATAGTTTTTTATATAATTTATAATTTATATAATATGATATGAACCTCAGCACTATGCACTTACAGATATTCCCTCATTAGATATTTGCAGCAACTATACAAATGAGAGTGTTTTTATCCCTAATTCACGGGTGAGGAACACGAGGCTCAGAGTTATTAAGTAACTTAACCCAGTCTCAGAGTGTGAATAGCAATACTGAAATATAAACTGACTTTCCCCTTATTCTAGTGTTATTTACAATGTAAGTGTGCAAGTGAGAGACAGAGTAGAGAAACAGAGATGAAAGAGAGAAAATATAAACAGTAAGCAAAAGCTAATGAGGTAGCAGACTGCAAACTGCTTGAAATACCAGCTATATCATTTTGTAGGCAAACTGCATGCAACTATCGGCTTCTATCCAACAAGTGTTTTGTTCACTTCAGAGAACAATACATCAAATCGATGCCATCCATTCTCTTACTCAATGAATGTTAATGTGTGCGCATGACAGAACTATACAGGAATCTGGTGGCAGTAATGAGCAGGGGATTTTAAAGGCAAGAGAGAAAACCAATCTGGCTCAGGGCAATCTTTTGCTTTACTTATTTATGTGATCAAAATATGATTAAAAAAAAATGAAAACAGCCAGAGCCTGTATTCTATTACTGTGACAAGCTTAAAATGTAGGGAGTACAAGGTTTTGGCTCAGAAATGCCTAGCTGATTAAATTTGATAGCCTTGAAATATAATTTTATAAAATTTTGCTGTGGTGGATACTGAAAATAAAAAAAAACAACTTGAATGTTGAATAAGCTCTTTCTTATCTGTCAGTTTATTTGACTGATTCTGTGTAACTAAACATTTGAAGTTTAGTTGTTGTCCTAAAGATTTGCTAAATTTGATGTATAAAAAGAGACAAGAAGAAATTAGTTATGAAATCATCTAGCCATTTGACTATGAAAATCAATAAAATTGATTTTATTTTATTGACTAAAGGGTACTTATTACTTAAACTCTGAAAACTGCTGGAGCTTTAATTGAATATTCCTCATGCACCCATTTTATTTATTTTAACAAAGCAGATGTATAGGTAGGTGGATCACTGATATACAGATATTTATACTAAAGTACAAAATAATCACACTGCAATAATTATAATTGTGTAATCATCAAATCACATCAGAAATATACAGTTGTAAAATATAAAATATTTTATATTTATAGGACAAAGAAGAACATATTCTTTTCTATTAAAATAGAAAATTTTCTATACAGATTATTTAAACAACACAAATTAATTTATGACAGAACATGGATTATGTTGGTTAAGGATATGAATACTCTATCCAAAAATCAACCTCCCAGGTGTGAATATAAATGTTAAAAAAATGTGTTGGAGTCATGTTAATTTTCCCTTTATTTAATTTGTTGTAGTTAAATTATTTTTTATATATCTAAAAATCCAATTATATTTGCTTTGACTCAATATATTAAAAAATATAGCTTGGAAATGTTATGGGTGAAATTGTACCACTAAGATTTTTACAAGCATTTTATTTTCCTATTTAAAAAAAATTCACATAAGCATTAATGACAAAAAAGTTGGCATATACCCTAATACCGCATTCTTTAAACTGACCTCAGCATACAATCCCTGGTAAGAATTTTTACACACACACACACACACACACACACACACACACACACACACACAGTGTTAGATTTATATTTCGGTGCTGATTGAGCACCTGGTGATTAAAAGCTCCTGATCAGACCACCTGAGATCAGAATCCATCTCTGCATTTAATAGCTGTGTAGTCATGGACACCTTATTTCACCTCACTCTGTCTGAACGGGTTTGTTGTTGGGATTTAATGAGATCACATAAAGCACTTAAACACTAATTGGCACATTGTCAAGGTTTAATACATATTGGTTGTTATTACCTTTTAACAGTCTTTTTACATGTGGCACAACCTTTCATAAAACTCATACCACTTCCAGATAGCATTGTAAAATAAAGTTGGTCAAATTCAAATACTAAAAGAGAAAAAAAGTAATTTATAATAAACAGCAGGTATTGTGATGAAAGCTGTATATATATTGAGTCATATTTACTTTTCAAAAGAAAATCTCAGAGACGAAAAATTTTTCTCTAATTTCCATATAATACTGAGGTCCATGAAATTTAAATAAATTAGCTCAAGTCACACAGCTAACTTATGTTGTTCACAAAATTTCATTCAGGGATAGGAAGAAGGAATGGGGCAATGATAAAGGAATGAGGGTTTAAAAATATACGAACATTTTAAAATGTATTTTGCTATATAAAGCGCTTAGCAGCTCAGGGTATACATTCAGCGCCTTGCTGTTTTCCTTGGTGTCTTTCCCAATCTTCTCTCTGGTCCTCTGTCAATTTCTTTAACTCTTTCCTCACTCTGCAACTATCTATTTGCTTATTTTCAGCAGTCTACAAGAAATTCCACACATTCATCTAAAGAGCTACTATGTCAGAAATTATAGACTACAACAAATTAATAAGTAGAATAAGTAATGTTATCTATTGGCCCCTATTGTCACTTTGGTATTTTGGAGGATATCAACTTGTGAACATATAGCTGTCTCATTGTTTTATGGATGACATTCCAACAAACAGAGGAGGTAGAGGATGATGGTGATAAGGATAAAATCTTCTGCCACTGGGAGTGGAGGGTGTGAAATTTAACCTATATATCTATTTTTTTTTTATTGTTGAAAGTATTACAGATGTCCCCTCTTTTCCCCCATTGACCTTTCGTTCCTGCTCACCCCCCCACCATAATCATCAGAGAGATGCAAATTAAAATGACTGTAAGATATCACCTCACACCTGCCAGAATGGTGGTCATCGACACATCCTCAAACAACAAATGCTGGTGAGGATGTGGGGAAAAGGGGACTCTAGTATGCTGCTGGTGGAAAGCAGACTGGTGCAGCCACTATAGAAAACAGTATGGTGTTCCTCAAAAAATTAAAAATGGAACTGCCATTTGACCCAGTGATCCCACTTCTTGGAATATATCCTAAGAAGCCTGAAACACCAATCAGGAAGAATATATGTACCCCTATGTTCATAGCAGTGCTACTTACAGTAGCTAACATCTGGAAATAACCTATATCTTTTATCTGTGACTTTAGATAGAGCTTGGAAAATGACCTAACTCATTTTTTACCCTAGTCTAATTACAGGTTGATTGAAATGCTTTGCCTTTAAGAAAAAAATAATTATGTTCTTTTATTGTAAGGCATAGAAATTTATAGCTCAAATTAAATGGACATAAAGTAGGAAATATATAGTACTCCTGGGGACAAAGAAATATTTAATTTTATATCACAGTACGTGTACAGTAGTTCCCTCTTATCTACAGTTTTACTTTTCATGTTCTCAGTTACCTGTGGTCAACTGATTTTCAAAAATATGAAATGAAAAAATCCAGAAATGCACAATTCATAAATTTTATTTTCTTCTTATTAAATTTATTGGGGTAATATTAGTTAATAAGATTTTTAGGTTTCAAGTGTACATTTCTATGATACATGATCTTCATATTATACTGTGTGCCCACACTACCCAAAGTCAAATCTTAGCACCATTTGAGTACTTCGATGAAGTCTCCTGCTATCCTACACCATTCCACCCAGGACCTGAATCATCCCTTTCTCCAGCTATTCCCCACCTGCCTATTATCTACTCATTGGCTGCCTTGGTTATCAGATGGACTGCCATCACATCACAGTGCTCATGTTCCAGTAACCCCGACAGGAGCCCAGCGCTGTGTTCTGGTGCGTGCATCAGCCACCTCACTTCATCCATCACACAGGCATGCGTCTTGTCACATCGCCACAAGAAGGGTGAGTGCCGTCGAACGAGGTATTTTTAGAGAGAGAGAGACTACATTCATATAACTTTTATTATAGCACATTTTTATAATTGTTCTATTTTATTATTAGTTATCTCTTATCATACCTAATTTATAAATGTAGTTTTATCATAAGTATGAACATATAGGAAACATATGGTATATGTAAGGTTAAGTACTGTCTGTGGTTTCAAGCATCCCCTGGAGGTCTTGGAACATATACTCCGAGGATAAGGAAGGACTACTGCAATGGAATTGAACAATAGAGGACCCAATGTGCTTATAAAACTCTAATAATAGCATTAATGACAACAGTAACTTTTATTAAGGATTTTTCAAGCTAAGCACTATAATCATTTTACATGTATTATCTCACTGATTTTTTCCTATTTTGTATATGAATAAAATGAGCCTTTACAAAAATTGGCATTTGCATAATATCAAATAGGTGTTAAGTGACTGAGTAGACGTAGCCGTGGCACAAGGTTGCCTCTGCTTGGGGATGGCATCGCGCTGATGCAAGACGCAGCGAGCGGAGAACTCAGATTGAGCAGAATGTGCAGGTAGAGAGTAGTAAGAAGCAGTAATCTGAACACTTGGTTAGCAAGGTAAATCAGTTGTCAGAAGTTTTTTTTTTTTCAAATTATTAGAAGAAAAACTGGTGTGGTAGGCAGAATAATGGCCCTTCAAAAATGTTCACATTCTAATCCCTGGAATACGTTACGTGCAAGACAAAGGGATTTTGCAAATGTGATGACATGAAGAATTTCGAGATGGGGAGATGACCCTGAATCATTCAGATGGACCCAGTGTAGGTACAAGGTTCCTTATAACTGATAGAGTGGGTTAGAAAGATCAGAGGCAGGGAGACATCGAAGACGCCGCACTGCTGGATGGAAGGGAGAGGACTGGAGTCATGAGTCAGGGACTGGAAGTGGTCTCTGCTAGCTAGACAAGGTCAGAAGATATATTCCCCTCTGCCGTTCCAAGAAAGAAATGCAACCCTGCTGACACGTGGATATTAGCTCAATAAAACAAATTTTGGACTTCTGACCTCCATAAGATAAATTTATGCTGTTTTAAGCCACTCAACTTGTGGTAATTCATCATAACAGCAATAGAGCACTAAAAAAACCAATGTCTGTAAAGATTAAAATATAAAACAATATACAACGTCCATTGAAGTAAATATTAAGGACAAGTGCTGATGAGCAATAATAATAATAATAGCCACAACTTATTGATCGCATATATGTGCAAGACATTAATGCTAATATCACCTCACTGATAAGGGCGCCAGAATTAATTCAGTTTTTGCAGACGATGAAACAGTGTCAAGAACTTTAATTTATTCCCAAGGCACAGAGAATAGTTGTTGAAACAGAAATAGCAGTAAGAAAGATGTGGGTCTGTGAGAAGAGAGGATCGGGGATGTGATGTCACTAAGTCAAGAAACATCTCTCATCAAGGAAAACAGCCGACGGTTATCAATACAGCAATAAACTTGGACTACCTGAACGATCACAGTTCCGTGGTCCAGAGCTGGTGAAAAATCTTCGCAGAATATTTTGTTAGCAACTTGTCTATGTGTGATTCATAGTAAATGATCTCAGAGTATAAATACAAAGGAAAAATAAATAAGGCGATCAAGAATACTTAATAAAAAACTATCAAAATTTCTCGTATAGTGCTATCATTTATATTTTAAAATTTATGTGGCCTTTGAATTTAAATAATTTTTAACATTCTTGACTTAAATTTTTCATATGATGGCAGGATCTTTTATGTTTTAGCATGAAACTAGTAATTTGATATTATAGAGGGTTCAGCCAATCTTATATGTATCATTATATCTCCAACCTTTCTTATATTATTTTATTATTTTAAAGTAAATCCTGTATGGAATAAATTGGAGAGCCTTTTAGCAGCATGTATCACTAATATATAAATGTTCTTTAAGAAATAAAATGCACAATGAGAAAACTAATCAGGCATCTAAAAAACTAACAACAATTACTTAATATCAGTATCTCCAGTCAGAATATTTCCAATTGCCTTGAAAATGTTACTTTAAAATTGAGCAATATTTACCTGAAGCCAGGTACATATACAGTTTATATTTTATGATTGATGACTGTGTTTTTATGGTCTTTTTATTCTTTTCATTCTTTATATTCCTTCTGCTCCATCTCTCTCTCTCTCCGGCAACTAATTTGGAGAAGTCACTGAGGAATTTGCCCTCAGCGTTGCCCACAGCTTCCTTAGGCCGGAGGCTGAAATGGATGTTCCCCCTTGACATTTTTGTTTAGGAATATATCCAAGACAACTTCAAAGCCAAGGTTTTAAAAGAGAGGAAATCTATCCTCTGTCTCTATTTCTCCCCATCCATTCCCTTCGTAGCTTGACAAATTCTGATCCGATTCTTCCCAGTCCGCTTTTAGAAACACTCGTCATGGTCACACAGGATGCTATCGTTGTTAAAGTTAAGGGCTAATGGACACCTTTTTGATTAAAAAAAAGAAAGACAGATAATAGATAGATGAATAGATAGATAGATGGATGGATGATAGATTTCCTCTTTGTGGTAACCTTATTCCTTGTCTTCCCTGACACATCTTTGGGTTTTTCATATTATTCTCTATTCATTCATTTTCAGTTCCTTTACAGTCCCGATTTTTCCTACATGCAAATGTCAATAATCTCAAGAATTCTGTCTCTAGTCCAATTCTCCCCAATTGTCTCTGGTTTCGTTACCATTTGATTTTAACATAATAGCATTTTCTGGAGGTAGTAATGTCTACTGACAACTGCAAAATTCAGGATTGAAATTTTAAAATGAGATCAAATATTTAGATTAAAAAATTCATACCTCAAAATTGACAGTAGAAACAGTAAAAAAAATAGATGAGAAGAGACTGATTTTTTAAAAGGACAGAACAAGAGACAGACAAAGCTACACAAAGACAATAAGCGTAGTCCTGAATATGTCCAGAGATTTCCCCATTTGGGAGAGCAGAAGCAGAAGCAACACCAACAAGAAAGACATAATTAGAATGGAAGGAATAATTAGAGAAGCGTGAGATATCACTGTTATCACGTTATCCTGGGTAGAAACTTTCAGCAGGAAAGTCACTAAACTTAAGAGTTGCAAATTCAACTTTTATGACTCCATTTAATTCGAATGGTCTTTAGAGTTATCTTTACTTATTGTTTTTAGTAGTTTCCCAACTGTGGCTTGAAGATTATTAACAAGGCAAAGCAAAGAAATAATAAAAGAGATATACATATCTTTAGTCATTGTTTATAAATTATATAAAATATCTTATACAGATACATTGTTTTCATATATGTTTATATATTTAGATACATATACATACATAGACACACATATAGGATATAGTAATTGAGAAATGATTGAATATATAATAGTTTCCTCATCCTAGAATCCCCTTTTCAGTCCAATAATCTCCTCTGCCTTCACAGATAACCCCTATTCTGACTTCAAGACTCAATTTCAGTGTGACTTTCTATTGGTCTGCTTGTTCCCATTGCCCATATTCATTATTTATAACACTCAATATTTTTATGATTACTTAACAGGTGCATTCACTTAACAAATATTTATGTCTGTATGTTGACACTGGCTTTACTTGGCATAAAGTATGATTTAGCAAGATGATGTCCCTACCCTTGTGGGGTTTGGTGTCTAATGGAGGAACTCTCATTAAATTTTCTGTGACAAGTACTAAGAGTCCAGAGTTCTAAGCAGGCTCATAAATTGAGGACTTTATTTAGTCTGGAAAGAGGGTAAAAATAATAGAGAATAATTTTATGATGTAAAATTTCTCTAATAATTCAAATGCTTACAGGAAGGAGGGAAAAATATCTAAGGGCTTGAAATTCAGATATAGAACTCTGACTAAAGAGATGATGTTAACTTGTGAATTTAAGCTTGCTGCAGCATACCATTTCCAAGTCTCTTCATTTTCTACCTCCTTTTTAAAAAATAAACTTGCTTCTGTACAATAGATGAGCTAAATAGACATGGGGGTTAAATAAACATCAGGTTGTCCCCAACACATCCTTAATTTTACTTATTCATTTGTTTTGTACCTTTTGCATTATGAGTAAATTAAGGAATTAAGTTTCAGGAAATTTGTAATACAACTTGAAATGGCCCTAAGATCAAATTATTTGGAGGTTAATAGAAAAGTAGGAAATGGAGCCCATTCATTCAAGCCAAGGTGGTAGCCCCTTGGAACTAAGGTTTGCCGAGGTTCAAGGCTGCTCTGTGATGCTCATAGGCAGATGTCCTCAGCATGAGGTGTGGCCTGGCCCTGAATTTCACCAAAAAACTAATGACTTGAAACGATAAGAATAGTTTTACTTTAGAGATATTTTCAAAGCCTTTGCCAGCTGGTGAAGCTGAACCATTTAAAAATACAGTACTAGAAAGACTTCTATTTTAGGAGAGCTGTCAGATTTTAACATTATAGCGTTACATAATCAGTTTATTCTGTAACGCTTGCCAGAAAAGAATAGTTGGGAATGAACAAGTCAATCCAGTTGCTTAGTTTCCCTGGCTGTGCCCTCCCTGTTCATTCATCGGAAAAATCAGACTTTCGTACATTTTATCTAACATGATCGTTGGAACATCTTTTTGTATAGCAGTGTTTTAAGCAGAACTATTTCTCCCAGTTTATCTTTTAGTACTTTTAATTTCATCTGAATTTGTGTAATCACTGTTTCGCAAGCAGGCCACACACACACACCTGTTTCCTTTGTTCTGTCATGCTGTTTTATTCTTTGGAATGCTTTTATACTTATTCTCTGAATATTTTTTCCGGTGGCACCCAGTCTCCATGGCCCAGCTCAGTCCCTCTACTAAGCATTTATGGTGCTTTCTTCCCACCTTTCTTCTATCCCTGTCATTGCCTCTGAGCAGTTATACACTAAACACCACGGAGTACGTCAGTGTCACTAAATAGACGCCAATTGTTTGGCAGGAGGTTCTACAACAAAATAGAGTAGTGTATATATGTAAATATACATGTGTATGTTTTTCCAACATAAGACATATCAAAAATATGTACAGGGTATAAAAAAATGTCTTTTGCTTTATTAATTAAATCACCTCCTTAATAGAAAGGAACGTGTTTTCTATCTACTGCTCTGCATAATTTCTAGACAATGTTTTCCATAAATTCAACCAAGGCTTATTATATATGTACTGTAGGCAAAGATATTCTAGGCAATTTCACAAATACTATTTAGCTTCATTTTTTTATTATAGCATAGTTGGTATACAATTAGTATCAGGGGTATAACATAGTGAGGTGACATTTCTATAACTTATGATGCGATCACCACACTATGTCTAGTATCTTTGTCACTATACAAAGTTATAATACTATTATTCATTATAGTCCCCTTCACTTTTTTTAGCCTATCCATTCACCCACCACGTCCTGGAGTAAGCACTCAATAAATAGTTGATTACAATACTTTCATTTTCTTCAGATTTTGCATGGAAATCGATAAACTAATTTTCTGTTTATACAGAGAATTTTTATGTCTCTTCTAAAATGTGCTTGTAGTTATTATCTGTTATGCTACTCCAATGTGTTTTAAACAAGTATATGTGTAAAAATGTCATTTAAAATTTAATTTTTGTCAAAAATCCTTCACAGAAAAATGCACTTATTTTTTGAGACTGTATATCATACAATGAATTCTGAAGAACACAAAAGAATAATAAAGAGTTGGACCTGAATTTTAAATTTGTTACTTAACCCATCCAAAATGCTTAATGACACAAAATTTCTCTGTTCTTATTAGAGTGATTCGCTTTCCTTTAAACTTTAATAATTAAATTTTAGATTATAAACTGTCTGATGTTCCTTTAAAATTAGGGGGTATAATTTGTTAACATTTTTAAAATGCAATTATGACCGAGTACTAAATTGAATACTGTATAATATGGTGAATATTATAATCTTAAAGGTAAACCATAAGCTCTGATATAGTTAGTTTCAAACAGTAAGAAAATTATTGAAGCATATTGGGGTTTAATCTGAACTTTTCTGTAATATTTCAACAATGCAGAGATTATATACCTCAAAAGGTCTTCTTGTGGGAAAATGAATTTATTTGACCATATCTTCAATAAGAAAAATTTTGTCTTTTTCTGTATCACCAATACATAAAGATAAATGTCTCTTTTTAATGTATTAGAACATTGTTCTTATTAATTTATTCCAGAGAAGCAATGGTAATGAATGTTTAATGTCTATGCTCCTACACTTCAAAGTTGCTAGTAATCTGGGTTTTGAGAAAAAATGATTGAGATTAGGTGAATCGGAGGAGTTTAATGCCTCAACAAGCTGTCATCTTAAGAATCTATTTACAAAGACAACCAGACCATTGGTTATTACTATTCTCACTAGGCTTACTTATTGAAAATTCTTACATCTTTAAAAATAGTCAAAATTTTGAGAATTATCCAAAATTGGTAAATATTTATATGAGCTCAAAGACCATTATTTGGGTTGGTTTTATTTAATCCTTGAGAAATTGTCACATACTCAATGGTCAATGTAATTAATGACGAATGCCGAAACTTTTATATGACATTGATTTTAATTTTTATTCAATGTATAGCCACAGAAACATGTGTATTATACAGCTTGCAGAAAAATTTGATGAGACTAGTCTATAACAGTTTTTCCCAGATTAAAAAGTAATGGGCATGTACAGGATATGGTGATAATTGCTAGGAAGGACCATACCAACTCCATGACCAGGCACCCTCCACGGTTTTTATGAATGAGAGTAAGAATACATAATTATCCTTTGTGTTTTGCAATAATTTTATATTTGCATTTTGAAAGATTGAAAGTAAAAATTTTTAAAAAGCTAAATTTGCAAAATAATGAATATGTGCCAATGTAATTAATAATGAACTCTTTTCTATGTATTTGGCACTCCCTTTATAATTTCACCATATTCATATTAAGTTTAATTGAGAAATCTATACTGGAGAGTCTAACTCCTTGTTTAGTATCATGTAAAATCATATAGTGAACTAAAAATATATAGCCTTTTGGTTCACTTTCTCAAATTTTATAAATAAAAGTAGAAATATTGTATGGACTGTGCCCTATATTTCTTTATTTTTTAATTTATTTTCATAATAGTGCTTTTTTGTCACATATTAATGTGTATTTGGAAAATTATTGTATATCAGTTTTATTTATTTATTTTTTAATCTTTATTGTCATGAGCATACAGATGTCCCCTCCACTTTTTTTCCCTTGTGCCCTACCCCCCGGTCCTGCCCTGCCCTGCCCCAGGTCTTCATTACACTGTTGTCTGTGCCCATGGTCAATGTACATGCATATAAGTTCTTTGATTAATCTATTCCTGTCTCCCTGCTCCTCCCTGCCTTCTGAAATTCAATAGACTGTTCCATGTTTTCATGCCTCTGGTTCTATTTTGTTTGTCAGTTTATTTTGTTCATTAGATTTCACATTTAAGTGAGATCATGCGATACTTGTGTTTCTCTGACTGGCTTATTTGGCTTAGCATAGTACTCTCCAGGTCCCTCCATGTCGTCTCAAAGGACAAGAGATCTTTCTTTACTAGAGCTGCATCGTGTTCCATTGTGTATATGTACCACAGCTTTTTTATCCATTTATCTACTGATGGACACTTGGGCTGTTTCCAGATCTTAGTTATTGTAAATACTGCTGTTATGAACATAGGGGTACATATCTTCTTTCTGATTTGTGTTTCAGGCTTCTTAGAATATATTCCTAGATGTGAGAACACTGGGTCAAAGGTCAGTTACGTTTTTAATTTTTTGAGGAAACTCCATGCTGTTTTCCACAGTGGCTGCACCAGTCTGCATTCCCACCAGCAGTGTACTAGAGTCCCTTTTTCCCATATCCTCCCCAGCACTTGTTGTTTGATGATTTATTAATGGCATTCTGGCAGTGGTACCTCATCGTCATTTTAATTTGCGTCTCTGATGATCAGTGACAGTGCATTATTTTATATGCCTCTTGGTCATTTGTTACTATTTATTAAGCATTATTTGCTGGTAACCTCATTTAGAGTTAATTCCAATTATAGTTAAAGGAGAGTATGTTATAGTATAATCAGAAACACCATGGTTAAGTTTGATAGCTTTAATAAAATCATTTTCTTTCTTAGTGACTTTGAGGATGTCCTAAATTCCTCTTCTTGACAGTGCAAGTCAATAGGAATAAGAGCAGTAATTGTGCTTGATTGTCCATTTTCCTTGTAGCTTCAACAAAAATTTACCATAAGGGTTGAAAGTCTTTTTATTACTCTAAGTGAAATCCATAAACAAATTAATCTTTTTTTTTTTTTTTTTTGTATCTTCACTCACTTTCAGAAGTAGATTGCACTTGCTGAATAAAGATTTCCCTGAACAAAGTTTAGGCTAACAATATAGCATTTGAAAAGTGGGGCAAGCATAGTGCCTAATATATATTAGTTACTCTATAAACATCTTCTTCTCATTAATTTCCATTTCTTTTTCTCTAATGAGCAAAGGGATTTTAATGAACTACATTTATAACATGTCTTTGAGAAGAAGCACATGGGTATCTACAGAATGAGTAATATACAGTCTGCATAGACTCTGACTACATACAGATTGTTAGATTTTCATATACTTTCTGTGGAACTTGTTAGTGAACTTTGCTAGAACTGGAACAAAATTTACAAATAGAGAAGATAAAGAGTAGATTATTAACAACAGACTCTGTTTTGTTTTTATTACGATCACATAGAGCTGCCAAAAGGAAAAAAGAAAAAAGTGAGGCATCATTCAATTGTCAATAAATGTATAATTGACAATCCTGGCAGGAAACAGAAGGGAATCAAAAATGGTGACTGAGGAAAATTTAATTAAGTTTAATTTTGCAAAGATGTGAGCACTGTTAATGAAAATTACTAATCAGAGATCATGTAGGCCTCAGAGCTAATCATAGTTAGGAGACATTACCATCACTATACCAAAATCTGCAAGAGAACAGTGGTTATTAGAGAAGAGAATGAACTGTTTCTGTTTGGAGAAAGCTGTTAAGAGCTGGTAGTCTCTGATCAGGATGACAGTCACCCACGGTGGCAAAATGGGAAAGATCTCTGCAGAAAATGAGCAACTTTGCTCCCTTTTAACCTATTATCCATATATTTTATTTAGTTAAGAAAATGAGCTGTTAAGAGCAACTTGACAGTTTGTGCGTGTGTGTGTGTGTGTGCGCGCGCCATGAAATAGATACAAACACAGGTCTTCTGCAGTTGATATGTACTAGAAAGAAAAGAGTATTGAAAGTGTAGCCTAAATTAGAACATAAATGCTGAGACAAGCAAAAAGGAAAGAAATCGCAAAATACTAAAAGGATAAAGACGAAGAATATTCTAAGTAAACCTCAATTTGCCATTCAATATGAAAATGTAGATTTAGGAGCAATCTGACTTAAACATACAGTATATTGCAATGAGTAAATGAAATCCTCTCTAGGGAGCCTAAAAGAAAAAAAATGTAAGGGAATCTTTTTGGGAGAAAAAAATGATCTATTTTTATATGCATCTTACAAAGTATTCAGTAAAGAACTTATTTGCTGGCTACGCGGGCCGCCCCCACCTCCCACCGCGCCCTCCTGGGACCCACAAACAATAGTGCCACCCAGGGCTTGGAAGCCCAATTCGCTGCCGACGATGAGCGGGTGGAGCTCTTCATCCCCATGGAAATGTGGCATCTGAATAGTCCTTCAGAGCCCATCTAAACTCTGGCCAGTGAGGTAACAGTCTGACGGATAAATCGCCTCTGGACCCAGTGGCCTGAAGCCCCCCCCCCCTCCGACCCTCGGCCCCTGGCGCTCGGCCCGGAAGGTTCCCTGCTTTTCTGTGGTTTCCTTCCCACCGAACCCCGGGAGTCAGGAGCAGAGCCCTGAAGGGACCCCTGCTGCTGCGGAAGAATGCTGGAGAAGAACTCGTCCTCAAGAGTCCCCAGCGCCCCAAACCTGATCATTTTGAATGCAACACGTTTAAACCCTAGAGGAGGAAAAATGGGGCGGAGTGAATGGAGCTACACAGACCATCTCCCAGGACCAAACTGGAATTGCAACGAAAATAAAGACAAATCGCCAGGAAAAAGCAACAGAAAAGCATCTTGGAGGACCACATAACCCGGGACACTGACTCAATCCTGGTAGGCTTGCGAGAGGGGACTACGGTCAGAGGGAGCAGCAGTGGTGGCCTCGGCTGGAAGCGGTGCCCTCAGGTTACATCCCAAGTGGCTCCACAATGCAGAGCCCGGACAGAGGCTAAAATAGCCACAGCCACTCACCTTGGGGTCCCGCAGAGGGAGGGCAGACTGGACTGGAACTGTATGGGGACACTCGGGATTTGGAGGGCGCTCAGAGCTTTAGCTGAGTTGCAGCCACACAGGACAGTGGTCATCTTACTCCTTCCCAGGGCCCTGGGGAGAGGCTGCGGCCCCTTCCTCAGAGATTCAACCCCACCTGGTGGCCATTGAAATGCTAATTGAGGCCCATTACCAACCAGCATCTTCCCCACCCTCAGGAAATCTCCTTCCTCTGAGTACCTGAGGGAGTTTTTCATTCAACTCAGAAGCCAACACTCTTCAGGTTGTCCCTACTGATAGCCTCCAGGGAAAAAGCAAGAGGATATCTGTACCACTCCTGAGCTAGCAACTCTAACCAGGAAAGTAAGACTTGACAGGGGTGTTTAATGTGGGTCCTCCATGGCTCATCCAAACCCAGGAGAGGGAGCCACAAACAACAGAACACCAACACCCATAGGGAAAGTTTGGCAGGCTCCAAAGCCCACTGTGATAGCCAAAATGGTGAATACTGCTGTTATGGTGAAACACAGAAACAAAAGCCAAATGAAAGAACAAGAGACCTCTACTGAAGATGAGATAAATGAGGTGCAATTAAGCAAGTTAACAAAACTAGAATTAAGAGCCATGATCTTGAGGAAGCTCAACAGCATGAGTAACAACATGAGCACCATGAGTAAAGACATAGAAATGCTGAAAATCAACCAGTTGGAAATTAAAAACCACCAAGAGGAAATGAAGAATGACATATCAGAAATAAAAAACACATTGGAAAGTCTAAATAGCAGAGTAGAGGAAGCTGAGGACCAGATTAGTGAATTAGAAAATAGAGTAGAAAAAAATAACAAAGCAGAAAACCAAAAGGAAAAAATAATTAATACATAGGAAAACAGCTTAAGAGAACCGGGGGGCAACTGGAAACGTAATAACATTTGCATCACAGGAGTCCCCGAAGAAGAAGAAGATGAGCAAGTGTTAAAGAATATATTTGAAGAAATAGTGACAGAAAACTTGCTTAATTTGGTGAAGGAAGAAGGCATTCAAGTTCAAGAAGCACGGAGATCCCCAAGTAAAAAGAACCCAAACAGGCCCACACCAAGACACATAGTAATCAATGTGCCAAAAATTAAAGATGAAGAGAGAATCCTAAGAGCAGTAAGAGAGAAGAAACAGGTTACCTACAAAGGAAACCCCATAAAGCTCTCAGCTGACTTCTCAACAGAAACACTATAGGCAAGAAGGGAATGGCATGAGGTAATCAAGGTCATAAAAAACAAGGATCTGAATCCAAGACTACTCTATCCAGCAAGGCTATCATTCAAAATAGAAGGTCAAATAAAGAGCTTCCCAGACAAAAGGCTAAGGTAATACAATAGCACCAAACCAGCCCTGCAAGAAATGTTAAAAGGACTGCTATAATTAGCAGGAGAAATAGAAAGAAAAATATAACCACACTAAAGAAAAATGGCAATAAATAAGTGCATATCCATAATCACCTTAAATGAAAATGCATTGAATGCTCCCATAAAAAGACACAGAGTAGCTGATTAGCTAAGAAAGCATGACTCATCTATATGTTGTTAGAAGAGACTCACCTCACAACAAAAGACTCATGTAGGTTGAAAGTGAAGGGATGGAAAAAAATCTTCCAAGCAAACAGGAAAAAAAAGCTGGGGTAGCAATACTCATATCTGATAAAATAGATTTCAAAATGAAGGCCATAACTAGAGACAAAGAAGGCCACTACATAATATTGAAAGGATCTATCCAACAGAAATATATAACCTTGATAAACATATACGCACCCAATATAGGAGCACCAAAATATATTAAAAATCTTCTGGAGACTTCAAAGGAGAAATCTATAGTAATATGATCATAGCAGGGGACTTCATCACCCCATTGACACCACTGGATAGATCCTCTAGACATAAAATTAGCAAGTAAACAGAGACTCTAAATGGAGCACTAGACCAAATGGATTTAATAGATATCTACAGAGAATTACACCCCAAAACTACAGAGTTTACATTCTTCTCAAGTGCACATGGGACACTCTCAAAGATAGACTACATGTTAGGATGCAAACTAAGTCTCTACAAGTTCAAGAAGATTGAAATGATATCAAGCATCTTCTCAAATCACAATGGCATGAAACTAGAAATCAATTGCACAAAAACATGGAAAGACATTTGAACATATGGAAGCTAAATAGCATGTTATTAAACAATGAATGGTTTACCGAGGAGATCAAGGAAGAAATTAAAAACTTTCTAGAAACCAATGAAAATGGACACACAACAACACAAAACCTATGGGATGCAGTGAAAGCAGTTCTGAGAGGGAAGTTCATAGCACTACAGGCCTACCTCAAGAAACAAGAAAAATCTCTAATAGACTGTCTAACCTCACAACTTAAAGAACTAGAGAACAAACAAAAAGAAAACCCCAGATCAAGTAGAAGGAAGGAAATAGTAAAGATCAGAGCAGAAATAAAGGACATAGAGTCCAAAAAAACAATTCAAAGGATCAATAAAACAACGAGCTGGTTTTTCAAAAAGATAAACAAGACTGATGGACCCTTAGCTAGACTCACCAAGAAACAAAGAGAACCCAAATACACAAAATCAGAAATGAAAGAGGAGAAGTAACAACTGACATCACAGAAATACAAAAGATCGTTAACAACTACTATGAACAATTATATGGCAACAAATTCGACAATCTGAGCAAAATGAACAAATTTTTAGAAACACATAGTCTCTCAAAACTGGACCGGGAAGAGATAGAAAACTTGAACAGACCAATAACACCAGAAGAAATTGAAGATGTAATCAAGATGCTCCCAGCAAACAAAAGTTAAGGCTCGGATGGCTTCATGGGGAAATTTTACTGAACATTCAAAGAAGAACTAATACCAATTCTCCTCAAACTATTTCAAAAAATTCAAGAAGGAGGAAGACCTCCAAACTTGTTTTATGAAGCTAGCATAATTCTATTTCCAAAACCATGAAAAGACATTACAAAGAAAGAAAACTACAGGCCAATATCCCTGATGAACATAGATGCCAAAATCCTGAACAAAATACTAGCAAATCGGATCCAGCAATACACCAAAAAAATTATCCACCATGATCAAGTGGGATTCATCCCAGGGATACAAGGCTGGTACAAGATTCACAAATCAATAAACGTTATACACCACATAAATAAAATGAAGAATAAAAACCACATGATCATATCAGTAGATACTGAAAACGCCTTCGACAAAATCCAGCATTCATTTCTGATAAAAATACTCAACAATGTGGGAATAGAGGGATAATATCTTGACATAATAAAGGCCATAAATAAAAGACCTACAGCCAACATCATACTCAATGGGTAAAAACTAAAAGCATTTCCCTTAAGAACAGGAACAAGGCAAGGATGCCCACTTTCACTACTCTCATTTAACATAGTACTGGAAGTCTTAGCCACAGCAATCAGATAGGAAGAAAAAATAAAAGGGATCTGAATTGGAAAGGAGGAAGTGAAACTGTCATTATTTGCAGATGACATGATACTATACATAGAAAACCCTAAAGACTCCATCAAAAATCTACTAGACTTAATAAATGAATTTGGCAAAGTAGCAGGATACAAAATTAACATCAAGAAATCTATAGCATTTTTATACATTAATGATGTACTCACAGAAAGAGAACTAAGAAAACAATTCCATTTACAATTGCAGCAAAAAAATTAAGATACCTAGGAAAAAACTTAACCAAAGAAATAAAGGACCTATTCACAGAAAGCTACAGGTCATTGAAAAAAGAAATAGAGGAAGATATTAAAAAGTGGAAGCACATACCCTGTTCATGGATTGGAAGAATTAGCATCATTAAAATGTCCATACTATCCAAAGCAATCTATAGATTCAATGCAATCCTCATCAAAATACCAACGGCATACTTCACAGAATTAGAACAAATACTTTAAAAGTTCATATGGAACCAAAAAAGACCTCGAATAGCCACAGCAATCTTGAAAAAGAAGAACAAAGTTGGAGGGATCACATTACCAGATTTCAGGTTATACTACAAAGCCACTGTAATCAAAACAGCCTGGTACAGGCACAAGAACAGGCATATAGACCAGTGGAACAGAACAGAGAACCCAGAAATGGACCCAAGGCAATATTCTCAATTAATATTTGACAAAGGTGACAACAGCATACAGTGGAGGAAAGACAGCCTTTTTAATAAATGGTGTTGGAAGAATTAGACAGCTACATGCAAAAAAATGAAACTAGACCATCAACTTACACCCTACACAAGAATAAACTCAAAATGGATAAAAGACTTAAATGTGACTCATGAATCCATAAAAATCTTAGAAGAAACTGTAGGCAACAAAATTTCAGACATCATACGCAGCAGAATTTTCACTGATACATCACCTAAGGCAACAGAAACAAAGGAGAAAATGAACACATGGGACTACATCAAACTAAAAAGCTTCTACACAGCAAAAGATAAAATCATCAAGACGGAAAGACTACCCATTGTATGGGAGAGTATAATTGCCAATGATGTATCAGATAAGGGGTTAATTTCCAATATATATAGAGTGCTCATACAACTCAACAAAAGGAAGGCAAAGAACCCAATTAAAAAATGGGCAGAGGAACTAAATAGACACCTCTCCAAACAGGACATACAAATGGCTAAGAGACATATGAAGAAATGCTCAACATCACTAATCATCAGAGAGACGCAAATTAAAACAACAATGAGGTATCACCTCACACCTGTCAGAATGGCCGCCATCAACAAATCATCAAACAACAAGTGTTGGCGATGGTGTGGAGAAAAGGGGACTGTAGTACGCTGCTGGTGGGAATGCAGACTGGTGCAGCCACTATGGAAAACAATATGGTGTTACCTCAAAAAATTAAAATTGAACTTCCATTTAACCTAGTGAACCCACTTCTGAAAATATACCCTAATAAGGCTGAATAGCCAATCAGAAAGAAAATAAGTACCCCCAAGATTGTAGCAGCACTATTTACAATAGCTAAGATCTGGAAACAGCCCAAGTGTCCATCAGTAGACGAATGGATAAAAAAGCAGTGGTACATATACACAATGGAGTACTATGCAGCTGTAAGAAAGAAAGATCTCTTATCCTTTGAGACTACATGGAGGGACCTGGAAAGTATTATCCTAAGTGAAACAAGCCAAACAGAGAAAGACAAGTTTCATATGATCTCACTTATTTGTGGAATATAGTGAACATAACAGTCTGAGGAATGGGATTGTCCCAGAGACGTGGAAGTGGGGTACAGACTGACAATCCCCAGGAGAGGGGGTGGTGGGGGAGAGGTGAACCACAGAACTTATATGCATGTGTGCATGAACAATGGACATGGACAACAAAGCTGGGGACAAGGCAGGGAGGGAAGGCAAGTGGGGAATCAGTGGGGGGGAAAGGAGAAACATCTGTAACAAAAATAAATTAAAAAATATATTTTGAAATGTGAAAAAAAAGAATTTTTTTGCTAATATGGGTTTTCATTGGTGAAGTAATATATTAGACAATGACCTACGAGATTTTACCATCTGAGGCATCTTTGATGAAGCTCATGAAGTGTCATATAAGCATACAACTTGATTTTTAATTTATATAATCAAGGAAAATAATTTAATGATGGCTAATGATTTCACTGAAACCATTTAATAGATATGATGAATATATAGATACAGATATAGAGATCTAGTATATTCAATGCATACTATAATACATTAAGTAATGTATATGACATATATGTACATACTTTATATACTATACACACATATAGTATATAAATCACACTTTTAAATTATTTGAGCCCATTTTTAATGTCAAAGTCAAATACATTCAACATGAATGATGCCTAGATCCGGAAGAAATATGACAGTAATGTCCAAAATGATTATTTGTGCTGAATTTAAATGCAGAATCCATAAACAGTGTTAGAAAGCAATGTGCTAAGAATCCATGAAAATGAAAAATTATAATTTGCCATAGTTATGATTAAATACTTTTTACACACAGTAGTAATATGCTTAATTTCAGTATGAAACATTTTGTTCAAAGAGAGAAGCATATCTTGAGTTATACATCTAAAGCTAAAGAAGGAATCTGAGTTTGGAATAGTCTATTACAACATGAATTATAACATCAAATCAATAGAAATTGTGGATACTGCCATTCATATTTAGGCAGACACTTGAAAGCTACAATTTACAGTGCATTTGCAAAGTGTTTTGAGTGGTTAGGAATATTCTCTTCCAAAAAAGTAAAATTTGAGCAGAGATCTGAATAAAATAATTAATCCATGCTCATTCTGGAAAATATTCCAGAATGAAGGAACATTAAATGCAAAGATCCTGAGGCAGAATAGTTATTTGCTTTTGATAAATAAGTTAAAAGGTATCTAATTAAGGTAAAATGACTAGTATTATGCTGATTATTCTTTTCTCTCTAAGAGTCACTATGTCAGCTGTATTGTTTAGAGTTGTATTCAGTGTTAATATTTTTCTTGTCTTAGTGACTTAATTTTTCCTTCCTACCATACTTCTTTTCTGATGTAGATCCCATTTTTACCTTCACCATACTCCTATCCCCACCCTTATTTACACCCTACCATAATCACTGGTGAAAACATTTGGTGATGAAAACAATTAATAATTCAAAAAAATGCTTTGCTTCTCAGAACATGTCTCACTTTGACAGTCCAACAGTGGAAATGCTGCCAGGGCCTTTGTGGCTCAGTGGAGTGGATTTAGCGTCTTCTCATACACCAAGAGGTTACTGGTTAGATTCTAGGTCAAGGAGCATGCCAGGGTTGCAGGCTAGCATCTTGTCATGCACCAAGAGGTTACTGGTTAGATTCTAGGTCAAGGAGCATGCCAGGGTTGCAGGCTAGCATCTTCTCATACACCAAGAGGTTACTGGTTAGATTCTAGGTCAAGGAGCATGCCAGGGTTGCAGGCTAGCATCTTCTCATGCACCAAGAGGTTACTGGTTAGATTCTAGGTCAAGGAACATACCAGGGTTGCAGGCTAGATCCCCAGTAGGGAATGTGCAGGAGGGAGCTGATCTATATTTCTCTTTTACATTAATGCTTCTATCTTTCTCTCCTTCTCCATTCCTCTCTCTAAAAAACTCAATAAAAACATTTAAAAAATGCAAGTGCTTACTGCTCTGTATATACTATTATTTTCAGAAAGATCAATAAAAACTTCAGCTGGCATTTAATATCCACCTCTACTGTTCTTCCAGGAGTGAATTTCATAAGAGAGCTGGGGAAGAGGCCATTGATTTAATTACCATAACAAGAAATCTATACCTAATGAAGCAGTCCATCCCACTGAGAATAGCTGCTCCTTAGTGAGCCGTATGGCAGGTGGTTCCACGGGCATAGTTGGAAGAAGAGAATTACTGAACTGATGGTCTTTTCCCCTGATAGTCACTTTCAACAAAAGCTACTTTAGCTATTTAAAAAAAAGAGCAACAAAAAAAACCCAAACAGCTTATTTTTCTTCCCCCAGGTTTCTTCATTCCTTCCCTGTTGCTTCTTCTTCTGATTTCTGATTCCTAAACGTTTCTGTGTTCACAGAGGTTATTTGAGTTGGTTTCTCAATCCACCAAACGCTTTAGTTTCTAGATCTAATGACATAGAAATGCTTGAGCATTAGAAGGAGAAAGCAATAACGTAAGTCGTATTCCTCAACATTAACTTGTCATAGTCCATGTCATATTGCTTCTCTTGAAAAGTGTGGCTCTTCTACACTTCATGATGACGATAAAGAAAGTTAAAAAACATCTCTTCCTTAGTATTCTGCCCTGGATTGCCTTTTTCCTTTCCAGAAAGTCAGCCTGTGACTCGTTTTTATTCGAACATTAGAGATCTAAAGGAAACCATAAAGTTGGTTGCTTGTCCTCTACTGAGAAAAAACAAATTGCAGGAAGGAGATGGCATGTCATTACTTCATCATTTCATCATACCTTAGTGTTTTATATGACTCTTTAGATTATTTTGGGGACTTTGAACAAAATATTTCTTGGGTTCAGAGAAGAGTTTCTATGCATGAATGTTATCACCTCATTTATTCTTCCAGAAAAATACATATTCACTGCCTGCCACATGTCCAATTCAGGCCTAAATACTGTGGTTATGCCATCAATAAGGATTGATTGGAGAGAGGGGTGACATGGGGAGACTTATCGTGAATAGTTAAATTGCCAAGTAGTAATAACAATAATGAAGATAATTAAATAATAATGAAAATATTACTATGAGGGCTCAAATTAAAAGCAGAATACAGTCCAGCTGGTGTGGCTCAGTGGTTGAGCATTGACCCATGTACCAACAGGTCACTGGTTCGATTCCTGGTCAGG
Source organism: Molossus molossus (assembly GCF_014108415.1). Lineage (NCBI taxonomy): Eukaryota > Metazoa > Chordata > Mammalia > Chiroptera > Molossidae > Molossus > Molossus molossus. The sequence continues at coordinate 55,577,198 of NW_023425351.1, read as the reverse complement.
ACACATGCCCGTGTTGTGGGCCCAATCCCCAGTGGGGGGCATGCAGGAGGCGGCCAATCGATGTTCTTTCTCATTGATGTTTCTATCTCTCTCTTCCTCTCCCTTCTTCTCTTTATAAAATCAATAAAGAAAAAAAGTTATAAAAAAAAATAAGTAAAAGCAGAATACATTTCTGAGAAGTGTATTCCTGAATTATTATTTTAAAAATACTAAAGAACTTTAAAAATAATGAGAGCAAAGAATCACTTTAGGAAGTGACAGCACGAATGTATCAGTAACTTAATGATTTTTTTGTTATTAGACTATAAGATATGAAGCTAAGCCTTACATAGAAAAATAATAAATATGTAAACAAATTACTAACCAACAAACAAAGTAAACAAAGTTTGGACTTTCAGATTAAGAAAACTGTGAGCCATGGAATACTGTACATGTTTTTACTGTTTTTTAAATTTAATTTTACAGAGAGAAGAGAAAGAGGGATAGAAGGAGAGAGAGAGAGAGAGAGAGAGAGAGGGGGAGAGGGAGAGGGAGAGAGGGAGAGAGAGAGAGAGAGAGAGAGAGAGAGAGAGAGAGAGAGAGAGAAACATCATTGATGTGAGAATAAAACATTAATCGGCTGCTTCCTGCATGCCCCCTACCAAGGAGGGATCAAGTCCATAATGTGGGCATGTGCCCTGACATGGAATCATCCCTAAGATGACACCCAACCAACTGGGCCACACACACCACCAAGGGCAGTACAGTATATGTTTTGTTTTTTTTTTATCCTCACCCGAGGACATTTTTCCATTTTTTGTTCAGGTAGAGTGGGAGGGGGAGAGAGGAACAGAGAGAGAGAGAGAGAAACATCGATGTGAATGGAACACATCAAGTGGCTGCCACCCGCACAACCGACCAGGGCCGGGGACAAACTGCAACCGAGGTACGCGCCCTTAGCGGGAACCGAACCCGGGTCTCTCAGGACCGCAGGCCGACGCTCTAACCGCTGAGCCAAACCGGCCAGGGCAGTACAGTATATGTTTAAAAAAAAAAAAAAATAGAATTTAATGTATAAAGAATTAAAAGACATCCACGGGTTTTGAAATGGGAGTTATATAGATTTCATTTATTTTTAGGGAGATCATTATGACAATTGTTTGGAAGGTGAAATGAAAGTCATACCAAACCCACAGTAAGATTTCGATTCTGTCATTTAAACTGCGTGCATCTCAACTGCATCATTCTCAAGGTGAAGGCACTGGATATATTATCTTTCAACTGAAACAGTCATCAAGTGTTTTCGTTCTGTTTTTAAAGTACACTAAACTTCCAGTCCTCATCTGTGGCCAAACAGAGTCCCAGTGGTACAATTGACTATAAACTGCTTGAGCGCACGGACTTTCAGAGAGTAGCTTCTTCTCATTAGTCTGCCACACACTACTCTGTCCCTGCGTTTATGAGTAACTTAACTCGTGCTGTGCTGGTAAGTTGTTTAAAATCTGAGTAGGGTGGGGTAGGATGGGTAGGTCTGAGTCATTCACTCCTTTCTATATATTCATTCATATATATATATATATATATATACACATATACATATATATATGTTACTTAACTTATTTATAGCAAATTTGCCATAAGAGGTAACTATTATCTATCATCATGTTTACTAGATTGTATATATTTATATAATCTGTTAGATATGCAGCTATTTATTTAGCTTCTTAAAATGGTTATTTTCTTTTCTTCCTATTTGGTGTCTTAAGATAGAAGCGAAATGACTACACATTGGGGATCCTCAAAGTGTCATTGAATAATCCACTCTAGCAGGATCATGTTAGCTCTTTGACTATATACTACTTGGCACATAATTTTTAGTATATATTTTTGAGTGATTTTTCTGGCCTATCTTTGGAAGAACATACCTTTAACACAGTGAGACAGGATCTTAGAATTTCAGAGTTACTAGGTTGACTTTAAAACAAACCATCACACAGTATGGATTAAGTAGGGCAAGGGCTAACAGAGACTAAAAATAACTATTATCACAGCAGGGTTTAATCCACTGTTTAAACATTACTGGTTATTGTTACATACTCAGCAAAGCAACTTCCTTTGTTTTTACTCAAGTTGTTAATAGAAATCTCTAATTACCAATTTGATACTTCCTCAAATAATGAAAGATTTGGCAGCTTGAGAACTATTATAAAACTGTATTACCTGTACCTTTGATAAAGTTAGTTTTGTCAGGCAAAAAGAGCATTATTATTTCATCATTTCATAGTGTTTTATAAGTATAAGATATTTAGCATTACTTTTAGAGTATTTCTTAGGTTCACTCTTTCTAAACATGGTATTCATGTCTTTATTTATCCTGCATATAAATATTCAGTGCCTCTCATGTGCCCAGCACTGGCCTAATGCTGAGCTGTGAATAATAGGAAGCTGTCCATGCCGTGTGTCAGAACCATGTGTCAGAACCATGTGTACGAACCATGTGTCAGAATCATGTGTACGAACCATGTGTCAGAACCATGTGTAAGAATGTGAGGGCAAGGGAGATGCAGCTAAGTATAGATTAGAATGCAGGGCAGTACCATCAATACCCAAGTTATGAAAATATTACATGGGCATATAGGAAAAATAGAATAATTCCTCGATACATTTACACATGAATAACTATATCTTACAAGGGGTGTGTGTGTGTGTGTGTGTGTTGTGTGTGTGTGCGTGTGTGTGTATTCATCAAATTTTAGCCCTGTTGTAGGATACAGGAGAAAAAAGGTTGTCAAGTAATAGTTATTTTCTATAATGACATAAACCACATTCACTTCCATGATGGAAGAGGGACAGAGGGGGGTTGGAGAGGTGTTGGAAGTTATAAAAAGGCCCTTTTCTGTAATATTTTAAGTATAGGTGATCTCTTATATGATACATGTCTATAAATTTTGTCTGTCCTTCTACTTACCTATCTTTCTATCTATCATCTACCTGATATCTTCTCCAAAGCCTGTCTTTGTAGAAGAAACAAAAGAGTATTTTGAAAAGAATTGTTATTTTAAACTAGAACTACTGCAATTGATTCTACATTCCTTGGCAACAGCGTGGCTCATATGACTGGGGAAATCAGCCGAGTAAATAAAAACCAAAGACACGAGCAGTTCCCTCCTCTAATATTGCAGTTGTCATAGACCTTTGACATTAACGGGGTTTATAACACAGTGATTGCACCACCTTTTCTCTGTCCCCAAGCCCTTCATGGTCTCCTTCTCTTCTTCCAGGCTTAAATTTTGGAATAAACCATCATAATTATTTACTGGCATTTACCCTCAAGAATTTTAATTCTCTCTTATTTTATTCTTCTCCTATAATACAAACAATAAACCCCAAACTGCTGCCAAATCCGGCCTTCTGTTTGGTCTACATCTGCATCCGGACTATAGAATACGACTTGAATAAACCTCAACACATGGACAGTTCTCCTTTTTTTTGCCAGCCTAGTGCCTACTTTTGTATTGAATTGTATTCAAGAAATTGCTCCAACTAAGTGTGCCCTTTATGTCCGATATCAGCTTCCCCTCTCTCCTGGATGCCTGCCATCGGTAGGATCATGCTCTATTTCTTGTGCACTACAAAAATGATAGAAAAAAAGAAACATTTAAATCCAGCTATAACTGCACTGTGGTCTGTAACTCTCTTTTCCTCTATAGAACGTTTTCTTGAAATAATTGTGTCTGCTTTTTAAAATTCTCTTCTCTACATTCTCTATTAAACATGTTCTTATTAGGTTTCAACCATATTATTCCACTGAAACTTCTCTTAGAATGATCCCCCCAACTAATAACACGTTGTTAAGTAAAATTACTAAACCCAAATTAATACCTCTTTTGACATATAAGCATTTTAAAAAGCTCATCATTTTCTTACCCATGAAACACTTTATTCATAAAATGTGATTGGATTATGCTATTAGATGGGACAACCGAATGTATAAGGTGTTTCTTGGAAATTAAATGATAAGATGTTAATTTTTCTCTAATTAACTGATGATTAACCTATGAACGCAATATAATTCCAAATAAAATACCACGTTCTTTTAGATTTATTTAAAACTTTTAAACTAATTTTAGACTTACAGAAAAGTTGCAACAATGGAACAGTTTGCTTACATTCCTTATGCCACTTTTCTAATACTAAAATTTTACATAACTATGAAACAATATCAAGAACAGGAAATTATCAACATCAGGCAAATTTCAGTCATAGATGTTGACAAGAATCACCATTGAATGCTAAAATTAGTGGCTAAAAGTTTGAGGAGAAAGAATAATTGTGTAGTTTCAAGCTATCTCCCACAAGGCACTTATTATCAGATAGAAGAAAAAAGATAATAAATTTATAGTAGAGAAATTTGGGAGACAATAACTTAACCAAATGATCAAGGTAAATGTCACCGAGTAATGAGAAAACTCAGTATCATAACCTGTTAGTATGAAGCACTAAAAACACAACATCATCTATGTAATATTCTTGCCAAAAATGCAGAACCTAACTGCAAATGATGAGAAAACACTGGACAAATTCATTTGAGGTAAATTTTACAAAATGACTAATTAGTTCTCTTTTAAAAAGTGTCAAGGTTGTGAAAGATAAGCAAAGAGAGAATAGCTGACAATAATTGTTGAAAAATTCTATGAACTTATTTCAAAATTTATATAACACATTTAGGTTACAAAATAGCAAAGTCAATGAAGAGAAGATTTATGCTATTAGACATTAAGATATAGAAAAAATATTATATTACATATATGGAATTAGAGCAGGAGAAACAACTGAACTTCAAAAAATATAGTGACCTAAAAAACGAATCCAGGAAAATTTAGTAACCTGATATATAATAAAACACAAAACAAAGAGAAAAAAATAATGGCCATAATAATATTATGGAATAAATGACATACTATATGGAGATAAATAAACATGAATTCTTCCCTAAAATGCCACACACAATTACATTCTAGATAAATCACAGAAATAAACATTAAAGGGAATATTATAAAGCTAATAGAAGAAATGTAGAATAATATTTTTGTGATCAGGATAGGGAAAGGTTTCATATAAAAAGTTGAAAAGAACACATCAAAGAAAATATACAATCTATGTTTGATTGCAGCAAAGATAAGAATTTCTGAGCAATACAGACACCTGAGACAAAATTAGTAAATGGAAAACAGAATGGGAAAAATATTTTCTAGTGCTAAAATTGCCAATGTATTTAGTCTAGAAAATAGAAACACACCAGGAAGGGAGGGCAGAGAATGGGTATAGGTGGTCCCAGGGGAGAAAATGAGGGACATCTGTAACAGTGTCAATGATAAAAAAAGAAATGCAAATTCATAACAGTATCAACAACAAAATAACTTCAGTAGAAAAGAAAATGGGCAAAAGTATTGACAGATAATTTATAGAAAACAGGAAGATAATACACATACCAAAATATACTAATAATCCTAAGTATTTAGATAAATTCAAATGTAAAAAAACAAAACAATGAACTATCACTCTTTACATATTAGAAAAGCAAAATCGCAAACGAGGTCATGGGAAGCGTTAGGTACATGAAGTGGAAGGACTTGTCATGTGGCTGGTAGGTGTGAATAAGTAATCAAGATTTTTTCCCCTTTATATATTTTAGAGAAAGGAAGTGAGAAGGAGAGAGAGATCGAAACATCAATGAGAGAGAACATCGATTGGCTGCTTCCTGCATGCCCCCCACTGGGTATCGGGCCCATAACCTGGGCATGTGCCCTGACCGGGAATTGAACCAGTGACCTCCAGCTGCATGGGTCTGACACTCAACCACTGAGCCACACGGGCCAGATTCAAGCATGTTTATCACACCATTATTTGTGGTAGCAGAAAGGAGGAAGCACCCTCCTGTGTACTTAAGGAAAACAGGTATCTAAAACTGGTGGATGCTGATCAAGACAGCCTTGACTTTCTCCTTAGTGTGACTACACTTCAGAGGGTTTTCCTTCTGACAATAGGCCCCTCACCTTCCTTTTCTTAGATCTCTTACTTTAGAAAACCTGCAATTGTAAATCCTCTGTTCCTCTGAGACATAAATCTTCTCCTGTGATATTGCCAGTTTTGCAACTCAGAAATGTCTTTGTCAAGGACCTGAAGAGCCATCCCTGGGAAGTTTTATCATCAGAGAAGAGAGGGCCCTCTCTCCCAGGCTCAGCCGGAGGACAGGGGCCTAACTCAGATAAGGGACCATTAGCAAGCACACAGGGTCTATTCACACTGATCAATCTTCCTTTTAATGCCCTCCCACACTTTCCCACTAGCTCACTCCATGGCTTGACACTTCTGTGTTTTTGTTTCAGGGCAGTTGAGTTTAATCTCTTCTATTGCAATAGTCTTGCATGAAGTCTTCCTTTTCCTTTTCACTGTCCAGTGCAATTTTTCTTTTGACAATGCACACCATGGAGGATGATGCAACCCTTATGAACAGCGGGGGGGAATATATGTAATTTTAAAATAAGTTTATCTTTATTGACTTGGCCTATGTGCTCAGTGGTTAGAGCTTCGGCCTGCACACTAAAGGGTCACGGGATTGATTCCTGGTCAAGGGCATATACCTCGGTTGCAGGTTTGATCCCCAGCTCCAGTTGGGGTGCATGCAGGAGGCAACCATTCAATGTGTTTCTCTCACAATGATGTTTCTTTATCTCTCTGTCTTCCCTTCCCCCATCCCTACCACTCTTTCTTAAAAAAATGTAAAAAAAAAATCCTCAAGTGAGAATTAACCAAAAATAAAGTTTATCTTTATTGTTGAAAGTATTACAGATGCTCTCCTTTTTTTAAATTTTATTTTATTTTTTTAAAATTCTCATCCGAGGACATTTTCCCATTTTTTGCACAGACAGAGTGGGAGGGAGAGAGAGGAAGGGAGAGAGAGGGAAACATCGATGTGAAAGGGACACATCAAGTGGCTGCCACCCGCACGACCAACCAGGGCCGGGGACAAACTGCAACCGAGGTACATGCCCTTAGCGGGAACCGAACCCCGGTCTCTCCGGACCGCAGGCTGACGCTCTAACCGCTGAGCCAAACTGGCCAGGGTCAGATGCTCTCCTTTTTCCCCTCATTGCCTCCTTCCTCTCTATCCCTTGCCCCCCCACCTTTACCACACTATTGTCTGATGCATATATACATCTAATTTCTTTGGTTTATCTCTTCTCACCGCCCCCCCCCCTCCTTCTCTTTGAGATTTGTCAGTCTGTTCCATGTTTCCATGCCTCTGGATCTATTTTGTTCTTCATTTTATTTTGTTCATTATATTCACAAATAAGTGAGATCATGTGATACTTGTCTTTCTCTGACTGGCTTATTTCACTTAGCATAATACTCTCCAGGTGCCTTCATGTCATCTCAAAGGATAAAAAAATCTTTCTTTCTTACAGCTGCATAGTATTCCACTGTGTATATGTACCACAGCTTTTTTTATCCACTCATCTATTGATGTACACTTGGGCCGTTTCCAGGTCTTAGCCATTGTAATCAGTGCTGCTATGAACATAGGAGTACATACATTCTTTCTGATTGGTGTTTCAGGCTTCTTAGGGTATATTCCTGGCAGAGGGATCACTGGGTCAAATGGCAGTTCCATTTTTAGTTTTTTGAGGAACTCCATTCTGTTTTCCATAGTGGCTGCACCAGTCTGCATTCCCACCAACAGTGTACTAGTTGGCCAAGTTTTCAAAGTACAAAGCATATTTTTTTTTAAAGTAACAAATTGAATGACACATACAACTCTTAATTTACATAGTTTTGTTCTAATTAAAAATACAATAAAAATATAAATAAATAAAAATACAATGATAACAATGATTAATGCCCACTGTACAGTACAGAGAAAGAACACCATGTAAACAATGCACATACTACAGGGGCAGCAGGATTGAAGTAAGGTAATGAAAGCAAAGTAATAAAAAAAATAAATTAATTAAACAATAGGACTTTGCAAAGAACAATCATAGTAATATGCTATAATGTGTTGATGAATATGATTAACTTCTACCCTTGAGGTGAGCAGAAGCAAACAGATATATCATTTTTTCCAGTTGGCTTCAGAGACATCAACGCCTTTGTTTACTTCATATCTTTCTAGCTGTTTCCTCTTTATATACCTTGTCATTAAACAATGGAGAGGTCCAGGGCTTAGTCCTTCGTTTTCTTATCTTCTGTACATAAACTCACTCCTTGGTCATTTTCTCCAGCTCCATGACATTCAACAGAGTCTGTGTGGTAATGGCTCAGAAACATGTCCCTCCTGCCCAGTCCTCCAAACCCAGACTCAACATCCATCTCCTTACTAGCTATCGCCCCCATCCCCCAGCCTTGTGAATCTAGGGGATGTCACAAACGTAACATGTTCATCAGAGTTGCTGATGTCCCACTTTCCCACAAGATATAAAAACAAAACCCACTTCTCTGTCAGCCTTTTCCCGGTCAGTAATTTGCCCCATATGCTGTCAGTTGCGTAGGCCAACATCCTTGAAGCTTTAGTGACCCCATTTGTGATAACTTGATCCGGCTGGAAAGCTACAGTGGTTTCTACCTACAACACACCTTCTCTCCGCATATTGCCCAGGTCCAGCCACAACCGTCTCTTGCCGAATGACTGCAGGAGACTCCTAAGTGGTCTCCCTGCTTCCATCTCCCCCCTACGAAAAGGATTCTAAGCAGCTGGAGAATTTTCTTAAAACACAAAGCAGATTATATCATATCTTCTCTCGAAACTGTTTACTAATGATTTCAGAATAAAAGTGAAATTTCATGCAATTACTAAATGATCCCATATGACCTAAAAATTCTAATTTTCAGCAGGGTTAGCCTCTCAGTTTGGGAGACCCACTGAAAACTAAAATTACCAGCCCTTTGTTCAAATTCAGGAAAAAAAGTGTTGTGAAAGATGCCTAAATGTAAAACTATTACCTTTTTCCCTCTGTCAGCCTCTCCACTTGTCATGTTTTTGTTGATGTCATTCTAAGTAAACAATAATTTAAAGTTTCAATCACTGTATAAGTTTTACTGTGTTTTTATATTGTGAAAGCCCGTTTTAATGCAAATATAACAGCATTTAAATCATGTGCAGAAACTCTGAAATTGCGCAATTGATATTTTATAGTTTGTACATGTGACTATATATCATTCTTACCAGAATAGTGGAAACTGCAGAAAACTATCTCAGCTGTTTCACTTCTAAATATGCTCCCATTCTGCTAACACGTTTTACCTTCAGTTGACCAAGGAATGGGTAAGGAAAGACAGAAAAGGAAGGAGCCATTGATTGTCCTACGCTTCTCTTTCCCTTCTAAGTCATCATTTCAGGGGAGTAGAAGGCTGATACGGAAAAACAATGAGTAAGAATGGCATAGTAGAATTGTATGCTTACTTGTGATTTTTAGAATGCCACTGTCTTCACTCTACATTCAGAGCAAGTACTAATTTGAGAAGAAAGCTTGGCCGTCAGTGCCCCACTTAGTATGACAGATATTTCACTGCTACCTTAGATGTGCTTTGAGTCTCGCTGCGATCCCATATTTTGGTTGAAGTCCACCAGAACTCTGTATTCAGGACACATCGTGAATGCTATGTGTGAATGTGGCTGCAAAGAACAGTGGATATGCACATTACACATTACATGCATGTTACATATTACATGCACATAAGATACGACATGCATATTACATATATCTCTTTTGCCCACATCCTTGTTCCATTTTCTCCCTCACACTTTACTTACAAAACACAAGTTCAAAAATAAAATCGGTACTAATTTCAGGATGGCAACAGCAGAGCCTGAAATCAAGTACTTGGCCCTTCTCAGCGTGAGATCCTGAGACTGCGCAGTTTGCCCACACAGGAAGCCGGCTTCATGGACATCATCCTCTGTTAGTGCTCCTCCCATACGCTGTACCAACAGCTTGGCTTTCTCTCTATGCCTCAACATGAAGCTTGTCTTTGTCGGAGGGCTTGGGCACTAGCTCTTCCTTCAGGAATTTTCATGGTTTCCTCTCCTTCAGTTGTCGCTGCAACATCCCCTTCTCGGCGGTGTCCCTCCTGGTCGTCTTTCTCAACACTGCACCTTCCTTGAGCCCAGGACATGTCTTTTCATGGTGATCTGTATTTTTGTCTCATGAAGAGCTCTGATTTGCATCCAGTATACTATGCATTTCATCTATTTATCTTTTTATTTATCTCTCTTACTAGTGAGGAAGTTTTAAAGTGAGGAAGTTCTGTTTGTTTTCCTGTTTGCTCCTTCTTTGGAGTCTAGAATTGTTAATGACAAATAGAAGATGTCCAATAAATATTTAAAAAATTAAGTCACCCAGCCACTGTGGCTCAGTTCTATTCTAGGTCAGGGCACATGTCCGAGTTGCGGGTTCCATCCCCCGTAAGGGGTGTGCAGGAGGCAGTCAATCCATTTTTTTTTTTTATCTCCCTCTCTCCCTCTCCCTTCCCTCTTTCTACAAAATCAATAAAACATTTTTTAATTAAGTCATGTCTCATTTAGATCAATGCTAAAATGAAATTAAAGCAAATAAACCTTAGAAACAACAGCCAGAAACAAGATTGGAGTGGGGCTCAACCATGCAGTAGTAGGAGAAATTTTAAGCAAGAGATAGAGGCAGCTAGGACAAATTTAAGCTCCTGGCTAGTACTGCCCTCAGACACTGGCCAGTGGGTTTCTCACCTTTGACTCCGTGCCACAGTGGGTCCCAGTGTACTGTGCTACATATTTGTAAAAAATAGCCAAGTCCTGCCATTTCTTGACTTCTAGCTCTGCCTTTCAGGAGTGTGGACCCCAGTTCTAGGAAATAGTCTAGTGAGTGGAGATCTCTTGCTGACCAGAGTGGGATCTCTGTCATGAGACTGAGTGAGAATGGACCATCAGAATGGTGCTTGTGCACTATTTTGAATGAATCACTCATGTTAGATTCAGGACAAATTCAGGGCTGTGTGCTACCAATAGCCCAATGGAACCCTTGAGTTTGAGATCCATGAATAAACCTCTAACGGTCAATATTCTGACTGTGGTGTCAACTCCAGTCTACAATGCTCCAAAGTGGTTTAGGTGGTGGCAGTCATCTTTACCTGAAACCCCCAGTATAGTCACCTCACCCTCTTTTTAAATAATCTACACCATATCTCAGGTAATAGTTCACGGGTGACCATCATACTTCCTACAAGAGCTCAGCAATATCAATGGACTCTTCAATCAACGGTCTCACTTTTTTACTATTGATGTTATTTCATGTTTTCCGAGGTTGGTCTTATGCCCTGCCAAGTGAGTTACAAACAAAATATAACTGCACTTCTTGCTTGTTACCCTTAACCTTTCCACTGGTGGTGGTGGTTGAAAGTTTTGCATACCATCAACCTTAAAGGAGATTAAATTCTGAAACAACAATTCGAGCCTAAAGATTAAAAGAGAAATCATATTTGGATGGTGTGTCATTTCATATATATGTTATGAAAAATAGAATAGTATTTTAACATGACCAGAAAACAATTAATATTCACATTTTCTTGCATTTATGGTCATCTTCAATGAAGCACGGTAACAACCTTTGAGAATGTCAAAGGAAACTAGCATTCATAGGCAGCATGATGAAAGATGCAGCATTATAAGTAATGATGTAAGTGCCATTAAATAAATGGTATTAGGGAACTATGAAACAAAACTATCTCTCTTGTTTTAGTACAGATAGGCTTTAAAGAGTAATGGCATTGTGAGTAGTAAGATCATTGCTCCTTTCATAGTGAAATAAATTAACGAGGAAGGGCATATTTCACAATATAAACATGTTTTCTGAACTCATATGAATAGGAAAAAATGGTGCTGAACACTGTGAAGAATCTTCACATGCACCGATTGGATAATAAACAACCATGTACTTATCTCCTCTCTATTCATTATTCCAAACCTTTATTAATAAATCACTATACCTCCGATAACCCTATGAACTTTGTAACCCATTTTTAATCAAATTGCTTACATGAACAGAAGTTCCACTTGTAAAGTGGATCAAGGCACTAAGTTTCAAGATACAGAGTACCCCAACTGATATCTAGAATAGACAATTGTAGGTTTTGTGCAAGAAGGAAAGTCAGAAATACAACATTGAATCCATTCACTCGTTGTGTGGAACTCCCTCTGTCAAAGAATTTAAATTCTCTTCACTTACGTGTTCTCACTTATAAAACTAACCAGCTGATATGATCAGATTAATAGTAAGATCCTGCCTAAGATTCAGTTGTTTTCTTGAATTAGATTTGACTCTCCCTTGAAGCAAACTTTTGCCGCCACGTCTGTCAGACCCATGTCCTGGGAACGTCTGCCAAATCCACTTCTTTAGGCCATTGTATACACCAGCTAACTATTACTTTTGACACATGAGGTTTCTTTAGGCATAGAGATACCTAGAAAACAACCTTTTAAAAATTACACACCAGTATTTTTTTTTTTTTTCAATTTGTAGTTACATCAAGTTGTTACTGAAAGAGAAGTTAATTCGGCTTAGCTTTAAATATCCGTGAGAGGGTGCAGAGTCAATATCTAAAAAAAGGAACCTATTAAAAACACATATAAAGGAAAATTGCAGTCAAGCAGCTACACCATCTGGGTCATATGAAAATGAGAAGTAGTGATGAGTGTCTGCATGCTGATGGTGCTGCAGACCTAATCAACTCACGGGCTCTCCAAGCAGCCATGTGTGCAGATTAATGAAGAGAGGTGGCAGAACGGAACTTCCCGCTGACTCGCTGTGGATAAGCTATTTTGCTCCATCATTGCCTCAGCTTTGCTTACAGGATAGTAGATTCACTCTAGCATGTGCTTTCGTACTAATCGTTGTTACTAAATGAACCAAATCTCATGGTAAAAGGTGCCAACAACATCTGGTAGCTCTAAATCATAATCAGTGTAGATAAACACATCCACGTTGCCTTCTACTCAGAGATGATCATAAATCAGCATGCTGCCACTGACCCAACACGACATGACCCCATGTCACTGTTTTCTCAGGCGGAACGCAGATTTCTTGCAGCTTTCAGTGCTGATTTCTCTTGTCCTTTTTCAGGATAGTTTGATAGTTTCTAAAGTCAATGGGACCATTTTTTTTTTAATTTTTGTTCTTTTCCAGTAGATTGAATTGTAGCCCTGCACACTTGAATGTCTCAAACTTGGCCTGAGAATTTTATTTTCTGAAAGTCACCTCTTACACAGAAGGCATTAAAAAATTAACAATTATAATTACTTCTTTCTAGCACATCGGTACTTGGATTGTTTCAGGAGCAGACTTGACCATGTTATTGGATCTTGCAAATCATTTCCAGAGTAGTGGGCGGACGGGGTACAGCATATTGTTCCATGACTGAATGTCAAAGAACTTACTGATACTGATGGTCTATAGTAAGCAAATAGACATTTTCTCCCTGTTTATTCTCCCAACCTCAAATCTTTGGTAAGTTATATTCAACAATGTCTGCTTTTGAAAATGGATGATCTGTGAGCCCATGCCTTTGCTGGACACAGAAATTTTGTCAAAAGAGAAATAGGATAGCGTTTTACATTTCCTAAACCAATTTTTGAAATAGATAGGTGCTATTCAAATCTTTCCATTAACACCTTGACTTTTTTTTTTCTTTATAGCCTTAAAATAATATTTTTTTCCTTTATTGATTTTAGAGAGAAAGGGAGAAGGAGAGGGAGATAGAAACACTGATGAGAGAAAACATCTACTGGCCGCCTCCTGCACGCCCCCTGCTGGGGATCTGGCCCACAACCTGGGCATGTGTCCTGACTGGGAATTAAAGTGGCGACTTCTTGGTGCATGGGTTGATGCTCAACCACTGAGCCACACTGGCTGAGCCTTTAACACATTATTATAGAATAATAAGGCAGGTAATAATTAACATATTTCCTGTAACATGCTTTTGAAATTAGTAAAAAATCAACTCATGCCCAACTCCACTACATTGCCATAGGTAACCAAGAATTATGTTGAAGTTTGTATGCATTGCCCAAAATGTATTTTGGGATTTATTACATATGTAAATATCTACAAACAATAAATACTATTATTTTAGTGTTTTAAACTCATATCATTCTTAATGTGTCCATTCCATACAAGACATTGATTGCATCAGTGAAGAAATTTATAAAGATTTTCAATTATTTTAGTTAAATACTGTAATATTAATCAACTCATCCATTTACCTGTACATTTATTTAATCAAACAGCACTTAATAATAATTGTGCCCCAGATAATAGTCTGGCTCTTCAGAATAAAGAATCGCTTTTAAAAGTATTCACAATCTTGTAGATGTGAAAAACTCTTAAACCTATGACTGAAATTATGAAGAGCAAATACAGTGATATGTTCAAAGTATTATGAAGTCAAGAAAAGGTTCAAACTGACCCAATATAATTAGAAATATTTTTTTCTTTCTTTCTTTGTTCATTTTATGAACTAAACTGTGCCCAACTCTATAGCCACATGCACAATCATTACATATTAAGATTGTTCAGACACGGGCTGCTATATTGAACTAAAATGTATCTGATTCAGTTAATCTGAGTGTGCTCTACCTTGGGAGTTGCAAAGGCTCAAAGTAGCTCAAATTTATAGAAAACTCAAAATAGAAATAATACTTTGTGGACCACCAAAGTGATCAGCCATATCAGCATTTCTCTGCAATTGTGTGCATGCTGATATGTGGAGGGCGGCTGGGCCAAGGTCTCTCGTTCCTGCGGTGTTTGCACCACTCGCCCAGGAGCCTTTAGTCCCAGGTCTCTTGTTGACCCTGTGTGCTGGCAAGGCCCACGCAAGAGCGTCCTTCCCAAGGTCTCTTGTTGACCCTGTGTGCTGGCAAGGCCCACGCAAGAGGCCCATGCATGAGCCTTCTGAGCTGTGGGCAAGAATGTATCAACAGTCTGACCTGAGTGCAGAGGCTGATAAGAAACATCTGGGGTTTGAAGGCAATAAAATGTTTAACCCCCTCCCCCCTTCCCTTCAATTGGCTATAGAATAAACTTGCTGACCTGGCTCAGGGTCACAGTTTCTCCACCAGAGAGCAGTGTCACGCCTGGCCCCAGCTTTTCTCTCTCTCTCTTCGTGTCTTTCCTAGTCTCCCGCCCCTACTCAGGTCTGGTTCTACTACACACACACGTTGATACATGAACTTGTATTGGTTTAATTGAATCCAGTTAATTCAAAGAAAAATCTACATTTTTTTTTCTTTATTGATTTTAGAGAGAGAAGAAGTGAAAAGGAGAGAGACGTAGAAATGTGGCTGAGAGAGAACATTGATTGGATGCCTCCTGCATGCCTCCCACTGGGGATTTAGCCCACAACTTGGGCATGTGTCTTGACTGGGAATGGAACCGGCCACCCTCAGTGCATGGGTTGACACTCAACCACTGAGCCACACCAGCCGGACAAAAAAATCTACATCTTAATAGCAGTAATTCAGAGAAAATTAAAATTCACAAGTAGTTCAGAGCATCTCCAATATATGACAATGCAAAATTAAGTGATTTCATTAAATGTGTCCATTTAATATAGCTGGAACAAAACAGTCTCTTTTCTCCTACTACTGTGCTTGGGAAGGTAGTTCCTAAAATAAAGAACTGCTTTTCCATGGCAATGTGTTGTGTTGCTTGGTTAATGGGTGTCAAGCAACCCTGGGACTATCCTTTTTACATTGTATATTGTAGAGACCCTTGTTGAAGATCAGTTGACCGGAGGTTTATGGATTTATTTTTATTAATTCTATTTTGTTCCATTGTCTATATGTTTATATTTACTCCAGTATCATACTGTTTTGGTTACTAGAGCTTTGTAATATAATTTGAAATAAAGATGCCTCAGGCTTTGTTCTATTTCAAGATTGCTTTGGATCTTCAGTGTCTTTCATGGTTCCATACAAATTTTGGGGGTGTTCTTTTTTATTTCTGTGAAAAATACCACTGGGGTTTTGATATATCTTGCATTGAATCTGTAATTTATTTTGGGTTGTATGGACCTTTTATCAATATTATTTCAATTCACGAACACAAAATAGTTTCCTATTTTTGTGATGCATGGGTGAAACTGGGGGGCATTAAGCTAAGTAAAATGTCAGATAAGAAAGACAAATACTATATGATTTTATTAATATGCAGAATCTGAAATAGTCAAACAGTCTCTCTCATAGAAGTAGAGAGAGAAAAGTGGTTTCCTGCAACTGGGGAAGGGAAATTGAGGAGATAATGGTTAAAGAATGTAAAATGTCAGTTTTTTAAGATAAATAATTATGGAGATCTACTATGTAGCATAGTGTCTATAGTTCACAATACCATATTGGTATACTTAAAACTAAGAGAGCAGATCTATGTTAAGCGTTCTTACTAAAAAAGAAGAAGAAGAGGAGGAGGAAGATGAAGAAATAATAATAATAAAGGGGGAAGGAGGAAACTTTGGGAGCTGGTATGTACATTTATGACCTTGATGTTGGTGGGTGATGGTTTTATGGGTGTAAACTTATCTCCAAACTCATCCAGCTGTGCACATGAAATATATACAGCTTTAAAAACAATAAAAAATAAAGAAAGCCTAAGAAATCATAACATTTACAGATTTTCTCAACTCTTCTCATAACTTTAACCCTGTATATATATTCTGATATGAAAACTTTGAGCTTCTTTTCCCATAATTATACTCTCTCTCTCTTAAATCAAAACAGTTCATTGTTTTTGCCACCTGAAGTACATTTAAAGCGGCAATCTAGAGAGAACATAAGATGCATGATGGCACACTTATAGTTTACTTGGACTAGTTCGTAATGAGTATAATTTAGGAAAGTGTCTCTGGTGTTGAAGAAACCACCACAATTCTAATCAGCCCTGCACAGTTACAGAAAACAGCAGAGCTGTGCTCAGGCAAGTAGACAAGCCCCACCTTGGTGTGCCAGACTATTTTCTATCACACGTCCTCAGGGTCACACGTCCTGTGTCACATGTCCTCAGTATCATGTCCTCAATATCACATGTCCTCAGCCAGCTGTAATAGATTCACTAGACATTCTTATTTACAACAAGAGTTTTCTATTTACAAAAATCAGCTTCAATATTTGTATTAAACTTTTTAGTGCATTTTGGCATATATCAGTTTAGTACTCGTTTCAAAATATAAAAAAATAATTTTAAAGAAGAAGAAAAATTTAAAAAAAAATTGCTTTTGAACATAATCCCAAATTGAGAATAAACCAAATATTTTAAATAAAAATATAAAATTTAATAGTACTGACACATGTCTGTTTGGTAGCTTTAACAGTATAATAATATTTTATTGGATTAACATGTACTACATTTGATTTCTAGTTATAAACATTGTACTAACTTTTTACATTGTTACTGTTATCCTTAAGGACATTTGACAGTACAATAATTGAATAAATAATTTCTAAGTAATTGATAATAGTCATTTTATTTTAATAACTTAATAATAAATGGTAAATAAATTAATTGTTAATAAAATTGTGACATTATGTAGATCGTCTTAAAAGTGTTGATATGTAAACAATCAAATGTATTAATTTTAACTTGTAAAATAAATACACAAGTGATTATTGTGATTGTTTTATTTACAGAATTGGTAACAGCACAGAAGCAGTATTAGAGAAATAACTTTATTGGGAGCTTTCTGTGTTCTCATTATTCATTGCCTCAGATTATCCTCATATCATTGCTACAGTTTACAAATACGTGAAAATGAGAATTAAGTTAAGTTACTTGAGATAAAATAACTTACCTATTGCCCCAAATTTAAACAGTGACAACGCTGAGATATGTAAAGCATCTAGCTGAATCTGGAACCTACGTGCCTCATATCTACCCTCAAATACATGGCCACGTACATACTCCATATTACATCGGTCTCTTGTCATGTAGTTTATCTCCTGTTTACTTCCTCAAGTATGTGTTTGTCTATTAAAAGTAATTTTTTTTAACAAACTTATATGAATTGGTCCCTTGAGAAAGGAATAGTTGTGCTATGTTGAATTGGTAACCCATGAAATGCCTCTTAGGTATATTTAAACACATCTTCATTTTTCAGATGTAAAATATGTATGTAACTCTAGTCATTCTGTGGACAGTGGGGAAGTGGATACTGCTCAGAGCCTTTCCAGTTTTCCAGGGACCATGGGTCTGTAATTTATGGTGGCTGCCACTAGATGGTAATCTTGTCATTATTCCCAATGGATAATATTTAGACACAGTTAAAGAAATGTTAAAGAACAAAATTCGTTATCATCATAATTTTCATTGCAAAACATATTTTATATAAAAACCACAATTTTTTACTATTTTATGTTACCTGGAATTATTCAAAATATGAAACAGAATACATAATAATCTATCCTTTTATGGAATCCTTACTATTCGCCCAGTGTGCTAAGTACTTGAATGTATTCTCTCATTAATCCTCTGAAATAAATGTGAGGGGAGTGCTAATATTAGCAAGTATATGTGGGGTCTACTGCAACTTATAGAACCAGAATAGTAATATAAACATTCCAATCCAAAGCCTGATGTAACTCAGCTCCTTCTGCTGTTTGTATAAATGTTTATTGTTTTTGTTTTCTGTTTTTAATTGCTTTTTCTTCTTTATTGATTCTTAAAGAAAGAGGAAGGGAGATGGAGAGAGAGATAGAAATATCGATGAGAGAGAACATCGACTGGCCGCCTCCTGCATGCCCCCACTGGGGATTAGGCCCACATCCTGGGCATGTGCCCTGACCGGGAATCGAACTGGCAACCTCTTGGGGCATGGTTGGATGCTCAACCACTGAGCCACACAGGCTGGGTTAAATGTTTGGGGTTTTAAAAAATATTTTTAATCCTCACCCAAGAATATTTTTTCTATTTATCTTAAGGTAGAGAGAAAGGAAGAGACAGGGATAGAGAGAGAAAAATGGATGTGAGAGGGACACACCGACTAGTTGCCTCCTGCACAGCCTTGACCAGGGCCGGGGACGAACCGCAACCAAGGTACGTGCCCTTGGCTGGAATCGAACCTGGGACTCATTGGTCCATGGGCCAATGCTCTACCACAGAACCAAAGTGGCCAGGGCTAACAAATATTTTTATAATAAATATTAAGATGTTATTTGGCAATACATTTACATTTATTTTATAAATATCTTTCATTATGTGATACTATTATGAACAGTACATTTTATTTTTAATTATTACTTTGACAGTAAAGTGCCCGAAACCTTGTAGGAACCTCTAATTATTTTAATATTTTTCCATAGAACACAGATCTTGAAAGCATTCAAGGATGTGGAATATACATCTTTATTAACTACATTAACTTAGTAGTAATCTGTAGAAGCGACTTGAATTTTCTAAAAGAATACATCTCAAGTGTTCTCACCACATGAACAAAGAATGTGAACTGATGGGTATGTTAATTAACTTGCTTGGGGTAATAATTTCACAAGTAGATGTATATCAAAACATCACCTGCCCTGCCCAGTGTGGCTCAGTTGGTTGGGCTTCATCCCATGCAACCCAATGTTGATGGTTTAATTCCTGGTCAGGTTGTGGGCTCTATGCCCAGTAGGGGGCGTGCAGGAGGCAGTCAATCCATGTTGTACTCTGACATCAATGTTTCTCTCTCTCCCTCTCCCTTCTCTTTTTAAAAATCAATAAAAATATATTTTTTAATTACCTTGTGCATTTACAACATAGTCAATATTTGTTCATCATTCTTCAAAAAAGTTGTGGAAAAGATGCAGATAAAAATTATCTAGGAATTAGAGATTTGTCTTTATTTAGTTACAATACTGGGTCTCAAATTTATCTGACACCCATATAGTCCTTTATTCACAGACTGGTTCCAATCATTAAGTGGGCAGTTATAAAGTCAGGAAAGAGTCCTCTTATAGTTTCAAGTAAGTGTGTGCATGTTTCATTTCAATATCTGAGCATGGGAAAGAGACATTATATGCAAAAAATCTTTAACCCATTCCAAGGAATCTCAACAGATATAAAATAAAATGTCTAAAAATAAGCTACTGTTAATTGTATTATCATATAAATGGCAGCAATTTTTGGTAAAATAATAGTATGTCTTACAATCATTCACACCCTGGGCCAGTGAACAAGTCATGCCGTGACAAAAATATACCCAGGTGGCATGTTACATTTTCACTCTGTTTTTTTGTCTTGAGAGAGAAGGAAAACTCTCTATGTAAAGGTTATAGTATTCCAAAGAGCTTTATGAAAAGAAAGGACTGGTTACGCCAGAGCTGATGTGTATAAGTGCAAAGGCTCCATATTGTTACAGATGAGGAATAAAAAACAGTTTAAAAACTTTTTATGGAAGGAAGAATGATTTATAAGTTGAGGTCTCAGAAGCAGGCAGAGGACAGATCAATTTGACCATAGAAGACTGTGGATGCCATTTTAAGAGTTTATCTCCATTATGAAACTTAAATTTTCTATTAAAAAAAAAAAGGAAAATGAAACTTTGCATCAAAGTAGAAGTACATGAATAATGTAAAAGAAAATCTTTCTAATCATCTTTCTCGAGCAAAATTAGTTCCCATATTTTGCTTT
Organism: Molossus molossus; assembly: GCF_014108415.1. Taxonomy (NCBI): domain Eukaryota; kingdom Metazoa; phylum Chordata; class Mammalia; order Chiroptera; family Molossidae; genus Molossus; species Molossus molossus. The sequence continues at coordinate 55,556,535 of NW_023425351.1, read as the reverse complement.
CTTTCCAGTAATAACTCATCTTGTTTTCTTAAAGAATTTTTGATAAGATTCTTTATAAAAGCCTCATGTCAAAACAAATGGAAATGAATTTAATATCATGATTTTCATTATTTTAAAGAAAAGAAATAGGTAGTTACTCATGAGAAAATGTAAAAATATGCTAACAGGTGTCTTAAACATTTTTCTATTTGGTTAACGTATTTCCAGTGGTTTTATTTCTTTCATTTTTCAGGTTTTCACAATATTTAGACCCACTTCATCTATTGCATACAAGTTCATTATTTTGGGAATAAAATATATGATTAGTCCTATCTTCCCTTAAAATAAAAATCAAAACAAAGTTTATTTTGTCTTGAGATACACAGTTTGCTTCAGAGTTTTGCCCTAGACTTATAACACTGGGGAAAAATAGTTTGATTTAAATTGAAGCTGATTAAGGGGTGGACCAGGAATGTATCTACTTCAGAGACTCTAAAACAGAGGTGGGCAAGATGCATTCTTTTTCTATATTTTTTTCTTGCTCTCCAGGTTTGGTCAAGTGAACTTCCTGCAAAGCCTTTTGGAATTAAAAACACTATAACATTATGAGATTGAAATAAAATATTTAAATATCTGGTAGTCTAAAACATAGATACTGTACTATTATGATGGAATTCAAAATTTTAAAAGCAGTTTGGAGAATTTGGCAAGTTCTAGTAAATTCTGAAGCCGTGCAGGAATATGTATGCAGAACCTAAGAGCGATGCCTGCCGGAGGCTGTCTCACCCTCCTCACATTGAAGATCCTGTCACTCACAGGATGTCTGTTCCCCAGGATGTCCCTTCCCTGTAAGGTGACTCCAGTCTAGTAAACTTTTCTTTTTCTTTTTCTTTTTTGCGGGGAGGTTAACCCTCACTCAAGGATATTTTTCCATTGATGTTTTAGAGTGGGACGGAGGGAGGGAGGAAGAGGGGGAGAGAGAGAAATATCGATGTGAGAGAGACACACAGATTGGCTGCCTCCCACAAAACCAGGACTGGGGCTGGGGATCGAACCTGCAACCTAGGCACGTGCCCTTCAACCCGGGAATCAAACCCGAGACCCTTCGGTCCATGGCTGACACTCTAATTGCTGAGCCAAATCGACCAGGGCAAGTCTAATAAACTTTTCAGTCAATATCAGCAACACCAAAGAGCACATAGCAGGGTCAGAACTGCCTGACCCCTGCCTGAATGTGCCAATCACCGCTTAGTAAGGAATTAAAAAATTTATCTGACTTCACTGCTCTCTAGATTCTCTTCTTTCTCTTTCCCACAATGCACAGAGTCAGAGAAAAGTGGATAATAATAATAACAATTATTTACTTATTTTATTTTGAGAAAGAGGACAGCAGCCTCTCACATCCAGAACCGTGTCTGGTTTCATGTTGTGAGGAGCCTGCCTCCGTACTCACAGCTGGGTCTTGGTACTTGGCTGTTGAACAGAAACAATGTCACAGGACACATCATATATTCTGTGACCAGAATAAAGTGAATAAAAAAACCAAGACCATTTCTTAATCTTTTCTAAGCATAGATAAAAAAGAGATCATTGTGTAAAACCAACAAAAATGCCCAATATGCCCCATCCTGGCTAATATAAATGGCTGTTGCTTCTCTTCCAATTATAATTTTAGCCTCATTCTGTATTTCCCTCCCTCTAGATAAGATCCATTAAGCTAAATAAAATTACCCCTGCTTCCCAACAGCATCCAATCTAGGGTAAAAATTATGTTCCCTTAAACTCTTCAAGTATCACCAAGAAAAACCCTAATCCTGTAAGTCATTTCTACCACTCTTACTGAATCACCCAATTACCCAGGTACACATCTTCCCTCATTGCAACAAATAATGAAACCAACTTGTTCCATTGCAGGGCACGTTGCATATATCACTCAAGTTACAATATCCAAAGCTAAAAACATGGCCTTCAAAGAAATGTAGAATAAACACTTGTCAAATATATTAACTCCACCCATCAATTAACAAGATAATTAGTAGATAAGAGCTGATTAAAAATAAAACATTTTGAGGAACTGGTTCTTTATATTTATTTTTCTTTAAAAAGGGAATTTTTAGGAAAAAATGAAAACTGGTCCTACAGAGAGTGAAAAAAAAAGAAAGAAAAAAATATGTGGTATCTTTTCTAGTGAACAGAAATCTATAAATTATCATGTAAAACTCAGAGTTTATTCAAATGTTAAATCACAAAATCAATTATATGTAAAATTTCCTAGAATATGAAATAATTCTTAAGTGAACTTGCTAAATAGTGTCTCTAGGTAACACTGAAATGCTATGCTGTATTCTTTATTGATTTTCCCATTATTATTATTTTGACAGACATGTCTACCTGAAACTTAGAGCATAACTAGCCATCATAGGCAAAAGGGAAACGTTTTCTATGATGGATAAACTATGTATAGTACATTAGCCAAATATGGCTGGGAGAAAATATCAAAGTATTGGAAAATTAGCTCTCAAGACATAGTGTAGCTTTCTGATAACTGTCTAGCCACATACTATTTTGTATGGTCATAATCTGAATGTTCCTGAATGTTTCACTCGGCATTCCACCTGTATCAAATCCTGGTCTAACCCCAGGAAGAGGAAAAGAGCAAAAATAGTAATTCCCTTATTCCAAGCTTACCTCCTGTCCCTAAGATTTTGGTGGAAAAACTTTTTCATAATAAAACAAGGCAGAATTATACTAGGAAAATAAATGATTAGGGTGTCAATATATTGTTACATGTAAGTATGTAAGAGTTCAAACTCTATGATCGAATTGCTTGGGACACACCCATATTCTAACTTTTATTAGAAGCATGATCTTTAACAAGAAGCATGATCTTTTCTTTCTTTCTTCCTATCACTTCTTGGTTTCAGGTAGTTACTGTATAGAGATATTAGAAAGAATAAGTTTTTATCCAATGAAAAGTTAGGTGGTTAGCTTGGAGGGGAGCACAGTGATAAATAAAAATACAGTCCTGTCCTTCATGTGTTTTGCCATCTAGTAGATGAGACATAACCCACTTGGGTGAGAATTAAGTAAGGCAATTATATAAAGCATTAAGCAATAATAGCTAATTTAATACCTGTTCAATCAGTATAAAATATTATCATAAAAATATAAAGTGTTATTTCTAATTTTTATATAAAAATGTCTAATAAGTAAATAAAGATGTTTAAAAACCCTTATATAGCCTAAACATATTCTCTAATAATATCTTACAATATTAATTTTCTTAAAAACCTCTCTATTGCCACAGATTAAGCAAAGTTTAGAGTTGTAGTCACCTTTATCCTTTCAATACTAAAAGTAAAAGAAAAAAGTTATAACTCATACCTATGTTAAATTATGATAAATTCCAAATGAACATTCCTCAAATAAAAGAGTTTTGGCAGGATCTAGTCACCTGATATGTAGAAGAAGAAATTTTTGTTGGTATAAAAACTTAAGGAAACTAAGTCTTCTATGTTTCATGAGAATAAATTTAATTTACTATGCCCTATAATAGTCATCTTATTTTTGAAGAGAAGATTGAGTGGGTAAAAGAGATTTTAAAAAGTAAAAATTAACAAATATGTTAGCTATATTTATGAGAAAAATGAGTCTTACCAAATAATATACCTTCCATGACTATGTTAAGAATCAAATCTGGTTCATAACAACTCTCCAATCAATAGTAGAGTAAAAGGTTGCTTCTTCTTGTTCTTTAGCAGCATCAATTGCTGTGACCTTAACTCCCGTTTAAAACACTAATCTTCCTGAGCAATATAGATAGCACTAAATAATTACATTTCTTCCCTTCACGCCTCTGGCTTGGCAGCTGCATAGACAGTTCACAGAGGCAGCACGGACAGAAATTCTAAAGCAAGATAATCTTCCCTAATAAAATAAGTTCAATTTTTGCCAAGCGATGCAGTGCCAATCTATACATACTTATTAATGAAATATGCCTCTACCTGCAGTTTACTGATTTGAAGGATGCAAGCAATCAATACACTTTAAAAAAAGCACTGAAGTACTAAATACTGGTAGATAGTCGATCAATTTAGGATTTTAGAATTTGCCATCACCAGCTCTTTTCATTGATAGGTGGACCCGGAGAGCATTATGCTAAGCGAACTAAGACAGTCAGGGAAAGACAAGTACCATATGAGGTCACTCACATGTGGAACCTAGTGAATAAAGTGACCTAACAAAATAGACACAGACTCTAGACAGAGAACAGACTGACCGTTGTCAGAGGGGAGGAGGTTGCAGGGCCTGGTGAAGGGATTAAGCAAAAAATAAAAATGAAAACAACAAACAAAAAACCTCATAGAAACAGAAAAAAATAAATAAAGGAAGTTAAGGGAGTCAAAGCAAACGTGTCTAGAGAATTCTGGCAGTCAGCATGCTTAATACTAAGTTACCATCGAACCCAAAATCAACACTAGATACGTTCTGAAATATATCTTGGTAGAAGACTTAGCATCTTTTTTCTCTCTTCCTCTCTGCACATTTTCCCCACATGTGTAGACAATAACAAGCATTTATTTTTGCCTGCCTTCGTGTTCCACACTTTTACACGTATCTTATTAATCCTTTCACTTTCCTTATGAACCGTGTGTTAAGATTTCAATTTAAAGATAATGAACCTCAAAACACAGAGATGAATCCCTGGCTGGTTTAGCTCAGTGGTTAGAGTGTCCACCCAAGGACCAAAGGGTCAAGGGTTCGATTCCGGTCAAGAGCATGTCTCTGGGTTGCAGATTGGATCCCCAGCCCCGTGTGAGAGACAACCAATTGATGTGTCTCTCTCACATGGATGTTTCTCTCTCGATCTCTCTCTCTCTTTCTCCCTCCCTTGCACTCTAAAAAAAAAAAAATCAATAGAAAAATATCCTCAGGTGAGGATTAAAAAAAATACACACAAAAAACAAGAGATGAAGATAGCTTGGCCAGGGTCACAGTTTGGAGGAAGTGGTGTGTGAATTAGAAGCCAGAGGTTCTGCTCTTAGCTATTTCTGTGCTGCCTTTACAGGCTGTCGGCATCTGCTTCTGCGAGTCATTATTTTCTCGTACAAATCCAATGTTCAATACATTTTTTTACTATTTTTGTATTAGATGTAAAGGCAGAGTTCAAATAACAACCAGGAGTGATGAGACTGCAACTGAACTAATATTGTAAAAACTGAATATACCTGTTATTTTTATGCATTTAGCATACAATCTTTAGATAGCTATATGACTTTTCCTCATATTGAATCTTTGTGTTTTGTTTTGTTTTCTTTTTCTTTTTTTTTCTGGATTGCAAATCATACCCCTGGGTAAAGGTATAAGCTCTTGTTGATTAACAGGATTTGTAAACTGATTGACCAGTTTACTACAAATGCCTGTTTTAAGAATGGGGGTCGCAGAGATGAATCAAGATACATATCCTCTTCTAAAGGGACTCAGTCTGCTTAAGACAGGATGAAATGAATAACAACAGTTCAGCGTAAAAAGCATTGGGGATGTGTTTGCAATTGGAAGAAAAGTGAACTATGACTTCAGTTGGGGAGGAAAGACCTCTTCACTGAATTCCATTCTCCCAAGTTGTATATAGGTCCATGTTGCTAAATATATTAGGGGCATTATATTAGGATATCCTTCAGGCATTTCAAATCGGGTACATCTAAATTGGAACTCGTCTTTTCCCATAAATCAGGGTGGTTTTTTTGTTGTTGTTATTTTCCTGTAAGAAATTGCCAATTATCAAAAGACGCATGAGCAGGAAGTGGCTAATCCCACTATATAAGCTCAGTGACAAATCCTATACTTTGAGCCTAGATGCAGATAATTCAAGCTTCACCACAATGATGTAGATAGGACTTCAAATATGTTTTCCTATATATGCCATTAATAATTTAGAAGTAAATTACCTTTTTATACATATTCAAGATGACATCTTAAATAATTTTGAATAAGTGAAAAATTATATGCTTTGGGGCAATTTCTATAAATATTGAATTAAAACATACAACAGTCTCAAAATTTAAATTTATTCAAAATAATATAAAAGCCATATCAATTTGATACTCTATTATTTTAATAAAGTGGTTAGGAGTAAAATTTATGGGGCCAGACCGTGTGGTTTCACAATTAGTTCTTCCCTAATTATTTGTGCGATTACGGGCAAGCAATGTAAGTCCACTTTGCCTCAGTTTCTACTTCTTTAAAGTGAGGAAAATAATAAGATATATCTTGTAACATTATTGTGAAAACTAAAATGGTTAATATAAATATGTTGTATTATATTATAATATAAGAAAAGTACTTAGAAAATTTCCTGGAATAAAGTAAGCACTTTTAAGTGGTGGGTATTATGTGTTATATCCTTTAAAATATATTTTAAAATCTCTTAATAGAAATTTAAATAATTCTACTTCCAGCTTGAACCAGATTAAAACTCTAACAAACTCATATGCTTTTTCAATATGATAGATTTATATATAATAAAGCAAAAATTATTAATATAACTATTGTGATGCTCATCATTTCATACTTCTGTTCAAACCTTGGTTGAAAACTGAACATAATTTAAAAAGTATCTGCAACTATAAAGATCAAAGTATTAAATTTTTCTTCTAGATTTAGTATTTCTTACACACATTATTATATCATTGATCAAAACAACATCAATATGTAATTTTATTAATGTTATAAGACATAAACATTTAATTAAACATATGTAGTCTGATGGATTAGATGGGTCTGCTATTTTATTCTAAATTATTATAATTTCGTGGGAGGTTTTAGTATTGCTAGATAGAAATGGCTTTTCTATTTCTACCTCTTTTATAGTTTAAATTATTGAGAAACCTTTATATAAATTAATATATAAGAATGAAATAAGAATTCTTAGAGAAATTTCATGATACTTCGAGCTTATCCTGTTTTATTTTTAAATTTACGTAATATTTGTCATCAAAATACATTTATTTATCACTGTCTAGTCCTTCTTAAATTGTCTGTGTGTGTATATGTGTGTGTGTGTGTGTGTGTGTGTGTGTGTGTGGCTTAACAACATAGCTTTACTGTCTCACAGTTCTGGAAGTTGGAACTACAAAATCAAGGTGTCGGCACCTTCTTAAATATTATTGAACACACATTATTGGAAACTGTCTTACCTTAGAACACTTTTAATATTATTAGTCAGGGCCAATTCAGGCAACAATGCTTATAATTGTTCCCTTTTTGTTCTCAACCAGGATATTTTTACATGCTGGGCAATGTACCAGAGTAATATGCCTATGGGTGAGATATGGTTACTCCTCCTCTCCCTTAAGATTGCAGAAGAAAAAGTAGCCACAGGATCTCTGGCAGATCTACTTCAATATAATAGAGGTAGACTTTACAAATCTAAACATAGATTAACTTAAAATTGCTTAAGAAGAATTTGGAGCACCTCTGGGACGTGAATAAGTCAGTTTGAAGGGCACTACCTTAGAGGACTAACAAACTAGAAACGTCAGTCATTCTTGATCTCTCTACCTCATTACATGGCTTCCCAACTGTTCTCTACATCCAATCTGATGTGAAATTTACCTCATCAATTTTATATTAAAAATGTTTGCCCTTTAATACATACAAGGATGATAGATAGATAGATGCATACATACATGCACTCATACATTCATACATACATAGATGCATACATACAGATGCAGGGGAGACAGACAGGGAGGCAAAAAGAGAAAAAATATAAACCTAAAGGTACATAAGCACTATTTGACCATGCAAGTTATAATTTCAGCAAAACTCCATAGCTCTTTATTTACATGTCTATTTCATGAAGAATGCTTATATGTCATTACCTAACTATAAACACTAAAATAAATACCTTATCTATTAATTTCATATGTACAAGTGTCTCACTCCATTATAAAGTTGCAATTCTTATATTACTTTGTACTTCTAATGAGTAAAAAATAAAGATAATCATTAGTAATATATAAATAATTTACACTACAGTGAGATTGCAATTTTACCATAAATGTATAATAAAATAATTTTAATGCGTCTATTTACAGAAAAATGTAAACTGATCTGCAGATTCAGACTGATTATAGAGAAATAAATTATTATAATGAGTGGTTTTATTGAAAATAGCACATTTGAACATTTGAATTCATGTGTTAATATAAATTTTCTTAACAAACGACTGCTATATAGATTTTGCTTTTTATGACCAATTACTAAAAAATAAATATTCACTTGTATCAGCTTTTACTGAAAAATCAAAATATGGATACATCAGCTTTTCAAAACAAATAAAATATCATTGAAGCCAAACGATCGATCAAGAGGATGCAGAGTGAGCCAGAGCAATGCATTATGAATGTGTTATGAAGTGATTATCTTTAAGTTAACTTTAAAACCACAGAGAAAGAACATTGTTTAGTAATAAATATGAATGCTGCTTACACAAGCAAAATGCATTGTTCCCCCAAATCTTCCAAATATTACTACAGAATTATTGAAAGGAGATATCTCCCATGCAATCTAAGAATTGTAAAGTAAGTGGGGTGGAGAGTTAATGGCAGTGACATTTATCATAGTGTTTAAAAATGAATTACTCGAATGTAAAGAAACCCCAAGCAAACATTTCACTCAGGTTAATGATCAGTGATATTCTACTACGAAGGATACAGGGAAAGTGCTGACACAGACCATGCATGGACCAGAAATGCCTTGCGAGTGAAAGTCACAAATATCCTTAAACATAAATGCTGATGAAAAATGCTCTGGGCACCAGCCTCTACACTCAGCTCATTCAATTGTAAATGGCATTTTGGCAAAAGTAATTTTTATACATGAAATTTTTGTTTAGAGTGGAGCAGTACTTGGAAAGTAACATAAAAATTCAAGTGGAAAGGAATGAGGACTTTAGGTTTTTATATTCCAGAAACATGGAATTTGAATTTGTTTTTCCTCTGGACTAAATTTTCCCTCCACTAATTTCTCTCCTCCCTCCCTCCCCCCCCCTCCCTCCCTTCCCCCTTCCTTCCTTCCTTCCTTCCTTCCTTCCTTCCTTCCTTCCTTCCTTCCCTCCCTCCCTCCCTCCCTCCCTCCCTCCCTCCCTCCCTCCTTCCTTCCTTCCTTCCTTCCTTCCTTCCTTCCTTCCTTCCTTCCTTCCTTCCTTCCTTCCTTCCCTCCTTTTTAATCGCTTCTTTCCTTTTCATTTTCTCCTCCTCCACCTAAGTACTACACAGCTTTAGCCATGAGCAAGCAACAATAGTTAAATCACATTTTTGAAAACCTGAAAGATTCTAACATTCGTTTGCTTGCCCATTAAACCAGCACTTAGTAAGTGCAATTGTGGAAGAAAATCTGAAATCTGGCAGTGAAATTATAAAAAAAATATCTTTAGTGTGCAGACAGCTTATAGGCTAAAATCTTGTATTGAATGAGTAATTACAGAAAAGGTGTTAAGGCACCAGTCAACGTGGTTTTAGGGTTCAGTCCTAGCACAATATCACAAAGAAAGAATTAGCCAATTCCCTCTGAGAATGCTGAGAAAATATAATGGGAAAGGTTGTAAGTGGTATTCACAAATTGAGCAGATTATTCTAAGATGGATATAATTATGAAAGAGAGGTTTGGAACATTGTGCTACACTTACCCCAAACCAGAGTTGGTCATCCCAGATTATTAGAGGAACTAATCTATAAACCAGTTTATCCAGTCCAGCAAGTGCCTGATTACAGAAGACTTTGTACACTGTTTTAAGTACTTGGACTTCAGACTGTAGAAAATACAGAACCAATGATAAATTAAAACATGAGGGTTAGAAAAGCCACATCCTTCTACAGAATTCTAAAGAATACACTTTCTCTTGAGAAGGGGCTGGGCTTAGTGACTGGCTTCCATATAACAGAGTATAGAAAAGGACAAAAATAGTAACATCACACTAGAAACAACTGGCAGAAATAACCTTAACCAAAAACTAAAGGTTAACATCACCATTGAGAATTCATGTCAATATTATTTACATTCTAATTATGTTTTAATGAGGCCACTTCACTTCTGTTGGTATTCTGCCCAAATGTACCCAAGTCCAGTCAAGATAAAACATTAAAAAAATTGATGGACACGCTACAAAATACCTCACCAATGTTTTTTAAAACTGTCAATATCCTCATTAAAAAAAAAAGTCTGAGATGTTGCCACAAACCAGGGAAGATTCAAGACCTCCATAGCTCAAGGCAGTGCAGTATCTTGAATGAGATTCTAGAACAGAAAGATGAGATTAATAGAAAAATTTATAAAATCCTAACAAAATGTTCAGTCAATAGCAATATGTCAATAAAAATTTCTTAATTTTAGCTAAGATATTATGTGCCACGATTATGTAATTTGTTAATATTAGGGGAAACTAAGGGAAGCGTGCAAGAGTACTCTCTGAACTGTCTTTGCAACTGCTTTGTAAGGCAAAAAATTATTCCAAAATTAAAATTTACCAAAAAAATAAATAAAAACGGATAGAAGTCAAGCCAACAGCAAATGGACTGATAGCTTGGTAGCCAATTAGAAAAATTATAAGGTTTTGCTGGGCCATGGATGGGGGATGGATCTGTGAGTAAGAAGATTTGAGAGCGATCCATGGTATAGCACTGGGGAGCCTGGTTAGTGTGGGGGGCGAAGATGAAAATGAATCTTTGATTACAGTGAGTCAACTTCTGGTTGACTGAGCAAGGTAGAGGAGAGGAGTCATGGAGAGAGAGGGTGGTAACTGTTTCCACTTTAGACATAGTTTTTCCTTCTGTAGGATAGCCAGGCAAAGCTCTCCAGAAGGTATCTTTAAATATAATTCTAAAGCTTGGACGACATAGGTTGTCAACCAATCTATGAAGGGACGTTTAATACTCTAAGAACTAGAGGATGAGGTCACTCAGGAATGTGATTAAAAAGACTTAAAAGTCAAGAACAAATACCTTAGTGACCACCACTAATAAGAGAGGGAATGTAAAAGACCCCAAATCTATCATACGGAAGGCAGTAAACAACCTAGGGGCAAATGTGCATTATACAAACACAGAAAGAAAAAGTTATGAAATATTCCTTGATATAGAAAAAGGCATGAGAGATTGGTTCTATGATAGTGAAATTTGGGAACAGATTTGAAAAAGGTCAAGGGGTTAAAATAATAGGACTTTTTTAAAAAAAGTGATACCCATGATACATGATACCCATAGCTGGTTTGAAGGAATCAAAAATCTAAAATGTATGGACATAACCATGATTTCAAGTAAAATTAAATACATTTTATGAAAGCAATAATGTACTAATAAATATCAATTCATTCTTTAGAAGGTCAGAATTCAAGTCTAATTTGAGTGGTTAAGGAATATTTCATGACATTTGCTACATCGTGAAAAGGTAAGAAAACAATCTGCTCAGAGAATAAAATTAAATTAGCACAGAGATGAATTGAAAAAATAAATCTAGGAGTGCTCTTTATCTCTGTTGATCATGTCCCAGCGTATCCCCTTCTCCCAAGCATGTTGTCTCTGTCTTTCTTTCTCCTAAGCTCCAAGGGCCCTTCTTTTGTCTCTGTGACATGCTTCCTGTGCCCAAACAGACCAGCTGGCTCACTTCTTCTACCTCTGTGACTTTCTCAATAAATGTTTGCTTATAAAAGAAAGAAAAGAAAAAAAGAAATCTAATTATAGTGAATGTTCAGGGTATTTGAAGGGGATCAGAAAAATAGTACACTAGAAATAAATGTTCAGGTAAAATTATTAGAAAATCATGAGATATATTAGGTCGATCACACTTTGCTGAATCTATAAACACAAACTAAAAACTGGGCTACCATTAATTTTTGTAAAATTTATGACTAGAAGAAATCTATGTCTTAGACCCATTTTCGTTTTACATAATTTTTTTTTTTTGCTTAACTGCAATCATTTCCATTGTATTTATTTGTTTGTTTGTTTGTTTGTTTATTTAACAATTGCTGCTTACGTCAGCGTGGGCACAAAATGGACAAACACACAGATGTCTTTTCCTAAAAACAAAACAGTGACTTCTCGGGTTCCGCTGGTCCTTTTGCACTGATGCTGCCTCTCTTGAGCCTTTAAAATCACCTTCGTGACCCTTCTCTGTCCAGCCCGAATAGTCTCTCTCTCCTTTAAAACAGCAACACCCATTATTTTAACCTGCACTTGAAAAAATATGAATATTCCCCTCTTTCTCTCTACCCCACTTTCCTCGTCCCTCCCTCCCTTCCTTCTTTTTCCAAAGAAGAAGGACACCTACTGCGTGCATGAACATCAGGCTAAAAGTGCAGCCGTGTGACCAGGAGCAAAACTGAGTCCGACTGGCAATTTTGACATGTAGAGGACACAAGAAACCAAACTAAATGCAAGAGACATGTTGCTTGATAATCATTTAAATAAAACTATGAAAATATGTTGAAAGGCAAATAATCACTGAAACGCAAGTTAAAATTGTCAAATTTAATGAGTACATAAGAATTAACCTTTAAACTCAGTGAATACAAGTGTTAAACTTTAGTGAAAATTAGCAGGTCATCAGTCTTAAAATAATTCTCATTAATTTTTAATGACAGTATTTCAATAAGATTTTAAAAGTTTCTAAAAAGTAATTATAAAGCAGGGTAATTTTTAAAGTAATTGCCAATTTTTAGGAAGATGATAATACTAATGGATTAATTATTAAGTGCAATTATCAAAAATAGAAGAAAATAATATACTTTTGCTGTTTTGTTTATTTCATATGTATTTCCTATTAATTGCTATGTATTGAGTTGTTTAAAGCATAAATCCTGTGAGTGCATAATAAACATATGTTGATAAGCTCACTTGACTGAATCGTAGAGAAATAAATTCAAACATATTGAAACCATATAGTGGTGTCGGGTTTGTTGTCTTGAAAAATCGAAGAATGAGGTCATGAACCAAGGGTAAGCGAAAGAAGGTTTATTTCAAAGAGACAGACTTCCCACAGTGGGAGGGGACCCAAGCGGGCTGGTCGTGGTGCTCTGTTGTATATGTATATGTCTAGGGGTAGACATATACTTTGCTAGCCTCTGATTGGTCCTTTCAAGGAATTCTGCATTAGCAACATGCACACATTTTAAAACTTGTGTTTCCCACCTGACTGGGTTTAGTCCTAGGTCATATATAGGAACCTTAGTGGCTTCCCTTTTTATAATAATTTCAACTTCTCCCAGCTTATTAGTGAGGAGGAGGGGAAATACCCTTGGAATAACTCTATGCTTGCTTTTGGTTTCTCCCCACAAATCCAACCTTGGTTTCCTATAATCCTTTTCTAAGGTAACCTGACTTTCTGCAAGAGAAACCCACTCTATAGTTTTGCAGCAGAACTCATTCAGCAATCCTGCTGCCTTGCCCCAACCAGCAACCTGGGGGGAGGGGGAGCTAGTTATGTAATTGGCCTGTGCTCCCTCCAGGAGCTTCTGATTTGCATTGCTTTAAAGGGAAGTTGTGAGTTTCTGGCCTTGGGGGCAGAATTTGCCATGCTGGTTTTAGTTTTATTTTGAGGTCTGTAGAGTTCAAATAAACCTTCAGATATACTGTTGTGTACTGGTTGCCTGCCTGTGTGCTGAGCCCAAGTCATCTCAAACTTCCCACCTGGATCAGCCTTCCCTTCCCACGGTCCGTCCCTCACTGCCCAACCTGCCTCTCTCTCCTCAATGTAATGTGTACATTGAGTCCCTAACCAGCAAAAAATTTGTCTTAACTAAAAATTTATATATTTTCAAGTTTTTTTTCTTTTCTAATACAATCTTGTCCAAATGTAAACACATACTTTCCAAAGCTTAATTATTTGTAATAATTTAAGATTTTCCTTTCTTTTAGTTTTAAAATATAGACAAGTCATATTTTTTAAAAAAAATCAGTATCTTCCTGTAAGAGTCATTTAGTCTCAGTGCACAAAAAGATATAAATTAAAGAAATTACAACTATAAGATATAATGAGATGATCCAAACTTAGAAATCTATATTATTTCTACTCAAAATTTCCATGGACAACTATTTTTATCATAGCCCCAAAACATGGGGAAGTACAGTCAGAATATAAACATGTAATTGAGTAATATTAGAATTGGTAGCATACAATTTTCACAATATATTTTAAAATCAACCCATATTTTCCATCGATCTACCTCATATATGATGGCATAATACAATTAAAATGCGAAATTAGAATTCCAAACCCCATCTTTTGGCATGCAACTGACCACATAATTCAGCATCAGAAATACAATACCACATGAAAACAACTGCTCTCCTGATGCCTTGTTGCCCCACAACCAACTTTATAATTGAATCCAATTATAATTAATATACCTTGGGGGTATCATCTAAGATACATTGCCAAGCAAATTTTAATCATTTATAATGTGCATTTATTAAAGAAGATGAATATCTGTGATCATGTTATTTATTTAATAACTATGTTATGCAGTCTCCGTGTTAGTGTAACTCACAGGTAATGGTTATGAAGAAGTTGTTGAGTTGCCGAAGAGAGCGGCAGCTTGATAAAGCTGTAATTTTAGTACAACATCCATGTCTGACTCACCCATTGGTTCTGCAAATGTAAAAGTGATGGAGGTACTGAAATCATAGAAAAATCAATAAATATGTGCTATTGTAAGTGATCTAAAGGCACAAATGGGATTTTAACTGGAAGTTATTTTCTATCAGTGAAAATCACTTGAGCAGCTTAAATCTAAAGTTAATGTGTCCTTAGATAATAGAATAAAGAGATAAAATAATTAGTAAAAGCCTATTACAGTCAATCAAGGTGACTAAATTTTCATGTTTCCAAAATTGCCCAAGAAAGATAAAACAACATTAATTGTGAGGTAATAGCTACTTTGGTAAGATTCATTCAGAATGTCTCTTATTACCATTCTGACTCTACCTAAATCTCTGAACTTAATGATTCCCCCTCAATTGTTTAAAGTACATTTTACTTAGCATAAATTTCCATGGCATGAACTTTCCCTGAATCTAAGATTAATATTTATCATCAATGCATTTATTTATACGTAAATTTTACATATATTATAGGGTGTTATTATATGTCAACTATCAATCTGAGTTATTCAGACATAAAAAAAACACCATTAAAAAGTCCCAATATAATGTAATTTATACACTACAGAGTAAAGAAAATTAATAAACAAATAATAATGTAATAAAATACTATAAGGTAATATAGCATATTTATTGCCCCGTACAATGTGAGGTCCTTGAGAATTGAACACTGCTTTTTAATGCCATCTTTTAAAGTATGTTTATGCCATTACAGACTTGAAAGTCAAAAATATTATAAGGGTTATATTTTACTACTTCAGAGAGGCAAAATATTGGCAATCATATAACTCATTTTTTCAGACATTAACATACATATTTATAAATATTAACATTCTTTTTTAAAGATATGTGTTGTAAACATTGTCTATTTAAATTCTATTGTGGAGCCCTGGCCGGTTTGGCTCAGCGGTTAGAGCGTCGGCCTGCGGTCCGGAGAGACCCGGATTCGGTTCCCGCTAAGGGCGTGTGCCTCGGTTGCAGTTTGTCCCCGGCCCTGGTTGGTCGTGTGGGTGGCAGCCACTCGATGTGTCCCTTTCACATCGATGTTTCTCTCCCTCTCTCTTCCTCTCTCTCCCTCCCACTCTATCTGAACAAAAAATGAAAAATGTCCTCGGGTGAGGATAAAAAAAAAATTCTATTGGGGAGATAAAAATTTAATATGATATTCTTCCCTCCATATATACTATTATGTCTTGATTCTCTTAAGAGAATTATAATTCTTAAAAATAATTAATAATGAAGTCTGGTAAATGCACATATAATAAACACACAGGAATGCATGTTATAAGCTACACCTGGGTGATGAATTAGGACACACAATTACCCACAAGCTCCGTTACAAACCCTTTTAATCAATACCCTTCATGTATCACAAGGTAATCATTGTGCTGATCTCTAAAGTTATCAAATATTTGACAGTTGTAGACTTTATATAAATGAAAAGAAAGTATATATATATGTACATACACACACACACACACACACACACACACACACACTTGGCCCTAGCATCATTTATTTAATATTATGTTTGTAAGATTCATGCATTTTATGAAAAAGTAATTTAATTAAATCATCTTATTCTGGTTTATTAATGTAGTATACTAATAGATAAATATTTTAGTTTGGGAATCATTTGTGGTTCTCTATATTGAATTATTCTCAGGCTATTTGGTAGTTTTATTTTATTTTTTAATTTTTTTGTTAATCCTCACCAGAGGATAGTTTTCTATTGATATTTACATAGAGTGGAAGGGAGGGAGGGAGAGAGAAAGGCAGAAACATCAATGTGAAAGAGACACATCGATTGGTTGCCTCCCGCATGATCCCAACCAGGCCAATGATAAACCTGCAACACAAGTACATGCCCTTGACTGGAATCAAACCTGCGACCCTTTAGTCCATGGGCTAACACTATCACTGATGAGCCAAACTGGCCAAGGTTTATTTGGTAGTTTTAACACAAAAAAGCAATAAAACAAATTTGAAATATATGATAAATTATAACTTTTAGTGAAATGAGATGATTTCCTTACTGAAAATCAGGGTAAAATTTATTCATTAAATGAATAAAAATTGTTGGTTTTTTCTACTAACATTTAATGAGCATCTTTTTGTTTACATTAGATGACATGTTTTTTAAAATTTTTGCTGTGCTTAAGTTGTTATATTTTCAGTTTTAATCTCTACATCTGAGCTATAATACAATTAGTTCAGTGTTTTATCAATTATTATGAAGGGGTAAAACGATGATGAAAATAAATTAAACATAATTTAAGATGATATTATTAAATTGAGGAGAAAACCAAATTTTAATATAAATCTTTTTATCTTGAGCAGTGAGTTAAGTGCACCTGTGAATGTGATGGTTCTGAACAAGTAACCAAAACAAAACAGAAGAAGTGAGAATTGGAAGTGTGATGATGAATATCTGAAACAGGAAATTTATTGGACTTACATTATGCTATTCCCCAGTAGGCTGTCTTTTAGGAAACTTCAAATAGCACCATGAAGCATTAACAATATGAATCCTTTCTTTTTAAAAAATAAAGCAAAGAATACGCCAGGAAACAGTGTATTTTCCAGAATAAAATCAAAGTAATGTTCACTCGTACAAAATTGATTAATTTTGTTGCTGAAGGCAAGAATGTGTCCCTAACAGAAACATCATTCAAAGTTGTGCCACTTATAGCAAAAACATGCCCAAGTCAAACTTCTTTTAAGGGGTTAGCAAAATCAGATATAATATTAATGAGAATATTATTCTCACAGAAAAAGCAGAAAATGCTATTGGCAAAATTCCTTCATCAAATGACAGCTAAACTTCATATAAAATTAATGTATTTAATGTGGAAAAGCGATTATTATTATATATCTACACTCGAAGTTTGTTTAATTTGTATTTGAACTAAGTCACTGATTTAGAGACTATAAATTAGTTCTTGCCATATGAGTAGTTCATATAAGAAGAAAATGTGCTTAGATTCTTTTTTCTTTTTCCTCAATTCAATGCTAGTCATAAGATTTTTACATAATGGCTATTTTGTACACCATGATTTAGATGATAAGATTATTAGTCTTTATGAAGTACCATCTCTGCATAGCAAGGGATAAACTTTCCTAAAATGCTAATATATATAGGCTTGGGCACAGAAAAAGTGTGCTGTCAGCAATGTTCTATTGTTATTTATTAAATTTGGAAAAATAAAATAAAAATGAATAATATGAACACCATTATTGGGTTCCAACATGGTTTACAGAAAAAAATGAGAGTTGAATAAAAATAAAATAAGTTATATTAATTGTTATGTAGAATGGTTCTCACATAATTAGCTGAAATGATAAATTAAAAGTATACATTTATGACACCGATGATGCCAGAATAGGCTTTTTAATGGTAAGTGATTTTTTTTTCAAGCTATATGATATTTTTAGACTCCTTAATGAATTGAACTTCTTGTTTCATGGTACAGATATAATGATTATTTTTAAGATAATCTATAATGATTACAGCTAACAGCTTCACTGATGAAAGTCTGAGCATTAACAATTGATGTTTACTTGTTTTTATTTGTCAGATAAAGGAAATAATCATGTTCAAATATTTTTTAAAAATTGTGAAGTTTTGCATTCCCAGGCTGAATGCATCAAGAGGAAAATGAAGAATGCAAAAACTTCAGCCTCTAGCAAAGAAATTCAGTCTTGCAGTAATGGAGTATAATACGTTGGAACACCAAAAGATTCTTTGATAAGAACCCTCACCATGCTTGCGAGCCCAAAACTGCAATATACACCAGCTCCTTGCTGCCTTCCCTGATAATCTTTAATTGTATTGATACTTTTTATATTGCTATTAAAAAATAACCAAAACCCACAAACAATTTAATGAAAAACTGCATTCTAATTATTTATTTAACAACATTTGTTGAGCACCAGGTTACAATGTTCTAGATATTGGGAGTATAAAGTGAAGAAAAAGGAGCTACAGAAAAAAAAAGTCAAAAGGAGGGAGGAAGGAAGGGAGGAGAGATAGAGGCACAGGAGAGAAAGAAGAAAGAGATCATACAAACTCTACACAGCGAATTTGCATTCTAATGAGAAAAACAAACATAAGATACGTAGTATGTTAAAAGTTGAATGATATGGAGGAAAATGAGATGTCTGATGAGGACATAAATACTGTAGCAGTGATATCACATACAGCGGTAAGGCTTGCATCACTGAGAAGGAGAATTTGGGTCAATATTTGAAGCAGAAGGAGAGAAAGTCACTGGACATCAGGGCATATGTCAGTGTATACCCAACACTCAGTGATTGATTAAATGTTGGGTAGTGACCACTTTCACAATAAACAAACCTAACTCTTACATTCCTCCTTATCTATTGTAGAGATTAAGAGCAAGGACCGTATCAGTGAAAGTGAAGTACCAGGTTCAATACCTATGTTCAAGTCAACAATTCATGTGTGATATTGGGCATTTCATTTTACTACCTGAATCTAAATTTTATTACACATAATTGTAGATAAAAATAGCATTTAACTCACAGGTTACTGTGTGACCCAAATAAGAAACACAAGAAAAGCAAAGTGCATCACATGGTGTAGACATGCCATAAAATTTAACTGTGTTATATTCACACAATGGTGTTATTTTACACATTGGTTTTGTTTGAAATCAAATTTCCACAATATTGCTACCTTCTATTTAGTTATGGTTTACTCTACTTGCTAATTTTCTGTTTGTCAAATAGGAAATTAACCTAATGATTTGAACAGATGTTGTATTCCTTTAAAGAAAAGCATAATGTTACTCTAATAATACACCTACATTAATGGGATACTGTTAGTACCTGGAAGTCCTAAGAGGTGAGTGTATCAATCTAAGTGGAAGATTACTATCATTAGTAATAATATTTATTACAATTAAGATTGTTCATCAGTGCTTCAAAATTCTATCCATCACAGGCTTAGGAAGTGTCCAGTGATAGATCCTGCAAAATAATGACAATTGAGGCTTGGGATAAACATTAATATGATTTTACCTGATTTCTGTGTCCATAGAAAAACTGAAGCATATAAAAACAAGAATTGTCATTGAAACCATCCTAAACGTCATGTAAGGTGAGGTCCCAAATCTGTATATTGGTAATTTCTCCAATTCTGAAATATACATTTGTGATAAACATACTTAGCAACTGATAGAATCCCACATTGATTCCCTGATCTGTGGAATGAAGGCTGTTATTGTAGGGATGTGAAAGCTACTACCTCTGCTTAGAAACATAGTAACCAAAGCAATACCCTATTCCTAGAGGAGCTATAGAGATTGTCCCCACCATCACAGACTTGAGGGCAGCCAGGGTGATGATTCCTATCGTGTCCTCAATTAACTTGCCTATCGGGCATGTGAAGAAAACAAACTTAAGTATGTATCTTATTATAATAATATGACTTGATGTTTGGTTCACAGTATGATAATTATGTGACAACCATTGAGTGAATCCACTTGCAGCTTCTGTTCCAGATGTAGTTTCATTGTTTGAACAAAGTAGCTATTGAGCTGCTGCTTCTGCAGACACCTGTTAGTAAGCATGGCCAGAAGCAGTTTGGCTTCGGCTGCAAGGACAGCAACACACTTTCACTGTCCTGCAGCAAAGGCATATGAACTGTTCATCCTGGTGTCATAGTTTAGTCCCCAGGGGGCTTGATGAGCTTTTTCTTCCACAGTACATCAGGTTGCTTTAGTACACTGATGATGCACCCTGTGACTAAAGGTAATGGAAAACTACAACCCAGTCTGGGCAGGACTACTGTGCTGCAGACCTGACAGAAATAAGGTGTGCATTAAACCACCAAGCAAAGAACCAGGAGAAGTGGATAAGACACTGTTGAATTCATCATGCAGTCTCTGCTTCGCCTGCTTAACTAAATTTTTCTTTGACATACTACATATAAATGTGTGTGTATACATACACACACATATCTGTGTACATATATGTATTAACATACATTTCAGAGCATCTAGAATAAAATAAGTTCACAGAGCGCTGTGTGGCATGCATACACCCATGTGTGGTATGTGTGTGTGGTGTGCAGAGGAAGTTTGTTAAGAACCAATGCAACATGAATAGATCCTGGCAAAAATTCCACAATGTAAACATGTATTAATCAAGTTGTGTACCTTAAATATATACAATTTTTCATTGTCAAGTAGATCTTTTAAAAAGTTGGAAAAATGTTATATCATATGCTATGTCCAATACAAGATCTAGAAAACCCGGCAGGTCACGCTGCTGACCAGGTGAAGGGCTGCACTGACCTTTTCACAGTATGGCTTAGGTGACTCTGTAGCCTAAGTAACTGCTATCAATTGATTTTAATTCCTCGATTCCAATAAAGCAAGGGACTCTGTTGTGTGTTTCACATTATCCTTTTAAAAGTTTGAGTTGATATTAAAAATTCTATCTCAAAATCAATTTTTTGCTGAAATTGATAAACTATACTGATTAATAATGCTTTTAAATTTATGGTCCTTTTATTTAAAAGTGAGGATGCTGGGTTCACAGCAGACCTGTTGGGTAATACTGTTGATCCTATTCTGCACCTCTGTCGTTCTCTCCTCTCTCTTCCTCTCCTTACTTTTATACTTCCTTTCATTAGTTCCCATCAAAATTTAATCATTTGCAAAAATATCATGTATTACAAATATTATTTTAATTATGATTTATTCTATTTTCTCATACTTGTGAGTCCATTTTTAAACATCTACTTAAATATAAATTATTAGTAAATCACATCATATTATACAAGATTCATAGTTTAATTATTATAGTGAAAATAGAGAATTTGATATAAAGATCACTATTGCATAGTTTTCAGAATATTAGCTTCTGTTAATGATCAGATACAAATTAGATGTAATCAATCTCTAAGATCCATAGATATTAAAATATTTATCTAACATTTTATTGTAAGAATTGAAATAATTATACAGTTATTTATTGTGTAGTCCTGCTATTATTCCATAGATTAGTGCAATTAAGGGTTATTTAGTGAATGCTCACTATTATGACTGCTGTATGTGATAGAGCAATCTAGTAGTGAGAATCAAATGAAGTCAATAAAACAATAATGAATTGTCATAGACAGAAGTGCTATGCAAGGTCCATTCTAGATCAATTAGTCAGGATGGCTTCTCTGAGGAGCTAATATTGGATTTTAGTTCTGAATTATTAGGAGAAGCAGTTCTGTGAAGTCCTTTGGGAAGAAGGTTTCAGGCAGGGGCCCAGGGGTCAAAAATAACGGCAATTGATAAAAGAAGCTTCAAAAGACAGGTAAAATATCAAGGGAGCTAAAACCTGATGAAAGGAAGAGAAGCAGATGATGGCAGAGATGCAAGCATGCATCAGATCTCATTGGGAATTTCTTCGTCATGGTAAAGGATTTGGGTTTCACTCTAAAAGCATCAGGAAGCAATGGGAGTGTTTTAAGTTAGATAAATGGTATGAAGTGATTTAAGACTATTTTTCTTTTAACTTCTCTCCGGCTGCTATAATTTGAGAATAGACTATAAAAAGTAGAGAGAGAGACAGGGAAAATGGAAGCTGGGATACCCTGTGGAATTCTGTTATAAGTATCCAGAGAGCTAGGATAATGCATTGCGGGTAAATGTATCAGGTTATTTCCTTTCTTTCACAATATGCAAATATTAGGTAACACTTATGATAAAATATAGTGAGTTATATTTATAATCTGGTGTGACAATACCAAGAGTAGCTACAAAAGTATGTAGTTACAAACTGTATACAAAACAGGGATATTGCCCTGGCCAGTTTGGCTCAGCAGTTGAGCGTCGGCCTGCGGACCAGAGAGTCCCAGGTTCGGTTCCCGCTAGGGGCACGTACCACAAAAAAGAAAAAAGAGAAAAAAAAAAGGGATATTTATATGGCTTCTTTCATACAGGCTGAAGAATCTGGTGCTCTGTGTGTCTTCGGGCCTTACTAGGGAATTAGATAATGTCATATAACTTGGAATTTTCTTCTTTATTGCAGGTAGATAACTAGCCCTGATAAATGTATTAATAATATTACTAGTCAACACATATTTTTTAAAAAATTACTTATAATTTTATTCCCTTTTGGAAAATGAATCTCTAGGCTTTTAAATGTGTGAAAGAAGGATTGTTGGATGATAGATTAGTAGGTGAAACACATATACTCAAAAATTTGAGTAAGATCTCACTTTAAATTTTCTAGCATAGATTATGAATACACACACACACACACACATTCATATGTATTATTATAAGCAAACAAATACTTTTCTCTAAATTAATGAAGAAAAATAAAGATGGACTCTTAAGTATCAAATCTCTCTTGCAATCAGTTTCTTCCTTCTACCATTTCTTCCATAACTGTCTCTGGTATTTATCCATTTCTAGTCTCCTTGCCTGTTTTAGGTCCTTATCACTTGATGTCTGGATAACGTAGCTTCTTCCTGACATCCTCTGACCCCAGTCCTGGACTCCTCCAACTCATCCTGCATACCTTTGGCAGATTAATTTTCTTAAAACACTCATTGCCAGACTTTGGGCCAAAAGCAATCAAATAAGTCAATATAAAATAACATTTTCATTATTTAATTTTCCAAAACCTCTCATGTAATTTAATTGCCATGAGAGTAATTTCCAAACCTTTTGGTTGATACTCAAAACATTTAATGAGTTGGCCTCTATTTGCTTAAACATCATTGTCTTACAATATAGTGGAAACAACACAATTAGGAGTAAGAACACAGAAATTCCAGTATTGATTATGCTCCCCTCCAACTCTGTGCCCTGAGTCAAATTATATAAGGTCTCTCTAAATATTCACGCATGCAATAAAGAGAAATAGGGAATATTTACCTTGTTTACCATAATGTACATAAGAGGAAAAGCGCAAGATTTGGTGTCAGTGGATCTGAGTTGGGCTTTTAATACATAATTTATTATATCATTATAATCCAAGACTGTCATTAGTTACCCAAGCTCTGTAATTGTATTGTCTTCATCTCTAAAATGGGCTATAAAAAATTTCCATCTCAGAGGTATCACCTCACACCTGTCAGAATGGCCGCCATCAACAAATCATCAAACAACAAGTGTTGGCGAGGGTGTGGAGAAAAGGGGACTCTAGTACACTGCTGGTGGGAATGCAGACTGCTGCAGCCACTGTGGAAAACAACATGGTGTTACCTCAAAATATTAAAAATTGAACTGCCATTTGACCCCGTGATCCCACTTCTAGGAATATACCCTAACAAGCCTGAAACACCAATTAGAAAGAAAATATGTACCCACATGTTTATAGCAGCACTATTTATAATAGCTAAGATCTGGAAACAACCCAAGTGTCCATCAGTAGACGAATGGATAAAAAAGCAGTGGTACATATGTACAATGGAGTACTATGCAGCTGTAAGAAAGAAAGATCTCTTATCCTTTGAGACGACATGGAGGGACCTGGAAAGTATCATCCTAAGTGAAACAAGCCAAACAGAGAAAGACAAGTTTCATATGATCTCACTTATTTGTGGAATATAATGAACATAACAGTCTGAGGAATGGGGTAGTTCCAGAGATGTGGAAGTGGGGTACAGACTGACAATCACCAGAAGAGGGGGTGGTGGGGGACAGATAAACCACAGAACTTATATGCATGTATGTATGAACAATGGACATGGACAACAAAACTGGGGACAGGGCAGGGAGGGAGGAGGAGGGGGGAGTCAGTGGGGGGAAAAGGAAAAACATCTGTAACAAAAATTAATTAATAAAAAAAGGAAAAAAAATGTCTATCTTAGGGAAATTGCTGTAAATATTAACTAAAGCAAGAGATGGGAAGAGATCTTTCTGAATCATAACGTGTGCTTCCATTATTATAGTTTTGTATGCTAAACACATTCTGAGCATAACAGTGAGCAAAAATTTAAAATGATTTTTGCACCTGTCTTCATTTAAAAACTCCAAAAAGTACATCCTGGGTCAAAAATATAAGTGTACATTGTTTATTTTGTATTTAATCCCAGGAAACATTGCTAAGGAAAAGGGAATTAAGAGGAAAGAGAAGGTAAAAGAAGGTGTTCTTTCAAACAAGTGACTACTGTTGACAACTGGGCCTTGATCTCGCTGGGAACTCTGGGTGATGATGTAGAACACATTTGTTACCAGTTTCCCATCAGATGCATTAGAAGTCTTTTTTTAACACACCAATTCCTTTATTCATTAGCTGAAGGCTGTTGTGGTAGTCTGGAGTGTCGGCTCTCTGGTACTTCCTGCCCATACAGCACACTAGTTAACAAATTTTGGAAGGCAAAGCATAGCCTCAAGTAAATAGGGGAAGTTTTGACAGTCCCATCAGCCTATTCTCAAATGATCAGAAAAGTCCCCCTAATTCTTGAAGTCTGTGAATATGTTAGATTACATGGCAAAATGCACTTCACAAATGGAATTAATTTATGAAGATTAAAGTAGGGAGATTTTTCTGGGTATCTATTAGGGTGCAATATGTAGTGGAACCTGGTCCTCAAACTCAATTTGTTCTGGAAGGCTGTTGGATAAGCAATTTGTTTGAAAACGGAATCTTTTTTATTTCTATTAGAAATGATGTGAATGGAATTAATTTGTTCCAGATCCCCAAATGATTCCCTGTTTTAACCCTCCTTATATATATGTCTAATGTGCTGTTTAATGTTTGAATGCTTTATAAACAAAAAGGACATCAAATATAAATAAAATTTTAACAAAAAATAAATGAAATGGACACTAAAAAATGAAAATTTATGTACATACTAGAACTTAACTGCAATGTTGAGAATGACTGATGGCTGACTGTGGAGAGGAGGGATGGAGGGATATTATTATTCGGAGGGGAGTCCCTTTCATAAAGGGTCAGGTACCTGTTCTTCTGGGGTTCTCTCTCTTTTGTCCTTTGTTCCACTAGAACTTGCTCTAGGCTCACTGGGCCTGTGTCTCACTAAAAACCTGTCCAATGTTTGTTTATGCCTGTGTTTTAACACTTGTCTGACATGAGACACTGCATTGTCATTGAACAAGTTTATTGAACAAGTTTATTGAACAGTTTGCTACTTCTTTGTCAGGTTGATATTTCTCAATGAAACATTGCATTTCTCCTCATTTCCCTAGCATTTCCTTGGTCACTGGAGTAGAAATATCCTCCCTTCCCTCCTCCTCTGCTGATAAGAGCTCCCCAGCTGCCATCGGCTGTTGCTCCCTCTGAAAGGTTGGAGTTCCTGTGGTCAGCTCAGTGTTGTGGTCCTCCACATTATCACCATCCACCTACCTCCCAAGCCATGGATCTGCCAGAGACTCAGTGTCCTCCACAAGAGACACAGGCCCGTCCTCAAAGCCCTTGGAGTCTCTTTCAGCAGCAGACTCAGGCAACACTTTCTTCCAGGCTGACTGCAGGGTCTTGGAAGACACTCGCCCCCCCGCCCCCCCGCTTTGTCTATGGCCTCAAGCAAGTGAGAATATTAAAATGTTCCCTCCAGAAGTCCCTGAGGGTTCAGTTTATTTCAGAGGTCATCTCAATACACCTCTGAAACAGTGCCTTTGTGTAGAGATTCTTAAAATTAGAAATGACCTGCTGGTCCATGGGATGGATGAGAGGAGTTGTGTTAGGTGGCCGGACCCTAATAGTGATGAAGTCTTACTCCTTCACCAAATCGGCCTCCAGGCCTGGAGGGTGGGCAGGAGCACTGTCCATTACAAGAAGTGCCCAGTGGCGAATGTTTTTCCTAGAGGTATTTCTTCGCACTTGGGGCAAACACTTCATGAATCTACTCAATAAAAATTGCCTGGTTATTGAAGCTTCGCTATTAGCCCTCTATATCACATTCAACTTGTTTTCCATGACATCATTTTTCTTGAAAACTTGTGGGTTTTCAGAATGGAAGACAAACACAGGCTTCAATTTAAAGTCTCCCCTCACATTCCCACACAATGACGACGCCTGCCTGTCCTTCATTGGCTGGTGTCCTAGCAATGACGTCTCCTGCTGTGCGAAATAGTCCTCTTTGGCATTTTCTTCCAGAAGAGCCTATCTCATCAAAACTGAACACTTGTTGGGGAACAAATCACTCAGCCTCTTCATATTATTGAAATTCTGTCATAAAATGATCAGCAGCTACTTCGTTAGAACTGGTTGCCTTCCATGCCTCACTACACTATGAATGCCACTTCTTTTCTTAGTGTTGGATCACCTTCTACTAGCCCTAAAAGAATCGTTTTCAGCACTCATTCAAGGGGTGTCTTTTAGGAGGTCAGCATGAAGCATCTTCACTTTCTCACATGTCACTGCCTCCAAAATGCTGTCATCAGCTAACTGCTTTTTTTATCCACATCAACAGCAATTTTTCTAACTCTTCAGTTGCCTATGATTACTGTTTTGTGAGCACTTTCACACCGTTAGCAATATCAGCACTCTTGATGGCCTCTTTATGTTTTAAATATGGGCTAATGGTTGATTTTGTCATGCCATATGCGGTAGCCACATCAGACACACAAATACCTCTGTCATACTTCGCAATTATTTCTTTTTTTAGGCTCCATTATTTTTCTCACAACTTTCCTTTTCACTTTGCTGCTATCACTAATCTTCTTAAAATCCATGGTGACTTACTATACATATTTAATAATAGTAAGTGGCAGCAAAAGCAAATATATATATATATATATATATATATATATATTTTATTTATTTTTTTTTTCACAGTACAATTTCCTGAGATGTTGACAATGTGAGGGTTAGTGGTAAACTGACTCATACTTGTACATTGTCTCATTTGTAGCCTGAGAGATGCGTGACTGATCAGACAGACATCAGCATGAGAGGATTGTTGGGTCAAGAACTGAGATTTTTTTCCCATGAACAACTTGGTGGAAAGCTGAATTGTTAGAGGTGGGAGATGTTCCAGAACCAAGGTTTGAGTGGAATCACATGAACCTTTCAAAAGCACTGAATCTTCTGAGGCTGAGGCCAGGATGGGAGGTCAGAAGATTCAAATGTGAGAACTCAACCCACCATTGCTGGCTGTGACGATGAACAGAGCCAGAAACCAAGAAACACAGGAGACCACAAAGAGCTCAAAGTGGCTAGAAAGGAACAGGGACCTCAGCCCAACAACGGGAACTGGATTCTGCTAACAACCTGAAAGATCTTGGGAGAAGATTCTGTCCCAGAGCATCCAGATGAGATGCTAAGGAGACAATACTTTGATCATCAGCTGTGCTCACCCAGATTTATGGGTGAGCAGTGAGATAATTTGTGTCATTTTATTTTATTGCTAAATGTGTGGTAATCTGCTTTAGAAGCAATTCGAAACGAATACATAGGGATTCAGTAAGTCACTCAATTCAAAAACCAGATATTAGTCTTAAATTATTCATCCTACTTATAACATCCACTTCCTTCCTTTCCAACATCCAACTTCCTGACTTGTTCAGAGTCTCTCTTAAATTCCAGTGTTGAAACTGATCCTCTCTTAACTCAAACTGCAGTAACAATAGGAGCTACACAATTTAGTATTTGATTATGATCTCTCTTGAATATTTCTGAGCTTCTGTATTGAGAATTTGTCTTCTTAGTAAGAGTATGCATCCCTCTTGGGTGTGGCCATCCTCAGCATGTAGGACTTTCTCTTTTCTATACCTCAGAAAGATACATAAGGATAAATGTTGAGGAAGACTTAATAAAATACTCATTAAGTCACTACTGAAATACTGATACTGATGTATATCCACAATTTATTTGGTATCATTTTTCCATCTATGATCATTAAAGGTAGCCTCAAAGACAAATATCATATGATTTCATTTACATATGGAATCTAAAAGAAAATAAATGAAGAAGACAGAAACAGACTCATAGTACATTTTGATGATTGCCTGATGGGAGGAGGGAGGTTGGGGAAATGGGTGAAAAGGGAGAAGGGATTATGATGCCAGTTATAAAAATAGTTATGGGGATGTAAAGTGCAACATAAGGATTTTTTGTGTGTGTCTGGTATGTACCCCTAACAGGAACCGAACCCGGGACTCTCTGGTCCGCAGGCCGACACTCAACCACTGAGCCAAACTGGCCAGGGCAACATAAGGAATATTTTCAATAATATTGTAATAACTATATATGGTGCAGATGGACACTAGACTTATTGGGGTGGTTACTTTGTAAGTTATATAAATAGCTAATCACTATGTTGTATACCCGAAACTAATATAATATTGTATGCCAACTGTAGTTAAATTTTTTTAATAATGATAAAATAAAAAGTTTTTGAAAGAGTAGCCTAAACTTGAAATCACTGTCCTGAATCTTTCTCCCTTATACTGTGGCTTTATTTCTCATTTTGCTTTGTGATTTCCTATTGCTACAGGGCAGTCTAGCTCTATTTATTCAATCCTGACTAAGAACATTTTCTCTTCTCATTCTGTAGACTCACCAAATCTTCCCTCTCACCTGTTTACATATACTTGTTTACACTAGGCATAATTTTTTCAATACCACACCAAGAATGGTCACTGCTGATTTCTATTTAAAAGCAATGTATACCTCCCAAAATAGAGGTATATGTTATCTGATGTGTACATTTCAAGTCAAATTTTGGCATAACAGAGGATTATTTTGAGGCTTTCTGTTCTAGAGAGAATTTTGATAATAGTTATTTATTTTGTTTATGTTTATTTGTGGATGTATATCGTTACTGTGATAAAGGAAGTGGCAGAAGGAAGAATAAATAAATAAAAGGGTAAAATTAATAATCATTTAAAAATTGAATACTTACAGCCTAATAATTATTGAAAGTATATATTGAATGCATTGTTATAAAATACTTATTATTCACATTAAATGGCAACAAAGATACTTTTTAATTGATTAATGAGTTATTATTAGTTTGCTTGTTACCTAAAGATTTTTACATACTAATAAAAAAACCACAGTTAATTGTACAAAGATTTTCTGAGTTATAAATTAATGGCATAAAATTTCCTTTTTTTTTTTTTTTAAACTTTCATTGATTTTGTAGAGAGGGAGGGAGAGATAGAAACATCCATGTGAGAGAGAAACATTGATCAGCTGCCTCCTGCACGTCCCCCACTGGGATTGAGCCTGAAACCCTGGCATGTGCCCTGACTAGGAATTGAACCAGGACCACCTCTCAGTCCATGGGACAATGCTCAATCCACTGAGCTACACCAGCTGAGCCATTTCATTTTAACATAATATTTATTTTCATTTCCTTACTTGCCATATCTATTGTTGCAATATATCGAACCATCTGTCTATATAAAATACATTTTTTTTTTAACTCTACAGACTTAACAAACACATGTATTTTTATTTGAACTATATATCATTTTGATAAACTGACTCATATAAAATCTTCAAGATAATAGCAGTATTAGAAAAATAATCTTTACAAAGTGAA
Organism: Molossus molossus; assembly: GCF_014108415.1. Lineage (NCBI taxonomy): Eukaryota > Metazoa > Chordata > Mammalia > Chiroptera > Molossidae > Molossus > Molossus molossus. Next base: position 55,526,409 of record NW_023425351.1, on the reverse strand, counting down.
CTGAAAGATCATCCTAATATGATCTTGTTCTTAGAAAGTATAATAGATTAAATAAGAGACAGAGAAAATAGAAGGGAGATGAGAGAGAGAAAGAGAGGGAGAGAGAGAGGGAGAGATTGCTGGTGTAAAACTTGGTAGGGAAATATTTTTATCTGTGATACATAAACTTTTGTTCAAGAAATTACCAGCTATGTGTTAAGATTCAAGGCTGGTTTTCATCTGATATAAGATATCTCTGTTGGTTTTATAAGGAAGTACAATCACGGTTCTGTGAAATAAGAAAGAGCAAAGTACTTTGGACATTAGTGACAGAATAATTTATTTTTTTCCTACAGAATGACCTTAAAGGCCATCACTGCCAATGGCAATTAATTTATAATAATGATGATAAAGAGAAAATGGTAGTTAAAACTTCATGGAAAAACAGCTTCCAAAAAATTTTTAAAAACTGTGTTGGCTTCTGGCCCAGAGAAGAAAAAAATTATATTTAATATTATTAGTACTGATAGCTACTTCATTTCATTTGAGGATCTTTTTAAAATCCCACCAATCATGGAAATAGGTATTTCATGAACTTGTTCAAATCATATTTCTTGACTTTCTAAGAAAATTCTAAAAAGCATTATTAAATCAAGGATAAAAAGATCAAGATTAGTAGAATCTTAGCCTAGAATTCAAGAATGGCATAATTTCTAATGATAAATCATTTCTCTAATTTACCATAGAATGAAATGGATCTAACAGTTTAAGATAGACTAAACTAAATGTTTACCTAATTATTTTTGAATAATAGAGAACAGCCTAAAAGACTTTACAAGAACTTATCAAAACTACTGACACTTGGAAATTTCTCTATGGATATACATATTGATTAAAAAATAAACTCTATTATGTGCCATGTAATGGGTAGGCTTGGAAACTGAAAATCATATAAAATGGTTCAAACATATGAAGAACTTAAAATTCAGAGGGCTATGTGGTCAAGCAATGAGGAGAATATCATAAGCAAAGTTTAATAGGAGTTAAGTGGAAGAGTATAATTCATTAACAAGAAACATTGAGACTTTTAGAAAAGGAAATAGCTTTTGAAGTTGACATTAAATTTGAAAATATATCAGGGAAGCAGAAAGAATACAGTGATACCTCGGTTCTCGAACGCCTCAGTTTTCGACCAAATCAGGATTCGAGAAACTTTTGTCTCGGAATCTGAACAAATATTTGGAACTCGAACTTCCGAGATGAGCCGAGTGGAGCCGAATGGCGTTCATTCGGCCCAGCGCGCCTTGCTCGCGTCATCAGTGTGAGTGCAGAGAGAGAGTCACGCTTTGTGGAGTCACGCTTTCCTATTGGGTTTCATTGCTTCGGTTCTCGAACAATTCGGTTCTCGACCGTCGTCCTGGAACGAATTATGTTCGAGAACCGAGGTATCACTGTATGTCCAACTCAGATATGCCCCTGTAGTAATTTTATAACAGAATGTGGCACATTGAGGGTATATTATGAAGAGTAGGCTAAAAACTGCATGAGTGTTTGAGAAGAGTATGTTGAGATGAGACTTAGAAAAGTAACTTGGAAGCTGAGAGGGAAGATATTTAGTAACCAGATTTCAATTGGGTTTCTTTCTGTACCGGAGAGGCATTTCTGGGAAAGTCTTGGGATTCTCATGTTGGTGAAAATAGTAAAAATTAATTCTGAGTAAAATCTCTGATTTGTGTTAGTCTGATTTAATAAGTGTATCCACTGTATTAATTCAGAATCATTTACAGAATTATACTGTATGAGTCGCTGACATTTTGTACTTTATTGTATTCTGTCTACTGATAAACTGGTAGCCCAAACAGAATTGGGTTTTAAGCTGAAGATTTTGTGAATAGGTTGAAGGATAAATTATAAGATGATTGGGTAGAAGACATTTGTATTTACTTAGGCAAATAAAAATGAGTAACTGAAATGGGCAATTAATTAGGAAAGGGTTATATATAAAAGAAATATTAGAGCCAGGATTCTTTGACTGCTGGGTGCATCTTTTGAAGCAGAGATAAGATTCAATCAGAAAGCTAAGGGTTTTGACATAGGTAGTCAGCTGGATGGTGATGCCATTTGTAGAGAGAAACGAATATAGCATGAAGGGTATACATGCTTAGAGGTGAAATTCATTATCTTGGTTTAGAATACTTTGCATTTCAGAAAGGGAGAAAATGTTCAGTTGGAGATGCAGCTATAGATGTATTAACTTAAACATGAATGTAAGTCAATTTCTCTATCTGTTCGTACATTTGTGCTTGTACCCATTTGTGGTGAAGTCCAGAATAGTTTTTTACTATATTTCCCCTTCAGACAAGAGCTCTTAACCACACTGTTGTAGTTTTATTTGTTTTTACAATTTGCTAAAGGAGTTTTCTGTAGCTAGACTGCTTAGGAGTAAAGTTAAACTATACAACTTCCTAGTAATGTGAAGCTAAATAATGTAGTTAATCTCTCCATGACTCAATTTTCTCATCTTTAATAATGGTACTTGTCTTATAATCTTCCTATAAAACGAATTAACACAAAGCATTTTATATACCTATAAATATAGTATACATACATATATTATCCTACAACTGCCTATATTTTAGAACGGACTACTTATAATTATTATAGGTTAGTTTGCTGTTCGTCAATTTTCAGCAGTAAAATATATCTCATTTGAAAGTATCTGATATGCTTTGAAAATTTTATTGGTATAGGAGTCAGAGTGGGCTGAAGATTTTTTGTGTGTAGGGCAGGGTTTGGGATATTATCACACATCCCAAAGGCCCTTTGAAGAAGTGGATGACATATAGGAAGCTGGATTCATATAATTTTAAGCTGGTGAAAAGCCTGCAGTTTAACCCATAAAACCAATGAAGCTGTCAATCATGTCCTAATTAGCTTTCCCCACCGTTTCTGTGGCATTGGGAAGCACCCTTATGTTGAACTTTCCACACTCTTGCAAATAAAGTCAATTCCTTACGAGAGAGAGAGAGAGGCTGTCTTTGTTTCCCAGTCTCCTTCTCTATTGGGGAAAAATCTGAGTCACACCTCTGCTGTGGTGGTAGGGATGACGACTGGCTTATATTTAAGTGACACCCCTCTTTAGGAGTTCAGAGCTCAGTGGTTGGTGGTGCAAACAGAACAAAGTCTCTCCTGCTTACCTGTTTTGATGGCAAAAAATATGGTCCCCAGTACTGTCAGTGACATCACACCTAAGGTAGATCCTCGGTCCCACGGTTGGTGGTTGGGAGGAAGCTACTGTGGGGCTTACACTCAGCAACAGAAAACTGTGCATAAGATTAGAAATGCCTGTGCTCTGCCCTCAAGGAGAGAGCCTCTGGCTGGGACCTGGGAGCAGGATTTGAGAAGCGAAAGTCCTAGCTGTCCCTCTCTAACACAGAATTTCCCTCTCACTGGGAAGAGATGGAGGATACACGTATAGATTCAAATTCCACAGAATTTCATAGTCCTTACCAAGTTTTAGCAGATCTTATTAAATAATTCTTTCTTCATTGGTTATATGCTCTTGGGGCTATGTCTAGAGACTTAAAATGATTGTTTTTAGTTTGCTTTTTAAAAATGTTCACTGGTTTCACAGAGAATCTGGCATGCCAAGCTCCTTAGACTTTCATGCTACCCTACTTTAATCTTGAGCTTAAATCTCATTTTTCAATATATTTTACCACATAATCCATGTCTTAGGGGTTGCAAGATGCTCCCCTAGTCATAAAGCGCTATATTTACCTTTATGTCTATTTTTTCATGACCAGTGATGCTTTGAAGATCTAGAAGGGAGGAAAGTGGTAAACAAAAGACTTTTACTACCAAAAGTCCATCATAATCCCCAATATTTAAAGGATATCACGATGAGAAGACATAATAGCATTGCTATTTCTAGGTATTAAGCAACATAAACGACAGAAGTGTAGAACAAGTTTATGGGTTAACTATATTGGAAACTCCAGATTTAACTTTTCCATAATAGACACTAATGGAGGATTTATAGACACTAATGAAGTTCCCTGGTGACATTTATTCAAGCCAATAGACTAGTCACAAAGAATTTTCACAATTTCCCCAAAATGACTGAGCTATATTCTCCTTGTGGGAGGAGAAAATGAAACATCATGGGAATAGTGCACTTTTAGAATATGAATCAATTTTTCTGCTACATCAAGGTCATTATTAATGTCATCTTCTGTGATAACACTGCATGTAATATACTTAAGAATTTCTATAAACCACATCTTCTATAATTCTGATTTAGATCTGAGTGGTTAGGCAAACTACATAGAAATAATATCAGCTGGTTTATATTACTAAAACCCTATTTAATGAGTTATCACACTAAATAAACACCTCAATGACAGTATACAGTATTATATAAGTGGTACAATTTAACATTTCTTAACTGCTCTAAAAAATTTATAGTTCTTTTCCAAGAACACAATTAATCCTGTAGAGCTATGGCTCTTATTAAGATTCAGATTCAATTTAACATGAAAAAATCAACAGAGACGCATCAGAATTAAGTGCACTGTATAGGATATATTCCAAATATCAAGTACATTTCTGATAACATGACATCAAACTTGTATGAGGCACAGAGAAAACCCTGGAAATTATTACTACTGTATAAATTATAATGGAATCGGTGGGGCAACTTTGAAAACTTTTTACATAAAGTTCCAAATACGTTTTCACTCTCATTAGTAATATCTCGTATTTAAACTCAACCCTTAGTAATTCATGAAAACAACAACAACAACAACATAATAAATAGATTTTAAGAAGATAGATTTTTCTAAGAAGACTTTTATGTGGAATCTAATTATTCATATTTGATTTGGCAAAAAAGAATGAAGTTACAATTTATAGGTTGCTAAGAGGTTTTTTTTTCTGCAATAACTTTAAATGGATATGAATCCCATCTTATTTCTTCAAAACTATAGTCCAGTGGTAAAAATCAATCATATATCTCTAATATTAAATTATAAATAACAGGAATAAACTTTTTTTCTCTTATCTTTACAGTCCAGGATATAATATTTGACAGAATTTGTATTTTTTAAGTTTTCATAATTTTTTTCTGAGATAAAATTGCAATTTTCTGTGCTTCTCCAAATTTATATTTTCTTAACAACAATTATTTTAAGTGATATATCACAGCAATGAATATAAGCCATTTTTAGGTATATAATTCTCCTATAGCTAACAGATAAAAACAGTTAAACAGTTTGATGGGGAAAAGTGTTATCTTAATATATGAAAACAATACAACTGACAACTGAACTTGCTTATTTAAAGTAGCCTAATTTAATTAGTTAAGTGGTAAGTTCAACTCTCTCACTAAATATTGTGATTTAGGAAAGTGGAAGCAAAATCTTTTTTTCTCAAAAAGCTATGTCAACCGCATTACTAGAAGCTGTCCTTTTTATTTTATTTATTTTTTAAATTAATTAATTTATTTTTGTTACAGATGTTTCTCCTTTTCCACCCACTGATTCTCCCCGCCCCCAACCTCCACCCCTGTCTCCAGCTTTGTTGTCCATGTCCATTGTTCATGCATACATGCATATAAGTTCTGTGGTTTATCTCCCCCCCAACCCCTCTTCTGGGGATTGTCAGTCTGTACCCCACTCCTACGTCTCTGGGACTACCCCATTCCTCAGACTGTTATGTTCATTATATTTCACAAATAAGTGAAATCACATGATACTTGTCTTTCTCTGTTTAGCTTGTTTCCCTTAGAATAATACTTTCCAGGTCCCTCCATGTTGTCTCAAAGAATAAAAGGTCTTTCTTTCTTACAGCTGCATAGTACTCCATTGTGTATATGTACCACCGCTTTTTTATCCATTCGTCTACTGATGGACACTTGGGCTGTTTCCAGATCTTAGCTATTGTAAATAGTGCTGCTATAAACATGGGGGTACATATATTCTTTCTGATTGGTGTTTCAGGCTTCTTAGGGTATATTCCTAGAATTGGGATCACTGGGTCAAATGGAAGTTCAATTTTTAATTTTTTGAGGTAACACCAAATTGTTTTCCATAGTGGCTGCACCAGTCTGCATTCCCACCAGCAGTGTATTAGAGTCCCCTTTTCTCCACACCCTCGCCAACACTTGTTGTTTGATGATTTGTTGATGGCGGCCATTCTGACAAGTGTGAGGTGATACCTCATTGTTGTTTTAATTTGCATCTCTCTGATGATTAGTGATGTTGAGCATTTCTTCATATGTCTCTTAGCCATTTGTATGTCCTGTTTGGAGAGGTGTCTATTTCGTTCCTCTGCCCATTTTTTAATTGAGTTCTTTGTCTTCCTTTTGTTGAGTTGTATGAGTACTCTATATATTTTGGAAATTAACCCTTTATCTGATGTATCATTGGTAATTATGCTCTCCCATACAGTGGATTGCCTTTTTATTTTGGTGGTTGTTTCTTTTGCTGTGCAGAAGCTTTTGAGTTTGATGTAGTCCCATGTGTACATTTTCCCCTTTGTTTCTGTTGCCTTAGGTGATGTAGCAGTGAAAATTCTGCTGTGTATGATTTCTGAAATTTTGTTGCCTGCATTTTCTTCTAGAATTTTTATGGATTCATGAGTCACATTTAAGTCTTTTATCCATTTTGAGTTTATTCTTGTGTATGGTGTAAGTTGATGGTCTAGCTTCATTTTTTTTGCATGTAGCTGTCCAATTTTCCCAGCACCATTTATTAAAATGGCTGTCTTTACTCCACTGTATACTCTTGCCCCCTTTGTCAAATATTAATTGAGCATACTGTCTTGGGTTCATTTCTGGGTTCTCTATTCTGTTTCATGATCTATGTGCCTGTTCTTGTGCCAGTATCAGGCTGTTTTGATTACAGTGGCTTTGTAGTATAACCTTATCTCTGGTAATGCGATCCCTCCAACTTTGCCCTTCTTTTTCAAGATTGCTATGGCTATTCGAGGTCTTTTTTTGTTCCATATGAACCTTTGCAGTATTTGTTCTAGTTCTTTGTTCTACCTCTGATAGTTTGCTTAGATGCATTTCATTTATCTTATCTTCAATAGAGTTCTCTTGTTCTTTCATTTGGGATTTGTTTCTTTGTTTCACCATTTTGGCTATCTCGGTGGTTTTTGGAGCCTGCCAAATGTTCCCTGTGAGTGTTGGTGTTCTGTTGTTTGTGGCTCCCTCTACTGGGTTTGGATGAGCCTGGGTGGGTCCAGGTTAAACACCACTGTCGAGTCTTACTTTCCTGGGTAGATTTGCAAGCCCAGAAAAGGTTCAGTTCTTCTCGCTTTTTCCTGGTGGCTAGTAGTCTCGGTTACTCAGTGTCTTGGAATGTAGCCCTGGTGTTCCCCATAAGAGGATTTCCAGAGGGTGGGATAGATGCTGGTTGTTAATGAGCCTCAATTTTGATTTCCTTGCCTCACCTGTGAAAGGCTGAGTCTTCAAGGGGCAAGGGCTGCTGCTTTTCCCCACAGCTCTGGGAAGGAGCACACTGGCCACCGTTTTTTGTGGCCACAATTCAGCAAAAACTCTGAGTGCCCTCCAAATCCCAGGTGTCCCCACAGAGTTCCAGCCCCCCCCCCCCACAGAGTTCCAGCCCAGTCTGCCCTCCCTCTGCGGAAGCCCCCAGGTGAGTGGCTGGGGCTATTTTAGTGCTCTATCCCTGCTCTCTGCGCTGTGGAGCAGGCTTGGTCCTTATTCCCCAAGGGCGCTGCTCACAGCTAAGACTGCTGCTGTCTGTAAGTTCCCAGCCCGCCACCCTCTCATGCCTCCACTGATCCTACCAGTGTCCCTGGTTATATGGTCTTGTCCTGCTGCTTTTCTGTTGCTTTTTTCCGAGGATTTGTCTTTATTTTAGTTGTAATTCCCATTTGGTCCTGGGAGATTGTCTGTGTAGGTTCATTTCACTCTGCCTCCATTTTCACATCTGAAGCTGTCCTTTTTAATAGTGTGCCAGATGGAAGGATTGAAGAGAATAACATACAATGGTAACACACGTGGGTGTAAAAGAAATAATATATATGCCACATAAAATAAAACTTCTTGTTGGAACATTTTATATTTTATAATTTTGTTTAGATTTCTTTAGGAAAAATCAAAGGGAATATTCTTGTCTTTATTTTAAAGAATTATGTACCTGAAGTAAACTATTTAATAATACTTTGTCCGGTGTCACAATCCGGCTGACGCAGGGCCAGTAGGGAAACCCAGAGCATCGGAGCTTTAATTTTGTTTGCACTGTTCCGTGATGCGTTCTAAGCAACATCTAGTCAAAAGAACGGCCTTTGTTTTTATGCACCATCCATCTTGCTGAGAAAACTCTAGACAGGGTAAATGCCTTTGACAGCCTTCATGAGAATCTGCTAAAATTTCGTCTTTAAAAGCTCTACGTATTTTGATCATTTAAACAAGGTCATTTATTTTTCTGTAGAACTAAAATATTAAAGTCATCATTCTTTAAATTGGCTATATCAACCCTCAATAAAAAAATACAACAATAATGTACTACTGTGTGTTATTTCTTCTATATTATTACAAGAAATATTTTGGCCTATTTTTATTTTTATACAAGTACTCCATTATGATAGAGGAATTGGAAAGTTTAGTAGTTTCTTTTTTTATTGGAATAAGCCTAAAACTTTTATTGAAGAAAATACAATTAAGGATGAAATAACCCCGAATCTTCCCTTTTGAAATAATAAAATAAGCAACAGAAAATGGGGAGAAATAATTTATATGGAATATATTAGATAACTGAGCTTAAAATATCAGTGCTTTGTTTATCTGGTTAGTAATAAGTGTGTGTGTGTGTGTGTGTGTGTGTGTGTTTTCCACTCCGAGATGACTGCCTCTGTAAGAACTTGGAAAAGGAAAAACCAGTGGTCATTTAAGTTTACAGATATATATCTGGAAAAGTCAAAGTGAAATAAATTACAGCTAAAGAGCATGTTTTGTACACTCTTTACATCTTTCTCAAGAAATAGGCTCCTCTTGTTATTCTGTCATTCTCTTGCGTTATCAATAATTTCTACTTTATTTAAAACTTCTGGTCAGCTTTATAAGGAACGTACTATCTTATGGAATCCCTTGCATCATGAAAAACATATTTATTTCTCAACTGTTGTAACAGATATATGCTTGGTAGATGCACAGATTACATATTTATATATTAAACTTCTCATTCTCTTCTGAATTGTTTTATATTTGCTGTGTTTGCATATCTTACCCTCCATGCACTGTTTAATTTTTTCTGATTTCTGAATGCACATTTTCAGTGAAGCTTCTACTATCATGATTATTGCTGACTTCCAAGCAGATAAATCAAAGGGGCACATTTTATTTTTATTTTTTGTATGCATTTCGGCTGACACCAGTGCCCTGATATTTATCCCTTTTTTATATCCTTTACCAATTTCATCTCCTTCACAAATACTCAGGATATATCTCTATCTCTGTCCTTATCTACATATCTATCTCAAGATTTCAAAAACTTGCTTTCCCTTTTATGTGCTCCTCTTTATAAAAGGTGGTTATATATTTCATCAGCATAGCCACCGAGTGGTCCTAGCAGAGGAGAGAATGTTACATTAAAATGTCAGAAAATATGCTTCACAAATATTTTATGGTATTGATATACCTACTTCTTCTCTCCATCTAAAACAAGTAGGCCTATTCCAGTCCTGCCCAGGGTGATGTTTCAAGGTTCTGTGTCACTATGAATAAATTAGAAGCTCACACTAATGTCTTGAATTCTTCCAAGAAGCCTGGCTCTCTCCCATTTTAAAAGTGGAGAACTCAGATTGTGAATGAAATGACAATAGTCTTACAACTGAAGCAGCTGGTATTTTGTGACGATCTTAGACTTAGGTAGTTTGCGCAGGCTTTTGAAAAAATAATTATAAGCAGCTTTAACTGCGGATTGTGCAAGAAGAGTTTCGGTCTTCTGGTATCGATAGCACAAATGTGGTCTGCAGTGTTCCTAAGGGACGTGACTCAGGATTGTAAGCTCTGTGACTGGGCATGGCTGAAATTGACTGTAAGTAAGATCTTGTCCACCAACACTACAGACTAGTGTCCAATTGTTAAACAACCTTATATTCCTATAACCTTTTATGTATTTTTAATTTTTATTTTTTTCCCTTTATTGATTTTTGATAGAGAGGAAAGGAGAGGGAGAGAGAGATATAAACATCATTGAGAGAGAACATCGATTGGCTGCCTCCTGCATGCCCCCCACTGGGGATCAGGCCCACAACTGGGCATGTGTCCTGACCGGGAATCGAACCAGCGACCTCTTGGAGCATGGGTCAATGCTCAATCAATGAGCCACACCAGCTGGACTCCTATAATCCTTTAAAAGGGTGGTCCAAGCAATCCTTTCCTGCAGTCCCATAGCTGAATTCATAAACCCCTTCAAATTAACATGGCCTGCTCTCCCTCCTGGCTTCTCCCCGAGATTATTATAGAATGCCTCCATTTCACTCTCGAACAGTCTTTCTATACTACCCCACAGTAGCAGCAATGATATGCATCATCCTTTATGTCAAAGGTCAGGACCCTGAAAGGTAGGACAGGAGCTCAGACCAAAATTATACATTTGGGCTGCCACTAGAGGAATTATTTCCGAGTTCTATAAAAGCAGAACTTCTTCCTCTGTCAGTAACTGTCATGTAAGCCAAGTAAACAGAAGGTGCATAACAGTGTTTGTTTCAGCTTTCACAGATACCGCTTCCGAAACTAAATTCACGTCCGTGTTTATGCCATGCTTTCTTTACAATAGCATGAAAGTCACACACACACAAAATGCAACAAAACTGACTTTAACTTTTTAAAATTCAAAACAGAAATTGTGGCATTCTAAATGCAAGTCAATCCCAATCCGTCATTTACAAACAGATTGACAACATATATTCCCCTTAGTTCTTTTAGAGAGTGAGCCTTTTCCAATGATGTTAAATTATGCTTAGAAAGTGATCATTTGTTTTAAAAATAGCATCAGATGCAACCTCTCTAACTTCCAGCAGAATCATGAAGACAGAAAAGAAGGAGAAAGCACATGATGCAATGCCTGTTTGAGACATATCAAACCTTTGCATCCATCTGGAAGGAAATATTTACTTAATAAGGGACATAGGAACTTCAGGGAAAGAAGCAATTGATCACTCGCTGTGCTATATGCATGCATAAAACAAATATCCCAGCAGGAAAGTAGACAAGGGGGACAATTTGTCTATCCTCACTTTCCATAGCCCTGTGAGAAAAATCTTAACAGCCCCTTTTTTCCTGCACAGGTGCTGCATTTTCAAGTAGCCATTGGCACTATGTACCCTCTGTGCTCTCAGGACTTGAGGTATAACAGGAGAAGAAGAGAACATCTAGATAATATCTGCTATAAAACGAATCACAGTTGGGTTCACAAGCAGAGGTATGGGAATAAGAATAAACTCTTTGACGTGGGTAGTGAAGTGAAGTTCCCATAATTAGAGCACAAGGTAGAAAAGAGTTCTGAGAGTAAACTGGAGATTACAATGGTTTATGTTCGTGATTTTTCTCAACTACACAATCAAGCCATGGTGTTAGGAGACATACTCATCTAAAGGTAGTAGAATCAAATGAAATAAATTCAGACATTGAACACTGGGTTCACAGCTGTAGACAGTAATACCGTTCAGACAAGAGGGAAGGGATCAGCCTATGTTAAGTGAAGACAGCAGGGCCAAGGGACATGGCCCGCCTGCCTCCTAGCAGTCATTCAGATACACAAGGGAACCGAACAAAAATACTGTACAATACAAAGATGGAACATTTACACTACAACCTCAGATTTATAGCAGAAATCCTTACAGTTTTTCTCAAATTAAACAGAAGAAAGTTTAAGGAGCTATATAGTGTTCTAGCAGAAATATACATTTTTCGTTCTGAAACTAAAGCAGAATGGAACAAAAAAATAAAAGGGAGAAGTGAATAGGAGACACCACAAGATGAAATATAATGAGAGATAAGTGTGACTTTAAAAAGGATTAAAAAGAGCCCTGGCCGGTTTGGCTCAGCGGTTAGAGCGTCGGCCTGCGGTCCTGAGAGACCCGGGTTCGGTTCCCGCTAAGGGCACGTACCTCGGTTGCAGTTTGTCCCCGGCCCTGGTTGGGTCGTGCAGGTGGCAGCCACTCGATGTGTCCCTTTCACGTCGATGTTTCTCTCTCTTCCAGTCTTTCCCTCCCATTCTATCTGAAGAAAAAAGAAAAAAAATAAAATAAAATAAAAAGGATGAAAAAGAAACATATTTAAAATGCGTAATGAAGAAAGAAATGTAGTGTTTTTTTTTTGTTTTGTTTTTTTGTTTTTTTTTTATCCTCACCTGAGGATATTTTTCCATTTTTTTGTACAGATAGAGTGGGAGGGAGAGAGAGGAAGGGAGAGAGAGAGAGAAACATCGACGTGAAGGGACACATCGAGTGGCTGCCACCCGCACGACCAACCAGGGCCGGGGACAAACCGCAACCAAGGTACGTGCCCTTAGTGGGAACTGAACCCGGGTCTCTCCGGACCGCAGGCCGACGCTCCAACCGCTGAGCCAAACCGGCCAGGGCTAGTGTTTTGTTTTTTTAAAAGATAACTGCACCAGAGTAGAACCGAGGAGTCACAAAAGAAAAGAAAAAATAGGAGAAATGAAGGACAGAGAATGGGTATTCAAAATTCTGTTGTTCTGAAGAAATACATTTTAAAAGTTGGGATATTAACAATATTCAAAACACTGGTCAGAAAAATTGTCTAAGCTTAAAGTATGAATATTTACATGTAAAGTTTTATCACATTCCAAAAGAAATTAACTAAAATGCATTCATTCATAATAATACTTAATTCAGAGAAGGCCTGCAAGAATTTATAAGACAATGATTCTGACTTGCATAGCCATTTGTCAGGATAGACTATACGTAAATATGACCTTGCTTTACTTCATTATTTATAAATTATAAATTAAAGACAAAACATAATTCAAACTTACAGAAAAAAATAATAGTTTAAGCTTTAAATAAGCATTTAGAAGACTAGTCTTCTTTTTTTTCTTCAACAATGAATCACATAAGATTTAGTAAAAAACCATGACTTAAGAACTATACTAATTCAGGTTTTCTCTTTTGTGTAAAGATGAAAGGCTTAAACAGAACGTGTTTCAAGAAAATAGATGAGCTACTTTAAATCATATTTTGCTTTATAATGTGTAGATATAAAAAACAAGAGTGAGAATCAAGACAAGGCAGCGGAGAAAGTTGGGGGCAGCCTTGGGCCTGGACCATGGAGCAGCTACCCAAGGAGGACATTAGACAGTTTCTACAGAACCACGGATCAGATTCATTTCTTCCAGAACATAACAGCGACCATTTGGTTACAGCCTGTAGCCATCATGGTGAAAGTCAGCATTTCAAGGGTACTGAAAGTGAAGTGTCCTAGCAGGTGAACAGTGTGAAGCTTCATCAAGGTCAACCCACAGAAACCAAATCTGAAGAGACTCCAGAGGAGGGTCCACCAAAATGTTCAAAATCTGTTTTTAAAAACAGAGGATGAAACCAACTTCCCCCAAAAGAGAGATGTTGTTCATTGCTGGTATACAGGAACACTACAAGATGGGACCGTTTTGGATACCAGTATTCAAATGAGTTCCAGAAGAAGCAAAATGCCAAGACGTTAAGTTTTAAGGTTGGAATGGGCAAAGTTATCAGAGGGTGGGAGGAGGTGCTCTCGACTCTGAGTGAAGGAGAAACAGCTCTCCTGGAGATTAAACCGGAATGGGTCTATGCAAAGAAAGGTCAGTCTGATGGAAAATTCTGCCACATGCAAAGCTCATTTTTGAAGTGGAATTAGATATTGATTGAGATAGCAATGCTTCAGTCCGAAAAACATCAGCAATGGCCTGGAAGGAACTTATGTAACTAATTACAGCTGGTCCCTATTGTAAGGGAAGAGTCAAATGGAAAATTCAAAGAGTTAAGTTAGAACTTGTTTGCTTCCTCCCCAGACTTTTAAAAAATACGATGTTATACATTTCTGAAGTTTAAGATATTTTACTACAGTTGTGTAAAGTACTTGACAAGAACTCATTTTCTTTTCACCTCATGTTGTAAACTAGAGGCTGAAAAAAAAAATGTACACAATGTCTTAAGTAAAAAAAGAAAAGAAAAATAATAGTAAGCATTAACATCAGTTAAATATTACTGAGTATAAACATAGTTGACTACAAAGGTATTAAAATAATATGACCAAAACAACTCAGTAACTGTAAGTCAAAGAAAGAAAATAAGCAGTTTCAATTAAAATTATTTCAAAAGAGATTCTCCAGAGAGATATAATAAAATATAATTTTTCCCCCTGATTTGCAAAACACAAAAACAAAATATATCATTTTAATCCTCAATCTAAATGTCATGTAAAAGTGTTAAAGCGTATTTATTTGGCATTAACTGTTAAACGGCAATAACATTAAAAATATTGAAAACTGGAACATGAAAAAATTGAAAATTATTCTGCCTTAGCTCTATGTACTTTCTGTTCCCAGACCCTACCTGAGAGGTAGCATCATGATCCTGAGTGCACATTGTTTAGTACTGTGGGTTAGAGAAGATGGAAAACCCAACTCTGATCGACCAAAACAAAGAGAGCTTTCTTAACGTAACTGAAAAAATTAAGACGATATTCTACAACTTCAAGTGAGATATGATTTACGTGCCTCCAAAAAATGTTAGGGACAATTTAATGCATCTCGGTTCCTATGGGCTGCCACAGCATCAGAAAAATTGAGGGAACACACAGGATCTGTGAGCTGCTCTAGGTTTTTTTCTTAGTGTTCTCAAATGAACTGTTAGAAATCCAAACCCCCTGTTTCCATGCACAAGGAAAAGTGTCTTTTCTGGGTCCAGAGAAGAAAGTGGAAGTTTTTTGTTTTTTTTCTTTTTTAAGTAGTATCTGCAAAAGTCTTGTTTTTGTAATTGACCCTTCTTAGATTAGATACATGGATCCAAACCAATGGCGGACAGAGGACAGAATCGCTGACAGGCATGTGGGATAGAGACCATGTTTCACAGACTGCTGGAACAGTGGGGAGGTTTGCTAGGAAAGCTATGGTTTCTGCCTTTTATTATGCATAATTGTTGATAGTGCCTCCCCTCATTCTGAAACATATCCAAGTTTGGATAATAAATTACATAGAGATTTTACTTAAATCATAAAAGGCGCCCCCTTGGAACAAAAACAGAACTGATCCTAAAACATACACCTGGAGAATTTAGAAGACTGAGGGTCAGCCAACCAGTTTGCACAATAGAGTATGCCCCTAAAATGCTCTGTTCTAAAATTCAGGAACAGATAGATACACACACACACCTTAAAAGGAATGGCACTATATTAGGTATTGCCCTGTAATTACTACTAAATTTTAACAATAAGTCTTTACGATTTTCTATATGAATACATTTGACTTGATTTTCTTTTTTCTTAACAGCTGCATAGTAGTGCGTACTATATATCAAAGTTATTGAAACCTTCCGCATTGATGGATATTTGTTTCTTTATTTTATGTTTAAAAGAGAGAAGCAAAGCTTTATTTTACACATGCATTTTTAGGCTCATATGCACCTATTTTTGCAAAATAGATTCATGGAAATAGAAATGATGAGTCAGAGGGTATACAACTATAGTGCTGTATAGTGCTGTATTTAATAATACACTGCGTTCCCAAATGGTTTAACAAATTTATACATATACAAAGGAGTACAAAAGTATATGCTGTTTCACACCCTCACTAATATTGGATGTTATCAATTTAATAGCACGAATTAGTAAGTAAAAATCTGTTTTTTAAAAAATTCATTTTCTCTTATTAGTAAGTAGTAAGGTTAAGCACTTCTAAAATACTGTAAACGGCCAATTTCTCATTTGTCTAGTATTCTATTTTTAATTTGTTTTCTCCTAATACTTTTGGGGAGCTTTTTATTCTAGATAAAACTCTTTTTTTTAAAAACAGTTACTTTTTGTATTATTTTAAAATTTTTCTTTATTGATTTTAGAGAGAATGGAAAAGAGAGGCAGAGAGAGATTCAAACTTCGATGAAAGAGGACATTGGCCATCTCCTGCATGCCCCACACTGGGGATTTAGCCCACAGCCTGGGCATGTGCCCTAACTGGGAATCAGACTGGCTGGTGACCTCTTGGTGAAACCTCTTTGCCTTATGTATATGCTGCAGATATATTCCTGCATCTGCAACTTGCTTTAAACATGGTTTTAATTTATTTTGTAATACAGACTAGGTTTTTTTAAATATGTTTTTATTGATTTTTTTTTTTTTAATCCTCACCCAAGGACATTTTTCCATATTTTGTTCAGACAGAGTCAGAGGGAGAGAGAGAGAGAGAGAGAGAAACATCGACGTGAAAGGGACACATCGAGTGGCTGCCACCTACACGACCCAACCAGGGCCAGGGACAAACTGCAACAGAGGTACATGCCCTTAGCAGGAACCGAACCCGGGTCTCTCTGGACCGCAGGCCGACGCTCTAACCACTGCGCCAAACCGGCCAGGGCTTATTAATTTTTTTAAAGAGAGAGAAAAGGAGAGAGAAACATCAATGTGAGAAAAAACATCCATCGGCTTCCTGTTGCACGCCCCCTACTGGGGATTGAGCCTGAAACTCTGGCATGTGCCCTGACCAGGAATCGAACCGGGACCTCTCAGTCCATAGGATGATGCTCAATCCTGTGATGATGAGCCACACCAGCTAGGCTACAGACTAGTTTTTAAGGTAAAATATATCAACCATTCTCTTGATAGCTCCTGTATATTTTATCCTTTCTATTTAAAATTATAAAAATTAATTATTCTTTTCTTGAGATTATAAAATTATTCTCAACCTTAAATTATTGGTTAACGCAATGTGAAGTAGGAATATATTTCTTTCAAATATATAATAATTTTTACCAACACAATTTATTGAAGAGATCAGCATTGCAATATTGTTTATTAAATTCTCTAAAGGTTTCTTTTGCATTTTTATTCCAATTATGTGAAATATATAGATTATATTTGGTAGAATTGATATATTAAAATACTGAATTTTCACCCTGGTCGGTTTGTCTCAGCAGATAGAGTGTCGACCTGTGGACCAAAGAGTTCGGGTTCTTGTCCAGTCCGCAGTTGTGGTTCGTCCCCGGCTCTGGTCGGGATTGTGTGAGAGACAACCAGTTGCTATGTCTCTCTCACGTTAATGTTTATCTCTCTCTCTCTCCCTCTTCCACTCTATCTAAAGATAAATGGAAAAATACCCTTGGGTGAGGATTTTAAAAAATAAATAAATAAAATAAAATACTGAATTTTCTTATTCACTAGCATGAGATTGTACCCAATGTATATTTCCTGTGTTTTTACTTCATCATTGTTGTGTTCCGTTACAGTATACAATTAGAGGTCCAATGCAGTTCTCACATTTACACTTTGGAATTTCATAGGTTTAACATTAGTTAAAAATTAGTTATTGAAATATGATTTTTACTACCTTTGTAATAAATCTTTTATTTAAAATTGTAACATATTATGCAGTTTACCCCCTCGTTAATTCTAGAATCTTTCCATTGTCTTTCCTTAGATGGTCTAGGTAGAGTATCACATTAACTATTATTTTAAATTTCTTTTCCCAAATACATTTATATAGTTAATGAGAGTTTTTATCCTTACCTTGCTTTAGGTTTTAGAATAGAGTCTTCTAATATTTCATGATTAAGTGTGCTATTTTGGAATCATAATCTAACAGGGCAGAAAATATTTAATTAATCATGACAAATAATGTTTTATTATAGTTTTGATTCATCTTGTAATGTTTGTATAAGACTCATGATATAATATTAAATAGAAAATTTAGGTATGACTCCGCTTATATAAAATTGTTAAATGGAATGATTACATATTATGTGGGAGTGTGCACCATTATGAGTATAAACTTGTAAAGAAATTCAGCAAAGTATCATTAAAAACTACTAGGTAGAATGATTCAGTGATTAAAATTTTCTTTGTACAGTTCTCTCTTTTGACATCTTCTAAAATGACTAACCTAGAATTTTATAATAAAAAGAGGGAAGGCAATGTTTTATTTAATATTCATTACAGAATAGAGGTAAATCTCCAAGTATTATATAGTAATATTCTTAATATATAAATTATAAGTATATTTCTAAATATATATTTCATATATTTAAGAGTAGGTGAAAATGACATAAAGTATATTTCTTTGCCAAGAGATTATTCCAAATCACTTATGTAAATTCTTTGGTATTTAAAAATAATACAATTGCATCTAGTTTATGAAAGAGATTAAGAGAGAAGATTTTGGAGTAACATGGACTGAGGTTTTTGGGTGGCTCTACCATTTTGTAGCCAGCTGCTCTTGGACCATAGATTTAACATTTCAAAGTCTTAGTTTCCTCTGTTTCAAAATGGAGCTGGATATGACTCGCTGCAGAGAAATACTATGGGAACCATCAAAGTTAAAAAGAAGAGCCTGATACTCAGTAAAAGTTGGTATATTATTTTTGTTATGTGTATTATTATATTTTTGGTTATTGTTATTATTATTATTACCATTGCTTTTTAGAAAAACGCTAAACTCTTCATTTTTCCCTCATCACTCAACTGAATCAAATAACTTTAAATATTGTCTCCCAAATGAGCAGAATCCCTGTTCTCCTAATCAGAAATACAATGAACACAGGGCTTCATCTAATGTTTTGTTATTTTGTCCATTGCAGTGCAGTGTCAGGCCTTTGGCTGAGTATTTTTGGGGGAGGTATATTTGGCACTACGATTTATGAAACTTCTATCCTTCAGATTTTTTTGAGCAAGATCAAAATCAGATTTACATATAGCCTACTTAATGTCACCCAACACAGACAGAGGCATTTTAAAGCTACTCTTTCCCAAAATGACTGGAGCATATTAGTATTCGCATTTTGTTTGCACTCTGTATTGTTGAATCCTCAGAGGCAGGAGAGTTGGCAAGCCAGAATGTATGGCAGCTGACACAGCAAGCTCAAGGGCTGGGATCTTTCATATGCAAATGCTCCCAGCCAATGCGCTGTCCTGAGCTGACTGCATAATGTTTACTACAGCTTCTCTGTCTTCCCGTGGAATGTACTCCAGTGGACTGAATGAGCCATGATTCCAAATAGGAGCACGTGTGATATCACTGGACCTTCCACACACACATAAGGGAAAGCACCATGCTGTTAGCTAAGGTGCAAGGTTTTTGCCTCATCAAGACATCTACAGGGAAACGGGTCCAGCATTCTGAGGCTAAACATCAGCTGACAATTAAGAATGAACTGAAGGTCATTCGAAATGCCTAAGACACCTGAGAAAACTGAAAACGTGTATAATGAGTAGCTGGAAGAAACAACTTCCAGAAGCTCACTGTGGCTTTAGAAACATCAAAGAGGCGGGAACTATCCAAATCATCTCCATGGGGACCATGCAGGGATAACCTGCACAGTCCATGCGACTTCCCATTTCTCAAAACACATCCACAGCTCTAGCCCTGGCCGGTTTGGCTCAGCGGTTTGATTATGGGCCTGTGGACCAGAGAGTCCTGGGTTCGGTTCCCGCTAGGGGCACGTACCAAAAAAAAACAACAAAAAAAACCACATCCACAGCTCTAAATAACATTATGTTCTGCTTATAAAGGCCCTGATACCAGGAAGCAATATTCTAGCTCTGACCATGACAGAGAAAAGAATTACACAGCAAATGCAGAAAAGAATCTGAGAATCTTGAAGATATAAAGAGTGAAATCAAGCTCCACATGATACAGCAATACCTCTCTCAGTCATCATCTGTTTTAAAGTTTCCACCATTTTCTTAGGGAAGGCAGGAATACAAAATCATGTCAGAAATCCATAACATACAACCTGTTTTACATAATTATGTTTAAAATGACTGTATAGGTCAATAATAAATGTATATTTAGCATGATAGGTTTAGTCATTTTCAGTGAGACATATATTCGTCTTCATACATTTTTTTAAAATAAATTTCTATTTAAACAATACCTTGACATTTTTTTTGTAAATAAATATCTGATGAGCATGCTTGTGGTGTCCAGAAGAGAAAACCAGTAAGCACTAGTGACCGATCGCCACAATTTAGGGTTACTTTAATGAGGTTTCTTCATTTAGGTAGGTTACACTTCATCATGTCATCACAATTTCATGGAATTATAAGAAAGCTCTCTTTATCTGCAGTTCTAGATATCTCAGAATTTCCCAGCTATGAGAATTTTTATTTCCTGCTCCATATATTCCAGCCCTGAAACCAATTTTTTCAAATGTTCACCCAGTGGGTTGTTGGGTAGGGAAAGCACACGGTTCTACCTCCATATACGCGTGCCAGTTGGAGCTTACCATGTTATAGCTCTGTAGTACTTAAACCGAAAGGCAAAAAGCGTTCATGAAAGGGGCATATTTGAGTCAAACTATGGAGAGAGTTGTAAAGTAAGTGATTACCAGGGGCTGGGGATGGCACAGAAGAAGGAAGGGTGAATTGGTGGTATGCAGCAGATTTTTAGGACAGTGAAGATATTTATCTAATACTACAATGGCAGAAACACAGCAAAACTCATAGAGCTATTCAACACAGGAAGCGATTCCATCGTGAACTGTGGACTTTAGTTAATATCTATCAATATTGCTTCATCAGTAGTGAGAAACGTATCATACCAATGCAGATGTCAATCACAGGGAAACTGAGGCGGGCAGGACGGATTGTGGACAAGAACTCTGTATTTTCTGTTCAATGTTTCTGTAAGCCTAAAGCTGCCCTATGAAATACAGTCTCTTTAGTTTTTAAAAGGGGATGGGCTTTCTTCAGCTGATATTGGACTATGCATTCCGTAGGAATTCTAGTCATAAAACCCAATAGATATGAGTCAGCACAGCTTAGAAACATGAAATGAGGGAGCTCATTCCCTCTAGGAACTGACTCATTTTCTTTTCTACGTATCTGATCCTGTGTTCATTTTCCCCCTCTCCTCATTAGTATTGTGCATATATTTAAGCTTCTGGAAAATTCCCATTTGAACTAAATAGTGAAGCAAGATTTAACTCAGTGTGTGACCTTCTTTCAGACGTACACTTCTCTTAGGCTATGTAAATGTGCTCTTTCTCAAAATTTCTCTAAGCTGAAATTGTAAAAGTGCTGATGCTGCAAAATGATTCTTTGCATTCTGAAATAAATAGATGTTAACAAAGAAAGATGTTAACCAAGCAAGTACTCAAGTGGACAGGTGCCAATGTTTGGTATATTAGGAATCAAGTTTTGCATTTGATGAATGTGATAATGTTGACTCATAAAAATAGAGTAATTTTAGTAAAAAGGTGCATTGTGCTGAATACTGCACCTTAAGGTCATATTCTGTTACTAATCCATTCACTGAAAAAAATCAAGAAGGAAAAATCAAGAATAACTATAGTGTGAATGACCTCTCTTAGGGTCATATCACATTTGTGTAGCTTGTCTAGTCTTACTCTGCTATGTTATTTAATTTTTTGTCAAATGACTAAGTTCAGCTTTATTTAAAAATCTATTCTCATATTTAACAGTACTTAGCCACTTAGGAAAGAGCATTATTAGTTCCTTCAGGACTCTAAGGAACAATTAATTTTCTGATAATTTGAAAAAAGCTTCCGAGAAGTGTTTTGGAGAAAGCAGGTTGGTTGTTTTGCAACATAGGACTTCCCCGATGGAATCGAAAACTGGGTCCCACTCACAAAGGGCAAGAAGAGAGAGAAGAAAGAGGCAGATGCTCCAGATCGGTAGGTGGCAGTCTGAATGAGCAAGGGAATTTACACATAAGGGCAGACTTTGCCAGCCGCAAGTCACATAGATCTCTGTGTCGCCTCCCGGAATCTTAAACGTTATATAGAAGCCTTAACTAGATTCAGGCATGGAGTCAGCCCAGGTGGTCCCAACAACACATTACACGTTCAAGGCTGCTTCCATGAAGTGGCTCTATGGGGAGACGGGCACAAGGTCCATTCCAAGGACAGGGAGAGGGTGACGCTTCTGACTGAATGACAGGTCCAGCTCTCAGGTCAGCCTGTGGTCATGTCCTCTTGATGACAATCCTCCATCAAAGGAGAAGTTACTCTTTTAAAATATTTGACTTTCTTAAAATCTGAGGTTTATTCAAATTTCCTAATTCCACTGTAATCATAATTTGGGATGTATCTTCTGTGCCATAAAGCCTTCAAATATGATGCTACCTTCTCTAGTTTCTAATGATTCATTTATTCTGGATCTTGAATTATGTGCCTTTTTTAATTACAATGTAATTTTAATCTATTCTATATTCTTATTAATATTGAGATGTTTTCCCATATTCTTCATATTTTCAAAATACCCATTTTTGACAGTTTATTTTTTTCTGTTTTTCAAGTAATTATTTTTATTGAACTTTAAACAATGATTCCGTGGTACTTTATTATATCCATTTTGCATTATAGTTGTAGAGTTTATTGAATGGTACCTAGTTACACTTTCATTCCCCAAGATATTTGTATTTGAGATCAGAGATTTCTTTCGAGGGAAGTACCTCATTGAATGCTGAAGCTTTTTACTTCCGATGATCTGATAGGCAAAGTATTTAATAAAGTATTCAGTTTTATATTTGACAAGGAATTATTGAAGATAGCATTAATATAACTGAGTTGATAAAATTATTAAAGAATTGAATTAGAACATTATTTAACCTATTAAATAGTAAATGAATACCCCACATAATGTTTAACTTTAAAAACAGATAATCCTTGCACTGCCAGGTTTGCGCAGTGGTTAGAGTTTCAGCTTGTGAACCGAAGTGTCACGGGTTCGATTCCTGGTCAACGGCATGTACCTGGGTTGCAGCTTCGATCCCTGGCACTGGTCAGGGTTGTGTGGGAGGCACCCAATCCATGTGTCTCTCTCACATTGATGTTTCTCTCGATCTCTCCCTCCCTCCCTTCCACTCTATCTAAAAATCAATGGAAAAATATTCTTGGGTGAGGAACAACAAGAACAACAACAAAAAAATTGAACCTCAGTGATTATTTTTGAAGAATATTTGGCAATTAATATTTATTTTTATTTTCAAGGCTGGTAAATAAATAGAATTAAGAACTTATCCTGCTTTTTGTAGAAAAACTTATCACATTAATTAAATAATGAAAGAAAATTTCTCATTATATGAATATCCCAACTAATGAAATTAAAACAAATATAATAATTCATATATCCTTCATGTACAATCCTTTTGCTAAGTGAATCTAGACAATAATTATCAATGTCTCCTAATATTACAAAGATATCTTTTGACATCATATGGTTCTGAATGGAGGTACACACTACCACCTATGAATTACTCTTGTCAAGTAGTAAATATGTTTTGATGAAGCTTCGTAATTATAGGTAATACAAGGGGAAAATTGTGTTAAAGGATACTAAGTTAAAACAATAAACAGAAACCAGATTATAGAAAATATTGTTGAAACATAACCTATACATTTCCAACAAATACTTACACAAATTTAAAAAGCCAACAATAACATATTTAGAAAAAAGAATAGATAATCTATAGTTTAAAAGATACTAATTTGAATTTCATAACCTAATTTGGATCTTGATTCAAAGTATAAAGGCAAGTGTGAGATGATTACAAACATTTATCACTTGATGCTTGATCAATGGTATAAATGATACTAGGTAAATAATGACATTAAATAATTCCTGTTGATTTTTAAAATGTGTTAATGTTATTGTTTAAAAACCTTATCATTTCTCAATATAAACTGAAATATGCATGAAATAACATGATATTTGGAGTTTCCTTCCAGAGAGCAAAGACATTTGGGAAAGCCCTTGGGGAGATACTTTTTTTCAAATCAATTTTGAGGAGTGAGAAATAATTTGTACTATATTGTCAACTATAAATTACTTTTAAATTGTTTTAGAATAAAAAGTACAAAAAAGAAAAGGCAGATTGCTAGATGAAGATAGATGAACATCTGTAAAGTTCTTCGTTTAAGGGCTTACACACAGCAGCCGCAGAGAAATCAAGAGGTAAATCAATCAATTTGTAAAGATTAAACAATGGTTAGAAAGTATGATTTGTGAAAACTAACTTTTGCTATTTCATTATTTTCTTTGTGACTTGGTGTTTTATTTATTATAAGCCCCTTAAATATTAGAATGTAATTTTCCCTCCTAGTAAAATATATATTATGCTATTGTTGGTTTTGGCTTTTATTAAAATTCAACGTATTCATTTGCTAATTTATTTATTAAGTGGTTGCTATCACTCTCCTACATTAGGTAATACAGCTTTGGGAAGGCCATGTCAGATTTCACTCACCATTTTCTCAGGGCGAAGCCGGCTGTCAGGCGGTGATGTCTGCTTCATAAATGTTTGGTGAATGAATTTTTTAACACAAAGTGCTCTAGGAAAAGACATTAACTGGCAAAATACTCTTAGAAGGCAAAGTTACTTTCTCACTAAGAGGATTGAGTTTTTATACATTTTGTAATTCTACTAAATCTTATGTAAAAAGATTATAAATTCTAATAAGAGTCTCCATTCAAGAAAATTAAGATAACATCAAGCAGTTCGATAAATATACTCATCCAGCTCTTGGGTATGGTAATGAGGTTTAAGAGTGCAGGAGAGCTATTTAAATTGAGTCATCATGTACTTAGGAAAGACAATAAGAATCTAGTAGAAGAGACAATAGGAATGTATCAAGAATGCACATAAATATCAGTTGCAGAATTAGAAACAGGTAAACAGGACTAACCAAAGGCAAATAAACAAATAAAATAATTGGATAATTAAGATGTATGTATGTCTGTGTGTCTGTGTGTATCTTTGTGTGTTGAAAAATAAATGTCCTGTAGGATTGTGCAGAGAATGGTTGAGCCCAAGAAACTGGGGTAAAGGAGATAGTATATAATAGTTAAGACAATATTTAACACAAGGGTGCTCAGTAGTGATAAAGAGATAAAGTATGAACTCATAAAAGCATGAATCAATAACTTGAAGCAGAACATTTTAAGTCTCAAAAGCACAATCTAGTATTTCAAAGAAGTAAGTAATCAATTTGGTGTTGATGCACACACAAAAATATTGTATTGACACCTGCTGAGCTGTTTTCTTCCTCTATTATTTCCATCATAAAAACTGTCCTCCCCCTACTCGCGAGAATCCGCATGAACATAAAGGTGGATGTGGTGGATGTTCTAGAACTGTCTGTGTAATTGTCATCTTACTTCCAGGCTACTTTTGTTTTCCAGATCT
Source organism: Molossus molossus (assembly GCF_014108415.1). NCBI lineage: Eukaryota > Metazoa > Chordata > Mammalia > Chiroptera > Molossidae > Molossus > Molossus molossus. Next base: position 55,501,042 of record NW_023425351.1, on the reverse strand, counting down.
GACTGCTGACGCAACATGGCTTAATTGTAAGCAACTGAGAGTTGAAGTTAAGACATTCTCAGCTCAGGCAAGTCCCTTGAAAAGAGGTGGTACGTTTTCCTACCAAGTGAACTAGGGAGCCTAGAAAGCTGGTCTACAGAAAGAGAAAAAGGAAGCAGAGAGAAATGTACGTAACAAGAGCACATCCCATCTGCTTCCGTGGGACTGTCTAAAGAACTTTTCTGAGCATTGGCCATTTTCCTGCTACTATAATCTTTGAAACACACATCAAGCCTGGTAGTAAATCTACTGAATTTAGTTAAGTTTGAATTGCTTTTTGTTACCAAAAAAACAAAGACTCTAAATTCAAACAAATGTGTTAGAAAAAACACTTTAGTTCACTATGGCTGTGTGCTGAAGTGCTTTTGTCTAGTTTCATTATGGAATAAGAAATAGGGATTTATCTCTTATGGACTCATGGCTCTGAATAGCTACCCTTTAGAAACATAGGTCAATTATTCTAGGATTTACGCAATCTGCACTTGCTACATAATTTAGCTACTTTTGTTTTCTTGTCAAAGGAATTGTGCTTCATAATTGAACTTAATATTATTTCACATTTCCTCTGCTCTCACAGAGAAATCATATCAACCCCAAAATACTGGTAATGCATACATATTTAGAATGACAACTGAACTTTTAACGAGTGGTAGTTTGAGAGTATAGAGAAAGTGAGCAAGAGTGAAACAAGGGTGAGCGCAAAGTATGTTCTCTGTCAGTGGTTTGAATGGCCGCAAATAGAGTATTTTATGGGGGATTAATGAGTTAAAAAATAAAGCTATGCTGGTTTTAAATTCCTGAAAGCTAGTGTAAGTCATTCACAACTTATTCTTGATGGTGTTCTTTAAAAATTCCCCTTAGTATTATTTCTTTCTCTGAGTTAGTGCATAGGCTTTCCCTATTCAGAATTCCCTCTCCTTTTTCTCATTTGTTATCCACCATGCTGTTCTGTCCTTTTTACTCTCTGAATTCTCTCTAATTTTGTTAGCACTACTCTAGGTCATGCTTAAGAATCACTACCCTCTTATTTTAATGCATTTTATAGATTCATTCCATTGTCAATGTAACTTTTTTCTTTATGAACACTAACTCTCAAAATTTCAAGTTGCACAAGAGTAAAGACTGCTTCATACCAATGGAACAGAATTGAGAGTCCAGAAATAAAACCACATGTATATGAGAAAATGATTTTTGACAAAGAAACCAGAAATATACAATGGAGAAAAGAAACCCTCTTTATTTTTTTATTTTATTTTATTTTTTTAAATCCTCACCCAAGGACATTTTTCCATATTTTGTTCAGATAGAGTGGGAGGGAGAGAGAGAGAGAGAAACATCGATGTGAAAGGGACACACACATCTAGTGGCTGCCACCTGCACAACCCAACCCAGGCCGGGGACAAACTACAACCAAGGTACATGCCCTTAGCGGAAACCGAACCCGGGATTGGTTGGTTTCTTTTAAATCTCACTCTATGTTGATGGTCTTCTTCCTCCTGTGTCTTCACATAGTCTTCCCTCTGTACATATCTATGTCCTAATCTTCTCTTCTTATAAGGACGTCAATCATATTGGAATAGGCCCACCCATTGGACCTCATCTTACCTTAATTACCTCTATAAAAGTCCTATCTCCTACTATGGTCACATTCTGAGTTACTGGAAATTAGGACTTCCTATGTGATTTCAGAGGGGCGCAATTCTGCTCATAATACAGGCTGAATAAGTGTTCTACTTATTGTTATTTATCAGCAAAGTACAGATTTTCATGAAGAGACGCCAACAAAAATACTGAAATAATTTGGACTGTCTTATATTTTTATTCTATTATTGTTTGAATCAATAATTCTAATGAAAATTATTTTTCTGGACGTTAGGGAATTATACATGTGACTAAAATAATGTGAATATATAATGGATGCTTATATGGCAGGAGTTCTTAATATCTTTTGGGGTATAAATAATTAGATTGAAGCTATATTCCATCTTCTGAGAAATAAAAGGTATCCACACTAAATATTCCATAGCATTTAAAAGACATTAAATACCTTAAAATGAATCAATATACCCTAGGTTAAAAACTCAAATTCTACTGTGTCAATATATATGCCAACATTTTTATTAAACAGAAAACAAATAGGAATGGGAAAAACACAGATTATTAAAATAGGCCGATTTGTAAACTGGAGGAATTTTTAATTTTTTCCCTAATAGACAGTCATATTCAAAATTAATTAAGATATAAGCAATAACTCCTACATAACTAGTTAGAAAAGGTGCACTATATTTCTGGAACAACTAATTTGAGCTAAAAGTAGTTTATATACAAGTTTAAGAAATAAATTAGAGCCCTGGCCAGTTTGGCTCAGCGGTTAAAGCATCAGCCCATGGACCAGAGAGACCTGGGTTTGGTTCCCGCTAAGGGCATGTACCTTGGTTGCAGTTTGTCCCCAGTCCCAGTTGGAGTTGTGTGGGTGGCAACCAGTCGATGTGTCTCTTTCATGTCGATGTCTCTCTCTCTCTTCCTCCTCTCTCCCTCATCTGAAGATAAATGCAAAAATGTCCTTGAGTGAGGATAAAAAGGAAAAAAAAAAAAAAAAAAAGAAATAAATAAATTAGATCTCCATGTAAGAATAGTCTATTGCCTATGTTAGACATACACATACTTGGGCATTTTTCTGTATTCTCAAAGATGTACCAAAGATACATGAACCTAAACACATAGCTTAAGAACTAAGGGGTATGATGTAAAAACCTAGTAGTAATTTGTATATTATATTAAATAATACATATTTTTGCAATTGAATTTCTGCTGTGTTTTTCAGATACACTAAACTTAGTGTTTTGTTTCTTAGATTAAAACTTCTCCCTTCACAAAATTGGTGCACTGTCATTAGCCACGGAATAGGTTGTATTCCACGAATTTATCAGAAAGGTGATCCTTATGGTGTTCTCTGTTATTCTCTCCCATCATTCTAAATAAAAGAGTCCAGTTTATAGCAGTTTTAAAAGGATTTGCTTTGAAAATAATATTCCAAAGATTTAGAGCCTGTGGAGTGACCACTTCTACACTTTGCTGGTCACAAGCAATTTTAAAGCAACTAAACCCACTGAAAGCCAATTTGACAGGTATGTCCTCCCTGTGTAATCCCCAGGGAAGAAAGGGGACATTAGCCACATACCCCAGCAAAAGAACCGTCTGCAAGACAAGTGCCATAGATAAATAGTCCCCAAAGGACTTTGGGGAAAAGGAAAGTCAGTCTGTATGTTACGGAGAGCAGCTCATTTTGCCTCACAATGACTAGATATTTTACACACTTTGGAGTTTTCTGTTCATTTAATAATTATGTATGTACTTGTCTGAGCAGTTTTCCTACTTTAAAATACACAATTCACCTCTTACCACTCCTCTAGCATTTGTTTAAAGGTCTTCTAGTGACAACCCCTAAAAGAAAGAAGCACCTGTCTCTCCTGCTTATGGAATCAATTATAGCAGAAGGCAGAAAAGCTGGATATATCAGTAATGAAACAGTGATTGGCAGATGAATACCGCAGGAAATAGCAAAATCCATGAGATAACTGGGATTTTCTGGGCAATCGTGTGTTTGAGAAGGAAGGTAGGTCTCAGACACTAAGTATAATGCATGAATCCTGGGCTCTGCCAAAAATCCAAAGTTAGTTCAAGACATGAAGGGTGTTTTCAGTCACATTGTCAGTTTCCTTTTACCTTGGGGGCTCATCCACAACTCCCGGCATTAAAAGAGGAAAATCATGTGTCGCTCACAATTCTCCCTGGTACTGTAGTTTGATACATCATGACATTTTTTAAGCTCTTGAGCTCTTCAAGACACATAAAGAAGTGGGATGGAAGAGAGGAAGAAGGTAAAATTTCTGATGAAAATAGTTTTCAAAGAAAGCATTTTTGTACTTGGAGTCTTTCTTTTATAATTATTGAAACTGTTAGAAACATTCATGATTTGTTTTGACATCTTCTTACAATGTAGTTTGCTAATCATCTTAATCAGAATATGCAGAGCATAACTTGCATTTCTCTTCTAACTCAGGCCTCCCTAAGACTATCAATTAGCACACTGCAGTAAGAGGCTAATGCCTTAAAGGGCTATTAAGAGGTGGAGGCCTTCTTGCCCTGATCTAAATGGTGCCAGATGGCTGTCTAATTAGTCACTTTGGTGTATCTACATCCCTCCACAGAGTTGCTGTCTCCTTTGCGGAATTTCAGTTAATAGACCCTACTCATTATTTTTCACATTTATTTGAACCAGTGTTTTTTAGAGTCGAAGAAGAAACTAAATTACAGAATTTATTACATGTTGAGAGTTAATATTTTCGATTAATGCCAAAGTTTGTCTTCGGTCTTATCCGAGGTATAAAATGTTGTATAAATATGACATTTATGTGTATATTTGTATGTGCTCGCAGCCACAGCCTTACTACTGCTGTCCATCAGAAACTGGAAGTTGATGTTTTTAGAGTTTAAATTTGAAATCCTGGGAGGTTAATGAATATTTTTGTATGTATCTATCTGGACATTTTATATCAAATTTGTAATATATAACCCACTCTTAAACCCACAAGAAAGCTAAAGTATACATATTTTCAAGATACTGATACTTACTTAAATAGTTAAAATCATTTAATTATTTTCATGCAGTGTTATGCTATGATGTTGCTTCTGTGTGTTCTAACAAAATGAGACATGAGCAGAGCATAGAGATCCCAATGGAATACTTTCCCTAGCAATGATAAAACCACTTCTTATACATTTTTATTAAAATTCCTTGAGATGAATTAGTAGTAGTCTTTTTTATAACTGACATGATCTGACTTTTACATCTGATGAGGCTCTCACTCACACAACTTGATGAAGAAAATAATCCAATCCCCCATAGGAATAGAAATAGAAAGTAATGGTAAAATTCACGTGAGAGGAAATAGAGTTAGGTTTAACAGATACATTCTGTTCAGATAATCATAGAAATAAATATTAAACCCATTAAATGTACAACTTATATATTGATAAAAACAAGGACAACTTTACTGTGAAATATCTATCCTTGAAATATGGTGGTTTCAGTGTAACTGAAAAGCCATCGGATAAGACCCACTGACCCTTATTCTCTTTCACCTGGCCTATTGCTCACATTCATAGGGCGCAGTAGCAATCTTAATTGTAGTAACTTTACATTTGCAATAGATGCTCAAAAAGACTCTATGCTATCAAAAGCAAAGACAACCATGAAACACTACTTCCCAAACCAGTGTCAAACAAGTTCAAATTATTAGTTATTAAGAATTAACCAAACCATATATGCATAACCTATGGACACAGACAATAGTGGGGTGAAGGTCTGGCAGGAGGTAGGGGGGATGAGAGCTTGGTAGAGGGGGTCATTGGTGAAGAAGGGGGTGGGACATCTGTAATACTTTTAACAATAATGATAAATTAAAAAAAAAAGAAAAAAAAAGAATACAATTTTTTAATGACACAGTAACTGCAGAAGAAATTCACTGGTGGATTCTGTGATTTGGAATAATGCATAAATCAGCTGGTCTTTCAGGAATCTGGAATAAAACAGTTCATGTACTTTCTTCACCGGTAGAAATAATTAAATATATAGATTTACTTCACTTAACAACTGTCGAATTTATAACTTTTTTATTTTTTATTTTTTTATTTTTTAATGAATTTTTATTTATTTTTTTTGTTACAGATATTTTACCTTTTTACCCCATTGGCACCCCCCCCCACCCTGTCCCCAGCTTAGTTGTCCATGTCCATTGGTCATGCATACATGCATATAAGTTCTGTGGTTTATCTCTTCCCACCCCCCCCACCCCCATCCCCTCTTCAGAGGGATGTCAGTCTGTGCCCTACTTCCATGTGTCTGGGTCTACTGTATTCCTCAGACTGTTATGTTCCGTATATAAGTGAGATCATGTGGTATTTGTCTTTTTCTGCTTGGCTTCTTTCACTTAGGATAATACTTTCCAGGTACCTCCATGTCGTCTCAAAGGATAAGAGATCTTTCTTTCTTACTGCTGCATAGTACTCCATTGTGTATATGTACCCCAGCTTTTTTATCCATTCGTCTACTGGTGGACACTTGGGCTGTTTCCAGATCTTAGCTATTGTAAATAGTGCTGCTATGAACATGGGGGTACATATATTCTTCCTGATTGGTGTTTCAGAACTGCTTTCGCTGCATCCCATAGATTTTGTGTTGTTGTGTGTTCATTTTCATTGGTTTCCAGGAAGTTTTTAATTTCTTCCTTGATCTCCTCGGTGACCCATTCATTGTTTAATAACGTGCTATTTAGCCTCCATGTGTTGAAATGTCTTTGCATGTTCTTGTTGCAATTGATTTCTAGTTTCATGCCATTGTGATCTGAGAAGATGCTTGATAAGATTTCAATCTTCTTGAACTTTTAGAGATTTAGTTTGTGTCCTATCATGTGGTCTATCTTTGAGAGTGTCCCATGTGCACTTGAGAAGAATGTGTATTCTGTACTTTTGGGGTGTAATTCTCTGTAGATATCTATTAAATCCATTTGGTCTAGTGCTTCATTTAGAGTCTCTGTTTCCTTGCTAATTTTTTGCCTATAGGATCTATCCAGTGCTGTCAACGGGGTGTTGAAGTCCCCTGCTATGATTGTATTGTTGTCGATTTCTCCTTGGAAGTCCTCCAGAAGATTTTTAATATATTTTGGTGCTCCTATATTGGGTGCATATATGTTTATCAAGGTTATATCTTCCTGTTGGATAGATCCTTTCAATATTATGTAATGGCCTTCTTTGTCTCTAGTTATGGTCTTCATTTTGAAATCTATTTTATCAGATATGAGAATTGCTACCCCAGCTTTTTTTTGCTTTCTATTTGTTTGGAAAAATTTTTTCCATCCCTTCACTTTCAACCTATGTGAGTCTTTTGTTGAGGTGGGTCTCTTGTAAACAACATATAGATGAGTCATGCTTTCTTATCCAATCAGCTACTCTGTGTCTCTTTATGGGAGCATTCAATCCATTTACGTTTAAGGTGATTATTGATATGTACTTATTTATTGCCATTTTTGTTTAGTGTGGTTCTATTTTTCTTCCCATTTCTACTGCTAATTACAGCAGTCCTTTTAACATTTCTTGCAGTGCTGGTTTGGTGCTAATGTATTCCCTTAGCCTTTTTTTGTCTGGGAAGCTCTGTATTTGATCTTCTATTTTGAATGATAGCCTTGCTGGGTAGAGTAGTCTTGGATTCAGATTCTTGTTTTTCATGACTTTGATTACTTCATGCCATTCTCTTCTGGCCTGTAGTGTTTCTTGTGAAAAGTCAGCTGAGAGCCTTACAGGGTTCCCTTTGTAGGTAACCTGTTGCTTATCTCTTGCTGCTTTTAGGATTCTCTCTTTGTCTTTAATTTGTGGCATTTTAATTACTATGTGTCTTGGTGTGGGCCTGTTTGGGTTCTTCTTACTTGGGACTCTCTGTGCTTCTTGAACTTGAATGCCTTCTTCCTTCACCAAATTAGGGAAGTTTTCTCTCACTATTTTTTTGAATATATTCTCTATCCCTTGCTCATTTTCTTCTTCTTCGGGGACTCCTATGATGTGAATATTATTACATTTCCAGTTGTCCCATAGTTCTCTTAAGCTGTCTTCCTGTTTTTTAATAGTTTTTTCCTTTTGTTTTTCTGATTCGTTGATTTTTTCTACCCTGTCTTCTAATTCACTGATCCGGTCCTCAGCTTCCCCTACTCTGCTTTTTAAACCTTCCAATGTGTTTTTCATTTCGGATATGTCATTTTTTATCTCTTCTTGTTGGTTTTTAATTTCCAATTGGCTTATTTTCAGTGTCTCTATGTCCTTACTCATGCTGTTCAGCTTCCTCAAGATCATGGCTCTGAATTCTAGCTCTGTTAACATGCCTAATTGCTCCACATTGATCTCATCTTCGGTGGAGGTGTCTTGCTCTTTCATTTGGCTTCTGTTTCTGTGTTTCACCAGTTTGGCTATCACTGTGGGCTTTGGAACCTGTCAAGTTCTCCCTGTGGGTGTTGGTGTTCTGCTGTTTGTGGAGGACCCACGTTGAACACCACTGCCAAGTCTTACTTTCCTGGTTAAAGTTGCCAGCCCAGGAAATGTACTGTTATCCTCTAGCTTTTTGCCTGGAGGCTAGCAGTCTAGGTTACTTGATGAGTTTTGGGTTGTCAGTTGATTGAAAAACTCCCTCTGGTGCTCAGCCAAGGGGCTTTCAGGAGGGTGGGGCAGATGCTGGTTGTTAGTGAGCCTCAATTAGCACTTCAATGGCCCACAGGGTGGGGTTGGATCTCCGAGGGAGGGGCTGCTGCCTTTCCCCAGAGCCCTGGGAAGGAGCAATGTGGCCACCGTCCTGGGTGGCTGCACTCAGCCAAAGCTCTGAGCGCCCTCCAAACCCCGAGTGTCCCCACACAGCTCCAGTCCAGTCCGCCCTCCCTCCGCCGGAGCCCAAGGTGAGTGGCTGTGGCTGTTTCAGCCTCTGTCCCGGCTGCGCTGTGGGGCCGCCTGGGAGTGTGACCCGCGGCCGCTCCCAGCTGAGGCCGCTGCCGAGCTGCCGACCGTGGGCTCCCAGCCCCGTCTCGCGCCTTCGCAAGCCTACCGGGATGGAGTCGGTGTCCCTCGTTGTATGGTCCTCCAAGGTTTTGTTGGTTTTTCCCGTCGATTTGTCTGTGTTATAGTTGTAATTCCAGTTTGGTTCTGGGAGACGGTCTGTGTAGCTCCGCTCACTCCGCCGCCATTTTTCGATTCTCTCTATAACTTTTTTATAACAGAGCTTTAAAGTACTGTTTTTTTTTCAGTTGACTCTGGCTTTTTTGGGTTAATGCTTTTTTTTTTTTTTTTTTCAAGCATAGTGATTTTAACTAGAAACAAACTTATATGTATGATTATCTAAAACATTATATTTTGAAGTTTTGGACAAAGAGAGACTCCCCAATTTATTGGGGATGAGAGTTTGTAATCACAGCCTATCATGTTAAAATGTGAATTTTCCAACATAGTTGGATATACCCCAAATATTTTGTTTGCATATTTTCATCAAAAAAGGGAGGTCAATATTAGCATTTCTACCACTCTTCTTCTTGCTTTTAAGGTGCACTGTCTCATGTCTCACAATGTTTGTGATGGTCATATTTAGGTATCAACTTGACTAGACTGTAACCCGGTTATTTAATCAAATGCTAATTCCGGTGTTGTTTTGAAGGTATTGTGCTGAATCGATTGACATCTACAATCTGTTGACTTCAAGAGCTCCGGAATCTTGGTGGGCCTGTTCCAGGCATTTGCAAGGCTTTAAAAACAAGCAGACATTCTGTCTGTGAACTGAAGCTTCAGCTTGTACCCGAGAGTTTCCAGTTTACCTCACTATCCCCTACGTTTGCTTAAGGCAGTCCTTGCAACAATATATATATATGTATGTGAATATTGATAACAGTGCTCTTGGGTTTTGTTTATATTTTGTTAAATATAAAAAAATATTATCGACCACGTCTGATTTTGATAATGAATGCTTGCCCCTAACTTGATTCTTCGTCTCTCATCATCTTCCAAATACTGGCTCCTTTACACCTATCCGCCTGCAGCTAATACCCACAACTACATTTTCCTTCCTCCCTTGGCGACCACAACAAAGCCTTCACTGCAAACCTTTTATTTACCAACAATAATTATTTACTCTCAAATATTTGATCATTACTTACACTTCAGTTTATCATTCAAATGACAATTTCTCTAACACTGAAAATAATTTGGGTAATTTGAGTTTATGCATAAAATTTCAAAATGCCTGAATTACAATACTTTGAATCACTGTGTTTTATAGAGGCCTTTGGGGGGTGGAATAAAAAAAATCAAAGCAATAATCCTCTTTGTAAGTCTCCGTGGGTATCGCTGCTTTTTGTGTTTTGTTTTGGAGAATGTTTTCCTCTTCTATTCCTGTTCTATCCAGATACCACACACTCCCCAGTTTTCAAATGTTTTCCCTAATCTTCAATGTGCTCTGAAACCAGCAAGACTTTTTCTTAATTCAGCATAATTTTCAGAATAAATGTAAGGCATATTCATTGTACAATATTGTGAAACAGAGTAACCAAAAAAAAAAAAAAAAGAAAGAAAGAAACCAGCAACACACACACACACACACTTTATCATACTGCATATGAGTATGCATAATTGCATATCTTGAATTTCCCCTTCACTATTTTATGAACTGTTGTCTCATTATTATAACCTATTCCTACACAACAGCTAACGGTCCACTATATTATCACATTGACATATTTTATCTAACCTCATTTTATTGTTATTGAATCAATGCTTGTTTACAAATCTTTCCTTCCATGTCTGATACCTCCTTTGATTCAATTACTAAGTAAAGTTTCTACTCAACTACAATAAATATTTTTTGAATTTAGTTCCATGTTTATTTTCCAGAAAGACACTAAACTTTTTCATTTCCACCAATAAAATACAGTTTTAGAGTCCCTTTATATAATAATAAGACAGAAAAGATTAAAATATATTTTAAAGAACATAAGACAAAGTCAGTCTAATAATGTCTACTTTTAGAAGTCACTCTAAATAATGATTGCCACTGTACTCAAAATTGCACCTGTTCCTGAGGACTTTGCTGTTCACTCCAGTCTGACTAATTCACTAGAAAGTGTAGAGCACCACTGTGTATCCCTCAATATCAAAGACTTGCTGGAGATGAAATGGAATTTCCCTGAAAGCTAATGCAGACACCACTTTATTAGAAGAGTGTAGACTGCGATCAACCATGTTGAAGGATCTAATAAAAATTATAAATATTATTACAGCATTAAGACTGAGGCAAATCTTCTCTGGTTCACAAGAAAAACATGGGCGGGAAATTCGAGGCTCTATATCAATATTCAGTCTCTTCCTTTTATTGAGTTAAAAGGTACTCACAAAATTTCAATAAGGCGAATGGGATTTTTAAAAATCTCACACATTTCTTTGTGACTCTGAGCGTGTTACTCAGGTGGTGTACCTTAAAAAAGGTCCAGGATCTAGAATAGATTTTACATTTCATTCCGTGGGTGAAAGCTGTTTTTTAATTTTGCGCATAAGAGCTTGTTGATTTTATAATAAAAAAATGTATTCATTGATTTTAGAGAGGAAGGGGAAGAGAGAGAGCAACATGGATTTGTTATTCCATTTAGTTATACATTCATTGGTTGCTTCTCATAAGTACCCTGACCGGTGATCAAACCCGCATCCTTGGTGTATTGGGATGATGCTCTAACCAAGTGAGCTATCCAGCCAGAGCCCAATTTTACAATTTTGGGAGTTTTTTCATTGACTACAGAGAGAAAATAATGATATATAATTGGATGAGTTTAAAAGAAAAATGCTAATACAACCAAAGTTTGTTAGTAATGTTGTTCAATAGTAATATTTGAAGCATGCATTTTTTTCCAAGTTTGTTTGTTACATTACTTAAAAAGTAACTAAATCTTTTACAAGAATATCACTATTCATGGAAGCTTCCTTGTTACTGTCCCTAATATCATATGAGTTAAATTTTTCTAATTTATTCAGTAGAAAAAATAGAACAAATTGTGTATATATAATTTTCAAAAATCTAAAAAAAAAATCCCACAAAATAAGTTGACCAAAATATTGCTCTAAAGTCAGTTGGTCTGAGTGGATACTTTTAGGTTCCTATATATAGTTCATGCAACTGCATGATTTAGTTTAGTAATAAATATTCTGCTCCTTTCATTTTAATTAGATTGATTTGTATTTGAGAGGTCATGCTCCTGGAGAACAACTTCCAGAGAGAGATTCATGTGCAAGAGTTTATTGTGGCAACACCTGCTAACAATACCCGTAAGAGAGCACGGAAAACGGTGGGCAGACAGCGAAACTAAACAGCAGTTATGTTGCAAAATCCAATCCCACAGAAAGCTTTGGAGCCAGGTTGACCTTTCAGAGTTGGCTCTAATTCAGGTGTTTGAGGGCCAGGATTCTTGACTCCACTGTCCCTACCCTAGTCCGCCAATTTAAAATTAATTGGACATGGGCGACCTCTGATGAGAGGCATTCTTCCGATGGCTTCCTCAGTTATAGCTGAGTTGGTAAAACACAAACAAATGAAAAGCAACAATTATTATTATTATTTTTGGTATTTTGTCTCAGTATAAAAATAAATTAACAGTGCACTATTAAACAAGTTTAAAATTATAGTATTTTGCTAAAATAATGGGACTAACTTTGAACCAATTTGTGGACTTTTACTGTACTTAAATAATATTTTTATTTTATGTTTATATACTTTTTCTGAGCATCTACTATATGTAAAGAATGGTTATTGTAAAATAGAAAATGCAAACTATAAAATGTACTATTAATAATTTCAGAGTTGTAAATCAGATTCTTGGGTATCTTAAAGAGAAGTATCCATGGGGTTCAGAAAAATTTTGATAAAATTTAGCACTTGTTTGGCTTCTTAAACAATGAATAGAGTTTTAAGAGGCTGAGATGAACACCGGTACCCTTCTAGGCAGAGTGTAGTGCATTAGAAAGAAATAGAAATATTAAAGTCTTGACCGTGACCGGCAAGACCTGACAGGATCGTTTTCTCCCTACAGTGCTCTCAGTTTGATGAGAGAGACAAGAGGCATGTGAACAGAAACAGTGTTAGCTTGTTAGAAAGTTAGACTGTTCCATTGCTCAGATGTCAGACTGATTCTGTACGCGAGTCATGGGGGCCTGAGGGACAGTCATACTGTATTGACACCACTTATGACAACCCACTATGTCCCTGTTCTTGCTTTTCGGCTCCACAGCAAGCTAACCAATCATCCTATGCATTCTAGCTCCAAAAGATATTTCAAACCCGACCACTCACTTCAACTGCAGCTCCGGTTCTAGCCCTCATCTTCCGTCATCTAGGCTGAAGCGGAAACTATCCCACAGGACTCATTAGTTTAGTTCTTGCATCCATATAATCTATTCTCCAGACAGCAGACAAAGCCTTCCTTTAAAAATATAAATCAGATAATTTCTCTCTTCATTCAGGAGCCTTCCAGTGACTTTCCATGACATCAAGATTAAATGCCAAAGTCTTGACTGGGCCCTGCAAGGTCTGATTGGATTTGTTTTTTACCCCACCTCTATTGTCTTTCTTAAAATCTTTTCTCTTTCTCAGTAATCTTCCTGGGTCTCTTGCATTTTCCAGATTTGTTATATTTGCTTTTTTTGTTCTCTCTCTTTTTTTTTTTTTTTCCTGAGCCCTAATGGTTACATAGCTGCTACCTTCTCATCACTTAATTTTGTCTGAAGCATTATCTCTGCAGAGAAACCTTTGCTAAGTGATCATCTAAAGTAATTTCCTTATGAATATTCTCAACCAAATTGCTTCTCTCTGATATTTTTATCCCATTTATTTGCTTATGTTTACTTTCCACCTTCCCTCAATAGAATGTAAGCTTCATGCAAAAAATACTTACTTGTTCTCCACTGTGTAAAGAGCATCTATAGCAGTAGATGAATTCTATTGGGAGGCCACAGATTATTAGCAAGTGGTAATAATGTGATTATAAAATATCTATCAAATTTGAATTTGTTATTGAGTTTCAGAAGTTGGAAAAATAATTTGGGTCTCTTGATAAATTATCCTCTCAGAATATTTATCCCTACAGTATTCTAGAAATCATTTTCTAATATATTCACAAATATTTACTCATCACAAGGATTGCATGAAAATTAAACTTTTTAACAAAAGTGTATACATTTTAGACAGTTTTTCCTAAAGGATTTAAGAATAATGTAAATAAGATAAATGTCAGAGGGAAAAAAAATGGAAATTAAACAGGAAATCAAATAGATTAAATCATTGTTATGCAAACCATATTAAAAGGAGAACATTGGCAGTAGTTCTTAAAGAACTTAAATATTAGTGGATGATGCGTCAATTTATAAAGAGAATTTCCATAACAGAGAAATATCATTCAGTTAAATAAGCACAAAAAAGAAAAGTCAAGAAGAAATATTAGCAGGACTACTCCAAGGTCTGACAAGAGTGTGTTCTGATTTAGTAGCTCTGCAGTCAGGTGTGGCCAAAAAGCACCTCTAAAAAAATCTTTGAAATGATTTATATGTTGATCTCGAGTTTGCAATAATTTCATAAACATTGTCCAACAGTTTTCATCTTGAACCTGTGCTAACCAGGTAAAATTGGGACCATCCCCCTTCCATATCCGAAGGAGTAGCTGGGCTACTCACACAGACTTAATATTCCACCACTTGCAACACACAGATTTCACTGTAAATTAGTATATTGACATCAGACTTACATACTTATTCAATGTAAATCCACTTCTGAGTGATGACTTAATTCTCTGTGTGCTGACAAAATTAGTTTTCAAGCCAGAGGGCCTTGTCTCTTGCAAATCTACCAAGGTAATGAGGCCTGTGTGAGTTTTTTTGTGAAACAATCGGTCTTTGCTTTAGGGACACAAAGAGCATTGCTGTTTGCTGAGTGCACCACAGCATTTCCATATTTTAATCTCTAAAAAAAAACCAACAAAAACCACAGAACTTTCTTTTAATGGTAGAGAAAAAAAAGAAATACATTTTAAGTAATCTATTAAGATTTGAGTTCATTCCTGTGATAGTTGTGGTTCATGCTACTAAATGAGGAAGAATTCTGCTTTACTTATTTTATTCACTTGTTGAATAAATATACTTGTATTTATGTTCTAATATAAGATAGACACTATCTCTGCTCTCACAGAGTTTCACATTTCAGTTGTATAGGTGGAACCTAAGCTAATTACATAAATAAAAGTTTAGCTATAATTTTGAAATCTACTCTAACAAAATTACTGGGGAAATTAATACTATTTTCGGCTCCAGGAATAAATTTCAAAACCTTTCTGCGGAAAAGCGTGTCACCGGCTTGTGCCACCGCACATTAATCTTTAAATTTCTATTGCGTTTCTCGTGTTCTTTCCAACGTACCCCTGACAACAGCAGGCTGGACTCTTTAAGAAAAGGTGGAAATTCCAGGGCCAGGTAAGCCCGCCAGGAGGATTCAGATAAAGAGCCCAAGGGGGCTGGGTGGAAAAGGTGAAGGGATTAAGAAGTACAGATGCGCAGTCACAGAAGAGTCACAGGCATATGAAGTACAGCAGAGGGAAGAGTCAATGATGTAATAATGATGGATGGTGCCCGGTGAGAACTGGAAGTCCTGGGGGCGAGAACACTTTGAAAAGTATACGATTGTCTAACCGCTATGCCGTACACCTAAAACTGAAACAAAATAATTAAATGGGAACTGTGATTGAAAAAAAATAATAATAAGGGGAAGTTGAAAACAAAACAAAACTCAAGGACTACCACTAAGAAACTGGTTATGCCTGGAAAAATATCAGCTAGCACATGAGAGCCCTTCCCCAGTGACCTTTTGATGAACTTCCTTCATTAGCATACTAAAAATCATGCCCAGGGTAGAGATTTAACATTAAAATGAGATGTGATGTATGGTTAGGCATGTTCCAAGCATGATGGGGAATTGTGCACCCCATTGGAAATCCAAGAACTCTCCACCCTTCCTAGAGAACCCCACACCTGAACTCACCAACCTTTCCCTTTAATACTTCCCTAATTCCCCAGAGTCCAGGAGAAGGAAAGAAGAAAGCATTCCATTATCCTTCTCCATCCCTTGGCCAAGGTATAAAGTTTCGGACTTTCTTCACATAATAATGCCTCATCCCATTGATGCCAGCCACACCAGGCAGAACAAGGGTATGGGGTCTCTGAGTAGCAGGTGTCCCTGACAAGAGTACAATCTATTTAAAGAACTGAGACACACGAGGCTGAGAAGCAAAAAGCTAGGGAGAGTGCATGTAAGGGATGAAACACTGCAAATTGAAATTTAGGGATGGGTGAAGCTATAGTAGCGAAAATGCTTTGATTTTCTGATTTTCATCTTCTAAATTATAATTTAAGGTCAAGACAATAGGTCCTCCAAATTCCCTTTTTCTAATATACAGAACCTGTGAATATGGGGCTTTACTTGACAAAAGGGCTTTGTAGATGTGATTAAATTAAAAATCTTGAGGTGGAGAGATGATTCTGGGTAATCTGGATAGATACAACGTTGCCACGAGCCCTTACAAGAGGGTGGTGAGAAGGGTTCGGGTTGGAGAGAGAGAGATGGACAGAGAAAGGAGGAGCTGGAGTGATGCCCTGTGAAAACAGAGGAAGAGGCAATGAGCCAGGGAAGGCAGGCGGCTTCTTTCAAACACATTTTCCCCTAGAGCAGCGGTTCCCATCCTGAGGGTCGCGACCCCTTTGGAGGTTGAACGACCCTTTCACAGGGGTCACCTAAGACCATCAGAAAACACCTATTTCCAATGGTTTTAGGAACCGAAACACTGCTCCTCTGTCCGTCTCCAGGCGGGTCCGCCCACATGCAGATACACCCACATACACATGAGGAACTGGATTAAAGGGTCCCCGCATTAGGAAGGCTGAGAACCACTGCCCGAGAGCCTCTAAAAGGAACAAGCCCTAACAATGCCTTGAAGACCAATGCTGGACGTGTAGCCTTCCGAACAGTAATATAAGACATGTCTGCTATTTTTAAGCCACTAAATTTGTAGTAGTTTTTATAGCAATGACAGAAAACTAATACAAATGTTACATGGTTTGAAATCTGGTCTGTATTGTTTAAAATGTAGTGTTTTATATCATTTACTCTAGTTAACCCAGACTAGAGTGTTAACTCCCTGGGGGATGGGGCCATGCTTTGTATTGCTACCCTAGCATCACGGTATGTTCATAATACATTACATAATCTACTTGCTAATCAATTTAATCTATTGAATTGAAAACCTGTACTACTTGCAATACGTTCAATCTAGTGATCTGTCTCAAAACTAAGTTTTAGTTCTCACTACACCTGATTTGTGTCAGCCCTGTGGGTGCTGTCCATGCTGCCTGTGGAAATCAGGTTAGGCCCCAGATGCAGGGCTTCTTCTTTTCTTCTCTTGCCAAATATCTTTTGTGGGACAACTCTCAGTGCACCACAAATTTGGAATTTTGCCTTTCTAAGGGGTTCTGTTTTTAGACTCTGACCAAATGTATTTGATGTAGACTTAATTTATATTAAGTGGCTTAAAACAAGCTAACAGGTCTGCCTTATTTGACTTGCCTATGAAATGTGATTCCAATTTTTGTCGTAGGTTTGAGATAATTATTAGACAGTATGGTCCATATAAGGAGAATGAATGACTGCCTGCCACAGATGGTTCCGCCATTTTTCTCCCCCCTCCTGTCCTCACATCCGATTGTCCCAACATGACTCATTCACCACGGATCAACCCTTCACAGCTCTCGTGGCCAAGAACGGAGACTGTTCTACATACCAGGAAGCAGATATGAATCCAGAGAGCATGTACAAATGCCGACTTCTACCACCCGAAGCATGGCTTCAGAAGAGAGCGTTTGGAGAGTTTGTTTTGCTGCACCAAGTTTCCCACTGGGTGGACTGAACACTCCTCCATGGCAGTGACCGTCCCTCCTTCCAGTCCCCAGTCACGCTGGCCGCGCCCTGCAGTGTCACCAGACCGGGGCTTTGAAAGTCAGCATCACCTACTGTTGTCTGACAAGGGTCTGCAATGAATGACTTTTAGAACTATGGGTACTGAACCAGAAGGTGCCTGACACCAAATTGATGTCAAATAAATATTATATGAGTGTTGGATTAAGAGGTGGAAGGTATGAAGCAGTGTATTTGTAACACTCATTCATGTTGACTGCTCCGTAGCTGACACCACTTCTGTGAAAATTCAGCAGGCACACAAGAAGACTTTTCCTACTCTGCACTGTCTTTGAATGTGTATGTATTTGTCATTTTCTTTAATTTAGAGTATAACGATGTAGGGTACCTATTCATTTTCCAACGTCTCATCCTCTTTGGTGAAGAGAAATAAATAAAGCCCAAAGCCAATGCTTGTGATTGGGATGTTGGAGAGACTTAGGCAACCAGAGGTCATGGCCATGCTTGCAGCCCTGGGCCTGGGGGAGAAGGGTGTTGCAGCAGGAGGTGGTGATATTTCCACCAGAACAGACATGTCTAGTGAATGCCTAATAAGCTATTCTAACCTAAATCTGACTTCCGATGGAGTCATATGATCTCTATTAAATCCCTCTCCAGGGTGTCTCACTGCTGGACAAGGTGTGTTTTAGGGACATCTGGAGCCGTGCCACATTCAGTAAATGTTTATATTCAAATCCTTTTCATGATGACAATAACTGAGTAATATTGTACCTTTCTAATATAAGCTGTTTCTCTAAAACAAACTCTAATTATACATAGTTTATCATCTATATAAGTTTTCTATTTTGCAAACCATTGGAGTTTCCTTGCCACAAACAACATGCCAAAAATGCTGATTTAATGGTAATAAAGTTACAATTTTAAAGCAACTGGCATACACTCCAGGATTTGTTGTTATGTAATCTTTATTCATGTCTTTGCAACTGTCAGCTATCAAGGGGTATAACCGCAAAATGCAGATATGACTGCAGCTACAATGCAACCCAACATCGTAGGTTTTTAATGGGCAATAAACCTGATTTATTAAACAATTGCTATTACTGTTACATTGGGGATAAAGTGATTATGAAGCCTTTTATATTGTAGGAATTTATAATTATCATTTCTTCCTTAAAAAACAGCCATCTCTTTCTAGAATAGTCACTAGACTCTGACTTGTTGGGCTCTATAAAACTGATAATGAATTGAAAATGAAGACTGTCAGCAGTATGTTCTCCAAAATGGCATACAAGTCATTTGAATCAAGACAATGATAAAACAATCCTCTTTTTTTTCAGAAGGAACTTGCTATTTAAACCTTTAGAATATATTCCTAGAACTAGTGTAGACCAATAGAAGCATAAGGGTTTTTTTTTTTTTTTTTTTTTTTTTATTAATCCTCACCCGAGGACATTTTTTCCATTTTTTGCACAGACAGAGTGGGAGGGAGAGAGAGGAAGAGAGAGAGAGAGAGGGAAACATCGATGTGAAAGGGACACATCGAGTGGCTGCCACCCGCACGACCAACCAGGACCGGGGACAAACTGCAACCGAGGTACATGCCCTTAGCGGGAACCGAACCCGGGTCTCTCCGGACCGCAGGCGGACGCTCTAACCGCTGAGCCAAACTGGCCAGGGCATGGGTTTTTAAACTTGAAGTTTCAAACAAGTGCCTGAGTGTCAAGGATTTAAAGATCAAAAATATACTAGACATTAAAATGTTTTAACAATGCAGAAGACAATAAGAGAATAATTTTTAGAACCTTAAAAACCAAAAATTTTCATTTATAGTTCATCATATTCTTTTCTCAGAATACATTAACATTAGAGAAATGATAGGTGTATGATTGAAATCACTTAATGTAAATATACACATATATAATATTTATAAGCTTTATTCTTTTACATATTTATCAGAAAAACACAACAAAGAAAACTATTAACATGTCCATCAGTATATTTTTGGACTTGAATTAGCTCACTTCATTGTTTATTGCATACTCAAAGAAAAAATTTGCTAAGAAAACCAAGTTTTTTTCTCCTTTGTGATGTAAGAACTCTTTCTTCTTTGATATAACATGTTTTATCTTAAGGGATTTTGCTGACCCTACCCTTGTGCACTGTGTTGGGTCCATGGCCAAGGGCTGACCGAACCAATTTATACCATCCTGCTTGCAATTTTGGTTATGTAATTGTTGGATGTTACCCAAAACTGGCCACTTAACACTCTCCTCTAGATGTTTTGGTCATGATAGCAGGGGCGTGGCTCTCCATTCACTCGTATGATAGAATGCATGTTTAGCCAAAATACTGCATTCTTCCCACATTGAAGATCTTCTGCAACCTCACCATGAGTGGAGTCTATATTACATGTTGAGGTGGGGCTTAGCCATTCTCATCGAAGCCTTAAGAGATCTGTATATTGCCCTTTGTACTTCTATGCTTCTGCAGTTTTCATTATATGACTGTGCCACAGTCGGTGCACAGGTCTCAGGAGAAAGATGAGGGCACATGATGCAGAGCTGTGGAGCTGAGCCTCCCTGACCACCAATGGCCAGCCAGCATAGCTTAGAGCAGATCACACCAACAACCAGCGTGTTGATAAGAACAAATGTTTATTATATATGCTATTGAAGTTTTATGGTGGTGGTTTACTAACATTAGCTAACTGATATGGTGGCTTAGATGAAGATGGTAGCAGTGGTGGTGAAAAACATGTGGTCATGTTTCGGATATACTGTCAAAACTGAGCAAAAAGTGTATGTGGGGTACAAGTGAGGAGAGTAACTCCAAAGCCTTTGCCTTGAATAATCAAAATGAAGGAGTTACAGTAGCTGTCTGAGTTAGTAACTAAAAGTTCATTATAGAGCATATTTTAGATGAAAACATCAGGAATAAAGTTTTTATTTTGGATGAAAACATTAGGAATAAAGTTTTTATAAGTTACATTATTATAGAAGCCTGAAATGCAAGATAGTGGTCTAATGGCAAGTATATGTATTAAAAAATTATTCATGAACCCATAGTTGGTAGTACAGTCACAATGCTGGATGAGATCACCAAAGAAGTGATTGTGAGAAAGTAGTGAGAAACGAAGGTCTCTGAAATTAACAGTTTTGAAATAGAAAAATATAAGGGATCAAAAGAACAACCAACAAACTAGGAAGGAAATTAGGAGGGCTTGGTTCACTGGAAACCAAAGGAAGAAAGTATGCCAGGGAGGAAGAATGATCAGCTGTATTTAATGTGGTCCACGGGCCAAGTATGGTGGTAATTGGGAATTCACCTTAGATTTAACAACATGGAAGATTTTGTAGGCTTGCTTACTGTAACTGGGAAGGAAGAGAAAATTTGAAGAATTCATCTAAGAATCATTTTAATATTATCTATGTTTTTAATTAATATTACCAAATATATATGTCACCAAATACATATACACATACATGCTAAATATATAGATAGATTCCTCAGCTGAAAATTTGTTTGAAGCACCTATAATGTATGGGTGAATAATTTTTAACTTAAAACACATCTGTTTTGAACCTATATTTAAAATGTGTGTGTGTGTGTGTGTGTATTTATTCATTTAACTGGTTGGTCTAAATACTCTCCAACAAAAATAGAATTTTTATTTCTAAATTTTAATGTAATCATGATAACTAAACTATCCTCAGAAACAATGACAGATGTATGATTAGCTGACTTTTTCATCATTTTTACCCTCTTTAATTTTGAAAACCATACAAATGTTCATTACACTTTATCTCTCAAGGCACCTTGGTATCAGTAATTATGACTAGCATATCTCTTAGTTTTCTGTATGTGACGGTGTTTTTTGTTTGTTTGTTTATATTCAATTCACTTTATTCATTAAACATTTCTTGAGTTTATTTAATATTGTCTGTAGTAGCTGAGACCATAGGACATGGAGTCAAATTGCTTGACTTTGAACTTCAGTTCTGCCCTTTAAAACTGTACCCTTTGCAGTCCTTACATATAACAGGGAAACTATTCATACCTACTCTACTAAATCATCTTAAATAATTAGCACAGTGTAGGTCCTGTTTCAGACACAGTAAGAAATACGATTTAAAATGTGATGTCTTACCAGTATACTTATAACTTAGTAAGAAGAAAGATATGGAAAGAAAACCAGTGCCTCAAGATTAATTCAATTGTAGACCTGAGTTCAACAGATAGAGTAGTTACATTTCTATTTAAGTATTAGGAAGACCTATAGATAGAAATTTAAATATTGCCTCTTCTGATGCTGACCTTGATACAGGTGCGTTCTTTTATTGTCTAATAATGCTCCTAGCTTTTGTGTATACAGAATAAGTAAGAAAAAGTGAAAGGAAATCAATATTTATTAAATACTCCCATATGTTAGAAAAGGATAATGATACATACTTTGTATACACATTATTTAATCATGTAATACAATTATATGATAAAATTTTCTATGTCATGTATAACATATCCAATAAAAAATAGCTATTTCTTCAAAAAGTACTCATTATGCCTTAGGCACCTTTTTAAGAACTTTGCATATATTAAGTCATTTAATCCTCAAATCATACCAATGAAATCAACACTATTATTTGACAGATGAAGAAATTGTTACACCCCAAAGTTTGCATATACTTTCTGTGGCCCCCTGGGCATTACATGGCAGATTTGATGCTTGAAACCAGTGAATGCTCTAAACATGGGTATTACAAGCTGACTTGTGTTCCCTCAAAATTTACATATTGAAGTTCCAAACTCCAGTAACACAAAATCTAACTATTTGAAGATAAGGCCTTACAGAGATGATGAAGTTAAAATGCGGCTCTTGGGATAGGGTCCTAACCAATCTGACGGGTGTTCATAGAGGTAGGGGAAGAGACTCCAGGGATGCAGGAGAAATGGGCATGTGAGGAGGGCACCACTACCAGCCTAGGAGAGAGGCCTCAGAAGAACTCAACCCTGCTGCCTCCTTGATTTGGTTTCAAAACTCCAGAACCATGAGAAAATGATTTTCTGTTGTTTAAGCCATCCTGTCTATGTTATTATGTTTTGGTAACCCTAGAAATCTAATACAAAGCATCTTTTTTTCTTTTGTTTTTTTGTCTTTAAGTGTCCCTATTGACATTTGGGGCTGGATAATTCTTTGTTGAGAGGGGCTCTTCTATTCACTGTAGAATGTTAAGCAGCATAGCTGGTCTCTGTCTACTAGAGATCAGTAGAAACTTTTCAGTTGTGACCGTCAAAAATGTCTCTACGGATTATCAAATGTCTGTGGGATGCAAAATGGCCCTTGTGTGAGAAACACAGCTCTCACCTGAGGGCTCACATGAACTCTCAGGGAGTTTTAATTGTTTTTCTCAGCCAAGGTCTTATTAAACTACGTGATGAAGCTAGAACAAAACCAAGGTTCACCTGACTCTAAAGGTGATGCATTTTTCCATGAAACCTATTATTGTTGGTAGGATTACCACCGGAAGAGGAAATGTAGTTAGAATGGGGGCCCAGTGATGAACAGGATTAAACTACACTTGAGAACATCTACCCTGATTCAGAAGCACTGTTTATAAAGCACTAATGAAGATGTAGATAATTAATACTGGCAGATCTTACTTTTGAAATTAAAATCGATGAATTTCTCACTTGGAAATCATCATTTCATTAAAAATCACTTTGATCTGCCCGTCCTGATTGTTACTGCTATTTTTGACTTTGAGTCAGATAATGTCTGTAATCTTAGGGTGGGCAAATGTTCAAAAAAGTCAAAAATGTATTAGTCAGTAGACAGGGGAAAGATGAAGAGAACAATTGCAAGTATATTGCTTGTTTTCCAATTATTTAAGTATCATATTTTTTTTCTAAGTCTCTACCTACTTCTTTGTCCACCACATTTGACTGTGAGCTCTTTGCCATACAAATATTTTTCTGTGTCTTTTATATTCTTAGCACTTCGCCCTATATCTGACATATATACAGTCTGAACTTAATAAAAATACACTGAGTGATTAAATGCTCCAAAGTACCATCCTAGTAAATGCCCTAAGAGGAAATAAAGAACCTATAAAATTAAGAAGATTGTGAAATTGCAAAATAAGCAATTATCTGTGTTATGAACAGGACAGAAAATATTGACCTGTTACAAATGGATAAATGAGCTAGAAAAAAATAAAACAAAAAATATCCATTTTGCTGTCCAATCTAGTTTATCAATGTTTTTCTACAGACCTCGATGAGATGTTGGGAGTTCAGGACTGAAAGGCTCTCGCGAAGGCAAAAATAAAGAAAGCTCACCAATGTTTTTATTGAGCAGTGTCAGCTTGGCTCCTTCTTTAAATTTCAGGCATTTTGATGCTAATTTGTTAGAAAACAGTCTAGTATTGAAAGGACTGCAATAATTTTAATTATGTTTGGCCTGCAGCACATAGCTGCACAGTGAGTGGGAGTAAGCATTTCTAAAATTTCCCAAAGAGTATCTTCTGAAAACTGTATTGCAAAAGAATACATGTGAAAATCTGAAATGTAAGAAGAAAACTTGAGCCTGGCCAGTGTGGCTCAGTGATTGAACATTGACCCATGCATCAAGAGGTTGTCAGTTTAATTCTGGGTCAGGACACATGCCCTGGTTGTGGGCCCAATCCCCACTGGGGGTCAGGCAGGAGGTGGCCAATCGATGTTCTCTCTTATCAATGTTTTTCTCTTTCTCTCCCTTCCTCTATCTCTAAAATCAATAAAGAAAAAACAATTTAAAAAAAAAAAAGAAGAGGACTTCATACCAACACAAAAACAAAATGCTCAAAAGAACATGTTTCAATGACATAAATAGCAAAGCTGAAGAATTTGTGGTCAATGTGGGAGAGAAAAGTGACACAGGCAAGAGCTAAGTTTATACGTTGATAAAAAAAAAAAAAAAGTGCAGATTTCTGGGACTAGTGCTATAGAGCCATAGGGATGAACTCTGGTTTAACTGTGTATCGAAGTAAAATAGTAAACATGCAACAACATGGATGAACCTAGAGAGTATTATGTTAAGTAAAGTAAGTCAGACAGAGAAAAAGACTGCATCATTTCACTTATATGTGGTATCTAAAAACGAAACAAATACAAAAATAAAACACCCAGAGTCATAGAAACAGAGACCAAAGGGGTGGTTATCAGAAGGGAGGGGTGTGGGGAGATGGGTGAAAAAGATAAAGGGGAATATAGTCAATAAAACTGAAATAAATTTGCATGTTGATGGACAATTACTAGACTTTAGTGATCACATTGTAAGGTAAAATGTTGAATCACTATATTGTTCACCTGAAACTGTGCAATAAAATATTGTACATCAACTATACTTGAATAGATAAAAATAATAATTTAGTACTGGACAATCTTTCTACTATGTCTATAGTTTAGATCTTAAAAAGTTTGTACTATTACATTTAAAGTAGAAAAAATAAATAAAAGCATTTTATTTGATTCAGCCTTGGCTACTTGGGAAAGAAAAATCTTGAGATTATCAAATTGAGTCTTAAGATAAATTCTTTAATATTCATTGATCATTTGTGATCATTCATATCCTATAAGATTCTACTAGATGAGAAGTAAATACCATTCTATCTCTAATAATATCCATATGAATATAATGCCTCATTTATTAGTTGCAAGTTGAAAGTAGTTTAACTCAAAGACAAATAAAATAGAATAATCAACATGTTGAGGCTCTAGATTTTGAATGCCCACCCTATAAATAGCCATATTTTATTGTGCCTCCATTTAATGAGATAATGTCATTTCTAACCCTTGTAAAAATATCTAACTAAAATAATTATTTTTCCTGGAATTATATAAGACAGTAATATATAGATATGTTAAATTCTTTTTGCAGAATATATGTTTTAAATTATTGGTGATCCTTGTTTATGAGAAAGCTTATATATATTATGTGACTAATAATTTTTTTCTCCTTTAATTCTAGCTTGGAATATTGTTCAGTTTTAATATTTCAACACTAAAGGAAAGTCAATTCTTCTTAATCCCAGAAAAGATCTTAATAAACTTTATTTAGAAGAGTTTAGATTTATAGAAAAATTATGAAGATAGTACAGAGAATTCTCACAAATACCACACACAGTTTCCCCTATTATTAACATCTTATTAGGATGGTATATTTTTCAGTTAATGAACCAGTATTGATATGTTAGTATTAACTAAAGCCCATATCTTACCCAGATTTAATTAATTTTTACCTAATATCCTCTCTTTTTTTGTTCCAGAATCCCATTCAGGATATACTTTACCTAGTCTTGTGCCACTCGGGTTCCCTTACCTGTGACATTTGCTCACATTTTCCATGTTGTTGATGACCTTGACAATTTCGAGGACTATTGGCCAGAAATTTTATAGACAACAGACAATTGAGATCTGTGTAGTATTTTTATCAAAATTATCTTAATGTTATGGATTCTGGAGAGGATGAGCATAGCAGTAAAGAGTCAGTCTCTCATCATATCCTATCAAGGTACATACTATCAATGTTCCATTCTGTTAGCTAGAAAATAAATTATTTTTGTCACTGATGTCATGGCATTACATTTTAGTCATCAATGCTATTATGAAAAAGTAAAAAGGTCATCATAGTTAAACATATTTCATCTGTAAAAGAGAGCCTAACTTACGTTGATTTGTAAATCTGTAATCCCTACAGACCTGAATATCTCTGAGAATAGTAGAGTGCTATCACCATACCAAAAAGCTTGTTTTTGAGATTATTTGCAAACAATCTTCTTGAAAATGTTGGCAGATTTTCTTCCACCTTGAACTTTCTATTTGCATCCAAAAGTACTGTAATTTTAATCAAAACCATCTGGAAGTTGTATCTAATAGCCTCTCATTTAGCCCACAGACAGAACTCGGGGCTGCTGATAGAATGAAAAATGCTTGAGTACATACTGCTGTTTTACTTTATTTTACCTGTATTAAAACACCACAAATTGTTATTAACATTATTTAACATAGTCTTCTCATATTATGATGGGAGTCAAATATACACACAAGTGCAAATTGAAACATTACTCATATCATTTTGCCCATCCCAACTCTTTTTTTTTATTATTATTTATTCATTTAAGTAGTAATTATGAGAAGAAACAGATAGGGGGAAAAAAAGAGAAAATAAATGGTACATTGGGTTTATCGAAAATATAGAATAAAATCAGATCTTTAATCTGACAAAAACTCAAGCTTATTTTGAACTGCACCAGTTGGAAGAAGTGTAAAATGTACAAATGCACGTTTCTCTTTCTTCTTCGCCTTTTGAAAGGAGGGGAGTTACGGCTCAGCTCTGACAACATAATTAATTATATTTTGCAATTACAAAAGGCCCTCGAATAACAGTTTCATCCAAAGTCATTTTATTCTAATGTTGATGAGATACCATAGAAATTTAACTCTTATTTATATCAATTAGCCTAGGGTAAAATTAGTTTCTTTATACATTGTTTCCCACAGTTCCAAGAATCTAGTGACAATGTGAAGTGAGGACTTAT
The DNA here is from genome assembly GCF_014108415.1 of Molossus molossus. NCBI lineage: Eukaryota > Metazoa > Chordata > Mammalia > Chiroptera > Molossidae > Molossus > Molossus molossus. The sequence goes on along the minus strand of NW_023425351.1, from coordinate 55,473,850 downwards.
AATACTTCTAAATGATGGCAGCTATTAGTAGCCTGAAACGACTTCAGATGTGCTTTTGGTAGTTTAGCTTTGCTAGTTATGCTTCCAGTTTTGTAATGACCTTACCCCCTTATTCACACACACAAAAAGTAATATTTAAATACAGGTGTTGAAAATAAACCAAGTAACATTAGTTCCACAAGGATGAAAGATGTAATTATTGGCAGAAAAACAGACACACAGACCAATGGAACAGAACTGAGAGCCTAGAAATAAACCCACAATATGAGCAAATAATTTTCAACAAAGAAGCCAAAAACATACAATGGAGAAAAGAAAGCCTCTTCAATAAACGGTGTTGGGAAAACTGGAAAGCCATCTGCAAAAGAACAAAACTAGACTGCGGTTTGTTCCCCTATGCCAAAAATTCACTCAAAATGGATTGAAGATCTAAAGCTAAGACCTGAAACAATAAATTAGGTAAAAGAGAACATAGATAGTAAACTTATGAACCTTGATCTTAGAGAACATTTTATGAATTTGACCACAAATGCAAAGAAAGTAAAGGCAAAAATAAATAAATAGGACTATATCAACCTGAAAAGTCTCTGCACAGCCAAAAAAAAAAAATAAAAGTGCCAAAGGGTACAAACTCTTAGCTAGAAAAAGAATATGTTCTGAGGATCTAATATACAGCACAATGACTGTAGTTAATCATATGGTATTCTATGCTTGAAACAAGTGAAGAATAGAGCTTAGGTATTCTTACCCCCCAAAAAGTTAGCTGTGTCAGGGTATAGAAGTGTTAATTATCTTGATCTTGGTATAAAATATCCCTATTACCCAGAATAATCTACAGATTTCATGCAATCTGTATTTAAATATCAATGACATTTTTGATGGAGCTAAAACAAGAATTCTAAAATTATATGGTACCATAAAGACCTCCAAAAAACAGAGCAATCTTGAGTAAGAAAAACAAAGTTGGCAGCATCATACTCCCTGATTTCAAACTATACTACAAAGCTATGGTAATAAAAAAACAGTATGGCACAAAAGCAGACACAGATCAATGGAACAGAATAAAAACCCCAGAAATTAAGCCATAGTCAATTTAGCAAATTTATAACAAAGGAGGCAAGAGTATACACCGAAAAAAGACAGATTCTGCAATAAATTATGTTGGGAAAACTGAACAGATACATGCTAAAAATAAAACTAGAAAACTTCCTTACAACATTTACAAAACAAAATTCAAAATGAATTAATGACTTAAATGTAGGACCTGAAGCTATAAAACTCCTAGAGGGAAACATAGACAGCAACCTCTTTGAAATCAATTTCAGCAAAGTTCTTTGGATATTTTTGTGAACAAGGACAACAGACTCAAATTGAACTGTATAAAACTAAAATATTTTGCATAGTGAAGAAAATCATCAACAAAATAAAAAAACAACCTACTGCATGGGAGAGATATTTGCAAATTATATATCTGATAAAGGGTTAATATTCAACATATATAAAGAACTCATACAATTCAACATAAAAAAAATCTGCTTAAAAAATGGGCGGAAGCCCTCTGCCAGGCTTCCTTCTGCAACAGGAATGGGTCTTACTCTTGCTCACTCTTTCTGTCTCTATCTCAATTCCCTGATCCCCACATAAAATGCCTGGAGAAGCCACAGAAACTGTTTCTGCAACTTTTAGTTTTAATGTTAATATTTTCTGCCATTGAAAATTGGGGAAGGAAAAAATGTTTTCTTCCCCAGTCAGATGAGATTGCTCCACATTTATCAAACCACATATTTTTTGCTTCCATTTTCAGAATCCAGTAACCTTGTCTAATTATTTTACGTTTGGTCCCGCCAGGTGGTGAGGGAGTAGGAACAGATGACCTCTTTGTGTCCCCTCTCCTTTTTGATTCCTTCGTGAAAAGAGTAGTGGACTGCTGAGGCACTCTTCCACTTTATCACTGGAAAGGGTCTGTGAATCATCATAAAACAGTGTCCTTTCCATTCATTACCTAGCATCATAAAAGTAGAGTTATCGGGATTTATGGATGCTGAACACTGTCTCAGCTACCTTATGAAATGAGGCCTGATCGGCAAGCCATTCATTCATTCATTACTTGCACTTCAATTAATTTTGATTTTGCCTCACTTTAAAATTGTATCTCTGCCCACATACTGGACTCTTCTCTCTTTTTTGTTCTTATTAGTTTTTCCTCCACATATATATCTGTAGGAATTCCTGTTATCCAGGTAATTTCCTTTCTTACAGATAGACTTCAAAATGATGACATATGTCTACATGCTGGCTACTATCTGCTATTCCCTTTCAATCTCAGAAAAAAAAAATCCTCCTACATGACTGAGAAGAGCTCTTTATCTAATGAAAAATCACTCTAATATTTTGTATTACCATTATATTTGTAAGTAGATACCATTTTACAATTATCCATCATGCATAAATGTATACTTGTGGTTTTTTTGCTATCAGATCTCTCTAGAGTTATTTTAAACTAGTAACTTATTAACTAGAAAAGCAATTAATATATACTTGGTTACAAATGAGTGAGGCATTAGATTTATGTTTTACAATGTTATCTTTTAGAAAATCTTTTAAAACATCCTTTACTTCAGCATCTTCATGATCATTAAACTGCAGAGCTGAAAGTAGGTTTACAGTTGTAAGTTTGTGAGTTTCTTCTTGTATTTATTTATTTATTATTGTATTATTGATTTGTATTATTTGTCTTCTTGTTTGTTATCATTGCTTTTTTTTGCATCCTTACTTATAACACCTTTTAGGAAATGATGACTGGAAATTTAACCTACTTTTGATCAGCCCTCTATATTGGCAATATCTATCTCTTTTAGAAAATCAAGATAGGATTCTGTCCTGGAAAATCAAGATAGGATTATTGAACTGTTCTTCATTTCTCATTTCTTTTCATAAGGAACAAATCCTCTCTCAGAACATGTGTCCAAGTTATTTTGTATATTAAATATACAAAAAAATGCTAAAACCCTGTACCCCAAGACATGCCTGTTACTAGAAAATAGTTTTTTTGTGGTTTAATACACACACACATTGTTTGAAAGCTGTTGCATAAGTGGCCAATTATTGTACTTCCAAAAAACTTCCTTGTAAATTATATTTTGATCTGACAATAATCTCCTATTTTTATTATGTCTTAAGTTTTGTAAAATGCTTCTCTTTTATTCTAATAGGACAAAATAGGTGAGTGAATAAATTATATCATACTTGTACACTTAAGGACAGAGACAGAGCAGGCTGGGCATATCACTAAGGTTTTACAACTAATTAATGATATAGACTAAATCATAATGTCGGATTTTGGGTGAAACATTTATTTTGTCTATCCAATATCCTCTCAAATTACTGTGCCCAAAATGCTTGTCTATCACTGACTCTTCTGTGCCTTTCAAGTCGCAATTTTAATTTGTGACTTGTGCATACAAATAAGCTTCCTTCTTCACTGTCACAGAAATCCACAGCTTTGCAAATTTCTCTATATATTAATCCTTGCCTTAATTGTATAATTTGCTTTTTACTTATCCTTATTATGATTGTTCTACTTCACCTTTTTCTAAAGAAAAACTGGAAGAACCAATTCTTGAAAGCCAAAATGATGTTTAATATTTCATATACTTTCTAAAAGTCAAAATTATGCAAAGCAGCATATTTAGATTGGTTTAATTTGAGACAACAGTGCCAATAGATGGCACTCTGGGTAAAGTTGATGATGTTATTTTCTATATTGCAGCACTACAATTCAAGGGCTTATATAAATGGAATACAGGATTAGTGAACATTTGTAAGTCCAAGAATCATACTTATTTTAATAATAAATGACATTGTTGCTCTCTAAATAATCTAAGGTTGAATCATTATAAACCACTGCTCATTAAATAAAAGTTAAGGCATTACACAATGAACTGTTTCTCATTAGAATACATATGTATATTTAAACTTAAACAATTATTTATACTGCTCTGTGTAGCCAAAATCAATGTTATCAATCACCTTATTTATATCCTTCCTCATGTAACAATCATTTTATTCATAGGATTCCTAATATAATTTCATAACAAAATTTTTTAAAAGTATATGCATTTTAAGACAATTTCCATGTATAAAATTGAAGTTTACAAACATTTAAAATGTTCGTATTGGCCTGGGCAACCCAGCTGCACACAAGATAGGCACAGAGGATGTGAAAATGGAGGCAGAGTGAATAGAAGCTACACAGACGATCTCCCAGGACCAAACAGAAATTACACTAAAATAAAGACAAATCCCTAGAAAAACGCAACAGAAAAGCAGCAGGACAGGACCATATAAGCAGGGACACTGGTAGGATCAGTGGAGGCATGAGAGGGTGGTGGGCTGGGAGCCCATGAACAGCGGCAGTCTTAGCTGTGAGCAGCGCCCTTGGGGAATAAAGACCAAGCCTGCTCCACAACACAGAGAGCCAGGACAGAGCACTAAAATAGCCACTCACCTGGGGGCTCTGGCAGAGGAAGGGCAGACTGGGCTGGAACTCTGTGGGTACACCGGGGATTTGCAGGGTACTCAGAGTTTTTGCTGAGTTGCAGCCACAAAGGATGGTGGCCAGTGTGCTCCTTCCCAGAGATGTGGGGGGAAAGCAGCAGCCCCCTCTCAGAGATTCAGCCTTTCCCAGGTGAGGCAAAGAAATGAAAATTGAGGCTCATTAATAACCAGCATCTATCCCACCCTCTGGAAATCCTCTTAGGCAGAACACCAGGGCTACATTCCAAGGCACCAAGTAACTAAGACTACTAGCATCCAGGGAAAAGCTAGAGTATAACTGAACCTTTTCTGGGCTTGCAAATCTACCCAGGAAAGTAAGCCCTGACAGTGGTGTTTAACATGGGCCCACCCAGGCCCATCCAAACCCAGTAGAGGGCACCAAAAACAGCAGAACACCATCACCCACAGGGAAAATTTGGCAGGCTCCAAAACCCACTGAGATAGCCAGAATAGTGAAACAAAGAAACAAATCCCAAATAAAAAAAACAAGACAACTCTATCAAAGATGAGATAAATGAAACGCAGCTAAGCAAACTATCAGAGTTAGAATTCAGAGCCATGATCTTGAGGAAGCTCAACAGCATGAGTAAGGACATCAGCACCAAGAATAAAGATATAGGAACATTGAAAACCAACCAAGTGGAAATGAAGAATGACATAGCAGAAATTAAGAACACATAGAAAGGACTAAACAGCAGAGCAGAGGAAGCTGAGGACCAGATCAGTGAATTAGAAGACAGGGTAGAAAAAATAAACCAATCAGAAAAACAAAAACAAACAAACAAAAAAATGATTAAAAACAGGAAGATAGCTTAAGAGAACTGTAGGATAACTGGAAATGAAATAACATTCGAATCATAGAAGTCCCCGAAAAGGAAGAAAATGGGCAAGGGTTAGAGAATATATTTGAAGAAATAGTGACAGAAAACTCCTAATTTGGTGAAGGAATAGGCATTCAAGTTCAAGAAGCACAGAGAGCCCCAAGTAAGAAGAACCCAAATAGGCCCACACTAAGACACATAGTACTTAAAATATTAAAAATTAAAGAGAGAATCCTAAAGGTAGCAAGAGATAAGCAACAGGTTACCTACAAAGGAAACCCCATAAGGCTGTCATCTGACTTCTCAACAGAAACACTACAGGCCAGAAGGGAATGGCATGAAGTAATCAAGGTCATGAAAAACAAAGATCTGAATCCAAGACTACTCTATCCAGCAAGGCTATCATTCAAAATAGAAGGTCAAATAAAGAGCTTCCCAGACAAAAAAAGGCTAAGGGAATATATTAACACCAAACCAGCACTGCAAGAAATGCCAAAGGGATGCTGTAATTAGTAGAAGAAATAGGAAGAAAAATATAACCACACTAAACAGAAATGGCAATAAATAAGTACATATCAATAATCACCTTAAATGTGAATGGTTTGAATGCTCCGATCAAAAGACACAGAGTAGCTCATTGGATAAGAAAGCATGACTTAAATATATGTTGTTTACAAGAGACCCACCTCAACAAAAGACTCACATAGGCTGAATGTGAAGGGATGGAAAAAAATATTTCAAGGAAACGGAAAGCAAAAAAAAAAAAAAAAAAAAAAAGCTGGGGTATCAATACACATATCTGATAAAGTAGATTTCCAAATGAAGGCCATATCTAGAGTCAAAGAAGGCCACAACATAATATTGAAAGGATCTATCCAACAGGAAGATATAACCTTGGTAAACATATATGCACCAAATATAAGAGCACCAACATATATTACAAATCTTCTGGAGGACTTCAAAGGAGAAATCAACAGCAGTACAATCATAGCTGAGGACTTCAACACCACGCTGACATCACTGGATAGACAAAAATTTAACAAGGAACCAGTCTCTAAATGAAGTGCTAGATCAAATGGATTTCATAGATATCTACAGAGAATTACACCACAAAAGTGCAGAATTCATATTCTTCTCAAGTGCACATGGGACATTCTCAAAGATAGACTACATGTCAGGGCACAAACTAAGTCTCTACAAGTTCAAGAAGATTGAAATCATATTAAGCATTTTCTCAGATCACAATGGCATGCAACTAGAAATCAATTGCAACAAGAACATGCAAAGACATTTGAAAACATGGAGGCTAAATACCATGTTTTTGAACAATGAATGGGTTACCATGGAGATCAAGGAAAAAATTTAAAAATTCCTGAAAATCAATGAAAATGAACACACAACAACACAAAATCTATGGGATGCAGCGAAAGCAGTTCTGAGAATGAAGTTCATAGCACTACAGGCCTACCTCAAGAAACAAGAAAAATTTCTAATAGACTATGTAACCTCACAACTTAAAGAACTAGAAAGCAAACAAAAAGAAACCCCCAGTGCAAGTAGAAATAAGGAAATAGTAAAGACCAGAGCAGAAATAAATGATATGCAGACCAAAAGAACAATTCAAAGGATATGAACCAAAGAGCTGGTTCTTTGAAAAGATAAACAAGATTGATGGACCCTTAGCTAGACTCACCAAGAAACAAAGAGAGAGAACCCAAATAAACAAAATCAGAAATGAAAGAGGAAAAATAATAACTGAACCACAGAAATACAAAGGATTGTTAACAAATATCATGAACAATTATACGGCAACAAATTTGACAATCTAAGCGAAATGGACAAATTTCTAGGAACACAGAGTCTCCCAAAACTGAACCGAGAAGAGATAGAAAACTTGAACAGACGAATAACAACAAAAGAAATTGAAGATGTAATCAAGACTCTCCCAGCAAACAAAAGCCCAGGCCTGGACGGTTTCATGGGGGAGTTTTACCGAACATTCAGAGAAGAATACCCATTCTCTTCAAACTATTTAAAAAAATTCAAGAAGAAGGAAGACTTCCAAACTCATTTTATGAGGCCAGCATAATTCTAACTTCAAAACCAGAAACAGACACTACAAAGAAAGAAAACTACAGGTCAATATCCCTGATGAACATAGATGCCAAAATCCTGAACAAAATACAAGCAAATTGAATCCAGAAATACATCAAAAAAATTATTCACCATGGCCAAGTGGGATTCTTCCCAGGGATGCAAGGCTGGTACAATATTTGCAAATCAAGAAATGTGATACAGCACATAAACAAAATGAAAGAAAAAAAATCATATGATCATATCAATAGACACTGAAAAAGCATTTGACAAAATCCAGCACCCATTTCTGATAAAAATGCTCAGCAATGCGGGAATAGAGAGATCATATCTAAACATAATAAAGGCCATATATGAAAGACCTACAGCCAGTATCATACACAATGGGCAAAAAATGAAAGCATTCCTCATAAGAACAGAAACAAGACAAGGATGGCCACTTTTGCCACTCTTATTTAACATAGTACTGGAAGTCTTAGCCACAGCAATCAGACAGGAAGAACAAATAAAAGGGATCCAAATTGGAAAGGAGGGAGTGAAACTGTTATTATTCGCAGATGACATGATATTGTACATAGAAAACCCCAAAGTCTCCATCAAAATTTTACTAGACTGAATAAATCAATTTGGCAAAGTAGCAGGAAACAAAATTAACGTCAAGGAAACAACAGCATTATTATAGATCAATGATGAACCCACAGAAAGAGAAACTAAAAAAACAATCCCATTTACCATCGCAGCAAAAATTAAGATACCTAGGAATGAACTTAACAAAAGAAATAAAAGACATATGCGCAGAAAACTACAGGTCATTGAAAAAAAGAAATAGAAGACGATATAAAAAAGTGGAAGCACATACCTTGTTCATGGATTGGAAGAATTAACATTATTAAAATGTCCATACTACCCAAAGCAATCTATAAATTCAATGCAATCCCCATCAAAATACCAACGACATACTTCACAGAACTAGAACAAGTACTTCAAAAGTTCATATGGAACCAAAAAAGACTGCGGATAGCCACAGCAATTTTGAAAAAGAAGAACAAAGTTGGAGGGATCACATTATCCGATTTCAGGTTATACTACAAAGCCACTGTAATCAAAACAGCCTGGTCTGGCACAAGAACAGGCATATAGACCAGTAGAACAGAACAGAGAACCCAGAAATGGACCCAAGGCAATACGCTCAATTAATATTTGATGAAGGTGGCAAGAGCATACAGTGGAGTAAAGACAGTCTCTTTAATAAATGGTGTTGGGAAAATTGGACAGCTACATGCAAAAAAATGAAACTAGACCATCAACTTACACCACACACAAGAAAAAAACTCAAAATGGATAAAAGACTTAAAAATCCTAGAAGAAACTATAGGCAACAAAATTTCAGACATCATATGCAGCAGAATTTACACTGATACATCACCTAAGGCAATAGAAACAAAGGAAGAAATGAACACATGGGACTATATCAAACTCAAAAGCTTCTGCACAGCAAAAGATACAATCATCAAAACGGAAAGGCAACCCACTGTATGGAAGAGCATAATTGCCAATGATATATCAGATAATTTCCAAAATATATCGAGTGCTCATACAACTCAACAAAAGGAAGACAAAAAACCCAATTAAAAAATGGGCAGAGGAACTAAATAGACACCTCTCCAAATAGGACATACAAATGGCTAACAGACATGAAAAAATGCTCAACATCACTAATCATCAGAGAGATGCAAATTAAAACAACATGAGGTATCACCTCACACCTGTCAGAATGGCTGTCATCAAGAAATCATCAAGCAACAAGTGTTGGGGAGGTTGTGAAGAAAAGGGGACTCTAATACACTGCTGGTGGGAATGCAGATGGTGCAGCCGCTATGGAAAACAATAGGGTGTTACCTCAAAAAATTAAAAATTGAACTGCCATTTGACCCAGTGATCCCACTTCTAGGAATATACCCTAAGAAGCCTGAAACACCAATCAGAAAGAATATATGTACCTCCATGTTTATAGCAGCACTATTTACAATAGGTAAGATCTGGAAACAGCCCAAATGTCCATCGGTAGATGAATGGATAAAAAAGCAGTGGTACATATACACAATGGAGTACTATGCAGCTGTATGAAAGAACGATCTCTTATCCTTTGAGACAACATGGCGGGACCTGGAGAGTATTATCCTAAGTGAAACAAGCCAAGCAGAGAAAGACAAATATCACATGGTCTCACTTATTTGTGGAATATAATGAACATAACAGTCTGAGGAACAGGGTAGTCCCAGAGATGTGGAAGTGGGGTACACACTGACAATCTCCAGAAGAGGGCGGGGAGAGGTAAACCACAAAACTTGTATGCATGTATGTGTGAACAATGGACATGGACAACAAAGCTGGGGACAGGGCGGGGAGGGTGGGGGAGGAGAGTATCAGTGGGGGAAAAGGAGAAACATCTGTACAAAAATAAATTAATTAATTAAATAAAAAATAAATAAAATAAAACGTTCATATTTTTAAGTGCTTTTTAGTAAAATAAAACTGATTATTTGTGCGGTACCTTGATTTAAATGATCCGTGTTCTAATCATGCATATATAATCTGAGATTTGAATGGGGGTCTAATAAGATTAAATAGAAAGGTAGGCTTACATCTCAGAGAGACTGCAGTTCCGAATGGGTCTTTAAGACCGGACACAGGAACCACGGCACAGATTGATCACAGATGCAGTAACAACACAGAGCCAGGCAACAGAACTGCAAATTTCTAATATATTTATACATATGAGTCTTTTATAGCCCTAAACATAATAGCGTTTGCTACTCCTTTGTCTTCTTGTAGTGTCTCACCTTATGTCTATGATTTTACGATTCTCAGTAAATCCTACAATGTAGCATTCTTGTACCTGTTTTTCTGAGGAGGCATGTGGAATTTATCAGAGTTCACTTATTCCTTAAGGTATGGCTGGTAATTAGATGTCTTCATTTCAAGTGCTGAGCTCAGAATCTGCCACAGCTGACGCTCAACGATGGCTTGTTGGGAGAACGAGAACATCAGACCACAGCAGCGTGGAATTGATTCAGACCCAGAGCTCTGTAAAAGCTGTGGACAGAAGTTTAGGATGGGCTCAAGAAACAGCTGAGGCTGAGCCTCTGGGGCGGAGCTCTCTTGGGAAGACAGCCAGGATGCCATGGTCAGATCATCTGCAGGGAGAAGGAAATGTGAAGGAGGAAGCCAAGCAAGAGTCTGGACAACAGGCTACCCTGTCGGAACAAACAGGCAGGTGGAGTTTAAAAAGGCTTACCCAGTTTGCTCACTAAAGTCTAAAATTTTACAAAGATCTCACATGTTCGAGGAGAAAGACTTTGTTAGAGGTGGAGAACTGAGCACCAAGAAGAACACGTGTGAGTATACATGAAAGTTTCCTTGAATGAACACACATTACTGTGCTCCCTCAGGACTGGACATTTACAGAAGCATTTTGAAGCATTCTTTTTTATTTCTATAATGAATTGTACATAGTTAAATTTCCACTAACATTTGCAGAGAGTAAATCTGCAATTTTTTAATTAATATTTCATCATCTTATGTTTGCTCAATTTCCCACAGCCTACCTATGCCCTTGTCCACTGAACTTACGTAGTTCCACTTTTTAGATGATTAATTTAAAAAACCATGAATGTACCTGTGAGTTTTTTTTCTTAATCCCTTTACCTTTTTCACCCAGCTCCCTGAAGCCCCTCCCCTCTGACAGCTGTCAGTCTTTTCTCTGTATCTATGAGTCTGTTTCTATTTTGTTTGCTAGTTTATTTTGTTCCTTAGATTCCATATATAAGTACAATCATATGGTACTTGTCTTTCTCTGACTGGCTTATTTCACCTTGCATGATGCTCTTCAGGTCCATCCACGCTGTTGCAAAAGGTAAGACCACAGTATGGTGGTTACCACAGGGAAGAGGAGGGGGAGGTGGAAGAGGGTAAAGGGGGATAAATGATGATGGAAGAAGACTTGACTTGGAGTGATGAACACAAAATACAATATGCAGATGATGTACTGTAGAATTGTACACCCGAAACTATATAATTGTATTAACCAATGTGACCCCAATAACTTCAATGAAAATAGAAAATAAAATAAACATTTTAAAAAATCATGATTCAGTTGTATTTATAGCACGGTAGGATGCTTAAACTCATTTACTATGATGTAAAAAGTACTTTTCTGACTACTTCTTAATTATATGGGAGCTCTAAGTGTACCTATTACTAATGGATTAAGAATTGTCTTCCTCCTTTTTTCTTACTTCCATCCCCTTTTCTCTGTTTTCTCTTTTTTCTTGCTGTTACTATATTTTGGGATCTCCTAGTGAACTTGTTCAAAATACCAATTTCTCAGCCCTACACCTCAGAAATTTATTCTTTATGTCTGTTGTGGTGGGTTCTTGCTCTCTTTTTATCTCCCACACACCATGCCAACCCTATTAATTCTGACACAGGTGTCAGAGGATGTTATTTTAAGAAAACCCATTATATGCCATTACAGTTTCTGTCCTGCACAAAACCTTCCTTATGTTCTCAAGGAATGTAGCCTTTTAAGGTATGTAAGAATCATCCCGTGAGGTGTACTGACTTATGTCTACATAAGTAGTTATGTAGCAAAGGGTGAGCCACCAAGTCCTTGAGTATGTTGGTATTCAGAAGCTTCAAGTTACTTGGACTATATCTGATTAGGCTCATTATATTAATTATAATAAATAAGATTGCCTCCTCCATAGGAGGGTCTTAATATTTTTTGTTGGATGATAAAGCAATGGCAAATTTTGGCAATTATTCATTTATCTTGTTTATATTGTGTCCATGGTATTCAGGGGTCAGGTTAAGGTGAGAACTATATGCTTTCACTCATCTGTGGGATATATAATTGAAGGCATCTAATGAACAAACAAGAAAATCACAAACTCAGACACAGAAAGCAGCCTGGTGGTTACCAGAAGGAGAGGGTTTAAAGGGTAAAGGGGGGTCAAATACATGGAGACAGATGATGTGACTTTGGGTGATGGGCACACAATGCAATATAAAGATCATGTATCATAGAAATATACATTTAAAATGTGTAATCTCATTAACCAATTTCACCCTGATAAATTTAATATAAATAAATATGGACAATGGATGTAGGCTACCCCCACCTCCATCACCTACCTCATTTGTACAGCATCAATCATTTTCCCACCCTAGTAATTATCTGCCTTTCTTTCAAAGCACAAGGTTAACACCTGCCTTTAAAAGATTGTGAAGAATATTCCAAACCCAGTAGAAACACTTGCCAATAGCTTATATTAACTTTACTGACTTCCCAAAGGCTGTAGTAAGCAAAATTTAGAGAAAAACATTTTACTATGTACTGAGATATAATGTATAAGCCAAGTCCACATACATTTCATAAGTTTATCATTTTCTACGTGGTACAATATTCTGTTTCGAAAGAAAATCCAGTGTGAAAATTATTTGGAATGTAAAACTATTCAGAGAGTTAAGCTGAAGTTTACCTTAGATATGAAAATATGTATAAATTACAGAGATCATTAGCTTATAAAGAAAGGAACAGGAAATATTAAAATGCCAAATCTAATTGCATACCTATTCCTCCCTCAACTATCTCATACCTCATTGACTAGTTAATTGCCATCCTTAAATATCAGTGAAGAATACTTTCTTACAGAGGAAGTTTGCTATTGTCATTGGTTATTTTGCTTGATCTGTCTACATATTTTTACAACTCCCTGTATCTTGGTTTTAAAATTTTTTTTCTTTATTGATTTTTACAGATAGAGGAAGAGAGGGAGAGAGATGGAAACATCAATGACAGAGAACATCGATTGGCCACCTCCTGCATGCCCCCCCTGGGGACTTGGCTCATAACCTGAGCATGTGTCCTGACCAGGAATTGAACTGGCGACCTCTTACTGCATGGGATGATGCTCAACCACTGAGCCACACCAGCTGTACTCCTGTACCTTCTTATTAGCATTCTCCCACTTTATAGTTAAGAACCTGAGTTCAGTAATTTTCTAATGAGTACAGTATGGGAAGTTGAAAAAGGTTCACTTTATAGTGGAAAAATCTGACAAACACTATCTCTGACCAAGGGATCAATCAAGGTTAGCATCAGAAGTAATAACTCAGTGATAGTGTATCCCGTCATACGATGTGATTTAAAATGGCACTTTACCTCTGTGGTTTTGTTTGCAAAACCCTGGAATAATTCCCTGGATAATTAGAATAAAACATAAGACAAATCCCAATAAAGGGTCTCCTACAAAAATATCTGACTATTGCCCTTCAAAACTGTCAAGGTCACCCAAAATGGGAAAATCTGGAAACTCGCAGCCCAGAGGAGCCCAAGGACACGTGACAAGTAAATGCAATGTGGTATCCTGGAACAGAATTACGGCCTTAGGTAACGTCTAAGAAAATATGAATAACTGTGGACCTTTTAAAATAAACATATATAGATATTGGTTCACTAATTATGACAAATGTACTGTACTAATGTAAGAGAATAATAGGAGACATGGGGTGTAGAACATATAGGAAATCTCTGTACTGTGGTTGCATTTTTCACTGCAAATCTAAAACTATTTAAAATAAAAATATTCACTTAACATAAACAACTGTTTGGTTATCTTTCTTCCCTGTTAGGTAGGCTCCGTGATCTCTGAAAGTCCCACTGTACCTGTTTTAATCACCTCTTAGCCTCGGTGCACAGCATACGAGGGGCTAGATAAATGTTGAATGAGTGTAATAAACATTTAATAACTGACTGTAAAAGAACCTCCATTCTCCAAAGAAACTTCTATTTATATATGTGAGTAGTATTTCTTCAGGCCACCAGTCAGGATGCAAATGAATGCCATCTGCCTCTTGTTCTCCCATAACCTCTTGCTGTTGGGTCTCTGCAATTATTTTCCCTGAATGACTGCCCTAAATATCTGTTTGTTCCCCAAAGAATCCCTGTGCTCCTGAATTATCAACATCTTCTGCTTTCTGTGCCAAGCACAGCAGACAAATCTGCGAAAACCAGGAAGAGCTTAGGGAGGCCCCTCTAGGAACAGACGTTCAAAGAGCCTGGGCTGCTTTTCGATGTTCTGAAGCCAATAAATTCCTGTCCCGAGATTCCTTGGCCACAGTCACTTCATTGATATTTGATTGTGTGAAATATTAATATTTAGAGAGTCAATGGGTTGAATAAGAGGTTTTTTTGTTTGTTTGTTTGTTTTTTTAAAGAGAAAATACCCCTGAGAGTTTAAGAGTTTAAAATCCCTCTTGCTTTCACCATGAATTGATTTCAAGTTATAGTTTCCTGATTTGAGATCTACCTAGTGGAAATGATGTGTCTGGTCTGAGAGGGACATGAGACACATACTTTGGAAACTGAAGCACTCTGGAGTATACAGATTTGTTACTATAGTAGATAAAGGGATCGCTGCCAGGTTTATCGACAACTTGGCAAAAGGTACCACAAAGAGTGTAAGGGGTTTAACCTGGGAGAGGAAAACAAGCCAAAGACTAGAGTCATATTAAATAATAACAACAATGACAAGACAAAGAAGGAATTGAAAAGAGGAGGAGAGAGAGGAGCAGAAAAGTAAGTTTTCCAGTGCTGATGCTGATCTAAAAGAGGGGGAGGGGAAGAGGAAGCCAAAGACCCTTCCATCTCCCCCTCTTATAGCACATCCATTCAGAAACCAGAGCTCAGCTTACTACTGTTACCAGGATAATTCAATGATGTCATTGAATATATTGGCTTTTGAGAGTTAGTTTTGGAAAATAGAAATATATTCACACTGTTATTTCAACAGGAAAATGTTCCAAATTCTATAAAAATAATTCAGAGGAGAAAGTACACTTACAAATTCAAGACAGGTTATAGTTATATTTTTTAAAAATAAGCTACAACTAAAACTAAATAGGGTCCTTAGTAGGCCAGACCAAATAAAAATTCATTTAAATAATTATTTAGTGCAACATACTTTTAGTGCTTTTAATTCTGTATAAAGGTCAAATGGCCTAATTATTAAAATATTTGCTCATGAATCTGGCTGAACTAATTAGTGGACTAACCCCACCAATTACTGGATTCCATTCACTGTGCTAAGTGCTGTGTCTGTGTCTTCCCATTAAATCTGACCACTCTGTGCCAGCATTAACAATGTTGATGTTTTTTCAGACCAAGACATGTCTGGCTGAGAAAAGTTAAGTGCAAGAACTAAAATTTAAACTTAATTCAGTTTGAATCCAAAGCTTGAGATTTTTATCTTTCAGAATGAGCGCATATTACTTTCAAAATTTACCACATACATTCCCACACAAAAAAATTAGCAGGTGCCCAGTTATTTTTCACTAAAATGAGCATCATTTTGAATATGTATTGAAACTTTGTAATGGAGATACATATTTAAGCTCATCTTTTTTTTTTTTAATGTGACCAAATAGGCCAAACATTCATGTATCATTCCTCTTTTTACCAATTTCAAAAACCACCCTACTAATTATAAATGATGAATGAAGCATTCTTTAATTATGTGATGAAATTACATTTTATATGGGGAAAAAATGACTTCAGTTCATCCTTCTACTAAACACCAAATTATATAAAGTGAGTTCCTTGTCAGCTGGATGGACCTGTCTGTTCCCATTGCTTCCCACCCTGCTAAGAATCCACAGAATCCACAGAATTCGAGATTGTCATGAGCCAAATGCTCACCACAGGGAGCTCCTTCCTGCTGGTATAGAGCAATCTCGTGTTAGAGAAGCACAGCTTACCTTCACACTCATGACATGAAGATAAGATGTTACTTTTAACACTAACTGGAATATTCCAACTTGAAGCTAAAACAATATGTAATATGGCAACCCTTAACCTGAAAATGAATTATCTTTAGAATGAATCATTCAATATTAAAGGAATATTTTACTTCACAAGGATAAATATTTAAATACAAATCATCTTATTTGTACCATTTTAGTTTTGGCAAAGCATTTGTGTTAAAGGTGCATTGTCTTCTAGCTCATTTTCTAAAACAGAATTACACATTTCTGAATGACAAGCACAATAAATCATAATTAGTAATTTTGCACATTTTCCACTTTATCCACATGTGCAAATATTTACATATAGAAATATTGTGGGTTTGCAATTTTTTGAAACAAATGTTTTAATTCATGCAGATTTATAACAATCTAACATGAAATATTAATATTTTATAGATTTTTTTTTACTATAGAAATTAATCTATAAAATGTCCTGGACAAATGGATTCATTCCATGCATGTAGGTGACCTGAAAACTTATACTGAGGCAAATTCAGTGAGCATGGTTCACTGTAGGGTCTTTAATATTTTTTAAAGTCCCTGCATAATACAATTTGTACATAATACAAGAGATATGTGAAATATTATATATGAGTCTCAGAACTAAAAAAATCCTTAGAAATACATTTGACCCAATTTTTATCCTTATATAAGACATAATTTTTAAACACTCTTTTTAGTGCAATCTATAAAAGTTAGGAACCCAAACAAGGTTACAGAACCGAGGGCAATGCTTTGTAACAAACAGGTTATCTTAGTTTCTTGATAGAAAATAACCCTGTTAGAGTTTTCTGAGTTGGTTATTTCTGCTTAATTTGGATTTGATGACAATTTCATTGGATAGTAGTGGTAGAAGGCAGATATAATGTACTAAAAAAAAATCTAAAAACCTAAGGTGGTTCTAGGAACTACCTGAGCACGAAGACTCGCATGTTTACATGGTCTGTTAGAGTATGTCAGTATCTAGCTGGGGAAGAGGATTTCTACTGGAAACAAGAGCTTTGTAAAGGAGGAAGTATTTATGTGTCTGGGAATATAAAAAAATAATTTAGGGGAGACTCAAATTTTGGGAGAAAAAAATCGGACAGACATCAAAGTCATATAAAGTCTAAGAAACCTAGTTCCAGACATGAGAAGAACGGGCAAAAAAGTAAAACTTCATATAGAAACTGAACGAGGGGACCATACATCTGATAAGAGAATGAGTGACATAAAATATATACTCAGAAATTGGACTAGAAGAAATGTTAAACGTTCTAAAACATTTTATTAGAAAGCACTTTATGATTGTCCAACTTAGATAGATCAGAACATTTTCTTGTAAACCAAGTTGCCTCAATTCAAGTCTTCTACCTTCTACTCAAAACAATTCTACCTCTGCTTCCCGAATCTTTTACCTTAGTAAACAAAATGTATTGAACCATTCAAACAATAATCATTTTAGAATTTACTGTCATTTACAATAAATACTCTTAAATTATTTCTTCACATAGTTGTTGAGAGTATTGCCAAGGAAATTTAAGATAACGATTTAAAATCACGATACTGTGAACCTTAGGCAAATTGTATAATCTTCCTAAGCCTCAATTCAATATATTTTTTATGTCACTAAGCATCACTACTCTGTTTATAAGAGTTGTTCTGACATTCCAGCAGTAATTTATGAATATTTTCTTTGCTCTGTTTTTTTAATCAATATTTGCAATTTTAGGTTTCTAAATTTATGCCAATCTGATGAGTGCATCATGATTGTATACTGTAGTACTAATTTGTTTTTATATTTCATTGGCCATTCAATTTCTTTTCATACTGTTTGCCTCTTTATATATTAGGTTCTTTATATTTTCTTGTTAATTTCTAAGGATTTTTTTATATTCTGGAGAGTAATTCATTAGATGTTAGAGGCATCGAAAACATTTTTTCTAATTAAATTTTCAAAAAATATTGGTCATGTAGAAAAGTAAACATTTATTGTAATGTAGCAAAATGCATCAATTTATTTAGTTTGCATGCCTGTGTTTAAAAAAAAAAAAAAAAAATTCCCAGAGAAGATTATAATGATAGTGTTAGATCTAACACTTTTTATTATTCACATTTAGGTTTTTAGTCACGTGGACCTGAGTTGTGTGCATGTAATACAAGGGCCTTTCACTTAACCTGGTTCCCTCGACTCGAGTCTCGGGTAGAGGAACAGTCATCACAGCTTCCTGCTTCCTTTGCTTTGGAGACGGCCTCCGTGTCTCTGGGTTAGCACCCCAGCCTCTTTCATCGTGTGTAACTGATTCCTTCATAAAATCACGAAACAACATTGCAGTTTCATGAAATTTATCCTGTGTTTGCTGAAGAGATCAGATATGTTTCTTTATCATTTCCTTATCTCTTGCTATGACGTTCAGATTTTATAAATGTAGAATTATTCTTGTACTATGCTTATTTCTTACTTGATACTATTTTTAATATAAACTCTACCCATTTTTACATGCCTGAAAATATCTTTATCTTTTTTCCTATCATTCTACAATGGCTTATTTCTTTACCTACTACATTCACAGTTATTTTCCCTAGAACATTTATATATTCTATTTCTTCTTTGTTCTCAAACTAGAATGAGTATGTGCCATGAGGGCAGGAATTTCTCTCTATTTTGTTTGTATCCCTCTCCTGGGCATGGATATCAATGTCAGGCAAAGAATAGAAATTTGATATATATTTTAATATTAGACACATGAAAGTTATTGCTATTTATGCATCTGCTCAATCTACTTGTAGTTCTTTGGTAATGCTTTAAGTAATTTTTTTTAAGATTTTCTTCTTTTATGTTTCCCCCCCCCCAGTTTTTCTATGAAGTGTGTTGGTGTGGATTTATATTTATTCTGCACTTTAAACTCATTCCTCTCTCTTTTTGTAATTCTGCTAAATTCTTGGTAACCATTTCTTTAAACATCGTAATGCTGACTTTTCTTACATTCTTGAAACTGTTATTTGAAAAAAGTGCAGGTACTGTCCAGTCTCAGTTTCTCTTATCTTTTAATAAGTTTGATCTTTATCTCCTTGTGAAAATCTGAGTTAATTACTAAATATTATATTTCAATTCAATTCAGGGGCAACCCAAATGAAAATATTTCTTTCTATTAAATATTGATTTGATTGTTTTTATTTTTCATTCCTATCTGTTCTTTCATATCTTCCTATATTAGATTCTCAATTTATTTTTAATAATTTAAATTTTTTTTCTCTATTGATTTTAGAGAGAGAGGAAAGGAGAGATAGAAACATGGATCTGCCGCCCCCTGCATGCCCCCCACTGGGGATCGGGCCTGCAACCTGGGCATGTGCCCTGATGGGGAACTGAACCGGCAACCTCCTAGTGCATGGGTCGACGCTCAACCACTAAGCCACACTGGCCAGGCTATTTTTAATGATTTTAATAATCAATTGGAGCTTCTTAAATATGTGTATTTTAAATATTTGTCAGGTTGTTTCCTACCAATTAAATTCATTTAAATAAACTTGTCTCATGTTGATTTTGTAGGCTGTATATGTAGCACTTCATTCCTTTGTGTGTTATGTAATTTTTGGTTTGCAGACTCATTTTGAGTAGGAAGTGTTCCTATTTGGTTTTCCTTTTATTGTTATTATTTATATGTGTTTTCTTTTTTCTCCTTCCTGATGGCTATATTGTATTTTTCCACCTGGCAAATCTCCAGTCCAGAATAGAGTCTCATATTTGTAGCCTTTGCAGATCATCATGTAGCAGGAACTGTTTAAGCTCTTCTTTTTAGTCGTTTTTTGCCTTTCCCTGCTTGTCCTGAGTTATCTTGTATTCACAGCCTCTGATACAGTCAAATCCCTGGGTTGGTAGCGTTATTTTCACCATCATCCACAAGGCCTGCTACTGCCACTTGCCTAAGCAGTGAGTCTGGGTCCCGTCTCCCACGTCATGTACAGTTTGGTCTGAACACTCCTGGCCCCTCTGCGGGTCTCCAGCTCCGAGCCCGCAGAACAGGGCTTCCACACCCATTCACTTCCTCTGTTTTCTGTTTTATTTCTGGATCACAGAGATGTTCATTTTACTTTTGAGCATACAAATGTCTTTTTGATTTTCCATTTTTATATATATTGTTGACATTGCTTTGGTTTTGAGCAAACACTATAATAAAGTGGGTGATGACAATAAATGCCATGGCTTACTTTGTATTGCCTTAAACTTCTGAGTTAGAGATTCTATAAATATTCCTAAGAACAACTAACATTTTCTGAACATTTTCTGAACATGTACTGTATGTCTGGCATGTTGGAACGATCATGCAGGGAACAGATCAATACTTAAAACACCTTATGAGGTACACATCATCAGCCCCGTGTTCCTGAAGACAGCACTGAATGCTGCAGGGTTAAGGAACTTCCCTAAAGTCTCAAATTGTAAGGGTTTCTTTGCTTCTCAAGATCAGAACTAAGCATTCCGATTCCAGAGCCAATGTACTCAACCATTTTGCTAAACCAAACAGCAAATGTTTTGGTAAACTCTAAAATCTCTGTTATCATTTAGGTAGGAATTGAGCGTCAATTGCCTTGTTTTGGAAACTTTTCTTTGTCCTTCATACTGTGACAAAGGGATTTTCATCTCACAGCACATAGAAATTAATTACTAAAATTTGTGGCACACCAGAAAATATATTTTTTGCCAATCTGACAAAAAATAGGTATAATTTTGATTGATTTACAAAAAAAAAAAAAAAAAAAAAAGGTAGTAATTACCTACCCTTTTGCTCCAAAGTAACATTTAAAAAAATCAAGTGTCTATACTTTTCTAAAAGGATTTTTGGTACCAAGAATGAACCAATCAGACACAACTTTATCCTGTGTCATGAGCAATAAGATGTAACTCTACTATATGACCTACATATTTATGGTTCAAGATGGCATTCACACCAAATGGCTATTGTGTTGGTTGTTGTCATTTTTTAAAATTTGACAAGGTAAGGGAAAAGAGGTCAGTGTCTCTGACTAAATAAACAGGTGTTGCACGTTTTAAAAATTCTTGTGGTACACGGGTTGATAATTGCTGGTTTATGGCCCTGGCTGGGTAATTCATAAAGTGTTATCCCAATACGCTCAGGTTGCAGGTTTGATCCCAGATCAGGGCACATATAAGATCAACCAATGAATGCATAAATATGGGGAACAATAAGATCAATGTCTGTCTGTCTCTTCCCCTTTCCTCTTTCTAAAAAATCAATAAATAAAATAATAAGAATATTGCTGGTTTACACCATAGCTTATGCCATCATCTCTAAGCCCTCTTCACAGTAGATGAAATAAGGAGAAAGCAATTCTGTTATGCCTAAAGAAGAATAATCTCTTTCTACTTAACTTCATCTCCTGATACACATTCCTTGTGGGTTGGCTGGCTATAGAATGAACAAATTCTTCTTCCAGCTTTGTGAATCTGTCTAAAGGATGCCTGAAGGTGAAGGTGAGTTATGCAGTATATTCTGAAAGCATAATGTTTTGTATAACTGCATTTCTGACATGCACGGGTTCGACAGCCTGAGAGTTCATGTATTAAACATGGAGATATAGCTTCTAGTCCCAGTAACTACTTGCAGGTGAACGACAACTATAAACATATTGTCTATCACAGACTTCCATGAAGTTTATTATGAATCATTTTCAAGGTAGATATCTCAGCCTATATGTGGTCAATGAGTTTTCTAAATCTAGATTCATTTATGAGGAGAACAGTTATTGTATTATTTATACCTCTAGGACTGCACTGTAATATTAAACTTGTATCAGAAAGAGAAAAAATGTAAGTAAGAAAAAATATTTTCCTATTCTAACTTTACCTACCAATCAACTATTTGACCTTGGATGTATTACTACACATCTCTGACACCTCTTTTTATTTGTAAATTATAGTGTTTCAACATAGATCTCATTAAGAAATACCTAGGTAAGACTGTAATAAGAGTTCTATGCTCAACAAAAGTAGATGTTGAAGAATAGACTAAGTTTTCACAGTTATACAATTCAAAATTATTGTACATTTTATTTCAGATTTTTTATGCGATGTCTAATAAATATCCAAAACTAGACTATGCAATAATATTTCCTTTCTTATTTTGAATGCTGACTGGCTTCTTGGTTATAATCTCTAAAGAATTCTAAGCTTTTGTTGAGCTTTAGAGAAAGTTAGGAACTCTATGTACAAGTAATCCATGTAGGTGTCCACACAATGGAAAATCTACAGGTATAAATATTTTATACTGATTAGCATTCTAAAGACATTACCCAAAATTGTATTAACTTAATAAAATTCATCAAATTCCATTTCTACGAGAGCAATGTATGCAAATATATTCGCCAATCTTTATGGGAAAAAATATATATATTTCTTCTCATCCACAATGAAAATTTTAGTTACTTTATAAATTTATATACATGTCGGTTGTTAAAATTTATTTTTCCTTTATAACAATAATTTAAAATATTATTATTTTTACAGAGTATATGTTTATGTAATTTTAAACTAAATATATTTTTATGATAAAAAAATGAAGTTTCTATTTATGAGTAATGAAAGATTTGGGAACTCATCACTGAAAAACATTGATGAAGGGTTATTTGAAATTTCTTCCTTCTAGTCTCTAATAAATTTTAAGGTTTTGTAGAACTTTAGAAAAAGTAGGAAAATGATTGAATATGGTGATTGATGTAGACGTCCACATAATGAAAACATAAAAATGTTTACAAGTATCTGAGCAGCAAAGGTAAATATCTGAAGCAAGAAAACCAAAAAGCTGTTGAGTAACTCCCAATAAGAAGTTTGCTTTCCAGGGAAAGAGTTATCAAGAATTTTTTGGATATAATGAAGAAATAATATCAAATGAATTACTCAAGAACAGCACTCATAAAAAGGCCGTAGAAGCAATTTTTGTATTCAATATTTAGTTTCACGCAAATTAATATGTATGTGCAACTTATGTGTGTATCTATGAACATGTGTATGGATAATATGTATAAATGTAGGCCTTAGTTTCTCATACCTAATATCTTGATTTTAGTTGCTGCACACAGACAGATACATACACACAAATGCACATACACAGAAATTTTAAGAGAAAAAAATGTATATAGCATCTTTCTCTCATTATAGTAACTTTAAAAGTAATTTCTATTTTTTCCTGTTAATTAAGCAAGAGCTCAGGTATATGTGATGAATTATAAATGTGTTGAGGCAAGTTTAGAGGAACTAAGTCTGAAAGTCAAGGTTTGGTCTGAGGCAGGAAAATAGAGATATAGGGCTTCAGAGTTAAGTAAGGATCCATTAAGACATTTAGAGGAGGATGTGTTCATGACAAATTGCTCATATCATGGAGGATATCTGTAGTTGTTCCTTCTGAGCTAATAAGTGAATGTATTAATTTTTCTGAGACTGAAAAGACAAAAGATGAAGTTGATTTTTACTTCTGCCAAAGGCTACATTTATGATTCTACCCTTGTCATTTTCAATAGCACTATTTTCTCTACAACATTCCACTGAGGCACCACTGCGACCTCCTTTGCAACAGCACAGGGACGTTTCTGTCTTTGGCAGGTTATGAATATCGAGTAAACAATATTTAATCCAACTTTCAAAATAGCTGCTGTAAGATATGAATTTTTAATCCTACTTCAATTGAGAAAATTAGTTTAAGAATAGATTTTAGTATATGTAGCATAGAGTACAGAAGATCCAATGTGATATATATATATACACATATATATATATCTGAAAGTTTTATATATCTGAAAGTCTTAACATTTTTTTCTTAGTGTTAGCATTAGAAAAGGAAAAGTGAGTCTTGGGGAAACAAAATATCATGGTCAAGTTCATACAGAACATACACTGTTCAATCATATGAATTGGCTATTTAAAAAATACAAATTATTTATCTCCATAATTGACTATTTGAAAAAGAAACATCAAATTCTTTCAAGTTTTTTTTTTTCTAATAAAGTAACATATATTTTTGTACAGTGTTATAATTTACTTTCTGTTCCTTTTACAAAACCTACACTTTGATTTGCTTTTTATTATTATTTTGGGGGCAAGTAGAAGGGTGCCGGACAATCGACAGTGACCATTCATTTACGAGCTCCACAGCAGAGCTGTACTTATGTGTCAGTGAGTAAAAGCAAGGACTTCCCCTCGACTGTGCAGACCCGACCAGATGTCTCCAAGCACACTGAAAAACTAAGCTGTAGACAAAAGTAGTTGGAGCATTAAGTAGACAATAGCTAAAAACTTTAGAGTTTATACCATATAACACTAAAAACAGATTTTCTATCAAAAAACAAACACATTTACAAACCTTATAAATTAAAATCATTTATAAGATTCACAAAACTTGTAAATATATAAAATTTACATTATATTTATAATTAAGATAAACAACCAATTATTGAAACAGATTGAAGACCCATAAGCAAACAGAAAAATGTAGTAATCATAGATTCATAAATTCAGTATTTTAAAGAATTGTGTCCATGAATTATAAATTAAGGGCAATCTCAAGCAAAATCTCTGAAGACTTTTTTGAAATTGACAAATTTAATCTAAATTATATGTTTTAATAAAGGGGGACAAGAATCATGTAGTCTAAAAAATAAATTTGGAGGTTCAAGATAGCAAGCATTATTGTGAAGCTACATTGATTAAGATGATGGTGTATTAGTGCCAAGACAGACCAGAGAAACAGGATAGAACTCAGAGGTATTGACTCACACATCTGAAGTTTTCCATCAACTCCCCTGCAATGCATTATTAAAAGAAAGGTGGATTGCTCAGTATATGCTGCTTAACTATCTGCTTCTCTATCTCTTTCCCTTTCCCTCTCCTGTAGATGTTTATATTTTGTTAATTTAGTGAAGGGCATTACAAATACAATCATAGTGAAAATCTATATGAAAGCACATTGAAAAACAATAAGCACTACAACATCACAATATTAGAATGAATGCTATTGTTATTGGGGATTTTTATAAAAGGTAAACTTAGAAAGTACCTATATACAGGGAGGCTTTAGTAAGCAGGGAGAGTATTATTGCAAATTTAACTATGATTTAATATATGTTATATTGTATGAGGTTATTTTAATCTTCAATTTTAAGAAATTTCAACATGTAATATATGTTAATAATTTATATATACAAAAATGTTTCAAAGCTTTTAAAAAAAGTTCCTGTCCCCTACTCCAAATGTGCCCACTTTTTTTATTCTGCTCCCTAATGACAATTATTTTAACAAAGTCTAGCTGTTCCTTTCAGCATTTATTTGTACATCATCAATAACACACATCTCCTATATATACATTTCTAATTTTTTAATCATTTGTTGATTTTGACCACAGATGATGATGCTTCATTCACTTTATCAAAGCAAAAATTGTACTAAACAAAGTTAAACAATCAAATAAAATTAGGACTTTATTCAAGACTATTGCAGTAGGACAGAGACCAGAACTTGGGGTGGAGAACTGCAGGGGAGTTTTTGTAGCAGGGGTGGGTTCTAGGCTGTCTACTCAGGGGCTTTATCAAAATAAAAGTCAGTTTCCCCGGCTCCAAAGAGGCGTAGTTTTACGATTTGGAGCAAGCCACCTCTAAAAGTTAGACTCCTACCTTGTCACAGAAACCTGAAGATTGGGGTGTTTTCTTCATTGATTATTACATTTAAAAGAGATGGATCGCAGGTCCGCAGGTCCTTGGCAAAGGCATTCCTGCGTTGTAAAACAGGCAAGAAACTTTTAAAAAGATTTACATCTCAAAGGGGAAAAGAAAAAATTTACAGTTAAAACTTTTCTAAAGTAAATGCTCTAAGGAAAGAGAGGTTATGGCCTAGAGTCAGGAAAAAGCCTGTTTCAAGTTAGTAGGGCTAAGTGAATCCTCAAGACTGATTCGGTCAATTTACCAATTTGTATCATAACTTTTTTTTCTATCTGTGTAAACGTGAAAGTAATCAAGAGGTCTAGGATAGACTTTTAAATTTATTAAATATAAGGATTCTCTCTCCTGCACTTTCCTTAACAGAGAACATTTATTTATCTGCACTTATATAATGGTAATAAAGGCAGCTGACATTCATTTAGGGTAGAATTTTAAGTTTATTAAATATAAGGATTATATCTCCTTCTGCACTTCCCTTAACAGAGAAAATTATTTTTCTGCACTTATATAGTGGTAATAAATGCAGCTGACATTCATTAAGTCAGGTCGTTACTATTACGGACGGTGGTCCTTAATGTGGTTTCACTTGCCATATTTCAGTCACCCAGAATCGGAAAATATTAGCTGAAAAAATCCCAGAATGGAAGATTCATAAATGTGAAGTTGTGCACTGCGATGCTTCTGATTCCGGTTGTGACACCTGGGCCCGCCCGCCTGTTCCCACCCGACGCGAACTATCCTTTCCCCGCAGGGGCTCTGCTCTGCGCCCCACGTCAGTAGCCTTCTTGGTTATCACCGCGCTTGTGTTCAAGTAACCCTGGCTTTCCCGAGCAATCGCCCCAAATCACGCGAGCATGATGCTTGCAAATCGGGGAGCCCTGAAGGTGAACGTGCTCCACTTAGCAAGGAGAGAAAGAATGCGCGCCGAGGTTGCTAGATCTGTGCTGAGAATGGATCCCTGGTCCTGAAATCGTGAAGAAAGTAAAATAAAGTTATGCTAGTTTTGCAGCTCAAACTGCAAACATTATGGCCATGGTGCTTCGTTAAGATGGGAAAAGCATCGATTTGTGGGTGCTAAACATGAACAGAAAATGTATTCTGTTCACATATTTGATCAGCGGCAACACGTTGCGCCAGAAAGCATGGGGCCTGTTCACAGACCTCAGTTCAGCAGGGAGCCCCTAAAATGAGTGACACTACACCAAGTACTGCAAGTAAGGGGTGGTGACACGGACTCGGGAATCGATTTGGACCAAAACATGTAAAAACTACTGGAAACAGAGAGACACACGCACATAATTTTATCACAGTATGTTGTTCTCATTGTTATATTTTATTAATTGTTGTTAATCTCGGATTGTGCTTAATTTATAAATTAAACTCCACCCTAGGCATGTATATACGGAAATAAAACATAGTATATATAGAATTTCAGGCATTCACTGGGGGTCTTGGAATGTGTCTGTTACCAATAAGGGGGAACTACTATACATAGGAATTAATGTCATTTAAATAATTGAGGAAACTAAGGCAGAAATAACAGAAACCATTTAAAATGAACTCATTATGTTCTGTCACATGAATGTCTTGTCTTCACCAAATGCACAACATTTTCGCTTTTGAACATGCTGAGGCCCCTAAAAACCACCCACGCCCTGAATGCAAAGCACAGGTTATGTTTATGCTTTATGACCAAGTGAACATATCTTTTCCCTAAGCTTTCCACGTTCTTCTACCAAGAGAACTTCAGCCCATTCCTCCTCTTGTGTCGGTAACACCCTTCACACAACTCTTGTAGAGCCCATATTGTTTTATTTGAGCATGGTTCTTTCCCAGGGGAGGGTGAGTTTTTGAGCACATACAATTTATTTTATTTATTGCTATGTCCTTTGGCTTCAGAAGATTTCTGGCATATAATATAATTAATATTTAAATATAAGTATATTAATATTAGTGGATATAGGTAGGTTAGACTTCTGAACTAGGTTCACATTCAAATGGCCATTTCTGTTTGAGATGAAATGATACAGATGTTCTCAGTTACCAATTGTACATAGATGAGATTTTTGATGCAGAGAGAATTATAGATAATTTTACTTTTAGAAATGAGTACTGTTATTATCTTTTCAGCAAACAGATCAGGTGTTATATGACAGATAAAAAATCCTAAACCAAAATTAAAATAAAAAAATATGATGTCATTTGATAATATTCCATATGACAAGACTAGTAGTAGATACTTACAATGAATAATAGATTAGTTGGCTAAGAAAATTAACATTTCTTTTGGACACATGAGCTATAAATTAATTTAATGCCTTACGTTAACTGTGTTTGTCTGAGAATTTTAGTTGGAAAGCTGGTCTTCAATTTGACACTCATGTTTGTTATTTTGCATTGGGCTGAATCAACAGAATCCTTTTCCTTTTATACTTGAAAGCAATCCTGCTGCCAGCAAACTAGTCAATATGATGTCAAAACATTACCCAGCTAGCATTGTATTTTAAGGTCTTATTAGTTGTGCGTATGAGAACAGTGCATTGGACGAGCTAGTCAATAAATAAAAGTTTAAACCTTCCAAAGAGTGAATAGACTTTATATTCTTGACCAATTATGTACAAATGCACATGACAGTGAGCCTCCCTGTGTTAAGACAAGCCTTTGAGTGCTGTCATTTTGTTTGTGCAACTAGGAGATCCAGGGGTACAGGAGATAAGAGGAATAGATGACTAAGATAGGAGGGTCATAATGTTTGATAATTCTTTGAAAATAGTTGGTTTTGAAGTTCAGTCTTACACACTTGTGAAATAAAATACCTACTCTCTCATGGTATTTCAGATTCTTTTTTCCACTGAAAAAGTGAGATTCAGATTATTATCTTGCAGGGATAGGTAAGAGTATCACAAGAAATGTGATGTTCTCATTGTGATTGGTAAATCACAGCTACAACACAATAGCTCTTAATAGGCAAGGCAGTATATTAAGGGACATGGTTTGGGGTCAGTTATTTAGGCATTGGCTTTGAAATATTTCCATCAGCCCTTTGCTCTGTCTTCTTTCTCCTCTTTGGTCTACTTATTAACTCATTTGCTAACAATATCAAAAAGCAAACCCCTTCAGACAGATATGGAACACAACAGTGTGATTCCAAACTCTTTGTTATATAATCTGCGTTTATAGATGAGTGATAAAAAAGAAGCTTCTTTGTAGTGACTTAAGCTTCATGTCATTATTTTGTGCCATCAAACCCCCTAGAGAAGAAATCATCTTGGAATGGTCTCACCGAATGAATAGATCAGATGATGAATAGAATTTGGGTGCCAAATATTTATAGCTAAGTATGCCACCTTTTTATAGATCGCTTTACAAGAAACTTGACTGCCCCAAAGTCACCTGGGAAAGCACTGTTGAAAGTTATTTCCAAAGATGTTTAACAGTATGAAGAAAGCTATTTTAGTTTTAGTGTTCCTGACTTTCAGTCACTTGAAACATGATAATTAGATGGCCGTACAATATTGTCATCGGGAATAAAAGGAGAAAAGATTATGCATACAGCACCACAAACATCTCAGCTACATTTAATGTCTTTTCCACATGTTGTTTTGACTTGTTTTCCTCCCATATGTCAGAGCTCCATAACTGTATGAGCGGGTATATCTTACTTTTTTCCTTTTCACCTTGGATTTTTTGAGAGGAAATGAAATGCCTTATGCTCTGCAGAGAGCTCAGTGGAAAATCCTTATAATCAGCCAGGGCCACTTGAGAGACAATTTTCTAACACAGCTGCAGAATCATTTCAACAAGAGCTGTGTGAACCAGGTGTGATATTTGCCTCAACTTCATCTAAAGGATATGTGCTCGGTGCACGGTCATTCATTATCTTTGTGAATTCTGAGGAACAAGCCTCTCCCAGTTTAATATAAAATCTGGAGAAACAGCATCTAAAAATAAATATGAATACATATTAGTCCAAATAAGAAAATATATTTTATATTAATTTTATATTGAAAATATCCCCAAATGGGTAAGAGAAGGAAGTATAAAACTTTTATGGAAATGTATTTTCCATAAAAGTTTCGCAATTTTCCCAATTGAAATCAAAAGCTTGCTGAGCATTAATTACCCACAAAATATTTTTCTTTAATAAAACAAACATGTAACCATGGCGATTCCTACCTTTTAGCAGTGTAAAAAGAATATATTATAAATTAGGCTTAAAACTGTATTGTGTTTTTATAACTAAGACAAAACCTTGAATTTTATTTTTTAGAATCACTTTGATACTTGTGCTAGGGTCACATCACTACCCAGGACACAGACAGAAAAGCTGAAGCTCAGGAAAATGAATGAAGTCTATGCTCACCTTTCCATTTTGTGAAAAAAAACAACAACAACAACAAAAACAAAAACCTCTGTGTTTTGTGTGTGTGTGTGTGTGTGTGTGTGCATTTCCCTCCTTTCAATATCAAGGGATATTATTAAACATTTAAAATAACTGCTTAGATGCATTTTGACATTTCATGCTTTGAATGTTCTGATTTTATGTCTAAATGGCAAAATAATTGCACACATTAGAAAATTGGATAGTAGAAAAATGCTAAGTTATGGAATTGAAAGCTTGTTTTTGATTGGTCAATTACACAAGGGTTATCATGATGTTTAAATAACACTGACTTAAATGAGATTTAATTAAGACCTCTTTAAAATTAGAAGCATGGACACACATATAGACAATGCACCATTTTCTGGTTGTTAGCAATTCTTGATAACCTTAGGAAGACCTTGATTTGATTCCCGGAAATTAATGTTTCCTCTTGGCAGGCTCTGGCATCCCTGGTGAGACTTTAGGGAAAGTGCAATGACACATTTGCTGACACCAGAAATAACAACACCTCATAAAAATCAGAAATAGTTAAAACTGTGGTAAGGGGACTGTCAAAAAATTATTTCCTGATTGTGGTACAATCAGTAATTTACCATAAACACAGTATACATTTAAGAGATGACATAGTAACTTCAAAATATTTTTCTACCTTTTTAAAATCAATGTTAAAAAGTTACTATTATAGACTCAGAAAAAAGGCGGCAGAGTGAATGAAAGCTACACAGACCATCTCCTAGGACCAAACTGGAATTACAATGAAAATAAAGACAAATCGTCAGGAAAAGCAGCTTGGAGGACCACATAACCTGGGACACTGACTCAATCCTGGTAGGACTGCAGAGACGTGAAAAGGGGCCGGGAGCCCATGATCTGCAGGGGCCTGGGCTGGGACCTGCGGCCTCGGCTGGGAGCTGCGGCCTCGGCTGGGAGCTGTGGACTCGGCTGGGACCTGTGGTCTCGGCTGAGATCTCCGCCCTCAGCTGGAACCTGCGGCCTCGGCTGGGATCTGCAGAGGCCTCGGCTGGGACCTGAGACCTTGGCTGGGAGCTTCAGACTTAGTTGGGAGCTGCGCCCTCGGGTTACACTCCCAAGTGGCTCCACAGCGCAGAGCCTGGACAGAGGCTAAAATAGCAGCAGCCACTCACCTTGACATGAGCACCATGAGTAAAGACATAGAAATGTTGAAAATCAACAAGTTGGAAATTAAAAACCACCAAGAAGAAATGAAGAATGACATATCAGAAATAAAAAACACATTGGAAAGTCTAAATAGCAGAGTAGAGGAAGCTGAGGACCGGATCAGTGAATTAGAAGACAGGGTAGAAAAAATCAACCAATCAGAAAACCAAAAGGAAAAAATAATTAAAAAACAGGAAAACAGCTTAAGAGAACTGTGGGACAACTGGAAATGTAATAACATTCGCATCATAAGAGTCCCCAAAGAAGAAGAAAATGAGCAAGGGCTAGAGAATATATTTGAAGAAATAGTGACAGAAAACTTTCTTAATTTGGTGAAGGAAGAAGGCATTCAAGTTCAAGAAGCACAGAGAGCCCCAAGTAAGAAGAACCCAAACAGGCCCACACCAAGACACATAGTAATCAATGTGCCAAAAATTAAAGACAAAGTGAGAATCCAAAAGCAGTAAGAGATAAATAACAGGTTACCTACAAAGGAACCCCCATAAGGGTCTCAGCTGACTTCTCACAAGAAACACTACAGGCCAGAAGGGAATGGCATGAGGTAATCAAGGTCATGAAAAACAAGGATCTGAATCCAAGACTACTCTATCCAGCAAGGCTATCATTCAAAATAGAAGGTCAAATAAAGAGCTTCCCAGACAAAAGCCTAAGGAAATACATTAGCACCAAACCACCCCTGCAAGAAATGTTAAAAGGACTGCATTAATTAGCAGAAAAAATAGAAAGAAAAATATAACCAGGCTAAACAAAAATGGCAATAAATAAGTACATATCAATAATCACCTTAAATGTAAATGGATTGAATGCTCCCATAAAAAGACACAGAATAACTGATTGGATAAGAAAGCATGACTCATCTATATGTTGTTTACAAGAGACCCATCTCACAACAAAAGACTCACAGAGGTTGAAAGTGAAGGGATGGAAAAAATCTTTCAAACAAACGGAAAGAAAAAAAAAGCTGGGGTAACAATACTCATATCTGATAAAATAGGTTTCAAAATGAAGGCCATAACTAGAGACAAAGAAGGCCACTGTATAATATTGAAAGGATCTATCCATCAGGAAGATATAACCTTGATAAACATATATGCACCCAATATAGGAGCACCAAAATATACAGTGATACCTCGGTTCTCGAACGCCTCGGATTTCGACCAAATCGGTATTCGACCAGGAGATTCGAGAAACTTTTGTCTCGGAATCCGAACAAATATTTGGAACTCGAACTTCCGAGATGAGCCGAGTTGAGCTGAATGGTGTTCATTCGGCCCAGCGCGCCTTGCTTGCGTCATCAGTGTGAGTGCAGAGAGAGCGTCACGCTTTGTGGAGAGAGTCACGCTTTACACTGAATTTAACCCTTAGACATACTGTACACTTTTATTTCTTGTTGAGACTTATGTTTTTCTACATATTATGTACAAATTAGGCCAGTAAATAGGCATTTTCTGGGGCTTGGAACGAATTAATCCAGTTTCCATTATTTCCTATTGGGTTTCATGGCTTCGGTTCTCGAACAATTTGGTTCTCGACCGTCCTCCTGGAACGAATTATGTTCGAAAACCGAGGTATCACTGTATTAAAAATCTTCTGGAAGACTTCAAAGGAGAAATCGATAGCAGTACGATCATAACAGGGAACTTCAACACCCCGTTGACACCACTGGATAGATCCTCTAGACAAAAATTTAGCAAGAAAACAGAGACTCTAAATGAAGCACTAGACCAAATAAATTTAATGGATATCTACAGAGAATTACACCCTAAAACTACAGAGTTCACATTCTTCTCAAGTGCACATGGAACATTCTCAAAGATAGACTACATATTAGGATACAAATTAAGTCTCTACAAGTTCAAGAAGACTGAAATCATATCAAGCATCTTCTCAGATCACAATGGCATGAAACTGGAAATCAACTGCAACAAAAACATGCAAAGACATTTGAACACATGGAAACTAAATAGCATGTTATTAAACAATGAATGGATTACCGAGGAGATCAAGGAAGAAACTAAAAACTTCCTGGAAACCAGTGAAAATGAACACACAACAACACAACATCTATGGGATGCAGTGAAAGCAGTTCTGAGAGGGAAGTTCATAGCACTACAGGCCTACCTCAAGAAACAAGAAAAATTCCTAATAGACTATCTAACCTCACAACTTACAGAACTAGAGAGTAAACAAAAAGAAAACCACAGAGCAAGTACAAGGAAGGAAATAGTAAATATCAGAGCAGAAATAAATGACATAGAGTCCAAAAAAACAGTTCAAAGGATCAATGAAACAAAGAGCTGGCTCTTTGAAAAGATAAACAAGATGAATGGACCCTTAGCTTGACTCACCAAGAAACAAAGAGAGAGAACCCAAATACACAAAATCAGAAATGAAAGAGGAGAAGTAACAGCTGACACCACAGAAATACAAAAGAATGTTAACAACTACTATGAACAATTATATGGCAACAAGTTCGACAATCTAAGCAAAATGGACAAATTTCTACAAACACATATCTCTCAAAACTGGATCAGGAAGAGATAGAAAACTTGAACAGACCAATAACAACAGAAGAAATTAAAGATGTAATCAAGACTCTCCCAGCAAACAAAAGCCCAGGCCCGGATGGTTTCACGGGGGAGTTTTACCGAACATTCAAAGAAGAACTAACACCCGTTCTCCTCAAATTATTTCTAAAAATTGAAAAAGAAGGAAGACTTCCACACTCGTTTTATGAGGCCAGCATAATTCTAATTCCAAAACCAGAAAAAGACACTACAAAGAAAGAAAACTACAGGCCAATATCCCTGATGAACATAGATGCCAAAATCCTGAACAAAATACTAGCAATTTGAATCCAGCAATACACCAAAAAAAATTATTTGCCATGAGCAAGTCGGATTCATCCCAGGGATGCAAGGCTGGTACAATATTCACAAATCAATAAACGTGATACACCACATAAATAAAATGAAGAATAAAATCCACATGATCATATCTATAGATGCTGAAAAAGCTTTCAACAAAATCCAGCATCCATTTCTGATAAAAACCCTAAGCAATTTGGGAATAGAGGGATCATATCTTGACATAATAAAGGCCATATATGAAAGACCTACAGCCAACATCATACTCAATGGGCAAAAACTAAAAGCATTTCCCTTAAGAACAGGAACAAGGCAAGGATGCCCACTTTCGCCACTCTTATTTAACATAGTACAGGAAGTCTTAGCCACAGCAATCAGACAGGAAGAAAAAATAAAAGGGATCCAAATTAGAAAGTAGGAAGTGAAACTGTCATTATTCACAAATGGCATGATACTATACATAGAAAACCCCAAAGACTCCATCAAAAATTTACTAGACTGAATAAATGAATTTGGCAAAGTAGCAGGATACAAAATTAATGACAAGAAATTGATGGCATTCTTACACACCAATGATGAACTCACAGAAAGAGAAACTAAGAAAACAATCCCATTTACCATTGCGGCAGAAAAATTAAGATACCTAGGAATAAACTTAACCAAAGAAATAAAGGACCTATTTGCAGAAAACTACAGGTCATTGAAAAAAGAAATAGAGGAAGATATAAAAAAGTGGAAGCACATACCCTGTTCATGGATTGGAAGAATTAACATCATGAAAATATCCATACTACCCAAAGTAATCTATAGATTCAATGCAATCTCCATCAAAATACCAATGACATACCTCATAGAACTAGAACAAATACTTCAAAAGTTCACATGGAACCAAAAAAACCTCGTATAGCCACAGCAATCTTGAAAAAGAAGGACAGAGTTGGAGGGATCACATTACCAGATTTCAGATTATACTACAAAGCCACTGTAATCAAAACAGCCTGGTACTGGCACAAGAACAGGCATATAGACCAGTGGAACAGAACAGAGAACCCAGAAATGGACCCACAGCAATATGCTCAATTAATATTTGACAAAGGTGGCAACAGCATACAGTAGAGTAAGCACAGCCTCTTTAATAAATGGTGCTGGGAAAATTGGACAGCTACATGCAGAAAAATGAAACTGGACCATCAACTTACACCCTACACAAGAATAAACTCAAAATGGATAAAAGACTTAAATGTGACTCATGAGTCCATAAAAAAATCCTAGAAGAAACTGTAGGCAACAAAATTTCAGACATTATACACAGCAGAATTTTCACTGATACATCAGCTAAGGCAACAGAAACAAAGGAGAAAATGAACACATGGGACTACATCAAACTCAAAAGCTTCTGCACAGCAAAAGATAAAATCATCAAAACGGAAAGGCTACCCACTGTATGGGAGAGCATAATTGCCAATGATATATCAGATAAGGGGTTAATTTCCAATATATATAGAGTGCTCATACAACTCCACAAAAGGAAGACAAAGAACCCAATTAAAAAATTGGCAGAGGAACTAAATAGACACCTGTCCAAACAGGACATGTAAATGGCTAAGAGACATATGAAGAAATGCTCAACATCACTAATCATTAGAGATGCAAATTAAAACAACAATGAGGTATCACCTCACACCTGTCAGAATGGCCGCCATCAACAAATCATCAAACAACAAGTGTTGGCGAGGGTGTGGAGTAAAGGGGACTCTAGCACACTGCTGGTGGGAATGCAGACTGGTGCAGCCACTATGGAAAACAATATGGTGTTACCTCAAACAATTAAAAATTGAACTTCCATTTGACCCAGTGATCCCACTTCTAGGAATATACCCTAAGAAGCCTGAAACACCAATCAGAAAGAATATATGTACCCCCATGTTTGTAGCAGCACTATTTACCATAGCTAAGATCTGGAAACAGCCCAATTGTCCATCAGTAGACGAATGGATAAAAAAGCAGTGGTACATATACACAATGGAGTACTATGCAGCTGTAAGAAAGAAAGATCTTTTGTCCTTTGAGACTACATGGAGGGACCTGGGAAGTATTATCCTAAGGGAAACAAGCCAAACAGAGAAAAACAAGTATCATATGATCTCACTTATTTGTGGAATATAATGAACATAACAGTCTGAGGAATGGGATAGTCCCAGAGATGTGGACGTGGGGTACAGACTGACAATCCCCAGAAAAGGGGGTGGTGGGGGATAGATAAACCATAGAACTTATAAGCATGTATGCATGAACAATGGACATGGACAACAAAGCTGGGGACAGGGCAGGGAGGGAGAGGGAGGGGGGAATCAGTGGGGGAAAAAGGAAAAACATTAATAACAAAAATAAATAAATTAATTTTTAAAAAGTTACTATTATAACCAGAAAAATGATACTATTTAAAATAATGTTAATTTAGTATCAATATTATTTTATAATTTAAACATACATAATAATTTTTGAAAATAATTTTTGTTATATCACTGATGCCTAATAGGTGTTTTTAATTCTATGTAGCTAGAAAAAATATTTATAAGAGTTTTCAAATATTAGTGTGTCCCACTGTGAATATGCGAAATATAGCTCTGAATGATAAGAATCTCATGTATAAAGGTAGCCTGTCTTATGAGTCTACATGGAAATGTCCTTTAACAAAGTAGAGAGTTCTAGTATTAGTTTTAGTATTATTTACAACTGTTACCAGGTAAATACAAACATAGCTTAAATGTTTATTATATATACATATATTATACATATTTGAGAAATACTCTACTCATATCTTCTATTGATAATATATACATAAATATCATATATAAAATATAATGCTATAGTAACATATAGCACACAGTATGTATGTGGGGAGAGGGAAAGAAAAAGAGGGGGAGGGGAAGGAAAGAGAGAGATAACTACCTTACTAAGGGACTAGAGGATTATATGAGTTAATGGTTATAAAAACTCAGAACAGTCTCATAAACAGTAAGCACTTAGTAAACAGTAGCTGTTATGATTATTACACAGATGGTAGACATCTATTAGTGTCTTCATACTCCGATACATATTCTGGCTATATTCTACTCATTGACACGTATTTAAATAACTAGCTTTTTTCTATAGAAAATGTATTTTGTCAGACTTGGTTACACCATTTAGCATTACCATTTTGAAATTCCTAATGAGTGATGAGCTGAATCCCTCGAACATTCTAATACTCTTGGCCATTTAAACAGAAGCTGGTGTTCACTGGTCATGATCTATCAGAGTTTTGAAGCCCTTGAAGATATGCGGGAATCGCTTTAATGGATGAACCACTAGATGGCAGTGTTCTCAGTGGACCATTTGATGATTCCAGATAGTAAAGTCCCACTCGAATTCCCTGGCTTAAAACCATCAAATTATTATGTCACGATATGATTCAGGGATGTAGAGAAGAATTTGCCATAAAAACATAGAATATTTTCCTTAAAGGGAATCACATATAATGAGGAATATTTGGATTGACTATATAGAGAAAAAAGGCTATCAGATATTAAGAAATAAAGAATCTGTAGACATGGACAATAGAGCTGGGGGGGAGGGGGCACCTGTAATATTTTCAACACAAAAGATAAATTTAAAAAAGAAATAAAGAAAATAGCACTGTAATACAGAATAATTCACATAGAATGAAAACAAAACAGTTATGACTTATTATTTATTCTGGACTAGTAAAATAATTGCAAGAGCTGATAGCCTGGACACAAAAGATGAGCAGTCTTTCAAGTAATATTTTCCCCAACTTGCTCATGAGCACAGAATTGTCAGTTATTCAGATTCCATACATGTTGTGACTTGGCTAATAATTCAAACTTTGATAAGTCACCAAAGAGTTAAATATTAGTTTTCATTGTTTAAAAACACTTCACTCCTTACTCATGTTAATAGTATTTGTTTTACCCACATTAAAACCATCTTTATAGAACATTTCTAAATATTTCTTACTATTAAAAAAATATCTGCTTTCCTATATGTAAGAGGCCTGAGGCATTACATAGTTTTTTCTTCAATTTTACTTTTTCCTTCCCTTCTTGGTATAACTGACTTAAGAGGTTTGGCGTCCATGGAAATCCCTGTGTTTGCTATGTCACTTTTAATCCAGCTTTCATTCCTCCATTGTCTTTTTCTGCTCGGAAGTCATTCAGCCCTTCCTCCTTTGACTCCTTCTCCACCCAGCAGCAAGCTCAGGCCAGCATGACACAGGGTGGTCATGCACTGCGTAATGAGATCTTGGTCAATGGCAGACAGCACATAAGACAGTGTCCCCTTACGATTATCATGGGGCCGAATCTCCTGTAAGAAATGGAAGGACACAGGGTTCTGGAAGATGTTTTTTCTCTAATGGGAGCAATATCTGTGGGGCTTGACCACAGACTCCCTTTCAGTCCCAGCACCTAAATAATGAGTTTACGATGATCCGTTTCAGCACAGAGGAGCCTATATCCCCTGAGTGCTACCTATTCAGAGGGTGATGCAGTCTTCCAGGCCTAGCTTGATGATCTTCGGAGCACACTGCTGTCAATTCTTGGCTGAGGACCTAAGATCCCGCACAAGAACACGGGGCCATCAGAGCTGTCTTAACAGGTACTAAGCACCATGGCCACTGTAATGAAAGTTTTCTGCAGCAGTGTAGAGCCTGCCTGTCCCTGTGCTTTTAAAACATTTTCAGGTTTAATGATGTAAAACATACACAAGTTTTATTGCTTCCATCAATTCAATGCCAGAGAGCGCCCTTTAGCCAGGCAAGGTCAAAGGAATCAAAACAAACTTCCAAAGTCAAAATATTGAGTCCTTGGTTCTACAGCCTCTCCATGGCAAACTTTTTTTTTTTTTCATGAAAACCAAAAAGTCCTTTAATCTGAAATCTCTCCAACTTGGAATAGCCAAAACCACACTATCATGACAATCCCCTATGTTCCTTTCTCTCTCTCTCCATCTTGATTTCTTATTTCTATGGGTGCTCAAGCCTTCTTCTTCCTCCTGACAATCACTGTTACGGTGATCTAAGCCAGATTCTCCTTGATCGTTTTAGTCAGTGCAGCCCGTGCCCCTGTTCATGGAGCAGCATTGACAGCTTTGATGTTCTATTTCTGACTCTGTTTGAAGGGCGCAGAGGGAGGATTTTGGGGACAGTGTTTATAAAGTACAGTGGTGCACAGTACTGCCCTAGGTCTTCACACTCACTCTCCACTGACTCACTGACTCACCCAGAGCAACTTCAGTTCTGCAAACTTTACTCATGGTCAGTGCCCTCACAGGTGTACCCCTTGAATTGTTGTATACTGTACTTTTACTATACCTTTTCTATGTTTAGATATGTGTAGATATACAGATATTACCATTGTGTTACAATTGCCTGCAGTATTCAGTACAGTGACATGCTGTACATGTGTAACCAGGAGAAACAGGCTGCACCACACAGCCTAGGTGTGCAGTAGGCTCTGCCGTCTAGGTCTGTGTAAGTGCACTCTATGATGTTTGCACAGGAGCAAAAGCTCCTAATGACACATTTCTCAGAATGCATTCCCATTGTGTTGTTTTTAATTTATTTTCTTTATTGATATTAGAGAGAGAGAGGAAGGGAGAGGGAGAGTGAAACATTGATGAGAGAGACCATTGATTAGCCGCCTCCTGCATGCCCCACACTGGGGATCAAGCCCACAACCCAGGCATGTGCCCTGACCGGGAATCAAACCAGCGACCTCTTAGTGCATGGGTCAATGCTCAGCAACTGAGCCACACCAGCTGGGCTGCATCCCCATGGGTAAGTAATGCATGACTGCATACATAATACAGGTATACCTTCAAGATATTGTGAGTTCAGTTCCAGACCACTACAATAAAGCACGTCACACCAATTTGGGGGGTATTTCAGTTTGTATAATAATTATATTTATACTGTATTGTAGTCTATTAACTGAGCAATAGAATTGTCTAAAAAAAAAGCAACATGCATACCTTAAATAAAAATGCTTTATTTCTAAAAAAAAATGTTAACCATCATTGGAGCCTGTAGGAAAAATGGTTGCCACAAACCTTCAATTTGTAAAACAAAAACGCAATACGTATCTACAAAGTGCAATAAAGCAAGTGCAGTAAAACGAGGTATCCTTGTAATTGATCCACTTCGTTGTTTTTGTTTGAAACCCATTCAACTCTGTGTCAGGCTTGACTACACACATGAAGACAACTTGCTAAATGTGGTTGGCACTACATCTGCAAATATTATCACAGTCCTCGTTAGTTCCCTCTGACATTTTCACACGTCAGAATCACACAACTACAACAAGCCATTCTGTGTCCACTTTCGACTGTACACTTTCTGCCAAATTGCTACTAAAGTTTTATTTCAGCAACTCAGCACCACACATTTATTCAGCCGGCACTTTTGAGTGTTTACAATTTGCCAACTGCACAGCAGTGTGAATACGGACATTCCATGCTCCCCGTCTTCATGGACATGTATAAAAACAAGTTAGATCACATCACGTTATTCTTCAAATCCTCTTAATCAGATTTTGCATTTTAATAAATGATGATGTCTTTCATTAAAATGCTGGGTCCTAAAATGTAGATGCCCAGCTTGTGACCACTGATCTTAATATACCACAGGGACTCTAGCTCCCTTCCTTGAAAATAATGCACACAATTAATTTTGTGCAAAAGATTTAACAATGATTTAGTTAGCTTTAATTTCACTTTGGCAAATATGAAGCACATAATTTTGAAGAAGGCAATATTAATATTTTTTATTTCTTCAGTTTAAAGCAGATAATTTTAAAATTTAGTTCTGTTGGGCTTATGTGAAAATTAAATATAGATAGTTGTCAAGTACTGTTTTTAAAAATAAACTGGCAAATAGAAACAGAGGCATGTACACATGGAACAGACTGACAGCTGTCAGATGGGAGGACAGAGGAGGGGACTGGATGAAAAAAGGTGAAGTGATTAGCCAAAGAACATATATGCAGAGCCCATGGACACAGACAACAGTGTGGTGATGGGGGGGGTGTGGGCTGGGTGGAGCCCAGGGGTGGTGAATAGGGGAACTCTGTAATATTGTCAATAATACATGAAAAATAAACAAATTCTAAAAGCAGAAAAAAATTTAAAAAACACTTACATAATATATTTTTATATTGGAATCTATATCAATTTTAGAATAAAAAAAGTCTAAAGAAATAATAAGAAGAGGAAGAGACAGAATCCACATAATTTGGAGAATTAATATAGTTTAACGTAACCTCTTCTTTTTCAGACTATGGTGTAAGGCATAGCTTTCCAAACTTTATTTTAGCAGTAGAATTCTTCCTCTCCTCCCAACAGAGTCCCATTCAGAACTCTGCAGTTTACATAGATGAAAGTGAAGATGCTATAGAAAAAAAAATGGTCCCCAGAACTTTGTTCAATGCTTCACCCCCAAAAAGGCCACATGGTACTGTACAGCTGTAAAGAACTGAATCCCATTTAAAAAACAAAACAAAAAAAACACTTCTTTTAGTGTTTGATATTCTCAAGATCCATCCATGTTGCTGCAAATGGCAGTATTTCATTCCCTCTTATGTCTGAGTAGTGTTCCACGGTATGTGTACCACATCTGAGTAGTATTCCATTGTATGTGTACCACATCTGAAAGCCATAAATAAACAAACAAAAACTCATAAACACAGACAACAGCATGGCGATTGCCAAAGGGAAGGGGGGTAGGGGTACTAAGGGGTAAAGGGGGTCAAGTATATGAATATATGGAGACAGAAGAAGATTTGACTTTGGGTGGTGGGTACACAATGCAATATACAGATGATGTGTCATAGAATTGTACACTTGAAACCTATATAATTATACTAACCAATTTCACTCCAATAAATTTAATTTAATACAACTTTACAAAACCTCATAGAAATATAAAAAAAAATTATCTGGGGGAAACCTGGCATGACAAGTAAGTAAGAGATTAGCCTTTTTTCTGGATTTGAAAGGACTGGTGGGTGGGAACATATTTTCAGCTGCAAATGAACCATCCAGCTGCAAATGAAGAATACCAGTTGGTATTTTTACTGCTTAGGCAGCACCATTAAGGAAAACATTATAAATACCACTAGAAAGATTTCAGTTATTCAAAAGATAATACAGAAGCTTTTGTGACTGGCGGATCAATTTGTTCATGAGAATACTTTTAAAGACCTTGTTTGACTGTGTATACTTGCATCGTTGTTTTATATAAATAACTGTAATTGAGATTCTTATGTAGGGACAAGTGGCTAACAAGCAGTGCTTCTAAAAAGCAAAAAAAAAGGGAAAAGAAAAAATAATCTGCAATTTCCTCCTGATGGTGA
Organism: Molossus molossus; assembly: GCF_014108415.1. Lineage (NCBI taxonomy): Eukaryota > Metazoa > Chordata > Mammalia > Chiroptera > Molossidae > Molossus > Molossus molossus. The sequence goes on along the minus strand of NW_023425351.1, from coordinate 55,430,940 downwards.
TGCAGCCACAGGATGACTCAGGGCCAGACTGAGAGAAACAAAGAGATCTGGGTCATTTTCAGATAATTAGAGGAATACTGAGAGGCATATACGTTCCATCCACGCTTACTAGACCTGGAAGCAGACAGCCTGCTCTTAGAGTCAAGCTTTCTGTTCGCTTGTTTTGCTGGGAGAGGCGATATTGCAGGAGTCAATCTGTCTCTCTGGTCCACGTCCCCGGCTTTATGTGGGGGACACCTTTGGTTATATCAGAAGGACATGTCGCGATGATAATGTATGTGAAAATATGTGAAACTCCATTCAGGACTCTTCGCGAGAGAAAACATGTTAGAGAGAATTTGTCCGAACACGTTTTTGGATTGCTCACATTTCTGGAAGTTGGTACCAACAAGGACACACACACCCTACTTCTGATATTCATTCCTCTTTTAGTTTTAATGATGTCAGTCGCCTCTTTAAACTACAATATTCTATGAAGTATCCCTGATGCCAATTGTCATCCTGTATCTTCAGCTCTCCAGAGAAAGGAGCATCCCAGTCGTTTCTTATTAAATCAGGCGTGGATTATCCAGGGTAGTGTCTGTCCCACTTATTAGAGAGCTAAGGGCTCTTTACAGTAGAAGGAAAAATATAACCCAAGTCTATCTCGCGGCACCATTTTTTTCTGAAGTGTTATATAGTCACTCCTTAAAACCTTTTTTATTTTTATTTAGTTAAAAATAAGACTCACTAAAATGAAACATTTTAAGTCAAAATGGAAAACTAGAAGAGAAGAGGTAACTTTAAAAACTTTTAATAATCTCAATCATATTAATAGAGAAATCTGAAAGTGTCCTGTTGAATATGTTGAGAATCCATAAATGGAGAATCAAATAAAATTTGCACACTTTATGGGGACAAGGACTTTGGGTAATTTACTAAGAATGGAAGAGCAATAAAATAAAAGCAAAATCCAGACATTTCTTTATTATGAAACTTCCTTCTCATTGTGTTTCTTGCCTTAATTTCATCTGTAGTAAGTCATTCTAAAAGTGATAGCATAAGAATGTACTAACACATTATGTATTCAGTTTTGAGCCTACTGATATCCAGTTAATGTTTACTTATTCATACAGATACCGAGATGACGGTATTAAATCTTAATAAAATATTAAGTGCTTGGGCAGAAATTAACACTACTAGAAATATTTACATGTTACAGATTTCTTCAAGCTACAATTTGGTTTTTACAAAAAGACTGACAACCCTCAGAAGAGGGGGTGGGGGAGAAGAGATAAACCACAGAACTTGTATGCATGTACACATAACCGATGGACATGGACAACTAAGCTGGGGATGGGGGGGGGATGGGGAGGAGGCTGTCAATGGGGAAAAAAGGAGAAACATCTGTAACAAAAATAAATTAATTTAAAAAAAGGCCTTTTTAAAAAACATATCTTTATTGTTGAATGTATTATAGACGTTCTCACCGTTTTCCCCCATTGACCCCTCCTCCCCACTCCTGCCCCCCTCCTGCCTTTCCCACACTGTGTCCATGTGCATTGGTTATGCATATATGCATATAAATTCTTCGGTTTATCTCTTCTGGCCCCCCACACCCTCAGTCTAACAACCAATTTGTACATCGTAATCCCTTCATTTTAAAAAGGCCTTAACGTTATTTTTTATTAAATATTATTTAATCAAGTAAAAATACCAAATTCATAAACAGGGCAATTTGGTAAAAATTATGAAAATTTTTCTTTAGATGTATGTGTGTACTTCTGTGTGTATGGGTGTGGAACATGCAGCAGTTTTATAACTCTTCATTCATTTCAAGTACTGTGCTCATCTTATTATCATTAGTTTTTAATCACCTAAAGATATATACATATACACACACACACACACACACACACACACACACATATATATATATATATATATTTTTTTTTTTTATTTATCTTCGGATAGAGTAGCAGGGAGGGAGAGAGAGAGAAACACTGATGAGAGAGACACATTGACTGGTTGCCTCCCTCAGAGCTCTGACCAGGGCCGGGGGTGGACTGCAACTGAGGTACATGCTCTCGATCGGAATCCAACCCGCAGACCAATGAGTCACTCTAACCACTAACCCACATCGGCCAGGGCTACTGTTCTCCTTTTAAAGAATTTTGGAAACTTCTACTATTTTTATTTCCTTTGCTTTTAACAGGTGCAGCTAAGCATTTCGGTGTTTCACCTTTTTTATCCTAAATGCTCTGAAAATCTTGAGTGATTAAAAACAAATTTATGAACAACGAATGCTCAACAAAGAAAATTATTTGGAGTAAACTAATTTTAGACAAAAATGATGAGAAGGCACATTTGGCTTTACACGTATTCAGGAAAAAGAAACTATTTAAAAATTCAAAGCTTCTCATTCCTTATATTTATTATTTATTTCTTTTATTACTGCTACAAAACAATACCTTTTCTATATAAAATTATAAAATTCAATTAAACAGAGATTTTTGAGAATCACTAACCCTACTCTTCCAGGAATGACTGCATTGACATACACTTTCTAAAGATATCTTTCTATACATAATTGCTCATTCATTTTTTGTTGTCACTAAAGAGACATTCAGCACACAGTGTATGAGTGACAGTGGGAGCTGGTCAGAGAGAGAGAGAGAGAGACATGGGAGATACATTCATAAGATTAAATCAGGATTCTCTAGAGAAATCTGACTAAGAGTGAAAATGATGTTTCCCTTTTCACTTGTAGGTATTTTCCACACCTGTGGACATCAAAGGGGACTTCTGATTGATATCACGGGAAAACCTATGAAAGTATTGCTGCTGTCTCTCAAAAACGGATTATGATATTATGCTGGTAGGTGTGCAATCATAACATGTGTAACCCGTGCACCAATTTCAGACGCTCTGCATGTCTTCATGTATTCCTTTGTTATGAAGAACTAAAATTCTAACTTTTTATTATTGTAAAGAGCAAAAATGGAAACTATTTTATTAAAGAATGTAGAAAGTATTGGCCAAAAATGTAATCAAAAATATTTTTAAATGCATTAAAGTGACAAATTTAACAAAACAACTAAAATCAAAATAATATAAGTAGGTACCATTTATTAACTAAATCATTAATTTAATAAAATATTTAATCTACAGACATGATTTTATTTATTTTATTTTTGGGGATTTTTAAAATTTAAATTAATTAATTTATTTTTGTTATAGATGTTTCTCCTTTTTCCCCCACTGATTCCCACCCCCCTTTCTCCCGCCCTGTCCCCAGCTTGTTGTCTATGTTCGTTGTTCATGCATACATGCACATAAGTTCTGTGGTTTATCTCCCCCCGTACCCCCTCTTCTGGGGATAGTCCGTCTGTACCCCACTTCCAAGTCTCTGGGGCTACCCCATTCCTCAGACTCTTATGTTCATTATATTCCACAAATAAGTGAGATCATATGATACTTGTCTTTCTCTGTTTGGCTTGTTTCGCTTAGGATGACACTTTCCAGGTCCCTCTACGTCGTCTCAAAGGATAAGAGGTCTTTCTTTCTTACAGCTGCATAGTACTCCATTGTGTATATGTACTACTGCTTTTTTATCCATTCGTCTACTGATGGACATTTGGGCTGTTTCCAGATCTTAGCTATTGTAAATAGTACTGCTATGAACATGGGAATACATATATTCTTTCTGATTGGTGTTTCAGGCTTCTTAGGGTATATTCCTAGAAGTGGGATCACTAGGTCAAATGGAAGTTTAATTTTTAATTTTTTGAGGTAACACCATATTGTTTTCCATAGTGGTTGCACCAGTCTGCATACCTACCAGCAGTGTACTGATTTTAGTAAAACATCATTGCTTTAAAAGTAATGTACACGTAGGAATTTAAAAATCTTGAGTCTGGGTGGTGTGGCTCAGCACTTGAGTGTTGACCCATGCACCAAGAGGTCGCCCGTTCGATTCCAGGTCAGGGCACATGCCTAGGTTGTGGGCCCGATCCCCAGTGGGAGGCATGCAAGAGGTGGCCAATCGATGTTCTCTCTCATCGATGTTTCTATTTCTCTCTCCCTCTCACTCCCTCTCTCTCTAAAATCAATAAAGGAAAAAAAAATCTTGACTTACATAGAAACAAAGAAAATGATAAATTGGTCTTGTAATAACCTAAGCCAAAATAACCAAACTCAATACTAAATATTTCAGATATCAATTTATTCACATATTCAGAAAGAGACAAAAAGAGAGAAAAAAAGATAGGTTTGGTCATTGTCAGTGTCCTTATGGTGCCTATTCTTTGTAAATTATTCATATACTTTTATCCCTGGGATATGTTATGAACTTTTTATTTGTGAAAGATCCCAAGAGACTGAAAATTTCAAGTATAACCCTTGGGTAACCTTTGGCCCCAAAACTATTCTTACCCACCGTTCACCTTTTCTGCTAAACTCAAATTGCAAAACAGCTGCTAAATTACGAGAACAATCTGTCCCTTCTCTGAACTGTTTCTAAACAATGATTGTGGAAACTAGCCGAACTTCAGCTGACCCATCTGGCTAAAGTCTACCTTTCTTTCCCAAGGTAGACCAGTCTTTCTGAGCTGTTGTAGCCCATGGCATTCTTAATCAAAGCTTATATCTCGAGGTGCTCTGGTTAATATCCTTCTACAGCTTTCCATGTGACTGGGAGGAGATCGGAACCACAGCTTCGAAGCTTGGGTGCCTCGTCAAAGCTAGAGTACACAGAATACGTATCGTTTCTTCATTCCTATCAGGCATCCAATGACACTCCCGTTCACTGCTCAGCATTATACAGGTAGACATGCTATGGTGCTACATGCAACTCTTACAGGATTTCACTAATAACAATGTAGAATTTCAGTGGCCACTTTGGGGAATTTTAGATATGAATAAACAAACTCACCTAGGTCACATCTTACATTTAAAGGGCCAAAGACCCAAATATTCCATGGACAACATTATCTTTTGATATGTAGAGGCTTCTAGAAGACAGAAACAATCTAAAAGTGCTTCCCTGAAGGACTCCTTATAAAAGGCTAATAAAAATCAAAATTCAAACTCTCCTTTCCCTATTCTGACTGAACTCCAGACTAGCCAACCACCACATCCACTATATTTTGACTTATTCTTTCCCATTCATATTAATTTTCTACCACTGTAACAAAGTACCACACACTTCTCAGCATAAAACAATATCCCTTTATTATCTCATTGATATGCATGTAAGAATTCCAGGTGGGCTCAATGGGGTTCTCGGTTTACAGTCTCCATCTCACAAAGCCCAAGTCAAGTTGTCTGCCAAGATGCACTTTAATTTGAAAGCTCTGGGGAAGAATTCATTCCCAAGCTCACTCAGGCTATTGACATAATTCATTTCCTTAAATTTGGAGACATAGGGTCTTTATTTGGTTGCTGGTTGTTGTTACCTGGGAACTATTCTCAGCTTCAAGAGGCTACCTACACTCTTTCTCAAAGTACCTTCCAACTCAGTGGCACATCCATTCTCTCTCATGCTTCAAAACTCTCTGAGTTCCTCTTTAGTCACCAGCCCGCCACCAAAAAAAAGATCTCTTTTTTAAGGGCTCATATAATTAGGTTAGGCCCACCCTAATACTCTCCCTATCTTAAAGTCAACTCTTTTGCAACCTAAATACATTTGCAAAATTCCTTTCATCATGTAAAATAATGTAATTACAGAGGAAATAATCCAGGAGGCTATGTGGCCCACTGAGAATTCTGCCCCCAGCACCATGGCTTTGTAACTCCTGCTCCTTGGACACTTTCACCAAACTCTCTTCCTCTTCCTCCAGCACACCCTCTCATTGGACAATATCCTCTCACAAAATCTTACAGTGTAGTCAGAGACGATGATTCATCTTGCTAGTCTTATAACATTAAATATTAGTTAAAATTAGATTTATATAATTTAGCTAAGAACTCTCCAAATCCTCATGAGAAAAAAACAAAAATTCACAGGAGAATATAGAATTGTTCTAGCAGCTTATAAAATGTCTTGAACTGAATCCATCATTGTATAGAGACAAGAGTTTTTTTTGGCGGGGGGGGGGGGGGGTGGCGGGGCATGAAGGAATGGTTAGAAAAGGCAGGATGGATTAAAAACCAAAATGACATCAAATATATGTTTCGAAATTTGACCAAAGGTAAGTATAAAAAGAGCATAAAAGCATGAGAAGACCCTTAATATTTGACACTAAGATTTTTGCTATCAGTATTGATTGGTCAATATTCAGTGCTGGAAAGGGGGAAAGGTAGCCCCGGATTACAGAGACCATCTCGCTCCATCGTCAGAGAATATTTTACTCCCATTTAGGGAGAAATTATTAAAACAGGCCTATCTACTTTCTTTGTTGATAGTCTTAATCTTTTTTTTTTTTTTTTTTCATTTTTTGTTCAGATAGAATGGGAGGGGGAGAGAGGGAGAGAGAGAGAGAGAAACATCGACGTGGAAGGGACACATCGAGTGGCTGCCACCCGCACGACCCAACCAGGGCTGGGGACAAACTGCAACCGAAGTACATGCCCTTAGCGGGAACCGAACCTGGGTCTCTCTGGACCGCAGGCCGACGCTCTAACCGCTGAGCCAAACCGGCCAGGGCGATAGTCTTAATCTTGACAGGAGATCCCTGAATACTTTCAAGATACTTTAATTTAGAGAAAAAAGAAATATTAAACTCTAATTTATAGCTCTTGTGTTTAAGCATTTAGATAATCTTATGTACATGTCTAAATCAGTATAGTCAAATATACCTGTAGTTATTGTAAAGAAATTGTCATTGAAAGAACAATTATCCTGCTTTACCTTAAAAGAAAAGTAACAAAGGACAAACTTTGTCTGACAGAACGACACCTATCTGAGGAATTAGCTGTTCTGATCAAACCACTTTTCTTAATAGAATAGGGAGACATTTCTGTGCAACTGCAAACATTCTATCTGATGCTGTGTCTACCCTCTCTACCATAAACCGTTTCCTTTTCCATCATTTGTCCTTGGAACTGCAAACAGGTTTAGGATTTAGAAGTAGGACTTGCAAATGACCCTCAGACTATGTATTTGCCTCAGCTGCTTCCGGCCTGTCTGGGTTTCTGAGTTGTTCATATGCCTTACTCTCTGCTGAATCTTTTTAGAATAGACCTATTTTTCAAATAGTGTACTTCTATTAAATACAGACCAGAAGGCTTCTTTTTAGAACACCCAGGAAAAGAATCCTCAGACTGTAATTTAATAATGTCACATTCTGATCATTTACTCTCTGATGCTTTCCCTACCAATATCTCAGAATTTGAATCTGAACATGATAGCATCAGAGTCAAAGAAAAAAGGTAATGGGGCATGTAAGGGTCAGTGAGCTCTTAAGGATTTCAAATGATCTATTTCTTTGCTGAAATTGACCTAATGCTCACTTAAAAAAAAAAAAAAAAGTCTATTGAAGGACAACAACCCATTGTCTAAGCCTTCCTCTGTCATACACACTACTTATTAGAGTGTTTCTTTTTGTTCAAAGATTGGATGTTATTTGTGACTTTTCTTGGCTAATTACCAAAATATATCTTAGAGGATTGCTCTTTTTTTTTTTTAAGCACTTTTTTCTTTCTTTCTTCCTTCCTCCCTCCCTCCCTTTCTTTTTTCTTTCTTTTCCTTTATTGATTTTAGAGAGCAAGGAAATGAGAGGGAGAGAGAGATGGAAACATCAATGAGAGAAAACATCGATTGGCCACCTCCTACATGTCTCCACTGGATATCTGGCCCACAACCTGGGTGTGTGTCCTGAACCGGAATCGAACCAGTGACCTCTTGGTGCATGGGATGATGCTTAACCACTGAGCCACACCAGCCAGATGGATTGCTCATTCTTAAAAGACACTATTGACATTGGATTCCTAACTTTTCCGAATTGGCTAGACTGTATATAATCTGACAAAAGCTGTCACAACCAAGTGTTTGCCCTGAACAGACTTCTTAACAATTGTATTCTGCGACACAAAATACTTATTTTTAAAAACCCCTTACTGTTGAATTTTTCTATTGCCATAAACCTTTCTTCCTATTTGTACATGAAAGAGCATGATAAGATTTGGTGTTTTATCTCAACAGGACAATAAAAATCAGAGACCATTGCTTATTGACCTCATGGCAAAAATCTATCCTCCAATGTATGCACAATGGCAGCAGCTTCCCAGTTAAGCGAGGCTTCTGCCCACTAAATTCTAAGATCTCCTTGTAATCTCAGTCTCTCATATCATTCAGACATTTTCCTGCTACAAGAATGAACTCCTGCCCTGGCCAGTTTGGCTCAGCATTTAGAGCGTCTGCCTGCAGTCCTGAGAGACCCGGGTTTGGTTCCCACTAAGGGCGTATACCTTGGTTGCAGTTTGTCACTGGCCCTGGTTGGTCATGCAGGTGGCAGCCACTCGATGTGTCCCTTTCACGTCAATGTTTCTCTCTCTCTCTCTGTCCCTCCCACTCTATCTGAACAAAAAATGAAAAAATGTCCTTGGGGGAGGATAAAAAACAAAAAAAAAAGACTGAACTCCTACGAATCCTTTTTCTTCTCCTATCCGTTGCAGTACAATTCTGAACTTTACCAACCATTTTTCTCTCCCAGTGGATGATGCACCTGGGACAGTCTTGCTCTTGTCAAGACATTTTTTTCCCAGCTTCTAACCTCCTTTAAATCTCTTTATATTACCCAGATTTGCAATTTCTTTTTGGTGGTATCTATTTGAAAGTTGAACAAAGAGGTTTTTAGAGCTGGATTTGCAAGTTCAACCCACTTAAATTGTTTGAATCTAGCCTTTCAGAGGATGAACCTGCAGTGGTTTGCCTGATTGTACCTTTTACTATGACCATGATTTAAAGTGCAGAGAGACTTTCCATTTTGATGATTATATCTTTTGCTGTGCAGAAACTTTTGAGTTTGATATAGTCCCAAGTGTTCATTTTCTCCTTTGTTTCTGTTGCCTTAGGTAATGTATCAGTGAAAATTCTGATGCGTATGATGTCTGAAATTTTGTTGCCTACATTTTCTTCTAGGATTTTTATGGATTCATGAGTCACATTTAAGTCTTTTATCCATTTTGAGTTTATTCTTGTGTACGGTGAAAGTTGATGGTCTGGTTTTATTTTTTTGCATGTAGCTGTCCAATTTTCCCAACACCATTTATTAAAGAGGCTGTCTTTACTCCACTGTATGCTCTTGCCACCTGTGTCAAATATTAATTGAGCATATTGTCTTGGGTCCATCTCTGGGTTCTCTGTTCTTTTCCATTGATCTACCTGTTCTTGTGCCAGTACCAGGCTGTTTTGATTAAAGTGGCTTTGTAGTATAACTGGAAATCTGGTAATGTGATCCCTCCAACTTTGTTCTTCTTTTTCAAGATTTCTGTGGCTATATGGAAAGGCAGCCCACTGCATGGGAGAACATAATTGCCAATGATATATCAGATAAGGGGTTAATTTCCAATATATATAGAGTGCTTATACATCTCAACAAAAAGAAGACAAAGAATCCAATTAAAAAATGGGCAGAGAAACTAAATAGACACCAGTCCAAATAGGACATTCACATGGCTAAGAGACATATGAAGAAATGCTCAACATCACTAATCATCAGAGAGATGCAAATTAAAACAACAATGAGGTATCACCTCACACCTGTCAGAATGGCTGCCATCAATAAACCATCAAACAACAAGTGTTGGCGAGGGTGTGGAGTAAAGGGGACTCTAGTACACTGCTGGTGGGAATGCAGACTTGTGCAGCCACTATGGAAAACAATATGGTGTTACCTCAAAAAATTAAAAATTGAACTGCCATTTGACCCAGTGATCCCACTTCTAGGAATATACCCTAAGAAGCCTGAAATACCAATCAGAAAGAATATATGTATCCCCATGTTTGTAGCAGCACTATTTACAATAGCTAAGATCTGGAAACAGCCCACATGTCCATCAGTAGACGAATGGATAAAAAAGCAGTGGTACATATACACAATGGAGTACTATGCAGCTGTAAGAAAGAAAGATCTCTTATCCTTTGAGACGACACGGAGGGACCTGGAAAGTGTCATCCTAAGTGAAACAAGCCAAACAGAAAAAGACAAGTATCATATGATCTCACTTATTTGTGGAATATAATGACCATAACAGTCTGAGGAATGGGGTAGCCCCAGAGACGTGGAAGTGGGGTACAGCCTGACTATCCCAGAAGAGGGGGAAGGGGCAAAGAGATAAACCACAGAACTTATATGCATGTATGCATGAACAAAGGTCATGGACAACAAAGCTGGGGACAGGGTGGGAAGGAAGGGGGGAATCAGTGGGGGAAAAAGGAGAAACATCTGTAACAAAAATAAATAAATTAATTAAAAAAAAAATTCCAGAGAGCAAATGTCTATGCAGACATCAGATATCCCTTTCAAGTACATCATGATTTTGGTATGTTTTAAAACCAACACAGTTCTTAATTAGAGCTGATATCCTTATTAAATACAGCACCCTATAAAACACTACTAGGTGCTTCCTCCAAGGGCATTGGCTATCATAAGTGTGAGACGCATACTACAAAGCACACTCAAGAAGCCAAGGGCTTTTTAAATGACTATTATGCTAAATAAGCTTCTTTAAAACACAGTAAGGCTATACACAAAGTTCAAATATCAAAGCCAAATCTAACTCTTGACTATTGGCATTGAGTCTTGTGTCAACTCTAATCTCAAGCATTTGATCCTCGAGTACCACACAGGAAATTATCATCATTTTTTTTTTCTCCAACCAGATGGTCTTTTGTGGCAACACGACAACTGCTCAGTTTACCCTAAGATGCTAAAATGTTACCTTTCCTTCCACCACAGAAAGAACAATGTAAGAACCATTGTAAAGAAGTCTTGGTGGGACAATTTCAGTAGGACTACAAAGGATGTCTCTGGCGCAGGTCTCACCTTACAAACCTACAGACCTAGGAAAACTGTACAGATTGGACATGAATTGGAGTTAAAACCTATAGGTGTTTTGAATATATACATTGGGTTTATTCAGATGCAAACTTCACTACTGGTTTTACAATTGTATATGTGTTTTCTAGTTGGCAGTGCCTCTCGGCATAAAGGAAGTGTTCTGACCATAGAAATATTGAGAAATATTTACACATTTGTATAATGAGAAAGAAAACTATTTAAAAAGATATGATTGAAAAACTCTGCGAGGCTCTACCTTTTGTGAGGTGCTCCTGTCCCTATTATTTCACTCCTCTGAGTCTAGGACATATTGAAGCTAAAACTTGCGAAACTACCCAGGGAACATCAGCGACCTTGTCTCAAATGCTCATAACTTTCAGATGCACCCCAAGAGAAAGCACAGATTGTGCCCATGTGAACTGATCATGCCACTGGAAATCTTACCCTCTGTCTTTCACTCTGCTGTTCCATAGTCCATGATGACTAAATCTGTAGGGATTTAATGCAGTATTTCTAAGCATGTCATCAACATGTCCCAGTGGCTTCTACCCAGGATAAAACCACAGGAATTCCTGTGTGACCTTTGGGCCTGGTTTATTGGCTACACAACCAATGTGAGATGAATACTGAACCTGAATGGAAGATAATCTATCACATACTGATGACCACAAACTGTAGTGAAACCCTAGGAAATCAACCTTTGTAACACCCCCCTCCCCAGTAAAAAGATATAATATACCTGTCGCCTGGATTTCTATGCCAAAAAGAGATCTAAAACTAAAAATATATTAGTGTTCTCTAGAAGCAGTTAGCATTGTGAAGGAGACAGCATTCCCAAATTCTTAGATCAAGAAGCAGACTGTTGATATTATAGCTCTGCCCAAGACATTTGGATGAAGACCCTCAAATAAATCAATGATTCCATACTCTTTTTGTCTTTCTTTACTTGCTTTTTAAAAATGTAACTTTCTTCCTGGTGGGGTGGCTCAATTGGTTGAAGTGTCGTCTCATACACCAAAAGGTTGTGGGTTCAATCCCCGATCAGGATGCTTACAGGAGGCAACTGACTGGTGTTTCTTTCTCTCATCAATGTTTCTCTCTCTCTCTCAAAAAAGTGCACATATCTTTAGGTGAGGATTAAAAAATATAGATACATAAGATAAATCAACAACTTTCTTTTTTAAAAAATACAACTTTGCCACTGAGTTGCCTTAAAAATGTTACTTCTAAAATGAGATTTTAGCCCTGGCTGGTTTGGCTCAGCAGTTAGAGCGTTGGCCTGCAGTCCAGAGAGACCCGGGTTCAGTTCCTGCTAAGGGCATGTACCTCGGTTGCAGTTTGTCCCCGGCCCTGGTTGGGTCATGCAGATGGCAGCCACTCGATGTGCCCCCTTCACGTCAATATTTCTCTCTCTCTCTCCTTCTCTCTCCCTCCCACTCTATAAGAACAAAAAATGGAAAAATGTCCTCAGGTGAGGGTAAAAAATAAAAATAAAAATAAATAAATAAAATGAGATTTTAAAGGTTTTTTTTCAAATCTCAGTTATTGGGGTAAATCAAGAGGATTCACAATGTTTTTTGCAAATCTGTACATATCACTTTTCTTCCCTACAGATCCTGGGTGGAGACAAGTTAATACTTGTTTTCTCTACTGTTAGTTTTTGGGTTTTCTCCAGAGGCCTGAATGCTTCTAGCCACACACAGACATATGTTTGAAATGCAGCTGCAAAGAAAATAGTCAGAAGAAGCCACATGGCTATCAGCACCGATGAGTTCTAGATGACCACCAGCGTCTATAGAGTTTTGAACAAACCTAAGTGCAATTGAGTGACGAGACTCAGTCTCCCTGTTAACCAAGGGAGCTGTCCCTCTGGCTCTCACTTCCCCTTGAATCTGCATCCGCTCCTTCTGACTCCTCTTGCACAGGACCCTAACATTGCCACGACTCCGACCCAAATCTCCCAATAAAGTCAAATTGCACGAACAATCACTGCAGAATCACAAGAACAATTTCTCATCTTTCCAAAACTATTTGACCAACTATTCCGGATATTAGCCACATTCTTCCGTAAGCTTTAGAACAGCTCTTCTCTCTTACCCGAGGTAGAACACTCCTGCAGAGGTTCAAAGCTGTAGCACTCTGAACGAAGACACGTGCTGCACAGTGCTGCTGAATTCCCTCTACATACTTGTAATTCAAGGGTTTAATCAGATTATCATTTCACCCCATAAGCCTGTTTATAATGTCTCTGATGATTTTCATTCTCTACATTTATTAACTTACATAAAAGAATGACTTTGGTACTCATTGTTTTCTTCACTTAGTCTCCCTAATCTTGCTGGTGCTCTGTATATTGTAAAGAATATAGCCTACCCTATTAGCCATGCTATATACACTAAATCAGCAACCTGTACCTGAATCCTTTTAATAACTAGAAGGTATGGATTTGAGAAACAAGAATAATACAGAATAGGACTTTCTCCATTCTTCTATTTCTAGATTAGAATTAACAATGCAAGTATCCTATTTTTGTTCCATTACTATATATAGGAAATGATTTGCTGAAACAGACCAATATGAGATCATGATAGAATTTAAAAAGTAGAATGACCTTTTGAGAACTTGTTCAAAGCAATGGAACTTCTCTTCAGAAAAATGTACATAAGCAGTTACTTACATCTAAAAATTTTATGCAGTTTTAGAAAGTTCACAGTCTTCTTGAAGTTAGTTCACATATGCCTAGGTATCCCTAAAAATTTACTCTTATTTTACCTATGAGAGCCCCCAAGTACCTATTAATGAACTGTGCCTCCATTTTGCAGTTTTCTTGTAAACCATTTTTTTTTTTTTTAAATCCTGGGTGGACAATAAATGAATAGTTTAAGCAGCAACACCAGGAGTGCCCTGTGTGTGTTCACTCCAAATGACTCAATTAATATTGCAATGAATATTTATTGATTCTCCCCAGAATCCATGGCACTATCACATAAAGGCTATTTGTTTTAGAATTCTCCTGTGCACATTTGGGCAGAGATTGATGGAAGACTTTAGTTAATTCAAACAAAGCTTTTTTATAATAAACCTTTCCTGCAAAAATAGAAGTATGCACATTTAGAAGTCCACATTAACTAATTAAATCTTATGGCAAGTTTAAGATAATCTGATGGATGAATTTTCCAAATCTGCGTTGTAGATAAGGAAATATTTGAATAAGAGAAATTCACACTGAGCCCCATTTGCTTATCTTTTCTCACTTTTTAATTATCTTTATCATGTTGCTCTATATTGACTATGTCAGTTATAAAAACTAGTACAAGAAAATGAATCTAGACAAAAGCAAAACAGGGGATGGCACACTGGTAGCTATTGTTCTGTATATATGAAAAGTATTTAGATTCCCAGTTTAAACCCAAACTGTGTATCGTTGCAATCCTACATGTGGATTTAATAGTGAGAAGGCCAGTGTCTAAATGAATAAGTGAATAATTACATTGATGATAGTAGATAATTTATAATAATTTAATTATAAAGAAAACAAAATAATATACGAGTGGGTAATAACTGGAGGTTAATATTTTAAACTTGTATACTATGCATAGTGCACAAATTGCAACCAGCACTCAGATCACATTATCAGCACACCAGACTCTGTCTTCTGCATTTTTCAGTAAATAGCTATATACAGACATAATTTTTCATCTGATTCTATTTTGTTCAACATTTGTTTGGAGATTCACTAATGATTTTTATGTAAATTTAGCTCCTCCATTCTAATTACCGTATAATATTCCACTGTGTAAACATACCAATATTTATTTCAACTAGAGATAAACATTTGGGTTATTTACAGATCGTGGCTATAATAAATAGTGTAGCTATGAATATTATGTTTAATAACAGTTGGTGATGAGATCCAATTTTTGCAAAACTGGTCAGGAACTTTATTCTGAGAAGGTATTATTGCAATAAAATGTATACAATATATCAGCAACTGTTGTGGCATAGAAAATTATCTCAAAATTTAACAGCTTAAACAACCAATTTTTATGCAAATAAAATTTGTGGAAAATTTAGAGGTGGCACAGTTGAATTGATTGCCCTCTGCTTCATGATATCTGGAAGTTCAACTTGAAAGACTCAGAGGTTGGAGATGGCTGATTGGCTGAGAACTGCAACAGTTTAAAGTCTCATTCGCTCACATTAATGACATTTGGAACAGAATGACTTGAAGACCTCTGCGGCTGATTACAATGTATAAAAGCTGACCTGCCACATGTCTTGTCTTCCTCATAGCAAGTCAGCCTCACAACCATTGGTGTTCTTACACAACAGCTTGAGACCCAAACACGAATCTTGCAGCCAAAGTGAAGGTAGTTGCACTTCAGATGTCACACAGCATCGATTCTTACACACTCTCTTGTTCAAACCTTCCCCTTGATACATGAGGCTAAGACATAGATCGATCTGAAGAAGGAATGCCAAAGAAAAGGGGTGTGTGTGTGTGTGGGGGGGTGTCATATTTTAAAACCTCCAAAATAAGCCATGAGGAACTTATTAATAAACACAAAGGGAGAAATAAGTCTAAAATCTTTAAGTAGAGAACAAGTTTTAACTTTATGAGAAGGAAGAAAAATTCAGATCGCATAAGGATAGTGAGAAGTGAACAATAGTAGACAGAGGCCATATTTTTTTAGAATAGTGTAGACCATTATGTAGGTCATAAAGCATTTGGATCCTATTTTAAGTTACAGGAAGTTATTGGAAAACATATAGGGTACAGGTATTGTCTTGTTTACATTTTAGCAATATTAGTTTTGGGGCAGCCATAGAGATAATGGTTTGTAGGAAGGCAACAGATGGAAAAACATTGTAAATAATACATGTACATGAAGATATGGGCTAAGATAATGGCGGTAAAGGTGGAAATGTGGAAAAGTAGATAACAAGTTTGAAATTTTTTTTAGCTGACTCTTAATACTTATTCAACATTCAACTCTATATCTCTCTTTCCATATATATAATCTGTAATTTTATTTATGATATTACATTAAAGTTATCTATGTGACTAACTCCACAATAAAGTTTATGATCACTGAGAGCAGGAATTTGGCCCACCTAAATTTGTATCCCTGAGGTCAAGCACAGTACTTGGAAGTAAGTAAAAATTTAGTAACTAAAAAAACAAAAAACTATATTATTCTAAAATACTTAAACATTTTAGTTACTGATAGCTGCAATTAATATATTTAATGTATAAATACTTAATAATATTACAAATAAGTTTTGGGGTATAAAATTTATACAGTCTTAGATATATGTATCTCCATAATATCATACTACTTTTATAAAAGAATTGATTAACCAACTAGGAGATATTATTTTTATATAATTTTAATTCTTTCTAAAATTATTGTCAAAATATTTTTTTTGTAGTTTTAGCTGGTTTCTGTGTAATCACACATGTCATATAGCAATTTTAGAACCCATAGAGAAGAAATACTTGTTTAATCAGTGACAATTAGAAACCATTATTTTACAATAACATAACACTTTGGAATACTGATATTGTGCTATTTTCAAGAATATGCAGACTAAATCAGATGTTGATATGAATTGAAATTATATCTCTATAAGATAGGGTATTTAAAATTACTTGAAATTTAGCTGTGAGAAAACAATGTCTAAAGTCTAATTAAAAATGCCATTCATTATATGTACCCCCATTTTTACAGCAGCACTATTTATAGTAGCTAAGACCTGGAAACAGCCCAAGTGTCCATCAGTAGACAAATGGATTAAAAAGCTGTGGTACATATACACAATGGAGTACTATAAAGCTGTAAGAAAGAAAGATCTCTTTTTTTTTTACTTTTTTTTTTTTCATCCTCACCGGAGGAAATTTTTCCATTTTTTGTTCAGGTAGAGTGGGAGGGAGAGAGAGGAACAGAGAGAGAGAGAGAGAAACATCGATGTGAAAGGGACACATCGAGTGGCTGCCACCCGCACAACCGACCAGGGCCGGGGACAAACTGCAACCAAGGTACGCGCCCTTAGCGGGAACCGAACCCGGGTCTCTCAGGACCGCAGGCCGATGCTCTAACCGCTGAGCCAAACTGGCCAGGGCAAGAAAGATCTCTTATCCTTTGAGACAACATGGAGGGACCTGGAAAGTATTATCCTAAGTGAAACAAGTCAAGCATAGAAAGACAAATATTACATGATCTCACTTATTTGTGGAATATAATGAGCATAAGAGTCTGGGGAATTGGGTAGACCCAGAGATGTGGAAGTAGGTTACAGACTGACAACCCTCAGAGAAGGGGATGGTGGGGGGAGGGGAGAGATAAACCACAGAACTTATATGCATGTATGCATGACTGATGGACACGGACAACAAAGCCGGGTATGGGGTGGGGAGGATGGGGAGGAAGGTGTCAATGGGGAAAAAAACAGAAACATCTGTAACAAGAATAAATTAATACAATAATTTATTTTAAATGCCATTTATTTTGTAGTGACATGGTTTGGGCCACTGAATGCATGCAATTAATTGGTAACCTTGAAAATCATATTAGGAAGGGAGCCCTGGCCAGTTTGGCTCAGTGGTTAGAGTGTCATCCTGGAGACCAAAGGGTCTCAGGTTCAATTCCTGTCAAGGGCACGTACTTGGGTTGCAGGTTTGATCCCTTTCCATCCCTGGCCCTGGTCAGGTTCATTCAGGAGGCAACCAGTTGATATGTCTCTCACATCAATGTTTCTCTCCCTCACTCCCTCCCTTCCACTCTATATAAAAAAATCAATGGAAAAATATCCTTGGGTGAGGATTAACAAAAAAAAAAAAGGAAGGGAAACTATGAAATATGCTATTTTGCAGAGTAAAACAACTAAGTTTTTACAGATACTTTCTTTTGGTCTATTTAGTCCTAGTGCTGCCTTGAGGCAAAATAGTGGAGCCGAGGAACTCTTGAAGTCATCCCAAGCCTATAATCCACCAGGAAACAGCACACGTTTCCTAAGGCACTGCTCTCAGCATAAACGTTCACAATTAAAAACAAATAAACCAAATACTGGGTTGATGGGACTGCTGGACCTTCGCATAAGAAAACTGAAGTGAATGTACTGGGGTGAGAAGCCATCTATTTTTTATTTTATTAATTTATCCATTTATTGTTTCATACATTTGTTGAGAATCTTCCATGTGCTCTATACTAGACCATAAAGTGAATAAGAAGAGGTAGATCCTCTGATTTAAACCCACATGCTGTACACATAACAGCTAAGGAATAAATGTCAAAATAGAAAATGTCTGCAGTTCTTAGATGTTCTCCCCTCTGGCCATTATCCACATTTTCTTACTAAACTCCTGCAACCAAATTTCAGACACATGCTCATATTAGGTACCGACACTGTGAGCCAAAAAACCAGACAAGCTTATGTTTGATCAGTTTTTGTTTCTCTACCCAACAGTCTATATACTCTTAACTTTGGTCTAAAGTATCGCTCCCAGGTGCCTACTACCATGTCTGAGACTCTGCTAGTCATTGCTTCTAATTCATCTCTGTATGAATCTAGACTCATGCCTATTCATGATATATCTAGTGTATATACTTAGCCCTATATTCGACCAGTTGGGTTTCATTAATAGTTTTCCTATATCTCTAGGTCTCCTTTCCCCTCAATTCTGACTATATCTGCTACTAGTGTGATCTTTCACAAAACAGACGTTAAGTGTTTGAAATTTGTCCACTCACCAAAGGTAGAGGTTATCACAAGACTTTTGCACCAACAGAACAAATTTCACAATTTGTTAACAGAAAACAAACATAGTCCTGAGTTTTAGAATGACATAAATGAATAGTCTAGAGAGCTGTTAGTCTAACACTAGATAAATGGAAGGTGAATAAGTGACCACCTCCAATATGCTAGTCATTCCTACTGAAGGGCTTTACCCATGTCATTGTGAGAGTATATTCATATGTTGTGTATAATTTCCTGAATATCAACCATTTATCCATCACGTTGCTGGAATGGAGCAGACACTCTCTGAGGCTAAGAAGGCATGAGAGCTGCTCTTCAGGGACATTTGGAGGAGGCGGAGCCATAAATAAATAAGAATAATACAAATAGATGCAGACAATATTCAAGATACGTGCAAATATATTTGAAATTCCAGAGGAACTTTAGAAAGGAGTTTGGAGTGACATTGTAGAAGTGACAAATGGACTGAAAGTAAAATACTGAATGGATAGAAAGGTAAAGGCCATCCCAACCACGTTAATCAGAAAGTTCAAAAGCATAAATACATGGACAATCATGACAGGAGTATATTTGAGAACTGTTATAGGCGTGAGGGGTTTATAGAAAAATAGAAAGGGTCAAACATAAAACTCTAAATACCACTGATTTAAAGTTTAAGAAGACAAGAGGAAAAAAAAAAGATTTTGAGAATAAAAGGTAAGATAGAGGAGACTAATACAGTGTAAAAAAAATATATATATATAAATAAAAAATATATATATTTTAGGGAGAACAGCTATTTAAAATTTTATCACTCTTCTCTCTAGGTAGAGAATGAAACAAACAAATAAACAAATGGTGGACCAGGAGACACACCAGAATCATTGCAGTCAAATGTTCATCTAAATAAGCCTTCTCGCCTGGACTCTGCGTATGCTTCTGGTTCCTTCACAACAATTCCTTGGTCAAATGGACTGTTAGCTGAGGCTCCACATTTTGCAAAGCTTACACTCATACTACCACTTTCTCCATACTTGTTCACTTTGAAAGTATTATGAGGACTTCCTCTTCCACATAAAGCATTTAGCTGAATTCCTGTTACCCGGTAAGTGCTCGACAGTAATCCATTTTTTTTCTATATATCTATATACCATATAGGGAATAATAACTCCCTTGCTATTTATTATTATTATTATTATTATTTTATGGAATTTATTTTTCAATTTTCTTAAAGGCTATGAATTATCTTAAGCATTCTAAGCTCCTCTCTTTGGAACCTCCTGGATATAAGGGAGTGCTTTAATTCAGACCAATGATCCTCAAAGCATAATCCCCTTAACAGAGGTAGCACTTACGATTGGGAACTTGGTAAAAATGAAAATTCAAGGACCCCATTACACACTGACTGAATCAGAACCTCTGGCACTGAAGTCCACCAATCTCTGTTTCAACAAGCCCTGATGGATACTAATGGAATAAAATTGGATATTAATGGAATAAAATCATTCACCCCTTCAAGAATTCTAAGTATAATCTTTTAATCACCCAGTAGGGTAGGAGTACATTGACTTAGACCAGGGAAGGAGATTTACTTTAATTTGGATGAAAAGATTACAGACATTGGAGTCAGATAGACCTGGATTCAAATTCCAACTCCGCCAGTATTACTTTACCCTTAGCATTTTTTCCACTGCTCTCTTGGGATGACCTATCTCTCTCTTAATAATATTGAAATAATTGATATAAGTGTTGAAGGCCTGGCACATAATGAACATTCAATCAATGCTGTTTTCTTCTACATCAGAATCACCTTTATTGAGTTTATTAATGTTATACATTCTGCTTTTACTAAGGGTTTTACCCAAAACAGACCTGTGGGAACTGTCTCAGCATCTATTTTACAACTATCACTGAAGACATTGTTCATTATGTCATTCAAGGTCCCTTATAGAAAATTTTATATAAGAAATGCCTTTAAGCATTTGGATATGAAAAGAATAGAAAAGGAGCAAAAAAAAAAAAAATTGTTTAGAATGTTTCTTCAAAATACGATTCATAGGTATGTAAAATATTGTAGATGTCATATATATAAATTAATTAGATCAAATTCAATAGAAAAATAAAATTAAAACATGATATAATTCTGGGTCAATTTCCCAATTTTAAATACTTTTTGCATAGAAACACTCATTTATATAAATCTAATAATTTAATAGTTCAATTGTCACTTTCATTATTATTTCTACAAAAATTTTATTTATCAGGCAAATAAATGCCAAATATCATCAATTTTCAAACTTTTAATCTAGAAAAAAAAAAAACAGAGAAATATACATATACTTATTAAGCATGACTTCCTAAGAATTATGACAGAGCTAAAAAGCATATTAAAATAATATAATCTAACATTTATTTTATTTTTTAATTGATTTTATAGAGAGAGAGAGGAAGAGAGAAGGAGAGATAGAAACATTGATCTGCTGCCTCCTGCACAGCCCCTACTGAGGATCAAGCCCACAACCCGGGCACGTGCCCTGACAGGGAATCCAACCAGAGTTCTCCTGGTGCATGGGATGACGCTCAACCACTGAGCCACACCAGCCGGGCTAGAATCCAACATTTAATTTTAAGATGAAAATGCTAAGAACCAAAAGGCTTATTTTCTTGATCAAGGTCAATCATTTAGTGTCAAATTCTAGCCTGGAAATAAAACTCCCTTGTATAATTCAATCTCACTGAAGTTTTCTTCTTTGTTAAATAGAATGAATCTTAAAATACCAATCTCACAGTTTTTTATTACTTTATGATAAATTACAATTTCAAAAAGGTAAGTCACCCATTTTATAAATGCTCTGCTTACAGTACAATAAGCCATAGGAGTGGTCTATAGCAAATTGAAATCCCACAGCTACTTCCTTTGCTTCTATGGTAATTGAGTGCTCTAATTTGGAGAATATGAGTCTCTTTCTTTCTCCCCCAACCAATTTTACTGAGATAAAATTCACAAATGAAAAGTGTTCCTATATAGATTATATGACATGACTTTTTAACATGTACAGTGTGATTATTTAATATATGTATACATTGTAAATGTATCACAATCAAGTTAATTAACACATCTATCACCTCACATAGTTACTGTGTGTGTGTGTTGAGAAACTTATGGTCTATTCTCTTAGAAAATTTCAAGTACACAATATAGTATTAACTAGAGTCACTATTCTCTACATTAGATCCCCAGGACATAGTCATCATATACTGGAAGGTTTGTACCCTTCACATTCACCAACTTCTCCCCGTTCCACCAGCCTCCAATCACTGCAAACCGCTGCTCTATTCGATGGCTCTATCAGTTTGACATTTTCAGATTTCACATGTAAGTACAACCACATAGTATGTGTCTTTCTGTACAATGGAATATTATTCCACCATAAAAAGAAAGAAATATTGCCATTTAAAACAGCATGAGGAACCTGGGGGACATTATGAGTCTCTTTCTCCAGCCAGGACCTCTAGTGTATTCTCCCACCGTGTCATACCTGATTGTCCCCACTTCCTTTGTCTTTACTTACAGCCTCCTTAGAATGCATCTTCCTTTCAGCATGTAAGTTTTCATAATACAATGTGTTTACATAAGCTGTTCCTCCCTTAACTTTTATAACACATGTATCTCTTTGGAAGAAATCAAAGCTTTCCATGCCCTACTTCAGCAATATGCCCCAACATGCATTCTCGATGACCTCTCCTTGAACTATAATTTCTGTTCAGTCTGTTTATAATCCTAATTCTGTGCTTTTCTAATATAGAAATTCAGGCCAAAATAGAAAGTTCTGACCTACACTAATTTAACAAATCCTTTAGTCAGACATAAAATCCAGGTTCTTTCAGTTGTAAGTTCATGTGCCTTTCTCTGTTAAACTAAATATTTTTTTTTTTTTTACTGATATTAGAGAGAGAGGAAGATGGAGGGAGAGAGATAGAAACACTGATAAGCGAGAACATTGACAGCCCACCTCCTGCACACCCCCCACTGCGGATCGGGCCCACAACCTGGGCATGTGCCCTGACCAGGAATCAAATCAGCGACCTCTTGGTGCATGGGTCGATGCTCAACCACTGAGCCACACCAGCTGGGCTGTTAAACTAAATCTTAATAAAAATGGGTTTCAGTTAAAATAATCTAAGTAGTCTTTTGGTTGAATTTATCATGCATATACATCAACGTACCACACTTACTATTTAATATTTATGAGATCATATTTTTGAACAGTGAATTATAACAGATGCTCTGTGCCATCCACCAGAAGACAGAACTTTTCTTTGAACTATACCTCTGTTAATTCTTTGAAGCTCTTTATATGACATTTATATTTAATCATGAATGTTAATATTCATTTATTTTACATAACAAAAAATACATTATATCAACTTGCATATAAATAAAGTGAAAATTAAATAAAACTATAAATAAAATTATCCAAAACATTGGTCATTTATTCATTATTTATAAATACTTATTGGGGACCTATTATATAAAAAAAGATTTTCCTAGAGGCCATGAGGATCAAGTTGAAAGACCATTGCTATCTGACATCACAGAATTCATACTGAAATAAGAGAAACTGACAGGTAAACATATATTAGAGAGCAGAAAATGTTACTTTTTAGCAGTTGTCTGCTTAGAAAAATAACTTTGTAAGCTAATTGGGGAAAAATGAGATGACCCCATCCCCCCAGAATGTGACTGTATACTCATATATTCTTGTCACAGTACCTAAGACAAGAAAAGAGATGGCAAAATTAGTTGAACTTAGAAAATGGAGCAAGGAGAGAAATATGGTTTTGAGCCCAAGGAGTAAGGGCAATGATAAGTATGTGAAGAAAAATGTGCCTAGATTAAACATCAGAAGACTAGTCTCAGTGAAGGAAGAGGTGGTGGAAATTCCCCAACAGAATGGCATAAAGGCAGACTAGGAATTTCTTGTGTACAATTTGAAATATTCGCTTCCTTGCTGCATAAATTTACAACTCTTCTGAAAAATATTCTAGATAGTTGGTGGGCATTCAAGAAATCAAGAATTTCCCTTTGGCCCTAGACAGCTGTCAGAGCTAACCATGAGAACGTAAGCTTCTCATTAAATCTTCAGAATGGCTTGGCATTGACAAACACAGAAACTGAGGTAACAGTCATTTTATCTAGATCTAAAAGGGTAAGATGTGCCCAGCTGATATTAGTATTACATCAAAAAAATTCCATAAGGGCTCTAATAAAAACTCACAGGATACCACGAGGTCATATAGAAAAGACCGATAAACCAGGATTTCAGACCAAGGGTAAGAATGCAGTGAGGGTGTCAGAAAGCCGTTCCTGAATTAAGATACTCGAGAGAACTGAAATTATATGGTTGGAGAATGAAAATGACTTTCTGCCTAAGGGGTTACTTTAATTTATTTACTACCACATATGTATTTGGATATCTAAGCTATTTAGAGTTTTTTGCAATTAATTAATACCATCATAAATTTTGCACTAAAGCTTTCTCTTTCTTTAAATATTTTCTT
The DNA here is from genome assembly GCF_014108415.1 of Molossus molossus. Classification (NCBI taxonomy): domain Eukaryota; kingdom Metazoa; phylum Chordata; class Mammalia; order Chiroptera; family Molossidae; genus Molossus; species Molossus molossus. The sequence continues at coordinate 55,406,659 of NW_023425351.1, read as the reverse complement.
AAGATAGTTTCCAGGAAACCGGTTTCTATGTCAAGGTTATGAAATGTTTATGCGTCCTAATTCATCTCCACAATCTGCTTTCACTTCATATGAAGTAGCAATAGCACTATATCAGTCACCTGCTTGACCAAGGTATGCCTACACTGAGTATTACAATCCATTTCTCTAAATAAACATAAAATTATACTTGCATTTAATTTGCATTTTATTTGATGAATATAGCCATCAATCACTAGGCTTTTTTTGTTTTGTTTTCTCTTTGTAAATAGCCTATTTATCTCCTTTTCTTACTTAGCTGCTAGGCAAATACTATGGGTCATGTAACTTACTTTTTTCAGATTTTAAGCGAGACCTCTCAACACCCTCTATTCAATACACCTTTACGTAGCCATGTTTGCAATGTTTTCTTTAGCTGATGCTAAATGTTATATAATATTTTTTACTTAGTGCTCTATTCTATTGATTCATATAAACTTAAATTATTATAAACAAATTTTGTAATTATGGTACACGTTCCCTTAAATGACAAATAAATGTATAGAAGATAATGGTGGTATTTTGTTGGCCCAGAGAGCAGCTCAGGAGTAGTCATTTGCCTTTATTTTATCGGAAAACTGTTTTATACTTAGTTATTTTTAGAAGTATCTGAATTTAAACACTTAGTATGTGTTTGGAATACTAAGGTTCTCGCTTTTGGAATAATATAGTATAATTATTATAATTTAAAAAAATAAGTGAATAAACACTTCAAAGAGAAAAGCACATGGCCAATCAGTATATGAAGAGACGCTAAGCCTTCATAATGACCAGAGAAATGCAAATCAAAATTAAAAGATGATATTTTACAGTTGATAAAATATTCAGACATCTCACTATTTCAAATATGTTCCATCTGGTCAGTTGGAGCTCTTACCCTCTCAACTGTGGGGTGAAAGTTGGCACAACTCTTGGAAAACAATTTTAGAAATATTGAACATTGCCTACAATACAGCTAAGTCCAATTTTAGGTAAATACCTCCTTGTACATACATATGATAACATCACTACTTTTGCAATAATAAAAAAAAAATCTTGAAAAAATACAAATAAGTGCTCATTGACAGGAGATGTGATTGATAAATTATCAATAAATTATATGTGCAAAATAGACTACTATACAGCCATGAAACTCAATGATATAAACTGTACACAACAGCACTGATTAAACTTTGTAGCCCAGTATTCAGTAAAAAAGAGTCCCAGTGCACAGAATTCAGGTTCAGAGACTTCATACAGAGTTCTAAAGCAAACAAAGAATACATAAATACATATTTCATGCAAACATGCATATGTATGAGTTAAATCTATAAAAGAAACAAAGCAAGGAAATAATAAAAATGAAATCTGAATAGCGATTGCCATGAGGAATGCAAGAAAATGGTGCAGGTGAGCACACACCCATACATAAAAGATTGGTTATACTTTGGTTCGGAGTACATAGGTGTTCATTTTAGCATTTAAAAATAAAGTGAAATGAAACACAATGAAATAAAATAAAATAACACCATTCATGGAAAATGAAGATATCTTTCAGGAAGAAAGAATTTTAATTAAGGCAATTCTGTGCACCTGAAGTCCTTAAAAAGAAAATTTAAAAAGTATCATGCAGGTTTTGTAAATTAGATTTTGAGTGGTGTTCTTTCCACAATTTATGTTGTAACAATATGTCTTGATTGCCCAATACTCTAATGAATACCTGCTATAACCATAGGGAAAGTCTGCCTGATTACTTTAATTAAAATGTTCCCTTTAATATTGAAATAAAAACTTAGTTCCATTGGAAGTCATCTTTGGCAAAAGTGCATTAGAAAGGAGAAATACTCACTGCACCATATTAGATTCATACCAGTTTTGGGTATTATGAACCTTAAAAGAGTGAACAGAGGAAATTGCTTCAAAACATAATTATCACTTACTAAGCTTCCATGATAAAATCTAAGATTTTATTTAGAGCAATACTGGTTCAAGTGAAAACACAGACTCTAATTCAGTTTCCTAAACTTGCACATGGGTTGATTTTTTACTGAAACTTGGTTCATTAGCACAAATATTTACATACTTGACCTCTTGGCTCAGCTTTTTTTAAAAAAATTTTTTCCTTTATTAATTTTTAGAGGGAGAGGAAGAGACAGGGAGAGACAGATAGAAACATCGATGAGAGAGAACATCAATTGGTCGTCTCCTGCATGCCCCCCGCTGTGGATCAGGCCCACAACCTGGGCACGTGCCCTGACCCAGAATCGAGCCAGCGACCTCTTGGTGCACAGGTCAATGCTCAACCACTGAGCCACAGAGGCCGCGCTTGGCTCAGCTTTTAAAACAGGCCTTCAGTAGAATTTTTCCGTTGTCCTGATACAAAGGTAATCAGCTGACATTGATGGGCCCACCATGTATCTCTTCCATATGATGAACTTATAAACAGCCCTGGAGAACAGCATGCACGAAAGAGATGCCAGTGACTATTACCTCCTTTTCAAAATTTTACCCTGGAGTCAGATCGGAATCATATAAATTATTCTGGTTGTAAAGTTTGGCTAATAGTGTATTTGGAGAGATAGTATATTAAATGAGACTGAGAATGAGAGCATATAGCATAGTCATTATACCTAGAAGTCAGTTGGACTTTCCTTAAAATGTGAGCATTCCCTATGACTGTCTGTATGCCTCGAGAAGTATTAGTTAATCATTCTAATCTCAGTCTGTATTTCTGTCAATTGGGATATTAATCATATTTATCTCTTATGACTGTTGAAAGATCAATATGTGTACAATAAAGCATTTACCTTAATAGGCAAAAGAAAATAATTTTCTGTGTTATTAATTGCTTTTTTATCAAAACCAGCTGACTAAATGTGAGAGAAACATCATACTATTTTATCATGTATAACAGAAAACAATGTCAGTTTTTCCTATCATGGCTAATAGTTGTATCTAAGCAACATTTTCCCATAACTTCAAGATATTAACCAGTGTTTTGTTTTCAGTTTCTGAAAGTCTAGTACAATATAATATCTATCTATAACTTTAAAAAATGTTTTCTCCCTTCAAGTTCAGGTCTCCCGAAGGCTCCAAAGACCACAGAGGACAGAAAACGGGCGAGCTCTTTTTCATTATTTATTTTGGCTTTGCCGTTCCTCCACCTCCGTTTCCCATGCTGCCAGGGAATGGAGAGGTATGAAAAAGGGAAAAAGAGTGAAAAAAAATGTTGCAACATATCAGTGTAGTTCAACATATCATATAGTTCTTCTTGGCAGGCAAGCACCCTCAGATATGGTAGCCCCCCAAATGCAGTCCTTCTCCTCACCCAAAAAGCTGTTGTGGGTTATTAAGCGACCCAGTCTTGGGCAAACTGGCATACCCCGTTTCTTGGTAATACCACTGATTATTTGCGCTGCTGGTTACTTTCTCCTTTTTCCTCTGCAGACAACATGGCCAACCACTCAACACCAGCTGTATCTACTGTCGCTTCCACCTCCTTCATACTCTTCAAAGTCCCTTTCAGAATGACACGATCCCCATCCATCCTTGGTGTCCACATACGGACAACAGGAAATAGCTGTGTCATGCTTTAGGACAGCTGCACGTTCATTCTGGCCTTCCCCTTTCTCTCTGAATCAGGGATAGCTCTGGTCCGTGGGCTGGCGCTCCAACCACTGAGCAACTGACCAGGGCTGGGTCAGAGATAGCTCTAGTCAATCCTTAGTGTTCAGCCTTTTTTATTTTGTATTTATTTATTTTTTGTTACACCTCACGTGAGGATATTTTTCCATTGATTTTTAGATAGAGCTGAAGGGGGTCAGGAATGGGAGAAAGACACATCAATTGGTTATCTCCCACATGACCCTGAGTGGGGTCACTGAAGTATAATATATGGTTACTTGAAAAGAAATAAAATCTCAGTAAATCCTAGTATAGATAATATCTGATTTACTTTTAGATGATTCATTTCTTCCCTACAGAAATGATCTCACATGCTTTACTTTCAGTTCTTCAACCTATTAAATTGCCATTAGATTTTCCTACTTCATAAGGACAGTTTGAATTCTAGTATCATTGTCCCAAATGCCAAGCTATTCACAATCCGTGTAGTGCCATTTAATCAGAAAACATGTGTAAGAAAATAATAATTAAAAAATAAAACACACTGTCATGCTCTATACATGTATCTACTATAAAATCAGAATACTCTTCAAATCAATGTGCACAATGAAGGCAAAAGTTGTAATAAACATGTATTCTACATGTTCATCTCTTTGATTTACCAAATAAGTCCTGAGTTTCTCGCATTAATTGAAAATAGAACAGGACCAATTCAAAACACACCAGATTTATTCAGTAACTTTCTATGTGTATAATCTCCTTACATTGTCAGCATGTGTACTATCATGCATATACCACTTAATCACTATTCTCCAACAACAGAAAAAATTCATTTTATTTTATTTTATTCTATTTTTATATTTCATGTTACTCTCTCTCATTAGGTAAATTAAATTAATCTCTTTGGATTTTCATTCCTTAATTTTATCATCATATCTTGATTATTGCATTTGCAGCCACCTGATGCATAAAATTATGCTATACACATGGCTGCCTTCCTAGATTGTTAGAGAAGCAATATCTGCCTTTAGGAAACTTGCATTTTCTATTACATTCTAATGCAACTGATTATTCTCATAGCTCTCTCCTGTCTCCTCATCATTTGTATAGGCACAAATCCATTTCTAAAATCCTAATTCTCTTATCATTACGTCAATTAGAAAACTCTGCTCCAAGAAAGAGAAAACTTATCAGGGGTGCTAATTGGCTAACTGAAGAGAAAGTAGATAATTTGGTTTGTTTCAGCAGCTCAATGTGCGTGTGACATCAAGGTCAAGTTTCTTGTCATCGGCCTCCTCTGCCTTCTTCGGTGTTAGCTTGTTAAACTCCCTCTCCTTCATCATGACTAGAGTTTCACTTAGGCTTCACCTTAATACACCCAAAATCCTGAAGAAAAAATTCTAACAGAGCGAGTCTAGAAACTGTACTGATTGAAACACTTAAAGTTGAATTAGCAGTTGGCTTAAACTAATCAGGGCTGTCCCCAGAACTGATGTTAGTGAACATCTGTGCACTATTGAAAGGACTGGCAACCCAAGGAAAATATCTGGATACTTTGAGGTATATATGGAAAAGAGAAATAGATTCTAGGTAGGTAGCAAATTTCCACCACACACACAATAAAACAGAGTATCCTGGCGTTAACTAAATAACTTTTCTTTAGTATTCCTCTCCCCAAAATACTACTCATTTTATTTATTTTTTAAATCTTTTTTCTTCTATATTGATTTTAGAAAGAAAGGAAGAAAGAGGGAGAGAAAGATAGAAACATCGATGAGAGACATCGAGTGGCTACTTCCTGCATGCCCCACACTGGGGATCGGGCCCACAACCTGGGCATGTGTCCTGATTGGGAATTGAACCACGACCTCTTGGTGCATGGGTCGATGCTCAACCACTGAGCCACAAATACAGCCAGCACATAGTGCTCATTTTGAGTTTTCACAATTGTATAGTTTATGTCCAAAGTAGTTTAGTCAATTTATCATGTTAAGTACAATCTTACTGTATATGAACAGTAAACACAGTTCAAAAAAAAAAAAACAGCTATAAAACCTACCACACTGATTTTTCGTTCTTTGATATCTTATTTCCTTCATACTGGGAAATCAGTATACTCAAGGTGAACATTCATTCAGCGAAAATACAGAAAAATAACCTGAAACAAATTCATGTTGCTATTTTAGATGTTATTTATTTATGCATTTATAACTTGGGAAATTACATGGGAATCACTCTCCAGTTCATACATACAACTTTTATAGTGTATCATTATAGTTTGACACTAAAATACATTATAAATTTCATTACATTAGGAACTTAACATTTTTTATCCATAAAGAATCCATTTTTCCCCTATTTTTGTCAATTCTTAGAGTGTGCTATCATGACTAAGAAATAAATTGTTTACTGCTTGGATTTCATTTATTAATGCATTCATTTATGTATAAATTACCTCATTGCTCACTAGACTTGATGGCTATCAGTGATATTTTTATTTAATATTAATCTTATTCATAAAACATAGACCCAACGTCAATAAATTGATATTACTATCCAGTGTTTAAACAGATATTACAGAATCTGGGACAATAATTACGGCTAAAATTTCAAATTCACTGTTGATTTTGATTTAGCAAATTTTCACTAAAGTTTTTACTATGATCTTTACACATTTTAGGACATGTATTTATAAATGAAGAGAGATGCCTGAACTTAAATCAATCAATCTATCTATCTATCTATCTATCTATCTATCTACCTACCTACCTACCTACCTACTACCTACCTATCCATTAGTTGTTTGGACACTTGGGTCTTGATAGAGAGGAGAGTGGATATTTGAAAGGACAACCTACAATGGAGTGAGCATGTGTATCACGCTAGTATTATTTGTGAGTCATGCTCCAGTGGGTCTTGTTTTACTTCAACCATAATTAATTACATGCAGTTTCTCAAATTTCCCATGTTTCCTGTGTCATTTCATCTTTTCTCGTGTGATCCCTCAAAATGGAAAACACTAGTCCCCTCCTTGTGCTTTAAAAGCTTAATTTACATCCTATGGGTATCCTCAGGCAAGCCACTTACATTTTCTGTGCCCTATTCACTCATTCTGGGCATGGGCATAACAACAGTCCCATCACATAAGATTGTTGCAGTTAATGAACATGATTTTGCATAAATGTGTGTGTGTTTAAAGTGTTACTGAACACATAGGATTAATTCAAAATTGTACATTATTAATTGTGCATGAACTACTTATGTTAGTCCTTCTAGATTCTGCTTAAGTGCTTGAGGAATCGAGAGAAGGCTAAATGTACATGAAGTGTAGACAGAATAGCAGAGAGTAGTAGTAGATAAAGTGGAAAAGGAAGTATAGATTGGAACATTCTTTTTCCTGGGGAAAAGGAAACTACTGAACAATATTAATCAGGGTTGATAGGGACTGGGTTTAGAGTAAAGCTGCCTCTTCAGAAAGGAGCTTTGAGAATATATGGAAATAATCCCCTTTGCTTCATATGTGCCACATGGACTTTCTCTGAACTGTCTGCAGAGAAACATTAACCACCACCACGTTTTTAGATGCATTAGACATGGCCGATTCTGCACTAGTTGCCAGAGATACAACAGGAAACATTTCAACTTCATACAGACAGCTCAAAGCTTGCCGGGGCAGCATCCTCAAATCTGAGCAATGTTTGACACTGTGGGCCAGGGAATTATTTGTTGTGAGGAATAGGCCTGTGCACTATAGGATATTTAACAGCATCCTTGGCCACTACCCATTAGATTCTGCTATCCACATCCAAAAATATCCACAGGCATTATAAGTCCCCAGATGAGAAACACTGCGCTAGGGAAAGACAAATAATTACACCACAGAGAAGTATTAGAAAATGAATAGTAGGTTCTGTCACTGTTTAACTGGAGAGACGTATGCTGCATCTCTGCATGGGGGCCTACAGAGCATGCATCTCACCTAGTGCCTCAAAATTGATATTGTAAACATGTAGCTTCATGATGGAAGCAGACCTACTTGGGTGTAAAATATCTGTTATCATCATTTTTTCCAATTTTATCATAATGTAGTCTCATGCAAAGCCTAGTTTGTGCTCTGTACAAGGAAGGGGACCAAAGATGTATAAAAGGAAAAACTACTGTCATTTAAAAAGTGTGCTCTATTTCAGTTTGAGTTAAAGAGTCTCCACATTATTTATGGAGGGGCAGCGTGGAGTAATGGGAAATGATGGATTCGCAGTAAGAGCTCATCATTATCTTGACGGTATAAAGGGGATATATTGCACATTTAGGTTTATATATCATCCACTGTATTTATGGCACTAACTTACTTCTTCCATCCTCCCTGGAATAACCAAGGGTTACCATAATTTCTTATCATTTTAATGCTATTATGTAATTATTTTAAAAATAACATGAATTATTTAGATAATTGAAAACACTATGATTAATCCATACAAATGCCTACTCACAATATATAATTCAATACGTATTCAGACAAAATATACCTAGAAAAATATATATTTTCAAAAAAAATTGAAGCAATATCTTACTGCCTTTTGTTAAGTTGCCTTCCTATTTCCTGGGTAATGCTGAGTAACCCATAAAACATTCACTATATGTACAGTGTGGAAAAAAATGTTATTTGGTTAATAATTAAATTTTCTATGCTAAAGAAAAAAAAATCTGGCAATATATCTGTAAGAATCTAAGTGTATATTTAATATCCTTATAAAATTCTTAAATATAATTTGATATGAACTTTGATATCATTAAAATACTATTATGTGTTACTTCTTTTAGCTTAATCTAAAAAATAAAATGGCTAGCCTTATCAGATTAACTGGTCAAGTAGGATATTTATAGGGACAGATGGTGAATGTTAAGATTAGTAAGTACAAATATGTATCAGTAAAACGTATTGATTATAAACAAATTAAACACATTAACAAATTACTTAATACACTTAATTGTTAATACAAAACTGCACTGAACTTTTCAGAATGCTTGTACAGTTTGATGTACTGCTCTGAGAAATAAAAATTGTTCTAGGAGTAACTGCCTTTTATTTTCCTGTAGAAACAGCATGTACCCTTTCTTTACAAAGCACCCCAGCTTGCATAGAGATATTTTCTCCCTTCATTTTAATTACTAATTTATTTGTAAATCTTAGACTTAATGATCTTTAAAATTTTGACAAAGATTCAAAGTAATATAAAGGTTGTAGAGAAAATCTGCTTCATCCCCGCCCCCATCTCATCGAAATCAAGCACGTGGCTCAGATTTTCACAGCAATGACAATAGAAGGAGAGTTTTTAGAAGTTTTTTTTATGATCTATTTTTTTACAGTTACAAAGACTTTCACAGTAAGGAATGCCTTCTTTTTATTTATTTATTTATACCTTTTTTATTATTATTTATTTTTGTTAGAGATGTTTCTCCTTTTCCCCCCACTGATTTCCCCCTCCCCCTCCCCGCCCTGTCCCCAGCTTTGTTGTCCATGTCCACTGTTCATGCATACATGCATATAAGTTCTGTGGTTTATCTCTCCCTCACCACCCCCTTGTCTGGGGATTATCAGTCTGTACCCCACTTCCACATCTCTGAGACTACCCCATTCCTCAGACTGTTATGTTCATTGTATTCTACAAATAAGTGAGATCATGTGATACTTGTCTTTCTCTGTTTGGCTTGTTTTGATTAGGATAATACTTTCCAGGTCCCTCCATGTAGTCTCAAAGGATAAGAGATCTTTCTTTCTTACAGCTGCATAGTACTCCATTGTGTATATGTACCACTGCTTTTTTATCCATTCGTCTACTGATGGACACTTGGGCTGTTTCCAGATCTTAGCTATTGTAAATAGTGCTGCTATGAACGTGGGGGTACATATATTCTTTCTGATTGGTGTTGCAGGCTTCTTAGGGTATATTCCTAGAAGTAGGATCACTGGGTCAAATGGAAGTTCAATTTTTAATTTTTTGAGGTAACACCCTATTGTTTTCCATAGTGGCTGCACCAGTCTGCATTCCCACCAGCAGTGTACTAGAGTCCCCTTTTCTCCACACCCTCGCCAACACTTGTTGTTTGATGATTTGTATATTACAGCCATTCTGACAGGTGTGAGGTGATGCCTATTGTTTTAATTTGCATCTCTCTGATGATTAGTGATGATGAGCATTTCTTTATATGTCTCTTAGCCATTTGTATGTCCTGTTTGGACAGGTGTCAATTTAGTTCCTCTGCCCATTTTTTAATTGTATTCTTTGTCTTCCGTTTGTGGAGTTGTATGAGCACTCTCTATATATTGGAAATTAACCCCTTATCTGATATATCATTGGCAATTATGCTCTCCCATACAGTGGGCAGCCTTTCCGTTTTGATGATTGTATCTTTCGCTGTGCAGAAGCTTTGAGTTTGATGTAGGAATGCCTTCTTTTTAGCTACCCTTCGTTCTTCAGATTTTGTTTGAGTTTTGTCTTTATTTTTTTGATCCTCATTACAAATACAAAACATCTGGTCATCTCTATCAGCTCAGTTTTATACACATCGACTTGAACTGTTAAACACTAAAAACTCAATAAAACAACCATTATTTTGTCTTTTAATTGTCAGTTTGTCTCTTATTACAACTTAAATAAACAAAAGTTACATGGGTTTCATATAGTTATTTAACTATTCACAACAACCCTTGCCTCCTTTATTCTCGGTTGAATAGTTAAAATTCCATTAACTTATTTTTTCATAGAAATCTTACTTTCAGATCTCTGAATCATGCTTTTGAATGGTCTCTAAATTTTAAAAAGTCCTCTTGTCACTTGCATTTATATTAATTTATCCAACCAATGTTTATTTAGTGACAACCATGAGCTGGATGTGCTCAATTTTTAGAATAAATTGGTGAACCAAAATGCTAAGACATTTTCTACTCTTGAGATATGTACATTCTATTGCAGGAATAATAATAAAATTAATAGTTAAATATGATATGCCTTTAGTATATGTTGTTCTGAGCATATAATTAATATTAACTAATTTATGCTTTACCACAACCCTGTAGGGTTGATATTATTATGTATACTGAAGATAATGAATACATAAATAAACAGATACAATAATTGAAGGTAGTAAGAGTCATGAGGAAAACAATACAGGGGTTGGAATGGGGGCTGTACCGTTTGGCTGACCCGTGACAGTGTCACCGCTGAGGTGGCCATTGTCATGACGTGAATTAATCAAGAGGTCAGCTTTTCCAGTGAGGTGGGGAGTGTCCCAGCACTGAAAACTCTCTGTGGTGGGAAAGAGTTTCCCACATGTGAGACAGTGAACCAAGCCCGGTGTATCCGCCCCTGGAAATGGTGAATGATCCATTCGGAGAGGTTCAGACGGTGTCAGCTGATAAAAGGTGTTTGGATTTTCTGATTCTAGTTTCAGTGAAAAACCACTAAGTGGTTTAGGAACTGGATTGATAAGTAAGACTTGAACCAGACAGATTTAGGGGACGCCAACATTGTTAGTGGAGAGAAGAAGAGGAATCAAATACAAGAAATAAAACAGGATACAATGAGGTTAAAAACAATCAGAAAATTGAGTCAGATGCTGAGTGAAGGTGGGGAGTACTTTAACTGTGTTGAACGTCACTGAAGAGTTGATTAAGATGAGAATGAAGGGAAAACAGCATTTGGACTTTACAGACTAGCAGCCATGTTGACCTTATTAAAGCACAGTTTTTCGGAATAGCAAGGATTGAAGATCAATTGGAGTGCTCTGAAGGAGAAATAAGATACGAGGAGGTTAAAACAGTGACTATAGATGATTCTTAATATTTTATTTTTCTAAATTTTATTATATCATGGTAGGAACACTTAACATGGTATCTATCCTATTGAAAAATTATAAGCGGATAATACATTTGCTGTTGATTAAAGGTACAATGCTGTACATATCTCTAGAGCTTATTCATCTTGTTTAAGTGAAATTTCATGTTTATTGATTAAAAATATCCCATTGCCCCCTTCTCCTAGTTCCTGGTAACCACCAATTCACTCTTTGATTCTATTAATTTGACTATTAGATGATGCATATAAGGGGAGTCTTGCATTATTTGTCTTTCTGTGACTGGCTTATTTTAGTTTGTATAATTTCCTCACGGTTCATCCATGTTGTTGCATACTGAAGAATTTACTTCCTTTTTTTTTTTTTTTTTTAATGTTTTTATTGATGTTTTAGAGAGAAAGGGAGAGAGATAGAAACAATGATGTGAGAGAGTAACATCAATCAACTGCCTCCTGCATGCCCCTCCTGGGGATCGAGCCTGAAACCTGGGCATATGCTCTGATCAGAAATTGATGGGGGACCTTTCAGTCCATGGGACGACTCTCAATCCACTGAGGCACACCAGCTGAGCAAGAGTTTCCTTCTTTATAAGGCCAAATAGAATTCCAGTATATGTCCAAGCACATTTTCTTTAACTATTCATCTGCTGATGGATGTTACAGTTGTTTACACACCCTGGCTATCGTCAGTGGTTCTGCAATAAACTTTGGAGTGCTAATAAATTGTCAAGATCCTGATTTCAATTCTTGTGGATAAATACAAGAAGTGGGGTTGCTGAATCCTGTAATAGTTCTAGTTTTAATTTTTTACAGTGGCTGTGTCATTTTGCATTCCCACCAATAGTGTGCAAGTTTCCAATTTCTCCACATCCTCCATAATTGTTGTCTTCTTTTATTTTTAATAATAGCCATCCTAACAGATATGAAGTGAAATCTCAATTTTTTTTTCTTTTTTTCTTTTTTTGGTACATGCCCTTAGCGGGAACCAAACCTGGGACTCTGGTCCACAGGTCAACACTCCAACCGCTGTGCCAAACCGGCCAGGGCTCAATGTGGTTTTGATTTGTATTTCTCCGATGACTAGTGACAGTGAACATTTTTCATATACCTGTTGGTCATTTGTATGTCTTCTTTGGAAAAATATCTATTCAAGTCCTTTGTCCATTTTTAATTGGGTATTTTTTTTCTATCACATTGTAGGAGTTACTTATATATTTTGGAGTTTAATCCCATGAGATACATGAATGGCAAGTATTTTCCCATTCTCTAGGTTGCCTTTTCACTCTGTTGATTGTTTTCTTTGTGTGCAAAAGCTTTTTAGTTTTATGGGTGGCAAAAATATACAAGGGAGGAAAACTATGTCTTCAAAAATATGCTGCAGAAAAAAATGGATATCCACATGCAAAAGAATAAACTAGGATCTTTATCTTACATCATACAGAAAAATATCAAAATCTTTTTAACAAGAACACTCATTCAAAAAGAGATCTGTACTCTCATGTTCACAGCAGCATTATTTACAATAGCCAAGACATGAAAGCAACCTGTGTCCATCATGGAGTGAATGGACGAAAAAATGGTGAGATATATATATACATCATATATATATATATATATATATATATATTCACATACACACAGCTTTTATATTCAGTCATATAAAACAAGCAAACTCTGACAACATGATTGAAACATGAATGAAACTTGAAGGCATTACGCTAGTGAAATAACTCAGAGAACAAATACTTTGTGCTCTCACTGATATATGGAACCTAAACGAACAAACAAACAAATGAAACAAAACCCCGAAGTCATGGAAAAAGAGATCAAATCTGTGGTTACCAGAGATGGCGTTGGGGGTAAGGAAAATTGGAGGAAGGTGGTGAAAATGTGCCGAGTTCCAGCTATAAGATAAGTACTAGGGACGCAACGTGCGACATGGTAACTACAGTTAACACTGCTGTTTGGTGCATATGCAAGTTATTAAGAGAATAGACCCCAAGAGTTCTCATCACAAGGACAAAACTTTTTTTTGCTTTTTCTTCTTATTGTGTGAGATGATAAATGCTAACTAAGCTTACTGTGGTGACTACATCACAAAAGACTGAAGTCAAACTGTCATATTGTACCCCTTAAACTTACATAGTGAAATACATCAATGATATCTTAATAAAACTGGGAAAAATAATTTAAAGACTTCTAAAAATCCTTTCTCTTCATTGATTTTAGAGAGGAGGGGAGAGAGAGAGAGAGACATAGAAACATTGATGAGAGAGAACATCAATCGGCCGCCTCCTGCATGCCCCCCACTGGGGATGTGGCCCACAACCTGGGCATGAGCCCTGACTGGGAATCGAACTGCCGACCTCTTGGTGCATGGGTCGACGCTCAACCATGAGCCACACCGGCCAGGCAAATCATTTAAAGACTTAAATGTAAGACTTGAAAATAGAAAAGTCTAAAAGAAAACAGTGTCAAAGCTTCATGATGTTGGCTTTGGCAATGGTTTCCTGGGTACTACACCACAGCACAGGCAACAAAACAACTGGGACTACATCAGACTGGGTTATTCTTTAAGATAAATTTAGCATCGGAAATTAGGTCCAGATTAAAATGGCTTCGAGATTGAGAAAGGACTTCCTTTTTGTAATATGTGTGATACTGTAAAATATTTATTTGATGAGGATGAACCAGTAAAAAAGTTTAAGTGGGAAATTATTTGCAGGATCAAACTTCTGTATTGTAGTGCTATACAAAGGGAAGCCACGAGCTACGTGTGGTCACTTAAATTTAAATTGAAAATACATAAAATTAAATTAAAAATTTACTTCCAAATTATACTATACACATTTCAAGTGCTTAAAACCCACACGTGTCTAGTTTCTACCTAATGAAAGCACAGCTGAACATGTCTATTATCGCAGGAAATTTTATGGCAGTATAGCTTTCAATCATGAGAAGGGAAGTGAACAAATTCATAAAAATACAATATTGGACCCGGCCAGTGTGGCTCACTGGTTGAGCATCTGTACATGTGCCAAAAGGTCGCTGGTTCAATTGCCAATCAGGGCACATGCCCAGGTTGTGGGCCAAAATCCCCAGTGGTGGGCATGCAGGAGGCGGCCAATTGATGTTCTCTCTCATGGATGTTTCTATCTCTCTCTCCCTCTCCCTTCCCCTCTCTCTCGCTAAAATCAATAAGAAAAAAAAAGTTTTTTTAAATCCAATATTGGAACAAAACATATTGGATTATTGTGCAAAATGATATTTATACTTAAAAATAAATCATAAGTGTTTCAAAATTTCAACCATATGCACACAGTCGTCCCTGCCCCTTCGGGCTTCGACTTTCACGGCTTCACTCTATCGGGGTTTTTTCAAATACATTCATTAAAAAGTTGATTGAGACAGTGAAAATGATACAACGTGTACTCGGTTGTCTGAGTCAATTACACACCCCTGCATTACAATTAAAATTAAAATTACTGTACATATGGACCGTAAGCCTATGTATTCGAGCACCCCAGGACTCCTTCGACACCAGGTACAACCGCTAGTCTGGAACAGATTAACCGCGATAAATGAGGGACGACTGTATTTGGATAGTAAAATATGAAAAGACAACCAACAGCCCTGGCCGGTTTGGCTCAGTGGTTAGAGCCTCCGCCTGCGGCCCAGAGAGACCCGGGTTCGGTTCCCGCTAAGGGCACGTACCTCGGCTGCAATTTGCCCCTGGCCCCAGTTGGGGTTGAGCAGAAAGTGGCCACTCAATGTGTCCCTTTTACATTGATGTTTCTCTCTCTCTCTCTCTCTCCCCCCCCTCCTACTCTATCTGAACAAAAATGGGAAAATGTCCTTGGGTGAAGATTAAAAAAAAAAAGACAACCAACAAAGACAGCTCTCTGCTTTTTGTTGTTGTTTTCTTAAATAAGAATACTTCAGCTAGATTACAGAAGTGTATATTATGCCTAGTAAATCTTTAAATTAGCTTCAGAATGGCAAAGAATATACATACATATACATAAATATATATGCACATATGCATACAGACATATGCACATCTGATAAATTGTATACCTGTCTGCTAAAAAAAGTACAATTTGCTGTATTTCCTGTGGAACACTAATCCAAGTCAGGCAATTAGCTTCATGTTACTTATGGGCATACCTCTCTTCCTCCTGGGCTATAAACTTTTTTACCTTTGTTTTCCCAGCATCTAGCACAGTAGAAAATAGAGGTATAACAATTATAATAAATATATTTAGGAGTCCTTACTAAGTAATTTCAGAACAAAAGTAAAAAGACTGTTTCTCCCTACATTTTGACCATCAACTCAAAAAAATCTGTTTCTCTTTTTGTCCTTCATTTATAGCATAGTGATTGATGTAGATTAAGGCTAATTTTTTATTTTTTGTGGTTGTTATCTTACGAAACGAGTATCAGAAATTCTGCATTTTAACTGTGGCAATAATAAAATTCTGAAACGCCCTAAATTAAATTACATCATGCTGCAGGGTACAGAAGAGACAAGAGATGCTAATCTGTTAACGACTGCAGGGCAAAACCAAAAAAAAGGTTGCTTACATTCCTGAGTGCATGTTGGAAGTTTGAATTAACATCCAAGAGGCTGTTTCCAACATTAAAGAGAACAGTCAGGTGCCACTGACCACAGGTGTCTCTGCCTCTTGCTTGCCCATGAACTTTCCAGACGTGTCCACCACCAATCCAAAGGAGCAATCTCTGTCTTAAGTAATATGTACCTCTTCCAGAAAAAGCCCTGCTTCAACTTCTCCAAACTTGTTTTTCTGTAGCCAATGCAAATTCTCTCAAAACAATGTATGTCTTTCTTTACCAATTTTCATAAAAGAGCCCCTCAGCTCTAGAACTGAGGATGTGTTTATCTTCCCCACTTGGCCCTGCTGCTGCAGGTTCGGACTTCATGCCCAGGTCCTAGCTCTTTTCTAGAAACCTGCAGCTCAATAAGCCTTTTATTTTAGAAAAGTTTTTGGCCGTGAAAGTTTTTTTTAATGCTTGAAAATCACATTCTATATAAATCTATGTTAATTTTGCTACCTACTCTCTGTTTAGTGGTATAAGGTAAAGAAGATAAGGGAAATAGTTATTTCATTTTTCTTGAATTTGATGTCGAGAAAATCTATTAGCGAAACAAACAAACATAAGAAAGACAACTTACATGAGGCTGTGTGGTGTAATCAAAAGAGCCCTTCCAAACACGAACTGTTGAAGGCACTGCTCTTGCATATACGAGAAGCCTAGACTTGCACGTTAATTGGAAATAAATTCACACAAAACAATATAAAATAAAATCCATCCCCCTCATTCTTTTTTTATATGCCAAAAGATGTTCTTGTCTTAAATTACCATCATTTGCATAAAACTATTTTCTGTTTTTATTTAACCATTTCATTGGGTTACTTAGTCTCCTTTGTACAAACTTGTCTTGGCATCTGAATTCAGGTAAATAAAGGTAAAGGTAGGGAAGAGTAAGAATGTACATAATCTACATTTCCCCTTGTTTTTTTCTTCTTATTATTTTTTTAATTCTCACCCAAGGATATGTTTATTGAATTAGAGGGTCGGGGGAGGGGAGAGAGAAACACTGATCTGAAAGAGAAATATGGATCAGTTGCCTCTTGCATGTGGCCCAACTTAGGATCAAACCTGCAACCTAGGTATGTGCCCTGACCAGCAAGTGAACGTGGGCCCTTTTGGTGTAAGGGACAATGCTCCAGCAAACTGAGCCATCTGGCCAGAGCTCCCCTTATTTTTTTTATGCAAAATTTCAAAATTAGGATTTTTTCACTTTGGCTAGGAGAAAATAAGGAATAAAATATTTCAGATATTACAGGACAAGATTAGCCTGATTAGGATGCAAAAATGAAGCAACTAGTTTTCTTTCCAATCCTATCTCCCTTTGGGTAGTTCAGAGGTTGTTTTTGACTAAGGATATAATTGTTGAATGGCAACTGGTTAAATTATTATCAATTTAGATATTGTGTATATTTTATGCAGTTATCTGAATCAGTCTGGTCATGGGACCTAATTTGACTCCTAGATTATTGACTCGAACACCATGTGGTTAATAATCTGAAGTTGAAGAGTTTATTCCTGATATACCCTTGTATTCTTTATCCCAAAGGAAACAAAGGCAGAGGTGAACGTGGCCTGGTTATTTATTTCAATCTCTATAACATAGAGTGGCTGCAAGTTTACAGATAACAGACCATATTTGTCTCCATGCCAGTGATACTGGACCCTCAAGAAACGTTAGGTGGCACTACCATCATTATCTATACACCTATGATCTAATTCACTAGCTGTAGGCAAATATATAAAACATATATAAATATACTTATACTGCTCCATGCCAAAAGAAGTCTTTGAAATAGTGTTGAGTTTTCACTTGACTCTTAAAATGACTATAATATGACATAAATTAACAATAGTAAAGCTCAACAAATGTAAGATAATCTTTTATCAAATTAGAATTCTCAAGATAAAGTATGTTCTATTTAATTTCATTGTAGAATTTAGATATGGAAACTATATAAGGTTTCCAATGTACTTTAGGGAAGTTTCTTATTATCCCTGGTATTTTTATGGAGGTTTTTATTCTTATTGTTTATGTAATGAAAGTTCCTGTTAATTTTTTTAGAAAAGTAATTTATATACCTTGGTTCTTACAATTTGGACAATTTTATGGAATAATATTTTACTATTTAATTTTACCCTCACAGATATCTCTCTCCAGCACAATCTTTTCTCTGTAATTCATTTGTATTACTATATACATTTTCTCTTTCATCTTCAAATTAACTAAACAATATGAAATATTTTGGATGCTCATATTTTCTTGCCTTTATACACCCTCTTAATATTTTTATTATCCATTTTTATTATGTGTCACTGGTATACATTTTCGTTGTGAGCCTTTAGTATTTCAGTGGGCTCTACAGATGAAAAATCAGTTGACAGTTTTTTTGTTAATTAATTCCCCTGACACACATTATATTTTAATAAGAATAGTGGAAGCAGTTTTTATAATGGAAAACTAAAATGTAACAAACTTAGTGATTTACACAGAGTTAAAAAATAAAAATCTTTAACAAAACTTGATTAAGGCTTGTAAATATCTAACATCAAATTTTAGTGTCGACTGAAATTATAAGATTATCATATAACATTACTGCCCCCTTAAATGTCATGTTTAAAAGTATAAAATTCAGCCCTGGCAAGTTTTTCTCAGCAGTTAGAACATCAGCCTGCGGACCAGAGAGTCCCGGGTTCAGTCCCCCAAGGGCACGTACTTCGGTTGCAGTTTGTCCCCAGCCTTGGTTGGGGTCGTGTGGGTGGCAACCAGTCAATGTGTGTCTCTCACATAGATGTTTCTCTCTTTCTCTTCCTCGCTCTCTCCCTCCCACTCTATCCGAAAATGAATGCAAAAGTGTCCTCAGGTGAGGATAAAAAAAAAAGTATAAAATTCATACATGAAAGATGACAATAAAGTCATGTTTATTGAAGAATTTTTCTGCATACTAGCTCAGCTGCAGGTCAAATATGAAAACATGTATAGGTTCTGTGGAGGTGAAGCTGTAATAATGTACTGGTTTTCACAATTTTTGTTCATAGGAATCCTTTGTATTCTTGAAATTATTTGAAGACCGCAAAGAGAATTTGTGTCTGTAGGTTATATCTACTGATACCTCATTAGAAACTAAAAATTATTGAAAATATTGATTTATAACTTATTATCTATAATAATGATAAACCCATTATATTTTACCATAAATAACCAATTTTGATGAAAAATAGCTATATTTTCTAAAACAAAAAAGATGACTAGGAAAGCAATGTTTAAATTTTTTGTAATTAAAAATGTCTGACTTAATAGAAAGTAATTGATTTCTCATAAGTTTGCACACATTTCAATATGTGATGATGTGTTTTTGGATAAAATATATGAAAATAATTCAGCTTCATATAGACAAGCAGTGGGGAAAGGAGGATATATTATATTTTAAAGATAATTATCTAAAGTTTTCACCCTGGCCGGTTTGGCTCAGTGGTTAGAGCATCGGCTTGCGGTCCAGAGAGACCCAGGTTCGGTTCCCGCTAAGGACACGCACCTTGGTTGCAGGTTGTCCCCGGCCCTGGTTGGGTGTGAATGGCAGCCACTCAATGTGGCCCTTTCACGTCAATATTTCTCTCTTTCTCTCTCCCTCCCACTCTATCTAACAAAATATCGAAAAGTGTCCTTGGGTGAGAATAAAAAAAAAAAAAAAAAAGTGTGAGTGTCTTAAAGGTTTGTTGCAATGTGGAATCCCAAATATAAATATGATGGAAAAACTTGTCTTCCCCAATATTACATTTTACACTTGTAATGGATCTGTTCCCAGAACAAAATTTTGTAACATATTGCATTGCCATTTCATTTTTTGAGTTTCTGCAATGCATATCATGAATTGGTCCTATGAAATATTGCTTCATTGCGTCATGCAGGTCTTCCATATTTTAATACAACTGATTATATCCAAAAAAGTCACAATCATTATCATCAGCACTGCCTTCATCAAAAGAGGCTGTAAGTATTGAGAAGCTGTCAATCCCCCAGTGACACTAGTTTCACCAAAATCTAATTTTCTCTTGCAATCTTAAATCTTATTGCTGGCACTAAATATCATAATTTGTTTTTCACAATTCACAGACTCATTTCTTTCACCTTTTTTTTTTTTTTTTTTTTCAGAAAATGTCAGTCAAATACCCAACTCTGAATAATTACAGTTTGTCTGCCAGTTAGTTGTTTTCTTAAATAAAAATGGTGTTCTGTTAAAAAATGGCTAATTCAGCTCACAAGTCTCACAATCACAGAACTTTTCTTCAAAAACAATCATCATCCTTACCTGTAATTAGAAATGTTTTGCATGTACTGGCCCTTAGTCACATAGAATAAAAAAAAAACAAAAAACATTTACTCAGGGGTTGAGGGTAAGTCAATTATTTTTCCTATTTCAACAAGAACACTCTTAAATGGAACTGTTTCTTATTTTTTAAATGATTTCCTGACAGTGAAGAACATAGTGACAACTATTACAATTTGGGGCCACTGCCTCGATTTCTATTAAAGCCACTACCGTTTTATTCACTACTGTTTTTGCTTTATCAGTGCAAATGTCAACGTTGTGGAAAAGACAAATAACCTGAGTTTATTATAAAAGTAGTTTTGAACTTTGAGACATCTTGACCTGGGTCTCCAAGACCATCAATCGTAGGCAGACTGCACTTGAAGACTCTCCTTAGTAGTTGTTATAAGAGGGACTTCATATATGTACTAATATGCAAAAAAATTTAGTGACACTGTAATTCATGACATAAGACAATTTTTAAGAGGGTAGGAAAGAATAATTTCAGGTCTATAATGTGTCTTTAACTTGTCTCAAACACACATATAAACTTGCAAAACTCTTAGGGCTCCATCAACCCACTTTCATGACCTCTTATTCCTCAAAATGGGTTTTAATAGAGCATTTCTTAGTTTTATTAATTGCATCAATGGTGTACAGCTTAGGCCACAGAATAAAGCAACAGTTCTCTAATATTTTATTACTGTTATTTCATTACAAAATTCAAACTACTAGATGCACGATAACTACGTCAGTAGATGTGATAACAGGGATCATGAGAGGGAGGAAGAAGACTGTCAAAGCTCAGCAAAGGAGACATTTCATCCTGGAAGCACACAGAAGGAAGTGATGAGGTGATGTACCATTTATCTCTTTTGTCACAAATGTACCTCAGGCTGACTCTGTTTATCTTTAATTCTAAAACCAGACGAGTGTAACTGTGCACATAGATTTGTTTGCTTTTCACATGTATGGCTTACTAGAAATATTGATGCTCAGCAAGGCATAAGATTTATCTAAAATAAAATGTGATTATTCTTTCCAAATGTAATTCCAAAAAAAAAAAAAACCTGAAATGGCTTTTCTCCTGTTTAAACATAAAACAATTGAAGATGTTGGTCATAATTAAATCTCTCTCTCTCTCTCTCTCTCTGAGAGAGAGAGATATTTAGGAACATAGATTTAGGAAGCAACAATTGCTTATAAAACAGAACCAAAGAAAATTCTCTACTAAATATTTTTTATTAGGCCATATAACCTCTAAAGTAAAGAAACTCTGGTAATAATATATTCCATTCTGAAACAAGTAGTCTTATCAGTTTACACTCTTGATCCCAATTCAGATCTTCACTCCAGACCTCAAATGCCCCACAGTGCAATTTTTGCCTCAATGGTACTCATGGAATTCCACGGGAACTCATATTTATTCATGGATGAAATTCCTAAGGAAAAGAGAACATTCCATATGCTATGTATAAAATTTAATGGATCAATCATTATGAGGTAGACAGAATAAAAGAAACATATAAACACATAATAATATTTAATATTTCCACATTGTCAATTAATTCACAATAATAGATTTTATTCTATATGCAAACCTTGATTCTATTCTTCTGGTTATTTTAATAATTATTTTATTCTTCTGACCTATATGTGTGATTCCTCCTGTCCTGTTGAACTAAATAGCTATGCTTATAAAAATAGCTGTTTGAAATAAAGCAAATAATTTAAAAATGAAACAATTTTTTTGCCTTATATATAACCACTTTATGAGATTATTTTTTGATTGCTCAGAATAAAAAAATATTGAAGTCGGCATGATTTGACTGATAGGTTGGACAGAAAACAGTACATTATATGCCAGTTATTTTAAGATGTCTTGAGAAATTTTCCAGAAAATTTATCTATTAATTTTTCATTCTATTGTCTCTTACCCACTCACAATGATAGTGAAAGAAAGCAGTGTAAACATTTCCATTCATTTTGTGGGTAACTAGTTTCTAATTCTAACATAATTGAAAATCATAAAATGAAAGAAGCTCAAGTTACTCAGAGAAATAGTCAGATTTACTGCTATCTTGTTAATGAAATAAGTAAAATGAATAATTGTGTTCTGGCACAGAAAAGAAAAAAAAAATGAACAAAATGCAAATGTTAATTAATTAATTAATGTTTGTTTAAGTGGCCATTGTGTTAACACGAAGAATTTTCAACATTGAAAACTCATCTTTATCCTTTTGCCAAAACACACTTATTTAATTTTAGATTATCATTTCATCATGATGCATTATTCAAAATAGAATCTAACAGTCCTTAAATATTCCCCTGAATATCCGGCCCACCCACCTCTCTCTCTCACACAAACTTCTATGAAAGACCTTGGATCTGAAACATGAATGATGTAACAGCTATACATATTGCAAAGCTGTAGCTAGAGTTGAATTGTATCATACTATTTTATCCACATGCCAGTAACCTTTATTGCATGAAATGGAATACTACCTAATTATAATGCTTGTAGAGAATATTTTGTGCATCATTGTTCCTTCTAACTAACTCATTAAATCCCAATAGAAATCCTCAGGTCCCTGTACAATTTGTCTTATAAACAATCAGCAGATGATGGATTATTGCAGCACTTTTTTATTTAGCATAAGATTTTTAAAGATATGTACTACCAAATTTTATGTGTTGGTCTGTGTAACTTGTTTATTTCAGTATTTAAAACAAAAATCCTGCTTTTAATTTCACATTATGTAATTTTTCCTAACCACATCGTTTTCTTTTAAAAATATAATTCTTATTCAGTTCACAATATCTTACTATGTTGAGAATATTCCCTAATGCGGATTCAAACTATTTTGGCATACAGTTTTAAATATATTTTATTCCATAAGCAGAGCTAGTAGATAACAGATATTTTTAAATCATGTATGCTCTACTAGACACGATGGTTCAGAGGAGGAAATTGAGAGTTTTTTTTAATTTTTCAATTACAGTCAGCATTCAATATTATATTAGTTTCAGGTGTACACCATAGTGATTGGACAATTATATACCTTACCAAGTGATCACCCCAGTAAGTCTACTACCCATCTTACACCATTCGTAGTTATTACAATATTATTGACTATATTTTCCATGGGACATTGAGAGTTTTATTTGCGTAAAGCTTAAGATACTATATTCCAAGGTAACTTTATCCAATTATTAAAACTGTCTCTTTAAGAAAATCTTGCTTGTGGCCTAAGTTTTTCCTGGAATTGGTCCTCGGCTATATCTTGTGTCAGAAGTATGCGTGTTGAAAATGTTTTCTCTATTTATTGCTCAGGCACACTTTTCATTGAAGAAATTATCTGGTGTCAGCTTTAAATTTCCCCTTCTATCAAATTCCATCAGCATTTTATCTAAGAGAAATATTTTACTGTTTTAGCTAGTTGGATAGCAACACTTTGTATCTGAAGTTCATACCTGAGGTAAGCTTTTATTTGTTTTATACTTACTGATCATTTTATTTAAAAAGGAGGGGGTTCAAGGGATTAAGCTATACTCACACAGTTTTTATAGAAATGTATCCTTGTGCACTGATATATTGATATAAATCCAGACAAAGGCAGTCCAAGTATAAGCAATGTAATACAGGAGGCATGGCCTGTATTCCGGGGCCTGTATTCTGTTCTAGCATTTGGAACAGCCTAGCGGAACAAAAAGGGTGACAATTGCAAAGGAAGGTTCTTGAAGTATGTGATGGCAACCATGCTTCTGTCACTGGGTGTGTTAATAAATTTGAAGATCAGAGACAATACGCCACATTATTATTTTATAGTAATATGACGAATCACTTTCATACGATTGTTTTATATCCTTTTCTTTTTCTCTCTCTCTTTTTTTTTAATCCTCACCTGAGGACATTTTTCCATCTTTTGTTCAGATAGAGTGGGAGGGAGAGAGAGGAACAGAGAGAGAGAAACATCGACGTGAAAGGGACACATCGAGTGGCTGCCACCCGCACAACCGACCAGGGCCGGGGACAAACTACAACCAAGATATTCGCCCTTAGTGGGAACCGAACCCGGGTCTGGACCGCAGGCCGACACTCTAACCACTGAGCCAAACCGGCCAGGGCTTATAGCCTTTACTTACAGTAAAGGACCGTGTGCCCTGTGTTACTGTTGACCTCTTTGCAGTGAACATCTTCATCTCACCACCATCCTTACTAATGTGAAGATTATCTATAAGAGCCATTACATTTTTATAGAACTTATCTGTTTTTTTTCTAAGCTAAAGCCAAATAAATAATTGAGAGAAACAGTTTGTCCAATTTAGCTCCTCCAAAATGACACGTCTAATCCCTAAGAAAGAAATGCATGTTGATTTGAAGCCATAATTTCTGAGATAGGAAAGAAAAGGGATATTTTGTATTTATTAAATTTATTGCGGTGACATTGATTACTAAGATTATATAGGTTTCAGGTGTACAGTTCTATAACACATCATTTGTATATTGTACTCTGTGCTCAACACCCAAGTCGAGTCTCCTTCCATCACCATTTATCCCTATACCCTCTTCTCCCTCCCCACCCCCCTTCCCTCTGGAATCACCATACTCTTGTCTGTCTATAAGGGTTTTTTTAATTTTGTTTTTTGCTTAATTCTTTCATCTTTTTCCCCCAGACCCCTAAACCTCCTCCCCTCAGACAGCTATCAGTCTATTCTCTGTTACAATGAATGCGTTACTATTTTGTTTGTTATTTTCTTTTGTTCATTAAATTCTACATACAGTATAAGTGAAATCATGTTGTGCTTGTCCATCTCGACTGGTTTATTTCACAGAGCATAATGCTTTCCAGGTGCATCCATGCAGTGGCAAAGGGTAAGATTTCCTTTTTTTTTTTTTTTTTTTATGACCGAGTAGTATTTCATTACATAAATGTACCACAACCTTTTTTCCCACTTATCTATTGATGGACTCTTGGGCTGCTTCCAAATTTTGACTATTGTAAATAATGCTAAAATGAACATAGGGATGCATATAATTGTTTTGGTTTCGTCATATATATTCCCAGAAGTGGGATCGCTGGTTCATAAGGCAGTTCCATTTAAATTTTTTTTTCAGGAAACTCATACTATTTTCCACAGTGGCTGCACCAATCTGCATTCCCACCAACAGTGCACCCGGGTTCCCTCTTTCTCCACAGCCCCGCCAGCACTCGTTTTTTGATTTATTGATAATAGGCATTCTGACAGGTATAAGATGGTATCTATTGTGGTTTTAAGTTGGATTTCTCTGATGATTAGTGACTTTGAGCATCTTTTCAAATGTCTATTGGCCATCTGTCTATTCTCTTTAGATAAATGTCATTCTGGAATTTTTCTCATTTTTAATTGGATTGTTTACTTTTTTTAAAGTGTTTAGTTCTATATGTTCTTTATACGCTTTAGATATTAACCTCTTATCACACTATCATTGGCAAACATGTTCTCCCATTCAGTAGTTTGTCGTTTCATGTTGTTGACGACTCCCTTAGCTGTGCAAAAACTTATTAATTTAATGTAGTCCCATTTGCTTATTTTTTCTTCTTTTTCCTTTGCTCGAGGAGATATACCAGAAAAAATGTTGTTAAAGGAAAGGTCTGAGATTTTACTGGCTGTTTTCTGTTAGGGTTTTTATGGCTTTGAGTCTAACATTTAAGCCACGAATCCATTCTGAACTTATTCTTGTGTATGGTGTAAGAAAGTGGTCTAGTGTCATTTC
Source organism: Molossus molossus (assembly GCF_014108415.1). Lineage (NCBI taxonomy): Eukaryota > Metazoa > Chordata > Mammalia > Chiroptera > Molossidae > Molossus > Molossus molossus. The sequence continues at coordinate 55,380,488 of NW_023425351.1, read as the reverse complement.
TTGTACCTGCCCAATTGTCCCAGCGCCATTTATTGCTTAGACTATCTGCTTGGGTTGGTAGTTAGATATGTTCAGGGCAGAGAAAGAACAAACTGACCAAAAACTGTGCTTAAATAAACCAGGGAAATGGAGAACAGAAAAAGAAAACAGCCATCAAAGTTAGACACACGGGGAAAATGAATGCAATAGAAATGTCTCCCAGCATGAAAGGGGCAAAATCTTACAAGACACCTGCAGGCCCATGATCTTCTAAGCTCACCCGTTAAGCAGACTCACAAAATTCTAGGGAGCCCACCAGCTAAAGTAGGAATGGTTCAGGGCAATTAGGAGAAAGTGTGGGAGGGGAAAAAACAAGGCAAAAGCCAGGACCTAGACCCCTTGGGGCACTGGAGCCTCATGCCTGCTGACATCCCCCTTATAATTATTATTATTATTATTATTTATCCTCATTCGAGGACATTTTTCCATTTTTTGTACAGACAGAGTGGGAGGGAGAGAGAGGAAGAGACAGAGAGGGAAACATCGATGTGAAAGGGACACATCAAGTGGCTGCCACCCACACGACCAACCAGGGCCGGGGACAAACTGCAACCAAGGTACATGCCCTTAGCGGGAACCAAACCCGGGTCTCTCCAGACCGCAGGTGGACGCTCTAACCGCTGAGCCAAACCAGCCAGGGCTGACATCCCCCTTATAGTCCTTTCCTTGTAACTGGCGAGCAATGCTGTGTTCTCATTGCTTCTAATTATTTATACATTCTGTCTCTTCCTAACTTTAGCTAACCTTCACCACTCATGGCCTAAGATCTGCTGTGCTGCATATTTTAGCACCAGCACCCATTTCTAATTCATTCATCCAATTAATGTTGTCCCATTTAAAATCTTGAGAAAGACAATTTGTTTTTACCAGATTCTTATTCCTCAACAGGTCATTATATATATTCCAGTATATTGAACATTTTTCATTATATGTTGTAAGAAGTGGCTTCTCTAATGTTCTATACTGTTCCAAGTTTAATATGCTGGGTTGCTAGCAGAGAAAAGCCATTGGAAAGAGGCTGCGGTAAGAGGGGACCATGCATAGCATATCTAATTCATTGGATAACTGATGGGAAAGACTGGAGAGTATTCCTGCAATCATAAATTGAGGCCAAAGAACCCATGACTTTGAATTTCATACTAAATTGAAATGGCATTACTTGATAGTCAAATCCGTGATATATAAATATTGTGACCAGAATTGCACTTTAGTCAAGTTAATCTGGTGACGTCGATGGAAAGAAACCGAGGACAGAGGGATTCAGTTTGTACATGTCCAAGACCAATAATAAAGTGTTGAATTAGAGAGAGAGAGTAATTGGATTAGAGAGCTGTGTACTAAGAAGTCAGATTGACCTCATAAATTTGGCAATGGTATAGCTTGATAGAGCAATTTGTGAATTATAAGAAACGTGTTTTATATGTCTATTGTTTATTCCTTATCTGTCTGCTTCACCTCTAGAAATTGGCTGTATTTTCTGCCGATCCTCATACCATATTAATTAGATACTTCCTTATATTAAACATGACTCCATCTATATTCAGAAAAATCCTATTAAGAAAGTGTTTAATTTATCCAGATTTCTTGATAAAGGCATGTTTCCAAAGAACTGTATCATAAAATTTTCTTTTAAAGAAGTACAAGCCTTGAATCAAAATGTAGTCATAGCCGTATTTTTCTCAAAAGGCCTAGATCTCTCTAGACATGATTGAAAAAAGAATGACCCTACTCTTATCTTTAAATTGGCAGTACTCTTTAAATGACAGGAACACCTATGCCGCAATTAATGTGTACCTTGGGAAACAATGTATTGTTTAAAATGCACGGTGCCAATTAAGATACATTTTAATTTTTTAAAGTTTATCTTGCCAGTTAACAACTTCACCCTGTCTTTCAAAGTAGTTTAAAAATTCTGTCTTATATAAGAAAGATGTTTTCAAAAAATCCAATATTAAGTTCTAAATCATGGCGAGCATTCTGTTGAACCTTGTGGATGACATTGTCACATCTCTGTGATCTTAGTTCATGAAAGAAAAAGCCAGAGCAGAATGCTTTATCAGCTAATCCTCACATTTTACTCTCACACCCATGGGACATCTTCTCATTTGAGATGACAGCTGTAAATTTTTATAATCACCATGTGATATGTAGGACCTGCAGTTTGCTGGCCACTTTGTCAGCTGTCTTGACATTTGATAGCCAGGATATACCTAAAAGGACTTTTCAGGGAGAATGGTACTTTTTCCCTGTTGACTTGAAGCAGTCCTGTGGTAGACTCTCAAATTCTGCAAAGCAAGCAGACTGAGCCCTGTCAAGAGAATTCCCATAGCAATCCATTACACTTGTCAACAAGGACATTAGAGTATGACCCATGCGTGGTAAACAATGCACACCATTTTCGCAGAAACGTTGAGCGAAACAGGGTCCATGGAAAACTGGAGCACGCAAAAATGTTTTACCTTTCCCTTAATAAATTATGTAATACCAAATCTAATTTTGCTCTTTGCATTCTAGAATAATTTGCCCTCCTTGACACCAAAGAAGAATAAGAATGTTTCTATCGGTCAATTTTCAAGTTTTGTCTCAACAGACATTTTCAAATTTACTGCGTACTATTTATATTTAGGAACTTTTTAAAGATAAAGTATGAGAAAGGGATACAAATATAATTCCTGCACTTAAAAAATGTTAGAATAATTTGCTGATATTTTCTCCCAGTCTCTTACTTGTCTGTTCATACTTTTTTTTTAAATGTTTAGTTCAATTTATTATTTTTTTCTTTATTGATTTTAGAGAGAGAGGAAGTGAAAGGGAGAGAGAGATAGAAACATCAATGAGAAAGAACATCGATTGGCCGCCTCCTGCATGCCCCCCACTGAGGATCGGGCCCATAACCTGGGCATGTGTCCTGACTGGGAATTGAACCAGCAACCTCTTGGTGCATGGGTTGACATCAATCACTGAGACACAGTCAGTGTCTCATACTCTTAACAAAGATTTTTTGTGAAGCAAAATTGTATAATTTTTATTAGGTTCAAATTTTGAACTTTACTTTCATGAGTTAGGATTTTAGTGTCTAGATTTGGTTGACTCCATGTCCCGAAGGGTTTCTCCAGTGCGTTTCTTTTCTAAACGTTACTCTTAGACTTACACTTAACTTTATGAGCCATCTGAATTAATTTTTGTATAAAGTATGAGATTTAGGTTGAGGTTAATTTTTTAATGTACAGATGTACAGTTGCTCCAGCTCAATTAGTTAAAAAGTCCATTTCCTCCCCATTATATTGCCTTGCACCTTTGTCTATTGGACTTTTTTGTGAGTTTATTTCTGAATTATCGATTCTGTTCCATTAATCTATGTAACTATCATTCTGTAACTACCACTATCTTGACTTGTATCTGGAATGTTTTAAAAAACTCCCCAAACCTCAAATTCAATAAAACAACAATCCAGATAAAAGTGTGAAAAATGTGGACATACATTCCATCTAAGAGAATAAACCAATGGCAAATAAGAACTTGGAAAGATGTTCAACACCATTAGTCATTGTGAAAAATGTTAATTAAAACCTCAATACAAGTCAAATTGAAAGCATACATATCAGAATGGCTAAAGTTAAAAATAATAATAATGATAATGCCAGTTATGACGAGGATGCAGAGAATATTGGTTACTCACATATCTCTGATGGAAATGTAAAATGTTATAGACACACTGGACAAGAGCTTGGTGGTTTCTTTAAAAAAAATCTAAAAACAAACCTATATAATCTAGTGATTGAACTCTTGGCACTTATCCCAGAGAAATAAACACTCATATTCACTTATAAAAGTTTACATATTTGTACTTAAATGTCCAGTCAAAAACTGGAAACTACCCAAATGTTTTCCGATGGGTGACTGGTTAAACAAACTGTGGTATGCCCATATGACGGAATACTACTCTACAATAAAAAAGAATAAATTAATGATATGCAATTCATGAATATCAAGGGAACTGCACTGCATAAATTAATCTGAAAAGGACACATACTGTATAATTCCACTTATACAATATTATCAATATAAGAAATTTACAGAGATGAACAGATTTTCCTTTGCCAGGGTTTAGGGATTGAGGGTAGATGAGAAAGGTGATGCTGCACAGGTGGAGTTGTAAAGTGCACCAGGGTACTTGTGGTAATAATACAGTACTATGTCTTGAACTTCAGTTTCTTAAATCTATGTAATTTTATTGCGGAGAACCATATAACACACACACACACAGAGTAGGTACATGTATAGCTATCTGGTAAAATCTATAGATTACACCAATACCAATTTTCTGGTTATGATACTTACTATAGTTATGCAAAATTGGAGAAGACTTGGTAAATGGTGCATCTCCCTGTACAATTCTCTGCAACTCCTGTGAATCTATAATTTTAAAAATAAACATTTGAAAATACTAGAATAATAAGATCCCATGAATCAGTTTATATAAGTTAGAAAAGTAGGCGTTTCTATGAAAGGAAAAAGTAGGAGTGATATAGACAAGGAAGGTGTACAAGCAAACCCTACGGGCTACTGGATATTATTAATATTTTGATACAAGTTGTGGTTTCATTGGTGTATGCTAGGTAAAAATGCATCCACTCATACACTTAAGATTAATATACGTCATTTTCTTTTCTGAGTGTATGTCATCCAAACACACATAAATGTAAACTGTTTATTTAATTAAAGTACTGTGGCTGAAGGCAAACATGTAAATAATGGGAAGAGGAGACAAAGTGGTGGTAGTGGTAATACCTACTAAATGAGCTCTACCAAAGGAGAAAAGAAGAAAAAAATTCTTATTGGCAAAGTATTTAAGATAAAGACAAGATTCATGTTGTGTTGGAAAAAAAGTTGTAGGATTATATAAGAAGAGAGCAGAAGAAAGTTGTGCAAGTACTTAAAAATATACAAGAAGCTTGGACTGGGATGAAAGTGAGGACTACCATCTCAAAAGTCAGTTTTATATAATGATGATGATGACGACGACGGTGATGACAATATTAGCTACTATTTCAAGAATATTTAGTTTAACATTTGGTAAACACTTCATGTAATTATCTCACTTTATCTTCAAGTGAGTACATACTATTATGCAGAGTAGTGGTGTGCCATTTTACGGAGTAGCTCACTCCCTACCGAATGGGACTTGATGTCAGTGTAACTGAAAAGCTCTGGTTGAACTTTGTATGAGGATGATTTTATTATTACTTTCCCTGAAATGACACAACATTTGATCCAGAATGAATACAATATAAAAAGAGAAACTAGTGATTGAAAAAGAGTGGTACCTTTAACCTTTTAAAGAAGGGTGCTATTTCTCATTTTTACTGCCTTTCTCTTGTAGAACACCCTCAAAAGAATTGGGGGCCATGCATAGCATTAGTAACAAACTAGGAGCTCTAGAAGGAGCCAGTACACTAGTAATTGCCAATCTGTGTCATATATCATTTTATTGAAATTTGAAACATCTGAGCACATTACTATCACCACTCCAGAAAGCCAGCTCTAATAACTCATACATTCCATCTGTGTCTAATTCTACCATGTACAAATTACTAGTGCTACAAAAACATGACTGCTTTGAAGAGATCGTGTGACCTGAAAACTATAAGCTATACTCGTGGAAGCCAGAAACTCCTGCACGAAGGCCCACTTAATATACTACACTACAATGAATAAAATCAGGTATTTTATGTAAGAAAATGAGCTTATCACTTGGTCTCTGTTACTTAAATGGTGAGCAATTTGGAAGAGATATTCAAATTTTATGAACATTGAAATCTTTATATACTAAATTGAGGTAAGAGAATATACCTTACACAATTTCTGGGAGGATTAAACAAGATATGGAATGTGACATGCCTATCATAGTCCTGCCTCCTGAAAATGCTCAGTAAATAGAAGTGCTCTTTCTTCATTGTCAGTAACTCTGATACCTCCATGCCCACCAGAGATATCCTTTAAGAAATTCTCGATTATTGTGCAAAGAGCCACTACTAATATGTTATACAGAAAATGATGTTTTATTGCCCCAAACATGGAGATATAGGTTAAAAAAGTGTTATAGATTCAGTGTTTGTGTCCCCCACAAAACTAAAAAACTCATATGTTGAAGTTCTGATGTGCAAGGTGATGGCATTTGGTTGTGGTGTCATTGGAAGATAATTACATTCATTTATTTACTTTTTATTGATTGTAGAGAGAGATGAAGGGAGAGAGACAGAAACATTGATGAGAGAGAACATCGACTGGCTGCTTCCTGCATTCCCGACACTGGGGATTTGGCCCACAACCTGGGCTTGTGCCCTGACTGGGAATTGAACCAGTGACCTCTTGGAGCGTGGGTTGATGCTCAACCACTGAGTCACACTGGCTGAGTGGGAGGTAATTACATTTAGATGAGGTAATTACATTTGGTGAGGGCCCTTTGATATCCTTATAAGAAGAGGGGAGACCAGAGTTCTCTCTATCTTTATCCCTCTCTCCCTCTGTTTTTCCATTTCCCTCCCTCTCTCTCTCTTGCACCTTGATACGGATTTATGGATACATAGATAACTGCAATGTGAAGACACAGCAAAAAGGCAGGCATCAGCAGGCCAGGAAGAGGGCCCTTACCAGAAACCAAATCAGCTGGTGCGTTGATCTTAGACTTGCCAGCCTTCATCTATGTGAGAAAGTAAATGTAAGTTTTTGAGTCACACAGCATTTTGTCATAGCAGCCTGAGCAGACATGACAAGAAGATAACCTCTCAGAGAAAGTCCCTGTACTGTTCTCAGAAGACTTCCATGAAAATTCTCAGTCTACGCATTGATGCAATGATATAAGAATAATAAAATAAACTCTGCAATCAGGGTTTCTCTGATTAGAAAAGGAAATATGTACCCAAATAGTACCAGGGAATAAAGGGAAATAGGATTTTGAGGAAGGTTTGTCCATGAAGCTTTCTATAAAGTCAATGTTTCACATTAATGACACTGCTTTTAAATCATTGAGCAATCGCAAGATCAGTGGTTGAGAGACTTTATTTCATAATGGGGAAGGAGAGAAGGCCACAAAGGGTTTTTTCTCTGAAATCCCATTGTAATGGCAAGTCATTTTCTTTTCTTTTTTTTTTTTTTTTATCCTCACCTGAGGACATTTTTCCATTTTTTTTGTTCAGGTAGAGTGGGAGGGAGAGAGAGGAACAGAGAGAGAGAGAGAAACATCGATATGAAAGGAACACATCGAGTGGCTGCCACCCACACGACCGACCAGGGCCGGGGACAAATTACAACCGAGGTACGTGCCCTTAGCGGGAACCGAACCCGGGTCTCTCCGGACCGCAGGCGGACTCTCTAACCGCTGAGCCAAACCGGCCAGGGCGCAAGTCATTTTCTTTAATGCTCAATGTTCAGTAGCTTTCTCAGGGTCTGCACTCAGGACAGATGATTCATATTAATTCTGTGATCATTTTCACTTTTTAATTTTTTTATACAATACAGAATTTGGACAGAGAATTACTAAATCCAAACAATGTATTATTTACTTAAGTAGCAGACCTGGAACCAATTTCTCACAAGTAAAATGCGAATTACAAGGTCAACTTCAATAGTGGTGTTGTATTGATAAAATAAAACAACAGATTTCAAGGTCATCGTGAACTCTAAGCTTCATAATTATACATTATCATCATCATCATCATCAAGGTGTTTTCTTAGGTCAGAGCTAAGATATATGTCTGTAAATAGTAGAGGAAACTCTTGATCAAATCCTTCTTTTTGGTCTGAAGCTTTCTCATTTGTATTTAATACTGCCCCAATGTTTCGCAAAGGAACATAGAAATCATGACTTTTGACAATTATTTTCTGGTCCCATCAAAATTCTTGTCTATCTATTCAGAAAAAATGAACATTTTTGTAAGATAGACAACAGTAAAATTTTCAAAGTTCCAGTGGAAGACCTTTTTTCTCACAGAAATAGAAAGGAATATACCTAATAAACTTTTGTCAGATGAGATGAAACTGTGATTGGACCTCCTCTCTAGCCATCACTTTCCTAGCTGACGTCATAGAAAAAGTTTAGAAAACCACCCCTACTCTAAAGGTCCCAAGAATCAAGGAGACACTTAGGGTCTACCCCCCAAAAAATGTAAGTGACTTAGACTTGTTCAGAAATCTGAGGGGGGGTGGATTTCTCAAGAAGAACTTTGAACACCCTGGCAAAATGTAAATTCTGTACAATATTGTTTTGTATGAAACACAAAGGGACAATAAAATTACCATTTATGTGGCCTTTCAAACTTCATGTATTATGAAAATTTCTCACTTTTTATTCTGCAAAAAATTAAATTTATGCTACTTACACTAATGACATTAATTGCCTTACATTAGACTACTGAATCTATCTCTCACAGTAAAAACTATTCATGGCAATTATATTATGGATAATATATAATTATAATGCACTTATTTAATGAATAGAATAAATGAACTGTCTAGTCCTAATGGGCAGTCATCACTTATAATTTTTAAACAACAATTCTCTTTGAATTTCATATACTTGTGCTCTACAATTCATTGATATGTTGAGGAAGCTTACTTATCGAGGTAAAATCCCATTACCATGAAAGACAGTGCTACTAGTCTTGTTGTTACAGGCTTATCTTATAATGAATCTTATTTGATAGCAAATTTTTAGTCAGCAGAATTAGAGTAAAATTTGAAGTGATGCCCAGTTTTGCTAATTCATTTGAATAGAACAGCAACAAAAAGCTTTAAACTCAGCAAAGGGAAAAGGGGAAAAGCAAATTTACTTTCATCCCAATGAAGAGAACTGGAGAGAGAATTCCCTGATAAAGTTTCTGTCTCCTTCTCCTTCCCCGTTGTTCCCCCTATTTTTTCCTTCTTTTTCTTACTACTGTCTTTCCTTCTCTCCCTGATAATTTTCTGAACATTTAGTTTGAATAAATGAGTGGTTTTAAGATTGTAGGAGGGCTTTGGGGTACGAGAGAAAAATAGTTAAGATGCAGGGCTATGAAAATTAATAAAGAATGTTTTTTTTAAAGTTAATGAAGTCTTTGCTTCAACTTATTTTCTCACAATATTTCTGAGCTTGGACCCACTTGGCTCACTCTGATAATGGAAATTGCACGTATATTTGGTTATTGCTGGGATAGAGACCATAGGAATCATCCACAGTATAATTTGATTCATTGTAGAGGGTTCAATTCAATCACACCGTTGGAGTTCACTCAGCATTGACCATCTGCCCTTGGTAGACATAATTTGGTTAAAAGCAACATTTCTCTGTAATGATGTTTGCTACAAATGGGTTTAAGGGAGGGAAGTCCATTCTTAATTATTATATGCTTGTTCAATATTTGGTTGTTTATTGTGTCCTTAATGACAGGGATCATGTATCTAAAATTATGCTAACCTAAATGAAGTGTTTAAGTAGTTAGATATTTGTTCATAGTGTTATTGAAGATGATGCTAATGGATATAATGATAATGATAACAGTGATAATGATGATGATGATAATGATAACGAAAAATTAATGCAACTCAAACATATGAGGAAAAACTGACTTTCAATGACCAGTTTTTAACTAATAAAAAACATAATAACATTATACAGTTCTGTCTAGATTTGGAAAACCAGATTCTATATACAGATTGTTTACTAATTAGAGTTTGTGTCAATTTGTAAATTAAAATGATTATTTTTTCCAAAATGCAAATTCTAATTTTCTTAATTGGTATATCATTTTCCCAGGGCTGCTGGAACTAAGTACTACAAATATAAAATAACAGACACTTTTCTCTCACAGTGCAGGAGGCTAAAAGTCTGAAATCAAGGTGTCAGTGCGACTGATCCTTCCTGGAAGTTTAAGGGAGAATCTGTTCAATGTCTTTCTCCTACCTTCTGGTGGTTGCAAGCAATCCTTGGCTTCCCCTGAATAGTAGTCTCATCACTATAATGTCTGCCTCCATCATCACATGGCATTACCCTTGTGTGTCTCTTTTGGCCTTCATGCAGTCTTTTTCTTTCAATATTTTTTTAAATTGATTTCAGAGAGAGAGAGGAAGGGAGGAGAGAGAGAACATCAATTGGCTACCTCTTCATGCAGTCTTTTTATAAGAACACTAGTCATTAAATTCAGAATCTACCCCAATCCAGTATGACTTGAACCTAGCTAATTACATCTAAAGTTTCTGTTTCTGAATAAGATCATATTCTGAGGTTCATGACTTCCTTGGGGACACTATTTAATCCAGTACTGCTGAATTTGAGATTCTTATATCCTTTATATCTCCAGTGTAGAGAGACTACCTAGTTATTAATTATTTTAAAGAATAATTAATAACTCTCAATGTTATAATGTATATCTATATACTATTAATTGTATAGTAATATATGAAACAATAATATTTATTTTGATAGTTTATTATTTTTTAAAATTTTTCTCCTTTATACATAAGTTTATTTTTCTGTTTGGTAAAACCAAGTTTTATTAATTTAGTAGACATTAATAAGCCTACTAGTTTCCATTCACATTTCTAGATGCTTTGACACAGTTTGACTTTAACATTCTTAAAATAAGAATAATGCAATTTTATTTTTCTTTTTAAATATATTTTTATTGATTTTTTTTTTTAGAAAGAGAGATAGAAACATTGATGTGAGGAAGATACATCAATCGGCTGCCTCCTGCATGCTCCCCAGTGGGAACTGAGCCTGCAACCTGAGCATGTGCCCTGACCCGGAATCGAACTGGGATCTCTCAGTCCATGGGAGGAAGCTCAATCCAGTGAGCTACACCAGTAGGGCTCAAATAATGCAATTTTCAATGTTTATCAAAATAGCACTACTACTGCCCTGCCCGTTTGGCTCAGTGGCTGAGCGTCGACCCAGGCACCAAGAGGTCGCTAGTTCGATTCCCAGTCAGAGCACATTTCCAGGTTGTGGGCCCAATTCCCAATGAGGGTTTACAGGAGGCAGCCAGTTGATGTGCTCTCTCATCGATGTTTGTATCTCTCTCCCTTCTCTCTCTAAAATCAATAAAGAAAAAAATATTTAAAAAAGTAAATACTCCTCATCTTACAGCAAAGTGTTTTGGTTAACTGTTTGGTTGAATGAGGCATTTATATCAACCCCATATCAACTAATAAGTGGCACCAGGACTAACATGTGAGATGATAACTTTCAAACATTGCTAGAATATTCTAAAATATGGATTTTAAATTATTGGATTTAGAAAATGAACATACACAGGTGTGCGTGCACACACGTGTACACATTATTCGTGAAAACAGTTTGGATCTGATGATTATGTGTGTTCACGTGTGTGCAGAGTATGTGGGGAAAAGTGCACACGAGGACCTTCAGGATCCAGGAGCAGAGGAGAAGCCTCAGGCAGCTTCAACCTCCCTCCTGAGCAGGAATCGTCCACAATACCCTGGAGGTGGCCGTTTGGCTGGGGGATTTCAGGGGTACGGTCCCTCACTGCCCCATCAAGCAGCCCACTCCACTTTACAGAAAGCCAGTGGCAGTCTCTTTCTGACAACCTCTTCCTTGGAAACAGTGCTGTCTTCAGCTCTGCCCTTGAGGAGGAGAAAGGCAGTTGGGGCCTGAGCAAGAAGGGACAGAGTGAACTTAAACCTCAGATTCTTCAGAGATGTGGCAGGACAGCAGTAGCTTTTCAAAGGCCTTAAGAAGTTTCTACCTTAATGAGGTGGCTAAAGGTAGGTTCCACTGAAGAAAACTGCTCAGAAGACTGAGTTGTGGATGTCCGCTGGACCCCGTCCAAGGCCCTCTGTGCTGCTGGGTTGCAGGTAAACGTACGCCATAGGAGAGGGGGGATTTTTGATGGGCTTCAGAATAATTGTGTTGTGAGGTGGCAGAGTTCCAACTGATAACAGGACACTTTCATGTTAGCTTTTCCCTTTTTCCCTGACTCACTCTCCCATTGCTTTTTTCTGGCTTTCTAGAGGGACATCAGATATAAGCTACCCGAAACCAAGTTCTTACCCCAGATTTCCCTTTGTGGCAAATGAATCTAAGATGTCATGATCCTTAATTTTATATTAACTTCTTTAATTCTTTTACAACCTACCAGTAGGAGTCTTATATATTTCCATTCTACTTGACTTAGAGCAATGCGGTTGCTTTGGCTGTGGAAATCTGAATAAAAGCTTTAACAGTCAGCATATGTTTTTTTCCACATTCTCATTTTCCTCACCCAAGAAAAACAAAAATGTTGCAGATAGAAGCTTCCCTGTCAGGCTGGGGCTGAAATGAAGGTACGCGAGCTCAGTGCAGCCAACCACAAAGGCTATGTGGATGGGGGAATAAAATCCTTTACCGTTCTTAGCTATGGAGATTTTTCAGCTGTTTGATACCACAACATTCAAACCATAGTTCTTCTGGCTCATGAATCTCAAAATGTATTTAGCTATGTATTTACTGCTTGTCCTCACCTCATCATAACAAAGACCACGAGACAGAACATTTTCCATTTCTAGTCCTGCTCTATACTCTCTACCTAGAACAGTCTAAGACACATAGGATATACACACCTATTTTAAATGTTATGCTGAAGCCTCATCAATTCATTGTCCTTGAACTACAGTTCATCAAGTCCCACGTATGAAGTTTGGTCATGCCATCCTCTAACTCAGAGGTTTTTAACCACTGACAATTTAAGTCAATGTTGGTTGACAGATAAAATATGGAATGCCCAATTAAGTTTGAATTTCAGACAAACAACAAATGATGTAAGACATACTTAAATTGAAAAAATATGTTTCTTTTTTTTTGGGGGGGGGGGTCTGAAATCCCAATTTAACTCATATTTTCACTGGCTATAGAATTCATCTTTGTTTGCTAAAGCTGGTAAGCCTACCCACAGGTGCCATTAGTCAATGTCTAAAGACACAGGGGGATACCTACACACAAATAATTAAATGGACCACAATGACAATACCGCTGAGATTGTACAACCTTATGATCTGGACTCCTGCTCCTTTCTGAATATCTGATTTCTATGCACTATCTTTTGTCAGTTATCTTAAATGCAACTGGCTCCTATAAGGTCTTGTTTCCATTTCAGATTTTTTTTTACCCACATTATTCCTATATTTTCTTTTAATTTTATCTTTCTATATGTATAAATGGCATATAGTCAAAACCCCAAAAGTTTCTAAGACATCTGAAGGCAAATAAAAATACATATATTTTTTTAACATCTAAATGATGCCCTGCATACACAGATATTCAATGTGTATTGAGTAAAATAATTAATACATAAGGACAAACCTGGGCAGAAATACAAATTCCATGGCAATACTAACTTTCTTCTGAGTCTGCCCAGCCAATCACAGGCTCCCCTTTGTGGCGTAAGGGATGCAGTCATTCTAATGTCATTGTCCACCTAATGATGGGCAATCTTGTGCATTCTGAAATTTACCTGATCTATCATCTTTCCTATCTAGAATAACATGTGTTTAGCATCTTTCCATTAAATTTCAAATACATTTTCACCTGAGACTATCATTAAATAAAAAGTAGATTAATACCTATTATAAGATCTTCCCCAATTCTTGCCAATATGAATTTTAATTTATGAAAATCAGTTCAATAGATATTCACACAGTATTTTAAATAAATAGAAAACAGTATTTAAACAAATTAAAAACACATTTTTATCTTATCTCACATCCTAGTTTTTTTTTGTTTTGTTTTTTTTAGGGGGTTGGGGAAGGGTCTGACATTTTGCCATTTAGATTTTACTCGCAAGATACATTTTTCTGCTGAAGCTAAGAATAGTCAAGAGCCTTTTGAGAGACTTATGAGCTTCATCAGCTCACAAACCTTAACTTTATTTAAGTAAAATATTTAAATCTGTATATAGTTACAGATACATATACATGTGATATTAATTTAGTTGATATGTATGATATATATATATATATATATATATATATATATATATATGCTGTGTATCTTATGTTGCTTTTCAGCAAGTATTAGAGATATTACTATGGCCTTCATATGGCAATTTTGCTGATAAATACTACTACTACTCAAAATGTATAAATGCTTTGCATAAAGAAAAGCATACATAAAGAAATGTGAATATACACAAAATAAAGCCATTTTATGAATACTTTTGTATTCTTAAAATTTTTTCAAAACTGAAACATAGCCATCAAGATGGAATGATGGAATGGAGCTCAAATGAATAGTTAAATATTTCTTTAGCACTAGGGAAAAAATCTGAAGTCTATAACAGAGTTGCAACTGTAGGTTTTATAGACTCCCATGTTTTGCACTGAAAAGGTGCATTAGTCCCATTGTCACACTGTGAATTAAAAAACGATAGTTTCCATTTTGTTTCTCTTTAAATGCTTTAAGGGGCTTGATTGTAGGTTTGCATGCCTGGGTAATAGCTTTCTTTTTTTCTCCAGTCAATTTTGCTGATATTTTTCTTTAAATAACATAAAAAATATCTGTTGGTTAAACTGAATTCACTCTTTGTGTCCTATAAAAAATAAAGTCTTATTTTCTTTTTTATTTTTATAGTAAATTAATATCAAAAACAAATACACTGGTTTGATTACATTTTCTTGATTAAAATATATCAAATATCATAATTCTCCATGACTTAAGAGGGGAAAAAGGAGACTTCTGCTTTTGGGAAGATACATTGGAATAGACATAAATTTCCATACTTCTCCTGCTAAGTACAAATATAAACACTAGATGTATGTAAAACAAACATAAGAAAACACTAAAAGGTGGGAGGAAAAAGATAGGCTAGTCAAGGAACTCAAGACCCAAATAACATGTTCATGAGTTCCTTAGGTTCCTAGCATCCCAGACTAGAAACTAAAGAATTTGAAAACTTGATAATTGCAACAGAAACAAGAAAATGAAACCCCAGGAAAATTCTACTCTCTCTAATAAAACAACCCGAAAAGGGCAGTCTAATATGATGTACAACTTTTACCTAGGGAAGAAAACTAAATCCAGATCAAGAAGAATGATGAGCATAATGCTTTTTTTTTAAAAAAAAATGCAATAAATCAATGACATTAAAACCAAATGTAGAAATTCAATGGAACAAAGAGATGGTCTATTGGGGGAAAAATCAACTAACCTGTAAGAGCAAACCAATTTAAACATTAGTAAAGACATCAAAAAGCAGTTCAACAAAGAAGATATACAGATGGTGGCAATTAAGTCGATGAAAATAAACATGAGGGGAATACAAATAAAGCTACACACAAGATATTGCTATATACTTATAAGAATTGTTAAAACAAACAACACAGTAGTGATATCATTAAAGGCTAGAGACAGCATGGGGGACCTGCATCATTCATACACTGCTGGTGGGATGTAAAATGGTAGCACTACTATTGAAAAAGAGTCTGGGAGCAAAGTAAAAAAACAACAGTAAAAAAATTAAACATATATGTACCATGCAATCCAGCAATTGCATTCCTGTGCTCTTATCCCAGGGAAACGAAGAGTTACAAATACACAAAAATCTGTCTATGAATGCTTATATCAGATTTATATATAATAGAGAAAACCTAGAAACAACCAGGATGTCATTCAGTGTGTGAATGATTAAGAACAAAAAACTAGTAAATCATTGCCATGGAAACACTGCTCAGCAATAAAACAACAACAACGAACTATTGATGCACATAACTATCTGAATCTGACTGAATCTCCAAGAATCGTAGTGAGTGAAAAAAGAAAATCTCAATGGATTATATATTGTATAGTTCCATTTATATAATATTCTTAAAATGACACATGCTAGAAATGGAGACCCTATTAGTAGTGGTTGCTAAGTGGACCCTGGGCAGGAGGGGGGACAAAGTGACTATAAAAAGGCAATGGGATGAATTCTTGTGGTGATGGAAATGCTTTGTATTTTAACCATATATATGTCAAATTCTTGGTTGTGATAGCATACGACAGTTTTGTAAGGCATTACCATTGGAGAATCTGAGTAAAATATATGTGGGACCTCACTGTGTTATTTCTTATATTTGCATGTGAATCTATAATTACCTCAAAATAGTTTAATTTAAAAAACAACCTTAAGTTTGAAATTATATAAATAATTCAGTTTTGGATACTTGGTTTTATAGTGAGTTCAGAGTCTGAATATTTTGCCAAATAATTAGATGAAGCATCTTTGAAAAATCAGTTCAATAACATTTAATTAATACATATGGAGGCATGTTTCATATGTCGCACAGGGCACTTGTCATTCATTTACTGTTCACTTTTTTTTCATGAACTTGATATTAAATCCTAGTCCAGGGTTGCTATGCAGAGGGGTAGGCTGCCAGGAGTGTGAGATATTGGATATGTTGACCAGAATCATATTATATTTTATACAATAAGGTATATTAAATCTTTTTGATTTCTTCTTCTTTTAAACCCATTACATTTTTTACAACTACTTAATTATGACTGACAACAACTGTATATATTTGAGGAGTGCAATACATATGTAGTGTGAAATGATTACCACAATAAAGCTAATTAACATATTCATCACTTCAGATACATGCCTTTTATTGTGTATGTGGTGAGAACACTTGAGATTTACTCTTAGCAAATTACAACTGATGCTTGAACAATGAAGGAATTAGGGTTTCCTATCCCTGTGCAGTCAAAAATTAACATATACATTTGACTAAGTTGTCTCTCAGTATTGGGGGCATTGGTTCTAATATTAGAGGATGCTAAAGTACCTTAGATAAAAAAATACACAGAACAATACACCCAGCCACCCTCAGCACCTATGGATTCCCAGATCAGTAACACTGCTTTCAATCTGTGGTTGGCTGACAGTGAGGATGCAAAACCAAGGGAGAGGGAGGCAACTGATTATTTACTGAAAAAATACTTGTGTAAGTGGACCTGCCCAGTTTGAAACTGTATTGTTCAAGGGTCCACTTTGTACACTACGTTATTGCTAACTACGATAGCCATACTGCATGTTAGCTCCCCAGAACGTAGTCACTGGAAACTATTCTAAATTTAATGGAATGTCACTGGTGAATCATAAGATTTTAAGGTCTATATGAGAAGACAGATTTTTCAAATAGGAAAATATTCGGTCATTTCCATGAGAGGAACTAGAGAAATGCACAATAAATATAGAGGCTTAAACTACACTATGTCTAAGATAATTTTAATGAGGACCTCACCCTAACCTGAGAATGCCAATCCTAGGCTATGGTACCTCATCTAAGGACTTCACACGTTCAGTGAGTGCTTGGTTAGTTAGAAGAGGAGGAGATACACTGTAAACAAACACAGGGAGAAAGTGAGAAGCAAAGTGGAAGTATGAAGGAAGAGGTGACTTTTACCTCCTAAGACTGACCTTTTCTCAGGAGTAAGTGAGACAAAAAGGAAGGGTCATGGTCTCAGTGGAAAAACATGCAGAAATGTCCCTTTGGACAACAAATGTGTGCTGAAAGCAAGGAGGATGAATTATAGGGTAATTCGGTATGTAAACATATGGGGAGAGAGTTCTAATCATCTGAAGACAAGGGCAGCCATGCACGTGGGCCATCCGGCCACCATGCTCATGCCACCTGCAGTCCTAGCTCAAGCACCTTTATTCAGACCCTCTGCATCTGCAGCCTTCCGAGGAGCCTTTCCGATTGGGAGAAAGGAGGAAACCTGAAGGCATTTTCTCCTCTCTGCCTCATGTACTTCTCCAGCGCTGATCTGCCTGACCCTCGTTCCAACCGCCTTCCCTTCCCCCTCCCTCGGGAAATGCTGTTTCATGGGAGAAAACGGACAGGGGAGGAGGGGAGCCTTTTGCTTATACAATCACAGTAAGTGGCTGAAGATTTGATTTTTACTTGCATTTTGGCTTGTGTTAATTGGCTACTCTCACACCTGGCAGCTTCGTTCTCTCTTAGATCAGCAGAGCTGCTGATAAGATTGTTTCACTCTATTCCGGTCCTGTTAACTCTCTATCACCATTTAGGATAAACTTTAAATGCCTGGGTCTCACCACTTTAAATTGCCTTAAAATATACTGTAATCCTCTAGCTCCCTCATAGGTTATATTTTTTCCTGACTTATTATCATAAAAAATAATATAGTTTCTGTCTCCATCATGATGATGCTATAATACACCATACTTATTATTTCTAATATATAGTAGAACCTTTTAGTATATTGGCTTTAAAATGAATAGGTGTCACAGTTTAACAAGTTATATGCAAGCTTCACCTAGGAAACCATAAAAAAGAATGAATGCCCTTTTTACACATTAATGCCAATTCCTTTTTGTGGGATGGCTGCTGATTGGTAGAAATTTGTTTAAGAAAATCTCAAGTATATCACAAATCTTTCGGTACACTCTTTGTCACGTTATAAAAGGGCATGAGGTGTTGCATGGAATATTCAGTTGATTTTATTGGCTAATATTTTTAGAGCCTAAGGTATATCATTAGATCAAATTTTAAGTCATATTATATGTGCCATATGCTTATAGATCTAATGAGAGATGGTTTTCTCTCCACTACCCAGTGTAGGAAGGTATTAGGCCTCTTATTAAATAACTAATATGATTAAGAATTTATAATGTTTATTAATATTCTTTCTTTTAATATAGAAAGCATTGTATCTCAGTTTTTCAGATAAGTAATGTAGTGCTTGGCAAAATGTAGGTCAATAAATCTAGATTAAGTAAAATATTTTAAAACAAACACATTTATATATTGATTATATCTCATGGAAGACTCAAAGCAATAGGTAAGGTAGATATTAGAGTCTGGCAATCTATAAGAAAAATTATAAAACAAATTTATAATCCTGACATTGAAGTGCTAAATCCTGGGCAGTTTTGTTCCAACTAATGTTATCATCACGATGTTTAATTAGGAAATTGGTATTTTCTACAGAAAGAATTATCTCTGAAACAAGGACGGGGCAAAGGCTGACTGTGATGGAGGTCGGGGCTCTCACTAAATTATCACTTAAGGAAAATTGGGTACACTGGAAATTAAAAAAAATATATTCTACAACTCTACTTAGCCAGAAAGGTAAATAACAAATATAGTTTAATACTTTGACTAAGCTTTATTTTTCTCTCCAGATCATTATTATTGCTGTTTCATCATTAATTTATAATAAAAGATGAACTCTTATTTCGTCTATGTTACTGAAGACTGATATGATATGGTTACGATGCCATCACATAGCTGCCTTGCCCGGTGTGGCTCAGAGGTTGGAGCATCTGCACACACACCCAAGGGTTGTGGGGTTGATTCCAGTCAAGGGCATGAATCTGGGTTTTTAGGTTCAATTCCTGGCCCTGGTCAAGGCGTGTGCAGGAGTTAAGCAATCAATGTGTCTCTCACATTGATGTCTCTCTCTCTCTCTCTCTTCCCCTCCCTTCCTCTCTTCCACTCTCTAAAAACCAGTGAAAAAAATATCCTCAGGTGAGAATAAATAAATAAATAAATAAATAAAATGCCATCACATAGCTAAAGCCTTATCTACAGCATGAGGTGATAGAGGAGACCAACAAAACTGAGAAATTATAATAATAATTTACTTTTCTTAAAAATATTAATGTTTATGCTTATCTAATAATAGCCACATATATGCATCTAAGCAAACAGTTTATTTCAAATAATGTAACTTAAGAATATTATTCTTTCAAAACATTCGTGGGTATTCCTATTATGCTAAGTGAAATAAGCCAGTCAGAGAAAGACAAATGTCACATGATCTCACTTATATGTGGAATCTAGTGAACAAAATAAACTAGAACCAGAAGCATGAAAACAGCTGTGGGGGGTGGGGGGGAGGCGGAAGAAAGGAGGTGAGGGGATAGCCAGAGAACATGGATGCTTAGCCCATGGACACAACAGTGTGGTGATGGCCAGAGGACGGAGGAGTGGGTGAAGGTTTTTGGGGGGACATCTGTGATAGTGTCAACAATAAAAATAAAGTTAAGATTAAATATAAATGTAGAACATATATCTGATCACACGTAGGTGATGATATTTTAGATAAAGAAAAAAATGGATAGTAAGACTTTAAATATAGGGAAAAGATAGAGACTTAGAATTGGATATCTGAACCTCTTCCTTATACTTAGCAGTACTCATTTGTTAGCTTGCAAGCTCAGGAGTTTCCTTGGTGAAATCCAAAATTGGCCCCCGTAGACAGAGGGCAAGGAGAGGCCAAAGAAGAAGCAGATCACTCCAGATTGGCAGGTGGCAGTTTAAACAGCACAGGAACTTGTCTTAGGAGGTCACAGATAAATAGATTTCTGTACCCACCTGCCAGAATCTTAGAAGTTTACAGAGAGGCCTTATCGGGGTCCATTCTAGGTGGTCTCAACGACACATTGCTCTCTCAAGGCTGCATCATTGAAATGGCTGCTAGTGTGCAATAGTATGTTCCAAGGACAGGGAACTGGATAAGAAGACTTCTATTTCTAGGTCATCTTGCAGGACAACTGGTAATCACATCCTTTTGATAACTTCCCTCAACACCCTTAAATCCCCAAGTAGCTAAACAGCTTCATAATAGAGAACTTTCTAGGGATTGACCATTAATATTAAAATGCTTTTAAAAGGCAAAATATTTAGGTATTTAATTAATATTAATTGGAAAGCAAAGTTTTAGAAGCATGTTAGCTGAAAACACTTCAAAAGATTTAAACACATTTTCTAAAATAACTCTTTTGTAAACTGGCTTCAGTCACTGCCTTCCAAAGTTTTTTGCTAACATCTGAAATTCATAACAAGTTCTGTAAGCTCTCATCCCATTAACAAATTTTCACAACTCCAAATGGGTAGTGTGAACAGACACATAAACTAAATTCAACACCGAGGAGAGAGCGTTTTTTCTATAGAATGTCTATTCTGGCATGTTCCACCAGTTTAGTTTCTTTTTTGTTAGTTGTAATCAGTGTTAATATCTAGAAGGAGCAGTAATATAAATGTTCATCAATCAACTAAAAGTATTGTAAAGTGGAATTCTCTATCAAAATTGAATAACACACAAGTAATCAGCATACATATACTTACAAATAAAATACATACAATAAATAATGAATGACACACAATGGATTTCTCATTACAATAAATTTGTGAAATTCTTAAGTTGTCCTTTACCCAGTTTAGCCAGGGATGTCTTAAAACACTCTTGCAACGAAAGGACTAAGAAAATAAATGGATAAGTAGCTATATTTGCAGAGATATGATTACATACTATAGGCTGGTTCGGTATAGCTTCTCATTGTTCTGAGTTAGAATGCTGGTTATTAGTAAGAGTGATGGTACTAAAAGTTACTAGTGTTAGTTGTACTAAATTCTAGTATTAATGGTACTAAACAGTTCAAGTATTAGTACTAATACTTCTGCATACCTTGTTGGGAAGCCCTCGGTACTAGAACACCCAAGCTAGCTTTGGGTACTATACATAGGAGCTTATTCTAAGTGAATCCACCCTAAAGGTCTCTTCATGCACCTTTATTTGAAGTAGTTACAGAAGGACAGAGGACAGACAGATGATGGTTTTCTTAATACTAATTACAAAAAAAACATACTAAATTCTGTTGTTTTTGTTTGCGCCTACTGCAAGTTACTTTAAGTACAATTTTATAAGCTTTAAATTGGACACAATCTGTTTTCACAAATATCATTTGCAAGATTCCTTGTCGTCAGGTGCTATTAATCCCAGTAATGGCTTGTCTTTCTCTGGCACAACTCTGCAGTTCTGCCCTCTCTCTCTGACCGTCTCTGAACACAACCTGATCACTATCTTAATATGAAAATTGTGATGTTTTTTATTCCTCTATTGGATAAAAGAAAACTTTCCGTGTTAATTTACTCTGATAAAATTTCTCTTATTCAGCAAAAACGAGTCTACTTATGAAAAACTAGTAAGTATGTCATCTTATGACAGCATTTCCAGGTTTTCTGTTTAATAACTTTATTGGTAATAACATGTCGGTCACACAATTATGAAAGTGGTCAGCGCTACTTTTATTGAGTGTTTACTCTATGGAAGTTTCTAGGTCTGCACCTACCACTTGGTCGGCATTTCCTCAACTTTGAAGTACAAAACATAGACTGTTTGGAGAAAATGTTAATTTTGGGGGTGTGGTGGTTACAAAGAGGAAATGAGGAAGGGGTAAAAATGAGGAAAATTTAATGAATATATCAAGTTTGAGATTTTGTATTTCCATTTGAAATAACTTATAGTCCAGGCTGTAGGTATGTATTTCAGACCTGAAAGTACATCAATTTCAGTCAAAAACATTATAAACTTACTTGAAATATCAAGTTGCAATGAGTAGAAATATTATGTTGCTTAAGAAAATAAGATGAATGCATTATAAGAAAAAAATGTTTGTCATAAAAATTAAAGAAAGAAATCAAAACTTAAAGAGATAACAGATACCTAGGAAGCAGCCTGTATGTCTGCGTCTCTTCTTCAGTCATTCCTTGGCACCTGTGAAACTGCTTCTAGCTTCTGCACCAGCTTCCTGCTTCTCCATCTCTCCCATCAGGATTTCCTAACCTTCATCACCCAAACGTGCCCGTTACTGTTCCGAGAGAAAACAAAACCTAACTTGCTGCCTCTCATCTCTCAGTCATAATTCTGCTGAGAGAGGGGGGGGGAGGGAGGCAATGGGGAAGGGGGGGGCGGTATTTCAACTGTGATGGGTACATGATTTTATCTAAGTAAATATGGCAAAGGAGGAGTCAAGCCCAATCTCTTCTTGGTGGCAGGGTGGGAGAAAAAAGTAGATTTCAACGTTGAGATGTCTAAGGATCTGGGTGGATACTCTACTTCAATGAGAAGAGATATAATCACTGAAAAAAGAGTGAAGGGTAAAAGTGGTGGGAATGAGACCCATCTAAAATGAAAAGAGAGATCAGCCAATAGCAAGCATTCCCAGTCAGTGATCCCAGTTTTAGTGGAACAGGGGGTGACAGTTTTTGGATGGGTAGTCTCAAGCATGTGGTGTTTAAATAAAACAATTCTAGGTATTGAGAGTTTAACAGTATTCACCTTTTCCACAACAATACTCTCTTATTTGGGTGGAGGCAGAAAAGAAAAATAGCACCCGCAGTCAAGAGTAATTAGCTGGTAAGGAGAATACTACAAACAGTATTTACTTCTGCGTTTACATTTGTTGAGTCTCTTTGGAAGTCTGATTTGAAAAAATAAATAAATCAGAGTTAGCTGAATATCACTCAAATACTTTAAAACCATATATTATTTTTACCTCTCACTGTATGGTTTTATATACATTATTTCACTTGATCATCAAAACTGTGATCTAACTGTGATTGATTTCATAGCCAGAGATAGCTAAACTACAAGTAAATCAAAGTGACTGGCTCAGTCTAGTTGGTAATACATGGCTGTCAGGCACAGACTTCGATCTCTTCAGGCATATTTCCATTTTCATTCTTGAGGACACAAAATAAAAGAATATCCAGGCAATAGAAATATTAATGAATTTGTGATAAACATCTTCTTCTATTGGAAACATAATGTGCTATCCCAATCACCAAATTTAGCCCTAATGGAGAGAGCACGTGATTGCAATTCAGACAGAACTGAACCTCAGCCCTGTGTGCGCCTGTGGCCTCAAGCAAAGCATTCTATCAGCTTCCGTTTATTCGTCTGTAAAATGGAATCCCGAAGCTTATCTCCCAAGATGGGCAAGAGAAACCTCTAACACACAGTGGGCAGAATGTTGAACCGAACAGAAACACAAAATGAGTAAGGTGAAAACAATGGGAACTGAAACTCACACAGCTTTTTAATCACTTAATTTATCCAACTCAGCAGGTGACATGTTAAACAAGGTGCAGGTGTTAGCTTTAATAAACCAGGAGTGAATGGCACATCCCTGTGAGTGCTGAATGTCCTCTGTAAGCGGTGAAGAGTTAGCCAAGTCTTTCACAATTAGTTAAAGAAGGGAAACCAACGTGCATCACAGTAGCCTGGAGACTCAGTACTGCATAGGAAATGATCCAGACAGCAATACCAGACTGGGATTTTTTAAAAAGTCACCTGGAATCTACACAATGTATCAAGTCACAGCTGTGAAACCTCATTGTTATTTATGCTTCAGTGTCTTTATTTCATTCACCTGCAAAATGTTTCTACTTTCCTTTCTCACAGGCTTTGAGAAACCTGATGCGTTGGAAACCCATATTCAGGAAGATAATCTGGCAGCGGTATCAGAAAGAAAGTGAAAAACAAAAGTGTGTTGAGGCTGGAATAAGTAGAATGAACAACGAGTAATGTTTGAGGCTGGCTCTGAAATGCGACAGATGTCATGAATATTATCCTTTTGAGCTTGTGTAAGTATGGATGGATTAATTGTCATTATGCCACCAAACTTACTCATAATTGTTATTGGGTTCAGTGATATGTTGTTCCTGTTTATCTGTCCCAACCAGTATTGATTTTTTATGATCATTCTTTTTGATGAAAGCTTGCAGAACCTTTGCATTCTTTGCTCACCATTGTCTCTTCTTTCAACTATCTTCAATGCATATGCCAGTAGAGACAGAAGGCATGAGCAAATATTATATAATATACAATATATATAAAATCTAAGAATATCAAGGGATGATGAGCAATGATAATAATACAATAATTAAGACAATATTTACTAATATTATTGAGTCCTTGCTGTGTGCACCTAAATTGCATTACCACATCTAATCCTCAACCCTGTGAAGTAAAAGCTGTTAGCATTGTATGTTTTGAGATGAGAAATTTGAAGCTTAAAGAAATGTTCAGTCCCTGGCCAATTGGGCTCAGTGGTACAGTGTCAGCCGCGGACTGGAGAGACCCGGGTTCGGTTCCCACTAAGGGCACGTACCTCCGTTGCAGTTTGTCCCCTGCCCTGGTTGGGGTTGTGTGGGTGGCAAACATTCCATGTGTCTGTCTCATGTCGATGTTTCTCTCTGTCTCTTCCTCCCTCTCTCCTTCCTGCTGTGTCTGAAGATAAAATGCAAAAATATCCTCAGGTGAGGATAAAAAAGAAAAGAAATGCTCAGTGAGCATTATGTTTCACACTGGCCATTCCACACATAGAACATTTCTTCCTCCATTACTATTCACAGGAACCTGGTAGTGAGAGAACCCACTTAATAGAATTCAGTCTTGGATCACAAGCAGACATGCAAGGTAGGGAATTAAGACTTCCAAAGAGTTTTTAAGAGTGAAAACAAACACACCGACGGGTTTCTTTCTCATGGAACATCGTCTCATGCTGCCTTGGGAATCACGATCCAGAGTGTGTATACCATCTGCACTCTACGTGTTAAGAGTTTTAAAGAAGATGTTTTAGAACTATACAGCCTGAGAAAAAAATTAATGAGGTCAACCTGTTCGTCTTTTCTCCAAGTTTGTGTATTTCTGATTCAACAACTTGGACTCAGTCACACAGTTTTGTGATGAACGCAGATTTAATAGGACTCAAGTTATTAGAAATCTATGTATTCCATCCACCTAGAATTTGCCTCTCTGCAAAATTCAGTCACTTTTTTCATTTTAATTTATGTCCTCTCTCTCTTTCTTATTCTCTCTCCTTTCTTCACACCTCCTCCCTCTTTTCTTCCTCTCCAATTTGGCTGTCTGCAAAAACAGTCTTGACTATTAATAAGAGGCTGTGAAATCTACACCAGTGCTTTAGAATAGTACTCCATGCAACAATGTAAGTGTTAGTATAGGAAGGGGGGGGGGCAGTTCTTAGGAAATGTTTCAGAAGACTTCCTAGCAGCCATTCTCCTTAGTCCTCCCAACTCATGCTTAGTAGCTGTTCAAGAATTTTGCCTGGTAATCATATCAAATTTCATATATATATATATATATATATTAATGTTTTAGCAAGCAATTTCAATTTTCTGAGGGTTATTTGTCTACATCTCATATATGTGTTTATAAATTATATTCTCTCAAACATGTCCTGAAGGGATGTCAATCTTTCAGAGTTAGTTGCATGAATTAGAGGATTTTACAAATCCTAAATACTAAAATCCTTAAATAAATAAAATTCAATAGCACAAACTGTTCACCATGAGTGTGCACTGCGTGATGCTCGCTTTTCACATGGGCAGACCTCTGCAGTGTGACTCCCTTCCCTCGGGAATCCCTTCCACTCCCTGTGTGGCCTAGTCAGGGTCCTGTTCAGATGTGAAGCTTTATCTCAATCCCTGCAGTATAATTAATAACTCTTTCCCTGTAATCCAATTTATTTTACTTAGAACTCTATTTATCCTACTTAATCTATTTTTTTTTCTCATAGCATATGCCTGTTTCCCCAAATAGCTAAAAAAACTCCGGAAGAACATGGAATGTTACTATTCATTTTTACATCCAAGTGACTGAGGGGACACAGCTTTGACAAGGAAGCAAGGAAAGTATTTTAGGGAAGAATATAGCATCTTTACTATTCATTTTTACATCCAAGTGACTGAGGGAACACAGCTTTGATGAGGAAGCAAGGAAAGTATTTTAGGGAAGAATATAGCATCTTTCCTGTGAAGATTGTGTATGAACTCCCGTGTTCACAGGCTCTCCCTGGAGAGAAGAATGGAATCAGTCTTCTAGTGCTGCTTGTTTGTTTGTTTGTTGTTTGTCAAGAATGGGCTAGCTCTAATAGAGGCAAATACATTTTTTGAATCAGCTATTTGCTAGTTTGTGGAAACCAAAACTTGAACATAAGAGGTGATATCTTTGAAATCAGGATTTTAAGATAAATGAGCAAAAATTAAGGCTTTAGTGACTTTCATTCATGAATATATAAAAATTCTTAAAATAGCTAATTTAATTAATATTTTAGATTTGTAAAAGAATTTTAGGAATAATTATTTTAAAAGTTATAGATTTTCATTTTAAAATATTATAAATTATTTTTAGAGAACTATCAAAAGAATCTTGGAAACCATAAAAATAAGTACAAGCACTTAATTTTCATTAGCAAATCAAATTGATCCAAGTATATAAATAACTAAGATCATATTCCACTAAACAAAAAAGTAGAGTTTTCAGTAATGAATAGCTTATAACCCTATAGTTATTAACTGATATTTGTTTTGTACATGAAAATAGTGTTACATCAATAGTATTTATTAATGTGTTTGCTCTAAACTTCAGAATCAAGGAATATTGTTTGAACATTTTCTTTTTTCAAGATTCAATAAAATCATTAAGTCCATCTATAGCCATTATGTGTCATAGCTCTGTTCTGGTAGAAATGTAATTTCAGTATAGAATCTCTTAGCAAATGGTTGATAATTTATTCTATATCTCTGACATTAAAACATGTCTTATTATCATAAAATTATTGTAAATGGTTTGTAGAATTCAGGTGAAGGCAAGAAATGTAATCAAGTTGCACTAGTGGGCCAATCTCTGGACTCTTGTGTGTTATGCAGTAACACTGAGGAGTTGCACAGCTAACTAGGGACTTCATCATAATACAATATGCTTAGGAATCGCACTGAGAGACATTTGGCAGTCATAGAAGTTTTCATCGTCTCTGAAACATATTGACATTTTTAAATATTGGCCCTGAGATGTACAGATGTCACTCCCAATAAAATATTATTTGGTGAACTCAATTGAATTATTAACATAAATGATAACAGACATCTTAATTCAGTGTTTAAGTGATTGATTTTAGTGGATTATGCTGTCAAAAGTTTGAGTTTCACAAAGATATATATTCTAGATAATTTAAACTCAATGAGATATAAATTTGACGTGACTTGCCTTATTTCTTCAGTATATTTATCAGATTTTGCTTATGTTTTCTACAAATACTTTCAAATTTAATTACGTTTTCTTCAAAATATGAGTTTCATTGCTCATTGTCATATTATTCAAAATATTGTCATGATTTATTTCTCTCAAAAATTCAGCTCTTACACAGAACATCATATGACATTTTCCTTATGTATCACTTTTCTAAACAAAGATACCTCAAAATAAAAAAGGACATCCTTTTCATTCAAATCAATAAACAGTTACTGATGGTTCAAGCAGTGTGATAGGGGCTTCATAGATGTCCCCACCTCTGCAGACACATACCCAGGCATGTTGGGACTACTGCAATCTGTAGTTGGTTGAGCATTCAAACAAAAAAATGTACTGTATAAAAACTTGATGCTTTTAGAAGACAAGATATCCTCGGTGTTTGGACATTAATGATAGCTGACCTTGCTTGTACGTTCCAGGACAGATCCGCATTGAAGTCATGGCCGTCATTGCCACCTCTGTGCTTTTCTTATCCGTCTAAGCAGCACAACAATCTGACTCCTCTGTCAGGCTTTTCAGGAAGAGATTGACTATTTACCCACTTTTCTCCCTTAAGAGGCAGACAAGCATATCATTAGACAATGGCTTGACAAGTCCTCAGGGGAAGGCTTCAGATCCATTTCCTAATTTCATCTGGCACACTGTTGGTTTTCTCTTGGTGTTCTATCAGCTCACCACTTCATTTGTGTTGCCCAAAGAGCATGATCATTAGCATTCAGTGGTTTTATATGATTGTCTCAATGACTTGAAATTATGTCCAGAACAGTTGTAAAATAGGTGTGCCAGTTATCACACAGGGTCTTACATGTGTATGTTAGAATCAGGCCCTAACCTTAGCAGGAAAAATTAATTTGGGGGTTCCAAGATAATTGGAGAAATAAGCAGGACACAGCGAGTGCTGCTTCTAACAAATACCTCTGCTACGCCCCGGCCAGTGTGCTCAGTGGTTGGAGCCCTGATCAAAGGCACATACCTCAGTTGCAGATTTGATCCCACCCAAGATGGGTCAGGAGAGGGAGGCAACACTAATCGATGTGTCTCTCTCACATCAATGTTCTTTCTCTTTCTCTTTCTTTTTCTAGCCTCCTCCTTTCCACTCTCTCTAAAAAAAAATCAATAGAAAAAATATCCTCAGGTGAGGATTAACAAAAATATCTCTGTCTTTATCTGGATAGCACTGCCCTCCCACATCACCACCATGAAGATCCTAATTCCACTTCCCCTTAATTTTGAGTCATGGCTGAAGATTCAAAATCCTTGGTAGGTGTATTTCATTGTTCCCTCCTTTGCTGCCAAGGATAAGGACAGAATCTGTTTTCTCAACCTCTTTCTTTCTTTTTAAAAAATTATTTCTTTATTAAAAATGTTTAATGTTGACATTGTTTTAGGTATCCCCATCCCCCCCTTTGCCCAACTCCACCCACCCCCACCCCTTTCCATTGCCTTCATCAAACTATTGCCCGTGTCCATGGGGTATACATATATGTTCCTTACCTAATCCCTCACCTTCTTTACCCAGTCACCCCACCCCCTTCCCTCAGGAACTGGCCAGTCTGTTCCAGCTCCATTTTGTTCATCAGTTTATTTTATTCATTAGATTCTACATATTAGTGAGATCATATGGTAAATATTTTACTGAGTTTTAGAGAGAAAGAGGAAGGGAGAGGGACGGAAAAAGAGAAACATTGAAGTGAGAGTGAAAACATCGATTGGTTGCCTCCTGCACACCCTCTACCAGGGATCAAGCCTGCAACCCAGGCATGGGCCCTGACTAGGAATTGAACCAGCAACGTTTAGGTGCATGGGAGGATGTCCAACCAACTGAGCCACACCAGCCAGGGCTCTCTACTTCTTTCTAAAGAAAAATATCTTTACCACTTTAAGGATCCCAGAAGTATGGATTTCTCAAAACTAGGAAAGGAATTCAGATGCTGGGCATTTTGACTTAAAAGCATCTACAAATAAAACTCAGAAATATATCCAGTCATTAACTTTCATAAATCTTACATTCCAAGCCGAGAACATGGATTAATAAACCTGAATTTACTGTGTAGTCACATCTCACTATGCAGTTTATAAGAAATAAGTCAGACAAAGTATATGACTTACTTGCTATAAAATAATGAAAGACTCCGAGTTTTTGGTAACTTTTTAAGACTGCCAAGCTAGTAGCTGTCAGAATGAAGTTCCACATTAGTTATTTTATTCATTAGACTAGTAAATAAACCATAATTCTTCATAATAATTCCTATGCTTTTATCTACTCTATAAGAAAGATAATGCTAATTATAAATAATGGATAGCTTTCATTTTTCACTTATTCTACTGAGCAATAGGAAATTCAGAAGAACCTGCATAAGATTTGCCAGTAATTATTTTCAAGCTGTAGTCTCAACTTCTTAAGTTTTAGACATTGCAAATTATACTATGTTTCTTTATGTTTAGCACAGTTGAAAAAATATATGATGAGACTGAGATCTCAATGCCCAGTCTTATTTATTAGAATATACCGTGCTAAACTGTTAGACATTTACTTGAAACTGCTATTTATATTTAAAATCCTGAATAAAAGAGTGATCTCTTATTAGCATGGATTGTCTAGCTAGAATAGATGCCAGAGAAATCCCTTGTCACTATAAACTCAAAACTGCTTCCAGTATTATTTCCCGTTAGTTGTAGTCTAACATCAGTCAATAATATTCAACTGCCCCACTTTGGTTTACTCTTGAAAACCTTGAACATTGCCTAGGATAGTTCTCAATTTCAAGAGCTAATGTTATTTACTAAACTGATTGGAAACAGTAGCAAATATAGACACATTTGGTTTGAGAATGTAAAATGTAGTTTTAAGCTAATGGAGAACACGCCTGTGTTTAACTGAGGAGAATGTCACAGAAATAAGAGCAAAACTCTCAAATTAGATTATTTGAATAAGAACGGGCTCTGCCACACATGGGCACTGTAGTTGTTGACAAATTACCTAACAATTCTAAGATTCAGTTCTTACCCAAAATAAGGATGATTGCACTATTTCAATAATTGGGTGGCTGTGGTGATTGAGTAAATTGATGTATTTGAAGCACCTAGCATAGGTCCTGACACATAAGATCATAATATAACTCTACTGCCATAAAATGTTCAGTTTTCATTTAAAAAAATGAATCTCTAGAGACTATTAGAGTTAACACAAGTGAGTTGTACCGCAGAGTACACTGCGCCTGGGTCAGAATTGCCATACATTATCATCTGTGTTATGCCCTTAACCCTAATCTGTGCAGTGACCCCTGATGGTCCTGCAGCTGCAGGAACACGAGCGCATTCGTACACAAACACAAGATTTCTGGAGTTGTGCCTCCAAGAAGGGGAACTTGCCTCCATAAAAGCATCAAGATGCATTCTATGTCATTTATTCCATGTTTTTAGACTTCAAGTATGTTGTATTTTAGGGGAAAATATTTTTAATACAATTTTTGGTTTAGGACATTTCAATGTCAGGTTCTAGTTGTATGTTTGTATTAATTATCTTTTTGTTTTGAGGTAAAATTTATATACAATGGAATGCATAGCTCTCAAGTGTACAATCTGATGTGCTTTGAGAAATGCAGAAGCACCTAAAATAAACATGTAAATCAAGATATAAAAACTTGTCGTTATTTCATCACCCCAGAAAGTTACCTCTTTTTCCTTTCCTGTGAATTCTCCCCATCAAGAGGAAACCACCTCTTTCCAGCCTCCTACACTGTTTGATTCTCCGGTGACTGTTCTGTAGTGTGTTGTGTTTTTAACTTGTAAAAACTGATTAACTTTAACTTTATAATAATATTTTACTGGATATTATATCCCGAATTAATGATTTGTTAGATATTAATATTTTAAGGATATCATTAAATTTTTCTCTATTTTCCATGGTTTTCGATAGAACTGAGCTTTTCCCCTTGTGCCCGTTTGGGTCCCAGGTAAACAGACACCAAGAGGGAATAGACATCTAAGAAATTCTTTGGGAGAAATGCTGTGAAGGCTAATGGGAGAGGGAGCAGAACTTTGATGAGGATTACATAATGCAGGTTTGACATTGTAAAAGGAGAGAGGGAAAGAAGAATTGAATAAAAAGAAAGTTACCAGGAGAAAGTCTTGACTAGAATGGTAAACAGTCTCTGAGCAAAATTTGTCCAATAAAGAAGTCCCACACAGGCAAGGGTGGCCCAGTTCTATTATGATTTCCTCTGTCAGGAGGGAGGAGTCTGAAGGAAGCATATAACTTAAATTACTACGGACTAGCACCACCAGCAATTTTCAATCACATTGGTCAGATTTTGGGGATCATGATTCTTTCCTTGACCCTACCCTTCCCCAAAGAAGATTTAAGTATTTCTCACTGGAAAAACCAAAGGCCTAGAAAGAATGAAAAAATGTTCTAGATGCAGTTATTTGTTTTTCTGTTATGAATGGAAGGTCAGACCACCGTCAGTGTATTATGTAACCTGGAGCTTCCCCCCATCAAACCTCGGCTCCCTCTCCCATCATCCGTCAGCCTCTGCCAGCTGACAAACCTCCGCCATGCAGCCAGGGCATCTTATCAACCATTTAATAATCTAACTATTCAATGTTAATGGTCAGACATGGATCATCATACCTCATCTCCCCTCTAAAATGAAAGAGGGGCATTAAACAACGGAACAATTTTAAAAATTTTATACGTGAAGACAGGTTTTCTGATTGAAATGATCCCCTCAGTCCCCTCTGCCATAAAGAAAATAGGATTTAAAACAAGACACATCATTATGGAGTTTTAGAATAACACACATACAGAAGCTGAATATTTCACCTCCTAAACATGTTTTATTTCCCCCCTTAGAAAATTCCTGGAAGGTTTTGTTCAGATAATTAAAGGATTTATCCAACAAAAACACGGACTCTTACAGAAAAGTATCAAAGGGAAGGACCAGGATGAGCACTATTTCTTCCAGCCTGGAGAGAACCCAGTGTGATAGAGAAGGAACGGCAGCCTTAGGGGGATTTCACAAGGAAAAAGGCGAGTATCTGATGTTTTTTAGTTAGACTTTGGACAAGATCTGCTTGTAGAAGTAAGTCACGTATCAACTGATAGGTATATAGATAATGACATGGAAAAATTAGTCAAATATTACATTTAAGAAACTTAAGAATAAATTTATATGAGATAATTACCCATTACTTGATTCTTAAATTAACAATTTAAATATTCATGTTTGCTACTGATTTAAGAAAAAAAAAAAGTGATATAATTAAATTGGCAGGATGAGGTTAGGAGAAGGAGAGAATGGACCCATATTGTCAAATATATGATGTAAAATTGGTGGGTCAAGAAATGCGGAAGCGCTCCCTAGTTGGCTCCCTATATTTGACTATTGGAACATGAGAACAATCCTGTTTTGTTTACAGTGTTATATTTTCCATAAAAAAATGCCAATTTTGATTTGTTTTATTTTCCACTAATTTTGTCTTATATTCAATAATTACTGCAATTTACAAATTATGTTAAATTTTGTGTCTCACATATGCCTCTGACTTCTATTTGTCTAACTAAATACATTTTATAATAATTATTTTGTGAGGGATTTCTGATGATAAATGGCTATAACCCTTTCTTGAAAATGTATTTCTTTTGGCCTCAATTTTAAGAGATATGTTTTTGTATTCCTTGGCATTATGAAGCTATAATCCTATATAGTTTTCTAACTCCCAATGATGCAAATTGTGGGCTACTAGTCCAATAATTTATTTTTAGATAAAAAGCCTTTGCCTTTGTTTTTTAAAAGTTTCATTACAATGTATCTGATTATAAATTTATGTCTTCTTCACTTTGTAGATTCACAGTACAATTTTGATCAAAGAACTCATAATTTTTCTTAATCTTAGAAAATTCTTAGTTAATGGCTCTTCAAATATAGCTTCTTTAATATTTCCTCTACTCTATGGGGAACTGTTTTACATGTTGGAGAGTATCGATATACCCACAAATTCTTCAAATAGATATATTTGTATCTACACACACACACACACACACACACGCACAGTGGTCATTTGGTGTAAATGAAAGAAAATGTTATTTAATTTTACCATAATAACATATAAATTAACCATTTATTATTTACATATATATTGACATACCATGGTGACTTACCTTTGTCTCTGTGATCTTCATTTTGACTTATCTCAGTGCTCAATAACATTGTAATAATTATCTCCCTTTCTTTATTGGATAGAACTTATTATTGAGAACTGATTATTAATGATATTGATTAGTAACCCACTGTCATTTTTGAACCATTCATGGCCACTTATAATTTATATGTTAAATATTTTTTTTATCAATTAGTGTTTAGTAATGTGTAAAGACCTTTGTACTTACCAGTAAAATTCATCCATGATTAATATTTGCTGTACACATCTTCCACTTTTGGCCACTTCATGTATTCTTGGGAAAAATGTGCTCCCTCCTTCTGTAAGATGCAAAAAGATGATGGTTTTCAAAAGGATGTTTACAAAATTTGAACTAAGAGTTCATAAAATCCTGATAGTAAATAGCAGAATTAGGATTTAAAACAAACTTTCTGATGATAAAGCAAAAGGAATGTCATTCTGGACCAAAATTAATTTATAGGTTTGAAAGATAAAAAGAGACTATGGCATATAATACATAAATATATTGAAAAAAATGTATCCATACATTCACATATACATGTATAGAAATATAGGTAGACAAATATAAATAATACACACATAAATATATTTACATATAATTAAAGAGATTTAATATCTGTACTCTATAAAATGTTCCATAATTAATGTACCCTATGTATTTAAACTATAATATGTTAAAATTAGTGCATTTACTTTCTAAAAAAATAAGGACATGAATTATCACTATATTTTAATTTACAGTGTTTCTCCCAAGTTGATTAGGTTCTAGTACTACTACATTAATAATTTTAAAATTTGAGTTGCCAAGTATTGAAAAATGTCAATATCAGTGTTAAGATCAGAAGTTTTTTGACTAGAATTCATACTGGAAAAGAAGGGTATCTTCCCAAATGATCACATCACAATAATATAATTTTCAAACTATAAGAATTATACTTAATGAATATGTCAAATGTCACATAATGTGATTTTATTCCTTCTTTTAACTGTAGTTTTGTTATAGATAGATAGATAATGAATAAATAAAATAGTTACTGATGGCCCTTTCTCCTCATCCATATTTTTTTCTTTTTTAAAAATTAAAAAAATTTTTAATCCTCACCCGAGGATATTTTTCCATTGCTTTTCAGATAGAGTGGGAGGGAGGGGGCGGAAGAGAGAGAGAGAGAAACATCTATGTGAGAGAGATACTTTGATATGTTGCTTCCCACATGACCCCAATCAGGGCTGGGGACCAAACCACAACCGAGGTACATGCCCTTGACCGGAATTGAACCTGTGACTCTTTGGTCCATGGGCCAATGCTTTAACTGCTGAGCCAAACTGATCAGGATCATATATTTTTCTTTCTATAGTGTGTGTATGTATGTGTTATATATATATATATATATATATATATATATATATATATATATATATATTTAATATATTTAGATGTGTATATACTTACATATTACATAATATAAATGTAAGTATGCGTGAATATGTGTATACACATGATACACATGTGTATTTGTACATGTGTATGTTTCTTGTT
Organism: Molossus molossus; assembly: GCF_014108415.1. NCBI lineage: Eukaryota > Metazoa > Chordata > Mammalia > Chiroptera > Molossidae > Molossus > Molossus molossus. The sequence goes on along the minus strand of NW_023425351.1, from coordinate 55,344,846 downwards.
TTTATTCTTGTTTTATTGAATAATTCTTGTATTATTTTCCTTTCATGCATGTGTATGTTTCTAATCAATGACTGAGAAAGTTAAATGTTTTATGTTAATTATCTCTGTTTTATATATCATGAAGTAATGTATTTTGTAAGTAAAGTAACAGTAGTTTGGGGTCACAATACATTAAAGCTATTCTGAGCCATCTTTTATTAAAAGTCCTTAGTTTGAGGCTTCTTCATGTACATGCATTCTAATATTAGCACAAGAAATTGTCTTCAATTATGTAAATGCTAACCATGAACTACAATCAATAAATTGTAAAACTCATGTTAAGGATTTAAAAAATATTCTCTGCATCTTTGCTTGTAGTTCTGCTTCCCTATGAACATAGATAATAAAAGCTATCATTTATGAAGTCTACTCTAGTGGCCTATTACAGCTCTGGAAAAATGCTTCATTATCAGTCTATTCCACCCTCCTCTCTAATTTTTCTTAATAAAATGTTTGTTTAGTGTGAATTAATTTATTTTCTTTTCTTTTACTGAGTGTCTGATATAGGCGTACACATGACCTAATACATTGCTAGGTACAGAGATGAATAAGCTAATGTCTCTAGGCTGAAAATGCTAAGAAATTACTAGAGAACAGAGAAATGGATACAAATACTTGCTATGAAATAATTGAGCTCTTATCAAAAGACTTGGGGGGCTAGAGAATAAAACATTTGGCATAGATCATTGCTATGAATTGTGTCCTCCCAAATTTCATATGTTGAAACTCTAACTCCCAATGTGGTGGATTTTGGAGATGGGGCCATTAGGATTAGGTGAGGTCATGAGCATGATTGGGGTCTCTTGATGGGACCCTTATAAGAAGAGACACAAGAAAGCTAACTTTCCTCTTGACCACACAAACAAGAGGCCATGTGTACACAGGGTGATGCAGGCCATGTGTACATGGGCTGATGGAGGCCATCTGCAAGCCAGGAAGAGTCTTCTCCAAAACCCAACCATGTTGGCACTCTGATCTTGAACTTGCAGCATCCAGAACTGAGAAAATAAATTTTTATTGTTCAAGTCACCCAGTCTATATTTTTGTGTTATGTCAGCCTCAGCTGCCTAAGACAATCATTAACAAAAATTATATCAAAAACATTATTGTTGTATTTTGCATATGAACACTTAGAGATTTATAAATCCTTGAATAAATTCTCTCTTACCTTTAAGTACATTCATCAATTATAGCTCTGTTACTTACAGGTCTAATTACTCACCAGTCCAAACAAAAATTTCCTAGAATTTCAGACACCAATACTTAAACATTCCCCTGCTTCTTGTTTCTTCACCATTTCTCAAGTCTGAGAGTCTTGCTCTCTGCTCTTCCCTGGAGCACTGCTTCTAGGTTTCTACTAATTGATGCGTTACTTCCAATACCCAGAAACCAATAGCTCCATCTTGGCACATATTTCTCAGGATGAGGAAATTTTTTTAGTTATTTATTAGAATTGCAGCTGCTTCCCATTCTTTTAATTAAACATTTTGTTAAGAACAAGGGAATCATTACTCTCTGAAATAAAGATCAAAAGACTACTTCTTCCCTTTCTTACATTCAGTCCTAAAATCAGAGCCACAGTCTCTCCTGTATTTGGTGTAGCTACCAATACAAGTCCCTAGTATTTAGAAGTCTCATTCTCCCCATTGCCAACATTTGGCTGTCCAGGCAAATTAATAATATGCACAACAGAGCATAAAAGCATAATATATATCATTTACTAGATACTTCAGCAGGGCACAATGTTATAAGATTTTTTAAAAAAAGGAGTAACAACATATTTTTAATGTTTCACAATTGCCTAGAACTAAATCAAGAGAAGTGTACAAAGGAAGATTTCCCTACCAATGTCTGAGATAATTAGAGCCTCTAGATTTTGAAGTTGGAACCTAATCTTTAAAGACGCACAACTACAATATGTCTGGGCCGGGGGTGGGGTGGGAGCAGAGCCTGCAGACTGCAGGTGTGATCGTTATATTGCAGTGGGCTCTTTGCATTTAGGAGTATACATTATAAGTCATCATACTTAGTGAGATAATTTGTTGGCTTGATTTTCTAACACCTACGGTTTGCTGGCCTTCCAGATCTCAAGTCTTAGACTTAGTTTTTATTGCCTTGTGTTATCATCATACTTTAGATCAGTGCCCTTGTTTATTACAAAATTATTTCCATAGACTCTCTAAACATTTTACTTCAATTGTACCTAATATTTATTTACACTATATTCAATATTAGCTATATTACTTTCTTACTGATGGTGAAATATATGTTTGTGATAACCTTTCTATCTTAACACAAAGGGCTTCCTCATTATTGGGAAGCAATACAGGCAAACCTCAAGCAATATGTCCTTTCTTCTCTAATTTTTTTTTCTTTTTATTGATTTTAGAGTGAGAGGAAGGGAGAGAGAGATATATAAATATTGCTGAGAGAGAACATTGATTGGCCACCTCCTACATGTCCCCCAATGGGGGATCAGGCCCACAACCTGGTCATCTGTCCTGACTGGGAATTGAACCGGCGACCTCTTGGTGTATGGGTTGATCCTCAACCACTGAGCCACACTGGCCGGGCTTCCTCTCTAAATTAAATAAGATCACCAGAATCTGCAAATATATAAATGCAAATTATTCCCATACAATTTTATTGGCTGATTGCGATATTTAATTTATATTTCTAAGAAAATGTAGGGCATGCTCCACTTTATTGTAAAAATAAAAACTTGTAATACCTAATGTAAGTTTTAAAAATTTAGAAATACTTTAAAAGTAATTTTATATGCCTGATCTAGTTTGACTTAAGCAACTGGTGTAACTGAGGGAACTGGTAGACTCTTTCTGCCTTTTATTTTTCCATTTCCCTGTCAAAATGTAAAATTTCTAATGGCCCCATTCCAAACCATTGTGATGATAAAAGCAGAGCAGTCCCCTTACTGCTGTCTTATGTCCGTGCACTCCCATGACTTCTAAAAGGAAAAGGAACAAGCAAATTTATAATATGTCTCTTAACAAAAATATTTTATGACAGTTCCAGATATCAACATAATAACTAATATTATTATTATGTATTAAAACAGTTGTTTCTATTAGCTTAGCCAAATGAGCTCCATCTCTAATTATAGTCTGTAAAAAGTTTTTCTCAAAAAAAAAAAAAAAAAAAAGACACTTTAATTCTAAAATTATAAGAAGACTTATCAGGCTTGTAAAATACTACCTAAATTGTTCATGCCCAACCAAAAGGAAAGTGCCATTTTTAAGAATACATGTGTCTAGTATATTAGTCAGGACTCATTTGGCAGCATGCCAGAGAAACCCAAACCTAATTGATTAAGAAATAATTCATATGTTCCTATAACCAGGAGGTCCAAGAGATAAAGTTGTTTTCAGATATATATAGATCTAGAAGTTGTCCAATTTCTTTGTTACTTCGGTGTGCCTGTACTTATTTTTACTGTCAGATATTATTGTGTTTGTGTGTGTATGTGTGTGTCAGCAAAAGAGCAACTGGCTATCTCAACACAATGGTCATTTATTCACTCAACCAAATTTACTGAGCATCAACCATGTGCTAGGCATTTTTCTAGTGGCTGAGAATACAGAAGGGAACCAATCAAATTAAACACAAGCCCTTGTGGAGTTTGCTTCCTTATGGTGAGGAGTGAGAGACAATAAATAAAATTTCTGCTGACCTGTCTCATGTTGCTGCAGACAAACTGGCTGACTTGTTTGTCTCCTACATGTCTTGCCTCATCAAAACCTTTAAGTCATTCCACACATAATACTCTGTTTAATTAGGCTTTCTCTGATAGCCCTATTTAAAATTCCTCCCCTCTCCCACTATTAGCATTTGCAATTTACTTTCTCTACTTATTTTCAACATGGTGCTGGTATAATCTTGCAAAATAGTGATTAAGGGCTCTTCCACCTAGCACGTGAGTTCATAAGGACTTTATTTGTTTCTTGCCATATCCCAGTGTTTTGCATATGCCTGTCATATAGCATGTGCTCACAAATATTTTGTGTATTATTAATAGACTGGGTAGTAGAAATAGATTTAGGCATGCTGGATCAGAATTGAAAACTGTCAAAAACTCTCGGTTTGCTTTACTATCTATCTCTATTTCTATGCCCATCATTGCTTATTCTCATAAAATATCTCTCTATATGCATCAAATTACCCTCAGGCAGAGTCAAGTCTAAATCATTCTTTAGAGATTGCAATCCCATTGAAAAGACAAATTCTATCTGTGTCAGCATCAGCTCTCAATTTGCTGAAACACCCCAGAGATCCACTTCTATGGTAGAGAAGAATGGGGCAATGCGGAAAAGAAATAGCAGACCAGAAGAGCAAACAGGAACAGAGTCTGTGCTAGCTAACATCCCAGACCAGGTCAGAAAGGTAAAATAACAGGCTAGTTGAATTTCATTACTTACTTCTCCTCAGTGGGAAATAATGTCTAGATTTGTTCTCTAAAAAATAATAGTCATTGAATAGAATTATCAACCCAGACTATTATGTACTTCTTAACTAACATAGTTATTATAAATATTTACATGGGAGCATTCACAAGGTCATCATTGAAGCTATTCAAAAGTGTTCTGTAACAGAGATAATAAAGAATGCTGTGGTAAGATCCCTGAATTAGAATTCAGAGCACATCACTTCATATTTTAAGGACTCAGACTCTTCAATTTTGGAATTCAAATTTGACCATAAAAACTGTAAAGCTATTTTCTGCTTTACCAAACATGTATTCTAAAGTAGGTATATGTGAAGTTAGAAAATTTGGTATATTTCTGAAAATATACCCACAAATAAAAAATATTCTTAGTATATATGAAAGTATATATACTTGGCAAATGGACACATACCAAGTATTAACTAATGTATATTAGTTTGTTTTCTACTAGGGGAATCTCCACAAATTAAATTAGGATTAACTTTGTCAGATTCTTAACAAATTCAAAGTATTTTATTGCTGTAACATTTGCTTGCTTTCTTTTTGTTTTTAAATTAAAAATATAAAAACACTTTTAATTTATCAATCTGGATACAATAAGTCATGTTTATATCAAGATATAAATTAAATTATAGCTCTCATCTAACAATATGCTTTAGTGTAACATCTTTCCCTAGTTTAACTTAATCATTATTTTTATTAAAATTAATATTAAACAGCCCAAATAAGATTATTTTACTATCTGATTATAAATGACAAAACCTGGTCTACCATCACTGTTACATGCTTTTCAGCAACAACATGTATATTCACCATGTGCTGCTTTTTTCACTAGCCTCTGTCTGCCAAGGATCAGGTATTGCCTTTAAGATGGCTCTTAGCCAATGCTTACAAGATCTGTTGAATGAATGAATCATCAAAACAAAGGCATGCTGTTTAGCAAAATGTGTTGTATTGTCTTAATTATGTGAGGCATCCCAATACTTCTGCAGATTTATCTGAAACTGAACTTCATCTGCCACTCCAAGCTTCAATACTGGGATCTCCCTTGTGAAACTTAAACTATTATTTCTGGTAACCAAAGGCTAATATTCTAAGACTGTTCCCACAGTGTCCCGCCTCTGAAAGCACAGACATTTTGTTGATTCTCTAATACCATATTTTTGCATCCAATGCCCCAAGCTGAATTTAGTGTAATGGGGAATGAAGGTGCTATCCTAGTTATATTAGTCTGACTAGCCTTAGAATATAACTAAAATGAGAATGTACTAACTAAGCAAGCATATAAAAGATATAAAGCTACCCTTGTTGGTCTTAGTAAATGTTAAACCCAGCTTGTTACTCTAAACTGATTTTTCTCTCAAAGCTAGAGCTTGTATGTTAAAAGTGTTTAAATATACTTTGCAGGTTAGGAGTTTTTGTTCCTACGTGAACCTAGGAAGCAGCCTGGTCTCAAGGCCCCAGCCGATGCTGACCTCTCAGTTGCAGGAATTCAGCTGTCAAAAAGCCCAGATGGCCAACTCAAGAATAGTAACCATAAAGATTTATATCAGGGCCTGCAGAAGGATGTCCTGAACAGCCTCTACATCCTACAGAAAATCTTTTGGTAACCAGCAAAATAACCTTTGTGATTAAATTTTGTCTATGTTTTTTATCGATTTTTTTTTTTTTTTTTTAGAGAGAGATAAAAACATTGATGTAAGAGATGTTTGACTCCTGCACACCCTCTACTGGAATCAAGTCCACAACCCAAACATGTGACCTGACCAGGAATTTAACCAGGACTTCTCAGTCCATGGGACAATGCCCAATCCACTGAGCCATACTGGTTGGACATAACCTTCTTGATTAAATAACATATAATGAACAATCCTTTTCGCAGGTCAGGAAACAGGATCTATAGCTTAAAACAGAGGCCTGATTATTCATGCCTGCCATAAATTGTTAACAGCATTTTGTGAGCATATTATAGAGACTGGCTGTCCCGGATCATGCTTGGGTTTGGGGTGGCTTGACCAGAGATGTTGGCTGACATTAAAGAACTATATTGAGCCCAGCAAGAGCAATGCCTGCACATCCACAGTTCCCTCCCCCTAATTTTTTTGTTTTGCTTTCCCTCTCTCGCCTGATAAAAACCCTTGCCTGCACTGAGCTGTTAAGATGGGCTTTGAAACAAAAGTCCCCATCTCTTAGGTAGCTAGCACTTGAATAAACCCCTTTCTTTCTCAATAGTACCTGTCTCACAAGTTTGGCTTTTCTTGTGACAGGCAGTTGAACCTGAGTTTGGTTACACTAGTAGAGTAGTCTCTTGAAATCAAATCTATTCATCTGTTTCATTGATTTTTTAAATTATAACTTTGTAAACTTTGAATTTGGAAATCAATGTAAAAATAAGTTCTGTTATGCATATAAAATTTTCCCAATATTTTATCATTTTTAGTAGCATTACTGATGCTGCTAAGCATGTATTATGCAATGAGTAAACAATTACATTTTGTTAAAACAAAGGATAAAAATCCTGAATTTCAATTTCACACATACATTAGATAAATGTTAGGTGCTGATGCTTAACCTGTCTCCAGAAAAGCTTTTAAAAAATGAAATGCTGGAAAACAATATAGTTCATGAACAAAAAAGAACAAAATGTGTGTATGAATATGCACATTATATATGCGTGTGTATACATATAATTAGTATGCAATATATATGTTCAATTATTCTGTGTTATCCTCACTTAAAACTTTACCTATTTCTAAAAGACAATTGTATTAAAATATGATGAAGAAAACTGGACTTGTAAAAGATACATGTCAATGTCTTAAAAGAAGCAATTACTTAAAAAATAGTTGAAATAGCCCTAGCCAGTTTAGCTTAATGGTTAGAGCTTCGGCCCATGGACCAGAGTGTCCCAGATTTGATTCCCGCTAAGGGCACGTACCTCGGTTGCAGTTTGTCCCCAGTCCTGATTGGGGTTGTGTGTGTGGCAACCACTTGATGTATCTCTCTCACATCAATGTTTCTCTCTCTCTCTCTCTCTCTCTTCCTCCCTCTCTCCCTCCTGCTCTATCTGATGATGAATATAAAAATGTCCTCAGGTGAGGATAAAAAAAAAACAAAATCAGTTGAAATAAATATAACTTATAAACACAGTCTCAAAGGAAATGAAGGAGAAATTTAACCTTCACCTAACACTAGATATATGTTTAATATACGGGAGAAAAGAGTCATTCTTTGACGATATAACATAATTGGTAAGAATGTAGACAGACTGCAAATTTCAGTTGCCGGAAGCAGCACTTGCGCTCTCTGTGATCTTGATAATGCCTCAGTATCTGCACGTGGAAAATGAGAATATCACCTGTCTCTTACTGATGGAACCTCATAGGAACTTCATTTCTTTAATACAACCTTTTCCTTAATTCAAGCCCGCTTTGTCCAGCCTAATGGCCCCACTACTTACTTGCTTCCTTTCAGCCAGATCCCTCCACGTTTGCACACACTGCAGTCCACTCCCATAATCATTAAGTCTAGCCAAGGGCAAGCACTTGGTTTGTGGGTCCGATCCTCAGTCCTGGTGAGGCATGTGCAGGAGGCAACTGATTGATGTGTCTCTCTGACATCGATGTTTCTCTCCACCCCCCCCCCCCCGAAAATAATATCCTCAGGTGAGGATTATTAACAAAAATAACGTAGCCCTATTAATGAATGTTCATTTGCCTCCCCCTCTTCTAGATAAGAATGCGTGTAAGTTATTATATACTATGCCTTTGAATGGGATTGCAAATATATAATTGTAACAGTTTCTGAATGTGATGAAATTGAGAAAATACTTGGGCAACTTTTTCCCTCCAAAAGGTAATAACATAAATAGGTTGGAAAAAATTGCTTTCTTTCAACGTTCTGATATCTGCAAGCTTACATCATACTCTCTATAAAATATTATAACCCACAATCTTTGCCTCAAAACATAAAAGTAGGGAACAACTTATTATTATATTACCAAAAAAAAAAACAAAAAACATAATGGGAACAATGTAAAAATCTCATGCATTTCCCAAAATACCATTTTTAGATGTTAGTTTTATATTTTACATTCCATTTCATTTTGTTCAAAATGAATTCTGTTGTAATATGTTGGTTTCTCATTCTTAATGTTTGAAATCTTATTTAGCTAAAAGCCAGCACAGAAACAAAACAAGTTGCTATGCAAAGAATTCACGTATAATTTGAAAAGAATCATATTTATATTCATGAATTTTTATTCAGAAAGCTGTCAAAATAAAACTATTAAAAAAATAGAATACAACTTTCTTTTTTCCATTAGGGGATTGAATCTACATGGATGTAAATGAAAAAATCTGGGTAGCCGTATTTCGATTAAGTGGTGTTGATGTATCCAGTATAAGTGAACACTATCTAAAAAATTTATTTGAATATAATCAATTCAATTAGTAGTTTTTTCATTGATTGAAAAGGAGAGGTCTATTGGTTGCATCCAACACTATGATTTTGTGGATTTGATTTTTCATGGGTTTAGACATCAATGCTTCTTTAAACAAATATCTTTATTTTTCAAGAACTGATTAAAATTAATCATAATTAATTGAAATTAAAAGCTTCCACTATTCCTTATTGTTTGATACTCAACCTGAGTCACATATTAACTTATATTTTACCTGGACCTTAAATCAACCAAGTCAAGTTAAAATAAATGTTAACAGTACTTAATATATGTGAGGATTTGTACATTCATATTTTCATTCACCATGTATTTTTCATGATCATTGTTTTTTCAATCAACTAGTTTTCACAGTGGTAAAGGGGTTTAATCTACATAGGCAGCAGCCTCTTCAGCCCACACCTATCCTGATCTATTATTTACAAGAAAAAGTGTCTTCCTCTCCAAGGCCTCCCTTCCTGTGCTATCAACCTGTCATTGTATCCTGTCCTAGCTTCTCCAGGGCTTTCTTGTTCCACGATTGACCTTTCTTCTTACATAGTGTAGCTTCTCTCTCTACTGACTCTTCATTTTCATAGCATAAGCTTAATTGTATATTTACCATCTTATAAACTCTTAGGCTCTGAATTTTCCTTTACTTTGACTATTTTCTCTCCTTGCTTAACAGCTAATTTTTAAGTAATATTTTGTAATATTTACAAAAATGCATATGTTATTTAAAAAAAATAAATGCCACCCTGACAGTGTGGCTGTGGGTGAGCGTCAACCCAGGCACCAAGAGGTCACCGATTGATTCCCGGTCAGGGCACGTGCCCAGGTTGTAGGCCCGATCCCCAGTGGAAGATTTGCATGCAGGAGGTGACCAATTGATGTTCTCTCTCATCAAAGTTTCCATCTCTCTCTCCCTTTCCCTTCCTCTCTCTCTCAAATCAATAAAGAAAAAAATTTTCAAACAATAAATGCTTCAGAAAAGCTCAACATGAAAACTATGAATATTCATAGCTCCACCAAGAATAACCAGTTAACATTTACTACATATAAACATCATATATCCCTGCCTATGTGCTTAAACAAACATTTTAATAGAAATGGGACCATGCCATACATGCTCTTTGAAACGGTTACTATATGACATGACATTAAGTATTATTTGTCAACAGCAATTTCTACTGCCTGCGCTGTGACCTGAGTTCTGTCAGCAACATGGCAGTGAAACTGATAATTTCATTGGCCTGAGATTTTTACATTGTTCCCATTGCATTTTTTGGTCACCGCTGCTTTTCTGATTTTCCAGTGGAAGGGACACATTTTAGGAGTTCTATGAGTAGCTGGATTTTATCATTCAGTTAGAAGAATCAATATATACTCATGCAAATGAAAGGATCCAGGTAGTCATATTTAGATTAAGTGGTATTGATGTATCGAGTATTATCTGAAAAAATGTATTTTCCTATGTTGAATTAATTTAGTAGTTGTTTTTCATGGATTAATTTAGCAGCAATTTTCCATAGGTTGAAAGGTAGAGGCCTATCTACTGGTCTTCTTTGCTTGGGCCTCACCTCTCTCTTCGTGACTCTGTATGCCTGCCCTCACTATTCTGTGCTCTCCCGGCATGCCTAGATGATCCCATCACATTCATGGCTACAGTTACCATTTTAAAATGATTACAACCAGATGGTTTTCTCAGCTAGCCTCCCTTGATTATCAATCAGTGTGTGTGTGTGTGTGTGTGTGTGTGTGTGTGTGTCTGTCTGTCTAAGTGTGTAAACCAGACAACTGAGACTCCATCTAGCAAAAAACACATTCATCATCTTACTCATAAAATGCTTTCCTGAAAGTACCAGGCCACACTGCTGGGTGTCATTACACACTCAGTGCACTCCCATTTGGAGTGGATTTGGAATCAATTCTATTTCATAATATGCATATATTTATCACTTTTCTTACTGCTCTGTTTAGTACAGGTCAGCAATATATTTACGTGGGTCATTGCAAAATTCACCCATGTCGTCTATTTACCTCTTGTCATTTTATACCCACATTCTCTCTAGGTGCCTCCTTTGCAGAACTGCCACACCTTTGTGTCTTCCTGATCTTATCTTCCTTTCTTTCCTGCCACATCTCAGGTCACTTCTGTTTTGTCAAAGCTATCCTTTAGCTGCCCTTGATTCTACTCTGTGACCTCATCAGAGCTGCCATATTCTATTCTATTCCTTCTGCCTGGATCAGCCTTCCCTTTTACATCACCTATTGATTGCCAAATATTCAAGCTTCTTAACCCGTTCACAATACTTTAGTTTTTTATTGTTTTAACTTTTTAAAATTAAATTTATTGTAGTGACAGTGGTTAAGATTATATATGTTCCCAGTGTGCATTTCTCTGATACATGAGCACACATTGCATCATGTGCCCACCACCCAAAGTCGAGTCATCTGCCATCACCGTATATTTGGCCCCCTCTACCCTTTACTACCCCTTCTATCTCTCTTCCAACTGGTAATCACCATGCTGTTGTCTTATAAATTCCTATGAATTTTAGTTTTATATCCCACATATGAATGAAATCATGAGGTTCTTTGCTTTTTTTTTTTTTTGACTTATTTATTTCGATTAGCATGATAGTCTCAAAGTCCATTCATGTTGTTGCAAATAACACTATTTCATCTTTTCTTATGGTTGAGTAGTATTCCATTGTATATAAGTACCACATATTCTTTATTCATCTATCAAAAGTCACTTTGGTTGTTTTCAGGTCTTGGCCACCATGAATAATGATGCAATGAATGTAGGGGGTGCATATATCTTCACAAATAAATGTTTTCAATTTTGGGGGATAGATACTCAAAGGAAGGATTGCTGGGTCACATGGTAACTCTATTCTTAAGTTTTTGAGGACCCTCCATACTGTTTTCCGTAGTGGCTGTGTCAGTTTACACTCCCACCACAGTGAATGAGGGTTCCTTTTTCTCCATAACCTCTCCAGCCTTTGTTATTACTTGTCTTGTTAATAATAGCCATTCTAACAGATATGATTTGCATTGTAATTTTGATTTGCATTTCTCTAACATCTTGTGTAGTTGTTAGCTATTTGCATGTCTTCTTGAAGGAAGTGTCTGTACAGGTCCTCTGCCCATTTTTTCATTGAATTGTTTGTTTGATGTTGAGCTGTGTGAGTTTTTTATATATTTTGAAAATTAACCCCTTGTCAGAGCTGCTGTTTGCAAATGTTTTCTCCCACTTGGTTGGTTGCTATTTTTGTTTTGTTAGCCATTTATTTTGCTGTGCAGAAGCAGTTCAGTTTGATACAGTCCCATCAGTTACTTTTCGCCTTTACTTTTCTTGCATTTGGGATCATATTCATAAAATCTTCTCTAAGACCAAGGCTCATAAGTTTAGTACCTATGTTTTCTTCTACGCATTTTATTGTTTCAGATCTTATATTTAGGTCTTTGATGCATTCTGAATTCATTTTTTGTACATGGGGACAGACATCAGTCTAGTTTCATTTTTTTTTTTTTTTTGAATCCTCACCTGAGGATATTTTTCCATTTTTTTGTACAGATAGAGTGGGAGGGAGAGAGAGGAAGGGAGAGAGAGAGAGAGAGAGAAACATCGACGTGAAGGGACACATCGAGTGGCTGTCACCCGCACGACCAACCAGGGCCGGGGACAAACTGCAACCGGAGTACGTGCCCTTAGTGGGAACTGAACCCGGGTCTCTCTGGACCGCAGGCCGACGCTCTAACCACTGAGCCAAACTGGCCAGGGCTAGTTTCATTTTTTTGAATGTGGTTTTCCAATTTTCCCAGCACCGTTTATTGATGAGGCTTCCTTTCTCCATTGTATGTTTTTGGCTCCTTTGTCAAAAAATATTTGCTCATATATGTGTGATTTTATTTCTGGGCTGTCAATTCTGTTCCATTGGTCTGGGCATACATTTTCCTGACAAGACCATGCTGATTTGATTGTTGTTGTTTTGTTGTATAATTTGAGGTCAGGTAGTGTGATACCTCCAAATTCATTTTTCTCACCCTCAGGTTTGGTTTGGCTGCTTGGGGTCTTTTGTGGTTCCATACATATTTGATAATTTTTTTCATTTTATTTCTTTCAAAAATGTTATTGTTGAGGCTAGTTCTGTATTCCAACATATGGTCTATCCTTGAGAATATTTCATGTGTACTGGAGAAAAATGAATAATCTGATGTTCTGGACTGAAAGGGTCTTTAAATATCAATTATGTCCATTTGCTCTAATGTGTCATTAAAGGATGACCAATCCAGAGCTGTTTATTTTGTTCTTTAGATTTTACATATACGTGAAATTATATGGCACTTATATGTCTCTGACTGACTTATTTCACTTATCATAATACCCTCTAGGTCCATACATACCACTGCAAATGGTAAGCTTAAATTTTTTATTGCTAAGTAATACTCCATTGTATGTATGTACCACTTCTTTTTTTAAATGTCTAATTAAATTTAGTAATTTGACAGAAGTTAATAAAATGCACTACTTCTTCTTCATCAGATTATGTACTGATGGGTAAATTGGTCTCATCCATATCCTGGCTCTTATAAGTAATTCTGTGATGAACATAATAGTGCATATACTAGTTTGAATTAGTGTTTTAGGTTTCTTTGAATATATAGCCAAATTGGAACTGCAGGGTGATAAGACAGTTCATTTTGAATTTTTTGAAGAACCTCTATACTATTTTTCACAGTGACTGCACCAGTCCACATTCCTACCAACAGTGCATTTTGCATCTTATAAACTGTCATTTCCATGTTCAATTTTGAATAGTTTATATACAAAGTTTATTTTAACAAATGTATAAAAGCAGTGTTAAGAAGTACTCTTGTATAATTATTCAATATCAAATTTAAACTATGTTAGCTTTTGTTTGATCTACATGTTTAAGAGTGTTCAGAAAAAGGGCAAAACATCAATTAGCAGAGGGTTGCAAAGCCTATAAAATATTTTTAAAAGCCACTGGGAGCTCTAACCTCCATAAAGAAAGCCAATTCAATGTTAATGAAGCTATTCCTAGGAAAGTCCTAGGAAATGTAAGGGGGGCAAAAAAACATAGAAAAAAATAATACGACTTGCCAAATTAGTAACTTAACTATTCATAAATACCAGGGAGTGGAACAAAGCTCATGCAGAAATAGCTTTCTGCAATCTTTTTTTTTTTTTCCTCATTAGAAGAAAAGACAACCAAAGTATAAGCCTAATAGGAATTCAAGACACTTTATCTTTCTCCATGCTGCATTTAATAGAAAACACTTTCTGTAAAAGCTCTAGGCTGTATCATTACAGTATACATCTATGTCTAGCCTGATACCCAAAGGAAACATCTGACGCAAATTTAGAGGTCTCTTAGCAAACATGCAGCTAACCAAGAATTATACCATGAATCTGAGTCCCCAAAGCTGATAATTTGTTACTTTAAAAGCTAAAAGTCCTTTATAAATTTTGGATATCAACCCCTTATCAGATGTATTATGGGCAAATATGTTCTCCCATTCAGTGTGTTGTCTTTTTGTTTTGTTGATGGTTTTCTTTGCTGTGAACAAGTTTTTAGTTTGATATAGTCCCATTTGTTAAATTTCTTTTGTTTCCCTTGCCTGAAGAGATAACTCAGAGAAAATATTTCTGCAAGAAATGTCCAAGATTTTACTGCCTATGTTTTTTTCTAGAATTTTTGTGATTTCTGTCTAACATTTAAGTCTTTAGTTCATTTTGAGTTTATCTTGTGTATGGTTTAAAAAAGGTGATATAGTTTTATTTTTATTACTTTGAACCTATCTGTCCAATTTTTTCAACACCATTTATTGAATAGACTAACTTTACCCATTGTATGATCTTTCCTCCTTTGTCAAATAGTAAATGACCATAAAGGCATGGGTTTATTTCTGGGTTATTTATTCTGTACAGTGATTGATCTATATCTCTGTTTGTTTGTTTTTTATGCTATGCTGTTTTGATTATTACGGCTTTGTAATATAGTTTAATATCAGGTAGCATAATTCCTCAGATTTTACCCTTCTTTCTCAAGATTTCTGTGGTTATTCGGTGTCTTTTGTGGTTCCATATACATTTTTGGAATATTTTTTCTAGTTTTGGTGAAATACACAATTTATATCGTAATAGAAACTGCTTTACATCTATAGATTGGTTTGGGTAGTATGGAATGAAGATTGGTACAGTCACTGTGGAAAGCAGTATGGAGTCACCTCAAAAAATTAAAAATGGAACTGCCTTCTGACCCAGTGATACCACTTCTAGGAATGTAATTGAAGAAACTCAAAGCACTAATTCAAAAGAATGTATGCACCCCTATGTTCATTGCAGTGTTATTTATAATAGCCAGATTTGGAAGTAGCTCAAGTGCCCATCAGGAGATGAGTGGATAAAAAGGCTGTGGTACATTTACGAAAAGGCTGTGGTACATTTACGAAAAGGCTGTGGTACATTTACTGGGCTGTGAAAAAGAATGGACCTGGAGAGTATTATGACAGCATGAATGGACCTGGAGAGAATTGTGCCAAGTGAAATAAGCCAGTCAGATTGGGGAAAGTACCATATGACTTCACTCGTATGTGGACTCTAATGAACAAAATGAAATAACAAACAAAATAGAAACAGAGATATAGCTATAGAGAACAAACTGACAGCTGTCAGGGGGGAGGGCATTGGTGGGGCTGGGTGAAATGCTCAAAGGATTAAGAAAAAAAGAAAACTCATAGGCACAGACAACAGTATGGTGATTAGCAGAGGGAAAGGGAGGTGGAGGAGGTAGAAGAAAATTAAAGAGGGTGATGGAAAGAGACTTAATTGTAGGTGATGAATACATAATATAGTATATAGATATGTATTATGGAACTGAACACCTGAAACCTGTATAATTTTATTCACCGATGTCTTCTCAATGAAGTCAACTAAAAAAATAAAATAAAGCTATAAGTTATTTAGATTCATTTAAATCTTGTATACAGTTTTGAAGTAGTACAGTGTTGATCTTCAGACCATGGAGAAAGTGGTGGATTAGAATAAAAAATTGGCAATAATTTTCTCCATTATACTAATAGATTTAAAACACTGATATTGACTTGATTGGCTTGTGCTTTATCTATCCACTATCTTTTTTTTAAAAAAAAAAAATAACTTGCTAAGTGTTCCCTTTCTCAGGGCAATGGTTTTCTATTTTTATTTTTGGATCATTGTAAGGCCACCTAAGAAAAAAATAAGATACTTATTTAGTGCCAAAGCCCTGCCTCAACCCAAGCCCTTTAAACAAGAAAAACTTCACGTTTATTCATTTTGCCTGATATCAGGTAGTTAACCGCTTCACTTGAAGTTAGAGTGAAGTTTAAAGAAGCTTACAAGTTAGGTAGAGAATACACTTATTAATAACTAAGATTTTTGAGCAAATACTGTGTATTTGTCCATTGGTCAAGTGTTTTCATTTGGTAGTTCTGTTTTTAATTTTTTGAGGAACTTCCATACTGTTTTCCATAGTGGCTGTACTAATCTACAATCCCATCAACAGCTCACAAGTGTCCATTTTCTCCACTTACTCTCACTCACGTGTTTGTTGATTTATTGACAATAGCCATTCTGACAGTTATGAAGGGATATTTCATTGTCTTTTAATATGCATTTCCATGATAATTAGTGACAATGACCATCTTTTCATATGCCTATTGGCCATCTGTGTGTCTTCAAAAGAGACATGTCTATTCAGGTCTTCTGCCCATTTTTTTTGATTAATTTATTTTTTTATAGATGTTTCTCCTTTTCCCCCCACTGATTCCCCCCTCTCTCTCCCTCCCCACCGTGTCCCCAGCTTTGTTGTTTATGTCCATTGTTCATGCATACATGCACATAAGTTCTGTGGTTTATCCCCCCCTCTTCTGGGGATTGTTAGTCTGTACCCCACTTCCATGTCTCTAGGACTACCCCATTCCTCAGACTGTTATAATCCTTATATTCCACAAATAAGTGAGATCATATGACACTTGTCTTTCTCTGTTTGGCTTGTTTCTAGTATACTGCTGGTGGGATTGCAGACTTGTGCAGCCACTATGGAAAACAATATGGTGTTACCTCAAAAAAATTAAAAATTGTATTGCCATTTGATCCAGTGATCCCACTTCTAGGAATATATCCTAAGAAGCCTGAAACACCAATCAGAAAGAATATATGAATTCCCATGTTCATAGCAGCTCTATTTACAATAGCTAAGATCTGGAAACAGCCCAAATGTCCATCAGTAGATGAGTAGATAAAAAAAGCAGTGGTAAATATACACAATGGAGTACTATGCAGCTGTAATAAAGAAAGATCTCTTATCCTTTAAGACGACATGGAGGGACCTGGAGGGTATCATCCTAAGCGAAACTTCTGCCTATTTTTAATTCAGGTTGCTTTATCAGTATTCCCCTACAGTCTGTTGCTAACAGGATGCTGTTCACTACCATTTTTTGTTCTTTTACTCTTCTTTTCTCACTCTACAAAACCCCAAGGAAATATTATTCATCACTGTGTCTTTATATCAAACTGAACCTTTGTGTTTAGGACTCCAGATTCTCCTCTTATCACTTTTACCTACATTCCTGTGCTCCAGCCAAAGTGGCCCTCTTTCCATCCCTGGAACATGTTGGAATTAGGTTCTGTAGTCATCTGTAAGAGTGCCTGATGCTACCTAACAAACTGCAACACTCACGACATCATTTATGAGCTCACAATTCTATATGTCAGAAATTCATCAGAATATGGCTAGGTTCGTTCTCTGTTCAGTATGCAAAGGGCTCAGTGGGCTGTGCTCTCAGATGCTTTCCCTGTTGGCTGTTAGCCTGGGCCACTCTTAACTCTTGGAAGCTATTCTTGTTTCTTTCCACGTGGCCCCATCCATGTTCAAAGCCAGCAATGATGCATTGAATCATCTCTCTTTAATCTCTAACTTCTTTAATCTCTGACCTCTATATTCAGATTGAAAATGTTCCAGTGATAAGGCCAGGCCCACCTGGGATATAGTTATAAAAGTATTTATTTTTGTACTTTTACATATTCTGTAGGGCCTCTTCCATACATATACCCTACATATTCATGGTATGCATCAATGAAGAATAATTGAAAAAGATAGCTAACTGTACTTAGTTGCAAAGCCATGCTAAGATCTCAATTCCATTGACTTTTAGTTGTTATAAAAATATTTTGCTAATTTTTTTACATTTAGTTTTATTACCTGTATTCACAATGGATACAAAATGATATTGTGTGGCAAAGAATAAGTGTTAATAACAGACTTAAAAAGTGATCAGAAGAACCCTGACTGGGGTGGCTCAGTTTGATTCCCAGTCAGGGCACATGCCCAGGTTGCAGGCAACTGATTGATGTTTCTCTTTCTCCCTCTCCTTTCTTCTCTCTCTAAAATCAATTTTAAAAGTGATCAGAAAAGTCATATTGTAGATATAAAAACAATTTATTTTTCTTATATTTAAACAGCAATCCAATAAATATAAATATGCATTAAATCACTGTTTAATTGATAAAAATATTTCCTTATTTTATATACCAAATTTGTTCACCTTATAATAAGTGATGTTTTAGGTTTGATGAAGAACTATACAGTGTGAATAATCATTAACAAATATTTTTTGTATACCTACTATATTCTAGGTATTCTGCTGGACAAGATATACATTAATTACTAAGAAAAAAACAAAAAAACAAAAACTCCTGCTTGTTTTAAAGGGCTATAAAAGTAGCAACCAGAAGTTGCTGTGTTTAAGTTAGTGCATTTATATGAAAATCTCTATGGCGATGCACCCATGCAGGGTTTTACTTAAAATCAAAGTTATTCCTTCTGAGGCATATAAAGTTGAGTAGGAACCCACAGGTAGTAATGCACAAAAACAAAGTTCAAAGCTTAGTCAAGAATCTTGGTTTGAAAATCTGATCATCAAAGAGCAAAGTATATTATTTTTAGTGGCTAAGATATGATTAGATGAACAGAGACTTATTGGAGGAAGGAAAGATGATTGGATACAAAAAGCCTCAGACCACAGAAAGATCAGCCAGGCCAAGGCGGAGCCCTGAGGCCGACTGCAGAAGTCCGATTTCCTGCAGGAATTGGTAAGAACTGGCATCCCCACAATGCTCAGTCACTGGCTGCCAGCAGCCAGCAGGAAGTGTGCCCTCACCAGAAATGATGGTAAGTCCAGAACGCCAGCCTCTGGGACTCTCTGAAATCATGCACCTCTCAATAAGAAATCGGAGCAGCACATTTTCACGGTTACCCCACAAATCAAATACACGTCTCTTCTACTAAAACATTTCAATGACATTAGGTTCAGGATAAAATCAAATTTTTAGAATGACTTAAAGGCTCTTTGGGGATGAGCTCTTCTTGTGTTC
The DNA here is from genome assembly GCF_014108415.1 of Molossus molossus. Classification (NCBI taxonomy): domain Eukaryota; kingdom Metazoa; phylum Chordata; class Mammalia; order Chiroptera; family Molossidae; genus Molossus; species Molossus molossus. The sequence continues at coordinate 55,325,463 of NW_023425351.1, read as the reverse complement.
ACATTTGACAGTCTCTCACCATTTCCTTCACGTATCTCAGTCCCCACCTTATCCAACTACATGTTCTTCAAAATATTTCGTGGCTCCTATAGCCTCTTGGTTTATATTCATACCAATACCTCTGAATAAAGTAGTCTCCTTCATTTTTACTTAACCAGTGAAAATAAAATCTATGAATATTTAAGTTTACTCTTGATTTCTCTCACTCACCAAAATGAAATTAGGTTCACCTTTTTTAGTCTCTTAGACCTTGTTATGAATTCTATCATATTTTCTTTCATAATATACTGCATCTGCCTGTTTGTTTTTCCTTTTCTATTAGACTAAGAGTCCATTTAAAAAGACATCCTATGCCCTGGCTGGTTTGGCTCAGCAGTAGAGCATTGGCCCAGGGACCAATGAATGGAGGGTTTCATTCTAGTCAAGGGCATGTACTTTGCTTCCGGTTTCCCTGGCCCTGGTCGGGTCTGCAGGAGGCAACCAGTTGATGTGTCCCTCTCACGTCGATGTTTCTCCCTTTCTCTCCCCCTCTCCCTCTCACTCTATCTGCAGATAAATTGAAAAATATCCTCAAGTGAGGATTAAAAAGAAAAGACATCCTATCTTGTTCTGTGATGAATTCCTAGACACTAGCATAATGTCAGCATGTATTTAGTAAACATTCATTGAATACATAAATATACAAACATATTAATAATTTGGCTATTTTATTATAGAGCTAGTTAGGTTGGTATTCCTCTAGAGGTCAAACTCGGATTTTTGTAAATCATGCTCATGGGATATTCAGAAAAGATGGGACATTAAAATCCCAGCATTAGAAAAGTAAGACAGCTGTGAATGCCTTTTCTTCTTCTATGGCAGATAACCTTAAATAAATTAGGAAAACTTGTATACAGGGTGTGCATATGTCCTGGTATACTCAGGACAGTCCTGGTTTATACTTGATGTATTTGCTTTATTATTGATTCTTTTGATTCTTGAGACTGGCTCAGTTTGGACAACAATGTATGTAGCCACCCTATTACATAGGACTTTGAACTAGAAGCTCACAGAATTTATATGTGAGTAAATATAGGAATAAAGAAGTTCCTTATGAATAGGGAATAGTACATAAAATTTCTAAAATATTTCCTGAGGGGAGAAAAGTGGGGAAAAAGGGGGAAATAAGCCAAGGATTCCACAAGTAAGTAAAAACTAAAAGAAGAGACAGAAATGATTATGTATAAAATATCTTAAAGGTATAATACACATTATATCTACATTTAAATGATTGATAATGTGTTGTACAATCATTGGAGGAAATTATAAACCTCCCAGTAAAAGTTACCATTCTATATTTAATGGTAATTTAGAGTTTAAAAATTAAATTACAGATATTTAAATACAATATTGTATTTACATGTTCATAGACATTTGCAATTCTCTCACTTTCATTATCTAAAAGTACTAGCATGGTGTAGCATCCAGATAAAAGGTATCCTTTTATATTTCAAAAAGAATCTTAGGTTTAAATAGTATTACTGCAGCCTTAGAGCCCAACAGGGGCCTCTTTAAAAAAATAAATTTCTCCCTATAGGGAAAAAATCCTCAAAAGATGTTCATAATTAGTCTTAGAAATGTGCTCTCAACTGTGCACAGAAAAAAAAAAAAGCAAAACTTAGGTTGGAAAACAGAAAAGGTAAAAAACTGCAACACACAAAAAATACACATATACTCAAGTATGTATGTACATGATTCCTAAATCTACATCATGAGACTCTGGAGAAGGGAATATATATATATATTTGTATTTATGTATTATATAGTCCCATATTTTAAAAATTATTTTAATAAATTACTAAAAAGAGACAATTGTTAACTGGCTATAATGTGCTGGTTGGTATTGCATAATGTTATAGTTAAGAGCATGGACTTTAAATCCATACACTGGGATCAAAGTCAGGTTTTATAAGAGATCCTACCTCATCTGACTGTTACAAATATTAAGTGAGTAATTGTTTATAGAGTTCTTGAATATATACATATAACAGTGTTTAAAAGTTTTGTTATTATTGTTGTTATTATTACTGAGATGAAAGACCACAGCTTATTGTCCATTTGTTCTTTGAATAGTGGAGGAGTTAGACAGGTAAATCCATTAGGATGGATTGGAAGTATTTCAGAGCGATAACTATTTTCATATTAGCATTTAGCAATAAAGGCGGTGATAGTTGCTCAATAAATGACACACTGCTAACAGTATAAATGACTTTGATCTATGTGTGTGTTTGTCTATTATTTTCCACATCATTTAGGCAATTCTATTAACTTAAAGAACAAATGCAATTTTTTCATGAGGGCTCAAGATTCAGAGTTTCATTGATACTTTGATATTTTTAACTTCTTACTAATAAAAAGTGCTCCTCTTATTTCATTGTTTTTTTTTTAACCATGGTGGGATGGAAGAGTAAAAATAGGGGACACTGTGAATCACTCAATTCCAACTATAATGTAAAACAAAGGAGTACGTTCGCAGTAAGAAGGCATTCTATCTGTCAAAAGAATAGTACACCAGTTTAAGCTATTGTTTATTTCTTGAATAAATCGATGGTTCAGTTTCATCACAGGAGTGAAGATGAAAAAAAAATTAGGAACAAAATACAAGGTGATGATTTACTAGCCCATTGGCTATGATATTAAAATGTTCACATTTGCCATATGAATACACAAACTCATTTGTCTACACTATTAAATTTCTATGGTTTTATTTCTGAATAATATATCACAATTGCATGGGATCCAATAATAATAATAATATCTTCTATTAAAATTTCCTGTGCTTCCACCCATAAAGGGCCAATTTTGAAATAAATCACTTTGGGAGCCAATACATTATTTTGCTATTGATAAAATTCATATTCAAGAATCTCCAGGGGTCAGAACGTTTTCCACGTGTTTTATAAAAGTATTTACCGATATCTATATTATTTCATGCAGAACACAAATTTGGTATTTATATCGTAATATTTAACAGCATGCATTATTTTCAAATAGTACACATATGTGTAGATTTTCTTCAATAAATATGTACATTTCAAATGTATTTTCTCTTCCTTATAATTTCCTTAACTTTTTCTTTTCTCTAACTTACATCATTATAAGAATACAGTATATAATAATTATGACACAAAAATATGTGTTAATAGACTATGTTGTCGTTAAGGCTTCTGGTCTAGAGTAGGCTATTGGTAGTGAACTTTTCGGCAAGTCAGAAGCTATACGCAGATTTTCCACGTTGGGGATGGAGACAGATTCAGAGACCTCAACCACAGCATTGTTTAAGGGTCAACAGCAATACAGAATCTGTTCTTGAATAGAGTGGCTCAACCTTCACAGAAAGCTCCCTTTCAAAGACATAAAAATAAACCACCTACAATTCATGAAAGTAAAGCATTTTGCCTGCTTTGCTTCTTAGTGTATCTTCAACACCGAGTATAGGTCCTAGTACTCATAAGCACACAATTGTCACAGACTGCGATTTCTTTTCTTTTTATTTAGTAACCATCCCAAAGGTCATCTCACTTTTTAAGTAGGACAAGCTGCTAATTTAGAATGGAGGGGCATAGTGATCAAGCTCATTCACTCACTTATCCATCAAAGTGAAACACACCTACTGAGAACAGCAGCACACCTGTGACCCACCAAGCACAGTAGCAGGCAGCGAGAATGCAGGGGAGGGAATTAGTGGAGACTTGGTTACTGCTTTAATGGACCCATAAGTACAGCAGGAATAAAATCACTATTAGCTCTTGATCATAAAAGTGATTTCCATCTCAGGTTTATCTATGACCCAAGCAGCATTAATACTTCTGCAAAGTCTGAAAAAAGGGGAGAAAGGAGAGCATAAATCTATTTATAGTCTTTAATATTTCTAAGAAGCAACTAATTGGATTAGGGACTCTTGTATTTGACCACACTATGTCAAAAGTCAGAAGTCTAATAAAATATTAATGCAAGATATGTAGCATCTAAATTTGATTTTACTGCTATCGTCTGAGACATTCCTTTTTTTATTCATTTTTGTTTGCAGTTCTATACAATATGCAATATAGCCAAAGCCATTGATAACATTTGCTAACCTCAACCCTAAGGATGTTCTCTGAATGCTATTACTTGGGTTAATTAGCCTCAGTACGTTGCATTTTAGTGCTTAAAATAATGCTGATCTCACTACTACAATGTGCTTCCCATTCCCATAAGTACTTGTCCTGATAGAATTATACCACAGGGAGACCCATAATTGTTTGTCTCTTTAATGTAATTGCCGTAGAACTGCCGTGCTTAGACCATCGAGAGGGCAGTTTCAGAACATGTTGGCCTTTACGGTTAAAGGGTCGGTGTGGTTAGTTACTGGGATACTGTTCATCACTCTATATTTGACTCAGGTATGAAAATATACGAAGGCCAGTAGATGTGTAAAAATCGCCAGACAAGCATTAGCAAAATAAAATGTAGTGCAAGATATTAACATCAAGTACATTTCTATATAAAATACATTTATGAAGTGAGGCTAAGAGAGGGTACTATAAATTGACAAATAATAAAATCCAAAATAAGGATTAAAATCCCATGAATTTTTAAAAACTAAGTTACTATAATACAGGAAATACAAAAACCAGTTCGTAGCAACAGACAACTAACTTTCTTCTATCAGTTTACGTTAAAGAATGTACCTGAAAGTAAGAAAGATGTTGCAAATTTAATGAGGTTTAACTAATAGTGTATGTTTACAAAATATATTAAATCTATGTTCCAAAAAAACAAAAAGCCCTACAAATCCTCGTGGAACATTTAAGAATTTTGGTTGCATTTTATTATGAAAAGGAAATCTCAATAAAAGTTCAATAAGTACCAAATAATATAGGCCATGTACTTTGACTAATATAAATAAATGTAGTAAGAATAATGAAAGAAAGGAAAAAAAAAAAAAAAAAAACACTAGAAAAAAGATCAATGGAAAATAACTTCAGTGAGAAAGATGGAAATTACAACCAATGTTGCTAAATATCTTGAAAAACGTTTTTATATAAAATTACAAATCTAAACTTACAGATATTCAAAATTATTCCGAGAAAAAATCAGTTTTAACCTGTTTCAATGTTAAAGATAAAATAAAATTGAATTAATCATCTGCTTTAAGAAATGTACAAATCTAAACTTACAGATATTCAAAATTATTCCGAGAAGAAATCAGTTTTAACCTATTTCAATGTTAAAGATAAAATAAAATTGAATTAATCATCTGCTTTAAGAAATGTAGACACAATATAAAAGCAAGAGAATGAATTTAGGTAATGGAGAATGAGTTGAATGATAAATATATACAAGAAACAATCCTATCTAAAAGTAATGTATTCTAAAAAAGGAAGACAGAGGAACCATATATGCACTGAAATAAGAATCAATAAAGTAACAAAATATGTACAATAAACTGAATCAAAGAATACTTTGTAAAACTCATGCAAAAATTAGAACTGTTAGATAAAATGTAAAATACAAATATTAAAAATGTCATTATGTGATGGAAAACTTAAATAGTTAAATACCTTGGAAGAAATTGGTAAACTCTCAGAGTAATATCATTAATAAAACTAATCAACATTTACTAATGCCTAACATTCTAAGATCTGACTACAGAGGTTTACAAAATTTATTGCATTTGCTTCTGATGGGGTTTCTATGAAGAAATTTTATGATTTTTAATACAATAAGAAAGAAAACTTTGCCATTTATTTTGTAAATTAACCAATCTAGCATTGATCCTAAACCTAAGAAAGATAGAACAAAGGGTGAAAATTGCCAATTAGTTTACTTCTTTGTTTCTTTTTATTGATTTGAGAGAGAGGAAGGGAAAGGGTGAGAGATAGAAACATCAATGAGAGAGAACATCGACTGGCCGCCTCTTGCATGCCATCCAATGGGGATTTGGCCCACAATCTGGGCATGTGCCCTGACTGGGAATCAAACCGGTGACCTCTTGGTGCATGGGTCCAGCCACACCGGCTGGGCAACTGGAAAATGTCTATATAAAAACTTAAAAGTATTAGCTCACTAAATTCATTAGTATATTTTATAGATGTATATGTCAGGTAAATGAGGTTTCTTTTTGCGTTGTGGTCTCATCTGAAGGCCTGACTAGGGAAGGATCTTTTTTTGCATAATTACTTTGTTTACCAGAAACCAACCCTTTTTGGGCTGTTGGACTAAAGGCCTCCGTTTCTTCTTGGCTATTTGCCAGAGGTCACACTCAGGTTCTTGACATATGGGCCTCTACATAAAGTATTACCCATATTTTTTTTATCAGATTAGCAAGGGAGAGGATCTTCTAGCAAGATGGAAATTATAATCTTATGAAGCATAATAATGGAAAATCCACTTCACTACCTGTGAAATATACTATTGGTTAGTAGCAAGTCATAGGTCCCGCTCATATTAAAGGAGAGAAAATTACAAAACTATGTAAATACCAGAAGATGGAGGTGGTTGGTGGGAACATCTTATCACTTCCCATCAGAACTAAAAATCAGTATTTAGACTTCCAGTCAAGATGGTGGTGTAGGTAAACGTGATGTTGCATCCTCCCACAACCATATCAAAGTTACAACTAAACTACAGAACAACCATCATTCAAAGCTGCCTGAAATCAAGCTGAATGGAAGTCCTACAACTACCAAATTAAAGAAGAAGCCACATCAAGACGGGTAGGAAGGGTGAAGGTACACAGGCTGGTCCCACACCCACATGTAGCAGATAAAAATCAGGAGGACACCTCAGCTGGGAAGTTCCTCCCTGAGGACTGAGGGGGTCCCTGTCCCACACCAGGTGTCCTACTCAGGGTCCCAGTGCCAGGAAGAGAATCCCCATAACTTCTGGCTGGAAAAACAAGCAGGAACTGAGGCTCAGGAAAGCTGACACGGCTGGAGCCCCAGGCAGCTCCTCTTAAAAGGCCCGCACATGGACTTACTTGGACTTGCTCCCTCTAAGCTTGGAGGGGAAGCAACTTGAGGGGCGCCAGAGACATGCAGGGCACAACTGAGCTGTTTGGCACTGGAGCAAGGGCTGGAGAGGGGGCTTTCTCCGGGACAGAATTTCTGTCAGAGGCCTTTGTTCCTGTGGTGAGCCCTTCCCCTGGGCAGCAGACAGTCGCCATATCTGGGACTCCAGCAACCTGGCTCACACTGGTAGCCCCGCCCTGCTGACTCCCTGAGGCCCCGCCCCACCCAACTTTCAGGCCCACCCAAGCTGTTGCCACTTGCTTAACCATAGGATTGGCCTGTCTTGAATCCTGCCTCAGGTTTTCCTAAATTCTTTCAAACAAGCAGCATCTGGTCTCAGCGAGCCCCATACCTCTTTTTAAGTAATACATAGAAACAAATACAGGGAGGCAGCCAAAATGAGGAGACAAAGAAACAGGTTCCAAATAAAAGAACAGAACAAAACTCCAGGAAAAGAACTAAGCGAAATGGAGATAAGCAGCCTAACAGATGCTGAGTTCAAAACACTGCTCATAAGGATGCTCAATGAACTTAGTGAGAACCTCACCAAACATAGTGAGGGCTTCAAGAGCATAAAAAAGGACCAGTCATAAATGAAGGCGGCACTAACTGAAATAAAGAATAATTTACACAGATTCAATAGTAGAGTAGGTAAAGCCAAGAAGCAAACCATCAATTTGTAATATAAGGAAGCAAAAAACACCCAATCAGAACAGCAATAAGAAAACAGAATCGAAAAAAATTAAGATAGTGTAAGGAGCCTCTGGGACAACTTCAAGCATGCCAACATTCTCATCTTGGGGGTGCCAGAAGGAGAAGAGAGAGAGCAAGAAACCGAAAACCTATTTGAAACAATAATGGCAGAAAACTTCCCTAAGTTGGTGAAGGAAACAGACATACAAGTCCAGGAAGCACAGAGTCCCAAACAAGATGAACCCCAAGAGGCCCACACCAAGACACATAATCATCAAAATGCAAAAGGTTCAAGACAAAGAGGGAATCTTAAAAGCAGCAAGAGAAAAGCAGTTAGTTACCTACAAGGGAGTTCCCATAAGACCGTCAGCTGATTTCTCAAAAGAAACTTTGTAGTCCAGAAGGGAGTGGCAAGAAATATTCAGAGTGATGAAAAGTAAGAACCTACAACCAAGATTACTCTATCCTGCAAAGCTGTCATTTAGAATCGATGGCCATATAAAGAATTTCCCAGACAAGGAAAAGCTAAAAGAGTTCATCACCACCAAACCATTATTATATGAAATGTTGAAGGTCTTTTTGAAGAAAAAGATAAAAAATATGAACAAACAAAATGGCAATGAATACATATCTATCAATAATTGAATCTACAAACAAAATGAACAAGCAGAACAGAAACATTCTCATAGATACAGAGAATATTTTGTTGGTTGCCAGATGGGAGGGGGGTTGGGGAATGGGTGAAAAAGGTGAAGGGATTAAAAAGTAAGAATTGGTTGCTAGACTGACAAACCTCAAAGGGAAGGGGGGTTGGGGGTAGGAAGAAATAAACCAAAGAATTTATATGCATAACCAATGGACACAGACAACAGTGTGGGGAATGGCAAGAGGGGTCGGGAGTGGGGAGGAGGGGGTCAGTGGGGTTAAAAATGAGGAACATCTGTAATACATTCAACAATAAAGATCAGTTTTCAAAAAAGAAAAGCAATATTTAAGCAATGTTTATGTGTTAAATAATAAACATTTAAGAGTATCGATTCTCCCCAAAATACTAATATTTTGGACTTAATCTCACTTTTCTTTTCTTTTTTTCCTTGGAAATTTATAGAATTATACTGAACTTTGCTTGGGGATTAAGCACATAAGAAGAATCAGGATAAAGTCAAAGATAAAGGAAAATAATGAAGTTAAAAAGGACTGCACAGTTACTAGTTACTAAAATATTTATTATTATTGATAAAAAGAAAACATTTGTCAGTAGAGAGTAAATAAAGAGTCTTTAAACAGTCCCAAAGATATACTAGGCTTTACTAGATGATTAAAATGACATTTAAATACCAACATAAATTCCAGGCAGGTAAAAGTTTTATATGGAAAATATAAACTACTAGAAGAAAGCTTGCTCAGTAAGTTTAAAATTTGAAGTATAGATGGCCTTTGTAAGCTTGGCTTAAAACCAGAAGACCATAAAGTAAAAGGCTGACTAATTAGATTCTATAAGATTTTTAAAATTATTTTATTAAAAATATTTTATGACAAAGAAGGCTCTATTATCCTTTGAGACAGCATGGAAGGACCTGGAGATTATTATGCTATGCAAAGTAAGCCAGTCAGAAAAAGACAAATATCACATTATCTCACTTATATGTGGAATCTAATGAACAAAATAAACTCATGAATAAAAGAGAACCAGAGGCTGCCTGGCCAGTGTGCTCAGTGGATTGAGCCTTGCTCCATGGACTAAGAGGTTCCAGTTTGATTCCCTCTCGGGGCATATGGCTGAGTTTCAGGCTCTGTCTCCAGTAGGGGGCGTGCAGGAGGCAGCTGATCACGTGTCTCTCCACAGAGATGTTTCTCTCCTTTCCTCTCTCTCTAAAATAAATAAATAAAAACATATTTTTTAAAAATAAAATAGAACCAGAGTCATACAACCAAGGAACAGACTGACTAATCTCAGAGGCAAGGGGACAGGGGAAGGGGGTGGGAAGAGATTAACCAAAAAATGTATATGCACATACACATTGCCCACGGACACAGACAATAGGGTGGCAGAGGCCTGGGGTGGGGCAGGAACTGGCTGGAGGAGGGCAATGGGGAAAAAAACAGGAGGCACATCTGTAATACTCTCAACAATAAAGATAATAAAAAAATAAAAAATATTTTATAAAAATACTATTAACAAAGAAAAAATCTAACAAACTAAAAGAACTATTAGCAAAACATAATAATTGAGGTTCTCATTTTTTTAAGTAACAAGAGTTTCATTTAAAAAAAAAGAAAGAATAAACAGGGAACAAACATAACTGGTAAGAGAACACAATGTTTAAATATATGTTGAAACGATTCGAAAACGCAATCATAATTTAAGACATACAGACTAGCCAACAACAAGAAGAAAAAGATGAATTTAAATAAGCCATTAAAATAAGCTGACATCCAGTACATGTAAAGCAAACCAAAATAAAAAAAAATCTCACACTGTTCAAAATAATATACAATTTGTTATTCCTAAATTCTAATGAGATGATTTTCTAATGTTCCGTGCTTATTTCTATGTAGCATCCAAATGTACCCAGGCAGCTACAAACAGATGTGAATACCTATGCTTGCCAGCCAGAGAGAATCCATACAAAGCAGGTTCACCGAACGCTTTAACTGGTATTATCGCACAGGAACATGTATGTCAACAAGAGTTCTGAAAGGAGAGACGTGCCTAACACCACTCGACTGAGTTCTTGAGTTGATAATGATGTAGTGAATTAAAATAATGAATAAAAATGTGTAGATTTTGAAAAGACTTATGATGGACTGCGTTAGGCGTACCTTTTTATTTTTTGTAATTTTGATGCTCTGACGTGGGGCCAGCTGGCACTGGAGGGGCTGCCACTCCCAGGGTTGGCCAATTTTTAGAGCCAAAGATTTGCCTGTGAGCCTGACTTCCACCTGCAAACTAACCAGTTCGAAGCCCACATTCCAGCCACCTACACAATAGGGCTCCCACATTTTTTTAGAGACAGGGATGGAGGGAGAGAGAGAAGGAGGGAGAGAGAAAACATCGATGTGAGACAGACGCATTGACTGGTTGCCTCCTGCACAACCCTGACCAGGGGATCAAACCTGCAACCCAGATATGTGCCCTTGACCAAGAATCGAACCCACAACCCTTCAGTCCATGGGTCAAAGGTCTAAGCACTGAGCCAAACTGGCTAGGGCAAGATGTTATATTTTAAACATGGTATAATTGTTATTAGGGTTCACATTAACAATGGACAAAAGACATTTTTAAATAAGAACACAGCAGTGATCACAAAACTTACTGAGAAGACCCACTAATATAATAAAGCACCTATTACAACTCCCAGTATATTAGTCAATCTTTTCTTTTTCTTAATTAAATTTATTGGAGTGACATTGATTAATGAGATTATATAGGTTTCGATATACATTTCTGTAATACATGACCTGTATCTTGCTTTGTGTGCCCACCACCCAAAGTCAGATCTTCTTCCTCCACCATATATTTGGCACAATGTACCCTTTACTGCCCTCTGCCCTCTTCCCTCTGGTAACTACCATATTGTTGTCTGTGTCTATGAGTTTCAGTTTTATATCCCACATCTGTGTGAAATCATATGGTTCTTAACTTTTCCTAACTTATTTCTCTTAGAATGATATTCCAAAAGTCCATCCATGTTGCCTTAAATGACAGTATTTTATCTTTTCTTATGGCTGAGTAGTAATCTATCGTACATATGTACCACATCTTCTTTATCAATAATCTAGCGATGACACTTCAATTGTTTCCATGTCTTGGCCACCACGCATAATGCCACAATGAACATAGAGGTGCATATATCTTTGCGGATGAATGTTTTCAAATGTTCGAGTAGATACATAGAAGGGGGGTTGCTGGGTCCTATGGCAACTCTATCCTTAATTTCTTGAGGACCCTCCGTACTGTTTCCCATAGTGGCTGTACCAGTGTACATTCCCACCAGCAGTACATGAGGGTTCCTTTTTCTCCACAACCTCTCTGACACTTGTTATTACCTGTCATGTTGAAAATATCCATTTTAACTGGTGTGAGGTGGACTCTTACTGTAGTTTTGATTTGCATTTCCCTAACTGCTAGTGATGTGGCATCTTTTCATATATCTGCTGTCCATTTGTAAATCTTCTTGGGATATGTGTCTGTCTAGGTCCTCTGCCCATTTTTTAATTGGAATTTTTGTTTGTTTGGAATTACCTATATTTTCTTCTTTAATATTTTGCTTCAGGTCTTCTATGAGTTAATTTTTGCAAATGGAAAAAACAATAGAATAGTGTTATTCTTTTGAGTGTGGATTTCCAATTTTCCCAGAACCATTTATTGAATAAAAGTATAGCTATTAACATCCAAATATTATGCATGAAAATCATAGCAAGAACACATGAATCTGCACAAAACGAATTGCATTTCTAGTAATGCCAAACTAGTTTTTGACAGTGCAATTTTTTTCTTACTTTTAAAGGCACTATAGCTTATGAAAATGGAGGTGAAAACACCACATATGATGAGACTTTAAAAACACATATCCACACCCTCGCCAACACTTGTTGTTTAATGATTTGTTGATGGCAGCCATTCTGACAGGTGTGAGGTGATTCATCATTGTTGTTTTAATTAGTACACTGCTGGTGGGAATGCAGACTGGTGCAGCCACTATGGAAAACAATATGGTGTTACCTCAAAAAATTAAAAATTGAACTGCCATTTGACCCAGTGATCCCACTTCTAGGAATATACCCTAAGAAGCCTGAAACACCAATCAGAAAGAATATATGTACCCCCATGTTCATAGCAGCACTATATACAATAGCTAAGATCTGGAAAAGGCCCATGTGTCCTTCAGTAGATAAATGGATAAAAAAGCAGTGGTACATATACACAATGGAGTACTATGCAGCTGTAAGAAAGAAAGATCTCTTATCCTTTGAGATGACATGAAGTGACCTGGAGAGTATTATCCTAAGCAAAACAAGCCAAGCAGAGAAAGGCAAATATCACATGATCACACTTATTTGTGGAATATAATGAACATAACAGTCCGAGGAACGGGGTAGTCCCAGAGATTTGGAAGTGGGATATAGACTGACAATCCCCACAAGAAGGGCTGCAGGGGGAGAGATAAACCACAGAACTTGTATGCATGTATGCATGAACAATGGACATGGACAACAAAGCTGGGGACAGGGCAGGGAGGGTGGGGGGGGTATCAGAGGGGGGGGGAGGAGAAACATCTGTAACAAAAATAAATTAATTAATTAAATAAAAAATACATATTATGTTTGGGGGAGGATGATAAAAGGAACTGTCATATAATTTACCAGTAACTAATCTTGTTTCCACATCTATACAGTATCTTAAACTATAAAAATGATAGAACAAAAAAGTTTGTGATTCCAGCATCCCTGGACTTCCATTTGGTAAATGAAGCTGGACTGTGATCTTACACCTTGTCTAATGGCTCTGTTGTCTACTTTCTATACTTGTTTATTGTTAAGAGGCATGTGAGTTTTATGTTCATTACACTACAAAATCCTATGAGATACATATCCTATGAGATTTAATATATTATAGTAAATGTCCCATGGTGGAGGATGGGAAACTTGAATATATTGGCTTCCAAAATAATAGGGTAACTTGAAAAACCTAAGTTTACTTATGGTTTCTAAGATTCTCATAAAATTACTGAGAGAATAAAAAGAGTAAGTGAGGTTGGGATTGCTATCTGAAATACTGTCAACTGTAATTCCCCAGGACTATTTTAGAAAGTCTGCTACCTACGGTACACAGCGAAACAGAGAGAAAGAAAGCTGAACTTGGTTTACAGCTCTCTTTAGTATCTATAAGAAGTTAATGGGCCCAGCTGGTGTGGCTCAGTGGTTGAGCATCGACCCATGTGCCAAGAGGTTGCTGGTTCGATTCCTGCTCAGGACACATGCCCAGGTTGTGGGCCCGATCCGCAGTGGGGGGCGTGCAGGAGGCGGCCAAACAATGTTCTCTCTCATCGATGTTTCTATCTCTCTCCCTCTCCTTTCCTCTCTCTCTAAAATAAATTTTAAAAAATTTTAAAAAATCTAATGGGAGTGGTGTCATTAAAACACTAACCACACTCCTTAACTCGGAAGGAGAGGATGAAGTCAAATTTGAGGATAAGAAAGGGTGCAAGTCTTCAGGAGCCTGTTCTGAACTCTGACAAGCACACCTTATCTAAATCCATTCTTCCTGCTACTTGCATTTCTTTTTCTATTTAAATGTAAAGTACAGGATGAGGCAAAAAATAGGTTTACAGTTGTGTGTATGGAAAGGGATATAATAATTCATAAATAATATAAAAATAATTCTACATTTTGTGTACACATGACTGTAAACCCACTTTTTCCACACCCTGTGTTCTATCATCATCTTCTTCATCAAACTATCATCATCAGCCATTTGGGAATTATTCTATTGGAGCATATTTTAGTTTAGGCAGAAAACCCTTCTCTATTTTCTCACATCTGGGGGCCCAGGACTATAAACACTCAATAAATATTTTATTCTATATTATGACCTTCATACCTACCACTCCAAAAAGTGAAAACTTTGAACAGATTAAAGGTTCATATTTAACTAAACTTGGCAATTAAAAACAAAAAGCAAAAAACAAAAAAAAACACATGACAATTTCTTCATATGTCACTTTGGAGAATCTCAAGCCCACTTCACCAACTTCACACGGGTTCATTTTCTGTTAAATGCCAGCAAAGGGTAGGTGATTACATTGTAAATGTCTGGAGTGACTTTCTACTAGCTTTAAATTATTGGCTGTTGCTAACCCACAGAGTTCACAATACACCACGGTCCACGTGGTGGGCAGACTAATACGGGCGTCCCCAGGGTTTCCATTACCAACGGTTTCTATTGAGTTCTGCTCTGTGGGGTCTTTAAAGTAATGTGCTGTTTTAATGGGTTTTTCTCTATGTGTTTCTGTCCAGGATCTTTCTTAGAAGTAACTTCACTTTAAGTTTTACATTAAAATGACCATTATAATCTTCTCAATTATCTAATCAAAATGGGGATAAAGCTCATGCAAGATCAATCACTTAAATGATGACATTGCAGATGCTATAGTGCAAGAATCAGAAAAAGTATATAAACTTTGAATGTTAGCCTAATATTTCCAGACGGAGAATTTTCATTTAATAAAATTTGCATTTTCCTGATAAATCCCCATGTAGCAATGTTTCATTTTCACCATCTATTAACTTCTATATACCACAGTTATACAATATTATTTTCATTAACTGCTATAAAACTTTGATAACTCAATACCAGTAGCAATATCACTGCAGAACCATCTGTGAAATTCAGCATGTAACTGTGTGAGCTTAATTTTCTACACGTCTAAGCAGGCGCTGGTGGCATTTCAATAACAATCTACCAGTCAGATAAGAATGTGGTCCTGAAAAATGCAGCCAAATCAAAGAGAAAAATAAATGAAAATACCTAGTAATTTCAGATAGTGCTATTTAATAATTTAGCATCAGGAAGTATAATTTTAACTATGGTTTAAAGAATGACAGTACTGACTTTGGAGATCAGGGGAAACACTGATAATTGCAATTTGCTCTCTATTGATTATATTTTTAAAAGATATATTGTCTCATTAAGGATTATTTTTAGTGCCCCCAAAGAAGTACAAAGAGTATTATAAAACTGCATAAATAATTTGAAGCGACCAAATTTAAGAACAAGCTTAGGATAGAAAAAGAATATAAAACTATTCTAAATGCTTTTCTTCTGTTCTCCAATTCTAAGATCTATAAACAAAAGACATCCTACTGACTTCTTAAAAATAAATCTTGGGCTTCTCATCTCTTTTATAGTGAGTAACTAATTGAATACCACAAAATTAGGTGGATGAGTTTATGGATTATTTTAAGGGAGTCAAGAATACGACAAATGAGGCTTTAAAAAGAATGAGTTTCACATTTTATAATGCCTAACAATAGACTTTGGGATCAATTATTACCACATCAATTGTACTTTGAGTAAAAATATCCCCAGAAGATTTGGAAGAACACAGAGGATTGAAAAGAATATTGAACTTGGAATAAAGAGACCTGGATTTCACTCCAAATTTTGACTTGAAAGATATTTAAAGCTACCCACAGTTTTGATAATTGTTAATAAAAATATTTGATTCCTAGATAATTATGGATATTTTAAAATTTTTTAACTAACTTTAGACTTACAGAATAGTTGAACAGTTGTACAATGAATGTTTATCTATCTCTCCTCCAGCTTTCTCTACTATTTCCATTTTACATAACCACAATGAAATTGTTGAAACCAAAATGTTAACACTGGTACATTACTATGAACTACACATAAGACTCTATTCTAATTTTACCAGTTTTTTCACTCATGTTCTCTTTTTGTTCCAAGATCAAATCTGGGGTCTCCCATTACATTTATTTTTTATTTCTCCTTTGCCTTTTTTAGTCTGTAACAGTTCCTCAGACTTTCCTTGTCTTTCACGACCTCCACACTCTCACAGAATATTGATCATTTACTATTTCTAATGTAAATAGGTAGAGTTTGAGGCATCTTCATGACTAGACTGAAGTTACATGTTTTTGTCAATAATATCACAAAGCTGATGCTGAGTTCTTAAGGCATCATGTCACAGGACTCATATCTGCTGTATCATACCACTGATAACCTTGACTTGCATGGTTTTCCACTGTGAAGTTATTGTCTTGCCTTTGTGGTTAATGTAAGTTAAGACTGGTATTTATTTACATATTTATGGATTCATTATTATTTTGATTCTCTGGGTTATAATCAAGTACTATTATATTCATTTTGTGGCTCAAATAGGTAGAGTTACTTCAGTTTGACAGGTGTGTTTTTTAACAAGCCTGCATCTTGTTTTGATCATGACTTTATTTTTTGGCATTGAAGAAAAGATACAACAGAAATTACACAGTTCATCAGTGGTGTGTAGAAAGAAAATAGAAAGAAGAAGTATTGGTAATAAGACTGTAGAAATTAGGAGGAAGTGATATTTCTCATTATCTTTTGTATATTCAAACTGTTAGAATTGTAGTAATATTTCAAATACTTCAAAGACAAATTAACAATTATAATCAACCAGGATGTGGAAAAATTTAAATGGAATACAAACACTAATAAATAAACTTAATTCTATTAACTTGCTGATGGGTACAAAAAAACATAACTATTTTAAGTAACTTCAGAAAACATTGCCTTGACTAACACTGTAAGGACAAACATTTTTATGTAAAGTTATGTTTCATGCAGAGGTATGGGTAGCAATTCTGAGAATGCTTTGTAGGTGTATTATAGTAATCAAACAAGAAAATATATTGTAGCTAATAAGAACCAGGTTTCTCACTGTTGAAGAAAGAATTTATAATACAGAAAAGAGGCAGTTTAAATGTAAACTGGTGGTATTGGATTGGAGTTTAACTTATTAGTACAATTATGGCATATATATTTATATCATTCATAAAATACATTATATATATACACATAAGAATTAGAGGGGAGATTCAATAGCAGCCAACAGGACCGGTGGGAGGGTGAGTGTGTGAGAGAGTGAGCGAGTGTGTGAGAGAGTATGAGTGGACGTGAAGGTGGACGACCAAACCCGAGCAGCGCAGAGACGGGAGCAGAAGGTCCCTGTGCTGTGGACGGAGCAGCCGGCTACCTCGGTGAGCGGCTCGTCAGGGGCTTCTCCCTGCCCCGTGGGGAGGTCCCACCACTCTGGAAGATCCAGGGTCTTCCCTGGAGGAGGCAATGGGAGGAGCCAGGGCCACCAGCAACCTGAGCCACCAGCGCACCTGGCACCATCGGACCAGTGGACACCCTGTCAACACAGACCTGTGCACAGTAGTGGAGCTCCCACGGTGATGGTCGCGGAAGCCGGGGACGGCCTGGAGCCCAACACCATCCCCCACAGTAGCAGCCCAATCAGAGTCCAGATATACCCCCAGCACCAGAGGCTGGGGAGCAGACATCCTTCCCCAGGCAACAGAAGCACAGACCAGCAGCTGAGACCCATCCCCCAAAACTATAGCAAAGACTGAGCAGGAGTTGAGCCCCACAGGGCAGCAGCACTCCCCAGCTGCCAGCGGTGGGGCCTGGGGCTCCACAGAGGCCTGTGCCCTCCACAGGCTCACAACTGCAGTAGGAAGCCTGAGTCCTAGAGAGACTGGTGCCATCCAGCTGCCCACCCTTGGGACCTGCAGGGTGCTAGGGTAACAGGGAGGCCTGTGTAACCCAGCAGGGACTGTGCAATCTAGTTACCCTCAGGACCTGCAGGGTGCTGAAGCACCAGAGAGGCCCGTGCGACCCAGCAGCCCATAACATAGGCATAGAGCCGGGTCCCCAAAGGGACTGTGAAATCCAGTTACCCATGGGACCTGCAGGGTGCTGGGGCACCAGGAAGGCCTGTGTGGCCAAGCTGCTTACAAGATAGGCATAGAGGATGTGAAAATGGAGGCAGAGCGAATAGAAGCTACGCAAACGTTCTCCCAGGACCAAACAGGAATTACAACTAAAATAAAACAAATCCTCGGAAAAAAAGCAACAGAAAAGCAGCAGGACAGGACAATATAACCAGGGACACTGGTAGGATCTGCAGAGGCATGAGAGGGTGGCGGGCTGGGAGCCCATGGACAGCAGCAGTCTTAGCTGTGAGCAGCGCCCTTGGGGAATAAGGACCAAGCCCTTTCTACAGCACAGAGAGCTAGGACAGAGCACTAAAATAGCCACAGCCACTCACCTGGGGGCTATGGCAGAGGGAGGGCAGATTGGACTAGAACGCTGTGGGGACACCCGGGATTTTCAGGGCACTCCGAGTTTTTGCTGAGTTGTGGCCACAAAGGACCTTGGCCAGTGTGCTCCTTCCCAGAGATGTGGGGAAAAGCAGTAGCTACCCCCCCGCCCCCCGAGATTCAGCCTTTCCCAGGTGAGGCAAAGAAATAAAAATTGAGACTCATTAACAACCAGCATCTATCCCACCCTCTGGAAATCCTCTTAGGCAGAACACCAGGGCTACATTCCAAGGCACTGAGTAACTGAGACTACTAGCCACCAGGAAAAAGCTAGAGGATAACTGAACCTTTCTTGGGCTTACAAATCTACCCAGGAAAGTAAGACTTGACAGTGGTGTTTAACATGGGCCCACCCAGCCTCATCCAAACCCAGTAGAGGGAGCCACAAACAGCAGAACACCAACACCCATAAGAAAAATTTGGCAGGCTCCAAAACCCACTGAGATAGCCAAAATAGTGAAACAAAGAAACAAATCCCAAATGAAAGAACAAGACAACTCTATCGAAGATGAGATAAATGAAATGTAGCTAAGCAAATTATCAGAGGTAGAGTTCAGAACCATGATCTTGAGGAAGCTCACCAGCATGAGTAAGAACATCAGCACCATGAGTAAAGATATAGAAACACTGAAAACCAACCAAGTGGAAATGAAGAATGACATAGCAGAAATTAAGAACACATTGGAAGGACTAACCACAGAGTAGAGGAAGCTGAGGACCAGATCAGTGAATTAGAAGACAAGGTAGAAAAAATACTTCAAAAGTTCGTATGGAACCAAAAAGGATCTCGAAGAGCCATAGCAATCTTGAAAAAGAAGAACAAAGTTGGAGGTATCACATTACCAGATTTCAGGTTATACTACAAAGCCACTGTAATAAAAACAGCCTGGTACTGGCACAAGAACAGGCATATAGATCAGTGGAACAGAACAGAAAACCCGGAAATGGACCCAAGACAATATGCTCAATTAATATTTGACAAAGAGGGGAAAAGCATACAGTGGAGTAAAGACAGCCTCTTTAAAAAATGATGTTGGGAAAACTGGACAGCTACATTCAAAAAAATGAAAATAGACCATCACCTTACACCATACACAGGAATAAACTCAAAATGGATAAAAGACTTAAATGTGACTCATGAATCCATAAAAATCCTAGAAGAAAATGTAGGCAACAAAATTGCAGCCATCATACGCAGCAGAACTTTCACTGATACATCACCTAAGGCAACAGAAACATGGGACTACATCAAACTCAAAAGCTTCTGCACAACAAAAGATACAATCATCAAAATAGAAAGGCAACCCACTGTATTGGAGAGCATAATTTCCAATGATACATCAGATAAAAGGTTAATTTCCAATATATATAGAATGCTCATACAACTCAACAAAAGGAAGACAAAGAACCCAATTAAAAAATGGGCAAAAGAACTAAATAGACACATCTCCAAACAGGACATACAAATGACTAAGAGACATATCAAGAAATGCTCAACATCACTAATCATCAGAGAGATGCAAATTAAAACAATGAGGTATCACCTCACACCTGTCAGAATGGCCGCCAACAATCAATCATCAAACAACAAGTGTTGGCGAGGGTGTGGAGAAAAGGGGACTCTAATACACTGTTGGTGGGAATGCAGACTGGTGCAGCCACTATGGAAAACAGAATGGAGTTCCTCAAAAAATTAAAAATTGAACTTCCATTTGACCCAGTGATCCCACTTCTAGGAATATACCCTAAGAAGCCTGCAACACCAATCAGAAAGAATATATGTACCCCCATGTTTGTAGCAGCACTATTTACAATAGCTAAGATCTGGAAACAGCCCAAATATCCCTCAGTAGATAAATGGATAAAAAAGCAGTGGTACATATACACAATAGAGTACTATGCAGCTGTAAGAAAGAAAGATCTCTTAACCTTTGAGATGACATGGAAGGACCTGGAAAGTATAACCCTAAGTGAAACAAGCCAAGCAGAGAGAGACAAGTATCACTTGATCTCACTTATTTGTGGAATATAATGAACATAACAGTCTGAGGGGAGGCAGACCCAGAGATGTAAAAGTAGGGTACAGACTGACAACCCTCAGAAGAGAGGGTGGTGCGGGGAAGGAAGATATAAACCACAGAACTTATATGCATTATATGCATGTGTGCATAACCGATGGACACGGACAACAAAGCTGGGGACAGGGCAGGGAGGGACAGGGATGGGGGAATCAGTGGGGGGAAAAGGAGAAACATCTGTAACAAAAATAAATAAATTAATTAATAAAAAAAGGATTAGATACATAAGTGTAGTTATGTTTATTTGCATGGATTATTATACATACTTATATTCCCTATCTCTCTGCAATGAGAAGACCTAGTAGCAAGCAATGGCACCTCCGTCATAATAAGCACATCTAGAGCCCAGATCTTGGATTCTAAATGCCACTGTCCATTTAGATATATTTGGAATGCATCAAGATTCCTTGCGTATTCAACATTGTGGCAGAAAAAATAGTTACAGCTATTTTAATATTCTATCCCTAAATTACTAATTTTTGTTCACTAGGGTAAAAGCATCAGTACATCAAACAAATACTTTTCTATTAATTTTAAAGAAATTAAAGAAGACATGTCCTTAATATCAGTGAATTAGAGCAGAGGTTTTCTAATCATATTAAAAGGAAAATACTTGTTGTTGATGGCAAGCCAAAAAGCAACTAAGGAACCCTCAGCTCTGCAAGTCAATGATCCCAAGGCCGGTGTATACTGTGTGTAGGTAATGCTTATACTTGTTCTAATAATAACTGATTTATCTCTTCACCCAATATCTCTAATAAAGGAACAAGAGGTTTTTATTTTTGATTAGGACTCCCAAATATATTCTTTAATAAACATATTTCTTTATTACAAATGAATTTATGAAATATGTATAATAAGCAATATCTAGTTTCTAAAAACTGAGAATAGTGAGATAAATATACCATAAGCCACACTTCACAGGTATACTGCAATAGAACGCATATGAAAAATACACAGTTAAAATATAAGGTATAAGTTCTCAGAGTTGCAAAACAATAAATAGGATGTGTTCTGGGAAGCAAATATAAGTTGATAAATAAATTCTGACAGGAGACGGTTTTCAGAGTAATATGGCATTTGAAGAGGACCATGAAAGATTGGCTTTGAAAAAAGTATGAAAATGCTAAGCTGCGCAAATCTAATGTGTTAAGACATTGCAAATAATAAATAAAAAAATAGGTAAATATTTTTATGTGCCTTGAGTCCAGGGCAGTTAGTTAGGTACTGCCTTTAAAAGGCTGCAAAAAAAAAAAAAAATAGTTAGAAGGCATTGTGTTAAACCACTGTCATTTCATTTATTCAGAGTAGATCAAGGATGATCAAGATAGGAGCAATTATTTCTGTCCCCAAAGTTTCTATTTTTCTACAGGGACCAGTAGTCATCCTGGGTATGACTTTCTCATGGTTGTGGCAGAAATGAAACAGAGAGCATCTCATGGCTGTGTCACATCTGCCAACATCCCATTAGCCAAACAAGTCATATGGTCAGGCCCTGAATCAAACAGTAGAGAATGTTACTTTCTCCTTATAAGTACTGGGTAGAGAGTGAATATTCGCAAAATAATCTTGCACAAAAAGCATATTAGTTTTCTTTCAACAAAATATCCTCTCTGCATTCTACAATTCTATGGTTTTCCCTTCTTATTTGAATATTTCTGAATTAAGGAACAATAAATAATTTTTACAGATGTCTACCCTATGAGCAGCTAAAGTATTGAAAGTCAAGGTAGTAGATTGTGTAACTCATGCAAAAACACAAATTAAAGTTTACTGTATTTACTCTATTTATGATCATTGAAAAGAGTATATTAAGTGTTCATGTTGGTAGCACATTTACTGAAATTGGAATGATACAGAGTAGATCAGCATGGTCCCTGCAGAAACATGACATGCAAATTCATGAAGCATTCTGTATTTTTGTATAACGACTATTGTTTGAGCCAGAGAGATCCGGCACACAGTACAAGGAAGACAGACAATAATGCTGTACTGCAATAATCCAATGTGGCACATACTGCTTCAACGGCAATGGAACTACAATATATAAATGCTTCCAAGTAACATGCTCTTACACTTTAAATTTACAAAATGTAACATGTCAAATTGATCAATTTAAAAAGACCATCCATAAAGTTAAACATTTCATTGCATTCATTATTGATTTTGAAATGTTTGCCACAGAACTGAAACTGAGTTATTATAAATGAAAGAAACGTAAATGGTACGATTGATTTAAAAGGTTCATTTTAGCTAGAAAGTACTATGATAGCTAAATATAGTTTTAAATCACTCGTTTTTAGAGAAAACTGAATTTTTAAGTAAAGATACAGCTAAAATATACCAAAGCTTTTCAACTCACTCCTCTATCAGTGGGCACTTGGGCTGTTTCCAAATCTTAGTTATTGTGAATAATGCGGCTATGAACATAAATGTGCATATATTCTTTCTGATTGGTATTTTGGGATTCTTACGATATATTCCCAGAAGTGGGATCACTGGGTCAAACGGCAGTTCCATTTTTAATATCTTGAGGAAACTCCATACTGTTTTCCACAGTGGCTGCCCCAGTGTGCATTCCCACCAGCGGTGCAGTAGGGTTCCCTTTTCTCCACACCCTCCCAGCACTAGTTGTGTGCTGATGTATTGTTGGGAGCTATTCTGGCAGGTGTGAGGTGATACCTCGTTGTAGTTTTAACTTGCGTCTCTCTGATGATTAGTGATGTTGAGCATTTTTTTGTGTGTGTGTGTCTATTGGCTGTATGTATGTCCTCTTTGGAGAGGTGTCTATTTAGGTCCTCTACCCATTTTTAACTTAGATTGTTTATCTTCCCGGTATTAAGTTGTATGAGTTATTTGTATATTTTGGAAATTAACCCCTTTTCAGATGTATCATTGGTGAATATGTTCTCTCATACAGTAGGTTCGCTTTTCATTGTTTGAGACAGCATGGATGGACCTGAAGACTATTATGCTAAGCAAAATAAGCCAGTTAGAGAAAGATAAATATCACATAATCTCACTTATATGTGGGGTCTAATGAACAAAATAAACTGATGAACAAAATAGGTCCAGAAGTATCTATGCATGGAACAGACTAACAGATCTCAGTGGGGGGAGGGTGGGAAGAAATTAACCAAAAAATATATATGCTTATATGCATAACCCATGGGCACAAACAATAATAGTATGGGGAAAACCTGGGTGGGGCGAGGGTTGGGTTGAGGGGGAACAACAAGGAAGAAAATGGGAGACATCTGTATGACTGTCAACAGTAAAAAAATACACCTGAAAAAAATTTTTTGGTAACCAGTCCCGTTTTAGTGTATCTAATAGCTCGAAGCCTGGCAATGTGTATTTCCTAAGAAGAACCTTTGTATCCTCAAGTCAATGTCTCGCTGGAGGATTTCAAACCAGATGTCCAGTTATTGACACTCAGAAAATCTTTATGTGCCATCAATAGTGACTTCTAGTTTTCCCAGGATGAACATATTCCCACATGTACTTTCATGTACTGCCTGGGGAGAACATTAGGTTTAAAAGGTGGTGTGCTAAAATGTACTACATCAATGTGCAAGTTCATCTTTCTGCTACGTTGCCATCATTGCTCAGCAGAGAGTTCAAATGCTAATATAAGGTACTCTTAACTGTGGGTCTTCAGCTCTTGTACAAGTTACCTTATTTGCCTTAAGTGTTTAAACTCTATAGTAGAGTAAAGGCATATTTATATATTTTTTGAGAATCTTTAACTTTTAAGATCTGGAAGATCGAGCTCTCTCACACAAATTGTGTAAGGAAAATAATGTATCTGGCTCTCTAAATGTGTACATAATGGAAACCATCAATTCCTCTATACGAAGTTATGTTTTCAAACAACATCTAGAATGTGTTTTTAAAGTTTATCCTCCAGTTTTTACATGTATGGTCAATAAAACTGTCCCTAACTTACTATAGTGAAGCGATCAATATACAAATATATATTTGTATAACAACTAGAGAAAGATCTGAGAACTTTAAGTATATAAATCATTTATGATTTTCTTAAGACTCAATAAATATTAAACCCATAGATGATATATGTTAGTAATAGTTACTTTGAATGTGGATATTTATCTTCTGTCTGTATTTCAGTGGTGTTCAAAGTTTTTTTGTTTTTTTTTCTATTTGATATAAGATTGTGCCATATAAATTTCAGGAACAAGATTATGTGAATTTGTTCTTCTGAAAAAATGTGTAAGATCTACCTTAAAATATGACTCCCTCTCACCATATTCCTTTGTTCAGAATAAATAAAATAGAACCAATTGAAAATTAACAATTCACCAATTTTTAATTTATATGCAAATCTCATCAGCTTTTTAGGAATCATGCCTAACTCCACAAAATCAGTATCCCAGGATAGGATCTATATGATACTG
The DNA here is from genome assembly GCF_014108415.1 of Molossus molossus. Lineage (NCBI taxonomy): Eukaryota > Metazoa > Chordata > Mammalia > Chiroptera > Molossidae > Molossus > Molossus molossus. The sequence continues at coordinate 55,300,350 of NW_023425351.1, read as the reverse complement.
TATCTCTGCATTTCTATGAATTCACAAAGTTTTTAAGTGCCTGCTGATCACTGAATACTGACTATACTTTAGAATGTAGAAGTAAAATATAGCACACACTACAGATCGTTTCTTGTTGATGTAATATTTCTACTATCTAAATTTAACTATTACAAAATTATGAATGGAGTAAAAGTTCAAAATGCAAAGTAAAATGTTACATTTGAGTCATCAAATTATCATTTTGTTTGAACACAGCTATTATTTAAATTTTCAGTGTGTCCAGGGTAAACAAAATACTTAATTATTCTCCTTGTTACCTGAACACTGTGATTATTTTGCTCCCTATTAAAACCATATTTTCCTCAGCACCCCCAAGAACTCGTTAGATCTAATATCATAGCCCTGATTTCTGAAAGTCAATAAATATTGATTGATCTGTAACATCTAGAGTATTTTAATTATAATTTTTTAATTTAATTTAATTTTTCCACCACCATTTATCCCCTGTATGCCCTCTTCAACTTCCCCCCACCACCCTCCACCCTCTCAGACTATTGATTCTAAGCAGAAGAGTTTGTTGAAAATTGTCCAGTAGACAATATTTTAATTAAAATATTACCTCTTATGAATATAAAATGTGTTGCATTTCACCAAAAACAGTCTCTCTTTTAAATAGGTCTTATTATTTTCTTCCTTGAATAACTTCTCCTAGAATAACATGTAGGTTTTCTCCTCAACCCTAATCTCAAATCCTCTTAAACACTTTGAGGCTGAGCGGATGCTGTCATGGTTACTTAGATCCTGAAATGGTGATAGTAGAGAGGGTAACCTGAGTTTCCCTCCATAGAAATAACCACATTACAATCATCAGTTGGATTGCCCATAGCATGCAAGGGAAATCAAAGTGGAATATTTCTCAATACGCCTATGCCCCACAGAGTTAGAAATGTGAATGTAATGACAGTTTTCTTTCTTTCTTCCTTTTTAAGAGTAGCCTATTGATTTTTAGAGAGAGAAGAAGGGAGAAGAGAAAAACACCAATGTGAGAGTGGAACGTGGATAGGCTGCCTCTTGCACGCCCCCTACAGGGATCACCAACAACCTGGCCATGTGACCTGACTGGGAATTGATTAAGCAACCTTTTGAGTGCAGGAGACACTTCCAACCAACTGAGCCCACCAACCAGAGCTAATGTTACGTTTCTTTATGAAATGCTTTTGTTGTGGGTGAATCAATAAATAGTAATATGGGTAGTACAGTCACGTTCAGGGGGCTCTGGCTTCTAATGAGTGCTCTTGCTGAGGGGCCTTTGAGAACAAGAACCAAAGGGCTTTCTTTCTTTACAAATTGAGGCCTAATTCATACCAACATTATATCTGGACTCTGTGGTTTCTGTCTCAAGGGGGTGAAGCAATCCCTTTTATTTGGTGATCAAAGGAGAAGCTTTCTGTACATATCTCTCCATCCTCTTTTCCCCATTCTGCCTTTTCACAGGCATTACTTTTCTTAAGGCAAAATAAAAGTATTAACATATTAAGCCTGGTCAGTGTGGCTCAGTGGTTGAGCATCGACACATGCATCAAGAGGTTGCTGGTTCAATTCCTGGTCAGGGCACATGCCCAGGTTGTGGGCCCGATCCCCAGTGGGGGCACACAGGAGGTGGCCAATCGATGTTCTCTCTCTTTGATGTTTCTATCTCTTTCTCCCTCTCCCTTCCTCTCTCTCTAAAATCAATAAAGAAAAAAAATTTTTAAGTATTAACATATTAAGCCATGTTAATCATGGAATGTACTAAAAAATTATCATTTTTATCCATTTAGCTATTCATTCACTTAGTTCATATCTATCTGGAAGTTCAATGATTGCAGGCACTTAATCTAATTTGTGGGGTTGCTTCAGTGACCAAGACAAACCTGGTTCTTGCTCTCAGGGAGCTATGTTCCACCATTTAAAGTTTATCACTCTCTTCTGCATTTTTTTCTATGCTTTCCTGTTTTTGAAGTTTCTATTAACCTATCATCAAATTGACTTATTCTTTCCTCAGTCATGATGATTCTACTCATGAGCCTATCAAAGGCAACTTTTAAACAGTATTTTTGATTTCTAGCATTTCCTTTTACTTCTCTTAGAGTTTCTATCTCTCTACTTACATACCTACCTGTTCTTGCATGTTGTACATTAGAAGCCTAAATGGGTTAATAAACATATTTATTGGTAATCTCTGTCTGATAATTCAAACATCTCTGTAATATCAGAAACTGGTGCTGACATTTCTTTTTTCTTTTTTTCAGATTGTGTTTTCTCTTGCTTTTTGGCATGCCTGGTAATTTTTTGAAAGCAGCCGTGTTTCAGATAATAGAAACTAAGGTAAATAGGCCTTCAGTGTCAAGGTTTATGGTAATTCAGGTAAAAGTTCGGTTGATACACATGTTTTCTGTAGCTTTAGGTACCATAACATTAAAATCATCTAGTGTCATTGTTTTTGTCACCATTCTTGACTTTGGACGTCTCTAAGTATCCCTCATGAGAAAGAGTCTGCCTCTCAACTCTAGCCCACTGTTCTTATACGTAAGCCCTGCAGGTCGAGCAGCAAGGGGCAGGGGAAGGAAAGGGTCCTAGAATCCAGTGTACAAATGCCACTTTTCAGCTCTACTCCCTCCCCTGACTTCAGTGTCCCCAATCTATTTTCTTAAAACTCTAACTTCTATTGACAATATTCTTTCCCCAAACTTTGGATGAGACAGAAATAGCAGAAGAGGCTGGATTAGGAAAAATTCCTTTCCTCTAGTTGAGATAAAGCTTTGGCAAAGTCTTTTCTTTTGGACACTAGGTCTTTGTTATGGAGGATAGTCTGGGTTTATTTCTCAAGGATTAATCATCCCCTCCTCCTGCGGGAGCCATGACGGTATATTTCTCAGATTCCCACGTGAGAATCTTAGTGGTGTCCCTGTAGGTAATGCCACAGAAGTGTGGGAAGTCCCCAAACTGTGGCCTTGGAAGTTTCTCAGTCTCAGTCTAGTTCACACTCAAGCTTCATTTGTTTATCCAAATGCCTATTCAAGTAGTCTTACTGGTTTCCTATTCCAGCCCAGTGGTAACAGGGATCATGAAGTTACTGACTTGCCTAACCCTATATATGTATTTGATATGAGATCACATGAACATCATAACTGATACTATTTTTATATATATTTAATAAATGTTGGCTTATATTTTTTACTTTTATATTAAATGCTTTAGCTCTTCCAACATCCACAGTTTTAAATTCAGCAACAAATTCACATCAGCCACATTCTCTGGCCTTAGTGCCTCTGTCCTTACTATTCCCTCACCTGTACCTTCCTTTCATTATCATATTCACGATTTGCCAAAAGTTAATATAGCTCAATAGACAGTGCCAAATTGGCAGACGAGTGTCCACCAAAGCTATTCATCTACTTCTTTTTATATTAATTTGCGAATCAACTTAATAAGTTCTTAAAGCCACTGCCATCCATTATGTACACTTGGTTTGGGCTGACAACATATACATTCTCATTTTATTACATTTTGACCTGTAGGCTCACTTCCAGCACAGAAAAGAGAATATAACCTTTGACTTGGATGTGGTGCTTTAATCCACTTTGGCAAAGGCTGAAACCACTTGGAATAGCCAATTGACAGATTTGCTACTAAGTGACCAGGTAGTACCCATGGAAACTAAAAATATGCCTTGTGAAATTATGCTTACAGATTTTTTTTTTGTCTTTAGAAGGACTTTTCTCCACCAAAGTTTATTTGAATATAAAGAAAGAGAGAAAGAAACTTAGAAAACAAATATTAGCAAAGCAATGCAAGGTCCCTTTGTAGGAAATGGCTTGCCCTAAAAGAGAGTACCGTTCCAAACCCAGCCTAAGGCCAGTCTCCACCTTTCTGTTTGCTCCTGTGAGCCCATCTGCAAGAGGCAGACGTCTGGGATTTCGAGGTGATGGCCGGGAAAACAGATTTATGAAGCTAGGTCTTCCCTAATATTGACCAAATGATGTCTTTAGACATGAAAATTTGACCTAATTCTTATTAGAAAAAGCCATCACATACGAGATAAAGAGAAAATCGAGACAAGATTCTAAATATAAATGTTTAATTTTCACAACAACATCCATAATTATTAACTAGAAAACATTATTGATAAAGCCAAACAGTACAGTGGGAAACAACAGTAGGCCCATGACTCCAGCACATTCATTTTATGTGAACAATACGTTTTCCTGAACCTTTTATATATATTTCAGGACAGGGAAAATTATTTTAATTGTACACTTTTACTTTCATTTAAAAAAATAACATTTTGTAATATGTATGCTCCTTAGTATCCTTCAGTATTGTTGAATTTGCACCATTCATCTTAGTCTCATAAAATATAATTTATATAGCCTGGCTCGTTTGGCTCAGTGGTTGAGCATTGGCCCGTGGACCAAAGGGTCTAGGGTTCAATTCCCAGTCAAGGGCATGTACTGGGTTGCAGGTTCGACACCTCGCCCTGGTTGGAGTTGTTTGGGAGGCAACAAATTGATGTGTCTCTCTCATGTGGATGTTTCCCTCTCTCTCTCCCTCCTTCCTTTCTACTCTATCTACGAATCAATGGGAAAATACCCTTGGGTGAGGATTAACAACAACAAAATCATATAATTGAATAACAGGAAACTGAAGGATTAATTGATAAGATCAGGCTTTTGTTAAGTTTCTAAGAGTTTATTTCATAACGTAAAATTTTTAATTGATTATAAGGCTATAAGATTTTAAGTTAGCATTTATTTTTTCAAAAAGGAAAAAGTTAGTTTTTTTTTAGCATTAAATAAATGTCTGGGTGGGATTTGTGGGAATAAGGGTTCAAAATTCTGTAAGTCACAGCTGAAGACCCCAAGACTTAAGAGGAGAGATAATTAGCTTTTTTATCACAGTCAATAAGTTATGGATTAATAGCTCAAATCCCCATTTGTTGATTCTCAATCCAGCGCTCCTATTGTCTTAATACCGTGGTATATTTTTCACCTTCTTTGGCCATCCATTTTTCCTTTCCTCCTTTAATTATCTGTCCTTTAACTGAAGCTCAGTACACTGATGACTCTTTTTACCTGTTCATTTTGTATTGGTATATCTGAAATTAATTCACTTGAAAATTACAAACTATAACATTTTGTTCACATCATAAAATTGAACTTGCTGAAGTTTTCCAACTCCCCCGCCCAGATCCTATATCCCTCACATAAGAATATGATTTAGCTCACTGAATCAGCAACTTTTCAGAGTAAGTCACCCTTCTGTGCCCTGCGCTCTGCTGAGATGTCTTGAAGTTTCCCCATCTGTATATCCGAAGAGGCTACACAGAGGAGAGCCCCAAGGAGGGGTGCTGAGAAGGAGATCTCGGGAGACACGGGATTGTTCTGAAATTAAATTAGCCAATCACTTTGAAATGGAGTCTCTGATATATATTTTTAAAATTCATTTGAAATAGCACTGCCTTCCAATAAGCCCTCACTATGCCAAATCCTCGTTCGATGCTGATTTTTACAACCAACTCATAAAGTTTCTGAAAATGAAGTTTGCATTGAAAATGCCAACAAACATTTAATGATATATTTAAAAAACAAAAACCACACTGGGTGCCTGAGCAGTAGAGAAGATATATATTTCCATAAATTATCCTTGTGTTTTTTCAACAGTAGAGAACTTTGGTAAATATTTATATATGATAGATATTATTAGATACTAAAATAAATGTATCTAAGACCACACTTATGGGCATTACAACTCAACAAGGATAACTGCTGGAAACTGGATCTTTTTTTCTAGCCTCGGGGCTACCTGTCACCAGAACATAAAAATTCCAAATGTTTTTTCACTCTGTTCTTCCTGTCATGCCTTTTAAAAGGAAATGGGGCGAGCTAGATTCTGTGCACCATCCAAAAAGCTTCCTGCACCTAATTGGTTTCCACATACAAAGTGGCAGAAGTTGGAAGCAGCAGAATTGGCTCACAGATACCAGCACAGGCAATGGGTTATTTTTAGCTTCCCTCCTCTCTTCTCTGTTATAGCATATTCCGTCCACAATAGCAACGTCTCACAAAGTGAGATGTCCCTTATTGTGAATTTCAAATTGTACACTGCTGGAGTCTCTGGATCCTAAAGTACCATGTAACCTCTCCCAGGCAATCATTTGGGTCTTCCCAGTCCTTTCTGCTTTGCAGTCTGGCCCGTTACCAAGTGAGAGAGTCGAGCACAGTTGAAGGAAGCCTGCGAGCACCTGTTTTACTGATCAAGGGGTGGTAGGTTGGAATTTCCCTGCAACATGGCCACACATCAGCGCCTTAAAAAAGTCTGGCATGTTAACAACAGATCAGTATCCAATGAAGCAGGCATTGTTACCGCATGGGAGGAAGCAAGTTGAAAGGTTAGGAGACAGCATTTGATTCAGCAAAGGAATTAAACCTGAAAACAGCAAAGGGGACCTCAGCTTACTGCATATTTGAATAGTATATAGTGTACTGAAAGAGCAAATGAGTATGAACTATAGTCTTCATTTATTCTTTACCATTTACTGGTGGAAATTCTTTTTGGGATGACAAGGTCAATAAAACAGAAAGAAGAAATCAATCATTAAGTAGTCCAGACATATAAAATCAAAAGCATTGGGACTTGTAATACATAGGTAAAACCTGGACTTTTTTAGTTAAAAAGACAATGTTTACTCTTACACTTGTCTATTTTTAGAAAATTTGTAGCTCTATTCATTCAAGACTTGCACCGTCCCCATTTGATTACAGGGCAACATTGTCTTTGCTATGGAAAATAGAATGGTAGCAATTTGAATAAGCTCAGAAGATTATGTAACAAATAAGAAACAAAGACTTAGGCATAAAAACTGTTTCATCATTTCCCTTTTATGTTTCCATTCAGGTTTTTAGAACCCAGTTTTCTTATTTAATTTCTATTGTCATGTGAATTGTGAGAATACAAGACTATGTGCACGTGGCATTTTGCATGCATGCTTGTTGAAGCCTTATACATGTGCACAGGGACGGAACAGGACTGATCGACAGGAAGGGTGCAGAGCTAAATGTAGCGATAAGATACTGGAGAATTACAGCTGAAGAATGAATGCTAAAGGTACGGAGATAAAATACTGGGGAAGAGTAAGATACTTCATAACTGGCACTATTTGGGCAGGGCAGGAAAACTTAGAGAGTTCATGAAAGACAAGCCTTACACGAACATTTAACATCCAAGCCCTCATGTAAAAATCTCAAAACTACTAGCACACTGCTATGTGTGTGTGTGCTTAGTGGCTGGGGCAAGATTCAGACATGCTGAATGTTTCTAAAAGCATTTAACAGTCCTGTTCAACAAAATGTTCTTTTACCAAAAATTGCTGCTTTCAATCTTGAGACACTGATGCTCAAAGATGGTGGAGCTCTGATCACACACCCAAGACCTTTGCTAATAATCATATTATCCCTGATATGGAAGTAAAATGTTCCAATCTTCATTCGATGTTCTCATCATTACCATTGTTTCTAGGTCCCTGGATAGCTTGTCTATAATGACTAGTAGCAGGTGCCTCACAGTGGTTCTAGTGCTTTCTTATTGCCAGACCCCAACGTGAAATCTACAGGGAACACTGTTGTCATAAGGAGGGGACATATGGGTTCTTTGTCTCTTTCCAGTAAATACAGAAATATAAAACAATCATGTCCATTAATTTAGTTTGAGTATAAAATTCCAATTTCATTTTCTCACTGCATAATTTCTTGGAGAATTTCTTGGTTATAATCCTTAATAAATTGGCAATTGCATTTCATATACTTGGCTTCTATGAAAAAACAGTTTTGAAAGTGACATCACATCAGTGTTGCAAGACTGAACTCAGAGTAGTTTGTACAATATGCCCATTGGATTTGTAACCAGGTCAGGTAAACTTATACTCTCTAGTAATATTAATAAGTATTAATATTAATATTATAAATAGTATTGAGGATATTTGCACTACCATATTTGTTTCTAATTTAGGCTGTTTATCAAAATCACCAGAGTAGTACATTTAAAAATACAGATTCTTCGTCTGGCTGGTGTGGCTCAGTGGTTGAGCATCGACCCATGCACCAAGAGGTCGCTGATTCAATTCCCAGTCAGGACACATGCCCAGGTTGTGGGCCCGATCCCAGTGGGGAGCATGCAGGAGGCAGCCAATCGATGTTCTCTCTTATCGATGTTTCTCTCTCTCTCTCTCTTTTTTTTTTTTTTTTAATCCTCACCAGAGGATATTTTTCCATTTTTTGTACAGATAGAGTGGGAGGGAGAGAGAGAGAGAAACATCGACGTGAAGGGACACATCGAGTGGCTGCCATCCGCACGACCAACCAGGGCCGGGGACAAACTGCAGCCGAGGTACGTGCCCTTAGCTGGAACCGAACCCGGGTCTCTCCTGACCGCAGGCCGACGCTCTAACCGCTGAGCCAAACTGGCCAGGGCTCTCTCTCTCTTTTCCTCTCACTTCCTCTCTCTGTAAAATCAATAAAGGGGAAAAAAAATGGATTCTTCGACCCAGTCATTACTTACTGAGTCAATGATACCATATGATATGCCATATGATGCCCTATGTATTCAGAGATAAGAAAAGTTTTGTTTATTGCTTTGTTGCTATTGATTTTTTTTCAAATTGTTTTATATTTTTTCACTAGAAAAAGAAAAAACAAGGTTTCTGTATCCATTTTTCTAACATTTTAAAAAAATTTTGGTAAAGCATACACAACATAAAATTTATCATTTTAACCTTTATTTGATTACACTGTTCAATGACATTAAGCACATTCAATGCACACTGTTGTACAACCATTGAAACTATCTGTTTCCAAATCTTTTTTCATCTTGCTATAAACAACTCTCCATTCCCCCTTCTGGTAACTACCAGCCCCTGGCTGCTACCATTATACCTTCTTTCTAAATTAATTTACTACTCGAGGTACCACATATATAGATATAAATGGAATTATATGATGAACTTATTTAACTTAGTATAATGTCTACAACACTCATCTGTGTCTTAGCATGTGTGTTTCTTTCCTTTTTAGGTCTGAACAAATTCCATTGTATGTCTATGCTGTGTTTATCTATTCTTTTTGTTCATTTTGAATGACAAAAGTCATGAAGTTATTCCTCTTTGTCAGCCATGTGAATATTTGTGTATTTGTATTTTTGTCAGCCAGACATTTATTTGCATTTTCACATTCATATCTTGTAAATTTCCTTATTGCAAACTATATTTTATCCCTTTTGGAATACATTTAATTATAAATACAAGTACTTAAATAGATTGATAGATAAATGTTGAGGAATGTATTCCAATATAACTAAAGATAGAAATGTATAGCAGTTGGATTAAAGTAAGAGGAAGAGAAAGATATAATTATTGAGCTTTTGTGTGTTAGACTCCACACATGTTATTCTGCCTGATGAGGATTATAACTTTGAGATGTCAATATTTTTGCTTTATTTTTACACAGGAAGATATTGAGACTGAAAGTTCAGAGGGCTAGTAACTAACTGCTTGGACTGGCTGATAAACAGCTCTGTAGGACTCAAATTCCATGCGATTTTCATTATGCCGCACTAGGAATACACAGACACTAATTAGAAATGGGTTGTACAACACTGTGAAGATATTTAACTATATTTAGAAATGGTCAAGATGGTGAAATTTATGTTGTGTGTTTTAAACTCAATTAAAATTTTAAAATGACGTTAGACAAACTGTAATGCTTTGGAAGAAACCCCAGTTCATGAACCATTTAGAAATATTTGATTTTCTCATAGAAGTTGTTGGTCAAGTTCAATATTGAACTAAGCAACTTGCTCCAATGCCTCAGTCTGTCAGCATTTGAGCAGAGAAAAATTTAAAAACCTGTTAAATAATATATTCTATATTTCATGTATTCTGCATTTGTATTTGAAATATTGCTTATGATATTATAATCACTATCATACACTAATTCAGCATAAATTAATTTTATATAAATTCTTGTCCAGCTGAAGGGTAGATGATTATGTGTTGCTGTGCTAATGTATATATACCCTGATCAAATAAAGTGTGCTTCACAGAAGACCAAAAAGGCTCAACTTGAAAAAGTTATTCCATAAGTCCAGTGTGAAAAAGACTCATTTTGTGTGTGACTATTTTTGTGTCTATTGGACTTAGCAGATTTCCTAAAAATAGTTAAGAGTTTATAACTATATTCTGAATACATCAATACCAAGCCCTATAAAGGTCAAGGGGAGAGCTGTTTGATGGTAATTTTGTGTCACTATGTAGTCAGCTACTTATTACGGGTAGAAATAGTAACTATGTTCCATGTTACGCAAAATTTTCAATGCACTGGACAAAGTACTTACACTGAATCATTCTTTATTCTAAAACTAGTTAAAGCATTAAAAATGCCACATTTTTTATTTGTAAAATGTTCATTCTTTTTATTTACACCACATGTACAGAAGATAAAAGTTTTTTTTAATGAAAAGTCCATTAAGTTCAAGTACTTAATATTCAAATTACATGAAAATAGCTAAATTTTAAATATATATATAAGAGAACTGTATAATCAATTACATAATAATTAATTTAAGCAAATAAACTGTTGTATAATTTTCTAATAAAAATTGTAGTCAAGGTAATAAAGCCATAGAGAATCAAAAAAGAAAGCCTTGATAGATAATCTATAATCTACAATTGTAAGGGCATTATTCTTTCTTCTCTCAAACCTATAAAGGGGCTATGGTCAATATTTCTTTTATTTTTTAAATATAGTTTTCATTGATTTTTGGAGAGAGAGAAGGAGAGAGGGAGAGAGAGAAACATTGATGTGAGAGCTAAACATCCATGGACTGCCTACACTACACTGGGAATCGATCTATAACCCAGGGCAACAACCTTTTGGTGTCCTGGATGATGCCCAACCAACTGAGCCATACAGGCCAGGGCAAGTCAGTATTTATTTTAGAAGTTGAATAGCAAGTCATATCATTTACAGACTCAGTGTGTTTTCTATAAAAGCAATCTTACATGTTTTGAATATTTAGCCTTATTTTTATTACCTTCATCCATACAAAGCTTACAGCCTTCCTTTGTTTTTCTCTTAGCACACAAATTTTTGTGTATAAATCTGTCATAAAATGAGACAGATATTTGGTGCTTTTAAAAGCTTAATTTTAAATTTTCTGCAAGGTAATAATTTTACCATTATTAGGTGGATATAGAAGCAGAAACAATTTTGATATTCAATTAAAATTTTTTAAAAACACATTGTCCCCTGGAAAGTTTCCAGCCAACGGAATTGAAATGTCTGCCCAGACATCCTGAGAAACGCTGCCAAACTGGGGAAAATAAGGGGGAGGAGGTACTCAGACCAATGGAAGAAACATGTTCAGGAATAATACAGAACAAGGGGAAGATGTAGCCATCGGGAAGCAATCACTTTTTAATGGTTTCAATAACCACAGATTATAAGAAACTATCATATAATCTTTATAATTTAATAATATTTCTAGATAATATTCTTTAGGAATATAAAAGCTTTTTAAAAATATTCAATAGACAAGGTTTATTATACTTTCTAGACATATTGAAGAATTGAATAGGGGATGAAAATTCTTTTGGTAATCTTGCCTTACATGTTTCCACAATCATATTATCTACTTCACACTATTTCATATATATATTTTTAAATATGTGTACAATGAATAGAGTAGAATCCTAAGAAGAGTGTCAGATTTGTAGTTTACCAATAAGTATTTTACTGAATAGTCTCTGCATATGTAAAATAATAAATGCTGGTAAAACAGAATATAAATGGTAATTTTACTCATAATTTTCTGACTAAAAAACATGCTTCTAGCCCTGGTCGGTTTGGCTCAGTGGTAGGAGCATCGGCCTACGGACCAGAGAGTCCCGGGTTCGGTTCCCACTAGGGGCACATACAAAAAAAAAAAAAAAAAAAAAAAAAAAAAAATTAGAAAAAAAAAACATGATTCTGAATAATTTCAGTATGTTCTAAGGCTATCATTTAGAAATTGTACAGTTTCATCACATAAAAAATAAATTTCACAGAAAAGTTATTATTTTTAAAAAGCCAATGTTTTATATATACAATGAAGGCAATTTTTATTATTGTAGTTATAATTCTAACAGAGAAATGTACAATAATTTTATCTCTCCAAACACTTTATATTGATTTTTAATAAGCAATTAATACCTTAGTTTATCCCAAAATGAAAAATAAAATATAAAACATTGTGAAAATAGATGAATTTGGAGCTCTGAACATTACTATTTTCAGTTTTCTTTTAAGTTTGAAAGATAGATTTCAAATTTTCTTATGTCATAAAAATAACTTTTTCTTTTTTTGAATAACAGCCCTTTCTTGTATTTGTGCATTAAAACATATGGTTAAGATGATTTTTTATTAGTTTATATCCAGTGGTTCACAGATTAGATGTTTGTTTCTTTGCAAATGTATCATGCTGCTTCTTCTATTTTGAAATTTTTAGAATAAAAATACTAAGGAAGGTCAGGAAGACTAGTGGTCCTGATTGTGATAAATATTGTATATGATCCCATTGCTATGGAGCAGGTAATACTAAGGGAAGATTTCAGCCATGTAACATCTAAATTCAGCCTTTACTATTTTCTTAATTAACCAATTCACTTTCAGAAAATTGAATAAAAACTGTAAAATATGTTTAGACTTCCACCTCAATATAGACTTGTCTGAAACATGCTTCAATGCAAGGAATTATTTACAGAAAAATATTTTATAATAAAATAATCACTAAAGATTTTAACATGAATAAAGCATAATATTAAATGAGTAATTTCTCATTACAAAACTGTGTATGTCAATTCATATCACTTTAATTTCTTCCATACATAACACAAAATTTATTTATATTAATAAACAGAATCAGCCCGACTGGTGTGGCTCAGTGGTTGAGCATCAACCCATGCACCAAAAGATCGCAGGTTCAATTCCCGGTCAGGGCACATGCCCAGGTTGTGGGACAAATCCTTAGTGGGGGGCATGCAGGAGGCAGCCAATTGATGTTCTCGCTCATTGATGCTTCTGTCTCTCTCTTCCTCTCTCTTCCTCTCCCTTCCTCTCTCTCTAAAATCAAATAAATAAATAAATAAATAATAGAATCAACCAAAGCAAACTTATACTGACTTATTTATTATATGCAATACCCTGGTTTTATAAAACCCCAAGGTATAAACCTTTGAGAACAGTTCTACTACTCAGTATCATTTAAGGGACAATACCTGTCCTCATTACATCTTTAGTGCTATCTCTAAAGTGACTATTTCAATTGTCATTTTACCTGGCATCATATATTTAAGAACTATGTATATTGCAGTGAATGGTAACCTTTATTAGACAACACCGATTTTATAGACCAAAGCCATTGAAAATATTTTCTTTTGTCTTAAAAGTTTCTGTTTCAAATTTTGTCAAGGGTACATCATGATGAAAAAACTGATTTTCAGTACTCCAAAATATCAACCTAAATATCAAGTTAAATTACCAGTATTTGAAAATGCAGCTAAATACATGTTTATATCTATATTTATATCTATCTATATCATTAATATGTACACACACATACACCATTAATACACAAGCAACACTGTAATATAGCACAACTATGCTTTAGCCTGTAAAAGAAACAGAATATAATTTATTCATTATATTAAAAATATTGCACACAATGTAATATACAGATGATATAGTACAGAGTTGGACACATAAAACTTAAATAACGTTATTAATTTACTTTTAAAAAATATAATGTATAGAGAGAGTACTGAAATAAATAAAATCAGAATGAAAGAGAAGATGTTACAGCTGATACCACAGAAATCCAAAGGATGGTAAGAGAATACTATGAAAAATACAGGCCAACAATTTCGAAACCTAGAAGAAAAAGATAAATTCCTAGAAACATGCAACCTACAACCTTCAAAGACTAACATCATAACCACACAGAAAATATGAAAATGTTGATTATGAGCAAGATGTTGAATCAGTAATCAAAAACCTCCCAACAAACAAACATTCTTCAGTGATGAGTCCTATCAAATATTCACAGAATTAATACCAGTTCTTCACATATTCTTCTAAAAAATATGAGGAGTGGGGAGGGCTGTATTAAGAAGGCGAAGGGATTAATAAGAAACAAACCTCATAAACAAAGAGGACAGAATGGTGATTATCAGAGAGAAAAGGGGTAGGAGGAGGTAGGAAAGGACAAAGTGGACAATAAATGTTGACGGAAGGAGACCTGCCCTGGGTGGTGATCATACAATGTAATATACAGATGATGTATGATAGAACTGTACACCTGAACCCTATATAATTTTATTTACTAATGTCACCTAAATAAATTTAATAGAAAAGAAAAAAGAACATCCGCTACAGTGAAGTGCATCTAGCATTTATTCTTCAGTAACACACAAGGCAATGTTTTAAAGACTCTAGGACCTAGCAGCCAGGTCTTTGTTCTTAATACCATTCTCCAAAAGAGGAACCATTCCTTAGAGAAATAGCTGGTTTGACGACTAGTGCGGATACAAGATGAGGCTGTAGAGCTAGAAAGAAAGTACTTAAAAAGCAACTCCATATTAGTGGAGATATGTCACTGGGACACAAGAGTCAGCCCAAAGAATGCCCAGTGGCCAAAGCTGGAACAATTTGACCAACAAAATCAATACAATTGGATTATAACTCAACTTATACAATGAGTATTTAAGAGCCCACACTGATATAAATAAAATATTGAATGAATAAATAAAAGGGAGAGAATAGACAAATGTCCACTGCAAAAGAATTTCAAACAATTTCTATAGATACTTTGCCCTCAACAGAGAGAACATAAGTCCATTATACTTAAGTGAGGGCTGCACAGAGTGACTTCCTTGCAGAAGCACAGTATGGAAAAGGTGTGGGGACTGAGTACCTTCACAATGGCGAAGACTTGACACACACTCCCCCAGCCAGAAGACCAAGGTCAAAAACAGTGATAAGTCCTATTGTTAGCAGGTTCCCTTGATATGACGTGATAATGGCATTTTACTTCTGCAAGCTTTCTACCAAAAATATATACATCCCTAGTCTAATCATGAGAAAAGAAATTAAGACAAATCCCCACTGAAAAAAAATTTGTAAAATACCTGAGTACATCTTCCCAGAACTTTCAAGAAGCATATGTAGAAATGACAGCTAAATGTACTGTGGTATCTTAAATTGGATCCTAGAACAGAGCAAGAATATTGTGGGAAAAAATGAGAAAATCTGAATTAAATGTAGACTTTAGTGAATAATAATGTATTAATAGCAGCTTACTAGCTGTGATGAATATACTATACTAAGGTACAATGTTCATAATTGGTAGGTGAAACAGTATGAGGTACGCAAGAACTCTTTGTATTACAGTTCTGTAAATCTAAGACTGTTCTAAAACAAAATGTGTAGTAAACAAAAACAAAGAAAATATGTGGGGAGGGAACTCTTCTAAATGCATTTTACGAGGCCATCATTCCCCAAATAATGACCCAGACAAGAATGCTACAAGAAAAGAAAATTACAGTCCATTATCCCTGATGAGTATGGACACAAACATTTTTAACAAATATTAGCAAATCAAATTCAATAATACATGAAAAAGATCATACATAAGAGTAAGTGGAATTTATTCTAGGGATGCAAGATGGCTCAACATTCACAAATCAGTCATGATGATATACGCATTAAAAAAATGAAGAATAAAAATCATATGATAATCTCAAGAGATGCAGCAAAAGCATTTGCCAAAATTTAACATTCATTTATTATTGAAAAATAAAAACTCTCAGCAAAGCAGGTAGAGAGGGCAGGCACCTCTCTATGAAAAAGCCTCAGCTAACATATGCAGTGATGAAAAGCTGAGAACTTTTCCTCCAAGATCAGGAACCAGACAAGGAAGCTCCCTCTCACCACTTTTATTCGGCATATCATTGGAAATCCTACCAAATGTAATTAGACAGGAAAATAAATAAAAGGCATCCAAATTGGAAAAGAAGAAGCAAAACTGTCACTATTTGCAGATGACACGATATTATATATAGAAAACCCTAAAGACTCCACCAGAAAACTGTCAGGACTAATAAAAAAAATTTTAGTAAAGTTTCTGGATATAAAATCAATATGCAAATACTTTTGCATTTCTATACACTGATAATGAACCATCAGAAAGAGAAATGGAAAAAACAATCCCATTTACTATTGTATCAAAAACAATAAAATAACCAGGAATAAATTTATCCAAGGAGGGGAAAGACTTGTATACAGAACACTATAAAATACTAATAAAATAATGAAGACACAAATAAATGAAAAAATATTTCATGCTCGTGGATTGGGAGAATCAATATTGTTAAAATGTTCATACTAGAAAAAGAAAGAGAAAACCAATCCAGTTGAAAAGTGGGCAAAAAGATCTAATTAGACAGTTTTTTTTTTTTCAAGGAAGACATACAGATGAGCATCAGGAACATTAAAAGCCAAAAAACATATATGCATAGCGCATAGACTCAGATAAGAATGTGGTGAAGGAGGTTGTGGGGGTGGACACGGGGTAGAGGGGGGCACAGGGGAGAAAATGGGGGGTATCTGTAATTGTGTTCACAACACAAAATGAAATGAAAATAAGAAAAAGATGCTCAACACCATTCATCATCAGGGAAAATGCAAATCAAAACCACAATGAGCCCTGGCAGGTTTGGCTCAGCGGTTGGAGCGTTGGCCTGCAGTCCTGAGAGACCCGGGTTTGGTTCCCGCTAAGGGCATGTGCCTCGGTTGCAGTTTGTCCCCGGCCCTGGTCGGTTGTGCGGGTGGCAGCCACTCGATGTGTCCCTTTCACATCGATGTTTCTCTCTCTCTTCCTCTCTCTCCCTCCCACTCTACCTGAACAAAAAAATGGAAAAATATCCTCGGGTGAGAATTAAAAAAAAAAAAACAAAAACCCACAATGAGCTATCACCTCACACCTGTTTAGGATGGCTACTATGAAAAAAACAAGAACTAACAAGTGTCGTGGATGTGAAGCAAAGGGAAACCTTGTGTGTTGTTGGTGGGATTGTAAACGTGTACATTCACTATGGAAAACAGCATGGGGGTTCCTCAAAAAATTAAAAATAGAACTACCATATGACACAGCAATTTCACTCATGGGTATTTATCCAAAGGAAAAGGAAACACTAACTCAGAAAGATACATGGACCCGCGTGTTCACTGAAGCATTATTCACATAAGCCAAAATATGAAAACAACCGAAGTGCCCACTGATGGATCAATCGATTACAAAAAGGTGGCATTTATGCAATGGAATAATATTCAGACATAAAAAGAATGAGTTCTTGCCACTTGCAACAATATGGATGAAGCTCGACAGGATTATGCTAAGTGAAATAAGTCAGACAAAGACAAATATTGCATGATTTATCTCATATGTGAAATCTTTAAAAAATGCTTATAGGCACAGAGAATAGATCAGTGGTTGCCAGAGGTGAGGGCTGGTGTTAGGAGAAATGAGAAAAAGAGAGAAAAAGGTAAAAGACCACTAAATAATAAATTGTGGCCTTCACTGATGATTCTTATAACATTCAGACATCAATCTGTGACTAGAGATCTATATAAATACCAAAGAGACAAACGCTGATGATTGGCTCCCAAAACACTTTTCTCTCCTTCTTTTACCCAATAAACAGACTTGAAAGTGAAATAAGATACTCATCATCTTCCCTGTAAATAGACTTGGCCCTACACACACTTCTCTTATATAAGATATATGCACAAGTCTGGCATGCTCTTTCATACTGACCACAAGTAAATAGTGGAATTGTCAGAGTTTTCAATTTTTTAACATACCTACCGACTCTGAAAAATAACTGACAACATTTACGAGGTTTAAGCACCTCTGTCATTCCAGGTAGTGATATACTGGTGATTTGGTAGGGATCCAACAACCCCCTTCTCGGGTTTGATAGTTTGTTAGAACAGCTCACAGAACTCAGAAAAACATGTACTTACTAAGGACGGGTTTATTTTAAAGGATTGCAAGTCAGAAACATCCACATGCAAGAATGCACAGGGCAAGCATGGGGAAAGGTGCAGACTGTCCATGCTCTCTGCGGGTGGCCACCACCTTCCCAGCGCCTCCATGTGCTCCCCAACTTGGAAGCTCTACAGACCTCTCAGGTAAGGATTTTGTAGAGGCTTTACTGAGTAGGCATGATTGATTAAATTATTGGTCATTGGTGATTAACTCAATCTGAGGAGGGGCTGGAGAGTGAAGAAAATTCCAACCCTCTAATCACATGGTTATTTCCCCTGCCCACCAGCCCCCATCCTTCTGCTATTCAGTTCTCCCCGGCACCTGTCATCACATTAGTACACACAGGATAGAAAGTCCTAGGTGTTAGGAGCTGTATGTTAGAAAATGGGACCAAATATTATCAGAAACTGGGACCAGAGACAAAGTATACATTTCTTAATGATGTCATAGGGATGTTTTATAGTTTGTGGCTTGGACAAAGTTCATGTTTTTTATGTGCATGTTTATGGAATATAATGGACTGCACTGATTTTCCCCAAAATTTATATGTTGAAGCCGTAACCCCAACTGTTATTGTTTTTAGAGATAGAATCTTAAGGGAGGTCATTGAGGTTTAATAAGGTCATGAGGGTTGGGCCCTAATCAGATAGGACTCGTACCTCCAACCGAAGAGGAAAGACAGCAGAGAGCCCTCTGAAATCTGCACAGAGGGAGGCCAAGCGAGGACACGTAAGAGGCGCTGCTTGCAAGCCAGTGAGAGTTCTCGCCAGACAGCAGGTCTCCCGGCACCTCTCTCTGGGACTTCTGGTCTCCAGAACTGAGAACAAATTTCTGTTATTTTAACCCCCAGTCTCTGATATTTCATCACGGCAGACTAGGCAGACTAATACAGAGGCTTGTTTTTATGTTGATCGATCACAGTCACAGAGTGGACTTGACTGATACGAAGTTCTGTGAGATTCTTCATTTCAGTAGAACACCCCAGCCGGTTTCAGACTGCAGTTTATAGCAACCCTAAGGTCTGGCCGATGGTGTCGGGCGATTCCTGGTTGTCAGAGGCTGCTTTTCGTGTCTCCTCTTTTCTCTTTCCCAGATGCCTATCCCAGCCCACCCCCAAAAAATCTTGTATACATCTAACCTAGTCTTGAAGGGGTTTTGTTTGTGCGTGTGTGTGTGTGTGTGTGTGTGTGTGTCAGTGGAGGTGGTACTGGGAACGGTCTGAGAAATCAGGCAGTAAGGTGAAGTTTTAAGGGCATCCCTCTTTATCCACTGGATGGGAAGGGCTCAGTCCTCAGTGGAACACAGAACACAGTGATGCACAAGATAGCAGGCCTATTTCTAGAAGACTTTAATCAGCGATAACCTGGGAAAACATCCCAGAGGTGGGAGATGTTTTGAATAGTGGGTGAGATGATATAAACATTTGAAAGTTGCAGGGAAAGTAATGTCTACAAGGGTAGTAAAATTGCCTTTTTTCTGTTTTATTAATGCCCTGTAGTAGAATGATTAGGAAGCAACTGAAGGCAGTTAAACAGTGAAAGGGTCAGAGTAAGCGTCTAAGACCCTACTTGGTAGCATTAAAAAAAAAAAAAAAAGCCCTTAGCTCCTATAGTGGAACAGTGACTCAGATGAGTATGTATCTAGGGATCTGAGTCATAGCAGATCAGAGATGTTAAAATGTTGTCAAGGCTGATTGGTATGCCAACGTCAGGCATAATCTGTAAAACCTGGCACCCTTAACTATGTGGTGGTGTATTTCCACGCGTGCCCTGAGGACTTCTGGCACGCACACCGTTCAGAGCTGAGCCGTCTGTGTGTGCTATGATGCAGCACTCCCGGTGCAGGCAGACAGGGAAGGCCTATTCTCCGCGAGGCAGCTGATGACTCTCAGGAGCTACCTTCCTAACCAGCCCCAAACGAGATTTATACCATTATTAGCAGGCTGGGGACATGTTAAACCTGATAAGGGTGGAAAATAATTACAGCCAAAAGGAACTTCAAGATCTAGCTAGCATATCTCATTATGAGCCAGCAAGTGGCCCTGAGATTTTATTTGAGGGTTCAAGGGGACTATAGCAAATTCTGAATAAAGAAAAATTAGCATTGGCATTTTCTTGGAAGAAGAAATAATAATTGCTAGGTAAGAACCACAGGGGACTTTTTGCTAGGGTGGTTCTCAGAAACCTGGAGAAAGTAATGGCCCAGGTTGAGCAAAGTGTAAATGCCAGAGTTGCCCGGACAGATAGGGTGATGTCAAAAATCTCAGGTAGGTGAGCCTGCTGACCTGCTATATGAGCACATGTTCACCAAGGCCTCCAATGCACTCTTTGTATGATATCATCAATTTAGTGCACCGGTGACAGTCTGAGAGATAGTCAAACGGTCTAGTTCTCTTTGAATAATATGAAAAGGAGCAACAGAGTTAGCATAGCCCTGGGCAAACTGTAACTAAATGCCATTATCTCTTCCAAGTGAATGTGGGCTAATTCTGATTCCCTCCAATTAGAGATGTAAACAAGTAAATTTGATAAATATATGGCCTCATATCATAGATCTGTGATCACGTTAATTTTCTCTAGCACAGATACTGCATCTGGTAGAGTGCCTGAAATTAAAGTCGCCACTTGCTTGAGATAATGGAATTTAATTTTCATGCTCCGTATCCTGTCTCATTTTTTTCAGGATCTGGACTTGTGAATTAAATTGAGAAATAGTAGGGCTACCTACCACTCTTGCATCCATTAGTTTCTTTCTTTTTTAAAAAAATTTTATCCTCACCTGAAGATATGTTTTTATTGCTTTTAGAGAGAGAAAAGGGAAGGAAGGAGAGAGAGAGAGAGAGAGAGAGAGAGAAACATCAATTGCTTCCCATGCACACCCCAACTGAGGATTGAACCTGCAACCTAGGTATGTTCCCTGACTGGGAATTGAACTCACAACCTTTCGGTGTATGAGACAACACTCTAACCAACTGACCCATTCGGCCAGGGCCATTACTTTCCTAAGGTGTTATTAACTTTTACTAGACCCCAAAGGTGTGATTGTTATTTAATTAAAATCCTGGCTGTGGGGGAAGATCAGTTTTAGAGGAAACTCAAAGACTTATAAACTATAATAGTTTCTACCACATAGGCCATGGACCAAATGTAGTGGTTATACTTTATACCAAATACACTTATTCTGATTATGTGCTTAGTGGTTAGTGGTTAGTGGTTAGAGAAATGACCACCAGGTTGGTTTGTGGACTCATTATGAAACCACTGGGTCTGAGCTCAATTTTTTATACCTATTTTCTTTTTGTCTCAAATTTATAACAGGGTAAGAAAAAACATTTAAAAACTGAGAAGTGTCTAGGAATTGCTCTGCTTGCAAACTAACAAGTCAGCCTGCCGCAAGTTCATGGATGCTGGCGGAAGACATGAGTCTCCTGGGTCAGAGACAAAGACAAAGGCTTTTGTTATTCTCGGCACATGAAGAATCTTGAGTTTCATATTTTCATTAGTTCCCCCTGCATTCCAAGCTCCATTTGGGCCCATGCGGAGTGATTCAAGTGGATACTGCACAAAGAGTGGTTTTGTATCACAGCTGAAGACCTCACGCTTTCAAAATCCAAATCTGTGATAAGACACTGTTAGAAAATTAGCTCAAATACCTCTGCAGAGGGAGACATTATCTTTATTATCCTTGCCAGCAAACAAATCTTACCTCTGCCCTGGAAGGGGAAACTATCTTTATCTTCTAAGGCTGTTTGCTACACAAATATTCTTTAAAACATATTTCAGAACAAAAGTTTCTACAGGATATGCAAAAATTGAGAGCACTATGGAGAATTCCCTGTCAACATTTATAATGCCACGTCAGGTCTCCAGATATACATGTCAAATTGGACCTTGTGGCCAGCAGTCATCAAAATTCTTAGGTATTCCCCCACTTCCCCTTCTCACCATCACAGAGTTATTATAATAATTGTGTGTCAGTTGGTTGGGAAATGGACTGAGGTTATTATTACGACATAGAACTTCATTCTGGAACCCTTCTTCCTGAGTACCAAACCTGTAGAATTCAGTTATTTTTCTCTGAGTCAAAAAACTAATTTAGGTTTAGAAAGTAAGCAAAGCATCATGATATTTTATTGGGGCAACACCCTTAAAGTCACAGTCATCCACTTTTGATGTCTTTGGATCGTACAAAGTTAGAATAACCCTTATTGACTGCCCACATATTTTTCCCTCATGATACTGTGTGCTATAAATATTCTATAACACTCTTTAGGTCTCGGCTGTCATGCTGACATTGTTGTCCATTTTGATAATTGTACACATGTGGCATCTGCTAGCTAAGCGTTGCCACCTAGTCTATATAGGTTTGCAGTCCTAATATCCCTATTGTTATCAGTGAGCACAGTATTCTAACGGGATCTTTCTAAGGTCTGCCGTGGCTTTCAGAAGAAAGCTGTCAGTTAACTGCCAAAATGCTGGTGTCTGCCTCACTCACCAGTGCATCCAGCATCACTGGTAACTAGTGTGACCTCCAAACCTTCCCCTGAAACGTGCTCATCTTGTGGGCTTTGCAGAGTGGATAGTGCACACCCATTAACATGCTCAGTGCAAGCATCTCCGCCATAATTAGTATAGATTAGCTTGTTTTGTAATTCCAGGAGCCATCATCACAGCAGGTTGGGACTATCTCCAGAAATACAAACTGAATATAGTTTCTTTTTACAAAAAGATTAATTAAACTAATAAGCTTCCAGCAAGACTAATCAAAAAGAGAAAACAATACAAATTAACAACATCAACAATGAAAGAGTAGACAACCACATCGATATATTCAAGAGAATAATATATATATATATATATATAATAAACATGATGGAAATAATATGAAAACTTAAATGAAACACAAATTTATTTTAAGAAAAACAAAATCCAATTGATCTAAACTGGCTTAAATGAAAATAGCTCTAGATCAATCAACATGAAAACATGATAAAAAAAAATACCTATCACAAAACTCTAGGCTTCAGTGGTGTCACTGGTCAATTTATTGAGCCTTTTTAAAAAAATTACAGACATCTTTTTTTTTTTTTTTTTTATCCTCACCCGAGGACATTTTTCCATTTTTTGTTCAGATAGAGCGGGAGGGAGAGAGAGGAAGAGAGAGAGAGAAACATCAATGTGAAGGGACACATCGAGTGGCTGCCACCCTCACGACCAACCAGGGCCGGGGACAAACTGCAACCGAGGTACACGCCCTTAGCGGGAACAGAACCCGGGTCTCTCTGTACCGCAGGCCGACGCTCCAACCGCTGAACCAAAACGGCGAGGGTAAAAAAATTACAAACATCTTATACAAACTCTTTTAGAAAATCCAGCTGATTAGAACAATTTTCAACTTATTTTATGAGGCCAATATATTCTGACATAAAATTCTGATGAGAATATTATTTAAAAAAACAACTTCTCACCATACCAGCAAATTCCTTAACAAAATATTAATAAATGGTATCCAGTAATACACAAAAAGGATAGTGCTTCATGATCAAATGAAAGTTCTCAATAATAAAAAAAACAATTTTTAATTTGAAAATTAATTTACATTATCATGGAGAAAGGTTTATGATCATCTCAGTTAATGCAGAAAAAATATTTTCATAATATTCAACATGCATTTATTTTTATAAAATCATAAATTTAGGAATAAATATTGTACTTCCTAATAACAGGAAACCCTTAAAAAGAAAGAAAATATAAATAGCACATAAGAAAGCATTACACTGAGCAAAATAAATCAGATTTAAAGTATATTTAATCATAACCCATTATTTTATTTGTATGAAACCTCAAGATAAACAAATAAACCATGGTAACATAAATCAGAAATTAGTTTCTCAAGGGTAGGGGTGCAGAGGACTGGAAATTGATTGGAAAAACACATTTTGGAACTTTTCATGATAATGGAACTGTCCTTTATCTAATTTTGAATGGTGGTAGATAGGTATGCATTGTTTTAAAACTCATCAAAATAAAAATGTACAAACTTTATTTTATTATATGTAAATTGTACCATAAATAGTAAATAAAATATTAGATTGGCTTGTAATATTTTCTTTTTATGAATGGATTCTGAATTAGCCAATTCGATGGGCTTGTTTTGGTTTTGCTGGTCTTATGCAAACATGACTCATGATAACTGATGAATGATGTACTGTCTTGTTTGTAGTGTGCCAAATGCATACTTAAGTAGCCTTGGTGATAAAATACTATCATATCAAGCAAGCTGTAGAAGAAGCATTTATTAATATTTTATCCATTTCAAATATTTGTTGAGTGCCCACCATATGCCCACCATGCTTTTTGGAGCACAGGATATATTAACAAACCAAACAGAAAATTTTTCTGCATTTGTGGAACTCACAGTCTTCCATTTTCTCTGCTCAGTATGCTAAGTTTCCTTTATGCTACTAGCTTTTCTTCTTAAACTATAAAAGTTGGACTTATTCAGAACTTTTTCTTGGATATATTTTCTATCTATATTAATTCTCCTGGTGATAATATTTTTTCTCATAGTTTTATACAGCATTCATTCACTG
This sequence comes from Molossus molossus, assembly GCF_014108415.1. Lineage (NCBI taxonomy): Eukaryota > Metazoa > Chordata > Mammalia > Chiroptera > Molossidae > Molossus > Molossus molossus. Next base: position 55,275,602 of record NW_023425351.1, on the reverse strand, counting down.
ATGACTTCCAAAATCATATCTCCTACTCATCTCTCTACTGAGAACTTGATCCAATTCCCAACTTGACTTCTATATTTGTGTATTGAATAAACATCCCAAATATTTAAGCCAGTATGATCATAGGTCCCAGTTTAGACAGAACAATATACATTTACACATTATAGTCATTGTCTTTGTATAATGAGTAATACATTTCTATTCCATCTCAAAGGGATCTTGATTTGGGGACACTCTATCCAAACAGCCCCGTTGAATCCACTCCCTAATTTAGTTTTACCCATGGTAATAACAGCAAATCAATTCACCTAAGCATTTGGTCCAAAATAATGTTTCATTCTTGACTACACTTGTTTGCTTATGCTCTATCTGCCAGAAACTTCTATCATTTATGATTTCAAAACATACTGAATCTAACCAATGTATTAGATGCCAGAGTCATTTCAAATTTATAATACTTTCATTTTCCTTAGAGGGTATTTTTTCCTCAAATTTTACAACCACATGGCATCCAGGCTAAAATTACTAAAATCTAAATTAAATCTTGCCATTTCATTACTCAAACCCTTAAAAGGTTTCCCATATCTCTTAACATGAGGTCTACATTAAAACTGATAATAAATATTCTATATAATTTTGCCTATGCCTATCTCCCTGAGTTAATTTTCTACCACTGCATGCTTTATTTACTCTGCTTTTGTCAAATATAACATTTCATTATTTCTCTAATGTGCCATTTTATGTGACTCCAGACTTCACTTGCATTGGCCTCACATCCCAGAGCACTCTTTTTCAGGGTTTCTGATGCTGCCGTCCTCACTTTCATTCAAACGTCTGCTCAAGAGTTCTTTTAGTTGGGGGAAGAAAAATTCAATGAATCTCTCATATTTCTTCATGCCTAAGTATTCAAAACATATTTACTTAAATGTATTTACATTCCAGGATAGTGAAGATATGAAATCTATGTATCTATGTAAGTATCTATGTATGTATCTATGTATGTATGTATCTATCTATCTATCTATCTATCTATCTATCTATCTATCTATCTATCCATCCATCCATCCATCTATCATCTATCTGCTTACCTACCTACCAAGATTGCAAACATGAATATCTCAATTCTCTTCCCAGAGAAAACTTGCTTACATTTCAGGGTAATCAAGATAATGTTTCTCTCTGGAGAGGAAGATGAGCAGGTTTCCTAGCAGCCATGTTATATGAACGGGAGTTTCCTACGCAGTCCTCAGCTGGGACAGAGACCACTGTATACACAACGCCCACTTGGGCCCACGGCTGCAGCTCCCCTTTGGGACTTCTGAGGGCGAGGTAGTGAAACAAACACGGAGTTCATGCTACCTGCTGTGTTGTGAGTAATCCACTTTCTAAATCCACTTGGGTTTATTGTCTTCTCATCAGCTGAACTGATGAAGGGTCGTGAGCCATCCTAGAGCCTAGAAGTTTCCACTGCACTACAGTTTAGGAACAACTTGGCTGCTTAACAATGACAAGTACGGATCATCCAATTCCAAGGTGTGTGTGTGTGTGTGTGTGTGTGTGTGTGTGTAGGGGGTGTTGCCACACCAGTAACAATTCTCAGATACCAGCTAGGTACCTTATAATGCAACTCAATTTTGACACTACCTACAGAAGTAGGGTCAGATTCTATAGGAGAAGGGTTTGACCAACAGGCTATATAAAGATTGCTCATAGAACACAAGAGATACATTTTAATTACTTGCTCATTAGTTTATTATAAAACTACATAATTCAACAACAGCCAGATGGAAAAGATGCATGGGGAAAGGGCATGATGCATCCATACCTGCTCCAGGAATACCACTCTTCCCAAATCTCAATGTGTTCACCAACTGGGAAGCTCTCCAAACCCAATCCTTTTGGTTTTTTAATGGAGGCTTCATTACATAGCATAGGCATGAGTAATTAAATAATTGGTCATTTGTTCATTTTTCTTTGTAAATTATCTTTATTGTTGAGAGTATTACAGATGTCTCCCCCTTTATTCCCCTCTCAGGGATAGTACTAAAAGTTTTAACCTTGTAATCACATTGTTGGTTATCCTCAAGTGGGATACAAAACGTCACCTTATTAGCACACAAAAGACACATTTTATTGCTCTCCACAGTAGGAAATTCAAATGGTTTTAGGAACTATGTGCCAGAAAAAAGGACAAACACCAAGTATATATTCTTACTATCACAATATTATAAGAGTTTTTCAGAGATGAGATGATTCCCTTGTTTAAATCCTTCAACTCTTCCCCATCTCAGTAAAATTAAAATCACATCTTATATTATGCTGCATAAGGCCTTTCATGATTGGCCCCTACCTACACCTACAAGTATATTTACTCCCCCTTCTTTTTTTTGTTCCTTTTTATTTTCATTCAATGTTCAATTTAGTCAAAGGTCATTATACAATTCCTCACTGGTTCTCATTTTCTACTATGCTTTCTTTTAATAAAATACATATCTATCAGGTTTTTCAAACATCATATTGTAGCAATACACATAAACTATTCCAAGAAATTCAAGAGGAGTGAAGACTCCCAAGTTCATTATAAAAGGCCAGCATTATACTAATTCCAAACCAGATAAAGACACTACAAGGAAAGAAAATGATGGACCAATAACCTCGATGAACACAGATGCTAAAATCCTCAACAAAACATTAGCAAACTGGATCTAGCAATACATTAAAAAGGTCACACACTATGATCAAGTGGGCAGTCTATAGATTCAACACAATTTCTATTAAGATACCAGTGGTATACTTCACATAATTAGAACAAATATTCCAAAAATTTTTATGGAGCCACAAAAGAACCCAAATAGCCATATCAATATTGAAGAAGAAGAACAAAGTTGGAGGAATCGTGCTACCTGATATCAAACTCTACTACAAGGCCATAGTAATTAAAATAGAATGATATTGGCATAAAAGCAGACATATGGATCAATGGAACTGAATAGAGATTCCAGATAAAAACCAGTGCCTTTATGGCCAATTTATATTTGACAAAGAATGCAAAAACATAGAGTGGAGTAGAATCTGTTCCATACATGGTATTAGAAAAATTAAACAGATATGTGCAAAAAATGAAACTAGATACACCAGAATAAAGTCAAAATGGATTACATACTTAAATATTACACTCAAAAAACATAAAAATCTGAGAAGAAAACATGGGTAAAACCTCAGACATTTCTCGTAGCAATATTTTATTCTGATATATGTCCTTGGGCAAGGGAAACAAGAGAAAAATAAACAAATAGGAGTACACCAAACTAAAAAGATTTTGCACAATAATAATAATAAAAACTATCAACAAAATGAAAAGAGAATCCACTGAATGGGAGAACATATTCTTTGGTGATGCATCTGATAAGGGGTTAATATCCAAAATTTATAAAGAACTTACAACTTAACACCAAAAATACCCAAACAATTGAATGAAAAAAAATGGGCAACGGACCTGAATAGAGACTTCTCCAAAGAGGACAAACAGATGGACAATAGACCTATGAAAAAAAGCTTGACATCATTAATTATCAGAGAAATGCAAATTAAAATCACTATGAAATACCACCTCACACCTGTCAGGATGGCTATCATCACTAAATCAACCAACAAGTGTTGGCGAGGATGTAGAGAAAAGGGAACCCTCATGCACTGTTGGTGAGAATGCAGATTGGTGCAGCCACTATAGAAAGCAGTATGGAGTTACTTCAAAAAAGTAAAAATGGAACTGCCTTATAACCCAGTGATTTCACTTCTGGGAATATATCCAAAGAAGCCCAAAACACAAATTCAAAAGAATATACGCACTCTTTTTTCATTGCGGTGTTATTTACAGTAGCTAAGGTTTGGAAGCAGCCCAGGTGTCCATCAGTAGATGAGTGAATAAAAAACCTGTGGTACATTTACACAGTGGAATACTACTGGGCCAAAAGAAAATTTTACCTTTTGTGACAGCCCAGATGGACCTAGAGAACATTATGCTCAGTGAAATAAGCCCTACAAAGAAAGACAAGTACCATATGATTTCACTCGTATGTGGAATCTAATGAACAAAATGAACCAGCAAGCAAAATAGACAGACTCAGTGATAGGAGCAGGCTGACAGCTGTCAGGGTGGGTGGTGTTGGTGATTGGGGGGTAGAGGAATTGAGCAAAAAGTAAAAACAAAAAGATAAAGAGAGAGAACTCATGGACATGGACAACAGTGTGGTGATTTCCGGGGTGGGGGGAGTATTGAAGAATATAGAGGGAATAATGGTTACGGAAGGAGACTTGACTTGGGGTGGTGAACACACAGTGTACAGATGATGTGCTGTGGAATTGTGCACTGAAAACCTGTATAATTTTGTTAACAAGTGTCACCCCAATAAATTCAATAAGAAGAAAAAAAAAATCATCTTGTAAATAATCCCACCCTCAGAAGAATTAGCTACTCCCTTCTCTTGTACCACACTATGAATATAAAGCTCTGGTTATTCTGCGTATAACCTTGCTATTGTGCCTGTATTTGTATGTCCAACTTTCACATTGAGTAGCTACCATTTATTTAGTCCCTAGTGTGTGCCAAGAAGGGCACCTTTCGCTCTAGATGAATATAAAATATGCAGATGTTGTTTCTCTTTCAGGTTTATAGGTTGGAATATTTCTCACAGGCAGGACTTTAACCAAATCCCAAAGCTCTAGTTTGCATCATTGTATAAATTTTGTAGCTCCTATTAGAATCAGAGTATACCAATCCCTTTATATAGGTGATCAATCTGAACCTCACAGATGCTAAAACTTGTCCATGCTCAGAGATAAAATTTGTAAAAAAAAAATACAAACTCTAGGACATTATACATATTTGCTACTCAAAGGAGACTTAGAGCTAATTAGTGGGTAAAGGTTTCCATCAGCATATGGGTTTACAGGGGAAGGAATCAAGAGGATTCAGAAATGAAGCTTAGATATTGAGATTTTAGGCCCAGAAATGAGTGACAGAAAGAGGTTTATTGAGGAGAGGAACCCATTAGGTTCTACCTGGTAGGCCTTGTTTTAATATAAGTGTTGTGTGAGGATAAAGTTTTTAGGAAAGATTTTTAACTTGCAATTTTGGCACAAACACTAAATCTATTTGTAGCAAGTGGTTCGTGGGCTAACTTTTTGTAGAAAGCATGTTTATTTCTCAAATTTTACCCACATCTGTCAATCAAAGTAAGTATTTGACACCAGGAACTGAGATGTAAGGCAAAATTGTATTTATTGGGTATAGTTGAAAAAATTAAAGGAGAGTAGTGGCACTTTTAATTCATTAATTTAATAAGTAATTACTGATCATCTGTTTTATGCAGGATGCTGTGACCGACAACTATTACACCTGGAGAAGTAAAGTAGGCTTACATTTTAGAGAGGAAGACAACACAATCAACAAGGACACAGGAAATAAATTTATAAAGAGCACATGTAGTACTGTAAAGGAAATGAACACAAGACCATGATAAACAAATAATAATGCCATATACATAGAAGGTAAGGAAAAGTTACTTGATCAGGTGGTTAGGAATTTGCTCTCTGAAGACATGAAACTTGAGTTTAGAAGGCTAATAAAAACAGTTAAAAAGAATCCTAGGACAAGCATCCTTAGGAGACGGAAGATGTGCTAAGTCCTGAGGAAGGAGAGCATCACATGTTCCACACTGAGTGAACACCGGAATGGGGAAATTTTAAGGCTCATGTGTCTTATAAATAATATGGTTTTATAGATCAATCCTAAGAAATTGCTAGCCCGCTAGCTGTCTTGACTTGTTCCAGTGGTGAAATAAGAGATGTAGGGAGCTGGATCTCAAATCATTATCTTCATAAGTAAAATGTGCCAACTGTTGGTCCACCTTACAAATGGCTTTCCAGTTGCTCTCCATCTGAACAAAACTAGTCTATTGGTCTCTCTCACACATGAAGCTGTTTTATCAAAACTTCACATTTACACAAGCATTTTTTCATTGTTTAACTTTGTTATACCTTAATGCTTATGAAAACAGATGATGGAGGGAGATAGAAATGGGATCATATTTAGGCTATACCAATTAATACTGCATTCCCATGTTGTGGTTTCTTAACATCACAGTGCCTCAATGTTTTTATAATCTAAAAAAATAAATGATAGTGGAATTATGTTCATAGGATGTTTTAAAATTTTTATCTTTATTGATTTTAGAGAGAGAGGAAGGGAAAGGGAAAGGGAAAGAGAAATAGAAACATCGATGAGAGAGAACATCGATTGGCCGCCTCTTGCATACCCACACTGGAAATTTGACCTACAACCTGGGTACGTGTCCAGGAATTGGACTGGTGACCTCTTGGTGTATGGGTTGATGCTCAACCACTGAGCCACACTGGCTGGGCGGTTCATAGGATTTTTGTAAAGATTTAAAAAGATGCTTCACATAAAGCACTTAGCAAAATGCATAGTCTGTTATGACTTGTTTAAAAAAATTTTGTTCTACTTACAAGCAAATATTTCTACCACCATATTAATGTTGACTTATACAAAATTATCTCTATTCCCTTTCATCATTAAAACAAACTTTACTTACATCTGGGAATATTAGATTAAATTGTGTTTCACTTTTATAAAGAAGGGAATAGAAAATATAAGATGTATACTGTAGAGAAAAAATCCCCAAATTTCAGGTTAATACCTGCTTTACCATTTTTTTATTGTATTTAAACAATAATTATGCATAAATATAAACATAACTTCAAGTTTTATTTTCTATAAATATATACCTAGCTAATTGAACTTTCATGGAGTAAAACTGTTATAAGAAATTTTATTTACTTATGAACAATAAGAAATTGTACTAAAACAGTTTAACGTTCATGAGGGTGAGTGTGTCTTGAGGTGTATGTTTAGGCATGTGTATATGTATTGGTGTATGTTTGTGTTGGTGTGCAAAAAGAGTAAAGGAAGACTGAAGGGTAGGAGTTTTATTCTTGTATTAGTAGATAGATTATTTAAAAACAAAAAGAAAAGGTAGAAGTTAATATGGATTTATTTGAATTCAGAATGCAAAAGTGTGACTACCTCAGAATCAAGGCTTAAGACTAAGTATTTATAGTTTTATAAGTTGCCATTAATAGCCACTACACATTTAAAGATTCACGGTACAGAGGACCCTAACTTCTGAGCGGTAGGTAGTAGACAATATGGACAGAACGGAGGAAATTCTCACAGTCATGTCCACCTGGAAATCTAACAGGTATTTCAAAATGTAGAAATAAATGTCTTTTTATTTATCTACCTTCAGTGTGCTTCAATTGCAATCATATTTCTCAATAAATAGAAATCTATTCTTCCTGTTTCTCTGGCCAAACTTTTTAGGCATTTTTGATTCATCTCTTTTATATTTCCCGTCCAATCCATCAGCAAATACTGTTCAATCTATGTTGAAAACAAATCCAGAATCCAACTATTTCTCATAATCACCATCACAGCCCCTCAGAAATAATTGAAAATTATTATTTGATTTTGGAATGTACAGGTTGGCATTCTCAAAATTATAAAACAGAAACCAATTATAGGGTATGAAGAGAGATTTACCTTGATGATGGTACAGTATTTGTCTTAGACACTGAAAACCACCCACTGCCAAACATTTATTCACTAAGAACATAATAACTTAAAAAGAATAATGGCAACAGCTACAGCAAAAAATGGGCAAAAAGCCCTGGCCAGTTTGGCTCAGCAGTTAGAGTGTCGGCCCACGGTCCGGAGAGACCCGGGTTCGGTTCCCTCTAAGGGCACATACCTCGGTTGCAGTTCGTCCCCGGCCCTGGTTGAGTCATGTGGGTGGCGACCACTCGATGTGTCCCTTTCACATCAATGTTTCTCTCTCTCTCCCCCCCCACCCCCACTCTATCTGAACAAAACATCAAAAAATGTCCTCGGGTGAGGATAAAAAAAAAAAAGGTCAAACAACAGTAACACAACCCACCCAGCTAAACATGAAGATATTCAGGGATTCTTTTCTTTTTATCAAGATGCCTATTCTAGAAAGTTCCAAATTTCTATACAATAAATCTTCATCAATAAATGAAAGATATAATACAATGATGTCTAAGGAAAAGTGCATGTTTTCCCCCATGCTGACCTTTATTATTTTTATCCACTTTTGAAATCACTATATATTCTAAGTATAGTGATAGTGATATAAAATAATTTACAGTTTCATTAAAAAACTAATTAATATGCTTATGCAGCCCAGGAAGAGGCAGCATTCACCCAAAGGGGGTTTATTTACATCAATAGGAGACATATGTGCATTCTAACTTAAAATATTGAAAGATGAAAGAAACTCCATATAGCCCGGCTGGTGTCTCTGTGATTGAGCATCAACCCATACACCAAGAGGTTGCTGGTTTGATTCCCAGTCAGAGCACATGCCCAGGTTGAGGGCTTGATCCCCATTATGGGGTGTGCAGGAGGTGGCCAATCGATGTTGATGCTTCTCTCTCTCAATGATGTTTCTCTCTCTCTCCCTCTCCTTTCCTCTCTCTCTAAAAAAAAAATTTTAAAAGAACATTTAAAAGAAACTCAATACAAATGAATGCATGCCTATGGATAAATATGTCCTTCTAAAAGAAACAGCATTTTGTTAGTTTGTTCTGTGATTTAGGGTAAAATTCTGCAATATGTTTAGCTACTTTCTGCTGGTAGGAAGTTTCCTTCAGATGTGATTGTGTGATTTTCAATTTAAGTTACTTTTTTATGTATTTATCTTTATTGTTGAGAGTATTACAGATTTTCCCCCCTCTATTCCTCTCATTGACTCCCTCCTCCCTGCTCCTTGAAAAATATTCTTCTGAATGCATTAACAAATTTGTCTAGAAAATTCTTTAATGGCTTCAGATTATTTTATCCAATTTTATCTCACTGGGTGGGATGAAATAGATAACTGAAAATAAGCAGGCTATGACAATATTTTATTGACTAATTTAAATATGTGTTAGAGACTTGCATGTATTAAATTCTTAAGAGGTACCAGAAACTGTTGTAAACAATGTGTACATATTAACTCTTTTAAATATCAATATCCTATGAAGTAGCAATTGTCCCCATGAAAAGGAGAGGAAAATACAACACAGATGAGTAAATTGTGTAAGTTCACACAGCTAGTAAGGAATAGATTGGAGATCTGTGGTTATTTCGTTTAATTACAGACCTTATGCTCTTAACCATTCTGCTATAATAAATACATCAAGAGCTGTAAAACTATCATGAACTGAAGAATTAAAAATATGGAAAGGTTAGCACAACTAAATACTTGATATAGGGAAGATAGACTTTCAAATATTTAGAACACTATTGTGCATCCAAAATAAAAAGCAACATAATTATCTTGTTTTTGCACACATATACTTATTAAGTAATGACATATAAAAATTCTTCATTGTAGTTATAAAACACTTGGGTCGTCATTAGATGCTATACACAAGTGAAATCATGTGGTACTTGTCTTTCTCTGACTCGTTTATTTATTTAGCATAATCCTCTCCAGGCCCATCTGAAACATATAATTTAATTAACCAATGTCACCCCAATAAATCCAATAAAATTTTTTTCAAAATACTCAAGTCTTTAAATGCCTAAGCTTTGTAAGCATTGAACCAATGGTGTGTTTTATTTATTCTGACCCTGGGATAAACTCTATAATAATGCTCCTCTGTGAACCAATGAAATGAGAATGGGATTTTAAAAACCATTGATCCTTATACTTTGTGGGTTCAGTCAATACCAATGAAGGGGTTCCTACAATATAGCTACATAAAAATGATGGAAAAAAGAAAATTGAGTCATTTGATTTTTGTTTTTTTCTAGTGCACAGCCAGAGAAATGGTGTTAATATTTTCATTCAGTCATATGTGTACACAGTCATTCCAAACACCATTTTTGAGTCTATGAAACACAATAAGAACAAAAAACAATCTCTTATTTTATGTCAAATAAAAGAAATAGCAAGATAGGGGTGGGGGATCAAACTTCTCTAGCCTTAGAGTTTTTAGAGAACTTAAACTTAGCCTGTGTATATTCTTCCAATAGACACACACACAGTTTGAGAAAATTATCATGCAGATTTTAGGTTCTAGACCAGGAATTTACAAACTGTAATAGCCCAAATGCCTAGTGTCTAGTGTGGCCTTCGGCCTAATTATGTTTTGCATGGTGAGCTAAGAAAGTGTTTTTATCCCTAATGTGTGTGTGTGTGTGTGTATATATATATATTTTTAAATCAAAAGTATGTAATTGTGTCACATGAAAATTATAGGAAGTCAAAATTTAGCATATGTAAATAAGGCTTTTTTTTTTTTTTAAAACACAAGCATCCTCATTCCTGTATGTGCTGTTTGTGGCTGGTTTTGCACTACAGGAATAGGTTTGAATAGTTATGAAAGACGACATGTGCTGCAAAGCCCAAAATATTTGTTTCTGTATCTTTACAGAAATGTTTATTGACTCTCACATATATTAACTTTATAGAAAACACTTACTGGGAAATTATCTTGCTGTGTGAATGGAGATGCTCACATTGAAATCATCATTTTCTGAGTAACTCAGTTTACTCTTCTTCATTAGAAATGAAGACAATGCCCATTTTGAACAGAGGTGGTGGCTGATTATTTCAATCTTTATTTAAAAATATGATAAGTAATATGTTTCTGTGTTTCCAATGTATATTATTTCATATTAGACATAATATTGCTACATTTATTCATGCTATTTTTTAATTTGAATATTTAAATAGAAAAAAATTATTATTTGTCAGCCCATGGATGTAATTGTTTTTAATTTAAATCTCTGTTAGAATAGATTAATGTTGGGAATGGGGCTAATGTTGGCTGATTTTACTATACCCCAGATTTCCCAGAAGCAGTTTTTAACCTCTGATTTTATTTTTTAAATATCTTGGCTTGTTTCCTTAGCAACTTAATTTTCTTGCAGCTTATATTATTACAAATTAAATTCATATTGATGATTAAAATCAATGATTACCCCCCAATAAGCTGTTCTACAGTATAAGTGATAACTGGATTCTCTCCTATTGCAGCAAAGCTCTTTCTCCAGACTTATTTTTCCATGAGAAAATGTTCTGTGCTGACTATATAAAATCTTTACTAGTTCTATAGTTAAGATACACATCAAAGAAAAAGTAGGATATCCTTCATACATTAGTGTCAATAGTACCATTCGCTGACTTTTATTGTAAACTATAATTTGACTTAGAATATTGATAAATTACATATTCAATTGTTAACAAATTCTAGTGTAGCCTTAACTATTTTCTCACTACATTTTTATTTCTAAGGACCTCTTTGTACCCTTAGTTTCTTTTTTTAAAATTATTTATCTTTCTGTATTTATTTTAGAGCGAGAGAGGAAAGGAGAGGGAGAAAGATAGAAACATCGATGAAAGAGGAGAACATCCTTTGGCTGCCTCCTGCATGCCCCCCACTGGGGATATGGCTCACAACCTAGGCATGTGCCCTGATCGGGAATCAAACCCGCGACCTCTTGGTGCATGGGTCAATGCTCAACCACTGAGCCACACCGGCCAGGCCCCATAGTTTCTTTTGTTACTGTTATATGCCTTTGGCAATTCAGAATCTGCACTGTCAGCTCCAAATTCCTTTTGAACATCAAACCTGTGTCTCCAAGTGTTTGTTGAATATCGTCCTATATGTTTCATGGACAACTTAATCCCATAATGTCCAAACATGAATACATGTAGGTTTCCTTTCCTTTTCCAACTTCACTTCATGGTCCTCATTCTTCATTTTGGTGAAGGATATCAGTGTCCTCTCACTTTTCTGAAGCCAAAACATCAATATTATTCTAAACATGTTCCTCGCCATTTCTCCTCATTGCCACACTGGAACAACTGGAGATCACTATTTATAAATGTTAGCTTCTATGTATTTCCTTACCTAAGTACTAAGTATTTAAGTATTCTCTCCTCTCCATTTCAACTGTCACAATCTTAGTTTGGGATGTCGTTCCTTAGGCTCTTGATTTTTATATTAGTCTCTTTACTAGATTTCATGCCTAAATTCATTCACAAACTATCCATCCTCCATAACGTTTATAAAAATGGTTTAACAAATCTGCTTTAAATACTTCAGTCCACATTGCTCAAATTATGTCCAGATATTGTGTTATGGCATAAGAAGCTCCAAGTCTCCATTCTATCTCATTTAAAATTCGTCTTTCTACTTTTAATTGCACCCTATTAAGTCAGCCATGCTGAACTAGGGGCATTTTCCAGCACACAGACAGGGAAGTCTCCTTGTGTTTCTGGGCCTTTTGACCCAATGCACTCTCTACCTGATTTTTGTTCTCTTACCTTTTCCACTTGACTAATTCCTGCTGGTTCTTTCAAACCCAGCTTAGTTGTAACATGGTCTTACGGTTTTTATGACGCTGTCAGTGAAAATGGCAAGGAAATCCAAAAGTTCATCCTTCCATAAAAATCAATGAAAAACTTGTAAAAACTGTCAGGATCAACTTTGTTGGAACTCTGGAAACACCAAAAGCTTGCAGCAATGAGGGTACTACTTAGGTAAGAAAACCATCGAAATCTTGGTAAAAACAGAGAGCATTGTGGTATTTTAAGTTACCCTATTCCAATTTCACATTCCCTAGTTATGCCATACCTTTGAAGATGCAACCCAGGACCCTTGTATCAGCACCAGTGCCACAGGGAGCAGAACATAGCTCATTTGCAAAGAATGGTGATTGTTTTGACCTGTCTTGTGATTCCATGGAAGATCAGCTCCAAAGGGTTTGCCTTTATTTTGCCTAAATATGAACTCTTCCAGCACTGAGGCAACTCTCTAGGGCAGTGGTTCCAACCTTCCTAATGCTCCAACCCTTTAATACAGGTCCTCATATTGTGGTGACCCCCAACCATAAAATTATTTTTGTTGCTATTTCATAACTGTAATTTTGCTACTGTTATGTCTTGGGCGACCCCTGTGCAAGGGTCATTCATACAACCCCCAAAGGGGTCGCAACCCACAGGTTGAGAACCACTGTATTTTTCAAAAACATGCACAAAGAGATGAATTACCCATTGATCTCTGGGACAGTGGATAATCTTTGGGATGCATCATTGACTAAATAAAAGTTTGGGAGGAAAAGCTGGGAAATAAGATGCTTCAGTGTAATAAGTATTTTTAAAAGCTCCAACATATTCCTGGGAATCTAGAAGGACACATGAAATCCCAGAGCAGGGCACGTGTCAAGAAAGAACAAAGGCTGCCCTAAGCTCACACTTCTGACTGATCTTCAGGAGCTATACTGAGAAGTAAGGGCGAAGGCAGGGTTGTGAACTGCCTGCTGCCTGGCTGCGTGTTGAAGGCATGCCCAGTACACATACAGAGGCAATCAGCAAAGACTGGGTGTTTATTGTTTCCGGGTCTTTAAGGAAATCTCAGTCTAGTCTCTATCTCACCACTAAACTAGCAGAACAAAGACATTAGTGGCAACACATGACAAAGAATAGAGACTATAAAAAATTTGTTGAGAAAAGTCATGTAGTGAACATAGCAATGGCTATAGGAGCTACAACAAACCTGGAGAAGGAGGATAACTAATTTTCAGACAGGCTATTTTTCCAAATTTAACATTATCATATTACAAATGTTTAGTTTTCAACAACAAAAAAATATGATGCATATAAATAAGCAAGAAAGTATGGCTCATTAACAGAAGGGGAATAAAGCAATAAATAGAAACTATCCCTAAGTTAGATCCAACATTGAACTTCCTAGACAAAGAGTAATCTTCGTGTAGGTTTTTATTTATATGGAATGTCCAGAATAGGCAAATCCATTAAGACAAAAAATAGATTAGTAATTTTTCAGGAGATAGGAGTAGGGAAAAATGAAGAATGACTCATTTTTGGGGGTGTTTAAATTTTTCTTGAATTCAATAATGGTGATAGTTGCACAAAATTGTGAATATACTGTATCTGATTGAATTGTATATTTTAAATGCTTAAGGTGATAGATTTTGTGTTATGTAAATTTATCTCAATGAAAATTATTCTCTCCTCTCCCACCCTCCCCCTCCAAAAAAGGCTTTCAAAACTTCTCCACATTAAGTTTGGTATTCTGTATAGGTATCATATGATACCACTATAGGTATCATAGCACTCATTACACATCTCTCTCGCATTCTCTTGTAATTTATGTTTTCTTGCATGTCTTTTACTTGGCTGTGAGTTCACAGAGATTAGTGGTAATGTACCTCAGCTTGATAGCTACAACTGTGCTTGATGTATGTGTCAACTACATGGGTAAAACTTAAACCTTGTGTGTGTCTACTAGGGATTTTTAATGATCACAAGGAGGCTTCAAAATGAGAATGGTAATTGCCCTGAAAGGAAATGTGAAAAAGTAAATAGTAAATGCAAAATGCTGCAGGTATTCACCTTTCGGAGGTGGCCAGAGAGAACCTACATCTGAGATATCAAAGGACTTACTGTATCTATGAGGAAAGATGATCCGCACAAGTGAAACGGTTCAACTGTACTGCAAGATTTATAAAAATTAAAGCACAGGCGATTATATGCATTAATAAATATCAGAAAAAGTAAAATACGAGAGTGAATGCTACAGAACGAACTAATGGGGAAATTGGGAATGGATCTGGGCCTGGATAATGGTTATTTCAACCTTCCTTGGGGAGGTGACTCTCCACCTCTCCATCTGTAGACTGAGTTCCACCTTGTCTAACTGAGTTGTTATTAAAATGAATGTGGCTAGCAGATGTCTTCAAAGCCAGACAACTAATTGAATACTATGGAGCAAGAAAACTTTTGAAAATTATCCTAAGTTTGCAGGATTTGATGGCTAGAAACATTGTAATGCCTCTAATACAATAAAGAAGACAAGAGGGAAAATCTATTTTGAGTGGAAAATGATGACCATAGGATTGACTTATTCTATTTGAAGACTATGTAGAGCATAGACATAAAAATGCCAGAATTCAGGGGTGAGGAGGGAATCATTTTTAATATAAAACTAGACTTTTTACAAATAAATAAAAGTAGATGCTCTTCAAATTCACTTCTGGGTTGTGTTGCTTTAAAGGACATACAGCAATATATGTAACAAATAAGGAAAATATTTCTTAGCAAATTATCTTTTAATTCATATTTCTAATCCTTGATGTAATGATCGACCCATTAATCCATTTCATCAATATTAATCAAGGGCCTAATGTATGCCAAGAGCAGATGCTGAGGATAGATTGGTAAACACTATCGACAAAGTCCCTGCCCTTATGGAACATACATCATGGCAAAGTTAAATATGTGTCAGTCAAGGAAGGTCCTAATATTCGATTTGAAAATACCAGCATGTATGTGCATTGCATAGCTGTGGTCACATAAAGTAGTTTCCCCTCCTGTTCCTCTCAGATACACCCACTGTTATTATTAATTTCACGGCAAGCCCATGTGCTGTGCCAAGTAGAAGCGTTTTGCCAGGCTTCATTTCTGAGCTGCCCATACAGCTCCCTTCATTTGTTTTGGTTTTATGTACCAAAGATGTACTGAGTAAAAATAAGTGCTTATCCCTGGGGCATAGTTTAAAAGACAAGTATTCCAGGGTTTATCTGATGATATCCCTGTACCAGAAAGATTGTACAGTCCAGAGAATGAAGCAGAAATGCACACAAGTATGAAATTATTGGAGTATGGGATGAGATGTGTACATTGTTAGCTATAGATATATCAAACCAAGCTCAATGTTCTCATCAGAATTATGATATTATATTAAAAGTTGAATACCAGTGGCCCAGGATGACCAGTATCAGACTAGCTGAGTCACTAGTACAGTGAGTAGCCAAAGTGAACAGAGGCATTTTGCAGTCTGCTCCAGTAGCCTAGTGTATAGTAGACTCTCCTTTCGCAGAAGTCAAGGTGGTACCATTTTGCTTGATTAAAACTATATTTATAACCACACATTTCTCCATATTTCAAACATTAACCTTTAAAATTTTTAACATTAGAAATATTTACAATTTAAATGACAATTGATATGTTTATATCAGAACTGAAATTCTATCACCAGTTCTTAAAGTAGTTAAGAAGTGCTTTAAAAAAAAAAAGCCTAAAAACAGAATGCACATTCATTTTTAATAAGCTTGAAGGAATTATCAGAAGTGATCATGTACTAAGCCACAGAGACATTTTTACCAAGTTCATAAGGGGGATCAATTTGCATGACGGAGGTGAATTTATTCTAGAAATTTATTTTGAATTTTTGAGCAAAGACATTCTGGTGACGGGCAACTTCAACTCTTATCATTGAAGAATGGGTATGAAGTAGATATAAAAAGTCAAAGGAAAGGATACACAAGGTGTGTATTGCAGTGAAAGAAACTTGTCGAGCAAAATGCGTAGGTCAACCGTAAGGGATGAGATGGGGAAAGGGCAAATAGTTACACTTGGACAGAATTCAATGATTATGAAGCATATACTGGGAAAAGACAATAGATCCACATGTGTAGTCTGTATAAGCCATGACCCTTTCATTGATGAAGCACTTATTTCTTATGCAACTATGAGATTCTAGAATGTGTAGCTGATTTGAGGCCGGTTATATATAGCTGGATAGAGAAAATGTAATAATCCTTTCAAAACTTTGTTCTTCTCAGGTAGCATGATAACTGCATAAAAAGGTTTAGAAGATAATGTTTATCTGCTATATGAGAAATATCTTGAAAGGAATTTTGATTGACTTGGCTTGATTTACATTCTATCTCTAAAGCAATTTTTTCAAGAGTCACATTTGGTTTGACCTAAGTTATGTAACGACCACCACACCACCCTACTATCAAATTGTTCAAATGACTCATTTTCTACGGCTCAATAACAAAATACCACAAATGTAGAAGCTTAAAACAACACATAGTTATTCTCTCAGTTTCCAATGTCAGGAAACATGGAATCCTGACCATGGGTCCTTTGCCCGGGGTCTCAGAAGACTGAAATCAAGCATCGAGCCAGGATGCATTTCATCTATGGTGAGAACTTAGCTAAACTATATAACATTGCTATCTCAGTATCCACATTTGTGGCCAAGTACCTTGAATCGACACTAGCCCTTTGCTAGAGTTCATGACCTAGATAACAGTCTCCAGAGTCCCAAGTAAATATAAATTGCTGATAAGACTCCTCCAAACTCTTATAATAAGCACTGTACCCCACCTCCTAGGGCCTTTCTCTTGAGCATCTCTTTGGTAAGATTCTCCTGAAAATTACCAGAACACTGTCATTTCTGGTTTGAATCGATAAATGTACCTTAGCCTGGGATCCATTACACAGGTAAGTACCACCAGTTCTGATGGGCTCTGTCTGATTGTACCGGCCTTGACATTCCCACCACATAGACCTGGAGGTGTGCTGGGCGGCTCTTCCAGGACCTGAGTGACAAACAGCTCTATTTCCTTTCGTTTGGGGTCTTTCCTTGAAGCTTGGCTCACCACCAACACTCTGAGGGCATACCTAACAAAAAAGGTAATTTAACAAAGTCACAACAAGGTCCCTGAGGTTGTTGGCAGATCTCATTTCTTTTGATTGTAGGACTGAGGTCTCTGTTTTCTTCGTGGTGATCAGCCAGGGCCCAGCACCTACATACTGTTTGTGGGTTTTTTTGTTTTTTTTTTTTTTTTTTTTTACCATGTAGCCCTCTCAACACATGAGACTTCAAAGTCTGCAGAAGACTTTTTTCTTCAGTTTGCTACTCCTTGCTGGACCTTATGCCATTCTTCAAGTTCTGCAGTAATTTCCCACTTTTATCAGGCATTTACTTAAAATTATGCTTTAAAAATAAAAAGTAGTCTCAGATATTGATATAACTTTCCACCTAGATGTACTTGTTTTCTTTATATATTTTTTAAATTATCACTAAAAAACTTTCTCTTAGTTCCCTTCTTTTTCTTATGTTACAACTTTTATAAAAACAATGCCTCACTTGTAGAAATAACCTTTCGCAACCCTTTCCTACTTGGCTAGTCCAGCAAGTTCTGATTCATTGATTAAAAGCAATGTCTAGAGGCGAATGACATAAATACATTTCTCTTGACCAGACTAAGAAGACCACTGAAGACATTTTCTGAAATTCTAAAACAAGACTGTTATCTGTATTAAATGTATTTGGAAGACCATGTTTAAAGTTGTAAATCTTCCTCTAGGGTTATACACATTACTACAAACTGACACCATTTTATTAATAAACACATATTAATAAATATGTTTATTAACAAACATATTTTTCATTTATAGTTAAAACCATTTAATAGTATTAAATATCAAAATGTTATAGGAGACCCTTTTGCAAGCATCACTGAAATCATGGTAAAGTATATGTATGAGTCCCCTTGAATGGTCTTCTAGGTGGCTGCTCAATTTCTCTTCCTCTTCCTTCAGTCCTTTGCACAAACATCCTCTGCTCAGTAAGGGCTCCTGTGGGTACCCTGTCTAAACTGTAGCTCTCATCACACCGGGCACACCCTCGTCACCTTCCATGTTAACACTCTTCATTTTACATTCTACATATTTAGTTACTCCTCATTACTTCCCCTCTTTAGAAAGTAAGCTCCATGAGGGCAAACATTTTATGTTTTGTGTTTCGGTTTTATATTTATGTTTACAATATCTAAGAAAGTGCTGGAAAATTATAGACACCAGTGAATACTTGTTAGTGGATGTATATATTACTCTAATTTATTAGTCATAATATTTTTAAGAAAGAAATTGTGTCATATTACCATAATGTGTTTTTAATAAAATCCTGTTTATGTTTACTCGTCATCGTTATTTTCCATGATGGCATTTCTTTAATCACGCCCGATAGCATCTTTTTCAAAGCGCAGAATTAGTTTATTTCATTTGCTATTTTTATTCCCAATCTTCTTCCCATTGTTTCTTTTTCCAGGTATTTTTTTTTATCTTTTTCAACAGGATTTCAATTCCTTTATAGAGGTCTAAATCAAAATATGTTTTCACTTATAACACTGATTATAAATAATGTAAATCACAAAATATTCCTCAAACTGTATTTTGCAAAAAGTAACTGATGATATTACCGTGTCTAATTGTGTTTTCAAATTTTTAATATTATTATTGGCATAAAACCTTAATACTTTACTTAAATATTAAACTTTTATTCAAAAGACATTAATAAGCAATGAAATATCAATATATTTTTTCTATAACCAATAATAATATTAACATCTAGCTTGTAAAGTTATACGTAAAAGAAAAGATCTCTTAAGAGATCTGAAATGCCCATAGACACACAACAGCGCAGTGAAGGCCAAGGTGGGGGAGGTGGGGGAGGAGGGGAAAGAGGGGGAGGTGGGGGAGGAGGGGGAGGAGGGGGAGGTGGGGGAGGTGGGGTGGGCAGAGTGTGGTCAGGGAGGTCAGTGGGGAAAAAAGAGGGGACATCTGTAATACTCTCAACAATAAAGATAATTTTTTTTAAAATGCTAGGAGACTGCATTTACTGTAAATGTATACTAAGAACCTTGCTATATCACACTTCAGAAATTAAACTTCAAGAACCAATGCTAATAGCCCTGGCTGGTTTGGCTCAGCGGTTGGAGCATTGACCTGCGGACCAGAGTCCCAGGTTCGGTTCCCACTAAGGGCATGTACCAAAAAAGAACCAATGCTAATAAAAGTAAAATATAATCATAGCACAAAAAATCATTTTAGTTTAGTGCAACAATAATTAATTTAAAATAATTTCACATTTGACCTAAAGACCCTTATATTTTGGCCTACATCTGTATATTGCAAATTGCCTTAGGAAATGTAATGGATTGTCTATTTTAAGAGGAATTACATTTTTTAAAACTCTACTAATAGTAGTGCCTACCCATGTGTTTTCTTATACATGACAATTAATAATTTTATAATTTCCTTTTTATTAGTTAATTCTGATTTTAAAGAGATATTAAAACAGCCCTTGTTTACTTCTGGATTAATAAATAACAACAGTTACTCCTTACAGGTACATGTCTTTTTATATTGACTTTGCAATAATGTGCTCTCTTTTTCTCTCCCCTTGAACAAACATTTATTCCAGGATACAGCTTGTTTTCATCCACTGGGAAAGCAGTAATTCACAAAATGTATGGCTTTTGGCTTGCCTAGACCTTGAGATGACTCTGCTGAATCTATTTGATTGACGGAATACTTTGCTACTTTCATTACTGTTCCAAAAGATGAAACGTCCTCATCAAGAGTGGCACAATTCTTGGGATCTTAACTATTATGTCCTTCCCAATTTGAATTTTTAGCTGGGGATAAATTTACAGTTATACTTGGTCTTTAAATCTCGGGTCCCTCTGCTTTTACTTTTCTATTCATTTGTCAAACATCTCTAGGACAGATTTTTCCCAAACTGCTTTTCGAAAGATAGTAACTTGGGTTGAAATTGTATAAAGCCCAACCTATTGCTAAACTTTAAAAAGAAACAACTATTGAATTTGCATATGTACATTCAGAATCATCCCAAGAGGATATGGAAATGAGGTGGTCCTAAATTATTCTAACTAAATTATTTTCCTCAAATATTGCATTACCTTTTGGTGAACAGTTTTGGAATGAAGGAACAATGACTTTTAACAGTCACCAGTTTTACATCTCACTTCAATTTCAGATGTGATTTCAAAACAGATAAGGGTTAAATTCATCCTGTGGCATGCCCTAGCAACTCTGTCTCAGGTTAACCACAGTTCATTGACAGATTTCCTCACTCAGTCTTTGGAGGACTTACTCAAGAGTTAAGATAGTCCATGGCACCAAGTCCAGTAATTCTACAAAATCACTAGACTGGTGGTGCCACTATGTTTTGCAGAGTTTACTGAGATTGCTTTCTCTTCCAGAAATAATAATGGGAATGTCACATGTAATGGTTTGCAGTTTACTAGTGTTCTTATTTGCATTGTTTCACTTTCATTTGATTCCCCCAAATAACCATATAATTTAAAGAGTTGCATACGTCACATTTTATAGAGGGAATATTAAAGCTTAGAGAGAAATGAAATGCCTAAATTCCCACTGCTCGTGTATGAAAAAGCAAGAATTTACTTAGGTCTTCTGATTTCAAGTTTAGTAGCCTTTTA
This sequence comes from Molossus molossus, assembly GCF_014108415.1. NCBI lineage: Eukaryota > Metazoa > Chordata > Mammalia > Chiroptera > Molossidae > Molossus > Molossus molossus. The sequence continues at coordinate 55,254,385 of NW_023425351.1, read as the reverse complement.
CACAATGTTCAACTTTAAAATTTTCTACTCCTAATTCCAAACATGTAATATGAAAAACAATGATATTTTCCTGATCATCTTACCCAGATTTAGCTTTTTTCTTTATAAATGTGATCACAAAAAAAACAAAAAACAAAAAAAACATGGCTTTTATTTCAGTTCTTCAATTAGTCAGCAGCCATTATGTCCCAAACAATGTGAGAGCACTAGAGATTTAGATGCAAGTATAATATAGCATAATCTCTGAAGAAGCCAACACGTTAGTAGAAAACATAGGTATACACGCAAATATATCAAAACAGGCACAGAGAGCCTAGAGCGTAAATGTCCCTTTTAATGAGAATAGTGAAGGTAGAGAATGGATTTATTGGAAACCTATAATATGACGATACTTTTTAAGGAAAATAGGAGTTTACCAGGTGTTTAAAAGTAGAAAGGCCCTGGCCAGGTGGCTCAGTTGGTTGGAGGATCATCTTGTATACAAAAAAGGTCTTGGGTTTGATTTCCAGTCAGGGCACATACCTAGGTTGTGGATTTGATCTCAGGTAGGAGCACACGCGAGAGGCAACCAATCGGTTTCTCATTCTCATTCTCTCTCTCTCTCTCTAATCAACGAAAACCTATCCTCAGGTAAAAAATTAAAAAAAAAAAAAAACAACACACACCTATATGTCCTGGATGGTTTGGCTCAGTGGCTAGAGTGTTGGTCCTCGGCTGAAGGGTCACAGGTTTGATTTTTGGTCAAGGGCACAAACCTGGGTTGCAGGTTGGATTCCTGGCCCTGGTCCAGGTCATGCAGGAGGCAACCAATTGATGTGTCTCTCTCACATTGATGTTTCTTTCTCTCTTTCTCCATCTCTTCTATTTTATCTAAAAAAAAAATATATATATATATATACTATAAAGGAAGTAAAGAGAGGAAGGTGTGAAAGATCATAAGAATTTCAGAAAACTAGTATGTTTTTATATAGTTTTATTGGAAAATGATTTGGGAATAAAAATAGTAAGATATGATACTCAACAGATAGGCAGTTTAGTAAATAGGCCGTTTAGTAGATAGAAAATGGCCTTAAGTTTGAAGCCCAAAAATTCCTGCATTAAAATTCTAATTCTGACATTTATTAAACACATTACCTTGAGAAAGTTACTCAATTTCTCTAAACCTCATTTTAAACATTAAATTTGGGAAGCAATGCATACCTATTATGCATTATGTGTGTAATGAGCCTAGCATAGAATATGACAATAAGTAAGTGCTAAATAAATGTGAGTTATTGATATGGAAGAGTTTAAGCAGGGAAGTCAAATCTTAAACTTGTGATTTTGCTCTGGATCATGGATTTTGTCATGAATCACTCTCAAATGATTTTAAATTACAAAGTAAATTGTAGGGTAAATACATTCTGAACCATTTAAACTCAGCTTTATTTTCTTCGAAAAAATTAAAATGACTGCTTTTAGCATTTGATCTAAGATCCATTTTCCAAATGTGTTATATTTATTTTGTATCTTTTTTCTAGCTTGGTACCTTATTTCCATTACATAACTTCAGCTAACCTAGTTTAGTATTTTTCCATTCCATTTAATATATACATCGTATCACAAACAATGGTGATGATCTCATAGTCTTTTTGTATTTAGAGAAGAGAGCTAAAATGGAATTCAAATATTAAACTTAATAACTAAATAGTATATAATTTTTTCAAAGCCACTTCTCAATGTTTAGTGTTAACATGAAAAGAAAATAGAGGTCCAATAGACAAAGCACATTGCATCTAACGTGTTTCAAAATGCACTAAAAAATTTATAAGCTTTAATTATATAAAATTATACATCACAATAAATATGGACCTCAGACTTCTTCCATGATCAAACTATAGATTTATACATATATATTAATAAAAGAGCTTTCCAGTGAAATTTTAGGAAAAGAATGGTAATTCTGAGCAGCTTTCTGTGGCATACCAGATCTAAGTGGTATGTAAACAATGATTTCATTTGGTTTAGAGAAACACAGACATTTAATCATGATTCTAGGAGGGAGATCATCAGTCTGAATTTTCCCCTTTGCTTCCCCAATGCTATGATGATACTATAGACAGAAAAGTTATTTTAAAAAAATTAAACAAGAATCCAGTACCTTGAGTTCACAAATATATTTACAAGAATAAATATTTAAAATTTTATGTTATAGTTAAATATATTGTTTATATTTAATTTCATGAAACTATAGTTGGTCTGTTTCCAACATAGTTTTCTCTGAGAAAGTTAAGAAAGTCTGAAATTGACCTTAATCCTAAGGAAGCGGTTTTAATTTTTGGTACATCATTTGTCTTTGCAGAAGTCTCCCTGGGATGTTTCAAAGCCTGAATTCCAGCTTGTTCTATAGGCAGTTATAGAAATCTTTTTTTTCTTTCAGGGTGGTCTAAGGCAATACCCTAAGTGAATTCCAAATATTTTCACTCCTGTTCTATTTTTATGACTACAGCTGAATCATTTGATGATAAATATTCATAAAGAATATTTTTGTCTTCAAGAAGAACTATACATTTATTTTTTAAATCTTTTATCCAAGTTTTTTTTTAAGTAAAATTCCTCCATACCCTATGCTACATAGATTTCCCTTAGATACATCTTCCTTTTATTTCTAATTTGAATCATTCTTTATTGTAATATCAAGGTTGTAATTTTTAGTGTCTCTAGAAACTAATGAGTTATTTTCTCATTTAGAATCTGAGGCTGTTGGAGCCTAACTTAATTCTGAACTAGTTGAAACATATATTCTTCAAAGATAGACTCAGTCAAGTAACTCACTGACTTAACAAATTTATTTTTTCTATTGTCATTTCATTTACTTGTTTACTCATTCTTTTTAGAAAATATGTTTTGAATGCCTACCATGGGCCAGAAAATGAACTATATTATAGGTCTCAGTTACTACTATAAAGGAAATCAATAAACTATAAATATCAATACAATGTGATAAAAACTCATGCTAAAGAGAAATAGTTTTCTAGGGCAGTTCAAAGGATAACTGAGCATTGTGCAGGTCAGGAAACTTTTCTTGGAACAGGTGGTATCTAACCTGATACGAAGAGGGAGCGTGCCAGTTAGGTGGTTTGGAGAATGAGATGCCGGGCTAGCAAGCGGGGTAGGGCGCCCGACTGGAAGAGCCTTGGAGTGACTTACAGGGCACTCAGTTGCCTCATTTGGGGAAGTTTTGCATATGTTTACCTGTCAAGGTCTCTGTGATTTTGAGGTCCTGGGTTATGGAACAAGTGCTTCCAAAAGATTCCCTTTGTTTATTTTCCAATAATATCTTTTCATGTTGACTTTGTTCAGTGCATGCACAACTATAACCAGCATGCTAGATTCTCAGTTCAGTCATCTCTCATGATGCTCTCAGATCAGAGAGTATATTCCCAATGATGTCACTGAAACACTCATACTTACTTGCCTTTTCTCTTCTGCTACAAGATCAAATGTGTTCTATTCACCTTTAACCCGTTGACCACATATGCACTCCCGCATCAAGTTAAGCATTGTGACGGTGTTACTATTGTACATACTAGTTATGATTTATTTTAAATAAACCACCAACATCCAGTTCAGTTTGTTTTTAAAAATTCTTTCAAAGTTTACTTCAGAGAAAAACATGAGAAGAACAAAGCTGCCATGGTTCTTATCCAGAGTCCTTTCATGTCTTTAATAAATCTTTGTGTAAAATCTACATAAATGACTTGAATAGAATACTGTCATATTTAGTTTGCTGATCAGTGAAAAGGTGATCACACAACTTGTGTGAATGTAATAGTTTGAGAAACTGCTATACAGAATATTGTAAAGCAAGTTGAGAACAAATAGGATTATTTTTTAAAAAGGTAATTATAAATTTGTATAGATTTTTAGTGGCAAATAAATCACTTTTGATTGGTGCTGCTGAGCAGTCTTTGATTCTAAAGATATGAGGCATGAATTTACTTGATAGATATTATGTTTACTGAATTATGACTCACAATCAGTTTGATTCCTCTTTATCATGCTTAGGATGAGACTATGCAAAAAGTACATCAGATTATGCAAATCCAACGAAGTTCAAATATTGACTTCACATTAGTTTATTGACAGTGGACGGCACTAATATAAGAAGTGATTTTCAGATTGATTACATTAATTTTTTCAATGGGGGGGCAAATTTTAATTATATACATATATATGTGAGTCCCACAAAGAAATGACTCCAAATTAACTAAATTTTAGCATCAAAACTGTTACTTTTTTAAAAATAGTTTCTCAAAAAACATCTTCTTTTAAAAGGCACTCTTCTATGTGAGTCAGATTGCTTCCATGTAGCAATCATCATTTTTAAATACTACACAGTGACTCACCTCTTCCTTCCTTTAATTTTCTGAAAATAGGAATAGTAAAAACACAAGAGAGAGTGGTTGTTAAATTTTAGCGTAATAAATGGACATTAAGCTAATCAAAGGTAGTAAGAATGCTAATTTCATTTAGTTGATGCTATGGTGAAAATCTATCCATCCTTTCTAATGGAGTCACCTGTAGGTATTTTGGATTCAATGTACCAAAATAGCTGCAGCATTATAGATGTTAGTTTCAATAATTCATCTTTGTACTAATACTTGGCAGAGTGGAAAATTCCCATAGCACACCAAATAGTATATAAGAAATATAAATATCTACAGCTTTTAAATCTTTAGTTAGATGCCTGTTGACTGTATAGCTAAGAAAAGCTTTGCCATTGTTTGTTTCTTTATTAGTTTCTATGAAGAAAGGAAAACAAAACTTCCTGATGTAAAAAATATGTTATTTGTCTGGCTGGGTGGTTGAGCATTGACCCATGCACTAAGAGGTCACTGGTTCGATTCCCAGTCAGGGCACATGCCCAGGTTGTGGACCCAGTCCCCAGTGGGGGGCATGCAGGAGGCAGCCAATCAATGTTCTCTCTCATCAGTGTTTCTATCTCTCTTTCCCTCTCCCTTTCTCTCTCTCTCAAATTAATAAAGAAAAAATATAAATATATATAGTTATTTGACTATAAGTCCTAAAACAATATATTAACAAGGTGGATAATATGCAAGTGATATACAGAGAATAAATGATAGTTTAATTCATTCACACAAATAGTATTTGAATGGCTACCAAGTGTCAAGAACTAACTATATTAGTTATTCAGAGTATAGACAATCTCTCTCCTTAAATAGTGTATAGTCTAATTGAAATACAAAATAAGCCAGAATGGATAAATAATTATAAAGACAATCAAAGGAGTATGTCATGTAGAATAAGAGGGGGGTCTACAAGGTATATATAACTATTTGGTGGTATGTAACTCAAACTGAAGAGTCCTAGAGTAAGGCAATAACAAACCTGAAATTTGAAAAGTCACGTAAACAATGTTCCTTAACAATGCCAGATTTCCACGTTTGGAATTGTGTTCACTAGCAGTCTGGCTCACCCTGCCTCAGTATTTGCTATAATGAAAGGTATCTGGTTCAGCTGTTGCCTCTTTTCATTTATCCCTTTATAATTTACAAAGGCAAGACTCATTTCCTATTATCTAATCCAATCAAACCATGCACTGAACATCAAGAACTGTGTTTATTATATTTCATTGTAAAATTTTCTTCAATCACTGTTGTTGACCAGTTTCAATAGAGATAATTTAAGTAGTCCAAGCACATGGTCTTAATTTGATTTAATCCTCACTACTTCTATCATGTATGTTTTTACCACAAACTGCTTTTACCTGCAAGGTTACATTTCTAGAGTTGAAACCAAGCTATGGTGATTGGGTTCGTTGTCTAGCAAAATAAAAGAAATGAGTTCATGGACTAAGGATGAGTGAAAGTTTATTTCAAAGATAGACTCCCCGTATCAGGGAAGGGACCCAAGTGGGTTGCCTGTGGACTCTGCTGTCTAGGGGTAGACATATACTTTGCTAGCCTCTGATTGGGCTTTTCAAGGACTTCTGCCTTAGCAACATCCATACATTTTAAAGCTTGTGTTTCCCGCCTGACTGGGTTCAGCCCTAGGTCATCTATAGGGGCCTTAGTAGCTTTCCTTTTTTGATAGTTTCAACTTCTCCCAGACTATTAGTGAGGAGGAGGGAAACACCCTTGGAGCAACCCTAGGCTTGCTTTCGTTTTTTTCCTAAGTCCAATTTTGGTTTTCCATCATCCTTTTTAAGGTGACCTGGGTTTCTGCAATAGGAACACGTTATATCATTTCCTAGCAGAACTCATTCAGCAATCCTGTTACCCTACTTGAAACCAGTAGATATATTAATTGGACTGGCTCGGAATTGCCAGCACTATATTCTTGAACAGTAAATAAAATTCCTTTGCAAACCCATCACGGTCCCAGAGAAAGGAATGGATACAACTGCTGTTCCCCTCTTGCATGAAACCAGCCTGTCTGTCTTGTTTTTGTTATATAATTGACCTGTGCTCCTTCTAGGAACTTCTAATTTGCATTTCCATAAATGGGCTGGGAATTTCTGGCCTTGGAGGCACAACGCCTGTGTTGATATTATTTTTATTTTGAGATATAGAGTCCAAATAGACCTCCAAATATACTGTGTACTGGTTGCCTGCCTGTGTGCTGAGCTCCAAGTCATCTCAAACTTCCTGCCTGTCTCAGCCTTCCCTTCCCATGGTCTCTCCTGAGTAAGCCATTTTCCATGCCCCTCCATTACTTAGGACTCCATAATAACAACTGTTTCAAATAGTCGCTTGTAATTTGACTCTCAAACTCCTCTGTCTTACGAATAGACCTTATTTCGGCAATGTAGAATATGTGATATCAACAGGAAGATCTCTTTCATAATAATAATAACAACAACAACAACACGAATAACAAATTTGTACTATTTATAATTTACCAACCAATTACAAATGTAATAATTCTTCTGAGACATAAACATAGATCAAACTTAACCCATCAAAACAAGGATCATTAGCATTGTTTAGAAACCAGTGATAATATAAACAATAACTTCAAGAGACAAAGACTTAGAAATAAGTTCCCTAACTGTAACACCTTTCTGATTTGTTATACTGCCCTAGGATTATATTAAAAATTGGTGTAGTAAGCATGTATGATAGAAGGTTTATATGAAGTGAACTATATATGTATTCTTAGGTTTAAATTATTTATAAAATGTCATCTAGACAGATAATTAAGCTTGACTTAAGAAACCAAATTCAGCCCTGGTCGGTTTGGCTCAGCGGTTAGAGCGTTGTCCTGAGGTCCAGAGAGACCTGGGTTCGGTTCCCACCAAGGGCATGTACCTCTGTTGCAGTTTGTCCCCGGCCCTGGTTGGTCGTGCAGGTGGCAGCCACTCGATGTATCCCTTTCATGTTGATGTTTCTCTCTCTCTCTCTCTCTCTCTCTCTCTCCCTCCCTCCCTCCCACTCTATCTGAACAAAAAATGGAAAGACGTCCTCGGATGAGATTTAAAAAAACAAAGAAACAAAATTCATATTTAGTGTATTTCATCTAATCAAATAAATTTATGAATCACAAAGAATGTGGAAAGCTCATGAGTTTAATCAAATGCTTGTTATTAATATGATTCATTCCCAAATAAAATATGAACTTTGTGTTAAAGACAGTATCAACAGTTGGAAATCACAATTTTTCTATAAAAGCTACTCAGAGTGTATAAACTATGAAATTAAGACTCATTGCTTACAACAATTATTTAACATGTATATGTTTATGTGCATTTATTTTCTAATTTCAAGGGAGATAAAACTAAGCAAAGGTTCCTTGAGGGATCCACTTAAGTTGTCTGACTTTCAAAATCCAAACACAAAATAAAAAAAATGACAGTAGCTGACACATTCTTTTGGCAGTCCTAAACTAAATTTGTTCCAGAATTTCTGACTAAGAAGATAAGAATTATAGTGAAATTACATCACTTCATATAAGTGGGTAGATGATGGTTTAGAAATGAAGGCTATTCCACATTCTTTCAAAGAGATATTAAAATCACAACAAATAAATGATCAAAATGAGAGCATAAGCTAAAAGTTAGTGTTTGCGCTTATAACTAAAATATTAGTTTTAAGTTTTATTGTTTAGAAAAAGTCCTAAAATGGTTAGAGACTTACAAGTATTTTAAGATAAATATTTCTAAATTTAAAAATAAACATTTATTGAATTACCATTGCATAAATATATGTAGATAAAACTAACTTGCCAAAATTCAGTGTTAAATAAAAGGAAACACATACTCAACTTATTTTTTAGAATCACTAAAAAAAAAAAAAAAAATCAATGCTATGTAGTGTGTTTTCTTTTTTCTCTTTGCACTTACTCCTATTGAAAACTTGAAATATTACAGGTTGGAAAAAGCAGACTTGTAATAAATACTCAGGCCTACTATAAGGACAGAAAATATAATTTGAAAAGAAATCCAAAAAATAGAAACCATCAAACCAAACTACAGTTTCTACAAACATTTAGTATTATTTAACAGCAAAAATATGTAATAATAAATCAATAGGTCTCAAATTATCCATTTCTTTAATCATACATGTTGTTATACTTTTTTCAATAAGAAACACTGTCAACTGATTCCATTTAAATGTTTTTGCAGAATTTACGTTTCATTCATGGTGTACATGGAGTCTTAGGAATTAGATGTAGAATTTAGTAATACTTTTCCTTTGCTAATTATAAAATCTTTACCTCCATTAATGTAGCCCTTTCTGGTATACTAATTATTTTGTTTTACATCCTTAAAATTTCAATTATATGTACAACTATAGTCAAAATAATATTTCAAAACTACTTCTGTGTATCCAAGTTTGATTTCAATAACCCAAACAACTTGTTTTTATAATTCAAATAATTATACAATATAATGCATGTAGTTGGTACTTAATGTATTCTGTTGAGTTAATGGACAGATAATTTGTCTCTAAATGATATAAAAGTTTGCTTTCTATTGTTATGGCACTCAGACGATATGTTATATTGAAAAGTATCCACCCTTGCAAAGACCATACCTAGAAATTGTGTCTGATAATTTTAATCTCTGATGTTTCAAATAAAAAATTTGAGGAATTTACAGAATATATAAAGTTGTATCCTTTGCAATTTGAAAGGAAGAAATGAAAGTCTATAGAACATATTTTTAAGTTTATAGAACATATTTTTAAGTTATTTTTTACCAAAAGGTAGTAAACCGACTCTCTCTCTCTCTCTCTCTCTCTCTCTCTCTATATATATATATATATATATATATATATATATATATATATATGATATCAATAGTTAGGAGATGCCATTCAAAACCAATATGCTACTTGAAACAAAGTGACAAGAACATATCTCATGCTTGGAGACCTACCACAAAAAAAATATGTGACAAGAAAATATGACAACATTTTTAATTGCATTGTGGTTGCACTTTTTCTTCATGTAATTACCAGGTTGGCAATTTGACATTATTAAATTGTTATCTATTTAGTACAGAGGATAAAATTATGTTTTTTTGTGCCTTGTTATATCATGAACTAAAGGGTCATGTACCAGCTGGATAAATGATTATTTTATTTTCATTGTTTTGAGTTTACATTTTCAAAAATAGTAATCAAGGAAGAGGACAACAGGCAGGACTGGAGGGAGGGTGAGTGTGTGAGAGAGTGAGCAAGTGTGTGAGAGAGTGTGAGTGGACATGAAGTTGGACAACCAAACCCAAGCAGTACAGAGACGTGGAGCAGAAGGTTCCTATGCTGTGGATGGGAGCAGTACTAAGAGGCCTTTCCATGCCCCATAGTAGCAGCAAGATCAGAGTCTAGATATAACCCCAGCAACAGAGGCTGGGGAGCAGACATCCATCCCCAGGCAACAGAAGCACAGACCAGCAGCTGAGACCCATCCCCAAAAACTGCAGCAGAAGCTGAGCAGGAGTTGAGCCCCACAGGGTAGCAGCACTCCCCAGCCACCAGAGGTGGGCCCTGGGGCTCCACAGAGGTCTGTGCAGACCAGTAGCTCACAAGAGCAGTGGGAAGCCAGAGCCTGAGAGAGACTGGTGCAATCCAGCTGCCTAACCATGGGAACTGCAGGGTGCAGGGGCACCATAGAGACCTGTGCCACACAGCAGAGACTGTGCCATCTAGTTACCCTTGGGATCTGCAGGGTGCTGAAGCACCAGAGAGGCCTGCACGACCCAGCAGGGACTGTGCCATCCAGTTACCTGCAGGACCTGTGGGGTGATGAAGCACCAGAGAGATCAGTGTGACCCAGCAGGGACTGTGTGATCTAATTATCCACAGGGGCCATGGGGTGTTGAAGCACCAGAGAAGCCTGTGCAACTCAGCAGGGACTGTGCCATCCAGTAACCCGTAGAACCTGCGGGGTGCTGAAGCACCAGAGAGGCCTGTGTGACCCAGCAGGTACTGCGTGATCTAGTTACCCATGGGGCCTGTGGGGTAAGGAAGCACCAGAGAGGCCAGCATGACCCAGCAGTGACTGTGCAATCCAGTTACTCACTGGACCTGCGGGGTGCAAAAGCACCAGAGAGGCCTGCGCAACCCAGCAACCCATAACATAGGCATAGAGCCAAGTCCCCAAAGGGACTGTGCAATCCAGTTACCCACTGGACCTGCAGGGTGTGGGGGCACCACAAAGGTCTGTGCAACCCAGCTGCACACAAGATAGGCTTAGAGGATGTGAAAATGGAGGTGGAGTGAATAGAAGCTACGCAGAGCATCTCCCAGGACCAAATGGGAATTACAACTAAAATAAAGACAAATCCTTGGAAAAATGCAACAGAAAAGCAGCAGGAAAGGACCGTATAACAAGGGACACTGGTAGGATCTGTGGAGGCACAAGATGGTGGCAGGCTGGGAGCCCACAGACAGCAGCAGTCTTAGCTGTGAGCATTGCCCTTGGGGAATAAACACAAAGCCCACTCCACAGCACAGAGAACCAAGATAGAGCATTAAAGTAGCCACAGCCACTCACCTGGGGGCTATGGCAGAGGGAGGGCAGACTGGGCTGAAACTCCTGGGGGATACCCAGGATTTGGAGGGCACTCAGAGTTTCTGCTGAGTTGTGGCCACAAAGGACAGTGGACAGTGTGCTCCTTCCCAGAGCTGTGGGGTAAAGCAGCAGCCGCCCTCCCCGGCCCCCTCAGAGACTCAGTCTTCCCCAGATAAGGCAAAGAAATGCAAACTGAGGCTCATTAACAACCAGCATCTATCCCACTCTCTGGAAATCCTCTTAGGCAGAACACCAGGGTTACATTCAAAGGCACTGAGTAACTGAGACTACTAGCCACCAGGAAAAAGCTAGAGGATAACTGAACATTTCCTGGGCTTGAAAATCTATCCGGGAAAGTAAGACTTGACAGTAGTGTTTAACGTGGGCCCACCCAGGCTCATCCAAACCCAGTAGAGGGAGCCACAAAAAGCAGAATACCAACACCCACAGGGAACATTTGGCAGGCTCCAAAACCCACTGAGATAGCCAAAATAGTGAAACAAAAAAACAAATCCCAAATGAAAGAACAAGAGAACTCTATCGAAAATAAGATCAATGAAATGCAGCTAAGCAAATTATCAGAGGTAGAGTTCAGAGCCATGATCTTGAGGTAGCTCAACAGCATGAGTAAGGACATTAGCATCATGAGTAAAGATATAGAAACACTGAAAACCAACCAAGTGGAAATGAAGATTGACATAGCAGAAAATAAGAATACATTGGAAGGACTAACCAGCAGAGCAGAGGAAGCTGAGGACCAGATCAGTGAATTAGAAGACAGGGTAGAAAAAAATAAACCAATCAGAAAACCAAAAGGAAAAAAAAAACACTTAAAAAACAGGAAGAGAGCTTAAGAGAACTGTGAGACAACTGGAAACATAATAACATTCACATCATAGGAGTCCCGGAAGAGGAAGAAAATGGGCAAGGGTTGGAGAATATATTTGAAGAAACAGCTGACAGAAAATTTTCCTAACTTGGTGAAGGAAGAAGGCATTCAAGATCAAGATTCACAGAGAGCACCAAGAAAGAAGAAGCCAAACAGGCCCACACCAAGACACACAGTAATTAAAATCCCAAAAATTAAAGACAAAGAGAGAATCCTAAAAGGAGCAAGAGATAAGCAACAGATTACCTACAAAGAAAACCCCATAAGGCTCTCAGCTGACTTCTCAATAGAAACACTACAGGCCAGAAGGGAATGGCATGAAGTAATCTAGGTCATGAAAAACAAGGATCTGAATCCAAGACTACTCTATCCAGCTAGGCTGTCATTCAAAATAGAAGGTCAAATAAAGAGATTTTCAGACCAAAAAAAAAAAGCTAAGGGAATATATTAACACCAAACCAGCACTGCAAGATATGCTAAAATGACTGCTGTAATTAGTAGAAGAAATAGGAAGGAAAATAGAAACACGCTAAACAAAAATGGCAATAAATTAGTACATATCAATTATCACCTTAAATGTGAATGGTTGGAAGGCTCTGATAAAAAGACACAGAGTAGCTGACTGGATCAGAGAGCATGACTCACATATATGTTGTTTATAAGAGACCCACCCCTCAACAAAAGACTCACATAGGTTGAAAGTGTAGGAATGGAAAAAAATATTTCAAGCAAGTGGAAAGCAAAAAAATAAAAAATAAAAAAAATAAATAAATAAAAGCTGGGGTACCAATACTTATATCTGATAAAGTAGATTTCAAAATGAAGGCCATAACTAAAGACAAAGAAGCACTAGACCAAATGGATTTAATAGATATCTACAGAGAATTACACCCCAGAACTGCAGAATTCACATTCTTCTCAAGTGCACATGGTGCATTCTCAAAGATAGACCCCATGTCAGGACACAAACTAAGTCTCTACAATTTCAAGAAGATTGAAATCATATCGAGCATCTTCTCAGAAAACAATGGCATGCAAATAGAAATCAACTGCAACAAGAACATGCAAAGACATTTGAAAACATGGAGGCTAAATACCATGTTATTGAACAATGAATGGGTTACCATGGAGATCAAGGAAGAAATTAAAAATTTCCTGGAAACCAATGAAAATCAACACACAACAACACAAAGTCTATGGGATGCAGCGAAAGCAGTTCTAAGAGGGAAGTTAATAGCAGTACAGGCAAGAAATATTTCTAATAGATTATCTAACTGCACAATTTAAAGAACTAGAAAGCAAACAAAAAGAATCCCCAGTCAAGTAGAAGGAAAAAAATAGTAAAGCTCAGAACAGAAATAAATGACATGGAGACCAAAAACACAATTCAAAGGATCAATGTGATGAAGAGCTGGTTCTTTGAAAAGATAAAAAAGATTAATGGACCCTTAGCTAGATTCACCAAGAAACAAGGACAGAGAGAACCCAAATACACAAAATCAGAAATGATAAAGGAGAAATAGTAACTGACACCACAGAAATACAAAGGATTGCTAACAAATATTATAAACAATTATACAGCAATAAATTCGACAATCAAAGCGAAATGGCCAAATTTCTGGAAACACATAGTCTCCCTAAACTAAACCAGAAGAGATAGGAAACTTGAGCAAACCAATAACAACAAAAGAAATTGAAGATGTAGTCAAGACTCTACCAGCAAACAAAAGCCCAAGCCTGGACGGCTTCATGGGGGAATTTTACCAAACATTCAAAGAAGAACTAATACCCATTCTTCTCAAACTATTTCAAAAAATTCAAGAAGGAAGACTTCCAAACTCTTTTTTTGAGGCCAGCATAATTCCAATTCCAAAACCAGAAAAAGACACTACAAAGAAAGAAAACTACAGGCCAATATCCCTGAAGAACATAGACGCCAAAATCCTGAACAAAATACTAGCAAATTGAATCCAGTAATACATCAAAAAAAGTATTCACTATGACAAAGTGGGATTCATTCCAGGGATGCAAGACTGGTACAATATTCGCAAATCAATAAATGTGATAAAACACATAAACAAAATGAAAGATAAAAATCATATGATCATATCAATATATGCTAAAAAGCATTTGACAAAATCCAGCACCCATTTCTGATAAAAATGCTCAGAAATGTGGGAATAGAGGGATCATACCTTGACATAATGAAGGCCATATATGAAAGACCTACAGCCAACTTTATACTCAATGGGCAAAAACTAAAAGCATTTCCCTTAAGAACAGGAACAAAACAATGATGCCCACTTTTGCCACTTTTATTTAAAATAGTAATGGAAGTCTTAGCCACAGCAATCAGACAGGAAGAAAAAATAAAAGGGATCAAATTGGAAGGTAGGAAGTGAAACTGTCATTATTCGCAGATGATATAATACTATACATAGAAAACCCCAAAGACTCATCAAAATTTTACTAGGCTGAATAAATAAATTTAGCAAAGGAGCAGGATACAAAATTAATGTTAAGAAATTGACGGCATTCTTATACACCAATGATGACGTCACAGAAAGAGAAACTAAAAAAATCCCATTTACCATCGTGGCAAAAACATTAAGATACCTAGGAATAAACTTAACCAAAGAAATAAAAGACCTATGCACAGAAAACTGCAGGTCATTGAAAAAAGAAATAAAGGAAGATATAAAAAAGTGGAAGCACATACCTTGTTCATGGATTGGAAGAATTAACATTATTAAATGTCCCTTTACCAAAAGCAATCTACAGATTCAATGCAATCTCCATCAAAATACCAATGACATACTTCACAGAACTAGAACAAATACTTCAAAAGTTTATATGGAACCAAAAAAGACTTCGAATAGCCACAGCAACCTTGAAAAAGAAGAACAAAGTAGGAGGGAGCACATTACCAGATTTCAGATTATACTACAAAGCCACTATAATCAAAACAGCCTGGTACTGGCACAAGAACGGGCAGATAGACTAGTCAAATAGAACAGAGAACCCAGAAATGGAACCAAAGCAATATGCTCAATTAATATTTGACAAAGGTGGCAAGAGCATACAGTGGAGTAAAGACAGCCTCTTTAATAAATGGTGTTTGGAAAATTGGACAGCTACATGCAAAAATAAAATAAAACTAGACCATCAACTTACACCATACACAAGAATAAACTCAAAACAGATAAAAGATTTAAAGGTGACCCATGAATCCATAAAAATTCTAGAAGAAACTGTAGGCAACAAAATTTCAGACATCATATGCAGCAGAATTTTCACTGATACATCACCTAAGGCAACAGAAACAAAGGAGAAATAATCACATGGAACTACATCAAACTCAAAAGTTTCTGCACAGTAAAAGATACAATCATCAAAATGGAAAGGCAACCCACTCTATGGGAGACCATAATTGCCAATGATATATAAGATAAGGGGTTAATTTCCAATATATAGATAGTGCTCATACAACTCAACAAACGGAAGACAAATAACCCAATTAAAAAATGGGCAGAGAAACTAAATAAACACCTCTCCAAACAGGACATACAAATGACTAAGAGACATATGAAGAAATGCTCAACATCACTAGTCACCAGAGAGATTCAAATTAAAACAACAATGAGGTATCACCTCACACCTGTCAGAATGGCCGCCAACAACCAATCATCAAACAACAAGTGTTGGCGAGGGTGTGGAGAAAAGGGGACTCTAGAACACTGCTGGTGGGAATGCAGACTGGTGCAGCCACTATGGAAAACAATATGGTGTTACCTCCAAAAATTAAAAATTGAACTTCCATTTGACCCAGTGATTCCACTTCTAGGAATATACCCTAAAAAGCCTGAAACACCAGTCAGAAAGAATATATGTAACCCATGTTCATAGCAGCACTATTTACAATAGCTAAGATCTGGAAACAACACAAATGTCCATCACTAGATGAATGGATAAAAAAAGCAGTGGTACATATACACAATGGAGTACTATGCAGCTGTAAGAAAGAAAGATCTCTTATCCTTTGAAACGACATGAAGGGGCCTGGAAAGTATTATCCTAAGTGAAACAAGCCAAACAGAGAAAGACAAGTATCATATGATCTCACTTATTTGTGGAATATAATGAACATAACAGTCTGAGGAATGGGGTAGTCCCAGAGACGTGCATGTGGGGTACAGACTGACAATCCCCAGAAGAGGGGTTTGGGGGAGTAATAGACCCCAGAACTTATATGCATGTATGCATGAACAATGGACATGGACAGCCAAGCTTAGGACAAAAATAAATTAATTAAAAATAAAAATAAAAAATAAAAAACAAAACAAAAACAAACAAAAAACAAAAATAGTAATCAGTTTTATGTAATGTACACATCATTAACTCTGCAAATATTTAGAAAACTATGTTAGTTTTGGAGAAACATTGTCTTTTTCAGGCAGAAGATACTAGAGAGAAGATTAAAATAATTTGTGATGATATTATAAAATAATTATTGTTTCTGAGCCAAGTAGAATTATATACCTAAATTAGATGAATTGTTTTACCAAAACAAAACCAAAGGCTATTAACAGTTTATGGAAATATTCTGTTTCTATGTCAGGGTTCTGAGTTTTTTAATTTTTAAATCTCATTTAATGTATTGAATGTAAAGATCTACAAATATTCTGCAACTCAGGTCTACTTTGGAGGTAAAAAAAGAAAGATCACTCTTTGAAATATATAAATTTAAATAATTTTACGCAAGTATTAAATGTCACTAGAAAAAATTATTGATTGAAATTAATATAGGGTTAGCAAAATAAAAAGGAAAATGGAGCTGTCCAAAATTATCTAACAAGTAAGTTAGAATAAGAGAGAAGAGAAAGAAATCATTGGAAGGACTAAAAATATGGAATCAGACAGGTTAATTCTAAGCATATCAATAATCCAAAAAAAAGCATAAAAAGTTTGACACTCACAGAGGAATATAAAAATTGTTGGAAAATGGTCTTCTTATAAGGCACCTACCTAAAATAAAAGTAAGGCCTGAAAATCATATACAAAATAAATGCTAGCAAGTATAAGTAACTATGGCAATATTATTACTATATAAATTATAACGGTGTGCCAGTGTTATGAAATCAGGATGTGGCAGTCAAGAGAATAGGCCTTGCTGACATTCCACTGTAGGAAGTGTAAATAATGACCGAGGGCTATTGCAGTTTTGAAATCCATCGCCCATTTGCACAGAGGCTACATCATAATGGAGACCGTCAGAGACTCCAAGGCATACCAACCAGCTGTCGGGAAAGACAGGACCCCTTTGCCAGCTGCCTTTTGTACAAGTACTTTGTGGCTTTGCAGAATTTTCCTTACACTGCTCAGTAGTTCAGGGTGCTTGCACTCACCATTTTTCCACTTTCCTTCACTCCAAACCAGAACCTCAAGCACTGTCTGGCCCCTCACCCACCTCTTCCCAACGCCCTGTTTCTATAACAAAGGCATTCTCCATAATATAATCCTTGCACATTGAATCTTATCTTGATGCTTGCTTCTTAGAAGTCCTAGACAAAAGGGGAACACAGAATGAAGGAACATCGCATATTCACACAAGTACAATCCGCCAAGACTCTGGAAGAGCTCTGAAATTGTAGGTACCTAAGCAAACAGCCTCAAATATATATAAAGCAAGAGCTAATGGCAAAAGAAGGAGAAATATTAAAACATTTAACAACAGTTTGAAAATTGTATCTCCCTTATTAAGAACAACATAGCAAGCTAACAAAAGGTTAGTTGAATGTCACAAAAAGTAGATCTGTATAAATAACCATGTATCTACTAAAAGTACTTACAGCCATAAAAAATTAAATTAATTACATATAAGTCCAAAAAAATTCTAAGAGAAATAATGTCTTCAACATCAACTGATCACGACAAAAATAAATGAAAAAACCACGATAGCTTAAACAAACATACAAAAAAATCAAAAATTGCTCGTCTCTTCTAAATAACTTATTTGTTTCTTCTAATTACTTTATGATTGGAAAAATAAACAACATTTCAAAGTATTTAGAAGTCAATAACAAAATAATTATATGAAATGAAGAGAAAATATATTATAATTTTATATTAATCTTTTTTTATAAATTAATATAAATATAGTTAATATTTAACACAAAATTACAATGCAATAATGATCAACCGAGCCTTAAAAACTTAAAAACTAAAATTTCATTACAAAAAGGATACCTAAATGACTAAATAATATAAAAAACTGATTTATATTACCTGAGAGAAGAGGAGAAACATTAAAACATGAGCTCCTAATATATATATATATTCACAAAAATCTCTAAATTAAAGACTGATGACTGCAAGGTGGCTGAAGTAAGGAGGCAAGCAGAAAATATATACAATGTTGGTGAAACTGTGAATAAGTACAAGAACTTAGGACAACTCTTAGGCTTTATCTATGGAAACTAAGTGTACGATTGCACTAGGTCCCTGAAATTCCCCATTTGAGTTTACACCCACATGAAAAATACACTTTTTTCCACCAAAGACATACAATGTATCTTCTTTTTGTGTTAATCATAACCCAAAACTTGAATCAAACTAAATGTTTATCAACATGAGAACAGAAATTGAAAAATGTTTGTAAAAATACCATGATACTGATATAACAGCAATATTTTAAAAATTAAAACTAGCCTCTTGATAGGTAGCTCTCTTAATGTACTCTAAATGCCTTAATTTTGGATTCTGCACAACTTGTACATTTGTACTGATCCAGACAAGCCTGAAAGCAAGAATTGTTTCTCTTCTCCCTCTCCCTCATTCTGTCTGACATGACTGATTTTGGTGTGGACTTTGACTGAAAATACAAAACGAGCCTGGAAAATAATTAGCTGAGTTAAGGCACTGAAAATGTGTATTTTCAAGAGTTTCCGTTTGAAGGCTAGCTTATAAAAACTTTAAATGATGGATCTAATACATCATTTGGGATTTGAAATGTAGAACACATTTAAGGTTTATACCTAAGATCACTTTCAGAGCTGTTGCAGGGTTATATTTATTGCAGTGAGAGACTAAAGAAACCCCATTTCTACCCAAGCATCTCAGTAAGATTCTTTTGGCTGAAGTTGAACAGGATAAAATATTAGGATCTTTATTTAAATGTGTGTTGAACATGTGTGGACTTTTATATCTTTAACTTAAGATATTTCTTGGACTCTAATTTCTCCATGAGAGCTTAAATTTGTAGAGGATTTAATAATTGTATAATTCTTTAACATTGATAATCTTAAAATATTTGTAAAATGTTTATCCTGTCTTTTAGACTCTGTGTAACTTCTCTTTAGGACTAATACAAAATAGTAGATAGAACAGAGAGCACATTTTATGCTTAGGGAGCTGTACCTCCTTGACCCAGGTCTTAGCCTACCAAGGAAAATAAAAAACCACCTTCCAGCCCTGGCCAGTTTGGCTCAGTGGTTAGAGCATTGGCCTGTGGTCCAGAGAGACCCGGGTTCGGTTCCCGCTAAGGGCATGTACTTCGGTTGCAGTTTGTCCCCGGCCCTGGTTGGTCGTGTGGGTGGCAGCCACTCGATGTGTCCCTTCACGTCGATGTTTCTCTCTCTCTCTCCCTCCCATTCTATCTGTACAAAAAATGGAAAAATATCCTCAGGTGAGGATAAAAAAAAACCTTCCAGTGCTTCCAGGAGGATATACAGAGCAGCAGTGGTTGATACTGGCAGAGAGAATTATAAATACGGGCACATGGCTCTGGTCTCTTCCCAGGACGGCAGTTATGAGAGTGTTTGATTGTAATCCTAACTGGCAGCCCAGCACTACGAAATGCTGCCTGAACTTCAGAGGTCACTGAGCACCACTCCCAGAACTTCTGCTTGAATTGGCCAGCGGTGGACCCAGGTACTGGTCAATTTCAAAATACACTAACGAAGATTCTAAGGTGGTAAAAAATATATATATATAACTAGAAACTGTAAAATAGAATTTAATGCATTCCTTGCTTCATTTTCTCAATAATTAAATAATCTGTCTTCAGAATTGACAAGTTTTCTGATATTCTTTGTGGGAAATTGCAGGGGCAGGCATTATTCTGCAAGTGATCCGTGTGTGGAAGAGTGGAAATAAAAATAGAAAGTTGCAGATCTGAGTATATGGACAAAGTTGTATTAGAGCTATTTCCTCAGTGGTCCTGTAGCAAATACTGTGGCTCACCACACAGATACTCCCTCCAGGATTGAAAGTGTTGCCTATTGATGCCCACAGCTGAATCTCTGAAAATGTTCTTAGACAAAGGGAGCTGTTTGCCCAAAGGTACTCTTCTTCTGCAGGGCCACCTTCTTCCAGTGACTGTTCCATGCGAGGGTACAAGGCATCCCCCTGCCTCCTAACATCAGATACAGTGAAGGATATTGCTGAAGAGCTACTCCAGCTTCACGTGAACTCATGGGACGGGCTGAGAGTTTTGTTGCAGCTACGTTGCAGGTCAGGTTTTCCCTCTGCCTTGTACTGCTTCCTTTGGTCTCTGAAAGGGATCATTTTCTAAAGCATTCCCTAATATTTCTAGGACTCAGGTTTCTGCTGAATCAGGCTATTGACAGATGATGTCAAGAGGAGGAAGCAGTCTCTAAAAATGGGATTTGGGAGATGAATTATTCATTGGCTATTTGGCAATGAGGATCCATTTACTAGGATAGGTGGAATACTGATACTTTCTGGCATGAGACAGCGGTGTAATTGTTAACACTTTCCTCCATGATGAACTGTAATGGTATACTAGTGAGGGGAATGCACTGAAGTATCAATATCTCGGGTATTTCAGAAGTTCAGGGGAAATAGTAATTACGAAACATAATTGGTAGAAGTGTTGCTAGGGGTGATCAATAAATTGGAGAAAGACATCAAAAGCCTGAGTGAATGCATCACCAATTTAAGACTATGTGTTTAAAAGCCATAGTGCCTCCTTGGCACCATAAATAATTTTACCTCCTGAAGCTGGAAAACAGAAATCTGAGGCTCAAGGTCAGCACTTTAATTCTAATGGTATTGCAGCCCCAGAGAAGATTGGATCCTCAACCCTAGCAATTCCATTACACCTTGATTTGAGCCCTAATTTGGAAGGAGCATGGCTCTTATACTTGGGATTGGGACATGTGTGCCAATGCATACAAACCTCTGAAATCTCCATATTCCCCTGACCTCTCGGACTGCAGAACCTCCTAAATCCTCTGGGACTTTTCATGCTTCCCAGAATCCTCCAGGACATCTCCATGTTAAAAGCTTGCATGCAACTTGTTCAAAGAAAATCTACTAAGCACTGCCTTAGACGACACTGTGTGTCTCCCACAGAATCTCCACCTGTTCTCCTATTTTGTCCATGAGAGCAATAGCCAGTATTAAGTGACAACATAACTCAGCTGGCATTTGATCTACTTAGGGCTATAACTGAAAGAGCTACTTGGCCTTGACAAATATATTAAGAACCATCAGGGCCCATGTAAGGCACTGGAAGAGAAAACTTGATGTTAAGGGCATCATGACATAAAGTTAGATAAGGGAAAGTTTATAAAATTGGGAGCAATCTCTTGTGACACTGGATTTAAAACCCTGTCAAGGACCCAGGAAGTAGTGTTAACCTTGCAGGATGGCAGCTGAAGGCCTGGAGAAGAATGACCCCACTAAGTGAAAAATAGAAGCCGTAACTATCATAGCAGGCACTGTGAAAGGGATTGAGAAGCTCGGTAAGTGGCATGTTGAAATGGATACCTGTTATGTAGGGCTGGATACCACCGTTCAACTATACTTTAAAGGAAGCCTGAAGGACATTCCATTTCCCAGCCAATAAGGCATGCACTGAGGAACACTGAGCAGCGGTTCTCCATAAGACTCTGTACTTCAGGCGTGACCGTTGAAAAGGCTGTTACAGAACAGGGTTCCTTGTTAGCAATGGGAATGGTAATGAGAATGTCTTCAAAGAAAGAAGAGCATATGATGGTTCTTATCCTTAACTGTCAAAAACAATGTGTTGTGATTTGTTTTGTTTTGTTTTGGGTTTTTGGGTTTTTTTTTTTGCCATTATTGTCATAAGCAACAATATCATAGTAAAACTAGGGTAGAAGCTGACGTCCAGATGTAGAGATTTTTAATATTTTTCTTTATTTTTCTTGAATATTTTTTTTAATATTTTTCTTTATATTTTTTTAAATATTTTTAAAGAGAGAGAAAGGGAGGGGGAGAGAGAGATAGAAACATCGGTGAGAGAGAACATCTATTGGCTGCCTCCTGCATGTCCCCCACTGGGGATCTGGCCCACAACCTGCACATGTGCCCTGGCTAGTCACTGAACCAGTGACCTCTGGGTGCATGGGTTGATGCTCAACCAGTGAGCCACACCAGCTGGGCCAGAGGTAGGATTTTTGATAGGCTATAGCATCCTGGGGGAAAAAGATATTTAGGGCAAGATGGCTCAGTCTGCGTAACCAATCTGAACAATCAAGATGAATTAAGGATGCATTATCAGGAGGCTCAATACTTTTTATGATTACCATTAAAAGTCATGATGTCATGCCTACCTTCTGGTTCTGGACCAGTTTTCAGGCCCAGAACTATTTGACTGAATGAAGGAGGGTGAAAGTTCCCCGAGGGAAGGACAACGGAAAAACACGTTATGTGTCAATAGTAATGATTCACCTAGGCTCTTCCAGAAAAAGTTCAAACTCTTTACTCAGAAAACAGTGTACCACTACAGAACTAGGAA
Source organism: Molossus molossus (assembly GCF_014108415.1). Taxonomy (NCBI): domain Eukaryota; kingdom Metazoa; phylum Chordata; class Mammalia; order Chiroptera; family Molossidae; genus Molossus; species Molossus molossus. The sequence goes on along the minus strand of NW_023425351.1, from coordinate 55,231,694 downwards.
TACAAAAATATTTGAGAGATTGATGGACAGAGTTCGAATTGAAGCTTATTTATGGTACCCAAAGCAACATCACTCTTGCTAGAGCAGCAGGTAGGGGGAAACCAGTAATAAGTAAAGAACTAGCTCGGGTCTGGCCTACATTGAGGTCCAATAAGTAAACAGCCCAACACCTGGTCTTCATCTCTCCAACCCCTGAGTATACAATTTAACTGGACATTCTTGTCACAACACCAATCCCCAGACTGTTTCCTTGGCCTGCATAGTAAGAGCCTTTGCTGGTCAAGCCTGAAAAACTACCCATTCCCCAGCCAAGTTATCGAATAAAATAATATCACACATCAGAAAACTTAGGAGAAGTCAGTGCTATCTTTAAGTACCTTAAAAATCCCAGCACTGTGGACTCTATTATATTCTCAGGTATTCATCATGCCAGCCCTTAAAAACAAGATCATGACAATCAACTGCCTCAAATTTAGGCAAGTAATATCTATTTTGCTGCTGCACAAGAGGAGTTATCTCTTTAAGAGCCTAATAACGTGACCTTGGGTATACAGTATGTAATAACCGATCTGGTCAGCTCATAAACCTTATTGTGAAAAAGGGCCAGAATGAGTTGACATTTATAATTCACCGGGACTATGTTCTCTCTCTTCCCCTTCTCAAAATACTCCCGAGGAGTCTAGAACATCAAGATATACTGAACACTATCAAAATGGTTTACTATATCAATGGTATGATAATCAAACCAATTGAGCAAAAAGAGCAAGTATGTTTGAAGACTTGGTAAGATACATGAATTCTAGAAGGTGGGAGATATGCACTAAAGTGTTATGGAACCTGTCACAGCAGTGAAGATTTTAGGTGTCCAAAGCTTTTCCCAAATGTAAAGGACAATAAATTGCATCTAGACCACCCACAACTACAAAGGAAGCACAGAACATGACAGAAACTTTGTATTCTGGATACAGCATATTCACACTGGGTGTTACTACCTTAACCATTTGCCAGGTGATTGGAAGTCTGACAGCTTTTCATGGGACCCGAGCAGAAGAGGCATCTGCAGTAGACACAGGTTGTGATTCTAGCAGCCCTTGTCACATGACCCTGCAGAAATAACACCACTTAGAATGCATGGCAAGCTCCAGTAGTGGTATCATTGTGTAAAAACTTAATTTTCTGTATCAGGGTTATGTCATCATGTGAAAACAGCACCTGATATGCTACTCTACCCTAGAAATAGGGAAAATCTTATTAAAAGTTATGAAGTGACCTTGGAGTAAGAATATCTGTCATAAATAGTTTCTGTCAGACCTACTGAGTTCCTGAGTCAAAAGGTTGGGGAGGCCTGGTAGCAATGCATCATAATACAGAAGAGTTATATGAAGTATAGGGTGCGGGTTGGTCCAGAGGCAAAAATAAGCTGCACAAGCAATACTTTTCCCTCAGCCAAGTGCCTGGCTGTGGCAGTAGGGGTATTTAAAATAAAGAATGGAAGAACAAAGATTAGCTTGGCTTGTGCATGGATTGGCTCATCTATGGACACAAACTCAAGGTGCACTCCCTCCCTGCATCATCCATGTGTGACCCTGAAAGCAAACAGCAAGGTTCAGTTTCTGTCTTGGTTGAGTTCAGACTTGACAAATTCAGGTCAAGCAGCCTTTCATCACGAACCCCAGTGCTGTTATCATAGGCCCATGATAACAGCAATAGAGCTCCCCCCATTAACCAAGGCTAATGTAGTTACCGATGCTTCTGAAATCCACAGAATCCAATGTATAAGATCCATTATGGAATTATCTCCAGGACAGCGACGAGCTATTTGGTGCCAAGGTGATTATCTAACTGGACTCCTTTCATCACTGGACACCTGTCTAAAGCTGATCCACATTCTGAACATAGATTCGCCTTTCTTTCTTACAGGACCTCAGCCAGCATCACCATCATAATATTTGAATAGTGCTCCACTGACATAGATCCCTCATTATATCATGTGGGACCACCAGAGGATGTGTATCCCTGAGCTCATGATCATGACACGCATGCACTCCCCTGCCCACCACACACTCAGCAACCACTAGCCTGAAGAGGAAACAAAACACACTTTTGAAGTTTCACCGAAGACTTCAGCTTGGAAATGGTACCTCACAAGGATGGACAGCCATCCTCAGGATGCAATAGAGATGTTAAACCAATTTAATTGAAAAGAATACAGTTCTATGTATATAAAATGTAGAATACATACATGGGCCAGGAAACCAAAAACCATAGACGTGACCTCTTTCGCTATCACTTCCAGTGACTCACTCAAGGTTTTGCTTTCTGTCTGCGCAACTCTAAGTTGTGTGTGTACAGGTCTCCTGGTAATCACCAGGTTATCTCCCGGTTATCCTGGTGAAGTTCTGCCGGGGGAAATGAACAAGAGTGTGATTAAAAGTAAATCACAGCTTCTGCCTGGTAATTTATACTTCTTGTTTTAAGAGACTAGAAAAAGAGTCGCTGTTCTGTTCTGATTTTCAGGAGGAAGCTATTACGCATGGGGCAGGAAAGAATACATTTGGTATTTAGATAATCCAGATAATCCACTGTGTGTCTATTACTCCCCTAAAACTTTGATGGTAAATGGATAAGGGCAGCAGTCACAGCTTAAGTATATGGCAGCCAGATTCATCCAGGCATTCAGAGGCTGCAGCTAAAGGTGAGGAGACGCTAGATGAAGTAGAAGAGGAACAAGGGGATACATGTAGAGTTGCTACCCTGAAACCAGCTACAGTGTCAGGGACTGTGATTCATTCTACCTTTTTACAAGTTTCCTCAGGAAACAAAAGAACAATCAGAAGCCCTATCCTCAAAAGATATGAACTTGTTATACAGACCTAATAGATGACATTTACAAAAAGGGTCCTTTTCCCAGCATCTCAAGATACTGCTTGCTAACAATATTTGGACCTTGGCTAAACAGACTTAATTTTCTCAAATCCACAGGCTGTCCTCAAAGAGAATCCTGCAGCCAATGACTGGTCTAGGGTGGGTGCAGAGGCTGGCCTTCCCTGCATCCATTGGGCACATTGCTGAAGGGTTATCTGAGCTTCAAAGGTCCTCATGGAATTGCGCGAGATCTCCACCGCCTCTGCTGTTCCCCCATACTTTCCACAGCCTCGTGGGTAAATCATCTGCAAGTAAATCTTCACCAGGGAGTCTTTTCCTATAACCAGACCTACAACAGTTCTAAAGCATAATCTCCAATCCAGACAGACGTGTAACTAGTAAGAACAACCCAACCTCTGAGGAAAATCGGCAGTTATGCGCCTTGCACAACAGCCGTGTCATGGATGTGCGGTGGATGAGATGAAGCATGGGAAACATGTATTCAGAGAAATATCCAGGAACGGATCAGATGGGATTCTGCAAGCCAATGTAAGGAGTCTGGATTTGACTCTCCTGTATAATGAGAAGCAGAGGATTTTGCCTAGGTGAGTGATGTAGTCTAATTTTCCTTTTGAAAAGATCAATTTTGTTATGTGAAAATGAACCATAGGAGAATAAAAGCAAGAATACCCTTTAAATGCCTATTGTAATAGTCCAAGAAAGGAGTTGTCAGAAATTTGGATATGATGTTTTAGGGGAGTTAGAGAGCTGTGAATATGTTGGGGTTGGGGTAAAATCGGTAAGACATGCTATTTAATTGAATCATGGTATGATCTACTAAAATGAGGATTCTTGGAGGATCAGGTTAGAGAGATAAAAAGAAAACACTGGATGTTTTTATACAATGACTCCTTCTGCCATAAAATTCCTATTTTCTGCAACTCAAAAATGTTATTAGGGATTTAGTGCCTTCTCTTAATTATGCAAAAATTGTCAAACTATTATTCCAAAGGCCCCATAAAAATGACTGATGTCAACATGTAAATTAGAATAAATTACGCTTTTTATCATCAGCATCAACCTCATAGTCAACAATAACAAAGAGTCACACATTTTAATCAGAGTACTTTGGTATATTAGGGCTAACTTAGAAACTTAAGGCAATAAACATTACACTGGACAAAATTGGTTTACTTTAAAAAGTATACTAGAGAAAGGCAGTTTTTACTTTTCTGGTTTTTGAAAAATTCTTAAACACAAAACCTCAAAATATTTTGCAATCTTCACTTTATCAGAATCTTACTTATTTTCTTGGATTTGTTTCACAAGTGACCTGATAAAATGTATGTAAAGCAATTATGCAGGTGTCTAAATGAAGCAAAGATTTGCTATCCTAAGTATCACTGAAAGGATATGAAAACTCTCCCAAGTAGAAAATGAATTGGGTCGATGTCTAATTTATGCTTAAGGTTAAAAAGTAAAGAAGCAATCTCTGTTTTACAAAAACAAAATTCCTCCCAGATCTCTTGGTTTCTCTAAATATCTTTGATGGATTAGCTTTGGCAAAGTAATTGCTAAAGCTGACCATTATTTTATATTTAGACTGTGAGGATTAAAGTGAGATCAAGTAGGTACAGGAGGAAAACTATCACAATTAGGCAGTGATGCTCACATTTATTTTAATTAACTCCTCTTTAGACTTTCTATCCTTGAGAGCTTTCCAGATAAATTTCATGGCTGAGCCTCTTATTCAACAAGTAAGTACATCCATCTTTATTTTCTCTCCACTTTGATCCACTCTCCTCTTTCAGACATTTAACTGTCATCCTTCAACAAAGAAATGTTGAACATATGTTTCTTTTAAAGATTTATTTCTGAGAATGAGAACAATTCACTCATGAGTAAGATTAGAGTAGGCCATTAGACTTCCAAACAACACCCGGAAACTATGCCAGCTATCTTAAAATAAACCTGCGATAGTGTTATGCGTAATAACATAAAAGGAAATTATGAATTTTACAGAAACCTAACAAAACTCATGTTATCGTTACTACCAATTAAAATAAAACTACATATTTTCCTGTAATCGTGAAAAAGGAGAGAGAAGAAGAGGGAATCAGGGTTACATAAGTGACATTATGGTCTGGATGAATTCTATGCCGGTCTTTTAACTATGACAATCATCTTTGTGTTCGAAATATGTAAAAGAGATCAAATGCACACTACTGCATTATTTTGCAAGTCAGGAACTAATCAAATTGGAATTTCAACATTATTTACATTAAATAAATAAAACATCAGGTTTCAAAAATGAGTATTTGTATAAGATGGATAAATTTCCATTAATACACTACAGTTTTCCTCTCACAGAATTTATTTCTCATCAGAGGATAGAACTCTAATCTTTCACTCTACTATTGTGACATCCCATGAGATTAATTCATTAATTTACCAATTCCTTAATTCCTTAATTCATTGCTTATTCTAGAGACATCATACTGCATGATAGTATGGACATTATGTTGTTTGAAAAAATAAGAAAGAGAGAGAGGAAAGAACAATATATAAGTGGCAAGATGAGAATATAAAACTGGCTGAAGGAATTATAGCAGGGGCACCTGTTAAAGTTAGTAATATATCAGTTCATATTTGATATAAATTAGTGTTTGATAAAACACCAAGAGCTTCATCAACACAATTCTGTTCAACTGTTTTGGAGGTCAGTTTTCATTTACATTACCTTGATGATTTGCATGAAGGGGAAATAATAGTATGGAAGAATATGTAGCAATATTAGCAGCACAAAAAATATAGTGACCAAAACTTTGAATGTCCAAGTTTAGCCAAAGTTTAAATATTTGTATCAATGCCAAGTCAATTAAATTGTAAAGTCCAAGACAACATAAAAGAAGATAAAGGGTTATGGAAGGCATAGCATATATATTTAGTGGATAAAGCTAGAATTTGAATCCACCCCTGAAATGAGTCATGGTTCTTCCATTCATTGGTTTGGTGGTTTTTCTATAAATTTATTTGCACATCCCCCCAAATGCTTTGAGAATCACCTAGAATAAGTAAAGAGAAAATACTCTGCAATCTACAAGTGTTTAAGCAAATAATGTTTACTATTTTTTTCTTTTTTTCTAGATAAATCTATCTGCTATTATCTTCTTTTCAAAAGCAATGATTTTACCATAAAAAAATAACAACAACAACACAACAAACAAACAAAGAACATGGTTAGGAACTATAAATCATCTAAAAACCATGACTAAAAGGCTTTATTTTTTTTTAAGTTTTAATAAAGTATTTTGAATATTAACTCCAGAAAAAAATTTCAATTAATGTCAAAATTAATTAGATCTAAGGAAATGAATATTTTAATAAGAGGACACTCTATGAAGAATTCAAAAGAAAATTTAGTGTCAAGTTAAAGTAGCATAATTTTTAATATTTTGATGAATGGGTAGTGGATAAATGGCTATATTTATCAGATAACAGAAATACATTTGCCTTGGAATGCTAATAAGTTTTCTATCTGGGGGAATAAAATAGACCAATTCAATATTCTCTTGGAGTCTTCTCTACAGTCTATTCCATAATGTCAAAATTTTTTCTTTCTCATCCCATCCCTTTTTTAAAAAGTATTTTGATATGTTTTTGTCGTGTCTTTCAAGAGGCAGAATTTTAATAAGTCTTGAGAGATTATCTGAGAAACTTCTAGCTACTATCTATAACTCTATGTTTAACATTTATCTTTAAAATGTATAGGTATAAACACAAGAATATGCATGTTTCAAAATTGGCTGTTATAAGTTTTTCAGCATAATTGTTTTAGCACTTTGACAATTGGTCCAGAAAACATGATTTGTTTTTGTTTACTTTTCTTTTCTAATAATTCATTTATTTCATTTTATTGAATTGATTGGTGTCATACTAGATAACAAAATTATACAGGTTTCAGGTGCACAATTCTATAACACATCATCTGTTAACTGCCCTGTGTGTTTACCACTCCACATCAATTCTCCTTCACCACCATGCATGCCCCCATACCCTCCTCTTTGAAAAGGCGTCACATTCTCCACAGAACCAATTTCCTACGGGTCAAGACATGTATCTTCTACATTCTGAAAATATACAGCTCATTTTGTGCACCGAGTACTTTTTTTCTTTTTTAAACCAGGAAAAGTCCTTTCTACTAAAAGAACATGATTCCCTGACCAGCCGGCATGGCTCAGTGAATTAAACATCGTCCCATGGACTGCCAGGCCGTAGTTCCATTCCTGGTCAGGGCACATGCCTGGGATGCAGGCTTGATCCCCAGTAGAGGGCGTGCAGGAGGCAGCTGATCAATGTTTCTCTCTCACACAGATGTTTCTCTCTCTCTCCAAAAAAAAAAAAAAAATCAATAAAAACATAATTTAAAAAATAAAAATAAAACAACATGATTCCCTTGGGATGAAATTTTATGTAAAACTTGAGAATAACATATTTTTATTTTTGTTATTATTTTTTGCTGATAGTATTACAGATACTGTGTGCAAGAAACTTTACATAAATTATTTCTAACTCTCAAAATTCAGAGAGGTACCGACAGAAAACTCTGAAGCCATGGAGAAGTTAACTAACATCGCACAGCTTAGAGAATCAAGGTGAAAAACAAAGTTATCTAACCACAAAGCCTGTGTTCTCCACTCATTGCTCCCTGTAGTTCTCCAGATAGGAAAAGTTACTTCTGAGAGATGATGATTCACTCTTCTGGGTATCATTTTCCTGACCATTTAATGTTATGGCCCTCTTGCAGGAGCTTTTCATCCTGAAAATATATCTAGCAAATCTTTTCCTAAGTACCACCTCCAGCCTAGCCTTAAGCATATCTGCATGAATATTTTTTTTAGAAAAAAAAAATTATTATGTTCCAAGCTTTGTACATGGAGTTGATGAATCTAATCTAAATAAGAAAATGTTCCTACGTTTAGAGAATTCAGTGTTTAGTTAGAGCACATAAACACATAAGCAATTTAAAGTTAAGATTTTGCCATAGCAAGAGAAGAAAAAAAGACAAATAATTAATGGGGGCTTTCTTTTTACTAGATTCTTCGCATTCTTCATTGTCCTTTAGCTCTACAGGTTCAGTAGCAGTGTCTTCTTGGTATTTGATCAGAGGTCAAGTTATCTACTTAGAGATACATGAATATGTAAGAGGAACAGTTCAAAGTTGGACAGAGTATGTAGATTCTAAAATAAATATCTTTACCACATAGCTTCCTATACAATTTATGTGTAAAACAGTTACGGAAGAGAATTCCAGTTTTGGCTCAGAAATGCTGAGAGCTGGAGGTATGTATCATTTCCATAGTGACAACAAGAAAAAAGCTGGACAATGACAAGTTAACTACTTCACCTGAGGGAATTAAGATTGCAGGGAAAACTAACCCAAAATATGTTTTAAAAAAACAAAAAAAAAACAAAACAAAACAGGTCACTGAAGGGAGAAACAGGATCCAGGTACTTGCTTGCCTGGGACAGAAGATTCTAAATGTCACTAAAACCAGGAAGATACGTTATTTCTATACTTTTTTTGACAAATTGCTAAGGGTAAAGTGTGGACTAGGGTGAGTCTGAAATCCGTGAGAGATGCAGACGCGTAGGGATTGATACCCTCTGGTGGGCTTTTCCTTTGGAACCCAGTGGCCTCTAAGAAGCTTAAGAAACATCTTGAGAGACTTCCCTTGGGGATGGTGGGCCACTGCCTCACCCAGAGGCATCTTCGCTATTTCCCCTCAGGAAGAAAAAACTTGGCCTGAAAGAGAAGAGTTAAAAACTGATGGTAATCTACTGCTTCTGGAAGAGGGAAACTAGAAAGGAAAACAAAAAGAAAACTTTACTTTTAGAGGTGGCAGGATTGCATGCTAGACTTCGTACTGCGTCTAAAGAGAGAGGGAACTTTGGTGAATACCCCGCTCCCCAGACTGAGGTTCACTGTGCCTGCAGAAGACTGAGGCTTAACCAGCACAACTGCTGTAGGTGTCAGCGAGATAACCAGAGACGCACAGCCAGCGGTAAAGGAGCACTTTATTACACCAGAGGGCTGGGGGGATCTCCCAAATCCCAGCCCCGAGCTTCCTTTGTTCTTTGCTTATATAGGAAGAAAATACAGAAAAAACTACATTAAAAAAACAGAGAGCTACAGTCAAAAAAAAAAAAAAAAAATTACATTCCTCCTGGCTCCACTTAACTGGCATCAGGGATGATACAGACTTCTCCAGAGGAGAAGGGGGGGTTGGTTGCAGGGGTTAGGGCAATCATTAATCTCTTTCTTTTTATGGTCCCTTCAAGTTTCCCAAGGCCATCATTAACCCCTATCTTTATGGTTCCTCTGAGCGTCAGTCCCAGGTTTTTTAGGAAACTGCTCGGGTGTTTACGTGTGAGAATAAGTGATCAGAATGGAGTTTGATTTTTTTAAAAAAGCTCAGTTCACAATGAAATAAGACCCCCAGTGTACCTCCCCACCCCGGTATGCAAACTAGCGTCAAGTAAAAATAACAGTATAAAACAACTAGGAAATGTATAAGAGAGAGATTTTCTCTAGGATTCAGCACACACACACAAAAAAGTCCTAAATCGAGAAGATAGACCCAAAGCCCAACAAAAGTCAGATATTAAGAAAAACCCTCCAGCCCTGGCCAGTTCAGTTCAGTGGTTATAGTGTCAGCCCACAGACCAAAGAGACTCAGTTCGATTCTGGTCAAGGGCACGAACCTCAGTTGTGGTTTGGTCCCCTGCCCTGGTTGGGGTTATGTGGAGGCAGCCAATCAATGTGTCTCTCTCACATCAATTATTTCTTTCTTTCTCTTTCCCTTTCTCTCTCCCTCTCTCTCTCTCTCTGTCTTCCCCCAAGCACACTGTATCTGAAGATAATGGAAAAATATCCTCACATGAAGATTTAAAAAGAAAAAGAAAAAGAAAAGAAAAGCCCTCCAGCATATTAGCCTACTCTTTAAACACAAATTATCACTAGAAGAATTTGAAGTGTCTGGTACACTGAGAGTAAGGATAGAAATACAAATTTCAAAACTAGCCAACACCTGACTAGATTAACAGAGACCCAGACACTGAAGAGCTTAAAAAAGTGAATTTTAGTCCAGTTGGTGTGGCTCAGTGGTTGAGCATCAACCCATGCACTAAGAGGTCACTGGTTTGATTCCCGGTCAGGACACATGCCCAGGTTGTGGGCCTGTTCCCCAGTGGGGACATGCAGGACGCAGCCAGTCAATGTTCTCTCTCATCGATGTTTCTATCTCTCTCTTCCTCTCACTTCCTCTCTCTCTAAAATCAATAAAGAAAATTAAAAACAAAACAAAACAAAGTAAATTTTAAAAATAATTTACCTCAGTGTCCTATACACCCTGCCAAACTTACAACAACAAAAAGTGATGCACACAAAAATATTTTGGACAATCTCAAGAGATAAAACAATCATCAGAACTAGCTTCAAATATTGCAAAGATTTTGTGACTGTCAGACAGGAAATTCCATATAACTATGTTTGACATATTATAGGTTCTAATAAAAAATTTGATAACATAAATAATAGGTAGCTTTAGTAGAGAGATAAACACTATGAGGAAGAATCAAAAGGAGATTTTAGAAATAAAGAAAACATAGTAACAGATGAAGAATCGGTAAATGATACAGATAAGGAAAGAATCCATGAACTTGAAGATAAGTCAATAGAAACTGTGCAAACTGAGCTACAAAGAAAAAGTGAAAATATTACAGAGCATCTAACAGCTGTGGGATAATAGTAACAGGTGAAACACACAAGTGAGTGAAGAAAAAGACAATTGCAAAGAAGAAATATATTTGAGAAAGAATGTAAATTTAACAAAATTGGTACAGACACTAAACCACAGATCCAAGCTTGAAGAAAACTAAGCACACGCTAATTCACATACATCACAAACTAAAACAAACAATAAAAATCTACAAATATTATATTCAAACTACAGAAAACCATAAAAAGAAAATTTTGACAATCATAAGAAAAAAAAATGGACATATTCCTATAGAGGAAAAAAGACGTCTCATGAAAAACTATGCAAACAATAAGAAAATGAGATGACAAATATAAAATTCTAAAGAAAATTACTGTCTTTCCAGAAGTGTATGCATAGAACAAACATTCATCAAACATTAAGGAGTATGCTAACTCACAGTGAAATCTCACTGCATAAAAGAAACGGCTTTCTTACTAATCGAAGATCATCTGTCTAGGAAGGCCTATTCGCTCAAAAAAATCAACGGATCCAATGAAGTCTCTACATTTAACTACCCATTTAAAGGAAATACAGAAAACAAAAGACACAAAAATGTACGTAAATACACAATAGTACTGCAATCAACCAAGGACAGAATATAGAAAACAATAAACAACTTGAATTCTTTTACAAATAAATTGCAAGTAAAGAAATTTGAAAAAGAGAATGAAAGCTATTAACTAAACAGGAGACTAGAGTGTTGTGATGGTTTCATAAATACAGATATATGTAAAACTTGATCAAATTGTATACATTAAATATATGCAATTTAATGTACTTCAATTATAATTCAATAAATTCAGAAGGAAAAATACTGAAAAAACAAAAACTTTCTCAAGCAAAATGAAAATTTGATTTCCAGTTGATCTAATCTATAAGAAAAGTCCAAGAAGAAGAAATGGGATACAGGTCAGAAACTTGCATCTACAGAAAGAAATAAAAAGTATTGAAAATAGAAAAAAAAAAAAAGATTGTTCTTAATGTCTTAAATAATAATTGTTTAAATCATAAAACAGTAAAATGACAATAAGAAAAAGAAGTGAAATAAATTCAAAGCACCATTTAGTGGTAAGACTATTATGTACAGAACAAATTCACAAACAAATAAATTTGAGTAGGTTTGCATTAAAAAAAAGTGACAGTGCATTATGTTTTTATTACACATGTAAAAATGAAATGACAACACTGATAGCAGGGGCAGGTGGAAGGAATTGGGAAAATAGTTAAAAAGTCCTTACACTACACGTGAAGTTATATTACATATTTTGAAGTTGTCCTGAGATGATTTTGAGATGCATAATATTAACCTTAGGGCAAACATTAAAAGTTAGAATATTAAAAATATCAGTCAGTAGAAGAAAACTGAATTATAAAATATACTACATTAAACTAGAAGAATGCATAAAATACAAAAAAAAGAACAAATAAAATAGATAACAGAGAAATCATATATTTTAATCCAACCATATCGATAATCACTTTAAATGAACCAAATTATTCTGAACTCTAGAAAAGCAGACAAGGGTTTACAGCAACCAAGCAAATAATGACCCAAAAAAAAGGCAGCCTAAAAATAGTAGGAAAACGTTCAGTTATCTCCACTTTCCCTGCCCCTCACCTCTCGGGGCACAGCTGGCGGCAGTCTTGAAGACGGGGATCTGTGTTCCTTAGTAACTAACTGTGTGGCCCCTGGTAACTGTTTCCGGGGGGAGCAGAGCCCACCTTATTTATACATCAGTGTGCTTGCTGTTCTAAATGGTCTGGAGCTACCTGTAAGCCTTGTGTAAGGCACTCATCTCTGTTTTGCCTAACTCTACCTGCACGGTGGAAAAGCAGCACAAAATTGTCTAAAAATATTGTCAGGCATACAAAATGCCCACAGTTTTCTAGGGCAAAAGATCTCAGCTGTGACATGAGGCAACCTAAAGCCTGGCGGGAGAAGATTAGAAAGATCCCTAGGGCATTAGGGTATTTAAGAGCACCCATATATACTTGGGAATTTTAAAAGCCACACCTAGCCAAAGAAAGGTGTGGACAGCAAAAACATGAGGAAACTCTTCAGTTTTCACTTTTTTATTGAAATCTATGCTCAGTGCAAGCAGGACTTGAAGTCTAAGAAACTGAAAAGAACAGAAATCGTACAAAGTTTGTTCTCGGACCACACTAGACTTAACTAGAAATCAATAACAAAGATACCTGAAAAATACCAAAATATCTAGTCCTAAAAAAATCGTGGTTCAAAGACAGGTGGGGGTTACACTGGAAATTTAAAATATCAGAAATGAAAAAGGAAACATCACTACTGATCCTACAGACATTAAAGACTAGCAAGGGGCCCTGGCCGGTTTGGCTCAGTGGTTGGAGCGTCGGCCTGCGGTACAGAGAGACCCGGGTTCGGTTCCCGCTAAGGGCGCATACCTCGGTTGCAGTTTGTCCCCGGCCCTGGTTGGTAGTGCGGGTGGCAGCCACTCGATGTGTTCCTTTCACGTTTGTCCCCGGCCCTGGTTGGTCGTGCGGGTGGCAGCCACTCGATGTGTTCCTTTCACGTCGATGTTTCTATCTCTCTCTCTGTTCCTCTCTCTCCCTCCCACTCTACCTGAACAAAAAATAAATAAATAAAAAATAAAGACTAGCAAGGGGATACTGTGATCTATCCACATTCATTGAACATTTTGGATTAAAATAACCAGCAAATTCACTTAAGAAACAGATACTCTGAATAGTCCTACCTATCAAAATGTTTAAGAACACGGAGAAAGTTGATTGTTGAAAGTTCACGGATTTTGTAGGACAGGAAAATGGGTGAGTATATGGGAATTTAAAGAAATGTCAAGACAACTAAATTTTCTTAAGTTTATATTTTTAAAATATTACATACTATTTATCATCAGAGCGACATGATCAAGGATCCAGTTTAGAAATACACCCATCTTTGTTCCCTTTCTAATTATTTCTGAAAACAGCAACAACAAGCCAACAACCAATGGGTGTCTGTTTTTCCCTCCTTAGTTAGATATATGTTATAGAAGACACTCCCATGGCTATTCTGTAATTTGGTGGTTGCTCATCTGACACTGAAGGTTAGATTGTGAGTATGTATACACTTCTAAGAGTCTTAGCTCTAATCCTTGCCCTTTTTTTAAACAAATGAATCACTCTCATATGTGTGTTATGTTGAGATATCTAACTGAAACACAGGAATAGAAAGAAACTATATTATTTTCCCCATGAAAAATCTGTCACATTCATCCTAATTATATTTTCTTATTTTAAAAAATTAACAATAATCATTTCATAACCTTTACTTTGCCAACAAATTAAACACAAACATCTCAATCTGGCTTTTAAATCTATCCACATTATGATCATTCCCAAGAATTTAAATTGTTATATCCCATTTTTCCTTTTAATGCACACAACTACAACCAAACAGGACAACTTACGGTTCTCCAGAAAACGTTCTATGCATAGTATGCTAGATACTTTCATGTGTACACCCATCACACATTTATTGAGTTTAAACTATGCATTAAGCGCTGTGCCTATACTGTCTCACTGGGAATAAAATGATGAATAAAATGTGTTTTCTGCTTCCTAAAGATGTTGTAATCTAGTAAAGAGATATACAAGTGTACCTGCCACAAATTGAATCTAACTCGCATAAGCCAAAAAGGGATTTATTGGCAGGATATCAGATTGAACTGAGGCTTAGGAAACTGGCAAAATCCAAAGAGCTCTAAAAGCAAAGGCATTAAGAACCACAGCAAAGGATTTGTCTTGCCCACCATGTTGTTGCTGTGTCACAGATGAAAGTGACCTCTAGCTAGCTTCATGGTTCTCTAACACTCCTTTAAATTTGAAAGTTCTGAAGGAGAGAATCTGGTTAACCGATACATGTTCTTTCCGTATTGCAATCTGACCATCCTGTGCTGTTAATCAAACAGCCGTTCTTTAAGCAAGGTTCAATATAATGGACTATGTTTTATTGTAAGTTATACATACACTATAATCATGTCTCACTCAATTTGCAAGGTTTATTATTTTGTAAGTTCTCATACTCTCAGACATGTATTTTGCATATAATCTTTGGTTTGCACCATGGATGAGTAATTTCATACACTGCGTAAACTAGTAAAAGCTTAATTCAATTTCATTATTTCCAAGTTATATGGGAAGTATATCATTACTGTACCCATTAATATGTCTAACAAAAAAATTAAATACAACTAAAAGTTATAAATTCAAGAACTCTAAGTCTGATGTATCCATTTCATGGACTGTTATTTATCCAGTAACATTTAATTTCAAAATATACATTTATTTACATGATATAATGAAACTTTAAAATCAAATTAAAAATGCAACAGAGCATAATTATAACTTTGGGAAAAAAATATACATACTGTATATACCAAACATAACTGGAAGGAAATATACCCAAATAATAAGTGTACTCACACAGACATGAAGAAAAATAGAGATACCCTTTCTTTATTCTATGCCACTGGATTTCTATTTTTATAAAATAATATTCACTGGAAATGGTATTGTTTTGTGTAAAATCACACATGACTGGGTAGTTTGGTATCTCAAGAGTGGAAGGAGGAAATTTGAAAGTGCTAAATCACATTCCCAGTTGAAAGTTAAACCAGTTAATATTTAAAGTGCACTTCAGATATCTTAATGACTTTAATAGTGCCCATTTAATAACTTGTTAACTTTTATTAATATCCACCCAGTGATTTCATTATTTCACAGAACTTTCAATAATTGTTTCTTACTTGGCTATAATAAAATTGCATTTTGTTCAGGCATTTATTTTAAATAAACTTTGAGGCATAATGTGCATACAATTAAATTCAGTTATTTTAAATATATAATTCAAGGAATTATGACAAATGTATACTCATTTTTATTCCCTCAAAATTTATGTGTCTCATTGCAGTGAATGCCCAGGAAACAACTCTTTTTCTTGTCTGTCCTTACATTGTAGTTTTGCCTGTTCTGATTTAATATAGAATCATATCAAACAATTTAATGAAATAATACAATATATTCAATTCTCAATTTGGCTTCTTCAGCTCAAAATATTTTTGAGATTCAATTTTGATGTGTTGATACACACAAGATTCAGTATTTTGTTGTTGCTGCTGTGTACTATTCCATTTTACTGATATACCTAAATATGTTGATCAGTTCATCTATTGATGGAAATTTGAATTGAAACACAAATTATAGTAGTGTTCTGTTCTCATTTTTTCTAATTATTTTGGCTATTCTAGGCTCAGTGCATTTTCACCTAAATTTTGTACCTGCTCGTCAATTTGAACAACAACAAAAAAAACCTGTTACTTTCAATGGGATCTAGTTAAATCTAAATCACAATTTGCAGAGAATAAGTTAAAATGTATCACCAAATTTATGTGCATAATAAAGCTCTCTACTATTATCTCCTCTATAATGTCTCTGCCATGTTTGGTCATTTCATTTCATGTGCCCTTCGCCGTTCTCAGGCCCACCACTGTACCACTTCCTTGAAGTTTGCTAAGGAGATTCTAGAAGCTCCATATCGTATACTCTAAACCACTACTCCTTCAAGTCTAAGTGCTCCTTCTAGCCTCACATTAAAACCATCCCCAGGTGTTCTCACAGAACACTACATTTTATGTCACTGAAGTGTGCCTCCAGGAAAATAAAACCTTACTTTTCCAGCTTTATATACTTACTAGGAAAATACTCTCAATATTCACTTCTATACACGATTCTGAGTTTCTGCTCATGCCTTTTTACCTATTAGCCAGTTCTAAGACTTGTCTGATAACATAAATTACTCATAGCAGAGACTATATTTCCCTTCTTTGACTATACTGACAGTTGAGCATATGTATAGATTTGGGTCAAATATTGAATATATTTGATGACCTTAAGGGGGAAAAATATACCACAAGACACTCACCTAAGGTAATTTCTTTACGTTGTTCGTGGTCCCAGGGCGATTGCTCCAGCAACGGTGACAGTGCTGTTCTCAAAGTCCTGCGATATCAGGGAGATGTAGAGGCGCAACGTCCGCAGGCCAACCTTTCCCAGGAATTCATCAAGTTCTTGGTCCGACTTTTCACCACCGCACCCGGGTGTCAGGAGACCCGCAGAAGCTGAGCATCCCAGGTTTTGCATTTGTTCAGTGCTTACGATGAAAGCCTGGACCTCTTGTTTGTTTGTTTTGGTTTTCAGTGCTCTGTCCTCCAGTTGTAGGTAATAAACACTACAAGGTTTCTTGATTTTCTGGAACGTTCTGAGTTGCTAGTTAGCTAAATGGAGCCCGCCATTCTTTTATGTCAAGATTTGTGAGGCTACCTCCACAAGTCTTATAAATACCTGACGCTCATAGCTTTCAGGTGCTAGAGCTGTTACATACACCTGTGTATCTCCTCACACTGGGTCTCAGTCAACTCTCCACAGCTGAGTCTTAAAAAAGGTGGTGGTAAAGAAAATTCAGAATTTTCAGCACCTCATTTATGATCAGTAATGGGATTCCTGTTACCATTTGACTTATAAGAGAACCAATTCAGAATCCCATCTTAAAGGGCTACTTTCTATTGCCACTTCCATGACCGTATGTTTGGTTTACGTTCCTCCCTGAAACAAACACTTGAAAACATGTAGGTTTTGGGGGTGGGGATGGGGGTGGAGTAACAAAATGGAGAGAGCAGGACAATGGGAGAGGTAAAAAGAAAAGTGATTGAGCACTCGTGAGCTGGGTACCAGAGTGCTTGAGCAATGAGGGCTCAAACCCCTCTCTAGGAATCATCTGAGAATTGCATCTTACAATTATCCTTCCAGGGAACGTGGAGAATGAAACATCTATCCACTCATTACATTAGTTGAGACCCACTTGAAGGGCATTAAATTGCCCTTAGTTCCCAATTCTTCTAGTTGTAATTGAGTGGCATTGCAGAGCACAGAAACATCAAGTGAGCACTTGATGTAGAAAAGGTGTGTGGCCATCAATCCAAGCCGTGCATGCTGAAATCTGATGGGCTGAAGGATTCTCATGGAGTCTCACGTGCAACTGTTGTAACAGCAAAGAACCTATGTTCCTGCACAATGCCTGGCGCTTAGTAGGATATCAATAATGATTTTTAATTTGTTAAATTGTGCATTAATTAATATAGT
Organism: Molossus molossus; assembly: GCF_014108415.1. Taxonomy (NCBI): domain Eukaryota; kingdom Metazoa; phylum Chordata; class Mammalia; order Chiroptera; family Molossidae; genus Molossus; species Molossus molossus. Next base: position 55,213,833 of record NW_023425351.1, on the reverse strand, counting down.
TCAATTCTAATGAAACCATGAGCTTAAAATATTAATCCTATAAAATTACTAAATTATTGGGGGGGGGGGTACTTTATTTCCATACATGGATGAAAACCTTGTCTGCCTCCATCATTTCTTAAGCTATAAAGTCTTAGCAGAGAAGAGCTGTCTCCTTTACTCTTCAGTAAACCCTTACCATTTTTGTGTTGCACGTGCTCACGCATTGGGTATGCTTTGTGTCCTTTAGTTCAGTAGTGTATTCGTCAGTAAGGAGAGTGTCTGAATTCTGGTGTGCATTAACATGAAATGTTCACAGTATTTCTATCCCTTTGAGGCAAGGGCCTATGATACATCTTTGACATTGATGTTCTAATATAGCTTATTTGTGTCAGATTTCTTTTAGTCCCATCTACCTTGGCTGGCAAGTCATTTGAGGAAGGTGGCTGAAGGTGGAGGAATCATCTTTATGCTTGCTCATGCTGTAATTATTTCAGAGGCTGAGGAAATTTAACAATGTGCTGCACTTTAAGTACTTTGTGATAGTCATCATCTTTGATCAATGTTTTAAAGCTTCACTGCTGCTAGAAAGGATGAAAAGCAATTAAACAGAATTACTGTGAAGTTGTTATTCAAGGCCCATCATGTTTTTCATTATTTTTCCCCCTCTGCTTTTAAGAAAAATATGTTTTGTAACACTCTGACACAGGCCATCATATTTTACTTTGAATGGTAGCAAATCTTCTGTCTTCTAAATGAAGTCATTGATAAAACGTATATATGTTGGACTGAAAGATTTATTCTAAATGGGGTATGTTGATACTCACTGTGAGACTATTAAATGTGTATGTCTACTATTCCATTTAGATCTGGCTTGGAAATAAAATAAAAGAGCGCTCTGAAACTGTTTTGCCTTACACATCCGTTCATTAGTTGAAATAGAGAAGAAATACATAAATTTTCATTACAGTAGGGTAATGATTTATGGTATATATTGACTTCTCATTTACTCTCAATTAAAACAAGTGGGAATGTATTAAACAACAAATATTACATATAGAACACATATTTGGATAGTAGAGCATAGTGGTCTATTTTGAATAAGAAAATAAGCCAAATATTTAATTTTTAAAACATATTTAAGCATAATAAAAGTTTTTAACTTTAATACCATACAAAGGTCAAAAACAATTTAGTAGTGATTAAAATAATGTTTGTTATTAGGCTTCTGTACATAGTAAGTCACAAATGCAGTAAGCTAATTCAGAACTACTATAACTACTCTTTGATGACAAATGACATTTAAATTTTACTTGACAAAATTAATTCAACAAGTAGTTATTGAACACTACTAGTTGGTGGACAGTTTACTAATCATTGGAAGTTATAATAATACATGTCAAGATGTCTAAAGTTCATATTTTAGTAAAGAACTTGACTCCCACCATTCCCTGTTCTAGAATCTATAGGAAAAGAATGTAGCCCTGGCTGGTTTGGCTCAGCAGTTACAGCATCGGTCTGCGGTCCAAGGAGTGCCAGGTTTAGTTCCTGCTAAAGGCATGTACCTCGGTTGCAGTTTGTCCCCGCCTTGGTTGGGGTTGTGTGTGTGGCAACTAATCAATGTGTCTTTCTCACATAGATGTTTCTCTCTTTTTCCTCCCTCTCTCACTCCCACTCTATCTGAAGATAAATGAAAAAATATCCTCGGATGAAGATTAAAAAAGAAAGAAAGAAAAAGAATGTAAAGGAAAGGTTTTAATTTCACTGATTACTTAGATATATATTTATCCCTTACTAAGAAATAAGCTACTATTTAATATTAAACCATTAAATAGCTCTGGCTAGGTGGCTCAGTTGGATGGAATGCCATCCTGTACACCTAAATGTTGGAGGTTTGATTCCTGGTCATGGCATACTAGGCTTTGGGTTTGATCACCCCCGGGTGGAGCAAATAAGGTAGGAAACCCACCAATGTTTCTCTCTCTCTCTAACAAAAAAAAAAAAAAAAAAAGAATCAATTAAAAAAAACTATTAAATAGCATTTAGAATGCCTCCTATTATGCAACATACATATAAAATAGTCATTTAGTAGCACTAAATATCAAATAATTCTGCCCAGTAGAAGTAGAAAAGCTTCTTGTGAGAGATAACATTTAATTTTATATCAGAGAAGAAGTTTCTATTGCAAGCAGAGAAAACACATAAAAATTATGAAAGCAAATGAAGCATATGAATATATTCAAATTGCTCTACAGGGAATTAGATTTAAATACAACATAAGAACTTAGAGATGAATATGGTTAATCACAATAAATGCAACAGTGGAAGAAAAATTTAAAGCAGTATTTAAAGTGAATGAATAAAAGAAATGGGAGAAAGTAGAGGAGAAGACACTCCAAAGATAAATGGTCATGACTGAAAAGAGAATTGCGTGTCTGGGAATCGTAGGGGTGGGTGGGCAGAGAGGTTGGGGGGGTGGGCGGAGTGGGTGAGAACAAGTGACCACAAAGGTATGTACTGGGAATGGTGGGACAGAAAGATGAACAAGGAATATAACCACAAAATGTGACAATTTTGAAGATGTTCTTCCAACCCAGTGTTCTTTCAACCACAAATTAAACACAAGGTACAATAAAGCCCAGGACCTGGGTTGTACTGTCATTTTTTTTGCCATGATTTAAATAGAATAATGAAGACTCATCAAAAAAATATCTCAGAGAAAAAGTTTTACTTTTTCTTTCTATAAACTTTTAGTTCACTAAAGTAGACCAAGTCAAAGAAAAGGAAACAGAAGGAATGTATTTTTAATGCTAAAATTAAGAATATGTCAAGGTCAAAACATTGATTTTTAAAAGAGATTTTAAAAGTATGAGAATCAATAAGTGTGGAACAGTGGGAAGACTATTTTAGACAATAGATAAAAAAGCTCTACAGTTTCCCATGATTAAGTTAAAAGCAGAGACCATAAAGAGTCCTAGGAGGTAGGAGAAAAATAAAAGGAATTCAAATAAGAGCAATAAAATAAAGTTGCTTTGATTCTTATCCATGCAGAATAACTATGAGTACTTTTGAAAATAAGAAAATCTCTAAAATGAATTAGACATTGTTAGGAGATCTCATAAAATAACAATAATCTCATCATGTTTCTAAATTCAAGAAAGAAAATATTTAGATGATTTTACTCATCAAAAATGTTAAAGGTATGGAAGTACATCAGAATAAAATTGAAATAGCCATAAAGAAGACAAGAAATGTCCAAATAGATGCAAAGTAAATGCTGAATTTTATTACCCTAAAATCCTGACTCAAAATCCAGAGGTTAAAAAAAAAAAAATGGAGGAAAAGCCCTCTTGAAAAAAAAAAAAAAAATTCTGTTGTTTCTTTGTGTGCATGGTAGCTTTCCATTTCATGTCTTGGATTACTTAGTCAGCAACTAAATACTAAGTTCATTCATCATGCATCCATTCATGTAGACATCCATTGTTCACGGTCTGTTGTTGATGTGATGATCTAGGTATTGCAAATACTGATAAATCTCTCATATATGACACTTCAAGGTACATTAATGTCATTCTGAGCTGGGCCCCTTGGCTAAGGAGACTAAGTGATTCCATTCTTATTGGCAGTGGACCTTTCTCGGTATTTTTCCAATAATAGGTTGATTTCTCATAGAAGTAAAGGAATTTTGCCTAAGGTTATGGTTGACTTATGTAACGGGATGTATCTTGCAGTTTCTGAGTATTAGGAACTGAAACTCATGAGCCCAGTGACTAATGCTTATCTTGGCTTCCGTAATAATCGCTTTTGCACCCACTATTGTACCGGTTCCCTGAGGGGGAGCCAGAAGGGAATGTGGCTTCTGTCTTTAAAAGCAGACAAGCAAGCCCTGGTCGGTTTTGCTCAATGGTTAGAGCTTCAGCCCATAGAGTCCTGGGTTTGGTTCCCACTAAGGGCATGTGCCTTGGTTGCAGTTTGTCCCTGGCCCTGGTTGGGGTCATGTGGGTGGCAACCACTCGATGTGTCTCTCTCACATCAATGTTTCTCTCTCTCTTCCTTCCTCTATCTCTCCCACTCTATCTAAAGATAAATGCAAAAAAAAATGTCCTCAGGTGAAGATTAAAATAAATAAATAAAAGCAGATGAGGAAGAACAATCAGGGCTGCCAATTTATGTAATATCTGTCCCTGCAGCCTGCTGGTGAATAAAGTGCTCCTCTCATTTACAACTTGGCTGTGCGTCTCTGGTTGACTTGCTGACACATTATTACAATTCATCCTTTCTGAACCCCTTGACAGACCATCCCATCATACAATTAACTTTTTCTCCTTTTGTTCTGTTAAGTCCTCTACTGTATTTATGGGACAAGTGTAAGAACTACAAACTAAAAAGTTTTATATTTGGATACATATTGAATAACGTACTGAATAACCTAACTTAGAGAACGAATCAGCCACTATAAACCCTAAGCAAATTTATGGCAAATTCTGAATCCCAGCCAGTAAGACATTTTTGACAAAAATTTAGAGTATGCATTTATGGCAAGTGATTTGATTTTCAGATGACATATACCTTTGAGGAATGGAAAACAGAATCTAGATACAGAGATTGTAACAGGCTGAGTCTAGTGCTGAATTTAAAACACTAAAACTTAATAGCAACATAGGACACACTCTGTCCTTAGTTTCAAAGAACTAGTGGAATAAATTGGCTATAGAGAAACTGTGGCTTTGTAGCAATATACTTTGAGTTGACTTTTAATTAATGTGAAATAATGTAGCAGTCAAAATAACAAATGAGATCTGAAGTTGTATGAATTACTAGAAATAGAATATCTAGAGTAACTTCATATTATTTCTAGCCCTTTTCCCCTGGCTAGAAAATAAGAAATAAGAGCAGAAATCATCATTTAACAGTAACTTCCTAAAGTTTAGATGCTCATTTTTTTTTAAAAGAGAAACACAAAAATATGCCATGAGGAAAACAAAAATTATTACCACCAAGAAATAATATTATATATTTCTAAATGTTGGCATGTCTGCCACTATGCTTTTTAACATAAATTCATATTTGGTGTTTATCCTGTGAATTATATCTTTTAGCATCAATAACACATATCCTAAAATATCAAAACATTTTTACATTAAAACTACTTAATAAGTCCAGCCGGTGTGGCTCAGTGGATTGGGTGTCGTCCCATGGACTGAGAGACCCTAATTCAATTCCCAGTCAGGGCACATTCGGGCTTGGTCAATGGTAGGAGGCATGCAGGAGGCAGCCAACCAATATTTCTCCCTCACATCGATATTTCTATCTCTTTCTCTAAAAAAATTTTTAAAATATTTTAAAAAATAAAACTACTTAATAAGTCTCATTGCGTAATTAATATTTATTGCATATTCTTTTTATATAAATGAGCCATAATGTTGACATATAAGACTCCTAACACATTTCTAATTTTCTCAAGAAAATAATTGAGTCAACTTTATTTTTATTTCATATCATTTGCTTTGGTTTTATTACCAGAAATTGTCAAATGTAAAAAATTGTTTTAATTGTTATACATATTCTCATATTTCCTAAGGACTTTAGAGCGAAAGAGTGCATTGGTTTGCTATCCTAACCATAAGCCAGGAAAAGGTCTGTCTTACTCTGCTCGAGTGTCACAAGTTATGTGCTTCAGCAGGAGACACTAAGATGAAATGTAAGGGGCAAGATCTTTCCTGGGAATCAATGCCTGTAAATCAAAGAAGCTGGATTGAACAAAATAAAAAATCAAACTACAGTACAGAACCAACAATGCTTCAGCCAACATGAGGGCGGGGGGTTCTGGAGTATGCATTTCCTGTTAGGATGTCTCGTGCCCTGTTGAAATGACAGAACCTTTATATCCCTTCCTGACTTAGTAACTGCACATAGGCTGCCTCAGGAAGGATGTGACGTTGGGGGAGGTGGCTCTCTGCACCTGAGGCTGGCATGGTGCGCTGACAGCTAGACAAGCTGGCTGCTCTCCCTGCTGGTGGGCATGCAGTCCATCTCTGAAGCGGAAGTTGGGCAGTGCACATCCATGTCTACAACATCTTGCTGTCTCACTGTCTCAGGTTCTCTTATTTAAATTATTTTCATTTGAGTTAAATCTTACCTCTCCCTTTTTTGCAATGCCTTCTTCTATTCTTGATGTGGCTCTTCTGTAGCAAAATTTTAATCTTCCAACAGGGGAGGCTATGTTGTTGATGTGGTTATTCCCATGTGCAGCAGGAAAATCCCAAATATGTGTCCACACTTAATAGTTAAGACCAGAGTAGAAACTAGCCAGGATATTCAACATCATTAACTCATAAACGAATAATATTACACTATATGCTTATAACATTAAAATGTTGGAATAGAAATTTTTCCTGACCCACTTAATGACATTGCCTTATTATCTCTGTCCTATATAATAACTAGACAGCAATTACCCTAAACTGATTTACTGACTTTTTTTAGTATTAATACTAATAAAATTATAATTAACATTTAACCGATATAAATACCATACAAATTAATTTTATAAACATTACATTATCCAGCATTCAAAAAATTCATAGAGATAACAATAATAAAAATAATATTTAATGACATTTAATATGAACCAGCACAATGTGAAGAACTTACAGAGAATCTCTCATTTAGTATTCCTGGCACACTGAATAAGTATTTTGAATTAGTCACTGTTAATATTGTCTCCATTTTACACAGAGAAATATCAGAAATCAAGCACCTTTCATTTATCAAACAATAAATGTGTGAATTGGAGCCAAGGACTTTAACAATACTTTTGTTTGGGGGAGACCATATATAGTTATATCCTCCCATCCTGGGTAAGAAACCCACATTTTTTTCAGGGAAATGTCTCATACCATTAGGCCAAATGCAGTGACTAGAAATCTCAGTTTAAAAAAAAAAAAAAAAGTAGAGTATATTAAATAAATTAGTATAAATTATTATGAAAAATAAATTAATATTTGTAAATAAAAGCAAACTTTAGCTCTGTTGGAAAACATTTTCTTTTAAATGTATCTTTATTGTTGAAAGTATTACAGATGTCCTTTCTGTTTTACCCCCATGGATCCTCTCCTCCCTGCTCCTGCCCACCCCCTCCCGTCACCACACTATTGTCTGTGTCCATTGGTTATGTATATATGCAAAAAAAGTTCTTGATTTATCTCTTCTCGTGTCCCTCACCCCCCTTCCCTCTGAGGTTTGTCAGTCTGTTCCCTACTATCATGTCTCTGGATCTATTTTGTTCATCAGGTTTTTTTTCCACTAGATTCCACTAATAAGTGAGATCATGTGATATTTATCTTCCTCTGACTGGTTTATTTCACTTAGCACAATACTCTCCATGTCCCTCCATGTCGTCTCAAAGGGTAAAAGATCTTTCTTTCTTACAACTGCATAGTATTCCATTGTGTATATGTACCACAGCTTTTTTATCCACTGATCTACTGATGGGCACTTGGGCTGTTTCCCAATCTTAGCTATTGTAAATAGTGCTGCTAGACCAGCAACTTACACAATATACAAGAACACACTCAAAATGGATAAAAGACTTAAATGTATGCCATAAAACCATAAAAATCCTAGGAAAAAAATGTAGGCAGCAAAATCTCAAACATCTCAAATAGCAAGATTTTCACCTAGGGCAAGAGAAACAAGTTAAAAATGAACAAATGAGACTATATCAAACTAAAAAAAAACTTATGTACAGCAATAGAAGCCAGCATCAAAATAAAAACGGAACTATATTTGTCAATGATACATCTGATAAAGGGTTAATTTCCAAAATATGTAAAATACTTATAAAATTCAACAAAAAGAAGACAAACAATCCAATTAAATAATGGACAAAGGACCTGAAGAGACACCTTTCCAAAAAGGACATACAGATGACCAACAGAAGTATGAAAATAGTTCACCATCACTAATCATCAGGAAAATATTATTGAAAATTAAATAAAACTTGAAAAATAATTAAATATACAAAATACACTTACTATATATTATTTAGAAAATACTATCACCTTCATATTTATGTTCAAAAATTTTCTACTGAAAGTAGCTTAATATAACATGTATTTGATTAAAATATTGCCAGTGCCAAATTTAATCTCTAGAGAATAATATAAAACACACACACACACAAATGCTTAATATTGAGAAGGCAAGCCTTCTGTAGACAACCCCCTTAGGCAGTGCAGAGATCCTGCCCCTGGCTTTTGTAATCCCCTTATATCCACCAACCCCCTAAACTACAGCAGAACTAGAAAGCCCCCAAATGTCCGGAGGCTTATCATGTATAAAAGGTGGCTGGAACTTGGGCTCTGGGCTCAGCCTTTGGAGGTGACTCCGCTGGGCCAGCACCAGTGTGCATTACAGTCACTTTCTAATCCTCCGAGTGTGTGCAGTCTGTCTCTTCCCGCCCACGAATTTCTGCCACAACACAAACAGAAAAAAAAACTCTGAACACTTTTCTCAAAAGAAATTTCGAAGACATTTCTTAGGATTCTCCAAGTCCTGTGGGGGTCCACAAAGAGAATTCTGCTTCTTGTACTTTGGTTCCACCATTTGACTCAGGGGTTCATCATATACATCTGGGAGAAAAATGAAAAGAGGGGTATTGGTCATTCTCTCAGCCCCCAAATACTCATTTGCCTTTTGCAGTGTATTATGTCTGTGCCTTGCTAATGATATTTGGTCTTTTCTCCTCAATGTGAGACACAGTTCCTTACATTGCTCTTTTCATTCCAGTCTCAGGAATCGTTTCATCCAGGTGTCTATTTATCTACTGATTTTGAAGGCGGCAATGAGAAGTCCCTTGTCACTTCCCATTTCCCCACTTCCTTCTTCCTAGGAGTCGGGGGTTCATGTTCAAAGCTCTGACTATTGTGTAGACACATCTTTCCCAACAGCCCACCACAAGCTCGCACTGGATGCTCTCACCTAGAGGCCACTGGCTCTGTTAGTAACAAGCTCAGCTGCACCGTCGTATTTCAAGAAACAGCGGTCCCACGAAGTGAGGCAAAGTCAGTTTCTAGGGAGTGCTCCAGTGTCCACTTGACTTAGGACTGTTTAGGGGTGTCCTTCTTTCCATCAAGCGTCGCCTGTTTAGGAAGGAAGTGTTGCCCTTCAGGCTTTGCTCTCCTGTTGTCGGAGGAGACTTGGAGAAGTCTGATGGCCATGTGGCATTAAAAAGTAATTTGGAGATAAGATGAGCCATCCTCCTGCGCCCTGCATCTGAGCATCAGAGGCTGTGCTGCGGGGCTGAGCTGGAAAACCCGGGTCCCTCAAGGACACTGGTTTCCTATCTTAGGCCTTCCTCACACAGTGTCTTCCTAAGGACATTGCCCTCTCTTCTTTGATGTTCCAGATGTTTTTTGTCATTATGCCAGGTTGTCCTGTCCTGACAATTTTCTCACCGTCAGTTTTTGTTTTTTTGTTTTATTTTGTTTTTTTCATATCCAGTGTGGTTTTTGAAGCAGCCACCGAACTTCAGCTGCTGGCAAACTTCCCAGGAGTTTGGCCCAGAGCTAGCAGGCATTAATCTCTCAGACATCCCTGCGGTTCAGGAGGGGAACTTTCCTAATACAACAGGCTGTCTGCAGATGGAATCCGAGTCAAAGGAAGGGGTTTTTGCTTCCTGAGTTCAACGGCTCTCTTTTCCCCTTCTGATGGGTCAGTCTATTGCTTTCATTAGAAGTGGGGCTCCTGTCACTGTCTGCCGGCATTCACGAGTTGAAATCAATATTTAAATTTCTAGCCGTTCCAAATGAATAAATGGTGAATCTAGTAGTGTCTTACACCTGCAGGGGAAAAGCATTCTAACAATTCCTCCAGGTATTGTCACATTTTCTATTTTTCCTGCACAGTCTCCCAAAAAATCCTGGTGTTCTCTGCAATATTAGGATGCTTTAGCACCCAGACTATAGGATGGTGTGATCTTTTATTTATTTATTTTTATCTCTGTCTAACCTAGAAGCTCATGAAGGACTATAGACTCAGGAGTCATTGAACTGAATTACAGGTACACGTGTCTCCTTGTAAACAAAAAAATGTAACTGGTTACTAGCAGTTTCCTGTCCCAGACAGGCAGGATGTGGCTTTGCAGGCAAACGATGAAATAACTAGACAGCCGGCCCTCCTTGTAACCCAGGGTCTTGATTCTGTGACCCTAGTGACCCTCAGGCAGTTATATAATCCTTAATGTCCCATTATCTGTCTTTATGGGCAGAGGGCATGTCTCCCATGTCCAAGGTAGATCACCTGACCATAATCTCTGCCTCCCCAGGAGACCTAACTTCAACAAGAGACACGTGTGTCCCAGGCTCTAGGTGGTCAAAATGAACCCATCTACTGTATTGCAAAAACCATTTCTGGAAGAATATGTCCTTTGCGAGAATGTAACAATTTAATTTTTATCATTGATTATTAAGATTGCTTTGCAAATTTCCAGTTCGCAGTCATGTTTATCACCCCATACTAAAATGCATAGCAAGGACTTCGTACATAATAATCATTTATGTTTATATATACTAGCAATAAACTGTAGGAAATTAAACATTTTTAAGGCATTAATCAGTTGTAACAAATGCACCACTCTGCTAGGGGATGTTAATCATAGGGGAGACTGTGTAGCTGTAAAATCAGGAGGTTTACAGGAAGTCTCTATACCTTTCTTTTCATGTTGGTGTGGCAAGGATGTCCTCTCTCACCATTCCAGTTCAACATAGCACTGCAAGTCCTTGTCAATGAAATAAGAAAGTAAAAATAAATAAAAAGTATAAAGATTACAAAGAAATGAAACTGTCTCTAAATACAGATGACAAGACAGTCTATGTAGAAAATTCTAAAGAACGGACCAAAAACTTCTATAAGTAATAAACAAGTATGGCAATTTACTGGATAAGTGGGTAACATACGGAAGAGTTAAACAGGGAATGGCAGGGGATTTCCTTAGGGTGGTGAAATTATTCTGTACGATATTGTAAGCGTGAAGACAAGACAGTTAATATTTGTTAAAATCTGTAGAACATTCCATCACAAAGAGTAAATCTTATAATTTGTAAAATTCTACAAAAGGATAAAAATGCATTACAACTGTATGAAATAAATTCATTGAAGGGGCCTGGAGGAATAAGATGCTGATCTTAGTACCTTTGTAAACAAATGGAATTTGTGAGACTAAAGACAAAAGGAATTGTACTTAAGACTTGTACTCCAGTTGATAAAGTTGTTTACCATGGATATATAAGATAATAGCTCTGAAAAAACGATACGTTTACTAGAACTGAATGATTAAGAAAATGGATGATGGACGGTTAGAACCAGGTTTCTTACTATTGAGCAGAAAGTTACAGATAAACAAGAGAGGATGACAGAACAATCGGTAATAGATTAGAGTTGGAAACATTAGTACAAACTCATATTTACCTTTATCTAAACACAGATTGTTACATATGCAAACATGTAACGATAGGTATAAATACAAAGGTTAATATATACATACATTGTCCTTTGCTTTTTCAGCTGAGAAGGCCTAGAAGTAATGATAGCCTTGTAGTCATGACTCGTCTAGTCTACAGATCTTGGTTTCTAATACAATTTTCCCACGAAAGAAACCAATGCTCCTTGAAAAAATGGTGGATTCTAAAACAAGATAGAAAATATACAAGATGATCCTGGGGTACTTTGTAGTGCCAGAATATAAGAGAAATCTTTAAAAAAACAACAACAGAAAACTATACTTATAATAGTAGAAGTATTTCCAAAAGGACCCAGGGGCCAATAGAAAGAAGCCTCAATGGCCAAAGTTTTAACAATTTGAGCAACATAATTAATAAAGTAGTATTAGATTATAACCCAAATTGTAAATTATTCACCTTTCCATATTGATACAAAAAGTACTGATTAAATAAATGTGAGAGAGTAAATATATTTTCTCTTCAGAATAATTTAAAATAATTTATGTACCTACCCTGCCTTTAAGGAAGTGGAGCATTTATTCCCCACCCCTAAATCATGGCTCTTAATGGTGACTACATTCCAATAGTATGGAATAAGAAGAAAAAAAATAGTAACTGTTCAATGGCGAAGGCATGACAAATATGACCTGAAGCCAGGTTGTTAAGGTTAACACCAACAGTGATAAGATATATTGATAGTATACACCTGATGTCACATAATAATCATGGCACTTAATGTTTGGTTTCCTTTCAAAAGCACATTCCCTTATTTGAATCATGTGAAAACCACTCGTCAAATCCCAACTGAGCGACATTCTACGAGATACCTTACCAGTCAGTGTTCCTCAAATCTCTCAAATTCATCAAAAACAAGAAAAGGATGAGAAACTTGAACAACCAAGATAACCTAAAAAAACACGACTACTAAATGTAATGTGGTATGGATGGGATCTTGAATAATAAAAAAGAACACTGGGTAAATAATGAGAAAATCTTAATACAGCATATATTTTTTAAAGTACTTAATACTAATATAAAGTAATAACGCATCAGTATTATTTCACTAATTGTGAAAAATATAGTAATGGAAGATGTTACTAATAGGGAAACTAAGTGAAGGGGGTATGGGAATTCCCTGTATAATCTTTGCAATAATTTTGTAAATCTAAAGCTGTACAAAATGTTTGTAAAAAAATAAAGTTTATTTTTAAAACATAAAACTAATTTACTATGATATTGAGCTTCTCCTTCTCTTGTGCTTATTGGTCCTACATAATATCTTCTTTTATAAAATGTCTGTTCACTTTTGCCCAGTTTTTATTTGTTTGCCTTATTATTGGGGTATTAAAATTACTTATCTTGATTTCTTCATTGATGTATGTTTTGCAAAAATTTTCCTATTCTATGGATGGGTTTTTAAATTTTTCAATGATGTCTTTGTAACACCAAACTTTAAATAACTGTGATAAAATTAAATATATTGAGTTCTAATAATGGTTTACATGGTTTGTGTTATGTTTAAGAAAGCTTTGTGTACTCCAATGTGGGAAAAAATGGTTTTCTACTTTCCTACTACGAGTTTTAGAATTTTAGGTTTTAGTTTTACATTTAAGCCTCCGATCAATTTTGGGTTATTTTGTTGTTGTTGTTGTTTATAATATGAGGTAAAGGTCTATATTTACATTGAAGAGACTTTTCACATTAAAATACCTTGGCACCTTTGTCAAAATTAATTTACGATATAAGTGTGAGTCTATTTCTGAACTCACTTTTGCTTTCCCATCAAGTCCAATGTCTACTTTTTCACCAATATCAAAGTGTCTTGATTACTGTACCTGTAGAGAGCTTTTCCCACCATAGCAGAACTAAAAGCCTTGGAGTAATTTCAAAGTACCGAGATTACATTCAAACCTAAATGTAGATGCATTACTCATCATTTCTTCAAATGTAATTAAATAGGACTGTGTACAGTCAGGAAAGGTGAATGGAAAGTAGTGTGAATCTTCTAATCATCTAATCCCTAGATTTTCTATTTTTTAATTCTAACTTTTTTATTATACCCTTCACCTTGAGATTCAGAAATAAGATATCTTTCCCCCCGACCTGTCTCGTCTACTCTTTAATCTGGTTTCTCCACCGTCTGGGATTCTTAGTAATTTTTTTTTTATATCAGAATTATGACATCCATTTCAAGCCCTTTCCTAGATGTTATTTTGTGTAATCTCTGAGCTGAATTCCATCTCCTTCCTACAACATTATCTACTTGGATGTTTCTTCTTAAATTCACGTCAGAAAGTAAGTCTACTATGCTCCATCCCATTCTTGGAGGGCAATACCATTGCGTATTATCATTCCCATGACTATTGACAGCAGTTTTAGATGCATCTCGATTGAGAATCAGTAATCTAGGTCAACTCGTTCATTGGTGAGAAAACCAAAGCCCACTCATTTCTTCATTCATTTATTTAGTTCATATTTGCTGAAATCACCACTATTGTCAGGCACTATGCTTGGTACTGCAAATACGAGAGAGGGTGCACAACCAGATGGGAAGAAATAGTTTTGTGATGGAAATTTCATGTTGAAAATAATCTTAAATATCCCACTGAAATTTAAAGCAAGGAATAAGACTGTACACACATACACACTAGAGCTGATTGGGAAGAAAATAAAATTCCTTGGATAAGAACATGTGCTTTGGAATCTAATGCAGCATGATTAAGAGTAGCTTGTCCCTTGCCTGGCCAGTGTAGCTCAGGGGTTGAGTGTCAACCCAAGCACTAAGGGTGGCTTATTCCTGGTGCAAGAATTGCCACTTTCTTTCACCATACCTATGTTTTTTTTTGTTTGTTTGTTTTTTTAAATCCTCACCCGAGGACATTCTTCCATTTTTTGTTCAGATAGAGTAGGAGGGAGAGAGAGAGAGAGAGAGAAACATCCACGCGAAAGGGACACACCGTATGGCCGCCACCCACACAACCCAACCATGGCCGGGGACAAACCACAACTGTGGTACGTGCTCTTAGCAGGAACCGAATCCGGGTTTCTGTGGACCACGGGCCAATGCTCTAACCGCTGAGCCAAACTGGCCAGGGCCATACCTATGTTTTATATCAATCAATCATCGTACCCATTTTTTTGTTGTTAATCCTCACCTGAGGATATTTTCCTACTGATTATTTTAGAGAGAGTGGAAGGGAGGGAGGGAAGAGAAAAAAGAGAGAAAAATTGATGTGAGAAAGACACATTGATTGTTTGCCCTCCTCAGGTGCCCTGACTGGGCTGGGGATCAAACTTGCAACCAAAGTACATGCAGGCAGAGGCTCTGACCACTGAACACACCAGCCAGGGTGTGCCCAATCTTTTACAATAAAAATATTCTTAAGATAGTTACCAGAAGATAGTGACAATTGATACTATACTGTAACATGTGAAAGGATCAACAGTGATTTTGTAAATAATAGAAATTTAGGATTATGTCGAGATCTTGGGTAAGAAAGGTGCAAAATGAAGGATCCGATAACCAAACTCCGGATTTTGAAAGAGAAAGGAACTTGGAATGTAATACTCAAATCACAGGTTAGAAGTCGTCAGGGCAAGATGTCAAACTCTAAAAAATATGCACTTAAATAAATGGCTGTTCTTAACTGCTTTGCAGATGCATAACTGAGAACATAGTCCAGAGTTCAATCCTGGGTTTTTAGATTTTAAAATGTAGACATTACAGGTAAATTTTATTCAATTAATTGTATCCTTAAATTCCTTCATTTATCTATCATAAAAAAACTACAATCATAGTACTCTGCTTACCATAGAGTTCACTTAATCATAGAAAGAATAAAAGAAAAATATCTTTCAGTTTCTTACATGTGTTACAAAACAAAAACAAACAAACAAACAAACAAAAACTGTGGCTATTTTCTGTCTCCAAAGAGTGAAATAGACTGCTACTTCTTTATTTCTTTCTATACTTTTTACAGTACATTTCTCGATGATATTAATCAAGGCCACTATGTTGCCTCTATATGCACTAGTTCTCTATGAAGCTATTTCCAAAGGAATCAAAAACATATGTTTTCCCCTGGCCAGTGTGGTTTAGTTGGTTGAGCATAGTCCCATGAACCAAGAAGTCACTGGTTTGATTCCATCAGGGTCTGGGTTGTGGGATCCATCCCCAGTAGATTTCTTTCTCTCTCCCTTCCTCTCTGAAATCAATTAAAAATGTTTAGAATCCTCCAATACCCACTCTGTACTTAAATTCCATGCCCAAATTCTAAAATATTATTGCTTCTAAAATGTATTAAATATTTGAATATATCAAAAAAATATATTTTTAGAAGTATATTTTTATCATCTTTCTTAAGTCATTTCTCAAATATCTAGTACATTTTATTTGTCTTTTTTTTCCTTTCTTTTAAATTCAGTGTCCCTGTTTTTACTCTTGGGTTAAAAATTATTCCCTTAATCTATGTTTACAATTGATATTTATATGTAGATTTCATGTCCCCTTGTCGACTTTGCTCATTCTAGCTCATAAAATTTGAGGTATTTTAATCCCTTCTCATTAGGCAATCTATTCACTTTCTTAATCTCTCATATTGCTTCTGCTGTGAGCTCCTGTTTTTCATTTATTTATGTGTTCCTAGGATTAGAATGTCTATAACTGAACGAATTCAAGCAGGTGAGCTCACATGAAATAATGTGAAGGCAAATCATTATTTTATGCTTGTCTAACTGGACAAAAGCTGCACAAGTAAAAATACTTCTATATTAATTTTTCTTTGATGTTTAACTATTAAGAAGTATTTATATAGCATGCTATTTGCATATCATATCTTATCTTTTATATATATTTCCCATACTTTTGTCTATTTGTGAACTTCTTGGTGTTTTAGAATCCTCCAATACCTATTTCTGTACTTAAATCACATGCTTAAATTCTAAAATATTATTTCTTCAAAAATGTGTTAAATGTTTGAATTCCATCTCTGTTAGTGCCAATAATATTGTCTTATGTCCCTGTATGCCTAGTTTTAACGTCATAACTGTATAGAAAGATATAGCAGCTACTCTAAAAATTATCAGTTGTAAAAGTTGTAAAGTTACAAAATGGTTACAAATAATGATGGGCAAATACCTTTCTTAATATGGAAATCCCTTCTATTGATGAAAATCTATTTAAAAAAACACCTTATGAAAATCAATTTATTGTGAAAATATCTCAAAAGATTAAGTATTTAATCACAGTATTGAGATTTTAACCTACACTTCTTTGTTTTTTTGTGAAACCATAGTCATGTACATCTTTTTAAAACATTAGTATATAGCACTGGCCAGTTTGGCTCAGCGGTTAGAGCGTTGGCCTGTGGTCCGGAGAGACCCAGGTTCGGTTACCGCTAAAGGCACATACCTCAGTTTCAGTTTGTCCCCGGCCCTGGTTGGGTTGTGTGGGTGGCAGCCACTCAATGTGTCCCTGTCTCGTCAATGTTTCTCTCTCTCTCTCCCTCCCACTCTATCTGAACAAAATATCTAAAATATGTCCTTGGGTGAGGATTAAAAAAAATAATAATAAAAATAAATAAATAAATAAATAAAACAGTGTATAGGTCATGACCAAATGTAAATGATAATTAGGCTTAATATCAGAACCTGCTCCAGGGCTCCTGTGTGTTATGATGATATCATTTTAAATAATTCTACCAGTTGATTCAGTTCTATTTCATAAATTCCTTAAGTATAAAAATCTAATCAGTTTATTTCTCATATGTTGTTAAATACTAGAGAGTTAATGAATACTTATAGTCTTCACAGTGTATAATATAAGTTAAGCTTTTATTAGAAAGAAAAAGCTCATTTTTGGTAACACATAATGCTCTTTATAATTACTAGCCAATACAGAAAAAGCAAATCATAACAGAAAGCAAAAACTATCTTTTTAATGCAATAAGTTTATAAAAATTAGGTCTCAAAATACAACAGCAACCAAATTGTGTTGTCCTTTAAAGTTTACAAGAAGAAAGCATTTTCCACTCACAACTCTGGGAAAAGTAATAAATAGAGAGTTTGATGAAGAATTAAAAAATAAAAAGAGAGAGAACCTATAGGTCATTTCATTTACCCAGCCCCAACCTTAGGAAGTATATTCAAGGACACTTCCAAGTTCATATGAAGATACTCTGACTAACATAAGTTTCAGTTTTCAGTGCAACATGCCGCATTGCACTGTTATACACATGAAGGCACAGAAAACCATAAACATCAGAATATTGCCATAAACTAGGGCTGAGAAACAACCTAATACTGGAATGTAAGAATAAAAGTAGATAGCCTGGCTGGTGTGGCTCGGTGGTGGAGCATTGACCCACGCACCAAGAGGTCGCCAGTTCGATGTTCGATTCCCGGTCAGGGCACGTGCCCAGGTCGTGGGCCCGATCCCCAGTGGGGGGCATGCAGGAAGTGACCAATCAATGTTCTCTCTCATCGATGTTTCTCTCTCTCTCTCCCTCCCTTCCTCTCTCTCTAAAATCAATAAAGGAAAAAAAACAGATAGAGCTGAAATGCGAGAAGCATTGTCTGACCCTCCTATGGACTCCTCAGGCTCTGCCTCACGAAACTGGCCTGAGGCCGAGAAAGTACCCCGTCCCTCCCCCTGTGGGTGCACCCTCATTGGGTCATGCAGGAAAAAAACAACACAAATTTCTGAAATCCCCAGGGGGAGTGTTTTTGCTGTTGTCATTTTGTTTTTTAAAAATACAGGGTACTTGTAGATGAAGACAATCAGGATTCCAGAGATGCTGGCAGAGAGGGAGTGGGGTACCTATTTCAGAACTTCTCTGACCCTCCCAGAAGTAATTCAATTTTCCCTAAGTCCTGAGAAGTTTCCAGAGCCACTGAAATTCCCTAATGGTTTTATCTGATAACAAAGAACACACCCTATTACAATAATTTCAAGTTGTTAAAACAGTGGCTTAGTACAATTCTGTAGAAATCAGTGATGAACAATAAATTTCTCTAAAGGATATCAACTGAGATTTACTTACAGAGAATGACTAAATAGGCTTGTTTCACAGTTCAAATACTGAAAAAGGCTTTTGCATTCTTCTTAGTGCGACTACTGTTTATCACTGTCCACCCTGTAATTCCCTTAGATATTACCGTAATTATCAACAGTTAAGGAATGCATATTCACAGTATACAGAAAGTTAAACAAATACATCAGGGATTTATCCACTCTCAAGTAGTTTTAGACTGCCAACTCAAATGACAATAATGATGACAATAATTTCAGATAATGATCTGTATTTTTCTCTCCTTTTTTGGCTCAATGAAAACATATTGATACCTCTGCATCTATTTTGCCAATCCCTATTGGCCATATGATAATCTGACATGACTAGAATTTAAATCACATTTTCTCTGTTCTCTGTATGGCTTGAAGTTATAATGTGACATTTCTCATGAAAAAATTATTTTCCTCTATCCTCTGAAATCAAAGTTGTTTCCGTACATGAAAAATAGTACAATAAGGCTATTTGCAAGATTTTGTAAGGCATATTTTACACTTTTTAAATTTGAAACACTTTTTTTTATATGAATTATTTAGTTAACTATTTCAATTTTGTGAATTCTTTTTCTTTCTTTCTCTTTCTCTGTTTCTTTCTTTCTTTCTTCTTTCTTTCTTTCTTTCTTTCTTTCTTTCTTTCTTTCTTTCTTTCTTTCTTTCTCTCTTTTCCCTTTTCCTACATTCTCTACAATCCTTACTCCCCTTTCCCTCTTTTCTTTCTTCCTCCTTTTCCCTTTCTACTTTTCTCTGTCTTCCTTCCATCTCCTGTTTTCTTTTTCTTTTTCTTTCCAAGTATAAGTAAAAATTTATATCATTGGTACTTTCTTCAGAAATGTTAAACTGAGAAATTATGTTGATTTAATTAATTGTTTGTGTGTGTGTACATGTGTGTGCTTATGAGTATGCAAATTTTTTCCAGATTAGAATAAGTGGAGTCACAGTGAATACCTTAATTTTTTAAAGCTAATTAGTAGTGATTTTTAAAAAGTAACTGTTGTGGCAGAAATTGGGTCAGCGGGAAGAGGTAGACTACACACACTCGGAGGATTAGAACAAGACTGTTTAATGTGCACCAGGGCTGGCCCAGCAGAGTCACCTCCAAAGGCTGAGCCCAGAGCCCAGGTTCCAGCCACCTTTCATACATGATAAGCCTCAGGATATCTGGGAGCTTTCTAGTTCTTCTGTAGTTTGGGCAGTCAGCAGATGTACGGGAATTACAAAAGCCAGGGCTGGGGTCTCTGCATGCCCAAGGGCACTGTCTGCACCTGGCTTGCCTTCTCCTAACTAGATGACTATGTATTGTTTATGGACAATTATTTTACTACAACTCAGAAATTTAGACCAAATGAATACATTTACAAACAAGTTTATGAATTTACAAAGCATTTAAAAATTAATTTAAATGCATTTTTGTTCTCAAAAGGATTTGATTAGCTTTGGAATTTCAGAAAGACAGTGAGGAAAGAGAGGCAGGTTGGGCAGTGAGGGACAGGACCGTGGGAAGGGAAGGCTGAGACAGGTGGGAAGTTTGAGATGACTCCAAGCTCAGCACACAGGCAGGCAACCAATGCACAGTATATCTGGAGATCTATTCTGGCTCTATATCTCAAAGTAAAACTAAAATCAACATGGGCATTGTGTCTTCAAGGCCAGAAACTCCCAGCCCATTTATAGAAATGCAAATTAGAAGCTCCTAGAAGGAGCACAGGTCAATTACATAACACCCCCCCCCCCCACACACACACACACACAAACAACAAAAAAAACAGAAAGGCTGTTTTCATGAAAGAGGGGAACAACAATTGCAATTGTACCCATTCCTTTCTCTGAGACCCTGATGGGTTTGCAAAGGAATTTTACTTACTGTTAAAGAATATAGTGCTGGTGATTCTGAGCCAGTCTAATTAATATACCTACTGGTTTCAAGCAAGGGAATTGCTGAATGAGTTCTGCTACGAAACTAGAGAGTGTGTTCTTATTGCAGAAAGCCAGGTCACCTTAAAAAGGATTATAGAAAACCAAAATTGCACTTAGAAAAGAAACCAAAAGCAAGCCTAGGGTTGCTCCAAGGGTGTTTCCCCTCCTCCTCACTAGTAGTCTGGGAGAAGGTGAAACTATCAAAAAAGGAAAACTACTAAGGCCTCTATAGATGGCCTAGGGCTAAACCCAGTCAGGCGGGAAACACAAGCTTTAAAATGTATGGATGTTGCTAAGGCAGAAGTCCTTGAAAGGCCCAATCAGAGGCTAGCAAGACATATATCTGCCGCTGGACAACAGAGCCCCCGGGGCAGCCTGCTTGGGTCCCCTCCCCACTGTCTGTCTTTCAAATAAACTTCCTTTCTCTTACCCTTGGTTGGTGAACTCATTCTTCGATTTTGCTGGACAACAAACCGGATCACTGCCACTTGGTTTTAACAGCAGATGTACTTCAGAAGTAGGAGATAAATATACAATGTCCTTTGAAGTTTAATTAGTTTATCATTTTGTTTTCCACTTTTGTCAGCATTTTACTATCACTGTCCAAAAATATGTGTGCACACACAGATGTTAAAACTGTTTATAAGTCCTATTATTTAAGGAACAGATGGCTGACGGAATATGATCATTTACAATATATGTGACTAGCTTATCTGCAAACACATTATTCAGCAGTATAGATATCCCATTCACAGACATATAAATTCCAAAATACATAGCTCTTTCTTCTAACAGAAGTTACAAAACTGTTTACAGATTACTTCCAGAGCTCCCTCTTCTGTGGGATGCTAAAGATACAATGATGTTGATAATGATGCTAAAGAGATACAAAGAGAAATTTATTTGGGGGTTATTAAAATTGGGGACTTATAAAATATAATGGAAAAACCTTTTCTCTATTATTGTCTCAGTTTCTCCAAAGAAAAGTTTCTCCATGCTCCCATTCCAACTCCCAATTGGCAAGTTGTAAAAAGAAGTTTGGAACTAACTTGAGAAGTTGAACTAGAACCTGGGTGTCATTGAAACTACACAGCGGTGGTCCGGTCCTTGTCTCTCAAAATCGAAGAATGAGTTCATAGACCAAGAGTAATGGAGAGGAAAGTTTTATAGACAGACTCCCCACAGTGGGGAAAAGACCCAAGTGGGCTGCCCGTGGGACTCTGTTGTCTAGGGGTAAACACTTTGCTAGCCTCTGATTGGTTCTTTCAAGGAATCCTTAGCAACATTCACACATTTTAAAGATTGTGTTTTCCACCTATAGGGCCTTAGTGGCTTTCCTTTTTATGATAATTTCAACTTCTTCCACAGTATTAGGGAGGAGGCGGCGAAACACACTTAAGGCACCTATGCTTGCTTTTGGTTTCTCCCCCATCCAATCATTCATCAGTCCTGTTGTCTTGCTCCCAGCAGAATGGCCAACACTATAGTCTTTAAAAATAAAATTCCTTAAGCTGGGTCAGTATGGCTCAGTGGATTGAGCATCCTCCCATGGACTGAGAGGTTCCCAGTCAGGGCACATTCCCAGGTTGTGGGCTGGATCTCCAGTGGGTGGCATGCAGGAGGTATCTAATCAATGTTTCTCTTGCATTAATGTCTCTACCTCTCTCTCTAAAAAATCAATAAAAACATTAAAAAATAAAATAAAATCCCTTGGATTTACATAATCAATCTTCATGCCTTACTTTGCTTGAAACCTGCCTTTCTGAGTTTTGTTTGTTTGTTTTTAATGTAATTGACCTACTTCCTTCTAGGAGCTTCTAATTTGCATTTTTATGAATGGGAGCTGACAGTTTCTGGCCTTGAAGGCAAAAATTTACCAGGTTGATTTTAGTTTTTACTTTGAGGTATGTAGAGTTTGAACAAACCTCCAGATAAGCTTAGTAGGGTTGCCTGCTTGTGTGCTGAGCCCAAGAAATCTCCAGCTTCAGGAGTGTCTCAGTCTTCCCTCCCATGATCCACTCCTTTCTGCCCAACCAGTTTCTATCTCGTCAGTGTTTGCTTCTGTCTTTATATTTAGTTCTATTTCCAATGCTTAACTGGATTTACACATTTGGAACCAAACACACTTATCAGTAGACTATTACTTGCCACTAATCCTAAAAAAGAATTAGAAAGGTTTTCTCTAAAGGCACTCATGACTTCCTTTTGCCCTTAGGAATAAAGGCTGTGTTGTTCTCTCCCCACCACTCACAATCCTCCAGTCTTTAGCTCTTTTATTGTGTTCCCTGCCCCAAGGAATATCTGACATTTCAAAACAGCAGAGGCACTTGCAGATTTTCTCCTGCATGTTGCTCTAATACCAGTAGTCAATATTTTATTAATCTGGTAATTATTATTCTTCTCCCTCACTTTTTCCTAAAAACAACTACATAAATATGTGCTGTTAAAACGAAAAGAAAAGTTTGCAATTAAATTATGTAATAGTTAAGACTAACATTGGGGAATGGATACAATGGAACTGAATGACAAAAATAACTGAAGGTGCCCTGGCCAGTGTGGCTCAGCAGTTAGAGTGTCAGCCCACAGACTGAAGAGTCTCAGGTGTGATTCCCGATCAAGGACATGTACCTTGTTTGCAGGTTTGATCCCCAGCCCTGGTAGAGGTCCTGCAGAGAGGCAACCAATGATGTGTCTCTCTGACATCGATGTCTCTCTCGCTCTCCCTCCTTCACACCTATCAGAAAATCAATGGAAAATATCCTGGAGTGAGTATTAAAAAAATAATAAAATAAAATAATAAATGGAAGCATTTAACTGAATTATATACTAATGGTTTTTGTCAGAGCATTTTATTCTTTTTTAGTCCCCAGTGTTAGCTCAATGTTTATAACAATATATTTCAAATATCATTTTTAACTAAAAAAATACTAATCAGTGTCTATTCTTATTATTGTAGGGTAAACTTTCAAAGAAATTTTGAGTGACTACTATGCTTTGGCTCTTTCTACATTTGAATAGTCATTTGGGTCATTATATAAATTCATCTCCATATCATCCATTTGCTTGATTGATTTTAGAGTATTAGAATATATATGTGCATATATAGAGACAAATAGAAGGACAGGGGTTTTATATATACATATATGGGAATATATGTATATGAATGTACATATCAAGGGTGTGGCAAAAGTAGGTTTACAGTTGTGAGTATGCAAAAGTTTATTCTTGTAGCCCTGGCCGGTTAGGCTCAGCAGTTGGAGTGTCGGCCTGCGGTACAGAGAGACCTGGGTTCGGTTCCCACTAAGGGCACGTACCTCGGTTGCAGTTTGTCCCCGGCCCTGGTTGGTCGTGCGGGTGGCAGCCACTCGATGTGTCCCTTCACGTCGATGTTTCTCTCTCTCTCTCTTCCTCTCTCTCCCTCCCGCTCTATCTGAACAAAAAATGGAAAAATGTCCTCGGTTGAGGATTAAAAAAAAAAAAGTTTATTCTTGTATTATTATTTATTAACTATTATATGATTTTTCATATAAACTATAAACCTACTTTTGATTCACCCTGTATATATACATCTGTATACATTTATATGTTATATATAATATATATTCAATTTTATATATTGAAATTATTTTTGAAGTATATTGTAAAAAAATTTCTAAGAACATGTATTTTTTTTGTTATCCTTTGTTAAGAATTTCTATTTTAAATTCTTGATAGACCAAGAATAAGTTCTGAATAATTCCAACATTTATTTATTGAGGCTTTTTTTATGGCTCAGAATTTACCAATTCTGGTAACTGTTGCATGATGACCTTACAAAATTTGAAGTCTTTCATCATTGAAAGCAAGGTTCTTCATACCTCAAAATGTTAACTGTACTGTTCAGAACTGGATCCTTACTGAGATTTTTGGTCTCTCTGATATACCAGACATATAAAGCTGTATGTTAAGATTCCCAATATGATTTTGTATTTGTCTATTTTTTCCTTCACTCTGTGAATTTTACACACACACACACACATTTTAGGTAAGATAAAATTGACATATCATAAAATTTAGCATTTAAAAATGTTCAATTCAGTCCTGGCTGGTTTGGCTCAGCAGTTTGAACATCAGCCCATGGACCAGAGTTTTGGGTTCTATTCCAGTCAAGGGCATGTACCTCAGTTAAGGTTCGCTCCCCCTCCACCCCACCGTCAGGGTCATGCGAAAGGCCACCAGTCTATGTGTCTCTCTCACATAGATGTTTCTCTCTCCCTTCTATCCTCCCTCCCACTCTATCTGAAGATAAATGGAAAAATATTGCCAGGTGAGGATTTAAAAATTAATTAATTAATTAATTAAATGTTCAATTCAGTAATTTTTCATATATTCACAAGACTCACCACTATCTAATTCGAGACAATGTCTAGCATGTTAGAAAGAAACTCTTGAATTGCCATTTGATCCAGTGATCCCACTTCTAGGAATATATCCTAAGAAGCCTGAAACACCAATCAGAAAGAATATATGTACCTCTCTGTTCATAGCAGCACTATTTACAATAGCTAAGATCTGGAAACAGCCCAGTGTCCATCAATAGATGAGTGGATAAAAAAGCTACACATATATACAATGGAACACTACACAGCTGAAAGAAAGAAAGATCTCGTATCCTTTGAGACAACATGGAGGGACCTCAAGAGTATCATGTGAAGCGCAATAAGCCAATCAGAGAAAGACAAATACCACATGATCTCACTTATTTGTGGCATATAATGAACAAGGTGGTGGCTGATGAATGAAATAGACCCATAGACATAGAAAGGAATACAGTTCAGACTGATAAACCTCAGAGTAGGGGGCCAGGGGGGGATGGATGAGATGAACCAAAGAACTCATATGCATGTATGCATAACCAATGGACACAGACAACAATGCTAGGGGGGTTGGTGGGGTGGGATGGGGAGGAAGGTGTCTAGGGGAGAGAAAGGAGAAACATCTGTAACAAAATAAAGTAATAAAAACTGGAGAGAAAAAAAAAGAAACTCTGTGGCACAGGGGTAGGGGTCCATCTCCAGGATGACAGTGTTTCACATACCTACTCTCCAGCTAAACAAACCACATTGATGGAACGTATTACAAACTAAACATTTGAGGTCTCTAAAAATTATGCTAAGACATAGAGCTAATCAAGTAAGTGAATTATGTCCTATTTCCTAATTAGTGTTGATGTTGAGCACCTTTCCATTTACTTATTCATTATTTTTAAGTCTTCTTTGGAGAAATGTTTATTAAAACCCTTTGTTATTTTTTTAACTGGGTTATTTGTCTTCATGCTTAGTTCAAACAGTTCTTTCCATATTCCTGATCCAAGTCTCTTACCAGGTATATCATTTGCAGAATTTCCTACCATTCTTCTGATTGCACTTTCACTTTGAGAACAGTGTTCTTGAAGCACATAATATTTAACGATGTTATGCTATTTGTTTTGGTTTTCTGTCTCTAGTGCTTTCGCTGTCATATATAAAAACCCTTTCCTAATTCAGGGAGGCCGTGAAGATTTACATCTATATTTCCTCCAAAAGTACAGGAGTTGGAAAAAGTTGGTTTATAGTTGTGAGTATGCAAAAACAGTTTATTCTTGTATTATTATGTATTAATTATTATGTTATTTTCCATACAAACAACTGTAAACCTACTTTTACCCCCTCCTGTATTATAGTTTGAGTTGGTAAATTGAGGTAATTCCTACATTTTAATTAATTTCTGTATATGATTGGTCCAGTAAGGTGTCCAGTTGCTTTATTTGCACGTGGATAGCCAGTTGTCCCAGCAATGGTTTTTGAAAAGACTATTCTTTACCCATTGAATGGTCCTCTTACTCTTATTGAAAATGAATCAGTCATAAATGTGTAGATTTATTTCTAAACTCTAAACTCTCAATTCCAGTTCATGACTATATGATTATATGTATGCCAGTACCACACTGTCTGGATTACTGTAATTTTGTATTAAATTATAAAATTAGAAAATAAAATTTTCTAAATTAGTTCTTTTTTCCAGTTTATTTTGGCTATTCTAATTCTGTTGAATCTCCATACGCATTGTAGAATCAGCTTGTCAATTTCCACAATGAAGTTAACCGGAGTTTTGATGGAGTTTTTGTTGACTGTAGATCAAATAGGGTATATTACTAATTTAAGAATGTCTTCCAATCCATGAACATAGAAAATCTATTTGTTTGTTTTCTTTAATTTGTTTCTACAATGTTTTGTAGTTTTCAGTAAACGTTTTAGACTTATTGCCCCGCTGGTGTGGCTCAGTGGCTGAGCATCGAGCCATGAACCAGGTCGCCAATTCAATTCCTGGTCAGGGCACATGCCCAGGTTGTGAACCCAATCCCCAGTGGGGGGCATGCAGGAGGCGGCCAACCAATGTTCTCTCTCATCAATGTTTTTATCTCTCTCTCCCCCTCCCTTTCTCTCTCTCGCAAATCAATAAAGAAAAAAAAAATTGTTTTATGCCCTGGCCGGTTTGGCTCAGCGGTTAGAGGGTTGGCCTGCGGTCTACAGAAAAAAAAATTTGTTTTAAAAGTTTTGGGGGCTCCGGCTGCGCCTTCTGATACCACTGCCGCGGCCACCACTGGAGGATCACCTACCCTTTGGTGCAGACATCAGAGCAAGTAGCAATTGGACAGGAACTGATTCTCTAGAAATCAATGTGATTAATCTTCACTAACAGGAGGAGAATGGCATTAAAACAGATTTCCAGCAACAAGTGCTTTGGGGGATGGCAGCAAGTTTTTGACATGACAGTGTTGAACTGAACTGCAAAATGGAATTTGCTATCTGCTTACCACCAGAGGCGGGACTGGAAAATGCCCTGCGCTGTACTGGCTGCCTGGTTTGGCTTCCACAGAACAGAACTTTATAGCAAAATCTGGTTATCGTCAGGCTGCCTCAGAACATGGCCTTGTCATTGCTGCAGACACCGGCCCTCGTGGCTGCAATGTGCAAGGGGAAGATGAGAACTGGGACTTGGGCACTGGTGCTGGGTTGTATGTGGATGCCACTGAAAATCCTTGGAAAACTATCTACAGAATGTACTCTTATGTAACAGAGGAGCTTCCCCAACTCATAAATGCCAATTTTCCAGTGGACCCCCCCAAGGATGTCTATTTTTGGCCACTCCATGGGAGGCCATGGGGCTCTGATTTGTGCTGCAGAGAATCCTGGAAAATACAAATCTGTGTCAGCATTTGCTCCAATTTGCAATCCTGTGCTTTGTCCTTGGGGCAAAAAAGCCTTTAGTGGATATTTGGGAACAGATCAAATTAAATGGCAGGCTTATGATGCTACCCATCTTGTGAAGGCCTATCCAGGTTCTCAGCTGGACACACTAATTGATCAAGGAAAAGATGATCAGTTTCTTTCAGATGGACAGTTACTACCTGATAACTTCATAGCTGCCTGTACACAAAAGAAAATCCCTGTTGTTTTCAGATTATAAGAGGGTTATGATCATAGCTACTAGTTTATTGCAACCTTTATTACTGATCACATCAGACATCATACAAAATACCTGAATGCTTGAAAAACTTCAGATAAGAGAATCTCTTTAGGATTATAAAAGTTATAGTAGAAATGAGGGGAAAAGAATTTCAAAACATTGTATTTCATAATACTAAAAATTATTTGTTCTATAGTTGAATCACCTTCTGAATAAACATATGAAACCTGAAAAAAAAGTTTTGGACTTATTTTGATAAATCTACTTTTATGTATTTTTTTATGCTATTAGAATTTAAATGGGATTGTTTATCTAATTTTATTTTATGTTTGCTCATACCTACTATGTAAGAACCACTATGTATCAATGCATTTTGCATTGATCTTGTGTCCTGAAAACTTGCTGAACTCATGTTTTAGTTCTTATATTTCTTGGTAGATTCCTTAAGATTTTATATACAAGATCAAGGCATATGCAAATATACTTCTTTTTTCCTTTCCAATCTGAACATCTTTTATTTTATTTTGCTGCTTAACTGCCCAGAATAAAATCTCCAGCACTTAGTTCGACAGCAGTGGGGACAGTGGATATCTTTTCCTGTTCCCGAGCGTGGTGGCAAACCATTGATTCTTTCATATTTAGTATGATGTTAGCTGTAGGCTTTTCATTTTTATCATCTTGAGATTATTAGTTTCTATTTCTACTTTATTGCATGTTTTTATCATGAAAGGGAGTTGGATTTTGTCAAATGTTTTTCCTGTGTCGATTGAGATAACCATGTGGTTTTTGTCCTTTATCCTATTGATATGGGTTATTACCTTGATTTTTATATGTTGAAACGACCTTGCATCTCTGTGATAAATGCCACTTAGTTATGGTACATAATTCCTTTTAAATGCTTTAGGACTTGTCTTATAGTAATTTGTTGAAAATTCATCCATATTCCTAAGGGTTTGTAGTTTTCTTTTGTTGTGATGTCATTGTCTAGTTTTGATATCAAAGAAATACAAGCTAGCCTCATCATATATGTTAGGAAGTACATTCTCTTCTGTTTGTAGAAGAATTTGTGAAAGATAAATGTTATTCCTCTTTAAGCCTTTGCTGGAATCATATTCACCCGTGAAGTCATCTGGTGCTGGTTTGTCTTTATGGGAACATTTTTATTATTAACTCAATTTCCTTATGTGTTAGGGGTCTAGTCAGAATTTTTATTTCTTCTTTAGTCTGATTTGTAGTTTGTGTTTTCTAGGGTTTTGTCTTTTTCATGTAGGTTATCTAATTTGTTGTCATATAATTTTTCATAGTACTATATTCTGTTAAAATCCCTACTAATTTCTAAAGGGTCAGTAAAAATGTGACACTTTGATTCCTGATTTTAGTTGAGTCCATAGTGGGCTGAGCAGTCTGTAACAGTAGCTTTGGGAATTCTCGGGTCTCTCCTGAGCATGTGCAAAGCCCTATGCTGTTGCGTGATCTTTTAGATTCCCAAAATATAAGGGAGATTTTCAAAGCCCTCAGGGACATCTGATTACTCAATTTTTTCTTTTAAGGTTTTGGGTTAGTCAATTGTTTGCTCCAACTGTTATCTATCACCTCAGGCAGTCACAATGTTAAACTATTTGATAAATTACCTCTGACTTCCAGAGAAATGCTTTTAGCACTGGGTGAATTTGGGTGAGATCAGATAAAGATGTACCTTTCTCTCCGAGTCTACCAAGGGACTACTCCACAGTTCAAACGACTACTTTTTGGCATGAGGCTTTGAAAAAGACATAGCTCTGTTCTGCTCTCACCTGTACTGAGAAAGCAGACTATAATTTTTGAAGGTTACCACTGTATCAGGGAGTCAGATGTGGGACTGGGATAGGTCAAAATGTCAAAAAGCTCTGTGCTTACACGGATTAAACCATTGTTCTTCATTAAATGCTTCCTAGGTTGCTGCAAGCCTTATGTTGAAATCCAGAATTCTGAGAGCATAGATCCTGACAATTCTTGCCAGTTTTTCACAGCTTTTTTTTTTTTTTTTTTAATCCTCACCCGAGGATATTTTTTCTTTTTTTGTTCAGATAGAGTGGGGAGAGAGGAAGAGAGAGAGAGAGAAACATCCACGTGAAAGGGACACATCGAGTGGCTGCCACCCGCACGATCCAACCAGGGCTGGGGACAAACTGCAACTAAGGTACCGAACCCGGGTCTCTCTGGACTGCAGGCCGATGCTCTAACCACTGAGCCAAACCAGCCAGGGTAGTTTTTCACAGCTTTTATGGGGGGGCAAACTCAATGGCCCTTACTATGACTGCCATTTGCATTTGACATACATATTTAAGTGTACATATATTTAGAGTTGTGACAATTTTCTATTGGACTAATCATTTTATTTTTGAATTATCCCATTATCTCTAGTAATGCTTCTTTTCTTAAAGTGTATTTTTGTTTTATATTCTTATAGCTACATTGTTTTTGTTTTTTTATTGTTGTTGATATTGGCACGTTATATTTTTATATATCATTTAATGTTCTGCTTTATTTTAAGTGTGTCACAAACAGCAAATACAGTGATACCTCGGTTCTCGAACATAATTCGTTCCAGGAGGACGGTCGAGAACCAAATTGTTCGAGAACCGAAGCCATGAAACCCAATAGGAAATAATGGAAACTGGATTAATTCCTTCCAAGCCCCAGAAAATGCCTATTTACTGGCCTAATTTGTATATAATATGTAGAAAAACATAAGTCTCAACAAGAAATAAAAATGTACAGTATGTCTAAGGGTTAAATTCAGTGTAAAGCGTGACTCTCTCCACAAAGCGTGACTCTCTCTCTGCACTCACACTGACGACGCGAGCAAGGCGCGCTGGGCCGAATGAACGCCATTCGGCTCAACTCGGCTCATCTCGGAAGTTCGAGTTCCAAATATTTGTTCGGATTCCGAGACAAAAGTTTCTCGAATCTCCTGGTCGAATACCGATTTGGTCGAAATCCGAGGCGTTCGAGAACCGAGGTATCACTGTAGTTTTTTTTTTCATTGAGCTTGTCTGTCTTAATCACAATAAAGTATTAGTTCACTTGTATTTATAATAATTACTGAAATAGTTAGGTTTTAATATGGCATCTAACTATGATTTCAATTAAGCTCATTTGTTTCTTGTTTAATTTTGTTTTTTCTTTTAATCCTTTCTGTTTAATTGAATAAATCAAAGAGTTTCCCACTTTTTTCTGTATTTTGCTAATTAGTTACTTTCCCTCAGTATTCTTTTAGTAGTTACACTGGATACTTTAACTATAATCTTTGACACTACATTAAATATTTACTATCTTTACCACCTCCAGATATTGCTAGCGATCATTTAAAACATTTATTGCATTTCAGATGTTGTATTATTGTTTACATTAATTTTAGTTCTATGTATATTATAAACTGCATAGGCGCTGATTTGATTGTTTTATAATTTCAATATTCATCTGAAATTTTCAGGTTGTTTACCATTTCCAATTATTTATATTCCCTACTGTGGTTCATTGGTTTTTTTTTTGTTGTTGTTGTTTTTTTTGGTCATTCTTTTTCTTCAGATGGAAAAATTCAATATACAGATGTCCACTAAAAATGGTGGAAATAAGAATATAGAAATAATAAGCGCAGACCTAGAATACCTTTTTAAAAATCTACAATCTATACAGAAGCTGTCTTCCCACACCCAATTGCCTATTATTGTTGAGTAAGCAGCTAGAAAGTATGAGCTGGGAGAGGAGTTGGGGCTTGGAGGGAATAAGTGTGAGATGTGACAAACCAAAATAGACAATGTAGATGGCAGACCCCTACGTGAGCAGGAAAAATTTAGAGTCTCCCCAGGATGTGGTCTAACCAGTGCCATAACACTGGGTGAAGGAGCCTTATTGCTTAAAGATAGATTTTTGTTTTGTGTTTGTTTGTTTGTTTGTTTGTTTGTTTGTTTGTTTGTTTGTTTAGAAATAAGGACAGGGGAGACTTGCTGAGGGGCACTTCACTCTAAAGTTATAAGTATCCCAAACCCCACCTAAGCAGGGCACTTGGCTTGGTTTCAGCCAGCTGAGTAGCCAGCTCAGGCTCTATCTGAGTGTATTTCTTCCCCATAAAGAAATCCTCTTCTGCTTTTGCTGCTATTTGTTACTTCTTGTTTGAATTCATTCCTAGGAGCAAGACAGGAACCTGGGGAGCAGAGTACTCTCTATGGCCCGCAGCGATCACCAGCCAGAGACCACCTGGACCACCACTGACACTATGTGTCCATCAGAGAACAGTGGCCAGCGGCTTGAAGCACATTTTTATCCTCAACCCAAGTGGGCAAAAACAAAACAATAAAAGAGAGAGAGTGAAGTAGTTAAATACGTGGCATCTATTCTTTCATGCTACTTCTAAATGGGAACAAAAGTTAAATTGTATTGCCTCCCAGAGTCACAGTAAATCACACTCCGAGGTTTCAGTTGCTGCTTAGTTATCCGATGTCATCAGTCAAGCGAGTTTCAAAACCATCACCTTACCACAACATTGAGGTCTTATTGTTGCCAGAGAAAATGAGACTCTCTTGCGGTATTGCAGGAAATGCATTTCAGGAATATAGCACCGGAGGGTTTGAGGTATAGTGGTGAGATTAATTGGCCCTAAAACAGAGGCCTGCCCCCAGGTACACCGTGCTCAATGCCTCCTAGGCCACCAGGTGGCCCCTCCTCCCTTCCCTTACCAATAAAACGTCCCTAGATTCCAGACTCTTGAGAATTTTCTTTGAGAATCACAGTACTTCTCCCATTTTCTGGAGCGAAGCCTTCTCAATCAATAACGCTTTCCTCGCTCCACACTCTGATGAATTGAATGTTGGCCTTTCTTTTGAAGCATCAGGCACATAAATCTTGGGCCTGTAACAATAATGGTGGAGATAAAGGAAAATGAGTCAAGAAAAGATTTGAATGCCACAGGATGATTTATTATCCTGCTGGCACCTGCTTCGCTAATGTCCAGGAACAAACCCAGCAGGTCTCCCAGCATGGACTTCTTTTTGAAGGATTGCAAGGGATTTATAGGTTTGGCTATCTCCTCTTGTTGTGGGTAGAAGTGGGTTCTTTCAGTGTCCAGAGAAAAAGCATTCTCGGGAACCCACAGGGAGGAACAGGTCTGGTGATAAGAGTTATTCAAGTAAAAATAGAAGGCGCCTGGGCTCCCCATGTCCAGCCCAGCCTCTCCCACCGTCCCGCTGGCTTAGTTTGTGTCCCCAGCTGCGGCTGTGCGAGGCGTCCAGACTCCCACCCGGAGCCCGCGTCGGCGTCCGCACACCCGTGGGCCAGGCAGCTGGGGACCCCCACGCGGCTATGGAGAGAGAACACACGGACGGGAGGAGCAGATGTGGGTAACCCAGAGAGAGGGCGCTCTTCTTTGTTCCCGGGAGACTATATCTTCTTGGGCTTGGGAAAAACCAGGACCTTTTTCAGAATCAAAATCACCAATCAACTTCCCAAGCTTTGGAGGGTCCACCTTCTAGCTAATTGATCCCTTTTCCAGGTTAGACTGACAAGCCTCCGCGGTCAAGCACCCCCCCCCCTCCCCGCCCCCCGGTGCCGTTTTGACTTCTGTGCACGTGCTCACCTCCCCTGCTCCCCGTCAACAATCCAGGCCCAGAGGGGGCAGGGAGGAGTGTGCATCTTCGGCAGCAATGCCGTGATCCCCTGGAGTGGGTACTTCCCATGTGCCCCAGATAACTATGCTTAACAGTGTCTAATTCCCTTCGCTTCCTCTCTTTGTTAATAACGAGTTAACTACTTACCTGGCACTACCTGCCTTTTCCTTTTGGTTAAGTTTCAATCCAGGCTAAGAAAACGTCCCAGTACTTCAGTTTGCAACATTCAGAACTGCTGCCCTTGTCGGGAAGGCACCTTGCAGACTCCATGGATGAGTGCTCATTTAACCTGGAGGGTGGGGCAGAAAAATACAGGAGTGACTGAAAAATACAAGGTTTGTTTCCAAATTTTCTGAGAAGTTCATATTCCTTACAAATTAAGTCTCATGATAAGCCTGTAGGGTAGTCAATTCATTTTATCCCATGTTACAAATTTGTAAGGGGTCGTCTTCCCGGCCACACAGCTGAAAGTGGTTAGGCACCATTCAGATTCCGTGTGACTCCCTCAGGTGCCCGCAGCCATAGACAAGCACAGCCACGATATTAAATTATCATTCTATAATTAAACAAAAAGAATCTTTCTTCAATCACATGGTGTTATCCTGCTATGCAGGGAGCCCGCCCTTAGAGTGGTTTGTTTTATCTCATTTTGAAAGATTGAGTAACTTTTTAATAAAGTGTTACTCTCTGGAATTGGAATATATAATATATGGAAAATTCATTGGATTTAATTTGGCATTGGAGATGAAAGTCACAATAACATTCATAAGGAAACCTATTCAATTATCTAGGAAAAGTGTAAACATAAATAGTTCTTGATGCCAAATACGTTTTTGGTCTAATAAAGATTATTATTTTCTTAAGGAAGTGGATATAGTAAATATTGGATGCTGAGCTAATTTTTCTGTGCATTTCTTTGTCATAACCAGTTTCTCCAAGAATTTGTCCCATAGATGAAGCACACATTTCACTCCAAAGTTAAATTATGATCCAGTATCTTTGACTACGATCACACTGTGACATGTATGAGACACCAGATAATTAGAAGTCATTTCTCAGTACTCTGGACATCCTTCCTTTGTGTATCTCTTTACACAGACTCAGTCCACCTCTGCAAACCACACCATAAGTGATACTCATAGTTTAGGCAACGTGATACAAGATTATGATTTTAATTTTACTGTCAAGCCAAATATTATATATCTAAGATGCTAATTAAATTCAAGTCCCTTGTTCTAAGTAACTAGAATAGTGAATTGAAAGAAAAAACGTTTTTTGTAATGTTAATTGTTTGTGCAAACACATTGTGATTAGATTAGTCATAATTAATTGAAAGCTCATGATTAGAACTTTGAGTACATTCCAATGGCCAGTTTTGCCAATAAGGACATCAGTAATGGTTATAGAGACATATAATTATAAAAAGGCTGCTCATGCCTCTATTTTATTGTCCACAATATAATTTGTTCTGCTTCTTTATCTTTTAGAGAAGTTTAAAGATTTATTTTCATGTAAAGCAATACTCTCACTCAAATTTCAGATTTAACCCTGGCCAGTTTGGCTCAGCAGATGAGCATCGGCCTGCGGACCAGAGAGTCCCAGGTTCGGTCCCCGCTAGGGGCACATACCACACACACACACAAAAAAAATTTCAGATTTACTCTTTAATTGTGTGTTTGTTTGTGTGCAGATTTACCTAAATGTTATAGAGGCTAAAACAAGTGGAAGACTGGCTCCTTACCTGAATAGCTTTACCGCCCCCCCCACCTTCATTTACAAAGTTGTGGCAATCAATGTAAATGATTTTGTTTAATAACTATCCATTTAAATGGGACGTTGTAACACTCATTTGAATTTGTTTATTGAAAAGCTGTGTCACTTGACAAATAAAGTTAGGGGATCTAAGAGTTAAAATTATCTTTCAGTAAGCTAAATTGGATTTTCTCCTTCTTTTTCAAGAGACTGTATTATAAAAAGAAGAGGCTATTCCTGCTTACCGTGAATTCTTGTATTTTGCTATGTTCTAAGTACCAGATAAGCTTTACCAATTATATCCTCCTATTCAGCTCTTAGAGTACAACGGGTCAGCTCTAAAATAGAGCCAATAGCAGCTATATAAAATTTGATTGAAGTTTGATCTTTATCTTCAAATGGAATAGATATTTCACTAATTAAACTTTTCTTATGTTGCAGTATAGTGTGTTACCTTCTTTTTTAAATTTAAAAAAAAATTTTTTCTTACCTAAATTGTCATTTTTCTTCACAAATATAGGCTTTAAGAAACTCCCTGATTTTAATATCCTAAATTGAAGAAAGGAGATCTATCATTCTTCTGTCTTATAACATCCATAGGAACTAGATCATTATTTTTTCCTGAGAAAAATAATGTTGCTCCATTACATAGTTGGTACAAGTGAGGTGTCTAATATCCAATTGTGTTCATTTGAGTGCCTGAGTTTGAGTTTTCTTTTTTTAATATTTTTCCTTTATTGATTTTAGAGAGGGAGGAAGGAAGAGGAAGAGAGAGAGAGAGAAACATCGATGAGACAGAACATGGATTGGACGCCTCCTGCATGCCCTCTACTGGGGATTTGGCCCACAACCTGGGCATGAGACCTGACCAGGAATCAAACTGGCAACCTCTTGGTGTGTGGGTTGATGCTCAACCACTGAGCCACACCAGCTGGGCTGAGTTTGAGTTTTCTAAATACTTGAGTCTCAGTTATCTAATTCACAAATGGTAATAAAAATAGTAATCAATATATACAGATATCGAATTATAATGTATACACCAGAAAATTATATTATTAACTAATGTTACCCCAATAAATTTCATAATCAAAAAGAAGAATAATCTCTGCAAAAAATATAGTTTTATAGTGAATATAATGTATGAGCACATTGTTGGATACTTTGTTTTCAAGAAATGTTAACAAAATTATTTTATCATGCTGACATCAATTTTTAATTGACTAGAGCAGTATCATTAAAGGTAGTTTAACATTCTGATTATTGCTTGCTGTTCTAGAAAAGATTAATCTCAGAAAAGCATAATGGAGAACTGAGAGGGAGGATTTGAGTCCTACAACACTCTTACCTTAGCAAAAGGTGTTGCTTATTGATAACTGCCACTTACCTTAGGAATTAAAGAACAAAGCTAACCATTAGTTCTGAATTGCATAGGAAATGAGTGTGTAAAATACATGGAACTGCAGTCACCAAATACTGAGGTTTTCATTCTAATTCTCTTCACAGCAGTTCAGTGCAAATTTAGCTCTGCTTGTTAGCCAATTAAGAGAGAGTAGACCTGTCATTGGCTATAGCATCAATCCAATAACCCTGTCTACAGCTAATTGAAAATATTTTTTACATTAAGAAAAATTATTTACATCAATCAAGAGCTCTTGTTCAAAATCCATAAATCCCTTTTCATTGCCTGTTTTATAACTATAGAGGCAAAAATTGGTAATGTACAATATGGGCAGTGTCTTTAGCCAACAGCCATTGAAGACAGTGAAGTTCCAAGTAATTTATTCTAAATACTCATAAATTCACCGCATGTCAAGTACTGTTCTAGTTTCTGGAGAAATTCAGACAAACAAGAAGACAAGGTCACTATTTAATGAAACTTAGCTTTGGTAAAGGGAGATAGAAAACAAACAAAAACAAAATGACAATGATTAGTAGTACTAAATTATATAGTAAAAATATGTTAATTGAGATAAAGAATGGCTATGACATCATTAAATTTCCAGGAAAAGCTTTACCCAAGTGATAGTCAATACAATAGTTGAATGACAAGAAATGAAGTCAGCCAACAGGGTTTTAGTTAATGTCAGGCTTTTGAAACATCATATGAAGTTTGGATTTCATTCTAAGCTTAATGGGAATCTGTTTAAAACAAAGTATAATCAGGAGCTGAGTGTCCGTGGAAATATCATTCTAGTTCAAATACAGAAAATGAATGAATTGATATATGGAGACTAAACTGAAAGGGGATGGATTTTTGCAACAGTGTGGATGGACCTGGAGACAATTATGCTAAGTGAAATAAGCCAGTCAGGGAAAGACAAATAGCATGTGATCTCATTTATTGTGGTCTAATGAATAAAATCAATAGATGAACAAAAGAGGAACAGAGGCATGGATATAAGGAACAGACTGACAGCTATCAGAGGGCAGGGTGTTTGGGGGGCTGGATGAAAGAGTGTGAAGGGGTAAAGCAAAAAAACACCAAACTATATATATATTACACATAGACACAGACAACAGTGTGGTGACAGCCAGAGGGAAAGGTGAGTGGAGGTAGGCGGGGGTGGGCAAAGGGGAGATAAATAGGGATGGAAAGAGACTTTGCTTTGGGCAATGGGCAAATGATACAGTGCACACGATGGTTTTTTGAATTGTACATTTAAAACCTGTATGGTTTTGTAAACCAATGTCACCCTAATAAACTCAATACATAAAAAAATAAGATTTCTGGTCAAGATGGCGGGTAGATAAACGCGGTATCACCTCCTCCCACAACCACATCAAAATTACAACTAAACTACAACACAACCATCATTCAGAACCGCCTGACCTCAAGCCGGATGGAAGTCCTACAGCTACGGAATCACAGCAGCAGCCACACCGAGACTGTAGGAGGGCGGAGGGGACGGGCTGGGCCCACACCCACGTGTGGCGGATAAAATCAGGAGGACACCTCGGCTGGGAAGGTCCTCCCTGAGGACTGAGGGGTCCCCGTCCCACACCAGGTGCCCCGCTCAGGGTTCCAGTGCCAGGAAGAGAGTACCCATAACTTCTGGCTGGAAAATCTGAGGGAACTGAGGCTCAGGGAGGCTGCAGCTGCGGGAGCCACAGGCAGTTCCTCTTAAAGGGCCCGTGTACTGACTTACGTGGACTCGCTCCCTCTAAGCTCAGACAGGAGGCAGCTTGAGGGGTGCCAGAGACATGCGGGGGAGAACTGAGCTCTTTGGCCTCGGGACAAGGGCTGAAAAGGCAGCTTTCTCCTGGACAGACTTGCTGGCAGAGGCTGATGTTGCTTTGGTGAGCCCTTCCCCGGGGCAGCAGACAGCCACCATACCTGGGACTTCAGCAACCTGGCTCACACTGGTAGCCCCACCCTGCTGACTCCCTGAAGCCCCACCCCACCCAACTTTTGGGCCCACCCAAGCTGTTTTCAAAGGCTTTACCCTAGGATTGGCTTGTCTTGAATCCGCTTCAGAGTTTCCTAATATCGCTTAAACAAGCAGCATCTGGTCTCAGCCAGCCCCATACCTCTCGTTAGGCAGCCAGCATTGCTTCACAACTTGGCTTTTCCTGGGAATCTTCAAGCCCCGCACAGAATCAAACATCTGCAGATCACTTTGTAGCTTATGCCGGGTGGTCCCGGATAGAGCACTGGCAGTGGCTGACCTTGCCCCAGAGCCAGCACACCCAGTGGACAGCTTCAGACCACATTGAAACACACCTCCCAACCACCTCCACAAGTGACACACTCAGTGAGTGGACTCAGTGGGTACCAGAGCCCTGATGAAGTAAGTCTTGATCTGTGTGCTGGGTCTCTGCACAGCTGATCCTCCAAGGTAGTCAGAGGCCAGCGGTCAGTGGGCACAGCCAGTCCTTGCAGCTGATCAGCCTGAGTAAATCCCTCCCATTGATGTGCCAACAGCAACCAAGACTCAATTACAAGAGAAGGGTGTACAGTCCACACTTGGGGTGCACTTTGAGGGCCCAGCTGAGGTGATCAGGGAGGCTGTGCCACTGGATCCTATAGGACACCTACAACAACAGGCCACTCTACGAAGCTTAGGAGGCATAGCAACTCTACCTAATACAAAGAAACAATCACAGAGAAGCAGCTAAAATGAGACAAAGAAACATGTCCCAAATAAAAGAAAAGAACAAAACTCCAGGAAAAGAATGAAACAAAATGGAGATAAGCGATTAATCAGATGCAAAGTTCAAAACACTGGTTATAAGGTTGCTCATGGAACTTGGTGAGACATTCAAGGAACTAAGTAAGAACTTCAAGAAACTTAAGGAGACCTCCAAGGAACTTAGTGAGACCATCAACAGTATAAAAAAGGACCAGTCAGAAATGAAGGATGCGCTAACTGAAATAAGGAATAATTTACAAGGAATCAATAGTAGAGTAGGTAAAGACAAGAAGCAAATCATCGGTTTGGAATCTAAGGAAGCAAAACACACCCAATCAGAACAGAAAAAAGAAAAAACAATCCAAAAAAATGAGGATAGTGTAAGGAGCTTCTGGGACAACTTCAAGCATGCCAACATTTACATCATAGGATCGCCAGAAGAAGAAGAGAGAGAACAAGAAATGAAAACCTATTTGAAACAATAATGACAGAAAACTTCTCTAACTTGTTGAAGGGAACAGACATACAAGTTCGGTAAGCACAGAGAGTCCCAAACAAGATGAACCCAAAGAGGTCCATACCAAGACATATCATCATCAAAATGCCAAGGTTAAATACAAAGAGAGAATCTTTTTTTTTTTTTTTTTATCCTCACCCGAGGATATTTTTCCATTTTTTGTACAGATAGAGTGGGAGGGAGAGAGAGGAAGGGAGAGAGAGAGAGAAACATTGACGTGAAGGGACACATCGAGTGGCTGCCACCCGCACGACCAACCAGGGCCGGGGACAAACTGCAACCGAAGTACGTGCCCTTAGCGGGAACCGAACCCGGGTCTCTCCGGACCGCAGGCCAACGCTCTAACCGCTGAGCCAAACTGGCCAGGGCCAAAGAGAGAATCTTAAAAGCAGCAAGCGAAAAGCATTTCATTACCTACAAAGGAGCTCCCAAAAGACTGTCAGTTGATTTCTCAAAAGAAACTTTGCAGGCCAGAAAGGAGTGGCAAGAGATATTCAGGGTGATGAAAACAACAATCTACAACCAAGATTACTGTATCCTGCAGAGCTATCATTTGGCCATATCAAGAGTTTCCCAGACAAGAAAAAGCTGAAGGAGTTCATCACCACCAAACCAATATTATATGAAATGTTGAAGTGTCTTCTTGAAGGAGAAGAAGAACAAAAATGTGAACAATAAAATGGCAATTAATACATATCTATCAACAACTAAATCTACAAACGAAATGAGCAAGCAGAACAGAAACAGACTCCTAGATACAGAGAACTTTTTGTTGCTTGCCAGATGGGTGGGGGCTGGTAGGATGGGTGAAAAAGATGAAGGAATTAAAAAGTACAAATTGGTTGTTAGACTGATTAACCTCAAAGAGAAGGGGGGAGGGAGGGCGGGATGAGATAAACCAAAGAACTTCTGTGCATATATGCATAACCAATAAACACACACAATAGTGTGGGGAAGGCAGGGGGGAGCAGAATTGGGGAGGAGGGGGATCAATGGGGAAAATATGGGGGAATATCTGTACTACATTCAACAATAAAGATAAGTTTAAAAAATTAAGTTTTTAGAAAAAAAAAAAAAAGAAAGGGACAGAATTTTGAAGAAGGAAAGTTAGGATAAAATTCTATTCTGTTAACCATGGAACAGATATGATGAATGGCCTTAGTTAAAATGGTAGTAGAAGAGAGAGGAGATTTGTGACATATTTTATAAATAAAGTCATTAAAATTTACCAATATTTTTGACATAGAAAGAGGAGAATAAGAAAAATAATTTTTGAGAAGGTTGGATGTAGCTGTAAAAATCAAGCTTTTTTTGGATGATATGTTTGCAATAATTATTCGAAATCCAAGTGGAGACACGAAGTAGAAAAAAGATATACAGGGTTGGAGTTCAGGGGAGGAAGGTACTGGGCCTATTACTCTGAGGCTCATCAGCATTTCAATATTATTAAAGTGTACTACCTTTGAAAAATATTTGGAGAGAAAAGACAAAGAATTGTAGTACCAATCTCCAGGTCAAAGAAAAGATCCCTCATACTTAAAAATTGGCACTTTGGTTTCTGGTAAAGTGTATCTCATAATTTCTTGATATCAATACCATTTTCCCATTGACTCAGCTAGTAACAAATGGACTCTATATGAAATAAGGAATTACTCTTTTCAAGGCCAAGCTAGCACATCACTATTAAGGAAGAATAGTTCATATTTTAATACTGCATATGTAATTTAGTTATGAATTTACTTGTAAAAAATAGAAAATTCTCCACATTACACTGACATAATGGCAAAAATATCTTTGGGAACTTAATTTACTACTCAACCTTAGCCAGGGTCTGGATCTTATTATCATTTTTTCAGTTGCATCTGTGCAACAAGATAGAAAAAGGATAAAAAATAATAAAATCAAGGTCCTATTCAGCATTTCTTCAGGAAGATTCCCATAGTTGCATGCAATTGACTATTTACATGCAATTGACTGACTATAGTCACAAAGTGCTCCACAGCGCAAAGGAAGAAGGAACTGTGGTCTTTATCAGAAGTGACCATATGTCTAGGTAAGTATCTAAAGAAAGGAGTGAATAGGTACCAAAAATAATTAATGATCTCTACTAGTTTCATATTAACATTTAATAAAAATGGTAATGTTTAAAGATATGGTATTGTAAAGAAATAATCAAGTAGACGGTCATTAACTAACACAATAAAGTAGTCCCACTTTCTCAAAAATCTAAGGACTATATGGTTACTATAAATGATATGTGGAATGTTCACATCCAAATTAATTTACTTTAATTAATACATACACATTATTCTGTATTGTTTTTGAAGTCCAATGTAATATGAAATTAAAGGAGAAAAACCTCCTTTAAAGGATGTTAGGTGAGCAATCTTAATTAGTATAAAATAGAATCTTGAATTGATAAAGTTAGTGAGTTAACGAGTGAATTTGGAATATTCTTGCATGGGTTGGTGTGGACCAGTAAAAGAACCCTAAGAAAATAAATGAAAAACAAACAAATTATTACAAACTGTGCCCTGCAGTATTTTAGGATTTAAGATCCATTCTCTTGAGAGATTTAAACTTAATTAAGGCAAATTACTTTGTGTTTCCTTAATTTTAGTTATTCCTTTTTTATCTTCCTGTGATATTTTTATGTTCACTATATAAAAACACATTTACTTGGGCACATTTTTTAATTAAATTAGAAGAGATTCACCAGCATAAGAATTAAAATGCTGTATGTATCTGTTATATAAGCAAGAAATAATAAAAGAGAGAGGTTTCATAACTGCTCCATGTTTAATCTTTAATTTTGCTACTTAAAATCTCAGTAACAAAATACTTCCTATTTTATTATTGTAGGTATCTGAAATCTGAAATGGATTGTCGCAATTAGTTTTCACAGAACACAGAAAATATCTATTTCGTTTTCAGACAAATTAGTAACTATTTGTTTTCTAGAGTTTATTTTGCCATCTCTCCCCAAAATATAAGCAAAGATCCTAGTTTAGCTCTCTAGAGTCACAAAAAGTATTGGTCATTCTTCTGTGTATCAGACACTGAGCATATCAGCATGAGATTCATGTCGACCATGTCTTTTTTCTCCAGGCCAAAAACTTTATTTGTGTCAAATATTTTTCATTGTCTCTTTCTGATGGTTCGGAAGAACGATCACATTCTTTTCTCCGTTGTAGCTCAGTGTAGATAACTGGCCAGGCGCTAGTCAGCTGAACACGGATGGAAGCTCTCTGTACTAACTTCAGAAGTGTCTTTAAAGAAAGAACTTATTTTCCTTCCTGCCTTCCCCTTTCTCCTTCCATTGGTTTCTTTTGAATGTGCTTGAGATTTGGCTATACATATACAGAGGTTATGTAAATATTTTGACTATCACAATGAGGGCCATACTCTAGGAAGATACCAATGGAAATCAAGAAGGCAACTGGCTCAGTGGTTGAGCATCAACCCATGCACTAAGAGATCGCTGGTTCGATTCCTGGTCAGGACACATGCCCAGGCTGTGGGCCTGATCCCCATTGGGGGGCAATGCAGGAGGTAGTCAATTAATGTTCTCTCTCATCAATGTTTCTCTCTCTCTCTCTCTCTCTCCCTCAACTTCTCTCTCTCTCTCTAATATCAATAAAGAAAAAATGAAGGCAACTGGTTACTGATAACTTGGAGAAACAATGACCCAAACTTGAATGACAAACTTCTGACATTTAAGTGAAGAATAAAA
Organism: Molossus molossus; assembly: GCF_014108415.1. Classification (NCBI taxonomy): domain Eukaryota; kingdom Metazoa; phylum Chordata; class Mammalia; order Chiroptera; family Molossidae; genus Molossus; species Molossus molossus. The sequence goes on along the minus strand of NW_023425351.1, from coordinate 55,170,108 downwards.
CTTTCTGTGTAATTAAAGCACTATTAAATGGGTGTTTTCTCAATTGTTGAGATGTATTCTTACAGAGATGTAGTTAATGGATACAATCTTATATACACTCTCATATTTTAAGTGTTTTATGGGAAGACATTTTGCTATCTAAAAAAAATCACTATATTTATATAAAAATGTTAACTTACGATAAAATCATATGTAACAAATATTAAAATATATGAAAATATTAAAATAACGTAAAACATATTTATATTATTGACTATGTTGATTCTCAGTTCTGAAAATTGAGATATTTAGCATGACTGGATGTCTGTCAGCTACATAGTTTATTTGTTAGTGCTAATTATTTACTTACAATTTTCCTGTAATGAATTGTGCCCTTTCAATCTGTAGATTCAAGTCTATTTTAAGATTATTTTATTCTCTTACATATTTATATCTAGTATTTTATTTCTATTTGCACTGTTGTCCACTTCTTGAATACCAATTATATTTAGTTGATTCTACTTTGTCTCTGTAATAATTATCTTCCCTCACTCCTTTGCATATAATTTTTATTGTTGTTTTGTTTTCTATTTCGCAGTGAGGCTTTGGCCTTATGTTTTGCTCAGGCCATGGAATATGAACAGAGTAATGTGTGCAGCAACAGAGCATGAAAAATATCCCCTAAAAGGCCGTGTGCAATTCGTCACCTTTGTTTCTCCCAATAAGCAATAGTTTAGATGATAAATAATCCATCCCTGTGGGTCCCTGGGTAAGAATGAAATTGACCAGAACCCTATGCCAAGCCAAGTTGGATATATAGTATGAACAAGAAATAGACCAATGTTCTTTTATAGTAGTGAGATCTGGAAATTGTTTCTTACTGTAGCATAACCTATCTTTTTCTGACTGAGTATATAGAACAGTTTATTCTTCTCATTTATAAGTTATACAGTCTCTTCAATTTTATTTTAATTGTTTGCATTTTCATCCTCTCATTTACGTTTCTCTTTTGCTATTAAGTAAAGTTTAGATTATCCAGATCTACGCTCCATGGGTTTAATTTTTTTCTCAAACCTTCCCTTTTTGTATTTTTCTACTGTTTTTTAAATGTTTTTTTTTCTACATTCCATTTCACTAATTTGCATTTCTTGTTAACTTAATATACTGAAATGTCTTCATTTCAAGAATTCTAAGTGATTTTTCCCTTGGGTTTAATATTCTTTGAAATCATGTTCAAGATATAAATTATATTTTGTCCAAAGACTTCTTAATTTTGTTCTATTAAATTTGATTCAATGCATGTTAAATGCACATGCACGCGCGCACGCACACACACACACACACACACAGTTTTATTTTAGTTTGGTGACTTTTATTCTTAGCATTAGTTTTCTAATTGTTTTTTATTTTAATTAATTAATTAATTTTTTTAAAGATGTTTCTACTTTTTCCTGCACTGATTCCCCTCTCCATCTCCCTCGCCGCCCTGTCCCCAGCTTTGTTGTCCATGTCCATTGCTCATGCACACATGCATATAAGTTCTGTGGTTTATCTCTCCCCCACCATCCCCTCTTCTGGGGATTATCAGTCTGTACCCCACTTCCACGTCTCTGGGACTACCCTATTCCTCAGACTGTTATGTTCATTATCTTCCACAGATAAGTGAGATCATATGATACTTGTCTTTCTCTGTTTGGCTTGTTTCACTTAGGATAATACTTTCCAGGTCCCTGCATGTCATCTCAAAGGATAAGAGATCTTTCTTTCTTACAGCTGTATAGTACTCCATTGTGTATATGTACCACTGCTTTTTATTCACTCGGCTACTGATAAACATTTGGGCTGTTTCCAGATCTTAGCTATTGTAAATAATGCTCCTACAAACATGGGGGTACATATATTCTTTCTGATTGGTGTTTCAGGGTTCTTAGGGTATATTCCTAGAAGTGGGATCACTGGGACAAATGGCAGTTCAATTTTTAATTGTTTGAGGTAACACCATATTGTTTTCCATAGTGGCTGCACCAGTCTGCATTCCCACCAGCAGTGTACTAGAGTCCCCTTTTCTCCACACCCTCACCAATACTTGTTGTTTGATGATTTGTTGATGGTGGCTATTCTGACAGGTGTGAGGTGATACCTCATTGTTGTTTTAATTTGCATCTCTCTGATGATTAGTGATGTTGAGCATTTCTTCATATGTCTCTTAGCCATTTGTATGTCCTGTTTGGAGAAGTGTCTATTTAGTTCTTCTGCCTATTTTTAAATTGGATTCTTTGTCTTCCCTTTGTTGAGTTGTATGAGCACTATATATATTTTGAAAATTAACCCCTTATCTGATGTATCGTTGGCAATTACGCTCTCCCATAGAGTGGGTTGCCTTTCCATTTTGGTGGTTGTTTCTTTTGCTGTGCAGAAGCTTTTGAGTTTGATGTAGTCCCATGTGTTCATTTTCTCCTTTGTTTCTATTGCCTTAGGTGATATATCGGTGAAAATTGTGCTGCATATGATGTCCAAAATTTTGTTGCCTACATTTTCTTCTAGGATTTTTATGGATTCATGAGTCACATTTAAGTCTTTTATCTGTTTTGAGTTTATTCTTGTGTATGGTGTAAGTTGATGGTCTAGTTTCATTTTTTTTTTTTGCATGTAGCTTCAATTTTCCCAATACCATTTATTAAAGAGGCTGTCTTTACTCCACTGTATGCTGTTGCCACCTTTGTCAAATATTAATTGAGCATATTGCCTTGGGTCCATTTTTGGGTTCTCTGTTCTGTTCCACTGGTCTATATGCCTCTTCTTGTGCCAGTACCAGGCTGTTTTGATTACAGTGGCTTTGTAGTATAACCTGAAATCTGGTAATGTGATCCCTCCTACTTTGTTCTTCTTTTTTAAGATTGCTGTGGCTATTCGAGCCCTTTTTGGTTCCATATAAACTTTTGAAGTATTAGTTCTAGTTCTGTGAAGTATGTCTTTGGTATTTTGATGGGGATTGCATTGAATCTATAGATTGCTTTGGGTAGTATGGACATTTTAATGATGTTAATTCTTCCAATCCATGAACAAGGTATGTGCTTCCACTTTTTTATATCTTCCTCTATTTCTTTTTTCAATGACCTGCAGTTTTCTGTGAATAGGTCCTTTACTTCTTTGGTTAAGTTTATTCCTAGGTATCTTAATTTTTTTGCTGCGATGGTAAATGGAACCTCCCCATGGCGCAGGGAGAAGCCCCTGAAGGGCCGCTTACCGGGCAGCCGGCTGCTCCGTCCACAGCACAGGGACCTTCTGCTCCCGTCTCTGCACTGCTCGGGTTTGGACCTTCATGTCCACTCACACTCTCTCCCACACTCGCTCACTCTCTCACACACTCACCCTCCCTTCGGTCCTGCCTGTTGCCATCTTCCCCAAGCTTCAACTGTTTCAACTCCATTCTTTCTAATTGCTTTCTCATCTTTTGCATTGGATAATTCTTATTCATTAGTATTTGTTTTATGTGTTTAATTCTGCTGAGTGTATGAAAGGGGTTGGATGATGTGGACGTTATTATTTCCCTAAAGCATTTCCCACATTCTTCAGTGCGAACATAGACTGGCCAAACCCACCTATACTAAAGCTTTCCACTTAATAACCTTAGTGAATGCCAGAGGGTTCAATACTATTTCTATTAACTCTGGCTTATATTTCCCTTGAAATATTCTTACTGCATCAACCATATATTTTTGCTATTGATTTGAACTCTGGTTTCCCTGGTTGTGTTTAGAATCTGAAACTGAATCTTCTTTTTTTACTGACAGAAACTTCTGAAGACTTTTGACACATTGATGGCACTCTTTCTTGTTTTTATCTGTTATTGTAGCTATAGTCTGAACTCTATTTTGTTGCTTAAACTTTTTACAGGACATGGGAGCTTACAGGGTTGGTGATCTTGACTTTGTCTGGAATTTTTGTCTGGTGTCCTAGATTTTCTTCTCTGAAGCAAAGTACAATTTCTTTGGGAAAATGTGACTATATTTTCCAGTCTGTTGTGATGATGTTATAGCCTGCCCAGTGTTTCAGTGGCTTACTGCCAGCTTCCGGTAACCTATACATTTCATTAGCACATTTTCAATGTACCCATCTAAATCACAGATAAAGATATTCAACAAGATAATATTAAGAATCAAGTCTTACGTCTCAGTTCATTTCAAGTTGACATTGAGTCATTAATCAACATTCTCCTGGTATTCTCATAGACAAGTGATTAAACATGCCTAATTATATTATCGGGAAGTTCCTAATTTTGTGTCAATTTCTCAAAAAATACAACAAAGGATTTGACAGGAGCCACGCTACATTGTTTTACTCTGTACCTTTAGCATTTCCTGTCTGTTCTCTCTGCGGCCACTGCTCACCTGATTGTTCTCTGTACAGAACCCAAAATAATCGTTCAGATTTGATCAGGATACAGCCCTGAGCCCATGACACCAACGTCTTTCCTACAAGTTCCTACATGATCTGTGCTCTAGTGACCTCCTGCTAATCATGTAAAACATTGCCTTTCTTCAGAAATTTTACAATTGGTGATATTCTTACATAAAAAGCTTTCCCTCACATAGGGACATGGCTTTCTCGTTTCTGGTGTACAGGCTCTATACAAATGTGATATCCCTTTACTAGTCATCTAGTAGATGACTTCCTTAATTATTCTGCTTCAAAAAATATGACCCTTCCTTCACTTTTTATCTCCTTATGCTGTTTAAAGGTTTTTCATAGCACTTGTCACCACTTGACATTGCATATATATCACACATAGATAGATGATAGATTTAGATATAGATGTAGATACAGAGATGTAGATATAGTTATAGATATTAATTAATTAGTGTGTAATCACTGTCAGGTTTTAAACAATATTTTTCTAATGCAATAATTATACCCAGAAAATAATCAATTCCAAAATATCTATAACTATTTATTCTATATTTCTCAAATATCTAATATATTATATTTGCATTCTCTCCTACTAGTATTCCATCCCAGTTTGATCCTAAATTATGCCCTAAGACAAAGAATGAGTAAGTATAGAAAAATAATAACTAAAATGCTGCTATTAGTAAATAACATATTATAAATAGAAACTCCAAGAGAAACTGCAGATAACATGTCGAAACTTAATAAATACCTTAAATAAAGTAATTAGAAACAATATAAATATATTAAAATAATTGTATTTCTATTTTACAGGAAATAGTACTGGGAAATGAAATTAACAATATTATTAACAAAGCTTGCCCTTACTGGTGTGGCTCAGTAGTTAGAGTGTCAGCCTGTGCACTGTAAGGTCATAGGTTTGATTCCTGGTCAAGGGTATGTACCTGGGTTGCAGGTTCAATCCTGGCTGTGTGCAGGAGGCAACCAATCGATATGTCTCTCACATCGATGTTTCTCTCTCTCTCCCCCCCTCTTCTCTCCCTCCATTCCCCACTCTCTACAAATCAGTGGAAAAAATATCCTCAGGGGAGGATTAAAAACAACAAAAAATATACCAAAGCTAAATAATACACTAATAAAAGATATTCAAGGCCTGCGTTTTAAATATTATAGTCATATTAGCTTCCTATTGCTGCTATAACAAACTTTGCAGAGCACCTATCCATTACCTTACAAAATTCTGTAGATCAGAATTGCAGAGTGGGTCAGCAGATATGACTAACTAAAAAGTTTCTGCATAATAAAGGAAACGAACAGCAAAATGAACAGGCAACCTCCAGAGGGGGGGATAATATTTGCAAACCACATATCTGATAAGGGGTTAAAATCTGAAATATATAAGGAATACATACAACTCAAAAAACAAACAAACAAAAAAAACCAAAATCTACAATCTGATTAAAATATTAGCAATGTACTGAACAGACAGTTTTTCCAAAGAAGACATTCAAATGGTTAAAACATACATAAAAACTTGTTCCCTGGTTGGTGTGGCTCAGTTAGCTGAGTGTCATCCTGTGCACCAAAGAGTCATTGGTTTGATTCCCAGTCATGGCATATGCCCAGGTTGCTGGTCCGATCCCCAGTAGAGGGAGGAAATCAAATGATGTTTCTCTCTCACATTGATGTTTGTCTCTCTCTCTCTTTCCCTCTTCCTTCCCCTCTCTCTCTCAAATCAATAAAAACATGTTAAAAAAAATTTTTGCTTTTCAATCTCACAGAAATGCATATCAAAACAATAATGAGATATCATTGTAAATCTGTTACCATAGCATTTATCAAAAAGATAAGTGTTATGAACAATGAGGAGTAAGGGACCCTTGGAAACTCTTCTTGAGGATGGAAATTGGTACAGCCATTGTAGAAAACTATCGAGATGCTTCCAAAAACTAAAAATAGAACTACCATATGTTCCTGCACTCCCACTTCTTCAAATATATCCGGATGAAATAAAATCAGTATTTTCAAAAGATATCTGCCGTCCCACATTCATTGAAGCATTAGTCCCAACACCAAGATATGGCAACAAACTAAGTGTTCCCCATAAGATCAATAGATAAAGAAGATGTGATATACATATATGTGTGTATATATATGTGTATATATATATGTATATATATATACACACACACACATATTCAATGGGATATTCAATCATAAGAAAGAAGAAAATCAATCTATTCATGAATTTGGAGGACATTATGATAAACCAGACAAAGAAAAGTAAAAAGATTTCATTTATATGTGGAATCTGAAAAAGAGCTCATAAGTAGAGAGTAGAAAAGTGGTTACCAGAAGCTAGGTGTGGGAAAAATAGGGAGAAACTGGTTGAAGTTTAGAAACTTCCATTACAAGATGAATAAGTTCTGGGTAATGTACAGCATGGTGACTGTGGTCAATAATATTGTGTTATGCATGATCATATGCTAAGAGAGTAGATTGCAAGCATTTTTGCCACACACACAAATAAAGGTAAACTAAGTGAGGTCAGGGATGTGTTCATTTTACTGTGGTAATCATTTCAAACATATACGTACATCAAGTCATCATGCTGTATAACGTAATACAATTTTATTTGTTAATTATACCTCAGTAAAGCTGGAGAAAAATAAATTTTAAAAATTTTACAAAGTTAAAACAAAGTATTGTCTCTGATGCCAAGAGAATAAACTAGAAATTAAAAAAGAAAGATACATGAAAATTCCCCAAGGATACTGAAATTAAATGACTCACTTCTAAATAAACCACGAGTCAAAGGGAAAGTCACAAGGGTAATTTTAAAAAAGATTTGAATTTATTTTAATAATCTGAAATAATAAAATACACTTTACTTTTACTTAAAAAATAAAATAAATTAGTAAATTGTTAAAATTTGGTTCTTCAAATAATACAATTTAAAGAGTAAAAAGGCAGAATATAAAGTAGGAGAATTTTGAACAGGAATTTCAAAACAGAGTTTGAGGCAAGTCTCCAAAAACGTGTGAAAATTTTCTCAACCATAGTACTCATCAGATAAATCTAATTCAAGCCAGAATAACACTATACACCCAACAATACAGCTAAAATAAAATACCATGGGAAAACCGGCCTGTAGAGCTACCAGAATGCTCAAACACTACTCATGAAAATATAAATATCACAACAACCACTTAGGACAATTGATTGACAATATCTATGAAAGCTTATAAAAACATAGCCTGTATATCCCAGCCATTTCACTAGTGTACATGTAGGCAGGAAAGACATGTGCAACAGTGATCCTTACAGCACTGTTCAGAATAGCCCAAAACTAAAACAAACTTCTCCATTTTAATTAACGAGGCTTTTGACATTTGGATGAGATTCTCTTTCTTCTGATGGTATAATTAGCATCCTCTAGTCCACTAAAAATAGCAGTACTGTTCTCTAGTCATTTTGACAACCAACATGTTCTCAAATATTTTCGAATGGCCTCTAGTAGAGAAGTACAAATGCTTTCATGAATTATATTACCTGAAGGCCAAAGAATGGATTATACTGCAGAATAATAGATACAGAAATAGGTCATTGCATGAGGACATGGAAATAGTTTCAGGGATTTATATCTTTTTAATGTGTAGAAATGCAGCCTTTCTCTAAAGGATTGTGAGGAGTTTCGGGAGGAAAAAATTAACAACAGAGTACGTTTAAATTACTTTAGAAAGTGAAAATGTTCACTGTTCTTTGTGGAGTTGGAATCTCATTCTATAGTTAGGCAACCATTAATTGAAGGACTTGTACATAGACTTTCAGTGTCAATGAAATAATCCTGGTAGGAGTGAAGCAAATGTGTCTCGAACTTTCTAGTCCTTGTAGAGAGAGGTGGCAGCCCACTGAACCCGCCATGCTTGGAATGGTTGGAGTTAAAGCTGTACCAGAGGGAAAGAAATATGATCCAAGATGCTCTAGGAGGACATAATATAGTATAAAGCAATAACATAGAAACATCACTTCCCCACCATAAGTCTTACAACGAGGAAATCGCATCCAAGTAGATATCAGCAAGAACATATTTGTTGGGTTCATTAAAAGTGGGGCAATAAATAGCAGACTGTTGTCCACCTTAGTCTGAACAACAAAGAGTAAAGGAAGAAGCTAATATATCATCTTTCGTATTCATGAAAACTGACGTATGGGGTGTAGCTTTTTTAGCACAAAATAGGACTCCCAAGTTGATCCCCAAATGAAGCAAATTTACCCAAGCAGTCATTGTCAAGTTGCACCTGGAAAGTCCTTCTGTGAACAGGGGCAGAGAAGTATTATGCTGTCTGTGGGCTGGTTAGCTTCCAAGAGAGAAACTAGAAGCTGAGCTCAGTACGTCATTATTTTTCTCAAATTTATCAATAGGGCAATTTAGTACACATCCCTGGGGAGGAGTGAGTAAAAGTGGAAGGAGGTCAGGCCTCTATTTAAAGGAAGAAAATATCAGGCATGAGGAGAAAGTTTCCTCTGTCCTGTCCTAGTTTTTCCCCTTGACATATTGGCCTTAACAATGAACCCATAGTCAAAGGACTGTGGTGTTTCCCCTGGCTCAAGTGATTAGCAACTTATCCGAGTAGTACTGCACATTTCATGGGTCTGTTTCCCTAACATCTGTAAATGTTCCTTTGTGTATTTTCTTGAGACCTCAGTATTCATTTTAGATTTGCCTCCTAAAGATTCTGAAGTGAATCAAAACAATACATTCATTAAACTAATTTCAAGATTACTCTACACTGTCAGCTAAATATTCACTTCTTATTCTATTTTCATACCAAATTAAGTGTAGCCACATTGTTTGCTATTCTATAACAATTAGAACAAACTAAATGGTCACAAATAACATCAAGCTATTTCAATAATAAGATGTATAAATACACTTCAACAGTAAATACGTATCAAATATAGAAATGTCTTCTAATTTAACAGAAAGTTTCAGTTAGTTTTTAGGGAGACATTAAAATTCAAAGATTAAACCTCTTTGTAATGATGTTAAAAATTCAATGAAATAAAGTTCAAAATGAAATCCTCTTCTACTTGTGAATTACTAATTAAAGTTCTAAAGTCTTAATTTAAATCCTAAAACCATTTTCCCCATTCTCTTAATCTGTTCATTCTTCTTTGAAGGGATTCTTGATGCCCGGTAGAAGTTAGAAATTATATCTCTGAAATTGTGTGGTTCTTGCTCAGTCCCAGAAGTTGCATTTGTTTTTTGCCAAGTGTCCTAAGAACTACATTTATTCATTAAACAAATATTTATGAGTAGTTCCTGTGTGACAGGCACTTTTCTAAATTCTTAGGACACACTGGTGAATAAAACATATCACATATCCATGCCCTCATGAATTTATAGAGAATATGACATCAGATAAACAATTTATAATACATTAAATAATTTAAGTTATATAATATTTTTTAAAAGTGCTGTTGGAAAAATATATGTACAGGGAAAAGAGAACAGTAAGTTTGGAGCTAAGGGCTACAGATGATAGTTTTAAACAGAATGGCTGTAATAAGCCTCATTAAAAGGTACCATTTAAGTATGGTTTGAGCCAGGTGCTTTGGGAGAGTGAGTGACGCTGGCGTTGGGGGAAGAATATGGGAGGAGTAAAAAAGTCGGAGTGCAGGCCCTCAGTTCCTCTAAGTTACTGTCTCAGCTGGTATGTCAACCTCTGAGCACAGCTGGGGTCCTTCCAGTCATTGTTCCTGAAGTGTTCCTCTAACTGATAAGGGCACAATTCTTTCAGAGCTTCAAAGGTTACCACCATTTAATGCCAAACACTTCTTTTTTTTTTTTTTTTTTAATCCTCACCGGAGGACATTTTTCCATTTTTTGTTCAGATAGAGTGGGAGGGAGAGAGAGGAACAGAGAGGAACAGAGAGAGAGAAACATCGATGTGAAAGGAACACATCGAGTGGCTGCCACCCGCACAACCGACCAGGGCCGGGGACAAACTGCAACCGCCAAACACTTCTAATGAGTGTAGTTTACTTCTACTTTCCTGAGTTGTATAATTCTAGCTAGAAGGTATTTTCTATTCAGCTGCACATCTAATCCAGAAATGGTCTTCATCTGTCTTTAATGCCTTTCCTGTGTCTTCTCTTAGCTTGCGCATGTTCCCCCAGGTACAGATAAAATGCCATCAATCCACCTAGACTGGCTTTATTCTAATATTCAAGCCTTCCTCTCTCAAATATGTCTAGAGGTTTTGTTTATTTTTTTCTTTATTGATTTTAGAGACAGAGGAAGGGAGAGGGTGAGAGAAATAGAAACATCAGTGGCCGCCTCCTGCATGCCTCCCACCGGGGAGGGGATTTGGCCCACAACCTGGGCATGTGCCCTGACCAGGAATTGAACCGGCGACCTCTTGGTGCATGGGTCAACTCTCAGCCACTGAGCCACACCAGCCGGCTATGTCTAGGGTTTTTAACCTCTAAGTATGTCTGTATTAATTTTTAACTCTCCAATTGTTCTTATTATCAATCCCAAAACCATAGCTTTCAGAGGTATCTCTCAATGGTTTCCTGAACACTCTTTCCTTTTGGGGAGTAATTTTTGTCTACTCAAGAATGTTTAGTTTTTCCCTATTAAATTTCTTAGGATGTCAGTCACTTTGTCTCAATTGCATTTAAAATACTTCTTTCTTCTAATGGCCTTTTGAAGAGCAGTTATATACCAGTACTTGTCAGCTTAGCCTGATCTTCAAGATCTCCTTTTCCTCTTAGATATTTCTCATCTGTCCGCCAAGATCTCAACCTGTTTCTTAAAACTATCGCTCTTCCCTCAATTCAACCAGTCTTACTTATTTCATTTTGTTTTTATTTTTGTACCGTTTTTATCCTGACCATTAGACTGAAGCACCCTTCTCAAATCAATCCAGTTTCTTCTCATTTTTTTAGCAAATGTGACTCCCAGATTCAAAGTACTCCAGACCCAGAACATTAATGCTGCTTTATTTGTTTGCAATCATTTATTTAAGTTGTTTCTCCACTTCAAGTCATCAAAATAGCATTTTATTTTACCATACAGGCTATCAGTAATATTTCTTTTATAATCAAACTTTTTTATGGGAAAACCCACAAGTTGAGTCATAGAAAATTAAGCTCTGGTCAAGGTTATGCAATTAAAATATCCAGTGCCAACTGGGTCTCAAAGGAAGGAGAAGAATGCCTAAGAGCTGCGGATAACCCTTGTGAGTCCAAAGCGATCTAACTACTTCATGGTTCCCTCCTTTAACCTGACTGTAGAACTGAATTTGAGCCAGCCTATCTAAAGCTGCCCACCTATGCCTGGCACAAAGAAGCGGGAGTTAGGGCCTCATTAATACTCTGTACCAACATGATGCCCTGATTGAAAGTTTATCTTCATTTTATATGCTATGTTAAAGAGAATATTTTTAAAGCTGGAGAGAATATGTTTTTCAACAATTTATCATGTCTGTGTCTGAGCTGTTCCTCATCTACACACTGAAGATATTTGGGACTGCTAACGCATATAAAAGTTAATACACAGAAGTCCACTGTACAGTGTCTTGCATATAGGAGCTAATAAATGTCAGTTATTTAATGATAATTAAATATACATCTATTGAAAAACATTAAATCATTTTTAGACATAAAGTACAATGTAAAACAGTGAACTTCACAGGATTAGAGGATGCAGTTCTGTGGAAAGAGAGGTGAAGGAGAGCAGCCATCCAGGGATTACATGTAAGCAATGGTATTCAAGAAAAGGGGATCTGGACCCTCTGGGTATCAGTGATTGATTTGGAAATATTCGTGTACTTCTCATACATTATGACTGACCCTTCCCACAAATCTTAATGAAATTCTCTAAACATAGCAATGTAAAAGACAACCAGTTAGTAATTTTGGGTCATGGAGATGAGAAACCATTTTCCATCACATTCTTAAGCAGAGAGAAACATTTTAGGAGTTTTGCGTCTCCCATATTTAATCCCAAGAATGACAGCTGTAGAGGAAGCAGAGTTAGTGTGCATTGCTCCTTAACGCTGGATTTTTCCAGCATTTCCAGATGCTGCCTGTCACACAGCCCCCAGCCATGCAGGTCTCCTCGGTGTCTTCTACCTTCTCTTCTGGTTGGTGGTGAGTTTGGTGTAATTGATTCTATATTGGTCTCACAAGGTGGTTTTGGTTTTTTTGTTTTGTTTTGTTTTTAACTAGATTTATATTCCTTGATTTTCTAAGTCCATTTCAGTAGGACAGACAATATCTAAGAAAATTTATACATACATAAGCTCAATACAAACTCATTATGTGTCATTTTCTGTTAGCCAAACTAACTCTTATGTTCTATATACTACAATGATCATACTCTGGACTGTATACTACCTTATATGCTTCCCTCATTGTTCCTTGTATTAGCAATCCATGTCCAATATTTCAAAGAAATTTCTCTTAAGGAAGAAGAACATTGTGATGAAGAACATGATTAGGGTCTATAAACAGATGAAAATTCTTCCACTAGGTTGATTTATAACCTTAGAGATTTACTTAAATTGTTTGAATTTTACCTATAAAGTGAGGGAAAAACACAGAATTTCTTGTCAGTGTTGTACAGATTAAGTTAGATAATATATAATCAGTCCTTGACACATAGCAGGTCAGTTTGCAGAATTTAGGCATGATGACGATGATGACAATCATGCTGGTTGTCTTACATTTTCTCCTAGGGAGCTACTCTGTGTTCCCTTCCTCCGTGATCTCTGCCTTGGGAGGCTGCAGTCCACAGCGACTATGCCAGTGGTCTTCCTTACTTTCTCATGTCCTTTTGACCTGGCCAGTAGGGAGCACCAGCAGTAGACTGGAAGAAGAAGGAAAAGTGATGTCTAGTTACTTATTACCTTTGATCTCTCTATGGGGTAGGGGCAGGGAGTCATAACGGCTCTTCTGTCACTGACTTCAGATGTTGCATTAGCCCTTGTGGATTTTCTACACAAGGAGCACTTTCCTGTATTCCTTTTGAAAAGAGCTCCTTTATTAAACCTTCCTCAAAATACCCAACTTGAATTCTGCCTCTGTTGCCTTCCAGGACTTTGACTGGCATGATTATTAATTATTATGATGACTTCTCTTTTTCATACTAATTATTAAGATGATTGTTATTTTTGAAGCAACAATGATTTTTGTTAGGGCAAAAATTATGTCTACCCCTCTTTTTCTCAAAGTCTATTATATTACAATATAATGCAAATACTAAACAAAAACATTGGATTCTTCTGTTTTAATTTTATTTCTATGAATATTAATTAACTCATCTAGGTTATTTCATTAGAAGCACTATACATTACTAATTGATAAGAAGCACATCAAGACAGAAACATTAGTGATGAGCAAACACAGGTATATCATCGTTTTAATATTGGGATTTGTAATGTTCAATTGGAATAATAATTTATAAGCAAATCTCTCATGCTCCACTCTCCTACAGAATTTAAAAATCTTGAAAAAAAATTTCATTAAGCACAACAAATCCTTAACATAAAATTTAAATAGTTGATAAGCTTCTCATATTGCAATTGTTAGCTTAGAGCTCTCAAGAGATTTGGCTCTAAAATCAGATACAATCATTTTTCTGCCAAAGAAAATTACACCAATTTAATGAAACTGTCACAGAGTGGACCAAGCAACACACACATCAAATAGATCAGTTCTCAAAGATTGGACTTCAAACCTCATGGCCTTTTATTCTAATAGAATAGCAAAAGTTGCTCAAATTCTGGCCATCTTTTTAGTTTAGGGAGCAATTTCTTCTCAATAGTGGAAGGTCCTTTGGGATCTACATTATTAGGTCTATAAGTTTTACGTGATCATATCATTTATCACTCGAAATGGGATACTTTTGAGAGTATCAGGAGGGGCTATTAATAATTACATGAGGCAACACGAATAAACTGAGACTGTGTGGAGAAAACCATGAGGTTCATTCACTCTATCAAGTTCCATCTGAACTGAATAGCTCTTTTGTTAGATTTACAGTTTCTTTCTTCCTATTCTGTACTAGTTCCAGTCCCCAGAATACCTCACCTTAGGGTACATCCCACAATTTTTCAACAGACTTTTTTTGTCTTAGAAATTTAAGATTAGCCCCAGGGTCTGCTTAACAATATTCTTGGCACTTCTATTACTACGTTACTCTTCTCAGTGTTAACTTAAAGCAAACACACGAACAAATAAAAACAAAAACATATCTACCTACATCTATCAGTATTTTTTCTTTATGATTATAAATAATATTTTTCAAAATGTTTACATTCCAAATGAGGCGCCCTACAGACAGTTTTGCATGTTGGTAAAACTGCCACTGAAGGCATTTATTATTTAGTTCAAATCTCTCAGGAAATATCAAAATCAATATCATAATACAGGGAGTATCCTTTTTAACAAATAAATGGAACTGATTATAAACTTTTGAAACTTAAAATTATCTGTAAAGAAAACACAGATGACATAAATGTCATATACAGAATTTTCTGCCTGCAGCAGGGTGAACTCATTGAGACAACAACCTTCAATATGACAGCTTGTAATGCAAATAAACACAGAATCATAACACTGAAAACTCTATTGGTGCTGCTGACATAAAGCACATTAAATATAATAACCTTGTAAATACTCATATTTCAATCAAGATAGGGGCATTTTATATCATTTCATGGCTCTATTTTGAAGCAATAAATCATTGTCTATGTACTGCTTTGCCATAATTAAAGTTTAAATGGATGAACTAAATTCCACTGAGCTTTGTAAAACCTTTAAAGCTGAATATTGAATAACAGCCCTGTGCAATTTATAAACAAAAATAGGCAAATGCAAAGCTCTTTCACTATAGCTTAAAGCAGGATTTTGATATAAAAGGAACAGTACAATCTATATAAATACCTGCCATCGATGCTGATAAGTTTATCAAACGTATTCTATTAAGCCTTCATGAATTCAAAGATACATGTCTTTTTTTAGTTAATACAGAAAAGCTTTTGGCATTCTGCAAAGTAAAAGAGTGTTCAAGTTAAAATCACAACTTAGAATTTTCTAAGCATGACTAAAACTCATGGTGCGAACTCAGCACTCACCATACCCAAAGACACATACTTGACACATGTCTCTCATCCACAACAATCTTGCCATTGCAACTACAGTGCATAAATGGATGAGAGTCAGGTTAACAAGATGATGCAGGATGTCCTGAGAGCACACCTCTAGTGGGAGCTGCCCCCCAAGCTGATACACAAACATAGCCGCAAGCCTCTTTAGGATAGACAGATAAATCTTCCTTTTGCTGGTTGCTACTCTAATGCAGTGCAAGAAGTTCTGGTTTGAATAATTAAACAGTATCAGCATTAGAGTAAGAAATGACGTATTTTTAAAATTTCCTATTATTAATTCATTCATACTTCCATTTATTGATCTATCTACTCAACCTGTGGTACCCCTTAGATGCAGAAGATACACTCTAAATACTGTAGAAACTCAATTAAGCTCAAACAAAAGCTATAGAATCTGCGTATGGTAGACAGAATAATGGCCACCAAAGATATCTACTCGCTAACCTCTGACACCTGTGAATCCTTTGCACAGTAAAAGGGACTTTGCAGATGTGAGTAAATTAAAGATCATGAGATAAGATTATCCTGGATTATCTGGTTGGTTCCAATGTAATCGTATGAATCCTTAAGAATGAAAACAGGCTGAGTCAGAAAGAGAAATCTAAAACCATCACACTGGTGGCTCTGAAGACACCGAAGAGAGCCATGAGGCCTCCGAAGGTGGAAAAGGCAGGTTCTTCCCAGGAGCCTCCAGGAGAAATGCAGCCGTACTAACGTGGTGATTTCAGTGTGGCAAGACTCATTTCAAACTTCTGACTTTCAGAAATATGACATAAATTTAACGATAATTTATATTATTTAACAAATCATTCGCCCTGTCAAGCGTGACTCAGTTGGCTGAGTGCCATAACATGCACCAAGAAGTGGCCAGTTCGATTCTAGTCAGGGCACATCCCCTGGACTGCAGACTCAATCCCCAGTAGGGGTGTGCAGGAGGGAGCTCATTGATGTTTCTCTCTCACAGTGATGCTTCTCTCTCTCTTGTCTCTCTCTCCCCCTCTCTCTTTATCTCTCTAAAATCAATTTTAAAAAACATATTAAAAATAATATGAACTTATGTTGTTGTTGTTGTTGTTTTTTAATCCTCATCCGAGGATATTTTTCCATTTTTTGTACAGATAGAGTGGGAGGGAGAGAGAGGAGGGGAGAGAGAGAGAGAAACATCGACGTGAAGGGTCACATCAAGTGGCTGCCACCCGCACGACCAACCAGGGCCGGGGACAAACTGCAACCAAAGTACGTGCCCTTAGCAGGAACCGAACCCGGGTCTCTCCGGACCGCAGGCCGACGCTCTAACCGCTGAGCCAAACTGGCCAGGGCTGCTTTTTTTTTATTTTTATCCTCACCCGAGGACATTTTTCCATTTTTTTTGTTCAGATAGAGCGGGAGGGAGAGAGAGAGAGAGAGAAACATCGATGTGAAGGGACACATCGAGTGGCTGCCACCCGCACAACCAACCAGGGCCGGGGACAAACTGCAACCGAGGTACGTGCCCGTAGCGGGAAGCGAACCCGGGTCTCTCAGGACCGCAGGTCGATGCTCCATCCGCTGAGCCAAACCGGCCAGGGCTGAACTTATGTTGTTTTTAAGCCAAGGAGTCTGCAGTAATTTGTTACAGCGGCAATGAGAAACTAATACACTGCCTTAAAGGAGTTTGTGGACTGTGGACTCTGAACTGCAGACTAAATACACAAGTTAACAAAACAAAGTCAGTATCTCTTTGAGAGACAGAAACCTGAGAAATAATAACAAATACTAACAACTGGTGACATTTACTGAGCACTTACTGCATGCCAGGCACATTCATCTAATTTTTAAAACAACTCTAAAGTAAAAAATATTTGCCACCATTTCTGAGGTGGAAATATTTTTAAAACCATATTTTACTTAAAGTAAGATTAATAATTGGGAGAGTCACAGCTTGAATTTATGCTGCGTGATTTTAGATCACAAAGTCTAAACCACTGTGTCATAACACCTCATCAAACACAGACTTAGAAGAGTTAAAAAGTTGGACAATGGCCCTGGCCGGTTTGGCTCAGTGGTTAGAGCGTCGGCCTGCGGTCCAGAGAGAACCGGGTTCGGTTCCCACTAAGGGCACATACCTCGGTTGCGGTTTGTCCCCCGCCCTGGTTGGCCGTGCGGTTGGCAGCCACTCGATGTGCCCCTTTCACATCGATGTTTCTCTCTCTCTCTCTCTCTTCCTCTCTCTCCCTCCCACTCTACCTAAACAAAAAATAGAAAAATGTCCATGGGTGAGGATAAAAAAACAAAAGTTGGACAATGAATAGGACCTACCCAGGCAATACATTTCTGTATATATTAGTATGTGTAGGGAGGGGATTCACGAGACCAGAAGCAGTAAATACAACATACATGTCTTACACAAACATCTTAATTCAAGGCTTATATAGCTTATAATCATAGTCACACACATATGTCATGCTTAATTTAAGACGTCCGATTATATGAAATTTTTACTTTATTTTATAATTCTTTGGTAGCTTCCATTGAATAAATTTTCTCCAAGAGTAATCCGTGAACCAGAATGATATGGTAAGAACAGGCACACAAGACGTACACAGACACACAAGTACAGAGCCCTAATACAGATTTATTGATATCTGTGTATTCCCATTAAATGTCATAAAGCCAGGCATATACTGAACAGCCCTAAAGTTTATTGAATAAACAAATTAATTCATGAACATAACAAAATATTTTATGGTTTAATGTGTCCTAAATAGTAATGTAGTACAACACTCCTGTGAAGAATAAATTTCTTCTCACTCAAGTGATAAAAGTCATATATTGGAAGATTTTTATAAATATCAGAAAGAGAGATCTCTATGCTGTTACTGGAGTAATTTTATCAGTGAAGATTTTAAATGAGAAAATTATAACATCATCGTTTATATTTAGGAAAATGAGAAAACTAATTAGAAATGTTGTTTTCAAATTTTGTTTCAGAGATAAAAAGGAGTCTACAGTATAGGATAATATCCATGGAAATGGAAAGAAAGAGGGGCAACCGTACAAAGCATTTTTTGTAATGGAACTAACCAATTTTGCTGAGTGGTTAGATGTAGAAACTATTGGGAAGAGCAGAAAATAAACTCAAATATTTTGCAACAAGGTTACTGGAAGCTTCAGGAGCCACTAGAAGGCATGCCCAGATTAATCCTGTTCAGGACTTGTTACATTTGGGACTTCACTGAAATGCCATCCTGCAGGATGTTTTCAAATGTCTGGTGGTAATTAGCAAGCTTTTATGAGAAACAAAAGGAAGAGGATCACTGTGGTGAAACTATTGTTGGAAATTCTGACCTGATTAAAGTGATTTATTTCACAGGACGTCTCTGCACCTTCGGCACTCTCCTTTACATCATGGATATCTAAGAGGAGAGAGAGTGCCAGGCTGCAGAAACATTTCCCAGTGTATGTTTTGTGTTATATATGATCATGAGAACATGTTTTAGCAAACAGGTACAGAATTTTCCATTGGTCTTTAAAATAGAAGGATGGTGATTGGGAGAAAGAGTGACTGGAGATATTTCTATTATAGAGCTGACAGGTGAATGTAGAGAGTGCTAAAAAAAAATAGCTAAGAAAAATATGCAGTTAAAATAGCGAATGAGCCCTGGCCGGTTTGGCTCAGCGGTTAGAGCGTCGGCCTGCGGTCCGGACAGACCCGGGTTCGGTTCCCGCTAAGGGCACGTACTTCGGTTGCAGTTTGTCCCTGACCCTGGTTGGTCGTGCGGTGGCAGCCACTCGATGTGTCCCTTTCACATCGATGTTTCTCTCTCTCTATCTCTTCCTCTCTCTCTCCCTCCCACTCTATCTGTACAAAAAATGGAAAAATGTCCTCGGGTGAGGATAAAAAAAAATAAAAATAAAATAGCGAATGAAGCCTGGTGTGGCTCAGTGGTTGAGCATCCACCCATGCACCAAGAGGTCGCCGGTTCAATTCCTGGTGGGGGCACATGCCCAGGTTGTGGGCCCGATCCGCAGTGGAGGGCATGCAGGAGGCAGCTGATTGATGTTCTCTCTCATTGATGTTTCTATCTCTCCCTCCCTCTCCCTTCCTCTCACTCTAAAATAAAAAAATAAAAAAAAAAACACAAAAAAACAAATAGAGAATGAAGTACAAATATGGATAACTCTTACACATTTTAGAGAGAAACAGGGATAGAACACATCAGAGAGGACAGGTAAATTGAAATAAGAGTATTAGTGGAATCAGAACAGTATGGCATTCCTGGAAGAAAAGGAAAAAAAAATTTTTTTCAATAAAGACTCTCCTGGTAACAAACTAAATTCTGTAAACAGGTTGCCGGGAATGAATACTAAAGGGAAACAAGTTTGGAGATCACTTTCCTAAATCCCTGGTTATTTCAAAGGAAACAGCTTCGGAGGAACTAACTACACAGTCAGATTCAGATTGAAAAGAGCTGGAGAAATAAGAGAAAAATAATTTGAGTTGCAAATTTATCAAAATTTCAAAGATGTTAGCTAAATGTTCAAGACAGAAACTTTAAGAGGCAAGAAATTAGGAAATTAGGGGAGGGGGGGAAAGATCTTGTCAGTTAGGTAGGACCTGAGTATGTTTATTTGCAGACAATATCATTAATAAAAGACTAATGAGATTCAGTTAGGTCCAAGTAACACAGAAAAAAGATTAAAATAATAAAATGTGAAGAAATTGGGAAAAAGAGATAAAGATATTGAGATGAAAATGAAAGTGCCTCAGGTGAGATGAACTAGCTGTGGGAAGCCATACAGGGTGACAAGACTATTCTGGTGGAAGCTGTATTGTAATGGGAAGATACTGCTTTTAGTCCCTTTGTAACTGCAAACTGGGTATGTATCTCTGACTTCCTAGTTTTCATATTGTTTTTGTGGAAAGTAGCTTGAAAAGGTAATAAAAGTTACAGTCACAAAAAAAGAAAAAAAAAGGTCACATATTTTTCCATTGCTCTGTCAAAGAATGTTTTATGCTTCAGGACATTCTGGTCTTTCTCCAACATACGTGACTTTGGGAATATATGATCGCATGCATTTCCTTGGTCCATAGATATGTGCAGTATGGATTCGAGGTAGAGATACAGTGAGCTAGAGGGTCCCTCTTTGTTTCTCCAAATTACTCTTATTTCCAACCTGTTACCTGTGCCCTTGTAAGGCTGACCTTTGTGGGCTTCATCAATGGCTTCCCTTGACCCCCATCTTTCTTTTCAATTGAATTTATTTGGGTGACATTGGTTTGCAAACTATACAGTTTTCAAGTGTACAACTCAATAAAACATCATCTGCACACTTCATTATGCACCCATCACCCCAAACAAAGTCTCTTTCCGTCCCCACCTTTCCCCCATTTTCCTACCTCCACTTAGTGCCCACCCCTTTTCTCTGTGGCCATCATCACACTGCTGTCTGTGTCTATACGCTATGCTTACATGTTTTGTTTTGTTTTTGGTTAATCCCTTCCCCTTTTTTCATTTAGACCCGCAATGTCCCCTCAGCTGCTGATCAGTCTGTTCCATGTATCTCTGCTTTCATTTCTATTTTGTTCTTCAGTCTATTTTGTTCATTAGATTCAGCATATAAGTGAGATCACATGGTATTTGTCTTTCTCTGACTGGCTTATTTAACTCACCAGAAAGAAAAACAATTCAATTAAAAAATGGGCAAGGGCCCAACCTATGTGGCTCAGTGGATTGAGCATTGTCCTGTGGACTGAGAAGTCTTGGTTCCATTCCTGGTCAGGCCACAGGCCTGGGTTGCAGGCTCGATCCCCAGTAGGGGGCATGCAGGAGGCAACCGGTCCATGTTTCTCTCTCACATCAATGTTTCTATCTCTCCCTTCCTCTCTCACTAAATAAATAAATAAATAAATAAATAAATGTGTGTACACACACACATTTATTTTTTTAATGGGCAAGAGACCTGAATAGACACTTGTCCAAAGAGGACATACAGGTGGCCAATAGACATATTCAAAAAATGCTCAATGTCACTAATCATCCAAGAGATGCAAATTAAGACCGCAATGAAATATCACCTACACCTGCCAGAATGGCTGCCATCAATAAATCAACAAACAAGTGTTGGCAAAGATGTGGAGAAAAGGAACTCTTTGTGTATTGTTTGTGGGAATGCAGATTGACGCAGGCACTATGGGAAACACTATGGAGTTTCCTCAGAAAGTTAAAAATGGAAATGCTCTTTGACTCAGAGACCTCACTTCTGGGAATATAGTGGAAGAAACCCAAAACACGAATTCTAAAGAATATATGCACCTCTACGTTCATTGCAGTGTTATTTACAATAGCCAAGATCTAGAAACAGCCCAGGTGTCCATCAGTAGATGAGTGGATAAAAAAGCTGTGGTACATTTACACACTGGAATACTACTTGGCCATAAAAAAAAAAAAAAGGAAAATCTTACGTTTTGAAACAGCATAGATGACCCTCTGTCTTTCGCTTCGAGTCTACCAGTAGCAGTAACTCTTCCAAGTAGGGAAGAGAATGGTCAGAGCCACAGGTTGACTGCGTCCCTCTGCCACAGGCCCAACTCCTGCAGAAGGAACGCTCTCTTCTGAAGCTGCTCTCTCTCTACGCTGATCATTGCTCTTCCGTTTCTTCTTGGAGCGGTAACAGCTCCACCACACTGTTACTTAGAAGTGTGTGCTTCACTGTCTCACTGGTTTCCCTTAACTCTGCCAACAACTTTGTAAATAATTGTTTTTTCTTAATTCTATTTATTGCAATTACCTCACTTATGTGTGTCATTTGTTTCCGCTAAGTGCCGTGACTGATGCAATTGGTGAACATATGTGTGTGCACACAGTGGAGCATGTCTACATTTAGACAGGATCCCATTTATTAGCTATATTATAAGGTTATAATCCTTATTAGTCCACACTGATTGCTCTTTCTCTAACACTGGAAGTGAGTTCTGGTCAGGTAAGTTGCTTTGATAAAACTATTTAGGTGTCTTTAGCACTGGGGAGGTCATCTAGCCTACCATGCTAGTTATTTATCTCCTTAATAAAGATGAAATAAAGGCAGAGAAATAGGGATTTTTGTCCAAGGTCTTATTATTATCTGTGTCATCTTGAAAGAGTCATTTCTCATCTATAAACTATGCAGAATTATTTTACCTAATTATTAGCTTCAATGAGCAAATTAAATATGTGTGAAGTGCTTTGAACTGTACATAGTATAGGAATATTAATTGTTCTTTGTCTTTTCTTCTTTGTATCATTCTTATTATTATTACTCCAATGGGATTAGCCATCCCACAGGAAATGTGAGTTCCTGAGGGTCCCCACAACATCCAGGGAAATGCACAGAAAACAGCTTAGACTCGACACCCACTCCATTTAAAGATTCTATCAAGGTGAATTCCATTATTCTCCATATGCTTGTTTACCTCATTAAATACCATAAACTCTGGCCTTTTAGTACATGTATATAGCACAGAATATAATTTCTATATCATACTTTATATCAAAATATACCACTAAATTTTCTTTCTTATCTCAAAGCTCTTAATTTTACCTCCTGAAACTCAGTTTATCATCAGCAAATGCTGGAAGCACTCCAAGCCGTTCATGCCACCCGGCTGTTCTTCGGACGCTATGCTAAGGGCAATCCATGGACCTCACCATGTTATCAGTCTATCCCTGTCCTGTCTGGTCATATTTATCTTTACCCAACTTAGAGTTCATACCTTATATGAAGTTCAATATAGCTTATATGCAAGTGCCCGTTATCAGTCAAAGTTCTACAGAAAAACAAAACCAATAGGAGATTTTCTTATATAGGAATTGGCTAACATGATCAATTCATTGTTTTATCTGACAAGTCTGAAATCTGTAACTCGGGCTGGAAGGCTGGAAACTCAGGCAGAATTTCTATACTATAGTCTTAAGGTACGATTCCTTCTTCTCTAGGAAACCTTAGTTTTTCCTTTTTAAGCCTTAAACTGATTTGATGAGGCCCACCCACACAATGGAGTATAATCTTTATTAAAATAAATCAGTTGTAAATGTTAATGACATCTACAAAATACCTTCACAGCAATATCCAGTCTGGTGTTTGATAAGAGAACTGGGCACCATATCCTAGTACATTGACACATAGAATTAATCATCACACACCCTTAAATTCTAATGCTTTTTAAATACAGCCTATTGGCAAAAATTACAAATACTAGTTTGTTCTGACTAATTTCCAACTCCATTTCCCCAGTAAAGTTATACTTCCAATCAACAAATTAGATATTTTATGTCTCTTCTCTAATCTTAAACTTCCAACATACACTCTTAACGCCATCCTAATTCTTGGCCGATAAACTTGCAATAAACTTCATTAAGATAATAAGCAATCATAGAGGAACTCTCTCATTTTTTCATCATGAAATCTAAGTTGCTAGTATTCATACATATTTCTTTTTCTTTTCTTCTGGTATGATAAATGGAAGAACATAATCTGCTTTAATTAGTACAGTTCCTCCACTTTGTTCTGTAATCCATTAACTCTTGACTCCTCCAGAAATATATTCTAGTAACTAAACCAATGTTCTCATGAATGATCAGTTTCTCTCTTTTTACTGGGCATTTCTATGTTCCATTATGTCTTTACTTAAGAAAACACACACACACACACAAACAAAACCAAAGAGCAAAAACAAACAATCCTCTCATGGGACTGTAGAGAAAATATTTTTATACTGATATATTACACTAAGATATTTTCTCTCTCTAAATATTGTTATATAGAGATAACATTTTATACTGTTAAATATTCCTGGGCAAATTTTACTGAAATTTGGAACCTGATTTAAAAGATGAGTCTAGACAGTAAAAAGTCTAGAAAGATGTAACTTTCTTGAGGTAAGTGTTTAAATTTCAAAGATAAAAATCTTGGATTGTAAAGTCAGTGACACACTGTTGAGCTTCCTGCTAGAGACAATTATTTGTATCCAGGATTCTTCCTCTTTTGTTTCCAATAATTTGTTTATGGTTAGAAGCAACATTTTCTCTCTCCCTCAGAAAGGGAGAGACATAGGGTGTACATAAACTCCCAGATTCATATTTTGGGAATTCTTTACCTACAGTAAGACAAGTACTGACTTATCATGTCATCCCAAAACAGAAAAACCAGAAAATTTTATATTGCTGTTGAACAGCATAATATATATTAAATCAATGTTTAAAGAACTGTTATTTTCACTATTTTATGTCAATGATGAATCAAATTTAGTGGTTTTACTCATATGCACATTCCTATTTAATTCATAATAAAATATTAAATGTCCAGTTAATTATTTCAATTAAACATGTAAAAATTAATTGTCATATGTTAGGTGTCACTCATTAGGTAGCTTCAGAAATATAAAAGAGCTCAATATTTGTATAATTCAACAAAAAATAAGATATGATTAAAATATTGACAAATAGATTTATGAAAAGCGAAAAGCTGGAATATGAATTATAACTAGATCATTTGATGACAATCTTAGATATGTCATAATTATAACAACATTCTATTAAGATAGTAAAGTAATATGTATATTAAAGCTAAAGTTAAAAAAATAAAAATTATAACTGCAATAAAAAGTTTCATCAGTTTTACACTGAGCTTTTTAAAAAATACATATATATATATAAATTATGTGCATGTAAATATAAGATAGATTGATAGAAACCTCTTAATATTGTGCCTTCTAGCTCATCAGTTCCTTGGTGAGCATACTGAACTTACTAATTTAAAAGGAAAACTGACGTTGGCAGGATGAGAGTGAGTGATTGTTGCCCATGGACACACTGGGCAATAGTGAGGGATTCCCATTTCCAGCTACTGTTCTTGTCACACCTCGGGTGGAAACCTTTTTCCATCTAGCCTGTCACCGAAGGCAATCTTTGAATGAAATGCCATCTGAGTCTCACTCTTGAAAAATGAGGAAATGACATTTTAAGGATGAAATGTATTATTATTTTTAGTATAATTTTTACATGCTTGTTTGCTTGATTGATCTGCCAATTCACATTCGGGATCAGAATTTTGATCTAGTGTATGAAAATGAAATATTTACACATTTCCATCACTATTCTCTGTACTGGTTATCATCATTTATGAACCTCTATTTGACGGCAGATTTAATGAGATACATTAATATTTCCAATAAAATATGGATGAGTGAGTAAACATTTATTTTCTATTCCCTTTAAAATACCATTGAAATGACACAATATATACAAATAAAAAAATAAAATTATAGTAATTCTAGCAATGGGACAAGGTGCCCCCAGTGAATCAGAAATTTAAAGAAATATCTAGAAGAAAAGAAAGAGATGGAATCAAAGTGATAGAGATTGAGCCAAAAAGAAGTATGAACCAAAACAAATTTAAGAAAATCTTTCTAGGATGTGAGTTTAACCTACCTTATTATTATTATCCACTAAATTTTTTTTCTTCTTTACTGTCTCAATGATGGGGTTTACCAACCATTCAATACTTTCCTGTAAGAACTCTCTGATGCTGCCCCGCCGGTTTGACTCGGCAGTTGGAGCATCCACCTGTGGTCCAGAGAGACCCGGGTTCGGTTCCCGCTAAGGGCATGTACCTCGGTTGCAGTTTGTCCCCGGCCCTGGTTGGGTCATGTGGGTGGCAACCACTTGATGTGTCCCTTTCACATCAATGTTTCTTTCTCTTTCTCTGCCTCCCACTCTAGAACAAAATATGCAAAAATGTCCTCGGGTGAGGATAAAGAAAAAAACAAAACAAAACCAAGAACTCTCTGATGCTAATACAGGATCAATACCGATTTGGTCGTATAGGTCAGATTAAGAGATATTCTAGTAATGATGGTCCCACACAAATCTTCAGGGCTGTGCAAGTCTGGAAATGGGCATGACAGTTGGAGACATCGGGGACTGAATCATTAGGTGAACCAGGATAATGAGAAGAGCTCAAGTGTGAAAAGTTTCATAGACACGTTGATAAAAGACAGTCTTAATTAAGACACTGAAGAGATACTAATAGAAGACACTTTATCAAGCAACATTCAGAATGAAATTAGTCATTTAGAGAAACATAATCATGAGTTTAAGGGGTAACAGGGTAAATAGTGATTACAAACACCCACTAAAAAAAAGATTGTTATGTGAAGGCTTTCTTGGTAAAATCACTAATTACATCAGCTTTTTTTGTCATGCTCATTCGCATTTAATAACAATATGATAATCAGCATCAACTTCAAACATCAAGGGCATGAATCATGAAAAATCAGTACTTTCCCTCAGTATAAGTAAGATCAATTATGATTTCAATTAAAAAAAAAAACTAGAATTTTTCATGAAGAATTTTTAATTTGGACATCCTTCTTGACCTATGCAGAACAATTCAGCAATTGAATTCTTTCAGACATAAATCAAGCTTACTAAATTGATTTACCTTGATATTTTTTCTAAGGTATGTTCTCCACAGCTTACATAGAACCAAAATATTTTGTGAATCATTTTTAATAAGCTATCCTTCCTAGGGAACTTGTTACTATTTTCATTTTTAAACAGTGACTATTTAATTTTTAAAGATTAATGGTAAAATTTTAAATGGAAAAAAAGTTTTTTTCAAACAAGTTCAAATTTAGTGATTTCTGAGTAACAAATTCCTGAATTTCTAGATTACAATCAGCATTTTGATAGGGGGATGGGCATGTGATAGGACTAGGACCACAGTTGTTTAATGACTATTGACCTTACTAACTATACATAAGAGGTTTCCTTACAGACCCTGGGAAACTGGAGGATGTACTGCAAGAAGAAAACAGGGCTGTAAGGAAGATGAGATGCTTCAAAGCCTAGATGGGCCCACTACTCAGAAAAGAAAATACATTTTAAGAACAAAGGACAGGACAGACTTTGATTCGGGTGCTGTGCCTGGACCCTCACTCCCTCCAGGAGTTTACTTCAGAAATGCTGACAATTTTCTGGTCCCAGGAACGGGCGGAGCTGTTTTTAACATCATAGAAAATTAACTACCTTCTTATCGGACTTCGAGATCCTGGAAGGAGACACATGGACCACAGATCCGGAAGCCTTTACATGCATCCACTTTCTTACCTATCCATGTATAATCAACCAACTAAGAGGAGAGATTGGAACAGAATTTACCGGATGACCTGCTGCCCTCTCCCTACCGCCGGCATTATTGGAATAAATGCTCGTTGTGATTCAATCCTGTCTCTGCTTCATTTGGCTCAAGTAGTAACAGGCGGTCTCAGACCCGTTGTGTTCCGTATCAGTTCTATCACCACCATCAGTATCATCATAATTACTGACTTTACAAAACTCACAAATCCTATTTGGAAATGTGTTGAATGTGGGTCCACATTATGTAACATGAAGATTCTCTTCCTGCCTCACTCCTTTCCTATTCCCAGTCTTCTGGTGTGTTTTAGAATATGGTTTTTCCAGGCTATTTTTTGTCATCAAACAGAATAAGAGTGTTTTTAATTTTTATAATAACAACAGAAATGAATTGACTCCCTTTTATGTGTCCTGCATTAATAGATGTAACTCCATGACACCAAAGTTGTTAATATCCCTATTTTATAGGTAGGGAAATAGATATTTTAAGTAAGTTCAATAGACTTGTATCTACATGTATGTATACATATTAAAATTTATGTATTTGTGCAACATACATGTACATAAATGTGCATATACAGATATATATGTTTGTGGACATTGTTTCTGGGAAAAGAAATCTTGAAGATAAATTGTTGGGTCAAACTGTAGGGATACTTCATATTTGAGAGTAATGGGAAAATTGTCTTTTAAAGGGGCTAGAACACGTTTTACTCTCATCATCATCTAATCACACTTGGACAAATACTTTATCTTATATGTTTAGCAATATTGGATCTTACCAATCCCTTTTTATATTTTTCAATGTAATGATTTTTAATATGTCTATTTTTGTCTGTTATTTGCAGCTTTTTCCACTAAGCTGTCTGGAATATTAACCTCAAGTAATGTATGTTATAAATATTTCTTACAAATCAATTTTGTGTCTATCCTTGGATTGTTTTGATCCAAATCCTCAGCCTACCAAAAAAGTGAATGCAAACTCTTAAAATTTATGCTGAGATTTGTTTTGTTTTGTTTTTTTACTTCTTTGGAGACCTTAGACATAGATATGGCTCAGATCTACATTGTTTTTCCTGGAAACACAGAAGTTCTCTTTGTGTCCTGTTATCTAAGATGGACCCATAACTGCTCAATGATCAAGAAGAGAAACATCCTACTCTGAGGATGTACTTCCTGGACCTTGTTGTGAAACTTCTAACTTGTATTATCCTGTTAAATATAGTGTAAACTCATTGAATTTTAATCATTTCAATCAGAGAGGTTGTGAAATAAAATATTCAATTGAAAACTTTGATGTAGAAGACAAAAACCATAATTTTGACCTGATTATTATTGTATTTTCCAAACCATATGGAATGACAGCAACTGTTAAGTCATGTCAACAATATAAAATATGTATTCTCAGTATTCAGGTATCAAGTAAACACTGACATAAATAAATCAAAAGTTTAAAAATTACCTGCATAATAGGGTGTTTATAAATATATAGTCATTTACAGGTACAGAGAAGGCTCGGATATTTGACCATCTGGCATTTCAGACAGGAGACACCCTTGAGGCAGGTACACCTGTGAAATACCAAAAATTTCTTTGCAACTCTTAGTCAGATAAGTGGGTTTAGAAGCGTAGGTATGAATACAATTACATGTCTTGTCTCTTTGCTAGAAACTTTAAATCAGTGTGTTAATAAAGTAATGGCCAAATCTATTTGTATGTTCCATTTAATGCAATGGTTTCTCCCAAACACCCGAAGTAGAAAGAACAGCATCCCTAACCGACTGCCTATAATAGAGAACAGCATTTGGGGTTAGATAAACTTGTATGAACTCTTAAATATACACAGAAAGGAAAGTTGGAAGAGGGACATAAAATGTGTTAACTCCCTTTTATAAAAGAAGAAATGGATAATTCAACACAGAGCTTCAATAATGACCCAACACAGTACTGTGAACCAAAGTTTTCAAATACCAAGTCTATTGTTATTTCTGCTATGCCTTAAAGTGCCTGGTAAGATTATGAGCATCAAAATTAAAAAATCCATTCATTGAAAGAGGAATGGATAATAAAATATATAATTATATATATACGTATATATTAAATAAAATAATATTCAGCCATAGAAAAGAATGAGCCCTAGCTGGCGTGGCTCATTTGGTTGGAGCGTTGTCCATACATGGAAGGATTGTGGGTCCAGCCCATGAGGCTCAGTGGTTGAGCATTGACCCTTGCACCAAAAGGTCTCCGGGTTCAATTCCCAGTGAGGGCACATGCCCAGGTTGTGGGCCTAATCTCCAGTGGAGGGCATGCAGGAGGTGGCCAATCAATGTTTTCTCTTATCAATGTTTCTATCTCTCTCCCTCTCCCTTCTTCTCTCTCTAAAAGCCAATAAAGAAAGGTCATGAGTTTGATTCCTGGTCAGGGTACATACTTAGGTCATGGGTTTGATCTCTGGTCAGGGTGTGTATGCAAGGCAACTGATCAATGTTTCTCTCACTCTCTCCCTCAAATCAAGGGAGAGCTGGAAGAGCTAAACCAAAAAACGTATATGTATATATGCAGAACCAATGGACACAGACAGCAGTGTGACACAGGCCTGGGTGTGGGGGTAAAAGGAGGAAAAAAGGGGGACATCTGTAATACTCTCAACAGTAAAGATAATTTAAAATGCTAAAAAATAAAAATTAAAAAATAAAACAAATAATGAAATCTTGCCATGTGAAACAACAAATTTGAACCTTGAGAGCATTATGCTAAATGAAATGTTAGACAGATAAAGACAAAAATACCATATGATCTCACTTATGTGTAAAATCTTAAAAAAATATATAGATAGATTCAAAAAACAGATCAGTGGTTGTCAGTGAGGTGAGTGTGCAGGTGGTAAAATGGGTGAAGAGAATCGGAAGGTTCAAGCTTCCAGTTATAAAAATCATAAGTCACAGGGATGTAATGTACAGCCTAGCAACTTTAGTTAAAAGTATTGCATTGCATATTTGAAAGTTGCTGCAATTCAATCTTAGAAGTTTTCTTCACAAGAAAACTTGTAACTATGTATGGTGATGGATATTAACTAGATACATTTGATCACTTTGTAATACATTCAAAAATTTAATCATTATGTTATATCCCTGAAAGTAATATGATGCTGTATATCAATTAAACTTCAATTTTTAACATTTTACATACAAATTTAAAATTTTAATTTTTAGAAAAACCAAAGGATGAAAGCCTAATTTATAGAATATTTATATGGGCTATGTTCAAGTTACAAATTTAAAAATATAAAAAAATTCATTGCAATAGTTATATTTTAAGTAAATCAAAACACATCATGGTATTTTGCAAGATAGGGAAAGTACAAGGAATGCTAAGAGTGAGCTACCAAAGAGAATCATATTCACTTATTTGATGTTTTTAAGGGAAATGTACAGTTAATTCGATTTGTATGCTGCTCTCTACATTTAGACTGAGAAATGGAATGTTACACAGTCCACAATATCCTTTAAATTTTAACTGAAATCTTTAAAAATAAAATCAAGGTATAATCAATGGACAGGAGATTTCTGACCAGAAATCCTAGACCCGCAAAATATGTTATAACTCATGCTAATTCTTTTGCTAACAGACAAGAAAACATTGGAAACCCTGCAGATTTGTGACTCGGCTTTCTTGTTTTGCATCAGTTTTATTTCTCCTAAGGCTGGATATGAGAAACATTTCTTCTTTCATGCAACCCACTTCCCCCCTTTCTCCCATTCCTACCGCTCGCTATTTCGAGTGCAAGCATCCATCTGTTATAGGCTAGTCTTGCCTAGGGATGTGTCGGCTGCTGGTGGATTCTTATGAGGATAACTCTTAACGTTATTATAACTATTATAAAACACATTTTTATATAATTTATATTAGATGTGACTTAACATTCTCCTGAATGTTGCAATGCCTTTCCCCCTTTCTTGTTTTCTCTCTAACCATAAGCTCCATACATTGGTTTTGGACTTTTTTGCTAAAAGGTAACTAATTAGCCACATGAAAAATACAATATCAACATCATTTCTATTAAAATTCACTTTGTTTCAGTAAGTACCAAGGAGTAACTCCAAATATCTATAGGGTGGATTGATGTGGAGGTCTGTTGCTTTTCTCTGGTCTTGCATGTGACAGACGGGTCCGCGGAGACACCACATTGAGATCTTGGTGACAGCAGGCTCTGGGAGCTCATGGTTGACTTTATTTGATAGCTGACCCAGGAAATCTCTGACTGATGCTTAGCAGTGCCTGCTGAAAACAACTCAGCTGGGCAGAACAAGTGCTGAGACAAAATGGCAAGAGAGCATCCAAACACCTGCCGTCTGGTGAACTGAGGGAGGCAACACAGGCTGGAAACAGAGACTTAGAAAACAGACACCAAAACCACTCATCTTCAAGAAATTCTACACTGGATTAGGTATCGCACAGTGCTCAACCTGAGTGAAGATTATAGTACAAAGGACTGTTGGGAGCTCCGAACAAACCTATCTGTGGAAAATAAGACACAGAAATTGTGGACATAAGGAGCTGTGTGATTCCCATAATATAAGCTGTATATTAAAGCACCGGTCTTGACAATGGTCCAGATTTCCCTCCACCTGTGAGGGGCCTTATGGCTCCCGAGGGGTTGCATGGAAATGAGAGCCAGGGTTGGGGGTATGAGGGTACACCAATCCAAGATAACAGAAACATGGGAACAGGCTGGGCCCCGACCTCTGCCCTTTTCTCAGTGAATAAGAACTAGCACCATCCCAAGGCCCTTTCTGAACTAGGCCATGTTATTTCAGTTATTTCCAACCCAAGTGAAAGTGAAAATCTGCTCTTATGAAGTAGACATTGGGCTTGTGTAGGTCCAGAAATACAGAGAAGAAACAGAACAGAATAATGGATATACTGACAGCATTTCTAGATTTTTCACTGGAAAGAGGAAGAACAAGAGCAGAGCCAATCGCCCTGGCCGGTCTGGCTCAGCGGTCAGAGCATCGGCCTGCGGACCAGAGAGTCACGGGTTCGGTTCCCGCTAAGGGCACGTCCCCGGCCCTGGTTGGGGTCGTGTGGGTGGCAACCAGTCGATGTGTCTCTCTCACATCGATGTTTCTCTCTCTCTCTCCCCTTTCCCTCCCACTCTATTTGAAGATAAACGCAAAAATGTCCTCTCTTGAGAATTAAAAAAAAAAAAAAAAGAGTGCAGCCAATATGTGAGAGAATGACTAACAGAAGGAGCTAGTACACAGCAAGTCCTAGCCAGTCCCCTGAGGCAGGTGTCAGGACTCTTCTGTGAACTTCAGTATATAGACACATTCAGCTTTCCAAAGAAGGTAAGCAAGAAGCAATTTCACGTGCTCATGGAAGTATTTAGAAAAGCTGCTCCCTCATAGTTCTGTAAAAATATGTATTTTTACTTTTGAAGGGTATATGATACTATGATACTCTACCTGAATGTCGGTTGTTTTAATAATAATAATGATAATAAAAATATGTAGAGTATTTTTGGCAGATTCCATGCATCCTGAAAGGACCTGCCCTTTGTTCATGAAATGTCACAGCGTAGAGTCTGACATATGCCTTCCGAGATTACACTGAGGTTCGGGTTGACCAGAGGGCTTGGTACACGTGGCAGGGAAAAGGATGGCCTCGTTGGTACACCGGGAGGGTGGTTAGGCTACCTCTCCCCGAGCGTGCAGGGTCTGTAAGAACTCAAGCTTGACGAAGTGGTTGTCCCCGATGAATGTGACTCAGAGGCAAATATATGTGCACAGAGGTTTTAAAGGTAGTAGCATCAGCTCCAAAGCCACTGTGGTCTTGACAAGAAACACAGTGTTTAGGGCCTCCCAGGAAAGAACCCGGGTTTTCTCCATGTGTAATAGGATCTTTTGAAACACCTTCCTGAGGAAGGAAACTGGGAAACTCCTAGGTGCTGCCTTTCTGACTTGGAATCCAGCTCCCTCATTCATGACTTTGTCTCTAAGAGGGTTCAGAGGGCACGGAGAATGAATTTTATTGCTCCCATCAGTAGCATGAACATCTGTAGTTGCCAAGTAGCACCTCTGAATCTGCATCTGGGTGCACGGTCTATAGTGTATACTGCTTGTGTTGCCCCTGCCTGGACATAGAGTGGCTACTGTATCACAGCGACACCTGTCTGGCACTTGAAGGGCAATTTCGTTTCTCTGCCTGTCCTTGGATTTGCACTGGGCCAGCCTCTCTCAGATGGCCTCCTGGTCAGAGGCCAGAACAAAGCCAGCCTTGTCCCCCTCCCACTTCTGCCAACACCATCTTTCACCAACACGCCCCTGTTAGCATGGCACACTTTTTTGCTAGTTTTCAGAGAGCCCTTTCCATACCATAGACTCTCACAGGCTTTGTCAAGATGCCAATTCCCTGCCCCGATGCCAGGTGCTAAAAGGAAGAATGATAGTCTCCCTAATGTTCCCCAAATCACCGAGGCCATTTTGCAGCCAGAAAGGCTCTTTCTTCTGACCTACCAGACCAAAGCGTTCCAGAGTCTCCTGGTTCTACCCATCATTTGGCTCAGTCCACACCAATAAGCAAGTCTATGGCCACAATCCAAATGTACTTTGAATAAAGCGAGATAGAAACCGAATGGCCAGTATCAGTATACATTATTTAAAATAAGCCTCAAGACGATTCTAGAATCTCTATGTTCTTGCTTGTATCTTATTTCAAGCAATTTATTATCGAATACAGGAATTTTTAGTTTCATTACTATAAAATATGAAGTAGTCATTAAAATGAGAAAGAAAGCACCTATCATAGGGGTGTCCAATGACCAATAGTTGAATAAATAAAATGAACAAATGAAGATCTAATTAGATTAGAAACATATGATATGCAATGACCTTAAATTACCTAAATACTTTTCAAAATGTTCTCCCTACTTTTACTTATCTAATTTTGTCTTTGTATTCCCTTAATAAAAATGCAATTTAAGCACATAGATCTAGATGCTTAACATTTTTATAAGAAATTATATTCTAAATATTGAAAAATATGGTTTCCTTATTTTATTTTTTTTGCTTTATCAGCAGTCTTTATTAATTTATTTCTCTATTTCATATGTCCCTTTTCCTGCCATTATTACCCTTGTCCTGCTAATGTCCCCCTCCTCCACCTTCACTACACTGTTGTCTGTGTCCACTGGTTATATGTACATGCATACAAGTTCTTCGGTTTTTCTCTTCCCACCTCCCCAACCCCTTTCCCTCTGAGTTTTATCAGTCTGCTCCCTATTTCCATGTCTCTGGTTCTATTTTGTTTATCAGCTTCTTTTGTTCATTCTATTCCACAAGTAAGTGAGGTCATATGATACTTGTCTTTCTCTGACTGGCTTATTTCACTTAACAAAATACTCTCTAGGTCCCTCTACGTCATCTCAAAGGGTAAGAGATTTTTCTTTCTTAGGGCTGCACAGTATTCCACTGTATAAATGTACCACAGCTTTTTTATCCATTCATCCACTGATGAACACTTGGGTTGTTTTCAGATCTTAGCTATTGTAATAATGTTGCTATAAACATAGGGTTGCATATATTCTTTCTGATTGGTGTTTCAGGATTCTTAGGATATATTTCTAGAAGTGGAATCACTTGGTCAAACAGTGGTTCCATTTTTAATTTTTTGAGGAAACACTATATTGTTTTCTATAGTGGATGCACCAGTATGCCTTCCCACCAGCAGTGTACTAGAGTCCCCTTTTCTCCACACCCTCACCAGCACTTGTTTGATGATTTGTTGATGGCAGCCATTCTGACAGGTGTGAGGTGATACCTCATAGTCATTTTAATTTGCATCTATCTCTCTGATGATTACTGATATTGAACATATTTTCATATGTCTCTTGGCCATTTTATGTTCAATTTGGATAAGTGTCTATTCAGGTATTCTGCTTATTTTTAATTGGATTGTTTGTCTTCCTTTTGTTGAGTTGTATGAGTGCTCTATATATGTTGGATATTAACTTTTTATCCAATATATCATTGGCAAATATGTTCTACCACACATTGGGTTCCATATCATTTTAATTCTGGTTTCTTATGCTGTGCAGAATAATTTTAGTTTGATGTAGTCTCAGTTATTAATTTTTTCCTTTCTCTTGCCCTAGGATATGTATCCATGAAAAACCTGCTACTTGTGGTGTCTGAGATTTTGCTGCCTAACTTTTCTTCTAGGATTTTTATAATTTCATGAGTTACATTTAAGTCTTTGATCCATTTTGAGTTGATTTTTGTGATAATGTAAATTGATGGTCTAATTTTATTTTATTTTTTGCATTTTACCTCCTCGGTTAAGTGTATTCCTAGGTATATTATTTTTTTGTTGCAATAGTAAATGGGATTGTTGTTTTAGTTTCTCTTTCTGTGTGTTCATTATTGGTGTATAAAAATGCTAACAATTTCTGGATGTTGATTTTGTATCCTGTTACTTTGCTGAATACATTTATTAAATGTCTTGGATCGATTTCTTGGTTCTCTGTGCTGTTCCATTGATCTATATGCTTGTTCTTGTGCCAGTACCAAGCTGTTTTTATTACAATGGCTTTATAGTACAATCTGTTATCTGGAATTGTGATCCCTCCAACTTTGTTCTTTTTCAAGATTGCTTTGGCTATTCGGAGTCTTTTTTGGTTCCATATAAACTTTTAGAGTATTTATTTTAGATTTATAGAATATGCCATTAGTATTTTAATAGGGATTGCATTGAATCTATAGATTGCTTTAGGTAGTATGGACAATTTAATGATGTTGATTCTTCTAATCCATAAACATGGTATATGCTTCCACTTGTTTATATCTTCCTCTATTTTTTTTTTCAATGTCTTATTTTCTGAGAACAGTTCTTTTACCTTCTTGGTTCAGTATATTCCTAGGTATCTTAATTTTTTTTTTTTTTTTTTTGCAACAGTGAATGGTATTGTTTTAATTCTCTTTCTGTGTGTTCATTATTGGTGTATAAAAATGCCAACAATTTCTGGATGTTGATTTTGTATCCTGCTACTTTGTCATATTTATTGAATAATGACAGTTTCACTCCCTCCTTTCCAATTTGGATGCCTTTTATTTTTTCTTCTTGTCTAATTGCTGTGGCTGACACTTCTTGGACTATGTTGAATAAGAGTGCCGAAAGCAGACATCCCAGTCTTGTTCCTGTTCTAAAGGGAAATGCTTTTTGTTTTTGCCCATTGAGTATGATGTTGGTTGTAGGTTTGTCATATATGGCCTTCATTATGTTGAGGTATGATTTTTCTATTCCCACTTTGCTGAGAGTTTTTATCAAAAATTGTTTCTGGATTTTGTCAAATGTGTTTTCAGTATCTATTGACATGATCATATGATTTATATCTTTTTTTTTTTGTTTATGTGGTGTAATCACATTTATTGACTTGTGGATATTTTACCAGCCTTGCATCCCTGGGATAAATCTCACTTGGTCATGGAGTATAGTTTTTTAAATATATGGCTGGATCCAGTTTGCTAATATTTTGTTGAGGATTTTGGCATCTATGTTTATCAGGGATATTGCTCTATAACTTTCTTTCTTTGTAGTGTCTTTATCTGGTTTTGTGATTAGCATTATGCTGGTCTCAGGAAAAAAGCTTGGAAGTTTTCCTTTCTCTTGAATTTTTTGGAATCGTTTGAGGAGAATAGGTATTAGTTCTTTAAATGTTTGGTAAAACTCCCCTGTGAAGCCATGCAGGCAAGGGCTTTTGTTTTCTCGGGGTTCATTGATTAGTGCTTCTATTTCCTTGGTTGTTATTGGTATGTTCAGGTTTTCTGACTCTTTTCTGTTAAGTGTTGGAAGACTATATCATTCTAGAAATTTGTCTATTTCCCCTAGGTTTCGAATATGTTGGCATATAATTGTTCATAGTATTTTCTCACAATTCTTTGTATTTCTGTGGTGTCAGTTGTTACTTCACCTCTTTTGTTTCCAATTTTATTAATTTGGGTCCTCTCTCTTTGTTTCTTGGTGAGTCTGGCTAAAGATTGATCAATCTTGTTTATCTTGTCAAAGAACCAGCTCTTGGTTTTATTGATCTTTTGTATGATTTTTTTCCAGTCTCTATGTCATTTATTTCCACTCTGATCTTTATTATTTTCCTCTGTCTAACTAGCTCTGGGTTGTTCTTTTTGTTCTCTTTCTAGTTCTTTAAGTTGTAAAGTTTTATGGTTGTAGACAGTATACATATGAGTCATGTTTTCTTATTTATTCAGCTACTCTATGTCTTTTGATTGGAACATTTAAGCCATTTACATTTAGGGTTATTATTGATAGGTACTTATTTGTGGCCAATTTTATTCTTCATGTCTTAGTTTCTTAATTTTATTACATGTGTATCTGTATGTCAGTACCTTTTCCTTCACATTGGATCTTCATTATAGGAAGAATCTGATCTGAAATTTGTCACCTAGGTGGGGAAAAATGGGTTTCTGAAATAAAATAGACACTAATGGATGCTAAGACAGGCTTTGTGGTCCTTCTTGATGAATGTGAATGAAAACGATCAATCAAGCGTGTGATTCAGCTGTTGCAATACACATCACCACTGCTGTATGATGACAGCTCTGATACAGTCTTCATAATCTTGCTCTGATGCCAGTATGTCATGCAGACTTTTGTGTAATAGTAAGAATATGATGAACAACACTTACATTTTAAGAAGCTTCACCTAATTGTATTGATTCTAAAGTTGATGAATGTTGACTCAATTTCACCCCCAAAGAGAGAGTAGTGAAGTGCTTCCTCATGATGAGGAATGGGGGCAGGCCTTTCTGGTTCCTAAATATAAGAATTCTGAGGGTGTGGTGCTTTATGAGATACCTGGAAAATAAAAATAAATTTAAAAGGCTGATAGCCCAAGTGGTAGTCGCTGGAATTGAATCAAGTATGTATGGTCATCTGAGGACGGCAGTTCCAGTTCCGTGCTAACCCTCGTCAAAGAGCATCTAGTGTTAATGTCACCTTCCAGGAATTCACTGTCACTGCCTCAAAGGTTTCATCTTAGCACACAGGTCACAACACTTCTGCCTTTGTTGACAACTTCCAAGGAACCCTTTTATTAAATCTATGTGAGCAGAGTAAATCTACCACTTCCAGACTTACTACCAGCCTCATTTATCCTGCCAATATATTCTTAAAACAAATTCTTGGGTTGTCTTGCCCAGCCAATATGGCTCAATTAGTTGAGCATCATCCCAAGCACAAGAGGTCGCTGGTTTGTTTCCCACTCAGGACACATGCCCAGGTTGTGGGCTCCATACCCAGTAGAGGATGTACAGGAGGTAGCCAATCTATTTTGCTCTCATCTATGTTTCTATCTTTCCCTCTCCCTTCCTCTCTCTCTCTTGCTCAAAAAAAAAAAAAAAAAAAATCAATTAAAAAAAAAAAAAATACAGCCTCCACAACACTTGCATCTTTTTTTGAGAAGATCAGACTCAGTTGAAAAATGTTAAAGTCCTCTTAAAGCAATGGAGAGGAAAGACCCTGATAATCAATAGTATCTATCTATCTATCATCATTAATCTAGCTGATTTTCTATCTAAGAGATAGAGATAGAGAAAGATACATACCAGTAGGAATATGTTAGTGAGAAAAATACAGATTAAAATATTGACACAGTATCCTAACACACTGGCAACCTTACTTATGCATTTATATAACAAAATATTTATTGGGAAATTTTAAAACAGAGTATATTCAGATATATTCAGCCTTTGCCTGTCTTACTCAAGTTTTTCATAGTTTTTTACTTTTTTTAAAATATTTTTTACATTTACATTTATAAATTTTTTCATATTTTTTTACATTTACATTTAAAAACAAAATTTAAAATAAATTAGACACAGGATAAACCGTATAAAAAAAAGAGACCTTTAGATAGTTGCTGATACTATGGTGATACTATGTTAATAAACATGCTTGCTAATTAGTCTGGTAGCCCAAGGCAATGCAAATAGCTGAAAGGATATTTTCTTCTGACAAATACTTACAGTGGCTACATGTGAAAAATGATGTATCTACCTCTTTGTCTATATAGAAGAGTATCCTTTCCACAACTTTTACATCTTTAAAGTATACTATACAAGATATGTTCTTGTTAAAAATAATTAGGAATCAATTTTTTTAAGTAATTATTAACCACATTGCACACCAACAGTCCTGTATTAATAAGTCTAAGTAATTTTTAAATTAATGTGATGTAAAAATGCCAGGGCCTGATGCAAGATCGAAGCCTAAAACTTTTGAGGGCATTTGAGATGAACACAGTTACTTCCTCGTGAAAGGTCTACTCCAGAGAAGAATCCAATAAAGTAGCTGTTTCTTGTCAGTTTCCTGAAAAAAGAAAAATTGTGAAATGTTTTAAACTAAACTGAAGTCATCAAAGCTGTTTTGTGGCAAAAATGAAAGGGGCTCTGGGCTGTTTTATATTAGGGGATCTATGGAGGAAATTTTATCATTAGCATAAAAAATGTGATGAGTTCATTTGTCTTTTAATTGCATGCCATTTTACTGAAGTTGTTTATGTGCTAATCAACTCCATGTCTCATCACTACCTGAAAATAGTGCAGTTATGAAATTCACATAAGAAAAACAGATAAACAATCCCACTCCTATTAGACATTCACAAATCTTACAATAGTGTTGACTATAGTATATTGATTATTTTTTGACAAGGTAGTACTGAGGGGGGAAAAAGAAACTGTTATTGATCCACTTACATTATACATGCATACACACAGAACAGTCTCTCTCAACTGTTTGATACAAACATAAAAAAAACTAAATAGCAATCAATATGTGTAAAATATAAATGAGAGTCAATTGTACAAGCTTACTTTTGGTTACTGTAAATTATTGATCACCTGACATTGAAAACAAGTAATATTCCACTGGACAAGACCACTTACGCATTTTATCACTTATCCACTAAGAATAATTTGATGAAAAGTGTCCTAGAGTTCTAATTCCAGCAAAACATAAGTATATTCTACCAAATTTGGTGGAATGTGCATTACACTTTAAAATTAATTTTTATTACCAAAAAAAGAGGATAACATTCTTAAACTAATTTATTCAAATTTGGGAGGAAAGAATAAAAATGGTGCTAAGATATTTGGAGGATTAATGAAAAGATTTATATTTCCCTACCCCATCCCCGTAAGTAACTTAAATATTGCAAGTCTCAATTGGGAAATAAAAATAATTTAAAAATTTTTTGTAATATATTTTAAAAGTTGTAGAAACCAAGAAAACTTTTGCACAAAGGCAAAGACCATGTTTAAAACTATACATAGCTCTGTCCTCAGTCCCTAGCATGGTACTCAGCTTATAATATAAACACTCACGAAATGTTCACTAAAAATACTAGTAAAATCTGTTTCTTATTCCATTGCAAATTCTCAAATACAGGGGTTAGTAAAAGTAGGTTTACAGTTGTGAGTATTCAAAACAGTTTATTCTTGTATTATTATAATCATAACCTGCATGTCTTTTACCATACGAACAACTGTAAACCTCCTTTTGCTGCCCTGAATTTGAGAATTTCTTTGTGAGCATATCAACTACTCACAAAAGTTTCTTACTTGCACAAATGTGTGTATATTTTTATCACCCTCAAACAGATTTAGAATAAAAATGATTTTCGGAGTAGGATACATTTTTACCATTGGCACACTCATGGTCTTATGTATTTGTTTTATTCATTTATTTACTAACTTACTTAACTTAACCTTCCTTGCTCTCTCCCTTCCTTCTTTTTCAAAATAAAGCAATTAGTTCTATGAAACTACCACCCTCTCCAGAAAAGAAGACCTGTTTAGTAACTTGCATCTTGCCATGGGATCCTTCCCTACGCTATGCCCCTGCCTCCCTTCACCCAAATTAACCATGTCTCTCAATTTTTATTTATTTTCTTTTAAAATATTTTTAGCTCATATGTATATATCTGAAAAGTGAATGTGAGTAGACATATACTTAATTTTAGATCTTTTAACTATTTAAGACAGATATCAGTAAGTGGATAATTTGGGACCACATTATTATTTATTGTGCATTTATATTTCATGTGTTATTAAATAGCACTGCAGGTCATTAATTTATACTTTCATTAGTATCCCAGTTTATTCATCCACTCCTGTGACAGGGGATTGTTTCTTTATTTTTTACTATGCTATTGTTTATTTTTGTGAATGTCCTGGTACGTGTCTCAAGTTACAGGTGCAAAAATTCATCTTACTTACATATCTACGTTAGCAAGTGCTAAATAACAGGATGTGTTAATCTTTAACTTTATGATGCAATGACAAACCAATGAGTATCAAATGTGATCTTTTCCTTGTCTTGATTTGCATTTTCCTGATTACTAATTAATTTTTTTAAAGAACAAAGGTCTTACTTTTAATATTATCACATTTAGCCCTGGCTGGTTTTGCTCAGCAGTTACAGCATTGGCCCAAAGACCAAAGGGTTGCAGTTTCATGTCCTGGTCAAGGGCACGTACCTGGATTGCAGGTTCCATCCATGGTCCCTGCCTTTTTTTCAACTCTAAAAATCAATGGAAAAATATCCTTGGGTGATGATTAACAAAAAAATTATCACATTTATTTATTTATTTTTTTTAAAGTCCTATTTTGTATGCTTGAGAAATATGTTTTATTCCCTGGTTTAGGGAAGGATGTTCTAATTGGTGATGGTATTGGAATTCTTCAGAATTGTTGCTGCTTTTCATGGCCTTTAACTCTCTCATATATACATTTTAGAATCAACCTAATACAAGTTGTAATTATGATTGGAATTTTATTGACTCTACATATTAAGACTAAAGAAATTGAGCTTTTCTATCTCTCCATTTATTTAT
Organism: Molossus molossus; assembly: GCF_014108415.1. Classification (NCBI taxonomy): domain Eukaryota; kingdom Metazoa; phylum Chordata; class Mammalia; order Chiroptera; family Molossidae; genus Molossus; species Molossus molossus. The sequence goes on along the minus strand of NW_023425351.1, from coordinate 55,127,476 downwards.
TTTTCTTTAATTCATTTAAAAATACTTTATGTTTTTGCCTATAAATACCCTTCCTATATTTTTTTTTACTGATTATGAGGTCTGGAATACTATTGTAAATTATTTCTCCTCAATTATTTTTTCTACATGTGTCATTGATGTAGTGAAAAGCAATTGTATTTTGTATATAAATCATATACTGTTACCACTAAAAATCATTCTATTTTTCTCTGATTTTAAAACAAAAAAATGTTTCTAATATTTCCCACTTAGATTCTTATTTGTCTAAAATAATTTTAATGAATACTATTTAACTGGGGAGAAAGTCTCTTCCTAATTTACTACGTGTTTTAAAATAATTTCTGGGAGAGAGTTCTAAAGATGGCTGGTAGGTAAATGCAGTATCGTGTCCTCCCACAACCACATCAAAGTTACAACTAAACTACAGAACAACCATCATTCAGAACCGCCTGACCTCCAGCTGAATGGCAGTCCTACAGCTACGGAATTACAGCAGCAGCCACACCGACACTGGTAGGAGGGCGGAGGGGACGGGCTGGGCCCACACCCACGTGTGGGGATAAAATCAGGAGGACACCTCGGCTGGGAAGGTCCTCCCTGAGGATTGAGGGGTCCCCGTCCCACACCAGGCACCCCGCTCAGGGTTCCAGTGCCAGGAAGAGAATCCCCATCACTTCTGGCTGGAAAACCAGCGGGAATTGAGGCTCAGGGAGGCTGAGGGGCTGGAGCCCCAGGCAGCTCCTTAAAGGGCCCGCGCACGGACTTATCGGACTCTCTCCCTCTAAGCTCGGAGGGGAGGCAGCTCGAGGGGCGCCAGAGACACACAGGGAAGAACTGAGCTGTTTGGCACTGGAGCGAGGGCTGGAGAGGGGGCTTTCTCCTGGACAAACGTTGCTGTCAGAGGCCTTTGTTCCTTTGGTGAGCCTTTCCCGGGGGCGGCAGACAGTCGCCATATCTGGGACTCCAGCAACCTGGCTCACACTGGTAGCCCCGCCCTGCTGACTCCCTGAGGCCCCTCCCCACCCAACTTTCAGGCCCACCCAAGCTGTTTCCAAAGGCTTTACCATAGAATTGGCTTGTCTTGGACTCTACTTATGAGTTTCCTAAAATCTCTCAAACAAGCGGCATCTGGTACCTGAGCCACCAGTGCACCTGGCACCATCGGGCCAGTGGACACCCTGTGTCAACACAGCCCAGTGCACAGTAGTGGAGCTGTCAAGGTGCCAGTTGCAGAAACCACAAATGGCCAGAAGCCCAACACCATCCCCCGCAGTAGCAGCCCAATCAGAGTTGAAATATACCCCAGCACCAGAGGCTGGGGAGCAGACATCCATCCCCAGGCAACAGAAGCACAACCCAGCAGCAGAGAACTTATCCCTCCCCACCCCCAAAAAAATCTACAGCAAAGGCTGAGCAGGAGCTGAGCCCCACTGGGCAGCAGCACTTCCCAGCCACCAGCGGTGGGACCGGGGGCTCCATAGGGCCCTGTGCCACCCAGTGGCCCACAGGAGTGGACCAGTCTCAGCGAGCCCATACCTCTCTTTAAGTGGCCCCGGGCCTGGCACTAGAAGCAGCCAGCCTTGGTTTACAACTTGGCTTTTCCTGGACACCTCCAAGCCCAGCACAAGAAGCAGCCATCTGCAGTTCACTTTATAGCTTATGCCAGGTGGCCCTGTATAGAGCACAGGCAGTGGCTGACCTTGCCCCAGAGCCAGCACACCCAGTGGACAGCTTCAGACCACATCGAAATACCACCACCCAACCACCTCCACAAGTAACACACTCAATGAGTGGACTCAGTGGGTACCAAAGCCCTGATGAAGTAAGTCTTGCTTTATGTGGTGGGCCCCTACACAGCTGATCCTCCAAGGTAGTGCTATTGGGCACAGCCAGTCCTTGCAGCTGATCAGCCTGAGTAAATTCCTCCTATTGATGTGCCAACAGCAATCAAGACTCAATTACAAGAGAAGGGTGTATAGTCCACACTAGGGGTGCACCGCGAGGGCCCAGCTGGGGTGATCAGGGAGACTGTGCCACTGGATCCTACAGGACACCTACAATAGTAGGCCACCGTACGAAGTCTAGGAGGCATAGCAACTCTACCTAATACATAGAAACAATCACAGGAAGGCAGCCAAAATAAGGAGACAAAGAAACATGTCTCAAATGAAAGAAAAGAACAAAACCCCAGGAAAAGAATTAAACAAAATGGAGATAAGCAATCTAACAGATGCAGAGTTCAGAACACAGGTTATAAGGTTGCTCAGGGAACTTGGTGAGACATCCAAGGGACTTAGTGAGAACTTCAAGGAACTTAAGGAGACCTGTGAGGAACTTAGTGAGAACATCAACAACATAAAAAAGGGCCAATCAGAAATTAAGGATGCACTAACTGAAATAATAATTTACAGGGAATCAATAGTAGAGTAGGTAAAGCCAAGAACAAAACCATTGATTTGGAATATAAGGAAGCAGAAAACACCCAACCAGAACAGCAAAAAGGAAAAAGAATCCAAAAAAGTGAGGATAGTGTAAGGAGCCTATGGGATAACTTCAAGCGTGCCAACATTCGCATTATAGGGGTGCCTCAAGGAGAAGAGAGAGAGCAAGAAATTGAAAAACTATTTAAAACAATAATGACAGAAAACTTCCTTAACTTGGTGAAGGAAATAGACATACAAGTCCAGAAAGCACAGAGTGCCAAACAAGTTGAACCCAAAGAGGCCCACACATCATCATCATCATCAAAATGCCAAAGGTTAAATACAAAGAAGTAATCTTAAAAGCAGCAAGAGAAAAGCAGTCTGTTACCTACAAAGGAGCTACCATAAGACTGTCAGCTGATTTCTCAAAAGAAGCTTTGCAGAAAGGAGAGGCAAGAGATATTCAAGGTGATGAAAAGCAATGACCTATAAACAAGATTACTCTATCCTGCAAAGCTATCATTTAGAATCGATGGCCATATCAAGAGTTTCCCAGACAAGAAAAAGCTAAAGGAATTCATCACCACCAAACCAGTATTATATGAAATGTTGAAAGATCTTTTTGAAGGCGAAGAAGAACAAAAATGTGAACAATAAAATGGTAATTAATACATATCTATCAACAACTGAATCCACAAACAAAATGAGCAAGCAGAACAGAAACAAAATCATACAGAGAACTTTTTGTTGTCTGCCAGATGAGTGGGGGCTGGGGCGTGTGAAAAAGAGGAAGGAATTAAGAAGTGGAAATTTGTTGTTCGACTGATGAACCTCAAATGAAAAGGGGAAGGGAGGGTGGGATGAGATAAAGCAAAGAACTTCTATGCATGTGTGCACAACCAATGGACACTGACAATAGTGTGGGGAAGGCAGGGGGGAGTGGAAATGGGGAGGGGGTCAATGGGAAAAAAAAGGAGAAACATCTGTATTACATTCAACAATAAAGATGAGTTTTAAAACAGGACAAAATAAAATACATTTCTGTCAAATTCCACCAAATTACTTTTTTTGGAATCTATTGAAATGTTTGTGTACTTCGTCTCTTCAACAACTGCTATATCATACTCAGCCAAAGGCAATAATTTAATTTATATTACTTGTATAACTCTGCTAAGGGCTAGATCTTTTCTAGGGTTTTTTTTTTTTCCTCTTCAGTATTCAATTAAACATTCTATTTTGACAAATTTAAGGTTCTTTAGGACCCAAATTTAATTTGAATAATATTGTCATGGTTTTGGTTATCCACAAATTATTTTTAAAAGCTTCATCCCCTGGTATTATTACCGTTTGATGTTTTATATAATTTTCTAATTTGGGGACAAATATCTCTAGCAAACATCTTTAGGTTTTATGATAATGATAAAATCTAACATATCCAGAGCACAAATGCCTATTTGATATAGTGTGAAGTAAATGATTTAGAGTTACATAAACCCAAAATGAATCCCTGTTGTACCAATTATTAGCTCTGCAACATTCAGAAATTCATGCTTCTTTGCACATTACTTTATCTGTATTGATATAAAGATTTTCTTTTTGATTATTAGAGACCTGGTCTGTATAAAGTGAACAAGAAATAATGGGTATTAATTTTTATTGCCACTGCAGTTACCATTATTAATACTATTCTATAAACAAACACTAAATAACAATTGATAGACATAATAGTGAGATTTTATAAGAAAACTTTTTAGGATATTATATTACATGTATAAATAGCAAACTTTCAAATACTTTGAGACTGATAAATATTACTTAAAAGTAATGCCTCCCATTTCTAAAATTATAATTTAATTAAGCCTTGGAGTGTCCAAAGGAAATGTACGTTCTCTTCTTTTCCTTAAAGGGAGCGCTGGTAACATTTACATATTCACAGTACAAAAGGCAGTATGTGCAGAATTAGGCCACCTTTAGGCTGATTCCAACGAGTAATTGTGGACCGACTTCTCTAATTTGAGTACTAGTAAATGATTGTTTCCATAGATACATGATGACTAATTAGAATAATAAGCTTTTCAAAATGTATTTGTCCCATGGCTTTCAAATAATGAGCTCATTTGTCATAAATTATATATGGTTCCTATTTCTTTAAAAAAAATAAATAATCTTATTGTGCTTTAAATACCAGTAGGAGTTAATGCATAGAATATTATGGCACTTCTATTTTTGGTAATTATTATAGAAAAATTAATTTAATGGACCAATTGTATGATCTTTGCAACAGTATTTTAGAAGGCCTAATTATACAAACATATATTAAGGCTTTGGTCTTTATACGCACTCATTACTTTCTATAAGTTAAACTGTTAAGGATTTAATGTATTCTTTCATATAGTGCCTATATATCTTGCCAGGTTTTAGATACTATAGAACAAATTTATTTCCATGATAAAGGTTATATTATTAAAATCTTTTATTTTTTGATGAGTTAAAACATTGTTACATATTAAATATTTTTAAATCTGTGTCTCACTTTCTTTTATTTATTTGAGGTAACCCATCAAAGACATATAAAATAATGACATATGATAAACAAATAACAAGTAACTACCAGGTAGAATTCATAACTGGAAGGCCACTTTAATAGCATACAAGGGTGCCCTGGCCAGTTTGGCTCAGCGGTTAGAGCATCAGCCTGCAGACCAAAGAGTCACAGGTTTGATTCCGTCCAAGGACACGTACCTGTGTTGTGGTTCATCCCAGGCCCCAGTCGGGGTAGTGCAGCAGGCAACCAGTCGATGTGTCTCTCTCATATCGAAGTTTGTCTCTCTCTCTCTCCCCTCCCACACTATCGGAAGATATTTGAAAAAGTATCCTTGGGTGAGGATTAAAAAATAAAACAGCATATAAGGGCGCTTATATAAACCATAGGGTGTTTTTTAATTTTTTTTTTTCTTTAGTGATTTGAGAGAGAGAGAGAGATAGAAACATTGATGAGAGAGAACATCGATTGGCCGCCTCCTGCATACCTCTCACTGGGGATTTGGCCCTCAACCTGGGCATGTGCCCTGACCGGGAATCGAGCAGGCCACCTCTTGGTGCATGGGTTGACACTCAGCCACTGAGCACATCAGCCAAGCATAGGGTGTTTTTATTAGAACAAACATTTAGACTTAAATCTGAACCTCCTGGAAGTTCAAATGACAACCTAAAGTATGTGGTTGCTACTGTACTTAGAGGAAAACATATTATCTCATGGAATGCAATAATACCTTTAGCTTTAGGAACAATTTAACTAAAATTTCTAATTTTTTCTAGTGTGGGTTTACATTGAATTTTACATGATAGCAGATAGTATCTCCACCAACATCCATAGAGTGAAATGCATACAAGGCTTCATGACCATTATTTATCTAAGTAGTAGTGCTAATCAATGAAAATTGCTAACATAATTTAAAATAACTGTAGAGCAAATATTTTATTATGGGTAGAACAAGATGCAGTTTTGCTAATGTTCCTTAATATAAGAATATATACATGAGCTTCTTGGGAAATGGATGATTTTCAAATAAACTTTCTTAAAACAATTGGCCATAAATACTAGTTCTCCAGTAAAGTTAGCTAATAGAAAATAAGGAGTCCAGTTTCAGGCTAAAATCCTGTGTGTTTTCTTCCAGCCCTAAATATAATTACTAGTTTTTGCCTCACAGGCCTGGCGTGGGGGTGGGAACTGCCCTCTCCACACCAGATCAGGAGTCTAGTCCACGCATCGCAGTTTTCTAGAGGGAGTTGCAGTCAAGGACTTAGCCCCGCCTGGACCAGCCATGCTCATGCACATATTTGTATTCCCAGCCCAGGCTCATCCATTCAGAGGTCCAAGGACCCGGTGTGCAATGATTATAGTAACTGAAATTGTAGTTGAGGCTAGAGCATTATCATTAAGCTAAGGATAAATGGGATTTTATGGGAATAGTGATCAAATGGACATATAATACCATACAAAATTTTTACTTGATCTACTGAATCAAAAGTTTGGAAAGTAAAGTTTGGAAGGTAATAAGAATACATAGGAGTCAAAATTCGAAGCATGGCAATGGGAAACACTACGAAGGCAATCAAGAGGCTAGAAGTAAAAAGGTACCCAAAAGTATGACAGCAAATTATTCCAGGGAGCAGAGTCTAAAAGAGCAATGAGATATTCAAATTTCAAGTTGAGAAAATCAATTTTAGTTTATAATTTGAGCAGACGATATGTACACACACAAAACAAAACAGGAATGGTGATGATAGTAAGGCATTTGGACAGTGGGGCAGGGGACACATTCAAGAAGAGCAGGCTTTGAAAGCGGAAGAAAGCAATTTGGAGTCAAACATACAGAACATCAGCAACAAGAAGACCGAATCTATCAGTGTGGGGTAGGGCACGGAGTTAATGGTCAGACAGTGTGGGTTTAGGTAAGACCTCCACTTGTATTAATCAGTTCCAGACTTAATGCAAATGAGACAAAGCTAACCCCAAAGAGAGTTAAAAATAAGGGAGATTTATTTGTTTACCAAATTGAACAGGGTTAGGTAAGATTGACTTGAAATACAACTTATTACAGGGATTCAATTTCACAAGGCCTTGGACTTTGTTCTTCTCTCAGTCTAACTTCCTCTGCATGTATTCCAATACAGTGATACCTCGGTTCTCGAACGCCTCGAATTTCGACCAAATCGGTATTCGACCAGGAGATTCGAGAAACTTTTGTCTCGGAATCCGAACAAATATTTGGAACTCGAACTTCCGAGATGAGCCGAGTTGAGCCGAATGGCGTTCATTCGGCCCAGCGCGCCTTGCTGGCGTCACAGTGTGAGTGCAGAGAGAGAGTCACGCTTTGTGGAGTCACGCTTTACACTGAATTTAACCCTTAGACATACTGTACACTTTTATTTCTTGTTGAGACTTATGTTTTTCTACATATTATATACAAATTAGGCCAGTAAATAGGCATTTTCTGGGGCTTGGAACGAATTAATCCAGTTTCCATTATTTCCTATTGGGTTTCATTGCTTCGGTTCTCGAACAATTTCGTTCTCGACCATCCTCCTGGAACGAATTATGTTCGAGAACCGAGGTATCACTGTACCTACTATCACCCCTCCGGAGGCACAGTAACTATGGCATAAACAATCTCTCTTTTCAAAAATCCAAGTGCAATGGGAAGAGAGCGACAGTCACTTTCCTTACAAATGGACTGGCTGGGTACCAGGTTCACTCTTGATGGGCTGCTGTGCTTAGTGGAACATGAACCAGGGTGATGTGGGATCTTACTCCAAGGAGTGAAAGAAGGATTATAAGATGTAATATATGCAGAAAACTTAGGTGCCAATCCAATATAACCACTTAGTGAATGTAGCCTCTGAAGTCTCTTACCTTCACTAGTCTGAATAATTGAAAACAAACAAACTTCTCTCTTCAGTTCTAGAGAAGAAGTCAGTCCCAAGGACGTTTACAGAAGGAAGCAAGCTCAGTGCAGCAAGACATTGAGTGGGTGACTGATCTGGATATTCTATGTGGTCAAATATGAAAAGAAGGATTTTAACCAAAACAGAAAGAGGAAGTGTTAGGTATGTAGATACGAAGATAAAAAGTCAGAAAGCAGAGCTATAGATTAAATTAGTTACCAGTGCTTTACATGGTGTCCTGGTTTTTCATCCTTCTCATTTTATGAGATAAACTATGGCATTCTGAATTTACAAAATTTATACAAAAAAACTATTGAAACTTAGAATTCAATTAAAATGACAAAAATAAATCATTTTTATGCAGTTCCTGAGTGGAAGACTGCATTGCAGTACTAAAAGCATAAATCTACATTAATATACGATAGCTAATATGGACATGAATTATATAACTCTTGGATAGTGATATTTATTTATGTATTTATCTATTCATTATACCATTTATTGAATTAACTCATTAATTTATTATTTAAGCAAACGTTACTCATAATTCAATGCATGCTATGTACTTTTCCTTTTAAGAAGCTCCCAATTATATAGTAAAAAGCTGGGGGAGGGAGGGATGCCCTGGCCAGTTTGGCTCAGTGGTTAGAGTGTTGGCCTGTGGACCAATGAGTTGCAGGTTCAACTCCGGTTAAGGGCATGTACCTTGGCTGCGGTTCATCCCTGGCCCTGGTCAGGGTTGTGCAGGAGGCAACCAGTTGATGTGTCTCTCTCATGTTGATGTTTCTCTCTCCCTCTCACTCTATCTGAAGATAAATAAAAAAATATACTCTGGTGAGGATTTAAAAAAACTTGGGGGGTTATATGTGTTTATACATTATCTCTGATCATTAAAGCCCCAAACAAAATCTTGCAATTCACTTTAAAAAGTAATCAACTTGTCTAAGATCCACTCCCTCTCTTCCTGTAGTATCTAGTTATCCTTCAGACTCGAGTCACCTCCCGTCTCACCATGACGTGCCCCCTTGCCATCCACCATCCCTCCAGCCTCCCCAGCGAGACTCATTCCCAACTAAGTCCCAGGAATACGAAAATAAAAAATATGCATATCTTATATGTCTGTAATGTGTCACAGTAAATGCTTAACAATATGTGTTGAATTAAAGTGTTTATTAAAATAAACAACTCACAAAAATTCATAGATAAAAGGCACTATGCTTAAGACTCTCAGGAACTAGCCCAATGTGCATAAAATAGTTAGGCAGACTTTAAAATATAGGTTAAATTTAATAGTTATTTTAGTAAGAAAGTTTTAGAGGGCATTTTAAATAAAATTGAAGTAGAAGCTATTTATGTCATTCGATGAGAAAATAACAAAATATATAAATTTATATAAAAGGAAGGAGTAACATTCCATCCAGAAGGAGAGAGCAAATGACTGTATAACCATAACCAGCGTTTCTAAATAGCATGACTTACTCTAATGAGCTTAAAATATCTGCCAAATCTATTTCTATTTCACATGCCAGAGAGAAAAACCTATCAATAAAGGGGAAAAGTGACATGTAGGTTTAATAAACTTCAGATATAATGACATAATTACATTTTAAAATGTCAAGATGAATACACTTCAGAATTGATTATTCTTAGGGCAGGGTCAAGATGGCAGAGAAGGTAGATCCTAAACTCACCTCCTCCTATGAACACATCAATATTACAACAAAATATACAACAAACATCACTGAGAATCACCTGAAGACTAGCTGAACGGAATTCTTTAAACTAAGGATATAAAGAAGAAGTTGCGCGGAGATGGGTAGGAAGGGCAGAGAGGCAGTCTGGCCAGGACCCAAACCCATAGTTTAGCAATTCAAAGGTGGGAGGGATATCTCAGATGAGGAGGTTTTGAGGAGCAAAGGTTCAAGTCTCACACCAGGCTTTCCAACCCTGGGGGACCTGTGCTGGGAAGAAGAGTCCTCATGACATATGGCTTTGAAAACCAGCAGGGATTATGTCTGAAAAGACGAAGACATTCAGATGCCAACAGCCACATGGAAAAATGCTCACATCACTAATCAGCAGGAAAATGCAAATCAAACTACAATGTGATATTACCACAGACTGTCTTTTATCAAAAAGACAATAATGAACAAATGTTGGCATGGGTGTGAAGAAAGGGAAATCTTGTGAACTGTTGGTGGGATTGTAAACTGGTACAGCCACTATGGAAAAGAGTATGAAGATTCCTAAAAAAATCAAGACTAGAACTACCACATGACCCAGCAATCCCAGTTCTGGGTATTTATCGAAAACATTAATTCAAACAAATATATACATCCCTATGTTCATTGCAAATTTACTTACAATAACCAAGGTACAGAGACAACCTAGATATGAATATTGATGGGATATGCCCATCAATAGATGAATGTATAAAATAGATGAATGAATAAAATGATGTGGTATATAAATACAAAATGGAATATTACTAGCCACAAAGGAAAATGGAATCTTGTCATTTATTACAACATGGCTAGACCTCTAGAAGGTATTACACTAAGTGAATTAAGTCAGACAGAGAAAGATAAATACCATATGATTTTATTTGTATATGATAGAAAAACAAACAAAACAAAACAGAAACAAACTCATAGACATGAGAGAACAAACTGATGGTTGCCAGATGCGAGAAGGGTAGAGAGATGAGCAAAAAAGGTGATGGCATTAAAAAGTACGGGCCCTCAATTCTAAAATAAATCATGAAGATGTAAGGAACAGCATTGGAAATCTAATCAATAATAGTATAATAACTTTGTACTGTGACAGACGGTTGCTAAATTTATTGTTGTAATAATTTCATAAGGCATATACATTTCTAATCACTATGTAGTATACTTGAAACTAATATGTTATTATATGTTAACTATAATTTAAAAATAAAAAAATGATTACTCTTGCTGAGCTAAAATTTTTGGTTTGAAATTCTAGCAAACAAATTTGAAATAGTGAGATAGTATCTAGTTAATGACCATCAATTCAAAAAAATTCTGATAAAATATTTTGGTTATGCAGATGTAGCCTAATATGTACATTATTTTAGATGATTTGTAAGAAACTTTGTTATCAAATATAAACTACTTAGATATATTCTGCACTCTGAACAGGGGAAAACTATAGGTTCTCACGTTCCTTTGCACTCTGTAATTTTTTCCTAAATTCCATAATATTGTTACTAACAATATCTTATTCTACTATTTTTGAAATTAAGGGCTATGTTGATTTCTTTTGACTTACAGTCATTATTTCTGATCCTTCTTCTGATAGTTAACCTTTTCATCCTGTTTCTGTTAAAGTTCTTCTAGAATAATTCATAAGTTTAGGTATATTGGTCTCAATTAATCTAAATTTCTTGCCACACATTAATCAAGATATTTACAGTCTCTTAAAATAAGTAAAACTAAAGAAATACATCACTATAAATAGAAAGCCACACCATGAAAAACATGAGAAATTTCTAACCACTTGTAATTCTGATTAGTTTCACTACATCCTTGAGATTTATAGATTTGATTTGGTCTAATACATCTTTTATGAGTATTGATATCCCCAAAGTAGAATAATAATAAGGTGAAAATTAATTTTTTAGAAAAACGCTAAAATATTTACATTGTTATTTAATCATTTTTGAAGTAGAAAATCTTTTTATAATGACTCTTAGGGATTTTTAGGAATTGAGATAGTTAATAAATATACTTGTTTTTACATGTGGGTTTTTTTTTTAATCTTTATTAATTTGAGAGAGAGAGGAAGGGAGAGGGAGAGAGATAGAAACATCAATGAGAGAGAACATCGATTGGCCGCCTCTTGCATGCCCCCCACTGGGTATCAGGCCCACAACCTGGGCATGAGCCCTGTCTGGGAATCGAACCAGCAGACTCTTGGTGCACGGGTCAATGCTCAACTACTGAGCCACACCGGCCAGGCAGATAAATATAATTATTTTTAAAGAAGTGCAAATCACCGACTTTCACAGTAACAGAGGTGTAAAGAGGGCGCCTTCCAAAGGAACAGCCCTTCTTCCAAACACTCACATAACTCGCCCTGCATCTGAATCAGTTACCACAGTCTCTTGTCTACAGCTTCAATTTCAGCAGTTTCAGTTACCTACAGTCAACCCCGGTCTGAAAATGAGAAATAAAAAATCGCAGGAATAAACAGCTCCTAGTTTGCGTGGCATAAGGAAATCCTGCAGCAGCTCCCTCCCGCCTGGGCTGTGGGTCATCCCTTTCTCCAGTACACCCACTGCGTACTACCCACCCATTACTCTCTTAGCAGCCCTCCAGCATGGTCATCTGGCGTGATAACGCAGAGCTTGTGTTCAAGGAGATCTTATTTGACTTCACAGTGGCTGCAAGCACAGGCTAGTGAAGCCAGCGGCATGCATTTGTGGAAGTGAAGCCATAAAGGGCTTCCTTTCAGTGAAAAGGCGAGTACAGTACAAGATATTTTGAGGGAGAAAGAGACCGTATTTCACATAACTTTTATTACATGTTTGTTATAATTACATTTTACGATCACTGTTTTTAATCTCTTACTGTGCCAATTCATAAATTAAACTTTATCATAGGTATGTACATATAGGAAAAACATAATATATAGAGAGAGTTAGGTGCTATGCACGGTTTCTGGAGATGTATCCCCCACAGATAAGGGGGATCTATGTATTTACTTAAACGTTACCTCCTGAGATAGGATATCCCTAGACTGTCTCACTACCACCACCACCTAATAAAATATGATCTCATTCTTTCTCTAGCCCATGACCCTGCCTGGGAATTCAACCGGTGACCTTTTGGTTCATGGGACGATGCTCAACAAACTGAGCCACACTGGCCAGCGGCACATGATTTTTAGACAAAACAGTAAGTTCGATGTTAAGACTATCTGCATTACTTTGTTTTGTTCCTAGTGGTATCTTTTAGGGAGTAAGAATTACAAGAGCATTTCACAAACTGCATTCAGTAGAACACTAATTCTGCAAAGATATCAACAGACAGTTTATAAAGTAAAAGTGTTCCATAGTCATAAACAGGCTCCTCACACTCAAAATGACTATTGACAATTCATCAGGAACATTTCCTAAACACAGTTTCAAAGAAACTAGCTTAAAAAGATGAAATTTAAGGAAACAGGAATGTTTCATGGGAACTTCTTTTGCTTTACAACTCTGTATTAACAGTCTCTAGAATACTATGAAAAAGAGTAGGATTCTATTAAAACCTAATTTTTTAAGCAAACAGGTATTTTAAAAAATTTATTCTGGTGAATACTGTTAAGATTATGATAATGGGAGGATCTTGGGTTTAGGATGATAAACTATCATATGATTGCATTGGTATTTCCTAATAGCAGTTACCATTTGTTGCTCAGAAATTTAAATTGTGACTATGGATTAATCAGATTAATGATATCATAGCTTCTCTAAAATAGCTGCATCAATTGTTCCAATGCTTTTACTAATTTCTTAGAAGTTGTAGTCTCAACTCACATGTGATATTCACCACAAAAATATCAGGTAGCACCTCCTGAAAAGAAAAAAGTCTTTGACCATAAGACAGTATCGCTGCATTTCTTCAAAATTCAAAGAGACACTGCTGATAGAAATGTCCTCAATAATGAACAGCTGTGGAGCTCTTATTTAACAAAGTTAATAAAATACAGAGCATCTATAATCTACAGAGTCTGGACAAGAACCTCACAGTGGGCAATTATATCTATGTTCTGCAGCAGTTATTCCTAAGCAAAATATGGCGATATTGTTGAATTTTTAAAAATGGAAGCATAGAAAAACTAACTATGAATTTCAGGAAGTTGATAGCATCTCATATTACCTACTAGTAGGACATCTAGACTATTCACAAGCTATATATCGTTCTCATAACATTGAAAGATAGCAAGATAATTCAGGGAACTCACTAATGCTGAAGAGAAAACACTGAAATCATAAGATCTACATTTATACAGGGTTTCCTTTGTACTGGGCATTCTTCTAAGAACTTTGAGTAGAATAACTTACTAGATCTTTGCAAAGATTCTACAACAACTACCATTTTTCCCACATTGCAGATGAAGGAACTACTGGACACTAAGATTAAATAACTTTTCTACTAAATTAAATACCCAGGAAGTGGCAAAACTGGGATTCGAATTCTGGTAGTCTGGCTCCTAGTGACGGGATTATCTGCAGACTCTACTTCTTCTTATGTGGTTTATCACTTGCCAAAAACCTGGTGGGACAAAAGTAGGTTAACAGTTGTGAGTACATTAACACAGAGTTTATTCTTGTATTACCATTTATTAATTATTGTATTATTTTCTATACAAATAATTCTAAACTTACTTTTGTCCTACTGTGTGTGTGTGTGCACGTGAGCATGTGTGTGTGTATAATTCCAAAAGCTTATTTGTGTTTGGGCACATTTTCTGGAGGTTTGGGGAGATTAATGCATCTGTCAAGGGTTGGATGTCCATTGATGCTGTTGCAAATAGTAAAATTTCATTCTTTTTACAGCAAAAAAGTATTTCATTTTACTATGCTAAGTGAAATAAGTCAGTCAGAGAAAGACAAATGCCATATGATTGTACTTATATGTGGAAGCTAAACAACAATATAAATGTACAAAGAACAGAAACAGACTTATAGATACAGAGAACAGACTGATGATGTTTGGGGTGGGGTGACTGGGTGAAACGGTGAAGGGATTATGAAGCACAAATTGGTATTTACAAAATAGTCATAGGGATGTAAAATATAGCATACTATTGTAATAACTGTGTATGGTGCCAGTTGGGTATTAGAATTATCAGGAGGTACACTTTGTAAAGTATATGATTGTCTAATCACTATGTTCAGCATACATATGCTGAAACTAATACAAAATACTATTGAATGTAAACTGTAATTAAAAATTTTAAATTAAAAATAAAATAAAATTTTATAAAAGAGTTGACTGCTCATGCTTTGTGTTGATATTGCTTATTTTTATTATGAATGTGAAGTACCCTTTGGGAGTTTTTACACACTATTAAGAATTATTATGCCCTGGTCAGTTTGGCTCAGCGGTTAGAGCGTCGGCCTGCGGTCCAGAGGGACCCGGGTTCGGTTCCCGCTAAGGGCACGTACTTCGGTTGCAGTTTGTCCCCGGCTCTGGTTGGTAGTGCGGGTGGCAGCCACTCGATGTGTCCCTTCACATCGATGTTTCTCTCTCTCTCCCTTCCTCTCTCTCCCTCCCACTCTATCTGTACAAAAAATGGAGAAATATCCTCGGGTGAGGATAAAAAAAAAAAAAAAAAAAAGAATTATTATAAATAACTAGTTTTGCTTTTCTTTCTCTAATTGAGTTGCAAGTTTGAATTATAGAAAGCATGGCAATGTGGCAATGTTTCTAGTAAATAAAAACCAAAATAAAAATAAAAATTATAAACGTGCTTCGAGTGGTAAAGAAAATCTACAGAAAAATTTTGATTTATTTGAAATAGAGGCATACCACAATACATAATTTCTGAGTAAGTTCTTATGAATGGCAGCCTAAAAATCCCTTTACTTTCATAAATACAATAAAATTTATAATATACTGAAATATATATTAAATATATTGAATTTTATAACATATATAAATTATAAATATACTAAAATTTATAATAATACCTTTTTCCAGCATTTGTGTTATTTTAAAATATGTTTTATTGATTTTTAGAGAGAGAGGGAGAGAAACATTGATGAGAGAGAAACATCAACCAGCTACTTCCTGCATGCCCCGAAACCCAGGCATGTGCCCTGACCAGGAATCGAACCAGTGACCTCTTGGTGCCTGCGACAACTGAGCCTCACCAGCCAGGGCAGCATTTGTTTTATTTTTCATGTAACAACTCCAATATACTTTCAATCTATTTTACAACTCATATTAATCCAAACAACAAATGACATTATAAAGAATTTGTGAATTTTTGTAACGAAAATATTTTTTCTTGTATAATTTAAGATAAATTATGGTATCACTTGTCAAATGAAAAACAAACTAAATTTATATACTCCTAGAGCACCAGTTAGAATTGTTTCTGACTACAGCTAACAGAGCACACACAGCTTTGATACTTGTTTCCTATTTCAAGAAGGCTCGCAGGCAGCAGGCACCTCTCTGAGTGTCTTTGGCTTTTCCTCCTGCCCTTCATATGGTGTAGCAGCTGAAGCATTACAATCTAACAGGACACCATCTACAGTAAGAAATCATTCTTAATCCCCTCTCTCCTAGGGAAGAAAATCTTGCCTAAAAGCCCTAAGAAGATACTTACTATATCTCTTTGGCCAGAGCCCTATCATATGCCTATCCCTAGAAGAATCACTCAACAAAGGAGAATAGAAATGCAATACAGAATTAAACTCAAAAGAATTACCCCTTTGGACTGGGCACTTTAGAAACTGTATTTGAACCCTGTTTGCAAGTAAAGAACAGAGAGAATGGCTGTTGGGAAAGCGATCAAATGTGTCCACCATACATATAAAATATAATCAAAGACTGTATTAAAAGGAAATGCAGAATATAATGTTTAGTCATATCGAATCATAAGTGGCATGATTTCTAACATGGAAGCCAGTGTTTTATCATACACCAAGCAGTAAAAAAAAACAAAAACAAAAACAAAAAAAAACTTTTAATTAACAATGAAATTAAGAGAATAACTTGCTTTGAAAGGGCTTCCCAAGTCAAAGAGGATGGAGATAACTTCGCAAATATAAAACCAAATAAAATATTTCAAGAGTAAAATGATCCAAATTTCCATTTTGCATTATCCTCCCATGCTCTGTCTGCAGCATTTATGGCTTAGACACATAATGGAAAGTGGAAATCAAATGTGGTCTCAATATTTCAACTGAAAAAGAGCACGGGTTTAGCAGCCAGGATGATTGAATTCTTAACTCAGTAGATACTTCTCATCCTACTTGATGAGCATCTCTGTGAAAACACAGTCTCCATCTCATTCAGGTTTCAGTTCTAATGTCAACTATGAGCAGCACGTGGTGATGCTTAGCGCACAATTGCTGTAATGTGTGAGACCTGCAGGAATAAAGAGCACTCTTTTGCATCCTGCCCTAGGTTAAAAATTTCAGGAAAATTGTTTTCCTATTTTTGTAAAAAGAAAAAAAAAATTAAAAATAAATACCCACATACATGAAGAAGCCTAATGCTGTCTGCAGCTGCGTGTTAAGAAAACTTTCAGATTGCAATTTCTAGGATAGCTAATTTGTACTTACTTTTCAGCAGAGAAGATAAGTGTATTGCTGATGTTCAGCGTCCATTTGTACCATTCCCCCCACACCCTGGTTTGAGATACTACCTCTTCCTCATTAGACAAGTCCAAGGACAGGTACATAATGTGATCGAGGCAAAACCTCCCAGAATTTAAATCTTGGATTTGAGAATAGTTGCAAATGCTAATGATAACATGATTTCTGGATGCTGTTGTTTAAAACTTAATGATGATTCGACTTCCTTTCCCATGTGCAGTCCGTTGGATTTGAGCCTAGATTCCCAGCCTACATTCATTTCTGTAAACTTAATATATTTCCTTTTTAAAGAATTCCCTTTTCAGTAAGGGAATAAAGGTCAATTTTTGCTGCTTCTCTCCTCTCCCCAATTAATCTTAGGTTTTCCCTAAAATATTACTTTCCATTAAGGAATATATGGCCTGGGTATAAGAAATATGTAAGCATGCTCTTCCTATGGGATTTATTTTGTAATTTTGTTACTGTATTGTCCAATCCTCATGTAAATATTTGACATTTAGGAAAAGCAATAGTCGTGTTTGGGGATCAACTTGTAAAAAAGATAAAAGTAGAAATAAACGTTTCGAAAATATATTTAAAACACCATTTTTCAGAAGCAAAGCTTCATATTGAAAGGACACAGATGTGCAATACACTACACGTCAACTTATTGGATTCCTTCCATCAGCAGATTCATCAATATTAGGCTTGTGAATATTAATGTCTTACTATGTGTATTATATATGGTAATGCATATTGGATTCCTATCAACTTCTATCTAAATATTTTCCAAATACTTTAAATGTCTTGAAGACTTCTTTAGTAATACAAAAATAATAAGACTCAGGAGAGCCAGCACAAAATTGCTCATATTTTAACCTACACATATACAAGTACAGGTGTAAGACTTGACTTCTGTTACATTTATCAGCCGGTGCTTTCCCTACTTAGTATGAATTTAAGCAATTTCCTTAGCCTTGAGACTATAATAATAATTGCCTCCATCGGTCCAATTTTGTCAAACCTCATTTGTAATTCAAATGATAAAAATTAGTTGCTTTTAAAAAGGAGCCCATTTCAAAGCCACTCAGACTTTTGAAGAAAATTATCTTTTTCAGAGTCAACACTCATATTTATTTTTCTCACAATTTTAAAGCCTATTAATGATTTCTTTTTTTCTTTAGTTTGGCTACGTATTTCTCTTGTTTAGAGTATCATAACCATGATTTCAACCCCCATTGGGGCCTGTTGTCTTTATCCAGTAAAAACAAATATTGTGATTGTCCTTCCTTAAAACATTGAGCATCAATTAATGAGGTGTGTGTGCTGTCCTGTGTACAAATACAGAACTCAGGGACCAGGGACCTGTATTTGCACAAGAGAGCATCCTTGTATTTCTGCTACAATAGCCTGACAACTTATACAGCTTAAAGATCTAGGAATAAATAGAAAGCCTTTGAAAATGACAACTTTGCTCCAATTTCTCCCAGGCAATAACCACATAGCTTTCAATACAACCCAGAAGACAGATTCTTTTTAAAGTAGGAATATAAAAGAATGTAAGGTCTAAAAATTTTAGATCCCCAGCCTAACTTCTATTCCTTACATTTTTTAATATTTCTTTTTAATCAAATATTAGAGTTGAAGTGTGAAAATGCATTTCTCCACAGATGGTAATAAAACAAAATCTCCAGCATGACCCCGTTATTTTAAGAACTATTTCATTATCTGCCACTGGGTCCCTAGTTCTCAAACGTGACTGATCATTAGAATCACCTGGGTTGCATGTAAAAATTCTCAAGCCCAGGTCCTGTTCTCAGAGATTCGTATTTCATTGACTGGTTTTGAGACCTAAAAATCCTGTTTTTAAAAAATCCCCCAAGTGGCTCTAATGTAAATCCAGAGAGAAGAACCACTGTTCTACAGTCATGATTATTATTAATGAAAGGTACAGCCCATGGAAAGACATACGAGCTTCTAAACTTGAACTTCTATATTGAGAGAACTTAACAGTGATCTCTCTAATTAGTGGCTACTTATACCATTGCACAGAAAAATCATCTATTGACTTATCTTTAACTTCTCAGAGTTTATGCCATCTGATCCTCAAGAAGGGCAAAGGTATTATTACAGTCTTATTTTCTACTTGATACAAAAATAATTCTTAACTTCTATTATGCAGTTAGTAGGCCACTGTTATTAAAACTTAAGTAAACTAGTATAACCCCTATAATTGGATTTTTTGACTAAGGTGCCTATTTTTCCTTCTCTGACCTGCAATTTCTAACATTATACTGATCTAATGTTCTGTATTGACTGTTGTTGTTTTATTGTTTGTTTGTTTGTTTGTTTTTAAAGACAGGATGACTTTTGGGAAAATAATTTTTAAGGAGTAATTTAAAAAAAATTTAAAACCACATGTCCACACAAAAATCTGACAACATGTCCTTCAATAGGTGAATAAATAAACAAAAGTGGTACAATGAGCACCGAAGCCATGAAAAGACACAGAAGCTATCCTGAAAAAACCTACCTACTATATGAGTCCAACAATATGATTTTCCAGAAAAGGCAAAACTGTAGTGACAGTAATGAGGGAAGTGCTTGGCAGGGCTGAGCAGAATTGAATAGATTAAACAAAGGGGATTTTTCTTTCAATGAAACTATGTTGCTTGATTCTAAACGGTAGATATGTTACATTATGCATATGTCAAAACCCGTAGAACTGTACAACAAAAGGAGTTAACTTTAGGTAAACTACAGACTTTAGTTAATAATAATGTATCAATATTGGTTCACTAATTATAATTCATGTACCATGCTGATATTAGGGGAAAATATGAATTTAGATAGGAGACTATTGTAACCCAGTACTACCTGCTCATTTTTTTTAATGTAAAATTTTTCTAGAAAATAAAATCAATTAATTAAAGCAAAGAAATTCTCAAATTGGGTACAATCCAGCCACAGCAGAAGGTCATTATTCATTGCATTTAATAAAGTAGAGTCAAAGTAGGTCATCCAAGCTAAAAAGGAAAAGCCCGTCCTTGCAAACTTTATGCCCTTTTCCATGCCTCATGTCACCCAGTTCCTTTGCAGCCCATTCTTACCATTGACATATATCATCAAGACAATAAAGTGCTCAAAAGGTTGCTGGTTCAATTCCAGGTCATGGCACATATCCAGGTTGTGGACTTGATCCCCCGTAGGGGGCATGCAGGAGGCAGCCCATCCACATTTTGCTCTCACATCAATGTTTCTCTCCCTCTATTCCTTTCTCTCTAAAAAACCTTAATAAATAAATAAATAAGATGCTTTTTTCTGTGACAATAACGGGATAGTATGTGTTCCCTGAGAGGGATTGACAGGTCTGCCTCTGTAGGAGAAAGAACTGTATTTTGATGGTCAGGTGTCCCATACACCATAGGTAAAGTCTGCCTTACAGCTCCCACCTCCTCTCCTCCTTCCCTGAACTCGGCGCCCTGCTCTCGCACAGTGACTCCGTCCAGTTTCCATCTCAACTGGACTTCGAAGGAAGTGATTTAGCCAGTCTGTCCCCTGTTAAATTGCTTCCATAAAAATAATTATTCATTACATCGTTAATATAATTGACACTATTATGTTAATGTCTAATTAATTTAATGATATAATAATTGTTATCAAATATTATTATTCGTAGTATTATGGCATTAAAAAACAATAATGAGCACTTATTATGGTAGGTCGTGCAGCAAGTGTTGTTTTGTTTTGTTTTTTTTTAATAAGTAACATGCCTTTTATCCTAACAGCTATTAAATAAAAAATTTAAGGCTATTTTTTTTTACAAGGGAAGAAACCAAAAATTTCAAAAGCTGAACAATTTGTCCGGGATTACCATAAGTGTTGTAGGCAGGTTTTAAACCGAGACAGTGCGACATCAGCCACTGTGTCTTATTTCTCCTGCTAGGCTGTGTGCAGGCAGCTGCCCTCACCTGGCCTAGACCTGGACTTGATCCGACTGCTCTGTGGGAGCCTGGAACGGGAGGGGCAACAAACAGGAGGCCCTGGATAGTTTGCCCAGTCAGCTCACTTTAGTTTTTAGGAAATTCGGGGATTTTAATTTATAAAAAAATATAACTAAGTCTTTCTCCCAAAATGCGTGAATACCCCTTGAGAGGTCATATGTAAAAGAGTATGCTGGAAATGACTATATGCATGTATACATGTATTGTGACACACTAAAGCAAAACACAGATTTTAAGTGGGTATAGTGCAAAGTGTTTTGATAAATGTATACACCCTTATAACCAAAATCCCAAAGAAAATGTAGAGTACTATAACCATTACCCTAGAAGGTCCTCTCAGGACTTTTATGTTGATCCTCCTGTAGTGGCCTGCACAGAGTTCTTAAATTTAATTAAAATCAGATAATATTATCTGTACGTTTAGGTCTGGCTTCTTTGCTGAGTGCAATGTTTTTGAGATTCCTCTGTGCTTTTGCATATGTTTCTATTTGTTTCATCAAATTTCTAAGTAGTATTCTATTGCTTAAATAGACAAATGTGTTTATCTGTTAACCTACTGATGGATATTTGTGTTGTTTCCAATACTTTGCTAGAGTAAATAAAGCTGAAATGAACAATCATTAAAATGCATCCTGTAAACATAAGTTTTCATTTCTTTTCTGCAAATAGTTGAGGTTGAAATAGCAGGGTCAGGAAGGTCCTTATATGTCTAATTTTATAAAAAACTGATAAATAGTTTTCTACAGTAATTTAACAATCTGACACCCTCCTTCCCAGCAGTGTATGGGTTCCAGTTGTGCCCGTATCCTCACCAACATTTGGTATTGTTAGTCATTTTACTTTAGCTGTTCTAGTGGCTGTATCATACCTTATTGTGGTTTTAGTTTACATTTTTCCAATGAAAGCAATGTTGATCATCTTCCCTTATGTTTATGACTACTAGCATAACCTCTATTTTGAAGTATTACAATCATAATTAAGACTTCATAGCACTGATATAAAGATAAACAAAGCAAGCAATAATACAGATAAAGTCCAGAAATAGACCCAAACATATATGGACACCTAATTGTTAACTAGGCAAAAATGAAATTTATACATATTTTTTATTCTCCATATAAATTGTATATTATAAGTTATATTTTTCTACCATTTGATTTTATAAATAGGACATTTGAAAATAAATGGTTGATTGTAAATGAGGTATTATTCAGTTTTATGAATATAATTAAATTAGTTGCATGTCCTCTTTACATATATCTTTAGATTTCTCTTATTTTTTATTATAAAATTTATCTAAAGACTATTTGTAAAATAGATTTATCAACTTATGCCATAATTTGAAAACATTGTGGTAGGAACATTTAACATACGATTTATTTCTTGCCCTGATCAGTGTGGCTCAGATGGTTGGAACACCATCCTACACCGAAAAGTCAAGGGCTTGATTCTGGGTCAGGGCACCAGGTTGAGAGTTTGGTTCCCTGTTGGGGTGTGAACGGGAGGCAGCCAATTAATGTTTCTCTCTCACATTGATGTTTCTCACTGTCTCTCTCTCTCTCTCTCATTCCTTTCTCTAATATCAATGAGCATATCCTCAAGTGAAGACTAAAAAAAAGGTTACCTCTTAATAACTTTGTACAATACATTATTGTTAATTATAAGCACAATGTCATACATCGGCTGTCTAGCATTTATCTTTCATAACTGAAGCTTTATACTTGTCGAATAGCTATTGTCCCCTACCCAAGTTCCTGGAAACTACCATTCTACTCTCTGCTTCTTTAAATTTGATTATCTTAGATATTTCATATAAGTGGAATCATGCCGTGTCTGTCTTCCTGTGACTAACTCATTTCACTTAGCATAATACCTTTAAGGTTCATCCATGAAGCTACATAAGGCAGGATTTTCTTTTTATTAAAGGCTAAATAGTGTTCCAGTGTATGTGTACACCACATATTCTTTATCCATCTATCAACTGATAGATATTTAGCTTGTTTCCAAATCTTGGTCATTAAAAATAAAACCCAATGATCATAGGAGCAACTATCTCTTCAAGATACTGATTTGAATTATTTTTGATAAATACCAAGAGTGGAATTTCATGATCATAATGCAGTTAAATTTTTAATACTTTTTAGGATCTTTATACTCTTTCCCATAGAAGCTGTACCATTTTACTCCCACCAACATCGTGCAAGGGTTCCAATTTCACATCTTAACCAACACTTACTATCTTTTCTTTTTTTAACAGTCACCCTCATAAGTGTGAGATGATATCTCATTGTGGTTTAATTTACATGTGACTGACCATTAAACAAAAATATATTGACTTGCTTCACCAAGTTTAAAAATTGTTGTTTGCCCCGCCGGTGTGGCTCAGTGGATTGAGCATTGTCCCATGCCCCGAGGCCATCAGTTCAATTCCTGGAGAGGGCACATGCCTGGTCTGCAGGCTCGATCCCTATCAGGAGGTAGCTGATCAACTTTCCTCTCTCATCAATGCTTCTATTTCTCTCTCCCTCTCTTTATCGTCTCTCTAAAAAAATCAATGAAAATATATCTTTTTAATTGGCGTATATCAAAAGACATGATAAGAAATTGAACAGGAAAGCCACTGACTAGGAAAAATTGTTTGCAACATATATCCGACAAAGAACCGTATCTAGATTACATAAACAAATCCTGCAAGTTGATTTCTACATGAAGTTCTGATATTAATAAAGTGTGCGTGAAACATCGAATTCATGCACCTTAACCTCTCTCAGAGGTCCTTGAGGCATCTATGTAATAGATCTGCAGTTGAAAACGAATGCCTGAATGTTGACATTTAGACTAGCGCTGTAAATAAGAGAACGACTTTGTATGTAGCTGGCTGCTTCTGCTTCCTCCTTGCTGTTGAGCAAGAAGGTGCTGCCTACATGGAAGGCTGCTCTCCACTGGCCACAATAATTTATGTTGCCCAAAGCTTCACCGAAAGCAGCAGTGCACCCCTGCCTCTGGCTGGTACGTTTGCTAACAAAAAGAGGTTTGGAGATTTGTGCAAGGCTCCATTGGAATTGTGATGAATGTAGGAATATTCTCATTTTCTGATCAATTCTAACAAACTTTTACTTTATTCCTTGGAAGAGCACAATGATAAAATATAAATGCGTCGAGATCTCAGGTTTCAATGAATATACAGGGTGGGCAAAAGTAGATTTACAGTTGTTTGCATGGAAAATAATACAATGATTAGTGAATAATAGTACAAGAATAAGTTGTGTTTAATGTACTCACAACTATAAACTTACTTTTGCTCATCCCTGTATATTCCCTTAACTCCAAATAAGTTATTTGATCTTCCTGATAGGAGGGAAATCTAGTAAAAAGGAAACACACTCACTCACACACACACACACACACACACACACACATACACACAAGAAAGATAACTCTAAATACAGTGGGAGAAAAACACATCATTTCTGGTAAAATCACAATGTTAAGAGTCTCCTGCAATTTACTTCAAACCTTATCTTATGCACAATGGTTTACCCCAGTAAGTGATAACAATGTCTTTCCACTGAACACCCAGTTTTTCGGCTTGGAGGGGACAGCTTATCTACCTCTTTCTGGGGCCCTGGGTCTTCACCACTTTTGTATCCTGCCTACAATGCCTTGCTTATTGAGTATCACCTGAATGGATTCCATTGTCTCAGCTTACCATTCTTCTCACAAATGGTGCATTATAATGAAAAGTCTCTGCAGCTTTGTCTTTTGGTTCCAGTAATACAATTATACCTAGGCTTGAAGTAATTCAGTTCTTGTGGGTTCATTTGTTAAGCTCAGCGCCATCTATAGCACTGCTTCCCTAAAAAAAGTGTATTCCTGAAATATGAAAATGCACTTATAAACAACTTTGAAACATAAATAATTTATAAGTTGGAAGCTTATAAAAAAATAAAATACTGAAATAAACTTAGTTATTCCAAGTAGTTAGTTGGTAGCAGTACTTCGTATGCATCTGTTAGCAGTAGTGTGTGTATGTGTGTGTGTGTGCGTGCATGCACACGCATGAGTGTGTCCCATTCTCCATTCCACCCCATGCCCAGATAATAATGATAATATGACCATGGGTGTGCCTTAGTATTTGAGAAAAGGCTATAGTTCTAAATAGAAAGAATAATGTAAAGATAGTATTCAGTCTCTGGTTTCTCTGTTATTAAATAATACATTGCTTAATTTGTTATTCCTTTTTAGGGCATTTAAGCTATTCATTAAGTGGCACACTTTGGGACAATTCTAATCTGAATATTCTAAAGGAGAAAACAGTATTATATTGAATTATTCGCAAGCGATGATTTGGTTAAATAATGCTCTATGCTTTCCAAATTATACGAACAATGAACTCAAGAGTATGGCATTCTGTACCAATACAATAGGAAATTAGCAATGTCTTCTTTAGAGTAGCCTCTAAATGCAAATCTGAAGGACAGAGGGGGAAGATTACAAATTTCCAGTTGTCCTCGAATAGTTTGTGATCACGCCAGTACTTTATAACAATCAGAGCATCATGGAGCCCAAATGGGCTTAGAGATCATCTTGTCCAGTACCCTTTATATTGCAAATTTTTGAATCTCTGGAGGATGCCAATTCTCTAAACAAATATATTCTAGCAGAGAAAATATCTTTATCATATGCTTAAAAACAACTGTTTGAAACCCTACTTTGGGTATTAAATCCTGTAGAACATTTATACTCTGTAAAGTTCAGAAGAATCACAATAGAGCATTCTTCTGTTATGTGAATTACATTTAAGAAAAATAAAATGCAAAATGTATCATTTTCCCATGATCAGTTATAAAGCCTGCTAGTCAAGATGACATTTAAGTGGTTCTTTTGAAAAACAGAAATTAGTTAACCAAATAGGGTATGTTAGAAATAATATTACATTTTTTTTCGTGTTAACTTGCAAACTCAGTAATTTCTATGAGCCACACATGAGAAGAGCCAATTACAGGAGATAAAAGAGCAAATTCATTTCTGTTAACCACAAAAGATGAACGTGTAAATCCTCAGTAAGTAACATGTTTTTAGACCTCAGTTGAGGAGAGATTGTATAACTTCCTTCTGTAATTTATTTCAAAGTTTTAAAACCCTATGGTAAGAAATTTCTTTTCCTATCTAACCTACATTACTCATGTTTCAGTTCAATCCGTTACTTCTTTTTTTCTCAGTATAAACTGAGAACTGCTGAGGTGGAGCTGATTTAAAGATTGAAACAAGTTGAATTGTTTCCCAGATTACTACATTTTAGAAGAGAATATTCTAAAAACAGAGCAAATGGGCAACTTTTGTAGAGCTAAATATAGTGAATTACCAACAATAAATAAATTTCACTGAAATAATATGTAACATTCTTGAGAAATAGTGGAATTAGTAGTACATTTACTTTCTCTTGGTTTCATACTGTCAGTTCCTTAGGTAAACATAGGTAAATGCTCTCATTACATTAAAAACAACAGAAATAGAAAAATATGTAAGCATATATGCAGGAAATGCAGAACTCTCCCTATGTAGAGAGTTCTACATATTCTGAAATTTTTATTTCTACAAGAATCCATCTCAATTTTCTTTGATGTAACTGAGTTTACTAAATGAATTCTGAAGTTTCTATTTAAGTTGTAGAAACTTAGTCACCAAGTGATTATGCCAACTTACGAAAGATGAGAAAAGCAGAGTTTGAAATAAAAATCTTGGTGCTGACTTTTTTGAATATTTTCAGACCAAGTTCACATACTAGCATTTCCCAGTTTGATCAGTAGTTTCTATGCCTATAACTTTCACTCCTTTCAAGGTTAGAAAAACTATGAGAAATCCTCATCTTTGGAAGAAATGAAACAGATGGACACAAAGATCTCTCTTTGAGAGAAATGGTACTTTGTAGTCTGCATAAATCTAGAGGTTCCTGTAGTACCTTTAGTTGACCTGAATGTGTGTATGACCACAGAGAAAAATTAGCCAGGTCACAGCAACATGTTATTCATAGAGAAGAATGCAGAACTTCAACAAAAAAGGAAAAAGTCACTTTTAAGTGATTACAAGTCAGACATCTTGGGTTAATCAGAGTGCTGATGTTCCAAATTTGTACTTGACATGACTTTGCAGGTTCAGTGTAGAAACAAAAAAAAAGAAAGAAGGAAATGTCTTTGGCTTCCATCACTGCCCTACTTGAAACTGTGAGACTTAGAGGTTTTTCTCTGTAAAATTTTCTCATTTTTAGCCTTTTTTTCTGCCACTACAACGGTATATTTTATGTAATATAAATAGTATATATTCAACTTCTCTCTTTTTCTGAAAGAATAGTTTATTGATTTTTAGAGAGAGAGGAAGGGAGAAGAGAGAAACATCAATTGGCTGCCTCCTGCACGCCCCCTACTGGGGACTGTGCCGGAAATCGAGCATGTGCCCTGACCCAGAAAGGAACCAGAAACTTGGTGCACAGGAAGATGCCCAGCCAACTGAGCCACATTGGCCAGGGCTCTGCATCTCTTTTAGACTTTTTGTGTTTTTTTGAGCTTTATAAGAATTCATGTGACGAGAGAGAAAATAAAATTTGCACAGAAATAGCTCATGCCCATACAGGAAACTGACAGATGAAAAAAAAAAAAAATTCCAAATTCTCTAAAGGGGGAAAACAAATAACAGTTCATGCTTAAGTTCCAAACTTATACAACTCCATAAATGAAATTAAGATTATTTTTCTAAATAAGGACTACATCTGTGGTACCAGCTAACAATATAGGTTTCTGAGCATCGGTCTTGACTTACTAAATAAAATCTCTGAAGGTGAGTCTTGGAAATTTGCATTTTTTAAAAATATATTTTTTTTCCTTTATTGATTTTAGAGAGAGAGAAAGTGAGAGGGAGAGAGAGACAGAAACATCGATGAGAGAGAACATCAACTGGCCGCCTCCTGCCTGCCCCCCACTGGGGATCAGGCCCACAACCTGGGCATGTGTCCAGACCGGGAATCGAACTGACGACCTCTTAGTGAATGGGTTGATGCTCAACCACTGAGCCACACCGGCTAGACTGGAAATTTGCATTTTTAACAAGCTTCTTATGTGATCACAGGAGTCACTAAAATTTTACAACTATCCTTGTAGCATTTTACAAAATAAAAGCAAACTAACAAACAATAAACAATACCTGGTCCAACAAGAAAAATGCTAGTGATGTCAGGTTTAAGTCCCTTTAGACTGATTAACTTGGTTGAAACAGGGATCCCTTTCTCTTGTAAGAAAGACATTTCATTAGTGCTGGTGTCAGCCAATAACAGAGTAAAAACAATCACGCCAATGCAGCATCTCTTTCAGGACAGAAACAATGTGGTCCACGGTTACGTACGCAGCATGGAGCAGGCACATAAATATTTGTCAAATGAATGGGTGAACATGATCAGAAAGTTCGCCCTACCAGCCAAAGGGCAATTGATTGCCTATTCAAAGCACAGCAAAGCCTTTTCCAGGATGTATCACCTGCTACAGCACCTTGAATAATCCAGCTGGGAGACACACTGAAGGCAATGGTGTGTGAGGGAGACTAATGGAAAATTACCAGTCCAGAATGAAAGCAAGCTGAGTTCTTGACCTTCTCCATTCATTTCCTTTTTACTATGCAATTTGCACTATTATTATTTTTATCACTGCTGCCTGTGGTACTCTTTGTGAGAAGTGTATTGACATACTATTATTTTCTCTGCATCTTTCTATTGTGTTCTTCCCTTCAAACTTTCACTAAATTTTTAATGTAACTTTTACTTTTATTGCAAAAATGATAAGTAGATCCTTAAAATCATAAAGTTTACATTTTACTTATATATATCTTAATGCATTGATTTGAAAGCATTAAACTTTTGGCATAAATTGAGTGCTAGAAAGGGGGGGGGGGATCAATACTTAGAGAATAAATGAAACACTCTAGCAAAGCCTGGAGATTTTAAGGTGGACCAAAGCAAAGAGTATTGTGAATAAGAACTTAATAGTCTGAAGAATGAGTACATATTGAAGGATAAATTTTGCAGAAAAATATTCCTATGAAATAAAAGTTTGCAATTCAACAGTCAGGCAAAATTAAGATGAATCATTTGATCTATTTATTATACTTCTGACTTTCTGAAAACTTGGTAAAATAAAGTTCATGATTACTGAGATAAAATATTTTAATTTTTAAAAAAAAGGGGAAGTAAATACCTAATGGGTAGTTTTAACGTGGGATGAATTTTGTGACAACAAAAATGGTACAAAGATTACCCACCACCATTTCCAATTTAAATGTACGTACAGCATACATTTCAGTGTTACGTATTATTTATAAATAATATGAGGCTCCCATGAAAATCTAGTATCACTTTCATAAATAGCATTAATTAATAAACAATTCATTGGTCCCAGGAAACCTTTATGTATCATCTTCTAAATGCTAAGCATGATAGTATAGTCTTTGGAAGAATAAGAATAAAAATATATCATAAGCTATAATAGTAAAAACATATATCAAAAAGGCCATAAGGAATATTTTACAAAGGCAATACCTACAATTATGAAAATGTTAAAATGAAAAATTAAAAAGTAGATGCAACATGAAAAGAAGAAGGGAAGGAGAGTGTGAGAGACCATCTGAAAGGCCCTGAGATTTCCAGGGAATTATTATCAGCCCAAAATAAACTGTGTGTGTGTGTGGGGGGGGGGGACTGTGGCAACTAAAGCTATACAAAGACTGTTTTGTCGATGACAGGTGAAAGCTTGACCCATTTTTATGGTCCATTTTGTTTCAGTCCTGAATACCCCATTATCCCATCTGCATGAACCTTTCCAGGTTCAGACACACCTGCCAACAAACTGTCCTGCTCCCCCCTTTTGTATGTGAAAGAAAACAATGTAACTCTTTTGTCTTTATAAGTCTTTTCTTCTGAATCTCTCCACTGAAAAAGTATAAAGCAAAATTATATATATATTTTGTAGTTTCCACTTTATTTTCCCTCCTTCTCATCTGCTTCGAATTCCTTCACACAGCAAAATTATTTTTAATGCCTAGGGGTGAAACAATATTTCTGAGATCCTTAACTCCAATTAATGATCACACCTAAGAAGAACTGGATCTATTTCCCCAGGCCTGATGGGCCCCTTTCTCGTGTGGTTCTGCTATCAGGAAATCACCATGTCTCCTTTTGCGTGCGTCTGAGAGTGGAGGATATATTAATTACCATTTCTGCTGAATGAGGCAAATACTTAAAAAGTTGATAAAAAAATAAACAGACTTTAGGAGTTTCAAAATAGTGTGCTAATATTCGTATCTAAATATTTCATTATCATAGACTTTTGTATATTTGATGTCAAAATATATGTATTTGAAAATTCCATTTCTAAGCTTCCTCTAGCCCTGGATTCATGGTGCGTGAAACCGTTTCTGCCAAGCGTTTGAATGAAAACCCATAGGCATGTAATCCCTGTGCGTTGGATAAACCGTATACTAACAACAGTTGTAAATATTTCTTCACAGTCTACAGAATGCTTGAGCATATATTATCTTATATAATCCTCATATCATTTGTGTGAGGTTTCACTGTCACCACATCATTTTATTTAGAAAGAAATGAAGAATTTTAGATTATTCTTTAAATTAAACTAGTCAATGTCAAAGCTCAGTCTTGAATTAAGTTGTTGACTAATCCACACGTCGTTCGTTAAATTCTGCTGCAGGTAATGAAGATTGAGTAATAAAACCAAAGTCAAGAGTGACATCACTCCAGCCCTGGCCGGTTTGGCTCAGCGGTTAGATCATCGGCCTGCGGTCCAGAGAGACCCGGGTTCGGTTCCCGCTAAAGGCATGTACCTCAGTTGCAGTTTGTCCCCAGCCCTGGTTGGGTTGTGTGGGTGGCAACCACTCGATGTGCCCCTTTCACATCGATGTTTCTCTCTCTCTCTCTCTCTCCCACTCTATCTGAACAAAATATTGAGAAATGTCCTCGGGTGAGGAATAAAAAAAAAAAAAAAAAAAGAGTGACATCACTCCAAACCATAATTAGCTTTATTCTAATCCAATAGTGTACCATTTTATTTAATATTAATTAAATGTCAGTCCACTGGTAAACACTTAACAGGGGTAAGAAAAGAAATTGTGGATAGTTCAGGACAAATCATAAAAACTGGTAGGTAAAACAAATCAACCTCATATAATTCTGATGGTTCATCAATGTAATTCCAACTGCATACATGTCTTTCTTGTCCGTCCCTCCCTTCCTCCCTCCCTTTCCTTCCTTCCTTCCTTCCTTCCTTCCTTCCTTCCTTCCTTCCTTCCTTCCCTTTCTCTCTCTCTCTTTCTTTCTGCCTATCTAAATCTATCTCTATTTATAAATATGTTAAGTATAAAAATATGATATATCAATGTGTGTATAGAAACAACTAGTTCTACTTTTTCAACATTTGAGCTATAGCATGCCTTTACTAGTATAACCAATTTTTCAAATACTTTTGAAATACTTCAAAAAATTTCAAAATATCTCTCTATTTTTCTTTTTCTTCTTCCTCCCTCCTGTGGTCTTATTTAGAATTTTGCCTCTGAGATTTAAGCTCAGTCTGAGATGAAAACGGTCTCCTTTTACTTTAACTTATTAGTTCTCTACAAGTCTCCAAATTCCATCAACCGATTAAATAACTTATTAACAACACAATTTTTCCCTCCAAACTGGCATGAATTTGAGATATAAAGATATATTTGGATTTTCTACAACTTCCGCCTAAACATTTCTAATGGCTCATGGCCTAACACAGAGATTTTCATGCGGCATATATCCAATAAGTGTTTGAAGAATGAAGGTGCAAATGTAGGTGTAGGATTCAGTTCATGGAGAATAAGTGATATTGAACAGAATGATGCATCTGTCAACTTTTAGGCAGTTTAAATTCTCTTATTGTGTGTAATTCACATCCCCATGTGAATTATTCATTGATCATAATTTTCTTCCTTCATTTATAATAAAAAATGAAATGGAAGGAAAAGTCAGAAGTAATGATGAGAAAAAATCAAACTTTTAAACTTCATGAAAGTTAAAAGTTTGGAGATATGAAAGTTTATATCTTACATGATCCAGAGCATTTGTTTCTAATGACTCATTAATGACAATTTCTTTGTAAGTAAATTCCTTCTTATGTATGCTATTTTACGTTGATCACAGAATCCTTTGAAACGTTGAAAACTATTCCTATTTGGCTTTTAACAAACGTGTATGTTAGAATAGAATTTGGGGGATAATTTGGTTTCTTTTTCCCCTCAGGCTGAAACTATTAGGGTTGTCTTGGCTAGATATATAAAGGTCAGAGAAAATCTCATCCAGTCTATGTAGCTTTCTTCATTGAGATCATGTTAAGGACATGATCTCAGAACAGTCCCAGAATATGACCACCCAAAGCCAATTTTCACGTTAATAAGCCTTTAGATTGTGTTTCACTCCCAAGCAATCTTCTCTCTCCTCCAAAGAGCAGGCATTTCAATTCAACACAGAGTCAACAGAGCAGCAAACTGCTCGTTTATGAGGTTGATTGTTTCCCTTCCTCAATTCTTTAAAATAAACTAGTTCCTTTTTTTTTTTAGCAATGTACTTATTCTTTCTTGCAATCAGTCGCACTCCTTTTGAATGCCTGCTAGGTGCATTGCACTGTGAGAGATGAAATCATCTTAGCTTTGCCTTCAAACTAGTCCGGGGACTCAGACAGGTAAACAAATCATTACTCAATATGCTGGGACGGAGCACTCAGAGAAGCAAATGCATAGCTTACCGGTGGCATGAAGACAATGATGCTTTCAGAGAAGGGAATACTGAACAGGACTGTTTTAGGGAGAAGAAGTGGACTAGAGAAGGTACAGAAGTGAGAGAATTGTTCCAGCCAAAGGGAAAGGCGAAGCAGTGGGAGCGAGATGAAGCATTTCAAGAATAAATGTGATTAAAAACGTACGTCTTTAGAAGAACAAGCATATACGAAACTAAAGTGAGAGGCCCGTGAAAACCAAGTCTGCTGCTAAGTGTTCAGCTAATTGGCCCCAGTGCCTTCAAAGTAAACTGATGGCTGTAAGTTCTCAGAAAGAATGAGAGGAGAAAACTATCTCTACTGGTTGGAAGCGTGGAGTGGAGGCAATGCCAACTACAATGCAAGGGCTCACTACTTCTTCCTCTTTCTTTCTTTGCCAACAAATCACAGCACTTGGGAAAAGACATAGCGAACAAAATAGAGCAATGCAAAAGATGGAATATTCTCGATTCCTTTCTGTATGTAATCCCTTCACACATATTTTATTCATCAACTTGTCCTGGCACTAAACCTCCAAAACATATACTATATCAGTTCCCTTCTCTACTTGTTCTGAATTTGCATCAATTCAAGCCTTCATCTCTGCCTCCACTACTTAAATAACCTCCTAACTGGTCTACTGCTCGTCAGTACGCCCATCGTGCCCATCACTCTTTATTCTCCACCCAAGTTCCAAATAATCTTTTTGAAATTTAGGAAACAAAACAAAACAGATAGGTTAGCCCTTTTGTGAAAACACCCCAAGCACTTACCGTTGTACTATTTATTTATTTAAAATTTAGATACAGTAAAATACACTGGTTGGTGTGTACAGTTCTGTGGGTTTTGCCAAATGTACAGGGTCATATATCCACTACTACAATCAAGAAGTAAAGACGGGGCCCTGGTCTGTGTGGCTCAGTGGTTGAGCTTCCTCCCACGCACCAAGAGGCCGCTGGTCCGCTTCCTGGTCAGGGCACATGCCGGGGTTGTGGGCCTGATCCCCAGGCAGGGGAGTGCAGAAGGTAGTGGTTTAATGTTTCTCTTTCACTCTCTCTCTCTCTCTCTCTCTCTCTATCCCCCTCTTCCCCTCCCTCCCTCTTTCTTCCTCTCTCTCTAAAATCAATAAAAACATATATTAAAAAAAAAAAGTAGGACGGGATTTTACAAAATAAAAATAAATAAGACTGATTGTTCAGCCTCTAGGGTACCATACAAATTCTCTGAGCAGTAGAGTGTACACCTCAGTGGACACTTGAATGAGAACAAAGAGAAACACCATATAAAGATTAGGAAGCACAGCATTCAAGGCATAAGAAATCAAAGCTAAGTGACAATCCATCTTACTAAGTCTGAGTCATAAAAAGGCCAGAGTGACTATAGCACTATAACAAAGGGAACAAGGATAAGATAAGCTTGGAGAGGTGGTGGGTCCAGCTCATATAGAATCTTACAGGCATGGTGAAGAGTTTGGATTTTTGTCTTATTGTGATAACAAGAATGATATTCTTTAATTCGTGCTTTAAAGATACTCTGCTGGCCCTGGCCAGTTTGGCTCAGCGGTTAGAGCGTCGGCCTGCGGTCCGGAGAGACCCGGGTTCAGTTCCCGCTAAGGGCACGTACTTCGGTTGCAGTTTGTCCCCGGCCCTGGTTGGTCGTGCGGGTGGCAGCCACTCGATGTGTCCCTTCACATCGATGTTTCTCTCTCTCTCTCCCTTCCTCTCTCTCCCTCCCACTCTATCTGTACAAAAAATGGAAAAATATCCTCGGGTGAGGATTAAAAAAAAAAAAAAAAGATACTCTGCTGGCTGCTGAGTAGAGAGTAAGTAGAAAGAAGAGAAGTAGAATCAGATGGTTGAGCAGGAAACTGTAGCTGTCGCTCAGCACAGGATCTCATGGTATTTTGAACAATATCAGTTAAGATGATGGGAGTGGGTGAATTGGAGATGTATTTTGGAGATTAAAGAAGTAAAATTTTCTCTGGGATTGGATGTCATGGTGGAGTATGGCAGGAAAGAACACGAAAGGATACATGAGTCTATCTAGTTTGGGGCCACAGAAAGTACATAAGGAATAGAGACATTCTTAGTGAGAAGTTAAGACTTGTTTTACAATTTCTAAATTTAAGAGTCATTTATGACATCTAGGTATTATTGTAGAAACTACAATAGACTTTAATTATACAGGGTGGGGTGAGGCAAAAGTAGGCTTACAATTGTGCGTATGTTAAACACAGTTTATTCCTGTATTATTTATTATTATATTATTTTCCATATGAACAACTGTAAACATACTTTTGCCCCACCCTGTATTACTTTAAAAGCATATTTCTTCTCAATTCTCAACCCATGTGACATCTCTTGTAGAACTTCTTGATGTCTCCAGGCTTACCTAAATACCTTTTCTCGATTGTCATTTTCCTCTGTGTTCACCTGACATCCCTGATAATAACAGATATAATGCCCCTTTCATGAGCCCTAGCAGAATTCTTATGCTAGGATGAATTCAATTAATCAATTTTAAATAGCTGGTGTTTTTGTTTCTTTTGTCCAAATGTTGATTGTTTGAATCAGATTTCTACCAAGAAGAACTTTCTACAAGGACTATTTTGAAACTATCAAAGTATCCAACAACCACAGTAGGTAAAAAGGAGAACAGCTTGGAGAGGTGGTGGGTTCAACTCTTACAGAGTCTTACAGGCATGGTGAAGAGTTTGGATTTTTATCTAACTGTGATAACAAGAATGATATTCTTTAATTTATGCTTTAAAGATACTCTGCTGGCTGCTGAGTAGGGAATAAATAGAAGAGAAGAGTAATAGAATCAGATTGTTCAGTAGGAACTATAGCAGTAGCTCAGAACAGGATGGAATGGAAGAGATACACTGAGAGACAAACCAGGCAATAGACAATTTACCTAAATGAAACGGTCCAAATACAGGAAATGTAGATGTTCACCTACAGTCAAAAGTACTGCTTTGATTCCAATAAATTCACAATATTTTTATTAAATATACTTCAAAATATTTTATTGTAACAATGTATTCTCATCTTTTGCCTTCAGTTTTATATTTTTTGATAGTTTAAAATGATTCTTTTTTTATACCCATGTCACAAAGATGCATTTTGTCATGGCCTTCTTCCTTTGTTCCTTTAAAACCTTTTTCACCTCCCTGATATGAAATTTTGCCAAGATTCCCTTTGAATTAAGCTTTGGCTGACTGGTCTTTAATTACTAGTTGTTGTTAAGCTCTCATAAATATTATAGATAAAACTGTCATTTTCTATTAAACACAGTTTTACTTTTACTCTTGTATATGACCTTAACCAAAGTTGAAACTGTTTTTGTTTTTTTCACTCTCAAGGCATATCAACACAAGTAAATTCCAAGACTTTCATTTTTTTTTTTTTTATCCTCACCCAAGGACATTTTTCCATTTTTTGTTCAGACAGAGTGGGAGGGAGAGAGAGGAAGTAAGAGAGGGAGAAACATCGACGTGAAAGGGACACATCGAGTGGCTGCCACCCACATGACCAACCAGGGCCGGGGACAAACTGCAACCGAGCTACGTGCCCTTAGCGGGAACTGAACCCGGGTCTCAGGCCGATGCTCTAACCACTGTACGAAACCAGCCAACCCAAGACTTTCTTACACTGATATTTTCAGCATAACTTTTACTAATATTGTTGTTGTGATTAACCCGTGGCATCCAGCTTTTATATTATATGACAGAATAGAACTTTGCTATGGTTACATAGTAGTATTAAAACACACAAAATTAAGACCATGGAGCATATATTTTAAAATAATATCTCACATAATAAGGTAATGCCATGTAAAAAATAACATTTTACTCTTAAATGTCTATTATCTATACAAAATAGTCAGAAACTCAACTATCCAGACAATTCTGTTCACCCATACACATTTAAAAACAGCTTAGCAACAAATGAACAAATAAGAACAACAAACAAAAATTCATAGACACAGACAACAGTATGGTGGTTACCAGAGGGAAGGGGGTAGGGACTAGTAAAGGGGTCAAATATATGGTGACATAGAAGATCTGAGGTTGGATGGTGGGCATACAATGAAATATACGGATTATGTATCATAGAATTTACACCTGAAACCTATATAATTTTATTAACCAATGTTACGCCAATGCATTTAATAGGGAAAAAAAAGACTACAGTGGGTATAGAGACTTTGTAACAAGCTTATAGAAAACAGGTCTTGTAAAATTAGTTAAATAAAAAATATGATGATGAGTAATTTTGGAAATAGATATAGCAATGTTTGCATAACATTTTCAAATTTGATTAATGCCACTGAACTGTACACTTAAAAGATGGCTAAACGGTGACTTTTATGTTACCTATATTGTACCACAATAAAAAAGACTATAGTAAAAAAAAAATAAATGAAAAATAAAAACAGCTTAACCACAGAAAAAGTTATGTAGTTCCAGAGAGAGAAAGTTTACAAAAATGAAAAGGAGAGTCTTCTGAAAAGGCTTCTGGATTGTTGAATTCAGGAAGTAAATACCTCTTAGCATCTGTTCTATTAGGATGTGTTTACTGTATGGGCATTTGTGATCTTCTTTATCTGCAAAACAATGGCATTTAATTAAAAATACGTCTAGGCCCAGCCAGTACTGCTCAGTGGAATAAGCATCGTCCCATAGACTGAGAGGTCCTGTTTCATTCCCAGGCAATATCCCAGGCTGTGGGCTTGATCCCCAGCAGGGGGTGTGCAGGAGGCCGCTGATGGATGTTTCTCTCTCACATGGATGTTTCTCTCTCTCTCTAAAAAAAAATCAATGAAAACATATTAAAAATAATACTTCTAGGACATTTCAAATGGACAAAGGGAGTAATGTGGGAAATAAACAGTCTTTTAACCACAACAGACCTAAGTAAGAAAGGATCTTTACAAAAAACAAAATATTTTGGGTCAATCCAATTGCAATTACTTCAAGTATATTTTACCCACATCAGCAAATTGATGCAGCAGAAGTAGAAGAGGATAAGAAATGAGGAGAAGCTTACTTGACCAATTTGCTATGGATACCACATAGCAAACAGTATTTTACACATAGATTATAAACTAAACCCTAAATTAGGTGCAATGATATAGAAGAGACATGACCATTTTCTTCAAAACTTAACACAGTTATTGGGAATAAAGAAAACTATATAACTGTCATCGAATTGATAATAAAAAATCACAATTATTTATACCTTTTAGTTTCCCCAGTAAGGCTTCAAATAATAATACCATCCTGACCAATCATCTTCTGATTGCTTTAATTACATACCATCATTATCCGTAAACATTAAATCAGAAGGATAAAAGTTTAATAATATTTTGTTTATTTAATGAGAATTTTCGCATAATTTAATATCTAAATATTACATAGTTTCACCAGATTCCTTTATAATAAAATATAGATTATTTTAAATATTTACTTACTAGAGATCTTGTTGTTTAAGTGTGTTAAAAGTTTCATTTCCTTTAATCTCACATTGAAATGTAAATCGTGTCTCTACCTGGTAATATTTTCTTGATTGTTTCTAATTTTAAACTAAGTTTCAGATTCCAGTTTTTTTCAAGTGCTATATCACATAGTAAATCTGTAGGTTCTTGAGCATCAAAATCTCTTATTTTAGAAGTTGTTTATTGGACAATAATTGAACCCACACTTCTTATGTTACATCCGAAGAAATTATTATCTGAAGCATATCATGCAAGTACTACAAAGTAAACAAAACAAACCCACAATATATATTTCTGCTGTGTTAAGAAATTATGAATTTATCTTGATAACATATAGCTTTCTAAGGGAAAAGATCAGTTTTCAATAATTCATTTATTAAAATAAACACATATTGCAGCTGTTATGAACCAAGTATAGTCTCCTATTATGAAAAATAAACACTTGATTACTCAATAAAAAATTCTGTATAAAACCATTTCCTAAGCACATAGTTTATGTCTTTTC
This sequence comes from Molossus molossus, assembly GCF_014108415.1. NCBI lineage: Eukaryota > Metazoa > Chordata > Mammalia > Chiroptera > Molossidae > Molossus > Molossus molossus. The sequence goes on along the minus strand of NW_023425351.1, from coordinate 55,088,438 downwards.
TCTAAAATTACTATCTATTCTTCAACAATTTCACACATGAGGCAACGGAAACAAAATTATTAAGATTCCTTACAATGAGGTCACTATTTGGGGGACCTATGCTGAATTTTTTATTTTCTGTTTTGTTGGAAGATTTCAATTACACACTACATAATATTGGAGCTGAAATTTTAGCTCTTTATGCATTTAAAAATTCATTTTGGTAGTTAAAATTTAGTGGGGCAGTGTGTATTACTGTTTCTACCAAGGGATATTGTGTAAGCTGCTTATCTTTCAAAAATGCAGCCAGCATTGCCAACAGCAAGGACATCATGGGACTATGGAGGAGATAAAAGGAACAAGAGATAAAAATAACAGCTATGTTTCATGATATGAGGCACTAAACAATAGCAACAGTTCAACCAATGAGAAGTGGGCTTTCAAATTTGGTGTGGAACCTTAGTAATAAGTAAGTCCAGAATAACACACACACACGTCCCATCTGATGTAGCAATTCTAAAAATGCTCCATTGTAACACAGGTTTAACTTCTGATATTGTGATTGGGGCGGGGGGTGGGGGGGCACCATTAAGACAATAAAATCTATAGCTTTTAAAATATTCCATCGGCCTGATCAGATGGTGCTGTGAGAACATATTTGACTCCCAGGTTGCCAGGATGAAGTAAGTAAAATGAGGACTTGGCAGCAACTAAGTCCTGGTCTAAGAAGCATCACCCCCATCACTACTATATCCATCACTACTATATCCATCACTAGCCAGGCATCTGGAAGAAGTCCCGTTCCTTGGGATCCAGGATGGAATAGTAGAGTACAGGCATTAATTGGCTAATGTGCTATTTTTACTTCACTCCTAATAAATATTCTGTTCCTCAGAAGTCTAGCAAAAATGCTTACTTAATTTGATCACTCATAATAGTGGGTCAGAGAGAAATGGGAAATGCTGTTGAAATGACCACTGCCGATTCCCCAGCTCACTCGGAGGAAGTTAAACATGTCACCCAAGTTCCAATAACTTAGCTCTTCATGAGCCACACATCACCTTCTGTCTAACTTTTAAGCTTGTACTCGTTGATGCTGCCTTATTAATTGAATGTGGCCTGAGTTTCTCTTGCCAGTCAGTTTCTAAAAGGTCTACTTCAGGGGCTGGATTCATGTTGCCAAGATGCTTGGATGGGAAACAAAGATGGACAGAAATATATATGTGCTGCCTCTGTTTTATTAATTCCTTCTCCTTGCAATAATACGCCATCTCACTCTGTAACAAGTGGATATTAAATGAATTTCTACGTTTTCATTGTCAATAGCTGAAATCATCACAGATCTCCAGGAAAAACCCTACTCTAATAAAATCACAAGATAGCCATGGAGACATTTCTCAACACATTGTATAATCTGAGAAAAGACAAACAAAATAAAGTGTTATCTCATGCTTTCATTTTGCCGCTGGAATTAATGTATGAAATTGACTGACAAAGATATGAATACCATTAGTAGTTACCAGAAATTGTTTCTCTGAAAAATATTCTATGAAGGAATTACATTAATTAGAAGGCATAAAATGAATAGCACAAAGTAATTGGGGAAATGTTTATTAGTGAATTGGGAAAGAGAGAATTTGGAATTAATATTCAAAAATGATTAAAACTATGATGATCAAATAAACTTTGCAGTTTTTTCCCCCCAGAACCTTGGTTGGCCTTTCTAATTTATACAAAAGCCCTAAGTTCTCAGAGCTGACTGAAGCAGAACAGGCATACACTCATCATGCTGCTGAGAACTTTGATGTGGCTCAGTGGACTGAGCTAGTCTCATGGACCGAGAGGTCCTGGTTCAATTCCCCGGCAGGGCATATGCCTGGGTTGCAGGTACAACCCCCAGTAGGGGGTGTGCAGAAGGCAGCTGAGCAATGTTTCTGTTTCATATCAATGTTTCTATCTCTTTCTCCCTTCTTCTCTCTCTACAAAAATCAATAAAAACATTTTAAAAAAGGAACTTTCTATGTTTTGTTTTAACATTCTAGGTTTGCAAAAGAATATAATCAGTAATCTGTACAGACAGTTTGTAAACCACTGTGGAAAGTAGTTAATTATACTAGTGTGAGCTAAGAAAACATCTGAAAACTCACAAAGGCAGAAAGTGTCGACAGATTCCAAATATATATCTGGCCATGAGACTTGTAAACCTGTTTTTTTAAAACAAATAAGGGATCTCAGAAGTGAGCTAAATACAAAACGTGTGAAGCTAAAATGTCTTAGGGAGTGCTGAGCAAATGTGTTCAAAGTTTTCATCGGAAAAAAAAGTTAGGGAAAAGAAAAATGTTGTTGAAAACTTTAAATTGTGAAAATAAAATTGTGAGACCTAGATGCTCTGTTTCAGGAGAAATAAAGCAAAGAAAAAGAATGAGACCATGAAATGTGTTTATTGTAAAGATGTTGCCTGAGGAACATTAAATATTAATTCTAGATATCTGAATAAAAAGGCACCTATACTATTCAGTCAGACACCAAAGTGAACCTTGACAAAATAAAATATTTATATATAAATCAAAGCATTTATAAAGGAATTTAAAGTTTACCCTTGAATCTGCCACTCTAATTCTGTAACAGCGGATGGTTGTCAACATCGCAAGAAATCATGATTTGAAAACCACAGGAAGTTCTCTGATAGTAAAACAATACAGCACAGACAAGGGTTTGTTTTTGTTTGTTTGCTGTTGTTTTTCATTTAAAAACCTTTAAAACATTTATAGAGAATTTAAATTATGATTCAGATTCATTTAGTTATTCATTCAACTATAACTTATTCAGAATTCTAGAAGCTAGCAAACCAAGAGCTAGAAGATATATAAACTTCATGTTTTTCTAGCTTTTATTCTAGTTGAAATAAAATTGAAATAGAAAAAAATATGATTATGAATATGGAAGTTAGAAGTTACATGAAGAAAGTAAACCAAGATTAACTTGCACAGGATACTTAAGGAATCATTTAAAAATGCTTTCTATGGCAGGGATGGGGTGAGATATACAGACACTATACAAAAAGCAAAATTTGAACTGAAGTTTTAAGAGCAACTTCAATGAATTATATCATTCACAGCACTGATATAAGTTTTCTAGTTAGCCTTTACTTCAGAATACACAAATGTAAGCTTTTTTGTTTTTTGCAAAAACTTAAGTTACAATTTGAACTTTTCTGAACTATAAGGGTCAGAAAACCTAGGTTCTACTTATTTACTCATTATTATCCATCGCTCCCCAAACATATTGCTCATTCTTTCAATATATATTTATTAAATGTTTATTAAGTACCACAAAGTCTTGAGTGGAATTCTTGATATATAGCAGTAAATGCTACATGTTAAGGCTTTTCCCTTTTTATTTTCTTCATAGAACTTACAACAGTTTAGATTAAATATGAATTTTTAAATTACTGGTCCACTTCCTCCTTCCCTTACCAGAGTAAAATCTCCAAAGATTCACTTGAGTCCTGATCATTAATCTCTTTATGCAAAAAACCTTGAGAGCCTTGCTCTTCCTTATCTACTCTATCCATGTGGTTTCCAAATCCCACGGATGTTTCTGGTAAATATGTCACAAATTCTTCCTCTCCATTCCTACTTCCCCTGCCTTGTATCTGATTCACCTCCTTTCTTTGCTAATTGTAATGACTCCTTAACAAGAACTCCTATCCCTGTTCTTGGAGCTTTTCTCCTACAACATAAATTAAAAAAAAAAGAAATTCAGATATAATTGTCATCTCCTTGACTGAAATACTTTAGTGACCCTCCTTTAGTAAGGAAACCTTAGCACAAATACCATTTCCCTCATGATTTGGTCCGTAAATACCTTCCCTACCTCATATTCCCTGTGCTCCAATCAAACCCAACTGCTTACATTTCCCAAATGTATACTTTGTTTTCCCATCTTCATAACTTTGCATATGTTGTTTATTCTGCCTTTCGTGCCTTCAGCTCTTTGTGTACATAACTGCAAATGAATTCCTTCTTATTTTTCACTTTCACAACCATCTGTATCTCCTCACAGAACTTATCACAATGCTTTGTAGTGGGTGATAAATTGCCTTCTCTACTGAATTGTGAACTCCTGGAGGGCAAAGAGTCTCATCTGATTCATTTACAATATTGGCTCTCGACAAATATTGTATAAATCAATAAAGAAATTAATAAATCAACCATCAAACTTAATTTATTATCACATCCAAAAATGTTTCAGTAGACAACTTTATTTCTAGTTATCTCCAATGATCAAACTTCTCTAATCTTTATTTCAAAAGGAAACAAATATTCCAGGATCTTGCAACTTCTTCTAAGAGAGAATTATTTCCACACAGACCATGTGTGCATGCATGAACACCTGCCTATATACATACTATTCAGGATATTTAGTTTTCATTTAAAGAGAAAATAGGATTAAAAAGATACTGAGTTCTGGCCGGCTGGCTCTGTTGGTTGGAGCATTGTCCTATACAACAGGTTCAATTCCCCATCAGGGCATATACCTAGGTTGCTGGTTTGATCCCAAGTTAGGTGCATATAGAAACAACCAATAGATGTTTCTCTCTAACATCAATGTTTCTCTCTCTCTCCCCCTCCCTCCCTCCCTTCCTCTCTAAAAATCAATAAAAACATATCGGTCATGGCCAGTGTGGCTCAGGGGTTACAGTGATGTCCTTCGCACCAAAGGGCCACAGATTCAATTCCTGTCAAGGGCATGTACCTGGATTGCAGGTTTGATCCTGGCCCTGGTTGGGGCATGAGTAGGATGCAACCAATTGATGTCTCTCTCTCTCTCTTTGATTGTTTCTCTCTCTCTCTCTCTTGCCCTCTCTCCCTTTCACTTTCTCTCTCTAAAAATATATATATATATATATATATCTCCATCCATCCATCCTCAGGTAAGGATTAAAATTAAATTTAAAAAAGGTGTTGAAATATAAAATTGCACTCATAAGGCAAATTAGCATGCCAATGAATTATTACCTTTGATTAGTAGAACTTTCCAAATTCCAGTATGTGTGAATAAAGTATTTTAAAGCATACTGCTTTCTTCTCACCACTTTCTTAAGAGAATTCAAAAGTCTAAATTACTCCAGGTATAAGTTTTAGAGAAGTAAATGCCACTCATCATTTACCATTGGACACACATGCACACACACACACCTTAAAAAGTTGGAGATGAAGAGCAATGAAATGAAAATTTAGTTAAGAGGGATTAAAAATGTATATTGAATGCTAACATCAGCAAGAAAAATCAATCAGTACCAACCAGCATCTTTTATAAAAGGAAAAACTACATGACACGGTCCTAAGAAGGAAATAACAACAACAAAATCCTTGGACAGACAGCTTAAATTTATTTATGATTCCTAAATCTTGAGTACATTAAAAACAATAAAAATGATTCAGGAGATGCTATTAACACAAGCTGGAACCCAATATGAGTAAGACAAACTATTCTTTTATTAAACATACACAAGAAAAATAAATAAATAACACTTGATAATATAAACTCTAATTATGAGAGGAAAACATCCTCAGACACAATGTAGCAGATGGATATATCTTTATGAAGGGAAATATGAAACATCCCCACCCCACTAATCACCACCTACTTTCTCGGTGCCCACAATAGAACCTGTGAGGATGCTAAAGTCAAAAGAAAATCAATTAGAATTTTGATCAGTTCTAAGGAAGCAAGGCTTACTTTTGAATTTGAAGCAGTCAGGAGGTGGAGTTAAGTCTGTGGTTGGGTATCTCATGTGTTGTACCGAGGAGATGGTGAGACTCATCAAAGGCCAAATCAGTGATCAGTCAAGCAGTAGCCATGGATCACATCAGCCACATTAGGAGGATACATGGTCGCTTTTTTGGTTTGGACAACATTCCTGTTTTTGCCTCTTTTCAAACATGGCTCTGGAGTGGACTTGTTTTTCTCTTCATTCATCCTAGTCACAGAGTAGCCTTGTTTGATGGAGTATTTTTAATTCCATAGGACAATATCAAGGCCTAGCTATGTGAGCCAGGCTACTCCCACAAACACTAAATCCTGCCTGATATCATCAGATTAGCTTCTGAATAACAGGGGCTGCCATTCTCTTTCTCTAGAGAAATGGATTAGTACATTTCTTAATACCAGTTTTTCCTCTCAGCAACTGATCTACTATTTCACAACATTGGCCAAGGCAAGGCCAATCAAAGAACAATCCAGTCAATGCACAGAATTGAGAGCAAATAAAATGGTTATTCTTTGGGGTGATTTTCATGCAGCAATAAATATTTATACTATCCCATAGTAAGAGTTCATCAAGTAGATTTTAGAAGTCTACTTGTCCAAAATAAGTTATATTTCTTGAAAGTTAGAACAAAAAAGAATATAGAAAATTATATTATCTTCATTATGAATAATAATAAATAATGAGAAAAACATAGCAATTTCCTGATTGATCAAAATTATCAAAAACTTTAGTTCACTTGTCCAGAAGGAAATCCACTGACCTACTATATAATGAACACTCAACTGTCCTGTACTGGATAGTCTCTAGAGATGACGACTATCAAGTTATGATCATCTCTAGAGATGACTACCATCCCGTTATGAACGTCTCTAGAGATGACTACCATCCAGTTATGACCGCCTCTAGAGATGACTACCATCCAGTTATGACCGTCTCTAGAGATGACTACCATCCAGTTATGACCGTCTCTAGAGATGACTACTATCCAGTTATGACCATCTCTAGAGACGACTACTATCAAGTTATGACTGTGCCATGACTGAGCCAAGGCAAGGCCAATCAAAGAACCATCCAGTCAATGCACAGAATTGAGAGCAAATAAAATGGTTATTCTTTGGGGTGATTTTCATGCAGCAATAAATATTTATACTATCCCATAGTAAGAGTTCATCAAGTAGATTTTAGAAGTCTACTTGTCCAAAATAAGTTATATTTCTTGAAAGTTAGAACAAGAAAGAATATAGAAAATTATATTATCTTCATTATGAATAATAATAAATAATGAGAAAAACATGCAGGTTTTTAACAATACTTTCCTGCTAGTAAGTTACAAGACATTTTAAACAAAAATGACTTTAAGGAACAACATTTGAATTTCATTAGCGTCTGCGAGGGAAATTTTACAACCAATGTGTTAGAAATGTCCATTTGATGCTTTTGATAATAATTCTTGATACAGAGCATACTATTAAATAAAAATAAATAAAAATATATTATAGTAACTAAGTAATGTGCCCCAAAAGAACAACCTTGTAATATAATTTTATATAAGAAGGAAGAGTACAAGTCAGGGAGCTGAATACAGTGCTAAGCCAGGGAGCTGAATAAAAGACATTTTGAGGTGATAGTTATGGTATGGAGTTATTCCATATAGAGGGAGGAAGATAAGGTTATCGTTTTGTTTTTTGTTTTTAAATTACAGATGACATACAATATTAGTTTCAGGTGTACACCTAGTGATTAGACGTTATATAACTTACTAAGTGATCATTCTGATAAATTTCATATCCATCTGACACCATTCACAGTTACCAGGACATTACTGACCATATTCCCCATGCAGTACCCCACATCCCCATGAGTACCCGGCAACAACCAACCTGCACCTCTCAATTCCTTCACCACCCGCATCCATTCCCCCAACCCCCCTCCCATCCAGCAACCATAAAAATGTTCTTGGTATCCATGAGTCTGTGTCTGTTCTGCTTGTTAGTTTATTTTGTTTTTTTAGATTCAACCAATGATAGGTCTGACATTCTACCAAGAGGGTCAGAAAATGCCAGCAATAATGATGTACAACTAGAAAGAACATCTTGACAATAAAAAAGGGGTGAACCTTCAAATCTACTTAAAGATATGGCTAGAATTCTCCCTAAGAAGACCACTTGGATCCAATCTAGCACTTAAGTTGTAGTTACTTGAACACCTATAGTTCCAAACTCTAGATTATATTACAGATGCTGTTTTTGCTAGAGATCCATTTGGTTCAAATCTCCTTCAAAGTGCATATTACCATTGGTCTAACTTCATCAGAGAGAAACCTCACAAATGTTTTTGAGGTATACCCAGTTTCAAAGAGCATAATACCCAATGTGAATTTCAATGAGCCAAATACAGTAATTGGTAATATGTAGGTGCTGTATTACTGCTTAATTATTGTGAAACTTATTTTCATTGGCAGTTAGTAACTGGAGCCAATTATCTACAGGAATAGACTTCACAAAAGTCTAGAGAAACAAGGAAATGGTACACCTGGAAGACTGACCTTTGATTCATCTAGTCCCATGGTAAATGCTCAGGGACACATTTAAGCTGTAAGAAGTTACATGCCTTTTATTGATAAACAGGGATATCACTTGAATCTATACATTTATTCTGTCCCCATAAAAATGGCAGAGAGTTCTGGAAAAGGAAATAGGTTACACAGTCTAATCAGGGGTTGTTGCTTGGTACTGTTGTAGGGACTGAAAGTTGCAGCAGCTTGTCCTTTTAACTGAAACTATTATTGTTTTTCTGGCTTTGAATAGCTATTTTGTGTGTATTAAAGGGCTTATGTCATTGGACTGAGACTTTGGGCATCTTTCTGGCACCATCCTTAATGGCAGCCCTGCTGATTGATGCCTAAAGTAAGCTTCATGTAAAGCATCACACTCTGATATACTGAATTGGGGACATAAAGAAAGCAGATGGATATTATTCCAGAAAAAAACAGGGTCATAATTTCTTTTCTTTTTTTTTTAATTTTTTTTTTTAATCCTCACCCAAGGACATTTTTGCATTTATCTTCAGATAGAATGGGAGGGAGATAGAGGGGAAGAGAGAGAGAGAGAAACATCGATATGAGAGAGATACATCGAGTGGCTGCCATCCACACGACCCCAACTGGGGCCAGGGACAAACTGCAACCGAGGTACGTGCCCTTAGCGGAAACCGAACCCAGGACTCTCTGGTCCACGGACGGATGCTCTAACCGCTGAGCCAAACCAGCCAGGGCTGGGGTCATAATTTCAACCATTCTCAGTACCAGAAACAAACACTGGATAACTGGAAAGCTGAGAACAGTTGCACAAGTTCGACTCCAAGCTCTTCAGCTCTTTGGCCAATTGGTTTAAAAACAAACAGAGAAAAAACTAGAATCTGAAGTAAGCAAAATGTATAATTTCCCTGTGGCTTCTAATGGCTCAACAGAAGAGGCACTTGCGGTTTTGCAAAAGAAAACCACCAGATTAGGTGTCTGGCTGGCAAGGAAACAGATACTAAAACTGTGGTCCCCATGGCTGGAAAGAAGACAGTTGCAATGGTGGTGCTGTGACTGGCAGAGGTCCTGTGGGCTTTGCGAGACCCAGACTGGCAGGAAGCAAATTTCTAGGCAGGCATTTGCAAACTGCTGAGGTATTAGATATGAGAAAGAGTAAAAAAGGAGCCTAGAAGGGTTTTACCTCATAAGGATGCAGTTCCACCTGCAGGGAAAAAAAGAAGAAAAAGATGAGGGGGTCAGATCACAGGAAGGAGACAAAATAATTTAACGTTTTGCTATTACTTTTAATCTGTGAGTGACTGTTTCAACATGTACGAGCTCATCATGCTGCTTTTACAGACAGGCTGAAAGGAGAGCTGTGACCTTGTAGCACTGTGCTTTGTGCAAGCTAATTGGGTTGCAAATAATGGTATTCAGAAGACTGGGTATCAGAAATAATTTTCTAATTAGAACAGGTGGCCTCCAGGTACAAATGTAAAAGTACTTAATTGAGACCGAAAACTTTAATTGGTAAACTATAGTGGATCTGTGTATGTGATCTGGCCAGAGATAAGGTGTTCTTCAACTGTGGCACTGTTGATCTTCTGACTACTATATTTCTTAACAGTTCAGAACCCTCCCATTTATTACAGGGCAATTAGGATCTCTGCCTTCTGCTTCACAATAGAAGAGCATCGTCTTAGGGTTCCTAGTCATCGAGCAATAGCACTTCCACAGATATAATAAAAATAATAAGGAGATGTATCACCTAGAGGTGTATTTAGTAAATATAAGCAGACACATTTTTATCCGTTCAAGATTCTAATATATTGAATTAATATGGTCTTGGGACCATGCATATGTCCACTTCTGGTGAGAAGCAAATGACTTCTTTGAGCTCCAGCTAGTTGAGATAAGAGGGCAAGGGTTGGGGGGCAGGCTGGGGGGCTGAAAGTGAGGAGTGACTGTCAGTGTATTTTAATCCTTCCTCGTGTGACAAATCTTAAGAAGAAAAGGTATTTTTCCTTTTTAAATAGATTTTTAAATTATGGTTTAAAGCTACAGTTTCTATGCTGGGTAGTGTCAGAGTGGGTAAATATATGTACCTTCTTTCAATGGCTCAAATTAGGGTGAAATCCCTCAAAGAAGATTCTAACAAGGGGGAGTGGATAAATGTTAAGTATCTCCCTGTGGATCCGAAATGAAAAGAGCTCAAGCATGAATTGAGAAAAGATGTTGAATTACAATCAATGCTAAGCCCTTAAAAGAGGTGGTCAGCTGAGAATTTTTCTAATGCAGGTCAAGGGTGCCTCCTATCCAAGGAGCTCAGGCATTAAATGGAATGAGCCCACTTATGCTGGAATAGCAATACAAATACTTTCTGGTGTAGTAAGCCTCTTGCATGAGTGCAGAGGCTAATTTGACAAGCCAAACAAAAACTTTGTTATATAGAAGCCACCAGGCAATTAATGGATGTGAAGTAAATGAGTCATGGGAAATTTTTGTCAATTTTTACTTGTAGTAACTCCATGTAATTACCTTGCCCACATCAAGGGCAAAATATGATGATCAATGCCTTTTCTTAAACTTGGCAAAACCATAACTATATCGATTTACCCAGATAGAGTAACTTTGTGTTCCTTCTCTGTTGAAGTCATGCGCATGGCTCCCTCAGGATATAAAATCAAGCATGCAAAATATGGTATGCCTTAATTCATGCAAAATGTTGAATATTTGCAACTGATCTTCCCATAAAAATAATTCACTAAATACTTTATGTTTTTATGCATATATTAAGACCACTAGTGATGAGTCTAAAGTGACATAAAGTTACATATAAAAACATTGGGAGATATCTAAATGTAACAAAAATAACTATGAAATAATTAATTTGCATCCTTTATGAATTGGACATTGGGAAACATCACATATTATAAAAATGTGGATTTAAGTCATTATTTCACTTAAACTTTAGGGTATAGTTTTTTTAATTTTTGATGTTCCTAGGTATTCATTTAGTTGTATTTTCTGGCATTCTAACTTTTTTGAGTTAAGTAAGGACAATAAACATATTTATGTTGTCAGAATTTTTAACAATTTGAGTTCAACAGTAGGTTTATCTGTGATAAAAATTGAGAAATTGACACAAGTGAGAATGAAAATAAGAAAAAGATATAGGAGTTTAGAATTAACATCAAAGGCTCTTATTTGTTTTTATTGTTCCTTTTTCTGGCTGTTGCCTATTAAAGGTAGGAAATTCTATGTATCTAGAAAATCTTTAGCACTATATCAAGAAATTGCCAGTATCATTAAAACAAAAAAATTAAGATACCTAGGAATAAACTTAACCAAGGAGGTAAAAAACCTATTCTCAGACAACTACAGGACATTTGAAAAAGTAGAGGAAGACATAAAAAAGTGGGAGCATATAACATGACATGGGTTGGAAGAATCAACATCATTAAAATGTCCATACTACCTATAGGTTCAATGCAATCCCTATTAAAATGCCAATGGAATATTTTATAGATCTAGAACAAATACTCCAAAAGTTTATATGGAACCATAAAAGACCCCAAATAGCCAGAGCAATCTTGAAAAAGAAGGACAAAGTTGGACGGCTTACAATTCCAGATATCAGGTTAAACTTTAAAGTCACTGTAATAAAAACAGTCTAGTACTGGCACAAGAATAGGCCTATACATTAATGGAACAGAACAGATAACTCAGAAATCAACCCAAGACATTATGCACAATTAATATTTAACAAAGGAGGCAAGAGTATACAATAGGGTAAAGACAGTGTCTTCAATAAATGGTGTTGGAAAAATTGGACAGCTACATGCAAAAAAAAAATGAAACTAGACCACCAACTTACACCATATACAAGGATAAACTCAAAATGGATAACAGACTTAATTGCACATTGTAAAACCATAAAAATCTAGAAGAAAACATAGGCAGAAAAACCTGTCATCACATGTAGCAGAATTTTCACCAAACATCGCCAAGGGCGAGAGAAAAAAGGAAAAAAATAATAAATGTGACTACATCAAACTAAAAAGCTTCTGCACAGCAAAATAAACCAGCATCAAAATTAATAGGGAATCCACTGTATGAGAGAACATATTTACCAATGATACATCAGATAAGGGGTTAATATCCAAAATATATATATATAAAGTACTCACACAGTTTAACAAAAGGAAGACAAACAATTTAATTTAAAAATGGGCAAGGACCTGAATAGATACTTCTCCAAAATGACATGAAAATAGCCAAGAGACATATGGAAAAAATGCTCAGTGTCACTATAGACACTGATCATCATTAATCATCATAGAAATACAAATTAAAACAACAATAAGGTGTCACTTCACACCTATCAGAATGGCCACCATCAAATCATCAAACAAGTGCTGGTGAAGATGTGGAGAAAAGGGGACTCTAGTGCACTGCTGGTGGGAATGCAGACTGGTGCAGCCACTATGGAAAACAGTATGGCATTTCCTCAAAAAATTAAAAATGGAACTGCCGTTGGACCAAGTGATTCCACTTTTAGAAATATATACCAAGAAGCCAGAAACACCTATCAGGAAGAATATGTACACCACTATGTTCATAGCAGCACTATTTACAGTAGTTAAGACCTAGAAACAGCCAAAATGCCCATCAGTAGATGAGTGGGGAAAAAAAGCCGTGGTACATTTAAACAATGGAATACTATGCAACTGTAAGAAAGAAAGACCTCTTACCCTTTGAAACAATGTGGAGGGACCTAGACCATATTATGCTAAATGAAAGAAGCCAGTCGGGGAAAGATGAGTATCACATGATCTTACTTATTTGTGGAATATAATAAACACAATAAATTGTCAAACAAAATAGATCCAGAGCCATGGAAGTAGGGAACAGACTGACTAACCTCAGAAAGAAGGGGAAGTGGAGGAGAGGGGAGGGAAGAGAAAAACCAAAGAACGTATATGCATAGAGGTATAAGCAATGGACACTGACAACAATGCAGTGAAGGGGGGGAATGAGTGGGGAGGGGGATGTCAATGAGGGGGAAAGAAAGTAATGGACATCTGTAACACTTTCATCAATAAAGATATATCAAAATAAAATAAAGGTAAAGCTAAGGGTATTATTGCAAGATTTACTGTATAAAATTAACCTTTATTCACGTTAAATGCATAAATACCTTTGTTCACATGCTAAATAAACTTAGCAATTATCAGTCAAAAAAAAAAAAAAAGAAAAGAAAATGGTCAGATGTTTTTTCTGAACTCATATTGATAAAAGGATTTCTAGACTTTAGATCCAGTTCTAGAATGCTTGAACTTACGGTCAAAGAGAATGAAAAAATAAAAAAAATTCCTCATTTGAAGGATCAACTTATAATTTAAACATCTTTGTGTGTGTGTGTATAATAGCATACATAGCAGGGTACATCAAAGCAAATGGGAATAAGAAAGTGGACATGCGATTCTCATGTTAAAAAAAAATTAAGTGTTAAATAAACCGAAAATTATTAATGTGAATGCATAATCTACTTAAAAAGAAAAGCAAATATTCTGTCACTTTAGGGTCTGTTACTTTATGCCACTCTGTTCTTTTTTTTTTTCAGTGTAATTGAGTAGTCTAACTATTTATTCTATTAATACTGCTTAATTTTCTGTAATATATGTGTATATATGGAATACATACATACATGGTATGCATTTAATAGACTGCAAAATTCAATTATTGTTGAGAGGTCAGTTTTTCTGAACTTGATTTGTACATTCAATACAATCTCAATCAAAACCCCAGCAAACTCTTTTGAAGATATCAACTTTAAAGTGAAGGCAGATCTAGAGTAACCACAAAATACTAAATAAAAAGAACAAAGCCAGGAGAATTGGAGACTTCTGGTCCAGATTGTGGGTAGGTAAATGCGGTATCGCGTCCTCCCACAACCACATCACAGTTACAACTAAACTACAGAACAACCATCATTCAAAACCACCTGAAATCGAGCCGAACGGAAGTCCTACGACTATGGAATTACGGCAGCAGCCACACCGAGACTGGTAGGAGGGCGGAGGGGACGGGCTGGGCCCACACCCACGTGTGGGGATAAAATCAGGAGGACACCTCGGCTGGGAAGGTCCTTCCTGAGGACTGAGGGGTCCCCGTCCCATACCAGGTGCCCCGCTCAGGGTTCCAGTGCCAGGAAGAGAATCCCCATAACTTCTGGCTGGAAAACCAGCGGGAACTGAGGCTCAGGGAGGCTGAGGGGCTGGAGCCCCAGGCAGCTCCTTAAAGGGCCCGCGCACGGACTTATCGGACTCTCTCCCTCTAAGCTCGGAGGGGAGGCAGCTCGAGGGGCGCCAGAGACATACAGGGAAGAACTGAGCTGTTTGGCACTGGAGCAAGGGCTGGAGAGGGGGCTACCTCGGGGACAAACGTGCTGTCAGAGGCCTTTGTTCCTTTGGTGAGTCCTTCCCTGGGGCGGCAGACAGAAGCCATATCTGGGACTCCAGCAACCTGGCTCACACTGGTAGCCCCGCCCTGCTGACTCCCTGAGGCCCCGCCCCAACCAGCTTTCAAGCCCACCCAAGCTGTTGCCACTTGCTTAACCATAGGATTGGCCTGTCTTGGATCCTGCTTCAGGTTTTCCCTAAATTCTTTCAAACAAGCAGCATCTGGTCTCAGAGAGCCCCACACCTCTCATTAAGTAATACACTGAAACAAACACAGGGAGGCAGCAAAAATGAGGTGACAAAGAAACAGGTCCCAAATGAAAGAACAGAACAAAACAGTTCATCACCACCAAACCGTTATTATATGAAATGATGAAGGGTCTTTTTGAAGAAAAAGATAAAAAATATATGAACAAACAAAATGGCAATGAATACATATCTATCGACAATGGAATCTACAAACAAAATGAACAGGCAGAACAGAAACTTTCTCATAGATACAGAGAACATTTTGTTGCCTGCCAGATGGGAGGGGGTTGGGGGAATGGGTGAAAAAGGTGAAGGGATTAAGAAGCACAAATTCATTGCTAGACTGACAAACCTCAAAGGGAAAGGGGTTGGGGGGGTGGGAAGAAATAAACCAAAGAACTTATATGCATATCCAATGGACATACAATTGTGTGGGAAAAGGCGGGAGGGGGGCGGGAGTTGGGAGGAGGGGGTTAATGGGGGAAAAATGAGGAACATCTCTAATACATTCTACATTCAACAATAAAGATTAAAAATAATAATGATAAAAAGAACAAAGCTAGAAGCCTCACATTACTCAATTCCAATACTTAGCATAAAGCTACAGTAATCAGGACAACACATATTGGCAGAAAAAGAGACATGATCAACACAACAGAATACAGAGCCCCAAAATAGACTCATGCAAATTTAGTCAATTTATCTTTTATAAAGGATCAAAAGCAACTCAATGAAGCAAAGATATTCCTTTTTAAACAGATGTCCTTATGAAAAAATACAAATCAAACCTTTTCCTTTTCACAGAAAAAGAATTCAAAATTGATCATAGACCTAAATGTAAACACAAAATGATAGAACTTATGGAAGAAAACATAGGGGGAAATCGGGGTGACCTTGGCTTTTGTGACTTTTAGATGCAATGCCCAAAGCACAACCTATGAAAGAAAAAATTGTTGACTTGTGACTTAATACAATTAAAAACTTCTGCTCTGTAAAAGATCCTGCTTCGAGAATGGAAAAACAAGTCAAAATCTGGAAAAGGATAATTTGCAAAACAAATACCTGATAAAAGACTTTTATCCTAAGTACAAAAAGAACACATATTTCAAAAATTAGAAAATCCAGTTTCAAAACTGGACAAAAGATAAAAAAAAAAAAAACTATCCCAAAGCAAATATACAGATGGTGAATATATAAAGAGATGTTCAACATGATGTCATCACAGAACTGCAAATTTAAACAATAGTGAGATATCACTACCTACCTATTATGAATGACTAAACTTCTAAAAGCTGACAATACCAGTTGCTGGTGAGGATACGGATCAACAGGAACTCTCTCCTTCACTGCTGACAGAAATGCAAAACTTCAGCAATTTTGGAAGACAACCTAGCATTAGTAACAACAAAGCTAAACATAGTCTTACCATATGATCTAGCAATAGTGCTATTTGATTTGAAACTGCAAACTGATTTGAAAAGGTACATCCCCATGAACACCTGTGAAGGAATGCTCATAGGAGTTCTATTAGAAGCACCAATAACTGGAAGCAACCAAGATGTTATTCAATAGATGACTGAATAAACAATTTGTGGAATATCCTTACATCTATATAATGAAATATTATTCAAAAATAATAAGTAAGAAATGAGTTCTCAAACTACAAAAGAAAAAAATGAATCTTAAATGCATGTAACTACATGAAAGAAGCCAGTCTGAAAAGGCTATAAATTCTATAATTACCAATTTTATGTAATTTAAAAAAGGCAGAACTATAATTATAGGAAAAAGTTGAGTGGTTTTCAGGACTCCAGCGTTAAGGAATAGGGTTAAATGCATGACACAGAGGGAGTATTCAGGAATGAAACTATTCTGTGTAATGCAGTAATGACACTAAGCATTTGCTAAAGCCCATGCATAGAACTTTATTGCACAGAGTGAACTTTAATGTATAACAAAGAAAAGGAAAATCATTAGAAAGTCAAGAATCCCAGGGTGGAATGCTAAATGTAACAAAGCACTCTGACTGTTATACAAATATAAAAAAAAAAAAAAATAACCCGAGTTCTTAAAGAAATGGCTGATTTTAAGACAGGGGAAGGACATATGTAAAATGAGTTCAGAATATACTGTCAGATAGTAAGGAAGTGCTAAAAAAATAAAAGTGCAATGCAGAAGAAAAGAAGATAGGTCAAAGGAAAGAGACACAGGAATGAATTTAAAGAGCACCAGGGGCCAAACCTGGGGCAATTTTAGCAACAAACTAAAGTAGCCTTGAATTTATAACTCAAAGTTTTTTTTATAAAATCAATATCCATGAGTCTATACTTATATAAATAATTGAATAAGTAAAATAATATATAAATAAATAAGGAAGAAAAGAGAAGAAACACATCTACCACCCAGGAGAATGCCAAATAATTTAGGTAGATACTGTTCTTAAAGATATTGAGCACCCATTCTCCACCACTTAGGTATGAAATACACACAGTGATCCTTTCACTAGTGAAATAGGGGGAAAAAGAGTAACTTTGTTGTGCTGAAACCTCTCATCAAGGTTATTATCAATGTGCTGCCATGTCAATTGCATATACCCTTGATATAATATGATAAAACAGCACTTTATCTCTGGTCTTCCAACCAAAAATCTATATCCCCAGTCTAATTATGAGAAAAGCATGGGAAAATGTTAATTGAGAGAAATTCTACACAATTCCTAGTGAGTATTCCTCAAAACTGTTAAGATCATTAAAAACAAAGGAAACTGAGAAACTGTCATAGTCAAGGGAGCCTAAGGAGACATGGAGACTATATGTAATGTGGTATCTTTGATGGGATACTGAGCAGAAAAGGGATATATATTTGGTAAAAATTAAAATCTGAATGAAGCATGGATTTAGGTTAATTATTATGCATCAATATCAGTTCATTAATTGGAACAAATATAACATATTAATGCAATGTCCTAAATAATATGGTGAGACCTTCTGCACTGTCTTTGTCATTTTTCATAAATCTAAAGCTGTTCTAAAAATTAAAAGTTTAGCAGCCAGTGTGGCTCAGTGGATTGAGCATGTTCCGATGAATTGAGAGGTCCCAGTTCCATTCACAGAGTACATACCCGGGTTTTGGACTCTCCCCAGTAGGAGGCGTGCAGGAGGCAGCACATTGATGTTTCTCAAATCGATATGTTTCTCTCTCTTCCTTTCTCTCTTTCTAAAAAAAAAAAAAAAAAAAAAAAAAAATCAATAAAAACATGTTTAAAAAATTAGAAGTTTACATAAGACTAGATGAGGTATTTTTTTAAAAAAAAGCTATTTCTATTATTCCATGAAAAACTTTCAGATAGTATTAAAATGTGTTTCAAATAAAGCATTCTGGGATACATGAAGTCCTAGAATCATGCATATTATATAACTTTTATTTATTTGACAATGAATATGGGGCAAAATGAAAGGAATGGAAAGAGGCATGTAATAAAGATACCACGTTAAATCAGATTCACTTAAGTTTTCCAAAGCTTATTTAGCAAACAATATTGTGTACTAAAGTATGGTTCTGGGAGGATGTGAAAATGGAGGTGGAGTGAATGGAAGCTACACAGATGATCTCCCAGGACCAAATGAGAATTACAACTAAAATAAAGATAAATCCTCAGAAAAAAGCAACAGAAAAGCAGCAGGACAGGACCATATAACCAGGGACACTGGAAGGATCTGCAGAGGCACAAGATGGGGGTGGGCTGGGAGCCCATGGACAGCAGCAGTCTTAGCTGTGAGCAGTGCCCTTGGGGAATAAAGACCAAGCCCGCTCCACAGTGCAGAGAGCCAGGACAGAGCACTAAAATAGCCACAGCCACTCACCTGGGGGCTCTGGCAGAGGGAGGGCAGACTGGGCTGGAACTCTATGGGGACACCCAGGATTTGGAGGGCACTCAGAGTTTTTGCTGAGTGGTGGCCACAAACGACGGTGGCCAGTGTGCTCCTTCCCAGAGCTGTGGGGAAAAGCAGCAGCGGCACCCCCTTGGCGATTAGCCTTTCCCAGGCCAGGCAAAGAAATGCAAATTGAGGCTCATTAACAACCAGGATTTGTCCCACCCTCTGGAAATCCTCTTAGGCAGAACACCAAGGCTACCTTCCAAGGCACTGAGTAACTGAGACTACTAGTTTCCAGGGAAAAGCTAGAGGATAACTGAACCTTTCCTGGGCTTACAAATCTACCCAGAAAAGTAAGACTTGATAGTGGTGTTTAATGTGGGTCCACCCAGGCTAATCCAAAAGCAGTACAGAGAGCCACAAACAGCAGAACATCAACACTCACAGGGAACATTTGGCAGGCTCCAAAACCCACTGAGATAGCCAAATGGTGAAACAAAGAAACAAATTCCAAATGAAAGAACAAGAGAACTCTACTGAAGATGAGATCAATGAAATGCAGTTAAGCAAATTATCAGAGGTAGAGTTCAGAGCCATAATCTTGAGGAAGCACAACAGCATGAGTAAGAACATCAGCACCATAAGTAAAGATATAGAAACACTGAAAACCAACCAAGTGAAAATGAAGAATGACATAGCAGAAATAAAGAACATATTGGAAGGACTAACCAGCAGAGTAGAGGAAGTTGAGGACTGGATCCGCGAATTAGAAGACAGGGTAGAAAAAATCAGCCAATCAGAAAACCAAAAGGAAAAAATAAAAAACAGGAAGATAGCTTAAGAGAACTGTGAAACAACTGGAAACGTAATAACATTTGCATCATAGGAGTCCCCAAAGAGGAAGAAAATGGGCAAGGGTTAGAGATTATATTTGAAGAAATAGTGACAGAAAACTTTCCTAACTTGGTGAAGGAAGAAGGCATTCAAGTTCAAGAAGCACAGAGAGCCCCAAGTAAGAAGAACCCAAACAGGCCCACACCAAGACAACTAGTAATTAAAATGCCAAAAATTAAAGACAAAGAAAATCCTAAAGGCAGCAAGAGATAAACAACAGGTTACATACAAAGGAAACCCCATAAGGCTCTCAGCTGACTTCTCAACTGAAACACTACAGGCCAGAAGGGAGTGGCATGAAGTAACCAAGATCATAAAAAACAAGGATCTGAATCCAAGACTACTCAATCTAGCAAGGGTATCATTCAAGATAGAAGGTCAGATAAAGAGCTTCCCAGATTTAAAAAAAGGCTAAGGGAATATATTAACACCAAACCAGCACTACAAGATATGCTAAAAGGACTGCTGTAATTAGTAGAAAAAACAGAAAGAAAAATATAACCACACTAAACAAAAAGGTAAAAAATCAGTACATATCAATTATCACCTTAAATATGAATGGTTTGAATGCTCCAATAAAAAGACACAGAGCAGCTGACTAGATAAGAAAGCAAGATAAGAAAGTATATGTTGTTTACAAGAGACACACCTGACAACAAAAGACTCACATAGGTTGAAAGTGAAGGGATGGAAAAAAATCTTTCAAGCAAACAAAAAGCAAAAAAAAGCTGAGGTAGCAATACTCATATCTGATAAAGTAGATTTCCAAATGAAGGCAATAACTAGAAACAAAGAAGGCCACTACATAATCTTGAAAAGATCTATCCAACAGGAAGATATAACCTTGATAAACATATATGCACCCAATACAGGAGCACCAACATATATTAAAAATCTTTTGGAGAACTTCAAAGGAGAAATCAACAGTAATACAATCATAGCAGGGGACTTCAACACCCCACTGACATCACTGGATAGATCTTCTAGACAAAAAATTAATAAGGAAACACAGACTCTAAATGAAGTGCTAGATCAAAAGGATTTAATATATATCTACAGAAAATTACACCCCCAAACTGCAGAATTCACATTCTTCTCAAGTGCATATGGGGCATTCTCAAAAATAGACATGTTACAGCACAAACTAAGTCTCTACAAGTTCAAGAAGACTGAAATCATATCAAGCATCTTCTCAGATCACAATAGTATGCAACTAGAAATCAACTGCAACAAGAACATGCAAAGATATTTGAAAACATGGAGGCTAAATAGCATGTTATTGAACAATGAATGAGTTACAATGGAGATCACAGAGGAAATTAAAAACTTCCTGGAAACCAATGAAAATGAAGACACAACAACACAAAATCTATGGGATACAGCAAAAGCAGTTCTGAAAGGGAAGTTCATAGCACTACAGTTCTACCTCAAGAAACAAGAAAATTTTCTAATAGACTATCTAACCTCATGACTTAAAGAACTAGAAAGCAAACAAACTAATAAACAAAACCCAGAGCAAGTAGAAGGAAGGAAATAGTTAAGATCAGAGCAGAAATAAATGACATGGAGACCAAAAAAACAATTCAAAGGATCAATGAAACAAAGAGCTGGTTCTTTGAAAAGATAAACAAGATTGACAGAAGGACGCTTAGCTAGACCCACCAAGAAACCAAGAGAGAGAACCCAAATACACAAAATTAGAAATGAGGGGGAGAAATAACAACTGACACCACCGAAATACAAAGGATTGTTAATAAATACTATGAACAACTATATGGCAACAAATTCAACAATCTAACCGAAATGGACAATTTCTAGAAACACATAGTCTCCCAAAGCTGAACCGGGAAGAGATAAAAAACTTGAACAGACCAATTGCAACAGAAGAAATTCAAGATATAATTAAGACTCTCTCAGCAAACAATAGCCCAGGCCCGGACGGCTTCACCAGGGAATTTTACCAACATTCAAAGAAGAACTGATACCCATTCTCCTCAAACTACTTCAAAAAATTCAAGAAGAAGGAAGACTTCCAAACTCATTTTATGAGGTCAGCGTAATTCTAATTCCAAACCAGAAAAAGACACTACAAAGAAAGAAAACTACAGGCCAATATCCCTGATGAACATAGATGCCAAAATCCTGAACAAAATACTAGCAAATCGGATCCAGCAATACACCAAAAAAATTATTCACCATGACCAAGTGAGATTCATCCCAGCGATGCAAGGCTGGTACAGTATTTGCAAATGAATAAATGTGATACACCACATAAAGAAAATGAAATATAAAAATCATATGATCACATCAGTAAAGGCTGAAAAAGCTTTCGACATAATCCAGCACCCATTCCTGATAAAAACGCTCAAAAATCTGGGAATAGAGGGATCATATCTTGACATAAAAAAGGCCAGATTGAAAGACTTACAGCCAACATGATACTCAATGGGTAAAAACTAAAAGCATTTTCCTTAAGAACAGGAACAAGACAAGGATGCCCACTTTA
This sequence comes from Molossus molossus, assembly GCF_014108415.1. Classification (NCBI taxonomy): domain Eukaryota; kingdom Metazoa; phylum Chordata; class Mammalia; order Chiroptera; family Molossidae; genus Molossus; species Molossus molossus. The sequence continues at coordinate 55,066,177 of NW_023425351.1, read as the reverse complement.
ACCACTCTGATTTAACATAGTACTGGAAGTCTTAGACAGGAAATCTACAGCAATCAGACAGGAAGCAAAAATAAAAGGGATCCAAATTGGAAAGGAGGATGTGAAACTGTCATTATTCGCAGATGACATGATACTATAGGTAGAAAACCCCAAAGACTTCATCAAAAATTTACTACACTTAATAAATGAATTTGACAAAGTAGTAGGATACAAAATTAACGTCAAGAAATCGACGGCGAAGGTCCTTCCTGAGGACTGAGGGGTCCCCGTCCCACACCAGGCACCCCGCTCAGGGTTCCAGTGCCAGGAACAGAATCCCCATCACTTCTGGCTGGAAAAACCAGCGGGAACTGAGGCTCAGGGAAGCCTAGGCAGCTAGAGCCCCAGGCAGCTCCTTAAAGGGCCCGCGCATGGACTTATCGGACTCTCTCCCTCTAAGCTCGGAGGGGAGGCAGCTCGAGGGGCACCAGAGACACACAGGGAAGAACTGAGCTGTTTGGCACTGGAGTGAGGGCTGGAGAGGGGGCTTTCTCCGGGACAATTGTGCTGTCGGAGGCCTTTGTTCCTTTGGTGAGCCCTTCCCGGGGGCAGCAGACAGTCTCCATATCTGGGACTCCAGCAACCTGGTTCACACTGGTAGCCCAGCCCTGCTGACTCCCTGAGGCCCCGCCCCGCCCCACACAACTTTCAAGCCCACCCAAGCTGTTGCCAGTTGCTTAACCATAGGATTGGCCTGTCTTGGATCTGGCTTCAGGTTTTTCCTAAAGTCTTTCAAACAAGCAGCATCTGGTCTCAGCGAGCCCCATACCTCTCATTAAGTAATACACAGAAACAAACACAGAGAGGCAGCCAAAATGAGGAGACAAAGAAACAGGTCCCAAATGAAAGAACAGAACAAAACCCAATAAAAGAACTAAGCGAAATGGAGATAAGCAACCTAACAGATGCTGAGTTCAAAATACTGCTTATAAGGATGCTCAATGAACTCAGTGAAAACCTCAGTGAACTTAGTGAGGGCCTCAAGAGCATAAAAAAAAGACCAGTCAGAAATGATGGATGCACAGTCAGAAATGAAGGAGGCATTAACTGAAATAAAGAATAATTTACACAGCTTCAATAGTAGAGTACGTAAATCCAAGAAGCAAACCATCGATTTGGAATATAAGGAAGCAAAAAATGCCCAATCAGAACAGCAAAAAGAAAAAAGAATCCAAAAAACTGAGGATAGTGTAAGGAGCCTCTGGGACAACTTCAAGCGTGCCAACATTCGCATCTTGGGGGTGCCAGAAGGAGAAGAGTGAGAACAAGAAATCGAAAACCTGTTTGAAACAATAATGGCAGAAAACTTTCCTAACTAGGTGAAGGAAACAGACATACGAGTCCAGGAAGCACAGAGAGTCCCAAACAAGATAAACCCCAAGAGGCCCACACCAAGACACATCATCATCAAATGCAAAAGGTTCAAGACAAAGAGAGAATCTTAAAAGCAGCAAGAGAAAGGCAGCTAGTTACCTACAAGGCAGTTCCCATAAGGCTGTCAGCTGATTTCTCAAAAGAAACTTTGCAGGCCAGAAGGGAGTGGCATGAAATATTCAGAGTGATGAAAAACAAGAACCTACAACCAAGATTACTCTATTCTTCAAAGCTGTCATTTAGAATCGATGGCCATATAAAGACTTTCCCAGACATGAAAAAGTTAAAGGAGTTCATCACCACCAAACCATTATTATATGAAATGATGAAGGGTCTTTTTGAAGAAAAAGATAAAAAATATATGAACAAACAAAATGGCAATGAATACATATCTATCGACAATGGAATCTACGAACAAAATGAACAGGCAGAACAGAAACATTCTCATAGATACAGAGAACATTTTGTTGCCTGCCAGATGGGAAGGGGGTTTGGGGAATTTGTGAAAAAGGTGAAAGGATTAAGAAGTATAAATTCATTTCTAGACTGACAAACCTTAAAGGGAAAGGCATTGGGAGGGTGGGAAGAAATAAACCAAAGACCTTATATGCATAACCAATGGACACACAATAGTGTGGGAAAAGGCGGGAAGGGGGCGGGAGTGGGGAGGAGGGGGTAAATGGGGGGAAAATGTGGAACATCTGTAATACATTCAACAATAAAGATAAAAAAAAGAAAGAAAGAAATCGACGGCATTCTTATACACCAACGATGAACTCACAGAAAGAGAAACTAAAAAAAAATTCCATTTACCATCGCAGCAAAAAAATTAAGATACCTAGGAATGAACTTAACCAAAGAAATAAAGGACCTATTCACAGAAAACTACAGGTCATTGAAAAAAGAAATAGAGGAAGATATAAAAAAAGTGGAAGCACATACCTTGTTCATGGATTGGAAGAATCAACATCATTAAAATGTCCATATTACCCAAAGCAATCTATAGATTCAATGCAATCCCCATCAAAATGCCAATGACATACTTCACAGAACTAGAACAAATACTTCAAAAGTATGGAACCAAAAAAGACCTCGAATAGCCACAGCAATCTTGAAAAAGAAGGACAAATTTGGAGAGATCACATTACCAGATTTCAGGTTATATGAAGGCACTGTAATCCAAACAGCCTGGTACTGGCACAAGAACAGGCATATAGACCAGCAGAACAGAACAGAGAATGCAGAAATGGACCCAGAAATGCTCAATTAATATTTGACAAAGGTGGCAAGAGCATACAGTGGAGTAAAGACACCCTCTTTAATAAATGATGTTGGGAATATTGGATAGTTACATGCAAAAAAATTAAACTAGACCATCAACTTACATCATACACAATAAACTCAAAATGGATAAAAGACTTAAATGGGAGTCATGAATCCATACAAATCCTAGAAGAAAATGTAGGCAGCAAAATTTCAGACATCATACACAGCAGAATTTTCACGGAACCATCACCGAAGGCAACAGAAACAAAGGAGAAAATAAACACATGGGACTATATCAAACTCACAAGCTTCTGCACAGCAAAAGAAACAAACACCAAAATGGAAAGGCAACCCATTCTATGGGAGAGCAAAATTGCCAATTATACATCAGATAAGGGGTTAATTTCCAATATATATAGAGTGCTCATACAACTCAACAAAATGAAGAAAAAGAACCCAATAAAAAAAATGGGCAGAGGAGCTAAATAGACAACTCTCCAAACAGGACATACAAATGGCTAAGAGACATATGAAGAAATACTCAACATCACTAATCATCAGAGAGATGCAAATTAAAACAACAATGAGGTATCACCTCACACCTGTCGGAATGGCCGCCAACAACCAATCACCAAACAACAAGTGTTGGCGAGGGTGTGGAGAAAAGGGGACTCTAGTACATTGCTGGTGGGAATGCAGACTGGTGTAGCCACTATGGAAAACAATATGGTGTTACCTGAAAAAATTAAAAATTGAACTGCCATTTGACCCAGTGATCTCACTTCTAGGAATATACCCTGAGAAACCTGAAATACCCATCGGGAAGAATATATGTACCCCCATGTTCATAGCAGCACTATTTACAATAGCCAAGATCTAGAAACAGCCCAAATGTCCATTATTAGACAAATGGATAAAAAAGCAGTGGTACATATACACAATGGAGTACTATGCAGCTGTAAGAAAGAAAAATATCTTATCCTTTGGGACGACATGAAGGGACCTGGCAAGTATTTTCCTAAGTAAAACAAGCCAAGCAGAGAAAGACATGATCTCACTTATTTGTGGACTATAATGAACATAACAGTCTGAGGAATGGGGTAGTCCCAGAGATGTGGAAGTGGGGTACAAACTGACAATCCCCAGAAGAGGGGGTGGTGGGGGAGAGATAAACCACAGAACTTATTTGCATGTATGCATGAACAATGGACATGGACAACCAAGCTGGGGACAGGGCGGGGAGGGAGGGGGAGGAGAGAATGGGGGGGCCATCTGTAACAAAAATTAATTAATTAAAAAATAAATAAAGTATGGTTCTGTATGTGTGTGTTTTGGGGAAAAACAGTCAATTAAAAATCATGGCAGAGCCTGAAGGAGAGTAAGCTTTAAGTTCATTAGGAATAAATCACAGCTATAGAGTTCATTGAATGTAATCATTTTGAAAAAATAGGAAATCAATGTCCTCACTGATATTAAAGACATATAGGGATAAAGGCTCCTCTCAGTCTATTTAATTCCATCAAGTAAGCTGTTTGCTAGGGGTTATTAGGCCCTTCTCCAGGGACTTCTGTTACCCAAACGATTTAATTCACCCCTTCTGGATTTCCTCCAGAAACCTAGGTTTCCTAGTCTTAGACCAATGGTGTGCTTATGAATGAACACTTTCCCTGAAGTCAACTGTGAGGCATTTTACTTTCCTTTTTACTGTTTACTTTCCACTGGTTCTTTTAAGAACAAAACCCAAGATCTCGTACTCAGAAATTGTAATCAAGAATACAGATACTATAAAACATTACAATGAGCTTTCATCAAATATTCTTGAATAAGTTTCTCAATGTTTTCTTGAGGGAAAGCCTCCACACAGAAAATGCAAGAGAAGAGAGCAGGTAGAAAGGAGAGGGCACTAATAACAGTTCAACCTAACAGATATTTATTAAATGCTCACTATGTACCTGGCAGGGAGAGGGTGAAGTTGTTTTACATCATTGTCCTCCAATCCATACACCTCCTACTTTTCTCTTTCAAAATGTATTGTTGTGAAATACAGAAGAAGAAATAAGTAATGCTGGTACAAATAACATACTTCACTATGAATTATCCTAGTGCCAAGACTTTTTGCTTCAATGATCTCATAGTATTTCTGGTCCATTCATATGCACAATTTTTTCTATATTTCCTGTAATACATTAACTGGTGTATGGTTAATAATCTAAAATACAACTGTCAAGCATATACTAGCTATGAAGGCCTTGGGATGAATATAGAGACACCGTTCCTGTCTCATTCCAAAAGCCACCACTATCAGAGTAAAGGTCATGCAGTTTGTGAGAAAAGCCCCAAGTGGCTCTTTCATACAATTTATCATCAATTACACACGACCCCAAAGCTGAAGTACCCCTTAGGAAAAACAGGGAGAAAAATAACCGAATGTTCGGATATCTGAATTTATACATTGCTCTTCCCAAATTTCCTCAGTAGGATTTTACCTATTTCGCAAAAGCTACCTTGAAACCAAGTTGTTAACATTATGGATAATTACTATTTAGAGGATATATATATTTATTAATATTATAAGTTATATCAAACAGAGCATTTGGGTTATTTTTAGAAAATATGAACTGGACAGGTGTCTGGTTTTGACCACTTGATTGAATTCAATAAAGCAATTGATCACTTCTTCAAAGCAGTATCAGCTTATAATTTAGTTCATTCAAAACTGTTCATGGAGATGTAGACACATGAAGAAAAGCGTAACACCTTAACACCGTCTTCAAACTGGAATATGTCTTTTTTCTTCTTTATCATTACATTTATTTCACAGTTAATTGTTTTTATACTAATAAACTTGACAGGGCATAAAACTACTTTGTTAAAAGAGAGAAAACCATTTTACATCTCATGGCTCTCGGGGTTTTCTTTAGGGTTCGGTCCTCGCCTCTTTGATTTGCTTTTCCATTCAAGTTTCCATGGTGGATCGATCACCTCTTATTTCATAGTAAACCTTTAATACATTGTATTTGCATCACTATTACCCTGTACTCTCACCTGTTGACTGTAGGATTCCTTCATTATACTGATAGTGAGGTTCAAAGCCCAACTTGGCAGCTAACACTAAACCAAGCATTAATGGAAGTTTTTTGTTTTTGTTTTTGTTTTGATAAATGCATTGTCATTGCTCAAAATACACTGTGGACTTCTTCTACCAGCTGTGTGGTAGACTAGACATTCTGATATGCCTTCAGGCACTGCAAATACACAGATGTTGTTTCTGTCCTCTTCATTAGAACACCGGAGAATACTAAACAGTTCTGAAAGACCAGCCCACATCTTCTATGTAATCCAGAGTGAGTACAGCTCTTTGCTTTTTATCCTTCAACTTATAAAGCTCCTGGCTTATGAGCAATTTTTATAAATAAATAAATATTGTCTAAAACAATAATTCACTTGTTTAGTTGCTTGTAAAGGTTTGTACAGTCGGTTATATAGTAAAGGTTCGTAAATCTACCTGTTGTGTAGCTTTAGTGCCTTCATAAAATTCATTTAAACATATTAATCACGTTGCTTTTTTATGGATCATCTGCCAAATATGCAAAACAATTCCCCAAACAAAACTGCATTAAATTTTTAAATAGAATTTTGCCTTAAGTTTTTTTTTAATACATTTGCTTAGCAACTAATGCTAAAAAGAACCTTTTAGATGTCAGAAAAAAATTATTTTTGAAAAAGTGTTTTAGCTAGGATAAACTTAATTTATTAACCAATTTTCTCAGAGCATAATGATTATGATAGATTACATAGAAAAAAATGTGTTTACATGTTGACTTGGGTTTCATCCAGAATCTAACATTTTACTTAAATACATTTAAAGTATTTATCCTATTTAATATAAAATGTTTATTTTAATGGTATTTTAAATCATCATGGTTGTACAATGGATCTATAGAAAAATATGTTTTTTAAGACTCTAGTGTATTTTTAAAAAAATTATTGTTATTCTTTTAATCCTCACCCAAGGATATTTTTCCATTCTTCACATAGAGTGGGGGAGGGGAAGAGAGAGAGAGAAAGAGAGAAGCATGCACGTGAGAGACATCGACTGGTTGCCTCCCACATGACTCTGGTTTGTGGGCCTATACTCTCACCACCGAGCCAGGGTTCTCGTGTACTTTTTAATATGTTGTAAAAAGTGCTGCTGTAATCTATCCATTATCATACATTAATTAGAAGGGTTAGGTATGAGAAAACATTTTTTTAAAACTACACATAATTTGGCCGGTGTGGCTCAGTGGTTGAGCATCAACCCATGTACCAAGAGGTCGTTGGTTAGATTCCTGGTCAGGGCACATGCCCAGGTTGTGGGCCTGATCCCCAGTGGGGGCATGCAGGAGGCAGCCAATCGATGTTCTCTCTCATCGATGTTTCTATCTCTCTCTCTCTCCTTTCCTCTCTCTAAAAATCAATAAAGAAAAAATATTTTTAAAAAAACTGTACACATATACACATTCCCTTCAGTATTGAAATAAGAATGATACTGATTCCATTCTCCAATGAGAAAACTGAAATATCAATATTAATGTTAATTTTTAACAGGTAAGGGAATAACCAGAAAAAAACAGAATTACTATTATTACTCCTAAAAAGACAGTGTATCAAAAAACAATAAAGCCCAACGAGATGCACATCACCAAAAATAACTAAATTGAAATGCACTATTAGTTCTCTCTGTATAAGAAAAGAAAACTTGGACTCAGAGTGCTACAGAGGGAAGACTTTGTGAAGACGAGGAGAAGACAGCCACCTATAAGTCCAGGAGAGAGGCCTCAGAAGAAACCAACCCTGCTGACACCTAGATCTTAGAGGTCTACCCTCTAGACTTCCAAGAACACAGGTGTCTGTTGTTTAGGCCATACAATCTGTGGGGCTTCATTATGGCAGCACTAGCAAACGAATTCACCTGGCATAAAGTCATACGATGCATATAATGAATGTATCAAATTAACTAAATTAAATCAATTAATTTAATTATTTAAATGAAGAAAAACAACATAAGCTTTCAAATGAAATGAAATTCCAAACTTCCCAGAAGTTGAAAAAGATTCACAAAAATGGTTGGCACAAGCAGGGATTGAAACTGCCATTTAAAATAAAACAAAACACAAAAGATTTTAGTGCATCAAAGCCTATTAAATATAAGGAAAAATGCTTATATTTAAAAATTTATATTAATGGAGAAGATTAAAAATGAAAATGAAATAAATTATTTAACCAAAAACTTTTTTGAAAAATAATAAAAGTGGTAATGAAAAATTGATAGAGTATGATCACAAAATCTACAGAAATTGTGAAAAATCCACAGAACTGGTAATTAAATTACAGAGTTCACTCATTCCAAAATGCAAGGTAATCCCCAGTCAAATAAAAATGAATAAATATTAGGAAGAGGCAATTTTTGTGATAAATGGACATAATTATAGAAACGAAGTAAATATCTTGTAGAAACCTTGAGAGGATAGGACAGGAAAATAGGGCTGTGATAGCTGATTGATACAGAAATTCTTTTTGTAGTGAAGAAAATGTCTAAAATTGACTGTGGTGGTGATGGTTGCACTTTTTGGGGAGGTGTTATTTATTTTTAAAATAAGTTCATTGAGGTGACATTGGTTAATAAGGTTACATAGATTCCAAGAATACAGTTCTATGATACATCACCTGTATACTGCACTGTGTACCCACCACCCAAATCAGATCTTTCATCACCGAATATTTGACCCCTTTACCCTTTACTCCCTCCCCACTTCTCTTTCCTCTGGTCATGACCATACTGTTGTCTGCATCTATGACTGTTTGTTTGTTTTTTTCTTGTTTTTTCAGTTTTATGCCCACCATATGAGTGAAATCATATGGCTCTTGCAACAACATGGACGGATCTTGAGAATACCAGGCTAAGTGAAATGAGTCAGACAGAAATGTCAAGCACCATATTTTTTAATATGCTAAACACCACTGTATTGTACATTTTAAATAAGTAAATTCCATGGTATGTGAGTTATATCTCAATAAAGCTGTTAAATACCATGTCTTTGAAATTATTTCAATCAAAGGCATGAAATGAATATACTAACAACATCTTTTAACACAAATATCTTCTCTAAAGAAAACAAAATCCAAAGTCACATGTCACTATTCTTCATTTTCACGTACTGTCTCCTACCTATAAAACCCTTCCTTCACTCCTGAAACAACAAAAAGCTAACTCTCATTATACTATAGTCAGTTCAAGGTCACTTCACCTCACTCTTCCAGGCCACATAGTCACTAATGGGATCTGTGTTTTTACAGCACTGCGTTGATACTACAATTATAAGCATTACATATTATCATAATTACAGACTATCATATCAGTTCCCTCTACCACATCATGAGATTTTTAATACAGGTCTTGAGTCTCCATTTTAATAATATTCACCATTTAACATACTGTACAGCTCATAAAAAGAAAGAAATACACAAATTGGAAATAAACTTTCTCTTTCTGTATTTATATGCTTAATAATAAATTTCCCTTGAATAAGCAGTTATCTTGTCACTTTTGTTCCATATCCATTTCAAAGCATTAAGGGAAGAATAGCAGTATGTGAGATGATATTGATATATTATTTTATTTTTGTCATTGTCATAATTTCTCTTTGTAGCCAAGGGAAAAGCATCTGCCCATTCACATTACAGTGAAAACAAATTGCGTCCTGGTCATCCAACAGGTGGAAATATACTATTCTGCAACTATAATATGCTAGTTTATTTTACTAGGTGTATTAAATCAACTTAATAAATAGTTCAGGAGAAAAATTTCCTTGTTGTGAGAATCAACTAGTAATTTTAGTGAAAATGATTGTTTTGTCTTATAAATCCAGACAAGATTAACACATATTTTCATATTTCTTATTTCACATTATTTATTTACCTGTCTAGCTAAGAGATATGTACCTTTTGATTTTATGGTAATTCTCATTTGGTTGAAAGACTTACCTCTCTCAAAAAAATAAATTTGTTTAATAATGTCATGTTAAAGAAGAGACTTTGAGAAGTGACATATTCACAAAGTCACAATATGCCTTTTTTTAATAATTTTTTTCCCTTTATTGATTTCAGAGAGGGAGAGAGATAGAAACATAGATTGGCCGCCTCCTGCATGCCTTCCACTGGGGATCGGGCCCACAACCTGGGCATGTGCCCTGACCGGGAATCGAACTTGTGACCTCTTGCTGCATGCATTGACGCTTAGCCACTGAACCACACCAGCTGGACACAATATGCCTTTTAATATCAGTATTTAGATGAATATTTGCACGTCTCTGAAGATAAATTTACAAACTGGTATCCTATACCCAAGCAAACTTGGAAATGAGGGAAACTTCTCTTTATCCTCTGAATGTACTCACTTAGCATTGCCAGGAATACTTTGATGGTGCTTATCTTTTAGAAGCATTTTCAAATGAAAAAGAAGAAAAGCAATGAACATTGGCAGAATGAAGCTTGAGGCCCTTTAAGCTGTCAACTTGTCATTTTTTTAGAGAATTATGTTTAGCTTAAAGTGGTTTTACATTATTTCTAATGCTGTCTTTAATGTTATTTCCCATGAGTTGGTTTCACTGTATGTACCAGAAGTAAAATATTTCTTAGATGATTTATTTTTCCTGGGTGTTAGATACAATCTATGTTTTTACCCTCTTTAATTTTCCCCCACTACACTCCAGAGTTTACTTAAGGGAGCCTTATCTATGGTGAGAGTTAATTTTTAAGGGTTGAGAGTATTTTTTATGTCATAAAATAAAGTATCTTGCTGAAATTCACTTCATCATCTTAAAGCACTAAGAAATGGCCTTGATAAACCCATGAAAATCTGGTTCCTACCATAAAGAGCACTGCCTTTAGTAACTTTCATATTGTGATGAGAAAAATTAAAGCAGAGATATTTTCCTTTTTAGCCCATTATAGTCATAAATCCTATAATTGATAAAAGGATAGATTTTTTTTTACAACAGCAAATTAACTAGGAGAGAAGCAGCATGATTTTTTATAGATGTAAGAAATATAGAAAGCTTGCTTCATTTTATAGTCGTTTCATTGTAGGAATACTAGAAGTCTCTTAAAATCACTGGCACTTATACATAAAGATAATTTAAGGAATTTAACCATTGTCTAGTGAATGGCTAATGCAACCACTAAAGTCAATATGGTTCAATATGAGTATGTCACCTGACCTGGAGGGAAAAGACCTGGTTTCAAGTCTCTCTTCTTCCCCTCTCTGGCTGGGAAAATCTTGAGCAAAAGGCTTAGGCTCTGATGAAGTATCAGATGCCTGCTTTAAATGAGTTACATTGAAATTTAAGATATATGTTGCAAAGTTCTCAGCAGAGAGCCTGACTCAAAACCAGTTCTGAGCAAAATCCCAGTTTGCTCTGTATTAGACACAAAAATGAATGACTGGATTAGCCAGTGCTGCCTGTTTGCCCTGTATTCGCCATGAGCCTTGCTTCCCTCTTGCTCAGTGCCCCACGGCTATATCCACCCCTTTTATAAGCCGCTCAGACTTGAACATTCATTACCTTGCGGGAGAGAACACGACCATCCCGGCTGACCAGTCAGCTGCACCTGGGCAATGGGAGGCTCCCACCCCCTTCTCTGTCCTGGGAATGTCCACGATTCCCACAGTCGAAGCCGTTTCCAAGGACACAGCCTTGGAAAGAGCGATGTGTCGTTGAGAAACCTGGTGTACGTGCCTGGACCCCTGCAAGGCTCTACACACACACTTAGGAGCCTGGCAGGTGCAAGCGGAGATCACGGTGCTCACAGCACACAAACACCTCGCTGGGGAGTCCCCTCATTTGTTAGCCCGTCGCCTACCAGTCTGGAGCGGTCTGCCTCTGCCTGGTCTCCATCTGTCCTCTGGGAGAGGGCCAGCTTCTGAGCCAACAGATGGGGAGCCAGCGAGGAGACGGAACAAGGGTCGGAAAAGGGGCACGAGGGCTGGGAATCCCCAGCTGGCCTTAGCCTGGACGTGAGAATGCGTGGCCTCCAGGTCAGATGCTCGTGGGCCACCCCCACCCCCACCCCCCGTGAGTTCCCGGATGCCCCGGAGGCACCGGCTGGTCTAAGAGCATTGTTGAGGCCCTGGCCCGGTTGGCTCAGCAGATGGACCATCGGCCTGCAGCCCAGAGAGTCCCGGGTTTGGTTCCCGCTAGGGGCACGTACCTAAAAAAATAAAATAAAACTAAATAAATAAAGCATTTGTTGGGGAACTGTGCTGAGCTCACTGAGGCAAAGGAGGAAGAAGCGGGCAGCAGTGGCCTGGCCCGGCCGTGCTGGAGGAAGAGCCGCGGGTAGAGGAGGCGCGCCCTGTGCTGCTACTTCGGGCTGGCGGACCGGTGGGAGGGCAGGATAGTAAGTAAGGCATCTGAACGTGCTGTTTTCAAAGCTAGGACTCAAACTGGTGGAGATGAGGGCCGAGTGTTTGTAATCAAGCCTGATTGGAACACGAAGAGGTGACATCTCTGAGAAGCGAGGAGAGCCGAGAAGAGACATTGGGGTGATGGACAGCAACACGAGGAAAAGCCCTGCACCGTCCAATCCGTAGTACGAGAAAACCCAAAGCAGGACAGCAATCCCAGCCAGCGGGGCAGCTCCCCCTCCCCCCTTCAGGAAATCTTCCTGATGAGAAAATGTACTCCATCTGAGCGTGTTGAGATAGCAGCCAAGTGCCAGCAACAGTCTCATTTTTACCGAAGGGACATAAGCGAATGGGGTCCCAGACTGGAACAGAGATGCTGTTAAATGATTCTTCTAAAGTAGGGGTGAGCCAGAATCCCCGAAGCATCATCATCTTGACAAGGAACTGTATCCTAGAAGTGACAGATTTGACAAGAAGGTTAAAAAGGCATGGCTGAAAAATGAGAAGGAGAATTATAGCAACTAAAGGTCTGAGGAGAGGTAAGAACAGATGGTAGAGGGAGCTGAACCTCTTGGGCAGGAAAGGGAGGGGCGGCGCTCTGCAATTCCTTCACTGTCTTTTGTTTCCTAGTAAACAACTTAAAATCAATATCCAAAAAAATCAGTTTTAAGATGGCAGACTATGGTCCCTTCATTTCCACCTATTAAATAATAAAAATTTTACGGTGCAGAAGTTGTTAGATTACTCCGTATTTCACTGACTCAATTATTTAGTCCTGAAAATAAGTCAGTTCAGTTACATGGTTGCATCTCATTTCAGGAGGTGGTGATACAGATGGGTTCCCCTGTGAGATATATGGAAACAGAAGGGGAAAAAAAGGTTACTAATCAGAGCAAATTATAAACCAGTTTCTGAGTCTGTAAGGTTCAAAGTTTCTTTTGCTGGAATGAAAGTAGGCAATGACTGTCTGCAGTTTGAATGCCTCTGATGTTATCATCAGGTGCTCAGGTAAATTCAGTATAATTTACACAGCATTAGTCACTAAGTTTGTTTAAGCGGTTGTAGCAATTTCTCAAGTTTATATCAAATCCTTTGGCAGTAATTTGCTACTGCAAAAGTCAGAATATAAAGTTTTATTTCTTAATAATTTCATGTCAAAGGATGGGAGCAAAATAAAACCTTAGTTTGGAGGGATGAGGCCAAATATTTAAGAAAACTAGAAAAATTCAGGACCTAGTTCAGTTTATAGGTGAAAAATAAAACTTTGAAGACATTTAACTGAACTAGAGTCTAAAATATCTACAATTGGTTATTATGGTTTCGATTGAAACAATTTTTCTCTATAAAATCTCTATCATTTTTATCAAAGATAGCCAAATTAAGGCAATTTACTGCATTAAGTCCAATTTTAATTTGGCTTGATTATTTGCATAAACACAACAAGAAAAGAAATGATCATATAGGCTCTCTTAAATCTGCTTTGCTGGAGTCTCAAAAGAAATCACCAGATTGAACTTTAATCACCTCTCAGGGCAGAGAAGCCAAGCCACATGGCTGCCAGCAGGCTTTGCCTGTAATACCTATAGGTTTGGGTTAATTCTTCAATTTCTCAAAGTCCTCCAAAATATCTTAAGGGTTTATTTTGTGTGTTTGTTTTTTGCCATCTCCCAGGAAAGCAACCTTCATTCCTTACCCGAGAAGATTGCCTTGAACCATGTAAATAAGCAAGGTAGCAGGCCGCTTCTCCAACAGGTTTCATTGGCCACCAACATCAACCTTAATTCCTTAGTTTCCTGGTGCCATCCAGAGTCCAGGCATGTCTCTCAATCCTGACATTCCAGGCAAACTCTTCGTTAATAAAATCAGTTTCCAGTTGTGTCCTATTATAATAAAAGAACAGATTCTTACCGGACTCATGCAAACTCATAGTGCTCACTCCTTAAGAGTTTCCAAATTCCGGAAGAATCAGGTAGAGAGAAAACTATAGCTTCAATATTGCTTATGAAAGTAAAAGTGACCAAACTGCTTTAAGAAAAAAAAGTTTCTGCCTGGCTGATGTGGCTCAGTGGTTGGGTGTTGACCCATGTACCAGGAGGTCTTCAGTTTGATTTCCAGTCAGGGCTCATGCCCAGGTTGTGGGCCCGATCCCCAGTGGGGGGCATGCAGGAGGTGGCCAATCGATGTTCTCTCTCATCGATGTTTCTCTCTCTCTCTCCCTCTCCCTTCCTCTCTCTCTAAAACCAATAAGAAAAAAGTTTCCTTATCTCTGAAAAAAAATGATTAAAAATCAGCTATATTTTTAAAAATTATTTTTGTTACAGATGGTTCTCCTTTTCCCCCCATTGACAACCTCCTCCCGATTGCACCCCCCGCACTCTATCTCCAGCATTCTTGTCCATATCCACTGGTTATGTGTACATGCATATAAGTTCTGTGGTTTATCTCTTCCCTCCCCCACCCCCTCTTCTGAGGTTTGTCAGTCTGTATCCTACTTCTATGCCTCTGGGTCTATTCTGTTCATCAGTTTGTTTTGTTCATTACATTCCACAAATAAGTGAGATCGTGTGAAAATCAGCTATATTTTGAACTAAGTCATAAAAATAATTATCCTCAGTTCATTCAGTCACCAGTATTTTCATGAATTGTTATTTCTCGGAGTTCTATAAATCTGCATTCAGTTTAAAGGTGTGATCTGGAAATTTATTCTCAGAAAGTTCTATTTTAGAATAAGTCAGAGTCCTTTTCTTGGATCTTTCTGAGAGATAATATATTTGCAAATGCATCAGAATAAAGCAATGACTGACTAAATGACAAAAACTTAATGTGACTTGGTTATATATCTGATTATAATGCAATTGATGAGGAACTTTGCTTTTCTGTAAGATACAACATTTCAAGATAACAATGAGAATTACAAATGAAAGTTTATCAGAACTTTGTAGACTCTTAGAGATCTTTATAAAATTTCCATAACATCCACTTTAATAAAAATATATGTATACAAAGAGAACATAGATATTATATTGTATTTGACAATGCATCCCATGTACTTCAAGCATATCAAATAGGCTTGATTAGTTTAAAATTTCTCTTTTGTAAGGAGAGAGAACAAATCTTAGAGGTATTTAAGGGGCCCAGTGAAATAACTCAAAGCCATTTTCAAGTTAAGAAAAAGTTTCTTGCCCAGCCCATGTGGCTCAGTGAATTGAGCATCATCCCATGGACTGAGAGGTCCCAGTTTGATTCCCTGTCAGGACACATGCGTGAGTAGGTTGCAGGCTCGATCCCCAGTAAGGGGCATGCAGGAGGCAGTTGATCAATGTTTCTCTCTCACATCAATATTTCTATCTCTCTCTCCCTTATTCTCTCTCTCTAAAAACATATTTAAAAAAGAAAGAAAGAAAGAAAGAAAGAAAGAAAGAAAGAAAGAAAGAAAGAAAGAAAGAAAGAAAGAAATCTCCTAAAATCTAAACCTTGGGAAGGTTGTCAAACACATTTGACCAAAAGGTGATATATCATTATGAAACAATATTAAATTACTTATTTACTCAAAGGTATCGAACATAAATACAGGCTAGCAAAAACTTAGTTGTTAGGATTGAGAAGATGGTTTTCTTAAGTAATCAAGTACCTGAATTGTATACAATGACACATAACTATTTTTAAAAATGGAATCTTTGCTTTCTAGGTAGAAAATGTGTATACTATCTTATCTGGAATAAAATAATATATACAAGAAAATCCTTGTTCTTTTAACAGAGTGAAAAAAAAACAAACGTCCAACTCTGCATTAGTTTACTTTTGATATTTAAATTCATTTACATAATTAAATTTATTATTCAGCTTAACCATATAATTTCCTCTCAAAATTTCTCCTCACAAACCATCTGTAAGTTTTCTAGTCCTTTTTAGTTTTTGTCTTCCTGAGTCATTCAGAAATAACCAACTTTCGAACAATTCACTTTCATCCTTTACTTTCAATTATGTATCTCCTTACCTTACACCCTCTATTACCCAAACCATACTGTTCCTTTCCAACTTAATTTGAATTTTTAACTCTTAGAAACCTTAATTTTTAATGGCAACTAAAAAGTGAGCAATAATTATTCTTTAGCTTGGAAAATACCTTTTATAACTTCTAGAAACATTAGCTCCTCCATTGGCAAACACACACTTTTAATAGACATGTTTCTAATAAAGTATAAGACATTCATTAACAGTTCCAAATCCATTTTCTAGCTTCTCTATAATAAAAAGCCAAAAGTAGGTGAACTTAAGACTGATCTAGCAATCAATCTTTGTTTTTTATGTTATTTCAAAATAATTTTTATTATTTAACTTAAGTTAGTAAAACTCAAAAGTTTCAAATTACCAACAGACTTTAGAAAACTATGTTTAGACATATATATAATTATTACTAAAAAGCTTTATCAAAAGCCCTTCATTTTAGTTACATCTATTTATTAATTCTTAACAACAGTGTGAGATTTTAAAGCCTATGATTATCCAAGCTATTTTCTTGACAAGTTTTGTAACAGAGATGACACTTTTTGTGACCCAGACAGGATAAGCATGTCTTGTGTTAATAACTCTAAAAGATACCAACCATACTTAAATCAATATCAAATATTTTTTCAGATTATGTGACTCTGAAATGCATATGGGTTAGTTAATGTTATGTATTTTTAAATATTTTTATTGATTTTTAGAGAGGAAGGGAGAGGGAGAGAGAAGAACATCTATGTGTGAGTGAAGCACAGATCAGCTGCCTCCTGCTCATCTACCACTGGGGTCGGAGCTCACAACCCAGACATGTGCTCTGACTGGGAATCCAACCAGCAAGCTTTCAGTGCACAGGATGACACCCAACCAACTGAGCCACACTGGCCAGGGCAGTTTCTGTTATATTTTTGAGAATTCTCATATAAACACTTGTTTGTTTAAGCCAATTTAATAGAGCTCCTCTTTTTAAAAAAATGAACAGTGTCGCCCCACCAGTGTGAATCAGTTGACTGAGTGTTGGCCCGTGCGCCAAGAGGCCGCTGAGTCAATTCCTGGGCAGGGCACATGCCTGGGTTGCAGGCTCAATCCCCAGTAGGGGGTGTGTGGGAGGCGGCTGATCGGTGTTTCTCTCTCATCAATATTTCTATCACTCCCTGTCTCTAAAAACCAATAAAAAAAATGTATTTTAAAAAATTAATATTGTCTTCTAAAGGTAGAAAATACCACAATACATATAGACATACAAACAGACAGACACAGCGATCTTTTAGCATGAGACAGGCACCATAAAGCAACACTCACTAATTTAGAAAGGAACAACTGGAATAATTAAAATTCATGTGCTCAGATGGCTAAGGTTTCTTTTTCCTTTTAATAAGAATTACCTCCCAGAAACTTGCATTTAATTAAAAAAAATTTTTTTTTTACTCTTACCTGAGGATATTTTTCCATTGCTCCTCAGAAAGAGTAGAAAGGAGGGAAGGAGAGAAAAAGGGATGGAGGGAGAGAGAGAGAGAGAGAGAGGCAGAGAGGCACATCGACTGGTTGCCTCACACATGACCCTGACCTGGGCTGGGGATCGAACCTGCAACCCCAGTATGTGCCCTTGACTGGAATTGAACCTGCAACCCTTCAATCTGTAGACCAACACTCTAACCACTGAGCAAAATCGACCAGAAACTTGCATTTTAAAAGATGGTTCATATAAGTGTTCTTGAAAAAGACCAG
This sequence comes from Molossus molossus, assembly GCF_014108415.1. Taxonomy (NCBI): domain Eukaryota; kingdom Metazoa; phylum Chordata; class Mammalia; order Chiroptera; family Molossidae; genus Molossus; species Molossus molossus. The sequence continues at coordinate 55,048,320 of NW_023425351.1, read as the reverse complement.
TTATTTACATCTGAAAGGTACATAAAAAGAAATGCAAGCTCCTCCTAGAAGAACTTTGGTTTCATAAAATCAATTATTTATAACCATTTTGACATGAATAATGGAGGTTTGGGAAAGGTAAAAGGAATTGGTGGGCTTTGAATTATTTCTGGAGCCATACCTCTGGCCTTGTAAAGACTTTATTTTTAAAACAAGACAATTGTTTTTAATACCTCAAGAATTGAGTTACCACCTAAACGTTGGCAAAGGACTGACAAGTTCATCCAGCTATTTTTAGAATGTTTCTTTCAATCTGGGTACATTTTTTTAATGCTCTAACCTTAATTATACATATAACACCTTAGAAATGCTATCTGGAGGCAGAAAACTTACCACATATAATACACAGATAAACACATATCACAAAGAAGGCCATACACAAAACAAGGATCATTAATTTTTGTATAGAAGACACGAGATTTTTCATTTGCCCTTGATAAATTTTAAGGAGGCTGGAGAAGGGGGATGAGAGATATCTCAATTACCTCAGTCTTGTTTACACTCCTAATTGCCAAGCAGAAAAACTTATTGAGACTCTCATTGAACATTTCAAAGGATGTGAATGAATAGTGGAAATAAAGAAAATCTTAGCTTCAATTCAAGGAATTACATGTGTAACATCCCAAAGAGTTGTTTAAATGGGAGGCTAACCCTTGAGCAAAGTTGAGAATATTCAGTCCCCAAAAGAAGAGAAAGATATACAAAAAGTATGCTTGTAGAAAGAAGAAAAACAGTTCTGGTTCATTTGATTAGTAAGGGAGATCAGTTCCTAACTTGTAGTGGTACCCTGTCACCTGGGAGACACACAGAGATGGTTCTGTGAACATGTTTACCTCATGTTCTGAGGTCAGATTTACCAATGGTGTTTGCAGTGGCTAGACACTCTGAGGCTGGATTTAGTCTGCTCAGACAAAGGACTCAACTCCACACCAACTATAGTGCCAGGAAGCAAAACAAAGGGGAGAGAGGGGACTCATTTGGACAACAGGGATGATCAGTTCTTGACTCACCATACCCTGCACCCAGGAGTCAACTGAAGACAGTCATGTGGACAGGTTACTTTGTGTCCAGAAGGCAGACTTACCTACAGTCTCTGCATTGATGAGATGCTTCTGATGAAGATTTTACTCCACTGCTGACAGGCAGACTTATCTCCCCAGATGATGAGAAGTGACGGAAAGTTGAATTAGAGAAAGAGTAAAGGAGAGAAAATAACTTTAGGTCCCATCTGGGTTGCCAAAAGTATGTCACCAGAAAGAGACCAAGACCAAGGTGGGTTTGCCCCAGCACAATCTGGAATGGGTTGGTTCTTGTCTTTGTGCGGGAAAGGTTTCACAATGGAAGTCTAGGTGATTTTGAGAGTATGTCCATTGCAGGCACAGTAAAACAAAGGAAGGGAGGCAATATCATAGCAACTGGAGTGAGCCTTGGCAAAGCTGCCTTGGCCCTTTAGAAAGGAAGTCACAGAGGCAGAAGGAGTGAGCAAGCTGGGCTGTGTGGACGCAGGAAACAAGTTACAGATGCAAAAGGAGGACCCTTGGAGAAAGGTTCAGGCGGTGAGCCTGGGACAAGCTGCTGCTGCCCTCTGTTCCCTTGGTTGCAAGTCTCCTGGGACCCTTTAGAGCTTAAGAGAAAGAAAGAACAAAATAAACACCTGAGAAAAGAAAGAAAGGGGAAGGTGCGGGTGTGTTCCAGAGAGTGGGCACTGGGTCCTTTGTCTTAAGGGTATTTTTCTGTTTTCTGAAAGCAGGACTTTTAGGGAAGGTCTCAGGGGAAAATCTCAACAGAATATTCCAGGTGTATCTTTATGCTGATTGATCAAAATGAGTATATCAGGGTCGTTCTCTGGTCAGTTTCACCTTAAAAAAATGTCACCAAAGAGGGACCGGGATCTAGGCATGTCTGCCCTGGCACAGAGTGGAAAGTGTAAATCACTAGCTTCTAGGTGTCCTTGGTTAAGAAAGATAATTTCTTGTGATTTGTTATCTGACTCTAAATTGGTTGTCTGTTTAACTATCTGCCTCAGTTTTTTAATTCCACTTGCCAAGAAATTTTCTTAGATTCTTACTATCCTGCCTCAGTGGGATAAGCCATTTATGAAGTTGGACAATACATTGCTATTTTGGGAGAAATTGATAAATTCCAGGAATGAGTGCAGGCTGTGGAAAAGACCCAAGATAGAAAGGGAGCTAGAAAAGCCAAAAGGTTGTCCAAACCCGCTATCAATGGTCTGGGAAAGTAACCCAGAGCCACTGTGGTGTGACTTCAATGCTATTTGAACACCACTTAAAAGTATAGGCCAACAACCCAAACCAAAGCTTTAAAATCTGAAAAATAATTCAGATATACCACCTGCCCCTCCTATCTCTGATGTTCCATGTGCTCCGGAGTCCTCTAGGTGACGGTTGTTGGAGGTTATCAGTGGCCCCAAGTTCATCTCTTTATTCACTGTTCCCCAAGAAATAAAAGATGTTGGCTCTAGTTGATTCTGCAGCAAATATATCCTCAGAAGTTTTTTGTGCCACCTCAGCACCATGGTTATGGTTATGAGAAGGAAATGGTTATGGTCAGAAAGGTCTTATTGATGCTGTAAATGGGGCATTCTACCCCACAAGAATATAAGATTTTTTCTTTTTTCAATACTGAAGGACATATTGGACATTGATATTGTTAAAAACGAAAAACAAAATCCAACTAAGAAAATTTGAAAATCTATTAAATAATTCATAAATCCGACAGCATATCATCTAGCAATTAGCAGGGCATTCCCAGGGGTTACACGAAATGGGAAGCTATTAAACAAACAAACAAAATGATTATTTTTAGACCAACACATATACTTTTTGGGAAAAGGGAATGGCAGGCGTTTTTATCATGTAGATTATCTCTTCTTTCTATTGGGGATGGGGAGAGAGGAGAGAGTTGAAGGAGGACAGGGGAGAATGGAGGCCCTGGTAAGAGATTACCTCATTGGTTTTGACTAGAAAGTTCCAGACTGGTTTATTAAGATTATGTTTCTGGAAGAGGTTGAAACAGCAATTAAGTTGGGTATTAAATCTAGGTTTGGTATTATTGGTTTTATTTAGCACAAGAGAGCCAATTTTGAGCCTGTGGTTTTTCTCCTTAATAATTTCCTACTTGGTCAAACTCTGCAAACCCCCAACAGTGAAGTCAGCCTTTAGGTTAGATTAATCAACTAATGTTGAGGGGAAACACCAACTGGGAACCAGTAAGTCTATCATTCATGAACAATGGTAACTGTCAAAAAATAGAAATTGCTTGGAGGCATAAGGAAATCAGAGAAACTATCCAAGAAGTGCACAGTGTGAGCATTATATACTCTGACCATAATGTTTTCAATAACCCAGTATGGCAGGTAAAAAAGCCAGATGGCTCATGGAGGATGATCCTAGACTACTGAAAATTAAACAGGAATTTGTCTGATTGAAGTAACACTGATGTGCTTAAAAATAAGTTGAAAGTACTAAAAATACAAGGCTATCTGATAAAAAGCATCCATGAGGAGAGAAGTGGCCTAATTGGAAATGAGATTAAAAAGTTCCTGGATTAGTCTTGCTGGTGTGGCTCAGTCGTTGAGTGTTTACCCATGCACCAAGAGGTCACTGGTTCAACTCCGGGTCAGGACACAGGCCCAGGTTGTGGGCCTGATCCTCAGTGGGGAGCATGCAGGAAGCCGCCAATCAATGTTCTCTTTCGTCGATGTTTCTCTCTCTCTCTCTAAAATCAATTAAGGAAAAAATAAATTTATAAAAAATAAATAAAAGGTACCTGGGTTATCAATATTTTGAAAATAAATATCAAAGTGGAAAATAATTGACTGAACCTATTTTTTGACTGATTGAAAAACAATGCTTCTGGTTTCTGCCAACAGAAATTTTCCTAAAGCTCTCATAGACTGGAGTAATGTTCTTTAATTGAGAGAGAATAGATTAATTATATTTTTAAGCATTTGTCTTTGTTCAAATACATAAAATTAGTAACATTATAGTCTTCCAGATTTATATTAAGCCTCCAAGTATTCTCCTTTCAAATAGTATTCTCCTTTTTTCTCAAATAAAAAAATTATAGAAATAAATACTACATGTATAAATCAAAGAACCAAACTCAATTAAAATTTAATAAACACTTGCTAACATGTGAAGAATATGTAGATTTTGTAGAAAATGCGAAGATAAATTAAATATAGTGGTCAGAGAGCTTACAGTCTAGTGGATAAGTAAGACATGTACAAAGAGAAAAAATTGTAAGTCTCAAAGTGAGACATAAATTTTGAAAATTCAGGAATTAAAATATCAGGAATAAAAATATAGGAATAAAAAAAATTCATAGAGGAGAAAGCAAGTTAACTGGATCTTGAAGGATGACTGTCATTTAAAGGGGAAATGAAAGAAAATTCATCTAAGAAGAAAACTCAGAGGGAGCAAAATCATAGAAGTGAGAAAGTAGTCATGTAGTGGAAAAAATTACTTCAATTTGTGAGAACTTATAGCAGCACTATATTATAGAACTTCCTGAGAGGATAAAATATTCAGTGTATGTACTATCCCAGAGAGCAGCTACTAACCACATGTGATTATTGAGTACTTGAAATGTAGTTAGCATGACTAACAAGCTAAAGTTATAATTATATTGAATTTTAATTACTTTAACTTTAAATTTCAATTATCACATGTGTCTGGACATATTGGACATAGCAATCTTAGTATGTGAATTAGACTTGAGACATATAAGGCTGAGTCCAGTCTGTGGACTGAATAATAAACTAGTGAGCAATGGGAAACATTTCAAGTTTTCTAGTAGGGAGTAGTAATGTAGAAAATATCAAGATGATCAACAACTGACATCCTTGTGAAAGAGTAGACCAGAATAAAACAGAAACAAGAATAAAAATGACTTCAATGGACACTTTTGCAAAAGGGTATGCTGCAGGTGATAAGAGTCTTAATTAGAATTACATCATTTAGTTTTTTTACTGATGTATAAAATGCAACTGATATTGGATTTATTTTGTCTCTTGCTACTTTACTGAATCCATTTATAAGTTCTAGTAGTTTTTGGTGGGTTCTCTGTATATATCATATCATCTGCAAATAGTGACAGATTTACTTGCTCCTTTCCAATTTGGATGCCTTTTATTTCTTCTTCTTGTCTGATTGCTGTGGCAAGGACTTCCAGTACTATGTTGAATAAGAGTGGTAAAAGTGGACATCCCTGTCATGTTCCCGATCTTAAGGGAAATGCTTTTAGTTTTTGCCCATTGAATATGCTATTGGCTGTGGTTTGTCATATACAGATTTTAATACATCGGGATATGTTCCTTCTATTCCCACTTTATTGAGAATTTTTATCATAAATGGGTGCTGGATTTTATCAGATGCTTTTTCTGCATCTATTGATATATTCATGTAATTTTTACCCTTCATTTTGTTTGTGTGGTATATCACATTTATTGATTTGCAGGTATTGTAGCAACCTTGTATCCCTGGGATAAATTTCTCTTGATCATGGTGTATGAACTTTTCAACGTATTGCTGCATCCAATTAGCAATGTATTTGCTATTATATTGTTGAGGATTTTAGCAGAAAGCAATCCCATTTACAATTGTATCAAAAAATATATTTAAAAAAAACCTAGGACTAAATTTAATCAAGGATGTAAAAGACCTGTACTCTAAAAATTATAAGACTTTGAAGACAGAAATTTAAAAAGATACAAGTAATTGGAACTATATACCATGTTCATGGATAGGCAGAATTAACATCATTAAAATGTCCATACTATTCAAAACAATCTGCAGATCCAATGTAATTCCTATCAAGATATCAATGGCATATTTCACAGAACTAGAACAAATATTTTAAAAATTATATCAAACCACAAAGTACCTCAAAATAACTACAGAAATCTTGAGAAAAAAGAACAAAGCTGGAGAAATCATGCTACCTTATGTCAAACTATACTACAAGGCCATTGTGGGAGACTTTTGCATGGCATCCATTCTGTTGCAGTCTGCTCTGCCGTCTCTGGCCCCAGGGCGGGGTCTCTCTGCATACAGTGTCTGCATTCCTCTAGATAATTGTTTACTCCTTTCTTTGCTTATCATTTGTTCCACCTGGGGTATTTACTGGAATTTGCTTCAGGTGGGATACTCATTAACTGTTTCACCTGTTTTCCCCCTATATATTTTGTGAACTCCCCCTGAATAAACGAGACTTGATCAGAGCCCTGTCTTGTCTCCATTTCTCGTGTCTCTTGTCCCTCCTCATCCTCACTCCCCCTCTAGAGTCCTCATTGCTTGACCTGCGGGACGGGTCAGGCCATAATAATCAAAATAGCATATATAGATCAATAGAACAGAATAGAGAACCTAGAAATAAATCTATAGCTTTATGGTAAATTAATATTTGACAAAGGAAGTAAGAGCATACAGTGGGGTAAAGATAGTCTGTTCAATAAATGGTGTTGGGAAAATTGGACAGGTACTTGCAAAGAAATGAAACTACACCACCTTTTTACACCATACACAAGAATAAACTCAAAATAGACTAAAGACTTAAATGTTATATTAGAAACAATAAAAATCCTAGAAGAAAACATAGGTAGTAAAATCTCAGACATTTCTTGTAGCAATATATTCTCTGATATATTTCCTTGGACAAGGAAAACAGAAAAAAAAATTAACAAATGGGACTACATCAAACTAAAAAGGTTTTGTACAACAAAGGAAACCATCAACATAATGAAAGGACAACCCACCGAATGGGAGAACATATATGCCAATGATACATCTGATGAGGGGTAGATGGTATTCAAAATTTATAAATAACTTATAAAACCCAACACCAAGAAAACAAACAATCTAATTTAAAAATGGGGAAAAGGTCTAAATAGACACTTCTCCAAAGAGGACATACAGATAGCCAACAGACACATGAAAAGATGCTGAACACCACTAAGAATCAGAGAAATGCATATTAAAATGAGACATCACCTCACATCTGTCAGAAAGGCAGTCATCAACAAATCAACAAACAACAATTGTTGGTGAGGATGTGCAGAAAAAGGAACCCTTATGCACTGTTGGTGAGAATTCATATTGATGAAGCCATGTGGAAAGAAGCATGCAGTTACTTCAAAAAGTTAAAAATGAGACTGCCTTATGATACAGTGATTCCACTTCTGGGAATATATCTGAAGAAACATGGAAAAATATATGAACCCTTATGTTCAATGCAGTGTTATTTTTAATAGCCAAGGTTTGGACAAGCCTAAGTGTCCATCAGTAGATGAGTGGAAAAGAAAGCTGTGGTATATTTACATAATAGAATACTATGCAGCTGTAAAAAAGAAGATAATTTTACCTTTTGTGACAGTGTGGATGGACCTGGAGAGTATTATGCTAAGTGAAATAAGCCAGTCAGAGAAAGACAAATACCATATTATTTCATTTCTATGTGGAATCTAATGAAAAACATAAACTAACAAACAAAATAGAAACAGATTCATAGATACAGAGAACAGACAGACAGCTGTCAGAGGGGAGGTGGTTGAAGGGCTGGATAAAAAAAGGTGAAAGGATTAAGAAAAAAATAAAACTCATACACAGACAACAGAGGGAAGTGGGGACAGGGGAACTACAAGAGGGTAAATGGGAGATAAATGGCGATAGGAGATTTAACTTGGGGTGGTGAACGCGCAATACAATATATAGATGATATATTGTAGAATTGTAAACCTGAATCCTATATAATTTTATTAACCAATGTCACCCGAATAAATAAAATAAAGGCAATGCTTACTTCTAAAAAAAACTGTCTCTTTTCAATGGTGGAATGCATAACAGAAGCAAGGATTCTTCCAGAGATGCATTTGCCTGTACTTGCTACTAACTTATCCAGGAAGCTTTCCCTGACTTCTGATGAATCACTTCTTGCCGCTTCTCATTTCCCCAACATCAATGAGTAGTTTCTAGAATCTACTATCAAAGTGTCCTTGGATATTTCTGTAGTTTTATTTCAAAGAACTATGACTTTTTGGTTATCTTCCTCTCCCAACAGATTGAAAATTACAAGATAGCCTGGCCAGCGTGGCTCAGTGGATTGAGTGTCGTCCCGTGTACTGAGAGGTTCTGGTTCGATTCCTGGTCAGGTCACATACACAGGTTGTGGCCTTGATCCCTGGTAGGAGGTGTGTAAAGGCAGCTGACTGATATTTCTCCTTTACATCAATGTTTCTATCTCTCTCTTCCTTCCTCTCTCTCTAAAAAACTATATATATGAAAATTAAGGAATAACAGAATATGACTGTATAAATCTTGGCATCTTGCATTGCAGGAAACATCAAAGTCATTCATTATGTGTTAATTGTATTGAATGAATAAGATAGAAGGTACTAATAACACACTGGTGGTCAAATCTGTATTATTGGAAAGACTGTGATGCTATGAAAACAATAGAGAATGCAGAAAAATGTATTTAGCAGAAGAAGCTAGTGAATCATTTCAGGCATCCTAAATCTATTATTCCTGGCAACATTCAAGAGGTGAGAAAGGTATAAGTTGGCTGTGGAAGGAAGTCAGGAAGAGAGATGTAAGTGTAAGAGAAATCCACAAAAGTGATAACTAAAGTTGCAAGTGTGTAGGAGACTGGAAAGAATATGTGCATGCGGAAAGGATAAAACTGCATTAATTAGCACAAGGTAATTTTCTATTTCTATAAAATAAGCAGATTTGTTTATTTAACCAAAGTAATATAAAAAATGATTGGAGAGTTAGTTGTCTATTTACTATATTTTGTTCTTCTAAACAAGAGTGATTGAATTTACCTTCCTTACCTCTACTTTTGTGAAACCACTTCTGAGTCGAGGTAAATGGATGAGGCATTAATAGCTCAATGTTCGAAGAATTGTTAATGGCATGTGAGATACACACTCACATACACACTCCTCTTTAACAAACAAGGTAAAAATGTGTGAATGGTCATAATATTTTTAGGGTTAATTAATTATGTTTATACCCTTTCATGTAGTATACCCTAATATTTTTCTTTAAATTTGCTCAGAAATACATGTAATTTAATTAAAATAAAATAAAGACTGGAATGAAAGCTAGAAGGTTTGAGTTCTAGACCTGACATAAAATGAGTGACTATTTGAATGTTGACAAATCACTAAATGTTTGTCAATATTGGTATCATCACCAACTAATGGTTTAACAAAAATATCTGACCTTAAATTTTTTAAAAATAAATTTAGACAAAAAATTAGCTTTTAAGAAATAATGTTTTAACAGTGAAAACAGAACTTGGTTCTAAATGTTTCTTTCTTTTTCCACAAGAATTGTCAAATTTCTTGTATTATGTTGTTGAATTACAGTAAATAACATTTTTGTGTTATTATTTGGACTGCACACTAGAAGACAATATCTACCAAGATAATAAATGAATGCACGTCACCACCATTGGCTGTTATCGTAATGTTGATTTATTTTGCAAAAGATGCATAATTAGAAATCTTTAAAGATGAAGAGAAACACATCCGTCTTATTTCACCACTTTCTATCCACATCACAGTGAGAATAATTGGTCTCTGTTCAGCGTCATAGAAGATCAATGACTTACAATTATAATAACTAAGTGTGCCGTTTGCTAAAAAGTTATGTCCACTAACTTTTTTATCACTATATTAAATAGTACAGAAAGAACAACCTAGGCAGAAGATATGATTCATTTTTATTCATGACATGCGGCAATAACCAATAATGAATACTAATAATTAAATATAGGAAGTCTATTAAATTAAATAATAAATTTTCAGACATGAGTTTCATCTTAGTTATGATTTTTCCTTGCCTAGTCACAGCATCTTTTAATTATGTATATTACTCTTAAAGGAACTAAAGGTTGAAAAGAGAAACATTTTCTGTAGAAGATAGTCTAACGGATTAAGATTATGAATCTAAGAGCTTTCTATATTTATCACATATGACACATGATTATGTTCTTGTAAATTTTTCATATAATAAAGAATTGTATTCTCTAAGCAGAGAAAATTTATTATTAAAGCAAACACATAACTATTTGATACTCATGCCTTCAATATTTCATTATGTATTTAGAAATAGATTTAGTTTATATAAAATAATTATACTGTATATTTTCTTATTTACCTAATAATGTGTCCTGGCAATCTCTATATCAATTTATAGGCATCTACCCCAATTTTTTCATTATGACATGGTATGCCATTTTAAAAACTTGCCATATTTTATTTAACCATTTCAATAATGATGCATATTTGTTTGTTTTTAATTTTTCATGACTTCAAAGTTACACTGAGTGTATTTGTCTTGGATGTAATATATTTGTGGAAATAAATACTCAAGGATAGATACTAAAAAGAGAATTGCTAGGTAAATTGTATGAAAAATTATTCTTTTCGCTAAATTCTACAAAACTGTCTAACTAAAAATGTGTAGCAATTATCATCTCAATTATGTACAAGAATCCCAGTATTTCCCCACACTCTAACCAATATACATTATTAACAAATTTTTGCCAATATATCGGAAGCAAAGGGAAATGACTTCTTTTGAATATGCACATCTAATAGCTATTTATAGTATTTTTTCATGAAATGTCTGTTTATTTTCTATTTATTGAAATAACTATGTTTTCCTTTTAATATTAAAATATTACTAATTTTCTTTTTTATAGCAAACATATCAATATGGTTAACACTAATTGTTGAAACAAGCCTCTAAATTCTGGGGAATTAACAAAATAGAAATGTACCTATCACTAACTTAGCAGCTTATTACTTACTTATGTGACTTGCAACTCATATAATACATGTGTTGCAGATTGACCAGTGACTTTTCATAGATTAGGGTCTCTTCTATCTCGGACTGATTTCCTCAGGGCCCTCGAAGTACACTGTCCAGCCTTCAAATGGATTGAAAGAGAATGAAGATTCTCACCTGCTGCTTAAAATTCCCGGACTAGACGCGAAGCACCTGCACTAACATTTCATTCACTAGGACCACTCTCATAGGGATAAAGGGTGAAAAGGGGGCATGGAAATATTTTCCTTGTCTAGAACCAGTCTCATGCGTTAGAAGGAGAAAGGTAAAGATGGACTTCAATGGACAGCTAACATTCTCTGCCATAGATACGAAATACTGTGCTCTAGCCTGTTGCTGACCCTTCCTTTAAAGACTCATTTTTTAGAACAATTTTGAGTTCATCATTTTCTTCATCCATTTGTCTGTTGATGGACATTTAGGTTGTTCCCATATCTTGGCTATTATGAATAATGCTTCAGTTTGAACAGGGGAGTTCAACTATCTCTTCAATGTGCTGTTTTCATTTCCTTGGTTATACCTAGAAGTGGGATCGCTGGATTATATGGTAGTTCTATTTTTAATTTGTTGAAGAACTTCCATGCTGTTCCATAGTGGTTGCATATTATTACATTCCCACCATAGCACACAAAGCTTCTTTTTCCTCCACATCCTTGGCAATATTTGTGTGTATAAAGTACTTTCTTGTCTTTGGGTGGTAGCCATTCTAATAGGTGTGGCTACACCCTCTTCTCTTCAAATGTTCCCTTCCAAAAGGCAAATTTAAAAACCATTTTAATTATTTCTTCTGATAGTTATAACTACATTTCCAACAACATTTTGATTCATACTGCCTTTTTCGAGTGCCTTGTCCTTGTGGTCATAAAAATAGAAAATTCTACCATCTTATCTTCTTTTTCTTGCCTGTTTGCCCATTGTCTTAGTTTGGGCAACTATAACAAAAATACCATAGACTAGGTGGCTATAAACAACAGAAATGTATTTCTCATGGTTCTTAGAGCTGGGGAGTCCAAGATCAAGATGCACACAGGTGATTGGTGTTTGGCGAGAGCCCACTATCTGGCTCACAGACTGCTGTTTTTAGCAGTAGCTTCATATGCATTAGGGGGAAGGGATTTCCTGAGGCCTCTTTAATAAGGCTGCTAATCCCGTTCGTGAAGGCAGAATTACATCCTAAGCACTGCACCTCCAAATATCATCACATTGGGCATTAGGATTTAACATATGAGTTTTAGGGGGCACAAATATTTGGACTATAACACCCATATCATCTTAGTCACATGTACATTTTCCTCTTAATGTAGTGATTTAACACATTCTATTTTTGTTAACAACCCTGATACATTTGCTTCCTTCAATAAAACAATTCATTTTTCTGATCAGTACTTTCTAGTGTTATTCATTATGTTATGTTCTTTAATTATACTATTCAGATAACCCTCCTAACAAGCATGAGTTAAGAATTTTAATCTTGCCCTGGCCGGTTTGGCTCAGTGGTTGGAGTGTCGGCCTGCGGACCAGAGAGTCCCAGGTTCAGTTCCCACTAGGGACACATACCAAAAAAAAAAAAAAAAAAGAATTTTGATCTTTTTGTTACATTTGCATAACTAAGGAACTCCTAACAGTCTTAGCAAGTGGTATACATCAAATCCTATTTGCTGGATAAAGCAATAATTAAGAAACTCAAATATTTGGAGTTGGATGTATTAAACGCCAAATTATGTTTTAAAAGCTTAATATAGTCATGTATTTAAAATATAAAAGTACCTCACGATTAGTCTGTGAACCCTAGCTGGACAAGATTCCCTCACTGCAGAGTCCTCACAGATAGTCTTCAGTGTAAGAATATGGGCATGATCACATCTTCTAATCTCAGCATATTTTCCAGAACATTCATTATTTCTCCGGGCTCCAGAAAAACGCCCTGCTGTTTGTGGATGGTGTGCACATACCAAACCTTTGTATCCACATTTGTTATCCACTCTCAAATACTACCTGGCTTTCCCCTTTTCAAAATAAAAGTCATCTTCTCTACCCCAGGTTCTCCATATTTCTGGAGAACTCAGTATCTATGTGGACAATCAAATGCCCTGTTCTGAGTTTGTAACTTCTTCCTCTCTAAGATATGCCTTTACTTTTCTTCCATTAACACCACCTGCATCTGTGGCCACATCTTAGACATTGTCATCCCCCACTGAATCCCTGCAGCTAGTTCAACCATCTTAGTTTCCAATGATCTTATCCCAGCATGTTACAGCATTTCTTTAATATCATTAAGACTTTCAATCTCATTATTTGTCTTAATTGTCCTCCCTTCCCTTGAATTTCCTTTCCAATCCAACATTGTGGACTTTCAACCCAAATCCATATTTACAATATTCACAATTCCATTGTGTATTCTACATTTAAGTTATCGCAGCAATCTAATAAGATCTAAAAATAAGATCTAAAAAAAAAAAATTGATGATTGTTTAAATAAATGCTATGAGTGACACCACTGTGTAAAACTAAAATAAAATGGCCCTGGCTGGTGTGGCTCAGTTGGTTGGGTGCTGTCCCATACACCGAAAGGCCACTGGTTAGATTCTCTATCAGGGCACATGCCCAGGCTGTGGGTCTCTATTAACATTTCTCTCTCTCTTGTTCTCTTTCTCTCTGTCTCTCTCCCTCTTCCTTCCTCTCACTCTAAAATCAATAAAACATAAATAAAACAAAGTACAATAAAATGCTCAAAGATCTCCATTTTCCCTTTCTTAAATTCCTATTCTCTAACCACGTAAAATTTTCACTTTCATGAATTTGTAATCCTTGTCCTCTAGTCATCCACCCCACTTGACATAACAAAATTTTATTCATATTTTAAGTTTCAGATCAATGATATTTCTCTGACCTTGAAAAATTGATGAAATGTTCTTGAATAAGCTGCATTGAATTTTATAATTCCCTATCATAGTAATGATAATGCTTTATTGTAATCTTCTGTGGTTTTAATTTTCTCCCACTGAATTGTAAATTCCCTATAGGTGAAAACTTTGCTTTACTTTCTTTATCTGTTGGTCTCTCGGGCAACAGTATAGTGTAGCACGCAGAAGTCATGCCATAAAGCTTTACTAAGGGAATAAATAAGTGGAAAACTAAGTAGATTAACTGATTAATCAGCAATAGCTGAGTATTAGGTTAATAAATAAAGAAGACAACAGTGCCCATTTGAAAGAGTCAATAAGTTAAGGTTTCAAGGATGAGAAATCATTGAAAATCTTAGTTAATGGTATAAAAACATAAGAGATCAAGGCTTAGAAGATTCAAATAGTTTCCACTACGTTTTCCAGGCTGGTCTTATTTAGCATATGGCAAGCCCCATGACACCACATTCAAATACTGAAACGCCCCCTAGTGGGCTTGGAGAAGCACCGTGCACATTTCCACCTCCAGCAAACTGTCTACTCGGGACACCTGACAACAACGGGCCTCCCGTTTGTGTATAAAGTGAATTATACGAAAAGCTCACGGGGCCTTTTTAAGTTTAAAGTGTATAATTTAATATGGTATCTTAGCCACGTGAAATATTTAAAATTCATTTACACTAATTATTTGGTGTCATATGACCACAAAACATAAAATTTTACTTAATTCTATCCAACTCATTATATAAACAGACACAATTCCTGAAAGGGATTTCAAGTTCTCTTAGAGTTAGCATTCTTGTTTGGTCTTATTTAATGTCATAGAAACGAAACTACATTATCTCTTGATTTGGTATGGTGGGTTTCATTTTTATCTAGTTAGTGAAAATGGATTTGTCTATTTAATGTACCTTAATTTGTACATTGAAATAAGGTTTTCTAATTTGACTAACAACAAGTGTTTGCTTGTTTGTTCCTAATACAGCCTAAGGTGATTAAGATTATAAAATAGCAAATGTTTATTTGCAGTGAGATCATTGATTTGGAAATATAAACAATAGAATGGAAGACAATCATGCATTCAACTGTATACAGCTAATAGTGTTTATGAAGATCAAAAATATAAGCCCTGAATTCTGTGTCAAGCCAATACAATTAATGTAAACTGTATAAAAGGATGAATTTATTTCTTGTAAGACTTAACCAGATGTAGCCATTGAAGGCAACCTTAACCAGCAGAAGGAGATTTATTTAACAAGGCAAAGTCTGGTGTCAGTGAAAGAATACCAGCCCCAAATCCACAGTCTGTGCTGTAATTGAAGTTGTGCTTGTTCACTATTTTAGATCAGGGTGTCCTAGAACTGACCCTAAACATGGGTTTATCTCAATATTTTAACAATGTCCATTAGCAGAGGGTGCAGAGAAAGGGGCCACAAGATTTATAATGAGATATTCTCAGCAGACACTAAAAAAGGGAATGGGGTAGCAGGAAAGGAAAAGAAGGCTCTCACTCAACTGGACACAAATCTCAGGAATCAAGATAAATCCTACTTTAATGCAATGTTTTACATGAATAAAAATTCATACAAAAAAGCCATGATGAACAAATTGTCCAACTTAAAACAAAGTCTGTCTGCTGTGCAGTTCGGTGTTCTAACCCAGTGCCGCTGGGCAGTTAGACGGCTGCCAAGCAGCACAGGGTCCCCGGCCCCCCTGCCATGGTTGTGATGGTTCTGATTGGTTGACAAGGGTATGCAAAGAGATAGAACAACATGGGACTTTGAATATCGTCATTTAAAAAAATATAATGCTACACTAACTTCTTCTGGTTGGTCTAAAATATGGTAAAATGTTTTTGTAAGCATATATGGATGCACATATTTTGTTTTGCCTCAGGCTCCAAAGTGGGTCAGCATGATACAACAAGGAAAGACAAGAAGGGAGACATTTCAGGTGAAGTTTCAGATGCAGCCTATTCCCTTGAGAAAAACTGGAATATAAATCACACATTCAAGTTTGTCCACCTTGAGATAAAGGAGCTGAGACTGTATACTCCCTCACCAGATAAGCGGTGACCCCTACAAGAAGGTGGGACAAAGACCCCCAGGCACTTCAGGTTTTCCATACAGACGCCCGAGGAAAGTCATCTCAAAGGATGGCAGGTGCGCCTTGCAGGTGTGGCTCAGTGGATTGAGCTTGTCCCATGGACGGAGAGGTCCAGGTTTGATCCTCCATCAGGGCACATGCCCGGGTTGCAGGCTCGATCCCCAGTAGGGGGCGTGCAGGAGGCAGCCAATTGATGTTTCTCTCTCACGTGGATGTTTCTATCTCTCTTTCCCTTTCTCTCTAAAAAATCAATAAACACATTAAAAAAAAAAAAAAATGACAGGGGCAAGCTTGAGCAGCAAAACACAGACACGTGGAACAAAAGGATCTGGCCAGGGCAACGGTAAAATTTATTTTAGTTTTCCCTCTAACGTTTCTTGTGACCATCGGCAAGCAACTTAACCTCCCTAAAGATAATTCTCATTTTCATCATCTCACAGGTTAGGTATAAATAAAAAACAATGTAAGGTAGTAAATTAACTCACCATTCTCATGTCCACCGATAAAGAACACAGGCATAGGAGTCAACGAGAGAGGCTACAAGGGTGCTGGTAGTGACATCATAGTACAAATTGCTCGCATTGAAATTTACACACTGTTCACAGTAGTGCCTCTCATTTCCTCGCTAAGAGCCTATTTCTTATTATGTTGAACCAACATTAAAGACTTCAGTTGTGTGGTCTCCACACTCCTGCACGATTAGGTTGAATACATAAGTAGGTGAGGGAGAGACTGTTCAGATAGATTTGTGGACAATGAGGCAGCTGCAGGGGCGGGGACCTTTTTCTACCAGGGGCCATTTGGATATTTATAACATTATTCATGGGCCATCCAAAATTATCAACTGAAAAATTAGCCTGCACTATTTGGTCAAGCTAATTTTGGTGAGGTGTGTGATGTTAGCTGGTATTGATTTTGTGGGTCTTATATGGCCCTTGGCTAGTCATTCCCCACCCCTGGAAGGGACAGAAATAAGAAGTGACCATCTGCTAGAAAAGTGTGAATTACAAAAAATGATAAAAATCATATAAATGACCCCAATGATAAAATCTATTCAGATTCATTTAATATAAATATACACAACATGTTTGCGCTCATTATCTGCCTTATTTCAAAAAATATTCTATGAATCTTACAAGAAATTATTTAAATAACATGAACAAATTCCAAAGAAGGGAAGAGCAAAATCGTCCAATCAGAGAGGTAGGAAGAAGCGATGACCCGGAGATGCGGTTTGCACAGCAGGGTCCGAACCAGAGGGTTCTTCCCATTCTCGCCTTCAAGCACTCGTCTCTCTGCTGCCAGCCCTCCTGGCCACCTCCTCAGCACCAGAGCTCACCAGGAACCAAGTCCCGGACAGCGATCTGGAGGAGGTGTGCCAAATCCAGACCAGCAGAAGGTGACTTAGTGGTGGCAAAGGCAACAGAAGCCATGGGCTGTGGTTGTGAGAGTGTGTTCACATAATAGCCAGTGATTATGAGAGTGCTTTGAATAATGGAGCTGACAGTGAACAAAATAGGACATGCCTACAAAAAACCGTGCTTCAAGGAGACTCAGTTGTTTTTCATTTATTTAAGACCTCTGGGGACCATCTAACTTAAGGAGGGTTTCAAATGCAAGTAAAAGAACAAAAACAAAAAAACAAAACAAAACACAAATCTTAAACTCAAACAGAGAACTCTTCAAACCTTAAACAATTGTATTTACTTATTTGTTTGTTTGTTTGCTATCTCAACCTTCTAGGCATTATGGGACTGTTCCTGTTGTGGGGTAAGGAATAGACATCAATTCTGGCTGGCTGATACAAAATGGAAATTCATCACAGAGCTCTAGAGATGCTGGGACTACTCGCAAAATTAAAAAAAAAAAAAAAGAAAAGGGAAGAACCAGGTAAATAAAAAATTCCATGTAGTAGAAATTAATTTACAGCCCTATTTGGTTTCCACCACTACTAGAAATTTGTTCTAATCATTTTTCTGTCTTTGTGACACTTCATGATTCAAAGAATCTAAAATGAGTCACAATGGACCAAGCCACATCCTGTGCCCGTGTATGTCTAGGGACCTTCAGAAACCTTGACAGACAGCTCTGGAGAGAATGCAAACAAGGAGAGAGAGGTAACAACTAGAAAGGAAAAAGAAAGAAAGAAAGAAAGAAAGAAATGAAAGGATGGGGTTATATGGTACAAATAGAAAAACAAAAGCAAAAACCATCAACAACAAAAATATTGTTTAAAGTAGGTCTCTCAAAAGCTAGTAAGTGCACCTTGGTTAGATGGGAGTCGTATGCAGACTAGACAATTTCTGAACAATACCCAGTAACACCACATCAGGAACAGGGACAAAGCGAGAGTGAAGGAAGAGCAAGTCCGGAGACCCAAAACTGTTACGAGATTTTGAGCTGCAATTTGAATTTAATCTTCTTGTCAACCAAAGCATGAGTCACATCAGAGCTTCATATTCCACAACGTAAAAATTGGTGTTAATACCTACCACCTGAGTCATCAAAATGATTGTTTTAAATATAGAATGTAAGTGCTGCAATTTGGAACAATAATTGTTGCGAATGATACACAATTTCAGAAATTGTGTGATTCAAGAAAAGTTTTCCCTCAGAGTTAGGAATAACTGAGAAAAATAATTGTATTATTGCTATGATCTATGTACAATACTTTAAAGTTACCATGTCAAAATTGCATATATGACCTATAAAAATATTAAAGATTGGTAGAGCTATACAACTATACAACATTTAAATGCAGTGCTTAGAAGTCAGTGGTATTTTAGCATTCTACATTCATTAATTTTCTAACAAATTAATCCATTGAAATATTTCCGACTGATGTAAATGCCAATCGCTTTTGACTGCATACCACTTCTGAGTCAAAACCCGGCTTATTCTGCAAAGAAAAAATAAAATAAAAGTTTACAGGTGCATTAAACATTTATCTGTGCTACGTATATGAAGATGATCAATTTTAGGATTCTTCTGCCATCAAGTTTTATAAAAATAGCAAATAACTGGTGTAAAACCATTTAGCTGAGCAGCTGCTTACTCGCCCTACGGGAAGTTAACGACACAACGTGCTCTTTGCTGCTGCCTCTCCCACGCTGGCTCTCCCAGACTCTCTGTGTATGTGAGCTGATTGCCATGGTTTCAGATATTGTAACAGCACCTCCACGAGGCAGTTATATAACTTGTATTGAGAAATTATACACAGAAATTAATTGTAACAGCAGGTGTGTTTTTTCTTGTGTTCCATATTTTTACAACTGTTTTTCCACTCATTAAATAGCCAACAGCACCCAAAAGCTTGCTAGGGTAAACCCTCTTACCAAGGGTCTATTTCTTTCCTGGGAAAAGTGACCAGTGTGAAATTCTGTATCCTCTCTTACCCTTTGCTATAAAGGTGTATGTTAAAAATGCAGGGGCTTGCTCTCATTACTTTTGATCCAGTAGGTTGTCAGGTCATGCTGATGTGCATCAAGATCTTAAAAATTCACCGATACATGGCTCAGAAAAATCCAGCTGCTACTTCTGGAGAGAAAACCTTTCAACATTATCAGAATTTGACTAACACAAAGTCATGATCTGCCAGAAAATGTAATATGTCATAACATCTGCCTCTCATGTTTTGCAGAATGACCAGCAAGAATCCCAAAATGCAATGAATAGGTTTCCAACACGACTTCCACGATACCAGAAAACGTGCTATATTTTCTGCATATTTTCTCCTTACATGTACTATCTTTTTAAACACACTGAATAGACACTTACACAATATATTGGTCTGAACAAGCCTCCCCATATTTTTTTCTGCATTTTAGCAGGATGCCCAGAGCATAATATATCTTATCGATGCCAGATCAGACAAATGTCAGACGAAAGGAAAAGCCAACAGCTTGCCTATGTGCAGAGTAGCAAGTAAAGAGAACCAATCAGCATGAATTCTGTCAATACTAAATTAAATTTAGACCTAAGCAGACCAAGTATCTGCCTTGGCTGCCCTTATTCCATTGATTAAAGGTGTTTAAAACCTTAATCCATTAGGGTCAAGTTACTTGAGGATAATTTTAAAACCAAATGAGAAACAGTGATGATTTTAATATGTGTTTTTGTGTCTCTTACCAGATTAAAGTAACTTTCTTACCTTCATTTATAAGGGAACATCTACTTGTTCACTATGAATGGAATGCTTTCCTGCTAAGTTCACTGTTTAATCATTCATTCATCCATCAAATAACTTACCAAATGTCTAATATTGTGGGGGTACTGGACTAGTATTTGAAGTTTTGGAGGAAAAAAAAAAAAAAAACACTCTGTCCATTAGGACCACAAACATTAATACAAAACTAAACAGGTAAAAATGACAATATATTACTATAAATGTTTCAACAGGATTATGCATAAAACATAGAAGAAGGTCATTTTGTCAAACTTAGGAGGATAAGAAATGAATCCTACAGCCCTGGCCAGTTTGGCTCAGCGGTTAGAACGACGGCCTGTGGTCTGGAGAGACCCGGGTTCGGTTCCCGCTCGGGGCATGTGCCTTGGTTGCAGTTTGTCCCCGGCCCTGGTTGGGTCGTGTGGGTGGCAGCCACTCGATGTGTTCCTTTCACGTCGATGTTTCTCTCTCTCTCTCTCTCCCTCCCCCTCTATCTGAACAAAATATCAAAGAATGTCCTCGGGTGAGGACTAAAAAAAAGAAAAAAAAAAAGAAATGAATCCTACAAAAAAAAAACATGTCAGTATATTTGTGTTGTGCAGTATATTCAGTTTTCCAGGGAAAGTGGGAATAGAAGTGGAGTAAATGTCAGGGAAAAGGAGTAACAGCAACTGGTAGAAATGCACAAATTTTTAATATATATTTTGAAGAAAAGATATAGGCATTGGGGAATTTTAAGTAGGAAAGAATGATCAGTAATTTGTCGCAGAAAGATCACTAAGTCCTCAGTAAACAGGGCACCGCATTGGCAGGGGCTGAAGTGTTGAGGGCTTGCACAGAGTCACTGAGAGGAGATTCACAGGGAGACAGTGGTGTAAGAGACACTGAAAAACGGTTTAAGAAAGAGGAATTAGGAATCAATTCTAGGTTTCTCTGCTTCTGTCTGCTGGCTAGGCAATTATAATTCAAAAGTTCTAGGCTTTAATTTTGAAATAAATAGGAAAAGAAACGAGAAAAATGATTAAAATACAAGAACTAGTTCAAATAATATCATTACAGTACATAATCTTAAGAAACTATTCAATTTGACTACCTAAAATTGACCTTGGTTTTAGTTCAAAAACCAGTCTGGTCATCAGTAAAGCTAGGTAGATACTTTGCAATATTGATAAATCACAGCACTACTGTCTACTACTAATCTGAGAACCAGCAACATATCCGTAAGACCCCATTTTTAAGACCCCAATAGATCTTCCTCATCCTCCATAAATTTATTATAAATAAAACAAAACCAAAAACTGTTTAAGAGATAACAAGAATTAAAGAATTTGCAGCAGATGGTACCAGCTGTGCACATTTAATTCCAGCTCAAACAATCTGCCAAACAGACAGAACTGCTTCTGCATGGGAAATTGGAGTGTCTCCAAGCCAAGGAAGAAATCAGAGAGTACTCTTTTTGGCATTAGTTATCAAACCTTTTATTATAATTAATATTAGTGGACACAAAACTTTCCTTTTCCTACTTTCTTTGCATGATGTGCATTCTCTCTCTCTCTCTCTCTCTTTCCCCAACCCCCCAGAAGCATATATTTACCAATATTTTATCAATTAAAAAAAGAATAAACTTAAAAAGTGTAATTGTCAAAATGTCATATACTACACATTCAGTAAATACATGATTGTACAGTATGATAAAGGGTTTATTAAAGACATTTTAAAGATTCATTTTTAAACCAAGCCTAACATTTTTAACATATTCAATATGTTTATTAGGACAAAAACTATAAATAACAAAACATAAGTAAAGCAAGGTAGTATTAATGTCACAAGATAATCTATAGACTTAAAAAATACATATATGCTTAGAGTGCATTGAAATGAACAAATACCACATGCCTGGATAGAATAAGACCTAAATTCAGAGATGAAATATGAAATTTGAATAGGCTAGTAAAAGATAAGCAAGTATTAAAAGCCAAGAGAGCAATAGCAACAAAGGCTTAACTGCAGAATGCAAACTCATGCATTGTGTGCAATGATCAGAATGGACTCACTATAAGAAGGAAACATCCATGAATGGGCTTGTCTGTGAGATTTAAGACCATTAACTTTTCCTGAAAATAATGATAATGAAGAGACATGAAATAGTTTGAGAAGATAAGAGCCATGATAAATGATCATACTTAGTACGTGATAGAATGTAGTAGAAGCTACAAGTCTGAAGACAGGGTAAGTGGGAGGTCCTCACATTCACATATGCATGAGATCATGATTACCTAGCTCAGGTAATGGCAGTAGAACAGATGGAAAGAGACATAGTGGAATCTAATGCGAAGGGGATATCTTCAGATATTAGAGTTTGACATAAGGAGAGAGGCATAAAAGTGATGTTTGATTCAGTAGCTGGAATGAAAAAGGCAGAGGAGTTCAATCAGAAGAACAAATTTGGGGAAGAAGGAGTGTATGAAAGAGGAACTGCAGTACTACCTACATCAAGTCTGAGATGTTAAGAAGAGAATAAAATGTGAGGCTAGACTTCAAGCTGGGACGGAAGGGTTCTAGATCAGACTCAGATATTTATGTAAAACTCATTCTTAAAGACGTAAGAGTCATAGGAATACATAACTATTTTGAAATAAAAGAATATTAATAATGACTATAAGGTCTCAGAATATTCCATTGAACAGAGCTCCAAATTTAAGGCAGAGGTAGAAAGAGCCCGTTATCAAGTCAAAATCCAGTAGCCATGTTCATAAGACAAATGTCTTGGCAATTTCAGATGCTGTCGTTTTCTAGTGTTGCCATAACAAATTACTAGAAACTTGTGCCTTAAAACAATAGAAATTTATTCTCTCAGTTTGAAGTCAAGATGTTGGCAGAATCTGTTCCTTCTCCAGGCTCTGAGGGAGACTTTGATCTCCTAAATCCTGATGACTGCCCGCACTGTCTGGTGCTCCTTGGCCCTTTGACCCATCACGTCCATTTTTGCTTCCTTTTTCCCATTGATTCCTCTTTTGTGTCTCTGTGTCCCAAGTCTCTCACTTTTTAAAGACACATTATTGGATTTGTGTCCACTATAAATCCAGGATGATCTCATCTCAGGGTCATTTTATTTATACAAGTTTTGTCTGCAAGGACTATTTAAAAAATGATAATAATAAGATCACATCCACAGGTTCTGAGAATTAGGACTTGGAAATACCATTTCTGGAACTACACTATTCAACTGATTAGAGATACTATGAAAAGGGATTGAGTGATAAGGTAATGTCTTATGCTATCACACCAGTTGAGAGAATTACTAAAAAAAATCTGTGAAGTAAGCCATTATTTTCATTTTACAAACAAACAAACAAAAATTAAGGCTCATTCTGGTATTAAAATGTATAGCTTTCTTACCTAAAAGCATTTGCAATCCCAGGTTTTTGTGTTTTGTTTTTTATCATGAAGACATTATTGCAGACTGACCCAGACTCAGAAAAGCATTTGTTTTCTTGTTTTCCCTTTGGAAAGGGAGCATTGTGTTCATCTGACACACCCCTTCTCCTTACTGTCATTTCATCGCTTGAGTGAGTCAGCTTTCTAACCAAGAACAGAGTTGTTTGTTTGTTTGTTTTGTCATGGTTGTTGCTTGATGATTGGGTTTTGTTTATTTTTTAAGAAAAGGGCAAAGCTAATTGGGAAAAATAAAGAACAAGATTCCTTTTGTCCCAGGAGAAACACCCTCTAAAATATTTACATGGACAAACTGAGTTAATATCATATGGTAATTATTGGGTAGCTTAACCTCCTAAGAGATGCTATTACTATTACACCCACATTGGAATATTATTTAATGCATTCAATTAATGGTCCATTCAAGCCTACCCTAAACAGGTGAAATGTCCCCAAATTCAGATTGATATTTATATACTGGATAATGAGGTAAATTCTTTATGCATTTGCAAATATATTGTTCATAGAGTTACTATAAATAAACAGAGACAAATATATTGTAGATCTAATAAATGATTTATATTACATATTAATATTATGTTGTATAGTTTATTATTTATTACATATTACATTTATATTAAGTTATATCATTTAAAGTTATTGAACTTTATTTAGTGTGTTTATAATAAAGCCTGAGGATTTCAATCAACTGAAAGGTTAAATTGATTGTTTTTATAAACCACTGCAATGCAAAATACCAAAATAAATTGATTTGCTTATTCAATGAAACAATCCATTGATTGAGCTGTTTTAAAAAATGTGCCACTGGAGGTTTCCTTGAACTGACCAATCATTATGGTCTACTAAAGCAAAAGCGTAGGGATTACCAGCAAGGCCTCCGTATCTCCCAATTCACACTTCTCTTTGACTAATTTTATCTTCCCCGCCTAATCTCTGACATCTTTTCTAAAAGTATCACTTTATCTAATTGACTAAATCGTAAATGCATTCATAGCATGTAAACTTAAAGTATTTCTGGAAGACAACCTTCTAGCATGTAAACTTAAAGTATTTCTGGAAGACAACCTTCTGTCCAAGGTGTTTTTTTTTTTTTCCTGTCAAACATCCCTAGATGGCCCTAGAATGGTTCAAATGCATATGTCTTCATCAAATTTTCCTCCAATGACTCACATACAATCTCCCACCACCTTCGTGTTTTACAGGTATTTCTCCCTAAGTGTTAGGCTGTATTGACATTCACGATTGTTACTTAAGAACATATTCTATCCCTTCCATTACACTGTAAGCTCCTTAAGGATGTTGTGTAATTCTTGTTTCTGTTCCCTTGCAATAGGAGTTCAAAATGATTTCTCAAATAAATGAATGAATACACAGATGAAAATGATACCTGCTACATAAAGAGTCAAGACAGAATTGGTCCCTGTCCATGTGGGACAGATATTTGTACTTACAACCCAAGCTGGATTGTGTGCAGCTAAACCCAAACCAGCTGCATCGATTTTCTTGTCTTTGGTAGCCAAAATGATACTTCTCAGTAGAGGTAAATGTTATCTTCCTCTGAAGAAAGTATACTTATATTGTTTGGCTTCCCATATTCTTATTCCCGGAAATGTTTCGACATTTGTTAATTTTAGATACATTTAGAAAAATCAATGAACAGAGTTGTTCATGATCATTCGGGAAGTTTAAATATTGGGTCAAATTATGCAATAATGGATATTCATTTTCTTACTATGGTTCAGACACAGGCACATGTACACTCATAAAAGGATTACTGACTAAATTTATGACATTTTGATAAATTTCTGAAATGATGATCAATTATAATTTGAAAACAAATGATCACAACTTTCCAGAATTTACTTTCAGTTGTAAAATTGATTTCTGCTAGTGTTTAGACTCCTCAGAGAAACTTCATAAAACTTGTATTTTAGTAGAAACATGAAATAAAACATGAAGAGGCCTCACATTTGCTACTTAATCTATGCTAGACTAGAAAGCTGCAAAATAAAATGTCTTGGGGGTTTTACTGTATTCTGAATATTTGAAAATATGCATTTATCTCAAGATTTATAATCAATTTTGAAGATTAACAGAGAATATGTGGATGAGAATAAAGTCAGAGCATTAATTTTTAGGAGATAACAATAAGTTTATTGGCAGGTAATTTCAGGGTATGAAATGAAATATGCATGGCATTTTGATAGTAATTTTGATAAGTTTGGTATCTTTTGAAATCCACACTTTTGATTTATATTCTCTAAATATTTATGCATTCTCAAGTGCATCTGAGGCTGACACCATATAACTGTATTAGAGTTCAAGAAATGATGATAAAAAGATCTGCTACACCGGGAATGGAGATTTATTCAGATCATGCCAGCAAAACAACTTTATTACTTATAAAAAGAAAAAAACCTGGACTATCCTGATTGTTCATCGTAGCTACCATTTGCTTAACTTTTTATTTCTATTTCTCTACACAGAGAGAAGTGATATAAGGCCTAGTGTTAATAGGAGTGTACAGTGTGACCACTCTTAGTGGTTGAGCATCGACCCATGCCCCAAGAGGTCGCCGGTTCAACCATCATATAAAATAGATTGTCTATATTTAGAAAAGCACTAGTTAATAAAATTAGAATGTTAATCTACTAAATGTATTATGTATATGGCTCATATAAAAAATAAGGTGTTTTATTTTTTTGAGTCAAAGTATAGTTTCTTTATATGGATACAGCCATAGATAACTGCCTCCAATTTTTAAGTCTTTTTCTGTTCTGCCATTCTATAAAATGCACTATGATTACCTTTATGTAACATAGAAACCTTAATCTCTGATTGTCTTAATCTCATTAAAGCTAACAAAGTCTGAAATGCCTGCTGGGTCTCACTGTTAATGAAATCCGAAGGAGTCAGGACATGGGAGCCCATCGGAAGGCACACTCCACGCTTCCAAGAGGCTGTCTCCAACTTTCAGCACGCTTCCTGCTTAACAGCAGGGCACGTCTTTTTATCTCCTCATAATTTAGCTTCTTAAATATGATCGTTTAAAAAAAAAAGTTACTTTATCATGAATATTAAATCTCTTTCTTTTCTCCTCAACCAAATAGGAACTATTGCAAATCGAGGAACTATAGACTAGAATCAGATTTCTCTCATTATTCAACATTTATATTCAAGTATTTTATTTCCCAGGAGTTGAAGAGGTCAGACAAGACAGTTCCAAGAATGAAAATTTATATAATAATGAGAAAATAAGTTACTCTTTTTCTCCTACTCTCCCGGCAACAAATTCTATTTTTAAAAAATGCAAACAGTTTGGTTTGCTTTCTCGGGGTGGGACACTCCATACCATTTTTCATAGTGACTTCACCACTCTGCATTTCCAATGGCAGTGCACTGAGGTTCCCTTTCTCCACATCCTCACCAGCACTTGTTGTCTGCTGAGTTATTGATGGGAACCATTCTGGCAAGTGGGAGGTAATACCTCCTGTCGACCCAGTGACCCCACTTCTAGGAATATATCCTAAGAAGCCTGAAACACCAATCAGAAAGAATATATGTACCCCCATGTTTGTAGCAGCACTATTTACAGTAGCTAAGATCAGGAAACAGCCCAAGTGTCCATCAGTAGATGAATGGATAAAAAAGCAGTGGTACATATACACAATGGAGTACTATGCAGCTGGAAGAAAGAAAGATCTCTTATCCTTTGAGATGACATGGAGGGACCTGGAAAGTATAATCCTAAGCAAAACAAGCCAGTTAGAAAAAGACAATATATGTGTTTCACTTATATGTGGAATCTAATGAACAAAACAAACTGACAAACAAAAATATCCAGAGGCAGGGAAGCAGGGAACAGACTGACAGATCTCAGGGGGAAGGGGGTGGGGTGGGTAGAGATTAACCAAAGAATTTACATGCATATATCCATAATCCATGGACACAGACAAAAGTGTGGTGAAGGCCTCGTGTGGGCGGGAACTTGGCAGAGGGAGCAATGGGGGAAAAATGGGGGACAACATCTGTAATACTCTCAACAATAAAGAATACCAAAAAAAAAAAAAAAAAAGCGAACAAACAGGAAAAAACCTGCTTGATTATTTGCAGATCATTAACATTTTTATTTTACTCCAACTACATTTTCCCCACAGAGTTACAGATTTGAATTGGAGCCTTTTAATTTAAAAGTGTATCTCTACAACCCATGGGCATTCGGTTCTAAAAGGCAAGAACATTTCTATAACAAAATAAACACTGCATTTGGACAATAATACTCAAGCAAACCTGTATCTCTGTGACATGCGTTAAGAAAAAAACACTTTATTTGTTCTTAACTCTGTCAAAATGATAGATATTTCTTTTAAAAATTAAAAGTAACCTCTTCTCAAGTCTTTGTCGCTTTTTTCTCGGTGTTCTCATTCTGTTTTGGTCCTTTTTCCCTGATGTGGCCCCTGTGATGCTAAACAAAGAGTGAACACAGAGAGAGGATCTGGTTTAATACAGAGCAATTTTTGAAAAGGTGCTTATTTTCTCCCTTTTAACTGCCATCTGAGCCCTGTTTAAAGATCATAATGATATTACATAAGTATTTGGAGGGGGACACTGAAATGAAATGGGAATGTGGCAGTTTCAGTTTAAACTGTCCATTTCTGACCTGGACTCTTTTTAAAAGCTTCAAGGGTACTTAATCATTGTGATTGGCTTAATGATCCTTGCTAAGTCACTTTTTTTCTTGACCTGTATGTGAGAAGATCAATAAGTTGCAAGAAGCAAAAAAATAAAAAAAAAAAAGGGTGGATGGTGGTGATACTGACAAAAAGTATTTATCTTTATAATGTTTACATACTTATTTTAAAACTCGATCACCTTTAAATTATCTTATAAATCTTTGTTTTTCTATGATTATACAGATAAATGTACCATAAATTATATTTTTATGTGATTATTTTAGAACAAGCATCTTTGGGAGCTAGCATAGTCGAGTACAGTGCGCAAGCATATTGGTTTAGAAATTGGACAGCAGCAATTCATATTTCCTCTTAGATCTATTACCTTGGGCAAAGCAAGATAGTTAATGTCTTTGTGTATCAATTTCTTCACCTATAAAATGAGGATAATTGTGGTACTTGTCTCAGCAAGTTGTAATGAGATTGAATAAGATACGCCTTGTAAACATAATACAATGTCAGGCATACAGGAAGCACTTAATATTTGCTATCACATTAGCTATTTTTTATCTTCTCTTTCTAAAAATCTTAAATAAATCTGTGTACGACTGTGCTGTTTTCCCACAGATCAGCTGAGAGAGATGATTTCTACCTGGCAGACATAGACACTGCATTTTTTCCTTCTAGAGAAATGGAGGGATTTCTCATGCAGGATTTTGGCTGATGATGTTATGTTTCTGGAGTACCTTTGGAATTTCTCCCTTGAAGAGGAGGCTGTTTAGTTGAAAAGACAAGACTGTGATCCAGCACTAAATGTATTAGACTAAATGCTGTGTACCTGATGATGACCTTGGATAAACACTTGATTTCTCTATGCCATAACTTTTACCATCTATAAAATATGATTTTCCATTCTATCTCAGGAGCTGGAAGATAGGAGTAAAAATTATTTGTGATTCATTATGAGCTATGGAAGCTAGAAACTATAGTATTGTTCAATTATGAACTACCAGATAACTCTTTTATCAACTTCACATAGAAGTGATAGGCAGGAATAGTGTAGTGATAGATAATCAGATTACAGGATTAGCTTGTTTGGAAGTAAACATCAGCAATTGGTATCTTAGTAGTAGTCATGATGTCCCCATAGTCAAAGTTTATTTACTTATTTATTTTTTGCACAATAATTTCTGTTAAAATACTCCTGACTTTTGAGAAATAAAGTTTCTTTGGTTTAAAGCCCTCTGCTTTTAAATAACCCTGTGTTTAAATAGATTATATACACCCAAGAGTTTTGTTTTCTTTTGGTAAAAAGTGAATTCAGTCAAGGTGACCAGCCTCGACACACCCGGTAAGAGGTTTTTGCCCCGTGTCCTCATTAGTCCAAGGACCTGTTTGCATCGAACTCCGTGTTCGGTCCAGCAAAAGCAACAGCAGCAGCAACACACCCAGACATCTTGACTGAAATCCATGCCAGAGTCGCCACTAAGGTGGCTGATCAGGCTAATGACGTTTTCAGTGTGGATCCTCCCCAATTACCATCTAGTCCCAAGCTTGCTGCCCACTCCCCTTGAAACCTGCATATGTCCTGCATATGCGGACGGTGGGGGGCACTGTTGGGAAGGAGCACTATTCTGCCACGTTGCCCATTAGGTACCTCTCTCTCTGTATTTAATGAGGTCAGTTGGGCGTCTACAGCTTTTACCTTTTGCTAAGGCTCCCTACCCAGGAGAGAAATCCTTCGCTAAGACACACACACACACACACACACACAC
Organism: Molossus molossus; assembly: GCF_014108415.1. Taxonomy (NCBI): domain Eukaryota; kingdom Metazoa; phylum Chordata; class Mammalia; order Chiroptera; family Molossidae; genus Molossus; species Molossus molossus. The sequence continues at coordinate 55,018,323 of NW_023425351.1, read as the reverse complement.
ACACACACACACACACACACGAGAACAGACCCGCATGCACACGCATATATACCGCACACACTCTCAGGAAAACACCCACGCATAAAAAAATCACACCTTCCATCATCTTCCAGTAACACGCACTCTTACTGTTCACTACAGCACTAAGCGCGCGTGTACACACACACACACACACACACACACACACACACACACGCTCCCTGGGAGAATCACAAGATGCCACGTACCCGGAGAGTCGGAACCCTTCCTATGCTGCAGATTTGCACCCACTCACCGCGCACGCCTTAGAGACGCTCGCTCGCAGTGTGCCCACTTCCCAGAGCGGACTCGGTTCAGATGCAACCGCCTCGTTCCCGAGCCAGCAGCTCCACCTTGGAGCCGGGGACAAAGCGGGCCAGGGTGTTTGTGCGGTGTATGGGACGGGAGGCATCATTTGTAGGCAGTGTGGAGAGCTACAAACTCAAATTGGACAGTACTCTGACTAAGTCCTGTAAATAGATGCTAATCTCCCTGATTGCCTTCAGCATGCAAATGGAGCCCGAAGCCCTGGCAATGATCTATTCCAGCGCTGTAGCCCCCCTCGCCTCCTGAAATGGGATCGGCTCCCCGAAAAGGTCAGATCACCAATCAGGCGCCTCGTCTAAGAAACCTGTTGGTTATAAGATCTAGGAAAGGACCAGCTGAAAAAAATAGAAGATTAGGTTATTGACACACAGCAAAAAAGCTCCTTGGGCTTGGGACGCAGCTCCCTGACACCAGATGAGGGGAAAGGGGTCCCTCGCAGACCGGAAAGAGAAGCAGGTGAGTTAGCCGCGGCCAGTAGATGGCGCGAGAGCTCTTCCTTTGTAAGATCTTAACCCTTTTAGCGGTGTGTGGGGCTGCCAAGTCCAGACCTATAGATACATACATACATATCCCGTTTTGAAAGAAACCTCCTATTTACATATTCGGCACAGATTCGGAATTAAGATAAATTAGTCTGTTCTAGATAACTACCACCGATAAAGTAGTTTAACTGCGGCACACATCAGCTGAAAAGGGGGTAGGGCTGAGGAAAGGGCGAACTATTTGGAGAAATGACTCTGCCTCCCCACCCCACCTCCGCCCTGGTCTCTGATTCTCTGATGAAATCGGTGTACAGAATCATAAAAATCCGGTTCCCTGCTTACACGTAGGCATTTGAATATGTAAATACACGTGTGCAAATAAATTCTTCTTTGTGATCTCCTTTTTCGATTAAATCACAGGATAATAAATGCGAGGCGCCCGCCTGAAATATGCTGCAACTACAGTAGTAACACATGTCCCATTATAACGACGTGGGCATCGATGGAGCCCAATTCATTTTCATCACGGTTTCTCCAAAAGCAATACAGATCCTCTGATTAAAATATTCCTTTAACATGCTTCTGTATTCACAGGCTGCAATGGAGAGCTCACTAACATAATATTTCTTGGGCTGCTTTTACAGGCAGAATTGATCTATTCGGGGGAGAGAGGAAAAAAAAAAACACAAGCCCTTGAATTTCAAATATTGTGGGGAGTTTGTCAGAGAGCCGAGCTGGGCTTTAAGAGGCTCACTAGTGGTTTCTGGTGGTTGCTATAAGGAGCTAGAATTGAGGTAGATTTTGGCGGAGGGGGAAAAACGCACAAGAAAAGACAGAATCCAGAGTACGGAGACTTTGTGCCCCCATTGGAGAGATGGTTGAGTCCTCGTCAAGGTTGCTGTGGTATCCCAGAAACACCATTCACTCCGAGCTGTGACCGCGCACCAACAACAGCAACAACTCCACTGCGCCGGGCTGAGGAGCAGAAATTAGGAGCTCGCGAATAATATGCAAGGGATCCGCAAAGGGGAAAGCCGAGCAAAGGAATCCAAACCCCGGGAGCCTGGCAGGAGAAGATGCGCTAAATGTGGCCGCCTAGACTTCATCCTGATGAAGAAAATGGGGTTTAAAAGTGGATTTACGTTTTGGAACCTCGTCTTTTTATTGATGGTGTCTTGTGTGAAAGGTAGGTCTGCTTTTGGGGGGTCCCCTCTGCTTTGGATGGAGGCGAGCTGACTTGTCACTAGAGAGAGGCTGGTAGGTTACTTTGTAATTTGCACTGATAAAATAATCATAATAATACTGAAGAAGGAGTTTATTCACAGCTCTCTCCACCTCCTCCTCAGATAGGAAATGCCTTTTGCTTGCCAGATTTGGCGTTCAATGCAGTGATTGAGCTTGTGCTCAATAAATATTCTTGCAGTATGCTCAAACGAAGACGTGAGTTGGTTCTTATAGCCTCTCTAACTAGTGGATATCCAGGCAGAATTCCTCTGCAAGACTTTTCTTGGTGGTGGGGATTACCTTGATTTCTAGTCAAACCAGTAGGATTTGATGCCTTGGTTGGAATATTTTTATTAAAGACACTACTGTAAATGCTTTGTTAACCCTTTTAGGTAGGAAAGTTACCGACATGCTAGAAATGTGATTATTTTAAATGCATTAGGGCACAGAGGTCTACCAAGCATCCCCCCACCTACATAAATGCTTCATGCATATGTGAATAAATTCTATGTGGGTTCTTCTCCATTGGTAAATGGTAGGGGAGCTTCCCTGGGTCCTGTGGTAGAGGTTTGGCTTAAAATGAGGCTTTACAATGATCTGAGACACCTTGAAGTATAAAGATCCACCTTTGGGGATGAATGAAGGTAGGAGGAAAGTCATTAGCTGACGACCAAAAAGAAAATCCCCAGTAAGTCTCAGCGTTCAGACAGGTAGAGTGAGTGTCACATGCACAGACAAGGGGAGGTGGTGGGTGGGATGTAAAATTTGTTCCTAAACAGGAAGGCAAGGGACAGTCAGGATCATTAGAAGGAGAACTGTCCTCCAGGAGAAAATAGATCCCTAGCTCTATTCCACAACTTATCCTGCACCCTGCTGCCCATTAATTGCTGCAAAGAATACTCAGGAGGTGTTTATGACTCATGTCATCATTTTTGAACAATCACCCCCCCCCCCCCCATACTCATGTCAGCTCTAATAGACCCGATGGATCTCGCTTTCAGTGAAGCTAGTTTCAAATCCTGGGTGTCTGTGTGTCAGGGGTAGGCGGTGTGTGTGTATGGGGGGTGGGGGTGTCTTGGCCCAGGCACGCCAAGGCTGTCAACACAAACTGGACGCTTCTTCCTTTGTGAAGGAGTGCCTCTCTGAACCGCAATCGGCCCGCGTCTCTATGAAACAGTTTATTGTCCAGCTTGCAGCTGGCTGTCCCCCCCCAGAAGGCAGCCCATTGGCATTCAGTGGAAATGATAATTCATGTTTTGGGTGGAGGGAGCTGGGTTACCTCTCCCTCTATTAAGACCCATGATGGGTGGCACGTCTTGAATTTTAATTTACATCTCTAAACGCCAAGAAGTTGCCCCTGGTCTCTTTGGCAGCAACATCCCTGTAATCTCAACCTGCTCCTTAAAGCTCGATTCCCCCTCCCCTTCCCTCCACCCTGGACCCTCAGCGCTGCTCTGTGCCAAACCGCTTGTTCTAAGCTGCATAACTACACTGACTAGGGCACAAAACGCCCCTCGGGTTGCTTACACGGGGTTTCGTCGGCGATCCAAAGTGTGAGGAGCCTCACATTTATGCTTAGTTCGCCTGCCACTGGGAGTCGTTCGTTAATGGATGGCCCTGGGGCTGCCTGCTGGTCGCGCGCTTGGCGTGGGGGAGGCGCAGGGAGCCAGCGACATCTCCTCGCAGGGAAAATGTTGGGGTGGCTCCTGCTAAAGGAAGACCCCGGGTTAAGCGCGAGTTTTCCTGTGATACCTGTTGAGCCAAAACACACTGGGGGGGCAGGTGGGGGGAGGGAGTCTCCGAAGCAGAGAGAGCAAGGCAGCCTGACATACACTGAGACACGCCGCCTGCAAATACAGCCCCGCTGCCCGCACCTACCGTATTTTCTGAATAAGACGCGCCTATAGAAAGGAAGGACGCCTTAATTTGCTTTAAATGGCACCAGAAACCGGACCCCTCTCCTCTGTTCACAACTCGAGGACTTTGAACTAAGATAATCAGTCTCCTCTGAGTATATCCAGTTTGGGGGGGGGGGGGGAGCGTTGGGAGAAAGGAGTGTGACACTCTGCTTTGGTCCTGTCCAAAACCAATGTTCTACCGGACCGTTTAAACATGTTTTTAATGGTAATAAGGTTTTTTTATTGTCACCTATCTGCCACTTGGCATCTGCTAAATTTTACAACTTGCAACGCTGACCTCAAATTCTGAGAAACAAACTTAGGCTGTATGCTCTAGACATGCTCCCTATGGTCTGGCGGTGCCAATTTTGACAGTTGCTGCTTCTTCACCTTTTCCCTTCTTATTTTATTTCAATTTCACCTTAGTCTCAAGGCTTTCCTAAAAATGGCATTGCTGAAATGTCATACATGTTGTTTCCCCTAATGTCTATGCCCGCGTCTGTCTTACACACACGGTTTCTTCGGGACTCTCCGGCCCAGGGGAAGCTCACGGTGAGAGTCTTGGAAGGGTTTTGCAGGTCCTAATCCAGGCTAGCTCCAGGGCTCTGGAAGTCCCAGGTGCGCAGCCTTCCAAGTGACCAGCTCTGCCTTGAGATTTCCACCTTGTGTCCACACTTTTCTCCTCTCCACCGTCTCACCTCTGCCTTCGACAGCAATGACAAAGAAGTTCAGTGGGAGGAAATGCCTCAGAGTAGAAGATGTACATAGTGGCCTTCCGTAGTAGGCCTGAACCTCCAGAGTGGGGTTGAAGAGTCAGCCTTCTCTGGGCACTTTATCTCCACTGTCATCATCTAAAATAAAAGGCACTGGAGGGCAGAAAAATAGGGGGGGAGGGGAGCAGGGGCTGCTTAGACCTGATGCTTGCCTCTTTCAAACTGAAACACACACACACACACACACACACACACACACACAGGTTTCTGAAATGCAGTCTGCAGCTGCAGCAGCAGCGTGTCTGTTTAGGTCTCACTCAGATAGAAACTGAATCTCCAAGTCGTGCTTGAACGTCCCGCCCACGTAAACAGACGCTCTGAGGGTGCTTTCCCATACTGTGTCTCCTGGGATCCCGGGGAGCACACACCCTGTGCACCGAAGGCACAGAATCAGTGACCTCGGTCAACAGCAAATGGGAGCCAGTGTACTGGTCCTGAACCCTGCGCCAGGGCGTGCTTCTGGGGTTTCTTTTAGGACTCCGGACTTCCAGAAGGATCCATGTTTCTGCGTGCTCTGGAACTCCAAGGAGTCTTACCCCCACCACAAAGCTCTTCTGCAAGACGGAGGCCCACACCCTCTCCCCCAGTTAATTACAACTGGAAAGGGTCTTGTCTCAGGTGGCCACATGGTGGGAGAGCTTCACGACCTTCCACTCAGCTTGGGGTGGCCACACCAGGGGGTCCCTGAGACTGATACCCTCACTCCCCGCCCCCAAGACGACAGTCTGACCTGACGAGTTAGGAAAATGAGCTTTTCAAAGAGGGTGGGTGAATGTCTTTGCAAACAATAACAGCAAACAAAAAACCCCCCACCCTTCCCTTGAGGTTTGCAAGACTGAGACACCTGGGAGGTGACCTTTGTGTTTGAGTCAGGGGTCCCTGTCCTGCCGCAGTTTGGACAGGTATTTCTCCCTTCTATTTTTTCTGGGAGTATTTATTCATTTCTTTTAGAAGGACAGACTCCCTGACATTTCCGAGGACCGCGGAGGTTAAAACTGAGTGTCTGACTTGGACCCCGGTGTGTGCCCGCGTTCGTGTGCGTGTGTGCGTGTGTGTGTGTGTGTGTGTGTGTGTGCAGAAAGAGGAGGTCCACATGGATTGACATGGAGGGTGAGGGGAGGGAGGTCCGAGGAGGAAACGGGAGGCAGGTAGCAGTGCGTGTCTGTTCCCTGGACTGGAGATGGTGGTGAGCTGCGGCCACTGCTGTCAAACGATCTGGCTGAGGCGCCAAGAGCTCCCTTTGCCGAGCTGCCGTCTCAGAACAACTTCACTGTAATCGGCGCTGGGGAGTTGGAAAACCTCACGGGGTACCAGCAGCGGGATTGCTGCTCCCCTGTGATCACCCGCATCCCCACCCCAGCCCTGTCGTTGAAAGGCAAGCAGGGGGCCAGACCCAGGCTCCCAGCGCCGCAGTGGCTGAGCTGGACCCGCGAGGAGAGGGCGGAACAAGTGAAACGGCGCAGGGTCGCCGGGTCGAGCGCGGCCCTCTCCGGGTCCGGGCGGAGCGGCCAGCTGGAGGCCGAGCGCTGGGGCGCAGGGATTGCAGCGCACTGCAGGATAGGAATGGAGCAGGACGCCCAGAGAAAGACAGACCCGTCCGGCATCCGGCGGAGTCCCTTCTCCTTGAACAGGGCGCCCTCCGGGAGGCTTTGCACGGCGGAGCTGCCAAGCCAGCCCAATTCACCGCCCTGGGAGGGCTTCACGGCGCCCAGCGTTCTGAGCCGAACTTGCCCAGAACAGTTACCTTGTTGAAATTGTCCTGAAATGTCATTTTGCAGCACCGTATTTTCCCTATTCTTCTGAGGTTGAGGGGTTGGGGAGGGCGTGCGTGCGTGTGTGTGTGTGTGTGTGTGTGTATTGCGCGCACGCGTATGTGTACACACACACACACACATATACACGCGCGCGCACGCGTGCCCCCCAGTGTAGCAAAACTGTGTGAGCAGAAATAATTAAGGAGCAGGTTTCTGCCTCTTGAAAACCTGATACTAGCTCCTTTGAGATCCTTCAAAGAGAAAGGTAGTGTAATTACTCAATATATTAAGTACTCCAGGAGCATCGACTTAGTTGCAGTAGTTATTACTGTTCATGATATTAGTTGGAGTTACTCTTTGTGAGGTAACTGGATATATTTGGGGTATACATGTCTTTCCCCTGAACACACAAGTTGGTTTCTACAGAAACAGTGAAATAATACAATGAAGCAGGAACTAATGGCATCTATACATAGTTCTAAATATAGTAAAAGTAAAACTATTATAAGAGATCTGAGAAAACAAAAAGGTAAGAGAAGTAGGATGTTAATAATGCCCTTGTACTTACGTGGAAACAAACTCTGATGCCGAAGGCTTGTCTAAGATGTCAAATAACAATAAAAGGGACCAAACTTTGGTTCTCTAGCCTCTGAATATACTTCTCCCTGTGTCCCAAGCGGTGACTTTGTTCTATTTACTTATTTATTATCCTCACCCAAGGACATTTTTCCATATTTTGTTCAGATGTAGGAAGGAGAAAGAGAGAAATAACAATAAAAGGGACCAAACTTTGGTTCTCTAGCCTCTGAATATACTTCTCCCTGTGTCCCAAGCAGTGACTTTGTTCTATTTACTTATTTATTATCCTCACCCAAGGACATTTTTCCATATTTTGTTCAGAAATAGTAGGAAGGAGAAAGAGAGAGAAAGAAATATCGACGTGAAAGGGACACATCGAGTGGTTACCACCCACATGACCCAACTAGGGCCAGGGACAAACTGCAACTGAGATACATGCCCTTAGTGGGAACCAAACCCGGGTCTATCTGGACTGCAGGCTGATGCTCTACCACTGAGCCAAACCGGCCAGGGCTCTTCTATTTATTTATCAGGCCCTCTAGAAAGGTCTTCAGGATATCAAATACTTTCAGTGCTTGTCCAGGTTGTAAAATAACTTAGAAGCACCCAACAGTATGTCTGGCAAGGAAACTATTACATTAGGCAACATGACTATTTGAGAAATTATGCCATCTTGTGTTTTGAATTCCAGTGTTTGGGAGATTAGAAGTAAAATGCTTGCAAATAAAGAGATCATGAAAAACGTGTGTGAGATACAAATTAAACTTAAGGTAACTTAATTTTGTCTACATGCATTAACACAAAACTTCTCTTTCTATTTGTTCTTCCATTCCCTTTACTCATAATTCAAAGGGGTGCATAATTTAGGGATACAATGGCAATTCTGATTTGGATTTTGAATGAGGTCTGGTAAGGATGATAGAACAGAACTATTCTTAACAAATTCATCTCTTCTCTCAAAATGAATGGGTAGGTTATTCATGGTACTTTCCAGGGTGATCAATCTCCATGTCTGCAAGATTTTCTTAGAATTGGGCCCTTTGTGAGACTCTCATTCTCATCAGGAATATCACTTTTACCAAAGTCACTGAGAAAAATCAATTTGTTGAATGTCTTCCAGTTTGCATGGTCTTGGTACTGACAGTTATCTTTCTCATAAGCCTCCAGTCTTGCAGCCATCAAATGTGTGTCATCCTATCAGGCCCTTTGTTAAGCAATTTCTTGGCGCTAGCTGAGAATTCATAAGGATTAATATTTTCCGTAGAATGATGGCTTGTTCCCCACAACCCAATTTGAAATCTCTTCTAAAAAAAAATCTCAATTTACAACATACCATATGCATCACATACCTTGTAGTTGGATCACAGGAATATTAATGATCATCAATCATGTGGCGTTACATAGCACAATTATTCTATTGGCTCTTATGTAGTTGCACTACAGTGGTTTTCAGAGTGTTCCTAAACAGGTAGCATCCGCATAGTCTGGAAATATGTTAGAAATATCGATTCTCAGATTGCTACCATAGGCTTATTGAATCAGATGCCCTGGTAGTTGGGCACTTTTAACAAGTCATCCAAGTAATTCTGATGCATCTAAAATGTGAGAACCACCAGAATAAAGTGGAACGAGCTGGGCACTGGAGCCAGCAGAACCTGATGTCAAATCATGATTCCGCTAGCCACTCAACTTTCCTGAGCTTTAGTTTATTATTTCTCTTTAAAGGAGTTTAGACTATCAGTAGGCTTACAAGGAGATTATAGATGTAATGTATATAGTGCCCAATACAAGTAATCATCAGTATTATCAAAATAAACTTCCATGTGCAATGCCAGTATGAACTCTCACACACTTTATCCCTTGCACGAGCAAACCTAACTTTTCCATAGCAGGAAATAAAATATGTAGCATCTTCTCACTAGCTATTATTGCACTTTGGCTAAGTTCCCAGGCTGTTATCCGTTTGAGAAACACTCTGAAATGTCTACTTATCACCATTACCCAGTTACTTCAGGTGCTGACTCTATGAATCAGGGCCAGACCCATAGTTTTAAAATGTTACCCCTGCTCCCGGGCTCATTTCATCTGTTGCATTTCAATGTTGATTTATTTTAATATTGATCGATTAATGTAATTACATGAATTTGTGTATTCATCTTGGCTGGAAGGATTCTTAAATATCAGCTAGTTCAGTGCTATTGTTTTTTTATACAATAAATGCACATGACTAGGAAGGATAAGTGATTTTTACTAGGTTACAGAGATCATTAGCTCCACAATTGAGACTAGATCATTGACATTCAAGTTCATGTTCAACTGACTTTTCCTATGCCTTTTCGATTTTACCACAGAGCTTGCTCAGACGGCACCAATGAAGACAATCACAACAGTTCCTAGTTATGTACCATATATCAATGATACCGTATATTGGTGATTATATGTTTTGTGGTGAAATTTTAAAAAATGCTAACCACTTGTTTTGTAGAAGACAAAAAATAAATTATGTCATAAAAACAGTTTCTCAAATATATAATATGTATATTAAAATAAATAGTAAGTAATCACATTTTTAATAAGGTCTATTTATTGACAATATAAAATCGGTGTATTGACAGCTTTTCATGTCTCACAGAGAACTTTGAGGGATAGTACTTGAAATCAAATTCTTATTTTATTTTATAATCTAGACAAAAGAAAGGCTTTTAAATCTAGAAAATTTGTTCTCAATTGTTTTCTTCATTTTTATTATGTTTAAGTCAAATGAACATAAGATTTATGCATTCTCTCTCACTGCATTTTCATCTACATATTTCTCTCCCATGATCTGTGCAAGGCAATGGTGTCATTCAAAACTCTACCATAGGAATAATAGTGTATTTTATAAATATTAATAGTACAAGAACAGTCAATAGTGTTAAGGGTTGACCTTCAGTTTTATTAATATGTAAACATTTTTAAAGGTTCTTAAGATGTGGAGTAAAATGTCCAAAATAATGAATGCTAATAAGTTTGAGGAGTTTAAATGTTCAGAAAATAAAATATATAAAAGTAATGAGTGATTCTCTTAAAAGGTGTAATTTTCAAGATTATAAAGGCCTTCTTCCTCTCTTTGCTTTATGTTGGCTAATTTTAGAGAAATAGTTGTGATTATATATTTTAAAGTGAATGCGAGAATTAAAAACATACTACATTAAAAAATATAGTGGGATACTACCTTGAAATGAAATTTATAAGTGAAAATAGACTGTAGAAGTGCATTTAAAATTTTATAAGATTGAAAAAGCAAAGTTTTCTATTATACAAAAAGTACATCTGGTTGACTCCAGAATTTTCAGAGGTACTTCAGATATAGAGAGGATATAAGACATTTTTATGTTTTGGGAAACAGTATCAGTATAGAAGTCTTTGTCATGCATTAGTATTAGTATTAGTATTAGTATTAGTATTAGTATTAATATTAGTATGGAAGCTCTGTGCTAAGCCCTTTATACTAAGTGCATCATTTATATCTTAAATAGTGGTTCTCTCCCTGATTTTCCTGCTTACAATTCTATCAAGCATCTTGTGAGACAGCTGTTATCTCCAACATACAGATTATTATCTCCATTTACAAATTATCCACATTTCATGAGGCCAGGGAGGTGCATAGACTTTCCAGGATTATATGATTGGGTAGTTGTTGAGTAAAATCTGAAATGATAACAGATTCATAAGTTCATAGACTTATCAGAAGCTAAAACTGTAAATGACTAAGTTACTAATAAAACCTTTCATTTTAAAGAGAAAAACCAAGACCTTGAGAATTTAATTTAAAAGAAAGCCTAAAATTAATATTTATGTTATTTATATATCTCAGAGTTGGAGTAATATATAACATCTCATTTCTGTAACTTTCAACATTTTTTACTCATCTTGCTTTATTCTCTAAAAGATTGTATAAGATAAATGTGAAAGGTAATTTTTACTTTTATAAGCAATAGTGAAGTAATTGCGCAATCATACGTATGTTAAGTATGTCAATAAAATACATAAAACTGTTTAGTGCATTAAGTGCAAAAAAACTGAATTTACCTATAGCTCTTAGATTCTAACCCAGTGTTTTGAGTAAAATTTAAAATTTATGAATGCAGATGAATTTATAGACCTCGCATATAAAATAATATGTGGGTGTAAAAACTGTTTACCATATGTATTATGATCCTTGGAAAATAAATATGTTTCTTTTTGGTCCCTTAATCTTCATTTGATTATACAGAATTCTAAGGATAGAAAAACTCTTACAACCTATTGTTACTATCTAGTCTAGAGTTGAGTAGTCAGGGAATGTACATTAGCTTTGTGGGCCAAGGGAAGGTACTTTAAAAAAAAAATTCTTGCCCTGGCCAGTTTGGCTCAGCGGTTAGAGCGTCGGCCTGCGGTACAGAGAGACCCGGGTTCGGTTCCCGCTGAGGGCACGTACTTCGGTTGCAGTTTGTCCCCGGCCCTGGTTGGTCGTGTGAGTGGCAGCCACTCGATGTGTCCCTTCACGTCGATGTTTCTCTCTCTCTCTCCCCCTTCCTCTCTCTCCCTCCCACTCTATCTGTTCAAAAAATGGAAAAATATCCTCGGGTGAGGATTAAAAACAAAAACAAAAATAAAATAAAAAATTCTTATCCAAGTTCCATCAACACAGTCTACTTCATTCCATAAGAGCACCTGGTAAATGTACAGGTGTAGCTGCTTGTCTTCGCAGAAAGAGGACACAGGTGAGAGAAATGAAGTTCCTTGCCAAGCTAGAGTGAAAACCAGTCTCTCAATTCCTTGTCTAGGGCATTTTCTCTTTATTGGATGCTGCCTTATGAGCCTCCTTATTCACTCCTAATTGGTTTATGGGAGTAAAGCTTCTTGAGAAGAAAATACACTTGTGTCTACCCCCAAATCTTGACCAGACTTAAAATAGTATTTCCTGAAGCAACTGTGTTAGGAAACACATACATACATGTAATAATATTGGTAAATGAGAAAATTAGCATGCAATTTAAAGATTAACCTAAAAACTAAATGGGAGCATTAAAATATACATGAACATCTACAAAAGAAAAAAACACATATATTTAATAGCATTACATTTTCTTGTTAACATGATAAAATGTATTTTCTTTTTTTGGCTCAATTTAAGTGATTTCTCTTTTTCGTTGTTTTAAAAAAAAATTTGCCTTATTAACTTATTTTTGTTACAAATATTTCTTCTTTTCTCCCCATTGACACCCTTCTCCCAACCCCGTCCCCACCCCCGCATTGTTGTCTATGTCCATTGGTTATGCATATATGCATATAAATTCTTTGATAAAATGTATTGTCATGTGTTACAAAAGTACTGTATTTTTGTCCTTTCAAATAAACTAGCCTTTTACTTCTTGCATTATTAAAACATTATTTTTGTTGGTAAATATTTTAGAGATGTTGTTTTTACCTAAATTTAAAAAATTTTAAAGCTCAGATATCCTAATAATGCCCTCATATACTGTACATTGTTCATAGAGCCTACTTATTACATTGAATGTTTATTTTTATGAGACTTTCTTTCTTTAAGTAGTTTTGCATCTCACAGCTAGATGTAGATTTATCCAAGGTTGGCAAAAGTCGGGGATAAAGGTGCAACTATACTCTGTCTCCAAGTGTATGTCCCACAATTTTGCATTCCAAAATTTTGTTTAATATTGAAAATTGGTTGTCAGCCTAGTTCTCTGTTTTTTTGTTTTTTGTTCTTTTTTTTTTTATCCTCACCCGAGGACATTTTTCCATTTTTTGTTCAGGTAGAGTGGGAGGGAGAGAGAGGAACAGAGAGAGAGAGAGAAACATCGATGTGAAAGGAACACATCGAGTGGCTGCCACCCGCACAACCGATCAGGGCCAGGGACAAACTACAACCGAGGTACATGCCCTTAGCAGGAACCGAACCTGAGTCTCTCAGGACCGCAGGCCGACGCTCTAACCGCTGAGCCAAACCGGCCAGGGCCAAGTTCTCTGTTTTACAATGGACTCTATTTTTATAATAGTTCACTTTAGTTTATTGAAATTTTAAATAAAAAAATTGACATTTTGTTTTGGTGATTTTGGTGATGGAAAGGGAGAGCAGATTGCTAATTAAAATGTGTTTCTTAAACCTGTTCACATTCCCATTAGCTGCTTGTTCTCCCATTCATAGTTACTTAATACAATAATTAGCTGTGTTTTATTATTTGATATTATTCTAATTTTTCAAATATTTATCTTAGTTTTCTTTCGGGACATGTTTTTTCTTTGTTTACACCGTGAAGGTTGTCTGATTTGAAATTCTGAAGAAAAAAATGTTAATTTTCTTTTCTTTTATAATACCACATAATGGGTACCTAAGGTTTATTAACTGAGTGGATAATTTAAAAATCTAAGTTTAAGCTGTATTTTATTATGAGTATTTTAACATAGAGAACTGAATATGACTCTGTTCTTATTCTATCAAAGCATAATAAGATACTGTTCATTTCAGGTAATTTGTAATTGTTAGAAATGACTTCATTTTCAACCTTTAAACTAGATTTTCATATACAGAAATGACTCTTCTTAATGTTATTGGAGGTATAATTTGAATTTCACCCAAATGTTGGTAATGAATTTATGCTGATCTACCTGCATGTTCTATCTAACACCGAGCTCTGTGTTGCTAAAAGCTGCATCTACAAGATAAGGAATCAAAGTTAGGAGAACAGGCAGAATAAATACAGCTGAATCTCCTGGAGATGAAACACAGGCTACCTTGGATTGATTGGCTCTGTGATCTAACTGACTGAACTACGTAGTCTAGACAAAATATTTACTCAGTGTTCACATATATGGAGAAACCCTGAGTTAAGGTTTTTTGGCTAATGTCTAAATCCAAACAGCTGAACTGATTCAAATTTTTGTGTAAACAAATTTGTATCCAGGCTGCTAATTTGTGTGCCAACTTCCAGCTTCATAACTTCGAAAGATGATAGAGATGATAAACGCTCTTAAATGAAGTTTGCAATAGAAATGCTGACAGGCCCATGATTACTTGTATTGAATTCATATTCAATGCTCTGTTCATGGCTCAAAAAAAAAACCTTTCATCTATAAATCCTACTAGTACTTGAGTGCTATTTTATCTGTTAAATCTTTTTAAAAGAAGTCAAATAGTAACTCTTAAAATCAATTTTCTAGCAAAGTGCTAAGAAATCTTTAATATCTCTGTTAGCTTGGCAGTATTCATTAACATATTAATAGATAAAAATCAGAAATGACATTTTGAACTTAATTTTTAAATATTATCAGTGTGTAAGTTCTTAGAAATCAGCCATTTTTCAATAATTTGAAGAGCACTATTTATTTTTACCTGCCATTGCATAGATTATTGGAATCTCCCTATTTTATAGACTTTTTCCTAATTATACTTAATTCTTTCAAAAGCAAAATTCTCAAAGGTCTCAAAAGAAATTGGAAGATGTTAGCAATACTAGGTTATGTCTTGTGCTAGTTTGTGTAAATCTTACCTCAATTGTTTCTATCACTTTCTTTTGGTTAAAGTCATTTGGTTTATTATGTCTTTTATTAAAATAGTGTTACCTTGACTTGAATATTGTAGCTTTAACACATTTTAAGTTAGTTGTAAAAGATACAGAAGTCAGTAGATTTTATGACCACAAAAAGAACCAGTGACTTATTTAATCAGTTTTGTGATTCACCAACACATTCCTTTAGCCATCAATCATTTATTGAAGACCAGCATGTATGTAAAGCCCTGGCCTAGACTTTGAGAATATAGAGCCCTAGCCATTTGGCTCACTGGGCTGGGTGTCTCCTCGTGCACCAAAGGGTTGGGGTTCAATTCCTCATCAGAGCATATGATGGATCCCCGGTGGGAGGCGTGCAGGAGGCAGCCAATAGGCGTTTACTTTCACATGGTTTGCTCTCCCATGGATGTCGCTCTCTCTCTCTCTCTCTTCCTCACTCTCTCTTTAAACACACACACACACACACACACACACACACACACACACACATCTAAAAGAAGACATAGTTCTTATTTTGAAGCAGGTTTTCTGTGAACATAATACCAAACCAATTTGGTCATTGTGAAATTGCTTAGTTCTTCAACGAGATATTTTTTTTTAAATGTTTTTATTGATTTTTTAGAGAGAGAGATAGAAACATCTATGTGAGAGAGAAACATCCATTGGCTGCCTCCTGCAGGCCCCCTACTGGGGATTGAGCCGCAGCCCAGGCATGTGCCTTGACCGGGAATGGAACCGGGACCTCTCAGTCCATGGGACGACACTCAGTCCACTGAGCCACACTGGCTGGACTTCAATGGGATTCTTTTATCATGAAATATCAATGATATAACCACCTTTATTTACATCTTATATAGTAAATATTTGTCTTTTCATAGGTAAGTACTAACATTCTACAGACATTGTTTAAACTTTCCAATAAAATGCATCATTTTGTGATTTAATCTAATGTAATTTCCCTTGTAATTTTCAATTAAAATGTTTATTGACTCCCATCTGTTCAGCCAACTGATATTAACTAGTTTATCCAGTATTAATGATCATCCCACATGTATTTCTGTAACAGTGTTTGTACAGTTATATAACAGTTTGTGATCAGCAAATTGTGCTTCTTACCCATTTTATTTTTCCATGTTAGTTTCTGCTCCAGAACTCCTCTCTGGCTTGCTAATGCTTTCAGATTTAAATTGAAATTCCTGCCCCTCTATGTAGTGACTCATATGAAATGAGCCTTGAGCTAACTTATCAAGGTCAACACATGCAAAGGGCCAAACAAATAATTAAATAGAAAACAACAGTTTCTGTTTCTATTTCTATTCCTTATTTTTGTCTGAACTGGAGACTTAAATAAGTAGATTACATTTCATTTTGCTTCATTTTTAATCTATAACATAAAGAGCAATAGAAGAATTTATGAATGGTTAAATGCTGGCATTGAATTGATACCAATTTTGATACATAGGAGTCAAGTAGAATGGTCTATCTTCATAAGGTTAGAGCATTCACCGAATTTGATCTAGTATTTTATAGTAATTTAATTTCCCCCACATCGATTGCTTTGATGATTCATGTTATTTTAATGTTTGCACCAACATTCTGCTTCACAGTTTCCATCTCCCTAGCCCCTTTCACTTTCCCTAAAACTCACTTCTTTATTATCTACTGATAATTTAAAATGCAAGAAACCACAGATAATTTTATTATTGAGAGGGTTTTCAATTTCTAAGTCTCAAAATCTTGTCTATTAATATAAGATCAAAATTAAAAAGTCCTGTTATCTATATAAATTGCTATCTTCTCCACTTGGATTACTCCATGGAAGGAGGCGACAAATTTAGAAGCTTGAGATAAAAACTTTGGATCGTTTTACTTAAGTTGATACAACTAAAGGAAGACATTTTTGTGTGCACCATGATGAATTTCAAACACTTTCTACAATACATAGGATTAGCCCCATTTATTGAAACCCAAACTAATGCACAGGAAACAGCCTGCAGGATGTGCTTACTCGGTTCCATGGATATTTCAAAACCAATGTCTAAGTTTCTTCCTTTCTTTGCCATAACATCGAAAGTGGTCCCTTTACTTTTCACAAAGCTCTGTGACACAGACAACCAACCCTGCACTGCTTTTCCATTCATTTTTGTCTTTTCTTCTCAACGTCCAACTCTCTCTTCCATTCAAAGTATTACTGACAATTCACATATAATAACAGTATTATAACAAGGACTGCTTGCTTCAAGTGAAGTGGGGAGGTTCTCAAGCTGGCTCGTTTGTTCTTAATACATAAGAGAATCGCAGAGAAGTTGCCTGCAAGATATACAACCAGCCTTTATGAAAATTAGAAGGGGTCGTGGATTGGTGGTCTTTACCTACTCAGCCAGTTCTAAGAAGGGTGTTTGGGTAAAAAAGGCGATGCTGTTATACACTCTTCAAATACTTTTTAAACTCCCAAATTGAATGCAGTCAACAAAATCTTGTTGCTAGTGAATAAACACAATATCAAATAAATATATGCATTCTTGTTAATTGTGTATTTACCACAATTTATGAACTCTGTCTCTTACAGTTTTACTTCAGTTTTCATAATGGTTCATTTCTCTGTAAGTATTTGTGAACATTTATCTCAGTTAGGTAAATCATTAGGTGTTTCTACTTCTTCAGAATTTTCCTTCTTTTCTCATGTTTGTGGCAGGGAAAGAAATGGATTTCCCCCAACCACTGTTGTGGACCGTGGGTGCCTCTCATTTAGGCATCTCAACTTTGCATGGTAGATAGACTTAACTCCTTTTTACATTGGCAGAAACAATTTAGAGGAAATTAGCTAGAAAGTGGAGAAAATTAAAAAAAAAAAAAAGCATCAAAGATCTTAAATTACCTAGGATGGGATCTCTGTACCTAACTTAGTACCTTATAAAGAGAATAAGCAGTCATTAAATATTAGTAGAATTGAACTGGATTACAGTTAATTGAATTCATTAATTTAGTTTAAGTCTAGCCTGCAATAAAAAAAAAATCAATATATATTGCCCAAATCTTTTCTTTATTATAGACTTCAAATGTTTCTAACTTTGTTAATAGTGGCTACTGATATCTATTGGATATCCAAAAATTTCTAGGAAATAAAAGTATACATAAAAGTTTTGTATATCTATTCAGCATGTAAAAGTATGAATTACCTTTGCTACTTTCACTGTTGAATGTATAATCCAGTTTCTTTTCCTAAAACCATCTGCTTTAAAGTTACTTAGTCAAGCCCAGCCACTGTGGCTCAGTGGTTGAGCATTGACTCATGCACCAAGAGGTCACCAGTTCGATTCCCAGTCAGGGCACATGCCCAGGTTGTGGGCCCTATCCTCAGTGGGGGGCATGCAGGAGGCGGCCAATCGATGTTCTCTCCCATCGATGTTTCTCTCTCTCTCTCTCTCCTTCTTCCTCTCTCTCTAAAAATCAATAAAGAAAAAAAAATAAACTTTGTTGACATTTTCACTTTAATAAGTTTTTATTGAGTTCCTATTTTCTAAGTCTAGTTAGAAATTTTGATTTGAAAGTATAAGGAAGACTTGAATAGTGGTCTCCCCATGCCATCACAGGCTTCACGGGAAAGAAAAGCTCATAAATAAGTAAATTTAGTATATGTTGATAAACACTATTCAAAGGGAGATCGAAGCACTAGGGGAGTCCGAGGACAAAGTGGTGAACCGGCTTGAGGAAGAGGAGGCTGGTTTTGTAGCAGATTCATGATTTGGTATTGCGCTGGCGTTTGCGGTCTGGGGGGCCAGAGACAGTCACCCTCCAGACTCAAGGCTCTAATGGGCATCATCTTTTTTTTTTAATCCTTACCCGAGGATACATTTATGGCTTTTTAGAGAGAGAAGAAGGTGGGGGGGGGGGGGGAGACATTGGTCGCCTCCCCAGTGCTCCCACCGGGGATTGAACCCACTGCCTAGGTCTGCTCAGGAATAGAAGTCGAAAACTGTCTGGGGTACAGGATGATGCTCTAACCAATGAGCCACCCGCTGGGGCTGTGTATCATCTTTTCGTCCTACCCTCTTTCAATCTGCTCCCATCACCGAGTAGACGTTTTTATGCACGGCTGTCACTTTATAAGAGTAAATATGTCCTATACCTCCGTGTGGTAAACATGTTAAATGTATTTCTTTGGCTTTCACCGTGACCTATACTTAAATTTGAGTACATGACAAGACTATGCTTTAATTTTACATGTACATAAGATTTTAGATCATTGCTTACTCTTTCATACAATAATACCCCCTTACTCTTAGTTTTACTTTCTGTGGTTTCAGGCAGCTGTGGTCCAAAAAATATTAAATGGAAAATTCCAGAAATAACAATGTATAAGTTTAAACTGTGCACCTTCCCTGGTGGTGTGATGAAGTCTGCCACTCTGCTCCATCCCAGCCGGGTGTGAATAATCCCTTTCTCCAGCGCATCCACATCGCTTGGTAGCCATCTAAGTCTGGCTGGCAGATGACTGCCGTGCGATCACAGTGCTTGGA
Organism: Molossus molossus; assembly: GCF_014108415.1. Taxonomy (NCBI): domain Eukaryota; kingdom Metazoa; phylum Chordata; class Mammalia; order Chiroptera; family Molossidae; genus Molossus; species Molossus molossus. Next base: position 54,999,198 of record NW_023425351.1, on the reverse strand, counting down.
TCCAGTCACCCTTGTTTTACTCCACGTGGCCCCAAAGCACAAGCACAGTGATGCTGGCAGTTCGGATATGCCCACGAGAAGCCTGGAGTGGTTGGTGTGTGTGCCGGAGCGCAGGTGGTAGGCCCACGCTGGCCCACAGGGCCCATGCCGCCCACGCACCTGCCTCTGATCAGGGAGGCACCGAATCATCTCGCTTCATCACAAGTAGATGGGTGAGGACAGTATGGTAAGATGTTTGTGGGGGGCGGGGAGAGAGAGAGAGAGGGCGCTCACAGCGACATGGCTTTTCTCATTGTAGAGCAGGCCCTCAAATGATACACTTTCCTTCCATGTCGTTTGGATATAACATTGATGGCAAAAGAAAAAAACAGATCCCAGTGGGTCCATGTCTGTGTGGAGTTTGCCTTTGCCTTGTGTCTGTGAGTTTTTTGCCCGACATTCCAGTTTCCTTCCTTGTCCCCAAGATGTGCACCTGAGGTGACCTTAAATTTGAGTAAACAGGTTGGAAAGTCATCATATAACTTGCTTTTATTCATTTTTCTTAAATGTCTAGTTCACATTTCTTTCCACATTTAATATTCGAAGTATTCTGGTTCTTTATTAGAAGTTTGGTGATGTTTTTGTGACCAGACCTTTGCCCTAGGAGCTTAGCTTCTGTTTATATCAATTAGCCTGTGGTAAAACTGGTTCCAAAATACATCGTTTTGCTTGAAATCACAGTTTCCAAGCACCATATGATGACATGAAGTGAGGACATACTGTATATTGTTATGATTGCTATATCTTATTATTAGTTGTTGCTAATATTTTACTGTCCCTGTGTAATAAATTAAACTTTATCATAGGTATGTATGTGTTGGAAAAACTTAGGATATATAGGGTTGCGTACTATCTGCCATTTCAAGCATCCACTGGGGAATCGTAGGACATATTGTCCTCAGATGAGAGGGGCTATTATATGAGAAAATTATATTTTACCTCCTAACAACCCAGTATTTTTCAAGAGGGCTCTAAATATCCAGTGGACACAGTAGCTGTGGCGCTAATGTACTTCTCTATAATTCTTGACTTGGTTGCTGTGGTGCTAATGTACTTCTCTATAATTCTTGACTTGGTTGCTAATGGCCAGATTTCTGTATGAAAACCTTTCCCCCTGTTGCAAAGCTCCACATACACCAACCATGAAGTTTTAATTTAACTTATTGCCATTCTTCTTTGACCATTGATGTATTTTTGCCTTCTGTTTAATTTCCAGATATTGTTCTTGAAACACAATTAATTCTGTTCACCTGCTGAGGCTGACCATTATTTCCAGAGGAAACTGTTTTCTATAACAGGATCTTAAATTTCTTAGTGGTTCAGATGTATGGGAGCATCTGGGGGAACCAGCCATTCTGAAAAGAATAAAATGCAATTGATTTACCCTTAATAGTATAATTGATAGAATTTAATGTTCTTCACCTACTGTAGGTGGCCATGGTTCTTCATTATAGTTGTCTTTTATATGATATTTATTTTGCTTTCTCATTCTATATATACTATTTCTGGAATGGATTTTAAATTACTTTGTTTTAAACAAAACAAACCTGTTACCTGGTTTAAAATGTGTCCCCTACCTCTTCAGATACACTTTATAGGTGTTCTCCAGTTAATTAAACTCTTCTTTCCTTACATCAACCCTACTTTTTATTTGTATCTGAGTTATAGCTATTACTACAGTCTGCCTTGTACTTAGTAATTTATGCATATTCTGTGTCCCTCATATAACAGAGAAATATGGGTGGTCAATGGCTGTGTACTTAGCAATCTCATTTCTCCAAGGAATCTTGCACAGTGCTCTAGAGGTAGAAGCTCAATAAATGTTGGCCATTTTTAATTATACTGAAATACAAGAGATTAGTAACTGACCTACCATTTTATTACATTTTAAATATTACTTTGTATACTATTTTATTTTATTATTATTTTTTCTTTATTGGTTTTAGAGAGGGAGGAAGAGAGAGGGAGAGAGTTAGAAACATCAGTGAGAAAGAACATCGACTGGCCGCCTCCTGCATGCCCCCCACAGGGAATTGGGTCCACAACCTGGGCATGTGCCCTGACCGGGAATCAAACTGGTGACCTCTTGGTGCATGGGTCGATGCTCAACCTCTAAGCATGTTGGCCAGGCTGTATACTATTTTATTTTTATTAATTAATAATTAGTGTATTAATATTTATATTTTTCTTCCTCCTCTAATTATGTGTTATAATATGTTAGATTCTAGTCCTCCATCATTCTCTGTATTTGCCATTAGACTTAATTTTGTGCCATTTAGTCTGCCCTTTGTTAATGTTTGAATTTTCTTTTGCTAGTCTTTTTTCACATATTTTAGAATCTGAAATGTCTCTTGAAATATTGTTTTTATATGTACAATTTTATGGACACATTGTTTCAGGTTTCTTATTTTATAAAGGAAAAAATTGAGCCTGATCGGTGTGGCTCAGTGGACTGAGAGCCGTCCCATAGACTGAGAGGTCTGGTTTGATTCCCAGTCAGGGCACATGCCGGGTTGCAGCTCGATCCCCAGTAGGGGGCGTGCAGGAGGCAGCAGATCCGTTTTTCTCTCACATTGATGTTTCTCTCTCTCCCTTCCTCTCTCTAAAAATAATCATTAAAAAATATTTAAAATAAATAAATAAAGGAAAAAAATTGAGATAACATATTATTTATATTATGTTTATTTCTCTTAGATATCCCCACTTCTTTAAGGTGTGTTACATCAGTTCAATCATAAAGTTCTACCTTTATGAGCTTCCATTTTCTTGAGGTATGCAACAATGATAGTGTTCATGATATCTTTGAATTTTACATCTGAAACACCCTCTATCCTACTATATCTATTGATTGTCTTTCCAGTCATAAAAGACTGTTTTCCAACTATTGTTTCCACACTGTTTGTATCTCTACCTATGTGTTCATTTTATTATATATAACTTTGAAAACTTTACACGTCTATGTTACTGTTTGACTCATCAAATTGTTCCTTCCTTTTGTTGTTACAGTTTTTACTTTGCAAATTATTTTCCTCAATTTTAAACATTTAAAATGCTTTGCATACTCTTTTTTTGGATTTTCTTTTTTATTGGGCATAAGGATTTTTGGAGGAATGAATGAGGTGTTGACAGCTTGGCTCTGAGAAACACCATTGCCTCTTACTTACTATATCTACTAAAGTTGCTTCACAAATAACCTTTTTATTTCCTTTTTATCTCTAGGGAGCCAGTTATATTATTATAATGATCAAAGCTGTTCATCATCTATAATGTATTTTTATATTGGTGTGTTATATCTATATTTCTAAAAAGCCAATTGTTAAAAAAAAAAGTCTTGTTGCCTTCCTGGCAGTGATATTCAGTAAACATCAGTGTTTTGCCTATTTGATACTAATGCATTTTATAATTTTTTTGCCTCTCTCTTGATTCAGAAAATAATAAAGAAATCAACCGAGAGAATATGAATTCAGATTTATTTAATCTGACTCATTTTGCTGTAAAAAGTATTTTTACTAAAAATCATATGACCACTACCAGATGAGTGGTTTGTAATAGGCCTATCACAAAGCTGAGAAACGCTTAGCTATTCAGCTGGGGATTTTGCCATCAATGTTCTGTTTTAACTTACTGTTTGGTTAAGTGGTAAGGAAGCAGAAAGTGAAGAAAGGGAAATCCTCCAGCAACTTTATGATACTCCTGCTGCTCTAAATGCACAGGGGAGCTTAGGATTCTAAAACCAGTGTTCAGTGCTCGGGTGGTAGTAGCAGGTGAGTGATTATTTGCAAGGCTGACATAGTTTATAGACATAAAATTATAATGGTTTTCCACAGCATGAATGAATCTGACATTTGTTTTAGAGATGCAGTAATTTCCAATGCCAAGTTTTTAACTTTAAAAATTCAGTAGATTATATAGGACTATCTAGTGAAAACTGCTGTTTCAATGTAATGTTGTTGGTAAGCAGGAGAAAATGGCTGTAAAAACTATGACATGTAGGTAGCAGAATTCTGTACACTTTTGGGGCTCAACTACCACCAACAAAATCTGAAACAGAACATTTTCAGATAACAGGTTTTACATTGGTTATTTTTTCTAGTTTTTAAATTCGATCATCACCTTGCTTCATCCACTGAAAATTAAATGTGGTTAAGATTTATTTAAACCATAAAAAGTAAAATATTCTGATTACTTAATGTATGTATCACACTTAACATTCCAGTATAACAAAAGCAATGTAAAACATAGTAAAAAGATAAATAAGTATTTGAACATATCGTATATATTTATGCACAGGTTTCTCCCATTATCCAAAGGTAGAGTATTCCTATGAATTTTTTTGTAAGCTGAAATGGTATAAAGGGAAGAAACAATTACCATTAATTTATATGGAAACATTTTTTAGTGTTCCTTGAGCCCCAGAATAACCTGTCAAATCATACCCAATATCTTACTAAAAAGAAAAGAAAAGTAAACTAACACTGGCATGTAATAAAAGCAGGACTTTTATGATAGCTACAGGGCCTACAAAAAGTAAAAATAATAAATATAAAATGTAGTTTTACTTACAAAAGAGACTGATTTCTCTTTAAGCGTAAGTTAGAAGAACACCACAATTTGTATACCCGTCAATCCACCCTTTCCATTTTATTTATTGCTGGGTTCTGAGTAAAAGAGACCACTTTGCTACTAGCAGAACCAATAGTAACTTGAGCGGCTTTTGTTCTCTTTTTCTGCATGTAAACACATTTATATCACACTTAAAGATGGGGATGTGTTCTGAGAAATGCCTCATTCGTAGATCCCATCACTGTGTAAACATCATAGAGTGCACTCACACAGACCTAGATGGTAGAGCCTACTGCACACCAGGCTACAAGCCGGAATAGCATGTTACCATACAAACCAACATGAGAATAATCAAGCACAAGAAAAAGAGGATGCAATCATAAGATGTGATACACACAAGATGTGTGCGCTGCTGCTGGTGTTAGACGGCATACTGTTCTTTTTAATTTTGAATTTTTTTAATTAATTAATTTTTGTTACAGATGTTTCTCCTTTTTCCCCTATTGACACCCTCCGCCCGATCCCTTCCCCCTCACCCTGTCCCAGCATTGTTGTCTATGTCTATTGGTTACGCATACGTGTATATGAGTTCTTTGGTTTATTTCAACCACCGCCCCGTTCTGAGGTTTGTCAGTCTGTACCCTACTTCTATGTCTCTGGGTGTATTTTGTTCCTCAGCAAACTTTTAAAAATGAGCTGAGAGAGTAATCCTTACAATAATGATAAAACATTTAATATAGCAAATTCATAAATCAGTAATAGTCATTCATGATCATTACCAAGTGTCATGTACTGTACGTAATGGTATGTGCTATTCTTTTTGACAACTGTCAGTGTAGGGGGCTTGTGTGTACCAAACATGTGAGGAATGTGTTGCAGCTGAACAGTAGATCCATATAAACAAGTTGCTCTGAAGATAATTTTAAAAAAACCTAAGATATGAATAGATTGTGAAAAACAGTTTTAAAAAAATTCTAATTCACATGGACAAACCTTGTTCATCAATTTTGAAAAACCTGATTTCACACAAAAGCAAAAACCTACCAGTTTCACAACTAATTCTGTCTAAGTTCTGTAAATTCATGGACCTTTCATTTTATCTCAGTTTTATTAACACCAAATTGAAAAGGAAATTGTGTACATTGAAAGCAACTTTAAACTTATCTATATCAATTATGTTGTTCAAATTTTTCTGATAGTGTTTGCAGCCAATTTACTTATCACTGCTAACTAGTGATAGAAATATGCATATTGATTCATGTTAAAAGATGTGAAATCATTATTATCGAATTGTATTATAAAATGTTTATTTCAACATAAATCATCATTTCCATCTAGCAAGTTAGCTTTTCCTTTGATTGAAATTTAGTCCATGCATATTCATTATAATAGTAATGAGAAAACATAAATCACACTGTCAATTTCGATCTTTAATTATTGCATATTTGGCAAGAATTTCTTTTGTTTGAAGAGAATCTTGAAGTTACAAGATGGTAAATATTTATAAAACTCATTCACAACTTAACCAAGAAACATTGGCAAAAAACACAGATCTTTGAATTTATTGTCTTCTCTATTATTCAACAATTTCAGAAATGGGCTATTATTCACAGCTTTTGCATGTAGACACTGAGTGATTTTTAACTATACTCATGACACTGGATATTCTCTTGTTTTTAAATTCTAATAAATCTGGATATTTGACCTACTATATCCAGAACAATCCTTATATCATGATAGAAAATAATTAAATCACATCTGTTCACTTGATAGTTGTAAATTTTCTTAAAATATCTATACACGATTTTGATTCTGTAGTCTGTGAATTTACATTTCTTCATAAATTTGGAAGTCCTTTGTACAAACCATACCATAATATTATTTTGGCCACTGTTCTCATATTTCTCATTTATAGGTAGAAAAGAGTAGGTGCAATTTTTCCAATTTTATGTCAATCCATCTTTCCATCGACACTGACCAGATCAGTGATGTATTTATTCACAACACTAGAAATAATGCACACACTTGAAAAATGCACTACGATATAATAACAGTATATTATGTGATTAAGCAAATTAAAATGTAATCCTACAAAAACAATAAAACTTTATTCAAAAGAAAAAGTATTTTCTAATTTTTCAATTTTTAAATTTTACACTTAATTAAAATTAAATAGATTAAAAACCAGTTCTTTAGTCACACTAGCCACATTCCACGTGCTTAGTAGTCCCCTGTGGAAAGTAGTCACCATACTGAACAGCACTGCTCTGGTTTATTTGGTTAGTTATCTGCATTTTAAAGATTTTCCAAAGCAATGACCTTACTTTTCTCCTCAGTTGCAATGTCTTAATTCTGTCTATTTATGAGACTGTTGCTTTTGTCTCTTATCTCATCCCCTACCCCCTATTGTCAAACACAAGACTATTAAAGTTAAGATTTTTAAAAAACAAAAATTGTTGTTATGCTCTTTTCACTTATACACCATTCAGAGTCTCCTGGTGTCCTGAAGACATTCAACCCATTTTGTGATATGGTCCCATCTGCCTTTTTATTATTTTCTAAATATTCATGGAAGACAGTCAATACAATAGAGACTTTTGAAAGAATTACTGCACAAATTAATCAGGACTCTACTATTGTTTCATTAAATATATCACATTTAAGGATATATTTAACCTACTAGCTTTCCACTTGAACAAAACATTCTTAATCTCAAATTCATCATCACTATTGAAGAGGTGTAACAAGTATTTTTCTTCAAAATATGATGTATCTCATGTGTTAGGAATGAAATATCTATGCTCTACATTACTTTCTGCCTTCCTTTTATATTTTATTAGTTAGTTTATAGTCATATGAATATCTGTCATTGTACAAGACTTTGAGTTTTGGAAGTTTGGGAACTGTTCATTTTCCTATTTTGAGGGTTTACCATCAGGACTGATACCAAGCAGTTGCACAGTGAAGTTTAGTTGACACTTTCACTATGGATTTTTAATATCTAGACTTCTTTGATGCTGCAGAGGAGACCAGTTTGCAGTTAGAATAAAATTGTGGAAGATTTTTCTTCATTAGACTTTAAAATCAGCATGTTTCTAAAAATCATTTGTTTAGAATGCTGTTCTTTTCTGTGAGGTATAATGTTAAATAAAATCATTTAAGTATCTGACTTTGCTATGTGGTAGAAAGTTAAGTTCAGTATTATTAGGATGTAATTAATATGTCCAAAGTCAACAAAAGACACATTTAATAATTAAGCCAAAATTTGATAGCGATTAAATAAATGTAATTTCAAAGTAGCTATGAATGACTTATATAGATGTGGTTAATTTATCATGTCCTGTAAATTATATATTTTTTATATACTGTCATATTATATAAAAATTATATGCTGTATTTTCTTCACTTCTATTTGTGAGTACCTGGGCCCCCAAGTGGCTGTTATGTGTGTGTGTGAGCTATAAATTGAAGGAATTTTTATTTTTATACATTAAGTATGAAAGTTAACATATGATCTTTTATTATTAACTGGCCTCCCCTTCAGCTTGGATGTTTCAATTTATAAAATAGCAAAGCAAGTCTAGCTTAACCACAGATTAACAACGTTTCAAGTAAGAAGCACATTTTATTGCATAAAAAGGACACTGGCCTATGGGTTGTTGTTCTTAGAGAAATTCAATTGACCGTAGCTCTCCCAGCTTCATGACTCTCCAAGTCCACCCAGTCCAACAAGAGTTTCATCTAGTGGGACAAGGCAGAGCTGCAGGCACAAGATCCCTTGGAAAATAAGCCCATCTCATCTATGGACACTGCCCTAAAATTTTACTGCCTGTTTTCATTCTTGTAGAGGATTAATGTTGGCTCAAAGTTGGGTTTCTATAACTGAACTTGGCTAATAAAAAATGTACAGAGACTCACCCTGGCCTGTGTGGTTCAGCACTGAAGGGTCGCAGGCTTGATTCCCAGTCAAGGGCATGTACCTGAATTGCAGGTTCAGACACCAACCTTGCCTGTCCATCATGGGCTACCATCTCTCTCACGGAGATGTTTCTCTCCCTCTCCCCCTTTCACTCTCTCTCTAAAAAAAAAAGGAAAAAATATTCCAAGTGAGGATTTAAAAAAATGCACAGAGATTGACTTGATAAAAACATTTTGTGCCAAGTGATACATCCTTTCATGTAAAAGAGCAATAATAATATCAAATACTCTACAGAACTTACTTCTATAAGCTCAACTTACTCATAACAGCAACATTAGGGTATATGTACTATAATCATACTTCATAAATATTAGTAACTTGCCTGGGTCCACAGTAAATGGTAGAAATGGGATTTCAACCCATACATTTCGACGTCTAAAGTCCAAAGTCTTAACCATTATCTGCAGATAAGAAACTTTTGCAGCAGTTAAAATTTTAAAAAGATTTCTTCATCATAAAACTGACAATACACCGAAGGATTTCCTCTGAAGCTTCAGTACTATGAACACATTGCCAGGGAGGGATTAGTTCAACAGCTCAATTAATATTGAAATTAATATGATTAATTTGAAAATATGGGTTCAGCATTTTTTTTTCGTTTAGCCTGCTATGAAGTCTATAAGCACAGGGAAGGAATCATTAGTTTTAGGCTTTTACATATTTAAGAAGCATTCTGTCCTAATTTTAAGAAAAGGTAGTTCCGTTAATTTAACCTCACAAACCAAACCACTTACAGAAGTCTGTGGCTTTAAATTTAGAATCCTGCCATAACCCAGAATTCATACATGCAATGACATAGATTTTTATTCATTGAGTTCAAAAAATACAACATTTTCTTCTCTATGAGGGTGTTTCATTTTTAAAGAAGACAATCCAGTTATTCGATATGGGGCAGAGGCCCGAAAAGAATCAGCAGCACAGAGAAGTTGATGGTGCCACCCAAATCCTAACGGCACAGTTTCCTAGCTAAAAGTACTTTGACCTCCATGTCTCTGGTGGTCGAGGCTTTAGGAGGACATCAGCTGACTCCAGGAATGTGTAGTGACAGCCAGGCAGCAGGATTCTGTGCTTGACAATCGGTAATCTCACGTGCTACAGTGATTTTTTCTGACACAGTTTCTTATAACTGAACACCTGTCCAGATCACCATCCCTCTGTGAGAAGGTGATGAACGGCTCACTTCCTACTTCACAGCATTTTATTTTTATATTTTATACATTCAAAATAGTCTTTTCCATAATAAAGTTAGAAAGAACATCACATAATAGGTACAAATCTAATTCTGCCCGAACCAACTGTGTGAACATCAGAGATCATCAGAGATCCTTAAATTCTGGGGGCCTCGTTTGCTTCCTCTGCAAAATGAAGAGGTTGGGCTGGATTGTGACGGATGTAACTGGACAGAGTCTACACAGTGACAATAAAACCTATGCTCTCCATAGGGTAAAACTTTTAGGAAGAAAGAGATTTGAGTATGGAAAACTAAGTCAAAAAATAATAACAAACAGGATAATCAGAAGCAGCAGCTGGTTATTAGGTAGCGGGAAACTAGATTTTTATTTTTACTTATTTATTTTATTTTGGGGAAACTAGATTTTTAAAGATCAGGTTTGAAATACTAGTAAGACATTCTTCCATTGACATCCAGTAAATGAGAGAAGAAGTCTGTTTAGGTTTTCAGGAAAATATGATAATAGATACCATCTATTGAATGTGTATTATATGCTTCAAAGCTCTTTAAACATATTTATTTATTTAATCCTCACAGCAATCCAGCATTTGGGAGACTTCTTGTGTGGCAATTATTTTGAATGTACCTGAGTTGAGGAGTGTAAAGTGTGCAAAAGGAAAAGAGTAAAATGTTAATGATAGAACCTTGGAGACCACTCATTTCTAAAAGTAGATACTGACTGAATGAAAGAGACAGAAGCACATTGATGGAAGTTGGAAGAGAAGCATGAGGGTTCTCTGGTAGGATATACAAGGGTGTGTAAGAAGGAGGGGAAGTTGTACAACACTGAAGACATTGAAGATGAAAGGAAAAAGGGAACTTAGGAAGGCTAATTGGAGTGGGGCGTTGATAAATAACCTTTTAATAAGTTGTCTCAGTACAGTGGTGGAGGCATAAATCAATTTGCAAGGAATTAAGAAGATAGTAGGTGATGATACAACATAGACACACATACACAGTTTTGCTAATGAACCTATAATGCACGCTATTGGAGGGGTGAATAGGACAGGATTTCCTGCAGCCCTGGTAATTAGAATTTAAACACATCATACCCATTACAGAACAGAACATGAAACAAGCAATAACAAATCCTCAAGTATCAGTGTTTGTGTGTGGGAACTTATTTACCATGCATAGAATATGCAGAATATATCAGCATCTATGATGACAGATATAAAGCAATGAGTAAACAGAAGAAGAGCAAAGTAAAATTATTTGTCTATATGAAAATAAAACTGATACCAAACGCAGGTTCTGCTGCCTGCCTCTTGAAAGCCAATATTCAAGAGACAGGGGCTGGGGGAAGGACAGTAGGTTTATTCAAGAGGGGGCAGTTTCAGATGACATCAGACTCATGTCCCAAAGACCATCTCAGCATCTCTGCAGAGACAGAGGTTTATATAAGGAGGGAGAGGGAAAACAGAACTCAGAGACCAACAGGAGGGGGTTGAAAAGTTTTCTGTGTGCAGAGCAGCACAGTCTATTCTGATGAGGATCTCAAAACCGGTCAAGTGCCGGTCTGGCGTGTGTCATCCTGGTTTTATGGTTGAAGGTCAGCAAACCTCCCAAGCTGGAATGCCTGAAGGTGGGAGTCTGCATCCTGGGAGGTTAGTTCCTAGAATTCTCATGCAAACTTGCTCTTTATCTACAAGTTACATATTAGAGTCAGAATTTACAGAAACAATGTCAAAAGAATGGTCAAGAATGGTGGAGAGCTTTACAAAACAATACGATATTTTAATCAGGAGGGCTGGATGTGTCTTCCCAGGGAGAAAGAGGACTATTTGGCCCTCTACTTTCAGGTGAGAGATTTTCTTTCTTGGGTAGACAAAGGCAATCAATTGGCTTTAAGCAACTAAATGTCATCAAGATTAAGACTGAGAAAAGAATTCCAAACCAGTAATTCCCATTGAGAATGAGGAGCGTCAGGAGGACACAAATTCCTGCGATCTCTGTGATCATCCCTTGATTAAAGAATTTGTTTTGCCCTGGAAAGAGTGGCTCAGAGGTTAGGGCATGAGCCTGTGCATCGAAGGGTCGCAGGTTCGAATCCCAACCCCAGTCAGGGCACATGCAGGAGGCAATCACTGTGTCTCTCTCAAGTCAATGTTTCTCTCTCTCTCCCTCTCCCTCTCTTTCACTCTCTAAAAAAAAAAAAAAAAATCAATGGAAAAAAATATCCTCAGTTTGAAAATTAACTATATATATATATATATATATGTATAACTACACACACACACACACACACACACACACACACACACACACACACATATTGTTTGCTTGCCAGGAGCTGTGCTAGCCATGCATATATGATGTTGACCAAGGTATATTCTTGGGGGATTTACAGTGCTTCTCTTTTTGCAGTCAAGGTTCATGACAAACCAAAACTTGCTTTAATGAAAATGAAGAGGAACTAAAACAAATTAGATAATGTAACATAATGTCTCATTCGGGGATATTTTTCAGAAATAAATTAATTCTGCACCTAAAAACATTTGAAATTTTGTTGCAGATATTCTCTCTACATCATGTGTAAATATATTCATGCTTCTTTGCTCCTTTATTTATCATTCCTCCTCCTCCTCTTCCTCCTCCTCCTCCTTCTTCTTCTACTTCCTTTATGTCAGTACCTTTATTTTCTCTTTAGATCAGAAATGCCCTTGCTTATGCAAAAATGATAGAACATAGCTCCACTTGTTTAAAATTACATTGATATTGCCTACTTGAAATAAATTGTTGAGTTTCCTCTTTTATTTTGTTGTTTTAGTCTTCCAAACCTTGTGGGGTCAGCCAACATCTGTCACTGAATGTTGTCAACTTTATTTCTCTAATTTTTAAGTTCAAGAGAAAGGTCTTATCATGACCTTCAATTCCTGAAAACAATTCCTGTTTGTGGGTTGTCTCTAATTTATGTTTAATTATTTGTAACTATAACATTGTAACAATTGTGCATATAGAATCACAGAAAATTTTCTTCAGTTCCTGCACCTAAGCTCAATAGAACTATAAAAACTATGTTTGCCCATATTCTGATATACTAAGATTTGAAAATTTTTGAGTTAGATAATTCATGTCCTTGTATATTATAGAATATTCTTATAGAATTCTTGAAGATAGGTGGCTAATTTCATGTTTGCTTAATTTTTTTTACTATTTTACAAAATAGCTTTAGTTAACTGTTTAAAAACAAATTATTTTCTATCACTTTAAACATTAGTCCTAGGTGTGTTTCAAAGAGCTACTTAGAATAAATCTAATCATTTGTCAATACAAGATTATTGAAATTATTTAGAAATTGTTATGTTAATTCTTTTCTAGGCTAGCTACTAACATACTCAATTGATTTTCACAATCTCAAACTTATTAATTCAATGGAGAGTCCACTGGTACCTGTACATGGGCTTTGGTGATGTTATTTACAGTGTTAAAATTGGTAAGTGCTATAAATCAGGCCTTTTTTTATTAGCTGCCTTACTGGTAAACATTATCTGTGAACCATCATACCACATGCTAATACATACTATTTCACACAGACTTCAAAGTGTACCTACGAGACAGAGATGTCCATGGATAACTGTGATAAAGTTTACAATGTCCAGTGTTAAAGTCCTTGTCAATGAATCTCTTAAGTGTAGCTCCTTGAACACTATTTTGATACTTCAGGTTAGATGTATAAAGTGTAGAGGCATACCCTTGATCCTCATCCAGACACTATCATGCAGTGGAAGTGTTTTCATTGCAATGTTGCAGTAATTGTGCACGTTGGCTCACGAAAATTTCAGGAAGTGCAGTTGAAAAGATGTGGAGTGAATCGCTATATCCCAACCACTCACTGATGTCCTAGACAGACCAAAGAGACATCTATCCTTCCTTCAAGGAAATTTTTATATATAATTTTTTTTATTATTGATTTTAGAAAGAGAGGAAGTTGAGAGGGAGAGAGAAATAGAAACATCGATGAGAGAGAACATCGATTGGCTGCCTTCAGTAACCCTCCCTCACTGGGGATCAGGCCCACAACCTGGGCTTATGCTTTGACCAGGAATCAAACCAGCGACCTCTTGGTCCATGGGTTGACGCTCAACCACTGAGTCATACCAGCTGGGCTCCTTCAAGGAAGTTAAAGACAAATTCTCTAGTGATAAGATGAAACTTCTATAGTCTACCAATACCAAACATTATTGATTATAGCTGTTCATTTAATTGGAAGATTTCACATACATCTTCTTTTTTAATTATTTTTTTTACTCCAAGCCCATTATTTCATTATGTATAATTTTTATAAAAGTCAAATTTAGCTATCTTTTTTAACTTCCATAATCTACTAATTTGGGAAACACAACTTGTGTGCTGCTGTGTACAAATTTGCAAAATGTGTTCACTACTACTATAGGCCAAATCAGAACACTGTGGCATGTCCTTGGAGACCACTATCAGCTGCCCACAAGTTCACTAGTAGACCATTGTTGATACAGTTTTGGAAGCATCTGCAGTTCACCGCTATCCACTTCATATGTCCTTGTATTATCCATAATGTACCACTGTGATAAAATATGACAGCTATATAAGCACTTAATAAATGTCAGCTTTGACTGTTAATTTGATAATTAATACTTAACAAATTTGTTGTTTAATTCAAGACATATACTTTGCGGAATTCTCTTTTAGTAGCTCACAGTAGATCAAAATAAAAGACTATTGAAAAATCCTCATTTTATATATGAGAATGTAGATATAGAGAGAGACATATATATATAAAATCTCCCAAGTACCTTTACTAAACTCATGTAGTATTATACTACAATACTATAAACCATACTGCCTGACTCCTGGTTCATTGTTTTGTCTACTGTGCCATACTTTATAATACTTGTTCTTAGTAAACTATTATTGGCATTTTTCTTGTTTTTCAAATGCACTGAAGTGTTTCTTTCTGTAAAATTTCTTTCTGTAAAATGTTTCTTTCTGTAAAATTCCAATGTAACTGCTTAACATTCAGATTAAAAATTATTTTCTGTATAAATACTATTATCCCTTTTCTAGATGAAATTAGCATTATCTGTACATGTTTCTTAGAATTTGTATGTATCCACTGCCCTTATCATGTGTCTGTTTTTCCATGATCCTGGTATGCCAACAATATACATTTTGTTACATTAATCTTTAAGTATCAGAACTGAACACAACCTTTTAAAACGGTACATGTCTAATAGATATTTGCAAACCAGAATTAATATTTCTGTTCTAGATTTCTGCTGCTATTTGTGTCAAACTTTTTCTTCTATTTCTAAAATCTGCTTTCTCCCTTACTTTGAAGTTTGACTATTTTATCATATACAGCTTCTAACGCCATTTCTTATCCTGGTGATTTATTAGGTGATGACAATAGCTGTAAGATCACATCTGCAAGTTGTTATATTATCCATGGACTTAATTCAACATCGCCATTTAAAACAGCTTGATATTCTCTAAATAATTCTCTCTTGCAGGCTGACCTTCAAGTTGCTTTTAATCACGATTCTTCTATACTCTCCCTAAGGAAAAGAAGAAAAAGCATGCTTTCATTTTATATATGCCCTGGATCATGAGCTGATACTTTCCTCCACTCATTTATCAGTTTTGAAGATAACCTTTTAAAAGGTTTTTTGTTGTGGTTGCCCTTGCATTTAGAAATTTTACAATCCTTAAATTACCCTAAAGTTTAGTCTGCTGATATTGATCATACCGGTTGTAGCATCTTCATTTGTCTTTACCGTGGATGTTCCTCCCTCCCTGCCTGCCCGACTTTCCTGATGTGCACATAACCTTTTATGTGAAGCTTCCTCTGAAATTGATTTAGTTTCTTCTTCCCTCATCATTACAATGATAAATTATTATAATTTCCAGATTTTTTTAAGTTTTCAATTAATGAAAATGATATAATTTGCAGTTTATAAGTACTTTTATATACCATTTAGGCTGGTAGAGATTATGATTCAAATTGTATTCATGAGAAAATAAGACATATTAAGAAGTTTGCCCAAGTACCTGTCTCTCAAATGACAGAAATGCAATTTAAATCCACATCTTCTCATATGAGAACTCATGAATTTCCTAATAGGCAGTGTTACCTCTGGTTTCAGGTTTTGGAAGCATATCATTTTTTAGCATTAATTTTATGGAAATGATTTTTCTAATAGTAAGGATATTTGTGTATATGTATGTGTATATATATCCTTATTCCTTTCATAGTTGCTGAGATTAAATATAAAGCTGCTTCTACTGTTTTATGAGATTCCTAAGGGAGTACATTTGCAGTAATGTATTAAGTAATCTTCATGGGCTCAGATTAAAAATCTAGACAATTTATGTTCACCATTTAGCAACAGACATTTCGTTAGGGCAGGGATTTGTTTTGTTTTATATTTTATATGATAAGGAAGGAACAAAATAAACTGACTAGCAAAATAGATCCAGAGAAATGGAACCTTGGCAAAGACTGACAGATTTCAGAGGGACGTGGGGGCTGAAGCCACAAACCAAAGAACTGATATGCATAGATGCATAACAAATGGACACAGACAGTGGTGTGGTGAGGGAGGGGGATGCTGCAGGAGCAAGGAAGAGGGGGTCAGTGGGGAAAAAAGGGAGGGCATCGGTAATAATTTGGAATTTAAAAAATATTTTTAAAATTAATAAGGGCCTAACTTTATATCTTGCATGTAACACATTTCTAACCCACACAAAAAACAAACATTTTATATAATTTATTTGGTTTTCCATAGGTATATACATTCTCAGTCCTGGCAACCAGTATCATTTTTATGTTTGTCTTTCTTTTCCCACAATGGTTGTACCACGTTTGCTGAACAAGTGAATGAAGGAAGAGATATCCTATTCAGACAGATGTCAGGATATCAGTTCAGAATTATAATATAGTTGTTTCCCTTGTATAATATGTCATTTCTCAACATATAACAAAAGATAGATAGTGAAAACTTGTTAACCTCCCATCACTGAATTAGGTTCTAGATAGAAAAAAAGATATATCGTGCTTGCAAGGAGTTTAAAGCTGAATTCTCTTGTGATTAAATGAAATTTCTATAGTTTATCAAAATGAATAAATATGCCAATTCATGCTTTTTTATGTTTATGTTTATAACATATTTTATTGCATGTTTATTAAGGTGTTTCATATACCTTGGCGCATGACTAAATGATCAGTGGTTGCTATATGTCAAGCCATGGTAATAGTAACCCATTATTTTGTATCATATTATGTATTTTATTTATTATAAATAAATTACATGCATTAACATTTATTTTTTTGTTATTCATAGAGCATGAAAATATGGTCATAGATTTTTAAAATATAGAGCATATATTTTTAACCTATTCTTTTAAATTTTGGAAGAAATATGTATATTAAATTCATTTTAGAAATTCTACAGTGCACATTTTAATTAAGAAATTATTCAAATATAATATTTCATAACAGTAATTATTAATGTTTCAAGTCTATATAATTTCTTCATTAAGTTGGCTCTGGGAATAATTTTGGTGGTTGAGTTTTTCTGGTCTCTTTTGTTTGAAATTAAAACTTTTCCTGCAGCCCTGGCCGGTTTGGTTCAGCAGTTAGAGTATCGGCCTGTGGTCCAGAGAGACCTGGGTTCGGTTCTCGCTAAGGGCACGTATCATGGTTGCAGTTTGTCCCCGGCCCTGGTTGGGTCATGCGGGTGACAGCCACTTGATGTGTCCCTTTCACGTCGATGTTTCTCTCTCTCTCTTCCTTTCTCTCCCTCCCACTCTATCTGAATAAAAAAACCAAAAAACTTTTCATGCAACTAGATCATGAGGCATTACTGGGTCTTGCATGATACTTCGACAACCACAGTAGTAACCACTCTGGCTCGCTGTGCTATGTGGAGGCCAGTGAAAATGTTTCCATCACTCAGGGATGAAAATCTCACTATGTTAAACCAGACACAAGTGTTTGTAGTAGGAAAATATGGCTTGACTGGTGAGATGAAACTTTATCATTATAATTGCAAAAGAAGTATTTACTTTTATGATTGTTATGGATGAATTTAAAATGGCTATCCTGGGTTTTTCGGAAATTTTTTTTCTTAGAATTAATGCAAAAAATAGACTTTTCTTTAGAATTTCATAATCATAGGAAGCAATCATGTTTTATTATTGATTTTTTACCTTTCTATGTCCTCCAAAAAGAACAGGGGAGTTTGGAAAGTTTCCAAACTTCAGCCTGGTGCTTTTGCCAGGTTTTCTATGTAGAGTTTTATTTTATTTTTTTAAATCCTCACCTGAGGACATTTTTTTTTCCATTGATTTTTAGATAAAGTAGGAGGAAAGGAGAGAAAGAAAGATGTTGATATGACAGAGACACACTGATTGGTTGCTTCCTGCACTACCCTGACTAGGGAGGGGATCAAATCTATAACCAAGGTATATCCCTTTACCTGGAATTAAACCCACAACCCTTCAGTCCGCAGGCCGATGCTCTGATTGCTGAGCCAAACCAACCAGGCTTAGTTTTCTATTTTTTCCTGGATTCTTTATTTATTTGAAATAATTCTTTTAGACTAGAGACTCTTTTTAGTCAGATCTAAAAATATATCCATAGATGCTACCATAGGAACAAAAAGTAAATATAAATTAAAATATTAGATTCTGCATTAACAGCCATGTTTTTTGTTTGTTTTTAAATGTGTTCTATGTTACTCTAGTGATATTATCTTTTCAGGCAGATTCTCAGAAGTAGAGCTGTCAAAATTAGTCTCTGGTTGTTTAATTATTCATCATATTGGTAACACAAACTGTTTTCATTAGTTAAAATTTAAAAAAATATGATGAATCCTAGTGAAACAGCAATGCTGAAATGGACACAGCTGTGAGTTTATTATATCCAATTCATCCCTAATTTAGGAAGAACTCCCACTGATTCTAAAGATAGTTTTGCCTGAGTAAGGACTGAAAAATTGGTCTTTATATTCAGAGGGTGCAATTGTATTTAATGCTTGTATAGTTATTCTATTCTGCCTTGATGCCAATGGTGCACCTGCTTTATAACTTAATGTTCTGAACCAAAACATGTTTCCAGAAAAAAATGGAATCTGGAAAAAATGAATCAGCTCCTTTGGAGACCTACTTCACTATGGCACACTGTGGTTCTGTTTTATAACAAATCATTTACTAGTAAAATAAAATGTTTTACTCTGTACTAATATCTTAGAGTCCCTCTCTATATTTAGTTACTTAGATTTTAATATCAGTAATGGATGTATTTATTTAAGGGTCGTCATATCCTTTTAGAGTTAAGATGAAAAACTCTGGCTTTGAAGAACACTATCAAATTTCCTTCAAGTACCACTATCAGACAGAATGAGGATGATGATTATAACAGTGGATGAAGTTAGGCCAGATGTTTTAGTTTGTGTTAATACATATCCTCACTAGATTATTAAATTATGGGACATTATAGCCTCACAGTCAAACTTGAATATTATTGGAGATACAGACCTTCTTTTGAGTTGTCTTGAGCAACTCGAATACTTAAACCCTGGCCTTACAACAATCCAAGTTTTAAAGAAAATAGAAATCCAGAAATTACATGTATGTATATATGCATTAAATTTATCTAAACTTGAAATATAATATTTATATTTTGGCAAGGGGTCCTAGTTGCTTTCATGACTACTTTTTCAATTCCCAAGAGCATCAAATGTGAATTAATGTCATCTTAGTAGGATGGCTAATTTTATTCTGATGTGTTCACTTTGGTGATAAGAACTAATAATCTTTAGTCATGAAGAAAGCTGTCAAATCAGAAAATTAAGGTAAGAACAGTTGCCACTCGAAAGAAGGTATGAGATGACAATCAAAGCCATGAACTGTCTGCCTGAAGCAAAGATGGTGAACGTTTCAATGGTCTGCATTGCGCTTAGTGGAGACACCTGCCTGCCTTTAAAGGCATTGACATATATAACAGTTTTTTTTTTGCTTAATGCTGCCTTTACTAACTTTAACCAAATTTTTAAAAAATCTATTTAAAACATTTTCTTCCTTCTGTCTTTTTATAAATCTGTGCACTTCCTTTGAAGTAATTATTATTTGAAGAACTCATTAGCCTTTTCTGTGCTTCCTTATTTACATGTTCATTTACATATGCATTATCCTATAGCCCGCATTTCTGTCTGCAGGTTTTTGGCTCCAAACACATTTAAGAAAACAATAGTGCTTTGTTTCCCTTTCACTGCCCCATTCCCCTTGATGTCAAGCAGTACTAGGTACCTCAAAACAAGTTTTATCATTGCATCCAGACTTCTCCATCTCTGTAGAACAGTGTCCACATAATCCAGGGATTCATGACTCTCTACAAGGCCCAGGACCCCATTTTCATGATCTCTTTCAACTCCTCAAAATAGAAACTCCTTTTCAGAGACAGCAGGCAACTCACCGTCTAAAATTAGCTATGTGTACACATATGCACGTATGCACGGATGCACATATGCACGTGTCTTCGCTCACTTAGCTCACCCTGAAATTCTTCCCTTCTTGCTAACCTGTTCACATTCACGACGTTTTCTGGTTGTAACACACATTCCAGTTTCTTGGATGGTGACTTCTGACACGGACCTCTTTCCACCCAAGCAAATATCAGAAAACCCAATTCGTGTGCAACCCCTGTCACTGCTATTTAAATGACCTCAGCAAAATAATGAATCTCCTACTTTTCATCTGTTAAATACATTCAAATAAGGGCCTGCTGACTTTCTTCCAGCTTAAAATTAAGCACGCCATGACGCTAAACATCCCTCCGTAGAGTCTTAGGGACGCGTGCTAACTCTGAGCAAGCAGTAGGGAATATTCCCCCCAATGTTCTCTGCTCTTTCTGTTTGCTAAATGTTATACGTGAAATATTAATAAACAGAATTCACTGAAATGCCACCAAAATTCCTGATGTCAGGCACTGAACCAGGAACTTTACATTCTTTTTTTTTCTAAGCCCACTACACCAATTTTGAAAATATTAGAGCCTTTTGAAAAAAAACACACACAAAAAACAGTAAAAAAAAAACAAAAACAAAAAACAGACAAAAAAAAAAACTTAGAGAAGTTACATCACATGGAAAGTCCCAGACGCTTCATAGTGGAGACTGATTACAGATCAGGTTACCGCACACCCAAGTTTCTGTTTTGTAAAACTACCTCAACTACACAGCAGAGCTGACTGCATTCCAGCAATATGTGGGGGCTGTGCTAAATGCCCCTGTGAAATAGATTCTGTTATTTTTCCTTTTTTATTTGACAAAAATGGAGAATTAGAGGACTTAATTTTTCTAAGTACTGTTTGTAGATTAGAAGATTTAGGGACAAAACAAAACAAAATCATTGTTTCTGAATGGGTTCAAATGGTTTCTCTGCTGTGCATTTCCTGGCTGATTTCCCAATCTCCTGGAAAACCAATTACCATGTTTTGTTTTGTTTTTTAAACAATATGATAATGGTTTCTGAGAGGATTAAATGAGAAGATAGAACTGCCAATGTTTCACCAAATGAGATAGAAAGTAAATTTATAATTTCCCTTTTCTGAGAAATGGTTTTCTGGATTATGTTCTGCAAACTGGCAAGATTTCTAGGACAATTGCTCTTACTGGATTACTCACTATATAAGAACACGATTTAGGTTTATTTCCATTTTTAGCCTTTACCTTTGCAAATCTACCCCCTTATCTATTTATGCCATTTTTTGCTTGTTTATTTTGGTTTTACTTGCTTTGGTGTGTGTGTGTGTGTGTGTGTGTGTGTGTGTGTGTGTGTGTGTGTGTATGGCTTTCTATCAAAGTTTTGGCCACTGGAACACTGTTCTAAAATTATTCCTCTTAGTGGGGTATATCACCCTGCCTTGAACTGAACTTGAATGTGACATTATCTTCAGAAGAGTTAAGGAGGAATTTTGTTAATGCCTTAGTTATGCTTTTCTGTAAATATGTTTTTTTCCCCATGTTGAGTTTTTGCCACTTGGCTACCTCCTCAGTTTTAATAACATTCTCATGACTACAATGACTTTATTGTTCAAATAGAAATCTGGAAGGTCCTAGAATATCCAGAATTTTTAGTGAATACCCATATTTAATGAAACAGTTCTTTGCATAGAAAAAGTAGCTGATGGATATATATTTATTAACTAGATTCCACAATTATTCACTTAACGAATATGGCTGCAGTGTCCTTAGTGAGGAAACTACTAATTTATATATATATATTTTTTACCTATATAGACAAACAGTCTGAAATTTAATAAATTCCATGTCTACATGTAATAGTATCTATTGCCAAAATAATGCAAAACAAACCACTTCAAATGCCAGTGGCTTAAAACAAAAGTATATACTTAGCTCAAAAGTCTGAAAGTTGGAATTGTCTACTGATCTTAACTGGACTGGATCACATGATCAGGTAATGGTTGGCTATCCGTTAAATAGGTTGACCATGGCTGACATGAGTCGGTTGACTTGGTTCTACCTGTCTCAACTTCCAGCAGACCGAATCTGGGCACGTATTCATGGTGATGGCTAAGGAGCACGAGTTGATGTCAAAAAGTACAAGTGCTTTGTCATCTTTACATGAATCGCCTATGTTAACATAGTATTGCCTAAAGCAAATCATACTGCCAAACTAAGAGCAAGGGGGCAAGAAAATAAACCTAGCCTCTTTAGTGAGAGAAATTGTAAATTTAGATAGTAAATGATATGAATACAAGGGAAGATAAAGAAATGGAACTATTAATGCAATAAATCTTCAATAATTCAAATGATCTTCCATTCTACATGGTGTAAGTGTACAGAAAACAGCCTTTATTTTTTAACCTAGTGAAGTAGAGATTGAATGTTATTTGAAATAATAGATTTATTTTCCTGTAACTACTCCTTGGGTGCTCCTCCCTACTTTTTCAACTTTCTTAAAGTTTTAAAATATAACTTCATATGTCAAAGATTTTAACGCTTATTTTTCATGCTTCTCTTGATTTTTTTTGGCAATTTATCTTTAAAAAAATTTCTTTTTCTTTATTGATTTTACAGAGAGAGGAAGGGAGAGGGAGAGAGAGACAGAAACATCGATGAGAGAGAACATCGATTGACTACCTGGCATCCCCACTGGGGACTTGGCCCACAACCTGGGCATGTGCCCTGACCAGGAACTGAACTGGTGACTTCTTGGTGCATGGGTCGATGCTCAACCACTGAGCCACACCAGGCAGGCATAGCAATTTATCTTTTATACATTGCCGTTAAGCATACATCAATCACTGAAAATATCCTATCTATTTTATTTTTTTTTTCTTTATTGACTTTAGACAGAGAGGAAGAGAGAGACAGAAACATCGATGAGAGAGAACATCGATTTGCCGCCTCCTGCATGCCCCCCACTGAAGATTAGGCCTACAACCTGGGCATGTGCCCTGACTAGGAATCGAACTGATGACCTCTTGGTGCATGAGCCACACCCACCAGGCATATCTTTATATTTTAATTTCAATGTTGCAGTTTAAGTAGACCATTAATCAGTTTTGAAACTTGAACTTAAATTTTTTTTTTCCAAATTCAATATATTTTTATTTATTTATTTTTTAATTTTATTTTTGTTACAGATGTTTCTCCTTTCTACCCCATTGGCACCCTCCTCCCCATCCTCCCCGCCCCATCCCCGGCTTTGTTGTCCATGTCCATTGGTTATGCGTACATGCATATAAGTTCTGTGGTTTATCTCTTCCCACCCCCCACCACCCTCTCTTCTGAGGGTTGTCAGTCTGTACCCTACTTCCATGTTTCTGGGTCTACCCTATTCCTCAGACTGTTATGTTTATTATATTCCGTATATAAGTGAGATCATGTGGTATTTGTCTTTTTCTTCATTGTATCAAAATTCTTTGTTCAGTCATTTTACAGTAGGTGAAGCTGGTGACATTTTCAACAATTAATTTTTTAATTAAACTTACTATGTATATTATGTATTTATTATGCATCTGCATTCAAACTTAAATTCTAACTACTGAACTTATTGTATTTCTGAAGTATAGTTTGTGAGTTCACTGTTACAGTCATGGCTGCTTAAAGACAATGCTTAATAATGCATTGTCCAGTGATTTCATCATTGTGCAGATATCATAGAGTGCACTTACACAAACCTGGGTGGTAGAGCCCACTACACACCTCGGTTATGTGGTACAGCCTGTTGTTCCTAGGCTACAAGTCTGTGTAGCAGGTTACTGTAAAAAACAGCAGAAAATTAAATCAAACACAAGAGAAAAGATGCACTTAAATCAAGAGATGCAGTAAACAAGATGTATGAGGATGCTGCTGGTGTAATACGTATACTGTTTCATAGCAAACACTCTTTATAAGTAGAAAGAGTACACTCTAAAATAACGATAAGTGTAGTAAATACATAAACCAGTAACATAGTCATTCATTATCATTACCAAGCACTATGTAATATACATAATTCTATGTGCTTATTTTTATAAGACTTAGCAATGTAACATGTTTATATCAGCATCACCAGAAACATGTGAATAATGTGTTGGGCTATGACTTTATGACCTTACCTATTGTCGCAAGGCAATAGGAATTTTTTAGCTCCATTATAATCTTATGGGACCACCACTGAATAAGTTGTCTGACTTTGACTGAAATGTTGTCATGCAATGCATAACTGTATAACATGAAAAAATATTTAAATGAATATTTGGAAAGTAAGAAAACATAATCCAGTCCTCAACTAATGGTAATTATCATGTATCACTCATATTATTGAAGACAGAACATGAAAACTCTTTATTTGCTTGTTGATGTGTAAGTAGTGAAGCTTCATTAATCTTTTATGGCGCCAAGTAAATGTCAAAATGTACGTAAAAGAGAGACAAGAAGTTACCTGAACAATTTCATTTTCAAATTGAAGAAGGTTGACTGAATTATTTATTGGTTGAATTATTCATCCGTGTGCTCACAACTTTAAATTTCTATAATTTTAGTACTACTGAGGAGATAATTTTGACAACTAAAAGAATATTTCACATGAAGAATACTTTCCCTAAAATAAGTGGTTCGCTACTCTGAACTAATGAACTTAAGAACAAAAGTTCAGCATCTATGAGTCTGTCTCTATTTTGTTTGGTAGGTCAGTTTGTTCATTAAATCCCACATATGAGTGAAATTATATGGTACTTGTCTTTCTCTGACGGGCTTCTTGCACTTAGCTACAGCTCTGGTGGTGGGGGATGTTGGAGGCTTGGAGGGTTGAGCAAAAAAGAAGGAAACAGAGAGAGAACTCACGGACATGACAACAGTGTGGTGATTACAGGGGGTAGTGGAGGTCGAAGAGGGCAACAAGGGGATAAATGGTGATGGAAAAATTAAAAATAAAATAAATAAAATAAAATAAAATAAAATAAAATAAAAACCTTTCCATCAAAAAATTAAAAACAAAACAAAAAAAAAGTTCAAAAAGATTCAGTCAGATAATTAATTAAGCATTTATAAACCCCAGACAATGAGTGTACAAAGATGTGCTCTTTGTACTGACAAAACATAGCATTTAGGGCAGTCAGATATTAAACAGATAATCCTCAAGTAAGTTTTTAAATATGTTACTATAACGTTGATAAATGTTATAACGGATAAGAATATGACAAAAATGACAGGGGAAAAATAATATCCAGAGGAAGGAAGCAAGGTAATTTGGCCAGTCTGAGAAAGGGACATTTGAGCTTCTACATGAAAGATGGTGAATTGTTATCTAAATGAAGGGTTCTTGGAAGCAGCATCCCAGGAACGGGCAATGCATGCACACACGTGTACAGTATATATGCAGACATCCCTATTGAAAAATAAAACTAATTTTGAAAAATGTATGAATCTTATGGTAGTAAAAAGAAGAAAACATCAATAACCTCATACGTTAGAAATACAGTAAATATATAGAAATAAATATTAACAGCCTCAATTATTAATTTTTCTAAACATTTATTCACAATCCATGCACATAGGTTCACATTTTTCTATAAAATTGATGCTGTACTTGTGTGTAGTTTTGTCATCACTATCATTCCTTTGATAGTGTACCCCTGGCATTTTTCAGTGAGAATAAATGTCTTTGACATGCCCACTATAAAGACAAGAATATTTTACAGCATGGTTGTTCAGAACATCTGTATCTGTCTCTATATCTCTTTCTGTGTCTGAATTTATGCAGTCTTCTATTGTTGGACATTTGGGTTGTTCTTGTATTACTTCAAAGAACAATTTAAACATAAACACTTTAGCCATGTTTCTGATTATTTGCTTAGAAAAAAATCCTTAATGAGAAATAATAGAGACACATAAAATGGCTCGTTTTAAGGCTTTTGATATTAATTTTATAACAGCAGAGAATGAAGAACATGTTTTTTGCAATTTCATTAATATCTGGTATTAGTTTTCAAATGTGTATATGCTCATCTGAAGAGCTAACAATAGTTCATTGTTTAATTTACATCCCTTTGTACACTGGTGAGAATAGAAAGTGTTGTTCTAATTTTTAATTTTCTTTGTTCCCCCCAGAAAGGTTTTCCTGTTCTCAAGTTATTTTTAATGCTGCATGATAAATAAAAAACTACATTACTTATCTAACTTTGGTAGATCTGAAATTTTACTTAGCTTTTAACTTTTGTAATTTTGAAAAAAACAGTTGTCTCTTGCTTAGTATTTTAGTTTTGCTCTAAAAGATAGTTATATTAGGGAAGTGGCAAGGATGGAAAATGTTGAGTATTTTTAAATAAAATTGTGTGTTATTCAGAGTATAAAAGTGCTGTTTATACTCTAAAGTAAAATTTATACATTGGACGAATTATAATTAAATTACTATAAAATATATAAAATTTTTTGATAAGTTGATTTGGACAAATATAAAATATTAAATTCTATTTATTTAATCTTAGAAGTTAATGGTCCTGCTGAATAAGGATCATGAGATGAAAAGGTGACTTTATCAGTAAATCCTTTTTTGCAGATGCTGAAAAAAATATAAAAAAGTAAACATTGCCTAATGAAATCAAAACTGAAAATATTTTTGCTATCTGAAAAGAAGGCTCTGTAAACAATAAAATTTTGGTCAGGCTATGAAATACAAAATGATTACTTCAGTCAAATTTATAATTGTGTGACAATATTTTTTTTAGAACTAAGTTACATATAATTATAAGTTATAGAGATGTTATTTTTAGCAGTTCAAGCATATCAATAAAATTCCCCTTACAATTTAGTCTACATTAAATTTATTCTATATACTTATTATTGGATATGTTTTCCTAAGTTTTACATTTATGCAAAGTTCAGTATCAGTTTGGTAAACTTAGTTTCTTTAAGCAAGGAGCATGCAACATATAATTTTATTATTATTTATGTGTATTACATGCCTAGGAAGGAAAATAGCTAAAGAACAAATAATTACATGCCATCATCTTATAACCGTAATATAGAAGTAAAATGTTAATATTGAGTTTGAATACAGAGAAACTAATGCCTCCTACTAGGGTTTTTCTAATTTGTTCCTTTAATAAATCTGCTTCTGTTTATCATTTATATTTTACAAATATGAAGGAAGCACTTAGTTTGAGTGAATGAGCTTCAACTTGAAGCAGCTTTGGGAAGTGACTGGGGTTTGCAGGTGACAATTTAATAATTAAGGATCTATAATACACTATACCTATGGGGAGGGCGAGGTAAGTCACCCCGGGTCAACACTGGCAGGGAAGTGAAGGAGAAAGGCATAGAATTGTTTGTTTGTTTGTTTTTTATCCTCACCCGAGGACATTTTTCCATTTTTTGTTCCGATAGAGTGGAAGGGAGAGAGAGGAAGAGAGAGAGAGAGAAACATCAACGTGAAAGGGACACATCGAGTGGCTGCCACCCGCACGACCAACCAGGGCCGGGGACAAACTGCAACCGAGGTACATGCCCTTAGCGGAACCGAACCCGGGTCTCTCGGGACCGCAGGCCGACACTCTAACCGCTGAGCCAAACCGGCCAGGGCGAAAGGCATAGAATTGAAACACACTGGAATTAGGGAACAAGGAGGCCGTGGTAGCCTTTGGACTGGTCATTTGAAAAATGTTCTAGAGGAAATATTCCTTGAGATCGATGCTGAAGTTAGTGGCATCTCGTATACAGGTCAGAAGGACATTCAGGTCGGGAAATGCAGAAACCCTCCTCTCGCTGGGACTGTGCCGTGCATGGGTGACCCGGGGGACACGCCAGCGCGACTGGAAAGATAAAGCGAGGTTTAGCCAGAGCAGGGAGGGTTTTGAGAGACCTGCCATGGAAGGACGGAAAAAAACACACAACTATATATACATGTAGTTTCTTCCATACACATATTACTTTGAAGGGAGTCCTGTACACATTGGGGATAAAAAATAAACGCCGGTAGGAACAGTGAACCGAAGGGGCCGTGACAGTAGGCGAGGACAGCAGATAGCAAGAAACAAGTGTTTTGACAGTTACTAGGTGAGACGTATGAAATCCTGAACTGGGGATCAAGCACGTATAGGCCTAACAACTATATGGAGAATCGTCAGAGTGGAATTAAAATAAGAAAACCGACACTGATGTGTGGGGAGGAGCAGATGACCTGGAATGTCAGTGCTAGGGACTGTGGGGATGAACGGGGACACGATCAACAGATGGAG
The DNA here is from genome assembly GCF_014108415.1 of Molossus molossus. Taxonomy (NCBI): domain Eukaryota; kingdom Metazoa; phylum Chordata; class Mammalia; order Chiroptera; family Molossidae; genus Molossus; species Molossus molossus. Next base: position 54,970,659 of record NW_023425351.1, on the reverse strand, counting down.
AGCGGTATCACTTAGACTTTTTTCTAAACGTTTCCTTTATTTCATATTACTCGCTTCATTGAGAATATTTTCATTCTCCTTGATATTTCATTAATAAACATATATTGACTGACTACATGGTAATTATATATAATTTTGTAAGTCCTCCCAAATATTGCCACTGTCTCCCAATTTTTATCTATACATTATTAACCACTCTCTATAAGGTCATTCTTATTTGTTTAGAAAGAGACATCAACATGAAACTAGTACCTTTGATCTACTTCAAATTTTCTCTTTGGTGTTCTTATTTAACTTTAAATTTTGTCATTGAAAAATAAATGTATTTTACAGTCAGTAAAAATGGATCTTCTTTCTCTTTTTATTATTAATATTCCCACCTGCTCTGTCCTATTTTACATCATCTTATACATAATACTCTCTTTTTCTTTTTTTCTCTCTCTTAAACAAGTTTTCTCCTCTTAAATGTATGTGAGTAGGAGTCTCAGCCAACTATATCTGCCCTGGATTCTGTTACAGAGTTAAAATATCATCCTTGTTCCTTGTCAGCCTTCTTGAAAAGCAGACGCCAATTATTTTCAATTTGTTTCCTCATCAATAATTTCTTAGTGTGCTGCATATCTGTCCTCTTACAACCCCGGGGACACTGTTGTACTGAAGGTTTTAAACCCCTAAGCCTTGCTGGCACTTGGGGTAGTTCAGGGCACCTCCTCCTTCTCGACACCGTCCGGTCCCTGGCACACCCTGATGTCTTTGATGGCTCCGTCCTTCCTTCTGCCTAAATAGCCACGTTCTGTGTCTCCCTACACTGTTCCCTTTAGTAACGGAATCGTATTTTATAGCTGCAAACATGCTTCAGACCCGTCTCTCTCTCCCTCTTTGACATGCGTTCTCAGTTGCTGCCTACTTCATTTGTAGTCATCTGGTCTGCTTGCCAAATCACTCTGTTTCTCCCTGCACCAGGATACACGGTAAGGGTAGTGTTGCACCTTCTGATCTTTCTGTGGTTGAATGAAGAAAAGAAGGGTGAAGTCAAAGTTGTGTGTGGGTGGGTGGGTGCGCGCGCGCGTGCCCGTGCATGTTACTTCTGGGCCAAAGCATTTAATACGCTGATGTGAGAGTTGGGGAAGAGCTTGGTGTCCTTCTCTGGAGGAGTTACTGGTCCTGTATAGAAGGGCAACTGGGTTTCTGAGTGTCTGTGATGGAGAGGCATCTCATGATGGATACACTGACAGATGAGAAATATGTCTTTGTTGTTGGAAGCCCCTGGTATTCAGGGATTGTGTGTTATAGAATAACCCAGATTACACTATTGGATAAACACATTTCTTTTCCAGTTTTTATGACCATCATACTATTTCAAGTTCATGTTTCCCCTTCTGCTATGCCTGAAAAACAAAATCACTTCCCAAACCTTTAGCTTGATCAGTTCACTACTGCCTCCTTACTAGTGGCAATTTTTATGTTAGAATTGTCTTGGGTAAATATTTCCTCTTCCTATTGATGTTTTAGTTGATTTTACTCACAAGTAGTATAAGAATTAATGAGAAAAAAACTATATTTATGACTTTTGTTTTGTCTGTTTTGAAACTTGTTTTAAAATAATTTTTTAGAGAGAGAGGAAGGGAGAGGGAGAGAGACAGAAGCATTGACGTGAGGGTGGAACATGGATCAGCTGCCTCCTGCACGCCCCCTGCCAGGGATCAAGCCCCCACCCAGGCCTGTGCCCTGACTGGTAATCGGACCTGCAACCATTTGGTGTATGGACGATGTTCCAACAAACAAAGTCGCCAGGCCAGGGCTAACATTGTTTTCCTTAGGTGCTTATTTGTTTATTCAATGACTATCAAGTGCCTATTGTATTTTATAAACTGGCACTGCAGCATTGAGTAAAACAGATACAAGTTCCTGTTCTGATGGAGAATACATTGTAGTGTCGTTTAAAAACCAATGGAAAAAGTATCCTTGTGTGAGGAATAACAACAACAACAAAAAAGGCAGTAAGTGCCAACACCTGTAGTTTAGTCCTATTCCTGCTGCTTGGGACTAGAAAGCAAGCACGCACGAAATACTTTCTATTATGCTTTCTTTCACACTATGAAATAGCTAATAGAACTTGGAAACATGAAAGTAAATATCTTAAAAATACATAGATTGAATTTTTTAGAAAAAATTATAGAAACTACAAAGAAGTTGGCATTTGAATCACTTAACAGTGAAAACATGTGAAATGTAGGCATTCCCCACATGTGTATTGATAGCAAATTCTTTTTTAAAACATGAACAAGTGAAATGTCCCTTTACATAAATTTTAGTACTGATAACTATAAAATTTAACTAAAGTGAACTTTCTCAACTAATGTTAACCAGAGATTATAAAGGGAATACCGTTTGTAGAATCGCAGGATCTGAGAATTTTAAAAAGTCTAAACAAACATTTATTTCAATGTCTCATCCAATGTGGGCAGACCTTCTGTTGATATTCTTTATAGTGTTTCTCAGGTTGTATCTCATTTACAATATCAGGATGTTTATGTTTTCTTTTTCTTAACCTCATAATCTGTTCCAGTTGTTTAGGGTAACATCCCATTTTAATTGTCATAAGTGTTTTCGTAAAGCCCACAGTAGTTTTGGTTTCTTTACCTTTCAACTAGGTGAAATTTTTTCTCGTTGATTGTCTGTTAAGTGATAGGCCATGTTGATTACTGTCGAACCAATTAAATTTAACTAACGATATATAAATATACTTCCATCCACAAATAAAAAAACTTAATTGGTATAGATAACTCTTCACTAAATTACCAGCAGAAAACAAAGATACATCTAATAGAACTCTTGAATCTTTCTGAAACTGCTTAATACATAATGAGGTCTAAAACTCAGTATTTCCTTCTACTTGATATTTTCCCATGTTTGTGTCCATATCAGTACTTAACTTACAAAGACAGTACTTCCATGAACACAACGTGACACAACTACACCTTCTTTCTCTTCTCCTTTGCCATATCATTTTGCCCCATAGTTGAAATCTACTAATGCATATGTTACAAATGCTGAAGATTTGCAGCACTCTGAATGCTTCAAAAAGTGCTACTCAGAAAGTGCAAAAAAGTCATAGCATTTTTCAAATACGGTCACTATTTTTGAGGTGTGAATCAAAAAAGGGGAAAATGACAGAAGAGATGTAATGTCTTTCTTGCAGCCCAGGGAATATGTGTCCACTTGCATGATTTTGGCCGGTGGTGGGAGAAAAATATTATGATCATCAATCCTGAAATTTATTTTAGTGAAATTTACATTTTTATTAGCTTTATAATTATTCTATTGTGAAGGGGCCAGATTACAGCATTTTGGCCAGATGCAACTTGACACTGGATAAATAATTTCTAAAGCATAATATATAGATTTTTTAAAACTGGCTAAAACTTTTATTTTGATACCATATATCTTTTAATAAATATGTTTTAAATTTGCAAAGTTAATATTGCATATGACCTTGGCTAATTCTAATAGAGGTTCCGCAGCATATTTTAAATAAATCCAAAACTCTATCATCATTTCCTTTCAGAATATAGCCAAAAGCTGTTATTTAGAATCTAACCAAAAGTTAGTTATTTACAGAATAGAGGTAAATATAATTTTAGCTACTCAAACAATCATCCACAAATGCAAAGTGTATTTACATCAGTTTGCTGTGTTTAACAAAAGAAACTCATATATTTTCATTTAAATGGCTTACTTAAAATAAAATTTACATACCAAACATTTCACTCCTTTAAACCTACAATTCAGTGTTTTTTAGTATATTGATGAGGCTCTACATCCATCACCAAAATCGAATTTTAGAACATTTTGCTCCTCCCCCAAAGAAACCCTGTACCTGTTAGCAATCTCTCACCATCCTCCCCACACCTCCCAACCCCTCCCATCCCTATGCAGATACTAATCTACTTTGTCTCTTTACATTGTCTATTCTGGGCATTTCATATAAATGAAGTTATAACATATGGAATTTTTTATAACTGCACTTTTCAACTTAGTATAAACTTTTCAAGGTTTATTCATGTTGGAGCATATATTAATATTCCATTTCTTTTTAGTGTCAAATAATATTTTATTGTATATCATTTTATTTATTTATTTAGTTATCAGTTAATGAACATTTAGGTTGTTTTACTTTTAGGCCATTGTGAATAATGCTGCTATGAATATCAGTGCACAACTTCTTCTGTAAATGTATGTTTTCATTTTTTTGTGTATCTACTTGGAATGAAATTGTTGGGTCATAAAGTAACTTTATGATCTACTTTATGAGGAAATGTCAAAATGTTTTCCAAACAGCTTGTACATTTTACATTCCGACCAGAAATGTATGAGGGTTCTAATTTCTTCATATTCTCACCAATACTTGTTATTATCTTTTTTATTATAGTCACACTAATGGTGTGGTTTTGATTTTCATTTCCCCAGTGACTAATGATGCTGAACACCCTCCTCTTTTCCATGCAACAGAAAGGAATATGCACAACAAGCCTGCTCTGAGATCATATTTTTGATTGATACACAGTCTTCGTCCATCCACTTTCTCCTCCCTCTCGCCACTACTCAGTTCCATTACCACATTTACGCTAACTCTTCATCCCTTCAAAGCTTTAGATCGTACATTTTTGATAGATTTTTTTTTAGAGAACGAGGAAGGGAGAGGTAGAAAGATCATGTGAGAAACATCAGTCTGCTGCCTCCTGAAATCCCCATACTGGGAATCCAGCCCACAGCCTGACCTGGAATTGAACTGGGACCTCCCAGTCCATGGGACAACACTCATTCCACTGAGCCACACCGACTAAGCCATTTTTTTTTTTTTTTTTTTAGAATAAGAAAACAGTTTTATCCAAATAGACCATGGTCAAGAACTCATGACTGGAAAACAATTAGATTTACATTGGTACATATCTGATGGAACAGAAACATGGTGATCTGCATGAAACAAAAACTATTGTGTTTAAAGGTACTAATTATGAAGACAGCTTTAGAATAGTGAAGTAGTCCAGTACAAATGAAGAAATACATGGTACCTTGTGTGGAAAAAACGTTAGTAAGCATGCCATTTCTCCCCAAATTATCTATAGCTTCAATGCTGTATCAGTCAATACAGTGATGCAATTTTAGGGGGCGTTGACTTGCAATTATTCTCTAAGTAATGGAAAAAATCCACTTGTAAATGCAGATAGGAAACTTCTGAAAAATAAGTATAAAATAGGGACTTGACTAACCAGATCATTTACTATAAGGTTGCAGTAATTAAATGGTGTTATTGACGCAACATTAAGAGATAGAACAATGAAACAGAATAGACTGTAGATACAGACCCAGTTTGTAGCATTTCAGGTCCGTAGAAAAAGAAAGTTGTATTCAAATAGCTTTGCAATAATTGGCTATCCATTTAGAAAAATATATATATATATACCTCACACCTCAATATAAATAAATTCCAGATAGATTAAAAATCCAAATGTAAAGAATTAAACTGCTAAATTACTATGAAAGACAAAAAAAAAAATATTTTATCACTTTGTGGTATTGAGGAAAGTCTCCCAAGACATCAAATCCTAGGATTGTAGATAACAACATTTTATAGCATTCACTGTGTTTCAGCACTGTTCCAAGCCCGTGACAAATATCAACACACTTAATCCTCACAATCTTATAAGTTCAAGTTCTAGAATTATCCCCATTTTACAGATGAAGAAAATTAGACACCATTAAGCAACTTGATCAGAGTCACACACTAGGAGGAGACAAACCTGGTTTGTGAACCACACAGCCTAGCCCCAGAGTCCATGCCTTTAATTCACACAGTTTCCTTCAAAAAGACTTAGAATTTCAAAATGAAATATACATCAATGAGAAAAAACCAACAAATTAAAACCCCTGCAACACAGACATAGCAGGCTAGAAAGAGTGCTTACAGATTGATAAAATAAAGGAACAAGTGAGACAATCCAATAGCAAAAGATTGGGAGAGATAATAAAGAAGAAATAGAAAACATTCAAAAGTTGCTCTGTGATCATAATAGTCAGAGAAAAACAAATGAAAAGGGGATTTTTTTTTTACCACTCAGATTGACAAAATTTAATAAGATTGGCAAAATCTAGTATTGGTACAGTGTGTATGACACAGAGCACCATTGTACACAGTGAGCAGGAGTGTGAATTGGTAAAACCTTTTAGACAGCAATTTCTACTTTCAATCAATTTTTTTTTTGTAATTTCCACAATTATTGATACTTTTTCCATTTTATTTTATTATTTTTTTCTCAAAGCTTTTTTGAATTAAATTTAATGGGTGACACTGGTTAATAAAATTACATAGTTTCAAGTGTACAATTCTATGCTACCTCATCTGTTTATTGCATTGTGTGCCCACCACCCAAAGTCAGATTTCATTCTGCCACCATAGAGTTGACCCCCTTTGCCCTTTACTCCTTTCTCTGTCTTCCCTCTGGTAAACACCATACTGTTGCTTGAATTTATGAGGTTTTCTTTTTCTTTTTTTGGTACATGCCCCTAGCGGGAACTGAACCCGGGACCCTCTGGACTGCTGGCCAACGCTCCAACAACTAAGCCAAACCGGCCAGGGCTTTGAGTTTTTGTTGGGTTGTTCAGATTGACCAAAACATGAAAACGACCAAAGTGGCCCTCCATAGATGATTGAATAAAGAAGATGTGGTACATATATAGGTGAAGGCAAAAGTGGATATACAGTTGTTTGTATGAAAAATAATACAATAATTAATACATGATACTACTAGAATAAACTCTGTTTTGCGTACTCACAACTGTAAACTTGCTCTCATCCACCCTATATACAATGAAATACTACTCAACCATAAGAAAAGATGAAATATTGCCATTTGTAATAACATGGATCTTGAGAATATCATGCTAAACTAAATGAATCAGACAGAAAAAGTTAAGAACCATATGATTTCACTCATATGTGGGATATAAAACTGAAAGCAACAAATGAACAAACAAGAAAAACAAACAAAACTCAAAATTTTAAATTGGCATTATCTTACATCCAACATTTTTAAATTTATTCTTCCAACAAATAAAATATTTATTGGGTACGTTTTATGTACCAGGCATTATACTATTTGTTGAGAAAAAAATAGCAAAGAAGAGCTCTCTCATGTACACAATAGAGGTAGGCAATAAAAAGAAATGACATAAATAATTTATCTCATAGTATTAAGTCTTACAAAAAATAAACAGTGTGATTGGACAGAAAGTGACTGAACTTCTTATGTTTTATGTATCAGAACATTTTTATGTTAGAAAATTTATGCTACCATTACAAATAACTTCTCTGGTGCTCCTTTACAGAAAGACTATTCCTTTGACTATTCTAATTTGGTACCAATTTACCAGCTGATTAAAAATTTATTCAGAAAGGCACTATGCTGTAAGCCATATAAAATACGAAAAAAATCATAGCACTTAAAGACCTTGAAAAGATCTATTTGGAAAAAGGAAAAGTACCTGAGAATTTATTCACTAATCATGTTTATAGATGCCGAATGATGAAACCGGACTATATAAGTGAAATATACATACACCAAACTTCCTGTGTACTAAATGGAAGTAAAAAAAATCACCAGCAATTTTTAACTCAAATCTACATGTGAAAGTACTGGTAATGTAGCAACTGATTTGTTGTTTTCTAGTAGAATGCATTATTAAAACTTTCAGATTCTTCCTGAACACATCCTAATGGTACCTGTGCAACCCTTGGTTCTCTTATAGAACACGCCAAGGTCCTGGGGTCATCTAAGAGCTCCACGGTGTCACATACAGTAAGCACTTTTAAAATGACTCCCAAAGGGAGTCTTGTTTTACTACCAAGTCTGAGTGCTCAGAGGTGCATTTAAAGCATAATTAAATCGTTTTCCCAAGTCATCCAGAGAGTTATTTAAAAGAAGGAAATACAGCATTCTTAATATAATTAACTACGACGTGGTTAGTGGCATAGACATCGATTGTCATTGGGAGTTCCTCTCCTCACTGATTTCAATTTTGGAAGAAGAAAATCAATTGCTGTTGTTGGCAGGAAGGAACTTTCATCAAAACTGCTTTCTCTTTCGCGATCCAGACACCACTAAATGTATGTAGAAATTTAAGTAGAAAGTTTCTTCACAGTAGAGGATATTTGTTAACAGAAATTTTACTAATTAAATGTAGTTTGGAATAAAATAACAGGAAGTAAAACTTTATTTAGCAAAGGTACAAGGTCAGAGAGTGATGATGATGACGGAAGATTTCATTAGTTAGATTAACTGAAATGCTAGGAAATTTAATGTCTGTAATGACTACCCAGGAATAGTTTTTAAACAATCACATACTTTCTTTAAGACGTCACACAAATTTTTTTTTTATTTTTAAGATAAAACAATCAAGTTAGTCATTGGTATAAGCACTGACAGTCGCACTAAAGCCATTAATTATGATTATGGGGATAGAAAGGCTAATAAATTAAATGGACTACATCTTAAAATTAACTATTTATTGTATTTGAGGTTGATGTCGAATTTCATTAGTTTATTTGCAAAGGCCATAATGATTTCAGAAAAGAAATTAGACACTGAAATAGTATCACATTGAATAAATTCAAAGGAAACCTATAGGCTAAGTAATTTTTGACATTCCTTGAACATAGATTATGCTATTTCATGCCTCCATACTTTTACATTTGTTTTTCCCCTGTGTAATATGCCAGTTTTTCTCTTCTCAGGTTCCAATTACAGGTCATCCTTTATGGCCAAACGCAGTCACATCTCATGCAAAACCTTCCTAGACTCCTCCAGTCAACTCTCTATTCTGGTTTTCTTGGTACCTTGTTTATACCTGGACTACAATTCTTAATGTATTGACTAGTTTTGTTGTTGTTTCTTTCAATATACTCAGTTTCGTGAAGACAGAGTATATGTCTTTCATCTACCTTGATATCATCTAGCAATTTTTTTCCCCACTTGGTAGGAAAACAAATGCTCATTAACTTGAAGAGCACAAAGGTACTTAAGACTGTAGCTTGGTAAATTATGTTATAACTCAAAGCTTACAATTTTCCTATGCTACACTAAAGTGGAAAACACTTTGGAATCCTGTGTTATTTAGTGTTTTAAGGACATTTTCCCCCTAGTCCACACTTTCGTTTTAAAGATATAAACTCAGTCTGGATGGATTAAATGACCAATTTGGAGTTTCCTGATTTCGTGCTAGGGGACATAAAGTTAACAGGTGTTCAGTGAATAAGGATTTTAAGTGACAAATTTGTTTTAGACACACTAAATACAATAGTCTTCTTATTTTTGGAAATTTACACTGCACAGTACTATATCAGAGAATCTGAATATTTTTGTAAGCAATAATCCTGTTTAACTTTAACTCAGCATTTTACTAATGCGGTTGATCATGAAACCTTTTTGTGTGTGTGATTCAACAAACAATAGAGTTCCTTAGTGTCTACTAATAAAAATGCTGAAACAGCCCTGGCCAATTTGGCTCAGCGGTTAGAGCGTCGGCCTGCGGTCCGGAGAGACCCGGGTTTGGTTCCCGCTAAGGGCATGTACTTCGGTTGCAGTTTGTCCCTGGCCCTGGTTGGTCGTGCGGGTGGCAGCCACTCGATGTGTCCCTTCACGTCGATGTTTCTCTCTCTCTCTCCCTTCCTCTCTCTCCCTCCCACTCTATCTGTACAAAAAATGGAAAAATATCCTCGGGTGAGGATAAAAAAAAAAAAAAAATGCTGAAACACATTTAACATTGCCAGCAAGATACCTGGGGACAAAATCATCTCCAGAGTACATATTCCATACATTCTAAGTGTATTTTAAGACAGAAAAAACCTGTCTTTATAAATTAATGCATGTGAGTGTTTTATAAAACATGAAAGATTATATTATTTCATTTGACATTACAAATATGAGATCGGCTTTGTTCTTCAGATAGATGCAGAGACAAAGGACTCCCCCAAAGTAAATGTTTCTGTTGGGTGATTTTCACTAAAATAAAATTGAGGAACAGAATAATAGTTTTCTTGACATGAAAGAATCTCCAAACCTGAGTTCTTTCCCCTGTCCATGTGTAAGAAAGGTAACACAAATAGATCTCTCAGCTTTGGTTATTTATTGTAATGTATTCATCCTTTCAAGTTGTGTGTGTTATCCTCGGACTAAATGAGAGTGTACCAACTGTGAAACCACCATGCAGCGATGTCTTTACTTTTCTCTAACAACTTAACAAAAATTGGTAATCTGTACGTAGTAACATTTTTCCACTCTAACGTTGGGAAGATTGCATTTTAACTTCTCAATATGTGGAAGCGGAGAGTGAAACATACTTACCGTGCTTTCTCCCGCTCCATCTTGCTTTTCAGGTTAAATACCTCTGTCACGAGAAAGGTTGGGATGAATTTCTTTTAAAGTTCATTTGTTTTCATTTGATCATTTTTATGTATTGTGCACATATCTCTATGACTTTTTCAGTGAAAATTCTATGAGCCTCCATATATTTTAATTGACTTTAGAGAGAGAGAAAGGAAGAGGGAAAGAGAGACACCTCAATGTGAGAGAGAAACTTTGATCAGTTGCCTCCCGTACACTCCCTGACTGGGGATGGAAGGCGAAACCTGAGGATTGAACCTGTGACTCTTTGGTGCCCCAGACTAACCAACTGAGCCACATCAGCCAGGGCAAGTCTCCATGAGTCCGTGAGTGTTGTGCAAGAGAAAGGGAGATCAAAATGTCCTGTCTACTAAGCTTTAAAAAGCTGCTTGACAAAAATATCAAATTATCAACAGTATTTATCAAACACAACACGACCTTCAGATTCTGTAGTGTAGAAAAATAAAGTCTAAGACATGTTTTGTTGTCAACCTATAGAGAGATAAGAAACATAATTTCAAAGCATGCCTATATGATACATGGTAACATTATACATTTTTACACCAAAGTTAATTGTACAATAAATTAGAAAATATAGCATGATAGCATATATAAAATGAAGGCAAAGAAAAAAGGCATGCAAAGGAAAAACTAGGAAGTTATCAGTTTGTTTTTTTAATGAAATGTATTGGAGTGACATTGGTTAATGAAATTATATCGGTTTCAAGTGTCCAATTCTTTAATGCATCAGCTGGTATTTTGCATTGTGTTCACCATATATTTGACCTCCTTTACCCTTTATTACCTGCCCTGGGCCCCCATTTCTCTCTGGTAATCACCATTCTGTTGTCTGCGTCTATGAGTTTTTGTCTGTTTGTCTTTTTTGTTCATTTGTTGCTTTCAGTTTTATCTCACATATGAGTGAAATCTTATGGTTCTTGATTTTTTTTTCATCTGATATTTTGCTTAGCATGATATTCTCCCAATCCATTCATGTTGTCACACATGGTAGTAGTATTCCACCTTTCCCTATGGCTGAGCAGTATTTTGTACAGATATATGCATCCCCACGTTCATTGCAGCATTATTCATGGTGACGAGACACGGGGACAACTGAAGTGTCCCTCAGTAGATGACTGAATAATTGGATGTGGTACATACATCATCAGTTGTTGAATCTCCAAATACCTAAGTTGTCTCCTTGCTGGTGACTTTGTAGATATTTTTTTTTTTTTTAGGTCATCTGAGATAATATGTGAAAGTACTTCCTAGTCTGTTCTTCTATGAACATGTACAATATTAGTATCATCACCTGCAATATGGAAAAAGCACCGGACGAGATTTTTCACTTTTCATCTTCTTTTTTTTCTTTATTGATTTTGAAAAAGAGAGGAAAGGAGAGGGGGAGATAGAAACATCAATGAGAAAGAACATCGATTGGCCGCCTCCTGCATGCCCCCCACTGGGGATTTGGCCCACAACCTGGGCATGTGCCCTGACTAGGAATCGAACTGGCCACCTCTTGGTGCATGGGTCAACTCTCAACCACTGAGCCATACCAGCTGGATTGGTTGGCTACTCTTATTGTCCTGATGTTCCAAGATTAGATTCTATTTTAACATCATAAAATAAAGAGATAAAGGAAGCAAACCTACAGTCACACAGTCACACAGCAGAACCCCTATAGACATCAGACTAAATTATGTCTGAATTATAGTCCCTTTGCTACAACTTATCTAGGACCCTTTAGTTTTCTCTGTTCTTCCCTCTTGCCCCCCACTTTTCTGTCAACTCCTGAGTAACAGAAGGGAAGTGTATCAGCACGCTTTGTTGACTTGGTATAAGAAACATTTATCTCCTTTACTATCTAATTCTGTATTATATGTGGTCAATATTCTCTGCTTCAACTGTAATCTAGACCAATCAGCATCTTAGAGAAAATATTATTTGTACTTAACTCTGAGAACTAATTCTAATTTGTTGCTTGCAGAGTGATTTCAGCATGAGTTTGAGTGCTGTCTCTGTTAGTTTTAGATACGTGAAACCTCTCTGTCTGTTTTCTACTGAATCATTAGTGGTCATAATAAGAGTTCTTAGATTAGATGTGGAAGTTTCCTGTAAAAAATGTTTCCAAACTTTTCATTAGAAAAAAAGTTTCAGACCATAAAACTTCAGAGTTAATCAAGAGACCTATTTACCAAATTAAAAGATCCCCCAAATTAGTTATAACTTCTCTTAATTTCTTAATGGCATGCATTGTCACAGTTACAGCATTGCTTTGCTAATATAAACAAATTACTTCTAAAGTCAGGGAACTCTGAGGAATTCATGCAAAAACTCATGTACAAACCAATTATCCCATGTTACCACCATGGGAGGCCAAGTGCAGCATTTATACATATTTGATTTGCTTTCTAATTATTACAATGTTTCATCATAACAAGCCGATCTGAAGAACCCTTGAAGTATTTGAACACTTAAAATATGCACACGTGGTGTCTATTTTTACCAGCTATATCTAGAATGGATTGTGCTTCACTTTATTATGGATCTTCTCCTACATAGTTTCATAATATTTCCAGATATTTCTATTCAATATAAATATTTATTTAACTATGTGGATGCTACACTCACCTATATATTTAATGGGATGTCTGAGAGTTTTTCAGTATTACCTTTCCAATATTCTTTTTTTTTTTTTTATCCTCACCCGAGGACATTTTTCCATTTTTTGTTCAGGTAGAGTGGGAGGGAGAGAGAGGAACAGAGAGAGAGAGAGAAACATGGATGTGAAAGGGACACCCTTAGTGGGAACTGAACCCGGGTCTCTCAGGAGCGCAGGCCGACGCTCTAACCGCTGAGCCAAACCGGCCAGGGCATCTTTTCCAATATTCTTTACATCCATTTGCGGTTACTATTTCTCTAGTGCAGAAGGCTTGTCAACTTCAGGAAGAACTAGATGCTTTTCCAGTTCTGTTGCCAAGGTAAAAAAATATTTTCCTGTCTCTCCTACTATGGAATTTCCTTTATAAATGTTATACTGCAGTCACAGAGCTGATTTCGCTCAAGATTCTCATATTTTCAGTTGTATGAATAGGTCCCAGAGAAGTTCAACAAAACAATTTTACAAATTATTTTATAAAGATATATATCGATCGAATGATAATGCCCATTTGAATACATCATTTATACTTTCATTCAGTCATTTATTAATCAAGAATTGTGAACTCCTGTTCTGGCTGGTGTGGCTCAGTGGTTAGAGTGTTGGCCCATGCACTGGACGGTTGCAGGTTGAATGCCGGGCTACTGTCGGGACACATACAGGAGGCAACCAATTGATATGTCTCTCCCACACTGATATCTCTCTCCCACTCTCTCTCTCCCCCTCCCCCCTTTCCTCTCTAAAAATAAAAAACAATAAGAACAACAACAAAATTGTGAGCTCCTTTAAGTAATAGATCCTTGGTTGAACCCAAGCCCCTACATAAAAGATAGTAAGGAAAGTTATTTTATCCATTAATTGTATTGATATTTAAAGGTATTATTTCCCATAATTATAAAATATCATGTCAAACTCTGAATAGGTTCACAACATGGCAATGGAAAAATAAATTAATAATTTTAAAATGTGATAAGCCCTGCAATGAAGATAAACAGTTCAGTAATACTGTTCTGGAACTTAATTAGACTTAATTCCACAGAAGAATTGACATTTTTTTTTCTCCTGGGTCCTAAAGTATAACAACAATTCTCCATATTAAGAAGTTGGGAGGGGAAGTTATGTAGAAAGGACACAGCATGAATGAATGAAATACTGTGTTGAGACCACTTTGGCACTGTTGTGTTGGGTTTATAGGTGTGAGGTCAGTGACAGATTTGAAAGGTAAGGCAGGTGTAAGAAACCCAGAGGAAAGAAACAAATACGTTTTGAGTAGAGACCTATTATTGGCCAGGTGACTTACAGTTATATTTTCTCTAATGTTTACAGAAATTCAACGAGATAGATAGCATGACCCACCATTTAAAAATAAAACATCCAATATGTAAAGAGATCTAGAATTTCCCAAGGCCATACAGGGAAGGGACTGCAAATTGGATCCAAAGCCTGGAATACTATCCGCCCACAGGGCTTGTCCTGTTTGCACCCCACATGCTGCTTCAAGAAGTTCATGCCACAGTGTAACAAATGGATGGAATAACAGATAATTCATTAAATAGAAAATGTGGAGTCACCACATATTTTCAACATGAGAGTGGCATTATCAGTCTAGGGTTTTTAAAAAAAATATGTTTTTATCGATTTTTAGATAGAGGAAGGTCAAGGAAGAGAGAGAAACATTAATTGGGTGCTTCCTACATGCCCGCTACTGGGGATTGAACCTGAAATTTAGGCACATGTCCTGACCCACAATCCAATGATGACCTCTGACCTCTTGGTGCATGGGAGGGCACTCAGTCCACTGAGCCACACCAGCCAGGCTATCAGTCTAGGTTTTGTAAGACAACTCTGGCAGCTATATGGACAACAGAATACAGCAAGAGAATCTAAAACAAGGACAACAGAGGAGAAAACAGTAGCAGGAAGAGTGAACAGTAATCGAACATTAATTATTAGTCAGTAATTATGCTACTATACAGATTATAATTTAATACTCAACAAAATCCTTAAAGTTGGACAATTTTACTATGCTTACCTTTCAAATATGAAAAGGTGTCAATTATTCAAGGTCTGTATCAATTTTAGCTCTAAAGAATCCTGTGTCTCAGGAAGTCCTGCAGTCCAGTGCAAACCAAGATGGTGCATCACCTAAGTCTTGAGTTGGATAAATAGTTCATCCAGGATCAAACAACTAGTATATAGTGAAGACAATTTAATTTCAGACAATCTTACCTGGGAAACACATATATCCCTGGGCAACTTACTTAATATTTTTGTGATTTAGTTTCTGCAAGGGCAGAGTAAAAATAACATCAATTTCCACCTTAAAGTGTTTTAATGATGAAAATGAAATGATATAATCCATACAAGTGCTTAAGCCTGTGTGTGGCACATCAAACATGCGCAATACATGCTAGCCACTTTATTCATGACTGTACAAATTTTATGTGAATATTTTGTAGGAAAGAAGAGACTAAACTGATGACAGAGAATAGGCAGAGTGAATTAAGGGCCCAAGTTTTTTCTGGGGGAGGGGTATTTTTGTTGTTATTGTTGCTGTTTTAGCTTTACAAACTCACTGAATAGAAACTCCATTAAGCCTGGCTGGTGTGGCTCAGTGGTTGAGCATCAACCCATGCACCATGAGGTCACTGGTTTGATTCCTGGTTGTGGGCCCAGTCCCTGGTGAGGGGCATGCAGGAGGCAGCCAATCAATGTTCTCTCTCAATGATGTTTCTATCTCTTTCTCCCTCTCCCTTCCTCTCTCTAAAATCCATAAAGAAAAAAAAAAGAAAGAAACTCCATTAATGTACAAAGAACTTGAAGAGTCATGAATTTACTTGTGAAAAAATAATAAAATTTGTGTTTGAAATAATAAATTTAAGTGTAAAAAGCCATTATTTTGTCCTTAATATGTATTCTTAGTCGATTTCAGCCTGTTAATAATAGGAATTAGCTGCAGATGGAGAGGTCTTCATAAACCCGAGTAACACAAATGTAACATTAATTGTACTGGACTTTTTCTGTTTCATTAACAACTGTGATGCGGTAACTTGCCATTTTACATCTTGGTTTATTTTTATAAATATCACGCAGTAATGAGGCAGAGGAAGCAAAAGAGAACAGGAAGAGGAGTAACTGCACCCTCAAAGACAGCTGAAACAAACAATTCAAGCACTCATGTCCTCATGGTATAATTATTCCCATGGTGCTTTAGAGCTCATGATAAACAGGTATCTTGTTTGATTACCAAATGTGTCTCCAGAGCTAATGTCTGTGTGCTAAAAATAACTCTAAAATGGAAGCCAGTGAAGCTAAAATTTTGAAAAGAGCCATTCAGAGAGCTGAAGATGCCTTTTCTGAAAGGGATTCACGCTGGTAAATTCAGAACTTAGGCAACCATAATCATGTAAATGTTTCTCTTTGGACTGAATTTCCTTGGTGATAATTTTGTTAGCCTGATACTCTGTTTAAAGGCCATAATACACGTATTTAAGTCAATACAACAACCTTGCCTGGATACCTACTATGTGACACTCATTGGTTTAAGTTCTGCAAACTAAAAAAAATTTTTTTAAATTATGATGTCAGTTTCCTACTAAAACTCAGTCAAGTGGTTCAGAAAAGGCACCAGATAACTATAATTAGATAGGATAACATGCCATATAGATAGTTGGAAAGTATGAAAGCAAACTAATCATCTTCCATTCAAAATGGCTGTTTTGGGGGATGGTACCACAATTTATTCATTCATTCATCCAAAGCGGAAACCTGGTCTCTCCCCTATTTTCCACCTTAACGGCACTAATATTCTTTGTCTCCAATACCGCCCAGTGGCACTTTTTACTTTATGCTGGTATCATTGCCCATGAAAACAATTACACTTGCCTCTTATTCATCTAAATCTTGCAGTATGTCTAATCGCCTATGTGATTATAGTTATGCAATTAGTCTTTGGAACTCTTTAACTGACCATCAACACCCTGTGGGCATGACTTTTATCATGTTTATCTTCTTACCACTATGCCTCATGTAGTCTTGGAAACATAGGTTACTAACATATCTGTTGATTATTAAAGCTATGTATAAAGTGGGCAAGTGATGTAGATGTACCGCTGTATTCCTAAAAGGATAATAACCATTTTTTAGTCCCTTACATTTTACAGTTAACAGAATTTTCATAAACATTATCTAATTTCAGTCTCACTGATGTGAGGTCAGTCATTATAAAGGTAAAATATAAGTACGGCTAAACGAGAAAAGCAATCATCCGCTTATTTCTTTTCCAAATGCTGGATCTTCAACAACTAAAGCGGCAAGCATGTGTCCAATTAAAGAAGGAAAAATCACTCTCTCAGCCTAATTCCACTTGTTTTGAATTTTCTTTAAGTGCCAGTGAAATGGTCTTCAGATTTAAAGGAACACTTCCGATTCAAAATGTCCTTGCTTTTCTAGATCAAGAAGATAATTTTTTTCAAGTTTTTATTACAATCAAAGATTTCACCTGTTTCATAATGTATGTGCTCATATGCATGTCATCACTGGAAGCTCCCTTCTTCCATGTGCCTCTTTCTTTTCAATTTTGGATCATCTTTTTTCTACACAAAGAATTTCTAATGGTATGCTTGAGAGGCATTGGAAGTAGCAGTGTGAAATGCAATTTCTGGGCTTAATCTGCATGGGGGTCAGTAATCTTTTTAGATCAGCATTGCAGCTTATTCTAAGTTGGTCATCTATGATCACACTGCAAAAAACGATTGATGAATGTACCCTAGCAACTCTGATTGTCACTGAATGCCCATTTGTTGGATTTAGGCTCAAAATATTAATATTTTTAGATTTTGGTTTTCTTATTTGGAAAATACGCGGTTTTTATACAGATGCATGCACATATTGAGAGAGAAATATCTAACAGTATGTGCTGATTATGCCAGTCAAAAGGAGTAAGTGGGGGAAGAAGGCTGGGAATAAATTAACCAAAGAATGTATGTACATAATGCATTGCCCACGGACACAGACAATAGGTGGCAAAGGCCTGCTTGGGGAGGGGCGGGAACCTCATAGACAGGGACAATGGGGGGACAATGGGGAGAGATCTGTAATACTCTCAACAATAAGATAAGTATAAATAAATAAATAATCATAAAAACATAAAACAACTAATAAATGTAAAAGCTGTTATTTATTAGGTGTTTCTTATGTATAGGTGCTGATTTAAATTAGCTTCATGTATCAATTTAATTTATAATTTTCATAATTACATTAGTGACAAAACTTGTTCTCATTTTCCAAAATAAGAAAATGAGTCAGAGAAGGTACATAATTTTCTCAGGAGCCTAAGCTTGTAATTGGTCAAAAGAAGATTGAAATTCAAGAAGTTTTCTTGGGAGATATCTCCTCCTCACCCTTAACAACTGTGTTTGGACTCTGTCTAGAAAATAAAAATGTCAGGAGAGGGAGGAGGGAAACACAGAACACTGGCCCAGATTCTGGGGGTTTTCATGTATCTGGGCTTTTCCAATACCTTTTGTTTTTTTGGCACATCATTTCTTAACCTGCAGCTAAAATTCAAGTCTGTTTCAGAAAAGAGTAGTTAGAACAATATCATGAAAGATTGTCTACTATCTGACTAAACAATTTTATATTGAAAGTTTCATAAAAATGTCTAAAAGAAAATCAAGAGAGCTCCAAAGTAAGACATAATAGAAATAAACAGATAATCCTCATCTAACAACGAAACAACAAAAGAAAACAAATGGCCACTAAATATGAGAAAACTATTCAATTGGATTTTAATAAAAATGCAAATTAAAACAGCCATGTAATAGCAGGACCCAGCTTTACTGAATTGCATCTTTTAGTGTTTTCCAATCTCTTCTTATCTCTCCCTATTCCCTGACATAAACTTTAAATATTCTTATTTCCTCAGTACAATCTTGAGTACTTTATCATTTCCTACACAGTTTCTTTGGGAGATTTTATTCTCTTTTATGGTTTCAAGTACATCTTAAAGATTCCACAAATTCTTTAACATGTGAGGTTCTTATTTGAGCTTCAAACTCATATTTAACATTTCAGTGTCCCCAACAAAAGTCAAGGCAAAAATGTTAGGCAAAGTCACGGTGTGAAGTCAGCACAATGTTTATTGAGCATTTTTTCTTGACAGTCCTGTGCAGACCTCAAACCATCCAGGGGGCCTCCATGATCTCAGTGAGCTCATTTTTATTTTATGCATTATGTCATTACTACCGGGCATAAACGAGATTTGTCCTTAATGTTTTAGGACATCGACAAGTCATCTTATATTATTTATTTTCTGAATGGATATGCTCTTCGATTTTTTTCCCCCCAGAATCTTTACTTCTTTTTCTTATTATGATTCTAGAATAAAATTTTAAGGCCAAGTTGGCTTATGCATATGTCAGTTATTAAGCTATTGTCTAAACTCCAAATTTATCCATCTGCTTTAAATATAAAGTAAAAAATAGACTCTATTTTGGGTACTGAGGATGGGGTTATGCAAACTCTATCTTTTTGGCAACCCAAATGGTGAGAAATACTAGTTCCACGAATAAGGTAATTAGAGGGAAATGGAAAGATGGGAGAAGAGAAGATATCAGCATCTTCTTGTTTGCTTTTCCCGGTAGTGAAGCTCCGTTGAGAGCTTTTACCTTACCACCTACGCTGTATTCTACTCTCCAGAATCTTTCATTGCTTCTCAAAGCAACCTCCTTATGGTTTCTCATATGTTAAGAACCATCTGAGTGATGCCCCCTCCACTGAGATCTGATTCCCAGATCTTTGGGATCCCTTCAATGAGCTTCTGCGATCTAATGAACCTAAATCCTTCCCTTTGCTTCTCCAGCTCAATGCATGGGATCTGCAGTTACTTCCAATTTGATGATTCAGTGTTTCACTTTTTCTGCTTTCAAAATCTGTTGAACGAATGCTCTGTATGGTCTTTCTGTTGAAATACTTAGCCTGGGAATCAACATGATCAAAGGAAACCCATTCTGTCTCTCCACACATTGTATTCTCCTCAGAGCCCTCGTCTTGTGGAATTGTGCCATCATTTCCAAAGGCCAGGCCCCCAGCCTCATCCCACTCATTGAGTCCTCAGATGTCTCTTTCATATGTCCATCCCTTCATGCCCAGTCCTGGGAGTCCCACGTCAAGCCCTCCTCCCTCCCAGCTGTAGTATGAGCCATTTTAGTAAACATATAACTGTTCTCCTTGTATTTTTGTTAAATCTCTCTAAAGATCTTTGGGCTTTAGCCCTGGCCAGTTTGGCTCAGCCTTTGGAGCATCAGCCTGTGGACCAGAGAGTCCTGGGTTTGGTTCCCGCTAGGGGCATGTACCAAAAAAAAAAAAAAAGATCTTTGGGCTTTAGTCTTCCACAGGACAAATTTGAACAGGTGATTACTTTGCTTAAAAACTTTTATTATTCACATTAAACCCTATCTCACCACTTTCATGCCTGAACTTTCTGAATTTCTCTATTTTTTGTCAACATGCAGCTATTTAAAGTTCTTAGCACTTGTATCTCTCTTTTGTCCCTCTTTGTCTAAATGCTATTTCTTCTCTCTTTTTTATTGTTATATTTTACTTTCCCATCACCATTTATCCTCTCTATGACCTCTTCCAACTCCACCACCCTTCTCCTTTGAAGTGTCTGTTCCCATACATTCTCTCGCAAAAATACCACTTTTTCTGAAATTTTTGGTTGAGTAATTGTAATATTCATATGTAGATGTGCTTAATAAAGATATGCTGAATAGAATTACTGGGTTTATGAAACGTGTTATATAGACTCACAAGGTTTTCCTCACTGTTATTATAGTCTGATTCTGATATTGAGTCATAATTCTGCATTTTAGTACATGGCACTAATGTTTGGAAATATTTACTGAATAAAAATACCTTATTATGCTATGATCCACTTAATTATTTTTTATTAAGAATATCACAAAAGCAATAAAGAGAAACAGTAACTCCCCTCAAAATGACGAAGAATGTAAATTGACAGATCATTGAAGAAATGCAAAAGGTTAGCAATCATAAAAAAGTTATTTACCATCTGTTTGAATTAAATAAACATTAGGTAAAGCAAAACTAAAATACTTTTTGGTTATCAAGTTTTGATTTTTTGATAAATCATAACAATGGCAACGAGGCTGGTGTGAACGTGAACGGCCTTAATTCAAAATTTCTTTAAGTTAAAATTGGTCAAATAGTTCTTGGGAAGAACAGCAATATGTATAAAATATCTCTAAAAAATCATATTCTGCACAAGCAATTCCAGGTGTATAACTCTAAGCAGATATACAAATATGAAATCTAAGATGCTATGGTAACATTTATAAGAATGAGAATTTAAAATGAAACCTTCCCAGTAATAGGAGGATAGTTAAGCACATCTTGTTACAATGAACTATGATTAGATATTTAAAATATAAAATAGTTATTCAAAATAAGTAATTTTGAACTATAGTAATATAAATAAAATAAAGAAATATACATCTGAATACACAGTATTGTCATAAGAATACCACAATTACCACTATTTGTGAATGGGCAAAAATAAAATAGGAGCGACTATTGCAAAACAGTGACATAGGCATGGTGGGACTATGGGTATTATTATTTCCTTATGCTTGTATGCTTTCTAAAATTTTCAGATATAGCCTCTTTCATAAATGTATATCTTGCCTCCTTTATAAAAGGGGCCATTTAGTTGTTAAATTAATGTGCTTTTGACCTCCAAGGCCATAAACTTCAAGGGAACATGCAGTCTTCTTATTCATCATTGAATCTCTCAGAAACTGCCACGTGAAGGGGCCATTAGTTTTCTTAAATGTTTGTTTAATAAATGAATAAATAATTGGACAGCACAGCAAAAGAGGTTTTCTTCTTCAATAGAGATGGGTTTATTTTAATAAAACTTGAGCTTCCTACTCCTGCATTTGCTCAAACCTCTCAAAAACACAGCAAAGAGCATAGTAATTTTCTTTTTGTAATTTGCATTCTATTTCTTAAAGTGGATTTCCCAACGGAATAAACGTCAGGCCTTAAAAGCCTAGATCCGTTTGTGCTCCTTGAATGTTCTTTATTTTCATAAGTTTCTCTTTCACATGTTGATGTTTCATTTTGTATAACCCTCCGTATTTCCCAAATATGCTATATAAAAGGGTTTTCCCACTTACACCTTAATTATTCGATGAAAATGATTTAATTGTGCTCCCTTTTCTGCTAGCATCTAGGAGATCATTTTAGTTCACCTGTAGTGATCAATTCTTATCAGTTGGGCCAAATAAAGAGAAAATCTCTTAAAACTATTTGACAACTGTATTGAAGAGACACGTCTAATTTTGAAGTCGAGAACTATTGCGCGAACTTGGCGTTTATAGATGGAGACACAGTTTGGATCTGTTCCTAGCTGGAAGCACCAACTGCCTGGGAGAGCCCCGGGGGAAAAGTGAGAAGCAGTCCTCTGAGATGTGCCTTCCTTCCTTCCTTCCTTCCTTCCTTCCTTCCTTCCTTCCTTCCTTCCTTCCTTCCTTCCTTCCTTCCTTCCTTTCCCTCCCTCCCTCCCTCCCTCCCTCCCTCCCTTCCTTTCGTCCTTTCTTTCTTTTTCTTTTTGGCTTATTTGTTTTACTTCAGATTGTAGGACTTGAAGACACTATATTTTGGTTACATAATACATTTTGCAAAGCATTTTTTCCCCTGAGTAACACACATGGAAGACATGAGAATGTAAAACATTCCTTAGGTAAGATGGAACTTTTATTTGAGGACTTATTTATAAGTTAAAAGTAATTGATTCCAGTACCAATTGTTTGCTTCACAGAATACAGAACTACTTTAAAATCATTTTTTTTTTTTTTTTGCATTATAATGAAAGGTTTTGAAAATTGAATATGTTAGAACATTGTGGTTGATATTCACTGGCGGTGTGTAGGAAATTGGCTACAGTTATTCTTTATCATTCAACATGGATTAAGATCCATTTCCTTAAAAGGCATTTCATGTTGTACTGTTCTTCTAATTATTTCTTCTCTTTCTAAATTAATATGAGAGCCCAGGCCATGTGGCTCAGTGGTTGAGCATCGACCCACGCACCAAGAGGTCACTGGTTCCATTCTTGGTCAGGACACATGCCCAGGTTATGGGCCTGATCCCCAGTGGGGGGCATGCAGGTGGTGACCAATTGATGTTCTCATTCATTGATGTTTCCATCTCTCTCTCCCTCTCTCTTTAAAATCAATAAAGAAAAATTAATTAATTAATTAACTAATATGAGAGAAAACAGATAAGCATTTTTACATGCAAATATTTCAATAATACAGGGTGGGACAAAAGTATTTTACAGCTGTTTGTATGAAAATCATACAATAATTAATAAGTAATAGAAGAATAAACTCTGTGTTTTGCATGCTCACAAGTGTAAACATACTTTTGCGCCTCTCTGTATATTCAGGAAAATACAGTTCAGAGATAGGATATTCTTTTCAACTATACTGTATTCATTCCCTAGTTTGAGGAATTTAAAGATGTGATGGCAAATAACTTGAACTAGAAAAGCATGTCCTGTTAAATTAAAATGTAATAAAATAGACATGTGGAAAGATAATTTTCCAAGCAAAGGTTAAATTACAACTCATAAAAATATCAAAATGAACACATTAACACTTTTATTTTACAAGCTAATCAATGAAAACAATGATAGATACTAAAGTGGTTAAAAAGAGAATCGTTCAAATAGACACATTTTTAGAACAGGAATATTCAAATGAATATGCAAATGAAGACAAACTGGAAATCATTTGAACATCTATTAGAAAGGGCCAAATTTGCATTGCTATCAGTTTTCTACAATTTGCATAGTTGTAAAATAGCTTCAATAGAACAGGAATCAGATAAACTGAAGGGGTGTATAAATAATGCATAGTTTTCATTGATGCACAAAATTTTCCTATACATACAAGACCAATAAAGTATAAAGTCATTATTTTCTGTTTTGTAGCTCTAAGATAAATCTGACCTGTGTTCAAATATAATAAAATACACAAAGGTTATTTTATTAGAATAACTCTAAATCAAAATGTTATTACCATATAGAAGGGGTGGAGCATTTGGAAACATAGAATTTATTGCAAAATTCTTTCATAACTGCATCCTTTCTATCTTGATTCCTGGAATCTAATCTACTTAAGTGCTAAAGCCAAAAATTTGGGAAGAAGTATTCCTAACCAGGTCTTCTTCCTCATGTGACACACACACTAACCTCTCACCCAGTTCTCATGTCTTCCTTCCATTATTAGTCTTAAATCTAACCAGTTCACTCCATTATGATGGCCTCCTTCCTAGACCAAGCAGGTGTCATTCATACTCCTGGATAATTGTAATAGTGTCCTTACTGGCACTCTTGTGTTTGCTCTTATATTGTGCTATTCTACAATCTGCAAAATACTCAGAATGTGTGTGTGTGTGTGTGTGTGTGTGTGTGTGTGTGTGTGTTTATAGTTCACAGAACATTCTTTATTACCAAAAGGGGATACGCGGATTGATTTTTTTAATTAGGTTATATATATAGTCTGTTTATCTCAATTGGTTTATGTTCATTCTAATTTACTCTCTCTCCTTATGATCATACTCAAATATTCCTTCTGTGTAAGAGAGAGAGAGAGAGAGACCTTTTTTTCGTTTCCCAGAGTGATGATTTTTTAGTGTAAATGAAATGTTATTTTATGCATTTAATGAAACTGAGGTGAGCAACTCTCCTAATAGAGCTAGTATTGATTACTGAAAACAATGTCATTCTAAGTAAATTCTAAGTTCCTTATGAGTTTTATTCTGTTATTTATATTAAGTAAAGATGAAAAATGGAATTGGAATGAAAAAATATTGGGAGAAGGTATAATCATTATATTAAAACAGGGGTCAAGGCAGAAAAAGACAAATACCACATGATCTCACTTATATATGGAATATAATGAACATAAAGTCTGAGGAATAGGGTAGACCCAGAAACATGGAAGTAGGGAACAGACTGACAACCCTCAGAAAATGGGGTGGTGGGGGAGGGAAGAGATAAAGCACAGAACTTGTATGCATGTATGCATGACCAATGGACACCGACAACAAAGCCGGGGATGGGGCAGGGGGGATGGGGAGGAAGATGTCAATGGGGTAAAAAAGGAGAAACATCTGTAACAAAGATAAA
This sequence comes from Molossus molossus, assembly GCF_014108415.1. NCBI lineage: Eukaryota > Metazoa > Chordata > Mammalia > Chiroptera > Molossidae > Molossus > Molossus molossus. The sequence goes on along the minus strand of NW_023425351.1, from coordinate 54,945,335 downwards.
ATAAAATAAATAAATAAATAAAATAAAATAAAATAAAACAGGGGTCAAAAACAAAAGACTAAAATAAAAGATAACATCACAAATTATTTTATAATGCATGAATAAAATATATTTTTTCAAATAAATCAACACAGATAAATATTTTATTTTTTCCAGAGCTGTTCTGAGTAGAGTTGTAGCAGGTGTTATGTATGAAGGCACAGAATATAGGAATACCATCTGGGTATGTCTAATTGCAGCCAAAATCTTTTCTTTCACTGTTAATGGAAGATTAGGGGATTTGATTCTGCTTCAGAGCCGCTGCTGGGACTCGTAGCTGATCAAAAGCAAATGCTAATTTTAAACAGTCAAAAAATTCTATTATAGCATCAGAGAAATTTTACCGCATAATACCCCTCTACATTGTTTACTTTTTTCAAATTTGGCATAAATATACATTCCCCATGGTGTTTAGGATGGTGTAAGTAAAGCAGCCAGGTTTCGTACAACTGTGTGCCAAAATTTAAGGGCCTCTATAATTCTGGGGATAACATCAGGACTCCTTACTGGCTACGTGCTTGCTTCATTTGCATTAAAAGCAGTGTTTAAATCACTCATAAAAAACTCATGATAAATTAAGATCATAAAATCCAGCCCCTCGTGTTTTATATTAGAAAATTGAGGTCTAAGATATTAACAGATCAATCCTTGTATTCATCCCCTGTGGCCTCAAACATCTAAACTGCCTGGGGCCAACCAAGAAAAAGTTCACCAAATAAATATGCTAACTGCTAAGGATATAAAAAGAATGATGAATATTAATTGTAGGTTTATATAATAATGTGAACATATTCAAAATAATATTGTTATGAGACTTCATACAATTTTAAACTACAAGATACCTTGAGGAGCAAGACTATTCTCTTACATAGAAAATCTTTTTTCTTCCCAAATGCTTACAATATGAGGGAAAATTATAATTGGCCTGGTAGATACTGAGTGAACAGTTAATCAATGGATTTAATCATAATGACCTCGTCTTAACTTTATTTAACTAGTATGGATCTAAGAACTGTAACTAATTTTCACCTTAAAGTCAGATGAGACTAAAATAGTTTTCAGTATTTTAAATTCTACTTGCTATAATTTTCTTCTCATTGAAATATTCCCGTATGAGCACTTTTTAAAAATAAAAAATGTTAAGTTCTTTCTTTGCTTTTCACTTTATAGGCTAATAACCACAATTCATTCAGCCATTTCTCATAGAGCCAGTTTCAGAATCTTTTAATACTTTTGTTGTTCTTTTTGGAATCTCTTAACTGTGTTTACTTTCCTTTCCAAATTGAGTAGCTGACACTATTCTTCCTTGCTTAAAGAATTACTTCACAATTCATATGTGTAATTAATCTGTGATTCTTTTTTTTTTAATCCTCACCCGAGGATATTTTTCCATTTTTTGTACAGATAGAGTGGGAGGGAGAGAGAGTGAGAAACATCGACGTGAAGGGACACATCGAGTGGCTGCCACCCGCACGACCAACCAGGGCCAGGGACAAACTGCAACGAAGCACGTGCCCTTAGCGGGAACCGAACCCGGGTCTCTCAGGACCGCAGGCCGACGCTCTAACCGCTGAGCCAAACTGGCCAGGGCTAATCTGTGATTCTTTACCTACATCCAACTATTGCTTGTTGTAATAACCTTCCAATATCATTAACTCACATTAAACACATGAAGACTGTGCTTCAGGGCAACGTCACTCAAGCAATGCAAAACATAGTAGTAATGATGATGATAATAATAATAATATTATTATAATTATAAGCTTGATTTGCATGAAATATAAATTTGAGAAAACAAATGAAATAATTTAACAATTCTGTCTCTGTTATGTAGCAAATACTGCTGACATGTATATCTTCAATACATATATCTTATAATCTAAAAACATTTGTAATAAAAATTAAAGGTATATTATATATTTTGTCAGTATTCCATATAACTTAACCAAATTTTATCCATATGCTTATTTATATTTTAAAAAGTGATTTTAAAAATAATGTGGAAGTTGATTAAATATTGTCTTTATCCTCAAAAAGGATATAGTTGAGAAATATGTTTAAGCAACTAACTATAGTATAAAAATTTCACGTTCATGAAAAAATTATCTAAATTGTTGTAAAATAACATGAATTTTATAAAGATTTGGTTAAAAATTATGGACAATTTTAAAATATGCAAAAGTAGCAAGTATAATTTAATTAACTTCCATGTACCCATAACCCAGGTTAGGCAAATATAACCTCGTGGTCATGCTGAGGTTTTTTTTTTTTTCAGCATTATTGAGTTATAATTGACATATAACACTGTATTTAAAATTTTTTTTTTCTTTATTGATTTTAGAGAAAAGGAAAGGGAGAGGTAGAGACAGATAGAAACATCTGTCTGATTGATTGGCCACCTCCTACATGCCCCCAGTGAGGATTGGACCCACACCTGGGCATGTGCCCTGATCAGGAAGTGAACCGGCGACCTCTTGGTACATGGGTTGATGCTCAACTAGTGAGCCACACCAGCCGGGCTACACTGTGTTAAGGTGTGCAACATAATAACTGTGTATATTTACCATAATAACTTTAGTTAATATCCATTACCTCACATGGTTACAAATTTTTCTTATGCTGAGAATCTTTAAGATCTACTCTCTTAGCAACTTGCAAATATACAATATTGTATAATTAACTATAGTCACCATGCTGTACAATACATTCCCCAAACCTATTTCTCTCACAACTGAAAGTTTGTACCTTTTGACCCTCTTCATCCATTTTGCCCTCCCTGCCTTGCCTTTGGCAACCACCAATAAGCTCTCTGTTTCTATTAAGTTCAGTTTGTCTGGATTCCATATATAAGTGAGATCATATAGAATTTGTCATTTTTGGACTTATATCATTTAGCTTAATGCCCACAAGGTCCATCCATGTTGGAATAAATGGCAGAATTTCTTATTTTTTATGACTGAATAATACTTCATTGCATATATATAACACATTTTCTTTATTCATTCTTCCATACATGGACACAGTTGTTTCCATGTCTTGGTCACTGTACATAACAGTACAATGAACACAGGAGTGCAGATACCTCTGCCAGATTGCGATTTCAGTTCTTTTGGATAGGTACCCAAAAATGGTAGATCATATTGTGGTTCTATTTTTCATTCTTTGAGGAACCTTCATACTGTTTTCCACAGTGGCTGAGCAAATTTACATTTCTGGAAAGTGCAAAAGGGTTGCCTTTTCTCCACATTTTTGCCAAACTTGTTATCTCTTTTGTATTTGATAATAGCCTTTCTAACAGGTGTGAGTTGACATCTCATTGTGGTTTTAATTTGTATTCCTTGATGATTAGTGATGTTGAGCATTTTTTCATGTACCTCTTGACCATTTTTCTGTCATCTGTTAAAAAGTGTGTATTTAGTTTACCTGCCCATATTTCAATTGAATTGTCTGGTGTCTTTTGCTATTGAGTTTTATGCATTTTTATATATTTTAGATTTCAAACCTTTATCAGATATATGATGTGTAAATAATTTCTCCCATTCAGTAGATTGTCTATTCATTTTGTTAATGGTTTCTTTTGCCGTAGAGAAGCTTTTTAGTTTGATGTAGTCTTGCTTGTTTATTTTTCCTTTTATGTTTTGCCTTTGCTCTTGATGTCAAATTAAAAAACAATCATCACCAAAACCAATTTCAAGGAGCCAAGCTGTTTTATTTATACTTGTAATTACTATCCCCTCCTCATATATTATTTTGAGACACATCCCAGGAATAAAGATAATCCATCATTAATTGTACAATAACTTTATATTACCTGACTTCAAAATAAAGCCAAGCCTCTTAAAGCTGTAGACATTTGAAAAAAAAAAAGAAAGAAAAAGAATTTGTTTTATGTGAGAATTAGAACAGACCTAATGGGACAAGTTCGGTAAACAGTGCAGGGCTCAGAAAATGAGAAGGTTCAATAGGGTTGTAAGTTATAGAAAAGACTTTTTGTTATAGAAGCATAGTAAAATCACTGTAAAATAAAGGTATATAATATGTTTGGGAAAAACTAATTAGCTTGAGAGAGAGTGGGGAATACATTCCTAAAAGTTGAACAGAAGCCTTTACTGATGGCTCTGATGCCATAGCTAGAGTTGTAATTTCCTTCTTACAGGGGAAAAAAGATTTTTTAAAGAAAATTCATACATGTACTTAATAAATGATCTGTTATGATCTTTCACACTATTCATTTTTAAGCTTGAATAATTATTCATTGATTCTACAGTTGTCCACAGGAGAAAGTCAAACACTCAAGTACAACCTGATAAGGTCCTTTATACCCATGCTTTTGTAGAAAAGTCTGGATAGCAAGTCAAAAGCTTGTGTTCCAGTCATGTTCAAATACTTGCCACTCTAGTTCTTGTACTGTGCTAGGCTGGAAAACACTTTTCTCAGCTGGGAGTATCTTTTTCATCTTGTCAGTGATGCATTGATATGTTTATAAGAGAGAAACTGTCTTTCTTAAGGCAATCAAGATAAATGTAGATAGCAAGAATTCATCAGAGAATTTAGATCCCAAAACTCCATTTGAATCTTCTCAAAACCCTAGTGATAGCCCCATTATTACTAGCATGCAGACTTTCTTGGCCTGCTATCCATTGCTTAATTAAAAAATAATTTTATTTTTTACCTGAAAACATGATAATGAATGGATAGAGATGAAATGTAATAATGCCACTAATACAGACCCCAAGAATAAAAATGATTAATATTCTCCTGTTGTTTGCCTCATTGAACACCATTGAGCATGTTAAGTTCTATTTTTGAATAATTTCTGTGGAGCATTCTTCATTAATTTTACTTCCATGAATGTGTCTGTTCCAAAGGATTAATGTTTTGGACAGCAAAGCCACCTACCACTCCTTATTGATTCTCTCTGTCGGTAATTCCCTTCAGTATTCCTTCAATCCCACAATTCCATTTCCCACCAAATGTTATCTTCATTGTAGAAAACCTCGGATAAATACAGATTAAAAAAAGAATCTAAGTAGGTCTAGATTTTATCTATATATGATGTGCACTGACAGAAAAATTTTAAGCATTAAAGTAAATATCAGTCAGTTATGAGGTCATGGAATCAGGTCTTCATGATCCAGTTTTCAAGATTCAGGGTATTTACAATGGGTGGTGAGGTCATCATTTTCTTGGCCAAGGTTACTCTTTCTCAGCCTTATAATGGCAGATAAAAGAAATTGAAGTGTTGAAAACTTGAACTTTGTTTTAAATTTTAACATTTAGGCAGATAAGTATAATGCTATATGAGGAAAATGACACACTGGGATCTTTATTTTTAGTTTTGTTATTTACTGATTTGAGAGAGAGAGGAAGTGGGAGGGGGAGAGAGAGAGAAAGAGAGAGAGAGAGAAACATTGATTTTGTTGTTCTACTTACTTATGCCTCCATTGGTTGATTCTTGTATGTGCCCTGACCGAGGATTGAACCCACATCCTTAGGGTTTGAGGATGATGCTATAACTAACTGAGCTACTCTGCCAGAGCACCAAGATGTTTATATCATTGTACTGTTCTAGTCACATTCCACTGGAAAACTTACTGTAAAGGAGACTGAAAATATATAGAAGACATACAGATATACAGACATACACATTGTAATACCACTCAAAGTTGCTAAGTGTGAAACTTGAGTTTAGGCCAGTACTGGGACTGCATATCCAAGCTCAGCCAAGACGAGATCTAGTTTATCTGTTCTGTTCTTGTAATGAAAATCTTCTGCTTTAGGTCTGGAGACATTTTGCCTGAGGTTGATTTCATAAGAGAATCAAATAACTGAAAAGTTTCTCTTATAACAAGTGGGGAATTTGAAGTTGATATTAGTTATAAAGGAGAAACGTTGCCTTGGCAATTTAGTACTCTGACAGTTGGTCAAGTGATACTCTATGGGGACAAAATTATTTGAGGAAAGAAAATTTTTATTTGGTTTTCCAAAAAGGAAATATAATTAAGAACTTTATTCTATTTTAAAACAAATATTTACACACTACCCAATATTGCCAGGTAGTATCAAAACAACAGGAAGTAACAAAGACTCAGCTCCAATGATGTTTCCATTGGTGGAAACTGACCATACATAGGTAAATTGTAGATAAACTAATTTAGATCACAATTACTATGAACAAAATACTATGATTGCAAATATTATTAAAAAAAAGAAAGAAAGAAAAGAAAAAAGGACTGTGAGCTGTGACTGGTGTGGCTCAGTTGGTTGGAACATTGTCCTCTACACAGAAAGGTGGCAGGTTCAATTCCCACTCAGGGCACATACTCAGGTTGTCGGTTTGATCCCTGGTCAGGGCATGTATGGGAGGCAACAGATCGATGTTCCTCTCTCACATAGAAGTCTCTCTCTCTCTCTCTCTCTCTCTCTCATCAATAATAGTAATTTAAAAAGGACTGTGATAAAGAGCATACAGTAAAAATATGAAGATCACCTTAGGTATAGTGGACAGAGAAGGCTTTTCTATAGAGATATGGTTTGGATTGAGACTTGAATTATGAGAAGAATACAGCCATGCAATGGTCAGGAAAATAGTGTTTCAGTCATAAGAAATAACAAGTGCAAAAGTTCTGCATGGGAAGATCTTACTTTGCTTGAGAAATATAAAGGTCAGGTGCAAGGAGAGCAAGGGGCATCATGGGGCAAACTGAAGTTACAACAATAAGTAGAGACTAGATTGTGGAATGTCTTTTAGACCATAATGAAGAGTACAGATTTTATTTTAATTTCAGTAAGAGAGGTTCAAAATCTTGAGGAATCATAATTGTGTTTTAAGTTCTAATAGGTAAATTTATATGCAGGATTTTATAAAGCAATAGCTGGTGAAGATGTAAACAAATACATCTATAACTTATTAATAATCAAAATATTAAAAGATAAAGCAAATGTGGCAAAACTATGATAGGGATTTATAGTGTGTTCTCCACAATTGGTTCAAAATTTTTAGAAAAGCTTTAAAAAAATGTCAAAAACAATATATTATACAAGAACTTGTGTTGAGTGAAAAATAATAACTAACACAGACAACCCAGACATGTGCTGTTGTTTCTATGGAGGTCTGTGTGCTGGAGATTTGATAGTGCAGACAATCTGTTTTATAAAAATTATTATCTTATTAGCAAGTATTCATTCAATTTATGAAAACACTATACTCATTCCTCTCTGGAAGCGAAGAGTTAATTTTTTTTAAATGGGTCAAACACAAAATAATCTTGAATATTTTAGTTTAGCCTAGAAGATGTTCATTTCAAAATATTTGGAAAGCTTCCGCGGAATAACCCAATTTTAATAAATAAGTTTTGTTGTATATTTAAATACTGTGGAGAAAAGAGAACTTCTTTGCTTTAACACCAATGATTTACATCTGGTTCTTCTTAGTATCATTGTGTGAGCATAATTTTCATGGTTAATACATCATCCCAAGACAGTAAATATTAAGATGTAGATTATATTTAAAGGGTACATAAACATCACTATGGTTTACAAATATTGAATCTAAAACTATACATTGAAGTTTTCTTTTAATTTTAAAATACAACAGAAGATCATTTTTAATACTAAATGTCAACATATTAGTTTAAATTCTATGAGTTTCTTGAAAACATTGTCACTGAAGGTACATGGAAATATGTAAAATTGCAAATTCAGTGTAAATCTCTATCTCCAGAGGATTACGTGTTTCTTCTTTTGACTAATTTGCAAATTCAATTTATTTTTATAATGCTTTAAATTTAGTTTTACTCCTGAATTATAAAAATGTATTATTTTAGATATAAGAACTTTATGAATTATGTTTAAAGTACATTTCTCAAAATCTAATTATATAGAGTCTGAAAATTCTGAATTTTTGATAGCAGCTTAATTTTCAACTCTTGTGGCTGACTCTTCCAAGTTAAAGTGAGTGATCCAAACTTTCCTTCTCATTATATTTATTCTAATTACCGTGCAAAGTCATAAATCCCTGTTCACTTCTTAGGAAAGCTCATCGGGTCCTTGCTTTAGGCATTTTGTAGTTCAATATTTCATATGAATGTGTTCTACAGAACATTGGTCTCATGAGAGATATTGAGAGGTGCTTCATGAATAAAGGGTCCCAAGGCCAGTCATTTTGAGAATTATGATGTATCACAAATTCCAACTTTAAAATGCACATAACAGAATAACCAGTTACAACGTTGTAAGAAACCTATGGTAAAGAAAACTGTTATTTTTCTTTTTTTAGTTTCTCAACGATATTAGACCTCAGACTTTAAAACAATGTATATAACACACAATTGAAGTAATGCGTTTTTTTCCCCCTAGAATATAGTTTTAGCACAGAGCAGAGATTACAGCCACAAACAAAGCCTTTCATTGTATTCTTTCATTTCCCAAATTACTCAGATATAGCCAAGAGCTTGTATGCATTTTGGCCAACTTAGAACAGTAAGGGAAAATTATTTGAAAATTGTAATAGTTGAGAAAGAAAGCTTCTGATAGTCTGCTATTGCTGAATGATTCATTTGGAACCATATAGTTCATTTTCTTCCTTTATGGATTCATCATGAAAATTTCATCTGTGGATATCCTGTCAGAGGCTAGAACGTTGTTGGACTTGAAAGACTTGTTTTGGTAAAATGTATTTGTCAGGAATATTATATTACAGTTTCCTCAGGAATTCATTTTGGAGAAAAGGAATACACATCCAGAAATATTTACTCCTTAAGTATTCTATTTGAAGGCAATAACTTGTTGAATATAAATGTGAAGGTAAGGTAGTATCGTGATAGGACCTCCTTAAGTGCACATAGATTGATAGTATTTCCATTTTCATTCATATCCTCATGCTTTATCTACAGTCTGTAATAGCTCCTTTTAAAGACAAATTCAAATGAAAATATACAAACCAAAACTTAGAGACACCTCTTCTAAAGATATATATGTATGTTGTAACAAAAAATGTGCTAGAACAACTGAATGTCCACATGCAAAAAGGAAAAAGGAACCTGGATACAGGCCCTTGACCGTTCACAAAAACTAATCAATGAGTGATTTTAGTAAGATTGTCGAATAGGAAGTTCCAACCCTGTGCCCCCACAGAAATGCTTATTTAACGACCATCCACAGATGAAAATACCTTTATGAGAACTTAGACGCTAGGTGAAAGTTAAGGTTGACAGTGGAACACAGAAATGAGAAAAGGTTTTATTGAAAAGGGTAAGAAGAACAATTTCACGGTACCCACATCACCCTTTCCTAAGCCTGCACAGCACAGCACCTAGAGAGAACCCCTTGTCCATTAAATTCTCTTGTGGGAGAAAGAAAGGGCAAAGTGATCAGTTGTCTTCCCCAGCCTTTGGGGGCACTACCTTAGTTGAGAGATCTACTTCTGTTGCTCCAAGGCTAAATCACTTTGAAGTAGTTAGGAACAAAGAGGGGAAGGAGCTTTCAGTAACTAATATGCAGATCTCAAAAGCTAGCTCCTGGCTCCTTACACTGTGTCCCCTGTCGCCGGCCACCCAGCCTCCCCAGAGTCTCTAGCTATGGTCACTGGTGAAAGGCTTGTTCTGCCTAAGCTAATCTGTGAAGACTGAGAAGGTTATTGTTCCTTCATGAGAGCGGACACTGATGCAAGGCAAGAAGAAATACAAAAATTCAGGAAAAGATAATACCACTAAACAAAATAAAGCTTTAGTAACCAACCCTAAAGAAATGGAGGGCTACAAACTGGCTGAGAAAGAATTCAAAATAACTGTCTTGAAGAAGCTCAGTGAGCTACAACAGAACACAGTTATTGAAGTAAATGAAATCATGCAAACAGTCCATAAACCAAGTAATAGAAACCATAAAAAAGAAGCAAACCACCAATCCGGTGTGGCTCCCTGGTTGAGTGTCAACCCATGCACCAAGAGGTCACTGGTTCGATTCTAGGTCGGGCACATGCCCAGGTTGTGAGCCCAATCCCCAGTGAAGGGCATGCAGGAGGCAGCCAATTGATGTTCTCTCTCACCCATGTTTCCATCTCTCTCTGCCTCTCCCTTCTTCTTTCTCTAAAATCAATAAAGAAAAAAAATAAAAAATAAAAGAAGCAAACGGAAATAATGGAGCTAAAGAATACAATGACTGCCCTGGCCGGTTTTGCTCAGTGGTTAGAGTGTGAGCCTGTGGACAGGAGAGACCTGGGTTTGGTTCCCGCTAAGGGCACTTACCTTGGTTGCAGTTTGTCCCCGGCCCCATTTGGGGTTGTGTGGGTGGCAACCAGTATATATGTCTCTCTCATATCAATGTTTCTTTCTCTCTCTTCCTTCCCCTCCCCCTCCCACTCTATCTGAAGCTGAATGCAAAAATGTCCTAGGATGAGGATTAAAAAAAAAAAAAAAGAATACAATGTTGAACTGAGCTTCAATAATAGCCTTGATCAATTAGATGAAAGAATTAGCTAACTCATAGACAGGTCATTTGAAATTATGCAATCAGTAAAAGAAAAAAATGAGAAAGAGCCAAGAAAACCTACAAGATAATATAATAAAGGGTAGGAGGAGATTTTTGAAGGTCATGGGTATGTTTAAGGAAATAATCAACAAAATGAAAAGGCAACCTTTAAAATGGGAGAAAGTATTTATAAACTAAAAATCTGATAAAAGGTTAACGTTCGTAATGTATAAGAAACTTATGCAACCCAATAGCCCAAAACTAAATAACTCAATTTAAAAATGGACAAAAATCACTAAATAAACATTTCTCCAAGGAAGAAATGGTGAATAGTTATAGGAAAGGTACTCAACATCTCTTATCATCCTGGAAATGCAAACCAAAACCACAATGAGATATCAACGCAGGTCTGTTAAAAAGGTCATTATCAGAAAACAAAAGATAAATGGTAGTGAGATTGTGCGAACAGGAGAGCCTTGCACATTATTGAGGGAAATATAAATTGTTCCAGTCACTGTGTAAAACAAGACGAAAACCCCATCGTTTGCAAAAACATAGACAAACCTGGAGGACATTATGCTTAGTGACATAAGCCAGACATTGAAAGACACGTACAGTCTGACCTCACTTATGAGGAAACTAAAGTAGTAGTCAAATCATTGAAAGTAGAAGGTAGGATGCTGATGGGCAGGGGCTGAATGAGAGGGGGAAATGGGGTGGTATTAGTACTATTTAAAGGGTACAAAATTTCAGTTATATAAGTTGAATAAATCCTAGAGATCCACTGCACAGCCTCAGTGTACAGATAACAATACTGTCTTTGTATACTTATAAATTTTCTCAGAATAGTTGTTATATTATGTACTGCTATATTCATAATGATAACAATGAGGGTAGGAGGCAACTTTTCAAAGTTATGGATATGTTTATGACACAGAATGTGGTGATGGCTTCATGGAGGTGTACTTTTTTCCAAACTCATCAGGTTATATACATTAGATATGTGCAGTTTGTGGAATGTCAATCATATATAAGGTGATTTTATAAAATTAACACAGCCCTGGCTGGTTTGGCTCAGCGGTTAGAGCGTCGGCCTGCGGTCCTGAGAGACCCGGGTTCGGTTCCCGCTAAGGACACGTACCTCAGTTGCAGTTTGTCCCCGGCCCTGGTCGGTTGTGCGGGTGGCAGCCACTCGATGTGTTCTTTTCACGTCGATGTTTCTCTCTCTCTCTCTGTTCCTCTCTCTCCCTCCCACTCTACCTGAACAAAAAAATGGAAAAATGTCCTCTGGTGAGGATTAAAAAAAAAAAAATTAACACAGTCCTGGCTGGTTTGGCTCAGCAGTTAGAGCATCGGCCTGCAGACCAGAGAGTCCCAGGTTTGGTTCCCGCTAAGGGCATGTATTTCGGTTGCAGTTTGTCCCCACCCTGGTTGGGGTTGTGTGGGTGGCAACCACTGGATATGTCTCTCTTGCATTGATGTTTCTCTCTCTCTCTCTTACCCGCCTCTTTCCCTCCAGCTCTATCTGAAGATAAATGCAAAAATGACCTCGAGGATTAAAAAAAAATTAGTAAAAAATGAATTGTAGATCTCAATAGATGTAAAATGCAAACCTAGCCTGGCCTGTGTGGCTCAGTGGTTGAGCATCAACCCATACACCAAGAGGTTGCTGGTTTGATTCTCTGTCAGGGCACATGCCCAGGTTGTGGGCCAAATCCCCAGTGGGGGGCATGCAGGAGGCAGCTAATCCATGTTCTCTCTCATCGATGTTTCTATTTCTCTCTTCTTCTCTCTTCCTCTCTCTCTCAAATCAATAAAGAAAAAATAAAATAAAATGCAAACCTAGAAAACTTTTAGAACACATAGGAGAAAATCTGTGTACGTTTGGATTTGGTGATGAGTTCTTTGATTCAACATCAAAAGCACGACGCATGAGAGAAAAGTACTAATATGTTGGATATTATTAAATTAAAAACATTTGCTCTGTGGGTTGAGTAACGTCCATCCAAAAATATCAGGTTGTAACCCTTGGAACCTATAAAAGGGTCATTGTAAATCGAATTAAGTTAAGGATCTTGACATGGAAAGAATGCCTGCTAGAGCGTCCCCGCAGAACCTCCAGGGGGAGTATGGACTTGCTGACCCCTGCATCCCAGGAAAATGAACGCACTTCTTGTCCCCAGAACAGGGAGAGAACACATTTCTGATGTTTTAAGCCATCAATTTGGTGGTGATTTGTTTCTGCAGTCACCAAAAATAGTACACTCTGAAAGACACTGTTTAAAGAATAAAAAGACAAGCAGTTAATGGGGAGATAATATTTGCAGATCTCGAAGCACCTGCATTCAAAATCTTCAAAGATACATGTGAATGATTAGCAATAAAAGGAGTCTTTGAGGTGTTTTTATGTGCACAAATGATTTTGTGGAATTTGACTGTAAGCTTCAAAGGGGGGAATTGTGACCGAGACCCTACTGAGTCACAATAATTAACATTATAAGACTGAATGTGACTTAATAGTAAAGCAATCAGACTCAAAGTAGAAACATATCTGGGTTCAAATACTTGATATCCCACCTGCTAGCTGTGATTTCTTTTATCATTGTGCAACTTTCCTAAAATGTTGTTCCCTAGGTGGTAAGAGGAAAATGCAACAGTATCTAAAGCAGATTGTTATAAGTAATAACATCAAGTACATGAAAATCTGAGCACAGTACTGGTACACATCTGATTAAAATGATTATACCTGAAAATGATAGACATTAGTTGATAATAAAGCTATCATTTTTATAATTCTTTTAAAAAGTCAATAAGAATTCAGAAAACATTTTACATGTAAAATGTACTACTTTAATTGGTAACCTTGAGAGAATAGCCTGTTGTAATTGGAAAAGGAGACTTGTCTACACTAAGTTTCTCTTTTGTGATAACATAAGTTACTGGGGATGGAAACAAACAAACAAACAAACAAACAAAAACACCTTTCTGTTATGCTCTTAAAGGTTTTCACTGAAGAAGACTTGAGTGGTGAGAGGAATTTATGTATGAATATTTCAATTACATTTATTTCTGTACTATGCTACCAGGAATAACATAAAAGGTTAATTAGCGCCCCCATGAAGATGAATTGAACAAAATTACTTCCTCATGTATCAAAAATGTTATCTCTGTGTAGATAGTTTGTGCATTAGAGCAAAACAATTTATTTTCCATTTTGTGGGTTCATTCTATTGGGAAGTTAGAGAGCATAAATGGGATGAATCTTCACTGCTACACCTGCATTTTGTTGTTGTTGTTGTTAATCTTCACTGGAAATATAAAGGATAAAGGATATATTTCCATTAATTTTTAGATAGAATGGAAGGCAGGGTAAGGAGAGGAGACAGAGAGAGAAAGAGAAAAACATCAATGTGAGAAAGATACGTCGATTGGTTGCCTCCTGCATGACCCTGACGGAGGCTGGGGATCAAACCTGCAACCCAGATACATGCCCTTCACCGGGAATCAAACCCACGACTCTTCAGTCTTCAGCTGCCACTGTAACACTCTCAGGCTGCACCTGCACTTCTGTATACTGCCCTTTGTCTGGTGCAAGTATATAGTAATCACTGCAGAATACAATTGAACTATACCTTCCCCAAGGAGCTGCAGGTACCGTAGCCATGAAGCCTCTGGAAGGTGACATTTCTCAAATGATGGGATGTATTTAAGGCAATCCAGTATCTGTATTTTATAAAACCCTGGTAAATGAGTCCATCCTTCAAGCCATATATTTATATTATCATGAAAAATGATTTACCTAAGTAGAAGTGCTTTTATGCTGACATAATTATACAGGGAGAGGAATGAATGGGATGTAGGATGCTGGAGACACTATCTTAATTAAGACTTCTATTTTCTAGCCAAGCACATCAGAAATTATAGCAGTGGGTTCCTTGAAATGAGGAGAAATCTCCCTTCTAATTGTAAGACTGTGAAAAATTAGAAAGTCTTTGCTGCTCAGGTTAAAAATAATTTTCTTTTTTGGGACGGGGTGGGAGGCAATGATGGAAGGGCCAGGCTGTGTCTCTTGAGATTTATTCTGAATGTGGTGAGGAACCCATGAGGGATTTCATTTAGAAGGTGCCACACTCAGACATTCTGTGACGACCCCCGGGAGTCAGAGAGGAGGTCATGACAGTAATCCAGACAAGGGATCAGGGTACCTTGGACTGAGGTGATAGCAGGGACTGTGAACAGGGAATGGAGTAGAAAAATACTAAACATGATCATTTTCTAAAGTAACTTATTTAATATGTTTTAGGAATCACCAGCCCATCTTTTGTTGTCCTTGTTAATGACCTTTCTTTACCGGAAGTGTGATAGGGTCAAAGATAGTCTAAAATATCATGTTTAGTATCTGTAGGAGAGTTTATTTTTCCACTCTAGCTATTGGTTTTATGAAGTCCTTTTGTTTTTGATGATTCCGGTGCTTTTTCATCGCTTATTTTTGCATTTATCCGTATAACAAATTTTTGGCTTTTTAAAAATTACCAACACATATATACCACACCAAGTACATATTAACCGTCATTTGTTTTGAATTTTAGAAGTGAGAAAATGAAAAGTGGTAGTCTCTATCTTCTCATTTGACCACAATCTCCACCTTAATATTCCATTTCGCCTAGAATCAGTCAGCACTCGTAATGTTCATTTCACATTTCCTTTGCATGTGGCTAATTACATCTGTACCACAAAGTCTTTCCCTTCTATCACTTTCATGTTAATACTATTGTTCGATAAATATAAGATTATGCATTGCAAATTTTACTACAAATAGCTTTTTTTTTGTCTTCACAATTTCCTGGTCAGACAAATAAGTGTATAACATTTTAAAGGGATGCATATTATTTCCCACTACATAGTTATGTTATAATTTGTTTAACAGTCTTTCTCTTCATGGTCATATAAGTTTTTTACAATTATTGCTATTATAAATAATGATGAAAAATATACCTGTGTACAATTAAGTATTGTAATCACGATAGTTTTATTCTCAGATAGATTTTCAGGTGTGGAACTGCACAGAGAATATGAACTGCCAATAATTTCCATTACTTTATCACCCTAAATATTTATTGAGTACCTCAATAACTTTTTTTAATTTTACATATTTACTTTTAAATATTTATTGGTTATATTGTGTGATAGTGTATATTATCATAGCTTTAATAATATTGTATGTTTAGATTATATATATATATTTCTGTTTCCCTACTTAATATTAACAATTTTATCTCATTTTATTTTGCATTTTCTTAATAATTAATGAAATCATCCATCTGTTCAAATGTTTATTTTTAATTTATATTTTTGATATAATTTTAAGATTTTTATATTTTTGTTCTATTTTTATTTCCCTATGATTTATAAGATTATATTTATATCAGAGATTCCTATGCTTAAAATATGTGTTACAAATATTCTCTTTCTATAACTTCTTTCATTTGTTATATGTTGTTATAAAAAAAAGTTTAAATTTTTGTATGTTAACATTTTCTACCATGTCTTTTTGATTTTCTGAATTAAGAAGAAGCTGCCCTAGCCGGTTTGGCTCAGCGGTTAGAGCGTCGGCCTGCGGTCCGGAGAGACCCGGGTTCGGTTCCCGCTAAGGGCACGTACCTTGGTTGCAGTTTGTCCCCAGCCCTGGTTGGGTCGTGTGGGTGGCAACCACTCGATGTGTCGCTTTCACGTCGATGTTTCTCTCTCTCTCTCTCCCTCTCACTCTATCTGAACAAAATATCGAAAAATGTCCTCGGGTGAGGATAAAAAAAAAAAAAAAGAAGAAGAAGCTAAAGTTATAGTTATTAAATAAGTAAATGTATTATATTTTCATACTTTGCACACATGGAATTTTCTCTTTTATCTGAAAATTCAATTTCTTAGTAAAGGCAAAGGTCACAATTAAAGAAAAAATAGAGGTTTATATTAAATAATAATATAAAATAGGATTTAAAACTCCTTTATACAGGGAGGGGCAAAAGTAGGTTTACAGTTGTTTGTATGGAAAATAATACAATTAATAAATAATAATACAAGATTAACTCAGTCTTTCACATATAACTGTAAACCTATTTTTGTCCCACCCTGTATTTTATTAAATTATATTTACATTAAGAGGAGAAAAATAAAAATACTTAGGAAAAACACAAACCTCTACATTGGTTTTGTCAAATAATAAAATGAACAAAACAAGTAAAAATACATAATATGTTGTGAATTGTCCATTTATTTGATTGAAGTACACAATATGTTCTCATTTTTTGTGGTTATTGTTAATCCTCAGCCAAACATATTTTTTCCATTTAGTTTTAGTGACAGTGGAAGAGAGATCGGGGCAAGGGGCGGAGGAGACAGAGAGAGAAACATCAATGCGAGAGAGACACATTGATTGGTTGCCTCCCAGATGCGCCCCAACCAGGGCCAGGGATCGAACCTGCAATCCAGGTATGTGCCCTGACCAGGAATTAAACCCAAGACCCTTCTGTTTGCAGGTAGATGCTCACACAACCAGGGCATATGTTCTCATTTTTAATATCCAGATTTATTAGAGCACCAAGACAAAATCTTTTGTTTATATTATCTCATTTTATCTTCACTAAAATATCATTTAATCTTCATCATGAGCACATGAGGTAGTTCTATCTATAGCTACAGTTCCTAGTTGAACCTCATAGTAAGAAATAACTTTTTCTTTTTTTTTATCCTCACCCGAGGACATTTTTCCATTTTTTGTTCAGACAGAGCGGGAGGGAGAGAGAGGAAGAGAGAGAGGGAGAAACATCGATGTGAAGGGACACATCGTGTGGCTGCCACCCGCACGACCAACCAGGGCCGGGGACAAACTGCAACCGAGGCACGTGCCCTTAGCGGGAACTGAACCCGGGTCTCTCTATACCGCAGGCCGACGCTCCAACCGCTGAGCCAAACCGGCCAGGGCAGAAAGAACTTTTTCATGGTCACGGACTTGGTGAGGGGTTCGAGGAACCTTAGTCTCAGGCAATCTGAGCCTGCTTGTGTTCTGAGTCTCCTGACCAAGGATGGGTGGTCTACCCACTCCCAAATGATAATGAAGAAACATCTCACAAGTGTTTTCCATCACTTTTAAATATATTTTCGCATTTACATATGCAAGTTAATTATGAATTTAAATATGCACTTAAATATTTCATACAAATTACTCATTCCTTTAGATATGTGGTTTAAATATGCAAAACAAGCCATGATGTTGGAAAATGATTAACACCTTAGAAGTAATACTTTATGAATAGAAAGCACATGAACAGAAAAGATCTGTCATGAAGATGGTAGAAATGAGTCAATATTCTGACCGGGGAGTATTTTCAAGGGAGAGAGGATTCAACATCTCTGTCTCCTTGGTGTTAGAATTCCAGTCACCACCACCCAAACTTCAGGCTCGTGGCAGCAAATGCTGCATTTAAAATATGTGGCAGACAGGACTGCAGCAACCCAGTGCCAGGGGAAGACGGGGTGGGAGGGGGGATGAGCTGTCGTGCTGTCCAGTTTCTCCTAAAGGCACAGCAGTCAAGGTTCCCTTCTCTCTGGGAAGTAGAGATAGGCATGAAGAGGGCACCAGGAATTCTGCACTGAGGGACAAACAGATGCCACGCAAACACAATCTCACCAGTACAGAAGAGGTGCCTCACTCAGCCGGTGTGACTCAGTGGTTGAGCATCCACCCATGCACCAAGAGGCTGCCGGTTCGATTCCCGGTCAGGGCACATTCCCGGGTTGTGGGCCAGATCCCCAGTGGGGGGCATGCGGGAGGTGGCCAATCGATGTTCTCTTTCATCGATGTTTCTATCTCTCTCTCTCTAAAATTAATAAAGACAAAAATAATTTATTTAAAAGCAGAGGTGCCTCACACAACACTTAAAAGGGCCGAAAAAAGGTAAAAATATAGAGCAAAGAGAAATAGCTGTTTCGCCCACCTATACAATTTGTCATGGGCTAAACATTCTCCTTCAAATATTAAGTGATACGACTTGACACTGTCATTGCCTGGTTACCCGCACAGCACTGGGAATGGCGACTTTCCAAATAGGGAAATTGCTCTCAACTTTTATGCAAATTATTTTATTACTAAAAAATATATACTAAAAAGTGTCATGTGAACATCAAACGAAATGTACTTCTTTTTGATCATGGAGGTTATCAAATGAGAAATATTTTCAAGTTTCCCTTTGCCTCTTGTCTATGTCACATATAACTAAATAACCACATACTTCCCTTGCTACAGTGATTTACTCGTGTTTTTTCCTCATGGTCTATATGGATGGCAGATTTGTGAGCTGCGTTGTTTATCTTTGAATGTCCCCAAAATATCAGAGTTCCTAGTTCATAGTTTTTGTTCAATAGTTTTTTAATTAAAATATTTGACCAGCTAGACTTCTAGGTTTACCTCTAGTTTAAAATTTCAGATGCATTCTTGTCAATTTTTAGCGACAAATGCTGTTTTCTTGGATGCTTTCTAGAGATACAGACTCTTCGGGATAACTTACTTATACAGATTGTGGCCAATCAGAGCTTAGGGATATATTTTTAAAAATCTGTTTTAATTTCCCTTTGAAATCACTCTAGTTCTTATTATATACTTATATTTAAAATTAAAAATAACACTGAGCATAGTTTAAATTGGTCAATGAAGCATTATAATTAGTTTGTATTAGGACTATATTTCCTGTTGCTAATGAACTAACGATATTATTTTCTACTCATATGATTTATATTATAAATTGTGTTTCATAGCTTGTACATGGTTGCAGTTCCTAGAAATGTCACGAACGTTCCGTTACTTAGAATTACAATTTCACACAAATAAATTTTAAATGACATGTTCTACTAAAACTATATTAGTTTTGAATTTTTCTTTAAAACCACATGATAGAAGAAAAGTAGATTGCTTTATCTAATTTTTATGACAATTTATTTAAAATGTGGTGTTTTAATCAAGTGAATTTTAAATAGCAAAATCTTTTTGTTTCTGCCTTAGGAACCATGGATTATTCAAATATAAATAAATATATTTAATAAACATTATAAAAATATACTTGTTAAAATATTTAACGATATTTATACATTATAAGGTCCTCTTTCATTACATAATTAATTCTACTGCTTTATTACCTAGTTACAAATGTGCCATGGGTTCAGAATACAGGTTCATGTCATATGCGAGCCTTATTCTGGTGGTCATTTGTTTATTAATTTATGATCCCTGAATTTGAAATACAAAACTGTAACGTAGCATGACGCTTTTAGTAAATAAAGAAGTAATTATATGTATAGTAAATGTTGTGGGGAGGGGACTCAATTCAATGAAGGACATAATCACAATGAGTTTGCAGTGAAATCGAAAGCCAGCAGATGGAGCTTTTCAGTTACTGTTGCCTAATCTTTAGTTCAGGCTGTTATCTAAAATAAAATACAGGAAATTTAGACATTCCATAAGTGTTAATTTTTATTGAAAACTGTTCACTCACTACTTGTAAAAACTAGATTATTTTCAATGAACTCATATTTAAATACTTTATTGATTTATTATACATGTTTTAGTTTCTATGAGTCCATCAAGCATGATATTGCTGGTTATACAATGAAAATTTTATTGAGACTAAAGTCACTTACCAGTGCTCTCATATTTAGGTAATATGTGTTTAAAATGTAGTCAATTTCCATGCACCACAGTGTTTATTGATATATCACCTCATGCACAAAATGCATACAGTATTCACAATGTGGACACAGCCAAGATAAATCAAAGTAGCTAGGTATGGTACAAATTTCTTTGTATGTCCTCATTTATCTACAAACCATTTTGACATAGATACTTTTATTATACCACTAGTTTTATATTTGATAACGTACAGAATTACAGAGGAATTACAAGCTCAATATAAAAAGCTGTAAGGGTCTGAAGTGAAATGTATACTCTGATCTGCTTGAATGCAGAGCTCATCCCCTTGGTATTGACACGGGACCGCTTCTATAACTCTGTTACTGCCTCTGCCCCGTCCCATTATCCTCTCCACTATCCTAGTTCCCGGAGACACATCTTTGGAAGCATTATGCATTGTCAAAAACACTCAAAGTATATATCAAATTTGTAAAATATACTTCTCAAAACCAACAAAGAATTGATCCCTAGGGGCAGATTTTAGGTAAACCTGAGGCAAACCTATAAAACTTATCATAAAATCCTCTCCTCGTTCTTTGCATAAACATCTTCTTTGTATCTTTAGCTTGAGCTTTGGAACTGAATTTCCCACACCGAGAGTGGTGGGGATATCTAAGGTAGCCCATGATAGCCCATTGCACATTGAAGGTATACCTCTTTGATTTCAGAATCAAGTCTGAATGCTCTTTCTTTCTGTTTAATAGAATGTGTCCTTCCCATGTTTTTTCCATATTGTGAGAGATAAACAGAGAGGGGGGTAGGGCATTTGGTCTACTGTAGAGTACAGAATATAAAACTAGCCTTCCAGTTCCTTTTAGGTATATGACTTTTTAAATGTAGAGCAAGTCACTGCTTCTGACCACCCCTAAGCATCGCAGAAATGGCTGTCTTCAAGGCAGAGCCTGTAAAGAGGACTAACTGCCTTCTCTCATTTGGGTACTGCCGGTGGCTAGATCCTCATCTGCTGTGACCCCTTTCCTACCCTCCTGGGCTGCCAGCCCTGCCTGACCTGGGCTTTCGCTACCTCACAGTCCCAGGACACATCCATTCCCCGTCGCATCCCGTCCGTGCCCCGAACTCCCAGGACTCAAGCCGTCCTCAGAGATGGAGCGCGTTCCCAGGCAATCGAAAGAAAAGTTATACTTATTCTTCTTCTAGGAGACAATGAACCCACCCACTCACTTTCCTATGACTTTGGAAATATTTTCAGTAAATCTTGATTACTTTAGAGAGAGAGAATTTGAAATCCACTGGAATCTAATGACGGCCTCTGAGAGCCAGAGCACAAATCCATGGTTTGTGTTTTCCCAAATAAGAAAAAGGTGATTTTTAGTTAAGATGAGAACTAAAAATGTAGTGTAACATTCAGTTCACTTGGCCAATAGCTTGTACGAGAATCACAGGTGGCAAAGCTTAGATCTGGTTTAAAATTATTGAAAGAAACTATCTTTTATATTTAATTTTGATTTCAGGTGACTATATTTACAGATTATTTTGACCATTTAGAGAAAACTGTTTATCAAATTCACAACTAATTTGCTGAACTGTGTCTCATATAATTTACTTTATCATATATATTTAAATTTTTCCAGCTTTATTGAGCTATAATTGACAAAAATTGAATATATTTAAGGCATGCAACTTGATGTTTGACACACCTATATATTGTAAAATGTTCACCAAAATCAAACTAATTAACATATTTGTCACATCACATATTTATCATTTTTTTTGTGTGCGTGAGAATAATTAGCATTTACTTTATAACTGAGTTTCCAGTATACAATAGTGTGTCTTAATATAATTAATTTTATTATCACATATATTTTTAACACAATAGCTTTTTAAATTTTGCTCTGTGGCCATAAATTGCCGTTACTTGCTACTGAGAAATTGCTCTACGCCTTCTAACAGTTCCACATGCAGCCTCGCCTTCTCTCACCACTCTTCATTTTTTAGGGGTGATTCTTACATATTCTGTTTGAACTAACAGCTCTTCCCTTTTCTCTAGATTCTGCATAAGTAGTAGCTCTTCATTTTAATTTTAGAATTTGTCCACATTTATTTTTAAACTATAAACATACTGAATTACATATTTTCATTAAAAATAAGTATTGCAACACTATTACCACTTACAATTTACATAGGCATCACTATAATTCATGCTGTCTACATAGACAATTCAAATATACACATTGCAATATATTAGTGCTTAAAAAACGATGTGAACTTCCAATCCATTGACATTCACTAGAACCATGATGAGTTTATATGAAATACTAGAAATAGCTCGTGCACTTAATATACATACTCCATTAAGAATATCATATTTTAAATAATCAATGTTAAAGTTTAGTCCCACCAATACAACAGTTGTGTTCGTTGAAAAAAATAGTGTGTGTGTGTGTATATATATACATATATATTTTGATTTTTAAACTTAAATTGATTGATCCAAATTAAATTAAATGCATTGCCTCTTTTACACTGGCTGCAAGTCGAATACTGAATACACAAGTGGCTGTTGGCTACACACTGACCGACCATGGTCTGGAGCATGTCTGGGTTCAGTGTCCAGGTCTACTCAATGTGGTCAGGGGGAAGTTAATTCTCTAAGTGTCAGTTTCTGCATCTAGAATCAAGGATGAAAAACACAACTGACTCAGAGAATTTCTGAAAAGGCTAAGCAATATTACATAAAGTAAGTGCTTCTGACAGGTTTTGAAGCATGATTTGCTTTAGATATTAGTAAAGAAATTACATTTGTTATTTAATAACCACTAGCAATAAATGACATAAGGCCCCCAATAGTTTGCTTTTAGCATTAATGTAAGTACAACACGGCTTGTAGGCTTTATGTCTTCAGTATGCATCCACTGAGACATTGTGCCATGCATTTACACATATATGAACCTATACTCATGTGCATGTATATGCAAATATATATGCGTGTGTGTGTGTGTGTAGAGATATAGATATATAATTTCCTTTTCCAGGTATTTTAACAAGCTTGTTGTCATATATATCGATTTTATCTAGATTTATATTTGGCTATGTTTACTCATACTGTCCAGAACTTTATAAAAAAATTCCCTGTAGTGCCAACTTTACGATATATCTTATTCCAAAATGCTATTTTTCATGTTGTAGATCCTATATATTACTTAAAGGAACATATAGGTAATTTCTTTTGGTTGTATTTCATAATGTTCAAGAAATAAACAATAGTGTAATTTAGGTAACTATAGTATAGGGTCAAACTTAGTACTCTTTTCATAAAAGATTTATATTGACTTTCATTTCCATTACTGACATTTGTTGCATTCTTAGTGAGAATAACTGTTCAGTCATTGGTTCCGGCACTCATTTCTCTCATTTATTCAATATATTTTAAAAATGTTTTTGTTGATTTTTTAGAGAGATTGGAAGGGAGAGGGAGAGAGAAATAGAGACATCAGTGAGAGATATGGATCAGTGGGCTTCTGCACGCCCCCTACTGGGGATCGAGCCCACAACCCAGGCACACGCCCTGAGAAGGAATCCAACCGAGACCTCTCGGTGCATGGAATGTCATTCAGTCCACTGAGCCAGTCTGGCGGGATATTCAATACATTTTTATTAAGTGCTTACTTCCACTCAAAAAATCTTGGAGGAGGATTGAGAAAATGAGAATGATTCTACACTTTCTGATTTTTTGCTTTAAAGTTGGAAATCTTTTTTTGTTTGTTTGTTTTTTTGAGATTCACATTAAAAAATATATACATATCATTATATACACACATGCATTTTTAGGAATATAGATGGAGTTGGGGAATTATCAAAGGCTTATAATAGTTTTGTGTGTTGCACAAATATTTAAAACTATATAACAACAAAATATTAATTAGTTATGGCATATTGCTTTTCTTATCTAACCTCATATTTTATGAAATCTCTTAAATTTTGACTTGAGCAACTCTGATAACAGTTACCATATATTGAGATGGTGAAAATTTGGGAGTGTACATTTGTAGCATTGGAGAAGTAAACTGGGGAACAAAAACATTTTTTATGCTGT
Source organism: Molossus molossus (assembly GCF_014108415.1). Taxonomy (NCBI): domain Eukaryota; kingdom Metazoa; phylum Chordata; class Mammalia; order Chiroptera; family Molossidae; genus Molossus; species Molossus molossus. The sequence continues at coordinate 54,921,036 of NW_023425351.1, read as the reverse complement.
GTTATATTAACAAATAGCCCTCTATCCCCTGGGGAAAAATATATTTTTTAAGAATTCATATTTAGCGGGATCCACCAGTATCGTTCATTAATTTATGTAAGCCCTTCATACTTTAGTCCCATTCTTAGTCTATACTACTTTTTTTCAGAAATTAACTTTGTGATTTATTTTAGGCATTTTCCTTGCAACTTCGAGAGTCTCCAAGAGAGAGTAAATAAATTTTTGTTGCAACACTTTTCTCTAACTAACTTAAAAACACTGTTTTAAAAGAGTTCATTCAGGCATTCACATTTAAGAGTGCAAAACTAATTGGTTAATTTTGAAAAGAGCCCTATTGCAATTACCTCATGCTCCAGGAGAGAGTATTGTGTCAAAGGCAGAGGTCAAGGAGACCTTTGAACTCTCTTTGACACGGTGTGTTCAGATTACCCCTGGCATCTCCTTTCGTATACATACAGTGGTCTTTCATTATCTTAAGTAGGTGCTTCATTTATGTGCAAAGGACAACCTCAGGGTATTTACAGCATTGTATTCCTTTCTTAAAGATAACAACCACCTGGAATGTTTTGCTACAAGAAAAGCAGATACTGTGAGAAAGCTAGGAGACGAGAGAAACTAGTTAGTAGAGACTTTCAAAAAGGAAAGTAGGCCACTGACAGGAGCAGGAAAATATGGAATACCTTTAGAAATGAAGTAATTCTTCAAAGGGATACTCCAGCCAGCGGTTTTTAAAAATAGAATAGCTTGACTCAAAATACAGCATACTATTTATAGAGAGAACCATTACATGGTTCAGGGGGTGGAAAAATGTCCTCTGTAGTAAGTGCGCAAAACTGATAAGAAACTTGGCCTACAAAGTAAATTCACTTTAAGAGAACACTTATCAGGTCCCTGTGTAGAACTGGTGAGAAAGGCAAAAATATTTCCAGGAGTGAAGTAGACAAAGTTTTGAATAAACTCACTTTGAATGAAATAATGCCAAATTTGAAATAAATCTAAAAAAATGCCTTCATTGCGGAAAATGAATAGGCACACAGAAAAAGAATGTGAGGTCGACCACTTCGAGGCAGTTGAATAATTTAGGGTTTCGGTGTCGTACATAATTACTCTTCTTCATAGTCAAAGGGATATAAACAGCTCTACTACACATCAGTCTTATTAGAAGAACGTTTAGAACAAAAATGCTTCACCCTTTTTCCCGCAACCTGTTCTCCCTGCAACCTGTTTTCATACACATGAAAAAAATGTTAAATTAGTAGGCCTCTGTTTTATATATATACATAATATATCTTCTGCTAAGGATCATTTCCTAATTCTCTGCACTCCAACTTATTGGCGTCTGTACCCTCTTATGTTCTCTGGTACCTCAGTGCAGAGATCCACTTTATCTATCAGCGTGGGTGGTAGGACCTCCACAATACTCTTCAAAGACGTATCAGTGATCATTGCCACTGCTGGAAAGCCCACTGTTACCTACAAAAGCCTACATCCTCCTGTCCCTCCTCCCGCCCTTTTAGCTTCTGGTTTGCTCTCCTAATGTCTGTACTATCACCACATTAAAACACAAACTGGGATCATGCATTCTTCAACTCGGTCTCCTCTGCCCTTCCAAATATGAAATTACTTCATGGCTTTCCATTGAACTGAAAATGCAATGCACATCCCTCAATAAACTGTACAAAGACCATTTGATCTGGCTTCTTTTTACATCCCCCCAAACCACCTAAATCCTGTGCTCCAGGTCCAGTGCCCGCGAGCCACACTGGTCTCCTTTCTGTCCCGCAAACACTCTGAAGTCCTTTCCCATCTTTGCATTGCGTGTTCCTCCCAGTCATCTTATTGTCTGCTTCCTCCTGTTTGAAGTATTCCTGATGTGATCCTAAGTGTCTCCCCGTCAAGAGAGCCTTCACTAACCACTGCCTGTAAACATCTAAGGGATCCATGTGCTGTTTTTGCCTGAGGCGTCACACTGCCTTTGGCGGGTGTGCAGAAACAGGAAATGGGTGCTCTATTAGTGTTCTAGGGCTGCAGTGACAATTACAATACACGTAGCAGTTTAGCACAACAGACATTCATTCTCTCGCATTTCTGGGGACCACGCGTCTAAAACTGAGGCACTGGCAGGACTCCAAAGGCTCTCAGGGAGAATCCTTTCTTGTCTCTGCAGGTCTGGGATGCTATGCCCGGTGTTGCTTGTGAGAGCATCATTCTCATCTCTCTGCATCCATCTTTCCGTGGCCTTCTCTGTGTCTCCGGGTGTTCTTTTCTCTGTGATAAGGATACCTGTCATTGGATTTAGGGCCTCACCTAATACAGGATGACCTCATCTTCAGATCCTTATTTTAAGTATATCTGCAAATACACTAATCCCAAATAATGTCACGTTCTGAGGGTGGACATATCTGTTTTGAAGGGACACTATTAAGCCCTCTACACAGGTGTTTTCGTATGGCAATTTAATGGCAAGTAGCAAATTAGAGAATATGTTAGAAGCATGTGCTATGTCTAAGAAATGTGGCTTCTGATGTGACATTCATGGAAGCTAGAGCTAAAGCAAAGCCATGGTGCTAAGAGGATTAGTGTTTTTTTCTTCTTTTTTTTCCCCCTGTATTGATTTTAGAGAGTGGGGGAGGGAGAGAGAGATGGAAACATTGATGAGAGAGAACATCCATCGGCCGCCTCCTGCATGCCCCCCACTGGGGATCGGGCCCACAACCTGGGCATGTGCTCTGACCGGCAATCGGACCAGCGACCTCTGGGTTTATGAATCGACGCTCAACCAGTGAGCCACACCAGCCTGACAGTATTTCTTTCACAAATAAAAATTATTAAGCAATTGAAGAGAAATGGTAGTTTTCTTAAATGAAATTTTTGTATTCAGGAAATTCTACAGTTTTATTCTGTCTTCCATTCTCATTGATGACAAGGAACCATGAGTTTAAACCAGAAACCTGGCAATGGTTCTGCCATTTATTAACAGTGTTAACATGCACACATTTAATTTCCACATTTAGGAGGATGCTAATCCTTGTCTCATAGGTTTTTCTAGGAATTAAATATGATGATGTCTGCAAAATACTTAGTACAATGCCTGGAGTTTATGGATCACTCGATAATTGCATGCAATGTTGTCTCATTCTAATAATAAATAAATTTAATTTGTGACTCAATAAATTATTGCTTAATTTAAATACATGCTTCTAATTCTAGTCAATATAACTAATTTATCTTTACTCTATCTCCATTTTTCCCAAATCATTTTTAAAACTGCCATGATCAAATAGTAAATTCTTTATTTATTTTTTTGACAAGTAAAATATAAAGTAAAAGATCACTTACCAGTCCTTAATTTTTCTTTTTATTATTTCATTGTGCCTTTAAGTAACAGTGCAACATTATTTTTATTCCTATTATAAGCAAATATATATATAATAAATGCATTTTATATTTATATTTATTTTAAAGGCAACCTTCAGGCCACTTCTATTGTATGTATATGTAATCACTCCCCACTGAACCCCAGATATATTCATTTTACTCATCTTGGTTTCAGTCTACTCTTATAGAAATGATTTTCACAGTTTGTTATGTAGAAAATATCTGATAATATTTGCAAAGCACTTCTAACTTTATTAAGTACTTTCACACGCGTTATTCATTTCATTTATTATTCACTTAACGGACCCAACAAGCATTGATTCGCTAGTGCTCTTGGCACTAAGCTAGGTGCTGGGAACAAGAACCAAAGCCGTCTTCCAGTACTTAGGAAGTATGTTAATGGAGTGTGGTCAGTGCAGCTACAGTACATATGCCAAGTGACATAGTCGTTTAAAGGTAAATGGTTCAGAGTTGAGTGCAGGGCATTGCCTGCCAAAAGGTGTTTTGTTTTTAATTTATTTTTTAACATAGAAATCAGGAGTACAGGGGAACATAGGGAAAGGTAACAGCAGATGCAAATGCATGGAGGCTTAATATGACAGAAGACTTGTTTTAAATGAGAGGGGTGACACAAATTGGGGTGGTGGTGACAAGAGTCAGATATTAGAGGACTGGAAAATCATGCCACAGATAGGAAATTCATTCTTAAGGTAATAGAAAGCTGTCGAAGAATATAAAGAATATTAGGTTAGCTGTGATTTTATCTACATTTTAGAAAGCAGCAGATTAGGAATTACAAATACATTAGAGAAGAGGTAAACAGGAGGTACGGGGAATAAGGGCTCCTACTAATTCTTGACAGAAGTGGGAAAGGTCTGATCTTTACCTTATAAGTGAGGTTGAAAAGAAGGGAGTAGATTTAAGTGACATTTAAAAAGTGATTTACATAAATTTTAAAAGAGAGTGACAAATACTCAGCATTCAATTAGACATCACTTCTCAATGAATTCAAGTGACTTGCTTAAGTTCATTTAAACAGTAATTGTTCACTCCTAAAATAGAATTTTTTCTTAATTTATCCTAGTAGTTCTTATCATGTTGTCTTTGGAGAAATATCTTGATTTTTGAGGTCTGGAACTTCTAAGAAGAGTTTGAAGTTAATTTTTTTCTGTTTAGTTATTCTCTCTTAGTTTTTGATATGTTTCAGTTATCTGAAGCAAGAAAAGAAACCATACCCAAAGCTTAGTGGCTTAAACAACAAGGATGTTTTATCTCTCACCATTCTCTGCATAGTCTGGGCTCTGCTGAATGGTTCTTCTCTTCTGTATGGTACTGCCAGGGATCATTCTGGTATTGTCTGATTTGTTTTACCTAGGACCCCAGTAGGGATTACACCATCCAAAATGGCTTTACACACACATCCTGATCATCTTCTGGGGTTACTGAAGAGGCTGTGGTTGGCTGTCTCTCTCTCTTCTGCAAGGAATTTGATCTATGGTATGCTGGACCAAGGTCTAAGACTGGAATGAAACTGTCAGGCTTCCCAAACGCTAGGCTTAGAACTGGCAGATTTACTTCAGCTGCATTCTACCCCGAAAAGCAATCCGTACAGCCTACCCCAGTTCCAGGAGGAAAAAAAGGTCTCACTTTCTGATAGGAGGAGTAGCAGGAGGATATAGAGATGGAAGGAACTATTTGGAGACTTCCAACTCTACCGCACCATTGGCGCTGACCCATTTTGCAGATCATCTCTGAAAAGATATTCTCTTTTCTCTAATTATCATCTTCTTTGAAGTAGATAATAAATTTAAGGGTATATGGTAACTTATTAATGTTTATGCACCAGGTTATTCCTCAGACTGACAATTTAATATAGGTATATAACATTACTTTTCTTTTGCACATGCCCATAAAATATTCTTGAGACATATGACTTAGATATCTCTCTAAATGCATTAACCATCTATGCTATTCCTTGATCTCCAGTTTCAACAGTGATGATAAAATGTCACGAGCTTAGCAATTCTTTTGCTCTAAGACATAAATTTTATAATCATCCCACCTAAGGAGAAAAAAAAAATCTCTTTATAGCCTAATATTTTCCCATTAGAAACATTAAAAGGAGTGGTTTATATGTCCCTTTGGTATATGCTCTGGTCATTGTTAAAAACTGGTAGATGAAGCAGATAAAACAGACGATAGGAGATGAAGAGTCATTGGTTTTGTGAGAACAGTAAGAAACCCTCTACCTTAGACTAAAAATTGTAGTTGAGAGGCTCATAAGAGTTTTTTATTTGGTGGGGCGGTAATTATTTTATTTTAGAAGGACTAGAGGAGTCTGTCATTCTTCTCATTGATTCCTCATGGTCACTCCAACTTGGCTTCCTATATTTTAAATCAAATAATAGTCAACTAGTAACACTCTCCAGGATCTAAAATTAATAAATATATTTTACAGTTGTATAGAAAAATATCTATTTGAAGGAGGCAAAATCATATGGAATTTGTTCTATATTGTTTAAGGGTCTCAAAATGAATGTAGTTTAATCCATAAACACACTGAAAAGTCTGTATGACATCTATGAGCCTACAATTGAAGAGGATCAGCTTGAATAAACATGACCCTGAAGCACACACACTCACACACACCATGACCACTACCACCCCCAGAACTGTCAAAACAAAGCAAAAGCAAGAATTAAAGCACAAACGAGCAAAGCTGTCTTTGAACATTCTATGACTAATTTTCCAGTTCTATGATGTTACGTATGTGGAAGATTAAAACCTTTTAAACTGAATATGAGGACAATGTCTTCTGCTTGCTGTTCCTCTTGCCAGAAACACCTACCCCTTTGATAGCCAGGGTTAGTTTTGTTATTACTGATAAGCTATCTCTCTTCATCCCTACCCTTGCTTCCCGCAGCTGTGGTCTCTGGTAGAGAGAGGAATCTCATCATTTAGAATGACTTCATCTTTTACATAGGGAGCTGCATCCACCGTGTAAGAGCAAGGGCCAGGGGTTCACTTAGCCTCTGTTTGGTACAAAGGTCTACTACCTTGTACAGCTGTGTGATCTTGAGAAATCATGTAAACTCGCTGTGCTTCTGCTTCCTTTTCTGCAAGGTGCGGACAACAATAGTAGGTGCAGCAAGGTGCTGTGATTGAAAAAGGCAGGTGCAGGTCACACATGCTACACAATTTAAAAGAGCACCGTGCAAACATGTCAATCATTGCTTGTCTTTAATCTTTAAGTGTCCAAGGAATAGAGAGCAGTCTATACTAAATGCATACGATGGTCATGGCACATTGCAATAAAACTCCCTCTTCCTCTTCCTCTTTCTTTAATTCTCTGATGAGAGAACTTGAGGGAAAGGTCTTTCTCAGTTGAACTTAGCTGGTAACTTCTGCCATTTTCAGTGAGCTCTCTTATCCACATAATACCCAAGCCCAACGCCAACCCTTTTTCTTAAGGGTTTCCTTTTTTCTTGGAGGTCTGCACTCCTAGGAAATTTAGTTATCTTCCCCTTGTCAACTTAGGCGCTGCTCGGGACTCTCCGATATTCTTTTCATAATGGATGTGCTAAATATCACTTCTCTTTTTTCATCATCCTTTGAAATAGTCTTTAGAAAAAGGTTCGTTGGTTAACATGAAAACCTGTATCTTGACAGTAAGTCTCAAATATATCTTCTTGCCAGCAGCCATCTGTCAGCAGGTTGGAGCTGGACTGTCACCACCGTTAAAGCACAGTGCACTCCAGTGGCGTGAAAATCCATTCAGCAATTATTTATCTTCCACCTCCTTTTGTCCCCTTGTACCACGTCATCCGCAGAATTGAGTCTCCCAAAATGGTAATATCATCGTAGCTGTCACTCACACTCCCGCCTTCTGAACAGCGCAGGGAAGAAAGCCTGCAAGGGGACTCAGAAGTCCTTGTGATTTGTGTGTTGATGTGCCCAGGGCTGGAAGTACTCTTCGGAATCACATAAAGCCTGATTTTCACCTTTACTTCCCTTTCCATGTACTAGTCCTTCAGAAGTAAATAGTGACTCTAGGCCTAAGACAGAACTAGGGAGGTGTGGAAGAAGATAATAAGCAGAAGCATTGTTATTAGCACTAGGTGAACATGTGTAAGGTGAGGAAAATCATTGTTATTAAGGAAAAGTAAATGTCAAAAGGAAGATGTTGGAAAATACAACCCTGAATGCCTTTCAGTTACTTTATTAAAATAGAAATATTTTCTCTGCTCTTTCCAGCTCAGCACTTTCTTGCAAATATTTTTTTTTAATATAAGTGTTCAGGCAATAAACAAAATAGGCAGCTTATGTCTGGAGGGACTATAAGACACCTTTGGATTTTGTAAAGTATGAGGAGAAGGGAGATGGAATTAACAGTAACCTCAAATACAATAATCTGGAAGAATTTCATTGCTCAGAGTGTATTTATTTTGTCATAAAGAAGGAATGGTGGAAAAGCAAGTTAAATGTCAGATACCACAAAATATTGTATTTCTCCACAGGTACCCGAAAGCTGTGAATTCACTATAAACAGTAGAGAAAATAATACCTGTTTGTATTCTTAACCATGGCAAAGCAGAAAATCATTAAGTCAATATTTATTGTCGTATAACTAAAATTTCTTTTATAATTTATATGCTTTGTGATGATTTTCTTGTGTATTCCTCACAATGACTTTATTATTCAATACTTGGTTAGAGATAAGAAGTTGCCCATGCTCAATGAATGAGAGCGCCTTGCTTGAACTATTGCATTTTCTTTGAATTATTTTTGCCTAAATGAATACTCTTGTTGATTACTATAATATAGTTTATTTATTTATTTTATTTTTTTTTTATCCTCACCTGAGGACATTTTTCTATTTTTTGTACAGACAGAGTGGGAGGGAGAGAGAGGAAGAGAGAGAGTGAGAAACATCGATGTGAAAGGGACACATCGAGTGGCTGCCACCCGCATGACCAACCAAGGTACATGCCCTTAGTGGGAACCGAACCCGGGTCTCTCTGGACCGCAGGTGGGTGCTCTAACCGCTGAGCCAAACCGGCCAGGGCTATAATATAGTTTAGACATAAGCTTCTAGAATGAAAAAGTATGTTCGTTGAAAATAGATACCGAGAGGATTGTTGTGTTAACAAGGAAGACAATGATTTGTTATAAGAAATAAAATTAAAGCAACACAGGGCAATTTCTACTTCTGACTCTGGTAGAGTAGGTTGTATTGGACCACTCTTCCATCAAAAACCATTATAAAAATAGATAAAACCAAAGAAGAAAAAAAGCAAACCAAAGGTATTTGTTGCTAGAACTAAAATACTACAATAAATACTGAAGAACATTTTTTAGATAAAAGAAAATTAAACCTAAATGGAAGGGCTGAAATGATGAAAAGAGTAAATATGTAGGTAAATCTAAATGAATGTTGAGTAAGACAATAATAGTGTCTTTTGGATGTTATACATATGTAATTAAAGTCTACAAAAACAATAGTACAGACATTAGGGGATAAAGGTGGTCTTACAGTGCTCTAATGTCCTGACTCTGTTCAGGAAGTGATAAGTATTAATTTATAATTTACCCTCATAATCAAGAACACACATTTACTGTCTCGAGTTACCACTAACAATGTGAAAATTGCTGTCTGTAATGGCGTGAGATTGATATGGAAGGACCTAAAATTTTGTCTTAGCAAAAATGAAGGAAACATAAATTTCATTTAAGGAAAACAATATGTTAAAATGTAATGGAAGCAAGATAGTTCAAGACTTACTAAAAAAAAGAGAGAGAGAGAGAGAGAGAGAGAGAGAGAGAGAGTCAATGCCATTTATAGGAGAAGTTTTGAGAAGTAACTCTAAAAACACAACTTGTATTAAATGCAAAGGACTCTATTTAAATTTTCCCATAGGGTCAGCTCTGTTTTAGGAGGATGTCTCTTGTGATAGTGAATAGGAAGAATTGGGCATCAGGAAGCAGTTTCTGTTCCCTGGGGATTACTCTTTGGATCAGTTCCTGTGGGAAGGAAAAGGTTTGGGTAGAGAGAGAAGTTGAGCTGTTATTTTATCCCAATAAAGGATTCTGTCAATCTCACAGAGAGCCTTGGAGCAGGAGTATCGTTGTAGGAAGTTCTGGTTTGGAGTAAATGATTCAGGCTTTTATATGCTCACATTTACCAGTCCCCACATGCGGGCTGCCCTGGAAGAAGGTATGACTTTGGACCAGGTGGTTTTCTTAGTAACGGAGATCTCCGGAGAGGACCGACAGCTAAGAACAATCCTTCCGCTGCGTTCCAAGCGGCTGTGAATGAGCCTTTACTATCCAGCATTCCAACCTCACCCACAGAAAGAACGAAGACTGAAAATATTAAAATGAATAGAGTATCAAGTGGGACTAAAATAAATCATCAATACGCATGTCATTGGAGTCATTAAAGGAGAGAGAATTGGGCTAATGATGTACATTAGGATATAATGAATGAAAACTTCCTGATTTGGCAGGAAACACAAACTTAAAGATAAAAAAGCCGAGTAAATTCCAAACTGGGTAGGCCCAAAGAAATTCATGTCATTCACATCATAATTAAACTGAAAACAGAAGACAAAAATTACTTGTAAACAGATACCTTACCTATAGGTGGAAGTCAGCAAGGATAGAAAGGAACTCAACACCACTGGCCAACAAGATATCAGTAACAGTTACAGAACACTCTTACAATATCGGATTCTTTGCAAGTAGCCAAGGAACTTATGGTTGACCATTTCCTGAGTAATAAAACTTAAACAAATTTCAGTGTGTTAAATGGAATCAAGCTAGAAATCAATAGTATAAAGTTAACAGAAAAATCTCCAAACATTTGGAAGCTTAACAACTCACTTTTCTAATAGCCATGGGTTGAAAGAAAGATTCAAAATATAAAAAATACATGAAACTGAATAAAAATGAAAATGTAACACATCAAATTGTAGAGACATAGCTAAAGTAGTACTGAGATATTTTATTATACTGAATGCATACATTAGAAAGGAATAAAAGTATCAAGTTAATAATCTAAGCTCCCACATTAACAGAAAGAGAGAGAGAGAGAGAGAGAGAGAGAGAGAGAGAGAGAGAGAGAAAGAGAGAGAGAAAGAGAGAGAGAAAGAGAGAAAGAACGAAAGGAGAAAAGCTAAATTCAAAATAGAAACTAAAAAATTAAAAACAGAAGAGAGAAAACAATAGAGAACATAATCAATGACACAAAAACTTGGTTCCTTGAAAAGATCACTAAAATTGAAAAACCACTAGCAAGATTGATTTTAAAAAAAAGAGAGAGAGAAAACACACATTACCAATACTAGGAATAAAAGAGGGGATACATCACAGACCCAAAGGACATGAAAAGGATAATGAAAACATACTAGGAACAGCTCCATATGCATCTATTTGACCATCAAGACAAAATACACCTGTTCCTTACACACACACACACACACACACACACACACACATCACCTAATATGAAATAAGTAATTTAAACAGCCCTGGCCCTGTGACTATTAAAGAAGTAGAATTCATAATTATCAAACTAAAAAGACACCTCCTGCCCCAGATGGTTTTATTGGATAAATCTACCAAATATTTAAAGAAGATTTAACATCATTTTCATACAATATTTTCCAGAAATAAAAGAGGCAGAGTGCTTCCTAATTCATTTGTATAGATCTGATAGTAGTCAATATGAAAACTAGATAAACCCAGTACATAAATAAAATTACATATCAATATCCTTCATGAATGAAGATGCAAAAACTCTTAGCAAAATATTAGCAAATAGAATTCAACAACATATAAAATATAATTATGTAAGCAATGTCAAGTAGGTTTTATTGTGAAAATTAAATAATTTTTCTATATTTAAAGCTAAATGAATACAATTCACATATTAAGAGATTAAAGAAGAAAAATCACATGGTCCTAATGCAAGAAAATAATATAAAACATATACAGATCGGAAAGAAAGCAATGAAGCTACCCCCAGTTGCGGATGTTATGATTGGCTATGTAGAAAATCCTAGCCTCATAGATTTGATAAGTGAGTTCAGCCAGGTCACAGATAACAGAATAAACATTTAAAAATCAATTGCAATCTCCATATACTAGCAATGAATATGTGGGCATCTAAGTCAATATTACAGTATCATTTACACTCACAAACAAAAAATGAAATACTTAGGTTGGACTCTAAAACAACATGTTCAGGATTTACATGCAGAAAATTATACAAGAGAGATAAAAGAAATCAAAGAAGATCTAAATAAATGGAAAGATATATTGTAAAGATATTGATTTTCTAAGGTTTAATATCAGCAAGATTTTTATAGATGTAGATAAGATTGTTAAAAAAATATAGATGGAAATGCAAAGGAAGTAGAATAGCTAAACAATTTTGAAAAAGAATAATAGAGTGGGAGGAATCAGTACATTTGATTTTAAAGCATATTATGTAAGTAGTTGAATCAGGACTACGGCATTGACAAAGAGATAGACATGTACATCAATGGAACAGAACTCAGAATCCAGAGCTGGACCACCACAAATATGTTCAACTTATTTTGGCAATGTGTAAAAACATTTCAGTAAAAAAAAAGCCCGGCTGTTGTGACTCAGTGGTTGAGCATCGACCCATGCACCAAGAGGTCGCCAGTTCGATTCCAGGTCAGGGCACATGCCCAGGTTGTGCGCCACATCCCCGGGGGGAGGGGGGCATGCAAGAGGCGGCCAATCGATGTTCTCTCTCATCAATGTTTCCATCTCTCTCTCCCTCTCCCTTCCTCTCTCTGTAAAATCAATTAAAAAAAAATAGACATGTCAGTAAATGATGCTATAGCACTTAGATATCCAAAGGCCAAATAAATAAATAACATTGACCTAAGTCTGATGTATTATACAAAAATTAACTAAAAATGGATCACAATTTAATTGTGAAGGCAAAAACTATTAAACTTTTAGAAAAACAAGTAAGAGAGCATCTTTAGAATCTAGAACTAGGCAACAAAAATTCTAGTCTTTATATCAAAGCAGGATTCATAAAAGAAAAAAGTGATAATGTGAACATCAAAAGTAAACATTGTTGTCTTGCCAAACACTCTACTGAGAAGACAAAAAGGTGGTCAGGCCGGTGTGGCTCAGCTGGTTGAGTGTCCTGCCATGCACCAAGAGGTCACTGGTTTGATTCCTGGTCAGGGTATATGTCTGGGTTTTGGGCTCAATCTCCAGTATGTAGGAGGCAGCTGATCTCTCCTAGATGTTTCTATCTCTCTCTTTCCTTTCCTCTCTTTCAAAATAAATAAATAAATAAAAAGATGTTAGACGAATTACAGAGTGTGAGAAATATTTAGAAATCACATATTGTACCCAAAGGTGACCTGGAATGATAAGCACTAAGTTTATAACAGTGACTAACCTTGTGGAGCAGAAGTAAATGAGAAGAGATTTTATTTCGGTTTTAAAAACTCTATTTCTGATTATTTTTGTTGGAAAAATGTACTTTGTTACTATGAATAATATAATGTTCGTCATACAAGCTCAGATATCAACAAAAATGAAAATGAAATGGAGAATGCAGATAAGAAAGCTTTGAAATATGTGCAATTCCTAGTTTGCCTGGAGAATAAAAAAGGAAAATAATTGAAAGGCATGAATCAACAGGCCCTTGAAGAATTAGTGGACGAAATTGAGCATGTTATTTTAGGACATATGTCCTTTTTCTAAAACTGTCAGGGTTATGGGACTTGAGAATATATAAAACAGCCCATAGATCAGTTTGCAGATGAAGGGACTCATGCTTTCATTTAGTTATGAAGTTCAAATTGGAAACTGTTCAGGCAGAAAACTAATAGAAATGGGTGATAGCTAATTAACCTAAGGCTTCAAAGTAATTGCTCTGCAAGAAGCAATTTAAAAGGGACCTTTCCCTTTTTTTTTTTACTTTGAAAATAATAAAATGTCCTTTTTGACATTTGGTGCTTGGGCAAAAATACATGTACATATACAAATACTGATTTTTATAACTTGTAACTTATCCAACTTCTTGGCATGTTTTTAAAAGGGCAAAATAATCACAAGACCTGTGGTTTGTACCATGTAATGAATATCCAAGGCTTAGAACTTTGCCATATATGGAGGTAACTGAAGTAGATTCCTGAAGTTACTGGGCTAGGAGGAGAGGATTATGCTGATTAATCCAGCCCCCAGCCATAGGCCTCAGCAGTAGTCAGTACTGTCAGTTTCTCTAGAGCACACAGCTGTTTGGTAGAGAAGAGGCCCCACTAGCAAAAGAAAGGCACCGTTGTGAAGAGAGCGTGGAAATAATGTACATACAATTTCCCAAATCGGCCTCTCTCTGACACAATCTACAACTGGCTTCCCATCTTTCTTGCAAGGATCTTCACACTTTTATCTTTGTTACTGTCCCCACCCCCCTTTTTTTGGTACACTCCCCTAGCAGGAACCGAACTCAGGACTCTCTGGTCCACAGGCTGATGCTCCAACCACTGAGCCAAATCATCCAGGGCTTGTTCCATTTTTTAAAATTAAGTTTATTGGGGTGATATTTGTTAATAAGATTGTTGGTTAATAAGTTTTAAGTGTACGATTCTATGATACATCATCTGTTTATTGCAGTGTGTCCCCACCACACAAAGTCAAATCTCTTTTTGTCACCATGTATTTGACCCCCTTTACCCTTTACCATCCCCTTCCCTCTGGTAACTAGCTCGTTGTTGTCTGTATCTATGAGTTTTTGTTTGCTTTTCTTGTTTACTCATTTTTTACTTTTAGTTTTATGTCCCACATATGAGTAAAATCATGGTTCTGAACTTTTTCTGTCTGGCATTTTGCTTAGCATGATATTCTCGATCCATCCATTTTGTTGCAAATGGTAGTATTTCATCTTCTCTTCTGGCTGAGTAGTATTGTATCGTATACATGTACCATATTTTCTTTATCCAACATCTACAGAAGGGCACTTCAGTTGTTTCCATGTCTTCACACTTTTAAAAAGCATCCATACCTATAAAACATAAACTCATTTCTTCTCCGAGAGAGGAAACCCAAGTTTCTTGCATTTTGTACATCTAGTTCCAAATACAGAAGCTTTGGGTAGTGTGGCATCGGCATCCTACTACCAAACCAGATAATTTTCTCTGCCCTAAGTTAGCTTGGTATCTGACTGACACCTTCATGGAACAAAAGCTTCATGGATGACCCCAAAATGTGGAAATAATATCTGGGCACAGAGTTCTTATCAGAACGTCCGCAACCATGACTGCCTGCCTCTAGATCCAATCTTTACTAGCATAGAAAGTAACTTAGGAACAGACTGAGGACCATCTTCTCTGACTATCATGTAAGTCTTAGGGTTTACATTACACAGCATATTAACTTCTCATCAATCAATCAATCAATCAATCTCTCAATCAATCAATCAGGAAGCATGGTAAGTGTTCTAAGTATGTCCAAGAATCAAGCTCTCAGTAACTTAAACTTCATGTAGAACTAGTATGGAAGTTTATAGGATGGTTAATGACAGTAGCCCAGGAGTCAGTTTTTTCAAAATATTTTCTCTCCAAATTCAGATTTTACTTGTTGCAGTTAAATTAGGATTGTGTCCATTTTAGACCAAATACTCTGGTTTCCAACAGAGCAATTACATTGATTTTTTTTTTTTTTTAGGTCTGAGTCTGCTAGAATCAGTGTGGCACAGACTATCCTAAAGCACATAGGTGGATGGTAGAGATATGGACAACCGAAAGAGTTATTGTGTTTATCAAGAAAAAATGGAGTTAATTTCTTAATATCCAAAATGCAAACTAAAAGCATTAATTTTATTTTATTTTTCAATTATAGTTTACATTCAATGTTATTTTATATTAGTTTCAGGTGTACAGCATAGTGGTTAGACAATCATATACTTTACAATGCAGTCCCCTGATATTTCAATTACCTACCTGGCTCCACACATAGTTACTACAATATTATTGACCATATTCCCTAAACTGTGCTTTAATTCCCTGGGACTATTTTGTGACTACCAGTTTGTAGTTCTTAATCCCGTCACCTTTTTCAGCAATGTTATTTACAAGTATCCAAAATTAGATTAAAAACTACCTCAGGGAAGATATCATGTCCTAGAATGGTGTTTGTCTGTTGAATCATGTAATAGATGATGTATCAGATATATGGACGATTTCATTTCATGTACTGGTTTAAAATTACTAAACACAATATGTATGACAAATGACAAGTCTTCTAGTATTTTGTTAGTTATGTTTTACCACTTAAAAAATAGATAATTTACATAGCTCTAAAATTGTCATTTATAAATTTATTGTAGCGTGGATTATAGGAAAACGAGAAAATATATGAGTTATTCTTCTTTTATATAACGTTAATGTCTGTTTATTTGTTTGTTTTTTTTGTTGTTGCAGGATTTATTTATACATGTGGTGGAACTTTAAAAGGACTTAATGGCACTATAGAAAGCCCTGGTTTTCCATATGGATATCCAAATGGTGCAAACTGTACATGGGTAATAATAGCAGAAGAAAGAAATAGAATACAAATTGTTTTTCAGTCATTTGCTCTAGAAGAAGAATACGACTACTTATCCTTATATGATGGACATCCTCATCCTACGAACTTTAGGACAAGGTTAGTGTATTTTGAATGGAAAAAGGGAGGGAAAATATTTTGTGAGTAAAAGCAGTTTATCTTACAAAATGCTTACATTTGTGGCGCAATTATAATAAAACCATATGCACAATCTGTTATTCATTCGAAACTATATAATTCCATGAACAAATTAGCTCAGTATCTGATTTCATAAAACTGGTATATTAGTATTATCTTACAAAAAAGTGGATGTGAATCAAATTGTGACCTCTTTAGAGTGGTTAAAAGGTATTATGTTTTTTAAGATATTTATCTCAAAGCTTCATTTTTATGGGCATGAAGCCCATAAAAGTGAGTGCATGCCATGCAATGTATCTTTCAGTGGTATGTACCCAATTTTAATACACAACAATATGCAAAAATACTTATGATAGTAGAATACATTATTTTTAGATAATATATATAATTTATAAAATATGAATATCTGAAAAGTAGACCCTTTTGTCACCAACCGGGACATTCACATTTCTGTCCATTCAAATGAAATTATTTAATTTTATTTTTAAAATATTTTTTTCTTTATTGATTTTAGAGAGAGAGGAAGGAAAAGGGAGAGAGAGTAATATTGATGAGACAGAACATCAATTGGTTACCTCCTGCATGCCTCCCACTGGGGATCAGGCCCACAACCTGGGTATGTGCCCTGACCAGGAATCGAACCTGCAACGTGTTGGTGCATGGGTCGATGCTCAACCACTGAGCCACACCGGCCGGGCAAAATTATTTCTTGCTAATTTAGTTGATATGTCAGATGTGAAAATTATCTGGCACCCTGTCTGTTATTTTAGAATTTATTTTTAGAAAATAGGATATGTAAACATAAGAACTATTTTTGCTGTCTTACCAAAAATTCCTTCTAAACAAAGACCAGCTAATTCATTCAAGTTCAAAGTGCCAGCTACTGCATATTTCATTTAGTCCTAATTTTTTTAAATGTCATATATTTGGTTATAGAATGTTTAAAACGTATTTTACATGTTTTTCAAGAGGTCATATTAGAGTTTTTCTCTTTTTTTATTTTTATTATTGAAAGTATTACAGATGTTCTCTTTTTTTCTCCATTGACACCCTCAACTGTGCTCCTCCCCCTACCTTCACCACACTATTGTCTGTGCCCATGGGTCATGCATATATATGCATTTAGTCCTAAATTTTTACCAAAGTGTGTATATATTTCTTTAACCATAGCAAACTGTTTTTCAAACTACCAATTCCAAATAGTCTAAGCAGATTACCTGTAGGAATTAAAGGATCTTCACATTCTTGGCTATGTTTCAGTCGGAATCACAGTTAAAAATGCCTGAAGTTTTATTTTAAACCACATGTCCATGCAGAGAAAAGGGTTACTTACTGGAGTGATTTCAGGTGAGGTTTAGTTTTTCCATTTTTTGTGTGTGATGCATTCATTACTGAGCATTTCTAATTTCTTCTTTCTTTTACACTGTTCAAGTCATTCAATATTCATCCTATTCAAAAATATACACTATGGCTGACTCATCGGACTGTTATTTCATCATCATTCCCAATATCAATAAAAAGGTGGATGTTGTTTGTTAATGACAGAGCATTAAGTCGAGGTAGTATATAGACTGCACAGTGTGTGTGTTTCTGTTTGCCTGTTCCACTGTGTGTGTGGGGGGGGGACACGCAATCTGATTACAGGCTATCAGAGAAAAAGGAAAGTAATTCTAAAATTGTCAAGCCAACTACAATGGTGTAGTTCAGAAATAAAGATTTTGTATATTTTCTTTACAGTAGCAATGTATGCTATATAATTGTTACAAAATATATAAAAAAAATAAAGCTCTCTTAATATTATCGGGCAGTTTCTTTATCAATTCAGATAGTATGGTTTGTACAAGAATTTATTCTCTCTAGATCCCATTGAAAATGAAAAAAAATTGTTTCTATTTTATCACTGCTCTCCACCTTTAAAAAAAAATAATTGTGGCCTCTGGGAAGTTGAAAAACATTATCCAATAGGCCAAATCAATTCTTGTTCTCATTCTTTCCTTCTTAATCTGTAAATGAGGGAATAATAGCACTTAACAGAGATTATGAGGATTACAATGTAATGAAAGGCCAATAAATCTAACGCTTAGCATTGATTGAGTCCCTTGCAGTGAACACTGTGTTAAGTATTTTGTATTCATTAAATTATTTAACTTCTCTCTTACTCAAACAATGTGAAAATTTTCTATTATTATCACCATTTTACAACTGAGAAAATGAGACTTAGATTACTTGCCCATGGTTAATACTGTTGAAAGTAGCAAGAGGCAGAAGTATCACTGAAACCCAAATTTGTCTCAGTTCAGAGCTTATGCTCATTAGAAATATATTTAATGCATTATCTATAATTCATAATTAATGTATAAGTAATTTCCATGGTTTATGTATTGATATATGAGTTAAAGCCCATTTTGATAAAATTGTGTAAGATAGTAAAAACAAAATTTTAAAGCATGTATAACAAAGATATAAACAAAAAGATAAATTATAAATTTATTCTTGGTATTTGTATTTATTTTATAAACTCTATTCTAATATGTAATCTATAGCATTTTGCTCATTGTTAATCAGTAATACATCTATTGGTGTTCGTTTAAAGAAACACTATGTGACAACATATTTCCTACTTATTTTTTATCTTTTCTATTGAATTTATTGGGGTGACATTGGTTAATAAAATCATGTAGTTTTCAGGTGTACAATTCTATAATACATGATCTGTAGCACTGCATTGTGTGTTCATCACCCCAAGTCAAGTCTCCTTCTGTCACCATTTATCCCTGCTTTACCCTTTTCTCTCGCCCCCACCCACCTTTTTGTCTGCTAATCACCATAACAATTGATTTTAATTATCAGTGAAGAAAAAATCCAATCTGTAACCTACAGCCCCCTTCAGACTGTGTTTATATACAAAGTCTGCTGTTTGATTAGAAGTTGAAATTGTTTTGCCACTGTGATTCATTTCTGTGTGTCCCATTGGTTCACTATTTTCTTGCTTTTTCTTTCTCTCACCTTCTTACTTAATACATGTTCTTATGATATGTTTGCTATTCTCTATTTTCCAATGATTGATGCTTATATATTTTTACTTCCCATGAGCTACAATAATTTTTTTTCTTCTAGTTTCACTTTATTTTTTTAATAATTTTTTATTAATTTATTTTTGTTACAGATGTTTCTCCTTTTATTCCCCATTGACACCCTCCTCCCCATCCCCTCACCCCCACCCGGATTTTTGTCTGTGTCCATCGGTTATGCATACATGCGTATAAGTTCTGTAGTTTATATTTTCCCTCCCCCCACCACCCCCTCTTCTGAGGGTTGTCAGTCTGTACCCTACTTCTATGTCTCTGGGTCTACCCAATTCCTCAGACTGTTATGTTCATTATATTCCACAAATAAGAGAGATTATGTGATATTTGTCTTTCTCTGCTTGGCTTGTTTCGCTTAGGATAATACTTTCCAGGTCCCTCCATGTCATCTCAAAGGATAAGAGATCTTTCTTTCTTCCAGCTGCATAGTACTCCATTGTGTATATGTACCACTGCTTTTTTATCCACTCGTCTACTGATGGACACTTGGGCTGTTTCCAGATCTTAGCTATTGTAAATAGTGCTGCTACGAACATGGGGGTACATATATTCTTTCTGATTAGTGTTTCAGGCTTCTTAGGGTATATTCCTAGAAGTAGGATCACTGGGTCAAATGGCAGTTCAATTTTTAATTTTTTGAGGTAACACCATAGTGTTTTCCACAGTGGCTGCACCAGTCTGCATTCCCACCAGCAGTGTACTAGAGACCCCTTTTTTCCACACCCTCACCAACACTTGTTGTTTGATGATTTGTTGATGGCGGGCCATTCTGACAGGTGTGAGGTGACACCTCATTGTTGTTTTAATTCGCATCTCTCTGATGATTAGTGATGTTGAACATTTCTTCATATGTCTCTTAGCCATTTGTATGTCCTGTTTGGAGAGGTGTTTATTTAGTTCCTCTGCCCATTTTTTTAATTGGGTTCTTTGTCTTCCTTTTGTTGAGTTGCATGAGTACTCTATATATTTTGGAAATTCACCCCTTATCTGATGTATCGTTGGCGATTATGCTCTCCCATAGAATGGGTTGCTTTTCCATTTTGGCGGTTGTTTCTTTTGCTGTGCAGAAGTTATCATAAACTCATAGTGTAGAAATAGACACAACATAAAATTTATCTTCTTAAATCAATTTTTATGGATTATTAGTGTTAAAAATAAAAATATAGGTAAAAACAACACAGGCAAATGTAACTATAAAACAGCCCTTATTGGAGAGGGGCCGCAATAGTAACAGCAGCTGCTGTACAGGGTTGAAATCTAGTTGAGGGCAGGACAGGTAGTGCTGACAAAGTTCGCAATTTTAATTTTTTTTTAGTTTTATAAAGATATAATTGATATAACATTGTGTAATGTTAAGGTGCTTAACATGGTATTTTGATAAACACATATATATTGTGAAATGATTACCATAGTAAGGTTAATTAACACTCCAACCACCTCACATAATTCCCTTTGTGAGTCTGTGTGGTGAGAACACTTAAGATTTACTCTCTGAGCAAACTTAAATACACTGTATGACACAGCACGGTTACCTCCAGTCATCGTGATGGACATTAGATGCCCAAACTTACTCACCTTATCTGGGAGCTCGTAACATTTGACCTACCTTTCCCCATTTCCCCCACTCCCCACAGCCTGGCAACCACATTTCTCCTCTTTCTCTGAGTTTGGCTTTTGAAGAATCCAGATATAAATGAGATTTTACCATATTTTTTCTTGGTCAGATTTATTTCACTTAGCATAATGCCACTAAGGTCCATTTGTATTGTTGAAAATAACAGGAATTTCTCTCTCTCCTCTTTTTTTTTTTTGGTATGGCAGAATAATATTCCATTGGGTATATATGTATATCATGTTATCTTTATATATGTATTATGTATATATCATGTGGTATGAATTTCATATGTGTATCACATTCATCTGTCCATTGACACGTTTCCACATTGTGGCGATTTGGAACAAGCCGCAGTGAACATGGGCGTGCAGATACCTCTTTGAATAATGACCCACTTTCCTTCAGATCCATACTCAGAAGTGGGATTGTTGAATCATATAATTGTACCATGTTCGATTTTATGAAGAATCTTCTTACCGTTTCCCATAGGGTTTGAACCAATTTATATTGCTCCCAACAGTGTACAAGTTTCGCCCCCCCGCCCCGTTTTACATTCTCACCAACACCTGTTGTCCCTGTCTTTTTGATAATGTCATTCTAACCGATATGAGGAGATACAGCACTATGCTTTTGATTCACATTTGCCTGATAATTAGTGATGTCAAACACCTTTTCATTTACGAGTTGACTATTTGTGTGTCTTCTTTGGGTAAATGCCTCTTTAGGTCCTCTGTCCATTTTTAATAAGATTATTTGTGGTATAAGAAAGGGGTCTGACTCACTCTTTTGCACGTGGTTATCCAGTGTTACCCACACCCTTTATTAGAGAGATTATTTTTATTGGTTTTGAAGACATACAAGAGTCTAGATTCATCTAACTTCACGTGAGTATCATAGTGAACAAGAATTAACATGACCTATGTTTTAAGGAATCGTAAAAATGACAACTCAAATGATAAGTCCCAGCTGGCTGCCTCTGGGCACAACTATAATTAAGCATATTTTCAATAGTGTTTTTTTTTTTTTTTAAATTACAACCTGATCAACTAAATTTTGCTAGAGAAACTGTCAGATATTTTTCTATGATAAAACTACTCTTTACCCTTATATTTATTAAAAAATTTTTTTTCTTTATTAATTTTAGAGTGAGGAAGGGAGAGGGGGAGAGAGAGAGAGAGAGAGAAACAACAATGAGAGAGAACATCTTTTGGCTGCCTCCTGCATGCCCCCCACTAGGGATCAGGCCCATAACCTGGGCAGTGCCCTGACCGGGAATTGAACCAGCGACCTCTTGGTGCATGGGTTGACACTCAAGCACTGAGCCCCACCAGCTGGGCTACTCTTTACCCTTTTAGTTTTCTTACATTGGGATTGCCCATAATCTATGTATACTTTTTTGGTCATAGTTATAAAATGTACTTCTTATTGTAGCTAAACTCTGTGCTTTATTTATCCATTTATTGTTTTTAATATCAATTATTTAACCAGTTTGTTTTCTCAGTACTGTGAAGGATAGATATAATTTCTTGTTTATTTTACAAATTTGCTGGATTCCTGACATAATCATCAAATTCACAGCTCTAGGGACATAATCAAGGGACAGTAATTAGAATGAATAAGCAACAATCCGAAGCTGAATGCCCACTCGTGTAGCTGGTAGACCTGTTCTTCAGGCAGTGTTGGCAGTGTGGCCATAACGTTCTTGAGCAGCCACTGTGGTTCCCTTCTACGTAATTCATCTCGTCTCTTTTCTTTTCTCCATGTTCTTGAATTTCCCATATCGCTTCCTAACACCCACGTGACAATCTCTCCTCATCCAAACTGCTGCCCCTTTGAAACAAATGATCTGTCTCCTTTCTTGTAGGTAAAACGTGGTAGAAATGGCTTTCCCACAGTTGTTAGGAAATATCTAAATGACTTGTTAGACCATAGAAGTAAATGACCATAGAGTATACTTTGGCAATGAACTCTAGTGATTTTTTCTTTTTTTTCAGTGTAAAACAGCTCAATTGTGATACATACACTATGGCTGTGAGACAGCCCTGGGGTTAGGTGGCTCTGAGACCAGGCCCCTCTCCAGCTAGACAGCTCTGCCCCGGGGTCTGCTCTGCCCCGGGGTCTGCTCTGCCCCGGGGTCTGCTGTGCTCCGGGGTCTGCTCTGCCCCGGGGTCTGCTCTGCTCCGGGGTCTGCTCTGCTCCGGGATCTGCTGTGCTCCGGGGTCTGCTGTGCTCCGGGGTCTGCTCTGCTCCGGGGTCTGCTGTGCTCCAGGGTCTGCTCTGCTCCGCGGGCTCCTCTGGTCCGTGCAGGTCCGGTGTGCACTGCACTGAGGGCTCCGCCCTGCTCTGGCTGGACAGCCTCGGTGCTGCGGTGCAGCCAGGGACACGCAGTCAGTGGAGGGGACCCCCGGCCACGTCAGCCGGCTCTGTCTGGCTGGGGAGTGCACTTCACCTTTTGACCCCAGTGATCTAATGGTCCTCTCAAGGCCCCATTTCCACACACACAGGTTTGACCGATGATCTAATCCCATCTGGTCTGCCGGCTCTGAAGACATCCCCTTCAGAGTTAGAACCAGCCCTTGGATCTTGATTATCTCTCTTGTATAAGAAAATGTTTGGGAAATGCAGAGGCTATAAATGCCTGACCCACTGGCAGGTATGGGGTGTGTGTGTGTGTGTGTGTGTGTGTGTGTGTGTACTGTATATGTGACATTAACAACTGTCTGCTCAATAAGAAAAATACCAGTTTTTCTTATTTATCTATTATATTAATGAGTTCCACCTAAAGACAGCCTGAATTTTGCTTATGGTAAATACAGCTATGACCTTGGTAATAGCCTTATATAGAATATATAGATTCCATAAATCACAGGAATTGAGGGTAGAAATGGGTATTTTTGTGGACCAGTTTGAAAAAGATGTATTGTGGTTAGTACTCTCCTCTCCAACACTTCAATTTACTGCACTTGTTGTATCGCCACAGGGCATCTGAGTGAATTAAAAAAAAATGCCAATTAAAATTTTGATGCACCTTAGGCAGTTAATGACTCTTCTTCTTAGATATCATTCCTCACTTTGGAGCATTCAAATTAATAATTGGATAGACATCAAGGATGAGGTTTCTAAACTTTTTGTCAACATAAAAGACTCTTTCAAATCTGAGTAAGGCAAAGATTCAAGATTATACACAATCATTTGTTGTTTATACTAGGCATGTTGCCAAAAGGAATTGGTGTCTTTCAGTGAAGAAACAAATTAAATTAAACCATTAAAGCAGCAGTTAAAACATAAAACAAAAGATGTCAGCAAGCAAGTTTAAACACTTTGTTTTATGATTCATATGTATTTAACCTTTTATAGGAAATCTCTGAAACATTTACTTCTGTTATCTGCTTTCAGTAGAATAGTGCTGATATCTTAAAAGCAAACTACATGGTGTTAATAAATTACTGACGACAGATATTTCTTGTGCAAATCACTTACTCTCCATAAACATTCATTTTTAACCTGTAAAATGGCATAATCAAAATGCCTGGTTGATTATCTCACAGAGAACAATTTTCTGTTCTCATAAATACAAATGTTTTGGCAAAAGAAAATGTCATATAGAAATCTTAAATGCTAAATAGAAATTTAAATTAGCTATCTCAGAATCAACTCCTGTGAATTTAGATTGCTAATATATAATATTCTAGGGGAAGCAATAATTTCTCTGTATCTGTTAAAAACTAGTATTTTCTAATACACATTCTATGTCATGCTATTTATATAGAATTCTCATAACATCATCTCAGAAATTATTCCCAAAACTTTTATTAGGCAGATGAAAAAGGTAAATTTCCAAAATGTTAATAATTTTTCTAAGATCACAAAATTAGGTGTTTAAGGGGATGAAGTGTGAATCTTAATAGGTTAGAGCATAGATAATTGGTTATATTTATTTACATTTTTCAAGTATACCATTTTTGGAATAATGGATTTGAAGATTTACCTTACACTAGACAACTACAGAATTAGGTAACTTTTATTGACCACTTATTTTACAAAGTCATTTTACTAAATCTAAATTAAAAGGTCAATGACATTAAAAGGCACATATTCATATCAGAATCCCCTTTGTAAAAAATTCACCAGTTTGCTGCTATGATATGACATGCGTCCAAAGGCACATTTGCAGTGTCATAAAAATAATGGTACAATGGGAGCAGGTAGAAGAGAAGAAGGGGAAATGGTGGTGGAAGGAGACTTGAATTTTGGCAGTGAACACATAACGCTATGTACAGAGGATGTATCATAGAATTGTACACTCGAAACTATATAATCTTATTAATCGATGTCACCACAATAAATTCAAACAAAATTGCAAAATTGTAAAAAGGGAACTATTCTCTAAGAAATGTTTAAAGTTTGACATTATCCTATTTAGAAATTGTTGAACCCACATAGAAAATGAACTAAATGTATCAACAACAATATATAATTTGGGCTAAAGTGTGGGAGGACAGAAATTAAATTTAAGAAATCAAGAAACTTAAGTAATAATTTTCTATATAATCTTCCTCACTAAACGCAGACTTAAAAATACTAATCTTGGAAAATAGTGGGTATCATAAATTTGTATACACACTTACAGCAAACATGAGAACTTTATAAAATCAGTGGCAAAATATTGTGTGAAAATAATATCCTCAAACAATATTAAAGTCGATGTACTATATTTGTATTATACATTTTTTAAAAACTGCTATTTCGAAGAATTTAAAAATAAAAATAAAATTCAGAATACTACTATTTATAGGGTAAGGCAAAAGTAGGTTTATAGTTATGAGAATGCAAAACACGAAGCTTAGCCTTATATAATTATTTATTAATTATTGTGTTATTTTCCATGAGAACAACTGTATACCTACTTTTGCTCTACCCTGTATGTAACACTGTTTCGTGAATAAAAGGACAGAAAATGAAGAGAATATGTATACTTGCCAAAGCAGCAACCAATGTATTAGTGGTCATTTTAAAAAATGCATGAATAAATTACAGCAACCTCACTCATTCATTTTTAAGATAGAGTTTTCTAATTGTAAAAGTAAAATTATTTCTGGGTGAAACAGGATTGTTGGAAAACACTCAACCAAATAGAAAAGTAGTATTAATACAATTGCCTTCTCACCAGATTTATTGGGATACTGCTACTAACTCCGGCTACTAACTCCTTTTAATGTGTCGATTATAGTTTCACACAAACTTCCTACATTCTCTTCACACTCTTTAAAAGTATTTTACATATAAAATATATAACTATGTAACATACAATTTATGAATTATTTTAGAATGAACACCAATAAGCCTGCCACTTAACAAGGAGAGTGTGGTATTTGTTTTCTCTCTATCCCATCCCTGGCCTTACTCTGACTTCTCCCCACTAACAAACATTCCTATATTATAGTCATCATATCCTTATTTTTTAAAAATATACAATTGAATTACACATGAATGTATCTTTAAATAACATCAAGTTTAATTTTGCTAATTTATTTTTAAGTTTTATAAAATATATATTGTACTGTTGAAATTCTCTGGAACTCGGTTTTTGGACTCAACATAATGTTTCTAAGAGTCATCCATATTGTTGCACATTACTGTAATTAATCCATTTTTATTTAATCTATGCATATATTTCAATTAAAAATTCAACTTTTTATATATCAACAAATTTTATTTTGTTACATATTGCCTCTTTTGCTTACTGTCACATCTAAATTACCATGTGTTACATAACAAAAGCTAAAAATTGACATTCCCCTAAAAAATTTAGGAATTGTTAAAATTGTGAGGTCAATCAAGTGCATATTACAAAATAACAATAACATAACTTTTCATTATGAAATTATTTGAAAATAAAATAGTTGTTATTACCAAGTGTGTACAAAAATTTATATAAAAACAATATAATCTACTCTTGGTCTTAAATAGGTGTAAAGTCTTTGTGGTTAAGGAAAACTTTATCTGTTTTTGTATCTCTGATATTAAATATAATACTAGAATGATGTAAATATTTATTAATATTTGCCTAATGAGAAGGCCAGAAATGACCATAACTATATTAATACTTTAAATATAACAATAATTTTATTAAATTGTTGATATTAAACTTAATATTTTCTTGGAATGATTTATTTGATTGATTTTGCTTTCCTATCTGATTTACTATTGTATTAACTTGTTAGGTAAATTTCTCACATTTCAGTTCCCCTAGTTAACTTTGATATAGTTCTACAAACTAATTCTAACATGTAATTCCAGTGTGTTATCATATAAATATGTGTGATGAAAATAAGGACAATGTAAAATAATTATGAGTGGCCAATAAAAAAAACTGTTCTGACAAAGTATTATTACAAAGCAACTGTATAATTGGCATTGGTAATAAACTGATCAGTAGCACCATTTTTGTAGTCAAAGACCATAATTACATATAGTCAACCGTATGTCTTTAATACTCGTGTGTGTGTGTGTGTGTGTGTGTGTGTATTTAACATATATTTCCATAGCTGTATGTCTAAATATATTTTGTCTTCTACTATTGAATTTTATTTTTTATTTGGGTATAATCAGATTCAGCCCAATCCAGCTGACATCTTCCTTAAACAAATATTTTCTTTTCTAATTTGACATTAAAAAATATGTTCTCTGCGACTTTCTTTTTTCTAATTTAATAATGAAGATTAACGATTATTGATTCAAGTGATGTTGTCTTCTCATACTGTACAGACTTTAATAAAAAAAGTATTTCATTCGCTTTTACTTAAACACTCCTCTTCTGCTAGAAAAAAATTTGTAAATTCTCAGATCCTTATTATGACAGCATTTTGACCCTGGTGTTTATTTTCATTTCATACTATATATTTTAAGACATTTTATTGACGTACAATACACACAACTGCCCTAAAAAACGTATTTTGAGTTTGACTAATTATGTCAAATGAACATATCCATGATATTAGCACAATGATCAAGAGAAGAACTTTGCATTGTCACCTTCCAATTACAACCCCCTTCACTCTCTCTCAGTGTAAGTACTCTCCTAACGTGTAATAGCAGATACTAATTTTACTTGTTTTTAACTAAATACATTAAAAGATGGAGTAGATGGCCTTTTCCTATGGCTTTTTTGTTTAACACCATGTTGTGAAATTCAAGCATTCTGTTGTATGTAGTTGTAATTTATTCCTTCTCGTTGCTGTATGGTTTTGAGTTGCATGAGCCAGTTTATCTGCTCTGCTACTGGTGGATATTTGGGTTGTTCCCAGTAAGGGTCATTATGGATGGTGCTGCTATTATTATTCTATGTGCCCTCTCATGGGCATGTTTAAACATTTCTGCTGGGTGTATAGCTAGCTGCACAGTGACCTTTCTATAGATACTGTCAAAATATTTTTTTAAAATTAGTTCTACTAATTTATACATTTGCCAACATTTGGTACTGTCTATTGTTTTCTGTTTAACCCACCTACTGTTTTTAGTGGCATAGCATTCTGGTTTTAACTTGTATTTTCTTTATGACTAACAAAGCTGAACATTTTTTATGTGCCATTGGCCATTTGGGTATCCTGTTATATAATGCACTTCTGAGGTCGATGCCCATCTTTCTATGGCTCTTTCTGCCTTTTTTTTTTTTTTTTTTTTTTTTAATAATCTATAGGGCTTCTCTACATATTTTGGATACAAGCTCCATTACATTGTGCCTTACCTTTTTACTTTCCTCATTGAATCTTTACATAAATAGATGTTCTTCATTTTAATGTAGTGCAACTTATAAAATGTTTTCTTTATTTCCCTTTATTATTAATCTGTTTGTGTATTTTTGTTGTTGTTAATCCTCACCCAAAGATATGTTTCTATTGATTTTTTAGCTAGAGTGGAAGGGAGGGAGGGAGAGAGACAGAGGAACATGGATGAGAGAGAAACACATCATCATTGGCTGCCTCCCACAGGACCCTGACTGGGGACGGCATCCAACCTGTGTGCCCTTGACCAGGAATCAAATCACCATCCATATTGTTAACACATTGTGACATTAGAGGCCATAAATGCCACTGATATTAAATCAATGAAATGTGTGAGACAAATAGCAAGGAAGACTCCAGGATTCTTAGCCTAAAAAACAAGACGACTAAATTTACTTTAGAGAGGAGATTGAGAAAGGGACTGTTTTTTGGATTGAGATTAAGGTTTTGAACATATTTTTGAGATGCTGATTAGAGATCAAAGTAGGGCATTATAGTAGTCATCCAATATATAGGTGTTGAGGGCAGGCAAGAGCTTGTCTAGATTTTAAATGTTTCACCTTTCAGGAGATATATGTTGTAATATTCAGAGCAAAATTTCATAGTCAAAATAGTGAAGGCATGTCTCTGTTTATATAAAGATCATTGAAACATTACAAAGAAAATGTGTTTCTGACATTTTAAAAATAAAACCTGCTTGAACTTTTATTTTATTTTTTTGTATCGTGGCCATTACAAAAACTACTGAGAAATTTTATTTTGTTCATATATATTCTCCCCACTTTTACTCCTCTATTCTCTTTTTCTTTCTCTTCTTGTTATTCTTTCTCTTTCTTCTCATTTTGTTAACACATTAGTACATTTTTAAGTATTAAAAATGAGAGGTAACTATTGAAATATTGTCTGATCACTATTAGTAAAACTGTTATAGTAAATATTGTACCATCTCATGTGCTACCTCAAAAGTTACATTTTTGTCACATTCATGAGAATATTCCAAATTTTCCACAAAATCAGCAAATGTGCTAATGTGTAAATTAAGTCCATTCCTTTTACTGCTCCTTAGGACTAATGAAATAATTGACTATTGTCCTCCACATAATTGTCCAATTTAAATTTATAGAAAGTTTAGTTTTCACAGAATCTAGTTTCTAAATATATTCACTAGTACTTAGTTAATAAATATGCTTTCTGTTCTATCTATATCCTTGTTGACCTAGTGATTAAAAAATACATTTAATTCTTTACCAAATAATTTCTCATCCTTTACAAAAACTATGGAAATATTCTGACCATAAATTATTTTATATACATGACTATTTAATATTTAATACTTGCCAGACTCTTCACTTTTATTAAATCTATTGGAGTGACATTAGTTAATAATATAGGCTTCAAGTGCACATTTCTAGGATACATCATCTGCATATTGCACTGTGTGCCCACCAGCCACAGTCAGATCATCCTCCGTCACCATATATTTGGTCCCCATTCACTATCCTCAACCTGCTGTCCTCTGGTAACCACCATGCCGTTTTCTGGGTCAGTATCTTCTGTTTTAGGAACCCCATAGCTTGTAAATACAATTGCTTTTCTTCCCTTACTTCAATCCACAGAAAAAATTAAGTATTACTGATTTGTATAATATTCTATCAAAATTTTACCCAAATTCCAGATTTATATGGATTTCCTCAATAGAAATGACATTTATATTCCAATATAAAAGTATTTAAAAAGCTTTTGTAAGGAAAGCATTATGCATTCAATACCTAGGACATTTAATGGTTATGCAATATTATAAAGAAATGGATACTTGTTTAGAAAACAACATCGTTACTATTCTTACTTTGTCCATGACACATAAGTGGAAGGAGCTTGAGAATGGAGATGTAAATAAGTCCTTTTTTCTTTTTTTGTTACTTTCACTATGACATTGTCAATGGTATTTGTCTATTGATATTTATTGTACGTCCTTTAGATTTTTCATATTAGAATACTTACTATTTCAAATAAAATTTACTTCCTTGGCTCTGACTCATATGTTAGAGATAATTACATACCACTTTGGATAAAAAAAGATGACTCATGTTGGTTATACTTTATTAGATCTGATACTTCAGTGGCTATTAATAGGGGAACAAAGATCTTGGCTTCCAGGACAATCTTGGGTATATATATTTTTTGCCTCATTTTCCAGTGTAATCGTTAACAAGGTGCTTTGAAAGGAGTCCCAAGTTAGCAAAAAAAATGTAGGTGTATGGATATTGTTAGCCTTATGAAAGAATTCAATATTTTTAAAATGTTTTCCGTGGAGTATTCATGGTTACCTTAGCTTGCCTTCTCACATAGGAACTTTATTAATGTTTAAACCAATTTGATTCTTAAATGCTCTCTTGAAATACAGTGTTAAACATAAATGTACTTTAATTGTCCCAATGAGTTTCTAACCATAGTTATGAAAGAAATGTTAAATGATTGAAATGTTCTAATACGTTACTTTATTCTTATCACTTCAAATTAAATGTTATAATATTAACTTATAGATAACGGAAAAAGGCACATATACCACTGTAGAGTCCTATGTTTAAAACAGGTAAGCAAGAACCATGTTGCAGTTTTGATGGCAACTTCCAGTCCTATTCTTGTCTTTTATTAGGACTAAATCATATATATATTTTTAGTTTACCAAAATGTCACTAATTTCTATTTTCTATTAGTAAATATCACTCAAGATTCCCTAGGATATTAAAAACGAGACATCAAGATATACAAAATGGTTATTTCTAAAATAATGCTGTAATTATGTTTATTAATATTGATGGAACATAATCATCTTCAATGTTATGAAATAAAAACATTTACATTTGTTTTACCTCGACAATATAAAAATGATTTTTATATATAGTAAAATACTTCATAACAGTATAAGAAGTAACATATAATTTAATTTTAACTAGTTGCCCAATTTAAAATGTCTGGATCTAAACTGTGATTATTTAAAAATAATAGATTAATGGACAGAATGATTTCTCACTTGACATTAAAAAGTTTCATTTGATAATACTAAATTAGTTCATAAATCATGTCAAAATTCACAAATTAATTATGTAGATAAATGACTGTACACATGTTCTATGTCATTGCATTCTCATATTAATTTTTCTCCATGATGTATTTCAATGAAGAAAGATTATAATTTTATTTAACTTAAAGTGACTAGAGAAAGTATACAAGGTGCTATTCATTAATCAGTTGTCAGTTGTGTACAATATATATTTTGAGAGAGAGAGAGAGAGAGGGAGAATCTCAAAGTGTAATTGTGAAAATTTATGAGAAAGTGATGATGGGCATAGTAGGTACAGTTAATAGTTATGTATACCTTGTGAGAGTGGTTATGTTCTCAATGGCTTCTATCTTATTGCTTCAAACCAAAACTACTCTCAAAAAGTCACCACTTTCCTAAATTTTAGACTATCTAAGTTAAATTGTAGAGTATTTTTGTCATAACATCTTCAACCGTTACCAGCATGAAGCTATATTTAAAACTACAATTGCAGTGTTCTATTTTATGTACCATATAATACTACTTCTTAGTACACATTTTACTTATATAAATATATAAAACTGGTGAGTGACATAGAATCTCAAAACCTTCCTCATAATCATTGTAGGTTGATTAAAATTAAAATCTGTCTTCGTCACTGGAACATGTCACAAAAAATATAGGACACACACACACATACAAACAATGTATCTATGTAGGGACACTGAACGTGCAGTCATTTCACTTTTTCGAGCAAACCCTTTAATGTCTAGAAAAAATAGAAACACAAAATTCTATATTTCTAATATATACATTTTAAATACACAGATAAATAATATTAGTCATATAAATTATATGATTGCTAAATCTGAGAGATCATGAATAATGCCTTTTTGGGAAATAGAAAGAGCCATTAATTTTGATTTAAATTCTTATTGATGTGCATTGCATAAATGGCTCAAACAAATAATTGTCAATATGGAAGAATGCAAAGTATACTTTGTAAAGCCATGCTGTTCTTCTTACTGAATGTAGACAACCCATGAAGAAATAAAGGAAAATTCACATGGTATGGTGTGTATCAGCTGTCTGTTAGATGTCTTTGAAATGTACTAAAATGATGTCAGGGTGTTGTGTGTGTGAAGGGGGTATAGGCGATCACCTGAATCCGTCTCAGGAATTGTAAGTTCCTACAGACATGTGTTCTCATCTGATCTCTTCATCTTGTTTCTACCGCCTCCCTCTCTCCCACTCTCCTTCCCTTTCCTCTTTTTCATCCTAAGGAGAAGACTTAATAATAAATGGGGATGTAATAATGCTCTCATCTTTTTCTTGGTCATAGTTTTGCCTTAAATTTACTTTAAGCAAGCAGCATGTAATCGGTTTTTAGTAATTTAAATCCACAATAATGAAAAGTTCTAGGAATGCTAAATTGGAGGAAAGAAAAAGAGCATAATGAAATATATTTCAAGGATTGCACCTGTTCAAATAATCCAATTGTATTATAAGTATCAATAATCAGGTGCTACAGGAAGAAAATCCTGACAGGTGTGTGAAAGCACTTTCTAATCCTCACACTGTCACCAAGAAGAATAGCAATAGTAGCAAATACATTTGTAACACTTTCTAAATGCCATTGTTTCAAGTGACATGCTTGTATCAACTTAGTTAAAACTGACAAGAATTTAAAGGGTGGGGTAAAAAAATTTTCATCTACATTTTGATAGAAACTAGAATGAGAGGAAAATAACCTGCCCAATGCCACAAGATAGTAAATGGCAACATTGAGATTTACTCCAGATAATTCACCCAAGAGTATTACTTAATGTGTTTATGCTAATTAGATGAGCCCTGGGTAGGTTCATTATCAAATTATGGTAAAAATAATATTCAGAATATTCAGCATATGCTAGGCACTGTGTTACATTTTTAAAAGCAATACTCATTTAATCCTCACGATATTACAAGGATTCTAATTTCTAGTATTAAATCCAAAGTTGTTTTATTTGGAATAGTACCTAACCCAATATCAAATTGATGGTAAGTAGTAGAATATATTTTTTCCATTTGTATACTCTAGAATTCAAGCTCATAATCACCAACTTCAGCTGCTTCTTAAAGCCCCCAAACTTTGGAAATAATATATTCATTAACAACTGCAGGGGTTTATGCAAGCTGGGACACTGTTAAATAGATTTAAATGTCTGACATTGATTAATTGTCCAACATAACTTTTCTGTACTTTGTGTTTTCAGTGGTTCAACTAGACTGCCTTTGGAGTTATGCTCATTTATAGCTTTAAAGATAAATGAATCAATTAATTTTTTATAAAAAGACCAGGAAGCAGGGGCAGTATTTGCAGCAGATAGAGACGAAACTGAAAAGGTTGAATTTCAAAGACAGTTTCTAGTAATATGTTGTGTGGTTCCCAGATAAAACATTAGTCTTTAATATAAAATTCCAATAACAGTGGGGGAAAAAATGTGTTTTCTGTAGATGGAGTGACTCTGGACATCAGGAGTTGAGGATATTCTCAAGCAGTTTTATTTATTGCATAATTTCTTAGCAATCTCTTGGGGTTCAGACAAAAAGAAAAAAACTGAAATACTTAAAGCAGAAAAAAAATTAATAATAAAAATCCTGAATTTAAGGTTTGACCATAAATGTTAGGGAGAAGCTACGCTAACTTTCAAAAAATAAGGAATTGGCAGCAATTGTAGGAAAACACCAGTAATGAGTTCAGTTGTTTGTATCACTGAAACAATTGTTTAAACAAGAACTCTGGTGAGCTGGTGAACAATCTCACCTTTAATACACACAGCAGCCCATGCTCTTACCTGCCAAGACATAATGGTGGCTGACACTTTTCATTTACATTCCAAATATTATGGAAGTGCATTCTTTGGCAAAATCTAACAGAGAACACCACTGACAATAAGAAAGATATAGAGGCACTTTCATACAGTCAAAATAATAGGAAAGAGTGGAAATGAATATTCTGGTTGTTCATATATATATATACACACACACACATATACATACACATACACACACGCACACACACACACACACATATATGTTTATTATGTTCACAGTCATATCCATATATATATATCAGCCTCTGTTCCATTTTCATACCTAGAGCTATAAACAGCACATGGTCCTGATGTGAATTGGCCGTTCTCGCACATACTGCCCTCTCCGGGAATTCTGTGTTTGATAGAAGCTTCAGATCATTTACTCTCAGTAAATGATATAATTATTCAAATATTGCCACAGCCATCTTTTCCTTTAATAGTACAATTACTGCCATCTTGACATAACAATGAATTATTTGCTGTGCTTCATGTACCCAGATATCAATAGGGTATGCATGATTTATTCCCTCAGAACAGTCATTACTTTAAATATCTCCTTGTTCCTGTGGTTTGCTCATTCGTTTTGAAATTAAATAGGTTAATAGTTTGTTTCAGCAGAGAATTCCCCGTATATCACCTGTGTCATTTATAAGAACTGTATAACCAAAGTAAAATGGTAAGGTAATTCATAGCCAGAAATCTTACTGTAAGCCATGATCGATCACTGTGACAATGCTGGTTTATGATACAATTGATCTCAGCCACAGCATGCCTGAGTTAGACGAAAGGGCAGTGGATTTCGAGTCCTAGCACTGATGAAACTGTCAGTGGCTACTTTTTCAGTTCCAGAAAATACACTGGGCCCTTCCACATGGCTTCTCTTATTTAACAATAATAAAATTCTGAGATTTTGGCAACGTTACCACTTTAATTGTTACATTAAGCCTCTATTTCTCCTCTGTGTTTTACCATTCCTCATGTCTTTTCCCCCCAATCTCATTATAAGCAGTAATATGCTATAGCTTTTTTTATTTTTTTAAATTCTCACCCGAGGATATTTTTCCATTGACTTTCAGACAGAGTAGGAGGGAGGGAGGGATAGAGAGAGAGAAACATTGACTGGTTGCCTCCCGCATGACCCTGACCAGGGCCAGGGATCGATCCAAGATACATGCCCTTGACCGAAATCAAATCCATGACTCTTTGGTGCGTGGGCTAACACTCTATCTGCTGAGCCAAACCAACCAGGGTACTAAAGCTTTTTTAAAAATTGAATTCATTGAGATGACATTGATTAATAAAATTATACAGGCTTCAAGTGTGCAATTCTATAATACAACATCTATATACTGCATCGTGCGATCCCACTTAAAGTCAAGTCTCCTTTGTCACCATTTATCCCTCCTTTACCCTCTTCTACCTCCCTCACTCTTTCCCTCTGACAGTCACCACACTGTTGTCTGTCTGTTTTTCTATCTTCTTTTTTATTCTTAATCCCTTTATCTTTGTTACCCAGTCCCCCACACCTGCCTCCCTCTAACAGCTGTCAGTCTGTTCTCTGCATCTGAGTCTGTTCCTATTTTGTCTGTTACTTTGTTTTGTTTATTAGATTACACAGATAAGTAAAATTATATGGTATTCGCTATAACATTTTAATTAAAATATATGGCTTTTACATTAATTATTTTAACTGGCAAAAGTTTAAAATATTGTAATTAGTTGACAGACGTGTGTGTTTGTGTGTGTACAGAGAGAGAGAGTGAGAGAGAGAGAGCGAACACCCTTTAATGACATTGTTAAAAATA
This sequence comes from Molossus molossus, assembly GCF_014108415.1. Lineage (NCBI taxonomy): Eukaryota > Metazoa > Chordata > Mammalia > Chiroptera > Molossidae > Molossus > Molossus molossus. The sequence goes on along the minus strand of NW_023425351.1, from coordinate 54,884,729 downwards.
GTTTAGATCTGGTTATTTTTGATTCTCAAGTCTTCCAGAAATAATACCTCATTGTTAAAAGTTGATAAATGTATTCACACAAAGGGACATGTATCATTCTTGCCCATCAACCTTGATGCTGTAAGGGTTTCCATTACATTACACTGTAAAGTAGCATGTTAATTACCATTATTTTTTTTAATCTTTATTTTTTAAATATTTTTTCTTTATTGATTTGAGAGAGAGAGAAAGGGGGAGAGAGAGAGAGACATTGATGAGAGAAAACATCGATTGGTTGCCTCCTGCATGCCCCCTACTGGGGATCGGGCCCACCACCTGGGCATGTGCCCTGATCGGGAATCGAATCGACGACCTCCTGGTGTATGGGTCGACACAACCAGTGAGCCACACCAGCCGGGCTTTTTTATTCTTTAAATGAACAGCTTAATACTGAAAGAGCATATTCATAGACATTTTAAATTACTTTCTTGTAGATTAAATTTCTATGACTTACCAAATAATTATTTTAGTACTTTTCATATAACTCATTGATATAAAGTTATGTTAATCATTTAATTTGCCCTGGAACTAATTACTGGTTACTGTATGAAACTATCAATGTTCTGAACCTTTGTAAGAGAAAAACACTTAAAGAATGTTTTTATTTAAAAGGGGCCATGGAAAGTGATAGGATCACTGGCTTTAAGTTTGTGATTTTTATTTATTTATTTTTTAATCCTCATCCGAGGACATTTTTCCATTTTTTGTACAGAGTAGGAGGGAGAGAGAGGAAGAGAGAGAGAGGGAAACATCGATGTGAAAGGAACACATCGAGTGGCTGCCACCCGCACGACCAACCAGGGCCGGGGACAAACTGCAACCGAGGTACATGCCCTTAGCGGGAACCGAACCCGGGTCTCTCCGGACCGCAGGCAGACGCTCTAACCACTGAGCCAAACCGGCCAGGGCTAGTTTGTGATTTTTAAAACATACACAGCTCTGATAAGTATTTTTCCTAGTGAAAAACAAAATGCTCAAATATGATTGGGTGAAGGTAGAGTAGGAGATATTAATGAGAAACTATTAAATGTTAAGTGAAAAGCAACCAACATGTTGAGTCATCCTGTCTTATGACAGAATCTACTAGAGCAATGTCATTGACTAGTCCTGGTCCTTGGCAAAATATTCACCACATAAGAGTAATATATGAAAGTAGAGGAAATGTGAATTTTTCATGAAGTTGAATGTAATAAGAGAAAACGATTGTCCTTTAATCTGAGCTTACATACATTCTTAAGTGCCACATTTATGATGAGAGAAAATGATGATTGTTATGATGGCATAAACAAAAGCACTATTTAGCAAACAATACATTTCAACACATTTTTTTGGCTATTTTTTCTTTCAACTTTGGACTTTTATTAGAAATAGATGAAGGAAATTTACCTTGCATGATTCTTGACTTTCCCCTTATCAAGTATAGCCGGTGGTTTTTATTACATTTCTGACCTTTAATTCATGACTTTAAAATTATTATCGCATTCTTGCCAGCCTCAGGTACTTAAAGCTATCATATAGGTGAAATCATCTTAATACCTATTCCAAATATTTGTTAAGAAATGTAGATGGAGCCCTGGCCGGTTTGGTTCAGCTGTTAGAACACTGTCCCGCGGACCAGAGAGACCAGGGTTCGGTTTCTGCTAAGGGCATATACCTCGGTTGCGGTTTGTCCCCAGCTCCGGTTGGGGTAGTGTGGGTGGCAGCTACTCAATGTGTCTCTTTCATATCGATGTTTTTCTTGCCCTCTCTCCCTCCTGCTTTTTCTGAAGATAAATGCAAAAATGTCTTCGGGTGAGGATAAACAAAAGGAAATGTGATGGACCTTGTGGAGGAACCAAGATGAATTAGATATGCATTTTTCCCTCATGGAAAAATCAGTTCTCTTACAGGAAATATAGTAGTGGGAAAAGAAAGAGACTCAAGTTCAAAGTTACTATCTTTGCTCGACAGCCCACCGCTGGATTAACTTAAACAAGTGACTGGTCATGTCTGAGCTGTGATTTTTTTTCAATTATAAATCAGGGAAAATAGAGTTGCACTCTGGTATTCTCTTCAAAGGAACTTAAATGACATTCAATATGCAATTCTATCATACATTAACATAAAGAAAATATAATTGATGTAATAATTTAACAATATGTACAAAACACAAAACTTTGCAAGTTTCTGAATCAGTACAAATGATTCTATGAAAAAGTATTATGCTTATTCATAAAATATTATGCTTTTGTATTACCTAGGAAATATGTTAAATTCAGTTGAAATACATGGATATTTAAATATTGTATTTGAACTCATATTAAAGATTCAAAGCATGTTAGCTTTATCTGAAAATTAAGTTTTAAAACCACATAACCATATCTTTTTTTTTTTTAGTTTTTATTTATTTATTTATTTTTTTAATCCTCACCCGAGGACACTTTTTTTCCATATTTTGTTCAGATAGAGTGGGAGGAAGAGAGAGAGAGGGAGAGAAACATCGACGTGAAAGCGACACATCGAGTGGTTGCCACCCACACGACCCAACCAGGGCCGGGAACAAACTGCAACCCAGGTACGTGCCCTTAGCGGGAACCGAACCTGGGTCTCTCCAGACCGCAGGCCAACGCTCTAACCGCTGAGCCAAACTGGCCAGGGCCACATGGCCATATCTTAAAAGGTATTTCAAACATGTGTGTGTGTGTGTATATATATATATATATATATATATATATATATATATATATATATATGTGTGTGTGTGTGTGTGTGTGTGTGTGTGTGTGTGTGTATCTGATATATAATCTACTGTTAACTTTTGAGTTTAATAACATGGTAAAAGAAAATACGTCTTTCTGATGAAGAGTCTCTACATAGACTCTTAGATTTTTTTTTTTTTTATCAATTGGAGTTTCTTTACATTCATATGATTCTTGAGAAAGCTGTTTCAAGAACACAATATTTTGGTTTGAAAGGACAGTGTTCTGATGGCATTCACATTATCTGCGTTAATTGTCATCTGTTGAGGACCTTTGGCAGGGTATGCATGGTATGAAAATGCTGGTGATAGACTGGTGAGTTACAAGCACTGACTTCACAAAGCTTCATGTCCAAAGGAGAGAGATGCTTAATAGATAGTCATACACAAAAATATTAAATGATAACACGGAGCCTTGTACAGAAAGTAACTAATGGGATTCATAACTGAAAGAGCTTATTTTCATCAGCCAAGCAAAGTATTCCAGGAGGGAGTAGAATAAGTTAGTGCAAATCCTCATAATGCTACGCTATCATGAAAATAAGTTAAAAAAATAAATCTTCTCTTATTTACTGAAATTAAAAAAAAAAAACTAATTATTCATTATACAAAATAACACAGGCTGGTTATTTAAATACAACTTCAGAAAACCACCTTTTGGAAAAAATTCTTCGCATTGTCCTTTTCTATCATCTTGGATAATTTCATGGTAAAAATGTTTTAAATGTTATAATGTTCTCTGAAAATATTGGATTATTAACATATACAAATGTGTGTAAAAACATGAAATTGTGTATAAAATAATTTGTGTGTTTATGCGTACATTAGTAGATCAAATATATACTATTTTGATTTCATTAATGTGCCAAAGACAGAGAGAGAATGGACAGAGTGGTCACTAGAAAACGGACACAATCAGTTGCAGTCTTAGACCTGGCTCTATTGTGAAGTTGATCGAGTTGTTTAATTTTTCTAGTCTTTTGCACCCTCTAAAATGAAGATAAAATTGATTGCATGTTTTACCTACATAGAGAGATTTTTTTAAAGTCATATTCAAATAAGTTTTGCACTAACAGGCTCTGCATCTACTTTTGTGTTGTACAACATCGAGATGGGTCTCAGTGACGAAGAGTGGTCACTAGGTTCCAAGGGGCTTCTATTTTCATACATTGAATGAGTCAATATTTTAGAAGATTTAAAATTATATTGCAAAGCCTAAAACAGAGCTATGCATTGGTTTCTACTTGCTACTGCAATAAATTACCGCACACTTAATGGCTCCAATAATATAACATTATTATTTTACAGTCCTGAAGACTAAAGTCCAAAATGAGTTTGGGCTGAAATCAAGGCATCAGCATGGCTGCATCCCCTCCCCCCCCCCTCCCCTGCCGGAAGTTCTAGGAGTAAATAATCTGTTTCTTGCCTTTTCCATTTTCTAGAGGGTCCTTGCAATTCTTTGGCTTGTGGTTCCTCTCCCAGCTTCAAGCCAGTGAAGGAATCTGACCTCTGCTTCCTCCTCTTTCTCTGACCTTCCTGCCTCCCTCTAATAAGAACCCTTTGATCACTGCTTTGGGCCCTTCCAGATAATTTGGGTATTTTCTTTTCTCTATATTTCAACTCCATCACAGTGGGAACTATTTTATTTTTATATCAGTATATCAAGAAATATAGTTGAAAAATATCCAGAAAATTATTTAACCACTAATTGGTTACCCAGTGACCCTGCAAATTCACTACTGGATAAATAAAAACATGACTATATGCTTACAAAATTGCAACTAATTTTTATGGCAGTATTATTTACAAAAGATCTAACAGGGAAAAAAAAATTCTACCAACAGTAGAATGGATTCATTAATTGAAGTATATTCATAAAATGTAAACCTATATAGCAATAACCCAGAGACGAGGCAGGAGAGGGACCAGAGAGACGTGGAGAATGAGAACTTGGAGTCCACCGCTGACTGAAAATGAAGGAAGAGGGCCACAACACAAGGAATGCAAGTGGTCTCTGAGAGCTGAGCAGCCCCACTGAGAAGCACCCCAAGCTGATAGCCAACAAGGAAACAGGCACCGTAGTCCTACAACTGCTTGGAACTGAATTCTGGCAACAGCCTTAAACACTTGAAAGTGAAAGCAAATGTAATTCCAGAGGTTCCAGAAAGCAATGCAGCCCCGCGGACCCCTTGATTTCGCCTACGTAAGACTCTAAGCAGAGAACCGTTAAGCTACACTCTGCCTGACCTATCTGACTGTGGATAACAAGCAGTGTTGTTGAATTTTATGGTAATTTGGATTAGGAATAGGAAAACAATATACTGATTCTTCATAAGAAAAGTAGGGACATAATAAAAATGTACAATATCTGACCCATAGAGCACATCTCAATGAAATTCAACAGCTTAAATTCATACAGAAAATGTTATCTGACTAGAATGCAAATGAGTTATGCATTGGTAACAAAATATAAGAAAAGCAACTCATGTTTATAATTTAAGAGATAGAGCTCTAATCCATGGGCCAAAGAGGAAGTCACAGTTTGAATAGGTCTTTTGTGGATGTAGCTTATGCAGCAAAAAGAAGAAAATGTAAAGCTTTAAATAATTTTTTACTCAAGAAAAACTGCTACATAAGTGTGTAGCAATGAACTTTTACACAGACATTGATGAAAATACAATGGACAAGTTCTAAACAACTCAAATATCCTTCAACAGTAGACTGAATAAATGAAGTGTGGTATATCTATTACAATGGATTCCCAATACAGCAATGGTTCTCAAAATGTGATCCACGGGTCTTTGAAGGTCCTGGGACATTATTCACCTGTTTCATGGTGCTAACATTTGCTCTGTTACAAAAGGAAGTGGGTAAAACTGGTAGGGCATTAAAGAATCTCATTTAGTGACCTCACTAGTACCCACTACTCACTGAATTCTTTACTACAGCACAAAAATCCAATTATGCTTAATGAAGTTCGTGTTAAAGCCATAAAAAATTATTTAATTTAATATCCACCCACTAGTGCCCCTTTTTTCAATAATTTGTGTGAAAAAATAAAAACTATGCAAAAAATACTCCTTGTGACTGCCAAAATATGGTTGTCCCAAAGAAAAAAGTTCTATAATTGAGCTATCAACTGAACTAGCCCTTTTTTTCAAGGAACAAACTCTTTACTTAAAGAAACAACTAACATAAATTACAGTTAATTGCACTTGAGTATTTGCAATATATTTTCTTAAAAATAAAAATAAACCTGACAGTATTTGTTCTCATAACAAAGTTTGAGTTTTCATGTAAAAATTTAACTTATTGTAGTCGCTTATTTTAAAATCAAATAATAAATGCACATTTACAATTTTTCTCCTCTTCAATTTAAGTATGGTAAATATTGCTAGATATAACCCACAAAATCCCTCTGGGTGCTCAGTAATGTTTTAGAATGTAAGCAGACCTAAGACAAAGTTGAGAACTGCTGTTATATACCAATAAAAATATATGGTACATTTAGTACATTTAGTATAAATTGATTTTACACATATAATGTTGGTTAAAAAAAACAAACAAACAAGTGTATAAAAATATAATTCCACTGCATATAAATTTTACATGATAATTAAAATGAGAATAAAGCAACTCATATAAATAAAAAAACAATGTATCTTCATTAGTTTTAGGAAAATTATATTCCATGAATGCACTATTTTTAAAAATATGTTTGTATTGATTTTATAGAGAGAGAGGAAGGGAGAGATAGAAACAATGACCTGAGAGAGAAACATCCATCAGCTGCCTCCTGCACGCCCCCTACTGGGGATTGAGCCTGCGACCTGGGCATGTACCCTGATTGGAAATCAAACCTGGACCTCTCAGTCCATGGGACAAGCTCAATCCACTGAGCCACACCAGCTGGGCAAATGTACTTTTCTAAATTAAAAATTTTTCTTTTCTGATTTAGAAAATGTCAATTGTAAATTACCTTTTATATAATTGAGCTTGTAATTATATGCGATAAATCATTAGTCAAATAAGTGATAAAGTATGGGTAAAATGGCAAGTATTTGTTGTGTAAACATATGCAATATTAACCAAATAGAATCATATAAAGTAGAACTTACTGAAATTTTGGAATGTGATAAAAACAAAATCACTACTCAGTTTTAGAAATTTTAGTTTTAAGATTTTGTATCTAGATTATATCTCTTACTTCAATATTGCATTTCACTAAATACTTCCTACACTTTATGTATATTTTTAACTATCAGGAAAATAAGTGATTTGACAAAATTTCAAATGTTCAGTTGTTATCATCGGCAGTATAAAATACAGTGCACAAACACATACTCTCACAATTCATTTCCCAAAGTTTGAATTAATCAACATTTTCATATAGATGAATATGATATATGTAATAAACAGTAATGCACACACATACATAAATAATAAATTACTATGTTTATGTGTATTTACAGTAATTGCTTTTGATGAGTACGTTTCTAATCAACATGTCATAAATTCATACATATGAGTGCATATATATGTGTGTGTATATATATGTAGATGTATATAGTTATACAGAGTTTGGAGATATAAAATTACTTTAATATTCTTTGAACACCGTTAGGTGAAGTGTCTGTGACTCTAACGACTGATGCCTTCATGTTTTTAGGTTAACAGGATTCCACCTGCCACCGCCAGTGACCAGTACCAAATCTGTGTTCTCGCTACGTTTGACCAGCGATTTTGCTGTTAGTGCTCATGGGTTCAAAGTGTATTATGAAGGTAAGTGAAGGTGACACACAAGGGAAAACGCACAGTCTAATGTAGTCAAACTGAAATTCTCCAGGGTAGAAATGGAAAAATCACCCAGAAGAAAGTTACAGTTCTTCCTGTTATCTCAAATCGTGTCCCAAAATAACTTTGTTATTAATCAATAATATGCAATAGGATGCTGAAAGTAATGGACTTGAATGTTTCCTAGCAGTGTGCCTGGACATAGAACATTCCAGACCATGAAATCACTACAGGGTTAGATGTGAGAGTAACAGGAAATGATGCCTAATCAAAGATTCAGGTGCCAAGATCTCCACCCTCTTCTCCTCTGTGCTTTGCCTCTCTGCCAGAAAACAAACTAGGAACTGTCTTTTCTGTGAGTCACAGTCAAGAGAAAACGTCCACTAAGACACAGGAGTTGACATCTTCCATTGTAAACCAGCCTTTCCAGATCTGACTCCGTAACAACAAAGAGGAAGGCTGAAAAGCTCTTGATGCTAAAGGTTTTTATCTAGAAGTACAAATTCATTCGACATCAAAACATGACCTGCACTGATTAGAGAACATTTCTAGTCTTTATTTATCCCACATAATGTGGCAATTCATGTGTTCACTGCAGAAATATTGTTTGATAATGGGGCGGTGCCCCAGGCTCTGTTGAGGGTGTTAAAAATGTATAGAATCTGCACGTTTTTCTTTTTAAAATGTGAAACAATTTTAATATTCTAATGGAAAAATAATCTATTGGTGAGGCTTTCAGATAGAGGTCATGGATTTGTCATTTCTTCTGTATGTGATTTGACATTAAAATTCTCACTTAATTTAGGTAACAGCTCCTGCCTTATTCATAGCAAGAGTAGATCAGATGTCCACCTACCCCCCAGGACTACATCATACAGGATCTAATATTGTCGTAAGAGATACACAACCATAGTAGCAGGGGCTGTTACTTTCTAAACCACATGATAGTTCAAAATACGATGTTTCAAGAACATACTAGAAACAATTGCATATAAAATAGAATTGCTTTGGTATAAAGTTTAACAGTTTGCATGTGGGGAAAGTTTTACACAGAAATTTCATCCAGTGCTACCTTTCTCAGTAGAAAATAAAAATACCCTCTAGCAAACAATTGAGAACCATGTTTTGTACCTAATACATTTCTGAACTGTCTTTTCTCTGGCAAGGGAGTATGCATCCCAACACTTAATTTCCTCCACTGTGATAGTAATAATATTTATTTTTAAGGTGTTTTTACAATAGTTAAATATTTTTATCTTGGCAACTTAATCTATAGCTTAAAACACAAAGGTTTAATTTTAAGTAATATAATTTTGGCAACATTGAAGGAGTTAGTAATACAATATATTTTTTTTTATTAAGGGCTCCTTAATAGAAAACCTGTTTTTGTGCATGAACGTATAAAGATATTTTAGGTTAGCTGATTCTTTTGGTAAGTACTAAGTATACTGACAATGCAGAAACTTGGAAATGAGTTATGATATTGCTGTGTTTTCTGGCTTGACTGTCAAGTTTTAGAAAATATACCAAAACATATTTTTAAAGCTCCCCATTGTTTCTATATATGCAACATTAAATTTCTGCCTGACTTTTCTGCTTCGGTGAAATGGACTCATATATCTTCAGGACATTTAAATGTATGTGTGGGAGTTCCTGATTTAAAGATAAGGTACCGGGCATCCAGGTAGTGTTGAGGGATTGGCTGTCATGCTGTAGAAATCTCCAGGTATTGATTTGTGATGGGTGTGTTTTACTATGTGATTAGTTTTACATTGCTACCATAACGAATGACCACACATTTAGCAGTTTAAAAAAAAAGAAAAATAGGAACTCACATTTTGTAGATGAGCAGTCCTGCGTGATCTCTGCTCGTTGCTCTGCTCAGAGTCTCAAAAGGCTGAAAGAAAAATGTCGGCTGGTTGGGCTCTTATCAGAAAACTCTAGAAAGTATCTACTGCTCATAGCTCCCAGAGGCCTCTCTCTTCCTTGTACTGTCTTCCTTGGGCCTCCATCTGAGAGCTAACAACCGGAGCATTGAGTCTCTCTCATACTGGGAACCTCTCTGCCTTCCTCTTCTTATACATCTCCCTCCTCTCTTCTTCCTGACCCACATACCGGACGTTAGCTGGAGATGTTTCATAGCTTTCAAGGGTCTATGTGATCACATGGGGCCCGCCTAATAATCAAGGCTATTCTTGCTTTATTACGCTGCAAAATCCTTTTGCCCCGTAGCACGACATATTCACAGATTCCAGAGATCTTTCTTGGGGGTGTGGCGCGATGGGCTTTATTTTTCCTATCACACCAGGCACAACACTATGTAACACTTTACGGAGTGGGTAGCTGCAAGCATTAGTTATTTCACTATGGCCAATGATATTATAGAAGTCAATGGGAATATTGATTGTGAAGTCCAGAAAACTTAATTTGAAGTTTCCAAGCCTGTTCTTTAAACTCCACCCTCACCTCGCCACAGTTTGCATCCAGATTACTATCTACAGTCACCTCAAAATACAACTCTGTACCCAAACCATGCCACAGTACATGAACCCTCTCATCTGGACATGCTATTTTTTTTTTTTTTACAAGATGATTTTAAGTTCTGAATCTCATTCATTTTCATTTCATCTCCTTCTACATAATCATGTACTATTCTCTTCATTTAAAACAAAAACTTTCCTAGGACTTTGTCCTTGTGGATTAGAATTTAGGAGAATTCTACTTATTAGTGATATTTGTGCACTTATGTGTGTTCCCAAACTGCCAACTCCAGACCACAAGCCTCAGAATCAGATGGAGCATGCGTTAAAATATGGAGTCCTTACCCCCAATTATAGACCCTGAATTCTATCGAGGTCCTAAAATATGCACTATAATTCTAATTTCAGATCCAACGTAGAATAAATAATTGATAAACGTCTGTCTGTGATCTTCACAAACTTTACAAGCTTCTATTACTCTAGTTCAGTCCACTTTGCAGGGTGATGTCCCTGTTTCATGAACTTTAATCGATGTAAGAGCTCTTAACCACTTACTGAAAACACTTTTCTTTTAAACCTTTTTAAGACAAAGCTGTAAATTGTTAAATTTTTGTGGGAAATGTTCCACATTAATACCTAGCTGTATAAATTTTTATTTATTCCCATTAAATCATACACTTTGATTTCTTGTCACTACCTTCTAAATTTTGTTCCACAGAACTTTGGTTTCACGTTTGTTAGTGTTAATAAAAACAAGTGAGGAATTACTATTTCGTGAAACAATAAAATTGAGAAGCACTAATGCATACTAAATTAATAGCCATATAAATATTTTCCCAAATTTGTCAGGCTAAAGCTGGTAAGGTCTGTGTTCTATGAAGCACATGGTGGGAAATGCTCTTATATCTTTCTAGATCTGCTCAACAGAATTCAGCATATATTCTAGTTCTACTAAGTTATTTTGTGTCATGGGATCCTTTTATGTTTTACTTTCAAAAATGCATAATCATTCTTCTTGGTGAAAGATTATATGGTTCTATACCATGCGATATCTTACCATTTTAGAATCATTTATGTGGAAACAAAGTAATATAGTCCACACATATAGATTAGATACCTATAATATGTAGTTATTGATATTAGTATATCTATATATCTATATCTATATATATAATACACAGTGGTTACTTTAACATTTGGGAAATCTCAATGAATAATATCAGCATATATCAGTGAGCCAATTCATTTATCAGAAAGAGATATAAAAATAAGAATATAGTCTTGAAAACTACTTCAAACACAAGGTAGATTTTATGTCATAATGATGGTTGATATATATGATTAATTAAGAAATTATATGGATAAAAAGCTTACTTTAAGGAAATATGCTGTAAAATCATTTCACATTTTATTTCAGAAATATAAAAATGTTGCTAATAATACTGTTACTATTAGGTATCATTTATTGAATGATTTCTTTTTAGCTAATTACAGTGCTAAACATTTTATATAGATTTTTCTCACAATAAAATTTAAATAAAAATTGTAATGAGCAGGAATTACAAAGCACTAACCTTAATGTAAAAATATGTTTAAATGGCCCTGGCCGGTTTGGCTCAGCGGTTAGAGCATCCACCTGCGGTCCGGAGAGGCCCGGGTTCGGTTCCCGCTAAGGGCATGTACCTCGGTTGCAGTTTGTCCCCGGCCCTGGTTGGTCGTGCGGGTGGCAGCCACTCGATGTGTCCCTTTCACATCAATGTTTCCCTCTCTCTCTCTTCCTCTCTCTCCCTCCACTCTGTCTGTACAAAAAATGGAAAAATGTCCTCGGATGAGGATTAAAAAAAAAAAAAAATATGTTTAAATGCCCTACTGATGTAAACTGTATACATTTTGGATACTTATTTTATATTTAACTATGACATAACTCCATTTATTGTCAAATGCATATGACCACATAGAATTTAGTACAAAAGAGCATTATAAAAATAAGAATTACTGAAAATGTTATGTATTGAATCATTATGTAATATAAAAGCTGAAATATATTTTTATATTATGTGACCTATATCTTATTTGTCCTTTTTAAGTACTTGACATACAAAATAATATTATAGTATTTACTATTCTATTCAGCTTCTTGTCACACAAGTTTATAAAATGTTTATCCTTGAAAACACCAAGAGACTTTAGTGATTTTTAATTTTAGGGTTAGTTTCAATTCCTAAGCTTTAAAAATTTGAACTGCAGTACATGAAATTTAATGGAGAGCTAACAATTTAGAATCAAGTCAATTATGCTTCTCGCAAGATAGTTAAATTGTGGCAAGAGAAATTTAAAATAAAATTACATACATGGTTTGCTGGCAATAAAGGCGGTTAGATTCATAAAAGAAGTAAATGAATCTTCACCTTAAATACTTTTAAGAATAAATGAGACATATCATTAAACATACACATACACAATGCAAGATGTCATACATGCAAACACATTCTTTGCTTCTTGATTCAATCCAGCTCTTTTGTCGTTAGGGTTTCACGGAGTCAGCCTAATTAGAGTCTGAACCATCCTCATTCTACAGTGACCTCCCAGCTAAGTTGTGAGTGACTTCTCAGCCATGTAAACAGTTGGAAGTGTTCAAAACCCCAATCCAGAGAATGACACAAATCAACCTTTTTCTTAAATATCATCTTAAAAATGGAGTTAGAAGACAGTTATAATAAATATGTGGATTTGGTTGGGTATACACAAAAACCTATTCGTTTTTTTACATCAATTATCGAGAAAGAGATAAATCACTTTCACTATACTCACATAAAGCTTCAACGGTACTATCAACACTATAAATGCTCTTTGAAATTAAGCTGTAACATTTTAAACATTTCACATTTCTGCACAGTGTGGCATACACAACCTCAAAATAGGTCTCCAGCCTTGATTCCCACCACTGAAGGTTTGCCTCCATTCATGAAACTGTCACATGAGCACGTATTGAATGTCTACATCTACTATGCTATTTAAACTATTCTACCTTAAATCTCCATCTCTTCTGCTCAGATCACTCTGTACATACCTTTCTCACCAGCCCACTGTTCTTATCCTTCCAGACTTTGTGCAGGCCTTAACCAACTCCAGAAAGTCATTTATGGGATCCAGGATGGAGCCCAACGATGGTCAATGATCTTTTCTCTATGTGTGCAGATATTTACACACCTTATCATAATACTATATTCTACCATTTGGGGTTTTTCACTCACACTAGGCTATGAGAAGCTTGAGGGTATAGAATGTGTCTTATTTGTTTTCTAAAAATGCAACATGTTTCAGCACATTCCTGGCTCATTGCAAGCACTTAATGCTTGTTAAACTCAGCTGATATACAGAATATCTAATACTTTTATCAGCAATGAGGAAATATTAAATACATCTGCCTCTTTCAAAGAATTAAAACTCCAGTGAAGGTGTGAAAAGGTAGACATTGGCTATGTTTAATCATGTAGAAATTGTGATACTCACAGGTATTTACATTAAATGAATAAGGTTTCGAAAAATTGTCGGCCTTTATTTGAGAAAAGCCATAAGTTATATATATAATTCTCTTCACATTTTATGGATATTTTCTTTGCTTAAAATATTTACATTCTTGATTAAATGGTTTCTTTCTTTTTTTCTTTGGGAGGGTGTGGTTCATTGACACCAAAAATTGTATTAAAAAAGAAAAAAGAACCACATACAATATAACGGCATTTTCTACCATCATTCGGGAGGTAGTAATATAGTGTTGTAATTTAAAATACAAGGTCAATCACTAACTGTAAACATTTCTAAAGCATTGTGTGTAATTGTTTAAGATATAATGTAGTGGAAAAAAATTAGAATTCATACAAAATCAGCAATTTAAAAAAGGAAAAATGGCCCTGGCCAGTTTGGCTCAGCGGTTAGAGCGTCGGCCTGCGGTCCGGAGAGACCCGGGTTCGGTTCCCACTAAGGGCATGTACCTCGGTTGCAGTTTGTCCCCGGCCCTGGTTGGGTCGTGTGGGTGGCAACCACTCGATGTGTCCCTTTCACGTCGATGTTTCTCTCTCTCTCTCTCCCTCCCACTCTATCTGAACAAAATATCAAAAAATGTCCTCAAGTGAGGACTAAAAAAAAAAAAAAAAGGAAAAATGGGAATGTCTAGAGAATTTATTCAAATTGAAGGAAACTAAAATGGTACAGAACTGGAAATGTTAGAAATCTATATACAATAGAATGTGAATATAAATTAGCCAATTCAATATGAACGTTTTCAGCTGACAATTCATACAAGCCCATTTTGTACATATGTGACATGATTCTGGCAAAATAAATCCAAAATATTAAAAATATCCTCAAATTTTAAAGATATTGCGTAATAAGTTTTAACAACAACACTCTTCGTTTATGAAAAACCCTGATTTCATTCCCTACTTTTATCATGCCAGAAGCATGGTAGGTTTTAATTTTTTTAAATTGATTTTGGTATCACACACATTGGCTTATTAATAATTAAGGCATTTTGAATATACAATATTTCAGCATAGATAAAAACTATTAGTATTATTTGCTATGATGTCTTAAACTTTCAAAGTCTATTCAACATAAAACAGGTACACCCATTTGAGCATTTCCTTATAAAATACAATCTTAAAGTAATGGTTGGTCCTTGTGGTCTCTAGTAATAAAGTGTCTTATTTTTTTATGTAGCCTAAGGTACATTTTTATGCAGGATTGCTTTAAGACCCAGTATTTTTAGACAATGCTACTAAATAACCACATAAATGGCAACGCTGCAAAGGTGAACAATCTTTATGAACAACTTCATTGAAGTTGTAGCTGTTCCTTTGGAATATTTTTCACTTCAGTATAAAGCAGACTGTTATGGTTTTGTTAGTGTTTTCATTATGTGGCTTTAAAAAAAAGGTTTTGATTTCTTCCACAGTCAGTTTATTTTATGAGACATTTTTTAGAAATCAAATAGTTCAGGGATGATTTTAATAACAAATATTCTTTAGTAAACAAAGTCCCTCGATGGAACTGTAATAAATACGCATCTACATCTTTAGCTATATTATCAGTATATTCTGGAATCAAAGTAAGATTGTTTTTTGCTCCACAATCAACTTAATTGTTTTAAAATGTGAATATTTTCATCATTTGCAGTTTCTGTTTTGGATGATAGTTCTGACCACCACCGTTTATGACTGCTTGAAGCCAGTTTAAACCAACTATTATACATTCTTCAAATTTGCTTTTAAGCAGTGCCTTTGCTAGAGACAACACGTCTACACTGCAGCAGAGTGAGATGTATGGTTTTCGTCTATAAACTGTTGGTTAGTACAAGAAGGCAACCCACCCCCTCTCCGAGGTCTTCTAGCCTCCCCAAATAAGCTGCAAGTTCACTTATACTTCTCTTTTTCCAGAAAGTTAAAGCTGCATTCCATCTCGAATTCCTGTTGAACACAACATGTGCCATTGTATCATGGTCCTGAGAAACCTCAGGAAAAACAGAAAGAAACAAGCAAACAAACAAACAAAACCCCCAAACACTGTCTTTTGATGATGGGTGTGTGTGAAGAAGCGGGATCGCTGGAGTTAGGCAAATATGTTTGACTATCGTGGTGTGATTTTTCAGGCAAGTGGCCTGCACAAGCCAGTTTCTTTGCTTTATTTCACGTCACAGCCCTACTGCCAGTGTACTGTGTTTCTTTTTATAGCAAGGATTTAGAAAAAAATGATGAAGTTTCTTTCTATGGTACATCACCTTACGTAGTTTATAGGGGCTATTCACAGCTTATCCAACTGCTCTATTTATGTAAGTAGCCAACTGTTTTGTAGATTTCTTAACCTCATTCATGTTCTTATCAGTGAAATTAAAGATGCTTTTTCTAGGAAGATCAGTGGAGTGATCCTCAATATTATTACAAAAGTTACATTTCTTAACATTGTAGATTTCAGATGTCATAATTTCTTTTTTATTTATTTTCAAATATATATTTATTTATTTATTCTAGAGAGAGAGGAAGGGGGAAAGAGAGAGAAATATCTCTTGGCTGCCTCCTACAGGACCCCTACTGGGGATTGAGCCTGCAACCCGGGCATGTGCCCTGACCAGGAATTGAACCAGGACCTCTCAGTCCATCGGACAACGCTCAATCCACTGAGCCACACTGGCCGGGCTCAGGTGTTATCTTTTCTTGACTACCAATATCTCAACCTAGCCCTGGTACTGATGAACTGTGCCCAGAGGCACAGAGAGACCCTTGGCTTCTGGGTGAGCCTCACTCAGGGTCATTCAAATAAGGATGCCTGAAATTTATTTTAATAGAAAAATAAACCATTGGTGTGTTCAGGTTCTCGTCCCCTGCGGACAAATGCTATGGATGTGCTTAATTTCATTAGCTACAATGTAGCCAACAAGAACAATGTATAAAATCAGCTTTCTACAGCTTAACACCAGCATTTGAAACAAATCATTATTGTTGTCACACTGGTAACTAGAATTAAGGAAAAAATATATTACGGATATTTTTATACCACTTTGCAAATGCACTAATAAAATAATTTATAATTATTTGAAAACATGGTTGGTTCCTGGTGAATATTTTCTCTCCTCTAAATAAGGTTGCCTAGTCCGCGGTGTGGCTCAGTGGTTGAGCTTCGACCCATGCACCAAGAAGTTGCCAGTTTGATTCCTGGTCAGGGCACATGCCCAGGTGGTAGACTGGATCTTCAATGGGGAGCATGCAGAAGATGATCAATCGATGTTCTCTCTCATCCATGTTTTTTTTCTCTCTCTCCCTCTTCCTTTCTCTCTCTAAAAAATCAATAAAGGGAAAAACATTTAAAAATAAATAAATAAGGCTGCCTGTTATCCCATGCACATTTTACATACCTTCCCTTGTGCCATTCTGGACCCTAAACCCTCATCTTTCAAGGTAGACATAGTGGAGGTTGTCTTTAAACAACCTGATGAACAGGTTTCATTCTGGCCTGACCCTGCTCTTATGGTGGAATATTTCTGCAGTGACTGACTCATCTTAAATATCATCTGGTCAGAGGTGGGACCCCAGAGGCTGGTGCCGCTGAGCCCCGAGTGCACCCAGCCTCCTCTCTGGCTCCTCAGGTGGGAGGAGGGCATCATAAACAAACAGGGCCACCCTTGCTCTGCTCCCCTCCCAACCCCTGCTCAGGAAGCCAGAGAGCCAGTGACCCAGAACACATGCATTCTGCAACTGCAATGATTTCCTGCAAAATAAACCTGGCTAGGAAATTCACCAGACTGGCACTGCTTCTTAGTGCATAAGCACTTCCAGGAGGGTGTGAGTCTTCAGTCTGCACCCTGTCTGACCATCTGTCCCTCGGATCTGAGATGCCCTGGAGGAGATCTGGGTTGTGCTTCTGAAGCCCCTGCAGAGTGGTGGCTGCTGGCTCCCCCCCAGCCCGGAGGTGGAAAGGGAACCCTCTGGCCTGAGCGTGGGGCAGATGACTGATGGAGAGTTCAAGCAGCTGCACGGGGAGGCAGCAGCTGAAGGCCAGCTGGAGACAAGTCTCATCTCGTAGCCTTTCTGGCCAGGAACGCTGGGCGGGGCTTCGTAGCAGCCAGGGCTGCGCGCGCAGCAGGTGGGCGGAGAAGGGGCCTGGAATGCTCTGCGCTGGCCAAGGGCAGCCTACGTGGTTTCCTTTATGCTCCCTTATGAAGCATTTTAAAATTACAAAATTGCTCATATTAGCATAAGAAAAACAAGCTGAGAATGAAAAATTGCTAAAGTCAGTGATATATGACCTACTTAATCTTTGTGCTTCATGTGGAAAAGATGAGGTGGGATTCAAGGTTGTATTTTATTCTCCAGAAATAGAATGATTAAACTTAGTAGGTGATCTCATTTCACAATGAATTTCCTCCCTTTATAGATGTTGCTAAATGTGTCATATTTGTCAACTGCTATAATTTATCATTTTGATATGAATGCTAGAATTAAGTTTAATTGAGACAGTGATTAATTCAAGATTCTAATTATATGTCAGAGATTTTTTTTGTTTCACAGATTCAAAGGCAATACATTGTGATAAGTTGTTATAATTGATAGTATACAACTAATGGTTTAAAAAATATATATAGTATGAACTTGGTTAAGAAATTAATGTGTGAATTTACTTTAACTTCTCCACTACCAAAATGTGGTTAGAAAAATACAATTTTATGTTTGTTTATTTGTTTATTTGCATTTATCTTCAGATAGAGAAGGAGGAAAAGAGGGGGGAAGAGAGAGAAACATCAATGTGAGAGAGAGAGAGAGACACATCGATTGGTCACCACTCACAAGACCCCAACCAAGCTGGGGACAAACCACAACCAAGGTACATACCCTTAGTGGGAACCGAACCTGGGAATCTCTGGTCCACCGGCCAATGCTCCAACCACTGTACCAAACTGGCCAGGGCTCAAATATTTCAATAAGAAAAATAAACAGTATCAACACTTTGATTCAATTAATTACACCTACTGTATTAGATAAAATTATTTATCTTTATAGAGAAGAAATTAGGTCATCAAATCCTATTTTCAGTACTTGTTACACAATTTTCAGATTTAAGATGGATTTTTAAGAAATTTTCCCCATAACACACTGGACAACATAGTTCAAAAAAAATGTCTTCAATATTTCAAAACACTTATAGACCTTTTCTCTGTAGAGTATGTTAACATGTCCCATATCCTTTAAATTTTGTGTACTCTTTAAAACAAAAATTTTAAAAGTGAACCTGTCATGCTAATGGATGTGAGAAGATGTTAAAACCTCACTAATGGAATGCCACAGTAAGAAAAGAAGAAAAAGCATTTCTTAGTTGTTCATAGTTGGGGCGGTAAAGGTGGGGAGAATGATCTTAGTTCCTGCAAGGACCTAACGGGCTAAAGTAGATGGGAAGCAGATGATAAAAATAAAAAGGAGCCCAGATGGGTTGGCTCAGTGGTTGAGCAGCGACCCATGCACCAAAACGTCACCAGTTCAATTCCCAGTCAGGGCACATGCCCTGGATGTAGGCCAGATCCCCAGTGGGAGGTGTGCAGGAGGCGACCAATAAATGCTCTCGCTCATGGATGTTTCCATCTCTCTCTATCTCTCCTTTCTTCTCTCTCTAAAATCAATAAAGGAAAAAAATATTTGAAAAATCAAAAGGAATGCATGAAGAGAACCTGAAGAGATATTAACACTACCCTATGAACATCATGTTGATGCTCCTTAATGGAACAAAATGTGAACTGACCTCAAGGCACCATTAGTGGGTATTTACAGTATTTCCAAAAACTAAATATTCACCATTGCTCATTTTTAATCTAAATATTACATTAATGATAAATTCCCAAATATGTAGTTAAAATAATAGAATATTTCAGAATAGTTTTTTTGCCCTGGCTGGTTTGGCTCAGCGGTTGGAGCGTCTGCCCATGGACCAGAGAGTCCCAGGTTCGGTTCCCACTAAGGGCATGTACCTCAGTTGCAGTTTGTCCCCGGCCCTGGTTGGGGTTGTGTGGGTGGTAACCAGTCAATGTGTCTCTCTCACATTAATGTTTCTCTCTCTCTTCCTCCTGCTCTATCTGAAGATAAGTGCAAAAATGTCCTTGGGTGAGGATAAAAGAACACAAAAATAGTTTTCTTCATGTTCATTTGCATTTATAATAACTTACTTGGTTATCTTTCACCTTTGAAGACATTTATCTATACTGTTTTACAAACAGATCTCTGACATTGTGCTCTTTTGGTCATAAGTTTCAAGCACAACTCGTCACTAGCTATGCCTCATACAAATTTTTATTGTGCATTTCTATGTAGCCATATCATAGCATTTGTTTCTCATGGGGATATTTAAAGAATTTTTTTTCCACAAAATGATCATTTCCATCTGTATTGGTTTACATTGATGCGTAACAAATTACCACTAGTCAGTAGACAAACATGACACAAATTATAATCTCGTAACTCTGAAGGTCAGGAGACTGAGCAAGCATCAGCTGGGTTCTTAGCAAATATCTCACAAAGCTGCAACCAAAAGTGTTGGCTAGCATTGTGATTGAATCTAAGGCCAGGGCTCTATTCCAAGTTTACTTGTTGCTGGTATAATGTTTCTTAGCAGCAACATAATCGAGGTCCCTATTTTCTTGCCAGGTATTGACCAGGGACTTCTCTTAGATTTTATAGGCTGTCTGTGGTTCCTAACTGTCCCTCCTCCAAAAGGCAGTTCACCTGGCCTTCTTCCAGCTCAGCTGGAGCACATGTCTCTGACTTCACCTCCCTCTTCAGCTGGTTAGTAAGCAGTCCTATGTAGAATAACATAGTTGCAGGAGTGACTGTCCCATCACCTTTGGATACAATGGAAACTAATGAAGAGGAAGCTACCCCATCATATCCACCCATTCCACTTGCACTCATGGAAGGAGACAGAAACTCTAGAGCACATCATAGAATTCTGCCTCGAATATCCTATCAACTGACTCATTTAGGTGATAGTTGAAAATAGGATTAAATATAAGAAGGGAAAGAACAGGAGGTTAGAAGATACATTTTATAATCAATTCACCTAAATGGCTCCATTTCTACCTACAAAAGATATAATTAAAGGATTCTTTGCATTTATTTTTCTTCACTTTGGGAAATGGACTTAGGTCAGTAAATAACACATCTTTATATGCTAAAGCATAGATTAAATACAATGTAATTATAATCTTATAATGAAGATTGGATTTTTAAAGGTCACATTTTAATATGAATGCATTTTTAATACAACATGTATTTCTTCTTAGTGGTAACTTTAGGGTAATGGAAATATTTTTTAAATGCTGGACATGGTGTTACAGGATCTAATATTTAATGCTGACTTCACACTCGGATGTTGTAAGGCTCAGTTCTTTATAATCTAAAATGAGTAATATAATGCCAATTCTACAAGGTTGTTTTGAATATCAAGGGAGTTAATGATGCAACATCCACCCAGCTCAGTGGTTCTCAACCTGTGGGTCGCAACCCCTTTGGGGGTCGAACGACCTTTTCACAGGGGTCCCCTAAGACCATCAGAAAGCACATATTTCCAATGGTCTTAGGAACCATGACACCGCTCCTCTATCCATCTCCAGGCGGATCTGCCCACATGCAGATACGCCCACACACAACATGAGGAACTGTATTAAAGTTTGTGGCATTAGGAAGGTTGAGAACCACTCACCCAGCTGCTGTAGCTCAGTGGTTGAGCATGGTCTCATGCACTGAGAAATCTTTGGTTCGATTCCCAGTCAGGGCACATGCCCACATAGTGGGCTCGACCCCTAGTATGGGGTGTGCAGAAGGCAGCCAATTGATGTTTCTCCCTCATTGATGTTTCTGTCTCTCTCCTGCTCTTCCTTCTTCTCTATCTAAAAAGTCAATCAAGCAATATATATATAAATAAAAAAAGATGCAACATCCACAGGGTATTGCCTCATATATAAGCACCATTCAATACATTTGAGCTAGTATTTTTTTGGTTCCACCATACATATACAATATTATATATTAATATTATTGATATATATTTAATAGTACATATTCCATATGCAATATTTGATATTACATATTGTTATAATAATATAGTGACTACATAATATTATATATTCAATAGTATATATTGATATGTATTATAATGTTTGGTCAGCTCATATAAGATCTTCACATTTCTGTTTTCTCAAAAGGGACACTATATCCAACTACTGATTTTGTTTTCCTTACAGTGATGTCAAGTAAGAAAAAGATGTGATAATTCACCCAAGTGGTATTTGGGCTGAATAAGTCATGCAGAAGCACCCTCAGCTAGGGTTTCCCAGAATCCTAAAGCTGCCAGTGGGGAAAATCATGTTCAGCTTGATCTAAGGAAAGAAATGACAATGTTCTTACATGCACACACACACACACCCAATGCTCCTCCGGTGACAAAAGTCAGAACCCTGACAGAGTAAGAGAAGTACTCAAGACTTGCAGCTCTAAGTTGACAGGTCAGTGCTAGAGACAGACTGGAACATGACGAGGCAGTAATTCCAATGGACTGGAAAAGATGGTACAATGGAAAATATGGCAAGTATCTGTAGAAACAATTGAATAATGACTTATGCTAATACAGTCATTTAAGTAAGTACATAAACAAAAATTCATAAGAACTTTAGGGAGAATTATAAGGGCCCTGAAAAAAAAAAAAAATAGACATCTTTTTGCAGACATTGTGGCTTGAAGAGATGATACCCAGAACCAAAGTAACAGCATGTACTGAACTATTACAGGGTGTTCTTTTGGTCATTATGATTAAATATAATTATTTTCTCCTAGTATCAGAAAAATAACAGAAACTACAGACCCATCTATAAAAACTGTGTAATTCTGTGTATTTACATACTATCTAGAACTGTCAAGGTTCTGAGACTGTGTCCTACTTGAAATTTAACAAGTTAGCCTGCCACAGTTTCATGGATGCTGGCACAAGACGCAAAATTACTGAGTCAGGGACAAATGATTTTAGTACATAGAGCAATATAAATAGCTAGAGTATCAGCAATTGTTCAGGTTCCCAAAACCTCAATTCTCACAGGGCAACAAGAAGAGCTGATGCCCAAATACACAGTGAGGCTTGGTATGAGAGGTACTCTGCACTTGGGATTGTTTATAATAGAAGCAAGTAAACAGACCCTCTCCTCTGGAGGGGTATACTACTTCTGTATTGTTGCTGAACCAGGATAGTAAATGCCTCTGCTTACAAGATGCCGAAAACAGGTCAGGGTGCCATAACTTGTGGTACATTGTTCAATATATAATATATTAAACGTGATGGCACCTCTTACAGGCCAACCTCGCTATTAGTGTGCACAGTTCCAGGGGTTTTGTTTTATTCCGTTTCTGCAATTGTGCCTCTGTCTTGTATATCATCACTTTTTCCTAAAAAATCTTTATTATTTTTCATAAAGGTATAGGGTATTAGTTTTCTTCTTAAGGTAAACAAAATCAAGCAAATAATCTTTTCTTGACCCTGAACTACTGTCCCTTGCTCCATTCCTCTGGTTCCCCTTACAATAAAGTCATCACAAAATTTTCTATGGTCACCTTGTCCTTTTTTAATTTACCTCTTTGAATACATTTCAATTAGGACTGTGCCTCCTTCATTCAATTGATTCTTATTGTCAAGGTTACCAGTGATAAAATCATTGACAGATTTAAAAGGTCATTTCCCAAATGACTTTTCCTCTTTTCAGCATTTAACATATTGTACTTCTCATCTCTTCTTCTGAAAGCATTTCTATCACTTGCCTTCTGCCGGCTCTCGGACTGCCAGGGTCGTTGCAACACAATGAACTACAAGCAGACAGGGTTGGGAGTGAGGGGGAGCATCGCAAGGGAGCAAACGCTCCTGATCTCTGGATGCAGCCCAATTTATTTTTTTAGCAGTTCCCTAGGTTACACTGTTTTAGGTAATTATATCCTTGAGATAGCATCTCTGCTGACCTTTCTGCCAAGCCCAGCATTCTTTCTGTTCCAGCTGCACCTGGCTGTTTTCAGCCGAGATTCTTAACAGACACATTCACTCCCTTGGGTGGTTTTCCAACCCCTGACATGCATACTTTGTCCTCAGCTGGCCAGGCCACGAGAATGCATACCTCAAGGTTACATTTAGTTCACCCTCCAAACCCCTAGCCCTACAGCCTTCCACGGTGCCCTTTTAAATCAGTGGTTCCCCTAATATACTTTTACTCTTTATGTGTTATGAACTGACCATAACATTCTTTAATGATAGTTCATAACACATCCCATTGGCTAAAGGAAGTTTATTGTTCAAGCTTCTGAAGGGGTTGGCTCTGTCACTCATGTGTCTGCTTATTGGCTAACCTGGTTTACCTCATCTAAGACAACTGGGGAGATCTCACAATACTCAAGCCTTTCTCTCATCCACTAACACAATACTTTAGGTATATTTTCATGCCTATACCAGAGAAACAAACATGAGAAAAATAAAAATGTACAAGCACTTTTTCTATTTCTGCTTTATTTGGTCTACTAACATCCCATTGGCTAAAGGAAGTCATATAAGTAAGTCAAAGAGCAGACCATGAGGGCATTACAAATGTATTCAGCAGAGGTCATATATAAGGATAAGATGGAGTGAATAAATGGTGGCATTTTAAAAATTATTTCACTCTATTTTCCCATATGATGTCTATCCTGAATTTCAAATGTTCTTTTATCAATAAATGGCAACACACTGGTCCAAAAACATTGGGGTCATGTTCTATTCTTCTCTTATTCTAGCAACATATATCTAATTCATAAGCAAATATTATATCAAAATATATCTTGAATCTTACCACTTCTCACCTACTTTACTACTAAGACCTTAGTACTAGCAACCATCATCTCTTCTTTGGATGAAATTAGACTACTATACTAGACTCCTACATGGGTTTCTAGCGTTCTCTCTTGCCTTCCTAGCACCTGTGAATTCTTCAATAATGGTCAGTTCATAGCACTTCCCTACTCAAAACCTTTGTATGACACTTCTACTTATATCAATTGGCCAGATGATAGTCACGTGGAGCTTGGCCACACTGGGAGCTGGGAAATGCGGTCCATATTCAGGATGTTCATGTGCCCAGCTAAAAACTGTATTACAGCGAAAGAAAGGAATTGAGTCCAATCAGGAACAATAGGCGGTCTTTGCCGCAGTGTCAGAATAAGAAACAGCACATATTCTTGCTCAGTATTCTTTTATAAAGATTAAAATACTGCCCTGGCTGGTGTGGCTCAGTTGGTTGGAGCATCATCCCATGCACCAAAAGGTGGTGGGTTCGAGACCCAGTCAGGGCACATACCCAGGTTTTGGGTACTATCCCAGGTTGGCTCATGTGTGGGAGGCAACCAATTGATCTCTCTCTCTCCCTTCCTCTCTCTGAAATCAATAATAATAATAATAAAAGATTATAATACTGTGGTTCTGCCAATCAGAAACATGGAGCACAGTTTTGTCTATTTATTAATACATTTCAAAACACCTATGGATCACCTATCAATTTTAGCCATTGTATTAGAAAACCTTTAATATGGCTCTCAGGATGCTTATCATTATGTGCAGAAAAAGAAATAAAAGCAACTAGTTTCCTAACAGTTCACAAGGGTATTATATCTTTTTTATATTGATATAAAATAATACAGTCAGATAAATTTATCATTCCAGTCTATAGCTAAAGAAAATATGATACAACTGACTCAGTATTTTTGAGCCAGCTCAGAGGGTGTCCTCTTCTCAACACCTCATGCAGTGACTTTATATTGATACCTTGAGGTTGGCTATGTTGAGAATATTTGCACTATGGAAATCAGCATATTTTTAAAAGCAGGATTTGTTTGTGTGTTTGTTCTTTTGGCTTTTTTTTGGGCGGGGGTGGTGGTGGTGGTGGTTTATATGCCCCTAGTGGGAACCAAACCCTAGACTCTCTGGTCCATAGTCTGACGCTCCAACCGCTGAGCCAAACCGCCCAGGGCTGTGCTTTTAGCTTTCGCTTTTTGTTTTTCAGTGAACTAGTTGTTAGACATTTACCAGCCCAGGGCAGTAATGGAAAGCTGACTGCTGGAACTAAGGCCTCATTCTCTCTGTCCTGGACGTCTTTTTCTCCTATGTTGGTTTGAAGCGGGGTTTTCCACAATTTTGTGTTCCTAAGAACCACCTGGTGATCTTGTGAAATGACTGATTCTCATTTCAAACACCTGGCATAGGGCTCCGGCTCCAGCAGTCCTAACAGAATTGTAGGTGATATCAATTCAGCTATTTCACAGATTATAACCACGTGATATAAAACCTTTTACTTGTTTTAAGAGGCTCAGTGACAGTTTGGTCATCATGTTATTCCAAAGTACCATCAGTAAGCCATATTCTAGTGGCTTCGAAATGAGTTGGAATTTCTTGCAGCTAAACTATCTTAATTCTCATCCTGCAACATAGTAGAAACGGATGTCACTTTTCATAGTTAGAAATAAAAATTAAATGAAAAAAAATACCTCTGTACTCCACTTAGTCTCATTTTTTTATACTAGAAAGCAGTCCCACCCTGCAAATTATAAAATATAATTGTTTTTCTACAAAATCTTATTTATCAGTGTTACTGTGTTCATAGAAATAAAACATATGTTCTTCTTAATTTCCAGTGCAGTAAACACTGTCCATTTCATAAATTTAAAACAAATATAGAAAAACAATAAAGAATCAGAGATCTGGTAACGGAGGAAGCTTTTACTGTACAGACTAACAGAGCAGGGATCTAAAACATACTCTCAGTTCCTAGTTTAATTCTCTTTTCTATATATATGAAAGACTTCCTTTATAAAAAATATATTTTTTTACATTTACATATTCTAAGGTAATCTTGTTGCTCAGTACCTGGATAATTAAAGATGAATCATATCTTTTGCCTAAAATATATTCCTGGGACGCCCAATTGGAGGCATAGCCATACATTAATTAAGAAATATGAAAATTTAGTCCTTTCATATATGTTCATCTTCATCTCCCACTTCCATTCTAGAACCCAGACTTGAACTACTCATATTTTTTCAAATGTGTAATGTCTTCATTCCAGTTGCACTCAAAAATGTTGTTAGAACAGACTGATAAACCTCAGAGAGAAGGTGGGGAATGGGGGAAGAGATAAACCAGAAAACTTACTTGGATAGACACATAACCAATGGACACAGACAATAGTTTGATGAAGGTAGGAGGAACTGGAGCAGGAAGGAGGGTGTCAGTGGGGGCAAAAAGGAGGAAATCTGTAATACAACAATAAGGATAAAAAATAAAAATAAAAAAATAAAACAAGAAAGAATATTGTTGAATGAATTCTTGAATTATTGAATGAGTGCCACCTGTAATCCATGACGACTTTGATATTGTGTGTTGCTAAAAAATATATATATATAATCTACATTGTTGGATCTAAAAGGAAGCCTAAAAGTGTCAGGTAAATTAGAATTCTCAGGATTTCCACTCCAATCTCATTTTTACCTCTTTTATTTAAAAAGAAATGAGGACACTGTCTCCATTTTGGCATAGTATAACATATCTTTGTTTTAAAATTTTTTATTAAATTTATTGGGGTTACATGGATTAATAGGATCATATGGGTTTAAAAATTTTTTTTTCTTTATTGAGTTTGGAAAGAGGAAGGGAGAGGGAGAGAGAGATAGAGATATCGATGAAAGAGAACATTGATTGGCTGCCTCCTGCATGCCACTGGGGACCAGGCCCACAACCTGGGCATGTGCCCAGACCTGGAATAGAACTGATGACCTCTTGGTGCATGGGTCAACTCTCAACCACTGAGCCACACCAGCCAGGAAAAATCATACAGGTTGTAACTGCACATTTCTATGATACAAAATCTGTACATTGTACTGTGGCCCATCACCCAAAATCAAGCCATCTTCTATCACCATAAGTTAGGCTCCTCCCTCCCCCCACCACACACACTACCTGACATAGTATAATATTTCCATTATACCTCTTCCTCTTTGGCCAGATGATGGGCACTGTTATTTAATGTTATAAGGAAAAATCTAAATCTGTTTTTAAAACTCTTGGTGAAATTTAATAGCCTTTCCCATGGCCAAATTCATTTTTATGTTTATGGAGCATTTTGTTGAAATTAATGGGTCATTTGTCTCCTGTGAACAGAAGGTTCTGATAGCAGCCTTTAGAAATAATTCAATTTAGGTGTACTGTTTGGACATTATAAATTATATTTATGGTATCTTTATAAAATTTGGAGTGAATTATGGAGTTTTGAGATTAGCTGTCCTCTGGGAACATTAAAAAAAAATTTTTTTAATCCTCACCCAAGGACATGCTTTTTATTTTTAGAGAGAGAGAGAGAGAGAGGCAGAAAGAAAAACATCTATGTGAGAATGAGACATTGATCTGTTGTCCCCCACATGTGTCCCCACCAAGGGGATCGACCCTGCAACCTGGGTATGTGCCCCAGCTGGGAATCAAACCCATGACTTTTCTGTGCTTGGAACAATGCTCAATCAACTGACCCACACTGTCCTGGGCTGGGAACATTATTGATGTATACATATCAAGAGTTTTTGCAATTTTAATATTTTGAGTGTGGGTTTTTCTTTTATCTTAAAGAACTAAAATTTTTAAAGATTCTGTAATATTTATTGTATTTCAACTTTAATTCTCCAAGTATGCACTAAGAACATTCAGAAAATTTTATAAAAATGAAATGATAAGTTAGCTTTTAGTTATTTTCTTATTACATGAAAATAGTGACACAGGTTTTACAGGTGAAAATTATGATAAGAAAATAAAATATAGTTTATAAACAATTATCTTTTCATTACAGACAATGGTAAGCATATACTCAGTCAGAAAATTAAAAAATAATTTTAAGGGTCAGACTAGATATTATTAGCCCTGCCCCTAACAAGCTTTGATCTTCAAAATGTTATATATTTTTGTAACCATAAGATGTAAAGAGACTTAAATTAATTAAAAATATCCTCCAGATATTGATACTTATGAAATTTAATTTAATAATCAAGGGAAGAGAAGTTGACTGTTTTCTCAGCTTTACTGAGGTATGATGGACAAATAAAAACTATGTATTTCAGGTATATTATGGGATATTTTGATACACAGAGACATTGTGAAATGATTACCACAATCAAGCTAACTAACATATACATTATGGAGATGTAAATTATTAAATGTGATAAACTTTTTTTAAAAAGATGGGGTAGAAAATTTTAAGTGTGGCAGAAGGGAGGAGTTTGTTTAGTTTAAGAGGACTATCCCATTGTTTGATCAGACTGGGTAGCTATAGGATAAGCAAGAGAGAACCCCACAGAGATAGTCAACTCTTGGATCAGAACACAGGTAGGAAAATGTACATGTGAAATCAAATAGGGTGTGGACTACTAGATCATGCTCAGTGTAGTAAAAAGAAATATCTATTCTAAATAACAATGTCAACTGGATGTGTTCAGGTTTAAAGTGGATGTAGTGTATGGATAGGACTGATATCTAATTGTGGAGAGACATTAACATTTTATTTTTAATGTGAGCTTTATTGAGGTTTAATGGACAAATAAAGTTGTAAGAAGCATCTCTGAAAGAGAAGTCCGGTAACTCTGTATCCTTGGGTCAGAAACCAGGTGGTATGGAAACCGGCCCATTGAGGACATGGATTTCAGTCTACTGGCAGGAGCTAAGCACACTTTCTACCTTTCTCTGTTATGGGGATAAGCTTTGGAAGGTCTAGCCCAAATTCATTTTTGTATCAAACTCAAAAATTGGGGTAAAGCCCTGACTGGTGTGGCTCAGTTGGTTGAGCATTGTCCCACGCACCCAAAGGTCACCAGTCTGATTCTTGGTCAGGTCACACACTCAGATGCAGGTTCTATCCCTGGTCACAGCACATATGGGAGGCAACAGATTAAGTTTCTCTCTCTCTGTTTCCGTCTCCATTCCTTTCTCTTTGAAATTAATAAAAACATCTTTAAAAAAAATTTGGGTAAAGCCTTTGATAGAGGTGGTTCCTTAAAGAATGACACTTGAGCCCTGGCCGATTTGGCTCAGTGGTTGGAGCACTGGTCCGTGGACCAGAGAGTCCCGGGTTCGGTTTCCGCTAGGGGCATATACCAAAAAAAAAAAAAAAAAAGAATGACACTTGCTGTGAAAACCCATATCCCAGACATTGTTATGGTTATAGGTACTGATTCATCACAGAGAAATGGGATATTATTGATTTTGACAAGTGGACAGAGTCAGAGAAGGAAAGATTACTAAAAAGAGACAAGGGATTTATAGAAATTAGAAAGATAGTTACAGAGAACTCATGAATATTTTTGTTGAAAGTTGTTTACATTTTTAAGGAATTTTTTCTCAGATATAATAGCAGCAATATGAAACAAAATAAAAAGTGAAGTGTACTTTATGGTAGTTGTAAAAATTTTTACCATAACATTTGAGTATCATACATATAATGAGTGCTGATTACATACCAAATTTCTCTGACCAGATCATGCTGAATTATTTTGAAACCCATGGGAGTTCAGAGGAGAAAGTACAAAATTATTTTTCAATTTTTATATCAAGACATGAAAACTCTGACAAATGAATTAGGGCTATGGTCAGGTCACAAAGAGATAAGGTTACTGAAGCTAATACATTTTTACATCTTAATTTCCTGATAAATATCCAGCATATGGGTCAACAATTGATATGCCATAGCCTTGGCCAGCGTGGCTCAGTTAGTTGAGCTTCAGTGCATGCCCCGGAAGGTTGCTCCTGCTCAGGGCACATGCCTAGGTTACAAGTTCGGTTCCTGGTTGGGATGCTTACAGGAGGCAAGTGATGTTTCTCTCTCACACTGATGTTTCTCTCTTTCTCTCTCCCTTTCCTCTCTTTAAAATCAATTTAAAATGGATACATCATATTAGTTTATCTAAATAAGTGCTCCCAAAACACCCTCATGCTTTCCGTAGGGAAGTATTTTTAGATACTACATTATTTAAGTTGTTTAGCCTAGTATTGAGGTAATAGTTTATTTAACGTTTCCCAAAGATGAAAATCCCAAAGCAAATACAGATTGAGGAATTTCTCTTACTTTTAGACATTACATATATGATCTTTCATTTTTTAATGAAAAGGGGTATATTAACTTTATTATATTTTCCTTGGCATCCTTTAAAAAAGAATAAATGAAAGTTAAGGAGAGAAAACTACATCTCTCGAACCACTCTTCTTCCGACTCAAGAATTCTATTACTGGATCAGAGGTTTAGATCACAGGCTAGAGTCGAGGCCTGGAACAGTTCAAATAATTCAATGTGATTCCACACTCACATTTACTTTCACCCGTGGTATACTTTGTGCTTGTCTTTGTCCCTCCATCATCGTAAGTGAGGCATTGATAATCTCAGAAATAATGACACTCGTTATTAAAGAAATAGTGAACTATCCATATATCTTTATAAATACTGCAAATGCCTTAAGGTAGGAGACATGCCTAATTCTCTCTGCTGATTCTCATTCACATTTTTCACATAGTAGATACTAAGAGATTTCAATTACTCTTCATGTACATGTCTATAAATACATTTTAAAAATCTTGTTAGCTTAATTCCTATTTGGTAACCCCTGTACTCAGGGTACAATATTCCTACTTTTTTCAAGTTTTATCATTTCAGTTTCATTAATTTTCATGCCCACTCATGACCTTCTTAAATATGGCTATTTTCCCAGTTGGTTAGAAGCTAATTTATGTAGTTCCTGTTGAATAAGTCAAAGTGTTTATGTCTATAATGAACTTCTTCTAGGTTTTGTAGTAAATCAACACCTCTTTCACAGTTAGTTACTGAAGAATTATTGCCTTGTTTTCTAGTTGGTCATCACCCGATCCTTCTTATAAACTCGTCTTTAAATTAGTGCTTTCTTTCTTCAGTAGTATTGTCATAGATTAGCTCTGCTTTGACCACAAACAAGTCCACAAAGTCTATTTTTACTTATAGCAAGAGTAGCCGCATCAAGTACTTGAAAGCCCAGGAAAATAAAGTCACAATGCAGGAGTGAAGAACACCGGAAATCAAAAACTGTACACAGCTGCAGAATTCAACAATAGTCAAAATGCGGAAATAACCAAATGACCATCAACTGATGACTGATTTTTTTAAAAGTGGCACTATCTGAAAGTAGAGCATAGCTAGGAAACCTTTCATAAGCCAAATGACCTACAGCAAGGCCTGTCCCCTGCTTTCCCACAGTCGGAATTACGCCACTTCCCTTTACGGAAGACCTACATTAGTAAGGTAATGCCTTTTTCGGTAAAACACAAATCCTCTTCAGAGTTCTTTGCTTTGTGAAAACAGGTACTACTGTATGTCTTTCCTAAAGCAGTATGGTGAAACATGAACTTTGGAAAGCAAGGTATACCTGTACATCTATTCAATGAAGTATTATTCAGCAATCAAGAAACACACCACCACCACCACCACCAACAACAACAACAATGAAAATCACTGACATTTAAAACAGTGTGCATGAACCTTGAAACCTGAAAAGAGAAACATATTAACTGTATTATTTATATTATAAAATATCCAGAATAGCAAAACCTATAAAAACACAGTGTAGATCAAGTTTCCAGAGAGCAAGAAAAGAAGGGAATGGACAGTGACTGCAGGTGAGATAGGCCTTCTTTCTGGGGGATGAACATAGTCTAAAATCAGACGGGAGGGATGTTCCCATAACTGTAATCATACTAAAAACCGCTGATTTTTCAATTTTTAAAAGGGTAGTATGTATGTTGCATAAATTATATCCCAATGAAAGTGTTATTAAAAAAGTTGAGGATAAGCCCTGGCTGGTTTGTCTCAGCGGTTGGAGAGTCGGCCTGCGGTCTAGAGAGACCCAGGTTCGGTTCCCGCTAAGGGCATGTACCTTGGTTGCAGTTTGTCCCCGGCCCTGGTTGGTCGTATGGGTGGCAGCCGCTCGATGTGTCCCTTTCATGTTGATGTTTCTCTCTCTCTCTCTTTCTCTCTCTCCCTCCCACTCTATCTGAACAAAAAATGGAAAAATGTCCTCGGGTGAGGAAAAAAAAAAAAAAAGTTGAGGATAAGTAATTTTATAACAACTACATTTTTTTCCCTTAGAAAGAAGTTAATATATAATATTTCTTGGTTTTAGAGAGACAAAACTTATGTGAAAGGAAAATAAAAACCAAGATATGAAACCAAAATATACTAATTAAAAATCAGTTTAATCACCTTTAAAATTCATACAGATCTAACCATTATAGGTTTTAGTCATTTTTTCTTTTACTTATTTATGTTTGAGTATCATAACTTTTAAAATAGGCCGTGAAAGTCCCTGGGATATTTTGCCTGCATTTACAGAAAGAGAGAAAACTTGTCATGTTTTTCCTGAAAATCATATTATAAATAGTTAATTAATAAAGGTTTTTGAGAGTCCTGGCATTCCATTCTAAGTAATAATCTATGCCCCTACCCCACAGAATTGTGCAATTTAATCATGTCTCATAATAGTAGGATTTTACATATTGTAATAAGAAAAGCATGCTTGCAAACAGTTTGTATTTAAGCACTGCATGCGTGAAATACATTTATGTTACCACAAATCTGCATCAAAAAATAGATTAGTTTCCCTTGAAAATTCAAAAGGACCTCAAACTTCATTCTGTTACTTAGCAATGAGTTATCACAACAGAGAAGAATTGCTGTTAATGACACAGAGGGAGCAGAGTGTAGTATGATGACTATGTATCACTTGACTGTACTCCGTTGTTAGCTTGAGTTCTGATTTTCCGACTGGTGAACCTCAGCCATTCTGGCAGCTGTCCACAGAAATTTTCATCAATTATTGTAAGTAGTTGGATGCTAAACTCCAAGTCACAGAGATAGTACAGAGCTGACGGACTAGACTGCAATAAATTAAAAACATTAAATGTCTCCTCAGCCTCGGAAATGACAGCTGATAATATTTAGAGAAACAAAAAGAACTCCATTATACGAATACTTCATTCTAGTCATCTAACTAAAATGTATGTGAATGGGCACGTTCCTAAAATCACCAAGGCTCACTCTAAAATGTTGATTTTTCTTTCCATACAAGTGACAAAAAGTTTTTACTATTTTGACATTAAGTATTTAGTTTTCATAATTGTTATTTTATTAAAATGTAAATCCTTTTGCTTTAAATTCATATCGTAGTTACTCAATCTTGAGGGAAAACTCAAAAGACTTTCTTTTAAATATGTAATGGTGCTAATATTTCTAGTATAACACCTATTTTACCTATCTAAAACTGTGTAAATATATTTTGTTATTTTTCACATAAATGGGTGTATTGCTTACCAAATCTAGTATTCAGCGCACATCAAGACTGATCAGAAAATCAAAACAAAAAAACAAACAGAAAACAGCACTTTTCTAGTGTCAGCAAGGACACTTTTCTGAAAAAGTCAGCGATGTGTGTCAGAGGACGGGATAGCATCCTCCGCTTGAATTATATTTCCCATTTCGAGGTGACATCCATTCTTGAAATTTCTAAAACTTAATGACTTTGGAGCAAATTCTTTTATTGAGAGATTTTAATGTGTTTTTCTTTCTGAAAAACTGTACTTCTTCACTCCCATTTAGCAACGTACCCTTCTACACTTGAGACTCTTTTTCAGCAGACTCTAGACATTCAGATACTTGGCATTTACAAACTGTATTTAAAGAATTCCTCAGTGCCTGGCCAAGGGGCGCAGTTGGTTGGAGCATCATTCCATACACCAAAAGGTTGCAGGTCCAATTCCCAGTGAGGGCACAGACCTTGGTACAGGCTCGATCCCACTTTGGGGCACGTATGGGAGGCAAGTACAGGAGGTGACTGAGCAATGTTACTCTCTTACATTGATGTCCCCCCCCCACACTTCCTCTCTTTTTAAAATCAATAAAAAAATATCTTCAGGTGAGGATTAAAAAAGGGAAGGGGGAGGGAGGGCAGGATAAGATAAACCAAAGAACTTCTATGCATATATGCATAACCAATGGACACCCAAAATAGTGAAGGGAAGGCGGGGGTAGGGGGGTGGGGTTGGCTAGGAGAGGGTCAATGGGGAACAAATGGGGGACATCTGTAACACATTCAACAATAAAGATGAGTTATAAAATAGAATGACAAAAAAAAAAGAAAAAAAGAATTCATCTGGACGATTATACCTAGTGTGTAATCTAATATTTCTCTGAGTATTTAAGATAATACAAATTCATTTTGTAAAAAGATACGTATGATAAAATAGATCAACATAGGCATAATTATTATTTGCCTTTATTTCTTTGGAGGCCCAAGGCTAGGTACTTTATATATGTATTAGGTGTGAATTTCAGGTGTGAAAGAAACATGACTTTTCTTTTGTTATTGTCATTGATGTGGCAAAAACTGAATTTAGTAGATAATAGATAATATTGATATTTTATCCCAAAGTTTTAGAAGATAATCTTGATAATTTTTCTTCTCGTTATTCTTATTTGAGAGAAGAAAAGTCTCCGAGTTTCAGAATATTTTGGTCACCCTTCCTAAAAGCTTTAAAGAGAGTGCAAACTACTTGAATGAAGAAAAGAAAAAAGGGGAACTACAAGGAGGAAAAGCAAAACAATGTAGGCCATATACTGAAAATATGATTAGACCTTATATATTAACTGAAATATTTCTCTTAACAGCCCCTTTTGCTATGTCTTATTATCCACAATTTCCAGGCAATGAAATATAGACTTGAAGAGATTGCTTATAACCAAAAAGTAAAAAAAAAAAAAGCAAACTAATCACAAAGAAATGATACAAATTTGACCTTACTACAAATCTTCTATTTTTTGTAATTAACACTATTTTTCTTTTGAAGAGTAATTTTGAAATGAAGAAACTATTTATTTCAAGAGAGAATATACTGTATTTTATTAAACATCTGTTCATTTTTCAACATGTGTAAAAATAAGTGAGGTTATATTTGACACATATATTTAAATGTAGAAATTTGATTTAATAATACATTTATTTAACATACAGTTTTTCATTTAGTTAGAGGTATGTGGTTTTTGCCCTGATGGGAAACTACATTAAGTGCTGATGCAGAAACTCTTAGAAATTGTCATAGAAAATAACACTCTTGGCTTCTATCCATTTGAATGTTGTGTGTAGATTTCTCCTCCTTTCAACACCTTTTATTATTAGTAATAATATAGTAATAATAAATACTTGCACTTACCTAAAGGTAGACTATTTAAAATGACTGGTCTATTAGATAATTGTACAAATACTGCAAAACATTAAGATAGTTCCTCTGGTTGCATTATGTCAAATTTTTAATAAGGAAAATGTATCTGCCATATAACTGTATACTTCTTTTAAATCCCAAAACTACTCAGAAACACTATTGGTTTGTGCCTTATTCCAAAACTTCATTTCTTACTCACAATGGAATGTTTAAGCTACCAGAATGACTGGATGAATTAGAGCTGAATTATCATTCTAACAACTAAAGCAAACTTAGAAGAAGATTTACCCTAAAGCTTATACAGTATTAACTATTTTAGTCAATATCTTCAATTGGGCTTACAAATATTGGTTTTTAAAAAGTCTTAACTTTGATCAATTCTGATTCCCAAATATAATGCTTCTCCATGCACAGACAATAAAATATCTTTAGGTAGGAATATCCTCAAATTCTCATCATTAAATCAGCTAACTACTTACCACTTCTCATCAGTCTCTCTCTTTTCTTAAAAGAGGAAACTTATATTTATTATTTAATTTCCTTTAAACATTTCAGAATCAGCTATTCTACCCTCCCTCCCCCAAATTCCCAAGTAGAATTTTATTTGGGATTTCATTAAATAGGCAAATGAATTTAGAATAGCTAACCTGAGCTTTCTAATCCACGAATATCCCACCATTAATCAGCTCTTTTAAAATTTCTCTCATTGATACTGTAAAGTTTTTGAACAGAGGACTTGGACATCTTTCATGTATTTGTTGTTATGTATATGGAGCTATGTTTTAATGCCAAGGTAAATACTATTATTTAAAAAAATTTTTTATTTTAAATGATTTCTCACTGGATTATAAAAATCAATGATTATTTATTGATTGATCCGATTTCCAGATATCTTTTGAATATGTTTTAAATTATAATAGATTGACTTTAGATATTTTAAAACTTAAAAAAATATTTATTTTAGACAGAAAGGAAGGGAGAGGGAGAGAGAGAGAAACATCCATGGGTTGCCCCCCCTATGCACCCCAATGCGGGAATAAGGCTCAACCTGTGTATGTGCCCTGACCAGGAATCAAACCCGAGACCTTTCTGTGCGCCTGACAATGCTCCAAGCAGCTGAGCCACACTAGCCAGGGCTGACTTTAGATATTTTAAATTTCCTACATTTGGTTTTCTATGAGTTATAAGTGTTTTATCTCTTCTTCTCCAATCCTTGTATCCTGTCCCAGTTACCACTGCTGTATAAAAAAACTACTCTTCTTTTCTAGTCCCAGATGTCTCACTCACACGTAGCTGAGAGTGGGCACTGGCTGTCCCCTGTGAGCCGAGCTGGGGAGTGCTCACACGTGCCTCTCCAACACGACAGCCTCAGGGCACTGGGCTTACCGGCGGCCAGGTCCACCCGGAAAGC
Organism: Molossus molossus; assembly: GCF_014108415.1. Classification (NCBI taxonomy): domain Eukaryota; kingdom Metazoa; phylum Chordata; class Mammalia; order Chiroptera; family Molossidae; genus Molossus; species Molossus molossus. The sequence goes on along the minus strand of NW_023425351.1, from coordinate 54,847,411 downwards.
AGAAGCCACGTTGCACTTGGTGTTCTAGCCTCAGGGATCCCGCAGCGTGGCTACTGCCTCCTTCTGCTCTGCAAGGCCAGCGAGCCTGCCCACATTGAAGGGCAGGGGACATCACTTGACCTCCAGTTAAGAGGAGTGTCAACTAATTTGGTGTCAGTGTTTAAGACTGTCTCAGTCTACAGCCTGCTCCCAAATTATTTACATTGCTCCCACATGCAACATGCACTCACCCCTAATGGCTCCACAGAAGCCTCTGTTACATTATTCATCTCAGAAGTGATGCCCACAATCCTGACATTTAAAGCAGGTCCTTCTGAAGATGAGGTTAGGCAGACACACATCCATGAGTAAAATCATCCCTGTAGATTTGCACACCATGAACTGTAAGAGGTAAATTATCTGCTCCTCCGCACCCCCACCTCAACACACCGCACGCAGTGACGGGATAAACATCATACAAACACACACACCTGTTCAGACGGGGCGGGCTTTCTCAGGTGGGACTCCTTGGCCACGTAGCCGTGCAGAGGCCTCTCGGTTCTGCGGCTGGTGAAGGTCGATCCAGCCACCTGGGCGCTGACCTCTGACCTCCACCGTGGGCTCAGCGGGCACCCACCAGGTGTGCTGGGGGAGGAGGCGCTGCTGCTGCGGGTCCCCAGAGACTCGAGGTGAGCCCGGAGGCCTGCACGTGTCCTCGGAGGGGTGTGGAGCCTGGGGAAGTGGGATCGGGGGGAGCAGCCCGGAGACCCAGGAGTCTGGCTGGGTGTGCAGGGCCCTGAAGTGAGGGGCAAGATCCGAGCCTCCCGGTTGGGGAGCCAGGCCCAGGTCTCCATTTTGGGGTTGGGAGGTTGTGGCATGTGTCCTAGAGACCCCTGCCTTCCCCTGTCCTCTGGGAAACCTAACTTCTTCCCAAGACTTTGCTTCTAGGGGCTTCTTCGACATTTTGCTGTTGGTATGGCGTAACTGGATGCAGGTGTGTGCGATCAGGCCTCGTCAGTACCCCAGTCTGGGGAAAGGTGCTGGCCAACCACGAGAGAACACTTAGGATTACTGTTTTAGTTTAATATTGAAAATCAAACACCAAGGAGAAGACTGGACCCTAACACCCTGAAGAGTAAGAGACTATTCTAGAACAAGCAGTGGTTGAATACTAGTTTAGCATTTCACCTACTTGGGGATGGGAAGTAATCCAGTCGGCAGTTCACAGGACATTAAAAGCAGGAAAACACCAAAAACTTCAGCGCTGGCAGGTTGTTTCATAGTGGAAGAAACAGGCCCAGCGCGTCAATGACTGGCCCGGGGTCACGTGATTAGTTTAATGACCAGTGGGGATTCATCAGCCATTTGTCGCTGTGTGAACTTGGACTGCTTACTTACCCCTCTGTGCTCCTGTCTCCCCAGATGATGGCTGTAATAATACCTGTTGGAGTTGCTTTTAGAATTTAATTGAGATGTGTTTGCAGTAGGACAGGAAAGCATGTCCTATGAACTGCTTGATAAGTAACGACTGCAATAAATGATTGTAGTCTGAATATTGTTGGCCACTGTACCTATATTGTAGTCTCTGAATCGTTTAAGTCCTGTTTCCCAGGATCTGAAGTCATGTTTGTGATGATGGGAGGGAGAACTGGGACCTTGTCGTTGTCGGTTCCCTGCTGGCATGGCACAGCTGATTGCTGGCCCAGGGATGCTAAACTGAGCAGACTATTCCAAGTGTGGGGAGGACAGAGGTAAACCACAGGGATGTCTCTACCTCTAACTTAGGAAGTGGAACTTTTTGCTTAATTTTTCAATAAGTAGAGTTGTTTTGTTTTTAAAGGGAAGAACTGTACTGTTTCCCAGATTATTCTGCACTTGCCCTGGCCGGTTTGGCTCAGCGGTTAGAGCATCGGCCTGCGGTCCGGAGAGACCCGGGTTCGGTTCCCGCTAAGGGCACATACTTCGGTTGCAGTTTGTCCCCAGCCCTGGTTGGTCGTGCAGTGGCAGCCACTCGATGTGTCCCTTTCACATCGATGTTTCTCTCTCTCTGTCTCTTCCTCTCTCTCCCTCCCACGCTATCTGTACAAAAAATGGAAAAATGTCCTCGGGTGAGGATAAAAACACACACACACACACACACACAAAACAAATCATTCTGCACCTCAGGCCTTTTGTCAGCTGTGTGTGAGCTTCATGAGTAGAATCACTGCCGTTTTGTACATTTGCTATAAGGATACTTACGGTAAAGACTGGGTGGGAGTCCTGTGCGTCAGCCAGGGTGCACAAGCGCACATGGGATCATGGGGGTGTCATCTGTGTTATTAGAGTGAATTTGACAGAATAGAATTTCTAACTCATCTGAATACGGGTGTCAACATCCCTTCACACCTTACTGTTTTAACAGTTCAACTGGCATGTTGTCCTCCAAGAACTGCTAGGGGTACAGGATTAGTCAGAAGTTGTTGCTGCAGTTTGGTAGTCATGCTGTCTGTGTCCTTTCACTCACAGAGTTTACTTTGCCCTGCAAGAGAGCTTCAGGGGATCAGGTGATGGTTGATAAATATAATCAGAGGCTCAAAGACTTGGATTTCAGACCCAGCATGGTAACTAGCTTATGAACCACCTTGGTTTCCAATGACAAGTCTGGATATCTTACCACTAGGGGCTATGGAGAGGGACGAACAGACAGTGTACATGAAACTATTTTTAAAGTGCAATGGACTGTGCAAATAGAAGAGTGGGCAGCTCATAATTAGCTCTAGGAAATAAAAGTGCTTGAACACAGTTGTAACATATATAGCTCACAGCAGAACTTTGTTGAAGGGTGGGTTGAATGCTTGGTCACTGCAACAAATGTAATTTTGAATTAAGCTGAACTGTGACTTCTGAACATTATTTGGAGAAGTTTGTCTTTAAAGAACTTAGAGGATCTTCAGCCATAGTTCCTGAGCGTTCACATCTTAAACCTCTTCAGTTTACAGAAAAAAGCAAGTGCTGTGGCCCTGGCTGGTTTGGCTCAGCAGTTAGAGAGTTGGCCTGTGGACCAAAGAATTGCGGGTTCCATACCTGGCCCCTGTCCAGGTCGTGTGGGAGGCAACCCCCAGATGTTTCTCAGACTCATTGATGTTTCTTTCTCCCCTTCCCTCCTACTCTGTCTTAAAAAATATCCTCAAGTGAGGATAAAAAAGAAAAAAAACTGCAAATGCTATGAAAAAATGGATCCAATGTCATTGTTAATGAAAAACAAATTTCAAAACTGTGAATAAGGCAGTATAGGTCTATTTTCAAATGGATGAGCATTTACAATGAAGGCTACTTCAAAATGTATGAGCTGTTTTCTCCTTTACAATTTCTTTTTCTTTTACTAGATTCACATGTTGCAGAACCAGAAGGTACAAAAAGCAGTAGTAAAATGGTGTATCCGTGTTAGAATCAAATTTACTTTAAGTGGTTATATTTTTCCAATGTAAGACTTAACATTTTTTTACTCACCTTAAAACTCAAGAAGTTTAGAACTGTTAAAACTTAAATGGCATTGCTGGACAATACTTAATAATAGTAAATAAATCACTGTTGCCCGGCTGGTGTGGCTCAGTGGTTGAGCACTGACCCATGCACCAAGAGGTCACTGGTTTGATTCCCGGTCAAAGCACATGCCCAGGTTGTGGGCCCGATCCTCAGTGGGGGACATGCAGGAGGCAGCCAATCGATGTTCTCTCTCATCGATGCTTCTATCTACCTCTCTTTTTCTCTAAAAAAAAAAAAAAAATTTTTTTTTTTTTTTTGCCACTGCTAATGTTGAGGGCATACTGTAAGCTAGGCACTGTCATGAGCACTTTACATGAATTTTATTTATACAGCAGCCCTAAGAAGTAGGTAATGTTATTATTCTCACTTTAGGAATGAAGAAACTAAAGCCCAGACGTTAGCAATTCACCTAATTGCCAACTTATTAAGTGGCTGGAGAGGAATTGTGACCTTTGAGTTCCTGTACATAAATACTACATGTCTGTGATCTCGGACAGATTATGTGATTTATCTTAGCCTTAGTTTCCTCATGTATCAAGTGGGGTGATAGAACCTTCTGGGGTTCTTGCAAGATTAGATTAGACAACATAAGGTATTTTAAACCCACAAGAGTTCAGATTTTAAAAAGGTATATTAATAGATGAATGGATAGCCTGAATGAAAGAAACAATGCTTTATTTTTTCTCACCCACTACCCATTTTTAAAATCACTTTTTTTTTAAACAACTAGGAATAATAGCTGAGCCATTTCTTCTATTCCTCTGTAATTTCTAATGGCCTAAAGGAATTAGAGTTGACATTTTACGACTTGTTTTAACAGATAGTGTTACAAAGCAAAGCCCAGGACCAAGTGGCTTCACTGTTGAATTTAACCAAATAATTAACATCAATTTTTCACAAACTTTTCCAAAATAATTCAATGCAGGAGAACATTTCCCAATTTATTCTGAGGCCAATATTACCCTGATACTTAAACCAGACAAACACTTCACAAGAAAAGAAACTCATGGACCAATAGCTGTAAAAATAGATGGAAAAAGAGACTCAACTTGAAATGATGAAATGTAAAAATTTTAAATAAAAAAACAAACAAAAAACACAGAGATTCCAAAAGGTGGAGGAGTGAACGGAAGCTACACAGACCGTCTCCCAGGACCAAACTGGAAATACAACTAAAACACAGACAAATTGATGGGCCATATAACCAGGGACACTGACTCGATCCTGGTAGGATTGTGGAGGCGCAAGACTGGGGCTGGGAGCCCACGGTCAGCAGATCGGCAGGGGCCTTAGCTGGGAGCAGCGCCCTCAGGGTAACTCCTAAGCAGCTCCATAGCGCAGAGCCAGAACAGAGGCTAAAAGAGCCACAGCCACTCACCTTGGGCTCCGGCAGAGGGAGGGCAGACTGGACTGAACTGTGTGGGGACACTCGGGATTTGGAGGGCACTCAGAGCTTTTGCTGAGTTGCAGCCACACAGGATGGTGGCCATCTTGCTCCATTTCAGGGCTCTGGGGAGAGGCAGTAGCCCCTCCCTCGGAGATTCAACCCCACCCTATGGGCCATTGAAATGCAAATTGAGGATCACTAACAACTAGCATCTACCCCACCCTCGGGAAATCCCCTTATGCTGAGCACCTGACAACTGACAACCAAAAACTCATCAAATAACCTGGACTGCTAGCCTCCAGGCAAAAAGCTAGAGGATAACAGTACCTTTCCTGGGCTAGCAACTTTAACCAGGAAAGTAAGACTTGACAGTGGTGTTTAACATGGGTCCTCCTTCACTCATCTAAACCCAGGAGAGGGAGCCACAAACATCAGAACACCAATACCCACAGGGAAAACTTGGCAGGCTCCAAAGCCCACTGTGATAGCCAAAATGGTGAAACACAGAAACAAAAGTCAAATGAAAGAACAAGAGACCTCCACTGAAGATGATATCAGTGTGGAGCAGTTAGGCAAGTTAACAGAGCTAGAATTCAGAGCCATGATCTTGAGGAAGCTCAACAGCATGAGTAAGGACATACAGATGCTGCAAATAAACCAATTGGAAATTAAAAACCACCAAGAAGAGATCAAGAGTAACATATCAGAAATAAAGAACACATTGGAAGGTCAAAAGGGCAGAGTAGAGGAGGCTGAGGACCGGATCAGTGAATTAGAAGACAGGGTAGAAAAAATCAACCAATCAGAAAACCAAAAAAAAAAAAAGATTAAAAAACAGGAAGACAGCTTAAGAGAACTATGGGACAACTGGAAATGTAATAATATTCGCATCACAGGAATCCCCAAAGAAGAAGAAAATGAGCAAGGGTTAGAGGATATATTCAAAGAAATAGTGACAGAAAACTTCCCTAATTTGGTGAAGGAAGAAGGCATTCAAGTTCAAGAAGCACAGAGAGCCCCAAGTAAGAGCAACCCAAACAGGCCCACACCAAGACACATAGTAATCAAACTGCCAAAACTTAAAGACAAAGAGAGAATCCTAAAAGCAGCAAGAGATAAGAAACAGGTAACCTACAAAGGAAACCCCATAAGACTCTCAGATGACCTCTCACAAGAAACACTGCAGGCCAGAAGGGAATGGCATGAAGTAATAAAGGTCATGAAAAACAAGGATCTGAATCCAAGATTACTCTAACCAGCAAGGCTGTCATTCAAAATGGAAGGTAGAATAAAGAGCTTCCCAGACAAAAAAAAAAGGCTAAGGGAATACATTAGCACCAAACCAGCACTATAAGAAATGTTAAACAAACTGCTCTAAATTAGTAGAAGAAATGGGAAGAAAAATATAACCAAACTAAACAAAAATGGCAATAAATAAGTACATATCAATAATCACCTTAAATGTAAATGAACTGAATGCTCCAATAAAAAGACACAGAGTAACTGATTGGATAAGAAAGCATGACTCATCTATATGTTGTTTACAAGAGACCCACCTCACAACAAAAGACTCACATAGGTTAAAGTGAAGGGATGGAAAAAAATCTCCCAAGAAAACAAAAAGGAAAAAAAGCTGGGGTAGCAATACTCATATCTGATAAAATAGATTTCAAAATGAAGACCATAACTGGTGTCAAAGAAGGCCAATACATAATATTGAAAGGATCTATCCAACAGGAAGATATAACCTTGATAAACATATATGTACCCAATATAGGAGCACCAAAATATATTAAAAATCCTCTGGAGGACTTCAAAGGAGAAATCAAGAGCAATACAGTCATAGCAGGGGACTTCAACACCCAGTTGACACCGCTGGATAGATCCTTTAGACAAAAAATTAGCAAGGAAACAGAATCACTAAATGAAGCACTAGACCAAATGGATTTAATAGATATCTACAGAGAATTACACCCCAAAACTACAGAATTCACAATCTTCTCAAGTGCACATGGGACATTCTCAAAGATAGACCACATGATAGGACACAAACTAAATCTCTACAAGTTCAAGAAGATTGAAATCATATCAAGCATCTTCTCAGATCACAATGGCATGAAACTAGAAATCAATTGCAACAAGAACATGCAAAAACATTTCAACACATGGAGGCTAAATAGCATGTTATTAAACAATGAATGGGTAACCGAGGAAATCAAGGAAGAAATTAAAAACTTCCTGGAAACCAATGAAAATGAACACACAACAACACAAAATCTATGGGATGCAGCAAAAGCAGTTCTGAGAGGAAAGTTCATAGTACTACAGGCCTAACTCAAGAAATAAGAAATATTTCTAATTGACTGTCTAGCCTCACAACTTAAAGAATTAGAAAGCAAACAGAAAGATAACCCTAGAGCAAGTAGAAAAAAGAAAATAGTAAAGATCAGAGCAGAAATAAATGACATAGAGACCAAAAAAAAACAATTCGAAGGATCAATGAAACAAAGATCTGGTTTTTCAAAAAGATAAACAAGATTGATGGACCTTTAGCTAGACTCACCAAAAAACAAAGAGAGAGAACCCAAATGCACAAAATCAGAACTAAAAGAGGAGAAGTAACAACTGACACCACAGAAATACAGAAGATCGTTAACAGCTACTATGAACAATTTAATGGCAACAAATTCGACAATCTAAGCGAAATGCACAAATTTCTAGAAACACACAGTCTCCCAAAACTGGACCGGGAAAAGATACAAAACTTGAACAGCCCAATGACAACAGAAGAAATTGAAGTGGTAATCAAGACTCTCCCAGCAAAGAAAAGCTCAGGCCCGGATGGCTTCATGGGGGAGTTTTACCGAACATTCAAAAAAGAACTAGCACCCATTCTCTTCAAACCATTTCAAAAAAATTCAAGAAGAAGGAAGACTTCCAAACTTGTTTTATAAGGCCAGCATAATTCTAATTCCAAAACCAGAAAAAAACACTACAAAGAAAGAAAACTACAGACCAATATATCTAACCAATATATATGGTGAACATAGACGCCAAAATCCTGAACAAAATACTAGCAAATCAGATCCAGCAATACATCAAAAAAATTATTCACCATGACCAAGTGGGATTCATCCCAGGGATGCAAGGCTGGTACAATATTCGCAAATCAATAAATGTGATACACCACATAAACAAAATGAAGAATAAAAACCACATGATCATATCAATAGATGCTGAAAAAACCTTCGACAAAATCCAGCATCCATTTCTGATAAAAATGCTCAGCAATGTGGGAACAGAGAGATCATATCTTGACATAATAAAGGCCATATATGAAAGACCTACAGCCAACATCATACTCAATGAGCAGAAACTAAAAACATTTCCCTTAAGAACAGGAACAAGACAGGGATGTCCACTTTCACCACTCTTATTTAACATTATACTGGAAGTCTTAGCCACAGCAATCAAACATGAAGAAAAAATAAAAGGGATCTAAATTGGAAAAGAGGAAGTGAAATTGTCATTATTTGCAGATGACATTATATTATACATAGAAAACCCTTAAGACTCCATCAAAAATCTAGGGTTAATAAATGAATTTGGCAAAGTAGTAGGGTACAAAATTAACGTAAAAAAATCCACGGCATTCTTATACACCAATGATGAACTCACAGAAAGAGAAACTGAAAAAACAATCCCATTTACCATCGCGGCAAAAAAATTAAGATACCTAGGAATAAACTTAACCAAAGAAGTAAAGGACCTATTTGCAGAAAACTACAGGACATTGAAAAAAGAAATAGAGGAAGATATAAAAACGTGGAAGCACATACTTGTTCATGGATTGGAAGAATTAACATCATTAAAATGTCCATATTACTCAAATCAATCTATAGTTTCAATGCAATTCCCATCAAAGTACCAACGACATATTTCACAGAACTAGAACAAATACTTCAAAAGTTCATATGGAACCAAAAAAGACCCTGAATAGCCACAGCAATTTTGAAAAAGAAGGACAAAGTAGGTGGGATCACAATACCAGATATCAAGTTATACTACAAAGCGACTGTAATCAAAACAGCCCAGTACTGGCACAAAAACAGGCATATAGACCAGTGGAACAGAGAACCCAGAAATGGACCCAAGGCAATATGCTCAATTAATATTTGACAAAGGTGGCAAGAGCATATAGACTCTTTAATAAATGGTGTTGGGAAAATTGGATAGCTACATGCAAAAAAATGAAACTAGACCATCAACTTACACCATACACAAGAATAAACTCAAAATGGGTATTAGATTTAAATGTGACCCGTGAATCCTTGAAAATTCTAGAAGAAAATGTAGGCAACAAAATGTCAGACATCATACGCAGCAGAATTTTCACTGATACATCACCTAAGGCAACAGAAACAAAGGAAAAAATGAACACATGGGACTACATCAAACTAAAAAGCTTCTGCACAGCAAAAGAAACAACCCTCAAAATGGAAAGGCAACCCACTGTATGGGAGAACATCATTGCCAATGATACATCAGATAAGGGGTAAATTTCCAAAATATATAGAATACCCATACAACTCAACAAAAGGAAGACAAAGATCCCAATTAAAAAATGGGCAGAGGAGCTGAATAGACACCTCCCCAAACAGGACATACAAATGGCCAAAAGACATATGAAGAAATGCTCAACATCACTAATCATCAGAGAGATGCAAATTAAAACAACAACGAGGTATCCCACACCTGTCAGAATGGCCGCAAATCATCAAACAAGTGTTGTCGAGGGTGTGGAGTAAAGGGGACTCTAGTGCACTGCTGGTGGGAATGCAGACTGGTGCAGCCACTGAGGAAAACAATATGGTGTTACCTCAAAGAATTAAAAATTGAACTTCATTTGACCCAGTTATTCCGCTTCTAGGAATATACCCTAAGAAGCCTGAAACACTAATCAGAAAGAATATATGTACCCCCATGTTCATAGCAGTACTATTTACAATAGCTAAGATCTGGAAACAGCCCAAGTGTCCATCAATAGATGAATGGATAAAAAAGCAGTGCTACATATACACCATGGAGTTCTATGCAGCTGTAAGAAAGATCTCTTATCCTTTGAGACGACATGGAGGGACCTGGAAAGTATTATCCTAAGTGAAACAAACCAAGCAGAAAAAGACAAATACCACACGATCTCACTTATATATGGAATATAATGAACATAACAGTCTGAGGAATACAGTAGACCCAGAAACATGGAAGTAGGGTACAGACTGACAACCCTCAGAAGAGGGGGTGGTGGGGAGTGGGAAGAGATAAACCACAGAACTTATATGCATGTACGCATAACCAATGGACATGGACAACAAAGCCGGGGACGGGGCGGGGGGAATGGGGAGGAGGGTGTCAATGGGGTAAAAAAGGAGAACCATCAGTAACAAAAATAAAATTTAAAAAATATAAAAAATAAAATAACTTAAAAATAAATTGAGCCTCTATTTGTTTAAAATAGATATATATATATATTTTTTTTTTTTCTGAGTGGACCCTTATTGAGGATAATGTTTCTGCCTTTGAGCGGTGACACATTTAACACTTACTTAGGGTGTACCCATTCCTAAAGTTGATTCAAATAGTTGTCCAGATTTATTGAAATTTGATGCAGAATATGTCTGCTTCTGTTAAATAGACTGTCTTCCGTTGACAGTTCTCAAAATTATTAAATGCATATAGTAAAATAATAGGAATTGTCTTTTAAAAGAATATGTGCCTATAACTAACCATAAGTAGAGCAAAATCTTAGACTTCCATAGTTCTTGACTCTTGCTTTGTCAAGAATTGCATATATGTCTATTTCTCTTTTTATTTTCATCTATTTTTGTTTAATGTATGTATGTATGTGTATGTTATTAGGTACATATATTCTGAAAAGAGGATGATTTAGTCTCTAAGAATATGGAAATAAGTTAAGAACTTGTAGGTAAAAATTGTTAAAATTTATATCTTAACTTTTGTACCTACAAAGTCTAACTCAACTTTAGTCTGACTTTTAAAGTCATTGCTAGGGAAAAGAGTAAAGATACAAAACAAATGTTCCACCTACATAAAAAAATAATGTTACAAGACATTAAATCTGTCGCAGTTGGAAACACATTTGTGGGAGGAACACTTACAATAGAGTTACACAGATTGTTTCCTTTTTTTAGTTTAGGTTGAGTTTTTATGAGAGTAATGTTCGTGAAAGAGCCAATGAGCCAATAAATGGCACTTATGGATGTTCAAATGCCATGGCACAGGCCAGGTATTTGATTACCTTCAAAGTTATTGTCCAACACACTGGACATTACTCCTATAGTAGAAGTTGATGTAGATTTGATAATAAGTATCTGTTTTTAACCACATGAGAGGTACAGAATTCAAGTTTTTACTTTTACTGCCTCTGCCCAGACAGATCCTTCCTATTCAAAATGTAGTTCTTAGAATCAACAGCATAACCTGGTAACATATTACAAATGAAAATATTAGGCTCTACCTCCAAGTCTCTGAATTAGATTATGAATTTAATAGATCTTCAAATACAATTTTAATGCATTAAAAAAACAAATTTTTTTCATTGATTTTAGAGAGAGAGGATGTGAGAAGGAGAGAGAGAGAGAAACATCAATGAGAGAGAACATTGATTGGCCACTTCCTGCATGCCCCCTACTGGGGATTTGGCCCACAACCTGAGCAGGTGTCCTGATCAGGATTCAAACTGGTGACCTCTTGGTGCATGGGCGGATGCTCAACCACTGACCCACACCAGCTGGGCTAAAATTTTAATGCATATTAGAATATGAGAAATACTGGTCTAGATAATTTAAGGTAATCTCCAAACAGTGAAAAATATAAAGCAAATTAAAGTCATGTGTCTTTGTTAATTTATCAAATTGAAAAACAACATTTTTTAACCACATTTTTTCTCTAAGTCTCCTGAAAAAGTTGATGATAATAGTTTAGACCTTTAATATGTTAAAGAAGTTTTAGAAAAGCATGTATGTAAAATATAAATTTTTCACAAGTAAATATCAAGTTTTTCACAGGTAACCAATATCAAAAGAAGTACATGAAAGTTGCATAACAATTCATTTAATGTTTTAATTTATGCGATAAAACTTTGTCCTTTTCAGAACTTATTGAAATTTTCAAGCCAAATGAGATAAAATTTCAAGAATGTAAGTTCATTTTTAATTATAAAGTAATTGTGTCATTCATTTAAGATTAAAACCTTTTATAAAGAGTTATTGAAATTGTGTTTTTGATTTTCACTTAATCTTTTGGGGGAAAACAATGACTTGAAATGACTCTTGAAATGCATCAGATTTTGGAATATGGACATCCAGGGCTGATATTCAGCTGATAAGCAATGCTTAATGCCTGTGTCTAAATCATTGTCTGCTTTTCATGCAAAACTACTTGTTACTGGCATTTCTGGTTTTATTGAAAAGAAGCTCCTAGCAGTTTTTTTTTTTTTTTTTTAAACTGCTCTCATATTGCATTTTCTCTTTCTAATGTCTACATAAAATAATACCTATCAATGCCTATTAGAATGTACAGTTTATGAAAGATAGTAATCTTATAGGTTATATTTAGTTGTATAATTCTATGCCATAAGACTCTCAATAAATATTAGTGGTAGAAAAGAAATTTTTCCACAGATAATTTTTATAATAAACTCAAAATTAAACAGATTATGGTAAATCATGACATTAGCTTAAAGTAACAAGATCAAATTTAATTTAGTTTCTTTTGAAAATATTTACACACAAGCATACTTGATAGTGAGCCATAAGTGTTCTTATACTTATAGTAAAGTGTATTCTATGCCTATACTGTTAAAGTATGAGTTGACATTATGCTTTTATAAATATATATGTCCATGACTCAGTTTTTCTTACCTATTGGCAAGTAACCTCTAATAGTTAATTATTCAGTATAAAAAGAAAAAGTTACAAAACAGAAATACCTGTCATTTTTATATGGAACAATGAAAAAATTGATTGACAAAAAAGATCCAATTATTAGACAATGGTTAAATCATTTGCAGCTTACTGCCAGATACTAATTTATTTGATATATTATGACTATGTGGAAAATTGAAAATGTTTTTAATATTTATGTTGAGTAATAACAATAATACATAATTATTACAATAATCCTAAATAATTTACATGCAAGTATGTGTATATATCTGTATTCAAAGAAATACAGAATTGAAGTAGAGTTTAGGACATGCATTGAAGTGTGCTAGTTTCTGATTTTCTTTAATGACCCTTTTCTATTGATGACTAGACATGGTGCCAAGTGTACAGGGCAGATTTGTAAGCTAAAGGGTACAATTAGACTATTGTAAATCATGTCCATGGGAAAAAATTTAAAGTAGTTGAGAAAATTTAACCTGAAGGAGATAAATGAGAGTGTTACATAAAATGTAATCTGATAGCCATTTCTCAAACATTTTAAAAAACAAATATAGGGAAACTAATAGAAGAATAGACTAAAGAGCAGCATTACAACCAAATCTGCTTGGCTTCAGTGTTAAGACATTAGTAACAGGATAATGCTCCGTGTGATGTAAAAAATACAATCTATTTCAAAAAAATGGAATGGATAGAAGTAGTGTGTACTCTGTAAATGACTGTGTTCAATTATCTTTGAATTACCCTTGTACTGGATGTTTTCAGAGAAAATTATTGCATTGCATTTGCTGGAAGTTGGACTCAAAATATCTAAACTCTAATAATCCATGATGCTAATGGCACTGCTCTGTTTCAGACAAAAGATATCTGGGGTAGTACAAAGACTTGAAGGTTGTATGAGCAGACTTAATCACATACAGTACATTAGGAAACACAAAAAGTAGCAAATTTTTTTTTAAATTATGTTTTATTGATTTTAGGAAGGAAGAGAGAGGGAGATAGAAACATTGATGAGAAAGAACATTGATTGGTTGCCTCCTGCATGCCCCCTACTGGGAATTGGGCCCACAACCTGGGCATGTGCCCTAAGCAGGAATCTAACCGGTGACCTCTTGGTGCATGGGTCGACGCTCAACAACTGAGCCACACAGGATGGGCATATTAGCAAAAAATTTTTAGAACTAAAGGAAGTTTACAGATTATTTTAAACATTCCTATAATTCTACAAAGGATGAAACTGAGTTTCAAAGATATTAAGTGACATTCAACTTACTCTAAGTCAACAGATGTAATTATTGTTTACCCAGCATTTGTGAAAGGTTATTTTAAAACATCTGGCAATTTAGACAAAGTATTTAATAGAGGTGTTCACTAGCAGTTCTGCTAGTTCTTAATTTCTATCCATGTATTAGTTTAAAACATCAGAAACCGAAGGACACAAAACCTGTTATCTCGACATCTACAGACATGCTTTCATGGATGTAGTTAAGGCAATCCAACAATCTCTTGATGGTTTTCTTCTCTGTAGTAGGTTCCATGCTGAGCATGCTGGACATAGTGGTAAACATAGCAGTCACAATCCTTGTCTCCAAGTGGTATGGAGTCTAGACATATGGCCAGGAAGACAGATATAGGAAGAGTAATTACAAGTGTGAGGAATACTACCCAGTCAAATAATATGCCACTACTATATATTATCAGACACGTGACCCATCCAGCACAGAAATAAGGAGGGAATAGATAACATTAGAGAAAACTCAAGAGTGAAATTTTAACAACAGAGCATTTGACTTTGGGTTTTGGGCACACAAGGCAATATACAAATGATATATCATACAGTTGTACACTTGAAACCTATATAACTTTATTAACCAATGTTACTCCAATAAATTTAATAAAAATATAGAAAGATTCAGCAATAAGTGGGCGAAAGGGATATATGACATACTTAAAGTTTACAAAATCTTAAACATTTTAGAAAAGGAAAGCTTTGTAGAAATTATACATTTAAATATATTTTTCTGTGACATTGCCAAACTTTGCTTACTTTTTCTTAATTTAAAATTTTATAAATTCTATGAACTCATGTTATGTCTGCCATTGCCCTTGGCAATATGCCCATGATCCTAGGATCATGTCTAACTTTTGTGAGATATTAACAAGTGAATGAATACTGAGTAGTGAGTATGACTTTTCACTCACAGAAATGCAAGAAAATTAACTTTGAAATTCTTTTTAATTGAACTTAAATGTTATATTAAGTGTCCCGAATGGTGGAAAAATTCACATAAACCATTATTTTGGTCCTCACAGTCTTTAATTTTTGCCTTAGACTTAGGCAGTTGAGTCATCTTCATATACATGCAGCTGGTGGAAAATCAACGTATCGGCTGAACAGGGCCTTTTAGGTCCAACTGCCCTCTTGATTCAGTTCTGTGTTGAACACATGCATTTATTCCTTGGCCTCATTTGCCAAGACGATTTATCTCACCTCCCCAATCTATGATCTTACCACCTCCTCTGTGACTCTGCTCAAGAACCATGTCACAGCTCTGCTCTACCCAGGATTCATGGGTCTCTCTATTCCAATTCCGTAGGACAGCTCACCTGTCCATATATTTATATACTAATTTCTCACCCTATCTTGGCATAGGTAAGTTTGAGGGAGGGAAGCTTAGATGAGATAGATATTTCTTTAGTTTTTGCATGTGACTTACATTAAATATATCTCAATCTACCTTGAGACGGTAATAATTAAATGTTATCACAATCCTGTATACCTTGTAGGTATAGGTAACAACACTCATTTTTAAAAATTTTACTTGGGATTTGACTTCTCTCTGACTAAGGGGAACTTGTTTCAAACTTATTCACTTAAGATAAAACTATAGATTATTCAGAAAGATCCATAGTGTCCGTTTATATTAGGCAAGTAGCAAACAAGTAATGTTCCTTCAATATATCTTTAAATAAAACTTCCAATAGAAACACATATGAGATATTAACAGCCAGAGGGTAGATTCGCAGCTAGGATGTCATCGTATACTTAATATCAGTGGTTTTTCAAATATAACTTCAGTGCTGAATATGACTTCACATACTTTACCGAGACAGGAGAAAATTGCTGATAGGTCTGTCAAATTCTATGTTCTTTGTTATTGTCCTTTAGCTGTCATTTAGAAGATATACAAGACTAGAAGAAGAAGATGTGCCATCAATAATGAAGATATAACCACATAAGGAGAGAGTAGGAATGATTACAGTCTTGAATGTGCTGAATTAAATGCTTGATTATTTAAGTGGTGGAGAATCTCCTTTTACTTTTACATAGATGGAAACTCAATATATGGAGTAGGAAGAAAATGCTTTGGGACCATGTATATCTATTTAAGTTATTGCTACAGCTTCACTATAGCCAATAGCAAATAATTTTACTATCCTCCTATAAATCTGCTTGACTGAAGTTCTTCCAGAATAACATTTGCACGTCATTAAGCACTAAATACTCTGCAGTGTGTTTCTTGAATTTTGTCCTAACCTTTCGCTATCTTTGAGAGATCAAGAGGCAGAGATCAGTATGTCTACCAACAGAGTATGTGGCAGGCCTAGGAGGATGCGTATGAACGTGGAACCAGCTGTGTATTTGGATGACTTATTTTTTTTTTTCAAAATAGTTAAATGTTATATTTAAAAGGTGAATTTCAAATAACTTTATTGACTTTTTTTGTTATGATTTTTTTTTCTGGTATGGTAATTAGGACAAAGTACTATGTAATTACATTTCATGTTTCTTTTTGTAATTTTAATTATTGTCTTTACGTACCCCTATAATTAGTCATGTGGGAATAGGGAAAGGTGGACCTTGAATATGGAAAATTAACAAATTAAAGATATAATAAAAAAAATCAAAAGATAACAGAAGTTTCTAAAGAAACTAGAAATGCCTTCTTATTCCAAAAAAAAAAAAAAACACAAAGCTATAGCTATATCTTAGTTTATGATAGTAACAACCAATATAAACATATACCAAAAAAAAAAAAAGGAGGCAAGTCATAATCTGGTAACGGAATTGTAAGAGTCAGAGGGGTGGAATTTAGAAAATGACCTAAGAACATAGGTGAAAGATAATTTTGACTATGAGGCTTTAATATCTAGTCATCTTGATATGGACATTTTGAAGATATTTGCATTAAGTATTCATTCTGTTTTCATTACTATTAAACTAGCATTCTATGAGAGTTGCTAGAGAGGATGTGGGTGATAGTCATGCCTGATTCTCATAAAGTGTATTTCTTTCAAATTAGTAAATCTGCATCCTGGTTAATATCTTAGTCTTCTATGAGTTAGATGATGCCACTAATTCTCTGTGGATAAAGTCTACTCCGGTCCATTAATGAGGTATCCTAGAATGGGCAGCCCACATGGCCTCGCTTATATGACATCAGAATTCTTTATGGCTTCACATTTCTAGAGTAGGTACTATAGAATTGGTGCCTAGTCCCATGGTGCCTAGTCCGCCTCTACAAGACTTTTTGTTACTATGCTAATTTATTTTGTTCTCTTTTCTCTCATTTCTCCCGCCTTCTTTTTAGAAGTGGATGAAATACAATGAAGGAAAAGAGATGATAGTTAATGTAGAAGTATCTAGAAAAGGAAAAGACCAAGTGCAAGTCACTTTGCTTATTTTAAAACCTCTACTGTACTACATTCCCTTCTCTATGTAAACTGGAATGATCTTGGTAAATTGTATAATTTTTTGAGTGAAAAAATGTGGACCAAACTAGGCTGAAGCAATCCCATAATTAATAATACCAATATTATGTATAGTGCTACAATTGTCAAAGTATTTCCTAAATATATCTTATAGATCTGTATAGTACCCTTATGGAATATGGAAGAAAATTATTAGACTCATTTTACAAATGAGGAAATGGTTTCAAATAGGTACATTATTTCCCCAAGAGCATCAAGGAAGTGTACTATAGGAGCATAGGTAGAATTTACTGGGTCTTGAATAATAGATAGCATGGTCCTTATCTTCTTGCCATACACTGCTCCTTCTCAGAATCTAAAACTCATATTTTAAGCAGTAGACTATATATTGACAGTAAGAAAACCACATTTTGTCCTGTGTAACAATCAGTAGTGCATGAGTTAATTTCAGCTAAAGCATTGTAGAACACTATGGACAAACCAACCAACAGTGGCTAGAGAAACTAGCCTAGAGATGGACCATATGTGTTATGGAATTGACTCCAGGTCAAACATCTGTTTTTTCAGGAAAATTCACAAACACCATCTGTGGAAGTTAATTGCATGGATACAGTTACAATGTATATACACAATGAAAAGTTATAGACATTTATGTAGTTATCTAAAAACAGAGATATGTTTTAAATTGTATTATGACTCTATTAATTCCTGTGGTTTTTAATGATGAGGGCAGAGACGTTATAATGTTGGTACCCATGCAGTATATTTAAGGGTTTACTTACTTTAGGTTTATACTCCACTCTAATGAGGAAAATACAATGCAATTATTGCTCAGAACTAACAAAAAAGATGAAACACTTATAATGACACTAACCTGATGACATAGTTTTTGTTTGGAGACTCCCAAACACAAACTCAAAATTTCTTTTCATTCTCCAAGTTTCTTTTTCTGAATGATATGTTTACTTTTCTGACACCCTTCCCAACTGGTTTTATTAGAATGCTCTCAAAGAAATATGTCTTCATAATTAATGGTCTCTTTTTAATATGGTACATTTGCTTAGTCACTATATCAGAAATGAACAGGAGTAGAAAATGCCTCTTGAAAACCAAACTGCTTTGATTCCTTAGCATGTTTATATTAATTATAATCAATATAATAATAGAGATTGGAACTCTATTAGTGGAAAAGAGAGCAAAAACAATGCATTAAGTTAAGAGCTGAGACACATTAGGACAAAGGACCTCCACACAAAATGAAACTTTTTCTGAATGCTCTTCCCTAGATATTGTTGGTTAGGAAATTTATTGAAATGTATTCACATTTATTGAACCAGTTTCCCCTCTGCTCTCTTCAGTCCCTTGTAGATGCTTAGATGGTTCATTTACACAATTCTGGTGTTTTAGGTAACCACAGTGCTTTTCCATGCCTTCTCAGAGATTAATATAAATACAGATTTTAACAGTGTTTAGAAAGAACATGATATTTAAAACCCAGTTCATCTAAACTCTGCAGTTTCATAGTTCTCATATTGATCAGATTTATAATAAGAATAAAAACATAAACAACGATATATTTTGTTAGGTCTATATTTTTTAGATAGAGACATTTTAACTGTGAGCCATTCAGGCTCAAATTAATTGCACATAGATTTTGAGATTCCATTTCAACAAGCAAAAAAAAAAATATTATTATCACAAACCAGTTTTTTCCTCTTAGATCAAAATAGAAATCAAAAGTAAGTGAGATGATGCCCTGCTGGTGTGGCTCAGTGGATTGAGTATCCTCCCATGGACTGAGAGGTCCTGGTTTGAATCCCGATTTTTAAAAATATGTTTTTATTGATTTTTTAGAGAGAGAGGAAGGGAGGGAGAGAAACATCGACTAGCTGCTTCATGCACGCCCGCTACTGGGGATCCAGTCTGCAACACCAGGCGTGTGTCCTGATGGGGTATCAAACTGGGCTCAGTCCATGGGACAATGCTCAATCCACTGAGCCACATCAGCAGGACAATAAAAACATTAAAAAAAAAAATTAAATGAGAAGAATACAGGAAAACCAGCAATTTAAAGGTACAAACCCTACACGGGAGCTAGAATTTAGTAACTGTATAAGCCATATTTAACACTTCTTTATGCACGTGAGAAGAGACAGATAGTAATCACCAAAATTTTGTAGTAATTATAATGTTCTTGATTTAAGAGAACAATGTATAAATAGAATTTTGGTGGATGATTATGATAGTATATATTTTAGTTGCATCAAATTTTATATTTGCTATTTATAAACTTCTAAGTTAAAACAAACATGACTAAGAAAAGATGTTTGAATGCTCACTAGCAAAAGCTGATCATAGATATAACCCAAGACTAATTTCACATGTATACTGGGTAGCTGAAATTATTAATCATATATTATAGATGCTTATCCAAGAATTAGACCTTAGAGTCAATGAAAATACGTACTGCTATCAATTTATACAAGAGACACAGGTAGAGGCTGATAATTGACGTAAATACTGTACATGCTTTATATTAAGAAAGAACATTTCATTATACTATTTCAGCCATAATTTCATGCAATATATTTGTTGTTTTCAGGAACTATAGGGCCTCAATTTTAGAAGTCAATACATGAAAATATAACCTAATCTTGGTTGATTACTTGAGTGGGTCATTGAAGTAAAATAGAGAAAGAATGACTAGTTTCAATAAAGGCTAGTACAAAACAAGAACATAAACCAATGAATGCATAATTAGTATAAAAGTCAAAGTTACAATAAATTTTTGAAGTTAAAAAAAAAGCAGAAGCTGCAAGCATATAAAATACAAAATACAGAGAATACATAGGTTTTTTTTTTTTTCTTCAAAACCAATTTTAAACAGATTTCTTGAGAAAATTCCAGACAGGTTTCTGAAGGCATGAAATTGTGGGCCATCCATCTAATGGAAAGCTGTGGTTCGCTTACTCATTTGGCTTAATCAGAGGTTACATCCTGCAACAACCTGCTGGAAAATACGGGATAATTGCCTTCATTTCAGCCCACATTCAGGATTTTCACACTTTCCCTGAGTTCTTCCTTGGGATTACTTGTACACTTGCCTACCATTACTTATTAATTATATTAACGATTAATAATGACAATATTGCCTCTTAGTGGTAGAAATACATCTGGTTTTCCTTTGTATTTTGTTTCATTTTATACCAATGTACACACCCACATAGGATCACACACACACACACACACATACACAGTTTAGTATACTGTCTTGTCTAATAAAGTGTCTAACATATATTTGATGAATACATGAAAGAATAAAATAATAAATAGACACTAAACTATTTTATAATTTTGAAGTGTGTAAAAATATACTATAAAATATAATACAACTGACATTTTGAAACTAGTATGAGTTATGAAAAATCAGTGAATACTCTAATAATAAAGGCCAATCTTCATTGTTGCTGTTAGCCCTTTCCTCTTTTGAGTGTTATATAATCATTAATTTTTTTTTAATATTCATAGCAACCATAATGGGCATATATTGCTGCCATCCCTGTTTTATAAATGAGAAAAACTAGGACACGGAGGATTTTATAATTTTCTGTCATAAAACTAGGAAGTTATATAGCTTGCATTTGATAACATTTGGCTCCAGAGCCCAAATTAAAAAATATTATGCTAGACTGATATTAAGTTAGGGTGGAGTTTTAAAAGTAGCAGTAAAATCTGTCTTGCAATCTTTTTGAAATCAGCATTTAGCATAAACTTGAATAAATGTTAAAATGACCTATTTAGTAAAAGAAGTTACTAGAGAAATAAGAAATAATATTAAATACCCATTTTCAGAAGAAGAAAAGTAAAGTGTATATCAGGAAGTTGTAAACAGGAGGAGCATGGTCTCAAAATAGTATTTTATTTCGGCAACTACCTAAAATTAATCTTATCTTAAAGCAGTATTGCACATAACTTCCAAAAAAGAAAACCAGAAAAAATTTGTGAAATTTCACAAAAGAGCAGTAATATTGAATGAACCTTTGTATTTCTTTCAAAGTATGCCGCATTGAATACAAAACCATAGTAATAGTTATAAACATAAAATTTGCAACTAAGTCATATGCTTGATTAATAATAATAAAAAGTCAAATGAAGTATTTCAATATGAGTTGTTTAGAAATGTTTCCATTAGGGAAGATGATATCAAAGCAACACTAATTTACAAGTACTAATATAGAAGGTACATTTAGCATTTTAATTTGTAATATATATATTGCACGAAAATAATTGAAGCACATTAAGCAACCATGTGTAATTCTTACCTATGTGATGATGATAAATGATAGTTATTTCTCCTTACATAATTCTCTTGAGTCATTTAATTATTTGTAAATGTGTTATACTTTGAAAATTTTATTCTTTTTAGTTTCTATTTATCAAGTTAATGTTTTATAACACTTGAAACTTGTTTTCTTTAAATGATTCACTTGCTATATTTTTATGATAATTGGCCATATGTATTACTAGGTATCTTTTCAAAATATTCCAGAGACATATTACAGATTCTTTTTTTCTTATTTTTCTAAAAGCAAATATTACAAGAAAGAGAAGACTCTTGCCTGTTTTTATTGAGTTGTGAATATGATTTTGAGATGTTTCAACAAAAAATATTTGTCAAATTTAGAAAAGAAAAACACATTTCAATATAAAATATTAGAATGTAAATATTTTGAAACTTAACCTACTTTCTAAAGGTTTTATGAATCAAAAAATGTTTTAAAAGTATTTAGGGACAGTTACCTTTTTTACATCACCTGCATTCTTTATTTGAAAGTTACGGAGTCATTTTCCCTATTTGAACTTTATGTCTAGTCATTACGTTTACTGCTTCTTTCAACAAATATCCACTTAGTGTTTATATTGCTCCAAGACCTGCTTGGGTTTTGAGACTATAATAATGAACAAAATGAAGAACTCACTCTCATTGACTAACATTTTATTAAAGAGAGATAAAAAAAAAATAAACAAAATAAATTGCTTTGAGGAAAAAGAAAGCACATTTTGGAGAGATGATTAGATAGAAGAGGGAGCTTTTTCGAAAAGACCAATAAGGAAATGTCTCTCTGTAAGACAATATTTGAATATCGACCTAAATAAGATAAGTTTGCAAGTTATGTACTTATCTAAAGAGTGAGCATTCTAAATTGACGGTATAGCAGACAGAGATATTTGCTCGGGGTGTGGGGGGGGGGGGATGCAAGGAGGTAGAAAGTAAAGTTGAAGAAGCAAAATAGAAGAGGTGCTTAGAAGTCAGTGGCAAGATAAATTGGGTCCCTCTGTGTTGCTTTATATTTAAACAGCTTTTTAGACTTACAGAAAATAAAATTAGTAAAATGAACAGCCATATAACCTTAATTCAGATCGACCCATTATCAAAGTTAAAACGAGTTGCTTCATTTGCCCTGCTCTGTTTGTGTGTGTGTGTGTGTGTGTGTGTGTGTGTGTGTGTATTTTATTTTGAGCCATTTAAGGGTAAATTAAAAACTTTACGGGTCTTTCCTTCTATTCTTCAGTGTACATTTCCTTAGAGATACTTTCTTACACAATCAGAGTGCAGTTTTCAACTTCAGTGTATTTAACATGGACACCATACTATAATCTATAGTCTATTTATATTCCAATTTTGTCAGTTGACACAATAATATTCTCATTCATTTTTAAAAATCTCCAGTAGAGAAGCAAACATACTATCAGGTATTGCATTTAGTCACCATGCTTCTTAAACTTACTTTAATCTAGAATACTTCCAAGGACTCTCATCATCTTTTATGACATTTCTATTTTTAAGAAAAGAGTCTTCCCACTTCTCGATCTTTTAAAAACCAGCATATTTATCGTATTTTGTTTGTCTGAGGTTTCTCATGATTAGATAGAAGATATGAATTTTCAGGCAGAATGCCACATGAGTAAAGTCTGGTCCTTCTTGAGTTTGCAACCGAAGGCATTAATGTACATGGGTCTCTTACTGGTTACTTGGGCAACATGCTATCTGATTTTCTCCACTGTGTATGTGTGTGTGTGTGTGTGTATATACACACATACATAATATACATATTTGTTGTTAATCATCACCTGAGGATTTTTTTTCATTGATGTTTAGAGAGACTGGAAAGGAGGGGGAGAGAGAGAAACACTGTGTGAGAGACATGTCTATTGGATGCCTCCCACATGCGCCTCTACCAGGGCCAAGGATCAAACCTACAACCCAGGTATGTGCCCTTGACTGGGAAATCAAACCTGAGACCCTTTGTTGCAAGGGTCGATGTCTAACCACTGAGCAGCACTGGTCAGGGCTCTACTGTATGTTTTTTAAGTGTTCAGATGCACACACACACACACACACACACACACATATATAAATTGAATTTACTGGGATGACATTGGTTAATAAAAGTATACAGGTTTCAGGTATACATATCTACAGTACATCATCTGTATATTGTATTGTGTTTACCACCCCAAGTCAAGTCTCCTTCTATTACCATTTATCCCCAGTTCCCTTTTTCTACCTCCCTTCACCTTCCTTCCCTCTAGCATCACCACACTATTGTCTGTGTCCATGAGCCTTTGTTTTCTTTGCTTAACCCTTCTCATCCAGCCCCCAAACCCCTGCCCTCTGATAGCTGGTTGTTAATCCTTCTTTCTTCATCCTCTGGGAAGGTTTGTGGGCTCTTGCCCTGCAGGTATGCATTTTAGGACTTGACTTGTTTCCCATGGAACCCCACACACAAACATTCTCGAGTCACCCTATCCTCCAGCCTCTCTCTCCTTGGCAATACTTTATCATCCTCAAATCTGTGTTTCAATCTCTGGCTTCTCAGTTCATCACGCATCAGGTGACCTGCTAGGTCTCCAACTTCAAGTTCTGGCAAAAGTGAACTTCATCTCTACGTTTTTCTTCTTTGTTTTTCATGTATTATCATTCAATGCCCGAAACCATTGTCCTATATATTTTGTTACTCTTATACTTGTTTTTGGTGAGAGAGCAAGTTTTAAACATTTATCTTTTCGTTCTCTTAATGTTTTGAAACTTGCTCAATTTTAGAAAATTACAAAAAAGTATGTGTTTATTATCACAACTGAAAAGAAAGCAAATAAAGTTATTAGAACTCTTGCCAACATTCTCATACCTCATTCAAGCTCACCAATGCTACAGCATAGTATAAACTTTCCTTACCATGTCTCATTTCCATGGGGATATAAACACAGATACATTTTTTAAAGTTTTTTTCAAGATATAAGCTTAATGTACACATAACTAAGCAGGTAATTTTATCAGTAATGAGTTTTTCATGTGTATCACTCTGTTGATACTTATCGATCTATTTCATTGAATGAATCATAATTCAACTATTATGGATCAGAACTTTTGATTATTGTCACTGCAATATATATGTAGTAAGCTTTTTGTTCTTACTGCTTTTTCTCTGTATGCTAGATTCCTTAATGTGGAATCACTGTGTCAGAGTAAAATACATTTTAATATGTTCTTGGATTACTATCTCAAAGCATATAAGCAGTTTGTTTGAAGTGTAAGAAAATGCTAGTTTCCCTGCCTCTTTGATAAAATAGATGTAGAAGTTGAAAATCTCTCTCTTACCAAATTTCTTTTGAAAATTATTTACAGAAGCTGAACTTGATCAAGGTAGAATAAAAGGCTGTGCCAAGCATTATAAACTGTTTCAAAAATATATAAATAGCTCATAGATGAATGAGAACATTTGAAAGGTTATGTCTTCTACTAGAGAATGTAGTCACAAAAAATAAGTAGCAGAGGATAGGAAAATAAACATAGTAGAATTTATCAAGGTTTTCTTATTTGTTTTACATGTGTTTGTATTACCCCATATAATGTTGGAAATGTAATTTTAGTGCGAAACTGATTTATTATCATATTTACTTGAGAGTAAACAACTTTCAGAAAAGATTTGCAGTCATGAGATAATGACCCAAAGTCAGACTGAAATCATTTCACCTTCAGTTGAATGTCCATTTAGAAGATAATGATTTTTCCCAAGGTCAGTTGCAATTAATTTGAAGGCACTTTTATCTTGATTAGCAATTTCACTGACATCATTAAAACCAAATGGTCCACCAGCCTGAGAAAGGTTAAATCTACAGATCTAAAGTTCTGAAGAACAATTTGAGCCTATTTTATTAATGTTTAGGTTTCCTTTTGTCTTTCTATATAGGATAAGCAAATATTAAATGGAAACTCTTAAAAACTATGTCAATCACCTGTTTGGTTTAATTTTGAAACTGTTCAGTCAAACCATGTCAGACTTTTATCTTGCCCTTAAAGCTCAAACGGAATCATTGACTTTTGTTGTTACGATCACAAAGCTGGTCTGCCAACAAATACAGAGCAATAAACTCCTTTGCTTCTCTAAAACCATAAAAATATTTTATTAAGAACATAGGAGTGTTTCCTATGGTTCTGTAGGCCATGGCATGTTTGTATGAAAGATTTTAATGTGTTCACACTGTAAAGTCTAAAGTATCTGATTCCTAGAATTCTCTCTTAGTTTCATATCATGTTGGTATCACGGGTTATGTATCGAATTCTACCATGTTTCACGATCTATAGGTACTCAGAAATGTATTTCACTTTAAGATGACAAAACACCATATAATAAATCTATTTTATATTTCAGACTACAACATATCTTGATCAAACCATCGCTCCCCATAGCATTTCCTTCTTTTTTTTTTCTCCCCTAAAACAAGTTGATTCATAAGGTGAAAGAGTGAAATAATGATATTGTAGATTTTTTTAGGAAGAGTTATTGAATGTAAAAATTTAAAGACAAAGAGACAATGAAAATCCCTAGAAATGTTTTCTTAATTAAAAGGCGGATGATGGAGAAGACCTGAACTGTATTTTTCTTGCACACTATACTCAGAACCGAATTGTGTCTCTGCAGATTCTCCATAAACTACAGTGCTGGTGCCGGCACCACGGGCACATCACCAAACCTGCACTGACACTGACTAGGGGCTGGGGCCAAGGAGCGACTGCGAATGTATAAAGGAACTTGCATCCGATCCCTAATTATTCACACCACAAACACACTCACTGTGTAAACACGTGGCAGCAGACAGGTACAATTAAAGGTAAATATAAAAGGAGAACTTGATATAGTGAAAAGCAAAATAAACTCTCCTGTGGACTATAACTGGAAGAACACACATAGTAAGGGGCAGAAGCCTCACTTTATTTTGGTTTTCTGATGTGTGAGGTTCTTAGGACATTGTTAAATGGCCGTTTCTATAATGTCCACAATGCTCTCTAACCACTAGGCTCACGGTGTTTACTCCTAACTTATGTGCACTACGTGATGTGATTTCTAGGGTTTGTGGGGCAGGGGTTTTTATGATCAGTGCACCTCTATTACCTATGTGGGTGTCTGATTCATAGTATATGCTGACTAAAATTTTGTTTTTATGGAAGAAGATAACATATAACAGAAACAAAATATCATCCATAGTATAGGACGAGATTCTTTACACCGAGAAAAGATAAAACAAAAAAAGCCTATTTAAAAATGAGAGAATAGCTACATATGGACAATGAATAAAATGGAGAAATCAAATGCCTAGTAAATAAAGGAAACTATAAGCCTCATTTGACATAAGGGAACTGCAAATTAAGACACAACCAAAAATATTACTTCACACCCAAGAGATTAGAAATCTCCAAAGTTTATCAGTATTGGATATTTGGAATGATATAGGAGAAGAAAAACTCTTAAATACTGTTTAGAAAATATAATTTATTGTAAAACCTTTGGAGAACAATTTGACACCATCTCGTAAACACATACACACTTTGAGATTTAGTAATTCCACTGTAACTAGAGAGGAAAAAAATGTGCACGTGTGAAAAAAGAGACACGATGGATAGAATCTACTGAAGTAATGTGCAAGAATACAGGTGGAGTCTACAAACAGGAAGAGGGCTGATTGCAAAATTACATATATGTGAGTATATATACATGTATGAGTATATATGTATATATGTGTGTTTATATCACTAGACTATTAATATTATGTCTTAAGTTTACACTCTTCTGTATTATTTAAGTATACACATAAGTGGATACAGCCAAAATTAATGACATTGTTTCATTCTCCTGAGCAAGAGTTTGGTGCGGGCCTAGATACAGAATTTAGGGGATTAAACCATGTATAGTTTCTTTATTCTTTATTAAAAACAAAACAATGCAAACCAGAATGAGTATCTTGAAACAGATGTAATTAATCATTGGAAAGCTTTACTTGGTTGATCACTAGACTGGTTGGAATCACCTTACCCGTGGACATCCTGATTGGACCATAATCTCAGAACCTGTTCGGCAAACTTTCCATTCCTGTAGGGCAGCAGTTCTCAACATTTTCAAGTCATGGCACACAAAATGATTATTAAAATTCTGCAGCACACCAAAAAATATATTTTTTGTTAATGTGGCAAAAAAAAATAGACATAATTAAAAAAATTTTTGTTTTCTTTATTGATTTGAGAGAGAGAGAGAAAAACATCAATGAGGGAGAATGTTGACTGGCCGCCTCCTGCATGACCCCACTGGGGATTTGGCCCACAACCTGGGCATGTGTCCTGACTGGGAATCAAACTGGTGACCTCTTGGTGCATGGGCTGATGCTCAACCACTGCACCACACGGACTGGGCTAGGTATAATTTTTATTCATCCACACCAGATGTTTATTGTTGTACTGGTTGCTGTCATTTAAAAATGTTTTAAATTGACTTTAGAGAGAGAGGGGAAGGGAGAGGGAGTGAGAAAGAGAAACATTGATGTAAGAAACATTAATTGGTTGCCTGCCATACACATCCCAACCAGAGATCAAACCCACAACCTGGGAATGTGTCCTGACTGGAAATCAAACCCGTGACCTTTAGGTCCACGGGATGATGCGCAGCCAGTTGAGTCATGTGAGCTGTCATTTGGTTATTTGACAATCTAAGGGAAAAGAGTTCAGTGCCTATGACTAAAGAGTCAGGTATAAAATGTTTTAAAAACTCAAGTGGCACGCCAGTGAGCCATGGAATCCAGCTGAAAATCGCTGCTGTAGGGTGATTTCACAACTTACGGAGAACAAAATTGGACCACACATCGACAGATCCGTACATGCACTCATTCCAATGCAAACACTCTTGTGACTTCTTGAAATGTGTATAAGTAAAACATTTGTGTTAACTAAATTGGTAAACTTTTAATCAGGAAAAATAAAAAAGCTTAGTCTCTTAAGCTTTTTGCATGTTTATTTGCCAACTTATTTGTTTTTAACTCATTTAAAATCTTGGAAACTACCTTTTATTTGCTCAAAAGAAGTTTCCCTTTTTAAGGCTTTTTAAATTATAAAATAGTTGTATATTATGCCAAGGGTTGATATATTGATATCACAAGTTTCTAACTAGACTTGTTCCTCAGATCATGGTCAAATAAAATGATTTTATCGAATCTAAATTTACAGAAGAAGAATTTCTTCTCTGATCATACATTTAAAGAGGTATTTAGATTTCATATAAGGACCTATTGCAATCTGGACTGTAAAAAAGAATAAAAGAAGGATGTAGTTACATAAAATTGTCTTTTGCAATTGTTGCCTTCAAGAGCAAAAGGAACAAGGTTAATACGATTTCACTTTGATCTCCTGATCAAAGCCAAAGATGAAGTAGGTGTGCTGTTCCCATCATTCCTAGTTTTTCTCCATGGAGGTTCAAGCAACTGTTTTCATGCTGGCATGACATGAGATTTAGGATCTTCTCAGTGATTTCTCATGCCCTGCATGCAGACGGTTCATGAGCGACTTGAGTTAACTACCGAAGAGCTGGTGTTTGTGAAGTCTTTTGCGGGACCGTGAATGTTAAGTACCACATTTTAGGAAGCAGAGCTAAGTGTTTAGGTTCCATTAATATTTCTAAAAGATATCTTGGCTTATGTAATATTTTCTCAACTAACATTTGAAAGGTATTATATGGTAAAATAATCTACAGGTCCTATGGAAATCTGTGGTATACAAATGTGGTAAGAAATTTTAATAGTCACTGCCCAAGTCAGATGTGCCTAGTTTGATTCTTATCAGTAGCTGATATAAAGGAAAAACTGTAGTTCAATAGTTTATTCACCACAAAAGTAAAGTAATTCACAGAATTTATTTGAGCAATAAGAGATAATTGGAAATAACAGAGATAAGTTTAGAAGACTTGGGTAATTTACAAACACATTAAACCTATAGTTTTATATATCTCCTATTTGTGTGTGTATATGATATAATTAGATATATAGTATATATACTATATGTAATATATAATATATAGTATATACAATATATAATATACGTGTGTATATATATAATAGTACAGTATATTTTTTGCTACTGAATAGATGTTAGTATACATATTTTTCTTTATCACAGTATATTTTCTTACTCCCTTTGATCACAGTAGATATTTTTGGGGGAGGGCAGGAGCTTTTTCAAAAATATTTTTTCAATTACAATTTATTTCCACTATTGTTTTGTATTAATTTCAGATGTACAACATAGGAGTTAGACTGTCATATTCTGTACGAAGTGTTCCCCCTGATATTTCCAGTACCCAACTGACACCGTACCTAGTTATTACACTGTTATTGACTATATGCTGTACTTTACATCCCTGTGACTATTTCGTAACTACTAATTTGTACCACTTAATCCCTTCACCTTTTTCACTCCACCCCCCAACCTCCCCTCTAGCAACCATCAGTCTGTTCTTCAGAGTAGATATTCTTTTGTCTTCCGATCACAGTAGATTTTATTATTATTTGCATGAAAGATTTGATCATTCTTTTGTCTTTGATAATTAGCTGTGAATCAATTTACCCATAAAGTAATTTTTTGCTTCTTGTCATGAATTGAACAAGTTCTACATGTAGAATCTTCATCATATTCTAGCAGCTCCATAAACGTTTAAATATTGTGTCTCCTTTGATCTAGTCTTATAATATCAAATATAAAAAGCTTTAATTACCTTGCTTCAAAATATTTGAAATAATAATGCCTTGACTTTTAGACATTTACTAATACAAATCAATTCTACTTTAATCTTGCTATAAATTTGAATATTTGCCCAATGAGTTTTATTAAGAAAGACAATATTCAAGTACTCCTTGTATACAATTCACTTTTCTTGTGAAAACATAAAACTTATAAATGGCTATTCTCAAATTAAAATATTAGATTTTCCTGGTGGCTCAGCCTGGAGCAGTAGCATGTGTAATCCTCTGTTGAGGCAACTTACCACGGTGTTCAGAGTTGACTTTGGGATCAAGCAACTCAAGCTATGGTTCACTTAACTCAGCCCTTCACGAGCTTTTAAATGGATGTATATCCCAGTTCCTTAATAAAAATACAGTTATGAAAATGATAGCTAACTGGGTGGTAGTTGAAAGAATTAAGTAAAATGTAGGTAAAGCATTTAACAAAGAATTTTGCATTTAGTAAGCTTTTTCTATGAGTCTCTGTTCTCATTGATATGGGTGATGGAGGGGGTAGCACTAGTCGCAAATAGAGCAGCATGGATCCGAACCACAGTGCGTTGAACATAAGGCACTTGACAAACGTCAGTCTTGACAGAGTGGGTAGTAACCAGTTAGGGTTAAGTACCCAGAAACAATAAAGTTCACTTACATTTCACATAAATGATTCAACCTCATACTACTCTTTAGAAATTATTATTTTAAATGTAAGAACCTAGAAGGTCATCTCATTTTCGTCAGTAGGGTACCTTTGAGACGTCTTAAATTTTAGCTTACAAGTAGAGAGACAACAGAGGGTGATGTGCATTTGCTTATTTAGATCTCCTGTGATGCACATAGTTCATTAAAGGCTAAGTACTTTATTGGTTTTTTAAATATTGGCAAAATTATTTGCATTTTATTATCATAATCACTTCAGCCTACCTGGCATTACACATTCTTGAGTGCTATCCTACTTTTGAATTTGCAATAACCACACATATTTTAAATCTTAAGTGATTTATTATATGAAACCTGGAATCATTTAAGTTATTTGTGACTATTTTGCCTTTAAATCCACTTCCATATTAAGTATTTTATGTTTTAAAAATAACTGCACTTCCTTTTATTAAATAGTTATTGATGTGAAAGTGCTTAGTGGTATATGGAAGGTTATTCAGTAGCATAATTATCAGCACATACAAAAATAGATTATTTTAAAAAGTCTGCAAAATAATATGGTATACAATTCTGAAAACTATACATTTCTGACTACCCTAAACATTTTATATTCATCTCTTGAATGTACATTCAGGCATTGACATAGGGCTGAAAAGTTCAAAAGGCTAAGTAAAACAAGAACAGAATCATTTTTTTAAATAACATTTTATTTTTCTTTATTGATTTTAGAGAGAGAGAGAGGAAAGGAGAAGGAGAGAGAGAGAGAAACATCGATTGGCCGTGTCTTGCAAGCCCCGCACTGGGGATCAGGTCCAGAACCTGGGCCTGTGTCCTGACCAGAAATCGAACCAGTGACCTCTTGGTGCATGGCTTGGTGCTCAACCACTGAGCCACACTGGCTGGGCAAGGACAGAATCATGTTTATATACACTAACCTCCTTGATTTTAGTAACTTAGCAGCTTAACTAAAGTGACCCCATTTTATATTTTTACTTTGCTCCTCAAATCTATTATTCCTGATGCCTAAAGCCTTTTTTTTTTCTTTTTTTCTTTTTCGGTAATTGATAGGGACTTTTGGAAGAGGCTAAGATTCAGAGAACTCTTTAATAAATTTTCAAAATGTCTTACGTAGTGTTTAAAAAGTTTTAACTTTGTTTTCAACCATTTTAGTAAAGGAGAGACTGTTTTACACTAGGGAAGATTATTATTTCTTCTATCTAGAAACTAATAAGACTACTTATATCTTAATGTCTTCATTAGGCTATGCCAGCTTTGCCATATCTAGATTGGAAGGGGGTGGATTGGTAAGAACATGAACTTGAAGGTAAAATACATGAGTTTAAATCTAGACTCAGCTTTTGACCCTTTGTGTCATCTTGGCCTAGTTATTCAACCTTTCTGAGTCTCAGTTCTCTTTATACATAATAAAAATAATGATTTTTATTTGGGAAAATTCTCATGATAATTTGATTACTATGTTCACATTTTTGTTAGCTATCCTCATTGCCATTATTATTTGATATTTTTCATATTTAATTTTGTTCTAGAAATGAGGAATATATTACATATGTATTGTCTTTAGTTCATGAAGAGAATTATTTTAATGCAATCAGAATCCATTTATTTATCTAAATCTTCTGATTAAAGCTATTAAAATTAAGGAAATCATAATATACCTTATTCATACTTCATAAGTCTGTGCAATTCCATTGAGGGGTTTGAGATTAAGCTGAACTTTCTGGTTAAGAATCTCAGATGTGAAACTGGGAAGGGTAGTTATAGATTTCAGGGGTACAATTTCTATTTTTAAAAAGAAAAATATGATACTTCCTATAGCTGGACCATTCAAAATCCAAGAGTGTAAAATAAGTTTTTTAAAAATGAAAAATAACACGGAAAAATATTTTACACACACGCACACACACACAACCTTTTGTGGGAAGTAAGATTGTGGCTAGTTTCATAAACAGGGTCAATTATTTTACAAAGATGAGGGAAGATGGAAAGTAAAAGCCATTTTTCATATTAATAAAAAGCAGTTCAAGGAAACAAAGAAAAATAATGATGATGGTATACAATACTGATTAGCTAAACTATGACTATTTTGGACACACCCAGTCATTTTGATAAAAATCTATGTTTTCTTAACACCAATTACCTTTGACTCCCATAAAAATCTGAATACAATAGAGACAATTAACTTTGGTCAAGCATTGACAAGTAGTCTCCCCTTCCCCATGGTTTCAGTCACCTGATGTCTGAAAATATTAAATGAAAAATCAAGACATAAACAATTGATACAATTTATTTTTTTATCCATACCCGAGGACCTTTTTTTGCATTTATCTTCAGATAGAGCAGCAGGGAGAGAGGGAGGAAGAGAGAGAGAGAAACATCTATGTGAGAGACACATTAAGTGGTTGCCACCCACACAACCCCAACGGGGGGGGCGGGGGTACTGGGGACAAACTCCAACAAGGTATGTGCCCGTAGTGTGAATGAACCCAGGACTCTCTGGTCCACCGGCCGACGCTCTAACCACTGAGCAGGCCAGGCCCAACTGATGCATTTTAAATTACACACTATTCTTAGTAGCATGATGAAATTTCTCCCATTCCCACTCCCTTCCGCCTGGAATGTGAATTTTCCTTTTGTCCAGCATAGCCACGCTGTATCCATTACCTGCCCATTAGTCATTTAGTAGCTTTCTTGGTTATCCGATCAACTGTCATGGTATCTCAGGACTTGTGTTCAAATAACTCGTCTTTTAACAATAATGGCCCCAAACTGCAAGAGTAATGATGCTTGCAATTCAGATATGCCAGAAGAAGCTGCCCGGTGCTCCTTTTAAATTAAAAGGTAAAACTTCTCTACTTAAGGAAAGAGAAAAAAAAAAATCATATGCTGAGGTTGCTAAGATCCAAGATAAGAACGGATCTTCAGTCTGTGGAGTTGTGAAGGAGGGAAAGAAATCTGGACTGCGAAAGTTACAGCCTCAGTCTGTGATAAGTGCTTAGTTAAGATGGAAAAGGCTTTACATTTGTTGGTGGAGCATGTGGGGGCAGTCTGCCAGGACATCTGTCACCCCACTGATCACCAGGGTTGACTTGGCTGATCTGGCTGGCTAGACGGGTGTCCCCCTCCTCCCTCCCCGATCCATGTGCATCCCTCCCCAGAGGAGAGGACCGGTCTTCAGTCCAGGGTATACAGTAGCTGCGCTCCCCTGCTAGAACCTCCAAACAAGCTCTCAAGGTCCATTTGTAGGAGAACGTAGGGTAGTCAAGCTTCCAAGACTCCAGACACATCCAAATGAGGCGCTGCACGTGGCAGTGAGCCTTTCTTAAAAAAAAAAAAAAATGTTGGTGGAAGATACAAACAGAAAAAGGTGTTCCGACTGAGGGCGATGTGTTACACTGGAGAGCACTGAGCCTATAGAAAGAGATCAAGGGATCCCATGAACCGGGTTCCGCCAAGCCACTCACCGCATGTGAGAGGGCGTTACAATAAGATATTCCGAGATAGAGACCAGACCCACATAACTTTTACTGCAGCATAGTTATAACTGTTCTATTTTATTATTGTTGTTGCTAATCTCTTACTGTGCCTTATTTATAAATAAACTTGATGATTATGTATGTATAAGAGAAATACATAATTTTTTATATATAAGTTTAGTAGGGTCCATGGTTTCAGGCGTCCACTGGGGTCCTGGAGTGTATCCCATGTGGATAAGAGGAGGCTACTGTATTTCTTTTTTCATTTTTCTGCCTCATCGACAAGGAGGCATCGATGTGAAATACTGGAAATCTCTTTTATCAACCCCCGAGTTTTGCACCACATGCTGCTCTCGACTAAAGGTCAGGTAATGTTCTGCTGTACATATTTTGTTAAATCAACTTTCAGAAAAATCCACACCTCTAGGGTAGATCTCACATTTACAGTGTGAAACTTCCTCGAATTCCCAAGTTCGGATAAGGTGTTTTCCTTCAGTTTGTTGTTAGCAACACTTGTTATACTCCCTGTTATAATAGAGGGAGTTATAATAGGTGAAGTATGGGAAAATCTTTACCTTGGATATAATAGAACAACTCACACCTTTAAAATAAGCATTGCTTGTAGTATGATTACTAACGTACTGGTAAATATACCCAGCAGATTATAAGCTTTGAGGCCAGAGGCCACAAGTATGTTGTGTTCACGCTGTCACAGTGACAAACACATTGCCTATACCTGTGGGTGCCGCATATTTTTGGAAAGAGTGAATAAAACTCTGTCATACATTATGAGTGTTTGCAGATTCCTTTCAACCTTTGTTCTTGGAAACAATGCTGGTTTTTTGTTTTTTGTGTGTTTTCTTTTAACAAGCAATCTATACAATATTTCTTTTAAAGTATATACTGCATAATCTATAGCAGTATTTTATAAAATAACCATATACAATTGATTTTTCTCTAGGATGATGATTTAAAATGAGTTCTCTAATTTAGAATATAAAAAAATATTGTACTCTCATTATTTCCAATAAATAAGTTTATGTAAAGAGAGGAAAACCAACTTAAGCCTATAAATACAGAACTATATATATAACCATATATATACTGTATGCACATATATACACATATATAATGTAAATAAAATATACATACACATATAAATTGAGTTAGTATATGGAAAAGTCAGAATAGTGAGATTTTTTTCATGTATTATTTTACTTTTCAGTTTTTTTCTTCATGTTTTATTTATCTTAACATATACTGTATAGATTGTGTTGACAAACTTTAGGGTAACATTTTAAATTGTATGTGACAAATGGATCAAAACAAAGCATAATATATATTACCTATCATATAATGTGAACATAAATATACACTGCAGGAATATGTTTTTATTACTTTATTTACTGGTTATCATGTAAAAGTCACTGTGCAAAGTGCTTTCACGTAGTTTATCTCATTTACTTCCCACATCAAATCTAGAGAGTAGATGTGATATTTTTCTCATGTTATATAGCAGATTTTATTATAAGACTTTCAGTGGTATTTGCTATTTTAGTTATCTACATTTGACAAAAATTACTATATAAAGTGAACAGAATAAATTTAGAGAGCATTATAAAAGCACATTTTAAAAATTAAGTTGACAAACGGGGGTTAAGTTGACCCCAAAGTTGACCTTAAAAATTGGATCACCAATGGAAATTTATTCTTCTGTAATTGCAACGATTGTCCAAAACTAGGTTGGTTCTATCAAAGTGCCAACTACCTAGACAATTGCTTCCATGAATAGTATATCAATTCTAGAAGATGATTCAAGTACACTTTCTTCTTTAAATTTTATTGTAGAGCTACATATTCAACCTCTATAGTACATGTTAGTATAAAGGCTATTTATAAATAGGGTGCTGAATCGTTATGGTGTCTCATGTTTCCGAATTAAATGCAATTGGATTGGGCAGCTTGAACCAAAGATAAAGTCAGTCTAAATCAGTCCCTGTAGACATGTGCCTGAGTCCCATCAGGTTCTGAGAATGATGAAGAGAACTAGGCCACCGCCACTTACGTGTTACCTAAGTATACTGAGTATACTTATTTTTATTTGAGGATTACTTACAATATTACTTTTGGAGTTTCAGGTGGAAATTTTTCAGAATGAAAGGCACCATCAAAGAGGGTCTGTACAGCAATCAGATGACAAAGGCAGCGCTAAGGTAGTGGCCTCTGGTGGGGAGTGTCTTCTGGTCGTCATCAGAGTGCCCTCTGGTGGCCTGGTCAAGTAATTCGAGTCCCTTCTCATAGATGAACGAAGACAATAGAACTTCACTCAGTTTCTAAAAGAGGTTTGCAGTCATTGGAAGCAACCGGGCAACAGTAATTTGCAAATCTTGCCCTTTATTAAAATTCATTGTTGCTTTCAGAGTTAGAGAACTATAATTTAAGAGATCGGAGCAAGACCAAGAATAAATAACATTTTATATAATCACTTTCAAGAGCTGCTATATAATTAAACACATGTGCTATTAATTTTAAGCAAAAACAGCAGCCATTATGCAGTGGAAAGTTGCTTTATACTAGGTCTGGTTTATAGCAATAGAATGGATACAATGTCAAGTGTGACTGTGGCAGGTTCCAGTAAATTTACAATTTCGTGACAGTGCCATCAATAGAGCATTGATTTTCTTTTACTTTTTCTAGCTTTGTCCCTCTGTTTTAATAGCAAAACATGTGGCATATTAGTTGTGAAATTTGGGCTATAGCTGTAGGGTATGTAATACCAAGGAACCTATGCTGAAATTTGATTTATAAAATAAAAATTATGCCAGTGAACTGGATTTGGGGGGTACATTAGACGGTGCATATTTAGCTTTTCCCATTCTGTTTAAACAATTTATTAAATGCATTTTAAAAATTAATCATGCAATAATTTGATTTACATGGGATAAAATAAAAACAAAACTTTCTTCAATCAAGTTTTTTTTTTAAAAAGCAAACACAGTTTTTATTTCAAAAAGTCACACGTCTCTTTGTATGAGTCTCAAAGTCGAAAGGCAAGGGCTACTT
Organism: Molossus molossus; assembly: GCF_014108415.1. Lineage (NCBI taxonomy): Eukaryota > Metazoa > Chordata > Mammalia > Chiroptera > Molossidae > Molossus > Molossus molossus. The sequence goes on along the minus strand of NW_023425351.1, from coordinate 54,809,522 downwards.
TGAAATGTTATGATATTCTGTAGCTCCAGTAAAACTCCATTTTAAACACAGACCCTGTGAGGAATGCACATGTTTTCACAGTACACATTTCCTGGTGATATGCAGGAGTCTTATCAAAGAAACTATAAAACAGGCCATCAAACAATTTACTTCTTAGCTCAAGATCTGGTTGATGTTTAATTTAGACCATTCTGGGACACATACAAGCAGAGAAGAAGATTGGTTGAATAAACCTCAGATCATAATTTTGAAATTGAATATTTCCACTATCAATTAACCTTTGATAGTGAGCCACAGGAGGATTTTGAAATTGTACAACACCTGAAAATGACTATTATAAAATGCAAGGGGCTGCATTCTCAGTTAACTTTACACATTCTCCAAATAATGCCAGCAAATGTGCAGGAAATAAAGAACTGCAAAACCCAGGTTTGAAATCAGGATATTTATCAGCAGCTCAGAATCTTTCTAGCCGACCTATGACTATAGGAAATGATTTGAATCCATAAATAAGCTTCATGCAATGCCATCTAAATCAAGATAATGCAAGATCTTTAATATGAAGCTGTCTGTAGGAAGAGTTCTGAGAGAGAGAGAAAAATGATTCGCATTGCTCCCTTTAACCTGATGGTGGATCTTGTTTCTTTGTGAACTTTCTCCTCCAAACCAATGATTTCAACTAGTACTTAGCACTTTCTAGATGCCAGGGATTACACAATGCCCGGGGAATCACTGATGAATGGCCTTTAACCTTAAGAGATTTATAGTCTCCATAAATAATAAACAACTAAATGTCAAGTTCAGTCACTATTTTAATCAATGCTACTAAACACCACATATATAGTGTCTTCCAGTCAGTACAAATTTAGGAGGCACAAGAAGGAACTAAGCATACAAAAGGATTTGTTTTGTTTCAAAGAACCTAAAAGAGGCCTGTTTAGGCTGTAGTACAGTGTGTTCTAGAACACTCGGATGGTGTTATAAATCAAATGGGAACTGTTACAAAGTTTAGACTGAGAGAGTGCCACGCTGTGATTTATCTTTTAAGACGATCACTTGTGCTGTGCGGGCGAATGGATTGCAGGGAGGCAGGAATGGAAAGAGGCAGACCAGGTAGGAGCATATCACAGCTTCTAGGAGAGAGACTGGAGGTTTGAAATAGGTGCTTGCAGTGGAGATGGAAAAAAGAGAGCAGGTGTGATCTATATTCTGGGGATAAATATGGTAGAATTGAAGACAGACTGAAGAAAAGGAAGGTGGGGAGTCAAAGACATGAGGAGGACTCGTAAGTTTCTCCTTTGAAGAGCTGGGAAGGATGCAGTTCATTTCGGACATGTTAAATCTGAGATGCCCAGGAGGTATCTGAATGAAGACGTTACATATGCAGTTGGGTGCGTACATCAGAAGCACAGAGAAGAGGTTGGGTTGTCGATCATTGTGGGAGTTGTCAGCATGGAATCCGGCGCTGTTCTTATTGCTCATGTCCTGATCAGCAAGGCCCTGGACCTGAGAGAGCAGTCCCTATGTGGGAAGCAGCCCTGACATCTCCAGATACTTCCTTCCTTTTTTCTAACCTCCACTAAGTCATTTCTCAGAGCTTTGTGATGTTACAGAAATTATTGTAACGTCCGTAGTGAGTTTATGCAGCATGGTGTAGTGAGAAAAATTTAGCCACCTCACATCAGCACCTGCATTCACCATGTATTAATGGTGTGAATTGGGCAGGCTGCTGAGTGTCTCTGAGCCTCTGTCTACTCATCCTCCATGAAAATAGGTGCTAAAATTTTGCTAGGTTGAGCGTTGACCCATGCACCAGGAGGTCTCCGGTTTGACTCCCGGTCAGGGCGCGTACCCAGGATGTGGGCCAAATCCCCAGTGGGGCATGCAGGAGGCGGCCAGTTGATGTTCTCTCTCATGGATATTTCTATCTCTCTCTCCCTCTCTCTTCCTCTCTAAGACTCAATAAAGAAGAAAAAAAAAACACCCTACATACTAATAGAATAGGTATGTACCTATTTTTTGGGGGGAAGTCCAACCTAAAATATATCCCAGTTAAAAAAAAAAAAAGGTTAGAAGGCTTTTATTAATTTAAAAAGTTGACTAAAAAGAACTAAGTAGTTTAACCTGACTATGGTTGAAAAAGTTATCCCATTCAAATTGTATTTGTATACTAGAAATATACTATAGTATATTACTAATACCATGCATGGGATGAGTGAATTTATTTCTTATTAGCATGCTGACAGTCAGGATTCCTGCTCAGCATCTATTGGAAATTGAAAATTGGGAAGAAATTATATATTACAGTCAGAAAATTAAATCGTTGATTTGCCTCTTTAGAACTATAATTTCATATTAGAATATCTTTAATATTGGCTCTGTTTAATGATTTTGATAATCCTACATATTACTCCAAATGACAATAAATACTAACTAGGTTAGCACAGAATCAGGGAATGCACTGAAGTTTCTGAAATGGTCAGCAGACAGCCTCGGGGTGGCTACTGTGGTCCCCCTTCCTCAGCTTCTGGAGGGGTAATGATTAAATAGTAGCAACTAAAATTGCAAAATAATTCAAACAGTTATTTAGTTTATCTAAGAAAGGTTCTTGATACTGAGCTAAGATATGGCAATGTGCTGTATTCATAGGAAAAAAAAAAAAAAAAAACCTGTCTTGAATTAGTTTATAAAAGGAAAAGAAGGGGTATTTAAAAACTTATATGCATGTATGAGTAGCCAATGAACATAGAAAACAATTCTTGGGGAGGGGGGTGGAGAAACATCTGTAACAAAAATAAATTAATATAAAAAAGAAAAAGAAAAAAAATGTTGGTCAGGGACATTTTTATTAATTTTGTATGTGTATTATATAGTAGAAAGTTTAACATATTTCCCAAAGATAAAAATTTTCTCTTTATTTAGAGAAGAACTTCAAAAGCTATATGTATAAAATACACGATAAATGTTTTATTTTCTCTTTTTTTCAGAGAAGAGTAGTAAAACCTATATGTATACAATCTTCCCTTAAATTAGAAAATTAAGACCAATTATATAATACAATTTTGATTGTTTTCTAAAGGGTAAAATTCAAAGTTTGAGTAACAAAAATACGTGCTTTATCATGGTAAAATGTCTTTAATTTAGATTTTATATATATTTGCTCAGAATATTCATGATAGATCCTAAACATACAAAAATAAACCAACCTATTTTATTGTTTTTCCACTTAAAAATGTAAGAACTCTACATCCCTGACAATTAAATGTGAAATGTTTTTTTAAATCTATTGAACTAATGAGTTTATTCCATTATAAAATTTGTCAAGAATTATTTACTTAACATAGAGTAATTTATATGATTTATTTTGGGGAGAGATAAAAATTATCCTAGTGTGAACCACTGGAGAGGATCCTGGAGACCTCTCTTGAGATGGTTGGGATTTAACAAGATGATGACATATGTGCTGCGTAATTGTGATAATAATAACCAACCACAGTTTATAGTCAGTGGTTACCGTGTGTCAGGCAATGTGCTAAGCATGTGGAAAGCACAGTACTATATAATTCTCATAACGTGACTTTTATTACATCCAGTTGACATATAAAAAAACTGGGGCCATGGAGATTAAGTGTCTACATGATGGTCACCCAGCTATTAATAGATGGCAGAGCCAGAATGGGAGTCCATGGTCACAATTCCAAGTCTGCATGGTAACCACAGCAGTAGTGGATTGCAAGGCGTGTTGATAATTTAGACATATTGTCAAGTAAAGAAGTATTCATGTATTATGTATGTATTATTTCAGCATTAATTACTTAATTACTATGGTCTATCCTTTATAACAGAAACAACTATATTTATTAAGATTCTATATGCTTATCAAATTTAAGTAAATGACACCAGTGTGGAGTCCCACTGTGGGGTTTTGTTCAGTAAATTGTCTTCTTTGTAGAAACAAACTAGAGTAGGAAATGACTTTGTGAGAAGAGTGACTTTAAACTGCGGGTGTCAGCCATGCCAGGTGGATGGGCATCTCTCTGCAATGGGAACCTAGGAGCCAGGGTGGGCTCCTGAGGGCGGGCGTGGCGTCCGCTGACGAGTGGGAAGTTAGCTGATCATTGGCATTAGACCGTCCTTTCTCTAGCCGAGGGAACTGCCCAGCTGATTCAGTTGTCTCTAGTGTCCTTTTGTTCTCCGTTTCAACTCAGCTCTGATTCTGTTTCATAGTTATATTTTCCATATATAATCCTGATTCTGTCATTTAACGTCTGGGGAAAGCCTTCCATGTGCCCAGGCATCGTAGGCAAAAACGTAAAGTAGTCAGCAATATTCACAGCCTGGCCCCAATTTATCTTTGTAACTTTGCCTCTATTTGTCTACATAACTGTTATCTCTAAACTGTTCACTGAAATCGGCTTGTCTCACCCAAGCCAGCCGTGTGTATCATCCCTCTTGGTTCTGTAAAGGTCCCTCTTCAGAATGTTTGTTATCCCATCTGTACCATGCAGGCTTTTATGCATCATTTAAGAGCCAGTTCAAATATATTTTTCTCTGAGTTTTCTAAGTAAGGTTAACTATTTCTTTTTTCTTTTTCTGTCTTTCCCATGGCCCTTTGCATGTGCCCCTACTGTCACCTAATATCATAAGCAAACATTCAAGAGATTTTCTTCTCCTAGAGAGTGTCTACGGAGTAGAGAGCAGTTTTGCAAAGATACAGCACCGTGCTGGACACAGAAATCTAATGACCGAGTAATGAGTAAATGGAGAAAACATTAATAATTTGGAGAAAAGATAAAAAAAATATATGTGTTGGGGTTAAGAGAGTATCTACTCTCTCACCGTTTCTGTCTGCATTCGGAAACAATTAGACAGTGGTCTTGGTGGTCGTTATGTTGATCAAAACGTTATCTTTGTTATTCCAGAGCTGGAGAGGAGGCCATAGTGATGCTCCTTATTTCCCATTGCAGAAAGGCTCCCATCGTCCTGGCATTACCGACACCACAGTTTCAAGTCACTCTTCTTATACTATCATTTCCTACTCTAGTTGTTTGCTTAAGAGTCTTTCTGAGCCCTGGCTGGTTTGGCTCAGCGGTTAGAGTGTCGACCTGCGGATCAGAGAGTCTCAGGTTCGGTTCCCGCTGTGGCTCGTACCTTGGTTGCAGTTTGTACCCGGTCCCGGTTGGGGTCGTGTGGGAGGCAGCCACTCAATGTGTTTCTCTCACATCGATGTTTCTCTCTCTCTGCCTCCCTCTCTCCCTCCCACTCTATCTGAATGAAGATAAATGAAAAAAAAAAAAAAAAAAAGTCCTCTGGTGAGGATAAAAAAAAGGGGGGGGGGGTCCTCCTGAAATCAGTAGAAAAGTGGTTTAAAGATTTAAAGATTCAGCTTTCCATTTGCAGCCTCACAGACCTACCTGCTCATCCACAAAATGAGCAGATGGTGAATGGAAGGGCTCTCCTTCGGGGCCAGGGCCTCCCCATGAGTTTACTCCTTGGGAAAAAAGGAGAGGAATACAGAAAAATAGGTTTTCAGACAAATAGCTTAAGGGAGACATAGACCAAAGGGGCTATCCAGTAGGTCAACAATTAGATGAAGTTTTCTGTGGAGCCAGAACGGGACTGAAATTTTTTTGCAAACAGACATTTGACACATCATCCTCACTCCAAATCCACAGTTTCTATTGCAGGTCACTCTTGTATATTCTAGGTATTTGGACAAATATAGAATGACATGTATCCATTATTATAATATCTTACAGACTATTTTGCTGTCTTAAAAATTCTTTTTGCTCTTGGTCTATTTATTGCTCACCCTCCCCTAATGTTTTCCTTTTTTCACTCACATGTTTTTGAGTGCATACTTTGTGTATAGCAGAGTGCTGTACAAACAAGTGGAACAAAAAGCATCGATCTCATAGGTTTAGAAATATATGGCATTGAAAAGTACATTTAGTTAAACATTACAGGGAGATTTTTAAAATATTGTAACATGTGGTTTCATGCATAATTACAGAATGATTGCTTTTTAAATATGGCAATATGGCTGTATTCTTTGCTGTTTCATCATATTAAACACTCTCTCCTGTACAGGCTTGAAGAAGTTTAAAATGTACTATTGTGTAGCTTTTTTTCAAAGGCTGTTGGTTCTTTATACAATGAAGTTTCATATTTGTTCAATTTATGGAAATTAACAGGCATTCTATTTTACAATTTTTTAAATATGTTTTTCTTAATTTTTTAGAAAGAGAGGAATGGAGAGAGAGTTAGAAACATTGATGTGAGAAACAAAGACCGGCTGCCTCCTGCACGCCCCCTACTGCACACAACCATAGCGTGTACCCTGACCGTGAACCAAACCAGGACCTCTCAGTCCATGGGATGATGCTCAACCCACTGAGCCACACCAGCCAGGCTCTTTTGCAATTTCAGTGTTGTTTCTCCAGACTTAGAAGATGAAACAGTGTGTACATTTAAGTTAATTTAAGTGAAAATGACTTATATGCAGGTAGATTCAACATATTTGCTAATTTGATGACTCGGATCCTTTAAAACACTATTCATTAGTAAATATGTCTGAATTCATTCATAATCATATTGTGTATTTAAAAGTATCTCACTAGAAATAGATCTCTTGGGTTTAGGATTTTGCAGAGCTTTTGTACACCTATAACCAAATGCACCATATGCTTAATAAGGGATGCTCACAGAGTTCCCTTGTCACTTTCCAATAGCGAAGCACTAGGTATGGAATTGTGTGTGAAGATGAAAGATTAAACACATTGACAGTTATTCTCTCCTGAAACCCATGTGAAACATAAAAGAATTTTAAATGTCAAAAATTCACAGAAATATAGATAATGGGAGAAGATTAAAACCAAAAAAACAAATTTTGGAGCTCAGATCTCCGAATTCTTTTTCCCTAACTTTCCTTTTGAAAAATTAGAGCAAGCCGCATGAACTCACATAAGAGAACATTAATAATTATATTCTGCTTCATTTTATTAATTATGTTTTATTTCCTGGAATAGTATATGTTTTGGGGATATTTGATTAAAATGGAAATAATTGTATAGGGAGCCTGTGTTAAAAGGGGGATTGTTTGGGATGATAAAAGAGAGTAAATCTTTTTTTTTTTTTTTTCATTATGAGGACATAATTTATATGCCTTAAAAAACAAAAATCACGAAATAGCTATACAAACATTTTTATTCAGAGACAGAGGTAGGTATCAGATGAGTGGGTTGAAAATATACTTGTAGTGACTTCAGATGTTTTACACTGTCTGACCTCATCTCCTTCCCATCCCCCACCCCTCTCAGTAAAGCCATTGGAACCACAATAGATTGTTACATTCTGTGCACTCTGGACACATTCTAGGCTTCAGGTCTTTGCACTTCACCTCCGGTTCCTGGAATGGTTTCCCCTGGGGTATCCTTAGAGTGAGCTTCTTTCCTCCTTTAGTCATATCTTAATGCTAATGCTACCATCTCAGCTTTATCTTCCCTCCCTAACATATATAAAACCTCTACATCCCCCCATCAAATCTCTGTTCTCCTGTGTTGCATTTTATTTCTCTTTAACATTTATTACCTAATAACACCCTAAACAGTGTCTTTTATCAGTGTGAAGCCCCACCACCTGCTCACAGGGGTAGCTCACAAGCTCCATGATGGATGGAGTCTACATTGTCACTGTTGTATCCCCAGTGCCTAGACCAGTGTGTGGCATGCAGTCGGTGCTTAATAAACAAGAGACCATGCCTGGCTGGTGTTGCTTAGTGGTTGAGCGTCGACCCATGCACCAACAGGTCGCTGGTTCAATTCCCGATCAGGGCACATGCCCAGGTTGTGGGCCAAATCCCCAGTGAGGAGCATTCAGGAGGCAGCCAATCAGTGTTCTCTCTCATTGATGTTTCTATCTCTCTCTTCTTCTCTCTCTAAAATGAATAAAGGAAAAAAATTTTAAAAACAAGGTACCATTAGATAATATTAAGCAAATGAATGAATAAATGGAGAAAGAACTTATAGCATACCAGGAAAAGTCATTTCAAATTGTATATGATGGCAGAATAAAAGAACAACAACAACAACAACAAATTTTAAAAGGAAAAATAACGATTATGTTTTTAGTGCACATGAATAATTTCAATTTTAATAAAATAGTCCCAAAACATAGAGTATCTCAGAAAATAAAACACAATTGATAAAATGAAGCCGAATATAATTATTAACATTCTTTTCTGTGAGTTCAGATGGCTTGGCCTAATTTTTCAAAAGGAAAAGTTAGAGAAAAAGAATTTGGAGATCTGAGCTATTTTCTTGTCTGACAGTTCTTGAAAGACTCTATTTCATTAGCAGTTTTATTATGCAAAGCTCAGTTATTGTCATTCAGAAACAGTTGAGATATATGCCATTATAGAGTTTGCATGCATAAATAAGCATATTATTAATAATCAATGGCAATTAGCACACAATGTACTTCCTCTTAAATTTAATTATATGCTGATTAAGAGTGTTTGGGTACTTAATTAAAATAAGAAGGTCCAATGATACTTAATTTTTGCTCATACTTATATTACAATCCTAATAACTCCAGTTCTCACTCAATCCATGCGTTGCTCCTATTAATTTTAATAAGAGGTATGCTTAATCACTGAATAAAGCCTGAAATGCAGTTGGGTAGGTTACATCAGAGGAAATTGTCTGCAGTCTGTCAGTATGGAATGAGAAACCTAGTGTAAGCAATTGAACAGAGAGCGAATTGTCATAATTGGTTTCAATTAGTTTTTCATAGCTTTGATGAAGCAATTTCTATTGTACTAGACCATGAGCTATAACCATTTACAAAACTCGTTATCATGATTACTATGTGTTAGTGCTTTAAAAGGTAAAATACATTCTTGTTCTGGCCTGGTGGCTCAGTCAGTTGGATCACTGTCCTGTACACCAAAATGTTGTGGGTTCAGATCCTGATCAGGCCACATGCCTAGGTTTCAGGTTTGATTCTGGGTCAGAGCATTTTTGGGAGACAACTGATCGATGTTTCTCACATTATTTTTTTTCTCTATCTCTCTTTTACTCTCTCTAAAATCAATGAAAACATACTCAAGTGAGTATTAAAAATAATAAAAATAAAAAGGTAAACTATATCATAAGTGTTAAGATCTCAGTGAAGATAAATGAACTGAATAATAATGTAAATGCATTATTGGGAAACCTTTGCCATTGTTCAATGTGATGTGGTTTGAATGCAATGAAATCAAACATAATCAATGAAATCAAGCCTCATAAATACATATTTTCTGAGAAAAATAATTTCATGTGCAAAAGGCCATCTTTCAGTATGAAACAAGTGACCATTACGCACCCCTATGTTCATTGCAGCCCAAGTGCCCATCGGTAGATGAGTGAATGAAAAAGATGTGATACACAATGAAATACTACTTGGCCTTAAAAACGAAGGAAAACTTATCTTTTGCAACAGCATGGATAGACCTAGAGGGTTCTATATTAAGTGAAATAAGCCAATCAGAGAAAGATAAGTCCCATATGATTTCACTTATATGTAGAATCTAATAAAATAAGCAGAAAAACAAAAACAAAATAGAAAGACTCATGGATACAGAGAGCAGATTGACAGCTGTCAAGAGGAGGGAGTTTGGGGGAGGGGGCTGGTGACTACCAGAGAGAAAGAGGGATGGGGAGAAGAAGGAGAGGGTAAAGGGAGATAAATGGTGATGGACGAGGACTTGACTTGGGGTGGTGCACACACAATACAATATATAGATGATGTATTATAGAATTTTACACCTGAAACCTATATAATTTTATTAACCAATGTTCCCCCAATGAATTTAATTAAAAATGAACCTCTGAATCTAGAGATATCAAAAAAATCATAACATAGTTAAAATCATAGTGAGTTACTATTAATTGGCTGAAGAAGCCCACGTACATTTTGGTTATGCTTGTGGTACCAAAGAATAAACTAAAGTATTGAATGCCACATTGGCCACACACTAGTAAATGGCCAAGGTAAGATCCAAAGCCAGACTTATTTGATTTCATTATACTTCATTTTCTAATAAGAAGGTCACCTACAAGAATGCAGATCAACTAGCTCGACCTTTTGTTTGTTTTTAGTTCTCTTCCAAATTTTCAGAGCTAATTATATAGAGAAGAAAGGGTGAGCATTACTCTGGAAGAGAAAAATCGTGTGGATTCATTGTACTCCTTGCCATCAGGAAACTCTCTAGGCCCTCCCCATGAAGTGTATTGTCTCATCCTTTGCTTCAATATGGGACATGACCTTCCCCTTCCCTCCAAGGGAACTGAATTCTTAAATAGATTTGAAATAGTTTGGACTTGTCGTATCTTCTAACTTTCCAATTACTCTTGCAATTAAACTAATTCTGTAACTGAAGAAATATTAAGAGCCAAATATATCTGAATTAAAGACTGCACTTTTAAAGATGCACATGATGCCTGCATTTTCTTCTAGAATTTGTATGGATTCATGAGTTACATTTAAGTCTTTTATCCAACTTGAGTGTATTCTCATGTATGGTGCAAGTTGGTGGTCTAGCTTCATTTTTTTTTTTTGCAAGTAGCTGTCCAATTTTTCCAACAAATAAAATAAAAATGCACTTGAAAAACATGGTATCTGCCTCAATTATGGTCACAAGCTAACTGAGTAGACGGTGTTCACACATTATACGATAGAGGACAATGTAGAATCTTAAGAACGAAAGGTGGCAAAATAAAATGCCTTAAGACATTTGACTAAGTGATCAATGAATATAATAGAAAACAAAAATGTTTGGTTCCTGAGCAAAGGTGATTACCATGGACTGAAGTGTTTGGAAAACTTTATGCAAAGGGATTGGTTTAAATCTCGAAAGACAGAAACGTTTGGATAGACAGAAAAGAAATAGGAGACATTTCAAAATGGTGTGAGTAAACCTATGAAACAGGAGTACATGTGACATTTGGGGAGGAAGTGACTATTTGAATAAAATGGAGCATGTGAGTAGGTGGGTGCTGGGAGAGATAGGAAATGCATAAAGGAGTATGGTTGTGGAGGATCTTGAACATTAAGAGAGAGATTGGACTTTCTTCTGTGGGCAGAGTTGGAAGGATTGTCTAGGGATATATTGAAAGAATTAATCTATAATCTCTGAAAGAGGATGAAAGGGGAATACCAAAATATTAGTCAGTTTGATCAGGCACATTCTCTTGATCTCCATTACACTAGTTTTCTATCTGAAAACTTCAGAAAAGAAACAAAATCACATTTCTAAGGTTCTTATAGTGGATGTGGATTAGGTTCCACATCTGTAGGCACCTGTGTGAGAAGGAAACGTTCAATTTAACCACAGGCCATTGTCAGACAGGGCCACTGTTTTACCACCGAAACTTCCAGCATTGTCTACCTTCCTGTGGGTAAAAGACAGCAGTGGTATTTGTTGCATCTCGCTAGGATTCCCTTCTCCTTAAAATGTAATTGCACGGGACTCTTTTCCAGTCTCCTGCTCTTCAGGGGTTGGTGGTCAGACAGCCATGGCTTCAGGTAAACTTAATTTCAGTGGTGGCCTTAAGGTAGCAATCTCCTTATTGGGCTAATTCCGAATTATAGAAGAGGTCCGGCATAGAACCTGTTCCTAAAAACTATTAAATCCCTTTATGCTTTACAAATTGGTTTTTGTTTCTGACATTGATGGAGTGTTTGTAATGGAAGCGGCGCACATTGAAATACAAACCCAAGAGAGTTGTTGCTCTTTTGTGGTCAGGAATAGTAGCAAGGAAACACAGCAAGTATGATGAGGTAATTGTTCAGGACAGTGTGGACAGCAGACCACTGGAGCTTTAACTCAAAAGGATGAGGTTAACAAGAAGGTGGTTAAGCTGTGCTGCCGGTTCCTGGCTGCCTCTGACAAGGATTTATGACAAAGGCACGAGCCCAGGAGTACATTGGCTATTTTTCAAGGAGACATTTAAGGAAACAGAGTCTAAAATCCTGGTGACATGGCTTGGAAAAGTCAACAGCTACTGTATAGCAGGGGTAGGAAGGTAAGTTTCTTGTTTTCTTATGCAAAGGATGGATGGCAGCCCTGGACAGAGCTCACCCAGGGAAAGTTTCGTTCCTGCACATTACTTCAGGTCCCTCACGGCAGTCCCGTGGGAAAGAGAAAGAGAGATGGTGAAAGCAGGTTGGGGGTGGTCCTGAGTATTGCTGGAAAGTGAAACTAACTAGAAACGAACAAACCAGTTGCTGATGAGATTCTGAAGGAAACTTGAGGCGTGTAAATTCTAGAGCTCATTTGCAAATCCCTTTGGTTGTTCAATTCTTCAGGCAGTTCCCAAGCACTGAACATGCGTTAGCAGACGTGGAATTAAGAACTGTGTTCTCTAAGGATAATCCTCCTTCCCACACCCTCCTCCAGTTTTGCTGCCGGGACTATGGGCAGGGAAGAACTATTCAACAGGAAGTGCCAGGGGACAGCAGAGGAAGCAAGACAAAGGAGCCCTTCTCAAGGACAGCCAGGGTCTTCCAGGATAGGAGGACCATCCTATGTCTGTTCCTCAGAATCTATTCACTTCCGTGACCGTTTTCTTCTCCAAGGAAGTAGAGTGGCCTTAATGGAAAAAACAAAACAAAGCAAAGAGCTTCTGTGCATCTCCTGGAAACCTTGGGTTTGAGCAGGATGTGGTCATGAGAAGGGGTTTTGTCAGGAGTAATGGGAGGAAAGGGAAAGTTTCTTTCTCTAAACATCCTCTGAGTCAAATCCCAGTAGCCTGAATTTCAACTTGCATGCTCTTTTACTGATTTTTTTTTTTTTTTGAGAGAGAGAGGGGGAAAGAGATTGAAAAATAAACGTGAGAAAGATTGACTGCCTCCTGCAGCCCCCTGCTAGGGATCGAACCCGGGCCTCTCAGTTCATGGGAGGATGCTCAATCCACTGAGCCTCACCACCTGGCCAGAATTTCAATTTTTTTGATAGTCGAGCTTCATCATATAAGCACAGTGCTTAGAGGATGACAGAGCACTAAAATGGAAACAAATTCTGGGTCCCTGATGACCGAAGGGCATAGTCTGATCCATCCAAGCCTAGACCAGTGAGAGGCACATACAGGGAATACCTGCTATTTAAACCATTTTTTTGAGGCCTTGCTGCAGTATTAGCATAGCATTGTGACCCTAAGACAGCTCATTTAAAGGCTCTCCAAAGTGTGAGCCTAACACTCTTTTCTGAAGTTCTGTTCTGTGTGTCCGCATATGTACGGTGTTCTGCCTAAGCCATTGGTTTTGCATTTGCCCTTGCCCACACAGTGTGCAGTCCCCTCCCTGGGCCTTTTAAAAATATAATTTATTTAACTCTTCTCTTGACTCCTCTCCAAATAAAATCCTGCTTATCTCATTCAATATCCTCCTTTTGTGTAATTTTATAAGTTATTTAACTTTTTTTAGCTCATGGAATCAGTTTTATTATTTAAGTGCCAGAAGGTCACACTAGGCATGCCTTATGTTTGCCACCGAGCTACAATTTCAGAAAGAACAGAATTGGTGTCCTATTTTTGTATCCCTTTTACATGTATACTTAGGCTTCAATGATTATTTGGTGATTGATTAATTGCTGAAATACAGTGGCATCTCTCACTCATATTGGATGAATATAGAATCTAGTAAATTATCTACAATCAGCTTGACACAAATTTTAAAGAGTTAAGTCACTTTTATCTAAAAGTCTTAAAACAGATACTTGTCCCAATTCTGTCATAAGAAGAGGAGAGTCTATTCATATTTTTCTATTATTCCAAATCAAGCTATCAAATGCTACCCATGCCAGGCACAGCATTATTCCATTTTTAGAAAGTGAGTCTAGTGTCTCATATGCCTCCATTCTATATATACTTTTTTGCTTTGTTAATATTCTGGTAGCTATACAGGATAGAGTTAGGTTTAAATAATCATATTTTTATGTATTTCATGACCTTTCCACCCATCTGTTTTAATATAACAGTAGTTAAATAGTTTACAAAAAAAATAGTTTTCATCAGTTCATTTTAGGTGGTACAGTTTGTATTGCCAGAAGAAAGGACACACATATTTGAAATGCAAAGAGCATTAATTGCCTCTTATTCATGTACCAAAATGACATATCCAGTAACTGCTATTCCTTGGATATTGTGCAATGGAATTGTCTCCATTGCGTCTGACCATTACTCTCTAATTGATTCTCAAAATTGCATCTGTATTGCAAGTGGGCTGTGTCTACACCTCACTTTCAAAATGGAAAACTGTTGGCTAGACAGCACACACTTTGATGTGTTTGGTTTCACACGGACGCTTCCTCTACTTCATACTTTCTTCACTTGGAAATATATTCAGCTCACCTGAAGATTTATCTTAATTTGAAAAAAAAAATCTCTCTCTCTCTGTATATATGACAGTAGACTTTCACTTTTCCACTGCTTGAAATACCTTCTCCTCCCACCTTGATCAACCTACGGTCTATTTTTCTCTTAGGTGTACCCGCTAAGACGATGCTGGTTTGTTCTCATTTCTCCTCCAACCACCAACAGTTTGTTCGAATTGCCTTTCATTAAGTGAAAATAATACAAACGGTAATGGGCATTCTTCCTTTAGATTGCCAAATCTTTAGAAACTTTTCAAAGTTTCATTATGGCTTTCAAAATGCAAATGTGGCTGAATATTAGCTCCATCTCCAATAGTTCAGTGAGGACTTGTAGGTGGCCAGTAGTTTGTTCGTTGTGCTCATACTTAGGAACTGTCTTATAGGAGTTAGCGTAGTTTCCTAAAAAAATAAAACGGCTCAGTATGTATTCTGACTCATACAAGATCACATGTTGCCAATGTGGTGCCGTGTATCACTGGTTTAACTTATAAGCCTAGAGCTCTGTTACTCTACCATTCCACTCAGTTTGGTGTCTAAACATTTACTCCTACACACTCTGTCAGATGATCATCTTTTCTATTTTTCTATTAGAGGCAATAACTCAGTTAACTGAGTAGTCCTTGTTTGCTTGTTAACAATATACCCAGGCAACAATATGCTAAGTTCTTGAAACACAAAGATAAATTAGAAACCCTGTTCTCAAGATATGCATTATCTAGTGAGAAAAAAAAATGTATAAAGAAACAAATTTTATTCATATATATACAAATATATATATGTGTGTGTGTATATATACACACACACACACACACATATGTGTGTGTGTGTATATATATATATCAGAAGTGCTAGGGAACATGATAGATACAATAACTGATTCAAAACACTCACAAAATATTTGCTCAAAGCAGTCTCCAAGTGAATTCTTAAATGACAACATTGATATCCTATATGAATGGAATGATTCAGTATCCGTAATAAAAGAACATTTCCTACCACTAAAAAAGTTGGAAAACCATATGAGTTTGTTAAGTGCTTTGAAGTCTCCGGATGAGAGGTACTAGGTGGTTTAACTTGATGTTATGCTTTTCTAAATTATTTCTAATCATCTGGGAAATAAAGCCCTGAAATTAATTTTCTGTAAGAAGTACAAACAACTTGATTTTACTTCCCTTAGTAGATATAATTTTACAATGTTTTAAAGCATCGTTAATTGATCTTAGCAGGATCATGCTTCATCAATTTGACTGAATAATTATGCGATTCTGTAGTCATGGGATCACTATCTTTTCATTTGATTTCCATTCCAATTTTCTAGGTCAGGTTTTCTTCTGGATATTTTGCTAAATATCTTGTGTTTCTTAATTATCCATGTACTGCTAACAAATTGGGGTTTTTTTTTAGAGTCAAGTTTGTTTTAATGTGTTTATTAGTATAAATCACTCTTTCTAAATTGCTTGGTAGAGTTTTATTGAATTTCTCCAAGGAAAGCATGATGAAACTACTTTTCTCCTAAAGTCCTTTTTATATACTCTCTTTCAAGATTTACATTTTATTTTAATCATTAAAAAAAATACTACTGTGAACTTCTTAGGCTGCAGTACATCAAAGATATCTTTTTATAATCAGAATGCCTCAAATAGTGCTTGGAAAATAGTACCAACTAATAGAGGAGAGGATGAATGAGTCAATGACATGTATAGGG
This sequence comes from Molossus molossus, assembly GCF_014108415.1. Taxonomy (NCBI): domain Eukaryota; kingdom Metazoa; phylum Chordata; class Mammalia; order Chiroptera; family Molossidae; genus Molossus; species Molossus molossus. Next base: position 54,793,401 of record NW_023425351.1, on the reverse strand, counting down.
AGGCTTTGTGATGTTGGTTATACAAATTTTCTACCAGGAGTTTAGATTATTCCTTGAATTTCATTTATAGTTTAGGAGTAAATGAATTTTACCTTTGACTGACTTACTATTTTTTGAGTAATCTTTAAGACAGCAAAAATATAATATATTAACATTTAATGAAGACATGCCCCTACCTCTAGTAGATCATAACCTAATCACACCTAACTTAGGTATCTAAAATGCATAATTAATTATAATTATAATAAAGCTGCAATTTGTTGAGCTAATATCTTCCATGTATTGAATGTTTGCTCAGCATATAAATGAAAAACATATATTACTTTATGAAATCATATCAACAGCTGCATTTGATATTCTTTTATCTAAATAGTATGCACATATTATTTTGACTACTCATTGTTTTAAAAATTAATTTTGATGAACCTGTTTAATAATTATTTATATTCAATATTATTCTAGTATTAAATTTATAAACTCACATAGTATATATCATATAAACAGAAAAATCTCTGCTCATATGTATATTTAAAATGGATTCATTTTTACTCTCAATTATTCTTTTCTGAAGAGCTTATAGTATCTCCCTCAAAACTAAACAAAGTATTTAATAATAATAGTTCCCCTTTCTATTCATAAGCCTATACATAGTATGTACATTAACTACATATACCTAACTTTGGTCAACCATTTTGGAATTTTTCCCCTGAATTTATTTTCTACCCTATCACATTCATAAACCTGTATTCACTATTTTGCTAAATCTAATAACTATTATAGTATTTTGATTCTTATATTTTAAAATTTTGAATATACTTAACTCTTTTTATTTATCCAGCTAACTCCTTATCCTATTTCTGATCTCAATTTAAACCTTACTTCATCATGAAATTCTTTTCAGTCTTCCTCTTAAACAACACTGATTAATTTTTTCAGTTATAGCTTATATGTTTGTTTATCTCACTTGTCACATTATAATTAATATTCTGCAATCAATTCTTTGTTGCCTGTGCCAACACCAGGTTATAAACTCCATCAGGGCAGGGTCATGTGTGTCATTTGTAAACTTATTTCCTCAGAGTATTGCCCATGACAGCTGCTAAATAAACATCTATAGAGAGAATATCTGCTTTTTATGGGTAATAACAGCATGCAATTTTAAAATGATCTGAGACTTTTAACTTAGAAACATCTAAGCTTGGACCACAAGTCTATTTATAAGTTTGGGGGGCTTGGGAAAAGTATTTAATTTACCTAGTCTCAAGATATTCTTTCTGTACAATGGGGAAATTGTATATGTTGTTGGGTATTTTGTGAGATGTAAGTGGGAATATGAATGTCTATGTGCCAAATCAGTATAGCACAAAGTTGACCTCAATAATTAAAGTAAGACTATTACTTTTCTTAAATTGAACACTCTTAAAAAGCAAAGGAGGTGGTGTTGCTTTGACTTGTGCACATCACAGAGCAATGTTAATAGTAACCCTCAAGAGCTTCTAATTAATAAATTAGTTGTATCATTTACCTAGTGATTAAGTATGTTTTCTTCTAACTAATATTGACAAGAGTCACTAAACTATAACCTCTATAACACAATGGGATTCTTATTTTCTTGGGTCTTTTCCAAGTAAATTTTTGCTGCGGCAACAATACTTGACCTTTAGAGTAGTTTATGTTGCCCAGAGGCCTTCCTATTATTTGCTGATAATTTCAATACTTTTGAGAAGAGAGAAAAAATAACATGCATATTTCTTCAGCAAAAACAAAACCAAAACAAAAAGCAGATGAGTTTTAATTGACTCAGTCATTTGCTATGGGTAGAGCACTAAGCGGACATAAAGGGTCTGCCATTTTCAGAGAGAGATTTCGAATGTAAAGTCTTTGGACACATTTTCCAGTGATTTCTCAGTTCACTAAGTATTTCTGTTTTATCTATAAACTTTATCTCATGTGATAGATCCTAAGAATTAATTCAAATAATGCTGCAGTACATGGGGAGTTTCTCATATATATCTATATACATGTCTCTCTCTCAATAGATAGATAGATAGATGATAGATAGATAGATAGATAGATAGATAGATAGATAGATAGATAGATAGATAGATGATAGATAGACAGACAGATATAGATAGATGATAGATATGTGTATGTGTGTGTTGTGTGTGTGTATAGCATTAAAACATTAAATCAATGTTCAGCAACAGTTACATTCCAACCCGATTTTAATCCTTGCTTACAGAATAAATATCAAATAAGATTTACAATTTTCATAATTGTTTTATTACTCACTAAAACTTTGATCAATATATTATTAATATCTTTGATAAAAGAAGAAAACAGTCTGTGCAACAATTTTGCTTTTAGATGTAATTATTTGCTTCAGAAATAAATTGAAATTACAAACACAGTGTGGTTATCTTGCATGTACATTTGATGAATTCTATTAGAGTTCTTCATTTTATTGCTTAAAACTCTATTTTCTTCATAATGATTTTATAATAGTTAAAACCAATACTTATTGTAAATAACGTGCATAATAATGATTCATTTATAATCTGTTTTACTGAACATGGTAGGGTATGTCTTCATTTCCCCTTGAAATTCAAACTTATTTATTTTATTTTATTTTTTCAGTTACAGTTTACATTCAGTATTATTCTGTGTTAGTTCAGATGTGCAGCAAAGTGGTTAGAAAATATTTACTTTTACAGAGTGGTTCCCCCCACTGCGTCAAGTACCCACCTGGTCCCATGCATCATTATGATGACATTATTGACTATATTCCCTATGCAGCCTATTCTATAACTACTGCTTAAACCTTTCACCTTCTTCACTCAGCCACCCAACCCCTCTCCCCTCTGACACTGTCAGTCTGTTCTCTGTATATCTGAGTCTGTTTCTATTGTTTACTTTATTACATTCCACATATAAGTGAAATCATATGCTATTTGTCATTCTCTGTCTGATTTATGAAATTTAAACTTCTGATAGCTGGTGGAGACATTGCCTAAAAATTTGTCTAACTTAACTATTCTGAAACTCATATTAATAAAGTTAATTTAATTAAAAAGTTCAGATATGCAGCATTATTTTTTTTAATCAAGATTAAATCAATCAGAATAAGGCATTTTTTGATGGTGGGTTAAGTAATTCCAGTTAATAACACATCCTTCTTGGCACTGCAATTTCAAATGGACAGGGGGAGCTTAAAGAGATATTTCAAATCAAAGGGCTGGAAGCGGACTAAGACCAGAATCCACGCGCAATGGATGTGGAATTAGAATCTATTAATCCTGAATGTGAAGCATCTCACTAACTGTCTTCATGGGTTACTCAGTGTACAGAGGATGATGGGTAGTTGTTCTTACTTATGAAGGTAAAAAACAAGGGTAATCAAAAGCAGGAATTATCTGATGGTGAGAACAAGATAAGTTTTTGAATGATCTTCTAGTTTCATTTGAAACAGCCTAAATTCTTATCTGTCTGTTGGTTTAGAAATCATTCAGCCACAAGGCAAGGGATAGATTAGGGTAAATCATTAAGATTTCAACCAGTGTTATTATTTATTCATTCATTCATTCACTCACTTCATTTGTGTTCCATTTTGGTTTTAGGTACTTTGTTGTGGATGATGTTCATTAAAAGCTGAGGAAGCTTAAGGAAATTGCCTATTTACAAAAACCATTGATATTTAATTGATATTAACTATGTTCTTTTCTAGGTTTGACTCCAAAAAGAAACATCCCCAAAAGAACTAAAAACCTATGATAGACAAAAATACAAAATTTCAGTTTTGTATACATTTCTTTCTAATCAATAAATGACCATTACTTTTGTAAAGTTGCAACCTCATATTATGAAAGATTTTTAATTGTGATATTTTTACCTAATATTGTTATTGATATTTTCAGTATCACAGTAGTTCATTTATTATATTTATAACTATTTGGTTTAAAATAAAATAATATTGCATGAAATTTACTAACTTCACAAATGGAATGAATATCAAGGCAAAATGGAAACATATTTCATTTGGCCTGGCAATATCTTTTTTAGGCTTTTATTTTGCAGTAATTTTATATTTTCAGGTAATTTTTGAGAACAGTACAGAGTTCTCATCTATTTTTATCCAGCTTTCCTTAATATTAATAACATATGTAACCATAGCATGATTGTCAACCTAGAAAATTAACATTTGCATATTACTATTAACTAAACTTTAGTCTTTAAAAAAAAATTTATTTTTTATTGATTTGAGAGAGAGAGGAAGTAAGAGGGAGAGAGAGAGAGAAACATCGATGAGAGAGAACATCCATTGGCCACCTCCTGCATGCCCCCTACTGGGGATCTGGCCTGCAACCCAGGCATGTGTCCTGACTGGGAATTGACCAGCAACTTCTCTGGTGCATGGGTCGATGCTCAACCACTGAGCCACACCAGCCGGACTAAACTTTGGTCTTTACTCAAACTGTAATACTTTTTTTTTTTAATCTTCACTTGAGGATATTTTTGCACTTATCTTCAGATAGAGTGAGAGGGAGAGAGGAAGGAAGAGAGAGAGAAACATTGATGTGAGAGATGCATTGACTGGTTGCCACCCACACAACCCCAACCAGGGGACAAACTGCAACCAAGGTACATGCCCTTAGTGGGAACTGAACCTGGGACTCTCTGGTCCACGGGCTGATGCTCTAACTGGTCAGGGCTCAAACTGTAATACTTTTTAGCCTGTTGATTCATTACCTTTTATATTCGAACTGATTATTATTTATAGTATGAAAGTGATATGTTTGTAAATTAGAGTATTTAGAAAATAATATAAGGAAAAACATTCTCCTCTAGCCTCATTATTCTGTTCTATAAATTTTTTTCTAATATTTTAACTTTAATGTGAATTTTTCTCTGAAATGTACATTAGATGAAATTTTTTTCATTTTTGTATACTTATATACTTTTAAGCATCAATTAATAAAATAAGACAGTAGGTAAAGTATTCTGATATAGCAGACATTTTCTAGATATTTTGCATATTGATGTAATTAAAACTTCACAACTTCATATACTTATTATTATAACTTTCATTATATTTATTATATTTTATTATATTTCTAGAGCAATCTCTAACTTCAAAAATATGTCCATTTTTACAGCACTATATTTTTCTCATTTAAGTGAAATAAAGTTTCCATCCAACTCTATTTTTTTAGATGAATGCTCATGGTTTAGGCTTAAGAACAATTATAAGAGTAAGGGGAGCATATTAATGATACTTGATTTGCTTCTTACTATGTTAGTAGAATGTAACTTTGAAATTATTCATCTGTTTTAATATCAGTATAATATAAATAATACTGAATTTAGAATTGCTACAAAGATGAAATAGTATAAAATATCTATAGTTTTTATGACAAAAAGATGACATTTGTTCAGTAAAATGTTCCCTTCCCAATATTCTCTGTTACATGTATCTAAATGGCATACTTTTTTGGTGACCCTTCTTAAAAGGATAGGCTACATCTGTATCCACATTTTTGTAAATCTGAAACATTAAGATGTATATTAAAATAACTGTAAACTCTTCTTTCCCTGTCTCCTGCAGAATTGCAGAGTAGCTCCTGCGGAAACCCAGGAGTCCCGCCCAAAGGCGTATTATACGGTACGAGGTTTGATGTTGGGGACAAGATCCGCTACAGCTGTGTAACTGGCTATATCCTCGATGGCCACCCTCAGCTCACCTGTACAGCCAATTCAGTGACTACAGCCTCGTGGGACTTTCCTGTACCCATCTGCAGAGGTAAGGAGAAATACCATGTTAATTTTTTTGCTGCTTGAATATTTGACATAATAAAAACTTCTTAAAAATAGGAGTAGTAATCTGATAGTATTTGCAAAACATGATTCACATTTGGCAATTGTTCCTTTTATAATAATTGAAGCTTTAAAAAGTATATATATGTGTGTGTGTCATATACTACATGACAAGTTTAGAAAAATGCTTGCTAAGTTAGGACTTCATTTGTAAAATGAGAGTAAAATATACATATTTATAATTATATACATATGTATGGAATTTATGTTATGATGTTTAGAAATTTAATTAGACTGTCAAAATCATGTTTTTATTAATTTTGAAATATTGACTGGATTTGTGAATCTTTTAAAGATTTCTGGCAGAGAATTTAGCGTGGAAAATTGTGAAATTAACAATGCTGTATAGTTTCTTATCAATACTGATGAACATGATTTGTATTATGGGAAAAACAATAATAGAGTAATGTGGACAAAGGTTCAAAATACAGAGACTAGACGATAGAACATGTTAACATTAGCTTAATTTGTGGGTGAATCATGCCCATAGAAATACTGGAGACTGCCATTGTTTTCTCTCTGGGCTTTATATTTTCTTTTTTTTTTTTTATCCTCACCCGGGGACATTTTTTTTTTTTTTTTTTTTTGCATTTATCTTCAGATAAAGCGGGAGGGAAGAGGGATGAAGAGAGAGAGAGAGAGAGAGAGAGAGAAACATGGACATGAAAAGGACACATCGAGTGGTTGCCACTCACACGACCCCAACAGGGCCAGGAACAAACTGCAACCTAGGTACGTGCCCTTAGTGGGAACTGAACCCGGTCCGCCAGCCGACGTTCTAACCGCTAGGCCAAACTGGCCAGGGCTAGGCTTTATATTTTCTAACAAAAAAAAGAGTTATGTCTCATTTGTCTTTTGACATATGCTTCAGTGATTCCTCTGCAGATGGGGTGTAGGAATGTTTAACTGCTCATCTAAATTACTTTGTAGCTCCCTCTCAAACGCGTGATGAAGGCATGCAAGAGAAACACTTGGAAATCAAACACAGCTAGCTTCTTATCCCAGCTTTGACCTTTACCAAGTGAGTTAAGTCAGGCAAATCATCAGCTCTGTGAGATTTATCTCACATTTATCTCATTTAACCAGTAAGAGGAGGGAAAAAACCCCACCTGCTCAGTTCTTATGAGGATTAAATAAGATAGCCTATACCTGCCACTTAGTAAATTATCTGCCATATATGACAATCTTTCAATGTCAGCTCCCTTTGATGCTGCTGCTAGTAATAGTACTACTGCTATTACTGTTATAACTACTGCCGTGTCTGCCGCTGCTGGTGCTATTTCTATGATCACTATCAGCTACCATTTACTTGTGCACTTATAGTGAACAAAGAAATTATAAGCACAATCACTTTTAAATTTCACAACATAGGAAAGTGAGGTTCAGGGTTACTTGGTAAATGTCAAAAGCTATCAAGAGTATTATATTTTATTTAACCTGCAAGTTAACAAGTTTCTCTGCCACAGTTACTTGAGTGGTGATAGAAGACACAAAACATTGGGGTCAGAAACAAAGGAGAGTTCGTTCTTCACAGAAGCGTTAGGAGCGAATGTATCAACACTGGTGTCAGTTCTTCAAGCCCCGATTCTCATAGAATGATATGAAGAATGTGAGATGCCTTCACGTGTAGTTGGTGGCATGAGAGGAGAGGAATCATGAATTTAGGGAAATGGAATCCTTTACAGTGGCCACGTCTGCCCTTTGTTCTGGAGGGAGACTCTCTCTGCCTCCCGAGCCTGTAGGCCAACTTGCCCTGCAATCTGGTGGAAGGCACCATTTCTATTCCTCAAGTCTATTTGCTATACAGACATCTTGGAGAAGGTAATTGGTACAAAGAGCAGAAAAAAGAAGGTTAGAGTCCCACGGAGAAACTCCTGCCAACGGTAAATGAGGTGTGATAAGAATGGCAGATTGGAACCCGGTCCATCTGCTTTCAAAGCCTGAGCTTGCTACCACTTTGACATGCCACTAAGATGATTTGCATCTCTCTTCCAAACTGTTTTATTATGAGGGGAAACGTGAATTAGCCAAATGTGAAGTAGAGTCAAGTTTTTAGAAGTATAAAACTCCCTATACCAAAAGGACTTATTAAGATACTTAAAACCAAGAAAGCTTTTTTAATGTGTTTCAATGGAGAAGTCCCGATACTACCTGAAAAATTCTTTTCTTTTTTTATTAATTTATTGTTGTTACAGATGTTTCTCCTTTGTTTCTCATTGACACTCTCCTCCCCTCCCCCACTCCACTCTGTCTCCAGCTTTGTTGTCCATGTCCATCGGTTATGTGTACATGCATATAAGTTCTGTGGTTTATCTCTTCCTCCCCCACCATGCCCCCTTCTGAGGATTGTCAGTCTGTACCCTACTTCCACGTCTCTGGGCCTACCCTGTTCTTCAGACTGTCATGTTCATTATATTCCAAAAATAAATGAGATCATATGATATTTGTCTTTCTCTGCTTGGCTTGTTTCACTTAGGATAATATTCTCCAGGTCCCTCCATGTCGTCTCAAAGGATAAGAGATCTTTCTTTCTTACAGCTGCATAGTACTCCATTTCAGTTCAGAACCTGTGTAATAAGGAAGATGAGTCTAAATACTGATTCTGCTACTTATTGACTAGGGCCTTTGAGCAAAATGTATTGTTATTTTGGATACTATTTCTTTAGCTATAATAATAAGAAGAGATAGAAATACCAAGATCACAGTACTGTTAGAGTTTAATATGATAGCGTATGTAAAGGAGGTATATACTAAGTTATTATTTATGGTAACTCTATCTTTATAATAGTCTTTGGCACTTGTTAATATCTCCTCCTGAGAGAAAGGTATTACAATAAATAAAAACTGCATGAAAACAGTTATTCTTATATCCAAGTTTAAACCTAAAACCAACATTTCAGTTTCAGGTATTGTTGATGTTTTGCTTGCTTTTGCCATAGTATATACCCAACTCCCCTACCTATCACCCCCAAGTCCCTTCAGAATTATTTCCTTTGACTTCCATTCTGTCTATGGTTAAAAAAAAAATCTAAAAAGTAAAATTGGCACCTATTGCTTTTGGAAATTCTGCCTGCTCAGCTTCAGTCTGTCAAGTTCACCATTTCTTCCTTTAACAATAATGCTAATGATTACATTTACTCACTGAAATATATTTAATAAGGGCTTACCCCATGCAAAGCATTATTTCATGTACTGAGGATCAAAAGTTGATTCAGAAAAAAGTTTTGCCTTTGTGAACTGAGTTCTAGTGGGACTGATCGTAATGTAATCACATGATGAAAATAATGTATGAGCATTGCTTTGTTATCAAAATGTGCAGAGTGTGTTAGGCACCTTGATAAAGGAAATCGTAGTTTCTCCCAGACGAGTGGAAGGAAGCTCAGTGCAGGGCAGTGCTTTGAGAGAGGCTCTCAGAGGGGTCGTGCTAACAACACAACCGTAAGAGCGAGGACACTTTCAATGAAGCAATCCTTTTCCTTTTGGATCTCAAAAATCCTTCTCAGTGTTACTAATACTCGCTGGCTAAAGGTAGAGTATATGAACCATACTTCATGAAGCACATGATCTAATTTACGAAGGAGCAATTTATCTCCCCCTGACCATCTTTTAATTTAAAACTGAAAGAATATATATTTGGATTGTGTGTAGCTGTCATTCATTTCGAAAGAAAAGACAGGAGACTCTTCAGTCCGTGGCCTCCTCCTCTGCTCTTTGCCACGCAATAGTATACAGATTCTTCCCTCTATAGCCTTGCAGGAAGCTGACAACCCTGTGATGATATGCCCATTGCTTTCCCTCGAGATTATATAGAGTCTCCCCTCAATGAAACTCTTGCTTCCAGGGAGTTCTTTGGACACTTCCTAACAACGATGGTCTAACTAAGGAAAATGAATGCCACATCAACCTAGAGGTGGGGTGCAGGGGTTTTGTGTTTGTTCACAGACAAGGTGAACGTGATCAACACCACCTGCTATTATTTGTCAAAGACAGCTAACTATCTGGAGCTGGCTAAACAGTATCTGTAAAAAGTGAAACAGAATCCTATGTTCAGTCTAGGATGAAAGCTTCTGGCACGCACGCCTTTTCTGCATCCCTCCTTTGACAGATGTTTCCGTGACACTTACTGCCACAGAGCTTTGATGGGACCGCAGAAGCCTTTTCAACCCAGTGTCCCAACACTCTGGACTAAACAAGAGCAGCTGGCAGAACATGTACAGTGGATATGCTATTCTCAGATTAAACAGTCTCAAGTTCAGAATGTTATTCTGTATTCAGAATGGCATTGGATACACACACCTCAGGGCAAACTAATAAAAGTGAATGTAAAAGTTACACATTAAGTGTAGTGTTATCACAATGAAACTATTTGATGGAAGAATGAACATTTGAAGATTTAAGGAGACAATAATAGAAAATTTAATATGGTATTAGGATGAATTTGGAATAAATTAGAGAAAAATATACAAAGGGTGTTAGGTTCTCTTGATGCTTTTAATACATTTATGCCCCAAAGTAAAGATCTTGGAATCTCTACGAGGGTTCAGAGAAAGGACTAACCATTGAAGTGTATGATGTAAAATATGGACATTTTATCTGGCAGGTGAGATCCTGCTGGGGGAAGGCTTTGATGGTAGTGACGGAGATACAGTCAACTGGTGCCATCTAAGTCAAATATTTGACAGTATGGATTAGTCAAAGGGCTCATAAGCGAACTGTTGTCTCTGACAAAACAAAAGAAATTGCACGAAGAGTGGAAAGGGTCTTCTACATTTTATTCTTGAGAATAACTCTACCTTCTACCACAACAATAAAGAAAGGAGCTAATGGGAAAAATAGCAGCAGCTTGTTTTGTCAGAACATAATGTTATTTTCCCGCTATAAACTTTGATCAGTGATTTGGGATCAATGGATGATGCCAGATCATGGAATTGGGATGAGCAATTAACGGCAATAGTGGGAAAGGTGAAGGAGGAGGAAGGTTTAGCCAGATGTTTTCTATACGTGAAATCACACCGAGAGTCCTCCAAAGAAGCAGTGACTTTTAATCAAAGGTTAAAAGCAAAACAAAAAACATATTCCCTTATAGTGTTTAAACATAATGACAAGCTGCAAATTGAAAAATAAAACTCTACTATTGAGAGAGTTTCTGTACTAGATCAAACTTTATTTATTTTTTTGAAGGTGAAATCTGTAGTTTCTTTTTGTAAAATTTGATAAAGAAAACCTAGCAGAGTGTGTTACAAAGTTAAAAGAAGTAAACTTTGTAAAGAACTTATTGTGCAGACTGGTATCAGGGGACTAGTGGAAAGGTGTTCACTGTGTTTATGTGTTCCCATGCTCAGTATTCTGGAAAACATCTCAAAAGGCATTTGAAAACAAAAAATGCCATTTTTTCTGTGAATAGACACGGACTACACACATATGCATGTATGAATGCTGAGATGTGATACTCAGAAATATAATAATACATTAATAATAGACCTGATTATTGATAAAAGCCAATTAAAAATAATAAAAATTGAAGAAAACGGGAAGTATGTTTTTGAATAGAAAACCCAAGTGCATAAATAACTGAGTGTCATGCTTCTACTTATTCCCTTGTAGTGTTTAAATGTAATAACAAGCTGCACATTGAAAAATAAAACTCTTGTATTGTGAGATTTTTCTGTACTAGATTAAACTTAATTTTTTTGAAGCTAAAATGTAGTTGTTGTTGTTTTTAATTTGATCAAGAAAATCTTGTAAACTGCCTTCTTTCTTTCCCTAAACCCACCTCCAAAGATGAGAATGTTTTAGTGTAACTCTCTGAATCATGGAAAGAATAGTGTTATCGAGAAACCGATATATGCCAAAGTAAAAAATAATTCAAACTGACTGTTGAATATCAAAATGTCATGAGCCATGCCATGAATTAGAAATTCTTTAGAGAATTAGGACTTTTGTGGTTTGATTTGTTTGATTTCCAAAGATGTTAGGTTTTTAAATGTATTTTATTGTTGAGAGTATCAGAGATGACTTCATCCGTCCATCTCACACCCCACCCCATGTCTTTGCCTGTCTATTGTCTGTGTCCATGGGCTGTGCATATATGCATATATGTCCTTCTATTAATCTCTTCCCACCTTCCCTTTGAGATCTATTAGTTTGTTCCATGCTTCCATGACTGTGGTTCTATCTTGTTCATCAATATTTTGTTCATTAAATTCCACATGTAAGTGAGATTATGTGATATTTGTCTTTCTCTGACTGGCTTATTACACTTAGCATAATACTCTCCAGGTTCTTCCATGTTGTCTCAAAGGGTAAGAGATCCTTTTTTTTCCAGCTGCATAGTGTTTCATTGTATAGATATAACATGACTTTTTTATTCACTCATCTACTAGTGGGCACTTAGGTTGTTTCCAGAGCTTAGCTATTGTAAATAATGCTGCTATACATGTACATAGGGGTGCATATATTCTTTCTGACTGGTGTTTATGGATTCTTAGGATATAAGCCTAGAAGTGGAATCACTGGATCAAATGGAAGTTTCATTTTTAATTTGTTGAGGAAACGCTATACTGGTTTCCACAGTACCTGCACCAGCCTGCATCCCCACTAGCAGTGAACTAGGGTTCCCTTTTTCTACATCTTTGCCAGCACTTAGTGATTGTTGATTTCTTGATGGTAGACATTCTGGCAGGTCTGAGGTGATGCTTCATTGTCATTTTAATTTGCATCTTTCTGATGATTAGTGACACTGAGCATTTTTTCATGTGTCTATTTGCTATCTTTATGTCCTCTTTGGAGGTGTCTATTCAGGTCCTTTGCCTATATTTCAATTGAATTGTTTTGTGTTGTCCTAGCCACATCAATCAGACAAGAAGGAAAAATACAAGGCATCCAAATTGGAAAGGAGGAAGTAAAACTGTCATTTTATGCCGATAGCATAATATTGTGCATAGAAAACCCTAAAGAGTCTACTAAAGGTCTACTAGATTTAATAAATAAATTCATGCCCTGGCTGGTTTGGCTCAGCGGTTGGAGCATTGGCCTGTGGTCCAGAGAGACCTGGGTTCGGTTCCCACTAGGGCCATGTTCCTCAGTTGCAGTTTGTCCCCTGCCCTGGTTGGGTTGTGTGGGTGGCGGCCACTCAATGTGTCCTTTTCACATCGATGTTTCTCTCTCTCTCTTTCTCTCTCTCTTTCTCTCTCTCTCCCCCCCATCCCTCCCTTCCTCTCTCCCTCCCACTCTATCTGAAAAAATAAAATAAAATAAATGAATTCAGCAAAGTCGCAGGATACAAAACTAATATCCAAATATCGACAGAATTTTTGTACACCAATAATAAATTCTCAGAGAAACAAACAAACAAATCCCATTTACCTTTGCAAAAAAAAAAAAAAAACTCTAAGAATAAGCTTTACCATGGAGGAAAAAAACCTATACTTGGAAAACTAGATTGCATTGAAAAAAAAAATAAAAGAAGATATAAACAAGTATGGAAGAATATACTATATTAATGGATTGGAAGAATTAACATCATTAAAATGCTCATACTACCCAAAGAAATTTATAGATTCAACATAATTCCTATTAAAATACCAATGACATATTTCACAGATCTAGAACAAATACTCCAAGGGTTTATATAAAACAAAAAACAACCCTGAATAACCTCAGCAATTTTGAGAAAGAAGAACAAAGTTGAAGGGATCATAATACTGGATATCAAACTATACTACAAAGCCATTGTAATCAAAACAGCCTGGTGCTGGCACAAGAACAGGCACACAGATCAATGAAACAGAACAGAGACCCCAGAAATTGACCCAGGCCATTATGATCAATATTTGACAAAGGAGGCAAGAGCATACAATGGAGTAAAGACAGACTCTTCAATAAATGATGTTGGAAACATTGGACAGCTATATGCAGAAAAATGAAGCTAGACCACCAACTTACACCATAAACACAAATAAACTCAAAGTGGATAAAAGACTTAAGTGTCAGTCACGAAACCATGAAAATCCTGGAAGAAAACATAAGTAGTAAAATCTTATACATCGCACGTAGCAGAGTTATTGCCAATACATCACCTAGGAGAAGAGAAACAAAGGTAAAAATGAACAAATGGGACTGCACCAAACTAAAAAGCTTCTGAACAGCATAAGAAACCATCCTCAAAATGCAAAGGGAACCCATGGTATGGGAGAACATATTTGCCAATGATACATCTAACAAGGGGTTGGTCTCCAAAGAGGTTATTTTAAATATTACCTAATGAAATGTTTTAGCACAGGCTTTAACTTTTTCCACTACTCTTGCCATTATTTCTGAGCAACATTATTTGGGCACAACATCTTGTTTTCATTTGTCCTATCATTTCATATAAAGTGATATGGTCTCTTTATTTGAACTGCTATATTTGATAGTCATGAGGAAAACATGTTGTGTATGCTTTTTAAACAACACATCTTTATTGTTGAAATTATTACAGATGCCTCAACCTCCTTTTTTTCACTCGTTGACACCGCCCCCTGCCCCACCTTCACTGTACTCTTGTCAGTGATCATTGGTTATGCATATATGCATATAAATACTGTGGCTTATCTCTTCCAGTCCCCCACCCCTCCCACTTCCCTCTGAGGTTTGTCAGTCTGTTCTCTACTTCCGTGTCTCTGGATCTATTTTGTGTGCCATGTTATTTTGTTCATTAGATTGCACACGTGATACCTGTCTTTCTCTGACTGACTATTTTCGCTTATGAATAAACAAGGTAAGCATGCATCCTTTGATGATTGGGTTATATTACCACTCAAAGACTGCCAGCAATATCCCAGTGATGTCAGGCCACAAGGAAGAATTACAGGTGCCTGGGTCACCTGTTGCTGCTTCCTTTTCTTCCTGGAAAAATGCTGGCTGTTTTATTAATAATCAGGCCAAGAGTCAGTTGCCTTCTCGTGTGCCCTGTACCTTATTCTGAAAAGTCCATTTGTGTGATGAAATGATGGAAATGTCCAGATTAAATTGTTTTAGTGGTATCCAGTATGGTGGAGCAAAGGACACACATTTTATATGTAAGGAGTATAAGATCTGTGAGTTGATTTGCCTCCCTGCCACCTGAGAGTGTTGTTTCTTATGTAAAAAATTGAGCATTTTTACCTATTTCAGGAGACTGTGAATGTTACAGAAATTAGACTAAATGAGAATGTTTTTAAAATTGCTTATACAATGCCTAGCACATAGAAGGTACTCAAAACATGCAATTTGGTTATAAATATATAAAATAGTTATTTTAAAAGTAATGTAGAAGTTAGTTATAGCTATCACTTATTATGTTATATTTTGTTTGAAATATTTTTTAAAAATCTATTGGCCATTAAACATTGTCTAGAGCTTTGAAATAATGGAGAGTATTTTTTTTAAACAAGAGAGTAAACTCTGGAAAGAGTGGACACTGGACTAGTAAAAACTTGGTTTGCTCTATATTTCTGCCACTGAGAAAATATAGAACCTTTATCTAGATATTTAATTTTTCAGTTCTGTTTTCTTATCAGTATAATAAGGGAATACTATAATACTTAATAGTATTGTGATAAGGGTTATATTATCTAATGTATATATAATACCTAATCTGTCATATTCAAAAACTAGAAATTACTTTCTTATGTTTATTGTCATCATTAAACAGGAGTTTGAACATTGAGCACCAGAGAATGGACATCCCTCGTTTCTAGAACCATACAGGCAGTGGGATTCATTTTTCTCAGAGTTGTAGTGGTTAAAGGAATGACAAACCCGACATTAGCCTGGTAGATTAGGTTGGGATCAGCAAATAATATACATGAGTGGTGAAAATATTTCCCAAGGTTAACATAGCATTTCTGAGTCATTTATTTCTGGAAGTACTCATAGTTAAAGTATATTACATAATTAAACTGATGTCTATTAAGAAGTCACTATGCACAGACCACACTGCTAAGCACAGTGATTGATGAAACAACTCCAGGCCTCATGAAACACATAGTCTGTTAAACATGAGACCTTTTATTTGGAAAGTTATCTATTTGGTGATGTGGGTTATTGCCCAAAATGTGTGTGCTCTAATTCTATGCAAAAACAGTGGTATTCTTGCATAAGCGATAGGCACTAGCATCCATGTATTTCTAATACTTAGAAAAGCGTATCAAGACCTTCTATTCTTACCATATAATTGGCCTGTGCTCTGCTGCTGCAAATAGTCGTCAGCCACGTTTCTAACATCCAACTCATGCATTATTCTTCCCATTTGATATTTGTGAGTTCAGTCTTTATTCAGGAAGCTTTTTGCCCCCCCCACCCCCCGCCTTTTTTATTCTGTATATAAAAACAAACATTTTGTTGCTTTACTCTATTGCCCAAGTGTTTCTGATCTTCACCTATCATCTTTATTTTAAATGAATCCATTTTCTTTGACAATAAAGGGACACTTATTATATCTGTATTTCTTTTTTAGTATTATATGTTGCGATAAAGTATTGTTTATGTATAGAGGTTTGTATTTTTTCCTTAATAGAATTATTTCATTTCTTTCTGTACAATCCCTAGAAAAAAAATCTGACAATGTATATTTGGAAAATCAAAAAAGTCAGTGTCTTCTTGAGGTAACTGAGTCTTAATTATTTATGACCATTTTGTGTAACTTTTAGCCATATGCATCTATAGAGGCTTTTGTCTATTTGAAATAATTTATTTGTTTTAACAGATAAGAATTTAAAGTATTTGTTCCAAATGAAAGATCCAGATTATCTGAGATAATATTTTTTAATGCTGCTCCCAAAATAGAAATAGAAATTTATAGACATTAAGCAATAATCATTTTTAACACGTATGTACATTTGAAAACATATAGACACAAAGAAAAATTATATTTCACTCCAATGATTATATGTGACCGTGGCTTAAATGAAAAATTATGGGGCATGCTTAGCCAAAAATATATTGACAGCCTCAGAATTCCCTGTGGTGAAATAGACTGTTCAATGCAGGATAAGAACCTTGAAAAGCAATCATCTAACTTCCTGCTAGGATGTAAACTCAGTGAACCACAGTAATGCCCATCTGGTATTCTGTTGCTCGTTTTGAAGCTACCGTTCTAAAGATAAGGAAAAATAATGTAGGCTAAAAGAATGGAGGAAGGGGATGGTAGCCCACCAAAGACACTGGACAGTGCCACATGACACATGTTTTCAGGACTAGTTCCATGTGAAAAGTTCTTATATATTTGTGCTAAGAAAGCATAGTAATAAGAATTTTTATAAAAATCTTTCTGCAAGGACACTCTTCAATTTTTTTTATCTTGAGCTCTTTCTCCTGGTGAAGTTTGGTCACCACTACCCTTAATGAATTACGTTAAGAGTGTGTACAGTTGAGCCAGACAGTTAATACTAGAGGAAACATCTAATGCTGAAGCTTATATGCCTTTAGAAACTCTACTTTTTGGTCTTTGGCTGAGTGTGCTTGAAATCTAAAATTTGTCTATGGTTACATTCCTGAGGCTTTTCCCAATTGCAGATCTGTCCCCCAAAACAGAAATAATTTTCTTTTTACTATAGGATTATTATACGTGTAAAGCTGGCAGTAAATGCCACTGTAATGACCATTACTGTTACAAAATATCATTTTAAAAATAAAGGCATCTTAAAAATAACTATTTTGTCTATCATTTTTAAAAAATTTTCATATTTATGCTACTAATTCCTTGTTTTTTACCAAGGAAAATTTCTCTGTATTTACTGATCCTTATATTTGAGGATACCATAGCATTCAAACCTTGTTAAAATGTTAAGGTCACTTATTACATATTTATATTGAATATATAGCTAACACAAAAAAAGCAGCTTATGCAGCATGAAACCATGATATACATAGCAAATAAATTAAATTAAATGCAAATAGGGATACATGTGTTAAAAGAAAATAACAGAAGTGTAAGATGAAACCAAGAGCAAGGAAAATAACAGGAGTAATATTCTGCATTCTTATATGCTTGATAGAATCAGCATTATATTTTGTTTTAATGCATCAAGGAATCTAAACATCTGAAAAATATGATTGGTTCATAGTCTCACAAAGTAAAAGAAAATGATTTGTGATAGAATACCAAACTTACTAAGCAGAGTGAAAGTTTGGTATGCGATATATCACAAAGAAGGAGCAGTATAATTTAACCATCTGTATTCATTCTCTATAGAGTGGATTCTGTTTCGATCACCATTATATACGTAGGAAAACAGAGGCACAGTGAGGTTGAAAGAATTTCCCAAGGTTAGTTGAAGACAGAGCTAGGATTTGAATTCAAGAAGTATGGCCCTAGAATCATCTGTATTATACTCTGTTTTCCACTGCTTTGATTATCAAATATTTTTTGTGCTTTTTCTTTAGCCTTAGCCTCTTAGCCTATGCAGATGCTTAACATTTTTTTCTTTTTTAATCCTCACCCAAGGACATGCTGAGAGAGAGAGAGAGAGGCAGAGAGAGACAGAGAGAAACATCGATCAGCTGTCTTTATACATGCCCCAATTGGAGATCAAACCCACAACCCAGGCACGTACCCTGATGAGGAATCTATCCAGCAACTAGGCTTAACTTTTTTTTTTAATTAAACATAATCAACCATACAAATACAAAGTCTTAATTTTATAACGACCTACTGTCTAGAGTGACTGTTTTGTTTCTCTGGTTTATTTCAATTCAAAATTTATTAATAATAATCTTCCCTTTTGTTTGCTCTTCACTAAACACTTATTCAATTATCAGGATATTTCCATGAGTAAATATAAAGCACTTTCTAGGGTTAGGAAGCAAATGCATTTAATCATATATAATGTGTATAGTCACTAAGTGTCTAAAGCTGTTTGTATGATGTGGGGAAATTAAAGATGAGTTTTCTTTGACTGGATGAAGCGGAGAGAATACAATTTCAACTGAGAAGATCCATTTAAATACTCTGTCGGAGAGTTTGGAAGCCCAGAATAAAGAGCATGAGACTTACTCTCTAGGCAGGTGTTAGCCATTAAATGTATTCGAGAGTTTTTGAGATAATAGGTATGTTTTATTTGACAATGTAGAAACTGCTTCTCATCTAAATGTATTCATCATACATGAGAGACCATCACCAGTAGGCAGAAAGTTTGTGTTCTCCAGTGTAGCATGTGCTCGCTTGCATGCACACACACACACGCACATACACACTATTACACAGAGACCAGGATCATTGAGGGAAGTTTCTGTTTATCTGTTTCATTCATTTAGACTCCTGTACAAAAATACCATGCACTGGGTGTCTTATTAACAACTTTATTTCTGATAATGCTGGAGTCTGGGAGGTCTAAGTGTATGGCACCAGTAAATTTCAACATAATAAATTTTAGGATAACATGTACATTCAGTCTATTGTACCATCTCACGAATAGTAATCAGCTAATGTTTATTAAGTTCTTACCATGTTCTCAGGATAGTTCTGTGGATTATATTAGAATTATCTCATTTTACCTTTATAAAATCTTGACAGAAATGATTTTCTTATTATAAGTATCTACTGAGCTTGGTGGAGCTTAAAAACTTGCCTGAATTCATGGTGGAATAGGGATTCAAACCTAGTCAACTAGAACCATTTTCTGTAATATCTTTGTAAGATTCTAGAACTATTGTAAATATTCAATTATAGTAATATTTTCTATTTATAGTACTCTGAATTCATGGAAAGCAAGACTTTCCCAACCACTTGGGATAGAGGAGTAAATCCACTATCACTGACTAAGACAAATAAAGACTCATCCACTGGGATATCCGTGAATGCTCAGAGGATAGATTAAATACCCATTAGCAAGCAAAAAAAAATTAATGTCTGCTTATGTCTGACTTAGTAACTAGTAAAAGCTTAGTTGGGACGTGCTGTAGTTGGCTGGGGAACATTTTCTTAGAAAGACCATCTTTAGATTCCTGTGGGATTCTTTTTCCTTTTCTATAAGTTTTAGCATCTTCAGTGCATAGTCTGTCTTGATCTAACATCTATTTCCTGAACAAAGCATATTGTTCCTGGATCATATTGCAGATGATTACTTTAAAGATTTAAGAGAGGATTTCTTGGTAATGGTCAGAGATTAACGTATGTTGTATGGAATATGGGAGCAGATTATTCAATGAGGACATTC
Organism: Molossus molossus; assembly: GCF_014108415.1. Lineage (NCBI taxonomy): Eukaryota > Metazoa > Chordata > Mammalia > Chiroptera > Molossidae > Molossus > Molossus molossus. The sequence goes on along the minus strand of NW_023425351.1, from coordinate 54,773,353 downwards.
CAATAATATCCTTCTCTAGCAATCCCCAGTAATATGAAAGGGGGAAAAGTCAGGTGTATGGAATAATTTGACTCCATGAATATTTTTAAATTTAACTTTAGATTAACAATGTAAGTATTACAATTTGTGATTCATTTTTCATTGTATGTAATAGATACACAAGGTCCTGGGAATATTAGTTTGTTTTATACAATGACATTCTTCTACCGATTATCAAATTTATCATTCTTTCTAGTTTAAACTATTTTCAACATATAATCCATGGAGCAAGAGTTAAAAATAAAGTTAAAGATGGAAAAGGAATGGAAACATCAGGAAGGGAAAATGTGAAAATGCTTAAAATATAGCTATATGATTGAACACGTTATGTAACCTAGCCATTGGTATTTATTGGATTCAACATTTAAGAATATGTATGATTTACTCTTCCAATTGACTCAAAGGATATCATTTAATATGCATCAATAAACCTTGCATTTTAAGCAATTTGTTATTGAAGGGTATGCTTAAAAAATTGCTAAGTCTTTTCTGGATGATTGAAGAAGAAAAATTTAGTAAGATTATTTTTCCTTATTTCTCTTATAATCATTATTATAAATTTCCCAAATTATTCCCCAATAAAACTTGTTACCAAGTTATATAGATGAAAAATTCAAAGCATTTGACTCCATAATTTTAAATAACATTTATCCTATAAATTTTTGCTTTCAGAGAAATCAATATATTTCTCTCAGCTATAGTTATTTACAAAAATATCAATGACCACATTTTTTTACTTTTCAACATGTGGCTTTTTTACTGTTGTTTTTTCTGAGTCCATGTGTTTTGATTAGCTTACAGGATGTGAAGTTTTTATTCTATAATATTCTGTCTGGCAGGAGTGGTAAGCAGAAGCCACTTTTCATTTAATTTAATATATAAAAAATTGACTAGTATATGGCTTTATTAGACTAAGCTACAATTTCAGTAGCTTCATAAAATGTAGGTTATTTTTTTCTCAGTCTAACTATCCAAGTGGCATGTGGACTTTGCTTACCAGGGTCATTAACTAGCTCAGGATTAGCAAGGCTTCTTCTCAAGACATTTCCAGTAACTGCTCTGGCAGGGTTAATAAAAAAAAAAAAAAAGCACAAATGGCAATTAGGCAGTTTTGCTTAAAATTTTGGTCAGGAAGTGCCACAGGTTATGTCCACTTTTATTTCATTGGACAAAACAAGTCACATGACTACAAATACTTGACAGTGATAGAGAAGTACAAGCCTACCCACAAGCCCAGAAGAAGTAGCAGAATGTCTGCAAACATTCATAATACCACATGACTTTAAGGAACAGAAATTATATCTGAACTTCCTGACAAAAATACCATCTTTTCTGAGCTAAAAAGAAATATCAATATTTGCTGACAGGCAAAGGTATCTCAGACACTTGAATAATGCGAAAACTCATTAGAAAGTTGTGCTAATTTTAAGAGTCATCTGGCACCATCTTCTTTACTCTCCTCCCTCATTGTTCTCCTTCCGACATGTGCTGAAAAAAGACTTACTGCTCTAAATCTAGGACATATTTCCCATCATTAGTTTTTTATCATGTGTCATTTAAAAATGTAATACAATACATACATATCTAAATCTAGATCTATATACACACATTTATGACCAGAATGTCTTCTGATCATATCTTTGCATAGTTACCATATTTTATATGCTGTGTCTAGAGTGAATGGTTATAAAGACCCTTAAGCTTAAATTTGCAATTTTACTCAGGAAGAGGCTCTCTGACTTTTGAAAGGATAAGAGAAAGTATCACTACCTGTTTCAATTTGCTTTGAAAAAGAGGCTTTGCTTGGGGCAATGATGCATGCTGCATCGTGTAGGTAATGTTTCATGGAGTTGTACACTTGAAACCTGTATGGTTTATTGAACCAATGTCATCCCAATAAATTAAATTTTAAAATAATAAATTTAGTCACTCTAGTGGGTGAGGAAAGAAAAGAATGAAATTGGGGTAACTTGAGGACTATGAGCTTAGAGTCAACTAAAAAAAAAAAGGGTGTTCAATTTAATTTATTGTTCTTTTTCTTTTTCAATACCTCATAAGTAAAATTAAAAGCCAGAAATGATTTATGGGGGAACCTTGCTTATCATATATGTGGCTCACAAATATTTCTGTTCTTGTTGCTGCTCATTGTGGAATCAGTAAGGTCAGGTTGCTTTCGGCTGACTGACTTTTCTTGGTTTCATTTCATTTAATTTTATTATTATCTAGAAGTGTTGGCATCCTGTAGGTTTAGTACAAACCTGACTTATTCAATCATAATTTTTGGTGCAGTTCGTGGTGATAGCAATATATATTTTTCTGCCTTAGAGGTTTGTGAACCAACACATTCTGTGTGAAATCCCATCCCTCCTTTTACTACTTATGTTTGGAAATTATTGCAAAATTCTTCATCATGAAAGCTGATTTATAAATACATACTAAACAATTGCATTTTCCCAGGAACCTCACTAGAGGCAGAAATGTTATGCTTTAAAATTCAGAACAATACTTTATTTAGCATTGTAACATTCCAGAGAAGAGCATAAATTTAATTTCTTTGCTTTTCTCAGTGAGGTAGCCATTTTTACAGCTGTCACAAAATTAGATTTAAATTCAGCATAAGGAAGTTATGTATTCACAGAGAGATGTGCTTATAAACATATCTCATCCTCTGAAAATGTAACTGTCTCTGCATTTCGAGCATCCATTCCTGAAATGCTGAATGCAGACACAGAAAGCATATGAAATGCACCACTGTTTTCTTCCACTCCATCAATGTCTAGTGAATTTAGTGTAAAATTTTGTGAGGGGAAAATACTTGAAGATCTTTAAGCCTTAACAATACATGGAGCTATTTAAAAATTTAACTATTTTGGCATAAGTAAACTGTAGCAGATGAAACTGTTCCATATTGTAGAATGAAGACATTTTTCCAGATTTGTTTTCTAAATTGTTTTTAATGATTATTGATTTTAGAGAGAGAGGAAGGGAGAGGAAGAGAGAGAGAGAGAGAAACATCGATGAGAGAGAACATCGATTGGCCGCCTCCAGCATGCCTTCCACTGGGGATTTGGCCCACAACCTGGGCATGTGCCCTCACCGGGAATTGAACCGGCAACCACTTGGTGCATGGGTCAACGCCCAACCACTCAGCCACACTAGCCAGGCCATTTTCCAGATTCTTATTTACCTTTGAAAAAATTGAGGAGGAACAAACAAAAAAGAATATTGTCAACAACTACTAGGGTTTTAAGATTTTGCCTTACTTAGAAGCTAACAATTTAGCCTGCCAACATGTTACATATATTGACAACAACAATAAAAGAGACTCCAGGGGCAGAGAGAGGCTAATGACTTTATGACTGTATTAATTTAAGCACAGCAAACATCATGAGTTTCATAGTCAAATCAGTTCACCTTTTGTAAGTTTCCCTCCGAGAACCACAAGGCAGTTTGAACTATCACAGGTGGATACTGCATATACAGAGTGTTTGTGTCACGTGGAGGAACTCCAAGCTTAAGAAATCCCAATATTTTAAATACAGACGTTTAGCAAACCTACCTAACATTTGCCCCAAATGAAGACATTATTTGTGTGTGTGTGGTAAATATTTAACAGAAATTTTGTACTCTTACACGTACTGTATAATTTATTTATAAGTTATTAAGTACAGCTCTAGTAAATATATTGTCTCTTTAAGGATTAATTACTCCTATGATTCGTCTGTTCATTTTGTAGCACAATGGGAAGCCAGTCCTTCATTTCACCCAACCTAAAAAATATCCATTGACTTAAAAAAATAGAAAGGATCCATTGGGGGTCCATTAGAATACTGCACCCTAAGTGGTAAGACCTGTAACTTTCAACACATTATTTTCATTATCCTTGTCAGGAAATCTCTTCCCTGGTCCAGGGAAGACCCTGTCTTTATCTTCCCATGCTGTTTGTTATACTTCCTTTATTTTTTTTTCTTGCTGAAAATATTCTTTTTTTTTTTTTTATGTAAAGATAGTTTAAAACAAAAACTTACTCTTGTGCCCAGCCATATTAGAGTCAAAGGATATAAAAGCTGGGTGGGGTAGGGGTGGGGAGTGGGGAAAAAAACATTTATCTTGTCCTTACTTAAAATTTTGATATTTTAAAATATTTTCTTGATTACTGATTTTTTAGCATGAGATTAGTGCCCCACTTCCCTGAATTTAGTTCTTGCCCTATAGAAGATGATATGAACTTTCAGAAATACAGTATCATCTAAGAAATACAAACTAACTTATTGCTTGTTTTTGTCTTCACAATGCATCTAACATATACGGTTAAGTTCTGTTCAAAGGGTGTATTTGTACTAAAATCCAAATACATTCTTCCTAAGGTCTACTACTTTTCTTTTTTAAAAAATGTTGAATTTAAATATTTTGATGGTCATCTAATGAGTATAACACAGATGTCCTTGCAGATATATATAGTACACTAACTTGTGCAATTCTTATCTGATTGGTTGCATTTCATATTTTTTAGCTTTGTTGATGAAAAATACAAAAAGTCTTAAAGTACTTTCAAAATTATTTTTTAGATATATCACATGGTAAATGATAATTCATATCAAGGATTCTAAGAAAAATCTAAAGTCCAGCTATTTAGCTGGTTTTCAGATGTTCTGGTGCTTTTAGTGGTAAAAATAAGTGGGGCACAAGCGTGTTCGTGCCTTGAGAGAGAGCACGTGAGCTCGGCACTGAGCCATTGGTGTAGACTTCAGGACTCATGAGAGATCTTTTCCTTCAATAAGATGCAGTAATGTGTTCCCAAAGCCCCTAGTGGGGGCCTTCGAAGTTCTTACACTTAGGAATTAAGTATGAGCCTTTGAGTTTTAAATTATTTTCTTTCTTTCTTTTTTTTTTTTTATCCTCACCCGGGATATTTTTCCATTTTTTGTACAGATAGAGTGGGAGGGAGAGAGAGGAAGGGAGAGAGAGAGAGAAACATCGACGTGAAGGGACACATCGAGTGGCTGCCACCCGCACGACCAACCAGGGCCGGGGACAAACTGCAACCGAGGTACATGTCCTTAGCGGTAACCGAACCCGGGTCTCTCCGGACCGCAGGCTGACGCTCTAACCGCTGAGCCAAACTGGCCAGGGCTTAAATTATTTTAAAGAACCATGGCAGAGACAGAAATTCCTAACAAACTTCTGTGCCTTGTAATAATAAAAAACTGTTTCTGATTAACTTTACTTTTTAGTGTAGTTAAATACACATACTGCAAAATTTACCCACTTAAACATTTGGAAGTAGATGGTTTGGGGATTTAAATATATTCATTTCGTTGTGCAACCACTACCACCAGAACTCTTACCATCTCGTGAAACCGAAACTCTGTACCTGTTAAACAGTAACTCCCCAGTCTCTCCCTCCTTTACCCCCAGCTCTGCCAGCCATCACTTTATGTTCTGTCTCATTTTGACTTCTCTAGGAAACTCATGTAAGTGGAATCATACAGTATTTGCCTTTTGTGACTGGCATATTCCACTGAACATAATGTCCTAAACGTTCATTCATGTTGTAGCATATGTCAGTTTCCTTCCTTTTGAGGCTGATAATATTCCATTGTGTATATGTAATCCATTTTGCTTATCCATTTATCTGTGGATTGATGCTTGGGTTGCTTCCATGTTTTAACTACTGTGAATAATGTTGCTGTGAACATGCATGTACCAATATGTCTTCAAGAATCTGTTTTAAATTTGTTTAGGTATATACCCAAAGGTGGATCATGTAGTAATTCTTTGTTTAGTCTTCATCAGAACCAAACATCATTTTCCACAGTGACTGCACCATTTTACACTTCCACCTAGTGTGCACAAGGGTCCCAATATCTCTACATCATTGCCAACATACTTTATTTCTTTAATTTTAACAGTAGCCTTACTAATGAGTGTGAGGTGGCCCCTAAATGTTATTTTTAAAAGATTAAAAAAAAAAGTACAATCAGAGCACTATTCTCTAACATTCTTTACTTTCTTAATTTTATTTTTTTAATTAATTTATTTTTGTTACAGGTGTCTCTCTTTCTCCCCTGTTAGACAGTCTCCTTTATAATATGGTATTTCTATTATAATGTCACATGTTGTAAAAATACAGTAGTAAAAAGAGAAAGTCTAGACAAGAGTGGATGACAATTCATTCTTATTTTTAAGTAAGCTAGACACTGGAGAGACAACTATAGAACCAACAAGAATACCAACCATAGTTCCTAGAGAGAACAGGATAGTAAAGAAGATAGATACTTGCAAATAATCACACAAAAATATATATAATTATGAATTATGGTGGCCACTATCAAGGGAAAGATTCATTAAAAAAGAAGGTGCTATTCAAACACATCTGATGATGGGCAAGAAATGTCAATTGCTTCATATGATCACGGTTTATGCAGAGACATTGCAGTTCTATCCTACTTCACCTGCAACATATTTCTGTTCGACACTCTGGGAACCTGAATATAGAGACGATCAATACACTTAGCTTTCTTATAAGGTTAATATGGGAATTTTTCTTTCCTAGCAATTTTTGCTCTTCCTTTTTAATCTAAATCTCAGCCTGCTAAACGCAAGGTGCTTGCTTTTGGCCTGATGCCAGTGCCTGATGCCAGTTGTAAAGTCCTTAATAATGGAAAACAAAGAAGAAAAACATTCAAGAAAATGAATGACCATCCATAGTCCTGATTCTCTAACTCTTGATTCCAGGAAATGAATGAATCTTTATTCATTATAGCAAACCACAGAAATTGAGAGGCTTCATATACTCAGCTCTGAATAGTTCTTATGTTGCCTACATTTCCTCTATCAGTTGGAAAATTGAGAAACCTAAATGTTGTCGTTAATCACTCAGTATGTAGTTACATATTGAATGTATCTGTTCTAAGATCCTACAACATGCGATGAGACCAAACTCATTGTCAGAATCAACACCACCTTAGTGATGCATTTCTTCCAACTAAATCGAGATGATTGTTTTCTTCCTAAAGTCATAGTTTTTTAGGTTTGCTGATTTGAAATTAATTTTAGACAGAAATATTCACAATATATAGATTTTTTTATCCCACTGTACTTCTATTTAAATTTTATTTTTGACTATAAACTTTTCCTTGAATATTCAACCCTCTAGTCTTGTCCCACTGATGATATGTTAAAGACTTGAGATGTTTTACAGTTTCTATACCCAAACAATAGCTTATACTGTTTAACTTTATAATTTCATTCATCTTTTGCTAAAAGTACCATGAAAGACAAATACATGATCTTACTTATATCTGAAATTAAAAAAAACAAACAAGCTCATTGTTGGTTGTCAGCGGTGGGGTGTGATGGACTAAAGGGCGTCCAAAGGTATAAACTTCCAGTTATAAAATAAATAATCCTGGGGGCCCTGGCCAGGTAGCTCAGTTGGTTAGAGCATCATCCTGATACACTAAGGTTGCATATTTAATTTCAGCTCAGGGCACAGATAAGAATCAACCAATGAATGTATAAATAAATAGAACACTAAAACAATGTTGCTCTCTCTCCCTCTCAAAATCAATAAATATACATAAAATATAATAAAATAGATAAGTCATAGGGATGTAAAGTACAGTATGGTGACCATTGTATATTTGAAACTTGCTAAGAGAGTAAATCTTAAAAGCCCTTTTATAAGAAAACAATAATAATAAAAAAAACCTATGTATTTGATAGATGTTAACTAGATTGTGTTTCTCTTTTTACAATATACACAAATACTGAATTATTATGTTGTACACCTGACACGAATGTTATGTGGCAATTATACCTCAATAAAAAAGTGCGCAAATGGGTACAATAACTAATCAAACCAAAGCAAAGATATGGGAGCCAAGAGAGTGACCTTAACATGCGTCTGTGTGTTTGTCACGCCTTGTGATGGGTGAGGGCCATCATGGAACTCTTGCTATGTCCTTCTGTGAGGTCGGCGTTATCATCATGATTGGAGACTGAGGAACTGTGGAAGGGTTGGTTTGGTTTCTCACTCAAGTGCTACTGTAGTAGTGATGTGGAAACTTCTACAGGATCCTTAAGCTGCTAAGTTTTCTAGTTGCCTTATCACTAAGGAAGACTTTCCCCACCCTAGTGATACCTTTTACTTTTCACTTGTTACTACCAGTAATTACCCATTTTCCCTTCCTTTTGTAAACTGCAGTCCTTCTCACTCACAGGAAAAAATTTAGAAGATAGTTTCTCATACTCCTTATTCCATTCTCTTCACCAAACTCACTTACTGTTCGAAGACAATACGTGTTTATATTAACTCTAGCTTGCTGAAGAAAATACCTTCATCTTTGGGCACAAAGAGAGCCAAGTGTATTTTAAGTTCACATGTGAAGGGATTAGAAGTTTAACCAGGAAGAGCAGCAGAGGTCATCACAAAGGAGGATCCGACAAATAGTGCACATTCAGAAAGTCCTCCATCAGATGAGCAAAACATGCAGTGTACAAAATATTCCAGCACGCCTTATCTCCCTCCATCCTCAAACCGGAGCTCTGAAGTAGGCATTGTAACATTCAGCAGTACCGTCCTTATCCACTCCCCGTGCCATTAATCTCTTCATTCTGCTGCAAATACATGTGTTCACTTCTGTCATTCATTTCTGTTGCCTGAATTCAAGTATTGACTCACGTAGGCAGCCCCACTCTACGATTCTGAGCTCCCTGAGACTGTGTTCTGTGTGCTCAGGACTTACCTCACAGTAATCACTGAATAAATATTTATGGAGTTAAATGAGTTTCAGAGGTCCCAAAACGGAGTCTTACAAAGAAGGACACACTTTCTTAGGCAACAGTACTGAACTGGGAACTCAGGTCTTGTGATGAGTTTCAGTCTCCCACTTCCAGCTTTGATGCTCTCTTATTTTGCTTCAAGAAATTTCATCGATCAGACTTTTATGATGTTCTCAAGCAAAGTTTTCTCTTAGTCACCATCAGATGTCCTGTTGATAATCACACGATTAAATTGTTTTGGTTTATAATTATTTAGTTCTTTAGATAATTTTTCTCTTAAGAGCATTGCATCACTCAGTTTTCTTTTTACATAAATTTATTTTCTGTTTGGAATTTTAAAAAGTACTTGAAAACACAAGTCAAAATGAAAAGAACTGAACATTAGAGAAATTTGCATAAAAGAGTATATTTTACGTTTGTGCATTAAATTGGACTTTTATTGGAATGCAATATCTTATATTGATAATTGACATGTATTTTGGACTATAGAATGATGACTGACTAACACAATGGATAGGTTCATTTTGGACCTCTCATAACATCACAGGCTCAACAGAATCCTTCTAAAACATCTAATTTGGTATCTAGGAACCTAAACAATATTGAAAAAAATGACATGCCTTTCCTATCATAGAATCTAAATTAGAGAGTAGAAGAGAAGGTAACAAGAGTGTGACTGTCATAATTCAAGCTGAATGACAACCATTTTTCTTTTAGTAGCACCAACACATGACTACCTCCTGTCGCACCTTCATCACTTTTGAACACTCCAGTGGTGGTGACTCACAGTGTTCAGTGGCAGGTTTTTCTCTGCTTGAACAACTCTAGATAGTAGCCCTCTGTTATGTTGAAATGAAATTTCCATAAATTCATCTAGTGATTCATATAGTTCCAGTTGGTGCCCAACAAAATAAGTGTCTTTTTAAATTTTATTTTGCAAACAACAGGTGAAGGTCTTTCAAATATTGGACAGTGTCTTTCATAGTCCTAGTGTCCATCACCGAGTCTCTTCTTCTCCAGAGCAATCATTGTTTGTTCTTTTCATTATTCCTTTTTTAATAATCATAAGTCTTGATATATTCCTTCATATCTTTTGAATCTCATTGATTTGGTGAGACTTAGCCAAAGAAAGAGAACTTTTCTAACTGGCTGAATATATAAACTAAAAAAAAAAAAAAAAAATCTAGAGAAAAACTGCACAATATAAACTATAAAAGACTTTAAAGATTAAATATTCCTATCCCCTGATTTTATATTGTCACTCTTGTTGTTATTGGTATTTGTAGCTTGGGTACAGGGGATTGAATTAATCATGTTTCTTATTCCTGGAACATTGTTGTGGGAATTATTTGCAAGACTTCAAAATCCCTTTCTTGTCTGGATGCAAGTATTTATGTGTGGATATACATATATTGAATTATTTTATCCCCATTCCATACTCCTATGGATCTCCCCACACAAGGACTGCTCAGATGTCTGTGTTACATTCTTTATTTATGAGTTCTTATAGAATATGGAGAGTTATTTGTGTTTATATGCTTTTTAAGTTTACATCAATGGTATTGTGCTGTTGATCTCTTGCTGTTTCTCACCCTTCACTCAACACTATGATTTTATGCTTTATCCAAAACTCTCAACACTGGCTGCACAACCTTCTGTGAAATATCTAATATCCCCAGGCCTTTCTATACCAGCTGGATAAAAACCTTTGAGGATGAGGCCAGAACATCAATACATGTATTTCTCTTTAAAAAACTCGTCAGGTGTTTCCAGTACCATACTGTATGGTTTCAATGCTAATCCACTGTAGTACCGCTGCTGGACACTAGGTTGCCTCCAACTCTCTGCTACCACAAATAGCAGTGATGAATATTTCTCCCATATAACTTTAAGGTCCACCATGTAAAAAGGACTTTGATAATGTATTCAGCGGTGTAATTTCTAAGACATAGTGCAAATGAATTATTGATCTGACCATTTCTAAGCTATTCTCCCAAATGGTTGTATTCTGACTAGTAAAGCATTGACATTCCTGTTATGTCTTGCCCAAACTTGGCATAATCACAATTTTTAATATTTACTAGAGAAATTTAGTATCTTTTCCAAGATCATGCAGTAAGATGATGGCAGAATTAAAAATCAAGTGTAAATATTTTTTACTCCAAACTCTATATATGTTTTTTCACCATGTCAAATAAATACCCTAGTATCTTTGTTTGGGGTCTATTTTTTTATTCTAGATTAAAATGAAATATCAGTTTCAAAATTGACTAAATTTCTCTGAAAATATGAGAAACTTCTGTTACTATTATTATATTTTAAAATCAAACAAATGTGTTGCCTCTTCAAATTTGCATTTCCTACAATTCTATATCACTTATTGTTTGATAGGATGTGTTATATATTACAAGTATATGTTTCCTGTGTTTTAGCTTAAAATATAATGATTGATTGAATCAGTTTCCACTTGCTTTCCAAAAAGACCTTAGCACAATCTTTGTATTAAGAAAAATATTGATGGAGAAAGGCATATTAAAATAAATATTAAATAAAATAGTAAATAAAAATTAAATAAGAAGGTAGAAAATAGATATGACGTTTAACATAAGATGTAAAACAGTGGACTACAATTCCCTAAAGCAGAGAAATGGATGTGGTGTTTGTTAGTGATGTACAGAACAATGTAACAGTTTTGAGCCTGCCAACAATGTTTTTCACCCACAACTATTATGTATTCTCCAAAGTTAAAACCTTATTTACTGTTCTATGATTCTAACATTTTATCCTAAATAGCTGCACTTAATGTTTGATTAAAAGGACATTATTTGTGCCCTTAAATTAGATCTCTTCTTTTTTTGCTTGCTAAAGTATCCTCTAATTATGTTTTTATAAAACCCTATAATTTACCCTTATTTAAAACATTTGCTATAGATTATGCTCATCACAGGATGTATAGTAATTTAGGGAACTAGGGTTGTTGTAAGTGTAGAGATAGAAGTAGTAGAGAGATGTCAGTTCTTAATTCTTTAAACACTATTTCACTTCTGTACTTTTTATGGCCTGATCTGTTCTATCCAACACCTAATTCACTGGTATGTATATATGATGAAGTCCAGAAGTGATCAAGAAGGAACAAAAAAGCATCCCTCTACTGTTAAAGAGGTGAAAATTACAAGACTTGCCTACTCCAATAATAGTTTTCTATTGCTGCATAAACAAATACCACACATTTGGTGGTTTAATATGTTTTTATTGATTTTATTTTTATTTTAGAGAAAGAGGAAGGGAGAGAGAGATATAAACATCTTTGTGAGAGAGAAACATCGATTGGCTGCCTCCTGCACGCCCCCTTCTGGGGATCGAGCCGGGAACCCCGCCTGTGCCCTGACTGGGAATCAAACCGGGACCTCTAAGTCCATGGGACAGTGCTCAATCCCCTGAGCCACACTAGCCAGGCCAAGACAGCATCATCGTATCTCACTCTTTCCGCAGATCAGGAATCTGTGCGTGCACTAGCTGGTGCCTCTGCTCAGATTCTGCACCAAGCTGAACTAAGTATTGTCCAGGGCTGCAGCTTCATTTACCAAGCTTACTGGTATTTGTCACATTCCGTTTCTGGCCAGAAATGTGTGTCACAATTTCGTAGTTTAGGCCAGAAGTTCTTAAATCCTAGAGGCTGCCTGTCATTCCTACCATGTGGCCCTCTGCTCAGCACGGCAGTTGGCTTCTCCATGGTCGGGGGAGGACACCTGCTGCTGCTCATGCTCTTCATGTCCTCTAGGGCTCGGCGGATATGGTGAGACCCACTGCGTATACTTCCCTTTTGGATAAGTTCCAAGTCAATTAACTAAGAACCATAACTACATCTTCAAAACCCTTTTGCCATAGGACACAAAATTATCACAAAAGTGATATTCTGCTATATTTGTTGGCTTTTCCTACACTCAAGTGCGGGGGCAATAGCTGTAGAACATTCTGTAAGACTATGAACTTTCATTGTTGTTGTTACTGTAGCCACAGGATGATGGCCTGTCATGATGCCATCAGTAAATATTTGCTGGATAAATGAATGAAAGAACTTCACCATAGGTAGGTAATTTTTCAGAAACCCTGATAAAGTATTTGCTGCTCAGAAATTTAATTCTCACATCATGATTTTCAGAGTATTAAATGCAGATTGACCTATTTGTTAGGAAGGTAGCAACATTGTACTCATGAATTCTGCATGGATGATATTCACTATCGGTACTTGACTCAGCTCACAGTGACTCTACAACTGTTACACCTTGGAAACTTTAGGAGCCTTTGAAGGATAGCATATGTAAAAGCTCACATTATTTACAAAGGATTTTCCTAATTTATATATAGTTAAACTAGATCTTAGGGAAACATCATTTTATTCTTTAGCTAAAAGTAGAGTCTAGGATTATACCATGTAGTCACAGAACTTGGGTTGGGTTGATGTTGTACATGGAGGCTTTGGGAAAATATTTAAATCATTTCTCTGAAAATATATATATTTGAGTCTTTAGAAATGTAAATGCATCCATTTTAAGGAAGCCAAAGAGTTGCTTTGTAGCTTTAAATGAATAATTTGAATTTGATTAACATGATCTTGAACTGTAACTTTGGGTTTTTCTACAAACACTGTGATTATAGAAGTGGAAAAGAATTGACTATAAATTATAACAGACCTGTATGAGAACATAGCAAAGAAACAGTGCGGGGAGACAATGAACCTAAAAACAAGGATGCAGAGCACATTCTCTGTTAGGAAGGTGGCTGTTGCGATCATAAGGAAGCAAATGATAGAGGGCGTGAGATGGTAATAAGCATCCTCTATGGTCTAGGTATTGGGTATAATGTAAATGAAAATATAAAAAGTCCTTTTAGAGGATAAATTTAGCCCTGGCCAGTTTTGCTCAGTGGTTAGAGTGTCAGCCCACGGACTGATGGGTCATGGGTTTGGTTGCCCGTCAAAGGTACATACCTGGGTTACAACGTCAATCCCTGGCCTGGTTGGGGTTGTGGGGGAGGCAACCAATCGATGTGTCTCTCTCACATCGATGTTTCTGTCTCTCTCTCTCTCTCTCCCTTCTGCCCTGCCACTCTATCTGAAAACCAATGGGAAAATATCCTCAGATGAGGATTTAAAAAGAGAGAGAGAGAGAATAAATTTAATGTAAAATTTTGGACTATTACCTTTCATAGGTTCATCATTAATCAAACTCTGAAATGTTAACCTGCTCCTCTGAAGATTTTGATTCCATAAAATGCACATATTTAGGATTTGTACCATGTATCACCAGACATGATTTATTTATTTAAAATATTATATACATTAAGTCACAGATAATATCTACATCAATCTTTAGAAAAAATATAATAATTTGCGAAGAGATCACATGAGAAATTAGTGCTTACTTAGCTTTAATTTTATTTTAATACATATGCTACTACTTTGATTGTTTTATAATGTTAAAATCTGTCACTTTATAATATGCATAACAACAGAATTCTGTTTGTTGATTTATTTAACCAATTGTAGAAAAGCAATACTTCTAATAACACTTTTAGATAAGTTGGCAGTGCTGGGTTGGCAGTATCAGCATGTACTGAATAGTATCTGCACCCATCCGTTATTCATTCATTCATTGAGTACTTATTGAGTATTTTTCTATACCAGGTACTGGAAATATAGTCATGAATACAACCGAGACACATTTCATGCCCTCATGGAATTTACTGATCTATAAAGAGGCAGTTAAATGTATAATTTATTTTTTTAAATGGTTTTATTGATTTATTTAGAGAGAGAGGAAAGAAGAGAGAGAGAGAAACATTGATGTGAGAAAAACATCGATCAGCTGCCTCCTGCACGCCCCCTACTGGGGAACAAGCGTGTCACCCAGGCATGCGCCCTGACTGGGAATCAGACCGGGACCTCTCAGTCCACCGGACAGTGCTCAAGCCACTGAACCACAGCAGCTGGGCTAAACGTATCATTTAAAGAGTTAAACAGAAGACACAATTGTAGTTTTAAGTGCTGTGAGGAAATGATAAAGTATTCTGTGAGAAGATGTAACTGATATATTGGGTTAGAGAAGGCACCCCAAGGGAATGACATTCACACTGAAGTATGATGAATAAATAAAGCCAGCACAGCAAAAGGCTGTGAAGGAAAAGGCTGATACAGAGATTGTAAGCAGATGGAAAAACATGGTCAAAAGTAAGGTGAACTTGGTGTTTTTGAAGAACTAAAAAAAATACCTGGTGTATTTGGCAGATGGGAAGTGAGATAAAGTGAGGTGGAAGGTACGCGTGTACGACTATGTAGAAATGAGCCTCTGCTGTAGGACATTGTAAACCATTTTAAGGATTTGTATCTTGATCCTGTGAGCACCGGAATACCACTGGTTTGGGAAAGAGAGAGAGTTGGTGTTGTGTGACAGAATCAAGCCTGAATTTTCTGTCTTTTTTGTTTAAATTATATTTTTATTAATTTTTTTTTTAGAGAGAGAGGGAGACAGAGCTAGAAACATAGATGTGAGAGAGAAACATCCATCAGCTGCCTCCTGCACACCCCCTACTGGAAATCGAGCACGCAACCCCGAACCCGGGCCCTGACCGGGAATCGAACCTGGACTTTGCAGTACATGGGACGATGCTCAATCCACTGAGCCACATGGGCCGGGCTCAAACCTGAATTTTCAAAAAAGATTCAGTGATCAAGGGTATATGGGAGCAGGGGCTGAGAGGAAGCTGTTGTGATTTCCCTAGAAGAGGTGCTGCTGACATGGGCATGGTGGCCAGAGAGGAGAGGTAGTGATGAGGTGAATATGGGTCATTTTTGGGAAGAGAATAAACAGACATGGCAGTTTTTTTTAAATCAATGGATGTGTGGATGAGTGATGAAGAGTTATTAAGCAAGAGATTAGATTTTCAGGGGGAAGCTCACCATTCATTGAAATGCAGAGGGATGGCAGAGAAGCATATCTGAGCTGGGAAAGATTAGTTTTGTACATTTTTATTTTGAGATATCTATAAGATATTTAAAGAGTAAAGTGAAAAATTGGAATGAGATATATAAATCTGGAGTTCAGAATAGAGAAGGTGATCTGGAGTTAAAATCTTGGGGATCTGGGGAATTTAAATGTTAGAGAGGAAGCATGGAACGGGGAAGAGAGGCGAGTCCAGGACTATGTCCGGAGGCATTGAAGTATATAAGACCTACAACTGCGGGGCGATCCAAGAAATGAGAACTAATAGAATCTCCCAGAAACATAAGGAAAGACCAGCAGAGTAAGTTTCATGACCAGAGTCATGAAAACAAAGAGTGTTTTGAGAAGAGAGGTGTAAAAACTGTGAACTGCTTGCTGTGTTTAAATTTTACAATTTGAAGAATGAGACCATGGAGAACTTTATACAATGTGTCTTCTTTTTCTGTATCCCCATCACCTCTTATAGAATTCAATAAATGCTTATTAAACTAAAGCAGAAAACTTACAATCAGAAAGCATCTCATCAACTCATGTTCCTTTTATTCCGATGTAAGGAAAAGGACTAGTATAAGGTACCTTAGCTTATTTATTAATTAGGGAGTGATTTTAATCATGCAGAATTTTTCACAATTAAAGATAAGGCTTTTATAGCCATAAGATTTATATAATGTTTAATGTTGCATTTATGTTCTATGACCTAATTAAACTCTCCAGTAGTATACAATGCAAGTGCTCAATTATGCATATCATTACTTTAAAGAAGTACAGTAAACCCAGTTGAGTTATCATTAAATTCATAGTGATTCCTACCCTGGCTGGTTTTTATTAAGCTTGAATTTCTTTTTACCCTTAATTGGTGATAATTTTTATTCCTTATAATTCAGTATTTCTGAAGAGTCACAGTCTATAATTTAATAACCTTTGGTATAGTCCTAACAAATATTTGATAATTCATATATATATATTTTTATTGTTGACACTATCACAGATGCCCTCATTTTCCTCCCCTTTGCTTACCTCCACCCAGCCCCTGTCCCACCTTCCCTAGCCTTTACCAATCTGTTGTCTACATCCATGGGCTATGTATACATGTTCTTTGGCTACTTTCTTCACCTTCTGTTTTCCAGTCTCCCCACCCACCTCTGACCTCTGTCAGACTGTTCCATGTATCAATGCCTTTGGTTCTATTTTGTTCGTCAGTTTATTTTGTTCATTAGATTCCCCAAATAAGTGAGATCATATGGTATTTGTCTTTCTCTGACTGACTTATTTCACTTGGCATTATAATCTCCAGGTCCATCTATGCTGTTGGAAAGGGTAAGAGTTCCTTCTTTTTACAGCTGTGTAGTATTCCATTGTTTAAACGTACCACAACTTTTTTATCCACTCATCTTCTGATGGAAACAGCTCTTTCCAGATCTCGGCCATTGTTAATAATGCTGTTATGAATATAGGGGTACATATATTTTTTGGAATTGGTGTTTCAGGATTCTTAGAATATATTCCCAGAGGTGGGATTACTGAGTTAAATGGCAGTTCCATTTTTAATTGTTTGAGGAAACTCCATACTATTTTCCACAGTGGCTGCACCAGTCTCCATCCTCATCAATGGTGCATGAGTGTTCCCTTTCTCCACATCCTCACTGGCACTTGTTGTTTGTTGATTTATTGATGGCGGCCATTTTGGCAGGTGTGAGGTGGTACCTCATTGTAGTTTTAATTTGCGTCTCTCTGATGGTTAGTGATGTTGAACATTTTTTCGTAGGTCTATTGGCCATCTGTATGTCTTCTTTAGGGAAATGTCTATTAAGGTCCTTTACCCATTTTTTAATTGGATTGTTTATCTTTCTGATGTTGAGTTGTATAATTCTTTATATATTTTGGAAATTAACCTTTCATCAAATATATCATTGGCAAATATGTTCTCTCATACTATAGGTTCTCTTTTCATTTTGTTGATGGTTTCTTTTGCTGTGCAGAAGCTTTTTAGTTTGATATAGCCTCATTTGTTTATTTTTTCCTGTGTTTCCTTTGCCCTCTAGGAGATATGTCTGTAAAAATATTTCTATACAAGATGTCTGAGATTTTATTGCCTATGTTTACTTTTAGGATTTTTATGATTTCTTGACTAACATTTAAGTCTTTTATCCTTTTTGAGTTTATTGTTGTGTATATATAAGTTGGTGGTCTAGTTTTATTTACTTTGCATGTACCTGTCCTATTTTCCAACACACCATTTATTGAAGAGATGATTTTTACTCCACTGTATAGTTTTTGTCTTCTTTGTTGAATATTAATTGTCCATAAAAGCGTGAGTTTATTTCTGGGGTCTCTGTTTTCTTCCATTGATCTATATGTCTGTTCTTGTGCCAGTAACAGGCTGTTCAGTTATAATGGTTTTGTAGTACAGTTTGATATTTGGTATTGTGATCTCTCCAACTTGATTCTTCTTTTGTAAGATTGCTGAAGCTATTCAGCATCTTTTTTGGTTCCATATACATTTTTGGAATATTTATTCTAGATCTGTGAAATATGCCATTGGTACGTTATATGGCCTTTATTATGTTGAGGTATGATATGCCCTTTATTATGTAGAGATATAGCCCTCTATTCCCACTTTGCTGAGAGTTTTTATCATAAATGGGTGCTAGATTTTATCAAATGCTTTTTCTGCATCTATTAATGTGATCATGTGGTTTTTATCTTTCACTTTCTTTGTGCAATATATCACATTTATTGATTTGCATATATTACACCTACCTTGCATCCCCAGAATAAGTCCCATTTAGTCACAGTGTATGATCTTCTCAATATATTGCTGGATTCAATTTGCTAATATCTGTTGAGGATTTCAGCATCTATGTTCATCAGTGATATTGGCCTATAATTTTTATTCTTTGTAGTGTCTTTATCTGGTTTTGAAATCAGGATAATGCTGGTCTCATAAAAGAACTTGGGAGTCTTCCTTCCTCTTGAATTTTTAGGAAATATCTTGAGGACCATCGGTATTAATTCTTTTATGTTTGGTAACATTCATCTTTGAAGGCATCTGGTCCAGGACTTTTGTTTGCTGTGAGTTTCTTGATTACTGCTTCAATTTTATTAGTTGTAATTAGTCTAATTTGTGTTTCCTAGTTCTTTCTGACTCCATTTTGGAAGACTGTATGTTTCTAGGAATTTGTCCATTACATCCAGGTTGACCAATCTGTTGGCATGTAGTTGTTCATATTATTTTCTTCTTACCCTTTGTATTTCTGTGATGTCAATTGTTACTTCTCCACTTTCACTTCTGATTTTATTTATTTGAGTCCTCTGTCTTTGTTTCTTGATGAATCTGGCTAACGGTTCATCAGTCTTGTTTATCTTTTCAAATAACCAGCTCTTGGTTTCATTGGTCTTTTATATTGTTGTTGTGGTTTTTTTTAAGTCTGTATGTCATTTATTTCTGCTCTGATCTTCATTATGTACTTTCTTCTCCTTTCTATGGGCTTTGTTGTTGTTGTTGTTTTTCTAGTTCTTTTATGTGTATAGTTAGGGGGTTTATCTGAGATATTTCTTTTTCTTCATGCAGGCCTTTAATGCTATGCACTTCCCTCTCAGGACTGCTTTCGCTGTGTCCCATAGATTTGGGGTTGTTTTTTGTTCATTTCTATTTGTTTCCAGGTAGCTTTTTATTTCTTCATTCATCTCATTGGTAACCCATTCATTGTTTACTAACATGCTACTTAGCCACCATGTGTTTGAATGTTTCTGAGTTTTTATTATAGATGATTTCTAGTTTCATGCCATTGTGATCCAAGAAGATGCTTGATATGATTTTAATTTTATTGAATTTGTTAAAACTTATTTTGCATCTTAACATGTAGTCTATCTTTTGAGAATGTTTTATGTGTACTTAAGAAGAATATTCTGCTGCTTTGGGATAAAATGTTCTGTAAATATCAATTAAATCCATCTGTCTGACCGTGTTTTGCTTTCACCACTTCAAAAATGTTGAGCAACAACTCTGACTGACCTTCACAATTTCTGATGAGAAATGTTCTGCCATTCTATTTGTTTTTTTGTTTTATCTATAGCTAAGGTATTACTTATCTATGACTATTTTAAGATTCTTTTCAAGTTTGTTTTTCAGATTCTGATGAGTCTTTATGTAGATTTAATTGGATTTATTCTTTTTTGGATTCACTCATCTTCTTGAATCTATAAATTTATATTTCTTGCTAAATTTAGGAAGTTTTCATCCTTTATTTATTTGTGTGTAGTTTCAGCACCAACTTCTTTCTCCTTTTGATATTTCTATGATATGGGTCGTACATTTTCTGTTATAGTCTCACATGAACCCGAGGCTTTGTTCATTTTATTTTTCAGTCTATTTTTTGTTTTTCACTTTCTGTGATTTCTATTGCTTTATTCTCATGTTTACTCATACCTTCTTCTGTTCACTGTATTGTCCTATAAACTTTATCCATTGACTATTATTATTTTCTTATATTTTTTTAGTCTTAAAAAATTTCCCTTTAGTACATTTTATTTTTCTGAGCATGTCTATTTCTTTGCTGATAATTTCTATTTTCATTGGTTTCAAGCAGAGTTGTAATTGTATCATAAAACGTTTTTTAATGGCTGTTTAAAATATTTGTTAGAACCTTGGCCAGTTTGGCTCAGTGATTAGAGTGTCAGCCTGTGGTCCAGAGAGCCCCGGGTTCAGTTCCTGCTAAGGGCATGTACCACGGTTGTAGTTTGTCCCCGGCCCTTATTGGGTTATGTGTGTGGTAGCCACTCAATGTGTCCCTTTCACATCGATGTTGCTCTCTTTCTCTCTCTTCCTCTCTCTCTGCCTCCTACTCCACCTGAGCAAAAAGAGCAAAAAACAAAAACAAAAAAACATTGTTAGAAAGTTATAGCATCTCTGTCATACTGGTTTTGGTATTATTTTTTTATTTTTTGAAATCTTTCTGGTTCTTTACATGACAAGAAAAATTTTATTGAAACTTGGACTTTTTTGATGTTGTTATAAAACTCTGGATCTTATCTATATTGTAAGCTAGCCTCCTGCCTTAGTGTGTTTGCACTGCTATAACAAAGTACCATAGGCCAGGTGGCCCGTAAACAATGGAAATTTATTTCTCAGTCTAAGATTAGGTTGCCAGCAGAGTCAGGTGAAGGCTCTCTTCCAGGTCATAGACTTTTCATGTATCCTCATATGGTGGGACTAATACCAGACTCTAAATGGGTCCAAGACCACCTGTCATTACTTGAGGCAAATTAAGCAGAAACAGGGTTGAATCATATATGGCATTTATTCCAATAATGCTGGCAGTATGGGAAGAATAGTAGGTCATCCTGGAAATTCTACTTTCTAACCACCTTTGCCAGTTGGCTGATTATATACAGGTGAGAGAGAAGATAACTGTGCAGCTGTGAGTGTAACAGAGAAATGGGGAGGTTAGGGTCTGCAGTCTGGCCTTTAAAAGCTTAAAATCCAATAACAAGGTGGCTATGTTGTTACAAACAGCTCAACCTGTTCCTGGGACTGGAGAAGGGTCAGCATTCCTGAGGCAAGCTCTTCAAGAGGGCTGCTCAGGGTCCTAGCACAGCAACTAACTTAAAGAGTGTCCTGTCCTTGGCACACTTTCAAAATGTATTTCTTTTCTGAGTAATGGACCCATCCAGACTCTGAGGCATCTTACCTTTTTACAGCCCTGTTCTTCTTTTCGCAACACATCCTCCAGTTTCCCAGGGTCTATAAGAAAACCTCTTATCTATAGTTAGTAAGGTGAATAATTGATAAACAACTGTGGTTCTATTCTTATTACATGCCTTTCCTTTTTCCACTATCAGAAGGGGTGACCTAGCTCTGTGGGACCTTTTTATAGGGTCAGCAATCCCATTCATGAGGGCTCCATTTTCATGATTTTATCACCTCCCAAAGGCTCCACCTTGGGCATTAGTTTTCAACATATGAGTTTTGGGGAGACACAAACATTCAAATCATAGACTTCTAACTTGGTCCCTCAAAATTCATGTCCTCAACTCAAAAGTCTAAATTCAAAATCTCATCTAAATATTATCTAAATCAGATATAGGTGAAATTCCAGCTGTGAACCTATGAACTCAGATATGCTATATACTTCCCAAATATAATGGTATGACATATGTTGGTAGACATTCCCATTCCAAAAGGGAAAAATAAATAATAAAAAAGAAATAACTAGTCCCTTTCAAGTCCAAAAATTGAAGGCTCCCAGGGGTAGGCGTCCTGCCTTCTGGACCCACTGGGTTCATAGTCCTGTCTCCATGGCTTTGCTAGGTGCAGTTCACACAGCAACTCTCCCAGGTTGGCGTTCCATGCCTGTGGCTCTCCCTGGGTGTGCTGGTCTGAGTTTAATGGGGACAGCCCTGCCCCCACAGCTCTATCGCCATTCCCCCTAGCAGGAGCTCTTTGCAGTGGCCTTCTGGAATTACCCTATGACTGGGACCTATGCTCATGGCTCCAGGCCACTCTATTCTTTGAAATCCAGGTGGGCAGCCATGCTTTCACTGTTTTTCTGGGAAGGGATTGGGCCCCCATGGTTTTTAGTGGCACCACTACTGAAGCTTCAGATGGGGATCATCTGACCCATTGAAACCCAGGCACTGCCCTTCAATTGTGAAACCAAAGAGGAAGCCCTAATGAGCTCAGAATCACCCTTGAGGTCTTTCTTTGTTTTGCAAAATAGTGCTGGTTCAAAGTCAATCAGCTCTATGGTCTCTTTCTACAAAATACAAGTCTAACAACCTTTCTTCATTTCTCTCTGTCTCCTTTCCCTTCAGTTTATGAACTGGCTCTTTTCTTGCTGGGGTGGCTGATTAAGTTCATGGTTCTCACCCATACTAATCTCCTTATCAGATGGTCACTTGGCAATATCTTTAGTGTCTTTTCTAATCATGCTTTCTCATAGGTTGAGACTATTTCAAATTTTTATGTTCTGCTTCCCTTTGGTTAACAATTTCATCTTGAAATTATTTCTTTGTTTTTGCACTATACTTGAAGCAGTCAAGAGAAACCAGGCTTCTCCCTCAACAATTTGCTTAGAAATTTCCCCAGGCAAATATCAAATTTCATTGCTCACAGTTTCTACCTTCCACCAAATATTAGGACATAAGTGAACACAAGCCAACCAAGCTCTTTACCACTGGATTGCCTTTCCTCCTGTGTCCAATAATGTGCTCCTTATTTCTGTTTGGGACCTCAACAAAATGGCTTTCACTGTCTGTATTTCTACCAATGTTCTCTCCATGACCACTTACATATATATATTCTAAGAAGACATAGGCTTTCTCTACAGTTCACCACATCTCCTTAGTCTGAGCTGCTATAACAAAAAACCATAGACACAAACAGCAGAAATGTGTAGCTCATAGTTGTGAAGCATGGAAGTCTACAATCAGTGTAGCAACATGGTCAGATTCTGGTGAAAGCCCTCTTTCAGGTTTCAGAATTCTGACTCCTTGCTGTGTCCTCCTTCATCTGATGGAAGGGGTGAACCAGCACTCTGGGACTTCTTTTATAAGGGTGTTAATCCCATTCATGAGATTAATAAGAATTTTGAGGGGACACATGCATGGAGCCCTAGTGAAGAGGCAGTGCTAGATGAATTACTGCCAGATGAATTAAAAGTCCAGTTTACTCAATTGCCCCCCATTGATGCCTCAAAGTGGGAACTCTTCATTACTGCTGATCATTGTAGTTCTGTCTCCCCACTGGACTCCACTGATACGTCTGATATTGAAAGTGGTAGGAATACCTTGTTCCTGCTTTTCATATGGTAACCACAGGGAATGGTTTCCTCATCTATCAGCAGCACATCTAAACCATAAGATTTATGTTACAATCATACCAAATTATTCATAGCTCTATAGAAATCTGCTGTCTAATATGGTGGCCACTAGCCAAAGACAGCTATTTAAATGTAAATTTAATAAATTATAATTCAAAACTCTATCAGTCACATTGATTTTTGAGCACTCAGTAGCCTCATATGGCTAGGGTTACCATACCATAGTGGAAGAAATACTTTGTAACACATACCTACATGTCTCCCATGGCTCAGAACACTTTCCAACATCTCTGAATATTTTCTATAATTAAAACTACTTATAAATACCAGAGACACTTGATCTTTTCCTCCTTCACATACATTTTTGTTCTCACAGCACTTACAATAATGTATTTAATTATGGCCATAGGTCTTTCTCCTTTATGTCCTATAATTTTCTTAATTGTTATATACATTAGGCCTGTTTTTTCTTCTCAATATATAACACAGTGACTGATATGTAATAGATATTCAAAAGTTTTTGCATGAAATAATTATTGCAGCACTAATCAGACAGATTTAGCACTTTTAAGCTAAATTCAGATATAAATTATATTTTCAATATTTTAAAATCACCTCTTATTTTAGGGCTTAAATCAAATTTATTATCACACATTTTTGCAGAGGTCAGCCTAGTTTAGAATTATAAGTAAAATTGAAATTAATTGCTCCAAGGACTTAAATTAATTTTTTCTAAGCAGTTAGGAATTTCTAATATTTAAGTAATAAGGACTTTAAATGTACATTACGAAAGACCTCACATTCTTATTGGAATATAGAGTCCAAATGTCCTTAAATTTAGCTACATCATATAGTATTTAGAAATACAGTCTACCCGTTCTTTTGAGTTTCACAAAGCCATTGTTTTTACTTGGTGTTCTATTTTGTTTTATTGTATTTACTCTTCACTCATTCCCCCTTCGCCTTCCCCTTTGGCAGCCATCAGCTTGGTTTCTGTATCTGTGATTCTGTTTTGTTTCTTTGTTTGTTTTGTTTTTATAGATTCTACATATAAGTAAAATCATATAGTGTTTATCTGTCTCCTTTTACTTAGCATACTACACTGTAGGTCCATCTACATTGTAAATGGCAATATTTATTTGTATTGCTGATAGATATAGATATAGATATAGATATATTATATATATATATATTCACAACTACATTTTTTTATTCCTTTATCTATCAACAGATACCTAGGCCATTTCCATATGTTAACTATTTTAGATAATGTTATAATGAACATCGGGATACATATTTCTTTCAAATTAGTGTTTTTTTTGGATAATCACCCATAAGTGGTTGAGTTGGGATGTATGGCAGCTCTGGTTTTTAATATTTTAAGGAAACTCCATACTGTTTTTAACAGTGGTTGCACCAATTTAGTCCCACCAACAGTGTACAAAGGTTCCCTTTTCTCCATATCTTTGCCAATACTAGTTATTCGTGGATTTTTTTTATGATAAAGCCATTAAAACCAACTCCTAGCAGCACACAATATACTTTAAAATTGCTTAAAAAAAAACACAATTGGAATACCCACTTGAGCATATATGCATGTAAATAAAAAGGCTATTGCTAACACTTTCCTTATTGAGATATTATAAATTCATAAATATTTACATAACTATATATAAATGTATATGCATGCATGCGTGCATATAAGTATAGGTGTATGTCAAGCATAGGTAGGTATATGTATATGTACATATTAATAGGGGACCTCTTTAATAAGAATACAGTTCTTATTTTTAGTTTATACCCTAAGTATGTTTTAATGTACCTCTTTAAACCAAACTCTTTGATTTCTTTGACTGTTGTTCTATAAAAAGTGGATTGTTTATGTTGAGGACCAGCTTCATGAATACTAGGAGATGGGTTGGAAGATCACCGACCTCACCTGACAGCATGCATGTCACCGACCTCACCTGACAGCATGCATGTCACCGACCTCACCTGACAGCATGCATGTCACCGACCTCGCCTGATAGCATGTATATCACCGACCTCACCTGATAGCATGCATTTTCAACTGAAATGTACCCAGAACCCTTAGCACACTGGGCATTCAGAGAGCACTGAATACACTCCTTAATTTTTAGTCCTAATTAAAAAGGGGTTAAACCTATGTGGAGAATTCTTTACAAGAGCTGAGTTTATACTGAAAGGAGCAGTAGAAAGAGGCAAAGTAAAAAAAGTTGACAAAAGGAGACAGTATTTGTAAAGTTCACTGTTTAGCCCAAAGCAAGAAAAGCATTTTGGTATTTGATCATACGTATACAATTTTATAAACTCTCAAACTGCTGCAGTCTGTAGTTTGTTCATGTTGGTGTTGCCCACTTTGGATTGTTTGGTGTCTTTCTTTTTCAGTTGTGGTAAGAAATGCACCTTAACCACTTGGAAGTGTACAGTTCAGGAATGTAGAGTATTTCACATTGTTAGGAGAGAAAGCTCCAGAACCTTTCACATGGCCAATCTGAAACTATCCTCATTAAATCACAACTCCGATTTCCCCTCCTCCCCGCCCCTGGTAATTACCAATATTATGTCTGTTTCTAAGACTTCAATGACTTTAGATAGCACATATTAGTGGAATCATGCACTATTCTCTTTGTGTGACTTTATAATTTTGTGGCATATGGTAGGATTTCCTTCTGAGTAATGTTACAATGCAAAAAAATTATATGTGTATTTGATTTTCATTTCTCTGATGATTAATGATGTAGAGCCACGTTTCATATGCTTGTTTATTCACTCACCGACCCAGGAGCGTTCCTGTTCTGGCATCTGTGAGTAGCGCTGGTATGACAGGGATGTGCAAATGTCTGCTTGAAATGCTTCTTTCCATTCTTGATTTATACTTAGAGTAGGATTGCTGCATCATATGGTAGTTATATTTTTAATTTTTGAGGACTGTCTTACTGATTTGTGTACATATTGTACCATTTTACAATCTCTTAAACAGTATGCAAGGTTCCAATTCTTTCACCTCCTTGCCAGCACCTTTTTTTCGTAGTAGTCTTCCTGATGGGTGCAAGGTGATAATCTTATGATTTTCTTTTCTTTTCTCTGATGATTAATGCTATAGAGCCACTTTTCATGTGCTTGTTAGCTATTTGTAAATCATTTTTGGAGAAATGTCAATTCAGCTCTTTTCCCATTTTTATTTGGTTTATTTTATCTTTTTTGCCACTGAACTATAGGACCTTGCTGTATGTTCTGGATATTAACCCTTTATCAGATCTATGAGTTTCTCTTGTTTGCTCCGAGTCCATAAGATGCTTTTCACACTGTTGTTCTCTTTGATGTACAAAAGTTATTGTTTGATACAGTGACCCTTGTTTTTGTCTTATTTGTCTATTTGACAATTCCTACTCATCTTGTGAAGATTTTACTATTTTCTCCTAACTGTTTCTCTCTCTGATCTATCATTATTGTGTACAGATTACTCTATTTCACTTTCTCTGTAGGAATACAATTATAATGCATACAAAGCACTTAATACAACATCTGCCACAAAGTGCTCATACCTGTAGTCTGCTATGACTTTTAATTGCATGTAATAATATCAAAAATACTGCTAATGATAGTATGACAATAGTATTATTGATATCTCTATTGACATTATATATTTAGTAGTAAGATAGACTTGCAAAATATGAAGTTAAAACATGTATAAACTGAAAAGTCTTTATAAAATTATTGATTACATCCATCTTCCTATCTCTGAGAGGAGAAATTCATGGCCTGGTCCCAGATTCCAGGATCCATCATGTGGCTAGAGTCATGCATTCAGCATAGATGAAAACAAGGCCAATGTGGAGTTTTTATTGCTAATTATCAGTTGGACTTCCTCACGTACATCCTTCTGTTTTCATCTCTCTTCCATTATTCTTGCTATTTTCTGACCATGAAATGTCTCCCACTCTCTCTTACCTTCTTTTATTTACTAATTTTATAGCCATGCTTTTAAATTATGAAACGTTCATTGTTCCCTTTGAAGTCTCTTTGGGAGAGCTCCCACCCTTCAGTATTTCCATGTGTCCCGTGTTTTTACCATGCAATTCATAGTTTCTTACTGGACATGGAATTTTTTGAGACTATAATTCTTCATTCATTTTTCCATTCTTAATGTCTAACTGAGAGCCTGGTCTTAGCAGGTTGCCAGCAACTTTTTGTTCAGTGACTGTGGATTTTATCACATGTCCCTATCTGGCTATCCATGTTAATCAGATGGGTTAGACTTTCTTTTTCATCCTTAACTCTTAGGAAAGATTGAGTGGCTTACTCTTGAACCCTTTTGGCTTTGTTCATTTCTTATTATTGGAACACTAAAGGAAACAAGAAAATTTTTCAAAATCCTGAAAAAAATGGACTAAGCTATTCTTTTCATGTCTTTTGTCTGCTGTGTCCAACTGTGGTGCCCTCTAGATCTTCAAAAGGTAGGGGTACCCCATGAAACAGACATGTCCAACCTATCAAATTGCAATCATGAAATTTATTCTGCTCAACTTTATGCTTAAAAATGAAGACAAATATAAAGGTATGTGTAAGACTTAATACTTAAATCTGGGTATGTGAAAATCCAATCTTTATTTATGCATTTTAATATTGGTTTTGTCTGCAACAGTTAGTTCATGGATGCCATTGTCATTGTTAAGAAAATGTGAAACTTTTGATTAATTCAAAATAAAAGACAATCTAATAACAGATAACTACTTTTCTAAAGAATGTTTAAATGTTTCAGTAAACAGAATATTTTGTTTACAGAAGTGCATTTTGAGATTCAATAAAATATCATATTATCCAATTTGATATGAAAAATTATGCCACTTAGTTGACTCTTCACTATGCCTCAGGAACTGTATTCTCATAGCACTACCCATTACTTCTAAAAATTCGATCAGTACACGTGGATTAATTTGAAAGAAAGCACAGACAATGAGCAATATTTTGAATTCTTCCTGAAATTATAAACAGTTAACTAGAATTGGTTTATATATTGAAATATGTTCAAATTTAAATAAGGAAGCTTCTGATCATATATTAACTGCATCTTTATTGTTTTTAAACATATTAACTTCTTTTTATATTTAGAAATGAATTTTAATTGCATGTATGATTTGTGAAATCAATGCATCTAGGTCATCCTATTTCACACAATTTTAACACATTTTTAATATTATGATTTACATAATGTAGATTAATAAAGCAAAGATTCTACATGCAAATTTTGTTTTGTAGCTGTATTTTTTTATTGTAAATCTGTTCTACAGTGAGCTAGTCATTGAATTTTTCTCAGTGTGGGGGGAAAAAACTGTTTACATGGATGTTGTTTCAATAACTAAGCAACAAGCTATAACTCTATTCCTTATTGCCTCCCTCCCTCCCTTTCCACCTCTTTTTTGACCTTTATTTATTATTCACTCATTCGAATAAATTTTATTAAGCTAAGCGCTTTGCTGTGACCTGAATATTCACCAGGAAATCCAATATACTTAGTTCCTTCATGGGGCAAAACAGAGAAACAAAACAAAACAAACCACGTAATTACAAAAATTGCAATTGTAGTAGAGGTTCTGAAAGAGAGAAACAAGAGGCTGAAATGAAGAAATAAAGGGCTTGAATGAAGAATAATGCAGATTTCTTTTAGATAATGTGCTCAGGAAAGACCTCTCCCAGTAGGTGATACTTAAGCTGAACTCTAAAAGATGACAGATGGTTCCCATTGAGGAGTGAAGAATATTGTAGGCAGAAGAAAAGCCATAGAGTGAGTTGCAGTTAGAAGTAGGTTGGACCATTTGATGAAATAAAAAATGACTTGGAGCTGGCAGCACAGCAGGGAAAGTGCAATGGGGGGACCAGGTCAGGTCGGTTTCTGGGACTTACAGGAAAGAATTCTCAGTTTGGTTTAAATGTAACCAAAACCATTGAAGTACTGTGGGAGGAGAGCAACATGTTCTGATTCATATTTTTAGAATACCAATTTTGCTGCTGCTTGGGATATAGATTAAAGGGGGTTAGAATATGTAAGGATTCAAGTGAGGGGGAGGATGCAGATGGCAGTCTGCATCAAAGAGTTGGACCTGGAGATGTGAACTTGGCACACTTAGGAGTTATTGGAGAATGAACAGGACTTGCTGGTGACTTAAATATAGGGCAATGGATGAAGGGAGGAAAAAAAGAAGGTTCCTGTTTGAGCAACAGAGGAGGTGGTGGTCCCGAGAGCATCAAATACAGGAAATGCAGGCTGGCACACAGGACTCAATTATTACTGTTTCATGCCTGAATGATTAACTGAATAAATATATAAGAAACAGTAGTGAATATGGAAGTAAATTATGACCTCCTTTTATTGATATAAATAAAAATTGAGATGCTTGTGAGATATCCAAGAGGACATGACAGGGGATGGTTGACATGTGATCTTGGAATTCTAATTTCTGATTTGTGAAACATTCTTCATTCAATAATCCATTTTCCAAAAATGTTAATTCAATGCTCGCCAGGAGCAAGAAACTCTGCTACTTAAAAAGGAACTGAGAGCTAAGCACAACCCTGCCTTTGAAGAGTCTCAGGTGTCCTGAAGACACAAATACATAAATATATTACTGTAATGCAGTGTTGTGGTGCTAAACAAACAGGTGGAATAGTTGCCTAGACTGAAAGTCAGAAAAGCCATAGTTAAAGAAAATAGTAACTGGCATGATGTGGAAAGCACCAGTTAAGAGGTATCCAGTCAGTAAAGGAGACAAAAGGGGAGGAATGACACAGGAGGAGAGGAGGAACGTGAGCCTCACTCGTGCTGCTGGTGGGACTTTGTGCTGTGTTATTTAAGAGGAGGTGAGCGGTGGGAAGAACTGAAGCCTGGGATGTAACTGAATCCTCTGCTGTGTCTTACGGAATGCAGCGTGCCTAAACTGATCAGTCACCAACGATAAAAAACACACCACAAAAATGAGTTGTATATTCCCTTCCCCTTTTCTCTTCCTTTTGCTCTTTTTCAACATTTTTTTCTTTTGGCAATCTACGTTACCATTTCCTTAACAATCTGTCTCAAATTTTACTTTCATAACGATTACTTTTATTAATCTCATCTATTAATTTTTTTTTTTTTTTGAGAGAGAGAGAAACATCAATGAAAGAGAAACATCAATTGGCTTCCTCCTGCACGCCCCCTAGGAGGGATCCAGCCCGCAAGCTGGGCATGTGCCCTGATTGGGAATCAAACTGGCAACCTCTTAATTCATGGGTCAACACTCAACCACTGAGCCACACCAGCTGGGCTCTTAATCCCATCTAAATTATTATTTGTTTTTTATTCTTTAAGTTTCAACTTTACATAATATTTATTTATGTTTGTTACTATGTTATTTTTCAAATATAGATATACTTTTTATATTTTCAATTTTATACATCATTATATCTTTGCACACATATATACAGGGTGGGGCAAAAGTAGGTTTACAGTTGTTCATGTGGAAAATAATGTAATAATAAATAATAATGCAGAATAAACTCTTTGTTTCACATTCTCACATCTGCAAACCCACTTTAGCCTCGCCTTATATTGATCTGTGTGTGTGTGTGAATTCAATCATTCTTCCAATTTGTCTCCCACTGGGATAATTCAGAGAGATATCATGATTTCAACATCAGCTGATTAGCAACCTTAATCTGCAACATATTTTTTTTCATGTAAAATAACAATCATAGGTTACCAGGGTTAATGTCTTTTGGGGAAGGTATTATTTTGCCTACCATACATTGTTATTGTTTTTGTTTTAATCCTCACCTGAGGATATTTTTCCACTGATTTTTTTAATTTTTAGATTGGAAAGGAAGGAGGAAGAGAGAGAGAGAGAGAAACATCAATGTGAGAGACACCTTGATCGGTTTCCTCCCACATGCTCTAACCCCTGAGCAACCAGCCAGGGCTACCACCCATTGTTAACACTATTTTTTTTTTAATCCAGATGTTTCCACTTGTTAGCTGTATAATGGTGAATGCATTTATTAACCTCTCTGAGCTAATTTTATTGTGGGGTGGGGAGAGATTAACCAAAGAATTTATTTATTTATTTATTTATTTATTTATTTATTTATTTATTTATTTATTTATTTTTATCCTCACCCAAGGACATTTTTGCACTTATCTTCAGATAGAGCAGGCGAGAGAGAGGGAGGAAGAAAGAGAGAGAAACATTGATGTGAAAGAGACACATTAAGTGGTTGCCACTCACACAATCCCAACCAAGGCCAGGAACAAACTGCAACCAAGGTATGTGCCCTTAGCAGTAACTGACCCCGGGACTCTAGTCCACGGCCGATGCTCCAACTACTGAGCCAAACCGGCCAGGGCTACTAAAGAATTTATATGCAAGTATGCATAACCCATAAACATGGACGATGGTGCAGTGAAGGCCTGGACATGGTGGGAGGGGGAGCAGGGTGGAGAGGGTCAATGGAGACAAAGGGGCGGCATCTGTAATATTTTCAACAGTTAGTATATATTAAAAAAAATAAAATGGGTCTGTGACTGTGGTTTAATTAAAAAATACAAGTAAAATGTCTAGCAAATGATTTGCATGGAATATATATTTAATCAATGAAGCTACTAAATCCAGTGTCCCTAACAATTAGCTTGTCCTTATAATTTCAGGCAGAAAGAAATGATGTCTCAAGAAGAAACCACATAGTGTCTAAAGCCCTTCAGCAAAAATGATTTATTTTCTTAATGTAGAACTAAGAAGAAAATGAGTTGAACTGAATGAACATAAAAATACAAAATCATATATATTTCTTTTTATACATCATTTTGCTTTCCAGATTTCTTTATTTCTTAATAGTAATACCTAGTAATACCCCCAAATAATCTATATTTGAAATATCATTGAATGGTATGAGATGTATTTGAATAAATGTTTATTTAAAAATGTGTCTATTTTAATTATAAGTTTTGTTTGAGATGTTAAAGTTTAACGTATTAAAAAATGTAAAGAACTTTGAAAAAATCTCATTTTTATAGAAGTTGAATTTTAATGATCTTGAGATATTTGGTAGGATTTTCTTCCTATGTTTTAAACAAAAATTTTAGATAGTAAGCCCTTATGGGAAAGGATTTACATGTTGAATATTTTTGTGTGTTGGATGGTTTGGGAATTTTCAGCCATTGTATAGCATTTTTGAGGTTGTATTTTCAGCTCTAGATTGAGAAAGAGACTGAACGATTGTATTCCTTGGGGAATAAGTCTCTGGGTCCAGCTAGTTCTGGGAATTAAACAGCACAGGTCATGAAGCTTTTACTTGTGTATCTCATTAGTGGCATTTAAAGTAGCCATGGTAGTTGGTTCTAATAAATCCATCTTCATAGAAAACAGTGGTACACTCAGAAGCACAGAATAATATACGCTGGAAGCATTAACATTACATCCTGATAGCCTTTTCCTGAGGACAAGAGAAGCAGATGGTTTTTTCCCCAGTATTTAACACAGTTGATTGTGCATGACTAATTCTTTTGCTAATCTTGTCTGGTGTCAATCTTTTGGTTTTTAGTGGAGGTTTCCCTTGGGGATTTAGCAGCACACATGGCTGACCTGCATGCTTCTTTATCTTCGGGGCTCTAGTAAAATATTAGCAGACAAAACTAAATTGATTTGGAAACATAAGGCACACACACACAAAAAGCTGGTTTTATGCAAATGTTAACACTGTATAAAAAAGCCCTTGGACATCATTTAAAGTGCAGCTTTACCTCACTAACTGGCTCACTGACGTTTGGAAGGAAGCTTGTCCTGGGGCCCTGAAAGTAAATGGGGGTGTTCTGTTTCTCTGTTCACCCCTTTGTGACTATGCAGCCATGTTTTAATTTTTCATGCCAATAGAGAAATTCTCCAAAAGAGCAGAGTGTCCAAAACTCATTTACATTTGGCTCTGAGCTCACCTTCCCAGTTATAATGGGTTTGGACTCCTTAAAAATTAGATTGCATTCTCTAGCACATGGTAACTGACATCATGAAAAAGTGACCCAGAAAAGTAGTAGGTGGTAAGGTTTTGGATGAAAAATACACAGCTAAAAATTTATAGGTGAGCTATGGACTGGATATAATTTTTGATAAAGGCATTTTTGCTAGAGCAACTTTTATTGTATTAGAGTCAGATACACAATTCTTATAGAAGTACGTTATATAAGATTTGTGTTCATATTATCTACTGAATAAATAAAAAGATTATTTTTACATGTAGCAAAAGGCATTGATTAGAAGTATTCATGTTTTCATTTTGTCTCTTTGAATTTTTTAAATTGATCAGATAAAAATATAATTTTGATCAACATATTCAAAAGCATATACAAACATTTTGTTTTGAAATAGGAAGTTGTACTACAGCTAAAGGAAAATCAATAAAAATAATAAAACAATAATATGTATAATTTACATATTACATTTGATTTCATCTTGTTTTAACAGATACTTGTGGATTATACCATTACCGTTAAATAAATAAATAAATTAATTAATTAATTAATTAAAAGAGAAAGAAGAATCATTAACCCAACATAAAAAATACATTTTTACCATTGCCCCTCATTATGTACATTTGTGATACAAAAAATTCAAATACCAATTTACTTTACAAAAAATAATAAAACAAAGAAAAAGTCATTAAGAGACCAGATTTAGTGTGTTCGTTTAATTTAAGAATTAATTTCTTTATGTACATAAAAAGCCAGCAATTCTTTTTTTTTTAAATTTTTATTGTTGAATGCAGAATGTATTACAGATGTTCCTCATTTTTCCCCCATTGACCCCCTCCTCCCCACTCCCGCCCCCCTCCCGCCCCCCTCCCGCCTTTTCCCACACTATTGTCTGTGTCCATTGGTTATGCATATAAGTTCTTTGGTTTATTTCCTCCCAGCCCCCAACCCCTTTCCCTTTGAGGTTTGTCAGCCTAGCAATGAATTTGTACTTTTTAATCCCTTCACCTTTTTCACCCATTCCCCCAACCCCCTCCCATCTGGCAACCAACAAAATGTTCTCTGTATCTATGAGAATGTTTCTGTTTCTCCTGTTCATTTTGTTTGTAGATTCCATTGTCGATAGATATGTATTCATTGCCACTTTGTTTGTTCATATATTTTATCTTTTTCTTCAAAAAGACCCTTCGTCATTTCATATAATAACGGTTTGGTGGTGATGAACTCCTTTAACTTTTTCTTGTCTGGGAAAGTCTTTATATGGCCATCAATTCTAAATGACAGCTTTGCAGGATAGAATAATCTTGGTTGTAGGTTCTTGCTTTTCATCACTCTGAATAATTCTCGCCACTCCCTTCTGGCCTGCAAAGTTTTTTTTTTGAGAAATCAGCTGACAGCCTTAT
Source organism: Molossus molossus (assembly GCF_014108415.1). Lineage (NCBI taxonomy): Eukaryota > Metazoa > Chordata > Mammalia > Chiroptera > Molossidae > Molossus > Molossus molossus. The sequence continues at coordinate 54,738,288 of NW_023425351.1, read as the reverse complement.
GGGAACTCCCTTGTAGGAAACTAGCTGCCTTTGTCTTGCTGCTTTTAAGATTCTCTCTTTGTCTTGAACCGTTTGCATTTTGATGATGATGTGTCTTGGTGTGGGCCTCTTGGGGTTCATCTTGTTTGGGACTCTCTGTGCTTCCTGAACTTGTATGTCTGTTTCCTTCACCAAGTTAGGAAAGTTTTCTGCCATTATTGTTTCAAACAGGTTTTCGATTTCTTGTTCTCTCGCTCTTCTCCTTCGGGCACCCCCAAGATGCAAATGTTGGCACGCTGGAAGTTGTCCCAGAGGCTCCTTACACTATCCTCATTTTTTTGGATTCTTTTTTCTTTTTGCTGTTCTGATTGGGCGTGGTTTGCTTCTTGGATTTACGTTCTCTACTATTGAATCTGTGTAAATTATTCTTTATTTCAGCTAATGCCTCCTTCATTTCTGACTGGTCCTTTTTTATGCTCTTGAGGCCCTCACTAAGTTCTCTGAGTCCCTCACTAAGTTCATTGAGCATCCTTATAAGCAGTATTTTGAACTCAGCATCTGTTAGGTTGCTTGTCTCCATTTCGCTTAGTTCTTTTATTGGGGTTTTGTTCTGTTCTTTCATTTGGGACCTGTTTCTTTGTCTCCTCATTTTGGCTGCCTCCCTGTGTTTGTTTCTGTGTATTACTTAACGAGAGGTATGGGGCTCACTGAGACCAGATGCTTCTTGTTTGAAAGAATTTAGGAAAAACCTGAAACAGGATCCAAGACAGGCCAATCCTATGGTTAAGCAAGTGGCAACAGCTTGGGTGGACCTGAAAGTTGGGTGGGGCGGGGCCTCAGGGAGTCAGCAGGGCGGGGCTACCAGTGTGAGCCAGGTTGCTGGAGTCCCAGATCTGCCGCCCCCGGGAAGGGCTCACCAAAGGAACAAAGGCCTCTGACAGCACGTTTGTCCCCGAGAAAGCCCCCTCTCAAGCCCTCGCTCCAATGCCAAACAGCTCAGTTCTTCCCTGTGTGTCTCTGGCGCCCCTCGAGCTGCCTCCCCTCCAAGCTTAGACGGAGAGAGTCCGATAAGTCTGTGCGCGGGCCCTTTAAGGAGCTGCCTGGGGCTCCAGCCGCCTCAGCCTCCCTGAGCCTCAGTTCCCGCTGGTTTTCCAGCCAGAAGTGATGGGGATTCTCTTCCTGGCACTGGAACCCTGAGCGGGGCACCTGGTGTGGGACGGGGACCCCTCAGTCCTCAGGGAGGACCTTCCCAGCCGAGGTGTCCTCCTGATTTTTATCCCCACACGTGGGTGTGGGCCCAGCCCGTCCCCTCCGCCCTCCTACAGTCTCGGTGTGGCTGCTGCTGTTATTCCGTAGCTGTAGGACTTCCATTCGGCTGGATTTCAGGCAGTTTTGAATGATGGTTGTTCTGTAGTTTAGTTGTAACTTTGATGTGGTTGTGGGAGGACGTGATACCGCGTTTACCTACCTTCCATCTTGACCGGAAGTCCTCTGCAATTCTTAATTAAGTAGAAATATTTCAAGATATTATTAGTTTTTTCAACATTGCTACAATAAAATCATGGATTTGCACAAGAACGTTGTGTCATATTGCATAATCACATTTAAAACTTTAAAAAATTATTCTACTTGAAGTTGGTTGTAGATGGATTTATTAAATCCTCATTTTTTAAGACATTTAAGGGATGTGTGTGTGTGTGTGTGCACGTGTGTGTATACATGCACATAATTTACACTGAGTTTTTAGTCTAACAACTCAATTGTGAATTTAGAAACCACTTAAAAAACCTTTCTATTGCCCTGGCTGGTTTGGCTTAGCGGTTAGAGCATCAGTCCACAGACCAAAGTGTTGTAGGTTCAGTTCTGGTCAAGGACATGTACCTCAGTTGTGGATCCTCCTCGGCCCTTGTCGGGGTTGTGCGGGAGGCAGCCAGTCGATGTGTTTCTCTCTCATTGGTGTTTCTCTCTCATTAGTGTTTCTCTCTCTCTGTCTCTGTCTCTGTCTCTCTCTCTCTCGCCCTCCCTCACACTCTATCTGAAGATAAATGGAAAAATATCCTCAGGTGAGGCTTAAGAAAAAAAACAACATTTCTATCGTACAAATATTGCATCTCAATTATTTAAGTTATTTAAATATCCCATTTAAATCCATATTTTGGAGAATAATCGAGTAGTAACATAAAAACAATAGAAATATTATAATGATAGTTTTATTTTCAAAGAACACTGTAATCTTGTGATTACAATTTACTAATGAAACAAATCTAAATATGTGCATTCTATATTTCACTTGTTTACCCAATATGAAATTTTGTATTGTTTATTGAACTATTCTTTTCTATCGATTCTAATTCATATATAAGGGATGCAAATTGAGATAGAAATTTGCAATAAATGTTTTATTTCATTATGTGTGTTGAGACTTCGTCAGGAGGGACTTTGTAGAAAAAGTAAAAAGGAGGATCCTACGTCTTTGACTGGATTTGTTTTTCTATCTCCTTCTTTAGATAGCTTCCATTTTCCCACGTTGTCTCCATTACTGTGTGATGGTACCATGCATTCTTGAGTCTTTATCACTTGTATTTTATATCACTCTACAGAGTGTACAATGATTTAAACTATTCACCTAGATGGCTTCATTAAAGCTTAGCTCTACCACTCTTTACTGTGTGATCTTGGGCAAGTTAGTGACTTCTCTCTGCTTTAGTTTCCTCTCCTGTAAAACACAAATAATTAGTATTTTATATTGTTCTGTTTTCCTTATTAGAAGTATTAATATTAAATGTGATGATCTATTTTAAAGGTTAGAACAGTACCTTTATGCACACGATAAATATTAGCAATTATTAACCAAAATTATCTCATTATGATTCATTACATATGTACTTTTGTTATAATGTGTCAGCGAGATAACCAGAGATGCACAGCCAAACTGTAAAGGAGCGCTTTATTCTCACCAGCGGGCTGCGGAGGGCACAGTCTCCCCTCAGATCAGCAGCCACGATTCTTCTTGCCCCTTGGCATTTTAAAGACAGAAGCCCCATCCTCCTTCCAAGGAGTGGTACAATAGTGGGCGTGACAAAGATTACAGAAGTCAGAATTAGCACTATTCACCAGGCTCAGGAGTACCAGCAAATGCCTGCAATTACCGGTACTTGGAAATTGCAAATGCCTCCCAACACGTGGAACAACTATACTCTTAGGCAAAATCCCTTTACTTCTAGGGGTAATTAACCTATTATTGGAAAAATTTTGAGGAAGGCCCATTGATGATAAAAAATGGAGTTATTTAGTCGCCTTAGCCAAGAGGCCTACCTAAGAATGGAATCTAGTTCCCTTAGCCTCGGGGCCCAGGTCACTTTCTTCTGAATTTCATTGGTTAGAAATGGGCTGCAAAGCAAACGGATATTTAAGTAAATTCAGGAGCAGATTGAGAGCCTATTTTTTTAAGCGATCAAGCACTGTAAAAACTTCAAATTATACTAAAAATATTCTCATAATTTGCCTTTTCATAGGGCCTTTTCATGGACAAGGATTGGCTACTTTTTTTTTTCCACTTTCTATTCTCTTCTTACTACTCTGCCTTGTAGCAGAAAATGAGAAGCCAGCAGCATCAGTGGCCCTGTCACTCATTTAGTAAAGATGGCAAGAGTGAAGGGAAAGCACGGGACCAAGAGTGTCTCTCTCTCCCCCTGCTGTGACAGTTTTGCCAGAGGTAGTAACATGTTAATTGTGCCATCACCTCTCCGGAAACCTCTCCTCACCAATGGAAATAAAACTGTAGGATGCCGATAAAGAAAACAGGAACTACATCAGTGAGAGGCTGATAGCAACATTTAAGTCAATAGACATGCACTATCAAAATAATGATAATTTTACAAATAAGAAACCAGCTTAGAAGTTTAAGTACATCGATTTAGGTTACACAATCTGTTAGTGTCAGATTTATCCCCAGGTCTCTGATTCTAGAGCACCCGCTTTAAGTTCAACCTAAAACTGCCTCTCGTGTAGTTGTTCAAGAAATTTCATGAACATACTGGGGAATAAAATATATGCATATTTAATCAGATAATATATTATTTTGGGACCTATCATAAACTAGTCCTCTGTTCTGGGTACTTGGGATAATGCTATGACTGTAGTAGTAATGTGGTCAAGATATGGCCTGACAGTTACATTCTCAGGTCAATGAGGAAACAACAACAAAAATTACTGAATAGTGATAAGTTGAATGAAAAAAAAAAATAGAACAAGGTGATATGACGGAGACTGATGGGGACTGGTTTAGCTGCTATAGTGTTAGTCAAGGAAGGCCTCACGGGATTGAATGGAACCACAGGGCCAGCCTCAGGAAGACCTGGAGAAGGAGGACACCAACCTAGGGCATGGTTACAACTAAGGTTCTCAAGGTGGAAGGAACTTTGTTACATTTAAGAAAATGAAAAGTGAGTGCTGTGACTTGACTGTACGAAGAGCTCTCTGGATTGAGATAATTTAAGGTCATGGTAAGAACACTGGATTTATTCCAAATTCAACAGAGTCCATTAGAATGTCACAAACAGGAAATTCGGAGTGACATCATCTCATTTCCATTAAAAAATACTTTTGACTTCCATAGAGAGAATATATTTAAAGTGAAGAAGGAGGGATAAAAAATTGCTAGGATATTAATTTGGTCCCATTGAGAAATGATGGAATGTAGATAAGTAAATCAACCAGAAATATAGTGAGAAATAGACAAGTATTTATTTATGTTTGTAATTGATAGCTTAGTGACGAGCACAAATGAATACTCAGATACATGACTATTACTAGTTGTATTAAACATCTGTCTTCAGTGAACTCAGTGTCTATCTGGAAAGATTTGAGAAATACACATACTCTAAGTTTAATGACTGTTATAATTCTTAGAACAGTGTTAGACAAGGTTAAACTTGTCTCTTTCTTAATAAAAGATTTACAAGTATCACTGGAATGATATAATAAAGGAGTCAGTAAGATGGAACCGAGGAGGGAAATCCTCTAATTGTTTAAGAAATCATTCAACATCCACATGAAAGTCAGTGATATCCTCCAAAGCCATTTTATTCAGAATAATTTCAGGTAGATGTTTGGCTACCCATTAAGTGCCAAGCATATTTCTAAGCACTGAAAATGCAATGATGAGAAAAAAAATAGACATTGTTTCTTACATACAGAGTTAAATTCTTGCTTCTGAAATCAACCTTATCTGCCATAAAATAAGTTAACAGATGCATGCAAATTTAAAAGTTTCAATTTTCAAGTAAGCTGGGCTCAAGTTCTGTAACTTTGAATATGATAAAACATTGCGTGAGATTTATAAAAATAAACACAAGACATGATGCCTCTCAAAAATACATCACATTTAAATCTGAAATTGGGAATTCCTTATTTTTGGAAATTTAAAAAAATGCCCCTGACAAAATTATTTTCAGTAGGATGGATTTCCATTGTCTCTATAACTGATAGTTTATGTTGCAATAACAAACAAAGCTTACCATCACAATTATCTAATTCAGTAAATATTTATTTCTCACCTATGGAATATCCATTGTAGGTTTGATGACCAATCTTGATCTTGTAGTTATCTTCTGTGTAATGTTATCTTGAAAAGTCTATGAATTAAGATCATTTAAGGCCATGGTAAATACATTGGTCTTATTCTAAATTCAAGGAAAGCCTTTAAAATCTTACAGGAGAGTATATGTGACATGATCTGATTTCCACTTTTAAAAAATACTCTAGAAAATAACTTATGAAGGGACAGGAACAGATGGGATTAAAGTCATGGTCTATGTCATTCTGAGGCAGAAAAGAATCTTAAGTTACTTTTGCTCGATTCCCATTTCACAGCCATTAGCTTCAAGGCACCATCCAAACTTCCTGGGTGATGGTATATGCAGGTTTTCTGAGGAAATAGATCAGTAAACACATAATAATTTTTCTGCCTCATAATATTTGCAATCAAAATTTGGAAGCAAATATTCCCCATGTCTAAATGATAATGATTTCTACCATGTTAGTTATCCTCAGCCACCTTTTCAAACTCCTACAGTTTCTGAGAGCTCATTCTCCAGATGAGAATTAATAACTCCTCCTACTGAAATTTTATACAATCAATCACTGTGAAATGAACAAAGATTTTTGGAAAGGATCATTGCTACCCAACTTAGTTAATGTGTTTTCTTAATATTAAAGATTCCCTTTAGGCAGTTGGATGGATGGTGAAAAGGATGGAGCTCAGTGGCATAGATTGTGGAACCGTCAGTAGACCTGGAGGGTAGCTGAAACAGTGTAGAAAGGTGGTATTTATGAAAAGAACAGTAGAGATCTTGGAAGGCAATTGTGTGCTTTTGAAGATTTCTCTTTCTTATTTAACAATGTTTTTATTTAAAATATAACAGATGTACAGAAAAGGCACAAGTTATAAGTCTAAAGCTTGATGAATTACCACAGAATGAACACAGCCTTGTTCCTAGCACCCAGAACAAGAACAATACAGTACCAGCAAGTCAGAAATCTCTCACATTCTTCCTTCCAGTCACAATCCTGCCCTTCCCTGAATGTAAACACCCCTCTGACTTCTTTTTTATTTTATTTTATGTCTATTTTCACTTTTATAAAATGAAATCTTGTATAATTTACTCTTCAACTAGTAACATTCTTTGTGAGGTAATTCAGGTTGTTGCATGTAGTCATAGTTTACTCATTTTGCATTGATTGATGGTGGTACATTAAAGGACTAAATCACCATTTATGTGATATCTTTGATGAATACTTGAATTCTCTCTAGGTTTGGTTTCTATAAATGATGTGTCTATGAACGTTCTTATAAATAGATAAGATGTGCTTGATGCACATTGGAGAAAATGCCTAGTAGTAGAAACATTAAGTCCTAGGATATGGATAGCTTTATTAGACAGCTGCTAATGAGCTTTCCAAAGTGTCTGCACTGATTTACAGAATGAACAGGGGTATATTGGAATTCTAGTTGATTCATATTCTTGCTAAGCATTTATGGTATCGATCTTTGTCATTTTAGACATCCTGGTGTGTGTCTAGTTGAGAATCATTGTGGTTTTCATTTGACTTTGGGATGACTAATGAGTTAAGTGCCTTTCTTATATGTCCATCAACAGTTGGTTGACTTCTATTGTAAGATGCCTATTCTAGTATCTTGTCCATTCTTCTATTAAGCTGTTTGCCTTTTTTTTGATGATTTATAGGTGTTCTTTATAGATTTTGAATGAGCCCTTATCAGTTACGTGTATTGAAAATCTCTTCTACTGTGTGTCTGGACTCCCTTAGTGCAATCAATTAAGGAATAGAATTCCTAATTTTAATGTAGTATAATGTTCCTATTTAAGAAACCTTTGTCAATTCTAAGGACATGAGGTGTTGTTTTATGTTTCAGAAGCTGTACTGTGTCACCTTTTATGTTTATATCCATAGTTCACCTGAAATTGACTGTGTATGAATGGGTATCCAATTAACTCAGTACCATTTAATAAAAAAAGGATGTTTTAAAAATATGGTATATCCGTATAATGGAGTATTATTAAAAATAAAATAAATTTCTGATACATTCTACAACAGAGCGAATCTTGAAAATCATTTTATTGTAAATTTTAAATGGGTGAATTTTTTTTTTAATCCTCACCCAAGGACATTTTTGTATTATCTTCAGATAGAGCAGGAGGGAAAGAGGAAGGAAGAGAGAGAGAGAGAAACATCGATGTGAGAGAGACACATTGACTGGTTGCCACCCTCATGACCCCAACCGGGGCAGGGGACAAACTGCAACTGGGGTACATGCCCTTAGTGGGAAGCAAACTTGGGACTTTCTGGTCCACAGGCCGACACTCTAACTACTGAGCAAAATGGGTGAATTTTAAGGTATATGAATTATGTCTCAATAAAGATCTTTCTAATCTACACACACATATATATATATTGATATATGCCACTAATAGAGTTATTTGCTTCCCAAGTCAATGATCTCATTCTACAACCTATTTATGCAGATATTTGTATTATAATTATTTTATTTCATTATTGTGTAGAACCAATGAAAATATGGGTGTGAAAGAGGAGCTGTTTCTGTACTGAAAACTATGTTGAATGATATAGAAAGACTAGATAAAACCAAATCACTAAAATAAAAATCATAAACATACAAAAAAGATGTTTCTAAAAATTTAGAAAAATTATACTATTCCCACTGCTTTGCAGTAATGTTTTTTTTTTTTTTAATTTTTTTAAATTGATTTTAGAGAGAGAAGAAGGGAGAGGGAGAGAGAGATGGCAACATTGATGAGAGAGAACATCAATTGGCTGCCTCCTGCATGCCCCGCACAGGTTATTGGGCCCATAACCTGGGCATGTGCCGTCACTGAGAATCGAACTGGCGACCTCTTGGTGCACAGATCAATGCTCAACTATTGAGCCACACCAGCTGGGCAGCAGTGCTGTTTTTGTAAAAAATCAAGTGTGTCACTGTGTGTGTGATTCTGAATTCTTTATATTATTCAGTTGTTTGGTCTATATTTACTTTTAATTTCTTATTATTTTAACCAGTGTAAGTTTTCTTGTCCTTGTTGTTAACTCTCACCAAAGGACATTTTTTCATTGATTTTTAGAGAATGGAAGGGAGTGGGCAGGAGGAAAGAGAGAGAGAAACTTGATATGAGAGAAACATATTGATTTGTTGCCTCCCTCACACTCCCCAAACGGGGATCGAGTCTGCAACCAGGTACTTCCTTTGGCTGGCATCAAACCCACCCTCCTCCAGTGCTGGTGCCACCTTCTGATCATTGAGCAATGCTGGTCAGGGCTTGGCCGCTGCGGCTTTATAATAAGTCTTAATATAGGTTCTTTAGCTTTATTTTGCTCTTCAAGATCATCATAGTTATGTTAACTTCTTTTCACTTCTGGATACATTAAAAAGTCAGCCTGTCAATTTATATACATACATACACACACACACACACACACACACACACACAAAGACACCCAATTTTTATTGGGATTACAATAAAACCATAGAGTAATCTTGGGGAGAATTTACATTTTTAGATTTGTAATCTGAGAGCATGGAATATCTATTTATTTATAGATATCTGTATTTTCTCTCAAAATAGTAGATATTCACTCAAGGTTTTCATGTTTCACTGTTTTTATTTAAATATACTTAAAATTTTATCTTATTAGGAATTTTTTTAATGTTTCAGTTTCTAATTGTTTAATGCTGATATATTTTTACATGTTGCTCATGTATTCAGTGGTTTTGCCAGCTTACACATTAAGTTGTTATCTTTTATCTGGTAAGTTTCTTCTATTCTACAATTTAATTTTCTATATAAATAATTATTTTATCTACAAATAATGAAATTGTACTTTATTGAAGTTAAATATGGAGAAAAGTTTTAAAATTAACTAACTCCCACCTTCTGGAATAGCTATACACATTTTCCAGTTTTGCTTTCTCTTGCTTTTTTTAAAATAAAGTTTTTGACTTGCCACATACATTTTGTTCTTAGAATTTATTTGGCAATTCCTGTCATCCTTCTACTTTGCTTTGACTTTTTGCACGTTATCATACTATTGCTCTGCTCTTTAATAGTGATATATACCTTGTGATTCTCTTTTTATTCTCCTCCTCCATAGATGTATCAGAGATCATAATCTATTTAATTTAATGGTCAGCAAAAAATTATATTAACTCATTTATTTCATATTTAATTAAATAAATTCATATAAATTCCTACTATATGATAATTAAAAAATAATACAAATATGATAGGAACAAATATTGATATAATTTCTGCCTTTTAGAGCTCACAAATGAGAGAAACTCTTCCACTAACATGTGGTCACCCTGGACCACAATATCCAGATAGCATAAAGGGGAAAAGAAAAGAATGTGAATGATCTTGTGGTAGGTGTTTATGGGAAAAGCTAGCAATGGGAGATAATTTCACTGATAACTGATTCACTACAATTGTATTCAGTTACAAGACCTACCTAGATGTGAGGATCACTAGAAAATGTGCCCTGGTGAGGAGTCGCTGCTCAGCAACTACGGCACATGTGGGAGTGGAACAGGAATTTTGGTGCTTAACTATTTGTCTCTACCACAGCAAGGTGCCTAAAAAAGCTATGCTTCTTACTTGGAAATCTTTTGACTATTATATGTTCAAATAATGTTATATGCTTTCCAGGCCCCACAACATTTTGGAACTTTATTGTCACCTACGTTAAACTGCTTGATATTTTCTACAAGGGAAAGTCTTTTTTTTAAAGTTTTTCTCTTCTCCTTGCTTCATTTTGAATAGTTTCTATTGCTCTGTCTTCAATTTCACTATCATTTACTTCATAGTATCTGATCAGCTGTAAAGCCCACTGAGCAATTCTTTTTATTTCTAATAATGTATTTTTTGTCTCTTAATGTTTCATTTGGTTATGCCTTGTATCTTTTTGTTGTTTCCCATGTCGACTGTGCTTATTTTTTTTAAAGGGCTATATAATATGTATTTTAGACTTTGCATGGCACCTATGTTCTCTATTATGTATTTATCTATAATTCTGGTTTGTTTTATACTTGTATTTACAATTCTTTTAAATTATAAAAATAATTCTTAGCTCTCAGGAAATAAAACAGGGTCTTGGCTATAGTTTGTCAATCCTTGCTTTAAATAGTTAGACATAATTATAATATCTGTTATAAAGTCATTGTCTGCTAATTCCATCATCTCAATTATTTTTGTTCTGTTTCTATCGACTGATCTTTCTCTTGGAAATGGGTCATTGTTATGCTTCTTGATGTGACTAATTGTTTTTACTGGTTGTTGATCATTGTGGATATTATTTATTTATTTTAATTTTTCTTTATTGTTGAGAGTATTATAGATGTCTCTCATTTTCTCCCCATCCTCCCCCTCCACCCAGTTTCCAACCCACCCCAGGCCTTCACCACACTATTGTTTGTGTCCATGGATTATGTGTACATGTATATAAGTTCTTTGGTTAAGCACTGCCTGCCCCTCTGTTTCCCTCCAAGATTCATCAAATCATTGTGAATTTTAAGTTATTGAGTCTGGATTTAGCTATCCTCCTTTAGAGGATGTGGGCTTTCTTCTGGTTTATGTGAAGTTGTATTTATTCAGTTTGTGTCTTTTGAGGTTTATTTTTAAGTTCTATTGGGCAGTTCTAGAGTAACCTTTGTACTATGGACAGTTTAGCCCTTTTACTTAAGTGCATCCCTTTTGAAGTTTCTATGAATACTCTGATGATTATTGTTATTACTTTAAATCCTCACCAAAGGATACTTTTTTCCATTTATTGTCAGAGTGAGAGTGAAAGTGAGAGTGAGAGTGAGAGTGAGAGAGAGAGAGAGAGAGAGAGAGAGAGAGAGAAATTGATATGAGAAAGACACATCAATTGGTTGCCTCCTGCATGACCCTGACCAGAGCTGGGACCCAAACCACAACCAAGGTACATGCCCTTGACCTTAATCAAACCCGTGACTCTTTGGTCTGCGGGTTGATGTTCTACCACTGAGCTAAACCGGCCAGGGAAATACTCTGATTATTTGAAGAAGAGTCTCCACCCTCGCTAGAAGATGTTAAAAAATACCTAGCCCTGTGTGCTCTCTTGGAACCGTTCAGCAGCCAGGTCCCTCCCTGGTCTCTCTTTGCCTGACTTCATGCAGTTTCACCCTTGGCATACATTTGTTAGAATTTAACTAATATTCATGGGGATACAATGCAGATTTTGTGAGATCTTTTTCTGAAGAGTTTCCTTTCCTCTGGAATTCTGTCTTACAGTTTACAGGCACCTCATGCCCCCTGATCACTGTCTACTCAGCTCGGGGAGGACACCATGTTCTACTCATAATCACCCTCCCTGGTCTGTGGTCATGAATGTGTTTATAGACAGTAGCCAGGCAATTATAGGGCTTTCCCCACTTTGTTCCTGCCTTTTGTGGGGATCAGAGTTTTGTATGGCTCTGGGCCATTATTTGAAAATAGTTATATTTTGCTAAGTTTTTAATTTTTTTGAAGAAAATAATATAAATGTCCTCCCTGTTGCTCTGTCATGGCTTCTTGATATAAAGATATTTTTTCAAATATTTAAATTATCATGGATAAATGCCTGTATGATTTTTGTAGATTCCGAGAGGCATTTTAAGCTGAATGTAAAAGTAAACAATCAAACTATAATGCACATATTTATTATTTGCCTCAGTGCACTAACTTGCCTCTCATTTTCTCAACATGTTTCATAGGAAGATAATTATAAATTAACATAGGATAGTTGCTCAAAAGCATATTTGAGTATTCAGGAATAAACCTTTAATACTGAGATGGCATTATTTCTAGATTTTTTTTCCATGAAGTGTTCATCTGAATGAATGATGAATGTTTTTCTATGAGTTATAAATCTGTTTCTCAGATGAATTTAATTTAATCTGTTTTAATATGAAAGGAGCTGGACTGAGAAAGGAAGGTGATTAAAACTCTTTAATTTTTCTTCATATGAATAAAAATCCATTTTTCTTTAAAAGTTGGAACAGCATAATTTATTGTGTCCTACAAACATAAAATAAAACTAAGAATCTAGATGTGCAAATTTTTATTTTAATTTTATTCATTTATTTTTTAAATATGTTTTTATTGAGCCCTGGCCAGTTTGGCTCAGTGGTTGGAGTGTCAGGCTATAGATCATAGAGTCACAGGTTTGATTCTAGTCAAGGGCACATACCTCGGTAACAGTTTGATCTCCACCCCTGGTCAGGGTTGTGTGGGGATATTGCTTTGATGTTTCTCTCCTTCTCGCTGCCTCCCTCCTTCCCTCCCTCTCACTCTATCTGAAGATCAATGGAGGAATGTCCTTGGGTGAGGATTAAAAAAATATACATATATATGTGTGTGTGTGTGTGTGTGTGTGTGTATACACACACACGTTTATATATATGTATATATATATATATATACACACACACACACACGTTTTTATTCATTTTTTAGAGAGAGGTGGAAATATTGATGTGAGAGAGAAGCATTGGTCGGCTGCCTCTTGCCTGTCCCCTACTGGGGCTTGAGCCTGCAACCTGGGCGTGTGCCCTGACCAGAAGTCAACTGGGACCTCTCAGTCCATGGGATGTTCAATCCACTGAGCCCACTGGCTGGGCTAGAAAATGTGCAATTTAACTACCCTCATAGATGTCCAGGGCTGTCTAATTATTATTAATTAGACAACAATGTTGCCTATCTTGGGAAGGAACACAAAGCCCCTCACAGATGCCAGCTTTACTTGAGTGATGATGGGGCTATTGGAATGTTGAGATTTAGTGTTGACTAACCCTGAGGGATAAGAATAAGGTCTTATTTTAGAGGACATGATGTTAGCTATGGGTTTGTCATAAATGGCCTTTATTATGTTGAGGCATGTTCTTTTCCATATCTACTTTTTGGGGGAAGTTTTTAATAAAAAAGAAATGTTGGATTTTGTTAAATGCCTTTTCTCCATCTACTGAGATAATCATATGATTTTAATCTATTTTTTTAATATGGTATATCATACTAACTGATTTACAAATGTTGTACCATCCTTGCATTCTTGGAATAAATTTCACTTGATTGGGGTATATGATCCTTTTAATGAATTTGGTTTGCTGATATTTTGTTGAGGATTCAAAGAAATCTATGTTCATCAGAGAAACAGGACTGTAATTTTGTTGTTGCTGTTGTTGTCTTTTTCTGGTTTTGCTACCAGAGTAATGCTGGCCCCATAAAATGAGTTTGGAAGTGTTCACTCCTTTTCAATATTTTTTGGAATAATTTGGGAAGGATGGTTTTTAACTCTTCTTTAAACAATTGGTTGATTCCACCTGTGAAGCTGTCGATTTTTGTTTTTGGTAGTTTTTACATTATTGATTTAATTATATTACTTTTAATTGCTTATTCAGAGTTTTTATTTCTTTATGATTCAATCTTTGAAGGTTGTATCAAAGAATTAGATCAAAGAATTCTAAAATTTATATGGAAACACAGAAGACCCATGAGAAAGAAGAAAAAATTGGAGGTATCAATCTCCCTAATTTAAAACTGCACAACAAATCTATGGTAATAAAAATAGTATGATAATAGCATGAAAACAGATATATATATCTATCTATATCTATATCTATATCTATATCTATATCTATATATATATCTATATCTATCTATCTATATATATCTATATCTCAATGGAATAGAACAGAAAGCTCACAATAAATCCACACACATATGGTCAATTAATCTACAACAAAGGAAGCAAGAACATAAAATGGGGAAAAGATAGTCTCTTCAGTAAATGGTGCTGGGAAAACTGGACAACCATATGCAAAAAAAATGAAACTGAATTACTCTCTTACACCACATACAAAAATAAAGTCACAATGGATTAGATGTGAAGTAAGAACTGAAACTATAAAAGGTCTAGAAGAAAACATAGGTAGTAAGCTCCTTGACACTGGGTTGGTATCCTCTTAGACTAGTCTTCTTGGGCGAGGACAACAAGAGGAAAAATAAACAAATAGGATTCCATCAAACTGAAGAGCTTTTGCACAACGAAGGAAACCATCAACAAACAAAAAGGCAACATACTAAATGGAAAATGATATTGGCAAATGGTACATCTAATAAAGGGGTTAATATTCAGAATTTATAAAGAACTTACACAACTTAATATCAAAAAACAAACAACCCAATTAAAACAATAGGCTGAGGTCTTTAAAAAATATTTTTTTAAAGAACACATACAAATGGTCAACAACAATATAAAAAATGGTTCAACATCACTAATCATCAGGTTAATGCAAATCAAAAGTGCAGTGAGCTATCACCTCACACCTATCAAAATGGCTATGAACAAAAGACAAAAAGTACTTAAGTATTGCTGAGGATGTAGAAAAAGGGAACCTTAGTGCTTATTGTGGGAATGCTATTTAGGGCACCCACTCTGGAAAAGCATGTGGAGGTTCCTCAAAAAATTAAATATAGAACTTTCATACGATCTAGCAATTTCACTCTGGGTGTTTATCTGCGGAAAATAAAAACATGCATTTGAAGAGACTGATGCGTTCCTATGTTCACTGCAGCACTATATACAGTAGCCAAGAAATGGAAGCAACCTATGTGTCCATCAGTAGATGAATGGATAAAGAATTTGTGCTTTGTATATACAATGGGCTATTACTCAGCCATAAAAATAAAATAAACCTTGCCATTTGTGCCATGAGTAGACATATAAGATATTATGCTGAGTACAATATGTCAGACAGAGAAAGACAAATAGAATATGATGTTACTTGTATGTGAAATTTAAAAAGCAAGACTAACGAAGAAACAAAACAAAATAGAAACATACTGAAAAAGACAGGAAACAACTAGTGGTCCCAATAGGGATGAAGGGTTGGGGGATGGGTGAAATAATTGATTAAGAGGTACACAACACAGAAATATAGTCAATAATATTGTAATAACTTTTTATGGTGACAGATGTTAATTTACTGTGATCATTTTATAATGTATATAAATATTGAATCACTATGATGTACACCTTTAGTTAATAGAGTATTGTATGCCAATTATACTTCACTTAAAAAAAATAAAGGTCCTGTCATGGACAGAATGTGTACCAACTCACTTTAACCAGAGATTGGGTAAGGCTACTGAGCAGAGAGGGCACAGGCGTAGGTGGAAGGGGTTCACAGTCTGTTCCAGTGCTGACTTTCATATGTTCTACCTCTGCTTAAAATAAATATTTTGTTCTAAGAATCTATGATTACATAAAAAGTATTGTTTTTTATTAATACTGAATTAAATTCAGGCCAAATCACAATACGTAAGTTCTAGCATTTTGGTAGGGCCAAGCGAGACAAAATATTGCAGATCTAACGTGTACTAAAAGTAGTCTTTATCTATTTCACAATTTTGTCATAAAAGGATTCAGTGATAGTTTCTGTAGTGATAAAGATATCAAACAGCAGTGCTGGGCAAAGAACTTGATACAAGAACTGGTAAGAGCACAGGTTTGTATGCTAGAAGATCTGAATTCATATCCTTGTTTTCAAGTGGAAGGCAATCCATTTTTAGGGTTGAAGTTATTTTGCTGTAAAATAAGAATTTACCTGGAGTGATCTATTTTACGAGTTACTTTCCATTTCATGTGTCATACAGAGAATGTTATTTGTATGCCCTGGAGCTCAGGGAACACAATGTATTATTTTTAAAACCATGGCTGAAATATTTAAATGTCTATTGCAAACCCATAGGGCTGCATTTGGGAATAAAGCAAATTTCCACGGAGGATGAATACATGGAGCATATTTTCATTTGACCAAGTACAGGACTTTTGTTAGGGATTTCTGGCCTGGAATTGTCTTATATTCCGCCCCAGAGGCTCACCTCAGGGATGATAAGAAACAGTCAGAAACAAGATGGAAATACATGATCCTGTACCCATGTAATGAAGGAGTAATATAAGCAGCCGGCAGAGAAACACATTCACCCATGAGGGAACTGATTGGGTCATCTTTGAGGGTAACCATGAAAAGGCTCATGGGCAAAGGAGCCATCATTTTTTAATCATCTGCCATAGTTCTTGGAAACCTGTACCAAATCAGTACCAGGCAAATGAAAGTGTTCATGTTCCCTGATTATTTCCAACCTCAGGAGGAATCACAGAGAGTAGGGGTGGATGAAATACTAGGAAGAAAAACAGGGGGCAAGAGCCCATTTCTCTTCCTCACCTCTGCCCCATCTGTCACAAGCCCAAGCTATGGGGAGCAAAGAACCTTAACCCAAACGAAGTAAAATTTTTGTGAGTGACTACACAGGACTAGACACATTAATTGATTAATTGAAAATATTGATTAAAAAAATGGAGAAAGTTCTTTCTTTAATCTGGGTGTAACCTGAAATATCATGTGTCTACTTGCAATTTTATCTGGAGCAGGGAAATAAATAGCTCACAGAGCTCATTGGAGTAGGTTGTATATCAGTTCCACTACAAATACATAACAGTGTAATATTTTATTTCCAAACCTTTTTTTTCAACATTGGTATTAGTAATGACAAGAAAAAGAATAGAACTAATTTGTGATTGAGGATGAGGGGGTGTTTACCAGATAGGTATTGAGGCAAGAAATTGTGTGCTTTGGCAAGACAATTATAGTACCATGTCTCATAGTCTGGATAGGACCACTCGTTCATTTTAATTACTCAAAAAAATTTTTTTTTAATTGGTAGGACTTGCAATGAAAAGAAATATCATAGTTACGTGGTCTATGATTAAATTTAAATATTTTAAAAAGTAATATATTTATGCTTTTAATCTGTGAATTGTAGAATTCAATGGATAGAGCATGGAGCGGAAAAAAGTTAATGTTATTTGATGCCTACAACATAGTAATAAAGTTATCCCCAGTCCCTGCCCATTGCGGAGTTAAATAGGATGCTGCCCATCTCTGTTTATGAAAGTTGTGCAATATTATCCTTTGCATGAAATAATAATTGGTCATTACAGAGACAGATTTTCCCTCAGACATTTGACTTAAATTGGAGGAATTCCCTGAGTGGATCAAGACAGCAACATAAATCTTGAGACAATTTACTGCATAAGTAAACTAGTAACTTATTAACTTGACTGGTCTAAATACTGTTATGATTAAGACAGATTTTATAACTTCAGATTCTTTTTGAAACAAGGAGCTTGATTTTATACTTTTACACTAAACACAGATGGTCATGTAACCCCTCTGTTATTATACAAAATTGGCCATAAATAGGCTCATGGAGGATTTAAAGCCCTATTTGGAAAATGAAGACCATAGGTCTAAAAGTATAGTTATTAGAAAATTTACTTATAATATTATATATACATATATCATATGAATACTGAGAAAAATATATTTACATTGATGGAGTCATAGGAAATATATTACCAATGATATATTAGTTATTACATTATTATTCTTTAATAAAAGTTTCCTGGATATATGGTGTATTTTTATTTAAATTGCATTTTCACAAATATCTTAATAGCTTTTAACCATGCCATTGACAAAAATACTACATTATGTTCTCTCTCAAATTGTTTCTTGATTTTGTACTTAATTACATTAAAAAAATAAAGCTCAGCCCTACAATAAACATGCACAAAGTAATTAAAGATTTCTCATCATAGACCTTAAGAATGATGTTTCTTTTCTTTTACTCACTTCATCAGCTAATCAATGAACAGAAAATCTTGGTTCTATTATCCTGAGATCAATTGGAGTTTAGATTTTTACTTCCTTTTATTGCTGTTTCAACCAATGGCTGTAACATTGTCAAGATATGGTTTATATTTATATATGTGCTTAAACTTGTTCATAGATTTCTCATTTGATTAAATCTCTATTAGATAACACGCACTTGCTATCACAACATTTGGGCTGTTATTTTACTCAAAAGTGTTAAAAGACTTGCATTTCTCTTAATGACTTGTTTCTGAACATTCGTTCTTGTTTGTCACAGCTGAAGATGCGTGTGGGGGAACAATGAGAGGATCCAGCGGCATCATCTCGAGCCCCAGTTTTCCTAATGAATACCACAACAACGCTGACTGCACTTGGACCATTGTGGCAGAGCCCGGGGACACGATTTCCCTCATATTTACTGATTTCCAAATGGAAGAAAAGTATGATTACTTAGAAATAGAAGGTTCTGAGCCACCTACAATATGGTAAGTAGATAGCTTTTATTAACCTAGCACTGATGTATTTTCCTAAGACAAATTGGGGATCAAAAAATAATTCTGTGTGGGGCTTTGAAGGTTTAAATATTTGAAAGAACTTACAGTGAACAGGAAAAGTGTAAGTGGCAGCTGTCAGAGCTAAGGGACATTTTGGAAGATCGGGGCATTGATATATCAAATAGATTGGAATTTGTAAAGACCGAGTTTTCCATCAGTATTTCTTTATCACTCTGTTAATGAAAAGTAATGTGACTTAATCAAAACTTGTATAAGGAAATTAAAATTATTCCTAATGTAATCTATAGTTGTGTTCTTTAGAATGCTGGTCCATACTTGATGGTTCCTTTCAAATTAATTGAATAGTCCTGAAAGAAATTTGGCTGTTTTTGTAGTTAGATCTTTTGTGTACCCTGTCAACTGAAAGCAAAAATTAAACAGTATATTCTGAGTAGTGTGTCTTTCTTTAGAGACTCAAGTCATGTTCTGAAGAGTCTGCAGTTTTAGAACATAATCTTAAAATATAATAGTTCTAAAAAATGTTTCTTTATGCTGATTTAAAATTTTGAATGCATTTACATTATTATAGGGTAAAGTAGGTTATGAATCAGTAATTGAGTAAAGAATGATGAGATTAGTGAAGGAAAGAAATAATATTAACACAAGGCTAGGAAAGGCCTTTTTAGCCATGTAAAGGATTTGATAAGAACAGTGGGAATGTATTAAAGTGTTTTTTATCAAAAACAATTACATGAAGAAGTCTGAATTCTGAATTTTCAAATGATTATTCTTACCTATGTGTGAAGATTGATTTGAAGTGGGGCTCAATTAGCTGTGGGAGGACCACTTAAGAGGTGATTGCTGAAATCCAAGAAAAAGCCGTAGTAGCTTGAGTTACGATGGTATGGATGGAGATAAAGAAGCAGAATGAGTTGAGAGATATTTAGGAGGTATATGTAAAAGCCTCTGTAGTGGATTGAAGAGTGACAAAAGAAAAGGCAGTGCTCAAATAAAACATCATTTTCTGACTTGTACAAATTGGTAAAGATGTATTGGAAAAGGTTGAATGGAGGTCAAGTTTGCATTGGGAATGCTATGGATATTGAAATTTGTTTTAGATGTATTTAGTTTGAAATATCTTTTAGATATTCTATTAAAGCCATCTAAATAGATCAGTATGTCTGTGTATATGAATCAGGAGCTCTGAGTAGACGCATAACTGATCTATAGTAAATATTGACGGTAATTGAACCAAGAGACGTCAGTAATCATGGCTAGACAGAATCAGGATGGAATGAGAAGGCAAAAATGGAGAAGGACTGTGTCTGCACATCGATAACATATAAAACCCAGGCTTAGGAGGATGATCCATCGAAGGAGCCTGAGGAACAGCACTCAGAGAAGCAGGAGGAAAAGTAAGGGAATAAGGAAGGTGTCACACAGGCGTGGGAAGAAATGTGAAGAGTAGCCAACATTGTGGACTGCTGATAAAATAACATCAGGCAACATTTTTTTAAAAAGTGTATTCCTAGTTGGCCAGGCTTCAGTAAAGGTACCAAGTGTTTCTATTATCTTAATAGATGCCTTTTAAGATAAGACAAAAAGAGCACACTTAGCTATACTTACTTTTGTTTTTTTGTTTGCTTGTGCTCTCTGCCTTCAGGCCCTCAGTCCTCAAGGTTATGTAACTTTAATTCTTCGAATGATAACTCCAGGCCTGGGCGCAATAAACCCAGCAGAATTCTGGTTCAAATGTTTGAGAAGTAAAAAAAAACAACAACAAAAAAAAACTATTTATTTTTTTAGAAATTATTACTTCTAGAGTGGTACATATTTGACTCATATAAAGGTAGATGATTAAAGTTTCAAAGGGTTCCTTCGACTTGACTTCCGTTCTCTGATTGAGGGACTTAGAACTCACCGCTAGCTGCTATACACTATTGTTTTGTTCCTGAAGTTGGGGCAGTGATTTAAGGTTTACTGTAGCAATGGAGCTGTGGTTCTGCATACTCCTACTTATCCATGGTAAGACTTGGTCAAATGTTTGTAATGACTCTATAATTTTGAACTACCCTTTTTATTGTGGTAAGAATATTTAAGATAAAATCTCTCAACAAAAATGTAAGTGTCTAATACAGCATTGTTAACACTCAGTGTTGTAAAGGGGATCTCTGGAATACCTCCATCTTACACAATTGAAACTTTAAACCTGTTGAATAGCAACTTGCCATTTCCGCCTCCCCCATCCCTGGGCAAACACCATTCCGCTCTCTGCTTCTGTCAGTTAGATGCCTCATGTAAGTGGGTCATGAAGTATTTGTCTTCTGTGACTGGCTCATTTCACTTACCATAATGTCCTCAAGGATTTCCTTCTTCTCCAAGGTGGAATAATATTAATTCTTTTTGTATGTATATACCATATTTTCTTTATCCATTCATTATGGTTGTCTCCCTTTAGACAAATTAGATAGGGTACTCGTGAAATGAAAAGGTGTCAGAACCAGAAGGGATTATAGGATGCTGCTGGTGAGTTCTTCCCATTGAGGGTGATGACTCCCAAGGTTCAAGGTGAATACTGTGAAATATAGCATAGGGAATATAGTCAATAATATTACCATGACTATGTATGGTGTCAGTTGGATACTGGGTATATCAGGGGGAAGGAACACTTTATAAACACACAGTGGTTATCTAATCATTATGCTGTCCCTATGAAACCAATACAAAATAATACTGAAAGTAACCTGTAATTGAAAAATTAAAAATTAAATAAATTAAAAGACTAATACTAAAACAGAAAATTCTAGATGAGAATCGACATCTCCTAAAACTTGCTCCAGTGTACTTTTTGATAAAAGTATTTCTTGTTGTAATGCTTACAACCAGGACTTTCTTAGAAAAATATACTATTTATCAATAAAATATTTAAAAAACCTGAAACTTTGACATACAAATATAATAGCATGCATTATTCTTTTCAAATGTAGCCTGAAATCAATATTATAGATTGTGTTGATATTTAAATATAATTTTTCTCAAAAGAGTTAGACATTCTTCTGGGTATTTGAGAATGCCTAGTGTGGATAATTTAGAGTTTTTAGTTCCTTTAACTATAATTTTTCTGCTTTAAGGAAAATTCAGTTGCCAGTGTAGCAAGAATAGTTAAATAACGTATTTAAGTTTTTCTCATCAATGGGAAAAATAAATAAAAGAGTTACATAATGGCCCTGGCTGGTTGCTCAGTGGTTAGAGCGTCAGCCTGTGGTCCAGAGAGACCCGGATTCGGTTCCCTCTAAGGGCATGTACCTCAGATGTAGTTTGTCCCCAGCCCTGGTTGGTTGTGTAGGTGGCAGCCACTCGATGTGTCCCTTTGACGTCGATGTTTCTCTCTCTCTCTTCCTCTCTTTCCCTCCCACACTATCTGAACAAAAAAAGAAAAAATGTCCTGGGGTGAGGATAAAAAAAATAAGAGGTACATAATGGTAGATGAAACCAGAATTAACACAAAAAAGAATTTTCAACAGTTTTTAATCAGGCAAGTTCCATTTAAATGCAAAACATTTCATCTCTAACTTAAAAAATTTTGTTTTTGAAAAGTTGAAACAGACTCATATATACAGAGAACAGGCTGATGGTAGCCAGAGGGGAGGGTAGCTATGCGAAAAATACGAAGTGATTAAGTAGTACAAAATCACAGTTACAAATAGTCATGGGGATGTGGGATGCATCATGGGGACTATGGTCATCTCTGATTTTGTTAAGATGCAAAAAATATTAGTTGTTAAATGCACATTACATCATTGATATGAAAACATATATAATAAAAATACATAATTTTTACATATATGTATATAGTTACTTATGACAAATATTAAGTTATTAGTGTGGAGGAGAAAAATCCTTTAGTGATGTTTTTATACCTTTAAGAACCATACATTAAATTTTTTGTTACATCTTTATTAAATAAATTGCGTTTCTAAAGGGTAACTATATATAGAATCAAATAAATACCTGTTCTGCTTTTAAATTTAAGAAACATATTTACCTATATAAAATATTTTCATTATGGAATACATCAATAGAAAGGGAAAAAAGATATATCTGCTTTCAGTTTCTTTTTCATCTTGTGTGGTCTTTTATAAAGACTGTAAAACTGTATGAATCTCTGAAATTAACCTAAAGCTCTGTTATATGGAATATAAGACTATTTTTTTTATCTTATTTAATCCATAGGGAAATAAAACACCATCTTGTAACTATTATCCATGAGACAGTCCCACTATTACTTTTGATAATTCCTTGTTCTCCTTTCCTCCTCTCTACTTTAATAAAGTATTCTCATGAGTATTACCTAGAACCACTACAACTCTGAAACTCTAAACTCTAATATTTTTCTTGCTTAATCTCTTCATCTGTTTTAATTTTATCATAAACTCTGGTGTTTGTCATATTCATTTTCTGCAATTTATTAACCTGTAATGTAGCCTTAGCCATGGAGAGACACAACTCCGTTTTATTTTTATCCTCACCCAAGGATATGTTTTGTTATTGTTGTTTTGTTTTTTTATTTGAGAGAAAGAAAGGAAGAGATGGAGGGAGGGAAGTGGTGGGGGAGGGGGGGAGAGAGAGAGAGAGAGAGAGAGAGACATTGATTGGTTGCCTCCCATGCTCCGTCTGACCTGGGATAGAACTTGCAACTGAGGTATGTGCCGTGACCTGGAGTGGAACCCACAACCTTTTTGTTGTATAGGATAATGATCCAATCAACTGAGCCACCCAGCCTGGGCCACACTCCATTTTTGACAAGAGAAAGATGTGAAAGAGCCAATGTATCTGCATTTAAATTTTTATGTGTCGTGACCAGAAATTGAGATACATTCTTTCTGGTGTTTGCTATTTTCTCCCTGACCAAGGAGGCAAAGTAATCTGCTGAGAGTAAAAGGAGATAATAGGTAGGATTTATCTGAACTATCTTCTGTGGATAATAGGAAAAGAAACAAACAACTAGGGAAATCAAAGGATCGCTGGGCAGTGTTTTTAATCCAGTTGGGATTTTTGCATGAGTTTATAGTGGCAACAACTGATTAGTTTGCATATTTTTTCAACCCAGCTACTTAGATGCAAGTACAGAAAGGTAGTCAATGGCAGTCCTGGGACATGGGCTTTAGGGCAGTGGAGGAGGAGTTGGGAGGAGCTGTACTGGAGGAGGCAAGGAAGTGACTTCCAATGGCTTTTGTCTCTTCTAAGCACACTGTTTTCTTCCATTAATTTAATTATGTCAGTATAAACCAGTCTTTTCTGAGAGTTGGTATACAAAGAAAAATTCTAATTGAGAATCTAAAAATCTATAAAATACAGTATGATGTAATGTTTGAATAATATATAGGTTATCATATCCTCTATATATGTTTCTAATACACACAGACCTTAAGCTGAGCTTTTTTAAAACTTTGAAATATGCAAAATTTGTTCACTTTAACAGAACGTTTTTCTAAATAATTTCATTTAGTTTAAATAAAGTGAGACTATGCTTTTGACACAACCACCTATGATAACTCTTTTCTTTCTACAATAAATATTGTGATAACACTTGACTAATGTCTAACTCAATTAATTCTTATATAGAAAATGTTTTGTTGTTGTTTTTGGTCTCTTAAAAATTCTTATAGGCAAATTTTTTATCCCAAGATGTTTTGATGCTATATAGCTTCTAAAATAATTATTTGTATTATTTATTATTTACATAAAAACTAAAGCATAAAAGTTAAGCAATAAAACCTATTTTGAACTCAGTTCTGATTGAGTGAAAGACATGATCTATGTCTCTTCTCTGCACTGCGCCCTCTACTGCCCTGAACCTGATCTGCCTGCTGACTACTCATTTTCTGTTCAATACCCTTTCTACACTCACTCACATAGTTTAAACACAGTCAATCATCATAATGATTATGAAGGGCAGGGCCTCGTTCTCTTTTTGTTCTGTTTTATTTTCTGGAGTAAGCATGGAATAGTAGGAAGAATGAATCTTGCAACTTGATGTTAATTTTTCAATTCAAGAGAAAGTAGATGACAGCTTTTGGAGGAGGCTGCAAAGTCCAATTACAACGGGTCTATAAAGGAAGGCATGGAGACTTTAGCCATGTTTGCGATGTAACACATAAATCCAGCAATTTTAGTAACATTTGGCGTCTGCTATATTTGAACCTAATGATGTTTAAAAATTAATTTTTGTTATCTTTCATGAAGTAAAATATGTTCAAGGTTTTTTCATCTATGTAGTCAACAGGATAATTATATGTTTATTTTGCTTCATAGAAAATATGTCAGTGTTCATTATATTATTAATTTTATGAGCTAGAGTACATAACACATGTTCGCAGTCCAAACTTCTTGTGGGGAAATTTTTCTAGAAGAATAATTGTCTTTATTTCGTTAGGTTTACATGATTAGTAAAATGAAAAACCTTTTTGTTACAGCAGAGCTTGGCTGTGAGTAAGAAAGAAGATTAATAAATTGTTCCAGGGATACTATGACCAAAAATAAAACATTAAATTGCAGAGGAAGAAGAAAGAGTAATGATGAGAGAAAATTATGTATTGAGAAAGAAGAGCTTACATAGCTGAGAAGGACAATAGGACCCCAAGAAAGTCCCCAGGGAGTTATGACTCAGGGAGATATCCAGGAAAATACATGCTTAATGTTCAGTGTTGAGATACATGCTCAGCTGGATGGAAATTTATTCCCTAATCTCAGGCTTGGGGTAATTGTTGGCAGTTGAAATCAGCCTGAAACATTTGCCCCAGTAGTTGAAGAGAGATTTACTACCATTCAACATATCCTAATGTGTATGGTTTATCTACTGTTAAGGAAAGTTACAAACCTGTCTGTCTTCTCACCAAGTTGTAAATTATCAGAAAAAGAACAAAGATTTTTCTAACTTTGCATTTTTGCCTTGTGGTGTGTAATGTGTTGTATAATTTCTCAGGAGATACTAGGTTTAAACCATGGGTGTCTTAGAAATAGAAAACAATGTGTGTTACATGATAACTTATTTTATATATATTTTTTTCTTTATTGATTTTAGAGAGAAACAAAGGAGAGGGAGAGAGAGAGAGAAACATGGATAAGCGAGAACATCGATTGGCCTCCTCCTGCATGCCCCCCACTGGGGATGGGGCCCACAACCTGGGCATGTGCCCTGACTGGGAATCAAACTGGCAACCTCTTGGTGCATGGGTCAGTGCTCAACCACTGAGCCACACTGGCTGGGTTTAAGTGATAAATTTTAAAGGATTTTTGATTTGGAGAGGATTTTTATAAATTATCTAGTTTTGTGTTTTAAGCAATATATATATTTTTAAATATTTTTACTGCCTTTTTTTTTAATTAGAGAGAGAGAGAGGAAGGGAGAGGGAAAGATAAATAGAAACACGGATGAAAGAAATATCTATTGGCTGCCTCCTGCACACTCCCAACTGGGGATCAAGCCTGCAACCAAGGTATGAGCCCTGACTAGGAATCCAATCAGCGACCTCTGGGTGCATGGATAGATGTTCCACCACTGAGCCACACCAGCTGGGCTTAAGAAATATTTTAAATTAAATTTGAGTTCATGTACATGCTTAAAAGAATACTGATTCAAACTGAAAATTCTGTAGCAAGGAAAATTCAAGATTCAAGTCATACTTCCAAACTGCTCAAGAGGCAGAGTATAATATCACTCAAGGAAAAAAAGACTAGACACGTGTAAAAAACAAATACTTAACTTTCCAAGTTCATTTGTAGGTGCTTATATTTTAATGAATGTAAATAAAGCCATTCTATTTAGTAGAAATTCCTTGCATTCAGACACATTATACAAATTCATGACATATATTCTTAACATGAATGTAATAAATTATATATACACACAGGCACGTATGCTTCCATTACTAACTTTGTACTTAATTTACCTGTGTCATAATATCTATTTTTAATAGAATTTTTCTTTTTTAACACTTCTTTCTTTCACAACAATAATTTATCAGCCACTATAACTCCTTGTAATGATAAATTCCAAAAACTTCATGGATTACAGTTTTTGAAATTATCCCACTAGGGCTTGATTGAAGGAACGTGACAGGATCGGGTATTAGAAATCACTGAATGCTGGTTTGCTCCGAAGACACTTTTCTGAGTGAGGCCACGGATTTGGACCATTATAATAAAGCTGAACCTGTCTCCTTAGAGCAGGGCAGCATAATCAAACACAGAAACCAGAAGCTGGTTTAGGTGTTTACCATGTCCCATTGCATGCTGCCCGTGCCCTAGCAATAATGGCATTTTTCTGTTTCTTAAAATAGGACATACTTATTAATTTCTTTGCAAGTACTATTTAATTTTTCTTAACATTCTGCCCCTCCTTCTCCTTTTTAACCTGACTACTGTTTATTTCCTCTTCTAATCACAGCTTAAAAATTATTTACTTTGTTATATCTTCCCTGGGTATCTAAAGTAGGTAAAATCTTATGGTTGCTCTTCCACAATACTGTCTACATTTTCAATACTTATCAGACTTTTAAATTACTTGTTTAATGTCTATATTCCTTAGATACTATAATCTCAATGAATGCAGATACCATATTAATTTAATTTTTAAATCTTCAGGCAGTGTACAGCGTATATGATATGCCTCATGTTTATTCAATGAATAAATAAATGATATTTGATTATTTTATGTCAGAAAACATGTCACCATAACAACATTTTCTCTCCCTGAAATTAGATATTTATGGTAAGACATGTTGTAATTAAAGCTTGCTTGGAGAGCACAGACTTCGAACAGAAAATGGCAGGTATTAGTTTTAATATTCGGAAGCTACTATAGCAACTTTGTTCATTCCAGAGTGACATACTTGCCAAAGGGGTAAGAATGATGAAGTCTATGGGTTGTCGAACTGCTTCTTTGGGTTGATTTTGATTTCTGGGACTCTTCATTCCTGATGATGTAAACTGGACAAGTTATATTCTGCTAGGTTAAGATTTTACTTCCTGACGTTCATAGTCCATCTTTGCCTCATTAAGATTCTTCACAGGTCTTTTTGATTGAAGTTTGAGTGTTCTTGTATTCCATATATATACCATCTCTTGCCTAGGAAAATTAATCTTGCAGAAGCCTAGATATATACTGTATGATAAAAATTTCAGTTTTCATTGATTCAACAAACACATCAGTCTTTGTCCTGGTAATATATTTACACTGGTTAATAAAATATTCATGACTTCTGATCACATGGAGAATATAATCTATTATCTTCTCCATATACCTTAGGGTATTAAACACTAATGAACCATTCATGAATAGTCCATTTGATCTTGTCATAAAAATAATTCTTGTTATTATACAATATTTGTATGATTTTCTTGATGATAGGACCACTGGTCTGCTGTAATAAGAATTATATACTAAGATATAACTGAAAATCATCCTGGGATTTTTATTTTTATTTATTTATTTCAAAGTTTATTACTTTGTACTTAGGTAGTTGAAACTTGAACAACACAGAAGTTAGGATAATGGATGCCCAGTGCAGTGGAAAGTCTGTGTATAACAATAACTCCCCAAAACGTAGCTGTTCTTTAGTATCCATGGACAATGGGTTCCAGAACCCACTGAGGATAACATGTATAAATGCTCAAGTTCCCTACATAAAATGTCACAGATCAATTCATATAGTCAACCTTTCATATCCACGGACTTCCCAAATGTGGATCAAAACATCTATGTGAAGGTGGCCAACTGTTTGGTGATAGATGGTAAGCAGACTTTTGGGTATGATCACTTTGTAGCATATACAAATGTCAAATTATATTGTACAGCTGAAGTTATATATTATTTTTAAATGATTTTCCAACCATCTCTTGATAAAAATATGATTAATTATTAGATGATTAAAATTTTACATCTTTGTGCTTCTGGTGACATTATAGTTATATATTATCCTCCTAGACTTTCCCATGTAATAAAACATGCCTCAAATTATTATAACCATAGTTTACAGTTTTATTACCTCTCTTTCATTTGGTGTCCACTCTACCCTGTAACTAAGAATATGCTTTAATAAGATAAAGTTTGCTCAACTTTTATTTATAAATGTTTCATTAACATTTAGAGCCCGGCTGGTGAGGCTCAGTGGTTGAGCATCGATTCATGCACCAAGAGATCGCCAGTTCAATTCCCAGTCAGGGCACATGCCCAGGTTGTGGGCCCGATCCCTGGTGGGGGGCCTGCAGGAGGCGGCCAATCGATGTTCTCTCTCATCGATTCTTCTCTCTCTGTTTCCTTTCCTCTCTCTAAAATCAATAACAAAAAAGATATTTGAAAAAAAAAAAAAGACCTTTAGAGCCCAACTGGTGTGGCTTAGAGGATAAAGTGTCATCCTGTGGACTGAGAGGTTCGGGTTCAATTCCTGGTCAGGGCACATGCCCAGGTTTCAGGCTCGATCCCCAGTGCAGCCGATTGATGTTTCTCTCTCACATTGATGTTTCTATCTCTCTCTCCCTCCCCCCTCTCTAAAAAATAAATTAAAATATATTAATTTTTTTTAAAAAAGACCTTTAGAAATACTTTTTAAGAGTAGAAATCATTATGATGTACATACATGTTATCTCTACTACTAAATTGTTGCGTAATTTGAGGCATAAGATTTACTCTGAGTTTTACATCTCTCAGGATTTTCCTTATGCTTTTGAATATTTAATAAACTTGTTAATATTGTTTTACTGGGTATTATGGCATTGCCCTCTATCTTTAATTTATTATTTAAATTATTCAGAATTGCCTTGGCCAGTTCGATTCCTGCTGGGGGCACGTACCAAAAATAAAAATAATAAAATAAAATACAAACAAATTATTCAGAGTTTATATTGTAAAGTGTTAGACAAATGTTAAAGTCAGTTCATGTATTTGGCTTTGACAGGGGCGGCAAGGATATAGATAACTTGCTGAATAGGCATCTAGATTATTATTATTTCTTTTTAATCCTCACCTGGGGACATTTTTGCATTTATCTTCAGATAGAGCAGGAGGGAGGGAGGAAGAGAGAGAGAGAAACATCCATGTGAGCGAGACACATCGACTGGTTGCCACCCACACGACCCCAACCGGGGCCGGGGACAAACTGCAACGGAGGTACGTGCCCTTAGCGGGAACCGAACCCGGGTCTCTCTTGTCTGCGGGTCGACGCTCTAACCTCTGAGCCAAACCTGTCAGGACGGCATCTAGATTCTTAACCTAGAACACTATGTAGATAACTTGCTGTGTATATCGCATCCATGAATTTATCTTAAATTCTTGCTGAATGCATTTTGATTTTCAAGTTTTTATCGTCACATGTAAATAGAGATCCATGAGTTTATATTTCACTTTACTTTTGTAATCCTCACCTGAAGATATTTTTTACAGATTTTTAGAGAGAGAGAGAGAGAGACATCAATGTGAGAGAGAAACATCTAGCAATTGCCTTCTGTATGCACGCCCCAACCAGAGATCCAACCCACAACCTAGGTATATGCCCTGACCAGGAATCGAACCCGCAGTCTTTCAGTGTACAGTACAACCTCCAACCAACTGAGCCACTTGACCAGGGCAAACTGTCAATTTTTAAAGTTGGCTTCCAGTGGAAACGCTCTATAGGAATACAGTAGTTGTAGAGATCAGGGGAAATTATGACTGCTTGATTCAATTTTTTTTGTTTTGTTTTTTTTAGAGAGAGAGGAAGGAAGAGAGAGATAGAAACATCAATCGGCCGCCCACTGCAGGCCCCCTGCTGGGGATCGAGCCCACAACCCAGGCACATGCCCTGACGGGAATCGAACCAGGACCTCAGTCCATGGGACGAGTCTCAGTTCACTGGGTCACGCTGGCCAGGCTGATTCAGTTTTTTTTTTTTTTTTTATCCTCACCTGAGGACATTTTTCCATTTTTTGTTCAGATAGAGCGGGAGGGAGAGAGAGGGAGAGAGAGAGAGAAACATCGATGTGAAGGGACACATCGAGTGGCTGCCACCCACACGACCAACCAGGGCCGGGGACAAACTGCAACCGAGGTACGTGCCCTTAGCGGGAACCAAACCCGGGTCTCTCTGTACCGCAGGCCGACGCTCCAACCGCTGAGCCAAACCGGCCAGGGCCTGATTCAGTTTTTTATCTAATATTTCCTGTCAAATTATATTTGATTAAATTATAGAATTTACAAAAGTAGACTTTTATGTTACCAGTAAAACATTTTGACCTTTTCAGGAGGTCACTGGGACATTGAATTTTCTTTCCTGGGTATATTATCATTTATAACAATGGCGTGCTCTGCAAATATTTTTCATCTATTATTTGGTTTCATATAAGGGTCAACATGTATCTTAATAATATTGGGTGACACTTAAATAGATTGAGGTAGATTAATTTCCCTGAATACTATAAACATATTTTATGACTGCTAACTTTAACAATATTTTTTCAAATACTCAATTCTTTTTCTCACTGTTGTGAAATGAATTAGCCGAAGCTCTGTTAGTTCTGATATTACTTCCTATATTTGTGTATTGAAGCTATTTCATGACAATCTTAATCAGAAAATATTTAATACTTAGGATGATCATATGAGATATTTCAGATGTTTAGAATATTTATAATGCAGGAAGGATTATACTTAGCCTGTTTGAATAGATTGAATAACTAAGGGTAATGATTATAAATAATAAAAGGAAAAAAATGTGGTTCAAGATAAGTAGACATTTAAAATAATTAATGTTCTACCAACAAATAAATAAATGATTGCTTATAGGTAGTAAGTTTGTTTCTTTGAAAATATTTTTACATAGGTGTAGGCAGTTGATTATTGGCAATAAAGAATTCATGAAATCAATAGTGATTGTTCTAGATGATTATTGAAATACCTTTTAATGTGGCTTTCTATTTCTATTGGCAATCTTTTTAATATTTGCCAAGTGTTACTAACATCAAATGTTATGTTCATCAAACGAAACTTCAATCTACCCGAATTTTGTTTGAAGACAGTGCCTGCTAAATTCCAGTTGCTTAGCTACACATTCATCATTTCACCCATAAAAATGCATGTCACCATCAAAATTAATCTTATAAGAAATGAGATGCAGTGAATGTCTGAGAATACTATTTTACCATAGTATCTAAACTATGTAAACATAAAATACCCCTTAAAGTAATAGCCAAGTACAAAATTATTCCTTTTAATATGTGAAGGCATAATCTGTAGAAAGCCATTCATGACCTTGGGATAAACTTTTCTGGAGAGGTTAAGTCTGTGACTTAAACACAGTAGTGCAATATTTTTGTGGGTTATAGGGAACTCCACGGCGATAAAACAAAGTACATACAGCTATAAGGAGTGTCACAAAGATAATAAACACATGGCCTTAGCTTCCTTAGCTCTATGGTCTACCCAAAGTTCTAACTATAGTATGTGAGATTATATGATACATAATTTCAATGATTAAACCTCTGTTTGGAGCAGGAAAAAAAAAATCTAATTTCCTAGTTATCTAGGTACCTACAAATGACGTACCATTAAAAACGTGGTGGAAAAGTATGCCTTAAGGTTATACATCCCATAGCTCTTGATAATATTTCGTTCCAAATTGAAATAACTTAATTACATTCTCCTAGGATCCATTTTCAGAGTAGGTGCAGCTGTTGCATTTTCTGTTTCAGAAAGACAATTATAATTACAGGCAAGTTGCTTAAGGTTGAAGTAATAATGTGTTACAATTTTAGAGAAACAGTGAGAGAGTACACATAAGAAAATCTGGCAACAAGTTTATTTTTTTTAGAGAGTTATTTAGTGTTTACTACATACCAGGTGGTATCCAGTCAAGATCATAATCTGATAAAGAAAACGTGTTTAAATAAACTCTTCTGTGAGAGGTTCTCATATAAAGTATATCTGGGGCGACACAGGAGGAAGAGACTGGCTGAAGGATTTAAGGGAAACTTCAGGTAGGGAGTATATTTCAATAAAGTCTTAAAACAAGGCTTAAAATAAATTAGGACAGCAAGACCGGATGCCATGCCATGGCTGGATGGCCCAGCTGGCTGGAGCATCATCCCCTACAGCAAAGGTTGTGGGTCCAATTTCCAGTCAGTGCACTTACCAAGGCTGTGGTAATTCCCAGTACAGGTGCAGGGTGCATATGAGAGACAACCAACTGATGTTTCTCTCTCAACTGATGTTTCTCTCTCTCTCTCTCTCTCTCTCTCTCTCTCTCTCTCTCTCCCTTCCTCTCTCTCTAAAACCAATTTAAAGGATATCCTCTGGTGAGGATTTAAAAAAGATGGCACATAAGAACTAAAATTGGTCACTATTCCCCAGAGAAGACACCCTTAAAAACTGTGAAGGACCAGAAATTGTATCCTACTTGTCAGCTCACAAGTTAGACTGCCCCATTTTCAAATATGCAGGAGACGACATTAGATACCTCGGTCAGATCCAATGGGTTTTATTAATCACTGCCCAGAACAGGGTGAACTTGAGATTTGTCAGTGTTCCTTACCCCATTTCCCGCAGGGTGACATGAAGGAGACCCAGTAAGAGCTGCAGGGGCAGTGGGTTCCTGAGTTGAAGACACCTGAGTCTGTTGTGCTACACAGTAAGAACTGTCTGCCTTTTCTCTGGAGTGAGGTGCTCTATCTTTCAAAGCTATGGAAAAACCTACCCTTTGCTTCAGAGAAATATATTAACTGTATATTCTTAGGCTGTTTGTGGAAAATTTTAAAAGCTAGTCTGGAAATCAGGAAGTCAATGCACCTAATTAAGAGATGCGTAGAAATGAGACAGACTAATTGTCTCCCAACAGAAACAACCAAATGTAAAATCTCTAAGAGATCACATAGTTGGTTGTGTCTCAGGAATACTGAGAAGTCTCATCTGGATAAAGGATAGCATGCTCTTTGTTCCATGAAAAGTGAAAATTCCAAGGAGATTACTTGATCATAAAGATCATAGCATGTTTTACTAATGCATTTGGCTTCTATTCTGAAGGTTGATTGGGTGGATGGGAACACATAATTATTTTAAACAATTTAATGGCATAATCAGACTTAAAATTGGAAGTATCATTGTGGGTGTTCAGTGAGGGTGGAGAGGATGTAGGCAAGCATGCTAGATCAGAAGATTTGAAAACTGGCCCCAGTAACTGATGAAAAGAACAAGAACCAATAAAGCTATACTCAGGATGAAGTGGGGAGGGTGATGTGAATTCAACTTAGTAGACAGTCTTTGCTATTTACAAATAAAGTAAGATGGGATAAAAGAATGGAAGAATTGAGCATGTCTAAAAGCTTTCTGATTCTAAATAAAATTATGAATATAAGAAAATGAGTAGTTTAATGAGAGAAAAGTATATGATTATTTAAATATTGACTTTCCAAAGAATAACACAAGAAATGCTTGGCGGAAGAGATTTTGAAGTTGAGTGAGAATAATTATGAGGAATCATGGATGAGTTTATAGGAATACCTGAGCTCAAAGGAAATTAGTGGAATAATAAAAACTGGGTAGAGGGACCAACCCTGAGATATGGGCAGGAAGAGAAATTAGTGAACAAAATTGAAAGTTGTAAGAGAGGAAGGAGAAGAACTACCGTCTCAGCCTGCCGGGATCAGTGCAATGCAATGAACCTACAACCACATGCTGGTTGGAGTGAGGGGGAGATTTGCAAGGTAGCAAATGCTCCACATCTCTGGACGCAGTCCCATTTATTTGCAGACTGGTACCCCCAGGTTACAAGTGGATTTAAGTAGATTATTTCCTTGAGATGGCATTACTGCATACACCCTAGCTTTGTCTCTTACTTTTTAAGGGAAGAGACCTTGAAGCCAATAAATAACAAACCCTTATTCACAAGCAAATGTCGCACCCAGTACACCTGGGCCGGGTTCCCCGCCCCCAGCTAGGACTCTGAAAATGCATTAACACAAGGTTGAGTGCTTAACACATTTTCCAACCCCCCAACTCCACAAAGAACACAAGAGCCCTGGCCTGTTTGGATCAGTGGCCTGCGGTCCTGAGAGACCCGGGTTCGGTTCCCACTTAGGGTCTGTACCTTGGTTGCAGTTTGTCCCCCGCCCTGATTGGGGTGACGGTGGCAGCCACTTGATGTGTCCCTTTCACGTCCATGTTTCTCTCTCTGTTCCTCTCTATCCCTCCCACTCTACCTAAACAAAAAATGGAAAAATGTCTTCGGGTGAGGATAAAAAAAAAAGAACACAGAGAGAGAGGTTCTTTGGGAGCAGGGAGAGGAGACAGTTTCAGGGAGGATAGTGTCCATGAGGGCTGAAAGTTAGGAAAAATCAAGAAAGAAGTAATTAGAAGGACTTGGAAACGAGAAGATCCTCAACATTTTTTGAAACAAATCCATGCCAATTTTCTCTTTCTTCTTACCAGTTTGGGGGATGGTACAGTATTTAGTTAGATGTATTCACCTTCCAACACTCCCGGGCAATTATAATTGCCATGTGAAAGAATTTTGGTCAATAGAATCTGTGTACAAGTCACTGAGTTTTGACTTTTGGGAGAGAAATTTGAAAAAAACACACTTGGTTAGGATTTTCTTCGGCTATGTCCCTGCGCCTTCTGCCCTCCCTTCTGGCTGGAAATGTGATAATGATGGCTAAAAGGGTAGCAGTTATATAATTGCAAGCCTGCTGTTGAAAGCCATCATTATGTATTAGTCAGAGTGTAACAAATTAGTCCTGACATTCCAGGGGCTTACTAAACAAAGGTTTATTTCTCACTCAGGCAGTTAGTTGTAGTATCATCTCACTAGGGCAGTGATTGTCAACCTTTTTCATCTCATGTCACATATAAACGAATCACTAAAATTCTTCAGCACATTAAATAATATTTTTTTGTTGTTGATCTGACAAAAAGAGGTATAATTTTAATCGATTTACAGAAGATAATAATAATAGTAATTATACACCATTTTTGTTCCAGAGTGACTTTTAAAAATATCAGGCACCTGTACTTGTATATAAGGATTTCTGGCCAAGAATTAACCGATCAGATTCAACCGTAGTAGAAGACATGGCCAGTACGATGCAGCTCTGTTATTTGACCGATATATTTATGGTTCAAGACAGGGCATTCACACTGGATAACTGTTGTTGGCTGTTGTCGTGTGATTCTTTGACAAGCTAAAGGAAAGCAGGTCAGTGCCCCTGACTAAATAGCGAGATTGCATGTTTTAAAAATTCCTGGGCCTGGTTGAAAATCGCTGCCCTAGGACAACTGCCTTTTAAACAGTAAGTCCTTGGATAGTGGCTGGGGAATGTAGTCAGCTACTACCTTGCATGCGAGGTTACAGCTCAGGACTCTGAGCCAAGGGAGGGAAGAAGCGAGGTCAAAAGTGCCGGGAAAGGGCTTTTAACTACCTCAGCTTGAAAGGAACACCAGACTCCGCTCTTAGTCTGTTGGCCTGAACTAGGCACATGGCCTTGCTCAGCTGCAGGAGGCAACAGAGTATACAGTCTTCAAAGTGCTCAGGAAGCGAGGAGTACTGGACAGCAGGGAGCAGTAGTGATGCACTCCTCTAAGGGACCTTAAGCAATGTATCAACCCTGTACTGCCCTCCTCTGGAAATCTCGCTGTATAAGAAAATATATTCCTACTTATGAGGGCTACTAGAAGTCCAGTCTTTGTGTCCAGAAGCCAAACAGAATTGTAACAGATTTAAGAAATGTTTCATTTACTTCAAATTAGCTCCCAAAGATACATTGGCTTATACTCATGGGATTTAAAATGTTAGATGTTTTTAGTTCAAAGTCAATATTACTCAAACAAAAGCAGACAGCAAGAGCACCAGAACTGAGCGGGGCACGGGAACAGAAAAGAGAATGTTGTCGCAAGCTTGCGAACGGGGTCTCCGAGAAGGGCCTCCGCTCTGCTGTGTCCTGCTCTGTAAGATAAGGGGACTTCCCTGGAACACGTTAGGCACGTATGTATCCATTCTGAACTACTGGGTATCATTGTAAGTGCATGCCAAGCTTAAAATAGCTTGTTCTAGAGCATTAAATTAAGTCACTGTTGAAGTAATTTAGGGAGCTTAATAAAATTTCTTTTATGTGGTCCTCCGAGTTCATATATATCAGAAAAGTCCTTTGTTTTCTCTACTCTTTTTTTTATTTGTTCTTTGGTTTGCATGAAACCTTGACTGAGTTGCTGAACTCCAAATTACTGCTTCCTTGTCAGTAAAATAGCATAAATATCGAGGCCCACATCACACCTGGCAAGGTTTGGGAGCAGGTTTTCTTGCTAGACTTTCTCTGTTCACACTGTTTCACCTCTGAATTGGCCAGTCACAAAGCCATCAATAGTGGGATCATCAAAGTCAAATGGAAAATCAATTATTCTGTTGTGTTAAATTGGGAAAGACCCAGATACTTTCAAATATAATAGAGACTTCTGCTGGCACAAGAGGCTCAGTTCCAACAGTCAAACATGACTCTGGATTTGTACTTCCACAATATGAAACTGCGGTTGTGGGGAAGAGTGTCAGTGACTTTTCTATCAAGGAAGCTGATGATGATGATGGCCTAGTCCTAAGGACCAGGTGTGTGTACCGCATGGAGATGGGTAGGGAGTGTAGGAAGACTGGTTTTGGACCTTTAAGTCAGCTACCCTGCCAGATGTGGAGAAATAGCCCCATAAATGGCTCTGGGTTTCACCGGTCACTTTAGGAATGCTTCTCTTATGGAGAAGAACTAAAAATAAGTGGGAGGGAGAGCAAGACATGTGTTGCAGGTTGAATTGTATTCCCTCCAAATTCATGTATTGAAGCCCTAACTCCCAGAGCCTCGAGATGTGAGCTAATTTGGAAATAGGGTCTTTGCATAATTGAGTTAAGTGAGGTGATTAGGGTAGACCTTAATCCCATACGACTGTGTCCTTATGAAAATGGGAAATTAAGGCACAGACATGCACGTAGGAAGAATGCCACATGAACGCCATGGCAATGATGAAGATGATACCTTTACATGCCAAGGAACCCCAAATTCTCAGGAAACCACCCAAAGTTGGGGGAGAGAGGCACGGAACAGATTTTTCTTCACGCTCCTACAAAGGATCCAAAACTGCGATCCAAACACCTTGATTTTGGGCCTCCACCCTATGGAAATGTGAGACAATTAATGTTTTGTGTGTAAGTCATCCAGTGTGGTACTTTGTGATGGGCACCCTAGCAAACTCATACAAAGCATTAGGGGACATGATTCCTTTCCTATGGGCCAAGTAAAAGTAGAGAGGAGATGGTTTGCTGTGTGCTTTACATAAGGTTATGTATAAACTGTGTTGATCAGAGTGTCATATATAGTCAACAAGAAATGGTGTGGCCATTGAAATTACCCATATGTTGATTTTGATTTTGTTAATAATGTGATGGGTAAGACAATGAAAGCCAAAAAATCTTGCCTCAAATCCTAGCTCGACCTCCTTTTAGCTGCGTGGTCTTGGACAATGTACTTAAAATGTCTCTATTTTATTCTCCTCTTTTCTAAAATGAGCATGATAGTAATACCCACCTCATGGGAATGTGGAGATGTACACAGAAAAACTCAGCATGAGCCTGCCTTGAACGTACAATGCAGTTAGGCCATTATTGTTACTTTCAATTGTCCAAATACTTCCCTCTGTTACTTGACAGTGAAGATTACATTCACTAAATAAGCCTTATCAATAATTAATAAAAAAAAAGAAAGAAAGAAAGAAAGAAATGCAAATAAATAAATAAAATAAAATAAAATAAAATAAAAATTATTTTACTTTCACCTCAAACTTTCCACTTCTACTGTCAAGTTGGCATTTTACTTTCAACAATTAAGATACATTTAAAAAAATTAATTAATTTTAGATAGCACATTTTTTTCTTTTCCCTGGAAATGAGATTTCACATGAACAGTTTGTTTTAACTTTGGAACACCTCACTGAACAATAATTAAATTAATGGAATTATATTCAATGTAGCTAAGTCAGTTCCTTGTAGTCAATTTGTCTAGAGAAGTGCAATTATGTTTTAAACCACAAGGGCACAATTAAACCAGTGAAACCCAAGGTTGCCCTGGCCATTCATTGTCTGCAAGTTAGAGTCATATAAACTCTTTCAAGCCATCAGCACACGATATGCCCACTAACACGACCATTGTTTTCCTGGGTGCTGAATTTAGAAGAAAAAAGAAACATGAGAAATATTTTGTAGTCTATTAGAAAAGCATCAAGCCCTGGCCGGTTTGGCTCATTGGTTGGAGCATCAGCCTGCAGACCAGAGAGTCCTGGGTTCAATTCCCGCTAACAGCACATACCTTGGTTGAGGTTGTGTGGGTGGCAGCCAGTCGATGTGTCTCTCATATCAATGTTTCTCTCTGTCTTCCTTCCTCTCTCCCTCCCGCTGAAGATAAATGCAAAAAAATGTCCTTGGGTGAGGATAGAAAGAAAAGCATCAAAATAAATCGGATACTTTCTGAGTTTTTTCTTTCTACTATAAACTTTTCTGTCAGTTTAGAAATATTTTAGTGTCCATTTTGCCTGCTAATAACACATCCAAGTAGAAATGTTTTATGTCTTTTAAGGCTTTAAACTATATAAAATTTAGCCCTTCACCCACTTTAATCTATATTCTACAATTTCAGTCAATCCTACATTATTCTGTCTTCATTGTGGATTGATGATGCTGATGGCATGTGTTTAGGGTTTAGTCTCCTGTCTGCAGTAAGGTACTATGGACAGTTGACAGTGAGATGAACCAGGTATATGCATGTATTTATTCCTGTCTGAATAATTGTTATCAGTTATTTACCGGTAATTGAGTCTTCTGGCAATTAGCTGAATGCATGATTTATTCAACTAGTATGATATATTGAGAGTTTTTAAAGAGTCCTCACCTTTTCAGAGGGGTTTAGATATGTTTTCTTTCATTTAATCTAAAATTATCTTCTGTAATTTTAGCCAACTTAATAAACTTGTTCTTCAAAATTATCAATAACAGCCCTGGCTGGTTTGGTTCAGTGGTTAGAGCGTCGGCCCATGGACCAGAGAGTCCCGGGTTTGGTTCCCACTAAGGGCACGTACCTCTGATGCGGTTGATCTCTGGCCCAGGTTGGGGTCGTGTGGGTGGCAGCCACTCGATGTGTCGCTTTTACGTTGATGTTTCTCTCTCTCTTCCTCTCTTTCCCTCCCACTCCATCTGAACAAAAATGGAAAAATGTCCTCAGCTGAGGTTAAAAAAAAATTATCAATAACAATAGATCACCATATTTTCTTAAGAGTAATTTTTACATTTGTAGATCATGAATTAGTAGTGTTTTAGCATTCTGCATGTTTTTTAATGTTACCAATGTGATGGCACATGTAAAAAACTTCGTCACTAAAGTAAACATAATAGTAGTTATTTGATGACACATAAACACAGATGAGTGGAATAAAGCATTAACATTTTTGAATAATGAAAATGAAAGTTACCATTTAAAGTCCTATTAATTCCTCAGAAAATGGAAAGATACTCTGCAGGTCGAGCTTCACCGTGGAGATGGGAGTGGTTGAACAATGATTTACATACAGCAAGGGGACCCATATAGTAGAAATCAACCTACCAACAAATGAGCTATAAATTGGATAAGGTGATCAATAGAAAAAATATTGTAAATTTTAATGTAAAATTGTGTAAGGAAATGAAATTCAACCATATTATTTATTTATTAATTTTTTATCCTCACCCGAGGATATTTTTCCATTTTTTGTTCAGGCAGAGTGGGAGGGAGAGACAGGAAGAGAGAGAGAGAGAAACATCGACACAAAAGGGACATATCGACTGGCTGCTACCCATACAACCAACTAAGGCCAGGGACAAACTGCAACCGAGGTACGTGCCCTTAGCGGGAACCGAACCCAGGTCTCTCTGGACCTCAGGTTGACGCTCTAACTACTGAGCCAAACCGGCCAGGGCCCAACCATATTATTATTTCTAGCTTTATTTTCTACATTTCCAGAGACACAGAAAACAAAGTAGAATAGAGAAAATATATTGGTAAGAAAAGACCAGATAAGCAAATCTAAAAGTGCCTCAATATATTGATTTAGAAAAATATAAAAGAAACAATGACTTGGTAACTATATATAAATATGTTTAAGTCAGTTATATTTAAAGGATAAATAGTATCCCTGAAAAGATAAAATCTAAGACAGAGAAGAAGTATAATTTGGTTAGATTTAAGCCAGTATTCTATATATCAGTAGGAGTTGATGAGTGAAAAAAAAACAAAAAATAAAAAATCATTAAGCAGAGGTATTTATCTCATAATATTATAATTATAAAATATATATCTAAATAATTATACTAAGATAACAATTTATTTCTCTTATTATTTACCTAGTAATCTCATGTACATAATCTGATTTTATTTACTTTATCTTCATTTAAAATCT
This sequence comes from Molossus molossus, assembly GCF_014108415.1. Taxonomy (NCBI): domain Eukaryota; kingdom Metazoa; phylum Chordata; class Mammalia; order Chiroptera; family Molossidae; genus Molossus; species Molossus molossus. The sequence continues at coordinate 54,697,019 of NW_023425351.1, read as the reverse complement.
ATTTTCCAAGCACTTCATTCACTTTGACCTTATTGTTACTTTATTTTAATGTTTGATATTGATTTAATCTGCTTATTAATATTCCTACAGTTGTAGTATTCACTAGTTTAATATTTCTACATATTTCTTCTCTCTTTTTAATTTTTTTTTTTTTTTAATCCTCATCCGAGGACATTTTTCCATTTTTTGTACAGACAGAGTGGGAGGGAGAGAGAGGAAGAGAGAGAAACATCGATGTGAAAGGAACACATCGAGTGGCTGCCACCCGCACGACCAACCAGGGCCGGGGACAAACTGCAACCGAGGTACATGCCCTTAGCGGGAACCAAACCCGGGTCTCTCCGGACCGCAGGCGGACGCTCTAACTGCTGAGCCAAACCGGCCAGGGCTAAATTTTTGTTTTTATCATGGCAATAATATATGGACAAGCCCCACCCTCCACCACACCCCCCTTCCTGTCTTGTAGTAATTTCTCAAGCTTCTTTAAGGTTTTCCAACAATTCTGATGTTAGATCTTCAAAAATTACTACAATGTTGATATATTCACATAAAGAAAATCTTTTCAGAAACACACATGATGTGTTGGTCTAATTCATCTACCACCAATTTGTAGATGAGGAGCTGTTTCTCCAAAAGTTCATGATTCAACTTTGAATGGTGCTCTGCTCAAATAGAATGCCTTCAAACAGCCTACTGTGACTGCTATATCTATATTTTAAATTAAGTATAACCTTCTGTCTCTCTGTGACTCCCTCTCTCTCTCTCTCCCCTGAGTGATCATTTGTTCATGTATTTATTTACTTAATGATTGCCCATTCTTTGTCTAACATTAGTCCCATATGCTAGCAATCTTTAGTAAAAGATAACATAATCTTTGACCACATGGGGAATGATATACATGAATTTCCTCCATATACTAAAAAAATCAAAATTGAAAACATGTTTTTTCAACAAAAATTAATAAATAAGATTCATAGACTTGGATGTATATGACTACTCGATTCAGGACTATTTGTGCAAATAAGATGTTACATTATAGGAGGAAAAAGCCCAAAAGACTTTGGAAAGTACTAAGGCAGTGTCCAACCTCTGATCAATATTCCTAGGAGAGACATAGGGTAGTAGTTTTAAGTGTTGGATTTTTTGGAAATTGACAGGCCTGGGTTCAAGTCCAATAATGCCACGTGTGCATGAAAAGTTTAGTTAAACCTATTTTTTTCCTTATCTGAAAAATGGAGTGGTCTTAAGATTTTATAATGTGACAGACGAAAAGTATAAAAGGCACCTAACTCAGTGTCTAGACTATGACATGTCCTCCTGAATTCATTGTGGGACATCTTTTCTATGTACATGATTATAAGAAAGTTTCCTCTTGCTTTATTGGTCTACCATTCACAGCCAAGAATGCACTGACTAGACATAGTAGCGCACTAGATGAATTGCATTTAACTGCAGGGGTAATGAATTCCATTCAGACTGGATCATGACTAGAAAAATCTGGATTCTGGGAGAATGTGAGGATTAAAAAAACTAAAAATTTCTACTTCATCATTTTTTTATAGAACTTTTTTTCCAGGTAAGCTCTTGGAGCACAAGAAAATAAGTAATGTTGCGATTCAATTTTTCTTTGTTTGCATTTCAAGGGAAAGGAAATACCAGTCTTGGAATACTGGGAGACCTGTAAAATGATCTTTCAGGATTCAGGCTTAAGATTGACTAACCTAAATTTAGGCCCTTCTCTTCCATTAGAAATAAGCAAAATGGCATAATTCCCACCCTACTCCAGGTCTAATGTATTGTGGGACAGTACATCAGGATCATAAAGCAGCATTTTTCTTAATCATGACTTGTTTGAGAATTTTCACTATAGCTGTAATTTCTCCAGAGATAGTCCATGATTTTAGATGATCCTTGCCATCAGATCTTTTTAAAAATATGTTTTTATTGATTTTTTTTTTGAGAGAGAGGAAGGGAGAGAGAAGGAGAATCATCAATGCGAGAGAGATACATCCACTGGCCGCCTCCTGCACACCCCCTATTGGGAGATCGAGCCCACAACCCAGGCATGTGCCCTGCCCAGGAATGGAACTGGGACCTCTCAGTCCAGGGATGAGCCACCTGGCCATGCCAGATCCTTTTCTTATACTAAATTTGTCCTGTATATCTGAGTCAGGAACGAGGGCAGATTCTGATTTACCCTCACATGTGGTATGTGTGTGTAGGAATACAAGCCCAAACGAGGTATACTGTGGGTTATTCTCTGATTTAGTGAAATGTAGAATCCAAAGCACAGTTGATTTAAAAGGCTTAAATGAAATAAATGCCATGGAAAAGAATTCTGTCACTCTAAAATTTTCTCTTTCTAATTGACTAAACACCATTTTAGTATTATTTACTTTTTAGATAATCTATCTCTCTGTTCTTTTTCTTTATTTTTTTTTAAACTGAAACTCTCTCTCTCTTCACTCTTCACTCCATTCCTCCACAATAAACTTAAATATGACCTGGACCTCATACTTAAAAGTACTTTTTCGCCCTTCAAGAGCTACACTAAAAGCTTTAAATCCCTCACAACGATTTTGAAATTCCTCTAGAATTTACGGACGAAGAACTTGAAGCTTAAAATAGTAATTTTATTGTCTAGAGAACCTCGCTAGTTATTAATCACCAGAGCTGATTTGAAACCTGGTCTTCATCCTCTATGGCATTGCCAAAAATGTGTGCTTTCTTCCCTGATGCATTGCAAGCCTTGAACTTTCATCCTAATATACTGCAAAATAAATAGTCAAAGTTTAGACTTGGCTATTGACCACTAATCTACCATCAAGCTACTCTGTAACACAATATAAAGAACCAGATTATTTGCTTATTTCTGGGCTTTTTTCCTTGAAACAAGAAAGAACAGAATAAAGATCTCTATAGTTCTTAAATTATAAGATATAAGAAATTATAGTTTCACCTATCTGGTGAAAAAAATGTAAAGCATACATTGTGAATATATGTTTATTTATAAAATATGTATGTATATATATACACATATATAATATGTTTTACTATATATAATAACATAGTATATAATATAAAATATAAAGATAATATTCTAGAATATTATACAGTGTATGAGTACATAATAGAAACCAATAGTGAGAAATCATGTGCATTCCACACATGATGTAAAAGCTACTGTTTCTAAGTTTTGTGAATTTAATTTACAAATGTAGTTAGGGGTCATGTTGCAATAGCTCCTGAAATACACTGACATCATAATGAGGGGTCTGAAGGAATGTATGATGTAACCAGATAAAGGAAAAACAGGCTGTTTTGTCCCCCATCCTTCATCTCTTACTTCGACTTTAATTATCTGAAATGGCTTTGCGATGAACCTAACTTAAAATAGAAAGATGCATCTTTTCCAGAATAACTTTATGGTTTTATTGTCACAGGCTAATGGCAACATAAGAAACAACATATCGTCTGGCTGGTGTGGCTCAGTGGTTGAGCGTCAGCCCAGGCACCAAGAGATTACTGGTTCGATTCCTGGTCAGGACACATGCCCAGGTTGTGGGTCTGATCCTTAGTGGGGGGCATGCAGGAGGCGGCCAATCGATGTTCTCTCTCATGAATGTTTCTATATCTCTCTCCCTCTCACTTCATCTCTCTCTAAAAATTAATAAAGGGGAAAAAAATTTAAAAAAGAAACAACATATCAGCTACTTATTCATTGCCACAGAAAAGAGCTTAGTAAATCTAAGTGAGCTCAAAGCGCACTGTCGTATCCAGTATTTACTGATACCTAATTAACTTATATCCAAAAAATCTAGATTACCAATAATATCAACAATTTAGTAATTGTATATTTCTAATTTATTGAGAAAGGTACACTAGAAAATGACATAACTTAAAAATAATTATTCCATAGCTTCCTAATTAAAAGTATGAAGTCATTCTGCTTTAGAAAATATCCAAGTTAAATTATGGTGACTGCTTTGTGCTACCTACTCTGGTCATATTGAGCAGTATTTTGTCTCTGCAATGGAGTAGAGCTGGAAGGTTTTCGAGTAGATATTTGCATAGGTGGGATAGCTTCAGTGCTGTGCTGCTAAACTCCCTCTCCCAAAATAAAGAGGACATCTGTCCTAATCTGCGGCGTGTGACAAGTCCATGGCCCAAGCTGCTAACCTGCTGTCACTGAACATGGAGTGTGCAACATGCAGAATTAGTCTCATAAACCGGGTCCAGGAATCTCCAGCTCACTACTGGAATTGCCCATCAGTGATTTACTTAATATCTTAATTTTACTCTGATCTATTATTGATATGAGTATCGAATGCTTCTGGGAGTGAAGTGAGCTTAAATAAATTAATGATAGAAAAACATGTGTTTTATTTTTTTAGAATCCCAAGTTTTGTATAACTTGTTTACTATTACTTACTTATAGGTTGCTGCTCTGTAAATGTGTTAAGTAAATTATACATTAAATAAAGCAAAAAATAAAACAAACAAAAAACAAACAATCTGCATTTACCTTTTAGCAAAATGGACAAAAATGAGGCATTACTGATGCATACTAATTGTATTCATGAATTTATTTTTAATGTAATCCACCAATCAGAATGACTTAAAGTTAAGTAATTACTTAAGCTACTTAGTACCAATTCAAGATGAAGTCAAGGCAAATGGTATCATAAAAAATTTGTCGTCCCTCGTTTATCACGATTAATCTGTTCCAGACTCTAGCGGTTGCACCTGGCGTGGAAGGATTCCTGGTGTGCTCAAATACATAGGCCTGCGGGCCATACGTACAGTACTTTCAATTTTGATTGCAATACAGGACTGTATAATTGACTCAGACAACCGAGTGCCCGCTGTATCATTTTCACTGTCTTGATCAACTTTTTAATGAATATATTTGAAAAAACCGCAACAGAGTGAAGCTGCACAAGTCGAAGCACGAAGTGGTGAGAGACGACTGTACTTTGATTTAATAAGTCTCTTCCAGTTATAGTTATTATGAATACAATGATTTAAAGAATGCATTTGGACAACCCATTTAATATATTGAAAAGTTCAACAGCACTTGTCCTATTAATATAGGATTTTCAATTCATAATTATTCTAATATTACATTGATTGATATTGAGTTTCCTTTAAAAATCTATAAACATAATCTACACTCAAGGAAGTAGCATATCTTCAGTTGAACAAGCTCAGTGGAAAAGCGTTTAGTTTGTAGGCAATTGTTTCCAACAAATGTGAGGTGAAAAGGCTGTGACATGAATCAGTGGTTTGCAGACTGATTTATTGAGCACAGCAGGTAGCTAACATCCAAACATATCAAATAGTGTCCCTGAACAGTAGGCTTGTTTTCTAGGTAGTGTTTTAATTTTCAAAGGAAACCAAGTATCTGAGTAGTGAGTCTGACATGGACTGAGTTGCAGTTTTATCAGAAAACTAAATATAATTCTGAAACTCGGAAAACAAATTATATATTAAACACTGAGCACACTATTTTTAATAGAGAACTTAATTTTTATTTTAAATCAATATAGTTATCAGATAAATATCCATGAATTGAGGATATGCTTTGAATAAATAACTTATTGCCTCATAGCAATGACTTAATATTAGATAAGAAGTTTGAAGGAAGGAAGAATGTTCTCCTCTTATAATATATACTGAAAGGATTAAAAACTGAAATCTGAATTCTAATCTCCATGATCAAAATGGGATGTAAATATATTTTATTTCTTTTGACTTTTACCTTTCTGGTCATATTCTTTAGTAATTAAAATAAAGGGAAACTCTGTTAAAATGATTAAGACATTTGAATTCTGAAAAAGAAAAAAATGTTTATGTAAACAGTTAAAGTTATTATTCAGATTAGTTCTTACTTATAAATTGCCTTTAACAAAATGACAATCAAAAACCACTATACCTATAATGATATGTAACTCCTTTTGTATACACATATGTGAAACACCCCCGAAAGAAGAAAATATTGTGTTGTGGCATATAAATTCAGTGATGGTAGAAATATGACTTTGCAAAACAAATTCTCAGACCAGAGTTTTGAGAATTAGTTTGAATATGTATATATGAAACTTGATGAAATGTCGATGAATAAGCAATGAAAGTTGTGCAAAAACAATTTGAATGCTTTGATAGAACAATAAGGATGAATGACTAAAAATTCCTATAAATTAGGTATGGGTAAGATATCTTTAATGATGGAAGGAAACTAACAGAAAATAATTAAAGTTATAAAATAATAAAAAATAGTAGAGGACAGGAAAAAATAAGAGAGGAATTTTAAAACTGAGATTGTTTAACTTGTTCTTATTTAACTTTAAAAAAATCGGAATGGCAAGAAATTATGCATCATGAATTATATGTAAAGAGGATATAAATAATTAAATACAATTGAAACTTAGATATTTACTTAAAGAAAAATTCTTGGTTTTATATCAGAAGTTTGGTAAAAGAGTATTCTTTCTTACAGAGAGCTAGATACCCTGCTTCAACTTTTTTATTAGTTTATGTGCCCCAAACATGCAGAATAAAAATGCTTCTACTATAAAAGATTAACATGATTCTAAAGGTATAAATTAGAGAGCTATAGCAATCAAATATTAAAAATACTTGGGGAACTAAACCATCTCTTAAAATAAAAACGACTTCATGACAAAACTTTATTTGAAATATGTTAATAGTAAATTCCATCTATGGCTTTTCTATCAATTCCAAAATACAGGAGAAGAACAGTTTGTTTGTTTGTCTGTTTGTTTTTCTCAGCTTCATATTTCCTTCCTTCCTCTAAACTATTATCCAGGTCATGTTTCTAGGACCTCACCAAAGACTTAACTTTCCAATCCAGAAATGTTCTCTGCATTAAGATTCACACAGTTATCTTGCATGACTTCAGTGTTTATGTGTATGATGGTCCCTCTGACACTCTAGTACAATCTGTTTGACACGAATGCGCATTCCCTATAGCAAGCTGATGCACAGTAGATGAGTAGAAAAAAAGCTGTGATACATTTACATGATGGAATACTATGCAGCTGTGAAAAAGAAGGAGCTCTTACCCTTTAAGACAGAATGGATGGACCTGGAGATTATTATGCTAAGCCAGTCAGAAAAAGACAATATCACATGATCTCACTTATATGTGAAATCTATTGAACAAAATAAACTGATAAACAAAACAGGTTCAGAGGCATGGGTGCCAGGAAGAGACTGACAGAGCACAGAGGGGAGGGGAAGAGATTAACCAGAGAACTAATATGCATATAGGCATAGCCCATGGACACAGGCAGTAGTGTGATGAAGGCCTGAGGTGGGGCAGGGCTTGGGTGGAGGGGCCAAAAGGGGGAAAAACAAGGGACATCTGTAATACTGTCAACAATAAAAATAAATTTTTTAAAACTTATTTTAAAAAATAAATCAATCTTCTTGCTTTTAAAAAAGCAAGAAAGCGAATACAGAAACCTTTGAAGTAGCCAAGATTTTTCAGGAGGTGTGTACCTTGCAAAGCACAAGAATCATAGCATGTAAATCCAAAGAAAAGAGCAGGAAAATACGGGCTCATAAAGGACCTGAGGACAAGCAGTCACAGAAATGGAAAGAGATGGCAGAGCTGTGGCTTCATGGAAGGGAAAAGAAGGGGGTTTGTTTCAGAAAGCCAGCTGCAAGGTTTCTGCAGTGTCTTCTAATACAACCCCCTTTACTCCCATAGTTACTTGTTCTCAAAAATAAATGACATTTCTTTATAATATCTAGTACTTCTTATGAAATGCACAAATGCCACAGCTTACAAACAAGGATTCTATTCTTAAAAACATCTTATATCTATTTTTAACATTTTTCAATTATGGTTAATAGAATATTATATTAGTGTCATGTGTACAACATAGAGATTAGACACTTACATACCTTACAAAGATATCACCTAGGTAAGTCTGGTACCCGTCTGGCATCATACATAGTTATAACAGTATTTTTTACTACGCAAAGATTTAAAATAAGCATGGATAGAAGTGAGAAGTATCACTATTTTCATTTTTATAGTTAATTGTATTTTGTCACCAATTTGTCAGATTTACAGTATTTTGTTCCAAGGCCCTTCAGCTCTCAGAGTCCCACATAAACCTTGGCATGAAAACAAGGCCCCGCAGTGCTCAGAACCTACTGCTAGGTTAATTGCTCTTAATTAACTCGTATAACTTATTAAAAGAAAAAAAGTGTTGCACTTGATTCATCCACTGCTGAGCCTCTGGCTGCTCCCTAGAAACGCCTTCTGCTTTCCTCTGCTATTCAAGGAGAAACTTCCTGGGGCCCAGTTTCCTAACCCAAATGTTTCCGGTGAGAAGCCAGTTGCAAAGGTGTCAGCCCCTATCTAAATAAACCCGTCTTTCTTCCTTCTTTGTTCCCAATATGCAAATCTGTCTTTAGAATAACTGATGTTTCAAAAGTCATTCATGGTTCTGAAACCCAGGTTAGTTAGCAAACCATATCTGCATGCTCCACGCAGCTACAATTGCAGATTCTTTTGAACATTTTAGCCCACAGACACTTTTAGAATTTTTCAACAGACAAAACAATTTTAAATACGTTGTTAAGCTATTGTTTTCTTTCAGTGAATCAGTAGTTCTCGAGACCATGAGCATGGGAAGCTGTTTCTGACGTATACGTTACATTTATTTTCCTGCATCAGAGGCAGTGTGCACAGAGTAAGAGGGAAGAGGGTAGACTGTGGAAGTAGAACGAGGTCATTGAAGGGCAGCTGGTATGGCGTGATATGAAGTAGACTCCGTGCTATGTCTATAAAACATAAATGCTGCCTTATGTAATTTTTTAAAAATACATTTGCTAATTTCCAGATGATTGTAGCACCCCTCACCTTTTGTCATGCTAGCCAAAATGTGATTTGCAGTTATCATCAAGAAGACTTATGCATCACTTAGTGAAGTCTATAATATCTTCAGTATGCTGCTGAACTTTGATTGTATTGGTTTTTGTTTTTTAAGTAGTTGGCATTCAATTTTTAAATTATAAACCAACCATAGAGTAGAAGTATAACTGGCTCTTTTTACCATTTTCATATGAATGAAACCATTAGAAAATGTTAGGTTACAGGTATCACTAGGGGAGCTTCTTCTTTAGAATTAAAAAATAGGCCCTGGCCAGTTTGGCTCAGCGGTTAGAACATCGCCTATGGACCAGGGAGGCCCGGGTTCGGTTCTGATAAGGGCAACCACTCAGTGTGTGTGTCTCTCTCTTCCTCCCTCTCTCCCTCGTGTTCTATCTGAAGATAAATGCAAAAATGTCCTTGGGTGAGGATAAAAAAAAAAAGAATTATAAAATAGTTGTTTTTTAAAAATGTATATATATTTTTATTGATTTTAGAGAGGACAGGAGAGAAAGGGAGAGAGAAACATCAATGAGAGAGAACATTGCTTGGCCGCCTCCTGCATGCCCCCACTGGGGATTGAACCCACAACCTGGGCATGTGCTCTGACTGGGAATTGAACCAGCAACCTCTTGGTACATGGGTTGACGATCAACTAGTGAGCCACTCCAGCCAGGCAGAATAGTTTTAATTAAAGTAGAGATGGTAGCTACGGGAACGTTTAGTAGTAAAACTGCAAAATAATTATTTTCATGTAATTGTTGTCAACTCAGCATCTGTAAGTGCATAATTTTAGTCATATATGATTTTAGCATAGAGATTGACATGAAATGGGATGAATTGATATATTCTGGATTACATAACAATGTCAACAAACTATGACTTAACTCAGGGACTTTATTTCCAACATTTCTCTGTGTTATCCTGAATTGGAAGTTAATTTTTTTCCTTATCGATGTAAGAGACAAAATAAAAAACTTCACAGACTGATGAAATTTTAATATTTTAAAAACATGTTTTACAAACATAATATTTAAATTTTAAGTATGGGTATTTCATTGAACTTTTAGCTGGCAATATGTAAAATGGCTCAGGGCACATTCTAATAGAACACACAATACCGGATGTTCCAAACTGGCTAATATTAAGAGGAAAGTAGTTTACTAATTAAAAACAATAAAAACAAAGAAAATTAGATCATGATTTTCAAAAGTTTTCTTGGTAAATAGTAATAAAATTTATTTAAAAAAAGGTTTTGTAATGGGAATTTTCTGTGGAATTTTAATGTTTTAATTAAAACATTTTCATATCAATACAAGTGCTCATTTTATCAAGAACAATGGGTTCAATTTAAAGAAATTGCTTTCAAATCATTAAAAAAATTCTCCTTAATAGGGAGAAATGGCTGATTTTTTATTTTCTGTAGTGCTTTCATAATAGAAAAAACAAAATGTTTAAGAAAATTTTATTTAGTTTTTTTTTTTTTTTAATATAAAATGTGTTAAGCCCGGCTGGTGTGGCTCAGTGGACTGAGGGCTTGAGCATCCTCCCGTGGACTGAGAGGTCCAGGTTCGATGTTCAGTCAGGGCACACGCCCAGGTTGTAGGCTCGATCCCCAGTAGGAGGCGTGCAGGAGGCAACCATCAATGTTTCTCTCTCATGTCAATATTTCTTTCTCTCTCTCTCTCCCTTCCTCTCTCTCTAAAAAAATCAAATAAAAACATATTTTTAAAAAAGCAGTAGTTGTTTTGAGGCCAATAATTGTATAAGGAAGAAAGGTAGAATTAGAAAGAGTAAAAATTTTCCATTCTAGTTACAAAATATTGGAGTGTTGGTTGTTGTCATACGTAAACATTTTCTTTCATCTCTATTAATGTTACAACTAAAAATCATCTTATGACTCTTTTATAAAAATTGTTCATTAATAAGTTCATTGTGTGCTTCCTATTTTGTGATTTGAATATTAGTACATGAAAATCATATAGCCAAACTTTTAATGGCATAAGTATTTATGAATTGTTCTTTATGACACCTTATCATAAGGCCTCGTGTGTGTTGGCAGTCTTTGATTGATATGTGATAAGGTTCACCTTCAAACTATAGGAGCAATATTTCAGGGCCCACAGCTCTGGAAACAGCAATGTCTACTGACTTGCCTCGCCCATGGAAAGATGAGCCTGGAGGGACAATTACTTAAGTAATAAACTCTGCTACCCCAAGAAAGCTACTTATCCCCTTTTAATCTCTTATATCTAGGTAGTTATAAATGTCACCTATTTCATTATCTTGTTCTGAACTTGAAAGTTGAATGATAAATAGCATTATTCCCTTCTCATTTTTATTTTATTTTATTTTATTTTATTTATTTATTTATTTGATCCTCACCCGAGGCCATTTTTCCATTTTTGTTCAGATAGAGTGAGAGGGAGAGCAAGAAAGAGAGGGAGAGAGAAACATTGACATGAAAGGGACACATCGAGTGGCTGCCTCCTGCACGACCCCAACTGGGGCCGGGGACAAAGTGCAACCGAGGTACGCGCCCTTAGTGGGAACCGAACCCGGGTCTCTCTGGACCGTGGGCCGACGCTCTAACCGCTGAGCCAAACCGGCCAGGGCTCCCTTCTCATTTTTAAATTTGTTCTTGCACAATTCCGGATATAGAAAAATAATTTTAATATATAGTTAACATCAGATTTTTACACATTTAGGATTACAGTGACAGACTTCAGAGTGAACAGACCATGGGGGTAAGTAACGCCTGGTGACTCGGTGAGGTCACTGGGCCGCGTGCGTGCTCAGGAGAAGGTGTCCCGTGATTGTCTGGAGACTGGGCCACATATTTCATACCAAGAAAGGGAGCCAGTAAATTACATTAGAAATGACGGGCTAATGGAACAGAAGGCCATCGCGGGTGTGGAATGACAGGAGGCCACGGAGTGCTTCTCAAAGGAGACACTGTAAATTGTATAGATGCCACCGGGGGGTCGAATCACTTTAGGGTGCGAAGGGAGTTTGGCAAGGTTGGAATCATTTATTGACTTCTTGTTGCAAGAAACTGTTATTGGAGATGATGAGAACTGCGAATAAAACCATACTTGGTGTGACAGATAAATTTAGTAAAATATAAAATATGCTATGTGGTTATATTTTTGAAAGAAAATGATACAGGGAAAGGTAATAGACAATGCAGGGAGGAGTGATCAGAGTAGCCCTTACACTGTCAGCTGCGGTGGGGAGAAGGAGGAGACTTATGCAGATGCTTCTGAAAAGGTGTGCAGGTTAAGGACTACTAAATGCGACAGTCGTGGCCACCTCTAGAGTTGTAAAGTGCAGTGGTCAGAAGCCTATGGGAAGTGGGTTGAAGAGGAAATGTTAAATGAGGACATTAAGACCTTGTGTGCACAGATTTCTTTCCAGAAATGGCATTTTGAGGGAAGCAAAGAAATGAAATGGGACAGTTGCTAGAGAAAAACACAGCATAACTGTAGGATCTCTCAACGGGGTATAAATAATTTGACTGAAATGGAATATTTTAAATGAGTAAAAGAGGATATTATAGAACACATAAAATTAGTATTAAATATTACATATTTAATATTATTAAACATAACATAAACTAACTGAAATGTATTGTTATTCTGTTCTAAGGCCATTCAGGTAATTGTCCTCCAAACCCCCTTCTGTAATTATGACAATGAAGAATATTCACATTTGCCGTCAAAATATCCAAACCTTATTAATAGGAAACAGGAGTAAATTTTGACAATTTACCAGAAACAGATCTCCAAATTTATTATGAGAAACGTGAAAGTAAGCATTCAGAATGAAGTCCTTTAAAAAATCCCTTCTTTCCGCGCTTTGTTATTGACACATCATCTTGTCACATTTGCTCTTTTCCTTTATTGGAAAAGTGCTGACTTTTCCCTGAAGGTTAGGTGTTGACATTTAATGCAATTCAGCATGCATTTACTGAGCACCTGTTATATACTTGTGCTATAAACACTATGAAGAATTTCAAATGAATCCCTGACCTTCAGGAAATTATAATATAGTTCAGTGTCCAAAGTGGTTGATAGTTTCTTCTCACAAATGCAGCATTTTGTTGTTGTTGTTGAAGTTAATGCTTGAGACATTGCAGTTCTTTAAATATAGATTTACATTGCATGCTATGTATATGGTTGGTAGCCAGTAAACATCTGAAAAATTATATGTATAAAACTTTTGTGTGCATAAAGTTGAGTAACTGAAGGTTAAAAGATGTTTAACATTTGCAAATATAGATTTTCAGAAAAAAAATAATTAACTTTTCAACATGAAAAAAATAATATGTTCTTTCTATAAGAAAGCTTTACTTTTGACCTAGGGAGAGATTTGAAATGCATATATACTTGGAACAGCTACCCAAGGTATTAATTTCGGAGACATCACCAAGTTAGTTTACAAAATTACCTCCTTTGAAAAGTAGACATAGAATGGGCAGTAGTTCATTCATCCCAACGATATGCTTCACTCACTGCAAGCAGCAGATGCAAGGAAGTGTCCCTTAGAGTAGCCCTCCAGCCTAGTGTAACCAACATGAGCAACGGCGTATTTCTCAATGCAAGTCAGAAACACAGCATTTACTTAGCAACGCATCAGCTTCAAAAGAATGGTCACATTTTGAGTACATTGTAGGAAAATTGTTACTTTTCACATTTCATGTTGACTCTTTGTTAAATTGTTGAAATGAAATTGGAAGATGACAATTTGATAATGATCTAAATTTCCAGCTCGCCCCCCCCCCCCCGCCCGACCCCCCTTCTCACTCCCTTTCTTCCACCAAATGTTTCATCGCTGTTGCTAGCTTTGGAAGCTTCACTCTTCTGCAGAATGTTGAATTGTTAAAAATGCGAATGCATAATTCTATTTCAAATTATACAGTTAAAGGAATAGGTGATACGGTTTTCCATATAAAGTAGTTTGATACTTATGAGGTGCTTAGATGGGTTCACATGCCTACTACGTTATACTTAAAGTGACTTCATGCATATGTATTTAAACGAATTGCCCCTTAGACAACCACATTTGGAGAGCAATCATTACCGGGCGCAAGTCATGAATCTAAAAATGCTCTTACAGATTCAAAAAGCTTGAAATAAATAGATGGATATGTACAAATTTATATTTAAACATGTTTCTTTTTCCAGTTTTCAGCATCACTCTGTAAAGCTTGATATGATCTTATTCCGGCTTTGACGTGTATGAGTTTTACATCACTGGAGGAGTCGGCGAATTCTTTCATGACATTTTCTTGTTTGGGACGTGGTAGTCTTTTTGTTTCTGAAACATTGCCTCTGAACTCTGCTGGCAAGCTTATCGGTCAGATCAGCAACCATACATAATTTATGTCTGTAGGTAACTGAACACGCAGTGTAGAATACAAATATGTTTTGACCAATATTTTTGAACACCTTAAATTTAAATAGGTTTAAGAATTTACAGAATAAATCAAGATTTCTATTTAGTGTTTAATCCCATTTCCTCTTATCAATCATGCATAATATATGTTATGTTACATGCAGTCATACTAGCCGGATCTATGCATTATTATTCAGATTTATGACTTCTCAGTGTATAAACTTATGTTACCTCATTTTAGAAATCTTATGGTTTAACTATCTATTTTGAATTATTTTGATTTGTATTAAAATTGAGGTTAATTTCCTTAATGAAGCATCCTTGCTTTTATTTCCTCTAGAGATAACTGATTGTATGTACAGTTAGAAAAATCCTCTCATGAGATTATTATTTGGCCATTGAGAGTTTTTTTTTATCAGATAATAATATGTGCTGTAGTGTTGGCCATTATATAAAAATTCTGTAATGTCAAGCAGTGTGACCCTTTCTGTGTCATTTCCTATCGTATGGGTATGGATATATCATATACTCATATAATCACTGAAAACAGACTCCTAATCACAATTGATGGGGATTTTAAACAGAAGAAATAATCTTTTAAGCTCATTTCTAAAAATGTGCTAACGTCAAATCTTTCTCACCGTTTTACCATTAAAAATATCAATATGAAAATAAATGTAAATGTGCCATGGAATATAGCTTGCCCTTTTATTTCTGAGATCTTCATATGTATTGATCTGTTTTCATTTTGTCTGTGTTTATTTGTTTCTTATTCTTAAAAAAATAATTATTCTTTTTACTTGCATCAAAATTATGTAAAAACCAAGTCTGTACTGAGCAGTAGATGGTTCATTGTTAACATTAGCACAACTGATTTGCATGTTAGAAACCCCCAAGCACTTTGTTGTAGAAGCCAGACGATCAAAGAGGGCAGCTCAGTAGTTAAGGGTGTCTGCGATACAGGCCCCCAAGTATTTGGCTTGCTGCTGTCACGTGCTTCTGGTTATTGTGGAAAGTTTGGACTTGTACAAAAATAAAAATGCACAACTTCTATCAGAGACTTCAAAATCATTAAATAACTCCACAATTTTAATGATCCCAAAGATCATTAAATCAACCTAGCTTAAATACTTACTCTCGTGAGTTTGGTTTGCTTACAGAAAGTAAAAAGTGACAGCCGGCACAGGACAAGGAAGAAGAACGTTGCCAAGTCTGTCCTGGTTTTTATTTTCCTGCTGTCTGTCATCTTTATGTTGTATCGCAAGGGTGATCCAAATGCAATGAGTGCATCTGACATGTAAAATCATTATAAAGAATAAATGAGATTAGGTGTATTAATACATTATACAAAATGTACAGGAATATATAAATGTTGACATTTAATCATCTTGCTTTTTAATCTAGAGTATCCTTTGAGAAAATGTTGCATAATGGTCTAAAACACTGCTTTTTAAAGACTTTATAAACTTTATAAATGTTTCTTCATTGTAAAAACGAAGTATCTATAGAGAAGCCTTATGTGTTCATTTCAATTGCCACTTTTCTGCCAGTAGGAATTGCAGTTACATTAAACTATGTTATGGTGCACGACCCCCCGTTAGGCATTATTTCAGAGTTGCCTTATTTCCCTGGGAAGTCTGTCTTTCCTCTTTGGCACACTGGGTAAACATGGCCATTAAAGAGAGAGAAAGAGAAAGAAATATAAAGCTTTATAAGATGCAGACTTTCTTTCAAAGAAAGTCGTGGTAATGTTCTGAAACAATATTGTGCAATTATCTGTATCAGTTACGGTCTCTGTCCCATTTAGCCATGCCTGCTGAGGTACATGTGACACACACCCAGACCTCTGCTGATTATTGATGGAGTGGAATGCACACCGCTAAGCAATAATTAGTAATAATTTGTTCCACTGTTCTGTAACAGTCTTGAGTCTTTAAGCACTTATGAGTCATAAATTATCTAACACATTTCATGATTTTTGAAATAATTGCAAGTTATTTTAAATTTTTAGAAAACGCACCATGGTAATCAACACATGATACTCGGATTTTATTTCCTTTTTTTTTATTATTATTATTTTCAATTAAGACAATTGGGTGAAAATACCACTGTGGAATTTAATTATTTAATACTCTAGACTTTTCATTATGGTAAGTTAAAAATAGAAAAAACAAACAAACAAACAAACAAATAAAAAAAACCCTCTGTTCAGGGATTTATTTTTTTTACAAGATTTGGCAAAGATTTTAATGACCATCTAATCTACATGGTTGATTTTGATGTGTGTAACCAATTGGCATGTTTGCTCTTGAATTCCATGACCACAACCAAATACAAATTAGGATTAGTTTATTTTGCAATATTTATTAATCACATTCTCTATACCAGAGCTGTTTACATTTTGAGAATAGACTAATGAATAAAATAAATAATTCTTGCCTCATGAAGCTTACATTTTAGGGGAAAGGGAGCTAGACAATACCTATTAAGTAAATAAGTAATTAAATATATATTCAGTTTATATTTATTTAGAAGGTGATAAATGCTAATAGGGAAACAATATAACCGGGTAAAGGGTGTCAGACCTGCATGTTTGGGGTGGGGTGTGCAACTATTTAAAACATAATAGTCAAGGACAGTCCACATGACATAATCATGTCTAAGCAAAGAAGAGGATGCAGCTGGGTGAACAGTGGAAATAATTTGGTGGAAATGCTTTGGAGAGTAACGGAGCTACCAGTTCAAGTCCTCTGAAAACCCATTCTCCCTTAAAACTACTTCGAGAAAAGATTTGTTTGTTTGGTTATATAACATTGAAAGTTAAGTTCATCCAGTCATTTGAAGGCAAGCAAAAGCAAGAGTAATCTATAATTTGTAAATTTTCCAGATATTTTGGTATAAAATAAATGTAATGCCATGGAAAAAAGAAAAAAAAAAAAACTTGTCTTATAATCTTTTCAAGTCTTACAAGAATAACTTAATACGTTGTCTCTTTGGGCTTTTTCATCTAAAACTGCTTTTCTAACGTAAAGCAATATGATGTGGCCAGTGTTTGCTGTTGGTCATTTGAAATTAAGTTGAATTGTAGAGGAACATGGAAATGGTTATATATTTTTACATTAGCAGAGGTATGTGTTCTCTGAACCACAATCCCAGTTTGTAATGTCCAGTTCAGTTCAGATACTAGGGGAAATCTTCATTCTACATTGTATAAATAATTCAAATAGGTAGGTATATGACTGCCTTACTTAGTAGTTGAATTTGCTTTATAGTTTCTGTTTTAACGAGAGCAACGTGATCAATGATTTTAATTTTGAAATTATAGTTTAGCATAGAATTAGACTTCAGTGGCATATATTGTATTGCCTGTATGTATTTAAAGGCATCCATTTAGAAGAAGAGTTAAACTTACTCCAGTGGTCCAAAGGTTAAGTTAGGACAAAAGGATAGAAAAGAATGTGAAACATCATGGTTGAAGTTAGTGAAATTCTTTAAAAGTGTGCACCCATGTCAAACAGGATTGAGTAACCGATACTTGGAGTGTGAGTTTGGATAACGGCCTCAGGATGTTGCCGCAGACATTCAGACAAGCATCCGAAGGTGGCAAATCTGTCTTAAGCATTTGTTTGTTTTGTTTTCAGATTTTTTATTTAGCAAAGATTTAGTAAATGCTAACACTCTAACTTTGTACTAGACTTTCCCTCTGCCTCTAGAGAATAATAAGACATGGACAATACTTATGTGGTTTTGAGATAATTGCTTATTACAGAGGTGGTACAAATGTTGTGTGATCAAGAAGGAAGTTCGGTGTCACTGAGAAATGACATCTGTGCTGAATCTTTAAGGAAAAGTAGCAATTTGCCAAGCTGTTTGGGCAGCATTTCAGAAAGAAAAGTAAGCAGCATAAACCAAGATACAGAAAAATAAAATGAATAAAATGCAAGGGCTGTTTGGAGAGAAACCAGAGACAGGAATGAGTTAAAAGAATGATAAACGGTGCAAATCAATTTTTTTATTTTTTTTACTTTGGTAACATGTGAAACACATTTGTGTTAATGTGTGCACCGTTTTATACCAGTTCCAAAGCAGTGTGTTAACTCCAACATTTTTTTTGTTAATTAAGAAAGCAACTAAGCCCAGCAGGTGTGGCTCAGTGGTTGAGTGTTGACACATGGACCAGGAGGTTGCTGGTTGGATTCCTGATCAGGGCACGTGCCTGATTTTTGGGATTAATCCCAGTAGGGGGCATGCAGGAGGCAGCCAATGGATGTTTCTCTCTCTCCCTCCCCCTTCCCCTCTCTCTAAAAATCAGTAAATACATATTGAGAAAGAAAAGAAAGCATCTAAGAATTCTCTAAATTTTATATGAATGAAATTATTTTAAAACTTTGGCATTTTAATTATTAGTAGTAAAAAATTACAACATATTATGAAATTATAACTGCACCTCATCTCTCAGTAGTTGGGTCATTCTACCATGTCTCTCAATAGTAATAGTGTCAAAATAGAAAAACAACAACAACAATCATTCATGAATTTATTCAGTGGAACTTACTGAGTATCTACTACATATTAGGCACTTTTCTAGACACTAAAGACAAAAATATTCCTTTAAAGGAAGGTTAAATTCCTACTGAAATTTGAAATTTAAGAAAAAAGGAAAGTAAACTTTGCTGTTCCATGTTTCTTATTCCCATTATGATTTTCTGCTCTGTTTGAGTCTTATAAAACTTTTGAGTATTCTCCAAAAACGGAGTATATAAATATTTCAAAATATTAGTCTCAGATATTACCATTTCTTTATCTTTCTTTTCCTATTAGAGATTTTTATTAGTAGTATTCCTTTTATCTTACATTTTTAGTGTCTATAGTACACACCAAACAATGTTTATTGATTTGAATAACCATTGACCTCGAGGAAAGGAATTTAGAGTAAGTGAATTTGTGTAAATAAAATATTTTAATTTTACTTTTAACTCTTTAAAATTTTGGTTTTTAAAAATCCCAGGATGCATGACTTATATGCTGGTTTCTTCCTTGCTATTTCTCATCTCTATGGTTGTACAATCATATTTGCCTAATTTTATATCATGGCTTTGTCCTCAAGTAGGTTTTTAATTTTAATCCAAATTTAAGTCTAGGATGGTTATTTCCCTTGCTGCTGCTTCTAAATTATTGTAGGTGGAATTGCAAATCTAACATGATTATATTTGATCATGCTCTTGTTTTGTTTTGTTTTTTTGTGGTTCAGATCTCCATCATAGCCCTGTTCTTGCTTTAGCTACAGCTTTGTAATGTAGGTTATGAAGAATAAATTTAATAATGAAACATTTTTTAGAATAATTCTGTTCAGCAAAGTCCTAAATAGTGAGAGAGAGAAAGAGACAGAAAGAGCGAGAGGGAGAGAGAATAATTTTCCAGCCCACACTTTCTTATACAGTGTAATAAATGTTATCACCAAACACCAAATGAGAGTGAAGGTTTTGTGGGAGCTTTGAAGGTAAGCGGTTAACACAGAGTGGAGAATTTCTGGAAATAGTTTTCTGTTATGATGATGCTTAAACTAAGTCTTTAAAAGCTAGCCATTTTAAAGCAGAGGAGAGATACAGAAACCAAGAAGAGGAAAAATCACGTTCAAAGGCTTAGCTATGGTACATAACGTCTTCACAGAAGTGCAAGGCATTTATTATAGCAAGAACACGGTGAGAAGGGGACGGATCTGAGGAACTGCGGTTTAAGAGTTGTCCGATCTTGTAGAACACCGGATGTCTTTGTTTAAGGGTGACTAATTCTCTCTGTGTTTGAGTACCACTCTTTAAGCAAGAGATGGATGTGAAAATTTAGTGTTCTTTTTAATTGTTGACATTGTTACAGATGTTCTCCCTTCCCACACTTTACCTCCTCCATCCAGCCCCTGCTGACACAAGCCTTTGCCACATTGCGGTCGGTGTCCAGGGCTGTGCATATGTGCATGTATGTTCTTTGGTTCTGGCCACCCCTCGGCTGCAGCCCCAGCCTCAGCTCCGGGCCTGGTCCCAACCCCAGCTCCAGTGCTCGCTCAGGTCCCAGCACTGGGTCCAGCCCCAGCTCTAGCGCCATCCTCCTCCCGGGCCCAGTGGCGGCAGCAGCTGTGACCTCGGCCCTGGGCAAGACCCTGGCCTCAGTGCCAGCCCCAGCGTGCAGCCCCCGTGAGTCGCTCGCTGGTCCTGCTGCACCAGGCCCTTCCCCCTGGGCTGTGTGGCCTGGTGACACCTGACCCTTTTGGCCTCCACGTGGACAGCTGGGATAGGTGATCAGGGTGCTGCCCAGGTTTCCGGGGCTCTGCTGGAAACTGCTGCCCAGCACTCAGGGGCAGTCACCGATTCCTTTTCGGGGCCGCACGTGAGTCCGAAGATGAGGTGGCTGAGAATATGTATGAGCTGTACACGAAGTCTCTCCCAGGGAGCTCATCCTGGGCGGGCAGCTACAGGCCATGGCATCACGCAGCGCTCATTCTATGCTTGCCCACGAGAACTGCAGCTGGGAGCCCCAGCCCTGTCCACCTCGCTGGGATACCTGTAGCCTCCGGAATGGTCCCATGAGCACCGAGGCTTATGTCAGCCCTCTAAGGGGCATCCCTGGGAGGACCATGGGGCGATGTTCACACCTCTGACAGTGAAATATGCATGTGACGGCACTGAATGCATCGAAGTTGACTTGATCATGAAGACCTGTTTTAGCCCCAAGCAGGTGATTGGACTCGCACGTGACTTGCAGCCAGCAGCAGGGTGGCCGGCTGGCATCCGGGATGCCCTAGGCGGACGTGTGTAGTCTGGAGAGGTCTCAGCTGAAAATGCTGTGAGCTGCTTCTTGATGAGTCTGCTTCACCAGGTACCCAAGGTAGTCCCCGAAGACTCTGAGACCACGCTCCACAGCAACAGAGCCACCTGCTGATGGTGACCCCCTGGCCACTCTCGCGCGGTCCCAGATTGGCCTCAGTGAGACACTTGGGAACCTGGGAACGGGCTGGAGCGGCTTCTTGATCTCTGGCCCCAGCTCTGGGCTCAGAATGGAGTGAGGTGGACCCGGCTTCCTGTGGTTCGGGTCACACCGAGTGAGTGGACTGCTGCGACTCTACAGGACACAGCTTATCTTTTGTAAATGGAAAAAAAAGAATTGAGAATAGAGTGTTTTCAAATGTACACTGACAACTGGCAGCTGTATGAGGAAATTATTCCATCTATATCTCACCTCCCACTTGGCACTAAATTATATCACAAATGGATTAAATATTTAAGTGCATAAAATGGAAGCAGCAATATGTTGTAGTAGGTAAACAAGAAGATTCCTTTATTTGCTGAATAAAAATGAATTTCTAAGCATGACTGCAATTTAGAATATCACAATAATACAGATTTTTTTTTCCAGAAAAAAATGACATTAAAGACATACAATACATTGGGGGGAAATAAAACATAGATTCAGTATTATTAATATAAGATACTTTATACCACTTGATAGAAATAATATGCTTTAGAGTTAGACTGCATGGGTTTAAACTCTACTACTAACTCTTTAAGTTGGCAATAGATGGTGGTCAAAAACCTCCCCAAGGCTAGTGGTCCTTACCTGTTTTTCACAAGTCCTCGTCGACACCGGAAGTCTACGTGGCAACGCCACCTGGGTCAGTAGCAAGGATGGGTTAGGTGAGGAGGAATTCCGGAATCCCGCGGTAGGAGCAGCACAGGACATGCCAAGGCAACAGTGGCTGAGAGCTGAGAGCAGAATTCTAACATCTCTCCTCCTATTTTTATTCTCCTACCTTTAAATCTGGCTGCCACAGTCCTACTATATAGAGGGATTTAAGGTGGAATCCACATATTCTTTTGTTGGAGAAAACTTTCTCAAAGTTCTCCTAACATCTTTCTCTTTAAGGTGTGTCTGGGGTTGACCTTAGGGGTGGGAAGGGGGGCTGAGCATCGTGAGTTCTTGGTCTTCTCCATGATATTAATACCTGTTCTCTTGGTGACTGTATCTGGAAACATGGCTTTAATAACCGTACTTATGTACTAGTGACTCCTACTTAACTCTGAATGGGATAGCTCTGCTGAAACCTCTCATACGCATCGCAAGCTTCACGTGTCCAAAACTGGGCTCCCACTCTTTCCTCCCAGATCTCCGCTTCTGACAGCCTTCTCCATCTCTTCATCTGCTTAGACAACATTTTGAAGACCTTTTTAACTCTTTTCTTTCTTACAAACTCCTTTGACTTTCACAAAATTAAATTAGGGAACAACCTTTCATCTGCCTCCACTACCATCAGCTTTATCCCCAGACTACACCAGCAACTAGCACCTGGTTAGCCTCCACCTGTGGCAACCCTGTTCTGCTAAACACAACCGCTCAGTCCATATAAAATGCAACACAGACCTGACCTTCCTCTACTAAAAACATTCCAATAGCTTCCGTACAAGGGTCTACACAACTTGGCCGACTGCTAGCCCTCCAGTGGCATCTCGAACCATTGCCCTTGGTAATCACTCCACTCTGGCCGTAGTATAAATGCCACATGTCAGATACTTGCGTGGCTCATGCCTTCACTTCCTTCAGAATTCAGCTAAAGGGGCTGAATTATTAGAGTTTGTTTTCTGATCGATCTAACCATATCACCCTCTATCTTGCTCACACTACTTAGTTTTGCTAACAGCCTATCATGATACATACATATACACACATACATACATACATATATACAATCACACACACACACACACACATATATATATATACACACATATATATATGTTTATTCATATGTTTATTTTCTTCCTCCTCCCACCAGAATATAAGTTCCTTGAGGGTCATATCTTTGTTGTTTCCATAACTATCCTCACTAGCTTAGAGGGTGTCTGATACATATAATGTGCTCAATTAGTATATATATGAGAAAATGTTAAATGAAAAAAATCATTAGAAAATAAATGAACAGGGAGGTACTAAAATACTTTGACAGATTTCATTTCAGAGTATGGGTTAATGTCTTGTTTACCGATTTGAATTTTGTTGCCAACTATCTGGCCAGTTTCCTCTTTCACTTTCAATTCGCCCCCTACTATTCCAGTTGACACACACGGATGAATGCGCTTTTCTTCTTTCTGTTTATGCCAAAGATAAAACCCAAATAAAGTATGTGGAGGCCATGAAAAATATGGTTAGTATGATCAGTATACTCCAGGGGACAATTTTATAATTGATGCTTTATCTAGATAAATGCTTGACTGTGTACTTGTGCAATGAGGTATATAAATCAGATGTGGTTTTGTTGTTGTTGTTGTTGTTGTTTTGGTAAACATGTCTCACGCATTTACTCATAAGCTAATTGTGTATCATAATTTATCTTCTAAAACTAAAGTAAACAACCCATTAATTGAAATTCTTATTGAACATTGTTATTTTGAAATTTGGTTTTACCACATAAAATTATGAATACAAATATTTATAAGAACCTAAATATAAATGCCTTTACTCAAATTTATAAACAGATATGTTTACACATTTAGCTTAAATTAATAGAAGGAGGAATTAGGCACAATATGCTTACATTTGTTTTGCTATGGTGTTTATTTGGTGAACATTTCTTAATCAAAGATATTCATAGAAATATACCATGAAATATTTTGACATTAATTCAGTGAGCATTTCTAGTTGAAATGATTTCATAGAACCAAGTACCATGAAAATCAGTTTTAAAACACTTTGTCCCAGATCCACATTCAACTGCCCCACTCTGCCTTGTTCCCGGTAGAATTCCCTGTCCTCTGGCTTCCTTTTTAAAATTAAAGTTCTTGGGGTAACATTGAGTAATAAAATTACATAGGTTTCAAGTGTATAGTTCTATATAAATCATCTGTAGAGTGCATTGTATATTTGCCACTCAAAGTCAAATGAGTTGCTTCTCATTTGTTGGAGCTTCTAAGGACCTCTCTTCAAACTCTGTACAAACAGTGTGTTACAACTATCCACCCATTTTAGTCTCATTCCATTTAGAGATGTGTACAGCCTGTCAAAAACAATTTAAATTTTTCTGAGTAGATATTTAGGCGTATCAAATCAGGGAATTGAAGAGAACCACTGTAAATCAAAATCTGGCATGAAATATGCTACTTAATGAAAATAAAATTATATCAAGTCAATTTTTTCTTTTCTTTTCTTTCTTTCTTTCTTTTTTTTTTTACTAAATTGCTATTTGAACTGAACTAACCGACAAGCAAACAAACGTAAACATAATCTGGATATTTTTGAAAGCAATTAAGTGAAATTTAAAACTTGAGTCTTATACAGGTGAATTACATATATTTACTAAATTCAGATATAAAAAACCAGCCAGCAGGACCAATAAACAGAAACACCACTATTAAGAGAGAAAATAGGGCAGTGATAGAGAAAAGTTAAATTTGCATTTCGAAGCAGGAAGAGAAATGAGAAATGTATGTAATAAAACCCAGCTTGTTCATGTTAGAATGCAAGAAAATTAGATCCATGGTACTATTTCCAGGTCCATTCTTAATACTCATGGGCACAATGATACAATACAGGCGAATTTATATTTCCATGACTTAGCTAGTGGTTATTCACTGTAAGTGTTGGTTAGCTCCCAAACGTCATGGAAAGGCGGGCTCATTTGGGGACATTAGGGAGGAGGGTGATGGGTAAAGGGTCCTCATTGTCACCATCTCTACACCTCACCACTGATTATATGTACCCTGACAGATATTCCAGTGTCCCTCGACTGGTCCTCTAGAATGACTGGGAGAAGAGTTATAATCAACACACACACACACACACACACACACACACACACACACGCTGTCTATGTAGATATATCATATGCTAGTTATTAAAAAACCTTAGTCTAAAGTTCTCCTTAACTATCTAGGCCCTAGTTTGAAGATTTTGAAGATTCATTTGAAGATTTTACCTTAGTTGCTCGCTTTAAGGAGATTATGAAATGGTTCCTTATGACTAGCAATGTAGGGACTAAATATATACCCAAAGTACAATGTCTTCTGTCTATCAGTTGGAGCAGACCTCCAGTGCATTACAGAAATATATTTTATAAAGAAAGTTAATCATATAAATTTATAGTATTGTGATATTACACTAAAATAGTTTTGTCCTATAAAATGAAATTGTAAAATCTTCTATCAAAGTTGAAATACTAAAAATATATTGGTGAAAAAAGTAGACCCATTGCTTGGAAGTCGTCTTTCTGCTTTGTAACTGTGCTGTATTAATACATAGGGAACACAATGACCAGCACCATTAGTTCAGCTTCCATTATGTTTTTTATTATCTATGCAATACATTGGGGTGAATCAAAAATCATATCCAGCTTACTGTTGATTTTATAAATATATGCAACCTAATTGGAACATAACATGTTTAGAATTTTATTATTCTTTAATTGACTTTTCTATACATAAAACAACTATTTCCTTTGTGATTAAAAAGTTAATACAAAGTCATGAATCTTGTATACACATATATAAGTTTGTGGCGGGGGGGGGCAATTCAGTAAAAATGCTTACTGCTGAAAGGCTTTTAAAAGTTTTGTTGTTGTTGTCTTCCATAATTCAGGTTATCTGGGATGAATATACCACCACCAATTATCAGCAACAAAAACTGGCTCAGACTGCATTTTGTTACAGACAGCAATCACAGATACCGTGGATTTAGTGCTCCATATCAAGGTATATTTAATGAATACTTCTGCCTCTTTTGATGTGTAAAATGATTTTGGTATACACACTGCATTTTGTGATAGAAGCAACATGTTTTTAGCATTAATAAATGGTAATTTGAATAAGCAATAATAGACATTCTCTTGCTACGGCAATAATGTGATCATAACTAAATTACAGTATAAAAGTTAGCTGATTTTTATACCACAATGTTCAGGATAAAGAATGTTATGACCTCTGAAAGGGAATATGTGACAGATGTTATGTTTTACTTTCATAAAGTGCTCCAGGAGTTGGACATGCTACCTTGAGCATCACAGAACACTGCAGAAAACCTGCAGTTGTAAATAGTCTCTTCATCAGTTGGAATTCATTTTCATATACAGTGTGTCCACTACTAGTTTAATTAACCTTTTTGGTGGGTTTATTCTCTACCATTTCTATGAATAGGCATCATTGTAAATAAGTGGTATATAATATTTGATGCATTAACTTGAAAACACTCTGTTTAGAACAAGATTATGAAGATGGAGTACTAATGAAACTGTAGCTTCTACAGTGTTTAGTACTATTAGTACCATTACATGGGTTTAGTGTACTTTATCCTCAGACTATTATGTAAATAATTCATTTCATTCTCAGTAGTGTATCAGCTATTGTTCAGGGAATAGTGAGCATTGCCACAGTTACATTTTTCCATTTATCTGTTTGTTTTCTTTTAATGATTTCCTTTTTAGTAGTTTCAAGCTTAAGTGCTTTGAAAATTTAATATGGTGACTTTAGCCACCCTCTAGTTAATACCTGAAATGGTATTAGACCACATACTGATTTCTGGAATACCAATTTCAACAATCAATTTATAGTTTGAGGACCAGTATCTCTAGCATTCTATCAATAAGGTTTCTCGCACTAATAGCAACAGATTAATTATTGTATTTTGACACTTACAATAATGTACTTGGTATCACTGTAATAAAACTACTAAGAAAGTAACTTGAAAGTAAAGGTTTTAGATAAAGTCCACTCTAGAAAAATCCATTTCTAATGTAGTTAATTCAAATAGAAATATGAATGCAACTGTACTCTTAAAACTATGCATTTTATTAACATAAATCTCAGAATATATTATTCATCTTAGAGCACTATATTTTAAGATTAAAAATTAAATAGTCATAGAGATTTTTATCTTGATACATTATTAAAAATAACCATCAAAATCATAGTAACTTGAATCTTACCATTTGAACCCATTGTTACTTTTAAATTTGAACAATATTTTGAGTTTCCAGTTTTAGTTTCTAAAATGCTTGTGCACCTCAGAAATCAGAGGACTTTTTTATTGAAAAGAAGCAATTGTTGTAGAGCCTCTTTTTCTGTAGGTTGACGCATTCTCTCAAGGTTCCCAAACACGTGATTTTATGGCTCTGATTCCCGTCTGCCTGGAGTTAAGGCAGATGTCATTGAAGAAATTCAAAAGGCTTACCTTCTTTGACTCATGTGGTCATTGAATGTCTAAGTCAGATGTCTCCTCTTCTTTATCATTATATAAATAAAATAGCACTTACTTAAATTTATATTTAAATACAAAATAAGTGCTATTTTATTTATATTACAATAAAAAAGGAAAAGTAGATCTCTCTTAAAAACAAAATGGTACTTCATTTGCATTATGCAGTGTAGTCTCATGAAACTGGTATCTGTAGATAGGGTTATTTTGCATTGCAAGACAAGAGTGCAAAGCTGCCAGTAGATTTGTGTATTTAATTATTATTCTCAGTATTCTACTTGCTGATCTTAAATTGATTTCAGATGACTTCAGGATTCCGTTTTATTTTCTGGCATTGTCTGTCTGGTTTCATTACTGAAAAATAGCATATCAGTGAGTTCACTGTAGTAAAATAGAAAGGAAGTGTTTTATGGGGTATGAATTATTTCTGTTTCCAGCAGGAAAAAGAGCTTGAAAAAAGGTAATTTTGGATATAATCTATATCTACACAATATAAAAGGAATAAAGTGGCCTAAGAAAATAGAAGCTATAATTTGGTAATAAGATCAAGGAAAATTTTATTACATAAAAATACACCTTTGCATTGTATCCTTTTAAACCTTTCCGATTGACACTTGATTTGTTAATTGCATTATCTCCTAATAATATTTTACCTAGACAACATAAATTCAGCTGGAGAAGTTCTTAAAGTGACAGTAAAATAAATTTGGACTGAAAAACTCTAATAAGCTAACTTAAATAGCTATAAAAATTACAATTCTAACATATTGAAATACGTGCCTGAGCATGAAGTGATGATCATGCTTTTTAGATTGTCCCAGGTTAACATTTAATTTCAATGGTATCTAAATTAAAGCCAATACAAGATAGAAAAGTTGTGAAATGTACTATATGACAGTCACAATAAATCTCCATATAACAATTTCTTATAACTTAAATTTATATCAAATGATTTTTATTGATTTATCAATTCTTTTAAATGTTTTAAATATTTAGTATATTAATAAAGCTTAGGGTTCCAAAGACTGATTATTTTCCTCATAGCATTTCTATTTAACCTGTAGCCTTATAAAATACTGTGAAAATTAACTGTGCACTACTAGGAGTTCCTAAATGCCACTAGCTGTTCTTAGAGTTTGTCCCATAATTGATGGAGTAGGCACATAGACACACCAACATCACCAACACGCTTTCCCGAATAGAGCCTCATTCATTGTGTTAGAAGATAGCTTCTTTATTGGTTTAGACACTATAATATAAATGGGACTGGGTTTCTTTATACTAGAAATCTCTTCATTTACAACTCTATTATCTCTCCTATACTTTTAAAATGTTTCCTCTTTAATTTTTAACAATGCCTAATGAAAATCATTTCAATACCATTTTACTGTATTAGTCTTTGTTTTTTCACTAATGTTCTTACATTCATGTTCCATTCAGCCTCTTTTAATGAGAACTTGAATTGTGCTATTTCACACTTAAATAGTATAACTTTTCTTTTACTGTGCAGTTGGGAACTTATTTTTATTTTTGGTTGAAATCTACATATTATTGTCAAATTGAACTTCATTATAAATCTAAAAATATTTTCTGTTCCATTTTTATGAATATTTGACCATGTTTTCTTAATTTCTAAATTGGAAGGTGACAACTGTCTAATACAGAAGAATTTACTTCTAGATGATGTATGTTAAAAATATTATTTTTATCCATAAGACTTAATTATTTAAGTATGAAATATTATAACATTGTTTATTTTTATTAAGCATCTCACCTTTTTATGTACAGTCACATACACTGTAGCTCTAGATATTTTAAAAAATTGTCTTTAGCATGTAAGTTTAGGAATTGAAGCATTTAATTGATTCCAAATATCTAAATGTATCATTATTTCTATATTATAGATTAAGTCCTCTAAATCCTTATCAATTTTATCACGTTTTGATTTTTTTACATTTGTTCATGTGCTTTTTTAGTTTATGAATGAAATATTTTATGTAGTCTCTCAAAGAAATTATAATTTTGGTATCACCTGTGTAAGAAAACATATTTAATGGACTAAACTTTCAAATTGTATTGAAAATACACTGCCATCAACCTCAGTTATACAGAGTCCCTTGGCATTTTATTTATTACTATTTTTTTTTTTTTTTATCTTCACCCGAGGACACTTTTTGTTCAGATAGAGTAGGAGGGAGAGAGAGAGAGAAACATCGAAGTGAAGGGACACATCGAGTGGCTGCCACCCACACGACCAACCAGGGCCGGGGACAAACTGCAACCGAAGTACGTGCCCTTAGCGGGAACCGAACCCGGGTCTCTCCAGACCGCAGGCCGACGCTCTAACCGCTGAGCCAAACTGGCCAGGGCTATTTATTACTATTATTTTTTAATTAATTAATTTATTTTTGTTACAGATGTTTCCCCTTTTTCCCCCCAGACTTGGCATTTTAGATGCACAGAATTTATGTGAAAATAACTTTGGGGCTTTTACTCCATTTTTAAAAGTTTATTTTTATTGTTGACAGCATTATAGATGTCCCCCATTTTCTTCCCTTCCCCTCCTCCCCCCAGCCCCTGCCCACCCCAGCCCTTCACTGCACTGTTGGCTGTGTCTGTGAGCTATCCACATGTGCATACAAACCCTCTGGTTAAACTCTTCCCGGCCCTCCCCTTCCCTCCGAGACCTGTCCGACCGTTCCATGCATCCATGTCTCTGGACCTATTTTGTTCAGCAGTAGATTCCACATATAAGTGAGACCATGTGATATTTACTCCATTTTTTTTACATTTGGAATTGTTTTGACAATCACATGTGCACAGTTACTGAACAAAGATAAATAAAATTATCAGGGATACACCATAGTGTATTAAGAAAGAGTAGGATTTGGAGTCTGAAGATGAGGGTTAAATTATCAAGTTACTAATTGCTATTTGAGCTGTCCGAGCCTTTGTTTGACCATCAGTTAAGAGTCAATAGTCAGACACGGTTGTTGTGTAAATCAAAAGGTATTAAGGTTTCTTATAGTAAAAGTTGGACATGTAGTGAGTAAATATGCTTCGGTGGAAAGAGGTAATCAACCGTACGGAATGGTGAGAAACACACTTTTCAGCTATGAGGTACAAACCATTTAAAAATTATGATGCATGCTAAGCAAAATAAGCCAGTCAGAGAAAGACAAGTATCACACGATCCCACTTATATGTGGACTCTAATGAACAAAATAAATGGATGCACAAAATAGATCCAGAGACATGGAAGCAGCGAACAGACTGGAGAACCTCAGCGGGAAGGGGATTGGTGGGGAGGGAAGAGATAAACCAAAGAATGTATATGCGTATATGCATAACCAGTGAACAGACACTAGTGTGGTGAAGGCAGGAGGCTCGGGGGTGGGCGGGAGGGGCTCAATGGGGAAAAACAGGGGGGACATTCCTAATACTTTCAATAATAAAGGTAAATTTTTAAAAAGGAAAGCAAGCCCTGGCTGGTTTGGCTCAGTGGTTAGAGTGTTGGCCCGTGGACCAGAGAGTCCTGGGTTCGGTTCCTACTAGGGGCACGTGCCTCGGTTGCAGTTTGTCCTCAGCCCCGATTGGGGTTATGTGGGTGGCTATCAGTTGATGTATCTCTCATGTCGATGTTTCTCTCTCTCTCTCTCTCTCTCTCTCTCTCTTTTCCTCCCTTGCTCCCTCCTGCTCTATCTGAAGATAAGCCCAAAAATGTCCTCCGGTGAGGATGAAAAAAAAAAAAAAGAAAGCAAAGAAAGCAAGGAGAATGGCTTTCTGCCTTATTATATTTCATAAAAAAATAAAGATTATAATGAAACATAAAATTTGAATTCAGGAAACAATTAAAAAGGAAAACCGGGTTTTATATTTCTCTCTATCACACATGAGGAAGCCCATGTTCTATATTCTCTAGGGAGAAAGCACTTTTCCTTCGAACCCAATTTTAAAATAGGATTTCATTTTGGAAGTGAAAATGAGAAGCAGTTTCATCTGTAGAACTGAATATTTAAAATCATACATATAGTCCAAGTATAAAAATAGACCACAACATCAAATCAATCTGTTTAATTATATGTTTTATTTCTAATTTTGTTTAGACATCAGTGTTTCTTGTTGTTCCTTATTATGTCCATTGTTAATAAAAGGCTGGGGGGTGGGGAGAGGGAAGAGATAGATCACAGAATTTCTTTGCATGTGTGCGTAACCAGTGGACGTAGACAGCTATGCTGG
The DNA here is from genome assembly GCF_014108415.1 of Molossus molossus. Classification (NCBI taxonomy): domain Eukaryota; kingdom Metazoa; phylum Chordata; class Mammalia; order Chiroptera; family Molossidae; genus Molossus; species Molossus molossus. The sequence continues at coordinate 54,665,248 of NW_023425351.1, read as the reverse complement.
GGTGGTGGAATCAGGAGGAGGGTGTCAAGGGGGGAAAAAGGTGAACCATCTGTAACACAAATAAATAAATTAATTAAAATAAATTTATTAATTAATAAATAAAAGGCTGGGGCCCTGGCTGGTGTGGCTCAGTGGTTAGAGTGTCAGCCTGCCCACTGAAAGGTCAAGGGTTCAATGCCAGGTCAAGGGCACCAACTTGGATTGTAAATTCAATCTGTGCCCACGTCAGGGCTTGTGTACCTGTGAGGGAGGCAAGCAATCCACGTGTCTCTCTCACCTGGATGTTTCTCTCCCTCTCTTTTTCTCTCCTTCCTTCTACTCTCTCCAAAAAAAAATGGAAAAAATATCCTCGAGTGAGGATCAACAACAACAACAACAGACTGGGAGGTATACCCCACTATGCTAATTCTAAACCCCTCCTCTGATTTGTCAGCTCTCACTGTTGGTCATGTGTATGATTTCCAGGGTGGACCTGGAGCGACATGAGAAGTGAAGATAAAATCTTTGGTTCAGACAACTTAGGCGTAGTTCACTGTCATGGGAATGCTGCACAAGGGCAAACAGATTGCTTTTCTTTGGTAAATAAATGCTGAGCAGGACTTTGTCAGCACAATTCAAGAAGTCTTAATGAATATGTACATTTTTCATATTATAGTAGGTATTATTGGATTTTTAGTGAGTACATGCTGTGGGGAAAATTCATAAACTATATTGAATCCTTATCTCAGAAAAATCTTCTCATACATAGACAAATTTCATTATTTTAGCTTGTGAAGTAAGCGAGTTATTTTTTATTTTCTGAGTTTTGAGGGAATCAGAAATTGAGCTTTGCTGATGTTTAGTGTTTGAGAGTAATTTCTAATCTGTAGTGGTGTTTCATTATTATTTTTATTTATATCATATTTTCTTCCAATCTCTCTCAATTCAGTACAATTTCACCTGGAAATTTTTTTCTTTTCTTTTATTGTGTGTGTGGTAAAAATAAGAAACTTTTCTTTTTTTCCCTTGCTTTATGTACCTGTCTAGTCTATGGGACTCATCATCTTAATTAGTACAACCATCAGAAATAATGAAAAAAACATATTTAGTAGCCAAATTGTCAGTCTAAGAAAATATCGGTCTGTCTAAAACAGCCATTAAACACTCCTGATAGCATTTTTGCATTTTTTTCTGTGATGCAAGTATATATTTGATAGTTTTGACAATATAAAATTTAAGGCCTTTGGCCGTATTGATTGATGACAATGATTGGATTAAATTCTTCCATGGCTAGCTATGCTTATTTTTCTTACTCCAATTCTTAAAATTTACTGCCAATTTTTGTATCTTCTAGCTCAAATTTTGTGTTCAAAATTGTGGGTGTGTTTGACAGTAAACTGGCTAATTGTCATTTAATTGCAAGTTTCCTTGAAATAGAAATTCCATTGCAATGCACAGCCTGGGAAACTGGCTAAGTGCTTTATATCAGAACTACAGTGCTAGTGATCAATTTGCTTAACTCTAGTCAAACATAATTTCTAATAAAACACTTTTATTTTACTAAATATTTTAATAGTTATGAATTTAACTTTGAGCCATGTGACTGTATTTAGAGTTGGAATTCAGTTTCACACACACACACACATATACATATACATATAAAATGAGATTTTAGAAATAGACTATTAGGAATAATATTATTTTCTGTATGCTGCCTATCTGTTTTATATCCTTTTTATTCTGGTTATGAGTCAGTGGTATGTATCAACACTGAGACTACCCATGAAGGACATCATTCATTAGCAAAAGTTACACTTGAAAAAATCAAAATCAGATTATGCTAAACAAAATTGCTTAAAATCAGATAATAATGGGTTTCTGAGCAAAGTATAGCAGCAAAGGGTAAAAGAAAAGAATGTATATACTTAAGAAACAGTCATGGAAATCAACATATTAAGTAGTAGATGGAGACTCTGTTACAGATTTTTTTCAGGAATTGAATCAACCTTCATTGATAGGAGAGTGACTCAGATTAATTAGTCAAAAAGGAAAAATATGACAATTTTTATTTTTTTAAAAGGTCTTAATGCTTACTTTGCTAAGTGTTCTTTCTTAAGCCAGTGTTTTGTTTATTTGAAAAATATTTAATGCTTAAAAAATTATTTAATGTTTGAGAAGTATTCTTTCTTAAGTCAGTATTTAATCCATATATATATATGTGTGTGTGTGTGTGTGTGTGTGTGTATATAAACTTTATTGATATATTTTACAAAGTGAAAGGCAAATTATATTAAACTAATGTGACAGTCACATGGAATTAGTTTAGTAAAATTGTGATTTAGATTACTGTCTTCAAATACAGCAACTACTGTGACTAGGAAATAATCTATCAAATATCCAGTTGTAATATGGACAATATTTTCTAAAACATGTAGTAGGTTTAAAATGTAACACTTATCAACTGGAAAACTGAAAAAACAAATCACTATAGAGCAATGTTTTAATTTCGCACATGCATTTCTGCTAATGAAAAAATAATACAATTTGCCAATCTCTTCTAGGATAAAGTCTCTTTTGTGTTAACTCAGCATCTTTGGGGTAAATGCTCAAACTTTTCAGTTTTAGATCACTGCGGTCTTTTTTTTTTTTTATCCTCACCTGAGGACATTTTTTTCATTTTTTTGTTCAGATAGAGTTGGGGGGAGAGAGAGAAAGAGAAACATTGATGTGAAAGGGAGGGACACATCGAGTGGTTGCCACCCACACGACCCAACCAGGGCCAGGACCAAACTGCAACTGAGGTACATGCCCTTAGCGGGAACCAAACCAGGGTCTCTCCAGACCGCAGGCCGACGCTCTAACCGCTGAACCAAACCGGCCAGGGGTGTGTTCTTCCTTTTAAAATAAAGTTTCTAGCTCGCCGATGTGGCTCAGTGGTTGAGCATTGACCCATGCACTAAGAGGTCGCTGGTTCGATTCCTGGTAAGGGCACATGCCCAGGTTGTGGGCCTGATCCCCAGTTGGGGGGCATGCAGGAGGCAGCAAGGTGATGTTCTCTCTCATTAATGTTTCTTTCTCTCTCCCTCTCCCTTCCTCTCTCTCTAAAATCAATAAAGAAAAAAATAATTTAAAAATAAATAAATAAAATAAAGTTTATTTTAGATGCAACTGATAATCTATGAGTCCTAATAGTGATAGGATAAAACTGTCTGGTCCATATGAAACCCTTGTTCTTACTGATAAACATTAGCTGGCTTTAGTGGAGATGTCACTTCTTGGTAACTGGGAATCCTGTAGACTTTACTGGTGTCCCCAAGGCAACCTGTGCTCATGTAGCAAGGTCAGTTTTTCTACCTTTCTGGCTCTACTCCATGACCCGTTTCGCTGGGTCTTCTAAATAAGTCTAAAATAAATTATGTATTGATTTAACAATGTTCAAGCTGCATTTGTAGCTACAATTTGCTTTTTCAAAAAATACCAAAGTCTACAATATTTACTTTCTTTATTACCCCAATTAACTTTGGGTTAGCATTTTCCTTTTAGTGAATGTGATTTCTGTCAAGTATTTAAAAGTATAATGTAATGAATTCATGAATAACACTCTTTTAGTCTATAATTGTATACCTTTCTTGTATTCAAAATATAATGGGTAGATTACAAAAATTGCATTGTTTTGTGGTAGGACTTCATAGTGATTCAATACTGATCCATTTCATAGTCATTTGCGTATGATATATATGATAGTTTTACTCACATAAGCCTGAATGCTTACATTTACTGTCTCTAGTGAGGGCAATTTTGTTATATCACCTAAGGATAAGCACATTAACAGAAGATAAAAGGTTAAGTTGGTGTTTAATACACAAAAGTCGGTGTTTTATAAATTTTGTTGACATTACAAATATATTGAACAGGTGATTTGTTTTCAGTAATGATTCAGTAATTGCACAAAATGACCCCCAGAGGGCTTCAGTCACACACAGCACAGCAGGTACGAGCCGTCACACACACGGTGTACGATTGATCCTCCATGTCAGTGTGAAGGATGGGGTCTCAGGTAATAAGCCTAGTGGACTTACTTACATTTATTTTATTTGAAAATGGCATGATGAAATTAAAACCTCTAGATATTTTCATTCCAATTCAAAGATATCCCAAAATAGCTACAGGCAATTTAGGAAAGTTTATTCCGATGATAATGATATTCACTTTGGATTTTCCTTAAGTTTGGAGTTGTAGGGGGATGAGTGGTTACACAGAGGTCAAGTCTGTGGCCCCAAATGCTTTGAAAACACTGGAGTGAACAAATTCAAGCTGAATTATTTTATTTAAGCAAATAAGACCTTTCAGCTTATTTTGGAACTACTTATTTCTCAGAGCATATTTTGGGAAATGATCCTGTAAGATATGCTAGAAAGACATAGCTTTGTCCGACAATCAATTTATTATTAGCCTGATCTTTTCTTTAGGTATTTAATTACCCAAAGTTACACATGAGGCAGGCAAACTGCTAATGTTGTTTGAGGAAACAAAAATAATTTTTACATTAGAGCCCCCGTTGGAGATCTATTATGGCACATTTATGTATTTGTTTATTTGCCCATCTATCCAAATTTGTTCAACAAAACTTACTGAGCACTGGCTCTGTGCCAGACACAGTGCTGGGCTCTGACAGTGCGTGGTCTCTGGATTCGGGAGTGTCCCCCATGGGAATGTGAAAAGATGAGTGAATATTATATTAAAAGAAAAACGTGACGTATTCAGGTTAAGAAATGGAGCGTTCCAGCAGGGAGTGGGAGAGAATGCAAGGCCTAGGAAAGCCCTCAGAACCCCTGGAACCGGACTTGAGCCCGGAAGGATGTGAGCAGTGTTTGGTTAGAATGAAGATGTGGCACGATGGGGTCGAAACTGTGCTGGTCCAGTATGGCCGCGGAGATCATTGACATACTGAAACATAATTGATTACGAAATAGCGCCTTCCTCTGGGCCCAGAGCACCAGCTTGCCTTCCTGACACCGGAATTGCCCATCTCCCTCAGGACCGACTGGATTGTCCTATGATATATCAAATGACTAAAAGCCGTCATAGTAGGTAGGGCCTATTCTGGATACTTCTGTGGCAGACACTGACGATCCAACCCACTGTTACTAAGTATTCTCAATATCACACCAGACCTTTTGGTTTATTGAAAGTGACCAGCAAAAACAAACATACAATATGTGTGTGTGTGTATGTGTGTGTGTGTCTATTACTATTGGATAACTTTCAAAATGTGTTATTCACTTAAAATAATAGCACATATCTGTGCAAATAGAACATAGGGATATATAAATAGTCTATCTACTGTATAAAAGCTGGAAAATAGATTCTGAGTTATTTATGGTTACCTGGCTGTAATTCACAACTTCCTAAAGAAAACCTCTGTGCCTTTTTATCTCTTCATCCCCAGGGTTTACCATGTTACATGTGCCTAGTAAATGTTGAAAGAATAATTGAATGTTACACATCCGTAGGTGCGTGTCACCATTTGCAAAGTATTTGCATGTGCATTATGTCATGCAATCCTCACAATATCCCATCAATTATACTATCATCTCTGTTTTAGCAAAGAACAAGGGTCTGGGACAAATTATGCCAGCAGGCTTTGCACAACCCCAGGCGGGGTGACAATTAGGAGCTGCGCATCTCAGGCTAAGTACTGGGCTGACGCTCCGCCACCCAGAGAAAGGGCCTTATTTGTGTAATTCTCTCAGGGGTTCATTAAGAGTTAACTGCAGCCCTTTGAAAGTTTAAGCCCAAGGTCACATTAGAAATTAATAGAAGAAGCTCATAACCCTTATATGTTGTTGTTGTTTTTTTTGGTTCTAAGACCTATGAAAATGTTACTATGAGCTCCAGCCTTAGATATCTTCAAATTTGCAAGTGCCAGAACAGAATTTGTATTTTTAGAAAAGGCTCAAATTCATTGAGAATCAAATTTGGTGAGTAAAGAAAAAAATAATGTCAATACACTGTCCTTGATTAAAAGTGACATGTGAATGAAACAATGATATCGGTTATAAAATTAGTTAATATGCATAAAGCCCTTGAATAGTGTCTGACAGAGAGTAATCATCATATAAAATGTTAGCTGTTATTACTGTCATCAGTCGCAGCAGGAGGAGAGGCATCGTCACCCTTATTATTTGACTGAAAATGACGTGGAAGGCAATTTCAAGCATATTACGAGTAATAGAAGTATTATCTGAAATAAGAATATCCCAACCTTTCATAGTAACTTGTTGGAGACTCATATTTACTTGATAACATGATATAAGTATTTGTTTGTTGATTTTTTAAAAAGGAGTGCACTTAATATAGGTTTCAATATAGTAGAGATTGTAAAGTAAATTATTCCTAGTAAAACTAGATCCAACATTCAACAGACATCTGTCTTAAAAATTCACCTTGTGATATATCAGCAAAATATAGTCCTTTCCTATTGCATGTATATAGGATAAAGCAAACTATAAAATCATCTGTTCTTACAGGCTTATTTATCCTTTTATTACATTAGGTATACTGACTGTTATTGGAAAACCCAAGAAGAAATCTGTAGCTATAAAATAGCTTAAGGTGAAAGAAATATAATAACCCTTATCAGGAAAGGCAGTGTTTTATAATACACAACTACACTTTTGTTTGAAAAGGTCAAATTTAAACATTATGTTATTGATCTAACAAGAAAACAACCTTGTTGCTTTGGATTACGTTCTTCCTTCCTACAGAAAATGTAACACGTACTACACAGAGTTTCCACAACTGACATGAGCCTCCAGATTTTTGTGGTCAGGCACTTCTGTTGGATTGCCAAGCACATACTAATTTTTCCAGTTTATCAATGTAACAAAAATCCAGTAAACTTTTACATAAGAGAGCTGTTTCAGTGATAAAGGACAGTAAAACCTAATGTTGGAAAGTAGAGAGCGGTAAAGAGCCCCAGGAATAAATGTTTCTTCGCAGTTACTGTCTGCATAGAGCTCTGAACTAGAAGTTGGCAAATGTGGGTACAGACCCCACACTGTAAAATTGAACGTATTCCTTAACATCTCAAGAGTGTGAGGTCATTAGATAATGGGATAATGGACCTTTTTCCAGGTATAAAGTTTTTTGGCTTAATCTGCTCCTAATGCCAATAACTCACAAAGTTACTCTAATGATAGCTTAGCTTCACAGTGTTGTGTGCGTGCACACACACACACACACACACACACACTTTTAAGTTTGCTTGTAGCCACATAAAATAAAAAAGAAACAGGCATAACTAATGTTAATTATATTAAACTAACATGCCCCAAATATTAACATTTCAACATTTAATGTAATGTTAATGATATATTTTGCATTTTATTCTCCAATTAAGTCTCAAAAATCTATGTATGTATTTTACATGTACAGCACAACTCATACTAAAAATTAGGTTTTAATTGAGAAGAAATGATTTTTATAGAATCATCAACATAAATAAAATAATTAGTATTTAAATTTATTGGCAATTATGATTTACTTAAGTTTCATTATGATTTTTAGGGTTTGAATAAAATATTAAGATAAATCTATTATAATGTTATATCAGTTTATATTCCTAACACTTCCACTGTAACACTGCCTCTTACACTGTGCAAGAGTTAAAATAAAATGTGGACTACTAAAATAATAAAAGTGTATTTATTAAAAATATTTTGTGTTTTCTATTTTTAAATTTAAATTAAAATGAATTACAGTGGAATAAAATTAAAATTTCAGTTCTTCAGTCTCACTACCTACATTTGAAACCCTCAAAAGCCACAGTGGCTAGTGGCCGCCATAGCAAAGGCGCAGACAAGGTGAAGCGCCCTCTTGTGGCAGCTTAGTTTGGACTGTCCCGTGACAGGAAGGGAAGGAAACTTTGAAAATCACAATAAATAGTACACTGAGAGAGGACATAGTGTAATTTTTCTCTTTGTGCCTCAGCTTTTTGTTGTTATCCACTAAGACTTTACGATTTATTGTTTATGATCATTGTACAGCAAGGTCGGCTTTATTTCAGAACTTTAGAATCCATAATGAAGAATTATGATTCCCCACCCCACCATATTCAATTTAAAGTAAATTCATAAAATAAAAGCATTCAACAGAATTCTGACTTCCTGCTTTTAAAACTTTAAAAAGCCCTGGCCAGTTTTGCTCGGCGGGTAGAGCTTTGGCCTGTGGTCTGGAGAGACCCGGGTTCGGTTCCCGCTAAGGGCATGTACCTCGGTTGCAGTTTGTCCCCGGCTCTGGTTGGTCGTGCGGGTGGCAGCCACTCGATGTGTCCCTTTCACGTCGATGTCTCTCTCTCTCTCTCTCTCTCTCTGTCTCCTTCCCACTCTATCTGAACAAAATATCGAAAAATGTCCTCGGGTGAAGATAAAAAAAAATAATAATAAAAAAATAAATAAAACTTTAAAAGCATTAACTTATTCTAAATAAATTTCTCTTTCTTTTCTTTTTTTCTTTATTGATTTTCAAGAAAGAGGAAGGGAGAGAGAGAGACATAGAAACAGCGATGAGATAGCCCTTTGATTGGTCTCCTCCTGCATGCCCCCCACCCGGGATCAGGCCCACAACCTGGGCCTGTGCCCTGACCGGGAATTGAGCGGGTGACCTCTTGGTGCCTGGCTCAGTGCTCAACACTGAGCCACACTGACCGGGATCTTTTTTTACTTTTTCTGTTTGGTGCTCTCAGTGCGTCCTCATGCTGCCAGGCATGTGGCACAGATCTGGCCTTTCCTGCCGCAAAGATACTGAGAAGGCCTGTGCCCGTGTGTAAGAAAGGAGATGCATGTTTCCGAATCACTGTGCTCTGTTCTCCACCACAAGCCTCTTTCATGCGTTTCGGTGTTTCATTTTCCCCATACACATATTCATTCTTTGATTCAGAAAGTGTAGTAACTGTATGCAGAAAGAAAAATATAAAAAATATATGTTAGGTTTTAAGAGTAAGCCTCAGATTTCCTCTTATTTTCACAGTTGGATATATTGACAAGTTTTAATAAATTTCAGTTTTTTTTATAAAGAATATTTTTTCTTTATTGATATTTTAGAAAGAGGGGAAGGGAGAGGGAGAGAGATATAGAAACATCGATGAGAGAGAACATCAATTGGCCGCCTCCTGCATGCCCCCCAATGGGCATCGGGCCCACAACCTGGGCATGTGCCCTGACCAGGAATTGAACCGACAACCTCTTGGTTTATTGGTCGATGCTCAACCACTGAGCCACACTGGTTGGGCAATAAATTTTAGTTTTATAAAAGAAAGACACCGTCTACATACATCTGCTCCAGGATGAAAATCCATGTAAGTCCAGTGAACACCTTATCCTGGTGAATTAGTTCACTAGGGCTGCTGTCATAAAATACCATAGACGGGTGGCTTACCCAACAGAAATGTATCTCACACAGTTCTGGGGGCTAGAAGTTCCAGATCAAGGTGTCAGGAGGTTTGATTTTTGGAGGCTTCTCTCTTGGCTTATAAGATGGTCGCCGACTTGCTGTGTCGCATTGACCTTTTGTCTGTGGATACCCATGCCTGGTGCCTGTGTCTGCTTATCCAAAGTTTCTTTTCTGATAAGGATGTCAGTCATATTGCATTAGGTCCCACCCTAAATAACTTTTTTTAATTGAACCAGCTTTTAAAAGAACTATCTCAAAATAGAGTTACAGTTTAAGTCACTGGGGGTAAGGACTTCAACATATGAATTTTAGAGGGACAGAATTCAGTCCATAAAACCAGAAACACAGTTTGAATTCTGTAATTAGAATACCAAGCCCAAGATGGTAATCAAACCCCTAAGTTTGATTGAACATCAGTTTCTTCTTCCTGACCCCAGGCTTTGTTTGCCTAGGTGTCTGTGTAAAGAAAGGAGAGGATTAAGATCGGCCCTTCTGGCCTGTCCATCTTTATCTTCCTCCTCCTTTCAAAGGGCTTGCTAGCCTGTCTTCTAAGTGTCTCTAAGAGCAAACAGCAGAGGGAGAAGGAGGTCAAGGGACCTGGCCTGGACCTGAGCCCGGAGCCAGTCCTGGGGCCTAGTCAGTGACTTCCACCGGCCCCTCCCTCCTGAGATTTCTTACCCCAGGGGCATGCATCTGAATCCTAAACACACCCTTGCCTGCTTTGTCCCGTCACTTGATTCCCGCAGTGTTTTTCTGCTGAGACATTTTTACCGTTCAGGTGGCCTAACTGGACGGATCCTCAGACCAGGCCCATGTTGAGTCTCTGTAATTCTTGGTTCTCCTTGTGAAACGGGAAATGAATCCTCGCTCTGAGAAACACACAAAAAATCAGGCTCATCTCAACAGAGAAGCTCTCTCTCCCTCCAGATTTCCTCAACAGATGTCAGTTTTAGCTGATTCGTGTATGAATTGGACTTTCATTTTGTCAGACAGGAATAGACACCGGTCTTTGTATGCCAAGTGCCTGAAACCAATTTCATAAATGAGTGAGCCATTGACGCGCACTGCCCTAGACTAGCACTAGAGGGCATCATTCTCCCACTGCTCCCTGAAAAAGGCCTGGGCCCAGCAGGTGTGGCTCAGTGGATTGAGCGTTGTCCCAGGGACTGAGAGGTCCCGCTCCGATTCCCAGTCAGGGCACATGCCTGACTCCATCCTCGGGGGTGGAGGGTGCAGGAGGCAGCCAATCAATGTCTCTCTCTCTCTCTCTCTCTCTCTCTCTCTCTCTCTCTCTCTCTCTTTCTCTCTCTCCTCTTTTTAAAATAATTAAAAATATTAAAAATAAAAATAAAAAAAAATAAAAAAGAGCTGGGAAGGGTACTGAACCATCCATAAGAACTCTCTCAAAGGAAATAATTCCATCCAATCTTCTCTCCGCTTTGTCCCCCTTCTACACCTTGCTGTACCTTAGAGTCCACGAGTTACAAAACAGATTCTCCTACATTTCCTTTGAAAATGATTCCTACAAGAAGCTGAATGTCGCACATTCACTTAAGTATCTTAATATCTACTAAACGAATGCTTCCATTTGAACTGAATCAGGATAGCCTCCTTCTCTCCTCCTGGTTCACACGTCACACATACGCACACACATATATGCAAATGTTCATACGTTTGCTGAAACAATCTTTACACTTCGCTGGAATATTTAATAGCTAATGGAAACGACGTGTATTTATCATTGGTATAATATTTGTCCACATGGTGTGCATCTTTTTCTTCTTTTAGTTGTAAATTTTCTCTCTCAATAACCTCTCTCTCACATTGAGATTGAATTCTTGTGATATTGTATAGTTCATAAACTAAATATGAAAAAAAAACTAGCAAGGAATAGATAATGCAAAATTAGCCAATAGCAGGGAATTTCTGGAGGTTAGGATAAATCTAAGGTAAATAGAAAACTGCCATCTTCAATTTTTCTTTTTTTTCAGTAAGAGAAATTAGGAGTTGCACTATTATTAAGCTGAAGATCTAAAATCATGTATTAGAATCCCAGTTATGTCACTGGTTAACTTTTTAAAAATTGTTGAATGTCTTTGAATCTTAATTAACTCAGAAATAAAATGAGGGAGATGGATTATGTACTTATTATACTCTTTTTTTTTTTTTTTGGTAATTTGTTAAAAAGTTGATTAAATTTCTTTAAAATGTTACATCAGTGACTTTCAATGAACTGGTTACAGATGACAGAGCATTGGACAGCATATTTATGTTTTAAGTTTTGTTTTAAAATTTGTATGTATGGTCATGAGAGTACGTTTTCTGGGGAGCTGTTACTACAGCTGTGACTCTAAATGAGAATTACTCAAATGAACCAGATTTCTATATGATCTTAGTTTAAATTACAGTGTTCATGGCTTATGAATACATTCACAGACAGCATTTATCTTCCTGTGATGACTTTGTGGATTTATACATTTATTTGCAATAAAGTCTTAGGGAATATAAACCATGACTATGTAGCCATAGTTATTTGCTAATTGTGTAATGAAGACCTGGCTGCAGAAATAAAGAATATACCCTTCCTTCTGCTGTAAAGGACTCAGCAGTCATTGGTGGGGGGGTTTTATTTTGGCCATCTCTTTCTCTAAATCTCCCTCTCGTCAGTATGTTTGGAGTCAAATCTTGTTTTTATCATTTCTTCCAAATTGATGCTTTTTAAAAAGTTTTCTTTTTGAAAGAGAGAGAGATTGCTAGGTAGATAGATTAGATTGGCTAGGCATCACTGATTCAAGTGTGATTACTCATCCATGGGAATTTCAGCAGGGCACCAAGTTTGCTCTGTCAATGTTAAACATATGTTTGACAATTTTATTGTAAAATTATTTATATCTTTAAAAAATATCTACAAAACCTTGCCAACCATGATTAATACTTTACTTAGTAAATTAAAACGTTGGCCGCTGATTCATTTATCTCCTTTATCTAAAATTCTGCATAAGAGTTACTAAAATATATTACAGTTCTTTTTTGATGTACAGATTTTAATTTTTAAGTGTTTTCACTGAGTTGTACTATTGATTCCACAGCTATTAAATTACCTTGAAAAAAGAGACACTAACTTAATCTAGTGCTAAGTGCTCCAGAATAGAATGATCTTCCCACAACTGCTCAGGGAAGGAAATGAGGTCAAGGTTCTTTTTAAGACAATGTTACTTTGCAAATAAAGACCCAATATTTTAAGCTTTTGTCTACATTTTCACTAACTCTTCTATTTTCTCTCATGTTTTCTTTGTGGATGCTGAACGCCTTTTAGAATACCTCTGTGTAGAGATGACCCTGCAATATACTCTTATCTTCCTGGGAGAATTCTTTCTATGTAATTTATAATGTGTCTTCATGCTACATTTCTTTGCTTCTTCTGCTACATGACTTACTTAATAGCTCTGCATAATGCATTCCCATTTAATTAAATGATAAGTAGGGCTGTAGGCCAAAATCAATCTGAATCTGAATGGGACCAATTTGTTTCATACCCTACAAGAAAATATTATTCCTAATTTTTTTTTTTTTTTTTTTTGGTACTTAGAGGATAACATATTTTAAAGGTGGTGTAAGTTCCACACTTTTAACTTAATAGAAAACTTTCCAATAATGTCTATGCCTAAGAGGCTCTTTAATCAAGATGATATCAAAACCAAAAGGAAAAAAATGTGTTTTCCCTTTCAAAATAAATCGTACTGTTACAATGTATTTCTGTCACTTGTTTGCATTGGGCTTTTTCTTTTTTGGTAGGGTGGAAGGTAGACATGTTATATTTGCTGAGACTAATGTTTACTCAAAGTTATAGAGCTATATTGTCAAGGTTGTACTTAAATTACACATACATTCATTTAGGATTTAACTTACACATTGTTGAAATATACAGTTTCCTGTATGATGTAACTTGATGACAATAGCAATGCTGGTTTCCATAGCATTGTACTAAATAATGTTTCAGGAATCAGAACATCTGGAGTCAAACCTTGTTTTTTGCATTTTTTTGAAAATGATGCTTTAAAATTTTTTTTCTGTTCTAGAAATACTTCACTAAATAATCTAGATTCTGCTTTTCTTTTCTTCTCTCCTTCCCTCAAAACCTCTGTTCTATATTCTGTTTTCTCAGAGCTTATTTTCATTTTTATTAATCCATAAAATATTACGACCCAGGTATTCTAATTATTCTGATCATTTATTTCCATGTTATTATCCATGTTTTAGGTAATGTAACTGGAAAAAACACACTTATTTAAATACTGCAGGGGGAAAATGTAACAAGAAACGTGAATGTTAAAATAGCATAGGTCACTCTGATTCTTGTAGAATGTGGAATAAAGAATCAATCTTTTGAAGAACAAATATATGAAGATAAAATAAGCAAACAAACAAACAAAAATAGTAATTTTGACATAGGTTATTTCTATATTTAGTTCTTAAATGCAAGAGCAGGTTCTTCATGCCTACTACTTCTCATACTTACCATGATTTATAAGCTCATGTAAGTACTTAAACATTTTTCACAAACTGGAAATCCATATAACATTGAGGTCAGTTGAGGTAGATGTCAGAGGAGTAATGACACGTTCCCTAGTAAAACTAGTGGACAGAAAATGTATATCTCTTTCTAATAAATGTCAGGAAACATAAGAAAATGTGTAACATATGATAAAGGGTATATCCTAGTCAAATATATTTTTCAGAACTGTAGCCCAACCTGATTAATGAGCTAATTGAGTCTCTGTAACTCCCTAAATTCTGACTTCCAGCTTTCTCATCAACATAGTAAAACTGAATTGAGTCAAATCCTTGAGCAAACACATGCATTTAGGTCCATGTGTTTGTTTTGAAATGTAAGCTGATGGCCTCGTTGCAGAGGCCTCGTTTCTGATTTCACATTTTCCTTTCTCTGTGAGTGAGTGAGCATTTATTTTTATTCTCTTTTCAATGAAATTGTTTTGAAGACCAAAGTTTAATAACACTGAAAAAAATAATGCATGTCTCGGAAATAAATATAAAATGATTTAAATATAATTTGTGAATGGTGCCGTTTTATGTGATTCATTGTTTTAAACGTGGCCTCTGGCAAAAGGAGGCGTAGGTTTAGATTCTGTTGTCATTCTGTAGCTATTCCAGGATCCTCATAAACTTTGTCTCTTTAACTGTAAAACAGAGATGTTAACTTCTCTCAAAGACTTTTTCTGTTAAATAAAATCGAATACAAGGATATTAAAACATTGGCTCATATACTAAGAACTGGTAAAAAAAAAAAAAAAAAGTCAGCTCTTATTTAATAAATTTCTGTCCAATTGGTTATACTTCTATAGGCCACTTAAGACATTTATCTCACAGTTATCTGTGGGTCACTCTCTTATTAATAAAGTTCCTTCAGAGGAACATCCAGTTCACTCCCACAGTCCCGCTGGGAGCTAACCAGAGCAGTCATTCCCCCATCCAACCATCCATTCAGCACACGTTTATTCGGAGGGTCCGTGGGCTTTTCTAAAGTCCTTGCCTCATGTGTAGTTGCGAAAAAAGTCAAAGAAAATTAAACATATACATATAACTAAACAAACCAAAAAAACCGTGAGTGTGAATGTGTGCTGTAAATACATACACGAAGGACCTGGAATGGGGAATAAGACAAGGGATGCAGGGCCAGGGTGGGTAGATACCCGGGGACATCTTCCTGCTGGAATGACGGAAGAGCCGAGAAGATGCCGAGTACAGCACAGGGGCAGGGCAGCCCGGCAGTGCTGTGCAGGAGAGGGGACCAGTCAGAGCAAACAACGTTCCTGAAGCAGGAACAGCTCTTAACACGTCTGAAGAACCTAAAAGAGACCCATGTGGCTAAAAGAGCGGAATGAAGTGAGAGCGACTTGAAGTAATGTCACGTTATGTCCTCAGGCGATGCTAAGGGACACGTAGAAGAGGTTTAAGCAGGAGAGAGGGCCAGTATGATGTAATCTTTTATATTTCCCCCCATATCGGTGAGGAGAATGTTCTGTTGAGGGCTGTGGAAACGAACTTGTGTTGCCACGTCCTGGTGAGGGATAAGGACAGCCCGAGTTACAACGATGAGGGGACAAAATGAAAGGAAAGCAGATTTAATATAAACTTGAGTTGAAATGGACAAGACTTGTTGATTAACTGGAAGTTGACCTAAGATAAAAGAATTATGAATGAGTTCTCAAATTTCCGTGGTAAGATACAAAAGACTCTAAGGAGAAAATGTTTGATAGTGGAAAGAAAATGCACGCTTTGGGGCCTGTTGTATTTGAGTTCTAGGGTATCTGTGTGTGATTACAGCTATGATCACATAGGTACGTTAACAAGAGAGATGGATATTTTTGTCTGAAGTTCACAGAGAGTTCTAAACTTGAACTGCTCTTGAGATTGAGCTTATTAAGCAAACATTTAAATCCATGGGATGGGGTGACTTCCCCTCAAAGACACAGATGTGCAAAGTAAGAAAAGACAACCAAGAATTGAGCCCTGAAAAATTCACTATTTAGAATTTATGTGGAGGAACGGGAACCATATGAAAAGAATCTGCCAACATGAGTCAAGTACAGTAGAAGGAAAACTGAAAGTGGTTTTGTAGAAGCCCAGAAAACAGAATGTTTCAAAAAGAAGAGTGTCAATGAATGATATGCTCTGAAAGATTTTCTGTCCTTTTTTTTTTTTTAAATTCTGTCCTTTTTTTAAAAATTCTTTTTTTCTTTATTGGTTTTTAGAGAGAGAGGAAGGGAGAAGGAGAGAGAATTAGAAACATTGATGAGAGAGAACATCAATTGGCCGCCTCCTGCATGGCCCCCACTGGGGATCAGGCCCACAATCTGGGCATGTGTCCTGACCAGGAATCGAACTGGTGACCTCTTGGTGCGTGGGTCGATGCTCAACACAAGCTGGGTTGTCCTTCTTTATATTAAATTCTAAGAAGAATTTTTTAAATAATCATTATATCCAATTCCTCTCTTCTAATTCTGTTGGACGACTTCCGAGCAGTGCCGAAGCCTGGGATGAGCAGAGGTCACCGTTCTCAAATTCTGTTTCTATAGCCTTTTTACCAGAATTTCGCACAGTCGACTTGCCCCTCCTCACTGAAACACATTCTGCGTTTGGCCTCAAGAATGGTTCTGTCCTGCTTTGTCCCAGACGTACTGGAGGTTTCTCCGTGCAGATTTCTTCGGCCATTGTACTCAGCCCTTTTGCATTTTACACTCTGTGCTAATGACTCTCAAGGTTGTGTCTCCAGCTCAGCTAACTCCAGTGTCACCTATGCAAGTTCCTCTGCAAAATCTCTACTTGGATCTCTAACATGCTTCTCAAACTTAACATCTCCATTACTGCGCTGATATTCACCCCCAAAGCCTGCTCCTTCCTGTCTTTTTAGTCCTTCTTTTCCAGTTATTCAAGATGAATCTTTCAAATCATTCTTGACTCCTCTTTTTTCCTCACACCTCAGCAAGTCATGATCCAGCTCCACCTTCAAAATACTCATCGTGTAACTGCTTCCTTCTGCCTCCTTTGCAAAAATCCAGTTTCCAGCCACCATTGCCTGTCACCTCGATCACTGCAACTTCTTCCTAAATGGTTTCCCTGCTTCCGTTCTTGCTCTTTCATCGTCTGTTTATTATCATTCTTATTTAATTTATTTTTCTTTATTGATTTTAGAGACAGAGGAAAGGGGAGGGAGGGAGAGAGAGAAACACTGATGAGGGAGAACACTGATTGGCCGCCTCCTGCATGCCCCCCCACTGGGAGTTTGGCCCACAACATGTGCCCTGACCAGGAATCAAACTGGCAACCTCTTGGTGCATTCCTTCATCTATTTAAAATAAAGCAGCTACAATAACATTTTAAAAATCTAAGCCAGGTAATGTTATTCCTCACCTCAGAACCCTGTAATGGTTTTGTCCCAGAGTAACAGCTTGTCTAATTTACTTATATGATTTAGATTTTTTAATTGATGACCTCCATGCCTTCCTTCCCCACCCTCTCTTACCACAGCAGCATCCTTGCTGGTTCTCAAAGTGTCTTACATGCTCCTGCCCTAGGTCCTTGGCATCCATTGTTCTCTCTGTCTGGAGAGGTCTTCCCTCGGATAATTTGCATGGCTCAGTCTCTGATACACTTCATATCTTTGCTTAAATCTCACATTCTCAGTGGGGCCTTTTATAATATCCTATTTAAAATGGCATCTGTTGCCCTGGCCAGTTTGGCTCAGCGGTTAGAGCGTCGGCCTGCGGTCCGGAGAGACCCGGGTTCGGTTCCCGCTAAGGGCATGTACCTCGGTTGCAGTTTGTCCCCGGCCCTGGTTGGTCGTGTGGGTGGCAGCCACTCGATGTGTCCCTTCACGTCGATGTTTCTCTCTCTCTCTCTCTTCCTCTCTCTCCCTCCCACTCTATCTGAACAAAAAATGGAAAAATGTCCTCGGGTGAGGATAAAAATAAATAAATAAATAAATAAAATGGCATCTGTTTGCCTGCCTTTCTTATTTTTCTTCATAGTGCTGTTTGTCGTCCGAATGTAAGCTTCCCAAAGTCAGGGATATTTGTTTTCTACACGGCTATATGCTGAATCACTAGAAGAGTTCTTGGTGTGTGGTAGGTGCACAGTAAATATTTGTCAGATGGGTAAGTTGAGGACATAGCATGTCATTGGTGACGTAGAGGGCATTTTAGTGGTAAAATTTGGCCACATTCTAAAGGAACTTTTTACAAATTATAAATAATAAATGGGGAAGAAAAGACAAGTTATGTAAATAATGCTTTCAAGAAATTTAGCTACAAAGGAAGAGAGAAATGTGAAGGGGGTTGGGTTAGAAGTGAAATGTAGGGTCAGAATATGGTTTTAATACATTTTTTTTTTTTATCCTCACCCAAGGACATTTTTCCATTTTTTGTTCAGATAGAGTGGGAGGGAGAGAGAGGAAGAGAGAGACAGAGAGAGAAACATCGACAATGAAAAAGACACATTGATTGTCTGCCACCCGCACGACCAACCAGGGCCGGGGACAAACTGCAACCGAGGTACGTGCCCTTAGCAGGAACCGAACCCGGGTCTCTCTGGACTGGAGGCCAACTCTCCAACCCCTGAGCCAAACCGGCCAGGGCCATTTTGTGTTTCTTTAAACTTAGAGATAGACAGTATAATTATGTGCGATGTAAATGACCATACAAATGAAGAGAAATTGATGGTGCAGGAGAACAAAGACTATTACCATAGAATCAAGTTCTAGAGGTGTCATAGCATGTGATCTGGATCACAAATGGGTACATGCTTTTGGTTTGCTGGTTAGTTTGTCTTTGGTAAGAGGAAGGACATTTTTTTCCAGGCTAATGAGAAGGGAAAGGGTGATTGATGTTTACTAAATAAATTTTATTTAAAATGTTTTTTTATTTAAAAAAGTCTCAAGGAATAATAAGCTAAACTTAAGGTTTTTCAATTCGGACGGAGTCACACATTTCAGCATTATAAACAAAGCTAAAATGATTTAATTTATACAATTATTTAACACCACAGAAGAAAAGATAAACACACAGAAGCCTGATGTTTACCAACATGGGTTTGGCCTAAAATAAAGGCAGTAGGTGAGACAATGAGGAAAGAAATCCACAATAAAATGGGAACACATAGCGGGCACTGCATCTGTGTATTTCTATTCAGAACCCCTTGCTCTTCCTAATATAATTCACTACACGTTTTGCGTACATTTTTTGTGTGAATGTTGTAATGTTTAGTGAAGTATTGCTATATAATTTTTCAAGACATAACATTATAAAAGAAGCTTTAAAAAAGGTGGAATACAGAAAGAATATGTGTTTCCCTATGTTCATAGCAGCACTATTTATAATCGCTAAGATCTGGAAACAGCCCAAGTGTCCATTAATGGATGAGTGGATAAAAAAGCAGTGGTACATATACACAATGGAACACTATGCAGCTGTAAGAAAGAAAGATCTCTTATCCTTTGAGGCAACATGGAAGGACCTGGAGAGTATTATCATACGCAAAACAAGCCAAGCAGAGAAAGGCACATGTTACATGACCTCACTTATTTGTGGAATATAATGAACAAAACAAACTGAGGAATAAAATAGACCCAGAAACAAGGAAATAGGGTGCAGACTAATAAACCTTAGAAGAGGTGGATGTCAGGGGAGGGAAGAGATAAACCACAAAACTTTTATGCCTGTATGTGTAAATAGGGACATAGACAATAATGCTAGGGGTGGGGTGGGGTTGGGAGGAGGGTTTAAATGGGGGAAAAAAGAGAAACATCTGTAACAAAAATAAATAAATAAATAAATACAAATAAAAAGGTGGAATACAGGATTTGGGAAATGCATTTCAATGCCTGTATTGTTAATTTTGCTGTTTTGTGACAACGGTAATTAAATTATCAGACTTGTAAATCATCCTCAATAAATGATATTTAGCCTCTGGTAATATCAACTAGTATAAAATGAAAGAAAAGAGTAAATATAATATTATCTGACCATCAGGTTACCGTCTTTATTGGTATTTTGGAGTTCAAATATAATTATTTTGCAGGCTGTAAATTCCCTAGCCAGTAGTTACCTGACACTTGATTTTTAGCTTTTATTCACACATTCATAAAACAAAACTTTTATACAAATGTACCTCATAGATACAGTTGCATAGGGAAAATGAGCATTCATCAAATAATCTTAAGTCATTAATGCGCATTACAATTTTGATTGAGTGAAATGACTAAGTACTTTAAAATGTGGGTGAAACAATGCTCCAGAAAAAATAGTTTAGAAACTGAGTTTTCAGCTGATACAAGTGTTTTAACTGTGTAACACGTTCACTAAGGAGCTGTAGCCTAACTTGGAGAAGAACAGAATTAGTTTGCTCTTCTCCACCGCACGTGTGAGTCTCTGTCAACAGTGTCTTTTTACTGTTACCACTGAATGCTGCTGCTTTTGTGCCAGGCTTTGTAGTCCCTACATTTCATTTCACAACATATAATGTAGGTGTTTTCTTTCCTTCTTTTTACAAATTAGGAATTACAAGATTCAATTGCTATATCAATTTCCTATAGATTTCCCCACTAGAAAGCGTTAGTGCAGGAATTCACAGCCAGTCTGTCTGACGTCACAGCGTGTGACGAGAACAAAGTGCTGTGTCACTTCTATCAGAAACCAATGCTATTATCTATTATACTACTATCGCTTTGCTGAGTTGCTTTTTTCAAGACCCAGAAATACCGTTACATTGACTAATAATTTAGCAGAATAAATTAACCTTTATGAATTAGAGTTCATCTCTATGCTGGAGTTCATTTTTTTTCTTTTTCTTTTTAAAGGCTACTAAGGTGTAGGATATATAAATACACTTAGATAAATTCCATCATGGTTATCCACCCTCTTTCAAAAACTGTTGGGCATTTTTCACCCATCTACTTGAAACAGCTCATCCCCACCCCCACATACTCACACAAAAATCAACAAACAAAAATACAAAAAATGAAAAAATCCAAATTTTTAAAATATCTAAATGTCAACTATGCCCCCCAAAACTATATCATTAATTCTTTATAAGTGCCCCATTGGCTGAATTGCTATCATGTATGTACCCCACTATATTTAAGGTAAGGAGGTTGGGTGTTGCCCCTCCTGTGCCTGTGTCTTCCAGAACTCCTCACTCATCACACTTTCAAAAGCCCCTTTCTCTTTGTAGACTTCATTAAATTCGATCCTAACTTCATAAGATAGAAGGACAACCTAAACGACCCTCTCCCTCGTAGAGATAAATGTTATTTTTAATTATAGCATTCTCACTGGGAAGAGTAAAGACCACAGCAAATACACCCATTGAATCAGAAATAACATAATTCATGAAACAATTACAATTACATTTTACAGTTCAAGTCATCTGAATAGACAATTTCAGTCTTAGAAGTGTCAAGGATATGGAAATGGCAGACAAGGATTCTCCCTTCTATTTGAATATTTTTGCTTCCATCCTTACAATTTCATAAAATGTTTTATAAATTAAAACTAAATTATGGTTATATTGGTTAATTTCATTATTTGAGGCACCTTAATTTTTTATGACTGAAATACTTAAACTCCTCAGTCACTTAAAATGTTCTAATGTAAATGTTGATTAAATATTCATCACCTCTCCAAGTGAGACTTAAAGAGAATTAGAAAATAGAGATAAAAGCTGAAGTTGTGATAAGTTAAAATCCTTCAAACAAATCTCTTGTACTCTCACTGTGGTCTCTGGGTGGCAAGTAGTAACTAACCACTGCTTTAAACTGTTTAATATAGTTTACACTGCCCTTTATAGATTTCTTCTCTACTATTCCTCTCACATTGTCTGCACTCAACCCAAACTGATGGTCATTTTCTGTCCTCCTCTTTGTATATACTGTCCCCTCAACCACAGCTGCCTCAGCCCACAGATGCCTACATCTCTCAAGTGCAAGCCCGTTCATATTTTTTCTTACACAGCAGTTCAGATACAAATTTTCTTTGTTCCCATTCTTCCCTTGATTGTAGGTCATTTGTATAAGTCCTGTAATTTTTTAAGGTAAAATAGATGCCTTATTAACCTGTATATGCCTCTTTAGGTTGAGAATCATGTCTTGGAAGTTATAAATCTAGGTATCTTTTCTAGAATGAGTGTATGTAAAAAAAAGTATGTATTAATTTTTGCAAAATATTTTATTTCAGGTATATTTTATCTGTTTCTGAACTCTCACAGATTTTTATTTTTATTTTTTTAATTAATAAGAATAGATTACATGCTTTCCACTGGTGATATCTAATTATATTATTTTTAATTGTCAATGCTATTATTCTTTCTCATTGGTATTCCCTAAAGTTCATTCCTCTTGGAAGGGAATGAACTGAGTTGCTTGTAAAAAGTAGTTTGATTTCAAAGTAAATATGGCTTACATGCATTAGATGCATTGGTTCTACACGAACCTGCACTATAATGTATAAAAGGGATGGATATCAAGGTGTAGGATATCACTGTAATATTATAGAACAAGAAACATTTTTTGGACTTGGATTCAACCCCATGAAATTCTTAGCCCTTGGAATCTCCATTTTATCAGTGATAGAACAGTAATAATACTTTCTAATATATTATCTTGAAAACTATCACCCATGATATTTTTGAAAAAAAAGTTATCACAGTACTTCCCCACTTTAGACATACAAAGGACTCACAAAGCAAATTTAACTAGTTTGTATTATGTTTATTTTTCGTGAAAAACATTGACAAAATAACATTGTACATCTTTCATTATTGTATTTATTCTATTCCTCAGAGTAATAATGAAAAGACTTGTGGTGTTTTCCAGTTTTCTTTGCCTTTTGCATCTAGTTATTTTTTACAACCCTTTTTATTCTACTAGCTATAAGTATACGTGTTCATTGAGTTGGACCTATGTAATCAAAATAGAGAACACTACTTCACATATGCAGACTCTGCTTTCAAAAAATCCTTGCTAGGTGTAACCAGCACAACTCAAATGCGTACTTGATATTTGGAAGAATTAAGTAAATATGACCTAGTTTAAAATTCATTTTAGCTTTAGTTATTCCATGATTATTGATTTGCCTGTTGAGTCATCCTATTGCCCCTAATTATCAAGGAATATTATCTCTTTCCTTTCAGACTTCAACAGCCTTCTCTTGGGTCTGTGTCCTCTGACTCTGTTGCCTGTCTATTCTCTACACAAAAGTAGGGTGACTTTAAAAAATATTAACCAAGTCAAACTTCAAACCTCACCATTACTTCCCAGCACATTTATATATATAAAAAATTTATTGATACAGCTATTTGGCTTTTCCATGATCAACCCTTGCCTGTATCCCCAAACTCATCAATGCTCTCCTCCTCCATGACTCTAGCTCAGCAACATTGACTTTTTTCCCCAATACTTTTTCCCAGCCTTCGTATTATTTTGACTCCTTCTTGTCTTTTTTCAAATATGTTTTCATTGATTTTTAGAGAGAGAATAAGGGAGAGAGAGATAGAAACATCGACGTGAGAGAGAAACTTTGATCAGCTGCCTCCTGCACGCCCCCTACAGGTGATCAAGCCCACAACCCAGGCATGTGCTCTGACTGGGAATGGAACTGGGACCTCTCAGTCCATGGGACAATGCTTGATCCACTGAGTCACATCAGCCAGGCTCCTTCTGGTCTATTAGTTCATAATATAAATGGCCTCTTCTCAAAGAGACCTTCATTGACCAGGCACTAGGCATCTCCATTATACCACTTTTACAGTTTTCTTTAATTCACTGTTAGATGTTTCTTTTCTTTGATACTTTATTATTTTAACATTCTCTTATCCTTTAAAGTATAAGTTCCTTTCCCAGCCAGTATGGCTCAGTGGATTGCGCATCATCCCAAGGACTGAGAAGTCCTGAGTCAATTCCCAGTCAGGGCACGTGCCCCGGGTTTTGGGCTCAGTCCCCTGTAGGGGGTGCGCAGGAGGCAGCCGATCAATGTTTCTCTCTCACATCGATGTTTCTATCTCTCTCTCTAAAAAATCAATAAAACATATTGAAATAAATAAACACATAAAAATATAAGTTCCTTGAAAAGGAGTCCCTCAGCATAATAATGCCAAGTACATGGGAGGCACTCAATAAATATTCGTTCAATGAATCAAGAATGAATGCATCTCATGTCATTCAGCAGACTGCCCCGTCTTCTTTTCTTTTCATGTCCCTTCTCCTTCTTCCTAAAAACTTCAGAGATGAACACTTTCTGAATATCTTGGATATACGTCACCAGCACGTGCTACAGGCTGGGAGGGCCATTATTCACAGTCACATTTGTGCCACGTTATGCTGGCGTCTGCCTGCTGCTCACGGCCTGTTCCTTTCAGGGACTGTGCCCCTCCGCCCCCAGCATGCCCGTCACTGGGTCTGTCCTTGATTTGCAACATCAGTTTCAATTAGCCGTTTGGATATTTTTGAAACCTCGGCACTCGTCGTGTGTTCCATAGCAGCCCGGGCAGCCCCTCACGCCTCCCGGATCTTCTCCTGGCTCTCAACACGGGTCCCTGGGCTGCTGTGCTTATCTTTTCGGTCTTGGCCAGTGTGCACTCGTCTGCAGAGCGCGGATCGCTGTTTGCGAACACGTTCGTCTTCGGAATGCTCTGGTGGGGAACCGGGCCAGGACATCTCCCTCGTTTTCCTCCGCTGCTCCTGTGTCACTCTCTCGTCCCCGCAGCGAGCTGAGTGCCATCATCGACTCCCTGTGCACAGGCGCGCACACGCAAGCACACGCATGCCCGCCCGGCACCCAGTCCCATCACCCATCAACGGCAAGGCGGTTTGTTCACATTTAAGCTAGTTCTTCACTCTCCGTTGCTTACTTATAATAATACAGACATAAAAGCCCAAACTTCCTACGATGGCATTCAAGATCCTGATGTCTTACTATTTGGCATTATCTTACTGCCTTCAGAGACAAAGCATCTTTTCTCTTCCTGCCACAGGTTCTTGTATTTGCTATTTGCTGTGCTCTCTAAGCAGAAAATTAGGTTCTCAAGTCTTCCCATGACAGGCCTCCCCCCTCCGCCAATGAGGCATCAGCACAAAAACCTCCTTCTCAGGGTAAGCCAGTGTGACTCAGGCTACCCTCCACAACCTGGGCATCCACTTACCACTCCCTCCTGCACCTGGGCTTCAATAGGACAGACGTGCCAGCCCAGCCAGGGGGCTCAGTTGGCTGCGCATCCTCCTCTGCACTGAAAAGGTTGACCGCTTGCTTCCCGGTCAGGGCACATACCTAGGTTGCAGGTTTGGTGTCCGGTCAGGGCACGTGTAGAAGGAAACCAATTGATGTTTCTCTCTCTCTCTCTCCCTCTCCCTCCCCCTCTCCCTCTCCCTCCCCCTCCCTCCCTCCTCTCTAAGCATGTCCTCAGGTAAAGATTAAAACAAATATAGTACTAAAATTCCTGAAATCGCCTTGCCTATTTGCTTGGTATCTTTTTTCCTTTGATCATTTTAGCAACCTGGAATGCCTAGAATGTACTAAATTCCTAACACAGTTGGTAGAAGGAGAGAGAGGGGGGTGACAAAGGGAGAGAGAGGGGTTCTGGGGTGGGGAAGATGAGGGCAGGGAGAAATACATTAAAATAAATGTATTATTTGAATTACATGTTTTATTCTCATGGATTTGTAGAGCTGGAATGGACCTTAAACATCTTGTAGCTCAGTGATCTTTTCTGGGATTTCTTGAAAGAATAATAATGGTGCATTATTTGCTTTACTTCAAAAAGCATAATTAAAATGTACCCATTATAGGGTCTCACGTGCTAACTAAAATATCAATTTTCTTTGCTTAGCACTATAATTAAATTAACCCGCTACTAGATTGGTTACCTCATGGTGATTAGAAGTGTTGATTAGCAGATGCCATGATTAGTATTTTTTAATGAGCATGCATTTCTTGCTGTGAAAGTGATTCAGTAAATTTGCAAGATGAATTTTTTTCCCTAAAAAAGTAACTTTTTAAAGGAAATATAATAAAAGTAACATTTTATGTAGTATTTGAGAACCACTAATTCAGTCCATACTCTTCATATGAGAAGTGAGGACACTAAGACAAATCACCTCAACTCCATTCCTAGCTTCAGCATTTCAGCAGAGCCAGTATTGAACCCAGAACTGATTTCAAGCCACTGTTTTGCCTTACATTATATACAGCTAATCTATGAAGTGGTGTTAAAATTTTATTCTAAATAATGATGTTTTGCAGAAAGCAATTGTGTAGATTTAGTCACATTGTAAATAATCTTTAATTACAATGGATCATTTAACTAAGTTAACTCAAGAAAATACACTATAATTTATGCATACAATTTGAGGATTACAGAATAATATTTTCTGCGTGTAATCCTCTTTTTTTTTGACAATGCAAACCTCAGTTTACGTTATCGACTGGCCAGCGTGTTGTTTTTCCATTCATTCGTTTCAAGGCATGCCAGATGCAGTTTCATCTTCATTAAGTTGTAGCAGTCATTCTCCGGTGTGTGAAAGCGTTCTCCTCGCTATCAGGGAAGGCAGAACTGCACACACTCTGTGACATTTATTAGCAGAAATCGTCTTTCTGAAAGGGAAATGCAGTTTTCGAGAACACACGTTGAAGTGTAATCACAATTACGGTGCACGGGAGCTGACCTTTTGTGCAGACAGACCCTAGTGGAGATTCTGAGGCTTGTCTAAGGGTGTTGAGATCCCTGACTTCCACCGTGTTCTTTCTGCTTAGTGACTGGAATTCCACAACATGAGTTTCAAAAGGTCTTCACTGATCTTATTGTTAAATATATATTTTAATTCAACAAATAATTCTATCTACCCTTGGAAAGTTTGGTGAAGTAGGTTGTCGTGGGTGTGGTCTTGAAAACAAAAATAACAACCAAGAGAAATAAATGTAGACATGTCAGACTTGTGTGTGGGGTAAAAAGTCAAGAATTTGCAATTTTCAGTTTTGCATCAGAGAGGACTCCAGGTAATCATATTTAGGAGAAGTTTAATTCTGGGAATGCTTTTTATGTCTTTCATCCTATCATGCTACTACTATTTCTTTTTTGAAGAAATATGTTTGTTTCAGAGAAAAATGTGGTGCTCATAGAGGAAGTGGAATTGAAGGGCTGTCTTTGTTGCTACATAACAAGGTCCAAATACCTTCTCATGCCTTGTACCATGTCCGCTGTGCCAAATTCTCATAATATGGACTCTCTCTATATTTTTAGCTCAAATTCTTGTGATTCCCTGCTTGCGGTCTAAGCTTTATGCATTCTAAATGGTCTTTAATTCCTGGACACTCACTAAATCAGTCTTTCCTCAAGGCTTTCTGCAGAGAACATACTCCGTCTAGATCATCTCTTTTCCTTTATCTTTACCTCAGAAATCCCTTTGCATCTTTCTGGTCTCATCTAAAACATTTCCTCCAGAAAGTGCATCTTTATTAAATCACCCTCAGGACCAGATTCATGCATCTGTTTTATGTTCCCCTCAGACTCTGTATTTCACTCATTGTGTCAGTTCACCATGGTTTGCAAAAGCCACCCCAAGTCTTAGAGGCTTAACACAGTAATTATTTATTATTTCTCACAATTCTGTCGCTCGGTAGGCTGCTTCTGGGCTCGCGTGTGTGGTTACAATCAGCTGAAGTATTGCCTGGGCTTCAGGGTCCAATATGGCCTCACACATAGTGCTGCCAACTGGGGCACTTCTGCTGTGCTCCTGTCGCTCTTACCTGCATGCTGAGGACAGTCTCAGGGAAACAGTCCACAGCAAAGACGGAGGCTGTAGGTTTCCTGCAACTGAGGTTCAAGAACTCACATGATGCCACTCTGCTGTGCTCCTGGTCATGGCAAGTCACAAGGACAACCCAGATCTAGGGGTGGGGAAATAGACTACCTCTTGATGGAGAGAGTCGCAAAGAAATTGTGACCACTTCTAATCTAACATACCAACATATTGCAATGATATTTTATTGTTTGTTTCTCTGCTCACATTATCTCTCTCACTCATCATTGTATCGTAACATGCAACAGTGGCTAGCAAACAGTAGTGTATACACACACACACACACACATATATACATATATATCCTACTGTGATGCTATTGTTATTAATTTAATGTTTATTCATGAAATGTAGAATTTAAACATTGAAATTTTATTCTCAAAATATAATACTGTATTAAATAAAAACACATATTACTTCATAGCACAAGAGACTGTGGAACATGGTTATGGAGAAAGTGAAATGCCCAATTCATAACCGCATAGGAAACAGGATGTCACCAAGATAAAAAATACAAGCTATGGAATCTGACAGTCTGAATGAAAGTGCCAGATCTATCAGGTCGTGTGTTTCATGTTTCACGGTTTCATTTTATTAAGGGTTTAGCTCAAACGTCACTTTGTGTTTCAACACCAGCTATTACACTAATCTGTCCTTTTTATTTTTTTTATTTTTTTTTATCTCTCCCACTTGAGTATCATCTTTTCAGGAAACATAAAGTCTGTACTACTACCTCTGGATCAATCTGTGCCTGGCATTGAATGGGCACTTAGTAAATTCTGGTTGAATGAACACATGCATGAAAGAATGCATGAATTAATTAGTTAATTAATTAATTAATTGCCCAAGGTGACAAACACTGGAGTGAATACATCCGTGAATGTCCTTAATCAGGTTATGCACCTTTGGGTATGTAAATTATAGTAATATCTGCTGCAGATGCATGTGATTAGATGTGAACGGGTTACCACGGAGCTTGCATGAAGTGAGTAATTCTTGAAGACTATGATCCTTAGGACCTTGAATCAGTGGGAAAGAGTTACCAAGGACTAATTGGTTCCTGGTGCAAAAGTGTTCACAGTGAAGCACCTGCTCTCCATGAGTAATAACATTTTTGTGGGATTGAAGAAAAAGATGGCCCCCATGACATTTTTTTGAAGATTGGAGAAGTCCTTGTATAGGTAACAATTATGAACCAGAAATTTCCAGAAGCTTTATTCTTGCCAAAAAGAAAATAAATAAACAAACATCCAATTTAACGACATAGCATGATGCCTCAGGGATGATAATGTGAGTCATGTAACTATTGAGCAGTTGATAATTTTCAGAGATAAGTGAGATTAGATTACTAAGAGCTGTTTTATGAGAGGAAAAGTAAAGTACTTAAAGGAGGAAATAGGCCCTGGAGGCATTGTGTCAAGCTGAAAGTAAATTATTCAAAGAAAAACATCAACACAGGTTATTGGGGTGTGGTGTGCATTTTCTGCTGTGTTTGCAAGTGACACTGGTATGAAATTTAGTTGACAGACTTGTATGAGCAAGAAATGTCACTTTGTTCTCTTAAATTCAAATAAATTAGAGAGTGCCCACTGTACCCGACAGGGGAAAATTCTATCTCAGACATTTGGAGTAAGGGTACCTTCTTCCCTCGAGTTGCACAAGAATTCAGAGAGTTTGTGTAGTGCCTGGACAATAGGGAGAAAGGCACCCAACCATCACTGTTCAAGCCCAGATTTCCCATGAAGGTGGATAATCCTGTGTTTCCCATGACAAGCCTGCACGGGGAGTCTAGCCAAAGGTTCAGGACTCTTCCTCTGTCTTTTTTATTTTATTTTATTTTTGATCCTCACCTGAGGACATTTTTCCATTTTTTTGTTCAGATAGAGTGGGAGGGAGAGCAAGGAAGAGAGAGAGAGAAACATCAACGTGAAAGGGACACATCGAGTGGCTGCCACCCACATGACCAACCAGGGCCGGGGACAAACTGCAACCGAGGTATGTGCCCTTAGCGGGAACTGAACCCGGGTCTCTCGGGACCGCAGGCCGACACTCTAACCGCTGAGCCTAACGGGCCAGGGCAGGACCCTTCCACTTTCTGCAACCCAGCAGGGGTGGGAGAGAATGCTGTGGCCACTCCTGCACTTCCAGCCTCTGTCCTCAGTCATTGCCCAGCGCCCATCATTGACTAATCCCCTGCAGAGACCTTGACCTTCAGGACACAAAGGCAATGGGGGGATCTTAGAGCAGGTTTTCCTTTTCACCCTGCAGAACCTCCCCTCTCTCCCCCCCAGGCAAGGGAATTTCAACAAGGATATGGAAACAGACATAT
The DNA here is from genome assembly GCF_014108415.1 of Molossus molossus. Taxonomy (NCBI): domain Eukaryota; kingdom Metazoa; phylum Chordata; class Mammalia; order Chiroptera; family Molossidae; genus Molossus; species Molossus molossus. The sequence goes on along the minus strand of NW_023425351.1, from coordinate 54,635,123 downwards.
GTAAGGAAAGCAGGTGAGGGGAAAGAAATACAATGCAAACAAAACAAAACAGAACAAACTTCACATGTTGATCCAGATACAAGTATTTACATGTATTGTGTTAGGGGGGATAAGTGGAAATGTACTAATTTTGCAGGATTTAGGACTGTGGTTTGGGATTACACAATTTAGATCCGAATCTCAGCTTTTCCACTTAAATAGCAAAGTGAGTCAGGGTATGTTTTGGGACTGCTCTGAGCTTTAATATCCTTGGCTCATAGGTGTTTTTGAGGATGAAATGAAAAATTAAGACTGTGCCTAGAACATAATAAATGCCCACCCAGTAAATACCAGTTGCTTTTTATGACGTGTTTGTTTCAAGAGTTCTGTTATCTAGTCATTTGAAGTAAAAAAAAATGGAATGTCAAATACATCTCTCAGTGTCTTAATGACCGCTCTTCAGAACTCTGGGGAGACACAGAGAAACCATTCCACAGGAGTAGCAAGCCTCCATCATCCTTACAGGAGTTAACAGTGTACTTTAGGACAGTGATTGGATAGTTATGTTATTACCTGTAATTGGAATGCACCGAAGTTATTCAGTTAGATATAAAACTGAAACTTTCAGATATTTAAAACCTCTTTAATGATCAATAAAATGTTCTTTGACTTAATAAATTTTTTCATCAGGAAGTCAAACAATTAAATGCATGTGATCTTGATCAAATGGAATATGCTTACTAAAAAAATCATTTTCAGAATTCAGAGGGGTCTTTTTTTGGTTAACTGTCACCCAAGGATATTTTTTCCATTGATTTTTTTTTTTCAAAGAGAGTGGAGGGTGGGGAGTGGGGGGGGGGGGAGAGAGAGAGAGAGATGTAAGAGAGACCCATTGATTGGTTGCTTTCCACATGTGCCCCGACTGGGTCTAGGGATTGAACCTACAACCTCAGGTATGTTCCCTTGACTGGGAATCAAATCCAAGACCCTTGTGTGCATAGGCCAACACTCTAACCACTGAGCAATATGGGCCCGAGCAGAGATTTTTTTAGACAACAAATATATCAATATTTTAAATATGATCATATATGTATACAATATATAGTAAGTATCTCTTTCTATATATATGCACATATATACCCATGAACACATATATACACATATACCAAGTATATGGATATATGATCTCTCTACATATAGTGTCTATAAGTCTCCCCTCTCTCATATGAATATGAGATACATATCTCATATATGTATAACTTTCATTACATATCTCATATAGTTATAGTTATATATGTGTATTGTGTGTGCGTGCATGTGTGTGTGTGTGTGCGTGTGTATATGAAAGAGTTTAAGGGGCAGAGACAGAGAACTGAGTTTTCTACTTTCCGTTTTTTATTTTTCTATCATCTGAAAAGTAAGAATGGGAAAAAGAATGAATACATAAAATGACTTCCTTGATACTTTGAGAATAGTCTATTTATTCAATATTTGTTGCCATTTGTAGTGCTGTGATACAACTCATTCTTGCTGCAAATGTGTTCAATTCAGGTTTCAGTGGACTGAGCATCTTCAAGGGAGCTGGCACATCTGGTATATCCTGTTGACCTTAAAATTAAAAGCCAACATCTTACTACCAAAATGTGTTCATTCAGGAAGAGCAAATAGTTGCAATTTGGGACAAGCAAGCTATAACAAAAGCGTGGGCCTGCAGACCAAAGAGTCACGGGTTTGATTCTGGCCAAGGGCATATCCCTTGGTTTTGATTTGTCCCTGGCCCTGGTCAGGGCCCTGTGGGAGGCAACCAATTAATGTGAGACACATAGATCTTCCTCTTTCTCTCTCTTACCCCCTCCCACTCTATCTGAAGATATTTGAGAAAATATCCTTGGGTGAGGATTTAAAAAAAAAGTCATGGGCAAGTCCATCAAACAAAGGAGAGGAACATTAGTTTATGGAGAAAAAAATTGAGGAAATTGGACTGAGTTGTTTTAAACCAAAGTGCATTGTAGAAAAGGGAAAATTCAGGGAGATGACAGTTTCTCATTGGAGGGGTTGCTGAGGTAGTCGATTTCTTGGAGGAGTTTCAATGTACATCTTTTCTGGTTGGGGCCTTTTCTGTCGATTCTTCTGTTGGGGTCTGTAATCAACATTTCTTTCTGTGATTGAACACCCAGTGGTACTGTGTGAGAGCGCCCCCTTCTGGCCTCATCACTCCATGTTAGTGAGGATCCCTTTATTAATTTTCAGTCATCTGTAGACTTAAGTATCAGTATGCATTTTCTTCCTCAAGTATAGAATATATGTTTTATGATAAATAAAGGGCTCAACTAGAGTACTCACTCTCTTTAATACTGAAAGGGATTTAAATACAGATGGAATAAAAGACCATACACCTCATTCAACTTGTCTTCTTTTTATTTCTCATTTCATAAAAAAGGAAAATACTTGCATGAATTTGGTCTAGATGTTCTTGTGATATCATCACGCCTGCTCTCGGTCATTCCATAAGTGTTCACAGGATCAACCAAAGAACACTTAAATTAGAAGGATCAATGTTTGTTTATAGTTTTTACTTGCTTGGTATGTAGAAAATTTTCAGAGTTTGTAAGTCACAACTATTTCCAAATAGGGTTTGCAGATAATATTCCGAAATCCTGGTTGAATATGAATTTTAGATAAACAATGGATAAGTTTTTAAATTTATTTTTTAAATATGTTTTTATTGATTTTTATAGAGAGAGGAAAGGATAGGGAGAGATAGAAACATCGATGAGAGAGAAACATCGATTGGCTGCCTCCTACACGGCCCCCACTGGGGATCAAGCCTGCAACCTGGGCATGTGCCCTGACCAAATTGAATAGGCAACCTCTTGGTGCGTGGACAATGCTCAACCACTGAGCCACACCAGCTGGGCAACAATGGATACCTTTTTTAGAAAATTTTTTTTTTATAAATGTGTTCCAAGTATTACATAGGACATCCTTATAGAAAAAATATATATATTGTTTATCTGATATTCAAATTAACTGAGTGCCATATATTTTTACTTGCTAAACCTAGTAAACCTGTTTTAAGGGGCTCATAGTCCTGTGGTTGAGCTAGCTGAATGTTTGCCCTGCCTTCGGTCCACATATCTCTGTCTTCTCCATATTACAGCAGCTAGTCTTTCTAAGGGAACAATCTTGTCTTATCAATCTTCTACTTAATAGCTGTCAGTGATACCTCATGTTTTCAAACTAAGTTGAAATTTTTTGGCTCCTAAAGCATTGGTCCTTGCCTATCAAATCTACTATGGCTCTTTTAATTCCTGCAAATCAAATAATTTACAATTGCCTGAGCATGTCTTGCCTTTTCTCCTTTTTACTAAGCCGTTAGCTCTGACTAGGATATTCTTTTCATTCTTCATGCCTCAAAATCTGCTCTTTCTTTAAGCTCAATTTCAATAGCTCTTCTACTAGAAAGACTTTCCCATTCTTGAAGCATAACTGAAGGCCTCCCAGCTGTATTATCATAGTTCTCTGTGTACAATGTATTGAACATATCACATGCTCTGAATATTTAAATTCATGATGGTTTACTTGCAAGACAGGATGGATGGAAATATGTATACATATGTGCGTGTATATATACGTACATATATATCATGATATGTATACATATATACATATTGTATGTGAAATAATGAGTGTGAATGTTTGTGCTTGTGCATAGTAGTCAGTTAATTCATGTTTGTGAAGTAGAAAAGAGCGAAGATGAAAATTACCAAGTATTATAGTCATATGTAAAATGCTACTAAAACACAGAATAGGGAGATACTCACTTTCCTTGGTGAAGAAAGGATGGGGAATAGAAAGATTCCTCTGAAGTGAAGAGGAGGTACGGTTTCTTTTCCCAGCATCTGCATGATGTCAAGCACAAGTCCTTCGCTGCATCTCTTCGCTCGTATTTCGCTCCCATTTTTCCTGTCTTTCCAAGTGACTTTTACTCTAAATGAGGTGGAATTTCTTTGAATTTGAACCACAAACTTACATGTTTTTCTCAGGAAGATCCGAGTGAAGGCAGCTCTAGGAAACCTGATTTGTGTAACTCAGAGGTGAAACTCGACTCCCAGAGTGGGAAGAGGCAAATGGAGCAGCCAGGTCTCACAACGGGGCGCGACTGATTTCTGAGAGGCTCCTATCGGCTCTCGCATTTTATCTCTATTTTAACACCATCTATTTCCATAATTAAACTAAAGAACCGAAACATACTTGAAGCCCAATATAAATGGAAATCTCAGACATCATTATTATAGTATTCATGCCTTAGCTTTACTGATGGTATTAAAAGCTAGTCTCTTTACTTCCTGTCTTGAAATACAATTTCTTTGTAAAAAGGAACATGGCAGCGTAATTCCATGAAGAAATATAAAGGTTTACCTCTCATTATGAAAATATATTTGTAAATACTACAACATATAATTACATTTAATGTCGTAATGCATAACATATAATGTGTTTGCCTTTCCAGTTAATGGTAGGCTTTGATGCTAAACATTCTAGGTTTTTATCATTTCTGAAGGGTTTTTTTTTCCCCTTAATATACTACTTTTCTAAGCTGAGATTGGCATTTGTTTTTAAGGAAATCACAGCTGCTACCAATTAATTAGCTACTATAGAATAAAAAATGTTTCAAAGAGTGTGTGATGCAGGAAACATAGACTTTTGTAACTTGAGTTACTTATTGGGCTGCCTTACTCCAGGATATTGCTGCAGCCACTGACCAGCTGCTCAGACATCTTCCCACCATTAACAATGTAATTGTCTTTTCTCTGCAATGTCAGCCCTTATAACCTGCCTGTTCATAGTGAACCCAGTTTTCCCAATCACATAACAATCACATGAGATCATATATGAACTTGTGATAAATGCCTCAAGAATGATCTTACTTCAGTGATCTTACTGTAATCTTTACACTTCTCCCCAAATGGTCCCTGTTATTTCTTTGAAATAAATGAATTCAAATTGAATAGTTAAGCAACTATTAATAGTAGATCTCTCCACCAGAAAGGTATTTCTCTGATTGTAAGAGAACAGTCCTGAGTGGGAAATGACTAATAGAGCATCTTTTTCCAGTAGCATCGGGGTACATATAGAGAAAAATGTGGGATTCAGCTTATCTCTTTGGTTCCCTTTAAATCATATCACATATATTAACCCAGCATTGTGTACATTTTATAACTTAGGCATTAAAAAAAAAGGAACATTTACAACTAATGAAAAATGATGAATCCCCGACTTCCCCAAACTAAAGGTTAGTATAGAATTAAACAGAGGATAAACATGGATACCATCAGATAGTCAAGGTAAGCAGGATTCAGGGACATGATCAACTAGGTTAGGATAAAGCCTTCCCTTACTTTTCCTTTCCATGATGATTGGTATAAAGGGTAACCCCACCAGTTATTTCTCCTTACTTCTTATTCTCTCTTTCACCATATGAAACATTGTTATAAAATATCTGGGGTGGGGGGAGTTTGCTGGGAATAGGAGAAAGGGAAATGCTACCTTCTTTTAAGAAAATACAAATGGAGTTACTTATACGTTCTTGGATGTTTCTTCCTCTTTTTTCTTTACTTTTATTCAGCCATATGCAACATAAATTGCAATTATGATTATGTGATTTTTATATTGTTTCAACACAGATGGTCAGGTTCAGTTTCTTATAATTATACCCTTAAAATGCATTTAACTCTAAATATTAATTAAATATAAAATAAAATGTATTTTGAGAAATAAGAAAGAAGTATGTTTAGCTACATTTACTTTTTCCTCTAATATTTATAAAACATTGAAGGGGAAGTGGGAATATACACATATAAGACATGATCTTTACTTTAAAAAAGTTATTAATACATATTAATGATCAGGGACAGCAACCTCTGAAACTAAACAAGTTCCTAATATAACCCTTTGGGGAAAAAAAAAAAAGACATGGAGTATCATTTTTTAAATTATACCTTTAAATATTCCATGAGAACTGGCAGCAGTTCCACAAGATTTTGTGTGGAAGAAAATTAGTCAAGTTTGCTAATCTACATGTCATTTATTTAGGGGAAATCCAGAATGACAAACACTTCTACTTTAGCTAAGAGATAAGAGCTGTCACAAGAAAAAGGTCTAAAAATACAGGATTCTGGGAGATGGTAGTAGAAAGGTGTGGAGGGGCATTCTACCCTGTCTCTTATTCTTCTGAAGTGTGACAAGGTTGTCATGAATCTCTTTCAAAACCTAGATCTCAAGTCCCATTGTCAGTATTGTGACTTGAGGGAAGAGCATTATACTTAGTTACAAAATAACATAAAACACCCAGCTTCGGTTTGTATTTTGGGGATATCTATTCCTGTGAGTGGTGTGTGTGTGCTTGTGGTTGGGCACATTACAAAGTGATGCCTAGGACCCACCACTACACATAGTCGAGACTTCTAAAATACATGAAAAAGAGAGAGAAGGTGCTGAAGCTTGGTTCTGCAAGTTCATTTCATCCAACCAGGTAAAGCAAGAAATGGTCCTTCAAGGGAGAGAGGTTATCATCAAGATTCTAACAATCCTCTACTTAAAATAATTTTCCAACTGAGCCAGTGTGGCTCAGTTGGTTGGAGCATCATGCCGTACACTGAAAGGTGGCGGGTTTGATTCCCAGCCAAGCCACATACCCAGGTTGTAGGTTTGATCATGTAATGGAGTCAACCAATTGATGTTTCTTTCTCATGTTGATATTTTTCTCTTTCTTTCTCTCTCCATTCCTCTCTCTATAATCACAAAAAAACATATACTCAGGCGATTAAAAAAATAATAAAATGATTTTCCCCTAGCATGCTCTTATTCTAAGAAATGAGATATCTATTCTCCCACAGTTTTATGGCAAAACAGTAATGATATTTAATATAACATACATTTACAACATATGTTATATATATATATATATATATATAACATATAACATGTAGTTGCTGCATACATATTGGTATGATCAATATGTATATAGACTTTTGATATAGTTGACTAAGCCGGTACTCTCCATATGCTTTCTAGAACTTTTGATATTTTAAATATTTTACTTAGATAAGGGTATTTATGGTTGTTTTGCCTGTGGGTTTATCAAAAGTTCAAAATTCAGACTATGAGGTTTTATCTTGCATATAAACAACTTGACATTAGAACATATTTTATTGAGTATTTTTATAAGAATTTATTTACTCTTAGTAAGTGTGGATTTACTAAATGCATCATTAAATCTTACTATCATCAGTTTCAGCTTAGATTGCAAATATTTATTCATTCACTTTTTATATTAAGTCAGTAAGATCACTTATACTTGATAAACAATAACAAATGTATTTGCAAAGCTTAATATTGTTTTTCCTATTTAATGCTTAGAAATTTAAACAGAAATATGTAACATAATTAGAAACATAATATGTCAATCAATTCAAAAAGACAATTTATATTTAAACTCTCAGTTCTATTTTTAAATTAGTACCTAATTTACTTAATTCACTTTCATAGAAAAATTTTTACATGTGTTACTGATTTTGTTGTTACTCTGTGAAGATCAACTTTTTTCCCCACATTTTAACATCTCAGAAAGCTGGATGCAGGTGCTAGCATTTTTGCATTGCTGTGGCATAGTTTATTTTTTTTTTTTTTTTTTTTTTTTTATTTTTTTTTATTTTTTTTTTTTTTATCCTCACCTGAGGACATTTTTTTATTTGTGGCAATAGTTTAATGGGCCAATGTTTTCTTTCTTAGAGGTGCATCTATCTTATAATCAAGAGTATCTTACACTCATTTAATTAGATACTTTAAGATTATAATCATAGATAGTTTCAACATCAATTCAGCATTTTAGTTTAAAATTAAAACTTTATAAGATCAATCTAGACCTACTCTTTAACACTAAATTGCAAATACTTATTTTTGATTTTAGGATTTGTTCACTTAAAGTTCTCCTAGTTAGAGAATATTCTATTAGCTAACAATCAAAAGCAGATCATTTATATTTTACACTTTAAGGGCTACTTTTCATTTCAGTTTACCCATCTCTTCCTACATACGTACCTTTTCACCAACTTATACTATTAAGTACTAAGCTATACAGATTTTGGGATACTGAAATTAATAATGTTTAAAATGCAAAATACTTATTTTCCCAACTGTAATAAGCTTCCTGAAAATTGTAACATGTAACAAAGCAGTAGCTTTTTTTACACTTCATATATCAATTAATTTTCAAGAGACCTCACTTATTGACATATGCTCATACATTTCATGTAAGTAACATTTAATAAAATAATACATACAAAATACAAATTAAATTACATATGCTAAACTTTATAGAATATTTAGATTATGGCTCAAATAGAATTGCTGCATTAGTTTTATTTAATTTTGTTTTGATATTATTTTGCATGTTTTCTTTTGCATGTTTCATGTTTTGCATTTCTCTTCATAAAATATCATAGTGCCAGAAAATTATACACTTAAAATTATTTTGTTAATTAAGCTTTCATTCAAATATTTTATTTGAAATACTAAAATTGATGGAACAGATGGAGCAGAATATATGTTTTTATATAAAAGAACATGCCAAACACATAAATATCTAAATATCTAAAATCTACTTCTTTGAATATGCAATTATCTTAAACTGTACTTATATAGTAATATGTGTGTGTGTGTGTGTGTGTGTGTGTGTGTGTGGCCATCCACTATGTCTCTAGCAACATACTCTTTTCTTTGCTTCTGTGATGAGTTAGACAATAATTACAAAGCAAAGTAACATATTTAAAAAATATATTTAATACTAAAAATTAAAAAAAAAAAATTAAAATCAATTATTATATGAGTATTTGGTACGCTTTCTAAATGACACATTTATAAATAGCTTTTAATGAATTATCCTTGGTCTCTTACAGATATAGTGCTGAAATAAAAAAGCCTTCAAAAACATAATTTTATTAATTACAAAATCTAAATTTAATATTGTAAATATTACTATTAAAGAAATTTCCTAGTTTACATGTGCAATGTATGTCATTTTTCATTATCATAATTCCAAAGATAACATGTAGTTAAGATTTCTAAAAGCATGCTTATATATGTAAACCATTTTATTTATTTTTATTTTATTTATAAATGTTTTGTTAAAGGATATTAATAAAATTATTTTAGATATGTGTTTATATTGTAAACATCTAAATATATATCTCTCAAGCAATTTAATAATAGGATAAACTAATTGAGATAGACTACATCTTATATTCATGATTTGATTTCAAAGGAAGAATAAATTTTCTGAATGTACTTTATTTTAATTTTTGTTGTATGTCTTCTAACATATGCATTTAATACTGTGCTATTAAAGATAATGTTTATATAATTATGTAGCATACTTAAAAGTGTTTATAGGAAAGTAAATTATATTTTTAAATTTTGGATTAGCTATATTACATATTTAACATTGGATTGTTGTTATACTTATTTCTAAGTCTTTTTACAACATTGATAATTACCTCATAGAACAATTTTGTATGCAAAAATGTTCAGTGTTTCTAACTTGTTAAATGATACATTTTTATAATTTAAAAGTCTTTGTTTCACACACTTTCAATTTAAAGTGGTACCAAAATCAGTATTCTAAAACGGTCTACAATTTAATTTAAATGGTTATATCATATATGATACAACTGTATGATACAGGATTATTTTATTGTCTTATAAAGAAAATCAGTGATATTCCTTTATAGTTCCATTATATATATCATACATATGTAACTAAAATTAGATTCACTTATACCTCCTGACCTTATGAAATATAACTACATTTTACTATAGAAATTTGAACATTCTAAGTAAATCTATTTTGCACTAACACTATAAGCTTTCATCTTTTGAGAATGATCACAAAACTCTTAAAGTAACTCTTATTACTTATCTACAAATTCCACACTTTTTCAAAGTGATGTTTTTGAAAGTTAAAAACAAAATTATTCTCTCTTTTTTTGGAATTATCCTTGATTCATTATATGGGGAATATAAGTAAAGCATAAAAACTAGTTAGCAAAATATATGGCTGAATTATATGTCTGGTTAGACTGTGGTTATTAAAGAAATGGGGTTTTCTATGCTTTATTCCAACATTATACCCTGTTTCACACTCAGGTTAGGAAACTAGTAGAGTCACCACCACCATTAGTCAGGAGTAGACCTCTGTCTAAAGAGTTTAAGTTTGGAACTGCCAGCGAATCCTACTACTAACGATCAATTCTAACTCTCATATTTGGTCAGGAGCTGTGTTTATTCTCTTGGTTCTTCAAGAAAATGAGTTTGGAATTGGTCAGTAGATCTTGAATATTAGTTATATTCAAGAATTACCACAGATTGATTGCCCTAAATACAAGAGATCATTTGGGCTTAGTTGTAATGACCTTGGTGATGAAATATAATACTTAGTCAGTTTACTTCTTTGTTAAAGGTAGGAACACTAAGATTTGAGACAGGGTACAAATCTCATTACTTCTCAAACTTCTAGATTATATATGGCAACATGTTTTATAGTTAAATGGTTTCCTTCTTTAAACTAAACCTAAAAGCCTGGAAATTATGATAAAGTGATAAAATGTTTTAAAGTATTAATTTTTCATTCTAATTTCATATTTCCTTTAAAAAAAATAGAAGGCATAATTAACTTCCCCAGGAGAATAATATGGATGAGGTCATCATTTGTATAGTAATGAGTACATGGGCATCCCAAAAGTCTGACCTACCAGGGGGTCAGTTACGGACTATTACTAATGTAAGTGTTGCTATAGCTTAATCATGTGATTAAAGAAATCCTTTCCCAAAAATTACTTTAGTAAATATTACTGGCCAATTTGCATAGCCCACATGAATGGAGTAGATTCTATTCTTCACAAAATACCTTGGATAAATGTTCAATAGCAACTTTTTAAAAATTTATGCTTTAAAATATATAAAAATTGTCATATTTCATTTACCCCTACCCCTGTTGAAGTACAATCATCATTTGACTGTTTTTGAATTCTAAATCAAATTAAAATGAGATAAGTCACCTCAGGCTGGAGGAGTTATTAGCAGACATGTACCCCTCTATTTGCTTATGAATGAGCCCCATGTTTGACTTTCTTTTTGAGTTTAAAACAAACCAGGTTTATTTGTTCTACTAAACACCTGCCTACAAGAAGAAAACAAATACATTAAGCGATGTAGCTATTTTCTTCTTGCAGAGTGGTTAAATATTTCTATGTATTTATGTCTAAAATCCTAATGTGGATAGTGGTTTTAAGTCAATTTATTGAGAAGTCCTGTATATAAAGTATATGCCACTCGTTGGTCTTAAAAAAATATTCAGAAGATTTCTAAGGCCTGACTATTATTTTTAATTAGTACCGATACATCCAAAATTTACTAATTTTTTTTCTTGTAAAGTATTTTAGCTGTCAAGATTCTTTAAATATATCTTTTCAGTTTCATGCTTCTCTTATGAGGTTATTATTTTTCATTATGGAAGAATTCATTGCTACCAAAGACAATCTTTTAAAAAGTTTAAGTGAACAGAAAAAAAACAACAACAAAAAAACCTAATTTGGCATCTTTAAAACATATTTTTAAATTATAGTGAAATTTTAATAATAAGTTACAAATGAGGAGAGATATATATTGTTAAATGCTAATGAGATGTTTGGAAAATATCATCTATTTTTCAAACAAGTTTTGTAATAATAAATATTCCAAGGTGATATAGTTAATTTTAATCATTCTAAATAAAATAATTTATTTAATATTAATTAGTTGAAAATTGGTTAATCTCAAATTTTACTTTAAAATACAGAGAACTATTACCCAAATTCCAAAAGTAACTCACTAAATTCTAAACTATAGATAGGTCATGACATTAAATATTTTATCATGGTGGCTGTTTTCTGGCAAATGAGATTAAGCTAGACATTTACATAGAGCAGTAATTTCAGAGTTTCATTTTTTAAAATTGTGTCGTTTTTATTTTGGCTTTGCTTTTAAATCCTCCTTTTTTTCGTTTGCTTGTCTTTAAATAGATTCTTTTGATATGTTTCCCAGAAATTATGAAGAGAGATGGCACAGCCTATTCAAAGCATCCGTTTGAGAAAAGTGTGGTTACATAGTTACCCAGTCTATCAAAACTTGTCACTTGCCTGGCATTTGTTGTCAAAATTCATCTGTAGATAAATAATGAAGAAAATTGATTCAGGGCCACATAAAGGGTTTTCTATTTCGCCTTTCCCCCTCTAATGTGTTGTAGTTAAAATGTAGCATATTTGTGTGTAATATCTATATTCATAGGTTGATTGATACAAACCGACCATCAGATCTGGTTGCTTCACATTTTAGTGGTGTGTATGTGTTGTGCCAATGAATGTTGATTATCCTTAAGGTAATAGAAAGGAATATAATTTATTAAACTTATCAGAAAAAAATAAACAACATTTAAAAGAAAAAGTTAGCATCTAGTGCTACTGTGTCCCACAGGTTCTTCTACATTGACCCACACTACCTCCACTGGTGAGTTAGAGGAGCATAACAGGACTACCACTGGTGCAATTGCTGTTGCTAGCACATCTGCAGATGTTACTGTATCCAGTGTTACAGCTGTCACCATCCATAGACTTTCCGAGGAACAGCGAGTGCAAGTTACGAATCTCAGAAATGCAGGTCTGGACCCCAACACGTCCAAGGACGGGCTCTCTCCTCATCAAGCAGATACACAAAGTACAAGGAGAAGACCAAGAAATGCTGAACAGATAGAAAGAACTAAAGAGCTTGCAGTTGTTACTCATAGAGGTATTGGATGTTATTTTACTTGTGCCCATTTAGTTACAGCCAAAACTTTATTTTATAATGATTCTAATTAGAAAATGAACTGAAAGACAGCCAAGACATAGGAAGCTAAAGAAAGAGTTAAAGTCGGAGCTGCAAATTATAGATAGTACTGCCAAAGCCTGAGTAATTTGAAGGCACAGAGGTCAAAATAAATAAAATCAAAGTGCAATGGAAATATGAAAGGGGGTGGGGGTAAAAGCAGAGAGAAAGAGAATGCATAAAAAGAGTAGTAAAAATAAGTACTAAATACCTACTGCATATTACATATCAATTATGATGTTGAGATAACATGAAAATTAAATAGCCAGTTTCTATTAATAAGTGCACATATTTACACAGTGATGATTTATCCTACATAGTAGTTTTCAGTATTTGCATGAGATTTTTATGTTATACAAATGAATGCTAATTAATGATTGAGATAATAGATAATTCGATTGGGAAAAATGGATACATTATGTCTGACTATTGTTTTGCATCGTGTACTCTTTGTAAATTACCTATTGCCTGACCCATATGGTAACTGAGAACAGGTATTCTGTAAAGTTAACAGGTATTCACTGAGATAATGGCTCCAAATTTGAATATTCCTTTACTTCCTAATTTAATTTTTAGAGAAAAAAGATCACAAAGCCAAGTCATATATTGGCAATTTTCCAGTCAATTAATATTAGCCAGTCTACCTTTCACAAAATTAGGGAGTATAGCAAGCATATTTTTCTATTTCTTGGTAGCACGTTTAATTTAGCAGTTTACAAAAAAATCAATGAAGTGTCAAAAAATAAATGGATTTCATTTATATCAATATATGCATCAGTGAAAACATTAATTGAACATATTTCAAATATAAAATATCTACTCCAACTCCGTTTCCAATCCATTCTCACATATTCTCTAAAATGGTTATGGTTATGTGATTAGGCATGGCTTATATAGACCATGCTATCAATAATAAAAAATAGTCAACGCCTACAACACATGAGAGCCAAAATTCGGAATTGGAATTGGCAGACATCAAAGCAGTAGTCTTTTTAAAAATAACCAGCATGCCTGAAATTCCTGCTGAGTACCATGCTCTGATCTATGGGAAATAAAGTTAAATAATACATGACCCATTCCTTTAAGAGACTGAGGTAAAGTGGGCAACAGAGAGAAACCCATCTTGGTGATATAAAGGAAGGCTCTCGGAAGCTCATGCTGATCGGAGTACTGAGAAGTTTGCAGGCAGTGAGTCATTTATTTGACATTTTAAATCATCAGTAAATATAATACAAAATTAACTGCCTAAGCATTCTAGATATTTTAGAGAAAAAAATAATTCTTGTTCTTCTGTTATATTCTCCACAATGTGGTCAAAATGATCTTTTGACAATGAAAGTTGGATCACATCCCTCTGCTGCTTTAACACCTTCCGGTGGTTTCCCAGCAACCTCAGGCATGAAATCAACACTTGGTGATAATCCACAGTAACCTCTTGGTCGGGCTTTTGTCCTGTCTCCAGATTTAGCTCATGTGACTGTCACAGTCACTCACTCTCTCTTTTTTTTTTTTTTTTAGAAATAAAGATTTTTTCAGTTTGTCAGATGCACTATGTCCTTTTCTACCTTAAGCTACTCTCCTAAGCTAGCACTTTTTTTCCTGCAACCAGAACATTCTAATTTATTTTCCAAGTTTTACTTAAAGTGTCCCCTCCACAAAGTTTAGGTTTTCCTGTTACAAGTCATTGTTGTTTCCTGAACTTTCCTTTGCTTTTGCAATCAGCAGCCCTCCACTTGTCTTGTAAATATTAAGTTCTAGGAGGTCAGGAATGAATGGGTCTTGTTTATGTGCATTACCCGTGCCTAGCACAGCTTCTGGCCCATAGACATATTTAGATAACATTTGCTAAACTAATGAATAAACATTTACAATTTTATTAACCAGAGCATTCACCTCAATTACTTAAAGACAAAATTATACTTCAGTATAATCAAATATCTACATATTTCGGAACTAAAGATAACTATTTTTTCACATTCATAAAAAAACAACAACAGTATTTTTTAACCCTGTTAAAGGCAATAACATTCCTGCTAACCCACAATCATATATTGCCTTTATTATATTAGCACTTCAAGCTAGATATAAATGCCTTGCCTATAGCCCTTATACAGTTATAAAGTCAAAGGAAATATATAATTAAACACAGGAAAGCTATCGTTAATGAATTCCATATGAATAAATATTAGTGTAATACAGTGGATGTCATTTTACTGAAATTAATTACTACCTGTGATAAGAGAATACAATAGCATAAGTTCCTTTGATGACTACCAGCCTATACTTTTTCCCCTTGTGTGATAATTTAGTATTTTTATCACTTTTCTCTGTTCACACTGCAGTTAAACTTTTATTTTATGATGCTTTTATCATTAATAATTTCTAATTTATTATTAATAACCTGAGACAAATATAGTACTTATAGGTTCCATCAATATTACTGTGAATGCAAAGAAAACCTGAACATTGAAACCAAATATAGGATTTGGTACTTGTGAGTGAGTATAGACTCAAAATGTATGCATTAATTTATGCTATATTAAATTTAGATCACTATAAGTAGTTGCTTTATTATAAATAACAGCTGCACAATTAATAATCTGAAAAAAACTTTGAATATTTATCAAAGGTATTTTTAATTTTCTCTATGGTACTTACTCCAACTTAATTTCTTATAGTACTAGGGTTAAAACAGCACTGTTTCAATTTAAATTATCTTCTTAAAATATATTTTTTTCTGCTTACTGCTTGTTCTCAGTAAAAGAACACCATTTCCAATTTTTACCATTTAGAGTCTTCTGACATTGAAATAAAAAGAAGTAAAAGAGGAATAAAAATACTAATAAATAGTATTGGTTTAGACCTTCTTTAAACTGCGCATTAACACCACACCTGATTCCTGCATTCGTGCCCGATAGTCCTTGGAAGGAGACTAACGTTTTTATTGACTGGAGTGCAGTTCACTGTGCCACCTGCTACAAGTGAGACCCTGTTCAGGTCACATGAACTACTGGAATTCAATATCCAGTTCTGTAAAATAGTATCAGAGTACATATTACATTATGGTTATTGTGAGGATCAAATCTGTAAATGGGTGGAAGTGTCTCCTAATTGAGATAAAACCAAAATACCCACCATCGCTGGTAAGTTTTGCGGGCAGAGACCTGGCTTTCATGCTCAAAGCTGCGAGTTCTAGCAGAACACCTGCCTCATGGGGAGTTGTGTGAGAAACTAGCATGGATGCTGACTTGTGTTCCACACATATTAGTTGTTATTATGTTTTATTATTATTTACCAAATGCATTTAACTCGTATTGTGGCCATGGGATTGTGTTGGGTGGGGGTACAACAATGAACAAGGCAGGCTTTTCCATCAAGTAGTCTGTACCTCTTTATACAAAGAGTAATTACAAATTGATTATGAGAAACTGTCATAGCAGTATTTTTGAAATATTTCTGAAGTCAAGTAGAAGGACTGACGACCTTTAAATGTAAAAGTGAAGGATGGCCGTGCAGAGGATATTTAAACTGATTCTTGAAAGGTGAATAAAAGTGTCAGAATAGTAAGTTGTATTTATATCACTAGATGCATAAAAAGCGCTTGGAGTAGATACTAGTGATTCATAGAAATAGGGTGAGTACACATTAAAATAAATAATTTTAATTATGCATAAAGGAAGATTTATATTCATATAAATAAATTAAAATTTTTTTAAATAACTTTTTTTTAAATTGATTTTAGAGGGAGAGGAAGGGAGAGAGAGGTAGAAACATTGATTGGCCGCCTCCTGCATGCCCCCACTGGGGATCGGGCCCACAACCTAGGCATGTGCCTTGACCGGGAATCAAATCAGTGACCTCTTGGTACATGGGTTGATACTCAACCACTGAGCCACAGCAGCAGGTCAAAAATTATGTTTTTAGTTTACGAACTATTCAGATGTTTAAAATTAGATAACATAACCTAGATGTTTAAAATTAGATAACATAACATATTAGATAACATAACCTAAAATTAGATACCTAGTGATATTTAAAATTTTATCAGAATAGTTTGATGCCTTAACTAAGATCTATTTTGGAATTACTTATTAATATTTACATAAAATTTTTCCCCATAATTCCTAAATCCAATAGCTCAATATTATAACCCTTAGATATTTCAACTCAAAGTTGTCTTAAAATAGCAGGTCTATGTAATATTATAATTTAAAAATTGTGAGTTCCCTATATTACTAGATTTATATATCTTAGAATAGATGGAATCTTTAAGATCATCTCACATAATACCATTATTTTATAAAGAAAATTATGGTCTGGCAGAGCCTTATGAAAACGTGGTCTTCATATTGCTGGACTAGTGTTCATTCATTCTTTCATTCAATATTCACGGGATCAAATGTATGTAAAGCCTTGTAGTAGATAAAATTAAGGCTAAAGTACTATAAACGATCAACAAAACTGAGTTTTCTTCCTCGAGAAGTTTATAGTCATACCATCTCAAAAATAATCATTCAAGTGTGTTTTATTCCACATAATTTATTTTAACATTGTCTCTCGTGTATTTTACTAAAATGACATTTTTAATTTTTGAAATGCGTGGACAAGTTCTGTCAGCTGTTAATGAGCAGGCTTGGTTGTTTTGGTTTTCAAGTACAAAATGTGGGCATTCTTCTGGAAAAGTATATATATAATTATAAACTGTTTTTAGTATTCTTTTTAGGGGAAACTTAACTTAGAGAACTATAATATTTGTGGGGTCCGGTATGTGTTGTGAGCATTTACAGGCACTGCTATTTGTCTGGACATAGTGTAGTCAGTTCTTCCATACTGTGAGTGATAGCTAGTGGTCACATCAACAGAGTTCAGCAGAGCTTTAGTTTAATTTAGGAAGTAACATGAAATTATGTTTAACTGAAGTTGAATATAAGGGAGAACCCACCTCACCTCTACCACCAATAATGGCAGCTTCAAAGAAAACCTATTTTGATCATTAGTTTTTAAAAAGAACTTTTTATTAGTTTCAACTTCAGGTAAAAATGGTTAATTCAGCATAAAACTATTTGTTCATTTTGGGTCAGCGATTTTAAACCAAACAAAAGCAGGAGTTTTTTGTTTTGTTTTTTTTTTTCATTTTTATTATAAGCAGTATTTTTTCTTTCTTTTTTTTTTTTTGAGTAAGCTCATCTGAAGGTTTACATTGCTCAACAAAAAGAGGGAAGAAAGCAGACTTTCAGACACACCTCAACACTAAGTTTCCAGTTTGTATCAGAAATCAAATTCTATAATATATAAAACTTTGTTTAAAAAATATAGACTGAAATATGAAAAAAAAACCCTCTATTTTTGTGGAAGTAACAATTTTTGGGTGCCTACTGTGTTCCTTTCACTAATAGGCCATTTAACTACATGTAAAAATTATTTTTGAAATATTTTTAACAGTTTGCAAGCAACTAAATACTATGGTCAAAAATTCTATTAATACTTTAATAGAGTATTAATTTATAAATTCAAAGCATCTTTTTAAAAACCTTCATAATAAAAATCACAATATAAATTTAATTTGTGAATGGTTACCTAATGGATAGTGATATATGTCTATTAAGTATCAGAGTTTTATTGAACATAGTAACATCGTGCTAAGTATGTGATGAATTCAAAAGAAGTATTACCTATGGTCTTTATTTCAAAAGGAAAAGTTGTAGAGATAAGACTACAGAGAAAATTTATTGGTCAATTCTAAGAGAAAAATTGCTACAGAATGAGTATGATATGTGAGTAGGCATAAGTTATAACTGTCTTCAGATATTCGATATGTTGGTATATGTAAGAGAGATCAAACCTGTTCATAGTTGTAAGGCTTTGTGTATGAAACCACGGAAGATACAAATACTTTACTATCAAGTAGACAGACTCTTCCCACATTGAGTTTGATTCAAATATATTAAATTCCTACATCACTAATAAGATATTGAAGCATAGCTTGATGGAGAAATTGGATATTTAGAGACCATTTAAGTATCAAAGATTGTTGCAACAATATGATTGCTACTGTACCTTCCAACTCTAAGTGTCTATGGATCTTTTCAGGGATATTGTACATTAATGTATTTATCATTATTATGTACTCTTATTGCTTGAGTTGACAGGGGCTTATCATTATGCTTGTCTAATTGTATAGCCAATGTTAAATAAGCATAGAAGTGGCCATTGCTGCCATCAAGAGCGTTTGAGATTGGTAGTCTTCTAATCTTAGTACGTGGGAACTCAGCCTCATATATATTTCTCCCAGGGCCCAATGCCTACACATATACCTTAAATTCCCAAACTCTTCATTTGAGGATCTCACTAGGTTGTCTTTCAGGTAGTCTCCAAGACAAGAGTTATTTATTTATTGATTTATTTTTGAAACCTACCCATCTTCCTTCCCTTTTCTCTCCCCTCCCTTCCCCTCCCCCTTCCCCTCCCCCCACCTCTCTCCACCTGTCCCCTCCCTCCTCTCCTCTCTCCTGCCCACCCCTCTCTGTCCCCTCCCCTGCCGTCCCCTCCCCTTCCTCTCTTCCTTCCTTCCTTTCTGTCCTTACTTTTCTTTCCTTTTTTCATTCTGTTTCTCTTCTCCTTTCCTTTCCTTCCCTTCCTTATTTGTTTATTTCTTCAAAAAACACTTGTTGTGTACTTACATGCCAGACTTTCTTCCAGTTCTTGATTATAAAACATTGAACAACATTAAGTGGACTTTGCTTTAGTCGAGCTGATATAACGTGGGGAGAAAGGACTGCAAGCAAATGAACAGGTGTCTACCTGAGGGTACAAGAGCCGTGCAGAAAGTTCAAACGGCTCATGTACTACACGGGTGACCGCCTTAGTGTGGATGGTCAGAAACGGCTTATTTGAGGAGATAAAATTTAAACTGAGACGAAATAATAAGAAGACAGCCATGCTAAAATTAGAGGAGAAAGCATATCAGACAGAGAAAACAACTAGCTGGTAAAAACTCGAGTTTTGCTTGAGAGCGAGAAGCCCAGTGTACCTGGAGCTCAGTGGACAAGGCGAGTGGTGAAGATGAGCTGGGAGACTGTCCGAATCAGACCGTGGAGGTAGGCTCTGAGGCCATTGGTGGGCTCTACCAGGGGAGTCAAATTATCTAATGTAACTTTTTTTAAAAAATCATTTTAGCACGAAACTAAAGAATAAAGGACAAGTAAATAAAGGCAGGCCAACAAATTGGTAAAGTACACAGACAGAATGGAGTGTTGATAGGGACTTGGAGTCTAAGTCAGACTGTGCTTCTCTCAAACTTTAAGGTGAACACAAATCACCTGGCAGTGATACCCGAGGGCAGACTGTGACTGGATGGAACTGGGGTGGGACCTGAAATTCTGCATTTCTAACAAGATTACAGGTTATGCTGATACACTGAATAACGAGAACATAAATGAGGATGATTAACACGCAGAGAGAACAATACAGATCAATAGTACCTGCTTGCTGTCCTGCCTCCATAACATTTTCTCCACTAGAATAATCACAGTACTAATAAACTATCTCAGACAATGTGCTAAAGCTCAACTTCAATTCTATAAGAATGAGTTGAGTGGTAGGAAATTCATGAGTGAAGGGATATCTCAGGCAGAAGGATTTCCTTGATTAACTTTAATGACGGTAATTAATTCTGTCAATCCTTAAGACAGAGCTGATTACATTAGTTATGATTTTATTGAAAAAATAAATGAATATGTGAATAAATGATGAAAACATTCCCAAGTCAAGTTTTAACTAATTTGTTACTTTTAATTTTACCCTAAATTCTATACATTAAAATTACTATTATTATTATTATTTGGGTCTATTTTATTTATGAATCTAACAACATACTTTGAATAGGACTGGGCCCAGAGTAGGAAGTTAATTTTTTAATGTATCATCAAATCACAGAAAAAACACGAGATTCTACTTTCCCATTACTTGCCATATTTCAAATCTCTGGAAGGCTAACTGATGGAAGAAAAATAGAGCCGAAAAGAAGGATACAAAATTGATTGCTGAATCAAAACATTTTCGCTTTGAATAATTAAGCATTATCTTTTATTTTATACAAATTATGAAATTATACTTGCTTGCTTGATTGAAATCCCTTCTTTATCAGAATAACTGATGTACTGACTTTCATGTATGTTCAGCATAAGTGGTACTGGAATGGAGAATTTATAACTTTTTAAAAATTATCTGGTTCCATATGATTCTTGTAAGATACTTACTTCAATATATTAAATTATTAACTTTTATGTAGGAACTTTGATACTGGTAAAGTAAATACATATTTACTACAGACAAATATTGACTATTGCCTGCTTTATGAATATCTTATTATTTTTATAGTTTTCTAATTATAGTATTTTATGGAAAATTATGTTCAATATTGATATTTTCAGCAATTTAAAAATTTGTGTCCTGAAATGTACCAATTTATTATTTAAATACACAATTATTTATTGAAGATCATCTTTATTTTATATTATATTACCACATTTCATCACACTTGTGAAATTGTCAAAAATATGCCATTCATAAAAGTAAATATATATTTTTTAA
The DNA here is from genome assembly GCF_014108415.1 of Molossus molossus. Lineage (NCBI taxonomy): Eukaryota > Metazoa > Chordata > Mammalia > Chiroptera > Molossidae > Molossus > Molossus molossus. The sequence continues at coordinate 54,613,592 of NW_023425351.1, read as the reverse complement.
TTTCTAATTATTTTACACTTTGTGGAATAAGTTGCTTTTAGGGAGAAATGGAAAAGAAGTGTTAGAATTTACTTGGTAAGAAATCTGTGCATTTTTTGAAAGGTATTAGATAAAAAGACTGATTGCCTGAGAACCTTCATGACAATATTAAGCAATGACAGTTCATTTTTTTCACCAATGACAAAATTGCAAGTAACCATTTTTACATTTTTATCTAATGCTACCTCTCAAGCCAGGCTTATAAGTTATTCTTATGTAGTGGCTTCCATGTTTTTGTTTTCCTTCCAGTAGATCTTACGAAGCCTATATCTTTTCCCATCAACTGGAACCATCAACTTACAATAATGACCTTATTTCAAAAGTGATTTGCAACCCCACTGTGATGGTCACCAGTCATCATTAACCAGATTTCTTGGTAGCTTATTCATTATTAGAACATACTGCTTCTCATTTTTATAGATGGGTAAAAAAAAAAAAAAAAAGATGGAAGATAATAATATGCGCTGAATTATACGGGAAGGCTTCCCTTTAAAGACAGGAAATGAAATCGGTTTTGTGTTTAACTGATTTCCCCCAATGCTTACCAGAGCTAATCAGTGAATGTGATGCTTGTGACTTTTAAATCTTTTCCCTTTCTAAAATATTTTGAAGGGGCTAGACTTTCTATTTGTGCTCAAAGCGAGCGCCAAAGCCAACTCCTCTGCCTTTTGGAGTATGAAGAAGTGATCCTAAGTCAGAGACATTTTTATCTTGTTCAGACTTATTTCAGGGCATTTTCACCCACTTTTGCAACAAGCTGCTTCCCGTGCATGTAGTGTTCTAGAGCATATGGCAGCCCTGCTGTGCACAGCGAATCCACAGTTAAGCTTTAACATTTTAGGAATGGCAGAACCCTCATCTCTAGTAGAACAGCATGGTGTTAGATTTGGGGCGCATTGCATGAAATATTTCTCTCTTCATAATTACACCATTGTATTCTAAGTCATGCACTATAGTTTTTTAGTGTTGATGCTTGGATTTCTTTATTTAACATATTCTTTAAATAACTTTTCTTCACAATACCAAATGGGATTAAAATGACAGAAATTCTTAGATTGCTTTTATCCAGAGCCCAGAGAGTTTAGAGAATTTTCTTTTAATAGGCTTACATAAAGGGGGAAAAAAGTTTATTAACTCTCCTGAACTTTCCCATTAGAAAGGAACTCTGGCAATGATTTCCTGAAAAGACTGTATGATGATTTGAATTTCATATAGCAGTTGGCTTTTGTTTGCTACACCTTTCTAATTCAGTTCTTCACATTTTTAAGATAAAGTATTAAGAGGCTTCAAGCCATGAGGTTAAATTTAGTTCTATCTGTAAATAATCAATGTTTTTTTTCCCCCAATATTAAATTCAGTTAAAACTTTTTCTGCTCTATAGTAAAGTAAAACATGCTTAAATTCTGATATTGTTGACCACTTAAATTTTTGCATTATTAGCTTTGCCTTAAAAAGAAAAAAAATGAGGATAGGGTACACTAATCCCATCTATGTGTCGTTTTCTAAAATATACACTGGTGAATTCTGATTGGATGTGTGGAATGTTGTTCTTCACAGTCAGGTGGTGGTATAGATGCTAAGACAGACGTTTCAGAGTCAATGATTGAACATGTTATACTAACATATGTATGACCTTGAGGTCTACTTAGCCCTTCTCTATTTTTAGAACTGTAGAAAGGAGGGAAATAATTCCATTTTGAATAGACAGTTGGCAGAGTACCTATGCTTTAGAAACACAACCAATAAGTAATACTGCCCCCTTGTGGCACTTTTACAACAAAAAATCTGTTCTAGTTATATAAAAATAAAATAAGGTAAAAGATATGTAAACAAATTAAGAAAACAATTAGCACAGAATTTTAAAGATTTTAGGTAGCTGATTTTCTTAGAAATAAAAATACATAGTTTAGTGCAATGTTGATAAGAAATTATGGGAATACCTAATATATACAGTTCTATCTAGTAGTATTTATATTGAACTCCTGTATAAGTTACACCAAAATAATGTGTAGCATTTTGTTTATCTCAGGTTTCTATTAGCCCCACATATATATGCTCCATACATATATACATATATATATATGTATATGTGTGTGTGTGTGTAAATATATCTATCTATCTATCTATCTATATATATATATATATATTTTTTTTTTTTTTGCCATTTTTTACCCTTAATTCAGTTACTCTCTAACTTCAGTAAGCCAACTCACTTGACTTTCCTTCTATCTACTTCATCCTTGTGAATTCTCTATGCTTTGGGGGAGATAATTTCTAGGAAAGAGCACATATGTGTGATACAGATCTTCAAACCACTTCCAAGAAAACAAGTAAGCAAGCAATGTTAGAATGATGAGCACCAGCCACCTGTAATTTTACTTGGATATAAACTTTTGAAGATTATAAAAGTGGTTATAGACAAATTAAGAGGTGCTGTTTAATATAGTTCCTGAAAAATCAAAGCTGTAATGATTTCCATGTACCAGTGGTATGTCCATCAGAGTCCATTGGGTAACAGTGGAACAAGGGCTAATTCAAGGAGAGTTTACTTACAAAAAAAAATATTTCTGTTTGGCCAGTGTAGCTCAGTGGGTGAACGTCGACCCATGCACCAAGAGGTCACTGGTTCGATTCCCAGTCAGGGCACATGCCCAGGTTGTGGGCCCGATCCCTAGTGGGGGACATGCAGGAGGCAGCCAATAGATGTTCTCTGTCATCGATGTTTCTAGCTCTCTCTCCTTCTCTCTCTAAAATCAATAAAGAAAAAAAAGTTTTTAATTATTTCTAAATGAGTGGATGTAAAGGAACCACAAGGGGTCATACTATAACCTAGGGTAGAAGCAACCAGGCTATTACCATTCCCAACCCAATGGGATGAGCGGAGAGAGCTGTTGGACAGTGATATATAGTTGGCTGACTTGAGAGGACTAGTTACCTTCAATTAAGGGTCCTAGTCAACAGGAGGGACACTGGAATAATCTTGATCTTACTTATTTCCCACCCTCCATCCTCCTGCTGGAATTCTCCAGTGCATGAGGGAGTCTATCGGTAGAGTCTAGCGCTTCACAAACTTAAATGGTCACACGAATCACCAGGGGGTCTTGTTAAGTCATAAATTCTAAATCAATAGGCCTGGGGCTGAGCTTGATGGTCACCTCTTCTAACAAGCCCCCGGGCGGTCCCAGTGCTGCTAGTGCAATGCCACAGTTTATACAGCAGAATGCAGCCTAGTCGGATAACCTTCTGCAAAGACCGAGGAGCACGGACCTGGGAAAGCATGTGGACAGTATAGAATACACATGGGTTATGACCTGTGCTTTGCTGTTTTCAGTAGCCATAAACATAGCAGTACAACCCTGCATCGAACACATTGCAAAAGTCCATCTACAGCTGCTTTAAATACAATCCAGGTGATGATACCAAGACTTCTAGTGAAGAATTTGAATAAATATATAAATATGATAATCAAAAGAGATGAGGAAATATTGTTATGCAGTCATGGTACTTTCCTGGATTTTTAATTTAAAATTACTTAGTATACTAATAAAATTTGTCATGGGAGAATATATTCCATTGCCCTAAATCTGATGACATTCATGAACTGTGGTCACTATTATTCCAACGGTTACTTCTTTCTCCATTAGTATTATGCCAGAAGGCATTATAGTGTACAGATGTGGTCTTTGACATTGAGTCTAAAGCAAGTATGCAACATAAAATTTCATTTATTTTAAATAAGAATTTTTAAAAATAGACCTTCAGGCCTATTTTTGTCGTAGACATCATTTGAGAAGTGTCGCCTAATCTCCCCATTCTCTACAGAATTCATGTGAAAACCAGGGCCATACTAAGCATCCCCACCAAAAAAATGTTAATTTTTTATGTTACATTTTATAGTGAAATTGTCTTTGGTAAAATTACTCCATAAGAAGAAAATAGAAACTATAGATAAAGCAAAAAAAAAAAAATCATTTTCATTCAAAAGAATATGATATATCAAAACAACAACAACAATAATAACTAAAGGCCTAAGGAAGTAAATGGAGGGGACATTCATATTTAACTGTAGGACTAAAGGTGATGAAAATTTTTTATTCATCACTGTCAGAAAATAAGAATTAAAACTTAGTTAAATTAATGGCTGAAACAGTCTTAACAGTGTTAAAAGTGTCTGTGAACCTACCAATGATAACTCTTGCCATGTAGTGATTTTATTTACTAATTATAAGGATGCACAAGGATAATATAAAACTCCCACATTTTTCATCCTGACATTCTACAGCACACCATAACGCTAAGCCCCGTTACACCATGCATTGCAGGTGCGTCTGTGGTATCTGCATACGTGTTATGGATTCCAGACTTTGTTTCATTTCTGGGAGGAAAGAAAGCCCAGATTTGAATTTCATAGTCTTTATTCAAATACTAGTTGTGTGATCTTCAACCAGTTATTTAGTCCATCCACTTTCCCTTGAATAAAAAGTAACAAAATTAATTCCATCTAGATTTGTGAAAACAACAAATTGATTTTATAAAATGTAGTGTCTTCTTTTAAAACTCACCACTCTGTTTAATTTTCCAAGCAAAACAAATTTACAATTCTTCTTTACTCTGAAGTGGTCGAAAACAAGTTTCCAAAGATTTAGGGTCTAGACTGACTAGACCCAAACTTCGAGACTTTGTAACTTCAGAATCTTTTATGAAACCTAAAATGGGCCTGTTACATGAGTACCTTAAAATATGGTGAATACACGTGTTCAAAAAAACTGGTAAGATTATATATTCAAGGATTTTCTTTATATTCATACTAAATTTACTGTTTTGGTCAAAGGATTTGGGGAGTTTTCCAACTTTGTATAAAAAATAAAATTTAAGTTAGAAATCCAGGGGACGTAGATGATTTAACTTGTCTAATTCCTACACAGTGCAAAAGATATAACGCAAAATAACTGAAAAATTTGTGTATGTCACACAACCAATTTAAATGGCCTCAGAAACTGACTAGATCATAAAATTATAATGTAATAAAAATAACTAGCATTGCCCTGGCTGGTTTGGCTCAGCAGTTAGATTGTCGGCCCGCAGACCAAAGGGTCCCAGGTTCGGTTCCCGCTAAGGGCACGTACCTCGGTTGCGGCTTGTCTCCAGCCCCAGTTGGGGTCGTGTGGGCGGCAACCAGCCGATGTGTCTCTCTCACATCAATGTTTCTCTCTCTCTCTCCCTCCCACTCTATTTGACAATAAATGTAAAAATATCCTCGGGTGAGGATCAAAAAATAATAATAATAATAACCAGCATTTACTAAATTCTTGCTATTCACTGATTCCTGGAATTTATTGTGGAATTTAAGCATAGTGGTATAGTATATAACTATAATTTTTTTCAAATAAAAATTGGGTATTGCATAACACTTATATTTAAATTTTATAATTATACATTATGTAGCAAGAATAAATGCTAGCCAAAAACTTGCCTGGTAACATAAATAGAAGTTAGGACTTAAAAAATATTGGAGTGTATGAACAATACTACTTATCCCAAGTGATTTTCTTTTTAAAGGAGAATATAATTTCCTATAGAACCAAGAAGTTATTTTAAACTTTTTGGTCTGAGATGACACTTTCTTAGCAAAGTGTTATCCCTAACTCACCCAACCAAATAGTCAAGTTTAGACATAAACACATTGCATAAACGTACCCTTTCTGCTTGCACGTGCTCACACACCCCTTCTGTAGTGTTCAACATCTTCTATTCTTACTAACAGCATTATCAAACCGAGCTCTTTATCCATCTGGACTTTTCTTCTTCGGTTTCCTTCTGTGAGTTTACAGTATTTTTATTTATTTTTTTAGAATCCCAGATCTGTGTTGAAACTACCATGAAATCTTTAGACTCATTTGTAAGACTTCAAATCAAATCTTAAAACGCAGAACAAAAGTAGAGGGAGAATTCCAACTTCTACTTCATATTCGAATTGGGAGAATTATGCTTCAAAACACAAAATGCAGATTTTGTTAAAAAGAATTTTAAGACAGCCGGGAAATTCACAAGTGTCAGAGACAAAATTTAGAGCAGTTGCAAACCCCAATCGAACTAAACTTTAGTTTCCCATGAAGGTGGGTGTGTGAGAGAGAATTACAGCAAAAAGCACAACTTGAGAGAGATGTAGTCATTTTTTCGCTGTAAATAAAGGATCCTAAATAATCTCAAAACTGTAAAGAGACTAAGCAGTCCTCTAGTCCTAGCTGCTTATTTTAAGAGAAGAGACCAAACCCTTTGGCTCAGTGGTTAGAGCATTCGCCTGAGGATCGAAGGGTTGCAGGTTCGATTCGTACCTGGGTTGCAGGTTTGATCCAAGCCCTGGTAGGGGTCTTGCAGGAGGCATCTAACACATCATGTGTCTCTCTCTCTCTCCCTCCTTCCCTTCCACTCTGTCTAATAATCGATGAAAAACTATCCTTGGGTGAGGATTAACAAACAAACAAACAAAAAGCAAAAAACAAAATGAGAGAGAGACCAAGGTAAAAAGGCAGATTCTTGTGTAAAATCACACAATGAATACTTGCTAAAAATCAGTTTTCTTTAAAATACTGCTTCAGTGATCATTTTTCTCTTTAAAAAAAAGATTTTTTTATTTTGCTTTCATTGTCAGAGCAGGAGGGAGAAAGGGAGGAAGAGAGAGAAACATCGACATGAGAGAGACACATCGAGTGGTTGCCACCCACAGGACCCCAACTGGGGCTGGGGACAAACTGCAACCGAGGTATATGCCCTTAGCAGGAACTGAACCTGGGACTCTCTGGTCCATGGGCCAAAGCTCTAACCGCTGAGCCAAACCAGCCAGGGCAATTTCCTCTCTTTTTTTATTCTAATATGTATAGATAGTTCTTTTATTTTTAATCCTCACCCGAGGACATTTTTTTGCCAAATCAGCTAGGGCAATTTCCTCTCTTTTTTTATACTAATAAGTATAGATAGTTCTTTTATTTTTAATCCTCACCCGAGGACATTTTTTCACTGATTTTTTTTTTTTTTAAGATAGAATGGGAGAAGGGGAGGGAGGCAGAGAGAGAGACATCATGCACAACCCTGACCCAGGCTGGGAATTAAAGCTGAAACAGGTACTTGTGACCGGGATTCGAACCAGCAACTCTGGCCAGCAGGCTGATGCTCTAACCACTGAGTCAAACTGGCCAAGGCAATAGATAGCTCTTAACTATATATTCCAGGAAACCATCAGACACTGTCTCTACCTTTCTACTTTTGAAGATATTAACAAGAAAAAAATCACCATAATCTGTTCCAAAACTAATGAAATGTCCATAATTGGGGAAAACGACAAGTTGCAATTAGTAAAATGATCATTTTAAACTATCAAACAGCAATTTTGCTTTTCTCAAATTCAGGGCATGAATAAAACCAGATAGTCTATTGTCTCAGCTTGTCATCCCTACCTATATAACTTATAAAGCAATATGTAAAAAATTCTAAGTTATAATTGATGAAGTTAACTACATCTCTTGCATTCTTGTTCATGCTGGTTGTTTAAAAGAAAATTCTAATTGACATTTAAATATCTCATTAGATAAGATTGCATACCTTTTAATTAGTGGAATTTTAATTAAATAGATTTTCTTTATTTTACTTGGTGTCATTAAAATTTTAATAGTCTTCTGAACTATTGTTTATCAGTGTTAAAAACAATATAGCAACTTTATTTAGTCAAATAATTTATACTTAAAAGAAAATAATTCTTCTTTTATCCGAAATACTTTACAGTGTTTTAAGTTACTTCATTGAATCTATTTTTCAGAAAATCCAGTCACATCTATTTTAACATAGTGCACAGTGAAGTATGCCATCATCTTATGATATTGATTTCTAATATCATATCAAAAAGAATAGTAGATATCAATGAATAAATCCAAATACATTTAATTTGCTTTCACAAATTTTAAGCAATATAAACTGATATCAATCATTGTGAAAAGCAATGACTATGAAAGGAAATTGTTATTGGCAAAAATATTAAAATGTATTTTAATTTTTTCAATTCTGCCATTTTAATAAATGTGTCCTAACATTTTAGTTAGGCTAAATTTCCTAAAAAGTCCATTAGTTTATTTTCAAGTTCATTAAATTCTTTCCATTTTTATGTCTTGGTATTTTAATTTTCCCAATTAAATAAAATTTGAACAATTCAAGTGGTTCAAGTGTTAATGTTTTGTTCTTATAAAAAACCTTGAATAGTATTAAAAACTACCTACACACATATGTAGGATTCTCCCCATAGAACACTTAATATCCTTCTTTAATGCTTGGTATTTTACTACTTAGTGATAACATTGCTAATTTTTCTTTTCTTTTGTGTACCCTATCTCAGACTTATGAAAGCAATTTTTTTTTTTAACTTGCATAAATCCATGCTAACAAAATTTGTTAACTTGAATTTCATTTTAAAATTGTATATCCTGATACATGTTTTTGTTTGTTTTCTTAACTAGTGAAAAAGGCCATAGATTTTAAATCTAGAGGATTTAAATTGTTTCCAGGGAAAGACAACAGCAACAAGTTTTCTCTCTGTGAGTGTACTCCTTTTTTGTTACTTTCTCTAGTGAAAGAGTGAAGTTTGTGATGTCTGTGTTGTTTGTGTGTGTTTTATAAAATTGCTTGTATATTTATCAAATTAACTGCATTAATATCTATATAACATGCATGATTATTATCCAATATTTTCTTGTATTTTAATGTGTATTTAGTTAATGGATTAACATGGTAAACTCCTGAGCTCAGCTTATTTCAAAAGGTAAACAAACTCTCTTGATCTAGTGTGTTCATAGTAATCTAGATTTGTAATTCAAGATGTGAGATAAAAAAAAAAAAAGAGTGAAATTCCTTAAATTGGTGATTTCTTGTAGGAATTTTTGTTTGAACATATCTAAATTTTAACATAATTGTTTTTCTAAAGAAAAACTTGTAATAGTAATTTTTTGTTTAAGGAAAAAAATACTCTTGATTTAAAGATCAAAACCTTTTAACTCAGTAGTCTTTTGTGAATTAATTATGAAGAACATCTATGAATCTGATTAGGAATCACTGAATTAGTGCATTCATCTGTATTACATACAGGATTATAACATTTTTAGGAGAGGTAAACATTTTTGTGATATGAACCAATAGCAGTTTGTGGAAATTCCTGCCTTGCTGCTTATACAGATAGATATAAATTTTGAAAGAACCCATTTATGACACAACATCTGACTTCTAAAATAACATGTTGGTAATAAATATGATTAGTTATTGTAAATGTGTTTTTTTTTTTAACAAGAGTATATATATTTGGGTTTTTTAAAATTTAATTGTAAATTATCAGATAAAATGAGTTTATAACTATTTCTTTAAAATTCAGTTATTAAAGTTATATCACAAAAATACTTTACCTACATGTTTATTGATTCCTATATGTAACAGAAAATGACATAAGTTGAGCAGTTACATCAATTATTGAGAAACAACTTTGGAGCCTGTATGTTATGAAAAATTTTAAGTGTCATAATTTTAAAATGTGATTTTTTCATTTTGTTAGATATGAAAATACTAAACCCAAAAACGTCAACTATCTGTTGAAAATTGTTGATCAAATTTGGTTACCTATTTGGAAATCACTTAACCATTCATTGTAAAGTGGTTAGCTGTGTAATTATGATTTCTTGTTATATATATATTTTTTTGGTTTAAAACATATTTTTGAGATTGATATGTCAGTTTTTAGGGAAAACAAATAGTGCTATAGTATTTTTTCATTAATGTTTGATACATTTTATAAAGTAAGATCATTTTCCTATAATAGAAAATGTAAACAGAAAAAAAAGTCAGATAAAATTATTCTGACATATCAAGTTCCATCAAGTTAGCACAAAATAAAAGTTAAATGTTTGCTGACTTAAATATCAGGTTTACTACCTCTATTTCTAATATTTTTTTCTGACCCATATATTTATTTTGGAATTATTAGTGGAGTTATAAAAGCTATGTCTGTTTTGCCTTTTCCTCATTTCGGCTACACTGTTAAACCTGTGTACGCTCCATGCTTCATAACGTGAGCTGGGAAATTCCAGCTATTTATGCTAAAATATATAAGCTTCATTAAGGCATAAAGATATATGTAATTCTCTATACTTGGTATATTGCCTTAGTGGCCATATATATTTTGTACATTGTTTTTGTACATGAGTTTGACGGTGATCAAGAAAGGAAACAGACATAATAGTGTATTTGTGTGTGGGGGAGAGGGGGTAAATATTTTGTTTAAAGTATATTTGCTTTGACATTGTCAAGAATGTTAATAGGCTAAAAAAAGTTAGTATGAAACAAAATGTTTAAATTTACATAATAATTAAAATATAAATTGTGCATTTATTTATTGCATTTTATGTGAGAAGAAAAACACTCTTGTTCTTCATTTTTATTTTTGAATATCACATTTCAGTCAAAACAAATTATGCCAATTTGTTCATAGTCACAAAATAACAAGCCAACATTATTTGAAATTTTATTTTAGTACAGTTTTTTTCTCAAAAATCTTTACTACAATTGGTTTTTCAAAACAGTATATCTATGATTATTTATAGAAAAGGGTTATATCATTTTAATTTTCATCATTATTATATGTCTGCTATCAAATAGGTATTTGGGTTTTTATTTCCTTGAAATCATTTATTTAACACAGGATAAAATAATTTTAAAAGGAAACCTTTTTATCTCACACTCATCTTTCAACTAAAAACAAAAATAGTAAAACTTGTGGTCTTTGTAAAAACAATCAATTCTGTTACTGGAACTGCCAGAAGTTAGCATAATTGTGGAAGACATGAAGCACACATATTGCCAAAGCATGTCTTTCCTCAATAACACCTTTAAAGTGTAAGAAACAAATTAATAAGAGATTCAGGAACTGCAGGCTGTCTTCATAGGGAGCACATGGTTGTTCAAATGGCTAGTTCTGAACCTTTTCTAATTTTAATGATTAATTGAATAGTCTCTATCCATCCTTTGTTATTTTACATCAAAAAGAGTAGGTTTAGCCTGGCCGGTGTGGCTCAGTTGTTGAGCATTGACGCATCTACCAAGAGGTCGCCAGCTTGATTCCTGGCAGGACACATGCCCAGCTTGTGGGCCAGATCCCCAGTGGGGGGCATGCTGGAGGCGGCCAATCGATGTTCTCGCTCATTTATGTTTCTATCTCTCTTTCTCTCTCCCTTCCTCTCTCTCTAAAATCAATAAAGAAGAAAAAAAAAAGAGTAGGTTTGCCAAGAAATGAAAAAAAAAAAATTATTATTTTTTTAATTTTAAAAGTAAGCCCAGCTGGTGTTGCTCAGTAGCTGAGCGTAGACCCATGCACAAAGAGGTCACCAGTTCAATTCCTGGTCAGGACACCTGCCCAGGTCATGGGCCCGATACCGAGGGGGGGGGGCATGCAGGAGGCGGCCAATCGATGTTCTCGCTCATCCATGTTTCTATCTCTCTCTCCCTCTCTAAAACCAATAAAGAAAAAAATAATAATTTAAAAAATAAAAACAAATTTTTATATTTTAAAATGTTGAACTTAGTGAACCAGAAGTCCTGCCAACTTTTCTACTAGGTTTTTCTAGAATATTCAAGTGTAATTATAAAGAAAATGTGAGGTTCTCATAATTATGTTTTTGTTTTTACTTCATCTTCTTCAAATCCATACTTTCATTCATTCGTATGATCCATCCATTCCTCAGTTCTATTTGAGCTACTTCTCCAAGGCAGCACCATGCTAGAAGGTAAAAGACTGAGCGAGCAAAGAACAGCTTTGGCGGGCAGGGATCTAAATTTTACTGGGGAGCTGAATGAGTGAAGACGCAACTTTGTGCACAACAGGAAGTTGTATAAAGTAAATTCTGTCAATATCCACGATGCTTGAGTTCAGAACAATATTCAAAAGCACTGTTTTTTTATAAGGAGGCATAAACATTTAAAATTTAATATTAAAATATCTAAGAAATGTAGCAATGTAACTAGTTGGATGAGATAATGTGGAGGTGACTTTTAGTTAGAAGATACTTTTTATTTTTTAGAGTAGATTTTGTGCTAAATAATACTAGAAGACTCAGATAAGTTGCTTAAAATGACACTATTGTACTTTGATGATGACTAATTGTATAGTGCTCTTCAGCTCGAGAATACAAATTAAGGTTCCTGTAGCATATTTTATAAACACATATAATAAAGACACTTCAATGTTATAAGAAATAACAATTATTTAATATTATGCTAAGTGAAGTAAGTCAGGCAGAAAAAGCTAAGGGCTGTTTGATTTCACTTATGTGGGATATATAACTTGTGGTCACAAACAGCAGTGTGGTGATTGCCAGAGGCAAGGGGTCAGGTGGGGGTGATGGGGGCCTAATATATGGTGACAGAGGATGATTTGACATTGGATGGTGGGCACAGTGCAATATACAGATCTTGTAACAGAAATTCACACCCGAAACCTATATGATCCTATTAACCAATGTCACACCAATAAATTTAATTTAAAAATTTATGAGCAATGACAATTACTTAATTTTTAAAATGCTATCAATTTTGTCCTCTCTTTTTTTCCCACAGATGTTGGGGGAAAAGACCTAATTTTGAAATAATAGTAATAATAATAATAATAACAATGTCCTTAAAGATCAGAGCAAAAGGGTATTCCTCATAGTGATACTCTTTTCAAGAGGTAACAAACAGCCTGTCTGTGTATTTAAACTTTTAAACAATACTTATCTTCTTACCACTCTGCAAGTTACTATTCACATTCAAAGAAGTAAAAGTCTGTTTCATTGCTTAAATATGCTTATGTAGTGAAAGCAGTTGATTAAATGAAAACAAATTTCATTTGAAGGTCTTGGCATCACTAGCTCTAGCCAATTATGAAATATCCAAATTTCAGAGAAATGAGTGATTATACATTTTTTCTTTATTTTTAAAATGTTTTTAATTAATGAACATTAAATATATGTATCATGCAGGTCTCTTATCTTTACATTTTAAATTGACGAATCTTTCCCACGTTGTAGATGCCCAGAAACAGTGGTCTAAAGGACACTTCCAATGACTTGACAATTAAAATCATAAGACTTGGGACTAACTAAGTAAAAGTGGTAGAAGTTATATACAGGCTGTGCATATTATAACTTAATAAATATATATTTATTGCTATATGTAATATATTTATTTATATTTATTATATATATTTCTTTACATTAATAAATAAGTTATAAATATGCTGTACATTTTATTTAAGATAAAATGTTGGGAAAGTGTTTTGAATTTTAATTAATGAAGCTGTTTTGTCCTGGTGAGATGCCTACACGGGTATAGGGCTCAAGGGTTAGGAGGAGAATTTCTTGACTCGATCTGCTGAGGTTTGAACCCAGACTAAAGCATTGGGTAACAATATGTCTTTGAAAACCTTTCTAACCTCTCCATACCTCAGCTTCTCACCCGAAGGAAGTGCACACTATTAGTAGCTACTCTTAAGATCGTGTGAAGAATAATTAAGTTGGTACATATAAAACAAATGTAGAATAGTTCTTGACACAAAATGCTATGTAGGTGTTAGCTAGTATAAAAATTCATATAACCTAGGCTTACTTTTTGAGTAAAAATGATGAAGAAATGGGGAAAAAAGATGTTTTTATTTCTAACAATATGTTGACAAGGTAGTTGTAGAATAAACTATAATCCGTTATATATTGCAATATTAGGTACATAAGTATAGTCATACCACTTATTTTCATTATCGCTTGTTATATAAAAAGAGGGATTTGAATAATCTGGAGAAAAATGAGAAATTGGATTTTGTAAAAATTGCTGCTTGAGATGAGTCGTGAAAATTAAATAGGATTTTAAAGTGGAAGGAAAGGAGAACACAAGGCATGGACTGAGCAAGGCTAACCAGTAAAACTGCAGAATGACAAAGAATCGCTTGCACTTGAGTTGTAGATGCGTCTTGATGACTAGTGGGAAATATAATGGCTATACTAGAAATCTAGAATAACAGGAGACTTGAACAGTAATGCAAACTGTGTTTGAGGGAGTTTAGTCCTCTAATAGGTGAGATGAATTGGAGATGAAAATGGAGTCACGAAAGCATCCTGATTAGGTTGGATTTGAGCGTGCACATGAGATGACAATAAGAAATTTTTGGTTTAGTAAGTCAATAAAGGGACAGGAAAGTAAGTTGGAAAAGATGATAAAACCACAGATTGAAAGTCATTAACGAAGAGGTAATTTTTCAAGCTGTGAGGGAAATATAAAGTATGGATAACTGTGGATCAGTGTCTTTGGATTTGACCACTGTATATGATATCAGCAAAAGTAATGGAATAGTCACACACACACACCCCAAATACAAACAAGCAAAAAACAGAAAAGTATGTATTAAGTAGCAAGTCAACAGACTAAGGAAAGCATAAATATCACATGCTTTGCATGGACCAGTGAACATGTAATAACGTTGGCAATAAGGGTACTACTATTGGGGCTATTTAAGAAAATAACTTTTATAGAATAAAGACACAAAAGTAAGATTTAATATGTAATTGAAATATGATGACTTTATGAGAGTTATGACTCTTGGGCCATCATCTAACAATTATCTTGCTGTCTGATAAATTAATTTAAACACATTGACTAGTCTGAACTAAATGATGCAGGGATCCAGTGGAATCACCTTGAGTATTACTTAAAAACAAAATCAAACAAACAAAACTGATGCCCAGGGACCTACCATAGTATAAATACATTAGAATATCTGGAGGTAGAAGCAGGCAACTTATTTTTTAAAGAAAGCTCCACCATAATTCTAATCCATTGTGAAAGATGAGAACAATTGCAAAGTTTATATTTTTTATTTTCTGAAATATCGACTCAGATTCTTTTCTTTTTATACATTTTTAATTTATTGGAGTGACATTGGTTAATAAAATTATATAGGTTCCAAGTGTACAATTCTATAATACATTGTCTGGATATTGCATTGTGTGTTTACCACTCAAAATCAAAGCAGAGAAATTGATGAAGAGGAAAATAGAAGTTATTCTTGTTTACTATACAATTGAATTTATGAAACAATATCACTCAGATATTTCAGAACTATCTGGTTTAATAATTTTTACATTAAAAAATCTACCTTGGAAATTTATTTATCCAATGTAATCACATTCACTGAACATATTAATTAGTATTTCATTAACTGGGTGTCCTGAAGAAACCACTGAAAATGTGTACAATGGCTAAATAAAATGTAGTCATGAACATTGCTAGAGGGTAAAGCCATTATTTTGGATTATAGCATTCTACCATAATTCTAGGACTTGCTTGGTAATTTGAACCATAGTGTTACTTTCATATTTGTAGAACAAATTGCTTTGTTATAGACTATAGAAGAAATACTAATAACCTTAAACTGTTTCATAGTATCTTATTTTTCTATTGCAAGTTAAAAAATAACAGGTACCCAAATTACATTGTTATAACTGGTGATGACTTCTTTACCGCTAATAATTAATGGAAACTCTGGCACTGGGGATGCATTTCCAGAGAGCTTACAATTTAATAGTAATTAAAAATAAAGCTTTAACTGTTGCTGTGTTAATATCATAATAGTATGTCATTGAAATATGAACATCAAACTTAATTATTTATAAGTCTACAAATAGAAAAATTGATTTTGTATTCATTATTAGGTTATAGAATTATATTTTAACATTCTGTACTTAAACTATAATAACAAAGTACAAGAATTCATTTTATGTAAATTTAAAAATTAATATCCTTAATTCTCTAATTATATGTGTTTTGATTCATTTTCTTTCTTTCTTTCTTTTTTTGTTGTTACAGTAAATGAGGGAGGTATTAAAACAGCTTCCAATTTATGTCCAGATCCAGGTGAACCAGAAAATGGGAAGAGAGTTGGATCAGATTTTAGGTAATGTTTTAAATTGCTTATTTCATTATTTGGTTAATTCTTATTTTTATTTTAAAAATAACCATATGGAGATGAAGACATGGTGACTTACAGCTATAGCAGCTAGATTCTGTGGATGTGTTACTGTTAATAATATTTCATTATTTTAGTGTTGAATTAAATAACATCACAGAGCACCTTTGGCATTTAAATGTTTAAATTCCCATCATGTACTAGGTGAAAAGTACATGGATTTAGATTTGAAAGACATGAGTTTGAAAGACATGGATAGGATTTGGATTTGAAAGACATGAGTTTAAGTTTGAACTCTACTGCTTAGTAGTTGTCTGATCTTCGGTAAGTCACACAGTTCTGTTGGTCTAATTTCTTCCTCTGTAACATGTAAATCAAATCTATCACATGTGATGGTGAGTTTCAAATGAAGTATTGTCTGTGAAACCTTCCTGCAAACATTTATACCTATTTTTTAGAAGTAAACATAACTTGAATATAGCTTATCTCCATCTTTAAGTAGAATTCATTTCATTAGTTTTAAATTAAGTTTACAAATAACCCGGAGAGTATATGTTATATATTTGGTAGCCATTACTTTAAATTACTAATAATAAATCATATTTTTTAAATCTTGAATTCAGTAGTCCTCTGATTATAGCTTTTTACAAATCAAATATGTTTTCAAATCCTATAAAATATTAAATGATACTAAGTGACTTATTAAAAATCAACTAAATCTCTCAACTTCGATAATTAATAGTGATTGTTTATAGACTACAAAATGGTAAGCAATTTACATGTCTTCTTTCCTTATTATAAAATCCCATCAGGTATTTACTATTTTGTCCTCAATTTACAAATGAGAACATTGAAGCTCTGTTTACCCAGCTAATAATTTAATGGAATTTGAATTCATTACTTCATGAATCTAAAACCTGATCTTTGAATCACTATATTACATTATGCTTTGAAGTTAAACTTTATTCAGATCCCCATCCTTGCCATGAACTATCTTGGCTTCTTCAAGATTGATGTCCTCAGATCTAAAAACAAACATAGGGTTTGAGGGGAAGATTATATGAGATAATGTATGTATGGTAGTAGTCAGAGCTTGAGACAAAATCAACTACAGTATGATATAACATATAAAATCACTATTATTGATATTAATATTTACATGGCCCCACTATTTGGAAAAATATATGGCTTATTGGAAATAGACTTAATATAAAAGCAATATGGTGAGTTAAATACCATCAAGTGTAGTGGATTTCAAATCTTAAGATCATTTGCCCATCACGGTTCAAGCACCATGACAGATGTTAGGCATAAAGCCCACAGGCAGATTAAGATGTAATCGGGTCATGATAATTTGAGAATGTATGTAATGTTGTGGAATCACAGACAAGGTATGGTATTTTTGGAGACTTAGGAGATCAGGGTCACAGAATGCTGACATTGAACTGGGTCCTAAAGGATTACTAGAATCTGGTATAGGTGGGATGAGAAATTTAGAAACATTGTTATATTCTTTATCTACATATAGTTATTGTTTGTCCATTATGTGCATGGCCTTGTACTAGGACCAAATAAAACACACAAAGACAGACACAGTATATGCCTTTCATAGTTCTTAAAATTTGAAGGCAGAAAATTAATAAACAAATAAACACATGCAGATGTAATCACAAATTTGGAAAAGTACTTTAGAGTAAAAAAATACAATTAAAAAAAGTGTTCTGCTTATATGCATGTACACATAACCAACGAACATGGACAACAAAGCTGGGGACAGGGTGGGGGATGGGGAAGAGGATGTCAGTGGGGAAAAAAGGAGAAAAATCTGTAACAAAAATAAATTAATAAAAAAAAAGTGTTCTGTGAGAGAGAATAATAATAATAATGTCAGAATGGGAGACCATTCAATTTAAGAAGGTCCTACTCTTATGTTTACTGGAAGAATGTTTTTCTTCCTCTTTTTTTCATATTTTGTTCAGCCATTCATCCTTTGATGGACATTTTTTTCTATTGTTGACACTATTACAGATGTCCCTCATTCCCCCCACTCTGCCCACCTCCATCCAGTCCCCTGGCTCCTTCCCTCCCCTGCCTTTCACCACACAAGGAAGGAAGAGCCTCACATTGAGAAAGAGCTTGATTAGCTGTTTCAGGAAAATAAAGGTCCGAGAGTCTGCGTTGTAGAATGTATGTGGGAGAAAAGCATAGAATGAAGTTGAAGAGATGGGAGGAAAGCCAGATCTCTGCAGGGAAGAAATTGGCAGCCGTTGGGCCTAATCTGGATTAAACAAATATGTTTTTGTTTGTTTGTTTGTTTGTTTTGTATTGTTTTTTGTTAATCCTCATCTAAGTTTTTTTTTCCCCATTGATTTTTGGAGAGAGGAGAAGGGTGGGGGAGGGGGAGAGACACATCCATTAATGTGAGAGAGACACATCCATTGTTTGCCTCCTGCACGCACCCTGACTGGGCCGAGATCGAACCTGCAACCCCGACACATGCCCTTGACTTGGAATTGAACCCATGACATTTCATTGCACTTTCCAACATCTAACCCTGAGCCATACCAGCCAGGGCTATATGTTTTATTTTAAGTACACACTGTTTTTAAAATATGGGAGCTGGCATTTTAAAATCAGCAGATTTCACACACATGCGCGTGCACATCTTATTTCCTTGGTAGTCTTGGCAACTGAAACAAACGTACCTCCGTGTGGACATCTGCTGGAACCAGTGGACAGCTGCTCCCTTAGGCTGAGAAAGCTCTTTCTGCTTCACCATGATCACCTCTAGGTTACTTTGGTCATTTAGGTCACCTGCTTATTAAGGGAGGCTGTAAAGGGTTGTAAGAGGGTGGCCTGGTCCAACTTATATTTTCAGTAGATCATGCTTTATATTTTAGACGGATTGAAGAAAAATGAAATTTTTTTGTCAAAAGGCTACTGGAACAGTCTATCTGGGTGTAAGATGGTTGAGACTTAGATTATGGTGCTGACAGTAAACTAGACAGATTTAAGATATATTTTGAAGTTAAAATTTTCAGTATTCAATGATAATTTTATGTGAAAAGTAAGAAATACAAAATGATAAAGTAGATACCTATTTTTTTTGGCTTAAACCTCATGAGGATGGAGTAATTGATAATAATTTAATTGTGTGGAAGTCCGGAGATTTGGGGAGAAAAATCAAGAGTTCAGTTTTGAAATTGTAAACTTCAAGTGATGTAGAGATTTTCAAGTGGGCATAGTGTTTGTAGTTGAACGTAATTGATGTTCAGAGATAGTAGGGGACCATCAGCATTAGATATTATAAAGAATAGTAAAGCAATATGAATAGATGGTATTAATTAGACAATGTAGGAGAATCTGCGACGAAGTCTCAAGGAGCTGTGCTATTTGATGATCTGTGGAATCCAAGGCCAATCAGATCACGCTCATGAGTGGCAAGGAAATAGGAGTCAGTGATACGAGAGGGGTCTTTCTAACAGACTCTTAGATACGGAAAACAGACTGATGGTTGCCAGAGGGGAGGAAGCTTTGGAGACTGAATAAAAAGGTGGAGGTATTAAGTACAAATTGGCAGTTACAAAATAGTCATGGGGATATAAAGTACAGCATAGTGAATATAGTCAATAATACTTTAAGAACTATGTATGGTGCCAGATAGGTACTGGAAATATTGGGGGAACGCTTTGTAAAGTATATGGTTGTCTAATCATTATGCTGGTAACCTGAAACTAATAGAAAATAATATTGAATGTTGACTGTAATTTAAAAATGAATTTAAAAATTATATACTCCCCAAAAAATAAAATAAAAAGGGGTCACGGAATGTTGAATGCTATTGAAAACTTTAGAATGACAAGAATACTGTCTCGTAAATTACCACCCCCACAAATAGAGCAGAGGGACGGTTGGATGGAAGTACTGGTCTCTGCCCTGCAATTACAAAGGAATTCAAGGAAGTTGTCCTGGTGCCCTTTCCCCATAGTATACTCTAGATCTTTCTGGAATCAGGGCTTGTACAAGTCTGCAATTTACTAAACATGCAGGAAAGAGAAGGAAGTTGACCAGGAATTGAACCCACAACCCTTTGGTCCATGGGCTGATGATGATCTAACCACTGAGCCAGATCAGCCTGAGCTCATGTTTTATTTTTAAGTGCAATATCTTTTTCTCCATCGCACAAACAAATTATTTATGTAGTGGATGACTTTATTTTTTTAATGTGAGACTCCCAGTTAAACTCCTAGTGAGTCCTTCAGGCTTCATGGCTTCAGTGTAAGGTCAATACAATCAATAAACCACCAGAACTATCAAAGAAAATTTATAAATTAATTGATGACAATCAAAGTATTAGCGTCCTTCAGTCTTGAATTTTGGTGGCTAGAAGAGAGGAAATACAATTAAAGCACATTTTAGTTTTTATTTTATTAAAGTTAACCAATCCCTGCTGAAAGTAGATAGAAGTATCTTGAAATTTGAAGCCATTCAGCTCTCATGTTATCTGTCATCCTATATAAAATAACACTGACTTCTCTATTCCTTGAACTTATACTACTTTTATAGCACTGATTACCACCAATGTAATATATGTATTTGTTTACTTTTTGTTTTTTTTGTCAAGCCCAACTGGGATATTGGCCCTAACAGTGCATGGCCTTTTTTTGAAACAGCATCTATTATACTGACAGAAAGTAGTAGCCCCTCTAAATATTTGTTCTTTTAACAAACAAGATCCTAAGAAACTTATGAAATCACTAGTGTTTAAATTATGTAAAGCACTTTCAAGGCAGAACATTAGGTAAGTATAACTTACCGGTCTTTAGTTTTACTTCACAGTATGTATAAATATTATTTTTTAAATCTCACTTTGAAAAAGTCATACAAAGACTTAAAAGAGAAGAGCAAATTGAGTACAAACTAATCAAGGGAATAGTAAAAATTATAGCAGAAATAAAGAATTGAAACAGGATATTAATAGAGAAAAACAATAAAATCAAAAGCTGGTTCTTTGAAAAGATCAAGAAATTGACTCTCCTTGAAGGCCAACAAAAGCCAGGGAAGAGGAATAAGAGGGCTGGGGATGATGAGTGTGAAACAGAGTGAGAAAGACAGTCACAGTCCATGGACAGTAAAAGAATAATGAAGAAATATTATGAACAACTCTATGCCTACAAATTTGATAACTTGGGTTATGTGGATGAATTCCTTGAAACATACTATCTATAAAACTCACAAAAAGAGAAATAAATAATTTAATAGGTATATAACTATCAAAGAAATTAAATCAATAAATAAAAATCTTCCAGTACAGAAAACATGAGACCCAAATAGTGGATTCACTGTGAATTTTACCAAACTTTTAAAGAAGACATGTTACCAATTCTTTACAACCTCTTCCAGAAAATAAACGCTGAAGGAACTCTTCCTAACTTATTCTGTGAGGACAGCATTACTCTACTACTAAAAAATAAGGATATTTACCAGGAAGAAAAATTACAGTCCAGTATGTCTGGTGAACATAGATGCTAAAAAACATTAAGAAAATATTAACAAATTAAATACAGCAAGTTATAATATATGCATGCACAGTAACCAAGTAGGATTTATTCCAGGTACATAAGGCTTGTTGGACATTTAAAACTCAACTGACACAGTCAATCACATTGATAGCTAAAAATTAATATATATCACTCTCACAATAGATGCAGAAAAACACTGACAAAATCCAACAATCTCAGAAAGCAAGGAAGAGGGGAGAACTTCAACTTGATAAATAATGTGGACAACAAAACCACAGCTAACATGATACGTAATGATGAGAATATTACCCCTTAAGATTGAAAACAAAACAAGAACGTATCCTCTCACCAGTCCTATTTAATGTCATGCAATATAGCACTGGAAATTCTAGCTTATACTATATGATATGAAAATAAAACAAAAAGTGACAGATTTGGAATGAATATATATATATATATTTTGTAGAGTATATGATTGTCTATGTAGAAAGTTCCAAAGAATCAACAAATAAACTTCTGGAACTCATAAGTGATTATAGCAGAGTAGCAGGATACAAGGTTAATATACAAAAGATATTTTCTTTCTTGTATATCAACAATGAATAAGTGGTATTGGAAATTTAAAACACAATACCATTTGCATTAGCATGAGAGAGAGAGAGAAGAGGACGAGGAAGAGGAGGAGGAGGAGGAGAAGGAGAAGAAGGATGAGAAGAAATACCTCTTAAAAGTCAACAGTAAAAAAAATGAACAACCCCGTCACACAATAGGCAAAAGACCTGAAACACCCCTCACCAAAGAAGCTATTTAAGATGGCAAACAGGCATATGAGAAAGTGCTCATCATCATATATCTTTTGATATGATACCACCACATAGCTATTAGAATGGTCAAAGTCCAAAACACTGACAAACAAAATACAGAGGAGGAAGTGGAGTAACAGGGAGTCTTATTTATTGTTGATGGAAATGCAAAATTGTAAAACCACTTTAAAGGATACTCTGACAGCTTCTCAAAATGCTACCCATAGGTTTATTATATGATCCAACAACCTCACTCCATGGTATTTACCCAAAGAAGTTGAGAATATGTACACAACAGTTCACATGTGGATGTTCAAGCTTCATTCAAATTTGCCAAAAATCGGAACTAACCAAGATGGGAATGGGAACCTCACCAATATTTAAATAGATAAACTGTGGTAGATCCATACAATTAAATATTATTCAGCAATAAAAATATTATCAAGCTATGAGAAGACATGAAGAAATAATAAATATACATAATAATAAATAATAAATGAATATTATTGTGTGAAAGATACCAATCTGCAAAAGGCTACATAGTGTATAATTGTAACTATATGACATTCTGGAAAATACAAAAGCATAGAGAGAGTAAAAAGATCAGTGGTTTCCAGAAGGTCACAAGGAAGAGGGTGAGGGATGAATGGGTGGAGCACAGGACACATTCAGGGCAGTGAAACTATTTGGTATGACACTCTAATGCTGGATCCATGACAAAATGCATTTGTCAAAGCCCATAGAATACAGAGTAAACCCTAATACAAAGTATGGACTCTAATGAATAAAATGTAATAATATTGGTTTGGTTCATCAGTTGTAACAAATAGACCCATTATTACAAGATGTTAAGAATAGAAGAAATTGGCCCGGCTGGTATGGCTCAGTAGTTGTGCATTAACCCATGCACCAAGAGGTCACCGGTTCACTTCCCGGTGAGGACACATGCCCAGGTTGTGGGCCAAATCCCCAGTGGGGGGCATGCAGGAGGTGGCCAATCAGTGTTTTGTCTCATTGATGTTTCCATCTCTCTCTCCCTCTCCTTTCCTCTCTCTCTCTCTCTGAAAGCAATAAAGAAAAATAATTTTAAAAAAGAATAGAAGAAATTGTGTGTGTTGGTGGAAAGGAGGTGTAATTGGGAACCCTCTGTATTTTTGTGCACTTTTCTCTAAACATGACATTGTTCTAAATAATAAAATTTGTTAAAAATGAAAAAAAAAAGACAGCAATGTTCTTTTTTGCACTAAGTGATATGCATATGTGTACATACACATATGTGTTATTTTATCTATATTATTAAAATACTGTAGAATATTGGAATAATAGCCTCACACATTTACTGTTATTGTTTTCATAATCCTAGCATGGCAGTACTTTCTGAGAATGAGAAGTTTAAAGAGAGGGAAAAGAGATGTTGAAAATATTGAGACATGTATTTTTTGGCAGATAAGAAAGTTCCCTCATCTTAATTTATAGCCACAATCCTAGTTCACTTAATTGATGTATTTTTAGATAATTGCAATGTCAGCTTTACTTGCTTCAGATTCTTCCCCTTTTATCTATGGACATGTGATTATTACATTAGTCTTCCAAAGAACATTTGCAATAATGTGTTTTTCCAGCTCAAGCACCTACAGAGCTTTCCTGTAGACTACTTATACACAAACTACGTAATTTTGGCATTCAAAACACCTCAAAACATGTCCAGGTTTTCCAGATTCATCTTCTAACCATGTTTTTATGGTGCAGATTCCACCAGATAATTAGCCTCCAATGTGTCTGATTTTCCCTGACTTCTCATGGTTTTGTTGTTTCTCCTTCCTGGAATGTTCTGTTTCAGTATTTTTTCCTGTGTCATCCTAAAATTTCATCAACGACTCACTCAAAATCCTAGTATTCTTGAAGCTCGTGTTATTTCCCTAGTCTGTGGCACCTCGGTTCTTAACTTCCTTAGCATTGTGTATACAGTATTGTATACAATATTATAGTATTTACAATATTGTTTCCTTGTCTGTTAGAAACTTTACTAAGTGTGAGGTTATTGGAACAGCAATAGGATCATTCATACGTCTGTATGCCTGATAATAGGAGCTCACTAAATGTAATGAATTGAATTGATTACAACAGCAAAACTACAGCTTCAGAATGTTTCCATTAATTCCTCTGATCACATGACCTTATAGCAGGACTTCAAACTCATGTAGTTAGATGACATATAGGCAGCAGTTGCTAACACAAAAAGTCTTGTATATACCTAATCAATAATTGTATACTCACTGAGAAAATAAATAAGAAGATCCTTAGAGAAGTACGTTATCTTATGGGACTTGCTTTATTCCACCTACCATTTTGTGCTCTAACCTCCAAGTTTCTAGTTTGAAATGCCTCTGGGGCATAACAGGCTTTGAAAAGGAGAAATGCCACCAAAGAGAGATAGAAGCCACCGACAATTTCTATGTTGAAAAATAAATTAAAAATGTAAATATCTCTTAAAATTGTAACCACATGTCTGGGAAAGCTCAGCTTGGGGGATCCTTATCTTACACAGGTCTTCCTTCTGCAGAAACAGCCATCTATGATGCTTTTCTTCCAAAGAGATGTTACCAGATAGGGACATGAGTTTGTCTTCATCCTGAAAGCAGAGAGTAATGTTGCTTCAAAGTTTGCTTATGTAGATTAAAACTCTGATCCAGCTCAGTAGTGAAAAAACAGAAAACAAGCCTCTCATCTGTCAATATTAAAACAAAACTATTGTCAGGAAAAACTGAGTATCGTTATGTATAAAACCCATCCCTCCCCCCCCCCCAAAAAAAAACACACAACAGGTTTATTAAGCCATTTGCTAGATAGAAAAAGGAACAGGTTTTGAATATGGGCCCACCTTCACCCATTGTCCCAATATGTACTTTCTAAATATGCTAGTATGCTCAATTAGATATCTTACGTTGGTAATTACAGAGAGATCATTAATAGATAGAAGTGTCCAGAAGTGTTCTGTGTATCCCCACTTTACCAAAGTCTTTTCAAGAAGAGCCTTCATCTAGGACACTTCCTTATCACACAGTTATTTCCTAATATTTTGTAATGAATTCTTGTATTATCTCTTAGGTTACCCATGACTTTTTCATTTCTAAGCTAATTTTCATAGTCTTCATTTCCTTTGACCCCTCTGTCACCATTGTAACCTCTTTTTTTGTCTTTAATGACAAAAATATTTTGGTTTCCTTCAGTCTACTCCTCTGACCACCCCCTTTTCACTCTTTTCTTGAATCAACACACTTCTCCTTCCCATTCGCCCCAAACAAGCATTTCTGTGTTCCATTTTCAAAACTCCCTTCTTTGACTATATATTTTGCATTAGAATACCATCACCTCTGAAGGTTTTCCATAATCATGACTTTCCATATTTCTCTTGGGTATTTATTATTTTCATTTGTCCTGATTTTCCCAATGAATAATGAATTCAGCTTTAAAAAAAAATCTCCATTCTTCCCCCAGTTCTGTAACCGATTAATTCTACTTCTTGAATCTCATTAATTAATTCTCTCCAATTTTCATCGCCTCCGTCTTACTTTCCAGACTTAAACCTTCTCACCTGTGCAACAGCGATGGTCTGCTGCCCATCGTCTCCCCACTGAGCTTCTAGCTAAAGATACCCATCGCTTACCACTACTGTTGCAAAGCCTTGCAGTCCCCCTAGTGCACTGAATTAAGAAATGGTATAATACCAATTATTATACACAGACATGTATGTTAGCTTAAAAGCACATGTGAAACTATTATTTTGTTACTTATTAAAACATTTGAAGTGTCAAGGGATTCTATTTTGCTGATGAGTATATCTGTATACAAGAAATTGGAACACTTAGCAGTAGTGAAGACCGGCCCTGAGCCCAGGGCTCATAGCATGCTATTTATATCCTTTTCTTCTTGCTTATGGGTTTGCATGCTAGCCTTTAAGTTCCTCTTTAACACAGTCCAAACCCAATTTTCTGACATTATATTTCCAATCCAGCCATATTGTGTTATAGAATTCTAAACATCCCTCTTGCAGGAGATAAATCGTTTCAATTGTACGATGTGTGTTTTTGAAAAAAAATCAAAAACAAAAACAACTATTCCCTTAAACTAGCCAGTTGCTTAAGGCACACTGTTCTTCCAAATGCCTCCACTCTATTTCAGTCATTCAGCACATGCTATTCTTTCAAGTATTTGAGTCTGCCAATATTTCCCTATAATAATCCTTTCCATTCTTAAAGTGAATTTTTATCTTTCTTGGTTTTCTATAATGTGTACTAATGTTCTCTTGGCTCATATGACATAAATGATATTCACTTGTGGGGTTCTCTTATTGCCATACTGGAATTTATTCTATTTCTTGAAGACTAATAACATCATATTATTTTTTCATCACCAAGGCAAAGTCAGTTTAGATACCTAAGAAAAGCTAACTGAGCTGAATTTGAGTCAACCTGCCTTGCAGCCTTCTTCTCATGTTATAAGACCAGTGCACTTAAGATTTATCATATTGTTATTGTCCATTCGGATAGCTATTTCTGACCTCTTCAGAAGGTTCTTTATTTTTTTTTATCCACCCGAAAATACTTTTTTTTCATTTTTTGTTCAGTTAGAGTGGGAGGAAGAGAGAGGAAGGGAGAGAGAGAGAAACATGGACGTGAAAGGGACACATCGAGTGGCTGCCACCCACACTACCCAACCAGGGCCGGGGACAAACTGCAACCGAGGTACATGCCCTTAGCGGGAACTGAACCCGGGTCTCTCCGGACTGCAGGCCGATGCTCTAAACACTGAACCAAACTGGCCAGTGCTTCAGAAGGTTTTTTTGTTTTGTTTTTTTATCCTCACCCGAGGATATTTTTCCATTTTTTGTACAGATAGAGTGGGAGGGAGAGAGAGAGAGAAACATCGACGTGAAGGGACACATCGAGTGGCTGCCACCCGCACGACCAACCAGGGCCGGGGACAAACTGCAACCGAGGTACATGCCCTTAGCGGGAACCGAACCCGGGTCTCTCTGGACCGCAGGCCGACGCTCTAACCGCTGAGCCAAACTGGCCAGGGCTTCAGAAGGTTTTTTAAAAGACATATTACCTATGTCTGAAAACAACAATTAATGAAAGCATAAATTATATTATTTCTACATAGTACTTGTCATGAGATACTATTCTATGTGTTTATTCGTTTGCTTACTATCTCCTTGCTGATCCTCGACCTGCTTGTTCTCAAAGTCACCCCTGGACGTCCCCTGCTCCGCTGTCCGCATGGGCGAGTTAGGGAACGAGCCTTGCCCGCTGCTTCCAGGCTTCTCGCTGACTCTGTTCGTACATACGAGCAGGAAGATGAAAACTGTAAAGCAGGGAGAGTCCGAGCTTCTCTCCTTCTCTCTCTGCCTTGCTGATTGAATCTCTTGAACATGGCAGTCTCAACAGGAGACTTTTTAAAAAAACGAGTAAATGAATCCCCTGGGTTCCCGTTACACTAATCTCTGAGTCCATGCTGTCTTTTTAAGTGCCTCAGCTCTTCCACTGCCGAATTCTAACCAATATCTTGTATTAAATGTCCTCCCTTGGAAAGGCCTAATGTGATTTCCATTTTGCATTTGGATCAACACTGATAGAGTTTGTCTATCCCCACCAGAATGTAAACTCAATGAGAACAGGGCCTGCCCTGTCTTGTTTATCTGTTTATTGCCATGCTTATAATGTGTGGTTTTATTTTTTCATTCAAAATTTTTCTTTATTGATTTGAGAGAGAGTGGAAGGGAGAGGGAGCGAGAGATAGAAATATTGATGAGAGAGAACCTTGATTGGGTGCCCCCCAGTGATATAATGTTTGATTTTTAAAAAGAAAACATTTGGTTTTTTTGCCTAGCCCCAGAGATTAAGATAGTTATACATAGCATAATGAGTTCAGCCTTTTTAAAAATGTTTCTTTTTTTATATATACATATATATATATATTTTTTTTAGAGAGAGGAAGGGAGAGAGAGATAGAAACATCCATGCAAGAGAGAAGCATCAATCGGCTGCCTCCTGCATGCCCCCTACTGGGGATTGAGCCCAAAACCCCAGCATGTGCCCTGACCAGGAATCAAACTGGGACCTCTCAGTCCATGGGACAATGTTCAGTCCACTGAGCCCCACTAGCTGGGCCAGGCTCTTTAATATTCAGAACACCGTTTATCAAATCATATTTTAGAATTATAGAGATCTCCCCGTAGATAAAATTTTCAGGTAGTTATTTTTCAGTGAGCCTAAATATCCATTTTCTATATTCCTCTCTCCAGAGTACTTAGAATTAAAGGAGAAAGAAGAGGGCAGATTCTAACATGAGCTCAGCCTCCAGACATTACAAGAGTCATTCAATTTAATGAACATTTACTGAATGCCTACAATGTGTCAGACATTGTGGCAATTGTTACACACAAAGATGAAAAGGGGGGTTTTGATTGCATAGTGGGAAAAACAGAAATAAACATTTATAATGCACTGTAGTTAGTGAAATTAGACAATTTCAGAATGAGGGTGGGGCAGAGACACGAACAGGAGCTCGGTAACCATACTACTGCCGAAGACAAAGCCCATGGAGGAGCTTGCTGAGTAGACAAGGGATTGGGGTATATTTCCACCTCATGGAACAGCACCAGGATTTACACTTTACCCTACAGATACTATGTAGTTTTAAACGAAACACAAAGGGAAAGGCAAAGTTGTATATTATAAGGTAACTTCTAAACTCCTTTATGTAAGTGATTGCAAGTTAGGGACTACCCAATGGAAATTTTACAAATAAATATTTATGTTTTCCAAATAACATGAAGTTTAGAAGTACTTCCTGGTATATATTCAGCCACTCAATAATGGCAATAAGGCCTGAGCCCCTTGCTATCTTTTTTAAACCTTTTTCTTGATAATTCTTAGTATATTTGCTATCACTCTTGCCCAGATATCAGTTCCTGTAGATAGCAAAACTGAGAGCAAAGAGTTTTCTCTTTTTGAGAACTTATATTTTTGTTCAAGCAGAAAAGTCTTAGCCAGCTTCTATTTCATTGGCCACAAATGGTTGACACTTGCACCTTTGAAATAATCAACAACTTATTAGAATGAGATCATGTTTAAAACTAAACACAAGTCTTCCCAGGACTGGCATAGAAATCAAGAACATGTACTTATGTCCTGAATAGGTCACAGTTCTATTTGATGGGTAAAGGATACTTATTGAAAGGGATCAATAGAGTCTGCCAGATATATAAAGCTTTTTAGGATCTGGTTTGGATTTTGTTCTCAGTCTGATGTATCACCATTCCTTTATCCCCCATCTATCCCACTCCCTCCTTCAACTCACAAATACATGCATGTAACACACAGACCTCATCGACCAGCCATGTTCATTTATTTTTGTTCTTGGAATCTATCATGCCTGTAACCCATGGGCATTTTGTATGCTGTAATTCTTACTTAGAATGTCTGTCTTCTTTGTCTTTGCTTGTCCATGTTCTTAGCTCAACCTCCAGTATTAAATCAGATTTCAGTCCAACAAGCTCTTATTAGATACCTACCTTTATCATTTGATAACAGTCTACAATTCATTTTTTTCTGTTTATCTCCCCTATATGTCCATAAACACTTTGAGAGTCTCGTTTCTGTTTTCATAGTGAATCCTCTGCATCCCTTTGATAGTACACGTAACGTACCCACGAGGGCAGTAGTCAGGGTCAGCAGCAGCGTTCTACTTGGCTGACCCTGCATATACTTAAAGACAAAAAACCCCTTTGGAATATAAATGGCTTTAATCAAGAAGATATGCACTTAGTCATGATCAAGTTTTGGCCTTGATCATCTATAAAACATTTAATGTGGTGATGCCTACACAAGCACTCAGTAACTCTATGTGGAATAAATGGGTTCATGGATGCTTACAGGTATTGAAGTTTGTGTCTTGGATGACCAAATAGAAGGTGGTTCTATGCAGCAAAACTGGAAACATAGGAAGAGGAACAGGTCTCAAGGGAGAGATGAGTTTTATTTGGGACAATCCGATCTTTCTGTGCGACGGTCAGGAGGTTGAGGAAAGACATAAGGCTGGAGATACAGATGTAAGACGGACCTGGAAGCTGCGTGTCCCACGTCCCTGACAGGACCCCCTCCACGCACACCATGTCAATGCCTGCCCGCCCGAGGGCTTCCAACTGTCAGCACCTGTGACCCTGTTAGGAGCCCACTGGGTGCGCCAGCCACCTCTGGGAAGAACGGGGAGTGACTGCTAATGGCTGTGGGGGTTTCTTTCGAGGTGATAAAAATATTCTGAAATTAGACAGTGGTGATGCTGTATAACTGCGAATATATTAAAACCATTGAATTGCACATTTTACAAAGGTGAGATAATGTTTGCGAGTGAGAGGATGAACACATGCTCTCCCCGAGGATGGTTTGGATGTGTGTGAGAGGTCAGTAGGTGGCCGTGAGGAAGATGGGTGCTGATTGTAGAAGATGTGGTGAGAAAGGGTAGGAAGAAGCCAGACCATGAGTGACCCTTATTTTACATCCCAAAGATCTTACCCTTTATTCAGAAAGCAATTTGTTACCTCTGTAGAGCTTTTCACATGATGCCTAATAATAGCTATTATTTCTAAAATATATTCACACCAAGTTTTTGCTTTGTTGCTGTACCCATCTGACCCATATTCCAGTTAACCACTAAGTGATGCATTCTCAAACCCCTTCATGTATTGGAATCATCTAAAAAATTTCAGTATAAGAATTCAGTTTTGATCTTCACCTTCAGACAGCAGAGTTGTGATCAATATGTCTGACTAAGCAACGGTCCCTTCTCCCTCATTACAATGTGGGTGGCCCCAGACACACTTTGAAAAACACTGCTATACGCAAAGAAATAGACCTATGATATGGAGTATAATGCTTTAGCACAAAAAATTCCCAGTTGTTTAGGATCACAGTGTCTTGAATATTTTAGTCAACTTTTTTATTTATTTATTTATTTATTTTTTTTATGGCTATGCAGGCCCAAAGAAAAACCTAACACATGAATGTATTAAGTAGTTTGTCTTAGAGATTTATGTTCTAAAACTTGGCGCTGTTGTGCACTTCATAACTTCTTAAACCTTGGAATTAGATTGGATATCCTCACTCTCATTTCCTGCTCCTCGGTGAAATGGTATAGTGCTTGCTCTTTATCACAGCAGCTACTGAAAATCCGGCTTCACAAAGATATGATGTCAACGAAAGACATACAGTGATCTAAATGTTGAGCTATGTTAAGCTAGTAGTTTGCGCAATGAAGGATAGATGTCTGTGTTTCCTTCAAATTTTTAAAGTACACCGCAGCAACCTGATGTGGCCAACAGTTACAAATGGCAATTTGAGCCTGTCAGGAAAGGCAGAAAAAAAATCCACAGTGAAAGTGAATGCTGGCACTTTTTGCATGAACTAGCTACTTCTGCATCCACTGTCAGAGTTCCCGCAAACAGTGTGGCAACTGTAACCACACTGCAAAATGTCAGCCAATGTCTCCAGGCTCCTCATCTAAGTTAGCATGTCTTACCCTGGTGCACCTCTGTCTGCCTGGCTGCTGTCTGTGGGGTTGTCCCCTGGATTTCCCTTAGCTCTAAACTTTGTAGTCCAAGGGCAAAACCGTCTTTAACCCCTCACTACTTCATACTCTGTGAACTCACTAAGTTGACATCCTGGGAATCAATTTATTAATGACAGAATTTGGAATTCTTCGGAAAAAAATCTAACGTAATGTGATTTTGTTTCTCTAAATTTAACTTCTCAAATACAATGGATAGCTTTAAGGTAGCAGTTCACTCATTTCTACTTGTTTAGAAATCATGTGGAACTTTTCTCTGATTTAGGACTCTGCCATCTGAGGGTAGGATATGCTCTATTTGTAAATCTCTACTTTTGTGCGTTATTATCTTCAAGTGACTTGATAGTTGACAGAGGGCACAGAGATGGTAGACCCCGGACCATGTCTTCCCTAACAATTAAGATAAGATACGTTGTAACATCTAGCTGATCAGCAAAGAACAATTTGAACTATTCATTGTATGTCATACCCTTGCAGAATGCTTGGGATGTGTTTTTCTTTTAAACTTAATAGAATCCATAGTCCAATTCAGAATTTCAGAGCTATTCTCCAGTGTCACACACCACTTGATATTATTTTATATAGCTATTTGTATTTTATTACAAAAGTTATCCTTATAGTCTTCCTGAACTTTATACCTGGAAGTAAACCTCAGAAATCATCTGGTAATTCCCATGATCCCCTCTCCATCCCATTTTGGACTTCAGAAAACTGGACTGAGACTTGCCCAACATTTATTAAAACATTATTTCTTGTTTTTAGTTGTAGTTTTTACTGGAAAGGTGTTTATAGTGCCAGAAGAGACATTCTTTGCAAATTTATTTTAATCAGGATTATGTAATATTCGTAACATACATGTTAGTTATTTATGTAAAATGCGAAAGATTTAAAAGTTAAAGACATCAAACTTCAAAGTTAGACACACTTTATTCAATAAAGAGACACAACAGCATAAACACATAATAAGCCCTGGCTGGTGTGGCTCAGTTGGTTGGGCGTCATCCCTTGAACCAAAAGGTTGCCAGTTCAATTACAGGTCAGGGCACATGCCTGGGTTTCAGGCTCCATCCCTGGTAGCGGGTGTGCAAGTAGGCAGATGGATGTATCTCTCTCACACCCATGGATGTTTCTGTCTCTCCCTTTTTCTTCCTCTCTCTCTAAAAACCTATACAAAATCTTAAAAAAAAACACTTGAGGTATATTTGTTGTGGCAAATTTACTTTAATAAAAAGCAGATTGATTCATGAAATGTTACAGCTATAATACATCGAGAGATAATCAAATCCAATCTACTGGAAATTTTCCTCAGTGTGCTGTAATGCTGATAAACTGAATGTGAAAAATTGAGTTTATTTTATGTTATGGGATTAATATGGCAGTAGCAACTTAATATGCCAAATTTGCTTTACTACGCTATGCAAAAATTTATTATCGTCAGCATCTCTATATAGGTTTAAAGATACAAATATTAAATGTGATAGCCAGTGTTCAATCTTAGTTGTCCTTCCGATCTGTAAAACATTGAGCATTTGCAAACAGTGAGGAAGTCACTTTGTGTATTCTTCTTTGCACTTCAAATATCACCCACAAAATGCCTCGCTTGGTTTTATTTCTTTGGTGAGAGAATAAATGACATTCGTAAGTGCCACAGGAGTAGATCTAATGGGATTTTATAGAGGAACGTGCTTTGTAAACAAGGGTGCCCTGTTCCAATATTAATTCTCAATATCCTTTTCAAAATTTTTTCTAAGATATAAAAAAACAAAACAAAAACAAAACTGACCACCTTGGGTACTTTATAACATTGTGTTTCACAAGGTTCAGTTCCTCTCTGCTTCTGGAACATGTCCCTTCTTTGACTTAAATTATTATTTTTTGTGGTACGTACCCCTAGCGGGAACCAAACCTGGGACTCTCTGGTCCGCTGGTCGATGCTCAACTGCTGAGCCAAACTGTCCAGGGCTGACTTGAATTCTTTAAACCTCCACTGCTATTCGTAGGCACAGGAGACAGCCATTTAGGGGACTTTTTACAGTTAATTGGTTAACAATATGAAAATATCAAAGTTTTCTAATAATTGAAACTTTGAAAAATTAGAGACAAATAAGGTTAGCCTCGCTGTATTTCTTAGTGCATGCTAATATGCGTGCACGTGTGCGGGGAAGAGATGGAGGATAGCCCTAAATGATTTTTGAAATTACTAATGTCAATACATTTAGAGAATCGTTTGATTAAATTGGTATTTTGAGGTCATTTTGATACTTATTTTCTGCATGTTTACTTTACTTTTTTTTTTTTTTCTTTAGAAATGATTAGCCGATTCCTTAATTCTTAGGTCATTCTTCATGCCTGAATGATTTCTACTTGCATAGTGATAATTTTGAGAAACATACATCTGCTTTAGTAAAGAATTTCTGTATCTGTCAGGATATTATCTGGACCTTAAAAACAAAACAAAACTGAAAAAACACTTCAATACAGATTCACTGTTGATGTTATGCTTTCAAGATTCCTTGCTCCTCATTTCTTAAATCCTCTTTGAGCCAACCACCATCATCTGTAATCCCTATCTTTATATTAGTTCATATTTGATATATTTATATAAAAATTGCATTAGTTGTTTTATGTTAAAATAGAAAAAAAGTCATATATTTTTTAAATTGTATATCTTTTTTCTCTGGGACTTTGGTGTTATAGTGTGTTTTGCAGTAATAAATATAAGTTTTATAAAAGATAATAGCACTTAAACATAGGCCAACATTATCATGAAGATCAACATTTATTTTCCAAACTGTACCATTGAATATATTATAATTGATGATTTGATACTTTCAAATTAAAAATGTGTTCAAGCCCTGGCTGGTTTGCTCAGCAGTTGGAGCATCGGCCTGAGGACCAGAGAGTCCCGGGTTCGGTTCCTGCTAGGGGCACGTACCAAAAAATAAATAAATAAATAAATAAATAAATAAATAAATAAATAAAATAAAAATGTGTTCAAGCATTTATTTGGGAATGTACTATCAAATTGAGTAACCTACTAAAGTGGAAGTTTTTTGTTGTTTTTTCTTTAATCTGGATGGGCAGGTGTCTCTTCAGTGGTGACAGAGAAATTACAGTGAGCAGAGCTGGTCTTTATTGTCAATACAATAACACTAAATACTATTTTTAGAAGTGCATATTTTTGATGAAACTCAGTTGTAAATTTTCTTTTATTTCTTTTTAAATATAAAAAAAATATTTGGTTCAAATATTAAATCAGTTCATAAAAAGAAAATGGTGCATTTGTTCACAATACCCATTTCCTGGATGTTATTGAGCCCGGATTCTATTGAAAAAACCGATTGATTCTTTCACTGATGTTTGTCCTCTCTACTTTGTTTAGTAGCTTTATATGTTTGGTCTAGAATATGATACAGTTTAGCTGTAATTCTGGGTGGGGGTGCTTGCAGAGAAAGAGTCTTTCACTAGCGGGGAAGAAATTAATGACTTTCACAAAGATGTCCAGTTGGAGGGAAATAATTTAGTGTTCATATGTGTTAGGCCCCGTGTACTTCCTGTTTCATTATGTGATCACAGCAGATGAGAAAGCTTGGAGAGATTATTTTCTCAAAGCCATCAAACTGAGAAAGGGAAGAGAGGGTTTTGGAAGGAGCTCTCTGACTGCAGCTCATACTGTTAACTGCAGTTCTCAACAACTTCCACAGTGTATTAAATGAAGAAAAGGTTGTTGAGATTGTTAAACTTTGGTTGAAGGGGAAGGAATCTGATGCAAATACCTGGCCAGTCTCTGCTATAGTAGCAATGCACTTTGTTCTTAGTTGTTACCAGTTATCTCTCTTCAGAGTAAGTGAATTGATTTGCTACAATCAGAAGAAACAAGCTCAGACACTTGTTACAAGGTGCAATTTGTTATTTTTATTAAGAAGGGCCTGGTTAAACAAGAATATTATAATCATATGACAAATAGAGTGACTTTATTCATTAATTCATTAAGCTAGTGAGAAAATAGTAATTAAAATTACTTCTGTGGACCAGGCCTACACTAAGGCCTTCTAAAAGAAAAAGGAAAGAAAAAATGTTTACCATCATTAGTTTCTGAAAACCACTTCTGTAGAACAAGTCATCATTGTATCATCTCCACGAGAGCTTGGATTACTGTGGTAGATTGTTAACCATTCTCTCTGTTGCTACCTCTGCCCTTTGAGGTTTACTCTTCACCCATCAGCCAATATTATCACTTTAAACATCAAGTCATAATGCCATTCCCGTGGCTTTCAGCCCTACAATAACTGCTCAGTTCCCTCAGAGTAAAGGTTAAAATCCTTACCATGGCCTAAAATTCATAAAGGATTGACCCCAATCTCCAGTTGCTTCCTTAATGTTATACGCCTTTCTTTTTCATTAGCTGTGTGCTAATCACATTACTTTCTTTACTGTTCCTGGAACACAGCAAATGTGTCTGGTGGTGGGAGGTGAGAGCATGTGGATTATAAACTATTTAAATAGCCTTGTGAATGTGTTTTACCAAGAAGTTTTTTGTCCAATTATGGGGATATGGCATTAAAATACATATTTTTGTTTATTATATATATTATTATTATTTTTTAAAATCTTTATTGTTGAATGTAAAATGTATTACAGATGTTCTACATTTTTCCCCCATTGACCCCCTTCTCCCCACTCCCGCCCCCCTCCCGCCTTTTCCCACACTATTGTCTGTGTCCATTGGTTATGCATATAAGTTCTTTGGTTTATTCACCTCCCCCCCCAACCCGTTTCCCTTTGAGTTTGTCAGCCTAGCAATGAATTTGTACTTCTTAATCCCTTCACCTTTTTCACCCATTCCCCCAACCCCCCTCCCATTTGGCAACCAACAAAATGTTCTCTGTATCTATGAGAATGTTTCTGTTCTGCCTGGTCATTTTGTTTGTAGATTCCATTGTCGATAGATATGTATTCAATGCCATTTTGTTTGTTCATATATTTTATCTTTTTCTTCAATAAGACCCTTAATCATTTCCTATAATAATGATTTGGTGGTGATGAATTCCTTTAGCTTTTTCTTGTCTGGGAAAGTGTTTATATGGCCATCGATTCTAAATGACAGCTTTGCAGGATAGAGTAATCTTGGTTGTAGGTTCTTGGTTTTCATCACTCTGAATATTTCTTGCCACTCCCTCCTGGCCTGCAAAGTTTCTTTTGAGAAATCAGCTGACAGCCGTATGGGAACTCCCTTGTAGGTAACTAGCTGCCTTTCTCTTGCTGCTTTTAAGATTCTCTCTTTGGCCCTGGCCGGTTTGGCTCAGCGGTTGGAGCGTCGGCCTGCGGTACAGAGAGACCCGGGTTCGGTTCCCGCTAAGGGCACGTACTTCGGTTGCAGTTTGTCCTCTGCCCTGGTTGGTCGTGCGGGTGGCAGCCACTCGATGTGTCCCTTCACGTCGATGTTTCTCTCTCTCTCTCTCTCTTCTTCTCTCTCCCTCCTGCTCTATCTGAACAAAAAATGGGAAAATGTCCTCGGGCGAGGATAAAAAAAAAAAAAAAAGATTCTCTCTTTGTCTTGAACCTTTTGCATTTTGATGATGATGTGTCTTGGTGTGTGCCTCTTGGGTTTCATCTTGTTTGGGACTCTCTGTGCTTCCTGGACTTGTATGTCTGTTTCCTTCACCAAGTTAGGAAAGTTTTCTGCCATTATTGTTTCAAACAGGCTTTCAATTTCTTGTTCTCGCTCTTCTCCTTCTGGCACCCCCAAGATGCGGATGTTGGCACGCTTGAAGTTGTCCTAGAGGCTCCTTACACTATCCTCGTTTTTTTTGGGGTTCTTTTTTCTTTTTGCTGTTCTGATTTGGCGTTTTTTGCTTCCTTATATTCCAAATCGATGGTTTGCTCCTTGGATTTACGTACTCTATTATTGAAGCTATGTAAATTATTCTTTATTTCAGTTAATGCCTCCTTCAATTCTGACTGTGCATCCATCATTTCTGACTGTTTTTTTTTTTTTTTAATGCTCTTGAGGTTCTCACTAAGTTCATTGAGCATCCTTATAAGCAGTATTTTGAACTCAGCATCTGTTAGGTTGCTTATCTCCATTTTGCTTAGTTCTTTTTTGGGGGTTTTGTTCTGTTCTTTCATTTGGAACCTGTTTCATTGTCTCCTCATTTTGGCTGCCTCCCTGTGTTTGTTTCTGTGTATTACTTAATAAGCAGTATGGGGCTATCTGAGACCAGATGCTGCTCATTTGAAAGAATTTAGGAAAAACCTGAAGCAGGATCCAAGACAGGCCAATCCTATGGTTAAGCAACTGGCAACAGCTTGGGTGGGCCTGAAAGCTGGGTGGGGCGGGGCCTCAGGGAGTCAGCAGGGCGGGGCTACCAGTGTGAGCCAGGTTGCTGGAGTCCCAGATATGAGGACTGTCTGCCGCCCCAGGGAAGGGCTCACCAAAGGAACAAAGGCCTCTGATAGCACGTTTGTCCCCGAGAAAGCCCCCTCTCCAGCCCTCGCTCCAGTGCCATACAGCTCAGTTCTTACCTGTGTGTCTCTGGCGCCCCTCGAGCTGCCTCCCCTCTGAGCTCAGAGGGAGAGAGTCCGATAAGTCCGTGCGCAGGCCCTTTAAGGAGCTGCCTGGGCTCCAGCCGCCTCAGCCTCCGTGAGCCTCAGTTCCCGCTGGTTTTCCCAGCCAGAAGTGATGGGGATTCTCTTCCTGGCACTGGAACCCTGAGCGGGGCACCTGGTGTGGGACGGGGACCCCTCAGTCCTCAGGGAGGACCTTCCCAGCCGAGGTGTCCTCCTGATTTTTATGCGCCACACGTGGGTGTGGGCCCAGCCCGTCCCCTCCGCCCTCCTACCAGTCTCGGTGTGGCTGCTGCTGTAATTCCGTAGTTGTAGGACTGCCATTCAGCTGGAGGTCAGGTGGTTTAAAATGATGGTTGTTCTGTAGTTTAGTTGTAACTTTGATGTGGTTGTGGGAGGACGTGATACCGCGTTTACCTACCCACCATCTGGACTGGAAATCCCTATTATATATATTATTAAAGAGCATTTATTTACTCTAAAAATTGTATATATAAAATAGTTTACTGTATACTAGGGTGTATTTTACAGGTTGGGAAATGAAATTGATAAGCGCCCTGAGTTTTTCTCGGAGGATGAGAGATGCACAATGTATCAGGTGGTGTAAAGGAAATAACATGGGAGAAGGTTCCTGAATAGGAGGAGCTGTTTTATTGAGAATAGTCCAGGAGGACCGCATCAATAAGGTGACGTGAAGAACAACCAGAATGAGGATGTGACAGATGGGACTTCTGATGACCATTTTGCAGAATGATGGAAGAGCAATGTAGAGACCCCGAGGCAAGTGCGTCCTTCACATGTTCAAGCCTGAGCAAGGAAGTGAGTGTAGCTAAAGAACCGAGATCGAAGGAGAAAGGAGTGAAATGGGGAAGCATTAGAAGGGTCGAGGCATAGGAATGGCCTGATTTGAGCCATTTTCTAAGAAAGCTTGCCATGGATGCTAAGGATAGACTGCAAGGAGTCAAGAACAGAAACAGGAAACTAACACTTAGCAAGGGACTATTGGCAATGACATGGATTAGAAATCGTGGTAGCTCAGATCGACACTGTTGGGAGTGAGAAATGATGGATTCTTGATTTTGAAAGTGTTGCTAACAGGATTTGCTCCATGGGGGTGGATATGAAAAGTAAGAGAAAAAGATGAGTCAACATCGACTTCACAGTTTTTGGCCTTCAACTAGAAGGATGGAGTTTCCATTTACTGAGTTGGGGAAGTAAGGAAAGGTGGAGAATTCACCTTTAAGTAAAATTTTAAGGCTGCTCAGGCTACAGGGTCATCTGCATAAAGCGTGGAGTCATTAAGACGTGCAAGATAATCTATTTCTAGATATACGGGTGTTTAATTCATTATAATTCAGTGAGCTGTGTATTTTGTTTTGTACACGTTTATGGATTCGTTTTATATTGAAAGTAATACCACTTTTAAAAAGAAAGAGAGAGAAAGATAATAACTCCAGTGGAGAATAGATTGTAATTTCTGGATGTTCCCCTATACTAAACCTTTCCATTCTTTGCCATGCAACCCCTTCAGGTCTTTTGTCATCTCTAGCCTATGACAGAGGATGGTCAACTTTTTCTTTAAAGCGTTAGATAGTAAATATTTTATACTTTGTAGGCCAAAGTTTCTCCGTTGCATCTCTTCAACTTGAACGATGTAGCATGAAAACAGCCATAGATCTGTCAGTGGACGAGGATGGCTGTGTTCTAGTAAAATTTTTTTTATTAATCCTCACCTGAGGATATTTTTTCCATTGACTTTTTAGACAGAGTGGAAGTGAGGGATGGAGGGGGTGAAAGAGGGAGAGAGAAACATTGATGTGAGAGAGGCACATCGATTGGTTGCCTCTGGCACACACCCTGACCTGGGCCGGGTGTTGAAGCTGCAACCCAGGTATGTGCCCTTGACCAGGAATCTAAACCACAACTCTTGGGTTCTCATTCTCCAACCACTGGGCAACACTAGCCAGGGCCCAATAAAATTTTATCTGTGGACATCTGCATGTGAATTTGATGTAATATTTACACTTCATAAAACAATATTCTTTTTGTGATGTTTTTCAAATGCTTCCAAGTATGAAGACTACCTTTAGCTCCTAGGCTGTGCAAAAACAGGCAGTGGACCAGAGTTGGCCTGCAGGACAAGGTTTGCCAACCTTTGGCCTAAACTGAGTCCTATTTTTTTACTGGCCTCCCTTCCTCTATGAGTCTTCCTTTTCCATTGTTCTCCACATTGTTCAGAGACATTTTCTTACAACACAAATGTGATCCTGTAGTTCTGACAAGATCAGGGAACTGCAGGAGCTGTTCAGGAACAGGTTGGGTGAGGGGGTGCAGGTAGGCCCTCCAGGCAGGAAGGCTCGGGGGGAGCAGTGCCGGCAGAAAGCAGCCTGGCAGTCAGAAATTGGCAGCTGCTAGAAGTGTTCATCATGTGTGGCGCTGGGCTGGAGATCAGGTGTGGAAGTTGCCCGGGACTTAATTGCTGGAAGGCTCTTTATGTCATTTTAACGAAATTGGACTTTATGTATATATATTTTGCTGGTGAGTTGCTGTTTAAGGATTTTATAAAAGAAAGTACATGGTGAGTTTTTTTTTTATTTCAGAGAAGCATTTGTTACAGTTAGCAATTAGGGCTTTTAAAAATGATCATTTTAGTAACTTCACTTGAGTGGAAAGGGAAGCAAAATCCAAATTGTAGTTGGGTAAATAATAAAGGGTGGGTTAATTTTATATAAATAATCCACACAATTTTGCAGCCCTAAATATATGTAAACATATACATATAGACATGGATGTGCAAATATCCAAATCAACATGCACACACAAATACCTGCTGGAGGAGTACTGTAATGTGGTATGAACACAACACTGGGGTTGAAGTTAGAAAGTCTACTTTTTGGTTCACATTT
This sequence comes from Molossus molossus, assembly GCF_014108415.1. Classification (NCBI taxonomy): domain Eukaryota; kingdom Metazoa; phylum Chordata; class Mammalia; order Chiroptera; family Molossidae; genus Molossus; species Molossus molossus. The sequence goes on along the minus strand of NW_023425351.1, from coordinate 54,572,107 downwards.
TCTACCTACTTAGGATGGGACACTCACTCAACCATTTAATCGTGGCTTCTACAACTGATAAAATAATTAAACTTGACGACAGTTTTATACAGTCCCTACACATATTTGCATATTATTGATTTACAATAGATTAACCTGTTTATGACTTTTATTAGACATTTGCTCAAGTCATTCTTTTCTACTTTGTTTCCACAGTAGAAAGATACTGTGTCACTCTGGGACATGTTTGATCTATTGGATATTGTTAGTAGACCTGGAGCCTGATCATTAAGTTATATGCTTCTAATCCTGCTTTTTAATCCTTGGTTCAATTTTAGCCTTGGATCCACTGTGCAGTTTTCGTGTGATGAAGATTATGTCCTGCAGGGTGCTAAGAGCATCACCTGCCAACGAATAGCGGAAGTCTTTGCTGCTTGGAGTGATCACAGGCCTGTATGTAAAGGTAATGAAAAGTCTTTCCAATAAAAGTGTTCTCTTCACAGGTTTTAATAGTTTGAACTTTGTTCTATTGAGTATAAATTTTAGTTCAAACTTTGAGGTGTAATGCAGTCCTTAGGCAAACATTTACCTCATGTATTGAACAATATTTATTGAAAATCTATAATATGGGAACCACGGTGTTAGGATTGCAATCTAATAATCACATAGCAACAGATTAGAGCATAAAGTATGTAATCCAGAGCACTGGTAACTTTGTTAGCCTTTTTTAAAAAAATAAAAAATTACCCTGTATAGGCATTGATATGGATGATAGGAATATTTTAACCATATTCTGCCTTCACATGTACGATTTGCCATTTTAATTGCTTGGGTGTCCAATCGCAGTGATGTTGGTGGCAGTGGACGTGGAGCACAGGTCCTGTAGTTGATTTAATGTAAGACAAATAATGAATATTCTAGCTTTGGTGTTACCAGTAATTGCAGATAAGATTTACTCCTACAACCTTTCTGCAAGTTAAATATTTCCACCTAAATTAAATGAAACCTTCCTTTTTCCCTAAACTTTATAAAGCTGTGTTTGAAAATGGACACCTCATCCTAGCCTCCTGGCACTCTTGATTGCTTATTTGCTGTTAGTATTGGCAGTGATGGCATCTCTGCATATTTCAGTGCTCTTAGCTCTTCTTCTGCCTCAGCAAACATTTTCAGGGATTCACCACACCCTGCAGGTTACTCTGGGATGGAAAAGGGTGATGCCAGAGGAATAGAGAAGGGACACATTTGAGAGCTACTGTGAAGAGAAAAGGACAATTTAACAAGTGGCTAGGTAGGAATGGAGGGAGTGACGAGATAGAGTCAAAGAACGATGTCCGTGCCTGTGAGGCTGGAAAGATCTCCTGCTGTTCCAAGTGTGAAGGAACTAAAAGATCAGGTTGTATAGGAGATTATCCATTGTTACTACAATACCGGCACTTTCTATGTGCCAGGCACTGTTAGCCACTGCGTACACCTCATCTCATTTAATCCTCAAAACACTGCATACACTGCATCTCAGTTAATCCCCCAAACACTGCATACACTGCATCTCATTTAATCCCCCAAACACTGCATACACTGCATCTCATTTAATCCTCAAAACACTGCGTACACCTCATCTCATGTAATCCCCAAAACACTGTAAACACTGCATCTCATTTAATCCCCAAAACACCACATACACTGCATCTCATTTAATCCTCAAAACACTGCATACACCTCATTTTATTTAATCCCCAAAATACTGCATACACCTCATCTCATTTAATCCTCAAAACACTGCGTACACCTCATCTCATTTAATCCTCAAAACACTGCGTACACCTCATCTCATTTAATCCTCAAAACACTGCGTACACCTCATCTCATTTAATCCTCAAAACACTGCGTACACCTCATCTCATTTAATCCTCAAAACACTGCGTACACCTCATCTCATTTAATCCTCAAAACACTGCGTACACCTCATTTCATTTAGTCCTCAAAACAAACTGATGGAGGCATTTTCATGTCCATTTTAGAAATGAGGAATATAAAGCATAGATTCAGTTACTTTCCAAAGTTCAAACGCCTAGAAAATGGCAGAGTCTTTAATAAGGTTATCTATGGAATGGAGAGAGAAGGGGGATTTGGGAACATAAAAGAGGAAATAGAAAATGATCAAATGGAAGCCACGGGTATATTCCACTCAATTGACAATGACAACCCAGAGAAAGAAAAAGAATCTAGATTTTTCTCAGGTTCACATAAAACTTTCCAGTCACAGGTAGAGGTTTATTCATTAATCATCTAATTTTGAAAGGCTTACAAAATGATATATAGTGTGATAGCATTAAAAATAAATAAATATTGAAATAGAGATAATAAAAAAAATGAGCAAAATAGTCACAAAAGTTTATGTACAAGTTTGTAGACAGCTTTTGAGAATTCTTTACAGCCCTAGAGGCAGCTCAGTTGGTTGGAACATCATTCTGTGCACCGAAAGGTTGAGGGTTCAACCCCCCATTGGGGCATGTGCAGGAGGCAGCCAATTGATGTTTCTCTTTCACATCAATCTCTCTCTCTAAAAATCAATTTTAAAAAAAGAATGCTTTGCATATTAGACAAATATGAGAGCTGCCAAACCAATAGGAAAACCTTATCAGTTTATATGAAAACGATTGTACATGAAATACAAGTATAACAATGATACAGCAAAAGCAAACTTTTTCCTGGATTTGGGGTCTGAAATGTCTTGCCTTGTTCTTTATAAAGTGAACACTGAGTAAATAAGTGTTACAAGAATTACTTTCATCAATATTCTGACAATGAATAGAACAGTAAGTTGCATAAGGTTGATTTTTGATGGTGTCCTCCAATTAAGACAAAATATAGTTATAAGGGACAATATATTGAAAATGATGTTTTCAGAATCGTGCAATCCATGTTTTCTGCTTCACTGACTGTGTGTATTTTTTGGTGGCAAAAAGAATGGGAAAATAGAGGATAGATTCAAGAAAGACTAATGTTAATGCATAAACAAAATCTCAGACAAGAAGAGAAGTTATAGCTAGATAATGAAACTTAAAGTCTACATAAAGTAAGATTGAGACTATAAACCATCTTTTTTTCATTCAATTCTCTCATTTCAATAAAAATAATGGATAATATTTATTACAATTGTAAATTGTTCAAAGACAGAAATATGTTACTTTATTTTATAAACTCTATATCACAAAGAACAGCTCTGTACTGACATAAATCTCAAGAAATATTTGTTGAATACTAATGTATTATTATTGTTCTTCAATTCCAAGATAGATGAAATATATACATATATTTTTTTCATTCATTCAGTAGTCATCCATCATTAGCTGGGAGGTATAAAATGTGCATGTTCAAGATTTTATATTGACATTATTTCATCTAAATTTTACCTTTTTCTGCAGATATTAAGCATTTATACATAGCTTTGTTTCCTCATTGCATGCAAGGCACATGGGTGTATGGTTTATAAAGTACATTTTGCGATTAGAAATTACTGGTTGTGGTGCTGGAAACAGTAATGGAGGGAACATGCTGAAATAGTAATTGAAGTTTTGAAATGACTGTCTACTGTGAGACTGAACAAAGAATAGTTTTCATGTCTCATGGATACTTGAACAGAATAAATATGCTTTTCTCCAGACAGCAGCATAAATAGCAGTATCAGTGCATTGCACCTTTGAGGGTTATTAATATAGCTGCTGTCTATGTATTGCATGGTTGAGCAATGAAGAAATGGAGATTTTAAATGAACTGAAAGTTCACACAAACAGCAAATTATGAATTAAAAGAAAAAGAGCAATTCAGAAATTAATAATCATGGATTTTACACAAACTCAGACAATTATTTTATTTCCTAAATGGGATATATATATGAAATATTTGCCAGTTTACAGTTATGGAAACATTATTTCTTTGTTGAAAGTGCAATAGCTATCCCAAAGCTGGAGCTTATGCAAATAATCAGACTTACACCCTTGAATGGTATATAGAATGTTTATTTTAGACATGGATGATGTTCAAAGAAACAGCACTTGTTTGAGAATTGATCATTTGTAAACTAAGGTACATTTAAGAGAGTGAATACTGATTGATTGCACTAAAGTTTTTTACTAATGTTTAATCAATATTTATTTAGAAACCCCTAAGTAAGTAATGTTTTTGTCTGTTAGGGCACAAAGACGTGAACAACTCGTGGAGTAATGGGAGAGATAATTAAGGAAGGATGAGAAAAGAAGGCAAAAGAAATAAAAAAATATACTGGAAATGGGATTAAATTTCAGGGAGTCACTTTTTGTGATATTTAATATTATATTAGTTTCAGGTACACTGCACAGTGGTTAGATGTTTATATAACTTACAGAGTGATCCCCTGATAAATTCTACACCTACCTGACTCCATATGTAGTTATTACAATTACTGACTATATTTCCTAAGCTGTACTTTACATCACTGTGACTATATTGTGACTGCCAATTAGTACTTCTTAATCCCTTTATCTATTACACTCAGTTCCCCCACCCCTCCCACTTGGCAACCATCAGTCTGTTTTCTGTATCTTACAGTTTGTTTCTGTTTTGTTTATCCATTTATTTGTTTTTTTAGATTCCACATATAAGTGAAATTATAGGGTATTTGTCTTCCTCTCTCTGATTTTTTTCACTTAGCATAATACCCTTTAGGTCCACCTCTTTTGTCACAAATGATAAAATACTCTTTTTCATAGCTAAGTGACATTCCATTGTATATATGTACCACCTCTTATTTATCCATTTGTCTTTTTATTGGAGCATTTAATCCTTTTACATTTAATGTGATTATTGATAGGTATATAGTTATTGCCACTTTATTTATTGTTTTCTGATTGTTTTATAGTTCTCCCTTTCTTATTCTCTTGTATGTTAATGACTTTCTGTAGTGTTTGGGTTTATTTCTCTTTATTTATTGTCTATCTTATGTAGATTTTTGGTTTGTGGTTGTTACCATGTGCTTCATACATACCAACCTATGTCTATAGCACTCTGTTATAAGTTGATGGTCGCTTTAAGTTGGAACACTAAAATCACTACCACTTTACTCCCTCCATGTTTACATTTTTTGTCATTTTTTTTGCAGCTTTTGTTTGTGTGTGTTTGTATATATTCCTTAATTTATTATTGTAGTTACACATGATCTTCCAACTTTTGCTTTTTAAACTTTTTAATAACTTTATTGTTGGTTGATTCACTGGTTTTATTATGTGTTTACCTTTGTCACTGTGAATATTATTTATTACAATATTTTCTTATTCATCCTTTTAATATTTTCTTTTTTAAGAAATCCCTTAATCATTTCTTGTAACACTGGGTTGATGATGGTGAACTCTTTCAGCTTATGTTTTTGTTTTTTTTGTCTGGGAAGCTCTTTATTTCTCCTTTAATTATAAATTATAACCTTGTTGGATAATTTTAGTTGTTGGTCTTTGAATATTTTGTATCAATACATTCATGCCTAAAAAGTTTCTGTTGATCGGCTGGCAGTCTTATGGGAGCTCCCTTGTAGTTAACTAACTGTATTTCTTTCTGTTTCAGCTTTTAAAGTTCTCTTTGTCTTAATTATGATATATTGGGTGTGGGCCTCTTTGTGTTCATCTTGTTTGAGACTCTACATTTCCTGGACTTGAATGTACTTCTTTCACCAGATTAGGAAGGTTTTCTGTTGTTATTCTTCAAATAGGTTTTTTTTTCAATACTTGTTCCCTCCCTTCTCTTTCTGGTACCTCTATGATGTGAATGTATGTATGCTCCATGTTGTCCCAGAGGTTCCTTAAAACATTCTCATTTTTATGGATTCTTTGTTCATTTAGCTGTTTCCACTGGGTATGTTCTGCTGCCTTGTCTTCCAAACTTCTGATTCAGTTCTCTGCTTCATCTAATCTACTGTTGATGACCTCTATTATATTATTCATGTCAGTTATTGTAGTGTTTATTTCTGACTGGTTCTTTTTTATGTTTTCTATCTCCCTTTAAAATATGTTTTCTCTTTGTTGAAATTCTCACTGAAATAATCTGTTCTTTCCTTAAGTTCACTGAAGTTCCTTGTAACTCTGTATCTGATAGGTGGCTTGCCTCCATCTTTTTTTTTTTTTAGTTATTTTATTTTATTTTTTGTAGTTTTGTCCTGTTCTTTCATTTGAGACATTTCTTTGCTTCCTTATTTTGGCAGCCTCCCTCGGTTTGTTCCTATGTATTAGGTAGATCTGCTACAACTCCCAGTGGTAGCAGAGTGGCCTTATATAGTAGATGTCCTATGGAGCCCAGTGGCACAGTCTCTGGGCTCCATACTGGGCTCCATAGGATATCTACTGAGCCAGGTGCTCCAGGGGTTCCCCTTGTGTGGGTTGCTTGTGTTCTTTTGCTGTAGTTGAGACTTGATTGCTTTTGGCACATCAGTGGGTAGGACTGACTCTCAGATGACCAGCTGTGAGGATGCCATTACCACAATGGACAAGCTGTTGTATGGGGTCTGACCCCATGGAGAATGATTTGCTTTAGCAGGGCTCAGTGCCTGCTGAGTCCACCCTTGGAGTGTGTCATATGTGTTGCTAGTTGGGTGGTATTCTGATGTAGCCTGAATCTGTTTACCAAGTTTGTTGGTTCAGGGGCCTCTTTGGAGGGACTCTGATGGAGAATAATGTCAGCTGCTGCCTGTGCCTGGCCTTACGCTACCTGGTAGGAGCTACAAAATGATCTTCAGTTGTGAGCTACCTCTGCTAGGTGGAGAAGTGCGTGGGAGAGGTTTTGTTGTGAAATGAGTCTGACTGCCACTAGTGCTGGGTTTGGAACCACTTAGCAAGACCACATGCCAATACCACTGTCACTTGTTTGGAATTTGTGGACCTATACACCTCAACACCATGAAGACAAACAATCGAATTTAAAAAATAGGCAAAGGACCTGAATAGACACTTCTCCAAAGAGGACATACAGATAGCCAATAGACATATGAAAAGATGCTCAACGTCACCAATCATCAGAAAAATGCAAATTAAAACCACAATGAGATGTCAGCTTATACCTTTCATAATGGCTATTATCAATAAATCAACAAAAAACAGCTTCTGGGAGGATGTGGTGAAAAGGGAACCTTAGTGCACTCTTGGTGGAAATACAGACTGGTGCAGCTACTGTATGGAAAACAGTATGAAGATTCCTCAAAAAATTAAAAATGGAACTGCCTTTTGACCCAGCTAGCACACTTCTAGGAATATATCCTAAGAATTCTGCACATCAATTAGAAAGAAGATATGCACCCCTATGTTTGTAGCAGCACTATTTACAATAGACAAGATTTGGAAACAGCCCAAGTGCCATTGGTAGATGAATGGATAAAAAAGCTGTGTGCATTTACACAATGGAATAGTATGCAGCTTTAAAAGAAAGGAACTCTTACTCTTTGCAACAGCATGGATGGACCTGGAGATTATAATGCTAAGTGAAATAAGATAGTCAGAGAAAGACAAATACCATATGATCTCACTTACATGTGCAATCTAATGAACAAAATAAACTGACAAACAGGAAAAAAAAGAGAGAGAGAGAGAGAGAGAGAGAGAGAGAGAGAGAAAGAAAGAGAAAGAAAGAGAGAAAGAAAGAGAGAGAGGAAGGAAGGAAGGAAGGAAGGAAGGAAGGAAGGAAGGAAGGAAGGAAGGAAGGAAGGAAGGAAGGAAGGAAGGAAGAAAAGAAAGAAAGAAAGAAAGAAAGAAAGAAAGAAAGAAAGAAAGAAGAAAGAAAGAAAGAAAGAGAAAGAAAGAAAGAAAGGAAGGAGAGAAAGAAAGTCCGTCCACAACGTGAGCCCAGGCTGGCCACTTGTGTGAGTTAGCCTCTAAGAAAGGTTCAGGCCTGGTGTCTCAGATAATCACCAGGTTGAGAATGGTGTAGCCAGGTCGATGGAGACTCAGACTTGGCACCCACCTGCACCTGCAGGCTGGGCTGTGGGGAGGGCTCCATAAAGGAACAGCGGTGCTGGTCAGCACTCCTGCCTGAGCCTGAGGCTGTATGAGGGAGGGTCCCACAAAGATTTAAGGGTGCCTACTTTCCCTTTAGTCCCAGAGCGAAATTCCCCTCTAGCTCTGTCCCTGAAGCCAGATAGTTCAGTTTCTCCCTGTATGTCCTTGGCACTTTTGATCTGTTGTCCCTATGTTGGAACTTAGGGAGAGTGTTTGTAAGTGAGTCTGTGCTCAGGGATTTGAAGAAAATGCCTAGATCTACAGCAGCCCTTCTCCCCACCCCCCACCTCCGCCCCGTGATTTTCACAGCAGCAGTTGTGGGGACTCCTGGTCTAGGCACTGTTTTGTTTTTTATTATTGTTGTGTTGTTTTTTTTTTTTACTGGGGTGCCCAGGGTAGGGGTGAGATCCCTTGCTGCTCCTCAATGGGAACCTTCATATTACTGCTGATTCTTTTTTTTTAAATCCTTTTTCGAGAATATTTTTTTAGATAGAGTAGAAGGGAGGAAGGGAGAGGGAGAGGGAGAGGGAGAGGGAGAGAGAGAAAGAGAGAGAGAGGGAGAGAGAGGGGAACATCAATGTGAGAGAGACACATCAATTGGTTGCTTCCCTGGTTGCCTCCTGCATAACCTTGACTGGGGCTGGGATCGAACCTGCAACCAAAGTACATGCCCTTGACTGGGAATCAAACCTATGACCTTTTGGTCCACAGGCCAAAGCCCTAACCACTGATCCAAACTATCCAAACTATCCAGGGCTTGCTGCCAATTCCTAACTGCCACATGTGGCTGTGGACCAGCCTGATTCAAGTCTCTGCTCCTCCTACAGTCTCCAAGTGGGTTCTGCTTCTTCTTTAAATCTTTAGATATAGATGTTCTGGTCAGCTAATTTTTAGGTGGTTCTGAAGTGTAGTTGTTTTATCATTTTGTAATTTTGATGTGGTGATGGGAGGAAAGGAGACTAGTGTTTATCTACTTTGCTACCTTGACCAGAAGACCATAGAAGTTCTTTTAATTTCCTTATTTATTTAATCATCCACTGTCTTTCTCATATGAATTTTACAGACAATTGAATCTGTCTTTAAACAAATTAGTGTTTTATATATTACCTAGTTTACTGTTCAATCCTTACAAATCAATACAAAATAATAAAAACCATTACATACTGTATATTCCATATAATATTTAATCTGGCATCCTTACTAATGTTCATTAATATGTATGGAATCCAAAGCAAATTGATCAGTATATTCATAGGGCATTGAGAATTTGTGTGAGGGTGGAATGAGATAATCCATGTAAAGGCACTTAGTATATGGATAGAAGCACTCAACTGATAGAGCTGATGAATGTGCTGCTGCTGCTGATGATAATATGTAATTATTGACTTGTCTAAATCCAAAAATCTTCCATAATTTATCTCTAGCCAGTTATTTATTTATACTAAAATCTACTTGAACATCTCAATACTGAACATAATACCATCCTATTTTTATATCTCTAAATCTGACCTTCCTTTTTAAAAAAATTTTTTTTCTTTATTGATTATAAAGAGAGAGGAAAGGAGAGGGAGAGAGAGATAGAAACATCAATGAGAGAGAACATCCATTGGCGGCCTCCTGCATGCCACCCACTGGAGATCAGGCCCACAACCTGGGCATGTGCCCTGACAGGGAATCAAACCGGCAACCTCTTGGTGCGTGGGTTGATGCTCAACCACTGAGCCACACCAGCCAGGCTGACCTTTCTTGAATTAAAGCACACCTATTTTACCCACCTTTCAATGTCTTACTTACCTTTAACTTCCTCCAAAAGTTCTTTCCTATTTTAATCATCCCTTATCTCCCCCACATTCTCTCACATCACTTCCCACTTCCTGTCTTCACCACATAATTTAACATTGATTCATATATATGTGAATCATAATCAGTACATATATACTGGTTCCTAATCATTTCATGGGCAGTAGACTTGGTCCTTCAACCAAACGATCTCACGAAGAACACAATAACCAACACTTCGAAATAGCTTGACTGTTCAGTGGATCTGTTCTAACTGCCGCCCAGAAGAGGAAGTTACCAGTGTGGTTTATCCACCTATCGCCTTTGATTAAATAGAAGGATCATAATAAGGGTAATTTTTTTTTCTCTACATATCAAGTGAAAAATGGGTATACAGTTTATATGACAAGTAATTGCTAGCCAACCCTAAAAGTGATGGCCCTTATTAACTAGTATTTATTAAGGGAGTCAGTGATCACAGTTTCTAAATTAATTTACATATATGTTCCTACTCCTATTTTATTCTTCTTCATAATGTTTAGTCCAGTGACCATTATGCCCGTATTTTTTTGTTCACATGAGAGTTGCTAAATAAACATTTTGAATAAATATTCTGGACAGACTTAATTTATTATGACAAACAGGTTAAGAAAATAGTAAGGTGCTGGGTGTAACTAGAGAAAGTTGCCCTGGGAGAAGGTTTCCTGTTATGCGAAAGCAATTAGAAAATTTTGCCCAAGAGAAAAGCAGAACCTGCTGAAATTTATCAACCAGAAACACGTATAGTAAGTGTCTTCCTGTAGTTGTGATTGATGCCTTCTTAGTTTCACGGAACAATGTTACAGATGAGATGATGCATAATAAGGATGATATTGGCAATTAATAGAGTGCATATGGTGGAGAAGATAGACAGATGGGCTAGATATGGATATTTATCATGCTTTCAGGTTTCTTGAAGGTCTCTTTTTTCTAAAAACAATAGTTTGAAATACATTATATAATATTGACAAAAATTTTTTTTGCTGAACTTTAATGATCATATTTTAATGATAAATTGGCATTTAGATGTCATTGGATGGTAAAGATAGTGCATTTATGTCTATCATTTAAAATTTAAAACTACATGAACAATTATGAAGTTTGCATTTCAATGACACCCTTCCAATAATTGTTCAGAATATATTCTACACATCCTGGCTACTTCACAAATTATTAGAAAAAATATGCAAATAGGTAGCAAATGAGTGATTCTGTTTGGTATGGGGTGGAGAAATCTCCACAGATATCAGGGAGAACTTTCTATTTCCAATTCACTCAGCGTGGGAGTATGACCTGGCTCATCTTGCTTAACCTTTATTGAACTTCAAATTGCTTTCTTGAAAATTGATGAGAGCCTATGCACAAGGTGATTACTATGCACCTCTTTCAGTTGGAAATTCTGAATATTCTTAAGTAAAATTACTGATTGTCTGGATTTTGGAACATTTTAGTTCAATGTTTATCTTAGTCTGCTCTGGCAGCTGTAATGAAAAGAAAGCAATTTATTTTTTACATTCTGGGGGCTGGGAGTCCCAAATGATATCTGGTCGGGACCAGCTTCCTTTTATAAACTTTAAACGATAGCCTTCCATGGTGGAAAGGATGAGAAAGGGAGAGGGCTTTCTGTTCCATCTCTGTGATAAGAGCTCTACTCCTACTTGTGAAAACTGCACCCTCATCACCTACTCTGTTCCCAACGCCCCCCCCCCCCCTTACTGCCATCACATTGGGCTTTAGGATTAGACATGTAAATGGGGGTGGCAATATATAGTTTCTAGCAATACTCTACCTTTGTAGCCCAGTATTTGTCTCTGATAAACAATTGCTAACAGAATATTGCATTTCTCTAGGGCACTATGTTTTGAGTGGTGGTTTAAAAATAGGCAACTGTTGGTTTTATTTAGTGCCAAAACTATGGTTATCAATCATCACACTGCTTGACAGTAATTAGATTCTGTGGATCTTTTATATCTCATTCACTGTTTAAAAATATAATTTCGTTTTATGGTAAAAGAGTAGTTGTGTTCATACATTTCCTATTAAATGCACCCCTGTGATATGTTGATTTTAAGCAATGTATTTATAGAAAAATGAAGTTGATCATAACATAATTCTTAATTCTGTTATGTGTTAAGGAGTATAGTTTGAGAGTATTAAATGGCAAATAAATGTTTTAATTTTTATAATTAACCAAGAACAATTCTAGGAGACTTGGGAGAAAAAAATAAACAGAAAAAACTCTTTAATTTTTAGCACATACCATTTTAAAAGCCTGAGGATTTGAAATTTAATGGTAATAAAATAGAGCCTGCCATGACCAAAGCACAAATAACTGAGGAAATAAAAATAACCAAAGAAACAATGGATGTTTTAATTGAACTAAACAACTAAGGGGGAGGGGACTCTGAAATATGTTATCTTTATGGAAGAAAGAACAAATGGGAAATTAATTAGAGCACTACAGGGAATTTAAAATTTGCAGGACAAACTGCCCATTTGAAAGGGAATTTCAAAGAATTCTTAAAATGAGTGTTTTGTATTTATAGTAAATCTGTGAGATTCCTCAAAATTCCCCTGTAGTGCAGAAAGCCTTCTTTTCTGTGTGTGCTGACAGAATGTGCTATTTAACACAAAACAACTGGAAGATCTGTGATGACTTAATAGCCTGTTCACTAATTCTGATCACATAAAAAATAATGGGAGAAGTAACGGTAGTGGAGTGAGAGCGATGCTTCCTCCCTTAGCTTCTCCACAGTGTAAATCACTTTGTTTTAAAATGTCAGTAGAGCTAGGTCTGGGCAGGAGAGCTTGTAGATAAAATGATCACAGTGTGATTGCTTGAACTGCCTTACTTTGTACATGCACGCAAAATATAGAACTGTGTAATGCACAGTGAAAGATACAATACAAAACGAAACTATACAAACCTGGGAACACCAAAAGGAAACAAAAGTCATAGGCAAAATATAAACAGACATGACTGGCATGAAGAGGGACATTTTTAATTCAATTTATTTGAAATTTAAAAAATCGTGGTTTGTATCCTTGATACAGAATTGATCATACTTGACTTTTTTATATTAAGGTATGAATTGTGTTATTATACTGCTTAGCTAGTCTTACAACAATTTTTGTGAATATGGTTGTAAAGTGTCAACATCCCCAACAACTAGCAATGCTCAGCACATGCCAGACACACTCAAAAATACTTAAATGGATGAATGTTTTATTTCTCACCATTCTAAACACAATGTAAGGAACACAGAATAGAACTGAGCAAATCATGCCCTCGAGGAATTCACTGTCTCATTGAGAACACAGCACATTCAAAATAAAACAACCACAGAACATCTCTAAAGCAACAGAAGCATGGTTACACAGACAATATTTAAGTCATAAGGACAATTCAAAACAAATAAAGAACAGAAGACAGAAATAATAATAGTAACCTTTGGGAAATAAATCTCACTGACCATGAAAATATTACTTAGACACTTTATCTCAGAGTTGAGTATCATTACATATTTTTTTTTATTTTGGAAACCATTTATTTTTTTTAACAATATTATTATTTGAGTGCTAATTATTTATTTGGTAAAGGGGCAAAATGAACAAGAAAAGATCTTTCCCTCAAAAAGATCCATGGTCTACTTTAATGGGAAAAACACAACAATAAAGTATAGATTACCATACATCACAATAAGAGATATTGCAGATATATGAACCCAGTGCTTTTGATTCAAAGAGGATTAAAAAAAATTTTTTTTCCATAAAAAATAAGACTTCACCCTGGCCGATTTGGCTCAGTGGTTAGAGCTTCGACCTGCGGTCCAGAGAGACCCGGGTTCGGTTCCCGCTAAGGGCACGTACCTCGGTTGCAGTTTGTCCCCGGCCCTGGTTGGGTTGTGCGGGTAGCAACCGGTCGATATGTTCCCTTCACATCACTGTTTCTCTCTCTCTCTCTCTCTTCCTCGCTCTCCCTCCCACTCTATCTGAACAAAAAATGGAAAAAAAAAATGTCCTTGGGTGAGGATAACAAAAATAAATAAGAATTGAAGAGGAAGAGGTAGACAGACAGAAACTGAGAGGTGGAAATATATTGAAGACAGAGATAACTATACAGAAAGCGGCAGGGTTATGAAAGAGACCATATTAGAAGGCGTGCAGGACAATGGTAAATGAATTGTGGAGGAGCATGAACTTACTGAGGGTGGGAAAATTGGAGATAAGCTTGATCAGACAGATGCAACTTATTGTGAAGAGTCTTATGGGCTGACACCATGGTGAATATTGGGTTTTGGCTTGGATACATAAAGAAGAGGAGGTTTTTGTGTTTTGCCTTTTTAAAAAAAAACAAGATATTATATTCATGGAATTCATTGAGCAAGTATTTACTTAGTGATGATTATGTGCTGATCAGACATTGTGCTAGGTACTAGAGATAAAAATAAGCAAACACAAAGTCCATACCTGCATTGAATTTACTCTCTGTGGCGGGGAGCAAGAGGAAACTCCGAAGTTAACACAATTATAATGCTTTATCATAAACTCCATGCTAGAGCTACATAAAAGGTGAATGTCCTAGGGCTCAACAGAGGAGGCTTCCCCCAGGAGGAAGAACCTGAGCTGAACCTTGAAGATGGAGCAGACAAGGCCCATGAGAAGGGTGGTGGGCAGGAGGGGTACATCACATAGAGGGAACCACATGTGCAATGATACAAAATACCAGGGTACAGTATGTTATGAAACATGGAGTATGAAAGGAGAGAGGCAACCCTGAAAGCAAAGTTTCTAGTTTGGGGGCACTTATAATAATCCATGTTAAACAAGATGACTTTAGATTAAGTCAGTGATGAGAGAAATGCAGAGAAGGGGTTAGAAGGAGACCGAAAGGACACCGACGTGTAACAGAGAGGAAAAGAAGTTGAGGCCGTGAAGCAGACTAAAAAGAGCAGCTGGAACTAGAGATGGGCAGTATGAGCGAAAGGTGTTATCACACCACAGGGAGAGATTTTATAAATGAGATGTGGGCGACGCTGTTAAAATCTGCGAACGGGTCAAGAAAGTGAGAACTCATTGAATTCAACAACCACGAGGTCACCAGTGACCCTGGCGGAATCGTTTCCATCGAACTTGCTGATGTGAAAGGCATGCGGTTATAGTTGGGGAGCAATGAGGTGAGAAGATTGAGGCTTTACGTGAAAAACAAGCCTGGCTATGAAGCAAAGGCAAGAGCTAGGGGAGCAGATCAAGAGCAGGCAGCTGGGGAGACTGTTTTTAAGATCCGAGAGCTTCAAAAGCAAGGGCAACTGTACAGTGCACGTGAGAGAATAAGGTACGGGTGAGAACCGGGTCAACATTGGAAGGTACAATTCAGAATTCGAAGGGTCTGGGATTCAGAATAGAGGGGATGGCTTTGCCCCTGGGTAGGAGCTAGCGCACTTTCTGTTTTGAGGTGGGAGGCGAGGAGGAGGCAACCATTGAAAACACATAATTTTCAGGAGGGAAACAGCAGAAGGCATCCTTCTCTGGCCGTACACTTCCCTCCTCCCCATTGTTTTTCTGTAAAGTAGGTGAAGCTGGGTACAGGAAGAAACCCAGCAGTTCTGTGATGAAGTAGGATGGAACTGGAGAAGAAATGAATAAAAATAGGGAGCTGGGGGACATCACCAGGCGGTCAACCTCTGAGAGACACTATCAGACCCTGAGGGTGTCATTAAGCCCGTGGTCTTCATCCCAGCTGCACATTGCAATCAATTGGAGAGCTCTTAAAATAAAAACCCATGCCTGGGCCCCAGCCCACAGCAATTAAATCAAAGTCTCCTGAGGATCACTCAATTAATACATCCTCACCCACATACATTGGTCAATTTAACTGCACTGAGGATTCAAAAAACAAAAAACAACTTGGAATGATATATTCTCTTTTCTTAGGGAGTCTCTCCCTCATTCCCAAGGAGTCATGTACTCACTGCCAGGGTGGTTGGTCGCTTAGTTACACATGTCATATCCCTGCTCGACAGAGGGGCCAAGTGGACTGTGATGCACACAGGACACAGAGCCAAAGCAGCAGCAAACCGCTTCCTCTTCTTACTGGACATACACGGCTACGGAGAGAAAGATAAATTGGATGTTCGGTGTCAAAGACGGACTCCTTGTCAAACTTACAGTGTATTTCCAGCTGTAAATGGCACTGATTTACTTTGCACTAAGTGTTTCTCGGGAAGAAATGAAATGGGGTCACAACCGATGGAGCTGCACTTACTTGCATTCCAACTGTCCCTTTCCGTCACCTTTAGCTTATTTATTCCAAGGAAACAAGACAAGACAAATGTAGATTGCAGCATGGAAATAATCTTGAGAAGAAAATTAACTACCCAAATAGGACTTGATGAAAAATGAATTATTTTTAAATTGTGCCAAAAGTGCCAATGTTTCAACATGTGCATCACTTTGGCACCTCTTTTTGTGTCTTGACAACCCAGTTCATGTCTGCAGCATTTGCTATACTGGCTTATCATGTAAATTATTTTACAAAAAAAAATATTTTCAGAGATTCCGAGATGACTGTAGAGTAGGTGGAAGCGAAACTCGCTTTCTCTTGGCGCCAAAGCGGATTTACAGCTAACTTATAGAGAAAACAACCCGGATAACCAACAGGAAGTTAGCTAAACTGAAATATTTACACGAGAAGCGAGAGATTGGTAAGGAGAGTAGAGATGTGAAAAGGGTAGGTACCTGCAGCTGAGAAGCCAGAGGGATATCTTGGCTGCAAAACTCCCTCCACCCAGAAACAGAGGGGCTCAACCCCATGCGGGAATCCCCAACCCAGAGCAACAGAGATGGGTAGAGGAACCTGCATAGCAACTGGTGGTGAAAATCAGAGGAGATCCAGTTTCTCTGGGAGAGGAGGGCGCTGTTAGAGACCCAGATGGTGATCTTACCAGAGTCAAGCACTTATTACAGCCCCAGCCTGGGGAGTGCGCTACATGGTCCTCCAACTACTGGGTTGGACACTACCCTGCCTTGTTGGAGCCCTACAGAGGGGTCTGCTGGCTGCACCCAGGGACCTTTAGGAAACTCTTTTTCTAGAAAAACTCTTGGTGGAAACTCAGAGAGTGATTGAACTGTGTAGGTTTGGAAAGGGGACCCTTCTTTTCCACCTTGAGGTCACAGCCAGTGTCCCCTCCCCCACCTTTTTTTTTTTTTTTGATATTTTGTTCAGATGGGGGGGGAGAGAGAGAGAGAGAGAGAGAGAGAGAGAGAGACAGAGAAACATCAACGTGGAAGGGACACATCGTGTGGTTGCCACCCTCACGACCCAACCAGGGCCGGGGACAAACTGCAACCGAGGAACCGAACCTGGGTGTCTCTGGACCGCAGGCCTATGCTCTAACCGCTGAGCCAAACTGGCGAGGGCCCCTCCCCCACCTTTGAATCACAGCCTACCCTTTCACTCTCCGTGGCCCCGCCCTGCTGAGCTCATTCTTGCAGGGGGATCCAAGTGCCACACAGAGCTGGGACCTATGGAGCATGTCTCCCTGGGAGGCTTTGTCTGGGAAGCAGATGGGTGGGTGCTGGGTTGTGTGGCTACATCTCCGGTAGTAGGGTACTATCTCCCTGGTGAGCTCAGCTCATGCTATTCCCCCACAGGGAGACTCATTTGACCTGTCTCTCTGGCAGCCAGCAGCCCCCGCCCTGCTGAGTTCATTTCTGTGGGGGGATCTGAGAGCTGCTCAGAGCTGGGACCTTTGAACCGCAGTTTCCCTCAGAGGCTCTGGGGTAGGGAAGGGGGAAAGTGCCCACCCCCTCCGACATGCTTGCTGGCACCTCCCCCAATGGGAGACTTTCAGGATCTGCCCTCCCAAATCCCAGTGGCCCCGCCCTGCTAAACTCAGTGCTGCTGGGAGCTGGAACCTCTGGAGCATGCCTCCTCCAGGCTCTTGTCTCTCATGGGCAATATGTTGCATAGGCTGCAGCTGAGCAGGGTGGAGGCTAAGTGCTTGCCCCCCTCATGTGGATTCCGCTGGCTCCACCGCCAGCAAAGACTCTTCTGATCTCTCCTTCCAAGCTCTGTGGCCTCGGCCCACAGGAGCCTGCTCCTGCACAGGGCGCACCCAGCCGTAACCTGTGGCGGGCTCCTCCTGGGTGGGGGCTGGATTTGGAGACTCAGGCAGAGACCTAGCAGAGCTCTGGTGAAATGGACGCAGTAATCAAAACAAAACAAAACTTCCAGCAAATGAAAGTTTTAGACTGGATGGCTTCACAGACAAATTTTACCAAATATTTAAAGAACTAACGCCTCTCCTTTTCAAGCAATTCCAAAAATTTAAGAGGAGGGAAAACTTCCAAGCTCATTTTATGAGTCCAGCATTATCCTAATTCCAAAATCAAATAATGATACTGCAAAGAAAAAAAAGTATAAGCCAGTAACCCTGATAAACATGGATGCTAAAATCCTCAACAAAACATTAGCAAACTAGATCTGGCAATACATTAAAATGTCATACACCGTGATCAAGCGGGATTTATTCTGAGATGCAAGGTTGGTATAATATCTACAAATAAATAAAGATGATACATAACATAAACCAAATGAAGGATAAAAATCAAAAGATGAGACTGGCCAGTGTGGCTCAGTAGTTGAGCTTTGACCCATGCACCAAGAGGTCACTTGTTTGATTCCCGGTCGGGACACTTGCCCAGGTTGTGGGCCCAATCCCTAGTGGGGGGCATGCAGGAGGTGGCCAGTTGATGTTCTCTCTCATTGATGTTTCTATCTCTCCCTCTCCCTTCCTCTCTCTCTAAAAAAAAAAAAAAAAAAAAAATCAAAAGATGATATTAATAGATGCAGGAAAAGCATCTGATAAAATTCAGCATGCATTTATAATTTAAAAACTCTTACCAAAGTTGTAATAGAGGAATCATACTTCAACATAATTAAAGTCATATATGACAAACCCACAACCCACATTATATTGAATGGTCAAAAGCTGAAAATGTTTTCCTTAAGAACAGAAACAGGACAGGGATATCTGCCTCGCCACTGTTACTCAACATAGTGCTGGAAGTGACAGCTACAGCAGTCAGACAAGAAGTAATAAAAGACATCCAAATTAAAAAGGAGGAAGTAGCCCTGGCCGGATTGGCTCAGTGGTTAGAGCGTTGGCTTGCAGTCCAGAGAGACCCAGGTTCTGTTCCCGCTAAGGGCATGTACCTCGGTTGCAGTTTGTCCCCGGCCCTGGTTGGTCGTGCGGGTGGCAGCCACTCAATGTGTCCCTTTCACATCGATGATTCTCTCTCTCTTTTCCTCTCTCTCCCTCCCACTCTACCTGAACAAAAAAATGGAAAAATGTCCTCGGGTGAAGATAAAAAAATAAAAAATAAAAAGGAGGAAATAAAACTGTCATTATTCTCAGGTGATATGTTGTATATAAAAATCCCTAAAGACTCCACCACAAAACTACTAGATTTAATAAATAAATTTGACAAAGTAGCAGGATATAAAATTAATATTCAGAACTTGGTGGCATTTTTATATACCAATAATGAACTATCATTATAAGAAACTGCCCAGCTGGTGTGGCTCAGTGGTTGAATATCAACCCATGTACTAAGAAGTTGTCAGTTGGATTCCTAGTCAAGGCACATGCCCAGGTTATGGGCCCGATCCTCAGTGGGGGACATGCGGGAGGCGGCCAAGTCGATGTTCTCTCTCATCGATGTTGTTTCTATCTCTCTCTCCCTTTCCCTTTCTCTCTCTCTAAAAATCAATAAAGAAAAAAAATTTTTTAAAGAAAGAGAAATTACAAAGACAGTCCTATTTACTATTGCAAAAATAAAAATAAAAATAAGGTACCTAGGGATAAATTTAACCAAGGAAGTAATACACCTCTACTTGGAAAATTATAAGACACTGAAGAAAAAAACTGAGGAAGATACAAATAGGTGGAAGCATATACCATGTTTATTGATAGGAAAAATTAACATAATTAAAATGTCCATACTATCCAAAGCAATCTATAGATTCAATGCAATTCCTGTTGAAATACCAATGGCATCTTTCACAGATCTAGAAAAATCATTCTAAAAATGTATATGGAACCACAAAACATTTCCAGTAGCCTCAGCAATCTTGAGAAAGAAGAACAAAGTTAGAAATATCACACTACCTGATATCAAACTATATCACAAGGCCATAGTGATCAAAACAGCATGGTACTAGCACAAGGACAGATATATAGATCAGTGGAACTTACTAGCACAGAAATAAACTTATACCTTTATAGTCAATTAATATTTGACAAAGAAGGCAAGAATATACAGTGGGGTAAAGACAGTCTTTTCAATAAAGGGAATTGGAAAAATTGGACAGATAAGTACAAAAATGAAACTAGAAGACCAACTTACACCATACACAAGAATAACCTCAAGATGGACTAAAGTCGCACAATTATAAAAATTCTAGAAGAAAGCATAGGCAGTCAAATCTCAGACATTTCTTATAGCAATATTTTTGCTGAAATATTTCCTCAGGCAAAGGAAACAAAGGTAAAAATAAACAAATGGGACTACATCAAACTAAAGAGCTTTTGCACAGCAAAAACAAACATCAACTGAATAAAAAGGAACCCCCCCCCCAATGGGAGAACATATTTTCCAATGATACATCTGATAAGGGGTTAATTTCCAAAATGTCTAAAGAACTTATACAACCCAATACCAAGAATACAAACAAACCAATTAAAAAATTGACAAACGATCTGAATAGCTTCTTCTCCAAAGAGGACATACAGATGGTCAATAGACAAGAAAAAATGCTCACTGTCACTAATCAACAGAGATACAAATTAAAACCACAATGAGGTATCACCTCACACCTTTTAGAATGGCTAGCATCAATAAATCAGCAAACAACAGTGCTGGTGAGGATGTAGAGGAAAGAGAATCCTTGTGCACTGTTGGTGGAGCCACCACTGTGGAATGCCAACATCTTACCCTGACGCAGGCTTCTTGCCTGGAACCCCCTTCACATCTGACTTGGCTTCTAGTGCTGCAGCTGCTTAATGCACTGGAGCTTGTGGGTCTCTGCCTGATGAGTAATAGTGTTCCTGCACCAGGTTTTTCATACAGGTTTAGCTTCAACATGATTCTCAGGTCTCAGGTGATTCTTCTTCAGGACTCTGCAATGAATCTTCTTCTATTAAGCTCAGAGGGTTCTTTGGATCTCAGGGCTTTTTAAGATTTTGCTCTGGTTTGTACTGAGCATCTTGTGTATGGGAAGATTGTAGTTACTATTGAGGGAGGCAGACATACATATCATCTAACTTGCGGAAACCACTTTCAGTCCAAATTCAGAAATGGCTCACATGCCCACCAGGAGCAAATTTCAAAATTTTCAGTTTGCTTACTTTATACAGAGTAATTCCAGGAATGTTTCTGAAGGCTTTGATGATGCCATTGTCCTCATTATAGTTAATGCTTAGGTCCCCTGTGCTGCATATGATGGCATATTTTGTCCTTTCCAACTCTTGTTCACTGAAAAGGAAGCAAGGATCTAATGAAAAATCTTAAATTTTTTGTGTTGCTGTCATGTAAACGCCCTACCTGTCCCACTGCCTCAAACCACAAATAATAGTTGATCTAGCAGTTGCTAGTAGTTAGGGAAGAATAGGTAATAAATATAAAGGACAGTTGTCTCCTTTTCCAATTATTAGAGGGTTATTGTTTATTTGTTTGTTTGTTTTTTAATGAAATCGAGAGTTCTAAGATGTTATAGGGGCTGGTTTCATTAAAGCATGGGAGATAATGTGGTGTGTTCTTTTGGTAAGGCTGTTGATTGATTGCCAAATAGGTACTCTGGTAGTCACTCTTTTTCAGCCTTGTGGACTCAGTACATGCCTCACAGGATGTTCAGAGGAATGTGTCAAGAACTATGAAGTGTCTGAGATCTTCACATAATTGCAAGTTAACATGTTAGCTTGCCACACTATTATACTTGCTAACAGAAGTCAGAATACTCCTAGTTCAGAGACAAAGGGCAGTTTGCTTTTCACAACAAGGATGGTAGCCAGAATATCAGCATCATTGCCACTTACCTGAGCTCCAGTTCCCACATGGCCACATGACAAGGACCAGATAACAGGTGCTCATAAAATGGATTATTATTATAGGAAAAGAACCTATAAGTATAAGAAATTCAGATCTTTTATAACAGACAGCATGTATGCCCATTCCTTTGCTCTAGGGATACACTATATCTCGCAAGACTGTAAATAAACTTTTTCTGTGGGAGACACTCTTTCTATCTTCCAAGTTTGTCAAATGGGAAACCTTTTGTTCAATATACAAAAACACTTTAACAGGTTATTTCAGAACAAAGGCAGTTAGTGTGTTTGGTTGCAAGATGTCTGCAGCTATTATAGACCTATGGAGAATTGCCTCCTGACAATATCCACCCATCATTTGTGCAACATTTAACTTCTGGTACACTTTCCCATGAGAATTTCCATTATTAGTATGACACTCTGATTAATCTGAATGCCAGAGGCTGGAAACAAATCCATTCAATTTTCATCATACAGCATTTAATTAAGATTATTATCAAAGGGACTCCAAATTAGAGAAGGAGGGTAACCTCCAGGGACCAAGACTGAACTAGCAGAACGAATCACATCAACCATCAATGTCTACTTTAGGAAGCCAGATGGCTTCCTTCTTTCATTTCTGCATTGATCTTTGCACTGTCTCAGGCATTAATCCAAGTACTCTGGGATCAATTAACAATTGCTGTGGTCCTCAAGGTAGAAGTCTTGGGCAATTCTACCATCTCTAACAACTCTGGACAGTAAGTTGAGGTTGTCCTAAATGTCTTCCAGAATCAATGTAATATCATTGATTAATTCAGCTAAAGTCAGGGACAAATTTCATGCAATCTTTTCTAATTCAATATTCCTCATTATTATTGGAAAATGCCCACAGGGGATTCACAAATAATAAATCAACTGTTTTTTCCAGTATCTCCTCCAGGTAACCAAGGTAGATTCAAGTGTCAAGATCTTTACAGTTATCTAAAGGCTACACGACCTATCAGTGATATTTACCTTAAACTCTTGAGTGTCTCTTATTAAAATCATTAAGGTGGATTTCACCATATTTTGGTAACAGAAGCTAGTTAATACATATAAGAATAGTCCTTAGTGCATACATTATGTCTTTAGAAAGAAAGTATTGCTTAAAATCACTGCCCTCATCTCCCAAACCTTAGTTTTCCCAGTTAAGTTCAAATAATTGAGTTTGGTTCTTGTTTCTGGAGGGACTCTCTGTCTTATTTTTTCTGTGCCGCCAGAAGTTTGGCATGTGTTCACCCATGGAAGCACAGAGTGAAAACTGTAAGAATGGAGGTCTGGAGAATATCTGGAGATATGAACAGA